>NW_026988414.1:62620000-67620000 GCF_030222135.1 Aotus nancymaae
GGTACGAGAACAAAGACTAAAATTTGAGTATTCTACTTTGGAGAAACATAATGGTACTTGAGAAAATACCCACATATAATGATATATGGAGGCTGGCATTCTAAAATACAGCTATCTCATCATCCAATCACCGTATCGTCATGAAGCTTCTGAACCAACTAAGCACCTCCACCGCACACATACTGACATAGGACTGCCCATAAGAACGTTTTATAGCACAACTCAGATAGTCAAGGATGACCAAACATGTAAGGAACAGTGATGACAAAAAAGAGAACAAAGCAAAAAAAGATACAAACCAGAGAGCAGAATTTTAAAAGATTAGATTTATGAAATTACAATAGGATGTTACTTCGAAAATAGAATATGCAGAGAAAAATAGAAGGATCCTGGATATTTAAAATATTATAGCAGATAGACAAAATGCAAGAAGAGGGATGAATGATAAACTTGAAAAAAACTAGAAAATGGAACAAAATGACAAAGTGATAATAAGAAAAAAAACTGAATGGCAGAATGAATCCAAGATATCTAATATCTAACTAAAATGCCTTCTTTAAAAAGGACAAGAGAAAGAGATACTTAAAAAAAAAAATCTAAGGAATAAAAATAACGTAGATAAAACAAGAGAAAATCTTCCTAGAACTGAAAGACATGATTCATCAGGTTGAAAGGATCCAATGTTTGCTCAACATATGGATTTTTAAAAAGAACTACTGTGAGGCATGTCATGGTAAAATTACAGAATAACAAAGCTAAATATTCTAAACCCAAAAGGTGTAGACAGCAGGGAGGGCAGTGGTAGTCCCAGGACATATAATAGGAGATGGGAATAAGAATGAAATTATAGTTCTCAAAATAGCATTGAATACCTGTATGCTAGAAGACAGAAACCTCCAAAGTTCTAGAAGAAAAATAATTTTCAGCTTAGAACTCCACATCCATCCAAACTGTCAGTAAAGCATGAAGGTGTAATCAGGTAATTTGAGACAGGCAAAGTATTTTAAAAATCACTTCCTATCTAATCTTTCATAAGAAACAACTGGAAGGTATGCTTAAGCAACCTTTGGGGGTGTAAACCACAATGTAAAAAAAAAAAAAGGATCCAAGTAACAGGAGGTCAAACACAGGAGAAGGATAAAGGGAATTCCCAGAAAAATAACTATACATAGACATCTAAGGTTACAAGTTCAGATTGATGTAGGAAGGTAAAGGCATGTTGATTTCTGAGAAGGGATTAGAATTGATGGAAAGTCTGTAGCTGTTTTGGAGTGATTAGAAAGAAACATTGATAGGCTTGTATTCTATCTATTGGAGTATTTTAGAAAAAAGCAATAGGGCCAAGCACATAAAAAAACTAAGTATATTTAAAAAATTCATCAGGGACTTGTATTGAAGGTATAGTTGTACAAAAAATACATTTTTTTTTGTTTTTATTAATTTTAGAGTCTTTGGGGAGTGATGAAGATTACAATCTCTTTGTTCCGCGGTCATCCTTTGCCATCTTTGGGGCTACCAGTTAGCACAAAGTCATCTAGTGTGAAAAACAAAATCAAGTGATTGAGAGTTGAAGGGTAGAGCTGAAGAGGTCTATTGAAATAAAATTTTTATATTTTCCTAAAACACATTATCATATGTTTCTATATATACCACTATACATAACTTCATCCACAGTTTGAAAGGAAATTTAATGTATCTTTTCGTTTTGATTTCCTTAAAACACGTGGATAGGAGCACACAGTCTTTTAATTTTATGCTTTAAAATAATCAGGCAGTCAGAAGGTAAGATAAGCTGAACTTGCTTTTTACTTGTTATAAATAGGCAAATAATTAAATCTTACCAATAGTCCATTTTCTCTACCCTATCTTGCTATAGGTTGGGATAGATAAAGAAAGAGCTATTAGATTTACTGTCTACCTTTATCTAGCTGTATTAAATGTAAATATGACCCCCAATATTTTTTAAATAACTTCTTTATTTAATAGACAAGTACTGCTTAATTAGAGGTTTTTTCCACACCATAAAAAATATGTGTGTATGTGTATATATATATATATAAAAATGTCTGTGGAGTCATTTGAATTTCAATTGATCCTTATCCTTGATTTCTTACTATGCCAAAGTATGAAACTTTTTTTAAACATTGGGAAAACTGATTTATGATATCAGTAATACTCCCTAAAATTATGATTAGACCATCAAGCAGATGCTTACATAATATCATTTCCCAATTTCAGAGTAAAAAATAACAGGTAGATTATGTGAATAAATATGGTAATTGCAGGTCAATGGGAATTGCAAATTTAGATTTCAATCTCCATTTTAACAAGAAGTCACGTACAGAGATAAAACTCTGGGGATCAGTGACTATTCAGAATAACGTTAGTCTTTAAAATTAAATTTGTAAATACCAAGTGAATGAATGATTTGTGTCTTGTTTATTCCTTAATACAAATAGACTTTCTTTTTAAAAGTATATGTTTTGTTTATTCTTGAGAACAAGAAGAAGAACAAAAAGAAAAGATGAGGAGAGTCTAAATTTATAAATTGTGCACTATTATATTTGCTCTTATAGCCTGTCTAACATAGGAGGACCCAGAATAAAAGAGTCAGACTTTAATGTTGAAAATTACATTACATCATCAGTTGGATACACTTCTAATCTTTCTTTTAACAATTGAATTCATGTGCTTCAGACACAAAAGTGAAAGAAGTCTTCAATGAATCTGCTGCACTGTGCTTCATTCTAAACCAGGCAACAGCCATCTTATGGATTCATTGATGCATTTTGTTCTATGAAGATTAAAAATTTATGATAAGAAAATTTAAAAATTCAGGCTATTTAGATAGGAGTCCCAGAAGCTCTCTACTAAAGGAAATTGTAGAGTCTTCTATTTTCCAAATAATCATCACATGTATGACTTTATCTTTCTATAGTAAGTCCTACAGGTTAGTGAAGCCAGTTAACTGGTTTAGAATAGTAGGCCAGCCACTGAACAATGAGAGTATAAATCTGCTTCCAGACATCCCCAATTATGATAAGAAATCATTTCCTCCTCGGAAAAGAGAAAGAATCTCTCATTTAAGAAAGTCATGGTTATAGCCAGTGAAGCTTGCTAAAATGCATTAGAAAATAATAAAGTGAACTTTATTAAAAGGCACCCTTGGGTGCAATTTCATCATCCTCTACAGCTGAGAGCAGCAGAAATTGTCACCTGGTTCCTTTAGCCTTCTTGTACTTAAGTTTTTATAGAATGCCTTTTCACCAAAAGGATCAGGAGAGTGTAATTGCAGGCACCTTTTTAAATGATGTGTGAACATTGGGTGGTTCATTCAGAATGCAGATTAATTTCATACTTCCTTGTTTTGCACATCAATTATTTCATGATGATGTTCCTCTCATGAGAATTATAAATTAATTATCATTAATAACAGCCATTATTTATTAGGCACCTCGTATGTAGCATTCACCATGCTACTGCCACTTACACATGCTATTTCTTGTTCTCATAACATTCAGGCAAGGTGGTTGCCATTTTATCCGCATTTTATTGAGGAGGAATTTGGCACTCAGAGTTTTGCATTTCTTCTGTATCATTTAAAATATCTAGCAATGAACTGAGCAGATAGAAAGTTGTCAATACCTGTTGTTGCCTGGCTTATTATTAAGTTTCTCTAAGCTAGTTCAACTTGCTTCCATTTCAACCAGTGAAAACAGGCTGTAGTCATAGCAAAACTATTTGGATCTTTCCCCTAAAGGTCCATTCAAAATATATGCACTAGAGGGCATAAAGAGAGCATGGCTAATGAAGGAATGGCTGGTTCCAGCAAATGATGCTATGGCCCATAATGAGTTTAACACCTGGCAGATAATGCAAATGGCACTGAAAATTAGCTCATTTTTGGCTTCCCCATGCCCTGTGCAATTGAACAAAACTTGCATTGAAAATAAGCCCAGTTTGGAGTTTTGTTTTGTTTTGTTTGTTTTTCCTATACACACGTGATTTGGATCTGAGCTATGGCTCAGTGCTGTACACTTACTAGTTCCACTGCTCTTGCTACACCAAAAGACACAAGTTTTATGGGCTCCAGGGGAGGTTTGGTTTTCAAGCCTACCTCTGGTACACAGGCAGTTTTGCCCTCTGCAGACGGTTTTGCCCTCGGTCTCTTAATTTGCAAAGTGGTTATATCATCCAAATATAAATTAATTTTTCCTGGTACTTTTTCACCTTTTGAAAATGGGAATGATCCATATGGCTAAAGAATGTCAGGAAGAGAAACATTTGGGAAAAATTATATGGGATGTAGTCATTCCGAATTTTGATTATCTTAGCCAAGTAACAAAACAGCCACAGAGTGTTATGTGCCAAAAGTTTCAAATTCCAGAGAGTTTATACTATATAGGTGATTTTAAATTGACGTGATTATATAGTTCCAAAAATACTTGTGTTGAAATGGTTGAAATGTAGGAAGAGAACAAGGATATGAGGTTTTTATTTTATATGATAATTTGTTTAAAATATTTTATATATAGCCTGGAGATATTTCAGAGCTTTTATGGCATATTCTTAAACTTTAAAATAGACTGAACTAATGTGGATGCTTCCTAAATTATAGATTATACCACTAAAAATGATACTGAATATCAAAACATACAATAATTTGAAGAGTTCTGATTGGCAAAAGCTGTTTACCTTAAATTCTTTCAAATAACAAAACTGTAGTCTATAAGGGATTAGAGTCTATAAGAACACAGAGATTTATCTAAAGGAGAAATAAAAGCACATGGATACTCAATATCCATGTGCATCTTTGCAATGCAGCAAATGATTTATAGTGAGATGAGACCTAGTCCAGAGGTTGAGTTGGTTTAGGAATGCAATGGCCATAAGACTGAGAAGTAGATGATTTGTTTGAAAGATAACAAATCACATAAAAGTTGATGCATTGTCACATTCCTATGTGTAGTAATGTTATCAGGCGTTTACAGATTGTAAGTTTTCTGATTTTACTAATAGAGCTAAGTCTTAATAATCTCAGTAAGAGAAGAGACTTTTTCAGCTATCACAGGCCAAAAACACAGAATGGGCATTAAGGGGAATCAGTTTGAAGTAGCAAGTAATCAACCAATATTCTTGCTAATGATGATATCAAAGCTCAGCTCAGCCTGTCATTCACAATTTACTTACTGCCTATTGCTAAAAAGACTTCATGCTAGAGTTAAATAGATGACTGTTTAACTGGCATTAAATTAGAACATCCAAAATGAACACTGAGATCCAGCCGACAGTCACCATCATAGACCAGTCATGTCTTAGCTCACCTCTCCTGGAGTCTGTATTTCCAAAACCATAGTCAAAATGTGTTTATACTAAAGGACAGTAGGCACCTGAGGCTTTGGGTTACCAAAGGACAGACCCAGGACAAAGAGTCATACTTCCTAGAGTATTCAGAGGGTTAGGTTTTAGATTCAGCTGTTCATGTCTCAGTTGCTCATAGAACAATAGAGGAAAAACTGAAGGAACCAGAATCCAGAGCCACACTGGCTTACTAGGCTGAGGCAGTTACTGTCAAGTAAGACCAGCTGAAAGTACTGGGACAAAGTCCATTAGAATATGACATAAAATAAACATTTCAATAATAGTTAATGGTCAGGGGATCCAAACAGAGTTACCTAATGTATTCTGAAAGGGGCAGTGATCCAGTGGTGTGTTTGTTGATAAGCCAACTCTCCAGGCGTAAAAAGCATTTCATGATTTCTTTGGTTTAAATATTTTTACAGTGACTGATTTCCAGCAATAGTCCCGCTCACAAAATTCTTGAATATTTAACAACAGGCAATTGCAAGCCAGTGAGAGCTTGGTCCAACATACCACTGAAAGTAACATTAAAAATCTAAGGAGGGAGGTAGTACAAGGAAGCCTTCCAGGCACATAGTACATTGTGGTGACCCTTACTTGATGGGGTGCAGTGAGCAGGCCTCCAATCTCCTGGACAGAGCTGGTCAAGCAAAAACAACTTCCTGAAGTCCTAGAGGGATTAAGATATTAAACAAATTTCCAAGACATAGACTTGGGTACAAAGAAGTAGGCGAAAGCCCAGTAACCAAATTGAGGCCAAAAAATCAGTTGTTGAGACTGGAAAAAAGAAATATAGTTACGTATAAAATACCATGTAATATACATTAAACATCACAAAGGACTTTATTGTTGGCATGGAAAATTCTATTTATGTAGGTATATCTGAACTATAAATTCTCTACCACTATAGGCATGTAATTAATTATAAAAGAAACAGGCTTAACTTTCAAAAATGGCAAAAGTAAGTTTATATAATAGAATAATTTCTTTTTTCACTAATATTGGTGTATCCTTCTGTTGAATTTTGATTCTGGAAATTGGTCTTCAGTATGGGATGCCTAATGACTTGATCATTACTTAGCTTTAATTCTTTTCAATATGTTAATTTGTATATTGCACTTCTTAATATACTTTAATACCTCATTAATATTAAGATCTACAAATGTTTTTCTGAAAAACCTTGTAGTAAATACTTTTTTATATTGAATATTTTGTTTTTCCCTTTACCTTACCTTTTCCCTAGAGACAATTATCCTATCTTCTAGATAATATATGGATACGATTTTATGAATCAGGCTATGTTAAAAATTATTGTAAAACAGGGAAAAGAAGCTTCTGTTATGATGATTGGAGTGATTTGATTAGAGTTTCAGAATGCTGTGATATAGGGGCTTGAATGTCCCCCCATACACACACACACACACCCCCCCCACAGGGAGCCAGTGAAAGTCATCGATTATTACATATGGGAAGCCAGGTGGGCAGAAACTAGACAAGTGCTTATTCCATGAGAACAATTCTAAAAGGAATAGGAAGAATTGAATAAGAAAAATATGTGCCTAGTTTCTACTTTATTTAGGATGGTATGAGCTAGAAACTAGCATGGCAAAGTAGATGTTAGAAACCAGAGTTAAAAGTCAAGAGAGCAGGTTAGTAGGCTTCAAAAGTTGATTTGTAAGTCACTCATTTAGAACTCTGGATGTGCTTTCCTAGAACAGCAATGTAGCTCAAAACAGTAGTCCAAAAAACCTCTCAAAGTTTGAACCTAGCTGAAATTAAATGAAGAATCTCTGAGCCCCGACTTCCACCAACTTCTCCTAAAGCTCTGATTTTTGAACCTGATCCAGAGCTTTATGTATTGAGCCTAAAGAAGCCTATGGTGCCATTTATCTAGAGGTGCCTGAAGGAAACGAGGCAGAAGGTGTTTACCTGAAGCAAGCTTCCTGATTGTGCAAAAATGAGCTATGTTGAGGTCCTAGATCCTAAGATTATTTCTGTAACCTACTGGTTATATAAACTTGTACAAGTAACTCAGTCTGTCAGAGTCTCGGTTCCTTGATCCATACAAGACAAAAAGTAATATTTAACTCAAATTCACAGATACCTCAAAGCCTTCTGCTAAACCTTCCCCAGGCCCCAGGGGATCTTAAGTGTAAAGATGTGGGGAAAAGGTCTTGTTTATTGCTGCAACCCCGGGACCTAGAACACTACTTCACGTATAAATCCATTTCTGTTGATTATGTTAAATTAACGGATGCATGAATCAAAAGTGCTTCATTAGTAACCAGTGCCTTTTTAAATTAAATTTCCCCACCGTTCTCCACAATCTACAGAAATTTGAGAGAGTATTAGTAAAGGGTATGTCCTGTTATAGTGGGAGGCAGGATAATCATGGCTATTCAATGGACGGGTCATTTGCTGACTGTGCATGCTTTGCTGTAGCTGTTTGCATGGTTAAGATATGACTCAGGTGCAACCTCTCCCTGCTACCTCTCCGTTGTGAGCATACTCTGGCCAAAATCCACCCAGCTATTTCTTGTGGTTTGGGTTTCGTGAGTCCATAACCTTTATTGTTATAGAAGGTCTCTTCGGGTTAAGCTTTACACCCATACTAAATTGCTCAATGTGATATTTCTGTGTAGTGAGGTTTAATTTGGTGGAATGAGAGCTGTCTGTATTTTAGCAGTCAGACCTGCATAATAGCCATCCAAGGTAGAATTCATCAATTATGCTGAAATGTTTGTTTTTAAAAATGTCAGGTGTCCAGATGGTGCCATGGCAATGGGAGTCATTAAAAATGCTTAGACACACAGAGAGTCTTAATGAAGAAATGTTCTTGTTAGTGATGCAAGTCCTTAGCAGAAACAGAGTTTGTTAAAAAGGTGAATAGGTTAAAGTGAAGTTGAAACGAGCACCTCAAGATGAACCATGATATATCTCTGCTTTTGTCAGTTTTATTATTTCAATTTCTGTGTCTTCTCTCTTGACTCTTACCTGTCCATCTTCATCCAGGGATTCTCCTCTGTTGAGGAGAGCTTTGCAAAACAGATTTTATGTTAATAAAGTCAGAGGATGGTGCTGTTGCTATTTGGAGATTAACTAATTAAAGACCTTTATGGGTACTTGGACGGTAGCAGGACTGGTGTTCTAAAAAGATGCGCATCTGGAGTGATTCAGAACGCAGCTCCACATGCAGCGCCAATGGTGGAATTTAAAGCAATCAGTGAAATTATCTATACTTTCAACTTTGTTCAACACATCTCTTGTACAAAGCCATTATTACAGATCCTGAAGCTACACACAGAGCCTCCAGTTACCCACAAAAGCAGCATTTGGACAGAGTGTAAATTTGCCACCAGGACTCTGGCATATGGAAACTAATATATCTGATCAGGAAATGAAACTCATTGGACTATTTACTCTGCTTCTCAGATATTTTGACTCTAGTTTAGCCAGGCTTTTAGAAAATTATTGGGAGGATTTATTTTTCTTTAACTGTCAGCACCCCACCACCCTGTTCCACAAAGCTCAATCTACAAACTTTGCTCATCAAAATAGAAATCTACATTTCTGAGAATTAAGATCGTTTTGAGCATATTTTTCTTGTTTCTGTAGAATCCACCAGGCCTTGCTCTGGTAAATAAATAAAGTAGCAATATCAGTTACAAATGTCTATCGAAATATTCCCAGCCATGTTAACACATCTGTAGAGGAAATAATACTGATTATTTATTTTTACAAGCATACCTCAGAGATATTATGAGTTCAGTTCCAGATCACCACAATAAAGCAATATCACAAAAGAGCAAGTCACATGAATTTTTTGGTTTCCAAGTGCATATAAAAGTTATGTTCATAGTCTACTGTAGCCTATTAAGTGTTTGATAGCATTATGCCTTAAAAAACAATGCACATATGTTGATTAAAAATACTTTATTGCTAAAATATGCCAACAATCATCTGAGCCTTCAGCAAGTCGTAATCTTTTTGCTATGGAGGGTTGTTCCTCCATGCTTGTGACTGCTGACTGATCAGGATGGAGGTTGTGGAAGGTTCCTTGAAACAAAACAACAATGAAGTTCACTTCATCAATTGCACATCAATTTACTATTCCTTTTATGAAAGATTTCTCTGTTGTGTGTGATGGGGTTTGATAGCATTTTACCCATGGTAGAATATCTTTCAAAATTAGAGTCAATCTTCTTAAATCCTGCCACTGCGTTACCAACTTTGTATAATGTTAGAAATCCTTTCTTTCATTTCAACAAGGTTCACAGCATCTTTATCAGGAGTAGAGTCCATCTCAAGGAACCATTTTCTTGACTCATGCATAAAATGCAACTCCTCATCCATTAAACTTTGTCATGAGATTGTAGCAATTCAGTCACGTCGTCACATCTTCAGACTCCACTTCTAATTCTAGTTATCTTGCTGTTTTCACCACATCTGCAGTTACTTCCTCCACTGAAGTCTTGAACCTCTCAAAGTCATCCGTGAGGATTGGAATCAACTTCTTCAAAATTCCATTGACTTTCAAACTACTAATGTTGATATTTTGACCTCAACCCATAAATCACAAATGTTCTTAATGGCATGTAAACTAGTGAATACTTTCCAGAAGGTTTTAGATTTACTCTGCTCAGATCCATCAGAGGAATCACTATCTATAGCAGCTCTAGCCTTACAAAATGTGTTTATTAAATACTAAGACTTAAGTGTTGATATTACCTCTTGATCCATATGCTACAGAATGGATGTTGCATTAGCAGGCATGAAAACAGCATTGATCTCCTTATATATTTCCATCAGAGCTCTTGGATAACTAGGTGCTTGTCAATGAGCAGCAATATTTTTAAAGAAATTTTTCTTTTCTAAGCAGTAGGTCTCAACAGTGGGCTTAAAATATTCACAGTAATTCATGCTGTTAAACGGATGTGCTGTCATCCAGGCTTTGTTGTTCTGTTCATAGAACACAGGCAGAGTAGACTTAGCATAATTCTTAAGGGTCCTGAGATTTTTGGAATGGTAAATGAGTATTGGCTTCAACTAAAAGTCACCATCTGCATTAGTCCTTAGCAAGATAGTCTGCCTATCCTTTGAAGAATTAGAGCCAAGCATTGACTTCTCCCTAGCCATGAAATCCCTAGATGTAACTTCTCCCAATAGAAGGCTATTGGCCTACATTGAATCTGTTGTTGAAATTAGCCACTTTCATCAATTATTTTAGCTAAATCTTCCAGCTAACTTGTTGCAACTTCTACATCAGCACTTGCTGCTTTGCCTTGGAATTTTATGTTATGGAGACAGCTTCTTTTAAACCTCATGAACCAATCTGTGCTAGCTTCCAACTTTTCTTCTGCAGCTTCCTTGCCTCTCTCAGACTTCCTAGAATTAAAGAGAATTAGGGCTGTGGTCTGGATTAGTATTAAGGAAATGTGGCTGGTTCGATCTTCTATCCAGGTTATTCAAACTTTCTCCATGTCAGCAACAAGGCTGTTTCACTTTCTTATCATTTATGTGTCCACTGGAGTAGACTTTCAGTTTCCCTCAAGAATTTTTCCTTTACATTCACAGTTTGGCTGTCTTTTCGGCACAAGAGGCCTAGCTTTCAGCCTATCAGGTGTTTCAGATTCCTTCCTCATTAAGCCTAATCATTTCTAGCTTTTGATTTAAAGGGAAAGATGTGTGACTCTTCCTTTCACTTGAACACTTCAAGGCCATTACAGATTATTAGTGGGCATAATTTCAATATTTTTGTGTGTCAGGGGACAGGGAGGTACAAGGAGAGGCGGAGAGATGAGAGAATGGCTGGTTAGTGGAGCATTCGGAATGCACACTCACATTTCTCATTTAAGCTCACCGCCTCATATGAACGTGGTTCACAGTGCCCCACAAAACTAGATGAAGAAAGTAACATCAAAGATCACTGATCACAGGTTACCATAACAGCTATGCTAATAATGAAAGATTTTGAAATATTGTGAATATTATCTAAATGTGACACAGAGGCCATGAAGTGAGCACATACTTTTGGGAAAATAGTGTCGATAGATTTGCTTGATGAAGGACTGACACAAACCTTCAATTTGTAAAAGACACAACATTTATGAAACAGAACAAAGCAAAGCACCAAAATACAAGGTACGCCTGTATATTTGAGTTTTATTTATAATAGTGAAAAGTTAAAAAGGTAGCTTAAATATTTAAATAGAAAAAATGTTATGATAGTCACAGTTTGTCCAAATGATAGATATTATGCAGCCATTGAGCATTTTCACAAATAAAGAAACAAGGAAAGAAATGAGAATATAGTGCAGGAAACTGAGGAAGAATTCTATGAGATTGTTTATACCTATTTTGGGTCAGGTTCATTGAGGTTACATACTTAAAATCTATTCTTCTTAGCCTACAATTCTGAGTATTGACAAACACATAGAATCATGCAACCACAATCACAATCAAGATACAAAACAATTCCATCACCCCCAGCTATGGTCCAAATGTTGTATCCCCCGAAATTCATATATTGAAATCTAACCCCAAAAGCTAGGGTTAGTTAAGTGGTAGGGCCTTTGGGATGTGATTAGATCAGGAGGCTCAGCATGTTTGGCTAAAGGAATTACTGTCCTTTTAAAAGAGACTTGAAGGAGCTTGTTTACCCCTCCTGCCATGTGAGGACAAAGCCAGAAGCTTCCGTCTGAGAGGAGCAGGCCCTCACCAGACACTGAATCTGCTGATGTCTTGGTCTTGGACTTCCCATTCTTACTGTGAGCAATAAATTTCTGTTGATAAAATACCCAATCTGAGGCATATTGTTATAGCCGCCCAAATGGAATAAGACACCCCGCAGATCCCTTCATTCCTCGTTGCAGTCGGTGCCTTTCTCCACCTCTATCTTTAGGCAGCAACTGCTCTGTGTGAGCTGTCCCTACGGTTTACTTTTTCCAGAATGTCATATAAATCTATCAATTATGTAACCCTTGACTCTGGCTACTTTCATTTAGTGTATTGCATGTGAGATCCTACCATGTTGTTGTGTGTATCGGTAGTTTGCTTTAGTTTTTATTTTTTAACAGAGTAGTATTCCAGGTATGGATGTACTACAATTCATTTGTCCATTCACCAGTTGAAACACTTTTGGATTGTTTTCAGTTTGGAGTGATTATGAATTAAAGCTGCTATAGTCATTTGAAAAAAGGTTTTTGTGAGAACCTAAGTTTTCTTTTCTCCTGGGTAAACACCTTGGAGTTTTGGGAGTGGCATATTTAAGTTGTGTATAAAGTGTATGTTTACCTTTTTAAGAAATTGCCAAACTGTTTTTCAAAATAGCTTCCCTATTTTGAATTAATATCAGCAATATTTTATGGTTCCAGTCATTCCATTGTGACAATTGTATCTCCTCATGATCATTTATTAGTTACTACAAATATATTGAATTCTTGCCAGAAGTACATGTTTAACGAAAGGAAGAGACTTTGTTCTTTGAACTTTTTCTATAATGTCACATTGTGTCAGTTTGCCCCTCAGCTGGTGGAAATAGCCTTTTATACTTCACACCATGGTAAAATATAAACTTGTACTGTGTATCCTAAGTAGAATTTATAGGAACCAGTATATATCACTGTAGAACTGAAACTTCTGTGAATTAGCTCTGCTCCTATTCTCTGGTAGGAGGGGAGAAGCCAGTGACACTCTCTGTAATAGAGAAATCTTATTTCACCTCTCTGCGTTAATACTCTGGATGTTAAATGATATGGAAATGATCTCTTGAATAATGCTCATTCAAGAGCGTGTAGAGAGAGTTGTCAAATCCTAAAGTTCTATAAGAACCCCATAGACGTGTCTTCATGTGCTCAACTGTAAAAGACTGACCCACTGTGGAGATTTTCAAACACTCACATAAGAGAGAATAATGAAAGTCAGCATCCCAGCAGTGAGTTTCAATGTTATCAGTATATTGCAATATTATATTCATAGTATCAACTTGGAGGGTGAGGAGAATGTGATCCTTTTACAGTATATTTCAGACATCTTATCACTTTACTTGTAAATATTTCAATGTGTATCTCTAACAGATAAGGATTTTTAAACATAACATAATGCCATTATCACAACCACTAAAATAACAATTATTTAATATTACTCTATTTCTAGTACAAGTTCCAATTTCACTAAAAATATTGAATTTGGTTGTTGTGTCTATTAAGTTTCTTCTTTAAAAAAACAGTTATTTATCTAAGAAATTTGTAAATTTCCATGGAGAGCTTCTGTCATTGCATTTTTCTGGTCTTGAACAGATTTCTCTACCCCCGTGTCTCCTATGTCTCCTCTACTTGCTCCTATGTGCCTTTTACTTGCTTTAGCTATGGGAGTAGGGCAGATTTGGGGAGGTTTGAAAATTACACCAACCACTGCCATTTTTCCCCAAATGCTGCAGAGTATCTGCAAAGTTCCCTTTAGCTTAATTTTGAGCAGTAGGATAAAAGTAGAACTGAGAGTATTTTTGGTTGCATATGAGATGCAATCCAGATTCTATAGCATGATGCTCCACAGTTCAGCACAGGCCTGTGCCACCTTTCCAGATTTATCTCTCAGCGTTACCCAGCATGAATTCTTCACTCTTCTTTATTCATGCTTTTCCCTTGCCTTCCCTCATTGTGTCACTCAGTACCAAACAAACAACTCCCCCTAAAACTGTAATGATAATTGTCTTCATTTCTGCTCACCATCATGTCTATCCTGATCCTCCATTCTTGGCAAAATCCTTTCTCACTGCCCTCGGCTTGCCTCAAAACCCCCTCTAATCTTTCTAACCACTTAATTATTTCATACTCTCAAATTTATTGTTCTGTGTTTCCCTCTTTTATTTGAATAATTGTCCTATTGATCTCAGTAACCCGTTAAACAATCATTTGATTAAATAAACCAAATAAAAGAGAAACCTGTTTTCATTGGCATCTACTGCTTACTAAGCACAGTGCTAGGCATTATTGAAGGAACCATCTACAAACAGACGTGGCAATTGTCATTAAAGAACTAACTAAATTACATCATAGTACGAGAAGCTAACCATGTCATTCCTTTCAAGTGCATCCCTATTTGGTAGAATTTCAGTACAAATGCAAAGTGAAATGAAGCAAGTTATTCAGAACAATAAGTAAGTTGGTTGAGTGAGGGAGACTGATACAGAGACAGGGGAAGGTGTTTCTAGAACAGAGGTTCTTAGTTCATTGAACTCCCTCTCCATCTAGTCCTATTCAGCATCTTTCTGAATCTTATGTATTCTTCATACTGTTGCTTAAATCCTACTTTGTGAATAAAAATTTCCTGATTCCTTCTACATGTACCAATTCAATGCTTGTTCACAAAATTATTGGGGTGCAATGATGACTCCCTCCTCTAAATGTCTCGAACACTTATCAAATATTACATTTATTTCAAATGGAACTTTTATTGTCATTTGCTCATGTTTACATTGTTTCCCTCCTGCTAGGTCTTATAAATAAGTGGTTATATACTTCTTCAGGTCCCCCAGTGTGTAATAACAGGTGCTTAATAAACATTTCATAAAGAAAGAAAAATTTATTTGCTGAAAAGTCTGAGAAACTCTTCCTTCATCAGGGCTTAAATGAATAAAGCAAAGCAACTGAAAAATTCTAAGATACATAAGATTTTCTTCCATTTAAGCTCAGGAAAAATAGAATGATCTTAGTTACGTTTCCCTGAAAATTTTAGGAAAATTTTGATCCAAATATATCATTACATTCTATTAGTCATTTGATTATATGTCTCGTATTGCTCAGACTACGCATACATTATAGATAGATGAAGTAGAAACAAATAATTTTCAATGGAATGTTTAATAAGAAAAATGCTACATGATGTAGGGAGAGCACAAGACATCGTGTGTCCATTTTGTGATAATAATAGCTATAGTTTGCTGTATACACTCTTATAAGCCAAAATTTTCACATATTTTAATACTTTAAATTCCAAAACAACATTAAGAGGTAGATACTATTGTTAAACTCATTTTACAATGAGGAAATAATTAAGCAATCTGTCCTGAAGGTCACAGCTTGTAAACAGAGGACAGAGATTCTAACCTTAGAGCCAGGTTCTCTAGACCAAGGTAATGGCCCCTGCTCCATACCCATGAGACTTCAAATAAGTCCCTATCTATGCATAAAACATGTAAGGCATAAAATAAAATTCTTCTTCCTCTGAGTGATTTCTGAGATAAGACTATCTAACACTATTTGATCAACCATAACCATCTTTGGTAGTTAGTGAAAATCTTCCAACAACTTAGGAAGACTGAACTGTATGTCCTGTCTTCTGTAATCTCATAGAGTGTGTTATAATCTGAAAGCAAATTACAGACCAAAATCAGCTTCACCCACAAATATTTATAGGAATGCTGGCATGGAAACAGCCATGTTACCTGCAAGCTTGATGACGCCTTCAGTTTCTGTCTCTTTAGGCCTTGCACCCTAACTGCACCCTTGCACTTAAGTTTCACTTACCATGTGGCATAATTTATTTCTAGTCAGAACTAGCTAACAAAATCCTCCAATAAATATTTAAGCAAAGGACTAGTACAAAATCCTTAGTCCAGGGCAATATTTTGAAAGGTGCAGGCTCTTGTGATCACTAGAGTTTGAGCCCAGTTTGTTCAAGACTCAGAGTAGCCATATGTTATTTTCTAGTAATCCACTTATCTTGAATCCTGACTATCTCACCATAAAAATTCATGCCTCATATCCCTTGTGCTAAATAACCAAACCTCTAGTATTAAGTAGAAGTAAAATAGAATAGCCGAAGGTCTTATAGTAACAGTCTCTCTGGAGTGAGAGCTTCCGAGCAACTATCCTGCTGGGAATAGTCCCAATTAGAGTACTTCAAATGTTAGCTAACCCCCATCCCTTGCCTGCAGTCTGCACACCATGGTACAAATTAACTTTTGACAAAGGTTTATCCACTCTTTATTTTAGTATTATAATGTAAGTTATCGACAAGATTACAAGTAAAAGTATGGAGAAACCAGTGTGAAAAAGTCTTTCCTTAGAAGGATGTCAATTTGGAGTGTCACGATTGCAGTTTGATATGTTGACACTTGACATTTTAGAATATTTCTTTCCTTTTATAGCCATTCAGGGCTAAATAGTTATTTCCACCAGCAAATTTGTCTGTTGTAATAGTATCATCAAACGTCAGATTCTTTGTTTGGGTCCTCAAACAGAAGACTATTAGAGGAACGTAAATGTGGAATATAGGATAATTTGGGCTATAAATTTGCAATTCTTCTTTCTCTCAAACTCTCTCTAGAACATTCTTTCTTGCTTCATTTTTCCATTCTGAACACCACAATTCTATATTACTATTGCAAATGTCTTTTATAAAAATAACTTTAAAATTTAGTGTTCAGTTCTAGCTAACTGCTGTTTCTTTAGAAGTGTTCTAACAAATTAGGCATTGAGGGACGTATTTAATTTAGTATTTCTCTGAATTAAGGCATATAGGCAGATTTCCAAATCTTAATTATGAACTAACAAATATATAATTAGCTATTTAAAAATACTGGTGATCTGATGGACAGGGCAAACTTACCTTCTAATTAAAATTACCCTAACAAGCAAATTGCACAGAACTAATGTGTACTCAAAGCCTTTCAATTAGAAAAAAAATTAAGGAAAATAGTTTTTTTGATCCATTTTGTGGAAAATCTAAGCCTCTATTTACCTGTGTTTTTCATCTTACTCCACACAAATGAACTAGAAATGTGTAGACACGTAAGTCCTTCACACAGGACTGAGGGTATCTGGTGCTAAACAAGTCCTTGATAAACATTAATAAAGTTAAGGGAAATTAAGTAAGGCAAGGGATTTATTCATTAAAATATTTACTGAGCACCTTGTAGGGGGTGAAAAGGAAGTCTTACCCATTATAAGGGTCACAGCTGACACTCCTATAACAAAAGACAGGTTAACAAGAGAAAAGCATAGCAAATTTGTTTAATCATAGTTTTAAGTGACATGGGAGCCTTCAGGATGAAGACCAAAAGACCCAGGGAAAACTGTCAACCAACTTTTTTTTTCAGACAGTCTACTCTGTCACCCAGACTGGAGTGCAGTGGTGAAATCTCAGCTCACTGTGGCTTCTGCCTCCCAAGTTCAAGTGATTCTCCTGCCTTAGCCTCCCGAGTAGCTGGGACTACAGGCAGGAGCCTCCATGCCTGGCTAATTTTTTTATCTTTAGTAGAGATGAGGTTTCACCATGTTGGCCAGGCTGGTCACAAACTCCTAGGCTCAAGTGATCCTCCTGCCTCAGTGTCCCAAAGTGCTGGGATTACAGGTATGAGCCACTGCACCCAGCCTATCAGTTAATTTTTATGCTTCAGTTCAATAAAGTATATAGACAGCTATTTAGCAATGCGCTTGGACCAAAAGGGTATAATCTTGCCTTAGCAGACTGAGTGAGGAAACCCAGAAAGACTTGTCTGTTCAGAATCTTCCTGGCCTTTCTCTGAAGCATTCCTTCCTCCTGTGTATGGAGCAGCCTCTCTCCGGAATGAGGGTCTTATGACCTATCAAACAAGGTAGATAAGAGAATTTCTTTATGGCCAGCAGCTACACAGAAAGGCAAGGGAAGGTGAGAATAATATGTTTAGGATTTTTGGCTGGCTTTGGGAAAAAGGGGTTCTGGTTTCTATGACTCACCTAGGGGAAGAGGTATTCTAGTTTTTGTGACTTGCCATGGGGGAGAATGAGGGCCCAGGACAGGAGGGCAGGGGAAGGTCAGAGAAAAAAAGCTTCTGAGGCCAATTCTGAGACTTTCACTTTGGGATTTTGTTTTCTGAGCCCCAGCATCCTACTATGTGCTACCTACAGAGCTGATAAATTCAGTCCCTGCTCTCTGTGAATTACGCTTTAGGTACAAGCAGATGCACATATTCTATAAACCTATGACCTTTTTTCTCATATAGATAATATATGAGAAAATATAGGTATATAGATAACATCTCACCATATTCCATGTAACTGATGCAGAATCATTTAAAACTGGCTATTTCTAAGCAGGACCCTTGCTTCTGTATTGTGTTATAATCTCTCTTCCTTCAGTAGATCTTGAAGTCCAGAGGCCAACTGAATTTGGACACAGATTTTCCATATAAACTTGTACTCTTAGTGTACATGGAAGTACTTAGAGATATTAAAGTTTTGTGGCACTGTTAAGTTTGCTTAACAAATGCATTCTTCACAAATAATGGGAAAAGACAAGTCCAAACATGTCCATGTTATCCCAGATTCTAATTAAATGAGGTTAGCTTAATATGGTTTGATTGTAGTTCATTTTCAAATAAGTTTCTTTATAACCCTTATACAAAGAGGTGTCTAAGTAAATATTGTAATTTAAAATGTAGAAGTAAATTTATATTGGTAATTTTATTTCACTTTGATTAAATCATGATTTCTTTTTAATTTCCTTAATTTTTTTTCTTTTTCTTTTTCTTTTTTTTTTTTTTTTTGCAAAATCTTCACAGTTTCTGGCACTGTGCCTCTTAATTCTCAGGAGCACTTTATCTTTTCAGCATAAAACAATAAAGACATTTTATAAGTAAGGATCACAATTTTTAAAATAGTGAACTTACTGTATCTTAAATATTGGTCATGCCTTTTCAAACCCTTTAAAATCATAGGGTGTGATTTAGTCACATAATTTTACTGATGAAGAAACTGAGATGCAGTGACTGTCAATGGATGAATGTATAAGGAAAATGTGGTATATATACACAATGGAATATTATTCAGCCATAAGAGGAATGAAATCCCATTATTTCCAGCAACACTGATAAAACTGGAAGTCATTATAGTAAGTGAAATAAACCAAGCACAGTAAGACAAATATCACATATTCTCACTCACATGTGGGAGCTAAAGTAGTAAGACTGCATAGAGATAGAGAAAATAATGGCGATTAATAGAGGCTGAGAAGCAAAAGGGGAAGGAGGAATGAAGAGAATTTGGTTAAAGGGCACGAAAATACAGTTAGAGGGGATCAGTTCTAGTATTCAATAGTACAGTAGGGAAATTATACTTAAAAATATTATATTGTGTATTTTAAAACAAGTAGAAGAGAACTTCAATGATTCCAACATAAATTAAGATAAATGTTTGAGGTGATGAATATCCCTACCCTGATTTGATCATTACATATTGTGTATAGGTATCAAAATATCACGTGTCCCCCAAAATATGTACAACTATCATATACCAATAATAAAAAAAAACCGAGAAAGTATTTGAAACTAATTAGTTGAAATCCCGTGACTCAAAATAATTATCAATTATGAAATTCATCAGAATATTATTAAAAGAACTTATATAAATATTTGTATAGTAAAGAATAAACTGAATTTAGCTTTCCTAATTCCGAATGCTACCATTTACATTCATTCATGCCAATTTTTTTGTGAACTGATATCCCTAAGGACTGACATTACTTCTCTGAAACAATTCTGTGTAAAAGATTGGTGTCTTCTTGTTTTCAAGAGAAAAGCACATTAAATTTCCAGTTAAGGCCACAACACAAACAATGAAAACAAACTTCACTCAATGAAAAAGACACAGGAGCAAAATTTAATTCTTCCCATAAAACAATGTGTTGAAGAAGGGCCTAAAAAAGTGTAATGTTAATGAAAATGAAGGGATTACTCTGTTAAATCATTTCTATGTAAATTAATAGAAGCGATTTCTTTTTGGAAAGAAAGCCCATCATAGGAGGAACTGCTAAAACCTGTTTCTATCTCCAGTAACATAAAATTCCAGGTCACACCAACAAATACAGTCATTAAATCAAGCATTTTATTATCTGACCCTAAATAATGAACACTAATCAAAGATACCACCCATAGCTTTGATTATTAAAGCCAGGATTTCTTACAGTTTTTCTTAAAGAAAAATAGCCCTAATAGATGTCACTGCAACCGTAGATGGAAGTTAAAGAAACATATTAATTGGACTCCATATTTCTTTATTTAAACATCATAAATATAATTATGCAGGGCCAGCTGTAGGTTAATCATTTTATTTAATATTAAATGACCTGAAATTGTTTTTTTTTAAATCTGTTTACTCAGCCACCAATAGTCATAATTTCTTCAGTCCAGGAGGAGTGTGTGGGTGGTATCTTTGATTTTTATAATATTAACTACAACTACCTCCTTGAAATGCTTTCCTATCCTGGCTGTCATATACCAGTACTATTCTTGGATAGCATGTAGATTTCTAATATCTCACTCTCTCCCTGATTTCCCCATCCCCCTCCCTTTTGCTTTCACTCCACCTTTGTCATATTTCTACCATTATTGCCCCATCTTCAGCTACCTGTCCTTCCGCACAAAACTCTTTACGAGAGTCATTCAGCTTTGTAGCTCTAACTATTGCCTCCAAACTGAGGGTTCCCAAATTAGACCTTCAGTCCTGATTTACCTAAGATATCTCTCCTTTCTGTTAGACATTTCCAATTCAGTATATTTATCAGAGCCATTTAAATTTTGTTTATCTTCTTCCTTTCAACTTTTCTCTGTTGCACAATTTCAACTTCATTCAACTTCATTCTTAAAGGCTGATTTGGTGATCATTTTGATTCAACCTCCTTTCCACCTCCCAGATATTTTTCCTCAACATGTTGTCACTTCTTCCTTTAAAGTGTCTTTTCTAGCCACCTTTCTGTAACCTTTCACATGGCCACCGCATTAGCCCATCTCTCATTCCACACATCGAGAACACTGTCTGCCGTGTTTCCCAAGCTATTGTCCTTATTGAGTCAATGCCTCTATTGACCTACCCTGTACCTCTTTTTCTATTTTTACTTAAATACTACCTATGTTGAATGACTTCCACAATCATTGCCTTAGTGTATATATCACCCCAAATCTAAAACTCTAGTCCACATAAGCACACACATTCATAAAGACGCACATACACACTCACACATTAGCACTTAATATTTCATCTGGCACATGTTATGTTATCAAAAATTCTGGTGATTGGGTAAAACACACACAAACACAACACTTTTCTTTTTCTTCTCTCCAAATGATTACCAGCACGTAATGTCTTTATGCCTGTTCTAAAACTGCAAAAAGGAACAAGGAAAGCTAAGATTGAGCTGCATTAGCATAGTGATCATTGTGTTAATGTACTGCAATGCATACTCCTGCTGGAAATATTCGTGTTAAAGGATGCTGTTAAGATAGCCAAAATCCTGGACTCTAATGAGGTTCATTCACCACCCACCACACATACATACCCACACACTCACACATACTTTTCACCCTGGCCAATCATCTCACATCTGGTGAAATATGACAGCAGAAACCTAATACCACTAATGACAAAAAATACATAATAAATATCTTTCCTGTGATAGTCCTTTTAGTAAATGGGGAATACACTTCAAGCTTAGATAACCATTTTGACAACATGCTAGAGATGGATGAATTCCAGTGATGTCTTAACCTTCTAAGAGAAACGTGCTTATGGTTTATTTATTAGTGACCATTTAGGGGTTGCAAATAACAAATATAAACCAGGAAGCAAGCAATTCACAGGAAAATAAATATTAATATGTAATACACATATAAATATATTCAGCCTCTTTAGTCCTCAGAAATAGGCAATTGTTAAAGTAGTATGTCACTTTCAAACATCAAATAGTGACGACTGAAAAAAATAAACTTCAGTAACTGCAAGAATGCCTTGAGATGGGCACTCTCAGACTCTGCCAGTAGAAATATTCATTAGCATGCAAGAACATTTAAAATGCTAACACATACGTGTCTGGTACTTCCCGGTCTAGTTATTCAGGCTAAAAAGTGAACATACAGTTTTTAAAGTTTTTACAGAATTTGTCTTCTAAGATGTTCACCACAGTTATTTATAAGGGCTAAATATAGGAATGCTTCCAAGTATTAAAAATTGTCAAAACATCTGAAGGGATATTATATAACTCTATATATGTATTTTAAATTAACAAAGGTAGATTTTTATGATAAACTGTTGAATGAAAAATGAAGATACTAAACTGTTTATGAGGTATCATATAAAGTAAGAAAAAAGTATATAACATATATATGTTTGTAAACAGAAAAAATTATGCAAAATGAAGAGAACTGTTAACTCTTGATTTGTATTTTGGTGATTCTGTTTTCTTCTGTACATTTTTAACTCTTCTGTGATGATTCTACATCACTTCTCTAAATAAAAAAATATCTATTTAGATTGGAAATGAAGTCAAAGTGTAGATATGAATCATCAAAAAACAATAATGCTTGGATTTCTTCTGGAGAGTTCACAGAAAAATGAAACGCAGGTATGTGTGGCAAAATGAAAAACTGTTCTGCACCCAACCCATGCTGTAAAATCTATTTGAAGTGCAGAGCTCACTCCGAAGGTTGGTATTACTGTGCACTAATCTTTGCACAACTGAATTATCAAGACCATTCCAAGCTTCTACCATAGACCCAAAAGGTTAGTTTTATAATTTAAATCAACTACCATAAAAAGCTTTTATAGCTAATATTTGACGAACACAGTAGAGTGAACGAAATAATGGAAATGATAGAGCAAAAATGCATATTTTAGCTAATGGAAAAGAAGAAAAGTAATTTTGTTTTTCAGCTGATATTTTCCTGAGAGTTTGCTTTAATTAGGTGTGCATGAACATAATATCCTAACCAGAATTTTATTTAAAATAGGCATTCGATAACTTCATTAACCTCAGGCTATAGGTGCACAATGTATTGTTGAAAATAGGAAATTTAATCAAAGTATATATAGCTTCTCATGGCTGTTGGGTTCTGGAAACAGTAGAAAATGTGTCCCAGCTTTACCACCTAACACCTGCAGAATCTTTTTGTTTGTTTGTAAAAGGCATACAAATTTTAGTTACATGTCCAAGGAAGGAACCACTGAGTGATTATCCCTGCCTGTATAGTCTTGAGCAAATTGCTCAACCATGCTGTATTTAGAATTGTTGGAAGATTAAATAATTTAAATCAGCCACATTCTTAGAACGAAGTAGGACCCACAGTAAATTCCACAGGAATGTTATCTGTCATTGCTTTCAGCTATTACAACCTGTATTAACCAATCTATGTTGGTCATGGTTATTCAATAATTTATTAAAGGTTAAATATCAGGATGTGTTTTAAATAAGTTGTAGCTTCACTGCAGTATATAAGACATAAAATATTTTATATTGAATAAAACTCCAATCATCCACTTTTGCCACAAATAGTTGTTTATCAACAACATTTATACATGCATACATATGCTTAGTATATTCTTGGTATGTAAGATAGTTGTTCTTCTAAGAACTCCTAAAAAGTCTAAACAGACTGTTATTTCAAATCTAAATTTTTAAAGTCAATATGCTTATATTTACTGTTAGCGTTTCTGGTGGCAAAAGAAATAAACTCACTATAGCAAGATGTTTTTCTTTCGGCCCATTAAAATAGATTCTAAAAATTGAGCTTGCAAGAAAGGTTAGAATTAAATGGATCAAAAGTAAATTTTCATTTAACTCGATTCAATCATTTCCAAAGCCCAAATAAAATGAGTCCTGAGCAAATAAGATTGAAAATACAAAACCATCAAATGAGTGACTTAGTGTACTCCACAGTAGAAAAAAGAATCCATGTTAAAAGAATTAAAGAGATTTTATGTAATATATGATCCCCACATCCAAGCTTTTGTGAAATAAATGCTTTTCAAAGGTACATTCTTATCATAGATAAATTTCCCAAGTGGCACCATAAATACAGGGCTACTATATAAAGAACCAAGACCAAGGAGAAAGAAAACAGTTAAACTCAAGGCTGCAGATGACTTCTGTGACAAGAGTGAAAGGTTAACTTGCCAACTGACTGAATTTATTTCTGGAATTAGCCTAATGTGCCTGAGAAGTCAGAAGAAAGATGGATTTTACCACTGCTTCCTTGCTTGCACTTCTAGAGGTCTTCTCATCCCAAGGAATTTATTGTATGTTTCAGAACAGCTCATAATTTAGGTTTCAATTTCCATCAGTATGATGCTTTATCATTTTGTGTTAAACTTCAAATAACTTAAATGATTTTCTAGATTGATATATCTGGAGAGGAAGCTTAGCTATCAAAATTGGAGGTTCTTGTTATTAAAAATTCATTGTACTTACTTATTTTTTAAAAAATAATTCATTTCTTTACTTTTCCACTTAGGACACATTTTATGATACAGGTCTCATTAAATACTGGTAACTTAACTAAAAATTTATAAAGTTTTTGAAAGTAGATTGGTAAATTAAAATTTTCACCTTAATAAAAACTATATTTAATACATTTAATATCTGATTCGATAAAAATTTCATTTTTATTATATTGTTTTGTTTTTATTATGTTCCTGCAATTAGTACTTAAAAAATATACTCTTCCAATATACACATATAGTTTTTAAATGAGGTTCTGTATTAAGCAGGACACATGTATACTAAATATATGTTATAGTATAGAAATTGCCACTATTTAAAAATATATTTACAGTGTCAGAAGTTCATTTGGAATTTTTAAATATTGGTCTTTGTATAACCAGGTTTTTATTTTGGGGGGGAGTGCTGGTGAGGCACAGCTCCCCCGAGAGAATGCTGTGGGTTTTTGCCCTTCAATTTCTTAAAGAATAAGCAATGGGACCACTGCATGTGTGCCATATGCTTGTAAAAGTAAATACTGGACCCAAGAAGTGTTGCAGAAAGGTGGTTTTATTTAGGTAGAGAAAAGAGAAGAAAAGAAGAAGAAGAGAAAGACTTCCATGAAGAGTGTGGAAGGGGACTTCAGAGGGGAAATCCCAGAGGGGAAAGGGAGCTCCACCATGGGGGAGGAGATTCCAGAGAGTTGAAAATCCTGCATGGGTGAAGGAGCAGGGGAATTTATCCTGGGACACATTCCCACCTTCCCAAGTTTCTCTGGCCAATGAAAGAAGTTTCTTTAAACTTCTGCTGGGGTCATTGACCCTTAGTTTCTTTCCATGCCCGCGAAATTCAAACATAAACCGTTAAATCTCCCAGATGGAGAGAGATGGGAGGGGGGCATGGCCGTGGGAAATTCTTGCCCTTAAAACTACGCCCCCTCATGGACCCGGAAATACAACACATTCCCTCATTCCCCTCTCTGAACAGGAAAATTTAACTTTTGTTGGAATAGGGGCATTGATTCTTTTTAACTACTTCCTGCTGAAATGGGGCATAGAAGGGGCCCAGCAGTAGAGGTTTTCTCCAGAGGGGAGCCTTTTAGCGGTGCCAGTTGATTTAGAGGTTCACAATAGAGTTCACAAGTCAAGGACATCTGGGGTTTCAGTGGCAGTATTGTGACTTTATGTTTTGTAAGAAATGAATATGATAAGGTAGTTAAAGATGAGAGGCTAAGAGTTATAAATGAGCCTAGGAGAGAACAGAGCCAGGTTTTTGAAGGTTTTTAGCCCTGTGCTTGATTGATTTCTGAGTTTTATGTTTAAAACAACACTTAAGTGGTTTACAAAATAGCATTTTTCCTAGAAAGAAACAGCTTCCCTTCTTCTCTGTTGTTAGCAGATTTAGGGCCCTTTTATCTTTAAAGCTATGGCAGCTAAATACTTGAGCTGGTTTGCAGAGAGAGATGCCTTTTGCAGAGAGAATTAGCAACTTTTTTTGTTGTTAGTTAGCCCCTGAGATAGCTTATAGTAACTGAATAGAGGTGGTAACTTTGCCAATACCAGCACCAAGTTTCCAGGGCAGGTGAGAAATACTGAGAAGGCCATGCCAGCGCCCAGGAGAAGATTGGCTTTCTGGACCTTTATGGCTAGCTTTACCCGGGGCTTTATGAGGGTGATGACTCGTGCTGGCACTTGTTTCAAGCACCCTTAGTCCTGCCATTGGATTATTTGGTTAGACACCTCACACCCAGGGGACCTCGGTTCCCAAGGACAGTGTGCTTTCTAGTGATGCCCTTGGCACAGCAGGCACGGACGAGGTGGGGGTCCATTCCTCCCTGCCCGGCTGCAGCTTACTGCAGGGCTGGGCGGTGGGCAGCCCTAGTTCCCATTTCGGCCAGCAAAAAGCGAAAGGCCTGGGGGCAGGGGAGTGCACCCGCTCCACCCTGCCGGTTTGCGAGCCCAACACCTGGCAGCGCCTCCGCATGCCCGGTTCCACCCCTGGCACAAACGAAGAGTGTTTGCTTGTCCCACCTCCCACAGGTTTTTTGCCCAGAGAAGCAGCCGAGAGAGAGAGAAAGAGAGAGAGAGAGAGAAAGAAAGAAAGAAAGAAAGACAGCTTGGAAGAAAAGGTGCACTTTTAATTCTGGCTGGTGCAAGCCTCGCAATTGGGGCAGCTCCCGTTCCCCGCAGCCCCACCTGGCTGTGACTGCTTCCGGTGTTCTTAAAGACATAGGACAGAAAGCAAGTGAGAAGGGTCCAATATGTTTTCACTTACCCCTCCGAAATGTTTTCCTTCTTACACTTCACTCCTTTTCCCCACCTTAGGTGTCAATTCTGTTACTGGGGTTTTTTTTTGGGGGGTGCTGGTGAGGCACAGCACCCCCAAGAGAATGCTGTGAGTTTTTGGCCTCCAATTTCTTAAAGAATAAGCGATGGGATCACTGCATGTGTGCCGTATGCTTGTAAAAGTAAATATTGGACCCAAGAAGTGTTGCAGAAAGGTGATTTTATTTAGGTGGAGAAAAGAGAAGAAAAGGAGAAGAAGAGAAAGGCTTCCACAAAGATTGTGGAAGGGGATTCCAGAGGGGAAATCCCAGAGGGGAAAGGGAGCTCCCATCATGTGGGAGGGGATTCCAGAGAGCTGGAAATCCAGCATGGGTGAAGGAGCAGGGGAATTTATCCTAGGAGACATTCCCACCTTCCCAAGTTTCTCTGGCCAATGAAAGGAGTTTCTTTAAACTTCCACTGGGGTGATTGACCCTTAGTTTCTTCCTGTGCCCGTGAAATTTAAACATAAACCGTTTAATCTCCTGGATGGAGAGAGATGGGATGGGGGCATGGTGCTGGGAAATTCTTGCTCTTAAAACTCTGCACCCTCATGGACCTGGAAAGAGAACACATTCCCTCATTTGGATCTGAGTGTGTGACTCAGAGATAAAACTTACAAATAATATGGGTTAATTTCTTTGAACCTCATTTTCACATGTAAAAAAGCAATGATAATACCTAGATTAAATAGGTGTGGTAAAGATGAGATTAAGAAAGTTTATAAAATTGGTTGGGTGCAGTGGCTCATGCCTGTAATCCCAGTGCTTTGGGAGGCCTAGGTGGGAGGATCTTTGAGGTCAGGAGTTTGAACTCAGCCTTGGCAACATAATGAGCCCTGTCTCTTCAAAAAGTAAAAAATAAAAAATTTAGCCAGGCATGGTAGAGCATACCTGTAGTCCTAGCTTTTCTGGAGGCTGAGGCAGGACGATTGCTTCAGTCTAGAAGTTTAAGGTTGCAGCGACATGTGATTGCACACAGCCTGGGCCAGACAGTGAGACTCTTTCTCCTTAGCTGGGAGGAAAGAAAGTGTGTAAAATAAATAACTCATTTCCTAAACACAAAAGAGTCACTTAAGAGAAAACATATTGAACAATAACAACTTGGGTTGAGACTCTTGATATTACTACCAGAAAACATAAGAGGTAAAAAGGTGGAAAATTATAAATTGAGGATATTTTCAACTGGCATCAGGGTTTTTTTTCCTACTTTTTTGACATTATCGTTGATTATCATTTCTAATGAGGCATTTTATTTTGCACCAGTATCTCTTCATTCATAGCCAGTTAGATTAATTTTAGCCATTCTAATTATTGCTAATCACAATATTACTAGTATGATGAAAAGCCACTAAAATATTCAATAACTCATGATGAAAACAGAGTAAAGAAAAAATGATAGATGAAAAAAAGAAAAATTGTATCACATCAAATAGTTTTTTTCCACAGTGCATTATAGAGTAATAGAACATGGTATGATTCAATTCATTGTAAGTGAGATTAATTGATGATCCATTTCAACAATGTGAAATGTCAGCCCTACAGCGTATCCCTATCCAGAGATATCACATTCTCTTCTGGAAGCTACATTATTTGCCAAAAACATAATGTTTTCTGGGTGGTGATTTCCATGTGAATAGTCTCAAAAAGGAGCTTCTAAATATAAGCACTCCTGAATATTGTGAAAGTAAGGAAAATAAATAATGTTTAGCTATATTTATATTCTGAAGACATGGAGGTTGCTAAATATGAATTAATAATCTAGAAAAAAGAAAATATTGAACTTGCAGATAGGAATGAATAGATAGGTGAGATAGAAGTAATTTTTTAAAAACTTTGTCCCAGAAGTTATAAAAGCGAATGTATAATAAGATGATGATTGTAGAGTTTTTTTATTATTTTTTTCTGTTCTTTTCCTTTAGGTCATACTTTCGTTCTCTTTTTTTTAAGTAAGAATCATACTTAAATGTCATCTTTGAAAACTATGGTACAAATGTAGGAGAATCCATTTACAATTATTAAAATGCTGATTTCAATATTGAATTGCTGGGGAAGCATTCACTTAAGATGATAAAAGATCATTCTTGTCAGGAAAAAAGAGAGAAGGACTTCCCTTATGAGACTAATAGAGAGAAATAAATGAAGTTTAAGATCTACAAAGTTTATGCCCTAAAAGAAGCTAACACATGGTCTTTGGAACAAACCCAGACCATACAATGGAAGGAAATTTTATGTAATTTCTATAATGAGCCATTGGAATATGTGCATTTCAGTGAACTACCATTCGATACTAAGTCAATCGGCTCACATGTGTAATTTGTTAAGTGTGTGGTAATAATTTATCCTTTAACCTCTCCTCCCTTTAACATTGTGGAATTATTAAATTCAGTATATTAATTTCATTAAGAAATTCTTCTGTTTTCACTGCCATTCATTTGTTGACCTTTTTCTTACTTTTGTCCCTATCAAGTTACAGATTTTCTTACCCATACCTTAACTTTCATTTATATTAAGTTTTTTAAAAAGTGATATACCCTTTGCTCTGGTGAGATAAAGTTATCCTAGAGAGTCAGTGGAAAATCAGCAAAAGAGATGCCAAACAACAAAAACACAAATTATTTTTAACATTATTTTTCCATTTCATTCTTTCCTTCTAGGAAGAGAATTTTATTTTCCAAATTTGTAGAAAACTAGAAAGCCAAATAATCACGTTGCCTTTTTACATAATATTTTATAATTATATTATGTAGAGTCACATATATTATCTCATTTAGTCTTCAGAAAAATTCTTTTTTTTTTTTGAAGGAGGAAAAAAAGAAATTGAAGTTCAGAAATATAATTCTGTGTTCCAAGCCCGTTCTCCTTTTTTGCTCATACATTTGTTTTTCTAGATTAGCTATTATTTTATTCATAGAAAAAAAAAAGTACTGGATTGCCACGTACAGTTGCAGCACTTTCACTCCGCAAAGATGCCCAGCCAAATGGATGCTTTTCAAGTCTTTTCATGATTCTTTTCAACTTATTGAAAATCCAAATCCAATGGCTCTATGGAACTCCCTTCAGTGTAAACACGGGACATTACTAGATGATACCTGCTCAAAAAACAAATCAGACTAAAGAACTGAATCAAATGACAACATATGTTTTGGAATAATTTCTAGCACACTAACAAGCTTCTATTTAGTGTGTAGACATCCCCTTAAATTAAAAACTTTTCCTAAAGATAATTATGATCCCACTAATGAAAGCAGTGAAATAAGCGGTACTAGCTTCTTTTTTAAATCTCGAATGCTGACCTGTTTTTTAAGTATCCAGCAGATGTGTTTTCATTGAAGAACAAAATACATTTTATAAACTGATTTTGGTGACAAATAACCCCAATATTAGATCAGCATCCTGAAAGCACTGAGCTTTTGGAAATAAAAGAAGATAAGAAATTCCGTTAGCAAGGTGCCGGAGACAAGTAATTCAGCATGCTGCTCAAAGATTATGGGAAGCTTTCAGCTTCAACTCCTAGGAGGCCCATGCTCATAATACTGAGGTTGATGTCAATGTCAGTTTTATACCCATTATCTTCATGCAAATCTATACAATGGAATTTTGGCCTGCAAAAATGCATATGTTATCCGTTCATGGTCTCCTTTATTTCCTGTTTGGAACCACCCTTTACCCTGCATGATTCATAAATCTATACCATGAGTCCCCAGAGAGTGGCTTTGAGAAATAGCTATAAGCACAGAATTCACCTTTGGAAAGTTTAGCCTCTATCATTCAAGACAGGGATTTGGGGCTACATATATTTATGATCACATTGTTCAGTCTCTTCCTAATGGAATGCCAGAGCCATTTCTCTAATGGAAAAATTCCATTTGTTTAGGAAAACATAACTCTCAGTTTGTCCATGGGGAATTTCTTGAGATAACTTTAATATCCTTGAGAATGTTGATAAAATTTCTAGAAACCTAATGTTATTTTCCAATAGACCTTTTTAAAATAAATGTTATTGGGTATTTTTAAAGTTTACAATACAATATTATGGATACATATAGATAGTAAGATGGTTACTATAGTGAAGCAGATTAGCATATCTGTCGTCTTACATAGTTACTCTTTTTGTGACAAAAGCAGCTAAAATCTACTTATTTTTTTAAATCCCTAATATAATACGACTTTATTAACTGTAGTCCACATGTTGTAAATTAAATCTCTAAACTTGGTCATCCACATATCTGCTACTTTGTATCCTTTGACCCACATCTCCCCATTTCCTCAACCTCACCCCCACCTATGGTAAACACGGTTTCATTCTCTATCTCTATGTATTTGACTTCTTTTTTAAAAAAAATTCACGTATGTGAGATCATGCAATATTTTTCTTTCTGTGTCTGGCTTATTTCACTTAATGCATTGTCCTCCAGGTCCATCCAAGTTGTGGCTAATGGCAGAATTTCCCTCTCTTTTTAAGGCTGAATAATATTCCTGTGCAGTGTGTGTGTGTGTGTGTGTGTGTGTGTGTGTGTACACACCAATTTTCTATATCCATTTTCTCATCAACAGACATTTAGGTTGTTTCCATACTTTGGCTACTATGAATATTACTGCATGAACATGGAAGCAAAGATATCTTTTCACAGTGGTGATTTCATCTTCTTTGGGTAAATATATCCAAAAGAGGGATTGCTGTAATTTCTTCAGGAAGATTCATACTGTTTTTCATAATGGCTGTAGCAGTCTCCATTCCCACCAACAGTATACTAATGCTCCTTTTTCTCTAGTCACCAACAGTTGTTATCTTTTGTCCTATTGATAATAGCCATCCTTATGGTCATGAGGTGATATCTGATACTGGATTTAATTTGCATTTCCCTGATAATTAGTGATGTGGAGCACCTTTTCATATAATTGTTGTCCAGTTTTATGTCTTCTTTAGAGACATGTCTGCTCAGATCCTTTGCCCATTTTTAAATGGAGTTACTTGTTTTTATTCTGTTGCATTATAAGAGTTCTTTATAAATTTTGGATAGTAGTCCCTTATCAGATATGTGGTTTAAAAATATTTTTTTCCAGTCCATAGGTTACTTTTTCATTTGTTGATTATTTCCTTTGCAATAAAGAAACTTCTCAGTTTGATTGTAGTTTCATTTATTTTTGCTTATGTAGCTTGAACCTTTGATGTGAAATCCAAAAGAAATCATTGCCAAGCTCAATGTCCAATAGACTTTTATATCACGATATTATTATCTGTTCATTCTTCAGTGTTTTAGGAATACTTCAGAGAACTTCTGAATATTTCATAATAATTTACTTAGCTACAAATTCTTTTAAGAATTATCTAAAACTAAATTTGAAAAATAATCTTTTGAATTTAAACAACTTCAGGGTTACCTAGTGTGTGCCTGTACATAAGCAAATGAACTGCTTTTAACCTTTAAAAAGAAACATACAAGAAATGAATTACAAGTCTCGGTTTGTTGCCAAAGCTGACATTTTTCAACTTCATAAGAATCTTTAATCTAAAGTAACCATGACTGTAAACATAAGAAAAAGAAAAAAGATAGCAGCTTCATTGGATTCAAATGAATGTCGTTCAAAGTCAACTCTAAATAACTACATGTGTATTGCCTTGCAAAGTGGTAGACATTTTCAGGAATCATTAGCAGTAAAGTGAACCAAGTAAGATATAGTAGCTTTCGCTTCTGTAAAATCAAGTCCTTTTCATTTTCTGAGCCTCACTTGGCAGCATTACTTAAGATTCCTTGTGGCAACTACTATTTCCTCCATTGTTCCTTGTGTCTCTCCCTCCAAAGCAGTACTGCGGTCTAAGGCTGGGTAGGGTATACTTGTGCCTGGCGCAAGCCAAGGTGGAGGGGCATGGTGGAGGGGAGTAAAGTTAAGCTTATGCTGCATTCACAAAACCCTTACCCTGATTCAAGGCTATGTGCACTTAGTCATTTCACTAGCTAATGCTGGTAGGTCTGGGTTTGCCTAAAGAGGATACCTTTCTCAATTTTGCATAGAGGCACCCTAACAATGCTGATTCCATGTACCTAAATCTCCCTCATAGTTTCCCAATAGTTCATTCTGTGGATATTTATTGAGAGCCTAATATGTGAAAACTACGAGGCTAAGCTTTACAAAGTACAAAGGTGAGTACTTACTGCAGAGCATTTGTACTCTAGCAGAACTGATGAAGGACTTACACAGTAACGATCATAATGCAAGCAGAAAGTCAGTTGACTGTGAAGAATGCTGTCCATGCTTCAGCTAAGGCCTTGCTACCCTTTGAGATTGAGACAAATTCAGCTCAAGCTTTTTATTCCACATTGTGTGGAAATGCCAAGGACCTCCCCTCCCCAAAATTTAAGTTAATCACTTAAGGTTTATGGATTCAAATTCACATCCGGCTCCTAGTTTCTGCTTCCTCGGAATTTCATCTCCTACTTGTCTCATCTAGAATGCTTCCCTTCTTTGTTCTCCCTGCCAACACTTTGCTTGGATTACTTTAATTCCAAACAAAATAAAACACCCCAAGGCATTTATGCATGTAAAAGACAACAGTGTAAACAATTTAAAATTGAATATTGAATATTTGTAACTGAGAATATTTTACTGATCACCTTTCTCTATCAGACTTCTGCTATATTACCTTCTCCATCTCATTTTCTACCTCCATCAGTCTTTCCCAGCCCTAAATGTCTCCTCATTGCTTTGGTAGATTAATTTAAACCTCTCTTTACTGTCTCCTTCCAAGATATGCCCTTGGCACCTCACTTTCTATCTCCAAGTTGTGTGCCAGGGCATTCTTCTCCACAAAAGGACAATTGAGGGCTAGCAAAATTAAAACATTTTTCTCCTTGTTACAGAATAGTATAGATAAATTGTTATGAATTATGAAAATAGAGAATAAAATTTCCTTGGGATGACATTTAAAAGAACCTTGAAGTTTCAAGATGATGACTCCGCTTAGTTTAAGTGGAGCATAGGTTAACTAATGTGTGAAGATAGCTAGAACAAGATGATTTAGAAATACTAAATAGAACCAGATCGGAGAGGGTGGAATATCCCAAGTCAGGACTTTAAGAGATCTTGGAAGCCTTTAAAGTATTTTGATTAGGGAGTGATAGGATCCAAGTTATGCTTTGAAACTGTGAATCTGGCAAGAGTTAGTGGGATAAATTTTGCAAAAGGTTAAAATTTGAAGAGGGTAAACTAGTGAGTTAAACCAGCAGAGAGTAATAGAGGCCTGACTTTTTGAAGTTGCTGGGAAAATGGAGAAGAGAGAATAGATATCAGACATACTACTAGTACAGAATCAACAGAACTTTGTAACTGACTGATAGATTGGTAGATGGTTAAGAGGACATGTAACAGAAGATATCTCAGGAGAAGCAAGTTTGGGAAGTGATTTAAAGAGTTCATTTTTGAATGGCTCTTTTTTGCAGAGCCAAGTGGCTGCTGGTAGAAATGTCCAACAGACAATGGAGAAGTAGAACTGAAGCTTTGAAGAAAAGTCAGGGCTTGAGATAAAAATGGGAACGTCATTCTCATAGTAAAAAAACAGTATCTTTTCCTTCACCTTAACGGGCAAGTACAGTGTCCTGCTTTAACCACTCCAAAAAATCTACAATATCCACCTCCATCCAGGAATACTCTCCCATTCTATTACTCTGAGAGGAAAGTAATTCAAAATTCATATTTGACTATAGAGAGGATGTAAGCAAAATATGAATCAAGTATTATCAATGGTTAGATTTCCCAGTACAGAAGAAGAAAGAACAGAAGGCCAAAACTGAATTAAACAAAACATTTCTGTACACTGACAATCTTACACAATTGTTTTAAGTCTGGGAAATACTTGATGTGGTCCAGATTAAACAAATACTTCTATTGGCTGTGGGACCACAAACTTAATATATGTGTTTTTCCATTTTATTTACAAGAAGACCTGCTAAAATGTACTCCAAATTATTATCACTCACATAATCCCTTTGCATATTAACTTGGCACAGCGTAAGAATATATGAAGTCTACTGTTTGATAGTGATAAGTCATATTTGGAAGTATGAACAAGGTCCTAGTTCTATTATGAACTAGGTTACTTATTTCCGCAAACATTTCTTAACAATGTGTAAAACACTGTACTAATTACTAGAGAAAGATTCAAAACTAATAGTATTGATTATCCTATCAAAGAATTTAAACACAAACAATACATTGAGCTTTCCCCAGATAGGGCAAAAGAAAGCCAGGGTGCAGAAAAAGAAGGGAAGTGACATATAATGACATTCACATAAATCTTGCATTTATTAGGACTCTCCAGAAAAATACTTAGTTTTATCCTGAGGAAATAATTCAAAGTGAGGGCAAAAATGTATCATCTTACTGAGGTTTTACAATAATGGCAAAGTGGAAGCAAATTAAATGTACAACAGTAAGGAATTACTTAATTACAACATATCTATATATTATTAACTTTGAAAATCATGTTTCAAAGCACAAGTGTTGTCATGATGTAATACTAAGTAAAAAAGTTCATATAGTGAAAATTTATAATTTAATATCAATTTTGGATGTGTGTGTATATATATAAATATATGTATGTCTTCTCAATATACTCTTCTATAATTTCCATCTTTTCTTCAGCATATACATGAGATTTAAAATGTTTTAGTATATCTAAAAAGCAGAGCTACATATTTATTCAAAATGTTTATTACACTGAATAAATACATATACCAAGATAAGTAATTTTATGAGGCTTACTTATAGTTCAATGTTAATTCTTTGCAGATAGGAAAAAACTCACTCTTTTCCTGAAATTGTCATTAATATAGAATTAAATTCAGATTTTAAAAAATATCTAAAAATTGTCAATATTTTTACTATACACCATGTAATCAAATAGACAATGTAGATCTTCCTTTTGGAATTATATGTACATAGAGATTAAATAAATCAGTTATTTCTTTTCAATGGAATAATGTATCACCAGCTTTACACAAGTTTCCTAATCTTCCTAGGCCTCAGTTTCTTCAACTGAAAAGCAGAGTTAGGAGCATATAGAACTGTTCTTGAAACAAAGTGATTATTTAATAATCATTAGGAATCAATATCATCATCAGTATTTTTACTTTTTCTTGTCTCCTGATCACTAACATTGTTTACCTGGGTAAAGTAGAAGTTTATTTACATACAGGAATATATTCAGTGTGTATTAATTCCCTTCATCATGTTTTCCATCCAACTGCTTTAGTGAATAGCCTCCAAAAATCTTTTTTTTTTTTTTTTTTTGAGCCAGAATTTTGCTGTTGTCACCCATGCTGGAGTATAATGGCACAATCTTTGCTCACTGCAATCTCCACCTTCCAGGTTCAAGTGATTCCCCTGCCTCAGCCCCCCAAGTAGCTAGAATACAGGTACCTGCCACCACACCTGGATAATTTTTGCATTTTTAGTAGAGACAGGGTTTCACCGTGTTGGCCAGACTGGTCTCAAACTTCTGATCTCAGGTGATCCACCCACTTCAGCATCCCAAAGTGCTGTGATGAAAGGTGTGAGCAACCATGCCCAGCTGAAAAATCTTTCTTAGTGCATAGGGTATGTTATTGTATACTAGTAGTATATGTGATTATATACTACTAGTATATACTATTACTGTCTGCATCTTTATTCTTTTAATGTGATTCTAAAGTTGGTTAAAGATTGCATAAAGTAAGCACAGGCTTAAGGAGGACTAATAAACTGGTCAATTTAGATAATCCAATGAAGGGAACTGGCCATTCCCCTCCTGATGGCCAAAGATACCATCATGAAAACAGCTCCTCTGGTCTTTGAAAAGTAGCACATTGAAAGGAGTATACCCTAGATGACAAGTTGATGGGTGCAGCAAACCACCATGGTACATGTATATATGCCTATGTAACAAACCTGCACGTTCTGCACATGTACCCCAGAACTTAAAGTATAATTTTAAAAAATTAAAATAAAGAGTATACCCAAGAGTTACTATACTGGTAGAACTATAATTTTTTTAAAGCAATTTCTGACAAAAACAAGCAATAAGGAAAGGATGCCCTATTCAATAAATGGTTCTGGGGTAACTGGCTAGCCATATGCAGAAGAATGAAATTAGATCTTTACCTTTCACTATATACAAAAATTAACTTAGAATGGGTTAAAGATTTAAATGTAAGACCTCAAACTATAAAAATCCTAAAGTAAAACCTGGGAAATACCCTTCTCGACATCACCCTTGGCAAAGAATTTATGGCCAAGTCCCAAAAGTAGTTGCAACAAAAACAAAAGTTGACAAGTGGGACCTAAAGAGCTTCTGCACAGCAAAAGAAACTATAAACAGAGTAAGCAGACAACCTACAGAATGGGAGAAAATACTTACAAACAATGAATTTGACAAAGGCCTAATGTCTAGAATATATATGGAATGTAAACAATTGAACACACACAAAAAAAAACCCATTATAAATGGGCAAAAGACACAAACAAATATTTCTTAAAACAAGACATACAAGCAGCCAACAAACACATGAAAAAATGCTCTACATCACTAATCATCAGATAAATGCAAATCAAAACCACAATGCGATACCTTTTCACATCACTCAGAAAGGTGATGATTAAAGTCAAAAAACAGCGAATGCTGGTGAGGCTGTGGAGAAATGGGAATGCTTATACACTATCGGTGGGAATGTTAATTAGTTCAGCCACTGTAGAAAGCATTTTGAAGATTTCTTGAAAAACTTAAAATAGAGCTACCATTCAACTCAGCAAACCCATTACTGGTTATATACCCAAAGGAATATAGATCATTATACTAAAAAGACACATGCCCTCATATGTTCATCACAACAAAATTCACAATAGCAAAGACATGGACTCAACCTAGGTACAAATCAACAGTGAATTGGATAAAGAAAATGTGATACGTATATACTGTGGAATACTACACAGCCAAAAAAAGAATGAAATCATGTCCTTTGTAGCAACATGGTTAAAGCTAGAGGTCATTATCCTAAGCAAATTAATGCAGGAACAGAAAACTAAATACTGTGTGTTCATGTATAAGTGGGAGCTAAACATTGAGCACACATGGACATAAGCATGGAAAAAAAAAATAGACACTGCAGATGATTAGAGGGAGGAGGGAAGGAGGAAGGAGTGGGTTGAAAAACTACCTTCTGGGTAGTATGCTCATCCCCTGGGTCCAATATATTCATGTAATGAACCTATACATCTGTCCCTGTGTCTAAAATAAAATCTGAATATTTTTAAAGGGCAATTTCCTTAATTTGAATCATGATGCACATACTTCTCAATAATATCTTTCAGCTATGAAAATACTTTTCCCCCAAGGATTAGTAAATGAAGAGTAACATGCCTGCAAATGAAAGCAGAAAGAAGCTTACATTTTATCTACTAGTCCATTAAATATCTCTAAAACACTGATCCACCCCAAAACAAGTTAACTCGAATAGGAATGTGCTTTCTAGTTGAACATTGTCACCATTTATCTACTGTACATATTTATTTCTCAGGAAAGCTCGCAAACCTTGGTAGATTTTCTTTCATTAAATGCTCTTGGGAAATATGTAGACTAAAACAAAAGTCTGTACTTGGTTATAAGCATCACTAGGAAGTTTCAACCTGTCTTGGTTTCAGTTTTCTTACTGACAAAGGAAATCTTTTGCATCCATGAAGTTTTTTTATAGGAATTAAATGAGATAATGCATATTAGTATCAAGGTTATTGACTAACAGTCCTCGATAAATATTCATTTTCATTTCATTTGTTCTTTTCCTTCATTCTTCCCTTCCTATCTCCTTTTCTTCCTTCCTTCCCTCTCCTCTTTCCTTTTTTCCTTTTCTTACTTCTACATTAATTCTTCCTTGTTGTAAATGTATTCTAAAACAATTAGTATGTATGTTTGGCTTCATTTAGATGTGACTTTTGGGGAAATGTTAAACGTTACTTTTGGGGAAAAATTCTTTGAATCAGAATGTGATAACTTCTTCTTTGTGATATTTTTGTAGTTCTTTTGTATTCTGTTCATGTCTAATAGAGTTATTGACTAGTTTCTTTAGGAAATGTTATCAGTAGTTCTCAGCTAAAATTATAACATGCATTTATTGAACACCAGTCCTGTATTAGTCTACTGAAAGAGAGAGACATATTAAGAATGTGTATGATAAGATATAATATTATAGATGCGTATGTGATGTTCGTTGGTCATTGGGCAAGATAATGCTATCAGAACTGTCTCCTGGATTTAGTTCTTTCATGCTAAGCCACGTAAATATCTTTTTCCCCCTGATCTAGCCTGCCACAGAATTGTATGCTATTTTAAATAATTTCAATTTTGTGATAAGAGTATTTAAAGAAAAAGAGGTGTGCAATGAGATAGTATCGCTTGATTCAAATCTGGTTTAGGAAAAAATGAATAATATACTTTAATGAATTATTCTAGCTCTGTCCCTTGTAAGCTGTGTAACTTTAGAAATGGATTATTCTTCTGGCCTTATTTTTCTTATTTATAAAATGGGAATAATAATAGTCATTGCTGTTCAGATTTATTATCAGAATTAAATAAAGTAATATATATATAATTCTTACCACATATTAAATGTCCAGTAAAATTTCAATTATTAATATCATTATTGTTTGACCTTTATTGTCTGTCATCTCATTAGATAGGATGATTTTCCTAAACAAATTTGACAAAAAAGGAAATATCTATAGTTTGCCTCTAGAATCTAAACATGTAATTATGGATCATATTCATTGAACTCTTATGTAGTAGACCCCATCTGAAACACTACCTATATCAATTCATTTAATATTAGCAATAACTTTGTGAATTAGGCATCACTGTCCTTCCCTTCTCACAGATAAAGAAAATGAAATACAAAGAAATTAAGTAATTACAGGAGCCAGGCTGTGAACTCAAGCTGAAGCCAGTATTTAACCACTGTATTAAATTGACTTTGAACAGGCAAGGAGGTTTGGGGGTTTATTTTAATATCTCATTTTTCTCCATTATGGATTATATGTGTTTATATCTTAGCCAGCTGAAGTACGTCTTTGACTCATGAGATTCAGTAAAGACACACATTCTAAGTTAACTTACATCTAATAAACTTTTTTCTTGTTTTTTACATAACAACAGTTAGACTCAATATAAAATACTTGGGTTAAAATATTCACTGAAAATTACATAGATTTGCAAATAATATGACATGTTTGAAGCATTGTCTTCTAACATTTTAAAGTTATAGAAGAATGGTGACAACTTGATATTTCTTTCTTTGATATCCTGAATTCCTGTGAAAATGCTTTTAGACTTTTTACAAACATTAATAACTTAAAAATTTTATTAGAAAATATCTCTGGTTGATTCTGTGTTTTGATTTTTTTGTTTTTGTAAAATGCACACTCAAAGCTCTCTTCAACTCAGAAATATGTCTTCAGATGAGCCACTTGTATTATTGCATCTTTTAGTTTTCTTCCATACGTTTTAGTTTTATTTTGTCCTGCTTTATCAAAAACTGAAAATTTTTGTTGAACCTAAGTTTTCTGTTTATTAGGTTGATTTTGAAGAATATCTAATGTGTTTACTTCACTGATTTGAGTTTTTGTAATGTCAATTTTTTTTTTTTTTTTAATGAATGAGAGGTTCTCATATTGCCCAGGTTGGCCTTGAACGCATAGCCTCGCCTCCTCAAGCGCCAGGACAACTGGCCCGAGCCACCGCGGCTCCCATAATGTCAATTTTATGTCCTCTGAAGTAGCTTTTTATTTAGTCATTGTAATTTGGAGTTTTTAGTGGGTTTCTCTTTTTTTACATCTTCAGTTCTATGTCTTTTTTAATAGCCTATCATTTCCTTGTCTCTTTTTGCTGTCTCATAGAATTCATGAATTCTTGTATTTGATTATCACTTTTAAAAATAATTCTGTTTCCTTAAATAAATAATTTTTAGATGGTTGACTTTTTATAATCTTTTGGTTGATGGACTTTTTTTTTTGGTTTTGCAGATTTTTTTTCACAAGTCAAGACCAAGTTTCTTTCTGATTATTCATCTTTAAACAGACAGATTATTTAGAACCCACTATTTTGAAAAGACGCTATTTTCAGCTCTACTGTGCAGGGCTCTCATAGTGTTTCTGAAGATACACAGATGATATGGCTTATGCTCTTTTATTTAATATGTAAATTAGGCCAATAAGCCCATAGCACTAGCCTAAAGAATGAGCAAGAACACTTATGCTCAAATTTGCATAATATATATTAAGTTTCTAGACAAAGATAATAAATGTGTCTAGAATTTCTAGTTAAAAACTGAACACATGACAATTCCACATACGCTTCAGTTTTAAAATTGGACAGAATGACTACCTCTTAGTCCAGTTTCTTGTATCTCACAAACATTCATCTAATGTCTTCTACTTGAGATAAATACTAATTTTCTCTTATACCCTATTTTATTCTCATAACACACCATGCTTTCATCTATTATGACACTTAGCAAAATAGTGATTTAAAAGGCAATGTTGTAATTAGTACTTGGATATCTATCTCCTGGTTTCGAATGCAAACTCTATAAAGTCTGGGTTTGTGTCGGTCTTGTTTTCTTATTACTTTTTTATACTTTTCTTGACCTCCTCAGGGACAAAGATATGACATCAAACTACTCATTTAATGGTTCACTATCAATGTTGGTCAATTTCATTTACCCAACCATCCATTTGTTTATTCTTTTTTCTCTTCATTCCCCATTCCCATTTTTCTCCCCTAACTCATAGTCATTCTAATAAGTTTTATTTGTATACATTTTTATAAAACACAGAACTCATTCTGTATCTTATTTTTGTTCAGCATGGTTATAAAATTTCATCCATATTGCTGCATGTATATTATCTTTTGCTTCTATCTGATCTATAGTATTGCATGATATGAAACTATTACATTCACCTAGAAACCTCTAACGCTTCAATAATACAAACAACCTACTGATGTGTATATAAATTCTTTCATATTTGAGGAAAACACTTATGGAATATATGCTCAAGAGTGGCTTTCATGGTCATAGTCTGTGCACATCCTGAATTTGCCAAAATACTACCAGATCATTCTCCATGATGGTTGTCTTAGTCTAGAACATCTACAGGAATTTAATGAGGGCACCTATAACCCTGCCAACACTTGGCATGATTCAGCTTTTTAATTTTTGTTAATACCATGAGTGAAAAGTGATGTCAGTGTTTTCATTTCTGTTTCTCTAACAATATGAATTTGGGCATCATTTTATTATAAATGGATTTAGAGGGAGGAATGGGGTGAAGAAGAGGAGTGGTTCCTTTCATTTATCCAGTGGGCTTTATCTTTTGCTTATTTTTTAATTGAGTTACTATCTTCTTGTCTGTAAAAAGGGATTGGTAGTACTAATGAACCCAATAGGATTGCGGTGAGAACTGAATGAGCTAACATATTAAAAACACTTAGAAAAGTGCTTGCCTCTACATACTATGCATTGTATAAATGTTGCTGTTATGATAAATAACATATATATTTCAGTAAGAATTCAATTTTATTTTTGCATGTTATGAATCATTTTCAATACTATATACTAAGCGACTCATTAATTTCCTATTGCTTTTTGATGCCAAGTTCTTAGTTATTGACCACCAAGATTAGTTAGTAAGTTCACTATTTTATTTGATTATTTCACTTGGATGTTCCTGTACTAAAACAGTACTGGTTTTATTATTATGGCTTTTATCTTACTATCTAAGAGAGCAAATCTTTATTATTTGCTTCTCTCTTTCAAAGAAGAATCAACAATTTGTTTGTCTTTATTCTTCCACTTATATTTTAAAGTAATTGTACTGGGTTCTAAAAATCATCTGAATACAATTTTGCTTTTCATTACATTGAATGTATTAATTTGCAGGGTATTGAACTTTCCATTATTTAGTTATCTCAAATAAGAGCACAAAATGTTTCTGTTTTTTCTTTCAGATCTTTTATGCTGTTTGTTAAAGATTTTTTTTCCACTGAAGTCTTGGGAATTCATTGTTAAGTTAAAATCCACTGATAGTTTATATTTTGTTATTGTTGAAATTGGGTTTTTAGTTTGGCTAATGATGATGTGAAAAAATGCTATGTGTCTTTATAAGTTAATAATATATCCAACAAGAAAAAAAAATACTCTGAATTTGATTGTTGCTTTTTCTAGGTATTCATACTGTCTACCAAAATGACAGTTTTATTTCTTTTCATCCATTTCTTTTTATTTTTTAGTTCTTTTGCTTTTCTTATAAAATTGGAAAAGACCTCCAGTTTTCTATTAAGGAGTTGTGACGATAATGAATGTTATTATATTATTGTTATTCTTAAAGGCAAAATATCTAAGGTTTCCCCACAGAGTATAATGTTTGCTGCAGATTTTTTGGAAAAATAATCTTACCAAGTTTTCTACTTTGCTTGGTGCCTTTTTTATTGTTGTTTAATCACATGTGGCTGTGGAAATTTAGAGAATCCCTTTCTGTATTTATTGAAATAATATATGGTTTTTTCCCTATACTCGATTTTTGTGGCAAATAACCATAATGAATTTTATACTGAATCCTTTTTGCAATCCTGAGCTTAATCTATTTTGTTACAATACATTGGGTTTTTTGGGTTTTTTTTTTTAACTTTTATTTTAGATTCAGCGAGTACATATGAAGATTTTTCACCTGGGCATATTGCATGATGCTGAGGTTTGGGGTACAAATGATCCCACAACCCAGATCCTAAGCATAGTATCCAACAGTGAGTTTTTCAGCCTTATACCCCTCCCATTCTCCTCAACTTGTAGTTCCCAGTGTCTATTGTTGCCATTTTTGTGTCCATAAGTACTTGATGTTTTAGCTCACACTTATAAGTAAAAATGCAATATTTGCTTTTCTATTCCTGAGTTAATTCACTTAGGATAATTGCCTCTAGCTTCATCTATGTTGTTGCAAAGGGCATTTTTTTTTTTATTTTTTTATGTCTGTGTAGCATTTCATGATATATATGTACCACATTTTCTTTATCCAATCCACTGCAAATGGGGCATCTGTGCTGATTCCATGTTTTTACCATTGTGGATAGTGCCACAGTGAACATGCAAGTGCATATGTCTTTTTGGTAAGATGATTTTTTTCTATTTGGTAGGATGATTTGTTTTCATTTCTTATCCAATCTAATAATGGGATTGCTGAGTCATATAGTAGTTCTGCTTTAGGTTCTTTGAGATATCTCCAAACTGCTTTCCATACTGGCAGGACTAATTTACATTCCTACCAACAATGTATAAACATTCCCTTTTCCCCACAGCCTTACTAACATCTATTGTTTTTTGACTTTAATAATTGCCATTATGACTAGTGTGCCATGGTATCTCATTGTGGTTTTGATTTACCTTTCTCTTATGTTAGTGATGATAGCATTTTTTCATATGTTTATTAGCCACCTATATGTCTGCTTTTAGCAAATGTCTGTTCATGTCTTTTGTCCAATTTTTAATGGAGTTATTTGTGTTTTTGCTTGTTCAATTGTTTAAGTTTCTTATAGATTCTGGATATTAGATCTTTGTCGGATGCACAGTTTGGGAATATATTCTCCCATTCTGTAGGCTGTCTGTTTACTCCATGATAGTTTCTTTTGCTGCACAGAAGCTCTTTAGTGTAATAGGTCTAATTTGTCATGTTTTGGTTTTGTTGCAATTGTTTTTGATGACTTAGTAATAAATTCTTTTTCAAGACTGATATTGAAAAGAGTACTCCTAGGGTTTTTTTTTTTTTTCCAAGGATTCTTACAGTTTGAGGTCTTACATTTAAATCTTTAATCTAACTTGAGTTAATTTTTTTGTATAGTGAAAGGTAGAGGTCTAGTTTCATTCTTCTGCATCTGGCTGGCCAGTTGTCTCAGTACAGTTTATTAAAGAAAGAGTCCTTTCCCCTTATTGCTTATTTTTGTCAGCTTTGTTGAGTATCAGATGGATGAAGGTGTGTGGCTTTATTTCTGGGTTTTTATTTCTTTTCTCTTCCATTGGTGTTTGTGTCTGTTTTTGTGCCAGTGCCAAGCTGTTTTGGTTACTATAGACTTACAGTATAGTTTGAAGTCAGGTAATGTGATGCCTCTGGTTTGGTTCTTTTTGCTTACAGTTGCTTTGGCTATTTGGACTTTTTGTTATTCAATATGAATATTAGCAGTTTTTTTTCCAAGTTCTGTGAAAAATGATGTTAGAAATTTGATAGGAATAGCATTGAACCTGTAGATTGCTGTTCATGATATAGACTATTCTAATCCATAAGCATGGACTGTTAATTGTGTCATTTATGATGTCTGTTAGCAGTATTTTGAAGTTCTTCAAAAGATCTTTCACCTCCTTGGTTATATGTATCCCTAGGTATTTTTGTGTGTGTGCGGCTATTATAAATGGGATTGTGTTCTTGATTTTTCTTAGCTTGAGCATTATTGGTGTATAGAAATGCTGCTGGGTTTTGTACATTGATTTTGTATTCTGAAACCTTGCTAAATTTTTTTATCAGTTCTCATAGTCTTTTGTCAGAGTCCTTAGGATTTTCTAACTATAGAATCATAATCCCTTTTATTTCTTTCTCTTGCCTACTTGCTCTGGCTAGCACTTCTAATGCTATGTTAGATAGGGGTGGTGAGAATGGGCATCCTTGTTTTGTTGCAGTTCTCAAGGAAAATGCTTCCAGGTTTTGTCTATTTAATATAATGTTGACCGTGGGCTTGTCATAGATGACAGTTATCATTTTAAGGTATCATACTTGCTTTAAACCAACAACAGTAAAAGGATAAAGAAGGGCATTACATAATGGTAAAGGATTTATATCAACAAGTAGACATAACTATCCTAAATATATATATACACCCAACATTGGAGCTCCCAGATTCATAAAATAAGTACTTTTAGAAGTACAAAAGGACTTAGCCAGACACACAATAATAGTGGGGGACTTCAATGCTTCACTGACAGATCAGTGAGGCAGAAAACTAACAGGTTTTTTTATTTGAAACAAAGACTTACTCCGTCACCCAGGCTAGAGTGCAGTAGCACAGTCTCAACTCACTGCAACCCACCTCCTAGGTTCAAGCAATTCTCCTGCCTTAGCCTCCCTAGTAGCTGAGATTACAGGCAGGCACCACCACGCCTGGCTAAATTTTTTTGTATTTTTAGTAGAGATGGAGTTTCACCATATTGGCCAGGCTGGTCTCGAACTCTGGACCTCAGGTGATCTGTCCACGTCAGCCTTCCAAAGTGCTGGGATTACAGGCATGAGCCACTGTGCTGAGCCTAACAGAGAAATTCTGAATTTCAACTTGACACTTGACCAACTGGACTTAGTAGACATCTACATCCACCCATTAACCACAGAATATATATTCTCATCTTCACAAGGGACATCCCCAAGATCAACCACATGCTTGGTCATAAAGCAAGTCTCAATAAATTTTTTAAAAAATCGAAATTATACCATCTATACTTTTGGACCACAGTGGAATAAAAATAGAAATCAATACCAATATTTCTCAAAGTCACACAATTACATTGAAATTAATTCCACCTGAATTACTTTTGGATAAACAATGAAATCAACGTAGAAATAAAAAAAATTATTTGAAGTAAGTGAAAACAGAGACACAACAAAACAAAATCTCTGGGATACAGCAAAAGCAGTGTGAAGAGGAAAGTTTGTAGCAATAAATGCCTACTTCAAAAAGTCAGAGAGATCTCAAATTAATGATTTAGCAACACTCCTGGAGGAACTAGAAAAACAAGAAAAACTAACTCCGAGCTAGCAGAATAAAAGAAATAACTAAAATCAGAGCTAAACTGAATAAAATTGAGAACCAAAGATCTATGTAAAGAATCAATGAAACCAAAAATTGGTTCTTTAAAAGGATAAGCAAGATCAATAGGCCACTTATTAGATCAACAAAGACAAAAAGAGAGAAGATCTAAATAAGCACAATCAGAAACAACAAAGGTGACGTTACATCTGATCCCACAGAAATACAAAATATCCTCAGAAACTATTATGAACAACTCTATGGACATGAAGTAGAAAATAGTGAGGAAATTTATAAATTCCTGGAAGTACACAATCTCCCAAGATTGAATTAGGAAGAAGTTGAAACACTGAACAGATCAATATCAAGTTCTAAAATTGAATTAGTAATTTAAAAACCTATCAGCCAAAAACAGCCCCGGACCAGATAGATTAACAGCAAAATTCTACCAGATGTACAAAGAAGAGCTAGTACCAATTCTATTGAAACTATTCCAAAAATTAAAATCAAGTACGAGGGGCTCCTCTGTGATTTATTCTACGAAGCTAGCATCACCGTGATACAAAACCCTGGCAAAACACAACCAAAAAGAAAACTACAGGCCAATATCCCTGATAAACACAGACACAAAAATCTTCAACAAAATATAAGCAAACCAAATTCAACAGCACATCAAAAAGTTAATTTAGGCTGAGTGCAGTGACTCATGCCTGTAATCCCAGCACTTTGGAAGACTGAGACAAGAGGACCCCTTGAATTCAGGAGTTTGAGACCAGCCTGGGCAACATAAGGAGACCCCATCTTTACAAAATATAATTAGCCAGGTATGGTGGTATGTGCCTGTAGTCTCAATTACTCAAAAGGCTGAGGTGGGAGGATGGCTTAAGCCCAAGAGACTGAGGCTGCAGTGAGCCATGATCACACCACTGCACTTCAGCTTAGGCAACAGTGCAAAACCATGTCTCAAAAAAAAAAAATTAATTAATTATGATCATGTAGGCTTTATTTCCGGGATGCAAGATTGTTCAACATATGCAAATCAATAAATGTGACTCACCACATAAACAGAATAAAAAACCAAAACCATATGATCATCTCAATAGACATAGAAAAAATTTTTGATAGATTCCAAAATCCCTTCATGTTTTGTTTTACATGTTTTTTCTGTGAAATATAACACATACAAAAAAGTACATAAAACATAGAAAAGTATATAAATGTAATTCCATGAATAACTATATGTGAATACCCACACAATCAGCACCCAGTTGAAAATTAAACCTTACTATATTAATACCTAAAAGCCTCCCGTGTATTATTTCCTGATTTCAAACCAGTGATGTCCTCCTAAAATTAACTATATCCTAGCTTTTCTGATCATCATTCCCTTGCTTCTCTTCACTTTTATCAAGTATTCCCAAATTACATATCTCAGTTTTCCTTTTTGATACTGTAAATGAATGGAATCATATTTTATGCATTTCCCATTTCTAGCTTCTGTCATTCAACATTATGACAGTAAGATTACCATGTAAATATAGTTATAGTTTATTCATTGTATTGATGCATTGTATTCCATTGTATATTTTATACATTTTACTCTTGGTGGACGTTTATTGTTTCTAACTCAAGTCTATTACAAATAGTGCTGCTGGGAAATCTTTGGTATGTGCATCCTGATGTGCATGCACATCAGTTCCTAGAGCGGCATTGCTGGTTGATGGAGTGTTCATATCTCCTCAGTGCTACCAGATGATTCCATACTGTTTTCAAGAAATGCTTGTAACAGGTTTTCAAAGCTTTATATTTGGTAGCTTGAGTCCTAAAATGTAATGCATGTGGATTAACCAGTTTCTTTTCTTCATCCTAACCAAATTCCCCATAAAATAGATGAATTTTCTCTTCAGCCCTCCTCAATTCAGTTAATTTGTTATTTTAGAATATGGTCATTTTAATATCCCACATTCAGATATCAATTAAAGAAATGAATTTCTAATTAAGTGACAAATCAATTTTTTTTAATGGGCACCCTTGATACAAAGTTTAAATGATGTCCTAAGAGCACGCTCTCTCTCTCTCTCTCTCTGTTCCTCTCTCCTTTCTTCTTCTCTTCCTCCCTTTTATATTTCCTCACCCATGTCTTATCTTTAGTCATTTGGTAAGGAAGATGACTGCCAAAATCACATCCAGAGTATCATCTTCCCACCTTCCAATCCATGTGAAAAAAGACAATCTGTCCTTCATGTTTTGGTAGGAAAGTCCCATATTAGCCTCTCTGAATCATGTGCCTTCTCTGATTGTCAGGGTTGTTCGGAGGACAGAGCACCTAGACTGACCACTTCATCAAAACCACACAGAGTGGCTCTCTGAAGGAAATGATGCCCATGTGTGCACATGACTTGTTCTCATCAAGTAATTATTTGTTCACTTGCATCTTACCTTCCTTGAAGGTGTCTTTGATATCTTTGTTCCCATTGTCCGAAAGGATGGTTAGCACATAACAAGAGCTAAATAAGTTTGTTAAATGAATTAGAAAGAAGAAATGGCTCCTTTAAAATACTCCAATGTAAAAGATATTTTATGAGAACCCATGTTGACATAAAGGGGAAATGATTTAAAAACACATGAAATGACATCGCATTGACTGGATTTTTCCACATGCAGTAAATTTCATGTACATTCCTATATAGTTATTGCTGCAGAATATATACTTTTTCTTATTTTGCTTTGTTTGGAAGCAGGGTTTGGTGCTGTCATGGTGAGTGAATGTTTTCTAAACTGTCACATGGGGTACTTAGAGAAATGGAAACTGCCATCCTGGATTCTGTGTTTCAAATAGTGCCAGATGCCGTGAAGTCATATGCAGATGTCTTTACATCGACAAAATTATAGTAACAGTTGGGCTTCTTTGTCTGAATATTTCTGCTTAGAAGGGTTAAGTAGCCTAGCAGGCAGTGGAAACTAAAACCTTCTGTTCAGCTATGGGGCACAAATGATGAAATCAGCCACAGTGGTTGCTCAGTTAATGTCCTCAACCTTGATGCAGAAGGGCTGCCTTGATGAATGTAAAACATGTGTCTGGTGGAAGTCAGAACAGAGGGCGTGCTCACTGTTGACTACTGGAGACGGTGATACTTGCAAGTGGAACGCTACCTCTGACCTAGTTTAAAGAATTACAGAACCAGGCCAAACAGGAGGAGTATTCCAGGATCAAGGTCAGTCATTTCCCAACATGTTCAGCAACTGAATTGACCATGATGACACTGGAAAAGAATGTAAGACCTCAAGTGACCTTTGGCTTGATTTACTTGCAACTTTTGTTTCTAATTCAATTCACAAAGATACCATTGTGTTTTATGTACCTTCTGCCCTTTGTCCCTGGAACATTCTTTCTTTTTCTTGTCCACCTGGAAAGCTCCCAGTCATACATCAAATATAAGCTTGCAATTTATCTCCTCTCTGAAGTCTTCTTCTGTTCCCCTAGGCAACTTAGGTGTTCCTTCCACTTTGGATTTTACTGAACCTTATGCATGTCTTTGTGACAGCTGGAATCCCATTATATTATATACTGCTAATTATATGTTAATTGTAATTGATTGTTGATATTTGACTCCCTAGTAGACAGTGGGTGCCTTAAAGCAATAGAATATTTCTCTTCATCTTTGTACTTCAATCCCAGGAACAAGATAAAGCTTCAGTAAATATTGCTGAATAGATTTGTTAATGATTTCGTTTGGAATTTTCTAAGTGCTTTCTTATCCAGTACCTCATTTAATAACCGAACAGTGCAGTGTGGTACACAAACCACATATAATTATCACTATTTTACTGATTAGAAAACTGAATCATCAAAATGACACATAATTTGCCAGCTTCAATAGTTTATGAATGTCAGGATTAAGCTAAAAAGTAGGTCTTAGGCTTCATCCAGAGTCTATGTTGAGCCTTTAGTTCTCCCACAGACTGAGTCACTGCCTCATGGCTAACAGATCTTTAAAATGCAGTAGGGCAGCTAGAGTGCTTTCTTCAATATTTCAATATCTGATCTTCAGCTCTGTTTTTAATACACAACATCTTCTTCTATCTTCCAACTGCACTTTGACCCTTGGATGTCAGATTTCTGGGTACCCATGTCAGAATTTACCTGGATTTCTTTTACTGATCCTGCTGCCTACCCGAAGCCCAATGTCCTAGTACATGTCCTTGTTACTGGGACCACTTCTCTCTCTGAATACACCAAAGGTCCCTAAGTATGGCAGCCAGTGATCTTAGCATTACCCTGCAGCTCCATACATTTCTAACTATGTCATCAATTAGCAATCATGATAACTAATGATAACAAGTAATATTTCTGAGTCCTTGCCTTGTTCCATGCACAGTGTTCAATGAGTACTACCTTATCTGTTCCTGAGAAAAAAAAATCACCATTGTACAAAGAAGGAAATTGAGGCTTAGCGAAGTTATGTGACATGCCCCAAATGACACAGCTAGTAAATTTCCAAGGGAATATGAACTAAAAGGCATCTAATTTCTGAAAGCATGCCTTTAACCCTACAATACTGGTAAATTTCTATAAAATCAACGGTTATACTGAGTAAATGAATGAACATGTGCATAACGTGACTGGGGTAAGAAAGATGATGTTGTACACTTGTCACCTGATAGGTGAGGTACTCAGTAAATGCTGCTAGAATAACATTTTCATGCCTAAGCTCTAATTTAGGTAATGGTATAAAGCTGAGTATGTTTTAGCAGCTCCATCTCCATGCCCTGGAGGAAAATATTTGTTTTTAAATATTCTAAAGCACTCAAAAGTTTTCAAGATCATGAAACTTTATCCATCTGGCTTACTAGAGGATTTGGTAGGAAATATAGGTGCCTTCCAATGGATATACTCAATGATTCTTTCATTAAAATTAATTCCCAACTTACTGCATCTAAAGATAGACTTTCTTTTAAGCAACTGCAAAATGTAAATGGTTAAAATCATGTTAATCTTCTGATGTTTCACCTGATACTTGTACTGGTGATGTCTCAAGACTTTGGATGAAGCCCAGAATGGCTACCATGATGATTCTCAAGGCTTTTGATTTCTGATTGCTGCTCTCCTCCTCTCGCTCTCTCTCCATTTGAGCTCTTCAAATTCTCCAAAGTATTACAGTCCATTTTTTATCCGACTTACATGTATTGTTTCTTCTTCCCCCACTATTTGCCTGGCTCTCCTCAACTCATATATCTAATCTTGAGGTAACAGTCAATTTCTCAGGGATCCCTTCTCCTGAACCCTCGCTGTTCTTTCCCCATTATATGTTCCCATAGCAGCCTCTGTTCTTCCAAACACTCACAGCACCCAGAAGAACTTTTCCAGTGTTCATCTTCTGACATCTTTCACTGTGTCTTGCACATGATGGGTGCTCACTGAATATTTGATAAATGAATGAATGAAGGCATTCTTGTGCTAAAGCCAGTGTTGTGTCAATAGCCATTAACACAACAAGATAATATGAAAGCAAGTATGTCTTGGCTTAGTGAGTGTGTTTGACATTTGGAATCAGATATGTGCTTCCTTGAGGAACTGTCTCAGTTGCCATGATCATATAAGGTACATTGGGCTTAAAGTGATAAGAAACACAATTCAAAGTAACTTAAAACAAAATTCATTGGCTCACATGATAGGAAGACAAGAAGAAGGTATGGACTTTCAGGGAATTTGATCCAGTGGTTAATTCCTATTTTTTCTATCTTACCACTCAGACAGTATCCCCAGTCCTAGTCCATTGTGGTTATGGGATGCTGTCAGTAGCAATTAGGACTACGTGCTTCTTCAGGCATGTCCAGTGAGAGACATTGAGAGAGATTTTCTCTTCCAAATCTCTTATAAAAGTTTGGAAATAAAGAAAAACACTTGTTTTAGAAATAACTGGGCTCAATTCCTTCCGTAACTTGTTGGCTTAAATCCAGCTATGGGTCTATTTCTGAAATATTTACTATAATTTAGGAAGATTAATTGGCTTAGGCCTTGGTTTCTGAGTCAGTCATTGACATAGATAATGGGTTTATCATGATTGGTTTCCTGGGTCTGCTCCTGGGCCATCACATTGCTGAATTCTAGATGGCCAGAGATTAGGGCAAAAAGGTCCACTACTATCATCCTCTCAGAAATAAACCAATATTATGTTCATACACTTTGATTTTTTTGAAAAGGCTAAACATCAAAGTTCAATCAGATGCTATATCAAAATCAAAACTCATTTTGGGAGGAAAGTAGACGTTATCCTCATGAGGGAGAAGTATAAGGAACACTTGTGTCCCCACATCTTCTTTGTTCAGGCAGAGAGAGAAGTGTCAAGCAGGACACGAGGAAGCAAATGAGGCATCATGAGTCTCCAGATACATAACTTTCTTCTATTGTGAGAGCAAATTCTGGCACCCATCTCATATTTAAAAGCACACATTTAGCACCTGCAGGATGGAAGGATCTTGAGTTAACATAAATGACTGGGATCTTGAATTAAAATGAAGATTATTAAGGTTTCATTTACAGAACAAATGATGAGCATTACGTTTTAAGGAGCATGAAATTGATGGTTCTTCCCCTGCTAAATTATTACTTTTCATCAATTCTTTTTTGTGATCTTCTGAAGATCTAAATGCACTCTAAGGTTAAGAATGGTCTTCTTTTTCTGAGAATGAATTTTTTTTTCATTTAGGACTGTAGCATTCCTTTCTGTTTTGTCCTCCATATGTCCTCATAAATATAATTCTGGCACTGGAATTCAGACAGCACTTCCCAGCACTTGCATACTCAGCATTAGGCCACTAAGATATGAGATCATGTAAGCTCTGTGCCATTTAATCACTTTATATTCCTTTGACAAATGAGTATTGAGTGCCTACTATGTGTGAGACACTGTGCCAGGTGCTTTGAGCTGCAGATGAGATATATATCTTGGCTTTGAAGAGCTTGCAATAGCATCAGGGGCAAAACTGATTAAAGATACAAGGAATCATGTAATAAATGCAAATTGTATGGTGTCCCCAAATAAGTACTAAAAACAGTGATTTGATGAGAGGTTGCTTGCATGGTTGAGAAATGCTTCAGGGTGGAATACTTGAGCGAGGACTTACAGTGGAAAGGGTTTGATTTTGGCTGAGCACAGAGAGTCAGCATTTCAAAAACAGAACAGAAAGAAAAAATAAGGAAAGTAGGCTTGAGTAAGGTGTTCAGTAAGGAAATACTGAATGTAGACCAGGCTAGAAAAAAATGAGGATCCCTGCTGTGGAATAAAGCATTCTCAACTTGGAAAGAAACTCTAAGCCAGACTACAGAGGGCCTAGAGTGCTCTATTTTAAAGATCTGAATGTTTTTCTGGAGAAGTAGGGAGCCCCAGAAAATTTGGAGGCTATATTTAGATAGTAAAAGGGTGAAAGTTATATGAAAGGAAAATCCCTGTGTGTGATAAAACCTAGCAAGGAGAGAGTCAAGATTCATCTATTGTCACAGTGCAGTTTTGTCAAGGAAAGGATTTGACTATTGATGTGGCAAAGGGACCAGTCAGTGGAAAAGGAAGAAAAGAATCCAACAACAAGATTTAAATAGTTAGCTTACATCACCGAGTTTTCCTTACTGCCATTACTGTAGGGACATGAAAGTGGGGGCCGAAGGAGTTCCCAAACCTGGCTTCACATTAGAAGCGTCTGCAGAGTTTTTTTGAAACAGCAATGCTGAGGCCTCCCAAATAATTAGTCTTGAGTGGGGCCTGGATGATTGGTAGTTTATAAAAGCAAAGTGCATTAAGGGTTAAGATCCACTGAGATAGATGATGGTGGGTTCCGTTTCTGTGAAAAATCCTCTCCTATTGCAGATATGTTTTGTCGGTGTTTTTTGGAGGGAGAGAGGGAGGGACAGAATCAAAGAAATGTTCTGCTTCTGTCATGGTTGGTGGAGTTCAGGAGCTTGATAACTGCTCCCCTATTGTGAAGCATGTTGCACAGCTCCAATCCTTGATCCTGACTTTTAAAAATACAATCCAGCACAAGCAGTGTGCTGTTATTTTTCAAAGGAATTTTCACATAGCCCACTAGTCACTTCTATATTCTAAACTTACAGAACACTTTCTCACTCAGAGGATTGTTTATTTGCTTCTTCTTTGTTACTATATATATATATATATATATATATATATATACACACACACACACGTACATATATATATATGTGTCTGCATTTGTTTACAGGAAAAAAGACAATGTAAAATTATAGTCATCAAGTGTATTAAACATTTCTAACGTTAAGTATTAGTCCAAAGTATATGGTTTTTATTTTTCTTTTTTCTTTCCTTGAAGAAAAGTCATCTTGTGCTTTATACGGATAAACATCAGGAGGTGATAGACTTTATTCATGGCTGTTTCTCTGCATAAATGCTTTATTCTTCAAAATACCTTTCTAATCAAGAGCTTTATCCCCTTCACTCACCCCACACTCTTTGTTCACGCTGGGAGGTCATCACCTTATGTTTCTGACATTGTAATTTATTGCTGTTGGAAAGATTGAGTATTTGTATAGGATTTCCACCATAATTCAGCTTTGTTGCAAAGTCTTACCAAGTATAACTTCTTAAGAATACTCTCTAAAGGATACTTGATGGAATTCAAAAATGGCCAGATATATTTGGACTCAGCAAATGGGTATAAATATAAATAGTATGGAGACAGATTTAATGTAAAATAAGGTGTGTGTATATATGCATAGATATGCAAATGAATGCTATATGTAGGTCTAAGGCAGGAGTTTCTTTTCTTCTTTAGCAAAGGACAGTTACATTTAAGATGATTTAATGAGTTAGCACTATATATATGTTACAGGAGTGATGTGTGTGAAAGACTTTTTTTAATTAAAAGGCATATATTTTAGATTTCAAATTCTGATGTTTCAAAATGTGATAAAGAGTTTTAAAGACTTCTTATCTTTTTGCCTTATGTTTTGAAAATAAGCTTCTATGAAAGGTAATATTAAAAAAAAAAAAAAACGGAAATAGCCTCTCAGAGGAAACGTCATTCTATGAAAGGCTCAAGGGAAGCTTATAACAAAGAGCACACCATAGAGGGAACTCAGGAAAGGCCACTTTCATTTCCCTGAGAGCAGAGCATTTATGCTGGTGATTGTCTTCCAAATGAGCTCTCCCCTGTCCTTTACCAATTATTGATAGCTGTGATACCAGAATAATTGAGTCTAAGAGTTTATAGTCTGAGCACAAAGGGATGCCTCTGAGTAGGACTATCTCTATCCATCCAAGCAGATGGTATCTCAAGATCTCCTGTTAAGAAGACAGCCTATCTCCTGTCTCCAGAAATCCATAAGTAACCTTTACTTTCAAGGCTTTCTCTCAAATGTTTTAACAAACCCAGCCAACTTTTTCTTATTCTGACCTCAGTGGAGCTAAAGAACAGCTGGCCTACATTTTCCTAATAATAACTCTTCACATTTTTTAAGAGTTATTATAGCCTACTTCAGCCATCTCTCTTCCAGACCAAATAATGTAAACTCCTTTAGTCTGGTATCAAGCTCCCTCTCCATCAATTTATTGCTTTTTTCTTAGATGCTGCCTAATTTTTCAACATCCTTTTAGAAGTACAACAGCCTGGAGTGAACACAAATGTTTCACAAGACTACAGAAGATGAATCTGAGAAAGAACATGGTTGTCTGTATTTTGCGTCTGTAGTAATAATCAACCTTGGTAGCTTTAATGTAAGCTATAGTTTTTACACAGATTATTTTCATTATTTACCCCTATTGTTTATTTCTCTTCAATGTAATCTTTACATTGAGACCTTGAATCCATTGGTTTTATCTACACTGTATACCTAAAGAGAAAACCATGATCATTTAAATGCCCAAGAAAACAGAAAGCAATGAAATCAAAACTGGACCCAAGGACTTCTTTGTATACTAATATGTTGGTTTTAAAACTTATCCTCTTCCTTCTCATTGGAGCAGCTCTCCACAGCCCAAGCCCACTAGTCATGCTCTTTAGCTGATGGTTTTGTTTTTGTTTTTGCTCTTTTGCATTATTGTACTACGACTTTTTGTTTTCCATGTTTACCATTTTGTTCTTTGTCTCTTTTTTGACTTCTGCCTTAGAATCATGAACATATGTGCAAGTTTATTACCAAGGTATATTTCATGATGCTGAAGTTTGGGATATGATTGAAATTGTAACTCAGGTAGTAAGCATAGTACCCAATAGGTAGTTTGTCAACCCTCACCTCCTCCCTCTCTCCTGTGTCTTTTGCTCCTTTTTTTTTAATGGCCATGTGTACCCAGTGTTTCACTCCCACCTGTGAGAACATGTAGTATTTGATTTTCTGTTTCTGCATTAGTTCACCTAGGATAATGGCCTTCAGCTGTGTGCATGTTGCTGCAAAGAACATGATTTTGTTCTTTTTAATGGCTGCATAGTATTCCATGGTATATATGTACTACATTTTCTTCAGCCAGTCAATCATGAATGAGCATCTGGATTGATTCCAAGTTTTTCCTATTGTCAATAGCACTGCAATGAACATATGAGTGCATGTGTCCTTTTGGTAGAATGATTTCTTTTCCTTTGGGTATATGACTAGTAAAATTGCTGGGTCGAATTATAGCTCTGTTTCAAGTTCTCTAAGAAATCCCCAAACTGCTTTCACAGTGGCAGGACTAATTATATTCCTACCAGTATATAAGTGTCCCCTTTTCTTTGCAGCCTTGCCAATATCTTTTCTTTTTGACGTTTTAATAAAAGCCATTCTGACTGGTGTGAGATGGCATGTCATTGTGGTTTTGATTTGCATTTCTCTGATGATTAGTGATGTGGAACATTTTTTCATATGTTTGTGGGTCACTTGTATGTCTTCTTTTAAGAAGGGTCTGTTCATGTCCTTTGCCTACATTTTAATTGGGTTATTTGTTTTGGACTTTTTGATTTATTTCAGTTCTTTATACATTCTAGATATTAGACCTTAGTCAGATGTGTAGTTTGTGAACATTTTCTCCTACTCTGTAGTTGGCTGTTTACTCCCTTGATAATTTCTCTTGCTGTGCAGAAGCTCTTAATTGGGTCCCCACTCATCAATTTTTTGTTGTTGTTGTTGCAGTTGCTTTTGAGGACTTTGCCAAGGCTGATATCAAGAAGGGTATTTATTTTCTAGGTTTTGTTTGAAGATTTTTATAGTTTGAGGTCTTTAATTTATCCTTAGTTAATTTTTGCCCATGGTGATAGGTAGAAGTCCAGTTTCATTCTTCTGCATATGGGTAGCCAGTTATCTATCTAGGTGTTTCTCATTTCTCAGCTGAAGCGGCCCTTCTCCTGAGATGTACCTTTCTGAAACTCCCACATCTCACTCACACTTTTGCACAAATGTGCCACAGGAAACTGCTTAGTCACCCCTGTAATGAGCTCCCATAGCATCTTGCACATCTCCTACAGTAACCAAAAGCGTATATTTTATCTGAAAAAAAAAACTATTCTAAAATATCATTCATTGTTCTATATTATGAAATCATTGGAATGGAGGAACAAGAAACAGCCACAGATTTCTGAGCCTGCAAACGTTGTATTGCAGTAGGTACAACTTAACATATACTAAAATTTGCTTTGGAACAGAAGCCAGTGAAAGATGAATTGGTTCTTCTTTGTTATGCTTTTATTGCTTATATGAATCTTGGGATTTTAGCTTATAACATGTTGAGAGTGAGCAAAAAGAAAATTTCTTAAACTGTTTAAATTCCTTTTCTTTCTTTCACCAAGCTTTTTATTATTTTTCACCACATGATCACTTACTCCTAGAATTCAATCTTTTATGAAAATTTTAATTTTTCAATACCTTTAAGAACAAAATAGAGAATTTTTTTCTTTCTGTAAATATATCTCTGCCCTCTGCCTGATTGGTTACCTACAACCTGTTGAACTAATTTTCTTGAAGCTTCTTGGATTATAGAATGGCTATCATTACCATTTAAAGTTATTCTGAAACCACTGGAATCAAAGAAAGCTTCATTGCCCCATGCTTATTGATTTGGGATAATGTATGACTATGTGCATGTATGCACATGTTGAATATCAGCCTGGCATTTATAGTTATTTATAGTTATGTTTAGTTGATATGGTTTAAGAGTAAACATAAAACATAGTGATTACATGGTTAATTCAAGAAAAATTGCCCCGTGCATTCCTTTATAGAATACTGCAAATAATATGCAGCACCTTGATGACAATTATTTCTATTAATATACTGAATTTTTAGCTGTGTTTTCCAAGGTCCATGAGATTTTACATGTAAGAACATGCATTAATTATCAGTTCGTTTCTTCAACAAGTATCTACTAGAGGTTCGTACTTTCTCCTCTTCCTCTCTCTCTCTCTGTCTCTGTCACACACACACACACACACACACACACACACACACACACACTTTTTCCTAAACCTTTACCTTAATAAAACCACATAAACCTTTACCCTTAAAATAAGAAAGATAATATTCACAATAAGACTCTTTCTTACTAAAAGAATTCCAAAAATATATCTTTAAATAATGAACTCTTCCAGTCTATCCCAAATAGCATTCAACTATCAAAAGTTTTCTGAAATACTTTTCTATTGTAAAGCATGCTGGAACTCCGAAATGGACTTGCAAAGTATATTTGCAGTGATCTGAAACTGGCAATAAAATCTGAACAAGTAGATGGACCCAGGGTCTAGTCTTGGCTCTGATATAGTAGTTTAACCACTCAACTAACCTCTCTGGCCTTAGTGTTCACATTTCTAAAAGGTTCAGAGTGGGAAAGGAATCGCTCTTAGATTCTTTCAAACTCTATTTAAAAAAAAAAACATAAGTCTAAGTTCTAATAGCATAAAATGAGTGTATAGGATTCTGGGAAGTTCTATGTATTGGAAAAATTGAATGCTTGCCCCCTTACATACAGATTCCTACATATCATTGAATACAATATCGTGACATCTGAAAATATGTTTTCATTACAGTGAGCTCTATCTGTTATTTAAGAAACCTTTTTAACCCAGTGCTATGTGAACTTGTTGGATAAACTGCATTGTGCTTATTGTTTTTTCAGAAGGTGACTGAATTGGTGCATATAAGCAGATGGTCTTGCCCCACAGCTTTCTTCTCAACTGGACTCACATACCCTTCTCCATATGTTCCTAAATTAAAATGTTGGATGTCAATTGTGAGGAATATGTTGGAGAATTTTAACTTTGTGCTTACAATTTTGCCCTTGCATTTTTTCTGTGACCTAGCTCACAATCATGCATCATGTCCATATTGCAATCCTGATTTGAGATAGTAGCAGGCAGTAGGTAGAAATGCTTAGTAGGTTGTTCCCGCCACCCTATCTAGTGAGAGGAGTGGGAGACAACATTAGAAACTAACAAATTTAGATTTGCATTCTCTTAGTATTTTCACGTTGGCCAAGTCACTTAGTCTAAGCCTCCATTTTCTTACTTGTAAAATAGACATTCTGATACCTATTTTGTAGAATTGCAACACAATCGATGAATTAACATGCGCAAAGCACCTATCACAGTATTTCAAACATGATAGATAATTAATAAATATTAGTTCCTGAACTAATATTTCTCCCTCCCATGCCTCCTTCATTCTTGAACGCCGGGAATAGACAATTTAAAGTAACTGAAGTTAGCAGATAAAATTTCTATTTGTCTTCTGGATCAGCATTTTCATTTCATTCATGACTCTAGGCAATAATCAAAATTCAAATTGAACCAATTTTATGCTGTAATTTTAAAAAGCAACACATAGACGACAACAGTCCCACAATATTGACATTGTGGTGTGCTAAATACTTAGACAAAATATTTTCAGTAGCAGTTAAATTCTTAGAGAATATTAAGAAAAATAACATGCTTATGTGGACGAGATGTCATAATGAAAACCATACCTCTTGTATTTGGTGACCTCAATGTATTTATATTTGTAACCTCAACATCACATTAACAGAATGTTTTGCATCTGTAATCTGATGCATGACTTCAAAAGTTAGCAAGTTTCTAGGGACCTTTCCAAAGGCGTTATGTAAATGGAAGTGATTATTATTTATGACTAATCCACCTGCATTTTTACTGTTTTTCCTACTAAGGCTTTCCATGCAAATTAAGCTATGAACCAAGCCGTAGAGATAACACCGCCTTCATGTAAGTGAAAGGAAGTGACTTTTAGGTAAAATGTTGTCTTTAAAAATAATAAGACAATATTTCGTATCATAAATTATTTTTACCACTCTAAATGTTTTATCTACCAACTAGTTTTATTTCATGGTAGAAACAAATCTGAATACACTGTTCTTAAAACAGTGTTCCGACTAGGAAAAAAAATAAGTGAAACACTTGTCAGTCTTCTGTGGCCTAAATTACTTCTATCACATCATCTGCTACATTCTAAATATTCCAGAATTATGACTTTCTCCATCCTTTTGTGTTTCTTGAGTCACTCACTCCATAAGCAGGGAGCATCTAATCTAGCAGGAATTGTGATGGATAAAAAAACTATGTGTCCTATTAACAAAAGATGTCATATCTTTTAGATACAGAGGTACTCTATAAAGTAAATCTGAAAATGTACCACTCTAAAAATTAATAACATCTATGTCATTTCATTTTATACATATCTTTAGAAAACCTAAAGGACATACCAATAACAATCTATAAATATTGGTGAAGATGCATGGGCATGGTAGTTAAGAACCCAGACTCCCTGGGTATAAAGTCTGGACATAACTTCCTAGTGTATGATCTTAGGCAACACACTGAACCTGGATGCAATGGTACTAGTCATACCAATTCATGGTATATTTGTGAGGATTAGAATGGTCAGTGAAAGGAAAATACTTAAAATAGTGTCTGGCACATTTTGTTTCATAAATATAAGCTATTACCATTATTTTGCCAAAAATACATTTGTTGTGTCTGTAAGGTATATTGCTGAGTTAAAATGAGGAAACTGAGGCCAGTGTGAGAAAATGAGAATCCAATTTATTCAGCTCCAGGGTGAGGTTCTGTGGTCCGGGAAGGGGCCAGAGAAGTCGCACTGGGCTTCTCAGGGTGTGGGGTTTTATAGGGAGTGGAGGTAATTGATTGGTCTTTAGGGAAACAAAGAGCAGACAGTTTCATTGGTGAGGAGGATTGATTGATTATTAGGGAAACAAAGAGAAGACAGTTTCATTGGTGAGTTTCATTGGTGAGGGGGTTTGATTGATTACTAGGGAAACAAAGAGCAGAGAGTTTCATTGGTGAGGTGAAGTCAAGGTGCTGATGGGGCAAGCTGCCATTGGTTGCCAGGCAGGACTACTGGTGGGCTAACCAGCTGGGGAGGTCAATGTTAAGCTGCCATTGGACAAATCTTTGGTGGGCTTTTAAATTTTGAAGGGGTCGAGTGAGGAATGCAGGAGTGGGTGTTGGGAGCCAACATAGAGAGACCAGCATGAGGAGAGATAAGTGTGTCAGCATGGAGAGGCCAGCACGGGGAGAGATAAGTGTGTCCATTTAACTCCCGGTGAGGCAGCCGGCCTTACAGTGTCCTGTCACAGTAATCTTTTCCTGAGATCCATAGAAGGAATGCAGAACATGTACATAAAGCAAAATAAAAATTAAGTATTCACTGAGATACTGTACCACCTACTTGTCAACAGAAACAACACAAAAGCACAGAATTCTAGTGGTTCATTTGGACCCTATGAAGAATTTCTTTCCTATCCAAGGGCAGGGTGAACGTCCTTGAAACACAGTAGGAAGAACATCAGTACTGGTTACTTTTTCTAAGGCTAAACCTAAGACTCAGACCTTACCATAGTAATTTTTTTTTTTTTTTTTTGCGATGGAGACTGGTATTTAGGGCATTCTACAGTCTGTAAACCTTTGCCTTCACAAGCATGGTAGTCTTCTTTTTTTTCAAAATTGTTTGTAATTTAATACAGAAATGATCTATAATTAAAACACTAATATTTGAACCTATTCTAATTTTATTCCTTAATACTCTGGTTAAAAAAGAATAACTGAGTTTAAAGAATAACTGAGTTAAAAAGAATAACTGGAGTATAGTGGCATGGTCTTGGCTCACTGCAACCTCCCCCTCCCCGGTTAAAGCAATTCTCCTGCCTCATCCTCCCGAGAAGCTGGGATTACAGGCACCCACCATCATGCCCAGCTAATTTTTGTATTTTTAGTAGAGACAGAGTTTCAGCATGTTGGCCAGGCTGGACTCGAACTCATGACCTCAGGTGATCCATCTGCCTTGGACTCCCAAAGTGCTGAGTGTAAAGAGACCAAAAACATACATATTAATTTATATCTTTTTCTTAAGAAAACTTCAGTTTAAAAAAAGCAATAAAGAATAAATAAAGAGTTTAGGAAAACTGTCGCCAAGTACACCACTAAGTGAATCTCAGTGTTTGTATTATCATCAGTATTTATTACATCGATGCTTTAGTTTCTATTTAACCTATTCAAATAGTTGAACACTTTAGAAGGAAAGACAAAAATATCCTTAGCTGTCTCCCAAAACTCTTTAAAAAAAAAAAAAAGAAATAAAGATATTCTTTTTCAGATTGCCTTTTTAATTAGATTTGGAAAGATTTGCAGTGCAGAGCACACTTGGGGTGTGTGTGTGTCTGTGTGTGTCTTTTATGCATAGATCAACATACACATAGATGAAAAGCTAAAATAAATATTGTCTACTGCGATTTTATACATTTTATTTTCATAGTTCTTTGGTGGAGAAAATAATACTACTTTATCTTAATAAATGATAGAGTCACAGTAAATGTTACAGAATTTTGTATCTTTCAAAATGAAGAGTATGCATCTGTCTGTCTGTCTGCTTTGTGTACATATTCTCCATCTCAATCCAAAAAGACTTTAGAGTAACTTCAGAGTCTTTAAACATATTCTAGGTATTTTCTTCCTTGCATGCAATTCAGAACACAGAACTTAAAAGAGCTGTTCAACTAAACATCAGTTGTAGTAATGGAAAGTATCTCCATTCTAAGGGGATGAGAAAGAGTTTCAGTGGCAATAAACGATAGACTTAAATCATCAGCATGAATAGTACAACATGATCATAATCATTAAGAGATTCTGAAAGACCTTGCAGTATTCTAAACCCTTAATCACATAATGTACGTTCAAAATTCAATTACATAGTATAAAAAATAAATAAAACATCCAATGGCCAGGAATCCTTAACATACTTCAGTAATTTTAGGGCAGCACTATGAGTGCCAGCAAACTCAGACAGACAGCTTTTACATAATGGAACTGTGCTGGACAAATGTTGAGCGTATGATTATTACATGGCAATGAAGGGAAGAGGGCATTTGAACTTGTCTTAATTAATATGCTAACTAAGCTAATGTCTTTACTGAAAGCTTAGGGAAGCTTAGCTCAAATTTGCTTTGTAGAAAATGTGTCCACAAAGACAGTGTGTTGAGGAAAGGTTAGAATCTTCAGAGTAATGGTACTGACTTTTTTTTTTTTTTTGGCCTCTTAGTGGACCCTTTGTACTAAAAGAATTTGTACCCCAAGAAAGGTCATCAGCAGCCTTCATTTGTATCCTTCTCTTAAATGCTATCAGATTGAATGGTGGCATTTTACTGACCTGCAGTTATGAGAAGGTGTGAACCTAAATACTCTATGTGCTATACTAAATATTATGATAAATCTATTCCCAAGCCAGAAATCAAGAGGCATACCCTGACAAGTTCAAAGCTACTCAAAAGCCAACAAGGCAGATTTCTTGAAGTTGGGATTAATGGGGTATATTTTGGCCATATGATTGCTATATTTATTATGTGATTATAATATATGTCGCATCTCCTATATTACATGGCATTTTCACTCAGCTTAGCAATCCTAGCTGTGTTTTGAATTCATTTCTGTCATCTCATGTTCTCTCCTATCTTCTACCTCCTCTCTTCCCCTCTCTTCTCCTCTCCTGTCCTCTCTGTTTCTCACCCTAAAATCCAGTCAATTGCCAACTCCTATAAATAATGCACTTTTAATGGCTCTGCCATCCACATACTTCACAGCATCTTGCCATTAACAGATTGGTTATCCTATACTTTTGTAAATTGTTATAAAAGCTCTTCTTGCCTATACTAGTTCCTTTTGCAATACTTCATATTATTAAAATTGTTCCTTTGTCTGCCTCCCCTTTCTAAACTATAAACTTGTTGACAATCATATAAATCTAGGTCTATTGCAATAAGACTATATTATACTTGTTTTCTAGTACCATCACAGAATTTGGCACATAGTGGGAACTCAGGAAAAAAATGAATAAAAAACAGATTGTATATTGACCTAAATCTCCATGAAAATACATATTTCAGCTTGTACTTTCAATCAGGGAATCAGTTAACAAAATGCAGCCACAAGATTCTTGACCCTTTAATTCTCCTCTCTGAGTGTTCTAAAACAATAAGGGATAGAAAAAATGCCAAAGATTAAAGAAAACCACACAGTTGCTTAATTGTAAGCTTTTGTAAGAAGGAGGAGGAAGGACCCAAAGTTCAAGCATTTATATATTGCACTTTGAATCTTGAACAATGAGCAAGGGTGAAAAAGTCAAGGTTAGAGAACACTCCAAGCTGCAGTGCAAAGCTGTACAGCTGGAAAGGAACAGGGCATCTCTGAGGGACTAAGACTGCTAAAACGCTAGACCATGGGATGCATAGAGGAGAGAATGCAGCGGCATGATGAACAACATTGGAACTGATTTATGACAGTCATCCAAGTGTTTTCTTTCTGGGTGAACTAGAGCACTTATGCATGCAGATTATAGGTAATTTGAAAACCTAATCTCTGCTTATTTTCACCATACTCAACTGTGATCCTGAAAATGTGGCTTTATAATAAAGGGAATCTGATGTGAACTGATGTGAAATTAAACATTTCTCTGTATGTGACTAAATGTAAATCCCATGCACATTCTTGGATTCCTGACTGTCTTATCTATATTTTCATGCCTCCTGTGATGCTCATCAGGTGATGATAGTAATGGTTCCATGACTGCCTCCAATTGTTTGGAGACTTTTTAAGAAAATATTATTCAACATAATATAGCTAATCAACATTTTTCTCAGATAGAGTCAATACATTATGATGCAGTAGAAAAACTACCATTTCTATTCTCTAATATTAGAAGGAACATATACCGTCAGAAAGTGGTAATGTATGTAACATCTATCCAAATACTTTATTTCTTACTTGTTATCAGAAGCAAATAAACCAAAAAATGTGCTCCTCTTACTAGATGACTTGACAAGAATGAATTAGTAAGTAAAATCCAAATTACTCAGTAATATTATTATTTTCTATTGCATTCAATGAATGTCATTCTCAAAATGAATTCTGTATAAGAAACCATTTTGAATTATCCCATGTTCAACATATAAACCTTTATCCTTTGAATATCTAGCAATACATTTATGATAGCCAAAATCCAGTAAGAAAACAGAATCACTCAGTGGTAGAACAGGCTTATAAATATAAGCCAATGATATCAAATGATTATGAATGTTTTTCCACAGGCAAACTAAGCTTAACATTATCATTCTTATCTAGCGATGGTTTCTATTCCCTGTAAATAGTCAGTTGAAGTTTCTAGCTCCTCAAAGCCAGGCTGCCTTAGAGATGAACTACTGAAAACCAATTATAGTTGCCACATATACCAAACACTAAATTGCTTGTCTTTCACAATAAAGGATTGGGTAGCTCAAAAATTATATGAAGTTCTTTTTTTTTTTTTTTTGAGGCAGGATCTTGCTCTGTCACCTAGGCTGGAGTGCAGGGCTATGATCTAGGCTCACTGCTGCAACCTCTGCCTCCAAGTCTCAAGCAATCCTCCCACCTCAGCCCCGCAAATAGCTGGAACCACAGGCATGTGCCACCATGCCCGGCTAATTTTTGTATTTTTTGTAGAGACGGGGTGTTGCTATGTTGCCCAGGTTGGTCTCAAACCCCTGAGCTCAAGTGATCCACTCACCTCTGCCTCCCAAAGTTCTGGGATTACAGGCATGAGCCACAGCACCTGGCCCTGAAGTTCTCTTTCTCCCAATCTTCCATCAATTGATATGAAGACATCTTCTGTCATCAAAGATAACATGTCAGAGTAGAAGAAACAAACATCTCTTTGGAGGTTGATGGAACAAATGTCAGACCATGTAGCCAAGAGCACCCTCACCCCCACCAAAGCTGTATTAAAACAGAGGAAAAAGGTTCAAGATTCACATCATGCATTGGGACTTCCAGCAATATTTGGAGACACAGGGATTGTGGATCATTATTCAAATTGGTTATGTAAACCCAAAAGGAAATTGTATACTCATTCTGGGATGGAAAGAGAAAGAGCGATTATAAGAAGAGAACAAAATTACTCTTAGTAAGACTTACAATCCTGTTCTTTGGAATACCTTTTGAAAAATATCTTTTTCTGCTTTCTCATTTCATACAGCATTAGGCCTCATGTAATTTCCCATTGGGAGGGCTTTCCCCAGTGAAGCAAACTGTAGACTTTCAGATGCCTTCTCCTCCAGGGCTTCCAGTAAAGACAAAACTAGTTAAGTGAATGAAGCATTCAGTCTTTAGGCTTCCTCAGGATCTATTTAGTATTTTTGTGAAGGCATAAAAAAGTAATAGGCAGACTATCTCTTTGGATGATATTTTAAGACTCTCTTATTTGCTGGTATTTTAAATCCCCGAAGAACATTACTTTAAAGGTAGGCACCGCAGTGTTTTCTAGTTTTCAATGCACAGATCTTTTGTCTCACTGGTTAAATTTATCCTTAAAGTTATATTGTTTGTTTGTTTGTTCTTGAGATGCTATTGTAAATAGATTGCTTTCTTAGTTTCTTTTTTTAATAATTGCTAGTGTATAAAAATGCAATTGATTTTTAATGTTGATTTTGCATTGTGCAACTTTTTACTGAATTTGTTTATAACTTCCAACAGTTTTTTGGTGAAGTCCTTAGGGTATTCTATATGTCAGATTGTGTCATATGCAAACAGGGACAATTTTACTTCTTCCTTTTCAAGATATCTGTATATCTATGTTGATTGTAACATTATTCACAATAGCCAAGATATGAAATGAGTTTGTGTTTATCAACAGATAAATGGATAAAGAAAATGTGATACATGTATCTTTGTGTATATATGTAATATTCCATTTTGTTTATACATATGTCTCTGTGTGTATAGATATAGATAATAGATAGCTCTTAGGCTGGGCGTGGTGGCTCACGCCTGTAATCCTAGCACTTTGGGAGGCCGAGGTGGGTGGATCACCTGAGGTCAGAAGGTCAAGATAATAGATAGCTCTGTGTGTATATATAATAATATTCCATTGTTTGTGTAATATGTCTCTGTGTGTGTGTGTGTATATATGTATATATATGTGTATATATGTATAGACACAATGGAATATATATACACACACAGAAACATATATATGTGTATATATGTACATGTGTGTGTATGTGTGTATATATATATGTCTGTGTATATATATATTCAATTATGTGTATACATATATACACACAGAGACATATGTATACACAAAATGGAATATTATTCAGCTTTAAAAGGGAAGAAAATCCTGTCATGTATGACTATGTGGATGAAACTGGAGGACGTTATGCTAAGTGAAATAAGCCAGGCACAGAAAGACAAATACTACTTGATCTCACTTATATATGGAATCTAAAAAAGTTGAACTTACAGAAGCAGAGAGTAGGATGGTGGTTGCCAGAGGCTAGAGAGTGGGGGAAATGGGGAGATGTTAGTAGAAGGATAAAAAGTTTCAGTTATGCAGGATGAAGAAGTTCTGAAGATCTCATGTATAGCGTGGCAACTATAGTTAATAATATTCTAGGGTATACTAAGAATAAGAGAGTAGATCTTAACCATTCTCACCACAAACTGTGTGAGATGATGGATACGTTAATCAGCTCGATTCTGGTAGTCATTTCACAATGTATATCAAAACATCATATTGTTGTTTCCCTTAAATATATATGTATAATTAATATTTGTCAATTATACCTCAATAAAGCTGGGAAGGGAAATGTAGGTACCAGCTAAACCTGGTGTCTGCAGGGCTTGATTTGGGTAGTTCAAGTTGGAACTGAGCTTAGGAGGATGGGCCTTCACTCAATTATATGTTATTTTCATGTCAAATGTTTAGGTACCAAACCACTTCCTATCTTTCCATTCTTTTTTCCATATTATCCCAGCTTCTCAATCAACAAGTATTTATTTGTTACCAATTCTCTCTTCCTCCCTTATTAGTTCAGCATTAGCCACTTGCAGATCTGGAGGTGAGAGAAGGAAGCCTGATGGTGACTGAGGCCAAAGTAGTCCTGAGGAATACCATAATTTCCTTCCTTAAGCATTTGAAGTTTTATGGCCCAATCTTTCTTCTCCTTTCCCAGCCCCAAAATGAAATATAATTTGGAGTTGGGAAATACGTTTTGGTGCCAGGAAGGAGTTCTATGTAGAGAACTTGCCAGAAGAAATCCTAGGTTTGTGATTTATTACAGTCTGTTAAACTTTTGACCATTGATGGTAGGAAAGATTAAGATATAATATTGCATCACATTTTTTGTTATTAAAGATAGTCAAAATGCTACCAAACATGTTTTTGTCCCTCTATACCCCTCTGGAATTTTCTGATTTCAATTGAGCCCCAAAATAGACTTGGCTAAAAGACTAAGAAGTAGTACATAAGGTGATGGCATTGAGTCAAATATTCCTATAGTTAGAAACATTAAAAGACTTTATATTCACTTGAAAAAGTATATTAGGTTAGAATAACTATATCAAGTATCCATTAGCTCACTGAATGAAAATCAGTCACATGCATTAGAAAACTGATTCAATTCATTCTTTTGCTGTGGACTTGAGAAGCATGTTATTGGTGTCCATGATAAAGTGTACTCATGTAAGCTACAGCCAATCCCTTTGAAATCATTCAGAACAAACACTTAAACTTGGCATAACAAAGGGATAAGTTATTATCTGTATGTTATACTAAAGTCCGTTTACGTAAACTAAATAAATAAATAAATAAAATAGTCAAGGTTGTGGCTGGCAAGATGGCCGAATAGGAACAGCTCCGGTCTGCAGCTACCAGCAAGATCAATGCAGAGGATGGGTAATTTCTGCATTTCCAACTGAGGTACCCAGCTCATCTCACTGGAACTAGTTAGACAATGGGTGCAGTCCACAAAGGGCAAGCAGAAGCAGAGTGGGGCATCACCTCACCCGGGAAGCACAAGGGGTCGGGGAACTCCCTCTACTAGCCAAGGAAAGCTGTGAGGGGCTGTGCCATGAGGGAAGGTGCACTCCAGCCCAGATACTATGCTTTACCCACAGTCTTCACAATTCGCAGACCAGGAGATTCCCTTGGGTGCCTATACCACCAGGGCCCTAGGTTTCAAGCACAAAACTGGGTGGCTGTTTGGGCAACCACTGAGCTAACTGCAGGAGTTTTTTTTCAAACCCTAGTGGCATCTGGAATGCCAGCAAGACAGAATCATTGGCTCTCCTGGAAAGGGGTCTAGCTCAGAGGATCCCACCCCCATGGAGCCTAGCAAGTTAAGATCCTCCAGATCCACAGGCTTGAAATTCTTGCTGCCAGCACAGCAGCCTGAAGTTGATCTGGGATGCTCAAGCTTGGTGTGGAGAAGGGTGTCCACCATTACCAAGGCTTGAGTAGGTGGTTTTTCCCTCACAGTGTAAAAAAAAAGCTGCCTGGAAGTTCGGAATGGGCAGACAGAGTCCGCTGCAGCTCAGCAAAGCTGCTGTAACCAGAATGCCTCTCTAGATTCTTCCTTTCTGGGCAGGGTATCTCTGAAAGAAAGGCAGCAGACCCTATCAGGGACTTACAGAAAAAACTCCCATCTGCCTGGGAAAGAGCACCTGGGGAAAAGGCAGCTGTGGGCACAGCTTCAGCAGACTTAAACATTCCTGTCTGCCAGCTTCAAGGAGAGCAGTGGATCCCCCAGCACAGTGCTTGAGTTCTGCTAAGGAACAGACTGCCTCCTCAAGTAGATCCCTGATCCCTGCCTATCCTGACTTGGAGACACCATCCAGCAGGGCCAGCACACACATCATACAGGAGAACACCAGCTGGCATCTGGTTGATGCTCCTCTGGGACAAAGCTTCCAGAGGAAGGAACAGGCAGCAATCTTTGCTGTTGTGCAGCCTTCGCTGGTGATATCCAAGTAAAAACGGTCTGGAGTGGACCTCCAGCAAACTCCAGAAACCTGCAGTAGAGGGGCCTATTAGAAGGAAAACTAACAAAGAGAAAGGAATAGCATCAACATCAACAAAAAGGATGTCCACACAGAAACCCCATCCAAAGGTCACCAACATCAAAGACCAAAGATAGATAAATCCACAAAGACGAGGAAAAAACAGTGCAAAAAGACTGAAAATTCTAAAAACCAGAATGCCTCTTCTCCTTCAAACTATCATGACTCCTCGCCAGCAAGGGAACAAAAGTGGACAGAGAATGAGTTTGATGAATTGACAGAAGTAGACTTCAGAACGTGGGTAATATCAAACTCCTCCAAGCTAGAGGAGCATGTTCTAACTCAATACAAGGAAGCTAAGAACCCTGAAAAAAGTTAAAGGAATTTCTAATTAGAATAACCAGTTTAGAGAAGAACACAAATGATCTGATGGGGCTAAAAAGCACATCACAAGAGCTTCGTGAAGTATACACAAGTATCAATAGCCAAATAGATCAAGCAAAAGAAAGGATATTAGAGATTGAAGATCAACTTTTTTATTTTTTTATTTTTATTTTTTTAGAAAGAAAGAAAGAAAAAGAATAAAGAAGAGGAGGAAAAAGGAAGAGAAAGAGAGAGAGAGAGAATGGGAGTATTGCTTTCTTGCCCAGGCTAGAATGCAGTTTAATAATGGGTATTGAAAACCTCTTTTATACCAATAATTATACTTGATGTAAACAGGAAGGAATAAGGGAAGAAAATAACAAACGAGCAGCCAACCAATATTTCATTTAATTAAATTTCATAAATTAAATGAAGATCAACTTAATGAAATAAAGCATGAAGAAAAGATTAGAGAAAAAAGAATAAAAAGGAACGAACAAAGCCTCCAAGAAATGTGTGACTCTGTGAAAAGAGCAAGTCTTCATTTGATTGGTGTACCTGAACATGACAGGGAGAATGAAACCAAGTTGAAAAACACTCTTCAGGGTATTATCCAGGAGAACTTCCCCAACCTAGCAAGACAGAACAACATTCCAATTCAGGAAACACAAAGAACACCACAAAGATACTCCTAGAGAAGAGTAACAGCAAGACACATGATCGTAAGATTCACCAAGGTTGAAATGAAGGAAAAAGTGTTAAGGGCAGCCAGAGAGAAAGATTTGATTACCCACAAAAGGAACATCAGACTAACAGCAGATCTCTCTGCAGAAACCATATAAGCCAGAAGAGAGTAGGGACCAATATTCAACATTCTTAAAGAAAAGAATTTTCAACCCAGAATTTCATATCCAGCCAAACTAAGCTTCATAAGTGAAGGAGAAATAAATTTTTTTTACAGACAAGCAAATGCTGAGAGATTTTGTCACCACCAGGCCTGCCTTATAAGAGCTCCTGAAGGAAGTACTAAATGTGAAAAAAACAAAAACAGTACCAGCCACCACAAAAACATAGCAACTTGTAATGACCATCAACACTATGAAGAAACTATCTACTTACAGGCAAAATAACCAGTTAGCATCATAATGATAAAATCATATTAACACATAACAATATTAACCTTAAATGTAAATGGGCTAACTGCCCCAATTAAAAGACACAGACTGGCAAATTGGATATAGTCAAGACCCATCGGTGTGCTGTATTCAGGAGACCCATCTCATGTGCAAAGACATACATAGGCTCAAAATAAAAAGACGGAGGAATATTTATCAAGCAAAAAAAAGCAGGGATTGCAATTCTAGTCTCTGATGAAACAGACTTTAAACCACAAAATCAAAAAAGACAAAGAAGAGCATTACGCGATGGTAAAGGGATTACTACAACAAGAAGTGCTAACTATCCTAAATCTATATGCATCCAATACAGGAACATCCAGGTTCATAAAGCAAGTTCTTAGAGACCTACAAAGAGACTTGGACTCCCACACAATAATAGTGGGAGACTTTAACACCCCACTGTCAATATTAGACAAATCGATGAGACAGAAAATTAACAAGGATATTCAGAATTTGAACTTGGCTCTGGACCTAGTGAACCTAATAGACATCTACAGAAAATACATTCTTCTCAGCACCACATAGCACTTATTCTAAAATTGACCACATAATTGGAAGGAAAACACTCCTCAGGAAATGTGAAAGAACAGAATCATAACAAACAGTCCCTCAGACCACAGTGCAATCGAATTAGAACTCAGGATTAAGAAACTCACTCAAAACCACACAACTAAATGGAAACAGAGCAACCTGCTACTCAATGAGTACTGGGTAGATAACGAAATTAGGGCAGAAATAAATAAGTTCTTTGAAACCAATGAGAACAAAGACACAACATACCAGAAGCTCTGGGACACAGTTAAAGCAGTGTTTAGAAGGGTATTTATAGCACTAAATGCCCACAGGAGAAAGCAGTAAAGATCTAAAATCAACACCCCAGCATCACAATTAAAAAACTAGAGAAGCAAGAGCAAACAAATTCAAAAGCTAGCAGAAGACAAGAAATAACTAAGATCAGAACAGAACTGAAGGCAATAGAGACATAAAAAACCCTTTGAAAAATCAATGACTCCAGGAGCTGGTTTTTTGAAAAGATTAACAAAATAGACCACTAGCCAGACTAATACAGAAGAAAAGAGAGAGGAACCAAATAGACACAATAAAAAAATGATAAAGGGGATATCACCACTAATCCAAAAAGTATATAAACTACCATCACAGAATACTATAAACACCTCTACACAAATAAACTAGAAAATCTAGAAAAAATGGATAAATTCCAGGACACATACACCCTCCCAAGACTAAACCAGGAAGAAATCAAATCTCTACAATAACAAGTTCTGAAATTGAGGTAGTAATTCATAGCCTTCCAACCAGAAAAAGCCCAGGACCAGATGGATTCTCAGCCGAATTCTATCAGAGGTACAAAGAGGAGCTGGTACCATTCCTTCTGAAATTATTCCAAACAACAGAAAAAGAGGGATTTCTCCCTAACTCATTTTATGAGGCCAGCATCATCCTGATACCAAAACCTGACGGACACACAACAAAAAAAGAATATTTCAGGCCAATATCCCTGATGAACATCGATGTGAAAATCCTCAATAAAATACTGGCAAACCGAATCCAGCAGCACATCAAAAAGCTTATTCAGCAAGAGCAAGTCAACTTCATCCCTGGGATGCAAGGCTGGTTCAACATGCACAAATCAATAAATGTAATCCATCACATAAAAGCAATGACAACACATGATTATCTCAAAAGATTCAGAAAAGGACTTTGATAAAATTCAACACCCTTTCCTGCTAAAAACACTCAATAAACTAGGTATTGATGAGACGTATCTCAAAATCATAAGAGCTATTTATAACAAACCTACAGCCAATATCATACTGAATGGGCAAACCTGGAAGCATTCCCTTTGAAACCTGGCACAAGACAAGGATGCCCTCTCTCACCACTCCTATTCAATATAGTATTGGTAGTTCTGGCCAGGGCAATCAGGCAAGAGAAAGAAATAGAGTCTTCAGATAGGAAAAGAGGAAGTCAAATTTTCTCTGTTTGCAGATGACATGATTGTATATTTAGAAAACCCCATTGTCTCAGCCCAAAATCTCCTCAAGTTGATAAGCAACTTCAGCAAAGTCTCAGGATACAAAATCAACGTGCAAAAATCACAAGCATTTCTATAAACCAATAATAGACAGAAAGTCAAATCATGAGTGAACTTCCATTCACAACTGCTAAAAAGAGAATAAAATACCTAGAAATACAACTTATAAGGGATGTGAAGGACCTCTTCAAGACGAACTACAAACCATTGCTCAAGAAAATGAGAGAGGACACAAACAAATGTTAAAACATTCCATGCTCATGGATAGAAAGAATCAATATTATGAAAATGGCCATACTGCCCAAAGTAATTTATAGATTCAGTGCTATCCCCATCAAGCTACTATTAACTTTGTTCACAGAGTAAGAAAAAAAGTACTTTAAAATTCATATGAAACCAAAAAAGAGTCCATATAGCCAAGACAATCCTAAGCAAAAAGAACAAAGCTGAAGTCATCACACTATCTGACTTCAAACTGTACTACAAGGCTACAATAATCAAAACAGCATGGTACCGGTACCAAAATAGATATATAGACCCGTGGAACAGAACAGAGGATTCAGAAATAACACCACACATCTACAACCATCTGATCTTTGACAAACCTGACAAAAACAAGCAATGGGAAAATGATTCCCTATTTAATAAATGGTGTTGGGAAAACTGGCTAGCCATATGCAGAAAACTGAAACTGGACCCATTCCTTACACCTTATACAAAAATTAACTCTAGATGGATTAAATACTTAAATGCGAGACCTAAAACCATAAAATCTCAGGAAGAAAACCTAGGCAATACCATTCAGAACATAGGTATGGGCAAAGACTTCATGACTAAAACAGCAAAAGCAGTGGCAACGAAAGCCAAAATTGACAAATAGGATCTAATTAAACTAAAGGGCTTCTACACAGCTAAAGAAACTATTATCAGAGTAAACAGGCAACCTACAGAATGGGAGAAAATTTTTGCAATCTATCCTTCTGATAAAGGGCTAATATTGAGAAAATACTTACTTAAATAAATTTACAAGAAAAAACCCCATCAAAAAGTGGGCAAAGGGTATGAACAGACACTTCTCAAAAGGAGATATTTATGCAACCAACAAACATATTTTAAAAAACTCATTATCATTGGTCATTAGAGGAATCCAAATCAAAACCACATTGAGATACCATCGCACACCAGTTACAATGGTGATCATTAAAAAGTTGTGCAACAACAGATACTGGAGAGGATGTGGAGAAATAGGAATGCTTTGACACTGATGGTGGGAGTGTAAATTAGTTCAACCATCGTGGAAGACAGTGTGATGATTCCTCAAGTATCTAGAACTAGAAATACCATTTGACCCATCAATCACATTTCTTGGTATATACCCAAAGGATTATAAATCATTCTACTATAAAGACACGTGCACACATATGTTTATTACAGTACTGTTCACAATAGCAAAGACTTGGAACCAACCCAAATGCCCATCAGTGATAGACTGGATAAAGAAAATGTGGCACATATATACCATGGAATACTATAAAATGGTAAAAAAAAAGATGAGTTCATGCCCTTTGCAGAGATGTGGTTAAAGCTGGAAACCATCACTCTCAGCAAGTGAACACAGGAACAGAAAACCAAACACCACGTTTTCACTCATAAATGGGCATTGAACAATTATAACACATGGACACAGGGAGGGAAGCCTCACATAGTGGGGCCTGCTGGGGGGTTGAGGGCTAGAGGAGGGATATCATTAGGAGAAACACCTAATGTAAATGACAGGTCGATGGGTGCAACAAACCACCATGGCATGTGTATGCCTATGTAACAAACCTGCATATTCTGTCCATGTATCCCAGAACTTAAAGTATAATAATAAAAAATAAATAAATAAACAACCATCAGTATTGAAGCATGTCTTATAAAAGAGCAGATGTAGAGGTAGGACTCTTTTTCAAACTGTTAAATTAGAATTTTGTCTTTGTGTGTGTGTTCTTAAGAGCTAGCCCAAATGTAGCTACTAACTTGCTCTTTGACCTTAAACACATCATTCAGTGTCTGGACCTCAGTCTCCTCCTCTGTCAAAAGAGAGATTGCAATTGGATGGCATGATTTTGTAGTTCCCTTTGAGCTCAAAAATTCCACACTCTAATAGAAAGAAATGTTAACTGACTCATCATCATTCCCTGGGCTCAAATGATGTTTTCTGCCTTAGATTGTCTTAATACTTAAAAATTTTAAATATAAGAAAAGGAAGACTTTAATAGTCTTTACAAGTTGAATTTCAAATGTTTTAGAAGCTGCTTAGAGATATTTTTGGAAAGAGTGATCAAGAAGAGATCACTCAGTAACTTCCTAGCCTGCCTGAAGGGAAGCCAAGTTATACACATAAAAATATTTAATATGAGCAAGAAAGAAATAGGAATCCCAACAGATTGGAATTCAGACTTGGGAGTGATTATTTCCAGTGGAAAGAATCAGAGAATTTTCCATGTAGAACATATAGAGTCACAGCCTTTCCAGACTTTAAATCATGCAGTGAACAAGGCACCAAGTTAGGCTCTGTGAATAAGAAATTGTCAGTTAAAACACAGAACTTTCCTTTTTAGAGTTCATAGTTATGTAGGATAAACCATCAAGTGGACAGACACTTACCATAAAGTATTAGAAAACTTCACAGGATAAAATGTATGAAAATGCTATCACAGTGCCCAGGACCTAGTATTTACCCAATAAATGTTATATTTTACTCTTCTTGTCATTTGAGGTAATCTTAAGATACTACAGCACGCTGTGGAATGGGCAACCCATACAGATTGGGTTTATCAAGGAAGGCTTCCCAGAGGAGGTAACATCTAAAATAAGTTTTGAAGGATAAGTAGAAGCTGAGTTGATAACACCTTGGCAGCAGAGAAAAGAAGAGGCATTCCAGTCAAAGGATGCAGTTTGGGTAAATGGAGTATGATGGAAGAGGGCACGTCATGTTAAGGGCCTGCAAGAAGCTTGGGAGTGACTAGAATTTGTGTGATGAGGCATGGCAAGAGGTGGCACTTTCTATAAATACCAGGGCTAGACCTAAAGTCCATTTCATGTCATTTTAAGTAGTTTGGGTTCTGGTTTGAAATGGAGAGAATTGTTGAAAGATTGTAAACAAGAGAAGTATTAAGTCTATAGAATGGAAAATGTACTTAAGGACAAACTCAAAAACAAGAGATCAGTTAGAAATAAATTGTAGCAATAGTGCAGCTGACAAATTGAGGACAACTTGAACTAAGTTCTCCTTGAACTAAGTACAGTAGTTCTCTAATAGTGAGGGTAGAGAAGAGAAAGGAGATAAGAGGTGTTTACAGTTGAAAAGAATAATACTCGGTGCCTAGAGGTGTGGTGTAAAGGGAAAGTTGACGATGGCATCTAAGATATTGACTTAGACTCTATATCACGTTGATGTAGTCTTTTGAGGATCTCCACGTAGAGGTAACCATCCTCGCAAGATGAAAAATATCCTGGCGCTGGGTGGCACAGATCAACAACTTGTAGTTTTTTTGTTTGTTTTCTTTGTTTTGTTTTTCCGTTTCAAGGAATTGAAATTTTTGTCCTGTCAGAACAAATATAGCTGTGTCTTATGTTTCAGAAATTATGTAGATGAACTTACTCACCTTTGACATTTCTCACCTTTCTTACAGTTGCATATTTTAAACCTGGGAGACTATGTAGAACAGAATGTAACTTCCCCAACATCCCCCGCCTCGGAACCATCCTACAGCATTTCTGCCTGTGAGAGCGCCCTTTTATGTAGGAAGGCGACCAATAAGTAGCTGCATGCGAGGGATTAGTACCAAGAAAAATGCTCAGGCTGCAGTCAAGACTTTAGCTGTAACGTCACTTAGGGAGTACTTAGAGTCAGGGAGTAGATTAGATAACACAGAGGAAATGCAGTGTAAGAAGAAAATCGGACAAAGGACAGAAACCTGGGAGAGTACCAATATTTAGATGGTTGTAAAAAGACAGAGCAGGAAGAATTGCTTTAGTTCTATTGCCTGAGCTCTCAGAACTTCTCAAAGTATTTAGGGAATATAATATATGAGACCAAGCAAGTCACGACGTTCATTTCCACCACAATCATCAGCAACATAAGCAATGGCAACCATGTCATAAACGATGGCTTCCTAGGCCCATTCTGATTACCCAGCTTTTTGAAATTTCATGAATTCTAAGCACTGTCACATTTCAAGAAAAGCAAATCAGAGAAACATTCCAAGAAATATATGTTCTAGACTAGTTCACATCTGGGTGGCTGACTCATGCCAAGCCCTACTGAATGGCCAGAAATTGATGGGGATAGGGATGATGAGACAGAGCGTTGCAGAGTCATTTACAAGTTTCCTTCCACAGACAAGATCAGTTCTGCAAGTAGAAGTGAGGAGTTGACAAGTTTACTAATGATGGAGAGGCCTCCATGGACTCGTCTGTCTAGGGAGGCGAGATGGAGAAATGCTAAGGCAAGAGAAAGGAATTGACAACTTCTATGAAATCCAAGTACCACTTTGATTCCCTGATGATTACAAGAAGAGTATTTGCCTCCCCAAATAAACTCTAAATTCCACAAATTGATGCAATGTGCTGAGAGCACCTAAGAGGGAATTTGACGTGTTGTAAGTACTCAGTGGTTTCTCTTTCTATTCCACCAAGGACTAGGTTTTGTATTTTTTTCCTACCTCTCCTTGTACCAAGCAGAGAGCTGAGGAACTATTGAGAACTCAATAAATACCTGAAAGAAATTGTGCTAGTTAGGGAAAAATATCAAAAACATTTTTGCATTAGATAATGAATTAAAAATTTGGGGTTGATGGTTTGCCAATGTTGATCCTTTTTCAGTACTATAGACTTAGGTAAGAAGCTCCCTTTCTCAGAAGCACTGAATCATATGAGGGATGGGAGAGTGCTGGATTTAATCGTAGCTTAGGCCCTGGGGACTGTGCCTTATGAAGACAAATAGTAGACATAATAATAAAATTAAAATATTTCTACTGTTCTAAATTTAGAAAATGACTGCCTTCTTTTTGTAAATGATAATGGCTTATAAAGCAGTTCAATCTTTTTAGCTATGTAAATGGTATAATACAGTTTAAAGGATTTTTTAATAAAACAATTGGAAGCCTCAAATATAGACTGCATTTTCCAACTTTTACAATGCTTTGCTCAAAAATGCAGAATTTAAAATCACACATGACTCACTGCATTGTTTGAAAGTCTTTACATTCGAGGTGTCTTACCTCCATCTGGCATGTAGAACCATATGTTCCAATGCACTTTGGACTGTTTATTTAAATTTACCAGAGCTGATATATTAATTGCAATGGCTCCCCCAAGACTATGCTGGACTTACCACATCAAAATTTCATGAGAGGTATTCATTGCTGTTTGGTAGGTTGCATGTGTTTGTAAATAGCATATCAAAGAAATGGACTATCTTTGGAGAATTTGCCTAAGTTTTGTTATTTTTTAAAGAGATTTAAGGTTGTTAACTTACGTTATTATTTAAATGGCTCTGAGTAACTTCTAAAATAAAAAGTATATAGAGCTTAAAAAGCTACATAGAAGTGATCATTCTAAATCAAACTCCATCCCTGCCTATTAGGCCTCTGAATCGGTTCCTATGCAGATGGATGGCAAAGACAAGAAACAAGAGCTATGTAGGACACGAAATGTCATTTTGACTATTGTTAAGGAAATAAGAACTTCCCTGATTACCTTTGTATTCTCATATTCATAGGAAGTAAGTGATATGACCATGGGATAATGCTTCATGTAGCATGATGTGTGTATATGTGCATGTGGAGTTATTTGTCTATTGTGTAAAAGCATAAAAAATGCCTGTTCCTCATCAGGAGTGATTCTATAAGTAATATTCTAGTGATCTCTCTTCTGGAAGTCTTGGTAATGATGAAAATTATCATTTGGTTCCACCCATTTCAGAAAAAATTTCTGTAACAACAAAAACATATTTTAACACTGGATTTAACAGAGAAAAAAATCAAAGTCAAGAGAATTTGTTGAGAAAAACACAATGGCATAAAATACATCCTTTTGATAAGTATTAATATGAAGATTGAAAAGAGTAAGCTACACATGAATTCTCTTCCTGTAAACAGTACGAATTTGATGTTAACCACTAATTCCTTCTCACTAGTATAATAACTTCTTGATGGTGAAGAGAGTCTGGGATTCTATCTGCCTTTGTTTCTGACCAACTTTCCCTTTTATTGTTCTTATTTTGCCTTCATCTTCTTTGTCTAGTTTTAGATCTCACTCATCCATTCCAATGGACTTTGGACTGTTTATTTAAATTTACCAGAGCTGATACATTAATTGCAATGGCTCCCCCAAGACTACGCTGGACTTACCACATCAAAACTTCATGGAAGGCCAGGCATGGTGGCTCACCCCTGTAATCCCAATACTTTGGGAGGCCAAGGTGGGTGGATCACTTGAGGTCGGAGTTTGTGACCAGCCTGGCCAACATGGTGAAACCCTGTCTCTAATAAAAATACAAAAATTAGCTGAGTCTGGTGGTGCATGCTGTAACCCCAGCTACTCAGGAAGTTAAGGCAGGAGAATCACCTGAACCAGAGAGGCAGAGGTTGCAGTGAGCCAAGACTGCACCATAGCACTCCAGCCTGGGTGACAGAGTGAGACTCTCTCTCAAGAAAGAAAAAAAAATCATAGGAAAACTTTTTAAAAATACATATTCATAAGCCCCACACCCACTCCCACATGCTCACATTTAATAACTCCAGAAAGAGGTACTGGGAATTAGCGTGTAGCCTCCCAAGTGAGTCTGGTAAGCAGATAGGCACAATAATTATTGGATAATTGTGTGTGTGAAGTATATCTGTGTGTGAGAGAGAGAGAGTGAGAGGAAGTTCAGGAAGCTTTAACACAGGAAGAACCACTGCCTAAAATAGAATCAAGTACATGTTTCTGGAGTAGATAATGGTTCTGTTCTTACTTTGGATGTATACCTGTCTTCTAATTGCTAATGAATAGCCTCACAGATTCCAGTGACAGGTTTTCTAGACCTTCCTGGTTTGAGACAGAAAAGAATAACTTCCAGGTTGAGTATTTTCTGGAAGGCTCCCCCCATTCTTCTTCCTCTTTCTTTGTTTTGCTCAATAAACATGCTGCCACCACTCTACACACATGTGTGCACACACATGCACACACACACATTCACACATGTGCATATTACAGCTACTAGGATTAGTCTATACTATCACAACAAAAAGTGATTTCCTGTTAGTTTTCCAACCTATAGCATGCAAATTGTAACTTTTCATATATAATAAGCATAAACTAAACAAAGACTAACAAAGTAATTTTTCATCCACAGAGACATGGCTGTTGTGAATATCTAGAAGTAAAATAAAATAAATTGTAAACAGCAAGCAAATGACTTGGTCTTAGTGTCAGACATCTCAAGGGTCTTACAGTGGATCTTTTGGATGCAGGTACCACTAACACAATTGTTTCACTTAAGAAGAAGCAAAAAAGGGATTCCTGGAAAGTATTCAAGAATATCTCATGACAGAAAAGTGCAGGAAGGACAACCAGGCCATACAAACAGTCATGCAAGGACCTGAAAATTTGTTTGGGTCAAAGTCAGATACTTTCTTTCTCCAGCTTTTTCTTATTCTGGGACCACATCGTTTCTCATCCTGATTGTTTCACACCTCCCTGGCTATATTCCCTTGCTCTACACATGGTAGGCACCAAAAATTTCCTCAGTTCAAACACAGAGTTTAACTAGAATCTATCTAGACTAGAATGTGCTCAGATCCCAAAAACTTGGAATAAACTATGAGATTGTACCACCTTGCATTCCTTAACTGAGGCCAGAGAAGTGGGGTCTAAAAGTTCATTGAGTAAGGTCACGCTGTCTGAGTATATTCTGTGAGAAGGGAATACTATCAGTTCTTTTTTTTTTTTAAACAGAGTCTTGCTAGGTGCCCAGGCTGGAATGCAGTGGGGTGATCTCGACTCACTGCAAACTATGCCTCTGGGTTCAAGTGATTCTTATGCCTCAGCCTCCTGAGTAGCTGGGATTACAGGTGCATGCCAACATACCTGGCTAATTTTTGTATTTTTAGTAGAGACGAGGGGGTTCACCATGTTGGCCAGGTTGGTCCTGAACTCCTGACCTCAGATGATCCGCCCACCTCGGCCTCCCAAAGTGCTGGGATTATAGGCGTGAGCCACTGTGCCCAGCCCCTATTGGTTCTTTTTTAGAAGGGGGATGTATTGGAGTTCTCTACAGGGACAGAACTAATAGGATAGGTATATAGCTAAATGAGAGTTTATTAAGTAGTAACTCACATGATCATAAAGTCCCACAACCAGCCATCTGCAAGCTGAGGAGCAAGGAGAGCCAGTCCGAGTCCCAAAACTGAGGAACTTGGAGTCCAATGTTCAAGGGCAGGAAGCATCCAGCGTGGGAGAAAGATGTAGACTGGGAGGCTAGGCCAGTCTTGTCTTTTCATGGTTTTCTGCCTGCTTTATATTCTAGCCACACTGGCAGCTGATTTGATGGTGCCCACCCAGATAAAAGGTGGGTATGCCTTTCTCAGCCCACTGGCACAAATGTTAATCTCCTTTGTTAACACCCTCACAGACACACCCAGAATGAATACTTCACATCCTTCAATCAAGTTGACACTCAGTATTAACCATCACAGGAGATTATGGACAAGAAATTGAAAAATGACAGAGAAAATTACTGGCATCACTTTAATATTGAGATCAATATTTCTTATTTCTTTTTTTTTTTTTTTTTTTTGGAGACAGGGTCTCACTCTGTCACCCCAGGCTGGAGTGCAGTGGTGTTATCTCGGCTCATCGCAACATCTGCCACCCAGGTTCAAGCAATTCTCCTGCCTCACCCTCCCAGGTTGCTGAGATTACAGGCATGCACCACCTTGCCCAGCTAATTTTTGTATTTTTAGTAGAGACAGGGTTTCACGATGCTGGCCAGGCTAGTCTCGAACTCCTGACCTCAAGTGATCCACCCACCTCAGCTTCCCAAAAGTCCTGGGATTACAGGCATGAGCCACCACACCCGGCCTAAGAACAGTGTTTCAGCATCTAATGTTTATTCCTAGTTCAAAGCTCCCAGTTCTTTGGTACTAAATTGGAAAGAAATTTAGGCTCTAGTTTGGTAAGTAAAATTTAATACTTCGATAGCTAGATATAGACAGATGTTAACATCGTCAACTAGCTGTAGTTAGAAATAGTCAAGCAACAATCAAAATTATGCTACCAATAGTTGATATTTCTGCCCTAGCTTTTGAAATAGATACTGACTTTTTAAAATCCTTCTGCTAAGATGAACATTGCGTGGATATTTGAACAGAAACGTGTGTATGTAAATATAGTTAGTTCATGCTGCTGTGTACTAGAGAAGTCTATTGTGATGTGAGATGTTCTATTACCTATGTTAATTTTCTTACTTCAGCTTTCCTTTGCATTGTTTCAAAAAGCAGCCATAAATTAGTGTTACGAGTGCTCATAGACTATTACCTCAGCTGATACATCTCCACATTTGTTTGTGTAGAGTTATCTTCCATCTCTTTTCATTTCAAGCTGTTTTGCACCTTTTACTAGTAGTTATTTCAGTGAAGGAAAAAAGATTTTGCTTCCATGAGTTCTCTAGTTTCCTTTAGCAGCTAGCCATTTCTGAACAGACAATCAGAATTGCCATTGAGTCAAAATGGACAGTGAATAATATATGCCTTGGAGATCTATTTACAGTTTATCTTCATCAGAAAATGAAGAAGCTGGCCGGACACAGTGGCTCACACCTGTAATCCCAGCACTTTGGGAGGCCAAGGCGGGTGGATCATCTGAGGTCAGGAGTTAGAGATTAGCCTAGGCAACGTGGCAAGACTCCATCTCAAAAAAATAAATAAATAAGAAAATGGAGAAGCTTCTTGGGAATAATAGACTCAGTTGTGTCATGTTTTAGTCTTAATATCAGCTGCCTGTAAATGCTTAGAACAAGCTTGTCCAACCCATGGCCCGCAGGCTGCACATGGTCCAGGATGGCTTTGAATGTGGCCCAACACAGACTTGTAAATCTTCTTAAAACATTATGAGATTTTTTGGCAAATTTTTTATTTTTAGCTCATCAGCTATCGTTAGTGTTAGTGTATTTTATGTGTGACCCAAGACAATTCTTCTTCCAGTGTGGCCCAGAGAAACCAAAAGATTGGATACTCCTGGCTTAGAGGAAGGGCTGGGTTTGTTTATTAATCATTTTGGCCAAACTATAAAAATATGACCAAGATAGATATTTTCACTGTTTTTCCTCATTTCAAATATATTGCCTCCTTAATATTTAAGGAAAAATATTGACTTGATAATTTTTTTTTTTTGGAGTCTCTTCTGTTGCCTAACTCAGAGTGCAGTGGCACAATCTCGGCTCACTGCAACCTCCACCTACCAGGTTCAAGCAATTCTCCTGCCTCAGCCTCCCAAGTAGCTGGGGCTACAGTTATGTGCCACCACACTCAGCTAATATTTGGTATATTAGTAGAGACAGGGTTTCGCCATGTTTCCTGGGGTTGTCTCAAACTCCTCAGCTCAGGCAGTCTGCCCACCTTGGTCTCCCGAAGTACTAGGATTACAGGTATGAGCCACTGCTCCCAGCCTCGTTTTTTAAATATATATGTATATGCATATGTATGTTGTCTTGTTAACATTATATACATACTACTGATTGTAACAAGACAATACATATTTTCTTTGTCTTAACATTATGTGTATATACATGTATACATGCTAGTGATTCTAAAACACTATAAATGTGATTATGCCTAAGATGAACATCTGTACATGGAAAAAACAGAAAAAGTGAGATGTTTCTACATGACACAGCATTCTCATTGAACACAGTGCCCTCATTAATCAGCAAGTTTTGCTAAGCTTATTTTTAGAATGAAAACTATAATAACACAGCAAATCTGCATCTAAACAGGCAAAATAAACTAGAGAAAAAAATATTACATGGAGTTTGGCCAGTAGAAAGTAGATAAACTGGGTTGAATTTTTTTTTTTTTTGAGGCGGGGTCTCGCTCTGTCACCTAGGCTGGAGTGCAGTGGTGTATTATCAGCTCACTGCAACCTCCGCCCGTCAGGTTCAAGCGATTATCCTGCATCAGCCTCGCCAGTAGCTGGGACTACAGGTGTGTGCCACCACACCCAGCTAATTTTTGTATTTTTAGTAGAGATGGGGGTTTCACCATGTTGACCAGGCTGGTCTTGAATTCCTGACCTCAGGTGATCCACCCACCTCAGCCTCCCAAAGTGCTGGGATTACAGGTTGAAAGTTCTTAAACTGCAGTTAGATAACAGCTCTCGTCCTTTTTTGACTTTATAGTATTATAGAGAAGAGCACAATAAAGCAATAAAAAGGATCTGCATACATCCACCTGTGGGTTTAGAAATCCTCAGAAATAAACTTGCGTTCCCTAGGATGTGTGGTCTTTTTCAGTCAAACTTTGTAGGTGTTCTGAGGTTTGTTAACAGACCATCCCTAATTAAAAACAAAAACCAAGAAAACAAAAAGCAATAACTATGACTTGTACAAGATAGAAAAATAGCCCATGCAAGTGGCCATAGTAAGCAATCCATCATATTAGAGAAAGTTTAGTCCACAATATTGTGTTATAAACTTGCCTTTGCTTGATTCCTTTAAAGTATCTGAAATATACAATATTTCTTCCCAACAGTTGGCATCTAGTTGAGCAAAATTGCGTGTTTTAGGAAAAGTACCTTTTATGCATTTAGAGAAGGAAAGTGTGCAATACATTTTCTAACATAGGCTACAAGTAATCACTAAATATATATGTATGCATGTACACACACACACACACACACACACACACACACACACACATTCAGTGCTGCTCAGAATCACCCTCTACAGATGAGGCTGCTATTTGGTCTGATATCACTTAAATGCTGATGTTCTAAAAGCAAAAGGGCTGAATTTTTTTAGTGGTAAGAATCCCTTAAATCCACTGTTTAAAAACAGTTCAACATGCTAACACAAAGTTCCAAAGTTAATGGTGATTTCCTGACAATTCATTGCGTACTTCCAGTCTTGGGCCTTTTCTACTTTGCTTGTTCTGTCTCCCTTTCTAGGCCAAGGGAGGATCTGCTTTCTGTCTAATTTAAGAGTTTGATTTCAGTACGTTTTGTTAGACTGGGTAGGTCAGCAGGTGTGCACGAACACATTACCCAGGTGGCCACTTAATGCAATGTGATTGAGCGTGGAGGAAATAAGCAACCTTTCTCAGTGCATAGGCTGGCTGGCTGCTTGGGCAGGTGAATGTGATTAGCAACTGACTTTGGGTAGAGAGTCCCCTGTATTCCCAACAGATGTCCCCTTAATTGAAAGCTTGTTGTGACGCTGTTGAATCTGAGGTCCCAAATTCCCCTTAATGTCTTTTGCTTGTTAAAAATACACCTCCCATCCTTGAAGCGAGAAACTTGCTTAACAGTTGCACAGGTGTGGTGGGAGAATGGGCATGCACATGCACATACATGAAAAATCAACTTTTTAAAGTGAAACTGCAAATCCTTTTCTGCCTTTCCATCAAATCGTCCCTCGCAATTAACCTTGAGGTCTGAATCATGCCATTTTAGCCAGTGTTCCATTTAATCGTGTTCTGGAATAAAGCAGTGCAACACATTGATAGGAGCATTCTTCAGAATTGTATAGACTACTAGGATTATTTGTTTGTATTCATACCCCATTATATTCAGAAAAATTAGAGCATATTACAAAAATACATAGATCACAAGAGTTCTCCAGATTGGCTGAGAAATTTGATAAAAAAGAAAGGAGCAAAAAATAAAAAGAAACCAGGGATGAGCTATATGGACAAACCGTGCTCTGAACTTCCTGTTTCTGATTGTTACAAGTTGACCACAGGTTAGTCCTGTGCTTCCTTGCCCCAGAGCAAAGAGGAAAATAGAAATAATCTATTACGTAGGCCAGGCACAGGGGCTCACACTTGTAATCCCAACACTTTGGGAGGCCAAGGTGGTGGGTCACCTGAGGTCAGGAATTCAAGACCAGCCTGGCCAAAATGGTGAAACCCTGTCTCTAGTTAAAATACAAAAAAATTAGCTGGGCGTGGTGGTGGGCACCTGTAATCCCAGCTACTTAGGAGGCTAAGGCAGGAGAGTCACTTGAACCCGAGAAGCAGAGGTTGCAGTGAGTGGATATTGCGCCACTACGCTCCAGCCTGGGCGACAGAGCAAGACTGTCTTAAAAAAAAAAAAAAAAAAAGAAAGAAAGAAATAATCTATTATGTGATTCTTATTCCCTATACAATGGGAATTGTTTTAAAAAAAAAAAAAAAAGTCAAAATCAAGTCTTTGTGCAGAGAGAAAAGAGAGGCATTTATCCCATGAGGCCTCATAAAGAGAACACAATTATATGCAGAATTTGCTTGAACCCTGTGGTTTACGTGCACTGTTTGCTTTGGATATTTGATACCGATACCACAGGAGATTTTATGAGAAAGATTTAATCATGTGCTACATGCATTGATATATGTAAATATTTCTTGTAATTCATTACATTTAATAGAATTCATTTTATAGCTCATTGTTTCCAATTTGAAACAAAAAAAAAGTGAAGTCATGAGTTGTGAATGGTTTTCTAGAGGGAATGATGTCAGGCATTCGAGAAAGTAGTCATTCAAATGCATTTTTTGAGCACTGTGTGAGCTACCTTGCTACATTTGATTATATTAAGCAGTAGATTTCACTGGGTTTAGTAAAGAAGGATAATTTTACAACTAAATCACTGAGAATTTTATAATTGACAATGCTAATTCTCTGTTCTCTTTCATAGTCAAACTTTTCTAAAAGGTCTCTCTACACACTACCTCCTGTTCATCATCACTAATTTACTCCTCTGCCTATTCCATATTCTAGGGAACTCCCCTTACCTCAGTGCCCCCATTCACCCCATCCTTTCATTAGGTTCCATTATACAATATTCGCATAGTGTATTCACTACTTTCTGACTGTGATTTTCAGACTTGTTGGCAGGGTCATGTTTCTGATCCAGTTATTAAATATCATAATTGTCCAATGATTGATTTTAGGACTTTTCTCTCTCTCTGCTGTACAGTAACCCTCTTCTTCCCTCCCTCTCTGCCTGTGCTGATGGCTTTCATTAATATCTACATCCTATTGACTCCCACATTATTCTTCCTAAACCAAACTTCTCTTCTGAGTCCCAGACTATATATCCATTGACAATTCCACTTAGATGTCACTAAGTCATCACAAACTCAGAAAATCCAGGATAAAATTTCTGATCTTTGATCTAAAACCTGGTGCTCTCTTAGTGTTCTCCAGCTTAGCGAATGCAATCACCAGCTATCAAATTGTTCACATCAGAAACATAGGGATCTTTCTAAACACCTTCTTCTCCTTCATTCCTGTGTCCAGTGTGATGATTTATTATGTTATGTTAACTTGACTGGGCCACCAGGTGCCCAGATATTGGGTCAAACATTATTCAGGGTGAATCTCCAAGGCTGTTTTTATTAGATGACACTAACATTTGAATTGGCAGATTGCCCTTCCCAATGTGGTTGTGGCTTATCCAATCATTTGAAAGCCTAAGCGGACCCTTTCTCAACTAAGAGGGAATTTTTTCTTCCCTGACTGCCTTGAGCTGGGACATTGGTTTTTATCTGCCTTCAGACTTGAACTGAAACATTATCTCTTTCTTGGTCTCAATCCTGCCAACATTCAGACTACAACTGCAGCATCAGTTCATCTAGATCTCTCACTTGCCAACTATAGATCTTGGGATACACACACACATATATGTGTGTGTGTGTGTTTGTGTATGTGTGTGTATACTTGTATATATGTTTGTATACACACACGAACATACAAACACACACCCTACTGGTTTCCATCTTCTGGAGAAACCCCACTAATACATGCAGTGGTCCACAATCCCTGTTGATCTTCCTTTCTATACCTGCCTCTTATTGTAAATCACATCGCCTCAACTCAATTGTCAGCCCCTGAATTCCATTTTTTACTTATACTAGTCTTGTAGCCTCTTTGACCTTCATTGACACTGGTTTTAATTTCAACTATTCTCTGTGGCTAGTTGAAGTGGATTCTTCAAAACACTTATCTCATTGTGATGCCTCCCCATCACACACACCCTTTTATTCATCATAAAACCTGCAAAGGCTGTCTATTGTTTTTAGGATAAAAATGAAAATCCTGAACATGACATATGAGGCTCTGGATAGTTTTATGCACATGTGTCTTCAAACTGCTTTCATATTACTCTCTCTTTTGCTTCCTTAGCACTGACCACACTAGATGCTTTATAGTTTCTTGAACATGTGTTCTCACACAGGGTTCTGGCACATTTTGTGATTCAGTTCCTTTCGTTATTCATATGTTCTCATCATAAACCTGGTATACTAAGGACAGAATGGTAGAAGTAGTCTGCAGGGTGTAAGCAATAAAAGGGTGCGTTGTCTGCAGAGGATCTAAAAACAATAATAAAATCCAGTAAATTTTAGTCTATTTTTTATTGGTACCTTAAATCACCAATTCTAAATGGTATCTCTTCTGAATAAATCTTTTGTTGGTCTAAACTATTGAGTTTCGATATTCATGTACACTTCAAATTGTTTAAAATTATGCTTTCATAAGCGTTATATTCTATGTGGAAGTTAATTTGTAGAACTCCTAGTTATATCGTCAGCCCTCAACATGGACTCAGCTACACATATTTGTTCAAAGACTAATTCTGCAGCAGTTCACAATCATTACAGCTTGCTTCCGGTCCCGGTTTATCTCAAACCCTATCACTCTACATATTTCTGAGATTGAAGAGTAAGTTCTAAATAAAAATCATAGTGCAGTAGTTATAAGTGAAAAAAATAATTTGAGTTGCTCCAGTTCTACAATCCTTTATGACCACCTGGAGTTTTTATTTCTGTTTAAAAGTTCAAATGGCAAAACAGAGAACAAATGGCAAATTGTACTATTATTATTCGGTAAGAGCAAATTTTAGTTCACACAAAATATTTTGTTTAATTTGAGTAACATCTTCAACACTCAAATGCATTCTTCCTTATTTAAAATTAAAGAATAGTTAAAACAGTAATTGTTAATCATTATTACATTAATATTATTGAAAATAATGTTGTCATATGGAAGAGAGAGGTGTTAAAATGATCCACTCTAGATGTCAAATCTCTAGACATGTCACTGCATGAATCATGCTGCTTTTCTTCCGGGCATTTACTTTCCATTTTAGTCCATATTCATTAGTCTGATTGTATAATTAATCTCTGAATCCCTGACCAAACTGACCCTTCTCTGAGAATAACAGCACCATCTATCTTTTCACTCACCATTGCATTGGCAGAACCTAGTACAATGCTGGCGTGAATGAGTACTTAGTAAATATTTGTTGAATAGACAAATAAATGAACAGGTAATAATTCGATGGGCCAGGATTTAATCCAAGTCTATCTACCTCCAAAGCAGGTCATCATCACAATACCTCACTCTTCATTGTCCACCAATAAGTATACATTAATTTGCAGAAGATTGATAGCATGGATTTCTTCACTCTTTCTAGTCACTCTTCATTTGGAAGATAGGAAAGGTAAGGGAAGGTATGGGGATTGCCGCAGGGAAAGCGTGCCTTAATAAGAAGCTCATTCTTGCAAAACACATTCCTAAATTTGGGGCAGAAGAATACAAATGTTTAGCAATTAAATGGAAGTCACTCATTATAATACTTTTTCATTTAAGTTAAGAAAAAGATATGAGCTATGCCAAATGTATGCAGACTCAGAATAGAACCTCTCATGTGTAAATAATGTACTTTGCTTGATTTTTGAGGCTTGATATAAACAAATTGATATTACAAAATGCTTTATTTATTTTTATGTAGGTTTTTACCTTTGATATATTTGTGAATATCTAACAGAGATGTCTTCAGTAATATGTCTTACAAAGGTAGATTCTAAAAAGAGTAACTCCAAAGGCAAGAAATACTCAACATTTTATCTTACAACAAGGAATACTTACATTTTATCTTACAACAAGGAATACTCACACTTTATCTTACAAATGTTTATGAAATACATGGTATTTTCTTTTTTATCCCATTGCCAATTATTGCAAACACACATGGTAAAGTTATACTACATGTGCTCTGTAATATTCAAGTCATGTTCATAAGGTTGTTGTTTTTTTAAAAGAAAATTTTATGGTATTTATTTTGAAGAGGAGAAAAGTGGATTACAAATGTGATATTATTGAGCTTCTCAAAATGGCGGGATGTAAAATCATAAATCTTTAAGCTTAAGAACCTACAAGACTTTTCAAAATAGATTAATGGGAAAAATTTTCATCATTATATTTAACATTTGTGTAGTTTTTTATGCCTCAAAAGGCACTTTCATACCTCATTTGAGCTGTACAACAATAATTTCAAATAGAGACATAGGTATTTGTGCCTCTGTTTCTACCATTTGGGAACCTGAGCTTTAACTGTAGCAACTTTACCAGAGTTCTACAGAAATTCAGCAAGCCAAAAGTTCAACTCAGGTAAATTAGTTCCACATTTTATTTAACTAAACATTGAATGCATTTTTAAACATGCACATACATTTTCTGAACTAATCCATTGTCTTTACTTTTAGTAAAACCTTTTCTCTAATTTTAATAGCTTTATAGGGGTATAATTCACACACCATACAATCTAACCATTTTAAGTGTACAGTTCAGTGTTTTTGTATCTATTACCGCAGTCATGTTTTGTAACATTCCCATCACCTCAAAAGTTCCTGTTTTTAGTCAGTTCCCATTCTCAACCTGGTCCCAGACAACCTCAGATCTACTTTCTGTCTCCATAGGTTTGTCCTTTCTGTAAAATTCATATATAGTGAACCATATGATGTGTAGTATTTTACGTTCGTGTCTGGCTTCTTTCACTTCTCATGTTTCTGAAGTGCATCCATGTTTTAGAGTTTATCGATGGTTTGTTTCTTTTCATTGCTCAATATTATTCCATTCCAAGTATATATAACATATTGTTTCTCCATTCACCAATTGATGGACACTTGGTTTGTTTCCCATTTGGTCTATTAAGAATAATGCTACTATGAATATTTGCATACTTATTTTTTACATATACATACATTTTTATTTCTCTTGGGTAAACACCTAAGAGTGGAATTCCTGAGTCATCTGGCAAGTCTGTGTTTAATATCTTACAGAACTGTCAAAATGTTTTCTGAAGTGGTGTGTTATTTTTCATTACCACTAGTAATGTATGAGTATTCCACTTTCTCCACATCCTTACCAGTACTTGCTATTATCAGTCTTTTTGAATATAGTCATCCTAGTGGGACTAGGGTTGTATCTTATTGCAGTTTTAATTGACATTTATCTAATGACTAATGAAGAGAATATCTTTTTTTATTAATCATTTGTATATCTTCTTTGATAAAATGTCTATTCAAGTCTTTTGCTCATTTTTAATTGAGTTGTTTGTCTTACTATTGAGGTTTATGAGTTATTTATTTTGGATAGAATTCCTTTATCAGAAATATAATTTGCAAATATTTTCTCTGCTCTTGGGTCATTATTTATTTTCTTAATGGCAGCTTTTAAACAGAAAAAAATTTAAATTTTGCTCAAGTTCAATATTGCTTTTTTAAAAATTTTTATGGATCATATTTTCAGTATCTTATATAAGAAAGTTTAACCTATAATCACAAATATTTTCTCTTCTGTTTCCTTCTAGAAATACTATAGATTTGGCTCTTAAATTTGGGTCTATGATTTATTTTGAGTGAATTTTCATGTGGAGTTTGAGATAAGTATCAAAATTGCCTCCCTGCCCACCCCGCCCCCCAACATACATATGGACATCCAATTCTCCCAACTCATATACTGAAAGGACCATTGTTTCCCAACTGAATTGCCTTGGCACTTTTGTCAAGGATCAATTGACCATAAATGCTAGGGTTTATTTCTGAAGTCTCACTTCAGTTCTAATTATCTATCTGCCTCTTTTCAGTACAATAGCACATTCTTTATAGCAAGTTCTTAATAATGAAAATCCTGCAACTTTGCTGTTCTTTTTCAATTTTTTGGCTATTCTAGATCCTTTGGATTCATACAAATTTAAACATTGTACAAAAATATGGCTGCCAGGATTTTGGCAGATTGTGTTGAATCTACAGATAAGTTTGAAGGACAATGACCATCTTAACAATAGTGTCTTCTGATCCACGAATATGGAATCCTTCTCCATTAATTTACATGTTCTTAATATCTTTCAGCAATGTTTTGTAGTCTTCTGTGTACAAGGCTTACATACACTTCTTTTGTTCAATTTATTTCTGAGTGTTTTTTATCCTATTATGAACAGAATTTTTACTTAATTTCACTTTTGGATTGTTCATTGCTAACACATAGAAATAAAATTAATTTTTGTATCTTGATTTTTTTTTTTGAGACAGAATTTCACTCTTTTTGCCCAGGCTGGAGTGCAATGATGCGATCTTGGCTCACTGCAGCTCCACCTCTGGGGTTCAAACAATTCACCTGCCCCAGCCTCCCGAGTAGCTGGGATTATAGGCATGTGCCACCACGCTCCGCTAATTTTGTATTTTTAGTAGAGGTGGGGTTTCTCCATATTGGTCAGGTTGGTCTCGAACTCCCGACTTCAGGTGATCACTTGCCTCGGCCTCCCAAAGTGCTGGGATTACAATCGAGAGCCACCGTGCCTGGACAATTTTTGCATCTTGATTTTATATTACATAATATTGATAAACTTATTTTCTAGTTCTAGTAGATTATCAGTCCATTTTCTGTTGCTTATAACAGAATATCTGAAACTAGGCAATTGATAAGAAATGAAATTTTTTTTCTTACAGTTCTGGAGGCTGGGAAGTTCAAGGTTGAGGGAGCACATTTGGTGAAAGCCTTCTTGCTGCTGGGGACATTCTGCAGAGTCCCAAGAAAGTGCAGGACATCACATGGTGAGGGGCTGACCATGCTAGCTCAGGTCTCTCTTCCTCTCTTGTAAAGCCACCAGTTCCACAATGGTGATGACTCATTAATCCATTAACCCATTAATTAATTAGTGGATTAATCCATTAGTGAGTACAGATCCTTCATGACCCAATCACCTCTTACAGGCCCCACCTCTGAATACTGCCACATTGGGGATTAGATTTCTACATGAGTTTTGGAGAGGTCATGTGTTTAGCATAAAATTTTCTGGTAGCTTCCCTGGGATATTCTACATGCCAGATCATGTCATCTATGAATCAGGACAGCATTACTTCTAATTTTTCTTTTCTTTTTTTTTTTCCTTTAATCTCTCTCTCTCCATTTCCCTTTCCTGTTCCCATCCCTGTCTCTATCTCTGTCTCTCTCCATCTCTATCTCTATGTCTTTCACCTTATTCGATGTTTACATGGTTCCAGAATAATGTTGAATAAAAGTGAAGATGACAGATATCTTTGCTTGTTTTCAATCTTAGGAGAAAAGCTTTCTGTTTTCGTCATAATGTTTTATGCTAGCCGTAGAATTTTTGTAGCTGCCCTGTTTCAGGTTGATGAAATCCCTCTTTGCTTAGTTTGTTGAAAGTTTGTATCTGGAATGCGTGTTTGATTTGTCAAAACTTCTTTCATACTTATTGAAATGGTCATACAGCTTTGCCCTTTTGTCTGTTAAAGCTTATTACATTAATTGAATGTGGAAAATTAAACCAACCTTGTATGTTAAATTTCACTTGATCAAGGTGTATAATTCATTTTTATGGGGGTACATTTAGGTTGCTAATATTTTATGAAAAATTGTTGTGTCTATGTCCGCAAGCAATATTGGCTTTAGTTTTATTTTTGTGTGATGTGTTTGTTTGGTTCTGGTATCAGCATAATGCCAGCATCATAGAATGAGTTTGGGAGTGTTTGCTCTTCTATTTTCTGAAAGAGTTTATGTAAAAATGATCAATTGACATAATTCACTTGTGAAACAATGTGATCTTGGGCTTATCTTTGTGAGAGGATTTTTAATTCCCAACTAAATTTATTTTCTTTCTGAAATTCTATTCAAGTTTTTCTTCTTGAGTCAGTTTTGCTAATGTGTATCTTGCTTGGAGTTTGTCTTTTTCATCTAAGTTGCCTACTTCGTTTAAAGTTTTCCATAATTATATATTTTATATCATATGTAATTATACATAATTATTATATACAATTTATTATTTCCATAATTATGTTAAATTATGAGTCTTTTAATTATGAGGCTGTAGCCTTAATAATGATAGGTCTTCCTTTTGTATTGATTTTAGTAATTACTTTCTCCCTTTTATTCTTGGATGATCTAGTTAAAGGTTTGTCAGTTTTCTTATTGCTAAGAACCAACTTTGGTTTCAGTAATTTTCTTTATTTTTTTTAATATTTCTTTAAATTCCAAGATGATCATTACTATTTACTTTCTTATGCTTGTTTGGGGGTTTAATTTGTTCTTCCTTTTCTAGTTTCTTAAAATGGAGGCTTAGGTTATTGATTTGAGACCTTTCTTCTTTTGTAATGTAGATGTTTATAGCTATAAATCATCCTCCAACATTACTTTAGCTTCCTACTAAGTGTTTTGTATGTTGTATTGTTATTTTCATTCAATTCAAAATATTTTCTAATTTCTTTTAAAATTTTTTCTTTATCCCCTGGGTTATTTTAAAATGTGCTGTTTAATTTCTGCATATGTGGGTATCTCCCCAATTTTTTTCTGTTGTAGATTTCTTATTTAATTTTTTGTAATTGAAGAACATACTTCAAATGGTTTCAATTTTTTGGAATTTAATATCTTTATTTCTTCCTGTGAATTTTAGCTACTCATTAATGTAATTTTTCTTTCAGCCTAATGAAATTTCTTTAGTATTTCTTAATGCAAGTCTGCTAGCAACAAACATCTTAGTCTTTCCTTATTCTAGAATGTCTTTATTTTGCCTTCATTTTTGAAAGATAGTTTTGCTGAATATTGGAGTCTTGGTAGACAATTTTTCAGCAGTTTCATTATATCATCCTACTGTCTTTTGGCCCCCATTGTTTCTAACAAAAAGTCAGTTATTAATTGTGCTTTTGCTTCTTTGTATGTGGCGAGTCATTTTTCTCTTCCTGCTTTCAATATTTTCTCTTTATTTTTAGATTTCAACTGTGTAACTATACTGCTTCTAGATGAGGCTTTCTTTGTGCTTGTTCTACTTGTGGGTACTTGAGCTTCTTGGATCTGTGGATAGTTTTCATCAAAATCATGAAGTTTTAGCTATTACTTCTTCAATTTTTTCTGCTCCTTTTATCTGTTTCTTCTGGTACCCATATTATATGTATATAATATACTTGCTTTATCTCACAGGTCCCTGGAGCTATGTTCATTTCTCTTCAGTCTTTTTATTCTATGCTCTTAAGATTGAATGTTTTCTGTTGATCTCTCTTTAGAATAAATGACTCTTCCTTCTTACATCTCTTATTATATATTAAGTCTATGTAGAAAATTTCTTATCTTTGTTATTGCACCTTTAAACACAAAAATTTCTATCTAGTTGTTTTTAATAGTTGCTTTATCTATATTCCCCATCGTGATTCAATGTTATATATATTTCTTTCTTTCTTTTTTCTTTTTGAGATGGAGTCTTGTTCTGTTACCCAGGCTCCAGGCTGGAGTGCAGCAGCACAATCTCAGCTCACTGCAACCTCCACCTCCCGGGTTCAAGTAATTCTCTTGCCTCAGCCTCCCAAGTAGCTGGGATTATAGGTACCCACCACCATGCCTGGCTAATTTTTCTGATTCTTTAAATATTGTTTTATTCTTTGAACACATTTATAATTACTGCTTTTTTTCCTGAATACAACTCACATTTTCTTGTTTCTTTGCCTATCCCTAATTTTATGTTGACAAATTCACATTTTAGATGATAGATTGTAGCAGCTCTGGATTGGGACTTTTTTTTCCCTAAGAGCTGTTACTGTTTCTATTATTTTTGTTTGTTTATTTGGTTTGTTTATCAGTATTTTTCCTGGATTTAATTTGCAGACTCTATCTCTATTGTAGTATGCAGCTGCTGTCTTTCCTGCTCTGACATTTTAGTCTACTATTCTGGTTTTTGTTTTTGCTGTTGTTGTTTTTCTAAGTTTTTAGTCTAGCTTCCTAAGGGTTGCCGGTGTCTGCTTAGCTTACTGGTCACCTAATGATTTGCTTGAATTTATCCTACAATACATCAAGCCACTAAGAGTTCCACACTCTGCTGATGGATACATATGTGGGTTGAGAAACATGCAAAATTCAGGGAGTTTCAATTCTTTCCTAACTTTTACTTTCCACTGGGTCCTTCCAGGTCATCTCTGGATATGTACAGCCTTCCAGGCAGTCAATGATGGATAGAAAGTTTGGATCATCTCAGGTCTCCTCTACCTTTGTGTGACCTTCCAGTCAGCTGGGGAGGTATAGAATTTAGCAAGCCCTTCCATGGCGCTCTCATTTTTTGGATCTCCCTGTTAAATGTCTGGATAGGCATATAGTCTGCCAAAAAGACCACAGCTTAGACTAGGAGATCTGCTGTTAGGAGAGCTCCCCAACATAATAGAATTGTCATAATAACAAGCAGAGGAAGGTAGAAAGGCGTGGAACAAATGGGAGGAACCCCAGGCATTCATGCCACAGATTCCTACTATTACTGGAATTTCAGCACTTTTCATGAGTGAATGCTTTTAAAGTGGTTATTTTTCACATTTTGTATAGGATGATGTCTTAGTTTTAAAATATTTCTCACAATATAGTAGGTCAGTGTATCATGGCATTATCTCATTTACTTCTTTGATCACCTCTTGAGGCAGATAATTTATTCTATTTTACAGATGAGAAAACTGAACTATATCAAGACCAAGTAACTTCCCCAAAGTTACACTGATGAAAAATGATAAAGTCAGAATCTATCTACAGTGCACTCTGTTCTTAAGTCACTCAAACTAATTGTAAAAGAATTTTGGACAAGGTAGAGTTAATTTGCTTAAACAAGTGATTTCAAAAACAGTACTTAGTTCCTTGCTATTCAAACTTTAAATTTCTGTAAGCCATGACTAGAAAGAGGAAAAAAAGATGATTGTTTTAATGTCACTCAAAAGGATAAAATAATCATCTAGTCAGGAAAATTTCCAAACTCAGGGCATGGGTCCTTACAAATATTTAATTCATTATGTTCGTGTTACATTCATTGCATTCAAGAAACGTTTGCCATATGTCTCTCTGAGCTTTGGACATACAGATTTATCTACACATATGAAAATGAAATGTAAACCTAAACTATGCTCACTTAAGACTAAACTTAGAAAACTTAAACTTTGGGATTCCAGATGAAGCTGGGCTATGGTGATACTTATTTTTGCATTTGGTAATATGTAGTATAAGCTACCATCACAGACTTGATTTGTTTCCTTAGGATCACTGTGAATAAACTCATTGGATTGGGAAATATCCTGTATTGAGACAAATTATCCCAAGCTAGCCTAGGAGGGAAGAAGGGTAGAAGGGTAGGCTAATTCTTTTTTCTTTTTTTTTCATTTTTGAGACCGAGTCTAGCTCTGTCTCCCAGGCTGGAGTGCAGTGGCATGATCCCAGCTCTCTGCATCCTCCATCTCCCAGGTTCAAGCTATTCTTCAGCCTCAGCCTCTTGAGTAGCTGGGATTACAGGCATGCACCACCACGCATGGCTAACTTTTGTATTTTTAGTAGAGACAAGGTTTCACCATATTGGCCAGGCTGATCTCCAACTCCTGACCTCAGGTGATCTGCCCACCTCAGCTTCCCAAAGTGCTGGGATGTGAGCCACCGTGCCCGGCCGACTAATTCTTTATCCTCTGATATGTGCTTACAGTCCTCATCTTTTTTGCACATTCAAAGGAAATGCAGTGCATCTGGAGGGCCATAATGTACACAGAAAGAAAATAGGACTTCCGAGGGCAACCAGTGAGAACCCATGGGAAGAAGGCCAAGGGAAAGGCCAAGTTTATACGTATCTATGAAAACAGGAACAGAAATGCAAACCATGGCCAAATTAAAATCACCACAGACTGCTTTACTTTGGAACTGGTTGATTTTTCTGAAACATAAACATTGGATTGATTTGCATGTTACATAAGTCCTTTAGCTTCTTCTTGACTTTTAGCCTCCCAATCAGAGATGACTGGCAGGAATGACCTTAAAGGTAGACAATGTTCTCTTTCATTTTTGTATACTCATAATCCTAATCATTTGTGTCATTTAAATCTTGAAGAGTTTTTCTTCTAACTCTGGCCTTATTTTCTTACAATCTTGCCAAGTTTCAAGTTTGCATCTTCAGCCAATTTTAATGTGTATGCAAACCAAAAATGTCCAAACATGCTCATTTCAGTGGAAAAATGTGTGTGTGTTTATATATCAGAAATATGAAATTTAGTTGAGTTGATTTTTACCTCAATTATATGAAAACATGCATTATGAGTGTACAATCAAATATAAGACTTTCCCCACAAGTACATTTGTTATTTTAGAAAAATATCTACAGAGCACAGTAATATATGATTATATGTTTTGCAAATAATATTTAACATGACCAACTAAATGTAATGTGTGACTTTTTTTTTCTTTTAGACAGAGTCTCACTCTGTCACCCAGGCTGGAGTGCAGTGGTGTGATCTCGGCTCACTGCAACTTCTGCCTCCTGGGTTCAAGCGATTCTCACACCTCAGCCTCCTGAGTAGCTGGGACTATAGGCATGTGCCACCACAACTGGCTAATTTTTGTGTTTTTAGTAGAGACGGTATTTTACTATGTTGCCAGGCTGGTCTTGAACTCCTGATCGTAGGTGATCTGCCCACCTCAGCCTCCCAAAGTGCTGGAATTACCGGCATGAGCCACCACATCCAGCCTAATGTGTGACTTTTGATTGGATCCAAGATTGAGAAATAAACAGCTATACAATTTTTACTGGAAATTTGAATATGGATATATATATTCAATGCTATATGGATGCTGTATGGATATAGCATCATATCAATCTTAAATCTACTGAGTTCTAAAACTTTATTGTGATTATGGGAAAGCATGTCCTAGTTTTTAGGAGATAAATGCTAAATTCCTTAAAGATAAAGTGCCGTGATGACTAAAACTAACTCACAAATGTTTCAGGAAAGAAAGAAAAGACAGAGCAACAAAGCACTTGTTGTAAATTATTCACAACTGGTGAAGAGATTATCAGTGTTCACTGTAGTATTATTGCAACTTTTTTGTAAATTTGAAATTTTTCAAAATAAAAAAAGTTTAGGAAAAAATAATCAAATCATAATATATTCCACATATAAGTGAACACGTTTAGACTTTTTGCTTTAAAAATCTACTACTACACTGCCTTGAGCCATTTTTTTTTTTTTTTTTTTTTTTTTTTTTTGAGATGGAGTTTCGCTCTTGTTACCCAGGCTGGAGTGCAATGTCGCAATCTCGGCTCACCGCAACCTCCGCCTCCTGAGTTCAGGCAATTCTCCTGCCTCAGCCTCCCGAGTAGCTGAGATTACAGGCACGCGCCACCGTGCCCAGCTAATTTTTTGTATTTTTAGTAGAGGCGGGGTTTCACCATGTTGACCAGGATGGTCTCGATCTCTTGACCTCGTGATCCACCCGCCTCGGCCTCCCAAAGTGCTGGGATTACAGGCGTGAGCCACCGCGCCCGGCCCATTTTTTTAAATAAATTAGAGGAATATAAATATATAAATATGTAAATATTTGGAACGTAAAACAAGATTTAAGTCAACCATTATTACCACGAACTTTATACAATTCACTTGTAGGATATTATTGCATTACAGAGTAGTCTTTTAAATAGTAATCAAATTTCCCAGAATTTTTTAAAGGTAGAGAATCAGAACGGCTTCAGTTAGTTTTACTGATAAGGGAACTAAGCCCACAGAAGATAATTACTTACTGTAATTCATTGACATATAGCATTAAATACCCTATTTGTTTTTATTTTAAGGAGGTTTACAAAATATTCTACCATTTGGGGATATTTCACATCAAAATTGTTCCTTACAATGCAACATTCACCCTTGTTGTTGAAGATTTTTTTAAAACCTACTGATTTGAAGCCTTTGAAAAGTGATTAATATAATCCAAATGCATACTCCTCCAGGAGGATGTACAACCTGGAAAAATAAACATTAGCATGACTGGTACTACTTTAAAGAAATGATAATCACGCTAACGGATGACTAAAAGTTGGCTTCACACTTTTTCTACCAATCATGGATCTTTTCTTTGAACATGTTCCTGAGTTGGTCATTTGCCAAGTATAATAGAATGTGGCTAGGTTGAAAACCGTTGAGTACTATGCTCAGTACCTGGGAGATGAGATCATCCAAATCCCAAACCTCCGCCTCATGCGATATACCCGGGTAACAAACCTATGCATGTACCCCTGACTCTAAAATAAAGTTTAAGAAAAAAGAAAAAAAAGAATCATACCCCTAAACCACTTATTGATTGTGTGGCCTTAGGCAAGTTTCACAACAGATTTGGATTCCTAAACATGGTGAGATTTTCACTATTTGATGTTTCATTATTCAAGATGATTCGAATAAAATAAGAGTTTTATCTTCATTCTAAATTTATTTTTCTTACTTCCCAAAAAGCTTGTGAAGCCTTCACTAAACAACAGCAACAAAAACAAACAATAAAGCACCTAAGCCCTTCATTACTACTACTAACCTTTTGAAAAATCTTAACAGAAACAGAAATCATACTTACCTTCAAATGATAATTTTGAAGGCTTAAATTGTGAAGATTTCAAATGGCATTTTGAAAATTCCAATAGACTTTTAAACCACTGTATACCATGTGTTAGACAAATTTGCCAAGCCTTATTTTGCTTTTTTCCTACAAAGCTTATATCTATGGCGCTGTTTCTAAAACTTTAAAGTGCATACAAATCATCAAACATCTTGTTAAAAATGCAGATTCCAGGCCAGGTGCAGTGGTTCATGCCTGTTATCCCAGCCCTTTGGGAGGCTGAGGAAGGTGGATCACTTGAGATCAGGAATTCAAGACCACCAGCCTGGCCAACACGGCAAAACCCTGTCTCTACTGAAAATACAAAAAATTAGCCAGGCATGGTGGTGCACACCTGTAGTCCCAGCTATTTGGGAGGCTGAGGCAGGAGAATCACTTGAACCTGGGAGGTGGAGGTTACAGTGAGCCAAGATCACACCACTGCACTCCAGTGTGGGCAACAGACTAAGACTCAGTCTGAAAAAAATAAAAGAAAGAAAAATGCCGATTCCAGTTCAATAAATCTGAGTTGGGTCATGAGGTGTGCATTTCTAGCCATCTCTGAGGTCACAGTGATTTTGCTGGTCTACCAACAACACTTTGAATAGCAACAATTTCTGTCACATGACCGTGTCATAAACACACATATACCTAGAAACTCTGGTGGAAGCCAAAATGAGATTAATATTAATGAGATATCAATATGTGCATAGTATATGATAATATAGAAATAGATTCATGAATTAAATAACTGAATAGAGATTATGCATATGGTATATCTGTGTATACATGTGTGATTGTGTAGAAAAAGGCTGACTGAACAGTAGATCTGAATCTCTTATTTTTCAAGTAAGAAAATTAAAATTCAGAGAATTTCTTAGGTTTATCCAGAATTGTCAATATAAAGCCATAGAGCTGGTACTTGTTCCTATACCTGTGTCTGGAATTTCAGGGAAGGAAATTCCCTGAAAATATGGGAATATTCCCTGAATATATGGGAAATTCCCTGAAAATATGGGAATATCATAATCTTACATGTATGAAAAGTATTAGTATGAGTATTTTTTATAGAGAACAAAGGGAATTAAAAAGTCAGAGCAAGGACAGCAATGAGATCTACAAAGAGAATATGCTGATCTGGAGCAATGAATATTATGATGCAATTAGAGTCATTTCAGGTAGTTTATTTTCTGATTTAAGATACACTAGCATGGCTTGTTAATTGGGAGTAGCCAGAGAAAGAAGGGAAACAGCTATGTACTGGGAATCAGGAGACCTACGTTCTAGCCTCTGCTCTGTCACTATTTTACTGCTGAGAGCTTGGATAAGTTACTTAAACTTCATGAAGCATTTTGCATTTGTTTTTCATCTGTGAAATGGAGATAAGAAGTGTTGCCCTACTTATCGCAGGCTGCTGTTGTGAGGCAATAGATGTAAACAAATGTGCAAATTAACAGTGCTCTACAAATGTATCATTTTTACCATTATCATTAATATTTATGACTAGTCATTCATATTGATGAAGAATTCACTGTCATCATTGAGGAAAGGCAATTTTGCCATCGGCTTGTTTCTTTCTCTTCTGAAACTTTTCCCAGCCAGTTTAGGTGGCTCTCTGAGCTTAGGCTCTTACCTATCGGAGACAATTAACTAGAGTACAGAAGACAAAAATGTTGGATTCACGTCGTGGTACACACTGCAGGATGTGTGCAGAGCTGTTGAGTTCCAGTGAAGCTCACTGAAAACTCTTTGGCTTCTCTTTTTCCTGTTCCCTCTTTGCATGTGTCCTGGTACCGTCATTTTCCTCCTGTTTTCTATATCCCCTTTACCAATCTACTGATATCAATGCTATCATCATGCAGTTACCTGTACTTAGGTCAGCAAGACATTTTTTATTTTTGAAAAATGAAAATCAAAGTAGGATGGAATTCTTTTTGGTGCAGTCTCGGCTCACTGCAACCTCTGCCTGCCAGTTCAAGTGATTCTCCTGCCTCTGCCTCCTGAGTAGCTGGGACTACAGGTGCATGCCACCACACCCAGCTAATTTTTGTATTTTTAGTAGAGATGGGATTTCACCATGTTGGCCAGGATGGTCTCGCTCTCTTGACCTCGTGATCTGCCCACCTTAGCCTCCCAAAGTGCTGGGATTACAGGCGTGAGCCACCATGCCTAGCCTAATTGGATGAAATTCTATAAAGCTGTCAATTTAGACCACTCCATTTACAATGCAAAATTTGGGATTGTTCATTATGGTTTATGATTGTGCTTTTTTATTACACTGTTTTTAGATGAGCAATGAAAACTCTTGAAAATTCTAGCAAATCTAAAACATCATGTTCTTTAAATGTCAATATCTTCATTCTAGTGCACAAATATTTTAATGTTATGATAATCCGTTGCCTCCTTTAAAAATACATTTTGATACATTAAAAGAGATATTTGTATTACCTTCTAATAGTGCTTTTTCACCATAATATCTTTGAACCAAATTATTTTATGAAATATCATTTTAGCAAATTATTTATACAGTAGTGTCACATAAGTCCACTCACTGCCTTAGAAAACAACCAACAATCGTTAAATAAAATAGTCCATTACCCGGCTTAATAATGTAGTTTTGATATATATCTACACTGAGGAAAGATTTTAGTAGAACATTTAAGAAAGAAAAATATGCTCAAAAAGAAAAATGTGTTCCAACACGTGTGGAATAATTTGGAATTGTTTTTCCACAGAGATTCATGTTTCCAAATCGTTTATTTGCTCCCATTCAAAAAACTTTAACAAATACTTGTTGCTCTTTAAATATCTAGATTTTAACGGGATGAACTTCTCTCATTTTACTCTCTAAGGCAACATGCTGACTGCCAAGCACTCACCCACAAGGATACCTAAAACATGCATATACTGGCATCTGGGCGAAATTTAGCAATCCCCATTGTGACACATTGCAAATGCAAGTGAAAGGAGAAACGTTCACTTTTGTGGGTTCCAGGCATCTACTCCAGTCTAAACACAGGCTGTTTCCTTTAAAACCACCCTCAACAACCTTCCCACAACTGCTTCTTGCCATGAAACAGCTACCACTTAGAGAATGGGGGGAGCAAAAATGGAAACAATCTGTTTAGCAAGCATTTTTCCAGCAAATTTCTGCTTTGAGACCTTAATGACACCATCCAAGTATCACCTGCAGATGCTGTTTACGTACACTCAGAGGTGGGAGATGTGCCGACGTCTATTTGGACAACAAAAATGTGGCAACACAATCCCATCCCTTGAATTGTGCAACTGCTTGAATTAAAGTTTGAGAACACAGTCAATGTTACAATTACAGAAACACAGACTCTACTATGTTCAACTCACTTTTGTTAAAGAGGGCATGCCACCTTTAGTTTTAAAGTATTGTAAGTTAAAAGAGAAATTGAAGGACCCCGGTTCAGAAATGATAATTCTAGTGCTCTTGGATTAGACCTCTTTGTAGCAAATATGAGATGGCTTTATCAGCCCTGCCCAGCAGATGAACAATCTTTTTTATCTTGCCTGGTTCTCTCTCAGCCCTGCAGCTCTCTTAAAGAGAGAAAAAATTATCTGATACAGAAATTTATGAAGGGAGACATTTGATAGGTGGATCACTGATGCAGATAATCCAAAAGGAAAAATTTTCATGAAGTCACTTTTATTAAGATACTCCACTTACATTCCATTATTGCCTATTTGCCTTCCTAGTTACATTTTGCTTTTGTCAATGAGTTGACTGAACATGAAAATAGTCTTTTTATCTATAAAACAAATATATCTTGTTAAAAAATAAAACCTACCACTTTATTTCCCCAACTTAATATGACCTTTCACAGACGACTTGTCTGTCTGATATGCATGGTTTTCCAAATCTTGTTAGCAATAATTGAACAGTATTTGTCATCAGTGGAGGAAAATATTAAGCTGTTTCCTGAGGTTTGAAAAAAATTGCATGGAGATCTTATTCATACCAAGTCTTAAGGATTAGATACTCAATTAAAGTAGTTGATGTAGAAAATATAAAATCTCACTCAACCTCTGTATTTTAATTTAGTTTTTGAATGCCATTTTATATGTGTAAAATATAATGTAATACTTTTATTAACTCATTATTTATTATTTTGTAGTCATTCAATTCAATCCATATAAAATGGAAATCTGGATTGCCATCTACGTTGTATAAATAATTGCCAAGAATAGAACCAAAGAACAGTCAGGCTACCTGGGATAGGGTCCGTTTGTACTTAGCTTTTCCTCTGCCACCATCCCCAAACTTCCCGTTTTTTCTGCTCTCCTTCCATCCCCAACTCTTTGCTTCCAAGTACAGGAGATTCCTGGGGCTCTCAGATAGCTATTTGAAAATTTCAAAAAAGCTCCTTTTCTCTCATAGTTGGTAATGCCACTAAGAGGCACACGTCCTTACATAAAAGAGAATCGGAGTGAAAATGGACCATGTCCTACAAATCACACGTAAGAGTTCAGGGCATGAGAAATAAGACTGACAAGGGAAAAAGAAGGGAAACTTCCAGGAAAGAGTGGGGCTAGGGCAGAGAAGTGAGAAATGGAAATGAATTAATAGGGAAAAGTGGAAGAGGGTTAATGGTGACTATATTTCAGCTAATGCATCAGAGACCTTGTGTCATGAATGTTGATGCAATTCCTTAATTTATGTAGCATTTTACAGTTTACAAAGTACTTTTGCCATATTATCTCATTTGCTTTTCACCAGGGTTCCTTGATATAGGCAGATGGGGTGTTACTAATCCTCACTCTGTAAATAAAGAATAGGAGTGCCAGAGAACTTTGGTGCCAGTCTTGAAGTTCACACAGTAAGAAAGTGACGGGGAATCAAATGTTCATCCAACTCAGCATTCTTTCCAGCAGTGTGCACCCCCACCTCTCAGGTTGCCAATGTCTTTACCAGATTCCCAGAGGACTCTCTTTCCTTCTGGCCAGGTCTTTCCCATCAGGGACCCCTGAAAGCATTGTTCAGGTTGATACTGAGTCTTGGGTTCCCCTGGAGGTATGTCCCACTAAGAAATCCTTGTCTGTGTTGTTTTATGGGTGCAAACAGCTGATGGCCAAAGCCCTCTTTGGGGATATCAAAACTCTCTAGGCCCAGGTTCAAAATCTTCCATACATTATCTGCTAATGAATCAGACATATGGGTAAGGCCCTCTTTGGGGATTTCAAAACTCTCTAGATCCAGGTTCAAAATATTCCATATATTCTTTGCATCTGTTTTTAGACAGGCACCATCAGTATATGGCAGCTCACTTCAAAGCATCACTTCTGTATCAACCCTCAAAAGCACTTCCTGATCCCTTCAGCCTGCACATCTGTCTTCTTATCTAAATCTCAGCCCAGCTCAAGCCATACCTTCCTGACCATGCTAAGAAAAAAAAAAAAAAATCCCTTTTTTGAAAATTCTCTTATGCTTGTTGTCTTTTCACTCATTTAGCTATGATTCAGTCTGCATGCACCTTGAGATGAGTGTCCACGATTTATGCTTGTTTTATATTCCCTTCAGCAGGGAACCCACAGGCGTTTAACAAATATTCCTTGATTAATAGATTTTGGCCTCTGTCTCTACCTCAACAAAATGAAATATTATGGTTATATTGTAAGAGTTTCGCAATAAAAATGATCATCGGCAAATATGATTTATCCTGATATATTTCACAGTATTGTAGATATATTAAAGTTTCTCCTGTCAAAAGCCTTTCTTTTAATTTGCTTTTATCATTTTAGAAAGAGGCATTTAATTCACTTCAGTTAACTACATAACATTAGAGCTAATCTACAGTTCTCTTCTTGATCTCAAAGCAACCATAGGTATGCTTTTATTTTTACCAATTTGATTGGAATTATCAACTTTGGGATTCATTTTTGATGAAAAAGAAGCTGAATCTATAATACTAACTCTAAAGGAACTAAAGGGAATGTTTTATGTGCCTGAGGGAAGCTTTAGCACTGTACAAATTAATTGCACTCCTCTATAATCTTTCTGGGAGTTACACAGATGCAGGCCAATTGAATCACAAAATTAAACCTGAAACTATTCAAGTCACACAGACTATGGGATGATATTACATTATCTCAGAATTACCTACTCCTCTTCATTAATCTATTGATAAAGTAAACGGTTTTATTATCTTCTGCCCCCAGCATTTATTTATGGTAATAACTAGTTCCAAAATTTTTACTAAAGTTAGATGTTTGGCTGTGATTCTTTATAATGAAATTTCATTCATCACTGAGCCACTGTTGACTTTCGTGTTCTATATGCTATCTTATGTGATTTTAAGCTCGGGTAAAATTTCTGCCATCCATATTAGTTAGAGCAAACAAACAAACCACAAGTCTGTCCTGTTCTACTGCATTATTTTAAGCTTAATGTTATTAGAGGCTATTGTGCTTGGAGACAATGGAAATCATGTCCCACAACCAATTCTGAAGGCAATAGGAAATTGAGAAAGTAGCTCAATAAACAGATGCTTCCTCTGCCTTTTTAAAGAAAATTACATTTATGTGAGCTGGCTTTCTCCATATAATACAGTCTGCATGTTTAAAAGGCAATCATTTCCCCCAGTTTATTCACTTAAATGAAATCACTATGGCTCACAGACATATTCCCTTGTCTTGCCCCCATGTCAACACTCTGATGTGTGGAGTTGGACTGAAAAAAGATAGGAAATGAAATTCCACAAGTGTGTCAGATTTAAAAGAGCAACTGGAGTTTTAAATAGCTCTCTTGATGCTTTAAGGATTTTTACAAGAGCAAACTACAGGGGGCAGCAAATATTAACAGGCTCATAGGAATGTGCTGAACCTTGGAACTAACAAGTGCTAGTGGGCTCAACTTGTCTCTGAAGAGAAATGCCCAACTTTAACGTGAAATACATAGTTTTCTCATTGCTGTAGTTTTATGGTGTATCAGAATTCAATCTAGAAGGCTTTTCCTACCCGTCTTTACACAGTAATCTGAAGTCTGGAGGAGTGTCTCACATTTCAGCAGCACTCAGTCTCTTCCTCAAATTCTGCAATCAAGTGTGATGTGATGAAGTGACATGGATTAAAAACCTAGGATTATCTGAGCATTAAAGTGAATGCGGCGCACAGGAATTGCACACATGTCTCGGGGAGAGAGAAAGCATTCTACAAAGGACATTTTATTCTCAATGTTATTTATCCATAGTGAGTTGAAGTCTGTTGGGCTTTCCTGAATAATCTTCCACATTGTTTGAAGGTTCCGTTATCTAAGAGATAATTTCCAACTCTTTGGTGTATTTAAAATCAAACTCACTATCACTGAATTTCCTAAGTCAAACTCTCAGTCTCTTTTTCAAAAGGACAGAGAGAGTAGGAATAAATTGTTGAACTTGACTTTTGTTTTTATTTTGGCAACCAAAGAGATAGAGAGTGCCAGACCCTCTTGGAAGGGCTTTGATCTCATCCTGGTGTGTCTTATAAAATAGTCTCATAGAGGCTTTGCGGAAAGTCTGAAAAGCAGAAAAGGAAACATTGTCATTCTTTCACCTAGTTCAAATCCGCATGTTTAAAAATATCAACAGCTGCTAGGAGGGTTGCAAAGTACTTTAATTGGTGATTAATATAGTTACTGACATGGAGTAAGAGTACTGCACAAGACTTAAAGGGAGCAGTTAAATCAGTTTCCAAAGTAAAAAGTGAAAATATAAAGCTTGTGACAACATATATGCAAAATACAGCACTGCATTGGAGGTGAGAAGCAAAGGGACTTCATTCCTATTTCAGTTTTGCCACACACAGATCACTTGGCCTCTCTGGGCTCCAAAGTGTTTGTTGTCTCTCTCTGTTGATTGGTGCCATCTACTATTTGTGATTCCTAGTTTAAGTTGGTCCCTGTTTCCTTTTTTGTGATGAAATATTATAAATTAACAACAAGTATATATCATAAAAACAAATATGAGCTAGCTCATCAACCAAGAGGAAATAAATGTTAATATGCCATTTTACCCCAAAACTACTTTCCTTTTTCACATGGCATTTTTACACATTTTGTTGCAATATAGCATACGTTCAGATTACTAGATATTTACTAAGTGTACAGTTTAATGACTTTTCATAACCTGAAAACACCTGTGCAACCAAAAATTAGATCAAAAAATAGGACATCACAAGCACCATGTGTGACTACATCTATACCGACTTACAGTATCTAAGCACCCCCCAACTCCCACATTCTGACTCTTATCAGGATACATTGACTCTTGTTTTTATACAAATCATGTAATATGTACTTGTTGGTGTCTGGTTTTGTTTGCTCAGCTCATGTTTGCAGGGGTTATCCATCCAGTTACATACAGTTGTAGATTGGTTATTCTTTTTTCTTCTTCTTCTTTTTTTGAGATGGAGTCTCACTCCCGTTGTGCAGGCTGGAATGCAATGGTGCAATCTAGGCTGACTGCAACTTCCATTTCTCATGTTCAAGCAATTCTGCTGCCTCAGCCTCCTGAGTAGCTGGGACTACAGGCGCACCACCATGCCCGGCTAATTTTTGTCTTTTTAGTAGAGATGGAGTTTCACCATATTGGTCAGGCTGGTCTTAAACTCCTGACCTCGTGATGCACCCGCCTCGGCCTCTCAAAGTGCTGGGATTACAGGCATGAGCCACCGCGCCCGGCCCTGTAGACTGGTTATTCTTATTGCTGCCTGGTGTTCCACTGTGTGCGAATCTTTGGATGTGTTTTACAAATTACAGTGTGAGAGATACAATACATTTGAGCTGTATCTCTTTTCTTGTCTTTTTTTTTTACTTCTACATATGCAGATGTATTCATTAATGATACATAAAATTTTTCTGTGAGATTTGAGTTTTTATAAATAGTTCCTTACCATTCATACCATTCTACAGTGAGCTTTTCTTCCCTCAACATTATGTCAGAAATGTGTTTCCACTTTGATAGATGCATACCTAGTCCATTTTAACTTCTGAAGAGTGGCCCACTTAATATACCACATTTTCAAATGCATATCTTGATGGCCACTTAGGTTACGCCTTCCTTGTGCATAAGAGGTCCCCCACTGCATACCTGGAAGTATGAGTGCATCTTTACCACACAGTGCCAAACTGCTCTCAAAGCAGCTGTAGCAAATAGCCATAAGAATCTCACTGCTCCACACACTTGCCAACACTTGGAACTGTCAGATTGCTATTTGTTTGCCTGTGGATTGTTGGGTTTTGTCAATTTTCTGAGAGTGAAATGGTGTGTCCCTGATTACTAAAAATGTTGAGCATATGATCCTTTCTTGGTCATTTCACTTTCTATTTCTCTACAAGCCTTGTTTTCCACACTCAGTTCCCTTCTCCACTCTCCCTACAGATTTTGCAGGTGGCAAGACAGAGTTTTATCTCTGTTTGTCTCCTGTTAATGAAAGGAGGCTGCTGCCCAGTACAGTGCTAATCCATTCAATGATCATCTGTTCACCTCTTTTCTTTATTAACTCAGAACGGGTTTCTGTTTTAACCTCTCTTGTCCCATCAGCTTTTTTTTCTCTCTTGGTCTTTTTCTATTTGCAAAACAAAACAAAACCCTTGAAGTGTCTGCTATCCTATATACATACAGGTCCATATTTTTTTTAATTTGCATCCAAATTAAATGTCTAAATGGCTTATCTCTTATCCACCATCAAACTTCTTAGAAAACTTAGTTTTTGTTCTTATATCCTCATGTCTCACTATAGTTGGATTCGACTATTCCACTGACATGGACATGAAGATTATCAATGACATCTTAATTTCATGACTCACTTTATTGTCTTCCTCTTTTTTCACTTCCGTAGACTTCATGCCTACACTCTCACCCTTCCCTCCTTTCGTGAATTATCTGTGTGCTTTTATTTCTCTGGGTCTTTGCATGTGCACTACTTGGTAAAATCTTCCCTCCTCTCAACCTTGGAACTAGTGGTTCTTTCTTCTGAGCTTCCATAGAACTGTGTGTGTGTGTGTGTGTGTGTGTGTGTATATATACATATACATATATACACACAATATATACACACACATACATATATATGCACACATACATACATATATACACACATACATATATATATATATTCCCATAGAACTGTGTGTGTGTGTGTGTGTATATATACATATACATATATACACACAATATATACACACACATACATATATATGCACACATACATACATATATACACACATACATATATATATATTCAACTTTGTATTATTATCATATTTATCCATAATAAGAAATTCTAAAGTATTTATATTTCTGCATCCCCAGTGCTTAACACAGATTCTTGGAAAATGTTTGTGGCATGAATAAATAAATTGGGCAAGAATTTCTGTGTGGTCCCTTCCAGTTCTAACATAATAGTTCAGAATCGATAATGAAAAAACATTATCTTTCCTCCTGCACTGTCTCCCCTTATCCATTTGCACAAATGGTCTACTCCCCACTAGAGAAGTCATGTGCCAGAATCCAAGGAGTTCTACATTGGTCTGAACAAAATTTCTGTCACAGGCTGAGGAAAAGCAGCGTGGATGGAGGAGTTGGTCATACTGAACTCTCCCACGCTGTTAAGGCTGGGGTCAGCAGAGGACCAGATGAAGCCCAGAGTGGAATTTTGTTTCTTTCCTTTCATCTCCCAGACCTCAAACACAGAGAAAAGAAAACCAGGAAGTGAGGGAGTAGAGAGGGGTGAGTGTGTGAATGAATAACAAGAGGAAAACAAGAGTTCACGAGGGGATGTTAAGAAGGTGAAAATAATCACAAGGAATTTTAGCCCACTCAGAAGGGCAGAGATAAAATTATATCTTATGCAAGAGACATAGACTTTGATTTAGATCACCTAAATCTGCCCAACCCCACAACTCCTAGGATTCCCAAGGTGGTTTTAAGTAGCCACAGAATGACTTTATTTTGCTTCAAGTGGTTCCTAGAACTCTGTGGTAATTCCTAATAAATGTTTTCAATGGATTTACTCATGGCAAGGGGCACCATTAACATATAACTTGGCCCAATTTTGCCATATCAGGTATGTGAGTACATCCTGCGTCCATTGCTGTGTCCATAGCAGGGAGAAGAAGTCAGGCCACTGTGTGGCTTTCCTAGTAAGAAGAAATTACTGTTTTTCAGAATTATCAGTTGCTAATTTTGTATCAAGCTAACTTGTGTATGTAACAAATTGCTTTTTCAAGTATTAGCGTTGTTTTTCAAATACCACTCTTTTCCAGTATGTTAAAGAATGCTTACCTTTAAAAAAATTACATTGATTCAAAGCACAGAGGTTCTGAGAGAGGTGTATGCATCCCATCTGTTCAAATACAGGGGCTAATTGATTTCCCAAAGACCTTGATCCTTATTTTTAAAGTGATGCAATTCACTTCAAAAAACCCATGACTTATTTACACTTTAAAATGATAAAGCTCACTTCATCAGTAATCGTAAAAGGCAGTTGAACCTGGTCTATGACTGAAAAGGCCTCTTTTGCCCATTTCCTCTTTGAGATAGGCAGCTGCCGAACATGGCCCTCTCACACCCTCATTTTAGCCTGCTTTTATGATGAAATAACAAATGAAAATAGGCAATTATAATAGCACCTTGCTTCCTAGTACCCAATGCTTCTGGAAAAATGGCCGTACTGTATAAATAGCAGAGAGATTATCTGCTTGTTTACAGTGGTATGGAAGACAAGACTCTCTTAAAGGAGAGAAAAGTAAAATGTAGCACAAAATAGGAAGAAAAAGTGTTCTAGGAATGGAGATATTTAAGGGAGTCTGAAAATAGCTGTCTAATAAGGACATTAAAATAAAAATCTTTCTGTGCAAAGGTCAGGCTACCTTTTGTTTAACACACACTTTTTCTGACCACATTGATTCAGTCCTGACCCCAAAGATGAAGTCTAGCTGATGAATGACTCTGTGTCACCTGTGAGTCTTCAGGTGGAGACAAGGGGAAGCACTATGAATTTATGAAAGTTGACAAGACTCTTGCCTGAGGCCCATAACTTCTCAGACTTGTATACATCCAAATGGAAATCTGAAATGGAAAAGGGTAGTGTCTCTTCCTAGAATGTTAAGCTTGGAAAAGAAACAGTTGCCTGATCTATCTAGGTAATGTTGCCCTTCTGTATTTTTCATTCTCAATCCATTTCGTTTGAATTGCTGTGCAAGTCTTCTGTTGTAGCCCTTGATAAAGGGCATATATGCCAAGTTAGATATTTATATATTTTGAATGAGAATATTCTCTGAGATATATTTATTTTGATAATATATCCAATTCACATATGGGCACTGTGAAAGGGAACACTTCTACACTACTGGAGGGAATGTAAACCAGTACAACCACTATAGAAACAGTATGGAGATTCCTTAAATAATTGAAAGCAGAACTACCATTTGATCCAGCAATCACACTACTGGGTATCTACCCAAAGGAAAAGGAGCCGTTATATGAAAGAGACACTTGCACACACATATTTACAGTGGCACAATTTGCAATTGCAAAAAAATGGAACCAACCTAAATGCCCATCTATCGACAAGTAGATTAAAAAATGTGGACTATACATACCATGGAATACTACTCAGCCATAAAACAGAATGAAATAATGACATTCACAGCAACTTGGATTGAGTTAGAGAACTTTATTCTAAGTGAAGTAATTCAGGAATGGGGAACCAAATATCTTATGTTCTCACTTTTAAGTGGGAGCTAAGCTATGAGGATGCAAAGGCATAAGAATGATACAGTGAATTTTGGGGACTAGAGGGAAGGGTGGGAGGGAGATGAGGGGTAAAAGACTATACACTGGGCACAGCATACACTGCTCAGGTGATGGGTTCACCAAAGTCTCCAAAATCATTACTAAAGAACTTATCTATGTAGCCAAAAACCACCTGTTCCTCCAAAATTACTGAAACGAAATACAATATTTTAAACATATATGGGCACTGAATTATGCTGGGTAACCTCAGTGTGTGATTTGCTCATTATTCATTTATTTATTAACACGTATCTATTCTGTTGCCTACTATGTGACAGGAACCTTGCTAGGAGCTGAGAATTCAAGGGTGAACAAGACATACGTGTTATGCAATCTCTCTCTCTTTCTTTACTCTCTCTTATTCTCTTTCTCAAACTCTCATTCTACCATCTAGCTCTGTTTCTGGTCTTATTAAATATCATCTTCAAAATCATACAGATGCCCAAGTCAGAATCTGGGAAGCCATCCTAGACTAAAGCTTTCTCTTCTTCTTCTTCTTCATTTCACTGCAATGAATTCCTTGGTTCATACCCTCTTGGGTTTCTGCCTGGAAAACTGCAACAGCAGGGACACAGGTCTAATAACGGATGGGCAATGAATATACTTATTATTCAATATTTTGAGCACCAAATAAATGTTTTAGATTCAATATTACAGTTCATCTTCCCAATAACTTTAGAAGGAAAGGATAATACTGCCTCCATTATACAGATAAGGAAAATAAAGCTCAGGGAGGTTATTACCATAAGCTGCCCTGGGCCTTCAAGTTAATAAGTGCAGTAACCTTGGTTTGGATGCAAGATAGTTGGACTCCAAAGTCTGTGTTCTCTCCACTCTGTCACATGCTTTGCATGCAACGTGGGTATCCCTGATTGTGTTTCTCACTCATGACAGGTCCCAGGAGAGACCTCTTCACACACACCATTAGCTCATCCCTCTGAGGTGATATTTTATGGCTAAGGTGAGGCACCATAGTTAGAAGCAGCCATAAAAAAAATCCTCAAGGTAAAACACTTAATCTGGGAAGAGTGAATTGTTAGGTTGTAGACTGTACCGTTGGGAAACCTTTTACAAAAGCCCCTCTTACGAATTTTGGTTTCACACGAGTGAGATCATGTTTGTTATCTTTTTGTTTTCCTTGTCTAAAATCTCTCTGGGGCTAGAGGACTATTATTTTATGTTACCTTTTTAGTCAAGGCAATATCTACCTTGAATTTAGTGGTAAGAAAACCATTAGGTGATGGTATATCAGGTATGCTTTCAAGTGTCCAAATTATATTACCCAATTATAAATGTAAAAGCACTTTTAAAACTATAAATAGCCCTAATGTAAATGAAGGTATTACTATGTTTGTACATAAACATAGACTTTCACATAGTATTTGCTAAGCACTCTTTTTCTATTGTTTTTCTACTTTTCGGTGGTAAGATGATATCACTTATAAGTTCCATTATATGCCTGTCATTTTGTGTATATCATGGAGTGATGAGGACTCTTTAAAGAAAGCAAAAACAAACTAATGCCACTTGATTATTCTGTTAAGGAGTGAGAATAATTATTCTTCCTTTTAAATTTTCACACTGAAAAATGCAACTATTTGATTTAAAATACCCAAGTTTGTGGGTATGTATAATGAATTCCTAATGTGTTTCATGTTACATGCACTGGAAGCTGTGGTTTTCCAAGAATCGAGATAGTTCTTCCAGCAAGTTCCAGTGAGGAAAGATAAGACTTGACATCAAAGCACTGATGTGTTTGCATACATTGCTGAAAGTAACCGGGAAATAATCATAGAAGGCGGACACGTTTGTGTATTGTAAAGTTTTAAATGGCAATTACAAAACTGAGTGACATATCAACAATTGAAAAGTCTTAAAGAAGTAGTTTTGCGTTCCACAAGTGTAGATTTCATTACTGCTTCCTTTGAAGTAAAAATCTCATCTCTTTGTAACTAGGATAGGTTTTGAAGAAACAGAACTTCAAGAGCTTTAGATGGGCAATAAAAAATGTTGTAATCTCTTACAGGAGAGATGTGATTTATAAGGCAACGTATTTTTTATGACACATTGATGTTTGCAACAGACCAGGCCAGTAAGTAAGAAGTTCAGATTTAAAAGGAAAGAGAGGTGACATAACTTTCCTTTACAGGTGTCATTTGGCTTTAAACCACCTTTGCTCACCCAGTGACTGAATCATTTTGGATGTGTACAAGTGAGGTTTGTGTAATAATTGTTACTTCTTCCATCTATGTGCAGGAGCCAGCACCTCACTGCCAAGATGGTTTTTAATGAAATAGGAATAAAAAGATCTGTGCATGTCTGTGTTTGATAGTAGCCTTAAAGCAGTCTTGGGGGCCTCAAGACACCTAGGTCTCTGCCATGAGATACTCACTTTAACAAGAGGCAGCAGGGAGGCCGAGGCGGGTGGATCACGAGGTCAAGAGATCAAGACCATCCTGGTCAACATGGTGAAACCCCGTCTCTACTAATACAAAAAATTAGCTGGGCATGGTGGTGCGTGCCTGTAATCCCAGCTACTCAGGAGGCTGAGGCGGAAGAATTGCCTGAACCCAGGAGGCGGAGGTTGTGGTGAGCCGAGATCGCGCCATTGCACTCCAGCCTGGGTAACAAGAGCGAAACTCCGTCTCAAAAAAAAAAAAAAAGAAAAGAAAAGGCAGCAGAAAATAATGGTTAATAGCATGGGTTATGGAGTCTGACAAACCTGGTCACTTCTGCCATATACATACTAGATTTATATGGCCTTGGGCAAGTCACTTAACATTTCTATACCTCAATTAACTCACATGTAAAATGGGGATAATAAAGCCACTTCAGAAGATGATTTTTGTGGATTGAGTAATGTCATATGCTTTAAATGCTTAGCTCAGTGTCCAATGCCTAGAAAGTAATCAGTTAAGCTTGATATTGGTTTTTAGGCATTTAAAAAATATTTATTGAATATCTCCCATGTACTGAACAAAAAAGAAAGTTTGTGTGCGTATATCTTCAAGGAATGAAGCATGGCCCTATACCGCCTCTGTATTACATGGAAATGTATAATTAGAGTTTTTAAGCATTTTCTAACCAGTAGCACATTAGCAAACAACAAACACTACTGCACGGTGCAGAGTTTGTTTATTTGGCAAAATGTAGATATTGCAGCTGCTTCACACAACAGTCAAGGGGTGGGTTGCTGATTGCAGAAAACATTGAGCCCTTGGACTATATTTAGTTAGAATGTGACATCATTTTAAAATGTGAATTATTTCAACCATGTATTTTAACTGTTTGTTTTGTTATTTAAGAAAACCTGAGAAATCAAGTAAATGTCCCCGTTCTTCCTAACTGCATTTAACCAACTAGAACTTAAAACGAAAATGGCTATAAGGTAATTAATTTCAAAATCCATAGCATCTACATTATGACATGGCTCTCTGGGTCAAAATCTATGTCCTGGAACATTATAACCATATGCTCTAAAATATAATTTATATAACAGCATAGGCCAATAAGGTGAGTCTCCATGCTGTCCACAGACATTAGCATTGTGAAAGGGTTTCCTTTCATAACTATGGCAATTACATAGTTAGTGAAATACCATTAAGTGTATCTTTTCATGTGTAGTTATGGCTGTGTCTATATGACACTGAACATCTGTATGAAAATCAAAAATTTCAATCAACTCTCCAGATGTCTCCAAATATCAATATGTCTGGCTTATGAACAAAACAGCTGGACTTAAGTTTTTCATTTCATTTTCTTCCAGATGTTGGTCTCTTGTAGACACCAATCTCTTTTTGAGTTTTTTCCTACCAATCACCTTTGGGATTATAACCAAATTACCTAAAACCAAAAAGGTGTGTCATAATATTTTTCTGCTGTGTTGAAGGATGCAATTCACCAAAATCCGCTAGGTCATAGATGGATGCAAGTTGTTAAGAATGTGGCAGTGAAAAACTTAACACGATTGAGAGCATGGAAGTAATTTGGTTCAAGAAATAAAATATTCCCTATGTTTGTATTTATACAAAGCATGTGACCTGATATTGGTGCATTCAGGTTTTCTAAAGACAGAGGCAATGTGGTATAATGGAAAGACACATGTGTTGGCATCAGAAAATCCTGAACATGAGTTCAGATTCTGTCCTTTACTTTTGACGTTGTGAGCCTTAATTTTCTTTAAGGTAACCAGTCACTGGAGTTTGCCTGGGACTCTCCCAGTTCTATCTCTAAACGTCCCATGCCCTGAGAAACCCCTCAGTCCCAGGAAAATGGATGATTGGTCATCCTAATCCTCATCTATAAGAGGAGGGTAATAATAACTTCCTCACAGAGTTTTACTGCAGAATGGTGAATAAGTAAAGCACCTAGCACAGCCAAGAAGAGTAGGATCTCCAAATGGGAACTATTATCATCATTATCAATCTCATTCACATTTCCTATTCTGTTTCCTCTCAGAGCACAGGCTTGTCTGTTTCCATTTTATTCAACACAATCAGCACTTCACTTGCACTATCATAGTCATGCTAATTGATTCCATCTCAGTCTCAAAAGCACTAAATTTCTACATTGTATTCCCCCTCACTGATGGTCATGAGCTTTACATCATCCTCACTGGAATCCAGAAGACAATTTTGTTTCCTACCATGAAGACCTGATATGTTTCTGTAATTTGGATGTACAGTATGGAACCTCCAGCGCCCACAGCAAGCCTAACACATAGTGGGGCCTCCACAGATACTTGTGACATGAATGAATGGTTCATAAACAAAGAATAGAGAACTACAGGTGAGTTATGGTGAATCAATCAAGTAAACATCAAATTGTAGCCCTTCTCTTCGCTACAAACTCATTTTTCTATCACAGATTTCAATTTACCTGCTAAAGAAGCATTGCTTACTATCTTTCACAAGTCAACTAGCTATATTTCCTTTCCAGAACAGAAACTTTCAGAGTAGCTAGACCAGTCTGCCCCCTCCCACTCTTTGGTCCCCTAGTGCCTTCTGGTTCTCAAGTCCCCGGTTGCTCTTCTGCTGTGTTGAAACCTCCACCAGCCATGCCTAGTCTCATCACAGTCCAGCTCCAAACTCAGAGAACATTCTCTTGAATTATTTAGATTTTTCTTGTCACCTTATTCTATCCTCTGGGTTACTCACTTTCCTGTGCCTTCCACTTCAACCAAGTTGTGTTCCTGCTTCCAGCCTTCCCAATGCCTGCAATCTCAGAAATTAGACATAAATAGCAACAGGCAATCAAGCATCATCCTTTTCCTTCTCTGTCTTGCACCGCAGGACCTACCTTCTCCCAGTTTTCCCTAATAGGTCTCATCCGGTATTTAACCTGCCATGACAGTCTCAGCATAGCCATTCTCTCAGTGCTGGCTGTCAGAATCAGATGGAGCTAAGTTTTGCATAACTACTGCATTTACTGCAGCATGACACTAAATGAGTGTTTTCATTTTTCTGAACCTCAATTACTCATTTGATAAAATGGGGATAAGAATTGTACTTGTGATAAAATGGGATTAAGAATTATGGGAAATAAATGAGGTAACTAAAGCTTGCCTATGAAAATTCATTCACTCTCATAATTTCTAAGAGTGTCTATCTACACTTTCTTAAAATTCTGTGGGAGAAAATAATTGTGAAGATCTTGAATATATATCCCCAAATACTTTGCTCTGCCTTTGGTAGGCTCTAATATCCATTACTGGACTGACTCTGGAAGGGATATAGAGGTCCGCTCTGTTAGATCTGGGTTGGGAATGGGATTAGGACCAAAGCATTTAGGTGGTGCAAGTGACTTTAAAAATGAAAATACAAGACCTATATAAAAGAAAGCCCTCAGTGGGGACTTTTCAGAAGCACAGGGAGAAAGAGGAAAGCTTACACTCCTGACCTCTCACCTTAGCATTTTCCTTCCTTCCACTTTCAAGCAGTGAATAATCCACATGTCAGAGTGCATTTAGATCTAAATTCAATTAAGTCTGACCTTAGGGATAGTTACTCATAGTTCCCAGCAGGTGTGTGTTTGGAAGAAATTGTCATCTGTGCCCTTTGTTCAGTTTTCAAATTACCCAAGTTTATGGTCCTGACTGATTAAGTCTAACAACACTGGCCAATGAATGTCCAAGGAGAGCAGCTGCTGGCTTAAGTGTCTAGGCATTTGTGCTGAAAAGGATTTTAAGAAAGAAGTCACCTCTCTCTATTTACTCCTCATAGAACACATCTAGGAGTTGAAAATATTCTATCGCTGTCATCTAGACCCTTATGATAGTGGCTAGCCCATGGTTAGCCACCATGGCCCTTGGTGTCACGTTTGTGCAGTGCTCTGCAAGACTGTTCTGAGAATTAGAATATATGTAATCCAACAGGCACAATACCTGCCACATGGTAGATGCTCAATTAGTGGCATAAATTATTAATATAATTGATATTATTAAAGCATTTAACAGGAATTTCAAACATCAGACCACTGTTCACTGTGGGGGGAGGGGGAATGTGTGGGGGTGTGCATGTATGTGTAAGTGTGCATGTATGATTTTGATTTTGATCAATTTTCACATATATCTTCCATGAATACTGCCTAATATTTTAGATTGACTTCAGAAGTCATGCCGTAAAATTCTTTTTTTTTTTTTTTGAGACAGAGTCTTGCTCTGTCACACAGGCTGGAGTGCAGTGGTGTGATCTTGGCTCACTGCAAACTCTACCTCCCGGCTTCAAGTGATTCTCCTGCCTCAGCCTCCTTACTAGATGGAACTACAGGCACCCACGACCATGCCCTGCTAATTTTTATATTTTTAGTAGAGGCGGGGTTTCATTATGTAAGCGCTGGGATTACAGGCGTGAGCCACCATGTCCAGCCCTCTAAAATATCTTAATCAGTGTCCCTCAATTTGATTTCTGTTGGCCACAGGAGGAGAAGCAGCTACAAATGTGAGTACCTATAAAGGTTCTGAACCTATAAAGATTCTGGTTCTTTGCTAGGTACTTTTCATATATTGTCTATTTCTCACAATTTCCCTATAAAGTATTGTTATTTTCATTATTCAGAGGAAGCAGACACAAGTATAATTGAAAGCACAGATTCAAATGAGGTCTAAATAACTCTAAATCACTTTCTACTTTGGTAGGGATCAGAAGACTTGGCTTCTAGTCTCAGCTTTCCCCGCCTACAAAATTGTGGTATACAACAAATTACTTCACCACTTGGATCTGTAATTTTGTAATCCATAAAACAAGGAGATTGGATTGGACCATTTTTAAGGTCCTTTCCAAAGCTGTAAGTTTAAGGTGAGATGCTATAAAATAAATATAAAAATAAATCTAATCCAGGAGAAATGAAATGAAAGGGACGCCACTCTGTTTTTAGTCAATGAGTCAACAATATTTCTATTGGGTGTTCATTCTTCTAGATGCTATGAAGGGAAAAAGGAAAAAAGAGAAGGTCCTGTTGGTTCTTGTCCTAACATACTTTTTCCAGACTGCGTTTATTTGCACTCTGGCCAACTTCTGAGGCATGATCCTTAGGACTCTACAGCTCTTCTCTTCCCCACTTACTTTTCTACCAGCCTGTTTGACAATAGGCAGCCCAGTCTCATCCAGCAGGATAAAATGTAGTTCTTGGTGAGAAAGCTAAATGGCACCTCCCTTCTCTTTTCCTTTCCTTTCCTCTGGTAAGAAGACAGGAAGAAGTTCATTAAAAATCTAGAAGAATGTCTTGAAAGGTAACTGAGGCTCTCTCTCCACTAGAGAAATGACAAAACTGCTACAGAGAAAACTATGGCTGGATGAGTTTTGGATCTCTGTGACTGTAATTTGTGTTCTCTGCTGTTTCTTCCATTCTCTGGTCAACACTCTTTGTTCTTAAAATGCAGGTCTTGAAAGCTTTCAAAAACTCTGGCCTTAATGGCCCCACCTCTCACGCTTTCCAACATGCTATGCTTCCACACTTTTGGAAAAGCACGTACACTGGATTATGGTTAGTTGTCTGTAGGCCTGTCCTTTACTTAAACTTACACCACTGTAAATATATCAGTACATTGTGATGTATAGTAAAGCCCTTCCATTGTCTTGTACAGAAAAAAGTGTACACTACATCATAATCACAGAAATCTTGCAAAAGGAAGATATTCTCATGTTTGAGAGGAAAAATGTACCTAGCTTTAATGAAGCCTAATATGTCAGCCTAGCAAAATGGATATATTTGAAGTGAGTTCTTTACAAAAATATTCAAGGAAAACTTCTTTTAAGGCCAAATTTTCCTATTGGATATTAATGGGAATTTATAAAGATTTGACTGATATGGCCGGGCATGGCGGTAACGCCTGTAATCCCAGCACTTTGGGAGGCTGAGGCAGGCAGATCACGAGATCAGTCGTTCAAGACCAGCCTGTCCAACATGGTGAAACCCAGTTTCTACTAAAAATACAAAAAATTAGCCAGGTGTGGTGGCAGGCACCTGTAATCTCAGCTACTTGGGAGGCTAAGGCAGGAGAATCACTTGAACCTGGGAGGCAGAGGTTGCAGTGAGCCGAGACCGTGCCACTGCACTATAGCCTGGGCAACAGAGCAAGACTCCATCTCAAAAAAAAAAAAAAAAGATTTGACTGATAATATAACTTTTTAGGAATAATGTCTGTCACTAGACTGTTAGCTCTGTGAGACTAGGGAATAAATATATTTGATTTATTTTCCATTGTATTCACAGTGCCTGGTATACAGTAAGTGCTTAATAAATATTATAGACAGAATGTATAAATGACAGAAGAAATGAAGAATTAAAAATCCCTGCTGCATATCAGAAATTACCTCAGAGGCCAGGCACAGTGGCTCACACCAGTAATTCTAGCACTTTGGGAAGCCTAGATGGGTGAATCACTTGAGCTCAGGAGTTCGAGACCAGCTTGAGCAACATGGCGAAACCCTGCCTCTACAAAAAATACGTACATATATTTTTAATTATCCGGGCATGGTAGTGCACATGTAGGAGGATGGCTTGAGCCAGGAAGTTGAGTCTGCTCTGAGCCACAATTGCGCCGCTGCACTCCAGCCTGGATGACAGAGTGAGACCCTGTCTCAAGAAATACAAAAGAAAATACCTTAGAGATAATATAGTAGGCAAATGAAACCAAGTACATTAAAATATTTTAATTCTCCTTATTTGTGCTTGGATATATGTGTTGTTATACATATGAATAATCACTTCTTGCTAGTGCTCTAGGATGAGGAATAACAGCATGAGTTGACAAAGGGAAAAAATGGTGCAGCGTACCTGGTCTATTTGTTGTTTGTCTTTGTAGTAATGTGATGTTATTACATTATTTCCAATAGGCACCTCAGATGCCTATTGGCTAACGGTAATAGTTAGCTTTGAACGTTTAGAATTTTACTCAATAAAAATTGTGGCATTAAAATTAGTAAGCAGGCGTTGATTGTATGCTGTGCTTCATCATCATCTTCGTGAAAGAAAGAGAAAAGGCAGAAGCAGGTGCCCGCAGATTTCCACAGATAACACCGAAGGAGGATACGCCAGACCTAGAATTGAAGGCTTCCTCAGAAAAACAACTTGAGAAAGGATCTAAAATCCCTCCTTATCTCTCAGACAGTTGCCATTTATAGGCTGTTTATTCAGTGATTATAATCGTGGCTGCCATCCCAGCTTATATCAAATATCACCAGGTAAATTATTGGCAGAATATACTGTGAGGCTTCTCAGGGCTATGACTGAGAAAAATTGCCACTTTTGTTTCTTATGGTTTAGCTACTTTTCACCCAGGAATCCCTGAGCTGTTATTTGAAAGGCTACATTTCTGACCTCATGGCAAACATAGGGTGTATGTTTTCTGTAAACAGGGTAACAAGTAGATGGTTGAAATGTTTAAACTGAAAACTCTGACTTCAGGAGTCAGGGAGAGAGATCAAAAAGGCTCACTTTCTGTCAAGAGGTTGCTCATCTTGTATGATTTGGAAGAATCACTCTTCTTTCCTTACACATTTTACTGTATTTAGAAACATGTGCGGGTGCTTAGAGCAGTCTCAGGAAATGGATGACCAAACACTTGGGCTTCCAGATTTGGTCCAACCTCTGTCCGTCTATATCTGTATGAGTAAAGTTGAAGCAAACTCTAATGAGGTTTCCCGATGCAGGGTTGTCATGCCAAATTAGAAGCAGTTAGCAGGAACTCTAAGATCTAGGATTCTGTTTCAAATCATTAAAAGTAAATGATATTCTTCCCTCCAAAACGTTTAAGATATTTTGATAAGTCTATAATTCACAATTGGGATAGGGAGTAGACATTAACCATCAAGGGATGTCCAAAACTAAAATAACACCTAGGACTCACTGCCACTGGCCAGTGAGCTCCATGATAATGGACCGGTGATCTGACTGTGTCTTTGTTTTCTCATCAGTGTGCTTCTAGTGTTTTGCAGTTCCTGCCAAGCTCAGTGGACATTTGAGTAAATGCATGAAGAAAAGAATGAATGAATGAATGAATGAATGAATGAAAAAAATGAATGCAGAGCCAAGCCTATGAGGCCCAATAACATTGTGTGGTCACTGCTCATTACTGACCCTCTCCACTAATGCCCAGCACATTTATTTTCTGTGAAACTAGGATAACAGGAACAATAAGATACCTTTGAAGGAGATTTCCCATCAGCGTCTTGACCACCCATCTCTCAGCTAACAGATCTTATTTACCAGAGCTCATGCTGATTCCAAGAAAAGACAATATATGCCTGTAGAAACTTAAGGATCCATGCCTCTCTCTGGAATACAGAAAGCTGTACTGTTTAAAGGAAGTCTGAATGCATGTAACTTAGGCCTCCTATTCCATTCTCACCCAGGGTAAAATAAGTGTTCCACAGGGTCAATGGAGTAAAAGTTCATGTTACTGATCAGGAAAGCCTGGTGAACACAGAAATGCAATCAACTGTAGCTTGGGTGAGGTGTAGGATTGACATTTAACCAGGGTCACCAGGGTATAGCTATGGCCATTCTTTCTTATGCTGTGTACCCCAAAAGAGATTATAAAGTGCAATAATTAAATTAGCAGAGGCTGGGTGCGATGGCTCATACCTGTAATCCCCTCCCAGTAACTTTGGGAGGCCAAGGTGGGAAAATCGCTTGAATCCAGGCATTCAAGACCAGCAGGGCAAGACCTCGTCTCTACTAAAAATAAAAATTAAAAATAAGTTATCTGGCATGGTTGCAGGTTCCTGTAAGTTCCAGCTACTCAGGAGGCAGAGGTGGGAGGGCTGCTTGAGCCTGGCAGTTCGAGACTGCAGTGAACTATTGGTCACACCACTGCACTCCAGGCAACACAGTGACTCTGTCTCAAAAAAAAAAAGGAGAGAGATCCAAGATGGCTGATCACTAGCAGCTCGGGCTTGTAGTTCCCAGTGAAAGCACAGAGAACGAGAGGATGCCACACTTTCAGACGAATATTTGTTGCTCACGGACCAGGAGATTCCCAGCAGAGGAGCCCCACGTGTTGCCAGGGCGACTCTTGTGGCCGGCGCGGCGGTTTTGCTGGTGCCTTAGCGCGCCAGTTTTTGGTGCAGAGTCTGGAGATTCCCGGGCGGAAAAGCACCATCAATCTTGGCACTGCTGTTTTGGCCGGCACAATGGATTGCTCAGATTTCGGCGCTGGGAATCAACAAGTTGGACGTCTGCTCAGAGACCTAGTTAGAAAGTCGGTATTACAAAGACAACAGACGGATAAATATATAATGAAGGGAAGAAATCAGCATAAAAAGGCAGAGAATACTCAAAATCAGAATGCCTCTCCCTCTACAGGGGATCGCAATTCCTCATCAGTAACGGAACAAGGCTTAATAGATTACGAGTGTGTTCCAATAACAGAAGCAGGTTTCAAAACGTGGGTGATAAGAAACTTCTGTGAATTAAAAGAACTTGTTCTAACCCAATGCAAAGAAACTAAGAACCTTGAAAAAAGGTTTGACAAAATGTTAACGAGAATGGACAATTTAGAGAGGAATATAAGTGAATTGATGGAGCTGAAAAACACAACACGAGAACTTCGCGAAGCATGCACAAGTTTAAACAGTCGAATTGATCAAGTAGAAGAAAGGATATCAGAAGTCGAGAACCAGCTCAGTGAAATGAAACGAGAAGACAAGATTGGAGAAAAAAGGATGAAAGGGAATGAGCAAAGTCTCCAGGAAATATGGGACTATGTGAAAAGACCTAATCTACGTTTGATAGGTGTACCTGAATGTGATGAAGAGAATGAATCCAAGTTGGAAAATACTCTTCAGGATATCATTCAGGAAAACTTTCCCAACCTGGCAAGGCAGGGTAATATTCAACCTCAGGTAATACAGAGAACACCACAAAGATATTCTTCAAGAAGACCAACCCCAAGGCACATAATTGCCATATTTATTAGGGTTGAAATGAAGGAGAAAATACTAAGGGCAGCCAGAGAGAAAGGTCAGGTTACCCATAAAGGGAAACCTATCAGACTTACAGCAGATCTCTCAGCAGAAACCCTACAAGCCAGAAAAGAGTGGGGACCAATATTTAACATCCTTAAAGAAAAGAACTTTCAACCCAGAATTTCCTATCCAGCCAAACTAAGCTTTATAATCGAAGGAAAAATTAAATCTTTTGCGAACAAACAAGTACTTAGAGACTTCACCACGACTAGGCCTGCTTTACAAGAGCTTCTGAAAGAAGCACTATACATATAAAGGAACAACCAATATCAGCCTTTCCAAAAATATATCAAAAAGCAAAGAGCATTAACACAATGAAAAATTTACACTAACTAATGGGCAAAACAGCCAGCTAGCATCAAATGCCAGTATTAAAGTTATATATATTCTAATCGGATAAAAAGCCAAAACCCATTGGTATGCTGCATCCAGACCCATCTCGCATGCAACGATACACAAAGACTCAAAACAAAGAGAAGGAGGAAGGTTTATCAACCAATCAGAGAGTAAAAATAAACAAATAAATAAAAAGCAGGAGATGCAATTCTCACCTCTGATAAAGTAGACTTTAAAGCAACGAAGAGCAAAAGAGGCAAAGAAGGACATTACATAATGGCAAAAGGATCAATGTAACAAGAAGAGCTAACGATTTTATAGATCAACGAGACAGAAAATTAACAAGGACATCCAGGACTTGAACTCAGACCCGGAACAAGTAAACTTAATAAACATTTATAGAACTCTCCACTTCAAATACACAAAACATACATTACCACCTCACACCTATTCCATAAGTGACTACATAATTGGAAGTAAATCACTCCTCAGTAATTGCATAGCATTTCATAGGTTTAAAGGAAATATTGGTTGGCTGCTCGTTTGTTATTTTCTTCCCTTATTCCTTCCTGTTTACATCAAGTATAATTATTGGTATAAAAGAGGCTTTCAATACCCATTATTAAACTGCATTCTAGCCTGGGCAAGAAAGCAATACTCCCATTCTCTCTCTCTCTTTCTCTTCCTTTTTCCTCCTCTTCTTTATTCTTTTTCTTTCTTTCTTTCTTTCAAAAAAAAAAAAACAAAAAAAAAAAAAGAAGAAAGAAAACAAAGAAGAGAGAAGTGCTCTGCTGATTCTTCTTCAACATGAATAACCCAGGAGAATGTCTGCGTTATTCATGTTGAAGAAGAATCAGCAGAGCACTTCTCTCTTCTCCTTAAGCATATACAACCCCTTCTTATATACTTTTCTTCTTCTATCTTTGTTCCCCACCATCCCCCACCTTAGTCCTACTTACTGGTTCTGTCTCTTTAATTTGTCTGGCTAGTTACAGAGGCAGCTGAGAGCACAACGGATACAGTAGTCATTTTGTTTCCCTCCAAGTATTGTCTGTGCCTGGAATGAAGAATTACACAGAAGGACATGTTGTGAACCAATTCCCCTGCTTTCCAAACTCCTACGAATGATCCAGCTACTGGGAACACTAAGACACAGTGTTTCATACAGTTCCTTCAGATGACTTCCTGAGAAATAAGTAGTATCTGGCAATGTAAACTATTCTCTTCCAGTAGGATTAATACAAACCACTTCTAAAGGCTGTAAAGCACTTTATCTTCAAACTCAATCATATAAAATGTATACTTGTGGGTAGCATGACAATCTCTCTTAAGACTAGGCCAGTCAACAGCCAAGGAAAGAGTCAACCCTCTTTCTTTCCATGCTATTTCAAGTGGGTTATGAGCATCACTTTCCTAGGGTTATGTCCGTAGATACCTTGATTTCTACCCAGCATCCTCTATGGGCTTCATGGTTAAGAAAGGGAGAATTGGATTGTCTGAGAAGAGTTGGAGACACTTGTTTGAAGTGTTTAAATGGGAAAGGGGCAAAGGATGAAATCATGACTCTGGTAACTTTGTTTATTGGCCTGTCTCATTTATGAGTGTAAAATGTCGCTGGGGGTTATCATTCTGAGAAAATGTTGCTGAAAAATATGTCAAGCTTAACTGAGTTCTGAAAGTTCTTTTGCATTTTTTCCTGATAAACGTCTATCATTTTGTAAATAGAAGAAACGTCTATCACTTTGTAAATAGAAGCAAACATGAACTTTTATAAGTTGACCTATTGCCAAAAAACAAGAACCATCAAGAGAACAAAATAACAAAAAGATAATATGCTCACTAAAATATTAGAATCTATTTATTTTTAATAAGTTAATTTATTATTGGTCTGAAACCCTTTATAGTAGGAAAAGTAAACTGCCACTATAAAAGTCCCCTAGATGATGGTGTGTCATAAAATTCTAAACATAGCTAAAAATGAGGTGTTTACCTACATAGGAATATTAAACAATGTTTAATAAACTATTAATTTGACATAGACATTCCCCTGGTTTATTCATGTTGGATTTTTTGCAAGAAAGCCAAGATTATTTTTCTTCTTCTAATTTGGCTTATACAAATTATTTAAAACATACACAGGATGGTAAAGGAAACAGCTAAGAAGGATACATTTTAATAGACACATTTAAAACACAATTTACTTTCACTAATATCAGGCCATGGCCTTGAACTTTGTAACTTTTTAAGACATTTGCAAACATACTTGCATTTTTAATTCAAATACCGAAAACAAGTTCTTATTTGCAAAGGGTACCTGATCACTTGATAAAGTTTTACTGCAGTCATAAAGAACATTAAATGCGCTGACTTATTTTTCCAAGTAAATTTCCCAGATTTACATGGTCAGCACATATTAACTTTGACTTATAAACCTGTGATTTTTTCCTAAATAGATTTCCGCCAGGAGCAAATAATGAAACCTTTAATGAGCAGGGCATGGTGACTCATGCCTATAATCCCAGCACTTTGGGAGGCCGAGGCAGGTGGATCATGAGGTCAAGAGTTCAAGACCAGCCTGACCAACACAGAGAAACCCCATCTCTACTAAAAATACAAAATTAGGCAGGCATGGTGGCACGTGCCTGTTACCCCAGCTACTTGGGAGGCTGAGGCAGGATAATCACTTGAACCCAGGAGGGGGAGGTTGCGGTGAGCTGAGATGACACCATTGCACTCTGGCCTGGGCAACAAGAGTGAAACTCTGTCTAAAAAAACAAAAAACAAAAACAAAAAAAAGGAAAGAAAGAGAGAGAGAAAGAGAGAGAAAAAAAACCTTTAACTAGGAAGTGACAAAGCTCCAAATTCTACTGAGGATACTGTAGTAAAGTGATTATCCTGGAATATTATAGTGCATGAGCATTAGAAAAGAGATTTATAGGCACATTAGAACTCATGACATTTTTTTTTCCCACAGAAAATCAGATTCCTGGTCTATTTCCAGAGTTTAAAAGGAAAGGTAAACTGACATTTAGTAGATTATAGGCTTTTCACTAGCTTGTTTGTTTTGATGACTGTTCCTAATAATATATATATAATTATTAATACTACTATCATTATAATTATTATACCACTACAAGTATTAATGCTATTAGTATAGTATTAATAATACTACAACCTCAAGTGTTATAGTATTTAAAAAAACAGTCTGAATGAATTTTTTCAGCTGTCTTATGAGCTGTTTAAATAACAACACCACCACCACACACACTCAGATAGGCTCTCTTGGTTTGGATTAACCTGGTACAGAATATTAGAACAAAACTGGTGGAAAGAAAATCAGGCCAATTCTATGCTCTATTATCTTAATTATATGCTCATTTACTGATATATTGAAAAGGAGAGATTTATCATTTAGGATATGAGGTCCAAGTAAGAGAAAAATTCAACAAAAATGTTACTTAATAAAGACACTAATTATCTTATAAGAATTCCAGGCGTAGTGCTACAGGATTGGCTAATTTGGTGGTTCAGCATCATAAAGAATGCTTGTGTGTGTGTTTTTCCATCTTTCCATGTCACACAACTGTGAGAAGTGGGTCTGTTTTTCCTCCTTCACGAGGAAAGCTGGGCTCAGGGAAGTCAAGGCAGATGCACAAAGCTACTCAATTAAGTGGCTGAGCCGGGATTCCAGCCCACTCTGGCTACATCTAAAGCTTGTTAGTCTAACCACTCTAAAATCGTGAAATAGTATACATTGGAGATGTTTAGCATTATCTAAGGATATGAGGTGATGCTCATTATTAAGCATAATAGTATACATGAGCATCCATACAACTAAATCTGCTTACTTTATAACTGTCAACTCTCTGTCTCTGCTATATTCTTTTGAAAATACTCATTGAGATGCTTATTTTATGCTTGAAAAGGTGTTGTAAAAAGTTGTAATTTCTTAGGTATTGGATGAACTGGAGCACAAAGGAACCAAACAAAGAGTTCCTAATGTTATTCTGCTAGTCTTGAGTTAAGTTTATTGCGATTATACTAGAATTTCCTTGTTTTTTTCTTTTTGAAACAGAGTCTCATTCTGTTGGCCAGGCCAGATTCTAGTAGCATAATCAAAGCTTACTGCAACCTTGAATTCCTAGTCTCAAGCAATGCTACTGCCTCAGCTTCTGGAGTAGCTGTGACTACAGGAATGCGCCAACATGTCCTGCTAATTTACAATTTTTTTTTTTTTTGTAGAGATCAAGTCTCACTGTTGCCCAGGCTCTCAAACTCCTGGGCTCAAGGGATCCTCCTATCTCAGCCTCCCAAAGTACTGAAATTACAGGCATGGGCTAACAGACCTGTCCTAGAATTTCCAGAGAGTTTTCTCATCACCATGAGAAAGAGCTAGAGTGATAAGTAATTACGGTATTCATCATAATTAACTTTAACACATCAGTGATTGTCAGTCTACCATCTCATTTAATCATCCCCAAAGCTTTCAAGGGAGATTATTTTTATCTACATTTTACAAATGAGTGACTCTCTTTAATGCATCCATGTGTGGTTGTGCAGGTTGACGAGTCTAACACTGATGACTGCATCCCTCTGTTTTTCACTTCTCTCCTATGCCTCCCTTGCTCCACCTGAGTGAATCCCCTCTGCATCCACTAGAAAAATATTCTTCATTTTTCTGTCTTGAAAGTTTCATTGGAATCACCAACTTATGTCAGAACAAATATCTAGACATTGGTTCAAACATTCATGAAACATTTCTTAGGAGCCAGGCTCTGCATGGTGGTTTCAGGTATATGATTTGCCATGGTCGGCACAGTCACCCTGTGAAACAAATATAAGTATCTCTGTTCTACAGATAAAGAAACAGGACTCTGGGGGTTTTAACAGCTCATTCCATGACACGCAGCTATTAACAGAATTACAGATTATGTTTTCTCAACTCCAATGCAATTTCCATTATGATAAATAAGGGAAGAGATAAGAGTCATGAGGAGAACAAGGTAACCAAGTGCTTGGCTGGCCAGAGGCACCAAAGGTTATAGAGATATGGGTGAAGAGTATGAGATGCTCAAGGGAGGTGCAGAGTAGAGAGAAGGAACAATATTGGGAAGACCAATGACAGACCTTTCCCAGTCATTTGTTTTTCCCAAAATTAGACTTTGCAATTAGGCCACTTCCTTGTGTGTCCCAGGTTCATTTGGTGCTACCCAACTTGAGAAATTGCAAAAACAAGTCTGTTCAACTGTAATCACACTTGATGAACATCTACAAGGAACAAAGCATGTCTTGCTATATCTTGGTCTGAGTTTACAGCTGAAGGGTGTATATTTGGCAGGGTCACCATGCAAGTCATGGGCAAGTCACTGAACCATGGGCCATCAGTTTTATCACCATTAAATGTGGGTGGTAAAATGAAACTATTCTTAATGGCTGGGAATTGTTATTCATTTACATATGGGGATAACATAGAAATGCCAAAGGCAAACAAGCGTTATATTTTATTAAATTTTTACCCTAAATTCAAAAGTTATGTATTAATCTTTTAGATACAGTTTTGCCCCTCAAAGCCTGGAAGGACATGAGTGTTCTGTTCAGTACGATAGCAACTCCGTGATATGTTGTAATGACAGGTGCACACACACAGTCTAGAAAATGGTGCACAAATGCACCGTTACTATTCACATGGGGTAGCCTGTCAGTTAATATGGAGTCTACCCCCAAGGGCCTCCAGGAGACTATCTGGTGTCTTACCTCTCTCTCTTCTTCATTTCTTTTCACTCATATTTCTCTGCAGGGTTGCAGACAACCTACATGCCTGACATCAGCAAGACCTAGTACCCCTATGCTTTCATTCTTTAAAATCAACCACCTATATAATAAGACTCTTTTTGTCACTATTGATTGAAGCTCAGGGTATAATTTCCAGCCTTCGTTAAGTTGAAATAGATGAGAGTGAAAATGAAATAAAAAAATTAGACAGAGAAAACCATTTATTTAGCACTCATTCAAAAGTCAAAACTTTACAGCTCTTAGGGAACTTGGTTAAAAAAAATAAAGTTAACACATATTTATAATTGAACTTCTATGTGTCAGGTATCATCCTAGAAACTAGGGGTATACAGGAAATCAATCCGCTTCAACCCCTACCCTTGGGGATCTTATATTCTGATTGGGAAGAAAAGATATTAAACAAATAATTAAAACAACCACGTACAACATGACAGCTAGCAATAATCACTCAGAAGAAAAATTAAGCAGGGCAATGGAATAGAGATGGAGGGGGTGGCAATATTTCATGCCAAGGGGTCAGGGAGTGAGGCCATGTATATCAAGATTCTTTCGTTCAATATTTATTGACTGCCTTTGAAGAGCTGGGTACTGTGCAAGATTGCAAGATGTAAGATGAATAAGACATGGTCCCTGCCCTCCAGGAGCCGACAGCTCAGTGGAGAATCTCACCACCTGCTCCATTAGGCAGACAGATTAGAAGTCTCAGGGCATGTTGCTGCACTAACGTTGTACACAGTGACCAATTTGAACAGATTGTAAGTATTCCAAAACTCATCGCGGTTTCCATAAAATAATTCTCACTTCAAGTAAACATTTTCAGTTGGTGAGTAACTCTATTTTCCACCAACAGCACTCATATTTGAGGGCTGTCTTAATGCATTGATGACTTGTTTTTCTAATTGGTTGCCAAGGATTGTTGGGTCCTTATTGAAATGTACTTACTTAACTGCTCCAAAGCAACTTGGCTGGTTTCTTGTTGTACTGGCAAATGCTGCCTCCTGTACTGAAAAATTTGTTCTTGCTGAAAAATGTGGACTGTCCCTGGATGGTTTTTATTATAATTAAAGATAAGAAAGAATTATAGATTTATTTTTAAAAAGTAAGTGATACCAGAACTTTACATCAACCGGATTTACATAAGTGTACGCCACATGCTAGATAAAGTGCTATTTTACCCTATTTCTATCATGCTTTGTGCAGATACCTGGCCCCAAATTTTCTTATTCATTGAGAAGACAGAGAAAAGCAAAATTATGGCCAAAATACTAGCTTGTACAATGCTATTTTCTTTATTGTGTTTTTAATACAAGCTCCATATTCCCAGCTTTACACAGGTTTGTAATAATACAACATTGTTAACAAGAAAACTCAATCATGTGAGAGAACAGCACTGAGCAGAGAAGTCTTTTGTTTTTCTGAAGACAGAGCCTTTTTGATAGGGGATGGGAGATCATATCACACACAGTTGCTCCAGAGCAAAGACAGACTTGCTGATCTCTCTGCTAGCACAGAGATAATCCACTCGCTCTGCAGGCTCCACGTTGGCACCTCTTCTCTCTGCATTCTTACTGTCAAATTCCTCACCCTTTGCCATAGGAGACCCAGGAGAGGAAATTATTTTGGCTACGCTGAGACATAAGCACAGGTGGTACCACTTGTTATAAACTTTTCAGTTTTTGTTGGAGCTATAAGCCTACTTTACAGTGGTCTTGAGCAGTTTGTTCTATCAGAGAAAGGGAAGCAAGAGCTTTTGGCCCTCACTGTTGACTGATTGCACTGTGGCTGGCTTCACAGGCTGCCATCTTGCAGAGCACACATTTCTTCTCAGTGGTGCCCCAGTACAATGGTGCCAACCTGAATTATACACTGGCTACAGTCAAATATCTTCGTTTCCCTTCTGCTTCAAACAGGGGATTTGGGCAATTCTTTTTATTCTGTTTTGGAGAAATGTCACACCAAATTTTGAATTAAGTTGAGCTATTGTTATTATTGCTGTACCAAGGTAAAATCAATTTGTCATAAATTTTGTCTTTTTTCCTACATATTGGAGTCCTTCTCATTGGTAAAGTTTTCGCTCTTATCATGGCCTTTTATATAGCAGCTCCCACTGCTCTGATCATTCAGCTTTAGGGGTAAATGACAGACAGGAATTTTGCTATCAAAGTTACTTCCAAAGGTCATGAAAAGTCAATCACTGGATAAGATCAAGAACTTAGTTCTAAATATAAACTCTTCCTCAGCAATGCAAATAATAAAAAAAGGCTGCTAAAGTCTAACTTTACCATAAAATTTCCCATAGGAACTCTGTTCCTTCCTAAATATTTCATTTTCTAAAGATGTTACTCAAGGTGAAATTTACTTCATTGAATCTTAAGTAGCTGATTCTAGGGCCTATGTGCATGCCCCACATTTCCTTAGTGATAAGATGCTAACATAAAAGCTTCCATTTTTCAGCTCCATGAACTTTCATTCACAGAACATACAGCAATTAAGTAGCTTTTTAGAGTAGCCTTCCCAAAGAGGAAGGGTGTTACCGTTGTTGGTGGGTTTGGCTTAGGTTATAGTGTTTATTTGTTTGGGTTGTATGTTTTGAACATATGCCCAGGGCTTTTAAAAAGAATGATGGGGAACATTTGTACAAATGAAATTGAAAGCAAGGGAGTGGGCATTGCCAATGCTTTAATTATGAACCTAGCAACATATGTACTTATTTGAGAGTTTAAAGAGTATAAGACTGAATACAGGGAAAGGAGGGGGCACCTCGTGGTCTCAAACAGGATGTCTGCTTTTTCTTCCTAGCAGGCAGGGAATAAAAGGCATAAAGCCTTTCTACCCTTTTGGATGCCCAAGGATATGGCAAACTGCCTGTGTCCTTTTCCCAATATCCCTCTCACTTTGAAGCGCTATCAGGACAGAGGATAAAGTTCTGAGGCAGCCAGAGGGGTCCTTTAGGTCAGGTGATCTGAGGGTTCCGCCCTTCCCCCTCCAGCAATGCTTCCTAAGGCTAAAAGAGGCAGTACATCATGGGGTGCTGAACTCCTGAGAGAGAGAGAGAGTGCGTGTGTGTGTGTGTGTGTGTGTGTGTGTGTGTGTGTGTTCACGTCTGTGTCTTAGAACCGTTTTCTATTGCCCAGGAGGAAAAATGCCCAACTCTTTGGAACCTCTTTTCTTTTGAAAGACACATTTCCCAGCAACTGTAACCAGAATAGTCGGAGAGCTGTTACACACAAGGGCATTTCTAAGGCTGGGGTGGTGAACCAAAAGAATTTAGAAAGTTTGAGAAACAGGAAGATGGGGTGGTTGACACACACTTTCTTGTCCTTCAATTTTAAGGTTTTTTTTTTCCCCCTTGCATCTTCAATTCTAGTCGAGTGTATTTCATTCCAGCCATAAAATCAAAATCCTCTTCTCTCCAGTCTCTGTGTGGATTAGGAGGTTAAAATAACACTGTCCCCTCCCTTAAAATCTGTAGTTTTATTCTACAGGTTTTTTTGAGGAGTCTGTTTGACGGTCTTGTTTTCATGTTATATGAGATGGCATTTCCAAAGTAGCTATTAGGCTGTTCTAATATAATTTAAAGGGCAGGCGATAGCTACCTAAGACTGTGTCTTTTACATTTAAGCCTTTGTGTTTTTTTTTAACTGGTGGAAAGAGATACACCAACACAAACAGTTCACGGCCAATTCTCTCCATGAGTATAACAGCTAGAACCAGTGGTTCCCAACTAAAATGCTAAAGCCCACTGAAATGTCCCAGCAGGCTGCTGGGTCTGTATTACAATGTCCGGGATAAATTTCATGTAATTACAGCTGCCTGCTGAAGGAAGCCTGTGTTCTCCACAGGTTGTTAGGACTTTAGTTATGGCCAGAAGGGTAGTGGGTAGGATTCAAACCTCCTACCAGTGCCAGTAGCTAGAAGCTTTCTACAGAGCAGGGACAACTAACTGTAAGAATAAACCAGCTGTGCAGAGCAGAATTAAATGGCTTGTAGATTCAGGTAAAATGGCGCTACCTGTGCTTTTCTTTTTTCTTTTTTTTTCTCCCTTTTAAGAAGTACAGAAGAAAGAAAAAGGTAAATCCTAGAAAAAGGCAGCCAGCTTCTTAGGAAATGCCAGAATCTGCTCAGTGGGTCATTTTCCTAGGAGTAATAAAACAGATCAATAAATCTGAATTGAATTATCATGGTGGTTTTCAGAATTACCTGAAACAGGTAATTCTTGCCAACAATTCTGACTCCCAGGACCTGGCCCAGAGTTTCTGATTCAGGGTCTGGATCAATCAATGAGTCTGGGTCAGCCGTTAAATGGGTGTTTTATCACTTACAAAATTATGAGGAGCCTTAAAAGACATCTCTTAAGGTTCTCTGTGATCGGTAAAGTGCCATATAAATGTTAACATTTAACTAATATAGTGTGGATGCTGTAACTCTTATTTATTTTTTTGAGATGGAGTCTTGTTCTGTTGCCCAGGCTGGAGTGCACTGGCATGATCTTGACTCACTGCAACTTCTGCCTCCCTGGTTCAAGCGATTCTTTTGCCTCAGCCTCCTGAGTAGCTGGGACTACAGGCACCACCACGCCTCGCTAATTTTTGTATTTTCAGTAGAGACGAAGTTTCACCATATTGGCCAGGCTGGTCTGAAACTCCTGACCTCTTGATCCACCTGGCTTAGCCTACCAAAGTGCTGGGATTACAGAAGTGAGCCACTATGCCCAATTGTACCTCTCATTTGTTAGGCATTGTGTTAATTCTTGGAGAAATCCATGTGTCCTAGTTATAAATTGATAGCTCTCTATTATTAGAGTTCACCAGGAATACTTTCTTCTTAAGAAAATGAATTCCTTAAGCCAAAAATTACAAGCAATATCTTTCGCTCTCAGAAGTAGTAGTTTTGTTGTTCCTGATTTAATTCTGTATTATTCAGAATTAAATTTCTGTATTATTCAGAATTAAATCAGCAACAACAAAACTACTCCTAACAAATAACACACAGGGATCAAGAATCAAGACTAGTTTCGATTTGCTTCCAAGGAAGGAGTTTTAATCTTTCCAATTCTTTCTTTTTTTCTTTCTCTTCTTGTTTTAATCACAGGTTTATTTGCGGGTAGGGTGGCTGGAATTTGGGCTAGTTTGATGACATGGCTTCCTCTTTTAATTGGACTGCAAAGAATAAAGAATCATTACAGGATGTTTCTATTGTATTTGGGTAAAAGGGTTTTCCTTAGTATGTGTGCCTTGCTCACAGCCCACATTCTTAGAATGACTTGATAGTGCATAGTTCACATACTTCACACACAGCGGAGGTCTGATTGAATGAGCATTGGGATGAATGGACATACATGGAAACTAGGCAGTAAGATATGCTGCAAACACCAAAGGCATATACAAAATGTGGGCTGCATTTCATTCGTAGTTACTACTTACAAATGGAATTCAGCCAAAGGATCATTTCTTTTTCACCTATAAAATAAAAGAACGTTCACAAAGAATCCTAGAGCTGGGAGAAAAAAGAAAAAAACTTTGAAGATAATCTAGTCTAGCGTTCAAATTGTGCTTTCTAGAGCTATAAAGCAAAGTTGCTCCAGCTTTGGCCAACATTTGAATCACTTAGAAGCTTTTTAAAATATAGATACTAGGCTGGGCACAGTGGCTCATGCCTGTAATCCCAGCACTTTAGGGGGCTGAGGCTGGTGGATCACTTGAGGCCAGGAGATTGAGACCAGCCTGGCCAACATAATGAAACCCCTTCTCTACTAAAAATACAAATAATTAGCTGGGTATGGTGGTACACACCCCTAATCCCAGCTACTTGGGAGCCTGAGGCACGAGAATCACTTGAACCTGGGAGGTGGAGGTTGCAGTAGCTGAGATTGTGCCACTGTACTCCAGCCTGGGCGACAGGGGATACTCTGTCTCAAAAAATAAATAAACAAACAAATTAATTAAAATATAAATGTTAGAGCCTCACTCCCAGAGAATCCAGTTCAGCTAGTATGTGTGGGCTGGGCACATATGTTATAAAGTTGGTAAAGATTCTAATGCACAACCAGGGTGGTGAACCATCATTCTAGAGGTTTGCAAGTCCAAACATTTGGACCCCTGATCTGATAATACAATATAAGTATGCTCCCTGGACACAATATGATAGAATATATTAAACTGGAAAAACTGCGATCTGCTTGTGCCCTATAGAGTTTTCATTAAGTTCAACAGCAACACTATAATCTAGAAGAATTCAATTATACAGGGTTCTGTTACATACTCTTATGATAGGACACTCTGTGGGTGTACAAGGGACACACAGAAGATTAAGGCCCAGTGTTTTCCATAAAGATTTTACACAGTTGGCCTATGGCAGAATCAGAGAAAGGAAAAGAGGAAAACAAGTATAAATATAACTTTAATAAAAGGCAGGTGTACTATGAATGGCACAGGTAAGATTGAATCACAGATGAAATACTATTGCTTTCAGCATGTGCTCTAATTTCTCATCACTAGCCAACGCATATCTGACAAAATTGAGCAGTTTTGCTATCCTTCATCTTAGAACATGGCCTGTTGTTTTTAAGGTAGTGGAGGGTGCAAGGATAAAAAAGAAAAGGAAAAATAAAACAGTTGTCCTGTTCCTTCTTACCTCCACTTGATTTAAGGTAGGATAATTCTTAGAGCCTGGGACTCACCAAGCAGGAGGTCTCTGTGCGGGAGGACAAGTAAAAAGCATGAGTGCCAAGTATTCTTTCCAGGACCGCATCTAGACTGCTGGTCTTTGCCAAGGGGGAGGGCAGAGCAGAACATCTGCCTCACTTGATTTGCTTTTGTGTTTCTTCGGGACAAAGACTTAACAGTCCCAGGTCATTTCATCTCCTTGCATGGATAAGGAGCAAAGTTGAGAGAAAGAAAGAAAGGGAGAAGAAGAAAAGGAGAGAAGGAAGGAAGAAGAAAGAAAAAGAAGAAGGGAGGGAGGGAGGGTTGTTGAAAGTTTCCATCATCTGTTGCTCTTCATATTGGTCTTAACTCGGAATCTTTGCAATTTGTTTGTTTCCTTCCTGAACACAATTACCTGACACAAAACTTGCAAGACATGACTAAAGAGGCCTTTCAATATGGGATTAAACATAAGTCTGCATAAATTCCCACTAATTCCGTCTACTCCCTGCTTATAACATGTTGCCATTCCAATGAATGGATCAATACCAATAAACTAGTCATTAAATATATCTTGGAAGTTAGTGCTTTCCATTATCTTTTATCCAATTTCAGCAGAATATTCAGAGCAAGAGAGATTCAAAAAATCAGATATTCTGAAGGAAGTAGTATTCAAAACTGGCAGAGGAATCAGGAAAAAAAAAACTTCTTGATGAGACGAGTCTTAAGGGATAGATTAGTATTCAACATGTAGGTGATCATAAGAAAACTTTCTGACTGAGTAAGAAATATGGATGGTTTTATGCAGACAATGCTGGAGTTTAGGATATTGGTAGAAAAGAGGTAAAGATCAGAATGGAAAAACGGGCTCAGGCAGCATTCCATTTGTGGTGGATCTTGAATGCTGGTAGAACATTTGCACTTAGTTATGAAGTGTGTACTTAATCATAAACCGCTGATTTTTTTTAATCATGGGAATTACATAATCAACTAGTGTTTTATTAAAGTTAATGAGGCAGCACATTGGGGCATAGATTGGGGCCAATCAGGAAAAGATTGGGAGCAGAAGAATACACAAAATATTATTATTGTATTAGTCCAGAGAGCAGTAGAGATATTTGTGTTGGAAAGATGGGCTTTTGGTGGTAAGAAAAGGAAAGAAAACATGATCTTAAAGAGCTGAACACAAATAAATAAACAAGCAAGAATGGTGCTTCTACATTTATAAAACAAGCACTAACAGGAATAGACTATGTAAAGTAATCATACATTTAGGAAAGAATAGTTTTGGTTTGCCTTTTAAATCTCCGCAAGACTTGTTCAGTGTTACTAGTAATTTTGGGGATGTGGCCAATGAGTTTTAAAAATCAGGATGACTTGCGGTGATGTATGTTCCTATAGGAAATAATGTTTACAGGTAAATGAATGCTCTGTTCATCTTAGAATATACCAAGTTAAAAATGAAAACTTCAGTACCAGTTAGAAGTATAATGGATTTTTTATCCACTGAACTGATCAAATTATTTTGACTTCTTGTAGGAAAGCATGAAACTTTGTAATCCTTCTCATCAAAAGTTCTGTGGAACTACGAATCCATCCACTCCTATTAGATTCTATTTTATTCTTTGTATGGGACATTTTGGTGTATGCTGTGATTAGTGAGGCCTAACTCTGACCAAACTCTAGGTCATTGTACCTTCCAGCACAGTCTCAATAAGAGGCAGTACTAATGTAATATCTAACCAGGCCACAGTTGTACTAAGCACATGTTATCATATACTGCAGCAGACATTTTTTGAGATCTGCTTACAGTGCAGGTTCTGGGCTTGGTGGTGGTGAGAAGAGTGTGAAGACGCTCACAATTGAATAGGGTGCAATTGTATACAATAAAAATATAGAGAGATAGGAAATAAGAAGAAAAAGAAAAGAATGAGAGCCCAGCAGCAGGGCAAAGTCATTGTATTTAGTGGACTATATAGGAGGCTTTATAAAGACAGTGATGTATCATGTAAAATGTGCAAATGACAATTCATGTCCTCTTTCACTCTTCCTGTCTTTATCCTTTCCTTCCTTTACTTACTGAGATATTTATGAAGTGCCTATCATGCTTAAAGCTCTCTGATAGGAGCTCTGGCTTCCCATCAGACATGCATTCTGCTCTCAAACAACTATGATAACATTACACTGAGTATGTACACCAAGTAGAAATTAAGTGATACAACTGAAGTGTAAGACAAGCACGGAAGTGCAAGACAGAGAAAACGTAAGAAAAGTGGCTAAAAAATAGTACTCTTGATGCCTTGCTGTATTCACTGTTTTGAAAACTGTTACTGAATGCACAAGAAAACATCCCCAGTTACTCATGGAGACACGGCTACATGTGGGAAACAAAGCGACCGGAGATGATCCTGGCCCAGGATACAACGACCAGTTTGCCACTGGTCATTTATAATCCCTGAACTGCATAGGAATACACTCCCAGCAACATGAAAATCAACTTGTGGTATTTTGCTTCTGAGTGAGTTTTTGGAAATCATCTTCTGAAACACTGTTAGAAAGAACCTTTAAAAATAATTTCATGCTTCTGTGTTAGTGCTTTCTTGCTAAAAATGTGAAAGCTAAAGTTGGTTGGTGGACGCAGAAGTCTTACTAGCTTTGAAAAGCTGCTGTGCTTCGTGTTTTACTCTCGTTCATTTCTCTCTTCCTAACCATTGAATCTTGAAGCGCATCCTTTCATTAAGGAGATTCAGCACCCTCTACAGTAGTGGATTGGGAGTCATTAACAGCCTGAAGCGTGTCCGAGTCGTGAGAGATGAGAGTCAGGCTTGTGCAAATGAAATTTTAAACAAATGCTGCATTACTTTTGTATCTTTCTCTTAAACAGTACAAATTTTGGTCGACCATGGAAACAATAATACTATTGAAGTTTAAAATTTAACCTCCTTTACAGGTTATGTCCCATGATTTGATGTCCTATAGATATAGAAACAGTTTTCCTTCTTTCAAAGAATCCTGTTACCCCTCCTAAGAAGGATCTGTGATTCATTTCCATTGTGTTCCCCATTCTTGTGCCAGTCAGCAAAATGGAGCCTGCTTCATCAGTTTTTGGTCTCTGTAGAGTGTTCCTTTATTCAGTGATTAATTACTAGCTTTCTGGTGACTTCTTAATCTTTTTCTGTATGTTAAACTATTCCTTCATTTCAGAATTTCCTTACCTAAGATATAAACACTAGATGGAACAGAAGTAACCGCAGTTACTTTCCTCCCCAGTCAGCTTTGCCTTTTCTACTGAACATATAATTTAAAAAAAATGTATTAGTAACCATAAAAGTTAAAACTTTAAAATAAACACTAGGCAATTTGTTTCCTCAGCGAAACAAATGTAGAGGTTAAGGTGAGAGAAATGTGTTTAAACGTCATATAACTAACAATGCACCCATTTAGTTAGCAATAGTTTTATTTTTAAAAGATGCTGCAAAATGTAAAGATAAATGGCCTCTAAATGTTTATACTGAATAGAATGAAAAATCAAAACCAATACACAGTTTTTTGTTAGGACACTGGAATCCACTGCTTAATGTATGCATTAATGGGACTTCTTGACAAATCACCTGTTAAATTTTAGCTGACAGCTTGTCATATATTAATTATAAATAATTGTAATATATGGCTATCATAATGCATGCAACAAAAAAAAAAATAGGAAAGGTAATTAGAGTATATCCTTTGTTTTCTCCCTTCACTTCTTGCTCACAAGAAAAAAATGACCCAGTGTTTCACTTGGGTTGGGATAGTGCCAATGGTTAATGGAATGCCCCACTCTACTAAAGAATTTAATGGGAATATCCATTTGTCACAGTCGCATGCTGTAATCTCCAGTAGCAGAGCCAATAGAAAATAGCATCGTACCATAACGCCCTCTACACACTGCAGGTGAGGGTGAAATGCAGCAGTTGAACTGAGCAGTCAGCGGAGAAGGGCTAGCTTTTCTAGGCCTTTCTTTAGTGAAAGATGTGGATTTCTTTTCTTAAAGAGGACGGTGCTGCCTAACAGCAACAAGAGATGCTGCCCTGAAGAAAAAGAAAGCACATTTCTTTCACACGGAAAAAGAAAGCATAAACGATTGCACAGCACGTCTCAAAATTTCTAACCATCCACTGATATACTGGAAGCCCAACTGTTTGTAAAGAAATTTGGGGTAGTGGAATCAGAACAGGATGAGACAGTCATTTCAATCATCTCCTAGTTCTGAGTTTGAGCTTTCAAATCTGCGGAATGGGAGTAGTGACACCTAAGCATGCAATGTTACTGGTTGAATCCATAGAACTACACGGGTCAAAAAATTTAGCAGGGCACCTGAATTATTGTCTTCTTTTCTTCTTCACAACTGAAGTTGAATTATAGGGTGGTCTGGCTACTTTATTTTTTATTTATTTCTTTATTTTCGAGATGGATTCTGGCTCTGTTGCCCAGGCTAGAGGGCAGTGGCACCATCTCCACTCACTGCAACCTCCACCTCCTGGCCTCAGCCATTCTCCTGCCTCAGCCTCCCAAATAGCTGGGATTACAGGCATGTGCCACCATGCCTGGATAATTTTTGTATTTTTAGTAGAGATGGGGTTTCACCATGTTGGCCAGGCTGGTCTCGAACACCTGACCTCAGGTGATCCACCTTTCTTGGCCTTCCGAAGTGCTGGGATTACAGGTGTCAGCCACGGCACCTGGCTTTTATCTTTCTTATGTGCTAGTTCTGTTTGGCCAAAGGAAGCTACTGAGAAATGCTGTATACCTTAAATTTGAAAAACACTCTCTCAAATAAAAGTAACACTTGTAGAAGTGAATATTTAAGTTATTTGAAGATGAAAAATTATTTTTTCACTTACGTATTTAGAGCAAATTAATAAAGTATAGTAGACATAACCTAACACCTGTAGGGAAAGGTCTCAGGGTATTAGTGTTTTGTGAAATTCCTCACTATTTTCAGAACATGTCACTTGAATCTATGCTGTTTCTCCATTTAGCTGGATTTTATAAAAACCACTGTAGTCCTCACAAAGGAAATATGATTTGCAACAATGTATTCCATACCTTGGTTAATAATTTATCATCACTATAGAAGTGAAAATATCGGATTTGAAGTCAAACAGATCTAGGTTCAAAATTCTAGCTTGGCCACTCACTATGTCAGCTTGGGCAAATTTTCCTCTCTCATCCTGTTTCCTCACTTATATAACGAGGGTAATACTTAACTAGCACGGCAGTTGTTAAGATTGGAAACAAGGCAGTGGCTCTCAAACTTTTAATCACTAGCCACATGATCAGAAAGGAAGTTTTGCAAAACAATAGTTAGTACATATAATGTACTCTGTGTTCTTTTCTACTTTTCTTTCATTTCAGAAATTGTTCATGACCCACTAGATTTGCAGCCCACGTAAGGTCATGATGTGTCTTTTCAAAAATGGGTGAACTATGATAACATGCTTAGCATGATGCTTAGTACGCAATTCAAGTGTAACAACTGATTACTATTATTGTCATCATGATTATTTTTAGTCTCCTGTTAGGATGCCTCATGATAAATGAGAATAAATCTTCCAAGTACTTCTAGGAACTAACTCCTTTGGATGGGGTCCAAAACAGACTCATACTCATCGTATGCTGAATTATGCACTAGAGGGGGTTGTGCTATAGTAAAGCTCCTGTGTGCTATTTATCACAGAATGTTAGAGCTGGAAGGGAACTAAGAAAATGTCTTGTCCTATTGCTTCATTTTTCCTTCATCTAAGCATGTAGAATTTTTAAATATTCTGTATGTATTGCTCATTGATAAGCTGGAAAACTGGCTTCTTTGATCCAGAACTTGGAGGTGATGAATAGTGGGATAGAGGGCACTGGATCATGATATCTGAGTTCTTGTCCTGCTTCTGCCACCAAATAGTTGGATGATTTTAAATTCTCAGGGTCTTCATTTCTTTACCTGTAAAAATGAGGTAATTTCAACAAAAGATTATCCTGCTTCTGAATTTTTTTGACTTAAAATTCCCACATGGTAAACCAGTTCAGAAGTTTACTACTTGCTGCAGCATGAGGATGCTCTTTTGTGGCAAATCTGCTCTGAATATATTAACACATGTGTAGCAGTCTTACTTCCATGACTACTCTGATATGCAGAGAAACTTTGGCTTCTCTATTTGCTGTATCTCCTGTTCTGCAGCAGCATCACCCTGAATAATTCAGTCTCATTTGTATAATAATAACTTAGATTCTCCAGTCACCTCAACCCATCCTTACTTCTTTCTCTAAGATGTGTAATTGTAAAGGGATAAGAACATCTAGGACTTTATGGTGTCAGAAAAGTTGGGCTTATGCCATTTACTTGTATTGTCCTCTGTATCCTCTGATTTCTGGGTCCCTTTTCTACTTGCTTGTTGGCTCTCCTTGGTAACAATCATTGCTAAGTTTTCTAGCTAGTTTAAATTGCTACAAGTGGTGTAAGATGATATTTCCTCAACTATGTTCCCCGATAGCGGTCAGATTGACCAGCTGGGTTCTTAAATGAGGTCAGATCTGCAGGCAGAGGGATACTTTTCTTTCCCCCAAAGGTAACAGCAAAGGAATATTATGGTTTTCAAAACTTTCTGTTTCTCTAACATGCAAGTTTGAATGAGGAAAGTGGGATCACCGGTTTCTGGGAGAGCAGGTGGCAATGAGAAAGCCAAGTAGGAGTTTACATCTTGGGTGGAATCACCTGTGGAGGGGCTCAGCTTTCTGGCTCCGTCTTTAGAGCACAGGGGACAGGTGTCCATCATCCTTGCACAGCTTTTAGGCTCCTGCGAAATCAGAATGATTGGCGGGCAAACTTAGCTTGGAGGCTTACACAGGAATTGATTTCTTCCTGATTTTTACTGTACACTAGCCATAAAAAACAAAAAACAAAAAGCCAAGAGAGACTCATGCCAGGTTGCTCCTCCCCCACCCTCAAATTGCTGGAAAACTGAACTTCGTTTAGAAAGATTCCTTTCAAAAATGTGTGACTTCTTTTTGGAGCACATAGTGGGCAGAGAATTACTGACCTATCCTTACGTGGCTTTCAGGAGCACAGCATGCAGATGGTGGAAATAAATGGGCAGCTTGAGACAATAGTCAGGATGCCGGATCATTAAGTCAAATCTAAGGGGGTCTTGCTTACCTTTGCTCTTTCAAAGAGAGCCTGGAATCTGCAGGAATAAGTATTTCGTGTGTATGCTGGTCTGAACACAGAATGAGCAATGGAGGTGTCTGGTGAGCCCTAGCTTTACTTTATTTAACCTTTCTGAACAAGTTTCTAATAAATTTTGATGGGCCAACTGCCAATGATGGCTTCCAGCTGCTGACTTCTTCCACATGCTGGAGACCCTATGAGTGGTGAAGAAGGTTAAAATCCATCCTCTAGCTAACAACATACACAGTACACCTTAGTCACCCTGGGTTCTGTGGGTGAAGAGTGCACAGCCCAACAACTGGGTGCTAGTCTAGGGAGAGGGTGTTATAGTGTCCTTCAGAGAAGCTGAGGAGCACTGCATTTCCAACATCATAAAAGCAAGTCACATGAAAGCAAAACAAGTTATTACACTAGGATTTTGATACAATACTTCCCTGTCTTCCTCTTTGCCTTCAAAGTAGATCCTACAAGCATCCTCGAAGGAGGCTGCCAAGGTGAACTGGGGCGGACACAAAGTGTGTCTCATCAAAGCACGCTCCCTATATTATTATCACTGCTGTGAATAGGGCGCGACCAGCATTTTTTCCTTCTTTGCGCTGGGACGCAGAGCAGGAAGCGCCCGGGTGTGCATCTCTTAGGAGATGAGTGAATCGGTTGAAGAGGGTCTTTTCTGGCCTGGTGGATGGATGCTGGGGAGTGACGTCACCCCGCCCCCTCCTCTGGTGTGTGTGTGTGTGTGTGTGTGTGTGGGTGTGTGGGTGGGTGGGTGTGTGGTGCCTCCTTCTACCACCTCTCCTGCCTGCCCCTCCTTCATCCAGCTCTCTGGTCTTTTCAGTGGGTCAGTGGTCCGGATTCAGGGATTCGCCAGCGGGCGCAGCGGGCCCGGCTCTCCCCGCGTCCGGGCGCACCCACACTCACACTCACGCGCAGGCAACGCGCACACACAATCCCCCAGCGCTGGAGCACAGCGATTCCGTGGGATCCCCAGCACGTTACGAGGATTTTAGAAATCACCCAGACAAGGAAACAAAGAGAGAAGCCTTTCCAATTACTTTCCCGAGCTTTTTCGTTTAATTTCCCCACCAAACCCCCTCGTCTGCAGCCGTAACTACCAGGTTCACGCCAGGTCCGAGCACTGGGCTGGGCTGGCCGCCCCACCTCTCGGCCCTTGACTCTGCTCAGGCCCTTTCCCAGGGTCGCCTTGCACCCCTCTCCCTCCGCGAGCCTCAGTTTCTGGTTACCTCGCGTGCGCTTCACTTTTGGGGGGCAGAAGAGAAGAAGGGGAGGGAGGCACCGAGGGGGGCAGCCGAGTTGCTATTTGTGGCCAAAGAATCCGCTTTAAAAGAGGCAGCAGGAAGGAGGAAACAGGAGAGGCGGAGGGAGGAGAGGAGACGCGGCCCCGGACCCCCCAGCCGCGAGCGGCGGAGCATCGAGGAGCGGGAGGAGGAGGAGGGAGAGGAGACAAACAGCGGCGGCGGCGGCTGCGAGAGAAGCGGGCGCAGGGCGAGCAGGAGGAGCGGGAGGAGGAGAAACCGCCGCGGAAGCCGCGGGCTCTGAAGGGCCAAGAGGACGGCCCGGGAAGAGGAGGAGGAGGAGGCGGAGGAGGAGGAGGAGAAGGGGATAGGGGTGGAGGGAGGGCGGAGGGACGCGCTCCCTCGGATGCTGGATTTCGGATTTTTGGACTCACTCGCTGACTCTCTTCCACTTCCTCGCTCTGGACTGGGCTGGCCGCACGAGGGCTGGGCGGCGGCGGCGACCAGGGGGGCTTCCGCGGCGGCGGCCGCTGCTCCGCGGGATTAAATTGGCCGCCCGGAGGCGGCGGCGCTGGCTGCGCGGCCGTGGCGGGGCGCGAAGGCGCTGGAGGAAAGTGCTGGTGGCGGCGCGGGAGGCGGTGGCGGCGGCTGCCCGGAGCCAACATGACCAGGTAAGTCCCGGGAACTGACCCGGGCCGCCCCCTGTGTCCTCCAGTCTTGCTGCTCGGGGTTCGCCCTGCGCCCGGCTCCGGCTGCGGGCGCCTCCCCGGCCGGAGCGACAGGCTCCCGCTTCCGCGAGCCCCGCGCCCGGGCTCGGAGCGCACAGTTTGCTCCTCTGCACCTCCTCGGGCAGAGGTCCTCCCCTGCAGGGCTCACTTCTCGCCTGAAACCTCAGACCCGAGGAGAGGCGATTCTAGAGAATGGGGGTGTCCGGGTATGTGTGTTTGTGCGACCCCCGCTCTCTCCTCCTAGGGTGGGCGTAGTATTGGGGGAAATGGTGGAGCGGTGGGGCAGTCCACCCTTACCCGGGGATTCTGCCACCGCCTTTTTTAAAGTCAGGGATTACTGTTTTAAGGAGGGCAGATTACGGTGAGGGGGCGATTTCTTTTTCTTTCTTTCCTCTGAACTAGTGGGGAGAAGGAGAAATAGCAGGAATCAAAGTCTTCGCGGCTGCCATAGAGGAGGGGGATTGTTTGGGAGACCGTTCCATGGCAGAATCAAAGCTCGTAGCTCAGCTGCGGGAATCTGGTGTGCTTAACGCACACATTCATTCCGTAGGGAAGGGAACGCATAATTTATAATGAAGAGTCAAAGTTGTAGGAAACAATTTTTAAAAAGCCACGAACAAACCAAAGATGCTTTGCTTTCCCATAGATTTATTGTAGCTTTTACGTAGGCGTGTAGAAAACTTGCATTGCTTCTCTGGACGTTGATTTTCATTTAAAAGCACTAACAGGTGAAGTCAGTTTTTAAGTCTTACGCTTAAAGAATCTTGAACACCAGGTGTGAGTTTGGCTTTCATTAATTGGGTGTTCGAGATAGTAGTTCCATTCTCCAAAACCAGGACTATCACGTTCCACTTGTATTGTTTCCAGTTCGCCTCCCAGTACGCTACTTGCCAAATATCTCCTCTGTTTTCTAAAATTCTCAGAGTAATCCCCCCAGCCTAATCTACAGTTTGCACCTTAAGTATCTGGGAAGATTCCTGAGGGATTGTTCAACCTGTATTTTCTCTTAAAGTTTCATATATATATATATGTATATATATATTTACATGCCCAAAGACACAGTGCCAGGGACTTAACAGAGTGGAGCTCACGCATTTTGAACCTCTCAGAAGCTAGGAACTGCTTATAACTTGAGGTAGATTTTCTGTAAGATTTACTAAGCTACAAATGTGGACTTCACCCTTTGGTATATTTTTTTCTAACCATCCTGTAGCACATCTGTGGGGAGTTAGCTCAACCATAGATACTTCTGACCATTTTGACTATGTTTTCTCTGTTTCAAAGTGCACACACCAACCGCTCAACTTGAGGAAAACAAGGATGATATATCAAGACTTGAAACATTGTAATTTAAAGGGATCCGTAGATGATAATAACTTAAAGATTAAGTTGTATATATAATATAATATACAGGAAAAGGCTTAGCATCTTACTTTGAATATATATTCTGTGTTATGCCACAGATAGTATAGCAAAAAGAACACATTTTCAATGCTCCATATCTGACTTACTGAAACAGACATCCTAAATGGACAATAAAATTTTGCCTACCTCCCACATTCCATAATTATGTACTGTACTTTGCTTTTCAATGGAGCCAGCAATTCTGTGGCAGATTTCTTAAATTCACCCTCATGCTATCAGCTATTATTGTACTTTCAAAGTGTGAAATTGACAAGCTGGTCAGTTTCATGAAGTCAGCTGTCAGATTGTGTCCAGTTAAAAATTGCTAAAAGCTGTAAATTTGCCTGCCTGGAATTTTCTTTTGTGAAGGAAGGACAGCAAGGAGATGGGGGATTAATGGGTGTTATTAATTGTAGATCTTTTAAAATAGGTGCACTCCAGTGTGAGTTGTATCACTGGCTGTTATTGGGAAATAGTTAGATTTTTACTCCTGTAAAAGTGGCATTCAATTTTTATCTGTATCTTATTTTAAATATTGAGTACTTTACATAGAAATCATCTGTTCTTATAGCCCTCAGTAATAATAATAGGAATAAGAATGAAAAAGGAACAGTGCCTCTCTCAAATATATTTTAATATCGTTGAGTAATATATTACTTTTGCATGACATGTAAAGAGGTGGATGAATTAAACATTTTATCGTGTAGGTTATGTAACACAGATTCTTCTTGTGCCAGAGCAGTTGTGCAGTTACTCAAGTAATGAAATGCAGCAATTAATTTTAATATATGTGCATTAGGTAGATAACCATTGATGTAAAACTGCTTAAAGTATTAAATACAGTGATTTGATTTGCCTTTTAAGATTGACACTCATTTAAATCCAGAATATCTCAAAGTCTAAAACTAAGAATTGGAATCCCCTCTTCTGCTGCTATTTGCTAAGCCACTAGGGGCCTGTATAACAGTTCTTATATCCAGGAGGTATCCTGGTATGGCATGCAAACCCTTCCTAGAGAGACATTAAAAAAAAAAATTCAAGTAGGCATTCCCCCAAGTTTTTGTTTTTTTGTTTTGTTTTTCTTTTTTTCTTTTTAATGCATTAACTCATACTCTGATACTAGTTATAGACGATGATTGAAGACTATTTCAAGAATGTTATTTAGGGCTTCTCTGATACTATGATTTTTCATATAGAGTGTGAAAAATAGAGAAGAGAAGTGGTATTGGTGCGAATTCATATGTGATTCCAGTTCTCAGTGTATGGCAAAGATAAACAAGAAGGAACATTAATAACTTTTCTTTATTGGACTGATAAGGATGTTATTTGCATAATGTAGGGTTAAAAGATAAATGAAGCAAAATTACTTTAAGGGAAGTGTAGGCATAGATTGATGGTGTGATTAAACTAAGCTTTGTAAGCACTGTACAAGTTTGTATGGAAGGAGAATCTGAGGCTGCGACCACAGTTTAGTCAGCATTTGAGGGACCTGGACTGAAGACGCACTATACATTTTTAAGTGTCAGTTTCACAGATTTGAAATCGACCAGCCATGGCAATCTTGAGAGACATTAGGCAATAAGGTCAAGTATACTTAAACTGTTCTTTTGTTGATTTTCAGTTTTTCAAACTGACAAGGGTGACTATTTGTAAAAGAGCACAACTGTAAGTATTTGCATATTGGATTTCCTTCAGACCAAACTTGATATATCAAACTATTGGACAGTTCTATTTTTAAAAGGATTCTATGGGCAAATGAGAATTTATTAACACAATCACATATGAAAAGTATCATTTCAAGAAAGGTCAATATTTCAAAGGTGATTGTATTTTAAAACTATCCTTCTTTACCCTTTATTTTAAAACAACCCTTCTTTAGTTTCATTGTGTATTTGTGGTTGGTGTAAGAGTTGAATGTGTGTGTGTATGTGTGTTCTCTAACTTGTGATCCTAGGAGCATGAGACTTTTAGGTTTACACTTAAAATATCTATGCAGGTAACCTTTAGTCATGGTACCTTTTTAATTCCCGAAAGTTTCCAGGAATCTTGAAAATGAAATTTACGTTCTATGTAGTGTACTCAACTTAGTGGTCACAAAATATACAGGATTTGTATTACATGCCCATCTATTTGAAGTGCTAAATATAAAGATATAATTATCCAGTTTTCCCAGAGTATTCAAAGACTGCTTTACATTTTCTTATTTTCTTAAAGTGACAGCAGTTACATGTGATTTAAGCCAAATTTATTCTGAATCTCTTACTGCCTTATGGAGTTATTTGCCTTTTTTGTTGTTATTTCATCTTTCTACTGTTCGGTTTCTTAGAAAAATCTTTTAGGAAAGCTACTTACTTGTGATGGCACAAAGGCAACTTGCTGCCTCAAGCAAAATCAGTGTTTTAAAACATTCCTTTTTTATATTATCAGCAATTTGCCAAGAAAGAGCAAAGGGAAGAGTTATTCTCTCTGTGAACTACAAGATTGGGAATTCCTATGTAACACATCAGCTGAAGAAATCTGATAATGTGGAAGAAGATTGCTTAGAAGGGATTTGTCAGTAAATTTCATTTGAACAAGCATCACTTGTTTAAGCTTCTGTAATTTCATGGCGCAGTGACATTTCTACCAAAGGATAGGTTTGTTTGGGATATATTTTCTATATGGGTAATCTCATTTCCTTCTAATTAGTAGTTGGTAGCACTTATTAAAATGTCATACTTGGCTTACATTTGTTTCCACAAAGTGTCCAAATTCTTTCCCTTTTTAAACAAACTAAAAATGCATTTCAGCTCTCTACAATGAAGGCCTTAAGAAAGATAGCTAAAAGAATGTATGACTTGTGCTTCCTGGTTGTTCATTATATGAAATTATAGCCTCAGATGTAAAAGTTCAGCATTTTCTTTGCGTCATAAGTCTTAGGAAGGTCAAAGAGCAAACGCTTATATGTTACAGCAGTCTCTGACCTAATGTAACCTAAATAATAATGTCATCACAATGGTGCTAGACTGGAGAATTAAATAGAATTCTTAGTAAACATAGTTCACAAAATTACTTTTAAGACCTATGTCTCTTGTTTCCCCTTTAATAAATTACCCATTTGCTTTCAAGAAATCAACAGTTTACGGTTTTTCCTCTTAACATTTTACTTTTAAGATTTAGACATTACGTGCGCTAAGTATTATGTCCTTTGTGTATTGCCACGCTCCTGGAAGCAACTCACAGGGAAAAAATGGACTAAAACAATGCCTGCAATGTCTGCCTCCTCCCTCACAAAATAATTAATTCTGTATCTTCCTGTTCATTATTTTTAGTTGGATGCTGTTACATTAAAAGGACCATATTAATACTACTCAGTTGGCCGATGACATTTTGAAAATTACCAAAGAGGGGAAGAAAGAGACGGCAAAACTGAGCTTTTTCATGGCTTTTTAACCTTTGTTGTCCTTCAAATCAAATTCCTATGTGTCATAGATGAGTAAACTAAATGAAAAAGATGATGATTTGGAAAGTGAAGACAGCTCATTCTGTCTGTAAGCTCATAGGTCATGTATACTAGCAGGCAAATAGCATTGGAACAACTTAGATGTTCTTCTGTCTTCACCTGCGACAAGCAAGCTTTGCTCTCCTTTGCAAATGGCAGCTTTTAGGTGGCAGGTCCCCACTTTGGCTCCTCCAGCATTTACAGCAAAGTATAAGAGCCAAAGCAGCCATCTGATTCAAGGCTTTTTCTTAATTCTTTGAATTCATTGACCAGAAAGGCTAAGTTTGCTTCTTCCTTGACATTCTGATAACAATGTCAGGAGCATTGTGACCTTTGCCACGTGGCTATTTACTAGATTTAACTGTCTTTAACTCTGGCAGTTGCATGAGATTGATTAAATGTATATCTTCTCAATTGTCTTTTTTTTTTTTTTTTTTTAATTAACATCCCTTGAGCTATGTTCTTTAATGTAGCAGTAGCTAACTAAATTGAGATTTGGGAATTGTGTTTAGAAAACAGCCTTTCTCAGTAATGCTTTGGGGTTTGGAGAAATTGTACTTTCAAATATATAAAATGATCCTCTGTAATGATTGGATCACAAGTGACAAAGACATGTTTTTTTTTTTTTTTAACCGTAAGTAGATGGATTTCCTTTATTAACTAAAAGGGTTGTATTAGTAATGATTTTATAAATGATTGGAAATTAGTTATTGTTAATTCTCATTTAACCATGCAGATATATATAATACGTATTAAGGTAATGCTAAATAATTGCAAAATCTCAACCAGTTTCTTTTCTTTTTATGCTACGGTGAAAAGAACATTCAATTCTTTCTATAAGAAAAACTGAATTTATGCTTCAGTTCTGCCACTTATTTGAGGGCTCTTGGGGGAAATGATAAAACATTTCAGAATCTTGGTTTCATCATCTGTAAAATGGAGGGAGTAACAATACATGTAATGAATATCTAGTTGGATCATACAAATTTATCTTATTTTGTATTTGAAATTTAGGTAATTCTTGAATGTAGAAGTCATGTGATGAACATATTCAATAACATTAGTTTCTATGATAGAGTTCTGTTGTCTTCAGCTATTTGTTAAAAGTTATTGCCACCTGACTTAAAAATTAAGATCTGTTGGATATGGGTGTTTTATGTACATTTATCCTATTGGCACTCTGCATGTACTGCTATAATTACTGTAGATTCTAGAGCTATCTTTTTCTGCTTAGCACATTTATTAAAGTCTGTACATATCAGCATGCCATAGTATGCTGTTTATCTTAGAAAGCTTTTAAAGCAAAAGCTAGAAATAATTTCACCTAGAATGCATAAAGAGAACATTTCCCTTTAAAGTCTAAATTGTATTAATATATTCCTGAGGGTATTTGATTTAGAGCTTTAGTTTAGGGGAAGAAATGTTTAGAAAAGCAGTTAGTTAAAATACTGAATCAAAATAAGTGTCTTTTTTTTTTTTTCTTTAGTGGTAATGCATCTTAGAAAGCTGTTTAGCCTTTTGCCCAGTGCAGCTGTCCTTCCCTGAAATATCAGGTTTCAAGAGCAATGATGGATGGTGGGTGGCTGTAGCCAGTTGTGGGGTTTGCTCTGAGGTCAAATGTATTGATGGAGGCAAGGAATTTACTGCCTTCTGTCTCTCAAAGATCCACCAGTACAATTTTACAGGAGAAATTAGACTAGACACATCAAATGCTGATCCATTGTCTCCTTGTAGGTCAACAAGACATTTGTTTGCAATGTTTAAAATAAAATTTTTCTCTGTCTTCCTTCCTAGTGGCCCATCCCAACTAAAGGGACATTTTTTTCAGTATGCTCTAATGGTTTCTTACTACACAAGTAGATCCTGAACTCCCTGTGAAAACACATTCCAACTACTTGCAATAGTAACTTAACTGAAATACTATTAGAGAATTTTGAGAGAAAAGCAAACCAATTCAGACTTCTCTGGTTGAAATAGCTCATTATGATTTTGTAGATAAATTGATTTATGTCTTGTTTTAAAAAGATCTATCCAATTATTTGGCTAGATAGAAATAAGAGTAGTTTGTTGGATGTATCTTAAATATTCTAAATCTGCTTTCTGGCCAGGTAACCATTTTTGCCTTTCTCGGTGAGGGGAAGAAAAGAGGCAACTGTGTTTTCCTAGAGGAATAAAATATTGGAAGCATCTTCCATTGGAAATATCCCATGGATGGAAGTTGTTCTTTGTGAGTTACTTCTTTGACACTCACTTTTTTCATCAATATGGAACTCCCTCTCCTTTTGATGTTTGGCCTCTATGTCTCCATCTCCATTCTAAAGTCATTTATTTTCATTTCATCTATATCCCCTTTCAGGTGGCTGTCTATGCTGTCTCCTGCCATATTTCTCTCCACTTCTCATAGAAGCAATAATTTGTACATGGATAACCTTCCAAATAAGTTTCCTAGCTTGTCTCTGGAGTTCCAGACCTTCATTTCTATTTGCTTGTTACATGATTGGGAAGTGAGAGACTCTCCTGTATCCCAAACATTGTATTTTATAAACCCAAAATATTATCTTCCGTCCATACTCACATCTACTTCCCTTTTCTTCATACTTCTTCTGAGTTATCACTGGATTAGAAACCTTGGTGTCGTCCCTATCTCTCTTCTTCCTTTTCTTCTTGTTCCGAGGCAAGTTTGTAGATTCTGTTCCTGTAATCTTTTAACTTTATTTCCTTTTCATTTCTACCTTTACTATGTGTTCAGCAGTCCGTACACAGCTTCCTATGTGTTCTTTGTGTTTTCTCATTTCTCCTCTTTGGGTCTTCCTAATTTTTGCCTTATGAAATGCAAACTTTCTCAAGTCTGCTTGATCAAGTGCTCAATACTCAGCACAGCCATCAGAGCCCTTTGCAGTCTGCTCCAAACGTGCACGTCCAGCCTTCTTCCTCACCGTAGCCCTGTGATACTCTGCCCTTTTGCAGTGTCAGGTTTCCTGCAGTCATTGAAGAGGCTCTGCTTTTGGGCACCTCTTTGGTTCTACCAGTACCGTTCTTAGAATTCCCTTTCTCTTACCAGCTGTCCTCACTTGTGTCTATCGGTATCCTATTATTCTCTCATTTTTTAATGCTCAGCTCAAGTGCTATTCCTTTTCTTTGAATTGAGTTGAACTAAAGAATTTTGAGTTGAATATAATTGAAACCATGAAATGTGAAGAATAATTATTCAGTAGAAACCTCTCATAGTGTTCAGGACCCTGAGATAGGTGACAATTAAAATTCCGTTGTAGGGAAAAATTTCATTAATTTTCTCAGATTTACAGGTATAGTGGTAGTGGTTGATATGTAATAGTGATTATTTCTAAAATTTACTGAGCATTTATTATATGCCAGGCCTTCTGCTCAGCACCTCACCTCTAGTGTTACCTTTAATCTCTAAAGTAATATTCTGCATGAGTAGGATGGTTTTTTAACATCATCGTTTCACAGAAGAGGGCTAATCCATGGAGAGATTAATTAATTTGCCCAAGATTACATAGATAAATGTAATAAAGATGGGATATAGAACTGAGATTTTAAGTTAAGCATCCCAAATTTTATGTTTTATTCATTCTTAACGTCCTCACTCTTGTATATTATATGATTTAAAAAATATGTTTATCTCACATCTTTCAGACAAGTACGCCCATGGCAAGAAATTAAATAAATTAATTTCTTGATTTAAATTCAAGAAAAATCTGTGTTTGGAGGCCAAGGCAGGAGGATCACTTGAGACCAGTCTGGGCAATATAGCAAGACCCTGTCTCTACCAAAATAAATAAATAAATAAATAAAATAAAAAGAAAGATAATTAGCCAGATGTGGTGGTGTGCACTTGTGGTCTCAGCTATTTGGGAAGCTGAGATGGGAAGGTGGCTTAAGTCCAGGAGATCGAAGCTGCAGTGAGCTGTGATTGTGCTACTGCATTCTAGTCTAGATAACAGAGCAAGACTCTGTCTCAAAAATTAAAAAGAAAAAAGAGAGAAAAATCTTAAGCATTATGTATGTTGTCTCTCTACCATTTCTGAAGAGTATCTTCTGTTCCTTTCTCTGCTCGAGACTGGAGACATTGAAAAAACCATTTCTTTACTAAAGGGGTTTAGATTAGATGACCTTTTTTTCCCCGCAGATGGCCTCCAGCTCTAAAATTTTATGCTTTTCAGCCCTTGATACAACTGCCTGAGCTCTGGGGTCAGTCCTGGAGCAGAAGTGTTTAAATGAAATATTTCCACCAAGAATAGTTTTTAAAATCACAAAAGCTGCCATTTTCATAGCTGCCCAACAGGTAAGAAATCAAAAGCATTTTTATAAAGAGAAATATAGATCCAGCAGGGGTATCTGAAGAGCAGTAGCCCATCAAAGAAATGGAATTATGCCAAATGACTGTTATGTATGCATTCTGCTTATTGGCAGCCTGCCTTATACCATTTTATCTGAGAAACTTTTGTCAATTATAATGTCTTCTAAAATACTCTTGTTTTCCCTCCACCTGTTAGTTTCATTATCAATAAGGATGGATGATTTGATTATATTTTCCATTTAACCTATTTTATAATAGTTCAGGCTTTTCTCCTTTTCTGTAAATCCTCAGAGAACTATATCTGATTAATTATGGTTTTATAAATAATAAAATACAGGAAGTTATATTTGTTTGATGATTTGGAAAATCATTTTTTCTCTGACAAGAAGGCACCCTGAAGTTTTAAATCAGACATGGTACATAAAATAAAGTTACATGGAAAATTATTCGGTCTTTTATGGCTTTTATGATATCTAAACAATTAAGCCTTCTTTGCCCAGGTTTCTAAAATGCTTCTCACAGGCATACACTGGCCTATTTAGCCATATGTTTTTCTGCCAGTTAATCTATAAACATAACTTCCTAGAAGCTTGAAGCAGGGTGTACTTTTTTAGGTAATACGTAGCAAAGTTTCTTTTATAGTTAGGTTATCAATACACATTTTAAAATGATAATACTTACAAATTAAGAATGGCAAGTTTAATAAATACTGTTATGTATATTCAGTTACTGATTTAAGAAAGGGTTGGCTAAGTTTATTTTAATCCGACTTTCACTATTTAACAGACTCAACCTGAATTTGATTTATATGTACTAAAAAAATGATTTTAGGAAAATATTAACTTAAATTTTGAATTTTAAATTTATCATTTAAAATCTATTTTCTCTCAGTTACACTTTTTGTTATTTCAAGGATACCAAAATAAATATTAACTTCCTTTCCACTAAATTCTTCACTGTCTTTTCATTTCATTAGGTATCATCTGTTGAAAGGCCCTCATTTTCTCATGCTTGGATTGCAGTCTCCCTGTGTTTGATTTTGACCTCACTATAGTTGATTCTCTGCTCTACAGCCAGTATGATCCTTAAGAAACTCAAGTCTGATCAAGTCATTCCTTGCTTTCAAATATTTCCATGACTTCCTGTTCCTCTCTGTAAAAAACTTGAAATACTCCTTAGCAAAAGGCACCTGGCCTTTGATGTCCTTTCCTCTGCTTTGTCTCTTGCCATCCTCATATTCATTTTCTCTTCCCCACTCCTTCCATCCCTAAGACATACACACTTGAGCCATACTAAAGTCTTTGCTCTTTCCCAGATGTACCACGTTGACTCTTTCTCTTGTAATTTTGAGCATACGCTCTCTCTTCCATATGGAATGTCCCCCACGACTTCCATTTTTGCCTGTTTTTTTTTTTCTTCCTTCAGGGCATGGCTTAACTGACAACTCTTCCTGGAAAATTTCCTTCCTACCAAGTTGGGGTACCTTTCTCTGAGCGCTAAAAGAGTACTGAATAAGTTCTACGTATAGTATCCCTCATAGTGCATTGTAATTGCTTTTTTATACTCTGTTTTATTGTGAGTACCTGGAAGCCAGTGTTCATGTGTTGCTCCCGGTGACGTCTTCAGCACCTACTACATAGCCTGGCTCCGTGTAATAGTAACGTTGGGATGTTATTGTTGAGTACTCTGCAAACAAATTAGTGTACTCAGAAAACTCACAGGTGAATTAGTTCATGGCCCAGATCTTCCAACCCATATGTTTAGATTCTACAGTTTATGATAATTTTGTCAATTGCTCCTCTGTAATCTTAATTTTATATTATTCTGAGTGAAGTTCTACTCACCTAGTTCCTTACCAAACCAGGACAAAGCCAAATCTCAGTAGAGTGTGTGTATCTACTCATATGCCACTAGACAAGACAAATCTGCCTTTACATCTGGCTGCGGTAGCAATTCCCAGATGCACTTAATTCTGACACATGGCCATTATTGAACCAAAAGCAATTGCCTGGCATGATTATAGCTCTTATTTGTTTTCGTTTTAAGGGGCCTCATCCAGGCTGCCAAATGTACAACAGGTGCCTTAGTTTTATACTTGCCAATCTGTTGTTATTCAAATGACCGCCCTAGCAGAGACTAATGGTATCTAATAAAATTGATCTCAGTTCTGGCAAGCCAGACTCACAAGAGCAAGAGCCCGAGGAACTGCAGTGTGGAAATATGCTGGTGGTAAATGTGCCTGGTGAAGCATACACTTTTTTTCGGGGGAAGGTGACATATGTCTCACACAGAGGCCTCTTGTTTATGTTGAGCCATGGACATTTTCTGAAACCCAGTGTTACTTAAACACTAGGATTTGCAGCATCTAATCTTGTTTTAGATGGACTTGCTGGGTGGCATAGGGACAGGATTGGCTGTGCCAGCTAATCAATGAATGGCTGTGCCATGCCTCTAAGGCACAGCCAGGCTGTCTTTCATGCCAAACAGCTGACATGTTAGATGGCTTGTATTTCCTATTGTTAGAAGTTTGCCTCACTGATTTCATAGGGCCTTGTAAAATCTCAAATATCGCCAGAGCTAGCCAGGAGAGGAGTATGTCAGGTTGCAGCCAAGAGCCAATATTTAGATACTGTATTCAAATGGCATGTACGATTTGGTGACTTGTTTTCTTTATAGGACACTGACCGAAGGAAAGCTTTGCCACCAGAAGAGATAACCTTTTGACAATTGGCCATACAAAGTTTTTCAAAAGTATAAGTGATGTTAAATGTTAGTACCTGGTCTCAGAGGAACATAGAATTGCATTTTTTTTTTTTTCCTGCAAGGATTTTAGAGACCTCATTTTATTCACTCGCTCACCTGCTTTCCCATTTATACATCCATTCTTTAAAGCACCAGACATTAAACTCTGCTAAGTGCAAAGTACCGTGGGAATGTAAGGATGAGTAAAGCACTATTGTACTTGTCAGTGCAAGTATAACTTGCACTGACAAATTATAGAGATCTGGAATTTTAAGATTTTAGAAAACTTGTGCTGCTAATGTCCATTTTTAATTGGACAGCTTTATGTTGTCATGTGGGAAAAGCTACTCAAATTCCACCATGATAGTGGAGCTTACTGGTTTCCCTAAGTAATAATACTACCTACTAAAAGAGGAGAGGTGGTTAGATCCTTAGCCGCCTAGCCACACTTCACTTCGCTCCACAGTTAATTGAGCTCATGTAATTTCCTGTGTCCTAGCATATAGAATAGTTCTTGGCCTGGGATTTGGCTATTATTGGACCATCTTTTTGTATTATTTATACCCATCTTACTTGAAAAAGGATTTGCGGCAGCTATTAAATCATATGCTTCATTATCCTTAATAAATCACCTTGGTAGAGCAGACAATGGATTATTGTACAGATGGTTAGTTTCTATGAGAAATTTTTTAAAATATGCATAATCTTGGCCTCATTTTGAATGATATTTTATTTCAAGGCATTTAAAAATGATAGAAACCTTTAAAAAGTATACCAAGCTACTCAGTGACTATTGTTCATACTAAATACAAAATATACTTAGTAAAAGGAATGGAAATGTGATTAACAATTTTTTTTAACAAATGTATTAAAAGGCCTGTCACCTTTTCTGATTGTGTAAATCTTTCAAAATAATCTTTCGAAGGAAAGACATACCATGAATGTGGTAGGGCTTTACAGTAATAACTGTATTACACCTCCTGGAAGTAGTTCTTTGCAACTAGTGTTGAGAGAAATAATTATGTAACAAACACATAGATAAAAGATTGTATCCACAAGCCTGTATGAACATGGTATTATGTATAACATAGACAAAGAGGAAATAAATGACCTTCTAGATATTTTAGACACAAAACTCTTCTTTTGGAATATTTAGGTACTAGAGTGACAAATTATGTTTCCGTACCTCTGGATGAGAGAGAACCAAATACATTTCTGACTTTCAAATGGGCCATGTTGGTTTCTTCATTGTGGGTGATGACCGTTTTTCAGAGAGCAAATTGGAAATTTTCGAAAGGTGCTAGAAAGGAGATGAGAGTCAACCTCATGTTGTTTTGCTGAGGAACCTAAGACCCCAAGAATTGAAGAGGTTTCCTTACTCCAGCTGACCTCTCCATCTTGGTCTTTGGAACCTATGATCAGTCCTTTCTGGGCTTGGCACTGCCCTTGTTACACCGCCAGAAATGGGGTCCTTGCCAACCCATTGCTGGTTCTGAGAGGGAGGAAGGTTCCATAGCAGACAATATTTGCCTTGATGAGGAATCTAGTGACATTTCTCATCAAAACTCAGGGGATGAGGCCGGGCGAGGTGGCTCACACCTGTAATCCCAGCACTTTGGGAGGCTGAGATGGGTGGATCACGAGGTCAGGAGTTGGAGACCAACCTGGCCAATATGGTGAAACCTTGTCTTTGCTAAAAATACAAAAATGAGCCAGATATGTTGGCATGCGCCTTTAGTGCCAGCTATTTGGGAGTCTAGGGCAGAAGAATCACTTGAACCCGGGAGGCAGAGGTTGCAGTGAGCTGAGGTCACACCATTACATTATAGCCTGGGTGACAGAGCGAGACTCCATCTCAAAAACAAAAAACAAAACAAAACAAAAAACACCGAGGAGATGAGAATGGAAGGCAGATCTTTTTTAATCCCAATTTTCCAACTTAAGAAATCAATTCTTCTCATTACTTAATTAAAATAAAGCGTAATTAAATCCTCATTCATGCTAGCTACATTTCAAGTGATTAATAACCACATGTAGCTAGTGGCCATGATATAGAACAGCGCAGACATAGAATATTTCCGGCATTGCACTAAGCTGTATTAGACAGCACTAGTCTACCAGATCATTCTGAAACATCATTTGATCTTTTCAAGGTTACAGATGTAATAAAATCAAGGTGTACACCATTTACATACTTAAAATACCCATTGACTCTAGCAGGAAAGATGTAAGTGAAAGATATTGTGTTTCAGAAATACATTCTTAAGGAAAGTGAATTGATAACAGAATCTGTGCGTTTTGTCTAATGACAGACACACTCTTTGATTTTGTACCAGCCTGATGTGAAGTACGCTTCCATGGAAATCAAATAAAGAAACAAATGTAGTACTATTGGTTCCACCTCTCCTGTCAGATTTCCCAAGGAGTCTTTTCTCTTGCTCTGCAAGTGATTTTTGTCTTCAGCCATTGTGACTGCATAGTTGTATGGGAGGAATTAAGGAGTGGCAACATAGGTGGAAGAGGGGGCTCAGTCGGGCGATTATGTAATTTAATGTCTAAATAGGATGCTGTGAGAGAGAATGGGGATGCTCTTAATGGGACAACAGGTGTAGACTGGGCTGTCCTAAGCAGATAGATCTGTCTTAACCCTCCCTGTGCAGTGTAGAGCAAGCGTGTCTTTGTCAGGATGGCCGACAGGGCATCCTGGGGATGTGAGAGCACCGTCAAAGCCTCCCCTTGGCATCTCTCCTCCTGCTCTTTTGCTTTATTATAGTGCATTTGAAATTTGTCACAGATCATGCCAATCCAACGTCACATGTAATTAATGCTGACAAGCATATATCAGAACAACCTGTTAGGAGCCATTGAAAGAAATCCAGGGGCAGATGAGTGACGTCCAGACTCCACCCCTGACAGTTTGGTGGGAATGAGAGACAGATTAGTAAAGACAGTACTGAGCCTAACACTTTAACCCACTCCCCTCCACAGTCTTCCTACCCCTAGGTGAGAGTTAAAGGCTCAGTATAAGGTTTCTAGAGAGCTGTAATAAAGCAGCCATGGAAAGGAGGAGGATTTAAGCTAAGCAGCTGTATTATACCTCCCAGAAACAGTCTCCCTTTCTCCTACTTGGTCTCTCATTTGGTCACAGACCTTGAGAGAATTGTTCCCAAATGCATTTCTCTTTTTCTTTCACATTGTAAGTTTCTGTCACCTTCCACAGGGAGCATCACAGGGTCTGGTGTTTTTTATTGCAGCTTGTTTTGCATTTTGTTTTTGGTAGGTTTTTGTTTTTGTTGGTTTTTTTTTTTTTTCATTCTCATTATTATGCAAGAAGTTATTTTTGTTTTAAAAATACTTTAGAAAGTATACAGCAATAGTTGGATGTCTTTTTTTTTTTTCTGAGACAGAGTCTTGCTCTATTGCCCAGGCTGGAGCACAGTGGCATATCTCAGCTTACTGCAACCTCTGCCTCTTGGATTCAAGTAATTGTTCTGCTTCAGCATCCCAAGTAGCTGAGATTACAGGTGCCTGCCATCACGCCTGGCTAATTTTTGCGTTTTTAGTAGAGATAGGGTTTCACCATGTTGACTAGGCTGGTCTAGAACTCCTGACGTCAAATGATCCACCTGCCTTGGCCTCCCAAAGTGCAGAGATTACAGGAGTGAGCCACTATGCCTGGCCAATGTCATTTTTTTTTTAGTCACTTCTGAGACTCTGTAAGTATGTACCTCCAGTTTTATAATCAAAATGAACAAAAACAGGTTTCTGAAAGGTAAGGGTTTTTAAAGGTGGTTGGTTAAGAATACAATAAATTTGTATATTAAGCATTGTTTATAGCTTTAACTAAAGATCTCTGTTGGTGTAGGGGATTGTATTTATACAATGCCGAGGGCACTTTGGCACATAATAATCTCATGTTTGCTCAGAATCATGAACTGTGTCTACTCTTCCCCCACACATTTTTTAACTAAAAAAAAAAAAAAGCTTGTTTCTATTTCTGTTATAACAGCTTTATTTATTTTCTTACCAAAGACAGTTAATTGCAAGGACAGAAGTGCCTATGCTTGGTGACATTTTTAGCACCTTGTAACAAAATGGAAAAGTGGAAGATTTACTTTGAACTAGTTAATCCCCAAAAGCCTGGAACATTTGCCTCTTGAAGACACTCGTTTTTCAAGTCTTGGTTTTTAAGTTGTGATTATATGTACCAGCCCCATTGGTAATCAGGGTGAAAATCAAGTTCCCTCTTATAATTACAGATCTAAATCTTGATAGTCACAGGAATATTAGGATAGTGCAGGAGCTATATAAAACAGCCACACATTTTACCCCAGAAAGATTTAACATTCCATCTCCTCATCCCTACCACTCTGAAGCCATGACTTACAGCACTCCAGGTCATAACACAGAACTTGAAGTTGTCATCATAGGAAAAGAGACTGGGAACTCTCAGTTAGGGAAACCCGGTGATTCACACATGACACTGATCTTTGTTGATGGAAGTCCCTTGTACATAACATTGCATGCATTATAGAAGATGCAGTATCAGAACCAGTACAGTACTGTAGTTAATTGATAGAATTGGTGTGGAAACACTTCTAAGTCCCGTAAAAGGACAATCAGTCATTTTCAGTTATTTAATTATCTGAAAAAAAAAAATTAAGCATGGGCAAGATATTTTTTCAGAGAGATGTGATGTTTGAAATTTATGTAACTGTAGGCCCACTGAATGACATACTGAGTCCCAGTGGTAGTTCACATTCTGATTAGAGACCAGAAAGGCATAGAAATATGGAGCATCCCATTTAAATATGTTCAGCACATGGCGGAATAAGAAGAGATAGCTTGCATAAACAGTGGGGTCATTTGAAAGAAAAGATTGTATTGGTTTGTTTTCACACTGCTAATAAAGACATACCCCAGACTGGGTAATTGATACAGGAGAAAGGTTTAATGGTCTTACTAGTCCACGTGGTTGGGAAGGCCTCACAATCATGGTGGAAGGCAAAAAGGAGCAAGTCACATCTTACATGGATGGCAGCAGGCAAAGAGTTTGCGCAGGGAAACTCCGCTTTTTAAAACCATTGGCTCTCATAACATTTATTTGCTATCATGACAGCAGCACAGGAAATACCTGCCCCATGATTCAGTTACCTCTCACTGGGTCCCTCCCACAACACATGGAATTCAAGATGAAATTTGGGTGGGGACATAGCCAAACCGTATCAAATATAAACCACAGATCGTCTACTAATGTACTGCTCTAATACAGTGGTAAAGGGATACTGGTGTTACCCTTCTATATCTTAACTTTTATTCATCTACTTTAAAATCATAAAAGTAATATAACCTCATTATAGAATATTTAGAAGCAGGAAATAATATGTTGTTCATAATCCTTTTGCTCATAATCCTTTTATCTGAAAACAACCCACTGTTCTGACTTGAGTAATTTTTCTGGTTCTATACTATATGGTGATTTTGCCATTTAGTACATCAGATATCATTTTATCATAAATGTATTTTTTCCTACCTTGCCTCATCATGACTGCTGTTTTTGATGGCTGCCCAATATTTCATGGATTAGATATGTCTGTCTGTTGTTAGACATTGTTCTCTTCTTCCCATTTCTCCCACTGTTATCAATACAAAGCTTTGAGGAACATTTTAATGGAGATAGCTTTTTCTATATTTTGCTTTATTTCTTTTTAGGGTTGTTATATGGAAGTACTGATAATGCTATCAGTAAGATTGAGAATACTAGTTTTGGCTGGGTGTGGTGGCTCATGCCTGTAATCCCAGCACATTGGGAGGCCGAGTTGGGCGGATCACTTGAGGCCAGGGATTCATGACTAGCCTGGGCAACATGATGAAACCTCGTCTCTATTAAAATGCAAAAGTTAGCCGGGCATGGTGGTGCATGCCTGTAGTCTGAGCTGTTTAAGTTGCTGAGGCAGGAGAATTGCTTGAACCTGGAGGCGGAGGCTGCAGTGAGCCAAGATTGCGCCACTGCACTCCAGCCTGGGCGACAGAGCAAGACTCCATCTCAAATAAAATAAATTAAAAAATAATAGTAAAATAAAAAATCACTAATATCTTTTCTCTTGGTCAGTCTGCAAATTATCATCTAGGTTTTGTTTGTTTAATAGGCAAAACACTGCCTCATGATTGTTTTAATATGAATTTCTTTAATTACTAAAGTGATAATTTCTCCCTTATGTTTGCTTGCAAGTGATTATTTCTGTTATATGAATTGTCTCTACATTTCCTTTACCTAAGGGTTTTTATTCATTAGTTCGTGTTCTTTATATATTAGGCATATTACTTTATGTCATATTGATAACAAATGTAACAAAATTTCCACTTTGTTACAACTTACTTTAATGATTTTTTAACATACAATATCTTTATTCATAATTTTATATAGTCAAATCTGTTGATGATCTTTTTTCTCTCTTATTACTCATTTTATATTTAGAATTAGAAGGTTATTTTCTTTCCTAAAGTTTCCATATGATTTTGTTTTTGGTGTTTTGTTCCTCTCATTACTGTTTTATATCCATCTTTCGGTCACGTGATTCTCAAGCTTATGTAGGTGAAGTACCTGAAAGCATTCACTGACCATGAAATATCATTTAATTTATTTTCATCCTACAAACCACCTACTGTTTTGCCAGAAGAAAGTCCAACTAAAGCATATAATAAATTCACAATCAAGAGTTATATGCACATGGAATTTTTTTAAAAAAGCTGTCAAACTCTTATGAACTAATTGATTAAATAAACTGTTATTTAATCAATAAGTTGTTACTCTTTTTTTAGTTGCAAGCAGTTTATTAGAAAGTAGTACAAAGTTCAGTGAAATATCTCCAATAAGTTAATTTTGAGTTGAATTTAAAAGGTATATGTTGTTGTTTTTAGAATTGAGACTTCTTAGCAGATGAATGATTCAAAAGAGAGGACTGTATTGTGAATTTTTTCTCTTTAAATCATCTACTGATATATGGTTGTGGTATAAGGCAAGGTTCTAAATAATTTTTTTTTCCAAATTTGTCAGTTTCTCATCCCCAAACGACGCATCAAACTGTCCTTCCTTCCCCCAATTATTTGTAGTACTCCTTAAATTTTTTTTCTTAATTTGAAGTCATTATGTGTTTTAGGATCTGTTTCTGGTTTGCTTGCTCTTTTTGATTTTTCTGTAAGTCTGTGATTAAGTCAGTCATCATAACTTTTCAATTATTGGACTTTTATTCTGCTGTAAAAGCTTGTTGAGCTGAGCCCCTCTCCCTTAAGATTTTCTTAGAGATTTTTCTCTGATACTTTCTTTTGTTTGTTCATTGACATGAACTTCATTTGACTCTTAGGTTTTCAGTAAGAAATCAAGAAGCCTTAATTGAGATATTCATGTAACATGGGGCTTATTCATGTTCTAAGTAGTGAGCATATTATATATAATTTAATTGTAGTCAACTTATTATAGTTGTAAATCTCTTATTTTCTCTTTATGCTTCAAAATAAAACAGGCAAACAAACAAAGAAAATTACTTTGTTTTAAATGGCACAGTTTCATTTTGTTTTAAAGGGGATATTGGGCTTGGTATGGTGGCTCACACCTGTAATCCCAACACTTTGGGAGGCTGAGACAGGAGAATCACTTGAGTCTAGAAGTTTGAGACCACCCTGAGCAACATAGCGAGATCTTACCTTTACAAAAAATAAAAATAAAAACTTAGTGAGGTATGGTGGTATGCACCTGTAGTACCAGTACCAGCTACCTGGGAGGCTCACGTGGGAGAATCACTTGAGCTTGGGCTGTTGAGGCTCACCACAGTTGTGCTACTGCACTCCCATCTGGGCAACAGAGTGAGACCTCTTCTCCAAAAAAAAAAAAAAAAAAGAGAGGAAAAAGGAAATATTAGTCTTCCAGTGTGAGCATGACTATTTTGACTTACTAAAATTTACATTTTATAATTCCAAAATCTTGTCTCAATTTATTTTCTAGCTGGAAGAGAAACAATCTTTATATGGCTCATATGTCCTGTATCCTTTCTGTCTGCCTCTTGTTTTTAAAATAAGTTTTTGCCAGGCACGGTGGCTCATGCCTGTAATTCCAGTACTTTGGAAGGCCGAGGTGGGACTTGAGGCCAGAAGTTTGAGACCAGCCTGGGCAACATGGTGAAACCCTGTCTGTACTGAAAATACAAACATTAGGCGGTCCTGGTGGCACATGCCTGTAATCCCAGCTACTTGGGAGGCTGAGGCTGGAAATAGTCTGAACCCGGAAGGTGGAGGTTGCAGTGAGCCCAGATCGAGTCACTGCACTCCCCGCTGAGTGACAAGAGCAAAACTCCATATCAAAAAAATAAAAAAATGGACCAGGCATGATGGCTCACGCCTGTAAATCCAAGCACTTTGGGAAGCCTAGGCGGGAGTATCACGAGGTCAGGAGATCGAGACCATCCTGGCCAACATGGTGAAACACTGTCTCTACTAAAAATACAAAAAATTAGCTCGGCATAGTGGCCCGTGCCTGTAGTCCCAGCTACTCGGGAGGCTGAGGCAGGAGAATCGCTTGAACCTGGTGGGGCAGAGGTTGCCATGATCAGAGATTGCATCACTGCACTCCAGCTTGGCACAGAGGGAGACTCCATCTCAAAAAAAAAAAGTTTTCATTAGTGCTCTGCATTTAAGACCTACAATTACTTTAAAAACTATGTATCAAAGATCAGAGTTTAAAAACTAATCCCACTATTTTTTTAAGGATGGATTTTGTTGGTATACTTAGAATATAATCAGTTTTTGAGTAGGTGTCCTGATGTTAAAAACTTTCTCATTTTTAGGCAGGAGAAAACAATCCAAGAAGAGATTTGCTTTTCAGTGATTAACCAGTATCTCTGGTATTTTAAAGATGTGCCAAGGGCTCTCTTTCTTTGTGAAATAGAGCGTATCTTGTAGTTTGCTTTGTCAGTGTTCTATTAGACTATCAAAACATCCAAGTTTTACATTTTGAGCAGTATTTATGCCTGAATTAATTCACAAGTTTCAAGGTCACTAACTTTGATTATATTATATTATTTTTACCAACTTAACCACCTCTTTATTTGTGTAATAGAGCATAGAGCAGCACATAGAACTCAAAACTTCAGGAAATAATAAATGCCATTCAGACAGTGTTGCTCTGAAATTTATTTATGCGTTAATTAAGCCAATATTTATTAAGTTCCTAATGTATCACAGATATGGGTCCGGGCGCTGAGGATACAGCAGGCCATCCAAAGATAAAGCTACTTCCTTAGGGAGCTTCCATTCTAATGAGAGAGAGTTGTTAAAGAGAGATATGATCTGTAAAGTAAATCCATAATGGTAAGTATTATGAAGAATAAAATTGCTGGGTGAAGGGGCTCATTCCTATAGTCCCATCACTTTGGTAGTCTGAGGGGGGAGGATTGCTTGAGCCCAGGAGTTCAAGATCAGCCTGGGCAGTATAGAGGGACCCTTGTCTCTACAAAAAATAAAAAATAAATTAGCTGGGTATGTGGCACGCATCTGTTGTTCCGCCTACTCAGGAGACTGAGGTGGGAGGATCACTTGAGACTGGGAGGTCGAGGCTGCAGTGAGCCATGATCGTGTGACTGCACTCCAGCCTGAGTGACACAGTGAGACCCTGTCTCAGCAACAACAAAAACAAAACAAAACGTAAAGGAAACTTCTCAGGGCAAAGGGCTATAAGGTGATCAGTCTATCAGTGTGTAGGGTGAGGTTGCATCACTGCTGCTTTAACTAATGCCGTCAAAGGAGGTTGTAAGAAGCTGACTGTCTAGGAAAGCAGAGCTCAGCAGAGACCTGTTCAGAAGTGTGCTTGGGTGCATTACTCAACTCTTTTGAAAAGCAAATTTTCTTCTCAGCTGAATTCGTAGAGACTATCATGCAGAGCCAGAACTGTCTGTGATCTTTGGTCTCATCTTGACTGTAGCTGGTACCCATAAACCCACGTGATGTCTAACCATGCCAGGAGCCCGGGTCTTTTAGGTTCTTCATCCACCCCCGGCCCTGGCTTTGCCTTGCTGACTCTCTGATTCTGATGCTGTGGGGCCCACTTGAATACATGCCTAGATCACTGTCTTGACTGTTTATTGACTTTAACCTGGGGTCCTTGCCTGACCTAGATGACGAGTATTCTTTTCATGCAGTTAGATTCCTCAGTTCAGTCATGCCAACCTCTTTAAGCAAAAGCACCAGCCATGCTGTGAATTATTATTTGCTCTGAATAACCCCAGTATTAACTCAGTAAGCTGCCTGCATAAAGCTCTTTATCCCTCCCTTTTCTGCTCTGATTGTGTATAGGAAAAATCTGGGAAATGGGAATTTTATATATTTTGCCCAAAGCCACAGAGGGAGAACCCATTTCGGTATTTGAATAATACCTGTTTGACCATCTACGAAAGTGGGGAATATACTTAGATAATTAAATATTACCATTTACTATACTTATCTCTTCTTTCTGAACTCTATTCTAGCTCGTTATGTTGGTCTCTGGGTTGAACAGAGCTTAAATTCCTAATGTGCAGCCTCCTCGATTCTCAATTTCTTTATCTCTGGAATAGGAATACTAGGAGTACATACCTACCTCATACTATTGCTGTAAACATTGAATGAGATAATGCATTTAAAGAGTAGTATGCCGGACCCATGGGATAGTCAATAGATACATTTTTATTAGTATTAATACTGTTAGTATTAATATCTTTCCTGAAATTCTTCCCTTTATAGCAAAGCTTTGGAAATTAAGTGTATGAACACAGTAGTTATTGGTAACATTATTTATGAAGTAAACAAAAACAGGCAAATCATAAAAGTCAGGTGTTTGACCAAAATATTTTTGTATAGGTACTGAATTTTTAAAACATTTTATCTATGAAAAAGAAACCATATCATGTGAATCATCCAATTTTTACACTTTATATGATATATGAAAAATCTTAAAACCAGTTTTCAATACCTGTGTTTAAAAAATCTATCTAAAAATAAAAACTACCTAAGAAAGCTTCCTTGTCGTTATAATTTTTTTAATGTCATAGAAAAAAACAGACAGGCTTCTTCCCTTGAACTATTGAATTCAACTTCTGTGAGTCATTCTAGTGTAATAGTAAATAAATGAAAGTAGGTGAATGTGAAAGAAAAAAGATTCATTACATTTCTACCAGGACTTCTTCTGGAAATGAAAGTGAAAAAGACTAGACATTATTGTGCTTTCTGAATGGTTTGTGTGATTATGTGAGAAATTATAAAAATTTAGAATTCTACAAAATGTCCACCTGTTAGGTGAATTTTTAAAAATCTGGAGTAAATTCTTGAAATACCTTGCGTTTTTAATACACTTATTCATAAATAAATTTTTATAAATGGTACAGAAGATCGTTGCCATTTTTCTTTAAAGAGAGATAGAAACCAAACAAGCAGTCCTGAAGTACAGTTGTTTTTCAAAGCCTACATTTTAACAGTTGTTAAATCACACGCACCACACACACACACACACAGAGATGGAGAGAGGGAGATATGAGAGTTTCCATTCAACTTTGTAATATTGTGAATGGGCCTGTTATTAAGATTGCATTACTCACTGAGTAGAACATTGATTTTTTCAATATGAAAAAGACCAGATCATACAGATATCTAGCCCTAAAAAGTGACAAAATTATTAAATGAAAAAGAGAAAAATGTTACAGCCTGAATATTTGCTTTGAAATCTAGAGACTAGTTAGAATTTGTATGTAACATCTACGAAAGTGGGGAATATACTTAGATAATTAAATATTACCATTTACTATACTTATCTCTTCTTTCTGAACTCTATTCTTATTTCTCTGCCTGTCACTTTTTATATATCAGGCTTATCAAAAGTAGCTGTGCTCAAACATCCTGAAGAAGTTTCAAAGATCACATGCTTAAATCAATGTTAATAACCTCTTGGGAACTCTAAGGGGTAGTAGAATACTGTCCAATAAAGTTAGTTCATTAGCAAGGTCTTCCTATATGGTGAGTCAGAATAGAAAAGCTGTAAACTTCCCAGCTCCACCTCTAAACCTCATTTTTTTTCTTTATTTCTGTAAGCACACTTGCTGTGGCCTGTAAATAAACTGAATGTGCCGGTGCTGTTCTTAAGATTTCTGGGTCCCACAGAGAAGATAGCAAGTCAGTTGTATTACTGATTTTTTTTTCATCTGCAAAGTAAGAATAGGAAAGATAATGTCTTTTATATTGCTGCTTTCTAGGTAATGAAGAGTAGATATTAAATTTATGAGACCACTAACATGAAGTGAAAGGTTGTATTTCTTTTCATTTAAAATATTATTTTTTGTTCTTTGGGGGTATGCATTTATGAAAAAGTGAAGCCTCATGCAGTCTGAAAAAAAAAAACACACAGAGACAGCAAGAGCCAGAGAGAGAACTCCAATTTAGAGAAATATTGAATATCCAGCCTCCTTCAGAAATGATTAGTTTTACAGTTGAAAGACTTCATATTTAAAGTAATCCTCTTTGTGAAGTCTTGTGATCCTGCAGTGTGACCACAAACTTAATCAAAATCACTTTGTTAACAAAACACACATAGTGGGTGCAAACACTGGTTAATTTTCTCTTTCTCATAACTGGAAGTCTGTTGTGCCCTCGTTCAGCTGGGCATGTCTGAAATGTTGTGTGGCTGTTTTGGTAATTGCCATAATTGACTTTTTCTCTTCCTTGTAATTCATTGCCTATTTTCCCCATAATTTTCACATTGTGAAGTGTTATTTGACAAAAAACATGATGGCTTTAACTGCCCCTGGCCTTACATTTGACATCTTTTTATTGTTCTGCTTTCCTGATTACAAAAATACGCTGTTACCTACTGTCAGATTTCACTGTCTTTCATTGTTTTTCTCAAAGCAGTTCTCTATTAGAATAAATTAAAGGTTGAGACTAGGAGCTTTGGAGATTACTGGATCAATGCACACCATTTTGCATAATGTTTTTATTGCAGAATTCTTAAGTATATTTAGGTACTATCTTGGCAGTCATCAGACGTATGTATAGATCATATATATACACACACGCATATATATTTAAATCACCCGCTACTGTTTGCATTCAGTGCACATTACAGGTCTCAGAAGATTGCAAACACTTTTCATTATTGCCTTTTATCTGTCATGCTGTTCAGATGATTTTCCTGGACACTTCTAAAGTGGGAAATGGATACAAGTAAATTACAACTTGTACCCATTTCCAACTGTCAAAAAAGCACTAAAGGACAGATAGAATATGGTCTTTGTAAAACGTTGTGATTTGGAAAGCAATGTTTGCCAAATTAATCTATGCAAATGGTCTTTGTTTTGTGAAACTTCTGAGGTTTTGCAGTGTTTACACTGCAGTTGACTCACAAAAGTGATACAATGTTGAAACCAATAGCAAAGCATTTTCAGAATGATAAATTCATTCTAACTATGGCTGAAAGAGACAGATTTTATGTGAGTTCTTTTTTAATATTTGAAGATGATATGTTTCATTCAAGACGTTACATTTTAAAGGATTTATTGTACAGTTTTAGGAAAGTTTAGCAAGCTTTCATATTGCTCACCCTGTTGTTTCTCTTTCTATTGGATGACTAGTTTTACTGAATTAGGATTTTCTTTTAATTGTATGTAGACTGTATAATCTGTAGTCCTGTCTCTAAGCATGTTTACATAACAGACTCCTAATACGATTTCATAATGTTGTAATGGAAGCAAGCCAAGTGTATTTTGATAGAGTAAACGAGATTGTTTTAAATTTTTAACCAACTCAGCTTTAAACATTTCCTGACATTCTCCTAGGATGCAAAAGGTAGACCTAACAAAGATAATCATCAGAAATGAGAATGTCTGAAACAAGTGCAGGAATCAATTCATAACAGTTTTGGAGGGGAGTCTTTTAACAGAAACCACTCCCCCACCCTCCTTCTCACCGTTAAGTATCAGAAAACCTATTTTCCTGAGCTTCAGTCATCTTGTCTGTGAAGTGTAGGAGCTGGATTCAGTGACAGCAAATGTCCCATCTAAGTCCACAGATTTTCTAAGTGCCTATCTTACTGTGAAGCTGGATCATGAAAATTCCTCAGAAAAACTAGTTCTTGAGTATTCTAGACCATATTTGTTATTAAAAATATAAACTTTATGATATATCACTTGCTGATTAAACCTTTTAAAGTTTCACTAATAATTAATCCGTTGAAGATAATTGATAGAAAAATGAAGCAATAACTTACACCCTAGTAGGGTTTTGTGATTTCTTTAAGTAATGATTTTACCACCATGGATGCTCTTTCCCCAAGTTATGGATTTAATTGTGTATATCCTTGCATGTGAATGACTATTTGCACCTGTTTCCCCTTTAAAAAAAAAAATCTTCCTTTTAGCCAAGTAGTGTCTGCTTCCCCTTTGCTAGGTACTCCAGCAGCCACTGACTGGGAGGAACATGCCCCGCTCATGATAGGGTGGATGGACACCGTGTCTCTGCACACTCCTCACTGGGAGGAGTTGAAGGCATGTTTGAGATGATCATGGTCCTCACTATTCTCTTTGGTCACAGAGCACTTAACTGTGCTTGAAATCTCTCATATGTCCATGATTTAATGACTGAAGCACATTCTCCACTTTCCTGTCTTATTTACCATCTTGTTTCTTCATATCAAGATTTTGTTTGTTTATTTGTTGTGGAGTTTTGAAAGTGCCCAGAAGTGCTTTAGAATTTTCATAAAATTTATCTCCTATTTTTTAATCCTTTGATTATTTGCCTCAAGTACTAGGGTTCAAAATAATCTTCACAAATTAATACTAAGCAAACTATAGAAAAAAAGTAAAAGAAAATACGTAAGAGTTTGGACTGTGGAACCCAAGTGTTTGAGTCCACACCTCAGGCTCTCCCCTTGTAAGCTGTGAGACCTTGAGCAGGTCACTGGATGTGTTTTGCCTCATTTCTCATGTGTAAAATGAACGTGATAACGGTACCTACTCCATACTCATGCTTAAAACATTAAAAGAGTTGATAAATGTAAGGAGACTAGAACAGTGCCTGATTCCAACACAGTAAAGACTCAAATTCAGACTTTGGTGTTTGATCTTCAAATTTTGTGTACTGATACTACTCAGTAAATATTTTTGAAAGGTCTTTTGTCTCAGCTGCATTATAATAACTTTTTATAGAATTGTATAGTGTATGAAGAGGTTTCATACAAGTAATGTCATTTAGTCAACATACTAGTTTTCTGAGATGTTATTGTTATTTCCATTTTACAGATTGGAAAAGCGAAGGTCAGGAAGGGTAAATATTTGGCTTGCTGAAGGCTGTGGTTATTAGTGGTAGACTGAGCTATTTGTCCCCATTCAGCTGATTCCATGGTGGTTTCATTATTCTGTGCTGTCAAAATATATTGTAAATGAGAATATTTCTAGAGGATGATGCATTAAGAGTAATAATGCTCATTGTCTTTCTAGTAACTGAGCTCCCAGGAGGTAGTTGGTGCTCTTGTCAAGTGCTGGGCAACAGCCTGTGAGCAAGTCAGGGAGGAAAGAAAAGTCCAGTTCACCAAGAAATTACAACCAAGTGTGATGTGTGTTATGATAAAGGTTTCTATAGGATTATAATAACCTTACAAAAAAAATCACTCTGACCATTATTTTTAAATGCACGATGCAGAGCTACTCAACAATAAAAAAGTAATGAACTACTGATGTGTGCACAAAATGATAAATCTTGAAAATGGTGTATTTTGTGAAATAAGCCAGACACAAAAGGGTACAAACTGTATGATTCCTTCTGTGATTTTTTTAGGTAAAACTAATCTATAGTTATGAAAATCATGACCGTGGTTGCCTTGGCATACGTTGGAAGGGAGCTGGGGGTGGGGGAAGAGGAGGATGATAGATAAGGATGTGAAGAAGCTTTCTGGGGTGATGGAAATAGTGTATATCTTGATAAGGATGTGGGTTATGTAGACATAACAGTTGTTAAGTGTCATCCAACTACACCTAAAATCTGGGCAGTTCACTAATATAAGTTAGACTTCAATTATAAAAATAAAAAAATTACATGGACAATGAACAAAACATTAGTGGTGATTATCTGTTTAACTTGGAAAGCTCTCAACGGTAAATCTAAAATGGACGCATATGATAGATGGCATTGCTGGCACAGTGTGATAGAGTGTTTCCGAGAATATGTGCTTCCTTTTCAAGTACTGCATTTTATGCAACACTCTTGTCCACATATGCTGTGAAGATGAAAGCACCCTTAGTTATTTTAAAATAATAACAAACCTGCCATGGCTTGGATTATCTGAGTTTACTTGGAGAGGAGAATTTCACAGATTTTATAAGGAGTATTTAATTTTATTCTGTTGCAAAGGTTAAAGCTTTGTAATGAATCCAGACAAAACATGGATTTGACAGTTTATTCTGTATGTTTTTTAGAGATGTGTATATAATAATAATCTCAGTTACCTTCTCTGTTTTTGATAATGAGTTCTTCAGCTGATACAGAACCTGATATCAATTCCGCAGCAACTTTAATTTGGGTGCCTGACTGTGTTAGAGTACTACTCACAAGCATACCATCTTAGTAGTCTCTTTGAGCTGCTGTAACAAAATACCCTAGATTGGCTGGCATAAACAACAAACGTTATTCCTTAAAGTTCTGGAGGCTGGAAGTCCAGGATCAAGGTGTGAGGCAATTTGGTTCCTGTTGGGGGCCTTTTCCTTGTTCACAGACAGATGCCTTCTTGCTTTGTCCTCACATGGCAGAGAGAAGTCATTTCTGTTATGTCTCTTCATCACAGAAATGGGCACTATTCCTGTTCACAAGGGATCCACCTTCATGACCTAATTACCTCCCAAAGACTCACCTCCTAATATCATCACATTGAGTACTAGAGCTTCGCCATATTAATTGAGGCGGATACAAACATTCAGTCCATGGCACATAGTCATGTTTAAGTTTAAGCAAGTCTTTATCACCAGTTTCAAGTTAGCCTTTTGAAGACAAATGATTCTCTTTCCATCAAGGTCTGTGTACTTCATAATCATTGCATCCAGCTCTTCATCTGTGGATTGTGTAACCAGTAGACTTTTAGGGATTTACTTCCCTTTTTAAACAATATACATGTAAGCCAAATACATTCAACAGTGTCCAACACAGTATTGAATATATTATTATCTTATTGTTTTGGGAATGGTGATAAGTACTAATTAAATGTGTTTCTAGATATTGTATTAATAATTATAAAAACATAGATATTTCAGAGAAGATACTCATCCACATAATTTCAGGCCTGTTATTTTAAATAGATCCTATTCAAGTTCATTTAGCTATGACTTAATTCGTTTACATCCATATTTAGTTTAATTCATAAATTTTAATAATAGTAAACAATAATAAATCTTTGAGTGATGAGACATGATAAATATCCTATAGGTTTAAGGCAGGCTCTGCTTTGAAATATAAATGATAAACTGATTTACTTTATAGAGTATGAGGGAAGAAATAGGAATTATGTTACTTTTTGTGGCAAAAATCTAAATTTTTTGTTTTTTTTTTGAGACAGAGTCTCACTCTGCTGTCCAGGCTGGAGTCCAGTGGCACAATCTTGGCTCAATGCAGCCTCTGTCTGCCAGGTTCAAGTGATTCTCGTGCCTCAGCCTCCTGAGTAGGTGAAATTACAGGGGTGTGCCAACCACACCTGGCTAATTTTTGTATTTTTAGTAGAGACAGTGTTTCAGCATGTTGCCCAGGCTGGTCGTGAACCCTTGATCTCAGGGGATCCACCCACCCTGGCCTCCCAAAGTGCTGGGATTACAGGCATGAGCCACTGAGCCTGGCCTAAAACTAAAATTTTTTGAATACCAAATAGATTGATGGGTAGAGTCATTTATCCATTCACATAGATTTCCCTACGTTTTGGGGATTGAAATATGAATTAGAAATTCCTCTTACCTTCAGCAAGCTTAGTCTGTTAAAGGAGATTGATAGGATGATAGATTTTTATAGCAACTTAGTATGATAATATTTTAACATAAGTATACTGAGCCTAGAGAATAGGAATTAATCAACTCTACCCTGAACCCTGAGTGTGTATGTAGTGTGTGTTTTTTTTATGTGTGTATGTAGGGGTAGAAAGACACTAGAGTTTGAAAGAATGAGAAAAAAAATCTGCCAGTTTAAACAAGGGGAGAAAGAGTATTCCAGACAGAAGGAGCCACATGTGTCAAGGAATCATGCTCATTGGGTGTCCTGTAACCTTTTATAAAGGTATGATCAGAACCTCTGTGTGGGGTTAGAGAGTTGGGAGAAGTTGTCAGAGATCAGACCACGCAAGGCTCAAAATTCTAATATTTGTAGAATTTCTCTATATGTCAGGTACCTGCTAAGCACTGGGTATTTACTGGTGATCAGAAGAGATACGATTCTTGCTATTAGGGGTCTTATCATTCAGCAGGAGAGCCAAATAATGGATGAATACACAATTACAAATTGAATAAGCACTATAATAGAAAAAAAAAAAAAAGATGGTGCCTGCCGTCTTGGAATCTTGATCTCGTATATTTAAGTGGAGACCTGAAGGATGAGAAGTAATCAGTTGGATAAGGGTAGCTGGTATCAGCATTTATGAAGGATAAAAGGCAGGAAATACCTGTGTGGTGAACTGAAGGGAGGCCAGCAGGGCTGGAGGGTGGTGGACTGGGCTCCTCAAAAGTGATTGAGATGGGAGAAAAATGGTCAGGAGGTCTGATGGCTCAGGGCTTTGGTAGTGAGATTGGATTTCATTTAAGGCACAATGGGAGACTGTGGGAGGGGCTGTATGCTGAGGAGTGAAACAATGCATTTTGTTTTAAAAAGATTACTCTGGCTGCTGTGTAAAGAATAGATTGGGAGGTAACAAGAGTAAAAATAGGAAGGCCATTTAGGAAGCTATTGTAGGTAGTCTGGATGAGAGATGGTGGTGGCAATAAAGACAGGATTTCCAATTGATTGAGTTAAGGATATGGAGGAGGAGGAATATCAGGAAGAAATTGAGGATGGATACAGGCTTCTGTCCTGAAATTATCGGAGGCCTGTGAACCAGAGCAATTCCATCTTAAATAAAAGCTGTGCAAAATGAGGCTAAAACCTACTGGGCTGTATTCCCAGACAATTAAGCCATACTAAGTCACAGGGTAAGATAAAAGGTCAGCACAAAATACAGGCCATAAATACCTTGCTCATAAAACAGGGTACAGTAAGGGAGCTGCCCAAAACCCACCAAAACCAAAATGGCGACAGGAGTGAGCTCTGGTTGTCCTCACTGCTACACTCTCACCAGCGCCACGACAGTTTACAAATGCCATGGCAACATCAGAAAGTTACCCTATATAATCTAAAAAGGGAACACATGAATAATGCACTCCTTGTTTAGCATATCATCTAGAAATAACCATACAAATGGGCAACCAGCAGCCCTTGGGGCTGCTCTGTCTATACAGTGGCCATTCTTTTATTCCTTTACTTTCTTAATAAACTTGCTTTCACTTTGCGTTGCAAACTCACCATGAATTTTTCCTTGTGTGAAATCTAAGAACCCTCTCTTTTTAACTTTGCCTAAAATGTTGCTAATCCTTTGTTTTATTTTTCAAAGTCAAGGAAACTTTTCTTTTAAGCTATTACAGCTTTTAACAGTTAAGTGTACTCCTATAAACACAATTCAGAACATATTTATTTCTATCTGATTTCTTCAGAATTTTAAAAACTAGTTGTAAGCATTCTTAACTTACGACAATATAGTTATTTATGTAAGTGCAGTAAAAATCTGTTTTCTTTTGTTACAGGACACAATTTTAAAAATTGGTTATTTTACCAAGGCTTTAACTAAAATGCTGTGCTTTCCTTTAAGGAATCAGACTTAACTTGTAAAACCAATAAAAACCCTTTAGAAAACTAGCCTCATACCTTGCCTAAAACAGTCGTCCCTATACAGGGTTTGTAACTTGTGGCAAATAAAAAAATACCACTTTTGAACAGGTCCAGAAGCCACAAGTTATCTTGGGACCTCAAAAAGAAAGAATTTTACCCAAATCATAAATATTTAAAGCTGCAAACTCATGGCAGGGCTCAGCTTTAAAAAAAGTCTTACCTTAAATTCCTTCTATGGAACAAAGTTCCACAAAGCCAGTTTTTAAAAACCATATGTAAAAAAATAATTATTTTTCCTGCACTTTATACAAATAATCAGGCCAAGTATAATAAAGCAAATCAGTCTTACCATAATTTATCTTCAGTAAAAATGGAAAACTGGAAAAAAATATTATGTTTCAAGAACTATAGTACACTTGTTATTAAATTCTAGTCTCATTAGTCGTCTTTATTTCTGCAATTTCAGCTAACCCTGTTTATTCCTGTGAACCAACCAGTGACCTCTAACTGCTGCTCAAGAAAACCAAAAGGAATAAGGAATGTAAAAATCTGGATCAGTGTTCTAGTTCTGGGCACATTACAGTCAGCTAACAATCTCATATCAGTTTAGTTCCAACAGTTGCCCAGTTCATAAAAAGCCTTCTAATTTAGTTTACTTAAAATAACTTCACTTATTTTGCTTTACTCTTGTAAAATATGTTGCTGTTATACTCTTTGTATAAGAATACAGAACAAGCTTACTGAGTGTTTTCTTAGTCTTATTAATCTTTTAGATACCACCTTTTGTCAAAACTCGAAAGTTACAAATAAACATTACCACACTTACACTTTCTAACTAAGCTCCTCTCTACATTGAATGCAAGAGACGGGCCAAAATATCATTGCCCTTGTTTGGCCTAACAAAGTTATAAAAAAATAGATCTTCATCCCTCTACAACCCTTAGGAATAAAGGTTCTCATATAAAAGGGAGGGAGGAAATGTCAAAGGCATGTGAACCAAAGCAACTCCATTTTAAATGAAAGCTGGGTAAAATAAGGCTAAAACCTACTTGGCTGTGTTCCCAGACAATTAAGGCATACGAAGTCACAGGATGAGATAAAAGGTCAGCACAAAATACAGGTCATAAAATCATTGCTAATAAAACAGGTTACAGTAAAGGAGCCACCCAAAACCCAAAACCAAAATGGCGACAAGAGTGACCTCTGGTTGTCCTCACTGCTACACTCCCACAAGTGCCATAATAGTTTACAAATGCCATGGCAACTTCAGAAAGTTACCCTATATAATCTAAAAAGGGAAGACATGAATAATTCACCCTTCGTTTAGCATATCATCAAGAAATAACCATAAAAATGAGCAACCAGCAGCCCTCAGGGCTGCTCTGTCTATAAAGCAGCCATTCTTTTACTCCTTTACTTTCTTAATAAACTTGCTTTCACTTGGCATTGCAAACTCACCGTTAATCTTTTCTTGCATGAAATCCAAGAACCCTCTCTTAGGGTCTGGATCAAGACTCCTTTCCTGTAATAAAATGGCCCTTCCTTTCTCCCTCCTCTCCTTTTCCCTCCCCTCCCCTCCCCTCGCCTCCCCTCCCCTCGCCTCCCCTCCCCTCGCCTCTCCTCCCCTCCACTCCCCTCCCCTCCCCTTCCCTCACCTTCCCTCGCCTTCCCTCCCCTCCCCTCCCCTCCCTTCCCCTCCCTTCCTCTCCCTTCCCCTCATCTCCCTTCCCCTCATCTCCCCTCCCCTCATCTCCCCTCATCTCCCCTCCGCTCCCCTCCCCTCCCCTCATCTCCCCTCCCTTCCCCTTCCTTTTCTTTCTCTTCCTTCCCCTTCCCTTCTCTTCCTCTCTCCCTTCCCCTTCCGTTCTCTTCCTCTCCCTCCCCTGCCCTTTATTTCCCTCCCCTCTCTTCCCCCGCTTCCCTCCCCTTCCTCTCTTTTCCCTCCCCTTCCCTCTCCTCCCCTTCCCCTTGTTAAAGAGTTAGTTTTCTCAGGATATTCAGGGAAAAATAGCACATGGTCGAGGATGATATCCATGCAATAATTTGTCAATTGTTAATGATTTGTCAATAATTTGCAAAAGAAATCTGTCTTCCTCTTCCCCTCTCCTTCCCCTTCCCAACAGCATCTCACTCTGTTGCCCAGGCTGGAGCGCAGTGGTGTGATCACAGCTCACTGCAGCCTCAACCTCCCTGGGATCAGGTGGTCTTTCCACCTTAGCCCCTCGAGCTGCTGGGACTAACAGACACGCACTACCACCATGCCCAGCTAAGCTGTCATTTCTTGAGATGGGGAAGACTGGTGTATAAACTTGCTGGTGGATGAGGAAATGAGTTTGGAAACTACTGGTTTAAGGTTTCCATGAAGCATGTAAGGTGGGGAAGGGCTATGTATCACATGATTCTGTAGCTCAAAGGCATCGTAGACATTGAGTTAAAAGTTTATGAATCATTGAAATCAAAGATGGCAATTAAAGCTCTGTGAGAAGGGATGAAATCATCCAGGAATTTTAAAAAGGGGTTCTGTGGAACACTGAACATTTAGAGGTCAGGTAAAGGGGATGAAACTTCTAAGAAGCCTGAGAAAGAACAGCTCGAGTGGTAAGAAGATAACTGGGATATTACAGTAGAGTAGAATACCAAGAGAGAAGAGGGCTTCAAGAGGAGGCTATGGGGAGTGGGCTGTTTAGTAAAATGGAAACAAAACCCTGAATATTAAATGTCTTACTAGAGCCTCTGTACTTTCTTCAGCTGTAGATGGGAAAGCATCGAAAGATTTCGTAGCTAGAACTGACTTGACCAGAAATGTATTTTGGAAAGATTCCAGTGTGGGCTGTTGGAACACTGGGCTTAGTTTGGAGGAATGGAAATCTGTTCATCCTTTCTGCTTTCTAACCTGTTAAATTGCCATAGCTTAAAGTAAATGACCACAGCACTGGTGGTTTTGGGGGATGGGAGGCGGTTGAAGTTTAACAGAATTGGATTCCAGTTCTGTTCCATTGTCGGCTATGGGACCTTGAGCAAACTGCTTAACCTCTGTTAGCTTTGGTTTCCTATGTGTAATTTGGATATAAAAATAATAGCCCCAACTGAAGGCTGTGAGGTATAATGCGTAATACAAATAAGTCCTCAATAATATTGTTACGGATGCTGTACTTGTAAGCACGTGTTTGCCTTTCATGATTACTTTATCTCAGTGAATCATCGTACTTTCCCCTGCTCCTGGGGTAGCAGTTTGACATCAGCCTTCAACAACCGTGTCCTTAACTTTCCAACCAAGGTATAAATGCAACAGGTCTCTCTCTGGGAGAATTTCCAAATTGCAGTGAGCGCCTGGCTGTGCACAACTTAAAGTGCACTTTCTCTGTCAGAACACATAATATTGGTTTGTGCTTTAACATTTTATTCCCAGTTCTTATAGCCTTTTATTTCTCAATCTAAGTTTGCTTTGATAGCAGTTAGGGTACTGGAGCCCTGCTAAGGCAGACGTTAACTGGGCATAGATGAATGTTCCGGGGGCAGAAATGCAAGAGACCAGATGTACTAAATCACTGGAGAAAACCTTCAGTGACTCAGCTTGGTGCAGAGTCAAAAACATAAGAAGAGTGTAGCCCCTTGTGCATTTATGAAATAATGCAGGCTGGAAAATGCTTACTAAGCAACACAAACCAAAACCACTAAAAATGTGTTTTCTGCTTTCACTGTGACTTTCAGATTTGCCAAAGTGGTGGCAACACATCCTGTAACTGTCTGTGATCACGGAGTGTTTAAAGATTGTTGCCTTGTTAAAAAGTTAGTTTTCTTAGGATATTCAGGGAAATGTAGCACATGATTGAAGATGACGTATAGCCTTGCAATAATTTGACATTTGTTAATGATTTGTCGATGAAAATGAGACATTATGTTAAAAAAGAAATCTGTCTTATTCTTGGACTTAGGATGAAAATATTCATTCTCTGATACTCATTAGAAATATCCTAAAGTACCGATTGTTGAATAGCTGACATATCCACAAAGTCACAGCTTTATTAATGGACAAATAGTAATAGACATAAAGTATAAAAATAGAAGCAGTCAGCTGGGCATGGTGGCTCACACCTGTAATCCCAGCCCTTTGGGAGCCCGAGGTGGGCAAATCACCTGAGGTCGAGTATTTGAGACCAGCCTAACCAACCTGGAGAAATCTCATCTCTACTAAAAATACAAAATTAGCAGGGCATGGTGTCACATGCCTGTAATTCCAGCTACTCAGGAGGTTGAGGCAGGAGAATTGCTTGAACCCAGGAGGCGGAGGTTGCAGTGAGCCAAGACTGCGCCATTGTACTCCAGCCTGGGCAACAGAGCAAGACTCTGCCTCAAAAAAAAAAAAAAAAAAAGTCATAAAGAGAAATTTATTTTTATAATGACACTTATAATTGCTACTTAAGTTCTTAATATCAGTATCTAAAAAAATCAACGGGAACCCATCACTTGAAACAATGCAGATAACCTTTCAGTTGCTCATAGGACTAATGATAAGTATATAGGTAAATATATGAAAATAGAAGCTTTGACTGTGACCCTAAAATGATATATATGAGATACCAAATTGAGATTCAAAAGCAAGGGACAAATTTTTGACGAATATACTAGAAAATTGTTTCAGGGGCTGTGATTAAAGGAGAGGATCGTGAAGACAAATTTTTTAGCAGGAGCTATTCTAGGAGCGCCTTTCCCGTCACTCTCACTAAGCCAATTGGGAAAGAAACTTTCAAGGGAGCACCTTCGCCCGACACCCCATAGGTTTATTGGGATCAGGTGGTATTTTGTTATATGGATAAGTTCATTAGTGGTGATCTGTGAGATTTTGGTGCACTCAAGGGTGCAAGCACGTTTAGAGCTTCACGTGTGTCCTGACGTTGAAGGAACTTAACTGGATGGATGTCTTTATTTCTACTTAGAAAGTCTATAAGGGTCAAGAGCCAGGCCAGATAGTTGTTTCTCACAAAGTGAAAGAAAGAAAAGGTGACTGCACTGGGATTGGCCTCCACTCCTAGAGTTTGTTGTGTTAAGGGATTTCTAAATGTTTGTTGTAGACAAGATATGAGCCACCTGTGTGAGAGAGCTGATGCCCTCTTGGGCCCTATCCAAAGAGCTGCTAAGTGAAACAAACAAACCTCAATAAAAGTTACCTTGAATTCCTAGGGGTTATAGAAGGAGTGAGTGATGGATTGGGGAGACTGTAGCACCCATGTTCAGCACAGCAGGTGACAGGAGTCCAGGAGTGAGTGCCCTCTGAGGAAGCCATGAGCTTACCACCTGAGAGAGACAAAGAGGGAGAGAGGTGGCTGTGAACATTGACCAAGCCCAGAAAGCATGTATGTGGCCAGCTGTCACCTGTGATCATGTAAGAATTTTCTTATTCTTGAGGCTGAGCATGGTGGCTCACACCTGTAATCACAGCACTTTGGGAGGCTGAGGCGGACGGATCATGAGGTCAAGAGTTCAAGACCAGCCTGACCAACATGGTGAAACCCCATCTCTTAAAAAAAAAAAGAATTTTCTTATTCTCAGTGTTTCCTTTTTCTCACCACTTAAACCCCATAGTTCAAGAAAACAGCTATCAGGAGGAGCAGAGGGATCAAAGGAGGTGAAAACGGAGAAGAAGGGGCTGACCATACCTTTTTTCACTTATTTTCTGATGCTGGTCTGTAGCCAGCCCTAGCTGGGAGAGGGAGGTGTCTATAGCTTGAAACTTTCAAATGTGACTAACATATTGAACTGGGCACTCTAATTTCCGAATTGGGACTGTGTTTGATAACTTAAAGTGACTATATGACATCATATTATTTAATATTTAGAAAATTAAGTGGACTCCTTGACTTTTCAGGTAGTAGGTAGAAAACTTTCACTATTAAGTAATTGTAAAGGGATAGTGGAAAGTAATGTAAAGGTATTCTGTGACTCTACTCTTTGAGTCTTGCATGGGTCTAGAGACATGTATACATACACAAAAAAATGTGTGTGTGTGGTGTATAGTAGGTACATATTTTAACTTCAAGGAAGCATTCACTGAGAAATTGATTTCTTTATTTTAATCCTAATATTGTTTCTGACATTTTATAAGTAATGAATATGATACTTTATTATCATTATAAATATATTCTGTATAGCCCTCTCTCTTCAATAAAAAGCAGAGACTCTGTCTTCCTCGTATTAACTTTAGGTTGAAAAGATGGCTTACGGAGCTAGATTGCTTAGTACAGTAAGTAGCTCTGCCACTTAACTAGCTGAATGACCTTTGATTAAATTACTTAATCTATTTGTGCTTCAGTTTTCACATCTATGCAATAGACATCAGAATTGCACCTGTATTATATATGGTTGTATTAAATATACAGATGTGCATACATTTTAAGAATATAAACATATGTATAAGGTTAGAAAGTGTTAGCAAATATTGTTTCCTATGTTATTTGTTAAATATTCTGATTTATATCTTTTTCTCTGTTCTTACAAGCAGAAAGAGGGAATGCAATTTTCAGAATGTTTGAAATGTTGCCTCAAAAGCAATGCTGTCTGCTGTGGAATGGCTACTTTAAGAATCTTGAAATAAGGGCACTCCACTCAATTGTCATGGGAAGTCATACTTTTATAATAAGCTGGCTTCCTGAGTGTATCATTGTGTGGACAAGGAGAACAAGACACAGGAGAGCCCTGGTATGATCTTTGAGCTGTTTTTGTGCTCTCTGATTATATGTCAGTTGAATGAATTACCTGGTAATTTCAGCTATCAACAACTTCGCAATGCTGTGTCACAAAGGAATCTGACTTTAAGAATCTCCCAGATAATTTTATTCAAAGTGCTTAAAATGTAATGTAGAAGGTTAATATGCACCTCAAGTGTCACAAAGAGTTTTGTTTTGTTTTGTTTTGTTTTGTTTTGTTTTGTTTTTGGAGACAAGAGTCTCGCTCTGTTTCCCAGGCTGCAGTGCAATGGCAAAATCTTGGCTCAGTGCAACCTCTGCCTCCCAGGTTCAAGCGATTCTCTTGTTTCAGCCTCCCAAGTAGCTGGGACTACAGGTGCGTGCCACAGCGCTCGGCTAATTTTTGTATTTTTAGTAAAGACAGGTTTCACCATGTTGGCCAGGCTGACATTGAACTCCTAACCTCAGGTCATCTGTGTGCTTCAGTCTCCCAAAGTGCTGGGATTACAGGTGAGAGCCACCACACTGGGCCCCAAAAAGCTTTTATATTAGAGAAATATAATAATATAAAATATAAGTTAATATATTAATACGAAATATATCAGTCTACATCATATATGTTGTATTAGAATGTGCTTCTATATATTTTATATGTTTTATTTATTCAAACAAGTCAAGTAAGTGACACACTTTGATAATAGTAATTGTTTCCCCTTAGTAATGTAATACTCAGGACACAGAGAGTAAGTGCTTGGTGTTTTATTTATCATCCAAGCTAGTGATATCCTTTAATCCTAACAAGGTTAAGGATACATTTTTATGTTTTTAGTTTTGAAAGTTCAACTCTTGTTAAGCCATCACTTTCTAGCATTTTATGCCTTCTTCTGGCATGATCATATTTTGTATTTAACCCAGTAGTCGAACCTTGCAACTAGTAGTGGGCTAGTGGGCTATGTCCTTTTCCTGGTTAGTGACCGGATTCTCTATTCTTCTAAATGGTAACAAGTGAACTCTTCAGGAGGGATTGTTTAAATCTGTCGTGCGAACAAACAGCTATGTGTTCAGAAAGCCGGAATTTATATTGCTGTCAAAAATGGCCAAATGATTTGAAAGGCAAAATTGTAATTACCAAAGCCAAACTATTTGTCTGAAATTTTATAAATGCAATAAATGTGATGTTAGCTGCAGTGAAATATCGTGTGTAGGAAGCAGTACTGGCTGGGCACGGTGGCTCACACTTGTAATCCCAGCACTTTGGGAGGCTTAGGTGGGTGGAAATCCGCTCTCTACTAAAAATACAAAAATTAGCTGGGTGTGGTGGTGCACACCTGTAATCCCAGCTACAAAGCAGTGCTTTTGTAAGAAGCATATCTAACTAAGTATTTGGTCTGTTTTTTCAGTAGATCTGATGTTGAGTTCTGGCAACTTAACTTTTTAACTATGTGGCTTTTGGCAGATTGCTTAACCTTTCTGAGTCTCAGTGTTTTAATTGGTAAAATAAGAATAACCACAGCTTAATTATTGTCAGAATTGAAGACAAATATTTGTATATGATCATGACATTAACAATGATGAAGAAAGCTCTTAGGACAATACCTGGCTTTTAAGTGTTTACTAAATTATTAATCTTATTATTTTTATAAAAGGCAGTATTACAAGTAAATAAGTTATTAAACCAAATTAACCCGATTTTCTCCTCTTACCTCTCTGCCTATCCAGTAAAACGGTAAAGAGAATCAAATAAGTTGAGGCAGAGAATATACACTGTAAATTTTCCAGAGGCCACACAAGTGTAAAATGTTATTTAGTTAGGATGAGGTACACAATTTTATGTGTAAAGTCAATTAAAGTGATATTTTCCAAAGCTTTAACCTTAGGCTTATTGATACATCAAACACTTAGAAATTCAAATGGATAATCTTGATTTAAACAGTGTTTCAGATGTTCTTAATTGTAATTCAAGAGTTACAATTTAACTCGATCTAAAATACACTGAAAAGATTCCTACTAAGCAGTGAATTATAACCAGGCAATTTGGAAGCTCAGGTTTTAACCAGACAATCAATTTGGAAGAATGATGTCTATTAAAATTTATGTTTAATGGTATTGATGATGCTTTGCCCTCTAAAAACTTTGGAGCAACTAATTGTAGTTTTATTTGATCCAAATTTATCTTGGTTATTATTTCCAACCTGGTCTTAGTTGTGAAATGTTTTGCAGTAAAATCTGCCTATCAGACATTTTGAAATTCCTCCCCTGAGTCCGAGAAGAAGACACTGGTTTGAAATTTAAGATGGTTGTCAGGGCACAGGCTAGACACACTACCAATTCCTGTAATCAGTTTTGCTTATTAGATATTTTATGGATTTTACCATTCTATTAAATTGATAGAAAGTATATTTTATTTTATTTTAGAGACAGGGGCTTGCTCTGTCACCCAGGGTGGAGGGCAGTGATGTGATGACAGCTCACAGCATTCTTGAATTCCTGAGCTCAAGCAATCTTTCTGCCTCAGCCTCCCAAGGAGCTGGCTGGCATTACAGGTGCACACTACTATTCTCAGCTAATTAAAAAAAAATTTTTTTTTTTGGTAGTGACAGGGTGTCACTATGTTGCCCAGGCTGGATGTGTTTTCTATACATCTAAAATATAAAATTTTTACTCTTGAGGACATAGAACTTCTTTTACTATTTCTGAATAAAATTAAAGATAGGAATATGAAAGGTTTATTCAACAAGATACAGTATCCATTTCTTATCAAATCCGTTGGCTCTGGAGCTTAGTGTCAGATTATTAAAGTTCATTAAAGCTCTTGCTCATGGCTTTTGTTTTGCTTTTCAGAAGTGAATTTAACTAGCTTGAGAAATGTCTTGTAGAAATGGAGTTGCCTTAGTGTAAAACTACGTCACTAACCTAAAATGGCCTTCAAATTTAAGGCTGTAATTGATACTACAGCTTCATCGTGCTATACCGAAGGAAAAATACGCTTTAATCAAAGGGGTTCCTATTGTTCATTCACCTATTCTGCTTGCCTTAAAAATGCTGAGAGGTAAATGCTAGGATTTTTTCCATGTAAGTTACACTTATAACACAAATGTATCTGAAGCACAGGTTTGCAAAGAAATGACAATAAAAGATTCAGCAAGATGCAAGAATTCTTTTGTTGTATTCCTAAGAAGGTGGGAAAAGAATCTATTTTTGGAAAGGGCTTGTACTGCTAGGTAAAATTCCCTTTCTTCTTCTATTCCTTAAAGAAGAGACTTCAAGAGGCTTTTGTTTATATAAGAAGACTGAACTTGAGTAATTTAAGATGGTGATATGGAAAGAGTACCTATTTCTCTAATTTTTAAAAGGATTTGTACCTTTCACCCGTCTCTAACAGGGTAACAAATGTAATGTTAATTTAGTTGAGTTATACTTTCTATATGAGTTTGCTAACAGAACTTGCCATAAAAGCCTTTGTGAAGAAGCTTGATTGGTTTGGTTACCATAGCAACGTGGTTGAATGGAAGAGTGATTTCCTTTAGGAACCTTTCCTAAATGCTGTTTTGTACCCTGTAAAGATATTGCTAGCTTGCCATCCCTTGTGAGGAGGTGAGAGGAGATCACTTTCAGGGTCAACTTTGTGTCTTGTGTTTATAGATTATCCTCAGCAATCAAAAGACTGCCTGGCTCATCTCATTCTTTCCATAGCTGAACCAGTTCTGTTCTTCAGCATACAGTGATAATAGGAGCCTCGCACAGACCTTTACGTCCTGAAATACACAAAGAAAAAAGTGAATCTAGACCAACGATCATATTCTTTTAAGTGCATTTCCTAAAGCTAATGTCTGTTATGGATTTTTAATTTCCTGCTTATCTTTGTTTGAAATTCCTCAATTTATCAATAATTTGTCCTGTGAGTGATGTTACTGTTTTGAGGAGACAAAGGGTTTAACCAGTAAATAGACCAGCAGGGGCTTCGTTTAAAATCCTTAGTAGTGGTTTGGTATTCTGGAATTGCTGTAAACCCTAAGGCTTACATTTGAGATTTCCTTTGTTATGGGGTAAATGTCTGCTCCATTAGCACAGCAATTGTGTACAAAAATGCATCAAATCACTCAAATACCACCATAGGGTGTTTTTCAGTGGTTAAAGCTGGCTAATGGTTATTTCACTTGTACACTCAATAATAACAGCAGTAAGGCCTATTATAACTATTTTTCTAATCAGCTACATATTTGCAATTTTTCATTTTCACCCCTTGATTTAGGTCCTTGGAATCAGATACTCCAAAACAGACTTAATGGCTTTAACTAAAGAATTGTATCAACACTGTTGGTACTGGTTATACAGTGACTTAAAAGTTGCCTAGGAATGATTTTGTGCAGGAGGTGAGGGGAAAAAAACTCATAATCTCAAACTGCTGGGAATATTTTAAAGATTGCAACACATAGCTTCTGACTTTTGATGCCACGATTGGTAACAAAATTTATATATAACAGTATGAAATGATTATATTGGAGTTATTGTTTTATTTTGATGAGCAAATGTTAGAAGTTAAATTTTTATAACTGCTAATGGATGCTCGTTTTCTTTGTTGCCTGAAATGACCGTAATGGTTAAACAAATTTTGGGAAAGAATAGATCATATTTTGAGACTGACTCACCTGAAATATTTATTTTTGTGTATTTTGGATTTTGTGGATTATTTTGGAAAATGTATGTTTCAGTAGCTAACCATTCCCTGTGATTAAAGGTAAGCCAGTTAAATTTATGACAGTAGCAGCAGCAGAGGCATGATTTGAAGACCAGAAAACAGCTTATATCAGATGTGGAATTTTCAAATGCCTGGTGGTTCTCTGTATCTTCTTTCCATATTTCTCTTTTACTGTCTCTTTTCTCAATAAAAATGAAGAGAAAATGAAAAAAAAAAAAAGCCAAATTAAGTAATGTCACCTTTAAATGAGGGATATGGCAATTCCTGTTCACTGTCAGAATTGGAGCCACAAAGCTGAGACAGATATGGCCATAGTTGAGAACAGCATTTACTGAATAAGAAGTGGTAGTAGTTTCAGACGAAATTTGCACGTTTGTTCTAAGTGACTGTCTACTGAAATGAACACTCTTCTCCAGGAAGCTATGTGGATGCACATTATAAACAAAACTTAGGTTTCAATTGTGGAACTCCTCTCCTCTTATTAAAGTTAAGTGCTCTTCTAACTTTATTATTTTTGTAGCCTTTGTATATCTCATACTAGTTGTATAATTTATGCTACGTGTATATGTATGTATGGCCCCACTTTTCCAGTGAAGAATCTCACTTTTTCCTCATCCTTGGTTATACTTAGTTGGATCATTGTGTAACCTATGTCACAGCTGGTTCGTGCTCTCCAAACTCATGCCCTTGTTTTTATCTCTGCCCTTGGATGGCTGTCTTCTATTTTCACTCAGAATTTCAACACATTTTGACTTGCCGGTGTCACCTAGGGCTTCCTCCCCAGGTATTTCTTCTTCCTTAATTTCTTTGCTGCCTTTAGTGCTGCTGACCTCACCCCTTCTGGGGCATTCCTATTGGCCTCAGCTTTAGGTTTTCAGCTGCCCTGGTTCAGATTTCTTGAACATTCTTTCTGCGGGCTCTTTCCCTTCTTCCCTCCCTCCTCTCTTTCCTTCACTTAAAGCAGTTCTCCCTGAAGATATTCTTGCTTAGTCTTGCCCTCTGCCCTTACTCATTCTGTAGAAATGAATGAGGGTACTTCATTCATACTGCATATGAAATTACCGTATATGCAGAAGATGCCCTGCTCTATATTTTTAGCCTTGACTTTCTGGCTATATGGAGAGCATTAACTTTTGAGTTTCAGGACAGCATCCGTAGGCTTAAAAAAAAAAATACTTGCATAAAGCTACTTACTATGTGTATAATTTGTATTCAGTTCTAAATCAATACTTTTATTGAGCATTTATTATCTGTCAGGTGCTGTGCTCTGCGGAGATACCAAGGTGCAGAATCCATGGTCCGTGCCCTTTCAGACATTGGCAATTTAGAGGAGAGAAAAATAAATAAATCTGGTTACACTTCAGGGTTGTGTGACAGAGGAAGGCCAAAAGAAATGTGAAAGCACCTAAGAGAAGTGACTAACTCAGACTTGGAGGGGAAAAAGGTCCAAAGAAATCTTCTTAGACAGTATCATCATTTTCTTTTAAATGTCTTCCTCAGTAAGCTAACTCCTTCTGTGATATTAGACAGCAGAACTGTATTGCTTAACAAAGTAGCTCTGGAACTCAGCAAAGCATCTCTTGTATATTTATCAAATGAATAAATGTGGCCGTTTTTGAGGGAAGTAAGCCTCACAGCCCATGAAAGAAAATAGGAGGAAGGCCTGGTGAGGTGGCTCAAACCTGTAATGGCAGCACTGCAGGAGGCCGAGGCAGGAGGATTGCTTTAGCCCAGGAGTTTGAGGCCAGCCTGGGCAACAAATCAAGACTTTGTCTCTAACAGAAAATTGTAAAATTAGCTGGTCATGGTGGCATGTGCCTTGTAGTCACAAGTACTTAGGAGGCTGAAGCGGGAAGATCGCTTGAGCCTAGGAGGTCGAGGCTGCAGCAGTGAGCTGCGGTAAAGATTAGGAGAAGGAAAAGGAATAGCATGCACTATACTTGTTCCCTAAGATACATTCTGTTTGTGGCTTTTTTTTTTTTTTCTCAAACTTCTGAGGTCCTTTTAAATTCTGATAAAATATTCCTTTATGGCTGGTGACTCCCTCTGGCCTTTTCCCCTCCCTTTCCTCAACGTGTTCTCTTTGTCTGGTCTCATATGCAGACTTAATGACAGTGATAATTATTCTACCCTCCAGGTCATTAATGAAAAATGTCCACTGGAGCACTGCCCAGAATTGACCACATTGGAGCCCCATTTATTATACTCCCTCCAAGGCTGACACGTTTCCATCGATAGCTCCCTGCTGAACATGACCTTCCTGCCATTTCATAGCTATGAGTGTAGATCCTGTTTTCGCAGTTTATTGATGATTATGTCGTGAGGAGCAGAATCAAAAGCTTTGTAAAAATCTGAATATAAATTGTGTCTTGCTTCTTCCCTTGATCTCCTGGGCTAGTCACTCCATCAGGAGAGGTTAGATTATTTTGACAGGACTGAGTCTGCATCAGGCTATGTTACTTAAGACTGTTTTCTTTAAGATGTGGGCAACTAGATGTTTTTCTAAACAATGTTTCTGAGGTAAGTCCAAGATCATTACTGTCTTTAAAAAAAAGTTTCTATATTTTGTTAGCTTTCAAGCCACACCCAGTTCACTCAAGAGTTTGTGGAGTTTGTTACTTTGCTGCAGCACTGGCTAATTCCTTTGGTACAATGGGTTGAAGGTCAGCATGGACTAAAGATTGGAAGGTTGGAATGAAGTCGGTTTATTGAACTCTTATCAAATTTTCTCCAACCTCCGCCTCTCTTAGCTGATCTTTCTTAAGTCGTCGCACACGTACTTTCAGAATATATTAGATAGCTTTATCATCTACGGAAATTATTTCTTTAAGAGTAAACAATAAGTGGGAATTGATGGATATAAGTTTATTAAAACAGGGGATTCTTAATTAGCAAATACATGGAAACTTGGTACCCAAGTATTTTTAGGTCTATAAGTAACGTTATTTTCCAGGAATGACTGACTTTATTTTCTGTAAGAACCCATTTATATAGAGTTTTATGCTTTAAAATATATATGTATACATGTATATACATAAAAATATATATGTGTATCTAAGTGTGGATATAATTGCTAGAAATAATATAGCAGCTTGGTAACACAGGAGACCTTTCTTCACATTTTTAAAGAAAGGGAGTCTGTTGGGGATATTGTCATTCTACATTTGACTTTCCCTAATGAGTACTTATTTTTTCTGTTTTGTTTGTGCCATATGTAGGATAGGAACATGCAGCCTGCTTCTTTGCTGTTTATATTCAGGTATCCACCCAGCTGGTATAAGGAGAACCTTGATCTTTATGGAATGTTTCACAATTCCAGAATTGCCCCGTCTGTGTTGGTCTCCCTGAAGCTTCCCTGCGCAGATCTTCACTGAGGCCTCACAGACCTCAGGTCCCTGCCTGAGTTGATGTCTTTCAGACAGGAAGTGCTCTGAGATCCTTAGAGAAAGGTGGGAATATCAAGAAGAGTTTGCATGGGAAACAAGGTGAATTTCTCGGTTGCATGTAAGAAAAATCCGGTTTCGGTTACAGCAGGTGATGAAATTGAATTACAACTGTGTTGTTTTTCTGGGGGCAAAGATACTATTCTAGGCTTTTTCAGTAATATGAAAAAGTACATATGCTGAGAATATATAATTTTAATAGTTGAGGCAATATAGCCTTTCAGAAAACAAAGTTCGTCTTTGTCAGTGATTAATGTCTTTGAGTCATAAGGCTCTTTAGAGCATGAAGTAAGAGTGATTGTTCTGTTCCTTAGTGACCTCAGGACTGTGTCTCCTGATTGGGCTTGGGTTATGGTTGTAGCTAACAGAGCTTTATTAAGAATTCTATTAATTTATTCAGTTCCACAAACACTGATGGGCCTTTTCCATGAACGAATTCAGTTGGCAGATTTTTATTGTACTCCTACCCTACCCCAGGTGCTGGAGATCATAAACAGGTTGCAGAGTCTCTCCTCTTTGTGATCATAACCTAGGGGGTCAATGGACGTGACTGTAAATGATGAAGTGCAGTGGTGTAAATGTCAGCATTGTGGTGGTAGGATGCTGAGCTTCACTGTAAAGGATTGGTACTGGGAAGTGGTCGGGGAAGGCTTCTCACAAGCCAAAAAGGAGACGAATCAATGAGTGAGATCAAGACTGCACCCATTAATTGTTTGATCTGAATGAAGTATGTTTACAGTTTTATTAGTGGCTGCAGTAGTTGCTGGTTGTGCCCTAAGTCACATCCCCTTGGTCACCTTCGATCTCACTGGCAGCTCTAATTCCCTGAATGCTGACTGCGTCCCGCCTGGGGCACAGTTGTTGTTGCCTTTCTGTTCATGGCTTTCTCCCAAACTGAGGAAGCTCACTCAGCACTTCAGCAGGTACAGTTGGAATGTGTACTGGAACTAATATGCCTAGGAACAGTTCATAACCAGCGGGGGAAGGGGGCTTGGAGGATACACGCCCCTGCTTTCCCTCATCCACAGGAAAGATTCAGTGAGCCTCTGAGACCTCACAAAGACCCCGTGATTGATTTTTATTCCTCCTTTGCCCCACTTTTCTCTCTCCTTATTCTTGGAGTTAGTTCTGAAAAAAAAAAAAAACTGCCTGCAAGTCCTTGTCTCAGGCTCCACTTTCAGGGTAACCAAAATTAAAACAGTTGCCAAGATTTAAAAACTGGAGAATGACAAATAAAAATTCAGATCTCCACTTCTCTTGAAACACTGAAGAACTGATAACTGTAAGAGCATGTTCCTTTAGAGCAATAGTCAGCTGATGCTGAAGAGTGGCTGATTCTTCAAATGAGGGGATCTCAACTTTTTAGGACATCCTAATGCCCACACAGTCTGAATCTTTCTTCAAAATATCCACTCAGACTCTAAAAGCAGGGGAGCTTCAGATTCACGATGATGTTTGAGTTGAGGCTTTCAAAGGTAAAGGAAGATAACCTTTGAAGAAGGTAACCGGGCAGGAGAGAGAAGGCCCCACGTGGCAAATGTAGCATCATCTCAAAGCCAAGGAAATGGGCGTGTTATTTATATCTCCCCAGGACTTTTTGTGTGTGCAATAGCCTACCTTTTTCTTTCCAATGTCTATCATACTATGGCAAAAGATGTAGTCTTTCAATAGAGTTATACAATTCTGGCTTTCCATCAATTGTAAAAACCACGACTATCAACATTGATTAATTGGATCGTTATACAAACCACCCTGCAGTAGTAAACACCCATTGTGTGGCGGGGAGGCATATGTTTGTCATATCCATTAGGGGAGCACTTGGGGCCCACAGGACTGATGAATTGGCCCACATTGTCTTACTACACAGCTGTCACAGCTTCTCTGATAGCAGGTGATAGTTCTGCAAGAGCATGTCAAATTGGTGCTTATTTCTTATGATATCTGTTGATGGAAGCTCCCTTTTAGGTTTGATCCAGACAATGACCTTGATATTCCTGGTGAAGAATAAAGGCTCACAATTACTGTTTTAAGAAGGAGAGACTTGTAGCTTGTGCCTCACACCCGTCATATCAAATTATCAGGCTGAAACTGATAATACAATGAACACTGGCTCTCGACAGCAGTGTTACATCTGCTGGATTTGTACGCAGGGTAAACCTTCTGCCAGCTATCTCATAGAAATCCATGGAGATAGGATGTGGTTAACACCTGGAGTTTTTCAGGTGTGTGCTCAGACACTCTGCTTGCGGAGGGTAACATCTATTTCATAATGATACCTTTGAGGACTAAACCTTTAAATCTAAGAAGTGGAAAATAGTGATTGAGCTGAGTTTTACAGAGTTTCAGGGAGATGTAAATGGAAAGAAGACTGAGCTTCTTTGGAAAATGGAAAGATGGTGGGTATTGGGTTATTGGCTCCACTGTTAGGGCCATAAGACCTCGGTGGAGTTAGTCTTATGGAAATTGTGTCCACCTGTAAGATGCTGATGCCAATATCTACCCTGGCTACCTTACACTGTATGTGAGATAAGAAACTTGGAAGCATTTTGTTTGTTTGGCAAAGAACTGTATAAACATACAACGGTGGTATTTTTTCAGTCTGTCTCTGAATATACAGATAATACAAAACGTTAAAGTGTGACATTTTGACAATTAGTATTTTCAAGCTTTTGTTTTTTGGAGATAGATGAACTATGGGATGCTAGAATGGGTACCATGCAGAGTTAGGAGGTCTGTTTTCAAGTCTAAATCATATAACAAATAGCTTGGTGACCTTGGACATCCTAGTTTTGGAATTGGTTAGTCTCATTGGACAGTGGTCTCTGACTTTCCTTCCATTCTTTTGTTCTATGAATAGTGGCTACTTCTATTTGCTTGGGTGCTTGTGTTCCATCTCGCAGTGTCATTTCATCTTCGTGATCAGGAAGTGTAAACACTGTTCATGCTTCACTCAGCGGTACTTAATTGCATATAAAGGATCCAGGGAGCTCTTTGAAAATGTATATTTCAAGGCTCCACATCCAGAGAGTTTGATTCAATGAGTCCAGTCCGGATCCCAGGAATAACTATTATCAGCATCCCATTTAAATCTAGTGCAGGTGGTCTTTTGAAAACCATTGGTGTAGAACATATATACATTTCATGTTTCATTAATATTTATTAATAATTTACAAGGTCAAAAAGATATTTTGATTGTTTATTATTTTGCATTGAGGCTACTGCTGTACTTCCATCACTAAATTGGCTTTGCATAAATACAGTGGACGAGGCTTAACCAGGACTATTGAGTGTCTCTGGGCTTGACTGTAGTGTACTGTGGTTTTGCATATGTAAGTTATATTCTTTATGGTTTTCTCCACGAAAGCCAAAAGAAAAAAAAGCAACATATGCTTTAAAATTCTACTTGCATATAAATTTTGTATTTGGTATTTCATTACAGTCATTTTAGAGTTAGTGAACATGGGGTTAGCTTATTGCTTTCCCAAAAGTGCTTACCATGGAAAAGACTTGATGCAGTGTCTGCACAGATTAGGAGTGTGATTAGGGGAGCAAATGGGAGCAGCACTCTGGTTGCTGTTGTTCACCTCTCACACCATTGCCTTTTAACTAAAGAAACCTCTATTCCAGTTGTATGGTGGCATCCTTGACTGATTTGTGTGTCCAAGTTCTAACTCATTTAGACATGAGAACAGGATGTTGATGAAAGGAAAAGACAAAACACGATGATACTTTTGAGTTTAAAGTGGTGTCAAAGATGAAGAGCAGGGGGAAGTCAATTGGGCACTTTCACGACCTCATGCAAAATACATAGCATTTTCATTTTGTAGAGCAAACGTGTCCCCAAGCAGTGTTTGAAATTTAGGTTTCTAATTTATGTAGAGCTTTACATGCAAGAGTGAGTACACTAGACTGAATTAATGTATACCGTGGAATACAGATTCTCTTTAGATTCATTTTGCCTTGTCTCGCCATTCATATCCCGGTTGCCCACCTTCATTGTGTTTTTATAAAGGGTTCACCTCTGAGGTGAAATGGAAGGTTGTGGATAGGAAACAATTCAGCAAAGGAGCAGACCACACTTGTTGGAATTGTTAATAAGATCAAGTTCTGAATAACCATGAAAGACTTTTTGGGTTTTCTTTCATAAACGTATATATGTATAAGGGTAATGATTAAGGAATGAGGTGAGCTCTAACCAAATCCATATTAAAGAAAGCAAAATCCCGTTTTTTTTTTTTTTTTTTTTAAAAAGAGCCATTTAAGTTCTTTAACCATTCACAAATAAAATTACCCACACAGAAAACTAGTGAAACTTTCTAAATAATAGTTTAATTCTCTCTTAATGTGTAATTTCTTTGTTTGTTTGATTATAGTGTTCATTAGTATTGACTAGGTAGGTGCAGTGGTTTGTATCTCCAGATAAGCTAGAGTCTGTGAAAACTCCCAGCTTCCATTTTCATCTTTTTAAAGCCTTACTTCTCACTTTTTTTTTTTTTTTTGAGACGGAATCTTGCTCTGTCGCCCAGGCTGGAGTGCAATGGTGCGATCTCTGCTCACTGCAACCTCCGCCTCCCAGGTTCAAGTGATTCTCTTGCCTCAGCCTCACAAGTAGCTGGGATTACAGGCACATGCTGCCATGCCTGGGTAATTTTTTTGTATTTTAGTAGAGATAGGATTTCACGGTGTTGCCCAGGTTGGTCTCAAACTCCTGAGCTCAAGCAGTGCACCCACCTCGCCTCCCTAAGTGCTGGGATTACAGGCGGGAACCATCGCCCCGGCCTACTTCCTACTTTCTTCAGTGTCAGCAGCTATTCTCTTAACATAAATATTTTTGACACTGTAATTGTGATGGAACAAAGGCAATTCATGGGTCTTCCTACATTTCAGTTGTCCTACTTACTCCTGTGACAGAATTAGGTTTTTATTTCCATTGAATAAGTTATATGAGTGCAAATATATTTCTGGCACCATTATAGTAGATCTTAGTACAGCAGCCAAATGGAGGGAGTGTGTTTGAGTACTTAATTTGGGCAAAGTGGTTTTTAAAATATGTTTTTAACAGTAATCCAAATATCTTCTATTAAAACCCCTTTAATCAGATAAAATGCATTAAAAAATCAGAACAGAACCTTGGTTAGTTACAGTAGAGTAATCCTGTCATCTCTTAAACCAGCCAAGGTGTGAAATTAAAATATTGGCTAGCCTTAAACATATACAATTAATTTCAGGAAGGCTTTGTCAATACTTGCTGGATACTTACAGATAATTTTATAGTATGCACATTTTAAAGCTACATGACTCATAGAAGTCAACAGAAGGGGTAAGGTGGTTTTGTTTGAGTGTAGCAGGTACTATTTACATCTCTGGAAGTGTTCTGATAAGAGGTAGGTTTGAATCTGTTCATTACATATGAATATTGGTTCTTTGTTTTTTAAAAAAATTATATGATTGCAGTTTGAATTTTGAGATCAATTTACTGGTGGTCTTGTCAGCATTTTATAACTCTTTGGGAGTGAAAGTGTGATATTTATTTGCACATTAAATTAGCTCCTTAAAAATAAAAAAAAAAAGGTGTAAACTGTAAATTATAGCATTGACATCAAAAAGATTTTCCTACTCTGTCTCTATTTATTTTTCTGTTTTTTTCTTTCTATTGCAATTGAAGTTTATAATCATTTTCCGAAATTGGCAAGCCACTGGCTTTCTTACTACAATTATTGTATAAAGATGATGTGCATAATATTTTCAGTTCTGACATCAGGATTGGATTAATTTGATATTCGTGCTGGCTTTTAAGGATACCTAGTTTTTAGAGACAGACCTGGCCAGAACTTTCAAGTGGGGAAAACAAAGATTCTAATTGCAGCTCTAACTTGCTCTGTGGACTTGAGATACTCAAATTTTCGAAACTTTAGTTTTCCTACTGTAATTTGGGTAATACCAATCTCATAGATTGTTATGAAATTAAGCGGGGCTAGGCCCCCAAAAGGAGGATGATCTTGGTTCATTTTTCATTTGTTCTTCTTATTTTTCCAGATACTGTCTGTGAGGTATAGGTCCTGATCCCATGGTTTTGATCTGATAAGCACAGGCCTCATGAAATGAAGTTCTATGGAAGTTTCTACCAACAGCATGCTGTAATCCCTTCTGAGCCTCCCCTTCTTTTTCCTCTGCTACAGCAGAAACAGAAACAGCTTTCTAATTAAGTATAGTCACCAGGATTCTCTTTCAAATTTAGAAAGCCCAGGATGTTATGAGATCTGGGAGGTGTTAAAACATCACATTAGTCAACACAAGCTATTTTTATGGATGTACCTATCTGTCTTCTCTCCTGTACTTTGAGCTAAAGTCCTTACGGCTAGAGATCATGTCTCAGTTACTCTTATTTCTCCAGTGCACTAAAAGGTCGCCACTCATCAAAGTCTGTGAACTAGAAAGAAGTAAGTATTAGAGTATTCTGATTAAGAAAGAGTTAATGCCACACGTTTCTCCAGTTAGGATGGTTTTTTTGTTTTGTTTTGTTTTGTGGGAAGAGGAGTTTTGTTTGTTTTTTGGATACAGAGTTGCTCTCTGTCACAGGACTGGAGTGCACTGCCTTGACTTCCAGATCCCAGCAATCCTCCCAATCCAGTTTCCCAGGTAACTGGGACCACAGGCATGCACCACCACACCTGATTAGTCTTATTTTTTGTAGAGACAGGGTCTTCTTATGTTGCCCAGGCTGGTCTTGAACTCTTGGGTTCTAGTGATCCTCCCGCCCTGGGCTCCCGAAGCGCTGGGATTCCAAGTGTGAGCCACTGTGCCTGGCCAAGGATAGTTGGTTTTAAAGTGCCTATAGATACGTATTATTAAGAGAAATGAGGAACTGGGCACAATGGCTCATGCCTTTAATCCCAGCACTTTGGGAGGCTGAGGCGGGTGGATCACTTGAGGTCAGGAGTTTGAGACTAGCCTGACCAACATGGTGAAACTTCGTGTCTACTAAAAATACAAAAATTAGCAGGGTGTGGTAGCGCCTGCCTGTAATCCCAGCTACTAAGTAGGCTGAGGCAGGAGAATTGCTTGAACCCAGGGGGCGGAGGTTGCAGTGAGCTGAGATCGCACCATTACACTCCAGCCTGGGCAACAGAGTGAGACTCTGTCTCGAAAAAAGAGAGAGAGAGAAATGAGGAACTTCAAAATAAGAAAAAAATCCAATAGATGTTAACAGAGCAAACACTTTTAGTGTCAGTTTTACAATATTATTTAGCAATAAATAGGTTTTGGACATGGCTTTTTGCCAATAAGCTTTTTTCTTCTTTTTCTGCCAAAAAAAGGTATTATTATGAATAGGACTATGAAACATGATTTCATCCTTTTTCTTTATTTTCTAAATTTGAGACAGGGATCTCACTCTGTCACCCAGGCTGGAGTGCAGTGGTTACAAGTGAGCCGATCACAGCTTACTGTAGGCGTTACCTCTTAGGCTCAAGCAGTTGTCCCTCTTCAGGTTTCAGGACTATAGGCTTGTGCCGCCAACTCATTTTTTAATTTTAAATTTTTTTTATTTTTTCACTGTGTTGCCCAGGTGTCACAATTTTTATAATATAAATATAAGTGTAAAGAACTCAAAGGTCAGAGATAATAATGCTAAAAGATATCATTGCTGAACCGATCTGAAAAGAGTAGATTACTAAAGGGAGTGTGAAAGAGCTTCCAGTTCAGTGTGATTTTCTCACTGGCAAAAGTAATCCCATTGATTTTAGTAATCATAAGCTATTTATTTTCTCAGGTAATTATAGGGAAGCCTAATAATTATGGTATACATTGTTATTCATGTTATCTAAGGTATACATTTGTTCAGAGATTAAAGGGGTATTTTTTTTCACACTTTCCAGATATGTGTGCTCATTCATAAATAAAAATAATAGCTAACATTGGCTGTAAGATCACTATGTGTCAATTTCTTTATGTGTGTTATCTTATGTAGTTCTTAACTGCCCTAGGAGGTAAGTATAATTATTATGTCCGTTTTGTTTATTTGGTTATTTAATTTTAGAGATGAGGTCTTGCTCTTCTGCCTAGGCTGAAATGCGGTGGTGCTATCCTAGCTCAGTATATCTTCAAACTCCTGGACTCAAGTGATCCTCCTACCTCAGTTTCTGAAGTAGCTGAGACTACAGGTGTGTGCCACCACACCCAGTTAATTTTTAAATTTTTTGTAGAGATGCGATCTTGCTGTGTTGCTCAGGCTGCTCTGGAACTCCTGGGCTCCAGCGGTCTTCCCACCTTGGCCTCCCAAAGCACTGAGATTATGGGCTTAATTTGCCACTCCTAGCCTATCTACATTTTAATGATGAAGCAATTGAAAGAAGTTAAGCAATTCCCCAAGACCACTGTAACTCCTAAATGTTAGTTGTGGGTTGGAGGCCTTTTCTGAATGAAACATATGGCCTTAGGACCTACAAATTGACCTGGAAGAAAGGAACTAGAATTTGCAATAGGAAATATTATCACTTTTGAGAACTTCGTGTGGGCTGAGTGTGGCCAGTTTTCAGGAAAATTCAGATTTCTCTTAGGCACTTACAGGCTTTGCAATTTCTCAGCTTATTTGAACATCTCCTTTCACTTTGTTTTGTGATTCCTTTCTTTGCCTTTGGGGCAGGGAGTGTCATCAAGAAGGTGATTGTGGATATTCTTCTATTTGAGGGCTTTTAGGTGTGGCTGGATAGTTTCTGAAGCCATTAAAGGCAGGAGAGTCAGGGAAGCAACCTTAGGATCCATGTAACACATGGTATCTGAAGTAGAGATTTCTGTACTGTTTTCTATACTCAGCCTTGTAAGGAAAAACCCTTCACCAATTCACTTTAATGGGTGCATCTATAACAGGGTGTAGGGGAACATTACTCAAATAATCCCTGTATTTCTTTCTCTAGTTAGACTTTAGGTATCTATAACTATGGGTGGATAGAAGGACCAGGGTTCTCTAAGAGCGTAAATTCAAAGAGTATATTAATAAAGCAATTTAATCATGATTACAGTCTGACTCCAGTTATGCAATGCTGTAAAAGTTTCAGATTAGTGATAATAAATAATATTTTAGGATTTTCAAAATCTTTACCTTTATCTCATTGAGAGGTAGAGTAAGTGGGAATTATCTCAGTTCACATTTCCCTCTTCTCCCATCTCCTCTCCTTCTCTTCCTTTCTTTTTTAAAAACTGCTTTTCAGTTTCTACAGTATGCAAAGAACTGTGGTAATACCATTAAGGGTTAATATTGAGACTAAAGAGAGGTCAGGCCAGATGACACACAGTGAAAGAAGTAACTCTAGGAGCCAGGTTTAATGGGTAATACCCCCTACTTCCTTTTAAAATATTGTTTGATAGATTGATCGATTGATACAGTGTCTCACTCTGTTGCCCAGGCTGGAGTGCATTGAGGCCATCTCTGCTCACTGCAGCCTCTGCTTCCTGGGCTCAAGCGATTCTCTAATCTAATATTATTTTCTGAGAAATATCTTTTGGCTATTTCAGAGAAAGAATGAAATTGTTACAGGGAAGGGGTCCCGATCCAGACTCCAAGAGAGGGATCTTGGATCTCCTGCAAGAAAGAATTCAGGGCAAGTCCGTAAAGTGGAAGCAAGTTTATAAGGAAAGTGAAGAAATAAAAGAATAGCTACTCCACACACAGAGCAGCCCTTAGGGCTGCTGGTTGCCCATTTTTATGATTATTTTTTGATGATATGTTAAACAGGGGGTGGATTATTTATGCCTCCCTCTTTTAGACCATGTAGGGTAACTTTCTGACATTCCCATGGCATTTGTAAACTGTCATAGTGCTGGTGGGAGTGTAGCAGTGAGGAGGACCACAGGTCATTCTTGTGGCCATCTTGGTTTTGGTGGGATTTAGCCGGCTTCTTTACTGCAACCTGTTTTATCAACATGATCTCTATGACCTGTATCTTATGCCACTTTTTATCTCATCCTGTGACTTAGAATGCCTTAACTGTCTGGGAATGCAGCCCAGTAGGTGTCAGCCTCATTTTACCCAGTCCCTGTTCAAGATGGATTTGCTCTGGTTCACATGCCTCTGATAGAATGCCTTACATGATGTCAGATACAATCAATTTTTTAAAAACATGCATACATTAAATAAAGGAACCAAAAATAAAGCATTAAAACTTTTGATGTCGAGCAGTCATTAGAAAGGCATAATGCATGACCACATATATACATACATACGTACTTATATGTGGAAGGTAGGGAAATGATGAAGTGGTGATTGCTATTTGATCACACCTTTGTGTCCTTGAAAAATAATGATAGTGCTGTCCTGTGCTTGTATACTTTGTGTAACTCATAGGTATGAATGTTTATCATCTTCACAAAATTATGGTGGCAGCAGTATGTGTATCATTTCTTCTTTTTTTTTTTTTTTTTTTTGAAACAGAGTCTCTCACTGTTGCCCAGGCTGGAGTGTACTGGTGTGATCTTGGCTCAGTGCAATCTCCGCCTCCTGGGTTCAAGCAATCCTCCTGCCTCAGCCTTCCGAGTAGCTGGAACTACAGGCGTGCACCACCACGCACAGCTAATTTTTTTTTTGTATTTTTAGTAGAGATGGGATTTCACCATATTGGCCAGGATTGTCTCAATCTCCTGACCTCATGATCTGCCTGGCCTCCCAAAGTGCTGGGATTACAGGCGCAAGCCACCCTGCCCACCCTATATTTATTATTTCTTAACAGAATTTTACTGATATTTGCTTGGGGAAAAGTAGAGAGTCTTTGCTTGAGAAGAAAATTTTTTGTGTGTTTGTGTGGGAACATCTGCCCTGGATTGACTGAGGTCACATACCAACTTCAAAGAAAAAAAAGTGTATGTAGGGTTGGGAAATCAAAAATTAAAAGTGTAATTAAGGAAGGATTTATCTGTAGAATTGATAGAGTAAATAAAAGTGACAGATATTCATTACAAAGTGCATTAAACAGAGAATAATTCTTTACATAAAAGAAAAGTTAATTAAAGCTGGCTACATCTGCTGTACCACTTTTCTTTAGGAAGGCAGAAGTTGGGAGGGCAGGTGGAGTTTGCAGTTGGTTGCTAAGACTTTGAGCTTGATTTCTGGAAAGAAATAACAACAAACTTCTTTGCTAACATTAAAGATACTAGAAATCTGCAAGGTAACACTTCCTCCCTCTCCCCTACTGCCTGTCAACCAAATGTGTTTCTTTTCTTATCTTTATTATTAGGCTGACATATTTAGTGCTTATATCTTCCAGACTGGACAATTCCAGGTCTCTTCCAGCAAGGGAAACTTTAAAGAACCTCAGGAGTTACCCTGAGGCAGTTGGCTTTAATGAATTCTAAGCTGTCTCCAGGGATTCTTTCTTACACCAGCTACAACCAAACTGAAACACTTTCTAGCATTATCTGCATTAGGGTTTCTTGAGAAAACCTTTAAGGACAAGGAACGTGTGAAGTGATTGCTACCAGACTACTGGTGATAATTGTGCATATAAATAAATGCATTTATTTTAAAACAGACAAATTTGAAAGGCATGTTTCTTACAGATACCTGTGTACTCTGATATGTAGATAACAAATATTTGAGTATAGTACCATAGGACTCTAATTAGTATTGAATAAAGCCATGCATGTGGAATTAATATAGTATCTAGGATAAATATGCTCGGTGCATTATCATTTGATTGGATCTTTTTATTAATCCTTATAATAACCCTGTAAAGAAAGCAGGTTGGGCTTATGCATTCAGACTTCACACGTAAAAGTGAGGCTCTTAGTCATTATTGTGACTTCTCATAGGCACTTAAACTAAGGAAATGAGACTAGGATCCAGATACTCTGACTTATAGCTCATTGTAAATTTATATCAATGAGAAGTCTGTGACTAAAATAACTGTATTTATTATATATGATCACCGAAGCACTAGTAGGAGCCAGTGTTGCAGATTAAAGGTATTCGACTCCCTGTAAACTTCAAGAAGGCACACCTTTCTTGTATGAACTGCTGAATTGCAACTCCCATGATCAACACTTAACATAGAGGAGGTGCTTAATAAACATTTGTTAAATGAATGGATGAGTAAAAAAGTCACAGCTTCTAGATGATATCCTATGCTAGCTTTCAAATGCAACAGGAGGCTACTCTATTACAGATTATTCAGAATGATTTTGGTAGATTTAAAAATCTTCCATTTATAATCGTTTTCCTATTAGTAAATATCAGAACGTCTCTGCTGATGTGTTATGCTTAGACCAGCAAACCCAGAATTGTTTTCTTCTCCAGTCCCTAAATCCCTGTTTGAAAGCAGTATCATCTGCATTCTTGACACAGGGAGTGGTAGGATGGCACTTTGTATGATGTAAACCCTTATAAGTTTTAAAAGCGATTCTTATCTTATTTCTTAAAGAGTTTCTGGAGAACTGGACTTAATGACTCCTAGGAGTGATCCTGCATGATCAGGTTGTTTAGTTCTTGCATTTAAAGATCTAGTGTATTAAAGACTTGACTGGGAAAAGAGACACCAAAGAAGAAAAAGGAAAATTTGATTCATAGATGTATGCTTAGTCATATAAAATGTTCTAGTTATCATATAATGAAATAAAGGAGAAAATTCCATCTGTAAAGGGTGGAATTCCTTGTAAGACTAGCATGAGACTTTGAGCTTTGAGTCAAGTTGCCATTTCTCTTGTAAGATAGATGCTGTTAAGGCTGAGGTCGAAGGATTGCTTCAATCCAGGAGTTCAAGGATGCAGAGAGCTGTGATTTTTGCCACTGCACTCCAGCTTGGGTGACATATCAAGACTCTGTCTCTAAAAATGAAAAACAAATTCTGTTAAATTTATTTTCTGAGAGTCTGTACTATTCTAGACACTAAAGTGAATAAGTACAAATATGAGAAGATACATTCTCTACTCTTTTTTTTTTTTTTAATGTTTTTCACATGATAGATTTTTTTTTTTTTTTATTGCATTTTAGGTTTTGGGGTACATGTGAAAAACATGCAAGGTTGTTGCATAGGTGCATACGTGGCAGTGTGATTTGCTGCCTTCCTCCCCTTCACCTATATCTGGCATTTCTCCCCATGCTATCCCTCCCCAACTCCCCACCCCCACCGCTGTCCCCCCCTCTCTCCCCCCCACTCCCCTCAACAGACCCCAATGTATAGTGCTCCCCTCCCTGTGTCCATGTGTTCTCATTGTTCAACACTCTCCTATGAGTGAGAACATGCGGTGTTTGATTTTGGACATGGATGAACCTGGAAACCATCATTCTCAGCAAACTGACACAAGAACTGACACAAGAACATTCTCTACTCTTGAGGACCTCGTAGTTCAATAAAGAACCAAAGACAAATTTGCAAATATCTTTAATATAAAGCATCATGGGATAAATGGTTCAGCTTTTGCTCCTTGTGAGATCAGTGGGAGGAAAATCACATGCAGTTGGTGGATGAGATAGAGCTTCACAGGTGTGGTGATGTTTGGGATAGTTCCACAGAGTTTCTGGCGGACAGTGGGATGTTTGACAAACAAGATAGAACCCCATGGCAAGAGATCTCAAGGGCAAGGTGATCTTCATCGTGTGTGATGGTGCAGAAAGGACTTTTTCCAACTTCATCGTATGTAGCTTAGCCATCCTTTCGGCGTATCATCAAGATTCCGTGTGTTGGCACAGAATAAACAAATCAAAATTAAGCAATCTATTTATTTGATAGCTTTGGAAAATGAATTGATGGTGGAAAAGTTTGGAATTCATGACTAAATGAGCTTTTCATATTATTGTACATCATAGTTATGATGAGAAGAACTGTAAGTAAATCTCTTGGCTATAAGACAATCATATTAGGATTTATGTTCATTTGTAGCTTGAATTTATTTTATTTATTTATTTTGTGTTGAGGGGCTTTCTGGCAAAAACTGGAAAGCCTGCTAGACAAATTTGAAAAGAGCTGTAAGACAGCTTGAATCCATTTTATGACACGATCAAATCTTGTATGCTTTAAGTCTCTTGAATATGTACTAATAGTAAGGCGTATAATGTTATGGCAATTTTCAGTTTATCTCAAATGGTTGGGGAATGGATTTTTCCGATTAATCTAACATTATAGTAGCTAGGAGATTACAGAAATATTTTACTTAGGTTATTCAATTGCATAAACTAGAAAAAAACAAATATTTTAACACGGAAAATATTGTGAACATAATTTGAATTAAATTTTATATTTCATTATTTAGAAAGCTCTTTCAAGTTCTAGCGATGTTTGAGTTTACCAATGAAAGTATTTGAAAATAAAGTATAAGAAAGTATCCTTTATTTTCTAGGAAATAAATGATGGGCAGTTGGCATTTCTAGTTATTTTAATTCTGGATTAAGGAAATTTGAATTTCTCAATCAGAAAATCAGAGCTTCTGTATTTAGTCTCCTACATAAATCTATTATGTGAATAAAATAGAAATTGTACTCATTTTCAGAGCCATGGATTATCAGACATATGATGATTTGATGCGATAAGTTATAGCTTTTAAGTTAACATAATCCAAATCAGGAACCCATAGATAACTACAGAGTTTTTAAAAAATTAAATATTGGGTGGATAGAGACAGTTAAATTCTATATTTCTACTTCATAATCACAAGTACTCTGATGACTGATAAGTATTGTAGGCTGTGCAATACTCACGCACTCTAAGCTGCTGATGAATGTAATTTACTGGGACCATTCTTACATCCCAGTGTCAGCCTACCGAAGAACATTTTGTATTAATGGTAAAGGTCTAATATTTCACAGCTTCCACTGGCCCCTATTAGAGAATACTGTTCAGTTTTATGCATTGAAATATTTACCTCCCGCCAAGGAAATTTGAAATATTAGATTCCAAAATAATTAAAATTTACTTAAAACTTGGCAGTTAAGAATGAGGACAATTCCTCTCTACTTACCCCTTCATCTATATGTTTTTAAACATACAAATATGTTCCTAAACATCTGTTGGCTTATAACATTTTCTGCTGTGGCTACCAACAGTGTACATAGATTATTTGGAAAGGCTAAACTTGATACATTTTTATTGGAAACCTAAACCTGCCTTTGCGGTTATCATATTTTATCATTTGGTACTTAATTTCTTCAGAAGTATTTTCTTATAGAAGTTAAAAGAACTTTGCTTGATAATGTAATCATACAAGATAAAAAGTGCCTTTTAATTTTTTTAAAACATACAACTTGGTACATAGTTCTATGCATTTTGTTTGCGCTTATTTTTCAGAATAAGTACATTAAGAAATAACCCTCTCCTTTAGATCTTGTATGCTACATAGTGAACAGTGGCATGGATTGCTTTAGATAACTTTGATTTTAAATTTCATTCATTTCCTCTTCAGAAATGCCTTGTAATAATTTTGTAACTTTAAATTTTTGGACTGTCCTAAAAGGACATTACAGTCTATTCTTACATTGTCTGTGATTTAAATATTACTGAGATAGTGGTAAATGATATATTGATTGCTGTTACTCTGTCTCCACAACCCAAAAGTTTTCATTTGTCATTCCAGTGACCCTGATATTGGTGGTGATATCCAGTGTGTGAAATTAATTCTCCATCATACTTCATCTTGTGTAATTCCTAGGTAGGCTATTTAATTTTTTCTTTGGCTGGGTGTGGTGGCTCATGCCTGTAATCCCAGCGCTTTGGGAGGCCGAGATGGGCGTATCGCCTGAGGTCTGGAGTTCGAGACCACCCTGGCCAACCTGGTGAAACCCTGTCTCTACTAAAAATAGAAAAAAATTCGCTGGATGTGGTAGTGGGTGCCTGTGATCCCAGCTCCTCGGGAGGCTGAGGCAGGAGAATAGTTTAAACCTCATAGGTAGAGGTTGCAGTGAGCCAAGATCGCGCCACTGCACTCCAGTCTGGGTGACAGAGTGAGATTTGTCTCAAAAAAATTTTTTTCTTTTCTTCATATAAAATAAACATAGGGGTGGATGATACTAATGTTTTCCCATTTTGGTAGTGCCCAGGAAATTAAAATGAAACCTTTAAATGAATGCTGAAGATTTGAAAAGGTTTCATCCTTCAGGCTAAGAGATGTTATGAATTCAAGAAACTTAAGTGCACGCTGAGAAGATAAACAACTTTGTTTTAAAATTGGGTCCCAGTAATTAGCAGGGCAAAAAATTGATTTATGTTCCTTTGTGTACGGTCACTCATTGACCATTTATCTAAAGGCAATCGGACTCTTTGATGATTTTTTTTTCATGATCATAAGTTCATATGTAATTTCCCCCAAATCCTGAGTCATTGCATTGTTGCTGCCAATTATCTAAAATAACTTATTCCTCAGTTTGCTCTTTCTTGTTAAGTTCCTCTGAGGCAAGTCAGTGAAGTTAAAATCTCTTTGAAACCAAGACAACTCTAGAATTTATTTCTCATTTTAGGGAGAAGTTATGTTGTTGCCCTCAAATTTGGCTTGTGCTGAGGGCTGTGACACGTGCCTGTAGATCCAGCTACTCGGAAGGCCAAGGCAGGAGTGTTACATAAGCCCAGAGTTCAAGTCCAGCATGGGCAACATAATGAGACCCTGTCAAAAAAAAAAAAAAAGAAAAGAAAAAAATTGGCTACTGTGAATATAAATGCTACTAGAGAGTATGAATATAAATCCCACTGGAGAGTCTACTGTAATTTTTTTGAATTCTTTCAAAGTAGTGTGATATAAATAAAAGATGATTTTCTACATATTTTACTAGAGTGCAACCTAATGGGCAGCAGTATGTCAAATGGGCTTAAGTATTATTTTATTTCCATACCCTCTGGTTCTTCAGTTGCATCCCCTTTCTGCCTTAAGTTAAACATATTGCACTTCCATCTGCTATACACTATAGATGATTCACATTTATTTTTTGCAGGGATATTTTTTAAATGAGTTTAGGGAGCAGATGTTTTTGCATTCATACTTGCCTTCCTTTTCTTGATGTCTTTCCACAAATGCAGGGGGGCGAAATGCATTGCTGCTGTCCTTGGTGAATTTTGCATGTCTCTTTGATTCAGGCTGCTGCACTGTAATGTGTGATAATGTGATAACTGCTGTGAAGTAAGAAGGTTCCTTAGTTTCTACGTACTCTATATCAGTCTCACTGATGCTGCAGGGAGTTGAAGAATCTCAGCTGTGCTGCAGGGAGTTGAAGAACTTCTTCAGCTCTTGGTAATTCTCCTTTGGTTAAAAGTGAATCCAGCCAGACCTCTTCCTCTCATAATCTCCATTGTTGAGATTGATTTTAGACAGGTGGTTATGGATTTACAAATGAACTTTAAATACAAACCTAGATACATACAGTGTATCTATAGCATCCTTTCAGTATAGGTTTTTTTTCTGTTCTAATATCCAGATAAAACACCTGGATTATTTTAAATTACATGCACAGATGTCGTAAGTCTTAACTTGTCTTTTTAAAAATGATGTCTAACCGAATATTGTGGTTATTTGGCAAACCTCTGCAAACCAAACTGTTCTGAATGCAGGTGTAACTTGGTAGAGTAGGAAGAGCACTGGACTCAGAGTGAGAAGACTTAGACACTGTCATAGTTAGTTATTGTTTTATTACAAATTATCCCAAGCCTGACAGCTTGCAACAGCACCGTTTCTGAGCATCAGGAATCTGTAGTTCTGGCTCAGAGTCTCTCATGAAGCTGCAATCAGAATGCTAGATGGGGCTGCAGTCATCCGAAGGTTTGGCTGGGGCTGGAGGATCTTTTTCCAAGATGGAAGTTATGTTGACAAGCATTCTTACCTCTATTTTGAACCAAGGAACCCTCAATTTTTGTTCAGTTGGGTTCCACCATTGGACTGCTCACATGATAGGTGGCTTATTCCAAAATGAGTGATCAAAGAAAGAGAAAGAGAGTAAGCGCCAAAGGTAGAAGTTGCTTAAAACCTAATTGTAGAAGTGACATACCATCATCATACGGCTTGCAGCAACGCTGTTACAATGACAGGACTACAGACAATCTATGCGTGCTTGGAAACAGGGATAATTGAGGGCCAGCCAGGAGGCTGGCTACCACATGTGTGAGTCATCTGTTTGCGGCTAAAGTACTACGGGACCTTACATATGTCGCCAGCTTCTTGAGCTTGAGTTCCTCAATGGAAGCAGGGGCATTTTATCTCTTTTCCTCCTGATGACTTGAAAGGTAAAGATCTTAGATGAAGGATGTGAGAGCATTTTGTGAATGTTAAATAGCATTACCTGTGGGGATTGAGGAATCATATACCTTTTTAGCAGTAATAAAGAAAAAAGAGGGAGAGAAGAATAGAGAGAAACGGAGAAAAGGAAAAAAGGCAAAGAAGTAAAGTGTGTCTTTTATGAGCAAGGACTAGAGGTCTTTACCTCTAGCAGAGGCTTTTGCGCCTTGTTTTTATCAATAAATTTGATTGCTCACAAAATGTGTGCTTAAATATATCCTCTAGATATACAATTTTAAAGGATTAAACAGCAATGAAAAGGGTATAACAAGCCCCTCTTCTCAACTGGGGCAGATATGAGTAAGATCAAATGAATTTAAGTCAGTTTTCCAAAAGCTGGATTTCAGTCATCAGCACCAATACTTTCTCATTGTCTTCCTCAAAAAGAGAACTGAGGACGGGCGCAGTTGCTCAAGCCTGTAATCCCAGCACTTTGGGAGGCCGAGGCTGGTGGATCACCAGGTCAAGAGATCGAGACCATCCTGACCAACATGGTGAAACCCCGTCTCTACTAAAAATACAAAAAATTAGCTGGGTGTCGTGGCGTGTGCCTGTAGCCCCAGCTACTCGGGAGGCTGAGGCAGGAGAATTGCTTGAACCCAGGAGGTGGAGGTTGCAGTGAGCCGAGATTGTGCCACTGCACTCCAGCCTGGCGCCTGGCGACAGAGCGAGACTCTGTGTCAAAAAAAAAAAAAAAAAAAAAAAAGAAAAGACAAGAACTGAATGCGTACCTCCCATATAAATGCTTCTGCCGTCCATTAGAAGAGGACAGCTAAGGTAGCCATTAGTATTTCCGTAAGCATTGACCTTGGCTCAGTATAAACTAGAATCTAGAAAGTGACTGCATTTATTATCATTTTTAATGTGTAGGTTCTGGAACTCATTTCCCCTATGGATATCTTTCAATTTCATTTTGTGGCATCCAATTTTGGAGAGTTCTTCTTACATTTAGAATCAAAGTAACCATCTCTTTAGTACAATAGGTGACTAGAGACCATTTACCAAGTGGAGTCATAAGTACTTCAAATTCATGTGTCCAAGGCCAAAAGCAATATTCCTGCAATCTACCCTCAGCATATACGTGCTATATTGATACATTTATTTGATGAGGTTGTTTTGACATTGTCTAAAAGCAAACTATTTCAGCCTTTTTTTCCGTCCTTAAGAAATGACTGTGACAGATAATTTCACACGTTCCCTCATAATTCTCACACATTTCTTGCTTCATTGCCTACTCAGTCCCTGACCTTCACTCTACCTTTTTTCTGAGATCTGCATCAGGGAAGGGATGAAGGTCTGGCTGTCCATTGCAGGCATTCCCTGGCCTTAAAACACATTTTTTTTTTTTGCATTTTGATTTGATCATTTTGAAATGTCCCCTAAGGCAAAACACCATGGTCAAAAGAGCTGTGAGCCTGTCTAGTATCTGTCCATTTAAAATGACTTCTTTGCCAGATGTGGTGGCTCACGCCTCTACTAGCACTTTGGGAGGCTGAGGTGGGTGGATCCCGAGGGCAGGAGTTCAAGACCAGCCTGACCAACATGGTTAAACCCCGGTTCTACTAAAAATACAAAAATTAGCCGGGCATGGTGGCACGCGCCTGTAATCCCGGCTACTCTGGAGGCTGAGGCAGGAGAATTGCTTGAACCCAGGAAGCAGAGGTTGCGATGAGCTGAGATGGAGCCATTACACACCAGCCTGGGCGACAGAGTGAGACTCTGTCTCCAAAAAAAAAAAAAAAGAGAAAAAAAAAGTTCTCCTCTTCTACATCCTATTCTTTATACAGCCGTTGTCATTTTTTCTCATGTTTACCGTTTTAATTTCCGTATAATTGGCCTCCTTGAGGATTCTACCTTTTCCTCCTTTTACTTCACTCTCTCCGTAGATGCCAGTTGCCTTAAAAACACTGATGTAATCTTGATATTCACCAGCGTCAGATACGGTGTGAGTCTTTTATTGGCTGTAGCAGCACTGCGCACTGGCACTTTCCTCAGTGAAGGAAGTGTTCTGTGTATTCTATTTTGTCCAGTCTAGTAGCTGCTAACCACACACGGCGATTGAGTACTTGAAATTTGGATAGTGAGACTGAGGGACTGAATTTTTACTTTTAATTTTAAATTACCTTAAATGGTTTGGGATAGTATCAGTCTATAGAATAAGTACAACATTTCTATTTTGTCACTACCCACTTTTGTTTTCCTTTCCCTACGTACTATCCATATATACAAATTGTATGTCTCTAATGTAATGGTTTGCAACTTTTTAACCTCAATCTACACTAAAAAATATGTGACTGGAGGTATACTTAGATATTCATACATGCTCAACAAGTATCAATTGAGCATCTGTTATGTACAAAGCATGGTGGGTGTATCTAATTCTAGCTACTCTGGAGGCTGAGGCAAGAGAATTGCTTGAATCCGGGAGGAAGAGGTTACAGTGAGCCAGGATCGCACCACTGCACTCCAGACTGGGTGACAGAGCGAGACTCCATCTCAAGAAACAAAAAAAAACAAAAACAAAAAACAGACAAGATTCCATATTCTCCTGGAGCTAACACTTTATTGGGCAAGAAAGACAATGTATAATAAATAATTGATTTTATTTTTTATAAATGAGGCCAGGTGCAGTGGCTTACACCTGTAATCCTAATGCTTTGGAAGGCAGACGCAGGAGCATCACTTCAGGTCAGGAGTTGGAGACCAGTCTGGGCAACATAGTGAAATCCCATCTCTACAAAATATAAAAAAATTAGTTATGGTGGCACGTTCCTGTAGTCCCAGCTATTCCAAGGCGTGAGGATCGCTTGAACCCAAGAGTTTGAGGCTGCAGTGAGTGATGATGGCACCAGTGCAGTCCAGCCTGAGTGACCCAATGAGACCCTGTCTTAAAAAAAAAAGTAAATAAATAATAAAAAAAATGAAAATAAGTTGTATATTATTGTATAGTGTATTAGAAGGTATAGGAGAATTTATCTGCCATTTCCATTGTGGTTAGTTCTTTTTATGTCTTGTTTAAGAACTGCTTTTTCTACCCTTCAGACTCAAAGATATACTGTAGTCTTTTCTAAAAGTTGTATAGTGTTAATTTTCACATATAAGTCTTCAATCCACTTGGAATTTATTTTTGTGTGTGATGTGAGATAGGGGTTGAATTCTACCCCCTCCCAATATGGATTGCCAATTCTGTGCCATTCTGTTTTTTTAAAAGATGTTTCTGATTGTAACTCATTAAATTGATTTTTTGCCCCTCTAATAATAAGCTACTGGCAGTTTAAAAAATTGCTGTAGTGTTTCTAAACCACCTCTTAAATGCTCATCAACATTTACATTGTCAGTAACAGAATCTAAACTTGAATTAGCTAAAAACAAACACCAAAGAAGACAGGAGTGCTAATGTGGGTCACAGAGCAGGGATGCAGCCTTAAGGATAGATTGAAATTCTACTGCTGTGTGTACATCAGTTCATAGATTTCTCTACGGAGCAGGTCAGTGGGAAGTATGGCTACTAAGAGTTCCTGAGTTTTACATAACATATATCCAACTGCTGAAGGCAGTCTGTTTCCATTGATATCCCACATTTTCACTGACACATCTTGGGTCGGACAGCCACCTCAGTGCCTGTCAACTATGGTGGCTTCTGCTGCAAAATGTGGCAGATGAGGAGAGCATTTGGGCCATATTCTGAAAAAACAATTCGTTACTAGAAGCATCAAGTATAATCTGTGTCTTGGTGTGCGTTTACTCATATAACCTCCAATTGAGCCCCTAAAATGGCATATTTGGTGACGGCTTTGGAGTCTTTCTTCAGGCAGTCAATTGGCTTCCTCTATGCAGATACTTCTTAGTGGCCTCCTGTAGTACTGCTTCTTATAATAATTGAAATGACTCAGTCCTGTGTCTGTTTTAGCTGTGAACTGTGATGCATACGTAGCTAAATCAAGTTATTTTTATGTAAAGTAATGTGACATTGATAAGGGCCAGTAAACATTAAATTGGTGACATAAGAACATCAGAATATATAAGACATCTTGTCTGTACTGGATTAAATTTCCATAAACTTCCGAAGTTACACTGCACATTGCATCAATTCCTGAGTAAACAATTGGTCAATAAATAAATTCTGTTCTTCAGAAGTGGATTGGAAGTCATAGGATTGACTTGGGCTATTTTTCCTGATGTTTTAAATTTGATTTTGCACTTGAAAACAGTTACGTCTAATTTGAATGATGAGAAATGTCATCGGTTTAGGTGTTTGTTCTGATTTTCCTCCATAACTTTTCCTTTGTTGATTTTAAGGGTAACATTTTTAGGCTAAGTTAAAAAAATATCATCTTGTATGAACCAAAAATATTTGACTATGTTTTTCCATTATGGCCATGGCTACTCATATTTGCTTTCTTAATTTAATTGTCCTAAATGAATTTTCAGTGCAGAATAACAGATGTGATCAAGCACAGAATGTTTTCGATATGTCCTGTTATTAAGAAAAAAAAAAATTCTGCCTTTTTTTGACGTAATGGAACATTTTCACGAAAGACGGTATCTGAATTGGATTCATTAACTTCTCAAAGTTAGCAAAAAGTGCCTTTTAAATATAAATAACACTAGTAGTTAGGGTTCACATGAGTTTTAAAAAAGGGTTATAGCTAGGGTGCAAAATGCTTCCTTTCTAGACGTTGAAGTTTTTTCTTTTTAAAGAGAGAGAATAGGAAGGAGGAAAAAGGAAGAGAAAGAGAGAGAGAGAATGGGGAGGAGGGAGAAGGAAAAGAAAGAGGGAGAGAGAATGGGAGTATTGCTTTCTTGCCCAGGCTAGAATGCAATTTAGTAATGGGTATTGAAAACCTCTTTTATACTGATAATTATACTTAATGATGTAGTCAGGAAGGAATAAGGGAAGAAGATAACAAACAAGCAGCCAACCAATATTTAATTTAAACCTATGAAATGCTATGCGATTACTGAGGAGTGATTTACTTCCAATTATATAGTCACCTTTGGAATAGGTGTGAGGTGGTAATGTATGTTTTGTGTATTTGAAGTGGAGAGTTCTATAAATGTTTATTAAGTTTACTTGTTCCGGGTCTGAGTTCAAGTTCTGAATATCCTTGTTAATTTTCTATCTCGTTGATCTATAGAATCGTTAGCTCTTCTTGTTGCATTGATCCTTTTGCCATTATGTAATGTCATTCCTGGCCTCTTTTGATCTTTGTTGCTTTAAAGTCTACTTTATCAGAGGCAAGAATTGCATCTCCTGCTTTTTGTTTATTAGTTTATTTTTACTCTCTGTTTGATTGGTAAATCTTCCTCCTTCTCTCTGAGTCTTTGTATATTGTTGCATGTAAGATGGGCCCGGATGCAGCATACTGATGGGTTTTGGCTTTTTATCCAATTAAAATATATATAAGTTTAATACTGGCGTTTGATGCTAGCTGGCTGTTTTGCCCATTAGTTGATGTAAATTTTTTATTGTGTTAAAGTTCTTTGCTTTTTGATATATTTTTGGAAAGGCTGATATTGGTTGTTCCTTTATATGTATAGTGCTTCTTTCAGAAGCTCTTGTAAAGCAGGCCTGGTGGTGGTGAACTCTCTAAGTACTTGTTTGTTCGCAAAAGATTTAATTTTTCCTTCACTCATAAAGCTTAGTTTGGCTGGTTAGGAAATTCTGGGTTGAAAGTTCTTTTCTTTAAGGATGTTAAATATTGGTCCCCACTCTTTTCTGGCTTGTAGGGTTTCTGCTGAGAGATCAGCTGTAAGTCTGATAGGTTTCCCTTTATGGGTAACCTGACCTTTCTCTCTGGCTGCCCTTAGTATTTTCTCCTTCATTTCAACCCTAATAAATCTGGCAATTATGTGCCTTGGGGTTGGTCTTCTTGAAGAATATCTTTGTGGTGTTCTCTGTATTACCTGGAGTTGAATATTACCCTGCCTTGCCAGGTTGGGAAAGTTTTCCTGAATGATATCCTGAAGAGTATTTTCCAACTTGGATTCATTCTCTTCATCACATTCAGGTACACCTATCAAACGTAAATTAGGTCTTTTCACATAGTCCCATATTTCCTGGAGACTTTGCTCATTCCTTTTCATCCTTTTTTCTGCATTCTTGTCTTCTCGTTTCATTTCACTGAGCTGGTCCTCGACTTCTGATATCCTTCCTTCTGCTTGATCAATTCGACTGTTTAAACTTGTGCATGCTTCGCGAAGTTCTCGTGTTGTGTTTTTCAGCTCCATCAATTCACTTATATTCTTCTCTAAATTGTCCATTCTCATTAACATTTCGTCAAACCTTTTTTCAAGGTTCTTAGTTTCTTTGCATTGGGTTAGAACAAGTTCTTTTAATTCACAGAAGTTTCTTATCACCCACGTTTTGAAACCTGCTGCTGTTATTGGAACACACTCGTAATCTATTAAGCCTTGTTCCGTTACTGATGAGGAATTGCAATCCCCTGTAGAGGGAGAGGCATTCTGATTTTGAGTATTCTCTACCTTTTTACGCTGGTTTCTTCCCTTCATATATATTTGTCCGTCTGACGTCTTTATAATTACCGACTTTCTAACTGGGTCTCTGACGTCCAACTTGTTGATTCCCTGCGCCGAAATCTGAGCAATCCACTGAGCCGGCCAAAACAGCGGTGTTAAGATTGATGGTGCTTTTCTGCCTGGGAATCTCCGGACTCTGCACCAAGAACTGGCGTGCTAAGGCACCAGCAAAACCGCCACGCCGGCCACAAGAGTCTCCCTGGCGACCCGTGGAGCTCCTCCACTGGGAATCTCCTAGTCCGTGAGCAACTAATATTCGTCTGAAAGTGTGGCGTCCTCTCATTCTTTGCGCTTTCACTGGGAGGTACGTGCCCGAGCTGCTAATCATCAGCCATCTTGGATCTCTGAAGTTTTAATAAGCAAGATTATCCATCAGTTGGTTGGAAGATGACTGGGGTGGAGGCAGCATGAACTGGGTTGCTGGGGCGGTTGTGATTTAAAGGGTGGAGTCAGTAGACATACTTGTGAAGACTGAGCGGAAGACATGTTTTTTTCCTCATGAGAACCAGCAGGACCTCTCTCCTGTCTTCCTGCCCTATGCTTTCTCCTTCCTTCCCCTCCTGTCATCTCCACACCACTCCCCTCTAATCTTCTCTTCTGCCTGTCTTCTCTACCTCCTTCAGCTTTAGATATTTCACATGTCTTTCCATGGGGATTGAGAGATATCCAGATGGATCTAGGCTTTCTTCAATATCTTTTTAACCAATATAGATTATTGTGTTGTACACTCTTGTTCTAGACATTAATAGACTAGAAAAAGGCACAGATTACACAAATTATTCATGTCAACTGGGAGAAAATGAGAAGGTAAAAAATTTTAAGAGGAAGGGCAGGGAACATATTGTCATCATCAAAAATGAGGGATGTTGAGGGGGTTAGTACCCATTTTTAATATTGGAGAAATAATATTACTCAAAGCAGCTTTGACTCCATATTGCTGTTGCTCGAGTAGAGAAACTAAAAGCTGAGTAAAGCTAGAAGTTGTGTGTTGAAAGTGTTGCTGGAAAATTCTGCTTAAGCATCACGATTATCTAGCTTCCCAAGGTAACTATGGAAAAGGATACAATAGCTATAGGAATGTATAAGTTCTGGGCTGTTTAATATAGTTTTCTCAGGTCGGGCATGGTGGCTCATGTATGAAATTCTAGCGCTTTGGGAAGCTGAGACAGGAGGATTGCTTGAGCTCAGGAGTTTGAGACCAGCGTAAGCAACATAGTGAGACCCTGTCTCTAAATAAATAAATAAATAAATAAAGTAGTTGTCTCACCATGCTTTATATTTCCTCAGCAGATACTTTGGTATCATAATTGAAATAAACATTTCTTTAGGTGGAGATACCTAAAATAGCTTATGGGTTCACACGCTGGGAATCATTATCTTTTTGTTAATGAAAATACCCCCCCACTCTTCTTCCCCTGAGGATTCAGGTACAGAATTCCAAACTTTTCCTTTTTTGACTGTATGGAACAAATTTCAAGAAATAGTGCCCGATGCCTGCAAAAATAAAAATAACCACGGCAGTGAACCACACTCAGTTTTATTTGAATTTATAAGATTCAAAAAATTTCAGTGTTGACTATTTAACAAAATGGAACTCATACTTAACACAGGAGCCAGTCCAGTTGTCTAATTTGTGAACAGTGCCCTGGTCATTTGTGAACGGTGCCCTGGTCGTTAATTTGTGAACGGTGCCCTGGTCATTTGCCATAATTCAGAGTGATGCTGAATCCCTCCCACCCTGCCTTGTTCGTATTCTGGGTTAGTATCTGAATTGCCACTAGCGATGAACAATGTGTATGAGGTACACACACATACACTACAAATTAAGCGACTTCTCAGACTGCCTGTCTGGTGTTTGTTATCCATCTGTAGCAATTAGAAATGATTCTGCTCTGCCATCTAAAGTGCACTTTATACAGGAAGAAGATTTTGCTTCTGTTTCCTTACTAGTAGCCATAGAAACTTTTTAAGACAATGTGTAATACATTACAGGAGAGTTTTTGTGTTCCTTATGCTTTTGCTGGCTTCTGTTTGTATTATCTCTGTATTGACTATAACCTCAGCTAGCCTAGTTTGAAGCTTTACTTTAACTTACTGAACTTGAAGGAACTATAGACATTTGTACTCAGTGCCCCGCATAGCCACTCCTTGTTTATCCACAGCAGTTTCATATGGCTTCAATGTGCTTTTGTTTTTGCACTTTATTCGTTAAGCTGATTGGCAATAATTCTGTGACATGGCTTTAATTGGGAAGTTGTAGCTGGTAGCCAGAGACCAGCTGATGGTCTTTAATATTGAGGCAGAGAGGTTGGCAGGAAGCAATGGTAAGCCGATTCACATTAGTTTCTTTTACTGCAAGTGTGAATACACACTATAGGTCATCAGAAGGATATTCAGGATTTCTTACTGTGGTTTGAACAGAACCATGACCATGCGAATTTACTAAAAATGTTCTTGTTCTCTTCCCTTTGTAGCTAATCATGTGTAATATAAGTCACCTACTCCAGCCAGATTAAAACCACGTGTAATTCCTTTTGCACTAACTCTTAACATCTTATGCCGGTGTGATTGGGTTTCTCTTTCATTGAGTAGCCTTTTCCCCCCGTTATTCTTCATCATCGCCTTGTTTTAGTCTCTTTTAAATATATGTTCCTTCTTACCAAATTTCTTTTCTTGTGCATTTGCGTGTCTCTATACCAAGTCCTGGGTTTTGGTAGGCTGTAGGAGGCCTTGTTGTTTCTATTGAACAGCTTCATAAGGAGCCCAGCTGTTAGCTGTCAAGGGTTTTCTCTTTTATTAGTCTCAGAAGGCAGGACTGGCGGGGTGCTGCATGTTGGTACAAGATCCCAGCTGTTGTAATGGTGCTCTCGGAGTCCCTGATCATTTGAAACTTGAAGAAAAATTTGACCTTATCATAGCAGTTGTTTCTGTTTGTTCATTTGTTTGTTTTTGAGGGGCTTGCAGTGCAAGATAAAGAGGTGTGAATGATAGCTGTAAGATACAGAGGCAGTATAGAAAGAAATGGATGTTTTTGCTTTTCAAACTTTTTAGTAGCTGACACTTTTTGGTATGGAGAGTTTAAGATATGGGGGGGATGTTAACTAATGTGGATGTAGATAAATTTGTCTTAGCGTATCTTTATTTGGTAAACGGGCTAAGCAAATTTAGCAAAATGTCTTCACGCTTTAAAAACATGAGATAAGAGAACTGTTTCTCAGAGGCACACTCTTAAAAGTTTTGCTGGAATGAAAAGGTTCTGATGCTGTTTAATTAAAAGAAAACATGCAATAAAACCAGGTTCTGTTTAAAGGGCTTTTGCTTCTTCATGCAGTCTTGTCTTTCAAGTTCTTTGGGTGGCTTCTCTATCCCAGGATCCTTGGGAATAGTTTGATAAGCTGACCAAGTTACTGAATAAAGAGAATCAAACACCTTAAGCAATGGAAATATCTGCGATTACTTCATTGTGGAAGATTGACAGACAAGAACACACGTAATAGCGTGCATTTTTATTTAAGAAATGAAGTTTATTTAAAACCGGGAACCTTGAGAGAAATGCTTGGTTGGGACTGAGTCATTACCCAGTTAAAAATAACCTTTCCAGGTCATGTCGTTTTGTTTGCTGCAGTGAAATAAGTTTATTTCAGCAGAATGAAGCCATTATTAGCTTGGCAGAGTCCACTTGTCAGAATTTTATGGAGCAGAACACCGTTTGGCTGGGAAATTCAATAAATACTATAATGTGAGAGGAGTTAAACTCCAAGGGCTGAAGGGGCAAAGAGTGGGGGATTTGTTGCTAATTCATTGTTTCACAGCTCCAATAAGAAAGCATTAGGATATATGACAAATTATCATTAGAGGTCAGGCGCACAACCCTTTTGTGAATTATCAAGACAGCAGGACGTGTGAGTAAAAGAAAAACTTTAAGTTGTGTTAGGATGTATAGCACTGAAGGGGTAACATAAATAGTGAGTTGTCTTGATGCTCAAGTTTTTTCTTTTTCTTTTTTGGAGGGTAATATGTCTTCTTTACCTGCTCTTCTGCTCTATCTGGGAATTTGTAGAGGAATAAAGTATAGTTGAAAATCCTATGACAGTAGAATCCAGTCATCAGACCATTACTGCAGTATTGAAATGGAATTGAGCCATTTGTCATCTTAACAGTAAGAAATCAAAGCAGTGGCTACTCTCAAGTACCAGTGGGTTTCACCTTGAGGTTGTGTGTTCGAATGACTAGGGTATGCTGAGACTCAATTCCTACTTCTGCCACAATGTCACTGTAGAATGTTATGTAACTTAAGCAGGCCTGAGCTTTTTTATTTGCAAAATAGGGTTAAGTAATAGCATTTACTCCATAGAATCACTTGGGGTTAAAATGAAAGAATACATATAAAATTTTAGCACAGCATCCATCATGTAGCAAAATAAACAGTGATGGCTTTATACTTTGCAGTTGAGTTTGAGTAGAAAACATCAGTTACCTTATGATATAGAGAAAATTGCTGATATGAGGAGAAGTCTTTAACTTTGTGGGAAATTAATAACTCAAGCATTATGCTCTACTTATGTCATTATTCATTCACTTCTGAATGTCATAGTATAATTTCTTTAATATAATTACAATCATTTTGACCTTTTTTTTGTTCTGACTTTCAAATGGATTTCTTTATGAGCATTTCCATTATTGGTTATGATTCATATATGCAATTTTCATGTTTAATTTTCTGGTCATGTTGATATGCTGTAACTTGCTCGACCTTCTTGTGGTGGGTTGTTGAATTTAAGACTCAAATTGAGTCTTGAGGAGTGGCTAAGATTTAGTTGGATGGAGAAAAACTGTACAAGGGTAGAGAAGCCTATTTTGAGGAAAAATATCATTACTTACCTATTTGGAGCTTTTCTGGCTCCTTAGACTATTGAATTTCATATGAAAAAGAAGTATAAAGTATTTCTGTTTTCATGAGTGTCTCAGCACTGAAATAGATTGAGAATTCCCTTTCCATTTACCTTGAAAAGGATGTTTTGCATATATTTTAGCCATGCGATGAAGAGAAATTGAGGATGTAAGACTACAGTTAGATAGGAGGAGTAAGTTCAGGAGATGTTATTATACAACATGGTGACTATGTTGGGGGATTTGTTGCTGATTCATTGTTTCACAGCTCCAGTAAGAAAGCATTAGGATATATGACAAATTATCATTAGAGGTCAGGCGCCCAACCCTTTTGTGAACTACCCAGGCAGCAGGACGTGTGAGTAAACTAAAAACTAAGTCGTGTTAGGATGTAAAGCACTGAAGGCGTAACATAAATATTGAGTGTCCTGATGCTCAAGTTTTTTATTTTATGGTGACTACAGTTGATAACAATGTACTGTAAACTTGAAAATTGCTAAAAGAATAGATTTTAAATATTTTCACCGCAAAAAAGAGAGGCATAGATATTTTAATTCACTTGATTGAGCCATTCCACAGTACATACGTGTATATATTTTGTATATGTACACATATGCAGTTTATGGAGGTTAATACAATTTACATTAATATGTATGAAACAATATACATAATCTTTTATACCATACATATATATAATTTTTGTGAATTTAAAAAATAAATTGGCTGGGCACAGTGGCTCACACCTGTAATCCCAGTACTTTGGGAGGCTGAGGTAGGTGGATCACCTGAGGTCAGGAATTTGAGACCAGCCTGGTCAACACAGTGAAACCTCATCTCTACTAAAAATAAAAAATTAGCTGGGTGTGGTGGCATCTGCCTGTGGTCCCAGCTACTTGGGAGGCTGAGGCAGGAGGATCACTTGAACCCAGGAGGGAGAGGTTGCAGTGAGCTGAGATTGCACCACTGCACTCCAGCCTGGGTAACAGAGTGAGACTCTGTCTCAAAAATTAAAACAAATAAAAAAATAAATAATTAAAAAGAAAAGAAATTGAGACTGTCCACTCATCACCATCCTTTCAAACTGACTTACTAGAATGTCTTATGGATTTACCATGATCTGACCCACTTGCTGTCCTGTTAGGCATACAGAGTGACGTGGAAGGACCTTTCACAATGTGAGAAGTTACTAGGACCTTAAATATAGACAAGACACTAAACTTCTTTTGGGAAAAGGTGCTCATTGTAACCTGAAAGTATAGTTTGCATCATTTGCTTGTCAGTCTGACCTTCCCACATCCCCTGCACAGTCTGATTAAGATTCAGAGAGCCTTGGAATTCATTTCATTAAAGCACTGCCCCAGAGTCCATTATTGCAAAATATTAGCATAGTGCTCCATGTGACCTTTAAAAGCTTAGAAAGTGATAGACTTTGACTATTTCTTTATTTTAGTGCCTTGGATAATGCTTTTTTCCTGTTTTCCTATGCTAATGAGCTGTACTCTTACTTTAAAACCTGCCTTCTGTTTACAGTAACTATTTTGAGATGTCTTTTCCTCAGTTAGGGCACAGTTCTCCTGACTCTGTCTTTCTTCTTTCCCTTACTACCTTTATCTCCTACGGGTATTTTCCTTGGAACTGGTAATTTTAACTCAAATAGATTAAAACAGATAGAGCACCACAGGCTTCAGAGACAGCTTTTAAGCCTTCTGGAGGAATTGCCAAAGTTATTTAAAGAGCAGCCCCCTGACTCCTAAAATTCTTTAGATAAACAGTGTACCTCTGGACAGCTGATTGCCCCCTGCTGATGATAAATTGTGTTTCCCGCCCCATTCCTTCAGTCTTGAAGTTGTACCAAAGCAAAGCATTTTGCTGGTCATAAATTGAAGAATCTTTTAATCACAGAGTGCAAAAAGTGGTTGAGGAAATTAGAGCTAACCATCCCCCATCCTCCTATTGAATTTTACTTGTAATTACAGTTAGACTCAAAGAGAAGATTTCTTCAGAGTGTAATGGCTCCCCTGAGTATTTTTCACTGGAGCAGGTTAATTTATTCTTACAATATCTGACCACAGCTGATCAATAGCAAATCTGTGATGTGCAGAAGCAGCACTGGAGATACTGTAAGCAAACATACCTCTGCAATTGATACGTATCCAGCCACTTCCGAGATTATTTTTGGCACGATCTCCTTTCTTTTCTGGCATCTATAAACTGGAGTTTAAGGATGACTTATTTGTTTCTTTACTTATCTCAGGGTTTTGAGGATAGAGTATTTCTTGGCCTTGAAGGTCATGCATGATAATTCATGTTCATGTGAGGTGGATTCTCGGGCCTTGCCTAAGAGTCTAGGTTTTCATTCTCCTGACTGACACGTATTGAGAGCCCGGCTCTGGGATTGCTTCAGGTGCCTCACGTAGAGAATAAAAGCGTCTTGGCTTGGCAGAAACTACCATGGACATTTTTCTTAGACTTCTCCAGTACCTCCTTCTCCCAGTGTTTCAAAATTAATCCCTCAGTGTCTGAGGAAGACATTACCTAGTCTCAAACCACCCAGGAGGTCCCTGATTAGATTAGAAACCTGAGTCTAGGAACAAAGTTCAAATTCTTTGCTGTTCTCTCTACTGTGCCTAGCACAAGGTTGAGCTCGGAATTGGTATTTAAGGAATACTTTTACATGTATATACGTACTCTCGGGGAAAAGGGATGGATTGGTAAGAGTCCCTAAATTTATCAAATGAGAACCTCTCGGATAGATGGTCTAACCCTGTGCAGTAGAATAATTAGCTAGAAGTTTTACTGAACACCAAGTATTATACTTTATAATTGTCAATAATTATGATCTATCTGGTGAATTTAGAGTAGTTTTATTTCCATTTATTTGGAAAATGCTATTCTTAGTTTTTCTCCAGAAGGGAGATATTTTACCGATATTCCCAGAACTGGAACGCTGAGGGCTTTTGACTTTGAACATTTGACACTTTAACTTTTCCTTCACTAGGGTTTTGATGTTAAACATTGCAGTAAGATTTAAAGAATATTATAGTTAGTAGCAGTAATTATTCAAGTCACGTGGTTACTACTGCTAATCAAAATCCAGTGGAATTAGAGCCTTTGTAAGATAAATGACATCTCTCGTCGATCATACCCATGGTCAAGGAGTATCCTTAGGACAAAAAAAAAAAAATCATCGACATAATGTGTGAGCAAATATGCCTTCTTGGTCCCTGCTGACTGCAGCATTCACAAAACCCCACGATTTGGCTGAGTTTGTGGAATGCCAGCCTGAGGCATAGAAGCTTGTTTATTGTGCTGATTAAAAGGAAAACTTGAAATGGCTGAGGAGATAGTGGCATCTCTGGCTCTGTGTGTGTGAGGGAGAGAGGAGGGGACTTGGGAGAATTAGAGAAAGAGAGTGGGCCTTGGTATTGTTATTCCTAGTGGTAATAATATGTGTGCCAGTCTTTGGTGGTGAATGCTAGCTTAACGTTATTTCTAATAATTGGAAGGTTAAAGTTAGGATGGACACTCAACCCTGGGAAGACACATTACTTTTTTTTGAAGCTCCTCTCCCCCTCTCAACCCATGACATGTGAAGTTGGAAAGGCTGACAGATAGCTGAGAAATGTTTTCGTCTCTAAAGGAGTGGCTGGAGAAGGCACTTGGTTGCCTTGGTTAATGGTAGAAGAGGCTCCAAAAGAAAAGAACTGGAAAGGGAGAATGAATTAAAGTGGCTTCATATTGTATTTTGCTTAACAGATTCTTGTCGTTCTTTATACTATTCTCTGTCTCCCCGCTGTTACGTATCTGCCAGCCTGCTGCCGTGGGCACACTGCCTTTCCATTGGAGTATCTCCTGTCTTTGGCCCACGCCTTGCCTCTGACACTCCCTCCACCTTCTCCTTCTCCTTGACCTTTACTTTTCAGGGTGGATCCTAAATGTGCTTTTACATACTTTAAAGATATCATAAAGAATCATTGTGTTGCTGTTTGCAGTGCTCTTGAAAAGTGATTTTCTTGGTGGTGGTGAGACTCCTTTTACCACGTGTGGAGCTGTGTGGTAAATTCTTTACACCTGTTACTTCAATGAATCCTTTGAGCAATCCTATGGACTCTGTATTATATGTTTCCATTTTTATGTGATAAAACTGAAGCTCAGAGCGGATGAGTATTTTAGCCATGGTCTCAGAGTGGACAAGTGGGAAACACTCCATGGCCTCCTAGTTTCATTATTACTGATCTTTCTAAGCAGATTTTCTTTCTGTTTCCAGTAGAAAGGGTTTAAGTAAACAATGGAATCCTTATCTCTTAGGCATTAGAAGGTGCTTTCCTTATTAAAGCAGAATTGATGCTGTGGAGCTTAGAAGTCATGGCCCAGGACCCAGCACAAGAATGAGAGCAGAAAGAGACCAGTGATCTAAAAATTTAAACATACTTGTTTCTAAATGAAGTCCCTGCCTCTCAAATGTCCTGTTTTGTGGCTGTCACTCATACTGCTGCTAGAATAATCTTAGCAAGCCCATCGGATCATCCCCATCATTGCTGTCATTTTAGTAAATGCTTATTCTCAGGCTGGGTGCAGTGACTCATGCCTGTAATCACAGCACTTTGGGAGGCTGGCAGATCGCTTGAGTCTAGGAGTTAGACATCAGCTTGGGCAACATGACGAAATCCCATCTTTACTAACAAAAAATTAGCCTGCCTTGTGGTTTGCGCCTGTAGTCCCAGCTACTCTGGAGGCTGAGTATCAGGATCACCTGACCCTGGAAGATCAAGACTGCAGTGAGCCAAGATCGCCCACTGTACTCCAGCCTGGGCTATGTGAGTACGACCCTGTCTTAAAAACAAAACAAAAATGCCTACTCTTGAAGTGTCTACTTTACTTTGGCAACATCCCGTTTTACCCACAGCAGACTGAGCCTTAGTATAGTATTATGGCTTGTGCAGGGTCCAGGCTCACTGTTTCGAAATCAGGGTGCAGTCCTTCTACTCTTTCATCCTGGGACTTATAATTATTTCTAGTTATTGAACTAAGGAAATTCTATGATGGTCTCTGTGAACATTTTGTTGTCTGCTTTTAAAAATCAAAGAAAATGAAGCACTACCAAACCAAATGTCCATTTCTTTCTTATTTTAACTCATAGTTTCAGAGGATTTTCTCATTTTTCTCCATGAACTTTACCTACTGCCAGGATTGGGGACTCACCCAGCCTAATTGAAACATCAAGCTGTTTGTGTGAATAGTAGTTTAAATTAGTGATACTATTCTTCATTCCTGTAGATTATTGGATTTTTTTTTTTCCATTTTTTATTTTAGTTTTTATAGAACCCTGGTCTCACTATGTTGCCCATGCTGGTCTTGAACTCCTGAGCTTAAGCAATCTTCCTGCCTTAGCTTCCCAAAGTGAACCACCGGGCTCAGTCAGGTTATTGGATCTTAGAAATTAGTAGTTATAATTGAGGTAACACAGGATCATGCAAAATGCCCATGCAGTAAAGCTGCACATGTACCCCTTGACTCTAAAATAAAAGTTAAAATTATACAAAATAATATTTGATATAATAGAAACTATATGTGGCTAATGCCCTTCCACATTTTTTTGCTCCCAATCCAAAACATTTGTATATTCCATACCCATTATGTATGACGTCTCACCTAATTTGGCCTTTCCAGGGATATGGCTTTGCTCTACATATTATGCAGAGAGTTCAAAGTTATCCATCCTTGTTTCCTTCCTAGTCCACAGCAAGAAGACTACAGCAGTGTCCCCAGTCTTACTGCCTCAGGAAGCATGAAAGTTTAGGCAAATTTTAATTAAATGTTGCCCAAGGCGTTTATTCTTGCTGAGAAAGTAAACAAAGCTTAAACAGACCATATCAGAAAAAAAGGCCCCTCTTAAATGTTGTTTTTAAAAATTATGCCTCACCTGCTGCTGTTTGCTCTGAAGTGTGAGACTTTTTTTTAAAAAATGATGTGTTTTAAATATCAATACAATTAATTGATTCAAAGTTTGTTTTGAAGATGTTAGTATCTGCTTCACTTAAGGCATCACTGGACATAGCAACTAGTGGAGACTTGTGGGTTATTATTTGGCTGTGACACACTGTCAAAAATTGTTCCCTTCTATTCGCCATCTCTAGTACAGGGTGGTAGGGACTTTAATTTTTCCTTTACATTCACTATATTTTCAATTGAAAATATGCCACTATCTAATGAAGTATCTTTGTAATCAGCATTTGAATTATTGCTCATCTCTAATATATTTTGTCCCTTTAAAGTTACTTTTTCACATGCATTTTGGTTATGCATATGCAATCTTGTTGCATTTATGTTACATTATAAAATCCTTTACAGAGTCTCTAAAGCTCCCTGTTTTTTCTTCATCTTCATCTTGTCGGTTCTCTACTGTAATTTCTAATCTTCCATCTTTCTCAAGGCACTGAGGTCTTTCATGTTTTAGGATTTTCTCTGTAGTGTTTTTATTAAATAATATGTTATTCAAATTAGCAATTGAATCCAATTTCTTATAAGGTATAGTATCTAAAAAGGGTATCCGGAAGTTGAAGGAAACCAAATTGAGCATATTGGTTGAAAATGCAACTATCATACCAGTTGAGATACATTTATCCTGGGCCAGGCGCTGTGGCTCACGCCTGTAATCCCAGCACTTTGAGAGGCTGAGGCAGGCGGAACACCTGAGGTCGGGAGTTCGAGACCAGTCTGACCAACCTGGAGGAACCCCATCTCTACTAAAAGTACAAAATTAACTGGGTGTGGTGGCGCATGCCTGTCATCCCAGCTACTCGGGAGGCTGAGGCAGGAGAATCCCTTGCACCCAGAAGGTGGAGGTTGTGGTGAGCCGAGATCGTGCCATTGCACCCCAGCCTGGGCAACAAGAGCAAAACTCCGTCTCAACAAACAAAAAACAAAGATACATTTATCCTATGCACCCCAGTGTTTTGGCACCCCATATTATCCCCGTTTTACAAAAGAGAAAACGTATCTGAGGAGCTTGTCCAAGGTGAGGAAATAAGTGTTTGCATGAATAACTATGGTACAAAGTAATGGGCACCATAATAGGATTGGATGATAAATAGGTTCCTTTGCGCATTGAGTAGGGCTGCCTAACTCTTCTTTGGGTAGCAGTCAAGGAGAGAGGGAGAAGGTAGCTGAAGTGTGTCATGTAAGGAAAGCTTCACAGTTATTACATTTGTGTTGATAACTCATGAATGAATAAGACTCTCAGTAGCCAAGGCAGGAAAGAGCGTTCTAGACAGAGGAAACAGCATGTGCAAGTGTAATGAAAGAATTTTTATATTCGAAGCTGCAATTATTTTATTTTGAAGCATGGTTATTGTAAACAAGTGACAAGATTAGCTAGCAAAGTAGACAAGATTTAAATTATGAAGTCAATTTCTAAATCAATGTAAAGAGCTTGGAATTTATTTTAATGATGGGAATTCAATGAAGTGTTTTAAGCAGGGGATTTACATTATCAGATTTTTGTTGTGAAAAGATAATTCTAATTTCAGCTTTGAGCAAGTGGGATAAGGACCAGTTTATTCTCCTGCCTGAAACAGGCCATAAAACAGATAAAATACATGAAACAGTGGTCCTCAAGAAACGGGACTTCAGGTCCTGAAGTACAGCGCTCTCTGAGTGATGAGAAACCACCTAGTGAGTGCCGTCATCGCCTCAGCTTACTGCCTGGAGAGAGTTTTTAGGATTTAAGGAGAGGGGATCAGTTGAAACTTGTCAGACTCTGGAGTTGGGAAGATGAGGCCGAGTGTCCGGGGACACTAAGGCAGCTGGAGTCTGCAGGATGTAGTATCAGGACAGATAGCTATGCAGAAAGAGCTCTGGAGAGCTATAGAGGCTTCCTTTCTGGTTGATATTGAAGAGATTGCTGACCAGCAAATGCATGTGAACAAACTACCCAAGCCTGGGGAAAGAACCACTCAGAGCCTAAGGAGACAATCTGTAGATCTTGCACACGGCTGGGAATACCGCCTGCTCCCACCCACCAGAGAGGAAAGCTCCATAATTCACAGGGCATCCAGCAGAGTATTCAGAAGGGTTTTGCTTCAGAAGTGGGGAAAATTGGCTTTAGATTAAACCCTAAGCTGGTTCTAACTAATAAATCTTACAAACAAGACCTAAAGTTATCAAAATGTTTCCAAGAATCTTAACTGAATCCCAGAACAAAAAAGCAAAAATATTTATAGGGACACAAAAATATCTAGCACCCCCAAAAGAAGCTTAACTGTATCTAGCATCTAATAAAAAATTACCAGATATAGAATGAAGCAGAAAAATTATACCCATAATTATGAGAAAAATATCAACCAATTGAAACGGACTCAGAATTAACACAGATGTTAGAGTTAGCAGACAACATTAAAACAAGTTTTTAAAAAATTATTTATTTTTTGAGACAAGGTCATGCTCTGTTGCTTAGGCTGGATTGCATTGGCGTAATTACAGCTAACTGCAGCCTCAAACTCCTGGGCTCAAGTGATCCTCCTGCCTCAGCCTCCCAAGTAGCTGGGACCACAGGCATGCACCACTACACCAAGCTAATTTTTCAATTTTTTGTAGAGATGGGGTCTTACTATCTTGCCCAGGGTGGTCTTGAACGCCTGACCTCAAGCGCTTTTTCCGCTTGTGCCTCTCAGAGTGCTGGGATTTATGGACATGAGCCATTGTGCAGGGCCCCAAACAGGTTTTTAATTATAATCCTTTATGTTTAAAAAAGTACTATACTTTTTGTTTTAAAAAAGTATAGTAAAACATAAAGTACTATACTTTATGTTTTAAAAAGTAAGTAGTGACATGCAAATATTAGAAAGTCCAGATTGGAGCTCTTGAGATAAAAACTACAGTGTCTGAGGTGAAAAATAGAGATGAGTCAATAGCCAACAAGACGTTACAGAAGAAAAGGTTAATGAACTTGAAACCATCACAATATAAATTATGTAAAAGTCAACAGAAAAAAGAATAAAAAAAGAGTTCTGGCTTCAAAATCTGTGTTTTTTTTTTTCAGGAAGGAATGGTTTTTAAAAAATTTTTGTGGGCACATAGTATATATATTTATGTATATATATTTATGGGGTACATGAGCTACTTTTTACAGGCATATAATGCATAACAGTCACATCAGGTGAGTGGGACATCCATCACAAGCATTTCTTCCTTTTTTAGTAGTTATTCTTACAGTCTGATATTTGCTAATATTGATTAGTTGATAAGGCATTTGGTTTGTGACCCAGCTTTTCTTAGAGAGGCACACTGAGTTCAGCTGGTTTGTGAGACGATGTTAGGAAATGACTGATGGCTGAATTGGCTTTTTTTTTTTTTAAAGCATACACAGTTCACAGCTCTGGCTACTAGTTTGGTTGTCTGAAACAATAGTTGAATGCTTATAATTGAACGTAAGTACATGTACATGCAATCTGAAAATAGTGTTCTATTATAATTATCCTTTAAGCATTCTGTTTTTCCTTTTAGATGTCTTTGGAACTTTGAATAATTTTTTTATGCATAAAACAAACACCCAATACCTATTTCCACTCCACAAATCTCCAACTGACAAATCAAAGAGAAAATTTACATGGAAATTTATGTGGTCTTTAGCTTTTACTGAATACTTATTTAAAGTCTTTGTGTCACTTTACCACTCTGACTTAAAACTTGTCACATGTTTTTGGTGGGAACAAGATAGATTTCATGTTTTACTATGACAGGCAAAGCACTACTGGTTGATATATTAAGGAATAAAACATTCCTTGGTTCTAAATTCTAAGAATTTTAAAAAGTACAGTGATAGTCTTTAGTATTGTGTATACACAGACTCATACATATTTCTGGTTTTCCTCCATAATGGGAAAAACTTTTGTAAATAACTAGGAAAATATTGATGAAAGATATTGTACAAATCAGTGTATTTAGGTGGAATGGAAAGCATTTTGAATAAAGAATAAGGACTACTATCAAAGGAAGTGTGCAATGACAAGTTTTATTCAGTTCAGTGAATGCTGATTACATCTTAAAGTTTTCAGGTTTCTGTTGTGTTTTGCCTTTCAATTGAGTTTGTATATTTGAAGCCCATTAATATATGAACATTTTTTGGAAAAGAGTTCCGATAATTAGTGGAACTTGCATTATTTAACATGTACAATATATATTTCCACAAAAGTATTTAATTTTAAAAAAGGTCAAGCAAGTATCAATTAGATCTCTTTTTGGATTTTCTTTGAGTTTTGTCTGAAGAGTAAGATTTTGCATTTACTGAAAGCTTCTCAGTCAGTTTCTTAGAGTGAGGGATTGACTGCAGCATTGTGTAATAATCATGAAATCTTCCGTATCACACAGTTTAGAGTATATTTTATGAGAGATAAATGAATTGCTGTTGAATAGCACATAGACGAAGCTCATTTCATTCTTTGAAGAAATTTTCTTATTTTTATAATTACTTGATTATGTTAGAATAGATAGTGGATCATTTCTTTATTACACTGTCATACCAAATTGAGAAGGTACTGTTTATTTATTTATTTATTTATGACAGAGTCTAGCTCCGTCACCCAGGCTGGAGTGCAAGAGCGTTATCTCGGCTCACTGCAACCTCTACCTCCTGGGTTCAGGCAGTTCTCTCTGCCTCAGCCTCCCAAGTGGCTGGGATTACAGGCATTCAGCAGCATGCCTGGCTAATTTTTTTTTTTTTCCTAGACAGAGTCTCGTTTTGTTGCCCAGGCTCGAGTACAGTGGCACAATCTCAGCTCTCTGCATCCTCTGCCTCCCTGGTTCAAGCGATTCTCCTGCCTCAGCTTCCCAAGTAGCTGGGACTACAGGCACATACCACCATGCCTGGCTAATGTGTTGTATTTTTAGTAGAGCTGGGGTTTCACTGTGTTAGCCAGGATGGTCTTGATCTCCTGACCTTGTGATCTGCCTGCCTAGGCCTCCCAAAGTACTGGGATTACAGGTGTGAGTGACCACGCCCAGCCATTTGTATTTTTAGTAGAAATGGGGTTTTACCATGTTGGATAGGCAGATCTTGAACTCCTGACCTTAGGTGATCCACCTGCCTAGGACTCCCGAAGTGCTGGGATTACAGGCATGAGCCACCATGCCTGGCTGGTACTTTCAGTCAAACACTTTTCACTCATAGATGTCTTAGCACAGTAATATTTGGCAGACCATTTCTTACTTCTGTTTATCTGAATGTCCATTTTTTTTTTAACGCGTTATATATCCACCAGCTTGCAACTACTGGCATCCTTGGATTGGGATTAGGGGAGTGTGGTCAGATTTCTATGTGTGTTTTTTTTTTTTCTGATTAAGAATTTTGAACTATTTACCAGCAAAAACTACCCCCACCTTGGTTTTTAGAAATAGAAAACAATAAACTTTTTTAAGAGATAGAAGACTATTGCACAAAGTTGCCTTCCTTCTGACGTCAGTATTCTCACAGTAGAACCGTTTCATTTTTACACTGAAGGCTGATTTTTAGAAAGAAACCTGTTTCATTGCAATTGGTATTCAAATGAGTGGTGGGGGACACATTTTTTCATCTATCACATTAAGTTTTTGGCAGTTTTCCGCTACTTTCAAGAAGAAGGGAGACCCGCACAACTACAAATGCCTTTGTGGTCTACTGCCTCGCCCGAATCACAGACTCCGAGGATGTTCAATAAATATTGATTGATGATGCTTTTCACTCAAAACACTCTCAGATTAAAACTTGGAGTGAGTGCTTAACATTCTCATTCAGCTGTAATTATGCTTTTGCAATTTTCATTTAGTTCCTGGTAGTAGTGTTTACAAAACTGTAGCATTGTGAGGAAACTAAACAAAGGTATAAATAGTGAGTGAGTAAATAAAGAAATTCGAATGATCTCAAACAAATGCTAGACACAAATGTTTCCTAATACAGTTCCTAGTGAACGTTATAACGTAAATCCTTTGTTATCTTTATTAGTTGTTCTTCATGTTGCACATTTAAATATATAAAAATATATCTGCTCTTACGTAAAACATTTTCCTTGGATGATTCATAAATCATTGACAAAAGTTGGCATTATGCTAACACAAAAAATTAGGTGAGTTGCTTTTGGCTAAACACAAAAAATTAGGTGAATTGCTTCTGGCTAAACACCTCCCCTGTGCCTCCCTACCGCGTACACAAACACTGTTGAAACATGGGAAATCTGTCATTATTATATAGTGCTGTAATATGGTAAGAACAGCATTAGACTACTGTTAGTAAGTCAATGTATTAGTCCCTTGCGAACTATTTAATGATTACTTTTTAGGGAGTTTCATTTTTCTTATATCTTAAAAGAAGAGCTAAATTACTTCATTTCTGATATCAATTTCAGATTCTAAATTCTATGCATATTTGATTTCTTTTTCTTCCAATAAAATGTTTTAGACTATATCTTTATGGAATCATTATTAGAAGGAAAATAAGTTTTCATGGGAAAAAAAACCAGTAACAACAGTTAGCCTTCTGTAGTGTTTAATCTGTTTAATTTTTTTACTTTTTAACTGGGTGTCATTTTGTAGCTAAAGATTTGATGACTTTTATTTCTTATTTTTTGAAAAATTATTTATTTATTTTGAGACAGGGTCTTACTCTGTTACCCAGGCTGAAGTGCAGTGGTGCAGTCTCTGCTCACTGCCATCCGTCCCCTCCTCTGGGCTCTAGAGATACTCCCACCTCTCAGCCTCCCATGTAGCTGGGACTACAGGTGTGCACCACCACACCCAGCTAATTGTTTTGTATTTTTTGTAGAGACAAGGTTTTACCATGTTGCCCAGACTGGTCTTGAACTTACAGGCTCAAGGTTTCCACCTGCATCAGCCTCCCAAAGTATTGGGATTATAGGTATGAGCCAAGCAGTTTTTATTTTTACAGACACAGTTTTGCTCTTTTGCCCAGGCCAAAGTGCTGTGGCACTCTCTTAGTTCACTGCAACCTTGAATATCTGGACTCAAGAGGTTTTTCTGCCTCAGCCTCCTGAATAGCTAGGACTACAGGCATGTACCATTATGTTCAGTTTATGTCTAATATTAAACATTGAAATTAATGTGAGCTGTCTATACGTTTAAGAAGGATTAATAAACAAGACAATTATTTACCAATTTTTGGTGAAACTATGAGTGATGATGGTCCTAGTGGTGTGGTGGGTTAAGTCAAGGAATAAATGTTTGCAAAGTGAAAATTGTAAGAAGTGTCTCTCCCCACCATGCAATTCAAGAGCAATCAATTAGAAACGTAGGTGAGTGCTTGTGAGCTGCAGTGTTTATTGTCGTGTATTTGTATGATTGTAGATAACTTAGGAGTTTTCTATTTGATAGTAATTTTTAATCATTCATGTATTCATTTCCCAATGCACTTATTCAGGTTCAGAATTGCAGGAGGCTGGAGCCTATCTTGGCAGCTCAGGGTACAAAGTGGGGACCTGACCCTGGAGAGTGTGCCATCCCATCTCAGGGTACACTCACACATACTTACACCGGGGCACTTTAGATACACTGATTCACCTACAGTGCACACGTTTGCGACGTGGGAGGAAACCAAGTGCATACTTGGGGAGAATGCGCAAACCCCACAAAGACAGTGGCCTTCACTGGGGATCAATTTTTTTTTTCCCCATCAATGGTAAAATGAAATAGGTTGAACCAAATGATGTTATCTGAGGACCTGCTGTTACGTTTTCTGCCTACGTTTTCCAGCCAGTGTAAGGAAACTCCTGGTATGAACACTGCCAATGACTGTCCACCAAGAGGGCCTTAAAAGCAGCCCCCAGTGCTGGGCTATTCCAATGGTCATTTTTTCCTATATCAAGGTTAGAACTGCTTGTTTATAGCTTTAGAGTACTACATTTTGTTCACCAGAAGAGTCTTAGAAATGATTTTTGGTTAAAATTTTTGTTTTATAGATGAAGAAACGAGGCCCAAAAGCTATGGATACCCTGTCTAATGTCAAACAACCGAAAAGTCATGATGCTGGGTTTGGAGAACAGGACTTACTCTTGACCCACTGTAGCTTATTCTGATTACATATTGTAGTAGTTAGCTGTTGTTGCCACATTTAACAACTTAAAACGGCATTTATTGTCTCACAGTTTCTGTGAGTTAGGAATATGAGGGTAGCTTAACCAGGTAGTCTGGCTTGAGATCTGTCATGAGGTTGTAGTCAAGATGTCGGCTAGAGATGTAGTCATCTCAAGGCTGGGCTGGGGGAATATTGGCTACTAGGCTCTGCTACATGGCCATTGGCAGAACCGATGATACTCACTTCTAAACTCACTCACGTGGTTTCTGACAGGAATTGGTTTCTCACCATGTGGGGCTGTCCATGGGCTGCCTAGATGTCTTTAGAACATGGAAGCTGGCTTATGCCAGAGAGAATGAAGATAGTGGGAGACTGCACTGAAGATGGAAGTCATAGTTTTTATCTAACTTTATTGTGTAAGTGTTACTGCATCATCTCTAGCATAATCTGTTTTTTGGGAGCAGTCACTATGTCCAGCCCACACTCAAGGGGAGTGTAACTGTGCTCCATCTTTTGAGGGGAAGAGTATCAAATAATTTGTGGACATATCTTTAAACTACTACATGTATGTTTAAACCATATTTAGCATTTGGTAGTTGCAAAATTCATACCTTTACCTCAAAGGGCATTTTTATTTTACTTCCTGGCCCTAAAAGGAAACTAGATAATTATTTTATCATAACCACACAACTGAAATAAACTTTTGAAAGTAATAAGGCAGCACAACAATATTTTAAAGGTTGCTTAGTCAATAAATAGAAGATAATATTGGAACTTAGAATTTTAACTCATTAAAGGAATCCTCCTGCCCAATCATGAGATTTAATTATTAAATGATTACATATTAATGTATGCATCATGTGATCTCTATCTCCATCCAATAACCCATGCCTTTTTTTTTGAGATGGAATCTCACTCTATTGCCCAGGCTGGAGTGAAGTAGGGCAGTCTCAGCTCACTGCAACCTCTGCCTCCCGTGTTCAAGCAATTTTCCTGCCTCAGCCTCCTGAGTAGCTGGGATTACAGGCACTCACCACCACATCCTGCTAATTTTTGTGTTTTAGTAGAGACGGGGTTTCACCATGTTGGCCGGACTTCTGACCTCGAGCTCCTGACCTTGGATTCCACCACCTGGCTTGGCCTCCCAAAGTGCTGGGATTACAAGCGTGATCCACCACGCCTGGCCGAAATAACCCATGTTTTAGAGTATCCTATAATGGTCTGCATTTTTAGTGTCAGATCCATGATCCCTAAAATCTTAATGCCTAAATTCCAGATGTTTTAAATCTCTAAACTGTCAGGGTGTTACTGGGAACATAAGGTAAATGCCTTGAAGCAAAACAATAATGCGTTTTTAATGAAGAGGCCTTTCTGTATTGCTGCAATCTAAATCAAGAGTTTTCCTCTCTTGCAATAGCCTTTTCATACCACTCTTTATAATGAAACATATGGCTCACATCACAGTAAAATATGTAGAGTAGGAAGAAGAAAAAGCATGTTTCACATATGTGCCATACCTAATGTAACGCCATATGTACAGAAACCATAGAGGACTAAGACTTAACTGCAGTCCTGGAATAATTAGGGTGAGAGTGCCTTAATTTGTTTTAAATACTGCAAATGATTTCACATTTACAAGTAATTAACACTCCCTTCACTTTTAATATTTGCATTTCATTATTAAGAAACTATCCCGCTATATTTTTTAATGGACCCTTGAAACTGTGATATTTAAAAATCATTAACTTTTTGAAAATAAATTATCAACAGAATAGGTTGGTCTTGAATGTCCCATATTTAGTAAGCTAATGAGAGGGAATTTAAAAAAAGAAAATATGTTTGTGGCTTTTTATGAAGTGTGTACAACTAGCTGTCATTGTGCTCATGGTGTCATTTTGATGTGCGACATTTTCATTTGATATAAGAGAGTGGTAACTCGTGGTCATTCTCTTGTAGAAAATAAAAATCTTCCCTCAAAAATAGCAAAATTCCAAAAGTAGATTGTGACCTTGTTTTTTTTTTTTTTTATTTTGGAACACCACTTTCTCTTAGGTATACTATTTCTTTTCTGTTTTTCAAAACAAAAATGATACTTACAGCAATGAATTACAGTATTGTTATACTATATATGTTATATATAATGTATATGTGTTATAGTAATTATTACCTTTATTTATTTTACATAATTATTACCTTTATTTGTTTTTTGAGATGAATTCTCACTCTGTTGCCCAGGCTGGAGTGTAGTGGCATGATCTTGGCTGCTGCATCCTCCGCCTCCTGGGTGTAAGCAATTCTCATGTCTTAGCCTCCCTAGTGGCTGGGATTACAGGCGTGTGCCACCATGCCCAGCTAATTTTTTGTATTTTTAGTAGAGATGGGTTTCGCTATATTGGCCAGGCTGGTCTTGAACTCCTGGCCTTAGGTGATCTGTCTGACTTGACCTCCCAACGAACTGGGATTACAGGCATGAGCCGAGCCACCACCACCAGCCTTCCATTATTTATGACTGGAGTCCTGTACTTTTCGAGTCTGCTTTCCTGTCTCATGCTAGCAAGTGAGAACAGAGAAAAAGAGCGTTTTCTCTTTGAGATCTTCAGTAGCTTGAAACCATCTTTGGCACAATATCCAGAAAGCTTGATCTTCAGTGGCTACTACTGCTGGAATCTGAATTTACATACGAACCAGGATCCTGAGCCTACCTGAATTCTCAGGTTGGTTCTTAACTTCAGAGGCCCACTGAATGCCCTGCCGAATGGCCTGGGCATTTCAGTGTCATGCTGGAACGCGGCTCCATCTCATGCTGGGAGATGAGTAGGTGATGCGTGTCCAGTGTCCCTCTGTCCCATGGCATTCTGTGCCTTTCCTCACCCCTGGGAGGCAAGCTTTTTGAGGGAAGCTGTGTATTGGCTCACTTATCTATATAATTGTATCTCTGGGTATCATAAAAATTTCTCCCTGCCATAAAGAGAGACATTTTTCCTACGGGTTAACTGGAAGAGAGGAGGTGGAGAAAGTGGTTTTAATTTCAAGGGTCAGAAGTTAGGAAAAAACCCATAAATATTTCTTTTCCTGAGCACTCATCATGCTACAGCAGGCCATTAATTTTAAAAGAGGTTTTCTATTGAAGGAGCCCATTCATCTGGTGACATGTTAGGTTAGTTCGTATTGCTTTTTCTCCTCTGTGCTGGAGAGATGTGTTGTAAAACAAATTATTTATTTTATTGTATGAAAATGCTTGAAATTAAATTAAAATAATAAACGATTTACGCTCATTATTATTATTATTATTTGGTTTATAAATCTGTATTCTATCAACATAGCTGACTTCTGCATGTTTTAAATATTTCCATGAAAGTGATATATGCAGTTTTGTTGATATAGTCCTAACTATAAGGGAGTTTCTTTTATACTCTGAGTAGGAAAAAACAAAACAAAACAAAAAAACTTCCCCAAAGTCAATCTCATTTTCATGTTCAAATTTGATCTCTCTTGCCTCCATGAATTTAGATATGATACAGTTCTATTGAGTGCAGAGGAAAAATGATTGAGAATTATACTAATATATTTAATTTAGTGGGGCAAGTTTTCCTAGAAAGACTGAACCTTTGTATATACACACACACACATATTCCCTTTTAAATGGCTATAGTTTGGACATTAAAAAGGTTGGATTTAGTCTTCAGTCTTATTCTCCCTACTCACTTTTCCCACTAGTAGGTATATTTTAATGTACCCTAAATTGGGCATCCGAGTTTATTTGACCTTCTGTGATTCACGTGTTAATGGTGCCTTAGGGACCTTGGTTTATAGCTCACTGGAGAAGCTAGGTATAAGAGACTGTTTCCACATGTAGGCCACTTTGCAAATATATTTAAAACTAAAATCGTAATCTCATCTTCCTTCTTCCACTGCAGTGGCAGAATTTAGTGACCTTTAAAATGATTTCCTCCTTAGGATTCTTCCCTTTTCCATTTTCTTTAATAGACCCTGCATCTTTTCGTTTATCTTCCTTGACCATGGTTATTATTAACAGTATCATTAGATGCGTATAAAATTCTCTGTGTAGATGAGCTTTACAGTTAGTGATTAGCTATATGTTCTTAGGATTGTAACTCCTTAGGAGACACATTTGATGTATTTTAGTTCTTTGTACTAACCTTTGCAGCTCCACTTTCTGTGTTGCAACCTTGGGTTTTAAAATCCCACGAAAAAGCATCAGTCCTCCAATTCTAATTTAGCTTGCTTGGTAATATTGTGTGGTATGTCACTTTATGAAAAGAAGCACACAAAGAAATGTTATAGTTAATAATTGTGAAAAAGATGGAAGTCTTTCAGTTTTGTGTGTGATAATACACGTTACCACTCTACCAAATTATTCTTTATTTAACCACCTTTTTTCTTCTGCTAGAGCGTCCTAGTCACATTTTATAGCTACCATGTTAAAAGTTACTATTTTCTGCTCACTCATTACTTGATAATTGGCTCTTTGCCTTATTAGGGTGCAAGGACAACCACATTTGCCTCTATTTGTAAAAAGTTTTTGGCTTATCTTTTAGATCATTTATGTTTAGGCAAATAAATGAGATCAGCTTGTGTGATTTTAGACTTTTCTGGTTGTAGCTTCATCCCACCATCATCTGCTGACACACGAGATGTAAAAAACTTGATGTCCTTCTTCCCCAAATTATAAACCTTTTAGCAAAAAAGGGACTAAAGATGAAATGATTCATTCATGAAATAACATATTTTTAAAACGTTATTCCTATTATGTAGTAGACACTAGAAATAGAAGTGGAACTGGTCACATCTTCACTACTACCAAAATTATTTCAGCAAGGAACCATAGTACAATTTCCTACCTCAATTTACTTTCTACTTCACTTTTATCAGATAAAATCTTCTCTTTTTTTCTGGTGGGAAGCCAGATCTCTTGGGATAACCACCAGAAAGGACTTTGCGTTCTTAAGACCCACATAAACATCAAAGGGAGATCCACATTCCTGTTAAGAATCAAAGTGATAGCTCTGCTAGCCAGATTAGGCACCCCCATAAAATATACCCCCTGTCCCTCATCAACACACACAGACAGACAGACAGAAAGGGAGTAAGGGAGAGAGAAAATGCACACTGAGTTCTCCACGTCAACATGTTGGAAAACTAACATTCAAAAAAGTTTGAGGAAATAGAAAATAAGTAGGTGAGGATATTAATAGCTCAGGAATGAAATAACATACCTGTTATTTTTAACTAGAATAGTAAATTCATAACAAAGAATTGTTTAAAATAAAGAGCAGCAAAAGTAAGTAAATAAAAAATAAACCAAACAAAACTTCAAACGTGAATATTGATCTCACTTATTTTATCTGTTATTTAGATACTTAATAAGGAAAAAAGCTAATGATTTAAGTAATATTTGTGTGTGTTGCAACCTTGGGTTGTGTGTGTGTGTGTGTGTGTGTATTGTGTGTGTATCTGTGTGTGTTTAAAATTCTGACTAAGCTTGTTCCTTTAAAAAGGTATTAGGATGGCCGGGCATGGTGACTCATGCCTGTAATCCCAGCACTTTTGGAGGCCAAGGTGGGCAGATCACAAGGTCAGGAGTTCGAGACCAGCCTGGCCAACATGATGAAACTCCATCTCTACTAAAAGTACAAAAATCAGCCGGGCACGGTGGCATGCGGCTATAATCCCAGCTATTTGGTAGGCTGAGGCAGGAGAATCGCCTGAACCCGGGAGGATGGGGTGCAGGGAGCCGAGATCACGCTGCTGAACTCTATCTTGGGCGACAGAGCAAGATTACAGTCTAAGAAAAAAAAAGGTGTTAGGCTGGCAACTGTTGACTTGGCCTCTCCCTTTTTACCATGAAAATATCTCGTGTGAACCCAGAAAGACAAAAATTGATTAACATGGAAACTAAACTGAAAGACAGCTGTAATTAAAATCAGAACAGAGTTTCTGTCTATACAGTGCCAGTGGAATAGGAAGGAGGACACACACACAAATTTGTATTTTTTCTAAAGATGAAGAGCAGTTGTGCATAAAGACAGGAAGCCACTTGGTCTCAACCTGATTGAATGTCTTTTGACAGAGAGATCCTGAGTATATGCCATCCAAAAAGTCATTGATAAATTTTCTACTGCACCACTTTTTGAAACTGTTAGTATTTTGCACCCTTCCAATGTTTGTATGATAGTAATATATCTTGGATACTGTATTCTTTGCTTCATTTTTTTTTTTTTTTTTTTGAGAGGGAGTCTTGCCCTGTCACCCAGGCTAGAGTGCAATGGTGTGGTCTTGGCTCACTGTAATCTCCATCTCCCGGGTTTAAGTGATTGTCCTGCGTCAGCCTCCCAAGTAGCTGGGACTGGAGGTTCATGCCACCACTCTTGGCTAATTTTTGTATTTTTAGTAGACATGGGGTTTCACTATGTTGGCCAGGCTGGTCTCTCCTGACCTCGTGATCCGCCCGCCTTGGCCTCCCAGAATGCTGGGATTACAGGCCTGAGCCACCGTACCTGGCCTGCTTCCATTTTTTTTTTTGTAAGACAACCAGACATTAGGCTTACCTCGGATCAGCAGAGAGACCTTAGATTCCAGCTACAGGCACCACTGAGTCCCAGATCTGGAGAGGAGATTATTCTAATCTCCTCCTGATTAGTGGGGAGAAGGGACGCAAACAAACTTTGTCATGAAATCTTTCAACAAACAGTGTCTGGATAGGTCCTGTCAGAGTTAGAGGATAACAAATCGAAGGATACAAGCAAACATGAGTCTATAAAATAATGTTTCAGCACAAGGGAAAGAAAGCTTGTCTGGAGACCTCGGAGGAAGCGAAGAACCACTTTTTTCAATAGGATTTATTATAGGACCGGGAGAGAATTTCTAGCGAATGTTTTACTTCCTCACCAGAAGGCAAGAAGTATAGTCTTCATGAAAGAGTAGAAAGTCATGATCAGGAGGATGGAGTGAAAAGAAAAGATAGTGAAATGAATAGAAAAAGAAGGTCGATGAGGAATAAAAAAGGAATAAAAAATGCCAACAACAGATTAAAATACTGGGAGCTAGAACAGAGTAAGATTGACAGTGTGAAAAATTATTATGTAAAGTCAATGTATTGTCTTTATAGGATTCAGAAGACTAGACAGTACCTTGAAAAAGATGAGAGAGATGAAAACGAGAAAGGGCAGAGAACAGAAGCTTTAAAGTATTACTTGCCTCCAGCAGAGACATAATAGAGATCAAAATTGCAATTAAAAAAAACTAGACCGGGCACGGTGGCTCATGCCTGTAATCCCAGCACTTTGGGAAGCCAAGGCAGGAGGATCACTTGAGGCCAGGAGTTAAAGACCAGCTGGCTCAACATAGTAAAATCCCATCTCTACAAAAAATAAAAAAGTTAAATCTTATCTCTAGAAAAAACAGAAAAATGAAGTATGGTGGTGCATGTCTGTCATCTTGGCTACTTGGGAGGCTGAGGCAGGAGGATCACTTGACTTCAGGAGATTGAGGCTGCAGTGGGCTAGCCTGGGTGACAGAGTGAGACCCTCTGTCTCTAAAAAAAACCCAACAAACACTGAAGAGCACCTTTGTGAGCTTAAAAATGACCCGATTATACAGATTGCAAGGGCTGTCACCTCATCGGCAAAATTAATTTAAAAAGAGAGTCATACCTAGGACCATATATGTGTCTGTATTTATATCATCGCTACTTATATCTGTATAATCTTCTTACAGGCATCCAGATAGAAATGTAAAGAATATGTACAATTCATTGTATATCACTTATATCCAGATCTTTTTAAATTTTATGCTGGCTTTAACGTGAAATATTTTAACAGATCTATTTAATATTTATTTAACAGATTTATTTGGTGATGAGGGTACCATTAGCTATCATTTAATGGGCATTTTCCCATATGGCTCTGCCATTAACCATCCCAAGGTAAAACATCTCAAATATCAAAAAAGGAAGTAGATCTTATTTATTATTATGTTAGTATCTTCACCATTTTCTCCTTCAAAAGTAACAACAGACCTATATGGTGCTCTTGCTAATTAAAAAAGACTATGATCAGGACTCAGAATATGATGCAATTCGATGATGGTATCTTGTAAAAAAGGCACGGTTTCTTACAAAATGAGAATATTCAATTTTGTTAACTATTAAAATCAGAAATAGTGACTAATACGGTTTTTGGTGTATTATCTAGAATTATCTTTGTGGGATTAGCTAGATTATATTGCATGTATGTAGTTATACATATGACTTATAATTTTTGAAGAATCAGAAGATCACCATAAAACCTGTGAATTAAGCTTTCCTTCAAAATATTTAACCTTACAATAGATAGTGTGAATTCATTGTATTTTTTTTCACTGAAAGAGTAATGAAATTTTAATGTATCATACAAAGTGTTGTAAAAGTCTTAGTGCAGTTTTCAGCTTTGATAACTTCAGAACCATAAATGTTATAACCTTATGGAAAAAGTTACTCAGCACTTAATCTAGTTTGTGAATTTTGAGTGACACATTTTTTATTTCAATTTTGTTTCAGTCAACATTTGCCATTGTGTTAGTTTGCTAGAACTGTTAGCAAACTCCTAGTACCACATACTGGGTCGTTGAACAAGAGTAGTGTGTTTTCTCACAGCCTGAAGGTGTGTCCAAGGGTTACCAGCTTCCTTCTAGGGGCTGTGAGAGAAAAATCTTTTCCACTTCTCTCTCCTAGACTTGTAGATGGTCTCATCTTCTCTCTGTGCCTTCATATTGTCTTACCTCTATACGTATCTTTGTCTAAATTTCTCCTTTTGATAAGGACACAAGTCATACTGATTGGATTAGGGTCTACCTTAAGGACTCATTTTAACTTGATTATCTCTGTGAGGACCATTCTGAGATACTGGGGATTACAACTTCAACATAAGAACTTTTAGGGGACAAGTCAACTCCCAAGAGTCATCTTGGTCTGCTTGGCTTTTTGCTCAACCATAGTTTGGGAAGTTCCGTAAGATTTGAAATTAGAGGAACACCATGTTTGAAACTTGCGAGCACTGAACTTTTGAGGCAGACACTGGTTTCTCCTTTGATCCTCAGTTTTCTCATCTGTAAGTGAAGATGGATCCTGCTTGAGGTTCCACTATTTTATCTTTTCTATTCTTTATCTTATCTATTTTATAGATAAGAAAGTTCGCTTTCTAGGATCTCATTCTTCCCTGCTCTCCAACAGGAAATGTTTGTCTTCTAGTAGCATACTGCATATAATTTTAAATGAGCTCCATAAATATTGATAAATCAGAAATTCTTTAAAAAAATTTTCTAAACTATAAAGTATGACAGTGTTCAGTCTTTCCCTGCTTCTTTGTTACTTCTGTGTGACAACCCAAAATTTGTGAGCCGTTCATTCCAGCATTTCTCTAGGCTGTTTTATTTTTATTTTGAAATGTGGTGAGACTTTGGATCTATAGGTCCCTAAACTCATAGCTTTTCTTTTTTCTTTTTCTTTTTAAACAAAATGACATCAAATAGCAAACTGTAATTGGTATATAACATATCGTATGAGCTTTTTGAATCCTGAACTCACAAAGTTCAGCCCCAATGCCTTAAGGCATCTATTGTTTGTAATGAATTAACTTCTGTCCTATGTGTCTAGAGTGGCACTAGGTGTGTACCATCTGAGGAGAGTTGAGGAGTCGCTCAAATTATATTCTGTAGGGCGTGATTATCTTGTGGAACCACAGCTGAGAAAGGCTGACCACATTTTGTTTGGTTGTTAATGATAATGGACAGAGGCTTGTTTCCTCAAAATCCTTCCTGCATCTGTGATTTTAATGTGCTTTTGTGGCTCACTGATTTTGATGAGGTAGGCTGGAGGCAGTCATTATTTCATTTCACACAGATGGAAGTTGAAGCATGGAGATGTCAGGAATTGTCTCCAGAGCCTTCTTGAAATGAGATAATGAGAAAGTGGAGAATGCAACTCCCATTCAGCCCAACCACCAGTCTGCTTCTGTGAGATCTAGATTTCAAATTATAAAATGAATATCGTGTGTTTTATATAGATACAGATCTCAAAGAAATCAGAAATGTCTCATGCCATACAGATCAAAATTGGGATTATGTTTTGATGGCAGTGGTCTAATTTGAATAAGTTTTTTGGAATGCAGTATCATGAGTTGTTATTATCTAGTTCACCAATATCCAAATGACTCCTCATTGCTAACAGCGTAGTTCTAATGATTTTACTTTAAGACATTCAATGCTGGCCAGGCGCGGTGGCTCACACCTGTAGTCCTAGCACTTTGGGAGGCTGAGGCAGGCAGATCACGAGGTCAAGAGATTGAGACCATCCTGGCTAACATGGTGAAACTTCATCTCTACGAAAAAATACAAAAATTAGCTGGGCGTGGTGGTGTGCGCCTGTAGTCCCAGTTACTTGGGAGGCTGAGGCAGGAGAATCATTTCAACCCAGGAGGCGGAGATTACAGTGAGCAGAGATAGCGCCCCTGCACTCCAGCCTGGCGACAGAGTGAGACTCTGTCTCAAAACAAAAAAAAAAAGAGAGAGACATTCAGTGCTTATATATATGCAGAATTTTGGGCATTCTAACTCTAACTCTATCACTCTTTCCTGTTGATAGTTTAAGATTTATTGTTCCCTGGGGTACTCAGCCTGTGTTGAGGGTCTCCCACAAATCGGCTTTACATATGTTTTAATTCCTTCCTATACCCAAACTATATGGTATTTGTAAAATAGCCAGTGTATTGGTTTCTGATGTTTTGAACACATCAACATCTCAACCTTGTGCTGATTATTGATATGCTTTTTACTCCTCTCAAGTCAAAATTCTACATACGCTCATCGAAACCGTGTATTTGGGACTTAACACTTCATGCTTTACTACTTTTTTCACATTCTCTATATTTTTAGATAAGCAAATTTATTAGAGGCCTTGCCCTTGTTTGATGCTTTTTTGTGTCTGACATGTATTAGCATGATGTGAGAAACAGAGAATTGACATTCAACAAATATTTATGAATTTTTATTACTATTATTATTTTGAGATGGATGGAATCTCTGTTGCCCATACTGGAGTGCACTGGCATGATCTTGGCCTACTGCAACCTCTGCCTCCTAGGTTTAAGCTATTCTGCCTCAGCCTCCTGAGTACTGGGATTACAGGCGTCCACCACCATACCCAGCTAATTTTTTGTATTTTTAGTAGAGACAGGGTTTCACCGTGTTGGCCAGGCTAGTCTCCAACTCCTAACCTCAAGTGATCCGCCTGCCTTGTCCTCCCAAGCTTCTGGGATTACATGTGGGAACCACAGCACCAGCCTTTGGCTATAAACTTTTTGGCTTTATCATTTAACAATTTCTAACTACTTAAAAAAATTAAATTATTTTCCCTATTAATACTTAAAGAAAGAAAACACATGCTTCTGAAATTAGGTTATTATTTTGAGAGTCCCCTACTTGTCTATATAAGTACCTTGGAAATTCCTAAGCATGGAGTAGGCTTGGTGATTGGACGGTAATTCCTTAACAAAGTAAGAACTCCAGGGCTTTATAAAACCTACTCTCAAATAGCCCACTATTGTTTTCTGCAAAAAGTAAACAGGGTAGCCAACTAGCTTTAACATGCTTGCCACCATTGACCTGTGAGTTAGAAGAAATCGCAGATGGGTTTGCTGTATTTTTTACATGTCTTGCAAAAAAAATTATTCCATACATATTACATATATATACATTCACACAAATCATTCATGTTTAACAATATTTTAAAAAATATTTGTCTTTGTGGACCAAAGTCCATGGGGATGGGGACAATGACAATAAACCTAGCTAATAAGTTATATAATATTAATATGTTGAGGGTAAGAAATGCTATAAAATAGAGCTACTGGGGAAACTAGAGGCAGAGAAGGGGAGTGCTTTGGTCAAAGCAAATAAAGTCAGTACTGAAGTTGGTCTAGAATCTGGTTCTTTGACGGTCTCTGTTTCTTTATTTGTGCTACTTGGCCCCAGGGGCCATTCCTGTTTACCCACTTGGATTCTGTCTTGAAGTTTCAGTACCTTTTCCTCCACCAGTATGAACTAGAAGTCTGAGACCATATTTTCTTCTTCTGCACACATACAAATGTTTATCATTCAGACCATTTATTTGGATCTTAACATATATTATCATGCTTTACTAATACTACATATTACTGTATTTTCAGATAAGCACATTTATTAGAGGCTAGTTACTGAAATCAGTCTTTAGAGTCTCAGTGTTTTAGGCTGGTCATTTACTACTCTGCCTTCTGTACATGTTTCCAAGAGAATTTGAGTTCATTTCTACTTCGTATGTAACTTTGACTTGTGTTATTCTTAGTGATCAATTTATTTTAGTTTCTTCAGTATCATGAGAGGGTAACTAAGACAAACTATGCATTGATAAGCAGTTTCTAGAAAAGCTATATCATATTTTCTCAGCAGAAGTTTAAAATTTTGATTGCTGTAAACAAGTATTTGATTTTAAGAATGTGCCATAATTTATTTATTCACTGTAGCTTTGATGAATATGTAAGTTATTTCTAATTTGTGCTTTTCTTTTTTCTTTTTTTAAGATAGATTTTTACTATTGTTGCCTGGGCTGGAGTGCACTGTCACGGCCTCAGCTCACTGCAACCTCTGCCTCCCGGGTTCAAGTGATTATCCTGCCTCAGACTCCTGAATAGCTAGGATTACAGGCATGCGGCACTACGCCTGGGTAATTTTGTATTTTTAGTAAAGACAGGGTTTCACCATGTTGGCCAGTCTGATCTTGAACTCCTCACCTCCCAAATTGCTGGGATTACAAGTGTGAACCACTGCACCTGGCCCTTTAAAAATAATAATAATAATAATAATAACTAAGCTATTGTTGAGTATGACCTAATGAAACTGCTGGGTGATGTGGTAGATGTACATTTAGCAAAACAATTTTTCAAAGGAGTTTTTACCAGTTGGCACTCTAACCAGCAGTACGTGAGTTTTAATTTGCTCTGCACGTTCCTGACATACATTGGTGTGGAGTTTCTGATTTTAATTATTCTGGTGAGTGTGGAGTAGTTTCACATTTTGATATTAATTTGTATTTCTTTAGTGGCTAACATTGTTTAGTCCCTTTTCATGTGTTTGGTGGCCATGTGGGTTGTCTCTTTTGTGAATTGGCCTGTTTAAGGCTTTTATCTCTACCCCATTTCCCCAGAAGGATGGACAATACAATAGAAATGGATAATTTCAGGGCTTTTATGGACATATTTTTTGCAAATATCTTTTTCCACTCTAGATTGCCCTTTCTTAATAATATCTTTTGATGAACAGATGTTTTAAATTTTAATTCAAATTTATCAATCTTTATTGTCATTTATTTTCAAACAACCTTTGAGAGAGGCTACAAAAATATTCTTTTGTGCTATTGTCTATAAAATTTATTATTTATCTTTCACATCTAGGTCTCTAATATGTTATTTTGTATATGGTGTGAGGTAGAGGGTCAGTGTATATTTTTATTCATATGGAAACCCATTTAACCCAGAACCACTGATTGAAATGATTATTCTTTTTCCATTGCATTGCAGGGACACAGTTGTATATAAATCAACTGCCTGAGTACGTACGGGCGGATCTGTTTCTAGGCTTCTTTTTCTGTTCCACTGGTTTGTTTGTCCTTGAGCTAACACTTACCTTATTTTCTGTGGCTTTATAATAAGTCTTGGTAACTGGTGGTATACATTCTTTAACATTTGTTTTTCTATAAGATTGTCTTGGCTATTCTGGGATTTTTGCATTTTATTATAAATTATAAAATTAGTTTTTCTATTTCACAGGAATAGCATGCTGAAATTTATATTGGGATTACAGCAAATTCGTAGATCAACTTGGAAAAAATTGACATCTTTACAATAATGAATGTTTTTTTTTTTTTGAGATGGAGTCTTGCTCTGTCACCTAGGCTTGGGTATAGTGGTGTGATCTCAGTTCACTGCAACCTCTGCCTCTGGGGTTCAAGTGATTCTCCTGCCTCAGCCTCCTGACTAGCTGGGATTATAGGCATACACCACCATGCCTGGATAATTTCTGTGTTTTTAGTAGAGACAGGGTTTCTCTATGTTGGGTGGGCTAGTCTTTAACTCCTGACCCCAAATGATCTGCCCGCTTTGGCCTCCTAAAGTGCCGGGATTATAGACGTGCGCCACCATGCCTGGCCTACAATAATGAGTTTTTTAAGCCATGAACATATTATAATCATGCATTTATTTAAGTCTTCTTTAATTTATTAATAATGCCATCTAATTTTCTGCATAGAAATCTTGTGAACTTTTGTTACATTTAATTCTTTACTGTTTTATATTTTTGATGCACATTTAAGAAATCCCTAATTATTCTGAATACAGTTGGTTTCTTATATTGATCTTGTATCCAGCAGCCTTGCTAAGTTCATTTAGTAATTTCAGTAGTTATCATGTCTCCTCACTTTTTTACACATTCTAGTAGCTAGTCAAGTTGACTAACTCCTATTTAAGGAGAGGCAAATACAGCATGCCGTCAGAAACTGGCCAGAGGAGCACAAGCTGACTGTTCAAAATAACATTCCTTTAAAAAGTTTGCATAAAACTTTTCTGCTTTTAAACTATCAGCTCTACTTGAATTGTGGGATTTTTCCTGGCAGAACCTGCTTAAGGAAAACGGCATCTAAAATTATGTTGACTACTACCTGTCAGTCATACTTCTTCGTGGTTTTAGGAACGTCATGCTTCTTTGTGGTTTTAGCCAGTGGTTAAGGACATTTTAAGAGAATTTGGCTCTCTTTGAGCTATATGGCAGAAAATATTTATAATTGGAAAAAGGGGCCAAGAGGCACAAATTAGTTTCAACTTACTGATATTCCTGAATCACAGAGAATGTACCCTACTTTAAAGATCTGAAAGCTAGTGATTTTACTAGTTGGTTGCTGCCAGAAGAGAACCAAATTAATTTAGATGTTACCATAAGAAGCCAATTTGCGGCCAGGTACTGTGGCTCATGCCTGTAATCCCAGCACATTGGGAGGCCGAGGTGGGTGGATCACAGGGTCAGGAGGTCGAGACTAGTCTGGCCAATATAGCAAAATCGTGTGTCTACTGAAAATATAAAAATTAGCCAACAAACATATGAAAAAAAGCTCATCATCACTGGTCATTAGAAAAAATGCAAATCAAAACCATTGTGAGATACCACCTCACTCCTGTTAGAATGGCGATCATTAAAAAATCAGGAGACAACAGATGCTGGAGAGGATGTGGAGAAATAGGAATGCTTTTACACTATTGGTGGGAGTGTAAATTAATTCAACCATTATGGAAGACAGTGTGGCGATTTCTCAAGGATCTAGAAATATAAACACCATTTGACCCAGCAATCTCATTACTAGGTATATACCCAAAGGATTATAAATCATTCTATTATAAAGACACATGCACACGTATGCTCATTGTGGCACTGTTCACAATAGCAAAGACTTGGAAGCAATCCAAATTCTCATCAATGATAGACTGGATAAAGAAAATATGACACATATACACCATGGTATACTATGCAGCCATGAAAAAAAGATGAGTTCATGTCCTTTGCAGGGACATAGATGAAACTGGACACCATCATTCTCAGCAAACTGACACAAGAACAGAAAGCCAAACACTGCATGCTATCACTTATAAGTGGGTGTTGAACAATGAGAATCTATGGACACACAGAGGGGAACATCACATACTGGGGCCTGGGGTGTGGGGGGCTAGGGGAGGAATAGCAGGGGCTGGGGGGATTGGGGAGGGATAGCATTAGGAGAAATACCTAATGTAGATTACGGGGCGATGAATGCAGCAAACCACTACCATGGCACGTGTATACCTATGTAACAAACCTGCACCATCTGCATATTTACCCCAGAACTTAAAAAGTATAATTTAAAAAATACAAAAATCAGCTGGGCGTCATGGTGCACATCTATAGACCAAGGTACTCTGGAGGCTGAGGCAGAAGAATTGCTTGAACCTAGTAGGCGGAGGTTGCACAGTAAGCCGAGATTGAGCCACTGCACTCCTGCCTGGGTGACATGAGTGAGACTCCATCTCCAAAAAAAAAAAAAAAAAAGCCAAGTTGCCTACCTGAGTATTTAAAGTGGGGTAAATGTACTGAAGAAACATATACTTACTTATCTTTTGTATTATTAACTTTGCTGTATACCAAACCATCTCCAAACTTAGTAGCTTAGCCCAACACCCGTTTAATTATCGCAGTTCTGTGGATCAGCAGTTTGAGCTGGGCTCAACAGGGTGGATCTGCTGTTGTTGGCCTGGCTCAGCTGATCTTGACTGGGCTTTCTCGAGTCTGCAGCCAACCGCCAGGTCTTCTGGGGAATGATCGGTCTACAGTGGCTCAGCTAGCTAGTTCATCTCTGTTCCCCGTGGTCTTTCATCCTCCACCGGGTTAGTCTGGTCTCATTTGCATGGTGGTGGTGTTACAGGAAAGGGATCTCGATCCAGACCTCAAGAGAGGGTTCTTGGGTCTTGTGCAAGAAAGAATTCAGGGCAAGTCCTTAGAGTAAAATGAAAGCAAGTTTATTAAGAAAGTAAAGAAGGCCAGGCGTGGTGACTCACACCTGTAATCCCAGCACTTTGGGAGGCTGAGGTGGGCGGATCACCTGAGGTCGAGAGTTAGAGACCAGCCTAACCAACATTGAGAAACCCCATCTCTACTACAAGTACAAAATTAGCTGGGCATTGTGGCACATGCCTGTAATCCCAGCTCCTTGGGAGGCTGAGGCGGAAGAATCGCTTGAATCTGGGAGGCAGAGGTTGCGATGAGCCAAGATCATGCCATTGTGCTCCAGCCTGGGCAACAAGAGCAAGATTCCATCTCAAAAAACAACAACAAAACAAAACATAAAGCAATAAAAGAATGGCTTCTTCACAGAGAGAGCAACCCACTTACCTGGCACTGTTGGAGGTGTAACCGTGAGGACGACCAGAGGTCACTGTCATGGCCATTTGGTTTTGGTGGGTTTTAGCCGGCTTCTTTACTGCCAACTGTTTTATCAGCCAGGTCTTTATGACCTGCATGTTGTGTCGACCTCCTAACTCATCCTGTGACTTAGAATGCCCTAACAGTCTGGGAATGCAGCCCAGTAGGTCTCAGCCTCATTTTACCCAGCCCCTATTCAAGATGGAGTTTCTGTGGTTCACAGTCTCCGATAGTGGCGGGGGACCCCAGGTCAGCAAGTGGAAGGGATCATGCAGAGCTTCTTCCTGAGGTTTCTTGGGTTTCTTGAGGCTCAGGGCCAGAATGCACACAACGTTACTTCTGTCTCATTCTTTTGGCCAAGGCACGTGGAAAGGTGATTCGAGAAAGTAAGAGTCTTACTTGAAAAGCAGAATAAAGTGACATTATTGTGTGTGTCATGTTCTACACCCTCCATATAACAAACTGTCCAGTTTTATAATGCATTTTTAAGACAGAAGGTTAAATACTGGTAGTCTCAAATCTATTTAGTTAACTAATAAGAAAAACTAAGGAATTAAATGACTTCATGTTGAGGTGTTAAAAGCCTTGCTTCGATAATGGAGAAAATCCTGGAGTGAAGACTAAGGGATGAAATGTAAAAGATAACTAAGACTGAAAAGCTAATTTGGAAAGATAGCCAGCAATTGACTCACAGCAGGCCTTGGCTTCTAAATCCTGAAAGAAAGAATTTTTGAATTATTGGAAAGGCCCTGTTTTCTAATAGCCTGAATTCCAGTGTACTATTGGGTATCACTGGAACATTGTATTTTGTATTAGTATCACTGCTAACATTACAGAATTTAAAAGGGTCAAACAAAGAAGACTTTGATCTACATAACTTCAAAAACTTAAATTTTTTTTTTTTTATTTTCAAAGTGAGTGTGGAAAGCATTTCTGGAATCACAGATTGAAAAGTGTGGCCATAGAGATCCGAAATGCCGACCATTTCTTTGTACATGAAAGCAGATTTTTTCCATTTGTGTTTTTCAGGAACACAAATGAGAACTAACATCAGGTACTTTACTTTTTAAGTAAAAATTCTAAAGTGTGTTAAACTGCTCTACGGGAGAGAAATGGGAGAAAAAAAGTCATTTGATTTTTTAGGGCGCATTACTGTGTAGGAACAGAGAACAGCAGCTGAAAACATTAAAAAGCGACACAATATTTCTGATTGTTTTAAACAGAATTGGGAAGAGGAGACTGCCATGGGATCACTGAAAAGTGAAACTGGTGAGGCTTTTAGAAAGGGTCAAAAGACTTCACAATAGATCTTAATGGCTATGTCCAAATAAATGGATTGGAAGTCTCTACAGAGACTTGGAGGCAGGGTGAGCAGTCAGGGGAGGTTGCATTTTTTAGACCATTGGCACCCAGCCACTGGAGAAGTCATCTAAATATAAATCAGACCATGTCACTCCATAGCATAAAGCCCTCCAGTGTCTTCCATTGCATTTCAGATGCAATCCAATCTCTTCGATGTTGAGTACGGGCCCTGTTCAACCTGGGCCCACTTTGTTTTCCCAGCCTGCCTGGTATCATTCTTTGCCGGGAATTTCTGGACTCCAGCCACAGTCGAGCTCATTCCTGCGTCCTAGCCTCTGCCCTGGGCACTCTGTCCCTTCACTTGGGAAGCTTTTCTCTGTTTTGTCTTGTCATTCAGGTTCAGGCTCCCATGCCCCTTCCCCAGGGCCCTTTCCTGTCACCCTATTCTAAAGTCTTCCCTTTCCTTTCCCACAGCCACTCACATCTCCACCCCGGTTAACTTGCTGAATTTTCTTTAGAGCACTTACCAGATACCTTTAAAAAAAATTACCAAAAAGAAAGAAAGAAAGAAAGAAAGAAAGAAAAAAACTCAAAATGTAAAAATAAATTACAATGAGGAGAAGGGCCAAAAAAAGACAAAAAAAAAAAAAAAAAAGAAAAAGAATTACTCATATTTTTCTGTCTCCTAGCACTGGAATGTATCAGTATCAGGTACCTTGCTTTTTTTTTTCCAGACAGAGCCTCACCCTGTCGCCCAGGATGAAGAGCAGTGGCACCATCTTGGCTCACTGCAACCTCTGCCTCTGGATTCAAGTAATTCTCCTGCCTCAGCCTCCCAAGTAGTTGGGCTATAGGCACCCATCACCATGCCCCGCTAATTTTTTTGTATTTTTAGTAGAGATGGGGTTTTGCCATGTTGGCCAGGCTGGTCTCGAACTCCTAATCTCAGATGATCCACCTGCCTTGGCCTCCCAAAGTGCTGGGATTACAGGTGTGAGCCATTGTGCCCAGCTGGACCTTGCTGTCTTGTACATTTATTCTAAGTCTCTTGTCCTTATCACCTTGCCTGGTATTCAGAAATACTCATCAAATAAAAGAATGAAGGAATTCATTTTTAAACCAAAAAACACTGTTCATGTGTAATACTATTCTAGTTTAATGTAGATGGTTTACAATGATAAAATCAGGACATTGTGTGAGAATCCCAAACAACAGTGTCTTCTCTGTTTGTTATGATACATCTTGTTGATATCAGCTGTCACATAGAGATTGGTGGACAGATTAGTAAAATACCTCATTTTTTGTGTACGGTCACTTAAAATATAGGTTTAAAAAAATCCAAACTACAGCTGCACATGTCGCTCATGTCTGTAATCCCAGCACTTTGGGAGGCCAAAGGGGACAGATTGCTTGTGGCCAGGAGTTTGAGACCATCCTGGCCAACATGGTGAAACCCCATCTCTATTAAAAATATAAAAATTAGCTGGGCATGGTGGCACTTGCCTGTAATCCCAGCTACTCGAGAGGCTGAGACATGAGAATCAAGAATGGCTTGAATCCTGGAGGTGGGGTTTGCAGGGAGCCGAGATGGCGTGCCACCGCATTCCAGCCCGGGCAACAGAGTGAGACTCCATCTCAAAACAAAGAACAAAAACCAAGAAATCCAAACTACAAAATATCTAGAGCGATGGGCCCCTAATGATTTATGTGACCTAGGAAAAGAATTACAGAACTCCTATTTTTGTTGTTTACTTTATTTCCCAAATTTCTAATTTTGTGTTTGAAAATATATTTAGTTCATTATTAGTATAGTAAATGTATATAATATATAAATATATATTTTCACATGTATGTTGAAATATGCACTATATTTGTGTGATGGAGTGTATGGACCAATCTAAAGCGACAAGTTAGAAAATGATGACTTTTTTTTTTTGAGATGGAGTTTCACTCTTGTTGCTCAGGTTGGAGTGCAATGGCACTCAGCTCACTGCAACCTCCGTCTCCTGAGTTCAAGCGATTCTCCTGCCTCAGCCTCCCAAGTAGCTGGGATTACAGGCATGTGCCACCACGTCCAGCTAATTTTGTATATTGAGAAGAGATGGGGTTCCTAGAGTATATTTGAATTCAAGTTAGGAAAATAAAGAAGAGAAGAGATGGGATTTCTCCATGTTGGTCAGGCTGGTCTCGAACTCCTGACCTCAGGTGATCTAATGGCCTTGGCCTCCTGAAGTGTTCTGATTACAGGTGTGAGCCCACATGCCCAGCCAATGATGAAGATTTATGCAATGAATAGTTTTTACCCCAGTGACAATTAGGGGAAGAAGTAAGAATATTTTCTAATGTATGGCTGTTCTATATATATATATATATATATATACACACACACACACACACACACACATACACACACATATATATAAATATATATAACATAAATACATTGTGTGTGTGTGTATGTGTGTGTGTATATATATATATATGTTTGAGACAGAGTCTCACTTTTTTGCCCAGACTGGAGTGCAGTGGCATGATCTCAGGGCACTGCAACCTCTGCCTCCCAGGTTCAAGCAGTTCTCCTGCCTCAGCCTCTTGAGTAGCTGGGACTACAGGCTCACACTGCCACTCCTGGCTAATGTTTTGTATTTTAGTAGCGATGGGTTTAGTTATTTAGTAGAGATGGGTTCCTCTGTTGCCCAGGCTGGTTGCCATCTCCTGAGCTCAGGCAATCCTTCTGCCTCAGCCTCCCAAAGTGCTGGGATTACAGACGTGAGCCACTGCACCTGACCTCAATTTTTTTTTTTTTTTAACAAGGTAATAAGATAAATATCTATGGTTAGACCTATGATTTAAAAATATTAAAGGAAACATAATAAATGAAAGGGTCCGTCTACATTCAGTTTGTGATGGAAACATCGTTAGGTAGATCACAAAAGACGGAAAAATTCTTAAAAAGATGGCATTTTAATTTGGGGCTTGATCCCCCACCAGATAAGAATTGGCATTCCGTACACTTCTCTTCCACCCATCCTTCCACATCTGTGCCAGCCCCTTTCCTGGCTTGCTTTCTGAACTTATTTCTACTCATTTTGGAGTGAGTACACCTCTACTTTGGAATATAAATATCGAGGTTTCAAAAGGCCTATGTGAGGTCCACATCCTGCAGAGAAATTTTTTGTTTGTTTGTTTTTAGAGATGAAGTCTTATTATGTTGCCCAGGCTGGTCTTGAACTCTTGACCTCGAGTGATGCTCCTGCCTCAGCCTCTGAAAGCACTGGAATTAAAGGCATGAGGCACTGTGGTTGGCCCAGCAGAGAAGTTTGATTGATGTTTTTATTCACCAATTCCTTTTCTTTCAGTTTAGTGGGCTGTTCATTTAAGACTACAACTGGTTTTTAGGAAGTTTGGTGTTGAGAAAGTTACTACATCTATTTTGCTAGGAGGCTTTTAATGACTTTAAACTCCTGTTTTGATATCCATACTGTGTATTTTGTTTGCGTATTTTATAGAAGTACAGTAAAAATGACAGTACTTTAAAAAGTCTTTTTTCCGGAGGTCTCAAATATATTTCCTAAAAGAGTGAGTATGGGAAAATATTTTTTTCACTGGTACTCTGATACATCTTGGTATGGAAAATGCATAGTGCTTTTATTGCTGCTGGAAATTTTCGTACTTTATTATCAAATCATTTTATAACGCCAACTTCTTTTGAAAAATAACCATTGTGTATCTTCATTTCTTCTTTCAATATGGCCGTGTTGCCCTCAGGAACTTTATAATAAAGTGCACTCAGGTTGATGTCTCTCCGCTGAGATAACTAGACTGTGTAACTCTATGAATTCAGAATCTAACACATTCTCACCTGTCACCATTAGTCAACATATATCCTTGCTAACATTTAAATTACAGAGAAGATAAAAAAAGCCTGAGCATGGTGGCTCATGCCCGTAATTCCAGCACCTTGCGCGACCAGTGTGGGAGGATTGCTTGAGTCCAGGAGTTCAAGACCAGTCTGGGTAACATAGCAAGAGCTTTTCACAATAAAAACTGAAAAACCAAGTGTGTTGGCACTTACCGGTAGTCCCAGATACTCTGGAGGCAGTGGCAGGAGGCTCACTTGAGCCCAGGATTTCAAGGCTACAGTTACTTGTGATTGTGCCACTGCACTCCAGCCTGGGCAACAGAACAAGACCCTGTCTAAAAGAGAGACAGACAGAGAGAGAGAGAGAGAGAGAGAGAGAGAGAGAGAGGAGAAAGAGGAGAAGGAGAGAGAGAAACTCCATAAAATAGAACTTGATGGTAATATGCAAAATAAATATTCCTTAAGGCGGTATAAACTTGTGTCTGCATGCTATTCATTCAGTTACAAACATGAGAATTTCGACAATCTATTTCTGGTTAATCATTTTTCTTTCCAAGTACGTCTATAAACACTTATTCTAAGACACACAAGTATATAATAAGAAGTACCAAGTTAAAGATTGACTCTTTAGAGAATTTTTGACTCTTGGGATAAACTTTCATTTGTGAATTATTTATTGGTCTGGGACAATGACTGTCAAATATCTTCATTCAGTAAGATTTTTTCCTCCTTTAAAGTTGCTTTCCTTTAAAGTTGCCTTCCTTTAAAGTTGCCTTCCCCTTTCATTTATGCCAATCCTATTATTGTTTCTTTGCTAATTTAAAAGAGGGACCTTTTCTTGATGTTGATCACTTTAGAATTAATCATGACCTTACCTCAGCTATCTATTTCTGTTTCAGTAAGTCAGAGATAACAAAAGTAGATACTGTGCTATAGAAGAAAGAAAACTGGTTCTAAACCCTCTTCTGAGACTACTCACTTGTGCATTTTGAGGTTATTAATTGCGTTATGTCCTTGTACTTCATACATTGTCTATTAAATGACAGGGTTGCCCAAAATAATGTTACTTTTTTCTTCTGATTTTTATCCATCTATGGTTTCATTGAAGCAGGGAGTAGATGTGAAGAGGACACTAACAGTAAAGATGAGTGCGATATAACTGAATGAAATATGTGCACAGGGTGTAGACAGGCAGAGAGAGTGTATTTGGATATGATGATTCATATTTTCCTCTCTACCTTTCTTTAGATTTCATGTTTTTGTTTGGTTTGATAGTCATTTATTTGGTTTCCCCACACAACCTAATTACTATGTAAATTGTTAATAATATCTTAGAGAGATGTGGGAATAGTCATGAGGACCACATTGGCATTATAAAAATAATGTTCTTTTGAAATTATTTTTTTATTTCAATAGGTTTTTGAGGAACAGGTGGTATTTGGTTACCTGAATAAGTTCTTTAGTGGTGGTTTCTGAGATTTTGGTGCACCCATCACCCAAGCAGTGTACATTGCACCCAGTGTGTAGTCTTTTATCCCTTACCCCCTCCCAGCCTTTCCCCTGAGTTCCCAGAGTCCATTGTATCATTCTTCTGCCTTTGCATCCTCATAGCTTAGCTCCCACGTATGAGGGAGAACATGCGATGTTTGGTTTTCCGTTCCTGAGTTACTTCACTTAGAATAATGTCTCCAATTCCATCTCCAATAGGTTGCTGCAGATGCCATTATTTCATTCCTTTTTGTGGCTTAGTCGTATTGCATTGTATAAATACACCACATTTTCTTTATCCACTCATTGATTGATAGGCATTTGGGCTGGTTCCATATTTTTGCAGTTGCTCATTGTGCTGCTGTAAACGTGCATGTGCAAATGTCTTTTTGTACAATAATGTCTTTCCTTCTAGGTAGATACCTAGTAGTGGGATTGCTGGATCAAATGGTGGATCTACTTTCAGTTCTTTAAGGAATCCCCACATGGTTTTTCATAATGCTTTTACCAGTTTATATCATCACCAACAGTGTAAAAGTGTTTCCTTTTCACAGCATTTACACCAACATCTGTTTTTTGATTATGGCATCCTTGCAGGAGTGAGGTGGTACTGCATTGTGGTTTTGATTTGCATTTCCCTGATCATTAGTGATCAGAGAGTATTTGTTGAGCATTTTTCCCTATGCTTATTGGCCACTTGTATATCCGTTTTTGAGAATTGTCTGTTCATGTTTTTCGTCCACTTTTTGATGTGATTATTTTTTCTTGCTGGTTTGAGTTTGAGTTCTTTGTAGATTCTGGATCTTAGTCCTTTGTCAGAAGTATAGATTGTGAAGATTTTCTCCCACACTGTAGATTGTTAACTCTGCTGATTATTTCTTTTGCTGTGCAGAAACTTTTTAATTTAATTAAGTCCTATGTATTTAATCTTTGTTTTTGTTGCATTTGCTATTGGGTTCTTGGTCATGAAGTCTTTGCCTAAGCCAATGTCTAGAAGGGTTTTTCTGATGTTATTTTCTAGAATTTTTATGGTTTCAGGTAATAGATGTAACTCTGATTCGTCTTCAGTTGATTTGTGTATAAGGTGAGAGATGTATGAAGAGAATATTCTTTAATTCCACTTCCCTTAGCCGTTTGTGACAGCCTCTCACTAGTCTACTTTCTGTCTCTATTGCTAGCAGTGATAGGAGAAAACAGTCTTTGAAACTGAATATTTCTTCCCTGAGACTGTTCCCATAGAGAAGAGCTAAGCTCTCATCAGGAGACATGTGAACCACATCTATTCACTGACAGACATCAGTGCAATGTCTGTTCCATTTAACAGCTTTATTCTTTTAATTGGTGACAATATTTATGCCACCTATGCCTGTGAACTGAACTTTTAAGGCAAGCCAACTCTGGTTCTAACTTAGGACAAAAAGGGAAATTTGAGTGTCATCCATATTCCCATGCCCAGAAATTCAAATCTGTTTTGAGTTTATGTACTAAAGCTGTACTGGAAACACCTAAAATGGGTGGGTTTAAAAAGCAATGTATTAGAGATGTCTTAAAAGTTCCTCCCCCAACTTTCTTGTTTTTAGTTTGGAATTTTTCCTCAGTGCTAATGAGCTGTTCTAGGACACTGTTTCCCACCCTCAGCACTGCTGACATTCTGCATGGGATACTTTTTTTTTTTGGAGGGGGGCTGGTAGCTGTTCTGTGTGTTACAGAGTATTTGGCAGCATCCCTGGCCTCTACCCTTAGGTGCCACATGTCACCCTCCTTGTGCTGGGACAACAAAAACTGTCTCTGGGCGTTCCCTGCGAGAGAGGGCAAAGTCACTTTTGCAGCTCTGGTCCAGAGGTTTGATCACCCTGAGAATGGAGCTACAGATAAATATTGCACCTATGAGGAAACTAAATTAGTTTTCTTTGAGCTATCGTAATGAAATTTTTAAAAAACAATTAAAAGGTGATTTATTTTTAAAATAATCTTGAGGTAAAAGATGAATGTAGATTATTCCCTTTAGAGAGTGGTAAATTCTCCAAGTGAATTTTAAAAATTGGTTTTCATAATAAAGAAGTAAAATATATCATGTATTGCCAGACTTTTCCATACTATGTATTGATAGAGATAAAACAAATAAAATAGATATAATAATGAATAAAACCTATTACCCATAACATTTAAAAAGATAAATATATTTTAAACAAAATACTTTGCATTCATTAAAAAAAACTTGTTTTGATTTTGAAGATAATGACAAAGTCAGTTACATGGATTTAGAAATGATAGCTTGATGTCCATGTATTCTTGAAAAATGCCAATACAGATCATGAAAAATGTTCTCATTACAAAAATGATAACTATAGGCTAGGCGCTGTGGCTCATGGCTGTAATCCCAGCACTTTGGGAGGCTAAGGCAGATGGATCATGAGATCAGGAGATTGAGACTATCCTGGTTAACATGGTGAAACCCCATCTCTACTAAAAATATAAAAAATTAGGTGGTGGGTGCCTGTACACCCCTTCTCTACAAAAAAATACAAAAAAAATAGGTGGTGGGTGCCTGTAGTCCCAGCAACTCGGAAGGCTGAGGCAGAAGAGTCACTTGAGCCAGGGAAGTAGAGGTTGCAGTGAGCTGAGATCACGCCACTGTACTCCAGCCTGGGTGACAGAGCGAGTCTCCGTCAAAAAAAAAAAAAAAAAGGACAACTATATGAGGTAATGCATATGTCAGTTAGCTAAATTTAGTCATTCCACAGTGTATACTATATTTACTTCAAAACATCATGTTGTGCATAAGTATGTACAATTTTATATGTCAATTTAAAATAAAACTAATTGTACATTACTATTAGCATAAGATCCTATTGTAATGTGTGCAATCTGTCGTCAAGGAAATTTTAAGGCTAGACTCACACATTAGTTTATAGGTCATAACTACTGTCTTTAGAACTTGATGTATATAGATTATTAAAAGTCAAATATCCCAGGGAATAGTATGAAATTTTGGAATGAATGCATAATTGCTTTATGATAAATTAGGCTTATGACGGTACTCCTAGCATGAAAACGTCTTGTCTAAATCTCATAATCAAGAGCATACTAATTATTTCTTTTAATTGGTTGAGCAAAATATCCTAATAAATTATTCAACATAAAGAACTGCCCAAGATTAAAATAATAGAATCTGTGTTCTGTTTGAGTGGAAAGAGGCTGGGTTGCATATCTGTCTTCACTTTGTGAGAAAGATCAGTTTCTCACTTTTACAGTGTCTTTTTGGAAGAAAGGAATAAATGTTAGAGTTCCAACAGGATATTGAATAGATTTGTAATTTTTAAAAATTATTATTTATTATTATTATTTTTTATTTTTTTTATTATTTATTTATTTTTTATAAAGATGGGGTTTCACCATGATGGCCAGGCTGGTCTTGAACTCCTGACCTCAGGTGATCCACCCACCTCCGCCTCCCAAAGTGCTAGGATTACAGTCCTGAGCCAGCGCTCTTGGCCCAGATTTGTATTTTAACTGTTTTATTGCCAGTTTCCACTGGCATCACATCAAACTAGTTAGATGCCATGACATGCAGTAATAACTGAAAGAAATTTTATATTTTTCTAAGTCATTTTTCTTTTCAAATCAGAGTTACAGTTCTATCTGTAGGGGAAAAATAGACATAAAGGGAGATGAGGTTTTTTTCCTCTCTGTTCATTTCTCTTACTTCATTTTTTCTTCCCAAAGGAGAAAGAAACATTCAAAGTTAGTAATGTCATTTTGCCATCTTTGAAAGTAACTAATATTTATATGTGCCTCCAATGTAAAGCCACTTGAAGTCTTACAGAGATGCATTGACAATAATTTGGAAAGTGAGTTACACTATAGAAAGCTCAGAATAATAGCTATTGGCTTGTTTCTGTGTGTATTAGAATTAGGCATATAATAAGAGATCTTTTAAGTGTCTGTATTGATATGAATTGTTTTACTCTTTGGATATTCTTATAATTCAGTTGATCTCTTCAAAGAATCATTGCATGTTTATAGTCACCTGGGGTTTTCATATTAAGACATAGCCTAAGTTGAAAATGAGATGATTGAATTATCACTTTGTATTTATATCTAATAGCTCATAAACTACTTCTTGTTTTTTTCTTAAGGTATTGTCATAAAAATATGTTTAGGGCAAAACAGAAAAATTTGCAGTTTTTGATTTGATGTGCCAATTATGTGGAGTATAAATTTAAGATGTGTGAGTTTCTTTCATGAAAATAGTTTCTTATATTTTTAGGTTTGAGTATTTTATTCAGAGGTGTCTAGTTTGTGGTTGTTTTCCATAGTTTTATTTAATTCAGTAACCTTCTTCAATTGCTCCTTTTCTTAGTACTTTTTCCTTAATTGGCATTGAGGCTTTTGGTGCCCTGCATGTATTTAAGAATGCCTTTTCCATATCCCTCACTAATATTAATTGAATGTGGCCATTTTATAAAAACTATACAACTATACAGATTATTTCATGAGGATGTATAGAAGTGTGCTCATCTTTTATGTCTATAGTGTGGCAATTCTTAGCTGCCAGAAGTTCCTGTTCAGTAGTGAGAAATACGATAAAGTATGAAACCCCATTTTTAACATAATTTTTTCTTTAATATTAAAGGAACATTCATTAACAATATTTCTATTTAGACATTTTCCGTTATACACTCAACCACTTACTGATCTTCCCTTTACATTCTTGATCAGAAGATGAGATTAGGTGCATTCAGGGTGGTATGGGTTGTAGACTGATCTTCACTTTACAGTCTATGGAGTAATTTAAAAAAATGAAAAAAATTTTTTATTTGGCAGGATAAGGGACATGGATGGGTTAGTGTATTAGTCTGCTTTCACACTGATGATAAAGACACACCTGAGACACTGGGAAGAAAAAATGGTTTAGTGGACTTACAGTTCTACATGGCTGGGGATGCCTTACAATCATGGTGGAAGGTGAAAGTTATGTCTCACATGGCAGCAGACAAGAGAAAAGAGCTTGTGCAGGGAAACTCCCTCTTACATAATTATCAGGTCTCGTGAGACTTACTCACTATCATGAGAACAGCACAGGAAAGACCTGCCCCTATGATACAGTTATCTCCCACTGGGTCCCTCCCACAACACATGGGAATTCAAGATGAGATTTTGGTGGGAACACAGCCAAACCGTATCAGTGAGTGAGTGATCCACTGGTTAAACAGTGGCCTTACATAACACAGTGAATCTTTAGAGTCTGATTATTGGGAAGACAAGGACTACAAGAACTCAGAATTGTCACCTCATTGTTTCAGTCTACACCTCAGAAAAAACACCAGCTTTCTGTTCACCACTGTAAATGTGTAGCTGTAGTCTGTACTGTCCAATAGGGTAGCCATTGGCCGCATGTGGCTGTTTAAATTTAACTTAAACTTTAATAAAATAAAAACTTTACTTCCTCAGTTGCACTAGCTATGTTTAAAGTGGTCAGTTATTAGTCAATGCAGATAAAAAGCATTTCTATCCTGCAGAAAGTTATATCGGATAGCACTGGAAGATTCTTATTTTATACCACGTTAAAATATTTAGAGGGCTCCCTTCTCTTGGAAAATCCACAAGTGAGTGAAATGCTGAAAGTTTGCTTTTGGTTTCTCTTCTCTTTTCATGTGCTTGTGTTGTAGCTGGACACTGAGGACCTAGGGAGTTCCTGGGGTGTCCTCCGAAGCCTCTGCCCGGTTTGCTGTAGGCTCCAGGCCTCTCCCTTCCTTCAAGTTTCAGCCAGAGCAGCCCTGCTTTTGTCCGTTTTACAAATTGGAGAGTCCTAGCAGCACATCTTTTGTATAGATGGATCCTTTTCATAAATAATTAGAAGCCACATTCAGTTGATTTACAGAGGCATGCTTTGGGAGGTGGATAAAAAGAAGTCATTTGGGGACATACTCCTTCCCATACCATCCCCCAACTTAGTGCATATCTTTATGCATGTATGTTCAGGCTAAATATCATTATGATATTATTGCTTCTGAGATGTCTGGACTTGAGAGGATGGGTTTGTTAGACAGAAAAATGAAAAATGCAGATAAACAATGATACCTAGTTTTAAATGACAGCAGTAGTGTTTTATTTTTATTTATTTTTAAATGCTTAATCTTTCCTTTTCTGTCCCTGTTTTCAGAATAATGATTTAGTTCTCTAACTTTCTCCTAGAGTAACCAGTGAAATGTTTAAAATTAGGAACTCATAGATTGTAATTGAATTGGTTTTAGTTCTTTGTAGTTATTGTGTTTTTTTTTTTTGTTTTTTTGAGATGGAGTTTTGCTCTTGTTGCCCAGGCTGGAGTGCAGTGGCACGATCTCAGCTCACTGTAACCTCTGCCTCCCAGGTTCAGGTGATTCTCCTGCCTCATTCTCACAAGGAACTGGGATTACTACAGGCATGCTCCACCACGCCCCAATAATTTTGTATTTTTAGTGGAGACACAGTTTCTACATGTTGGCCAGGCTGGTCTTGAACTCCTGACCTTAAATTATCCACCTGCTTCGGCCTCCCAAAGTGCTGGGATTATAGGTGTGAGCTACTGTGCCTAGCCGCAGTTATTGTTATTTTTGTCACTCAGATTTTCCTACATTTAGCTGATAGGCACCTCATCATCTTGTATTTTTGTTTTTTTTTTTGTAATATAGTCTAGTAGTTTTGTAAATTTCCTTGCTTCTGGTATGGCAAGATGTTCCAGGCTAACTTTCTGCATTTCCCATACAAAGCCTATATAATCAGCCATTTTCTAAGGTACTGTTGGCCCCAGTTTGTCTTTTTTTAAAGACAGTTTTAATACAGTATTTAGAAACAAGTATCAGCAGTATGGAAAGCTGAAAAAATAGTACAAATCCTTCAACATTCATATTAGTTTGAATATGAATATACTTATGACAGAAAAGTGTTACACTGGTAAGTTGAAGAAAAAGGGTTGGATGGGTGTCAGTTTATGTGATCACTTGAAACCGTGATTTGTTAAGGCTTTTGGGCAAGTACACTCTTTGTTGTTCCATTTCAAATTGTATTACATGCACCGCATTGCCCTCTGAACGGTTAGTTTCTCTAACCACACACGTACATATACATACAGAAGCAAATGTTGAGTTAATTGGAGATCAGCAAAATTACTGTTTCATAGCATCTTTGTGGTATAAGAAATTAGAAACCAGAGGGTTTTAAATTTTTTGAAATTTTATTTTTAATTCATCTACATGGTTGAGTTCTATCTGCATGTCCCTGCTGATGAAAGACAGAAGGAGAGCAGGGCATGGTGGCTCATGCCTGTAATGCTAGCACTTTGGGAGACCGAGGGGGGCAGATCACAAGATCAATATTTTGAGACTAGCCTGACCAAAATTTTTGAATTTTTAGTAGAGTCAGGGTTTCACCATGACTCTGCCAGGCGCGGTGGCACGCACCTGTAATCCCAGCTACTCAGGAGGCTGAGGCAGGAGAATCACTTGAACCTGGGAGGCAGAGGTTGCAGTGAGCTGAGATCTGGCCACTGCACTCCAGCCTGAGCAACAGAGCGAGACTGTGTCTCAAAAAAAGGAGCAAAACATATAAAAATCAAAGGATTGGCCTCTGCTGCTGTTATTGGACAAATGCTGAGTAACGTGTGCTCACTGCAACCTCTGCTTTCTGGGTTCAAGCTATTCTCTTGCCTCAGCCTCCCGAGTAGCTGGGACTACAGGTGTGCGGCACCACCACGCCCAGCTAATTTTTGTATTTTTAGTAGAGACAGGGTTTCACCATGTTGGGTAGGATGGTGTCGAAGCTCTTGACCTCGTGATCCGCCTGACTCTGCCTCCTAAAGCGTTGGGGCTGCAGGCGTGAGCCACCTCGCCTGGCCAACATGGTACTTTTAGTATCACTGAACCTCCTTGCTTTTTTTTTTTTCCAGAGTACTTAGCAACCCTTACTCTAGATTAGTGGAAACTACTTATGACATTCTTTCATCCTCTTTATTTTTGTCTTAATTATTCTCTTAAGAATCCATTTCCCATTTTTGTTCCTAAATTTAAATTCCACCTTACTGATAGGCAGCCAGCGTTTCTCTTTTGGCAGTGTTGCTGTGTAATAAACAAGATAAGGAATGGAGATTAGCCGGAATGAACATTTAGAATAGATTTTATCTTTATTCTTCTGATCTCCTTTGGGCACAACCCATTTAAGCATAAATATGTATATTCATATCTGCATTCGTTTCTAGAGAGCTAGATCCTATCACCATTGCATGTCCAGGAGTAACATTTAAAGGTTCATTGGAAAAATTCAGTCTTCTTATGCGCTTCAGCTGAGTAGGAGGAGAAGCCAAATCACTTCTTCCCTCAGTGAGCATTCATAGGTCTCCATCTCTGTGATCACAGAGTCATTATGTAGCAGTTGGCTCTGATACGCTTGCACAGACACAAATTGAGTCCGACAGGACTGATGTCTCCTGGACTTTGCTGTCATTTGAAATGCTGGCATGAGGATGGGAGCAGTGAAAGCGGGAGGAGGGGGATGGGGAGGGGAGAACTGATTCCTTTAGCACTTTTCCTAGGAACTTTCGAGATTTTTAACATTTGATAACTGTGAGCTGCTTGATAAGTTGTTTTTCAGAGGGGATTGATAACAGTAGCTGACTTGGAATAGCTGGATGCAGGAAGAAGTTTTTTCATGTACAACTTGCTTCTTCATGCCACCCACTGTTTAAAAAAATGCTATCTAATAGAATGCTAATTAGAGTGATTCCTCTCCTTCTTTTTAGTTTTATGTTTCCTACATTTAAACTGTTCAAGAATAGTAATAAAAAATTATATCTTAAAAAAATTTTTTGTTCTCATGCTTTTCAGTTTCAGCAAAGATGTGCTATGGTACCTACATTACAGTTCTTTTTAAAGTACAAGTTATTTTAGTGGATTAGGTTATTTCTAAATATCTCTAGTATTTCCTGTCAAAAATTTTGTATATGTTTCAAATATTCCAGTATAAAAAAAGGTATGCAGTTTCATTTTGCAAATGAATACTGATAGTCATTCTCACATTTTTTCTGCAGAGATGGAGGATGCAATAGGATGTGATCTACTTTCTCCGTTTTTTAATTTTTCATTAAGAGTGTACTCTGTATTAGAGGCTGTACTAGATTTATTGAAGGTTCTATTGGCACAATTATTTAACATGTGAAGAATCATACTTCAAATGATTGCTTAGAACCAGTCAGTCATTGCCTCCCTGCTTCTTAATTTCCCCCAGGACCACCATTACTCTTAAGTCCTGTATACTTCTCACCTGGAATTCTTGCTACGGCCTAATACCATTCTCTAAATCATCCCTAATCCAGTTGTCAGTTAATCTTTTCAAAGCCTAGTTCCATGTTGTTCCTCTATTTAATGCTCTAAAGCATTAAATAGTTCTTTTTGTAGTTTGCTGCGTAAAGGCCATTTGACTTAGATCGCCATCCAAAGCTCTCTTCGACCTATTTTGTTTGTTTGTTTGTTTTTGAGTCTTGCTCTGTTGCTCAGGCTGGAGTGCAGTGGTGCAGTCTCAGCTCTCTGCAGTCTCCACCTCCCAGGTTCAATGATTCTCCTCCCTCAGCCTCCTGAGTAGCTGGGATTACAGGCAGGTACCACCACGCCTGGCTAATTTTTGAATTTTTTGTGGAGATGGGGTTTCACCATGTTGGTCAGGCTGGTCTCAAAATCCTGACCTCATGATCTGCCCACTTTGGCCTCCCAAAGTGCTGGGATTACAGGCATCAGCCACTGCCTCTGTCCTATTATTATTATTTTTTAAGTCTGAGCCTTTTTTTTTTTTTTTTTTGACAAAGTCTCACTTGTCACCCAGGCTGGAGTGGCATAGCAGGACCTCGGCTCACTGAAACCTCTTTCTCCTGGGTTCCAGTGATTGTCCTGCCGCAGCCTCCCAAGTAGCTGGGATTGCAGGCTTGTGCCACCACGCCTGGCTAATTCTTTTGTATTTTTAGTAAAGACCGATTTTCATCATGTTGGCCAGGCAGGTCTTGAACTCCTGACCTCAAGAGGTCTACCTGCCTTGGCTTCCCAAAGTGTTGGGATTACATGTGTGAGCCACCGCTCCCGACTCTGAACCATTTTCCTTTGTTTCATCCTCTAGGTTTCCTAATAGAAGATGGTTTCCTATGACTCCAACCAGAAGGTTCACAAAGTGTGATCTCTGGACTGGCAGCATGGGCATCACCCAGGAACATGTAGAAATGCAAATTTGTGACTCAGGCCTGTAATCCTAGCACTTTGGGAGGCTAAGAGTGGTGGCTTATCTCTGTAATCCTAGCAGTTTGGGAGGCTGAGGCAGACAGATCGCTTGAGACCAGGAGTTCGAGACCAGCCTGGACCACATGGTGAAACCCTGTCTCTACTAAAAATACAAAAATTAAGTGGGTATGATGGTGGGCGCCTGTAATCCCAGCTACCTGGGAGTCTAAGGCAGGAGAATCACTTGAACCCAGGAAGCAGAGTTTTCAGTGAACCACAGCTGTACCACTGCACTACATACAGCCTGGGTGACAGAGTAAGACTGTCTCAAGAACAAAAAACAAAAAGCAAATTACTGAATTATTGGACCCCCACCACAGACCTACTCGCCCACGAACTCTGAGGGTAGTGCCCACCTATCTGTTCTGAGAAGCTTTCCAGGTGGTCTGATGCATGCTGACCTTTGGGAGGCCCTGTTCCAACCAAACCAGGAAACTCACCTTTTCCAAAGTTCCTTTCCCACTGTCCTGCCTTTGCATAGAATTCCTGGAGTGCCTTTTCATCATCTTGTTAAAATCCTGCTTAAACTTCAAGGCGAAATTTGAGACTATTTCCATGATGTCATTATTGAGCGAATCTTTTATAGCATAATCTGGATTTTTTCCTGGCACACATCACTGATTAAATTGTACTAGTCATCTGGTATACCTACTTTATTTTCCCTACTAATCTGGAAACAAAAATAATAGAACCTGGCTCATCTTTGTGCCTCAAGACACCTTGCGCTGTCACTGTTGATGGCTTGCACACAGTAGGTGCTCCAAAAATAGTTTGTGGCTTCAGAGAAGATTGAGGAAATTAAACCCTTGCCCAGGGGGCATATAAAAATTCTGTTAAATCAAAGAGACTCATGCTAACTCTTGTTTTGACTTACTGAAGTCAAACTAGATTTGAATGTTAATGTGTCTTCAGGGAAGAAGCCAAATATACTAGTGTAAAAAATTCTAACCTGTACTGTTTAGCTGGAGAAGTTGAATTACCCCTGTCAGTTTCACGTGATGCCAAGAAAGTAGCTTCCATTATTGTGTCAGTAACAGACTTTTATCCTGCACGGAGGAACTTCTCTTAAATCTTTCTCATAGCACTGGTGTGCTGCTTTCCGCTGATGTAGTCACGTAATGTTTCCTAAGAAGTGACAGTTACTTTTCAGGTGCTTTGCCCAAAAGGTGGCATAAGCAAAGAATGAAATTCAAGGTGGTTGGCTTTAGGAGGGCCTAAAATTGGAAACGCGAGCGCTCCCACATAACACAAACCTAGATATTCTAAGACTCCCAAGTTTTACAAACCAAGTTATTTCCTTCCTAATACAAAGCATAACAGTTCCAATTGATTGTGTATTTGCAGTGGCTTGTGTCTGTCGTGGTGGTTGTGATGGAACCAGGGGGAAAGAGTAAGAAATCTAAGCATCTTTGTGTTTACTTCCTTTTCTTTTCTCTTCCTCCCTGCATTCAGGCTCTGAAAGTGTTCCAGCTGAAATTTCAGATCGGACAGACTCGCTGTGGCTCCGGAGGCAGTGATTCCAAGCTGCTCGCGCACGCTGCTGCCAAGCTGCAGGATGGTGCACGTAGCCAGGCTGCTGCTGCTGCTCCTCACTTTCTTCCTCCGCGCGGATGCTGAGAGTAAGCCATTCTCCCCTTCTCTAGGGGGCTGTGACCATAATGAGTGGTTTTGTTTGCAGTTGGCACCAGGCTCAGGGCCTCTGAATACATTTCCTTTGGAAGTAAATCCTGAGACACTGTGGGATGCTCCTTGGCTACCAGCCAACCTTTGAAAGAGATTATTGACGAGACTTCCTCACCATTTCCTCTCCCTTTTAATGCCCCTTTTCTTGTGCGTCTAACTGCTCCTCCTGTTTATTTTTTATTTTTTATACCTTTTATCAGCCTGGTAGCAAAGATATTATGAGACTGATGATAGAACTCAAACTGAGGTTAACCAGTTGGTGGTGCCAGTAAGTAAACATTGTTCAGACCCACTCGAAATTTCTTCAGTTTTGTGGATCGTTCCATGTTTAGAAAAATGCACAATGTCACATTGAGCCTAATTAAACTTCCAAGCCCCTTGTAGCTGTCATAGCAGCTGTTCTAATGTACTGTTTCCGACAGCTGTCGTCAAGTACAGTATTCAAACAAATCAAGCAGAACTGACAACTTTGTGGCTGGATGAAGGGTCTGGAAGTGTGAGGAGAATTCTGTGGAATAGAGACACCAAAGTTTGGATTACTGGACGCCATTTATGAAACTGCTATTGTGGTCAATTAGCGTGACAATTAATGAGAAGATCACATCTCTTCCTAATTAGGAAATCATTAGGTCTACCTTGTTTACATGTGTTTGTTTTCCCATCTGTCCGTGGCTTTTTGAAAGAGATAGTACTAGAGAAAGGCATGTCCTGGGCTTGTACTCCCTGACATGTGTGGTTCCTCGGTAGTGGTTTACTTCTGACATGAGTTGGCCATTCTCTTTGGGAATCCCCTGGTATGAGTAAAATGTGTAACATCTGCAGTCATTAACATTTCTCTCCACTGACTATTTCAGTGAGATTCAATTTGATTCATGTTAAGGATGTTTCCAAGACAGGGATCCTGTGTCATCTTGGCCCCTTCCTATTAATTGCATTTTGACAAGAATTCCCTCAGGAGCTGCCAATTGCTTCATTGAAATAGGAGCTCTATTTTCTAAAGAGATATTTTGAGAAGTGAAAGGAATAACATTAATAATAAGATACATATGTAACATGCATGTTTTAAGCATAACATTCCCTGGTTCATAATGTATACAGTTTCCTAATTAGCACTTGGGAGTGTCAATTTAAGGTGAAGCCAAGGAATTTCTAGTCTAATGCCAGCAAATAATTAACTGGGAAAAGACCCAAATGTAAGATGTTCTTGTTATTTTAAAGCCATTTATGTCAAAACTTACTTTAAAAGTAAAATCTAAATTTAGTTTATTAAAGAGAAATTGAGCCTATGGTTTTATTATTTTTGTTTGGCTAGAGTGCAAAAGTAAGTTGTTTCACCATTGTTAATTTTTGGCAAAAGCCCATTTAGACCCTGGGAGCCCACTTTAACGTCAGATCACAGCTAGAGATTTTTAAAAGTTACTAGATATAATTATTGTATACCCATGAAGTTACCTTTCCAAATAAGAACAAATATTCTTCTACTGAGAAGTGATGCCTTTGCATAATCCTCTGGTGAAAAGTGGAGGACAGAAGTGAAGAGTTTAGAAAGGAATACTTTTTTGTTTGAAAAAAACGATCTTTTCCGCAGATAACCATGATCCTACTGGTTTTCTCCTCTCTCTTCCTCTCTTTCTTCTTCATCACACTTCTTATGCTGTGTAGTCTTAGAAAAGAAATTACAAAGGCCCTTGTTAGCAATTTTTAGTTAAATTAAGATACTTATCATGCTATATATTTTGTGATATCAGCTTTCAACCTCAAGATGTCCCTTGAAAAAGAATCTACTCCCTCTCACCCTTCCCATTACAGCTAAAAAGAGGAAACAGGCTTCAGCTTTGCCAAATCAATTTTGATTTGCTTTGTCCTTGTCTAATCAGCCTCCATGTAGAATATTTTCCTTTTCACAGATTCATTTGGCACTCTCGAATAGCATGCGTATTCTGAAAGTTATTGAGGAAAGAGGAAAATTTAACCACATCTTTTAAGGTACATTTTAAAAGAAGCGGGACCATCCATTTGCAATCTACCGGAGGATACTTGTGATTTATGAAAGTACACGGTAGAGTTGGAGGTATAATTTTAGTCACTAAAAATGTTTAAAAACAACTGGCAAAATAGGTTTCAGATTGTAACCCATCAAATTCTGTCATTACCTTTTCTTCAAACACTGAAATAAAAAATGCAGTTATAAGTAGCACTAAAGAAAACTTTGATGTCTTCACTATCATATAAAGATATTATTTTTCAGGCTGTTATTGCCTGAGTCACTGGTTTGTTTCCTTGTGCCTTTGTTAGCACATCTGGCTTTCCTTATTTTCCCTTGTACCTAACTGTGTTTTGTATTTATCCAAAGGATCAAGAGTTATTAATAGTAGCTTGTCAGAGCCTTAGAACTCTGAAATAATTTTTTCAAATGTTTGCCCTCCTTTGAAAAAGAAGACTATATGGTGGGAATGGAAAGAAGCCACTCTAGTTTGCCATGTTAATTTAATGTGTTCAACTCACTCTCTTTTGAAATGATTAACTCCAAAAAGCCTGGGAGTCAGAGTTATAATCTGCTGTGTGCAATGTCATAGCAAAGTACTGGGTGTGATGTTGCATTAAGTAGAAGAGCTCTTATGAGCGTTGGTTCAAACCTAGGTTGAAAAATTGTGATAATATCCCTCAGTAGAAAATTATAGTCTTTGCCGTTGCCAATTTAATATGCTCTACATATCCACTATTATTTTAAAAAGCTAGACGTGTGTTTGTATCTGATTTCTGCTCATTGCTGTGTCTTGAAGGCCCCAGATGATTTTGCTTGTTGTTTCTGGAATGCATGTATGGACAGCAGAGCTTTGATCTCAGGGAGAGGCATATGCAACTTCTGTTCAAGCAGCATGAGTAGCTCTTCAGGGCTGACCAACCAGCTTTCTGGTTTAGGTAGTGCTCTGAGAATAATTCAGCTGTAACATGCATGCAAATTCAAGATTCATATAGATTATAGTAATGTAATCCTCAGGTGAATGTTTTTCTTCTTGATGAGTTTTCACAATAGCTTCTGTTGTATTTCATACATAAATTTAGTTTGCTATTTACCAGTCTTTAAAAAACAACTAGGCCGGGCGCAGTGGCTCACGCCTGTAATCCTAGCAGTTTGAGGGGCCAAGGCAGGTGGATCACCTGAGGTCAAGAGTTCGAGACCAGCTTGACCAACATGGTGAAACCCCGTCTCTACTTAAAATGCAAAGTTAGCCAGGCATGGTGGCCCATGCCTGTAATCCCAGCTACTTAGGAGGCTGAGGCAGGAGAATCGCTTGAACCCAGGAGGTGGAGGTTGCAGTGAGCCGAGATCATGTCATTGCACTCCAGCCTGGGCAACAAGAATGAAACTTCGTTTCAACAAAACTAACTAACTATGTAAGAAAAACTGAATGCAGACCAAACACCCGCTGTTAGCATCTTCTTTGTCAGACCAGTTTCACTCTTAACAAAACCACTTACAGCAGATGGTTACATTCTAGACCTGAGTTTACCCTGTGGTCATTATAGTTGGACTTGAGTGTCTCCCTGGTCTCAGAAATAGAACTTTTTCAAAATTGTAGAAACATACCCTTGATAATTTAATTCCTCAGATGATTTAATTCATCTGTTTACTTGTTGCTTTTTGTCATTTTTCCACTTCAGATTGTGAATACTTCCTCATTCTCCTTCCTCATTGTTAAAGAGCCTTGCTGCAGTCACTGTATACTCTCAATCTTTCTGTCCTTTATGGAAGCAGTAAGTTCCTCCTCAGCTTCCTTTGGTATTGTATCACAGTAGCCCATGGAATTTCTTTATTTCTTTGACATTAGAGCATAGACTGACATCTGTGTTGTAAGATAACCATTTGTTACCTTGAGTATTTCCTGCTGGGCAGCATAGAGGAATGGTGAAGAATGTGAGCTCTGAAGCCGCAGTCTGGGTTTCAACTCTGGCTGTCATTTGGTAAATCATGCTCTTAGCCTCAGTTTCCTCTCTGTCTTTGTCATTTTGATCAGTCATGCTCTTTGCTTCAGTTTTCCTATTTTTAAAATGGGGATGACAGTGATGGTCCTGATATCATACTCCTGGGTTTTGCGAGGATTTACTGAGTTGAAATAAAACTGGTAGATCAGCAAATAAAACAAGGTAGCTGTTTCATGAATGTTAGCTGTTACTATTTCTTTATTCAACAAGATTTAGCAAACATTTTTGTTGAGCACATGTATGAGGTACTGTGCTAATTTTTTTTGGTTAATTTAACCTACAAATTATCAAAATTTGGATGGTGGATAAGCCAGGTTTTCTTGTAGGAAGTTAAAGTGTCCAACTTGCTTCTCCGTCAAGTCCTGTATGTAGTTCTTATAAACTCCTGCTTCCGGGCATTAAACTGAAGATCAGGAGGGGAGATATAAAGCATATCTGTTTTAGTCAAATGGTTAAAAAAACACTTCTTAGAATTTCACATTTAAAAGTAATTTGGCTTGGGTAGAATGGATAATAGAAGGTGTTTCCTCTCTTTTTACTGTTGCCTCTTATGTACATTTTATTGAGCAGCTCACAGGAAGGAACTATAGAAATTTACTGTCGGTAAATAGTCATACATTGCCTCTTCAGAAAGCTGAAAGTGGAGGTGAGCATGGTGAGAGAGAGAGTGAGTGGCCATTGATATGGCCAGGAAATATCTTGCAGAAAAAGAAATTATTATTTTTTTAGTTTTTTTGAGACAGAATCTTACTCTGTTGCCCAGGCTGGGGTGCAGTGGCATGATCTCAGCTCACTGCAACCTCCGCCTCCCAGATTCCAGAGATCCTTTTGCCTCAGCCTCCCAAGTAGCTGAGATTACAGGTGCCTACCGTCAAACCCGATTATTTTTTGTGTTTTTGGTAAAGACGGTGTTTCAACATGTTGGCCAGGCTGGTCTCGAACTCCTGACCTCAAATGATCCACCTGCCTCAGCCTCCTAAAGTGCTGGAATTACAGACATGAGCCACCATGCTGGCCAAAAACATTTTTTTAAAGGAATAGAAAAATGATGGTGTTGAAGCAGGTCAAATGATTCCTTTTGCATCTTGCAGCAATTGGTGAAATCTTCCATAATGAAGTTAGGAATGGAAAGAGTAACTTTCTTATGTTATTAAAGTTCGTACATTTCAGTAGGCAGAGTCAGTTCACACCAGGAACATATCTCATTAAAAAGATTTTGGTTTTTGCTCTGTGGGGTGGCTCACGCCTGTAATTCCAGCACATTGGGAGGCTGAGGCAGGAGGATCACTTGAGGACAGGAGTTCAAGACCAGCCTGGACAACATAGCAAGACCGACTTTCTCTGCACAAAAATTTTTAGAAAGTAAAATAAAAATGTCTTTTTGTTTTTATTTTAATTTATAAGTGTTCCCCCAATCATTTAACTATCATCTAAAAGATAATTGCTTGGGATGATGAAAATGTTCTTAAATTAGATTAGGATGATGATACTAATTGAGTATAAAAATAATACCCTAAATACCATTGAATTGTACACTTTAAATGGGCTAACTGTGTGGTATTTGAATTATATCTCAATAAAGCTATTAAAACAAGGAAAAAAATAGCCGGTTGTGGTGGCACATACCTGTAATCCTAGCTACTGGGGAGGTTGAGGAGGGAGGATTGCTTGAGCCCAGTTTAAGGCTGCAGTGTCCTATGATGGCATCAATGTACTGCAGCCTGGGTGACAGAGAGAGAGACTGTCTCAAAAAACAAAAACAAATCAAAACCAAAACAAAAAGCGATTTCTGCTTACCGTAGTTCTTTGGTTAGAGACCCTTTAGCATATGCAACCTGAAAGTAACCTTTATGTTTGTTTCTTTAGATGAATTAGAATGAGATGTACACATTTAAGAGGAAGCCAATGCCTTTACCATGTTTATCAATGCCTTCATTGTTTTCCTTTTCTCTAAATTAATAGAGATGTGGCAAAATTACTCCCACTTCCTTCCTCCCCTCATTTTAAAGTAGCTAAATTAGCAGTGTCCAGCTGTCTGCAGCAAGGAAAGTATTCCAGCTATTTTACTGAACCTTTAGCTTCATTGTGGAGTTTCTGTGGGTTTTTGAATTGCTCCCAGCAGAGCTATAGCTACCTAGTAAGGTTAAGGATATGTCACAAAATCAACACATGTGTACACTTCAAAGCGTTTTTTATTGATTATAGTAGGACTTGCTTTTTTAAAACAATTCCAAAGTATGACCTGTTTCTTATCTCTATTTGGGAATAGGCCCTAAACTCTAAGGATGGAACAATATCAAAAGTATTTGTGAACTAATTATTATTATTTGCAATAGTCTGGTGGTATTTGATTCTAGTGTTCTGTGATCTCCTCGTTTCTTTCCCTTTACATTCTTAACTTCTTTAATTTTCCTTTCATTCAGTTATTATGTACCTGATCTATTTCTTCCCCATGCCCCGTTTTTTTTTCTTTTCTTTTTTTTGAGACAAGGTCTGGCTCTGTTGCTCAGGCTGGAGTGCAGTGGCACAGTCTCAGCTCACTGCAACCTCGACTTCTGGGTTCAAGTCATCCTCTCACCTCAGCCTCCCTAGTAGCTGGGACTACAGGCACGTGCCACTTTGCTTGGCTAATTTTTGTATTTTTTTTTTTAATAGAGATAGGGTTTTACCATTTGCCCAGGCTGGTCTTGAACTCCTGAGCTCAAGTGATCTGCCAGCCTCGGCTTCCCAAAGTACCGGGATTATAGGCGTGAGCCACCACACCGTACCTGACCCATTTCAAGTAACCTTGACTTGGTTGGGAGCCCCATCTCCTGCCCATGTAGATGTGTTTCTGTTAATTCAGAAACTGCAAGCCAGCCTCTATCATGAAGTGAAGAATTAAAAAGTCCTGTGATTGGATAGAGGCTCCACTTTGGAACCAGTTCTTTGACCTATAATTTTTTCTTTTTTCTTCAGTTTGCTTTAGCTTCACTCATTTCTTCACCAGCTGGGGTGGGTGTGGGTGTCTGTGTGCATGCATGTACGCACCTGCTATGTCGAAAGCTCTGTGTGAAGTGGTGGGAATATAAAAATTTAAACAGTGTGGCCCTACACCAGCCTGTAATCTATCTAGAGAATTCATAGCTAGTATTTAAGATGCTCTCAAGCAATCTTTTCAGACTTTCTCTCCAGGCCAAAAGTAGTGCATAAAGAATGTGACCTTGGAGCAGAGTGCTTGTGTTCAAATCCTGCCTCTGCTGTGTAATTACTCCAATCACGGGCAGGGTACAAATCTTTATGTGTTTCTCATCTATAAAATGAAGATTAAAAACAGCACACACTTGATATAGTCGTCACAAGGACTAAGGAAAGAACTGTTTATAAAGCATTTTGAATAATAGGATTAAATATTCACTAAATGTTATTAGTTGCTAGTATGCTTTTTTTCTCATTAGCTTGTATCATTTCCAAATTAGAAGCATCTATGTTTAGATCTCTGTTGGCATATATTATCCCATTAACTTCACAATTTAAGCAGAATCTTTTAAAAATATAAACATGTACATTTACATACATTTATGATTCCAAAGGACATTGACTGATTGGCTCATTCATGTCTTTCATAGTCCCATTAATAAATGTTTATTGGACGCATTTCCTGTGCCAAGCATTGAGTTAACTACTGAGGATAAAATGTTGAGAGAAAGAGATATGATCTCTGCCCGTAAAAAGCTTGACCTCTAGTGGCATAGCCAAATATTTAACATTAATTTTTAAAATTTAGATTTTCTAACTGGGACAAGTATTACAAGGGAACAAAATAGCCAAGTGGCTCATCTGTTCTGAAAAGTAATGCAAAGCTTTCCTGAGGGAGGAATTTTTTTTTATTTTGAAATAATTTTACACTTAAAAGACATTATAGAAATCATACAGGAATTTCCCAAGTAACTTTCATCCAGTTTTCCTAATATTAATATATTACATAATCACAGTACATTATCAAAACCAGTAAGTTAACATTTGCACAATACTGTTAACTACACATGTTATTTGGATTTTATCCCAGTTTTTATGTGTGCTTATTTTTAGTTATTATTTATTTTGGAGTCAGGGTCTCACTCTGTTACCCAGGCTGGAGTGTAGTGATGCGATCTTGGTGCACTGCAGCCTCTGCCTCCTGGGTTCAGGTGATCCCCCGACTTCAGCCTTAATAGTAGCTGGGAATTCAGACATGTGCCATCACGCCTGGCTAATTTTTGCATTTTTTTTTTTTTTAGTAGAAGGGATTTCCTTATGTTGCCCAGGCTGGTCTCAGAATACTGGGCTCTAGCTATCCCCCCACCCCCACACTTCCCAAAGTGCTGGAATTTTAGGCATGATAAAAATAATCACCTCTTGCTAAGTGGTGGAGACCAGCTAAGACAAGATTTCATAAACCTTGTTCGGAATCTTGGTTTTTATTCTATGAACTGAAGGAATAACTGACTTATTTTTAAGCTGCTATAGGAAGACGTTTACATTTTTAAAAGATGAGTGAAGCTTCATGGTGGAAAAATGCTTTGGAAGGAGGCCAGCCAGTGGCCCTTAAAATCTGTTAAGAGGCTAGTTGGAAGCAATGGAGAAGATGTGGTACAAGGGGCCAGGGTGATAGAGGTTAAGGAGGCTAGGTTATTTGACACTGAAACATCTTTTTTTTAAAATTGACTCTTGGGGTTAGGTGCAGTGGCTCACACCTGTAATCCCAGCACTTTGGAAGGCCGAGGCGGGTGGATCACAAGGTCAAGAGATGAAGACCATCTTGGCCAACCTGATGAAATCCCTTTCTACTAAAAACACAAAAAATAGCTGGGCTTGGTGGCACATGCCTGTAGTCCTAGATAGTAGGGAGGCTGAGGCAGGAGAATTACTTGAACCTGGAGATGGAGGTTGCAGTGAGCCAAGATCACGGCACTGCACTCCAGCCTGGTGACAGAGCGAAGACTCCATCTCCAAAAAATTGACTTTTGTGAAGATGCATTGTCTAAAACTTGAACCACCAACAGATTGTTATAATTTGGAGTGAAGGAGAAAACCAAGTTAAGAAGGGACCTAAAGTGTACTCAATACCTTACAAATAATCTTTTGTTTTTAACATGACGTTTTTAAAATTCCCCCCAAATCTGTCCTTATTCATTCTTGTAATTTCACTTTTTAATCATTGACTTCAGATAGTTTTATTTAAACTTATCTTTTTGTTAATATCTGTAAAAATGTGGAATCCAGAATCAGTTTAAAACTGAATGAAGTTCAGTGCCTTACTAAAGACATTACTATTTAGCTTTGTTCTCTCACAGAAGTTTTAAATTCACTGTATAATTTGCAATAGGTTTGCAAAAATCAACATAGTACTGTGGCAGTCATTTACAATAACTAGTTATTAAATCTGACTTTAAGATATACTAAGTACTTATGTCTTCAGTTTAAAAAATAGCATACAGTCTATTACTTTTAAGCTAAAAGTACAGAAAGTATAGCAAACCTATTAAACCAAATGTTTTCTTTCTTAGTGTTTTTTTTTGTGTGTGTGTTAAGGCAAATATATAGAGAAGCATATACTTAAACCTTTTTAAGATGCTTATAAAGGAGTGAGAGAAAAAGAAAATGCTATTGTTTATCACTTAAAAAATTCATTTAAACCTTTAACCTACAGTGATTTTAGGTTGATACAAACTCCTCTAATATCTATATTTACCTTTTAAAAGCAAATTTAAGTGACATTTAATTTAAAAGTGTTACTATTTTTCATTCAGTACATGCCTATTGAGTGCCTCCAATAAGCCAGATCCAGGTTCCTGTTATCACAGAATTTATATTCTAGTTGGGATGTTGTGTGGAAAGGTGCAGCAAGATATGTCTATGGGCAAAAAGTCAATGAACAGTGAGACTTTGGAGAGTGATAAATGCTGCAAAGACTGTAAAACAGGATGATGTAAGATGAAAGTAAAAGAGGATATGAAGGGAGAGGATAGGACTCTCCATTTGTCATATGCCAAGGAAGGTGTTGCTGAGTGATATGCACTTGAGCTAAAGAAGGGGAAGGGTATAGCTATGAAAAAACAGGATTCAGAGCATCCAGGCAGATGGGGGAGTGACTGTAAAGGCCTTGGTGCGAGGAGAAGCCTAGAGTATTCAAAGGACAAAATAAAGTCCAGGAGACAGATCATGGGGCCCTGGAGGTCTTATAAAGAGTTTGGGTGGTTGGGCCAGGTATTAATAAAGTATGCAGGGAAATTGATAAATTCTTGAGATGTCTATTTATAAAATTTGAGTTGGGTTCTACTGTTCTCTACTAGAACAAAAAATACATGTATTTTTCCACAAATAGTTCATTGAAGATTTGATGCAACCTTCTGATCAAGTTATAAATTCACTGTCTAAACAGCTTAACTGGAATTTTCTTTGCACCAGCCAATATAGACTTGGAGCACTAAAGACTTCTGTAAATCAAAGCACGTATGTCTGCTTTTAGCTCTTTATCTCTGGCCAGTTTTGTTTTTCTTTTAAAATAGATGAGAGTTTGACATAGGAAACATGTAATTAAGTCTACACGTTCCTTTATCAATATCCATAGCTACAGAGAGTGAAGGAGGGTACATTTGTAAAGCAAGGCTATAATTGGAGGGTAATCATGGAATTGCAGAGAAGAAAGGAACTTTAATAGGGCTTTTCCCTATATGATTCCATTTAGTCAAAATAACAGCAATAGGATTCCTAAGTGATTTGTAGGTTGGAGCCCCTATGTAGATGAAAGCTTTTTAATAAATTATTTTCTGGTAAGCTTCTTCCCTTTAAGGGAAAAGAGAAGCCTTTATTGTTTATATGATTTTCTCTAAAATACTACATGGTATTAGTAACCAGATTTGCCTTAAACAGTGGCTCCCTTGCCTATTAGGGGCAATTTTCTCAATTCTCCTGGAAGGCGGATTGAGAATAGGTAGGAGAATTCTGACCCTTTGGTGATGCTCATAGCTCTCACAGGTTCCTGTGATGTTTAAATGAGATCCTGAATGTGAAGTCCTGTGAGATTCAGTTTTCATTCCATTCTCCACCCCCCCCCCCACACTCTCTCTCTCTCTCTCTCTTTCTCTCTTTCTCTCTCTCTCTCTCTCTCTCTCTCAGTCTCACACACACACACACTTAATGTATGGAGAAATCAGCTATTTAGCACTTTTGACCCTTTGTGATAATTTTTCATATCAAGGAATTCTACCCAGGAAGCAGCTTACAGCCCAGTGGTGACAACCAAATGATGTCTTAACATTGGGGACTGTCCCCTGGGGGCAAAATCACCCAGTTGAAAACCACTGATGTTGCTTATGAAAGCTTTGGAACAGAAGATTGGAGCAGAGGTTAGGAGAGACGTACTGCCCTTCTAATTAATATGGGGTTTGGAAGGGAGAAATTTTGTTAGAAATGTGATGGACCATTCACAGGCTCTTGAAATCAGGTCTGCAAATTGGGAAAGAGAAATCATAATTCTGTGTAATGTTTGTAATACCAAAGGCAGATTGCCTTATCGCCTTATGTCTCAGTTTTTGTTGTCTGGAGTATTAGATGATAATTATAGGGTTGCTGTAAAGACAAAAGCAAGTTAACCAAAGTGAGGTGTTAATACTATGCCTCGCACATAGTAAACGCTAAATAAACAGACATTATTATTATATTTATTTTATGGTACATTAATTTTATTTTTAATCAATAAAATGAATTTTATCTTGCCACAACAATTGTGATACCATTCACTTGAATACTTGAATAATGACTTAAACACTTTATCTTTTTTTTTTTTAAATGGAGTCTCACTCAGTCATCCAGGCTGCAGTACAGTGGTGTGATCTCAGCTCACTGCAACCTCTGCCTCCTGGGTTCAAGCGATTCTCCTGCCTCAGCCTCTCAAGTAGCTGGGATTACAGGCAGCTGCCACCATGCCCAGCTAATTTTTGTATTTTTAGTAGAGACAGGGATTTGCAATGTTGGGCAGGCTGGTCTTGAACTCCTGACCTCAGGTGATCCTCCTGCCTTGGCCTCCCAATGTGTTGGGATAACAAGCATGAGCCTCCACGCCCAGCCAGTTTAAACACTTTATCTTCTTAATCTCATTTGTCACTGCATGTTCTAAGAGTAGGCAACATAACTTTTATCCTTCTCACTTCTCAGATAAAAAAAGCCAAGGGTCAGAGCAGATAACCTGCCTAGAGCAAAAAGGTAAATAGGTGACGGGGAAGGACCTAGAACACACTCTCATGATTCTCTGTCCAGGAAAGAGACAGAACAGCCTGAAAGAGAAGGCAAAAGAGCTCAAAATGCACAGCAGCCGGAGCTGTTTACACAGGGCCCAAGCGACGCCATTGGGCATCAGGGCCAGAGTCATGCAGGTTCGTTGTAGTTACTACGTTCCTCATTGATACTCATCTTGAGGATCTAGAGTCAGGGAGGAAATTTATGTAATATTCACAGCTTACACACTGTAAGAATTGAGAAGCACTGAATGGCTTTTAGAATGGCTTCTATCCAATTTCAATTAAAAAAAACATCAATTTGGAAAATTTTGATTTCTGTGTGACTAGTGTTTCATTATAAAATGATTTCCTTTTTTATTATTTATTTATTTATTTTTATTTATTTATTTTTTTTTGAGGCACCGTTTCACTTTTTTTGCCCAGGCTGGAGTGTAATGGTGCGATCTCGGCTCACCGCAACCTCCACCTCCTGGGTTCAAGCCATTCTCCTGCCTTAGCCTCCCAAGTAGCTGTGATTACAGGCATATGCCACCACACAAGGCTAATTTTGTATTATTAGTAGAGATGGAGTTTCTCCATGTTGGCCAGGCTGGTCTCGAGCTCCTGACCTCAGGTGATCCGCCCGCCTTGGCCTCCCAAATTGCTAGGATTACAGGTGTGAGCCACCACGACTGATCAATGATTTCCATTTTTTATTAGGCTTCCTTGTCGTTCTTATTTGTCAGTTTGATTATAAATTGTCAGCAGTAAGGTCTACTTTCAAGATTTTGTCATTGCAATCATGTTGTAACTATACTCATTATCATGGTGTGGTAGATTGGAAATCACCTCCAAAACATTTTACAGTTCCTCTCATCAGGGTGCAGTCTGTTTCCCCACTCCTTGAATGTGACTTTGATCAGTAATAGAAAGGTGCAGAAGTGATAGTACAGCAGCTCTGGGTCTGGCCCTTCAGTAGCCTGGAAGCTTCTGCTTTCACTGTGGCATATTGAGTCATCATAGCAAGATGCCCAGCTACCCTGCTGAAGGGACAGACTCCATGGAGACAGAGAAATACCCAACCAGCCCACACCTGTTGCAGTTGTCCCAGGTGAGGAACCAGGTATATGAGCCAAGCCATCTTGGTATTCCAGCAGAATCCAGCCTGTTCCTCATGACTGTAAGTCATGTGAGTGACCACTTGGGAGGTGGAGTTTAGAATCTTCTAGCTGAGGCTTGGAGAGAAGAATCATGTGCAAAGAAATCTTTGCCTTAAGCAACGTTTGAAGGGGTTTATAAAGCAGCAATAAATAACTGAAACACATGGTGATTATTGTTATCAAAATGCAGCACGTACCAGCTTGAGGAACAATCTTAGTTAGACCTGCAGCTTCCTCTGGAACTGTGTAACACAGATTGTGTTCTAGATAACACACATTTAAATGCAGATTTTTTCTGTATTTTTTTTTTCAGAGTAAATGAACACATTGATATACATTAGCTAAAGCTCTACTTGGGGCTGACATTTTAAAAGCTTTATACATTTTCCATGCCTTTTGACCAGAGGTCAGCAAATATTATCTATAAAAGGCTGTATGGTAAATACTGTTGGCTTTGTGGGTCTCTGTCACAGCTGTTGAACTCTGCCACTGTAACAAGAAAGTAGCCACAGCCAATACAAAATAAATGGGTAAAACAATGTTCCAGTAAAACTTTATTTAAAAATATGTGCAGTGGGCCAGATTGTTCAAGAGTCCTAGTTTGACCACCCCAGCTTTTGACCTTACTCATTGACAACTTCTCACCAGACAGGGGAGAGTGGAAAACATCAGCAAAGGACCTTGTTTTAACCTGGTGGGCTTAGTTAAAGGGAATATATTAGTTTGATTAGCCTCCTTTATCACCTTGCTTTGTTAGTAATGTTTATTGGGAGCAGATTAATTAGAAGAAATAAGTTCAGGGAGCACATCTCTTGATAAACAGAGATGTCTAATGGCGCTTAACCTTTAAAATGTATGCAGAGAAAGCTTTGCATGCTATTTATTGCTCTTTATGTCTTTTGGGGGTGCTTCAGGTATTCAGCTGTTAGTGCCATTTCAAATTGCAAACTCCTCAAAAATTGAATAATTTATCAGCTGAGGGATAGTTTTCATTGCACTGTGTGCCTGACATTTGGAGCTGTGAACATCTTAAATAAGAGGAAAAAGTGCTGGAAAGTGTTACATTTGCTGGGAATGTCGTAAAGGGTCTGTGAAGAAATAGTTTGTAATCATGGGCATCGAAGCCTGAGATTGGTTTCATAAAGGCAAATAAAAGCACAAAAGTCACAGTGAATTTGATCACATTACAGGTACTTCTGGTATAGATATACTCTGTACCATTTTGGTGCTTTTAAATCAAAAGCAAAATAAAACTAATGAGAAAGCACCATTGATCCAGCAGCAAATGCTCAGAAATAACACTACGCTTCATCGTGTCAGCAAACCGAAAAGCTTTTGCGGGAGGTGGAAAGGAGATGGATTGGAACTGGAATTTCTGACTCACATGGGAAAATTTAAGAACCAACTAGGGTCTGTTTGTCCTGGCTGCAAATAGGAGGCACATGTTTCTGCAGATGTAGGAAGGATATACCTATATTCTTGTAAGGACTGAGATTGTTTAGAATTGTATGGAGAAGGAGGACTAATTAGATTAAACAAGACTCTTGGCTTAATATGAAGGAAAATGACTAATAGTTAAGTCTATTCAACTATGAAGTAAAATCTCAGGGGAAAGAGTGAGAGCCCCACAGCGTGACTCATTTGAAGTAAGCAGCAGAAACCACTGTGGAGAGCTGCTGTTTCTGAAATAATCGAAACTACATCAGAAAAGGGATATAAAAAGACTATTTAGCAACTGAACAACATGTAATTCTTTTTCATTTTAATTGTTCTGATTTGGAGTGAGAGAAGGAAACAGGAGGGGTATTATGATAATTATAATAAAACAATTACTTGCATTCTGGGATCTATTTTCTCTAGGGAGCTTGCAGTTTAACAAATGAATCTGACACCACTATTGGGCAGGGAATAATTGGCTTAATTCCCTTTGGTGTATTTACTCAGGCCGCTAGATTCCTCTTTATAGCCTAAAGGAAGCTTTAACAAATTGTGATCACCAACATTTTGCTAGCTCAAAAAGTGCTTTCTGGTTTTCCAGTTTTGCAAGTGTTCTCTGCTTCTCCCCTTCTCACTTCACAGCTTTGCCTTTCAGAGCTCACCTCCTTTTCCAGGTCCACTGTTTTCTGCTGTCTTCAACCACTGTTAAACTTAGTGCTCACTATGTTGCAGGCATTTGAGGTATAAGGAAGATAGAGCTAAGTCACTGCTGCCAGCATAGTGCTAAAGGTAATAAAAAGATAATTACAATAAAGGGAATTCAGTGCGGGAAGTAGATATATGCACAGGATGCTACCAGGAGCACCTAAGTGTGCTGGAGACAGAAACGGTGGAGGGCATTAAGGCAAAGCTGAAGATCTTGGAACTTGCCTGTTAAAACAGTGATTCTCAAGTTGATAACACATCAGAATCACTTGGAATAGAATGTAGACATGTATGCCCCACACCAACTAATTTAATAAAAGTATGTGAAGGTAAGGATCAAGCGTAGGTAATTTAAAAAATGCTCCTCAGTTTATTCTCAAGTGTAGCCGAGGATTACGAATCACTAGGGAAGCCAGTGAAAGTTTTAAACTGGGAAGCAGTGTGGCCTGAGTTGCATTTTCAATAGGTCACTGACAGCTGTTTGGAGGATGCATTGGAGGGTGGAAGACCAGTTAGGAGACTGCTGTGGAATCAAATAGAATGAGGGTCTTGAGGGTCTGAACTGTGTTTTCGAATATAGGATACCAAAGGACCCTATACAAAACTTATTCAGGAGGTGGAATTTGTAGGATCTCATGATGGGTCGACTTGATAAGTTATTGATGAGTCATAGAAGGGACAGCCAGAGAGGATGAGAAATAGCTTGGGGAGTACACACTTTGTGTATTTCTCTTCCACCCCTACTTCTCCCGCCAACACACCTAATGGTTTTCATGTCTCTCCTAGCGGTTATCATAGTTGTCATATGTTACTTTTAGTTATACTTGTCTGAAAATTTCTTTCTTTTTGAGACAGGGACACACACTGTCACCCATGATGGGGTACAGGTACAGTCTTGGCTCACAGCAACCTCTGCCTCTTGGGCTCAAGCAATCCTCTCACATTAGCCTTCTCAGTAGCTGGGATTACAGGCACATGCCACCATACCTGGCTAATTTTTCGTATCTTTTTGTAGGCACGGGGTTCTGCCATGTTGTCTAGGCTGGCCTTCAACTCTTGGGCTTAAGCTCTTTGCTCCCCTTGACCTCCCAGAGTGCCCAGTCTAAAATTTTCAATTCTGATACAAGTGTATTTATTCATCTCAGATTCTGCCTCCTCCCCCTCCCACATTCCAATCCTAGGCCTTTTATACGGCCGGGGGTAGCACAGTTAGATGCCCACAGTGACCAGGCAAGTAGAATTGATTATTGAGTCAAACAAGTTCAACTGTTTGGCAAGTTTGTGCTGTATCTCACGAGGGAAGCAACCATGCCTTCTGTTCTTCCCATTTGGGAATATGTGCCCCGGATCCGCCGATTTTCCCAGTGAAACTTAAAATCCAGGTTTATATGTGAACCATTCCTAAGTTTTATATAAGTAACAATAATACTGAGGCTAAAGGAAGTACATCTTTGGGATGGATCTTGTCTGTGATCATAGGCTTTCAATCTCCATGTAGGGCCTCTAGAAATTTGTAGAATCGAAATGAATAAAATTTCTCAATACCAGCAGTTTCCAGTCATTTCTTATGGTTGACAGTAGGAAATGTAAAAAAGAACCAGCAGCAAACATTTGGGCTGATTCGGTTTGTGTAAAGTGAATTGGAGAATGGATTCTGTTACCTGGTATCTTAAACTAAAATATAAAGCAGAAGGACAAATTCGAAGTACTTTAACCACAATTGCATAGCTACTTCTGGTGAATGTGAATTTGGGATGATGAATTATCCATTTAAATCCTCTGGTTCTCCTTGTAGGTTCTAATAGTGCCAGATTTACAGACCTTAGATGGCCTCCTTTAGCCTGAGGCTGGGGAGAGAGGCTCCCTCTCTGTACTCCTGGTTTCATCCATCCTCTGGAGTCAAGTTATTAGGTTATTAGCTTGGTGCAAAAGTAATCGTGGTTTTTGCAATTAAGTAGCTTGGTTGCTGGAGTTCCTTTTTCTCTTAGGGACTGCTGTGGCTACCCAATGTGAAGCCACAGACCTGTTAAGGCTAAGGAGCAGGTGAACAGTGGTTCAGCCAGTGAATTAGCATTTCAAAGGCCAGTGCTCTGACGGGCACTGCCCCAGTGAGCAGCTAAGTGGAAGCAGAAATTTACTCATACGATAATGTCTGTGTACTGCTTCTGTGAAAATGACTTTTGAATTGTCTGAAGACTAAACATTTGCTGTTAAAACTTTAAACTTTATCCATTTTGTTCTAATTCTCTCTAGAATGTGCCTTGCATGTTTCTATATTAAACAGATAAAATGAAACATGATTGTTGCTTGATCATTGGGTTGACACTAATTAGGAATATCAATTTATATTTTTCTCTGTTATGATAAGATGCCCTGAGGAGTTACTGTGGTAGATAGTTGGCCTGGCTGTTGCATTTTTGTAGGTCCGTATACATTTTATAATTTTAGTTAGAAGAAATATGGTGTGGTAGGAAGAGCACTGGTTTTTAAATAAAGTGATCTGAGTTCAAATCCTGTAGTTTTTCTATTTACTGGATAAGTGGTCTTGGGCAAGTTTGTTAACCTCTCTGAGCATATATGTTTTTAAATTTTATGCAGCTTCTTTATATTCTACATCTGCTGCCTGCCAGCATATCGCTGGGTGCTGTTGGTATGATAGCAAGATGGGGACATGTATCTGTGCACTCCTGTAGCTTCCAGTCTAATCTAAGACTGTGAAATTGCTTGTGAGAACCTCATCCTGCAGTTGTGTGAGAATTAACTGTGATAATTTGTGCGAGGTCCTGGCAGTGATTGGAGGCTCATAATTGGTCGATGTAGCTATAGGATTTGCTTTTCTCCCCTGAGCTTAGTTGGTAACACCTTCTAATTTGCTAACTTAAATTTATACCAGCTATTTTTTTCCCCAGGGATCTTTTCTGCATTCACATTTTAACTCACAGTTATTGTTCAGGTCCTGGAAGTGTGAGCTTGCTTTCTTTCTTCTTTACAAATGTTTTGTATATATGGTCCTTAAGTAATTCATTCATTTTAGGGATCTTCTTTTTATACTAGGCTTTTGAGATACAACAGTGACCAAAACAGACAAAAAAAAAAATCTTGTACCATGAAGGTCACATTCTAGGGTGCTCTAAATTATGAAATAACACAATGAATACAACGCAATTAACAATACAGATTATAAGTAGGAAAGTATATTATGTGTTCAAAAGTGACCTAAGTATTATGGTGGGAGAAGGACTAAGAGTAAGGGAAATCAGGAGAGTGTGTGTGTGTTGGGCGTGGGAGGGGTTCGATGTGATTTAAAATTGGGTAGTCAGGTCAGTGAGAAAGTGACATTGAAGCAAAGATTTGAAAGAGGTGGGGAAGCTAGCTATGGGGAGGAGTATTCCAGGCCAGGAAAAAAGCCGGTCCAAAAACCCTAAGGCAGGACCTTGCCTGGCCAGTTCTAGGAATAGCAATGGGAATGAATAGAGTAAATGTAAAGGGCTAGGAGAAAACCTTGTACAGAGATCCTATAATAGGGAGGTATTCTATTGCGCACCAACCTAGTCGGAAGGTCAGTCTTCCTGGAAGCAACAGGAATATTTAGGAGTTTACTAGTGATGTTGGGATTTAAGAGCCAGCAGACAGAAAAAAACAGCTTGTGCCAAGACTCAAGGGAGTATGACTCGTGTTTGCAAAGGACAGAATAAAGGGGGCTGTGATGAGGGGGAAAAAAAAAACAAGCTGTTAAAGGAGAAAGGTAAACATGATTATATTTGTGTTTTGTCAGGATTACTCTGATTACTGTGTGGAAAGTAATCATTGCCTTGATGGCAGTGATAACTGAGACACGAAAATTTTATGCTGAAGTAATGGATGTCCAAGAACAAAGGCCCACTGTCATCTGATCCACCGTGGGCTTTAAACGTAGGGCTGAGCATTAATTAATTAATTAATTAATAATTTTTTTGAGAGGGAGTCTCGCTCTGTGGCCCAGGCTCTAGTGCAGTGGTGTGATCTCAGCTCACTGCAACCTTTGCCTCCTGGGTTCAAGCGATTCTCCTGCCTTGGCCTGCAGAGTAGGTGGGATTACAGGCACCCTCCACCACACCCGGCTAATATTTATATGTTGGTAGAGATGGGGTTTTACTGTGTTGGTCAGGCTGGTCTCAAACTCCTGACCTCAAATGATCCGCCTGCCTCGGCCTCCCAAAGTACTGGGATTACAGGTGCGAGCCACCTCACCTTGCTAGGACATTCATTTGTTACGGCCAGTAGTAAATTTCCTACCTAGATACTCTGATTTCTAGCATTCTGATAGGATTAATTGATTTCATAGCCTGTAATTGAGTTACTGTGTACCAGACAGGTCAGGCCTCACTAATTCTCACCATAGTCCTCCAAGTTATGTGTGAGTGGATAAAGATTTTAAGTGGACAGTTGGAGACTCAGTTTAAGAGTAAACTGGATACCAAATTTCAGATCAAATGATTGACCCTGAAATTCTGGCATTGACAGTTATGCAGGAGAAATTGTGTTTTGTTATTGTTAAGTCTTTTTAATCCTCTCAGATTGTGTTTTAGAAATAAAAAGCACACACAGATATGGTTTCTAAGAATGTATTTATTTTGAGATTTGTATCATATTAAAGAATCAATATTCTCTTTGCATTAAATTGTCCTAACATGAAAAGACTGAATACAGTAGAATATGTAGGAGATCAGCTGTTTAGATAAATTATCCTCTGCTAGGACTACCTCTGAAACTTCGGTATTTTCAGTGCACTCTGTCTTTAGCTTTGTAAATGACCATTGTTCTGGATCCTTGAAGCAATCAATATCTATCCACTTTCACACTTTAAAGTAGCCTTTACATGCTCATCCTGCCCAGCCTCTGTCTAAAAAGGAAAAAAAAAAAATGCAAACAGTGACTAAAATAACACCAGTAAAAGGTTTTTACAAAACCTTTCAGATTTTAAGATTGTTTTATGTTGTTCATTATTAAATACAATCACACAATTGATAAACAGTAAACATTTTTATAATGACTTTTTTATTTTACTCAGAGCAAGAAAATACTGTTGATATAGGCTATCTTTAGTCTAACAATATCCAGCCAAAACACTGTTTACCAAAATCACTCAGGACAGCTCTGTGTCTGACTCCTTCAATATGGTTATGTGATACATTTGTAAGGCAGTTACATTCATTTGTCACAATCTGTATGCCATCTCCCTCCCTCCCCTACTTCTTGCTCAATTTTTAAAAATTTATATAAAGTAAAATCCACTCTTTGTGGTATACAGTTCTCCAAGTTTTGACAGATGCGTAATTATGTATTCATTACTACAATTACATAGCAGTTCCTTCACTTCAGAAATTCCCCCACACTGCCACAGTATGTAGCCTTTTGGGTCCGGCTTCCTTCACTGAGCAAAATGCATTTAAGATTCATCCATGTTAGTGCATAAATCAGTAGATCATTGCTTGAGTAGTATTAGATATGTATCATGGTTTAATTTTTTAATGTGGATTGTTTCAAATATTTGGTGATTATGAATGAAGTTACAAAACACAGTTATGGGCTGGGAAAAAGTAGGTTTTATCAGTCTCTGGTGTGGTGGTTTGGGGACTTTCTAAAGAGTGAAAACCACAGATACGTTGGCCTGGCTCCCAGGCAACAAAATCAGAATCTCTGTAGATGGGGTCTGGGCTAATAGATTTCATAAAAGCTCCCTACATGGTCCTGTTGCGCAATCAGGTTGAGAATTACTGCTTGGAGACATGTGATCTTTGTATTTGCGGTAAATGAGCTCTCAAAAGGTTTTTATTATTATTTTTACTTGGCAAGGTTTAGTAATTATTTTTGAGTAATATAAGATTATGTTTCATATTAGTTGTTTCTCTTAAGGATTTAATTTCGTTTCAAGGAGAGAGTTACTGTATGCTAATTAAACCAAGGCCTTTTTTAAAGGTACAATTATTGAGATTTAAGTAGTCATGATAGAAATATATTTATAATATGCCAATTATATCCCTCAAGAACATTTTAATAATTATATATTTGATTAAAAGGAGTACTTGTTAGCTATATTGTATAATTATATGTTTGAATAAACTATTACTAGAACTAAATGAGCTTCCTTAATTACCAAGACAATTATTTTATATTGCTGATGAAATATATTATTATCTTATATATATTGGTAGTGACTTCTTACAGTGTTTTGTGATGATATTTAACAACTGGTTAATTAATTATGTTAAGTCGTTTAACATTTAATTATATTAAATGTTATTATAAATTGGGCATTTTAGTTATCTGACGTTAAAATAAAGGAAGATATTTTCACATCTAGCATTAATTGCATAAGAACACATGGAGTTTAACATAATTTCCCAAACCTACTAGAAATGTTATTTGAAAGCAATATATTTTGATAATCAAAGTGCTTACCAAGGTGAATTTTTATTTCAGCTTAAAGTTTAAGACTCGTTTTATTCATTTGATGGAGATCCTGAGAATAATTCTGTGAACACTAAATGTTTGAAGGCCCTTCAAGTAAAGTTCTCAGAAATAAACTCTTTTGTAATAAGACTTATCCAAAGTATTTAGATTATACTCATTGTTAATTCTGATATAAAATTGTTAATTGTTAATTCTGATATAGAAACTCATTCATAATTAGAAAAAGATATATTTATTATTGTTACTATTATTATTTGTTATTTATTTATTTTTTGAGACAAGATCTCATTCTGTCACCCAGGCTGGAGTACAGTGGCACAATCACTGCTAATCTCAGCCTTGACATCTTCAGCTCAGGTAATCCTCTCACCTCAGCCTCCTGAGTAGCTGAGACTACAGGCCCCTGCCACCATTCCCTGCTAATTTTTGTATTTTTTGTAGAGATAGGGTTTTGCCATGTTGTCCAGGCTGGTCTCAAACCTCTGGGCTCAAGTGATCTACCCGCCTTGATTTCCCAAAGTGCTGGGATTACAGGCATGAGCCACCATGCATGGTCTTATTTTTATTTTATTTTTTTTATATCTTCTTGATTTACCTTTTGAATGTTATTAGCTAATGGACATGAGCTGAATATTTGACCCTGGGACATTTGAGAGAGCCAAGTCTTTCAAAGATTTGCTTTCCTGCAAAGGGCTGTAACTCATTATCAGGGGCATATTTTGTCCACTATTGCCAGGAAAAAGCCTTTCTAATATTAAAAAAGCCTTTCTAAAACAATCCTGCGTTTTAGAAACCATTATTAGCCTAGACTTTAAGATAGGGTAAACTGTGGTTTGGAGGGGTTAAGTAATTTGTCCTTAGTTGTTTGTTATTTCTTCCTAGTAAATGATAAGCCGTGATTCATACCCAGGTAGTCTGACTTTAGCGATCACGTACATGATTCCTGAGCCACTCTCTATTAGCCTCATTTGCCCCTGTCTTTATTGTATTTAATGCCCTATTTACATATCCCTTAGCACATGGAACTTATTTTATAACTCTAGTCACTTTTTTTCTCTTTGATTCCTATATTTGGTTATGTAGACACACCCTTCCATTTGGATCTAATTGATTCATTATTTTAATTTTTTTATATTGACAGATAAAATTACATGTATTTACTACATATAACTGGATATTTTAATGTATTTATGCACTGTAGAATGGTGAAATTTGGCTAATTATCATATGTATTACCTCATGTAATTATTATTTTTGTGATGAGAACACTTCACATCCATTTTCTTAGCATTTTTCAAGAATGCAGTATCACATTTTCTGTAGCCACTATGTTGTACAATAGATCTCTTGAACTTACTCCTCGTAAGTAAAATTTTGTATCCTTTGACCACCATCTCTCCAATCCCTCCCAACCCCTTACCCAGCCTCTGATAGGCACTATTCTACTTCCTACTTCTATGAAATCAGTGTTTTAGATTCCATATATAAGTGAGATCATGTAATATTTGTCTTTTTGTGCCTGGCTTACTTCTCTTGCCATAATAGTCTTCAGACTCATCCATGTTGTTGTAAATGACAGAAATTTTATTCTTTTTTTAAAGCTGAGTAGCATTTTGTTCTGTACATAATATGACATTTTCTTTATTCATTCGTATTGTTGGACACTTACGTTGGCCTCCACGTCTTGGCTGTCGTGAGTAGTACTGCAGTAAACAGGGGAATGTACATATCTCTTCAACACGCAATTTCATTTCCTTTGGGTATATACCCAGTAGTAGACTATTTTTTTTTTTTTTTTTTGAGACAGAGTCTTGCTCTTGTAGCTCAGGCTGGAGTGCAATGGCATGATCTGGGCTCACTGCAACCTTCGATTCCCAAGTTCAAATGATTCTCCTGCCTCAGACTCCTTAGTAGCTGGGATTGCAGGCACCCATCACCATGCCCAGCTAATTTTTTTGTATTTTTGTAGTAGAGACGGGGTTTTACCGTGTTGGCCAGGCTGGTCTCGAACTCCTGACCCTAGGTGATCCATCTGCCTCAGCCACCCAAAGTGCTGGGATTATAGGCATGACCCACCATGCCCTACCAGTAGCTCTATTTTTTATTTTTAAGGAACTTACATGTTGTTTTCTGTGATGGTTGTACTAATTCACATTCCCCCCAGTAGCCTGTATGGGTTCCCTTTTCTCTACATCCTCACCAACACCTACCTTCTGTTATTTTGATAATAACCGGTCTAACAGGCATGAGGTGATATTAAATAACTTCTTCTATGTTCCATTTACACATTTCCTAAGACATGGTACACTCTTAATAACTGGTTGGCTGAAAAAAGAACAGATAACATTTCATACAAGGCATCCATTTTGTTGGATTGAGATTTCCTCTTTATTTCAGAGATGCCTCAGAAGGCATTTGGAAAGTGAGTCAGTTTTCTTGCATGGTGCAGAGCTGGCTTAGCCTGTGAGGTATAACGTCTTAATGCCTTTTATCCATGGGCAAGTTTGAAATTCCCCTGTAAGCATAAGGCCTTACTGCTAGCACATACAAAGAAACCTGCGCTATGATCAATTTTATTCTGAGAGAGAAAATACGCAACCAGTATAGGTAAACCGAGAGATGTGGTACCCAGGAGATGACAGATATGAACACTGTGGTATGCATTGTATGGTTTCTTGCTTGAAGAAAAGGTTATTGAAAAATACTTATTGTAGACAATAATAGATTATACCTTACTAGTGGCCATGATTAAACACAATAGTAGGGGACCTTTTCTGTCTGTGAGGAACACCCAATATAATCAGGGAATCAGATCATTAAGGCTTCAATTTCAAAGTAGATGTAACAGATGGAAGAATTGGAACTTAGACTACCCTCCTCTCTTACTGCCTGCTTCTTGTCTGTACTTCTTTCTTATGAAATCTATGAATTTCTTAGCCTGTGCCAAGTAATTTAAGGAACACTTTGTCCCAAGAACAATCTAATCAAGAAACACTGCTACTTTTGGATGGATTTTGAAAGGAGTTTATATTTTTTCATGGTTACTTTGAAGTAACTCAAATCACAGAAGCTGGGTGACCAAAAGGGCAGGTTCTTGTCTTTGGTTAGTTCTTTACTTGTTTTGGAAAGATATGATTCAGTTTAAAAATCTGCAATTCTGGTGAGCTGAGATCGCACCATTGCACTTCAGACTGGTAACAAGAACGGAACTGGTAACTGGTTCAGCCTGGGTAACAAGGGTGAAACTCCATCTCCAAAAAAAAAAAAAAAAAAAAAAAAAAAAATCTGCAATTCTGATGGCTTGTTAAATGTCCATTGCCTATCCAGGTAACATCTTTTCACAACCCTCTGTCACCAAAGAATCATTCAGGTGACCTTGTATGTTTGCTTAAGTTTCGGTGGGACCGCATCCCCAGCATTTCCATAATATATCCACATATTTTATTGCCCCAACAAAGAAATAGGGTATAGTCCTTAAGGCTCTATACTCAAAATAGAAAGTTTGGATAAAGCTAATTGATTGTTGGCTTGCCATTGTTCATTATCTTAATTAGTCTGGGTAATTAAATCATTAATTGATTGGAGCTGATCCCTTGCTAAAGGAAATAATAAAATAATAAAACTCAGTGCTTTTCTGTTTGATCTCATAAGAACTGCCATTCAGTTCTGCATTGCCTCTTCATTTGTGGTGTTTTGTGCTGACCAGTGGGACATTGGCACGGGAGGTGCCAATGGACCTCCCTGTGGACATTGATGTTGCTTCTGAGGCATGTTGCAGTGAAATCAGGAAGTGAACCCAACCTGGCTGCGGTTAATTAATACTGGACACTAAGCTATGCAGATGCAATCTATTATGAAGACAGCCCTGACTCTGGAAATTAGCTTTCACTGTTTGTTGTGCTTTGCTTGGGTAAGTCTCTGAGACTGTGGATTTCCATCAAAGGACTCTGACATGCATTCATGCCTGGCATATGCCCACGCGTCTCTACTCCTGAGGCGAGCGCTTTTCTTCTTAGGCTCAAGTTTAGAGCCTTGGGATAATCACTCTGTTTCCTAAATATATGAAGTTCTTTTAAAACTTCAAAGCCACGGTAGGGGCAGGAAAAAAAAGAGGGACCATGCAGACTTAGAGGGCTTCTAGTGAATTGAATTGGCAAAACCACAAACACTTGTTTTTAGTTGCTGAAATAGGAGATGTTTTCACAAAGCTATTTCAAGTCTGAAAAGTTGCTTTTTAAAATGAATCTCTAATCCAATAACTGCAATAATACTGGATTTAGACTAAATAAAGGGAAGGTAAAGCAGTAAGAAGTTGTTTTACCTTGGGATAAATATCAAACCTCCCTGAAAATCCTATTGTATCTAATTTCAGAAGAACTTCTATAGTAAGCTCGGTTTGATCAAGATCCCTTGGAAATGAGGAGGTTTTCTTTTTGTTAATTCAATGTTCTTTCTTATTATGTTTCTCTTGAGGAGAATTGTGGAAGTAATAAAATTCATAATTGGCTTCTTTTCTCCTTTGCTTGGACTAAGTGAGGCTGGCAGTTCCTTGGGAGAATTCGAGTCCTGTACTTTTCTGGTTGACAAGATAGCACTAGTGAAGTAGCAGAACTGAGTTGAAATGAATGCCTGGCTTGGAATTTACACATATGGATACAGTGCTGAGGAAATGCTCTGAATCACAGTTGGCCATTTTTATTACTATTGACAGAGCTTTCAGAGAACTCTGCTCATGGAAGAATACACTTAACAAATATAAATGCTAGGTGCTGTTACTGAAAGAAACACCTAGGGAATTGGCTTTGCTGTATCGTCAGTTTATTATCACTACTATTTTTATCTAATAAGTAATAAGCCTGTGATAGGTAATTATAAAGACATTTTCTACCAAGATATGCATACGCTTTGTTTAAAACTATTTTATGTGAATCTGATAAATCATTTTGGATTCTCAGTTTTTATGTGTTTAATTGCTCTCTAACTTAGAAAGCAGATATATCTTATACTCTTTGCTGTTGCTTGTGTATTTTAAGAGACAAGGAAATGTTGGTTTAGAAATGGAAGATGATGTTCCCAAGTAATCAGAAAATAATTCAAAATTCAAAACTAGTATTACTTGATACCTTAACCTTTGGGAATTTGATTCTTACATGTGCTCCTTTGCATTTGTTAAAATTGTAGAATGCTTTTGTTTAAAAACAAATTTAGGTACGGAAATTAGCCGTGTGTGGTGGTGTGCGCTTGTAATCCCAGCTGCTCTGGAGGCTGAGGCAGGAGAATCGCTTGAACCTAGGAAGCAGAGGTTGCAGCGAGCCAAGATGGTGTCACTGCACTGCAGCCTGGGCAACAGAAATGAGACTCTGGTTGAAAAAAAAAAACAAAAAACAAAAAACAAATTTCTGAAAGTGATCATACTCATTAAGGGAATAATATATTTTACTTGTGAGAATGACACAAATTTGATAATCTTGGGATCAGGGAGTGGTCAAGGCTGAGCCCTTTTTTAAAACTTACTGAAAATCACAGTAATATAAGGAGAGACACTGATAGAAGCGTGTTATAACCTATTTTATATGGATATTAAGAATTTACACAGTTAGGACTTATGAACAATAGAGAGGAAGAACAAGATTGAGAGCCACTGAGCATACATTCCTTTTCACTGTCTAAATTGCATTATCTCTGTGATAGGCTCCTCAGGTATTTTATGTGTGTGAAGCTTCCGTATCCATTTGTACAGTGCTTTGCCAGTGTACGGACAGCTTTCATACACATTACCTCACTTAACCTCTCACTTAACCTTTAATGTATCCCTTGTAAGGGAGACATTATGTTTATTTTCAAGTTCATGATACTCTAAGTAATGAGCTAGGACTCAAAAACTCAGATTTTCTGATTCCAAAAGCAGATTTTCTTTTTAATAACCTTAAGCCTGTTGTATTCTTTCCTTCTTGCCATCCTCCTTCCTGGTCTGCTTTACTCCTTCCCTGTAACTCCTTCCTTTCTTCAGTTATTCATTCAGAAATGCCTACTGAGATTATATTACTTAGAAGAAACCAATTTGGCTGGAGTTCAGGGAGTGTGTAGGGAGATGCAGAGGATGGAGTGCGAGGAGGGAAGGCAGCCAATCCTGAAAGATATCGTTGGCTTTCGTGTGGAGTGTGAACTTTGCTTTGTAAACTCCGGGTTCATCAAGGGAAGAGTGGTTGATCAGGTGAGAGAGAATGCTGGTCCCGACTCTAACAGTGGCCGTGGAATTGGAGAGAAGTAGATGGATTCCAGAAATAGATAGGCAGGTGGAATCAACAAGACAAAGTAAATTGTTTGCTCATATGTTGAGGGTGACTGTATAAGGCAGTGTCAAGGATTACTCCCAGATTTCTGTTAAGAGCACCTGCTAGGGTCATTGTAGTAGTTATTGATAAGAAATACTGGGAGGAGGGTGGAATTGTTTGGATTGAATGGAGAATCATGAGATTAGTTTGGCACATAGTGAATTTGTTAAATAACCTTCTGGAAATGCCAAAAAGAAAATTGGATATGTGAATCCAGAACTCAGAAACGTGTGGACTGGGGATATTCTCGTGAAAGTTGCTAGCATATAAATGGTAACAGAGCCACAGGATTAGACAAAATCAATAAAAGAGAGAGTAAACAATGACCTAGGGTTCAAGACTCAACCTTTGGTTCCCCCATTAATAGAAGACGAGTTGAGGATGAGAAGTTGAGGTCAAAAAAGAGAAAAGAAAGGAAAACATAGCGTTGGAGGAAAATCCAGGGAAGGTTGTGTCCTAGAGGCTAAATGCATAGAGGTTTGGAGGAAAGCTGCTCTCAAACGCTGTTGAGAGGGTCTGAAAACATCCACTAGACTTGGTAATATCAGGGACGTTAATGACATCAGGAAGACTGAGTTGGTGGAATGGTGGAAATGAAAGGGTAGAGAGGAATAATTTTTTTTTTTTTTTTTTTGAGGCAGAGTCTTACTCTGTCGCCAGGCTGGGGTGCAGTGGCGTGATCTCGGCTCACTGCAACCTCTGCCTCCCGGGTTCAAGCGATTCCCCTGCCTCAGCCTCCCAAGTAGCTGGGACTACAGGTGTGCACGACAATGCCCGGATAATTTTTGTATTTTAGTAGAGATGAGGTTTCACCATGCTGGAGAGGAATAATTTTTAAGGGAGAAGAGGAATACAGAGAATTCTGAATCGGGGCATATTCATGTAACTCATACAACTCAAAGCAGAATCTTTTTGATGTAATATCATAAGTACTCATTTAACAGAAAAGAACACTTTGAGCTTCTAGACATCTACACTTTATCATCTTACTTCACTTTCCTGCTGATCTCCTCAACGAATAGTCTGCATGTTACCATCCTGCATATTTGGTCTGGAGAGGAAGTCTAAATAGTTTTCCAGATTCACTCTTGGTATAATCCCCAGGTACTTTTCCATAATCTGGTATCTTACCAGCTATTCTGCTGGCTTCATTGAACCCTTTTATGCTGGACTGCTTAAGATTCTTTAAATAATTGGAAATTATATTTATAAATAACACAAAGTTCTCCAGTCCATCGAGTTGATTCAGTAGTGCCGACTCCCCGAAATGTCCTTCTCCCTCTTGCTTTTAGGCTGAACTAAATTGCACCTCTTATATTATGGGTTCTCTCTGAAAGACCCAGGGTGAACCTCTTGTGTGGCTCTACTTTACAGATTTCTATCTTAAAACTACCAGCTGCCCTTATTGGCTTTTATGTTTATCTATCTCTCTTAAGCTGGAACTTCCTGAAGAGAGGCATACTACTTCTTTATTCTCATGAACTCACATAGTAGGGAGTTAGTAAATGTTTGTTGAATGAATCCATGAACCACAACTCTCCCGATCCAATTGAGAAGCAAGAAGTAGAAAAAAAGACCACAGAGGATAAGGCACAGCAAATAAGCACAGCACTTTATTCCAAGTAAAGGCTCGGAAACCTCGCCCAGAGCATTTTTTTTTTTTTGACTTTACACATTACTCTAAAATGCCTACTTATCTGACAGCCATGCTGTCTTATATAAACATAGAACAACTGCTGACCCACTGTTAAATTCCGGAAAAATCCAAGCAGCTGACTGTCAGGGAAATAAAAATCTATGAAAACAGATCAGAACAAAAGCTACAAAAAGGAGGAGAGCAAACTAAAGTGACATAAATTAATTGATGATATTCATTAAAAAAAAAATGGTCTGCTAAGGCCTTCTATCAGATCTAAAGCCAAATGTATAAATGAATTTACTTAATCAGTGTAAATAAACTCTCATTTATCAGAACATGATTTGATCATGCTGTTGTTCAAAAAAGCAAAACGATATTTAATTCATTGAGAAAAGAATCAAGATTTAAATAAAGTGTGAAAATAGGTATAGTTTATTGAAACAGACCCTCACTTTTATATGGAATACTCTATTTTTAATGATGGCAGGAATTGAGGTAGTACTGTGAGTATTCAGGGAGATTAAAATAATTTGGGACTGGGGATGCATAGTGTGTGCATTTGCATATACTTGCTGACTACTTTTCTAAGTGGAATTGGAGGGCAGAATTAGGCATTCAAGGGTGAGAAGAGCACTATGTAGCAAATGGCACAAAATCTTTGGGAAATTATTATGCATTAACATAGAGAAATTTACTTTCTGTCATTATAATACTTGAGTTGAAATATTAGATGTGCTATTTTATCTTTCCATGGTTGGATGCTTTATTTCTCCCCAGAGCAATGGAAAGGATACTTACTTCTTCCGCAAACCGCAAGATAAAAATTTTACTTTCATGAAAAGTTTCCCAAACTTTACGCTTCCTCTTTTTAATTTAAATTGTTGGTGAGCAATGGTATTTAAAGGACAAGGCACCTCAAATGAATATTACTACTGTTTTAGCAGCTCAAACACTGGCTAAAGGGTATTTGAAAGTTATACATACTCATTAATGCAACTTCAGATTTGTGTATGTGTGTATTTGTTCACTGCTTAGTGATGGTAAAGTCAAGAGTATTCTCTAATTATTCTCTGTGAAAAGATTTCTTTCTCTTTTGTGTGCTTCTAGATTCAATTGCCTATCTGTTTTTACAAATGAATGAAAACATTGACTGTGACTGAAGTTCTGTAATACAATGTATTATTTTTCTCACTCCTTAGAAATAATAAAAGCACATCATAATACATCTTTGCTATTAACAGCTGACCTCCAGTGTGCTGTGGAATCACATAATTGAATAACACTTTTTGTAGAGAGAGATATTCAATAGTAGAAATGAGTTTAAGTACACCATGATGATAAAGTGGTTGTTTGACAACTGTGAACGTTCTGAAATGGAAAAGCTGCTTTGATTCCTCTTTGCTGACTACTATTCTTTTCTAAGTGGAATTGGAGGGTTTTACTACAATTCAGTAAATAATAATTTAGATGCATTTTTACTGATGGCAGCACAGTTTCTTAAATGAAAGTAATACTGTAATATAATGATCAAATTATATCGTTTCCATTAAGATATATACCAGCAGAATGCCATATGTGTTGATTGAAAAGGGAATGAAATTTGGAAAATACATACTATTTTAAATGGCCCATGGGATAATAAGGAATTTAAAAAAAACACTACTGGGAATTGTACCACTGTTCAGAAATTGCTAATCTTTTAATGTATGTCCTTTGTTTTAAGAATGCAACCATCATAAATGTTGGAATTGGTTCTCAACATTTCTGACATTTGAAAATACAGAACCTCATTGATAGACTTTTTTAAATGGTTAAATCAGTCGAGGCCTACTAAATGGCCATGTTTGGTTTTTGCCCTTATCAGAATAGGAAACTCTTCCTGGGCTTTCTGTAGATTTTAATGTAAAATGCTACCTAACTGTGCAAAATATTACCACAGAGTATGAATGTGTTTTTTTTTTTTCTTTCGGGCATTGCACTGGCCTTTGTTTTCAATAAAGATTGTACTGAAGCAATGTGATGGATACCATTTCAGAAAAGAATTAATTTTTTACAGCCTGGTTATTTAGTATGTTAAACATTCACATTGGTATATGAAATTACATTCATGAAACTCACTGGCTCAACCAAGTAGAATCACAAATCAGAAACACTTGGTTTTAATTTCAACATGTTTTCGTAAAATTATTTTCAAACTTGTCCAGTGGAGTCAGTTTACCTTCTGTTTTCCTTTGCTAAATAAATGTTCTCTAAATGACTCATTATAGAGGGATTTAATTCTAGTTGTTAAGGGATATGGGGGGAAATGTCCTCAAAGGCTTATTGTGAAAAATACTTTTTAATTGAGAAGAACACAGACCATCTATTTAGATTATTTCAGGAATTAAGCCTTTTTACTTTTAATGATATGAGGTGTATTGATCGAGTGTCTTTGTTTGCTCATCCTTCTGTGGGGATATGTTGAAAGGCCCTGCGAGAAACCAGAAACTTGATTTAATAACTTGCCAGAGCAGCTGTTTAGCATCTGTCCTCAAGGCAGAGTTGAACTGATAGGTTTCATAAAGAAAATGAGGAATTATTATACAGTTCATCGAAATTTCGTTACTTGTTAGAAATTTACTCAAAGGATCATAAATTCTGTACTTTTCATTATTCAGGAGTTATGAAAAAAGAGTGTGCATTTTGTGATAACAAAAATTCTGGAAGAGTGTGAGAAATCCATCCTTTAATCAAAGGAGAAAAGAATTCATAACTTTAAATGGGCTCTGTTTTCTCATGAAGGATTTGCCCAGTGGCTAGAGAGTGATCCCAACAATGGGTGCAGATGCCAGTCTTGAGATGATGTTTATCAGCACTACTGTTTTTGAGCAGTGAGAAGGTATTTATTGGGCATATTAAGAACACTACAAATTAGGAAAAACAAGGCATAGGATTGCTGTGCGTTATTCCCAACCAAACAGATTGGTAACAAGCTATCTAGTTCCTGCAAAAAGGCTGTTTCTGTATTATTCCTGAATATTTCTGCATGCTCTTCTTGGAGACAGTTTTCAGGCAGTTTCACCATGAGGCCACAGGTGTAGAATCCTCTCAGGATGCATTTTGAACCTACGCTTATTCAGCATTCCTGTCTTTAAAGATAAAAAGTAGCATTTGTTGTTTTCTAGGAAACTAAATAGACCTTGATAAAGTACAAAGGTAGGTAAAACTTCCAACAGAAAATTACTGAAGAGTTTTAAAATCCAGCTATTTGTTAATAAATGTACACCACCTTTATATTTGTAACATGAATCATATGAGATGTACTTGTTACATTTCAGCAGTTACAGTGATCCTTTCTCAAGACCATTTTAAAACTATATGCCTTCAGCTACAATTTTTTACTCTATCACTGCTTCTCATCTTTGCTTTCCCTTTTTTTTTTTTTGAGGAAAAGTCTCAGTCTGTTGCCCAAGCTGGAGTGCAGTGGTGCAATCTCAGTTCACTGCAACCTCCACTTCGCGGATTCAAGGGATTCTCCCACCTCAGCCTCCTAAGTAGCTGGGATTACAGGCACGTGCCACGCCTGGCTAATTTTCGTATTTTTAATAGAGACAGGGTTTCACTATGTTGGTCAGGCTGGTCTTGAACTCCTGACCTTATGAACCCCTGACCTCCCAAAGTGTTGGGATTACAGGTGTGAGCCCCACTGCGCCCGGCCTGCTCTCCTTGGTTCTTGATTTTCACCAGCATTTTCAAAAATTGACACAGTCTAAAAAATTTACAGCAGTTAGAGATAATGTAAGTAAAGCCCTGAATAAACATTAGCACACAGTAGGTATACAGTGTGTAAGTATGCATTCAGTGTGGTAGTACTCTACATTTTACAGTCTCTAAATGATCAGCTTCGATCCTCATTTCTTGAGTGTTGTATCTAAAACTGCTTGCCTTAAATGGAAAATGATAGAAAGCCTTATGTTTGTATAAAATAAAATTTCACAAATTTATACTGAATGCTTCCTGTGGAAATGGTGATAATCTACTCATAGCAGAGACTACAGAGGAGTGTTAGTGACACTTTCCATAACCTCAAAAGTTTAGAGCCTGTTGTTTCTGCACTATGGCAGTGGATAGAAAATTAGGGATATGTTATTTAAATGATAACCCATATTTACCAGTTGTCTGGTTGAAAGTTTTGGTAACTTGTTTCAGTTATTTATTCTTCCCTCCAATAATGTCCTTGCATGCATTTGTGTGTGCCCCTCCCCAAACACACACCCATGCACACACAGGCATACACACACACACACACACACACCCCACCTTTAAAATCCAGCCAGGCAAGGTGTCTCACAACTGTAATCGCAGCACGTTGGGAGACTGAGGTGGGGGATTACTTGAGGTCAGGAGTTCGAGACAAGCCTGGCCAACATGGTGAAAACCCATCTCTACAAAAATACAAAAATTAGAGACTGAGGCAGAAGAATCACTTGAACCTGGGAGGCGGGGATTGCAGTGAGCGGAGATTGTGCCACTGCACTCCAGCCTAAGCGACAGAGTGAAATTCTGTCTCTCTCTCTCTCTCTTTCTTTCACACACACACACACACACACACACACACACACACACACAGCGTAAACATAAAATAAATAATAAAAAATAAAAAAACAAGAAAAATCAACTACAAAAATACAATCTGAAAATTACACCAGGTAAAGAATGCTTTAAAACATATTTAAAGAGTCCAGTGATCCTTCTCATTAGGCTGCCAGATTTCTCTAGTTACTAAGTTGAGGATGATACATGAAGGAATTTAAAAGTCCTTTTCCCCTTTTCCCTTTTCCCTTCCTTAAGTGTAGTCAGTCCTCAGAAATTAGATTTATTCTTTCATTTTAATTTTGACCCTAATTCTATGGTTGTGATTTTCAGACTCTTAGGTTTTGTCCGAAAGCCAAATATTAGAAAGCAGACCTGTGCTTATTGAGTAGAAGCAAAAATAGGATTTTTCTAGACAGAAACTGTTATTGTTGTTCTTATGCTTCCACAAGCATTTTATAACCCATTTGATTTTTAAAAGAAAAACCAACTAAAATGTAGAAGCCGTTATTGGAAAGTTCAAGGGATCATCTTTTTCTTCTGTGCTTCTCTGTGTAGCTATGATGTTTGATGACAATTTTGGCAGGGATACTAGGAAAGGGAACAGTTTTGACAGTACTCAGAACCTTCCGCAGATTAAGCAATTTGTGTGGATTCGTGGAATCATTAAAAGATATCCATTTAACTTGAAATGAAGTAAAAGCCCCTTATCTTGGCTTACAAGGCCCTTGGTGACGTAGCTTCTGTATTTCTTTCTGCCTTCATCTTATTATCAGACCCTGTTTACTCACCGCATTTTCATTGTCTTGACATCTTCATCCATGGCCTTCCCTGTTCTTGGAATTCTTTCTCCGTCTAACCTAACTCATTTTTGTCCCCTGCCGTCTTTTCCATGAGGCCTTCCATGACCACTGTCAATGAACCTCTCTCCTTTACTTTGTTCTGCTAATCACCAAGTCTATCTAATTCGTAACACGTCCCGTCTGAATTGCTCAGTGATTGCTTCTCTCCCACCCCAAGACTGGAGGAACTTTAGCTCTTTTCTTCCACACATCTAGAATTTATTGTAGACTTTGGTGCAAATCGGTGTTCAATAAATATTTGATAGTTAAGAGAATGAATGAATGAACTAATGGGAGGGATCCGAATTTCACAGAAGATGATTTACTCTTTTATCTGTAAGGTGAGGGAAAAGAGCCTTGCCCCAGAAAATCGGTTGCAAAGCCAGGATGGTAGAGGCCAGCACTTTCGGTTTCCCGTCCCGTTTCCTCTTTTCTCTGTTGTGTTGCTACCTTGAAAACACAATGTGGTGAAGGTGGTATTTGGTCCTTAACCCAGCTGAGGTCTGCTGCCTCTGAAGATGCCTCTGCTGATCCATTTTCTGAAGCAGCTCTTGGGTTGTGGTTTTACTCTCTCCTTTTTTTTTTTTTGAGATGGAGTTTTGCCCTTGTTGCCCAAGCTAGAGTACAATAGGGTGATCTCAGCTCGCTACAACCTCTGCTTCCTGGGTTCAAGCAATTCTCCTGCCTCAACCTCCTGAGTAACTGAGATTACAGTCGCTCGCCACCATGCCCTGCTAATTTTTTGTATTTTTTTTTTTTTTTCTTTTTTTTGAGACGGAGTTTCGCTCTTGTTACCCAGGCTGGAGTGCAATGGCGTGATCTCGGCTCACCGCAACCTCTGCCTCCTGGGTTTAGGCAATTCTCCTGCCTCAGCATCCCGAGTAGCTGGGATTACAGGCACGCGCCACCATGCCCAGCTAATTTTTTGTATCTTTAGTAGAGACGGGGTTTCACCATGTTGACCAGTTTGGCCTCGATCTCTTGACCTCGTGATCCACCCGCCTCGGCCTCCCAAAGTGCTGGGATTACAGGTGTGAGTTACCACACCAGGCCTGTGCTTTTACTCCCTGATTTTAGATGTCATACTGGAGTTTCTGAGCGATCAGATAGAAAACCCATACAGGCTAAGGAGTCAGCAACGTTTCTTTTGATCTAGATTTTGGTTTGGAGCAGGTGGTTGGGCTCAAAGTCCAACAAGATAATCTGAGAATAGAGAGATAGTAAATGACTATGCGTCTATCATTCTCACATTTATTTATAGTAATTTCCAACTTAAGAAAACTGGATATGCTAAAACAAAGCAAAAATAAACTTCAATTGAAGGCTTTTTTAAGTAGGGAGCATCCGTAGGAAATTTAAAATATCCTTTGATTTATCATAGATCAGTTTATTAATTTTCCAGGATCTTCTACCTTAGAATTTTATGACTCTATGAAGTTCAGCTGTAGTAACTTTGATTTATAGATTAAAAAATAGAATAAAATGTATATCACTTACTCAGAAGTTACGTATTATCATTTATGCAACTTACCTACCAATGAGAATGACTCCTTAGAATATTAATTGGTATTTGATAGTGGCTGAGCATATAAACAGACTATTGACAGACATTGTTGTTGGCCAGTTAGACAGTTCCTTCTTGCTTGCCTGTAACATTGAGCCAGATTTTATTTACCTTCATTCTATAATAACTGGCTGTGTATGCCAGTGGGGGTGGGGGTGGGGACTGGCTCTTAATTGGTTGAAAAATAAGAGCCAGCGGTGAATCTTACTGGTTGAAAATAAGAGCCAGTGGTGAATCTTATTGGTTGAAAAAGTGAATTGGTTTCAGTTTCTCTGCTAAGTGATGTACTTAAACGTAGACATGTGATTCAATCCTGGTGAATGAAAATTTAGAACAAATATACTGGGGACTTTTTGAGAAGGGTTTATTTACTCACAAGATGGGCACCAAGACAAAGATGTTTTCTTTTCTGTTATTGAATGTTTCCTCTGTATGTGGTCTTTGGAGCTGCTACAGGCATCTGGGGACCATGAGAGGAACCAGTCTAAGGCGACAAACCAGCACAATGAGAAAGGCAGAGAGGGCAGACGGATGGGAAAAAACTGAGCGCTTGAGTTGCTGTTGAGTAGCTGAATAAATCACCCTGCCTCAAGTTTTATGTGACAGAATCATGTCCTTGTTTTTTAAACCACTTTTAGTAGGATGTTCTGTTATCTACAGCCCAAAATATTTTGACAGATATGTTTGTGGGGTCAAGCAAATAAATGTTTGGGACTGGAGCAGAGCTTACAGTTCCAAGCCGCTAGGCTCCACGGTAAGAAAGAGAACAACAAAGAAGCTACATATTTTAGGATTTAAGCAGCTATGAAGGCTAAACATAGAAAAAATTAGGTAGTGTACAGACTTGTCATCACCCATGAATAATAGATATTTATCATATGCAGCTTAAAAAGAAATGATGAATTAAATTTGTGAATTTTGCTTCCTTTTCTGAATGTGGGTAAAAATGTGTAAGCACAAGCAAGTAGCTTTCCTTGACATATGCAGAAAACAAGTGTTTTTAGTGTTGAATAAAACGTATTGTTCTTTGTCATTTTTATCTTTTGCTGGTAGGCATGTTTAGATCCTACCTAAAGATATTTTTCTTGTAAATTTAACTTTTCTATGAAAAGTACCAAATCCCTGAACATTTCTATTTCAGTGGGACCGACTGCAAATCAGATTTTCCACCAGACTTATATTGTAGAAGTTGCTGTTTGTATGAATGTTATCAGTATGAATTTGTTTTGGGGTTAGAGGCTTCTCTAAATTGGATACCTCTATGGGTTTTGCTTCCTTTTGCTAAACATGAAAAAAAAATTACAACTTTTAAAATTTCTCTCCCGTGGCTATTTCCTATTCATAGCTCCCATTCCTTCTTGAGGCAAAATAAGTAATTTATATATTTCCCAGAAAATTATTTGTTTCATTCAGGTTTAAAAATTTATTAGCTGTGGGTTGTAAGTATATTCTCTTATTTAAAATATATTCCATCCCTGTCTTTTTTTAAATTATGTTTTCACATCTAGGTAAGATATTCAGAGATTTACCTGATTATTTACAAGAAGAATTAAAAGTACGAGTATTTGAATATTAATGACACAGACTTTTCTTTTGAGATCCCCAATGCATTTGTAAAGAAAAATTATTTACTTTTAAATTATTAAAACATCTGCATCCTTCAGTGCTTCTAAATCTAGCGTTTAGGAAAATCTGAGCTCTATTAATGGATCTGTGGAGGAAAAAGTCACCCTACAAAAATACACTGAAGTAACATAAGTTGTTCTGTTGGCTTGTTTTGTTGTGGAAGTGTTTTGTGTGTGGGGGTGTTGTTTTCTCAGCTTTGCTTGCTTTTACTATGGGACTTCTCAGAGCAATGAACATGCAAATGTATGCAAAGCAGTTTCAGGCCTTGCTCTGTAGAAACAGCTCACTGACCTTGATTAACAGGCTACATTTCCTCATAACCAAAGAACGATTTCTCAGACTTCTATCACTTACATCAAATATGGGCAGTTGATTGATGTGCACCCCTCATAGATTATGAGCTCCTGGAGGAAGCTTAACCACCTTATTTTCTAAGTACTGATAAAGTGCTTGTGAAGAATGAGACTTTAGGGAAACGAAAAAACATAGCGAATGCTAATAATTTAAGTACCTTAATGCCTGTATTTGGCCACGAGCTACTAGGATACAGTTTCTTTCCATGTTTTATTTTCATTAAGTAGATCAACATGGAGAAGAAGGATATGTTTGTCATGAGAGGAAAGTGAATGATCCTGTGTGGGAGTTTCTTTCAAGTCCATAGGCGACAAGAAGAAGATGAGGTGTTCCAGTCCTCGACTGAGTAAGGTTTCAGGAAGTAGACAGGATTTACAGAGCTGCTTGAAAAGTATAGGTAGAGTTGTGATGGTGGACTGGGGGATAGTTGAGAAAACTGTGAACCTTACGTTCAATCTTCAGATGTAAAGGACATGAGCAAGCATCCCCAAAACTCCCAGAGCATAATACCACATAGGTTTAACAATCATAGGGTTACCATTTGCAGTTTCACCTATTTTTAATAACCTACCTGAGAGTATCAAGAAATGCAATCTGTGTATGTTGTGCTAATCTTTTGTGCTTGGATTTGAATCACACTGGTGTTAAGCCTGGTGTGATTAATGGAACTCATAACTGAGTAGTGAATCTAGTTTAGTGTCAAACATTTACATTTTGATTTAGCTTTATCTTTTTTGTCTTGTGGATTAAGTTTACAGTAACTCTTGACACATGTCAAAAACTGTGTTTCTATTTGAAAATTTATGAATTTGAGGATTCTTAAAAGTCTGAAAAATCTTTTGCGGAGGTGTAGGGTGAAGGTATCAAAAGGAGGCATAGGCCAGTGTGCCATATCATTACATAGCACGTAACAGTTGTAAAAGTGTTTTACGTTCCTTATTTACTTGATTTTCATGACGGATTTTTGAGACAGATAGGGCTAATATCAATATGACATTTTCTTAGAAATCTAAGTAGCCTTCCTATGGTAGAGGTTGCTAGTGTTCACTAATACAGTCTTTGTTTTCATGAGCACAACATTAAATCAAATTCTCAGCTTTCCTAGCTGATAATTTATTATAGATGAGGCACTGGTTAATGGGATATGATTGGTAATGATGTGGAAGTGAGTTGTGCCACCTCCAGGCTAAGCTGTTTTAAGAATGGAGGTGGCCTCTGAAGATAGGATGGCCAATGGAAGATTCCAGGAAGAAATGATAGAACCACTAGATGGAAGAAACTAAGTCCTTTAAATGCCCACATGGAGCAAAGCCTCCATACCATTCACATTAAATTGTAACATGAATGAAATAATACATTTTATTTTGTCCAGCTACTGAGATGATAGACTGTTGATTATAGCAGTCAGCATTCTCTAATCCACCTGCTGGCTTCTTACTTAGTCTAGCATATTTTCATTGCTTTTTATTACTCATCTATATGAGTGAAAATCTTTTACTTATAAATGAGTGCAAAGCTGTTTGAGTCTCATGAAGGTGATATGATCAAAAAGAGAAAAAGGAGGAATTTTAGAGACCATTAGAGTCTGAATTTTCCAAAGGGAGAACAGTAAAATAATCCAGGAAGTAGATGCCCTCAGTCGTGAACCCAAGGGGTATGCAATAGAATGATGGAAATAGGAGGTCTGAAGGAAAAACCAACATGATTATGAGTTGAAAGGCACTGTTTCAAGACTTTTGTTTTTGAAATGCAAGCCAGTGTATACTTGGCATGAGATGGGACTAATACGAAGGAATAAAGTTGCATAAAGTTGCTTTTGGTATAAAGTTAGTTTAGATTACAGGAGTATTTGATCACATCACGCTGAAAATGTGAAAAAGGTCATAACCAATATGTTTTAAGAAAGCTGGCAAGTACTGAAGTAAAAATTGTTTGGCTTCTTGGAATCTGGTTACTATTTTACAACCTCAAAGGATGGTTCAGAATGCTGTTTATACCAAGAAGTCTGTTCAGACAAAGCACACAGCAGAATTCGTATATAATGAAGGTTTCAAAAGATGAGAAATTTCAAGATCTGTAGAGATTCTGACCAACCAGGAGAGGTTTGTTCATTTTTTTCTCCTTTGCATGTTGCTGCTACTTTCTTTATCCCTTGTTCAAAACAGATATTACTATTTGATAGTAGTACTCTCCTATTTTTTTTTCTCTGGAGAAAAACAGCCTCAGAATCCTTCTGAACATGGTGCTCTAGACACTCTCCTCAGAAACTTCCCTTGGAGGCAGCAGAGTAGGATGGAGACGAAGAACTCAGTAGTGGATACCCGTATGTTTGGATAAATGACCTCTTTAATCAAAACGTCATTTCTTTTTTTCCTTCTTCTCCCTTAGATCCTTCTCAAATCAAATGAGATAGTACATATTTTGGAGCAGTGGCCATGGGGAATATTTGGAGATGTGGCCACAAGGCGTAATTGTGTCAAAAGCCATTTCAGTGTTTTCTTAAACTCTATTCTTCCTAGTCTTAGTTTCCAAATGTTTTCTATTATGAACTAGTAGGAGAGAAAGAATCTTTCAGATGTTGTCAAAGACTTACTTTTGCAAAATTTGCTAATACCTCCCTTGATGGAGGGAAAGAAAGGAAGAAATGCCCCAGTCAAATCCATTTTTCCACTTAATTATTATTAAGCCAGCTAAATATTTAAGATTAAAATTGTCTGTTAAAAAGGAGGTCTAAGTACTTGAATATTTCAAAGTCCTTTGGCATATTTTGAATACTGAAATTAAGTAATGTACTATATATTTTTAAGTTATAAAAAGAGTAGATTCTTAGTACTCTGTGAATTCATATTTTTATTTATTTTCTCTACATCCTTTGTTTTTTTTCTCCCCCTTCTATCAGTTCCTTATTTTCTTCTTTTTTAATTTTAACATCCTTTGGGCATTTTGTTCTATTTTATGAGAAATATATTACGTTCTCTTGAATAAAATTATTCCCTATGGATAAATTACTGACCCTATGTTTAAATCTAAATATTTTAAAGAAGAAAATTATGTGAAGTCATGTAGGTGAAGAAATATCCTACCGTTATTACTGTGTTGCAGAAGGAGTTAGAATTGTTAGGAGAGGAATTTTTTAAGTTCTTTTTTATATTTTTTAAGACAGAGTCTCGCTCTGACTGCTAGGCTGGAGTGCAGTGGTGCAATCTCAGCTCACTGCAACTTCCACCTACTGTGCTTAAGCAATTCTCCTGCCTCAGCCTCCTGAGTAGCTGGGATTACAGCTGCGTGCCACTATGCCCAGCTAATTTTTGTATTTTTAGTAGGGATGGGGGTTTCATCATGTTTGCCAGGCTGGTCTTGAACTCCTGATCTTAGCTGATCCACCAGCCTTGGCCTCCCAAAGTGCTGGGTTTATAGGCATAAGCCACTGTGCCTGGCCCAAATTTTAAAGATTCTATTTAAATAAGTATTCTGACTTCCCTCAATGTGTAGAAAAACAGTAATACTCTAAAGCAGAGATGAACCAAATAGGATATTACATCCTGTGTGATATGGTTTGGCTGTGTCCCCACCCAGATCTGATCTTGAATTGTACTCCCATAATTCCTATGTGTTGGGTGCAGGACCCGGTGTGAGATAATTTGATTAATGGGGATGGTTTCCCCATACTGTTCTCATGGTAGTGAATACATATCATGAGATCTGATGGTTTTATCAGGAGTTTCTGCTTTTGCATCTTCCTCATTTTCTCTTGCCGCCACCCTGTAAGAAACACCTTTTGCCTTCCACCGTGATTCTGAGGCCTTCCTAGCCATATGGAACTGTAAGTGCAGTTAAATCTCTTTTTCTTCCCAATTTGGGTATGTCTTTATCAGCTGCCTGAAAATACACTAATACACTCTGGTTCCACAGATTAACCCAGTAAGTCTTCAGGTAGCAAGAAATGAGTTAGTACAGAGAGAAATAATTCCCTTCTCTGTAGTCACATACTCTTACTCTGGTTTTGTTTTCATCTTTCTATCCACCCATTAAAAAAATAATAATAATATGGGTATCAATTAGATCTGGAGTCGTATTGCTGTACTTTAACAAGAAAGTTTTTTTGTAAGAATGATTCTCAGAGTCATTTTAGGGGTTGCCCAACCTGATTTAGACATCTCCATTTTTCAGAAGGAGTGAAATTAAAAACATTAATGAATGCATCCTGCTTCTAATGTATAATTTTGAAGAGCCTCTTTTTTGCCCCCGTTTTAGTTTCTCATGCCATGACTTATAAACTTTGGAACATTCTTCAAATGAATTTGTGTGTGTTGATGGTACTAATGATATGAATACAGGCATAGATGTTTAGAGTGATAAAGTCATAGGCCTGCAAGGGACTTCAGAGATTATTTCATGGATGAGAAAATTGAGCCTGAATGTAGTTTGATGTACATTTTTTGGTAAATCTCCCATAACTTAATTTACTATGGATGGATGGCTTGATATTCCACAGAAAGAATGTATCTATTGCAAACATTATTATGGCCTGTGTGTTATGAATAGGAAACCTGAAGAATATGTGTTACAGTGTCTTAGTAACAGCATCATCACTAGCAATGACAGCAGCATATATCTGTCCAAGGCAAAATATATGTTGGGTACTGTTCTCAAAGCTATCAACGCATAGCTCATTGGAATCCTATCGTATGCCTGTAAAGAACAATTTAATATCAGTTGAGACTCACTCTGGGTAAGAAAATAAAACTAAGTCTTAGAAAGTAAGTAGCAGACCCAGAATTTGAACTGTGGAATTCAGAGGCTGAACTCTTTATCCTTTTTGTGGTGACTGGAGTCTCTTAATGACCACAGAACTGGATAGTCCAGAGGAAGGACTAGAGACAGATCGAGTCCAGGCACTTTCAGTTTCGACAGTGTTCAGAATATCTGTGCACACTGATTTGTAAATCCTTCATTATTGGTGCATTTTGAAGGAGTACTTTCTGCTTATTTAGCAATAAAATACATGTATCTTGGTAGAAGTATTTATCTTTTTACTGTTTTTACTTCTTAAATAATTAACTGTCTTTTTCATAAGTTATTACTATCCAGATACCACCTTATATATATTTTTCATTTTTAAACCACATCTGGATAACTCAGGGTATTTATCATTTGATCTTATGTACTAAAAGAATATAGGGTAAGGGAAATGAGAAGTATAAGAAGGAAATAAGGGAAAAATAAAAATACATCTGTCCCTTATGAAAGCTTGATACATTTATGCAACATCGTAAATTACTGATCACTGGCCGTGTAAGTAGATTAGGATGACTATTTATGCAAATGACAATTGTTTTTAAGCCATATAATTCTCATGTTGTCATTATATTGTTAACTTTTTATTGTCATTAAGAATAATTTGTAGGCATCCAGAATTTCAAAAAACTATAAAAGTAATAAAACTCAATTGCTTATTTTTCTGATTATTTGGGACATTATACGTAAAGATTATCAAAGAGAAAGATTTGAACCAAAGTCTCGCAATTTTAAATCAAATAACATCATCTACCAAATGTAGACACTGATGTATATAAAGCTCTCGGGGAATATGGGTAGTGTATAAAATGTGAAACTTACTCTGAGAAAAGGAGAGTAGTTGGGAAGAAAAATAAACTCTTTTATTTTACCTAAGGACCTCTTAGTTTGTTTACTTCGGAATTTAATATTTGCCTTTTCCCATCCCACATATTTGCTTTGGATAGCAATATTGTACCCCAAAATGTCAGTTTTCTTGCTTGACATTAAAAAATTAGACCAAGGCTGACAGAGCCCACACTTCTATTCGACCTTGGCTGTAACTGCAGTCACGGTACACATTGTTGTTTGTTGACGTTGGCACCTCAGGAGGAGCATGTCAAGTGCAAGAAGCCTCCCAGACCGTGTGGTTCACATCACATACCTGGAACATACGGTTTGTGTTGTCCTTGCTGAACTTTCTTTAAAGGGCATTCATATTGGTTTTCCTTTGAAAATGCCATAGTTTTATTTCTGAATCTATTAGAAGATTTTTTTTTTTCATTCCTTATACATTTCTGGTAGAGTTCTAAGACGGGCCATCACAAATTTTAACATAAAAAAATCGGGAAATCTTGAAAGAAAGCACTTTAAAACCAAACGCAGGATAAGCTTGTTTTTTCTGTTCTCTGCCAGGTATTCCAGATATTTTCTTAAACCTGTGAAATCTAAGGATTGAATTTGATTTGGCAAACAATGTAGGTGGAATATTTTTTTTAGTAGAGTCTAGTGTTTGCTGCATTCAGAATGTACCCAGCATTTTCCTGTCTCTTTGGAATGGTGCTGAAGGTCTCTCAGGATAACTTTAATTGATTTTTCCTTCAATCATGAGAGTGAAAAAACAGTCTTACACAGGCTCTTCTCTCCCAGAGGAAATACCATATCTTATACATCAACTTCTTAGAGAAGTTAAAGTGTTTTAAAAGTTTGATCTGGTTCATCTACTTTTGTTTGGTTCTCTAACTTGAGAGAATATGTAATTAAACTTCTGATAGCTAGCTTTCAACATTTAGCCCATGCCTTAGAGAGTTAGCTTTAAATGCATCACAGTGGATTTTGGCTTCCTTTTTATTTTGTAGTTTCAGTAACTCATGGATAATACTTTACCATTTCCTCATTTTGGTATTCGGTAACCTTCTACTTGGATGCTTGCTTGGTACAGCCAAGTTTCTGGACCTCTTAGTCAAAATAACTCTGGTTCCGGTCCTAGCTTGGCCAGTTGCAGCTATGTGCACATGGACACGTTTTTGGCTTATTTGACCCTCCTTTACTTATTTCTAATACGGGACTATTACCTACTTTACGAAATTGTTGTGACAATGTCTATTATTATATCTGAAATATAGGAGGTGTTCATTAACCTATTTTAATCACTTCTGGTGAGAATTAAAACGTGTTATTAATTCTTCATGACATGGCTCTGTGTTGTGGACCTAACTGTGGAGAATTTTCACTCTGTACCCACATTTACAAAGACAACATGGAGGTTTGTATTTACATATATTGTACACGAACTCAGATTCCATGTTAGCTGTTCCCCTGCATAACTTTATACTTGCCAATTTTGCCTCCAAACTAATTGGTCACTGAATATTTACGTTTTTAAGATGAAGACAACATGATGTCTTGAAGGTGTCAGTGAAGCCAACAAACTTAATTTTTTACTAACGATGAAATTGAGACATATTGCACACTGTGTACTGAACTTGATAAAGAAGTTCAAGGGTTGTAGATGTTTTGATAGTTTCTGCTTGCTTTCAGAGGACTCTTGACTCCCTTAGGAGAGTCCCTTAGCATTCAGATGAGAACACTTGTCTTTGAACATCTCCGCACGAGCCAGACTGGACAGATGTTTCTCAAAATGAGCTTCTGAAAACAGCTGAAACTAGACTTTAAAAGAAAACTGTCCAATCTGGCTTGAGTCTTTATTTTTAAAGGCATAATAAAGAGGAGTCTAGTACTCTTTTGGCATTAAAAAAATAATAAAAATAACACGGTATGTAAAGGTACTGTTTTGGGCAAGATTTCAATCAGAAAATGAAGATGTGACTAGATGTGGTGTGTTTATATTGGTCTGTTCCTCTTGTGTGGCTGTGCTGTTGCTTGACATTCTTGAACACCTTTGATTCTATATATTTCTCTGGTGTTAGCTTGGCACACTATTTATTCGAGTCCTCTGTTCAGTCAATTTAAAAATAGTCCATTTATGGTAAAAAGTCAGCCCAACCAGTTGATTGACATTATATAAAACCAAAGTGCTGGCTGGTTTTCAGCTGTTCCTGATGTGTTTGTTGCTTTGATATAGATACATCACACACAGTCTGTTTTACATGCAGTTTGCCCACAGGAGTTCTTCTGAAACCCCAACAAAATGGAAACACTGTGGCTGTGTATATTTTAAGCTCTTGTCTGTCGGTTTTGTTCCTGGAACCTTCAAAAATGAATTTTTTTTCCCGAAATTCTGACAGTATTTGTAAAGAAAGTATTGCTCCATTGGGCCTTGCTTCGTATCTACTCTCACACCAAATATAATGTACCTTTTTTTTTTCTGCTTTCTATATTTATGCACTTCTTTGTAGAGGCCTTTTTGTTTCCTTTAAAAGATAGTTCCTTTCATCTTTTGCCTTTGTTTTCATTCACTGCCAAAGAAAAGCTTTCTCCTGAAGTCTCCAGAATATAAGCACAGCTTTTTATGAGCTCTATCCATCAGAATAATAATGTAATGCTTTTGCCCTTGAAAATATCAGGACAGAAGGGCATCTTGACATCCAGCCCCAGATGCAAACACAGCCCATCCCCAGAAGAGCATCTTTACAGGTGCAGAAGTCTACTCCAAGCAATTTACTCAAACTGGGTAAAGCTGATCACTTTTTTTTCTCTCTCTAGGATTGTGTAGTTTGTGAATATTGTTTGAGCACATGCATATTAATCATATGCCCACAGAGAGCAGTAAAATTCTTTGAAAACATTCATTGGGAAATAAATGAATATAATTATAATGCATAGAAGCACTTTTGTCAAAGTCCAATTTGTAACCCTTGAAATCAAAACGCAGCGGGCACCCTTAATATTGGTCTAAATAAGTGTCTTTGTTTAAATAGTTTCCTATTAATTAATTTTAACATAACTCCCCCATTCTTGTATTATTTTTCATTGTATCTATAAATAACTATAATTTATGTATTAGTCTGTAAATGATAGAATTCAGTGTCTTTGATTGAGGTTAGTTGAGAAAGAAGAAATGAGTGAGGTTAGTTTCACCGAGCCCAGTACTATAGCTGAGACCTTAGTCACGTGATTTCCTCTGCAATGTGAACTTGTAGAGAAAGAATGGGGGAATATTGGTGAAGGAAAGAGGAGTATCATTGGCTTTGCAGTCAGAAGGACTTGGGTTCCAATCTTGGTTCAGTTGTCAGCTGTGTGACATTGAGCACCTTAATAGCTTGTCTGACCCCAGTAGTGCTCATTTGTTAGATAGAGATGGCTTACAAAATCATTGTGAGGAGAAGTCATGATATACAAAATATAGTTCTTGGGACATACTGGTTTTTATTTTGCAAACAACAGGATTTGCAGGCAATCACATTGGGAGTGTTTCAGTTTCTTTATGTGTATCATGACACAAAATGTTGGTAGCTTATAAAAAGATATCTGTTATGTTCACAGAGTTCTCTAGATTAGGAATTCAGATAGGGCACAACAGAGATGACTTTTTTCTGCTCTACCATATCTCAGGCTGCAATGGGAAGACTGTAAGGACGGGTGAGTAGCTGGAGTCATCTGAACCCTTACCTACTCACAAGTCCCCTGGTTGATATTGGGACCTCTTGAACATCCGGGGGCTGGTATAGTTAGGTCTCCTCAGATACCTCACTTTCTGTCTGTATTTGGCCTCCTGATGAGTTCTCTCTAGCATGGCAGCTTCAGAGTAGTTGAAACCCTTACGTCTTAGCCCAGGACTCCTGAAGCACATGTTCTGGTGGGGGAAGAAAGGGGAAGAAAAGGGAAGAAGGTAGAATGAAGACCGCAGGAAGGAAAGTTGGCAGAAGCCATATCTTTGTGACTTAGCCTGGGAAGTCACATAGCATCACTTCTGCGTACTCTATGGCCAGTGCTGTCACAACCCTGTGCCCAGATTCAAATGGAGTGAATACATTCCCCACTGCCAGTGGAAGGAAAGCTTATGGGGCGAGATATGTGCATCTTCAGAAAATATGACCTGACATAGGACTGGCAAGAAGGATTTTAACATTTTATTTCTTCCTCCTCTTCCTTGATGACATGTAGAGGAGGTGGGTTCTGAGAATCAGGTTGGAGTTGTATTGGAGGCTTATTAAAACCAGGCTGAAAAAAGTGAGCTGTTTGCAAACAACTGAAGTCCTCTGAAATTTTCTTTTCTTTTCTCTCTCTCTCTCACATATATATACACTTTTCTTTTCTTTTGAGAAAGTAGTATCTTCATGAAAGAGAGAGGCTTATCCAAGTTATGAATTACCACTTTTCAAAGAAACTTAACTTATAGGGTCTTACAACTTATAGGGTCTTAACTTATAGAGTCTTCTCCCTACGTTTTCATAAATTTGACTTTCGAACCTGACAGTCAAATCATGAATGCAAAGTGAGATTTGAAGAGAATTCCTTCAGAGAGACACCATGGCACATGCAGAAAATACAGCTTCGTGTGTGGCGCTCCAAAGTGGTTATGTCTTCTTAAACCAGATCCACCTCTTCCAAGCTTGCTGCTCTGTCTTTACAAAAGTGAAGATGTGGAAAATCATGTGGACCTATTAAGGCAATGATTTGAAATGCTGCTGTTGGAATTACAGTGAAACCTCATCTCTCCAGCAGGTTTAAAAGACTTTAGATACTTTTTCCAGAAAGCCTGCGAGTCATAATCTTGAATGCTAAAAACAAGTACTGACAACAAAATAGCAACAGCAAAAACTCGCTTACAAAAAAGTACACAGCCCAAAACAGAACAGCAAAAACCCATGACAGGCCTACATAAAAAGAGCTAAAGTAAAGAATATCTCTTTTGTACACTTAACTGAGTGGAAAGAAAACATGTAATTAGATTACTAAATCTCTGACATTTAATGAAAATACAGTCAGAACTCTCCCATTTCGGCCTCCTTAATTTTCCATAAATGTGATGTTCTGGCCAACGTTTTAATAAAGAAAGAGCTTTACAAATCAACTGCTACACTAGGAAAACATTTTGGCTTAACTACTAATGACAAATTGCCACAGGTATAAGATAAAGGGGAAAGAAGGGTCTTAATTATTTTTAAATGTTTTTTATAATTTAATATAGTTTTCTTTTTAATTACAAAAATGTATATGTTACGTACAACAGGGATTTTTATTTTTTATTGATATCAGTATATTTTTGGGGAGTACCTGTGATACTTTGATTATTGTATACAATCTGTAATAATCAAACTGGTGTAATTGGGATATCTGTCCCCCCAAACATTTATGTTTTCCTTGAAAGGTGTTAATTATTTAAAGCCCAAGTTCAGGCTTCCTCCCTGGGAACTCCTGTTGTTAGTTTTTGTTTGCCATGCTAAGACCGTGTATATCCCGGCAGGAGTCAGAGTCTCGTTGAAGAGGTTTAATAAATAAATTTACATTCTTATTTAGACTTCTCTCTAGCAGAAACACTATTTGTTGTTTGCCTAATGCATAATGCATTTTTATTATGTTCTGATGAGCCACATACATTCCGCACATTGTGTGTGGCTAGCTTGTACTGAATGACAAGGTGTCTGTGTCACTATTTTGCTGTCTCATTGGATGTTACACCTACACGTGCTCATAAATGCGAGCTATGAAGTGGTGATATTTTCATATTTAATGATTTTTTAAAAATATCCTTGTGTGTTTTGCGGGAAATGTTCTTAGAGCTTTCTGGAGATTTCCATTGTCTTGTCCTTCAGTGGTTGGTTGGTCAGCACCTTTTAGAGCTGAACTAATGTACTGGTTTCCAAGAATATAATAATGAAAACAATAGATACTCTGCATTTTAAGTGGGGGAAGGGCAATCACTGAATCAATATTGCTGTTGTTGCTTTTTATATTATTTTGCTAGAAACAATAATGACAACGGATAATTGAATTTATATGGGAGAATGGGAATTTTCAGGTTATCTTTAAAAGAATGTTTGCAATGGAGTATCTGAGTAAAGGCCACTTATCTATGACCCATGCACATCCTTCAGGGCTGGGGGCTTTGCACCACCACTTTCTTCTGCTGCTAACCTGGTCTTTGATGGAGAAGTTTCCCCTAAACAGTCTGTATGTGTGTGTATGGAGATGGGGAAGATGTACAAATTGAGGAAAAAAGCTTTTAAAGACATGGTGCTTCTTTCAGTGGAAAAAGAGAAGGCTAGGAATAACAGAATTATCTCAGGTTAGCAGCTACTTGGTTAAACTGTTGCTTAAAAGTAGCCTGTTCCAAAATATGTATAACTATAACCCACTGCATCTATGCCCTCTTTTTTTCTTTTTTTTTTTTTGTTCACTAGCTACAGTTCTCTCAATTTCTTGTTTGCATTGGCAAGCATGTTCTTTAAGAAACAAACATGTAAGTGAAATGTGTTTGCTGTAGTTATGGGGACTTTGCCATTAACTAAAAACTAATTTCTAACATCTCAAAGAGTTCATCTACACTGAATGTCTGCATCTCTGCTTGATTGATCAGGGACACTGGATGTGTTGGCATGAGGAATGTTCGGGAATGATGTAACCTGGGTAGAGGTCCACAGGCTAAACGTGGAGGGCACCTGAGGGCACTGACAAAGTCAGGAGATAGGTGAAGGAAGGGAGAGGAGGAATACCACAAAGTGACTGTTGCAAATGTTTGAACCTAGGAAGTGGAGGAAAATGTGTTCTTTCTCGTCTTCCTTTTCCTGTCCTCCATTGTGCTGCTGCTTCTTTCACAGCATGTCTTCTTCCAGGGCCTTGAAACTCAAATCAGTCCCGTGAGGCCACTCATTTGCCTACATGTTGGATTTGTAAGACTGTGATGGGTTGGCCTGGGACATTGTTTGCAGTGGAAAATTAGTTCTGAATGTCAAACAATGTATTTGCAAACAGATGCATATCATAATTTGTTCTGGTAATGGAAAGACATAGATATAGAAGTTTAGGTATATTTGTGTGTTTTTACATGTGTGTATATGTATTTATATAGTATCTATATTTAGGTAGGTAGTATAATTGTAGCTATTATGTGTGTGTATTTCATATAGTACATAGATATACATACATTATGTATGTGTATATATATATGTAGTCAACATAGAGATAGGTAGGTATAAATATAAAATTGCTATTGAATTTACTAGGTTCTGAAATGATAGAGGCTTTGAATCTCATGATTGCACGTACAGGGAAAGGTGAGCAGTTACTTATGATATCAGAAAGAGATTCAACACTAGAGAAGACACACCAGCAGCTGAGTGAGAAAATGTATCCTGGGAGTTGTAGTCCTTTATTCTTGGAAGAGATGTAATTAAAGTTGTAGACAATTATGTTTCCTAAGGTGTATTTTAATTAGCTTTCGAGGAGGAACAGGTGGTATCACTGAAAACTGTGGATTCTTTTCAAAATTGGTTTTCCAGTGTTAGTGCTTTTTCTTCTGACATACAGCTTTTAGATAAATTTTTCTTTTCAGTTTCTTTCTTTTCTTTATTTCTCCTTTAATTAAATAGATTTTAAATAGATAATATAAATTATTCAAAATGATGTATTTATAATTATGCAATAGAAACAAAAGGATCATTATTTAATATATAAATATGATTTATAAGAAATGTTTCAATATTACATTTAATTTTCTGGTTACTGTACTGGATGACATTAAGGATTCTAATGAGATTAATTTGCTTTCTGGTCAATTGATGATCTTTTCTCTGATAGACTTGCAGTGTGAAATATATAATATTGGTAATGAGAATTAGTACATTTGTAAATTTGAGAAGTTTTTTGTTAAATTGAAAGCTTTATAAGATACATTTTATGCGATATTCACTCAACAATCATAACCTATCCAAAGAAGAATTTATAATGACTATAGTGGAAGAAGAGCTCAGCAGGCAGGAACACAGAGGGAACAGAGGACAAAGCTTTCTTTGGCTGTGGTCTCAGTCACGGCAAATGTCTCATGGGAGAAAACACCGTTATCACTACTCATTCTTTCACCTCTGAATCTCAGTATCTGTTGTAAATATTTATATCCTAAACCATATGTGTTTTTCCTGCGACATAATTGGTGAATCTTTTAAAAGATAATTTAGCAATTTGAAAGCAACATTGCTTCAGGAGTTGAAGGCACTCTGTGACGTCTGGCATTGCATCCTATGTAAAATTGTAGCTTCATACATACCCACAAATGGTGAAAGGAAACTTAACTGACATCATTCTCTAAGAGAGCAAAGATAATCACAGTGAATATGAAGTGATGACCATCAAGGCTCACACATTTTTCTCATAATTGTGGGAAAGTTTAGGAATTTTGAAGCAGTTTTAGAAATAGAAATTTGGAGAACAGTTATTTAAATATCTGAATTTCCAGATCAGAAATCACATCAAAAGAATGTGATTTGCTGAAATTGCACGATAATGAACAAACTGCTTTGAAGTTGTGGGATGATGCTAGATGAGAATGCATCATTATAGGATTCCAGAAATTCAGTAGGAAGCGACTGGTTTCTGCCTCTAAAGATGGAATCCTTTTTATAGACTGTTGAGGCTAATGTTTGCTATTCCTGTACTACCATCTTTCATTTCTTATCAATTTCCATCCCAACCCTCTATGTGTTTCCAACAGGGTCATCTGTTTAACTCAGAAATTCCTGAGATTGTTTTTCTGATGTGCATTGTGACATGAATTGCTCTCTATATTATTGGCACAATATTGTTAATGCATATTTGCATGAAACATTTTTTTCCTTACCAAAACATTTTATTTTAGGTTGTTTAAATCACCCTTGCTCCCACTAGACCTCACTTTTAGTCTACAGAATAGGTTCTAAACCATGCCATCAATTTTATGTTATTCAACTGGATATAAATGTGCTGTGTGTTTTTAATGTATCTATGGCCCAAAACATTTCGTTTTATACATAAACGAATCTGTTTTATCAAACCACTGCAAAACACAGTGCCTTTCAGAAACATTTATACTAGAATAGTTTTGGGGAATTGGAGTTGATAATTATACTCCTCCTCACTTTTGGAATCTTATCCTGTAGAAAGCAAATATGGGCCAAAATGCTGTATTGCCTTTATTATTGAAAAGTATTGATTGGAGACATTGGCAGGGCTTTCTTTTACCCTCCTTGAACTTGAATTCTGGAATGCCCTGAAAGTAAACGGGGTGGGGAGAGAGGACTGAATCAAGAAGAAACAAGAGATGATAGATTTTTTTTATCCCCTTAGATTATGCCAGAGTTGTATTTTTTTAAACTTCTGTTAAAAAAGCAAACCATATAACAGAAGGAACATAAGTTTGATGGGGTAGATGTTAACTTCTGGAAAGCTGTGGTTTTGAAAAGGTCAAATAGTTGACATTAACTTGAGTCAGAACAATTAATCTAGGACTCCCAGGGTCATAAGAACAGTGAGGGGGGTGTAGAGCCTCGTGTGAAATGATGTCTGAATTGGATTTGACCTTGTTTACTCTTCCTTCCCTGTGTGCTCTAGCAAGGAAGCAGTTTTCTGAATGTCTAATGCATTCAAAGCTTTCAAAAATATAACTCCAATTTTAAATTCCCATGTAAAGTTTTGCCTGTGTTTTATTTTCACACTTCACTGCTGGGATTCCAAGCTGTCACACAGAGAAGCTGTCAGCAGAGACAGCAAGAGAGAGACACAAGCAGCCTGCAGGCCTGCACCCACAAAGAACCTGAAGACCAGCAGAGCCTCAGATACAAAAGACACCGAGACCCCCAACAGATCAAAACAACTACTGTTTCTTTCCCCTTCCTCTGATTGATAAATCTTATAACTAAATAAATGTATTGCTCACTTCCCACATGAGTCCCCACTGCTCGTGGTGCCAGGGTCTGTTAATAATTTAGGGAGTACTACAGATTGTCATGGGGGAGTCAGACATTTTGCAGTGAAAGTGGTACTTGACATTCCACTTTACGCCTTGCTGGTTTCTGACAATAATCTGGCCACCACATTTTAAAAAGTTTTTGTTTGAGTTTGATGGGTACATGTGCAGATTGATTCCATATAGATAAAATTGTGTGTCACAAGAGTTTGGTGTACTTATTATAAATTTTGTCACTCAGGTCATCAGCATAATACCGGATTGGTGGTTTTTGATTCTCATCCTCCTTCTCACCCTCCACCCTCAGTTAGGCCCTGGTGTCTCTTGTTTCCTCCTTTGTGTCTGTGTGTACTCAGTGTTTAGCTCCCACTTACAAGGTGAGAACATGGGATGTTTGCTTTTCCCTTCCTGCTTGTTAGTTCACTTAGGATAATGGCCTCCAGCTCCATCCGTGTTACAAAGGACATGATCTCATTCTTTTTCATAGCTCGGTAGTATTCCATCATCTATATATACCACAGTTTCTTTATCCAATCTACTGTTGATGGACATTTAGGTTGAGTTTATGTCTTTGCTGTTATGAATAGTGCTGTGATAAACGTATGTGTGCGTGTGTCCTTATGGCTACCAGATTTTGATTGCTGAGATTTCCAGTTTAGAAATTATTAAATGGAAACTGAAAATCAGTTCTGTGTTTTAAATCTTTAATTTTTTATTAAAGTCAACATTCTTTATGGCTGTATTAGGCATGCAAGCCATTTAAAAATACCATTTGATTATATCTTTGTCCATTATGACTTTTTATAACAAAATGAAACAGTTAATTTCCTTAATAATCACTTTACTCATTTCATTCATTCAGGCATTCTTTTCTAGAGACTTATTTTGGGTGCCTACTCTGTGGCAAGCACTCCATTTTTTGAGCAAAAAAAAAAAAGAAAAAAGAAAATGGGCCAGGTGCAGTGGCTCACACCTGTAATCCCAGCAGTTTGGGAGGCTGAGGCAGGCAGATCACCTAAGGTCAGGAGTTTGAACTAGCCTGGCCAACATGGTGAAACCCCATCTCTATTAAACAAAACAAAGATTAGCTGGGTGCGGTGGCAGGTACTTCTAATACCAGCTGGCTACTCGGGAGGCTGAGGCATGAGAATCACTTGAATCTGGGAGGTTGCAGTGAGCCAAGATTGCACTGATGAACTAGCCTGGGCAACAGAGCAAAATTCCATCCCAAAAAATAGAAAAAAGAGATGAAAATGATGTTAATGTTGGCAGTAAATTTTGGTGGGTGTAGTAGATGAGAAAGCTTCTGTAATGCAGTGTAAGCTCCTTAAGATGGGTTTAGGGAGTTGTCAGAAGGGAATTCAGATGAAGGAGCATTTCTCAGCCTCAGAGGGTTCTGAAACTGCTTCAGGGATAAGGTGATGCTTAAAGGAGATCTAGAAAGTGAGCTAGATAAACAAATGCATGGAGACTTACATACCAGACAATGGTCCTAATATACAAAAAAGTATTAGGAATAATGTCACTTACTCAGGGATCTGGAGATAGTTTGCTATGGTTAGTGTACACGTTTATATGAAAAGCACTCACTGTGGGTCAAATGGGTTAGAACAATGGGACTCAGGTAATGAAGAGGCTTATCTATTAGATTCTGAGGGTTAGAGTTGATCTTGAAGGTCAGGGACCAGGAGCACATTGCGGTATGTCATAGAGGGAAGTGATGATGGAATATGTGTTTTAGAAAACATACTCTGGCTTCGCTGTGAAGTGTCGGTCAGAGTAGGGATGCTATGGTAAATAGGTAAGTTGGAATGCTTGTAAAATTGCTCACAGCATAGAAACCAAGAGACTGAATTAGAATGGGGACAGTAGGGATAGAGACAAGGTGACAGAGGTATGATCTGTCTATGTTGAAGGTGACATGAGATGATGGGTACACAATCATAGTACCTGGAATGTTTTGATGATGTGAAGGAGGTACAGGGCTTCCTTATTTCTTGCATAGGAATTTGAGGCATCGAGTGTGATGGAGGGAATAGGATGGCCAGGTGTGTGTGTGGGGTGTGTGTGTGTGTGTGTGTGTGTGTGTGTGTACCTGGAGTTAGGGGTATGACATAAAGAAATAGAGGATGATGCAGATTTAGGAAAGGGAGGAGTGGGTTTTTTTGCATGAGACAGTACTTACTGACTTTGAAGTTCATCTATTGATGAATGAATCTATAATACTAGTTAACATTTATTATACACTCACTATGTGCAGGGCGTGTGCTAAAACCTGTGTTTCCATTTCAGAGCAATTCCATGAAACAGGTACAAAAATTTCCACCCTCCACACATGAGGAACTAGAGGCTTAGAGAGGGCAACATGCTCAAAGCTACATAGGACAGAAAGGTAGGGAGCCAGAATTCAAACCCGGGTGGAATCAACTACAGGTCTCGCGCATGTAAACATTGTCTCATGAGGCTCCCCGGATGTCCCAAGTGTCTGGGACATCAACTTAATGCAATCTGTATTGGTGCTTAAAATAAAGAAGGTGGATGTTGATACGTGTTTACTGATGACAGGAGAGAAAACGTAAAAGGAAAAGAAAATGTACCCTAGTTATTTCTGTCGTAATTTCTAAGGGTTTTTAAATGCATTGGAGATTAAATGCTATTTGGCAGTATCTAGATTTATTGTAAAGCTCAGAAGTAGGAGGACCTTGGCTAGTTTGGTGAAGGAAGTAAAAAAAACAGTGAAACAAACAAAAACAACCCCCCAGAAAACCCCAGCAACTTAGAAAATAGTGAAGTAAAAGCTCATTTTGAAATGGACTGTGACCTTGTGAAATGAGAAGCATTTTTCCTCTCTGAATGTACCTTAATTGTAATGTAGCCCAGGGGAGTCAAACATTTTATATGTTTTAACAAGCTAAGTGATTTTATAAAAGTGCTGTTAGAAGGATTTATTTTAATTGGATGTTAAAACATACTGGTCTTAAATCACAGCTAGTGCCTTACTAAGAGCTCTTTTCCAGGTTAGCTTTCATAAGTAAAGTAGCACAACTTATTATTTGGTCATCAAATAATCCTTAGTATTGGAGTTTTACTTATTTTTGCTTGTGTTAACTTACTACAGGCTTCTTTCTTTTTTTTTTTTTGGTCTGGCTGTGTCGCCAGGCTGGAGTGCAGTGGTGCCATCTTGGCTCACTGCAACCGCCGCCTCCCAGGTTCAAGTGATTCTCCTGTCTCAGCCTCCTGAGTAGCTGGGACTACGGGTGTGTGTCACCACGCCCAGCTAATTTTTCTATTTTTGCACATAAAAAAATTTTGTATTTTTGTTGATCTGCCTGCCTCAGCCTCCCAAAGTGATGGGATTACAGGTGTGAGCCATACTTCAGGCTTTTGAAATGCTTGAATTGCGCATTCAAAATTGTGTGTGTGTGTGTGTGTGTGTGTGTGTATTTATTGTTATTTCCCTTTCATATTTATCACATTTTTATTCTGTGTTAGCTCCAGTAATGCAACTTAGTGAAGGGAATAGTTTTGCCATATTGCAGTGGGTCTCCACCTGGTGGGGAAGTTGTGTCCCAGGGGGTATTTAGTAATGTTTGGAGACATTTTTGGTTGTCAGAATAGGGGGCAGGAGGTGCTAACGGCATTTATGGGGTAGCATTCAGGGATGGTGCTAAGTATCCTACAAGGCACAGGACAGCCCCATACCCATAAAAACTTAATGCAGCCCCAAATGCCAATAGCACCAAAGTTGAGAAACACTACTTCAGTGCACTAGATATGCCAATTAAACATACACAAATGGAGCTATTTCCCTTAGTGGCTAACTTAAAAAATAGTGGTGCTGCTTGGCATTCAAAAAAAGGGAATAAATATACGAGGTAAATAAATTAGGGGAATAAATTAAAATCATAGAGAAAAACATAAATGAGGTACATTAAAAAGAATTAAAAATGGAATAGCGGGAAGAGGCACACTCATCTTAGTAACCATTACTCCAGCTGTCTGTTATCTAGAAGACTTAAGAGAGTGTAAATAAGTGACAGTTGTGAGGTTCACATTTTCTTTCATATTACGTATATGCTATTACTACTGTTATTAATAATTTATAGAGCATGAAAAAATGTGTTAAGTGCAGTGTGGAATATAGACTCAGTCACCACCCAGAGGGTTTTACGCTTTTAATGAGGCAGACGGAGGCAACTCAAGCTTAGGATGGGGAAAATAGGTGACAACATGAGAAAGAGGTCATAACTTGCTTCAAATCTTCTTTTGTGCAATTTCTATTACATTTCAGTTAACCTTCAGTTGTGCATGTGTATGTGTGTGTTTTTAAATGGAAAGAGCCACTGTGTTTCACAGAGAAAAATACTTTGAGAGATGATTTGATATTACCAAAGAGAAAAAAAATCAGCTAATACAAATAAGCTTGAAATATCTATTGTAAGATGTGTAAGGAAATCTTACTAGGAAAAAAAAAAATCAAGTGTTTTATGGAATACCTAAGTTTTCTATGTTTGATAAGCTCATTTTAATATAGGAAATGGATAGGTTTCTGATTCTTTTCCATATAAATTTTCCAATTACATTTATTTGCTGTATTTACTTATTGTAATTGGCAGAATTGAAACAGAAAGATTGAGAGAATTTAGGCCTCTAAAAATACACCCCCACATACCCACCCACTCACACACAAAGAGTACAAAAATTAAGATGTTGAAAAATGAAGGTATGTTACATGTTCCTTGCTAACGAGAGACATTATATTTAGGTCCCTAACTAAAAATTTCATAATCAGTTGCCACTTTTATCTGTTCATCTGAAAGGAATACTATTTCAGGGACATATGTGACATCATCTAGTTGTGAAGCAGTGCTTTCCTAAGAGTACTTAATAATTGGAGATTTGGTCATTACAGAGTATTGCATTTCTTTTTATTTATTTTTTAGTATACTTTAAGTTCTGGAGTACATGTGCAGAACGTGCAGGTTTTTTACATAGATATACACGTGCCCTGGTGGTTTGCTGTCTCTATCACCCCATCATCTATGTGTAAAGTAAAAGACTTTACATTCTTTCTTTTTAATATTTTTAAAATGCAAAATAGCAAATTAATTAGTAATTATAAGAAGGTAGAGTTAAATGTGTATTACAAGGAACCCCAGCATGTCACTATTAATATGTGTAACATCCTGCCCAACCCTAATAAAGCATGAAAGATTACATTTAGACAAAGTTGAAGGGCTGAAATGAAAATTTTAGTCAATATGTTTTGTAAATATGTGTAGTGTCAAATTCTTTTGGGGAAAATTAATGTCTGTCTCAGGTGACTTTTTCCTTTAATTTGCATTTGGTATCATATGATGAAAATCCATTTGCATAAACTACTTGAATCTCATTCTGTTTAATTAGATAGCTTCTGTACTAATAAAATTATTTTCAAGTCTCAGTGAAGAAATGGGTGTAAGAAGATCTAGCAGTAACTTAAACTAAGAAGGTTACATCAAAGGTTTTATTAGTGTTAGATTGACTTTAGATTGTCATGAACATGAACAGTAAACAAGCAAAAAGATGGTATAACATAGATAATTTAACACACATATGAGGAGGTAATAGCTTTAAATGGTCATTTAGTTTGAATGAAAATTTGTGATGTTTTGTACCCATGAATGTTTATGGACTGGTGAGATGTTTACCTTTCCTGATGCATATTTAAGTATTTATATAAATAATGTATGTTTTCTAGCTTTTAGTTGCTCCAGTATATTTGAAATTGTCCAAGAGAGTTTTCAAAGGATTCATGACAAATAGTGCAAAGTATAGAAATAGGATCCATTATAGATACATTTCTTTCTTACAGTTCTTTCTTTCAAGAAAGACACGTGGCCTATCTTCTAAAAGTGGCAAGTTTCAATTTTTGATGCAGCAGCCTCTTCAAGCAATAGGTGTGTAAAAAATAATTTCTGCAGATTTCTTTTTGGGCCTATGCCTCTTTAAATTAAGTGTGTCATTTTAGATTACTGGAAGTAAATATATTTCCATAGTCAATGTAGGTATTTCTCTGATTCCTATAGACAAAATAGTTGGCTAGGTACATTATTAAAAAGTGGACTTTAAAGCTTTTGGCTAGGTACATTTTTTAAAAGTAGACTTTTTTTCTAAACTGCTTTACAGTTTGGAAAATGGATTCAGGAAAATTAGAGCAGTAAGTTTTTTTTTTTTTTTTTTTTTTTTTGTGGTAGAGTCTTGCTATGTTGCCAGGCTAGAGTGCAGCAGTGCAATGGCACAATCTCTGCTCACTGCAACTTCCACCTCCTGGGTTCGAGCAATTCTCCTGCCTCAGCCTCCCGAGTAGCTGGGACTGCAGGCATGCACTGCCACATCCAGCTCATTTTTGTATTTTTAGTAGAGGTGGGGTTTCACCATGTTGACCAGGATGGTCTCTATCTCTTGACCTCGTGATCCGCCTGGCTCAGCCTCCCAAAGTGCTGGGATTAAAGGCATGTGCCACTCTGCCTGGCCAACAATAATTTTTAAAAGTATGCTTACAGCAATAAGTTTTGAAAGTGTGTTTAGTATGTTCTGTACCCTGGGCAAACCGTTATTTCCTTTGCTTCTGTTAGTTTACATGATGCACATTTCCTACCATTGTTATTTTTCACCTTGTCCAGAACACCTTTTCAAGACTTACTCATGTATATGCCTTCCACTCTTATTTTACTTCAGTTGTATTTTAAATTCATTTAGTGAATATTATTTTAGGGATGATAACTTGCATATATATTTTAAAAATTAAATAAGTACCATATCATTTTTCTGCAAAATTAAGTCACTCAAATTTGGGGTTATTCATTTAGAATATGTTTATGTTCTATTTTGTCTTTATTTTGTTTAATTTTATTCTTCACTTTCCTTTTTCAAGCTGATACTCTCCAAGCACACTGTATAGGTAGAAATGGAATATATAAGAATGTCTGCATTGCCACAGTATTAAGTAAAGGAATCCTCCCCTCACCCCCACGTGCACACACACAGGCTGTGTTTGTCCTCACACTTTCAAGAAATTTTTGCCTTAATTCTTCACCACCTACTTCCCTTCAATCTGTCTTCCTCCGGAGAAACTCAGCTGCACTCTCAAATGTACCAGTGATCCTCTCTAACTACTGAAAGAAATGTGCTTTGCCTGGGTTTCATTCTCTGTCACCTCTCTGCAGCATTTCCCATAACCACTGGTCATCCCCACCCCTTGTCTTAGTTCTTCAGTGCTTTGGCAGATCCCTCTCTGTGTTTCTTTCTTTTTGAACACTGTAAATGACATCCATGTCTATCAACTGAGTAGATTTTTAAAAAACAAATTTTTTTTTTTTGCATATTTGAGGTTTACAACGCGAAAGTATGGGATACATACAGATACATATATGGGATACATATAGATACATAGAAATATATAGATAGTATAGTGGTTACTGTTGTGAAGCAAATTCACATCTGTCATCTCATATATTTTAGCTGACAAGAGCAGCTAAAATCTACTTATAAGCCAGATACAGAAAGAAAAATATTGCATGGTCTCACTTACATGTAGACTATGATAAATACATTCAAGCTGGTACAGCTGTAGTATTCACTGTTTTATTTTCTGTGTAATTGATGTAATACACAGAGATAGAAGATGAAACAGTGGTTACTACAGGTCAGGGGAGGAGATGGGGAGATGCAGGTCAAGAGGATACAAAGTAGCAGATGTACAGGATGAACAAGTCCAAATATCTAATGCACACCATGAAGTCTAAAGTTAATAAAATTGTGTCATATTAGAGATTTTGGTTAAATAAATAGGCTTTAGCTGCTCCCATCTTTTTCTGATGCCTTTTCTTCCTGCCCAAATCACAGGGTTAGAGAAGAAAACCATGGGTTCAAAGAGTGGACTGTCTCTTTGTTAGTGAGTTGAGTGATACTTGATAATTTACTCACATCTCTTACTTGATTCATTTTAAAAAGAGGCGGTAAACACCGACTCCTATAATCTTTCTCTTTAGCAGTCTGAACTTCTTTGGCACAAGTCGGAGAGGGGAGGGATAGCAGGACAGCATTTCATAGGGACTTGCAGAGTTCTCGCTTGCTATTTGACTAATTTACGGCTCCTCCTCCTTCCTGCAGTGCTGCTCACTCCCTAGCTTCAAACCTGCACAGGCTCCACATTCCTCATAGCCTTTACGACTTCTTTAAACTGGCATTCCAGGTGACCCACGTTCTGACTCCAGCCCTCTTTTCCTGGGTTATCACTCACTTGTTTCTTGGACAAACCAATTGTTCTATGCTTACTCTTCTAATTTGCTGTATCCCAAAAGGTCCTTGTTTCCCTTTGAAACTTCCAGATTTACATGAGTCGGGGTTTCCACCACTTCTCCTTGAGGTGACTTGAATAGCACAGCAGTCTATGTCCTTCCCCCAACATTTGTGTCTCTTCATGTGGGAGAATGGAAAATACTAGGGGCTTCTTTCTCCCGCTCTGAACGCTAGGGATGGGATTTCCCACACCCTTCTCCCTGGTGCCCTTCACCATAGTCAGTCTGTCTTGCTGGTATGGACTAGCACATCAGGTCTTAAACCCTCAGAAATCTCTGTAGCAGAAGTGAGCATCAGCCTCTTCTCCTCAGGTCTACCCCAGCCTGCAGGGGATACATGCTAAGAAACTTCTTTTCTCCATAGTGGAGGGGGACTAAACCAGATAAGATGCCATATTCCTGAGCTTTCTGGAAGCTCTCCTTGAAATTCACCCTACTGTCCTCTGGTCCTGTCACCAGAGTGGGGCTGTGTGTATCCAACCAAGGAATAAGAGACCACTGTCAGCCTGTGTGCACCCCTAATCTTTTGAGTGCCGATTTTAAAACTTCATCACTTTGGGAAAAGGAGTACCTCCCTGCCCTTTCCCATAGAGAGGAGAGAGAATGGAGTCTGTCTCTCTCCACTGAACTCCTCACAAAGCTGCTCATTGCTCCTCCTTGATCCCCTCCTTGTGGCAGCTGGAGAAGTGGGGGACAGGCTGAAGTGGGTACTTGTAGCAGGATCTACTCTGGTATATTTGGGTCTGAGCTCAGGCATGTAGTTGTTCCCACAAGCTTCTGGTTTGCTCACTGCAAACTATCTCTAACTTTTGGAATACTTTGCACTTTTTGTTCTCAGCTTCAGATCGTAGACACAATTTGGAGACAAAGAAAATCCATCTTGGGATTCTAGTATGATCAAGATTCGAGGGTTTTTTTTTTGTTGTTGTTTGTTTGTTTCCTGAGGAGTCTTCCTCTGTCACCCAGGCTGGAGCTCACTGCAAACTCTGCCTCCTGGGTTCAAGTGATTCTCCTGCCTCAGCCTCCAGAGTAGCTGGGACTACAGGCACATGTCACCACGCCCGGCTAATTGTTTTTTTTGTATTTTTAGCAGAGATAAGGTTTCACCATGTTGGCCACGCTGGTCTCCATCTCCTGACCGCCTTGGTCTCCCAAAGTGCTGGGACTACAAATGTGAGCCACCATGCCTGGCCAAGATTTGAGTTTTAATTGAAGGACAGTTGTTACGAATCACTTAATACAACACATACACATTGCAATTTTCCAAAATTTTTTCACTATTTTTATTATTGTTTATTGTCTGCATTTTCTCTTTTAGTAATGATGTTATTATCTCTTTATATAACTGACATTTTATGCAAGTAAATCATGTAGTCTGTGTTTTGATGCAGTCTCTTAGTTTTATAGTTAAGATTAAAAATCAGAAATTAATTTATTCTATGTAATTAGGTACTTTCTGGAATGCTTTGCAACACAGTTTGGCTTAATTCTGCAGTTGCCTGAAAAAGGAAGCACATGGAAAACTGTGGTGAACATATGTGTCTCCATGTATTTATCTGCATGTAATTAGAATAAAACCTGTCTAGTTGGCTGAGTTTAACAAATTAAATATTCACCTACCATGATCTATTTTTTGAGCATCCAGTTAAAGGCTTTTTTAGGTGAGAGGAATAATTGTGATCATAAAGAATAGATTTTATTACAAAGATTAAACGAGCACGTGGCTTTCCTCAGACCTAGTACCTCATTAGGTAGTATGACATTGTTCTTGGTGTTGTTTACATTGAGTGAGATGGTGCTAAAAGAGCCAGTTACCACTGGAATTTCTCATCAGGGTGATATATAATATTTTTACAGCAGCAACAAGGTAGCCAGTGGTCGTTGGGTATCTTCACATTTGCAAAAATTTAAATAAAATTAATAAAAATGACCAGACCAAGTTAACCCCATGATTTACAGCTTATTTTCTAATTAGTAATCTGTATGTTTTCTATCTTCTTAATTTTTTTATATTTTTAAATTATTTATTTATTTATTTTGAGTCTGAGTCTTGCTCTGCCAGCATGCTGGAGTGCAGTGGCGTGATCTCGATTCACTGCAACCTCCGTCTCCCAGGTTCAAGTGATTCTCCTTCCTCAGCCTTCCAAGTAGCTGGGACTACAGGCACTCACCACCACACCCGGCTAATTTTTGTATTTTTAGTAGAGGCGGATTTCACCATGTTGGACAGGATGGTCTCGATCTCTTAATCTCATGATCTGCCCACTTTGGCCTCCCAAAGTGCTGAGATTACAGGTGTGAGCCACCGTACCTGGCCTATTTTTATTTTTTATTGAGCAGCCTCTCCAGCCAGAATAGGCTCAGAGAGACTTTCTTATCTTCTCACTTTGCATGTTGAAATTGCATTAATTGCCTGTAGGATCAGTGTTATTATGATACAGGTTGAGTATTTCTTATCTGAAATGATTGGGGCCAAAACTGTTTCAGATTTTAGATTTCTTTTTTTCTTTTGATTTTGGAATGTTTGCATATATATAATGAGATATCTTGGAGATGGGAACCAAATCTAAACACAAAATCCATTTATATTTCATATATACCTTTCATGTATATTGCAGATACATGAAATTTCATAAAAAATTAATTTATATTTTATATGTCTTATAGGCATTCCACAGGTAATTTTATGCAATCTCTTCAATAAGTTTGTGCATGAAGTGAAGTTTCTGTTAAGGACTTACATGTGGAATTTTTCACTTTCAATGTCATGTCAATGCCTAAAAAGTTTTGAATTTTGAAACACTTTGGATTTTATATTTTTGAAGCTTAGTGAAGCTGGTTAGAGAAGCTTAACCAATACATGAGGGAGTGTTGAAACTGGTTAGATTTAAGAAACAATATGGAAAAAAATTGAATTTTCTGGTTTTTGTTTATTTATTTACTTATTTTGAGACAAAGTTTCACTCTTGTCTCCCAGGCTGCAGTGCAATGGCGCAAGCTCAGCTCACTGCAACCTCTGCCCCCCAGGTTCAAGCAATTCTCCTGCCTCAGCCTCCCAAGTAGCTGGGATTACAGGTGCGAAAGCACCATGCCTGGCTGATTTTTGTATTTTTAGCAGAGATGGGGGTTTTGCCATGTTGGCCAGGCTGGTCTTGAACTCTGGACCTCAGGTGATCTGCCTGCCTTGGCTTTCTAAAGTGCTGGGCTTATAGGTGTGAGCCACTGCGCCCGGCCTTCTGGTTTTGTTTTAAACTGGCCCTCCATATTCCCTTTATTTTTGTGTATAGCTATATTAAGCAACATTGTTGTAGTTAATATGTATACACAAGCCACAATACTTGTTTCTTGTTATAGATAATGTATGTACACAAGATATAGTGCTTGTGTTAGTGTAAAAATAGGAGTTTTTAGTAGCAGATCAGTTTGAGAAGGCAGAGGTCATGGAAGGCCAGAGTGATATGCATTGTTGAATCCACCTGGTATAACATTCACTCAGAGGGACACTATGTTCTGCTGGATGTCTGCAGAGAACTCAGAGGACATTCATTATAGTGGAAACTACTGGGATTTAGAAATAATAGAGTTTAGCGTGTTGGACAATTTTGTCTCCTATTATCAAACGAGAATGAGACACCTAGAAGTTTGCAGATCTGTTGGCTAGAGAGGTGCATGTGTTTTGCCTTCCAGTTGTCTTAGGACACAAAATTTTAGGTATTCAGAAAAAGGCAGTTTCTGTGAACGGAGACTATTTGGCTCCAATTTTATTGCTAGAATTTTATGAAATGCCTATAAGGGCTTCATGATATGAAGCCCCATGAATTCCGTTCAGATATGGCTCTCATTTTTAAACCATCTTTTCGTTTTTTGTCTTTCACATAAGATTTGTATGGATTATCTCAGGAAAACAACAGAAATGGAAAAAGTAGTAAGCAAATCTCTAGCTCTTCCTTCTGAACAAACCATTTAATTTTATCCTGCATTGAATGTTGACTTAACACTTAAAATATTTGAAGTGAATCATAATCAGCATTTGAGTTGTAGGTTCTTGTTCTAGTATGTTTAATGATTTGCTCAAATGTTGACACTTTTCTACAGCAGAGGGAAAAAAAAGTCAATTTAAAACATTGCATTTCCAGAGAAGGCCTTCAGTATAAAAATATGGACAAAATAACATGTTCTTTTACGGTACAAAGCTGTAAATGCTAATAGTTTTAAATATAAAGTGGATTTCATTCAGGAAAAAAAAGCAGTTATAAAATGCCGAAACGATTGTGCAGTAATAATTACGGGGAAATAATTGTTCAGTTCTTTAGTTAACACACTTTATTTTAATGGAACACTTTGAATTAATAAACATACCCATGCGTTTTTTTTTTTTTTTTTGTGACAGTAATAACTGCAGTGTGGCTTATCAGATAATTAACTTTCACAAACATAATAACAAGTCTAAGGAGTAGCAATGACACTGTTACAATAAAATATTTCTTAGGATGTTGAATTCTTAACTGCTTAAATTCAAGCTTCTTCCTTCTTGCAAAGGGACTGTGACTTTTGTTACTAGGTGTAATGCAGGGGCATTTCAGTGAAGAGAAATAAAAGTGGGGTGAAGGGAAATAATACAGAAAAAGACAACAGGAAAAGCAGGAAAACAGATTTGGGAGTAAGCACATACAGGTATCATGAAAGGTAACATCACAACTCTGGATTAGATAGGTAGAATGGATGTCTAATAATACCTGTATTGATCTTTAATTAGGGTAAGTGACTTAACAGTTCAGCTTGTATTTCTAATTCGGGTAAGCTGTCTTCCTCTCAGTGGCTTTTCAAAGGATGAGCTCATGGAAAAAAGAAAATCCTGCCTTTTAATTCTTTTCTCTGTTTTGAAGTAATTATATTAAAAGCAAGCTCCAGATGATACAATTTCATGTGGACATCATGCCACGCCCCCATGCAGTGCAGCCAGGTCTACAGAGTGGAAGGGCTGCATATGGTGGTTGTCAGAATGGCTGGGAGAATATTAAGATCCCCTACATTTTGGTGGGGACACAATGGCCAGCTTAACATTTGTTTCTGTTTTTCATAGTAATTTGACACATTTGAAACATATAAAGAAAAATCTTACTTTCAATTAAACACTGCTTGTGGAAGAACTACCCCCTCCCTCCAAAAAAAATTTGAACTCATTTTTTGAGAATGAGCAAACATGATTTTTTTTTGCTGTGTTGCTTTTACTGCTATAGTTTGATGAAATTAAGGTGCATTGTCTGATAGATTTTGTGTTGTTAAGATGGCATGAAGTATTTTGTATTCTACCTACCACTCAATTGTGTGGATTGGTGAACATTTCCCAGACTGTGCCTATTGAATTAGGTCTTCAGTGTATCATTATTGTTAGAAGTTGTACGGTTGATTTTTCCCTTCTGAAATGTACCTTTTTATGTTAAAACCACGGGATACAAGAGATTTCATTTAAAATTTGGTGAACAACTAAAAAATGTGAATATTTGTATTTATATATGAATATAACTGAAGAATATTTTAAAGCAGCTTCTGGCTGTGTGCAGGAATAGTGGAGTGTGGGGATATAACAGTGTGAGTCATTACTATGTCTCAGCAACATGCATTTAAGAGGATTATATACTATAAATACCAGAGCTATCCAGAAGTATATGACCTGGTGGTCTCTGCTCACCAGGAAAGTACAGATTGACTGGCCGGTGTCACTGTCATGCTGTTTGGCTGATCCGTCATGTTGGAGGGAGAAGTACTACATAGAGGTTTGTTTTTCCATGCTTCTGGGTGAGCAGTGTGATATCAGGGATGGCACCTGCCTTGTATTTATACCCATAGTGCTTAACACAGTGATTTGGTTTTATTGAAGAAAAGATTGGCAGCGTCTGCAGCATTGTGTTCTCTATAGGAAAATGTCTGCATTCACTAAGAAAATTTTGAACTTTGATAGTCATGGTTAATATGGTTCAGAAGAGTTAATAGACATGCACAATGGTCATGAGAGATGAGAAAGAATATGATGCTTCATCTTTTTTTTTTTTTAAGGGTTATTAAGAGATGCTTCTGATGAGGCTATGAACTTTGAATGGATTTATTTGATGACAGGTATAAACGTTTGCCACCTCTTCGAGTTTCTAAAGTTTGGGGTGGCTGAAGAGCCAACTGGTTTTGCGCAGTGTTCTAGGGATCAGTCTCCAGATGATGTTAACTAAAATAAAAATTAATATCCTCTCAACATGGTAGAGATAATGAAAAGAGTGCAGGAAATATTTTTCCATGACATCCGGAAAGATCTGTAAGCAGTGTGAAATATCAGAGATCAGCTTGGGAAGATGCAGTGATTTAAAAACCATTTTCCCCCAATTATTTAAACTTGTTTATTTTTTAATTTTTTTATACTTTGAAGACTAAATTGATAATATCTACACTTTAATTAATCATTTTTGTTATTTCAGCAAATATACTACCATCATGTTTCAAATATACTATTAATGTCTGGGCTTGGTGGCTCATGCCTGTAATCCCAACACTTTGGGAGGCTGAAGCGGGTGGATCATTTGAGGTCAGGAGTTTGAGAGTAGCCTGACCAACATGGTGAAACACCATCTCTACTAAAACATAAAAATTAGCCAGGCATGGTGGCAGATGCCTGTAATCTCAGCCACTTGGGGAGGCTGAGGCAGGAGAACCACTTGAACCTAGGAGGCAGAAGTTTGCAGTGAGCTGAGATTGTACCACTGCATTCCAGCCTGGACAACAGAGTAAGACTCCAGCCTGGGCAACAGAGTGAGACTCACTCTCTCAATCAATCAATCAATCAACACTGAAGTAAAATCTTCAGTCACAGCTATGTGTTTACAATCACATGTAGAACAAAATTTCCTACCTAACATTCAATGACACTGATTTTTTTTGTTTTTTTAAAATAAGTTAACCAAGATTTTAATTTTCTTAATATTAGCTTTTTCCTTGTGAGTCTTTTACCTTTTGGTAAAAGAATTAAAAGAAAGAAAAAAGCCAATAATCTCAGTACTAGTTTGACTTCGGGAGAAAAAAACAAACGAACAAGATTTCTGGGTGTTCCATCCCTCAAACGTGTTTGAAAAATATTCTCATTCTAGGAAGTGTATCATTTAAAAAAATAGCTTTCAACAAAAAGACCAGTTGGAATAGTCAATTTCAAAAACTCAATCCTAAATAATTTTTATTTGGTGAAATAAAAAGTATTTGACTTTTTATACCAGGTTTGATCATTTTACAGACTAATTATTCTGAAAAATTTAGAGTTATGCAACAGTATATGAAAACAAAACCTTTTTATTTGTGTATTCCAGACAGCAGGAATTCCTTCTCTGGTGTATCTCTACTGACTTTAGATGATGTTCTTAGCATTTAACTCATACTTAAATATGTAGGAAGTGATTTCCTTTAAGATAATTATCAGGAAAAGGTAAATGAGTGTGTATCAGAACCAAAATTTAAAACGTTTGTTTTCAGGAATGAATTTGCAAAATGGAAAACAAATATCCATTTCACTAAAGGATATAAATTCGAGAATCACAAATTCAAATATTTAAATGGTCCAGACATAAGTGAAAAAATGGTGCTGATCTGAGGGAAAGGCAGTGGGGAGTGGTGGGACCTATGGTGAATTGGTGAGTCTATGCTACTGCGATAAACAAGCAGGAAGTGAAACCCCAGTGAGAATTAGAGTGAAAATTTTCTGTTTTTCCCAGGCTGTATCAGAGCCCTGAAGAGTTGTCTACAATTAGACAACAGGTGTGGACTGCAGAAAGACTATAGTTGTATGTCATCTCTTCCCCGTCGTACCCAGACCGTGCCATGAACATAACCAGCTGCAGAGAGGCTTCGTGATCTCTTGATCCCAAGATTGGTGTTATTCCTCAAACGTTCTCTTGTTGTCCTATTTTTGGAGTCTGACCTCCCTTTTCTTATTTCAATGTAGCAGTAACCCCTTTTTCCCAGTAACAAATGTAGGGACTGATTTTGATTTTCCTTTTGAGAGTTTGAACATCAGTGCTGTTGATACATATTTATATAATTAAACATCCAGTTATGACTTGGTTGTCTCTCACTAATGTATAATATATCAGATCCTCATGAGCTATTGTTCTTCTTTAGGTTTTGAATAGATCTGTGAAAAACAAAACAAATTAGGCTCTGGTGTTAAGCATGTGGAGTCCCAGCTACTCAGCAGGCTGAGGCTAGAGGATCACTTGAGCCCAAAAGTTTAAGACCAGCCTGGGCAACATAGCAAGGCTTTACCTCTAGAATAAATACATAAATAAATAGATCCATGTTGTAGACCAAATACTTAATTAGTTGTCCTTTTCAATACTCAATGAAACATACAAAATGCTATGAAATTTTAGAATTAACCAGGAGGAGATTTTTTATGTTTACTATAATTGCATAGGTCACAAGCATTCAAAAAGTGGCAGTGGTTGGAGAAATAAAACATAAACACAGAAATAACTGTGAAAGTATAAATCAACATTCCCCCCTCCCTTTTTTTTTTTGAGATGGAGTCTTGTTCTGTTGCCCAGGCTGGAGTACGGTGGTGTGATCTTGGCTCACCACAACCTCTGCCTCCTAGGTTCAAGTGATTCTCCTGCCTCAGCCTCTTGAGTAGCTGGGACTTCAGGTGCAAGCCACCATGCCCCGCCAATTATTGTATTTTTAGTAGAGATCGATTTCACTATGTAGGCCAGGCTGGTCTCGAACTCCTGACTTCATGATCCACCCACCTCAGCCTCCCAAAGTGCTGGAATTACAGGTGTGACTCACCATGCCTGGCCCAAGTCAACATTTTTATCTTGCTTTTCTCAACATATGGCAGAATAATAGTAGAATGTAATTGCTGATGGTATTGCAGTTTTTTGCTTTCTGCTTTTTTTATGCACAGAATTTTTAAAGGTTAGAGAAAAGGAACAAGTGGTGTAAAATTAGAGCTATTCTTACTTTTGTTAAACTTCTAAAGTGAACTTTTTATTTCTTTGTAAACATTTTATATTCTAACACTTTTATTGTTCACAGACATTAAAATTTCCCTTAGGAATACAAAGTTATTTTTTTCATAAGTCAGACAGAATACTGCCTTTATAGTAGATGTGGAAATGCCCACATTGTAAATACAGCCTTCTGCTATAATTGGTAATGAGAAATAAGAGACTGATTTTGAATACTTGACAATGCAGTTTAGAACAGTGAATCAAATTCCTGGTCTGAACTGGGTATTGACCATGATGAAGAAGGGATTTCTCTTTTAGGATTTCTTCTGATGGTTATAATAAGGTGTGATTCATTTTAGTGTCCTTAGGCCAGGTAGATCTTTATGTCCAAAGCATTTTTCTCTCTTCAGCTTCTAGGGGTATGGCTTATTACATAGGTCAGGGTATTTCTAGGTAAAATATCTGAACTTGGGACTGTTCTATAACCACAACAATGTGTGGTTTTGAGGACAATAAGCCTCAGATTCATCATCTGCAAAAGGGAATGATACAAGCTCTTTCGTAGTTAGAGTGAGTGAGTGCCTGTGTTTGTGTGTCACTCGGTTAAATGATGAATCTGCTGTGATTCTCTGAGGTCCAAGGTGCCACGTGAAGGTGAATTTTTAGGGATTCATATTGCTCACTGTTACCGTCCAGGACAACTGTCTGGTTTTGAAAGGTCCTGTAAGTTGATGCAAAGAATTAAATTTAACAAGGTAAAGAGTAAGTGAAAAGTCAAGAATCCTTGTATATAAAAGCTTACTTCTTTGAGGTTTGCTTTTTGATTGCTCTGCCTGATACAATATAGGGCTTAGCAGGACCAAATCCAGAGTATGTGAAGTCATTGCAGAAGAAAGAACAAGTCCAGTTTAGTTTGTGGTTTCAGAGGTAGAATCATGGCAGTCTGCCAGGGTCAAAACGAGAAGTTCACTCAGGGACTGGGAGCCAGCTCGGGAGGATCCTGGAGGCATAGCTGAAAATGGGACCCAAAGATCAGTAACCAATAAAGCAGACTTGGTAATAGGAGACAGAGATGTGAGAAACAGTTTTTTATGGAGTTCAGCTAATTTAAATGAGTGTTATCTTTTTTAATGCATCTGACCCAGGCATCTGCTGGGCTTAACCCTCAAAGGGCTGTTTCATCGGAGCCACACAGAGTCAAAAGCAGAAAAGAAAACAAATAATACATGCAAATCTTATAACCTTTAAATATTTGTAATAGTAAAAAGTAAATCCCTGTTACTTGTATGGTTTTTATTGCTTTGGTTAAATTATTGATTCTTCTATAGGCTATACCCTTGTGTAAGACAAGACCATGTACATGTTATATTTTAGAAAGATTTCAACCAAATATGGTTACTACTTGGCGAAACTGAGGTGGGTACATTGGCTTTTTGGGAAAATCATTTCTGAAAAACACATTTTCAATTCATTAGGAAATGGTAATGACTGCGTTACACATTTGTGTACCTGAGGAACAGAGGCTGCCTCCACCAATTTGGATGAAGTTGTTCTAAACAATTCTTTTTCTTATAATAGGTATGATATTCTTGCATTATCTTTATCTCTACATTTATTCTTCATCAGTGAACCATTCCTTTACACTCATGAAAATACTGTAACTCAAATATCATCATTTAAGAGGAATTATTCTGATAATTTAGAGAACACTGATATTAATTATAGTGACATCAAAAACCATAGGTAGAACATTTTTAAATTTGAAATCTTTCTTTATTCTCAGACAAATCCCTATAAAAAGAAGTGGCTGTGAACAACCCCATATTTGTTTTAAGGATTTCCTTCCTTTTGTGTTTGCCCCAACCAATTACTTCTGTATACTCTTCTTGGCCCAAGACCCTACAGATGGGAATCTACTCTACAGGCATTTAAACTGTAGATAGCTTGCTACTTCAGAATATGGTGTAAAATAAGTTAGAAGTGATAGAAACCTTCAAAGGTATATTCCTAGATGGAGAGGGTTAGAAACGTTTCCTCTTGACTAGTTTTTATTTAGTAGTATTTATTATTCGAAAAAAGTTGATGGTCGTGGTGATAGCAACAGGTTGGAATTTGGAGGACTCTTGATGGTATAGTGTAATTTTGGTCCATAAAATATGTAATTGTTGCCCTGTCTTAAATCAGTTTTGAGCTGGAACATTTCATGACTTCTCTGGCATGGTAGCCAACACCTGGCCAACACAGTCTCCTAAGATTCTTGCAGCCAAAGTGTTTGAGCATTCGCTTGAAGAAATTCCTTTTAAAATTTCTCCAAATCCTCAAGGACCATGGCTAGTAAAAATGTGAATATGCAACTGAGAGGCATAATTACCATGTCCGTCTCATTCAGACATGCTCTGCTTCAAAGGAATGGCACAGTGTCCTTCTTGATTTTGTCACTTATTTTTTTCCAGTTACTTCTTTTGAAATTGCTAAAGGATCAGGATAAGTTCAAGGCTTCCCAAGGATGAAGGGAGCAAAGGGCCTGCAGCAAAAAATAATCATGAACAGTTAGAGCAGACACTATGGAAAAATTGACATTAAAGCTGGATTTTGGAGCCTAATTAACATTTTAGTTAATTGTCGAGATATCAATTGCAATTTTATTTATTTATGTTGGTCATTTTGTATATCAGGGATTCAGTATCAAGGACATGCAGTATTCCAGCCTTCTTGAAGGAAATATTCTACAGCGGTAGCGATAGATACCACCTAATCCTTTGTAACTAGCGTAGTGTTTCCATCTAGATACAAAAAACCGAGAATTTCTGACTTGTCATCACCTTTTTTTCTCCTAATGTATTTTTATCTAAATGCTGCACAAAATTGCAAAAGTAATTGTGGGGCCAAATTCATAATATTTTGTGGATCTCTGAGGATACATACGAGAGAATCTAGTCCTCTTGTAGGAAATACTGAAATTATTTTTTAAAAATAGACGTACTGGCTACTGATACTAATAGAAAAATAAATTTCTTGATAGTTTACTTATTAAAAACTGCTCACCAAAGCTCTCAATATGTTATTTGTGGGAAAAATTGCCTTAATGGGAAAGGTCTGAACAATCTCATAGGGCACAGTGTGGGTTCTGCTGAGGCGGCCCACACAGGTTCACATATAGCACTTGGTAATTTACCAACTATTGGACTTTTATTGCGACTGGTAGTAAGGATTTTAAAAATTAAATTGTTATATACATATGAACTTTCAAAATAACAGGCTTAAGAAAACATCAGTCCTTTATAGAGCTTCTTTAATTTCCATAAAATCCATTATGCATATTATCTGTGGGTATATTCTACTGTTGTAATTAGGCAACGTGTTAGGTCCAAAATAAGCTGAAAAGAATCAGTTTAACTTCTACATTTTCTGCATTTTTCTCAATTCAGTTATTTACAGGAGAGATAAAAGAAGAAAACATATTCTCTATACATCATTAATTAAAAAGACAAACAATATTTTGCTGCTAAGATTTTTGGCCAAGCAGAAATAAATCTGTTAAATTCAGAAAAAAAAATTGATAATGTATTAGGAAATGCTACAAAAGGATATAAAACATTATTGTGAGAAATAATTTGAAATGAAATCTAAATTGTTATGATCATGTAAATAAGTCAGTTTACTTAGATTTTTAGCGAGAGGCCACTGTGTACTTTTAAAAAACCCCATGTGCCAATTTTTGCAGAGGATATAAAACTTAGTAAAATATATGCTTTCCACAGTACCATTCAAGACATAGGCATGGGGAAAGAATTAATAATGAATACACCAAAAGCAATTCTAACAAAAGCAAAAGTTGACAAATGGGACCTAATTAAACTAAAGAACCCAACAAAGGAAACCATCATCAGAGTGAACAGACAACCTACAGAATGGGAGAAAATTTTTTCAATCTGTTCATCTGGTAAATGTCTAATATCCAGAATCTACAAGGAAATTAAACAAATTTATAAGAAAAAAAAAAACACCATTAAAAAATGGACAGGCCATGTGTGGTGGCTCACCTGTAATCCCAGCAGTTTGGGAGGTGAGGCGGAGGGATCGCCTGGGGTCAGGAGTTTGAGACCAGCCTGGCCAACATGGTGAAACCCTCGTCTACTGAAAATAGAAAAAAATAGCTGGGCGTGGTGGCAGGTGCCTGTATGAATCCTCGCTACTCGGGAGGCTGAGGCAGGAGGAATTGCTGGAGCCCGGATGATGGAGGTTGCAGTAAGCTGAGATTTCACCATTGCACTCCAGCATGGGCAACAAGAGTGAAACTCAGTCTCAAAAAAATAAAATTAAAAAGGTGGGCAAAAGACATGAACAGACACTCCTCAAACGAAGACATACATTTGGCCAAGAAACATATAAAAGGAAAGCTCTACATCACTGATCATTAGAAAAATGCAAATCAAAACCACAATGAGATACCATCTCACGCCAGTCAGATTGGCAATTATTAAGTTTATATTTCTTAAAATTAATAATTCATAAACTTCCAGTCAGCCTTATGACTTCTTATTGGTAATGTGATAATTTCTGTGATGTATGGCTATGTGATTTCAGAGCATTCCAGTTTTCTTGTACAGTGACAGGCTATAATACTCTTTGAATTTATGACACGTATCAGCTACTTTGTCACTGACATCCTCATCTAAGGAACTGGATGAGTTAATAAAGTGAGCAGGAGGAGTAGTCCCAGAAACCTTTCCTATACCAGAAGGCCAGTAATAATTTAACTGTGAACTACATAAAGATATTCTACTAAATCAAAAATAAATATATTTCAATTCAGCTTCCCCAGCTGGATCCTGCAAAATTGCCTGTAGCTTTTTTTTTTTCTTTTCTTTTTTTTTTTGAGACAGTCTCGCTCTGTCACCAGGCTGGAATGCAGTGGCATGATCTTGGCTCACTGCATCCTCTGCCTCCCGGATTCAAGCGATTCTCCTGCCTCAGCCTCTGGAGTAGCTGGGACTGCAATTGCCTGTAGCTTTCTAACACCACTGTGTGTGCAGTTAGATAAGAGTGGCCTTCAAGTGATTGGGAGTGAAATATCTCACTATTACAAATCTTATAATGCATTTGACCATGCTAGTATGATGTGTGGTACTTACGCAAGAAAAGGGCTCTAAAACGGATGCTTTCTAAGTCAAGGTAAATCTACTTGTGGCCATGAGAGAGGCCAAACAGTGATACATGAATTCAGAGCCCTTAGATATCATATTTGATTGGGGATCAGAAAAGATTTCACCCAGGAAAAGGCATTTGAGATGGCTCTGAAAGTGGAATCAGCTTTCGTGAAGCAGATATTTTGGTGAAAATATTTTTGAATGATGGAATAGTCTTAACAAATAGACAAAAAGATTCTAAAATTTTAATGTGCTAAAAGATCATCTGGAGGAGACATTAGTGGCACAAATTCCCAGGCCTTACCGTGTCATTCTAATTCAGGATCTAGACTCAGAGAATATGCATCTTTAACAAGTAACAAAAGGTGATTCTGTTGTGGGTGGCTGTTGGGCAGTATTTTGAAATAAAAATGTTAAAAATATATTTTTTTAATAAAAGACTATGGACTGGATCCAAGATGGCCGCTTAGGAGGAACTCAGGAATGCAGCTCCGAGAGAAAGCACAGAGGGTGAGTGGACGCCGTATTTCCAGACTGATTTTTACTGCCCACAGACCAGGAGATTCACACGCAGAGAAGCCACACGGGTCGCCAGCGCCGCTGGCGCCGCTGGCTTGAACGGCGCAGCCGCTGGGCCGGCACCCTGAGGCAACGGCTCACTGTACAAAGTGAGAGAGTCTGAGTCCCCTATAAGCCAGCAAGGGGAGCTGAAACGGGGAGCCAGGCCAGCGCCACGAATCTCAGAGCCGCGGCTTTAGCCAACGCAGCGGCTCCGGAGGCAGATCAGATGAGACGGTGTCCCCTCTTACCCAGCAAGAAGACCTGAAACACAACTGAAACCAGGACGGTCCAGCTCTGTGGAGGAGGGGCGTTCTCCATAGGCACCCTGCTGTTCTCTACCAAGGCAATCCGCCACTACAGAGACTCCGTCACTACAGGGGCGGGCCAACATATCGGAAGCAGTTCTAACTACACCCAGAAGTTCACACGGAAGCTGGGTGGAGCCCACAGCAGCTTAGCGAAGCCTCTGCAACCTGAGTGTGACTAAGCTGCCACCTTGTGGGCAGGGAAAACAGCAACCGCACAGGGGAACATCATAAAACCGTAACTCCCTGGGACAGAACACCTGGGGGGAAGAGCAGGGGGTTTATGAGTTCTGCCACAGCAGACTTAAAATTACCAAAATCAGAAAGACAACAACTACAAAGTCAACAGGTGGATAAATCCACAAAGATGGGAAGAAACCAGCGCAAAAAGGATGAAAACACCCAAAACCAGAACACTTCTCCTCCTACAAGGGATCACAACTCCTCACCAGCAAGGGAACAAGACTGGATGGAGAATGAGTGTGATGAAATGACAGAATCAGCTTTCAGAAAGTGGATAATAAGAAACTTCCGTGAGCTAAAAGAACATGTTCTAACCCAATGCAAAGAAACTAAGAACCTTGAAAAAAGACTTGACGAAATGCTAACAAGAATGGACAACTTAGAGAGGAATATGAGCGAATTGATGGAGCTGAAAAACACAACACGAGAACTTCATGAAGCATGCACAAGTTTCAACAGCCGAATTGACCAAGCAGAAGAAAGGATATCAGAGGTCGAAGATCAACTCAATGAAATAAAACGAGAAGGCAAGATTAGAGAAAACAGGGTAAAAAGGAATGAACAAAGTCAACAAGAAATATGGGACTATGTGAAAAGACCTAATCTACGTTTGATAGGTGTACCGGAATGTGACGAAGAGAATGCATCCAAGCTGGAAAATACTCTTCAGGATATTATCCAGGAAAACTTCCCCAACCTAACAAGGCAGGCTGAGATTCAAGTCCAGGAAATACAGAGAACACCACAAAGATACTCCTCTAGAAGAGCAACCCCAAGACACATAATCATCAGATTCACCAGGGTTGAAATGAAGGAGAAAATACTAAGGGCAGCCAGAGAGAAAGGTCGGGTTACCCACAAAGGGAAGCCCATCAGACTCACTGCAGATCTCTCAGCAGAAACCCTACAGGCCAGAAGAGAGTGGGGGCCGATATTCAACATCCTTAAGGAAAAGAACTTTCAACCCAGAATTTCGTATCCAGCCAAACTAAGCTTCATAAGTGAAGGAAAAATAAAATCCTTTGTGAACAAGCAAGAACTCAGAGAGTTCATCACCACCAGACCAGCTCTACAAGAGCTCCTGAAGGAGGCACTACACATAGAAAAGAACAACCAGTACCAGCCACTCCAAAAACACACGAAAAGGTAAAGAGCATCAACACAATGAAGAATCTGCATCAACCAAAGGGCAAAACAGCCACCTAGCACCAAAATGACAGGATTGAATTCACACATAACAATATTAACCCTAAATGTAAACGGACTAAATGCCCCAATCAAAAGACACAGACTGGCAAATTGGATAAAAAGCCAAAACCCATCAGTGTGCTGTATCCAGGAAACCCATCTCGCATGCAAGGATACACAAAGGCTCAAAATAAAGGGATGGAGGAAGATTTACCAAGCAAATGGAGAGCAAAAAAAAGCAGGAGTTGCAATTCTCATCTCTGATAAAATAGACTTTAAAGCAACAAAGATCAAAAGAGACAAAGAAGGACATTACATAATGGTAAAAGGATCAATGCAGCAAGAAGAGCTAACGATCCTAAATATATATGCACCTAATACAGGAGCACCCAGATACATAAGGCAAGTTCTTAAAGACTTACAAAGAGACTTAGACTCCCACACAATAATAGTGGGAGACTTCAACACACCATTGTCAATATTAGACAGATCAACGAGACAGAAAATTAACAAGGATATCCAGGACTTGAACTCAGACCTGGAACAAGCAAACCTAATAGACATTTACAGAACTCTCCACCCCAAATCCACAGAATATACATTCTTCTCAGCACCACATCACACCTACTCTAAAATTGACCACATAATTGGAAGTAAATCACTCCTCAGCAAATGCAAAAGAACGGAAACCATAACAAACAGTCTCTCAGACCACAGTGCAATCAAGTTAGAATTCAGAATTCAGAAACCAACCCAGAACCGCACAGCCTCATGGAAAATGAACAACTTTCTCCTGAATGTTGACTGGATAAACAATGAAATGAGGGCAGAAATAAAGACGTTCTTCGAAACCAACGAGAATGAAGACACCACATACCAGAATCTCTGGGACACATTTAAAGCAGTCTCTAGAGGAAAATATATAGCAATAAGTGCCCACATGAGAAGAAAGGAGAGATCTAAAATTGACACCCTATCGTCAAAATTGAAAGAGCTAGAGGAGCAAGATCAAAAAAACTCAAAACCTAGCAGAAGACAAGAAATAACTAAGATCAAAGCAGAATTGAAGGAGATAGAGACACGAAAAACCCTTCAAAAAATCAATAAATCCAGGAGCTGGTTTTTTGAAAAGATCAACAAAATAGACAGACCACTAGCCAGACTAATAAAAAAGAAAAGAGAGAATAATCAAATAGATGCAATAAAAAATGACAAAGGGGATATCACCACAGATTCCACAGAAATTCAAACCATCATCAGAGATTATTACAAACAACTCTATGCACATAAATTAGAAAACCTGGAGGAAATGGATAAATTCCTGGACAGCTGCCTCCTGCCAAGCCTAAACCAGGAAGAAGTCGAAACCCTGAATAGACCAATAACAAGGTCTGAAGTCAAGGCAGCAATTAAGAGCCTACCACCCAAAAAAAGCCCAGGTCCAGATGGGTTCACAGCCGAATTCTACCAGACATACAAAGAGGAACTGATACCATTCATACTGAAACTATTCCAAATAATCCAAAAAGAGGGAATCCTTCCCAAATCATTTTATGAGACCAACATCATCCTAATACCAAAACCTGGCAGAGACTCAACAAGAAAAGAAAACTACAGGCCAATATCCATGATGAACATAGATGCAAAAATCTTCAATAAAATAATGGCAAGCCGATTACAACAGCACATCAAAAAGCTTATCCACCATGATCAAGTAGGATTCATCCCGGGGATGCAAGGCTGGTTCAATATACGCAAGTCTATAAATGTAATTCATCACATAAACAGAACCAAAGACAAAAACCACATGATTATCTCAATCGATGCAGAGAAGGCCTTCGACAAAATTCAACAGCCCTTTATGCTAAAAACCCTCAATAAACTAGGTATCGATGGAACGTATCTCAAAATAATAAAAGCTATTTACGACAAACCGACAGCCAATATCATACTGAACGGGCAAAAACTGGAAGCATTCCCTTTGAAATCTGGCACTAGACAAGGATGCCCTCTCTCACCACTCCTATTCAATATAGTACTGGAAGTTCTAGCCAGAGCAATCAGGCAAGAAAAAGAAATAAAGGGTATTCAATTAGGAAAGGAGGAAGTCAAATTGTCTCTATTTGCAGACGACATGATTGTATATCTAGAAGACCCCCTCGTCTCAGCCCAAAAGCTCCTGAAACTGATAAGCAACTTCAGCAAAGTCTCAGGATACAAAATCAATGTGCAAAAATCACAAGCGTTCCTATACACCAATAACAGACTTAAAGAGAGCCAAATCAAGAACGAACTGCCATTCACAATTGCTACAAAGAGAATAAAATACCTAGGAATACAACTAACAAGGAATGTAAAGGACCTCTTCAAGGAGAACTACAAATCACTGCTCAACGAAATAAGAGAGGACACAAACAGATGGAGAAACATTCCATGTTCATGGTTAGGAAGAATTAATATCGTGAAAATGGCCATACTGCCCAAAGTAATATACAGATTCAATGCTATCCCCATCAAGCTACCAATGACCTTCTTCACAGAACTGGAAAAAACCACCTTAAACTTCATATGGAACCAAAAGAGAGCCCGCATAGCCAAGTCAATTCTAAGCAAAAAGAACAAAGCAGGAGGCATCACACTACCAGACATCAAACTCTACTACAAGGCTACAGTAATCAAAACAGCATGGTACTGGTACCAAAACAGAGATATAGACCAATGGAACAGAACAGAGGCGTCGGAGGCAACACAACATATCTACAACCACCTGATCTTTGACAAACCTGATAAAAACAAGCAATGGGGAAAGGATTCCCTGTTCAATAAGTGGTGTTGGGAAAACTGGCTAGCCATATGCAGAAAGCAGAAACTGGACCCCTTCCTGACACCTTACACTAAAATTGACTCCAGATGGATTAAAGACTTAAACATAAGACCTAACACCATAAAAACACTAGAAGGAAACCTAGGCAAAACCATTCAGGACATAGGCATAGGCAAGGACTTCATGACCAAAACACCAAAAGCATTGGCAACAAAAGCCAAAATAGACAAATGGGACCTAATCAAACTCCACAGCTTCTGCACAGCAAAAGAAACAGTCAATAGAGTGAATCGGCAACCAACAGAATGGGAAAAAATTTTTGCAGCCTACCCATCTGACCAAGGGCTGATATCCAGAATTTACAACGAGCTAAAAAAGATTTACAAGAAAAAAACAAACAAGCCCATTCAAAAGTGGGCGAAGGACATGAACAGATACTTTACAAAAGAAGACATACATGAGGCCAACAAGCATATGAAAAAATGCTCATCATCACTGGCCATTAGAGAAATGCAAATCAAAACTACATTGAGATACCATCTCACACCAGTTAGAATGGCAATCATTAAAAAATCTGGAGACAACAGATGCTGGAGAGGATGTGGAGAAATAGGAACACTTTTACACTGTTGGTGGGAGTGTAAATTAGTTCAACCATTGTGGAAAACAGTGTGGCGATTCCTCAAGGACCTAGAAATAGAAATTCCATTTGACCCAGCAATCCCATTACTGGGCATATATCCAAAGGATTATAAATCGTTCTACTATAAGGACACATGCACACGAATGTTCATAGCAGCACAGTTTACAATAGCAAAGACCTGGAACCAACCCAAATGCCCATCGATGATAGACTGGACAGGAAAAATGTGGCACATATACACCATGGAATATTATGCAGCCATTAAAAACGAGGAGTTCGCGTCCTTTGTAGGGACATGGATGAACCTGGAAACCATCATTCTCAGCAAACTGACACAAGAACACAAAATCAAACACCACATGTTCTCACTCATAGGCGGGTGTTGAACAAGGAGAACACATGGACACAGGGAGGGGAGCACTATACATGGGGGTCTGTTGTGGGGGAGTGGGGGGGACAGCGGGGGGGTGGGGAATTGGGGAGGGATAGCATGGGGAGAAATGCCAGATATGGGTGAAGGGGCGGAAGGCAGCAAATCACACTGCCACGTATGCACCTAAGCAACAACCTTGCATGTTTTTCACATGTACCCCAAAACCTAAAATGCAATAAAAAAAAAAAATAATTAAAAAAAAAATAATAATAAATAAAAAAAAAAAAAAAAAAAAAAGACTATGAGTCTGATTTGTTTGTGAGTAGTGAGAGTTGATGATATCTCAGGTAAATTAGAGATGTAAAAGATCTTGTCTGCTAGGTTTAGTGAATTCTTTCCAGAACTTTCTGCTCTGCACTAAGTAGGCAATAGTAGGAAACCATGGAAGATTCTTGAACGGTGCCATGGCCTGATTGTACTTGTACGTTTCTTGGCCAGCACTGTCTAGTAAATGGTTTGGGTAAGTTTGGGAAGACCAGAAGTAAGAATAAGCAAGTCTTGCCAAAGATACAGTAATAAAAAGAAAAAGGTGAAGGAGATATTAAGAAAAAAATATTCAAGGAGGTGGGAATGGTTGAGAGGATCATGTTCCAGGTAATATAAACAATGTAAAGATTGTGAAAAAGTTCATGTATGTGGCATTTCCAGGAGCTGTGGTGGTGATTGAAATGTATTTTCTCATTTATTACTGACTTTTCAAAGCTTTTCAATCTCCTTTATGTTTTTCTGTACACATGTTCATATTCATATTGTTAAAATTTAAAGTTCAGAAGTTAAAGTTCTAAAGTTAGTAAAACGAGGCACACTATTTCCAGAAAATGCTTTTTATAGTTCAGGGGTGAAGGACCACTGTGACTTTAAAAACAAATTATGTTGTTGCAGTTTTGCTGTTTTTATCCCATAAATTACAATAAATTCTGGCCAAAAAACAAGACACATCAACCTTTCTGCCATTAAACTATGATTTCTACTTACAGTTATAAAATACATTTCCCCAAAGAGCCAGGGAAGGAAAGCAGAAGTTGTGTTTGTTGATTATTTAGGTGCTTTAGAGAAACATCGCATGTGAAGCCTGCTTCTGTAGAAAACCTTCCACATCTTTTTGGATAACCAGAGAGTTGAGTACTTGGTCAACTAGGGTGGACTGCTACTTTGTGAAGAATATCCTCTCATCTTTCCTTACTATTTTTTTTAACAATTTAATTTTTTAAAATCATTGATTGTTTGTTACTAATCTAATTCTAATTACATTTACAAGTTATGTTTAGGAATCTTGAATGAATTTCTATTGTCCTATGTGTTAGTATGTGAAATTGTTTTTCTTAAAAGAAAAACCTTGCTAAAAGATTGTTGAAGATACTAGAGGGAAAAATCTAACAGAAAAAAAGAACTAATGAAACCACATATTCGGGTCAGCTTGAGAAACTAATACAGTTCTGGCAAGTTAATGGTCTTGCCAGACCGTTAACAATATTACCTTCCTGATGGCTAAAACCCAAGGATAAAGTACATAGGAAGGGAAACAAATTACTGTAGTCATATATTAAGTTTATTTTTTTTCCAGAGATGATTATTTATTGTTTAACTTAGGTCCTTCTTCTTCATTATAACCTTTAGAGCTTATGAACAATTGAAAATACATTTAAATTTCTGACAGTTTGATTTTGACAGAGGGAATATAATCTTTGTATATATCTTTTATTATACTGGCTTACATGTATAGAATATATAATGATTAGATAACTTTCTCAATAAAAGCATAAGTAGGTGTCTAATTCAAAAGTATTTCTTTTTCCTGTATTTTGGCTTTAACCAAATATGCTCATATATACAGGGTATATGCTCGAATCTTATGAACTCATTGTTTACTTAATAAACATTGCTTGAAGCATGATTCTTGGTGAGGGTTATAATATCGGAGGAGTGACCACTGCGTATTATGCCTTTTGATGGCTCACAGTCTAGCAGAAGAGAGAGAAGATGAACAAACAATTATAAGCTAGGTGAAATTTACAGAAATAGAAATATTTAAATGGAGCAGAGCCGTATAAAGTAGGGAGTAATGGACTATGTTTGGAGGCATCTGAGCTAGGGTGACCAATGGTCCTGGGGCTTCTTGGGATATAGTTAGTACTTTTGGTGCAAAAACTTAGGATATCTTCCCAGGAGACATTTGATAATGTTAGGTTGTCACAACTAGTGGGTTGGATGTTAGTGTCATGTCTTGGGTAGAAGCCAGGGGTGTTGCAAAATCTCTTGCAATGCACAGGACAGGCTCTACAACAAAGAATAGTCTGACCCAAAAATGTTAGTAGTGAAAGGCTCTGTTCCAAGGGGAAGTAGCTATTAAAGAGGAAGAGAGTGAAGGTGCTCATTATGTAGAGAGATGGGACAATTGATGCAGCAAGGTTCCTAGGGCATGACGAAGAGGTGGATCAAGAGCACGAGTGTAGCAGTTGGTCTTGAATAATAGAAATTAAAGGGAAAAATGGTTTCGAAGTTAGAAATTTGTATACAGTGAATAGGATGTAATTTGCCATCAAGTTCATGCTTGATGGCATTATTTTATCTGTTGACATAGGAGGCAAAAGCATCGATCTCTTGGAGGTGAGAGGTCAGTGCAGTGTGGATTGCTGGAGAGTAGTGAAGGGTGGGAGGTTGATTGATAGGTGACACAGGGTTCTAGTTGAGCCTGTAGATCATGAATTTGCAATGGTACCAGCCCTTACAGTGCTGTGATTTCTCAGGCAAAGCTTAGCCATTTAGTATAGGAAAGGAGAAAGGCATAATACAGAACAGACTGGGGGTCCTTAAGGGAAAGTACTGTATGGAAATATACTAGAGGATTCAGGATCACTGGTGGAAGCCGTTTGACTGGAACATGGGATGGGCAGTGAAGGATGGCAAAACCTTTATATTGACTTTTTAAAAAATAATGACTGTATTACCAAATGCTTTTTATGTAATCCAATCTAAGCACAAGTATAACTGTGTTGCTTTGCAATTTCTAAACGCTGTTTTTGTTTTTCTCTGTAGTTTACTTTGACTTAGAAAGATGCTCTGGCAGCCTCCAGAGGCCATTTATGTATCAAATTGGAGTAACTAATAGATATTTAATTATTAACAGCAGCCTATCCCTTTAGATTTCTCTTTTGTCTTTTTCCCTCTGAAACAACAGCCCTGAATGGAGATCTACTTTCATGACATTTTTAGATCCATCTCAAAAAGCTTTTACTCTCTCTAGGTTACCAAAAAACTTGAGACAGTAAAACTGAACAAAGGTGCTACATGGAGCTTTAAAGTACCGTTCCTTTCATTAAATTAGTGACTATGATTAGGTTATATAAAGATGGAGGAAAAAAAGTAGCAGATATCACTCAACTTTTGAGATCCCAGAGGCTTTATCTTTACATTTGGAATGGAATAAAGCTTGTCTTACGATAACCTGCAGACCCCTTTTCTAATTCTCTTAAGATTAAGTTCATCCAGAATCTCACATGTGTGAAGTGGTCTACATTTCCAAATGCTTCTGTTACTTAAATACAGGAAAGCGTTTTCTTCTTTTCATCATGATCTGTGGACACTAACAAAAACACTCGGGGTCTTGTATCTAAAACTCAAGTACTTGGGATTACACATTGGTATTTTAAAGTGGTGCAAAAAGGCCAATGTTATACAAATGGAATCCTTAGTATTTATAACAGTATTTTTAGCATTTAAAGCTAGGTCAAACCTGGGAGGAGGTCCTAAAATGGTGTCATTCTGTTGTACCCGGCATAACTTGGTCAGTGCAGCCATGTTGGATGAAAAACATTGCTACAGCATGCCTTAGTCTGGCAAGAGGCCTTGGGTATCTGCAAATGTGTTCTAAGGATAGCAGGGGGCTGGGCCCATCAGCTGTCAGCCACAGCTTCTGTTTATGCTGTGAACAATAGCCGTGTGCCAGGGCAGTAATTATTGGTTGATTTTCCTTCTAAAATAAGTGTCCTAATAATTTGTCACAAAACCAACTTAAATTGCTATGATGTTGCCTGCAACAGTTAAATTAGGGGAAAAAGAGAAAAAAGAAAAAAGAAAAATCCGTAGCCAGAAGTGTTTCAGTTTATTTCGGCACACATTCTATATTGGTAAATAGTATCATTAAAATCTCATTTGCAGGTTTTGCAAAAAGGTTATTTCTGTGTGGGAAAATCCTTTGTTTTCTTACCTAATACCCTGAGCTGTAAATTAGAGAATAGGGGAAAAAGTTAGTTGGCAAATAAAGGTCCTTACTGTCTGTGCTTCTTTGGAAAGCCTCCCATTTTCCTGGGGCTCAGATAATGTGTTTCTCTAGAAAAGCATGCATAATCTGTACTGAAATGAGTTGCTACCAGGGTCTGCACTGCCTGAGGATACAAATTAGGGACTTGATATTTGAAAAGTAATCCAACTGAAAAGTGTTTCAAGAATACTCGTGTAGTGTTACCTTGCGTCTATAGTGCCAAATGTTATCCAAGTTCTCTTACCAGGAGAGGTGAAATGCACATTGTTGATGTTCATAAATTTAATGCCATTCAGAAAATGGTAACAAAAAGATTGGCCAAAACAACAGATTTCAGTGAGGAAGGGAGAAAAAGAGGCCCTTCCTCCTCCTTGTGTTGATTTTCTAAATTTGTAGTGTGTATGTGTTTTAGTTCACAGAGGGCAAGAATGAAACATTTTTCTCCTCAGACTTAAAATGGTGTCATGGAAATGTTGATAGACTTATTTTACAGAGATGTAGCTAGGAAGAAAAAAAAAGCAAAAGAACTACATGATTGCATTACACTGTGTTCCATCTAGAGCTCATTTTATTAAAGTTCTTTATAGGTTTATTTCCATCTACAAACCAAGGAATTGTACCCTAGCCTCCATCCGTGTGCCAGGTTCCAATTAACATCGACTTGTGTTCTTTGTGTGGACAGGGTTAGTTCATGGCCTTGGGTGATCATCTATTATTATCACTGCTTGCTTGTACATGCCTTCACAGCCCGAGCACAGAACCAGTTGTCATGCTTTCCATCTTTTGTACCTCCAAATAGCTCACTTAGTAGAATTTCTGAATGGGCGGGGCCCCTGCATGAAAATGCAGAGATCCATCGTGGTTAGCAAGAATTAAACTCAGGGAAACGTCTGCACAGCACTTTTCTCATAACCAACTTGCATACATGAAGATAGATTCTTTCTCTTTGACTCTAAAAAGGAATTTGGATATTTTTGTAGAAAAAATGGACTTAATATGTAAAATAAATACCATGTGGTTGCTGGCTACATGTGCTCAATTGGAAGTATACCAGAAAATAAGAATTTTAATATCCTACAAAATGTTATTGGTTTTAATGGTTACCTAATATTGGATGAGAACATTTGGAAGCCACAAATCATCGCCAAATATTTTTGCGATTACAGCTTTGGGTCTACAGAGAAATGGATTAAAAAAAAATGCTAAATTTAGTGAAAAGTATCTGGAAGGGACGCAGACGCATACCTAAAATTTCTATAGGACCAAAAATAATTGTACTTGCTTTAAAAGGTATTGAATGCCTATAGCATGTTAGGTATTGCACAAAATAAAACGACCATGAACCTTATAAACTTAGAATATACTCTCTGGCAGGGCATTGGTCTAAATAGGAATCATGCTGGGCACTTTCCAGTGTGTTTTTTAAGTCATTGTTTCATTCGAAAACACCACTGGTATATAAGCAAGTCCACTTTGTTTTTTAGTTTACCTTTTATCTTTTCCAATGTTTATCCATTATGTGTCCACATTCTTATTAATAAATAGCCCACACCCATGAGTGTGGTGGCTCATGCCTGTAATCCTAGCACTTTGGGAGACCCAGACAGGAGAATCACTTGAGCCTAGGAATTTGAGACCAGTCTAGGCAGCATAGTGAGACCCCATCTTTACAAAAAATTTTAATAATAGCATGGTGTTGTGACATGCGCCTGTAGTCCTAACTACTCAGGAGGTTGAGATGGGAAGATGGCTCGAGCCCAGGAGGTTGAGGCTGCAGTGAGCCATGATTGTGCAACTGCAGTCCAGCCTGGGCAACTGAGTGAGACCCTGTCTCAAGAACAACAACAACAAAAAACAGTTAAAACATTAAAAGAAGATAGACTGGATAGGAAAAATGTGGCACATATACACCATGGAATATTATGCAGCTATCAAAAACAATGAGTTCGCGTCCTTTGTAGGGACATGGATGAACCTGGAAACCATCATTCTCAGCAAAATGACACAAGAACACAAAACCAAACATCGCATGTTCTCACTCACAGATGGGTGTTGATCAATGGGAACACATGGACACAGGGAGGGGAGCACTATACACTGGGGTCTGTTGGGGGGGATGGGGGGACAGCGGGGAGTGGGGAGTTGGGGAGAGATAGCATGGGGAGAAATGCCACATATAGGTGAAGGGGAGGAAGGCAGCAAGTCACACTGCCACGTATGCACCTATGCAACAATCTTGCATGTTTTTCACATGTACCCCAAAACCTAAAATGCAATTAAAAAAAAAAAAAGAAATAGCCCTTTAAGTAAAATATTGCATACCAAGAAAATATTTTTAAATAGGCAAATATTTAAGCATCTTATCATTGGAATCATCTAATATTTTAAAAGTCATAATATTTAGAAGATAATATTAATTACAGCCTGTCTTTAAGAAATATGATATTATAAAACTTTATTCTATAATTAATGGCACATTTGTAATAAGAACTTAGGCAGCTCACTTTCCATTGCATTCTGTGCTACACAAAACATTATTGTAGTGTATCAGAACTGTGTATCTATACAAATGTTTTTTATGGTCTGCAAAGATTTCTTATAATACACTTCTACATTTCTCCAGTAAGTACAATTGAACATCATTTTAAATCTGTTTTAATTACCCATTGAAAGTGTCTGCATGTGTACACACATACCTCCCTTCTGTGTTATAGCTACTTTGTGGGAAGTAGCTGCTTTCATTTACCAAAGTGTCTTGCCAGCGTAACCAGTGTGCAATTGATACATGGAAAGTTGTGGTCTAGTTGTTCCTGTAAGATGGGTCTATCTTAAAAGAAATAGTCTATGTTTTTGTCAGTTGTGATAACACCTCACTTTGGTTGAAAGGCAAGAGTTATAAAAATTCATACTGGCTCAAAGCCTTTCAGCTCATACAGTGACACCAGTAGATCTTCTCTTTGTGGAACTGGTTTGCTACTGGTTTCTAAAGTGAAGCTAGTACAGTTCATCACTCTAGTTCCTTTTAAAAATTCATGTAGTTGATGCACTAGAAATGTGTTCTAGAAGAAGTAGCAGGATATTCCGGGGTTTGGTAGTGTAAAATTGGGAGAGATGGCATTGTTCTTTCTCTTTCTCTTTCTTTCCCACTTCAGATGTATCCACTCTCATGTTCCTTTTCAAATTAGCCAATTAGGTTTCCTGTGTGATCCAATTTGCAGGTGCATGATAAGCAGCAGGTTAGAATAGAGAATAAATGATTATTTTTAATGATGATCAGCACATCTGATGTGATAAATTATGATTAATGAGTAAATTAGCAGTGAGTGATGTAAATGAATCTGCTTTGAAAACTAACTCTACAAAAAGATGCTAAAGCATTGATAGAGCTTCTTTTTGGTCAAATGGAGTGTCTATATTAAATGGCTTCCTGAGTATGTTACCACTTGGAGGAAATATGAAAAAAGCTGATAAATATTGTGTCATTTGCCTACATCTCTGCTGAATGAGCCTGAGAGATTGTATGTAATGCAGAACTTTCTCATCTGTTTCAGTACAAGGGCCTTTATCACACTATTGAAGAAAACGGATGCACAGTCTGAGAATTTTGAATGCATAAATAGGTAGTAAGCAAACCTGGAGGCTTAATGTGGAAGACGTTGAGTGAATGTCTAAATGGTGTTGCTGATAACATGCTTTCATTAAGAATGCATGAATATGGCATAAGGAATGATAAGAATGACTTCACAGATTGTGTCTACGAGTGATTCAAGACCACTTACACCATCTTCTTGAAATTTATGTCACTAAACCACTGTTTATTGTGAGTGTCTTAAACCAAACAGATGGCCAGCCTAAGCACATCAATAGTTCATTGCTCGGGCACACAGAAGGTGATTGTTTTTGTCATAGTACCCCATGACTGTTAGTTAAATAAAAAGTTATGATGGCGAGATTGTACAATTTTCACTGCTATAAAACACATGTTTATGATCCAGGTATTAGTATACCTTGAAATAGGACACATTGCCCTCAAACATTGGCACATACCATTTCCATATTGCTGCTCTGACCCATGCTGTTGTATCCATGCATGTGAATTGCCCTACTGTAATACGCGTGCCTGTGTTGTGAATAGCAGAAACTGGGATTGCATGCTGTTCTGGAATGTGAAATAATTCCAGGTGAGATGAGAGATGTTGAAGGCAAACTGTCAGGGAAGTCCCATGGTGGCAGTTGGGATGGAGGAACAGGGATGGTGCTAGAGCTAGAAGGTTGATGAGCTGTGCTAATGGTGTGTGAACATTTACTGGTTGCTTAGCATGTGTTAGACATTGTGGCAAATGTTTGCAATTAATTATTTTGGATAATGGATAAAAATATGGCCAATGATAAAGTATTAAGTTGCAGTTTTAGCAGTGGTTTAGGTAATTGGACATTCTGATATATTGCTGCTGTGAATAGATGCATTATTTTAAAAGTATAATTTATTAAAATATATCAAAAGCCTTAAAAATATATATTTTTGGATTTGGCAATTTTACATACAGGAATAATTCACATATAGGGATTACATATATGTGCAAGGATATGATTACAAGAAAAATTTGGGCCAGGCATAGTGGCTCAAGCCTGTAATACCAACACTTTGAGAGGCCGACAGGGGTGGATCATGAGGTCAGGAGTTTGAGATCACTCTGACTAACATAGTGAAGCCCTATCTCTACTAAAAATGCAAAAATTAGCTGAGTGTGGTGGTACACCCCTGTAGTCCCAGCTATTCTAGAGGCCGAGGCAGGAGAATCGCTTGAACCTGGGAGGCAGAGGTTGCAGTGAGCTAAGATCGTGCCACTGCACTCCAGCCTGGGTGACAGAGCGAGACTCCATCTCAAAAAAAAAGAAAAAAGAAATTTTGAAGACTTTTTCTGATTGAAATATCAGAAACAACCTAAATGTTTAATAATAAATTAAAATGTAATCTTTACTTTTTTTTTGAGATGGAGTTTCCTTCTGTGATGACAATGAGTTGGAATGATATTCATAAAAGAGAAAAGACTCATTCATTATATTATGCTTCCTCTAAACTTCAGTCCTGTGGGGACACACATGTATCTGTCATCTGGCTGTGTTACATTTTGCCAGCTTAGGGCATGGTATGGATCTATTTATCTCCCACTATGTCTTGTCAGTGTATTGCAGTGGAAATGTATGTCACATAGAATTTGTATTCCATAGCAAATTTGCCAAGCTATAGTAAATGTACTTTTAATAGAGATGCAAAAATCACATATACAATATTATTATTCATCCTAAATACTCAGAAGTGTATAGTGAAGGATTAGGGATAGCACTGTAGAGAGCCTTTGTTAGGCTCATGTATGCACTGAACCGATGTGCTGGGTATGGTTGGAAGTTACAAGACTTCATAGATGACCATAGACTGTTGTGATTCTTCAGAGATACAGAAAGTGTGATAGGGAGTTGAAAGAATGGTAGATTTCATGTAGATGGAAAGGATCAAAGAAGGCTTCCAGAGATTTAATTTAGAATTCAAAAAATGTGGGTAAATTCTGTAAATTGAAAAGTGGGAAAGAAGGCATTTTATGTAAGGGAACAGCTTGTACTGAGGCATCAAGATGGGAAAATTTTAGGTTCTTGATGGGCAATGGTGGAAATACATTTGGGAAAAGAGATTGACAGCAGCTCTGAAAGATCTTAAAGTCCGCACAGAATTTCTGGTGTTAGTTTGCAGAAGTAAGCTATTAAGGTTTGTTTATTTATTTTTTGACTGGAAGAGAGCTGTAGTCACAGATGCACTAGAAAACAAAACTCAAAGAATGAAAAGGGAAAACAAAAGAAGCATCCATAGTAAAGTGTGATATCAATTATCGAGATAAACCCTTGAAGTGGGAGTGACCGGATAGGAAGCTAAGATATCATGGCATCATTCAGTAATTCTCCATGCTAACTCAATGTTGGAATTTTCTGGAAATTAATTACCCAGTCCCATGCACTGTTTTCTGTTTTAATCGATCTAGGGTGGGATTCAGGCACCTGTAGTATTTTTCTTTTAGGACTCCCAGATGATTCTATTGTCCAGTTTAAAAGAGAAGCATGATCATTGTTTTTGGGGTATGTAAAAAGAGGGCCAAGAAATATTAGTGATAGATGAGTAGAACTTAATTGATTGGTGGTGGGGGCAAAGTAGAAGGCAGAAGAGGAGCTGAGACTGTTGGGTGGGGTATATGGGAGGATGAATATGCCACAAAGAGAAATGAACATGCAGTAAGAGGAGAAGAACTGGGAAGGCAAATGGCATGCTATGTTTTCAACACTACAATTTTGAGATGCTGGAAGGCAACCTTCCAAGCAGTTAGAAATAAGAACCTAACATTGAGAAAAAGTTCAAAGTGGGAGATAATCTTTTTACTAAATTAAGTCTTTTCTTCCTTTCTTCTTTCCATTTCTTCTTCCCTCACCTCTTCTGTTCCTGTCTGTCAGTGTACCTATCAGCCCTTTGTCAAATTAAATATTGGTAGTTATACAGAGACATAGATATCTATCTACCAAATGGGAAATGCTTTAGTAGTCATTCTAAAGGAATTGGAAGTTGAGGCCTAAATAAAATTAATGATATAGACATGCATAGGAATATGTCATTAAAGTGTCTGGAAAGGGAAGAGGGCTAACCAATGTCAAGAACTCCACTGAGGTATTTGCCTTTTTAAATCATGAGCAGGCTGGGCGTGGTGGCTCACACCTGTAATCCCAGCACTTTGGGAGGCCGAGGCAGGTGAATCACCAGGTCAGGAGATCGAGACCATCCTGGCCAACATGGTGAAACCTCATCTCTTTTAAAAATACAAAAATTAGCTGGGTGTGGTGGCGGGCACCTGTAATTCCAGCTACTTGGGAGGCTGAGGCAGGAGTATTGCTTGAAGCCAGGAGGCAGAGGTTGCAGTGAGCTGAGATTGCACAACTGAACCTCCAGCCTGGTGACAGAGTGAGACTTCACCTCAAAAAAAAAAAAAAAAGAAAAAAAAGAAAAAGAAAAATCATGAGCAAATTGAATATATAAGTAAAATAATACTGAAGTAGCCTCCCGTGCTAAACTTGGAATTTGGGTGATTTGTTTATGAATTTTCTGCGTTGATCTTTGTCTGTTGGTCAGACATCTTAATCAGTTACTTTATCTCAGATTTCAGTTGGATCCTGGGATGATACTATACTTCAACAGAACTTTTATACACAGCATATTCTGGGTGAAATTTCTCTCTTAAGTAGTAAAAAATAATTGCTATAGTACAGCACAAAGTACTCTCCAATCCTTTGAGAAAACATTCAGTATACATTTGATAGTCACATAAAAGATATTTCAAAATATATAATTGAGATATATTGTCTGTGCAGAGTCTTTGTAATTTTCTACCTTGTAATTTGGCACAGTGAAAATATTAGTGTTACAAGATCTTTGGGGTGTTGCTTTCCTGGCTGGAAACCTCTGTGGCCAGTGGCGCCTTTGCCCAAGTTTTGCTCGGACCCCTTGGGCTTGTTCTGCCCACTTGGCTTGGCAGGCTGCGCTCAGCTCATACTATAGGCCTCGATCCCATGCCTCCAAGGGAGACGGCGAGTCAGGTATGGAATGGCAAGGGATGTGAGTGAGTGTGGGGTCTGACCACTGTGCACAGTCAGACATGTTGGCTGCTGCTACTGGGTGGGCAGTTCCAGGTGCTAGTATGGGTGCTGATTCTCCATGAGGCAGTGGCTGGACCAGGTACATCACAGGCAGCTTCCCTGGCTGGCACTCGGGAATGCAGTGGCACCTGGAAACTTGGAGACAACAGAAACCATAGGGCCCCAAAGAGTCAGTCACAGCCCCGCCCTGGTTTGCGTAGCTCCCAGGCCACATGCTCTTCTCTCGAATGGCCACAGCTCTTCTCTCCTCTTCACCCGCAATGTGGCAAGCAAGGGGCATGTTTCAGCCCTGTTTGTGTTGCAGCTCTTTTAGTCTCACCATTCAGCTGGTCCTGAGTGTTTGTCCTGCAACCAAGGAGAATGAGGTATGCAGACAAGTGGAGGGTGAGCAAGATGAAGAGGAGTAGAGCAGCTCAGAGACCTGTAGTGGACAGCTTCCCTCCATCCCAGGGTGTCCTGATGAGTGTTCAGCTCCTGGCACAGAGGGCAGCTCCTCCCTGTCAAGCAGGTACTCCCAGCAAGTGTTCAGTTCTCATCAGAGAGGGAAGCTCCTCTTTGCAGCAGGTCATCCCAGCAAGTGTTCGGCTAACAGCAGAGCGGAGCTCCTTTTTGTAGCCAGTTGTCCCATCATCTGCTTTGCTTTGGCAGAGCCTGGAACTTTTATGGGCCCCAGAAGGGAGGAAGTGCATGCCAGTTGGTCCATTGGCAGCCATAGGTGTGCCCAGAAAAGGCACCACTAGTTTCCACTCTGATCTGCAGGGCTGACAGCCCAGCACCCAGACTTCAGGCCCTCCCTGGCCTGAAGGTGGGGCCTCACTGGACCCATCCCCTTCTGCCCAAGAGCTGTCTGCCTCCTGCTGCCAGTCATGGCACCCAGGGTGCTCATGCCAAAGGGCATCTTCAGGTCCTGAGCTGCCCTCAGCTTTCTGCTTGGCTTCCCCTCCACCCTTGTCAGTGCTCAAAGTCTAGAGGGGGCTGAGGTAGCAAGGGGCTGGCGTGTCCGTGCTGCCCTAGTGTGTGCACACTTGGTCAGGCTGTGACAGCACCTTGGCTCAGTCTCAACCCTGCTGTGAGATCAGACCCAGGAGCAGTGGCGGCAGGAGCGGCTGCAGAAGCAGCAGTGGTGGCAGTGGGACCCCTATGTCCTGCATTCCCGAGGCAGCCCACCTGCAGCCGGTGCGATGGCAGTGGCTGTTCCACATGGCCTGTCGCTGCTGATGTCGTTAGGGCTTCACAATTAGATCGGGAGTTCATAACTCTTAGCCTCAGTGACTCCTTGTTTTCTTTTCATATTTTTTCTTCTTTCCTCTCTTTCTTCCTTCCTTCCCTCTCTCCCTTCCTAATACCTATGTTACTGTAAAGCTTTGTATAAATCAATAAAATAAGAGTAATGATAACATCTTGCAAGACTGTTTGAAAACACCATATGTAAGATATATAAAACATTTAGTCTAGTGCATGGAACTCAAAGAGCAGTTATTTGTTTATTCCATTCTAAAGTATAATGCTTCTTAAATCAAATTTTAAGGCTAACAGGTTGTTTTGGGAGTTATAGTTAAGAAGAAATACCACAAACAATTTTTTTAAAAGTGTATTTTGTTTTGAAGATCTATCTTGACCACAGATGTCAAGAGGTAACCCTGTTCAAATTTCATGTGACAGATTCAGTGTCCCCAAAGGCCCTGCAGGGTTTATATAGAACCTCTACTATGGAAACTACCCCAGATGGTATCTGTGCCATGCTCTGCCCTCCTAAGCAAGGATGATGCATCACCTTTGGGACCTCCCTCCCAGTTGTCATGTGTTGGTATAGTTGTGCTATTGATTTAGGCAGGTTGTCTTTCACTACCTGTGTCCCAGTGAAAATGAAACTAATTATAACAAACCTATCTTCCACAACAGAAACCTATCATGCCCCATGTCTGCCACAGTGGCAGTAGGGTGTGCTGTGGCTGGAACGGAATGTAAAGCCCGATGATAACTCATTCCCCAACCTTCAGACCAGGCATTACCCTTAGAACCACCCCTCATTCTTCTGCTATGCGCTGCATTTCCCCCCGGACCCCAAAGGCGCTGTTCCTGAGCTTTCCTTCAGAGCTCTCCTCCTGTCACTTACAGAGAAAGAAAAATCAGAGATGACTTCAGTTGACCTTCTCTCAATTCTACAGGCGCTTTTTATGGAGGCAGCAGATTCCTAAAGACAGGGCTACCTGAACGTTCCTGTTGAACATTCTCTCATTCTCTTCCTGTCTCACGAATATTAACCTTCCCCTTTAAAAATGTTCAGTACGTTGTTATGACAAATAGCCCTTTAAAAGCAAAACTGTCTATTTAAGGAAATGTTAATCAGTTAAAAGAAACAAAGCCAATTAGTTACATGCTGTTAGTTTTGTTCCCCATGCAACATACTTTCTTGATGTCCACAGAAGCAGCTTACTAATTGGAATTAAATTAGACAAATGGCACCCTCGTTTTGTTTCTTCACTTTTGTAGCATGTGATCCTTTCTGTGGATCTGTTTTAAGTGATTCTCACTTGGCCAGTCATATGCCTCAACCCTGAGTTGTCTACGTAACCTTTAAGAATTTCTCATAAATTCCATTCGTCTACAGATGTTACTAGTAGACTTCAGTGGCTCTCCCCCATTAATGTCTAGCACTACTTAATGTAATGTACTAAAGGGAGGGTTTTGTCCTCAGTACAGCAGTTTGTTAAGGATAGACAAAAGCAGTTTGCTAGTCTTGGTTGGTTCTCTTCCCAATATTTAATAGCCATAAGTGCACAGTGATCTTGTCACCTTATCTTCAGAGTGACTAGCAACTTGAAACATGATAAGGCATCCAAATATTATAATCATTAGGTTCAAAGATACTGTGCATTGGTTAGACTTGAAGAAACAATCTAACTTAAAAGCAAAAATCACTGTGTGTTTTGTGGCTCCTCCTGAGCTGTGTAACAAATAATAATCCACTAAATTCCAGGAGCAACTGTCTGTGTTGTCAATGCATCCTGAGAATGTACAGTCTTTGAAAACAGCAAGCGAGGCTGGCAGACACATTCTAGAATATCAGCTGTACCTCTGTTCTGACGCATATGCATGCGTAGCTTCTCTACTTTCCATTTAGAAAATAGACTTTCTGGGTTGAACGGTAATCTGACCTCTGCAGTGCCTGGCATTAGTTTAATAAAAGATCATACTCTTCACTTGTCAAAACCAACTTGAGCACAAATGCATTTTGCAGAGTACAGCATTGGCAGCTTCGGGTAGATGACAATGGTGGTTAGCTACAGCAGTAATGGATGTCTCTCTAAATAATGGTGACTGGAAAGTTCTAATGCCTTTTTCCCCATCTTTATATACTTGATACTTCTTTTTTTTCATAGACTATAACACTGATGGTTGTATCTCCTGGGATTAAAAGGGGAGATTTTCATTATTCAGATCTTAGTCTGGCCTATATGGTGACTTTTTAGTAGACACCCTTGTTTTATGCTTTACTTGGATCCTCTTCCCTTTCTTCACATCTTCAGAGCATGGCTTAAATTTTGGACAATATCCATGACAAAATAAGGCAGACAATTCATCTCATTCCTTTTATTAAGCTGAGATATGGAGAAGGGGAAGTGAGTGATGTGTATTGTTACATCCCTCTGAGAGTAAAGATTTTTACTTGCCTCAAGCATTTGTTGGGGTTAAGTTTAGTCTTCTGTCTACCTCATGTATTTCCTTTGGCTGGCTGCCTAGCGTTGACAGAGTCTGTGTGAGAATTTGACCAGCAAAAATGGTTATATATGCACCACCCATGCTTAGTGACAAGATTTTAATATATATATATAATATACTAATTAAGTATTGCTAGTCACTCTGAAGATAAGGTGACAAGATCATTGTGCACTTATGGCTATTAAATGTTGGGAAGAGAACCAGCCAAGACCAGCAAACTGCTTTTGTTTATCCTTAACAAACTGCTGTACTGAGGACAAAACCCTCCCTTTAGTACATTACATTAAGTAGTTCTAGTACATTAAGTGGTTTAGTACATTACATTAAGTAGTTTTATATATATATGTATATATATATATATATGTAAATATATATATATATAAAAAAATATATATATATAAAAGACATTGGTCTCACTGACAAGAGACCAATTGTGTGTGTGTGTGTGTGTGTGTGTATATATGTGTGTGTGCATGTGCGTGTGCGTGTATGTGTTACAAAAGCTCTATGTATAAGCCCCTGAAATTACTTGTATTTAACTGTAGTGTAATCAGTTTTTTTGTAATTTTTCACAATAAATTTAAGGTTTCTTTTCAGATTTCTTTTTTTTTCTTCAGAATATCAAGTCATTACAGTGGTAAGTTTCAGAAAAATAGTTCCAGATCCTAAAACAGATTCTAACTGATTATTTTAATAAATTTTCCACAGTTCAGTAGGTTAATTTCATTACTTGACTTGGTCTCCAGAAACAATATCCTACAGTAGCATCCAGTGGTCATTTCTTTGGCTTAATTTTTTTTTTTTGAGGCAGAGTTTCACTCTTGTCACCCAGGCTGGAGTGCAGTGGCATGATTTCAGCTTGCTGCAACCTCTGCCTTCTGGGTGGCATATTTTTATACTTGTCATTATTACACAGAAACTTCCCTGAGTGTGATGATGGCTCATACTTGCAATTCCAGCACTTTGTAAGGCCGAGGTGGGAGGATCTGTGAGCCCTGGAGTTCAAGACATGCTGGGCAATGTAGGGTAACCCCCTCCTCTACAAATTATAAAAACATTACCTGGGCATAGTGGTGTGTGCTTGTGGTCCTAGCTACTTTGGATGCTGAGGTGGGAAGACAGATTGAGCCTACGATGTTGAGGCTGCAGTTAGCTTTGATAGTGTTACTGCACTGAAGCCTGGGTGACAGAGCAAGACTCTGTCTCAAAAAACAAAAAACAAAGAAAACCAAAAAACTTCCATGTCTGATCAGAAAATGAAAATAAATGAGAAACACACCTGGAAAATATTGAAATGGTACTCACACCTGTTGTCCAAGTGTATGGAAATTTTGTTTCTCTGCATTCCATTTAGAAATAAGATTTCTATATTTAGTACTAATTGGAGTTGTTTAAAGTCCTCACCCACCATTTATTTCCATATGAGCTTTCCAACCTAGGTCCTTACATGGCAATAGGACAGGGAAAGCACTTACCCAGGTATCCATTGCCTACTTGCAGATTGTCAGAATTGCCAACTTTTCTTCATTCTTTAGGATAAGAAATAGGATGGTATTCCTTAAAAATTATTCAAATTCAGGGAAAAGGGCATCCTATTTCTAATTTTCTTTAGTTTCTAATAGTAAACACTCATTTTATGCAACAGCCCTTCACTGTATTCACACATTCTTACAAGAAGTTTCAAAACAGAACGTAAATGGGAAGCTAGCCTCTTACAGTGGATTTTCCTTCAGGGTTGATAATATTTAGTCTATAGACAAGAAAGGAAGGTAGCTAAAAATGATACTGTTTTACCATTTAATACAGCAGTGTATTTTGTTTTTCCAGGGAAATTCCTTAGACATTTTAATTACATAATTATACTTTATCCATTGAATGCTGACAAGCAAGTAGTTATTACCAATTTGCATTGTTCGAAACAGCAGAAAGATAAATATAAAAACTTATAATATATTTTTTATTTGTTTTCAGAAAAGTGACATCAATGTACAATGTTTTATAATCTCACTGTTAGTCAATTTTAAATTATTTTGATGCCAGGTATGGTGACTCATGCCTGTAATACCAGCAGTTTGGGAAGCCGAGGCGGGCAGATCATGAGGTCAAGATATAGAGACCATCTGACCAACATGGTGAAACCCCATCTCTGCTAAAAATATAAAAATTAACTGGGTGCGGTGGCATGCACCTGTAGTCCCAGCTACTCAGGAGACTGAGGTGGGAGAATCGCTTGAACCTGGGAGGTGGAAGTTGCAGTGAGCCAAGATTGTGCCACTACACTCCAGCCTGGCGGCAGAGTGAGACTCCATCTCAACAATAACAGAAACATTTGCTTCCCATAGCTCCCAGTAATCATCTAGTCCCTTTTGCTACACAGAGATGCTGCAGGTTATGATACGTAGTGGGATTGTTAAAGCCTGTTTTGCTTTCCTAATATTTTTGAACATAAGTAAGTTCCCGTATTCCCACCGGTTTCAGGATCACCAATAAGTTGAATTTGCTGATGAGGAAATTCATTCTCTAGGACCAGCGTTGAAAATAATATGCCTTTCCTAAACTTCCTTCTTTTGGAAATAATATATTAAGCTAGAAAAGCTTGAAACTGGAAGCAGTTTCTACAAATTAATTTATTTCATGTGTCATAGTTTTGGAATTCCTGTAAATTAATGTATTTCATGTGTCATACCAAGAAATGGTAAAGTTAGATGATTTTCTTTCCTCCAAGATTATCCATATACATAATGGTGGAGCTTAGATAGGAATCCAGCTTTCCTGACTCCAAGAAAACCAAACAGAGTCAGAACACACCATCAACCCAATGGGAACACCATGCGGGAAACGTGAAATCAACACAGAGAAAATAGTGATGATGAGCCAAGAAGAACCAACTTTGTTATGACTTCCTTCTTTTTTAGAATCTAAGGATTGTTTTCAAAATCAGTTTTAGCTGTGGTTATTTAAAACCACTTTCAATGACATGTAACTAGAACACAGTAGGAGAGAAGAGAAAATCTGTAACAAGGATTAAAAAATTAAAAAAAAAAAAAGGAACAGCAAAATATTTGGGTACTTTAAAACATTTTCAACCACAACATAATTGTGAAAACTCAAGGAAATATAAAAGATGGAAATTAGAATACCTCCTCCTGAACACCATTATTAGTGTTTTCATTTGCTTTGTACAGTCTGTGTGTGTGTGTGTGTGCATTCTTTATTATCTGCTATCTGTTACATATCACTCTATATGATGCTTTTGTGGCTTATTATTGACTCAATCATTTCTCATGTGATAGGATACAGACTTTATAAATATAACACTTGCTACTTTTATGATGTTCTATCTTCATGCCATAGTTTATTTCACTATAACAAAAATCCCATACTGTTTAATGTTTCGACTACTTACACTTATGCTAAACCAATGATATGATATGATGAATAAATTTGTGCATAAATATTCATTTACATTTTATATCTTTCTTGTATGATAGATATCTAGATCTTGAAATCCAAGATGAAAAATAAATAAGTTTTTAAGGGGAGAAGAAAATATCAGGAACATTTAAAGGCGATGGAGGATGTTAAACAAGCTTCCAATGTCTATCCTTCTAGACTTAGTAATCTTTGAGCCTATATCTTTCTTTTAAAAAATGCTTTGCTTTGCTATGAGTTTAGAGGCTTCCTGACTCATGTTCTTTTACGCAAATTGTGTAAAAGATTTTACACAATTTGTGGAGCTTTCAAGCAAGACAGCTCACAGTATCTGGGTTAGAGAGTCACTTTACCATTTTCTCCTATTTCTGTTTCTTGCCAAACTTTCTAATTCAGGGCTATATTTCTTGTCTCTTTAAAATTTCCTAGCATTTCTCTTAAATGTCACTAATTTTAATAGCTCGGCAGTGGCAGTGCTGCTTTCTGGCAGTGGCCTGATAGTGGCATCAAAGCAAGCGCTAAAATTTTACTCACTTTGATTGATGAGCTCATTTTGTTACAGAGGACAAATTGGATTTTTTTTTATACTGGTAATAAAAATTAATGTGTGATGTTGCTTTTCGGATGTTATTGGATCTCTGCCTTAATACAGATTTCAGCAATAAAAGCACTAACAGATAACTTGACCAGAAAGTTACCTCCTTCCCCTTTAAACTACCCTCAAAAGTAAAAGGTGCTTTTCTAATTTTTTAATTCCATGGTACATTTTAAAAATGAATGTCCTGACAGCAGTGTGTTTGATGGTGGTGGGCAGAGCAGTGGCAGTAGGATAATAGTCTGTATTTCAGTTTTCGATTTAACTATGATGTTGATTTTTTTTTTTTATTTCAGCTCCTCCAAGGTTTACACGAACACCCGTTGATCAGACAGGGGTCTCTGGCGGAGTTGCCTCCTTCATCTGCCAAGCTACGGGAGACCCAAGACCTAAAATTGTCTGGAACAAAAAAGGAAAGAAAGTCAGCAATCAGAGATTTGAGGTATTAGGTCCATTGTTCTGTTTCTCTGAGGGAAGAATGTATCTGCTCTATCTTTGGTTTGTATGTTACTTGCTTGCTTTACTCTGACATAAGGTGTCACTGAAATATGCCATTCCTTACATTGCAAATGATGGAAGACATAACTCTAAATGGCTTTTTAGAAAAGGAAATTGGGGAGTTCAAGGACTGATTTTTTGTTTCTACTTGTGCAGGGGCTCAGTGGTATTCCTAGGATCCGTCTGTCAGTTTCATAGATGGAGCTCTACATCCTTATAGGACCACGTCTGTTGGGTGCATGAAAGCTTGTCTCCTCCAGAAACCTCTCATCCCATTGGCTCCTATAAAGTTACTTGTTCATCCCTGAGCCAATTTGTGTGGATAGGTGGACAGCGTAGCCTTCTTAATTTAAGCTAGTTGGAATCTACCTCTGTACTGGGAATGAAGACAGTTCCATCCAATCCCATGGCTTAGAATGAAAGAGCAGTATTTCTCCAAAGGAAATTTAAATCCCCATTACCAAGAAGAATGGGAGTGGATGCTGAGCAACAAATTAAGTTGTCCACTGCCCCTCACACCTGTGTTTTACAAGTAGTGTGAAATAGAATGAAAAATTTGTTCCAGTGTTTTAAAGTACTGTATTACTCTGAAAGAAACACACCCAAACAGGTTGATATTGCAGAGAAGCCTATTGAAGAAGTTGATTTTCTTTATTCACGAGAGCTCAGTGCACTGAAGGTGGTGAAATATAAATCAGAGATTCTTTTTTTGAGTGTTTGTGAGAAGGCTTATGGTTTAGAAATTTGCTCATGCTGGAAGAGAAATATAGGCAATAAACTGTACAGAAGGCTACACCGAGAAGCACACAATAGCATGCCCATCATTTAAGACATGAAAAGGATAGCTTTAACTTTAGAGGCTACCAATACCCCCAAACTGCCTGAAATTGTGAAACACACATCCCTTTTACCTGAGTTTCTAATCTCCTTTGTAACCTAATTTGCAGTTTGGCAGATTAAAGGCAATTTCTAAGTTAAAAGAAATATAGCAACTACAAAATTCAGAAAAAAATTATTTTACTTATTTTCATAGGAACTCACAGGATGATCAGGGGTTCAAATGTGTAGAAAACCTAATTAATTATAGTGGCGAAATTGGAAATCTGGATTGTAGTTTACAAGTGAGAAGTTTAAAATTATGTCTGAAAAATCACTTGATTATTGAAATATAATTTGTTTAAATATAAAATTACCTTAAACATTTAGAAAATGTTTCATATGTCATGTAGAGAATGATGTATGCATGCATCTTTGCTGCACATTTAAAAATTTTTAAACAAAGTTAATTTTTTGTTAAAGAAAAGTTTGACATCCTGCTTGCTAATGACAACGACTCCTGACAAAATCATGTAACAAAAATTTAATACTAAATATTTCAAAATTATGTACTGATTTCTCCTCAGTACATAATTCCTGACAAGAGTCATAAAACACCTCTGGGATAAATGAATTATTTTTTACACAAGCAGCTTTATCAAACTGTATCAAGTTCTGGGTTGGAAATCTTTACTGTCTTTAACAGTTTGTGTATGTATTTGGTTTCACTAGTCTATACAGCCCATGAGAGCAGTAGACGGTGACTGTTTTTGCTCTGTCTTCTGTCCCCAGTGCTAAATGGGGTGTCTGGTCCATGGCAGGCATGAAATCAATACTGGTTATTTTCAAACTGGAAATTATATCACTGGCTTGTAATGTGTGGTATATTGTATGTTGTAACGGGGTAGGTTTGAATCTAGGAAATAGTTCACAAACCTAAACATACAATGACATTTATTGATAAATTAATCAACATTTAAATGGTTTTGTAGTTGCTTAAACCTTTCCCTATACTAAATCATGAAATGTTCGTAAATAACTTTTTAAAAATTATGAAATGCTTAACAAACAAAGCATCCAATATGAAACTATGAAACTTTTCTTTCCTAAGATGCATAGTAGATTTATTTTAAAATGTATGCTTAATAGAGTCAAAAATAAATTGTGGTGCATTGGGAAATGAGCCATTTTGGATATTTTTTGTGAATTTGGACAAAAATGGAATGCACAAAGATTGAAGTGGATATGTTTTGAAAATGGTAATGTCCTTTCTCTCTATGTTAACATACACACACACAAAATCAGAAATTAAGCATCCCATAAATATATTTATAAGGCAATCTCAGTTTATTCATAATTTAGGCACATGGGAATATTCACAGTGAAATACAAGCAAAAAATGTCACAACTCAGTGAACAGCTGAAGGAATGCAGCACAGTTACAGAAAAGATAGCCAGTGGACTCCATAGTATTGTATCATGTTTGTTAGTATCATAATCATCATCTTTTTTCTTTTTAAGTGGTACTTAAATTAGCTAACAAGTATCTAGGATTATCAGTGTCGCTAAACTGTTTCACAGAAGAGTTCCTAATGATGGTGAATTCAGGCTTAGTGTTTAGGACATTAATTTTCTGCCTGGTGAAGCAAGCCTCCATTTTACAGCAAGAATGCTCTACAAATGCAGAAAATGCTAAGCTAGAACAAATACTGGAATGATTTATGGCAAAATTAACGCATGCCATCAGGCTTCTGGGTTGTGAAAGCTGTCTCGGCTGCCTAAGTACTAGATTTATGCAGTTTCTGTTCATGGTTTGCCCACCTATCCTGTTCAGGATGAGAGTTTAAACCAGCAGAGCTATCTGTGGTGGCGTGCATTAATTCTTCACCTCATAGTCTCATTATTGAATGAATCCACATTTGTATATGTGCTGTCAGAGAAAGAATAATTTGAGAAATTTGGCCATCATAGCTTCAAGCCTCTTGCAAAATTAATAGATTCAAATTGGCCTAGATGCACATAATGAAATATTTTAGTGAGTAAACCCTGGGAGTTTTTAGTAGGGACTAGAAATCTCCACGTTTTGCATAGTAGTTGCATGTCTTACTCCTTGTTCAGTAAAAGATTCATTAAATTAGACCAGATATTTTTTCACCACTGTATCAAAATTCAGATTCAGAATGATTCCTAGTTTATTCTGAGCCTAATGGCTGGTCCAGCACTGCATTGAGAGGTTTAGCTGAGAGGTAGACAATTGTAACAACACCTGTGACAGCTATTGTTTCCTCTAATAGGTAATAGAGTTTGACGATGGGTCTGGATCAGTTCTCAGAATACAACCCTTACGGACTCCGAGGGATGAGGCCATTTATGAATGTGTGGCCTCAAATAATGTGGGAGAAATAAGTGTATCCACCAGACTCACTGTTTTACGGGGTAAGTGCTCAAGTGAAGGTTGTTGTTTGTGTCATTGTTGCAATTCTGTTATCTCTTTTGTAGCATCATTAAAAAGATTAGCATTGTGATGATGCTTGAATGGGAAACACAGTTAAATAAAATGTTTATAAGAGTTGAACTTTAATTAGACAATGGATACCTTCTCTAGTTACAGGTCTTGATGGAACTAGAGTTCAGGGGGGAAATCAGAGGTAAAAAAGCCAAGAAAAGCATTGATTTCAAATGCCAGATACTGTTTTGATTTTGGCAGAGCATTTAGAAAGGAAACAGGATATGGTGCTCTTTTGTATGTTGGCATTACTTGTGCATGGATTTTTCTTATCACGTTCAGCAGCTACGTTTTTACAAACTACCACAGCTGACATTGATATTTGCAAAATTAGCCTAAAGATGAGCTTTCCCTAAGCAATTGGTCAGAACCAAGTAAAAGAAACACATCTGTCTTATGTGAAAAAGTATGTTTTTTGTGTGTCTGTTATCTTTCTTGAACCAACGTGTATTGATGTAAATAACTGGGCTGACAAATCCCTTTCTTTCTTTCCAACAATGTTGCTTACACAATTTGACAAAGCACGGGGTGAGTTGCCAAATCTCCAATACAATCTGTTCACTTTATAGACTTCCTTTACAATGGGAGTGCTGGAGAGTAAAGGCTAGTGATGAAGACCGTGTTGTATGTCTCTGATTCAGGCTTCTGTGTAGAAATACGAACATTCTCAATTAGGCACCTAGCTGTTGACATTTCCAGATTAGCTCTTCTGTGCCTTTATCTCTTTCTCTCCCTTACACAACTCGTTTGTTTTGTTTTGTTGTATTTTGCTCTATTCCAGATTTTAGGAGAATAGACTTTCCTAAGATGAAGGAAATTGGAAAGAAAAGGGTCAGAATCATAGAGGAGCTTACATAGTTTAAGTACATTTCCCCTCTATTTCCTTTGTTTTCACATGGAGGGATGCATTTACTTTGTATCTTTTATAACATAAGAAAGTTTGATTTTATAAACATCTTGGTTTTTCTAAAGGAAGTACATCCTATTGACATTGTCAAGAACTTACTTATTTGGAGGCCAGCAGTAATTAGTAATGAAGGCCAAATTTACCTGGTGGTTTTGAAACTAAACACACACGCGCGCGCACACACACACACACACACACACGCTATCTAAGAAGCAAAATTAATTAGTTAATTCAAGAGGCTGAGAAAATGAGATTATTTACATATACTTCCTTAAATATGTTTGAAATTATATGAATACCTTATTAAGTTGCAGGTAAATATTGACAACTGGATGTATATCTTTTAAAAGCATGTAACAGATGCTGCTTTAAAACAAGTCAGATTTGAGCTACATTTCTGGCTGTTACGACAAGCCAAGTTGCAGAAAGTTCCCCATTACCTGACCAACACATAGAAATGTTGGCAAAGTATCTGAAAATAAAATTAAAAGCATAGTTAGGCTTGCAAACAAGAAATAGAAATTTCCAGGTGCTAAAAACAAGGAGGGATTTCCCACAGAAAAGACAATTGTAATATAATAACCCAAGATAACCAAATGGACCATATGCTTTAGTGCTGGAGTTTTAATACTTCAGCAAGATACATACATATATAAAATAAATTGGGAGTAAGAGGGACTAGATCCACTTTCTGCCTACAGGTGAGACTTCTAGCACTATTCCTACTGTGCAATACTCAGTACCAAATAGTTTAACATAAAAGCTGGTACAAATAGTGAATCCCATAGAGTGTGCAACAGACACCTATGATAGCACTCATCCCACAGAGACATTCCCATAATCCAGGCACACAACCCTAGAGAAGGTCATTGATACCCATATGGGCTAAGAAGCACCAATTCTAAAGCAATCAAGTCAGCTGCCACCAATGAGCAACAGTAAACCCAGGCATTGAGGGTGGACATCATAGTCTGTGACCTACAGGTAATTGAACTATATGAACGGGTTTTTTAAATAATCTATTTAAAATATTTAAAAAGTTAAGGGATGGAATGGTCTAATAGGCAAGAGTAAGACATTAGGGAAAAAAGAACAGGAGTTAGAAATTAGATTTTAGAACTGTTAGGAATCTTAGAGACTATGTTTATATGTGCCATAATATGCACTGTGGAAAGTATACATATTTGTGAATATACATACATAGTTCACCTCAGCTTGTCTGAAAATTGTAGTCATTTTTCAGGTGTTCATATTTGAGGCACCTGGCTCATTTTTTCATCTACTTCAATTTTTTTTTTTTCTCAATTTTTAGACAGTCTTGCTCTGCTGCCCAGGCTGACGTGCAGTGGTGCTATCTCGGCTCCCTGCAACCTCCACCCCTTGAGTTTAAGCAATTTGTCTGCCTCAGACTCCCTAGTATCTGGGGTTACAGGCACTCACTACCATGCCCAGCTAATTTTAGTGTTTTTAGTAGAAACCAGGTTTCACCATGTTGGCCAGGCAGGTCTCAAACTCCTGACCTCAAATGATCTGCCCGCCTCAGCCTCCCAAAGTGCTGCAATTACAGGTGTAAGCCACCTTGCCCAGCCTGAAAATTTTAATCTCCATTCATTTACCTAGCTTAGAATCTGTGCCATCATATAGAAAGTACATTACAAAGATACAATAAAATAAAACTTACCAGAAATGTTTTTGAGTTTTTTCACTTTCCAAATCCCTTGAATTCCTTAAAAGGAAATAATGGCGGTCATGTGGTTGACCTGCCTTTATGCAAGTGACGAAGACATTAGCAAAAAGTTGGAGGAAGATATCACTTTACTTAGAAATTCACATGGATTAATGTTTTTCTACCTCTCAGCTGGCTGGAGTTTCATCATCTCCTATGCTTTTACACAGCTAATCCCCGTATAAAACAAATGCATCAAAAATTTTTAATATGATCTCAACCTTCTGTGTGAACATCTGTCATATATAAGTATATTTATATGAAAATTTATGATTTGAGTTGTTAACCCTTTCTTTTAAAGATTACATTTAGCAGTTTTAGGGCTTTCATGAGAAAAGCTCAAAAGTATTTTGGATAACAGAAAAGTAGTCTAAACATAGTCTTAAAATAGAATACTTTTATATATCCTTTTAGGATAAAATAAATAGGCATGGAAATTATTTTTGTTTCCTAGAGTAACCGTTTGCTTAAAACTTCTAAATATTGTTAATTCTATTAATAGTAGTCTTTAATAACATTCCAGTGTAAGCTGACATTCATAGACTTTGAATATCATGAACAGCTAAATAAATGAGTGTGAAGGTTTATACCACAGTTGAGGAGCTTTGTGACATTTTAGGTTCAGTTTCTCTTGCAATTCATGTTGGCAGACACTCAGGCACTCTCTTCTGCAGTAGATGGAGGCCACTTTACACTTTTCATCCAGTGACCCTCATTAGATTCCCATTTTGTCCACATGGGTCATTTACTTTTTCCCCACTTTACTGACAAATGCCAAAAATGTGCCAGCTGTCATGATGGGTTTTGTCTAAGTGAACTGGATGAAGATCACTCATTTATATTATACAGGCTACTGGAGAAACTAATTAATTGGAGATTCAGACATCTGACCTGTATGGTTAGTGAAGAAGACGTTGAGAAAATACTCTGACCACCCATGTGCCTTGAAGGGAGCATTTCAGGAAAAACTTGCCCTTTGTAGCTTGTTTAAAATTAGCCTTACTCTCAAAAACTGTGTTTCAATTAGGAAGGATAACCCCAAGCTCAGGCTGAATGTGCCCCAAAATAAGATATTTGGGGAATTAACCATTTACACCATACGGTGTGGTTCATGGAAGAAGAAGTAGGAGAAGAATGAGGTGAATGTATGGCTTATGTCTTCCAAGTCATTTTAATTTTCTTTAGTTGTCTTGGCTATGGAAACGCAAGCAAATACTGACTCCCTAATTATAAAAGACTTTAGGAGGCTGAGTATATCTGTTATATATATGTTTTTCCGTCCTAAGCAGATCTGTAAGTGAAGGCCTTAGGATGCACTGAGGCCATTAAGGGCTGTGTGTTAACTAATTGTGGAATGCTGCTAAGGACAGCGAATTAGCTGTCAGGCTTTCAGTGAAGAGCAGGCACAGGACCAGAGAGAGTGCTGTAAGAACAGACAGTATCATCCAAATGGAATTGGTTCTGTCTGTTTCTTTAGTTTACTGGTCACAATTTCTTCCTGACTAAAGATATCAGCAGGAAACCATGTAATACACATTTATGCAGTGATAACTGAGGATGAAAATATTCTCTCTGATACACGTTATCAGTCACTAGGCAGGGAAAATTAGATATCACCATCCATAGACTTTTCTTTCTAGTAACAATCCGGGGTACCTAATTCTTTGGGGCAAGAGGAAGACGTCAATAATTATTTCTTCTTGCTTACATAACCTCCGGTTCTCTAAGACAAGGCTAGAACCATTTAATCAACTTTGAATCTAAACATCTGACTAAATGTTACCATATTTCTTGAACTTAGAATTTTTTTTAGGAGAGTAATCAGAAAATACGTATTTTGCTCTTAAACAGCATGTAATGGGTCATTTAAAAAAATCTTAGATTATTTTTAGACTGGGCTGCTTTCAAATAGCACAGCCCCAAACCACCACCACTGCTCGCACAACAGAACAGGGTATGATACATAACATTGCTGCTCTTATCTATTTATAGGGAACTAGCTTGTTCATAGATCATATCTACAGTACAGTTATTATCTAAAAATGCTAGTTTACCAGATATGAAGCATTTTAGTTACCTAGTTTAGCAAATATACTTCATCAAGTGATACTTATGTGTGAGTATCCACTCTAACATAAAAACGTATCATTTGTGAATGATCAGCATTAGGACAAAAGATAATATGTGAAGTACCCAAGTCTAGGACTTGGGAAATTTGAATTCCCACTCTAGCTGTGTTACAAAATAGCTGTGGCATCTTAAGCAAATCTGTTAACTTTCTTGTTTTGTTTTTGTTTTGTTTTTGTTTTTTTTTTTTGCCTGATAGGCATTGGGAAGGCCTTGGATCAGTGATCAGATCAGTCAGATCACCCCTCTCCTGCTTTCCATGGTTCACTGACATGCCTATTTCAGCAAGTCAGTTCTTACAAGATGGAAAAAATTTACTCCCTGAAGGTGACTGTTTCTGAGATAGTAAAACACACAGCGGTTGGATGAGACAGAGAAGGCAAGGCGCTGCAAGGGGAAATAGAGAGAAATGTTTGCATAATATGTCTGTTTCAAAAAATCTAAGCCATTATAGCAGTTGTTAAAAAAAAACATACAACTTTTACAATATTTGAGGGAGAAGGCAGACAACTATCTCTGCCATTGTGCAGTACCCTGTGATCCGAATTAGCATGTTCATTACAGTCTCATTTTATTAATGCCTCTTTTTGAAGATGAACACAGTTGTCCCCGCTGTGAAAACGGTACTTTGCCGATTATGTTATAAAGTGGTCTCGGCTGGAGATCCAGGCTAGGAACATTGAAGAACAAAGCACAGCTGCTTGACTGTCACACAAAAGGATTTTTATGAAAGGCTGAAACAAAAGGAAGGGTGGCCAACACAGAAGAAACGTGCTGACAGTTGTGGTACTGACTGAAGATTACTTGAGGAGGCTTATAAAATAGTTGAGTATTTGTAATAAATTGATACCAACACGATAAAGCCTTCCTGGGTAACCCATTTCCATGCTGGAAAAAGGAGGTGGTGGGCAGAGCCACTTTCAGTGAGCAGAACACTCCTGACTTCCTTTGGTATAATCTTTAGAATTTAAAAACAGTGACTCTTTGGGTATCAGTGGTCACAAAGGCAGAAACCCATGTGGATAGTCTGTGGGAGACCCTGGTAAGGGGGGACATTAAGACGGAAAATTTAAGGGAGAAGGTGTATGTGTGAGGAGCGGCTGTTCATTTTCCTTCTGATCTACCTTCTGAGGACTATGACGTTGGTGATGCATGCTACTTCCTTGGAACTGTGACTGACTTTTCCACACTGAGATCATGTCTAAAAAGGGCTCCGAAGTTTAAAACAAGTACACTTGTAAATCATTGCATTCAAGTAAGAACAGTTTTTCTTCTTTTGACTTCATATTAAAATGTTTTTAATAGTTTTGAAATGAATATTAAGTGTTACTGCTGCTTAAGTTGTTAATGGAATCATAGCAATGTTGGGCTCGAAGGGAACTTGGTGTTCACCTAGCCTCACCCCTTATTTTTTGATGCAAGAAACCAAGGTCCAGAGAGTTTGAAATGATTTGTTCTTGGTCATGTAGCTAAGATTTTCTTTGGGTTTTGCCAAGCTTGAAATGATCCCTGCTGCATTACATATGACAATGGATTTCAGCCCTTCAGATATTTATTTTATATACAAGATGTTATCCTGGAAGAACAATGTTCTTTCAGCTGACAAATCCACAGACAAGCATGATGGGAAATGAAAAATGGTCAAGTACCATGGGTGCAAAGTGTGCAAAATACTACAGGGGTGGTATGCCATGAGAGTGAGCAGACAGTTGGGTTGAGGCATGAAGAATATTTAGGATTCTATGAGATAGAACTAAGATGAGAGAGAGGTAGAAACTAGAAGCTTCGTGAGCAAAGTGGCTTAGGTAGGAAATCACTATTGATGGTAGGTGTGTACAGTGTTTTAGAGTTCTTTGGAGAAAGAGAACCAACAGGATATATACATATATAGGAAGAGTTTTATTTAATAAAAAATTAGCTGACATTATTAGTGAGGCTGACGAGCCTCAAGGTCTCCCAGGTCTGTCAGCTGGAGGCCCAGGAGAGTTGATATGTGGTTCTCGTCCAGTAGCTGGCAAGCCGAAGACCTAGGAAGAGGTGATGTTTCAGATTGAGTTCAAAGGAAGGAAAAAGCTGATGTTCCAGTTTGAAGGTAGGAGGAGCTCTTCCTTCCTCAGGCGAGGGTCAGCCTTATTGTTCTCTTCAATCTTCTACCTGATTGAATAAGCATTGCCCACATTAGGGAAGGCAGTCTGCTTCACTTGGTGACTAAATTAAATGTTAATCTCAACCTGAAACACCCTTACCGTAACGTTGAAAATAACAGTTGACCAAATATCTGGGCACTCCAAATACTTCGCCTAATCAAGTGACATGTAAAATTAACCAGTACAGGTGGGTATAAACAATGGTAGGTCAGAATTGAGTAGAAATAAAAGAGTAGCAGTAAAAGAAAATGAGGTTGGGACATGACTCATGGGCTAAGGAGAAAAAGCTAGTAAGTGAGAAATTGTGTGATTCTGTTAACCTAGAGCATCTTTATGTGAGCTGAAAATTACAAAGGAGTTTACTAAAATACTTCACTTAATCTATCAAATAGTCACAGTCATTCATACAGAATTGATGTTTATACTTTAAAAGTAGATGGTTGGCGTTCATTGATGAAATTTGAACAGTTTTTAAAAATTCAGTATCCTGGTTTTCCAAATTAGTTTTATTTTAAACTACTAATTAAGATGTAGTTTTAAAAGTTGTGCATGCATAATTTATTGGTATTTAGGGCACAGATATACCAAATGCCTTATCTAGAGTTTAATTATCAAAGCCCTAATTACATATCTCCTTAGAAGAGCAAGTAACTTATTATATCTTATTAAAAAAACAATGACTTGTGAATTAATGCCACATTAAACACAACCATGATGACACACATCCCAGTATTCTTAATATATTTTATTAAAGATAGCAAGTTTTTTTTTAACTACTAGGTGGGGAATAGTCAGAACATTTCAAGACTCTTATCTGTCATCATTCAAAATGAGCCGTATTTTAATTTATATCTAAAATCTTTCCATGCCTTTCTTTTTTGTTTCTTAGAACTTTATCTTTGATTATTAAACTTTATTCATACATTAAATAAATATTATTTTCACCCTTTAACACAGTAGATTATTTGTTAATTGATAGATTTTTGTCATAAGTATAGCACTATTGAGATTTTTCTCACATGTCTGATAATGTCTGTGTTCAGGTTTAAGATTTGATCATAGTTTGGGTTTTCCCAGAAGAGATACTGTATTTCTTGGAGCCTAAATACCAAAAGAGCTGTTTTTTTTAAAATGAAACTATAAATCATAAGTGGGACCAGAAAATCAATATTTACAGTTTTCAGATATTTTCTACCTTTCTAAGTATTGACATACATGGTTCTGTTTATGCATTTGTTTAATTATGTGGGTAACTGCAGATGTATCATTTACCAGTCAACTAGAAAATTAAATATGGTAAAATTATGAGCTCATAAAAACGTGATGGCTTTTAATAAAGCTAGTTATTAACTATCAATATTTATACAAAAACTCTGTTGGGGAGGTATATTTGCATATATGCATGTTTTGCACATGTAGTATGTATATAGTGTGTGTATATGACCTGTTTAATTTGTTTCATAACACTTTTACTATGTGATATTATACTCTATTTCTTGAGACTTTATTCTGTGTACCTCTTCCCCCTTTGTGTATAAGCTCCATTACAGTTTTCTATGGCCTAGAAATGTAGAAATGTTCCTGGCATTTATTGGACACCCAAGAGATGTTTGTGGCGTGAAAAGATACGTATGTACAGGGATCTATAGATATGGTTATGTAGACACAATGCAGTAAAAGAGCATTTGGGTAGGAATGAGTCTCACTTTATATATAGTGAACAAAGTAATCATTATTTCAGTGGCCACTGTAGGATGAAGAGTGTGACTGAGAGTCAGAAAGTCAAGGCAAAGGGAAGTACAAGCAGAGACAGAGTGAAATAGAGGCAATGAAGAGAGATGCTAGAAAAACATGAATTTATATCAACCTTACAGAGGCAATGAAGAGAGATGCTCTTTATAGCCAGATAAACATGAATTTGCATCACCCTTCCAGTGCTTCCTACCTGTATGGGTTTAGACATGTTACTCAAATCTGAATGTTAAATTCCTATCTGTAGGGTTGAGGGTGATCCTGGCTATCTTTTAGGGTTGTTTAGGGGAAGTTAATGACATATATTAAATCATCTATCACAGTAACTGTAATAACAAAGTTGTCGAAGAATGTTAATTTCCTTCCTTCTCCCTTTTCTATCCCGTTGAAGCTGAGCTAGCTGGTTTGGCTCTGCCATCACTACTGAATCCCCAGCATCTAGAGTAGTGCTAGCACATAGTAATTCAGTAAGTGTTTGTTATATGTATACATGGCTATGGTGAAGGGAAGCGAGGCTGAAGAACACTCGAAAATAAGTTTTTGTGTCTTCTCAAATAGTCCTTAATCCAAGGGACTGAAAAACATCTTTTTACATGGAAATAAGGTGATATGACAATCTGAAAACTTAACGGTATTACCAAGTTATTTTAAAAGACTGAAGATCATTTATTGGTGCTATGCTAGTATACAGTCCCAGAAATTTTAGTTCCTTTTTTCCCTGTCTTACATTTATGCTTGTTGTTACGTTAACACACATTTCCATATTCTTCACAATGCTTATACATTAGATAGGACAGATAATCAGTTGCTTTAACTGCCTAGGTCAAACTAGAGTCGTACTGTCATATTTAGGTCACATACTGACATCTAGGTCACAGAGTAGCTAAAAATCTATACCTGTTTTTTGATTTTTATGAAAATATAACATCATTAGTTGTATATTTTAGCAGAAGCAGACGAATTTCAAATATCATTGAAACACTTAAAGAGATAACAGACAATCTTTTCTTGCTTTTTTCTTTCTCCTATTATTTCTGTTCCCAGCGTTGGCATAGGAAGTGATAGAAGGTGTAGTTATGGGGGTAGGTTCAGCAAAAAGACAGACTTGATTTCAAGTCCTAACTCCACTATTTGTTCTGTGGCAATGTGCATATTTCCTGACCTCTCTAAGCTTCGGTATGTTTCTGTCAAGTGGAGATAAGAAGAAGACCTATTCTTAAACTTAAGAGAATGATTATAAGAGATGATTGATATAAAGCTTTTAGCAAAGTTCTAGGCACTCAGGAAGTGTGAGTTGTTGTTGTGATTATCATTGTCATCACTAGTATTACTATGTACTATTATTATTAAGAGTTAATTTCAAATTATTTGATTAAAGGGCACTGTGCCAATTGTGAAGCAGATTTTTTTGGCACAGGCAGAATTATTTTTCTGAGGTAGGAATATACATAATTTTATAATTCTTAAGTCAGGCTACTTTGTCCACTAAATAATCACCTGGTCCAGATGCCACCATTTGGCCATTGTAGGATCCAAAAATATTTGAAATTTGAACGTTGTTCTGTCATAAATGATAGGGGAGTATACTTAAGAGAAAATTAGATGAAATTTTCCTTGTATCCTAAACAACAGAGTTAGTTTGCATGGCTTAGACTAGAAGTTCCATAAGGGCATGGCTTTGTTTTGCTCCAGACTGTACACATGGCAGTAAGCACAGCACCTGACATTTTCAGTAAGCATTTGTGTTTTTTTATTTGTCTTTTAGAGACAGGGTACCACTTTGTCATGCAGACTGGGATGTAGTGGTGAGATTGTAGCTCACTGTAACCTCTCACTCCTAAGCTCAAGGGATCTTCCCACCTCAGTCTCCTGAGTTGCTGGGACTATAGTATGAGTCACCTTGCCCAGCTAATTTTTTTTTATTTTTAAAATTTTTTATTGAGAATGAGTCTTGCTATATTGCACAGGCCGGTCTTGAACTCTTGGCCTGAAGCAATCTTCCCACCTCTGCTTCCAAAGTGGTGGGATTCCTGGCTGAAGCCACTGCTACTAGTCAAAATTTCTGGATGGAATGAATGAATGACAAGTTTAAGGAAAAAGTTTCTAAATATTATTTTCTCCTAGACTTCTGAATTTAAAGTTTATTTTAAAAAATTAGAAATGTCAGATGTTGCTTTCACATCAAGGATAGCCTTGCAATATATGAGAAGCAATTTGTATTAATTCATGAATTTATTCATTTGATCATCTGGCTCTCTCTATTCCAGGAAGTGTGCTAAGTATTAGAAATAAAAAGATGGAAAAGACACTACCCCCACTTGGCTTCAAGGAAGCTACAATCTCTGTTTAATGGGAAGCCATAAATTTGGTTAAAATGACAAGGCAGTTATACATATATATACTGTGGTTGGAGATAATAAAGTCTATTTTTAGAAGAAAAGTGCTCTCACAGTAATTCAGCATACACCTTTTCAAGCTAGTACTTGCAGTAAGAACTAATGTCTCCTTGAATATTCCATCAATATGATAGTAAGGTTTGTTGAAATGTAAGATGTGTTTGACATATAAAGCCTCAACTGACAGAAAAATTAAACTCACCTTTTTTTTTCCTGATGAGTAAAAATGTTCTGAGAGGAAAATTGTATTTCATTTATAGGAAGATTTGGGATATGCTTTGGTTGGATTTTGAGAAAATATGGTGCAATAAAAAACTTAGTAATTACATTCAAAGTAATATTCCCATTTGTTTCTCTCCCAACTAACAGTAAAAGGAGTTTTTATTGCTGTACTTACCATTTTTTATGATTCTTTTTTGCTCTAGTTGGAGATGACAGAGCATACCTAAATACAAAATGATTTTAAAGTGTACTAGTAAAATATCTTAAAACATCTTCTCCCTCAGAAGACTTCATTAAGCAAAATTGATTTTTATAATAAAATACTTACTTATTAAAAAATGGTGGTTTAGGCATTTTAACCCTTGAGGAAAAGCCATTAGCATATACTGTACTTCGAAACAGGAACTCTGTTAGATAAGTTACTTTTTAAGGCTTTAAAATCTTGGATTAGAGTCTTGTACCCTAAAGAGCCTTTTATTTACACTCAGGTTTTTATGCCTTTCTTTATAACTTATGATGATAGATCTGAATTTCCAGGTATTGCCAAGCTTGTTATAAACTGATATCAAGTGCTACAGCTGACTTATATGGGTCCCATTAATCTTAGTTGCAAAGATGCATTAATAAAGTTAACACTCACTGGCTCAGTAGCAAATGGAATTCCCTCATCTCAACTTACAAACAGATCAATCATCATCTAGGAGGAAGAGTTCACTCTGACTTAAGTGATTATTCTCAAGGATTTGACATAAACCCACTACAAAGAGCCAAGGAGGACACTAAATGCTGCCCAGTAGGACTGGGGTTTTGCTCATTAGGTCTGGGGTTTGAGCCAATCTTTTCTTAATTCCGATCAACTTGTTTAAAATATGATTGTGATTATTTAAAGCCAAGCAAATATTGGCCAGTGTCAAGACAGCAATAGATGCAGAGAAAAGGAGTGAAGATACAGAAGTTCATGTTCAGAGATCTACCTGCTGGACCAACCTGAAACTGAACTTAGCAGAATCCAGTCTCTAAGTCAAAGTTAAGGGAGACATGATGATGTCTAAATACAACCCCAAACCCTGATTTAAGCACAGAATTCCTACCACTGTACTCCTCTTCTCTCATGGAAAACAGCTCCCTTTCTAGAGGAAACAGTATTGGGTCCTGGCTGGGCATGGTGGCTCACGCCTGTAATCCCAGCACTTTGGGAGGCTGAAGTGGTTGGATCAGAAGGTCAGGAGTTCAAGTCCAGCCTGGCCAACATGGTGAAACCCTGTCTCTACTAAAAATACAAACAAAAATTAGTCAGGTGTGGTGGTGGGCGCCTGTAATCCCAGCTACTCTGGAGGCTGAGGCAGGAGAATCACTTGAACCTGGGAGGCGGAGGTTGCAGTGAGCTGAGACCGCACCATTGCACTCCAGCCTAGGCAACAGAGCAAGACTCCGTCTCAAAAAAAAAAAAAAAGTTTTTTAAAATTAAGAACACTTTCCAGCATAATGACGAAATGCTGATGTGATATGTTTTTCACAAGCCTGGCTAACTACATGCTAACAGCATTGATTAAGCTCAGGGACCATGCTGCTTGTGTCCTCCAGTGAGATGAATTCTTGTTCCAAGACCTCCACCAAACTATTGCCATACTCTGGTGTCAGAAAATCTCAGTGGGAATAGTGCAGGGAAGTAATTGGTGTGGAGTCGAAGTAGAGGCCGACTTACCCTGCAGGTGAGGATTCCTTGGAATTAGGGCCCCTCCCTCGTACAGTGCCCTCCAAAGGCTCAGGAAGCCTACCAGTATCTCCAGTTGACTATATATTTTTCTAACATTTGTAAAAATGATATTTTTGCCTCTGTTTTCATAAAGTAGTTCTTTACAGTTTCATAAGCTTCAGACTTTATAATATCTAAGTCTGCTGCTGGGATGGGGCCAAGGGACCTAAGAATTGGATTATACTTTACATATGACTGAAAACAAAATTACTTGTATACCTCAACACTTGAATGTGAGCCTCACGTAGAGGGGTGAATGTCCTTTCTGACTCACCCTCCATGGTTTAGTATAGACTTAAAAGGACTTTGCCCAGTGCTTATAATTCTGTTTCTAAATTTGTGGAGAACATCTTAGTCCTATTTTCTTCCTTTTGTGTTTAACATACAATACTACACAAGCAGTGCACATTGGCTGCTCTCTCCTGTAACAGGATGGTTTTGCATATTACGCAGGGTTCCCTGCCACCCTCCTACACCCACCATTAACTAGACTGTACCTGGTTAAAGTTTCTCCATTCTGAAAGACCAAGTTTTCTGTCTCCTTTCATTCCATATGAGCAGTACCACCACCACCATCACTGATGCAAAATAATCTTTTTATCAATACTCTGTAAGTTCTTAACTTTTATTTTTATATAATCTGGCTCTTAAGTTTAGTGGCATTATTTAGTAAAATTCACCAAATCAGTTTCTGAACTGATTCTCTATGAGTGGCATGCTGTCTTGTGTATTAAAGGAGAAGAGACAAGTAGAAGCAGGAGTGATTGAGGCTTCTTCTTTAAAGCGTTTGTCTGTAAAATAAATATTAAAAGATCTTCAGATTTTTTTTTTCTCAGTGAGCAAATGATACAGAACCTATTTGCTTGTTCAGGTTTCACTGGCGATTAGAAAAGCAAAGATAAAAACAAACAAAGGAAAAAAATCCTCGAGAATTAGTATTTACCAGGCATTCAATGCCATTTGGGAATGTGTGCATTTTAATATAAAGTGTTCCATCTGAGGTTCAGATAGAGGTTCAGCAAATCCTAAAAGAGAGTTCTGCTAAGTAGTTTACTGACTTCTAAAGGGGGTCTGTGTGCATTGTCTGGAGAAGCTACAAGTTCAGAGGGGCTGAGATTCAGAGGTGGCTTGACCAAACATGCTGTTAAACGTGGTGATTACTGGGTTTTCTGACTCCAGAATTTATTATGTATGTACTACTTCATATCACACTTCAATGCTGTTTTGCAAAGGGTACGATCTAGTGTAATGTGGCATAGAAAAGTGTAAGGTCGATTTTTTTGTTTTGGGGTCCCTAGGAGAAGGATGGGGATGTGTAAAAGATATCCTAACTCTAGGCCACTGAGTTGGTTGTGTAATGGCCATTTAGTCATCATCCTTATGTTTCTCGGTAACCTGGGTAGAAAGAGAACTTTGAGAACACAAAAACATGGGGTGGAGTGGGATGTAAGAGATGAATGGTTGCAAAAAAGAAAATTCATTAAAAACACATTAAAGAAGACATAGTTATCACTGAAAGGCTAGTTAAGAGGATACTTCTTTTTTTTTAATGCATTTGGTTGTTGTACGTCTTTATTATCTTTTAAAATATTATGTTAACTGAAATAAGCCATTCACAGAAAGACAAATGCTGTGTGATGCGATCTCACTGTGTGGAATCTAAAAAAAATTGATCACAGAAGTAGAGAGTAGAATGCTCGTTCCCAGGAGCTGAGCAGATTGTGGTGTGGAGGTTGGGGAGACAGTGATCAAAGGATAGAACATTTCAGTTAGGGGTAAGTTTAAGAGAACTATTGTAGAATATGGTGACTATAGTTCATAATATTTTGTATTCTTGAAAGATGCTAAGAGAGTGGATACAAAGTGTTCTCAAACACAAAAGTGGTCTATGTAAGGCAATGTGTGTGTTACTGAGCAAGATTTTACTATTTTGTGATGTATATTTAGTACTTCGGAACATCATTTTTATGTGATAAATACATACAATTTTACCTGTCAATTAAAAAATAAATTTATGGCCAGACATGGTGACTTATGCCTGTAATCCCAGCATTTTGGGAGGCTGAGGCTGGCAGATCACTACTATATTTAGTACTTCGGAACATCATTTTTATGTGATAAATACATACAATTTTACCTGTCAATTAAAAAATAAATTTATGGCCAGACATGGTGACTTATGCCTGTAATCCCAGCATTTTGGGAGGCTGAGGCTGGCAGATCACTTGAGGTCATGAGTTCAAGACCAGCCTGACCAACATGGTGAAACCCTTTCTCCAGTTACACACACACACAGACACACACAAATTAGTTGGGCATGGTGGCACGCACCTGTAGTCCCAGCTACTCAGGAGGATGAGGCAGGTAAACCGCTTGAACGCCGGAGGTGGAGGTTGCAGTGAGTCAAGATGACGCCACTGCACTCCAGCCTGGGCAACAGAGCAATACTCCATCTGAAAAAAAGAATAAATAAATTAACAAAGATACTTCTTAAATGTTTGAGGCAACCACAAAAAGTTGAAAGGTCAGGGCAAGTCATTACAGATATGTTGGAACTGAGTCGTCTTAGTATTTTATGACTCCATGCTTTCTTTTTGAAACCTTTGGTAGATAAGAGACTATCAAGATACCGTACCATTGGTCTGAGAATCTAACAAGTAATTAGTCCCCTTTTATTAAGAAAAATATTCACAGGAATCTTTGATAACCATTCATGGCTCTCTAAGCAATATGTTTTCATGAAAATGAACAGTCCAGAGTGAGTTTTGTTTGTGCTTTTTGAATGTTATCAGTTGATAGACTTGCTGAGCTAATTGAAAAGTACCAAGCCCTTTACCTATGTGGTCTTCATTTAATGTTTATCAGATTAAGGGACCTGGTAATATCTTATTGAGAACCCAAATGGCCCCAAACTCGTGAAGCAAATTTCCTTTTAGTGTCTGTCTTAAACGGCAGTTGGTAGAAGCTTTACAGGTCTTACTGTTGAAGAGGTGACTTTAAATTTTTATTTTAGGCAAAAGCATCTGCAAATTAAGACTGCAGAAAGCAGCACTGAGAAGATCCTCACAGTTCTACTCAGTTGGGCAATTCTTCACTACTCTGACAATTTAATTGGGTGTGAAAAGAAATGGCAATTAAAAATCAAGAGCTTTAAGTGGGACAAGCTACCAGTTTCAAAGTTAGCGATTTTTTAAAAAAAAATTAGCAAGTCTCAAAGACGGTACATCTTTAATTCTCTAGTTAGTTGTTTCCTAGCGAGTATGTTCTGTGCTGAAATTGCCGTATCAGATGGGCCTTTTAATGGCAACTTTTGCCAAGTCTAAAAATAAAGAAAAGTTGAATTCTCCCTTTTATGCATGTATATCAATGCACTTAGAAAGTTTATGTACTCAAGTGTTTTATTATTTTAATAATTTTTGGACCCTTTTAATTCAAGTCTTGGATTTTTAAAATTAAGACTGTGAGACTTAAAAACCAAGTAGTTTTGTTTGTTCTTGTAGGTAGGAATGAAATTAGTATTGCTTATCCTAGTACCGAGACAAGTGATGCTACAGAGAAGGCACTGGAATATTTTGCTGAAATAATACATGTCAGTACAGTTTAAAAGTTGGGACATGTAAGTGACATATCTGAAGGTGATTATAGCCTAGTAATCAGGAATATAAAGAAATTACTTCTGTGTATCAGGTTTTGCACATCCACTTGATAAGAGTTATAAGGATTTCTCCAAAATGAGATAGCAGTTCTCTATCCTGAGAAGTGTACAAATCACAGCTGACTCTCAGGTCATAACGTGGATGCTTCATTGATCAAACCTTATCGGAGGCACTGAGTAAACATCTTCATTCCCTCAGTCTTCTTTCTTCTCTCTCTTCCTTCTTTCTACAAGTATTTTAGGTAATTGCTGTTATTACTCATCAATTTCACATTCCGGGACCCATCTAAGGTTCAGGAACTCTTGGTGTATTTTGGTTTATATCAAATGGAAATATATTTTTATCTCTTATAGAAGAGTCAGATGAAAAAAAAGGATTTGTAAATAACTATTCTGGACAAGAGTTATAGAAATAGAGTATGGTTGTACTCACGGATATGTTCGAATAAATGCCATTTTATACAATGAAAATCCCTGATTAAACCACTACCAACTGAACTTCTGTGTGAGGAAAGACTGTGTTCTGTACCAACTGAAGGTTTGGATGAGTTTCAGCTTAGCCTCTTAGGGAGGGCATATTCACTTCAGCAAGATTAATAGCATAAATTATTAGTATTTTTAGCCAGAGTAAATCAAAGCCAAAACATCTAAGAATAAAACGTCGAGCCCCTGTGTAATAACATCAGCAGTCTTTATCTCTCACTTGAAAGGTAGTTTTGTATGTGAGATATGCTCCGAAAGTAGGGTATCTATTTTAGTAGCTTGCAGCTTTATGAATAAGATGGCAGATAGAAGAGAAAAACCACAATCTTTTTTGGTAAGAAATAGTGAATTTTTCTCACATTTGTCATCATTAAAAATTCTGTTAACCACAGACCATGGTTGATTATTGAATCTCTGGTTATCATTCTTAATTCAGTTTGCCTCGAGTCTGAAGTAAGGGGTCTCTGTGTTCAGTTTTGAAACACTTCTTTCCCTTAACGCTTGGGCTTTGAAATTTTATGAAGAGATGGTAGTTATCAGACTTGTAAAGCAAGATGTTAAATTAGTGCAAAATGAAGTTATGAAGACCAGGTACTAGATGAAATTTTAAAGGTGGAATTTTCCTCTCGCTTATCTGCCATGTTATAATTTGAAAAGTCTCCTGGCATCTCAACACTCCTGTAAGCTTAGTGGGGACACTCCTGTCTTTCTGATAAGTTCATTGGCTCGTTGCCCTCCAGTTGATTTGTACTGATGGTCCAGTACCTAAAATAGCCTCATGTGGTTAAAAAGTCAGGATATGAGGTTTGATGGTAAAGAGAATTATATGTCAATACTAGATCAACAATTCACTTGTATACTTTTAAATGATTAGCTAACTCTCCTTTATAATATGTAAAAACTTTCATTCATACATTTCTTTTTAAATTTTGGGGAAAATGTCTGAACAACAAAAAATGAATCGTTTTAAATGGTACTAAATTGTCAATATCGTTTTCTCCATTACGATGTTATTCGAGACTGTGGATGTAGTGCAGACTAGCTAACATATATTTATATTTCATTGAAGCTGAAGTATATATTGATTTCATGTTGAAAAAATATGGACAAATCTCTGTAGAATAAGAGAAAAAGATGGAAATTGTTACTTCCTGATAAGGACAAATTTATTATTAGGCCTGCATTTTCCTCTCAGTTTTTTTTTTTTTTCTTTTTAATGTCTAATCAATTTTTTCCTAATTTTAAGTTAGAATACATCTATTAAGTGGAAGACAGGAAAAGCCACTGAGTATATATAGATGCCATGCTAGATTTTATGTGTAGGAAATTCACATAGAATGGTTTTGTTCTTATTAGACATTTTTACCCCTGAGGCTAGCGAGTCTTTTAAGCAATGTGAACTAATGCTTCTAAAAACATATAATTCACCTTTTAAAACAGAGGAGTGACTTTTCTCAAAACACCGTGAAAGACCATTGTCTACACCTAAGAGGATAAATGAAATTAAAATAGACCTAATTTAGACAGCTCTTTTTTCATGTTTAAACAGTGGTGATAGCTTACTTTTTCTCAAAGTGAGCACATTTGACTTTGCATGAGTACTTGGTGTACTTACTATGCCCTCCTTGAAAAATTTGGGCCATAAGGTTTAATTGCGTGCTCATCAAGCAAACAGACTTGGAGGTATATTCTCCAAGCTGTGGGCTCCCAGAGCTCCCATTAATGCTAATGGGAGTTACACATGTGTATTGAGGAGAGCATAATATAGCCTTTGAAGTTGGAGTTGCTAATTGAGTGCTTTCTTCAGCTGTGCTCAGCTTCAGTGGCTAAGCTGAGTTAGAGTGGTCTAAAATGTCATTCTGGTAAAGCCCCCAGAACATTATCAAAGCAGGCTGGCAGTGAAAGAGACAGCTAAAAAGAAGTCTTTCTCACCTCTCAAATGGAGAAAGAATTAGCAGGCCAAACAAAAGAGGGAGCAAAGAAGTCTCAAGAATGGGCGGGCACTCCTTTCTTTAGAAGTAGCTTGAGCTGATTTATTTCAGAAAGTGGGAACTTTGGAAGCCCTCTTCCTTGGTGGAGTTGCTTGCCATGTGTGGATTTTTTTGTGAAATATGAGGACTAGTCAGGGTTAAATATTGTCCAACTCTCGTAGACTTTGGCTAACAGGTACTTGTTCCTGGAAGTAACTGCCTGTCTGTCATTTTGTCTGGTGTCTCATGTCTTTTGTCTCATTTTGTCATTTAGTCTCGTGTCAAAAGGTCCAAGATCCCAATATGCCCTCTTATTTATTGCATAATCTCCTTTGTAGTAGTTATCTTTCCAAAGATATGAGAAATTGTAGGATTCTACATTATAGGGTTCTACATAAAAGGAAAATGAAATTGACTCAATCTTAAAAAGTATTTAAGTGATTATCTTCTCTATTTCAGTCTACCCTCATTTGTCCTGGCCTTCCTTATAACATTCAGCATTAATCTATATGGTGTCTTATCAGACGAAATATAGGCAGTGGGGTTTCTTACTATGAATAAAACTGCACCTGGTTGTGAGATGATCAAACCTCTGAACTCATTAGTCCCATTTGCAACAAATGCATAAACTGGGTGCCTTGTTTAACCTTAGCTGTGAATGCATTTGTTGGGTAACTCCAGTGTCTTCCCACTGTATGAAATGACTGAAGTCGCTATAAGTATTGATTTGGAGGTCACAAATAAATTTTAACAAGTAGGTGAATTCGCAAATATGAAGAATGAGGGTCAAAATTTGTACATGGCTCAGTGTAATACCATTGCTTCTTCTGGAAACATATCTTAAACCACATTTACCAATAATGGATTAATCATGTCATATTCATTTCTGAAAGGCAATATATTTAAAATAACTATTAAATAACAGAACAAAACTGGAGAAACTTGTGTTCTAAGTAACAGCCTTCCAGACTTACCATACTATGAAGGGCTTCAACTTTACTATTTTATAGGAAAAAAAAAAACTGCAACACAGGAATAATTGTATTCTTCTTTGATAAGCTCTGCTTCTAAAATGACATACTATTTATTCATTTAAGAAAGTTCTTGCAGAAAAGACAGTTGGGCTGAGAATGTGGAAATGTAATTCTCCTGGTCCCTCGGGGTGCAAGAAAAATTAAACCAGTTATGAAACTGGTGGATGCCTCTGTGGACTGTCATATAGAAGAGGGATTAGACTCATTTTGTGTTCATGCACAGAGCCGAATCAGCCTCAGAGAGTGGCAGATTTTTGGCTTGGTCCCAGGAAGAACTCTGGAATGATCTCAGCTTCCTGAAAACTGCCAGGGCAATTTTAGGAGTTAGAGGTGAGTGATCATTTTCTGGGGGTGCTAGAGAGGCAAGAGATTCAAACTTTGGGTAAAAAACACAGCACGATGATGTCAGATTCTGTGATGCTATGATATTTTAATCTGCCCTTTTTTCCCACTTGGATTTATTTTTAGTTTTAAAAAAATATGTCAGTAGCAGACTAGTCTCTCAACTATTTCTAAGTATGGTTGAAGTGCTCTGTTTCCCAGCAGGAAGGCAAATTAAGAGATTATAATGTTTACACCCTTAGCATTAATGTGAGGGATAGTACCTATTCCTGCTCTCTCTTGTAGAAATGAAAAAGGCCACTGAGATGAAAGAATGCCACTTCTCTTTTAAAACAGAGTAACTTTGTCTTAATCCACATGTGCTTTTTTACATTTGTTATTTAGTCTATTCAAAAGTCACATTCTTTGAATACCTATTATGTGTTGGGAGTAATAGAGAGCTAAAACATCCTACCCTTTGCCCAGCACACACACAAAATATAAGTAAAATGTAAGTCTTTTTTTTTGTTAACTGATGAATACATTTTAGGGTTTTGTTGTTGACAGAATGTTGACTATAAACACATGGAAGTATTAACTACTGATATGTTATTAATAATCCTTTTCTTTTTTGTAAATTTTAATGCCTAATCTTTCTGAATGCATGGTAGTAGTTCATAACAATGTCATAGCCGATCACAGAACACATCATGATTCAAAATAATTGAGACAATTGCTTAAAACATGCTTATAGTCTTACATAAAAAAGAACGTCACATGTCTTCATTGTTCTGTACTGGAGAGAAGGTGAGGCAAGTACCACTATTATGTGGGTGGTCCCACCAGCCTCAGGGTCCCCCAGAGGTTTTCATCCTCTTGTCACCCCGTGAACATCCCTCCAGAACACTGCATTCTTATTTCAATCAGTAGTACTGCCATCCTTCTACCTGTGTCCAAGTTTATAGCATGTGGATTTTCATGAACTTACTCCTCTGTCTTGCCTCTTCTGACCAATGCATTCCCATGTAGTAACCGACAAGTGACCCTTGTGTTTTCCCTTGTCTTCCCATTTGCTTCTAACATCTTAATTGAGCACCTCCCTTTCTCCATCGTACAGCCTCTCAAGTTATCTAGCTACAGTTTCGCTTGAACCCCTTCATTTAATTCAGGTACAGGTGCAGGTTGTATCCTTTGCCTATAGACTCAAATTCATATATTTTATGGCAAAACATACAAAAGTAAGTAATAGAACATGAAACATAAAATACTTACTGGGTGAATTTTGTAAAGGGGATATGTTTTATAGGATATTTACATACAAAAGTAGTAGTTAACATTGAAACGTCATCTTTCTAGAAGTTATAATGAACTCTATTCTTGCCTGCCCTCCCTCCCTTTTCTTCCTTCCTTCCTCCCTTCCTTTCTGAGACAGTGGCTAGATCACAGCTCACTGCCAGCCAGACCTTCTGGGCTCAGGTGATCCTCCCACCTCAGCCCCGCCAGTAGCTGGGATAACAGGCACGTGGCACCATGCCCTGCTAATTTTTGTATTTTTTGTAGAGAGGAGGTTTCATCATGTTGCCCAGGCTGGTCTTAAACCCCTGGGCTCAAGCAATTTGCCTGTCTCAGGCTCCCAAAGTGCTGGGATTACAGGTGTGAGCCACTGCGCCTGGCCCTGCTCCGTTTTTGGTTTTGTTTTTTCCTTTCTTTCCATCTTTTACCCCATGTTCTTCCATTTTCCTCGTCTTTTAATGATTTCTTTATAAGGATAGCTTTGCCCAAGTGCCAAGTCCAACCAATACTTGTGATAGTTAAAAAATATATGTCCTCTGACTAAGACAGAGTCAGGCTAATTTAACTTTGAAATTTTTGTTTAACAAATGAACAATCAGCTTTTTGGTTATTTTTTTACTTTATAGGTGATACCATTAAGAAAAGCATTCTCAGTTGTGAAGAGCAAGGAATTAGATCTATTTGAGTGATTATAAGAAATGGAATCTTTTGGGTATGTTATATCGTCATCACATGTTTGAGTATCCCGGTATTAAAAGAATAAACCACAAATTTAGATGGAAGGACTTACAATATTTCAACATGAAAACATAAAACCATCATGGTTGTTGATGTGGAAAATGTTAATGTAATTAGCTAGGCTTAGAAACACTTACTTTCATCATGTTAGCAGCTGGCTAGTAAAATTATTTTTCTAGGGCTTGTTGTTGCACTTTCCTCTAAACCAGATCACTTCCTGTTGGACAGTTTAACGAAGTGATTATATGGAAAATAAAAAATGCCAGGAAATTAAAGCTCTTCTAAAAACTAAATAGACTAGCACAGCAGAGCTAGACTGGATGAAATAATGTCCTTGTGGCTTCCAACAGAGAATGAAGCCGCAGTGGTACACCAAGCAGTAACTTGGCATTTGGCTATTAAACTGAATATTTATGAGTAAATACTTTAAATGTCAGTCTGTGGTGCTTAGCATACCCACTCCTTGACTTTCACGTTTTTTTATTGTTCGAATAGAATGGTTTAAGTTTTTATTTGTCTAACAGAGAGAAAGGAGGAGCGAAGCATCAGCCCTTGTTTTTGGTTTGGATTCAGGTATCTATAGGAGACCATGTGGTGTGGCTGGGGCACTGGGCTGGTCACCAGAAAACCTAGGATCCCATCCCATAATCGACACTAAATGACAATGTGATGTTGACCAAAAACCCTAGGCTTTCCAGTGCCTCAGGTTTTTTTCCTCTGAATACTGAAATTGATTAAATAGTCACCATTTATTGAGCACTTATTACGTGCCAAACATAATGCTAAGTGCCTGACAACACACACACACACACACACACACACACACGCATATATTTTTACTTTTCACAGTCCTATGAAAAGTATTATCTCTTTAAAATAGATGGATACACTGCAGTTCAGAAAGTTCGATGTTCATACAACAAGTAATAATAATGATAATAAAGATCACTTAACAAAAAGTGTGCTAGTATGCCAAACTCCTTAAAATGCATATTACTCTTAAACCACTTTAGTCTACAGGTTGGCCCATTTAATCTCAGTAACAGTCTTGAGAAAATTAGTTCTCCCATTTTACTAATAGGGAGCCTGAGGTACAGTGAGCCTTAGTAGCTCAACTAATAATCAGAACTTACTAATCTTGTCTTATTCAACATTTATGTTGGAATTTTTAATGTAGGAAATATCCTGAATTTTCCCCCTTTTATTATTTGTATTAGGAAAACAATATGGTTAAAAAGAAGGAAAAAGTTAAATGATTAAGAGAAAACCTTAAAATACTCAAGAATCCCTTCCATTTTTATGATTTATGAGCAAATCATTTATTGTAGGTTAATTTAGTACCCACAACTGGCTATTAGTAAAAAATAAAATTGAGTTAAATAGTGATGTTCAAATACGGACTTTGTGTTGATTTAAAGTTTTTGTTTACTTTTACTCTTTTAAGTGTCCTGTTTTATGAGTGGTACTAAATTGCTCCTGTTCTGTGGTTTCTGTGTATGGATGATCAGAGATCTTCACATGGTAACACAAGCTTCCATAGAATGTACATCTACCTGATTCAGGCATCCAGTTACATACTTGTCACATATTAATTTAGTTTCTTTGCATGGTACTCTTACCAGATGGGCAATGCTTTTCACTGCCCATCCATGTAGAAATAAAGGCAAGATACAATGATAAAACTCCAGAGTATGAAACAGAGCCTGACCTTGAGGAAACTGACTTTGCATCCCATATCCTTCTTATGCTCTGTGCTGCTGACCTTTATGAAGTAACCTCCTAAACATCCTGCCTGTTGCTGCCACATGTACACGCTCAAGTTCTGGGACGCAGCCAAACATATGTGAAGTTATCAAGTTAATATATCTCATCTTCCAGGAATATCAGCTTTACTCAGAGGTTAAAGGAAAACAAGGATTATTTTAATAGTAACATTAGATTCATGGAGGAGACAGATGTAAAATTCTCATTCCCTTTTAAGATGAGATGAGATGTGAGAGTTTTGTTTTTGTTGATGGTCGTCTTGGACTTTGCCCACAGATGACCCCGGTCCTCTGAATTACAGAGGTAATGTGTGGGAAACACTGAGAAGCCTGTTCTTCACCTGGTTTCTTCACTGTGAAGTCATATCTGAATCTCATCACTATGCAAAATGCCTCAACCACTTGACCTGTGCTGATTCGCTGTCTCTGGGCCGGCAACTTATCCTTTCCTAAGTGTAGAGATCTAGTATATATGGCTCGATTCATGAAGATCCCTGAAGAGAAATTTCTGCAAACTCCTCCAGAATTAAGAAAATTAAAGGAGTACTTTCTTCTTTCTTTCTTTCTTTTTTTTTTTTTTTAGGTACATTTTCAAAGTTCTATTTACATCATCCATTTGCCATCAGTACTCTAAAGGCAACTGGCAACTAGTTTTCGTATACTAAAACCAGTGGTTTTCTAATATTCTGGCTCATTTGATAGATGTAGACAGTTAATTCAGATTACCTGCTGCTTTGCAGCAGGGGATGGGCCAAGCCATACGAAGATATGGGAGGGATACCAAGAGTCTCTGAGTGGTTCTAAGTGACTCTCTTGGAATACACCAGTTGCTTTAGATGTGAACACTCTGCTGGGTGAACAGGAAGCACTAAAATATACCATGGTGATGCTTTGCTAAGTGGCATTCTAGAATTCCTTCCTAATCTCGTTATCAGGAATACCTTATGGTGGCCCTTTTTAGTATAAGCAAAATACTTTACTAACATTTCATAATGTTCAGTTTTTCGTCCCTATTCAATGACAGCTGAACTGGATCATCCAGATCATGACATTTTACTTTGGGACTTGAATTAGTTCAACAATTTGTATTATCCAGGTTAACAGGGTAACAGTAATATCTTCAGTGTGTAATGTATAAGATATATCCTACACAAAAGTCTAGATTTTTTTTAAAAAAGGTTTAGAAATGCTGTGTCTTATTCTCAGCTGTATGTGGAATTAAATAGTGGAAAAGCGCTGTACTGGGATATAGTGTTGGAATGCAATGCATGCTACAAGCTGACATCCTATAATCACAGATATTTGCATCCCTAGTGTGGCAGGCAGCCTCCATGTTAACTTGAATAGAGTTATACTTGACACACAAACATGTGGCACAGGAATAATATTTGTTTCCTATAAAGTAATGTAAAAACATCCCTTAAAGTTATTGTTATGTTACCTTAAAATTATATAACCTAGATTTGCATTGAACTGTAATAGAATAAATATTTGTTTATTTTATTAAGTGACTATTCCATTAATCTCCACAGGCTTTGACTTAGCAGCTCTAGTAGGAGACGGCCATTCACCATTGCAAATGGCATTATAACCAGAGGCCACTGCTATTTGTTTTTATTTTTATTTTTTTATTTTTTTGGCTTTGAGACTGAGTCTCACTCAGTTGCCCAGGCTGGAGTGCAATGGCACAATCTCAGTTCACTGCAACCTCTGCCTCCCGGGTTCAAGCAATTCTCTTGCCTCAGCCTCCTAACTGGTATTGCAGGTGTGTGCCACCACACTCTGCTAATTTTTGTATATTTAGTGGAGACGGGGTTTCACCATGTTGGCCAGACTGATCTCGAACTCCTGACCTTGTGTTCCACCCCCATCATCCTCCCAAAGTGCTGGGATTACAGGCGTGAGCCACCACACCCAGCCCTATTCTTATTTATTTTATGCATTTTTTTCCTTTGCTGTTTATATGCTTACAGATTTTAATTGGCAGACAAAAGTGTATGTACTTACCAGGTACAACATGATGTTTTGAAGTATATATACGTCGTGGAATGACTAAACCTAGCTAATTTACCTAGATATTAACTCACCTAGTTATATTTTTTTGTAGCGAGAACTCTTTCTATCCACCCTATTAGTGTTTTTTCACGAATGTAATATTAACTATAGTCACCATGTTCTACAATAGATCTCTTGAACTTGCTTCTCTTTCTAACTGAAAGTTTGTATCCTTTGACCAGAATCATTTCAACTGTTCTAGACCCCCCAGCCCTAGGTAGTCACCATTGTATTGTTGTTTTTATGTGTCTACTCCAGCCTCCATAGGGCTTTTGTTGAAATTAAGCATTCAAGTAAGGTTTTCCTTACCTGGGTCTGCTGTCCTGCTTCTACAGAGAGAGATGTGCAAATTCAGTCAAACAAACAAAAAAAATAATGTGGCAGATCTTGGATTCAGTTATAATCTAAGCAATGTGCTTTGTGAATATTTTGAAAAAAGTTTCTGTAACTTAAAATGTGGCAACTAAAGAGGTGAGAGATTGTTATATAGATACAAAAATGACCTTCCTCTAGCATAAAAGATAAATATAATAATAGAAATTAAATATGAAAAGACTATTTAGCATGGTTTTCTAGTGCAGGGGTCTGGGTGAAGTTGTTTAAGAGAAAGGGAGAAAGGCAGAATGGATTTCAGAATATCAAGCATCACGTTAGCAAAGTAAAGTTTGGTGCCCTAAATAGCATCTGGGGTTGGTATTCCTCCTAGAGTTACTTATTTACTTTCTGGAAATGAATTGAAAACTCATTTCACCTCTTTTATACATCATATGGTCTGGATTCTAGATGCCTGCACATAGGAAACATATGTCTCTGCATATGGTTCGTGTCTCTTCTCTTGTTAGGTTGAGAGGCCCCTATAAGATGCTATTTACAGGTAAGTGATTTTCCTTCTCTTGGCTTCTCTTCTTAAAGCCAGAGGACTAGACTGTGTGATCTTCCTCAATGCCTGACTGGTATTAGCATTCTCTAATTGTACAATCAGACTGACTGGCTAGTGTGAGGTTTTGTTTTTTCAGTGTGTTTGTGAATGCAGGTAAAAACTGTTATTTGGACACTTCGCCCTCCTTTCTTTTCCTTCCCTTGGAACTTCCTTCCTCCTTTCCTCAACTATATTCCACAAAGGAATTCCTGGAGACATCCCTTCAGAGAGATTTTGTCCACAATTGTATGTGGATCCATTCATTGTTTTGTGCTTATGAAGTATAAAATAGAAGGAGATAAGGATCCTTTTAGTTTAGGTTCTTGAGGATGATAAAGTATACCATGTACATCCCTACCCCTTGACATCCTCGCTCCGCACCAAAAAATAAAAACAAAAACAAAATCCAAAGGAATCATCCATGCTGTGACTCTCCCATGCTTCTGATTTACATACTTTAAACTGTATCTGTCAGAGAGATGGCTGGAATATCTGGTAGGATGATCAACCCTGGGTAGGTAGAGTATGTTTATGTTGCCAACTTTCGTAGAGATGAGCAGAAAGACCTGGAAGTGGTGTAAGTCTGTGGAAGCACAAAGTAATGGCATGAGTGCTGAAGGGAACGGACGTGCATTGACATCACATCATGGGCAAAAGTATTCTGCCAGGTGATTTAGGTACATTCTCCTCTCATCCTCACTGTATCTTAAATGATTTATATCATTCCTATTTATGAGGAGACTGCAGCTTCCAGAGGCTTAGTAACTTGTCCAAAGACTCACAATGACTAGCCGATATAGAATAGAAAGCCACATTTTCTGACTGTAACCACTGATGAGTCTTCACTGAAGCTCTTCTCTTTTGTGAAATGAAAGAATCCACCTTCTTTGACCCAATGGTTTCAGGTCATCTCAAAAATTGTTTTGGTGAGGTAGAAAATGGCTGTCAGTTTTTTCCTCTAGTTCGGTTGAATGAGCTCAAAGAGCAGGCAAAACTATGATAATGAAGTTAAATTCACAACCCATTAAACCTAAGCCAACAGTTAAGTCCAATTATGCTTAGCACTTGCAGCTTACATAAATATTAAATTGTCAGGTTTAATATACTTCAAAATGTGCTCACCCGCGTTTTTCCAAATTCATTATTTTAAGGTCTGCTGAGGCATATTATGTTGGCAAAATGCTTTCTTGCTGAAGAGGTTGATAGGAGAAGAGTTTATTTGTGGCACTTGGGTTGGAAGCATGGGCAATTGCTCAGTTTGGTAGGCCAGAGGTTACCTAGAGTGATTCAACTCACAGATTAAAAGATGACAGTTTATTTTTGTTTTGTTACTTAAATAAATGGAAAACCCAGAAATCAAATTGCTGTTGTTTCTAAATAAGTTGCATGGAAAATAACTCGCTCATTTTCCCATACCTTCTCACTGGATATTTGCACCTAAATATATTGCAGTAATCTCAAACTATACATGTTAAGGGATGACCTTATTTTCTCTCCCGTATTCTCTGTTTTCCATCTCAGTTAATGGCATCATCATTCCCCTAGTTATAAAAGCCTAAAAACTCATAGACTTATTTGATTTCTCTTTTCCTCCTTCTTCCACCAAACTCAGGCAGTAGCCTAGGAGAGAATTGATTACTTCAGAAATGCATCTTAAATTTGATCTCTTGTCATCCTATATTTGGCTGATTTAGTTTGAGTCCGGCTTATTGCTTTGGGAATTTTTGCAAGGATTTTGGCGTCTAGGAGAAAACCCTGTCAGTATGGCCAGGGTCCCTTGCTGGTCTCATCTGATGTAATGTACCTCATGCTCTTGTCAGATGGAACTTTCCATTCAAAAAATATCATGCTGTACTCTGTATTTCTCTGCCTTAGCACATCTTGTTCCTTTCCCACCCTATCTGTGATTCATCCAGTTAATGTTTACTGCGAACTCTATTTCTCCAAAAAAGATCTAGCTCATATATTACTTCCCTGGATATTTTCCGAGATCCAATAGTCCTCTCTTGTGTGGTGCTGTGGCGCTTTTCTCTTTCCTCAATTATACCTTAAAGCGTTGTGTTTTACTTCATGTGTGGGCCTCCCCTCCTCTCCTGGGAAGACCTTGGGGTTAGAGACAGTGTCTTGTTTTGAGTTCCTTACTTTACAAAAGCAGTACTTGACACATAGTAGATTGTCAGTGAATGTCAGTGGATATGCTGGAAGCTGAAGTGAAGAATTAAACACTCTCAGCAAAGTGTTTAATTTTGGATGTATGTAGTGGTGAGAATAGCTATATGGTGTTTCCAGGACAGGTAGTAGAAACTTTGATGCATTGTTGATAGGAAATACCTCCTAGTGTCTGATACTTTTTAATACAAAGCACATGTTTTCATTATAGCCTTTCTTCTAATCAGTTGGGCTTCTCCATTAAGATATTTTACCATAACTAAAATATGAACCATTTGCATGTGGAAACAATGTATAATTATTTTCTTGCCTCCGAAGTCCTGAGAATATTTCTAATTAATATTTTATTATTGATAGATGGATTAAATCAATGGACAGGAGAGTTAGGGCATATACTTTGCATCAACTTTCCAACTATAGTTGGATTTATATTCTAAGTGGATTGATCATTTAACTGCTTGCTGAATTTAAGTTACTTTTATTGACAGCATCTGCTTCTCATATAAAGGAAGTGTTTAAGAAATGATGTTCAGGGTGCTAAGGTTCTTCTTTTTATTCATGTTATCGGAAAAAAGTTCTCAAATAAGTGAGAAAGCAAACACATTAAGAAGTAGCTCCAGAATTACAAAGTAAATCCTTTTGAAACCACTGACTGGAGCAAGCTGTCTATGGGGCCAAAGACCCAGTCTTTCTACTCACACCAAGAGTTTAAATCGTGGTTTAAGTACAGTATAATATTTAAGAAAATTTAGATTTTTTTCTTTTGTAATTACAATAAAAGCAACCCTTAAATCCAGTTTAATCTAATAGTCTGTGTAGTTCCCCAGCTAATGTTTGTAAAGAGTAATGAGTGACTGAATTACGAAGACTGAATTAAGCAACTTATAAATGGTGAAACCTCTGAAGTCAATGCAATTTTATTAAAATCGTTATTAGTTTCTGGTAAGGATTATATACTTCCATGAATACAAATCAGCTTGCAGGTAGCAGACTACTATTGATGATTAAGAACCTCTCTTTGAAAGCTAAAAATTGATGAAGACAGGTTCAGTTCCTATGTTTTTTGTAGTGTTGTTGGAATCTCTTCATCTTCCAGTGGTAGCAGTCTAAGGAGGACTGATTCAGTGGTGTGTTTGACTAAGGGGGATTATGTCAAATGAGTGTATGCAGATGAATGAATTAGTTGAATGAGTGTATGCGGATGCATAGAGATGGAATTAAAGCTAGGATACAGATATGGAAAGGTATTCACACATTTATTTTGTATATATATATAAAAATACATATATATGCACATGCATCCATATTCATTTATTTATGTAACTGCATATTTCCCTTAGTTTGGGAATGGTGCTGACTCTGGAAAAATATTGATGAAGGTTGAGTTCATTCAAGTTGACAGTTTTTTCTATTGAATATTGTAGTGTCTGAACACATGAGACCATTACAAGGAGATGTTGAAGGCCATTTTGTTTTTAATTCAGGTAAAAACATGTTGATTCTTGCTGTATTTTTGAAAAACAATCTAAAAGATATTTGTTTGTATATTGTCTCTTTGTACATGTTTAGGGAATTCATCTTCTCATGAAAGAATGGTCTCTGGTATTCTCATTCTGGTTAAGGCTCATAGTAAGGTTATACTACGTGGCAAGAGTCACAATTTCTGTTGCCATTCTATTTATAAGTGGAGAAAAGAAGCACCACCAAAGGCTTATACAGACAAGGTAGTGTGAAGTCTCAGAAGGGCAATGAGGAGGGTGCATGCCAGCAATATCTAGGGGTCTTTACAGATAGATGTAATTTAAAACACCTTAATTATGAAAACATGTTAACGGTTTTATATTTAGAATGATTGGCTTAGGTGAAAAACAAGATGCCAAGGTCATTAATAGAAGCACTTGGCTCCATGACTTTTCTTTCATCAGTTTATTGGCTAGTGTGCCTCTAAATATATGTAGAAGGAGTTCCTGTCATCTTCCATTTCTCCCTGCTTTTCATCTTCTGTTTGATGCATATTGCTAAGTGTAAGTGACGGGGTGTAGAGATGGAGTTCTGACAGCTTCTACTCTTTTCTGTTCTTGCAATGCACTACAGTGGATCACCATTGTCACTACCTATAATTCCTTTCATCTCTACACTGAGGTCCTTTCCAGGCTGTTTGTGTAACTTTTGTCTCTGGATTCCCAAATCTATCACAGTGGCCAGGTGCTTGATAATGTATTTCTTAACTGATTCTTAACTGACAATAAATGAATGATTTTCTAATTTTCCTTCTATAAATGACCTTCTGAGACTTCACACTACCTTGTCTGTATAAGCCTTTGGTGGTGCTTCTGTGTAATTACTATTACCAGTTGAGTTTTTACCTTCAAATGATTTCTTGTTGCTCATTAATGTCATTTTTGTTCTGATTGAAGTAGTCCCTTTAGCATTTCTTGTAGGACAGGTCTGGTGTTCATGAAATCTTTCAGATTTTGTTTATCTGGGAAAGTCTTTGTTTTTCCTTCATGTTTGAATGATATTTTCACAGAGTATACTATTCTAGGCTAATTGTTTTTTCTTCATCACTTTAAATATGTCATGCCACTCTCTCCTTTCCCGTTCCATTGTACGTTATTTGTTTCTTTTATTTTGCTTCTTTTAGGATCCTTTTTTAAAACCTTGTTGACCTTCAGGAGTTTGATTATTAAATGCCTTGAAGTGATCTTCTTTGTGGTACATCTGGTTGGTATTCTTAACCTCCTTGTGCTTGGATATTGATTTTTTTTTTTTTTAAGATTTGGAAAGTTCTCCATAATATAAACCTTTAAATCAAATTTCTTACCCCTATGTCTTTCTCTACCTCCCTTTAAGGCCAATAACTCTTATATTTGCTCTTTTTTTTTTTTTTTTTTTTTTTAAGACAGAGTCTCACTCTGTCTCCCAGGCTGTTGTCAGTTGCCCAACCTCCACCTCCCAGGTTCAAGTGATTCTCCTGCCTCAGTCTCCTGAGTGACTGTGATTATAGGTGCCTGCCATCATGCCCAGCTAATTTTTGTATTTTTAGTAGAGATGCGTTTCACCATGTTGGCCAGGCTGATCTCTAAATCCTGACCTCATGTGGTCCGCTTGCCTTGGTCTCACAAAGTGCTGGGATTACAGGTGTGAGCCACTGCACCCAGCCTATATTTCCTCTTCTGATGCTATTTTCTGCATTTTGTGGGCATGCTTCATTCTTTCTTATTCTTTTTTCTTTAGTCTTTTCTGACTGTATGTTCGAATAGCTTGTCATCAAGCTTACTAATTCTTTCTTCTGCTTAGTTTTGCTATTAAGAGAATCTGATGTAATCTTCAGTATGTCAGTTGCATTTTTCAACTCTAGAATTTCTGCTTGATTCTTTTTAATTATTTTAATCTTTTTGTTGAGGTTATTGGATAGAATTATGATGTTCTTTGTGTTACCTTGAATGTTTTTGAGTTTCCTCAAAACAGCTATTTTGAATGCTCTGTCTGAAAGGTCACATATCTCTGTCTCTGCAGAATACATCAATGGTGCCTTATTTATTCATAGTTCATTTGGTGAGATTGTGTTTTCCTGGAAGGTCTTCATGCTTGTGGATATTTTTCTGTGTCTGGGCGTTGAAAAGTTAGGTATTTACTTTAGTCTTCACTGTCTGAGCTTGTTTGTACCTCTTCTCCTTGGGAAGGCTTTCCAGGTATTTGAAGGGACTTGGGTGTTGTGATCTAAGCCGTATCTGCATTCAGGAGCACAGTGATTCTTGGAGACTTGTAGATATTTTGCCATTTTGGTCTTGGATAAGCTCCAGAAAAGTTATATGGATTACCAGGCAGAAACTCTTATTCCCTTCCCTTACTTCCTCCCAAATAGAGTCTCTCTCTGTGTGCTGAGCTGCCTGGAGCTGAGGGTGAGGACATACAAGAACCCCTGTGGCTACCACCACTGGGACTATGCTGTGTCAGACCTGAAACAAGTATAGCGCTGAGTCTTGCATAAGGCCTGCTGTAACCATTACCTGGTTACCACCTATGTTTGCTCAAGGCCCTAGGGGTCTACAGTCTGCAGGTGACAAAACTAACCAGGCTTTCTTTTCAGGGTGGTGAGTTCCACCAGGCTTGGGGTGGATTCGAAGATGCCTTCTGGGAGCCAGGGAATGGAGTCAAAAACTTAAGAAGCCTACCTGACATTCTAGTCTACTGTGGCTGAGCTGGCAATAAAACCATATGACATAGTCCTTCCCACTCTTCAATCCTTTTTCCACAGATAGAGGAGCATCACCCCATGGCCACCACCACCATGGGCCCATAGGGAGTACTGCCAGGCTCCTGCCAATATTCAGTTAAGGCCCAAAGGCTCTTCAGTCAGCTCGTGGTAAATGCTGCCAGGACTGGGACTCACCCTTCAGGGCAATTGGCTCTTCTTTGGCCCAGGGCAGGTCCAGAAATGCCATCCAAGATCCAAGGCCTTGAACCAGGGACCCGAAGAGCCTGCCTGGTGCTCTACCTCACTATGCCTGAGCCGGTACCTAAGGTGCAAGACAACGTTTCTTTTTAATTTTTCCCTCTGCTCTTCTCAAGCAGAAGTAGTCTCCCCATAACCACCACAGCTGGGAAGATGATGGTTCTGACCTGAAACCAGCGTGTGTCTGAGTCTCACCCAAGGCCTGTGGTATATTACCTGGGTATTACTGCTGGTTCTTCAGGGACTAAGGGCTCTTTAGTCAGTAAGGGATGGATCTTGCCTCGACTGGGTCCTTTCCTTCAAGGCAGTGGGTTCCCTTCTGGCCAAGGATGTGTCTAGAAGTATCATCAGGGAGCTAGGGCCTGTAATGGAGACCTCATGACCTGACCAGAGCTCCATCCTACTGTGGCTGTGCTGGTATCCAAGATGTAAGACAAAGTCCTCTTTATGTAATCTTTTCTTTTCTCAAGCAGAAGGAAAGGATGTCTTTTAGAGCTGCGAGCTGTGCTGCCTGGTGTTGGTAGAGGGGTGATCCAGGCACTCCCTTCACTGCCCAGGCTGGAGTCATAGTAGGTTACATGCCCGTCCAGTCCACAGACCCTGAGCCCAGTGCAGCACCAGGACTTGCCTAGGAATTTCAGTCCTGGTGGCCTAGACTGCCCCTTGAGTTCCAGCTTGGCTCATAGATTGATAACCCAAGCATTTTAACTCATTGCGAGGCAGCATTTCTCTGAGAAGATCAGATAGTGGTTTCCTTTACAAATGGCTCTTCCAGTGAAAGATCCTCTCCCTTTCATGATGAGGGATACCTTTTGGTGCTAGGAAGGATGAGCTTCATTGTACATTTGGTTGGTTTTTCAAAATAATTGATTGGGTTAAAATGCATGATCTGATAGAAAGTCCATTTTCCTAGCTTGTTTTCTAAGGGTCAAAAAAATTATGCTTTTGTATTGGCTGATTGTATGTACTATTTTTCTGATATTTTTTCAGTACTTTGATACTTCTCAGATGCTGGGTTTTTGGGTGTGTGTGTGTGTGTGTGTGTGTGTGTGTGTGTGTGTGTTTTGAGATGGAGTCTTTCTCTGTTGCCCAGGCTGGAGTATAGTGGCATGATTTCTTCTCATTGCAGCCTCTGCCTCCTGGGTTCAAGTGATTCTCCTGCTTCAGCCTCCCGAGTAGCTGGGACCATAGGACTGTGCCACCATGCTGGGCTAATTTTCATATTTTTAGTAGAGACACGGTTTCATCATGTTGGCCAGGCTGATCTTAAGCTCCTGACCTCAGGTGGTCCACACGCCTCGGCCTCCCACAGTGCACTGGTTATTTTTGAACAATAACCTCATTGTAGAAAATTTGGAGAATGTATGAAAGTCTGATCATGATCCAGTGATTCAGATAAATACGTAAACATGTGGGTAGATGTTCTCTCAGGCTTTTCTCCATGCATATTTATATGTTTGGCTTTTCTCTAGTAAGAAGATAAAAAGACCCCATCTTCTCTAGTACCAAAGTGAGAGATGTTTATAAATGGCATAAAAGGTTATTAACACATTTGCAGTTTTCTTCATGATGATGAATCCTTTGTGTGTTTGAACAAGTTGGTCCAAGAAAAATGGGTACGTTATTTTTCTAAATAATAAGAAATATTTTGGATAATGGATTATACTTGTCACAGGAGGTTAATGAAGAGTGAAAAGAATAATCTGAGTATTTTTACCAATTCAGAAAGATTCTATATAAATGCCAAGCCACATAAGTATTTGAGAATACAGATTACATCTAGGGTTCACAGCATACAAGGCCATGTTGGATAAAGAAACATAGCTACTTGGGAACATCAGTGAGCATGTAATTGATATTGATTTAGAGCCCAGCAGAAAGTGTTCAGATATCTGAAATGTGGTTCTAAATGTAAACTTGAATGCATTCTGTTTTGTATTTGATCATTCCCTCTTTTTATTTTCAGTGTTCTAGGTTTTTTCTTTCATTTTTTGTTTTTGATATCTTTGTGTTTATTGTTTATATAAATGCAAAGATTAGCAAATTCTTTATGGAACAAGGAGGGTATATTAACAAGTATATAAATAATTAAACACAAAACAAAGTAGTACAGAAAGGAAATACAGTAAGTTTCCTTGAACTGAAACATAATTGGGAAGGGGAAAAAACTTACTTTATAAAAACGGAATTAAGCAGAAATTTATATATTTCAGTCTTATTCTTGTCTTGATATTTTGTCTCTTTTCTTTCCAATTTTTGAGGCTGTTAACTAGAATCCCTGTAAGCCATTTAAAGTACTAACTCAAAGGCTCTTCTTCCAGGATTGAATCTAGGAAAACAGAAAGATCCCCCTTTAACCCTTCGCTTTGATAATAAATGAAAAGACAGAATTGATAATGGCAGTCATTTGTAATGTATGATTGTATTTAAAAAAATACGCTTACTTTTTTCTGTTACAATTGATTTCTTTGAGCAAATCTACCATATTTTTTAGTGTAATTAATAGAGGCCATAAATCTTTGCAAGCTGTTTCTGTTAACAGCACAGTAATATGGGAACATGAGGTTTTAGGATGACATCCTGTTAGATATTTAGCTAAAAATTGCATGCACCATTTATTAAATGTGTCAGATGGAGTCCAACCATAGCACATTAAAAACCAAAGCTATGGCAAGTTTACTTAGTTTCCCAATACCTTACATAGCAAAGCTATTTTTCAATAACAGTTATTGTTTTCTTTGTATTGTTTAGCTTATATAAGAAATATTGTAGCAGTGTTTAGATCTCTTAACACAAATATTATTAAATGTAGTTTATGTGTATAATATATTAGTACTCATATATATTGTAAATACTTCCTTTTAATCGATTATAATGTATTGATTAACCGGCAGTTTCTTCTTTAAGATGGCCTAATCTTCAGAATAACTGGACTTTTTTTCCCCCTTTCCGCATTGTTTCTGCTCCTCTGCAGACCTCTGTCATATATTTTTTCTTTTTATGTTAATGATGCTTATTCTAAGTTCGTAACTAGAACCATGAACTCAAAATTTACATTTGTTTGAATACTGTAGTATATTATGCATCTTTTTAATTTTTTTCAGATTTTTTCCAGAGTGCTTTAAAAGTTAATTCTTGTATGGCTGGGCACGGTGGCTCACGCCTGTAATCCTAGCACTTTGGGAGGTCGAGGCAGGCAGATCACAAGGTCAAGAGATCAAGACCATCCTGGCCAATGTGGTGAAATCTTGCCTCTACTAAAATACAAAAATCAGCTGGGCATGGTGGCATGTGCCTGTAGTCCCAGCTACTCAGGAGGCTGAGGCAGGAGAACTGCTGGAACCTGGGAGGCAGAGGTTGCAGTGAGCCAAGATTGCACCACTGCACTCCAGCCTGGTGACAGAACGAGACTCTTATCTCAAAAAAAAAAAGTAATTATTGTATTTGTCCACCTGCTAACTTATTTTTGAGACTGTATTATAAATACATATTGTCTGTCCATATATATACATATTTTTTAAACCGAGTCTTACTCTGTCACCAGGCTGGAGTAACCGTGGCATGATCTCGACTCACTGCAACCTCCATCTCCTGGGTTCTAGCAGTTCCCTTGCCTCAACCTCCTGAGTAGCTGGGACTATAGGCACCCACCACCATGCCCGGCTAATTTTTTGTATTTTAGTAGAGACAGGGTTTTACGTGGCCACGATGGTCTCAATCTCCTGACCTGGTGATTTGCCATCTGTCCATATATTTTATGTAATGGAGTATTATTTTCATATTAATATAATTCATGATATGCAAAATACTCTTATTTTTTCTTATATTTCATATCTTATAATGTTTAGAGATCCTCACATTATCCTACATTGTTATGAATTCTACAGTTTTAAAATAGGATATATTACTTGCATCAAAAATAAATCAGTATGTTTAGAATCTCTGATACCTGTGCCTTTAAGACATATTGAAAATTTTGAAAAAAATTCTTGATCAGCCTCTTATCTCCTTCCAGAAACTTAACCTATGATTAGTAGTGATACACAATGGCATAGGCACAACATGGAATTGCATCTGTCGTAGGTAACTAAGATAAGTATCTAGCCTACTGAGTACATACTAACCATGCCTTTAAAGAGAAATACATGGAGCAGGAATTTTTAAAAAATCGACACACATGGATTAGATAGCATTACTTTTTACTTATTAATTAAGCTGTAAGCTCAATGAAGATAAGAGCAGTTTCTGATTTGTCATTATGACCTCTAGTACAGCAGACATACTAAATAATTTTAAAGAAGAGGTGTTTATTGAATGAAACTAACTTTTCAATGCACTTCATGTAATAGAATTAAGACAAAGCTAAAGTTTCTAAGCACAAAGAGTGTATCTTGATGCTCTTAAACTGTTGCCATTAACTTTGCCAGACATTGGTTTGTTATGTTACATATAAATGAAAGATTATATGACTCTGTACATACATATATAAAGTCTGTTTGTGTGCATTTTGGTTTTCTCTACTCCTGGCTTATATCCAGATAAAGTCAGTACTGTTGTTTTCTTCCCTCTAAGCACTGAATGCCCCTATATGGCATTTTAATACTAAAGTATCTCTCTGAACATAGATTTATGGTTCAAATCAGCTCTGATCGGCTATATGGTTCCATATTTCAACATCTGGCTGATCCTTCTATTCTTCTTATTTTTTTAAAATATTTTTCAAAGTAAGCTTATGATATGATCAATCTCTTCTGCCGTAGCTTGGTTGTCTGCAATCTTTTCATACATTTTGCCTTAAAGTTTTTTATTTAATTTGCCATGTTAAAAAAAAAACAGTTTTAAACATATATTAGTTGATTCTCATACTGCTAAAAAATACTCCAGACGAGGTAATTTATAAGAAAAGAGGTTTAATCAACTTGCAGTTTTGCATGGCTGGGGAGGCCTTAAGAAACAATAATGGCAGAAAGGGAAGCAGGTTTTACATGGCAGCAGGAAAGAGAGAGTGTGAGCATGTAAAGGAAGAACTGTCAAACACATATAAAAGCAAACATCATGTGAGGACTCACTATCATGAGAACAGCATGGAGGAAACTGCTCCCATGATCCAATCACCTCCACCAGGTCCCTCCCTTGGCATGTGAGGATTATAATTCAAGATGAGATTTGGGTGGGGACACAGACAAACTATATCAAATTATTAGGTGGAGTTTTCAATATATTTGGTGGTGTTTGCTAGGATATATATTGTATATTTGAGTTCTGAGAGATATTTGTGCCAAACATTTTAGTATTAGGGAATGATTACAGATTCTTAGGAGATCTTTGATGAAGTAAACTTTTCCATTTGATTGCAATTTCTTTGTAGGTTTTCTATTATAACGAGGTGTTTGAGACAATTAGGATTTATGTTTATTTAGTTTGATTGTGCCTTTAAAAAACAGCAGACTTTGGAGTACAGGATAAAACATTTAAAGTAATTGAGTGTCATGGAGTGGGGATTGTAAACTGGATATGGGAGATTAGATTTACTCTATGTGATTTAACGTGTCAAACCAGTCCAGGACAGAAAGTAAACACTAGAATTAGTGAATTCCTGGGTATTATATACTGCATCAATATAGTGCCTTTTCTACTATTGAGGAAAATTACGTGGGATCTAGAGAGGTCCCTATCACTCATATCAGTAGCATAAGCATAACTACTGTATATGAATATGTGAGATATGTACATATGTGTATCCTACTGGGAAAGACCTTTCTAGGTTCCCAGGGCCAGCTCTTTGAGAATCAATGTTTTAATGAAATGCTGGGAAAGAATAGGTGGAAGTTCTCCTTAATCATGTTGTATCCATTTCACCACCTATGATATTTCAAATGATAGCCATTTGCCAAGGGTGCTATCATCACCATGAGCACTCATGATACATGTTTGCTGGTTTTCGAAGTTGCATTTTCTAAAGTGCTAAACAGCTCTTTCATTGAAAATCTGCCACTCCTCTTAAGGATATGGCCTCAAAACTTTTTATGATACAGTGTTTCACACCAGTAATCAAATTGTGAGGCATTTCTACCATTAAGATGTCACTGTCCACTCCACATTGGGAAGATGTTTCTCCTGCTATACCATGAGGAAGTAGAAGGTTACAAAAAGAGATTAGTGTCATTTTGAGAAGATTTAGTAGTTATATCTACTCATTTGAAGTGTGGAAACGTGCTTCTTACTTGAAATCAGAAATAGCAGCAACAAGAAGCCTACAGTAAATGAATGTGAACTTTCACCAGGTCTGTGTATCTCTTGTTCCACACTGATTCTGTAGGCATCAAAACTGAGTGGTCCAGGAAGACCGTAGATACATTATGAATTTGTAGTCAAGCATCTTCTCTATCAGGCGCTAACTTTGCCATCTTACTGTTCTTAGCAAAATTTAAGCTCACAAAGATAAAGATAAAGGCCCTCAGGCAAGGTCCTTTTTCAGTCAAATGCTTTCAGTTAAAAGTTTTGTTGCTTGTATGATTTTCTAACACTTCTAAGAATGTGACTTTCCTAAGAAGTCCTCATCAGTGACGGTAAGTAAATTCTTCCTAGTTTCTCCTCAGCCTTCCTTTCCAGCGTTGGCTTTTATTCCCCATTTCTTCCGTAGAAGCCACATAAAAGCATGCTGAGCTTCCCAAATGTACTGTCCTCATTTATGCCTGTCGGAAATTGCTTTCATATATGTCTGTATTGTCCTCCTTTATTCTCCCTGCCAAACCTCTACCTATCCTTCATGATTGATCTCAGGTGTTACCACCTGTCTTTGACTTTGTTCCCAATAGTTATCTTCTCCTTGAGTCTATATTATGTGATAGCTCCATTAACACATAGCAAGTTATATTACAGTTATTAGTTATCTTTTAGGTACTAATGTAGTCACGATCTTCAAGCACAGCAACCTTTATGTGCTTCAAGACACCAGTTGTCTCAGTATCTGCCACTCAGTAACAACAATATTCAACCTTTGTCATGGGAATAAAGAAAAGATACCAAGAAACCTGCTTATTATTTTGCTGAGACACATTAAAGAACTATGAAATCAGGACAGTCAGTATTTCAAATGTGAATGCCATCGGTGTCGACTCTAATCAAAGTGAAGGATGTGCAGTCTTTGGAATATCTACTCTACAAGTAAAGAGCTGTGCACATTCCCAGAGCTATTCAAGTCCTTCTATGTCAATGACAAGTCCTTGTGTGTCAGTGACTTAGGTAGGAGTAAACTCTGTCTTCTCACAAGCCACATGCACCATTGTTTATTATCATTGACACACAAGGTGCTTAGATTGGTTTTAAAGTTTAGTCAGCTGAAGCAGAAAGGGTATTTTACATGATCGAGTCAGGTTTTGTGTTAAGTGGGTTGAATTTGAGGTATACTTTGAGTCTGAGTAGTTGTTTGAGGAGTGAAACTTCAGGAAGAGCTAGAGGGAGGGCATTGAGTTTAGCTGGAAGAGTTTAGTATCAAGACAAATTTATCGGATTAAACGTCTATATGGTCAATATGTCTTATTTTTAATTGTTCCATATAGTTCTTTTAAAATTTAGATTTCCATGTTAAAGCCACCATATTTTGAAACTTTCTGACCCCATGAATTTTATTTCAAAATTATTTTTGATAAATATATGCTATTACAAGGCCAGACTGAAATTAATTCTGTAAAACCAATAACTCGCCCCCCAAATTTATTTTTTCTCTGTCCAGAAATTCATGCAGCTTGAGTTGAATCTAAATGTAAAGGAGGAGAATTAAACTTATTTATGGCCAACTAGCTGTTTACTCTGAAGACTGTTCAGTTAGAATGTTTACATAGTGAATACAGAGTTGAAATTTAAAGCTTGATTTAGGCTTGCATCCTGTGCTTAAACTGAAATTCTGTGATATTTAAGTGAGATTGCTATTACTAGTTTGGTTTGTTCTCGAGGCTCATGGCATGGTAGCTCTTTCATTACTCTGAGACTTGGTACTTTTTTGCCAGCTAGACTTGTCTTTCTGAATTTGAGCTTTAGAAATTCTTAAAATAATATTCAATTAAATCACTTGGAAAATGTCCACCTCCTCCCACATTCTTTCTCCTCTTGCTTCCATTTTTCATAAATTATTCTGTTTGATTTTGATTGCAATCAAGCAGTTATCTTTTGAAAATTAAATCAGACCTGTCAGTAAAGAACCACCTTGGATCAGTGTATAGAAGTCAGTGAAGTCAAAATGAAATTGAATAAACTCTCCCAACAGAAGAGTATCAGGTGTGTCTTCCTTTGAAGTTTTGACTATCTACAGGCAGGAGCAAAACATGATTTTCATTATACATGGTTGTGGGTAAGACCAAATCATGGCCCTAACCTTCCCACTCCCAAACACAGCTGGTTCCTAATCTTTGGAACCTTCTGATGAATATGTTATCCTACAAAGCAAAGGGAAATTGAGATTGCAGATGCAGTTGATGTTACTGGTCATCTGTCCTTAAGAGATGGAGATTATTCTGGGTTATCCAGGTGAGCCTAATGTAATGATAAGGGTCTTTAAATTGGAGGCAAAGGAGTCAGCGTCAGAATTATTTAAAATGACTAAGACTCACTGGCCTTTGCCAACTTTGAAGATGCAGAGGGATCTCAAGCCAAGGAATGTGGGCAGCCTCTAGAAGCTGGAAAATGCAAGAAAGAAGAGTCTCCCCTATAGCCTCTATAAAGGACTGCTAACACCAGTCTTGCTAACACCTTGATTTAACCCAATGAGACTCATATGGGGGACTTCTGACCTCCAGAACTAAAAAACAATGTTTATTCTTTTTTAAGCCATCGAGTTTGTGACAGTTAATTATAACAGCAGTAGGAAACTAATTGCCTACCTCAATTTTATACAGAATTACTCTATTTGGTTTACAGCTGATTAAGCTTGGATGCAGATCTCTAGTAGTATTTCCATACACCTGCTCTTGTACCAAAGAAACATTTTAACAATTCCTTTGAGTCATTCATTTGTTTGTAAACATCCACTGTGGTCATTCCTAGTGCCAGTTAGTAAACACAGTGTCTTTTTTGTTTTGGGGTTGCAAGATACGAAAGCAGCTACAGGCTTCAAATGTCAAAATATAATCTCTAGGAAGAGAAGGACAGGACTTGATAAACCTATCACCTATAAGTGAAAGAGAGTAAGGCACATAAAACTTGATTGGTTGCAACTTTCTACCCACCCTCCGATAAGTCTGCTGCACACTTGTATTTTAGGATGTAGCACACAACCATGCAGTGTTCTCCAAATAAAATACCTTGGAATATATAATTAACCTAGTCCAGAACAAGTCATTATTATTCTTAGATACTCTCACTTATATCACCTCTGCAGATCTCTTATGTCATATTTAGAACTTAATTCCTTTTCTCTTGAGCTATTTTCAGCCCTAGCTTAAGGAAGTCTATATTTGATTCAGATAGTTGGACCATCTGGTTTCTGTTATCAGCTTTAATAAAATCAATTCCAGCTCACACTATGACTGTACAATATCTATACATATTGTATAGATATAATATCTATATACTCTTAAGTATGGCCTAGGTCCTAATCCTTGGAACCTTTGTTCATAACCCCAGAAATCTTTGTTACTGGAGATCAGTCATGATTAGTTGACCAAGTGAACGCAAGCAATTTCTGTTATTTCCAGCATGATTTTCTTCCAGAAAATTTCTCAGTTTACATTTTCCAGATTTGCAAATGTACGATTGAAATTGAAGCTAGCCACCATGAGACTTCAACAGTATTCGCTGCAATATACACAATGTTATAACAGGTTGTGTAGGCACAGTTCAGGAATCAGAGGAATGTGTCAAGTTTCTCATTCAAACGGAAGCATGACTTCATTGATTTCTGAGGTGGCAGACGTGCCAACGCATCCAAGTACCAGGATGCTATCCAAGACAGGTTTCTGGAGAGGAACAACCCCTGCTGGGAACTCACTGTCATCTACAGAAATTGCATTGTGTTCTGAACTCCATGTTCTAGTTTTTAAGTCACAAATAGCTGATGGTGACAGTAAATCCCTACTCTACCATCTTGTTTTCAACATTGTTAATTCAGATACTTAGAATTAGGTTGGAAGGTTTTCCTATTTTTTCTTTCATGTTTTCATATTGTATTTCTTGAGAATATATTGATAAAGAATCAAGAAGTCAGAAAGTAACTGTGATTAGACTTGTTGATTATTTAATTCCAGAATTCCAGGATTTATGAGAACCATATCTAGAGTATTTTGCTGCTTTAACTGTTATTTTGTGAGATGTGACTTTTAGTGTTTATCAGTGAGAAGTTGTACTTATCTGAGAAGCAGAAGAGTATATGTTTAGCTTCCTGAAGGTGCTTGCTTGGTTGGTGGGTTGATTGATTTGATCAGCACAGCAATTCTTGACAATGTAAAGGTGAGCCAGAGTAAACTCCTGTAAGAATATTTTCTTTGCAACATTTTCCTTTGTGTTAGAAATTCTGAATAATGTTGATGGTATATCCTTAACATACTTATATATCACTCAAAATTGTCTATAGAGCTTTCCTACTTATTTTTAGTTTATAGTAACCCAGTAAGAATCCATAGGGCTTTCACGTTATTTATATTTTAGTTTATTGCAACCCACTAAGAATAACTTTTATTAAATACAAATTCCTTGGCTCCTGGATAGAAAGCCTCATTCAGTATGTCTGAAATATGGTCCAAGAATCTGTATTTTAACAATTGCCCTAATCGTTCTTTTGAAGCAAGTAAGTTGCCTAAAGACTTCTCAGGACAAGTATGAGAGTTGTTTCTATTTCTACTGGTTGATGAAGAAACTGAGGCAAAATCGATAAATTCCTAAGTTTGCAGGTCAGACAAGTGTCTGGTTTTCTTTGCATTATCTGATGGTGCTTTGCACGTGCGTGCACAGGTGCACACATGCCTGTGAGTTTTGAAAGAAAATGAAAATATCTTTCCTCCTAAGTGTTTTCTGGTAAAGTTATCACAGTGCTAGCAGTTATAAATTGATTTATAAGCACATTTTTTGCCAAAAGATTATTATTTCTATAATAAAGCAAAGAACTAGAAGCCTACAAAAAGAATTGTGGTTAAAAAAAAAAACAGTTCATTCCCTATCTACTGTTGTGTCTTTTATATCTCATAGTGTTGGAGACCAGAACTTCCAAAACACGTTTCAGTTATTGCAGTTGTCATGAGCTTAATATGACTGTGGCACAAAGAAATGTCAGCTGGTAAGATTTTCTTCAAAATATAAAGACTACAGCTGGCTTCTTATTTTTGGCCATTCTAAAGATACGGTGGCTAGCCTAATTTGTATGGGCCCACTGGATCATGCCTAATTAAGTTAATGAAGCTCTTCTGTAACAAGAACCCTCCAAAGGAAAATAAAAACACAGAATGAAATTTCAGAATGCAGATTAGCCTAGCTTTGCTGGCTTTCACTCTCATGGGTAGAAGTCACAGAGTAAAGGAAAATCCTTAAATTAAAACCAATTACACCATATAGTCAAAAATCAGGTTTACCTAAAATTGTCATGGGGGAGCTGCATGTGTTCTAAGGAGAATTGCCCATTCACTGGTAGATTGTTGAAGGCTCTTGGCTTCTTAGCCTGAGATGCACAGTGCTATTATTTACTCCTTAATTCTTGTGACTTCTGTTGGCATCTTCGAGGATTTACGATTTTCGTCTAATCAATGGAAACATACATTCAAAAAATTACTTGTCACAGTGGAGATTTGTTTTATGAATCTTTTAAGTTTTGTTTTTCCCTACTAAGAGTTTTCCTTTTTTCTTTCTTGTAACACATTTCAGATTTCTTCATTATTTGGCTGTAAAGACCGCATACAGCTTTCCAGGGCCATTGAGGTCAGATACGTCATGTCTAAGCATATCTTTATTTTCTTTTTGGGATATAAGAGAAATTTTAGTCTATTAAACTTAATTTGATTTTTTCCAAATTCAACTTTTTTATTTTATATGATTAGGAAACTTTTAGGAACATTATATAGAAGGACTGTGTTTTACTAGTTGTGCTCAAAATGTTTTAATGAAATATTTTTGAATTCTACAAGTTTGTTTAGATACAACAGTGGCAAAAGCCAATACACATTTATTTTTTTCTTGAAGTATTAGGAAAAGGTCAGTGAAATTATAAGAAACCTTGCATTACTGAAAAAGCTGGTGAATTTTCTACTGTTTTAAGGTGAACGAATTTGTTAGAAACCTAAACAAGCAAAACTAAAATCTAAATAAAGCCAAAATATAAATAACGATCAAAACAGTTGTCATAACATGTCACTAGTGCCTGTGCAGATTATTTGTGAGTAGCTGAATAACCTGAAATAAAAATAAAAGAGTGTAACCCTGATCTCTTAATATCTCTAGGCTTTAGTTTCCTTAATGATTAAGTGAGGAGTTAGAACAAGATAACCTCTTTGACTTTGTTATTTACCACTTTGTATTTAAAATCTAGTATTAATGTGAAATATTTAAGAACATATTGGGTTTAGCAATACCATTGGCAAATGTGTGGGAAGCAATAGAAAACCAATGGCATAGACAGTGATTGAGGGTAGGAGGGTAGGCAGCTTGTTGTAGTGAGGCAGAGGTAGAGGTATGGATTCTCATCTTGATTTAGCCATATGAAAGGTCATACTGTGTCTTGGGGTTTCAACTTTTGAATACTTAAAATGGAATGATTTAACAAGTCTGCCTGTTAGGTTCCTCCCCGCCACTTTTTTTTTTAATAATTGTCTTTGATCCCAGCCTAGAAGAAGTGGGTGAAACAAAGACAACACAAAGAACAATGCAAGATTCCAGTATGGAATGAGTGGTAGAGATTAACAGTGCTATAGTGAAGAAGGGAATAAACATGAGCTAGCAAAGACTTAATGAAGAAGAACCATTGCTGGTTATCAAATCTATTTATAAGACACAAGATGATGTAAATTATTTTTTTAAATTAATGCCTATTAATGTTAAATCCATAAATTATTTACAAGTTTAATTGGTTATAATAAAATGTTAATGTTTGACTGATGGCAAAATCCTGGCAAAGAGAGGACAAGTGGATGTTTGAGATGACTGAATCCATAACAATTTTTTGATCTCTAAAATAAGAATATTATCTGCTTCACAGAGCTTTTGAAAGGTATAATGAAATCGTGCAGACAGAGAACTAGGAAGTGCCTGGCAGAGTGCAAGCATTTTTTTGTCAGTGCAATTGTAAATTTCACTCACTAAAATAACTTTCACACATGGCAGACATTCATATAGCTTTACCAGAATATATAAATAAATGCCTTTCATCTGAGCAAGTAAAGACTACTAAGAAATCTGACTTATCTACACATATAGTTCGGACTACTTTGCAGTGTATGGTGGTTGGTATGGTACAGAGTCATCATGCTCATGATCATTAATGTGACCCACATGATATTAAATCTCACCAATTTATACACATTTTTATGGTGTCCAGACTTTCTTCATGCTTAGGCATTCATATCCCTGATTTTCCAGTCCCTACCAACAATCTTAAAGTGGCTTAAAAACAGAACAAAGTAGTGACTATAGTTGGTGTAGTTTAGTGATTAAGCCTTGACAGAACCAGGGCATCAGGAAACTGACTCAGGAGAGTGGAGTTAGTTTACTGCAGAACCTCGCAATTTCCTGTTCTTTTTATAAAGTTGAATACATAATGACTTTATTTTCCATCTATCTTCAAGCATCTTTCTACTCTTCCTCTTTATTTTTTCTCCTTTTGTAACTCTGCAGTTAAACTTTAAAAAAATTTAGTACTCTAGAGCTGACTGAGTCAATTTCATATTTGAAGATCTATGTTGAAAATTTCACAGGCAAGCATTATATTCATTTGAACCCTAAAGTACATTATATGGTTTGGCTGTGTCCCCATCCAAATCTCATCTCGAATTGTAGTTCCCATAATCCCCATGTATCATGGGAGGGAACCGGTGGGAGGTAGTTGAATTGTAGGGGTACCTCCATGCTGTTCTCATGATAGTGAGTGAGGTGTCATGAGATCTGATGGTTTTATAAGGGGCTTTTCTCGTCCTTCACTCATTCTTCTCCTTGATGCCGCCCTGTGAAAAAGGCCATGTTTGCTTCCTTGTCCATCATGATTGTAAGTTTCCTGAGGCCTCCCCAGCCGTCCTGAACTGTGAGTCAGTTAAACCTTTCCTTTATAAATTACCCTGTCTCAGGTATGTCTTCATTTGCAGCATGAAAGCAGACTAATACAGTACTAGAATATTTTCTGCTGTTTGTTATATTTACACACAACTTATTAATAAATACTGGGGGTAGAGTTCTTAACCATAGTCTCTGGAACATTGGAAAAACAAAACATAATTAAATATGTGTAAAAGCATGAGTAAATTAATGATAGATATACATTTCCTCTTAGCATTAATCAAAACCAGTACTATTTTTGCTAAATACCAGAATGCCACATTTTGAGGGAATGGCATAATAGGTAGAAACATAATTGAGAAAAATGTAAATTGTTTTCAGTAATTAAATTATCAATTAGTACTAACACTGATATGTACTACACACACATATTGGCAATCTAAGGGAGGCTAGCATCTATGCATTTTTCCACCCAACTTTATGGTCTTTAGTTTGGTTGCAGGATGTAACCAGAAAAAAAATTGTATTTATAGATAGGGATTTCTTTTCTCATTGATGACTGCAGAAATGGTTAAATGTTTTTTATGATTGGGTATAGAAAATATATTTGGCATGGAGGTACTAGTAAACTTTGCTTCTTATTTTTATTTTTATTTTACTTAATTTTTTTTTTTTAATTTTGAGACAGGGTCTCATTCTGTCGTGCAGGCTAGAGTGCAATGGCACAATCTTGGCTCACTACAGTCTTGAACTACCAGGCTCAGGTGATCCTCCTGTGTCAGCTTCCAAAGTAGCTGAGACTACAAGTACACACCACCATGCCCACGGCTAGTTTGTGTATTTTTTGTGGAGACAGGGTTTTGTCATGTTGCCCAGCTGGTCTCAAACCCCTAAGCTCCAATGATCTTCCCACTTTGGCCTCCCAAAATGCTGAGATTATAGGCGTGAGCAGCTGCACTCAGGCGAACTTTGCTTTTTGGATATGAAATGAAGAAAGTACAGAAAAATAACAATGAACAAACATCTGTTAAATTCCACTTTTCTGTCATACATACTTCAGAATAAGGAACTAAAATGTTATAGTTGAAATCCAGTCTCTCTTCTTCACCATTTCCATTCTCCCACCTCCCATAACAGATGACAAAAGCAACCTAATTTGGGTATACATTATCTCCATGAAAGGTTGTACACCTGAAACATGTGCATATATGTTAGTTTATGGCATATATTTACATGTTTTCAAACTTTATTCATAAATTGGTATCATAATCTACATAAATGGTATTATTCAACATGTTTTTTCTTTTGTTCAATATTACGTTTTTTTAAAATAAACCATCTAACCATGCATTGTGCCTTGTGCCTGTTGTCTGAGCTACTCAGGAGGCTGAGGCAGGAGAATTGCTTGAGCCCAGGAGTTCAAGTCCAGCCTGGCAACATGGCAACATGCTGTCTCTAAAAATAAATAAATAAATCATGTTGGAAATCCTGGGCCACAGACCATTACTGGGGTGTGGCCTGTTAGGAACTGGCTGCACAGCAGGAAGTGAGCAGCGGGCGAGTGAGCCTTATAGCCTCAGCTCTACCTCCTGTCAGATCAACGGAGCCATTAGATTCTCATAAGAGCACAAGACCTATTATAAACTGCACATGTGAGGGATCTAGGTTGTGCAGTCTTTATGAGAATCTAATGCCTGATGATCGGCGGTAGAACAGTTTCACCGTGGCCAGAACGGTTGGGGACCACTGTCTTAAATATTCTGTTGAATCAATAAACCCCAATTTGTCAATCCATTTTTAAGTTAATAAGCTTCTGAGTGGTTTTTAATTATTCCCAATTTCAAGCAGTGCTCCAAATCATACATGCCTCTTTATTTACCTAAGATAGAAATTCTGCAGAAATTTGTCTTAACCTCCAGTTGCTGAATTAAATAGCAGAAAACAAAGCAAAAGCCACCAACTCTATCATATACCACCATTAGTGTCCAACAATTGTTCCAGTTTTATTTCCACCAGCTTAACTAAGATTTATCTCTTCTACATATCCTTGCCAATAGTTGTATTTTCAGACACTTAAATTTGGACCATCTGAAGGGTTATAAAATGGTATCTTATTGTTAAATTTGTTTTTCCCCTCTCCGGTGCCTAGTAGGGCTGAACAACTTTCTTATCCTTATTCTCCATGTGTTTCATCTTCTATAAATTGTCAGTTGATTTCCATTTTTCTCTTTTTTTTTCCTGTTATATCACTGTTCTCAATAATGTATGCAAATTTGTTTACTAATTCCTTGTCAGTTAAATGTTTTAAAAAAAAAATAGCTTCTCAGTCTGGGACTAGCCTATCTACCTCATTATGATGTTTGTTTTTTAACTGAACAAGAGTTTTAGTGTATTCACATACACAGTATTATATTTCCTTTATGATTATAGCTTTTTATGTCCTGTTCAAAAAATTCTCCTGACTCAAGGTAATACATAAATCCAATAGACTTACTTTTTCACATTTACATATTTAACTCATCTGAAATGGATTTTTCTCTTTGTTGTGAAGTGGTGATCTAATCTTTCTCTTCTACGTGGATACATAGTTGTCCCAACACTGTTTATTGGCCAGTCCCAACCTTTCTCTCCTGATTTGAAGTACTGCCCCGTCTCGTGGCAGATTTCCCTACTTATGTCCCTACTTATGTCCAAGCTTTTTTCTGATTTCTTTGTCATTACCATTTTTAAATCTTTGTCACTTCCAATAGTTTATATTTTCTAGAAAGTTTTTGGTGCCATCTCATTTTTGAAGTTTATGGACATAAACTTTTTCTTTTGTTCTCTTTTAGTATTTAAAAAATAGGCCGGGCGCGGTGGCTCAAGCCTGTAATCCCAGCACTTTGGGAGGCCGAGGCGGGTGGATCACGAGGTCGAGAGATCGAGACCATCCTGGTCAACATTGTGAAACCCCGTCTCTATTAATACAAAAAAATTAGCTGGGCACGGTGGCGCGTGCCTGTAATCCCAGCTACTCAGGAGGCTGAGGCAGGAGAATTGCCTGAACCCAGGAGGCGGAGGTTGCAGTGAGCCGAGATCGCGCCATTGCACTCCAGCCTGGGTAACAAGAGCGAGACTCCGTCTCAAAAAAAAAAAAAAAAAAGGTAAATTATCTATAACTCTATCTCCCTTTTTCTTTCTTTATGATGTTTATATGTCCCTTTTCCCTCTTTTTGTAATCAGACTCACAGGAAGTTTCGAGTTTTAATTACTGTGTTCAAACAATGAGAATTTAGTTCTGTCAAGCCTTTCTATTGTTTCTTTGCTTTTTGTATTTAGCCAATTTCTATTTTTACCTATTGCTATTTTCTGCTTTCTTTAGAATTAATGAGTCTCTTTCTCTATTTTAATGACTTGAAATATTAGCTCATTAATTTTTTTCTTTTATAATATCTTTCTAAGACATCTATAGCATCTTATGTACAGTTACTTTAACTTGACTTTCTGTATCCAGTTTCCAGGTAGAACCTACCCTGGAGTTCATTCTTAGGACTATTCTCAGTACCAACCAATTAATTTGACTAAATAGCATTCTTTTTTGCAGAGTGTGTGCCACAATAAATATGAATATGTACAAGTTCTGTGTTTTTTTTTTATACTATGGGATATTAGGGCATTTGCAATTATCCATAACAAATCTGCTTTTTGTTGTTCACCAAATTTTTTGGGAAATAGGGTGTCAGTGATATGTGATCTACTGTTTGGCTTCCTGCTTTCACAGGATCACTGCAAAACAGTAGTTACTATCATTGAGAAAATTGTACCCAGATTTGCTGTTTTCTCTGTGTGTGTGTGTGTGTGTGTGTGCATGCATGCATGCACATACATACAGCTGCTTTTGGCTAAATGTAATACCTATTTTGTTGTATTTACAAATGGCTCTGTCGCCAGTGAGCTATTCCCAATAATTACACAGTTTTCTCCCTTATCACTCACTACGTTGAATAGGGCTAAAAATGGCGTCATAAGGAACGCAACACCTCAGGTTTAAGACTTTTTAATTAACCTGTCAAAAACTTCCCTGATTGCATGGTTCACACCATCATGTACCTTGTTATCTTTACATTCAGGTGCTGTGTTCAGAATAAAATGTCCATCAGGATCTACAAACTGCAGCATAAATAATATATATTTAAAACCAAAGAAAGAAAATTCTCATACCTTGGTTCTATATATTGTACGAGAGAAACTTAATTGCTATCGTCACTGGACTTTTTAGGTCTGTTACTTCAAGTGATTATGCTGTTGTGCTCTATTTTCTTATTACTGCTTCAGTGTTTTCGAGTCATGTATCATTTCGAACTTGTCTTAGTTTTTCAGTTATGTCACTCTAATGCTTATTGCTTTCTTTGCATATTACCTTGTTCCTTTATCTTTCCAAAGGCAAGCTACTCTTTTTTCATGTGTCTACTGCTACTGATAACACTTTCCATAAACATTTGTTTCATATATTCTGTCTTAATACCTGACATTATCATGATACATTTGTTATCAATAGAAATAAATTTCTCCTTTAAAATAATTTTTTTGGTCAGAAATTTGTGGAACTGCTGGAAAGTTGTAATCCCTGCAAACCCTGATGGATATTCATAGCTACCACTCAGGAGTGAAATCATATCATGTCACTATCCTGTTTCATGCCTGTGATGATTCACTTTTGCCTGTGGCAATAAGAGGGAACTGTTTAGCCTGGATACTGGGCTTCCACTTGCCTCACCAGCTTTTCCCGTCATGAACACTTTTGGTCCAGTCCCATCTAACATCCTGCATTCCTTCTAAAAGTATGTCTACATTATGTTCCTTCAGTTAAATTTCTTGGTCTCCCTTTTCAACACCTGATAAATCTTTGTCACTACAACCTAACTCTGTGAAGGCTTTCCCAATTAGCACATCTGGTCTGCTCCTTTATCTGATGATACCTTTACATAAATATCTCTTGTTTCATTAAAATACTTAGGTTTGCAACTCTATGTGTGTCTTTTGTTCCTCTAGAATGTGGCTTCTGTTATGACAGATACTGTGGGTTTTTTATGCTTTTATTGTCTGGGACTTATTAAGATGCTTGGCATAAGCAGGTGATCAATAAATGTCAGTGTGAACCAATGAACATGGGATGAATGAACAGTCACCAGTTTTTCTTGGGCATATTTTGACACAGGGTATTTAAAACTAATAAGGGTAGTACATTTAGCAAAGTTCCAGTTTTAAAACTTCATGCATATTACTTTTATATCTTTTCTTTTAAAATCGTTGTTACTGAGTATTATATATCACCATAGCATTACCATTAGATCCAAGAGAACAGAAGCTATTGTATTATAAAGAATAAGCCATGGAAAAGATCAGGTGGACAGTTGGTCAAAAACTTGAAGCAGTGCTTTTACATTTACAAAGACAATGCTGTGTTGTTTCTATCAAATGATTTTAGATGACACCATGCTATAGCAATATCCTTATTCTCCTTGTTTCTTTGCTATGATTTATCAATGAAATTATTTTTAAAATCAGCTCTTTTGCAGATTTGGAGCATGAAAAGTCTAGACTCCATATATACCAAAGTGGCATCTCTAGGATGAAAACTCAGGTCTTACAGAGCTATTTTCTTTAGACATCTCATGTTATGCCGGTACATAATATACCATTACTTCATGGATTCTAGTTCATTTTTCTTTATTGAATACTTAAAAACTTTATTGAATACTTAAAAACTTTATTGAAACTCAGAGATGTCTCAGTATCACACACTAGCCTCTCTACATCTTGTATAATCACAGGGTTAAAAAATGAAATCATTACATTTAGCAGTAATTTGACTTTGTGTATATTTGTCTTGTTTTTCCTAGTGCAAATAACATAAGTGTATGATTCCTCCTTAAAATTTATACAACAATAAAAGAAACCACAATTCTATAATTATGTTGTTTAAATTTTAAAGTAGTGTGGCCACTTCCAAAAGCTCTTGATAAAGAGTGAAACTGCTTATTTTTAAAGTTAATTAACTCTAGAATGCCACTTTGGTGCTATTTTGTTGAGTAAAATCACCTGTGAAATGAACTCTGTCAAGCAACAAATAAAAGGAGAAAAAATGATTCTGCTCTATAATAACATTTCCTTTTAATGTATTTCAAAAAATGGTCTCCGTATCATCTAAATAATCTCAGCAAAAGTCAATAAAGTGGTTAATTTCAATTCACTGCAAGTTTTTATTGCCTTTCTTTCTTCCTCCTTTCCTTCCTTCCATGAGCATTTATTATACAAGTTGTAAAACCTTTTAAGTGTTGGATATACAGAGATAAAAATATATCATCTCTGTTCCAAAACACCTCTGAAATATTAATAAATCCAGCTTAATACATTTATAAATTGAGATCAGTGACAGAAGTACTACACAGTAGTAGGAACAGAATATAATGCCTAAGAGGAACTGACTTAAATAACTTAAATTACTAATTCCTTGTAATTTGAAGTTTAACACCTGTACTTTATACTCAAAATGTTAAGCAAAGAAGAATTACGTGGAATTTCTCTCTAAGTCAGTATGTTGAGTAACCACTACATGCAGAGATGCTGTAATTGACACTTGAGGATGAGGAATAAAGTATAACATGTTATGCCCAGTCCTGATTTCAAACACTTTGCCATTTAGATATATGTGTCTAAATATTTTAAGCTACTGCTGCCTTTCCACTTCTCGGGCCGTATCTGTGTCATAGCTGGCTGATAACTGAGCTTCTGCAATCCCTTTACCAGTACATAGAGCATTTGTTGTATTGACAATCTAGAGAATTTTTGTAAGTTTTTGTTTAGAGTGTTTGCAACCACCGAATTAAATTATGAATCAAATAATTAATAATTATTACAGCTTTTAATATCAGTTATATAAGCAATAAGGTTTTAAGAAGGACAAGTATTAAGTAAGCTATGTTTAACAAACACACTATATGTGGAGGGTTGGAGGGTGGGGGCTCTGTTTAATCAACATTATCCCTAGTTGATTACTTAAGTTATAAATAGCCCTTGACTCATAGTAGCATCTCATAAGTTTTCCTATTGTCACACATGAAAATAACTTCATGTGATCTTATTCATTTTTCTAGATGAATATGAGAAAATTATTGGCAGTGCGTCATATCTATTGTCTTGACATGATCATCTTCAAATTTCAAGTGTGTATCCTATGTACAGACCTATAGTATGCTAAAAATCTCTATCTGTATAAAGTGCAATGAAATGAACTGTAAAATTTCAATTTTAATTATTAATTTATTTGCTCTGTATTTAATTAATGTGTATTGCATATTCAGAAGAAAGGAAGGAATATGAAAACCATCAAGGTCCTTCTCAATTGTGTGTAGAGACTGATATAGAAATACAGGACTTCAGTAGAAAAGGGGTCTTTAAACATCAGTATGCATCAGAATCACCTGGAAGGCCTGTTGAACCATGTTGAAACATGAATTTTTGAGTCCCACACCTAGAGTTTCTGATTCAGTAGATCTGGAGCAGGGCCCAAGATTTTGCATTTTTCGTAAATTCCCGGGTGATGCAGTGGCTGCTGCTCCGGAACCTTCCTTTATAGCTACTGCAGTTGAGTACAAGTAGAATCACTAAGATGTATTAAAGTCGCTTCCAGAATAAAGACAGGCAATGCTCAATATATTAGAGAAGTTAGCGGAGGCTTTCAAAAGGAGATAGGATGTGATTGAAGTCTTGAAAGGTCTCTTGGTGAGCAAGATCCTTAACAAGAGTTAAAGGTATTTCAAGCAGCGAGAATGGCGTATGCTCATATGATGTGTAGTCACAGAACTCTAATTTAGCTCAGATTCTGGAGTACAGGTTGTGGTGGGGAAAGTAGAAAAACGGAAGCTGGAGAGTTTGGGTAGCCTTTGAAGCAAAAAACTTAAATCAGGAAAACCTTAGTAGTATATTTGCTATTTTAAAGGTTGGCTCTGGCTGGATTGTGGAAGGAGAAGAGATTGGAGGGTTTTAGTACTGAAGTTAAAATGCACAATATGAGATAAAGGTCCAGATGGCTCTAGAGACAGTGGGAATGTCAAGAAAAGGATACAGAGTTACTCAAAAGGTAGCAGTAATAGCAATTGAATATTGCCAGTAAGGAAGAGAGTCACCAAAGATGCTTTCTGTGTTGGCATTGGTTTGGTATAGATGGCATATGCTGAGACTAGGTTTGCAGGGAACAGAACATATTTGTGAAGCTTTGATGGTAGGGAATAATTTACTTTGGCTCTATTGAATTTTGCTCTTTTCAGGAAACGTACAACTAGAGATACTCAGGAGTGAGACATACATATGCAACATGGATTTTTTTTTTTTTTTTTTTTTTTTTTTTTTTTTTTTGCTGCATTAGACTTGCTGTAGATCAAAGACAAGATTAAATATCTACATAGATGTACATGGGAATATATGTGCACACAAAAACAGAACTACACATAACTCTAATTATTATGGCCTTAACCTATAGAAACTTCATTTACTTTGGTTTTACAGTACAACCAAAATCTGGTTTTTTAGGAAACATAAAGTGTAATAGATAATCTGTAAAAGTGCAAATCATGACCATAAAAGAACCATTATTTCTCCCCACAAATATCAGTAAGAGTCTTTCATTCTATCTTGAAAGTCTGCCGTAAATGCAGAGTTATTTCAGGAAGTTTGAAATGTCCATAAAACAAAACTTAATATTATGTGTTTATAGTTATTATAGGTATTGACATTATTTTTTATAAATATGATAGAATCCAGAATTGCTGCAGGTATTATGTGCCAACAATTGGTTGAAAAGTGTGCGCATTAATATTTAAAAGGAAAAAAAAAAGCCTTCAGTAATCTCCCAACACTTCAGGGTTTGGTGTTATAAGGATAGATAAACAGTTTGTGCAAACATTATTTGCTTCCAAGCTGCATGCATACTAAATATCATCCATTACAACATGTGGGGATTTAAAGGCTGTTAGGACTATCTCATTTGTAAATGTAAACTGACCTAAGTTATTTCTCTGCTCAAATCTTTGTAGTACATCTCCTGTTTAGCAGAGTCGATTATGGAGTTCAGCCCTCTGAGGAACCATCCCTAGCTCGTCTTTGCATTGTTGGTACCCTGTGCAATGTTTAGCACGTGGTAGGTGCTGTATTTAATGAGTTTAAGTTAATGTATTTCAGACTTAGAGTCACTACTTTTGTTGTACAATTTCCGATTTGTTTTTGCAACATAAAATCATTTTGAAAAACTGAGCAGTTGCTTTTTCCTTTCTGAATTATTCTTGAGCAAAAAGTGGGCCTTATTGTTTTTCTGACATTGTAATGGAAGATTTATTTTAACTTAAGTACTTCATTGTTGCTTACAAAATAAGCATATATATCTCTTCTGCAGCCACATTTTTACAGAGACATCGGTCTAGATTATCATCTGGTAAAGATCGTTAGGGTGAGGGAGAACACAGTAACAAAGGATACTTACTAGCCTGTAATTTATTTTCAAGAATTAAGAGAGCAACAGACAAAAAGAGTTCACCAGCACATATGAATTAGTACAGTGGCAACTCCGTACAGAGCTATTTAATGCATTTGCTATATTCTTAAAATTACTACTTTTTCTATGAAAATATAAAGTAAGCCATTAGGGAATAAAAAGAATTCTTGAGTGTGTTGGTGCTGGGTTCTGAATTCACTCAGACCCTGCTTGAAATACATAAATACGTAATCATCTTCTTCCTTTCATCATGAACACAAGTGATTGGAGTTAATCTCAGGAACAATTTAGCTTGCTCTTGGTAAATGAGAAATATAATCACCAACTTAAAGAACTTCTGTTTAAGTTGAAGGTCAGAAGTCTTGTACCTGTTTGCAGCCTGAACTACTGAACAGCTATTCCTAGAGTACGTTGACAGTTGTATGAACTGTCTGATGAAGTGGGATCTATTTGCAATGCTTTGATGAAATAGATAACCAGATTACCTTGTGTCTTTATTGTGGAGGTTGAATTAATTTGCTTTTACTTGTCTTTATATGATATTGATTTTTTAATTAATGAAACCATTTCTTCTTGGGCATATGCGGTCTTCTTTTTAAAATTTATTTTTAAATTTGTGACTACTTATGAATCTCAGCATATCACTTCATTTTATAAGCTTTTTTTGGAGTTCAGCACTGAGTCGTTTAAATGGGATTAGCAATTAACTAAGCAATTAATTGAGTTTTAATAGCTGGGGGGAGGAATGAATGTCTGGCTGAAGATGGATATTTATTTTACTGAATGAAGAAAAATGAAAAGAACCCACAGGAAACTATGCCTTGAGCTTTAAAAGTAATAACAAAGTAACTGGAAAGTTGAAGAAAAGTATTTCTCTGCTCAGTTGTTAGCCTTTATTTTGCTCTATATACCACCTAATAAATTGAATGCTCCCTAGGTGTTTTCCAACTGCTGAGATACAGTGCTTTAATGGACATTTTATTGCTTAATGCCTTTTAGTGTTTAATTTATTATTCATTATTTAATAATGGTGGACCAATTTTTAGGTCCCCCCAAATATCATCATCAAGAATTAAAATGTTCAGATATTTCTATCAGATGACAATATTGTAACAACTACAATAGTACATAATGTCCAAATGAATACTTTAAAATAATATTTCTTGATTGACAGTGCCAAAGAGTATTCATTATGGCTTATTATCAGTTGTTAACGATGATCACGATTTTGGTAATTTTAAGAAGCAACTACCATTTTCTTCTAGTCTTTTCTTAAGATCAATTAAGACATGTCTCAGTCAAAAAGACTAAATTGTGAATGGCATAAGCATGTTCCCTGCAGTATCTATAGGTATTAGTAGGTTTGCACAGGAGTTGAGATGGAGCATTAATAGGATGTGATATAAATAGTTTTGTATTGAGGAGAAATGTAGAAGGTCTCTGGAACTGCCATTTCTTCCAAGTACCTGAAAATACAAGGATGAACAATTAATATTACCATAGTTAGCCCTAAATGAAGTTAAAATATGCATTAGATAAATTATTTTCTGCCAAGTTTATGCACACATGAATTCTAAAATAGTTCTGTTAGAGCTGAAATATAAACAAAATGTAATTATTACCCTCATTCATGTTTTAATCATAATATTGAACACTGGTTACAAAATGTTCTGCATAGGTAAAAATGCAGAATTAAGAGTGATATTCCATAAATCCTCCTACTAATGCTTTTTTCCTAATACGATACAAATTATGCAACTTTTTTGAATAGAGAGAAGAATTTTTATCATTTTTATGCTATATGGAGAGGAAATGAAACAAAGGCTTGTGAACGTTAGAGATATAAAGTCAAGAAAGATGGCTCTATTTTAAGAAAAAAAAAAAAGAATTCTGTCTGGCTTTAAGCCAGTTTTAATATTAACAAGATTTATCTGGCTGATTGCCATTGACCTAGAGTGAACTGACTTGTGAAGAGTATCTTCAGCTCTGTTTGAGATGATCCAGGGTCTCCCCAAGTTTCTAACATTCTAGAAATGTAACTCTGTTTTCATTCTGTTGAAGCAGTGTTTCTGTTAGAGATTATTGTAAAACTGTTTTGCCTGTCTTTTCATTTCAGGAACAAGTAGATTAAATACATATTGGAATTAAATATGTATATCTTTAGTAGCACTGAAGATACTTTCTTCAGTTACATAAGAGAATAATAAAATTTTCACATTATTCTTTAGAATTTTTGTAACGTTTTAACCTAACGTTTAAAAACCCCAAGTGTATCAACAACAGCAGTAGCAACAAAACAAATAATAGACCAATGACTGGCTACATAATTTTGAGGCATATTTCTTAACTAAAATGTGGCGCTCCTTGTCCAGAAATACTTAAAAATTGAAAGATGGAAACAATAGCATTAAACCAGTCGTGGGGCCCTATTGTGACTTTACAGGTTGTGCACCCATAAAGCAGATTCTAAATAAACCAACCCATGGGAAAAGTTAATCCCCACTAGTGGTCAAAGAAATGGAAAGTATTGAAGCATTGTTATATATTTGCAAAGATATTTTAACATATATTTTAATCTTTAATTTTAACCAATTATCAGCACATGTTAAAATGGGAGCACAGAGTTGCCATGCATTCATTCATACCTAGGGCTTTAGAAGTAGCAATACATAGCAAGAGGTGTAAAATATTAATATTATTTGATTTGGTATTTCTAGTCATAGGAGTTTAAATTGAGGATGTAGTTTGATAGAAACCAGCAGATCCATGAACAAATATATGCAGCATAGGAGTTGCTATGATGGCAGTAAGTTATAACCTAAATGTACTTAACCCGAATAAGAAGTTAAGATGTATCAACAATCTTGATTATCCAGCTTTTAAAATGTTAAGCTTATAATAATAGTATGTGGAAACTTTTGAAACATTTAGGATGTATGTGAAAATAGAATCATGCAAACCAATATAATCAGAGAACTATGTTTAATAAGTATATACAGTAATATGAAATATGGAAAATAATAGGCAAAATATGGAAACTTAGGTCGTGGAAATGTGCTACATTGTTCTTTATTTTTTCAAGTCAGGAAGTAACACTAGACTTCCTACTAGGCTTTGATCTAATCTATTTCTGAACGCTTCCAGTGAGGTCGACTCAAGTACCTCTCTGAACTGTTATTCTAGTGCCTGATTCCCCTTGAAGAATTTTTGCGATATCTAATCTTAATTTCTTCCTTTTTTAGCTTTAGACCATTACTCTTCATTTCATTCACTGTTCTATTCCTATTTTAAAAATAGTTTTATAGTACTTACAAATTTCTAATAATTGCTTTTTTTCCCTAAATGAGGAGTTTCCCTGAAGTCATTTTATGTGTGTAACTGCCCTGTGGACTCAGGTCAGAAAGTCTTGTCCCTACACTGCTGTTAAAATGCCAAGATCTCTATCTTTGCATCATAAACTTGCGACTTTTTATGTTAAGAGAATATCATGGAAGATATTTGGAAGGGTTTGGTTTTGCTTTTTAGTTAGGTAGAAGGGTCCTTGGAGACTATCTTCTGACTCTGAATTTTACAAATAAAAAAACGGAAATAGATTATGCTTTTGGGTGAAGACACACCTAATTTATGACAAACTCAAACATTCAATCCAGTTTAACTGACACTCAGAACTTGCCTCTTATATTTAATATTAAATGAGCTCATTGAGTACTACCTGAATCTATTTTTAAATTATGTGAAAAATGCATTGCAGTGTCAAATAAAGTTGCCAGATTTTGGTTTTAATATCCATATCACCACTTATCACCACTGTACACATTACTTTCACATCCACCAACTTTAATTCTTTCACAGTTTTATTCCTTCCTCTGCCATGGAATCAGCCTGAGAGAGACCGTGACCAAACCATCACTAGAAACTTTCCTCTCTTGATGCTCCGAATAAGTTTTGGCTTCATGTTGATAGACTCTTATCAGAACATACTCTTGGAGATAATGGGCAATTTCCGCAGCTTCCAGGAGCAGTTTATTTATAGTTTCACAGGGTTGAAGGCTCTACTATAAGGACAAATCACAACTGTTACTATGCATACCCCTTAAAATGAACAAATGGAGGAACCCTCTTACACCATCTATTCATTCAATATTGTTTTTCTAAATCTAAAAATGAGATATTTAGGGTAAATTCCAATATGGCTTTGCTTGGTTGTTTTTAATTCAACAAAATAGTAATATTCTTTTCCTCAGCAAGGTTTGTGAAGAAAACCATTGATTCTTGGACTGCTTAACTAGGCAAAATGCTTATTTCCATATGGTTGTGCGTAGATATTATCAGCCAAGTTCTCATGGCTGGTTTTTATGGTGTTCTGCGTGCCAGACTTTAGAATTCTCAGTTACTGGTCTTTGTTTTTGTTTTTGTTTTAAATTTCTTAGTTAGCTGCCATTTAGATGTCTGACGGTGGATGTTATGGAAAGTAGAGTGTAATTGTTAGCTCTGAAGCTTTGTTTTTGTTGGAATCAGCTAGTCCTCTCTCTTAAGTGAGACCCTAAACTCTTACGTATTCCCAGGGCACAGTAAGAGAGCGAAGAATAGACATAGAATTAGTAGGAAAGTGTTAAAAGAGAAGTTTGCTAAAGACAACAAAGCATAACTTGTTCAACTCTAGTGATAAACACCAAATGGGCTTATTGCTCAAGGTGAAAATTGATAAACGGGATATGCTATGAAAACTCGTGAGCAGGAATACTTTGCCCATACCTGTGGGCACTCAGTGGAAACCATGTGAGAGCTTGGTGCTTTTACGTGTTAGCCTGTGGAAACGATTTCACTTCTGAAATGCTTCAAGAGTGTTTAAGTATAATGGACTTTGTACTGCTTGCCCGCTCTGTACCCTGTAGAGCGCTCTCAGCCCATTCAGCTTGAACTCCATTTTATCTAGCTCTTTATCCATTAATTTTCTCCTGACCTTGGGCGTAAAATATATGTGCTTTTTATGCCATGGTGCTTTGTGCAGACAAAGAGGAATAGCATTACCAATCCATCACCATTATGAATGATACAGCTTAAAACAAACACAGGTCAGAGACAGATATTTTAAGAGCAGATTTGTATTGATTCCATCACAACATTGAGCTGAAAGGAAAAGAACTCTGAGACTGTAAATGATGAAGTAAGTTTTGACAAATAGCCACAATCATGCAAGTTGACTTAAGAATGTGCCTAACGGGTAGTCATTGGTTAAAGAAAATAATAATATTTGTTATTATTAAAATCTACCTCTCTTAGGTGTATTTATTACGGTTCTTTACACAGCACATTTTAATGTGACAGTGTTTTTCCTTTCTTGGTGCCTCTGATTGACTCATGAAAGCTTTTTCGTTAAAAGAAAAAGGAAGATTATTAAATTTCTTAATCTTTATTAAATTGTTGCTTTTGAAATATTTAACCTTTAACAGTAGGTGGTGGCTTATTTGTTTTGCAATTTAGTTTTGAGCACATCTTGTTAGGATTTTGAAAGTGTTTGTATTGTGGCAAATAGCATGTTATTGAAGCACAATCAAGTATGATTAGTGTATTTATTATGACCATTACTGTTAATAATCTCAGTTCACATATAAAAAATCCCCCTATTTAATATAATAGAGTCACATTTACTATCAAGTCATATGATCTCAACCCATTTTTCAGTGGTTGAAATTCTAATGGACTTGATCTCCGCGATAGGGATAGTGATTGTGGCTGTTATAAGAGGATGCACAGCATGGAGGCTGATACCTACTTACACAGTGGTGATGGCACTTCCACTATGACTTCATTAGGCAAACTGTAGTTTTCCTTTCTAACAGTTCACTGCATTATGTACCCAAATGTTGTTATTATATCTGAAATAACAGTAGATAGCTGCACAATAGATGCTGAAAGAAAACCTGTCAGGCATTGTGTGTATTTTTGAACATTCTGAAAGGACAAAGGAATAAAGCTATTTTGCTAAGAGATCGAAAAGTACAAAATATAAAGTTTATTTTCCCAAAAGTGAAATACTACCTTATAGAATATTTTATAATGCAAACAATTGAATTATTGTTGCTTAAAAATGCAAAATATTGGCAATGTATTTTAATAATATTCACCTAATATTTCTGTCTACTCCTGTCAGGATTATGGTGGCAAGAATGTGCAGAGCAGACATATGTATTTGTGTGTGTGTGTGTGTGTGTGTGTTTGTGTGTGTTTGAGACAAGGTCTCATTTTGTGACCCAGTCGAGTATGGTGGCACTCTCTCAGCTAACTGAAGCCTTTGCCTCCTGAGATCAGGTGATCCACCCACCTGAGCCTCCCTAGTACGCCTGGCTAATTTTGTTTGTTTTTTGTAGAGATGAGGTCTCACTGTGTTCCCCAGGCTGGTCTCAAACTCCTGAGGTCAAGCAATCCTCCTGCCTTGGCCTCCCAAATTGCTGGGATTACAGGCATGAGCCACCACACTTGGCCCTTTATATGTTTAATATAACTTAAAGTGTGCAGTTGCATTTGTATCTAGTACACATTTTTCAGTGTAATACTGAATATGATTCTCTTCTTTGATAATTATCCTCTGGACTTATGGTTATGTTTTTGTAATCTCACACAGTCTCTCCTCTGTGTTCAGCATGGGATTGTTATAAAGGTGCTAATCGGTAACTTGCTTTCTAGACATTTCCAGGTTTTTTTCCCCACTATATTAATAGGTAAGATCAGTAATGGACTGCAAGGCAGAAAACTTTACTTCTTGTACTGGATTTATTATTGGTTGAAGACAAGATTGTCACAGATTAAATTCAGGATTGACCCAAATCATTTCCTCCTTCATTCCTTTCTTTTCTTTCTCTATCCATATACTTTCTCCTCTTTTTCTTATATACAAAATAACTGCCACTCTGCGTCATGCCACGAATTAAACGATAATGTAAGAAAAGTGCCTAGTGCAGTATTTGAAATATAGCAACTGCTCAGTAAATGGCGGACACTTTTTCTTCCATTTCTTTTCTTAACCTGTCTACATATGTTCCAACCACAACCCTCATGCCTGGTTGGCTGTTATTTGCAAAGGACAGGGTCAAGTGCACTACAAATCATTTGCAGAATGTGACTTCAAAATGTTCATATTTTAGTAGACAAAAAACTCTCCACTTATATACAGATCAACTCCTTAAGGTTAATTTTTTGTAATGTTAGTTAATTGGACAGTTGTATTGTGGGCCAAAAAGTTAATAATCATAAGCTGTTTTGTTTAATATTGCTAATTTACATTTTGTTTGCAGACTTAAATTTTGTTTATACTATTCAGTGTTGATGAAGACAACTTTTTTAGTTGTTCTTGTTTTGCTCTCATTCATTCTAAAATTAACATACATTCCAAAGTCTTAAATAAATCTTCAGTAGTGTCAAGATTATTTCTTATTAATAAAAGTTTCTTCCATGTTGGTACTATTAACATGTATCTTTCAAACACTGATGAAGAAAAGATATAAAATTAAAAATCAATCTAAATATAATTTTAATAAAATCTCATAATTAAAATTTCTTTTTTTTCTAGATTGAAAATAATATTTTACAGAACAAACCAAGAAAATATTTGTGTTGAAATTATTTAAAATAAAAATATACGCTAGTAACAGATAAAATTTAAGGCTTGATTTTGGTGTGAGATGAGAAGTATCTAAGCCCAAGTCATGAGATTTCACAAAAGTGAGATGTTTGTATCTTTTGTTAAAATACGAATATTGTGTACAGTACTATGGTCAAAGCTCCAAGATCAATTAAGTACTTCAGAGACTGTGAAGCTAGGAAATGTGTTGCTTTTTCTGAGGCACTATTAAAATTCCTGATACGTGGCACACCAGAGGGTATTCTAAATCTTTGGATAGAGGCACATGGACCTTCTGTTCTGTTCATTTTCTTTGCATTACGTGAACATTTAACTCTATGCTGGGAGCTCCACTCTCCTGCTGGGCTTCAGCCTCACAGAGTTGCTTCTCTGATTCAGGGATATCTGATATGATTTGGATTCATGTCCCCACCCCAATAGCGTGTCAAATTGTAATCCCCAGTGTTGGAGGAGGAGCCTGGAGGGAGGTGATTGGATCATGGGGGCAGATTTCCCCTTTGTTGTTCTCCTGACACTGAATAAGTTCTCTTGAGAGCTGTCATTTAAAAGTATGTAGTACCTTCCTCTGAGGGCCCTTCCTCCTCCTTTGCTATGTAAGACTCACCAGCTTCCCGTTCTGGCATTATTGTAAGTTTCCTGAGGCCTCTGCAGCCATGCCTCCTGTACCGTCTGTGGAACTGTGAGTCAGTTAAACCTCTTTACTTTATAAATTTACCCAGCTCAGGTAGTTCTTTAGAGCAGTGTGAGAACTGACTAACAGAATATATTTTCCAGAAATAACTCTATGCAGACATAAGGATGATATTTTATTATGGAGGTAACTGGGTAGACCATGTTATTCAAATTATGGTTTTATAATTTGTTAAGAATATAACAAAAAGCAAAAGAGCAAGATAAGAAAAAAGGGGAGCAAAAGTATTACTAACTTTGTTACCTTAAATTGCGTGTGAGAAGCCCTCTGGGCTTCTACATGATACATTGTTGTAAATGTGCACTATAGTCAAATGTCCAAGTTTGGTGATGTCAGCTTGCCAAAAATATTATAAAATCTCCAGACTTATCTTTTAGACATCATTTTGGGTGATGCATTTCTGTCGTATTTTATTTATCCTTTAATTATGTCTAATAATCATCCTATTAGAGAAAATGATTTACTCTTGTAGCAGGCCTGATTTTCTTTCTAAATCTTATTTTTATGAATAATATTGACCTATGTGTTTGTTTTAATCATTGGTATTTGTATTTTTATTTCACTATTTTTGCTTATTTTTATAAAATAATAAGGGGGAAATGTAATAAAAGTTCCAAATAATTGCACATAGAATGTTGTGCAAAAAAGAGTGGGTCTGCAGAATATGTTACAGTTAGTGTTTCTCTTTGGATGTAAAGAAGCTCTTATGAATGGTACAGAAAAGCTATGTGAAACTTGGTATTACTATGATGGAAAAATGTCTGTAGTACAAATGAGGTAGTGTGTAGGAGCAAGGATCTCTCCTGTTTGTATTCACCGGATTTTGTTTCCTCAGGAAGGAAAACACAGTGTAGCATTTATTGTCATTTGCTTGGAGATAGCCTTCCTTTAGTGCTTGAAATTGATCCATATAAAGATATAACCACAGGGAGAAAATAAGCACCGTGGGAAGGGAAGGTAGGATAAAATAAAGGAAGAGCAAAGTGTAAATTTCTTACTTTTTCTTTTCCTGAAAAGCATAGTAGATGCAATCTATTTTCTTTTAAATAACACATCATGATAAAATTAGAAATATCTGTTCTGTATTTTTCTGTTTCCCAAGTTTGGAATTTTCATTTTATTTATAATAAAATATCCAAATATTCTGTTTTATCAGTTTTCATCATAAATTTATAATTCAAATGGAAATTTTATAAGTTTCTAATTAGTAGGGTTTTTTGAAAATTGATATCTTTCTTATTAAAATAATAAACTTTCTTTGATAGAGGAGATTCTTAAGTCCTTTCTTTTAGGGATGGTTTTAAGCAATGGAAGTTTTAAAGTCTCTTTTCTAAAGGATCTTCGATGACTGCTCAGTTTAGATAAAGAAAAGGAATCAATAAGCCAAATTTCAAGGTGTGATTCTTTTTTATTTTCATCCTTTGAAAATAAATCACTACAGATGGAGAGGACTGTAGACACACCAATTGTTGAGGGGAATGGAGATGTGTGATAATTGGAAGGCTCGATTTCTTTCTCCAGTTTTTATGGAAGTTTTCTCAGAGATGTTCCTCCTTTAAAGAGAAAGAGCTTTTCCGAGGGAGAAGTTAGTAAAGGTCTTCCTCTCTCTGCCTGCCTGTAGCAGAGGACTGTAGGCATTTTCATTTTAACATTAATTTCTGCATTTGTAATTTCAGGTAAGTTGGAGGATGATTGCCTGCCTGATATGATTTGGGGAACATTGGATAGGGTGGGCTTCCTTCTGCAGAATACTGGACTTGCTTCCAGTAGTTTCACTAGTGTAGCCTTTCCCTTTGGAAGTTGTAAGGCTGGAAGACATAGCAATTCTTGGGGTGGGAGAAGATGCCAGATAGCAGTTCTTGGGGTGGGAGGAGTTACCTAAAGAGAGTTTCACCTACATGGGTTGAAATCAACTCTCTAGGTCGAAGAAAGATACGTTGGTTTGGTAGAGGAAGCGTCGGGAGGTAGGAAAGAAGCTTTTTGGGAGAGAGAGTAAAATATTGCCAACAAAGTGATTTTGTTTAAAGTCAGATGTGTTTTTGAACCTAAACTTGGGAAGCATATTTCTATGTAAAAGAAGTGATGTCAGTGCATATGAAGCTTTCAATTTGTGCTAATGACACACAAAAGCTCATGGTGGGGTCAACTGATTATTACCATATTTACTTTAGGCAGCGCCTAGAATTTAGAAGGCCAACATTTATAGCTGTTCTCTAAAATATTTGTATTTATGAATTCTATAGAAAATAAGACTGTTATACCTCTGAAAGAAAATAAAACCTGAATTTTATTTCAGGTTTTATACTGGAGGTTTTTGTTTAGTTTTCATTCAGAAATCATTAGAATTTGTTATTGTAACCAGATTAAAAATAATCTAGGCTAATAGTGGTATAGAAAGTTAAATCTGCCAGAGACATATAGCCCTGACTTTTCTCTCCTGCTGAAGCTGAGAATGAATCTGGTGTGTTCCCTTATTTGTGTTTTACCAAAGGTTAATAATCAGCCTTTCAAAACCCCTTCGTTCAAAATCCATTTAGCCCAGATGTCTCTAGCAGCTTAATTACCAATTTCTTTCTAGGTGATTTAGGAGTGATAGGAATGAGATGATGGCTACCTTTCATTCCAGGGAGATGATGGCTAAATCTTTGCTATTGACAGGTAATGTGTAAGTTGCTGTCACATTGCCTTGAAATCGCTGTTAGTAGAAGGGAAGGAGGGAGGGATCTGCTGCAGTATTCATGACATTTGTGGTCCTGCTTTAGTGTCTTTGAGATTTGAAGACCCAAAGAGTAACTCCCTAAGGTTTTGATAAATGGTATTAATTATAACTTAGCATCTCTGCAATGTATACAACACTTGTATTTAAAACATTTTGCTGACTAAACAAAAATCTGTTAGAGTTTTAAATTATTAAGATTAATTTGCAGTATTTAGAATATAACATGCTCCTCTTTCTATTATAATGAATTATCTGTAACTGTCAGCCTCTGATACATACTAGAATAATCCATTAAAAATGGTTGACAGCCAGTTTTGTTAAATTTCCATGAAAATAAGGTCTCATTTCTAAATATATATCCATAGTGATGACTTTAATATTTTAGTCTTTACATGGAATTAATTAATTTATATATTCATTCAAAAATGCCACCGTGTACAGGAATAAATTCTGTGCTTGGAATCTAAAGACTTATGCCTTGATCCTGATTCCATGAATAAATGTGTAGAACCTAGCTTGGTCATCATACATTATTTGTAAAAGAGAAAAATCAGATTGAAAATATCTATAGTTACTTCTAGCCTAAAGGTTATATGATTCATTCATTCATTGATCAAGCATTTAAAAATACCTACTGTGTACCAAAAATATTGAATTTATTGAGCTCAAAGAGCACACAGTCTAGAATAGGAAATTACATGCAAATACAACAATTCATTTATTCATAAAATGTTGAACAGCCACTGTGGTACTGATGCCTAGCAAAATGCTGGAAATACCATGATGACTACTGTGCCATTCCATTCTTCAGAGAACTCAGGTCAGTGAGAGGCAGTGTTTTTCCAGATCACAAAATGTGGTATTCTTAGTGAAGAAGGAGGTGTGCTCATGGAAGCATGTGTGTAGGACACCTTACTCATTTGGAATTGGAAATGAGGAGGGAGTCAGGGAAGTTTATTTTGGAGAAAGTGACTCCTGAGCTATACCTTGAAGAATATTTCTCTGAGAGAATGGGGAAGGATTACAAGCAAGTTAGGATATTTGAGGCAGAAGCAATAGGGTGAATGAAAAATAAGAGCTGCCTTGAAGCTAGGAAAAGGCAGGTACCACCAAATTCATCATGAAACCCATCTGCATTGTTTTGTATGTGTTTTTTTTTCATTTCTGGTAATTTTTAATTGCATCAATCTGAAACATTGTTTATAAAGTACTGATAAAATATTGTGTCATTTAGGAAAGGGAGAAATTACTTATAAATAAGGCAAATAGGAGAGATTCAGTGGAGAGGGTAGCATTCGAGACGGGTGGTTTTACGGAGTTTATGTGAGGAGAGATGTAAGAAATACCCTTGCAAAAGGGTATTTCAGGTGATAAGAAAATCTCAAAGCGTGAATGAAGTTTTTACTGGGAGCAGCAACCAGAACTGGTGGCCAGAGCCATCTACCCAGGGCGGTGTCCAGGCTGGAGACTTTCTGAGAACTTCTTGGCCATTGACATACCTTGTCTAGAATTTTTAACAGGAATGGGCTGGAACTATGTTTAGAATCACTTTTCATCTTAAAAATGTATAGTTTCTGGTTAATTCACAATAGATACGAATTTGACTCCTTTTTTATTTGGCAAATAATCCTGAGTGTCTCACATATTTCAGTCTCAGTGCTAGGCACTGAGGATCTAATATGAATTGTATAGTTCTGCCCTCAAGAAGCTTCAGTTAGTGAGAGCTACTGGTGATCTACTCATAACTGTTTCTTCAACTCTTGCTGTACTCAGAGGTAAAGGTATGGCCATGATGAACATGCCTTCAGGGCCAGCCTTTGTCTTTCACTAAGCTGTTACATACTGAGGATATTATCAAAATGGAGGGTTTAATGATCAGCTTTTGATATGCTGTTTGTCTTATACTTCAGATAGTGAAATAAGGGATGTAACTCCGAAGTATCCCAGTCTCTCTGTTTCTTAGGAACATGAGTGAAGACAACAAGAGGCTCAGCTCTTGGTACAGGTTTAGAAACAGCAATTCTTTGGCTGGCTTTCTTCTTAAAGTAGAAATACACCTAAACCCTAGAGAAAGCAGTTCTCCTACATACACACCTCTTCATATGTTTATAACAGTAGCTTAAAAAACTACACCTGCCAAATAGAATGCATTACTCTATAAATGAAACTTGCTATATATATACATTTTACATTCAGTGTATATCTTTTTGGTGGAAGTATTTTCAGTTTCTGTTCCAAGGGTGATTTTATTCTATACCAGTTTACCTAGGAGCCCTGGTTTATAACCTTCACGTATTTGATCTATAATACTTCAACACCGGTCCTAAGGTACCTGAAATCTCATAAAATTTGTCTTCTTGTTTTCTCTCTATATACAAACAGCACTTGATTTGCGACTTTCTTTTTCTATAATACACCATGATTTCAAAAGGTATGTTTTAACTGTTAATGCTATTAGTGATAAAAATTTGATGAGTAACCTACCCCAGATATTTATGATAAGCATCTCATAAACCATGCAGAGCAATTAGCCAGAAAGGCAAAATATTTTAGGATGTCTTTAGCAGATTAAATTTATAATTAATGGAAAAACCTGAATTGTTTGTTGTAATTTTTTTCTTCCTCTTCATGACTAAACATTTTGGATGTGCTCTTATTTATGGAATTTTTATGTCAGCCATAGTATTTCCAGTATTTGCAAACCAAATGCACCTATTTGTATTTTCAATATAGTAGCAACGTAGATTTAAAATATGAAGGGTCAAGGGGAGAAAACACGGGAGGCAAGTGTTTCCTGAAACACTACCCATGCATAGGAATTACATAATTTAAGTCAAATGCAATGTGTGGCACTTAATATTTGATAACAAATGATTTTATCCTTTCTGTGGGTAGTGAATTAATAGTTTATTACTTAAGCAACCAAATAGGGTTCTCACATGAAAAAAGTGGTATAGGCAATTACTTTTCTAGGGAAAAAAATGGTCAAATTTAAAATAGAAGATGGTCACATATCAAACTTCATTGTGTGAGGAGTTGTCATATCTGGCAGTGTAAGCTCTCAAGTCCTCCAGCCCAACCCTTTCCATGTTTCCTCCCTGTTCCTGTGACCATGGTTTTTTATGCTCAAAACGACTGTGGTGAGCTTATGGGGAGCAGATTTCATGGCCACTTTTTTGCTTCTCCCCGTCATTGAGTTCTTACTTCTAATTTTGTGAGTAGCTTCATAATTACTTTCAGTTGAGGGCATTTTTTAATGAAGGAGATTTTTATATCTAGAGACAAATTTTGTGGAGGATTTTTATCCAAGCAGTGGCTACATTTTGCTAATCTCGTGATGTCTTTCCACTTTACCACTGACAGTGTGGCTAGCATAGAAGAATATTCATTTTGCTTAGATTATTTAGGCCCCTAAAAAACCTTTCTTATGATTTCTGTTCCTTTGCATTTGCTGAGGAGTGATTTACTTCCAATTACGTGGTCAATTTTAGAGTAGATATGATGTGGTGCTGAGAATGTATATTCTGTGGATTTGGGGTGGAGAGTTCTGTAAATGTCTATTAGGATTGCTTGGTCCAGATCTGAGTTCAAGACCTGGATATCCTTGTTAATTTTCTGTCTCGTTGATCTGTCTAATATTGACAGTGGAGTGTTAAAGTCTCCCACTATTATTGTGTGGAAGTCTAAGTCTCTTTGTAAGTCGTTAAGAACTTGCTTTATGTATCTGGGTGCTCCTGTATTGGGTGTGTATATATTTAGGATAGTTAACTCTTCTTGTTGCATTTATCCTTTTACTATTATGTAATGCCCTTCTTTGTCTCTTTTGATCTTTGTTGGTTTAAAGTCTTTTTTTCCAGAGGCTAGGAATACAACTCTCCATTTACTTGATAAATCTTCCTCCATCTCTTTATTTTGAGGCTTTGTGTATCCTTGCATGTGAGATGGGTTTCCTGGATACAGCACACTGTTGGGTGTTGACTTTGTATCCAATTTTCCAGTCTGTGTCTTTTGATTGGGGCATTTAGCCCATTTACATTTAAGGTTAATATTGTTATGTGTGAATTTGATCCTGCCATTTTGATGCTAGCTTGTTGTATTGCCCGTTAGTTGACACAGTTTCTTCATTGTGTTGCTGCTCTTTACCATTTGGCATGTTTTTGGAGTGGCTGGTACTGGTTGTTCCTTTCTATGTTTAGTGCTTCTTTCAGGAGCTCTTGTAAGGCAAACCTGGTGGTGACAAAATCTCTCAGCAATTGCTTGTTTGTAAAGGATTTTTTTCCTCCTTCCTCTTATGAAGCTTAGTTTGGCTGGATATGAAATTCTAGGCTGAAAGTTCTTTTCTTTAAGGATGTTGAATATTGGCCCCCACTCTCTTCTGGCTTGCAGGGTTTCTGCGGAGAAATCCACTGTGAGTCTGATGGGCTTCCCTTTATGGGTAACCCCACCTTTCTCTCGGGCTGCCCTTAGCATTTTTTCCTTCATTTCAACCCTGGTGAATCTGATGATTATGTGCCTTCATTCTCAGCAAACTGACACAAGAACAGAAAATCAAACATGGCATGTTCTCACTCATAGGTGGGTATTGAGCAATGAGAACACATGGACACAGGGAGTGGAGCATCACACACTGGGGTCTGTTGAGGGGGACTAGGGGAGGAACAGTGGGGGGTAGGAAGTTGGGGAGGGATAACATGGGAGAAATGCCAGATATAGGTGGTGGGGATGTGGGCAGCAAACCACATTGCCACGTATGCACCTATGCAACAATCCTGCATGTTCTTCACATGTACCTCAGAACCTAAAGTGCAATAAACTAGAAAAATTTTTTTTTTAATTAAAAAACTTTCTTAGACTCTTCCCTCAATAGACAAATGCACACCAAGTCACCCTACCTACATATGCATTTGAATAAACAAACATTTCCAGAGATTCTTGTCCAATCAAGAACAATGTAACACGACTTGATTGTGAATGTCAACTTTTATTTTTTTGAGACAAAGTCTTTGTCGCCCAGAATGGAGTGCAGTGGCATGATCTCGGCCCACTGCAGTCTCTGCCTCCTGAGTTTAAGCAATTCTCCTGCCTCCTGAGTAGCTGGGATTACAGGCACGCACCACCATACCTGGCCAATTTTTTGTATTTTAGTAGAGACAGGGTTTCACCATGTTAGCCAGGCTGCTCTCAAACTCAAACTACTCAAGTGATCTGCCCACCTCCAGGCTCCCAATGTACTGGTATTACAGACATGAGGTACTGTGCCTGGCCTGAATGTCAATTTTATTTTAAAAAGATTGTTGAAACACTTCTGATGTGTGTGTGTGTGTATTTACACATACATACATTTATATATACACACACATTTGGATAAACATACACACACATGTAGACACACATAGACATGCATACACACACACACACATATATACATATAAATGTGTTTGTATACAGATGCTTCATGGTTTTTGATAAGGTTACGTCTTGATAAACCCATCATAATTTAAAACATTATAAATCAAAAACTCATTTAATATGTTGAACCCACTGAACATGATAGTTTTGCCCACCCAATTTTAAACTTGCTTACATTAGCTAACAGTTGGGGAAAATAATCGGACAACACAGTACACTATAGAGTTGCTTATCCTCCAGATCATGTTGCTGACTGTCAGCTGCAGCTTGGATCTGCTGTCCAGCATCACCAGAGAGTATCGTACCACATATCTCTAAACTGGGACATCAGAATTCGTAATTCAAAGTACAGTTTCTATTCAATATGTGTTGCTTTTAAACCATCTAAAGTTTGAAAGTTGTACATTGAGGCCGGGGGCAGTGGCTTACGCCCGTAATCCCAGCACTTTGGGAGGCCAAGATAGGCAGATCACTTGAGGTCAGGAGTTCAAGACAAGCATGGCTAACATGGCGAAACCCAGTCTCTACTGAAAATACAAAAATTTAGCTAGGTGTAATAGCACATGCCTGTAGTCCCAGCTGCTCTCGAGGCTGAGGCACTAGAATCACTTGAACCCAGAGGGCAGAGGTTGCAGTGAGCCAAGATTGCACCACTGCACTGCAGCCTGGGTGACAAAGGGAGACTCTGTCTAAAAAAAAGAAGATAATTCTACATCAAACCCTTGTAAGTAGGAGACCATCTGTGTATGCATATGTGTGTTTATATGTATATATCTTTATTGAGATATAATTGATGTGTGATCAACTGTGCTTATCTGAAACATACCCTCTCATAATTTTGACATATGCACAGACCTGTGAAACCCCACAACACTTGTAATTCCTCCATCTTGGCTCTCTACTGTAGCCTCACCAGTATACTTCCCAGGCAAACAATCATCACCCTGTCACTATAAATTAATTTGTATTTTATACAATTTTATATAAATGAGATCCTGCAATGTATATACTTTTGTGCCAAGCTGACACTCAGCCTAATTATTTCTATATTCACTCATGTCGTTCATCATATCAGTAGTTTATTCTTATTTTTTGCCAAATGGTATTCCATTACATGGATATTTCAGTTTATTTATTCATCTGCCTTTTCAACAATTGGTGCTAGAAAAAGTGAGTACCCATATGCAAAACAACACGAAGTTTGACTCATACCTTTCACCAGATACAAAAATTAACTCATAGATCTAAATGTAAACCATAATACCATAAAACTTCTGCCAAAAAACATGAGAGAAATCCTTGCAACTTGGACTGGGAAATATTTTTCAGCTACAATGCCAAAACCATGAATCCTAAAAGAAAACGTTGATAACCTAGATTACATTAAAATTTTCTCCTCAAAATAGATGAAAATTTTCTCCTCAAAACATATTATTGGCCAGGACAGTGGCTCAGACCTTTAATCCTAGCACTTTAGGAGGCCGAGGCGGGTGGATCACTTGAGCTCAGGAGTTCAAAAACAGCCTGGGCAACATGGTGAAACCCCATCTCTACAAAAAATACAAAAATAGCCAGTGTGGCGGTGCATGTGTGTAATCCCAGCTACTTGGGAGACTGAGGTGGGAGGATCACTTGAACCTGGGAGATGGAGGTTGCAGGGAGCTGAGATCGCACCACTGCACTTCAGTCTGCATAACAAAATGAGACCTTGTCTCAAAAAAAAAAATATTGAAAATGAAAAACGAAAATGAAAAATCAAGCCATAAACTGAGAAGTTTTAAAAAAATATTTAACTTTTTAAACTTACAGAAAAAGGTGACAGACAATGTAAGTACTACTGTCATTTGTGTTTTATAGAACATAGATGTAGCTTAAAGTTTTATTAAACTAAGTAAACCGAAGAATGAGAATTGACAGCCCAGATAGTGAGTCCTCAGTACTTCTACAATAGAACTATTTTATCAACCTTATAGCTTATTGATGCCTATAGGAAATTCTGTTAATCAAAACAGGAAAATCAGAATCTGTCACTGTCAGCATTTTGGGTATATACCTTCACCTTGAATCTCCTCTTGCTTCAAATGTATCAATCACATTTGTTTCCATTTAACAGCATTTCTAATTGATAATTAGGTTATTCACTGTTTGTGGTTAAATGATAGGTCTTTAGGAAACTGTTATCTTTTTAAAATCTAGTAGGACTATCAGTAACATTCTGATGATGTGACATGCATTTTTGTCAAGATGGATGGCCTTTAAAGCAGTTGTAGTTTTGCAAAGCATCTAACTTTGCTACTGGAAACATTTAGATCACTAAATATATATAAATATGTATGTATATTTAGACATCTCAACCATTGCCCTTACCCTTTACAGTGGTGCCAGTACCACTCCTGGATAGAAAAACAAAACAAAATAACAAAAAAAAAATACAAGGATCCTTTCCTAAAGACTTTATAAAAGTAACAAATTCTTAAAATTTGTATTTATATATCACTGATGCAGGAATTTCCTCAGTCACTTTGCAAGATTCCAGCTGGCAATGCACCCCTGCATCCTCCACTGCCCCCAACCCCCACCTGGCTCAGCCCTGGGCTTGCTGCTGGAGGCACTCTCCTGGCTGAGTCTGGCTTGCACACTGGCTTGGCCCATGGCTGAGTCGGGCACACCCTATCCCACCTGTGTTATAGCTTGTACCCATGTTCAGCGGTTCCCAAGCTCTTATCTTGCATCCAAGAAGAATGAGGGTAGGCTGACAGTTGAAGGGTGAGGATGAGCAGAGAAGAATTTTGTCGGAAGATGGAACAGCTCTCAGCAAGGGCATGGGTGGCGTGGGTGAGTGAGGGGATTCTCACACCTTCATTTTGGTGTTTTTTTTCTCAGTATGGCTGGGTCTGGGGCTTTTTATGGGCTCAGAATGGGGAGTATGTGCTGAACGGTTTGTGAGAATACAGAAAAGATTAAAGCGAAGATAGCACTTAAACGTGGGCAGGACAGTGTAGAAAACCAGTTAGAAAAGGGTAAGTATAAGTAAAAATAAGTGACATAGATGAAGGGTGGGGATCAATCAGAGGAAAGGTTAGCTTGGCTTTCAGGCTTTAAACTATCTTTAGCTTGCAGGTAGGGTTTAAAAGGGGATCCTCCCCCTCATCTGACTAGGCATTTGACTGCCTCCTTTCACTATCATCACCATGTCTATAGAGTGTTGTTTTTTTTTTTTAAAAAAAAAGGAGTACCTTTCTACATCTTTATTTGCACTTAGGCTAAAGAGCCCTGAAGAATTTGTCATTTTAATCCAGCCTATAAACTGTAACCTCAAAAAGACAGATCCATTGACAGTAGAGATTTCCTTTTAAACACTGAATAACCCTGTTTTGAAGAACATTTGATGCTCCTTATACAGACACAGCATGATAAGTGCATCACTTTGAGAAACCACTGTTCATCTTAAAGTCTTTAAAGGGTACCGTTTGATGGTTGGGTATGGGAAAATAACTACAAAGGTGTATTCATCCTTTCCATTGTCATATCATCTGCAATTCATTGAATGACTTTGTTCAGCTCCTCTGCAGAGTTATATAGCTAGATACTCATCTATACATACATGTCTTTTTAAATTTAATTCTATGTTGATTACTAAATGTGAAAGAGCCTTGAAAATGAAAGAGTGTATATATATATATATATATATATATATATATAATATATATATTTTTTAAGTTGGTACTGACCCAAGTTAATTGGTTTAAGTGGGTACTGACCCAACGTAAATTGACTTGCCCCAATCTAAATTGTCTGTATCGTTTTCTTCCACTCCCCTTGTTTTGCATTTGGCCTAGTCATCAACAAAGTTTTAAACTTGGTTACACACAGATAGCACATATTATCTCTCAATGATTTGCATGGAGTTTTAAAATTCCTCTCATTTTTATAACTTGGTTGATCTACATGTATAGATTATATTTTTTTTGAATTGAGAGATTACAAACATTGTTCAGATTATAATAAACCCACAAAAAGCAGAATAATTACTTTTATGGTTATACGAATTGAGGCAAGCTTAAAACATAATTCTTTCTTCATTAAGGAAAGAAGTAAAATCAGTTTTGGATTTACATCTTCCTTGACATTCTGCTATTTTACTTGCTTACTGCATATAGACTTTCCTAAGAAATTCCTGTTAATGATACAGTTGAAGATAGTAGGAATGGAATCAATACACTATTACTTTGTTGGAGATACACAAAGGTTTTCAATAAACACTATTCTGCAAATTAATGTTAATTGCTCTGGGTAGATAGAGACACCTTTTGAAGTCAGAAGCTGTCCATGTACATTGATAATGTTCTCTGAGAGTCGAAATGGTGTTCTTTAAAGCTGACTTCTCATGGGCTAGTAATTTAAGCTGTGAGAGCTAAACTGTGATGGGCTCAAGCAATCAACACAGGTGTCAGTTTGACATGTGATAGAGGGATTCTTTTGCAGTCCCACTTGATAGCAGGTTTCTTAAAGTTGTTACTGAAGCTTAGGCATTGGGACTGTTGCCAGCATGGTTTTGTGTGCAGAAGATGAGTGAATCTGTTGGGCTTCTCATCCTTGAGAAGTGAAATTTATTACTCTGTCCTCATGATGAGAACATCCACAAAGGAGGGTATTTAAGGATGATAACTTATGCTTTCTCTATTCAGATGAAATAAGCATAAACCTAGCCCAAGAGCAGGTTTTAAAGTGATAGTGCATTGTATTAAGTAAAATTTGATTGCACATCATACAATATGAACATTCAAATTTTTTAATTGATGTATAATACTTGTTCATATTTGAGATGTATATGTGATAGTTCAATATCTATATACAATGTGCAATAAAATCAGGGTAATTGGGGTATTTATTACTGCAAACATTTATTTTTGTGTTGAGACCATTATGATTCATTTCCTTTAGCTCTTTTGAAATATATAACAAATTACTGCTAAGTATAATTTTTGTACTATACTATTGAGTACTAGAAATTATTTCTTCTGTTTTTTTTAAATTTTTTCCTCATTAATTTTTTTCTTTTTTGGGAAAATTTCAGTATCAATGATGTCATTTCAAAGAGAATAAAAGCAATTTGGCTTAAAAGGAACAAGTAAAACTTCAGTTAACTGTTAAACTATATGTACTGTGGGACAGTCATTCAGATTTTAAACTCTGTTGTACTTCTTGTGAATATTATTATTAAATCATTAAATCTATTTTGAATGTTTTTGTATTTACTCAATTACTTGATAAGTTCTGATAAGTATATATTGCCTCTAAAGGAATTTTGAAGTAAATTTTGATTTTTTAAAAAACGCCAAGCACTGTTTTGTGGCAGTTATCATTTTGTTTCATTTTGCTGTTGCATGTAAGTAAAGTCATGATTACATGTAAGATAAAATATTATAAAAGAAGTTCACCCTATTATGGTAACATTAGTATGAACACTCACATGCTATAAACTAAATGGGTAGTGATGAGAGCCAAAATAAAATAATAGACTTTTTTTTATTAGACAGAGGTTTGTACAATGGCCCAAGTCAGTTGACTGGCTGGATTCTAGGCTTCATTAGGCCTGCCATGAAAACTGTTTAACTATATGCTTCAGAGAGATGAAAATCTGACACATGTTAAAAGACTATTTCTGAGCTCTCCGTCGGAGTAGGCCTGAAAGATGTCCAGGCTATTTCAGCTCTCTGGAAGGTGCTAGGTGGGGAATCCAAGGTTAGGATGTGGCATGTGGCGTGGCACCTTGAGACCTGCCTTGTTGATACCACATCCTGAGAGGGAAGAAAGAAGGGAGAGACTGTGTTACTGCTTCTTGGTGATGAATCACTATTAGGAAATAGCACAGGTGACAGCTCGTGTTTATTCTCCCAGCCAAGGCTGAATGAGAAACAAAAAGAAGAGAAGATATAGGGGAAGAAAAAGGCATCTTTATTTGTCTCTGTTTGCATAAGGAAATAGCTAATTACAGATCCTGGAGGAAATGCTCGAGTATCATTTTAAGTTCAAACAGTCAAACTTAAGTAGGAAGGCAAGGCCTGCTTTGTCTGTCTCTCTCTGTACCTCTCATTTTTTTAGATTGTCTGATGCACATCATTATTTCTGTATTGGGAAAAGAATCAAAGGCTCACTTAATGTAGCAGAGATAATAGATTAATTAGTTACATAGTTTATTTTTTTCAGGCTTCACAATTAATACAGTGTTTTCTAAATTTATAATAGTGGCATAAAGAAAAAAAAATGTAGTAAACTTTAACGGAAAAGGATCTTTATTTCTATCTTTCTTTCCTTATCTCTTGATATGTATACCTACAAATTTATAAATATATATATTTATTTATTATTATTTTCTGAGATGGAGTCTCACTCTGTCACCCAGGCTGGCGTGCAGTGGTGTGATCTTGCCTCACTGCAACCTTCACTTCCTGGGTTCAAGAGATTCTCCTCCCTCAGCCTCCTGAGTAGTTGGGATTACAGGCGCCCACCACCATGCCCCTCTAATTTTTGTATTTTTAGTAGACTTTGGGTTTCACCATGTTGGTCAGGCTGTTCTCAAACCCCTGACCTCAGGTGATCTACGTGCCTCAGCCTCCCAAAGTGCTGGGATTATAGGTGTGAGCCACCACACCAGGCCCAAATTTATATATATATATATTTACAAATTACAAAGTTTACTTTTATAACTGAGGGAAAAATAGATAGTTTTGCTTTTGAAATAAATTTTAAAAATGAGATGGACTCGAATAGGTACCATTTGCTTCTAATAACAAAGCATGACATGTATCACGTTCTTGCTACATGTCAGAAACTATGCTAGTCTTGGGTACACTGTTGACTTCAGGAAGTTCTCTCTCATTAGCAATGACCCTTGTGAAGACCACTGAGTAATCTTCATTGTGTTCATGGCACCTGAGTGGCTCTTGTTCATCAAGGAGTAGGTTCCTCTGTACCTCGGCTAACACAAGCAAACTGTATTAGTCTGTCCACCTCCCTTCCACTGTGGCCCTGCTCTCCGCCTGGCCACTCCTTTCTCTCACTGTATACCTTTCTTTACTGTTTACCACAAATCACTTCCTAATAATCAATTTGAGCTATAAACTTTGCTGATATGAAATGACCAATATTGCCAATATTGCATTAATTTATTTAATGGGAGAATGTAAAGATGTATATGCGTATAAGGACTACACAGGTCAACTCAGGACCTTTTATTGGCTTGTCTTTCTAATTTACTAGGTTGCTCACCTTGTACCATCAGCAGAAGACATGGGTTTGACTCTGTCACCTGTGCTATCTCTTTTAGCCTCCTTAACCATCCAGATGCTTTAACTTCAAATATTTTCTGCTTGGATTCTTATATTTTTTTAACTATCGAAGTGATAAATTTGTACATTCTAAGCCAGAATAAGCATACGTAACAAAGTGCATAGTGAAAGGGACCTCTTATAATATAGCAAACCCTTGTATATGTGAAAATGGATCCCTTGGATAGGAAAGAAATATATGATTTTATTAATTAAATGTGTATTTATTCTAACAGATGTATAAAGAAATATATAATCCACAAGTATGTATATATGCAGATGTATATTTAGCCCTTGATAATTATATGCTTTTAACACAGTACATTTTGGTGGCCTTGAAATATCCTTTATATACTTTTAAGTCATTTCCAAGAATTAGAAAGTCCGTGATTGGCCACAGATTTTTGTTGCTGTTAGTGTATATCACACATTTACTCACAGACTGTTAGAAAAACATTCACGGTTAAGTTTATTCTGGGTGTTTTGCAACAGAATTTCAACTTTGACCCACAGTGAATAATCAAACATGACCCAAATTAGTTATGACATATGCTCTGGACATAGTAAAGTTAAATGCTGCCTAAGAGACTGGACTTCTATGCACAAAATGCCTTTAATCTGCATTTCACTGAAGAGACCTTTGAATAAATTTTTAGCTTCCTCAGTGACAGAGTAGTATAAGAATGACAGAAGTCTTAAGCAGGGCGAGGGAGCTTGAAATTCTTGCCTTCTGTGCTGTAAAACAATGTAACAGCCCAGATGTTTTCCCAAAGGGTAGCATGCTCTTTCGAGATCAGCCAAGACACGTTTTTTACATCCATCTGTCCTTGTTCCACATCAGAGAAATGAAGATGTCTTCACTGATCGGCATCTGCCCTGACCCATTTCTGTATTCCCATGCTTCCTCAAGGGTGCATTATAAAGTCCAGGATGGACCTTGACTGTGGTGCAGTGGAATGTTGATCGGTGTTCTTATTTGTTGTCCACTTTCAGTCCATCTGCAGTCTGTGCTCCAGTGCTTCCGCTACACATGTAGACTCTCTTTCTAGATGTAGACAAAGCATCCTTCCCTTACTTCAGATTTCATTGACCTCCTCATTGTCCCTGCCTGAGTATAGGAAACTGCATTCTAAGTTGTGTCTAAAATAAAAACAAAATCCCATTTTGGAGAGGTGTCCAAAGGAAGATGATAGCCAGAAGGTAGCAAGGCTGATGATACAGCTGCCATTTAAAGCCAGTGTTCCTCTGAGAAATTTGGATTTCGTGTTTAACATCAAATTATCCAAGGGGAAATACACATAGACTCACATAAAAATCTTCTGCATTTTGGGAAACTCTGTTTCCCAAAGCTAACATGTGGGTGATCACCAAGTAAGAGTTTGTTTTCTTTTTCCTCCCTTTTAGTCTTTTTGTTTTTTTTCTCTCTTGCCCAAGCTGGAGCGTAGTGGTGCAATCACAGCTCGCTGCAACCTCGTCCTCCTGTGCTCACACAATCCTCCCACCTCACTCTCCTGACTAGTTGGGACCACAGGCACAGACTGTCATGCCTGACTAATTTTTAAAAGTTTTTTTTATAGAGACAGGGTCTTGCCATGTTGCCCAGGCTTCTCTCAAACTCCTAGGCTCAAATGATCCTCCCACCTCAGCCTCCCAAATTGCTGTGATTACAGACATGAGCCACCACAACTAGCCCCTTTGAGTCTTCAGTATTTGAGGAGGCGTCTTACTTATTCTGGGAATTTAGTAAATTATAGTAGGAGAAATGTTATTCTCTTGATACAGTAACATTTAGCAAATTAGAAGCAAGTATCTAAAGGAACAACCTTATATATATAGTGTATATGTACATGATTAGATTTTCAGTAGATAAGTCATATATACTCATAGGTACAAAGAGACTTAAGTTTCAACTTGATGGACTCTGATCTTGGACCACCTTACTCTTCCCACACCAAAGCCTGTAAAAATGATAGAAAGCATATAAAAACACAAATACGTTAGTGTTTTTTGCAGTTTGCAGGCTTCAGTGTGCTTCTATATTTCTCTGACACCTCTACAGTGCTTGGACCAACACGTCAAAATAAATAAGCATTTGTTGGACGATGAATGAATTCCTATCCCAAGATTAGCTTTTTTGCTTTTTAGCAGAACCATTATAAAATTGTATTTCTGTTTATACCTAGCCATCTAAATCTGCTTCAATAGCCTGGCACTCAAAGTCCATTTCTTACCCTATTAATGTATCACAATTGGACTTAGGATGGCCTCTTTGTCAGCCAAACCACTTTTCTTTTTCTAGACTGATCATATATATACCTCTCTGTGTTCCCAGCACATACTGCACTCCAAGTTTAAGTGTCTTGACCCAAAGGACATTTATTTGTGGCTCATTTAGAGGAAAAACAAGGACTTTTCACCTACTTTCTACTTTCCCACACTTAAAATATTTCTATATTAAAATCCATTTCTGTGATATCAAAACATGAGAATAATTTTATTTCCAGCAATATCAGATTTATTTCTGTTCCTCAAAATGTACATTAAAATCCTCCTTGTTAACAAAACTTTTATTTATTTTTTAAATCCTTCCTTCCCCAGCTATAATCTGTGATCTTTTTCTCTCGAATTTCATGGGAGACTGGCCTCCCTCTTTCTTGTATCATAGTGTAGGTGCTTCATCTCCTTAAGTTAGGATAGAATTTACAGGCAAACAGCAAGGTCTTAGCTTATTAAAACAGGGTTATATAGGTTCTCTGAGCATAAGAGGAAGATTCTTATAGGGCTTTATGGTTAGGAAAAGAGAACATACATTTTAGAATGCCCAGTTATGTACCTGTCATAAAGGTACACTCCAGTTTCCCTGTCTCATTTCTTTCTACATCTTTCTTATTTGTGGTTGACTACATAAGGTGTCTAGTAAATGCCTGATAAATGAGGGATTGATTTAATTAATTTAGAATGGAATTAATGCATTCCACCACTTGAACTCGCCAGAAGATACGTTAACACAAAGCAAATTGCTTCTTGTTTTCATGCCACGCCAGGTGACTCAGGCCCACGGTGTGAGCTCTCGTAAACTGCTTGAGGTCAGAGCAACTCTACATAGACTATTTTCTGCTTCTATAGAGGGCTTTTTACTCTTTGTGTTTTCCTTTTTGTTTTTCAGTAGTATGTCTACAAAGGCACAATTTAACAAAAATGGAGTCACAGGGTTTTTAAGTGGATTCGGGATCTGAGTTTAGTCATAATCATAGGCTGCCATAATATACTTTGTAAAGCAGGTCACTGGTGTTTCGCTAAACTTTTGGTCATAACAAGATTAACACAGCAGCCATTCTAATGATTCTTCATATTCTGTGGTTCAGCCGGGCAGTTATTCTAGTCTGGGCCAGCTCAAGTGAGTTATACTGGCTCTCTCATGGATCTGTGGTCATGTGGCAGGTAGCTGATGGCTGGATAATGTGGAATGTGTCTGGGATGTGGCAGGTGATTGGCTCTAGCAACAGAGGCAATTGGTCTCTGCAAGCATTGGTCACACAGTGGCAGTCATAGGGCTCACGAGCAGCCTCAGTGCTCAGTGACTTGCCAATTATCTACCTGCGACACATTTAGTAATGCCCCATTGTCAAAAGCAAGTCATATAGCCAACTCAGAATTAAGTTTATGGCCATTTTCAGTTCACTACAGAGGGCAAAGAGAGGGTAGATATTTTTGGAGTTGTATTTGGCTTCCTCTTGCCGCCAACATTGCTCATGACCACCCCAGAGAAGGGTTGTCATTCATACTTAGTCCTAGCTGTTGTGCCATCTACCTGATCTGGTCTCTGATTGGGTTTTCTGCTTGCTTGGCCTCCCTTCGTCATGGGTCTTCTCCTGAGACTGTGAGAAGTCTCCTAGGGCTGCCGCTTCATCCTCTGAAGAGTGCAGTGAAGGGTTGGAGGAATGCCTCTGTCCTCTTTGCATGCACCTCGCTGAGGCTTCTCTATACAGCACTCTAGGAGAAAAGTCCATAGCAAATCCAAAAACACGTGTCCCACTCTCTCAAAAAAACTCTCATACTGGTCAGCTCTGACATAGCAAGAAGAGAAACCTGCTAATACTTTCCCTTTTTGACAGGCACCCCCAAACCGTACAATGATTTTTCCCAGGGAGAAAGAACCCTGCACTTTCCAAAGATGTGCTGACTTTTCCTTTTCTCAATGTTGTATGTAGTTGGAGATTGGATTTGGGTTTGGTGAGGGTTGTGGTTGTTGGTAATAGGTCAGTTATGTCTTCTCTTAGAAACCCTGCAAGTAGGTGCCTGTGACTATTACGTGGTAAAAGCAAGGTGATGGTCATAGGCCCCTGCTCCAGGTCATCGATAGCTCTCTTTAAAATAAATGATGTTGGGGGGCAGTATTGCCAGTAATTGTTTTCAACTTGGATCTTAGCTACAATTGAAGTACAATCAGAAAAGTTGTACTCAAACCTCAGCATAGATTATTTTATCTACCTTTATTTGCTTAGTTCAACACATGGTCCTTTCTTTAATTGGAAGAGGATGACTGGATTGTATTTCTGCTTTGATCTATTCCAGGCTTGATTCTGCTGATTATATGTTGATAAAGTCTGTGCAGGCTTTTTTCTAGGCAAAAAGAAGTTGCTTTGGTCCTCACGGTCAACATTTTGTGGACTTTCTTCATTATGTTTGGAAAATTGACTTATTGTACCTATAAACTTTATAGAAATGTTGTTAGCAATTTCCAATTAAAACCAGTTAATGGTTCTCCTTCATGATAAATTGATTGAAAACGATCATGGTATTTCCCAAACACATTGTAAAACTGAAGCTACTTAAAATGACTGGTATTTCAGGCTGCTAAAAAATTGTATTGCTCTTGCATCCTTGTTGTCTTGTAAAGTTAGAAGCTATTAGTCGTTATTTTAAAAAAAAGGAAAAGAGAAAGAAAAAAGACCCGCCATATACTCTCTTATCTACAATAATGAGGGTTTTGATTGTTGAAACAGCAAAAAAAGGAGATATGAAGCATATAGGGATGAAATTAAATAAGTTTAAATTATGAAAACTTTCATATTATACGTCTTTAATGGAGAACAATTACATAAAGCAGAAAATTTCCTCAGTAGCTTCTGGAATTGAAAAAAAAATTTAATTACAAAATATATTCGTGCTGTGGGTCATAGGGCCCAGTGCCCTCAGAGGTGAAAATCACTTAAGGAGGGGATTACCAGTAATTAGAAATGTACCCTTTGATATAATTATGAAAGAAAGATAAAATGCTCCAAGGGAATGAAATAGCTGTTGAGCAAAAATCACCCCCACATTATAGTCTTATCATTTGGTTTCATAGGGATTTGCCATTATGTCATCATGGGAATGCCAGCAATGGAGTCTGTTCAGTCACACTGTCAATGCAGAACTGGTATGCTGTTGTTGGTGCTGAATAATTGTTATGAGAGCTATAGCATAAGCTCACTGTCAAAGACAGGCCCACGGAGAGAATATTCTTTTCATACCCTGCCTTCATGCTGTTGCATTCTTATCTCTCTAAAGAGCCTGACCCAGGCCTGTACAAAGGAACAGTTGAACACTGGATCTGCCTTGGGTGTTCTTGTCAGGAGCTCTCAAAGATAAAGCTGTAGACGATAGGGCCAGTGGATCTATTAGGAAATCTTAGGGCTGAGCTTTTATGCTGTAAGTTACATTATACCATATTTCTAGCTTTCTCATGGATATGAATTTAGATTTATTTAGGTGATTGAAAATCATGATCTCTTCTTTAATTTGATGCTACTCTTTCCACAGATTATGTTGGAGAATATGTGTGCATATAAGTACATATGTGTCTGTCTGTGTGTATGGTAGATAGATTATCCAGTAGGTCATTTTACCAACTGAGATTTTAAGGGCCTTAAAATATTTCAGGGCAACTAATTATAATAAATGATGAAGAATATAGTTCTGATTTTACTATTAATCTCATAAAATTTAGTAGCAGTAGTAGTAGCGGCAGTAGTAGAGGTAATAAGAGTAAAATTTTAAGTGTTTACTATATGACAGATCTACTTTTGAATGCCATACAACCATTCAATTATTTAACACCACACTTCAAATTTGGGAGGTACCATATACATGTAAGATACCTGTACTAATCTTAGAAACATGACAAGGTTTATGCTGGAATGTAGGCCTACTTTTGAGAGCAATAATAAGTCAATAGAATACGAAAAAAAATCATTTTTCCCCTAATAACGTAGATTGGGCCTGAAATTTTTCAAATTCCTGGGGAATACAATGAAAACTAAACAGGTTTTCTATTTGTTTTTTTTCCATTTTGAGTGATTCCCTGTTACGGCTTTTGCTTTGAGCTCGGTTCAGTTTGAGTTCTTCAGTGATGTCTGCGTTAACGTTGCACTCCTGCATTAATTTTAATCTTCTTTCAGATGCTTCATGCCAGGAACTATGAGAATGGAGATCTGAATATAGATATTCTAAATGAAAGAGCTTGAAGTGGCCCCCTTTTTGTCTGATTGCATGGCTTGAAGCAAGAGTTAAGAATAGTATCTTTCTTATGTAATGATTTTCTAATAATTGGCTAAATATCCTAAGCTAACATTAGAATTATTGGGTATTTTTCCTGGATAATTTATAATTTGAATAATTTTGTACTTCCTATTTACATGGTTTCCCTTGGGGTTTTATATCTCATGTTTACTTTGTTTTACTTCATCTCCCCTCTCAAAGTTGCATTGTTTTCTCATGGGCCCCTCCTCACAAGGCAAATATTCACACATATTTTTCTCTATGCTTAAAATCTACAATGCAAAATAATATGATTCCTCTTATCCCTTTTGGTTATTTAATAGGAATATGCAAAAAATGTTACTGTGTGAAAAACATGTTTGGAACATTGCAAAGCCCCTTCACGTGGCTCTTTCCCATACTCTTCTCACTGTAAATTCTTTGCTGGGTCATTTCATCCATCTGCATGATTTCAACTGTCACTTGCATATGAAAGAAACGCAAATCTTGACCTTTCTTTGTCTCTTCCTGTGTCTTTAATATTGGTAACATCATCCCTGCCTGCCGACCTACCATCATTCATGAAGGACCTCAGAGACTAAAAACTTAATGCTGACTCTTAGCCGTTTTTCCTTAAGTAAAATGAATACTCCCTAAAACCTGTGGAATGTTTCTCCAGTATATGTCTAACTCACCTGTTTCTCTTCCAATGATCATAATTATAATTGTATGTTATATGCACACATAGGCTTCATCATCTCACGTTTAAACTAATATAGTAACTACCTAACTGGGCTTTCTCTTTGTCCCTCATCAGTGCACTCCCTTGACAGAGATTGTATTTTGGAATGTGAAGATTTTTCCTTTACTTTCTTGGTTCAAAAATATCCAGCTTTGGCCAGACACAGTGGCTCACACCTGTAATCCCAGCACTTTGGGAGGATGAGGTAGGCAGATCACTTGAGGTCAGGAGTTCGAGAACAGCCTGGCCAACCTGGTGAAACCTTGTCTCTACTAAAAATACAAGAATTAGCCAGGTGTGGTGGCCCAAGCCTACAGTCCCAGCTACTTGGGAGGCTGAAGCACAAGAACTGCTTGAGAGTGAGGTTGCAGTCATTCCAGCCTGGGTGATGGAGTGAGACCTTGTCTCAAAAAAAAAAAAAAAAAAAAAAATCCAACTCCTTGCATACAATCCAACAAATGAACCCCAGATTCCTTCCAGCTTTTCACAGTTGGACTCTTCCCCCCGCCCAAGTACTCTTTGCATTGTCCTTCAACAGACTTTGCACACTGTACTCCTACCCCTGTTCCCGAACAGAAACATTCAAGCAGTGGCCGCGCTTTACCCTGAATACACCTCTCATTTATTTCATCTTTCCTGGACCTTAGATTATACATATTTCCCTGTGCCTGGAAGGCCCTTTACTACATTTCTATCAAAATTATATTCATGCTCTTAGACCCACCTTCTCAGATCACCAGCAAAATCGTTATTCAGCCCTGGGTTCCTTTTGGGTTTGATTAGTTCACACATTTTCTGTGTTCACGTGCATGTTTTCACCTTACATGGTACAACTGTTGAGGGACTGTTTTTGGAGCTGTCAGGTGCTGAACAATGTTTTACACAGAGAATGTGAGAGGTGTTCAATAATTACTTGTTAAATTGAAAAAAATAGTACTGCTACTTCATGTTTATTAAATGGGACTATAATTTTCAGCGAATAATATAAAAAATCTGCTTTATACAAACATATATATCCACACATAATTATATATGTATTTTTGTTTTGGTATTTATCTATTTTTATATTTATCAATTTTATCATGGGCTGATACTAGAATTAAAGTGACTTTGCTAAAATAGAAATAATAGTCACTCTGTCTTTTTGTTTGAGACAAGATCTCATCTTGTCACACAGGCTGGAGTGCAGTGGCGTGAACATGGCTCACTGTAGGATCAATCTCTTGGGCCCAAGCAATTTTCTTTCCTCGGCCCCAGAGTAGCTGGTACTACATGAACATGCCACCATGCCCGGCTAATTTTTGTCTTTTTTGTAGAGCCTGGGTTTCACCATGTTGCCCAGGCTGGTCTCAACCTCCTGAGCCCAGGCAGTCTGCACACCTTGGCCTCCCAAAGTGCTGGGACCATGCCTGGCCCACTATGTCTGTTTAACCCTGTCTTCATTTCTTTCTTCCTTTTTTTTCCTTTAAATTCGTGTTTACTAAATCAAGTTTTTTATACCCTTTCTGATAAGCTCACTTTTTAAAATAAGTATTGTTTTTGGTTTATAACTGCAGGTAACTTTAAGGTTTCTCAGACTGCTGTGGGAAATGTGGATTCATTTGGACATGTACTGACATCTTTTAGATCATGACTTTTGTACATTATATATTTTTAAAAGGCTGTGTCTACAGTATGTATGCCTGTGTCCATTATAACTTTATTTCAAAGAGAAGAGTTTATGGAGGAATGTTTCACATAGCAAGTTAAAATGGTATGACGGTGGAGCAGGAAAAGATTGTAGTAAGACAGGTTAATATTAGGAGTACAGTTGGAACTTGCATACCCTCCATGTGGTGGGCTTCTGTGCCTTTGCTAAATAAACCACACCTTTAGCTCCAGATCTCCTAACAGCTCTACAAGTGAGAAAGAGGGAACTTATGACACAGATGCACTGTGTCCATAACGTAAAAAATCAGTTCTTTAGGAAAATCATAATATAGCCAGGCGTAGTGGCTCAATCCTGTAATCCCAGCACTTTGGGAGGTTGGAGGCAGGTAGATCACTTGAGGTCAGGAGTTCAAGACCAGCCTGTCCAACATGGTGAAACCCCGTCTCTACTAAAAATAGAAAACATTAGCCAGCATAATAGCAGGTGCCTGTAATCTCAGCTACTAGAGAGACTGAGACAGGAGAATCTTGAACCTGGGAGGCAGACATTGCAGTGGGCCAAGACTGTGCCATTGCACTCCAGCCTGGGCAACAGAGCGAGACTCTTTTAAAAAGAAAAAGAAAAAAGAAAAACCATAATATTTCCCTGAAACCAGGGGAAGACTTTTCTCCCATAGTTCTTGAGAATGAGGATATAGTTAATTAGTAAAGACTATACTCTGCATCATAGGCATGTTCAACTTTGCAACATTATAGAGTAGTTGCTTAGTTAAGTCCCTCAGGTGACCCTGTCGAATTATAATAAAACACATGTCAGTTTAATCTGTTCTTCAGCAGACGGGAGAAAACAGTCCTGGTATCTAGCGCTCTCATCCTTTAGCTAACTAAAAACAGTTGTTATATTATGTGGAGGAGTAGATGAAATTGCATAATCTCAGCTAATTCTCCAGAAATATTGCTCCTCTGGCCAAGTTGTTTTGACCATCATTTTAAGATTGAGATCCTTGATAAGTACAGATTAAAGCAACACTATGTGGTGGGTTAAGTGAAGTGTCTCAGATGTTATCACTGATCTGTGTTAAGGCTAAATAGGTACACTTTCTTATGAAAACTAAAGACGTTAGTAATATTACGTGCTTGGATAGACTAGATACATCATAAATTAATAAGGTCTACAAAGTGAGCACTTACAATTTTAGCTGGAGTTTGTATAAAATATGTTGAATTTCTTCATGAACAGACTTAATGGGAAATTAAGGAATGACCAATTTATAACATAAAGTATGGCTAAAATAATTCAAACTTGAAAAACTATTAAGAAATTTTTAAAAAGTGTCCATGTATTCATTCAACTTAAAGCTAAAAGGCCTCTTTTAAACACCATTTGAACATTTAATGGTGATGAATCAGTATAAATATATGCACTTTAATAACTGGACAAGATAATGTCTCTGTAGACTCAGTTATTGAAATCAGTCAAACACTTCAGAATATTTACCAAAGAGCATGACTTTGACTGTTGATCTGCATAGTCCTTGCCTTCTGAAAAGCACCGTGATGAAATCTGTGAGAGTTGAATCTGTTCTAGGAAATGTTATACATTTTATCAAGATGACATAGTTTTCCTCAGAACTACCCCATGTCCTAAAATTGATAAATAATTCTGATGAGAAATTTTCCATCTGATCTGCTTTTTAGAAGAATAGTCCAGAAAACAGCTTTTCTCCTGAACTTAGGGATCCTGGAGTCCAGGTACACCTGATTAACTCTGCTACAGGTTACATTTGGGATTGCAAAAAACCGAATTATCAGAAATGTGTCCCTGTGTATCTGAACAAACAATATTATCCTTGTCAAGGATGAAATATCTGTGTTAAAACAAATAATATCCATACTGTCGAAATAAATTCAAATTTCAAGAAAAATTATTTCCGGAGAATGAAAGAGGTGAGAATAGAGCAATGTGTGTTTGTTATATCCACCACTAACTGCATTTTTGCCTCACAACTGAGATAAACATTTACAGACTACAATTGTTCATGCTAGAATATTTTTAAATCTCTGTCATATTAAGAAGCACCAGGAAAGCGAACATCTCGGGAAGTTTTGTTCTGAAACCCTGCTCATCATATTTTAGGAAAGTGAATTAAGCTTTGAAGGAAGGGACATACAAAAGTGCCCCTGAAAATTAAAAAAAAAAAAAAAAAAAAAAAAAAGGACTGGCTTTAGTATGACGCAGCTGTTACATCTGTGAGAATTCAAACAACTATGTACAGATTGGTGCAAAAGCAACTGCTGTTTTACCATTGGAAGTAGTAATGACCAGGTGCAGTGGCTCATGCCTGTAATCCCAGCACTTTGGGAGGCAGATATAGGTGGATCACTGAAGGTCGAGAGTTTGAGATCAGCTTGGTGAAGCCCCATCTCTACTAAAAATGCAAAAATTAGCCAGGTGTGGTGGCGGGCCCGTGTAGTTTCATGTACTCGGGAGGCTGTCAAGAGGATTGCTGAAACCTGGGAGTTTGAGGTTGTAGTGAACCGAGATCACACCCCTGCACTTCAACCTGGGCAACGGAGTGAGATTTTGCATCAAAAAAATACATATATATTTTTTTTCCTGCAAGGTAATTCCTGGTCATATCAATGGCAAAAGCAACTGCTGTTTTACCTTTGAAAGTAATGGTGACTGGGCATGGTGGCTCACACCTGTAATCCCAGCACTTTGGGAGGCTGATATGGGTGGATCACTGGAGGTGGGGATTTCAAGGTTACTTGGGAGGTTGAGGCAGGAGAATTGCTTGAATCTGGGAGATGGAAGTTGCAGTGAGCCAAGATCGCACCACTGCACTCCAACCTGGGTAACAAGAGCAAAATTCCGTCTCAAAAAAAAAAAAAAAGAAAAAGTAATGACAAAACCTCAATTACTTTTGTATGAACCTAATCTGTGTAATATATTCCATAGGTTCCCAGCAAAAAGAAGTCTCTGAACTTTCTACCTCCAAAAACCAGTACTGTAGTGGGCTATGATACCCATTAGAATAAAACTAAATTGAAAATGCCTTTTTCTCACTGGGTAAACATTCTTGAATATATTTTATCTTCTTCTGAGTTAATTCCTGAAAAATGATAACATGTGCCCATGTAACTATAATTTGCCCACAAAACCTGTCGTGTATAATTTACAAAGTTATATTGCATAGTATTTTATCTTTAGAACAACAAACACTTCAATAGCATTAGTTGTATTAAGGATCAGTGGCTGAAATACACGTTCTTCCTTCCTTTAGTGAATGCACACACATTATTTACTCAGCAGCCCCAGAGCCATCATCTCTGAGCAGTTGAAGGGGCATTAATCTTGTGGTAAACATCAAAACCATCCACTCGTAGCTGTGGGGGGAGTAGTGGGATATGTCGCCTTGCTATGTCAGTGGATTCAAGCCTGAGATAACTTTTTTTCTTGTCAATTTGCTGTCACTTTGTTAAGAATTAGCGATTGTATGTTTCCTAAATTTATAACAATATGTCAGTCTATTACAACTAAATGAAAATGAGCAACTCTGGGTTGTTTTCAGTATGTAAGAAAAAGGTTTTATTACATCGCTTCTGAGTATCATGTCATCATTGGAAACTTGTATCTATTTAATTGGCATGTCATATATTAAGATGTGACAGCCATGAATTTCTATAAGGATATTCTTAATTCCATGTCTTCATAGGAACACAACTCAAATTATTCTTCCCTTTATTCAGGAGACCATTGACTGTCATACTCTAATATTTTGTGAGTTTCTTTTCTGGCCAGGGAGAAACTACCCTGGCATGCTCAGCAGTCTTCAAATTGCAGGAATTGAGCTATTAGTGGAGAAAATTGATCAAATCTATGGGTATTTGCAACCCATTCTAGACTGGCTCCCAGGGAACTTCTGGCACATCTGTAGTGAGATTGCTGAGCTCATGTGTGTAGGCTAAAGCAGACATCTCTTGCCTTCATCCTGAGACAAAGTAGATAAGGAGGCGAATGGCTTACAATACCAGCCCCTTTTGCCAATTCCTGAAGGTAAAGGTGGATCAGTGCTCAATTGACAGATACTTGTTTTGTACTTAGTGCTGTGCTCCATCCAGGGGCAAGTGTATTGCTGAGAGTCCTTCATGGAGGCATACTGTGTGTGTCATGAGTGCCTCAAATGCATGACATTGTTTGCCAAGGGAAGACATGACTGAAAACATATGCAAACCATCATAAAATTTTGCAAAGCCATCCCTGATAACTCTCCTTCATTCCTCATCTTCAGAAAATTACCAGCCCTTGTAAAATTGACATTCAGATTATCCTGAACTTACTCCACTTCTCCCTATCTCCCTGCTACTTCCTGACGCAAGTTTATCTTGCCACTGGGCTATCTAAGTACCATCCTAAATAACATGCCTACATTACTTTATTTTTATTTTTCGCTTTTTCCCTGTGCATTTTTCATACTGCAGTTAAAAAGGCATTTCTTTAAATGCCAGTTTTGTGATAAGCGTCATACCCTCCCAGTACACATGCCTGCAAGCACTAAAATGCCCACACGCTTGTATCTACCTTTAAAACTTTTCTTTCCTTTCATTTGCTTTTAGGAAAAAGATCACAATCCTTTATGTATGCCCTCAGGTTTTGCCTGAAACTCTTTTTCTAATTTGCTGCGTTTAATCTATTATTGAAGAAGAAAAAGTCAAGGCTTTAGAATTTATGTGAATGCTTGACAATCTCCTCTATTTGCAAAAGATAAAGGATTTTATTAATATACGTTTTGATAGTGGTTTTGGCCATTTTTTGGTAGTTTTTCCTTCTATTGGGTTGTTTTCCAGATGTCTGACCTCCTGTTGAGTAGCTTCTTAATATTTTTGACATTTCAAAGCATAGTGAATAGATTTCTATCCTGTGTTTGCTTTCATATGTGATATTCTTTTGATAAAGAGAGAGGAAAGTTCAAAAATTATGAAAAGAAACAAATCATAGTTATAAACTTCTTTGGGCAGTTTCATACGTTGATAGTCCTGTGTTTTAAAAGATTTTGAAGAAAACCATACATTAACATATACACACACACAGAGAAAGCCCGGATGCAGTGGCACATGCTAAGAATCCCAACGCTGGAAGGCCAAGGTGGAAGGATCACTGCAGCCCAGGAGGAGTTTGAGACCAGCCTTGGGAACATAGCAAAAACCCGTCTCTACAAAAAGAAAAAAAAAGATGGATAGGATGGTGTGTGTCTGTGGTCCTAGATGTGCCAGAGTTGAGGCAGGAGTGTCACTTGAACTCAGGAGTTTGAGACTAGCTTGGGCAACTTAGTGAGACTCATCTCTACGAAAAGTAAAAAGAACTTAGCCAGGTATGGTGGCACATGCCTGTAGTCACAGCTACTCTGGAGGCTGAGGTGGAAGGATCACTTCAGCCTGGGAGGTCAGTGCTGCAGTGAGCTATAATTGTACCATTGAAGTCCAGCCTGGGTAACAGAGCGAGACCCTGTCTATAAAAAACAAAAAAAACTAGTTCCATTTGGTTATTCTTTGGTGTTAAATTCAGGCTGAATTTTGCCCTATAGATAGAAAATTATTTGTGTTTATGGGAAATGTTATCCCATAGATCTGTAATACAGTCTGAGACATATCAGTTATCTGTAAATGCTTATTCATGTGTTCCTGGAGTTTTAATTTTTTCAGTGAAACATTTTATATGTGATGTTTTGTACTTTTTTTTTTTTTAAAGAAAGAAAGAAAAAAAATGAAGAGGAAGAAAAAGGAAGAGAAAGAGAGAGAGAGAATGGGAGTATTGCTTTCTTGCCCAGGCTAGAATGCAGTTTAGTAATGGGTATTGAAAACCTCTTTTATACCAATAATTATACTTGATGTAGACAGGAAGGAATAAGGGAAGAAAATAACAAACAAGCAGCCAACCAATATTTCATTTAAAACCTATGAAATGCTATGCAATTACTGAGGAGTGATTTAGTTCCAATTATGTAGTCACTTTTGGAATAGGTGTGAGGTGGTAATGTATGTTTTATGTATTTGAAGTGGAGAGTTCTATAAATGTTTATTAAGTTTACTTGTTCCGGGTCTGAGTTCAAGTCCTGAATGTCCTTATTAATTTTCTGTCTCGTTGATCTATAAAATCGTTAGCTCTTCTTGTTACATTGATCCTTTTGCCATTATATAATGTCCTTCTTTGCCTCTTTTGCTCTTTGTTGCTTTAAAGTCTACTTTATCAGAGGCGAGAATTGCATCTCCTGCTTTTTGTTTATTTTTTTTATTTTTACTCTCTGTTTGGTTGATAAATCTTCCTCCTTCTCTTTGTTTTGAGTCTTTGTGTATTGTCGCATGTGAGATGGGTCTGGATGCAGCATACCGATGGGTTTTGGCTTTTTATCCAATTAGAATATATATAAGTTTAATACTGGCATTTGATGCTAGCTGGCTGTTTTGCCCATTAGTTAGTGTAAATTTTTCATTGTGTTAATGCTCTTTTCTTTTTGATATATTTTTGGAAAGGCTGATATTGGTTGTTCCTTTATATATATAGTGCTTCTTTCAGAAGCTCTTGTAAAGCAGGCCTGGTGGTGGTGAAATCTCTAAGTACTTGTTTGTTTGCAAAAGATTTAATTTTTCCTTTAATTATAAGGCTTAGTTTGGCTGGATATGAAATTCTGGGTTGAAAGTTCTTTTCTTTAAGGATATTAAATATTGGTCCCCACTCTTTTCTGGCTTGTAGGGTTTCTGCTGAGAGATCTGCTGTAAGTCTGATAGGTTTCCCTTTATGGGTAACCTGACCTTTCTCTCTGGCTGCCCTTAGTATTTTCTCCTTCATTTCAACCCTAATAAATATGGCAATTATGTGCCTTGGGGTTGGTCTTCTTGAAGAATATCTTTGTATTACCTGGAGTTGAGTATTACCCTGCCTTGCCAGGTTGGGAAAGCTTTCCTGAATGATATCCTGAAGAGTATTTTCCAACTTGGATTCATTCTCTTCGTCACATTCAGGTACACCTATCAAACGTAAATTAGGTCTTTTCACATAGTCCCATATTTCCTGGAGACTTCTTGCTCATTCCTTTTCATCCTTTTTTCTGCATTCTTGTCTTCTTGTTTCATTTCACTGAGCTGGTTCTTGACTTCTGATATCCTTTCTTCTACTCGATCAATTCGACTGTTTAAACTTGTGCATGCTTCATGAAGTTCTCGTGTTGTGGTTTTCAGTTCTATCAATTCACTTATATTCTTCTCCAAATTGTCCATTCTCGTTAACATTTCGTCAAACCTTTTTTCAGGGTTCTTAGTTTCTTTGCATTGGGTTAGAACAAGTTCTTTTAATTCACAGAAGTTTCTTATCACCCACGTTTTGAAACCTGCTTCTGTTATTGGAACACACTCGTAATCTATTAAGCCTTGTTCCGTTACTGATGAGGAATTGCGATCCCCTGTAGAGGGAGAGGCATTCTGATTTTGAGTATTCTCTGCCTTTTTATGCTGGTTTCTTCCCTTCATTATATATTTATCCATCTGTTGTCTTTGTAATTACTGACTTTCTAACTAGGTCTCTGAGCAGACGTCCAACTTGTTGATTCCCAGCACCGAAATCTGAGCAATCCACTGCCTCGGCCGAAACAGTGGTATTAAGATTGAAGGTGCTTTTCTGCCTGGGAATCTCCGGACTCTGCACCACAAACTGGCGCGCTAAGGCGCCAGCAAAACCGCCACGCTGGCCACAAGAGTCGCCCTGGCGACCCGTGGGGCTCCTCGGCTGGGAATCTCCTGGTCCGTGAGCAACAAATATTTGTCTGAAAGTGTGGCGTCCTCTCGTTCTCTACGCTTTCACTGGTAACTACGAGCCCAAGCTGCTAGTGATCAGCCATCTTGGATCTCTCTCTCATGTTTTGTACTTTAAGATTTGATCTTTTTGTATTTCAAGATACCCTCCAAAGAAAACTGCCATTACCTCTGTTTTCAGAATCAATTTTTGCCCTTCATATAAAACAAATACCTACCACAGTTTGACTTTAAAATGATAAAAACTGTTACTGAATGTGGCAAAATAGTGAAATGCTTTTTTTCAGAAAGATAATTTAGACATACCTGACTCACTTTATATTGTCCCTCTTGCTCCCATTCCCTTACATTATTAAGGACGGGGGATCAGAAGCATTTTCTTTAATGTGTCTTGTTCCAGGAGGCAAGAACTGTGATGAGCTGAGGGAAAGGTGAATCGTTTCTGAAATGGTTGAAAGTTTGGCTTAAGAAAGTAACATTTGGATTTCTGAAGCTATTCTGGGTCTTAAATCAAGTTAGTTGTGTTTTAATTGGAAGGAAAATCCTCGAAAAGTCAGTCTTCTGTCTTAAACTTTTATCAGACTTTATCATTTCTTTAAATAAAAATAAACATGCATTATGTGATTAGAATATCGATTTATCACATTTTCTTTTCATGAGCTTGCACTTTACTCTTTAGTTTTAATCACTCAGTTTTGTTCATTGTTTACTGTCATTAAATACTTATGTTTAATTTTATAGGAATTCACATATTTTCAGATGTAACTTTTTCTAATATTGTCATCATTTGTGTAAAATTGGTAGTAACAGTTGGAATGTCATTTAAACAGTCATGGTGTTCAAGAGGGCCTCAGATAAAGTTTGTATTTAAGAATGTTTGTCACAATTGGGAAAACAACGCTGGAGTATAGCTACACAGAAGCTTTGGGGATAAGTCTGTGTATTTCTGATAATATGAATTAATTATAACAGTTTACTTCTACATAATTTAAAATTTTGAATTGATCCTAATCTTAAAGCAAAGTGGAAACAACAGTGCAAATAACTTATTATTCTTGAACTATTTGAGAGTTAATTGCTTACCTGAAGCTTTGCGTATAATTCTCAAATGCTCAGATTTATACAAACAAGGCATTCTCCTACCTAACTGCAACGAAAGTATCAAAATCAAGAAGTAAACACTGATGCATCATAACAGTTTAATTCTTAGACCCCACTCACTTTCGATCACATTTTGCCAGTTACTTTTATTTGGGTTTCACCAATTATCCCTATTCAAGTTTTTCTAATTTTCCACAGAGACTGCAGTTCAGAATTATGTTTTGTACTTGTCAACTTGGAAGAGTTCCTCAGTCTTTCTTTGACATTTCTGACCTTGATAGTTTTGAAGATAACAAGGCTATTATTTAACAACATATTATTGTTTGGGTTTTGCTGATGTTTACAGGTAGTCATATTTAGGTTATGACTCTTTTGTAGGAATATTATGGAAGTGGTGCTATGTTTTTCTCAACACATGAGTTTGACTTATCCTATTACTGATGTCATTAACCTTGATTTTTTTTAATCAAGGTTGTTTCTGTGAGCCTTTTCCATTGCAGTTACTAATTTTTCCTTATATATTTTATTATTTTAAAAATCATTAAAATTTTTTCAATTAAAAAATTGAAAATTGCATGTTTTCTTTTAATGGCATTTTTAGGATTACTACAGTGCTTACAATACAGCAAAATCATGTAAATGGGAATATTCTTTTTTTAATTAGTATCTGGCAGCAGCAGCAGCATAAGGAGCATCATTTTTGGTTTCTAATTACATACTGCAAATTTAGGAGATGCTTAAGACTCTCCCCATCATTTAATCTCTCATAGAGTACTTTATTTATATTTAATAAATTTATATAGGGAGTTTCTGTGATACTGTTTCTCCTGAAACTTACTATACTGAGTTATTTATATTAGTATGGATGCATGTCTTTATTTTATTCAGTGTGTTATAATTTGTTAATATTGCCTTTTTTAATTTGATGTTCAAGTTCTCCCCTATTTGGTCAATACGAGCCCCTTTAAGCTGACTTCTGGGTACATTTAGTATATACCTTTCATTCTTTGAGTATTTTCTTAGACAGCAAGATAATTTCAGATATGTCTCATTCTTTCCTTGTCCCAGTCGTAACTGGAATAAGTGATTTCTCTAAGGAGTTTTCTCAAGGGAAACTTTTTGAAAGGAAAGTATTTCCTTTTACTGGAGAATGATACTTAGAAACCAAGATCTGGATACAAGGTGTTACCATTGCTATTAGGTATTACTGCTCCCAAACTGTCTTGGCTCAGCTAGGGAAGAAGTGTTTAGTAAGTTTATATAAAGAATGTATGTTTGTGTATGCATACTCATTTACATATCACACACATATATATATATTTATCTGTATATATATTTAAACTATATAGTATAGTATATGTATACATATATATACACACCCACACACGTATATATTTAAAACTAGGTGTTCATATCAGTACTGTTAGTTCTAGTCCAACACTACACAATTCATTCTGGGTTTTTTTTATATATAACATTTGATGGCTTAGAAAATTTATTCATGTATGCTTAAATTTACCACAATACAGTGAAGCAACCACATTGAATGTTTTTTGTAGTCTCATTTGATTAAGCTTGTTGGTTTGTAACTGTTTACAAAGCTAACAAATAATGGAGACAGGACCCAAACAAAATTCTCTTTCTATGTTTACTATTTTTGTCTTTGTGTCTCTTTTTCTAAAAAACAAGAATCAAAATATTATTTTCTAAAACTAATAAAATTCATTGTATGATTTAAATACGAATTTCTGTAAAATGGTTATTTGAATATTCAAAGTAAGGCGAATATTTGGATGGATGTAAAAGGTGACTATAATGACACCTGCTTGTTGCTAAATATTAATTGATAGGAAATAATGAGATTTGTGAAAGTGGATGGATATTGGATTTTATCTTAATGAGATTTGCATCTCGAAGAAGGGAATAAATGTGTTTCCCTGATTCCTAAGTATTTACTTAAACATTCAGGTATTAATAGTGTTGCTAGGTAGGAGGAGAAGGTACTTCTTTTTTTCTCAATGAATTTATTTGTTATGAATCACAGAAAGGGTAATAATTTGGTAAGACCAAGCACTAATAACAGTATGCCTTAACTTACTTAATGCAATGTAAAATTGTAACTACCACATTCAGACAAATGATGATTAAATCTAACTGAGGTTTATGTTCTGCTATGTAGACATTACTTTGTAATTTGTAGGATAATTGCATACATTGCTTCTAAACAGTTTGTTTTATTTTCTGCCAGGAGAACCTTGCAAACTCCTCAAAATGTGAGGAATAGTTCATAAAACAGAGCTTTGCTCTGGAATGCTCTGTGGGTAGCTCGTTGGTATGCTGAATATTTAGTAGCTCCTAATGAAGCTCTTAGCTTATCAGTGTCCAATTTTCTATTCTTATGTGCCATAATTCTGTGAGAAATCTTTTGAGACTCTTGTATCCAGTGATTGCCTTTAAGAGATACCTAAATCTACTCTTACTCTAAAATAAAAGCTTAGCTGATTGATTTATAGCTGTATTAAGACAAGCATACTATCTGTACGTAATAACTTGCAAAGAGGACCTCGGAAAAAAATTATTGTATCTTGTTCATAATTACATTTTTGGGGACATATCTTATATATTCCATTTGGAATGTCATTTATTAACTGGCAGTTTTTTCCTGCTTTATATAGTCTCTTTCTGGCTGGAATAGCATTTGATTTATAATTAGGAACTATTTTATTCATATTTTTTTCCAATTTTATTCATATGCATATCATTTTGATAATGGCCCAGGAGCCCAAATTTGCTAGAAAACATTGATTTAGCTTTTGTTTCTTTGCTCTTTATTTTTGTGTTTTCCGTCCCTTATTCAGTTCACTTATGGGAAAATTGACTTTGAATAATAATGGTCATGATGTCAACATAGTACAAATTATATGCTGCTGCCATCTGGAATGGTGAACATAAAAGCTTTATTTACACTGTTTCCTTTAAGAAAAGAACTTTTTTTCTGCTTTTTCAGGGAGTGTATTCTGGAAAGTAAATAATGTTTCTTGTTTGTCGCCTGATACTGTGATTCAGTTTGAAATATAATGACTTGAAAACTCATTGTTTGACAAATTAGTAAATTCGCCAATGATAATCTTCTGTCTTCCAGCCTCTGAGACACTGATCTGTCACCCTGTCCAGACAAAGCTTTGGAGTAGTCATTGTTAGTCCCATGTAGCAGAAGTGGGGCCTTGTGGCCCAAAGTCATAGGGTAGACATGTTAAGTCTACTCATATCTGCTTTTCTGGTCTGTGTGCTGACTTTTGGTGCCTGTGCATGGCAGAAGGCCTGCCATTCATAGCCCTTCCTAGGCAATTAGATAGAAATTACACAAGGGCTTAAAGGTGTAGAGACAGTACTGAATCTGGGCTCTCTAGGGAAATCACTTGACATTTATCAGCCTTTTCACACTCTTCCATTTCTCATCTACCTTGTACTGACTAACAGATATGGCAGAGTTCTGTCTCTATAGAACTAATCATAAGTGAATGAGAAGCCAACATATATATATATATATATATGTGTATATATATAGACACACACACATATATATACATATATACACATGTGTGTGTTTATATATATATGTATATGTGTATATATATGTGGATTTTTAAAATGTAAATCTATGTTTTAAGTATTATTACATCCCATGGAACTTTAGTATCTAGTCCATACTGCTGAAAAAATAAAAGTAAAAGATGACCAAATATTCAAAGTTTTTTCTTGTGCCATTCATTATGAGTTGACTCCGATTAAGAGTTTCATCACTACATGATGAGTATTTATTTGAAGAGTAGCAATTTTAATAGAGGAAACATGACACAATAAAAATACACCAAATCTAGAACTAAAAAACATGCTTTAATTTTTTTTTTTTTAACGTTTGTGGGATATGAAGCAAATAACAATATTACTGAGTCTTTGTTTTATAGCCACAAAAAATGATAATGGTATCACCCTTATTTACTTCAAGGAACTCTAATAAGGCTCAAATATTTGTGTTTTAGAGATACGGGCCATTATAGCACTTTGTAGTATATAAAATGTTAAATTTGTCTTATATGATGCTCTTACTAAATTTCATTCTATTAAAGGTGGGATTTAGTAAGAATATCATATTAGACAAATCTCGTTGACAGATTTTCCCTCTCCAGAACTGAACGATTAATGGGGCTATTAGAACTAGCCCAGGGGGACTTTGTACAGAGGTGTTTTTTGATTTATATTATTTTGCCCAAACAGGTATTTTCTGAATATTAAACTTTTGAAAGAAAAAACCAAAACTCTGACTTCTTGACATCGTCTTTTAAAAATATCATTTTCTTTAAGAAAGCCATATAGGCTTCTTAACATGCCCCACTCCCCAAGATGAAGAATGTTTAATTCCTCTTCCCTGAATCATTAAAAGAAAAATGCCTGCCATGATATAGGGAAAAACAGTTGGTTTCAGTGTTTTCAGTCATTCACAACAAACTTTGACAGCCCAAATATTTAAATATTTTTAAAATTTATTTTTAGGAATGAATCATCTGAAAATATGGATTTTCTTTATTTATACTGTTGATTAATCAAAGAGCCTAAAATCTTGTTCAAAGGGAAAAGAGGGCATTTATTAGCTTGGAAGAGGTTACTTGGCACAAACACTGCCTTTACATTTAGTTGCCTGTCTAGATAATACCTGCTTTTTATGATTTGCATAGAATATTTTCTCATTTGCAGTTTATTGCTGCAGTTCTTGTTTTGTCAAGCCTCAAAGTACATGCCTCTGATCCCCTTAGATCTATTGCTGGATCTTGGAATAAAGCAAGTACATATATGGTAGTATTTTACTAGATGCCAGGCAGTAGCACCAGGCAGTACTAGGCACATTTAACGCATGATCTAATTCAGTCCTCCTGTGTATGTGCTGGAACTATTATTACTTTCAAAGAATCTAATTATCCTGCAGATACAGTTAAATCACAACAATATAGAGATTCTCTAGATTACTTCCTACTCAGTCCCTGGCCCAGTCCAGCACAATGGAGGCCTTCAATAAATATTTGTAAAATGAATGATGCCATCTATTGACTATCCAGTAGGTTTTTAGAATGAATAGTTCAAATTATCTTTTTGTTTCAATATACAGTGTAACTTTCATAAATATCTTATTTCATGGTATCTTATTTGGCCACCTTATTTGATCACCTTAAAACCTATATATATTTACATTTTCCAAGAAAGTCTATAGTTTTTCTTAAGTATAAAATTCTGCTGTCTTTCTGCTGCATAGAAGAGTACTGATTCTCTAACAGTTGAGAAAATCCATATATATATATATATAGTCTAGGACTTTCATTTTAAAAATATGCTGCATATTATTAGTCTGTCATTTTCCTTGTTTTCTTATGTTAATGAAAACTTTTCTCACTCATTCTCTCCACCCTTCAAAGAAAAAGAATCACTCTTGTTCTATGAGATTATATGAATGCCTCAAACTTTAAGATATCCAGTGACTTAGAAATCTTTATTCCTGTCAGTGAAGGAAGACTCACAGTGTTTGGGTCAACAAAAAACTGAGTGGTTCACTTGTGGGCTATTTTTTTTTTCAGCCATTAGTTTGAACACCAATAATTTCACTATTATTCTATAGCGAGGATAACAATAGAATATAAATACATGTTCTATTGTGTTCTTTTCAGTTGTATTGTGTTTATACATGTGGTTTTTGTCATGTGGTCATACTTTTGACATGTAGTCCCTTAAACCAATATATGAAGGAAGCTCTCCTATAAAATTAAGAGAGCAAGGAATAAATTGTGTGCTTCTCATGTAGCAACTGTGATAAATTAAGGAAAGAAAGCACAAATTGCATACTCTCAATGGAAGGAAAATAATCTGCTGACAAATAAAACAAAGAGTGTGAAAATAAAGTCACAAACAGCCTCTTTTTTAAGTCTGTAAGTCTAATATTCCTTATGACACTAAAAAAAATTGAAACTATAAGATACTTTTGCCTCTTGATAGACTGGTACTCAAATCAAGGAGGCCAAATGTTGTCACAAACATTCATTTGAAGAATGGCTGTTTCAATGAATGGCACTGAGTGAGCCCAGGAGGAATTCAGAGATGCCTCAAGTGAGTGCTGAAAAAATAATTGTCAAGGCATCATAAAAATGTCTAATTGTGAGTAGTTGTTGAACATTGGGAAGGTTACAAAGGAAATAGCAAATAGCTCCTTCCCTCCTGTGAGCTTGTGAGAGTTCACACTTATATGCTGACTATAATTAGGGTTTATTGATAATAATAGTTGAGAACTTCTAAAGAGGAGCCACTATGAACTATTTGGAACTTAGAAGAGTAATTCCAGGGGATGAATGCTTCATGATAAAAGCTGCTTGTCTCTTCATCCGTCTTGTGATTTTGTTTTATTCTACTGCCATAACCTCTGTATTGTCAATGCTATCTAAGTGTTGAGGTATACTTGCCAAATTTTTAAATACTGCATTTGAAGAAGCATACCAGTGATGTCACTGACATGCTTTTTCTTTATAAACATATTTGTGGTAAATCTTAAAAATTGGGGTTTTTCCAAGGATCATGGCAAACAGTTCTTTATTGAAGACTTCTTTAAATCAGTTGGGATTAGAGTCAAAGGACTAGCCTGGTTGAATTTATGCAGCAAGAGCCCTAGCAAGATTAGGCAAGAGGAGCTACTTAGGACCACCTCGAAAGGAGTTTGTAGCTTTAGCAGGGAATTTAGAATTTCCTGGCTTCCTTTCAAAGAAGAGATTCAGTGTTTGTGAAAGTGGAGTGAAAGAAAGCATCATTAATATTGTTTATGCATGAACAATGAAAATAGTTTAACTGAGCAAATTATGCAAAACCTATTACTTGATAATTCACAGATATATAAGGCATGACTACCTACAAAACAATGTCAGACTATTTTCCTCATAGATTGATTCCTCTCGAGTCCTGGGCAGGTCAGGGTTGTTAAAAAGTTCTACAACAATGGGAAGTTAACTGGAAAATGCCCACGTTCATTTTTCTCTTTCCTTATGGAACTGAAAGTTTCATATCAGCATATTTCATTAAGACACCAACAGATTCAAAGAATGTGCTATATTTCCCAGTCTATTATAGCTGCCATTCCAAACAAAATATGTATGACTGTGATTCACCAAGCGGAAGTATATAGTAATTTGCCCTTTAATGGCCTCTCAAAATGACAGTCCAAATGGCTTTGTGAAGGTCAAGTCTGATTTAAACTGTTGATGAATTAGTAGCTAATTCTGCATGATTGAATATTAATATGGAACAGTGATAAGTAAGGCACTTTAAAGCTTAATGAGCACATTAATGAATAGGACAAAATGTTTTTCTTTTCACCTCATGTAAAAGTTTAAAGCTACTAGCATATTGACAGTTTGTTAATTTTTGCTAGCTGCTTTTTCCTGCGAAAGTTTGTGTGGTTAAGATATTAAAGATATTGATCAGATTCCCAAGTTCCTGGCACCACACATTTGAGGAGCTGTCAAAATTGATGTTATCAAATGGCTGAGGCAGTTTTATATAAATCACTAATAAATGTAGAGGGTAAAGAAAAAAGCAATTAACATCTTCTAAACTACACCCACTGAGATAAGCATTCCAATTAGAAATTTCATTATTTCTACAGTTTGTTTTATGTTGAATACTGAGTTTTATTGCCAAATACCTGACGGTCAAATTGGAAACAAGCCACAACTGTCAATGTGTAATGGCTCTGGCTATTTGAATCTGTTACATTGTGATGTTTCTCATGAAAATTTAATGAAGAAAGTGCATTCAAAGAGATTCTGTGCAAAAGGAGGATGGATAGAATTTAATTACCCTTATTAAAAATAAGAAAGGAACACTCTTTACATTCTCTGTCCCATTAGTATGCAAGAAGGATTATCTTTATTGTGCACTCGTGTATAGGAAAAGGGGGCTCTGGAGTGTTCTTTATGAGCCAAGAAGGGAAAGAAAGGTCATGCAAATGTATTAGACTGATTTTCAGGAGGGCACAAGTCAATTTTGTCAGCCATCCCCAAGGTGAGGACTTCATTTCTTATAAATGGTTATTAAATCTAGATTTCTTTGGTAAGAGCCTTTAATAAGTGACTCAACAGTCTTAAGCCTTTGGCACTTGCCACTGATCAGTACTGAATATTGACTCAGTTCTTCTGAGAGATGGACTTATAGAAGAAAACTAATGACTAGCAGAGCAGTATTTATGCAGGCAAATGTAACTAGCACTTAAACACCATGGGAGAGATACAGTGTCTTGGGACGTACGGAAACCACCCATGAATCCCAAGGTGATTTTTGATTAACCTAAGTTGGTTGTTTTAAAAATGGAACATAACAACAATAAAATCTAAGAGCTTTTTCAGAAACTCATTTCTATGAAGGCAGTATAGTTGACTTCGGAGCACTTGAGGTAAATTACTTTTATCCTTTGAAGTACTTTGTGTCAATAGCTGCCAAGTGAGATATTTAATAATATAATGTGTGTGGTATAGCAGCTATCGATCTTTCTGCTCTTTTCTCCCCCGAAACAACATCAGAACTATGTTGTAGATGTAAATATATTGGCAAAACCTTTACAGACATAAACAACAGCCTGATGAAATGTAAGTGGAATAGATTATTAAAACCGGCATAGCCTAATTTGCATCCCACTTTTAATTTTTAACTTTCTCCTGGAGCCTTGAAAAATCATCTTGAAATTCAGTTTTTAACTACTGTTTCTGACACTCGTCCACTGTAGACCTCTGCTCGGCTGATGACGTGTAAACATTCACAAAAGCTATGTGTTACTGCTTCCACAGAAGAGCCATGTCTTTCAACTTAAGTAAAATTTAGCTCATTACAGTTAATTATTTGTATAAATGTCTTTGTACCCAGCCGTAACTACCTGGTCCGATAGGAAGGTATTCTGTCATGAATCAGGTGTTAAATCAAACTTGGCTCAGCTTCTTTTGGTCTTTTACAGACTGTTAGTAAAAGATATAGACCCTCTGTCCAGCCCAGCGGGAGAGCCAGAGTCTACACTTTTCCTTAATAGTCCATCAATTTTATTCCACAATAACTGTACCTGTTGTTCACTGAACTTTCTTGAGAGCTTTAATCTTTGGTGGCATCTTACATCCTTTTACCATTCACATTCAAAATCTCTCTGGGTCCTTAACTATTCCTCTGGTTGCCTCTCTACCAGAAGTTCTGCATAGAAGGAGATTTTTTTTTTAATAGTCTCTGAGATATATTTATACTTAAGCTTGGGAATCACTGGAGTTTATCTTAAAACCTGGAAACTCAGGCTAGCATGATGGCAAGGGGCAGAATACAAATGAGACCTGGAGGAACTCCTGGTGTGGAGGGATAAATGCGTGAGTTAATAAGTACGAGACAGTGAATTTGGGTAGCTGTTGCTACGGTAGCTCTGAGTAGGAAGGATGAAATGAGTTTGAGAGATTTGGAAAAGATTTTCAAAGAAGGTGACTTTGGCTTCGTGGCTTCCTAGAGGCACAGAATACCCAACAGACATGATTTGTCTGGGAAGTGGTGAGAATTTCAATGTAGGCAGAGGGAAAAGTTCCTATGAGAGAGATGATCCCTAAGAGGCTGAGAAAAATGAGACCTGACTGAAAAGGACTTTGCTAGCCAGGTTTAGGAGACTGAGTTTACCCCTCAGCTTCAGAGGGAGAGAGGTGGAGAACACATGCTGTTGCCTGACAACACAGTGCAGGCATCAAAATGGAGCTTCTTCATTAGAAATTGTAACATAACCTCAGTAAGATTCACGATCAACTGTGGATTCATGGATTATACTGGAGCTTGTAGGAAGCATCCAAGGAGAATGCCAGATCTGATGATTTAAATGTTTTGCTCACTGGTGTTTATGCTTTTTTTAAATTTTAATTTTAATTTTTATTTATTTATTTATTTATTTATTTATTTATTTTATTGCATTTTAGGTTTTGGGGTAATGCTTTTGAATAAATACAGAATTGGTGGCCTATGAAAATTTATCAGTGGTCATGAGGGAGTATTGATTAAATCAGTGCCAGACTCAATTGGAAGTAAAAGTGTTTCATGATCTTCAAACAAATGGCCATGTTCTAATTTGGATAATTGCCATGCATCTCGCTAAAATTCCTTCAATGCTTAGATAGAACATACCTTTCTAATCCTGGCTAGAAGAGCTGGCAATGTCAGTTGTCCATGTGGGGCATGATTGTGGGATTTAAATGGACTTTAATTTCTTAATTGCTGGGATCTGGAACGGTTTCAATGTGGGCAGCAAGAAGTGAACATTGGATGAGATGGAGATTCAAATTTAGGGATTTAAAATTTTTAATTACTGAAAATGGTGCAGGTCTTTGGGATGGAGGAAAGCATTCTCTTTTCCCTGTAAGGAACATGTGCTTTTGTGCCATTAATATGGAATTGCTTTTGCTCTTCTTCTGTAAAGCATCCTCAAACAATTTTCTGGTTAATTGAAACTCCTTACAAAGTAATCAATATGGGTTGAACCTTATGCTTGTGTGGAAAAACATGGAGTTATAAGAAAAATATATCAGCTTCTAAACAGATAGCTTGACCGTCTTCTGCTTGTTCCCCATGTGCTCTCCAAGCTGGCACTGCTGGCTTCCATGCTTCTCTCTCAGTGAAACCTTTCAGCCTGCACTTGTGAAATTGCTGAATCTTTCTAAAATCTCCTGCTCCCTTTTTTTGTGACTTGGCCGACTTTACTCTTTCCTAAATGCCAATTTTAAATCAGATCTTCCTCTGGATACTCACGGATCTCAGGCACAAATGCTACGATTCTTTATCCCTCTTTGCTGTTGAAAAACTCGCTGCATCCCCTCATCATAGCCAGTCCCATCTGAGCTCCGTGTTAGTATATTGGCCTCTTATGTAGACTGTGACAGCATTGTGACTGTGTTCTAATTCATTAGTGCCTGGTTTGTGTTAGGTTCTCAGCAAGCGCTGAATAAGGTAAAGGGAGAGATGTCTGGACAGTCTTGACTTTGGGGCATCTGACTTTTTAACTGAATGTTTCTATCGCCTTTTGTCTTGCAGAAGATCAGATTCCCAGGGGCTTCCCTACCATTGACATGGGCCCACAGTTGAAGGTGGTTGAACGTACGCGCACGGCCACCATGCTTTGTGCAGCCAGTGGCAATCCGGATCCAGAAATCACTTGGTTTAAAGATTTCTTACCTGTGGACACAAGCAACAACAATGGTCGTATTAAGCAGTTACGATCAGGTAGGGTCTTGTGACTGTTTCTACTAACTCCTAGATAACTTCTTTTTAAATTTTTCTCTCTCTTTATTTTTATTTTTAATTTTATTTATTTTTAATTTCTAGGTACTGATTTTTCTCCCTCTTCTCTTTCTCTGTTACTTAATGGATGGTCCATGTTTGTGATGTCATAGCCTGTTTCAGAGTCTGTCTTTCTCCTTTTTCTGTGTGTTTTGCAGCTTCTGTTTAATCCACATTGCTCACTGCTGTGACTGTATTTTTGATAATTTTTTAATTTACTGCTTTTTTGCAGTATTTGATGGATCCATTTTCTCCTCTTTCTTTCTTCTTTCTCTGCTTTCTTTTGAAACAAATTTATTTCAACATTGGACTTCATTCAGAACTTGCAAGGAGTTCCAATGGTTGTATCCATTAAAAAACAAAATGTTCATATTAAACACTAAATGATTCAGTTTTATTAAAGTACGTTTTCTGCTGTCTTTTCTACCTTTGAACTCATCAAAGTACCAAAGTTTAGTAAGTCTGGGCACATCTGCTTTCTTGTCACTAATACATAAAACATAGAAACGTTATCTCATGAGTAACCAGATGTATTTTTTAAAAAGTCTTAAATACCAGCGAAAGGAGGGGATTTTTATCAATACTCTGATAATATCATTGTGAGTGGACATTTTCTACACCTTAGCCACAGTAGTGTGCGCCCACACTCAAGGTTTTTGAACCCTCCAGTGACTGGATCTACAGAAGTCTGCTTTTGGTGTAGACTCCAGCTTTTGCTGTTTTCTCTCTCTCTTTGCCCTTTTCTCCTTTTCCCACTCCCATCCCAAGTTTATGCCTTTGCTCTCTTAGATTAAAAGTAGAGATAATTCTAAATTATCTTAAGTTTTAGAGCCTGTCCCTAGGTAATGTCACAGGGACATATACTAATAAGCTGTTTACTTTGACATTGGTAGTAATATTGATATAGAATTCTAAGTTGTTTAACTGCCTGTCTTCCCAGAATTCTCAGCTTTTGACCTGTCCTGTGATGTTAAAGCGTCTTGTTAACTGCCTCTTTTGCTTGTTGTCAGCAGAATTGTGTAGATTAACATTCTGTTATTGTAAATAAAGAATTAATTATTCACATGTAACATAGATGATTTAGTATATAAAGCTTTAACTCTGAAAAATTTGTACCAAATTATAAGGAATATAATAATATTTTTATGCTGTCTTTCTTCTCTCCGTATTTAAATCTCCAGAATCTATTGGTAAGTGCTTAGTTCTGAAGCGCACTTCAACCCCACTAATTTCCATATCCAGAATATTATTATTAATAATAAAATGCATGGCATGCATTTTACTAACTGTCAGTGTAGACACCAGATCTCTGTAGTGGCGCCCACACACACCTCCACAGAACTGTTATCGTAAGAACACTGTGTAGAAAAATTAAATAGTACACAAATTATAGCACACCAACGTAGCATAGCAAGTAGTATAAGATATCCAATCAACAGTGTTTGTTTCCAGATAGTCTTTAGAGTTTCCTATCACAGTATATATATATATGCATATCTATATATATACTTAAATAGATTAGCCAGTGTTTTCCTAAACTATGTCTTTAAAAATATTGTATAGTTCCTTTTAAGAGATATGAGGCATATAAGATATATTTCTAACTCTATATGACCCCAGATCTGAGAACTCAATTGCTTCTCTGAGAAAGGCAATGCTGCCTATTGCGGTCTTTACCCTCTGCGGTATAATGCAACTTGCTTTTTATGATCTAATAATACTATCTAATATATTCCTGTTTTACCAGTATAGTAATTCAAGTTTCTTTTAAGACCTTATTTAATTCTGTAAATCTAATTTAATTCTTCTCCCCAGCCCTAGCCTCCTTCTTCTCGTACTAATGCTTCTTCTTTCTAATCTTATTTGCATTCATATTATCCACCCAGGTGGTACACCAATAAGAGGTAAGAGTGCTGAACTAACGTTCACAGAATGATCTTACTCATTCCTTCTGTCCTTTCATCCCTCTCATCTTCGTCCTGTTTTCAGCATTGTTCCAATAATGTCCATCAACTTTGTATTTTTATTTTCCTCTTTGTACTGTTTGGTTATGATCAGTGACTCTCATATTGTGAACTTTCCTTTCCTTTTTCTTTTTCTCTTTGTTTTGTTCATTTCTTTCTTTATGAAAACGATTATTTAAGTTGTGATATGCTTCAAAGAAAGCATATCCAGGTCTTTAGACCACAGACCAGTCACAGCGTACCATCTGTCCCTCTTTTTTTCCTTTTCTTCTTCTTCCTTTTTCCTTTTTCTTTTTTTTTCTTCTTTTTCCTTTTTTTTTTGTCCAACCGGAGAAAAAAAAAAGATCATTTTTTTTCTTCCTTAGCTGTTCTTGTTCTGGACCTAAGCCAAGGTGGTCTGGAGAACAGTGGCAGACATGCAGAAGACACCCTGGAACATCTGCTTTTTGTCTTTATCTTTCAAAAGGTTTTTGCTTTTGTTCTTCAATTCTTTTTTCTCTTAATGTCTTAAAAGTCAAAGAATGACTCCCCTTTCCACCTGATCCCACTCGTCTACAATCTGACAGCAATGCTTTTTTCCCCACTTCTTTTTTTCTTGGATTACTCGTCTCCGGATTTTTGGATCTTCTGTCCTTCAGGCTATGGAAACAAAGGTGCTCAGTATTCTTGGTGGTATGTGGTATTGCTGGTTTTTCATACTTTGACTCAGTGTGCATTTCTTTTGTAATTCTTGTTTTGTATTTTTCTTGGGGTTTTGTGACACCACACTGCTAATCCCACTGGTGGATTTTGATGGGTGTCTTAGGGGATCCATCTCAGGGTCCTCAAGCAGTGGTTGGTTGGCTCTTCCTTGTGGCACGGGCCGTGCCTTTTAACTTTTTAAAAAATCTTCTAATTCAACTGCTCTTTGTTTTTCAGCAAACGTAATCAATGATTGTAAGTCGTGGAAAACTGTCTTTCTTTTCTTAAAAATCTGCATGTCTTAAGGGAGTTTTGTTTCTTTAAGTGATATTTTGATAATTTGTAATGACTAATTTTAATTTTTTTGCTTTGTGCAGCCTTTTTGTGCTTGCTGCGTATTTTTGGCTTTCTTCAGCAGAAGACTTTCTTGAAAACCCAGCCTGGTTTTTTTTGAGCGTACCTATCTTTTGCGCCACTTTTGATACCAAATGAAACAAAACAAAACAAAAAAATTAATCTTTTGTTTTATTTAAAAGCCATACTTCCTTGAAGCAGTCTCACCCATCTTCATTTTATTAGTCTAGGAAATAAGAGTGTTAATTATGACTAGAAGTCTTGCTTGGGAAAAGAGATATTTTTTCTAATGCTAGCATTGATGATGTAAAAAAAAAATAATCTCTATATGTTTTTCTCATCGCATCATTTTCTGTCTGTGCAACTTAGCAAGAGATTGAATCGACGTTGAGCGGACCTTCGCTTTGCAGGGCTTTTCATATTGTTAAGAGGTTTAGCTTTCTGAACTGAGAAAGCTTTCTCTGATCATCTCTTTGGCAATATATTTTATATCCATACAGGAGCCCTTCAGATTGAGCAGAGTGAAGAGTCTGACCAAGGAAAATATGAGTGTGTTGCCACCAACAGCGCGGGCACTCGCTATTCCGCTCCTGCCAATTTATATGTCAGAGGTAGGAATGACATAACCTTGGCATTGCTTTTTCATTCAGGCTCAGGGGGAGTTGAGATGCCGCAGGGTCTATGGTGTTATATCAGTAGTTAACAAGCCGATTTGGTAATAGTGACAGTAGCTGAAACATTTTAGTAAATAGAGAAGTAAAAATTTTCAAATATGTTGTTTAACCCCAAAAGACCACTCTTGAGTATAATCTATCCCGAGGCTTGAAGTTTGTAAGTATATTTGCATTTTTACATCTTGGTTTCTGTTTTTACTGCATCGATTGAACTGAGCTTTGCATTTGTTTGAGGTTTTCTTCTTTTTCTTTCTCTTTTTTTCTGTTGTTTCTCTTCTGTTTCCTTATTAAACCCCTGAAATAATTGCTTGGTGTGCTACTAATCAGTTTTCTGTGCAATTCCAAGCATAAAGGTGTTTATGTCTTCATGACCCCTGCTGCTGAAACTAAGGATAGAGCTGCTAACCCTATAAACAGGTGCCAAATGCAAATAGCACAGTTGTATTTTGTTCTTTGCGTACTTTCTTAATTATAAATACATAGTATAATATATACATGTGTATTCATGTATGTGCACATAGGTACACCTTTTTGTTTGAATTATTAAGACTTACCGAGACGTTTAGTTTTGTGATTGTCATGGAAAACTGTATTTTAAAGAGTAATGTGAGTTGTCCCTGAGACAAGAATGAATTATGAGGATACATTCAGATGTTCTCATGAAGTAACAGAAATGATTAAATTTTGAGCTTATGAATGGCTGTGCCTTTCCATTCAACTAGAAGTACTTCCTCTTCTCCAGAGTTCTCAGCCAGTTCCTGTAGGTTTTTTTTTGTTTGTTTGTTTGTTTTTTTTTTTCGGTCCAATGGAAATGTTCTTATTCCTGGTCTACATATCTGTGAATAACCACAAAAGGCATGGGTGGGGGTGGGATTAAAGAAAAGACTGAGAGGGCTTTAAGTTACAATAGGATGGGTTCCCTTAAGAAAATACCTAGCTTGATTTTGAAATTTTTTTTAGAGGTAATTTTGTTTCCCTGGGGATGTTTTTCTCTCCTTTCTTTCTGTGGAGTCTGGGGTGGGGAAATATGAAGAAAGCCGTTTCTTCTCTAAATTCTTTGAAAGTCCCTTGATCCTTTTTCCACAATAGTGACCTCCTTTGCTGCATGAGGCATGTGTACCTTCTTCCATGGAAAATTTCAAAATGATGCTAGCTATTGTTTCTAATACCATGTTAGTTCGTGAGATATTGCTAACTTTTCCAGCTGAGGTAGGAAGGATGAACTAGAGCAAATAAGATGTTCAAGTAGCAGTTGAAAGCCTTGATATGGCCTTTTTACTCTCTCTGTGTTTCCCTTGTTTTTCTCCTTTCCTCATTTCATTGTGTTCTGCATCAAACCCCCTACATCCCTCAGAGCTGCGAGAAGGTTGGTGTGTTTTTTACTTTTTACCCACCTTACAAAACTATTAATTAAACCAATAACAAAGAATACAAATGAAATGAATGTAGCTGCATTGTGTTCTTCTTTTGGTTAATGGTATGTTTTAGCAGAGAATGCCCTGGCCATGGCTTCTGGTGCTTGCTGGTGGTATCTAACTGTGGTGCATGATGGGAGAGAATGTACCTGGGTGCATGGGAACTGGTAACACTTAACTCTCTAAGGTTCAGTGAACTTGGTCAGTGTTCCTGCTTTCCTTCCTGCTTCACTCTTCCCATCTCCCACCCCACCTTTAATTTCTGTCTTAGAAGGATGCCTGCTGCCCATAGAATGACTTTTTATAGTTGTTCCCCTAATCCCAAGCATGAAGACTAAACTCTCCTCCCTTTTTCTTGATATGTTCTTTGATACCTCAGAGTCTACACTGGCTCCTGCTTGCTTTGTGTAACCTCTGTGAATTGGCTGCAGGAGGCATGCCTAGCTTTCTCTTCTTCTCCTATGACTGTCATTCACCCATGAGGCCATTGCAGTGAGCCATCTCAAATCAGCAGAGGTTTATCTCGACCTTAAGTGCGGCCAAAAAGTTTTCAGACAGAATTACTTATCTTTTTCTTGGGGTTATGAGGTTGTTTATCAGTTTATTTATAATTTTAAAGTCACTTTATTAAATGTATTTAAGGTATGCTACTAAAGATTACCCTGTAGAACTCAAATTCTTATTGTATGACGTTTTGCCAGTAAAAGCCCAAGATGAAGCCAATTTATCTCTCACCTTCTCTTTGTATCACGTCCAAAACACATTTACTTAAACACACATAAACCTGCAGATTATCTGAAGCAGGAACACTGAACTGTAATTGCTTGGTAATTTTTCTGAGTTATGTTGCTTTAATATGGTCTCTTCTCTTAATGTCATGTCCCACTGTATGTTTTGGATCCAGTGTCCCTCCATTTGAATGTGGGCATAAAAAGCCTTTTAAAAGATTTGTTGTCATTTATGTTGTTTTACGTTATATATGAATTGAATGGAATCCTGTATGTGAAATACCCAGCTCCCTTCCTGAATCCCTACCTTTAACAACTTGAGCTTAATCTAATATCTTTCAACCCTATCATCCCCTAAGTCCCTGTGTTTCAATCATTATGCTTTATCTCCCTCTTTTGTGTTTAGTTCCATTGTCCCGTTATTTCTTCTGCTGTCATTGCTTTCTTGGATTCTAGCCATACTCTCGATATCCTTAGCACGGGCCTTGAGATTCCATCTTGTGCATGCCTTGCATGACCCAATCCAGTATCTCTACTGGTGTTAGCCTGCTGCTTCTTCTGTGACTGTAAATCAATATGTATATACATTTCTGTGTTTGTTCCAGTGTTAGTGTGAGGTCTTGAGGCTGCATCCACTGTGAATCTGAAAACAAAGTGCACTTGCAGTGTACTCTAGGTGATGTTTTCCAGGGCTGGGATGTGACAGTGTGGTCCCATACCTACCTTCACATCAACTGGAAGTGCACAGCACTGAAGTCGGTTGTGATACTCAACTTAAACATGCTGATGACCTTCCAGCCCCCTTTTCTGCATATACATGCATGCATAGAATCATTGTTATATGCATGTATGTATATGTTTTTGTGTTTATCTTATGCATGATGTTTGTGTATTGTTAGTTTGTAGATAGTTTTTGTGGGGCCCTTGTAGGTCTGAATCAATTTTTGTATGAGTGTGTCTAAGATATCAATGACTAAACTAAATAAATAATTCTGTGTATACACACACCATACTTGTATGGTCTGTATTATCCACAGTTTTTCTTTATGTTTTGTTTTTGGACAATCCACAATATGTTTCAATTGTTGAATCGTGTCTGTACGGTGCATGTCATGTGTTTAATAATCCACTTTTTCTTGCCTTGTATATGTTATCATTTTCCCTTGTGTTTTGTTCCAGTTCGCCGTGTCCCACCAAGATTCTCTATCCCACCCACTAATCATGAAATCATGCCAGGTGGAAGCGTTAATATCACCTGTGTGGCCGTGGGGTCACCAATGCCTTATGTAAAGTGGATGTTGGGGGCAGAAGATCTGACACCTGAAGATGATATGCCAATAGGAAGAAATGTGCTAGAACTGAATGATGTAAGACAGTCAGCAAATTACACCTGTGTTGCTATGTCGACACTAGGTGTCATTGAAGCAATAGCACAGATCACTGTCAAAGGTATGCTCAATGAATCATGCTTTGAGGATCTGGGTACACTCAAGCCAAGTGACTAATGCCTCTAGAAAGCCCATCCTTGAAAATCTAAAATAAGTCATTATTCAGTGTTTTAAATGCATGCATAACCTAACCATATCTGTGGTGATATATAAGATATGCAAGTCCAAATAGGCAGATATTTTCTTTAAAGTATCTGGCAGCCTATGTAGAGATAATCATCAAAATATTAAAAGACAGTCCATGGAGGCCCAGACACTAACCAGACAGAACTGGGAATTTTAGACATGGTTGACTGTTAGGATAGGACGGATGTGTACAGTCTACATACTACCTCAGAACCTTGATGAGAATCCCAAGAAAAATCAATATGAGCATTAATACATGCTTTAAATTTCTAAATACAAACTAAAAAGAAGAAAAAAAGTTGAAATCAACATAGTCTAATAATAGATGCTTTAAGTTTTTGGTAGGCCCTACTATTAAAAATCAAAATGTAAGTAGTATTACATTCTGTTTTAGTTTTATCTTTCACCTTGCGTAGATGAGTGCTCAAGAAACATTCTTTTAAGAAACATACTAAATGTAACCAAAGTACTATATTCCATGTTATTTTTGAACCAAAGAGAAAAAGAATACGAGCATGTGAGGATACCAGTTTTTGCTTTTTTTTTTTTTACCCAGTGTTTATAGAATGCTAGAAAGTGTTTGCAAATTGAGTCAGACATAGGGCAACTTAAATTTTCTGCAAATGACTAGAACTATTGCAAAATGAACACAAATTATCTTCCTTTTCTAGGCAACGTTCTAGGCATTCAAAATTCAGCAGTAAGTCAGAAGTACAAGTTTGCTACTCTTGAAAAGCTGCCATTCTACACGGTGATCTTAGAAAATGCAATACATATGTTATAATTGGTACTGTATCTCTAACCCAAGCGTATATATCACATATATGCCAAAAAACTAATAGCGTGACATGAGAGCAAAGATACTCATTGTCAATATTTATAATCATGTGAAATAATGTTGTATTATGTAACCTCAATATAATAAGCACACATGTATTTATCCATACATTACAGACATAAAACCTGTACTGTAAATGTGACTTAGTGAAACTAATAATGTCAGCTAAATATCAGTGAGCACAACTTTAATTAGCAGTATTTGTATTTGCTTTGAAAGTTCAGGAAGACATGTAGGGGAAATCTGAATCACCCACCTCCTTGAAAAATGCCAGGCCAGAATATTTAAACAAATTTCATTTTATTATATTTTCAGTAAATTCCCTTGGCAAAATATTATCTTTCTGTAGTTCTTTGAGTAGTGTGTAAATATTGAATCTCCTTTTTTCATAATTACCATTGCAGCTTTAAATATTTGAAGGTTTGCTGAAGACCTTAAAGAATTCAAAAGCAGGGACCACTTAAAACTAATATTTTGTTCACCTTCTCATCTTTGTTTTCCTGACTCTTGCCACTTCCCTATCATTTCCACCTCAAATATAAACAAATAAAACATAAAGGTGAATCTTGAAGGCAAAATAAAATAAAACAAAAGAACAGGTTGAAGAGAGTGAGGAGAATATGTGCCAACTCATTTATTCATTTAACTATTTAACAATTCTCATTAAAAACCTACCGAGTGCCAGTCAGCGTTCTAGGCATTCATAATTCTACAGTAAGTCAGAAATACAAGTTTGCTGCTCTTGAAAAGCTGCCATTCTAGGGGGTGTTATATTTCTTGCCTTTATATTGATAGGGAAACAGGGACACTAATGGGCTCATTATATGAATGTTACGCTTTGGGTTTTCTCTAAAGAGTCAACTATTAAAATTCCCCTTCCTACCCTTGTATCACTGCCATTCAGAATGGTTGTTTAGAGTAAGGCACTTGAATAGGAGGTCACCAAGGAATACGGTTTATATTTTTAATTAGTATTATTTTTAGTTGTATTCTTGTGCTAAAAGGAAACAATTAGATCTCTAAAAAGATGGATTTTATTGCAAATATTTGTCATGTAACTACATCAGATATTTCTGATATGGAATACATATTAATATGACAATATAGGCCGGGCGTGGTGACTCACGCCTGTAATCCCAGCACTTTGGGAGGTCGAGGCTGGTGGGTTACGAGGTCAGGAGATGGAGACTATCCTGGCCAACATGGTGAAACCCCTTCTCTACGAAAAATTAGCCTGGCATGGTGGCACGTGCCTGTAGTCCCAGCTACTCGGGAGGCTGAGGCAGGGGAATCGCTTGAACCCGGGAGGCGGTGGTTGCAGTGAGCCAAGTTTGCTCCACTGCACTCCAGCCTGGTGACAGAGTGACACTCTGTCTCAAAAAAAAAAAAAAAAAAAAAAGATATAATACTTTAAAAAGTGATTGTGAATGTGCCTTTAGTTCCTTCAGCGTTTTTAAATATTAAGAATAAAACACTGATTTGAAATTTCTATTCTTTTTTACCTTAAAATTTTTCATTAGATTATTTATAAGAAAATTTTTAGTAATGGTACTATGTCTTACAACAACATAGATGCCATTCTTTCATAGCAATTTAATTTCATTCCAACGTACTCCACGTTTTGTTCTTTTCATTGTGTATTGGTATGTCAGTTACAGCATTTATTTATTGGGGCAAGGGGCTAATTGGCCAAGCTTTTAGTGTAAGAATAGTAATAACTGCAACTAATAGTAAGGTTTTTTGTGGGTTCCAGTTACATTCTAATATTCTTAGTGGATTGGCTCAGTAATCTTCACAGCAAACCCATGAAATACAGTTACATACAGCTGTACAATACAACTTAAATACTACTGTTTTTCCCATTTTCACATGAGGAAACTAAAACAAAGAGAGGTTAAGGAATGCATGCAGGATCACTTAGTTAATAAGTAGAGGATTTGGATACAAGCCTAAAAATATGCTATCAAGCCCTTCTGGCAAAAGCAGAATTTGTATCACTTATGTATGTTTTACTGTACTTCTTGGCTACTCAGAAAATTATTCTTTGCTGTAATTTTATTTAATTAAATCTCCAGTAGATACATAATCCTGTCATTGTCATAGTAGAGTTTTTAGATACTTGAAACATTATAGGGATGATGGGTAGTCATTGTCTTTTATCTTCCCCCACCCAAGCCTTACCCAAACCTCCAGGAACTCCTGTAGTGACCGAGAGCACAGCTACAAGCATCACACTGACGTGGGACTCTGGGAACCCTGAGCCTGTGTCTTATTACATCATTCAGCATAAACCTAAAAACTCTGAGGAACCTTACAAAGAAATTGATGGGGTGGCGACCACGCGCTACAGTGTCGCTGGACTAAGTCCCTACTCAGATTATGAATTCAGGGTTGTTGCTGTCAATAACATTGGGCGGGGGCCTCCCAGCGAACCTGTGCTGACACAAACCTCAGAGCAAGCGCCATCCAGTGCCCCGAGGGATGTCCAGGCACGAATGTTGAGTTCGACCACCATTTTGGTACAGTGGAAGGAACCTGAAGAGCCAAATGGACAGATCCAAGGATATAGAGTTTATTATACAATGGATCCCACTCAGCATGTCAACAACTGGATGAAACACAACGTAGCTGACAGCCAAATCACTACTATTGGCAACTTAGTGCCCCAGAAAACATATTCTGTCAAAGTCCTGGCTTTTACCTCAATTGGAGATGGCCCACTTTCAAGTGACATACAAGTCATCACTCAGACAGGAGGTAAGTTTGGTTCAGGTTGGGAAGTAGGGGAGGAGGGAAGGGCTGGTGCAAAAAGGTGAGAAGGACCAAAACAAAGAAAGAACAAAGACGGTATAAATTTTAATTGTTGAGATTTAAGGCTTCAAAGCAAGAGATGATAGATATCTGAAAAGGAACAAGCATGGACATCTGAAAAAGTAAATAATCATTTTAAGCAAAGCAGTGCCTTTAGCACTCCTTCTTTTAATTTGTATGGGAATGACTTGAAGACTTCTCTGCATGAGATTGAAAAATGTCTCCCCCATGCAATGTTTTGAGAATAGAAAAACTACACTTCTTTATAATAGCTAGCATGGTACAGTTGTCTCAAAAAAAATATTTAATTTGTGTAAGATTGGATGGTTCAAGACAAAGCTGAAAAATAAAACTGTTCCAGGGCCTTGGGTACTTAAATGGCCTATATTTGCCAGAAGCTACTGGCTTAAAAATAAATACTCTCCGAATGGCTTTAATTTCTGTTTTTCTTTGTATGGCCTCAGAGGATGAAGAAAGACAGTTACCAGTGTCTCAGATCAAACTCTGGTACCTGATTTGCTAACTTTACTAAGAGCTACAAGAGATAGCACACTATTTTATCAAGGAAAACTTGGCCCTCCCATTGGTTTTATATTCCTAAAAGGATATCAAACCTCTTTGGTCTTTGATTCAAGGTAATCAGTTTTGCTTCGGGCTAATATAAAATAACAGGTCTCTTCTAAAGTTTATTCTTGAGCGAGGTGCATTGGCTCATGCCTGTAATCACAGCACTTTTGGGAGGCCGAGGTGGGCAAATCACTTGAAGTCAGGAGTTCAAGACCAGCCTGGCCAACATGGCAAAACCTCCTCTCTACTAAAAATACAAAAATTATCTGGGCATAGTAGAAGGCGCCTGTAATCCCTGCTACTCAGGTGGCTGAGGTAGCTGAATCACTTGAACCAGGGAGGTGGAGTTTGCAATTATCTGAGATTGTGCCACTGCACACCAGCCTGGGAAATAGACTGACAAGACACCATCTCAAAAAAAAAAAAAGATTATTCTTGAGCATCTGAGAGCTATTCCTTTGACTCCTCATTGTGTTGGCATCTTTCAAACCTGCATTAATCTACTAATGTTTTGGCAACATACTGTTGGCTTATTCTGAAATCTACATAATAACCATATTATTTGAGACAGTATAGTCTGTAGACATGACTCATTGCTAATCCTGGCAATAAATTAATAAATTTTCTCAGATGCCAGAACTAGATGATAGATAGATACATCTATCTATCATCTATCTTACTGAAACCTGTGAATCACTGACTTGTTTTCATGTCATGGTTTTTATACGGAGTGTGTTTAACTATTTGTCCTTGCTTCTAGGAATCTCAGAGCACATTTATATTAATAGTTTGCCTGGCTTTATTTTCATGCCATTATTTGATTCTCATTGGCTTGTACATGGATTTACTCTTTTCTCTACTACACTGTATGAAAGCTAGCTATAAAAATATGTCTCACCACAGTTGTATTAAAAACTATCCATGTATCTTCTCTATGTCCATTTGCAGTACTTCTATATTCGTTTGCTATATTAATGTGAAGGAAATTACTGTAGTCTATTCTTACCAGAAAAGCTTCTCACTGGAAAATGTAGAAATCTATAAATCTTGTTCTGCTTTTTCTTAACTAAAAGTGGTCAACTACGATGAGATTGCTTTTTATTATACTGTTTTAGCAGCTACCTAACTACTAACAAATTTTAAGGAATTAGATATATTCCACTTTGAGCTTTTTAAGTTTTTCAGCTGTGGTATCTTTTCAATCCCTGGTCTTGGAGTAACATAACCAGGGTTTGAATCCCAAGGTATCCTTTATTAGCTGTCACCATGAATGAGTTATTTTACCTCTCTCTGAACTTTAGTTTTCTAGTCTTTAATACTAACCACCTTTACAGAGTGTAGTGGTTTGTTTTCTAGTGCTCCTGGAAAAAAGAACCACATACTAGGTGGTTTAAACAACAGGAATCTGTTGTCTCACAGTTCTTGGGCCTGGGAGTCTGAGATCAAGACGTTGGCAGGATTGATTCCTTTTGAAGGCTGTGAGGGAAATGTAATTCATGCAGCTGCCCTGACTTCTGTTAGTTTGCTGGAAATCTTTGTTGTACCATGGCATTTAGAAGCATCATGTGATCACTACCTTCATCTATACATTATGTTCTTTCTGTAAGCATGCCTGTGCCCAAATTTCCCTTTTTATTAGTACACTAGTAATGATGGACTTTGGGCCACTCTTTTTTTTTTTCTTTTGTATTTTAGTGAGGTGGGGGTTTCACCATGTTGTCCAGGCTGGTCTTGAACTCTTGACCTGAGGTGATCCTCCCAAAGCGCTGGGAATCCAGACGTGAGCCACTGTGCCTGGCCCAGGGCCACTCTTATGATGTCATCTTAACTAATTCCATCTGCAAAGGTTATATTGAAGTAAGATTATGCTCTGAGGTACTGTGGATGAGGATGTCAACATGTGGATTTTTGTGAGATGCAGTAAAATTTATAACAGGGTATAGATTAGATAATGGAGAGAATCATTTTATAACTTAATAAGTAAAATATAATCATCATAATGGTGGCTAACATATGCAGGACACCCTATGCTATAAATTTACATGGATTTATTCTCACAAAACATTTGCCAATGAGTAAATTGAAGATCAAAGAGGATAAAAAGTAATTCAGAAACCTGCCTTGGGTCTTAAGGTTACTAAGTGGAAAAGCAGAATTTAAATCCAGGGATCCTGGATAATTTTAACTACTGTATTAGTCCATTTTCAGACGGCTATAAAAAAAAATCCAAGACTGGGTAGTTTACAAGGAAGAGGGTTAATTGACTTAGAGTTTCACATGGCTGGGGAGGCCTCAGGAAACTTACAGTCATAGCAGAAGGGGAAGGGGAAGCAAGGACCTTCTTCACATGGTGGCAGGAGAGAGAAGAGCGAAGGGGGAAGAGCCCCTTATAAAACCATCAGATCTTGTTAGAACTCACTCACTAACACCAGAACAGCATAGGAGAAACCACCCCCATTATTCAGTCCTCTCCCACCAGGGCCCTCCTTTGACACGTGGGGATTACAGTTTGTGATGAGATTTGAGTGGGGACACAGAGCCAAATCATATCAACTACCATTACCTTTTAAGTTAATAATTTGTTAATGTAATAGTTTTTGTGTGTTTTATGCCCACCTAGGTATTCAATAAATGAAAAGAGGCAGGAGAGAAAAACACAGTTGTTTCATTTATTCATATATTTATCTAAGAATTATACATAACTTCTGAATTATTGAGGTAGCTATTAGATTATTCCAGTGCAGAAGTATATGAAAACATTTAAAAAAGAAAAAAAAAAACTAAGTTTATCTAAAAGAAGTGGAAGGAAGAACTTGTTTATGAAAGATCATTACACTCAAGCACTAAATTTGGCTGAAATTTGACTAACTTTAAATTAATTAGGCTAAATTTGGCTCTAAATTTAATAAGCACCGATTTAAACATAGAAATCTACAGTATTTCGTATCTTTATTTTCTGATGACAGGAAGATTAAGAAACAAATTTTTTTCTAAACCTAATTCAACCAAAATGTGTATCTTTGACAATTGTGAGAATCCTTGTATTTAGAACGCTAAATGAAAAACACCAATGCCTTCAGTCACAATTTATTGAAAAATGTAGAAGTAATGTTTAAAAAGATACACCATATCTTGAGTTTTTTACATTACCAGTGGACAGAATATGACATTGAATCATAACTCAGTGAAGGTAGTATTATCAGAGGGCAATTGAGTTACTATGAACTTGGGACTCTACTTTCAAAAGCTTTGATTTAATTTAATGACAGAACTCAGAAAATTTAGATGAATGGGCCGTGGATACATTAGAATCCCACTCTGTTTGACTGACTTTTTCACATGAAGATATTTCGAAGATTCTTCCATAATAGTAGTACTTTTAAAATACCCATTGATTGAGAAGATATGTTGTGATGTAATGACTTTGCCTGCCAAGATCAATAGGGTAAAACAAACCCTCCAAAATAGCACAGTGATTTGATCTGCTCTATAGGCTTAATTAAAAAGACCCGAGAGTATTGGTGGACACCTTCCAAAAACAGTGATGTTAGTTCTGATGTAATTAATGCTGAGCTCCTCCTTTTTCTGGTTACTGAGCAAGGAATTCTTAGGATGATTGCTAGAATAATAACCTCATGAATACAAAATTTAAGGATATGATTGTTTTCACTGCAGTTTTCTTTTCTAACCCTATACAAATTTACTGATCAACAATACATAGAAATTTAAGTACATTTTAATTAAATACACAGTACATTTAATTAAATACACATTTTAAAAAATACACAGAAATGTACATTTTGATGTCTTCTGTGTCTAAAAGGTGTTCATTTAATTTTATTATCTTTCTGTGACATTCACATTCCTATTTCTATTTGAAATCAGATTCTAAAAGAACAGTATTTAGGATCAAAATGAGTTTAAGAGAGAAGTCTTACTTTTGATTTTATCTAATATGAGTCACACAGATGTAAGATGGATGTAAGTCAAGGATTGATGTAAATTTGTATATTTCTGGTAATACAGAAAATCAGAATATGATCTGTCTGTTTTACAGTCGATTAAGAGAGTATTTCTCCTTAATTGTGAATATTAGTACAGTTGACTGTGTTGAGTAATCTTTAAATGGTTTTAAATATGAAAAAACTTTTCGTTGAGATGATTATTTTCTGAAATATGGGTCAGTCTTCCCAGTTCTCCATAGTTCTAACTTCTGGCATTACAAAGTCACTCGCAACTAGTTTACCTTGAAAATATGGAGACTATATGGCCATTGACAAGGGAAGTATCTGTATTAAGCTAGAAAACTATTTCCTTATTAGAAAACACATTTAGGAAGGAAAAAGGATGTCCTATAGTTTTCTTATAAAGATAGTTATACCAAGAGCATAGGGTAACTATATTTTATAGAAGAAGTACAAATAAAACTCTGATTAAAAAGTAACAAATTAAATCTCAAATCTAATGCATTAAAATAAATGTTGCTTAATGTTCATGCTAAGTAGAGGCATTATAAATCTTAAATCCTAATATGTGTCTTTTTTCTGAACTTTCTTTACAAAGCATGTCTGACCTCTGATTACATTTATTCATTTAATAGATTCTTGAAAATCATCTGACTTATATAGATATATCTTTAACAGTATATGCCTTCAAAAGATAAAGAATTGTATATATTAGTCAAATAAATACTAATGAGTAGTATCAAACATTTTAGAGATGTTATTGCTATTACAAATTCTGGGCATTGCAAAAGTATTAAAATAAAAGCTATGACCATTAGAGACAAAGTCTGTTAGGTTTCCAGAACTTTATAAATCATTTCATTAGTGTATGTCAACAGGTTTATACAAGCAAACTAGAAAAAGACTGCTTTCTAATAACCAAAATTATGAGTCCAATTTAAATGCTTTTTCTGAATAGTTTTCACAGTGAATAAAGGAGCACTGGATATAAATACAACTATAATAAAATTTAACTTACTCTCCTTTGTATTTAATGACAGTTGAGAGTAAGATTTGTGCCGATGCTTATGCATTAAGTACTTATTTTGTCAATGATACATTTGTGGCACTTACAGATCAGACTCTTTGTTTTGAATTTTGTTTTGTTTTACTACCATTATAATTCTGGCTGTCACTTTTATTGTTATTACTATCATTTTTCAATATGCTAGATACACACATTTTAAAATACATACCTTATTAAAATATTAGATATTTTAGCAACCATGAGTTTTCTAGTATCTTTGGTCATATTTCATATTATACTATAGCAAGATGAAACTGTTGTTTACAGTGCGATCTGTGTCAACCTTTCTTTAGGAATAATCTCTAAATTTTATTCCAATATTAATCTCTTCTAATATATCAGCATTTCAGATAATGTGAAGGTTTCTCCTTTGTTACTTTTTTTTATCCTTTTTCTTTAAGTTGCTTTCACATATATATATAGAGAGAGAGTATAATTATAGTAATATTCAAGTACTTAACATGTGTCAGTGGGATTATAATCTTATTTTAGGGATTTGATAGCTCATATATCTATTTCCTTGTGGACATTAAATAAGTAATCAAGAGGAAGGACTTACCTTTACAGTATATAATGACTTTTTAAATATATTAAATTAAAATTTTTACTTATTTTATTTCTGCTTTCCATGTTCTATTCTAAATTTCATTTATGATCAATATCATATCTCTCCTTTGAATATGGAGTAACTGTGCTTAAAGGTCTGCATTTGTTGTTTTTGTTTGCCCATGATTTTCCCAGAATCTCAAATTTTCTTATAAAATTTATGTTCAGTTAATGTGAAAGAAATGTTACAACACAGAAGAGCTCTTGAATAAAATAAAAATAAAATACTTATTTTTAATAAAATAAGATATACATAGACAAGGGACTGGTAAGTGAAGGTAAAAAATATGCCAGTGAGAAAGTGTGATGTGTAATGATTGCGAGAGCATCAAATATCTAGGTAGGAAGGTGAGGCACAGTGGCTCACACCTGTACTCCCTGCAGTTTGGGTGGCCAATGTGGAAGGATTCCTTGAGCCCAGGAATTCGAGACCACTCTGGGAAACATATTGAGACCTTGTCTTTACAAAAAAAATTTAAAAATTAGCCGGATATTATGGCACAGACCTGTAGTCCCAGCTACTCGGGGAGTGGTGGCGGTGGGGGTGGGTGTTGAGGCAGAAGGAGCATTTGAGAGCCGGAGGTCAAAGCTGTAGATAACCATGTAGTGAACCATGATTGTGCCATTGCAGTCCAGCCTGGGTGATAGAGCAAGACCTTGTCTCAAAATAAACAAATAAATAAATAAATAAATAAAATCTAAGTAAATGTTTACATTTATGCATTTGTATGTATAAATACATATAAACATATATATAGAGAAAACATTAATATAATAAATATAAAATAGAACCTCTGTAGCCAGAAGATTTGGTATAAAAATTCAATTGACAATCAATGAAAGTACTCCTATGTCTCAAGTGTTACAGAGAAAACAAGTATGACAGTCTGATTTCCCTAAAGTGTTTTCTTATATGCATATATTATACCCATTAGGACTAATAATAGGAGTTAAGAAATACATCCATTCATTTTATACTTTTTTATTTCTATTCCTTTGCATCTTCAGCTTCGTGGTGGTGAATTCAAATCTGATCAAATGCCCTGAGGAAGTGGTATTTTAGGGACATCCTCAATTTTTGAGGAAGTCTGAGTAGTGCACCCTTAAGCTGTTGATGAGTCTGGAGCATGAGATCCTGAAAGGTTATTTTATGGTCCTGGCCCATATGCTGAATCTAACCTGTAGAAACATTTTGCCCCATACAGTGTTTTTAAAATTCAATTAACTTTTAGTAATTAAGAATGGAAAGATTTTACCTGGAAGGTTCATGATCAACTTCTGTGAAGAAAATCTGAAGCTGAGACAAGAGTGGGCCCACATTTCACAAAGCAGCAATCTGCTGTCAGCGAGCATGGCCTGCGGCCCTTCTTCACGTAGGGTGGGCACTCTGCACCGGACTCCAGGCCCCATATGGTCTTCTCACTCATCTAAATTTTCTGACACCTCTAAGCACTTTTGTTTGCACCACATGTTTATTTTATACATTATTTACTATTTAATTTTTTTAGAGACAAGATCTCATCCTGTTGTCCAGGGTGGAGTACAGTGGCTCAATCACTGCTCGCTGTAGCCTCACCCTCCTGAGCTCAAGTGATCTTCTCACCTCAGCCTCCCAGGCAGCTGAAACTAGAGGCATGTTCTGCCATGCCCAGCTAATTTTTTTTTTTTTAAGTTTTACTATTTTGTACAGACAGGGTTTTGCTGTGTGTCCTAGACTGGTATCGAACCCATGGCTTCAAGCCTTCCTCCCAGCTTGACCTTCCAAAGCACTGGCATTACAAATGTGAGTCACCATGCCTAAGCCTGCATCACAAGTTTAAAATTTAATAAATGAAGTTACCCTCTGAACCGTTTCAAAAGAAGGATAAGGAAGGAATGGGAGAGAACCCCCTATACGTTAGATGAAGACACTTTGCATCTAGTTGTCTAGCCAACACTTAGCGTTATGCAAGAATTAAAAGGACAGTGTACCCTCTGAGATGTGGATGTGACTACTTAAGTCATTAGTTAGAAGGAAGGGGTTCTTAATAGAAAAAAACCGAATTAGAAGATCAGATGAAGCTTGTGTCACTAAACAAGAATGAAGTATTGAGACCAACCGGGAATTTGCTCGAGACAAATTAAAAGCAAAAAGTAAACTGTTTAAGAAAGAAGAAGTTAATTAGTTTTCCAAGATGTTTTCAATCAATGTCAATTTATTATTAGCATTAGGCAGGGAGGAAATGCATAACAAGCAATTATTATCCGGAGAGCAGCCGTTCAATGCTGTCTGTGTTTCTAATTCTTGGCCGTACTGTACTCTGGTTTGGTGTGACTCAGGAGTTAACACAGACTTTCTTGTTTCCCAGGAAATGGGGAGAAAGAAAGAAGCAAGTAAAACTAGGAAAAAGTAAATGACTGTGTACATAGGCGTATGTGTGCATTTTTAGGCTGAGAAACCTTTTTATCATGAGAATATTAGAATTCTGTCATCATTTTCCCATCTATCTCATCACTCTTGTTTGCATTGTTGCTTCTGCCAGTGCTTTCCGTATTTCCCTTTTGGAAACAATGCATTTCCCATTTGCTTTGCAATTTGCCTGTTTGTGTTTTATTCCTCTCTGTCTGTCCCTCCTCCTCTTGCTTCTAGATCTTTTATCTTCTTTTGCCTCTGACTTTCAATCTGAATGATTGTGTTAGGTCACCCACTGGGCAGGTACTGGGGGAAAAAATGTGATACTCTGTTCAGAAAGTAAATTCCCAGAGGCATCAAATCAACGAGAATCTCGAGGCCTGTGATTTTTAAAAAGAGAGAGAGAAAAGATGATGAAGGCAACTAGAAATATGAAGCACTGATTATTTGTGACCTTAAGCGTCGGTCCAAACATGTGTTCCTACACACACACACACACACACACACACACACACACAGAAGCTGACTTACTAGAGGAATAAAATTATTAGGGATTCTACCAATCATTCTTGCAGACTGCTTTAACAAAGGGCATTTTCTAAAGCTATGCTACAGGTACGTAACTATAAAAGAAAAGGAAAGCAATACATTTTCTCCAAAGGCTTCTTTTCAACTACAAATTATACTGTATTATATGTGTTTTAAAATGTTTTTGCTGAAGTTGCCACTTTAGATGTTGTAAAGCACACTTTAGATGTTTTTTTTTTACTCCTCTGCTGTAAAGTATTGTTGTTCTCTTTTTTTCTTTAAATGTAAATGCAATTCTCATTTAAACTTGAGGGAACATGTACATATGTTCAGCCACAGCACATTGAGACATGCCATAATATCAAGAGTAATGATCAAAATGTTTAACAACTGGAAAGCATGGGCACTCACCAATCAGAGCAGACAGTGGCCAAGAACAACGTACGAATATATGTGCCGTTGACACCCTGACTCAGCCTTGTATATAATGGATAGAGGGGAACTGATAGGCTTAGGTGTTGACTAGGAAGTTTAAGTTATGAAAACTTACTCTAGTACATTTGAGTAAGGTGTTTTAAACCTAATAGACTTCCAATTCTTTATTATAGCTGATGAACAGCCCTTTCAAATTATCTATTAAATAGATTACATGGGTAATATGAGAATTATAGATGATCTCTATAAGTTACCATATTTCTAATCATAAGTGTATTCTATAAACTTCTTGATTTTTGTAGTAGTTTAGCTTCGTGGCCCTAGGGACAATATTTCGTTTGTATTAGGTGAAGTGCGTTAAATAATTGAACATAGTTTAGAGATTAGAAGTAATTATTTCTAAGTGGTAGAGTTGTGTTGTTTTTCCTTTTTTACACCTCTCAAAGTGTGGGCTGGTAAGCAAAAATGCTGAGTGATTCTGGTTGCCTGTAGGTTTTGTTAATGAAGTAAAGGTAGGATTTTATAAATGTAATTGGAAATAATTTTTAATGTTACATGTAGTGCTAGAGAGTAAGTTCCCACTCAGTTGTAAATAACAGTACTTTCAGGTATTTAGCACTTATTATGCTTTTGGCAATATTTCAGGTACTTTATATATATTATATTATTTATCACAACCATTTCATGAAGTAAAGAATTTTATCCTTAAACTGGAATTCAGAGGCTCATGTACTTTACACTTGTTAGTTCTACTGTATCTTGTGTAGGTGTTCTGTTACTCCAGAGCAGGATTTATAACATCGTTCTTGCCCTGTATACAAAGAGGTTCACTTGGACAATGTAAAGGAGCTTGGTTTTTCACTAAGCTGATACATGTGTACAGGTTTCGAAAGGTTTAAACAGATACACTAATGGAAGAACTTTGCGAATACTCACAGTAATTATGAGTTCAATCCTTTGCCTCCCTGTTTTTAGTACCAGGGCAGCCACTAAACTTCAAAGCAGAACCTGAATCTGAAACAAGTATTTTGTTGTCTTGGACACCTCCACGTTCAGATACCATTGCCAACTATGAACTGGTCTATAAAGATGGGGAGCACGGAGAGGAGGTAAGACTGTAGTGCTTCTCACCCTGGGAATTATTTATTACATTGGGCCACCTCTTTTATTGTATTTACCACATTCTTGGTCAGATAGCTATTGAGGACCGTGATGGAAAAGATTTACTAATTAAAAGAGGAACTTGACCCTCCCCCCACCCACAAAACAAACAGACAAACAAACAAAAGAAAAAAAAACAAGAGTTGTTATTTGGAGATTTTGGGGAGAAACAAAACAAAATAACTCTTGATCCTGTTGGAATATGCTTCTAACAGGTTTCCAAATTCCATAGACGTATCAGGTTATGGAAGTATAATTACTCACTGAGACTTGGGGACTTTCTTTCTCTTCTGCATGAAAGCCTTTAAGTCACTGTGGGAACAGGTGACTAAATTAGCTCTATATGTTAATGAAAGTCCTTGGCTAGATGAATTTTTCCACACCGGTTTCAAGAGTTTCTCATAGCAAATGTTTATTTGTTTGCTAAAAAGTGTTTGGTATGAAGGTGAGTGTATATAACGTTTGAGTATGCTGTGCAAATAAAATTACAGATTGTAGAAGGTATGGCGGTTGTTGATAGTCACTGAGAATCAATATAATTAACTCATTAATAGGCACTGTTCTAAGGTTTCACCTTCAAAAATGCATCTGATTTTTACGGTAGTACTGCAGCTAGACTTTCTTATTAATCTCTTTGACATCTAATAAAATGGGGGCATGGAAAAAAAAATAAATAATTTGCTCAAAGTCTCATACTAGTGAATGGCAGAGCTGGGATCTGAGTTTAGGCAGTTGAGTTCCAGAGTCTGTTGTTAACCGCTAGGGTCTGCTGCCTCTTGAGTGCAGTTTGAATACATTGTAGAAGTTGATATTGAGATACATCTAACATTTGCAGAATGGGAATACATAATAGTAATAAATGTTTCTTTTATTATTTTGAAATCCAATGGGGAACATTAAGGCAAAAAGAGTTAATGGCACTATATTTGAGAACTCCACTCACACAAGTCATTTTGTTATGCCTTGTAGCATTTTTTATCTGAAAAAAGATCTTCGGCCGGGCGCGGTGGCTCAAGCCTGTAATCCCAGCACTTTGGGAGGCCGAGGCGGGTGGATCACGAGGTCGAGAGATCGAGACCATCCTGGTCAACATTGTGAAACCCCATCTCTATTAATACAAAAAAATTAGCTGGGCACAGTGGCGCGTGCCTGTAATCCCAGCTACTCAGGAGGCTGAGGCAGGAGAATTGCCTGAACCCAGGAGGCGGAGGTTGCGGTGAGCCGAGATCGCGCCATTGCACTCCAGCCTGGGTAACAAGAGCGAGACTCCGTCTCAAAAAAAAAAAAAAAAAAAAAAAAAAAGATCTTCACAAAGTGAAACAGTCCCTGAATTCTAATAAGGAATATCTAAAAAAAAAAAAAACCTCATCTACTAAATTAACTATTATCAATTAACTTGCAGTACATAATTTTGAATGTTATAATAAATTAATATGTTCTTGTAAACTCTATTTTATTACATCTGTTTGAATTGAGCAGAATCTCAAAAGAATAGGTTTTAAATTCAGTGCTTTTACATTTAGCTAACAAAGCCAATATAAATCAAGCACTCAAAAGTTATATAGTGAATGCAGATGTGACTTAAAGTATTCGTGGTACAACTTGAGCTATTGATGTTTTTTGTAAGGCATAAATCAGCATTAAATTATTTTAGACGTCATCAGCAAACTAAAATACATGCATGCATACATACATACATACATACATACATACAAAGAGTAAAGGAGAATCATGGTCTTTTGAGAATACTATGGATGCTTGAATGTTGGCACAGCTACTATGCTCTATAATTGCTTATTTGGGGAATTTCTTTATTTCTTATTTGGTGGATCTATTAAGTTCTGAAAACCTTTGTATTTGTAAGCCAGAACATCCTAGGGATGGTGTCTCTAGTTTTATATTTGAATTCTTCTTAACTGATTTGTTTGTGTGAATAGCAAACGCCATTTGATAAAAAGCCTTAAGATTACACACACCATTACTAGATTATGTACTTACTCGCATTATAAGATTTGCTATAGGCTGATATTCAAGATTGATTGCCCATAGACACTTACATTTTTGCTAAATGGCATTAAGCATGGGAGGTGAGAGTTACAGCATTTGATTAACGAAATCTTATTTCAAAAGTCCATGCAAGTTTGCCAGTGTATTTTTTTTCTGGCTGCGGGGTCTATATTCACAAAGAAAGAAAGGAAGTTTTTCAGTTATTTTGATCACCCTAGGGTAATAATGTGGTTTCAGATAAATTATTCAACTTTCTTTAGTGACTAGTGTGATTTTTATCCCATCAAAACTTGGGAATTTCAAATCTCTTTTATAGCAACCTCTTGTAAATTGTATACTGGTTACCATTGGTACTTCTGGTCATATTTTCTTTGCCTCCAATTGAGATTTCAGAAGGTCATGGGAGATGAGTAGACATCTTAAAATTGCACATGTTGAGCATATTCCACTCCCAGGGGCAGGTGTCAGCTTCTATTGCGGTCTGTGTCACAGCAACATACACACATTTAAGGGCAGAACATAATCATGGGTGTTGGCCTCTCAGTGTTTCTCTTATCTGATGTATTTGGTGAACTGTGTCAAAATTTTAAAGATCTCTGAGTTCCCTTACTTCAGTTACCTTTGTAGAAACTTGCCTTTTAAACTGAGATTTTCTTTGTATAATTTTCTCAGTATAACCCTGGATGCTCACTATTGACTCTTCAGGTGATTTTTTAATGAGATAATAATCCTGATGATAGAAATCTGATGTTCCAGACAGTGTGATTAAAAAGTATTTTCATGAATCTTACTGAAGATGACCACATTCTCTTATTGCTTCCAGCAACGAATTACCATTGAGCCAGGGACATCATATAGGCTGCAAGGACTGAAACCAAACAGCTTATACTACTTCCGTCTGGCTGCACGCTCTCCCCAAGGCCTGGGTGCTTCTACTGCGGAAATATCAGCTAGAACCATGCAGTCAAGTAGGTGTCTCTCTTTGCTTACTTTCTGCCTTTTTATTTCCACTGGGAGATGTTGCTAGTTTTCACCTTTACCAACAAACAAATCTGCTGATAGGCTTAATAGTAGTCTTTAGGTTAGTATGCATCACACTTTACAGATGAAAGTACAACCATGACTTATTTTGGTTTCGCATTTGATCCAAATAACGGACCCCACTTTCCTACTTCCTACATTGAAAGACTTTTAAAGAAGTTAGTTGACCTCCATGGGTGAAAAGTAGATGAAAGGAGTTAGATCAGGCCCTGTGTAATGAATGATAAGGCTTTAAAGCAAAATTCACATTGAGAACCCTAAAAAATAATCACAGGAGGGCTTGGGAAATGAAAGAGGCAGCAAAAGACAAAAAAAAAAGACTATATTTTTTTAAGCCACACCGGCTTTGGCTTTGCAAACAAACAAGTCCTTATTTCATGTAATTATTTCTTCTCTGAGAAAAGCTCAGCTCTTATGACTTGTTTCTTACTAACTCTGTGAGTAGTCCCTGTGGAAATTTGGAACATTAAGAGAAAATCTATATCTGGACAAATTTAGAAACAATGGAATAATTGCAAGCATATTTGCCATTCTAAGTTATTTTGTTTCCTCAGGTTCAATCTCTTTTTGGAACTATTACCCTTAAGCATAGCTGTGTTTATCACAGTGGGGGTTAATTTTGCTCAGGGCAGATTATTTTGCATAAAGTGTTATATAGGAGATTGTTTTTGATGGCAAGTTTGGTGGCTTATAATACTATTAATTGCTTTTTATTAATAAGTGTCTACAATTCATCCATAAAAATACTATTTACCTTGAATTGAAAAGTTTGTGGAGTTATTTTCTTAGATTTCTTTGTGTAATATTTTGTATTGTATTAGCGTTTTGACATAGTGAATTATACAATAGATATCTATAGTAGAAATACACTGAATTTTGTCAAGAAAATGCTCTGTTGACCTCACATTTAGACCTATCTGCAAACATGAAACTTATGTTAAAAGATTAATTTCCTTCCATATAAATAAGCAATTTTTACATCATTTTATTTTCTATAGAAACTTGAAATCTTTCAAGATTTTTTGATAATAAAATTTATGTTTTTCCCTCTTAAAGCATGATTATTCACATGAAAATGATTACGATCCTGTTTAATCTATTAGTGATTATACTTTAGTCCCATAAAATTTTCTCTCATTTAAAGACAGAAGCATGTGAATTAACGTATTCTCTGTATGTCTGCTTTAAATTCTAGGCAGGCTAATAAATAGTATTGTAGAAGATAATTTCTTAAAACCAAGCATTTAATTAAGAGAAATGTTACATGCTTCAATATTATATTTTGCAAGGTTTATAACCTCAGTTTTTAATATATATATATACACACACACACACACACACACACAGACAAATTTAATAGACTTTTTATAAGCACATCAAACGTTTATCTATTCTTCATTAAAGTAAAATTTTCAAATGGTGTTGAATATATTCTCACAAAATAGGAGGTGTTAAGATAGCCCCAGTGAAAACCAAATCAGCTTTTTAAAAAGAATTACAAATGAGTCCTTGCTGTTACATGAACAACTCAATTTATTATGAGTAATGATAATGCATATAAAATAGTTTTATAATTTGAGATATAAGAACCTCTAGTCAGAATCAATAAAAATGAGATTTTAGTGGTTTTGCAAATCTTATTCCAAATTTACAAGGCTGTCTTTTTTGTCAAGGATTTCTTTTTTGTCAATACAGAGAGCTTTTATTCTGATTGACTGTAATAATGAGCACAAGGCGCGTAAATTAAGAAAGACTGATAATCCCCTAAACAACTGGATACACCTGGCACTCCATAATATTAAGACTCACAAAGTCTGGGGAAATCCCCAAACTCCACATTCAAATAAAAAAATAGGATTGCTTTATTCACTCTGTCGTATATATTCCTTTAAAAATATATATTGTTCCTATGGAGTTGTGTATCTTAGCCCACTTGTTAGTTCTTCTTTAGGAACATATATTATTAAGTTTAAAATAATTTATGATAATAATTGTGTTATTCTTTATTGGTTTTTAATTTTTTTAAATCATAATGTTTGGTTGATGGGATGGAAAATAATTGCTTAGAAAGTGACTAGTTTTATTTACAATGATCAGCAAGAAAGTATATCTTTTAACTCTAATATAAACCCTACGTTGTATGAATAATTATGTACAAAATGAAAGAAAGTTTGCACATAAGTTACATCTTTTCCATATGATACTTGGGTTTAAAAAAAAAGCTCTTTTTAATGGCTGTGTTATTGACATTTTGTAAGGGATAATTGATTATTATTGATTTTACCAAATTTTGCTGGTGGGATCTAATTTTTCACTAGCAAAGGTGTCTCAAGAAGAGTTATAATAAAAAAGCTGAAAGCTGACGTAGGGTAAGTACAAGTTACAGTCAGAATCAACAAGCCTGACATTGCCCTCGGGTAGGTAAATCTTGGACTCTGCGTTTTCATCCTTTATTGATTCTGCATGCTCACTGTGTATGGTCTACGATCAATGTTAAGTGAACTTTTTTTTATTATTATTAAAACTGGTCAGGCAAACTCCTTTTTTCAGATAGAGTGAACCCTTTTATGTTTGTTGTTTGCTTATTTATTTTTAATTAGAACGATAGAAGGGCATTAGCAGTTACTGTAACTTTTCACACTTAAAAAGCCTTTCACAACTGAGTAGTGTATGTAAACCATCCTTATTCTAGAATGTAAAAGTGAAAGCTTGGAAACAAACATCTGTGAAGCATCATCAGACCCTCAAGTAAATACTAGCACTATTTGCAGCTTTTTTGAAGCTGGGTAGTCAGTATAGTGAGGGTGAGAGATACTGAGGGATTGGTTTAGAAGAAGAATTTATATCGCAGGTAGGTAATTTTATTTGAGGCTCCATTATCTCAAGGTTTCATTTTCACATAGTCCCCCCACCCATTATTTAACAATTATTTTTGGTCATTAATTCATTTTTTTGGTTTATTCATATTACTAAGCCAAGGTACATAATTTGTCGTTAGAATTTAAGTTTCAAAGCCTTCTTTTTGTTTTGTCCGTATTGTTCGTTTATTTATTTTGCCTTTTCTTTTGTTTTATCATTTTTTTTTCAACCACTCCTGTCCTCTCACTTAAATCCTCCTTTAACTCACTACCAAAATAAGAGCCGTCAGCTCCTCCTCAAGACATTAGTTGCACCAGCCCAAGTTCCACTAGTATTTTGGTAAGTTGGCAACCTCCACCAGTGGAAAAACAGAATGGCATTATCACTGAATACTCCATCAAGTATACTGCAGTGGATGGGGAAGATGACAAGCCTCACGAGATTTTGGGAATTCCTTCGGACACTACCAAATACCTTTTGGAACAGCTGGAAAAATGGACTGAATACCGGATCACTGTGACGGCCCATACGGATGTCGGCCCCGGCCCTGAGAGCTTGTCCGTGTTGATTCGAACCGATGAAGATGGTATGTTGCCTCCGCTACGTCAGTTTGCACCCTTCTGACACAGTCTTGGTCTGCTGTCTTTCAATAGGCTAACAGTAATCTTTTTTCTCTGCTCATCTTTTTACCCAGCATTGCTGTTACTTTTGTATTTTTGCCAAAGACTTCTCTTTGCTACAGCCTGGCCTTTTTTTTTTTTTCTTTTTTCAATCTCAATGCAGTAATTTGCTTCTTTTTGAAAGAACAGTTGGCTCCTATGGTCTTGCAATCCAGCCTTTCTCTGTACCTTCATCTAAAGTCTTCTGTGTTTTTCTTGGCTTTTTTAGTCACTTCTTTTACATTTTGAAGTTAACTTTTCAAAACTACCTTCTTATCTTTTTGTTGCCTTTTTGTCTTACATATTTCAGAGACACTGATGCTCAACATTCAATTTTTGGCATCTTTTGTGTGGAATACCTTTGATATGAGAAAAAAAGAGAAGATAATCCATATAATCAAGAATCTTTTTATTCTGCTGTTTAAAAAGAAACCTTTAAAAAACACACAACAATCAACAGCCAGTTTTTGTTATTATTTCAATGCTATACCTCTTTGTGCTTTAATGCTTTGAACCTCAAAGCATCTTCCTTGGCTTTTGTACATTTTTTACATGTTTTTCTAGTTCTCTGATACTCTTTTTTTCTTCCATTTTTTTTTTTTTTTTGCATCGGTCATGTTTTTTGATCTTTTCTTAAAAGGTAGAGCAGATTGGTTAAGCATTTTCATTGGTTGAAAATGTTTGTATTCTTCAAAGGAAACATAGTGGGTTTACCCATTTTTTGGAAAAAAAAAAAACAAGTAAAGAAAATGCAGAGAATGCTCTGATTGGGTGGGACACATGCCTATAATTTCTTTTATCCAATGATGTTGTTCCAGTTCCTAGTGGTCCTCCTCGCAAAGTCGAGGTAGAGGCTGTCAACTCAACATCTGTTAAAGTCTCATGGCGCTCACCCGTGCCCAATAAACAGCATGGCCAGATAAGAGGATACCAGGTGCATTATGTGAGAATGGAAAATGGTGAGCCCAAGGGCCAGCCCATGCTGAAAGATGTCATGCTGGCTGATGCACAGGTAAGCCTCTGAAATTATGTGTCTCTTTCTATATTATAATTTTTTGGGGGTTGATATATTGAAATTTGCCTTATTTTAGTTTTTCAACATTTAAAAAATCCTGTATGAAATTCTAGTTTTCAATACACATTGATACATATTGATCTTTTCAATCAGAGTTACTGTCAAGTAAGGAAGGAAATTGAAATGAAATGACACTCAATCTGATTAAAAACATGTTATGGTTTCCTTAAAATATAGATTTTCCAACTCTTGACAACCATATCAGAGTTTGCCTTTACAAAAAAATGATTGACTTAGTTGAGTCAAAGGGAAGAATTCTAAGCTGCAATTTTGCTAATAGAATCTGCTTTCTTCTGTGCTAAAATGACTTGGAACTTAGTTGTGCTAGTTTCTAAATGTATGACTTCTTCCACTGAAGAATAGACATTTATAGTCAGGGAAAGATACTCAGTATTTTATTTAGTACTACTTCATGAAATTACATATTTCATGAAAGTCATTGTTTCCTGTCCCAGAAAATGAAGATCATGGCAATGATACTAAAATTAAATTAGCGTTTCCTAGAGAATAAATGGGATCCTTATGTTGAACCAAGATTAAAAAAAAAAAAAAAAAAAAAAAGAACGTACTAAAAATGAATAGTTGAGTATGTGAGAAATTGTATTCATCTTAGGGCAGTGGTTTGCAACTGTGGTATCACAATCTGGTTTTGTAATTAGTTTTTTAAAGCAGAGCACTGAAAATTTTCAAAGTTTTTCATAAATTAGAGGTGATTCAAAGATAGTCTCATAATAAATTCTCTTGTGTTTTACATATTTTCCTGAAAGGGAGATGACGATTTCAACTTGTAACTGCCATGCTGAAAATTGTACATAACTCATAAACTAGCTTACCTTTGCTGTGTCAAATGGTGATGAGATATAATGGGGATGGGATATTACAAACATTGGAATGCTTTCATTAGCCAAGAAATTGGTGACTTGGCAGGGAAAGGATGGAGTTTGTAAAAAATTTGAAATATATTTCACATGAAAATACCTTCCTTTGTATGAAAGTAGGAAAGATTATGAAGCAAGTTGAAAACTGCGGCACCAGGTTGCCCTGTTCTACATTCTTGACTGTGAAAATAAGAGTAATAAATAATCCTGTGGCTCTAAGGAAAGCACTTACCCCAAAGTCTTATTACAAGTCAACTCTCAAATGTCTTCATGTTTTCTTCAGTTTTGAAACATTCTAAGTAAAGGGATCTGAATTCATGGCTCACTTATCTACCCCAAGGCCACTTCTGTAAAAGCGGTAGAACTTTCTAATATCCCTTCAACACTGGAAATGGCCCATTCACTTAATTTTTATAAATGATTATTATGTAGTGCCTATAAAAAGGCAGTTACCATTGTTTAAATTTCTTAAGCCATTATTGCTTTGTTTTATCTTGTAAGTCTACAGTTATGAAAAAGAAAACAATACAACCATTGTGCTTCGATGGTCTTCTTTGGTTCTTAGATATTTTACATTAGAGAATTGTAATTCTATCTCTATTTCCATTGTAAAATATGGTAGTTAATGAAATTATATGATGCCAAATGCATTAAATCTCAACTCTGTCTTTTTTTCTCTTCTTCGTTGGCTTTTCTTTATTAATTGCTGATTTTCCTTGTGTATTTTCTTTCTTTCCCATCTCATTTATTTTTCTTCACTCTGCACTGAAATTTCATTACATCTCACAGGACTTCACTGAAGCTATACATGTTAAATATAATGAACGATATTAATCTAAATGGTGACTTTTAATTGTATAACTTAAGATAGAATTCAAAATTAATGTTATGAGTAGGACATGATTAGAAACATTAGCTTTTTCTGTGCCTCACTGATATGTTTCAGTGAACCATATATTTAAAGAATATTAGCTGGTTTTAGTGACAACAGTAGCAATATATATTTAATTTGACCTCCTAATTAGAAGTGGAGGTAGCAGCAAAACACATATTATTTGGAATTTTATTGTACACACTGCTTCAATTGTTTCTTTATTCTATTTTTTTTTTAATCTAAGAAGGGCAACATTGCCTGTATAAGGCTTTAAATTTTATTTCTTTTTATTTTGTTTTCCTCCCAAACTTCTTATTCTCAATCAGTGGGAATTTGATGATACTACTGAACATGTGAGTAATTTTTGAGTGTTTCGTCAAAAGCAGACTATATATGCTTGTTTCCTCTGACATCCTTCTCTCACTTATTTGTGATCTGTCATCAGAGTTTGCTTGGATGCATGAACTAACAAATTATTTTTAAGCTATCTCTGTGGTGTACTTTTTATTTTGGTTTTTGTTTTGTGAAATCAGCATGGTGCTATTGACTGCATAAGAAATGTCATGGGCTTGTGATATTTGTTTTGATGGCTGCTACTAACTCTGCCTTGTGACATAGTCAGAGGAGGCATGCTTTAAAATTCAGGGGTGTTGTCCAATCTTTTCACTTCTCTGGGCCACATTGGAAGAAGAAGAATTGTCCTGGGCCCCACATAAAATACACTAACATTAACGATTGCTGATGAGCTAAAAAAAGAAAAAAAAAGCTCATGATGTTTTAAGAAAGTTTACGAGTTATGTTGGGCTGCATGTTGGACAAGCTTGCTTTAAATGGAGGCATGGCAGACTGGACATATCAAATTTTTTGGTGTAGGCTTCTCATAAATCCTACTCTAGGATTACATATCCAGTGGATAACAAGATGTAGATCTGGCACTGAATAACTCTTATCTACAAGTGGCTGTTTTTCACTTTACGCGTACATATTTGAGTGACAAATGGATTATGCCAAGAAGTAGAAGGTATCTTGCAGAGGGAGGAATGTTTTTTAAATATTTGAATGAAAGCTCTATGTTATTTATTGAAGGACTGTTATGTATATTACACTGCAAGGGACACATGACATGACATCTGCCTTTCTAGTGTTTACATTCTAGGTGGCTAGAGAAGAGTAAGTTTCTGAAAAGTTTCATAAAATGCAGCAAAAGGTATGGCCCAAAGCAGTGTACAGCAGTAGACATTGACACTGTCCATTAATGCATTAGTAAACTAGTGGACCGTGTCAATAAAAGCTAGGAATTCAGAGACAATGGTCCTGGATGGTAAAGGAGTCCAGTAGCTTAGGTGAAAATTTAAGGGATGGCTAAGGACTGAATAAATGAAAAATTATGTGTGTGTGTGTGTTGGGAAGTTGGAGGTGGAACATAAATATATATATATATATATATTTTTTTTTTTTTTTTTTTAAGTTTAGCACAGCAAAACCAGTCATTGAGACAGTTGAGCATGTAGTATAGTTAGGTGACAGTGAGCCTGACAATTTGTTATAAATGAAGTCTTCATATAAGTAATCTTAGTTGCAAGTACAGCTAAGAGGTAAATTATAATATAATACTGGGAATACCAGAAGAGTCAAGCTAAAAATCTGTTTGGTCAGTCTTTAACACTTCAATATTAGAGCAATATAGAAGAAAGAAAAAGAAAAATGAGTTAAAGGCTGTCAGGAAGGTATTCTCCCATTCACTGAATAAATATTTACTGCCAATGCACAGGGCTCTTTTTGGGAATATTGTAACTATGTCCAAGGTATCAGTTCTCATGGGAATGCCAGTACAGCAGCGTTTTTGACCATAAACTTCTTTGACTATAACTCACAGTAAGAAATACATTATATATCATGATTCAATGTACACATATGTTTAACTGAAATAAAAACTTTATAGAACCATAGGTATTTAAATGTATAATAAACACTAACATTTAGTATTCAAGTTTATTCCATTTCATTTCGATTAGTTTGTTTAAATTCTGGTCATGACTGACTAAATTGGTTTCACTGCCTACTAAATGGGTCATTACCTGCACTTTAAAAACCAGAGACTTAGTGGAGAGATTAGAGCGTAAAAAGGTGGCAAATAAAAAAGCAGGTAAAAAGAGTTATTTTACTAATTTAGTCATGAAATGATAAAAATTCAACAGAATTGAGGCAGTAGGAATGAAAAAAATGATAGGATCAATAAAAGGAAGTACTGGCAAAAAGTTGCTAAGAACTGAGGAAGAGAAAGATGTCAAAGATAACTCATAAGTTTTGCCAGATGTGTTCCCATTCATTAAAATACGGAAGTAAGGAGGGAGAGTCTACTTCTGGGAATGACTTTGAAGTTTTAGTTCACTTGAACTTGAAATAACACTGGATAGTCACAGGAAGACATCCAGCAGATATTTACAATGTATGTGCTACTAGAACTCAGATCCTAAGTCACAGCTGGAAATAAATCAGGAATATGGGCAGAAATAATTATTTAAGGTTTGTAAATGAGTGCAGTTTTTTTTTTTTTTTTAAGATTAGAGAGAAACGGTAGATCAAACCTCAGGTATGCCAACTTTTAACAGTCAGGGACAAGAAGCAAAGTGGAGACAGGACAGGAGGAAACAGAATGAGGAGTACTGGCTGTAATATCAGGCACATCATCTCACAGAGCACACTGAAACCACCAGGGAAGGAAGTGTATCCGCCACTTAAAGAAAGAAAATGTCATCCACGAAAGGATATGATCACGGCAGATGAAGCTGTGTCCAGCTGAGATTATACCACTGCAGGGGACTCGACAAATTTCAAATTGTGTTACGTAGGTTACTCCCCAACAACCTGGGCAAGAGAACGGATATGTGTGGTTAACTCCAATTTCATGATAAGGCTCAGAGTGCACACATTTCTTGCTACAAAATTTGGTGATGGAAGCAAGCCTTGCTTCTTTTTCCAGTTAGCTGAGCCTGCTTTTCAGCAGCACTCCAGTGGCCAGTGAGGGAAACCTTGAAAGCAATAACACTGGCATTTGCTCGTCATAGTTTTTGGGACAGCCAGTGTGTCTACTGTCGTTTAAAGTACTGCGCTTGGATAGTTTGCTTGGTTTTTGTATCCTCTGTAACATTAGGGAAACCATTCCAAGGTCCTGGAAATAAAACATCTCTCCTAGATGGTCCATTTATCTAGCAGAATAAAATTTCCAGTGACTCTTCAGGATGATATCTGAACTTCTTGAATTTCCACAATGAGATATTTCTACTCTTTTGACAAAGCGTGTTGTAAGAAGCTGTCATATTTTGGGATCAGCTTCAACAATTGAGTTTTATGGTATCTGTTATAGCCTTGCTTAAAAAACCCTTCTGTATTTTACACAGTCTAATTTATTCACTCGTCATCACATTGTGTTTAGATTTGGAAGACAATGACATTGTGTATTTTTCTAAATTTATCCATATTCAATTTGAAAACACAGCTGTGCCAAAAATCTGAAAGGGTTTTTATATTGCTGTGTGTGTGCGCGCACATGTGTGCGCGGACACCCGTGTGCTTGTGTATGCATGCATGCAGCTCTGGTATTTGTTCTTAAAATACTAGACCAAGTTAATAGCCAGAATCTCTAAAGAATCCCGTAACCTGTAGTTTAAAGGAATAAATCAAAGACCATCTGGTCTTATAACTGCCACAGCTTTGGGCCCTGACTAAGAGAAAGCTAAGAATTTGGGGAAATAGTATGTGATATTTAACTATTTTTAGAAACTCAGAATAAATTGAGCACATATTGGTGATGTGCTGAAACTAAAGTCCTATTGTATTCTTTGCTTTTATGGGCTGCTTTTTAATTTGACAGAAAATTCTCCTCACTGGATAATGATTTCTGCTCATAGCCTATACAAATAACCAATAAAAATGATAATACAATCAATTAATAAGAGACTCCTAAGAAAATTTACTTTAAGGGTATCTAGATCCAACAACAACCATTTGGTAAAAATCTTTTGTAGTGATTAAACAGACTATGCTGACTGTGGCTTACCGTGGATATGTGTGGAGAGCTGTTGGCATAAAACAATAGCTCTTTTATGGAATCCTTCCCATGACCCAGGCATAGTTCTATGAGTTTACCTGATATGAATCATATGATCCTGTGGGGTCCTATTATAATTCCAACATTCAGATGGGAAATGGAGGCACAGAGAGGTAAACTTACTTGGTCTGTCCAAGCAAGTAAGGACATGTGAGTTTAAGAATTCAGGAAGTTTGGCTCCAGATTTCATATTTTTGACTAATACACCAAGAGCTGTCTCCCAAGATGCCTGAAGACACCTCTTCAATATCAGCATGAAAACAGATCTCCATAGCATGAGCTCAGGCATGAAATTTCCAGGGCTTAGCATGGCTGCAAGGAATGTGCAAGCATGTGCAGAATGAAGGTGGACGGCCTTGTTTTTCCCCTAGGGCATTAGTAGTATGTTTTGAATCAGTGACATTCTATTGTGTCATTTCAGGACATGATCATTTCTGGGCTCCAGCCCGAAACTTCCTACTCCCTTACTGTCACAGCCTACACAACCAAAGGAGATGGCGCTCGCAGCAAGCCCAAACTGGTGTCCACCACTGGGGCAGGTAATCATCTCTGTGCATGTATGTGCCTTGAATAATAATACTGACTTTCTAAATGATATGGTTGTTTTCTACCAGGCTTTTATTATGGTAAAAGCAGAAGAAATAAATGGACTAAGGTCAACTTTTGTGTTTTTAGTTCAGGGACAAAGAAATAGATCAGGGGAAAAAATTATCCAAGTGCATACTTTGTCCAGGTATTCAGTCAGTCATTCAACAAGTATTTTTTTGAGCACCTTCTGTGTGTCAGGCACTGGGGATGAAGCAATCAGCAAAATAGAAAAACAGTCTGCACTCAAGAAATTTACTTTCTGATTGGAACTAGATAATTAACAAGTGACAAAATGAGTATATAATGAAATGTCAAAAGTGGTAAGATGAAAAGTAAAAGTACATAGACAATTAAGGGTCAGACAGCCTCTAGGGGCTGAGAAGGTCTCGTAGAGGAAGGATTATTTAAGTTGAGACTCAAATGAGGTGAAGGATCAAGTCCCATGAAGGTCTGGAGGGAAGGTGACTAGGCAGGGAAGTCAAACAAGTTTAACTTCTCTCAACAACGAATCCCCTTAGAAGAGCTGCCATCTTGAACTGAGTCCATAACTTACAGGGTTACCTTTTGTCATTTTTGTCTTCCCCATCCCTGCTGTGGGAATTCTAAAGAAGCCAAAGTGAACAGAAGATAGAAAACGAAAAAGAAGAAAAGCAAGAAGGGAAAATAGTATAAAGTTACTCCTTTCTAAACAATAAGGCTTCTTTAGTGCTTTTTAGGGTTACTTTGGTCAGCCACATTAGGAAAAGCCAGCATGAAGGATGATCTGGCATTGTAGAACCAGTAAATTAAGAGATAACTGCAGAAGGCTTCTCCTGCAATCCTCATACATAGCAATCTCCCGTGAACATGTAAGCCACGATTTGATTTATTCTGCCTGAATCACTTCTCAAACAACTTTTTAGGAACATACCTCTATGTAAAGGCATAAAGTAAAGAACAGCTGTGATGTTGAGTGCCCTCCTGGGTGCCATGCTTAATGCCACCTTTGTCTAAATGTCATAAGATTTGCCTCGTTCGCATCCTGCCACCTGGAATTGCCTCCAGCAGCAGAATTACAGATGGCAAAACTCCTTCAAGGCAGAGTCTTCTAGGTTTTTTTTTTTTTGAAGAATACCATTGTATCAAGCCAATTTAATGCTCTGAAGAGCAGACACATACTCAGTGAGGGGCATGATGACTATCTGGCTATGGAATCAGTCTCTATTAGAACATCGGCAACCAAGAAAATATATGTCCTTCACCTACATTTATAAGTATGTCATAATAACTCTGAAATGTCTTATATGAAGCACCACTCCCCTGTTGCCCACAAAATGGGGTCATGTTCTGATGACAAGAAAGTAGAGGATTTAGAGCCAAGGGATATGAATTTTAGAAAAAGGAATGATTTTGCCTATTTTAATGTCACTAAGTCTAGCTCATCTCTTTTTAGTTACCATGCAATTGACATTTTAGAATTTTGGAACTTATTCATATATAGAATTATTTTGGAATTTTCATTTACAATTTCAGATCCTTCTTAATCAATAGAGGCTTGGGTATTGAGATAGAAAACGTTTGTAATTTAGATACCTACACATTTAGTTTTGTAAGACCTCCCCACTGCACCAAAGAAGAAGGTGGAAAAATCCAAATTTAATTCCTTTGAGAGAGAAATTCTAGTTTTCCTTTGCGTAAGCAGTCCCTTCTCATGGTGTATCACCATGCAGTTAGTGAATATATCAGTTTGTTTTGTTTTGTATACTGTTTTAAAAATCCTCACATATTTACATGACTGTGAAGAATTACTGAGTTTATCTCACAGATGTGCACTACTAATAACTACAATTATAAAGGTATTTAGTTACAGCTCCCACAAAGAATTCAGGAATTCTCGTGAAATTTAATAGTAAACTTCCTGATTGTGGGATGTTTGCTTATTATACCTTGTTTCTAGAACCTGTAAATAATCATATCTTTGAAACAAGAGTATTCATCATAGTTTAAGTAATCTATGTAAAATTCCTATAAATTAAAGGATGATTCTAAAGAAAATGTTGACTTTTATGTTTCAAAGATTATGCCATGTTTGTAGTTTCTTTGTTAAAATTCCCATTACTCTGTATTGTAATAATTGGTTTACTGCCTGAGGCCTTGAGGTTAAAGGCAAACAGAAAATTCATTGGTTTGACATTTTCTATATATTTTTCCTTGAATTTCAGTACTGTATTGAACAGGTATGTTTAAGGATGATCAAAAGATGACTATGACAGGGAGAATTTGGAAATATTCACCTAAATCTAGTCAATTATGATTGTTGCCGTTTTGGTATTTGGTTAAATTGAGGCTAAATTTAGAGCCATTGGGAGTGAGTACCTCAGTTGATTTCCAATGATTGCAATTGCTAAAAAGTAAAGGGCAACTACACATATGTACCAATTCTGAAATCCTAGAAGATTTTTAAAAGAATATAAGAGGGTAACAAAATGTAAAAGGGAGAAGAGTATATATGACATAAAATAAATTAGAGTTATTTTATGTTACATTAGAATGCAATCTATATTTGTGGTTTGCATCAAGAAACCGTGTTTTTTTTTTTAATTGTACTTTAGGTTCTGGGTTACATGTGCAGATTATGCAGGATTGTTGCATAGGTACACATGTGGCAATGTGGTTTGCTGTCTCCATCCCCCTGTCATCTACATCTGGCATTTCTCCCCATGTTATTCCTCTCCTACCTCCCCACCTCCCCCGCTGTCACTCCCTTGGCCCCACACAACACAACCCAGTGTGTGATGCTCCCCTCCGTGTGTCCATGTGTTCTCATTGTTTATCACCCGCATATGAGTGAGAACATGTGGTGTTTGATTTTCTGTTCTTGTGTCAGTTTGCTGAGAATTACGGTTTCCGGATTCATCCATATCCCTACAAAGGACACAATCTCATCATTTTTTATAGCTGTATAGTATTCCATAGTGTATATGTGCCACATTTTCCTTGTCCAGTCTATCATCGATGGACATTTGGGTTGGTTCCAGGTCTTTGCTATTGTAAACAGTGTCACTATGAACATATATGTGCATGTGTGTTTATAACAGAATGATTTCTAATCATTTTGGTATATATCCAGTAATGGGATTGCTGGGTCAAATGGAATTTCTATTTCTAGGTCCTTGAGGAAGCGCCACACTGTCTTCCACAATCGAACTAGTTTACACTCCTACCAACAGTGTAAAAGTGTTCCTTTTTCTCCACATCCTCTCCAGCATCTGTTGTCTCCAGATTTTTTAATGATTGTCATCCTAACTGGTGTGAGGTGGTATCTCAATGTGGTTTTGATTTGCATTTCTTTAATAATCAGTGATGATGAGCATTTTTTCATAGGTTTGTTGACCTCATATAGCTCTTCTTTTGAAAAGTGTCTGTTCATATCCTTTACCCACTTTTGGATGGGTGTTTTTTTCTTGTACATCTGTTTTAGTTCTTTGTAGATTCTGGATATTAGCCCTTTGTCAGATGGGTAGATAGCAAATAATTTTCCCATTCTTTTGGTTGCCAGTTCACTCTAATGATTTCTTGTGGTGTACAGAAGCTCTGGAGTTGAATTAGGTCCCATTTGTCTATTTCAGCTTTTGTTGCCAATGTTTTGGTGTGTTAGTCATGAAGTCCTTGCCTACGCCTATGTCCTGAATGGTTTTGCCTAGGTTTTCTTCTAGGGTTTTTATGGTGTTAGGTCTTAGGTTTAAGTCTTTAATCCATGTGGAGTTAATTTTATTGTAAGGTGTCAGGAATGGGTCCAATTTCTGTTTTCTGTACACTGCTAGCCAGTTTTCCCAACACCATTTATTAAACAGGGAATCTTTTCCCCATTGCTTGTTTTTGTCAGGTTTGTCAAAGACCAGAAGGTTGTAGATGTGTGGCATTGCTTCCAGGGCCTCTGTTCTGTTCCATTGGTCTATGTCTCTGTTTTCGTACCAGTACCATGCTGTTTTGATTACTGTAGCCTTGTAGTATAGTTTGAAATCAGGTAGTATGATGCCTCCAGCTTTGTTCTTTTTGCTTAGGATTGTCTTGGCTATGTGGGTTCTCTTTTGGTTCCATATGAAGTTGAAGGTGGTTTTTTCCAGTTCTGTGAAGAAGGTCATTGGTAGCTTGATGGTGATAGCATTGAATCTATAAATTACTTTGGGCAGTATGGCCATTTTCATGATATTGATTCTTCCTAACCATGAGCATGAAATGTTTCTCCATCTGTTTGTGTCTTCACTTACTTCCTTGAGCAGTGGTTTGTAGTTCTCCTTGAAGAGGTCCTTTACATCCTTTGTTAGTTGTATTCCCAGGTATTTTATTCTCTTTACAGTGATTGTGAATGGGAGTTTGCTCATGATTTGGCTCTCTGTTAGTCTGTTATTGGTGTATAGAAATGCTTGTGATTTCTGCACCTTGATTTTGTATCCTGAGACTTTGCTGAAGTTGCTTATCAGTTTAAGGAGATTTTGGGCCGAGAAGATAGGGTCTTCTAAATATACAATCATGTCATCTGCAAATAGAGACAATTTGACATCCTCTTTTCCTAATTGAATACTTTTTTTTTTTTTCTTGCCTGACTACTCTGGCTAGAACTTCCAATACTATATTGAATAGGAGTGGTGAGAGAGGGCGTCCTTGTCTAGTGCCAGATTTCAAAGGGAATGCTTCCAATTCTTGCCCATTCAATATAATATTGATTGTAGATTTGTCATAAATAGCTTTCATTGTTTTTAGATATGTTCCTTGGATACCTAGTTTATTGAGAGTTTTTAGCATAAAGGGCTGTTGTATTTTGTGAAAGGCCTTCTCTGCATCTATTGAGTTAATCATGTGGTTTTTGTCTTTGGTTCTGTTTATGTGGTGGATTACGTTTATAGACTTGTGTATGTTGAACCAGCCTTGCATCTGGAATGAAGCCTACTTGATCATGATGGATAAGCTTTTTGATGTGCTGTTGCAATCAGTTTGCCAGTATTTTATTGAAGATTTTTACATCTGTGTTCATCATGGATATTGGCCTGAAGTTTTCTTTTTTTGTTGAGTCTCTGCTGGGTTTTTGTATCAGGATGATGTTGGTCTTATAAATTGATTTGGGAAGGATTCCCTCGTTTTGTATTGTTTGGAATAGTTTCAGAAGGAATGATACCAACTCCTCTTTGTACGTCTGGTAGAATTCAGCTGTGAACCCATCTGGACCTGGACTTTTTTTGGTTGGTAGGCTATTGATTGCTGCCTCAACTTCAGCCCTTGTTTATTGGTCTATTCAAGATTTCTAATTCTTCCTGGTTTAGGCTTGGGAGGGTCAAGTGTCCAGAAATTTATCCATTTCTTCCAGGTTTACTGTTTTGTGTGCATAGAGTTGCTTGTAGTAATCTCTTATTGTAGTTTGTATTTCTGTGGAATTGGTGGTGATATCCCCTTTATTGTTTTTTATTGCATCTATTTGATTCTTCTTCCTGTTCTTTTTTATTAATCTGGCTAGCAGTTTGTCTATTTTGTTTATCTTTTCAAAAAACCAGCTCCTGGATTTATTGATTTTTTGAAGGGTTTTTTGTGTCTCTGTCTCCTTCAGTTCTGCTCTGATCTTAGTTATTTCTTGTCTTCTGCTAGGTTTTGAGTTTTTTTGATCTTGCTCCTCTAGCTCTTTCAATTTTGATGATAGGGTGTCAATTTTAGATCTTTCCTTGCTTCTCATGTGGGCATTTAGTGCTATAAATTTCCCTCTAGACACTGCTTTAAATGTGTCCCAGAGATTCTGGTATGTTGTGTCTTGGTTCTCATTGGTTTCAAAGAACATCTTTATTTCTGCCTTCATTTCATTGTTTATCCAGTCGACATTCAGGAGCCAGTTGTTCAGTTACCATGAAGCTGTGCAGTTCTGAGTTAGTTTCTTAATTCTGAGTTCTAATTTAATTGCTCTGTGGTCTGAGAGACTGTTTGTTATGATTTGTATTCTTTTGAATTTGCTGAGGAGTGATTTACTTCCAATTATGACCAATTTTAGAGTGGGTACAGTGCTGTGCTGAGAATAATGTATATTCTGTGGATGTGGGGTGGAGATTTCTGTAATGGTCTATTAGGTCCACTTGGTCCAGTTCTGAGTTCAAGTCCTGGATATCCTTGTTAACTTTCTGTCTCATTAATCTGTCTAAATTTGACAGTGGAGTGTTAAAGTCTCCCACTATTATTGTGTGAGAGTCTAAGTCTAAGTCTCTTTGTAGGTCATTAAAAACTTGTTTTATGTATCTGGGTGCTCCTGTATTGGATGCTTATATATTTAGGATCGTTACCTCTTCTTGTTGCATTAATCCTTTACCATTACGTCATGTCCTTCTTTGTCTCTTTTGATCTTTGTTGGTTTAAAGTCCCTTTTATCAGAGACTAGGATTGCAACTCCTGCATTTTTTTTTGCTCTCCATTTGCTTGATAAATCTTCCTCCATCCCTTTATTTTGAGCCTATGTTTGTCCTTGCATGTGAGATGGGTTTCCTGAATACGGCACACCAATGGGTCTTGAGTTTGTATCCAATTTGCCGGTCTGTGTCTTTTGATTGGGGCATTTAGCCCATTTACATTTAAGGTTAATATTGTTATGTGTGAATTTGATCCTGCCATTTTGATGCTAGCTGGATATTTTGCCTGTTAGTTGACACATTTTTTTCATTGTGTCAATGGTCTTTACCTTTGATATGTTTTTGGAGTGGCCGGTACTGGTTATTCCTTTCCTTGGATAGTGCTTCTTTCAGGAGCTCTTGTAAGGCAGGCCTGGTGGCGACGAAATTCTCTCAGCAATTGCTTGTCCATGAAGGATTTTTTCTCTCCCTTCTCTTAACGATGCTTAGTTTGACTGGATATGAAATTCTAGGCTGAAAGTTCTTTTCTTTAAGGATGTTGAATACTGGGCCCCACTCTCTTCTGGCTTGTAGGGTTTCTGCAGAGAGATCCACTGTGAGTCTGATGGGTTTACCTTTGTGGCTAACCTGACCTTTCTCTCTGGCTGCCCTTAGCATTTTTTCCTTCATTTCAACCCTGGTGAATCTGATGATTATGTGCCTCGGGGTTGCTCTTCTTGAGGAGTATCTTTGTGGTGGTCTCTGTATTTCCTGGACTTGAATGGTGGCCTGGCTTGCTAGGTTGGGGAAGTGCTCCTGGATGATATCCTGAAGAGTGTTTTCTAGCTTGGATTAATTCTCTCTGTCACATTCAGGTACACCTATCAAATGTAGATTAGGACTTTTCACATAATCCCATATTTCTTAGAGGCTTTGTTCTTTTCTTTTCACTCTTTTTTCTCTATTCTTGCATTCTCATTTTATTTCGTTGAGTTGATCTTCAATCTCTGATACGCTTTCTTCTGCTTGGTCGATTTGGCTATTGAATCTTGTGTGTGCTTTGCGAAGTTCTCATGCTGTGTTTTTCAGCTCCATCAAATCATTTATATTCTTCTCTAAGCTGTTTATTCTAGTTAGCATCTCATGTAACCTTTTTTCTAGGTTCTTAGTTTCTTTGCATTGGGTTAGCACATGTTCGTTTAGCTCTGAGAAGTTTGTTATTACCCACCTTCTGAAGCCTGTTTCTGTCAGTTCTTCAGATTCATTCTCCATCCATCTTTGATCCCTAGCTGGTAAGGAGTTGTGATCCTTTGGAGGGGGAGAGGCGTTCTGGTTTTTGGTGTTTTCATCCTTTTTCTGCTGGTTTCTTCCCATCTTAGTGGCTTTATCTACCTGTGGTCTTTGTAGTTCATGACTTTCGGATGGAGTCTCTGAGTGGACATCCTTTTTGTTGATGATGAAGTTATTTCTATTTCTTAGTTTTCCTTCTAACAGTCAGTCCCCTCTGCTGCAGGACTGCTGGAGGTCCACTCCAGACCCTGCTTGCCTGGGGATCACCCATGGGGGCTGCAGAACAGTAAGGGTTACCGCTGGTTTCTTCTTCTGTTATCTTCATCCTAGAAGGGTACCTGCCAGAAGTCAGCCTGAGCTTTCCTTTATGAGGTGTCTCTTTGGGTATATGGCGGTCGGGGAGCTGCTTGAGAAGACCGCCTGTCCCTTATAGGAGCTCAAGTGCTGTGCTGGGAGCTCCATTGTTCCGTGTAGAGCTGCTGGGCAGGTACTTGTAAGTCTGCCACAGCGGAACTCTTAAACGCCTCTTTTCCCAGGTGCTCTGTCCTAGGAAGGTCGGCTTTATTTATAAGTTCCTGTCACGCTGCTGCCTTTTTCCATAGATACCCTGCCCCTCATGGAGTAGTCTAGTCACCGTCTGCCAGCAGAGGTGTTGCTGAACTGCCACATGCTCTGCCCAGCTGCTGTGTGAGCTGCCTGGGTAGTGGCGGACTGCCTCAGTAGTGGTGGTCATCCTTCCCCACACTGAGCTGGACCATCCTGGGTCCAGCTGTGCTTGCTGCAAAATCATCAGTCCAAAGCGTTTCAGATTGCTTGTTTTGTGGGGGTGGTACCTGCCGAGCCAGATCGCATGGCTCCCTGTCTCTGCCCCATCCCTTTCACTTGAATGGGTGGCTCTGTCTCCTCTGTGTTCCAGGCACCAGTTGAAATGGCCACCCAGATTTGTGTGAGTTTCTGTGCATCAACCCACGCTGGCCGTGCTGAAAACTTGTGGCACTTTTCGACCCAGGAATCTCCTGGTCTGTGGGCAGTGAAAATTTGTTTGGAAATTTGGTGGGCACTCACCCTCTGCATTGTTCTTGCTGGGAACTGCACTCCGGAGCTGTTCCTATTTGGCCATCTTGGATCCACTCTAAAGAAATTATTTTTATTTAGTCTAATTTTACGTGCATTTTACAGAAATAAGATACATAGTGTATATATTATTATGCAGTTCATTGAAACCAGAATTTCATAAAATTTTAATAAATATATTTAATCTGTTGTCCCTAGAGAATGTTGAGAATTAATAGTTATGTTTCCACCCACTTGTTTCAATTCAGTTCATTTATTGAAGGCTGTATTCTCTGCTGAAAGCTCTATTTCACCATGGATTTTTCTCGCAGAGACTCAGGTGTTTAATCTTTGACACCATCGCTGACATTTTCATGGACAAATCATGCAAATGCTGCATAAACATAAAGGGAAATTAAAGATGTCTGCCAGTGTCTCTACCTTAAAGTACTATTTTAAAATTAAGATAATTGTAAACATATTAAAAGCAAATGGAATCGTTCACACACTATCCAACTTACGGATGGGTTGTGTTCTGAGAGTGTTAGTTGGTTGTTAAGATCTCTGGGTGCATTTCTCCTGAGGAACACAATGAGTACACAATGATGTGGTTCCTGGACCCACCTTCAGCACATGTTTTATGTGTATAACACAACACTCATGTTATTTAATTGCCATTACAATTTTAGGAACTATTCTTTTCACACACTGTAGATTAGCTGAGTTATATAAGCATGCTATGAGTCTTCCCTGTGAAACAAAACTATTACTCCATTGGTTAAGGAAAGAAATATCTTAATGATATTTCTTAGAGTGAAGCACATCTCCACTTGGGTCTCACTTTCTGAAATACAAAATGAAGAGGCCAGTCAGACCATCTCTGAGGTTAGTATTCTGTGTATTGTCTCATAATCTTTTTAGTGATTTTTTTACCTTAATCTGCATATCCATGATACGATTTTTTTGACACCTGTCTCACATTACTGTAAACTTTTCTCCTTTGCTACCATCTTTCTTCTTCACATTCATAATTTTGAGACAGAGTTTAACTCTGTCACTCATGCTGAAGAGCAGTGGTGCCATCATAGCTCACTGTAACCTCAAACTCTTTGGGTCAAGCAATTCTCTCCCCTCAGCCCCCTGAATAGCTAAAACTACAGACAGGTGGCACCATGCTTGTTCTCTGTGCTCCCCACCTCTATACCATAAAGATGGAGTCTTGCTGTGTTGCCAAGCTGGTATTGAACTCTTGGGCTCAAGCCATCCTCCCACCTCCGCTCCTGAAGTGCTGGGATTACAGGCATGACCCACCATACTTGGCCTTTCTTCTTCTTTCTGTTAACTTGGTTTAGTTTTGATTCTGATGACTCTCCCTCAGTGCCTTTCACTGTGGATTCCAGAAATAATTGCTCTCCATTAAAAATAAATACAGACATAATGCATTGAATGAGTAGATTAGAACTTTTCACATACCTAACTTAAAGGTAGATAAATTCTTTACTCATTGGAAGCTAGCCCTTCACCATAAAAAGTTTATTCAGATTATTAATAATTATGATTATTAATATTAATAGAATACAGAACCTCATGCTAAGACTTTTACATGAATTTCCTCATTTATTCACAAGAACAATATAAAGTAGATCTTAATATAATTCCTATTTTACAAATTAAGAACTTGATGAAAATGAGTGATATGGACATAAAGTTAGACAGAAAGTGCAAATTAGATTCATAGTAAGTCATCGCGATATTATTTTATACTCTTTTTTAAACTTTTAAGCAATATAACAGCACAATTAAGCATTTAAGCAATTGACTCACACAGAGCTGAGTTTGCCTTATAGATTTCTCGCTTGTTACCTGCTGGCCTCCTCTCTTGGAGGACAGTTTTTTACCTTTCCAGGCCTCATTTTCTCATTATAGAAGATAGAGATAATAATAACTAATCAGAGACTGTAGTCAGGAGACAGGAATGTAAACTAATTGTGAATACTATATGCAGTGCACTTAGCCTGACACCAGTACATTGCACATACTGAATGAATAAATAATCGTTATAATTATTATTCTTATCAGTGATATCTAATTTGCAAATCTTTGCTCAAAGTAATTTATCTTTGATATGAACCTTTATGTGTGAAGGTTTAAAACTTGCAGGTGTTAAAAAAGTTCCCTGAAGCTGTTGTTTCAATGATAATTTCTGTTTTGTGTCAACTATCAAATTCTAGTATCTCAGCCTACTTTAATATAGTAAGACAGGAGCCCATTTCCACAGAGGTATGTAGGTCAAACATTGCTTTTGTTGGTGGTGGTGGTAAATAACAAAAAGGGAATACCAGTAGAGTGGAACTTCCTCATTTGGCAGTGACTGAAATGTGAACGTTCAGATTAGTTGGTCTTACCACTCCATCCCCTGTGCTCCAGTTCCAGGGAAACCTCGACTTGTGATTAACCACACTCAGATGAATACTGCTCTCATTCAGTGGCACCCTCCTGTGGACACATTTGGACCTCTTCAGGGCTACCGTCTAAAATTTGGCCGCAAGGATATGGAGCCACTTACTACTCTTGAGTTCTCTGAAAAAGAAGATCACTTTACAGCTACAGACATCCACAAGGGAGCATCATACGTCTTTAGGCTCTCGGCCAGAAACAAAGTGGGCTTTGGGGAGGAGATGGTGAAGGAGATTTCCATTCCAGAAGAAGTACCGACTGGATTCCCTCAAAACCTTCACTCGGAAGGCACCACTTCAGCCTCTGTCCAGTTAACTTGGCAACCACCTGTCCTGGCAGAGAGAAATGGCATTATCACCAAGTATACCCTTCTTTATAGGGATATCAACATCCCCCTTCTTCCAATGGAGCAGCTTATTGTTCCAGCTGACACCACTATGACACTCACTGGCTTAAAACCAGATACCACATACGATGTAAAAGTACGTGCTCATACGAGCAAAGGGCCCGGGCCATATAGTCCCAGTGTCCAGTTCAGGACACTGCCTGTGGATCAAGGTAGGATTTGTCTGCTTACAGCCTTCCTCCTTTAAAGGAATGTCAGTCTTTGGAAATCAGTATTTTGAGGCAATAATAACTGATCAGCCCATTCATATTAATAGGTTCAGCAAAAACAAAAAGGTAAAGTATATAGAACTTACTACGTCTTGGATGCCTTAGATTTCAGTTATAGAATGTCAAGCAAGTCTGGCTGACAGCACCCCAATGTCCTCAGGTAAGGAAAACACAATATAGTTGGCTGAATTGGAGAGAAAGGAAAGATCTTTATGAGAATGGGGTATTAAAATGAATGCTCTAAACAGGTAGGAAAATCATACTTCTCTCTCTGATCAAAGTAGACAGCATTTAGCATAAGCCCTTTGGTCCATGGTGGAAAAGGACAGCTCATATGTCTTAAGAATAGTTTAAATACACTGTTTTTCCTTTTCCAGCAGTGTTTGCAAAAAATTTTCATGTCAAAGCAGTAATGAAGACTTCTGTGTTGCTGTCTTGGGAGATTCCAGAGAATTATAACTCCGCCATGCCTTTCAAAGTAAGTTGTTTTCTAATTTGTGAGAGATCACAGATAAAAGTAGAGGGGACAGTTTATTTGGGTAAGTTATTTGCAGAGCAAGCAGACCACTTGGTTTTGGCCACATGTCCTTACTATTCTCTCTTTTTTTTGAGACTGAGCCTCATAAGTAGCTGGGGACTACAGGCACATGCCACTACACTCAGCTGATTTTTTTGTATTTTTAGTAGAAACGGGGTTTCACCATGGTCCTTACTACTCTCATTTGTGACTTTCACATGGGAGACAGTTTGGTATTTTTCAAGTGTGTCCTTTTTCACTCTGAAGAGGGAGCTGGAGCTTAAATCCAGGGCTGGCATCACTTGTAGGTTACCTACTACTTTGAACCTGAACCTTTTACATCTAAGCTAGTGCTTTTGTTTTTCAGCCAGAGAATGAAATTTACATGGTTTCTACCTATTTATATTATAATACCCTGAGAGTTTCTGAATTTGTTCATTGGCCTGAATTCTTGACACATTTCAAACTCTGGTTTGCCATTAAGAGATGTTAGCAAGTACATATTTATGAAATAAGAAATGAAGAAACATTTTTGAAAGTAAAAAATATAAACTGGAAGTGGTGGCTCATGCCTGTGATCCCAGCACTTTGGGAGGCCAAGTTGGGCGGATCATCTGAGGTCAGGAGTTTGAGACCAGCCTGGCCAACATAGTGAAACGCTGTCTCTACTTAAAACACAAAAATTAGGCAGGTGTGGTGGGACATGCCTATAATCCCAGCTACTCAGGAGGCTGAGGCAGGAGAATTGCTTGAACCCAGGAGGCAGAGGTTGCAGAGAGCTGAGATCACACCAGTGCACTCCAGCCTGGGTGACAAGAGCGAAACTCCATCTCAAATGAATGAATGAATGAATAAAAATATTTAGAAAGAGGAACCAAAACCTTTAGAAAGTAAGCCATATTGATAATACATTGAAGACACTGAAGAAAATAAGCAATATTGATATTACATAGAGATTTTCTGCACATATTCCATTAAGATCACATACAACTGAGAGGTCTAATATTGAAAAGTTATTATATATATCTTTGTAATTTTTGATAGACTTAGAAACATTTTATCATAATGCAGTAGGAAGTGACAGGAAAATTGATGCGATCTCCAGAATTGTGACCACTCATGGGCTTAGAAGTCACCTAAAATTCGTGTTGACCTTATATACATTTTCCATAGCAAGTACACATTGGTTTAGAAAATATATTTTGCCTCGCCGATAACCAGAATTTTTTGATTGGTTTTATTTCTTTAGATTCTTTATGATGATGGGAAAATGGTAGAAGAAGTGGATGGCCGAGCCACACAGAAATTAATTGTCAACCTGAAGCCTGAGAAGTCATATTCATTCGTGCTGACAAATCGTGGAAACAGCGCTGGTGGGCTGCAGCACAGGGTCACAGCAAAGACTGCGCCCGATGTATTACGTACCAAGCCTGCCTTCATTGGGAAGACCAACTTGGATGGCATGATTACTGTGCAACTGCCTGAAGTACCTGCAAATGAGAATATAAAGTAAGTTGATGAAAAGGTTGGGCTGAAGGAAAGAATTACAGGTAAATAGGAACAATACATCTCAAAATTATAGAGGTTATAAAAGAAGATATTGCTGAATGTAGTGAAAGATTCTTCTGCTCAGACTCCCAGTTTTGCTATCCAAATTCTGTTGCCATGTGCCCTAGTATTCATTACAATGCACATTTTCATTAATTTAACACAGAGTTTTAAAATCTGTGTTCTAGGGACAGTGTTATTTAGGAGAGTCAGAAAAACAAATAGAAAACATGGTTCTTACTACAAAGCATTTTATGTCATAGTATATGGAATAAGGTGAATAGGTGACTAACTAATATTTGGCAAAATATGATTCTAATTATGATGAAGTCTTACAAAGTAATATAAGGCTGAAAAATAAATTGGAGGAAATTAGATAATGGTATATGACACCAATGTATTAAAAAATAAGAATTCCAACAAGTTAAAAATGACAGTGGAAAAAATATAAACGTTAGAAAATTCAAGTTTTCTGGTTTGAATGTAGAACAACATAGAAGCCAACAGGCCTAAAATGGAAAATTAAATCCTGTCAATTAAATAGTTTGTCCAAGGACATATAGGTGGTTGGTCACATAATAAATACAAGGAGAAAAGTATATTCACCAAAATGTCTGAACTACAAGTACTGTGGTAGACTCCGGGTAATAAAAAAAGATGGGTTTCTGACTTGAAAGAGCTTACCATAGAGTGAGGGAGATACAGAGAAACAGACAGATGTAGTAAGTGTTAATGATAGAATTATGCCTTATCTTAAGAGCAGCTAATTCAGAATGGGTAGAAGAAGTTTCTGAACTTAATCTTGAGGGATAAATGGCATACAAATAATAAAAGAGAGACTATATGCAAAGGGAGTGATATGTGTGTAGGCCCATTACTAAAGGCAGCAAGTGGTGCCATCCAGCTGGATCAGAGTGCCTGGCCACAAGTGAGGAGAGAAGGAGGAAGGTGGCATACAAGAGCCAAGGCATACCCAGAGGTTGGAACTGTATCCTCTAGACAATGAGAATACATTAAAGCTCTTTATACAAGAGAGTGACATGTTAACATTTCTATAATATGGAGGTTTTATTTTTTCCATTTTAGGAAATATTTGTTGAGCATCTATCGTGCTACCTGTTTGGAATAAGATAAATTCTCTCTCGTTTCTTCTGTCTCTCACCCTCAAGTTTAGATGAAACTTGCTATGCCAGGTTTGAAGGTCAAGCAGAGAGGCATTATACATAGCTCCTGAACTGTTGGAAGTTGGATAGATTGGAGCACCACAGAGATAGTGGTAGAGAAAACTGTTGGGAGGTGGTCATGTAGTTTGTTGACTCTAGGCAAATAACAAGATTCTAAAGGAAGATGATGATGATGATGGAAATAGGATGCAGAGGCAGACATGAGATATACTAGAGTAGTATAGTACAGCAGAAATTGGTAGCTGCTTTATGATGAGATCAAGACTGTAAAATATGGCTCTGAGGTCTGAGCTTGGATGACAATGAATGATGCGATTCAACCTAAAGAATAAAAAAAAAATTCAGAAGTAAATGAGTTTAACTCTGTGTGTATTAATATGAAGTATCAGTGGAATACCTAGTTAGAAATGTGGGCTAAGAGAAGCTATTAAGATTAAGGATACCCATTTACGAATTGTTAACAAAAGAGCTCGTAAATGCGTTTCACGGAAGAAGGCAGAATCACTGAGGCAGTGAGGGGAAGATATGAAGCAAAAGACTAAAATAAAGTGTCAGTTAATAGGAAGAAGAGAGCCAGTAGAGGACACAGAGAGGGATTATTAGAAATCTTAGAAGAGAACTGAGCCATAGCAGGAAGGCAAAGGGATTTTCTAGAAAGAAGAAAATGCAAAAAGTGGTCAAAACCTCCCCAAACTCCAGAAAACTTAAAGCAGATGGCTGAGAAAATCAGGTATTAAAACATAAAATCAGAAATAAGCAGTTTTAAAATAGTATAATTGTGAAATTTAAGTATAGTTAAGAAGTTCAGACATGATACACATCCTGAAACAACCTTTCCTGAGTAAACTTTCAATTGTTATTTGATAAAATAACTGATGAATTTCAACTAGGTGATAGAACTTCTAAAAGATTATTACTAGAATAAATTCAGTGAAAAGAATTTCTAAAATATTATTACTAAAATAAATTCAGTGTAAAATAAGGTCTTCACATTTGTCTACTCTTCTTTTTCTATAATGCAGAAAACTGAAAATGAGAATGCAGTATTGGTGTAATTTCGCAAATTTCAATATGACAGTGAGATTATATTTCTCCATTTGTGTATTCATTCTGAATGTTTGCTAATTGATCTTGACAGATAAAGGATATTTATGAATTTTTAAAACAATGTGATTGAAATGTAGTTTGTAGGAAGCTGTGCATATTTAATGTATACAACTCAAGGAGTTTAGGGACAAGTATTTACCTACAAAACCATCAAGACCATAGATGTATCAGTTATTTCTTGATCACCCACCCTAATGTTCAATGTTTCAGGGATTCAGTAGAGACAATGTATTCTTTCTTGTTCTTCTCATACAGCATAGTTAATTGGCGAATTTGGACAAGCAAAGAGTTCACTGAAGCAGAGTCCTGTAATAAAGAAAATTAGATAGATAAGGGAGGCCGTAGATAAGCCTCCTAACTCCGGCTTACTAGTTCAGCAGTCCTAGAGAAAATGGCAGCTGAGGCTTTTTAAACTGACACTTAAAAAGGGACAGGAAGTTAGCTGGGCCATGGGAGAGATAGCTGTTCACTCAGGATATATGGCATCTGTGATGGTGTAGAGGCAGGAGAAAGACTAGCAGTTGTTACGTGGTCACATTGTACTTGTCTATGTCTTAAGACTTTCTTGCTGTCATCCAACAAATACGTATTCCTTACACAGTATTTTGTCAGTGCTATTTCTGGGAATAGAAAGATGACTGAGATTAAGTCCTACCTTATATAGGAGAACACATTCAGGAAATAGATGATGTTAACGTAATGGGGGTGAGTACTGCAAGGTATTGTGAAAACATAAATATCACGTTTTAACCCAACTTGGGTGTCAGGGAAGGCCCCCTGAAGGAGATCATATCTAATCTGAGTCTGATAGCATGAGAAAGATTTAAGAAAGGTGAAAAAGTTACAAATAATGAAGGAAAGGGAAAAGATATGGACTGTAAATTCATTCCATTAAAAAAACATACAGTCTCTTTAGGAAAAGAGCAGTTGGAAGAGGAAAATAGTATAGTTTTATAGAATAGAATATATTTTATAGAATAGTATAGTTTTTAGAATAGTATATATTCTTCAGCATTTACTATTGGTTTTCAATACTTTTATTTATAGAAATAAATTATCATTAAGAGGCTGTTCACCAATTGTCATGGTAAAATATGTTAGCTATTATTGGAAATTGGCACTTTCAGTTCATCGGTCATAAATTTTGTTTTATTTTCCAGTTTCTGAAGGAGTTGCAGATGTTGCAGAATGTTTCCTACCTTTTTGGGTTTTTCTTTAGCTTGTTCAATGTTTTTGTTTTATTTACGCACTTTCTCCTTCTGTATTTGAAATGGGAGTCAGGGAAAAGGTATAAAACTTTGACATCACAGAAATGAGACCATTATGAAGCAGAAAAAGAAAGCAAATTATTATGGACATTTTTTGTTTTCTAGAAATGCATTAAAGATTGTCAGAAATATATTACAGCCACTTTGGGGAAAAAATGAGTGAAAGACTAAACCAGGAAAGTACTTGAGTGGGAAAAGTATCAAAGAAATAGAAAATAAAAAGCAAATCTTTTAGTGAAAAGCCTTAGATGATTTCTGTTTAGCGGAATTCTTAAAGGGATCATCGTGTAACGTCACTATTCCTGTTTTCTAGATTGGTTAATGTGGCAGGGTCAGGTATTACAAGAAGCTCTGTGCCACACTGTGTCACTTGCAGTGGTTGGCAAGTTTAGGAATTAGGAAAGATTGTAGCTTCTTATTCAATATTCTATTAGAAAAGTGAGAGGAAGAAACAGAACTCATTCTAGAACTGTGGGCAGGTTGGTAACTTTCATTTAGATGAAAGCTATCCAGAAAAATGCTTCCTATTTGTTTTCAAGCAAAATGCAGTTTTGGTGATTGACACCTGTTTTGTTGACCAACAGAAACCATGCTCTCATTTCTGACCAAGTTAGTAAGGAGGTCTTGACCCCTACTCCTCAACTCCTCACCACCTAGAAACAAAAGTGTTTCTTATCAATTTAATGATTTCTGATTAATTTAATATATCTTTACTTTTATACTTGGTTTTTATATTTTTTTGTGGGGCGAATCAGGAGTGTTCCCTCACAGAAAGGCTAAATTTCTTTTGTAACAGCCTTAAGGATACTGCAAGTTCTGTTATCAGGAATTCTGTGGTGCTTAAACCTTCTATTTCAATAGATTTGGGGAGCAGAATGCCAGTCAGAGCTAGCATTGCTGCTGTTGCTCAGAAGCAGGTTGTAATATGTCATAGGGAACTTCTGTGACTCTACAGAGCAGAATTTCCCTCTGGGTATTTAAAACAAAATGCATGACACAGATTATGCTAAAAGAAAGAGCTATCAGAAGGTAATCTATGTAAATTACTTTTATAATGACCATTTTAGGTTTATAAAAAATAGAAATGAAGAATAAGGGTATTTTATGGAATTTTAAATTTCTTTGGTCTTACTAATTCATAGTCAACTTTTTCTTTTAAACAGGAAGATTTTTAAGGAAGCATAGCTTAGAGTGTTGCTTCGTAAGATTTGTGTTCCACTATTAGCAGCTTAATGAAGAATAATTAATCACATGTTTGTGAGTTAAAGTAGTAAAGGCTTAAATTTGTTTAGTACTTTGCAATTTTCTGAGGATATTAGGTTTCATTTAAGACTCACAATAACCCTGCAAGGTAGGTATTCTTCCTCTGATTCACATATGAGTAAAATGAGATCCAGGGGTACTAAGTGGCCTGGCCATGATCATACAGCTGATCCTAATAATAGTTAATATGAACAGAGGGCATACTAGGCGCTATGCAAAGGACGTTATACACATTAACTGATGTCATTCCCACGGAAAGGGTGCTTTTCATTTTATAGTTGAGAAACACACAATGTAGACTGACTTGCCCCAGCCCACAATACAGAACCAGAGAGGAAAGACTTGAATCCAGGCATTCTGGCCCTAGAGCCCACGTTCTGAACCACAACCCTGCCTCTGTGACCATAAGTTTATTAGTTAAAATAGAACATTTTTTTTCTAGGACAACTGGTAACTGATTAAAAACTCCGTAAGAAGTAGACATAAACGGGACTGCCTCAGACAAACCCTAGAACTAGGAGTGACCAGGCGTATATGCTTGGGTACAGATCACAGAAGTATGTGTTTAGTGTCATGAATCAATAAAGTCAGTGGGTTACCATGAAATTGAAAGAGAGGTAAAGCAGGAAGCTCATGCAAGAAATGACATTCATCATTAAACTCCGAGACGGATTTTTCTCCTCCCAGTTAAATAAACCTGTTTAAGAATGCTAATACAGACGAATACAAAAAGCCTTACTGAATTCGAAGTGGGACTGCCACAAAGACCAGAGATTGCCTTCCCATATAATTATGGGGAACTGGGCCCCTTGATGATAACATATTAAATGAAATTAGTAAAACTTTACTTAATATAATTAAAATTCTGAAGGTTAGATTTAACTTATCTAATTAAATCTAATATACTGGGAAAACACAGCTTACTTTATAAGTAGTCAAGGGCTTTCCAGATATATTGATTCTGAAGTTATTTATTTTTCTATTACGTTAATAGTTCAAGTCCAAGTCTGTGTTGAAAAGCTGTTTTGAGTCTTAACTTCAGACTTGAGGCAGACAAGCAAAGCAGAATGTTGAGTTTAATTTTAACCATATATAAAGCTAGCTCCAAAAGCAATTTATTTTTTTTTTCATTTCAAGCAAGTTCTTTCAGCTCTTATGATTTGGTTGATATGAATTTGTGGGACACATATTAGCTCCCCCTTTCACTCCTCCAGTCTGTATCATCTTATCTTCCTTAATGTCCTGTGAGATTAGAACGAGGGTCATGAGTGGGGCAGTAAAGAAAAGAACGTTTGCAATAAGAAGTTATATTTTCTATAAACTCTATATGGGCATGCTGTTGCTGGTTTGAAGGATGGAGAAAAAGCTGGATGAGACTGAGAGTGGAAAATTCTGATGGAGAAGAACCACCAAATACTTTGACTGCCTGATTTAGGAGAGACGTTAATTCCTGAGAGCCACCTATTCCACCCACTGTCTTCTCAGTGGAAGAATATTTTCATGATAAAATGGCAAAGTTAAGCAAATTTGGGGAATATTATGTATATATGTCTATTTTAGTAACATTTTTATAAATATATGAGTATGTCTTAAACAGTTTAAGAAAATTTATAGATTAAAAATGGTCCATAGATACCATATAAGGGGGGTAATTGGCTTAAATGAAAATCAGGGAAGATTTCACTTAGAAAATAATCAGTTAATAGATATTTAAGAAAAGAGAATAGTTAACTACATGGGAGTGACAGAAAGTTCTAGGCAGATAGAACAGAATGATCAATAGTTTAATGACAGAATGGACTAAGGCAGGGATCTTCAATCCCTGGGCCTGGATGGATACCAGTTCCTAACCTGTTAGGAACCCGACAGCACAGCAGTAGGTAAGCAGTGGCGAGGGAACATTGCCACTGGAACGAGCTCCACCTCCTGTCAGATCAGTGGTGGCGCTGGATTCTCACGGGAACATGAACCCTATTGTGAACTGCACATGTGAGGAATCTAGGTTACCAACTCCTTATGAGAGTCTAACGCCTGATGATCTGAAGTGGAACAGTTTCACATCGACACCATCCCCCCAACCCCCATCCTGTCCATGGAAAAATTATCTTCCATAAAACCAGTCCTTGGTGCCGAAAAGGCTGGGAACCACTGGCCTAAGGTAAAGGCAAGACATTGAAAGCCTATTGAGCTGTAGCTGAGAGGGCACAGTCAGAAGGAATTCAGCCAAGATCCTCCTGGGCCTTCTGATAACTTTCAGTTTTTATCCTAAGAGAAAGGATCCACTGAAATGTTTTAAAAAGTGGAAATGGCACGACAGATTTTGTGTTGTGAATTGAAAATTTCAGAGACTATGCTAGAAGGGGATAAAGTCAACAGAGAGAGTTAGGAGAGTCAGGTCACAGTCTGGGCATGAGACATGGAATGAGGTCAGAATAGTGGTGGTGGAGTTGGAGAGAAACACGTGCACTGGAGATCGGGTTTGGAAGAAGTCGCACTTGGCAATAGATTGAGTATGACAGAGGGAGAGAATAAAGCAGATTGTCAATGATGACACTTAGGTTTCTGGCTTGTGCACTGAAATGGATGATAGTCCAATATTAGGGAGGATTTATTTTGAAAGGCATATTATTTGTTTTATTTTAACCTCAGTAAATTTGGGATACTTTTGTAACCCAAATGGAGAAATTAAGTTAAAGTTGGATCAACCAGAGGAATTCGGAAGAACATTCTCGGCTAAAGATATGAATCTGGAAATCATTTACCTATAGCTAATAACTGATGCCCTGAGCTGGAATGAGATCTGGGATGAAAATAGGGTCTGGATAGAAGTTCTTAGCCAGAGCCTGGAGGAATGTCACCATTGTCGCTGGGCAGCAGAAGATAAATTCTTCCAAGGAAATAAGGTTAGTGTGGACAGAGATACACGTAGAAATATCAGAAGAATATCACAGAGAAAGGGCTCAGAATGTTTCATGAAGAGTGTTAACATCTTAAAAGGTCAAGAAGGAAGAGTATCGGAAACTCCCCTTCTGATGTAACACCATGGAGATCACTGAGCACCCTGGCAGTGGTATTGAGGTGGATTGAGGAGGCAGGCACTAAAGCCTCGTCGGCCAGGAAGCGAGGGGAAAGGGAGGCAGAGGGAGGAACACACAGCTCTTTGCAGAATTTTGGCAGTCAGGAGTGGGAGAGAGTGAGGTGACTGGAGTGGGATGTGGTTTGTTTTGTTCTTTATATGGCACATGTTTATACATGGTTGAAAGCTAATGGATGGGATCGAATGGGGAAGGAGAAGTTGAGATATATGAGAAAGAAGGGGTATCATGTATGGGAACCTTCCTAAGAAAGCAAGAAGATGGGGAACAATTCAAGAAATAGTTAACGGCCTTCAAAATTAGGGCCAGCCCTTCTACTATAACAAAAGAAAAGTTTATGGTTTGTTTACAGATTTAGATAAGTTTGTAGTTTAGTAGACAGATGATGAGGGAATTCTTGTCGGAATCTTTGCATTTTCTCTATATGTAAGAAATAAGGCCATCTTCTACTGGGGAGGTTTGAACGTCAAGGTTTCAAGCTAGAGGAGAAAGTGAAAACGTTACTGTGGAAAATGGACGGACTAGGCAACTGGAGAAGTTATTAGGTAACTAGGTAGTGGTAAGATTGCCAGGCCGTGTTGTGGTCCTAACTGGGTTTGCTGATTCTGAATTTGTGGGATTATTCTGCCCTGTGCTTTATTTCTTGAGCTGTGTTTAGCTCCTTGGATTCTGGCACAGAAAATGGCAGATTTTTCTGCTTATGATTTCTACATTAGGTTTCAGCTAATGTAGAATGGAGGAGGTGGGCTTTGGAAAGGGAGAATTGAAGAATCTAAGAGCTTCAGTGGTACATGGGCCAGACCTATGAAGGTTGAAATCATGCAGGATGATGGCAGAGTTTGGAGAAAAAAAGAAGGCCGTGAACCCCACAAAAGAATCTTCCCTGAGAAAAGGAGATGCGTGGAGAAGTTCTAGATGGCAAAAATCAGCCAGAGAAGAGCATAATATAGCTGGATTGCATGATCTTCAAAAGAGAGGGGGTTTGTTAATAAAAAAGCAAGAGGGTGGAAGAAAAAGAAGCGATGGGAAGTCAGGAAAGAAACCCCAAACCCTGACTCTGAAGTTCATAGGCAGGTGAGGAGGGATAAATCCACAGCTGCCACATGAGAAGGCTGCAAAGAAAGCAGTACCCTCGGGGAGAGCCAGGTTGCAAGTAAGGCAAGTATGTTGATGCTTACAAAGCTGTAGTTGCAGAGAGCACAGTTGCAAAGTGTGGATTTAGACCGAGGCGAGGCTTTGTATAATACAGAATTTCAAATTGCCACTGCCCTATTTCTTTCAGTGTGCAAAAGCGGCTTTGAAGCAAGCTTCACTTTGACTGCCCTAGATGAGTGCTTCAGAGATCAGTAGAGAAAAAAGGTTATGGATATCTGGCCGCACCGCTAATTAATTGCTGTGGGGGAGGCTGTTCAATTCTTATCCCAGCCACAGGTAAAATGAATAGTTGGGGAGTGCTGCCGAAGAATGGGTTTGTTTTTTTTTTTCATGTATAAGAATGGCGGCTCAGAGTATGAAATCAGAAGAAAAAATTAATGAAACTCATCAACTTAACCTTGATTTACAAGATTCTGAAGGAGGACGATGGTAGCGCTCTGATAATATGCAATATCATTGCTTTATGTGTAGAGCTCTTCTGACTTAGTGCAGTTGCTAGTGAAAGCAAGAGGTTCCTTGACAAGTGTGTTTATCAAATACATCTGCAGTGTGATTTTGTACGCTCAGTTGCAGCCTCCGTCATTCTCCTCCATGCTCATTTAACATGATGGACTTGTTTGGCAAATCCTTCAGGTGGTGGGAGGACAGGAAGAGGGGGAAGCTTACTCTGGATCATAAAATGAAAGATACTGGTCTCTGTCACACACTCCAAGTCTGCCTTCTCCTCATCCTCCTTGATCATTGTGATTATTTGTAGTAAAGAAAATGAATGGCTAGCTGGTGTAATCCTGTGTTATCTGTTGATTAGTTGCTCACAGCACCATGGAGAAAGGATTGTGGTATAATTGTTTGGTTTGACTTGAATTCTTGATTAGGGGAAAAGAAGTTTGACAGGTTATTTAACCTGAAGCTCATGGAGCTTCATGGAGTCTTACTGAATAAGACAGTTCAGATGCATTGCTCCACCCGTGATGTTCATACTAGCCAGTAGCAGCTGGCATCTGTTCAGTGCTACATGCCACACGTACTGTGCTGAGCACCTTGAGTTTGTTTGTTTCATTCCCCCCGTGTCACCGCCTGGTATTTTTTACTCTCGTATTTCAAAACATAAAACTGAGGTTCTGGGGTTTAAGCCCAAGATCAGCCCAAACTCTGGGCCAGATATATCTCCAAGTGCCATATTCTTCACCAGAGCACTCTAGAGCAGTACCATCCAACAAATGTAATGAAAACCACATGTGAAATTTTAAGTTTTCTAGTAGCAACAGTGAAAAACATTAAAAGCAGATGACATTAATTTTAATAATTTATTTTATTTAACCTAATATATCCAGATTATTATTTCATCATGTAAGCATTATTTTTTAAATTATTACTGAGATATTTCACACTCTGTTGAATGCTAAGTCTTTGAAAGCCAGTGTGTCTTTTATATTTACAGTGCATCTTAGTGTGAGCTAGTCACATCTGCAGTGCTCGATGGCCCCCAGGGGCTAGGGATACTGTACTGGGCAGCTCTGGTCTAGACTCTTAATGGAAACAGAGTTCTTAGTCCCTGAGTTTATTACAGGTTTTGCTTTGAGATGACTAGAAGGAGGCCTTCCTGACCCCTGTGGTCTCTGTGATTGGTCTCTATGATTCAGTGTGACACAAGGTTGGGAGTGTCCTTCCTCTTCTTTCTTTGTCCTGTGTGGTGGCCTCCTCTTTTAAAGGTATATGGGTATGTTTGGGTTCATGTGTGTGCATTTTCATTTTCACAGTAAATTTCCACAAAGCATATGGAGTCCTTAGAAAATATTTTATGATACATAGAGTAAATGAACAACAGAGACAGACCACTGTTAAGATAAATGTAGGTTTGCATCCCCTTACTATCTGTTTTGATTTGGCAATTATTTAATCTTTACAGATCGGTCTTTTTGCCTGTGACCTATCCTTATAGCCTTACAGGCTATATCTAGGCTTTATTCAAAGATTTCTCTATAGGAGGACAAAGCCAGATTATGCATTTAATATAATAGCTGAGAAGTAGGAAGTGATTAATATGGTGTTATTATACAGTATGTTCAAATTCCTTGTATAGTTACTACCAAAGATCGTATGAGCAGAGTCCCTAAACAGGAATATGAAAGCAGAATGTATACTATACTGAAGTGACAAAACAGCTTTACAAATAACCCATACCTATTTGTGGTTGGGTACCTTTATACATTACTTAAATTTTAGTTGACTGTTCTCAGTGTAAGGATTCAGTTACTTTTGTCTCTTCGTATAGGTATCATTATATTGATATCTATTTGGAAGGCCCTTAGGTCGTTATTTTCTCCAAATTTTTGCAGTACTTACCTTGAGGTTTGCAATTTGATGGGTATAATAGAAGAGAATTATTAGTGTTTCACTCTATGCAATTATACATAATTTTTATCACTTATATTTTTCAAATTCAAATAAAGGAGTATTTTAGGTTTGTATAAAAAACATAGTAATAATAAGTATTTATGTGAGCTAAGAGTAAAATTTTTCTTATACAACCCCTTTTCAAAACATCTTCTTATAAATTAATGTCACAGAAAATATTTGGTTCAGCAGCTCGTGGCGGTAGATTGCGGTATTCCAGCCTTGTACGTGTCCAGCACCAGGGCCCTAACAAACTATGCCGGCTCTGTTTATGATACCTAATAAAGAGCAGTCAACCATGATGATATTACCATACAAGATTATTGCAGTCACACATAAATGTCTTCCCATGTTGTTTTCAAAATTGAACAAACACGTGGTTATTTGTCATTGATGTAAGAAATGGACAAGTCACTCCATATCCATAATTTGCCTTCAGCCTCACAGGTCTGTGGAAGATTTAAGGGTATATCCACTTTTTCCTCCTTTGAATTAACCTTACTTTTGTCTATTCATTCTTGTGCAGAGGTTACTACATAATAATTGTGCCTTTGAAGAAATCTCGTGGGAAATTTATCAAGCCATGGGAGAGTCCAGATGAAATGGAATTAGATGAGGTAACTATGTCATTGTTGGCTGTGTCTTTCATTAGTTATTTAATTTGTTACATATCTGCCTTCTCCCTATGGAGGCATTTTAGGATCTAATCTGGGTATTGGCTTCTCCATACCTAGCTGGTTGGATGGTTCAGTGCTGTTGGTATGCTAACCCCTGGGGATCCCAACAAAGATCCTTTTGCTTTAATTAAAAAATATTAAGCTGCAATAAAGCTTACAACCTGTCTAATCTTTGTTGGCATTAATATTTTGCCCCTTGCCCCTTGTAAAACATGATGCAGAGGTGTGGAAGGTGAAGTGAATTATCAGCAAAGACTTAATCACCATTGATAGAAATCCCAAGGTCCCCTTCATTAGTGCAACAGTTGCTGAGGCTGATAAAAATACCAAATTACAATTTCCAGCAGAGTTCGTTTGACCTACTATGTGTTCTTATCCAGTTTCTCACAGAATTCTGTTGATTAGAAATTTTGCCTTATTCTATATTCTGTAGGTTTTCAGAGTCAAAAATGGATTTCACTATTGAGAAAGTAAAACAAGTCACAAAATTGTGAGCAAAGCAAAATATATAGAACAAAAAACAACAAATGCTAAATATATAATGTGGATTTCCAAAATCTTACAACAGCAGGTGCATTATAATTGGTACCCTTCTTGTATAAGGACATTTTTGAAAGGTAATGCATAACATGAAGAAAAATACATAATTATCACATACTTCTATTTAGATAAGAAAATATGATCCAGAAGTGTTGAGCTAGATCCCCAGAGGACCATAGCAAGTTAATGAGTAGAATTTGCATTTTAAAATACAGAAGACCCTTTGTTATTTTAACGTGATGCTGTTTTCAATCACTTTATAAGCCAAATAACCATAAGGCCCTCATTTGGAAAATACGAGATTTTAATTTATTGGGTTTATTTACAACATAGGCCACATCTAGTAGTATGACCTTTTGTTTCTACATATTTCTTCTACCTCAAATTCTTACAAACAGAATAAGTAAAAGAACAAATTCCCTACCTACATTACAGAGAGGTTATGTTTATTTCATACCTATGTCTGCACACAGGAGACACAAAGGAGGCTGTGATCTGACCAAAAAGGTTGTTAGCTTTCTTTGGCAGACATATGTCATCAGTAAAAGTGGGATTTATGATCACTGGCTTCATTTATCTGAATTAAATTTGATCAAATTCAGAAGAGGAGGTGAGTTCAAGATTAGGCCTATGCTTTTGTGTCACTAGTGATTAGATGATCATTGAAGCTGTGTAAAATGAGGCATTATTTCAATAGCGTTATCATGTAATTTAGATATGTTGTTAATTTAGTTGTTTTGTATTGATGATAAAGGAACAAACTCATTATTCTGTGACATTGAAACAATAGTAATCCTTTAACTGAAAATGCAGAATGATCAGCTGGTTTTGAAGCAAAACATGATTTTACTTCCAACTGACTAATCAGTTAATCTTGATACAGTCTGTACTATTTTCGTTGGTTCTCAGCTGAATTACAGAACTGTCATCATCCCATTTAAGCTGGAATGAGATTTAAAATGCAAAGGCAACTTGTAGAATCTATGAATTCTTCTACTTATTAAAAAAAAGTTTTTAAGGCATTGAGATCCAAGCCAAAATGACATCAAATACTTTTAAATAATAAGCTCTCCTTAGAAGTGAAGCCATTTGATAGTAAGTAATAGAAAGTGATTCTCTTTAAGAGCCAGGTTTTAACCTCCAAAATGCACAGCAACACTAATGGATTAAACTATAGGGCTATATGACTTTGAACTTTCTTGCAATTAAATTCTATGGGTCTCTGCTGCTGATTCCCATAACAAAGGGTCATTTTAATCATCTAAGTTGTGGTGCATTAATCTGTATAATAGTTCGATAAAGAACATTTTATTAATTCAAAATTTTTGGGTCGGGATGGGTTGTTTCCCACTTTTCTTCCTGATATAATTGAGACCACATTGTAGAATTAATGGTGGAAGAAATAAGATATGCATTGACTGGAAAATGAAAATTATTTCTGATAAAGAACTAAGCCCTTGATATATCTTCTGGAATTACCTCCAATACATCTTGTAACCATTGTGGAGAGGAACAAATGAAAGTAGGCTATGGCCTCACTTTATGCTTACTCATCCAGTTTCTGATCCCTACAGACACATTTTTTTTTCTACCATGGATAATAAAAGCTTTGTAGTAATTTTATCTATAGCTTGGTACTGCCAGGTTTGACAAAGCAGTGTTCATCTCTTAAATGTATTCGATCAGGTAATTTTTCACAAAGGCCTGTAATTCAAATTGCTGGAACCATATCATTGAATAGAATGGTGGCCTAAGGGGTTTTCCACATGCATGCCTCATATCTAGGTCCGTAAAAAATTGAAAGAAGCTTTCTAAACAATATTACTCTCGAAATTATCTTCTGAGTTCATTTATCCTTTGTCTGGGGATGCTCTCCACATGATAAATTTATAAACTGAAACTCCTATTGTCAAGGTCAAACTAGACAGAGAAGTCGTTGATAGTCAGAATGAATTGGGGCAGAATGACTCCCAAAATGTTAGCGATATTTAATTCAGAGCAGGTCATGTAATATATCATGAGCTTTTCATTGCATTGTACTTCAAAGTCTTATCGTAAAATAAAGTGGTCATTTGTGGTTGTAACCGCAACATGCTGGCTAAATTTGGTGTCATCTGAGCTCATTTGAACCATTTAACGGGTAACATAGGAAGCATCCTACAGAGATTAGAGCAATATAAAGGGGCAGAGTGATGTTTCAGGTTTGACTTTAATGAATGACTGCATTGAATCTAAAAATCCAAAAACTCAAATATTTTATTCTGAATTAATTCCTATAAGTCTTCTAAAGAAACCCTAGCAGAAAGTGCTTGTGGGAATGACAATGATATGGATGAATTATTGACTATTAACTACATCTACTCTATGAATAAAATCAAGGTAGGGTTTGATCAGTGAAGTAGAAGAGGGGACACAGTCACATAAACAACTCATGATGAATGTTTTTGATTACCCAGCTTCAAAAAGCTGTTCAGCATGTCTACAGTGCATTTTCCTTCTTGGTGTAATAGGTTACTATCTTTTACTACATATCAACAATAAACCGTATAATGAGGCTTCAGTTATATTGCATTAAATATTTGAAATCAGATTTTTAAAATTAGCATATAACAAGAATCAAGAAAATGGAAATAACACATTCATCTGTCTTGATATAAGCAGATACATAAATATGTATAAATACACACTGAGTTAAAACAGTTTAGAGTATCAGAGCTTAAACATCATGTTTATATTTCCTTATGATATTGTGTAATCATTAAGTAAATTAAATTATAGTTGAGAAAACTCGAACGTGGGATTTTATTTTATTTCACTAATTGAGTCTAATTATGTATTAAGATTTTCTATTGTACCTCAGTTTCCTCATTTAAAAAATGAGGATATTAACCATCCTTATAGGGTTCTAAGGGGTAAATTGGAGCTAATGCATGCTTAGGATCCCTAGAACAGTGTCTAGCACCTAGTAATTGCTTAATAAATGAAAACGATTATTGTTACAGTTATCATCATTATTAAAAGTAAAGCTAAATTTGACAACAAGATTAAAAGATAGTGCTAACTTTCTGGCCTTGTGTTTTTACTGGCCATTTGGTGCATTATTGATCAGCATAACTGAATTTATTGTGAGATGGTCCAAATTTGCTAACCGAGTAATACCCAATCTACCGTGGTTTTCCTAAAACAGCTTACATTTCATGTAATTTTAATTGCATTAATAAACTCAAATTCACAGAAAATTTTGGCACATTTTAAATTAAATATTATTGAAAAATAATGTAGGCCATAATTTTCCTATAACCGAAAGATTGGTTTTTTACATTTTTGGGATACAGTTTTGAACCAGCTGAAGACATTTGCTAATCCCAGTGTAGAAGGAACTGTAGTGTATCATCCAATTCCTAACAGAAGCGTTCAGTGTTTATCATATATACAGTCTGAAATCATTTTATTACAGAAACCTAGCCTTGATGATGCCAGGCTCTCATTCTACTAAGGAGAGATCACTACTTTGGCTTTCATTAGATCATTTTTTTTCTTTTTTCTTTTTTGTTGTGTGTGTGAGACAGAGTCTTGCTCTGTAGCCCAGGATGGAATGCAGTGACACACTCTTGGCTCACTGCAACCTTCGCCTCCCGGATTCAAGCATTCTCCTGCCTCAGCCTCCTGAGTAGCTGGGACTACAAGCGTGTGCCACCATACCCGGCTAATTTTTTGTAATTTTTTTTTTTAGTAGAGACGAGGTTTCACCACGTTAACCAGGATGATCTCACTTGCCTTACCTCATGATCTGCCTGCCTTGGCCTCCCAAAGTGCTGGGATTATGGACATGAGCCACCATGCCTGACCTTACTAGATCATTGCTATTTATAAAAACAGGGCTAGTAAATAGTTTTGCTGCAATGTTTCCATAAGTATCTTAATTTTGTTTATCAAGGTGAAGACAGGTTCATTCCTTTTTCCAGTTTCTCCTCAAATACACGGACTTTTCTATTAATACAGATAGTAAAATAAATAAAATAAAAGTTCTTTCCAAGAAACTGGCAAAAAAATTCCTGCTTACATCAACAGGCATCCCAGCCTAATACAGACCTTTTCCTTGTTAAACCCTGTAACATACCAATTTTAAATGGAGAAGACAAAGGTAACTTTGAGATCCATGTTCATAACTACTGTTAGTATGATTTTCCAATAATAAAGGAGTCCATGAAAAACAATAGATTATCCAAAAATAAATTCTACCTCTTTTTTTTAGAAATACATGAAGGATTCATGTATACACATGCATGTATGTTTTCTTCAGGGTAGTACTAAAATTAATGTTCATCTACCTTGCCTGCATCATCCAGCAAGATATACATACTCCCAAGAGAGGTCGATTCTAGAAAAAGTTGCCGCCATGATAAAGTGTAGGGAAGTGCATCCCAGTTGCCCAAACAAGGAGCTCAGTCAAGCCAGAAATTGGTTAATGAGTAGCAGTCTATTTAATATGTGTACATTAAAAATTGTTTGTTGGATTCTGCTTCTGCTGATTTGAGGGAATTTGTCTCATATGTATTATCTCCTTACTAAAAACAATCTAAAATAGTAGTAACCTCTTCTAAAATGTGGCCAGATTTAAGGATTTAGATGGCTTTGTCTGAGGTTACTCCTTGTTTAATAAATCTCCTGCAAGGCAAGGCTTTTATGAATCAAGCTGACTTTTTTCCTTAGACAAGTTATGATGTACTATTGCCCTTTGAGAGAATTTCATTAGTGTAGGAAATGAAATGAGCTGCAGTAAAGGATCTAATTGCCCTGTGTTTATAGCCTGGACCTTGTAATAACAGTCCAGTATCTTACCTTAACAGGAAGAGAAGCATTTGAAATATGGAGAGAACTGAGATTTTGTGATGCTGAGGTGCTATATGAAATGTGAACACACTGCATTTGCGTTGGTCCTAGTTCTGAATTAATTTCCCTCATTAAATTACCAGTAAGTTGAGTTACTGTTTACAGGTCTTTTTCTGTTTCCCACTTTTTTCCTTAAGCTGCTTAAGGAGATATCTAGGAAACGCAGAAGCATCCGTTATGGGAGAGAAGTTGAATTAAAGCCATATATTGCCGCTCACTTTGATGTCCTTCCCACTGAGTTCACCCTGGGGGATGACAAGCATTATGGTGGATTTACAAACAAGCAACTCCAAAGTGGTCAAGAATATGTCTTCTTTGTGTTAGCAGTAATGGAACATTCAGAGTCTGTAAGTTAATTATGATGGCATCTGTTTCCTATGAAATGCTTATACATTTTCACTGGAATGTGGTTATTTACGGATTTGTAGGCATATCCATCCTTGTATTTCTCATGAACTGTTAGTAAGTGTAATAACAGGTTGCCTACTCTTTGAACATTGCTGAGTGTACTCCTCAAGATTGCGTTACAAATGAGACTGTGTCTCTGATGAAGGAAATTTAGGTGGCCCTCTAGTTTATGAAGTTTCAGATCGATACGACATAGTTCTTGATACCTTTTGATGTAACACAAATATCATGTTGTTAGAGCCATCGTTGCTCACAATCTCCTTCCCTCATCCTTTCAAAATAACTATTGTCAAAAAAAAAGAAAACAAGAGGCTGTCCTCATCTTGCGTAATATCTGATTGACATTAGCCCCTGTGATTACAGTGGAAACTCACAAGTTCTGCCATTCAACATGGCATCTTTCTGAAAATATTGATTTTGGGGGTGATTGTATTTATTCTCTTGTATCTGCCAAGTGAGATGACAGTGCCTCTACCCAGATTCATGAGGAAGATCTGTCTAGAAAGAGAAAAATACAACAGCTTCTTTAATTATAGAAATTTATGAGTGACTATATCAGTGAAAAACCAAGAAAGTTAGACAATAATTTAATTAAAAAGACAATTCCTAAGGTATTCTAAATAATGACTTTCCTTCTTTTATGTAATTCATCTTGCTTATATGTCATTTTATGCTTCAGTTGCTTTGAATGTTTTAAAAAGAGAGAGGGAGAGGTACTGTAGATGGGAAGAGGTTGAATTTTGAAGTGGCAGTACACACGAACATTTAATACACATAATTTAAACTTAATTTTTGTAACCGGGGTCTAAATATGACAGGTGTGGCAAACAGTTGAGCCAGTCATTTCCCGTATGGAAGCAGCTCACGATGTATCAAAGATTTCTCCACATCAGGTGTTAGTGTGTACGGTGGGGCCTCTCTTCAAGTGACTGAAAGAATTCCCCTGTGGAAAATCAAAACACAAAGGCAGCCTCTCTGCCTGGTTTACCTTTGTGCTCAGAATGTCATTTGAAAACAAAGTGATGGCCTTTCTGGAATTTTAATGTACAGATATGCTTTCTCTTTCTAGTTGAAGGTTTTAAGGCAGAACATCAAGGGAATGGAATGTTAAGAAATCATCTTTTCCTTTTATTCAAAAGTGACTTTTAAATATTTGAGAGGAATTTTCTTTTAATAGCTCTAGGAACGTTTCAGAAAGCATACTCAGAGCATTGAGGTAGATCAGAGAATCTTGCAAAGAAGAGAAATCTCATTCGATCCTGCAGACTGAACCACTGAACCACTCTGGTTTCTGATGTCTTCCACTAGTGTTTAAATGTGTCACAACTGATGATATCCCTTTCTTTAGTATGTCATCTGCTTATTAATTATAGAATTAAGATTCTTTTCCAAATGTATTAAGGAAGTTGCCCCTTTATCATCTTTCTCAGCATTGCTTTCAAATATATATGATATGTATTTCTTTTCCATATCATATATATTTTCAGGCCTAGAAGAGACATCCAGCTAGAGTCACTTTGCAGTGGGAAAGCCTTTGTGTAAGTCTCAGATTTCGCTAACAGATTATAACAATGTTCCTAACCATTCCGAGGGTAGACTGGTAATTTGCAAAGAGAAAATACTTTTCCCTCTCCCTCAAAGACACAAACTATCCCCTAATCCATTATCTCGTATTAAGAAGATCAGATAACTGGTTTGGAATGATCTAAATTTTAATCTCTTCTTTTACTTATGCGCACAAGAAATTATACTTTTCATGAGGCTGGAATCATTTTATGACTGTTTTCATTTTCACATGTCTCTGTTTCTTGCATGAGTTGGAAATCTTTGTTCTTTGTGAAAACCTGTGCTTAGACTTCCATCTCAATGAACCATGATTATTATCTTTTTTTTTTTTTTTTGAGAGAGTCTTGCTCTGCTGCCCAGGCTAGAGTGCAGTGGCATGATCTCGGCTCACTGCAACCTCCGCCTCCTGGGTTGAAACAATTCTACTGCCTTGGCCTCCCAAGTAACTGGGGCTACAGGCACATGCCACCATGCCTGGCTAATTTTTTATATTTTCAGTAAAGATCGGGTTTCACCACGTTAGCCAGGATTGTCTCGATCTCCTGACCTTGTGATCTGCCCACCTCGGCCTCCCAAAGTGCTGGGATTACAGGTGTGAGCCACCGCACCTGGCCCATGATTGTTATTTTAAAGGCTCTTTGTAAAGAATTTCAGATCAGACAGTTTTGCTTACTTCTGTCTATCAAACAATTTGAGCATCACCTACAAAATAGAAGGGGTAATGTATAAACCAAAACAATTACGTAGATAATTATGTTTCTTAGACATATAGTTCTTTGCCAAGTCCTCTGTGTCAAACCTTATACCATACGCATCCTTTTGTTTTTTAGCTGCTTCTGAGAAGCTTGGAAATATGGATTGAGTTTTCATCTTCTTTTCATGCATTAGAAAATCTGAAAATTTAGTCAGTGTCTTTTTCCTGGGCACAATGACAAAAATGAGAAAGAAGACTAGTATACAGGCATTCAGTGGAACGTTTCTTCTCCTGTTTGATGGCTGAGCTCATTGTACTCAAATTCAGAATAGATGCCATAAACACAAATTTTTAAAGTTGCAGGTTAAAACACTTATATATATGTACTGATCATATGAGCACATATACTGATGTCTTGATAATTTCAGCCATTTGAAAAGATGAACATTTTATTTTGTCTTATTCAGCCAAGATTTGCCGAGAACCCACAAAGTAAAAGAGTCAGTGCTAGCTGCTTTAAGCATATAAACACAAATAATATATTTGTGTTTGTTAACACAAACTCCTACTTCTAGGAGTTTGTAGTTTCACCAAAGAAAATGAAGTATATATACAAATAAAAAGCCAAAATAGAGTTTGGTCAGCGCCGTTAAAAAAAAATAAGGACTAAATAAAAATGCAGCTGTATTATTTTTATCTTTTTTTTTTTTTTTTTTTTTTTTTTAGTGGAGGGAATGACCAATGACTGCCAATCAGTTAAATAGAGGTGGTTTCATCGGAGGCAGTATTCAAGTGAGGCCTGAAGCGTTGTTCAATTTCAGGGGCTAAATGTTGTGGAACTTGTGAGGGAGTTGAGGAACAAGAATAGAGCATTTAGGGAGTAGCAGCAAGAAGCTCACTGTGATGGAATGTGTTGTATGCTGTAAGCAAGTTTAAAGTAAAATTGTGGATGCCCTTGAGTACCATGCTAAGTTGACTCCGTTTTATTTGGGAATCATGAGAGAGCCTCTCGAAGGCTTTATAGTTGTAGTTTAGGATGATACCTCTAGCAGCAGTGGAGACTATTAGAGGAAGGAAGAAACTCTTGGTATGTTGAGGAGCACATAAATAAGGTCCTAAAGAAAAGTGCGCTGATGAGACTGGAAGGAGAGCAGACGGACCTGGGGGTCACTGATACGCTAAAACCAGTGTTTCAATTCTATTACTGTTACTATGAGGTAAAATCAGTATCCATTCCTAGAAACTGAGAGGATGCGAGTATTTGGGAAGTCAGGAGGAAGGGAAGGAATATCTGGGAAAAATTAAGAAATTCATACTTAATTTGAGTATATATGTAGCAGTCTTTAGACATGACTGGAAATGAAGATCTGGTATTTCGTAGAATATCTGAGTTTAGGAACATTAATGAAGACATAGTCTGAATGGAGGCTGATAGTTAAAGCTTGGGCTGACCTTGCCATATAAGAGAGGACAAAAGATGCTAGTAGAGAATAGAACTTAAGAATGCTGGTTCAGAGCCAGCCACAGTGGCTCACACCTATAATCTCAGAACTTTGGGAGGCCGAGGCTGGAGGATTGTTTGAATTCAGGAGTTTGAGACCAGCCTGGGAAACATAGTGAGACCCATCTCTATGATAAAATTTTTTTTGAAAAAGGATGTTAGTCTGTAGGATGGAGTCAGAGGCAATTAACTCAGCAGGGCTTGAGCAGTTGGAAAGATTAGGATGGGAGAGAGGAAAAAAGAAGGCTTGATCCACAGTGGCAAATCTGGAAAAGTTGTCTAGAAAGGTAAAGAGTAAATAAAGACAATTAGTTTTGGCAAATGATAACAAAAATAGGACCAATGGTGGTGTTGGAGTGAGAAGAGATGATGAGTGAGTGATAGGAGAAGCAGAGCAGCTGGTGAATATGGATTCCTCTCTTCCGGACTGGGAAAGTAGAAGACAGGGCCTTGAAGGGGGCAGGGAGAGTCAGGAAGATGTTTTCCTAATATAGACTCAAATAGGACAGAACTAAATAGGATGGGATTTCACAGAAATAAAAATCATAGATATTTAGCCCGTTTCTTCTCCAAGTAACTGTATTTTTAAAAAGTATATTATCAGCTGTCTATTGGGAACAAACATACCAGTCTTTGAGCAATAACTGTAATAAAATGAGAACTGCTAAATTCTTTTAAGTACTAAAAATTCTATGTTTTACGAAGCCGTGTATATCATCAATTCTGTGCATCTTGCATCTGTCATTTGAACTATGGAATTCGCTTTTGAAATTTTAGACTTTGTTCATTGTTTAGGCTCCAATTCTAACTAAAATGCAGAAATACTGAGTAGTACCAAGCACTAAGAAGCACAGTGGTACTAACAACTGCTGACATTCACATTTAATTACGTACTGACTTACGTTGCATTGTAAATATGTACTTTGGTCTCCTTAACTGTATGATAATGCCTTGAGGTCTGGAACTCTAATATAGTCTCTTGATTTTCACTTAGCACCTAACAGTTTGGCACGATGTAAATGTTCATTAAACATTTTGCCACTGGTTAATTACTGGTACTTTATGCTTCATAGGATCATTTAATATGCCATATATAGATCCCAATGAAAAGTGTCTGTGAAGTAACTTGTACTATCAAAATGATTTTATTAAAAAATATTTCACTCTCTAGGAAATTTGCATCACAAAACTCTTCCTATCTTTTCTTTATTCTCCTATCCCTTCCCCTTCCCTCTATTTTGCTAACATTGCTTCACACAGTCGCCATCAAATCCACTATTTCCTGGATTTTTCGTTTCTTCACATGTTAAAGGTACTCTCTAGAAAGCCATTGTTTTATAACTAAAATAGACTCTCCTTTTCCTCAGAAGATGTATGCAACCAGCCCGTACTCTGACCCAGTGGTGTCAATGGATCTGGATCCACAGCCAATCACGGATGAAGAAGAAGGCTTGATCTGGGTTGTAGGTCCGGTCCTTGCAGTGGTCTTTATCATCTGCATTGTCATTGCTATTCTTCTTTATAAAAGGTAGGTTTGCCCAATATTTCTGTTGCAGTTTTGGTGGCTGCCTTATTTTTAAATACTTGATCACTGTTCTACAGTCCTTAGGTGGTTGATTTTAGTAGAAATACTTCAGTGCCATTTCAGTTATTTTTGGAAAGCGTTTACAGTTAAGATCAAAATGTAACGACTGTACGATTTGGAATCTTATTCAGTGTTTGGTATAGACTTCTGTTGTCCAACATGCGTCTATTCCGGCCTCGAAACTTCTGAGCTGCTTTATGCAAATAAGCACTTTTCATAACAGTTGAGGCATCAGTGCATTCACAAGCAAATAATTCTATGCAAGCTTTCACTTGATTGTTTTAGGTAATTAATTGCTCGATTTCAACATGTTTTTTCAAGCATTATTACGATTTTACAATTTGTGTACATATCATAATCTAGTTTGCACAAGTGTTGAGACAGTTCCCGGTAGCTATTTCTCAAAATTCAGCAAAAGCAGATAAAAATTAAGGATTAAGGAAGAGGAAAAAAAAAGAGAGGGATGGAGAATGAATCCTCTCCCGATTTTCTTCTCACCCTTATTCCACATCTTCACTGGTGAATTTGTGTATGTGTCCGAGAAGGGATGCCAAGGTACCATTTTCCTTTTTAAAAAAACTATAATCTCAGTCTTATTATGCCCACGTATTGATTTGAGTAGTGCCTTTGACTACAATTAGGATGCAGATAATCTGTTTCTACCCAGATTTTTCTGATATGCCACTCTTTTTCAATTCTGTTTCTGCCTCTAACATCTAATCTCTAACAAGATTTTTCCCGAGGTCACTGCCCAGTCAGTTATATAGAGGACATTAGTAATTGTTCCCATAAATTCTTTCTGTCTTAAAAATATAATATAAATACGAACTTATAAAAATAGCATATAATATACTTTCTTAAACATTTAAAATGACTAAATTCAAAATTACTTCCCTCTATATTGAAATTTATCTTTTCCAATCTAAATTGTATTTTGATAAAACTTTATGTTCTCATTTTCCTTGTGACGTGTTATGTTTTGAAATGCTACTGTGAAGGCGATCTCATCCCACTACTACAAGATACCTTCTCTCTCCCTATCCCTGTAACCTTGGCCTTCAAAATCTGAAAAGAGTGTCTTCATTTTGATTCTTGCTTATCTACTTAATCTGATAATCTCATTTTCATTCATTCTTTTTCCTACAAATCTAGCTGCCTTTTGGGGGTTTATATTAATTATTTTCACCCTCTCTCCCTTGTTCTTCTGTCCCTGGAATAGCTTTTTTCCCCTATAACCTCTTTTCATGAGTCCTTAAAAAAAAAAAAAAAAAAAAAACTCCTTCAACACACTTCTCCTTTGAAAAACTTGTTCTTAAAAGGCTCTATTTTATTTCATTCCAGCATGGAGAGAGGGTTGAGAAAATAAAGGACAAATGAAAGAAGTTCATAACCATAACCCATCAAACTGCCTATCCTATTTTAGAGTTATAAAGAATGAAAGAAATATCCATCATTTTTTTCATGAACACTGCCATCATTCTATTATCCATGCTGTAAAATAGCCGAAAAAGCAAGTGACTGAAAGCCAAAATCTCCTTTCAGTTGATGATTTGAAGTTTCCCATTCCAATCTGTATCTATAGTCATGTATCTTAGGGAACCCATTGTATTTTATCACCTCTCTCTATGTAAGAGGTAAGGTCAGGAAGCACAAAGTACCACCTGCCCCAAAGTAATCATAGATCCTGTTTGAGTCCAAGCAGGAGCTGATGCCCTTTGCTGTCTGTACACTGCACTTTTTTCCAGAAGGGACTTCAATAATAAAAAGCAATAGTATAATTCTAACTGTTTTCTGGGAAATATTTAGTTAGGTGGTCATATTTACTGTGGGGGTCAGGTCAAAAAACAAGTGCTTGTTGACAGGTGTATTTCTAGGCCATTTCACATGGCATTTTGTGATTATTTGAAATGGGAAAAATGAATGCCTTATTTTTTAAGTTATGTTTTATTTGGATATACATGGCTATCATTAAGTCATACCAAGTAACAGATGTATATGGTATTTGTGAATCAGTTATGTAAATGTGAAGAAATATGATTATAGCCCTAATAATTTTAAAAAGATAATTGTTTTCTTTCTTCATCTGCATGTGCTTAAAAAGTGAACTCATTTATAATTTTTCCTGCTCCCACAAAAAGGAGTATGATATTTAAAGGTTTTATGACTCTGTTAAAATAGAGTAGCATTTTAGTGTGGGCCTATATAAGCATCGTCTAATGCAATTGTTGGGAAATGCACACATCCTCGAATGCTAAGTATATTTAGCTAACCATCTGAAGGCCCATGAAGCGTTTCTGAAATAGAAATGCTTGCTTCAGCAGTAAAGAACATTCCTGACTTGAAATTCAAGTAGGCCCAACAATGTCCTTCTTGATTATCATGAGGCAGTTCAAAAGGAAATCTTCTGTACCCAATGAATAGTGTCTTTTATAGCTTGGATTCTGAGCAAAGTTAATTATGTAATAAATACTCCATTCCCTCTTTTTAGGTGCCTTTCAGTTTATACACAGGTCATTGGTAATGACTCAGAATTGAAAGTATCATTATTATTACTATTGTCTAAATATTTCACTTCTCATATGCAAATAATGCTTTGAGAAGAAAATGAGAATAAAACATTGTTGACTCACATTATAGTGATAATCCACTTCATCATATATGTCTGCTTCTGAGATGCTTGCATTAGCAATAGGTCTGTAGCTACAGATAGTTTTATGATATAAAGAAGTGTGTTTTAACCAGCTGTCTGAGGAAACTTTAAGACTTATTCTTATTAGATATATTCATGTGGAAATGGCACACTTTTTGATCTGATATTCCGTTCATTCAACTTCTGTTTTTAATCTAGTAATCTGAACACCTATAATATATTGATAATCAATAACAAAAAGTATCAGGGCTTTGTAAGGTCCCTGAAATACTTTTTGAACCATCATAAAATTAAAATATATTTGATATATCTTTAATGGTATAAACTTTCATGTACTGTATTTTTTTAAAATATGATATGGGCCATGTCTTAAATACACCTTACAGAGATGAGATAGTAGCAAGGTTTGGACAAATACTGGACTGAGGAGCCAGGAAATCTGAGTCCGAGTCCCAGTTCTGTGACTAGCTGGTTGCATGGGATAGAAATTCTTGCCAACACTGTGAGCCTAGATTTATGAAGTAAGTGAGTGGACTAGATAATTAGAGCTTTTTAATTACAATGTTGTATAATCTGAAAACATAAACACCAGGTAATAGTATTGGAATTGCACATCCATCTAGTCCGACAAAAAAAAATCCATAAAGCAATTGAAAGTTCTTATTCTGTATATCTGTTACATATGTAAAGCTTTTCAGACTTTATTCCAGAACTGTTCAAGAAGTATTTATATAGAAAATAAACATTTAAAAATAAACTATTAACCTTACCTCTATGGAAAAGCATTTCAAGATGGATGAGAAGTATTTGTTACATACTATGGAAACAAAGATGTGGATCAGGAGGTCTTAGAACTCTGAGGCACATTTTAGGCAATTAACATCCTTGAATGGTAGTAATCTAGCCTGCGTGCACACTGTTTTTCCATACCCATCCCAAGATGTGTAGGCCATGAGCTAGACGAGACTAAAATACAGACTTCAGTTTTTCCAGCTTTTTCCAGCTTCAGCACTGGCTCTCTGCAGGCTTTGTGTCTTTAGTCTTCTCTTTTTGTATCAACCCTCCATATAGTTCCAAGGCCTCATCAAAGAAAGAAATGCAGTCCAGAATATTTTGAGATAAATCTATGAAGAAATATATGGCCCCACCCAGCCACACTGGTCCCTGCTTTCTGGCTTCTGGGTAGGCCCTCCCTGAGTTAGAAATGCCTTTCCTGTCACTCCCCTGCCACTCCTTCTGGCTTGGCTAACTCTAACTCATCCTTTGGAAGTAAGCTAGGATGCTGCCTACTATCAAGGCTTTCTGGGTGCCTGCTTCATCTCCTGTGTTCTCTTCTCCTCACCTGTCTAGTGGTTCGGGCTGCCTTCGGATGAACTTTCCTAGGCTCTAAAAGTACTTTCTACTTGTCTATTATAGAACCTACTGCATTACCGTCAATGCCCCTTTTCTTGGCACTCTGCCTCCACTAAACTGCAGGTCAAGGACTCTGTCTTATTCATTATTCTGCCCTAGTGCCTAGTAGAGTGCCTGGCTCCCCAAATTATTAGATAATTAAACGTATACAAGTCAAAGAGTGTTAGACAAACTCAATTCCTGACATACATGGAAAGTGTGTCAAACCTGTTGACTCCATCACTCGTTATTATCACCTTTATTTTGGCTGGCAAAAGTTGTAATAAAATCCTTGGCCTATAAATTTACCAGTTGTGAAAGCTTTCAAACTTGGGTATGTACCACATATATACCCATGTGTATGGTAAGGCTAACCTTTATCTAGAACTATGCATTTTTTCATGTAAATAAGTACCCTTTTAATACACAAAACTGATAACTCACTAGGTAGTTTTCCATCCTCAGACATGGATTTTCCTACAACTGATTCCCTGATAAAGTCATGGATTTAAAAAGTGAGCAAGTTGGAAACATTTATGTAGGATTTTTGTTTCACCTGGCACACTTAGTAATCACTCACTTTAAGATTAAGAAGAATTAACCAATGTGTTTGATATCATTTTCATCATTAACTTTGTATGTGTGTGTTTGTACAATTTAAATGTGGATTTTTTTATTTTTGAAACGAGATGGATTGAATTATCTCACAGTGCCAGATAGTCCAGCAACTTGGGTATCGATTTCATTGGCATTAAGAAAAACTTAGTACCTTTATTTTGCAATTAGGAACTCACTGAAAACTTTGCAGTTTGCCTCGAAGTGAAGATTTTTCGATTAATTGTTTTCAGGAAAAGGTTATACTCTGCAGAAGTAATGTGATTATTTAAACAGTCAACATACTATCACAGGTGAAAGGATCTATGAGCATGAACTAGTTGTGTTCGCAGGCAGCAGCACAGACTAGGAAAATACCTGTTCTGTCAGTGGCTGGTAGTAAAATGTTTTTCTGAATTAGCCTAACTGTATAAATGGGCCATGCTCTTTAGATTTATAATGACGGGTATTACATTTTCCTAAACTAAAGATGTACTTAATCCTTCACTGGAAAAAGATGTGGCAAGAGGTGTTTGAAGAAATGGTTTCTGCCACCTTACTACCTTTTCGTGTATTATTTGATTGTGCAAATTTCTGTATAGTTCAATACAATTAGCAGATATTTTATATCATGAAAGGAATGACATACCTCTTAATTGAAGGCTTTTTATTTTAAATGAATGAACTTCTTTTATGGAATGATGCTGTATTCCCATTAAGTCCGTTAGTAGTTTTCACATAGCATGTATTTAAAAAATCAAATTATCTCTCTACTATCAAATACTTCCTGGGATACTATTAATTGTGGCAATATTTTGTAGGTGATGGATAAAAGTGCATGTGGCATTCACACACACACACACACACACACACACACACACACTATGTATTCAGTGATGTAACTTCATGTCCTCTGTTTATTTCATAATCAGAGGTCTACAATTACTTTGATTCACTGTCGCTTCCGAATGTATGTCAGTTATGTGTCCTTGCTTGTAAACACTGTTTCTTAAATCTTGGTTGTCATGGTTATCCTTGTTACCATTGACCAACTAACATTTAGCCTTTCTTTTTCCTTTTTTGCTGCATTAAAATGGAGCAGTAAACCTGACAGGTGAGGAATAGAGAACAAACCCCTTTAATGCTCAGTAAGAAAAACCTAAGAAACTGTTAGACATTGGAGTTGCTGAAGAGGGGAGGGCGGGGCTGCATACAAAAGATGATACCTGGCACGTGGAAGATGGGCAAAGCCTACATATATACAATAACTTCCTTTAAATGATTCTGGGGAAAGTAAATGTTTTGTTTACATAAAAAACAGATTAAAGGTGAAATTTAAAAGATAGTACACAAACCAATATCTGCGTTTTGTTTGTGGTCAAGATTAAAATGGGCATTTGTGTGTGTCATGTGTCTACAGAGCAGAAATGTGAGGTGTCTCATAAGCTGTTTTGTTTTGTCTTGTTTTTACCAAAGATTAGTTTTCAAGTTTGATTACAGATCCCCTAATGATATTAGCATTTTCACACCCCGCAAATATTGATGACAGTGCCTTAGTGAGAACTCTTCCCTAATTCAAAATTATTATCCATATCTTCCAGTCTTGAATAATAACAGCAATAGTCATAGCTAACATACAGTATGTGATTATTGAATGATTGATCCATACTAACCTTCTAGCTTTCGAACTCCTATCTATATATTAATATACACTTATGTATAAATATGCATGTAACATATATATAAATTCCTGATTAAAATTAAACTACAAAAAAAAAACTCAGAGATTACCTACCTTTCTCCCAATGTCATATTCCAGTGGTTTCCAATGAGTGGTCTCTGGACCAGCAGCCGTGGCATCAGCATCACCAGGGAACTTGATAGAAATACATTCTTGGGCCCCACCTCAGACCTGCTGAATCAGAGACTCTAGGCATTGGTCCAGCAGGCTGTACGTTAACAAGTCTTCCCAGGTGATCCTGATGCATAGTAAATTTGAGAACCATTGCTGCATTATTTACACTAAAATCACTTTACATTGGTCAGCAAGCCTCATGTTGAATGATAAAAATCTTTAAACCTCTTTGAGGGTGTCTTTTTTGTGTGGATATCTCTAGTGTCCATTTAGTCAGCAAAAACACCTGCAAAATAGTTTTTTTTTTTTCAGCCAAAAGATGAAACCTTTTAAACTCACTTAAAATACTCAGATATATACCTTTCATTATAACACTTTTCACATTTTATAATTTAATCAGTGCTTACTTTTTCTGTTAAAATGAGAGAGTTGAGCCAAGACTTAGACATCATCTTCTAATCTCCCTCTATTTTATACACAAAGAAACAGAAAAGAAAATTTATAGTTGGCACATACCAGTAGTGGCAGAGTTGGGATTACCTTCTTAATGTTATCAGAAACATAAGTATTTGGATTGATTTACTTGAATATTCATAGTACAGATATTTGCTAAGTATATCTTTCTTTTGAAAGCGTGTGCTCACATTTCTGTGTATCTTTGTTTCAAGACCATAAGTACGATCTTTCACTTAACTTCCCTTTGTTTTTTCTTCCCCTGCGAAATGAGAGCCTGGTGAAAGCTAAATGCCCCTTGACCAGAGCGGCATTTGTGTTGTGTATTACTCGCATCCCAAACAACCACCTGCTTTGATAGTATTAGCAGTTTCTGACAGATCCAAACTGTCAAGTGATCTTCCCTTTCCTTTTCACCTATATAACTCCTGCACATAATAGATACCTCTCACTGCAACAAATAAATTTGCACTAACATTTTGTCATCTTAATAGACAAAAATATAGTGTAGCAAGGCAAAACTTAGAATCCGTTTCTAGTCATTATTCTTTCCATTTTTCAAATTGAAAATGAGAATGATGAGACCTCTGAAATTTATCAGGAAAAATGTTACTACTTATATTCATGTTGAGCCTAATTTAGACCATTATATGTCTTTTAACATTTTATGACGACTTTTTAAAACTCTTTAGTATTATTACCAATGATGGCCAAACTCTCATCTTCCACCTTTCCTAAAAATTGTTGCTGTGTTAGGAAACAAACATTCTAGAACATCACATAGTAAGTGGTTTAAAAATAATGTGATAAGAATGTGGACAGCCAGAATTATTGATGTTGTGATCATCGAAACAAAACTAAGCAAAAATACATTTAAGCAGCTGCTTTTCTATTTAGCTAGGATTTCAAGAGTGTGAGAGCTTGGCAAGAATTTCATTTAAATATACAGTGAAAGAGAAGTTAGTTATTAAATGTCAGTACACCTCTCTGTTCATTACAATTGTGAATTGTAATTTTGTCCCATGTCTTGAGTTTTCTGAGACTCACATCTTTGCGAAAAGATGTAATTTCTAACTTTCCTGGTACCAGAGAAATTGGCTGAATTCCTTTAGAGACTTTTGTTTTCTGTCCCTCCAGCTCAGTGTCACTCACCCCAGCCAAGGGGAAAAAGAAGATAAGGAGGTTACTCTACAATACCTGTAAAAGTAAAGCAGTTTTCTTGCCTAGATAGATATTCCTAATTCTGGGTTCCATAATCTTGCAAGAATGGCAGAGCCACATTGGGAAGGGAGAAAGATCTAAATTTTAGTCATTGGGCCTGACACATTAGTAAAGAAATGCATGTGTGCCAACTTATGCAAAATGTCAAAACATGAGACAGTCTATCGGTATTATTTGAAGTGAGAAGACCAACCATATGTATCACGTGGCATTAGCTGGCTAGCTGTACCCAGTGACGTTTCATATTTCAATTTTGCGTCTTCAGTGGTAAGAGGAATCTCTTAGTGTGGTGAGGCAAAAAGACCCATAGCATAGACACAGTGACAGTGCCTCCTCTGAAACTGGTCATCATGTCCTCCTTTCACATGGTCTTCTGAGCCTGTCTTTTTCTTCCTCCTCATATCTTTTTCACCAGCCCTTCATCTCTTCTTTTTCTTTCCTTCTTCTTTTCTACTCCATAGAACTGGAGCTGCCAGTACCTTGGCAGGCCTCAGAATACTGCTCACCTCTGATTGGTGGAATGGCTTGGCAGTACATTTTGTCCCAAGGCTGTATCTGACACCTTTAGGTAGAAAGAGAAATCCTGAGACAGGTTAATCCAAAGTACTGAGAAAGCAACATGTCTAATAGGACTTACCCACGAAACTGTATTCCATCAAGGATGTCTCGCTGAAGGCATTGTACTTGAGCAAATCATGTGCATTTCCCGTTGGTGTCAATCTTCTCTTCATCCCCTGGTTAGTTTTATTTTATACAGATGAGCGGAAATGGGAGGAAAGGCTATTTAACAGGAGCCCTCTGACTAACCATAGAACAACCTGGGTAGCATTGAATGAGAGCCCATTGCCACAGCAAAGCTAATGAGCTGTACCGCAGTCACATCGAACAGAGAAAAGGAAAGTTCCTAAACACTGTGCAGCACCTTTCCCCTCAAATAAAAATGCCTTTGCTTTGAGCAAGGGTTAGATACTAGGATTGTGACTCTAGCATAGAGATTGTAGGCATCGGTATTTGGGAAAAAAAAAAAAAAAGCACTGTTTTAAAATGGCTTCCATTGATTAAATGGGTTTTTAATCTAATTCAAGCTGGAAGAAGATAGTTATGACTCTGTGATTAATTTTTTAATGGATAAAGATCTTATGTACAGATCAATCTGACATTTCTTGCATAGAAATTTGTTAGAATTACATAAGGAGAGCTTAAATGGGGATATCTAATAATGCTAGTAGATAGCTTTTAAAACAAAGGTGAAGAAATGTATTGTGTGAAGAATCACATTTATAACAAGGCACTGTCAATGGTACCTTGAATGGTTATCAGGAAAGTTGATCTACCCACCAGGTGAAATTACTTTTTCTCTGATCTTTCTGTGAACCTTTCATTAACAACATATTAATCACAGTTAGCTTAACATTGTTAACAGCTAATACTGTTTTTTTCCTTCACATTTGAAAGAGAAAGAGGAGGTTTGTTTTACCTGATACCGATTCTCCTACGTATTAGGATAACTTGGCATCTTAAAAATACACTTGTATTTACCTTCCTTAATGGGAAAATCTAAAGCATCTCCACTGTGTAGTCACCACTTATATATACTTAGAAAGAGATAAGGGGGACAGATTTAGCTGTTCAGCTTAAAGCCAACAACAATCTTAGTATTGGTGACTTAGGGGTATCCTATCCTGTTCCTCACAAATAGAACTAGCAGATAGGAGACAATTGCTCAATAAGGGTCCAAGCATCTCTCACCAAGATCCCCTTGAAGCCTAAAGGCAGAGTTGCTGAATTACTTAATCCTAGAGTTGGAGGAAGACTTCAAGATCATCCACCTAAACAAAAATGTTAGACCTGAGACAACACTGTAGGCCAAGAGAGGAAAAGCAACCCGAACTTGGTCACAAGCCAGCTGGGTTAAAAAGCTGTGAAACGGAAAACTTGGGAGGTGGTGGGGGAGTGCAGGTGCAACTCTCTGCTTTTTTATCTGTTTCAACTGATTTTTGTTTTCCTCTTAAATTTGTATTTTCTCCCTATAGGAAGAGGGCAGAGTCCGACTCTAGAAAGAGCAGCATACCGAACAGTAAGGAGATCCCTTCGCACCACCCAACGGACCCTGTAGAACTGAGACGCCTTAACTTTCAGACACCGGGTAAGAAGCGCCACACATCTTATCCACACACAGTTTCTACCAAAAGTTTTACAGCTCAATTGATATTAAGAGTTGAATATATCACTTTATTTTGAACCATTTTGTTCATCCTGCTCTTTTATTTTTATACTGTGGAGACTCGCCCAAGCAAGTCTGAAAGGAAATTGAGATCTTTATGCAAACCTGAAGTGGGGTGGGGAAGAAAAGGAAATGCAGTTCTCCTTCAAATTTGGGAAAAACTATAGTCTTTATGATAATACCTACCATGTTTATGGGTTTGATTATTGTTTTTATTATTTCCAATAACATCAGTCTGGAAAGAATTCCTTTTCTCATCTCATCAAGTGAATGAATGAGTAAGTGGATGGATGACTGTACACATCTTTCATCCCATTGGAAAGGCATAGATTTGTTCTGTATTTTGTGTTTATGGCACTCTGAAAGAGGAAGGAAGAAAGGGAGGGAAAGAAGGAGAAAATGAGGCAAATATTTTTAAATATTACCTGTACTAAATTTCACTAACCACTTCAGGCTTCCTACTAGAGAGAAACGTAAAGTGACTGAGGATAACCAAAAACAGACTTGTTTCTTAAAAAAAGAACATTAAGTGCTTCAACAGAGGAATACTAATATTCCTGCTGAGGGGCCTTCTGTACAATATTGTTTATTCAGGCCCAGATCTATTTTGCTTTCATTCAACTAAAGCATGTTTATACCAAATGAATGGCAAATTGTGAATGGCAGAGGGAGCTGAAAATTTAAAACCAAGTGACCCTATCTTAGTAAGTTATGATCATGAACAAAGTGGAGCTAATCTAAGAAGTCTTTGGAATTAAAATGTGGTTGTAATGTTGCCCCACAAATTGTAGACAAGTTTCTTTACGTCATATGGATGTTCTGATTCACGGTATGATACACTGCAGATATGTTACACTACACATTCCACAGTGAATTAGTTTGAAGATAGTTTATTATGTTCAACATATTTTCTCTTTTATATGTAGATGTATTATAGTAACCATTTCATTTCCATTGAAAGAAATGTTTAGCATTTTCAATGTGGCTATACAATCATCATAATTTTGATATTTAAAAAAAGCGTTCCAATTCATATGAGGTTAGACTTTAAAAAAATTATTTCATCATGCACCGGGAACTTGTGATTGAACAAGCTTGGGTCACCTTCCAAGATGGCCATAGTCCCCTAGATGCGTCACATTGAGTTGCTTCCTCAGTGGTTTATTAAGGCAAGTTGATATGATTTAAGTTACTGTAGTCAATTTTATTGGTTCCGTGCTTTTTGAAATAGAAGGATACTGACACTTGAGGCTACAGGCAACTTCTTTGTTTTTGGTTGTTTGATTGATTGATTTTTTGAGACAGGGTCTTACTTGCTTGCCCAGGCAGGAGTGCAGTAGCACAATCACGGCTCACTGCAGCCTCAGCCTCCTGGGATCAGGTGATCCTCCCACCTCAGTTTACCAGGTAGCTAGGACTACTGGGGTATGCCACAACACCCAGCCAACTTTTTGTCTTTTTTGTGGAGATGAAGTTTGGCCATGTTGCCCAAGCTGGTCTCCAACTCCTGGGCTCCAGCAATTCACCTGCCTTGGCCTCCCAAAGTGCTGGGATTTCAGGTATTAGCCACCACTTCTGGCCTATAGGCAACTTCTTAATAATGGACCCAGGAATTTATATTCCTTTCAATTCAGCATACTCAATATATAGAGGACCCAAAAGCTGAAGAAACGATCTGCTACATGATTCCTTGCATATCTTACCTCTTCACCCTTTAAAAGAGCAACACATTGTGGAAATAGAAGAAACGATCAGGCCGGGCACAATGGCTCACGCCTGTAATCCCAGCCCTTTGGGAGGCTGAGGCGGGTGGATCATGAGGTCAAGAGATTGAGACCATCCTGCCAACTTGGTGAAACCCCATCTCTACTAAAATACAAAAAAAAATTAGCTGGGCGTGTTGGTGCATGCCTATAGTCCCAGCTACTCAGGAGTCTGAGGTGGGGAATCACTTGAACCCAGAGGCGGAGGTTGCAGTGAGCCAAGATCAGACCACTGCACTCCAGCCTGGCGACAGAGTGAGACTGGCTCAAAAAAAACAAAAAGAAAGAAAGAAAAAAGGATCAGATTGCTTAGTACCTTCCTGCTACCTCTGCAGTGCCCCTCCTTCCTCTGTTTTTGACATAAAGTGCCATTTGAGCTGGAACCAACCTTGGTCTTTCACCAGAAGTAAAAACACAGTGTAAGGTTGAGCAGAAAGGCAAAGATACCCCCAAAAGAAGAGAGCTGTCTATGAGAGAGAATGATTAGCAGGTGCTGGTGACTGTGGGTAACAGAATAGGAATGTCTTCAACCAGGAGACCTCTGTCTGCAAGTACTTCTCACTTTCAGGTGTAATTTTGCAAATATGGCCAAACTCAAGAATTCTATTAGCAATTTAATTTTCCCAGTGTAATTGGGGATATTATATCCATTTATAGAGAGAATCTGTTAAATTTGATATAAGATACCAGAAATAAGAATGAATGTTACAATTGTAACATGTCTTTTATTGCCAATGACTTTACAAAATTAAAATGGAGACCTGAGTATAAAGGAAAGTGTCACTTAACTAAAGTTAGACTTATCACCTCAAATGGGTAAGGGAATAAAGTGGACAAAATGAGATAAGAGAGGAGATGTAGTAGAGGAGGAGACTAGAAAAGGAGAGATCGTCCTAAGATTCTAGCACATCTGTTCACTCAGGAAGCAATACGTTATGCCCTTTGGCTCAGGTAAGCAATCCACTTAAGCTTGATTTGTTGAAATTATTTATTTGCCACCCAGGCTCTATGTTGTGGCCTACTGTCTGGAAAAATTTTTACCATTTTACGAAGGAAATAGACTCAGCTGTTAATGTGAAATTCATAGAGATGTGACCCTATGCTTCAGCCTGTATGAATTTTAGTCAGTGGCTGTGAATTACCTTAATTACTTGCCAATAGGATGAGAGCAAAATGTGGGGTTGTTAACCCATTAACCCTTTTGTGCTTTTTCTTCTCTTCTTTTTCATAAAGAATCAAGGGTTTTCTTGGATAATGAAATAAAGTAATCCTTTATTAGGTGTTGCTTAACAGGTGCTATGATGCTGCTTACTTTTTAGATTTTTAAATTATTTACATTTAACTGTCTGAATGTGGCTTTTTATATATGATATCTACTATAAATGTATAGTTGCTTATCCCCAAATATTATAACACTTGAGAATATTAATATACATAAGTAGAGAATTAATAATCCCCATCTTATGTTCAGAAAATGTCTTTCAATGAAATGAAATGCTATGATTTATATAACCAGTACCTAGTACAGAATTTGTTCCCAAAGGCAAATTGATTTCCACTTCTAATGGGTCTGTTACGAATAACAAAATGGCAAACAAACATTACCATTTGAAATTCAGTAAGCCTTTCAGAAAGTAAAGAAAGCACATTGCTTAGTTCAGTGGTTCTATAAATTCTGCTTTCTCAAAAAAATCATCTTGTGAATGAAAGATTCATTTACATTCTAAGTTATTTATTCTTTTGGAGAATATAGATTTAAGGAGTCAGATCTTTTTTCTTTAATTTTGTCTGACATTCCTAATTTCATATAAATTTAGCATTCCAACAATCTAAGTATGTCAAAGAACTGTACCCTTCAATGCAATACCACAAACAGTTCCATCCACTGTTGCTCAGCTAAGGCACAAAGAGAGGACAGAGAAACCTGCTTTTTTTTTTCTCTCTCTCTTCAGTATAACCATCCTCATGAGGTAGAAGAGTGTGGGAAGGAACATTACTTCAGCATATTTTCAAACTTTTGTTTTTTGAGATGGGGTTTCACTCTTGTTGCCTAGGCTGGAGTGCAATGGTGCGATCTTGGCTTACTGCAACCTCTGCTTCCCAGGTTCAAGGGATTCTCCTGCCTCAGCCTCCTGAGTAGCTAGGATTACAGGCATGCGTCACCATGCCCAGCTAATTTTGTATTTTTAGTAGAGATGGGGTTTCTCCATGTTGGTCAGGCTGGTCTTGAACTCCCGACCTCAGGTGATCTGCCTGCCTCAGCCTCCCAAAGTGCTGGGATTACAGGTGTGAACCACTGCACCCGGCCTCATTTTCAAACTTTTGGACAAGAATCAAGTCACTCTGTGACACTGCTGATAGCCTTCCAAAGAAGCAGCTTGGGCTTGAGTTTGTACAGAGCACCTTAAGGAGTTGCTGTATCTTCTCATTCTGAGGTCACTGATGGTGCTGGCAGCTAGAGATGGTTCAGGGCTGAAGCCCACTAACATGTTACTGACAAGAAAGTTCTTGGTCTTTTTAGCATTAAGATGAGTGAAAAAAGAATCGCCAACCCAGCCTGTTCTTTAAAACTATTTTATTTTTGTCTTGTTGAGCTCAATATAATTGTGACTTAACCCATTGATGCGTCAGAGACAATATGGAATTGTTGAATAAATGTTCTGTTTTTCCGTAAATGGTAGTTTTTCTAGGAACAGTCTGATGGGATCCCAGGATGCTGCAGAGTGTTAGGACTAATTTATTACTTAAGTGATGGGTTCAAATGGTAGGTCTGGACAAATACATAGGAACAGTTATCATTTTTGGTGCTTGTACACTTTCATTATTAAAATAGCCTTTAAAATGAAAAAGAAAAAATCAAGTCAATCAGTGAAACACTGTATGTAAGCATCTGAACAGGTTGAGGAAGCTCATGCTTTCACAGTTGACAGCAGGCACCTCAAATTGTAGGTATTTTGCATGATTGTAAATGTCTATCTTATTGAGGTTCAATATTTGGGACAACATGAACTACCTAATCTTTTCAGAGAATAATGGTTTAAAACAATGAATCACTGATTGTTAGTGTACAAGATCAGCCAGAATTAGTGTGGAACAGGCAATTTAAGTAACATCAGTCTTATCACCAATAACTCTACCAATTAAAATGGAGACTTAAGTATTTAGGAAGGTATCATTTAGCTAAGGTTTGACTTATTAGTTCTAACAGGTAATAAAATAAGGTGGACAAAATGAGTAAAAGAGGCAGGTGGTGTAGTAGAGAAATTTACTAGAATTATTAACTGCTGATCAAGTTTTACAAGTTTTTAAGGTGTATGGAAGAAGGGAAGAAAATATTCACTTATAAAAGATGCATTTACTTTGAGAGGCCGAGGCGGGTGGATCACCTGAGGTCAGGAGTTTGAGACCAGCCTGACCAATATGGTGAAACCCAGTCTCTACTAAAATACGAAAAGTTAGCTGGTCGTTATGGTGAGTACCTATAGTCCCAGCTACTGCAGAGACTGAGCCAGGAGAATTGCTTTAACCTGGGAGGCAGAGGTTGCAGTGAGCTCAGATCATGCCACTGCACTCCAGCCTAGGTGATAGAATGAGACTATGTCTCAAAAAATAAATAAATAAAGGAAACTTCTATTAAGCGCCATACATCTTTGCCGACAGCAGTAACTGAGTTTGCCTTAGGATAGGTTGACGCACGTGTTGCTTATTAAACAGAAAGTAACTGTGTTAGCCTCATTTGGAAGGAAAGTTTTCTTTTTTTTCTTCTTTAAACAATTTCTTAGTTATTTTAGTCTCTCCCTCCCAGTACATCTTCTTTTTAATTTCAAAAGCGACACATTTATTGGGAAAATTTTGGAAAATAGTAAACAACTTGTTAACAATTATTGCCTATAGATTGTGACCATTTCGGTGTTCATTATATTATTCTTTAATTTTTTTGTATGTTTGAAAATTTTTATCATCATATGGTGGGAAATGGGCCAAGAAAAGCACTTTTAGAGAAGAAAAATTACTCTTCATTCCACCACTTCATTTTTTTTTGATGTACTTAAAGTAAAAATAAAAAGTTTTTTACTCTAATTTAGTCTCCAGAAATATCTGCCATATACTATTTCATGTATATCTTTCTAGACTTAATTTGTATATGTAGTTCTTTAAATGATATACACCAGGTAGGTGTGTGTGTATGTATACAATATGTCATATATGTATACACACACACAATTTGCTGTTGTAACATTTAACTATATAAAAACACACCGTTTTGCAAGTGAGTGTATTATGTCTTATGTTCTTTTTAACAGCTAATGGCAATGTCGGTAGTCTGTTCTGTATATATCAAAATGTATTAACTCATTCCCTATTAATGGAGGCTAAGTTATATCTGATATTTTGCTATTACAAATACTACTGTAATGAGCATTACTGAGCCCATATGTTTTGACACCATCATTGCTGTTTCTGCATGTTAGACACCTGGAAATATGATAGCAGTGTCCTAGGGTAGACATATTTACCATTTTGATGGAGAGACCCAATTACAGACTTTTTGAAATGCTGTAAAAATCCTTTACTGACAGTTTGACCCCTCTGGCCCATGGCCTCTAGAATTGGACAAAATGATGAAGATAAATGCAATATTATAAAAAAAGATGATATATAAGAAAACCAAACAAACTACTAATACGTGTTCATTTTTCTTCTTTTTCCCCCGCAAAGAAAATTTAGAGGTTGAGGATCTTAGAGAAATCCACTTAATTTTCAGTACAAAGAAAGTTGTAAGAGAAGACACTACTGATAGCATTGGTGATGCACCAGTCATTACCTTTTCTTGTGCCTGGATATTCAGTATTAAATTATCTGCTGTCCCTGTTCATATCTCCTTTCTGGCCCCAAAATACCTGCAAACAAAACCAAAACTATAGCGTTTATGCTTGCACCTTTTAGGAAAAGAGATTTAGAACTTGATGATCAGATGTTACAACATAAAGACCTCGTTTTCATTCCTTGGATGACTTTAATATGTTTTGCCCTTAAGCATACATGGATGGTAGGTGATTGATGGGCTGTGAAAAATAAAAACAAACTCGTAAAAAGTTAACGGATCAGACATAGTGATATCAGCAGCAGAAATGTCTGCACAGCAACTGAATGGGCTTCAAAAAGCTCTCGAGCTATGTCTTCTAATCTATTAATACTATTAAGTAGATCTGTGCTGACAAGATCCATTGTTATAATGCTTTCTTCATATATTCATATTTCATTTTATACAGTAAGGAATTTAGGCATGTGACCTAGGTTAAGAATACCAGATGTGTTCTTTCTATTTGATATTCTGAAAATGATGATTCATTAAATCTAAGTGCCAAATTTCTGATATAAAGGAACATAGTTTGTTCAAATTCTGTATTTTGAGAAAGTCTGCATTAGAACTGAATTTTACAAAAAAGTTTTTTAAATGTTTTGAACTAGGATCTTGCTCTGTTGTCCAGGCTTGAGTGCAGTGGCACAGTCATAGCTCACTGTAGCCTCAACCTTCCAGATTCAAGCAGTCCTCCAACCTCAACCTCCCAAGTAGCTGGGACCACAGACGTTTGCCATCATGCCTGGCTCATGTAAAACAATTTTGTTTTTTGCAGAAACAGGGTCTTCCTTTGTTTCTCAGGCTGGACTGAAACTCCTGTAAACAAGTACAAATTTTGAATTTTAATTATGCCATTCAATGCTTACCTATAAAAGCACTTTTGGAGAGTCTTTCATTTAATGATGATTCTCCAGTCATAAATTAAATCTAATTGTCATTATTGTTATATCAGGAAGCTTACAAATCTATGTTCTCTTTATCTTTAATTTATCATTAGTTTGTGATACAAATAATAAACATAGCAGAGTATTTGTATTTCATTCAGGGAATTCTAAATAATGCATAAATTATGTTAAAATATGGCAAATATTTAATGAACTAATTTTCTCTTTCTGACTGTTAATTTGGTGGAAGTCGACTGTTAGGACTGTGATAATTGATTTGATGAAAAAATGAGCCTCTCTTTGGTCCATTAGCACAAACTGTTCTCCAGCCTGTATCACAATTTGTCAGTAAGGAAAATCATGAAGAGACTGTTACTGAGTCATTACAGACACACATATGCAGTGACAGAAAAAAAATCGTCTAAAAGATGTACCACCATTATTAAGGACTTAAAAAATTCTACTTAGCAGAATAGTTCTATAGTGCCTACTGCATTCAGTGCATGGTTTAAAAATATGAAAACAGAGCAAATGTTTAATAAATATTTTTCTATGGATAATGAAGTCATTTGAAGCATTCAGTAGCCTTACTGACTTAATAAAACAGAGCAGGACGTTTAAAAAGCAAAAATACCATAAATTAGTTTCTAGAAAAACATTCTACCAAATAGTATTTCAGTTTTTAACATTGTAAATTAATACCTTTAGTTTATGTTTTCGTGGAAAGATATTTTGGCAAGAAGTAACTGGAAAATACAGATACATTTTTGCATCCTCTTTTCCTCTTCTCCACCATTGAAACAGATACCCTAGGTGAAGTTACTATATTGACACTTTTTTCTCAAACCAAGGATGGTTTATGATCTCTGTCTTGCTGCATAGAGAGCCTAAACAGTCTTAAAGGTGCAGCTTTATGTACATGTCACCACCTATCCAGGGGTGTTAAATGATTTGAGAGACAGCATGGCGTAATGAGAAATGTGCTAAATGAGAGTGGGCAAGGTATGGGATCAAATTCCTCATGTAGCTACGGTTTTGCTGATAACGATAACCTTGATCGAATTCTTTAACTCCTCTGGGCTTCATTTTTCTGATTGGTAGAATTATTGGGGGATCAGATGAGGCAAACGGGGAGGTAGACTAACCCATGCACACTTTTACATCCCCAGCACAAAGCTCGGTATCTAGTCCATTGCCTTGTGGATACAAGCATTCAATCTGTCGCTCACAACACTCCTTGATTCTAATTCACACTCACACACATATGCGTGCACGCACACATACACGTGAGAAAGAGGGTTTTGTTCTTTTAAAACAGAGACCATAATCTAGTTAGTCAAATGTGGTCTGCAAAAGAGCTTATCTTTTGACACTGACTAAATTTTAACAAAATTTTGAGTCAACATTGAAAACTGAGGAAATATCACATGATAATCTGGATTTTTAGTGGCTATTGAAAACCTAAAAAATCTGATCTGATTAGCCCTGCATTCCCACTTGGCAGAGCAAGTCCTGGAGCTCAGTAGTTTCACCCTTTTCAGAAGTCCGCCACATGCACACCAGCCCTAAAGATGACTGACATTGAGACTGAAGCGTTAGTTGCCATTTATGTCATGCTTATAGCTATTTTTCACATAGTAAAGAACTATTGTTCTTTCTGGAGGCTCTGTTCAAAATAGAGAAACAAAAGCCAGCTCTGGAAACTTGCTCACTGTGAGGAAATGGGAATGAGCGTATTTTGTGGGTGTGTGAAAATGTTGACTATATAATACTTAGCCATCTTCAGTCATTTATCTTAACAACCTGGCCCCTTCCATCCGTGGAGATTTTGCCCCTGCTTTATTTAGAAGGTCACAAATGGTATTCTAGAAATAGTACAGGAGAAAGATGCCTGAGCTGCATGTTCAGATGTTGTTATTTACTTTCCGGTCTTATGTTTAAAAGTCACGTAACTTTTCTGGATTTGAGTCCTCTTGTATAAAATGAAAGTGCTAGACTAAGTCATCTCTAAGGTGCCTTTTAGGTTGCAATGCCAGGATTTTAAAGTTTACTTCTTACAAGGAAGTCACCATGACATTAGTGTCACAAATATATACCCTGTTCAAGGGAGCCATCCTGTTTTTTCCTCCAACCTAAGGCAGATTTCAGTGACTGCTTCTGTCATTTTTCATGTTGATTCTATGTTGTGGAGATCATAGCTTCAAAATGAAAACTCTGCTCAGATTTGAGGTGTGCCTTTAAAATGCATTTGTATTGTACATTTGTAGCTTTGAACTGATGAGGTCATGACACTGGCGAGTCCTCACTGTTAGCTGTGCTTCAAGTTCTTTGCTGCTAATAATAGTTAAAGTACTAAAGCTTGCTAATGGGGCATTAGAGGGGATTCAAGAATCTCACCAAGAGATAAGCTCATCTCATTCTCATACATCCTGATATGATTTCTAAATAGAAAAAAGAAAAAAGTCATAAATGGAGTTATAGCCCCCCCTCCCCGCCCCACCATCATGAAGTCCCATAGGACTAACAGCCAGTGCTGGGGAACTTTACAAATATCAATATATAGCCCCCACATCCAGAGATCTGAATTAATTGATCTGGTGTACACGCTGCAGAAAAAAAAAAAAAGGACAAAAAGAACTTTAAAGCTCATCAAATAATTCAAATGTGAAAACTCTGATGTTGTAAAGACTTTGGTTTATAGACGGTGAGCAATGGTCAGGTTGCCAGACAAAACATTGAAAAGATACCACAGTGAGGTCAACTTCATAGTTTTCTTAGTATCTGCATTTTCATTCAAAATATAACATACTTGTTTATGTCACATAACTTTTTTTTTCAGTATTGGGCAGTGGAGATGTTTCTGCAGAACTGTGTAACAATATTTTGAAGTAGATCCTTGGTAATTGTTTTCTGGTATGAGCTAAACAGTTTCAACCTAGAAGATTTTTCTTGTTGAGGATTATTTTTATGCTGGCATTCAGTCTTTTCCGATATATGATGTAAATAGACTGTGTATATGTTTTGGCTAATGAAAGAAAATAGCAACAAACTTAAATAGTTCAGAAAGTAGACAATTCAACTGCGTACTAGTTTTCCATTTGTAAAAAGTAAGTACTCTCCCCTCCCTCAAAGAAAAGTTACAGTAACTTTTAGAAGCCTTGCATATGAACCATGTTCAATAGACCCTCTCCGTTCAGAAGTTCTGTCTATATGTGGGAAGGATGAAAGTTAAAAAGAAGAGAATGGCTCTTGAATTTACCTACTTCTATACTCTTATTTTAAGAGTTAAAGAAATCAAGGTGCTTGACAAATGGTGATTTGTTCCTATTAGTAGATGCCAAAACCAGAAATAGAACCCATGTCCAGTATTCCAGGCCAGGATTCCTTCTCCTGTTCCGTTGGATTCACACAAATTCTCCTCCCTTTTCTGTGAAACATCCATCTGCCATTTTTACTTGTTCTAGAAATTGAGTGTAATGTGGTATCCAACAAGTTTTATGTAGCGAGTCTTTAATGCTATGGTATCTTGCATGTGAAAGATATATGTATATATATTCTGATGTGGAATATAATGAGTCAATGTAGGTCTGCTTGAATTTTTCTTTAATAAGCTTCCAATGTAATACTTCCAGATCATATGCCAGTGCATGCCACAAGTAAATATGTTGATCGCATCTTTGGTTATTATTATGGTCTTCTACTGCTGTTATACTAATACTTTTCCCATCTCCAACTGGCTTTACTTTTTGCAGCTTTGAGCAGTAATTCAGTCCCCTACGCCTCCCTGATTGGCTCTGTGTCCTCCCTCTCTAGCCAAACCACCACTCAGTCCATATATGATAATAACTCTCTCCCACGATTCGCTCGAAAAGGTCTAAACATCTTTGTCTCTATTATTTTCTCTGTTAAAGCACTGTAACGATGTCCATATCAGTCCATTTCCATTTCCAGATCAGCCTAAAGTCACCTATGCCTTTGCAGTTCCATTATTTTCATTGGGGGTGCCTCATCTGGATAAGATCATATAATAACAGATCACTGTCACCCACTCACTCCTTCCACAAAATGTAAATTATTTCAATTCTACCATTAATACAGAAAAGTTTCAGAAAGAGTTCCAAAATTTTGTTCCAAAGGCATTATTATATCACCAACAAAGAATTTCTCCTTCCAAGCAATTCAGTTTTATTGGATCGCCACTAAAATTTTAGCTGACTGGAAGCAGACCTTCATAGCCATAAAAACTAAACCACCGCAATTCACAACAGTTGCTAAAGTGATAGTCTTCAAAAAGCGGGGTAGTTTTTTACATAACTTACCAGAACCATTGATAATTTGGCATTTGAGATAAAAAACTTACCGGGTGACTTTTAACAATGGTATAATTCCTAAAATGCCCTTAAAGTAGTCACATGTCTTGTTGACTCAATGGCCATCATTCTACAGCCTCCCTCCAAAGATCCACAGTGACAGCAGAGTGTCAACATGGCTTCCAGTTTGAGCTCCTCCCTCATTCTTTTCTGCTTCAGTGGCTTCCCTGGGGACATGCTAGTTCAGGTTTTTCTAGCCAGCTGGAATTTGTGTCTGTAAGATAAGAGTCAGCCATGCTCTTTCATGATACTTCTGTAAAATTAAAAGGAAAGAAATAAAATACAAATCCTATGAAAAGAGAGAAAACATCAGAAAGACACAGGATTTGCCAGAATTAATAGTGGATTATTTTTCATGGAATCTATGAAATTAATATATCTTCCACTGGCTGAATGAACTAGAATGTGTCAACCCCGTCTCTGCTTTCCTTCTTTCTTCACCCACTTTCCCTCCTGTCTTTTCACCATTTGCTCACTTTCCTGAATTCATTTCTCATCCGTGGACAAAGATGTTTACACCTGAAGTAGATTGTAGGTTTGCTGGGGGTTGAATAATGGGGACCTGGGGCAAAATATCGTGGAGCTGTTAGTGTGGCCATTTGTAAGCATCCAGGAGAAGGCTGCAGCCCCAACCTCTACAATCTGCTACTAGTGGAAACATTTTTGAAGCTCACTTTGGTGTCTGATTGTGCCGTCAGTGATTCTCGTCAATGAGCTGTGGTGCATGTCATTCTCTGTCTGTGTTTGCATGTGAATGTCAGTCACCTATAGGTGTGTGAAATATTAGCGATCTCAATCTAGTCACGATGTATAGTGAATCCTGAACAAACTTGCAGCATTTTGATTAGACTTTTTAAAAAAAGTATGTCAGGCTTTCCATTTCATTTTTTTCCATAAAGAATTTGTTCTATTTTATTTTATTTACATAATCATTTCCTTTGCAGGTTCAGATGATTCCGGTTACCCTGGTAACCTTCATTCTTCAAGTTAGTTTTTCTTGATTATGCATAAGTCATTTTATGTTTACTATCAAGCTACTACTCTTTCCCTTTTAGGCCTTTCTCAGTGTCTGTTTTCTTAGTTCACTTGACACCATTTAATTCCACACAATTTCCATTTCACACAGTGCAGGAGAAGGAGTTTGAAATGGCATAAAAGTCATTACTCAAAGCAGAAGTTGACATCAAGCCTGTCATTTTTCTCCGCTAGCTAACCTCATTGATTCTTAGCACAATAACGCTTTCTTTTACACTAGGAGTGTTAGTTTGGAGATTATGCTTGGTGACTTTTCATTTGGCTACAAAATTCATCTTTCCAGAGCATGTCCTGCTTTGAGTAACCAAACTATTTGCCTGCTTCCTCACCTAAAACATCTTTACTACTCACATATTTTCAGGCCATTTCTAACTATAGTATTCTCTATATTTTGGGATAGTTAGCATCATTTTCATTTGTTTTCAAATGCGTTTCTTCTTTCCTTTTTAATAGGTATGGCTAGCCATCCTCCAATACCTATCTTGGAACTTGCAGACCACATTGAAAGATTGAAAGCAAATGACAACTTGAAGTTTTCCCAGGAATATGAGGTAATTCACTGTATTTATTCTTGACAATAATTTCAAGAGTTGCTCTTCTCTTTTTTTGACCATATTCTTGCAAATTAACGTCATCAGTGCTTTTCCCTTTAAATATGACTCAAATATGAGAGAAAAATATATAATGAGCCGCCAACTTAAAAGCGTCTGTACAAGCAATATAGTAATTACACTTTTAAAAAGTGTTGATTTTACATTTATTCAGTATTACTTGCTGAGCTTATGTATTTCTGTTTAATTTTTACTTTATTTTTATTGACAATAATTGTATATATTAACATATTATGCATTATTATTAATTATAGTCACCATTCTGTGTAACAGATCAGTAAAGCTTATTCCTGCTGTCTAGCTAAAACTGGTCAACATCTCAACCTTTTCTTGCCATCTATTGGTAATCACCGTTCTATTCTCTACTCCTGTGAGTTTGACTTTTTTAGATTTCACACATAAGTGAGATCATGCAGTATTTGTCTTTCCTTCCGGTTTTTCAGTTCCTAGAATACACTAAACTGATAAGCTTTCCAGCATACCAAATAGGTGCCAAACACATTGATTTGTGATAAGAATCGTCATCTAAAAAGCAAGATTACCGAGGTTAAGTACATTTCTCAAGACTCTTGGTTTTGTAAGCCTGGAAACTCTGTAATTATTGTGTACATATATATATTATTTTCTCCTTCAGTCTAAATTAATACTAGAGTTAATGTTAAGAGGGAAATGTATTTTCAGAGAATTGCTTGTTTTTGAAGGAATGGTGCACTGAATGCTATCTTAAAATTCCAGAATTCTTAAAGATTCTTTGTGAATTCTTGATGAAGGTAAATGAAAAGTGTATGTGTGTGTGTGCGTGTATGCGTGCGCCCATGTGCGCATGCACACGTATTTGGATATTGTGGTATATATCAAGCAAAAACTTATAGAACTCGCTATTTCTGGTATTCTCCAGCAGCCAAGATCCTTAATGAAGCCAGTTAATGAATTGTTGATAACCAGACCATAATTATTTTTTCTGGGCCAGTTTTAACTTAGCATAAGATTCAAATGTACCACTAAAATCTTGCAGTTGTACCAAATAACAAAAGGTTATTGGGTACCTGGGCAGCCCAAATTTCACCATCAGGGGTTTCTATTGATTTACTTACTGGGAGCTGATAACACAGCCCTGTTACCTCTCTTGGTATTGGTCGTATGAGCCTTAATTGGGGCAGTTGCCCTGGACCTGCCAGCTCTAACATTCTGCCCTATCATGTTCTGTAGTAACCTGTAAAAGGACCCCCAACCTCAGTTGGCTAGAGGGATCACAAAAGTAAGAAGAAGCTTTATATAAGAGAATGTGGAGCAGTGAGGCCTGTGGCAGTCTGAATATCTGCATGGCCTTCCTAAAGGAATTCATTTCTTTCAAATCAAATATTCAAATATTTGTTATTTTAAGTCATTGTGCCAGAAAAGCAAAATATACCTGTACTCTCATCCTCCTCTGCCCTCAAGAGCCATACAGCCTTTTATTCCATGTGCGTACGCCAGCATCTTGGTCATGGGTTTGATAGGACACAAAGATTTGCTTTGTTTCCTTGCCTCTTGATTCAGTTATATTTTCTTTTATTGTGCTCCAAGCATTCAGGAGAACATTTTCAATGTTGGGAAAATTCGCATTGGATCAGAGGTTACCTTCTTTTCTCAAATGGCAGGCAGCTTCTTTCCTGCTCTTCTCTTGATTACAATAGCTCTTTGAAAATTATGCAGTATCCTTTAAAACACTTTCTATAGTTTCTAATGTAGGACTTAAGGCTCCAGAGTGAGTTTTACAAGAGAAAACAAGGCAAATGAGAACTAGCAGCTGGGGCAACATAAAAAACTCTCAGTTATATCAGTTTTTATGAATCAGAAATCTTTCATCACTCCAGCCTACTTTTTATTGTTGTATGATTCTGATTATTTTGCCATGTGATATTTGTGCATGGCCCCGCTTTAATTATTTGCTTTTAATTATGAGTTATGTAATGGGTCACGAATTGTGGAAATAATCCACAATTTGTTATTATAACAAATTAAGCTGGACCTGTTAAATAAGCTCGACCTGTTTATAAGCCATTAATTCACTCTCCACCAATATAACCTAAACCATTGGCAATAATATAGTCATGCATCACTTGCCGACAGGGACACTTATGGAGAAATGCGTTCTTAGGTGATTTTGTTATTGTGCAAACATCATGGAATATAGCAAACCTAGATAGTAAGTCTAGCATACACTTAAGCTATATGATATAGCCTATTGCTCCTAGGCTACAATCCTGTACAATAAGTTACTATATTTAATGCTGCTGGCAACGTAACCCAGTGGTAACTATTTGTGCATTTCAACAAAGAAAAGATAAGGTAAAAATACTGTAAAAAAGATTTTTAGACTGGACGCAATGGCTTATGCCTGCAATTCCAACACTTTGGAAAGCTGAGGCAGGTGGATCACCTGAGGTAAAGAGCTTGAGACCAGCCTGACCAACATGGTAAAGCCCCATCTCTACTAATAATACAAAAATTAGCTAGGCGTGGTGGCACATGCCTGTAATCCCAGCTACTTGGGTGTCTGAGGCAGAAGAATCCCTTGAACCAAGGAGGCGGAGTTTGCAGTGAGCTGAGATCATGCCATTGCATTCAGCCTGGGCAACAAGAGGAAAACTCTGACTCCGAAAGGAAAAAAAAGGTACCCCTATGTAGGACCCTTAGCATACATGGAGCTTTAGAGACTCATAGTTGCTTTGGGTATCAGTGAGAGTAGTGAGTGAATGTGGAGGCCTAGGACATTACTGTACTCTACTGTAGACTTTATAAACACTATAAACTTAGATGACACAAAATTTATTTTAAAATTTTATTTCAATAGTAGATTAACCTTAGCTTACTGTAATGACTTTATACATTTTTTAAGTTTTTTGACTGTCTTTTAATAGCATTTAGCTTAAAACACAAACACATTGTACATCTATATAAAAACATTTTTTCTTTACATCCTTATTTTATAAGCTTTTTCCTTATTTAAATTATTTTAACTTCTTAGAACTTTTGGTTAAAAGCTAAGATGCAAAGACATGCATTCATCTAGGCCTATACAGGGTCAGAATCATCAATATCACTGTCTTCTGCCTTCACATTTTGTCTACTGGAACATCTTCAGGGTGACAGCAAGGAGCTGTCATCTCCTATGATGACAGTACCTTCTTCTGCATACCTCTTGAAGGACCTACCTCAGGCTATTTTAAAGTTCTTTTTTAAATAAATAAAAGGAGAACACTTTAAAATAACAATAAAATGTATACTGTAGTAAACCCATAAACTAGTAACATTCACTTATTAGCAGTATTAAATATGTATTGTACATAATTCTATGCACTAGACTTTTATATGACTGGTAGCAGAATAAGGTTAATTACACCAACATCTCTACAACCACATGAGTAATACACTGTGCTGGGACGTTATGACAGCTACCCCCTCCCTAGGTGATGGGAATTTTTTCAGATCCATTGTAGTTTTACAGATCAGTGTCTTATTTGTGGCTTGTTGTTGACTGAAATGTCATTAGACAGCACATGACAATAAAAGCACACTCAAGCAATCTCAGTTGCATCCAGTGAATAAATGGCCTCTGTAAATATGGAATTTTCAAGAAATGCTACATGTAAAGATACTTCGATGATCCTCATTTAGCCATTAGATCAGAAGTGCCCCTTGAAAGTAGTTATGAACTAACTGCATGCTGGCAGTGCTGCCATGCACAGCTTTCCCAGTAAGCTTAGCCGTGGACATCATAGCCCACATAGACTTCACTGATGATCATGATGATGATCTGTGATTAAAGCTCCCTGGGCATGAATTGACTCTACTGTGCCTTAACAGCTATCAAGGAGATATTTAAGTGTTGTATTCAATTGTGATAATAGGATTAAGACCTCAACATAAAAATTTAGGCTTAGAGCAACACTTTGTGGGGAAAAATGGTTTATTGTCTTCTACATAAATTTGAATAATTGGTTACTGGCTTTCTGCAAAGAAAATGGAGGAAAGAAAACTCAGGTTGCTTTCAAACACCTAATTATTTTGGCATAATCACTAGGAGTTAATGTTTACTCAGAACTTGCAAGATGCATGAAGCTAATTTTACTCTGATTCTAAGGCCAAACCAGGTTAAAGGCATGAAAGCTGTTTGCACTGATACTGAGGTCAGAATAGGAGGAAGTAGGTTAAATTGTGGCACAGTATTATTAGATCCTATGAGACGCTTCCTGTACTATAAAGGCAGTTGAATTGCAACATTGGATTTAGTGAAAGCTAGAAGAATGGACCCGAGAAATTAGTGTAACCCCATCTCTGCAGGTCTTGATAAACACTTTAGATGTCCGTTTTCTGAGATGAAACTGAAAAGTCCTACTGGAATTTAAGTAGTCTCAGTTTGAGAACAGCATCTGGAATGCAGGGCATCAGGTCCTCTGTAGAGTTGGTATGGCTGTTAATATATTAGACTGGTGAATCTTTAAATCAGAATCATATATGTAGGCCTTGCCAAACAAAATCTTAGGCTGGTGCCTACAGATCACTTGGTTGCCTGCTTAAAATTGAAATTCCAAGGAAGAAGTCGAATCCCTGAATAGACCAATAACAAGTTGTGAAATCAAGGCAGCAATTAATAGCCTATGAATTAAAAAAAAAAAAAAGCCCAGGACCAGACAGATTTATAGCTGAATTCTACCAGAGGTACAAAGAGGAGCTGGTACCATTCCTCCTGAAACTATTCCAAACAATAAAAAAGGAGGAAACACCCCCTAACTCATTTTATAAGACCAGCATCCTCCTGCTACCAAAACCTAGCAGAGACACAATAAAATTGAAATTCCTGGTCCCAACCCCAGAAATACTAGTTCAGTAGGTTTGCTGTGGTATCCAGGAAACTCCATTTTAAAAGAGCTCTTATGGCGACTTTGATGCAGGTGTTCTGAAGACTTCAGGTTGAGAAATGTCATTGGTTTAGGGCACTGTATTACAGAACATAATCCTCAGTCTTCATTGCACCATTTTCTGAGATGGCATATAGACTAGTATATTTAAGATTCAATCAGTAGGTATCATCACCCTTCACAGTCATATATATACAAATCTTATTTAGACTAGATAGATTTAAGTAGCTACAACCCCTAGAAGTTGCTCAAGGAAAAACAGAAGGCATTTTTGATGTTTTATAGAGCCAAAGGCTAATAGTGAAGATACACATTGAGAACGGTCATCTAAACTGAAAGGCTATGACAATTTCCTGATATCTTCTCTGGAGCTTTCATCTTTGTGCTTTCTCTGGGGTGGCTTCATTCTTCCCCTGATACAAGCCAGCATCTTCTGTTTTTCTCACCCACACACAGAAAACATGGTCTTTCATCATATTTTCATTTACATACAGGCCCCCTAAAGAGACTAAGTTTTTCTTGCCAGTCAAATTTTAAATGCCAGAGTGCAAACTCTGAACTTGATCTAATTGAATGTTTGTTGTGGGGACACACATTGGGACGTAACTGCTAACAGTCCACTCATACAGATCTTGGATAGGAGACAGGGAGGTTTCTGGGGAAGGAGGCCTGTAAGCTAGGAGGAGGAACCAATAATGATCCACCACTCTACTACAGAAGAGCATTGTGCTCAGTGCTGAGAAAATAAGGAAGTGAGAAACCCATGCTTCTGGAGTTTGTAGTTATCAAAGACAGATATATACAATCAAATAAGAATTACACCAAGGAGGTAATCTTAAGTGCTATTGGAATGTTACTGGGGTTCAGTAAAGGTCATAATGATCCGGAGAGTTGAGAAAGATATTGAAGAGAAGATGTCACTCTTAGTGAAATTACGAAGAGGAGTGAAGTGCCTTTTGTCAAGGGAAAGGCACATGGGAAATGAATGTTCTGGTAGTTTTATAGTCAAAGTGTGCACTACAGACAAGTAGCATTGACATCACCTGGGACCTTGTTAGAAATGCAGAATTTTAGGCACGACCCCAAGGCTGCTGATTCAGAATCTACATTTTAAAAGACACCTTGATGATATCTTTGTGTAATAAACTGGCATCTCAATTGGGCACGGTGGCTCACCCTGTAGTCCCAGCACTTTGGGAGGCTGCTGTGGACAGATCACTTGAGTCTAAGAGTTTGAATCAGCCTAGGCAACATGATGAAACTGTCTCCAGAGAACTACAAAAAAAAATTAGCTGGGCATGGTGGCGCACACCTGTAGTCCCAGCTACTCGGGACACTGAGGTGGGAGGATCACCTGACCCCAAGAAGTTGAGGCTGCAGTGAGCTGAGATCACATCCCTGCACTCCAGCCTGGGTGACAGATGGAGACCCTATCTCAAAAAAAGTTTAAAAAAATTAAAAAATAATTGAGCATCCTAGTGGTCACTATCAAGAAAAGTTATAAAGTTAGAGAAAATGTGAAACTAGCTCCCAATGTGGTCCTCAAGGTAGAGTTTTCTAATAGAAATACTGTCCCAAATCACATACTCTACTTCAGGTACATTCCAGATTTTATGCATTTTGTGATGTAGGTTGAGATAATAATCCCCTTTTAAACAGTTACAACAACAGATTTTTTTCCGAGTTCCTATCAGCTCACGTACAAGTCACATTTTAAACCACAGTCCATCTGTCATGGTGGTTACACAGAGATGAGCAATCCTCAGACATCTAGTTTCAAGTTAGTCAGTGCTAGCTCTCTTAATAGTATTACCTGAAAACTATGGATTAACTCGGAGCAATCTTGCTGTTCCCATTGGAGAGGGGCAAGGAAGTCTTTGGTTCACTGAAGAAGGCCTTTGATTTGTTTGGTTCTCATCACAAAACCCGGTCCCAACGCCTTTGCTGCCGTTTCTGGAGTTGGACCATCTCCAGTCTCCTTGCTCACATTTCCCACCATTCAGCATCCACATGTGCTGAGATTCTTCACAGACTCACAGCAGCATTCACATCTCCTGTTTGTGCTGTTGATAAACTGCCTTTTATATAAAATATTTCAGATATCAGAACTCTGTCCTCCTGTTTTTATAACAGTATGTATTAACACCTTTGTTTAATAAGTTAAAATCTTCCCATCAGTGAAATAAAGGAAAAATATATATTGCTTCCTTGATGAATAATAAAATACATCAAGACAGTGTTGAGACATGTAGAGATATTTTAAAACATTGCTTAGGTCATATGTCTTAATATTTAGAGCTATCTAAACCTCAGAGATCATGTGCTTTAACTCTCTCATCATAGAGGTAAGGAGCATGAGGCTGAGAAAGAAGTGGTTTACCCAAGGTCACACACCTACTATGTGTGGTAAAACCAGGTCACAAATTCATGTTGTTTTGTTCTTCATGCACCTTAACTTACCTGATGTAAACACCTAAATGTTTCACTCTTTGTTTCTTACTATGCCCTGATTGTAGAGTTCAGAAACCTTAGTCTCCAACTAGATCAAAATATTTATATTTAAAATTTCTGTGAAAATGTCATAGTTACCAATATCCATTGCATGACTATCCCTGGGAAAACCCAGTGGTTTTCTGTGACATGCTAAGGGCGCATTTCTTTTCTCCATAGATAATTTGTTCATTCCCGATGGTAAACATTGTATTTCTCCACAGAAGGGACAAAAATTATCTGTCATCTAAGCAACAACCATAAAAGAAAACATTTCTCTTTTCCCTTGGAAAAGACTTGGTATATGTGACCATGTGTGCCACAGTATATTCACAGGCACAAAACCATCATTAGTAAAAACATCATCGTTATTAGGTTTTGTAAAACTCTGAGCATTTGTATTGCAAAACCACTTGTCATATCTGCTTTTAATTAGTTCATAATTTATGGGAAGCTTATGAGGGGGACATGTGTTCAAGCATTACACAAACAGAAACAAGAAACCGAACACACTCTTTTTTTTTTTTTTTTTGCCAACTTTGAATGCACTGGACTTTTCTTAAAGGAAGAAAATGGTGGATGACAGAGATCTATTTTCATCTTTATGCAAAGTAGAAGAATGGAATAGACCAGGGAAAAGTCTCATTTTTAAGTATTTTTGACATATGAGTAACAAGAAATAAGTTTTTTTAAAAAAAAATTGAGAACAAATTATGGTGATTTGTTAATGAAATGAGAAAAATGAGGGATTTCATGAAATAAAAAGCAGTAACAACATTTTTGTACCTGGGCTGGGTAAAGTTGAGGAAGATGAATGGCTAAATTTACCAAATCAGAATCTCCTTATACGCTAGGATTGGAGACAGGTATGGGAGGGTCTTTACCCACTTCCTTATGAACGTTGCCACTTTTCTGCTTCTCAGATTGGGTCCAAACCTCTCTGCCTGCCACTCAGGGCTTTCTACCTGTTGAGCCAACAGTGGGAATAAATATTATGACATGGTGGCTAAGTATACAGGTGATTGGCTCAGGCTGCCAGTTAGGCCCCTAACTCAAGCTGTGTGACCTTAAGCAAATAACTGAACCTCTCTGTATTTTCGTTTCTTCATCTCTATATAAAGAAGCAATCATAGTACTTGCTTCATAAAATCATTAAAAACAAATTAAACACAAGAATGCTAATCAGGTTTTTTGACACCAGTGCTCAGTAGTCTTACTAGCTATTACTCATTTTATCAAATCTAGGTGTCATCAATTTTAAGATACCCCATCATTGCATGTACCACTAAGGAATAAAAGACATTGCCAGTATAATTTCAAGGTACCATCAATTTTAAGATGCACATCAATTTCAGAGATGTTAGAATGTGGGAATAAAATGTGTGTCTTAGAATCAGTGAAACCCTACCGTTTCCTATCCCCGACCAAATGCTTAGATCTTTGCTGAAGTCAGTTGAAAAATAAAAATAATAATACAAGACAGAAAGAAATGAAAACCTGCAATTCACACTTGTTATGTTACCCTTTCTTACCTTCCAGTCATTTGCTGTTCTCAAGCAGCTCCAGGTCAGGTGTTGTGGTCAGGTGTCTGGCCTCTTGGTATGCTGTTGGCCACATGGTAACAAGCTGACCACTCGGCACACAGCAGGTGATTAACCAAAGTGTATGTCTGGATCAATTTCGAACTAAATTTACGGTTCACAGAAACTCTTTGTTGTGATCCAAATTGCTAGTACCAACAACAGGAGCAACCAGAACAAAGAGCATCCTGCTGTAAAGAGCTTCTTTTTCCAGTTGACATCCCTGCCTGATCTATCAGCAGTGAAGCCTTATTTTCAGGCTCTTTTCTCTCAGAAAATAGGCTATTACTATCTCTAGACAGTACAGAAGTGATTACATTTTAATGCAGACCCCTCAGATTTAACTCAAAAGTACCTACTGATTAAACTCACTGAGCCGCTTTTATAGCAAAGATTATTGGCCTGCCAGTTGGCCATCTGAGAAGATGCTGTCTTTGTTCTGTAATTAAGGACCAGTCTCACCAAGTAAAATACAAAAGTACAGAGAGCCCCCTCCCGGTTGGCTGCTTTCTGCATCTTACAAACACGTCTAGTAGGACACCAAGACATAGCAGCTTACCTTAGAAGAAACATCTTATCCAAAACACGTGTATGTCTATGTGTTTATAGTCTTTTATTCTTTCTGATCTTCTGTAGTTGTGAGAACTCAGAGTGCAAGTCATTTCTCAAGTTCCAAAGCTTCTTTCTACTTAGACTTTTTAAATGTTTGTTCTTTAACCCACTTAAAACAAACAAACAAAAACCTCCGACATTTTTCTTTACTAACATTCAACTCTGTATCTTTCAGAGTAGAGCTTTTTGTTTTTTTTCTTGCGGGAGCCCTCCTCGTCTTAAGGGACTCTCACATAACTCTCGTTTTCTGTTTCCTGTTCCTTATTCTCATACAATTTCAATTCTCATTTTCTTTTTCTCAGTTCTTGTTCTCCTACAAGTTCTCTTTAACTAATGGGCCCTTGACGATCAGTGGACATTGTCCAAAATGTCTTTTCACCTGCTCCCTCATGGAGCCCAGGGCTCTCAGGAAACAATTAATTCTACTGTCTCTACTTCCAAAGCAAGCTTTCAGCTTCAAAGAGACCATAACAAGGACTGAAAAAAGACACTGCTTATTGAGATGTATGTTTATTTCAAAATGAAGTTGGGATTTTAGTACCTGAGTGATAAGTGTATACTTAGAGGGATGCGATAGTGGATACTGGAGAGGGCCTTCAAGTCGAGGAAAACAAGGTTCATATTTTGACTGGACCAATTAGTAGCTATGCTGCTTGACCCTGAGCCAGTTACTTTTTGTCTCATAACCTCGGTTTTCTTATTTAAGATGAGAATATTAGTATCTACCCGTGAGACTGTTAGGAAGTCTGTTACGCACCTGGCCCATTGCCCTCTGTGCTTAGTCAACAGAAGTGGCTCTTGTTATTGTGAACTCCAGTCTGCATGACCTTCCTGTGAGTCACTTAACATTACATTCTTTTCTCAAGTTATTTTATCTTCTATAACATTTTCTGTTCAGTCTTCCAAAAAGGAGCTCTATGAAAGCAATTAGGGGAAGGTAAAGGATGATAAGGATGGAGGGTAATTATGAAGAACTACTCTTTTCCTGTCTTGTACATAATGTCATTTCTGGAAATTATATCCACATTAACGTATCAAAAAAGGTATTTTCACTGATGACTAGAAACTGTCCTAGTGTCTCTGCTATAAATTTTAATGCCCCTAAGCACGTTATTCAAGTCTCCTGATTTCAGTTTCTTTGTTTATAAGAGGAGCAGTTTGAATGCCGTTATCTGTTTAACATTTACTGGAGAACCAAGAATAATTAAGAAATAAACTGCCCTGAATGAGTTCGTAGCCTTCTAGGAAAATCGGAAAAACAAAACCCAGTAATTGTTAAGTGCATCTTGGGAGTGAGATATTGTTGATGAGAGCCTTCCCAGAGTACCCCTGACTTGGAGAGTCACGGAAGTTTGCTAGAAATACACGGGATCTGTGCAGGCAAAGGCATGGAGATGCGAAGAAGCGTGGCTTGCTCAGGGGACTCCAGTGTGTTCTGTGACTGTCATTACTACATCAGGGTCATGCTGCTGAGAGGTGAGATGCGAAAGGTGATTACACCCTTGAAAGGTCATAACAACATAGTAAGAAGTCTGCAACTAAGTGATTTCAAAAGTGTTCAGAAGTCATGGAAATCACTTCCTGCAACTCCTCCTGAAGCTCCAAATACCTGAGGGATGGTACTTAGGAGTACATGTATGGTTATGTCGCTGCTGGGAACAGCTTTAGAGGAGAATTTTAACAATGCTGCAGCAAGAGATTGGAAAGAGGCTGCCTGGAGCCTGATGCAACCCAGCATCTTAGGGATGACTTTACTTATTTATGTATTTAATTTTAAAATTACAAAATGTTAGTGGCAGTATTATTTGTCATGGTTTTTCTACTGTGGCTAAACAGTTTGTCATTCTTTTTGAAAAAACAATTGTTGGGCACACCACCATGCTTGGGGATACAGAAGGGATTAAAGTGCAGGATATAAGCATTAAGACATTACATGAATTTGCATTCTTGGCTAGGCTTTGCGAAACATTAGTCTTTCTGTCGTCACGGATGCAGCAGAGTATTGGCTTTAGCTTAAAAGTTCATGCATGAAGCATAATCAGAACTGTATTATTTCTCACTAGCTAAAAAAATCTCTTTAATGGCAGGCATTCATCATTCCTCTAAATTTCACCCAGTGGCTCATGGGACCCCTGATGTAATTCATTCTTTCTCTCATGCTCCCTCCTTTCTTCACTCCTTCTTTCATTCCCCCTTCTCTTTCTCTCCCCTTCCTTCTTTCTTCCCGGTCCCCCATCTTTATTTTTCTGCCAATTTAACATAGTATTTTTTCATATCTTTTTTTAGTATTAAACTGCACAACATTTTAATATCATAGTAGTCTTTCTATAGAGTTTCACAGTCTAGATAGTGCTTTACAAGGATAACAATGATAGCAAACATTTGTACAGCACTTACCATGTGCCAGACAGTCTTCGGAACACATTACTGTAAACATTAACTCGTTCAGTCCTTCCAGGTAGGTGCTATTAGTATCCCCATGTTACAGAACGGAACAGAGTATATTGAACCACAGGAAAGTTAAGTAACTTACTCAAGATCACGGCTAGTAAATGGCAAAGCTGGGATATGAACCCATGAGGTTTGATGCCTGGGTAATGTTCTCACCACCATAAATAGTTGCTTCTTATATTTGATTTCCTTTCACCACAGTTTTCACCATGGAAATTTTTTTGTCATTTTCTGGTAAGGTGATCACATAGTATTCAAGTGACCCCAAATAAGAATCATTGGTCCACATTTCTTATTGGTATAATTATATTTTTTAAAATTTTTCAACATCAGAGACATTGACAACAACAAACTGACTTAGTTTTAAATGCTTTGGATAGGAACCTTTATACCCAGCCTCCCTCTTCATGCCCTTGTTTAATTTTTTATTAAAAATTAGCAAATTTGAAGATGATGAAAGGATTGTAATTTGTATCTGAAAACAAATAGCCTTCCATCCTAACCTTGTCAAACAGAAAATAGATTTGATTAGTTGGGCTGGAAATAATTCACCAGATTGATTCTATAACTACCTGTGTAATTGTGACTGCCTTTGACTTCTGATCTTGATCAGTAGGAAAATAAAATTGAGGAAAATCAAGAGGATGCTTGATGGGATTTGAAAGTGTAAAGACTCAGTCTTAACTCTCATAGGGGATAGTTGGTATTGACTTGTTTCTTGTTTTGACATTTTAAGTTGTAGACCAGAGTCTACCTACTTGCCTAATCCTGAAGATTAAAAAAAAAACAGTGAGACGTATACTGTCAAGGTGCCCTCCCCACTGTGTATCACAAGTCAAATTCCAGCTTCATTCAGATAATCCATGAAGAAAGGGAAACTTGCTCACTATAATAAATTAAGCCTCATAAATCTATTAAAATGATATATAGTAATATTCACCTTCAAGATTTTAAAAAACCTTTTCATATATGCAAAATCCTTTCATGTTTCTGCAACTGAATTTTGTATAAAAGCTGCTAAATGATTTGAAAAGATAGGAGCTGTTACTATACAATCAAAAGATGCTTGCCATATTTCAAGATGGCAGGAGGAGACAAAACCACGGCCTACCTCCATGAATTCCATTAGCTTAAGAATTTATTGTTATTATTATTTTGTTTGCTTTTGCTCCAGCTTTTATTTCTGTTAAAATGAACAGTATGTCAGGTGGCATATAACTTACTGAGCCGTATTGACGAGGCAGAAGCTCAGACATAATTTAGGTGATTGCACTGGAGCACCTTTTTAGATTCTGTCTCTCTCTCATGCTGAAATTCTGTTTCTCTGATTATTATGAAACATGATTTAAAGTAAACATAATAAAGTTCAGATTCTGATGCCAGGTTTCCTTTTTTGTTTTCTCAATGCAGTGATGCCCCTACCCCCATCCCTGTAGGCTTAGGTCGAGCCTCTTCTATCACTGTTCTGTAACTCAGGAGCACCTATGTGGCTGCAGCGATTGAGAAGCTATAATTAGTATAGTTAATGAACAATGAAATGCTGCCTCCCTTTTTATTAAGAGCAGTTAGGGTGCTGTATTTGGGAAGGTGGAAGAATTTACCCCCCACCCACAGTAATTAATTGACCTCCTTGTCATCTATTGAGACACAAGGAGAATAAAAATTTTCAGTCTAAGGGTTAGAGTTGGTGGATGTTGCTGTGCAACTGGGCATTGATTTCCATTTTTGTTCTTTTTCTATTCCTTCTGTATTGATCCTTATTGTCACAGCTCAAGGAATCCTCCTATTTTCTTTAAAAAATCCTTCATAAAATTTTAGAGGTTTAAATTCAGTGTCACAAAGTTTCTACTGTTATATTTGAGGAGTCCTAGAATCTTCTAACGTCATCCATTGCTGTCATTTTATTGTAGAGAAGACATTTTCAGGGCAGTTAAGTGAGGTGGCTGAAGTCACTCTGCAAATTCACATCTAACATTATGCAACAGATGACGTTTTCTAAGTAGACTCCCTAGATAAAAATGAAATAACAAATGCATGAAAATGTTTTCTGAAAAATAAACATCATATTACCACTTAAACTCATGTTAACTTGAAACATTGAAGATTTTTGTCTTTCTATGTGAGAACCCAAATTATAGACAGTACAAGGATTGAGATAAAACAAGGATTTTATTTATTTATGGGAAGAAATAAGGTAGTTTTAGGGAAAAATAAACTTGTGTGACATATTTTATGTATTTTTCTTCATCATTTTACTACTGCAATATAGTTCACATACAAAATTTACCTCTTTGTTTGTTTCAAGATAGGGTCTCACTGTGTCACCCGGACTGGAGTGCAGTGGCACCATCAAGGTTCACTGCAGCCTCTCCTCCACAGGCTAGGATGATCCTCCCATCTCAGCCTCCTAAGTAACTGGAATTACAAGCACACACCACCACATTGGCTAATTTTTGTATTTATTGTAGAGACAAGGTTTCACCTTGTTACACAGGTTGGACTCAAACTACTAGACTCAGGCTATCCATCTACCTTGGCCTCCCAAAGTGCTGGGATTACAGGTATGAGCCAAATTCACCCTTAAAAAGAAATTCAGTGAAGGTACTTTATATTTAAATGTTAAGTGGATATATTATAAAGAATCAAGAAGTCAAGAAGAGCACTGGGCTTTTTGTTCTAGCTTTGGTGAATATTTATGTTTCTTTTGTTTGTATTGCCCTTTTTTTTTTTTTTTTGCTATGGAGTTTCACTCTTGTTGCCCAGGCTGTAGCATAATGGTGCTATCTTGGCTCACTGTAACCTCTGCCTCCCAGGTTCAAGCAATTCTCCTGCCTCAGCCTCCTGAGTAGCTGAGATTACAGGCATGCACCACCATGCCTGGCTAATTTTGTATTTTTTATAGAGACAGGGTTTCTCCATGTTGGTCAGGCTGGTTTCAAACTCCTGACCTCAGGTGATCCACCTGCCTTGGCCTCCCAAAGTGCTGGGATTACAGGCGAAAGCCACCACGCCCAGCCTTGTGTGCTTTTAAACATCTGATGGAGGGAAACTATAAAGGCACTGAGGAGTTGTTTGAAAATGCCAATGTCAGTTTGGGCCAAACTCCAGCTTGAGGCTTGAGTGCAAGGCCAAGATTAGGGTGATTGAGGTGCCTGTCACTGTATACAGGACAGATTTGATTTGTTGTTTGCTTTGTTGAATCCATGACATTGCAAGGGACTGCAAGGTCTTCAGTTTTACTTGTGTAAGAGGGAGGCGGGGAGGGAGGGAAGGAAGGAAGGAGGGAAGAAGGGAGGGAAGGAAGGAAGGAGGGAAGGAGGCAGGGAGGGAAGGAAGGAAAAGAAGGAAGGAGGGAGGGAGGGAAGGAGGGAGGGAGGAGAGAGAAAGAAAAGAAAGGAAAGAAAAGGAAGAAAGGAAAGAAGGAGGGAGGGAGGAAAAAAGGAAGGAAGGAGGGAGGGAGCCTGGTTTTCTCTTCACATCTCCCACTTTCCAAGCATAGTCACATGTTATTGAGATAGATATCATTTATCAAGTCATGAATAAGGATCCTTCATTAGGTTATAACTGACTACTACTGTGCTGCAACAGAGGCCTTGTGGAGACAGAGAAACAGCAACTTTATTGGCATGGTCCTCCTTCTAGGTGGAGAATTCACCTTTGGTTTCCTTGGTGGACCTCCCTGGGCAACATATTGCCAGGACAGTATAGGACATCAAACTCCTGACAGTGATTCTGTGCACAGATGGGGAAGACATTCTTCTTCCTGAAATAAAGCAACAGAGGAATGCTGATCACAGAACTCACTTTTCTTAGGCTTTTGGTGTCTATAAAGAAAATGATCTGTAGTATTCATGTCTCAAAGCCAGCTCTTAGGGCAAAGGGAGCCATCTTTCCCCAAAGCTGAAAATCTGCCAGTAAGTTTCATAAAAACTACCAGCTTCCGTATTTATCTGTCTACCGTTGTATGGTAAAAATATTTGCATGAAAAGAACATCTTTGTTGCTTTAAGACTTCATCTGCTCTTGGTACTCATTTGCTCTTGAAAAGGGATATAATCTTTTGTTTTTGATCTATAATCATCCCCACAGCAACCAATTGTGATACCACAGAGCAAGGATTATAATTTTTGCTAGGCAGTAAGCAAATGAACTTTGAAACAAAGCTGTTCATTTTTCCCAAATGGCCCTGAGAATGAGAAGACCAATTCTAAAAATTTTAGCTACAAAAAATTTAAAAATAAATAAATATGAAAATGTTAGCTACCTAAGAAATAATTTTCAAGAAATGAATGTTCCTTCTTTAAAAGTCAAGATAATTTTCCAGCTTTATACTCAGCTTATCTTGTAAAACAGATATTTACTGAACTCTTACGACGTGTAAGGTGCTTTGCTAGACTCTGGAGTACAAAAATAAATGATGCATAAGTTTTGCCCTAGAATACTGAGTCCGAGGGTTGCTTTAGTTTTTTCACCTAAACTTTACCAAAGCTACAATAACTAGAATTTGTCAGGATTTTGGTATGCAGCTGTAAGTTTTACTCCAGGGTTAATAGGACTCGCATTTTTGTCTACATTCGTTACATGTACCGTGTGAGGGGCGATGATATTTTTTCGTTTTCTGACACTCAATACATTCAAGATTTGGAAATTCAGTAGGTCAGGGAAGTTAGTGTCTTAACAACTGTCTAAACTCTGTGCTTCAAAATATTTGCTAATTTTTTTAACAGAAAAATAAATCCTTCAAATGCTTAGATTTTGGGACCCATTGTAGGGAAAACTCATGTTACTCTTTCTCATGTTCTGTTACTTGAATGTATGTAAAATAAGATTAGGGAACTCTCTATTATGCTTCCCTGGCAGAACTTCTTCAGGTTTCTCTAAGCTGTGGGAGCAGTTAACAGACATAGTATTTTGTTTTATAATTTCATCCAAAATTCCCCTAGTTGAATGAAATGTATGCCTCCTGAGAAAGAAATATGGGATGCCAAAGAATCCTATAGATATTTTTCTGTTCTCCCCTTATTAGAAATCATTGGTTAAGGTAACCTGCTTATGTTTTAATATTTACATTGGTAAAAGAGGCTCTGTCTTTTAGAGCATACCATTTGTGTTTGTTACTTTGCACATATTGTCATTTATTACATTGTTTAGGCTTTATGTTTTTTGTTTGCTATATTGTTCAGTTTTCAAAGCATACCCTCTAAATGGAGTAACTAAGACTCACTCTGTATAAAGACTCAATCTATCACTTAATATTTTTTCTTAATAAACAATAGGTATTTAAAATGCCCTCAAACATATTATCTTTTCCAGAATAAAATTCTGCTTACTTTTATTGGATAGCTTGATTATTAATATTGTTTTTCTTTTTTTGGAGAGTGGGTCATGCTTTGTCGCAGACTGGAGTGCAGTGACATAATCTCATCTCAGCTCACTTCAACCTTGAACCCCTGGGCTCAAACTATCCTCCTACCTCAGGGTCCCAAGTAGCTGGGACTACAGGTGTGCATCACCACCTTTGGTGGCCAGTTTAAAAAACTTTTTTTTAGAAATGGTGTCTCACTGTGTTGCTGAGGCCAGTCTTGAACTCCTGGCCTCAAGTGGTAATACTTTTGATTTTGAGAGAAGTAGTCATTTTTATAGGACGTTACCATCAGACAGACAGACATAAATCTCCTAGGATGGGTATGTTTACTCATTTGCCCACTATTGGTTCTGAGAAGATATTTTTATTCTTCCAACATACTCTAGACCTTGTTCATTTGTACAGCTTGAATGGGCTACAGCTTAACCAATGGGTTATTTTCAGTAATTTTGATAATCAGTATAATTGCTGTGAAGTCTATGAATTTACAGCTATCAGCGTTGATGGAACATACCCCAAGAATGCATCAGTGTGTTATCCTCAGGTTTGTAATCCTGGTATATATGATAAGACTACATGTAATTAAAAAAAAGTAAGTTTCCCAACCTCAAAAGGCTTTCACAGAAATTGAGACAAGAAATGATTAAAATTACAAAACAACATATTTTACATACATTTTACATGCCCTGGGCTAGCCATTTTATTAAAGTATATACATGTATACCAGACAGTCTTCCCATTCAGGAACTTACTATAGAGTTGGGGAAATAAAGAATTGTCAAATGAAAAGATAAGTTTTGATAATCAATTCAAGCAACTTTACAAGAAGAAATGCTACAAGGCTAAACATAGCTAGTTGCCAAGTGGAAGCTCCAGTCTGTAACATATGATAGTGGCACACGTGGAAGCGTGTAAGAAAGCTCTAGGCTGTAATGAATTGGGAGAGTGGGATTTAAGCTGAACTTTGTTGAAAGGAAGGTAGGATTTAGGGGAAAAAAACCAGAAAGGATAAGAAAGTACTCTCTAAGCAAGAAATACTCCAGTGCAAAGGAGTCAGAAATGAGAACCTCCAACATGGACAGAGGAAAACAGAGCCAAGGGCTGGAATTTAGAATTATTCAATAGAACTGATTATAGCCAATTCACCATTTATATTGAGTTAGTATGTACCCTGAGTACCACAACATGGCAATTCCTGACTTTAAGGAACATTAAGTCAATACAGGAAACAACATAATATAAAATAAGTCAAATGTAGACACAGAGTGCAATAGGCATCTGAAAACAAAACATTTAATAATCTTTCAAAGAGAACTAAAGCTAGTTTTTAAATTTCAGTGTTAGTATACCTGTGTGTTTGGATTACAGCTACTGTTTCAACTTTGTCTTTGCACACATGCTATAATTGTCAGCTTTCTGTTGTATTTTATTTGATGTCTTCTGCATCCCCTGAGTATAAATATGCCTCTTTCACTGGCAACCTACATTTTGATCATGTACATGTCTCTGTCACATTAGTTAATAGAATACTTGAAAGGGTGATGGTAATACAGGATGACAACAGCTATACTTTTTCTGTGTTCAGACTCAGTAAACTGTGGTTATGTAGTTAAGCAATGCAGTTCTTTGTTAATGACAGATTTATTGAAGACAAGCTTTCAGGAGCTTTTAGATTCTACTAGAAATCCTACTAAAGTGCTATCCATTAAACCATTAGAATAGTCATTAAAACTGTTAGTGTAGACTTGTTTTTCATGAGTTGTTGGTCTCTCACCGTTCTTAGTGGTTTCTACCAATACTGCTCTACGACTTGCTTCATTATGGCTATTCATTTCCGAGGAAAGAATGCACATCAGCTTTGTCTCTTTTCCTGCAAAATTTATGGTCTGTGAGCGTTGTGGGGCAGCACTGCTGGGTGTGTAGAAACAAGGGAGAACTTGAGATGCATCTTTTTGTTTCCAATTATTAAGGGTAAAGATTATACTTAATATCCCACTCTTTTGGATTTAATACGAATCATGTTAGAATCTATTGATTATAGAAAGCTGTGGCTTGCTTTCATTGTCAAAAAATTTTGGAAATGAAAACCATGGGATGAATGCATCATTAAACCAAATTGACAGAGGTATCTGGTGTTTATTTTCCTTACTGTCCATACTTTTTAAATAAGGAAGTAAGCTCTATAATAATAAATTTATGATTTATATATCTATTAGAGTGTCGTAGTTAAGAGCTCTATCTTCAAAGTCAGGAATCCCTCGATTTACATCCCAGCTCTCCTAATTTATGGATCACCAAGAGTCACTCATGGAAAGTATCTTAACCCCTCTACGTTTCAATTTCTTTATCTGGAATATGGAGATAACAATATCAAAGATACCTCTAAATTTGTTTTAAGAATTACATGGGATTCTGTAAGTAGTGATAATTCACCCCTCATTGTCATCATCATCCACAAAATCAGAAGTAATTTAACCTGATTACTTCTTACTACCATTCTTTGGTGAGTTTAGCATGAGACAGTCTAGTCTTGTGTTTTGGCTCTTCAGTATTCCTTCTTGATCATAAGTCTACACTGAACTTACCTTCATGGACCCCAGAAACCAGCTGAAAAATTTTCTATGGATTTCACAAAATGCTCTCCAGAGTGTTGAGACCTACAGTCTGCTCCTTCTGCCTCTGACGTGACAAGACAAAGTCACATGTCAGTTACGAAAAGTGTTTTGCAACTCTCTTTATTCTCTCTTCCTAGAAAGTAGTATAGTGCTCACAAATGGAAAAATTGAAGAACATAGATAGTAAACATAAGGAAACAAAATAATTGTCATTTATCACAGCTCAGAGATAACTGCTGATAGCATTGGTATATAGCATTCCAGGTTTTTATATGTGTGTATTCATATATGTATGCAGTGTGTATGTATATATATGTATATATTTTAAGAAAAGTACTGTTTTATCTTTCCATGCCACTAGATACATAACCATTTTAATAGCTTCATACTTTTTCATACCATCTGCTCTTATATTAAAGCTATTTCCATGCTTTTCAAAGTTATTTTAAATGATTCTATACATGTCCTATACCTGTGCCCAGGGGAAAGATTTTTTTCACTTTCAAGGCTTTTTGGCAGAGTTTAGTATCTGACAGTATGTCTGAAGTCTACCAGGTAATGGATGAATGAAAGACTGGCTTAATTTTTGGAGAAAGTACACAGGGGTGTGACTTGAGCCAGGTAGAGAAGGCAAATTGATCCCAAGACAGGCCTCCAGTCCTTGAGAGTACCTTGATACGGTCACTTTACAACTTGATCCTTAGTTCTGAAACTTGAAGGAGATCTGTTTTCTGGAAAGCTCACTTTCACGAGTTGAGTGATCTGAGTGACCATGTAATTAAGCTGTGTGATAGCTACCATCATTCTGAGAGGACCAGATTTTCAGGGTCATCATCCTCCCTGGCCCTCCATTGTCTACGTGTCTGTGCCTTACTTTCCTACTGACCGACATGCATTTTTTTTTTTGGATATGTTAATGCACAGATTTTTAAAAGACATGCTGATATATGTTATAATGTTTAGAATATATTACATTTGAAGATGTATCATAGTTGAATTGTTTAATACTCAAGCAATAGAATAACTCTATGGTTTTATTTCCAAAGCACTGAAAAGAAAAAAGAAATGATGACCTAATTACATTTAATATTTCAATCACAGCCTTAAATATTATAAATTATATGTGATACACAAGATTAAAAGTTGTGTCTATAGAATGTATTATCAGTGTGTAAAATTAGTTCATTTACTTTGATCATAATTGAATACATATGCAATCACAATTGAATACGAATCCAGACAGCTTATATACTGAACTTTCCTTCCATCTCCAATGCCGCCTTAGGACAAAGATAAAGCAGTTATCTGAATGGGCTAAATTGTTGGTTTATTACAGAGCACAGTAAATGTGTGCTGAGAAACACATTCTCTGCTTTCTTCCTTTTTCTCTTTTCTGTGCAGCGCCATAGGTAAGCTGAATGAGGGTGAATCATGGTAAAGTCAACTACATTCTCTCATTCTGGATTCAATATCTCATTGCTGTATCAACAGTGTTAGATAATTGGAGATAGGTATTGCATTGCAGAAATTTATCTTTACTTTTTCCCACCCATCTATTCATGTGATAGAGTCTGTAAGTGGACTTAGTTTTTAGCAGAGACTGATATCTGTGTCTGTCTCTGTTTCTCTCTCTCTCTCCCTCCCTTTCTCTCTCCCTCCCTCCTTCTGTCCCTCCCTCCCTCCATCCCTCCGTCCCTTCCTCCCCCCACCTACATGTACACACCTGACTCTGATGGTTATGACACTGTCATGAAGCTTGCCTGGATATAGATGTGAATATGAGGAAGTTAGGTAGGACCAGCTGTACCTTGGGATGGCCATATAATTTCTTGCCCATACTGGGACACTTTGAGAGTGAGAAAGGGTCCTATAAATAACTATGCTGTGATAATAGCTTAGAACTGGGGTGTAGGGACTACCTAACTGAAACTCAGCCTATTTTAGAGTTCTATTCTGGAGTATTTATTCTTCCATCTGATCACAGTCCTTCCATTCTCCCTACAACTCCCAACATAAGTGGCTTTGAGATCTTTGGGAAGCACAACTGTTCAAACAAATCAAAAAACAAAAACAACTATTGTATTAAAATGGCCAGCTAATTGTATAAACCTATACTGCTATCAGAAAATTGGGTCATATGGTCTATACAGAACTGTCATTGTCAAGTAGCCATTATGTGTTACTTCCAAATAGTAAGTAGATATGTAAAAGTTGGAAAACAGAGTATAAAAGGCTGTCACAGGTGATAGCTTAGAATGAATTTCAAATAAACGAAAGTCAGAGATGGCTTTTATGAATTAGGTTGCAGCCACTTTTGAGTTGGGAGCCATTTCTGCTTAAAATTATTTTTTATATCTCTGGTCTATTTTAATGTGTATTTGTTTTATCACACCTTTGGAAGGGAAATTTTCTTAACTATTTCCGAGATTCTAAGGCAAAAGTAATAGTTGCTGTGTATCTTGCCTATAATGCATCTTAGCTATTCATTCCACAAATACATTTTAAAATTCACTATATACTAAACACAGAATGTACAATATCAGTTAAATCACAACCCCATAGCAGTGTTCTCAAGTGATTCCGTTATTTCCAGAGGTCTAATGTATAAAATCATCAATGCACTGATTTTTTTTCCTAATATTTAACTTAGAATAGTCTCTAATTTTACAATATAAAACTAATATACATTTTTTAAAAACTTGTCTTTGAAAGTAATCTTTTAGTTTAGAAAGATACTAAACTCTTAAAATTCTAGATTGTGTTAATTTATTCTAACCTTTCTAGTTTATCACGTGTAAGAGATAAATATACATGACATTTTAGGTTGTAAATACTTTCTAAGGCACTTGAGCACCATGGTTATAAGTAGTAATGATCATTCTGTGTGTCTTCTTTAATTGGAAGCCTATATTTAGTTTGGTATATTGCTACCTTACCTGCAAGGACTGATAATATTAATGGCATGGGGTTGTTCGAATATATACTGTGCCCAAAGGGCACATGTGTCTAGTCATGTTCTTCAGTCAGAGAGTTATACTAAATACATTTGGTATGAAAGAGGGTACAGGAGTTTTTGAAGTGATTATTTGGAATTTTCTGTGTTCTGACACAGAATGGGAGAAAACATTACTCTTTCTTATTTGATTTTGGATGTAGAATTTTTATCTCTTTCTAAATGAGAAAATGACATTTGAAACGCATTGACTGAACATTAAGAAAAGTGTATTTATGTAGAAATTCATCTGTTCCCCTCACCCCCATCTGAAACTAAATATGGAAAAAGAAACAAAGACTTAGTAAAGAAACTTTGTGTTAAATGACAAGCAAAGCAATGATGAAGGGCCGTAATACATCTATGTTTAGGATGCAAAGTAAAAATAATAGGAAGAAAAACAGTATGTTTAAAATTAGCTTAGACATTTTCATATTTGATTAAAAGAATTACTGTTATCACTTAAACTAATCTGACTTTATAAAATGAAGATGATGATTTATCTTAACAATTTTCCTTATAGTGTTTCTTAAATGATGTTGTAATAACAGTCACACAACAACCGTGAAACCAAGCTATTCATTCATAATTTGTTTTCTTTTGAATCTACTTATGTACTGGGTTTTCTAAATGGTCAAGTTTCTATTATCATATGAAATGCAAAAAGTGAGAAACATATGCGGCTGTGCTGTTTTTTGTTATCTCTGCCAGAAAAGTAAATCAGGTTCCAAATTATATAGATGGATGTATGTTATAAGGTAAGTAGGAGAGCAGAAATAGATTTATTTGCATAAATTGGGCAGTTGCCTCAGTTTTATGCTTTAATATCAAAAAAGACACAGCTAGCATCAAGGAGAAAGCAGACATTCCTTGGAGGCTAAGACTGTCTTTGATCAGGGATGTTCTTATACAAGTCACTGGGTAGAGAGAAGAGAAGGTAAAACATCTAGCATTCTTCTAATGATAACTTTGCATCAGGTGCTTTACACTTAATACTTTAGGATCTATACAGATGTGTCAGAATTTACAAAGAGCATTCATCTGGTTAATTTGGTGCCAAAAACTGGTACCTTGTTATCCATGGAAAAGAAACAATGCAGCTGTGAATTATTTAGTTTAATACTGCACATTGATTGTATTTGCTAGATAATTTTGTCTGTTACCTAAACTCAATCATATACTCTTTAATGTTGCCATACTCTTTAATGTTTCTGGGTGTGCACAACCTATTTTAATATTTTGTTTGATGAGATGGGGTCTTGCTATGTGGCCCAGGCTGGACTCAAACTCCAGGGCTCAAGCAGTCCTCCTGCCTCAGCCTCCTGAGTAGAGTAGGTGAGATTACCGGCACATGCCGCCTCACCAGGATCCTCTTTAATTATTACATATCATAGTCTATAAGTGATTTGCAGATCAAGTGACTTCTTTTTATAAATCGTTGTATTTAAGTTTTACCATTTCACACCACATTGTCTATTTAACAAAGAAGTTTAATAAATTTCTAATAACATTTTCTTGCCCCAGACTGCCTGGAGATTCTTTAATACTTTTTGCTTTTTCAAATAATATTAGAAATTCTAATCTGTGAATTAATTGTATTTGTAAAGTGATTTCCAAGGATACGCTCTTTTCTTAAGAAATTCAACTATATAGAATTCAAAGATGTGAAGAAATAAAAAAAAGAACATAACCTATAAATCTGTCCATCTCTTTCTTATTATTCACTTTATTTGATATAGGAGATAAATAGCTAAAAATGAAAACTTTAGGATTGAGATATATCACTGATCTTATCACCTTGTCTTTGGAAACTAGAAATGTCTTTCTTCTGCATTTAGTAATATTCAGGAAAATGTTTGGCATATTAAAAAGCAGTGTATAGTGCTGGATGTGGTGGCTCATGCCTGTAATCCCATCGCTTTGGGAGGCCAAGGCAAGTGGTTCACTTGAGGTCAAGAGTTTGAGAGCAGCCTAGCCTGTCTCTACTAAAAATTCAGGAATTAGACCATGGTGACACATGCCTGTTAATCCATCTACTTGAGAGTCTGAGGTAGGAGATTTGCTTGAACCTGGGAGGCAGAGGTTGCAGTGAGCTGAGATCATGCCACTGCATTCCAGCCTGGGTGACAGAGTCAAGATCCTGCCACATACACACAAAAAAAGTATATAGTAAAAAAATACAGTTCTTTAAATCTTCAGTCTTAAAGTATTATGTTCTTTATTGAACTCTTATGTGGAACAGTCTCCCAAAAGTATTCTTTTCTACAGTCACATCCTAAAATAATAAAACAGCTAATCTGAATTCTAGAGAGTAGATCATGTTGCCCTACTGAGTTAAAAAAGAATTCAGTATTTTTGTTTTTCTTGTTATTGTTTGTCATCGTTTTTAATCCATGTTAGATTAGGATAATTCTAATATACTTCTGGGAGTAAATGGTATCCTCAGTGAAATAAACTAACTCATCTTTAGTACCGTGATATAATTTAGAATAAATTGTTTATCAAAGTTTGCCTCAAATATTTACCCACTTCCCATGAATGAATGACTTACTGTGAGCATGTTTTATCCTTTTTGCTTCCCTATGTATCAATTCTAATAATATATGTTATTGCTTTAAGTAATTTTCTATAAATATTTGTTACATTGTATGTTAGAGTCACAATTTCAAATGAAACCATTAGACAACAGCTAAAGTTGATGCATTTTATCACTTATCTGAAGCCAGAATTTTAACTGTGTACAAAAATATGTGACTGAAACACTTCTTGATGTCTTCAGTGAGTGTGGTATGTTAATACATTTTCTACATCTTTTCTGCTACTGATGGTGGGGCACTCCCACATCCATCCGTTTGTTAATACTGAGAGTCTTGAAAAGTCTCTATTTCAGTCCTTCACTCTAATGGTGGCCTAGATCAGAGGTGCTCTTACAGAAAGAAACTTGGTAAGATTTGATAACTAATTGGATAAAAAGAGATAAGAGAAAATGAGGACACACACCTGACACTGGGATGACATTATTAGGGAAAGGGAACACAGAGCAAACAGACCCAAGTTACCTGACCCGCCATAGCTAATCAGGGGCAACCAGAAAGCAAGCACTCTGTTCTCTGACTTCCAGATTTTGTTCACCACTCGACTTTCTACCCCTTCCTCACATTTCAGTTTCTAAAACATCATAGGATTCAACTGAACTCACGCTCTTCTCTTTGAAGAAAGTATTCATTATGCCAATTGCAGTCTTTTACTAATTGTGCAAAATATAGCCTTTCCTATCTATGCAAACATGATCTTTTCCAAATGGGCATATATTAATTTACCATTTTCAAACAGAGAAGAGAAAGACTATGAATGAGTGAGAATTTTAAAAGGCTTAATTGCAGAAATACACAGTCAATGGTAGATTGCTTTACTAAACTTCAGAAAGGACTTGAGAATATCTCAGAGCCAACCACGTTAAGAACCAAATGAGCCTACTGATGGGGAGCTATGTGAAAAGATAGTGTTTCTCTGGAAGTTAAGGTTACTGAAAGTTCAATTCCCTGTAAAAAGAATGGTTAGTCTGACTCATGGTTTGACTAGTGAAGTCACTGGTCTAGTCCTTCTATATAATTAAATTTTTGTTAGTTGTTTTAAAAACACACAAAAACAGGATGAATCTTTTTTTGTGGTTTCTCTTTGATGAGTTTCTAAAGGGAATATTTTGAGGTTTTTCTGTTGGTGGGATGAGGGAAAGTGAAACACAGAGCAACTAGTGTTGTGTGGTGTTTTCCATATTGAATTATATTTTTCTTTTGGGTAAAAAGGTTGAATTTTGCAGAATGATTAAAGGATTTTGCTTTAAGATAATGACTTCAGCGTTACTGAGAAAGGTTACTCCCATATCAGGATATAATTTTACTCGATGACTGTAATCTGATGTGCAAATTTATGATCACTCTCTTGTTTGGGGTTTAGAATTACAAATAGAGTTCAGCAGTACTACACAGATTTTTGTTCCCAGCCTTCTGTGCATTGTGTTTCAAGATAATAGTTGAAAGGTAAGTATGTAACCTTCAAGGAATCTTCAAGGAGAAGATTCAGGATTCCTTTAAGATTCCTTGAAGGTTACACACTTACTAGAGAGGAAGAGTCTTATGGTGGCTGAACCCTCAGCTTCCAGGGCCAGAATGTGTGGACTCCGAGTCTGGCTTCTCTCCCTACTAGCTGTTTGACCCTGAGAAAGTTACTTGACTTCTCTATACCTCAGTTTCCTTATCTACAGAACCATAATCATAATGGCAACTACTTCTAGGGTCTTTGAGAAGATAAATGAGTTAGTATGTACAAAGCACAAGAAAACATAGTAAATGTTATCTAGGTATTAGTTACTATAAATATTTATATTTTAATTCTGAATTTTTCTCAAGAATACAATGCACACCTCTAATCCATCTGCTATATATAGCTTATTTTTCCAATTACCAAGTTTGAGACCAAGTTCTGGTTGATTTTAAAAAAAGGATTAGAACTTTCAGACCATCAAGTTAAAGACTAAATACATGCAAAGTATTTTATATTAGCAAGTATCTGCTTGAGACTTTCCCATTCTTCTTTAAATCACTCACGGTAGGATTTTGTTTCTTCTATTGGGTCACTTTTTCTGAGTAAGCAAAGCCTTTGAGTAGAAGATCTATTGTTAGCATTAGAAAGATCCAGTGAAAAGCTGCGGTGGGGAGGAGGAGCCTAGTGCCCCATGTGCAGGCAGGGAAGTAGTGCAAATTGGTTTGGCTTGTTGGCAAAATTTTAGGTGCTATACAGGGTTCATTCAGTGTCTGTTTTTCAAGGTGCTTTTTGATTGGTTGGAGACACAAAAGTTAATACGATGAAGTAGCATTTTTGTTTGTGAATCCTGTGATAATTTACGAATTTCATATCGTATATAAAAGTGTTTTAATCAACTTTTAGTTGAATAAATCTAGCTTACTTTATTTCTAACTTGCAAAATTCTCCACAATGGAGAATGAAGAAAGCCTGGCCAGGATTTCAGCTCGGGAAGGTAAAACTTCAGATTGAGTGCTGGGAAGGCAAGGGGATCCCACAGAAGAGTATCTGGGTAGACAGAGCTGGATAGACATAACTATGAGTCAAGCTCAGGAAAACCAGACACTAACAGCAGCAGAATCAAAGGAAGGAATTGAGTCCATTAGGAACAAAGGTACTTATTTCAAATTGTTTTGAATAATTAATATTGGGATAATCTCAGCTTAATTTTACAGTAGAAAAAGATGCATTCATTGTCAGGGTGAACTGACCAAAAATACAGGGTGAAGTGAAAGTCAACTTTTATATTCCTCAAGGTCTACATTATTCTTTCTTCGTTTTGGCTGTTTCACTCTTAAGAGGACAGCAGTAAGAGAAGCTTGAGAACAGAGAGGCAAAGCAGCTGTGTTCGTCACCAGAAATTAGGGTCTTACTTATTATCTGTGATATCTTTGTCTTATTGACATGGATAATTGAAATTTGATTTTCCTCAACCAGTTTTATGTATTTTTTGAAATATAAAAAATCTTAGTATACCTCACCTACTTTCAGTTGTTATTATTCTTTACTGAGTTTACTGCTCTCAGCATTCTGACAAGCTCCAAAAATAATGACCTGTGTTGTGTTTTATTAAACGTTCAGTCAGACAGATAGATACAGATGGATGAATGCTGTGTTGCACAAAGACAAGTCAGCATTATTTAATCAATGTTTGTTTGATCCATGTAAAACGAGTATAAATGTAAGCTGCATCCCATCTGTTTTATCACCCCTGTGAAGCCAGCCTCATTTTTAAAACTTGATTTCTTATGTAATTGCCCCAGAATGACACAGGATGATAAGTTGGGAAGAAATGCCATTTGGACTGGTGAGACAAAGGATAGTGATGTGTAGGTGTGTTTCATAAGTTGAGCTTTTTCCTTTTGCAGTGGCATTCTGGATCGTTAAGTAGCATCATGGCTTAATCATTACTGGCTGTTAATTATCAGCGGAGCTTTGGAATCACACAGACCTGGGTTTGAGGGTAACTGTATGAATCTAGTCATGTAAGCTTAGCCAAATTACTTAAATACCAAGTGTCACAGAGCCTGTCATGAAGAAGGCCCTCTGTAAGAATAACTAATCTTTAATTTTCTCACCTGCCAAATGGAAAAAACAATACCTACCTCACAACAATTGTGAAAATTAAGCAGAATTCTTCATATAAAGCATAATGACCTAGCACATATTATTGTAATTATCCTGTTATTTGTTGGTCTTCATCTCATGGGCCACACTTTAAACCTAAGCATATTATCTAACATATGGGGCACACAACTCATGTTTCTATTACTTTTTAAAGTCTTCAATGTAGGTATGAAATAAGTCCTACAGAAGGCTGAAAACATGTGGCAAGAGTGGAAATGGACATGAGTTAACAGTGTCTTTCAGTTAATAGATTCAATTTCATTACTATAAGTAAATGCATGCCGTCTTATACATCTGTGGGTGATCTTAGTCTAAGTAAAACAAGGATATAAGAGGGAGTAGTATCTTCTACCAAAAGCACTGTACATATATCAGTGAGCTTAGTAGCTTCTTGGGATGTTTAAACGATGTGTAAGAAGCTTATGTATCCAATAATGTTCATCAGTACAAAGTGGAATACCAGTGGTAGTTATAATTTCATGATCACATACTTAATCACTTAGCCATATGATAATAGATGTTAAGTATTGTAATTTTGGATACTGTACAACGAAGTTTCCATAATTTGTTCTCTAACTCCCATGTTATACAGAGGAATTACTCTGTGATTTCTCTTTATGAACTTTTCTCAAAAACATTTATTCATCAATTCTATGCATTTGCTTAAATAACACCTGTTGAACCATTTACTGAGCCAGGTATAGTATAGATGCAAAGATGACAAAAGCTGCATAGGTAGGAATTTAGAATTTAGGCTGTAGGTCACACAGAGACAGTGGAAGTTATTAAACAGGGAGCTAACCTGTCCGGAGCTATATTTTAGAAAGACAACTTTGGCAGCACTATGAAGAGTGGATTGGAATAAGAGAGTAGAGAAGGGATTTCAGTCAGACAACAGATACCAATGTTCTGGATGCAGAAAGTAGCAATGAGGTTGCAAATTTGAGAGGTTTTTAAGGCAGGCCTTTGTCACTGAGTGGAACTGCTCTGTGTGGACATGGTTCAAGGTTGACTTGAAGGCTTCCATCAGGGTATCTGAATGCTTCAGTACCTTTGGCTCATAGGATGCTTGGGTAGAATTAAATTCTGCAAGGGAGATGAAAAATTTCCCTGGAAGAGCAAACTACAAAGCCCTTTAGTTACATTGCTTTTCAGACTCTAAGGTATGGGTAATTATCAATATTTTCCTGAATACTGTTCAGTGACTATTTCATATATAGATTAACACAGGCTAAGAAAGGAAAACAGTTTAATAATCTTTAGTAAATTTAGAGGCTGAAATCTATACTGCTGAGAATTTTAGAATGTTTGGAGGCTATTCAAGTCTACTAACAGACTTGACTCTTTACACTTGTGAGTTTTACTGTTATGCTGAATTCTCTGCCTTTTGACAGAAAGTGTGCATGTCTTTAATATTTTGATAGCTGTTGGATATGTTTTACTCTCAACTTCTACATACATACATAAGGGCATTGAAAATACCCAACATCAAAAATAACCACTAAACATTCTGTTAGCATAATACAGTATCTTTACTTTTAAAAAAAAAATTATCTGGGTATAAACCTGTTTTATCATCATTCTTGAAATCTTGATTTTGATTATTTGAAATTATGTTTGTATAATTAATGAACTTGTGTTTCCATATATCAGTGAAATTATAAATCTTGAAAGGTATCAGTATCCTATGATGAAAGAAAAAGTATTTTGATTTCCATAACGTTTCAGGAAATTTGAGTCCTCTAGAGTTATGTGATCAAACCTGAATTTAGTCTTGAAATAAGGATTCTACTTAAATATTTTTTAATTACATACTTTATATCTGTGAGATATTTATTTTAGATTGTTGAATAATTTTGGTTGAACTATACCATCAAAGAAAGGCATAAAATCAGAAAAAGAACTAATATTTATAAAAAGCAAATTATAAACATAATAACAGATAATGATAAATAGAAAAGATATCATAAATAGAAAAACAATTTGTCTGTACTGAGTTAAATGTTATTAATCTAAGATGAGAATTAAATTTAACTGACCTCCCTTCTTTACTGTGCGTATTAACTATTGGAATCGTACAATTTGCCTTGTAATACTGGTCGTACTACGTTACAGAGAAACAGACAAAACCTTAAGTAGCCGTTAATTTGTGAGCATGAATGAACAGTAAAGCCTGTGTCCATTGAAGCCAGTGAAAGACCAGTCAACTTAAAGACTCAGCTTAGGTCCAGAGAGGAAAGAATAGGGAAGAATGATCAATATAAAATAAGGTTTACAGAACCGGAAGGACTATTGAACCAAGATAACTTGTAAAGTACAGCAGGAGAGAGGGAAATGGAAAAGTAAAAAATAAGAACGTGCCTTTCCAATAGTAACGGAACATCTATATTGATTTCTTTTTTCATTTGAATCAATGTTGGTGACTATCACTGTTTCTGCTACGATTAATCATTTTTTGTTATGCTGGTTATATTAGTGTTCAGCTTCACAGTTAGGATCATCTTGATGAAGTATGGCTTCAGAATTTTCCTTTTAAATCATGTTTATTACTTGTGATAAATGCCTGTAATCTGGTGTTTTTCAGTATTGATTTTGTGTGTATGTGTTGTTTTTCTTTTAAAGTCAATTGACCCTGGCCAGCAGTTCACATGGGAGCATTCAAACTTGGAAGTAAACAAACCAAAGAATAGATATGCGAATGTGATCGCATATGATCATTCCCGGGTTCTCCTGTCAGCTATAGAAGGTAAGGAAATGCAGACATTAGTGATACCTTTATTTTTATGGATTTGAGTATGTGCACTGAGAATATTGTTTTAGTGAAGTTATTAACCATCTGTGAAAGGAATTAGAGTGGCCATGCCTGGTGACTCATGCCTATAATTCCTGCACTTTGGGAGGCTGAAGCCAGTGGATCTCCTGAGGTCAGGAGTTCGAGACTAGCCTGGCCAACATAGTGAAATCCCGTCTCTACTAAAAACACAGAAAGTAGCCAGACGTGGTGGTGGGTGCCTGTAATCCCAGCTATTCAGGAGGCTGAGGCAGGAGAATTGCTCAAACCCGGGAAGTGGAGTTGTGGTGAACTGAGATCACGTCACTGCACTCCAGCCCCAGCCTGGTGACCGAGCAAGACTCCATCTCAAAAAAAACAAAAAGTAATTAAAATTCAAAGATAGTTTTTTCCTACTTTTTCTTTCTCACACAAATATATTATACATAGGCACACAGTAGCCCTGACACTATATGACAGAAATGGATCTCTCATTACCTTCTTGCCTTTACCTTAGATTAAAGATTTGATAATGTAGTTGATGTTTTATATGGGAAGCAACTTGAGGTTGCCCATTTTACTGATGGTTGTTGGTTGTTATGAATGGACAGGTGATTGTCAGAAGAGGCCCATAAACTAAATGGTTGTTTGTTTGTAAATAAATCTGGATATCCACTGGGGACTGTGTAAAAGTTCAGAGTTGGTAATGTGGTAATTAATATAAATTAAGTAGATTGGAAATGTCTAATTTATCTAATTTGTGGACTGCTCGGTAATCTGTCTCTTAGAATTGCAGTAAGGAGTATGTTCCAGAGGGAACAATTGTTCCTAAAAGATGATGGTTACTCCTCATATCTATCCAGCTTCATTAAAAATTCATGAAGCGGGTAGTTTCCATTCACCTGTTTCCAATGATAAATCCCATTTGCATGGCATATGAAAACAACTAGAAGTTCATGTTCAACACACAGTATTTCATTCGTTTTTCTGGCTATAGTAGCACATTGGATTGAAAAGTCCTTAGAAAATAGTTGAGGAAGCCACTTAAATCTTTCCCTGTGTTTCAACAGCCAACCTGGGTCACCCTTGTCCCATACCGTGCTCACCCTCATTGGTGCCCAGAAGAGTTTTATGGCCTCTTCATACTTGAAGCTTCACTGTTTACATTCTTGAAGATGTTCTATGAAGCAAATTATACTAGCTTCAGACCCAATTCTGTTAAGGACTTTACAGTTGAAACATGTTTATCTGTAGTTATTCGAATACCTTTCCCTTTTTTCTGCTTCTGAAATCTCTGATGACCACTGCTTTATTTTATAAATCTGACCATGTCTCCTACCTGCTTCTTCAATGTCCAAAATTTATTTGAAAGTGAAACTGCTTAAAAGCTTTCTCAGTAAGCACCATAGGCTATTAATACATTTGTTTCCAGTTTTTTGGGAAGAAAAACTATCTTTCAGCATTTGAACAGTCCTATACGTGTGGCCCTCCCTACCTCAATGTGGCATTGTTTCTCATAGATATATTTAGTAAAATTCTCATAATAAATTTACTTTGGATGGTGGAAAATACTACAGTCCCTTTTTTAGGCACCCAAAGATACTAGGTGTTCAAGAGTTAGCCTTTTTCCACACTGAAAACAGTGATTTAAATTTATTAAAATTTTACCAATACTAGATCAGGCATAATAATGTCAAGGGAGTAATTGCTTCTTTTCAAATTCTGTTTAAAAACTGTAATTAATATTTGTGGATGATTACCTTACATTTATATGTTTTCCATTTTAAAGTGTGAAAATAATAGGTTTTTTTTTTTTTTTTGGTTTCAAGTCTCTTAAATCATCCCCATAATAAATAAAAAACTGAGTCACAAATAGTAGAAAAAAATCTTTTTTTATTAGCCAAAGCAAGACAAATTATAGAAGTAAAATAAATGAATGTAAGTTGAGAATCTATTTGACATGATCTTGCCTGGAGAGCTTGTCAGTCTGCCTTTGCTGTACTGTAGCATTGTTTCCACCAAAAATTAGGTCATGCAATAACTACCACTTCCCTGTACTTTTGCTCACTTTGTCATTATTTTTCTTAACCTGTTATTTTCCACATCTTAACAGTAAAGTATGTTGAGGGATAAAAAATATACCTCCTGGTATCTTGATTATGATGGTTAGAAACTATGCACATTTCATTCCTATGCTGGTTTTATAGTATGAAAGCAGAAGCACTTGAATCACACCAAAACCTGCCTTATTATAGCTCTGTGTTCACAAATATACCCTAAATGTAGAGCTGACCTAAAAACCAAATGTCTTTCAATATTGTGTTATGCAAAAGGTTAGAAGTATTTAATTGACGTTTATGAGCTATAGAGAGCTTTAATCTAAATTACAACCGTGAACGACATTTTATCTTAAACTAAGCCCTAACCAGCAGGTATTCATGAGGGCAGTCAATCATCCTGTATCTTCAACACAGAAGAGAAAATACTGGCAACTGGAACCACAGAACCACTAATTGAGACTTCTCCTCTAAAGACAGCTTTGATAATATAGGGCCAGCTTTTAGTATATTGAAATATTAAGTGACTTCATGCACAATTTATAAAATTTAATGTGCTTGTTTTGCGTTCCAACCAGTGTTACTAACTTCAGTGGCTTTGGTTGAGAGTTTTAATTTGGGAGTTTTTGTTCTATTCTCTCAGTGGTGCTAGTTACTCCTTACATTATTTTGCAAAGTGATCTGACAGACATTAGTACAACAGCAGAAACCGAAGTGGCCACAGTGATTGATGTTGTTTTTATATTTGTGTAATAGAGCAAGTGTGTACCCTACTTCCACTGAAAATAACGGGGAAAAATTAAAAGGAATTGTATGTGGGCACTAATGTGCTTATTGAACTTTTTGAAAACAGTGACCCTTGGTGACATCTTTCCAAATCACAGTCATTTTATTTAGGCTAGGAAAAATGCAGAATAAATTCAAAAGAGTCCTAATTACAAAATGGTTTCAATTGTTTAATTATAGGATAAGCAGTATCGAAACAGAATTGAATTTTCGAACAATCCAATTACCATTGGCATCTCGTCTATGTTTAAGCAGTTCTTAGGAGAAAATAGTAATTCCTGAAGAAGAGGGCAATAGAGTTTATTTCAATGAGTTAAGATAAATATATTCTACCAAAAACTGGCTGGTATGATGTTATGTGCCTATCGTCCCAGCTACTCAGGAGGCTGAGGTGGGAGGATTGCTTGAGCCTGGGAGGTGGAGGTTGCAGTAAGCTGAGATCACCCTACTGCACTCTAGCCTGGGCGACAGAGCCAGACCCCATCTGAAAGAAACAATAAATATTTTCAAATAAAGACTAAGTGGAAGCTAATACTTTAAAGTGCATAAACAGAATATGGAATATTATGCTTACACTTGTAGAATCCACAGTTATTCAAAGTATATTTTTATTAAAATAAGAAAAGAAAATGGACAAACCGAAAGATGAAGAACAAGGAAATCTGAGCTTGGGTCACTGACTAGCTAGGTCACCTTGACTCTGAGCATTAGTTTCCTCTGCGGTAATCTCTTTCATTTCTGACTTCTAAGAGTTATTTCTATCATTTGTTTTATTTCCTGTACACCACAGTCTGATGAAGCAGCAGGATAACTATTTTACTAAATATATAGGTATTCACATTTATAGATGAGAAAACTGAAGCTCAGACAAGATTAGTCCAGAGTCACACAGTATATAAATAATATAACTCTCTAGAATCCAGCTCTTTTGATTTCTGGTCTGGGGCTTCATTTGCCCACATCACTAATAATACTTTCCTACTGATGCAGGATGTGACAGTGTCTCAAGTTACTTACCATAGATTGAAAAGCCCAATCTTACCTTTTTGCCTAAAAATCTGTTTTATCTTTTGGCATTAGCCTGTGGATAACACACATAGATTTCAGAACTTCATTTCCTATTTCCTATTTCATTTCCTATTTTATGGCATGACTAACCTGAGGCAGGGACACCATGTGGGGAATCATCAAATCTATCATTCAAATAGATCAGAGTCATAAGATTGCAGAACAAAAGTCAAGTGGATGTATACCTAATGATAATACAGGTGATCTGCTTACCTCAAATATTGTTTTACGTATCTTTAATTTCTTATTAGCCAAGGAATATCAATTAGTGGGAGGTTATTTATTATAATGCCTTGTAATTAGCAAAAATTAATTATTGCAGTCCTGGATAAAAAAAAGATGGTTATTCTAAAGTATAATTAATCTTCACTGCTGCCAGTACTATGTTTTCATTAGTAGGATTATAATTAACATTTTGTTTTAAAAGCCACATTGACATGGATTTTTAGAAAAGTGTTAGCCAAGTCCAAATATAAAGCAAAATTAAAATACTACTTTTCAATTCTACAACAAAGACAAGACATTATAATAGATATGATTATCTGGTTATCTGTCACGTGTCGAGCACCACATTATGGAGGCCCATCCCCCAAAGCTAGTAGTCATGATCTAAATTTACAGATGAGGAAACGGAAGCATTTTAAAAGTCAGCAACCTTGTGTATGATCTATAGCTAACAAGTGACAAAGTTGAAATACTAATATATGTCACTCTCAAGGCAGCTGTTCTCCCCATTAGTCCACGCAGGCCCAGAGCGGCTTTCGAAGTCCTGATAGCCCTGCCTGTGTACATCAAACCTAATTCAAAAGTGATGCCTTTTTGGCTGGGAAGATTGTCTAAGAATTTTGAAATACACATTTTGAAACACTTATGTTAGAAATCTTAGAAGTAGAGGTCTTCAGTTGTGTTCTTAGACTTCAGTCAAAATGAATTTTTCCAAAGAATAAATGACACAAATGATTTTCAGCTGTGTTTCTTTGTTTGTTCAATCTCATTTTTTAAGGTATATGGGGAAGAATACTGAATAAACACACCGAAAACTGAAAACTAAATTTCAGTTTAAACAACGTGACCTTGAGCATTTCATTTAATGCTATTAACAGTAACTCTTCGGGGAAGCTGGATCCTTTTGATAATTTCTTGAACATTTTAAACCCCACTTAAAAACAAAGAGCACTTGCATACTTTATTTGTACACTAATTTCAGAAAGTTCACGGATACACAATGTCTTTTCAAGCCCATTCTCCAGTTTAGGAAGAACCTATGACTTGGTGTCTTTAGTTGTTTTCTCATAAAACAAGGAAATGTAAGATGGTTTCTGCCATCTCCAAAATTCTGAACATTGAGTCTAAATCCTGAGATCAAAAGATAATGTAAATGGGCAAATAAATATTAAATCTTAGACAGTACGAGATTAGCTTTTTCAAGGAAAAAAAAAAGTGGGCTTATTCTAAATAGGATTATTGGCTACCATGTGACTCTCACCAAAACAGATTTAAATGGTTTTATCCATGAGAGGGTTAGAAGTGATAAAGAATAAATGCATTCTTTGACGCTAGGGCTTATGAATCTGATTTTTTTTAAAAAGCTTAGTAAAATAGGGATCCATGCCTTTGTCCATTTATGCTGCTATAACAAGATACCATAGACTGGGTAATTTATAAACAATAGAAATTTATTTCTCATGGTTCCAGAGTCTGGGAAGTCTAAGATCAAGGTGGCAGCAGGCTTGCTGTCTGGTGAGGGCCCAGTCTCTCTGCTTCCAAGATGGTGCCTTGTCTTGTTACGTTCCCCTGAGGGAAAGAATGCTATGTCCTTATATGGCCAAAAAGATAGAAAAAGGGCAAACTTTATCTTTCAAGCTCTTTTATAAGGATCCTAATCTTACCCATGAGGGCTCTGCACTGACAACTTGAGCATTTCCTAAGTCCCCACCTCTCAATACTATCACTTTGGTGATTAAGTTTAACATATGAATTTGTGAGAACACATTCTGATCAGAGCAGTGTGTTAATTTTTTCTTATAGAAAGGGTCGTATATTTAAAGTATCAAAATTTAAATATACTTATTCACTTCATCTCTTTAATAAGTACCTTCTTAGAAGGGCCTCTATACTACTCAAGAACCTCTTTCCTATAAAGCATCCTAAGCTCTTCTTGCTTCTGCAGAGCTTGCTTGGACAAGTTGTGCCTTGTTTTCCTTATCTGTATAATGGGATTATTAATCATACCTACTTCCTAGAATTACTAGGAGGATTAAATAAATGTATGTAAAACCCCTAGAAGAGCACCTGACACAAAGAAACTGCATAATAAATATTGGGAATTGTTAAGATTATCATTAGTGCTATGCATTTTATTATTACTACAGATAGGCACTTTTAACTGCAGATGGAATTTGTTTGGTATACAATCTATGGAAAAATTAATAATATCCAAATGAGAAAGCTGCATCTATTTGAGGTATTCTGTGATGCAAAAGAAAATGCTGATGCTTGATAAATGGAAACTGGACCCATAATAGCATTACAAATTTCAACAGGGGGAATAATCTATTATTTTACATGGAAGATCAAAATATATCATCTGCTGTTTGATTTGCAAAACAGGAACAATTCAAAAAAATTCCAGCATAAATAATATAGATGATATTATAATAACTTGATTTTTTGTGAGATGGGCAATTTAGCGCCTTTAAGATGAGAAAGCTGCTCACGTGGAATCACTGCCTCTAAGATAAATCCAGTTAAAAATAAATAAATAAATAGAGACAAAAAACTGCTGCTATTCCTTCTGTAATATTACCCATCATTTGCCACCACACTAGCACTCTTGTTTCAGTTTTGTCTTAGCCTCTCTTCTGCAGAGTGTTCTGTGGGTAAGTCTGTAGCGATTCATTTAAAACAGCTGTCAGCACATGCTAACGTATTCTCCAATTTCACATTGTACCCATGCTGTGAAATATCTTTTTCTTTTTTTTTTTTTGGGCAGGGGGCATATCTGGTAACTGGATGTATTTTCAATAAGTAAAAACAAAACCAAAAAAATCCTAGGAAAATATGTTCATACAGTCTGTCCAACATCTTCTAATGGAATGTTATAGTGAATAAAATGTTCCATATGAAGTTCTAACATCAAAACAATTACAATTATTTCATCCAATAAAGAAGTCCTATGATAGCTGCTGTGTGCTCTTCCCCATACAACCTCAGTAAATATGATCCCCTTTTTGCCCTCTGGATTTCTCTCTGCCTCTTTCCCAGTCACTAGTGAATAGTTTGTTGGCACCTGGTGTCTGTTTTATTTTGCTCTTGAAATTCTGTTTAAGGTACTAAAGGAAAGTTGTTAGAATGTGTATCCTATCCCTTAAAAAACTCATTTTTTAAAAAATAAATCCCATCCAATTATTGGTTGAGTTCATTTCTCTCATACTGTTCAGAACATCAATCATTGATTTAGGCTGATAGCATGGTTTCTTTAGCATTTTCAGTCTTTCTGTTTTCAAGTTAATTGTTTATAACTGTGATAAATTTCATCACTTTATTTCAGGGTGGTTTTTCAAAAAATACATAAAAGCATTTTTTTTGAGACACGGTGAATAGACAAATTTTTTATAGCTTAATTTGTTTTAAATAGAAAGCTAGATAGCACTTAGCCTGGGAAACCTGCAACAGTTTCACAGGATGCTTGCAGTCTTTCTAAAAGCTATCTAATTTGAGCTGTGTAAATGGCATCTTTCTCTTACATGTAGCCAAGCAAGTGCTGTTATATCTGTTATTCCCTAGTTCCTTACTCTAAGGCTGTAGAGAAACCTACGTCATCTATGGCTCTGTTGTTAGAATATAGATACAGGTAGTAGATTGCTGGGAAATTGTAAAATAATTGTTTTTATCCTGTCTGATAATTTTTTAAAACGAAGAAGCCTGAAAGGGGCCTTCCAGATTTGGAATTACTTTTTATCAGTATTTAAGAATAAGCAGACTATTTCCATATGTGTTTATTACATCAATCATAATAATAACTAAAATCCATATTACATTTTGGAAATTTCAGATGTATTGATTCATTTAATTCTCACAGAGATGTTGGTTCCAAGACTTCTTAATCATGATATTCATATTAGTGATGAGAAGACTGAGCCTCTGAGTGTTTCCTACGCACACAGCTTCTGTAGCCATGTCTCATGCTTGAGTGTGACTATTTCATTGCTTGATGAACCTCTATAATAATTGCCCCCTTATTAGTATAAGCTAATTGGACCACAACTCCATGATGTGGCTGAAAAGGTACACTTCAGTGGCCTAACATCTGCTTTATTTTAAAGCAAGTTGCTATCTAACCATAAAGCGTGCCCCTCTATCACAGGTGATGATAATTCCCCAACTCATGTTGCTGATCTTGCAGTGTATTCAAAGACAGATCAATCACCCATCTACTTTATTGTGTCCATTCTCAAAACCCAGCCTCCTCAGCAGTGCGGGGGTATGGAAAATCAAGTAGAGGAAGACATACATTAACAAGGAGTTGCAGGTTGGGTTCACATACTCTGAATATCATCTGTTTCTCCATTAGCTCACTGTGGGGTTGAGCTATGATGCCTACAGAACAAGGCATTCTTTTTTTAAAAAAATGTATGTGTTTTGTAGCAACGTGAAAAGACTGCAGCTATATCAGGGGATACCCTGGCAAATAATAGACTATGTCTTTGCAATAAATGTTTGCTTTATTTTCTGTGTTGCAAAAAGAATCCTTCATGTCACCAGCTCTGATGCAGCCATGGGTGGCTGTCATTGTACAAGTGAAGGGTGGGGGGAAAGGCCTGTGTCCTTTAGAATTAAATCAGTTTACTTGGTAAGTTTTATTAGATTTTGTTTTTCTATTTTCTGTTTTCTAGTTTTGCTAGTGATAGCAAAGTAAACATTTTTGCCACATTGTTAGTTGTAAAAATTGCATTCTAGGTCTTAACCAGCAATACAATATTGTAATGCTTTCTTGTTTGTGCCTTAGAGGAGAGGCGGGGACATTATTTACCAAATAAAAGGTAGCTTTTGTGCTCTAGTGGGTCTTGAGTACCTCTGTCTTACAACAGAGAACAAACTGATTTACCAAAAAGCAATTTCTTTTTGACACAGTCCTTACTTAATTAGGGATTTGTAGAACTTAAAGAAAACAAAAGTACCTGGGATTTGAAGCCAAATTGTGAATTGGAGCACAGGGAGTTGCTCAGCTGAACATGCATCTCCATCTCTGTAGTGCAGCAGCATCCTGCCTTGTAGTTATTCTCACCCCCGAAAATTCAAGGCGAGCTTCTTTCCATGGACAGACCACCTAGTACCACTACTTCCTCTTGTTTTTTGTTTGTTTTTTGCTCCATCAGTTTCCAATCAAGCTATGAAGTAGCAGCCTCACTGAAAAATCTCATCTCAGCACATCAAAGGTAGAAGCAATAGCAATCTGCTTGAAAGAGCATCAGAATTCATTCCTACCTAATCTGAGAGACACAAAGCCTCTATTTATCTTAAAATAACTTCACAGAGATTTCCAAGTCCAAGAAGGTTAAGAATAGCACAGAGAGACACCTTATTTTAGAACTCAAAAGGACTTGAGGGAATCAATTTGTCCAGCACGCCTTGTTTAGCAAATAAGCAATTACAGGTCTGGACAAGTTGAGTAACTGGCCAAAGGTCACAGAGTAAACCTACCAGCAGCTCTAGACACGAGTCCAGATTTCCTGGTCAGTTTCTTTAAATTCTTATCAAGTGCTTGGTATTGTCCCAAGACTTTAAAATGCACACACAAACCTACAGTGTAATGTGATGCAAAATTGTGAACCTTCCCCTTAGGATTACTTGATTTCACAAATAATTCATGTACCATTTTGCATCCTGCTTTTTCACTTAATATCAGGGCTTAAGGCTTTATTACAAACTCCTTATCATTAACAACACCCCTTCAACAAGAGATATCTTTTCAAATCAAATTATCTTCTGACTTCAAAAATAAAATCCACAGCAAGTTGCATGTTTTTTTTTTCCTTCTTCTTAGTGGTTTTAAAAAATCCACATGGCCCAATTATTCAAAGTCTATGTCCAGGCTCATTTTTCCACTGAAAACTGTAGCTAGCAATCAACAGCAAATAAAATGAGAACCTAAAACTTACCTATTTCTATTCAAATAGCTGTTTGCTATGGTTTGTTGTGCATGAAGAACAACAGAAGCACAGCTCTACCAATCATTCACCTATCACAGTCTCTGCCGGTTTTACAGGCTTGCGTTTATAGCTCCAGGTTTAGTTAGCCCAAAACACAGAGACCCAGTAGAAAGCATGTAAGTAATATTTTTAAATGCCACAAGAAAGAACCGTTCATTAGCTGAGGAAATACACTTTAACACAGGAATGGGGCATGTTGATGGAATATGATGTTAGAGGGTCTAGCCTTAGGTTTCTCATGTGTAAGGTTAGAAGGATAAACAATTATTTATGGTGTCAGAACTACTGACATGACTTATTACTTAGAGGATGCACATGAAACAATGCATGAGAAATCATGAAAACCCACTCAGTGTTAGAAATGCAGCAGAGCCGCGGACTCCTAGGGAAGAACCAGTCTTAGATGTAAGCTGTTCTAAGACCAACTGAATCCAAGGTACCGTTTCTGCAGCAAGGCCAGTCTCTTCTAAGATTTTGCCTATGAGGAGCAGAAGGCAAGCATCTTTGTCATTTTTCTGTTGTTTTAATAAGGTCTTCCCCAACCAAAGAAACAAACAAACAGATAACACAAAAAACAATCAAGCACTGTTATTCTAGTATTGGAGGAAGATCGCCTGGACTCCAAGAACGAAAAGCAATCACCTAATTTATAGCGATTCTATACTCTTTCAGTACTACGTGTCTAGTTAAATTTCCATCCTTCATAATCCCAAAGGAATTCAATTATTCTCACACACTTCTCTTGGATTAGAAGTGCACTGTGATTAATGTTGCATTAGCAGAAGCAAATCATTTTTTGGAAAAGGCAGAGAATTGAAAATTAAATAAACAAATATGCACTACTTAGAGAAAGTCACCCCCCAAAAGTGAAAGAATGTTGTAGATCCAGCCTTCCAGCAGAAACATCCTAATCAAGAACTACTGAAGAAGCATTTCATGGCACCAGAACATTTGGAAAGCAGCATATTGTTTATTTTCACAGTGTTGGTTGAAAAGTCTTTCTAAATATGTCACATTAAAAACCAGTCTCATCTACTTGAAATGGACTGCTGATTAACTTCAGCTTCCAATCTGGGGTTAATATTTTTAGGACAAGCCACCATCCTTTCTAAAAATTTTTCTCCTTCATCTTTCTGCACAGTATGTTATATTGGGCTTTATGAATACAGGACTCATTAGATCTTAGAGCTTCTGAAGAACATAACCATCTCTCACATCTTCACATTGCAGAGGACCTGTGAGAGAGAACTTACCTGAAATGTCTTTTCACCAGAGCGGGTAAAGAGATTTGCCAGAAGGAGGCTTTCATTCTATGTACTGCCTTCTAACAAATTAGGTGTCAAAATATAAAAGGAGCCTCAGCATTGTTTTCAGGATATAAAGCATTGTCTTAATAATTTGCTTTTCCAGATATTCAATTTTATTTTCAGTTACCTATTTTTCAAAATATTAATTCTTTTTCTTTGAGACACAGTCTTGCTCCTTTGCCCAGGATGAAGTGTGGTGGTGCAGTCATGCCTCACTGCAGTCTTGATCTCCTGGATTCAAATGATCCTCCCACCTCAGACTCCCAGGAGCTGGGACTACAGGCGTGCACCACCACATCCAGCCAATTTTTTCGTTTTTGTAGAGACAGGGTCTTTTGCCATGTTGCCCAGGCTTGTCATGTCTGTTCTCAAGAAATCTTCCTGCCTCAGACTCCCCAAAGTGTTGACATGATAGGCATGAGCCACTATGCCAGCCTAATTTTTTATTTCTTATTTTTTGTAGAGACAGGATCTCACCATGTTGCTCAGGCTGGCTCAAACTCCTGGGCTCAAGTGAACCTCCTGCCTCAGCCTCTCAAAGTGTTGGGATTACAGGCATGAACCACCACCCTTGACCCAATTCCTAAATTCTTAAAGCATTTAGTGGTAGTATTAATCCCTGGTGCCTAGTAGTCTTCAGGCAACATTTTTGTATTCTTATCCAGGGAAGTACAACCATTATTCAGTAGCAACCTATCCCCTCCTTGTAAAACAAAAAGAATTTATTATTCAAACTTGAGCAGTATGCAAAAAAAAAAAAAACCCAGTTTGTTACATAATAACTGATTAACATTTACGAAAAGAGGGTGGGTGGGTCTGATTCCCCATCTTTGGGAATGATTCTCATGTGCATTTTCTCTGTCCTCAGATGCATCATTCAGACACATTTGTTTTCCTTGATGAGGGGGGAGGTGGCAAAGGGCCTGGTTGATGCATTTTCTGAGTCATTTAGCCCAGATTTCTCCATTCTGATTTTTCTTGGAAAAAAGTTTTCTGTATACTGGCAGCTGAGTGAGGCCCTTAGCCAGAATCCTTTTTATCAGTTCTTTAATGCTAAATTAAAATTTAGAAAGTGGGTTTTTCCTGTTAGATGGATTCATTCTTGGCTCAGAACCAAATCCTATGGATATGTAAGATGTGTGTACTTCCCCATGTTTGTAACCTGAGAATTTTATTTAAACTGTAATTTGAATCTACAATAATCTGGTGTTGGGGAGGAATAGGATCTTTATCAACAAAGGGCTGCCAAAACCCCAACTGCTTCTTGAGTAGCTGTAATAGATGAATAATGTTACAACCAACCGTGCATTTCAAGTTTTGCTCAAAAGGCTTTTCAGCTAATGCTGGTGGTATTCCATATCCATGTGTTCATCTCAGTGCAGTAGTTTCCATCTGACTTTCATTACCTTTCTTGAGAGGATCAGCTTTACAACTGGAATCAGAAAAGCAGTCAAAATCACTGCAAGTGGCAATCAGTGAAATCTGACAATTTTAGCTTGGGAACATATGTTTCATTATAAAGAAAAAAAATAGTTACCCCATAATTCCAAGACTCTTATTTCCCAGGGATAGAAGGGATTGTGCAGAAGTTCTAGTGCTACCTGCCATATCATACGGATATTCCTATAATGTGCTTGTTCCACCCTAGAGATAGCCAACTCATTACCTGCCAAGGAAATTTACTCATTTTTTGATTCTGGCCATTTGAAAATGCTTTATTGTCTTAGAGATGAAATCCATGTCTCTGTAGTTATATCCTTCAGAATTTAAAACTTGGAACTCAACAGAGTAAATCTAAACCTCTCTTCTTATTCTCACAGGTAGCTCTCATCCCCAATTCCTATCATATCCTTTGCTAGGCTATAATATATATTCTTTCCCATATGGAGTAGCTTTGATTCCCTTATTCACTGTGGCTACTCTTCTTGGAAGAAGCTCAGTTTTGCCTCTGTCTGTCTTAAAGGCATGTGCTGATGGAAAACTAGGCTTTAAATCACAGTATCTACATTAAATTACATCTCTGCTACTTATTAAATGTTGGCACTGGGGCAAATTATTTACTCCTTTTTGTCACTAGGGTAGCAAAAGTGAATAAAAGAGACATGGTCAAAATAAGCAATAAGCAAATTAACAAACAAGTTAATAAATAATTACAACCTGTAATCAATAGTATAAAGGGATTTCAAGGGAGTTCTGATGTATGAGGGTACTCCAGGGCAGGCCTTCTGGGATGGAGGCTGGGTGTTTTATGATGGGAAGGAGACAGTATATTCTGGGATATGAATTGAGCTAAGGAAGGAAATAAATGGTTTCTAATAACTGAAGCAGGCCAGTGTCTAGAGTTTGAAAGGCAAGGAGGTGAGTGGAGTGAGATGAGTCTGGGAAGTTGCAGAGCTTTGTAGGCAGTGTTCAGAGTTTGGATTTTATTTGGAGTATGAGGGGAAGCCATTGTTGGGTTTGAAGACACTACAGTGTCTGAAATAAATTTCTTAAAATTGCTCTCCTGTTAGATGGAGAAAAAACTGGAGAGAACAAAAGAAAAAGTTGGACTTCCAATTAGGAGGCATTCGTCCTAATCCAAGAAGTTCGTTTGCTGCTTAAAACAAATCACAAGTTTTAAATGAGAAGCAATATTTTACAGAGATAGAGATGCAGATAACTAGCCTATGATTAAACCTGACTCCACCAACTTGAGCAATTTGCTCACTTTTTTTAACTTCTTTGCACTTCAGTTTTCTTCTTTGTAAAAGGATAATCATGACAGGACTTACCGCATAGAGTTATTGTGAAAATTACATGAGTTTACATATGAGTTTCCTGTTAACTAAATCTGCAAAGAATGGTTCACTATTATGGTGTGTTCCACCCTTGCATTTTCAGACTCGGGCCTTCTTTTATCTAGTTTTTGTCTGGGAATGGGGAAGCACATGGGTGAGGAATGTTACCAGATTGTTTATTGTTCTTTGCAAACTATATTTTCTGCCGGTGCAACAGAGAAAACCGACAACCAGTGAGAGAAAAGGCGTTCTGTGAACCATCTGTTGTATTTTTTGTTCTTTGTCATATTAAAAAGACCTGAAACTTGTTTGCATACATTTTTCTTAACATGATGGTTCTAATAGGACATGTTTTTGATCTTGCTTAAAATTCTGCCTTCAATATATTGTGACTCCTCTAGTGTTAGGTGGAACAAGAAGCTAGCACTGCCATTAGGTCATGTCCCAGGCTGTTTACTCTTGTGATGTGCTCACCTGGTTGAATAATACTCCTTGTTTTCCAGGAATCCCAGGAAGTGACTACGTGAATGCCAACTACATAGATGGCTACAGGAAACAAAATGCCTATATTGCAACACAGGGATCTCTCCCCGAAACATTTGGGGACTTTTGGAGAATGATATGGGAGCAACGGAGTGCCACAGTTGTGATGATGACAAAACTAGAAGAAAGATCAAGGGTAAGCATAAGTATCCACCTCTTTCCGTTTAAAAATTTTCCCTCAGAGTCTGTATGTTGCATATTTTATTCTGTTCAGAATCTAACCTTTCCCTAAGGCTTAACTTTCTAACAGATACTAATTATGAATGGGCATCAACAACTCTAATTAAACCATTCTTTAAAACTCTCCTGGGTCTTTTCAAAAAAGAAATTCTCCCCTGTTATGATGTGTGTGGTTGCTAAAGGAAAAAAAAAAGGATTATTCATGGGAATAGAAAACTTGGTTAGAGAAAATAAATATTAGCGTGAACCTCTTTCAAAAACACCATTGAACAGGAAGCCACGGGCTTTCAGGAGAATCCCACCAATATGTACTTCCACTACTGTCAATTTTGTATTTCTTGTAATCTGCAGTGTAAGACTTAAATTCTGTGAAAGAGGCTCTTAAATTATTTTCATTAGTGTAAATTAAGTCAGGGCAGCTGGAAAAATGATGTGGCTGAATATACGGCTGAGAAAACACATAAATGCATAGCGGGCGTTTTGCTAGTTTAAACTTCTCCAAAATGAGTAGATTTTAATAATGGAGTCATTGCTTGGTAATGTCTAAGAAAAGAGTTGTATTCATCATATGGGTCCAATATTATGGTGTATGGCACATTAGTTAAATGCTGTTGATCTGAAAGACTAGAAAATAATGGGTAAGCGGTGTACCGTATTCCTGAGTACATGTGTACATATTGTAGCCATCTGAAGAAAATCAACGTTTAACCTTGAGAATTGAATGAAGGGGTCTCTGAAACTTCATTGAAGATAGCAGACACTTCCACTGAAGTGTTGAGGACATTCAAGACAGAATTTGAAACCACAAGTGAAAGGTCTCTTTTACTGTGGTTATAATAGTTTCAGAAAGGATATTTAAAAGAAAGAAAGCCTGATTCCCTATGTACTGTGTGAGAGTTGAGGTTCTAGAAATGTTCTTCTAAGCTCAATACATGGCAGTTTCTCTACACCTAGGTGTGTATATGAGGGACAATTTAAAAGCTGCCAAAGAGATTTATAAGGGAAAAGCTCAGACATAAAAAAATATTAAAAAGCCACAACTGTAACCTCAAAGGTGGGAAATCAAAAGCAGTGATATATGGCTGGTTTAGCAAACCAAAAAAGCAATTAGATCATTTCAGAACATCTGAATTGTATAGAGATGTTGAAATACTGTCTCAAAAGGGAATTAAGATAAAAATGACAGACTCTGAAGACAACTGTCATACTTTACATGCAAACCCCATTCAAAAGATGTGAATGGATCTGTTATCGATTTGTGCTTAAGGTAACTCCTATATAACAAGCAATTTCTTTGAAAAGAACTCTCCTTTCAAGCAATCCTTGGATATATTGTTTAATAACTATAACAATATCTAACATTACAAGAAACACTACTGTGACCTCCAGTTTACCTATGAGTGCACTGAGGCCCAGAAAAGTACAGAAAGTTTACCTAAGGTCATTCAGCTACCAAAGTCAGGGATAGGAATTGAAGACAGACAGTCTGGCTCCAGAACACACATGCTGTACCATCAGGCCATACTGCCTGTTGACACTTCTGTGAAGCTGAGACAGCTGAACTATTATATTATGGCGTGCATGTAAATCCAACCTACCGGGTCTGTTCTGCCTAGAGATAACTGCTGGTAACAAGCAGTCATTTGCAAAAGCTGTTTTCAGTAAAACACACATTTTATCTTGACACTGCAGGCCTTCATTAAACTGTGCACAGAAACTTGTTTTGAAATAACCAAATGAATTTCTGCCCCTTTTCTCCCTAATTGCTTCTAATAATAAAGTTAGTTCTAACTGGCCCCACTGCCACTGCAACATCTGATGGTAATGAGCGGTTCTTGGCGGAAGGTACTGTGACTTAAATACCTACAGTTTATCTTTCTGTTGCAGGCTACCTTCCCTCCCAACCCCCCTCAGCCAGAGGAACTTATTTGGAAGTTGCTAAATGAACCTCTGTTTGCTCCCTTCATTAATTACTCTTTGCTCTTGCAGGTTAGCTTTCTCCTTTGTTAAATGGCCTAAGGAGGCCAATTAAAATGCTGTCTCATGATTTTTATTCTGTAGTGGTTCAGCCTGTACCCAGACTTATGATGACCTGCATAAGCCAATAGGCGGTTACGGAATCTCAGCCACCATCAATCTGACATTACACAGGAGGCCTGGGCCCCAAGGCCCAAAAGCCCTTTGTTCTCCAGTCTAGAACACTTGGGACTAAATGACCAAATGTCCTGGTGAGATTTAACACAGCCCTGGAGCCTCATATCATCTCATATGCTCTTCCATCTTCCTCCCTCCCATCATTCCCATCTCACTCTTTCCCTATACAGTTGCTCTTTTACTTAAAGTAGCCAGAAGAAAGGGGAAGCCGTTCCTGGATTCCCAAACAAGAGCTTGAATTGGCTTTCACTTTAAAAACAATGTTATAAATAGGGAGTGAGTTGTTAATGAAATCTATAGCTCCAGACTTAAGGAACATGGTGGGTTCTGTGGGGTGACCTCGGGACTCAGTGAATTCTCAATTCCCAGCAGCCAGCTTCAAATCAGACATTTGAACTAGCCTGGCCCTATGAGGGGAAATGCCGCTAGTCTTCCTCATAAAGGGAGGTGGTCCAGGTAGTTTAAACAAATTACCTCTCTAAGAGCTGAAGCTTGAAATGTCATTATTTATATTAAGGCTCAGGTTCTTAAAATAATATTTATTCTCCTGGTACATGAAGAAAACATGTGTATGTGTTGTAAACGCTTCTGTGAATTAGAAGTATGCTAGATGCCAATGACCATAGATTTGCAGCAGGGAAGAGGGGAGAAAAAGAGAAGACAGCTTGATATTATATAAGACTGCATGGGGATACCACCATGAGAGAGGACAGCTGCGGGACAGGTCCAAGTACAGTACTTTGCAGTCAGATGTCTGTGTTCAAATGCCAACTCTAGTCCCTACTAGCTGTGTGACAATGAGCAAGTTTACTTGACTCCTCAAATTCTCATTTTTTCCTTTATTAGATTACGTGGAAGGGTGATTATGGGTATTGACTGAGATAAGAGATGTGGCAAGGTGGCTCAGTGAGTCTTAAGTGGTATTGTTCGGTAAAGCAGTTGGAGGGTTTACACTGACAACTTCAGTTTCCCCAAAGGATGGCCTCCAAATAATTCAGTCTTTGTTCCCAAATGAAAAGAGTTTGTTTCTTTGTGGTTGATGATTAATCCCAACCTCTCCAAGTCACTGAACATAGTGAATTCTGCCCACGTTTCCCAGCATGGCACATCCATGCATTTTGGTCAAGAGGAGAGTAGAGCTCAGACCATGAGATTCTTTTCCACTTGGTTTTCCCCAGGACAGGATCTCCAGAAGGGAGATCAGTTAGGGAACAGACCAAAATAGAACATTCTGGCTGCTACACTGACTGTAATACAACATGAAAATCATAAGCGACATAGACAAGGGTTACATGTAGTGATAACTCACTGAAGATACGTTTCCTTATGGTTCAGTTTCACATTCCCTCTCCCCTTTTTTGGTTATTTTATGGTACTAGGGAATTCTCCTGCCTTAGAGCCCATCTCTCTTTTCAAGCTTTCTGTTTTGCCTCAGCCTGGTTCATGCCATTTTGTTTTTCTTTTAGAGACAGAGTCTTACTCTGTTGTCCAGGCTGGAATGCAGTGGTGTGATCATAGCTCACTGTAATCTAAAATTTCTGGGCTCAAGCCATCCTGCCTGAACATGTGGGACTACAGGCACACACCACCACCCACAGCTAATTTTTAAGTTTTTTGTAGCGACTAGACTGTCACTTTGTTGCCCAGGCTGTTCTCAAACTCCTGGCCTGAAGCAGTCCTCCCACCTTGGCCCCCAAAGTGTTTGGATTGCAGGCTTGAGCCAGCACATGCCTGATTGGTTCACTCTTAAGTTGTCACTCAGATCTGAGGTGTATCAACAGCACTTGTATTAACACATTTGGTGAGTTAGAACAGCTCACTGAGACAAAAGGCTGCTGGGTTCCTTAGCAGGTGTTAGAAGTTTCCCTTTCAACTTTTTTGAGAACTGATCATTCTTAGTATTTGCATGGCTAAAGAAACCCTTTTAAGTGTGCAGTATGACTTAGGACTTAAGTTGATTACTTGAAAACATGAGTTCTTTGATTTTCAAATGCCATTACTACCCTTCACATGTGGCCTTTAAACAATCCCAAACTTAACTGAGAAGACTCTTTGCCTGGTATATACATTCAGCTATCAACCCTGAAGGAAAATCTAAGTTGAGTATTTCGTATGAATTTCATTAGGGCATATAAAGAAATTTTTTTAAAAAATGATAGAAACTGGAGATTTTGAAGGTAAAGTGTGATGGCTGCCTGAAACACACAGATCAGTTTAAAGCTGTTGTAGACTGTACTGTGTAATATGAAATACTGTTAGTGGGTTTTATTCCACAGTTTCCATCTTAATTGCCAAATCCTCTCAAGTTCTGCGTAGTGCATTGATTCTGTAGCAAGTCATTCTAGTGCCCTAGAATGTGGTTTCTAATTGTTTCCATGTTTCATAACATGCCAATAAGCACACACTCGAATGGGTCTGAGCAACCACATGGAAGGAGGAAAAAGTTTGGAAAAAATGAAGCACTTGGAGGGAAAGTAAAATGTATACAGCTGGGATTTCCACTCCAAGGATATTATTTGTGGATGACTGGGGCACATGATTGGCAGCCTTGCATGCAGAATTGAAATCTCCGAGGTGGGATTTGTCTGCTTTTTTAAGTGGACATTAAATTATTATTTAGTGTGTGTTATTTAGTGCACCTTTTTTTTTCCTTTATCTATCTGCTCTTGACTCTCTACTTCTCTGTCTCCCATCTTGAGGTACAGAACACAGAGGGAATGTATCAGCCTCATGCTTAGAAAGTTCTTGAGTAATCCTGGTTAGTGTTAGAAGTTGAAAGGCTTAGTCAGGGTTAGAGTATGTCTGACTTTCACTTCACCTCACCAGCCTGCCTTCATTCCTCGCCCATTGTAGAGACTCATTGCTTATCTTGTCTTGCAGGCTTTATGGTGAGGGTTGATTCACTTAAAGAGCTGTTTGTACTTCCTTAGTGTTATAGGTGTTGGAGATGGGAAGTGAAATTTTGACACTCATCAAATGGATCATGATTTCTATTGTAATCCAATGTGGGCTGTGTCAATTCGGAGTGAAAATATAGGGCTAGAAATGAAGAATTCTATTCTTGGTTTCCAAGCTATCATAAGTCCCATTTTCTGTTTCCAGATAGGAATCATACAAACCAGATGATGCCATACATTAGTAAAGCAGATCAAATGTTTGGTGCATCATGACTTTAGTTGTATCTTAGGCCAAAGAATGGGAAAATTCCTGCCCTACTAAAATTTTGTGGTTTGTGCTAATGAATGGAGATTAGATGCTGTCCAGGACAAAGGGACTGGGCTGGTGTAAACTTCACTTTGTTAACAATGTAGGGAACTTGACAGTTGCCTGGTGGGACACTTCTGACCTAATGACCACTCGTTCCTCCTCCTATGTCTTCCCCATTCCTTAAATGTCACCTTATTAAATTTCCCCTAGCACACAGTGAAGGTGAGATGTAGACACATACACATTTTGTTTTGTGGCTAAGAGGGCAATTCTGAGCATGAAGCAGTAGAAAAAGAGATTATGGTGAAACATTTTCTTCTTTTCCTATAAAACAAAGCTTGAGATTCTTTTCAAATTGTGAGATCCTTTTGGGTTAAAATTTGACAGAATCCCATTGAAGATTATAAATGGCAGTGTTATTGTTTTCATTGCTGTTATCGGTTTTGGAAAGCCCAGCCTTGGCCAGTGGCAGACTAATTCTTGGCTCTTCTGGTTTGTCAAGGTTCGGTAAGTTTAATGGAGAGCAAATGCTTTCCAAATGCCAGGTCTGTGTCCTTTTCCAAATGGAACTGGAAGCGCCAAAGGCCTTGAACATTTAATTTCTCAAACTGCAGCCTAAAGCACTGCCTATCTAGGGCAACAGAAACTGCTTTTTTTCCTTAAGCAACTTGAGGACCAGCAGCACAAACATTGCCTTTGGAGTCGGCATGATGTATGGGATTGTTTTTGAAAGTGGTGGATACTTAATGTAAATAGGACACTGGTAACAAAAAGAATGATGCTCATGTTGGCAATCTAAAGGATGTTTGGGTCCTTATCTAGCAAGTTCCACACTCTTGGTTTTCTCTTTTCAGCAGACACAGTGTCAGATAAAAGAGAAAGAAACCCACCAATTTCTTGCTGTTTGTTAGCTCTCTGGATTATCTACCTTCTTTCCCCACCCCACCTTCTCTACTTAGAAAGGCAGCTGACAGATTCTGGCTCAAAGCATTCTCTTAAAGCCAATTAGAGTCCTCATGGCCTGAGTAAAGAGCAGGAATGGGAGGAGGAGATGCAATTTTTCTCCTGATGACTTTGTACAAAGCCTTTCTCATTCTCTGCATTCATGTCCGTGGTTCTCCGGTCCTAGATTTGGTCTCATTTCTAAGGTTTTCAGAAGTAGGTATTAATCTCTATGTTTGCTGTTGGTTAGGGTCCAATGTTTGTTTTTTCTCTATCCTTTATCAACAGAATGTCTAGAAAGGACGGTATTCCGCCACTAAATACCCAACATGTACTGGTTGTTAAAATATTGAAATGCATTGATACTGGCTGCTACATATAAATTATCTTTTTACTGCAACACTGAGTCATCTAATGATACTGTTTAGAAGAGCTGACACTGGAGTCAAAGGCAACTGCTGGGAAGACCAAGGCAGAAGCAGAAGTGGCTATAGGGCTATGTGGGGCATCCAGGTGCTTTTCAGCAGTGTTTAGGGCTGAGGTAGGACCCAACCCATGTGGGAAGAGCTGATATCAAAGTGCTACTTGGCAGTGAGAAAGAGGCACCTCACACAGTTCTGCTCTGGTTAGGACAAAGTGCCAGAAACTTGAGACTTAATGACTTTCAATTTAGCGGGGGGGATGTCATTGGAAAAGTTGAGGGCAGCTCCCTATGTCAACCTCTGGCAGACACACCAAACAAAAGATAATAACTTTTATAAATTACTGAACAGTTTGCAAAGTGTTTGAATGGTACAATGAACTGGTAAGCAATTTTATGATATATAATTAGGTTTATTTTGAGAATAATATTTTTCAGCTTTATGGCTGTGTATATATATATGAAAAGCTGTACTGGTGGTCAAATGCTTTAATATCACTCTCATTTCAAATATTATAGTGCCTCTTTGTCCGCTACTAAGTAGTGGTTAGTAAAGATAGCTTAAAAGCAGGAAATACACAAAACAGACCGGCTGCCAGTTGGGAGGAGATATAGCCAAATATTGATTGAGTGCAGAGAACTACACTGTCGTTAAAAGAGAAACACTGAGATGATCTCTGTCCTTATTGTGGAAGATCAAGTATTTAATCTGGTCTTAAAAATTTCCAGAATAGTTATTATAACCTGTAGAAATAAATAGTTCAGCATTTAATATTTCTGTCCACTAAAATTTCTGATATTTATCTAAAACTTTCTCTTGTTATAGTCTCCTTTGTTAAATGGGTATTTACAAAAGGGTACCAACATTTCCTTACTCCCAAAAATAATTTTGACTTGTGTTATCTAATGTTAGCCTGCTTGTCCGTTCCTTACAGAATGCTAATTCTTAAACAACCACTGTGCCCAAACTTACTAGCTATGAATTTACAGTCACTTTTAGCAATAAGTTATAGTGTCCCACATAGCAGTTTTTATTTTAGGTCCTTCTTTGGCTAAATAATCTGCTCCAAAGCGGACTTTTCAAAGTACCATGTGGCAGATACATTTTGGATTAGCAATGCCAGAACCCTTTGTAGGTTTCAGTTTGTTACAGTTGGAATTCTGAGGCCTTGCCATGTTGCCATGCTCACTAACTCTTTAATAAATTGAGATGAGGAGGTTTTGTTTTCAGAAAATTTTAGACAATTTAAAAATAAGCAAATCTGGACCACAGTTAATTGATTATAAAGTTGACTACCACTCATTGAGTGCCTACAATATGCCGAGCACTCCCAAGATAAGCCATATCAAAGTAAATATAGCCTAGAACAAGGGAAAGCGTTTCTCCCAAAGCATGTTCAGCAGACCTGCTGGATCAGCTTCTACTAGATACTTGCACTGACAAGATTTTTAGAAACGCATTTAAATATGTTTTATTATTCCATCAACTTGATTGTGATAGTTTGTCATGAGAAAGGTAAAATAAATTAATTCTATAGCATAAATTTAGTAATGATCAACCTGTTCTTTTCAGAATTATAGAAAAATGCAAGCTTCATTTAAGGGTAATTACTTCGTGATAATAAAAAGAAGTGTCCCCCCAAATTCAGCCAAAAATCTGAACTGTCTCATTCAGTTTTAGTTTCAAATAAAGTTACTGAGTGATGTTTCTAAACCACATCCTGAGTAACAAGTTCTGCTGTTCTTCTTTTCACCTCAGAGTTGAACTCATTCTCCTCTCAGAAGAGATGGGGGTGCAGGTAGATTAAGGGAATTGTTTGGAATCTCAGAACCACCTATTTGAAGAACCAGGAGGTTTAAAAACACCTCCACTTAGTCAATAAGGCTGGTGGGTTGAGGCCAGAATGTCATCGACTGATAGTCAATAATAGCTAGTGTTTGTTGAATGCCTGTTTGTGCTGGTCATCGGGTTAAGTGTTTTAGGTGCACCATTTTCAGTCTCCACAATAGCTCCATAATGCTGGAGATAATGTTCCCATTTTACAGATGAGGTGGCGAGGCTTTGGTCCTGGAAACAGAGAAGCAGTTTTCCAGGCATCCAGGGAGACTCTGCCTGACCTTCCATGAATCAGTCCTGAAGGCCGCTTCTGTCTATTCTCAATGAAATAAAAAAAGGCAAAAAGCGGTATTTGTATTCAGTAGCTCCTGCCTTCTAGTTCTTATGTACTCAAAGGGAGCTGCCTTCATTTCTCATCTCACAGTCAGCTTTATGTGTGAAGCCTAACAAGCAGTAACTCTAGAAATACCTTATGAGATTTTCTCTTAGGAAAACCGAGTGGGGGAAGGGCTGTTGTCAAAGGAAAACATTTTAAGAGCAAAAAATAGAGATAGTTCATTTACACTCGCTAATTAGGTAAGGGTGCAGGAATTTCGGAAAGAAAAATTAGAAATTATCTTACTATTCTTCTCCTTTTTTCTTTTCTCACTACACTTCATACTTGCCCCCGATGCTGAAATCGGAAATCATATTTAGCATGTGGCAAAAGATGAGACTTAAAATAATATTTGTCAGTAACTCTAAGCCCTTAAATTCAGCCCTCCAAAATCAGATGAAGGTGTGCAGGCTGCTAAAAGAATGAGGTCAAGAAAGGAAGTGCTGAGGTGCTTGCCAGCAAAGGGAAAAATGTATTGCTGTCGCATTCAGATAACCTCAGGGAAAGCTTCTAATCCCAATGCTGAGACCATGTCTGAGCATTTTCACATACGTTAGGGTATTTATTTTTCATAAGATCCTTTTGAGAAATATTTCCTGAGAGAAAATGGTAATATTTAAATAAATCCGCTTTTAAAAATTGCTCCTGATTTTTGCAGTTGAGTTTGAAACGTTTATTTTTCTTTTGGTAAATAATAAGATTAAAGTGCATTATTCAAATTGAGTACAAAAGCAACTTTTTTCTTCTTTTAGCTAGAAATTTTCACAGCATTTACTCCTTATAGTAATACTTTGTGGTTTTTTTTTTTCTAAAGGGGTCAGAGTCTAAGCCAATAATAGCTGCAGTTTCAAACTTATTACAAGAAATGTAAGGATTAGGATAATTTTGGTTTTTCCTGCTTCTTAGGTATGGAGCAGATTTGTAGATGGAGAGTCATTAAATAATGGAGTGATTTTTCCAAAAGTTGTGTAAAGGTTGGCTTCTCATTCTTTCCTTCATCGCCTCTTCTTACCTCACTAAAAGGTCTAAGTGTAACCAAGTCCCAGTTCTGAAATATAATTGTATTGAATTTGGTTCAGTGCATTGAACTGACTGCATCTGTTGCATTAATGTGCTGTTAATGTGCAACATTTTGTTGCATTAATGTGCTGTTTAGTGCACATCATAGTGATATTTGTCCTCAGGGATTTGATTCGTTTATTTTGAATCGAAAGGGTTGCTATCCAGCTGAAACTGTTAAAAGATGAGTTTGAAGTTCTCTCTTGAATCTTTAACTCAACATATTGTTGCCAGCTTCTCGAATATGACAATACGAGGTCTCCAAAGTTACTTTTTCGTCCTCTGCTGGGAGACATCAACTTGACATCTATTTCATGGTTTAAAACAAAGCCTGTGGCATAATTTTTGTGTTTTTTTTCTTTCTCATCTAAATCATGACCGCTTATGTAATATTGCTTCTGTTCAGATGGTAGCCTCTGCTACATATGTCTGCTGTGAGCTGTGTTTAGCTGATGGTGAAAGAACATATAGCGATGCCCATGCCTGGTCACTCTACGTCAGTATTCTCCTTCAAGAATTGTCCTTTCCCTGTGTTATCTCTTTGAGTAAGGACAAATGATAGAAATAACAAACACAGGGGACCAGGCGCAGTGGCTCACGCCTGTAATCCCAGCACTTTGGGAGGCCGAGGTGGGCAGATCATGAGGTCAGGAGATTGAGACCATCCTGGATAACACGGTGAAACACCGTCTCTGCTAAAAATACAAAAAAATTAGCTGGGTGTGGTGGTGTGCTCTTGCAGTCCCAGCTACTTGGGAGGCTGAGACGGAGAATCGCTTAAACCCAGGAGGCGGAGGTTGCAGTGAGCCAAGATCACGCCACTGCACTCCAGTCTGGCAACAGAGCAAGACTCCATCTCAAAAAAAAGAAGGAAAGAAATAAGAAACACAGAAGGCTGTTTTTGTACAACTGTACAACTTTACAACTAGGAAACACACAAAGTACTTTTTTAATCTTATTAAGACAAAAGTTTTGTCTCATTGTGAACCATTTTTGTTTGTTTTCATTAAAAAGGTGATGTTTGTGTGGTCTCAAAGTTGAAATCAAGACATAGGAATCAAACCTTGTGAATTTAATATCTGGCTTACTATGTAACTGTAGAGTAAAACGCTTTCCTTTATTGTCTTGTCTAGGAAATTGTTTACAGGATAAAACCTCTCCCTTTCTTAGAAGGTCCGGTAGTTTCATGGAAAGAGCCCAAATCCTCAGGGGAACAGATGCTATCTCTGTGAAAGACAAAATTACAATATTACTCACAGAATGCTATGAATACTCATATTAAACATAAAAGCAAATCATTATGTAATAATTCTATTCGCTGGACCAAAAAATTTTTAGTGTCTATAATAATAATGCTTTATTGCCTTTGTTTAAATCCAAAGATTGTGATTTTCCGTTCTTTCTTTTTCAAATAGAAAGGTGTATTCCGTATTGGAAAATACTGCTAAGAGCTTTCTTTACCTAGAGAAATGTATTTCAGTTGGCTTCTCTTAAGAATTACTCCCATTAAAAAAGGAATCTGAGATAGAAAGGGTAAATATAGTCTGATCTATGGCGTTAGTACAAAAACATAGTGCTGTGTTTGTTATTTTTCATTATACTTTTTAATGTCCCACAGACTCATGCAGTAAATTTGAGGCTTACGGCAGACTTGGAATTATTCTTTGTTGTGTGTTAAACTAATTAGGTTGAATACTTTGTATGTGTTTTTGTTCCATTCCACATAGAAATTGTAGAGTATTCATCTTGAATGAATTTTAAATTATTCAAACTTTGTAATGTTAGTGTATGACCCTCTAAGACTCTTTGTAAAGAACAGACAGCTCTTTTCCCTGTAGATATTATAGGTTTAATTTGCTTCGGATACAAATAACATTTATCTTGTGTTTAAAAAAAAGCACATGCTTATGTTGTTTAGTATATGTTGATAGATTTTCCAATTATTTCTACTTTTCTTTGAACAAGCATATTTGGAAGTTGTGATAGCTCAAGATGAAATACCTTGTGCCTTTTAAATCTCGATGAATTAACACTAACTATCTTACCATGTAGTTTAAATGCCAAAGTGTCATCTTCCTGATGCAATTCATAACGTCTATCCCAGGATAAATTTGTTTTCTTTTCAACCACACTGAAGTTTCAAATCCTTCTCTCTGTATTTTACCCAGCAACGATCTGCAACTTATTTTTCTCCAGGAAAATTGAATCTGTTACTGTTTAGTATTCCTACCAGTTTGAAAAATGTGGTTTATATTGGCATCAGAGCAGTAATTTACATATATTGGGATAACAAAAATGCGTGCCAGAAAAAGATCAACATAAAATGAAATGCAGAAAAGCTGTTTTCCTTCCACAGCAACTCAAAGTAAAGTTAATAGAGAAATTGATGAGCATTTGCCCTGAATGTGTCACTTGTTTCTTGTAGGTGAAGTGTGACCAGTATTGGCCCAGTAGAGGCACTGAAACCCATGGACTGGTTCAAGTAACGCTGCTTGATACCGTGGAGTTGGCCACATACTGTGTTCGAACATTTGCACTTTACAAGGTTTGCTTTTTATCTTTTTCTCCTCCCTTTCCCCTCTCTATTGTTTAAAGAAAGCTTCTTTTGAGAAATCAACTCTCCTAAGGCTTTACTTAAATCTTGATCCCAACAGCAACAGTGAAGAATGAAATAAATCTTCCATTATCACTCAGCCATTTTTCTTCTTGTCTGGTGATTTATCAGTAAATATAAAACTCTTGCTCTGAATGAAAGTTTCAGCCAATGAAGAATAGATGAAGAAGAACTAGTTCTTCCTGTAAAATAAATGTGATAGGAGCTCTCCTGGTAGTTAAAGCTGAAAAATGTAATGCTTCTCACCTTAGAATTTTGTCTTCCTGAGCAAATGTTTGTCATTTACAAATAGCTTGGGGTTTATATTTCCAACGATTGTGTCTTCCCAAAGGATATAGGGTGGGAGAAAGGAATTAGGATAGCACATTTTAGCATTACTTCTTCCCTGTTATTCATCATTACCACTGAGGCTGGGAAAACAGAATTTCAGCTGATATTCCTACTTCACAGAATGGTTCCAGTGAGAAGAGAGAAGTGAGACAATTCCAGTTCACCGCCTGGCCTGATCATGGTGTTCCAGAACACCCTACACCTTTTCTAGCTTTCTTACGTAGAGTCAAAACCTGTAACCCTCCCGATGCTGGTCCGATGGTTGTGCACTGCAGGTAAGAAGCATGTGTTTCACTTGCAGTCAGGAGGTTTTTGAGGAAACAGAAAGCTAAATTGTTCCTCATTGGATGTTTATGCAACTTCTTGACATTCTGGGATAGAAAATGCCTTTATAAATAATACAGCTCTCTTTTGGTCAAATGAGGCCTATGCTAACATCAAGAGGATGGATTTGACATAGATGCATATTTCTCCTGGATGGAGTAAGCAGCTGTGGTCCATCCCTATTGTCTTTTCCCAGTAAAAAACACAAAATTAAGTGTGCACATGGCTATAAATATGTAAAACAAAAAATAATATGTGGAGGAGTATTCTTAAAAACGAATTTATATTGTTAAGTTCTTGTGGGCTGGACCAATACAACCTTTTTACCATTTATAGGGAAAAAATTACTGAACAAAAATAATTACTGAACAAAATAATAATATAAGCATTAGGGAGACTATCTTACTGCTTAAAGATGCCTTCTGTATATTAGTAATATCAAGTCTCATATAACAAATCACTAATTTGATTTTTAAAAATTCATTTAATAGAATATATACAAGATCTATAATTTGGAAGAAGTTATGTACTTAGAGATAATAGGCTTGTGTTTCTCCTGAAATGTATAGTTTGTATTTTTTGCTTAAATCTGACTAACATGTACATCACCACTCAGACTGCAATATATATAAATGTTTAAAGATTTTTAAATATTAAACTTATGTCTTCCAGTTGCTTGAGTACCTATTAAGTAACACTTTTTTTTTTTTTTTTTTTTGGAGACGGAGTTTCGCTCTTGTTACCCAGGCTGGAGTGCAATGGCGCAACCTCTGCCTCCTGGGTTCAGGCAATTCTCCTGCCTCAGCCTCCTGAGTAGCTGGGATTACAGGCACGCGCCACCATGCCCAGCTAATTTTTTGTATTTTTAGTAGAGACGGGGTTTCACCATGTTGACCAGGATGGTCTCGATCTCTTGACCTCGTGATCCACCTGCCTCGGCCTCCCAAAGTGCTGGGATTACAGGCTTAAGTAACATTTCTAACAGACTACTCAAGCTATCTGATAAGAGTCTATTTATTACTATGTAAATGTATAGCACATATGACTTAAAGATAGTTCTTTATAACCCGACTAATCCTGATATGAAAAAATAGTGCTTCTTGCGCAGACAAGTAAAATACAAGTGTAGGAGTGTAGGAAAACATAAGAAAGCATCAATCCAAAATCTCTTCTATCATGACTTAATACCGTAACTTTCTTTCATACCCCATGTTATGCTATAATATAATACGATAGACCCTAGAAAAGGGGCTAGTTTTTTAGAAGATGGGGTCAATAGATTGATCAGAATAAAAGCAATGAAATTTACCTAGCCAAATTATGCTACAATGCTCATTATTAAACAGTGGACTGGCAAATTCCAAACAGGATAAAGTTACTCTTTTCCAGCAAATGTTTTCCTCGATAAAAACAGTAATAACATTCCCTTGTATTTATGTAGAGTATGTTACTAATTTCAAAGCAGTTCCCTATGCTTTTGTTTGATGTTCATAATAACACTATGTTGGGTTAAGAGAATTATGTTGGGTCAAGAGAAGTGAGAGGCTACAAAGTTTGCTTCAAGTACTGATAACTAAGAAGATGGTGGCACAATAGTCCTCAAGTCTTATCTAGATGTTTGTTTCCCTGTATCCAAGACAGGATCCTTTGAGGACTGGTCACTCAGTTGCAGTTTTCTGCATGAGTGTAAAACACTAAAAATTATTTTTAATTTGAGCAAGTGATTTTACATCATGAAAGAGATTTGTTTCTCCTGCTTTTTGGTTTTAATTCAGGTGCTACTTTGATGAGTCCGTATGCTCTGTTACACACAGTTCTTTGCAGGCCTCAAAGACCCAGTGCACCTGATTATATGGTGTCTCTGCTTGGTGAGAGCTGAACTTGATTATAAAAATCACACATGAAACACATGAAATGTTTTCAGATAGAATTTGGCCAAAGGATAGAGAAACAGAAAATTTGGGGTTGGAAGAAGAAATGTTGCCCTTATATGCCTGATGGCAAAAATATGGTACACACACACATGTCCCTGCACACACACATACACGTAATTATATGTTTAAGATAATAGGAACAAAAATTAGAGACACATAATTTGGAAGTTCATTGAAAAACAGCATGATGATTTTTTTCAAATTGCATTTCAAAATACAGAATCTGTCCTTTCTCAAAATGTTCTTCCCATTTCCATAAAGTAGAGGCTCTAGAAAACGGAGATAGATAAATAGATCGATAAATCAATCAGGAGATCAATCACAAATCGATAGATCAATAAAGACCTAATTTTTAAAATGCAGTTCGCCCTCTGTAGCAAGATATAGGTTTCATGCTGGATACCATGAGGGATAAAAAGATGTTTGCAAGCTAATAGCAAGTATGAGAGATAAGATAAATAGCTATAATGCCTCATTTTGAGAAAATACACGCACTCGCGCACACACACTCACATACACCCCCCCCCCCAATCCATGTTATGTTAAGCCACCTGGACTCACCTCTGAGAAAGACAGGCTACTCAGGAGAAATAAGCAAACAAAGATGAATGTGCTGAGCTAATAGCTGCTGACACTTGGAAGTGCTGTGCCTGAGGCTCTGGAGAAGCTGCTTATTGAAACAAACAACAGAAGAGTAGGTATATTGGTGGAAGAAATTTGTTAGCAACTTCAAAACAATGAGGGAAAGGAACTGCATAAACTCAGCTCTGTGAAATAATTACCCATAGGTAATTTTATATGTCTGGTAAGAAATTTGGGCCTCTTTATTTAGGAGGGTCATGTCAACATTGTCAACATGCATATTATCATGAATCCTTGAGTTGAATACAAGTCAAGTTAAAACTTGACAGCATAATTTTTTGTGACAAAGCAGCAGATTAGTCATTCTAAATGACAGTTACTAGTGTAGCATCCCAAAAATGCTAGTTTAGGAACCATTTCTAAGCAGAAAGAAACTACGCAAAAAGCCACAGTAGCCATGTTACAAAGGGATCCTGATCACGGTTAACCGTGAAATCACAAAAAATAGTCTGGAATGTAAATACTGTATTTTGTGTTGTGATTACTTTTATTATGTACCAAACTTTTTTTTTTTCTGTAATAAAGAGGTAGTGACAAAGTAGATCCAAGCCTTCTGCTCAATATGTCCTGTTAGAATGGAGGAGATTTTAAAGAAGTCAGTAGTAGTAGCCCAAAAATGGTGGGACTAGGGGTGCAGTACAGAAAAAGATAATTATGGTAGTATGACAATAAGCCATTAAATAAAAGAAATTCTAACAATCAACCACAAGAAAGAATTTTAGGGATAGCCTAGTACAACCAGAGCAGATGGGACCTCGGAAGGTCAAGGAGGACAGAGTCTACCACACTCCTAAAAGAAAGAAGGCCTGGTTCAACAGGCGAACAAGGAAAGACCAACTCTAGTTATCCATCAGTTCATATAGAGCATAGAGTCTCAACGTTGAGAGTACGCACTCTGGAGAGATAGACTACTCAAGTAAAATGTCAGCTTGTTTACTTACTGGGTGCATACCTTTGGACAGATTATTTAACCTCTCTTTCTTCACCTGTAAAATGGGGTAACACTGTATATAGCAATGAGGATTTTATAAAAATTAAGTGAAATGACGTAAAATAGTTACATATACAGCACTTGGGATAGTGCATAGCATACAGAAGTATGCAGTAATTTTAAATTATTAAAAATATTCATTACTGAGTACCTTTTAAAAGCTGTATGTATATTTAGAACTCTCAGAAGAAAAATTCAACTGAACTTGGATATCATCTGTGTAACCTGAGCCATCCATTTTATTAAATAGCAGTTTATAAATATACAAATCATTAATTGAATGGATTTTTTCAAATGTACATATTTTCCACTATGGTAATTCCGTAAGACTTTTCTCAGCGAGAGAGAACATGATGCTGTATGTTAGAGAGAATCATTTATAATAGTGCATCTGTTTGTATAAAGACCTGAGAAACCCTTGAACTCTTCAAATGATGCTGTTAAAGGAACTTAATGCTATGGTCCTTGATGCCTTCAAGATGAGGGCTTAACTGCTTATCATTGCATTCATGGCCTTTTGTAATCTAGGCTGATCTCACCCTTCGCACCTCGTTGTTGACTCCCTGGCCCATCTTCTGATAACTGCACATTACAAGTATCTTCATCTCTGACTCTCAGCAAAAGATATTTATCTGGTCTAGAATTTCAACAGTTCCCCTTCTCTACCTGATGATGTTCAACCTTGATACATAATCCAACTTAAATAGCACTTCCTTTTTGTATTGCAAATGTTGCAAACTGGCTTCAAATGGTTTTGTTGATATACATGATAATTTTTTGAAAATTTGAGCATGAATTTCTCTAAGCTGGAGTGCGCTATCCAGTTTTCCAAACTCTTCCCACTCCCTATTATTTAATACACAGTTATGAAATTACTTCATTATGTAGACATTTGAATTGTAACTCTGGAGAAACATTTGAAGCTTATTCCCCATTCGTCTTCCCACAGGAAGAATTAAATACTTTATTCTCTAAATTCTCATAGAATAGGTTCATACTTTTCATGTTTAGCTACATGTGTGCAGATCATATGTGCCTTGAGATCTTAGAAGGCATGAGTAATGGCTTCTATACATTTTTACCCCAGCTCTTGCACGTTAGTAGGTACTTAATAATTGCTTATCCAAGTAAAAATTTTAGTAATTTTTACAAAAATAGTAAGAGAGTTTCAAGGCCGTACTGGTTTTTTTGGTTTGTTTTTTAACCCAAGAGACTATATTTGTATCCCTTTATATTGGGCTATTTCTTTATGAGAGCTTATTTTAAATTGTTTTTGCCTTATAACTATTTCTGAGTTGCTTCTTCTATTACTCTACATTTGTTATTCTTTCACATACCGTCTATTCCACGATTACATGTAGATATAGTTCCCCATTCTGTAGCCATATTAATAGTTCAGGATAGTTGAGCCCTTATTCAACATCAAATATTCTTTCTTGTCAACTGAAGAGGCCCTTTTGTAAGTGCTTTATATATGTTACTGCTTTTCCTTTCCAATGGTATTTACAAGAAGAAGCGTTATTCTCCCATTTCACAGAAGAAAAAACAGCAGAGGCCAAGTAAGATCCACTTACTTGCCTGAGCTCATACTACTAGTGGTGGCAAGGCCATTATGTTCCCCGTGGCCCTGTGAATCAGGCAGATTCTGCAGACTTCAGGTCCCATCATAGTTTTTAGCTCCCCCTTCTGCTGTCCCCTTGGGGTCATTTCTCTGTCAAGCCGTCCCTGTTGATCCGGTCAGAATGAGTCACTCCTTCCTTTCTTGTTCCATACCATATTGCCATATTCTAGCCTTTTTTTTCACTCTTTCTAAATCAAAGGCAATTGCTAGCATGTGAGTCTCTTTGATTCCTTAATCGCTTGAACATAAATAATTATAATAGCAACCACTCATGGAGCCATTACTGTTTTCCAAGTATTACTGAGCACTCATATGATCCAGAAAATATTATATTTTGCTTGCAAAGAACATTAAGCACAGGGAGGTAGTAAGTGATTTGTTTAAGGTCATATGGCATATACATTTCATCCTGATTTCAAAGTCCGTGGACTGTTTATCTATCATTATATCCAGTTCTTATTCTTCACATTGCAGAGACCACCTAGTCCCTTACACTTAACTCTTTACATGTGTAAAGGTTGTCAAATAGATACTTACCATTTTCTCTTCCTGAAACACACACATATACATACATGTATGTACATATATATGCAGTGCATGAATAGAGACATACAATATTGTTTTCCTCTTGTTTATAAAATTCGATTTTGGAGGAGAACTTTCTATTTATTAAACTTAGATTTTCTTAGAGGTCATGCATTACATTTTCCTATATCATCTTAGTCTTTCCCTTAGAAACTAAGGCCATTTGTTCCCCTTTTGAGCCTTGGTTTTTATGTTGTTTTATAGAATATTGTGTGGCTTACCTTCTAAACCACATATTCTATAAAGTTTATATTCCAGTACCAAAGGGACATGACAGCCGATTTGCCCCAAGTATTTGCATTTGTTAGGAATGAATACATTGGGGAAAAGCTATAATTTCAGTGAATCAGTTATAAAACCTTGACCCATGATACTAAATCTCATGTCACATTAACTCTTTTTAAGACAAAGACTTTTTCTTTATAAGAGAAACATACTCATTTATGGAAAACATTGGAATGGGGATAGATCACGACTCCTGAATTGATCTTCTAAATGAAACAATCTCAAGGAAAATAAAATAAGCTTCCTGAGTATCACTTAAATCTGTCACAATCATAGAATCAAACCACTCTTCAAAACTGGAAGGAATAGGAACTGCATACCAGGCATAGATCAATAATGTCCTAGAAGCACCAACAGGCCACTAAAGTGGTCCAGTAGAAATCAGATGCCAGTTTGGGGTTCCAGAAACTCCTAAGTTCCAATCTTCATGATAGTTTTTGACTTTGCATGTGGAAGCACAACCGGGAAACTATGTAGGCCATATTCATAGCATAGCCATGTACCCCTAAGCCTGACCCAATATTGATGAAAATGGCCGTTTCAAAATCAAAAGATTTTGGAAAGCATTGCATAATAGCATAAAAGCAAACGACCTTGTGATCCAGAGAAGCTGAGAGTGCTGTGGAAAATTGTTTAATGCATTTTAACCATTCATCCTAAATTCCATTTTTTATTTCTTCTAATGTTCCATTCAAATGTCTCCAGATCAAAGACCACAAGTATTGCCAAAGCATGTGATAGTTTTGAGATGCTGACAAATGTGAACCATAGACCCATATTTTCCTTAAACCTGAGGTTTATTTTCATATGTAAATTAGGTAATAGGAGATGCTAGGCTTCTGTAGATGAAAGGTGGGATTGTTAAAAATGCCAACATCTCTCGATAAGAATGGGTGGAGTGTCCAAATTATGTCCTTATTTATGGAAACCTTTTAAGGTGAGGAATATTATACCATGTGGAACTCATTATGCCACATTCTCTTTTTATACACCAATAATTCTGTATAAGAAGCAAATGCTTAGTTTATGAAACAACATAGTGATATAAAACAGGAGGCTGGGTCTTCAATCTATTGATGGCACACTCCTATAAGAGAAAAATAGCTTACTTCCACTGAAAGAGTTTAAAGGTAATGGAACCCTCCCCCAAAAAAAAGCCATTAAAAGGAATTGCATAGTGTCCCCAGGTAGGTATAAAGCGTAAAACTCAAAATGGAGAAGTTGAGGTGCTAGGAAGAGCTCTCTGGCGGCCTGATTAAATGGAGAATTTATTTGAAAAGAAGCATGATAGATATAAATACAGTGGAGGAGAGGTGAGGCCAATAGTAGTACAAAACTAACTTCAAAGTCTGTCAGTCTTAACTGTCAGGTCTGTATGATGAAGTTTCCTTCAGGGGCAACTGAGAACCTATCACCAATCCTGTTCCCATTTCGTGCCTAAGAATAGCAACCAACTCACTTTTGTGTTGTAAGTGACTGTTTACTGAGCATCTCCCCATTACTTACTTGATTTGATGTTTACGGTAAGAGTGGCAGATGTGTACTGTTACTGTCCTCAGTCTCCAGCTAAGGAGATCGAGACTCTGAGAAGTCAAGTGCTTTGCCGAAGAACACGTACTTCACTAGTAAGCTGAGTCTGGAGGAGAACCCCTTTGTGATCTCTGTGTGTACCATACCATACTACCACTTTCCATGTTGCTCAATTTATATCTTACAAATGAGAGTTGAACTGTCCCTCACCTACAAATGAGGTGGCCTCTAGCAGATAGAGCTGCTCTTAGGACCCAGAAACACCTGGTAGTGCAAACTCCGCAGTTGAAATTGTTCGAGAAACAGAGTTCAGATCTCAGCTGTACTATTTACTGCATCTGTGACCTTGAGCACATTAAATAATCTTTCTAAGACTCAATTTCCTGATCGGTAACGTGGGGATATTAGTGGTATTTCTTTCACAGTATTGTTTATAAAGATTAAATAAGAGTTGTGTAAAGTGATAAATTAGCCTGTTACATAGAAAGAAGTCAACAAATGTTTACAGTTACTGACTTTTAAAAATTGTTGTTTTACCTCAAATAGTTATTTGAATTGCCTCTTAATACCAACAAAGAGTACTATTATATTTTCTGAAATGTGAGTTTGAGTTGTAGGTCATTGGTGATTCAGAAGAATAGAAAACATGTGCATGTATACATTACCATAGAAGATGGGTGGCAGCTGGAATATTTAACATAGAAAAATGTGTTAAGTACTGTTAAAATTATTTCATAGCACTAAAATAAATGCATTGCTTATTAGAACCAATTGTTTAACAGGCTTTCTCATCTTCAGCAGTTTGGACCTTTTAGATCATAGAATTTTTGCGATGAGAGCTGTCCCATACATTGTAGGATATTTAGCAGCATCCCTGGGCTTTGCTCACCAGATGCCAGTAACACGTCCCACCCTCACCCCCTTCCCCATATTGTTACAATAAAAAAATGTTCTAGGCATAGCCAAATGTCCTTTTGAGGGTAAAATCACCCTAGGTGAAAACCACTGCTTATGGTAATAAAACTGATTTTTAATTTTGGCAAAATTATTGTTTCCAAATGATAGCCCAGCTCAAAGCTTTTAGCTTTTTTAAAAAAGTTTATTTGAATGGCACTCTTTTTTTTTTTTTTTTTTTTGAGATGGAGTTTCGCTCTTGTTACCCAGGCCGGAGTGCAATGGTGCGATCTCGGCTCACTGCAACCTCCACCTCCTGGGTTCAGGCAATTCTCCTGCCTCAGCCTCCTGAGTAGCTGGGATTACAGGCACGCGCCACCATGCCCAGCTAATTTTTTGTATTTTTAGTAGAGACGGGGTTTCACCACGTTGACCAGGATGGTCTCGATCTCTTGACCTCGTGATCCACCTGCCTCAGCCTCCCAAAGTGCTGAGATTACAGGCATGAACCACCGCGCCCGGCTGAATGGCACTCTTATTTTAAGCATTTGGAGAACTTCTTTGTGATACTTACTTTAATTATAACCTTTTAAAGTATACAGAGAACTCGGATCATTACTTGAAAAGTCATCTAATAGTGTTTCTTACCTTGGACACTAACCATAGAAACCAGAAACTTGGCTCCAGGTGTCTCTTGGCACCAGAAAAATAAATAAATAAATCTACCTTCAAGGACAAAGATGTGCCACCATTATTGAATTCAAAAGCACCGGCTGTAGGTGTTCAACTCTACTGCCAAAAATGAGTTCCAAAAATACTTTTTGCACCATGGCAGCATCGCTGCAATAAATCTTCATCCTCTCATAGTAGCTACTTTTAAGGGCCATGCTCTTTGGAATTGATAAATGCTAGTCTTTTGTGCTATGGTATCAGTCACCTTGCTTCATATTCACAGTTGGTATGACGTCCGGCATTTTGGCAGTCCCAAACAGTAAGCCCCAGGAGTGCCCTCAAGTGGCATATGACTTAGTGACTGTCCCTTTTTCATTGTTTAGTGGAGGCCAAAGATAACAGATGAGATGAATGGAAGGGAAGTGAGTCACATTGTCAGACCTCCTGCCCAGGCTTTCAGGTTCCTGAAATTCTTTGCCCTTTGATTTTTAAGGGTACAGATTTCTGGGACAGCACACTTGATTTTTAAATCATAAAACTGTACCAAAGATAAGTTGCTTATCAAATACTTAAATTTTTTTTGTTGTTGTTGTTTTTCTGTACCTTCTTTCAAGGGACATGAGCAGCCTCTCTTTTTCTTTGTCTTCCCATCTCACCTCCCTCTATACCTCTTCTGCTTTGCCCAAAACTTCTCTACATTGCAGTTCATCAAGGGAGAGGCAGCAGTTAAGTGTTTCATCCGTGCACGGTAGTGCTTGTTAAGTCTGTGGTTTGTCAATCTCTAGTATATTAAAAAAGATGAACCAGATAAAAGCGGGCAGGATTAACTGTGACTTCAATTCTGAGGATAAACAGCCAAATGCTCAAATTTCTTTTAATAATCTGAAAGGGAGAGGATTATAAGAATTACGATTATTTTGAGAATATTTCTTTTCTCTGTTTTTGTTCATTTGTTTTGGTGTTGAGCAGTGAATCATGTTTTAAAATACTATAACTATTTTTTTGTTTCTGGTACACCTGTGTGTGATAGGAGTTGGCAGAATGGATGGTATGTCTATCAGTTAGCATTGCTACCTACAGATACCAACCCAAGACACAGTGGCTTAAAACCACAGTCATCTGTTATTTCTCATGGATCTGTGGGTTTACTTGGGGCAGGACATGGATGTTCTGCTGGTCTCTCCTGAGCTTTTTTTCTCAGTCAGCTTGAAGGGCTAGGAAGGCCAGATGGGGTCTCTCTTTCTCCCCAAGGCCTTTCATCGCGGTCCAGTGGGCTCAGGGTTCTGAGGGCATCAAAGGGGAAGCTACAAGGCCTTTTGAGACAGAGGCTTTTACCACATTCCTTGGTTTAAAACAAGTCAGCGGCCATTCCAGATTTAAGGAGTAGGGAAGCAGACTTCACCTTTTGATGGGAAAACAACAACTAATTTATGACCTCATTTATTCTACCTATGAGTGCGACATTGCTGAACCTTATTTACTGGACTGGTGGAACTCTGCTCTCTGCTCATCAGCCTGGCTAAATACAATGGGACTTTTCCTCATCAGGCTGGATGAGAGGAGCAAAGACCCTTAAGCTGACCCCAAAATACAGGGTTTATAAATAGTATATGAAATAGGTAAGTAGGAAAAAAGTCCATTCTCAAACAATGTATTTCATAACTTCTACCTGATTACTTCTGGTACAATATCAGCTTATAGGTAGGAGAAACTTGTGCTCTTAACTCTCCTTTCATCCTGACTCAAAAATATTTCCTTTACATCTTCCTGTTATTCAGGATTTATTGGGGCTAGTGGGCCTCTTTTTGAACTCAGAAACAGGACTGTGATTCATTCACAGTGAATCATAAACCTGAAAGGGGCATTTCCAGCCTCTCAGACCACTTCCCCTCCTGCAGCCTTTGCTTTTTTGTTTTGAATTTTTTTTTAATTTCAGAGTGGAGAAAACAAAATTAGGCCAGTGAGGTTGACTGCTTTCCCATAGACTTCTGCTGGACTCAGGTCCTCAGACTGCTGGTCTAGTATGTTGTCCACTGCAGTAGGGTCCTTAAAATTTTGTTTAAATTAATTTGATTAAAGAATCCCTTAACATTTTCTAGATACATTAGGAAAATAACCAGAAAGCATCCGTATAATAAGAGGAAGTGTTATGTTTGGCACCAAGACAGTTGAAGTAGGTAATTTTGACACATTAGACCCAATTAAGCATCCCAGATCTTCAAGCCCATGACTAATGGAAAGAAAGGCTGATGGGTAGCCAGGGAGCACCCTGAATGCACTGGGGACCCATTTGGACAGTGCAGCTACAGCAGTAGAAAGTCATAGAGCGATGCTAAATGGAGATGGGAGAAGATGTCAAAGATAAACTTGCCCTGCCTTGCAGCAGTTCCTGTAGTCGTGATGGTGGAAAGCACGTCAGGCCACTCAAAATTACTTTACATGCTGTCTTGGCAGGCCCTGCTCTGGTTCACAGTGGCTGCCTGGTGTACCTGCCGCTCCCGTTGGAGCGCTAGCCTGGCTGTGCCGTGGCTGGAGCATGAGCCTTTTAGTGTCGATATGCCTGGGAGGCCCATCATCTACAATTTCCTGCACTCAGGCTCCAGCCAACTGCAGCAGATGCTATTGTTACCTCTTCTATTGAATAAAGTAGGAAGCAAAGAGAGAAGGAAATTTGTCAATATTGTTTTTCTGCTGGAACCGAAATAAAAACTGTGTGTGGTACATTGTCCAATGGTAACCCATGTGCCAAATCTCCATTTTGTGTAACATGCTTATATAAGACTCTGCTTCTGTATTTCTTAACGTAATGTAAATGACCTTCTTGATTCCACTGTAGATGTGCTACGATTATAGCCATTCAGATCTCTCAGTTTGGATTTGGGCTATTTATTTCTCGCACTCGCACACCCTTTGCTTCTGACCATGCCATCTGCTGGAATCATTTATATTTCTTTCACACACTCACAGTGTTTGTTATATGCCTAAATTTAGCTGTGTAACACTCTGAAATCTTTTACATAAATAAACAAATGTTTAGCAAGTATTTTTAAACCTTTTGCCTTGATAACTAGCATTAATAAGGTGCATTTGTGTCTCTAACGTAAGTACAGCTGCTGAGAGAGTTTCTTGTTACAGAAATGTGTGAAGTGACACCAAAATCAGAAAGAAGAGAATCCCTTTTGAAATAAAAGCCTGCATATGTAAGCATTCTCTATGCTGAAGACAAAGTAAATGATGGTAAATTGAGCTAACAAAAAGATCCTTTTTGGATACAAAACATAACTGGGGGTGAGGGGTGTCTTCAAACTCTGCTAAGTCGCTAGACTTTCCAAGTTATCCCATCAAACTTTTGAGCCCCAATATGACATTGATGAGCCTGCAAAGTCTTACTGATCTCTTTCTCACTGCTCTATCCTCATCACCTAGTTAAGTGCAATGTGAATTTCCTTCACAGGACTGGATGAGAAGAGCAAAACGCCTAAATACAACTCAAACTGAGGGTTTTTTGATCAATATATAAAATAGGTAAAAGAGGAGGAAAAAAGGCCTTTTAATTTTTTTCAAAATGGCCACCTGATTTTTTTTCTCAATTGCATTTTAGGTTTGGGGGTACATGGGAAGAACATGTAAGATTGTTGCATAGGTACACACATGGCAGTGTGATTTGCTGCCTTCCTCCCCGTCACCTATATCTGGCATTTCTCCACATGTTATCCCTCCCCAACTCCCCACCCCACTGCTGTACCTCCCCATTCCCCGCCACAGACCCCAGTGTGTGATGCTCCCCTCCCTGTGTCCATGTGTTCTCATTGTTCAACACCTGCCTATGAGTGAGAACATGCAGTGTTTGATTTTCTGTTCTTGTGTCAGTTTGCTGAGAATAATGGTTTCCAGGTTCATCCATGTCCCTACAAAGGACACAAACTCATCATTTTTTGTGGCTGCATAGTATTCCATGGTGTATATGTGCCACATTTTCTCTGTCCAGTCTATCATCGATGGGCATTTGGGTTGGTTTCAAGTCTTTGGTATTGTAAACAGTGCTACAATGAACATTTCTGTGCATGTGTCCTTATAATAGAAAGATTTATAATCCTTTGGATATATACCCAGTAATGGGATTGCTGGGTCAAATGGAATTTCTATTTCTAGGTCCTTGAGGAATCGCCACACTGTCTTCCTCAATGGTTGAACTAATTTACACTCCCACCAACAGTGTAAAAGTGTTCCTATTTCTCCACATCCTCTCCAGCATCTGTTGTCTCCAGATTTTTTAATGATCGCCATTCTAGCTGGCGTGAGATGGTATCTCAATGTAGTTTTGATTTTCATTTCTCTAATGACCAGTGATGATGAGCATTTTTTCATATGTTTGTTGGCCTCATATATGCCTTCTTTTGTAAAGTGTCTGTTCATATCCTTCGCCCACTTTTGAATGGGTTTCTTTGTTTTTTTCTTGTAAATCTGTTTTAGTTCTTTGTAGATTCTGGGTATCAGCCCTTTGTCAGATGAGTAGACGGCAAAAATTTTTTCCCATTCTGTTGGTTGCCGATTCACTCTAATGACTGTTTCTTTTGCTGTGCAGAAGCTGTGGAGTTTGATTAGGTCCCATTTGTCTATTTTGACTTTTGTTGCCAGTGCTTTTGGTGTTTTAGTCATGAAGTCCTTGCCTGTGCCTGTGTCCTGAATGGTTTTGCCTAGATTTTCTTCTATGGTTTTTATGGTGTTATGTCTTATGTTTAAGTCTTTAATCCATCTGGAGTTAATTTTAGTGTAAGGTGTCAGGAAGGGGTCCAGTTTCTGCTTTGTGCACGTGGCTAGCCAGTTTTCCCAGCACCATTTATTAAACAGGGAATCCTTTCCCCATTGCTTGTTTTTGTCAGGTTTTTCAAAGATCAAATGGTTGTAGATGTGTGGTGTTACCTCTGAGGCCTCTGTTCTGTTCTATTGGTCTATGCCTCTGTTTTGGTACCAGTACCATGCTGTTTTCATTACTGTAACCTTGTAGTATAGTTTGAAATCAGGTAGTGTGCGATGCCTCCCGCTTTGTTCTTTTTTCTTAGAATTGACTTGGCTATGCAGGCTCTCTTTTGGTTCCATATGAAGTTTAAAGTGTTTTTTTCCAGTTCTGTGAAGAAGGTCATTGGTAGCTTGATGGGGATAGTGTTGAATCTGTAAATTACTTTGGACAGTATGGCCATTTTCACAATGTTGATTCTTCCTAACCATGAGCATGGAATGTTTCTCCATCTGTTTGTGTCCTCTCTTATTTCATTGAGCAGTGGTTTGCAGTTCTCCTTGAAGAGGTCCTTTACATTCTTTGTTAGTTGTATTCCTAGGTATTTTATTCTCTTTATAGCAATTGTGAATGGCAGTTCATTCTTGATTTGGCTCTCTTTAAGTCTCTTATTGGTGTATAGGAATGCTTGTGATTTTTGCACACTGATTTTGTATCCTGAGACTTTGCTGAAGTTGCTTATCAGTTTTGGGCTGAGACGATGGGGCCTTCTAAATATACAATCATGTCATCTGCAAATAGAGACAATTTGACTTCCTCCTTTCCTACTTGAATACCCTTTATTTCTTTTTCTTGCCTAATTGCTGTGGCTAGAACTTCCAATACTATATTGAATAGGAGTGGTGAGAGAGGGCATCCTTGTCTAGTGCCAGATTTCAAAGGGAATGCTTCCAGTTTTTGCCCATTCAGTAAAAATATGGAATGCTTCACGAATTTGCGTGTCATCCTTGTGCAGGGGCCATGCTAATCTTCTCTGTATCATTCCAATTTTAGTATATGTGCTGCCAAAGCGAGCACGGCCACCTGATTTTTTGTTGTCGTTGTTGCCATTTTCACCTTGTTGATTTGCCTTTTCCTTTTGGATCTATAACTACCCCCAGATGTGTATGTAAGAGTAAACTGGAGTGCCTTTTTCTGTCTGTAATTTTTCACATCACTGCAGTAAGGCTCCTCTTTGTCACTGAAGCAGAGCTTATATTGAGACTTGACCTATGTGTTGCCTAAATACAGATTATTTGAAGATGCTGGTTTTTTTTTTTTTTAAATTACACTGTTCTCCAAGCTCAGAGTGAATACCATAAATGAATATAGAAGATAAATGTATATAAGATGCAACCTCAGTTGGTCATAATGGTAAGCCTCCAAATTTTATCAAGAGCTAGGGTTATTGGATTTTCATATGAACAAAGACCACGGATGGTCTCCAAACATAAGCTGTGTTTTACACATGCTCTAAAATGCTGGTAAAAATAAAATACTTCCTAAAGCAGTAGGCAATTGCATATATAGTAGGCAATTTTAAAATGTAAACTGATAAATGAAGCTCTTGGATCTTTAAATCTTCATTTTCAGTGTGTCCTAATAAAAACAACTCTGAATTCCATGACTTTCGCCACACATTTGGGTTTCAGGATAAAAAAATGATCATTGTAGAAATGTAGAAAAATAAGAGATATTGGACTAGCCTAAAACTATATTATCTTCTGCAGGTCACTTACTTGACTTAAGTTATATTTCTGTAGGAAAGTAGAGAACAGTCTGGTCATTTGCCAATGGCATCTTCTTCTCAGAGGAAAACTGGATAAAATCTGGTAGATTAAGTGCTTGTTTATTTTGATGATGATCACGATGATGATGATTGGTTTTCTGGAATTCATATTAAAAAATTTTCTCTGTTTCTTTGAAGAAACAACTTCAGTCCAAATTTTGGCTTATAGATGGTCAGTCATTCTTCACATCCTAAACTCACTTTGTCAACCTGAACCCAACTCCAGTTCTAATCAGTTGGGCAGAGTCTTTCTCAGTCTGGACTCATGCTCACTACTTAGATTTGAAAAACCATAACCAATCAATCATGTTACAAACCACAGAAATCCTTTATAATCTATGGTTAGTATTTCATCCCTCTTTTGTGTGCCTGAAAATGATTGACCTGGTTTCAGACTATTTTCTCTGAGGTACTATAGTCTGAAATCCACTTGCTATCTTGGTTTATTTAAACACAAACTTATTGTGGGTACGATAGTAAAGGGTACAATAGTAAAGCTACAAGCTTAGCAAAACCTTTTCCAGAATTCAGTAAGGAGCTCTATGAATGTATTCCAGTTATAAGAGATACGTATGTATGCCTTTGTTGTTATGTGTATATTTTCTGAAGGCTTTGGAAAAAACACATTTTGTATATCAGACACAATTCTGCATGTAAGTCATTTTTAGAGTGAAGCTTTGTGGCCTAAATAATGTACAAAGGTACAAATTCTTAATGTGGTCTTCATATCTCTTGCTGAATTCTCTGCCTGCATTTCTACATGGGCAATCTTATCAAGTCACACAGTTCTCTGCTAAAGCTTCATCATATCACAGTTTGACTGTGGCCTACGAAACTTAGGTTCAGTCCTAGCTATTGGAAGAAGGTGAATGGGTCTGAACCAGATCCTCTTTGTTATTTCTGACCTGTGGGGGACTTTGCATTTAGGAAGTGCTTTACCTTAAGGGGGAACAAAGGAGGCTGTTTTTTCAGAATTTTTTTAGTTTGGTCATTTTCAAACATACCCCAAAGTGGAGAGAATGTATAATGAACCCCCAAGCACGAATCACATAGCTTCAATTATCAATATTCCAGGCAGTGTTTGTTAAATGGCAATTCATTTTCTATTTTTCAAAGAAACTCATTACATAACTGCCATTCAACATTTGAGATTTTAATAGCCTGGGCAGCCTTATCTCAGGTAAATATTCAATTTCCATGGGCAGAGGTAGTGTAAAGGGTATTCATTACTGCTTTCTTGGCTCTAGGTTGAGTGCTCCTAGTCTACGTATTCTGTGCTGTTATAATCTGACTTTCGAAATCTGAAGTCTTACAGCATGAAATTTCAAAATGATTCCAGACTATTGAAACCACCTCCCACTTTGGAGAACTTGTACCCCACATTGTCGGTAGCAACTGTTTGGCTTGCAGTCTTTTAAATTTTTTTACTCAGCACTTTTACTTTTTTTTTTTTTTTTTTGAGATGGAATCTTGCTCTGTCACCCAGGCTGGAGTGTAATGGCATGGTCTTGGCTCACCGCAACCTCCGCCTCCCAGATTCAAGCGATTCTCCTGCCTCAGCCTACCAAGTAGCTGGGAATGCAGGCACCTGCCACCATGTCCAGCTAATTTTTTTGTATTTTTAGTAGAGACGGGGTTTCACCATGTTGGCCAGGCTGGTCTCGAACTCCTGACCTTGTGATCCTCCCACCTCAGCTTGTCAAAGTGCTGGGATTACAGGCATGAGCCTCCATGCAGGCCAGCACTTTTACTTTTAATTAGGCTCAGTTCATCAAAGGCTCCACCACTCCCCTGTTATTTGATGTCCTAAGTTTCATTTTCCTCTCCTTTTTTTAACCTATGAAAGGAGAGCTAGATTGAAAATGTTCTGCTACTTCATTGAGAAGAAAGAAACAAATAGCAGTTTTACAAATCCGTGTGTTGACCATTTAATCTGACCCATTCATAATTGGCATACGTAATTCCCACCTATTCTGGATGATTAAGTATGAGAAAATCTACGGAAACAGAAAAAAGATTTGAACGTAAGAACGAAAATCACTCAGAAAATTTGGGATACCTCATCAGTACGTTTTTATACTGAATCATGGATTATTAATTGATGCAGGGAGGTGAATTTCTGTAGTCAAATAAGTATGGATAAAAATAAGTTACATTGGTTTCTTTACAGCAGGGTTTTTCAACCTTATGCATTGGGAGACTTCAAGAGGAAATGTATAGAACTCTTTTCCCCACCCTTGGAATTTCTCTAAGGACTCCAGGAAGTGCTGTCATAAAAGAAATATTGCATAGCCTAGATAGTTTGGCTTACAGTAATAAAACAGGATGATGAACTACTAAGTGTAATTGGTTAATGAATTAGCAACATTCAATTAAATGTATATATAAATATAACCAGAAAATATTTATTACAACTGCACTGTGCAAAACTCTGGGTTATACAGTATGGAGATGAAACAGTATAGTATCTCTTCAGAAAACTTACATCATCATATATGAAGAGATCTAAAGCAAGACCATTTAGAAGAAACCTTTATCTATATGTTCACTTAAGACTTGATCATTTAGAGAAAATCTCAAGTGAAGCAAAGAACCCTAATATTTATATATACAGTTGATACTAACTTCAAATGCATAACTGTGTATTAGATTCACTAGTTTTTTAAATTTGGGACTAAGAAATCATCTTTGAGTATGAACGACCAATGATTAGCAGATTTAGTGTTTTTAATATCGACAACAAACAGTATTTTGTTTTTAAAGTTAAGCATCTTAAGTTTAGAATCCGTCTAGATTTTTATAAATATTTTCCCATTTACCCGCAGTTGTGTCACCCTTACCTAATTCAAGGGTACTTTATTGGTGTTGACGGGCCACAAATTACTTTTACATCAGTCTTTCCAAAGTAGTTAACTTGATTTTTACAGAAACAGCTCATTTATTTTGTAACTTCATCTCATCAGTTTATTTACATTACTTAAATAAAATGACTGATTATTTTTGGAATAAACATGTTGACACCACAAACATCCTGGTGGCACAGACATCCTGGAAAGTAGCCTAACATTGAGCTGACCTAGTGCAGGGAGCAACGGGAGGCGCTTTTGGGAGGAAAAGGAAATTTTGAGTTAAACTGGTTAAATGGAAGTCAGATAAGACCATTTTGATAGCCCTATACCTACGGAAAGGAACAAATGATGGAACAAACAGTAAGTGGTACTTGAGATAAGGGGAGGAAAACAGAACTTTGACACAAGCAAAGCAATGCAACTGAAATCAGAGATTTTATTTTAGTCTCTGTTCCTGAGTCTCTCCACCTGTAAAATACAAGGGAATGGCCTGATGGGTGGCTCTTAAAACTTTAGCAAGCGCCAGAATCACCTAGGGGCTTTTTAAAATTCAAATGGCTCACACCTATAACCCCAGGTGGCTCAGGCCTGTAATCCCAGCACGTTGGGAGGCTGAGATGGGCGTATCACAAGGTCAGAAGTTCAAGGCCAGCCTGGCCAATATGGGGAAACCCTGTCTCTACTAAAACTATAAAAATTAACTGGGCATGGTGGTGCGTGCCTGTAAGGCACTCAGGTGCCTGAAGCAGGAGAATTGCTTGAACCTGGGAGGTGGAAGTTGCAGTGAGCTGAGATCGCATCACTGCATTCCAGCCTGGGCAACAAGGGGAGACTCAGTCTCAATAATAGTAATAAAGTAATTAATAAAATTCAAATTGCTTGGCCCCACCCCTAGAGTTTCTGATTCTCTAGGTTGGGGTGGGGCCTGAAAAACTGCATTTCTAACAAATTCCCACATGATACTGATGCTGCTGGTCATGGGGATACACTTTGAGAACCACCAGATCTCTAAGATCCCTACCGAATCTAAAATCTGATTCAGCAGTATATTACATTTTATTTTCCTGAGAGGATTGAAATCAGAAAATAAAGTATTAGTTTCATAACATCTATTAGTATAAGTCTAATAAACTATGCAAGTTTATAAACGATGCATAAATAGAAAGGTTGCAGATCTACTCTGCGATTAGGCCAATCGAATAAAATATTCAATTCTAGGTCATTAATTCATAGAATAAAAGAGAGTAATGAAATTAACATTTATCAAGAAGCTATTATTTAAAATGCTTTTTGCTGACAGTATCATAGCAAACTTAGGAAATGGGTTTACATTTTACAGGTGAGAAAACAGAGACTCAGGAAGAATAAATAAACGACGTATTTAAGACACAACCTGCAAGTGGAAGACCCAGAGTTTCTCTAAATTCCATAAAAGTTTTGTTTGCCAAGCTGGTTCTTTCATAAAATGAGCACATCACATCAAAGACCAGTTGCTCTGTCATGCTTACTTGAAAACAAAATAGTCAGTTTCATGAACTCAGTCAGGACTTTAATTATGTTTAAACTATTTGAATCAGTAAGAAGTGAAGCTTCAAGAAACAACAAAGGTGGGCGGGGGGTGGATTTTAAAGTGTAACAAGTCTTTAATTCCATGAGCAAAAACTGAATTTCTTCCCCAGACTGTAACTTTCAACCATTAGAGATCTGTGGTTAGAGATGGTGTCTATGAGGTCACATTGAATCCTCCTCCCTTAAAACTATGCCACGTATGAAACAGACACTAAATAAAGTGAACATTAGAGTAGAAGTGTCACAGTCCAAAACAATGCCAGGAGCCACACCATGCAAGGATCTAAAGGGTTTAATGATCTATATGTATAGATTAAAAAACAAGGGAGTTAGTAGAATTACTCTTAAAGACCAAGAGGTAATGGTTTCCTTTGTTACTTAGGGGAAAGAGGAAGGGATCAAAAGTAGGCTATTGACCAGACTTTGTGAGTACCAAACCCTGTAGGATACCTACATTCATTGTGACAGGGTTGGTAAATGGTGAGTCTGGGGCTTGCATTCTAATTAGCATTATGTCTCGTATTAATGGAAATGTATGCTGCATCCCTGAGAATTATCAGGGCTAATAAGCATCCTATTTCCAATGTCTTCTTCCCTATATGAGGTAGATTAAGTCTGCAAAGAGAAGCATTTAGTGGCCCCGAAAAAGGATGCACCATATAGCGTCCCTAGTATTAAGAAAAAATTTCATTTTCCTTGAATGGGTTCCTTACTAAGGAGCAGTTTGTTCATCCCTAATCACCACAGTCTCTCCATTTCCAAAACAGACACAGAACCAATAGAAGAAACAAATGCAGTATATTTGCTGCTTATATGGTCTTTGATGAATTCAGGCCTCGGTTTATCCCTCTTCAGGGGGTTCCAGTCCAGTAAGGAAGGCAGCTTGGGGTCTCCAAATTGGCCTAGACTCCATGAGTGAGGCTGCCAAGGCATTTGATAGAATGAACATTGCCAAGCTGTTCCTGCATCTCTTGGGGAGCTGCTAAAATGAGGCATTGTCTTCAAACAGAGGGAATAGCTTTAACTTCAAAGAATTTGTGTTCATTTTCTGGTAAAGTTAGGAAAAGCAGCTCATCCACAGCAGTGACTGGAGAATGAGGAAAAGAGTTGGTGTGTCCCCAGAAACTCTGCCCTTCAAAGAAGCATTGTTGACATTGCACAATGATCCCACAGCATGCTGGATTCCTCATGACTTTGTCAGTTATGGAAGGCATCTCGGGTTCTTTGTAGCATATAGCTTATGGGAAATAGATATCCATGAGTTAATCCATCAGCAGATTAAATACCCTACCAGTAACTCAAATATAGTAATTTTATAAGTTTCTTTAATGAAAGAGTAGATTTTCAGATGCTGCCACTCATCAGCTATATATTTTAGTGCTTTTGAGTATTTCTATATAATTATATTTAATACTGTAAACTATAAGTGCTGTAATTTTGTTTGACCTATGTTGCAGTTGGATACATTATTTGATCAGAGCTCTCAATGAATCATTTTATGCACACGTATTTAGTTAATTGGTTCTCCCAACCCCTGCCTGTGTTTATATGTAATATACTCTATAAGGGAAAGGAAATCAGCCTACGTGCAACTGAGTCTGGTAGAAGAGCAATTAAGTTCTATCAGAACAAACAGCTGTCAATAATGAGGTCTGAATTAAAATTACTACCAAAGAAAGGAATCTAGACATCTGCAGGAAATGTGAAAATATTTTTATAACCTAATAGCTGAGATCTGGACAGGTTTTCCCAGCTGTACCTGCAGTGTATTTTGAAATATTCCCAGACTGAAAGAACACTGGAATTCATTGCATGAACTAGACTGCATTTAAAAAAATAATGTTGGCAGCCTTTGAACAGTGTGTATTTTGATTTCATGTAATCAGCATGAAAACTTTCTATTTCAAACTATTTTGTTGTGCCCCTTGGTCATAAAATGAAGCTTAAAAATAGTTCTGTTATCTTTGTTTTGTATCTTTCAATCAGGGTTCTATTGCTTGGATATTTTTGTTTCTGTCTTTGAAAAAATACTTTTAGGTCTTATTACCTGGTATCCGATTTGCTCGCATGTGGGGTTGTTTCTTGCAAAGCAAATTTCACAAGGTGGGCTTCAGGCATCAGTTTTATTACAACATAATTCCATATATTTTCAGGTATCTGAAGATAGTAAAGTATCTGGTCTTTCAAAAACAGAAAAAACTTTACGTATTTGAAAGCAGCCCTTTGCAGTCTCTGCTTTCCATTCATCTTTACATTGCTGAGGACAAAAAATCCATATGAATGAGAGATTACGAACATTTATGTTTATGTATGTAAATATACACATATGTACATTATTATGAGTGTTTTCTATGCATCTTTTTTACTTTTACATATAAAAATATTAGGAATGTATTTGTATCCTCATTAACCAAAGTATGGCTCGTGGACCAGCTGTATCAGCATCACTTTAGAACTTGTTGGAAATGCACAGTCTTTGGTCCTACTCCAGACTTACTGAATAAGAACCTCTGGGACAGAGTCTAGGACTCTGTGCTTTCACATTCCCTAGCAGCATGTTCAGACTACTCAAACATAAAATACATATATTCCTGGGGTACACTGCGTGGCAATTGATACATAGAAGAGGAGTCTCATTTTGCATCCATGGAGTTCAGTGATTGAATATTAACTTTCAGCTTTTTGGTGTCACAGTCTCTTGACTGTTTCCCATTTTCTAGTATTATTCTACATGTGAGGCAAACCCTATCCTCTCTGCTGTCATCCTTAAACATGACCAGTAGGTTTTTCTAAATATACTTAGTACTTGTTCTTATTTATTAGTTATTATGTATGCATACCACACTAACTAAAAGTCAACCATAGAGCAAAATCATCTAAAAGAGATAGAGCTGACATAAAGGTAACTAGTTGATACATAACCAGGTAGGTTAGTCTGAAGAAAAGAGGTTTATTTGGCCTAAAACCTGTTCTGGCAGGCTGTACGGAAGCATGATGCTGGCATTTGCCTCTGGTGAGGGCCCCAGGAAGTTTGGTGGAAGGCAAAGTGGGAGCCAGTCACATGGCAAAAGAGGGAGCAAGAGAGAGATGGGAGAGGTGCCACATTCTTTTTAAACAATCAGGTTTCCTGTAAACTCAATACCTCTCATTACCACAGGGAGGGCACCAAGCCATTCATGAAGGATCCACCTCTCATGCTCCAAACACTTCCCACCAGGCCCAACTTCCAACACTGAGGATCATATTTCAACAGGAAATTTCCAGGGTACACATATCCAGATTATATCACCAGGTACACGAAGATCTATTTTGACAGTGCTTTTAAAACCATTTTTTTATTTTTCAGTAGTGGAATAGAGTGGCAGAGCTAATGTTTCATAAATAAAAGACAATTACAGGAACAGCATTTCTCTCTTGGACCAATATTCTTATAGCCTAAATTGATAGAATCGTGGACCTTGGGTTCATCTGGGGAGCTCCAAGGAAATCTGTCATCTGTTCACACTAAAATCCCATTGGTGGGAGTGAGAGTCTCGGGGAAGGGGAAATGTGGAACCAGGTCTTAGCTCCCTAGTGACAGCTACGTGCTCTTGATGACATTATTAAGCCTGTGAATACATGTAACTACTTGAGTTAAACCAACCAACAAAGAAAACCTTAGTATTATAATAGTACCTGTATTCAAGGAGATCAAAGGCCCAGATGCTCAAAATTCATTAGAAAGTAAAGTTCAATGATTAGTAGAGAAAGGAAAAAGAAAATTCTTTGTCTTGAAGCAGATTAGAAGAAAATTCACTTATGTGGATAGCAATTTATAACTGAAAATTAGAAACCTTACTACTATTTTTTTTGTATTGGTGTTATTTCATGATATTTTCATCCATCTTGTAGGATTCCTGCTAGCAGTCATGGTACATAGTTATTTCAGTGGATGAAGGTATCACATAACATTTTTCTGCTTATTTTGCTATTATTTTACTGCATTTGTTTGAGAAGGTGAATCCCATTTTACATTTTGCACTGATTGATTCCAGCACCTTATAATTACAATAGCAAGGTTATGAAAAAGTGAAAAAAAGAATAAGGAGTACTTAGCAATGATCCTAAACTTCTAAGTTTTGGTGAAATCTAAATAAGGTATTAAATTTTTCAATTTACTGTTTAATTAAAAAAAGGCATATTTAAAAAATACGATCACTTGAACCCGGGAGGCGTAGGTTGCAGTGGGCCAAGATCGCGCTACCTGCACTCCATTCTGTCAACAAAGCAAGACTCCATCTCAAAAAAAAAAAAAAAAAATGTGAGTAGGCAAAAAGGTTAGAAGAGGCAATAGGCAGTACTGGCCAGGTGCAGTGGCTCATGCTTGTAATCCCACCACTTTGGGAGGTTGAGGTGGGCAAACCACCTGAAGTCAGGAGTTCGAGACCAGCCTTGCCAAAATGGTGAAACCCCATCTCTACTAAAAATAAAGAAAATTAGCCAGGTGTGGTGGCATGTGCTTCCCAGCTACTCAGGAGGCTGAGACAGGAGAATCACTTGAACCCAGGGAGTGGAAGTCAGGGTGAGCCGAGATCGCACTACTGCACTCCAGCCTCCTAAGCGACAGAGTAAGACTCCCTATTGGCCGGGCGCGGTGGCTCAAGCCTGTAATCCCAGCACTTTGGGAGGCCGAGGCGGGTGGATCACGAGGTCAAGAGATCAAGACCATCCTGGTCAACATGGTGAAACCCCGTCTCTACTAAAAATACAAAAATTAGCTGGGCACGGTGGCGCGTGCCTGTAATCCCAGCTACTCAGGAGGCTGAGGCAGGAGAATTGCCTGAACCCAGGAGGCGGAGGTTGCGGTGAGCCGAGATCGCGCCATTGCACTCCAGCCTGGGTAACAAGAGCGAAACTCCGTCTTAAAAAAAAAAGACTCCCTATTAAAAAAAGAAAAAGAAAAAAAGGCATACTGAATCGTAACTCAGAAACCCATGAGTTTAAGAAGCCAGATCAGAAGCCATAGCAACAGGCCTCTGCAAAACCAACACAAAGGCCTGCTGGACGTTGGTAGGGTGATGCAAACAATCAAAGCAGGCCCGTTTTTAAGGCAGTAGGTAAATTGATTATATTGAGATTGAGATTCTCACTGCCTAATAGAAGCTTGCAGGAGTCAAACAAAAGGACCAAACAAAACAAGGAACCATGCATTTAGAGCCTTCCAAACGATTGGACTATCTTTGTTTAAATAAAGATAATAGCATTTTAAAAAAGCAAAACCGAAAAACTCTGTGCATTTGCGTACATACTAAAATCTTGTCCGTGTGGGAAAATGATGATATGCCTCACAAAATAATAAAAATAAAGTGTGCTGAACTTCGAACACCCTCCACGTACCTTTCAGTGGCTCATCTCTTTGAATCTTGCTTAACCGAATCAGGAGTAATAGCATTTATATTGCTAATGACAAGCCTGCTGTGTGGACCGAGCAGCTTGCACACATTGCATGTAGTCTCTGTGATTGTAACTTCCTTAGTCTTGAGCGGTATACAATCCACACAGCTTTACTTGGCAGGCCTGGGAAATGGTTGTCTCCTCTTTCAAAAAGTGGGCAATTTTGTGTCATTCTAAACAGAATTTAGAATATGGGCCGAACTGATACGGTTTGCAAGGAAAAGCTCTGTGTGAATGATATAGTTCTCTAAATTTCATTCGATTGACCTCTATTCAGATTCAAGTCAACTACCAATTATCAGAGCCAGCTGAGTCTGCTCTATCCATGCCTAATGGCCTGTTCTATCCATCTGTAAAATGAGACCTGCTGCGGCATATTCAGGTGTTCTTTATGCGAACATATTAGCCTTCTAATTTATCATGAGAATCCCATTTTAAGAATAATAGGGAATGTGTTCAGCAGATAATGTTGGGACAAAGCCAAGATCAAGCAGAAGTCTTCGGAAGATTTTAGTTTGAGTCTACATGTTTGAAAAATAATAATAATAATATTAGGCCCATGTGGATTTTTTTTTTTTTTGAGATGGAGTGTTGGTTTTTTAAGACATTACTTTTTCACCCGGCACGGAAAAATAAAATGCCCAAGGGGATGTAATCTGGTAGCTCATCCCTGACCTTTCAGTATTATATACAAGGTTATTTATCAGGCAGTTTGGGAACTTTGTGCGTAGTCTCTGCCCCTTCTCTGTTGATGAAATGTGAAGTTCCTTTGATCCTCAGAAGACACCGCCCAAGCATTTTACCTTCCTAGAGTGATCATGGCTCTGGGTCATCTCCCTAACACTAGATTTCTTTTTTTTAAGTCTTTGCCAAGCATTCTCCTATGATAACTTCTGTATCCTCTTACTTTGTGAAATCCACTCTTTAAAAGCCAGCACCAGATGGCAGGATTAAGTCTGGGCTGCAAGGAGCTGCCAACATCACCCAGACTTCTAAGAATCCATCACTGAGCAAGGCAGTACTCCTGAGCTAGAGTTAATTAGGTTCCGTATTTTCTCTCTGTATCTTTGGAGCCTCAACTCTCTATGGAACTTTAATTATGATATTTATTATAGTAACTTTTTACCCATTGCTTTATATTTCTTTTTAATTCCATTATTATGTTGTCTTTGTTAAAAAAAAACTACAAAAAAAACAACACTTCAACGGAAGTGAAAGTTCATCTGTACTGCCACCATTGCCAGTTCTTCTCAGAAATATTGTTCTGATTTGTGTATCTTTTCCGATCATGTTCTGTGCATTAACATGTGTACAAATAGAGGTATATAATCTAGAATGGACATTTTAAAAAATGTAAGCGGTATTTTATATATGTATATATTGTTCTGCAATATGTTTAAGTAGGCTTAACAATGTCTTAGAAACTTTTTTGGAGGGGGTCAATACAGGGATTCACCCTATTCTTTTTAATTGCCACATTGCATCCATAATATTGATATACCATGGTTTGTTCGACTATTTCCCTAGCCATAACGATTGTTTCACCAAGTTAATTTGCTATGTCAATAAGCTACAATAAAATCTCTTTCTCCTCTCTTTGTGCATATGTGTACATAGACCTCCATGCTAGATTTCTAGAATTGGAGGTGCTGTGTCAATGAGTATATGCATTTAAAATGTTAATGAACATTGCAAAACTGCCCCTTGAAACAACTACTATAAAAACTATATTTTAATTGTTATAGGTATATAGTATATATTGAATAGCATGGATAAATTTGACTGCATTTCCATGACAATTTGTTGAAAAATTTTTTTAATTTTAATTTTGCAATATATAAAAGTTAATTAGACAGGTGAATATTTTTGTCAAAGAAATTAACATAATTTTTCTGGTTATCCTAGGTAGAAGAGATGCTAGGAGAAACTAAACTATCTGTGGGTCTTTTTGTAGAGAACCCCAGTATTGTAGAGATGCCCAATATCTGCATGTAAAGTTAAATGTTGATATTTAGCAAAGAGAGTTTCAAAATGGCAGCCTCATCAGAGTCACATCACCGTTTTATTAGAACAGTCACCTAATTAATCTCATAAACCTGAGTCATAAAACGCAATCTATTCCCATAGAAGTCAAATACTTGTAGTTCATAAATACCATTCTGATAGGTGAAGTATAATATCTAATCAAATTATGAGCTGACATATGTACAAAATGCTCACAATGATTCTTTTAGTCCATATTTTACTGTCTTTGCACCCAACTAAATTATCTGTGAGATCTCCTAATTCTTTTGTCTTTCTTTGCCAGATCAGTGAAGTACCAGTAAAGGGTCGGTATTATAACTCCACCACATTAATCAAAAAAGCCAACTTTTAAACACATCTCCAGAATGACTTTAGCATAAAACAGTCCCCGTATGCCTCTTAATTTTTTCTTTTTGCACATTACTACTGTATCACATCACGGGACATTAAGCAAGTTTCAACTCGTGGGACTAACTCAATCATGTTTTTAGAAATTGAAAACAAATGTTGTAACTGGATGAATGATAATATTGAAGTAATAACAATTTCCTAGTAGGCATACTTGTTTAATGGATTGCATAGTCTTTTAGCTTGTAAACACTGGAATGTCTATCAGTCACTGAATTTTTTTAAAAAAACACTAAAGTTTAGCAATAATTTGGTTTGCTGCAGAAGTCTAAACAAATATAGAGTTTATTTGTGTTCTGATTCTCATTAGTGGAATCATTTTCCTCACTGAAAAATAACTTAAAAAGTTGATTTGACTTTAGGGATAACAGAGACCAGTGTAATGCTAGACTTGATTTAAAAGTGCTGTTCTCTTTTTGCTGGAATTTTCTGTAACATAATAAATGTACCATATTGTGCTGGCCTCAGCCTGAAGCACAGGGTTATGCACTCCTTTTTTTTAAAAGATATTTAGAAAAATCTGTCTCAGTGCTTGGCAACTACTCTGACAGAAAACAGATAAAAATAAGGGTGGTTTATCAGTTTTGCTGTTCTTACCATGTTTCAAGTTGAAGGCTGTTGAAATGATGAAAAACAAACAGCACTAAATAGGGTTCCGTCATTATCACTGCAATGGGGAGCTGAGTTTTTCAGGATCAAAGAAAAATGCATTTGCTTTTAGAACTACAATCCTTCATTTTGAGAGGTGCACTGCACTCAGATACCTGATGGGTGAAAAAAAAAAAGTAAATCGAAGAAGGAAACAAAATAAATATATGCTGCTATGGGAACTTAGAAATTCAAACAAAAGTAGGCTGGCATACTTTTAAAAGCTCTGAATTTTCAACATTCAGTTTCTTAAGAAAAAAAAAATAGTGCCTGAGGTTTGTTATTTCTGAGCAACTGGAGTGAAGCATAAGCACAGGTTGTTTGCATCTCATAAAATTATAAGGATTCCTTTATCTTTGTAAACATGTATCACAGGAATTTTCCCATGCTAGGGGGTTTGGGGAATGTTTCCGTATGTGTTATTGATCAGGGAGAAGGCTTCATATCTTTAAACTTTTTTTTTTCTTTTTGTCACTCGAGTAGAGCACCTTCAGTTTCCCTGGCGTGGAAATTGCCAAACGAACAGTAGAGACAACAAAGCTGTTGTCTGTTCCCTGGAGGACAGCATCAGCTGGCATAAGGATAATAACCAGAGAACAAAACAAAAGTAAGGCAGGTTCTGAAAAAAATAGTTATACATTGTCCAGAATCCAGGGAGGAATAAATCAAAAGGAAATGTTGACCTAGGATGCGGCAGTTGAGGTGAATCTTGAAGGAAGGTACATGTCTGCAGATGAGGAGGAGGTAGAAGGTCCAGCCTAGCAAACGTCTAGAGGTGGGAAAGCATGAAACATGTTTAATTTGACTAGTGCTGAGGGACAGTCAAGAATCTTACAATAAAAATATTACCTGAGGGCCCTGCTGTTTTAATCTTGAGATCAGTGCCGAAGGCAAATCTAGATGACATTTTTGAACCTCCAAGTTAGTTAGAGAAACAACTGCCAATTACTTGGGGCAAAAATTCCTATTAAAAGACCAGAAACCAAATGGGCCTATGACTTTTTCAAAGTAAAAAGAAAGACCGTGATGCAGTATATTTAGTGTATGAAGAGATAATATTGGAGCCCAACAATCCTGCACAAAACCAAGTTGTTGGTCATATGTAAAGGAAAAAAAGAAAACCCATAAAGGATTTCTCAGATATATAAGGCATCAGAAATAATAGCATCCATGCATATGTTATATAAAGCATTATTGAGAGACCTATTCCAGCCAACCAATAGATGAATCCAAATAAACTCAAGAATAGATGAGCCGTGTCAGAAGGATAACCTGTGAAACATGTAAGGCAGGATTATTCTAAGTAAATGCTGTTGATGTGGTTAATTTTAATCAAAATGATATAAGCAGTCCTTAAAAGGGAAAATAACTATGTGGAACAAGCCCTTTTTTTCCTTCACTGCCTTCCAGCTGATGGCTTTCCATTAGTTACAGAAATGTGCTATTGTCTATTCTAGCACTTTTTTTAGGGTATCTTTTCAAAAGCTTTTCCATCCTCTTTATTTACCAATTACTTGACCTTTAGGTATTGTGTTAGTCTCCTTGGGCTGCCGTAACAAAATATGGGAAACTGAATGGCTTAAACAACAGAAATTTATTTTCTCACCATTCAAGAGGCCAGAAGTCCAAGATCAGGGTGCTGGCAGAGTTGGTTTCAGGAGAGACCTTTCTTCCTGGCTTTAGATGACTACCTTCTCACTGTGCCCTCACATGGCCTTTCCTCTGTGTATGCATACAGAAAAAAATCTGATGTCTTTTCCTCTTCTTACAAGGACACCAATCTTATCTGATTAGGGCTCCCACCTTATGACTTCATGTAACCTTAATTACCTCCCTAAAGGCCCTGTGTCCAATACAGTTACACTGGGGGTTAGCATTTCAACATGTGAATTTTGAGAAGAAAGACACAAGTCAGCCCATAACAGATTTCAGTTTCAATGTCACTTCTTTAAAGATGCTCTGCCAGCATCCTGCACATTTGCCTGACAGCAACGCTTCAGATTTGTAATTAGATGTTTTTTCATGTGATTATTTAATGTCAGATTCCCCCACTAAACTGTAAGCTCCAACAGGAAAGGATCACATTTGTTTTGCTAACTTCTTCTTCGATGTCTCAGCACATGGTAGACACTTAGTAAATGTCTGGAATAGTAGGTGACAGAGTCTTATGAAAATACAACAAATGTGGATAGAAGAACAAAGAAAGGAACACTTTCCTGTTTGTCCCTGGGTGGTGGGAATGGGTACTTTAGCACTGTCATATATGCTGGTAAATGTGTAAAGACATACTCTCTGGGGAGAAAAAAAGTAGTATTTGCTGATTTCTTTGGTGTAAATATTCCCATGGATGATTTTAAGCTACAAACATGAGGTCACTAGAGAGATGTGACCAGTATCACGTCATTAGTGTACTCCCCGCTTATCCCTAGGAGATACGTTCCAAGATCCCCAGTGGATGCCTGAATTCCCGGAGAGTACCAAGCCAACTTGCCATCAGTCATGACATGTTTCTGTTCGTGTCTTTCACCCGAAATTTAATGCCTTTTTCATCTTAACTAAGTGCTTATCACATACTGTGGCGGTGGCGTTTGCAGTTTGAGGTGCAGCAGCAGAATAATCATGAATTTGTTTTTCCTTCTTCACAATTTTACATATAAAGATTGATTCTTACCATAGATCTTAGCAACCTTAGCATACGATTTCCTTTTCTTTTCTTATTGAGAACTTCCACCTTTTCACTTAAAGAAATAACTTTACAGCTGCTTTTTGGCATATCCAAATTGCTAGGATCACTACTCTTGCACTTTGGGGCATTAAGTAACTTGAAGTTACCTGAAGGCAAACACTACAATGCCATGGCAGTCCGTCTGATAACCAAGGTGGCTACTGAGTAACTAACACGCAGGCAGCCTGTATATGATGGATACACTGGACAAAGGGATGCCTCACATCCTGGGCTGGATGGAAAGGGAAGGCATGAGATTTCACCACACTGTTCAGAAAGGCATATCACTGAAAACTTAATTGTTTATTTCTGGAATTTTCCATTTAATATTTTCAGACTATGGTTAACCATAAGTAGCTTGAGATTGCAGAAAAGTCAAAACCACAGATGAAAGGAGACTACTGTATATGATGTTTTCACCTGAAGAGCATACAATAATTTGAAACAATTAAGGAATGATGAGTTTTGAATATCACCTTTATTTTTAATATATTTATTTCAGCAAATAATCCCTGAAAATGTGAAGATTGGCTTTTGCTAGCTCTAGCACGCCACTGATGGATAACAGAAGAAAATTGTAGAGGTTGAATCCATAGCACTTTATAATTTATTATTGTGCAGGGCAAGAGGCAGAAACAGACTAAAAGATGATTTTTCAATTTTAAACCTAAGTAAGTGTCAAGGAGAGCCTGAGAGTGGGAGGAGCAGATATGAAAGGAGAAGATGCTGATTAAACTTAGAATCTTTTTGTTGGACTTGAAGACAGTTTGAAATACCAGTCTCCACTTGTGCTGAAAAAGAGAGCCATCACTTTAGGAATCCTGTGGAGACTACTACTGAGAGAAAGGACAGAACTTTGGGGGCATGATCCACATTTTGGGGACTGACAGAGATATGTAATCTGAGAAATTGATACAGATGGAAGAATCCAGCGAAGCAGGTAGACAATTAGCATTGGAGTCAAAAAAAAAAAAAAGGAAACATACTGAGGCACAGTGTGAACGGGTGCCAGTCGATTTCTCAAGATGACATTTAGAGTTCATCTTTGATTTCAGTTTCAAATGTGGTAGGAATTCTACCCTGTTAGCAGAACCATGATACGGGATCATGATACAGTTATTTTGGGCTGATTTTGTATACTACCTCTTTTGGATTATTTTGTGTATGGAGTAATTACACAGTCTCCACCCCTCTTACCATTAACCCCAAGAGAGTATCTGATGTTTCCCATACTCCCTTGACTAGTGTCCTTAAAACCAAGGATAAAAGCCTTTTCAAGGAACCTGCATTAGGGAGAGTCAAATGCTGCTAACGGAGTATTACAGAAGAGCAGGCTGCAAGAAAGTCACCATATTTGTCAATGATTGCTGCCCTAAATGGTGGAAAACATTGTGAAGCCATAGGGGTGCTGGGAACAGGGTGCTAAATTTTAACACCTCAGAACCTGCATTTGAGTCTGCTCTGCCATCCAGGCATGGCATGGATGACTGTAGGACTTCAGGGCAGTTCCCCAGTATTGTGAGTCAGAGAACAGGAAAGGAAACCAACATTTGCTGAATGCCTCTTGGGCACCAAGCACTGTGGTAGGAAGGCCTTTGACTGCCATCTCATTTGCCATGAAGATAAATATGAAAGCAGACAGCTCCTGAGATATAAGGCACATTTACTGAAAAGAAGGCAGAGAAAAGGAAGAGCAGCTTGAGAGAGTAGATGAAAGCAAGATTTTAAAAGCCAAATCTCAAATGTTTTGGAAGTAACTCTATCATAATTTTCCCAGCATTACATTGCCTGTTTCTCGTCAGCTTTATAGGCTGAATGTTAAAATGGAGTTTGTACCTAGAAATAACTTATTCTTCCATTATGTTTGCAAACACTTGGTACGTTTCATTTGGCCTTACGACTTACTGGATAATTAGACTCAGTAGAAAATTAATGAGAGTTAATTGTCACTATCATGATTTAGGAAATAGGGGAAAATAAGGAAGGAGTTAAGTGACTTTGTCAAGGACACACAGCCATTGATATCTGAAGAAGTACCTTGAACCTTATGGTCTCGCTTCAAACTAAAACATACATTTAATATTTAAGAAGTCCCTCAAGAATTACTCACCATAGAAGAAAGGTAACACGTTAAGTTCCAGAGGTCAGCTCCTTCCCTATGTGCCATATGAATAGCAAGGTTAGGCAGTTAACAGTATTTTGAGTTTTCGGGGGAAAAAAAAAAACAGGTTTTGTTCAAATCATAGCCTCCGTTATTTCTTTTCATCCAACAATTCATGATTTGGACTCATACACATATTTGATTTTTTTCCCTTATTTTTTTGATAAAAAAATCACCATTATGAAAAGGTTGACACTGTTTAGAGTTGGAGTTATTCCTACCAATTTTTCAAGATCCTGTAGTATCTTTCTGCCAGAGTATAGAACCATGCATCATCCACACATTTGAATGGTCCCTGATGCATATTTTGAGAAAATAGTCCTGCCATTATCTAGAATTGACGTGATCTATAGGGCTCAGTTACAAGGTTTACAGTGTGATTTCCATTGGGAAGAACGGCATAAAACTGTGTCCAATTAGAAACGATGCACAGCTGCAATGAAGACAATTTAGAAAGAACACAGAAAGAATGAAAGATGTTACTCAGAGTCTTGGGACCTGCCAAACATAGGGTTTGAAAGAAACCCAGAAAGACACATATTTTCCAGGTTAAGTCTGACTTGGGTTTAACTGCAATTCAATGGCATATCAGGAGACCAGCAAACACACTACTTACAGAGTGATTTTCCTATCTCTTTATTCCCAATCAAACCCTATGCAGAACAGTCCTCAGATAGTCCTTACTTAGTTCCATACCCTTGTCAAACGCAGGATTTTGCAGTGACTGAAGGGTCCTGCTTCCTATGTAGGCTTACCTTACCAGGATGAACTGCCCATTACTGGAGGCCTCTCAAGGCAGTCACTAATTTGTTTACTTATTTCACAAACACTGTTGAACACTTACTGTATGCTTTGTGTAGGGCACACACATTTTTTTTAATGCAGTTCCTGCTCTCAAGATGATTGCTGTTGTTTATGGATGGCTACCCTAAATAAAATAATTCAGTTACAACTATAGTGAAGAGGGGTATTTGAGGGCACCAAGAGATCTGAGGCAAAGGGTGATTAAAACCACCTGGGAGAAGGGGAATGTCAGGGAAAATTTGCCATCTAACAGGCTTGTTTAGAACCAACTAAATAAAATGAGACTTCATGGATCTCAATGAATTGGTCTGTGCTAAGGTATGTGCTGTCATCTTAAGACAATGTTTCAGAAAGCTTTTGCAAGATGTATCAATATCATGTCAATGTGTGCATTTATACTTGGGATTGGAGTCTTAGCATCATTATTCAGGAGCCCTCTGGCACAGGACATAAAAGGGTAAGCTATTTTAAAATACTGGTTATATCAGATTCCCAGTTAGCCCAGTCTACAAACCACAGAGCTCCTGAATGGAAGCTAGCTTTGATACACACTGTTCAGCAGTTAAATAAAGATATTATTTTGTTTAAGAAAAAAAACACTCTTACTGCCTTGCAGCCACTTGACACCAAACAGAAACTGCCATTTCAGTTGAGACAGGCACCCTGGTGAGCATTAACTCATTCATTTTGGAATTCTGGTATCTTCGTTGCACTGGTGACTTGCCAGACCTATGAAAAGTTTCACTTGTAGCTCCCAGAGCCAGCAGTGTGATTACAAAAGCCATCCATCTTTTTTTCATGCTATAGCATCTTTAATTCCTCATCCTTCCTGTCCTTCAAGTCCTACTTCAAATGCCACATCATACACAAAACTAATTATCATTTTTCTTTCTTGTATTAGGAATAGCTGTGTATAAAGTATTATGTTCCTTTGACACACTCTGAGCTCTTTCGAGATAGCATCTAAGTCATCTTTATTGCTGTATCCCCTACTTCACTTAGCAGAGTACTTCATTGTTCATTGAATGAAGAAATGGATAGATAATGATGGATGGACAAATGAATACATAGATACACAGATGATAGGAAAGATGGCGAGTAGCAAATGAAGGAGGCTGTCTGTTGCCGGTTTGCTAAGGTGGTAATATATACCTGTTGCTGTTGATTACCAGCCTGATAAACACGTGTGATCAGGAGGAGAAAGTATTTTGGATTGACCATATTTGACACATAAGTGTCCTCAGCCTGAAGGGTTATGATAAATAGGAAATAGGTGAGGTTTAGCTTGAGATTGTAAAAACGATCTTTATATTTTGTACATAGAACTAAAATAGACTGAGAGGGTTTGTAAAAACTATAGCCTAGTCAGATCTGGACCAATATATAAAAGTATCTTCTCAATTTGGATAGACTAAATGTTTGTATTTTTTTCACCACTTGAAAAGACTTCAAAATAATGTCCACTTTTATTGCATGATCAAGAAATATAGTGATTATGGATTTAATATTTTTTACATTTTAAAACTAAACTAATTTCACTCAGTCTTTTGTTCCCTGCCCTCTGATTATGATGCCTGGATAATATTTTTGGCTTTAAAGTATTACAAAGTCATCACAATAGCTATTTGAGTAGAAGTAATGGCTGTAAGGTCTAGTTAATAAGAATAATAAAAATACTTTTATTTCGTATTGATTTTTCTGATAGGTTTATTTTGGCTTTTCTATTTTCCTCATAGTGCGGGAGTTGGCCGGACTGGTTGTTTCATCGTCATAGATGCCATGTTAGAAAGAATAAAGCATGAAAAAACTGTAGATATTTATGGTCATGTAACTTTAATGAGAGCCCAGAGGAATTACATGGTTCAAACAGAAGACCAATACATCTTTATCCATGATGCACTGTTAGAAGCAGTGACTTGTGGAAATACCGAAGTGCCAGCTAGAAACTTGTATGCCTACATTCAGAAGCTGACACAAATAGAAACAGGAGAGAATGTCACAGGAATGGAGCTTGAATTTAAGGTAAGATATTAGATGTGATGTGGTTCTTCAGGAGCAAGTCGTTCTGGGTTTGTCTTTGAGTTGTCCCTTCACTTTCTTAACCTTTCAAATTTGTGAAGTCCAGAATTAATTTGACCTTTCCCTCAGGTGTCTGATTATAAAACACATGCCTCTCCTTTTCTTCTTTTATTCTTAGCTTCATAACAATACCTTGAGCCCTTTTGTCTCCTAATTTAAATTGAGAGATTATACTTTCAAAAAATATATAAAAATCCAATAGGCTATAGGGAGTAATTACGTAGATGTGAAAAGCAGTACAATTTGAATCGCCATTTACTTTAAACAAAAGATTTATATCTAAAAGGGAAATTTGGGGTACACTGTATTTAAACCATAGTGAAAATAATCTTTGTTGGTTTCTTTTTTCTATTCAACAGCGTCTAGCCAGCTCAAAAGCTCACACCTCAAGATTTATCAGTGCCAATCTTCCATGTAATAAATTCAAAAATCGCCTTGTTAATATTATGCCATATGAATCCACAAGGGTATGCCTGCAGCCTATCCGTGGAGTAGAAGGATCTGATTACATCAATGCCAGTTTTATTGATGGATACAGGTATCTACTGTTGCTCCTCTGACTACCCAAAGCCTTGATAGTTACATGTGCCCTAGTTTTATAACCAGAATAAATTTCATCTCCATTCAAAGCTATTTTTCTGCATAGGTCAGCATTTAGTCCCTTGGTATTTGTTTTTTATTATTTTGGGTAGGAGTAAGAAGCAATAGTTATGAAGTGTTTAATCTGGCCTTCTGCACTCTTCTTTCAGAAGCCAATTGGATTTGCAAGGAGTTAATAAAGAATCTATTTTGTACCATATTTCAGAAATTTAATAGATTGAGAGTAATTTCTAGAAAATGAAGCTGCACATCTAAGTGTTTCTTAAGTGATTTGTATGACACATGAAATTGAGCTATTAGCATTGCACTAAAAGTCAAATAATAAAGACATACATCATAATATTAACAAGCAATTTATTTTACAGAGTCCCCAAAATGTATTAAATGCTCTCATTTGATTATATAATCTTCGTGGAAATTTACTGCAGTTGCATTAATAATATGTTTTCGTTTTTTATTATGAGGTTGATATTTGCATATCAGGTGTGAGCTTTTCCATGTTCTCTAAATACTTTAACACATTCTTTTCATTCTCTGTAATTCAGACAACAGAAAGCGTACATCGCTACCCAGGGGCCCTTGGCAGAGACCACCGAAGACTTCTGGCGGATGCTGTGGGAACACAATTCCACCATCGTTGTGATGCTCACCAAGCTGCGTGAAATGGGCAGAGTAAGTGTGGTGTGTGGCCTCCATAAGACATTTACTCTGTGGAGAAACGAAGACTCTAATAACTCTTTTGCCAGAGTCATTTTTTTTTTTGGCATACAGTGTACTGTGGACACAATCTAGACCATCCATTATTCCTTGTCAGTTTCTAAATTTGTAAAGCCACGTGAAGTTTTTAAATTTGTGTGTTTTAAAGAAAGATCCAGTGATTTGATTGCAGTGTGGCACAAGCTTAGAGATGAATGAGTAGCAGTCGTCCCTGTGTGACTTATATCTGACTCTCAACATATTCTTACTTCCTTTTATTCTGGACAGGCTCGAGTTTCCCAAACAAATGTACCATCGTTTCTCCCCATATAAAGGCACTTTGACTTTTATTCCTGAGGCGAATTCTTACTTGCCTACCTTTCACCCCATTGAATAAAGTGTTGGAAAGTTACAGAGTTTTTCTAAGGATATAATCTGGTAATCCCAGATCCCCTTTTTTTTAAATGTGTTTTTTCTTTCGGAAATATGCATAAAATAATATTAGAAATACTTAAGGTATCTACTATTAATACTACTGTACTATTATGACCTAATATTATTTTGAGACACCTCTTAGATTCACTTGATGTAAGCATTTTTTCGTATTTGCTTCAGATAAATCCTCTCTTTGTGTAAATTACATAGTAGAAGTGCAGCTAAAGCCCAACTTTTAGAGCCCCCAGAGAGAGCAAAAGGAATATCAGACTAGGAAAGTAACTGACTGACTCTGATGTGGCCACTGACTGCAGGGTTTAGCCAAGCCAGTAAAATGACCTGGGCCCCTGTTTCCTTGACAAGAAAGACTGGAACAAATCAATTCAGAGGTTTCTTTGTGTGTTCAGACTGGTGGTTCTCTTCATTGCAAACCACAGTGGTGCAAGAATGCTGTGGTGGTGCAGTGTATTATTGTCATGACCAGCACTGTCCAAGGACTGATGTAATTACTTGGATAACTTGTAGGTATGAAGATGCTTATCCTATCAAAGTATTCAACTCGTGTATATTAAGCAGCTACTATCTGCCAGGTACTCTGCTGGATGCCATGGGCAAATACTGAACCAAAAGGTTTCCCTATTCTCAGGGAGCTCATGGTTTCAAAGAGAAAGTGAGCCATATGCAATTGGAATTACCTTGAATTTAGAAATTTTATTAATGGGAGAAATAAATTAGATACATAGGTAAATAGCAGATTATATACAAAATCTTCTTCCTACCTTGCAAAGTTTAACATTAATCTTCTCTCCTTTTAGGAGAAATGTCACCAATACTGGCCAGCAGAAAGGTCTGCAAGATACCAGTACTTTGTTGTGGATCCCATGGCTGAGTACAACATGCCACAGTATATCCTGAGGGAATTCAAGGTCACAGATGCCAGGGTAAGTTGGCACAGTCTTCAATTCTTAACCATTAGCTGAGAAGCAGTGTAAGATATACCTCTCTCTCTGGGAGAAGCATTTGCCAGTTGACCATTGTCCCAAAGAGAAAAGAAATCACTCATTCTGGAGAACTTTTTTTTTTTTTTTTAATATGTAAGAGTCACTTTTCCTCTGTCTGGCAAGCTTTCTCACAAACCTAAGTTTGGCTTTCATTCAAACATAACATCTGGCAGCTCAACCTTGGGGATGCACTTGGTGAGTGTTTGTATTGGGACGCGTTTACTGATTGGTTGGCTGTGCTTACATTCACCTTCTCAGCTCATTCTCTTTGGAGCTTTTTTGACTTCTTCATTACTTGAGGCTGTAAATATGTTGTTGTTTTGCAAAGCCCTTTAGGTCATACGGACCCAGAGGTTAATTTGGTATGATTTTGAAACTGCAGAGCAAATGGCATTCTTCAGAAAAATCTGACAAGCTTTGCACATTCTAATTTGATTCCTGGCATGGTTTATTCCTCAGTGTGCTAATGTGTCTGTCCATGAGAGCTGTGCTCCCACGACCCTTGCTGGCTAATTTTCATTCTGCATTTCTTATCTGGATTGTTGAGTCCAAGTTTCAGCCCTGATGTAAGATGTTCTGTGCATAAACTCTAATATCTTTGCCTTTGGCCACTTTCAACCCGTGATTACAAACACAGCTTAAGGGAGACCAGGTCAGTTAAAAGACCTGCCTTGTGTTTAGAACTGTCATAGTGGGTGGGTTGAATAAAACTCCAGGGTAGAGCTATTTACTTGATCCATTGTTTTTCCTGGAAAGCAGCTTTCTCCAAACTTATGGTTGGAGACAGTCTACTAATCCCCAAAGCCTGGCCCTGGCTGTTGACCTTAAGTGAAAGAGAAATTGCTAACCTCAAGTTAGCAGGAGGGACGGCCTAGGTGACAGACCTGTTAATTCCAGAAAGTCCTATTAACTATTTTGAAGGTGACTGCATTCAAGGCAGCAGTTAAGTCTCTAGATTTCCAGTGTGAGTTGCCTAGGCAAGCATGTCTTGGTGATCTGCCCCAGAAAAATCAAGCTCTTTCAGAATTTGAAGCTAGGTATGTGAGTGAAAATAGTAAGTGGATTTTGAGTAAACTCACCAACTGTTCCTGGTGATAAAGACAAGGGACCAGTCCCCACCAATGGCAGAGATGCCTTACCCCACACATGCCCAACTTAAATCTGATCACAAAAAAACAAAAGAAGGTTGAAAGTGGAAAATTTTTTTGTCTCCCTGTGATTGTGTAATTTTCTTAGCTACCACATTTGCTCTTTGTGCTCCTGGAGTGTTTCTAATCTCAACTTCTCAGTTTAGGAAGCAAACTGGAACTTGAGAATACAGTATTTTGATGTTGTTATTGTTGCTCCTGTCTTCTCCTTTTTTCAAAAAATTATACTTTCAGTTCTGGGATACAAGTGCAGAATGTGCCAGTTTGTTCCATAAGTATACACGTCCCATGGTGGTTTGCTGAACCTATAAACCCGTCATCTATATTACGTATTTCTCCTGTTATCCCTCCCCTAGCCCCCCACACCTCAACAGGTCCTGGTGTGTGCTGTTCCCCTCCCTGTGTCCATGTGTTCTCATTGTTCAGCTCTCACTTATGAGTGAGAACATGAGGTGTTTGGTTTTCTGTTCTAGTTTGCTGAGAATGATGGTTTCTAGCTTCATCTGTCTCCCTGGAAAGGACAGGAACTCATTCTTTTTTTATGGCTGCATAGTATTCCATGGTGTATATGTGTCACATTTTCTTTATCCAGTCTATCATTGATGGGCATTTTTGTTGGTTCCAAGTCTTTGCTATTGTGTACAGTGCCACAATAAACATACGTGTGCATGTGTCTTTATAATAGACTGATTTATAATCCTTTGGGTATTTACCCAGTAATGGGATTGCTGGGTCAAATGGTATTTCTGGTTCTAGATCCTTAAGGAATTGCCAAACTGCCTTCCACAATGATTGAACTAATTACACTCTCACCAACAGTTTAAAAGCTTTCTATTTCTCCACATCCTCTCCAGCATCTGTTGTTTCCTGACTTTTTAATGATCGCCATTCTAACTGGCATGAGATGGTATCTCATTGTGGTTTTGATTTGCATTTCTCTAATGACCAGTGATAGTGAGCTTTTTTTCATATGTTTTTTGATCACATAAATTGTTCTTTTGAGAAGTCTCTGTTCATATCCTTTGCCCACTTTTTGATGGGGTTATTTTTTTTCCTGTAAATTTCTTTGTAGATTCTGAATATTTTAGGCCTTTGTTAGATGAACAGAATGCAAAAAATTTCTCCCCCTCTGATGATTTTCTTTTGCTGTGCAGAAGCTCTTTAATTAGATCCCAATTGTCAGTTGGGACTTTTGTTGCCAGTGCTTTGGGTGTTATAGTCATGAAGTCTTTGCCCATGCTTATGTCCTGATTGGTGTTGCCAAGATTTTCTTTTAGGGTTTTTATGGTTTCAGGTCTTACACTGAAGTCTTTAATCCATCTTGAGTTGAGTTAATTTTTGTATAAGGTGTAAGGAAGGGATCCAGTTTCCTGTACGTGACTAGCTGGTTTTCCTAACACCATTTATTAATCAGGGAATCCTTTCCCCATTGCTTATTTTTGTCAGGTTTGTCAAAGATTGGATGGTTGTAGATGTGTGGCATTATTTCTGAGGCCTCTGTTCTGTTCCATTGGTCTGTATATCTGGTTTTGTACTGGCATCATGTTGTTGTGGTTACTGTAGCCTTGTAGTATAGTTTGAAGTCAGGTAGCATGATGCTTCCAGCTTTGTTCTTTTTGCTTAGGATTGTCTTGGCTATACAGGCTCTCTTTTGGTTCCATATGAAATTTAAAGTCATTTTTTTCTAATTCTGTGAAGAAAGTGAATGGTAGCTTGATGGGGATAGCATTGAATCTCTAAATTACTTTGGGCAGTATGGCCATTTTCATGCTATTGATTCTTCCTATCCATGAGCATGGAATGTTTGTCCATCTGTTTTTGTCCTCTCTTATTTCCGTGAGCAATGGTTTGTAGTTCTCCTTGAAGAGGTCCTTCACATCCTTTCTTAGTTGTCTCCCTAGGTATTTTATTCTCTTTGTAGCAATTGTGAATGGGAGTTTGCTCATGGTTTGTCTCTCTGGTTATCTATTATTGGTGTAGAGGAATGCTTGTGATTTCTGCACATCAATTTTGTATCCTGAGACTTTGTTGAAGTTGCTTATCAGCTTAAGGAGATTTTGGGCTGAGACCATGGGGGTCTTCTAAATAGACAATCATGTTGTCTGCCAATAGAGACAATTTGACTTCCTCTTTTCCTAAATGAATACCCTTTATTTCTTTTTCTTGCCTAATTGCCCTGGCCAGAACTTAGAATACTATGCTGAATAGGAGTGGTGAGAGAGGGCATCCTTGTCTTGTGCCTGTTTTCAAAGGGAATGCTTCCAGCTTTTGCCTGTTCAGTATTATATTGGCTGTGGGTTTGTCGTAAATAGCTCTTATGATTTTGAGATAAATTCCATCAATAGCTAGTTTATTGAGAGTTTTCAGCATGAAGAGGTGTTAAATTTTATCAAAGGCCTTTTCTGCAAAAACTATTGAGATAATCATGTGGTATTTGTCATTGGTTCTGTTTATGTGATGGATTATGTTTATTGATTTGCATATATTGAACCAGCTTTGCATCCCAGGGATGAAGCCAACTTCATCGTGGTGGATAAGCTTTTTTGATGTGCCGCTATATTCAGTTTGCCAGTATTTCATTGAGAATTTTCACACTGATTTCATCAGGGATATTGGCCTGAAATTTTCTTTTTTGTGTCTCTGCCAGGTTTTGGTATCAGAATGATGCTGTTCTTATAAAATGAGTAGGCAGGGGCTTTCTCTTTTTCTATTGTTTGGAATAATTTCAGAAGGAAAGGTACCAGCTCCTCTTTGTACCTCTGGTAGAATTCAGCTGTGATTCTTTCTTGTCCTGGGCTTTTTTTTCTGGTTGGTAGGATATTAATTACTGCCTCAATTTCAGAACTTGTTATTTGTCTATTCAGGGATTTGACTTCTTCCTGGTTTAGTCTTGGGAGGGTGTATGTGTCTAGGAATTTCTCCATATATTCTAGTTTATTTGCATAGAGATGTTTATAGTATTTTCTGATGGTAGTTTGTACTTCTCTGGGATCAGTGGTGATATATCCCCTTTGTCATTTTTTATTGTTTCTATTTGATTCCCCTCTCTTCTTTATTAGTCTGGCTAGCGGTATATCTATTTTATTAATCTTTTTAAAAACCACGTCCTGGATGTATTGATTTTTTGAAGGGTTTTTAGTGTCTCTAGCTCCTTCAGTTCTGCTCTGATCTTTTTTCTTGTTTTCTGCTAACTTTGAATTTGTTTGCTCTTGCTTCTCTAGTTCTTTCAATGGTGATGTTAGGGTGTTGATTTTAGCTCTTTCTCACTTTTCCTGTGGACATTTAGTGCTATAAATTTCCTTCTAAACACTGCTTTAGCTGTGTCCCAGAGATTCTGGTACATCGTGTCTTTGTTCTCATTGGTTTCAAAGAACTCACTGATTTCTGCCTTAATTTTAATTACCCAGTAGGCATTCAGGAGCAAGTTGTTCCGTTTCCATGTAGTTGTACGGTTTTGAGTTTCTTAATCCTGAGTTCTGATTTGATTGCAGTGTGGTCTGAGAGAATGCTTGTTCTGATTTCTGTTCTTTTGCATTTGCTGAAGAGTGTTTTACTTCCGATTATGTGGTGGCCAGTTTTAGAATAAATGCAATGTGGTGCTGAGAAAAATGTATATTCTGTGGATTTGGGGTGGAGAGCTCTGTAGATGTCTGTTGTTAGGCCTGCTTGGTCCAGAGTTGAGTTCAAATCTTGAATATCCTTGTTCATTTTGTCTCATTGATCTAATATTGACACTGGGGTGTTAGACTCCCGTACAATAATAATGAGAGACTTTAACTCTCTTTGTAGGTCTCTAAAAACTTGCTTTATGAATCTGGGTGCTCCTGTATTGGGTGCATAAACATTTAGGGTCGTTAGCTGCTCTTGTTACACTGATCTCTTTACCACTATGTAATGCCCTTCCTTGTCCTTTTTGATCTTTTTTGGTTTAAGGTCTGTTTTATCGAGACTAGAATTGTAACCCTGGCTTTTTTGTTTTTTGCGCCTATGTGTGTCTTTGCATGTGAGATGGGTCTTGACTCTTTATCCAGCTTACCAGTCTGTGTCTTTTAATTGGAATATTTAGCCCATTTACATTTAAGGTTAATATTGTTATGTATAAATTTGATCCTGTCATTATGATACTACTGGGTATTTTGCTTGTGAGTTGATGCAGTTTCTTCACAATGTCAATGCTCTTTACAATTGCGTTTTTGCAGTGGCTGGTACTGGTTTTTTCGTTTCCATATTTAGTGCTTTCTTCAGGAGGTCTTGTAAGGCAGGCCTGGTGGTGACAAAATCTCTTGGCATTTGCTTGTCTATTGAGGATTTTATTTCTCCATCACTTATGAAGCTTAGTTTGGCTGGATATGAAATTCTGTATTGAAAATTACAGCATTGTTAAGCAGGTGACCTTTAAACAAAGTCAGTTGATCTTTTGTCCAAATAGAAGGCATTTGCACACATAACAGCAACTGTAGTCAGAAATGAAATCCCCCGGACATTCAGAGAATAAATCTGTGTTACCTAGCCTCTGGCTCTCCTTCCTGTGCTTTCCAAATCTTTTCCAGCAACAGAGGGAAGTAAATCATGCTTCCATGGTAACCATCCACAAGGTAGCTATGGGGTCAAGTAGTTTTCTCTATTTCTCAGGATTCCCGCAAACTTAGTGTCATCTTCCTATGTGTATCTCCAAATAATGTCAGTCAGGAATCTGCCATGTGCCTGTGAAAACCACCAGGCAAGTTGATGAGTGCCCATCTCATGTTGAGACCCTCTCTTTTCTCAATATGAGTGAATGACGGGGGAAGATGTGTTAGTTAACAAAAACAGAAAGGAGGAACAAGTGGAAGCCTCTTTAATGAGAAGAGAGCATTTGGGAGTAGGACCTCTTCAAATGAGATCAGTCCCTCTAGGCTTGGATTATTTGTCTCCGCTGATGATCAGAAGAGAAGGTTGATGGGCAAATGTATTATTCCTGTTTGTTTGTTTCTGTAAACAGAGGCTCCCTGCTGCTTTTCTTGTGTGTCTAGAAACGCCTTAAAATTCCAGAAGTGGCTTAGTGGCTTCTTTTCAACCCATGTAAACTTCACGAGTCAGAGTAGTTTTACCTAATCACTCTATAAAAGAAAGACTCCTCTTGCATCTGGCTTTGTTTTGATTTCTGCCTTTTGGTTTATCTATGTTGCAGCCCCTCACGGACTGCCAATTCCTGTGGTCAGCCAAGGAGAGTTCTTTCTTTTTCAGAAAAGGGCATTTGTTTGCTAATAGTCCTTGGTCTCCTTGAGGGATGCTTTACTTCCCACTTAACAGCACAGTCACATGGCTCATGCTATGTCCCCTGCCATGACTAGAAATTGTATTCTTCTGAGAAATGAGGGGGGGCACCTAGGTTAACAGCAACTACTGGGTTTGTGTCAGATCCTTTAAATGTCACTATTTGTCATTTGACAATGTTAGAAATACGTAAGTACAGCAGATGTGAAGTTATCATGACAGCTGCAAAAGCTCTACTCTGGATGACATGCCTGGGTGCTCCTTTCAATATTACAAAGTGATTAGATTATGAAATTTTTGAAATGGCATATATATATATATGTATGTTCCGTTTGGAAGGAATGCAAACATGGTTACAAACCCAAACTTTGGGTCTCAGAAGCATTTGCTAATAGGGGAGCTATGTGACTATTTACTAATGGAGAACCCGGTTTTTAACTGGGTGCTGTGAAAGCAAATTTGTGATTGATTTAAAGGTATGTGAGTGAGTGTGCACAGTGTTCGTAACAGATAAGACACAAACATAATTAAAACTTTTTTTCTAGTTAGTTAAACATGTTCCTAACTTTTTCTGCCCTTTTATTTTTTGGGGAAAAAAAAATGATTGATTGATTGCTCCTGTGGTCTGTGCGCTTGCTAAATCCTCCTGGCATCTTCATTTGTGGCTGGGTATGTGGCTTTCCTTCCAAAGGACGGCCAGTCTCGAACAGTAAGGCAGTTCCAGTTCACTGACTGGCCAGAGCAAGGAGTGCCAAAGTCCGGAGAAGGATTTATTGACTTCATCGGCCAAGTCCATAAAACAAAAGAGCAGTTTGGCCAAGATGGACCCATTTCAGTCCATTGCAGGTAAGTTACAATTCAAGAATGCTGACTTTCCATTTGTGATTAAAGCAGTGATAACTGTGAAAATAATCAAAGGAAAATGTTTATTCCCAAAATTTGCTTCTTATAAGACAAACCAAAATTACCAATTTGACCTTAACAGGAATTGTTGGTACCCGCCCCAGTAATAATTCTGTTATGCATTTCGTATTTGCTTTTGCTTTCATAGCAATGCACTGATAACTCTCTTTCTCCTGCGTTTGTCTTTGTGAGAAACCCATGAATAGCTATCAAAAGTTAATGGCAATACTAATTTTTGCCAGTCGTCAATAAGTGCTTACTGTGGTACCTCAGTTAAAAATGCAATTTGGTTGAAAATTCTTGCTATATCAGAAAATGAAGCACCTTCAAGTTAATTATTTTCAACAGTTACTATAGCATTTTATAACTCAAGTCATTGAAGTTAATAGAAATAGCAAGTAAATGGTTCAGACATTCACCATAAATTTAGTGTTTTTGGAAACTGCTATGCAAAAACCTTCTAAACAAAAAGAATCCACTTACTTACTTTTATTTAAACTAATAGAGAGTTCTAGCAGCCTGCTATCTAAATCGCTAAACCTTTTATGGTGAAACTCTTCACAGAGTTTATTAAAAAATATATTTTTTTTCTTTAGCACATCAAAAGCATAGTTCTTAATGACATAGAAGGTAGGATCTCAACATATCCGTATTCCAGTCTTAATGGGAAGTTTCTCTGGATCTCAGTTATCTTACCTGATGTTTAAAGTTCCTTCTAGCATCCTTTGTTTCTCAGACATGTTATATCATATGAAAAATTATTGAGTTATTAAAAATCTTCTACAAACCAACCAAAGAGCATGGAGGAAATGACACAAGGAATCAAATAATAAAGGCATACCTCAGAAATATTACAGGGGTGCAGTTGCAGACCACCACAAGAAAATATCACAGTAAGGGGAGTCACATACATTTTTTGGTTTTCCACCTACCTACCTTAATTTAAAAAATATTTTATTGCTAAAAAATGCTTACCGTTCTCTGAGCCTCTAATTTTGTTTTGCTGGTGGAGGTGGAGGGTGCTGTCTTGATATTGATGGCTGCCGACCAATCAGGGTCGTGGTTTCTGAAGGGTGAAGTGGCTGTAGCAATTTCTTAAAAGATAATGATGAAGTTTGCCACTTCACATGACTTTTTCAAGAGGCTTCTCTGCAGCATGAAATGTTGTTTCATAGCAGTTTACCCACAGTAGAACGTCTTTCAAAATTAAAGTCATTCCTCTGCAACCTTGCTGCTTTTCTCTTGTCTATATACTATTCTAAATCTTTTGTTGTCATTTCCAGTATTCACACCATCTTCACCATGAGTACATTCCATCCTGACAAACCACTTTCTTTGCTTGTCTATAAGAAGCAACTCCTCATGTATTCAAGTTTTATCATGAGACTGCAGCAGTTCACTCACAGCTTCATGCTCCACTTCTCTTGCTATTCCACCATTTTTGCAGTTTCTTCCTCCACTGAAGTCTTGAAGCCCTGAAAGTCATCCATGAGATCAGAATCAAACTCCTGTTAATGTTGATAATTTGATCTTTCCAGTGACTCACTCACAAAGGTACTTAACAATTATTTCCAGGAAATTTTCAGTTTACTTTGCCCAGACCCATCAGAGAAATCACTATCTATCTATCTATAGAAGGAATTGCCTTATAAAATGTAGTTCTTAAATGAAACTTGAAAGTTTCCTCCTTGATCTATTGGGCTGCAGAATGAGTATTGTGCTCACAGGCATATCTCCTTGTACATTCCATTAGAGCTCTTGGGTGACAACGTATGTTGTCAATGAGCGGTAATATCTTGAAAAGAATCTCTTATTCTGAGCAGTAGGTCTCAAAATATTCAGTAAAACATGCTGTAAACAGATGTATTGTCATCCATGCTTTCTTGTTCCATTTATGGAACTGGACTATTTGGAACAAGAAGTCTAGCTTTCAGCCTGTCTTGCTGTTCGATGTGCCTTCCTTATTATGTCAAGCTTTTGACTTAAAGTGAGGGATGTATAACTCTTCCCTTCACTTGAGTATATTTTTTGTAATTCTTAAGAGCCTGAGGATTTTCAAAACAGTAAATGAGCTTTGGCTTCATCTTAACGTCACCAGCTACATTACCCCGTAACAAGACAGTCAACCTGTTCTTTGAGTTCCGAAGCTAGGTATTGACTCCTCCTCTGTAGCTATGGAAGTCTTACATGGCAACTTCATCCATATAATGTGGTTCATCCACACTGACGATCTGTTGTTTAATGTAGCCACCTTCATCAATGGTCTTGTCTTAGCTAGAGCTTCTGGATAACTTGCTATAGCTTCCCCTCACACTTTTATGTTGTTATAGGGTTGGCTTCCTTCCTTCATCCTCACAAGCCAACCTCTGCTAACTTTAAACTTTTCTTCTGCAGGCTCCTCAGTCATAGAATTAAAGAGACTTCCTTACTTACCTTGCACTGGCCTGGGCTTTGATTTAAGGGAATGTTGTAAATGGTTTGATCTTCTATCCAGACCTTTAAAACTTTCTTCGTATCAGCAGGAAAGCTGTTCTACTTCCTTATCCTTCCTGTGTTCGGTGGAGTAGCACTTTTAATTTCCTTCCAAAACTTTGCACTCACAACGACGCTGTTTCATGCAAGAGGCCTGAGGAGAAAAAGACAGATGGGGAAACTGCTGATTGGTGGAGCAGTCATAACACACACGTTTATCAATTAAATGTTCATTGTCTTATGGTCATGGTTCATGGCACCCCAAACCAATTACAGTGGTAACATCAAAGATCATTGATCACAGATCACTATAACAGATACAATAATAATGAAAAAATTTGAAATATGGCAGGAATTACCAAAATGCCACACAGTGACAGAAACTGAGTATGTGCTGGTGGAAAAATGGCACCAATATACTTCTTCAGTGCAAGATTGACACAGACATTCAGTATCTGCAAAGCTCAATAAGGTATAGCACAATGAAACAATCTATGTCTGTCTTTAGGCAAACTAGATGCTTTATATTGGGACTGAATTATCTGGATATTTCTTTTGACTTTACTCATAATTTGCCCAAATGCTAATTTGACCTTTTCTAATATAATCTCTTAGGAAAAGAGTATCTTTTTAATTTAATACCACCTATTCTTAGCTTTAGGCATCCTCATATGTATAGGTACACCAAATGTGTTTTTGCATATGTGTTCTCATTGCTTTTATCATAAAATGATTTAAATTTCTCTTTAGTATAATGCTATGACTTGTGATTCATATACCTTATATATGTATCCATAGAAGACTTCTGAAAATACTTTTCTTATTTACAACTTGTTAAACTAAGATGATAAAACCAATACCTTTAAAACTTGTAAGTCCAGTGTCCATTCTTTTTTTGAAAGACAGAAACCCAATGTTTTTGTTACATTCGACTTATCAAATCAGGCTAAGATAGACTCTAGAGTACCCAGACCATTCAACAAAGAGACTTTCAAGGTTAAAAGGGACCTTCAAGGTCATTTGCTTCATCTTAACAAAAGGCTTCACGGCTGCTGGACATCTTAAATCACTTCTTAAAGACTGTCTGCCCATGGATTTTAAAAGCTCACTTAACATTTCTGTTTAGACTGTAGAAATCCCATTTATAAAGGGACACACTATTTATATATGCCTGTCAGCCACATCCTCCAGTAAATGAATCCATCTATTTTCTACGACCCATGCCCAAGTGTTACACATGCTCTTTAATTTGGATCCAAAAATATAGGGATTTTTCATATTATTCACTGTTTTCCTCATTACCTCAACTTCCAGATGCTTTCCTGCTTAAGTGCACAAAAGCTATGAATTAGTTTTCTTTCTTGTTGACGTGAAGATTCTGGAATTATCTTAAAACAGTTAAGACAGCAGAGAGAAACTCAAAACCTTTCTAATGTGGTGGAAAGGATCGGAGGGTTTCAGTTGCTGATCATGTAAAAATGGTAGATGATAAGTTTAGAGATCAGTGGCTCTTAACCATTGTTTTTTAAGATTAGAGAGCCCTGTGAGAATCTGATGAAAGTTGTTAAGTCTCAAGAAATAAGAAAGCAATGTAGTATTTACTTCCTCTATACATACACTTACAGGATAATCATAAACTCTCCTGAAGACAAAGTGAAAATCGCACACACATACACATACATATATATATATATATACACACACACACACCCTGTTATAGAATCTTTCTCATAATAAACCCAACGTGAACATTTGAATAGTTATAAACAAATATGTCTAGGTTATGGGGCATCACATATGTATTTTACGTAACTATAAAAACTGAATAAAGTCCTAGAAAAGTTGAAGATGCCAGATTTATTCACCTTGTTCTGAATTATTTCATACTTTAAAGACGTTAAGGAGGCAAGTTCTAAATTTTAGAAGCTCCATGAATTATATGAACCTGTATGTTGTTTACCCTTTCTTTTTTCATTTGTTATGTTTCCTTGGTCTTTCTAAAATGGAGTAAGTCCCTATTGAAAAGACTTTTATCAGACTTACTCCTAATTACTCCACTTTCACTATCACATGCTGTTATAACTCACTGTCCCAAGAGTAATCGTTTGGTGAATACGATGCCACATTTTCCTAAACATTCTGCTACGAGCTGCCACATTCCATGCTGTGGAGAAACATGGAATGTGGAAGCCGGTAGCAGTATGTCCACCCCCAAGCAAATGTGGCCAAGACTGTGCGCATCTCACCCAGTAACGATGCTTTTGTTATTGTCGCAGCGCTGGCGTTGGAAGAACTGGAGTCTTCATAACACTAAGCATTGTTTTGGAAAGAATGAGATATGAAGGAGTGGTAGATATCTTCCAGACTGTCAAAATGTTAAGAACACAACGGCCAGCCATGGTACAGACAGAGGTGAGAAAATCAATTGCATTTTTCACGTCTCAAGAGCCTACGTTTTGCTAGCCAGGACTTCCTGGAGCCCAGACTCTCTCAACACCAGACAATAAATGGGGAAACCATCAAACTGTTTAATAATTTTGAACCTCATTTCCCCCCTTTTTTAAATGGGGTGAGATTATCAATGTCTTAGTGTTGCCACAGAAATTATGTGAGATTCTGTGTTAGATTGAGCTATGTTAAATTTCGCTGTTGGACCATTTTTGACCAATAAAATGGCAATTTTGCAAAATTCATCATATTCATAGTCTTATATATTTATATACAAATATATAGAAAGCATAATGTTTAGTACATAACATAATCTCAGCCCATTTAACTTCTTCATTCTCCCTTTGTATGCCTACAGAGATATCAGCTGCTGTGTATTTCATGTCTTAACAATGACCATTCAAAACATTCTGATTCCAGATAAGCCTACAGATACTATATTAGCCCCTCATTTTATATGCCAATAATTAATATAGAAATTTAGACAGTTCTCATCATGATATGAGTTCATGATTGAGCCAGTCTGGTCTCTCGAGCATTCATATCTAAAGATAATATTACTGATAGAGTTTATGTTCTGCAGAAGGCCACCAAATTATACAATTTATATGTGTTCCTCCATTTATCATCCACAATATCTTCCAAACATTGATTTCAAAGTAGTGCAACTATTTGACTTGCAGTACTCAAAACATTGTGTCAGCCTGACAAACTTAATGGGTCTTGGGGGTGACAGAAGGAAATTGGACATTTAAAAAGCCTTAACACTTAGGCAAGCAACTTACTGTGACAAGATAGGAAAGTAAACACCATTTATTTTGCATTACCATTTTCATTGTACGAAAATGCACGTTTAAGCAAAATAGAAAATACCTACTTTCAGCCCGATTGGCTACGGAAAATCGGTTTCTTTTATGGGGAAAAATCCTACTTTTTCTCATCCCTAAAGAGATCTATAAATCATAATTTTTCCATCTCTCCAACAATGCTTCAGCTTATTCCAATATGATAGTGTTCTTGTCTGAAAAAGGCCATGTTTCATACCGTTTTATTTTAGTGTGTGCCTTTCTGAAACAGACAGCTAGCAATCACACAGAATTGGGCTGAATTCACAGGTCTTTTTTGATGTGGGCAGCCAATCTTGTGATGCCATTTTCAGGGATGAAAAGCTTGGCAGTCCGGTGCCCTGTGTAAATGGATTTGTGTGCCTGGTGTGCCACACCGGCTACCTTTTGGCTGTCTCTCTCACTTACATATGAACATCGTAAATGACTGTGAATGATTCTCAGTGCAGGCTCTACTGTCCAATCATATTTTTCTTTAATTCAAAATTCTGTTGGCAGTAGCTCAGAAGATAAATCCCAGGTTTTTCTCAGGACAGCTTGTCCTGAGAAATAGTTAAACAGTAAGTTATCACAAATATTAAATATTTTAAATATTTAACCTGAGAATTAGTCAACACAAATAAGCAGATAATTGTAAAAGATGACTTTCATCATTAACTGCTTATAAGGCACGTAAGAACTTTATGTGTTCAGTTGGTGGTAATTGTGTGCTACTACTTGGAAAACACTTGTCTGGGAAGGTAATGTTCACTCAACCTACCACTGCTTGGAATTGAAAGATAATTTTAGTCAAATTGATCGGTGAAGTTAATTAACACCTCATGTGGCTAATTGTTCTTTGTTCACTATAGCCAGCTGGTCATAGGATTAGATCGATTGACAAAAGTAGTGATTTTGCCCCTGTATAGATGTAATTTTGTTATCCAATATTGACGTTTATTTTTCTATTAAAATATACTCATGGTCCCTTCTTGTGTTTCTCCCCATTCCTTGTCTCCTACAGGATCAGTATCAGTTTTGCTATCGAGCCGCACTAGAGTACCTGGGCAGCTTTGACCACTATGCAACGTAGAAACCCCTGACCCATTCTGGATTTTTACTACAGGCCCTTCAATATCCATGGAGTCTCTTCTGAGCCATACAGGGCACTTGAGAAGTCCTTCTTAACTTCTAGCTAACAACTACTTAGTGGGACTATTACACACAAAACAAATTAAAAACAAATTATTCCAGGTGGACCAAGAATTCACAGTTTCATAATCTAACCTGAAAAATGATGGAGAGAATCCTGACTGATGAGGCATCTGAAGGATTTTATTTACAGATACCTCAAGGATTCAAAATCAAGGGAAGAAGACATCACAGCAAAGAACCACCATCTTATTCAGGATTGCTTGAAAGGCGCAAGGAGAAATTGCCAGAAGGCTGCAGTTCAGCGCAAGATGGTGCGGGTGTGGCTTCTCACAATGAAATGGACTCTGCTTTGACATCACCCCTTCCCACCATACTGCTCATAATAACATTTTAGGGGGAAAGTGGAGGGGGGATGTTTAAAAAGAAAGTCCTTGATTTAGTTTTTTAGTATTGTAAAGATACTGCTGACCTGTGCTTCATTTCTAACTGTGTAAACTTTTTTTTAACAAAATGTATCATTCGATAAAGTGAATTTTAAAAAAGTGACATAACTTCATTTTTTTATTTCCAAATCGTAGGTTTTTTTAAGCTGTAGAACTGTTATCTGTAATATCTTGCTGTAGAAATCTCAAATAATTTGAAAATTTGCACATTTTTGTGCAATACTCACTCAATCTACAGTATCAGTCTCGTCAGATATATTACTTTTACACTTCTGTTCAGTTTTGATTGATGAAAACGTACCCATTCTCTTCAAATAAAGAGAATTATTATTTTGTTTTGTTTTTGGAATCAACAGGGAGGCGCAAAGTATAAAGTTGCTGCTAACATATATACATATATATCCATATTTTATAAGGGTGTCTATGTATATATAGACAGTATGTCCACACAAAAAATAGATATAGCTATCAGTCAGTTCTTCCATTATTTGTTTTTTTAAAACATAAAAAAGCTATTGTAAACATCTCTTTCCATTTATTCTTAATTTTATGACACATTGGTATTTCTTAATATCACAAAACTTTAATTTTTTTAAGGGAAATGAGGAATGCACATCAGTGATTGTCAAACCTCACCCCCTAACTTCCTACCCAGTCTCCCCCCCACCCACCCAATCATATTCACTAATTCTGTTTCGTTAGCCAGGCTTCCAACAAAGTTCAATATTTCTAACACTCTAGTGCAATAAAAATTATTAAATAGCTAAGAGGTGTGCATGTGGGAAAGGTCAGTGCATATCCCTTTAGGAGGGGAGAATGTTGTAATATATCAGCCTATCAAGTTGTTTAAAAAAAGTGTATTCAATCGTATATTGTCTATAGTATGTGCTATGAAATTTGCATTTATGATATGTAACAGGGGCAAAGCCAAATTCATGTTACTCTGTTCAGTCAGAAACATTTTGTGGCATACAGCATTCCTGGGAAGTGCTGTACTTTGTTTCGTTTTGGTTTTAGTTTTGCATTTAGAGTGCCTTATAATTGATGCCTATTTTAATAGCATTTCCTTTTAGCTTTTGGTTCGTATTTCCATTCACTGTTCATATCTGTTACTCTTTCTATTAAAGCATTATCTGTTTACCACATGTACAAAAAACTCTGAATAATATGCATTCCTAGTTTTCAGCCAAGTCGGGGATGTTAGTGATTGTACCAGCCCAAAGCACTTGGATAATCAGGGCCCTTCTTCCTTTTATAATTGTCAACATCAGAAAAAGCTACTTGTTTTATTTATATTCCCTTCCAAATCTGCTCTGGATCATGCAGTAACTGCACCAAACTTATTTTAGTAACAAGTATCATTGGCAACTTTGGAATATATTTGATATTCCATTAGCATTTTTCTAAAAGGGGAAATAAACCATATATATATATATATATCTCCCCCAATTCTTCCAACATAATTTCTATAGGAAGCCATGGATGATGGCATGAGTTTGCCACATGTTACATGATTTTAAATAATCCTCAAAATATTCAAGGAACTCTTAAAGAGTTTTGGTATGAGTATACTACTTTAGTTTAATTTTAGCTTCATGGATGTTCTGCATGGAAGGATTTTTATTTTCCGCATTTTCCCATTGCTAGCAGAATGAAATCCAAGAGACCAAACACTTGCAAGCATTGTATTTGAGCACTTTTGTAAAAAACAAAGAAAAAGAAAAAGAAAAAAAAGAAAAAGAAAATATATATAATACTAAAAAAAAAAGTATCTAGAAGGCTACCTCAGAACGAGACTCTCTAACCTACATCAGAACCAGAGAAGAATGTGCACTATGTGGGTCTGTTATCGTTTTCTTTTAGTTTGTATCTTTTGGAGATTTATCCAAGTGCCAGATAACTCAGTGCTATAATTTTCTTTAAGTTAAACAAAGGGGGTCAGACAGACATTGCCTCATCTAGACATGCCTTGTTGGACATGTAGAATCTGATGGAGCATTGCACACCAGAAATGATTGGCCAATGAGCAGCTTCTCTCCCTGAAACAAAAACTGCCCATTTGGCAAAGGGAAAGATGACAATAATCAGAAGAAGAAAATGAATGGGATGCATACCATAGACGAATGAGGCGGATACTATTGCAGGAATCTTACTGTTCAGGAGCTGTTCCTAGAACTAACTCCCTTACTGTCATTGATGTGCATTCCACTCTGTGCTTTTCTGTACAACCATTCAAGTTTTAATTTCCCAGGTAAACATCTTTATCTGCCATTACCACAAGCTTTCAAGTTTCCAGTTATTTTCATCATCATAACCAGTACGGTGCTATTATTTACCTATGTACGTGTAGTTATGTATAATTTTGTAATTAGTTACAATGGTAAAAAAAAAAATCAAAATATATAAAAAGTGATTTGTACAGAACTTTATTTTAGCTCTTTTTTAAAAATGATTTGCATGGTTAGACAACGGCGAGGACAGCCAGGGGAGGGAAGGGCCTCTAGGGAACTTTGCACTTTCTATACCTTTGTACTATGCACTGCCCTATTGATTCTACACCCAATAATGATATTACTTGAACCCATCTGTAAGAAACTGCTTCGGAAATTCATTTGTGTGTATGTAAATAACACAACATAGAAACAGGAAGGGAAAAAACGCACGTATTTTTTTCTTTCCTGTTTATTTTCGGTTTTGCTTTAAGTCCTTCCTTTTATTTCTAATCCCCTTTTTGTTTTTCTTTTTGGGTTTTGGTTCCTTTTGGGTTTATGGGTGCCCTGATACTCCAGCAGAGATCAGAAGGCTACAGATCCATTCTATCCATCCGTTATGTGGCTTTGCCATCCCAACTTGGAGTGTCTTTACAAAGATAATAACAGTTGTGTTCTTTGCTCTCGTTTTGGATGCATAGACTGAAAAACTTAAAAAAATAACTTGTAAAATGGCTTGTTAAAAAAATACAATTACCTCTAATTAGTAGTACGCGTAAATGTTTTACAGAATGAAAGGCGTGCTTTTTATTTTCTTACTTCGTTACATTGGTGGCGAAAGAAGTCTGTATGAAAATCAGTTCTTTGCTGACACAAGTTCCATTTGTTACAAATGAATTCTAATAAAAATGTCAGTGTTATGCAGCCCTGGCCTTTGCTTTTGTCCATGCAAGCACTTTGGTTTTGAACTGAGTATGTGTTCTCTCTTCTCTTCTGGTTATCTAGTTAGTTCCTTGTACTAGTAACATTTCTTCTTACCGAGAGACTACTGTTCACAAATACCTACCTTGAGGAAAGCACTTTTCACTGGTAAGCCAAAACTCAGAGAAATAGATTTTTTCCAAGTTCACAGAGCCAAAAGAAAGAGGATTGTTTCTCATTCATATCAGAGATCATAGGCAATCTTTAGTTCTGTGGAAGATGACTACATAGAAATTTAAGTGCACAACTATATGTATGTCTGTATGTATGTATTTTCATCTTGAATCAACTTTCAAGCACATAAAAATAGCTCCATAGAGTTAACTTATTAATAACTTTGGGAACATGGCTAAGAAAATTGACACCAGATGGATTAAAGACTTAAACATAAGACGTAACACCATAAAAACACTAGAAGGAAACCTAGGCAAAACCATTCAGGACATAGGCATAGGCAAGGACTTTATGACCAAAACACCAAAAGCATTGGCAACAAAAGCCAAAATAGACAAATGGGACCTAATCAAACTCCACAGCTTTTGCACGGCAAAAGAAACAGTCAATAGAGTGAATCGGCAACCAACAGAATGGGAAAAAATTTTTGCAGCCTACCCGTCTGACAAAGGGCTGATATCCAGAATTTACAATGAACTAAAAAAGATTTACAAGAAAAAAACAAACAAGCCCATTCAAAAATGGGTGAAGGATATGAACAGATACTTTACAAAAGAAGACATACATGAGGCCAACAAACATATGAAAAAATGCTCATCATCACTGGTCATTAGAGAAATGAAAATCAAAACTACATTGAGATACCATCTCACGCCAGTTAGAATGGCGATCATTAAAAAATCTGGAGAAAACAGATGCTGGAGAGGATGTGGAGAAATAGGAACCCTTTTACACTGTTGGGAGTGTAAATTAGTTCAACCACTGTGGAAGACAGTGTGGCAATTCCTCAAGGACCTAGAAATAGAAATTCCATTTGACCCAGCAATCCCATTACTGGGCATATATCCAAAGGATTATAAATCGTTCTACTATAAGGACACATGCACACGAATGTTCATTGCAGCACAGTTTACAATAGCAAAGACCTGGAACCAGCCCAAATGCCCATCGATGATAGACTGGACAGGAAAAATGTGGCACATATACACCATGGAATATTATGCAGCCATTAAAAACGAGGAGTTCACATCCTTCGTAGGGACGTGGATGAACCTGGAAAACATCATTCTCAGCAAACTGACACAAGAACACAAAATCAAACACCACATGTTCTCACTCATAGGCGGGTGTTGAACAAGGAGAACACATGGACACAGGGAGGGGAGCATGATACACGGGGGTCTGTTGGGGGGGAGGGGGGATAGCGAGGGGGTGGGGAGTTGGGGAGGGATAGCATGGGGAGAAATGCCAGATATAGGTGAAGGGGAGGGAGGCAGCAAATCATACTGCCACGTATGCACCTATGCAACAACCTTGCATGTTTTTCACATGTACCCCAAAACCTAAAATGCAATTAAAAAATAAATAAAATAATAATAATAAAAAAAAGAAAATACTTGGTTTGGGTTATTTATTCCATCATTCAGTATCATCGAGTACCAATAATGGGTCAGAATAGTTCTAGGTATTGGAAGTACAGCTCTGAACAAATGGCATGCTGCTGCTGTTTGCGTACAGACTACAGTCTACTGAGAGAGGTTGGCCCTGAAGTAATAGTAACATCACACTGGACCAGTGCTATGAAGCAATGTGTAGGATCCTTGAAGTTAGGACTTTCAGTTGTCAGTGACAGAAAGTCTGACTGAAATTGGCCTACAGGAAAAGAAAGTTGTTTACTGACTCGTATACTAAAAGATAAGGAATGGACTCACACTAAAAGAGTAGGAATACATCATCTTCAAGCATAACTGGATCAGGGCTCGGGTGATGCCTCCAGGACTTAATGTTTCTTCCCACCATGCAGCCTGATTTCTACTCTCACAGTGTCAGTTTTAAACTCCCTTTTTGTGGTCCCTGGAAGCTTTGGGATCATACCACAACAGAGCAGACAAGTAGAAGAGTTCCCTTCCCCCAACAACACAATCCGAAGTCCTAGAATGGAATGGATTCTTCTTGATCCTAATTGAACCTGTCTTGGGTAAGTGATCATCTCAGTAATGCAAGTATGGACAGAAGGCAAGAACGTGTGCATTCAGTTATCAAATCCAGAAAGATTTAAGGAGGCTGTCCTCTTGCCAAACAGCAATGAATATTATGGGACCAACAACTGGCTGTTGATCAGCCTATTTAGTTAAGGTAACGCAAAGCACAGGTGTGCTTGGTAATGTTCAAACTGCTTGTTAAAAATAGTAACAGAATAAAACAATTCTATTATCCAAACATTATTTTGGAACTACTGTTATTGAATGACCAATCAGACTCCTCTGTTTTTCCACTTCACCTAATGGGCTTCTACTTCTGCAGATATGACCACCCTGTTGATTGATTGTGTAAAATCTGGACAAAAAATTCGAAGTGTATCAGATTTGAGATTTTAGTCTTTGTGATTCCTAACATCTGATACACACACAGTATTAGTTAATAACTAATTATAAGTTACACAGGCTGGGTGCGGTGGCTCACGCCTGTAATCCCAGCACTTTGGGAGGCCGAGGCGGGTGGATCACGAGGTCAAGAGATGGAGACCATCCTGGTCAACATGGTGAAACCCCGTCTCTACTAAAAATACAAAAAATTGGCTGGGCATAGTGGCGTGTGCCTGTAATCCCAGCTACTCAGGAGGCTGAGGCAGGAGAATTGCCTGAACCCAGGAGGCGGAGGTTGCGGTGAGCCGAGATCGCACCATTGCACTCCAGCCTGGGTAACAAGAGCGAAACTCCGTCTCAAAAAAGAGAAAAAAAAAAAAAAAAGTTACACAGTATTAGTTAATAACCAATTATAACTTTGGGACTCTTACACTTAATTGTATCCATGATTAAACTTTATAATGAAAATTTTAATAATATTTGTAAAATTATAAATCTGAAAAATATTTAACTTTATAATATTTAAAATAATTTCTGCAAATTTTAAGGAAATATAGTAGGCAAAGACCTGTGAAATCTTGTGCTGAATAGTACAGAGACTTAAAATATGTAAAATTGTATATATGTAAAAATATTTTACATATACAAAACATATATGTATTGTATATGTTACACATAATTTTACATATATTATTTTACATACGCCGTAATGCCATTTATAATGCATTAGCATTTCACTATTAAATGATGTTTTGGAAAAAAGATGTGGCTGCATTAAAAACTGTAATATACTTTTCAAGAAAGGATATAAAATTATATACATACCTGGAAACAAATTACTTGAAAGAAATACAATTATTAAATGATACTGTGTGATACAATTTTGTTGCTGCACTTTGTACATTTTCTTAAATTTTTACAATAACTATTTCAAAATAGCACACTGTGGGTGCTTTGAAATATGTGGGAAGATGAAATAATTTTTAAAAAATCGATTTACAAAGGCATGAATGAAGAGAAAAGAGAACCTAGGACAGGTGGGGCAAATAGAAAGTAAATACTATGATAGATATAAAATTTAAAACGGTAATTACCGCAAATGTAAATGAAGTCTATTCAACTTAGATACATATTTTTAGCCTAGCTAAATAATCCTTCTAAGAACATGAGACTACTAAAAGTAAAAGGATGTCAAAGCTATACCATGCAAACATAGCCAAAAGAAAGCTATACTGACTTATAGTAATATCAGCCATAGCATTACGAAATAATAAAAGGGTCCATTTCCAATGGAAAAGAAATGTCAATCCACCAGGAAGATGTGACAATTCTGTGTGTGTGAACCTCTTAACATGGCCTCAAAATGTAGACAACAAAAATAGAACTTAAAGGAGCTACATACATATCCACAACTATAATGGGAGATTTTTAAAACACTTCTCTTATTAACTGATAAAATGAACCAACCAAGTAAAACTTCAGTAAGGGTATAAAAGATGTGAACAAGCTTATTAACAAAATTTACCTAAGTGAGCTACGTAGATGACTACATTTGATAAATTAAAGATACACATCATTTTCAAGAGCATTTAAAACATTTACCTAAACTAACTAGAAATTGGACCTTAAAGCGAGTCTCAACATATTTGAAAAGCTGTAATAATGTGGAGTACGTTGTTTGGCCACAGTAATAGTTAAGCTGGACATCAATAACTAAGGTGGTTAGAAAAGCTATGTACTAATTAAGAAATAACTTTTAAATAGTCAGTAGGTCAAAGAAAAAATCACAATGCAAATAAGAAATTTTAGCTATAAGATTGTGAAATTATAAAAAGAATTTTGGGGTTTCAAACTGAAATGTGTAGCTTTCAATGCATGTTAGAAAATGAGAAAGGCTAAAATCTAATGATCTTGGTTTTTATAAATTAGAAAAACAATAGCCCCTCAAGAAAGAAGGAAATAAAAAAGACAAGAGAACAAAAATACTCAAATTGAAAATAAATATCAATAGAGTATAGCAACATAAATTAAAGTTAAAAGTTGGTTATTTGAAGGGCAATCACATTGATAAAGTCCAGCAAAATGATTTAAACAGAAGCACTGGACAAATCATTCACATCAGGAATTTGAAAGGATAATAGTGCAACTCTTACCAGTATTAACCATTATAACAAAGGTTCCATGTCACATAAATCAATAAGAAAAAGCCACAATGCTCAATGTAAGTAGGCATTAGGCCTGAATAGATACTTCACAGAAAAAGGATAGCTAAATTGCTCAAAAATACATGAAGAACTACTCAATTGTACAAGTAATCAAGAAAACACAAATTAAAGCTACAATGTGACACAACTACACACAAGAACAGCTGATATTTAACAGACTAACCATATCAAGTGTTGGTGAAAATGTAGAGTAATACTTCTGTCACACTGCTTGCTAGAGTGCAATTTTATAAGCACTCTGAAATGTTACTGAGGATTACATATTGAAGTAGAATATAAGCATATCTTATTCAGTAGCTATACTTGTAGCTATGTAACAAGTAGAAATGCACGCATGTGTGAACGAGAGACATAAATAACAGTTTGTCCATTGCCATATTCATCACAGAGACAAGAACTCCAACATAAGTGTCTGTCAACAATGGAATGGATGAATACATGGTGGTATAATGACACAATGAAACACTATACAGCAGTGAGTAAGTTTGGCTAACATAACATAGAGCAAAAAGTACCATACACAAAAAATGTATACTATATAATATCTGGTAGTTTTTGGGGAACAGAAAAGTAGGTACTGATTAAGAGAACAAAAAGCAAATTTCTGTTGTGCTGGTAATTTTTTTTTACTTACATGTCATTTCAATGGTGTTTGTTTTTTAGTAAATTGTAGAGCTGTACCTTTTATGCACTTTTTTCCTTTTTTATATGTTAATACAGTTTTATTAATGACTCTTACCTATGCACATGTATACACATGGCTAAAATAAATTAGTCTTAAAAATATAAAAGCCTACCATACTTTGGAAGGTGATTATCTGCTCTGTATCATTACTGAAAATGAGAGAGAGAAAAAAAAACTGTGCTTAAAATTCCACTTAAAGACCTTGAAGTTTAAATGTAGAAGGATGCCCAGCTAATGATAAGTATCATTGTGAAGAATTGCTAACAAGGCTACAGACCACTTATTCTTTTGGGCAGCCGGCAAGTTATATAATCATAGGGTTAGACTGAAAGTTACTTATGAAAATGTAAAACAAAACAAATCAAGTTTTTAGCTGTATTTGTCAATATACAGTTTCCAGCTCACTGTTACACCTCAGAGGATCTTGGGAATGACATGCAATTACATATCATTTTTATGGGGTAGGGACTACTCATTCATAGCTGGGTAAGCTCTTAAATGAGGCTAACATTTATTACATAATTTTTTCTTAATTTTGGTGCAACCAAAATCATTTTTGTCTCTTTATTTCTTTATTATAAACTTTTTCTTTCTACTGAGAACTGGAGATAAAGGAGATAGACAAAACATAGGAACTTTTTTACTATGGGTTAGATCATGAAAGTTAAAGTATTGGGTTTGAACTGCACATAGGTTAAATAAAAAATGTGTGTTTCCTGATTGTAGATTGTGCTGCTAACCTATATCCAAGTAAGTTCAAAACTGTGGGCTATTGGCTAACAGACAAGCATGAGAGTATGGCTGGATAAATCCTAGGTTTATATCATTTGGGAGATAATTAACCAGAAGTACAAAGTCTATTGACCATGAATATGTCATGTAGAAAGTAAAAAACAGAAACCTTAAAGAGGATTCTGGGAAGATAGTGGAATAAGCCCTAGTAATTTCTCTCCCTATCTAGAAAAAAATTGCACTGACAGAATATGGCGTAACTACTTTGGAATTCTGGAGTATATTGAAGGCTTGCAACTTCAAAGAGAAAGCTTGGACAGTAAATTGTACTTAATTTTAGCCCATTTCAGCTCTTTGCACAGTAGCAGACACCCATCCCCTACCATCAGTCCAATGGCAGCTATGCATGTGTTCCTGGAATACACATGTGTTCCTTATGCACACAGCAGTCAGGATGAACGAAAAAAGAGACCCTGTTCTCCAAATAGCAGGAATCTGTGTTCTGACCAACAATTGCTACATTTAATCACAGAGGTGTGAAAAACAGGCAGGGAGCTGTTGTTGTTTGTCCTATGTTTGCAAGCCTCTCTCTCAAGTTGAAGTGAATTCAAGACATTTAGAGAGCCAGTGCTCTTTTTTTCCATGTTGGGAGTCAGATATTAAGAATGAAAATGTTGGGAGTCCTTGGAAACCCAGTAGCACCTTGACAGGCAGACAAGGACCTCATCAAGCAGCTCCCTGAGAACAGAGCTAGATAAATACATGAACATGGGAAAAAACCAGTGCAAAAAAGATGAAACCATCAAAGACCAGAATGCCTCTTCTCCTTCAAGGGATCACAACTCCTCATCAACAGGGTAACAGACTATGACCAAGAAAGAGTGCAATGAATTGAAAGAAACAGGCTTCAGAAGGTGGGTAATAACAAACTTTTCTGAGCTAAAGGAACATGTTCGAACCCAAAGCAAAGAAACTAAAAACCTTGAAAAAAGGTTAGCTGAAATGCTAACTAGAATAACCAGCTTAGAGAAGAACATAAACAACTTGATGGAGTTGAAAAACACAGCACGAGAACTACGTGAAGCAAAGACAAGTTTTAACAGCAGAATCGATCAAACAGAAGAAAGGATATCAGATATTGAAGCTCAACTCAATGAAATAAAAAGAGAAGGCAAGACAAGAGAAAAAAGTGAAAAGAAATGAACAAAGCCTTCAAGAAATATGGGATTATGTGAAAAGACCTAATCTGCACTTGATCAGTGTACCTGAGTATGATGGGGACAATGAATCCAAGCTGGAAAACATGCTCCAGAATATTATCCAGAAGAACTTCCCCAGCCTAGCAACGCAGTCCAACATTCAAATCCAGGAAATACAGAGAACTCCACAAAGATATTCCTCAAGAAGAGCAACTCCAAGGCACATAATCGTCAGATTCACCAGGGCTGAAATCAAGGAAAAAATGCTAAGGGCAGCCAGAAAAAAAGGACAGGTCACCCACAGAGGGAAGCCAATCAGACTCAGAGCAGATCTCTCAGCAGAAACCCTACAAGCCAGGAGCGCATGGGGGCCAATATTCAACATTCTTGAAGAAAAGAACGTTCAACCCAGAATCTCACATCCAGCCAAACTAAGCTTCATAAGCAAAGGAAAAATAAAATCTTTTATGGACAAGCAATTACTGAGAGATTTTGTCACCAACAGGCCTGCCTTACAAGAGCTCCTGAAAGAAACACTAAACATGGAAAGGAACAAGTACTAGTCACTGCAAAAGCACACCAAATGGCAAACACCAAAAATGTGATGAAGAAACTGAGTCAACTAATGGGCAAGAAAACCAGCCAGTAACAAAATATCAGGATCAAATTGACACATAACAATATTAATATTGAGTGTAAATGGACTAAATACCCCAATCAAAAGACAAAGACTGGCAAACTGGATAAAAAGTCAAGACCCATTGCTGTGCTGTATTCAAGAAACCCATCTCACATACAAAGACACACACAGACTCAAAATAAAGGGATGGAAGAAAATTTACCAAGCAAATGGAGAACGACAAAAAAAGAAGGGGTTGCAATCCTAGTCTCTGATAAAATGGACTTCAAACCAACAAAGATCAAAAGAGACAAAGAAGGGCATGACATAATGGTAAAAGGATCAATCCAACAAGAAAAGCTAACTATCGTAAATGTATACACACTCAACACAGAAGCACTCAGTTACATAAAGTAAGTTCTTAACTATCTAAAAGGAGATTTAGACACCCACACAATAATAGTGGGAGACTTCAACACTCCATTGTCAATATGAGACAGATCAATGAGACAGAAAATTAACAAGGACATCCAGGACTTGAATGCAGAGCTGGACTAAGTGGGCCTAATAGACATATACAGAATGCTCCACCCCAAATCCACAGAATATATGTTCTTCTTAGCACCATATTGCACTTACTCTAAAACTGACCACATAATTGGAATCAAATCACTCCTCAGCAAACGCACAAGAATGGAAATCATAACAAACAGTCTATCAGACCACAGCACAATCAGATTAGAACTCAGGATTAAGAAACTCACTCAAATCTGCTCAACTACTTGAAAACTGAACAACTTGCTTCTGAGTGTTGACTGGATAAACAATGAAATGAAGGCAGAAATAAAGATGTTCTTTGAAACCAAAGACAATGAAGACACAACATACCAGAATCTCTGGGACACCTTTAAAGCAGTGTTGAGAGGGAAATTTATAGCAATAAATGCCCACATGAGAAACAGGGAAAGATCTAAAATCAACACCCTATCATCAAAATTGAAAGAGCTAGAGGATCAAGATTAAAAAAAACTCAAAAGCAAGCAGAAGACAAGAAACAACTAAGATCAGAGCAGAACTGAAGGAGATAGAGACACAAAAAACCCTTCACAAACTCAGTAAATCCAGGAGCTGGTTTTTTGAAAAGATCAACAAAGTAGACTGCTAGCCAGATTAATAAAAAAGAAAAGAATCAAGTACATGCAATAAAAAATGACAAAGGAGATATCTCCACTGATTCCACAGAAATACAAACTACCATCAGAGATTACTACAAACAACTCTATGCACACAAACCAGTAAATCTTGAAAAAATGGATAACTCCTGGACAATTGCACTCTACCAAGAATAAACCAGGAAGAAGCTGAAACTGTGAACAGACAAATAACAAGGGCTGAAGTTGAGGCAGCAATCAATAGCCTACAAACCAAAAAAAGTCCAGGTTGAGATGGGTTCAAAGCCGAATTCTACCAGATGTATAAAGAGGAGCTGGTACCATTCCTTCTGAAACTTTACCAAACAATACAAAAAGAGGGAATCCTCCCTAACTCATTTTATGAGAGCCGCATCATCCTGATACAAAAACCAGGCAGAGACTCAACAAAAAAAGAAAACTCCAGGCCAATACCCATGATGAACATAGATGCAAAAATCTTCAATAAAATACTGGCAAACCAAATGCAACAGCACATTAAAAAGATTATTCATCACCATCAAGTAGGCTTCATCCCAAGGATGCAAGGCTCCTTCAACATCTGCAAGTCCATAAACGTATTCCATCACATAAACAGAACCAAAGACAAAAACCACATGATTATCTCAACAGATGCAGAGAAGGCCTTCAACAAAATTCAACAGCCCTTCATGCTAAAAACTCTCAATAAACCAGGTATTGACAGAATATATCATAAAAGCTATTTATGACAAACCCACAGCCAATATCATACTGAATGGGCAAAAACTGGAAGCATTCCCTTTCAAATCAGGCACTAGACAAGGATGCCCTCTCTCACCACTCCTATTCAGGATAGTATTGGAAGTTCTAGCCAGAGCAATCAGGCAAGAAAAAGAAATAAAGCGTATTCAGTTAGGAAAGGAGGAAGTCAAATTGTCTCTATTTGCAGATAACATGATTGTATATTTAAAAGGCCCCATCATCTCAGCCCAATATCTCCTCATACTGATAAGCAACTTCAGTAAAGTCTCAGGATACAACATCAATGTGCAGAAATCACAAGCATTTCTATACACCAATAACAGACAAACAGAGACCCAAATCAAGAGCAAACTCTCATTCACAATTGCTACAAAGAGAATAAAATACCTAGGAATACAACTAACAAAAGACCTCTTCAAGGAGAACTACAAACCACTGCTCAACAAAATAGGACACAAATAGATGGAAATACATTCCATGCTAATGGTTAGCAAGAATAAATATCATGAAAATGGCCATACTAACTAAAGTAATTTATAGATTCAACACTATCCCCATCAAGCTACCAATGACCTTAACAAGACTAAAAAAAAAAAACCACTTTAAACTTCATATGGAACTGAAAGAGAGCCCACATAGCCAAGAAAACGCTAAGCAAAAAGGACCAAGCCAGAGGCATCACACTGCCAGACTTCAAACTATACTACAAGGGTACAGTAATCAAAACAGCATGGTACTGGTACCAAAACAGACACATAGACCAATGAAACAGAACAGAGGCCTCGGAAGCAACACTACACATCTAAAACCATCTGCTCTTTGACAAACCTGACAAAAGCAAGCAATGGGGAAAGGATTCCCTGTTTAATAAATGGTGTTGGGAAAATGGGCTAGCAGTGTGCAGAAAGCAGAAACTGGACCCCTTCCTATCACCTTACACTAAAATTAACTCCAGATTGATTAAAGATTTAGACATAAACCATAACACCATAAAAACTCTATAAGAAAACGTAGGCAAAACCATCCAGGACATAGAGGACTTCATGACTAAAACACCAAAAGCGATAGCAACAAAAGCCAAGATAGACAAATGGGATCTAATTAAACTTCAGAGCTTCTGTACAGCAAAAGAAACAGTCATTAGAGTGAACTGGCAACCAACGGAATGGGAAAAACTTTTTGCAACCTACCCATCTGACAAAGGGCTAATATCCAGAATCTTCAAAGAATTAAAACAGATTTACAAGAAAAAAACAAACCCATTCAAAAGTGGGTGAAGGATATGAACAGACACTTCTCAAAAGAAGACATATACGAGGCCAACAAACATATGAAAAAATGCCTCATCATCACTGGTCATTAGAGAAATGCAAATCAAAACCACATTGAGGTATCATCTCCCACCAGTTAGAATGGCAATCATTAAAAAATCTGGAGACAACAGATGCTGGAGAGGATGTGGAGAAATAGGAACACTCTCACGCTGTTGGTGGTAGTGTAAATTTGTTCAACCATTGTGGAAGACAGTGTAGCAATTCCTTAAGGATCTAGAAATAGAAATTCCATTTGACCCAGCAATCCCATTACTGGATATATACCCAAAGGACAACAAAGCGTTCTATTATAAAGACACATGCACATTCACTGTGGCCCTGTGTACAATAGCAAAGACCTGGAACCAACACAAATGCCCATCAATGATTGACTGGATAAATAAAGTGTGGCACATATACACCATGGAATACTATGTAGCCATAAAAAATGATTGGTTCGTGTAGTTGAATCTGAAAACCATCATTCTCAGCAAACTGACACAAGAACAGAAAACCAAACACCACATGTTCTCACTCATTAGCAGGCATTGAACAATGAGAACACGTGGACTCAGGGAGAGAAGCATCACATACTGGGGGCAGTTGGTGGGGGCTAGAGGAGGTACAGCGGAGGGTAGGGAGGGATAACCTGGGGAGAAATGCTGAATATAGATGAAGGTGGAATAGAGGCAGCAAACCACCTGGTTACGTATACACCTATGCAACAACCCTGCAAGACCTACAAAAGTACCCTAGAACCTAAAGTTAAAAAAAAATGAAAACATTAAAAAAAAATTGTGTATACAAGAAAAATTAGAAAGTGACCTGACATACCCAGAAAAAAGCAAAGAATCAGAAAATCCTAAGAAGACCTTAAGTTTACACTTTATACTGATGACTGGCACAGAGAACATACAACAATCAAGAAAACAAAAACAAGAAACAAAAATAATAACAAGAAGCAGTAAACCCAGGAGTAGAGGAAGAATCTGATTTCTAGAGTTAAAAAAGTACAAGGCGGCCGGGCGTGGTGGCTCATGCCTGTAATCCCAGCACTTTGGGAGGCCGAGGCAGGTGGATCACGAGGTCAAGAGATCGAGACCATCCTGATCAACATGGTGAAACCCCGTCTCTACTAAAAATACAAAAAATTAGCTGGGCATGGTGGCGCGCGCCTGTAATCCCAGCTACTCAAGAGGCTGAGGCAGGAGAATTGTCTGAACCCAGGAGGCAGAGGTTGTGGTGAACCGAGATCGCGCCATTGCACTCCAGCCTGGGTAAAGAGTGAAACTCTGTCTCAAAAAAAAAAAAAGAAAAAAAAAAAAGTACAAGGCATATAAGGATCTACTAGACAAAATATTTAAAATAATACTCTTAAAGATATTCAACTAAAGAAGTTGTGGAGAAAGTAAAACAGAACAAAACAAAACAATGTATGAACAAAATGGAAATGTTAATAAAGAGACTGACGACCTAAAGAAAAGAAATTCTGTGAGCTAGAAAGTATAATAATTGAAATGAAAGATTCACTATAGTAATTCAAAGCTGATCTGAGCAAGTGGAAGAAAAAAATGAACAAAATTGAGAATAGAACAATGGAAATTATTGACTATTAGGAATAAAAAGAAAAAAGATAAAATGAACAGAGCCTAAGGGACCTGTGTTACTCCATCAAACAGAGAAGCATTAACATTGTGGAAGTCTCAGAAAGAGAAGAGAGATAGAATATTTGGGGTACAGAAAATATTTGAAAAAACAATGATTGAAAACTTTCCAACACTGGTATTCTAAATTATGTATTTATTTTAGGGGTAGGCTCTTGCTCTGTCATCCAAGCTGGAGTGCAGTGTGCAATCATATTTTACTGTAACCTCAAACTCACGTGATCTTCCCACCTTAGCCTCCCAAAGTGCTAGTATTACAGGCATGTACCACCACATTTGGCTAGTTTTTTTTTTTTTAATGTTTTTATTAGGGACTGGTTCTTGCTTCATTGTCCAGGATGGTTGTGACCAATTTTCGTAACATACATAAACATAATCATCAGAGAAACTCCAAATAAGACAAAACAGAAAACTACATCAAGACACACTATAATCAAGCAGTCAAAAGACAAAAAGAGAAACTTGAAAACAGCAAGAGGGATGCAACTTGTCTCATACAAGGATCCACAATAAGATTATCCAGATTTCTCATAAGAAGCCAAAGGCCTGAAGGCAGTGGACCAATGTATTCAAAGTGCCAAAAGGAAAACAAAAAACCTATCATTAAAAAATCCAAGGAAAAAAAAAACTGTCCTTCAAAGGTGAAGAAGAAATTAAGATATTCTCAGATAAACAAAAGCTAAAGAAATGGGTTATCATTAGATCTGCCTTGCAAGAAATACCAAAGTGGTCATAACGAGTGAAATGAAAGGGCATTAAAAAGTAACTTGAAGCTGTAGAAAGATCTCACTAAAGGTGGATACATGGGTAGTTATAAAATCTTGCATTATTTGCAAAAATAGTTTGTAACACTACTTTTTGGTTTCTGCATAATTTACGAGACTAATACATTTTAAAAACAATTATCTACAAGCCAGCATTATTGGAACTTTGGTTTGTAAATCATTATTTTTTACATAATTTAACAGACTAATGCATATAGAATAATTATTAGTTTGTGTTTTGGAGCACACAATGTATAAAGATATAATTCTGTGACATGAATGACTGCAAGAGGTAAGGATGTAGCCATTAAGGGAATGGAGTTTTTTCATGTTATTCAAGTTAAGATGCCATAGTTTAAATTAGAGTGTGTAATTTTAGGATATTAAATGTAATCTTCATGGTAACTAAAAGAAAATAGCTATAGAATATTGACAAAATGAAATGAGAAAGGAATTTAAACATTTCAATGCAAAATAATCAACTAAACACAAAGGCAGAAATGCAGAAAATGAGAGACAAAAAAAAGCTGCAAGACATATGGAAAACAAGTACAAAATAATAGAAGGAAGTATTTCCTTACTAGTAATTATTTTAAATGTAGATGAACTAAACTCTCCAGTTGAAAGACATTTGCAGACTGGATTTTAAAAACATAATTCAATTATGTACTGTCTATAAAACTCATTTGAGATTTAAGGAACCAAAAAGATTAAAAGTGAAAGGACAGAAAATGGTAATTCATCCAAATAGTAACCAAAAGGCAGAAGATGCTATGCTAATTTGTCACAAAATAGACTTTGAGTCAAAAAAGGTATGAGAGACAAAAATATATCTTAATAAAAGTTTCAAGAAAGCAGGAAGACACAACAAATAGTAATCATAAATATTTATACACCTAATAACAATCAAAACATATAAAGTAAAACTTGACAAAATTGGAGAAGTAGATATTTCTACATTAATAGTTGGAGATGTCAATAATCCAATAATGAATAGAATAGCCAGAGAGAGGATAAGAAAACAGAAGGCCTGACACAGTAAATAAACTAGATCTAACAAACATGTACACAACACTACCCAAACATACTACACATATATTTACTAAAAGTATACATTAGATATTTTCCAGTATACACGATATGTTAGGCCACAAATTAAGTCTCAGTAAATTTTAAATGATACATATTGTACAAGATATCATCTCTGACTACAATAAAGTTAGAAATCAACAAAAGGAAAAGAAATAACACTGAAAAATTCAAAAAATTGTGAAAATTAAGTAACACTCACTTAAGCTACAAATATGTAAGAGAAGAAATCACAAGTAAAACTAGAAAATACTTAGGGATAAATGAAAACAAAAATACAACATCCTAAAACTTGTAAGACACAGGAAAAGCAGTGCTAAGGGAGAAATTTATGCCTACAACACTTACATTAAAAAATAAGGAAGATATCAAATCAACAACCTAACATTACAACTTAAGGAACTAGAACAAGAACAAACTGAACCAAAGTCTAGAAGGAAAGAAACAATAAAGAGCACAGATAAATAAAAAAGAGAAAAATAGGCTGGGAGCAGAGGCATACACCTGTAATCCTAGCACTTTGGGAGGCCAAGGTGGGTGGATCACTTGAGGTCAGGAGTTTGACATCAGCCTGGCCAACATGGTGAAACCTCATCTCCACTAAAAATACATAAAATTAACTAGGCATGGTGGCGCACACCTGCAATCCCAGTAACTTAGGCAGCTGAGGCATGAGAATCACTTGAACCTGGGAGACAGACGTTGCAGTGAGCTGAGACCATGCCGCTGCACTCCAGCCTGAATTATTAACAATTTTATACTAATCAATTGAGTAACCTGGATGAAATGCACAAGTTTCTGAAAACACAAAACCTAACCAGGCTACATTGTAGACCTGTAACATGTAAGAAGACTGAATCAGCAGAAAAAAAAAAAAATCCCAACAAAGAAAATCCCTAGACCTATTGTCTTCATGAGTGAATGAAGAACATTAATCCTTCTCAAATTTTTCCAAAAAAAATGACAAGGAGGGGACACTTTCTGATTCTATGAGATTAACATTACCCTGATACCAAAGCCAGACAAAGACACTACAAGAACAATATTCCTTATGAATATTAATCCAAAAATTCTCAACCAAATGCTAGCAAACTGAATTCAGAAGTGTATTAAAAAGATTATATACCATGTCAAAGCGGCATTCATTCTTTGAATGCTGCAAGAATACTTCAACATATGAAAATTTATGAATGTAATACGTCACATTAACAAAATGAAAGGAAAAAGCCACATGATCAGTTCAATTGATGCAGAAACAGCTTTTGCCAAAATTCAACATTTTTTCAAACAAAAAATACTCATACTTAACAAACTAGGAATAGAAGAAACCACTTCAACATAATAAAAGCCATATATGAAAACCCCATAATTAACATTATTTTCAATGGTCAAAGACTTAAAGCTTTTACTCTGAGGTCAGAAACAAAGCAAGAATGCCTGTTCTCAGTACTTCGGTTGGACAAAGCACTGGAAGTTCTAGCCAGAGCAAACAGGCAAGAAAAATAAATAAAAGGCATCTAACTTGAAAAGGAAAAACTAAAATTATCTTTATTTGCAGATAACTCTGAAGATCACACACACACTCACACACACACACACACACGAATATGAACCAATAAATGAATTCAGCAAAGTAGCAGGATACAAAATCAGCCCACAAAAATCAACTGTATTTCTATATGCTAACAATAAAGAACATGAAAAGGAAATTATAAAAACAAAGCCATTTATAGTAGCATCAAAAAGGATAAAAATATTTAGGAATTAACCAAGGTTGTGAACGACTGGCACAATGAAAATTACAAAACATTGCTGAAAGAAATTAAATAAATAAAACATATTCCATGTCCACAGATTGGAAGGCTGTATTGTTAAGGTATCAATACTACTCAAAGCAATCTACAAATTTAATTCAATCTTTATTAAAATTCCAATGTTTTTGCAGAAATAGAAAAACTCATCTTAATATTTATATGGAATCTCAAGGGACTTTGAATGACAAAAACAATCTTGAAAATAAAAAGAGTAAACTGTAAGACAAAAGAAAAAAAGAGCATTAGCTCTCCAGCTCATCCTTCCCAATTTGAAAATATACTACAAAGCTACAATCATCAAAACAATATGGTACCAGCATAAAGACAGACATATATACCAAGAGAACAGAACAGAGAGCCCAGAAATGAACCCTCACATATGTGGTCTATTTTTTATGAAGGTGCCAAGGCCATTCAATGGGGAAAGACCAATCTTCAATAAATGGTGCTGGGAAAACTGAATATCTACATAAAAAAGAAAAAAAAATGAAGCCCTATGTAACACAATTTAAAAAAACTAATTCAAAATTAATTGTAGACCTAAATGTAAGATTTAAAATCATAAAACTCTTTGAAAAACAAGGCAAAATCTGTACGACGATAGATTTGGCAATAATTTCTTAGATATGACAGTAAAGGCACTGGCAAAAATGGACAATTTGGACTTCATCAAAACAAAAAAATGTATCCAGCAAAGGACAGTATCAATATAGTAAAAAGGCAACCCACAGAGTGGAAGAAAAACTTTACAAATTATATACTGGTAAGTAATTAATATCTAGAATATATACAGAGGATTTTAAAAACTCAACTACCAAAAATACATTATTCAAAAATGTACAAAGGAATTTAGTAAACATTTCTCCAAATAACATGTATAAAAATGGCCACTAAGCCTTTGAAAAGATGCTCAACATCAATAATTATTAGGATGGAAGTCAAAAACTACAATAAGATACCATCTCACAGCCATTAAGGTGCCTACTTTCAAAACAACAGAAAATAAGTGTTAGCAAGGATGTAGATAAATTAGAACTGTTAGTTCTATCTGCATTATTAGTGGGAAAGTTAAGTGGTGCTCTTGCTTTGGAAAAGAGGATAAAAATTCCTGAAAAAATTAAAAATAGAATTACCATACAATCTAGAAATTTCACTTCTGGGTATATACCCAGAAGAACTAAAAGTAGGACCTTGAAAAGTACATGTATGCCCAATTTCATACAAGCATTACTCACAACAGCCGAAATACAGAAGCAACCTGTCTTAGTCTGTTTTCTGGTGCAATAAAGGAATACCTGAGGCTAAGTAATTTACAAAGAAAATAAGTTTATTTGGCTCACAATTTAGCTGACTGTCCAAAAATCATGGTGCCAGAATCTGTACCTGGTGAGGTCCTCAGGCTGCTTACTGGCTACCCTTCACCTTCTGCCCTGAGTGCCACTGCCTTCATGGCAGAAGGTGAAGGGTATCCAGTAAGTGCAGAGATCCCATGGTGTGAGAAGCAGCAAGACGGAGTCAGAGGAGGTGCCAGGCTCTTTTCAACAACCAGTTATCCCAGTCACCAACAGAGAACTCACTCAACTCCTTCCAGTGGAAAGCATTAATCAATTTATAGGGGATCTGCCCCCATGACCAGAACACCTCCCAGTGGGCCTCCAACATTGGGGACCAAATTTCAACATGAAGTTTGGGAAGACAAACATCCAAACTATGGCACAAATCAAACGTCCACCAGTGAGTGAATAGGCAAGCAAAATGTGGTATATACATACAATAGGATATCAGTCAGCCTAAAAAAGGAATGAAATTCTGACATATGATACAACACAGATGAATCTTGAAGATATTATTCTAATTGAGATAATCCAGTAACAAAAAGGCAAATACTGTGATTCCATTTATATCAGGTGCTTGGATTAGCCAATACCATAGAAACAGAAAGTAGAATAGAGACTGACAGGGTATGGAAGACAGAGGAAAGGCAGTTTTTGTTTAATAGCATAGCATTTCAGTTTTAAAAGATGAAAAGTGTTCTGGATATGGACAATGGTGATGGTGGCCCAATATTGTAAGTGTGTTTAACATCACTGAAGTATACACTTAAAAATAGTTAAGATGGTAAATTGTTATGTTATATGTATTTACCACAGTTAAAAAAATATGGGAGACAAAATCCTTGGAATATAGTAGATGCAGGTTCTAATCCTACCTTCAGCATTTATTAGCTGAACTGATGCTAATAAAGTTCCTTCATCTGATCCTTGATTCTTTCATCTATAAAATGGGGATAAAACAACCTTCCCTGTGTGTTTATTTATGATAAAAAATGCAGTTGGCCCTTTATATCCACAGGTTCCACATACAAAAATCCAACAAACTGCAAATCTAAATTTTTTTAAAAAACAATGAAAATAACATTAAAAAAGAAAGCAAACTGAAAAATCATACATTACAACAAAAATTCATGTAACACTGGTACGGTATTAGGTACTGTAAGTAATACAGGGATTATTTAAAGTATATAGGAGGTATTTGCATAGCTTATATGCAAATACTATGCCATTTTATATAAAGGACTTGAGAACTCACAAATTTTGATATCTGCAGGATCCTAAAACCAATTCTCTGTGCATACCAACAATTGACTGAAACTTATGTAATATGCATAATAGTTACTATTCGTGGAGGATTTATGCTCAATGTCGACAAGTATCAGCTCTTCCTTCCCATTGAAAAGGCACACGTTTTTAAAAAACAATATTTAAGAAGAAAAACAATATTCAACTACAAAACATCTCGTGAAAAATTCACAAGCATAGTTTAGTTCTCTTTTCTGACTATGGGCCACTTTTCTAAGACACAAAGACAATAGGCATTTCTGCAAAGTCGTGTAGGAATTGCTCTACTGATTCCTTCCTTATTGGATATCAAGTTAATTACTGTGAAATAGACTTGGTTGTGCCATGCTGGTGTTTGTATACTGCTGCATATTGCAGAGTGTTTTATAGCTATTAATTATTGTCCTTGCAATATCCCTGGGAAGTAGACCACTGCAACCTTCTTGGTGCACTAATTAGAACTCTGTCACAAAAAAGATCATGTAACTTGCTGAAGGACATTCACTAAAGAAGGCAGTGAACACTGCACAGTAATGGGGGACCTAGTTTGCTGAAATGGAACGAATACAATATGTAAATTCAGAAGTCCAGGATCTCATCACAGCTCTGCCATTCACTTTGTAATCAGGGAAGGTCACATAATTGCTCAGCCTCATTTCCTCATGTGAAAAAGATCAGAAGGACTCGAAGAGATCATTGATACCTAGATTCTAGGACTATGATAGCTCAAAGTTTCAAATGGGAACATAAATAATTTTATCATTAAAGTATATATCTTTGTCATTAATAAGTTGAGCTAACACCCATATGAATGAGACATGTTAGACTCAGTTCACCAAATAAGAACAAAATTCAAGGTTGAGTGAAACGAGGCGAGGTGAAACTCTATGGAACTGTGTTTAACCTTCAAAAGATAGTTCTGTCTAGGGGACATGGGAGTTAGAGCAGAGCAATCAGGATGTATGTCTCGGCTCCTCAGCTTAATAACTACATACTTGAGCAATTGACTTAACCTTTCAAAGCCTGTCCAAAGGACAACATTGCTGCATTCTAATACTCAGATTATCTGCTGTAAAAATTACCCAGAGATGTGTCTCAAGAAGTCAATAAATCTGACAATTGATACCAATTGGTGGGTCCCTTATACCAGACATTTTTGCTTGGCTGAGGATGAAAAGATGAGTTAGATACAGTACTTGCCTTAAAGGAATGTTGTAGTGAGAGAGAAATAACTAATACAGAGCTGAATATGATAAGAACCTTAAGAGAGATGCAACTAGAATATGATACGGTATCATGGATATATAGAGTGAGGTGAGAAAGGTTATTTTGGTATACTAAATATCCAACTTTGGAATTTGAATCTCTCAAGAAAAATGTTTCTCTTGTGCAGAAATACCCTCTGTTCCAGATTACTGTGAACCATGAGGAAAGGAGAGCATTTGAAGAGATAAAAATCTAGGAAGAGGGAATTCTAGTAGAGGAACCAAGTAAGAACAAACGTTTGAAGGCAGGAACGAGTCATCGATCCTTACAGTCAGAAGAGTCAAGTCCCAGTATAGATATCATCTGTCTCCTCCAAGTCCACCCTCACTTCTTCACAAGGTTCTCAATATCTCTTCTAATTCTCCTATCTCCAACAGGCCAGCCTATCCCCAGGAATTTTCCAGTTTGCATCTAGACGATATGTTACAAATTATCTTCTTGGCTTTTTGCCTTTCCTGGTCTTCAGGAATGTGTTCCAACTCCAAATAACTATTTCTTAGGACTTTTCTCTCAAGTTCTTCCTTTCTCTAACCAGATCACTGGATGGTGTACAAAATGAAAGATTCCTGCAGAACGTATTTTCTACAAGCTTCCAGAATAATGTTTCCTTAAAGAAATCAAATAAAATCAAGGACATAACCAATCATGGATTGTTCTTAAAACACTTCATTTAGAAGTGCACTTGTGATAAAAATCAAGTTCTTATGTTAAGATAGAGTCTGTAATAAAACTAGGAGCTTCTGACCTGTGAAAACTCCTCTGGGTGGACCCACAGCCTACCTCATTTCTGTGGGTCGATTCAATGTCAGCTCTGTTCTTTATGTACTAAAAAAGACTTTTATTTAAACTCATAGGATATTTTCCAAACTATCCTCAGAAAATACCCAGAAACCAGACAGTCTTAAGACGTCCCTTTCCCTTGTCAGCCAGGAATGCCCCATGCATACATCTGTGCCTGCCTTCACAGACGCAGAATAACCTGCAAATCCAGCATTGTAATGAATAGAGATCATTTGGCAGTGAGGCTATAAATAGGGTGCTTTAGAACCCAAAGCACATTCGGACTGCTTTTGTCAGCAGAGAGTAAGAAAGGAAGCTTTATTATTATAGCAGGGGCAAGTAAACAGGCTTTCCTTGCCAGTAAAGGCAGCATGTAATATACTCAACATGCTTATTGGAGCTGGAGCATAAATCACATGGTCAGTTCTTAATGACATAGAAAGGGCTTTCCCGTATCACAATCATTACAGCTAAAGTGCACACACGGACAGCTCATCACTGGGAAAAAATAATTATTTGGTCGTCTATATATTCTTCTGCTGCTTTTAGTCAGTGGGCAGGATGGATGCAGATGTGCCTTTACAGTCTTCAGTTGATATTTCTGGGCAAAGGGGAGAGTGTAGGTGGGCAGACAAGATACTGGATAAATCAAAGCAGGGTTTCTAAATATATAAAGATATATTGGACTGTTCTGGGTGACCCGAGTAGAATTAGGAGCTCAAGTGAAGCAACAGATGGAAGATTTCCTGTAAGCCAGATGCATCCAAAGAAGAACTAACCTTCACTGGAGATGTACCAGTAGAGGCTGGTTGGTTACTTCATCAAGAATGCTAGATTGGCCGAGGCTGTTATAAGGGGGGTTGGGGTAAGAATGGGTGGACTAGATGTTCACTTAAGGCTCCTTCCATCCTCACATGCTCTAAATAACTTTCTTCAGAGTAAAAGTTAAATTACAATTCCCAGGAAGAGCTCATTCTTATTCATCTAGGAAAATAAGCCCCGGATAGCTTCAAAACTCCCTCATCTACGCATCAGGCAAAGCTGGGCACTTCAGCTCCTCTCACACTCAAGAACTTGGAATATTTTCCTCCTCCTCACCTTCCCTCTCCATTTCTTCCTCCCTTCCATCCATCTCTTTCTTTATTATGGGTGCATAATTTATTTTAATGAAACTCTGAATACATTTACAAAATTAAAAAAACCCTGAAAATTAGATATTACAGCTCACTATCATTGTAATATGGAGTCTGACTCAATTTTTGATGCCTGACTACTGACAGCTTTGAAGCTTCATCCCTCCATCCTCTGTGGGAGAGAATGGTATTACTCTCAAGCAGGTCTGAGATGGCTCAAGTGAGCAAGGAAAAGTGACTGCCTGGCTTTTTATTCTAGTTAGGAGGTAGGGCTGAGGTGAGAGTTTTTCATGACAGGGGCTTCATGGTTTGAATCAAAGGCAGGAGCACCCAGGCTTTCTTATCTGCTTGTCCAAATATGGGGCACAAAGGGACTTTGGAGGGATGAAGCATCAAAGCTGTCTGTAGTCAGGCATCAAAAATTGAGTCAGACTCCATATCACAATGCATTATAGTGACCATTTGCTGTCTTTGCTTTTAACCCGCAACGGAGCCTGGTAGGTTTGGCAGATGCACCATCATGTGAATCTTGTACAGAAAGAACCAGGAAGTTGCCTTCCAAAGGCCAGGAGTCAAAAAGCCTAGACATTGTCTCTTTCTCATCCCTGGAAGCTTGTCTGTAGATAGACAATCTTAACTAAGTCAAGCAGATACAGAATTCCTGCTGGGTACATCCAACATGATCAACACCCAGTGCTGCCAGGAGCAAAAACAGAAGTAGTGGCGACCAGCATTAGGGGCTTTGGTGCCCTAACCAAACTTTTCTTATGGTATGATCTTGATAACAGGCCTGAGAACCTGCCTCCCTTAATTTCCACCTCTTTGGTAAGTTTGGTTCTCCAGGCTTTCCATCTGTCTGAGAGCCAAATGACATGTCCCCACAAATCATTTTTCTGTTTAAGTAACCCAAAGTTAATTTCTATAGTTTGCAGTGGAGAATCCTAGTTTACTAGCAAACGCATGCACACATGTGCACTCACACATACATGGACCCATGCACACACACTCTGAGCAGGGTTTATACACCTATAGAGTACACATAAGGATAGGTGAAGGAAATAAATAGCCTAACTTTGGCTTTTTGACAAGTTTCTAGCATGTTGTTCAATAATTGAAGTGGCAATACCTTAGAGATATTTTCTAAAAAGAAAGTATGAAATAGAAAATTATAAGCCACTAATTTTGTACTCAGCAATTATCAAAACCATTCGTATTGAAATCATTGACCAGAAATCATGATTGCAGTTAGTGAGAAATCTTTAGAGAATAAGATGGATGACATGAGCTCCTTTGAGAATGCAAAGCACTGGCTGAGTGAATATCCTGATAAAGGCACATCTAAACATAATCTATATCTGGACAATGTGACATTGAGTTTACAGGTAGTTTGTTTGCCAAAAATGACCAGACTTCTCCTATAACAGTCTGCTTTTTAAGTACAATGTTTTCTTGTTATTTCCTATAGAAGATAATCCTTAACCTTGAGGCTACAATTACTGCAAAAATGCTTTGTATATTTGTTACTGGATATTGTATTTACTCTCTGTATGTTGTTATAAGAAATTGTATTTGTTAGAATATGTTTGTTGTAGCAAATTGAATTTAGTCATCTAAGTTGTAATGTACACATCAGTTCTGTGATGATTTTCTTGTTATAAATGATTGTGCTAACTTTATGTTCTATGCACACATAAATGCCTTGAAGTTACTCCCTAGTCAGAGCATTATGACCCTTGTCTCAGCTTTATTCCTGCATCCCAGTTTTAGAAGACTAAGCTTGTACTTCTGAAAGACTTATTTATAAAGGCAATGAAAATCTTCTTTCATCCACAGAAGAAAACAGAAGTTACTGCCTTCTAATTATAAGTAGTAAAATCTTAGGCTTATTCAGACATATAGATATAATTATGATGGAGTTATCTAAAATCGGTTATCAATATTCCTAAAAACTGGCATATTTGTATTATTCTAGAGACAAAAGCAAAATGCAGACGTTTTTTAAAGTGGTATTCTGTTTAGCTTTCAGGTCACCAAATATAAAGCTCCTATTCCATAATGGATGATGAATATAATCGCATAAAAGGATTGTCTTCTTTGTAAGGAGAGTTATCTTTGATTTGTTGTGCTACCTGATGGTGACTGCTTAGTAAGGAGAAGATCAACTGGTTTTTCCATTTGAAACTGGTTAGTTGTGTGCCAAGCCTCTTTTCTCTTGTTCCTGGGCATGCACTTAAGCTACATTTCCCAGAGTCCCTTGTAGCTAGGTATGGTCATGTGACTGAGTTCTAGCCAATGGAGGATGAAAAAGAGTAATGTTCCAGGCCCAATTCATAAAAATCTCCCAAGTCTGAACCTTTCCTTCATTATCCTATGGCTTGATGTAGATGAGCACAGTCTCCTTGTAAACAACATTTTGAAGATGGCAGAGTCGCAAGAGAGAAGAGTCTGGATCCCTGAATTGCTGCTTGAAGATCTACTTTCCAAGCATAAAATCCACTTTGAACTTTATATGAGTGGTAAATAAAAGTCCAGCATGTTTGAGGCATTATACATTTCTAGCTCAGCTTGCAGAGTAGAGTGGCTTATGCTATATATTATATGGTAGAGAATGGGGAGATACATGGTCTACAGAATAATGGTGTGGAGGAGCATGGCTTGAAGATTTGGGGTGCAGTGATTTACAGTGTTCAGTTTAAAAGGTTCTTTTCTGCTTGTAATTACCTTCTGTACTGTTAATATTGTAAGCTGGTCTTAGATATATTTTGGGGAAATAAGCAAGGTAACTATTTCAACTTTGTTTCAACAATTGGGGTAGATGGCAGAAGGAAATTTCAGAAAAACAGTTGCAGTCCAGAGTAAGATGCTGTCTATGGAAGTAAAAAATATTTTTGACAAATGAAAACGTTTCTGGGAAGTTCTCATAAATACCTAGGCATAATCACTTGTTAAAAGCTGTAGCCACCTGACCTGAATTATTTCTTAACTTAAAGGAGAGTCGCTCCTGAAGGTTGGTAAAATTAGGATCTCTGCTTTACTGTATTAGTCTGTGGTCAGACTATTGTATTAGTCTGTTCTCCGGCTGCTCTAAAGTAGTACTTGAGATTAGGTAATTTATAAAGAAAAGAGATTTAATTGGTTCCAAAGGTTTCCACAGGCTGTACAGGAAGCATAATGGCTTCTGCAGAAACCTCAGAACACTTTCAATCATGGTGGAAAGCGAAGGGGAAGCAGGCATGTCTTACAGGGCTGAAGCAAGAGAAAGAGGGAGAGAGTGAGAAGGTGCCTCACAATTCTAAACAACCAGACAGATCTTGTAAGAACTCTATCACAAGAACAGCACCAAATGGGGAAATCCACTCTCATGATCCAATCACCTCCCACTAGGCACCACCTCCAACACTGAGGATTGCGATTTGACATGAGATTTGGGAAAGAACACAATTCCAAACAATGTAATTCTGCCCCAGGACACTCCCAAATCTCATGTCCTTCTCACACTTCAAAATGCAATCACACCTTCCCAACAGTCTCTCAAAATCATAACTCATTACAGCATTAACTCAAAAGTCTAAAGTCCCAAGTCTCATCTGAGATCAGGCTAGTCCCTTCTGCCTTTGAGCCTATAAAATAAAAAACAAGTTAGTTACTTCCAAGATGCAATGGGAGTATAGGCATTGGGTAAATGCTGCCTTCCAAAGGGGGGAAATTGGCCAAAATAAAGGGGCTACAGGCTCCATGCTAGTTTGAAACCCAGCAAGGCAGTACTGAAAATTTAAATCTCCAAAATGATCTTCTTTGACTCCATGCTTTACATTCATGGCACATTGATGTAAGGAGTAGGCTCTCAAGGCCTTGGGCAACTTTGCCCCTGTGACTCTCTGCAGGGTTCTGCCCCATGGCTACTCTCAAGGGCTGGTATTGAGCATCTGTGGCTTTTCCAGGTGATGGTGCAACTATTGGTATATCTACCATTCTGTGGTCTGAAAGATGGTTATCCTTTTCTCACAGTTCCCCTAGGCAGCTCCTCAGTGGGGACTTCCTGTGGGGTCTCCAATGCTACATTTCCCATCTATACTGCCCTACTAGGGGTTTCCATGAGTTCTTCACCTCTACAGTAGGCTTCTGCTTTTTTATACATCTTGTGAAATCTAGATGGAGGCTGCCAAGTCTCAACTCTCACACTCTGCACACCTGCAGGCTCAAAACCATGTGGCAGCTGCCAAGGCTTACAGCTTATACCCTCTTAAGCAGCAGCTTGAGTAGCTGGGCTTCTCTGAGCCATGGCTGGGGCTGCAGCAGCTAGAATTCAGGGATCAGTGTCCTGAGGCTGTGCAGGGCAGCAGGGCCCTGGGCTTGACCCACAAAACCATTCTTTTCTCCTAGGCCACCAGGCCTGTGGATAGGAGGGGCTGCTGTGAAGTTCCCTGAAATGCCTCCATGGCCTTTTTCTCATTGTCTTGGTGTATTAGTCTATTCTCATGCTGCTTATAAAGACATACCCAAGACTGGGTAATTTATAAAGGAAAGAAGTTTAATTGACTCATTGTTCAGCATAGCTGAGAGGCCCCAGGAAACTTACAATCATGTGAAAAAGGAAGCAAACATGTCCTTCTTCACATGGCAGCAGCAAGGAGAAGAATGAAAGCAGAGAAAAGGGGAAGCCCCTTATAAAATCATCAGATCTCTTGAGAACTTACTCACTATCATGAGGACAGGGTTGAGGAAACAACCCCCATGATTCAATTTTCTCCACCTGGTCCCTTTCTGGACATGTGGGGATTCTGGGAACCACAATTCAAGATGAGACTTGGGTGGGGACACGGATAAACCATATCACTTGTCTATTAGTATTTGTCTTCCTTTTAGTTATGAAAATTTCTGCAGCTAGCTTGAATTCTTCCCCAGAAAATGGGTTTTTCTTTTCTACCACATGACCAAGTTGCATATTTTCTGAACTTTTATGCTCTGCTTGCCTTTTAAATATAAGTTCTAATTTCAGATCATTGTTTTGCTCATGCATATGAGTATAGGCTTCTAGAAGCAGCCAAGTCATTTCTTGAGTGCTTTACTGATTAGAGATTTATTATGTCAGATACCCTAAATCATCTCTTCCAAGTTCAAAGTTCCACAGATCCCTAGAGCTAGAGCACAATGTCACGAGTCTCTTTTGTAAAGCATAGAAAGAGTCACCTTTACTCCAGTTCCCAATAAGTTTCTCATTTCCATCTGAGACCTCCTCAGCCTGGACTTCACTGTTCATTTCACTATCAGCATTTTGGTCACAACTATTCAACAAGTCTTTAGGAAGTTCCAAACTTTCCCTCACCTTCCTGTCTTCTGAGCCCTCCAAACTGTTCTAACCTCTGCCCATTACTAAGTTCCAAAGTTGCTTTCACCTTTTTAGGTCTCTTTATAGCAATGACCCACTCCTAATATCATTTTTCTGTATTAGTCTGTTTTCATACTGCTATAAAGAAATACCTGAGACTGGGTAGTTTACAAAGAAAAGAGGTTTAATTGGCTCATGATTCTGCAGGCTGTACAGGAAGCATGATGGTGTATGGGGAGGCTTCAGAAAACTTTCAATCATGGTGGAAGGTGAAGGGGAAGCAGGTATGTCTTACATGACCAGAGGAAGAGGGAGAGACTGGGGAGGTACCATATACTTTTAAACAACCAGATCTTGTAAGAACTCTACAATGAGAACAGCACCAAATGGGGGATTCTGCTACCGTGATCCCACTAGGACCCACCTCCCACAATGGGGATTATAATTTAACATGAGATTTGGGCAGGGACACTATATAACTGTATCAATTATATCGTTGTACAAATGAGGCAAAATAATATTTCAAAGTATGCATTGCCATGGTAATTTGGCCTGCCTCACCATAGCTGCAGACCCCTGGTCACATAGCATACAAACAAAGGGACATTTGCACCATAGACAGCCCCCAGAGAGAGGCTACATTCTAAGCACCTAAATTCAGAAAGAACCAAGATAGTATGGGTCAGAAGTGATCTTTTCCAGAGATGCTAAAAAGAAAATATTTCTTTCCTTCTGACCCAGAAGAGCTCATAGAGGAAGAAAGTAAACAGGAAGGTGTCTTGCTCAGTTTTCATACAATTAGAATACATTGAGAAGAATAGTAGAGAATAACCAAGAAATGTGGGTGCCTGTAGAGTAAAGAGATTGGTGCCCTGCTTCGCTTATAAAATGTTTGAATTTTTTTTTTTAAAGAGTTGAAGTTGGCAGATATGCCTTGGTGAGATCAACAGAGATAGTGACAGGCACATCTTGGCATCAGAGGAGCCCAAGACCATCATGAGAAAAGGCTTGTGTTGAGACAGAGCCTGAGGGTCTTCTTGGGGATTGCCTTGACTGAGCCAGGAAGGACTCTACATCAGAATACATGAGTAGATTGCCAATCTGGGGACTGAAAGAGGACATGGCTATAGTTTACCAAAGATTGCCAGTATCAAGAAATTGAGGGAGTACTGAAAGAATACTGCAACCACTCCAACCTTCTGCAGCAAGCACTGGGCATTCCAAGGGGCAAAAACCATGTTGCATCAGGGACGTCCAGGACCAATCCCTCTCTACCATCATTACTGGGCTGCTGCCAACGCCTTTTAGGAATCTGGGTGGGAATGTGGATGAGGACACTGAGGAAGAATGGAGTTTGGAAGGACTGATTGGAACTAAATCATAATCTGGAAATAACTCAGTTATTATTGAATAGTTTTAAAGAAACCCTAAAATGAATATGTTTTACTATTAAAGAAATAGGGATTGGTCAAATGCTGCTTGCTGTTGTTTGTTTTTTGTTTTTGGTATCTTGGCTTTACGGTGCAAGGGTCAGATCTTCTGTTTAAGTCAGAGATCTGAGTTAGATAACAAAAGGGTGACTTTTTAAAAAATAAAATGGGAATTTGCTACAAACTTGGGTAAAAGCTAGAATATAAATGAGGGCTGTGTGTGGAGGGGATAAGAGAATGAAGAGCTGAAGGACAGGCTACAAAGAAAAGAGACCTCTCAGACTCAAGTAGTAAAAATTGCCCATTCCTGGAGTGGGTAGGCATTTGAGAAAGTCAAAGTTTTAATCTCCTTCCTTTTCTCTCCTTCTCTATTTTCTTCCTTTTCCCATGTATCTCTTTTTATTTTCCAAGAGGATATCTTAAGACCTGCACTCCAGCAGTTGAACTACATGACCTCATCTCTTTCTTGCTTTCACATGTAGCTGACTTCAACCTCTCAGATTGCTTGCAATCTTCCTTTTTGCCGTTTCATCCTCAAGAACACTAATACCAATGTCACCAATTTCCCAATTAACCTAGCAAAGCCATAAAAAGCTCCACTTGAATGAATTTCCCCATTTAAAAACTCTATCAATAGAAAACACACCATTCCTCAGCTCAGGTGGAACTCTTAGTAAGCAATCCTGAGAAGTTACTGCTTGAAGATATAACTGGCAGTGCCAAAGGAAGCATTTAAAACTCTCAGGCATTAACTCCCAGAACTTGGGAGTCATTTTAGAGAAATCTCAGTAATGGAACTGCATAGCAGTGACGAAGTGGAGGGGGAAAGGGGCTCCCTCTCCTCAGACTTTTCACCAAAAGAAATGACAAGGAAAGATACAGAGACAATGTCAGTTTCAAAAAGAAGCCTGTGGCCCTAGGATATGACAGCAAGGACAACATATTCTGTCCAAAGAAAAAGGCCTGCTGCTTAACAATAATCCTTTCTGTCCCCTTAAGCCTCATCTTAGATGTCACCATAAAGCCATCCCAAGTCTCCATTTAAATATTTCCCAGTTAGAATACTTTTCTGCTGGACATCTTAAAATTTTTAACCTGATAATAGGTTATCCCTCAACATCCTTTAAAATGCTGAGACACCAAACACTGATTAAAAATCTCTTGGAGAGGGCAGAGGAGGGAGTAAATATGCAGCTCTTTTTAATCTCAAATTTATTTGACCTGAGAATCCACATAGAACTCTGATTAATATCTTGAAGAGGCCTAGTGCTTCAAGGCATATAGCTTGGAAATAATTGATAAATATAAAACTCTCAAGGGAAAGAATAAATCCAAAAGCTTGATTGCAGCATTACCCAAAGAATGTCTCCTGAAACCTTATCTAGGCATACCATTCCTCTGTAAAATGATTCTACGCTTATAAAGGTTTGGGTTAAATGGCCCTATTTCAGGTTATTTGGCCATTTTATCCCCCTAAATTCTTATGGATTAATCTGTATCTTTTTATTGACACATTATTTGTGCAATGTAATAACTTGGTGTTTCTGCTAGCTGTAGAAGTTTTACATATAATTCTTCCCTGTAGCCTCCTTTCCCTCAGTAACACCTTGCGCACAGTAGATGCTCAATAAATGTTTGTTGAATGAAAAAATAAAAGATAAAGTAGGAGCTACTAGTGGGCAACAAAATACAGTCCTCAAAAGAAGAGAGATTACACTGCTATACCTACCCTAATGACAGGTACATAGTAGTCAACAGAACCCTGACATCCATGACCGTGCCTAAACTCTTTGAAAAGCCATAATCTGTTCTGTCTCTTCCTCTGAGGTGTGCATTCTGCATATATCTGAGGACAAAGAGCGAAACCCTTTGACTGAGATTGAATAATGTCCAGACAGTAAAATCAAGCTTCTGGGATATTGTCCAAGACTGGCCTCACATGCAGGGTTTTGCCTTGAGGACTGGCAGCAATATCTCCTCTATAGAGATAACTGATCCTTGGCCCGGTGAGCAGATGTTACTGGAAAGATGATGTGTGTGGCAAAGGAGTGCCCCCAGCCCTTGATAGCTTCCATGGTGGTTTCAACAGCAAACTAAAGAAGCTGGCACTAGTAGGCAGACATTATCTGCTTGTCTGCATCACCCTTGTGCTGAGAAAGCTACCTCACTTAATATTGTAAAACTTTAAATAGGAAAACATTACTACCTTACCTTGGTGTAGGCTTGTTATTTCACTGTTCAACTTATGGCTGTGTAAGGGATGGAGTGCAGTTAGCCTGGTTGGTGATTACTTTGTCCAGGAGTCAAAATTGTACTAGACATCTTGACTCTTGTTATTTCCAACTATCAAGTTTTTGTGGAGAGAAGGCAAATATTGATGAATTCATTCATAAATACATTCTTTGGTTTATTCAGCAACATTTAATGGATATCCACTATGTCATAAGAATTGCCAAATTGACTTGCACAAGCCTTAGAGCCATAAAAAGCCTTGACGAGTGTCTGCACTTCCCCTCTGGACATTACATGTTTCTGCCAATCACTTTCTCTGCTATTCTTTATTCCTTAGCTTTCCAGTTTCTTGGGCCCACTTCGGCTGCATACCTCAGCTTTTACTCTCCTTCTAACTAGTTGGTTTGTATAGTCAGTCAAAGTTTCAGAGAAATACAGCCAAGAAGATGTGTGTATGTGTGTGTGTGTGTGTGTGTGTGTGTGTACACATAAAGAGATTTACTTTAAGGAATTGGCTCATATGCGTATAGGGGCTGAAAAGTCTGAAATCTGTAGAGAAAATAGGCAGGCTGGAAACTCAAGCAGGAACTGATTTTGAAGTCTTGAGTGTGAGATTTGTAAAGCAGCCCAGCAAACTGGAAACTGAGAATTCTATGTTACTGTCTGAAAGCAGAATTCTCTCTTCTCCAGGAAATCTCAATTTTTGCTCTTAAAGCTTTCACCTGATTGGATGAGTTGCACCCACATTATCAAAAGTAATCTCTTTTACTTAAAGACTATTGATTGTAGATGTTCATCATCACCATAAAATACCTCTACAGTGATATCTAGACTAGTGTTTGACCAAACAATTGGGTACCATAGCTGAGTCAAGTTTACATATAAAACGTAACCATCACAGTGTGAGATCCTAAATTTTGCCTTATTTTACCTTGGTGATAATTTAGGATGTGACTTGCAGGTCCTGCACACTGGTTCCACATGTTTAAGCTACCACCCTATGTCATGTGTGGGAGTGGGGAGACAATCTGAAATTGGCATTGTATATCTGAAAGGAATTTGGACCAAGTCATAAAGGAACTTCTGATTTAGGTTAGAAAAGATCACACTGAATAAATTTATTTGATTCTAAGTCTAGGTCTTTGTAATGGATAGGTCTATGCAAAATGCTAGAGTGGCATTAGTAGAAGGAAGTATTAATTCCATCTGTTGGAAGATGAAAGAAAGAAAATTTATGAGTCAAAATTATGCTGTATCTTGAGGAAGAATATGGTAAGTCCTCAACACCATCAATAGGTTCTTGAAAATTGTGACTTTAAGCTAAACAAAATATAACAAAAACAATTTTAAAAAATCAACCTTAAAATGAAACCACCTTGAATAAAATGACATTATTCAAAAACTTATGGTATGTTGTTTCACTTAAAGTCCAAGTTTCTAAAAACCTATTGATGATGTTAAGTGAGGACTTCACTGTACCATAATGATTCATTGGTGGATGAGGTAGAGAAACAGCAAGACAATATTCTGGGTAGAGGAAATTGCAAGAATAACGGCATGGGTGGAATACTATGGAGTCCAGTCACTTGCCTGTCTGAAGGGGAGGAGCAAGTAAAGTGGTCAGAGAGAGGGTGGGAAAAAGAGGGTTGGGACTGTCTGAGAAGGGATTAGATGCCATAACTACTGGGGGTCACATTACCCTATAGGCAACAGAAAGGCAGAAGGCTTCATACAAGTTAGGAACAGATCGTGAAGTCCTCTGAAATAAGTGGTATGAGAAGTCATAGGTGACAGTCTCAGAAAGACAATGTGGCAAGGACGAAGGAGGCAGCCTTGCCAGAGGGGCTGCTCCATCTGATTTTCTGCGGGTGAACTTCTTTATCACATTATTGTAAGCAAACATGAGGATCGGCTAGCACCTTCTCCCAGCAACCCTGCTGTCCTTCACCAGGGAGCCAAAAGCAGCTCGGCCCAATTTGTAATCTGTCACCTGTTGAGAGCTGTAGCTTCACCTGATCCACATCCTCATTAACGTTAAACACAAACGCCCTGGCATTTTTATGGCTGGTGTCAACTTTGTGACGGCCCAGGAGACCTTGAGTTTGAGAGTTGCCCCCAACCCTCCCAGTCCTATGAAACCTTGAGGTAATCAACTCAGTTTGTAGAAAAGAAACCGACTCTCTTCAATAAAAAAGGCTTTATTTAATTCGCTTTCTGACTTGGTGCCAATGCAGCACAGACAGAAATTAATTATAACTTTCTCAGATATATGTGGTTACATAACTGAGGCAAATATTAAAACACCTTTTTCTTTCCCGAGATAAAGTACCTGGAGGCTAGAATCAATACTGCCAAGTGAGGTTGTACTGTGCCTACTTAAGGTGTTAACACAGAACACTTCCGATAGTGGAAACTTTAGGAAGCGGTCCCCGGGGGCTAAGTACATGAGAAGCAGTGTAAATGAGGAAAGAAGTAATTACTTGTTTAACCTGCTCCCTTTGTTCTGATAATCTAGAATATGCACTAGGTGCCTTGTCCATAAGCTTCTGAACTTAGGATGGAAGAGTCTGAGTCACTGAGATGCTTCAAGATACAACATTGTTTCTCAACTTTCAAGAGACCTCAGAGTGGAGAAATTGACATTTTTCTCTTACCCAGCACAGGATGAATCAATGTCTCACTTTTCACTTGCTTTGAGCCTTAATAAAAAAATTTTAAACATACAAATGAGTACTTCCCAATCTACAGAGCAGTCTGTGTGATCACCTCGGTATCACTGATGGCCATGGTACATAATTCAACTGGAGATCCCACAACGTTAAAATGGGGTTCAAGAGGACGAGCGAGAAAATCCGGACTCATCACTAAGTTCTCTGACTGCACAGTCCACCTATTTTTATGTAACAGCCCCCGATTAGAAGGATAGTGTTTTTAGAAAAAAGGGACCTATTGCAATTGCTCTAAATAATGGCTTACTTTCAATTCCTCAAACAACATAATGAATGCTAAGATCAGTTTTAAAAAATGAACTTGTGTGAGACCAAGACTATGTAATTCACAGGAAAGTTCCTAAAAAGGGAACACTTTTTCAAATGTGCTTAATTTCCTACCAAACAATAACACAAGGCCTCTCTACTCCTCCCACCTTTACTTCCACTAACAAGAGAACTTAGCTGGACTTCTCCCACCGTCTTTTTGTGGGATAGCCTCCTAGCTGACTTGCTGAATGCAGGACTGCCCACAGAGCATAGCTCGTATTGAAAAAGTACCAATAAACTCAGCATTGCCAAAGCTTCAGTTTGTCCTCCTGGCTCTATTTTGTTCTCAAAGATTAGAGAAGTCTTAGAAATACCAGTCATACCATCTGACAGATATTTCAATGAGCCAAATAGATACAAATATAGTTTCTTTTCTAAAAATTACTTCTACTGATAATAATTTCCAGAACAATCTTTGTCATTTCCATGTATCTATTTACATGTGGTTTTATGTCCAGAAGACAGGACATAAAATTACCTTTCTATAAATTAGTTTATGGGAAATGCAGGTAACTTTTCCTTGGTAGTAGCTGTAGGAGATGTTTATGGGTGATGGCCAATGAATCACCCTTTTAAGTATCCACAACCTTGTGTAATCCCCTTCACCACAGACTCTGGGCTTGGCTGCGTGGCTAATTTGACATCTGCAAATGTGAAACCTGGAACATTACTACTACCTTGTGAAGAAAATGTCTAGTCTCCATGGATGAAAGACCACACAAAAACAAAGTCCTGACATTAATTCACTTCTTCAGAGAAGTGGATACCAAGATGGGATCAGATGTGCACGATCTTTGCTGGGGAAGGAGGGAATAAGGGGAGGGAACCAGACGAGACAGGGAGAGGTACCACACTGTGAGCACACCTGACCCCTGTGAGCAGGAGGAGAAAGGAAGGAGTGTTGGATGGGTAGAGTCTGGGCTTCATGCCATTCTAAGAAAGTTTCAGCCGTGCTGATGGAGCATCCTGGAGCCAAAGTTGTCTGTCTCACAGAGACAATCTGTCTTCCTTCGCATGCTGTGCTCAGTCACTATCTGAGAGCGGTGTGGCCTCCATGTGAACAGACAATGGACACACAGTCAGCAGCTGCAGCTGTGGCTCAGTTTCATTACATGCCCCTAAGCAGAGAAGTGAGAGGCCTATTCTCATGGTCACCGCAGTTACCAACAGTTCTCAAACATCAACATTCCTCAGTTCCTACTACCAGAGAAAGACTGATGTTTTCCCTTAGTTTTAGTTGAAATAATTCACTAAGTACCTAAATAACCATGCTTGATTTGGTGCCAATGCCTGGTCTAATCAGCTATGTCCAGAGAGGCAGTGCCATATATGGTCACAGAGGCATGGCAAGGGGAGTCCACTGTATGGGCTGGGGAGACCATTCCTAGAGAGAGAGACTTACTGTGCACCAGACAGTCACTCTTATGAGAGGAAAAGAAATAAACAGATGCAGCAGCAGGACTCCTGCCCACATCACCTGTGTACAGGCCTCAGCTATTAAGGGCTCCCTCATATCAGATTTGGAAATATTGTCCCTTTGGGATATAAGCGTCTAGCTATGACAATAGTCCTTGAAGCCTTTCTAAGCTTCCACTTCAGGATATACTATTTATTCTCTAAATGCATAGTGTTTTCCATTGATTCCACTATCCTTTATATGGGGATTAAATGAGTTAATACATTTGAGGAGCTTAGAACAGAACTGGACCTAGGGCAAACAATTGCTTAATAAATGTTAGTTAAAATGATCACTGTTACTATTATTAAAGTCAGTGGTGTGTTTACCAGTCTCCTTCACTAGATTGCCTGTCCCTTACAATCAGACACTGTTTCCCGGACATTTGAGCACACTGCAGAGCAAGTCAGTCTCAAGAGGAATGCCTGGCAAACTGAATTGAATCTACCTTTCAAGATGGCTGAGGATAAAACATTGGAAACGCTGGAGAGCCCCCACCCTACAACAATGTGCAAGCTTTTGTTCTGCTGTCAGATCTTAATTATCCATGTGTAGATTTTCCACTTCTTGAATTAGCCACAGCACATGTTTAATCCCTTGTCACCAAAATGCTTCTGGGACTCTGCCCTGAATTGGGATCGGTTGGGAAAGGAAAAGTAATTTCAGTAATTAGCCCATGCAGAACATGATCAAAAAGGTTAATTTTCTACTCCCAAAACCACGCAATGAAGACAGAAGTTTTAGATTCTCCACCCTTCTCTCTCCCTTGGCACTGATATGAACGTTTAAAGGTTTCCTATAAAAGTCACAATTATTGTTTAATTGACAAAAATGTGAGAAGTGATTATCTCTAGGTGGTGGGATTTGAGATAATTTCTATTTTTCAATGTTATTTTCTATTTCTTTTAAATGATAATATTCTCTTTGTAGACCAAGAAAACTCCCAGTTTCCTTCTACCTAATCACTGTTTAATTTAGAGTAAATTTCATGGGTGTTCATAAAAATTCCAAAATAGATTATTTAAAATTAAATAAACCACTCTGTGACCCTGGTTAAGTTGTTTAGCTCCTCAGAGTCTCAATTTTTCTCATATGTGGAGTAGAAACAAAATAATTAAAAGTCTGGTGTGAGAAATCAGTGGCACATGGCACAGCATATAGTTCACGTTCTTTAAATGCTTTAATTTCCTTTTTGAAAAATAGTGAGTGACTGTGAAAAGCAGACACCTTCTCAGGGAAAACTCATGTGTGTCAGCCATGAAACTGATAAAAAAGATCAGAGGAGATGTACACACTGTAGGATTTTACACAGCCTTCACTGAGGTGTTTTGGTAAATGTAGCATCTGCAGTTTGTGATACTTGTGACACAGGGTAACTGTTAAAGGTTCTTTTTCTTAAATAAAGAACATGTCCTAGAGGCAATTGCCAAGAGAAAAATAGGTGTGTCTCACACCTACTCTGCCTCATCCAGTGCCTTCTGAAGGGAACGGAAAGCGGCTCTCTAAGTGCTATAGATTCAGTTTTGTGGAAAACATCAATTTTACCTCCATGGAGACTAATAATAAAATAGAGACTGGTGAGAAAATATCCCAGAACAGAGGAATAATTTTATATACTGAAGCAGGGCTGAGGCAGTCAATGAAAGCAAATCAGACAATGTTAGAAGATAATAGCGGCAGCTTCCAACAGTAACAATGATGACGATCAACCTCCCACCTGAGCAATGGTTGAGTGATTACCATAAGCCATGCACTACACCAAGAATTTTACATGGATTATTTTACAAGAGCCCAGCAAACTATCTACTATTGCAATGGAATGAATGCTTGTATCCCCAAATTCATACGGTGAAACCCTAATCCCAATGTGATAATATTAGGAAGTGGGGCTTGCAAGGGGTAATTAGGTCACGAGGGTGGAGCTCTCATGAATGGGATTAGTGTCCTAGTAAGATGAGGTTGGAGAACTAGCTACCTCTCTTTCCACCAAGGAGGACACAGCAAGAGGACTGTGTCTGCAACCTGGAAGAGGAGTCTCACTAGAACACATCATGCTAATGCCCTGCTCAAACTTCCCAACCTTCAGAACAGTGAGTAATAAATTTATGTTATTAAGACACCCAGTCTATGGTACATAGCTCAAACCGACTAAGACAACTGTCACGCCCTTTGCAGATGAGAAAACTTAAGTTTTAAAAGGATAAATGACAACTCAAAGATTATGCAACTAGTAAATATCAGGGTCAGATTTGTCTGGTTTGGGAGCCTCAACACATACCACAGCTAGTGTGGGGTAGAAGAACTGCACAGACCTTGGATGCCTAATAAAAGGCACCAGTTTAGGATACAAGAATGACCCCATAGGGAAGACAGTGTCCCAAGCTGGAGGAGGAAGATGGCTTTTGTTCAGAGCCACACAATATGCATCTAGTAACTAGGCATGATCTGGATAGCTATGTCTGGAGGTAATAAAAAGATGGTGAAAGTCTCTTACAGGAGAATATTATGGCAGGTGGGTGTGGGGTCAGGCAGCAGTCTGATTAGACCTGAGATGTAATGTATTCGTTTGGGATCTACATTTGCAAAATCTGTTCATGCTTGGTTTATTTATCAGAGGTGGCTGAAAGTGGCCTGTTATCATTCTCCAGGTCTGACATTAGTAAAAACTGAGTGTTTTAAACAAAAGAAATTCATTTTCTTACAGTTCTGGGGGTTGGAAGTCCAAGATCAACACGCTACCAGAGTTGGTCTCTTCTGAGAGCCACAATGGAAGGATGTGTTTCAGGCCTGTGTCCTTGGTTTGTAGATGGCAGGCTTCTCCCTGTATTGTGCTCACAAAGGCATTGCTGTGCACACGTGCCCCTGCTGTTTCACTCTCTTCTTACAAGGACACCAGTCACATTGAATTAGGACTCCATCTTAACGGCCTCATTTTAACTCAATCACGTATTTAAAGACCCTGTCTCTAAAGACAATTACATTCTGAGGTACTGGGGGTTAGGGCATCAACATATGCATTTTGAGGGGCTCCAATTCAGTCCATAACATTGTCTGACAGAAATAAATAGGGAAAGGGGTACTGGGTCTGTGTAAGGTGTGCTCTGTGTCACTGCAGTTGTATAATGCAGTAGCCATTGGGGCTCCATCCCTTGGGGCTGCCTCCAAACTGTTTCCCTCTCAGATCCCATCTGTGCATTGAAAATCCACTGGGATAGGAGGATGTACTAGAAGCCAATTTATGCCACAGTCTTCTAAAAGCCCACAAAAAGCCATCATGAAGGAAAAAAAAGTGATATATAGAGGCAGACCCAATAACCTAGCAGTGGCTTGAGGCCAGTAGTGTTCCAGGTAATACAGAACTTGAATTCAGCCCAATACCATCACCTGGATGGTGTTTGTGTGCTCAGGCAAAAAACCGGCTAAGTGTGTGTAATTTAGACGAATGATTTCAGTGAACTCGAAAACACTACGTAACTCTGCACGACTGAGCATAACCTAGAGGCTGCAACCTCCCTTTTTTTTTAATGACCCCAGACTGCCTCTACGCTGTGAAATATTAGGGCCAGTGACTAGAGTAATTAGCAAGAATCTATACACAGGGATGCCACCTGAACCTGCCAAAGACAAAGTCAGTACTGGCTGTAGCAGAATTTTACTTGTCCACATAGACCCTCCTGTGGCGGGTGTAGAGACTCTGTGAGGACTTCAATACCCCAGGGAACTCTAGAAGCAACATGTTCAGGCTTCAAGCTAGCAAAATCCAGGTGTAATACTTATGTGATAACATCTCTCATCACATGCTAGTAAACCCTGGGCATATTGGGATTATAACTAGCAAAGGTGACATTTCTTTTGGTTTCATTCATGGTTTCCTTTAGGAGAAAAGATTTCTCCTTTCTAAATTGTTCTTTTGTTCCATCAGAAATAAACTCTCTTTCTGTTGCTAAACCGTAAGTCCAGGAGATTCAACTGACAGGACGAGATTATTGCAAAATAAGTATCATGGCAGGGAATAAACATGAACCTTGAGTCTAGGAACCTTAGACCCTTTGGAGGACTCCCAAGAATCTGGTAAATGGGAAGAATGAAGTACTGTAATCTCGTACTTCATAGATGCTGAGCAAGTGCTTGGATTAAGATAAGTACAACACGAAGGTTAGTTTTTGTGATACCATGTACTCATCTCTTTATCTTCCCTTTCAATCAGCACAGGACCTCAAGACCTAGGATTTTACCAGTTGGTGATAAGATATGTCAAACTAAACTTATTAACTTCTACAGTGAAGCTTTCCACGTCCTGGCTAGTGGAGAAATCGGGATTTGAACCCAGGCATATGAGGCTGAAATTCACACAATTGTTATACTACACTGACTGTCCAGCTTAGTTAGCTTCCTTGTATCCCAGCTTCTTGCTTTCTTTGTTTTTTTTTCTTCCATTTCCTCAGCCTGGGACATGAATGGGGGCTGGACTCCACCTTCTTGGAACTCAGTCAGTAAAAAGGAGAATATATTAAGTGGCAAACAAAAGGTACAGACGAGTTCCTCAGAAAGCAAAGGAAATGTGTTTTTTAAGGCCACAGCTTTGTTTTGTTTTGTTTTCTTTCCTGCAGGATCTCAAAAATGAGCCCTCAGCTCCTTGGGTCTGCAAGAGATTTCTTTCATTCATAAACTTTACATAGACTTCCGATTTATTAGGTGTGTTCACCACAGATAGCCACAGAACAAAAAACTTGCCTAACTAAACATAATAGAGGCACCAGACCTCAGCTGACATTATTGGGGAGCATCGGCTTGCCTGCTATGGGGTGTGGACCGTCATCCAGAAATGAAAAAAATAATATAAAGGAGGAGGGAAGCTGACTCCAAAGAGAGGAGCAATCTGGCTGGAATAGCAGTTCTGAGAAAGACTTCCTTCCCGGGTTTGTCTACACTCTGGTTTGTATGTAGCAGGACCAAGAAGATAAGAGGGTAACAGAGCAGGATTGGTGTAAGTGGGATTGGATTCTAACCCTGTTTCTTTTATTAATTAGCTTCATGACTATGAGCAAGACCCTGACCTTCTTCAAGACTCAATTTCCTCACTTCTCAAATGGACATAGTAATGTCTGCTGTGAAGATCAAAAGATGAAAAAGATGCAAAAGAGTTGTAATTCATTCATGTATTTCACAAATATATATTGAGCTCCAAATAAGAGTCCATCTCTGTGGTCCATGATTGTAGGGAAGGCCCATATTCCAAGACCTAAGCCAGTCAATGACCCTTGCTCCCTTACATCTCAGATGTCTAAAATAAACCCAACAATATTGTCCTTCGTGACACTCATAATGCAAGTATTTTAAGTTTAAGAAAGTGAAAAAAAAAGGAAAGATGTTTGTTAGGATATAAGAAATTACCATTGTTTTATCCAAATTAGTATATATTTAAAACCTCTTCTGAAGGATTTTACAGTCTTGTTAATAGTACAATCTCTGGAGAGAAACTACCTCAGTTGAAATCTTGCCATGTATTAGCTATGTAACCTTGGACAAGTTACTTAGCTCCCCTAAACGTTCTTCCTCCACTTAAAAAAGAGAATAATTTCTGTATCACAGAGTTGTTCTAAGGATTATACATGTATATTAATAAGCATAGACAGGGAAAGGAAAAAACAAAATTCAATGACTTGCTCAAAATCTGGGGCAGGATAGGACCTAAATGCCTAAAAACATACATATATTTGTGGTATCCATATTCCCAATTACATATATACATATAACACATTAGTCAGGTAATAAAAGCATTAAAGGTATGTTGAGCATACTCCAAAGAAGTCTAACTCCAACTTAGAAATCATGACGATGATAGTAATATTTTGAGTATTATGTGCTGTGCTGAGTACTTTACATACATCATCACCTATAATCCTTAAAAATCAGTAAATATGATTATTGTCATTAATTTATATATGAGAAAATGAAGGAGAGAATTTAAACATCTTTCCCAATATCTCACAAATAGCAGGTAGTACAGTCAGGCTTTGAGCTCATGTAGTCTGAATTCTGAACCCCTGTGCAGGCTGAAAAAAAGATTTTGTGAGCCTCTGCCCCTGGTGGCCTGGCATCCCCTTCATTTTTTGAGCAGAATGGCACCACTTGCTCAGTTCTGGGCCAAGAGTTGCCAGATTTCTCAATTAAGCATCCTATACTGGACTTAAGTTACTGCCAAGGAAGTGTAAGGATACATCTTGAATCCCATTCCTAAGCAGGGAAGAGCAGTGTGGGCAGGGGCAGCAGTGCTGAGGGCATAGGGGTGATGAGAGGGGCAGCATCACAGCTTCATTTTGGAGTCCACTCCTAGAATAGAGTATAAGGATGTCATGGTCCAACGGATTATTCGGCAGTACAGCTGAGCCCTCAAGAGGAGAGAGTTCCCTTTGGTAGGGTCTTAGCAACAGGTCCTCTAAATATTTGAAGATAAAGGTGGTCTAATTCTTAAAAGTAGTTACACTTCACAAAAAATGATCACTTTTGGCCTGGGCAGACAGATAAAAACAAGAATGAATAAGGTTACAGTGAATTAAAACGCAAAAGTCTGCCAGGTGCAGTGGCTCACGGCTGTAATCCCAGCACTTTGGGAGGCCAAGGCGGGCAGATCATGAGGTTAAGAGACTGAGACCATCCTCGCCAACATGGTAAAACCCTGTCTCTACTAAAAAATACAAAATTAGCTGGGCATGGTGGTGCATGCCTGTAGTCCCAGCTACTCAGGAGACTGACATAGGAGAATTGCTTCAACCAGGGAGACGGAGGTTGCAGTGAGCTGAGACTGCACCATTGCACTACAGTCTAGGCTACAGAGTGAGACTCCATTTCAAAAAAAAAAAAAAAAAAGGGCAAAAGTCAATGGGTCAATGGTTAACTGGTTAGACAACAAAATAAGAACCAACATTATAAAATTTACTATTATTCCCTGTGGACATGAGGTTTAATAAGAAAGAGAGGAAAATAACAGGGGCAGACATAGAATGAGAATCGTTTAGAAAGTTGAGGGAACTCCCCTAGCTTTCCCCTTAATCAGACTTCGTTCTTTGTTGGCCAAGAGGCGAGAGAGCAGGTAGACATGTGTTACTCTTTTCCTCTTCAGCCTTTAGCCTCTGTCCCTGTTTCTTACGTCTACTGTTTGGAGTCTTTCAGATTCACTTGAGAAGCAAGGAAGAGAGAGAACACTTTAGAACTCAGAATATATACTGACCATCTTTGCAGCTCCAAACGACTGTTCACGGAAACTTTCTCTGACCTGGCCAGCATCCAGCTAACCCCAGTGGTTCAAGCTTCCTCCCCTTACCAATCTCTGGGTTGCTTAAATTGAAAATGGATGATATTTTACAGTCATAATAAATAGCATTTGACAGTTGGATGACCATATACATTATTGTCTAAGCCGTGATGCTCTGACAGTGAAAAAGTATGCCACAATAGGCATAAACCACAATAGCCCTGGTCATACACAGGGCATGGGATACTGTTTGCTGCTGAGCATTTATTTTGTGTTTGACACTGAGCTAAGGGCTTCAGAGGCTTTATCTCATTTATGTCTTCTAACAATTCTATAAGGGAAGTGCTGTTATGATACTCATTGTATTGGTGAGGAAACAGATTTGGAAACTTGCCCAAGGCTGTCATTCAAATTCACGAAGAAGTACAGCATGAGTGTGCATCATACCTAGGAAAGCCCCCAGCCTGCGGGCTAACATGGCTCGGTGGAACTATTTGATCAGCCAGCCTTACCATTAGGCTGCCTGTCCATTTTTCAGCCTTGAGCCGATGGTTCCCCTTTCCATCAGGAATCCACCTTCAAACCCTATCATGTTCATAAGAAGCCATGAGAGACAACTTGATGAACCAAAAATGATCTTGTATAGAGCTCTGGAACCACCTGGTTAAGAATCCCTGTTCTTCCCCTCACAGGTATAGAAATGCTTGAAATATGTCTTCTTTCTCCTGGAAAATGAGAACTTTTCAGAAATGGTTATGCTGCAGTCCAAGAGACAGAAAATAGATGGAATGAAAGAGGTGTGTTTCAAAGGACAGCCACATTATCTCTTGGCAAATTATAAACAGTAATTAATCTGGGTACACATGGACATAAGAATGGAAACCATAGATACTAGGGACTCTAGAAGGGAGTGGGGTAGGAGAGGAGAAGGGATTAAATAACTGCTTATTGGGCACTATGTTTACTATTTGGCTGATGGGTTCAGTAGAAACTCAAACACCAAGATTGCATAATATACCCATGCAATAAACCTGAATGAATCCAAAATAACTAAAACAATACAAAACAAAAACAAAGCCTTTCCGCTGTTGAATAACTGGCATCACTGTAGTGACTTCTGAAGGCAGAATGGTAAAGGTGCTATTAAATGGGAACAAAGGGGAAAACACTAGAATTTATTTTCTTCGTTCCTACACTGAAGAAAAGCATATCGCTTAGCTTTTAGCAGCTTTGTATGCATGGGCACATTAATCTAATTCTCTAAAATTCAATTTCCTCCACTGTATAAAAGGGGAAATAATACCTACTTTGTGATATGGTAGACATTATTATTTTCTATAATAGGGTTCAAGGACATAATCTAGATAGAGTACCTTATTCAATAGCTTTAAGTGTTTCTTATACAAAGAGGAAGAGACTCCAACTCTATGCTTTAGGGTAAGCACCTGTGTGTGTCCTCCCAGAACACAGATGTAACAAACACTGATGCATGTCCCCATGTGAAATGGATTGTACCTGACTATAGAACATGAAGCAGGCCTTTGCACATAAGAAAAGCACAAGATGCCCAAGGAAATTAGAATAAACAACCTGATATGGTTTGGCTGTGTCCCCACCTAAATCTCATCTTGAATTTTCACGTGTTATGGGAGGGACTCAGTGAAAGATAAATGAGTAACAGGGGGTTGTCTTTCCTGTGCTGTTCTCATGATAGTGAATACATTTCACAAGATCTGATGGTTTTTAAAAAGGGGAGTTTCCCTGCACAAGTTCTCTTCTCTTGTCTGCTGCCATGTGAGACATGCCATTCACCTTCTGCCATGATTGTGAGGCCTCCACAGCCATGTGGAACTGTAAGTCCAATAAATCTCTTTCTTTTGTCAATTTCCCAGTCTCAGGTATGTCTTTATCAGCAGCATGAGACTAATACAGTAAATTGGCACTGTGGAGCACTGCTGAAAAGATAACCAAAAATGTGCAACTGACTTTGGAACTGGGTAACAGGCAGAGGATGGAACAGTTTGGAGGGCTCAGAAGAAGACATGAAAATGTGGGAAAGTTTAAAGCTTCCTAGAGACTTGTTGAATGACTTTGACAAAAATGCTGATAGTGATATGAACAATAAGGTCCAGGCTGAGGTGGTCTCACATGGAAATGAAGAACTTGTTGGGAACTGGAGCAAAGGTGACTTTGGTTATGTTTTAGCAAAGAGACTGGTGGCATTTCGTTTCTGCACTAGAGATTTGTGCAACTCTGAACTTGAGAGAGATGATTTAGAGTATCTGGCCAAAGAAATTTCTAAGCAGCAAAGCATTCGAGAGGTGACGTGGGTGCTGTTAAAGGCATTCAGTTTTATAAGGGAAGCTGAGCATAAAAGTTTGGAAACTTTTCAGCCTGACAATGCATTAGAATAGAAAATCCCATTTTCTGAGAAGAAATTCAAACTGGCTGCAGAAATTTGCCTAAGTAATAAGGAACTGAAAGTGAATCCTGAAGATAATGGGGAAAATGTCTCCAAGGCATCTCAAAAGTCTTTGTGGTAGCCCCACCCATCATAGGCCCACAGGCCTAGGAGAAAAAAATGGTTTCGTGGGCCAGGCCCAGAGTCCTCACACTGTGCACAGCCTAGGAACTTGGTGCCCGGCATCCCAGCCACTTTAGCCATGGCTGAAAGGGGCCAATGTAGAGCTCAGGATTTTGCTTCAGAGGGTGGAAGCCCCAAGCCATGGCATCTTTCATGTGGCATTGAGCCTGTGAGTGCACAGCAGTCAAGAATTGAAGTTTGAAAACCTTTGCCTAAATTTCAGAGGATGTAGGGAAATACCTTAAAGCCCAGGCAGAAGTTTGCTACAGCAGCAGGGTCCTCATGGAGAACCTCTGTTATGGCAGTGTGGAAGGGAAATGTAGGGTTGGAGCCCTCACACAGAGTCCCTACTGGGGCACCACCTGGTGGAGCTGTGAGAAGAGGGCTACTGTTCTCCAGACACCAGAATGATAAATCCACTGACAGCTTGCACTGTGTGCCTGGAAAAGCTACAGACACTCAATGCCAGCCTGTAAAAGCAGCTGGGAGGGAGGATGTACCCTGCAAAGCCACAGGGGTGGGGCTGCACAAGAACATAAAAACCCACCTCTTGCATCAGTGTTACCTGCTTGTGTGACATGGAGTCAAAGCAGCTCATTTTGGAACTTTAAGATTTGACTGCCTGGCTGGACTTCAGAATTGCATGGGGCCTGTATCCCTTTTGTTTTGGCCAATTTCTCCCATTTGAAAGGGCTGTATTTACCCAATGCCTGTACCCACATTGTATCTAGGAAATAACTAACTTGCTTTTGATTTTACAGGCTCATAGGCGGAAGGGACTTGCCTTGTCTCATTTGAGACTTTGGACTGGGGACTTTTGAGTTAATGCTGAAATGAGTTAAGATTTTTGGGTACTGTTGGGAAGGCATGGTTGGTTTTGAAATGTGAAGACGGGAGATTTGGGAAGGGCCAGGGGCAGAATGATATGTTTTGGCTGTGTCTCCACCCAAATCTCATCTTGAATTCTCATGTGTTGTGGGATGGACCCAATAGGAGGTAACTGAATCATGGGGGCACGTCTTTCCTGTGCTGTTCTCATGATAGTGGATAAGTCTCATGAGATTTGATGGTTTTAAAAAAGATAATTTCCCTGTACAAGCTCTTTTGTCTCATCTACTGCCATGTGAGACGTGCTTTTCACCTTCCACCATGATCATGAGGCCTCCAAAGTCACATGGAACTGTAAATTCAATAAACCTCTTTCATTTGTAAATTGCTTTGTCTCAGGTATGTCTTTATCATCGGTGTGAGACTAGACTAATACACAACTCATCAACCCACCAAAAGAGATGGAAAGTTGCATTTTGGAAAATACTTTAGAATCACATAAATATGGTTTTGAATTCGACCAAGTTCATCTACTTATTAGCTATGTTTTCCTGAGCAACTTTCCCAGACTCTACTTCTTCCATAAGCAAAATGGGATAAAATAATCAATAGGACATTGAGAATACAACAGACAATGTGTCTCTCTAGCTAAATTAATTAAGTCTGTTAATTAAGAGCACATTTCCAGTGGCTCACGCCTGTAATCCCAGCACCTTGGGAGGCAGAGGTGGACGGATCATGAGGTCAAGAGATCAAGACCATCCTGGCCAACATGGTGAAACCCTGTCTCTACTAAATATACAAAAAAAATTAGCTGGGCATGGTGGCATGCACCTGTAGTCCCAGCTACTTGGGAGGCTGAGGCAAGGGAATTGCTTGAACTCAGAAGCCTGGAGGTTGCAGTGAGCCGAGATTGCACCACTGCACTCCAGTCTGATTGACAGAGTGAGACTCCGTCTCAAAAAAAAAAAAAAAAAAAGCACATTTCCACTACATTTTTGCACACAACAGGAAAATGATTCCTCAGGGCAATTTGAATATTGTCTTGTAGTAGCAAAATGCTATATGAGAAGGGAATAGTTACAAAACCACTGTTAAGCTAGATGTAAAGAGACAAAAATATTTTGTTAATAGTCATTAGGCTTTAACAACAGAATGTCAAAATACGTGAGGCAAAATGATATAGCTGCAAAGAAAAATAGGTGAATCCACTATTATAGAGACTTCAGTACCCTTTTGTCAGGAAAGGACAAATCCAGCAGGCAGAAAATCAGTAAGAGTATAGTTGAACTTAACATCAACCAACTGGATATAATGAACATCTATAGACTACTTTATTCAATAACAGCAAAATACACATTCTCCTCAAGCTCACACAAAATATTCACCAAGATAGATCACATTTTGGGCCATGAACACACCTTAACAAATTTGAAAGATTAGAAATTATATGGTATCTGCTCTCAGACTACAATAAAATTAGACTAGAAATCAATAACAGAAAGCTGGAAAATCTCAAAATGCTTAGAGATTAAATAACACACTTCTAAATAATACATGGGCAAAATACAAAATCTCAAGAAAAATTAAAAAATATTTTGGACTAAATGAAATAAAAAAACTTATCAAAATTTGTGGAATGGAGCAAAATCAGTGCTTAGAAATTTACAGCAGTGAACGCATGTATCACTAAAGCAAAAAGATCTAAACTCAGTCATCTAAGCTTCCATGTTAGAAAACTAGGAAAAGAAAAGCAAATTAAATCTAAAGCAAGTGGAAGAAGAGAAATAATAAAAATTAGAGCAGAAATCAATGAAATTGAAGACAAGAAGTCAATAGGGAAAATTAATGAAAGCAAAAGCTGTTCTTTGAAAAGATTAGTAATACTGATAAGCCTGTAGCCAAGCTAAGAAAACATGAGAGAAGACACAAAATACTAGTAACAGAAATTAAAGACGGGACTTCACTAGATATCCCATAAATATTAAAAGAATAATAAAAGTATGAATAAAAGTACGAATAACTCTATACCCACATATTTGAAACTATATGAAATTGATTTCTTTAAGGACACAATCTGCCAAAACATACAAAGGAAGAAATACACAATTTTAATAGGCCTGTATCTATCTTAAAAATTGAATCAATAATCAATAACCTTCCAAAACAGAAAGCACCTGGCCCAGAAGTGGATTTTGAAGGTTCTTTGTATATTTTGGTTAATGGTATTTTATAGAATAAGTTTTTTTGAAAATATTTTCCCCTAGTCTGTATCTTTAAAAAGAAATTCTTGTAACAGCAGACAATATCATCACAAGGAAAGAAAACTATAGGCCAATATCTCTCATGAGATAGGTGCAAATACCCTCAATGAAATATTAGCAAATCAAATCAAACAATACATAAAGTGAATTATATACCACAGCCAGGTGGGATTTATCCCAGCATGCAAAGCTGGCTCAGCATTTGAAAATAAATTAATGTAACTTACATCAACAGGTTAAAGAGGAAATAACATAGAATTCTATTAAGAGATGTAGACAAAGCATTTAACAAAATCAAACACCACTTCATAGCAAAAACTCTCAGTAAATAGGAATAAAGGGCAACTTTCTCAACTTGATGAAGAATGTCTACAAAAAGCCTACAGCTAACATCATACTAAATGGTGAAAATCTTGAAACTTTCCCAGTAAGATCAGGGAGAAGTCAAGAATGCCTCCTCTCATTGCTTTTCAACATAGTACTTCTAATCTAAGTTAATGCAATAAGAAATGAAATAAAAGGTTATCAATTGGGAAGAACAAAATTAAGACTGCATTTATTTACAGATGACATAACTGTATATGTAGAAAATCTAAAAAAAATTAACAAAAAACTCCTGGAACTAATAAGTAATTATAACAATGTTGCAGAATATTCAAGGTTAATATACAAAAGTTAATTGCTTTCCAACATACTAGCAATGAACAAAAGGAATTTGAAATTTAAATCACTATGCTATTTACATTAGCAACCAAAAATTTGAAATCCTCTCATATAAGTTTAATAAAATATGTACAAGATCTATAGGAGGAAAATTATAAAATTCTGATGAAAGAAATTAAAGACTAAATGGAGACATACCCCATGTTCGTGGATAAGGAGACTCACTATTTTTAAAATGTCAGTTATTTCCAACTTGATCTGTAGATTCAATGCAATCCCAATTAAAATCCCAGGAAGTTATATTGTGAATATTGACAAATTGATTCCAAAGTTTATTTGAAGAAGCAAAAGTTCAGTAATAGCCAACACAATAGTAAAGTAGAAGAACAAAGTTGGAAAACTAACACAACTAGATTTCAAAGCTTACTATAAAGCTACAATAATCAAGACAGTGTGGTATTGGTGTAAGAATAGAGGAATAGATTGATCAAACAGAATAGAGAGCCCGGAAATAGACCCAAATGAATGTAGTCAACTTATCTTTGGCAAAGGAATAAAGGTAATACAATGACAAAAAGATAGTCTCTTCACCAAATCGTGCTGGAACAACTGGGCGTTTACATTCAAACAAAAAGACAACATCAAAAAACTTCCATCTAGATACAGATCTTACACTCCTCACAATAACTAACTAAAAATGAATCAGAGACCCAAATGTAAAAGATAAAAACCTCTAAAATTCCAAGAAGAAAACCTGGGAGAAAATCTAGATGACCTCAGGTTTGGCAATGACTTTATAAATATGACTCCAAAGGCATTGACTGTGAAAGAAAGAATTGATAAACTGGACTTCATTCAAATTAAAATTTTCTACTCTGTGAAAGACATTGTCAAGAGAATTTCTTTTTAAAGACACAGACTAGGGAAAAATATTTTCAAAAAACTTATTCTATAAAAGACCATTAACCAAAATGTACAAAGAACCTTCAAAAATCAACAGGAGAACAGAACAAAACAAAACTAATAATAAAAATTAGCCAAAGACCTTGACATACAGTTCACCAAAGATGATATATAGATGGCAACTAAGTATATAAAAAGATGCTTTTCATCACATTTCCCCAGGGCAAATTAACACAATGAGATGCTGCTACACACCTATTAGAATGATCAAAATGCAGAACATGGACAACACCAAATGATGGTGAGCATGTGGAGCAACAGGAACTCTCACTTATTGCTGGTAGGAATCCAGAATGATACTGCCACCTCAGAGGACAGTTTAGTGGTTTCTTACAAAACTAAATATACTCTTTCCATATGATCAAGTAATCATATTTCCTGGTATTTACTCCAAGGAGTTGAAAACATCTGTTTACACAAAGACCTGTACACAGATATTTATAGAAGCTTTAATTATAATCACCAAAATGTGGTAGCAACTAAGATGTCCCCCAGTAGGTGAACACATAAATAGACCATGGTACATCCAGACAATAGAGTATTATTTAGTGCTAAAAAGAAATGCGCTATCAAGCCATGAAAAGACATAGAGAACCTATAAATGCATATTACTAAGTTAAAGAAGCCAATCTAAAAAGGCTACATACTGTACAATTCCAACTATATGAAATTCTGGAAAAGGCAAAATTACCAAGACAGTAAAAAAGTAATGGTTGAGCTAGGGGAGAGGGAAAGATGGCTTGGCAGGCATAGAAGACTTTTAGGGCAGTGAAACAATGCTGTATGATACTACAAAGGTAAATACATGTCATTATACATTTGTCCAACCCACAGAATGTACAACATCAGGAGTAACACTAACATAAACTATGGACTTTGGATAATAATGATGTGTCAATGTAGCTTCATCATTTATGACAAATATATCACTCTGGTCAGAGATATTGATAATAGGGGAGGCTGTCCATATGTGGGGTCGGGGGGTGTATGGGAAATCTCTGTATCTTTCCCTCGATTTTGCTGTGAACCTAAAGCTGTTCTGAAAAATAACATCTTTTAAAAAAAAATCACTAGAGTCTTAACTGATGGGCAGCTAACAGTCAACTGGGTGGGCAACTGATTACCCTTAAAGTACATGAGAACATTGCTTAAACCTTTTATTGGGAGTAAAATTTTCCTCCCAGAGAACACTATGAATTAAATTATGCCAATAGTTTCTGATGAAATTTCAAACAACTTTTCTTCTAACCTGCCTACCACAGTGCCTGATGTATGGAGATAGTCAACACACAACAGCTATTTCTATGACAACTAAGCATGTGATTGGAGGACCACTGTTATGCACTTAAGCCTCCATAACAAAATAGTCTTTTAAATATGCATTATCAGAGAAGAGTGGAAGCACAGATAATGTAAAGCAGGAGAAAACTAAAAGAAAAACCAAATCAGAAAAAGTTAAATAATTGTTTTTGCAGCAGAATTAACTTATTAAGTCTGTCAGATTCAGCCAACTAATGACTGCTCTCTGTGTATATACTCACTGATGGTGAAGAGCAGAAGGAAGTGGTTTGGTTTTCACATTTTCTCTATCTTTCAAACAAAAAGCCTTTATGTGTAAGTAATCAATTTGCCTGAACCATCAGAATGTCTGAGAAGACCATGGGGCCACTCCTTTGACACTCCAACAGGACTGTGAAGAATTAGGTACTGAACAAACAACTGTAATATAGGAGTGAATTTCTCCCCCAAAAGTCCTTACCCTTACAAAAACTTTTGATTTTTTTTTCTCCTAAACCTAACTGCTAACTGCAATATCATTATACCATTCTCCTTGTTGAACCAACCATGTCTTGTTTCACTTGGGAAACTTTTGGAATTGAAAATATGATCAAAGCAGCAAATGGATTTTTCTTCCCCTAAACCTTTCAGAATGATGAATTGCAACGGTTAAGATCTTTTTAGTTCACATTATTGGATCTGAGCCCAAACTGGACAGGGTATCTGAGGATATCACAGTCATGCCCACTTTTGATTCCATTGCAAATATTTTCATTCATTCATTTGTATATATTAAAAAACATATATGCAGACTTTCATAAAACAAAGAGGTATTTAATCATCTATCAATTATCTTTCTCTCTATAAGCCTATTCAGGGGGTGGATTTTACTGCATTAAATCCATCAGAGATCTGATGTGACCTTACTGGTTATTGGCTTACTCAGCTTTTGGTTGTGGCTCAGCCCTGAGTTTTGGCTGTCCTGTTTTCCACTGTAGTTCCAGGGGATAGCACAGTGCCAGGTAGTTAGTATACAGTAAATAGTTGAATTATGGATGTACTTAGTAATACCTAGCTATTTTGAGCGTGGACACCAGAATGAATACTATATCCTAAAGACTTCTGCTTGTCCAGCCCTAGTCTTTAAATGATAGCATGTGCTTGAAGCATATAGGTATAATCTTGCCCAAAATTGCAATGTATTACCCCACATTTCATTCCGGAATAATAGGATGCACGAATCATCAATCCTTCTGGCTAAGCCCGATTCCTTCTCAGAATCCTTTTCAACACAGGGCTTCAGAGAACCACTTACCAATCAGTTTACATGTGCGATACAGCTTATTTGCTAGAGCTACTTGAGAAGGAACAACACATTTTCACCACTGTCTACAGCAAAAGAGCCAGAAGGCTTTCCAACAAAAAACTTTAGCTCTAAAGTTAAATAATGCGTACTTTAAATTTCTGTATCCCTGTCACCGCCCCCCAACCTGGACACATGTGGATATGAACATGTGTGCTTGTGTTCACACACATACGCACACTTACACAGGACATGTGGCCACATATTCTGCACACCTTCCTCCTGAAGTGAACTGTGAGGCAAGAGAGATCAATCCTGTGGGAAGTCAACAGCTGCATTTGATGGCTTGGCCCAACTTTGCTCAGCCAGCTCATCATGGGCGATTATGTTCTCATTTCCACCCTCAGACTGCAAAAGGAGAAAGGTCAGCTAGTCTGGGATCCCTGACACAGCTGTTACAGATGTTTATGGAAGAATTTGATATACCAAATCTTTCCCAAAAGTTTTTTAAAAAAGACTTGTGAATGGGATATTGAAAGCTCTAAATTAGTGGCAGTGAGAGAACAGATTTCTCTGTCAACTGACCCAGAACATTAAATTGATTACGTAATTTAACATCACCGTTCTATTTGATAGCTGCCTATTAATACTGCACCTTCCTACCTTATAGCCAATTTAAAACCCTAGAAATGGAAGAACATATTTATTTTGCTTGGAATTTGCAATTTTCTGTGTATGAACTATTAGTAATTTGTAATTTCTTTCTCCAAGGGGAGCCTGTTACCCTAGGAGGAATGATCATCACCCGTGTTTGAAATGTGCAGTCTTTAGTTGCTTTCTCTTCTTTTCTCATTCATTGCTGCAAATGAATATGAAACTTAAGGAGCTTGAAAATATACTCATGGTGGGGTGTGCCTTCCTACCTTGGGAAGACTGTACCCTATCAAGACTCCCTGTTCTCTATCTCCGGGTAGTCAGATGCCAGAAAAGAGGAATTTATAGTGTAACCACCACGAGCTTCCAAATAGAGGGCAAGGAACTGCAAAGAGGGTGCAGATTCATTTAGTGTGCTTGTTAAAAATTCAGGTTACTGGATCCAATTCTACATCAACCTCCTCAGAAGCTTTGAGGTTTATATTGAGTTTTGCAGATGACATTAATACACACTGAATTTGAAACAATGGTACTCATCTAGAAATGTGATGCCTAGAGAAGGACATAGAAAGCAGAGAATATGAAGATTTTTACTCAGTAAGGACATTTTTCAGGTAAACTGATCCTTTGATAGAATGTCTTCCTTAGCAGATTCCTACTCCAGGGAATCTCACCCTTACTATGGATTTTCCATCAAAGACCCAAGATGATGTGCAATTCTCCATCCTGATATACCTTAGTTTTCCTTGAGATCCCTCTAAATTAAACACAAAATTTAAATAACATCCATGCCTTACCACGGATGGCCTTTCTCTAGCTGATAAGTGCTGTATGGGCTGAGTCTATAAAGTTATTATTTCTTGCTTTTACTTATTCTCAAAGAAAAAAAAGCTAAAACCTGTCATGAAAGTCCCTGCTGATATTTTTCACTGTGGGTATTATCCTTTCACATTCTGTTTCAGCCAGTGATGATGGCTGGGACCTGACCCCAGGCAGAGCCCTACAACAAACATACCAGCCAAATTATGTTTCCAAAATTTCCAAAAACAGTTGAAAAGAGCCAAAGAGGCCAGGTGCTGGGCAGGAGGATATTTTAAGCTTGGCTGATGGTCCAAATTGGATATTTCCTCTGCCTACCAGAACTATCCATTAAGCAAGAGGGCATCTTCCCCCTGCCTTCCCATCTCTGCTTTCTCTGCTCTGTATGCCCACCACCCATCCTTATGTGAGCGACGTAAAATGTTGTGCCATGTACGATCACTGTACATAAGTAATCATTTAATTCACATTGTGAAGTATCCAAGTGACAGGAGGAGAGACTGCTGGCTTGTTTCTCTAATGATGCTTTCTTTTCTCTGGCAAAGACTATAAACCTGGATGCACACTAGGGGTGAGATGCGCTGACGGGTTATACACAGATCTAAGAACTGAAAGTAGGCCTAATATTTATCAAGCTCAGGTGTTAAGGACAGAACATTCAAATACCTTAGTTATTGCTGAGGGTCATCCAGTATAGAGAAAGCTAGTCTCCATTCTCCTTGTGCTAAAAGCTTTTCCAGAGAGTGCAAGAATTCTGTTTTATTTTCATTCTACCACATTCCTGAGCCCCATCAATTCAGTCCAACAATACACTTTCAGTCACTCTCTTTCTCTTCATTCCCACAGTCACAATTTCAGCTCAGGTCGTCATTAATTCTTAGAGATGATTTGTTTATTTCTTACTTTCAGAATAAGAGCCTCTACACTGTACTAGTCTCTCTGCCTCTGATACAATCCCATTCAATCCATGCTGCTGCCAGTGTGATTTCCTGTAACACAGTTTTTATCATGTTTAGCCTTAACACCTTGGATAGCTCTTCCTATGCTCAAAGAAAAAAGATCTGAACTCCTTAGACCTTCATCAAGTTCCAAAATATCTTTTCAAATTTATCTCCTAGGGTCCTTCTGCACAATCTGTGTTTCTGTATGTTTAATGCCTTAGTCCTTCCCCAAAAGCTGTTTTCTTTCATGCTTTCACAGTTCTCTCTTGAATTACCTTCTCACCCCTCTGAGCATTTTGAAATACATTTACTCCTTAAAGTTGAATTGAAAAAAAAAAATCATTTAAGTTTCCCCGATTTCCTTGGTAAGAACGAATTATTTGGTTATTCCCTGTTCTGTATTAATATATCCATTTTTCTATCTACTTCAATATGCCTTGCACTATAGTTAATTGGTTACTTGTCTATCTGCTGGACTGGAAGCCCCTACAGGTTAGGGATGGGGTTACTCTTCCTTGCACAAGTAACAGTGTCCAACATAGGACTTGTCCATAGAACAACTCAATATATGTTGGTTTGTATTAATGAATGACTCTGGTTCATAGTAGGCAGCTACTCTCTGCTGCTTGCATAATTGAGTAGCAATTTTCACTTCTACCAAGCCTGTTGGATAGAAAAGAAAAAGCAAGCCCTGGGTGGAATTTTTTGAAAGACACCTGCCCTTGAAGGCCTGACTTCATTACTCCCCATAAGACGTACACATTGACCCTTCTCTGTTGTCTCTCTAACCTCCTTCCAGCTTCTGCATTTCTTTCATATTCTTATCTCAGTTGCACATGGCTTCTTGGAAGTCACTTTATTAAAATGTATTTGAGGCAGTTGCTGGTCCATTAGCATCTTCTTGCATCCAGCTGTGTCAGATATGCGTTGAGAAATCTTTATTCCCCTCAATTAAGAAAAGTTTAGCTTTAAAGACAAACTGAGAGGCTTTTGGGGTCTACCCAGGATGCAGTAACAGCATGACAAACATGACACAGTTGCTATACCTTGGTAGCATAGCAAGTATTCATGTAATTATATCATGACCCTGAGCCCAAGCTAGAGTAACTTCTGCAGCAACCAGATCTCTCTGGCAGGTTCTAAGTCTTGAAGATCATTAAGAGGACTTGCATTTAAAGCAGAAATAAAAGAGCAAGAAGCTGAAAGATGCAGGAGCAAACTTACTGCAATACACAAATGTTGCCAGTTACAATCTTGATCGCCCTCTAGGAGAGGGTAACGTTAGGTACAGGACTTTGTTTCTTCTGTGGGCCTTGAGGGAGTGGGTACTAAAGCTTGGTGCAGCAACAAGGAAAACTTCCAATAAATGCAAAATGAGAGGAAAAAATGAAGAATTCCTCATGCCTGTAATCCCAGCACTCTGGGAGGCCGAGGTGGGTAGATCACAAGGTCAGGAGATCGAGACCATCCTGGCCAACATGGTGAAATCCCGTTTCTACTAAAATACAAAAACATAAGCTAGGTGAGGTGGCTGTGCCTGTAGTCTCAGCTACACAGGAGGCTGAGGCAGGAGAATCGCTTGAACCCGGGCGGCAGAAGTTGCAGTGAGCTGCGATCAGCCACTGTGCTCCAGATGGGTGACAGAGCAAGATTCTATCTCAAAAAAAACAAAAAAAAAAAAAGAATTCCAAGACAGCAATTCACATAGAGAAAAAAAGAGAGGAAGAAAGTTAGCAGGTGTTGAAAGATTATGTTTTCTGTTACGTGAGAAAACTTCTTATGGAAATTTATGGATGGTTTACATTTCTTACCTCAGGTTGAAAATGAAAGAATTAGAGATAATATGGACAGATACCAGAGCCAAAAGCAGATCACAAGGTCAGGAGATCGAGACCATCCTGGCCAACATGGTGAAATCCCGTTTCTACTAAAATACAAAAACATTAGCTAGGTGAGGTGGCTGTGCCTGTAGTCTCAGCTACACAGGAGGCCGAGGCAGGAGAATCGCTTGAACCCGGGCGGCAGAAGTTGCAGTGAGCTGAGATCAGCCACTGTGCTCCAGATAGGTAACAGAGCAAGATTCTATCTCAAAAAAAAAAAAAAAAAAAAAAAAAAAAAAAAAGAATTCCAAGACAGCAATTCACATAGAGAAAAAAAGAGAGGAAGAAAGTTAGCAGGTGTTGAAAGATTATGTTTTCTGTTACGTGAGAAAACTTCTTATGGAAATTTATGGATGGTTTACATTTCTTACCTCAGGTTGAAAATGAAAGAATTAGAGATAATATGGACAGATACCAGAGCCAAAGACAGAAAAGCCAAGGGCCTGAAAAAACCTTGCCTCAAATTCCAAGAACCTCGAACCTCAGCCATATATAAACCTTTTCTTAACCTGAAAAAATATGGTGGACTTCATAAATCATTGCTAGTGTTTTTGAAGCTTAGAATAGTACAATAACTTGTGTACCTTACGACAAAGGAAAAGAAGAAAAACACAAGATATTCCATGAGTTTATTTTAAAAAATCTTTTCTTCTGTCCTGGAATATTATTCATGTTGATTATTTTGTAATATTTCTTTTAAAAAATATGAAGTCAACATTTCAAAGACACAGATAGCAAGGAAGGATTGTAATTGGATGTCACTCCTGTTAATCATCTTGACTCTTAAAAATGGAGTCTGCTCACCTTGGAAGCAGACCATTTTCTCTAAAGCATTGATCCTATATTGCGCTCTCGGCTTTGATGTCGACTAACTCCTTTTTGTCTGCTCCTCCTAATACAGGAGAGATAAGCCTTCCGTGTTTGAATTTTTGAAGCAAAGACAGAAGCTTCCTTAGCAGAGGCTTGACAAATCAGAATGGGAAATATCTGATTACCTGATATTCTCTTGAATGAAAAATAAGAGAAACACTGCTGGAAAAACTCGTTTGATCGAGTCTATATGTTAGAGATCTGAAACATTTGCTCACACCTTAAAGAGCCAACTAATTATTTTATGACCTGGCAAGAAGGGAGGATTTATTTTTTGTTTTTCTTATTTTTATTTTTTAACATGCATGCTCTTCAATAGGGAACTAACCCTCAGACTCACTAGACACTCCTGGGAGGACTCTGGATTCTGTTACATCATGGGATGGAATCAAGGAGTTCTAGAAACCTAAGGGAAAGGGCCCCAGCTGACATGTAGGTTACATAAAAAAAGATTAAGGGGCATGAAGAAGAGGCCACTGAGGCAAAATAAGAGAAAATAGGGCAAACTGCAATCGTTAGCCAGCAATACAGACAATTTAATGTAATACTACTATGTGATAGATAAAGAGGAGTTTCAGAAATAGAAGATAATAAAATTTGAGAAGGGATTTGAAGGTCAGGAGTAAGATTTTGACATGTATGCCTTGTTTCTCCAGACCTCTCTGGCCTTTGGGACATTTGAGTAATTGTGTGCCAAACCCCTTCCCAATTTGATTGCAAAGTCCTGCTCCCTCTCTTTTTTCCTGCGAGCTTTAGATACTGATGCCTCCTGGGCAGATTTATTCAACCTTCCTCCAAAGTGAAAGGGACACTTCCTGGCTCTTCTGATCCAACTTGCACAGGAAGGGCTTTGCAGCAACTGTAGCTTCTTAGGCCACCATTCTGGCAGTAAACACCCTGGGGAGGTATACACTGGAAAACTGCTCAGCATGGCTGTGGAAGAGGCGTTGCCTCTGGCCCACAGCCTTCCCTCTTCCAGGTTCGGCTGTGAACGGCAGACACCATTCCCTATTCACTTGCCGACACAGTTCTGAACAGCTTGACTTTGTCACTTCTTTTTGTTTGAAGCTGGACTTAAGTCACACATAAGCACACATGCATGTACCATACGACTTGCACAAATGAGAGAGCGTTCCATGCTCCATGCAAGGCAACTGTTGTGGGATCTCCTTGCCTGCGCTCTGCATATACTGTTATGTTCCAATATCTAGCAGTTTCTTTGCCTTCATCTCCTGGTTCTAGACAACAACTTCTACCACTTTCCTTTGCTCTCTTGGACTTGGTGACTGCTTTGGCTACTAGGCTATGAGTCCTCTACACTCCCAGGACATATTTGACATGTTCCCTCTGGCTCCTCAACACTTCTGGCCACTGGACAAATATCCTTTCCAAACCTCAGCATGGACCACCTCACCAGCACTCCTGCTAGGGCTCAAAGTCAGTCAGAACCCTAGAGGGTATTAGATAACTGGACAGATGGAAAAACTTTGCAGTTGGAAGGGTAGTATTACCACTATAAATAAAAAGGACACTATCTGAAAACATTCATAAAATTGAATCACAACATCGGGTAAGAATTTTAAAAAATAAAAGGCAGCTCTACCGTGTTGTCAACAGATTACACAGACTCTATCATCAGTTTCTTGTGGCCAGGCTCAATGTTTTTTGTAATTTTTTTTAAGACAGCACTTGGGGGCTTTTGAATTTCTTTTTTCACCTTTTAAGTATCACTTCAAAACCACTTCAGGAACCACAAAATAGGTTTGAACTCTACAGAATGCTGAGATCCAGTGACAAAAGCAATCTGAGACAAAGATTCTGAGCGCGGTGCTGACAGGAGACGGAGGCGGATGCAGTCTGGGTAGAACACTGAGGGGATATCAGGAATGGAGACGCATTGTAAAACAGCAGCATTTCTCGGTCTCGGAAATCCCAGCCATCGCAAGAGGCAGTGCTGCGAGCCTGGAGACAACTTGACTGAGAGTCAGGTCACCTGTCTAGGGTCTTGACTCTGCCACTGATCAGCTGCATGACCTGGGACAAGTGACTGAGTCTCCATCTCGATGACCTCACCTGCAAACTGGGGATAACAATAAGGGCAGCCTCACAGGATTAACATAGGATCAGGTGAGTTAATGTATGTAACATGCTCGACACACTTCTTGGCCCATAAGGAAAATGTGAGGTGGGAAACACACAAGGGGTGGAAGTTGGAGGCTGAGGCAGAGACCCTTCAGTTACGCCTAGAGAAACAGGAAGTGTCCGCAGACCTCAAGGCTCCAATTTCCTCCTCCTCACTTCCTAACCCCCTCCTCTCCACGCCTAATTCCTGCTACCACCCCCACTGCCTCCACTGAGAAAGCTAGTTACTGGAGACAAGTATAAGCAGCTGGCAGCTCTCACTTTGAAACTTAGAAATGGGTCTTGTCTCCAGCACAGGGAGGAACTGCCTCTTCTCACACGGATTTAGACAACGCCCAACCTGTCGGTACCACCAGGTGACAGAAACTGCCGGCAAACTCCTACTAGGGAACACATGCCTGCTAGGAAGCCCATTCTGGGTAGGAACATAAGACAGGACAGCTGAGCAACTGGCCCTGAGCGCTGAGAACTTCAGGGTTCAGAAAGGGTGCTTATGTAGAACAGCAGAAAGCTTCCGATGAGTGCCTGAGGCTGCCCTGGCACGAGCAGACGGCCAGATGCACACAAGCCACACCGCACAGTGGGAAGATCATAGGTTTCCACGCCAGACAAACCCGCATTGGAATTCATGCTCTGCTATTTATTTGTGCCCTGAGAAAAGTTCCTCTGCCTCTCAAAGGCATTACTTTCCTCATCAGACAGGCCTATCTACCACACAGAGCTGATAGAACGATTAAACGAAATCACATCAGAAAAAGCCCTAGTTCATCTGGCATTGTTCTGTCATTTCCTTCATCTTCAAAATTCGGCACGGCCTCCTCCACCTCCGGGCCCAGCCTCGCCTCCTTCACCACCCATCCTTGCCTTGGCTCCATCTCCTCTTAGTTAGCTTGCAAACTCACCAACTCTTTTCAGACCCTGCTTAAAACAGCAGAATAAAGTGGACTTTGGCTTTTGAAAGCTGGTTCCCAGCAAAGTTATCCATCGAGACTTGGTTGAGCTTTGGCTCAACGGAAGAGTGAGACTTTAACTGCCTGCATCTTTACACAGCCCCAGACAGTGTTGTAGTAAAATGGTTACACGAGCCCTCCTGCTGCAGGGTTTGTGGCAGCCATTTGCACAGTAAAGTGGACCCATTTCTTTTTTCCTGTATTAAATGCCCACAGGCAATAATCCTCATTATGGGCCAATGGCTTGGAAAATGTTATTATTAAATCAAAGCCATTTACAATAAGGGAAAAAATTCATCTGCAACTATAAACTCTGTTGCTTATAGCTGGGCATTAAGGAAACAAATGGTCGCCAAGTCCCTTCAAGCCCGGCACTTCCAAGCTTAATCACAAGGCAGGTCCTTCTGGGCCGTGCTTGACGACAGAGAGAGCTGGCCCATGAGGAAAATTTCAGGGATGTGGATATTTTACTGTGAGAGAGCTGACTTGACTTTGAGTCTCAGAGGCAGTGGCACTGGCATGCACGCTTAATGGCCCAACTGTGACTCAGAAGATCCTGTTGGTTACCAGTTTGTTTAATAGAAACATATAAGGAAGGTTTAACTTGTATAGGGCTCAGCCTTTAATAAAAGACTAAGTACAACCTTAAGAGTCAGACATACCTGGGTGGTGGTTCCAGTTGTATCACTTAGTAGAATAAACTTGAACAAATAAGTTGACGAGGCCTCCACTTCCACTCCTCAGGGTTGTGATGAAGTTGTAGAGATTGTTGGATCAGAATGTGTTTTACTGGAGTTGAAGCCACACCCCAGGCTACAGATCTTGGATCTCAGCGAGTCTGTGCCTTGCTTTGGCTGTGCCTAGTTTGCTCCAGCGTGTGCTCACGGGGTCTGAGCTACGGTAGAGGCTGTGGAGACTCACCTGAGACCCATTGAGCTTCCTCCATTGCCCCGTGGCACGGACACTGCAGCAGAGACTGAGATCTGCTGTGCCTTGAGGGTCTTAACCATGGCTCTAATTAGAATCCAGGGAGCTAATGGAAACACTGTGGTCTTTCCTCAAATCAATTAATTCAAGATCTCTGGAAGTGGAGCCCAGCTGTCTGTAAATTTGTAAAAACTCTCTTACTTATCTTTTGGGGTTTTTCCAGAGGATTCTGACCTGATCCCCATGGTCAATGGTCTGACAAAGCCTCTATTTATCTGTGGAAGGTTAACCAATTGATGGAATGCCCTTCCAGTGTGGAAGTTACATCATATACTAGAATAATTTTATTTAACTAAGTTTCCTCTAGAAAAATGGGAAAGATACTGGTTATTTTTCCAGGCAAAAGGAACTCAGGTGCTAGAGTGATACTGGGGGTCTTGGATTCTGGTGAGCAAGAAAGAAGAGGGGAATCATGAAGCATGAAGCCTGTTACTTTTCCATATGCCACAAATCGGTGTTTTCTCCCTATACGGGCTAGACATTGTGCTGGATGCTAGAGATCCTATGGTAAACAGACAAGTTTTCCTGCACTCAAAGAATTTACAATCTAGTTGGTGGAGAGACAGTACGTATAAAAATAAACACATCTGGCCGGGCGCGGTGGCTCAAGCCTGTAATCCCAGCACTTTGGGAGGCCGAGGCGGGTGGATCACGAGGTCAAGAGATCGAGACCATCCTGGTCAACATGGTGAAACCCCGTCTCTACTAATACAAAAAAAAAATTAGCTGGGCACGGTGGCGCGTGCCTGTAATCCCAGCTACTCAGGAGGCTGAGGCAGGAGAATTGCCTGAACCCAGGAGGCGGAGATTGCGGTGAGCCGAGATCGCGCCATTGCGCTCCAGCCTGGGTATCAAGAGTGAAACTCCGTCTCAAAAAAAAAAAAAAAAAAAAAAAATAAACACATCTATTTGATCCGATAGGAGCTGACCTGAGAGATTATACCTGCGGGAGCAAGGTGGGCAGTTTAAGTGAGGGATAACCCAAAGAAGGGGAGCCAGGGGCAGAATTTCAGCTGGGGAGGCTACTGAGCAAAGGCATTGAGGACGAGAAGGATGGAGGGAATATGCATTCTGCCAGACCCCGTTTTCAAGTTCTGCATCAGGGTGGGACCCAGGGAGGTAGGGACCTGTCCCCTCTAGGACACTTTCTTTATATCCCAGCCCTCTGGGACTGTGCTACGGAAACAGCTGTGCAAGGTAGTACCTCCATTCTTGCGTCTTTAAGTGAACGCAGCCGTTAGCACGCTGTGTGCTGGGAAGGCCTAAGGCCTCTCCATTGGTACCCACTGTGTTCTCCTGCTCCTTTCTCTACTCTCTCCTAGTTCCCATTTCTCTCCCAATACACTGTTCACTGTTTTTCAGCAATGCTCTCTCATGTGTTCCATTGATTAATTACCAAAGTAACCCTTTCCTTCCCAGTGAAGTGCTTGGTGTTAGTCCTCTGGTATCCGTACTCTGAACACCTACTTGCCTCACTTAATTCCGACCTTAGCCCCAGGGTCTGAGTACCTTTAGGGCTGTTTTTCTTGCCTTGGAACTACATCAATGGTGTAAGCAGTGCAGAGAGACAAAGTAGAAGCTTCTGGTCAAGCTTCTTCCCTGGAATTAATAAAAAGGAAGAGGCTCTTTCCTGGAATTAATAAAATGACAAGTAGTGGGATCATGAGCAATGACCTGTAAAATGTATAATAAAGAATATGAAGTTTAGAGCTAACCCCTAGAGTTCATGATCCTCTACTTTAATAGTTCTCTCATTCTGTAAAGGAGATTACTGCAGCCCAGAAAAGTTAATCAGGGTTGCACAGCTTGTTAAAAACAGTTCTCCTATATACAGCCCAGTATTCTTTTAGCTAAAATCAAAATCTTTCAGGACCTAAATTATCACCTCCACCTTCCTAAAACAAAAGGATTATAACTGTTGACACCCACCTTCATGGGGCACCAGTTACAAGGTAAGTATTCAAAGGCCCTTTTACACAGATATTCATGAAATGGTTCTCCCTAGCATCGTACAGTAAGAGGTCCTGTTTGAATGAAAACTAGGCATTAAGATTGCAGGGTCTTCAGGAACCTTTACTTTGGTGATATTACCAATTGTCTGTAGGGTCTTCCTCTCAGACATTCACTCAGAAAGTGCTTGACTTAGGAAGACTAACTCACACTAATTCACTTACATAGGGCTGGAATATATAAATCCTAGTGCAATTTCCCCCACCCCCTATTTGTTATTAGAACTATCAAGCTGTTAATATTAGCTCCCTGGTGTAGCTAGGGGACTTACGGACAAGGAGAAATATAGGCTACTTTGATTACAATCTTTTCAGGCCATACTCACTAAAATGAGTATGATATTCTAATCATAAGTCATTCAAAATAAAATAAATGTCTTACTTTTCCTACAAAGAAGATATTAATACATTTTCTGTAAATATTAAATGCTTTTCAAAAATCTTTTTCTTGTTGCTTCTATAATATTGGTGCCAGGACTGATTATTGGGGAATACTACTGGGTAATACTGGGAATGTAGTAGTAAATGCTTTTAATCCCAGTCCTTCTATACTCACATGCAGGAACCAATGGGATTGACCAGTCTTAGCATTAGACTTTCAAAAATGAAACAAACATATGTATTTGGGTTCAATGGACAAACAGAGAAGAAATAGCACACAGTGCCCATGTCTCCTCAACCCCCTACCTTTGAGAGCAGAAGGGTCTACTGGGCCAGGGCATCTGTATCAGCACAGAGGTGGCTGATGTTATCATCAGTGTCCTGCTATATGCCATTACATTGCATATCCAAGGTTGAGGGGCAGCTAAGGGCCAACTAGGGTCTCAGCATCATATTCTGTCAAATAGGATACAGACCAGAGCAGTGGCAGCACTTAAACAGGGTTCAGTCTTACTCATGTCATAAGAAGCAAGACTTCCTCACTGCGCAGCCCTCCAATAGTATTACATTACACATTAAGCTTTCTTATTTAGTTACATACAATAACTAGCCACCTTTATTTTCCTGCATCCAAATTAACTGAGAAATAAAGCATAACAATATGATAAGTGGGCATCAAAATACCAGTTTTTCATTTGGATAAGCTCATTGGAGATAACGTCTTTACATCTGTGACCAAAAGAGCTTCTTACTACTCCTTGCAAATGAAATAGTAAGGAGCCATGCAATTCTTTGGCTCCTGGTCAAGTCCTGGGGACAGCTCACCTGTAGGAAAGTTTGATTCCAAAAACAGATGAAGCCAAGATTACTGTCTCAAACTGTGTTAGGATGTTTAGAATTCTTAATTTCTCCATGGCACCTTTTTTGTGGGGGAGTTTTTAAATCTGTTTTAAATTTTGCTTTTCTCTTTCTGATTTTTTGATATAAAATATTTTTCTCTGTGTACATATATATACACACACATATTTAGTTTGGAGATATATATGTGTATATATATATACATACATACATACATATATATTTATCTTTGCATGCGTTTGCTTTCTCAGACCAATAATTTGCGATGATGTAGAAGAACCAAGGCAGCTTTGAAGCTTTCCAGCTTTACAGGCTAGCAGGTTCTTCTAACAGAAGGTTCTCACATTCTCCATTATCAGAGAGATTGTTTGATTCCTTCAAATAGGATTTTTCTGTGACACTTCAGAAAGTCCTGCCTCCTCTGCCTCTCTTTAAAAGATGGGCTGAGGAGCGAGGATCCTGTTCTTATCTTGCTCATCCCAACTTCCATACCCTCTAGAAATCAAGGAATATAGTTTTGGTCCCTCACCATGTTCTGCTCACCATCAGGAAATAATAGTTTCTGTGGCCAGTTCCTAGAACCTATTTTGATGGATTTGTTTTCCACTGAAATTTCTCCTCTGCTTGTTTCTACTTATCTGTAGGAGGCTTCAGTGCAAAGTCAGCTATATTGGGCTGCCTTTGAAAATATTTTGGAGTCTGCTGCCTAATTTTACAAAAAATTCAATATTTTGAATTTTTTTTTGTTTTCAGTATTTTCTGTTCTTTTTGTTGTTTATGGATGATTTCCAGATGCATGGGGAAATACTGTATCTGTGTAGTCATTCTTTTAACATAAACAAATACTAAGGGTCAGCAGACCTTTGAAGAAAGTGTCTAACACTAAAGTGTTAAAAACCTAGAAGAAAAACATTACCAGCCTTAAGGAAGCAGAGACAAAGAGTAGAAGAAAGCTGGAAAAAAATTTCTGAGAGATAAGAGAAAATGTTGCATCCATGAAGTAAATATCAGGAGGCTATATGTAGAAATACCCAGAGAGCTATAAAAATATATTGAAAATTAAAAATTAATATTGAAACATTTAAAATTCAAATATAAGAAGGTGTTTACTATACATATCTTTCAACTTTCCTGAAAAATTAAAAAATGGGAAAAATTCAATATAAAAGGTGAAATATAAAGTTGAGAAAATTTCTCAAAAAGAGAACAAAGCAGGAGGAAAAATGAGAGAGACAATGAATTTAAAAAATCAACTCAGGAGAACCAATGGCTGACAAATAAGCATTCTAGAAAGAGAGACACACACACACAAAAAAAAAAAGAAAAGAAGGGGAAAAATAATACAAGGGAAATGTTGCAGAATTGGATGTGAATTTCAGATTTTGAGTACCTAGGACCTGGTGATGATGTATTTACATCAAGGCACCCTGCTCCAACATTGCAGAACCAGTGATAAAGAAAACATCTTAAAAGTCTTAGTGAAGAGGAAGAAAAAAACTCTGCACAGAAAAGATTAAAAATTCAAAATGGCATTTGACTTCTCAAGTGCAACATCAGAAGCTGGAAGATAACAGAGCCATGTCTCCAAAATTCTAAAGGAGAATATTTTTCAATTTAAGATACTTCACACAAATTAATACTCAAGTGTGAAGGTAGAATAAAGATGTTTTCAAGCAAAATATGTAGAATAAAATTGCCACCCATGCATTTTTTCTTAGGAAATTGCTGGAGGAGATGTCTCCCATCAAAGGGAGGGACTAAATTAAGAAAGAGGAAGATGGGACAAGGAAGGAGGGGATCTGGCAGAAGGATTTCTCAAGATGATGATGGAGGAAAGTGGCAAAATGACAGTGCGGGCGAGCAGGAGGCAACCTGTGGAACTGGTAGGTTTCTTGCTGGCTGGGCCCTTGTGAGAAGCGTTGTATACCCTGGAAGAGACTCTGCTGATGATTTAGTAACAGAAAGAGAGGCAAACCAGGATTAATTCCAAAGAAAACAAAAATTTTACAAGAAATATAGTCATAATGCATATGGCTCAGTGTAAAATAAATCTACAGTCAAAATAATTTAAACATTGAACTTTGATTTAAACAAAAATTACCCTTTCTAAAACATCACTGCTTGTCTGCCATTCTTTATCCCCTCAGCCTGCCTTTTCCACCCTAGTTGTTATCTATCTGATAGTATACGTTTGTTTGTTTTTGCCTCTCTCTCATACTAAAATATAAGCTTCATGAGGACAGGAACTTGGTCTGTTATGGCCACCACTGTATTGCCAAATTGCCTGTGGCAGTGCTGAGTATATAATACATCTCAAAAATGTATCTTAAATGAATTAATACTTAAATATAGGTGTAAAATGTGTGCATGTACATGTGGTGTTGACAATCTACCTTTTTTTTTTTTTTGAGTCACAGTCTTACTCTGTCACCCAGGCTGGAGCGCAGTGGCACAATCTCTGCTCACTACAACCTCTGCCTCCTGGGTTCAAGCAATTCTTCTGCCTCAGCCTCCTGAGTAGCTGGGACTACAGGCACGTGCCACCATGCCTGGCTAATTTTTGTATTTTTAGTAGAGATGGGATTTCACCATATTGGCCAGGGTAGTCTCAAACTCCTGACCTCGTGATCTGCTCACCTCAGCCTCCCAAAGTGCTAGGATTATGGTGTGAGCCACTGCACCTGGCCATGTTTTCATTTCTTATACATATCATTGCTGTTTTAAAAGTGAAAAACCTATTAAGAGATGTTAGGTTTGCTTGTTAGAGTAGCATTAATTTCTAGGTAAATCAAGCCAAATTTCCAGTCCTGCTGTGAACACCAAACTTCTTGTGAACCCTTCTTTTCAAAGAAATACAAACATCTATTTACATCAAATATCTTTGAGGTTTTTCTCCATACCTAGTTAGATTCTTTTGAAAATCAAGCTGAAGAACAATGGAAAAATAAGGCTGAGAATCTCTGACTTAACACCTCTAGTTTTCTAAGGTGTGAGTTGTAACAAGCCATTTAACCTCCCTGAACCCTTTCAATTTATTTGTAAAATGGAGATGAAAATATGAACCACGTTAGATTCCGGCATTTATTAAATTAGTTATCTCTGTGTGATCCCAGTATAAGGTAGATATATGATATCTGCTAACTTTCATTCCTTCCTTCCTTCTTCCCCAGAACTGATTGAAGTCATAGTTGAATTAGTGAATTAGAGAGAAATTTATTTGCAACACAAGCGACAGGTCTTAAGCTTACACAAGTCTACAGCGTTTGAGGTAAATGTACACTTCCACCTTATTAGATATTTCCATGGGAATGCATGGCCCATACATTTTAGTGTCTGAGAAGGAGCAGTTCTTTCACAGTATTGGTATTTCTCATGAGGCCTGTAGTAGGAGAACAAGGGTAGTCCTGCCAGACATTCATCAGTGCATTCCCCAAAGCACCTGATGCTTTACTGAAATACTCAGTGCCCCTGAATGTGGTTTGTCAATTGAGACTGGCCAATATGGACCAGTTTGTAGACCCTCTGTTATTCCTGTCCAGGTGCCACTTGGGACAGGGCAAGTTCAATTAAACTACAATTGTGACAAGATCTGTTAACACCTCAAATATTGAATTAAGTCACTTTGTTTACTGAAGAGATTATATAGAGACCCCTTCTCTAGCCAGTCCCTGCATAATGCATTCTGTAACAGACCTGTGAGCTTCTCTATAAAAGGTTAATTTCATTCTTCCCTACAAAGCACTGTAAATGGTCCCCAGGGCTGTCTTTGGTAAAGGAAGAGAAGGTCTTGTTAAGAATTAATGATCACAGTGGGAGGTTCACAATATCACCTCCTCCCTGGGAAGGAAAAAAAAAAATCACTTCATTGATATTTATCAAGGGACTTCCACTAGGGACAAAGACTACAGCCATCATTATGCTGACTATGGGCACAGTAGAAAAAGGTACTTCGCTCCCACCTGATATTTGCTACAATTTCCTAGCCCAGAAACAAATGAAGCTACAAATATATAACAGGGATGGCAAGAAGAGAGAACCAGGATTTTAATTTAAAGAGGGATCATTCTAATTCTACTCCTATAATTACAATAATATATTTGCTGGTAAGACTTGAGGTGACACTTTCTCTTATTTCCCATATCTTTGCATAGAAAAGCTTTTTTGAAGTCTAGGAGAGTTCGATTCTCAATCTCATGTTAATTTGGTATTTCTCAATCAGGGCAAATAGGCAACCACATTTCCTCTACATGAAGCAGTGAGTAGCAGACATTTTAGAATGTGACAGAATAAACTGAAGGTTATCCCTGTCCCTGCTCCTCACCAATCAGAAAAGGAATATGAAATTCCGAAAAAAATTTCTATGAATTTATTTGGTGAGGATCATCTCTAGCAAGGAGTTTTCCCTCTAAATAATGTAAGGTGGATCTTTTTGACCCCTTAATGTCTTTTCCTACAGATCCATAAAAAGGAAAGAATGTATTATGTTCTCTGCTGAGCTCCAGTCTCTCCACACTCTCCCTGGCCCCTCACCCAGGCTGCCATAGAAGGTGTCGGGGGATGGCACTGGGTTTGGGGAGGAGGCTCTCTACCTCCTCTCCCAGATGGTCTGGACAGCAGGACTTCCCACAGTTTTCATCAGATCATCTCCCAGTTTCTACCCCATGCCCTACTCTGCACACAGGTGTAAAGGACTCCTGATCACCGTCGGGAGACCTGTTAATCTCTCTGCGCTTGTCTAGTGAAGGCCTGACATGGGAGAGTAGCTGAGTGGCTAGAAGGACACAAGAATCACGTTTTCTGCATTGGCCTCCACGCTGGGCTGCTTTGTCAGCTACTCTCTACTTGGACTACTTGGTGGCAAATCATAACTTCAGAATCATTTTTTTTGGTAATCTGCTTCATTGAGAAATTAATTGGGCTTGCACATATAAAATGTTCAGCCACAGCTGGCAGAAAGTAAGCACCGAATAAAAAGAAGCAATTATTTCCCTCTTCTGTATATAATGTGTTTTAGAATATTTTTCTAAGATATATCTAAGTATGGTTTTCACTCTTAGAATAGACAGGCAAATAATTATTACTGGTCACTTAAAAACTGAGCACACACTTTTGAAATTTTGGTAAACATTGAAGCATACCAAAGTCATCTCTCTCTATCGTGTGTGTGTGTGTGTGTGTGTGTGTGTGTGTGTGTGTATTTAGGGTATGATACATTCCAGACCTCATGGTTTCATAATTGAGGTCCAACAATCCATACCCATATGATTTATTTTCATTGTTTCTAATACCCTCTTTGCCAAAGCACATTTTTGAGGTGAATATTTTAATTGATCCCCATGAAGGAAACACTTGCAATGGTCGCTTAGTGAGGAGACAGAGAGGTAATTAAAGCTCAGAGAATCATGCTTTATAGGCCTTTGGATGGTAGCATGAGTGAGTAGTGTTTGCGCAGGGTAAGCAATGCTAGGGGACCTTTTTCTTTTTGACCCCAAACAAGCCCTCTCTTTTGCATTCTATATTTCTCTAATTATATTAAGTCTATTACCCTGAGTAAATTTCTACTTTTTTTTTTTGATGGAGTCTCACTCTGTCATCAGACTGGAGTGCAGTGGCACCATCCTGGCTCACTGCAACCTCTGCCTCCTGGGTTCAAGAGATTCTCCTGCCTCAGCCTCCTGTGTAGCTGGGACTACAGGTGAACGCCACCATACCCAGCTAATTTTTGTATTTTTAGTAGAGATGGGTTTCACCATGTTGGCCAGATTGGTCAACATGAGGATCTCTTGACCTCGTGATCTGCCCACCTCAGCCTCCCAAAGTGCTGGGAGTACAGGCGTGAGCCACCACACCTGGCCAATTTCTACTTCTTAATAATCCTAAAATTATTTAGATTGTACTTGGCACACATTACATGTGCATGCATTAATATAATCATCCAAGAATTGATTTACTGGGTACTAAACATGACGGGCGAGCGGAGGAAGGTGGAAGAAGAGTAGTTATGCATTGCCATTGGCTAGTGCACTCGCTGGATATCGTGTTGTTTCTTCTCCCCTAACTGTCGTAGACAATTGTCTGTTTGCATTAAGGATACTCAGGATTCCCCAGAAAACCAGGAACATGTATACCCCAGGGGTATACAGGCTCTCCTACCTATACTCAATTTTTTATACTCCACAGTCTCTGGGACATAGTAGGTGCTCAGTTTATTTAGGTTGATATAACACATCCAACCATGTCTTCCATCTTCTGAGCTCTGCTTTTCAACATCATTACTATTCTTAAAGCATAGCTCAAATGTCAACCTCTCCATGACCACTTTCTTGAATCCACTTACCTTGATTTTCATTAAATCCTAAGCCTGAGTCATTACTCTTAGATTTGTTGTTTATTTTTGTATATTTCCCCCCGAAATATAATTTAAGGTAATGTAACCAAAGGAAAGTGAGTATGGGAGAAGAAATGTTACAAGATGAGCTTTGAGAGGACTAGAAGCTACACATCCCCTAGGGCTTATTGTTGAGAGTAAGGACTTTAGTAATTTTTCTAAATGTGATGAAGATTTTGAGTAGTAATAAAATCATTATATTTTCAAAAGATTACTTTCACTGACGCATGGAAAATACACTATAGCGATACAGGAATGGTGGCAGAAAAGCAAGTTAAGAAGTTTCTGTACTAATCACTATGAACAGTGATGGTGTTGTAAATTTGGTGGTAGGAGTAGAATTGATAAGAAAAGGTTGGATTCTAGGTATCTATTGCTGTTAGAGCCAACAGATATTAATGGGTTGGATATAGGGTATGAAAAAAGAGGAGTCAGAAACGACTCCATAATTTTTGGCCTGAGCAGTTGTTACATTTTTTAAGATGTAGAAAGAGACAGTATAGAAAGTAACCAAGAGTTCTGTTTTGGTCATGTACATCTGAATACCTATTATACTTCTAAGAGAGATATAATGGAACCATATATATAAGTCTAGCTTCAGAGGGGAAAATTCTGGAGCTATAAGTTTGGAGTCTTCAGTGTTTAGATGGTATTTACATAAATATATCTTACAGATCTGGGTAAGAGAAAGTGTAGACAGAGAAGAGAAAAGACCCTTTGAACTCTAATGGTTAGACATTAGGGGTTTGAAAAGATGCAAAGGAAATTGAGAAAAAGTGGCCCATATGTTGGAAAAAAACAAAACAAAACAGAAAAATATGATGAGATGAAAGCCAAATTAATACATTGTTCAAGGAGGAGAGTGAATGCTTCTGGTAGGCCAACTATAACAAAAATTAGGACTTGACCATCAATTGGAGTTAGCAATGGAAAGTCAGTCATGAACTTGACAAGAACAATTTCCATAGAGAAATGGAGGCCAAAGCACAGTAAAAGTGTATTACAGATAGAATGAAAGAAATGAATGGACAACAGCAAAAGTGGACACTTCTGTCTGGGAGTTTGCTGCAAAGACTAACAGAGTGGGGCAGTAGCGAGAGGGCAGTACTGGAGGGAGAAGTGGCGGCAAGATGGGAAAGTGTGTATTTTTAAGATGAGAGAAATAGCAGCATGTCTGTATGCTGTTGAAAATAATCTGGTAAAATGAGTAATGTTTCTGATGTGCTTTTGGAGCAAAGCTCTTAAGAAACAGAGAAGTTGGATATCATAGATAACAAGAAGTACTGGCCTTAGATAGATGCGAGAAAACATGTTCTTTGCTTGAATTGATTAACTGGTTGATTTAACTAATTATTTTAACTAAAATACTGTTTTAAAAGACCATTATATACACGTCAGATTGCATTTATAATGGTCATTTATTACATTTTCCTGGAAGACTTTTTTTTTTTTTGAGCGTTGCCTCCTTATTCATTTCCCAGCCTCCTTTCCTAACTGGGGTGTGGTTAGGTACCTTGGCTCCTCCAATCAGACACACACCCATGAGGCTTAAAATGAGAAGTGACTAGCATGTTGGGTAGAACTCATTTCCTGGCCAAGATAGCATCACCTTTGACCTGTTGGTTATAAAACTGATGCCTTGTACAGAACCTTGGCATTGGAGTGGCAGACAACGTAGGTGCAGTATTAAGTTGAGTTCCTGGTGCCCAAGAAGCAGAGACACAAACTATAGCATCTAAAGCTTGATGGAGGTGGGGTGTTTTTTGTTTTGTTTTTTGTTTTGTTTTGTTTTGTTTTTATCAGACTGCTTCTGTAGAGTGATTTAGAAGGTTATTCCTGGAAATACGACTAAGGCAGTGACTAGCCCTCCCAGTGACTCTAGGGGTGGGCAGGAGGAGCTGTACATATTTTAATATGAGCTTTTTTCCCTTAATCTGCCAGACTTGGTTTCTGTAGCTCTGGATTCTTACTTAAAAGCAACAGAACCTGAAACTGAGTGGCTCATCTAGCAAACTGATAAACTGAACTTTTCTCCTTAGATTTAAACAGATACTATTTAAGAATAAGGAAATAAACTATGATATTGAGAAATGAGTTTTCAACATAAGCAAAAATCTGTTAATCCTCAGACAACTTGAGGATAGTGGCCATGTAATACCTCATTTGTGAGCTATATGAAATTATAACTGCTGATGAGAAAATGATAATACACAATCTAACAATGACAAGGGGATTAATGGAGATGTTGGGATATAATCTTTGAAATGGGTACTTCACTGGAACATCTAGGACTTCAATACACAAGCATGTATATGCATGCATAGGGTCTGAAAACAAAGATAACTTGTAAACAACTAGCCCTACCCTAGCTGTAACCATAGCAGCGAAAACTATTCATTTTCTGTCTCAAATAATGTGTTCAGGTCTATCTCACTAACAATTCAGAAGGGGACATTGACAAATGATCACTATATTCACCCAGCCATTTTAAATAGGAAGGCATTTGGCTGAATTCTAATTTGACCAATGAATATTTAACTGATAAAGCTGCCAGATAAGATACTGGCCAAAAGAGAAAAAAGAGAAATGAAGCTGGAGTTGCTATCATGCAAAAATCCTTTAATAAAGGACATGAAAGGAACATTGTGAATTCTGGGCTGAAAATCTGTTCTGTATTGGGAGATGGAAGAGCAGCTGGCCCACAATTGAGAAAGCTTTGAAGGTTCTGTGACCTCTAGAATGTCTAAGCCATGGAGGGTATTTTTCTTCCTTTGTTTAATGTTTTGCATTTTCAAAAGAGTAAGGAAAGAAAAATGCCTTAAAATGTTTTAACTTCAAAGCAACAGAAATAAAATGAAGTACTGGAGTCATGGAAAATTCAAAGACTTTGCCCAAATGCTAAACTTGTCAACATTTTCCTCTTCATTGAGTGCACTGCATGATAACACCCTAGACAAAGTTTTTTATTTATTTGGATCTGGCCCCCAAAATGTTGCTTAGTATTAAGGCTCAAGGAGATCCAGTTTCAGGTTAATTTTTCAAGCTGATTTCATAATAATGATTAATATTGATTAAGTATTCATTATTTGTCAGCCCCTGTTTTTTGGATCCTTTAATTTTCATAAAAGTTGTCTGAAATAGATTCTATTTTTAGTTCTATTTTTATAAATAATGAAACCAAAGTTGAGTGGTGTTTAAGTTGCCCAAGGTTATACTACAATTTAGTAGAGAAAGAAGCTTGGAATCTCTCTCTAGAAATCTAAAGCTAAGCCATTATACTTTACCATCTCTATTTTTTTCATTTTCTAATCTCTGTCTTTGCTCTTTCTTTTCTTTTCCCTTTAATCAATTGTTTTTATAAACCACAAAGACATATAAAGGGAGGAAATAAAGTTGTGCCTGACATAGTTACCATGTCAGGCACAACTTTACATATATGTAAAATGGATATAAATTTTATAGATAGTAATGCTTATATGCACACATATTTATTATATACAGTACTGTATTTAATTGCTCAGCACATTTCCTTTGTGTAGGAAAGATTTTGAATGGTTGTTTGGAAAACATTAAATAGGAGCAAGATCATTTAGTAGAAAATCATAATGGCTACAGTCATCAAGCGAAGAGAAACCAGGGCACCCATCCAGGGCTATTCTGTCTATTGCATCTAGTAGATACAATGCCTGGGGCTAGGACCTTCTCAAGGTCTAACTAAGATGATTAAATCCTAAAAAGAAAATGTCTTCAAATACAAAAACAAAATTGCAAAATCAAAACTCTTACATGTAGATTGACATATTTACAAAATGAAACACTATGACAACCTTACTCATTATTATATTTTGTTATGGTTAAAAATAATTTTCAAGTCTTCCAGAGAATGTATGATGATTTCTGAGACGTTATAATCAATGATAAATTAAATGACTGACCTGTAGGTGCATATTTTTGAAGGCAAAATTACACATAAATTTCTTTTAAAAAATGTTTACCTTCAAAGTATATATTTAATAAGAATGTGGGTATGTTTGAAATGATGAAGGTACAGGATCTATGAAGTCTAACAATGCCCTTGCATTCATCCTCCATATTGGAATATTCCTGCTGCTGAGTGAAAAAGAATTCTGGAATCAGCTGGTTAAGAATCCTTCTTGTTCGGGTAGTTAAGGAGACATGCTGACTATATAATTCTTTTGAAGAAGAGTTTATTTCCTTACATGATTGGTGGGTAATTCTTGATGCTCAAATGCTGCCATCCCCCTTTCATCCCACACTATTCATTTTTCTTAGTCCACTGTGTGCTTAAGGTTGGGTTAGTTGCCAAGTAGATTGATGGCTTTTGCACTCCAGCAAATATTATTAATTGGTTTATAGAATGCAGCTCCCACACATCTTAGCATTCTATAAAGTCCCCTCAGTAGTAATAGGGGCTACATTAGCATAGCAATATCAGGCTGCATTAAACTGCCCAGGAAAGAAATTGTCAGTTTAGTTTCAGAGGCAGATTTCTCTGTAGAAACTCTCCATAGGCAGACTTACTGAGGGACATTCAGGCAAAACATTGGTCAGTCTGGCTCACTGAAAAGCAATTCTTGGGTAACCAAGACTCTGTTATTTCTAAAAGCAGTACTCAAAATGGGACCTTTGTTGCCTTTGGGTTATTTAGTGCTCTCAATACATACAGTCTGTTCTTGTGCCCTAAATCTCCTTAAGAAACAATTCCTTAAAGGTTCCCAATGCTTGGGTTTCAGATCCGCCCACCATTGATCTCCAAGGGCTATAGGGATATGGGGATTACAAATTCCCACTTCAAGATAGAAGGGGATTGAAGCAGGGTTAAGACTGACAAACCTGAACTGAAAGAGGCTTCTAAATGAGGAAAGTGTACAGTTAAAAATCTTAGAAGACAGGCCTAAAAGGAAGGAAAAATAGGTCAGAGGTCAAAGTTAAGAAATGTAAAAGGAATCTGTTTCATTATAGAAAAGATAGAAGCAAGAGGAAACAATAGGGTTCTTACAGTGGAGTTGAAATAGCGGGTAGGTTTATAAGACATCTTTGGGCACAACTTCTGTGCCCAAATTTGACATAGTTACTAACATGAAATATACTGAAAGTTGTCCCCCTCCCCAGATATACAGAGGCCTAGAGAGCTTAGCATAGATTTTAGGATCAGGAGGCCTTGGCTTATAATTTCAGAATGATCTCTCTGTAAAATCGGGATAATAACATCCCTTAGCAGGATGCTTGTAGGATAGCAGATGTAAAGCATTAGCAAAGTGTTGAGGGCATGCTAAATCCTCTATAAATGGTAGGTAGATTTATATTAGTGAATAAAAGAATATAAAACATAAATATACTTACAGAATATCAAAAGCAAAACTTTTCCTGTTCTCCAAATTTTTCCTGTTTTCTCAATAGCCGTTCTTCATAATCAGTAGCCCTTTATTTTTCTAGTTGAGAGTGACACACACACACACACACACACAGAAGTTTTGCTTAAGTGGACTTGTTTTACTTAAGTAATTCAGCAAGCATTTATTATTATGCTTTTACTATGTGTGAGCTATCATCTTAGACCTACCTACAGACCAAGGAGGGCTAGTACTGAATTAGATCAAATATTTAAAGTCCCCTAATTGACTTAAGAGGAATATTGCTAAGAGCACAGCTGCAGGACATGGAAATTATTGGCCTAGAAAGCCATGAATTTGGTGGCAGTAAAATCATCCATCCAAGCTTTTAGAATGAGTGCTCGAGCACCTGACCCTTGTGTGGCCTACTGCATTTGTTGTGTCTTGATGACTCTCATAGAAACCGTGAGGCTGGTAATGAATGACATCAGGGAGAAAGTGAAATATTTACCTCTACCAAAATCTTCTCTCTTCTGCCCAAATAAAAACTATCTACCCATCTTCCTGTACCTGCTCCTTCTTGAATACTTACTGCACTTACATTGCCATGCAATTTGGTGCTTCATTGGGTAATATAGGCTTTTATTTTATATTTGATTAATATGCACTATAGTTGTCTCATCACCCTAAATGGATTATCAGCCTCCTGAAGTCAGGAGATTAGACCTTATCCTTCTTTTTCCTTTGGTACCCTTAGTAACAAATAATATTTAGAAAAATTAAGAGTAAGGGCGAATAAAATAGCACTTGATTGATGGATTACACATGGCTGTTCTCTGCATGGTGCACCTTTGCTTCATAGCACTTTCCCAGTTGAACTTTGTATTTCTTGTGTGATTACTTGGGTAATATCTATCTCCCCAACTGGACTATAAGCTCCATGAGGGCAGGGACTAGCTCAGTTTAGGATCATTCTTTATAGTGGGTTGACTAGTGTCATCTCACTGCCACCATCCAAATTCATCTCCACCAGGAACCTCAGAATGTGATCTTATTTGGAAATAGGGTCTTTGCAAATATATTTAAAGTAAGGATTAATATGAGATAATACTGGATTAGAGTGGGCACTAAATCCAATATGAATATGTTTGTAACATACAGAAAAGGACATACAGAGACACAGAGAAGGGGATGTAAATATGGAGGCAGAAGCTGGTTGGAATATGCAGCTATAACCCCAAGAACACAATGGATTCCTAGTGATCACTAGAAGCCAGGAGAGAGGCATGAAGCAGTTTCTCTATTAGAGCCTCCAGAAAGAACCATACCTGCTGACACCTTGATTTTGGACCTCTGGCCTCCCAAACTCTGAAGGAATAAATTTCAGTTGTATCTAGCCATTTAGTTTGTGATAATTTGTTACACCAGCCCCCGAGAACTAATATACCATTGAATCCCTGTTATGTAGCAAAATGTCTGGGCATAGCAATGGTTCAATAAATAACTGGAATATTTATTGAACCATGTAACCAAAAACCACCTATTCTCCAAAAATGATTGAAGTAAAAATCAAAAGAAAATATCTGTGGGAGGAAGGAAGGTAGGTCAGTTCTTCTCCCCCCACCCCAACTTTTTAATATCTTTTGCGAATTCAGTGGTTCTCTAAGTGTAATTCTTGGAGCACTTGCTTTCAGAATCACCTGAGTGCTTATTGAAAATTTAGATTCCCAAATCAGCTGAATAAAAATCTCAGGGGCTGAGAGTATGTTTCTTTAATAAGCTCCCATGGCAGGGCTTAGGCTCCTGAAAATTTTTCAACTGGGGCTCCCTTTTTTATATAAATCTTAACGCTCTTTGAATTCTATCAATGCCATTTCTCTAGCCGGCATGGACAATGCACCTGATGGGAGGAAGCCTGCCTTCTTGCAGCAGGTGTGAGGCTGACCTCCTCATTAACGCTGCTGGGAATTTCTGAAGCAGAGTGCTCCAGCTGTCAGTTCCTCTTTTCCTTGTGGATACACCTGGCTGCTTGACATGACCCCAAATCTTGTCTAGAGGTGAGGTTTTCGTTTCCATAGCAGTTTCCTCAAGAAAAGAATCAAAGTCAGAATAAGATAGATGTAGAACCCCTCCATCCTTAGGACTATTTTTTCCAAACAGTAATGTCCCCATAGCATTACATTCCAACTTTTGCAAATTTCAAACTTCAGCCACATTTCATCTCTCAAAACATGTGTCTCTCAAAAGACAGGTGATAGTTTATTACACAAAGGATATTTGTGTTTCATATTCATCACCCATTTATGGCTTTCTCATCCAATTTGCTGAGTCCTGAAATCAAAACACATACCAGGCTGCAAGCTTGAATTGGCATCTGCAGATCAAGCTGGGAGCTTTCTGCTGTGCGGTTCCCTCCAGGAACTCTCAGAAACCTGCAGTTGTCATTCACGTGGGTGTGAACAGCTCTCCGGGTCCTGTGGCAGGGCCAACTACCCTTCCAGGAGTCTTTCTCTATGATTTTTAATCCTGTTGCTCAGGATGCCTTCTTCCTGCACACCTGAAATAACAACCCAAACGTCAAAACAAGAATTGGGGAAGTTAGTTCAGCTCCATGACTTTGCACTAAGTCTGGGAGGATTTGTGGGCTTGTCAGGAGGGATTTGTTGCAAAACCCAAGTGAATCATGGAGTGGAGGCGGATATTAAGTCAAAGAGGCAGAGAAGGATGAAAGGGAAGTGTCATGGAACTTTGAGCTAGCCGGTGTGTCCAGACTTGTGTGCAATATCAAACCTCTGGCTTTGAATAATAAACTGTATTGCCCCTTTAAAACAGATTAATCAGAGATACCAGAGTTTAAAGAGGATTTGAAGCCACATTTCCACCACCAGAAAAACAAAGCTTAGCCAACTCTTACTAATTTTTTTTTTTTTTTTTTTTGCCTGCACATTCAATACCATCCATCTTTCTCACACTGCTTTGAAATCTCAAGGTTACCTTTAGCTTACCCTCACTCTCGGTCACCCCTTCTCATATCCTGTCTGTCACAAATTACCATCCATTTTTTTTTTCTATGAAACACAGGTCCCATATGTCCCTTTCCTAAGGCTGGCCCAAATGTTCTGGGTCAGCCACATGGCTCTGCTAATTCTTTGATTTTTTTTCATATTTGTTGCTTTCAGTATTCTTTTGAAAATTTAATCACTTCCTGCTTATCGCTCATACAGGCTGGGAACTTGGGGTTTTCTTTGGATTACTCCTTTACTCTTCCTTCTTTTGAATTAAATTACCAAGGCTCTTCCTTTTGTTCTTCTTTTTTTTGAGATGGAGTCCCACTCTGTTGCCCGGGCTGGAGTGCAGTGGCATAATCTCTGCTCACTGCAGCTTCCATCTCCCAGGTTCAAGCAATTCTCCCGTTTTAGCCTCCTAAGTCGTTGAAATTACAGGACCCCCGTCACCATGCCCGGCTAATTTTTGTCTTTTTAGTAGAGATAAGGTTTTGCCATGTTGGCCAGGCTGGTCTCAAACTCCTGACTTCAAGTGATCCACCTGCCCCGGTCTCCCAAAGTGCTGGGATTACAGGCATGAGCCACCATGCCCAGCCCTTTTGTTCTTCATTACCATCATCATCATTCCCATCTGAACCTTTATAGCAGTGTTTCTGCTAAAGTGGTCTTGATAATACCTTTGGTGACTAAGCAAAATCTTGCCTTGGTTTTGTATTTAAAAAAAAAAAAAAAAAACAAAAATCTTGCCTTGGTTTGTATTATTTTTAAAAAAACAAAATAGTTTCTTTAATAGTTCTACTTGTTAATATTAGAAACAACTGCTATTTACTGAGCATCTAATGTGTTCCAGACACTTTGCTAATCCTGCATGGAAACCAGTTCAGCAGATCTGATGTAAAGACTAGAAATCTGCATTTTCAGCAAGCACCCCAGTGTGAGTCACTCTTCTGGAAAGATTGCTACATGCTATGGAAAGAAAAAGAAAACTCTAAATCCATGATTTTATCTATTTGATGGTGGGGGGGAAGAAATTGTTGTTTGTTTTATGCATTATTTATGTTGTTCTGGCCTAGTTGTTTGTTCTAATAAGAAAATATGTATTTTTTTTTTTTAATTTTTAAAACTTTTTACCTTTATACTCCAGGATTGTTTTTTCAATATTCTTTCTTCCTTATTTATCACTATTAAAAAATAAGAGTTGACTCCAGTGGTCATTCTGTAGATAAATAAGGGGCTACCTTATGACCTAAAACACACAATGGAAAGATTTAGAACTGTACTATTTTAGGGCTGAAAGCCTTTAAAGATCATATGGTCTTAGAATTTTAGAGCCAGAGGGACAGTGTTCATCAAACCTCATCATTTCAGAAAAGCTGGTCAAAAGTGATATGTGATATAAAAACCATGGGCATCCAAGGGAAGAGCCATCAAGGTCCTAAGTTGTCAATAAGTACAAAGAAGGCAAAGAAGGGGTAGTGTGTCTGGACACAATTGAAGTTAAATGTAAGAATGTGACTTGCTTTGACCAATGAAATGTGAGCAGAAGGAATCTGTGTCAGTTTTGGTTAGAAACTTTAAGTATCAAGTGTAATTCTTCATGTCTTCTTTTTCTGGCCTAGGAATTACAGAAGCACATGACAAAATGGGGCTCCATCAGTCTGGGCCTTTGGGCAACTAGGGTGAGAAGATTTTATCTGTTGCAGCATGCACGCTTAAGCCACTAAAATTGGGAAGTTGTTACCCTGGGAAAATTGTGGCCTATCCTGACCAATATTCTACTCTTCCCCTAGTTCTTTAAGCTTTGTGGGTTCACTAATAGTGATGATGATTATGATGATCACGATCATGATCATGATGATAGCAATAACTAACATTTATCAAGTGTTTACCACATTTACCTGCTATGTGCTTTACAGGTTTTACACCATTTAATACTTAAAGTGTGATTATGAGATAAATGCTGTCATGAGCCTTTTTATATAGAAAAGAAAACTGAAGTATAGAAGATCGAGATCATATCAAAATTAAGTGGAAAACAGGCTTGTATGCAGGCATTCTGATTCCACAGCTTGCCTTCTTAACCACTAAATTGCTTCAGCTAGGTCACAGGTCAAAAATGTTAATTCCTTGAAGTGTATTCTACAAAATACTAGTTTTATGGATTATTAACTCGCATTACTTTAAAAATTCATTTAAATCTTCTTAAATATGTTGATGAAACACCAAGTTAGGTTAAATAAAGCAGATTTTGAAAAATCCCAGAACTTCCAGATGTCTTTAGGATCTGCTAGATCCTTCAGAATCTTTGCTTGAACTTGAGCTCATTCTCGTCTTTCTGCGCCCAGGTTTCTTGTTCCACCTCTACACCCCCTGTTTCTGGCCATATAAGTAGCAACCTTCTCCATCCCTCTGTTGTTGATTTGAACTTCAACATACCTGTATGATCTTTGTTTTGCTGCTGGCTCCTTGGATATTATCTGTATCTCCTGTTTGGGCTGAGAATGCTCCAGGACAGTCTTCTGCTTCACAATTTCCAGGTCCCCCCTTTTATTATTATTATTATGCTGTTGCATACATAGACATCTAATGGACAAAAACAACTTTTCCTGATCTTCTTTCCAATTATGTTTTCTTCATATATTTTCAGAAGCTTTTCATATTGCTGTTCTTTTTGTGGCTTATTTAATTGAGACCCTTCAGTTTCCAAGTTTCTATCACTTCCTTCTCCATATTCCATTTGAAACTCTCTAAAGCACGTCTTCTCATCATTAATAGACTATGTTTTCCCTATTTTCAAAAGCTAAAGGTGTTCAAAAAATTTGATAGTGGAAGTGGGAATTTTAGAAATGAACTTTATACAGTCTGCGGTCTTTCAGTAATTTTCCAGTTAAAAAGACTAAAGGTTTCTTTAATCTTTAGAAAGTTGATAGTCTTTAGGAAGAACAATAATACCTATTTTGATATATCAAGGGACTTTGAAATAACCCAGGTAGGAGACATAACTTCCAAAGTCTTGGATGTGGAACTCAGAGAGCTAAAAGAAATTGGATGGAAGAAAAACCTTAGCAAAGTCTAGCAAAGTTGGACAGTTCAAATTTTTATATGACTTTGAGAATTAGGTGTATATTATCAAACCTTTCTCCATAAAACTACTCTTCCCTCCATCTGTGTCAAATGTTGCTTCTCTTAGACCCCTGAGGTTTGTTCTCTGGTCCTTTAAGTGAATAATGCTTGATGGAGGAGGAAAGGATCATGTATATTGTCTTATAAGGAAATGTGAATACCATCAGTATATTGTTCTCCTGAAATGGTGCACCGAGGCCAGACTGTATCACCTTGGCTTGAAGAGGATTGAAAATCTTGTGCTCCTTCCAATCTGTGTGTGGTAATCAACATTTCCAGCCATAGTGGGGAATATGAAAGAGCTAAGTCAATATCTGAGGGTTATTCTTAAGGTAGCACTTTAAAAAGTAACTTGGCAAAACCATGGAAATAGTGCTGTATTTTTACAATTCTGAATCATATACTCAACTAATCTGAAATATTAAAAACAACCCTTAGTTCTCTTCTCTCCCATTGAATTTTATTTTTAAAAAAACCATCAAGAGAGAATACATCTGGGTTAAATGTAAACATCACAATGCTTTGCTCGTGTTGCAATTTGGAATAGCCCCTTTTCTTCCATTGAAAATCACTGATTATTCAGAGCTAGTTATAGAGAGCAAAATATCCATGTGATTGCATGGTTTCAAATACCATCATCATAATGCTATGTACAAAGGCTGATTGCCTTCCATTTTATACTTCTTGTTAAAACTGGGTTAATAAGAGACTTTGCAAAGATATTTTCCTCCTCACATGAAATTGTTCATAGAAACGCAATGCCATAACTAAAATTATTTTATTGTTAAAGAAAGAATTGGCCCGTTCTACAAATTTCATGGTGGTTGAAAATATCTCATCATTAATGTATTTATTGATTAAAATGATTGCTTTATATCAAGCAAATTTTGGTTTCTTATATATGTATAATGCTGGTCTCAGTAAGACTTCTGACTAACAATTTAGCTGTACATCCAATTTAAGATTAATAGACTTATGGTGATCATTTTCTGCCTATATATTTTATCAGTGGTAATAAATTAGAACTATTTCATTTCAAATGTCAGGAACATGAGTTATTTGGGGTAGTCTTTCTGGGATTACTAACTTTCTTATAAAAATATGTATGATGATTTTTCTTCATAAGTGTTTATATTAGTCCATTTCCACCCTGCTGATAAAGACATACCTGAGGCTGGGCAAATTGTAAAGAAAAAGAGGTTTAATGGGTTCACAGTTCCACGTGGCTGGGGAGGCCTCACAATCATGGCAGAGGGCGAAAGGCATATCTTACATGGCAACAGGCAAGAGAGAGAATGACAGCCAAGTGAAAGGGGTTTCCCTTGATAAAATCATCAGGGTTTGTGAGACTTATTCACTGTCACAAGAATAGTACGGGGGAAGCCACCCCTGTGTTTCAGTTATCTCCTACCAGGTCCCTTCCTCAACACGTGGGAATTATGGGAGCTACAATAGAAGGTGAGATTTGGGTGGAGACACAGCCAAACCATATCACCATTCAACAGGCAAAAAATGGTGCAAAGAACAAGAAACATAGTTGATATCAGTAATGTGTTTCTTTGTGGATAGGGAAGCAGATGAGAGTGGGCTGGGAAATCAAAGGTAAATTTTTAATTCATTATGTTCCTTCCTTAAGCTAGGCCACATCTCCCTGTATGTAAGAGGAGTGATTAAGCCTTGTTGATATGAAAACTCTGCAGCTCTATGACACACTTCAAAGGAGCCAGAACCTCAGAATTTAAAAAGTACAAAAATGGAAGAGAAAAAAGAGGAAATTTTCATGTTTTACTACTCTTCAATAACATATAAGCCAAATCATTACACGCTATTGACTTTGAAGGATATGCTTAAACTACTTACTAGTGGAAAGTGATGTGAAGTCACTGAGATTTAGCAAAAGGTAGAAGCAGCCTGTTTACATTTGTTTTTAAAATGTTGCTTATTGTGTGGTTTGACTTGTGAAATTAGTGTTACACTTGGGAGCAAAAACAAATTGGGGTGGTTAAGAAAGTTTTGAAAGTTATAATACATTGATATGATCTACTTATTCTGCTTCTCTCTTATCTATATAACGCTTATTTACAGGTACCTGCAAAGCATTCCTGTTCACCTAGTGGCTGCTAACTGCAGGTGTAGCACTCCTGTTACTGCTGACCCATTACATGATTTCTTGTTGTGCATTTGTCATCAACCGTTCAGTTCCACAACAATGAAATGCATTTCTAATGAATAATTTGTTGGTGCTGGGGGCAGAAATGTCATTTTTCACTACAAAATCCTAGTGGTTTTAGGAATATAATCAAATGATACAGACTACAAGCTGTAATCTATGTTTCACTTTTCAGGGGCAAAGATACCTAGAACTTTGGAAACCTAAGTGATGTTATTCTATACTCTGACAGCAAGAAAAGGGTGGAAGAGGGGTGATGTATTCTTGAATGAAAATGAACAAAATATTTTCTTTCTAAAGGCATATAGAAGTTTTTTGGGATTAAATATCTATTTAAGGTGTCAATAGACTAAAGTATGCATGCCTATATACTCCACCAATCTACTAGTATGAATCTATCCCAATCTGAAACATCCAGTAGGCTTTGCATTTAGATGTTCATAGTACCGTTATTTATAATAGTGAAACACTGGAAACAGCATAACTGTAGGTAAATAGATGTGTTAGGAATTGTATATATTGGATATAATATTATGTATAATTTTAGTAATATGAATCACCATATGAAATAATGGGGAAATGCTTACAAAATAGCATTAGGTTAAAGCAATAGAATTGCAAGTTTGTACAAATAGTATCATCACCATTGTGTAATGCAAACCCTGGCACAGAAAAGCAATAGAAGACATGCACCTTAACGCTGGTAGTGGCCATGTTTAAGAGGTAGAATGAAAGAGGATTACATGCTGAGACTACTGCATCTTCCTAACTTTCTGCATTTCTTGCATTCTCTATAACAAGCATTCATTTCACAATTAAGTTGAAAAATATAAAAATTCCATTTAGACTTTTATCTGAATCCCTCCAGTTTTCAGGTAGCAACAGAAGGCACTTGTAAAGCTCAAGCTGCCCTGCAGAGGTTCCTTCCCAAAGTCCAAATCCTCACTAACATCCTCCATAAGCAGCTTAGCCATAAAGCCGGCTCTGAGAGTGCTCCTCCCACCACCAGCCTTTCTACTCAGCAGTGCCTGCCTCCCCTTCATCTCCGATCTGGAATTACATTAGAATCCCTTCTCCCTCAGCCTGTGCCTTTCTCCCCAGAGCCTCAGCAGGGCCTTTCTTCTCTTCTTTCTTGATTTCCCTTCTGAATCTTCCTGGCATTCTCATTCCAAGGCCAGCTGGCTGATTTTCTGAAGCATTAACACTTCCCCTCTGCTGACTTAGAACTGTTTAAAACCCATCACCCACACCTCCCTGGTAAGCAGGTTTCTACCACAGCAGGCTGCATGGTGGGATTTGGCAAGTGTGGGGAGAGTGGAGATGGAGAAACTGTCAGAAAAGAAATTGGCCACTACCCTAGTTTGGTTTTGCTGCATTCATTTGGAACACTTGGAAGGCATGGAGAGTGCTTAATGAAGACCCATTAAAGGGAAAGCTGGGTTGTTTAAAGAACCATTAATTGTGTTAAGCCTGGTTCAGCAGTTCAGAATTTTATAAATAGACTTTCAGTTTTGCCTCAAAAATTGTCATCGCCATTGCTTATGCCAAAAAAAGCACAACAATTTCCAGATTAAAAAAAAAAAAACTTCACTGACATTTATTTTACGTGGGCTTAGGCAAGATTGGAGTTGCTAATTTGTTTTCACTACTGGTGAATCTGAAAATGTGAAAGGAAACCTCAAGTTCTTCCAAACAGTGGAGAAAGGGAAGTGTGCATCATGCCCCTGGTTTGTTTTCAAAATATCCATGAATAAATTGCCCCTGCTCTGGGAAAGTCACTATGCAAGAAATGGTGAATAATAAACATGAATAAACACAGTCTAAGTCCTCAGGAAGGTTACAGTGTAATAGTGGAGACCTCACCCCAGCCTACCCCAATAAAGGGAAGAGCACAGAGAGACTGGAATGGGGCTGAGTTCCAGTAGAAAGTGTCTAGGTTGCATAATTCAGCAATTCAGTAACATCATCAAGGACAAATGTCCTTTTGTCTTTCCTCTCTGCCATCCTCAGGGATGAATGGCTTTTTAATTTTTTTATTTCCTTAGGCTGGATTTCTTAAACACTTCATGGTGGCTAAATGTTGAAGGCAGCTTTCAAAGGCAGAAGAGGGAAATGTCCCTTTCTTATGTTCCTTTTAAAAAGTATGATGAACTCTCAGCTGACTTCCTCTCCCATGCCATTGTCTAGAAAATGTTATATAAATTTTCTAAAGCCAATTACTGGGAAGGGTTAAAAATGAGTCCCAGAATTAACCAATAAATAGCAATTGTATAGCACCATATTATCTTGCGGTGAAAAGATTAATTTACTAAATGTGAACTTTAAAAATATACTACAGCTTTGCGTAATTCTGTTTTACATTTTTTTCATTTGTTTTGCTGCTCATAAAGTAATATTATGTCACTGTATACTAAAAAAGTAGAAATAGCCCAGCCTCTCTCCTCCTCTGAGAAGCTCTGTGGGGAGACTGGACTAGCCATGGGAGATTCATGGAAAAGCAGTAAGACTGGGAATCTCTCAAGCTACTTTGGCCGATAATATGATTTAACTTATAAGAAACAGAATACATTTACCAGTATAGCACCAACCAGGCCCAAAGAGTGTCTGGAAATTATGAAATGCCTTTAATGGCTTGGTGGCCCACACTGAGTTCTGGTGTCATTTTGGCAAAATGAAGGAACCACAGAGTGAGCCCTTCATGCCAATAATGAACGTAATGGAAATTGACTTCTTTCCATTCCAGCTGTAGCAGCAGGAGTAGGTATTGCTGCCAACAAAAAACTCCATCATGGTTTAGAGTTGAAATACTGGTCAAATTGAAGGGCAGGGGCAGCATTCAGCACAGATGCTACATGCCAAATTGCCAGTCTCATGTCCAGAGCTTTGCTTCTGGTGTCACAAACACCTCCTTTGAGATTGTTTATCCTGTTCCAGCCTTTTGACTAATGAACTATTCATTAACATTTATTAGTATTAACAACTGTCATCTGTACATTTTTTTGTAAAGTGCTTTCCCTTTTATGTTATCTTAATCTCTGCAGCCACTCAGTGAGCTAGCTATTATTATTATCTCCTTTTTACCTGAACAGAAATCGAATTCAGAGATGTAACATAGGTAACTTGCCCTAGGTGAAATGTATAAGCCTTGAACGTGAGAGTTGAGCCTATTAAAAACTCAACATGGGGAAGTTGGGCAACATACAACTCTGGCCTTGGAAGAACTTATTTTGTAGCTGGAAAAATGAGGAATGCAGATAAAGAATATCCAGTAAGTTGTTGGATGCACTAAATAGAGGTACACAAGAGAAGTACAATGCAGGGGAAAGGAAAAAAAGTCCATCATTTATTACAGTAGTCCAGACTATTCATTTTTTTTTTTCAAGGTTGAGGTAAATTAACGTTTTTGATATCTTTCAGTGCTGACATGTTGGCTTTTGATATTCTATCGGCCTCTAGATGACATCATAAGATCTTACGCATGGTCCACACCCAAGGACAGAATAGGGAGATCAGCTTAACTTTCTAATTCAGATATCAGTATAAATACTGTCACCTCAGATACACCTTAATTCTTAGGGTAATTAAATTTGTATTCGTTTTTTCCCAATGACTGCCATGAGGGATAATTGAGAGAAAGCATGATAGTTTAGTAACTTGAAGGGGAAACAAAAATAGCCAGGAAACAAATCTGATAGAAACATGGAAATTCTGAGCTTAACTTTTAGAGTCTTTTCTCTTTTGGATGGAATGACCTTCTTCTCATGTTTGCCACATATTATGATGGGTATTTCTATTTGTAGAAACTTACCACTTGATATATTAAAGGAGCCTTTCAGAAGATGTTTTTCACTTTTACTAATTTCAGGTTAGAATTCATCACTGAAGGTGTGAGACTGTCTTCTGTGGAACCAACCCACACATGATCTCTTTCTTCTGGTGTCAACTCCTGGAGTTTTTATTTTTGAAATTATCTGTATAAAATCGAGTATCAAACTGATTATTCAAGCTGTCCGCTGATAATCAAACAACGAGCAGGTATGAGTCACTTAGCACAGGAAAAGTTGGTAAAACTATCCCAAAAGGTCCTTGAGATATTGAAGAAAAGAATTTTGGTAGCTGTCTGAACTCAAGTCTATTACAAGTATCCAACCCTTTGAGAAAACACCAACTCACTTCTGCAAGTATTGCTCCTTGAAATGTGGCTTTCTGAATGTCTTCTATGTCTGTCGTTCCACAAAGACCCCTTCCACTGTGTTGTCTTCTGTTCTGAAGCCAGTTGCCTGCAATTATGAAGCCAAAGTGCTCAGCATATGTAAGACTAAGGATAAGACTTTACCAGCAGTACCAATGGAGTGGATAAGTGAATGAAAACATTTGAAAGAAAACACTTGCCAGTGCAAAATTGTCTTCAGCCATGGCTACACAGCTTACAAAAATGCTTCCATGGAAACCTTCTAAATTCTTCTAAGTTGTATGTATTTTTTTAAGGAAACATAACAACAAAGTTCTCCACTAGTTAGAAAAATAACTGAAGACATTTTGCAGTTGTATCAGAGCTTTGATTTCAGGATTGGTTGGCAATGTATGAAGGCACTTTCAACTCTGTAAATATTATGGATATGTACTTTGAAAACAGCAAATTAAGGAATGATGGAAGATAACTGAATAGTCATGACAGTAATACTTTTTTCTTTGCGTATTTTCAAAGCCAAAGAAGAAAAACTTCAAATTGAATTTCAGCTTGAACTACATTAATTCCCAGAGTATTCCTTTCAAGAGCCTTGGTAAATCAGCCCACTGTGAATATTTCCTGATACTCAGATATATAAACTTTGAGTCCCTTTTATCCCTGGTGCTCTGAGGTTAAGGCCAACAGATGCCTGTGACTTATTTAAAAGTTTTCTTCACCAACAAAAGTAAAGCAGAAAAAGTGCAGAACAATCGCCTAAGCATAGCTTACATTTGATGTTGCTTGTACACGTTGTAGTATATCTTATCATTTAAATTGCATTCAAGAGTTGGAGAAAGGAAGGAGGCAGAGGTACTTGTAGAGTGATCACACCCCATAAGAAGTTAAAGGCCTGGGAAGCCTTGAGATCCCTCTCCCTGTGACAGGCAGTAGTCAGTCTCTCAGTGGTAACAAAGTAAAGGATTAGGTTGGTGCAAAACTCACTGTGGTTTTTGCCATTACTTTTAATTATTTTAATAGGTGAAGGGCAAGAAATAGAATTGTGGTAAACAGTTCTAGGGCAGCAGAAGATTCTAACTGTCAACATGGGGTTCATTTCTCCTTCAACCAACATCCAAACCACTGCTTAAGTGTACAAGAGAAGGCTTCAGGAAATCAATAGGATCTTAATATTAAAAACTCACAGTGATAATCAGTGACTGCAGAATCAGTTACGTCTTCCTTACACACTGGTGTTATCTGAAATTAGTGTTGGTAGTTGATAAGAAATGAGAACAATGTAAATGGTTTCACTCAATCCAATACTGTTTCAATCTCTTTTTTATGTTTTATTGAAACCCAAAAAGGATAGAGAGACTGAAAGGATTTCTGACTCAGCCTGGTGTTCTTCAAGATCGATTACTCTCCTCATTACAAGATACTTAGATTTATAGATACAAAAAGTATTCCCCTCCAACTCCCCCCTTCTCAGTTTCTCAGTTTTTACCAGAATTCAATTTTGCAAAGGCAGTAAATGACAGCCAAATGTGCTTGCAATAAAATAATTTTCACAAAACAAGCTGATTTTGGCAAAAAAGGGACAAATTCCTGTGAAGAGGTTCGTATTTGTGGGGCTCAAATAAAATGTTAATGTGATCCTCTTATAAAAGGTGACAGGGGAAGAAACTGAAGACAAGTTGTCATAAATATGGTGAGCAAAATTTAAGACTTAGTGATGTTACAATTCCATTCACATCAACACCCTGCATTCAGTTTCTGGTGGAAAGTCTAATTAGTTCTTTTTGCTGAACTATATTAAGGGCTACTGTTTCTCTTCAGCAAAATGGAAATGAAGAAAAACCTGAAATTTCACTTTGCAGTATCTCTGTCTCAGATTTCTCATTCTATAGGTTCTTCTTTCATACCCTTTTTTTCCCATTTGTTTTCATTTTCCTGGCTAGGAACTTTTATTGTCCTAACTTTAAAATTCCTGAATTTTCACCACATCTTGGACACTGGCTTTAATTAAGCTTTGGTCATTCATCACATAAACATGTTTTTGATTAGAACAAGCTTGTCCAACCCATGGCCCACGGACCACATGTAGCCCAGGATAGCTTTGAATGTGGCCCAACACACATTTGTAAACTTTCTTAAAACATTATGAGATTTGTGTTTGTGTGTGTGTGATTTCTTTTTTTAAAGTTCTTCAGCTATTGTGAGTGTTAGTGTATTTTATGTGTGGTCCAAGACAATTTTTCTTCCACTGTGGCCCAGGAAAGCTAAAAGATTGGACACGCCTGGTTTAGAACATGGATTGTTGTTCTTAAGGTCTCATCGCAGCCCTCACATCTTTAGATAAGCTTTTCCTAACTTCCTGATTTAGGTCAAAGTCCCATTATCTAAATAATGTATCTTTCTTTCATGTCGCTTTTCACAATTGCAACTTTACATTTATTTGTATGACTTCATTCAATGGTCGACTTCTGGATTAGCCCTTAGCTCAAAGTGCGGGCAGAGTGCATGTCTATTTTTGTTTTCCACTGTATTCTCCATGCCTAGCACATAGTATATGCTCAACTAATATTTGTTTAATAAATGAATAAACGAGAAAATTCTTGCTGCATATAACAGTTGCTGACTAACAAGCATCCTAAGCATAACAAATCCAAAACTGAGGTCTCAGTCCTTCCAAACTCTCTTGTCCTGTAGTCTTCTCCATTCGATAAATGGCAACGTAGCCTTTCCTGTTTCTCAGCCCCAAATTCTTTGTCATCTTTCACTCCTTGGTCTTTCTCTCACACTACAAGTTGATTTTGTCAGTAAAGCCATTTGGTTCTGTCTTCAAAATTCTGTTTATTCAGAATTCAACCACAATGCCCCATGTCCACTGTTCACCTTCTAGTCTAATTCACTATCCTCTTTGGCTGGAGTAGTACAATGGCCTCGTAACCGATCTCCCTTTTTGCTCCTTCACCTCACTATATTTCAACACAGCAGAGTATTTTGAAAACATAACTCAAATTTTGTTATTTCTGTCTCAGACTCTCCAATGGCTATCTCATCCCTGATAAAAGTCCCTATGGTGACTTACAAAGCCCTGCATAACCATGACAATGGGCACTTTGCTGTTATGTTCCCTGCTATATCTGCAGTGCATAGGAAAGTCAGCAGCACGAAGTAGACACTCAATATTTGTTTAATGAATTTGTGCACCTACTAGTCAGAGGCTGTTTAAAAAAGTATTCTCTGACTCTTAAAACAAAATAGAACCTTCTACTGGGTTCCAGTGAATACAATTATGTGTTAGTTAACTCACACTCAGAGTGCTCAATACATAGCATGACATTATGAACCTTTGTTCCAAGTCTTGCTCCTGAAAAACATGAATAACAATACTTGTATTGTGAAGTCAATTTTGACTCATTAGGAAAATCATTATTGCAATCAATATTAGCTCAAAGAATCGTTCAAGGGCATACTATGTCACAGCCTGCCTATTGTGGTTGACTGAACTTAGAATTAGAAAAACCAAAATTCCGCTTGGTAATTTAGTCTGCTTTTATGCACTAGAACAACTGCTCAGCTTGGTGGTGATTTTGTGACATTTTTCAGGTAGTGGAAATCATAATCCTTGAATATTTTTGGTGAGGATTTTTCATTTGCATTTTGGCAATTGGCAATTCACTAAATCTACAATTCTACACCAAATCATATACCAATATCATTAGTGTTTGCTTCGGTAACCTGCTTGGGATATGAAGATTTAGCATGGTACAATTTAAGATCTTAAAGGGAAAATAAGGCAAGGGGCTGTGGGGATGTGGTCACAGTAGGCCTCTGAAAGCATTTGTAGGTTTTGTTCCGCCCATTCATACAGCATATGGAAGTAAAATGAATAGTGAAAATGTTAAATTGGGAAGATAGTAGAGACATTTCACGTAATTTAAATGAAAAGTAATAGCTAATATACTATGAATTTCTACCTGTCCTTGATCCTCAGATGGCTTTCTCAGATGATTTTGATGTTATGATTGAAATTAGGATGATGAAAGGAGTAGAGGAAAGGTGGTAATGTTAAAGGTGATTATTTAAAGTTTGGCTTCTGAACTGTTCATCCTTCCTCAAACCCATTAATTTCTATATTTTGAAGTGTATCTAAGGGTGTTTCAGAAAATTAGTTTTGTTCTTGTGGTTGGAGAAGCTTTCTAATTTTGTTAACTACATCTCATTAATTCAACAAATATTTATTGAGCACCTACTTTGTGCCAGACATTGTTCTAAGCTCTGGATTTGAATGCTATTGCATATGCTTCAGTAGAGAGCCATCATATGTCATTCTGAACTGTCTGGAAAGAAGATTTGTCTCATGAAAAGACTCTACAAAATTTGAAGAAAAAAAGAAGAATTGATTTTATTTGGATAAGAAGAATTCATAGTAAATAATTTTCCTAAAGTCACATTTTTATTTGTTCCAGAAACGAGAAGGTAAAAAGGAAAAAAATTGGGGGATGACACTTTAAAAAATATACATATTTCCACCATTTAATATAATTAAATTGTTCTTGAATAAAGTAAATTGGGATTTATTGAAAAATTAGGTCATTTTATATGCAAAACTTTTTTTTACAAGTTATTTTAATGATTACTCTTCAGGTGATTGATTTGTTATTGACATAGACAATCTGAGATTAACATTAAGATTGCTAGAATATGAACAAAAAAAGCAAAACAAGAAACAATGGATTGGCTTCTTTTTTATTAAGTGACTTTTGCCATATAGACGTGGAAAAATGTGATACAATAAATCAATAGATTTAAGTGCTGCAGTTTACAGGCACTGAATCCAACCCAGGAAAGTAAATCCAAGGTCCTCTTGGCTTTTTCATTTCTATTATCAAAACAGTTATTGTGGCAGGATATTCAAAGAGATGATACTCATCTCAGGGTAGGAGAGAAAGTCACACAAAAACAAAGTACAAAAAACAAACAAACAAAAGTAAAAGAATGAAGTTTCACAACTATTGGAAAAAGATAAACTATGAACCCTTTAAAATCTAGGGCTCATAGAAACATACCACATCCATATTCAACATTCGGATAAACGCATTAGATCCTTAGGCATCCTTTAAAGACCCATATGTTTGGTATTGTTACAATTGCACCAAACATAGACAAATTTCCATCTGAGACTCTTTCACTTGTTTTACTCAAAGAAGGAACCTGCTCAAGCAATAAGACCCTCTTCAAAAACCCCCTTCTAACCTAGAATGGCCTGGAGCTCATGCTGCTCCCCCATAGCAAATGCATCACAAATGAATGGAAGCTATTACACTGGAGAAGACCGATTCTAAAATAATAAAAATTACTTATCCTTAAAGAGGATTAAACATATCCTCAAACTAGAAAACTAGAGACAGCTGAAATTTTGTACATTTGCACGCTCACATTTAAGCAATAACAGTTAACCAAAATGCAAACTATCAGAAACACATCACTGAGCAACCTAGGAATTTCGCAGTCAGCTACAATGCTGCAGTGGGAGCCTTATATGACATGTTACCCTGTCTTGACTCTGCTTATTCAAAGTCCTTCATCAGGCAATAGCAATTCCCCAGGAGAATGCTAGCTGTTTTCTTTTGGAAAAATACAATTATGATGCATGACTATAGGTTAGACTTACATTTTTGACATGCTCCTCCCCACATATATGCATAATAAGTTTGAATTATTCTTCAAAGTATATAACCAAACAAGTCCACTGTACGCAATGTTTGCATCACTAACTTTACAACAATATGAATTACGATGAAATGAGTAGCAGTAGGTGGGGAAGGGCACTGGGTTTTAATCCATTTTCTTAATCTGTGGGTTAATTGTCATAGCTAGGGTAATTCTAGCTAACCTTAAAAAGATCTAAGTTTAAATGACTGCATTGTTGAGATGCTGATCATGGGTGGCTGTTGTGGTCTATCTGCCTGTGATGTTTTGCTGGAGGAAACTTGGTTGGCTGAAGGAGGAAGATGGAATGGGAGTTAGGGACACTTAGGCTAGACAGAGGCAGGGGCTTGGCATGGGACAAAGCAGCATCTTTTCTCTCAGGCCTATGGACTGCGGCGTTTTCATTTCTTGTAAGCATTTGCCCTGAGGGGAGCAGGGTCTTAGCTCTGCAATCATCTTCAAGAAGAAGAAAGGCAAACTGGCACCAAACAGCTACAGAAAAAGGGAGTCTGTCCTTTTAAGTACAGAACAAAACAGCATACCACTTTGGGGCTCCAAAGCCTGGTGGCTTCCTATTGCTTTTCCTTCTCAGAGAGTGAGGAAGATGTAACCACTTGATTTTCTGATAATTAATATCTGGCGTCTTAGCCTGCCTTCCCAAGGCCCAATGAGCTGGAGTGTTATTTCTGCCCCTTAATGATGAGGCAGGAGGAGGCCTCGTGGACATATGTTTTGTTCATGCCCATGGCCTCACCAGAAGTCTCCTGGCTGACAGCCACAGGACACAGTTCACCATGCATCAAGCATGAGTCTTTTCACAGGTTGGCAGGAGTGCAAGCTAGAGCTGCGTTTCCTGGCCTCAGAAATTCCTCCTAGTACATATTTAAGTTTCCTTGATTTATTCCCCATATGGTCCATGTGGTTAACCATGGTTTTATTTTTTCTTAATAGCAGTAAAGAGAGACTCATCATGACCCTTCCTCAGGCTCATCACTCGCTCAGACCTATAATTTATTAGGAACATCTTCTGTGGGGAAGAATGGCTCAGCTATTTGGTAATAGGATATGGAGCGTATGCACACTGTGCACTGTGCTGCTTAGGGCCAGATGGTAGCTCTGGTAAGTCAGTGAGGCAAGTGAGAATCTGTTTTCCATCCCAATCTGCCAAACAGGCCAGGTAGGGCCCAGGCTAGGTCAAGAGGGGGCCAAGTCTTCCTTCTTTGCATACCTTCAGGGCTGTCTGGAGGGCCTCATAGAAACGGCATAGACATTTGAGCAAGGTAGACTTCTGTCTGATTTCAGGAGTCTACTGCAGTGGTTCCCAAGTAGGGTCTTTTGGTCCCCCAGGAGACATTTGTGATTGTCATGACCTGGGAGGTGCTACTGAAAGGAGGCCAAAGAGTATTAAAGGTCCTGCAATGCACAGGAGAGCCCTTCTCCCTTGCAACAAAGAATTATTGGGCTCAGAATGTCACGACTGCTGAAGTTGGGAAATCTCATCTTGCTGGTTGATACTAGTTTCTTTACCTCTTCTAAGATGAGAGCTAAGTATTGATCCTAGTTATAGGACTGTTATAAATATTAAAGTAAAAAAACATGAGTACAAAATATCTGTGCTAGGTACGGGACCGACACAACTCCTGTCCCCTCCCCGCCCTTCCCCTGGTATCCTAGTATCTATAGGCTGTCTACTCACACTTGCCCTCTGCTCCCCAGTACAAATCTGTTTTCAACTTAGCTTAGGCTAAGTTATGTGAAGTTATTCTAAATTATTCCAAGGTAACAAAAAACTCCCAAATTTCAGAGGTTTGTACCCATCAATGTTGGTTTCTCATTCCTGTGACTGCCTGTTAGGGATGGCTCCAGCTCTTCAATCAAGCTCAGGCTAAAAGAGTAGCCTCTGTCTGGGACACTGTGATGTCAGATGAAAAAAGAGAGGGGCAAAACTATATGCTGGTTTTTAAAACTTCTACACAAATATATCCTGCGGTGGCTCATGCCTGTAATTCCAGCACTTTGGCAGGCCGAGGTGGGCAGATCACTTGAGGTCAGGGGTTTGAGACCAGCCTGGCCAACATGTTAAAACCTTGTCTCTACTAAAAAAAAAAAAAAATTAGCTGGGTGTGGTGGCGCATGCCTGTAATTCCAGCTACTTGGGAGGCTGAGGCAGGAGAATTGCTTGAACCCAGGAGGTGGAGGTTGCAGTGAGCCGAAATCACACCACTGCACTCAAGTCTGGGTGACAGAGTGAGACTCTATCTCAAAAAAAAAAAAAAAAAAAGTGTCCTACATTACTGTTTTTTTGGCTTCCTATTCATGTCAATTTTTCTTTCTTTCTTTTTATTTTTTTCAATGGGTTTTCACTCTTGTTGCCCAGGATGGAATGCAATGGCCGATCTCGGCTCACTGCAACCTCCACTTCCTGGGTCCAAGCATTCTCCTGCCTAAGCCTCCTGAGTAGCTGGGCTTACAGGCGCCAGCCACCATGCCCCACCACACCTAGCTAATTTTTATATTTTTAGTTGAGATGGGGTTTCACTAGGTTGGCCAGGCTGGTCTCAAACTCCTGACCTCAGGTGATCCACCCACTTCAACCTCCCAAAGTGCTGGGATTGCAGGTGTGAGCCACTGCGCCCAGCCCACCTCATTTTCATCTTCCCTCCCTGGGCTCATGGAGATGGCAGGACACACACCACTTGCCAAGGGACAGATGAGATTGACAGCAGTTTGTTGGTTATACTCACAGCCCAGAGTAGAGGACATTGTACATGATGGAGGGCCACCCGGGGTTTGCACTCAGGAATGGAGTGGACAAGCAGGGGCAGGGGGAGGCAGATAGTGTAGTGTCCAGAGGATGAGGTGCCCCCTCACTCACACAGGAGGATGTGATTGACTTGTTTGAATGATTTCATAGGCTGGCAAGCAATTGAAACCTGTTATTTAGGGAAACACAGGACTGTTTATGGTCCCTTTGATAAGAAAGGTTGTTTACTTTGAGCACCTTATCTGTTGGAGCAGAGAGGAGAGAGGAGCTAGGGATTAAGCCTTTCGAAGCCCTACTGATTTTACCAGATGTCAGGACAGTGCATAATACAGAGTCTTAATTTTAGACCCTAAACCCCAATCACTTCTGCTTACATTTCCTCAGCCCACATTAGTCACATGGAAAACTGAATTCAGTGACAAGTAACTTAAAGATCATTTATCATTTTAAGCCAGTGGTTTCTGAACTTCCATTTCTGCTCATGGACATTTCTGTTCAGTAGGATTTTACCTAAACATCATTGTTAACAACAACAATGATGGTATCAACAAAATCAGATCTAACAGGCTTGAAACAGGATCAGTGTCTGGGCATTCCACTGTCATCTCATCCACTGACATAACCTGACTGCCTGTTTCACACATGAGAAAACTGAGGCCCAGGGAGCAGGGAGTGACTTAATGAGTCAAACAGTAGAGTTCAACTCTTCCTGTGTGACGGTATATTTCTGAGCCAGAAATAACACATCCCATGGTGAAAAAATACAGGAAGAAAAAATAAGAGGGCAATGGATTCAAAAAGTACATCTGATATAGCGGAGGAAGGGGCAAAGAAGAGAGGGGGAATGACGTAGAAGAGGGAAGGTGGGAGTAATTATGGTGAGGAGAGGAAAGAAAGCAGAAAAGACAAGCTGCGGGCCACAAGGCCGATCCAAGTGTGTGTTACGCTGATGACTCCCACATCCCTTTGTCCGGCCAGAGCCCTGAGCTTCAGACTTGTAAATCCAATTACTCAGTCAACATCTTCACTTCAAGTCTGACAGGCATCTTAGTCTTCTCATTCCAGGGCAGAACTCTTGATTTTCCACCCTCCCCTCCCTGCTTCTTTTTAGCCTTCCTGACCTCGTTAGGTATGTTGTAACATCTACCCAGGGTCTCCAACCAAATGTACATGTTAATCATCGACTTTCTCTTTCTCTTACTTCGTATAGCCACTCCATTAGCAAGAACCACTGTTTCAGCTTCAACTATTTCCAGAATCTGAGCCATTTTCTTCAGGTCTACAACCTCCACCACCCACCTACAACCTCTGAAGCCTGGCAATGGCCTCTTGTCTCATCTCTCTGCTTTCCGATTTCCTCACAGCAACCTGAGTAATCACTATAGAACATAAACTAAATCATATCACTTCTCTGACTGAAACTCTCTAAATCCCCATCTGCACACAGAATAAAGTCTCAACTCTTTATCGAGACCTTCAGGCCCCACTTTGTTGGGCCCCAGCCCAGCTCTCCTGGCTGATGCTGTTTCTAGACAGTGCTATTCCTAGAACATTCCAAGACTGTATAATTGTATAGGCTCAGCACATAGATTTTTATGAGGCCTAACTCTTGTCATTCATTCATTCAACTAATATATACTCAGGTTCAAAAAATATAGCAGGCAGTATCTTCAGCACTGGAATTTTCATCTAAAATGTCTCCTCTTCAGAAAGACCTTTCCTCAAACTTGCCATCATTTACCTTACTTTTTATTCCCTTATCTTGCTTTTAAAAAATTATTATTATTGCACTTATTACTATATAAAATTGCATCACTTTTTAAAAACCTTTTTCTTCAATAAAATATACTTTCTTCAACCATAAGATATGCTCCAAGATCATAAAATAATCCAATCTTGAGCAACTCACCAACAGGGAAGAGAAGAATTCCAATATTTTAATTATGTTCAAATGTGTCACTATTACCAGATGAAACGTGTATGTTTGAGATATCAGAAAATAATGGTGGTATTGTTGATTATTAAGAGTAGGGAACAGAAGTTAATTTATTGAGGTAGGCAATTTATTACTCATCACACTCTGTTTCTTGCACAGGCTCATAAAAGGAACTAAGTAATCAAAGTTTAAGGAAGTATAAAAAAAGACATTGAAGTAACTCCTCAATGTCCTTGGACCAGTAGCTGGGGAAAGGTGGTTTACTCCATTGGTCTTCAGACCTAACTGCAAATCAGAATCTTTTGAGGGTGAAATTCACTGGCCCCCATCCATGGAGATTCTGATTCTCTAAGGCTGGGATGAATCCTAGGAATCTCAATGTTTTAAAGGAACTTTGCCAGGGCATTCTGATAGTCAGCCTCGCCTGGAAACCACCAGGCAAGAAACTTGCACATCCTACATGTTTTTACTAGACTAACGAAGTATTTGAATAAAGCTGCCAAATGGGTTGCTTTGGGTTGGAGCTTGGACATTGTTGATCTGGAACTTCCTTTTTGTTTTTTTCATGGCCACATACTAAACTTCGAATTCTGTGCCAGAAAGAATTCCCAGGTTATGTTAGATCCATGAAGAAAAAGTGAAATCTTTGATTATGTCTATCTTGTGAACATTTGCCTGTTTTTTTTTTTCAGAATAACTTTAGAAGCAAAAAACCCAAAGCAACAGGCCCCACAACGGAGCCTGCTACACTGTTTGAATAGTGAAATGCAGAAAGCTGAGCCATGACATTCACCTCTCCCTCTTCTAACACAGAAAACTGACCCCTTAGGTCCAGGGTGTCTGTGGTCATTACCTACTATCTTGGAACACTGGTTCATTTGATTATACTCAGAGATGTCCAGGAACAATTGCCATGATTAAATACATCTAATGGATTTAAGAATCCTATGAGGAAATAAGACAAAACTCATATGCTTGTCTTTCTTTTTCAACTGGGAGTTTATCCTCCATTGGGAGGAAAGACAAATGCAAAATAGAATTCTCTAGCCTACAGCATGCTAGATTTTATTGTCTTAAACTCTTTCATCCCCTAGTAGCATTTGCTGATTATATCTATAGAGTACCAGTGATTCTGAACTCACAGTACATTTGGGAAGTAAACCTAATGAGCATGTAAACATCCAATTGCAGTGTCAGGGAAACTTACTCAATACATTTCCAATCCTTAAAACATAAGCTTTCTGAACTATGGATTGGCAAAGCAGTACACGGATATAAGTTTTATAGGGCTGCATGAAAACTTTACATTACTGTAAAACGGAAATAAAGATTTTTCTTTAGACATTTTATTTGAAGCCATATTATTCCCAGTTCAAAAGCTGCACCTACAAATCCAGAGCATGAGCATGAATCTAGGTGCAATGGGGAGGGAGTTGAATTACAAAAGTTCCTCTTTGACAATGTATTGATGTACTAAGCTGTCAGTAATAATGACCAGCTGAGGGAGTTTCTGTAGGCCTGATGGTTAATCAGAAATGCAGATGTCACCATTAGACAGCCTGATTTTCCATAAATTCATTTTAGTTGGGAAGAAGCATTGTTAGAAGCTGGAATTCTCCTGCTTCTATCTAATACATGCAAATACTTTAAACTCATTCCTCAGTTCAGATGGCAGCAAATGAAAACTTTCCTTGTGATTCCTCATTCTGGTCTTCAAGGGGAACTATTTTTCCCTCCTAGTCCTATGTTCCTTTTGGATATTCCATCATTCACCTCAAGAAAACCTCAATAGGATTCCTCAAGACAAAAATAACAGCTTCACAAAGAAAATTCAGCTGGCTCATCCCACTCTTGCTTTTGATAGGTTAAAACATGAGACTAATTTACATACTGCTGAATAATTAATAAAATGTATAGCAGAACAGCTTGACAGAAAATACAAATAACTACATGAAATTACACAAGATATCCCTTCATAGACTAAACACAAATGAACTGTCAATAAAAGAACATTAGATGCAACAGGCTAATTTCGGTCAAAATAAAGTTTAATATTTCAATTTTTGGAAAGCAGGAGTAATAAATTGGGTAAGACAAACTAAAAGAACTGTAATACAAAGTGGCAAATACTTTATTGTAATAAAATATGGGGAAGTCCAAAGATGAGAAAGATCACCCCCAAACCCCAACCCCAACCCCCCCCCCTCTGTGAATGCTTCCTGACAGAGGTAGAATTTAAGACAAACCTGAGGTGTAGCTAAGTTTTAGCTATATAGAGTCAAAGGTGGGAAAGGCGCTTCAAGCTAACAGAACACGATCAAAGGCACAGAATGAAGAAAGTGAAGAAAATGTGTAAAGAAATGTAAATTGTAGTAGTTCCTTTGTTTTGTTTTTGGTTTTGGCCTTAGAAAATGTGTCCAGAAGTATATAAGCTTAGATTAAACTTTTGAGAAAGTAAATTACAGGCAGATTTCTGGGGAATCTGAACAGGAGATTAAGAACTAAGGGTACAAAAAAGAATCATTAAAAAAAACCCTTGGGTACAAAGAAGTGATGTAATTAGCACTTATTTTGGGAAGAGTCACCTAGCAGTAGTATACTCTGGGATGGAAATGAAAATTAACATAGGGACCTTGTTTAATATGTCTTGATATTTTTCAGGGAAATTAACTGAAATTTCTGCTTAAAAACATCTAGAATAAGATAAAGTCAAGTTTCTGAACTTAAGTATTCACTAAGAAATCTTGGGCATTTGACCATTAAAACCTCAGCTTTCCCACTTGAAAATGGGAGCAACAATGTCTTTCTCTAACCTCTAAAAACTTATATGTGTTGAACTATAAAAGACCCCAAATGGCCAAAGCAATCTTGACCAAAAAGAGCAAAGCCTGAGGCACCACATTATCTGACTTCAAATTTACTACAAAGTTATAATAACTAAAACAGCATAACACTGGCATAAAAACACAAAGACCAATGGTACAGAATGGAAAGTCCAGAAATAAATCCACACATTTACAGTCATGTGATTTTTGACAAGGATGCGAAGAACACATGTTGGAAAAAGGATAGTTTCTTCAATAAAAGGGGGAAAAACTGCATATTTACATGCACAAGAATAAAATTAGACTCTTACTCCACACCATATGCAAAACTCAACTCAAAACGAAGTAAATACTTAAACATAAGATGTGAAACTGCATAAGTAGTAGAAGAAAATGAAGTAAAAAAGCTCCATGGCATTGGGCTGAGAAATAATTAAAAAAAATATATATGGTCCCCAAAGCACAGGCGACAAAAGCAAAAATAGACAAGTGGGATTACATCAAACTAAAAAGCTTCTACAGATCAAAGCAAACAATCAACAGAGTAAAGAGACAACCCATGTAATGGGAGAAAATATCTGCAAGCCATACATCTAATAAGGGGTTAATATTTAAAATATTAAAGGAACTCAATAGTAGGAAAACAACCCAATTAAAAAGGAGCAGATGACTCGAGTTGACATTTCTCAAATGAAGACATAAAAATGGCCAAGAGGTATATGAAAACATGCTCAACATCACTAATCAGCAGATGAGAGCAAATTAATACCAGAAAGAGACATTATGTCAGACTGTTAGAATTGCTATTTTCAAACCATCTGATCTTTGACAAACTTGACAAAAACAATCAATGGGGAAAGGAGTCTCTGTTTAATAAATGGTGTTGGGAAAACTGGCTAGCCATGGGCAGAAAGCTGAAACTGGACCCCTTCCTTACACCTTACACTAAAATTAACTCCAGATGGATTAAAGATTTAAACATAAGACATAACACCATAAAAACTCTAGAAGAAAACCTAAGCAATACCATTCAGGACATAGGCATAGGCAAGGACTTCATGACTGAAACACCAAAAGCAATGGCAACAAAAGCCAAAATAGACAAATGGGATCTAATTAAACTAAAGAGCTTCTGCCCAGCAAAAGAAACAAATTAGAGTGAACTGGCAACCAACATAACAGGAAAAATTTTTTGCAAGCTACCCATCTGACAAAGGACTAATATCCAGAATCTACAAAGAACTAAAGCGAATTTACAAGGAAAAAAACAAACAACCCCATCAAAAAGTGGGCAAAGGATATGAGCACACACTTTTCAAAAGAAGACATTTATGAGGCCAACAAACCTATGAAAAAAAGCTTATCACTGGTCATTGAAGAAATGCAAACCAAAACCACATTGAGATACTATCTCACGTCAGTTAGAATGGCAATCATTAAAAAATCTGAAGACAACAGATGCTGGAGAGGATGTGGAGAGATAGGAACACTTTTACACTGTTGGTGGGAATGTAAATTAGTTCAACCATTGTGGAAGACAGTGTGGCGATTCCTCAAGGATCTAGAAATAGAAATTCCATTTGACCCAGCAATCCCATTACTGGATATATACCCGAAGGATTATAAATCATTCTACTATAAAGACACATGTATACGTATGTTCATTGTGGCACTGTTTACAATAGCAAAGACTTGGAACCAACCCAAATGCCCATCAACGATAGACTGGATAAAGAAAATGTGGGACATATACACCACGGAATACTATGCAGTCATAAAAAATGATGAGTTCATGTCCTTTGCAGGGAAATGGATGAATCTGGAAACCATCATTCTCAGCAAACTGACACAAGAACAGAAAACTAAACACTGCATGTTCTCACTCATAAGTGGGTACTGAAGAATGAGAACACACGGACACAGGGAGGGGAACATCACACACTAGGGTCTGTTGGAGGATGGGGTACTAAAGGAGAGATAGCAGGGGGTGGGGAGATTGGGGAGGGATAACATTAGGAGAAAACCCTAATGTAAGTGACAGGGGGGTGAGGCAGCAAACCACCATGGTATGTGTATACCTATGTAACAATCTTGCAGGATCTGCACATGTACCCTAGAACTTAAAGTATTAAAAAAAAAAAAAAAAAGAACTGCTATTATCAGAAACACAAGAGATAACAGGTCTTAGGATTTGAAGAAAAGGAAACCCCTGTATGCTGTTGGTGGGAGCATAAATTGGCATAAACATTATGGAAACCACTATGGGGGTTCCTCAAATTATAAACAGAACTACCATATGATCCAGTAATTCCACTACTGAGTATATATCCAGAGAAAATGAAATTAGTATATTGAAGAGATATCTGCACTCCCACATTTTTTTGCAGCATTATTTTTACTAGCTGAGATACGGAAACAACTTAAGTGTTTATTGACACATGAAAGAATAAAGAAAATGTCGGTGTGCATACACAATGGAATACTATTAATCCTTAAAAAAGAAAAAGCATAATGTTTTCAAGGTTCACCACATTGTAGAATGTATCAGTACTTTATTCCTCATTTACCCAATATTCTATTTAAAATGTAGATACACCACATTTTATTTAGTTATTATCAGTTATCGGTGGTGTTTTTTTTCCACTTGTTGTCTGTTGTAAACAATGCTGTTATGAACATTCATTTGCATGTTTTAATCTAAGTTTTCATTCCCAAGAGTAGAATTTCTAGGTCATATGGTAACTCTACGTTTAAACTTTTCTCAAACTCCTGGTGTTAAGCAATCCTCCAACCTCGGCCTCCTAAAGTACTGGCACTACAGGCGTGAGCCATAGCATCCAGCGCTATGTTTCAACTTTTAAGTAGCTGCCAGACTGTTTTCCAAAGCAGCAGCACCAACCTCCATTCCTACCAGCATCTTTTGAAGATTCCACTTTTTCTACATTCTTGCCATTTGTTGTTTTCAAATATTTTTTTTTACTATAGCTATTCTAGTGGATATGAATTTGTATCTCACTGTAGTTTTGATTTGCATTTCAGTAATGACTAACAATCATTAACAATGAGCATCTATTTATGGGCTTGTTGACCATTTGTATATCTTCTTTGGAAAAATATCTATTCAGATCCTTTGCATACTTTTCAAATGATTGTCTTTTTATTGTTGAGTTTCAAGAGTTCTTCATATATGTTGTATATAAGTCCGTTTCAGATACATGATTTGTAAATAGTTTCTCCCATGTTGTGGGTTTTTTTATTTTATTTTTTTTTTTGCTTTCCTGATGATGGTATCATTTGAATCATAAATATTTGAATTTTAAAGAGCTCCAATTTATCAATTTTTTTTTCTTTTTTCTTTTGTACTTTTGGTACTGTGTCTAAGAAGACTATGCCTAGCCCAAGTTCATCAAAATTTACTCTTATGTTGTCTTCTAAGAATTTTATAGTTTTAGTCTTACATTTAGATTTATAATCCATTTAAAGTTAATTTTTGTGTATGGTGGGATCCAATGTTATTATTTTACATGTAGATATCCAGTTGTCCTAAAACCATTTGTTGAAAAGACTATGTTTTCTTTTCTCATTGAATAACCTTGGCAGCCTTGTTGAAATCAATTGACTACAAATAGTTTTATATCTGGACTGTCAAATTTGCTACACTGTGGCACTTATTCTAGTACCACAATGTCTTGATTGCTTTAGCTTTGGAGTAAGTTTTGAAATTGAGAAGCATGAATCTTTCTACTTTGTTCTTCTTTTTCAAAATTATTTATCTCTTCTTGGTCCCTTACATTTCCACATGAATTTAAGATCAGCTTGTTGATTTCTACAAAATGCCCAGCTGAAATTTTGATAAGGATTACATTGAATTTGTAGATGATATTGGGTAGTATTCTTTTTTTTTTTTTTTGAGAAGTCTTGCTCCATCGCCAGGCGCCAGGCTAGAGTGCAGTGGCACGATCTTGGCTCACTGCAACCTCCACCTCCCAGGTTCAAGCAATTCTCCTGCCTCAGCCTCCCGAGTAGCTGGGACTACAGGCGTGTGACACCATGCCCAGCTAATTTTTTTATTTTTAGTAGAGATGGGGTTTCACCATGTTGGCCAGGACGGTCTCAATCTCTTGACCTCGTAATCCGCCTGCCTCGGACTCCCAAAGTGCTGGGATTACAGGCGTGAGCCACCGCGCCCGGCCTTGGGTAGTATTCTTAATATTATGTCTGCTAATTCACAAATGTGGGATGTCTTTTCACTTATTTGGTCTCCTTTCAAAATGTTATGTAGTTTTCAGAATTTCAGTTTTATGTCTTCTGTTAAATTCAGCTCTAAGTATTTTATTCTTTTCCATACGATCATGAATTGAATTGTTTTCTTAATTTGACATTCAGATTATTTATTTCTAGTGTACAGAAACACAATTGACTTTTTAGTATCTGTATCCTGAAATCTTGCTGAAACTGTTTATAAGTCCCAATAGTATTTTAGAGAATTCTTTAAGAGTATCTATATACAAGATCATGTTATTTATGTATAGGGTTAGTTTTACCTTTTCATTTCTTATTTGGATGCCTTTTATAGCCTTTTCATGTTTTATTTATTTATTTTGGCTAGAACCTGTAATATAATATTTAATAGAAACAGCAATAAGAGTGTCTTGTTCCTGCTCTTAGGGGGAAAGCATTCAGTCTTTTACCATTAAGTGTGATCTTAGCTGCTGTGGGGTTTTTAATAGATGTCCTTTATTAGGCTGAGAAATTTCTAGAACACATTATTTTTGTAAGAAAAATTATTTAAATAATAAGTATGCAAATTAATAAATACTTGATGAATAAATTGGATTTCATGGCTTCATTCTCAAAGCAGATCTGTACCACCCTGAACCCCCAAAAAGAAATCAGCTGAATTTGGATTCTCTTGAGAAAGTGACTTGAAACCTTTAAGGCTCCCATTTTACCCAGTTTTGTATGATTCCTTCTAACCAACCCTGTTGCCTCTTTTATTTGTCTGTTATCCTGATCATTATGGATACAGTAACTTTTAATGATATAATTCCTGTCTCTAATGATTGCTCGAATGCTAATGCCTAGCAGTTTCTTTCACATCTTTCATTATCGAAGCCTGATAAGCTCCAGGTGAAAATCCAGGGCAGTTTCTTTAGAAAGTAGAAGTAGCAGCCATTAATGAGACTGAGCCATTTCAGGAAATGATAAAAACTTGATCAAATGGAAACCCCAAGGAGACTATCTTCCAGTAGTTTGTAACAGTCTCCACTAACAATAAGAATTCAATTATTAGAAAAGTTACACCTATGGATATCATTAAAACATCAGAGAGCTCATTTTAAATAAACCCTGTTGCTAAAAATATATCTACTTTTGTAAAGAATGGGGGCTGAGGAAATTGCTGTATCACCAAGATTGCCCAAGGTCAATCGGGTAATCCATCTCTCTCTCTCTCTCTCTCTCCACACACACATACATTAACATATATATATTTTTTCTATATACTCTTGTAACTTATAACCCCTTCCCTATTTCTATTCATTTGCCTGGTGCTATTCAATAAATAGAAGCCACTATTTTTTTGTATATCAAATCCTCTTTGAGATAAAAAGATGTAAATATTTTGCAAAATTCATTGGAAGGAGTCAAAACAAAGGCCCTAAATAAAACATTATGGCCACAGGAATTTGGAGAGGAGGGCAAGGGGCAGCTATCTTCTTAAACATGTTTTCTTCTTCTTAAACATAATATAGAGTTTTGTGAGACAGCTCTACTAAGTCATAAAATACAATGTTTTCTTGTTCTTTGGACTGTTAATTGAGCATGAAGTGAAGACTTAAGTGATTTTTAGAGAGTTACATTTGAGGTTTGGACCAAGAAAATAAGAATTGAGATTGTTGAAATAGGCATTTTAGCAGTTAACAAATTTAACCTTCTTAATTTTGTCCTAGCTAAGATTAGTAATACCACCTAGCCAAAGAGCTTATTTCCTAGCAGGAGTCATGCAACCTTTCAATTGCTAGATGATACAGAAAAAGCAAATAATTTTGAAATATTGGAATTACCCTTCCTGAATAACAACAAAAAGCTTTTTCTAGTAGCTGTCTAGAAAATCCCCAGCCAATATCACAATTAGCTAAGAAGAAGTAACTAGAAGGAGATTTCTAAACATAAATGATCAAGATTAGCCATGGCAGCAGTTCTAATTTACATTTGATACAAATACACAGTTGTGGCTCTAATGCTCTATGTGAAAGCCCAATCAGCAAAGCACAAAAGGCTGCCTTCAAGGTAAAAAGGTAAGAACTAGACTTCCTAAGCAAGTGATCTTTACATAGGACTCAGAGGCCCTATGAAATTGGATTAAAAAGCCATTATTATTTCACCAATAATAACTGAAATTAACTATTTTCTTCAATTATGAATTTAAGACAATAATCCACAAAGTATTAACAAGATCTTTGACTATGACCAATAAGAAATTGCATATTATTTTACATCATTTTATATTTGTGGATATCTCAAAATAATTTCATTTGTTACTTTAAAGTAACAGTAGCCTTGAGACATAGAATAGAGTTTTATGTAAAACAGAGAAAGAATACATTTCATATACACCACAGATTTAGTTTTTAAAACATTTGGATAGCTACTGAAATATAATTTTTGTAATTATATATACATTTGCTTTTACTAATTTAAAAATATTTATCTGAAAAGTGATCTTTGGGTAACATCAGACTGCCAAGGTACCCACAGAACACACATAAGAAGCTCTGGTGTGGAGAGAAAAGGAAAGGAGACTGTTTATGCATGCTCCTTGCCTACACAAAAGGGACGTGCCCCACACTGGGCCTTAGGTCAGCTCGTATACATCTGCATGGCTTTCTTCTCTCTTTGCAGCACTCCTTTGTTACTTCCAGGTGACAGGAATTGAGGATTAACTTCCACTAACTGTGAATCAAATTCAAGATCCTGAGTCTGTTTTTACCAGAGAAGATGCTCTCAAATTTGCAAGAAACTTAACATTTACTCCCGCTTTAAAAGAAAGGAAAATTAGCAGCTCACATGGCAAGTCCAAAGGTGGGGCAGCTTCAAAAGGGAGATCAGAGAGCTTTGGTTCTGCTCCTCCAACCCTCTGAGCTCTTCCTTCTTTCCTGTGTGTGCTTCAACCTCAGGCTGACAGCAAGAGGCCTCCAGTGCTTCTGGCCATCACGTGAAGATACTACAATATCAGTGAAGAAAAAGGGGAGCATCTCTCCTTGTATTTACTATTTACAAGCAAGAAAACATTTCTGAGAACCCCCTATGGAGGATTTCTTCATGTCTTGTTGGCCAAGACTAGATCATGTTCTTATTTCTAAACCAATTGTTGGCAAGGAGACTCTGAGTCTCATGATTGGCTTGGACTAATCTTTGAGGACAGAATGTACATCGTAGACTCAATCTTGAAGATCCAATAACTTTCTTCTAGAAGCACAGCGTAACAGTGCTTTTATGAAGGTGCCGATACTAAACATTACACAAATAAATACAAGTTATTTCCACTTTTTTCCCATTGCATTATATTTGTTTATATTTGAGAAAATACCTCAGGCTTTAAGTCGCAAGCTTCTAGATGAGAATCATAGCGTGAACCAATTGGTGGCCTTATAAGGTGTTCTAAAGGTGATGTCATGCTGTGAGAAAAGGCTGACTCCTCTGATGCTGCCAGGCCTTTTTCACTGTTCTCCCAGATAGAGAAATCTTGCCGATAGAGAAGCTGCCAAAATCTGCCAGCCCAACTTTAAGACTCATTGGGCAAGTTTGGGTTGGAATTCTTAGGTTTTCAACACTGTGGTGTATCTAATTTTCTCACTAAGTGTCAAAAAATTCTGCAAAGTGAGAGAATCTTAATACACTTTAATTAATAATAAATGTGTCACCACCCGTAAGGGTAAAAAGGAGTATCTAAATCTAACATGAAAAGCTGACTTACATGACTCCAAATCATTTGGAATTTTAAATTTTAAAATGAAGACCAGATGTTTACAAAGTTCTGGCCCATCATTGTCCTGAAACCTCCTATCTCAGAATGTAAAATTTGAAAATGAATGAGAAATATGGTCGAGTATGCATATTACCTGAACATTTAAATAAAGATGAGAAATGAGTAATCTGTCCTTAGGAGTAGAGAGAAACAAAGAGGAACTAGAACGGGCAAGTGGAAGAGCATAGCCTGTACCCTGTGAAGGTGTCCTGCAGAAGAGTCAGTGAAGGGAGAAAGGAGCGCTAAAATGTTTCAGGGCCTCATCTGAAGCCGGCCTGTGCATGCACATGTAGCTAAGGTGAGGACCGTACACTGCCTGCAGTGCGGGTAGAAGGTGAACTTTGAGGAAGGAAATCAAACTCTTTTCTCTGGACCTTTTCAGTAATGCTGAGTCCAGGCTATTAGATCTGGTTTGGGCCTGATCTCTTGGTGACTGTGGGAGACAACAATATAATGCTTATTCTGACAAGCTGATCCTGAAACTGGGAACCCCTCACACTTCCAGGTAAGTTCTTGCTCCACTTATGTGTCTCCATAGCTGGCCTATATAGGAAAACCGAGGAGAAAGGAACTTACATTTTAGAGATGTGTAGTGGTTGTTTCAAGTTCTGTGTCCTTAACACACTTCCTTCCTCCCCACTCTCCGTAAGTCCCAGTTCCTTCACTGGCTATCTTTTCCCAGATAAACTCCTCACTCTTAGCCATGCTAGGTTGACCAGCGCTTTTCTGTGGTCTCATAACATTCTCCATGTACTTGCTCAGAATTTATCTGGTGTGTGTCTCTCTCATGCCAGAATGTGAGCTCTTCCAGGGCAAGCAACCAACCTTATTCATTTATATATCCACCTCCTAACAGAGTACTCAGCACATATTAAGTGCCAAATAATGTTTGATGTCATTGAACAGGAATTGCTCAAGCAATAAAACAAAGTGGCGTCACTTTCCCAGGAACATACACAGTGCCTTTCCAACCTATGCCCCTGCCCTCTTTCACTCTATAGGGAACATAAAGATGTTTTGGTGACAAGTTTTAGTGGTCTGTCATAGGTATCTCTATGGAGCTTTTCCATAATAGTTCAGAAAAATGAAAAGAAAAATCCCTAACATTTCAGTTCCAAATGCGTTATGAAATCTATCAGGTCATTAATACGCAGGCTTTAGTATTAAATATCATTATAATTCTTGTCCATTCTAAGGTCACCAGTATCAATCTCCCAATACATCAAGTCAAATTTAATATATATCAAAGAACATGATTAATAATAATAAGGCACTATCAACTAATAAGGGTTCCGAATGTGAATTTGGGATGATCTGTGACTGAGAAAATCCAATGAGAAGAAAATTACTTGAAAGATATTTTTAACCTGACGGAAAAAAGAGGTGAACTAAAATTACATAATCTATTATAAGATTTCAAACTCAAACATCAGAGTTCCTTTTGAAAGAAGGAAACTCAAAATGGATTCATCCTCTTAAAGAGTGAAAGGCATGAGATCCTCTAATCCTTCCCTGTCACTTCGTCTCCTCCACTCATTCCTGAACAGAAGGCAGAACATGGAGCCATCAGGAACTGTTCTGGCGGTTTTAGGAAGGTGAGGTCTAAAGGCTTTGATGTGAGAAGTCAGGATTTCCATGAAGCAATATTGGCTATTTTCTAGAAGAGAGACATGCAGAGAAATCATGTAGCTTCACTGACAGGGAAGGACTGAGCTCAGGCAAGACACAGATATCTGATGATGTTCCTGAACATGTGAGCTTTCTATGCTTCTGCATTTACACCCTCTTATTTGAGAGCCAAGAGACAAAAGGGTTCCGAGATACAGTAATCAGGCCCTCAAACCTGTCCTCTTTGGCTGTGGATATTTTGAATTCATATATCTGAGATAAATCTACCTTGTTTAGGGATTGCTTTTAGCTGGCAAAACAAATTCTTGAAGATGGTAAAATAGCTTAATCTTTTACCTGTCCAAGGAGTCACGATGACATGGAGCCACAGATTTCAATACCTTCTTAAATTCAATGGTATGTCTAATGGTAGAACTGTCTAGAAACCCAGAGGAAGTGCTCTAATTGAGCGGACAGGGATCCTTTATACCAGGGAACAATACCTTAAAGTACATTCATCCAGGGGGTTGTTCAAAGTGTTCCACTGGGAAGAAATGCAAGCATTTATATTTATATTTTTGTATCCTTTTACATTTATTTGATAGTACATAATTTATCGGTTTAGTAGGGCACATGTAAGATTTAGAGATAAATTTACACATATTGATGTGCATTCTATGTATTTTTTTTTTTCTGATAATGGTGTGCCTTGTTCCATTCAAACCTTGCTATTTTGATGACTTTCTACATTATTTCAGACTTCAGAAGGTTTTTCTATTCTGATTTGACTGCTCTAAAAGCCCTGGGCATGGCTGTTTCCATTTCATTTTAGTAAATGTTTAAGGCACTGGACATGCAGCTGTAAGGGCTGTTTTCTTTACAGCATAGAAGGAACACATTGCTGATTGAGCTAGGATATCGCCATTCTCAATGTGTTCTAAGCCCAGCAATATTGATCTGTATAGATATTGTGCACCAAGTTGCAGACTGAGCAATGCTGAAGTGGTTATGGGTTTTAGATGCATTGCCTACCAGTGCATGGTGCATTTCCTTCTTAGGATGATTATTGTTTTTTTCTTACTCACTTAAAGCCATCAGACTGAAATGATCATCTTCCTCCCCTGGTAAAGAATTCCTGCCCTGTCTCAGTCTGCTTACGGAATAGAGCTAAAACCATTCAAAACAACTTCAATATAATAAGAACACACAGGTAAAACGTTTTAGAAAATTCCTAGATTCCAATTACAAAAGTATAGCACAGAGATGAATAGAATCGAACATCTAAAGGACACAAATGCATCCCAACAAAGCAAGAGAAAGGCTCCCTGACTATTGAAAATAGAACACATCTGGATGTTGAAATAGTTTTCAATTTCAAGTCCTGTGTGGCCAGGGTTTTATAAAGTATTTTCTATAAAATATGTTACTAGCTACTTAAGCTATTCACTTTCTTCAGTAGCTTTGGGTTTATGAGAAGGCTAGAATAACTTGGAAAAAAGAAAAGACTCATCTGGATCAAAGACTATCCAGCTGAACATCAAAACAAAGACATAGGCATCTCTAGCAAGTTGTCAAAGGAATATTATGGATTAGACTTACATAGAGAGAGGAAAAAATAAAATTGCCTTCTCCCGTGAATTTTTTTTAGTGACAGAGAACATAGTAAACCCTGTATTTTCAAGAGAGAGAGGAGAAATCAGCCTGTCACTGTAATTTTCCACCTTATTTACAGATAATTTTCTTGGGAGATCCTGTTGCATGTGCTTCTTTTATCTTGTTAGCATTTGAGGGAATTCAGCCTGGATTCTTCCCTATGTCCAGCTTCAGAAAATTATATAAATGTAGAAACTTGATAGATATTTGGTATGATGGGGTCTTACCAGACTTGAAACTCAAATATGAGTTACAGCACAGTTACTGTTCCCAGAGTCCTGAAGGGTTTCTAGTCTCCTTGACTCTGTGTGAATTCAAATCCCTTCCTCCCAAGAAATTCTCCCACTCTAATTGAAAAGTTTTAACCACTGAGAACAGTTTTGAGCCTTTCTCAGTTACTGATGGTTTGATATAAGAAGAAATAAAAGGGTGGAGGGCTATCATCATATCTGTGGCTTTATGGCTTTCAGAGCCTGGAAACAATCCAATTTCTTTCCTGGAGTGAGGCCTGAGGCCTGAGATAACTAACTCTGCTAAGTGGTTCATTTGAATTAAGAGTAAACAAAATTGTTCTTTAATCTCTGCAGTGAATCCAACCATTTCAAACTTAAATTGGCTGCAAATATTAAAAGGAGACAAATGAAACAAGAGAATCAGAGAAACAAAGACATGATCATCTAATGCAAGTTCTTAAGAATGTAACCTGCAGATGCCTGTGAGGCTTATGGGAGGTGGAGAGGCTTGTCCTGAAAATCCAAGACCAAAATACTAGTATCTGCGCGTTACACAGTCCATTCCAGCCTAATAAGAGAACCAAGGAGAAAGGAACTTATGTTTTGGAGATGTGTGGTGGTCGTTTCAAGTTCTGTGTCCTTAATACACTTCCTTCTGCAGTTTGAGACCTCATTTCACGTTGTACCTGAAAGAGTCAATGGAGTAAAGGTGGGGCAGACTTGGGTGGTGGATGAGACTGGGCACATTCTTTTCAGCCTTTTTACTATATTTCCAAGGACATCCTTCTCTGTCCTGTCATTCAACCATTGAGACATCATAGGCTGATACATATCATTAATCTCTTTAGAATCAGTTTCATACTGGTAGAGCAGTGTGCCTATGTGTTTTCATCTAGGCAGACCTATTTAAAAATTTTGAAAACCATCATTTACTAGGCATCATATTAATTATTTAACTCCTCTTTATTTTCAAAACAGAAGCAAAAATATGTCCCTCAAAGTTTGCTAGGAAGGTCAATTTGGAGAATATTTATAAACTAATTTATTACTGGACATTACTTTCAATGCCCCAAACAGCAATTACTTTTGCACCAATATAATACCTCACACTAAATAGGAAATCTTTGTTCTTCCCTGTCCTACCCTTTTTAACATTTTACAGATCCACAGGGCATCAGAATCTATGCCATATATCCACCCCAATTAATACTTTGAAATACAAATTCAAAAACTGAGCAGTCTTCTTTCTATCAGTCAAGTCCTAAGATAGGAAAATGGATGAAGAGAAACCTAGAAAAAGAAAATAAAGCGGTGGGGCAAAAGGAAAAAAAAAAGTGGGTTCTATTACTCTGGATCCAAGCAACCAGGCAACGGGATCAGTTCAGCCAAGCATTACATCAAACCAATAAAAAATAATCAGCCAAGCAATTTGCTTAGTGATTAGCTGAGGTAATGTCATCCAAAGAATTTTAAGCAGAAGGTTTTTGTGAATATCTCACCTCGATCTTTCCTGCTTCTCCTTCCTCCTTCCTAATCCATTTGTCTGTTGTGGTTTGGGGGTACTTTAAAAACAATAAAATAGGGGAGAGAGATCCAAGATGGCTGATGATTAGCAGCTCGGGCACTTACCTCCCAGTGAAAGCGCAAAGAACGAGAGGACGCCACACTTTCAGACGAATATTAGTTGCTCACGGACCACGAGATTCCCAGTGGAGGAGCTCCACGGGTCGCCAGGGCGACTCTTGTGGCCGGCGTGGCGGTTTTGCTGGTGCCTTAGCACGCCAGTTCTTGGTGCAGAGTCCGGATATTCCCGGGCAGAAAAGCACCATCAATCTTAACACCGCTCTTTTGGCCGGCTCAGTGGATTGCTCAGATTTCGGCGCAGGGAATCAACAAGTTGGACGTCAGAGACCCAGTTAGAAAGTCGGTAATTATAAAGACGACAGACGGACAAATATATAATGAAGGGAAGAAACCAGCGTAAAAAGGTAGAGAATACTCAAAATCAGAATGCCTCTCCCTCTACAGGGGATTGCAATTCCTCATCAGTAACGGAACAAGGCTTAATAGATTACACCGGTATTCCAATAACAGAAGCAGGTTTCCAAACGTGGGTGATAAGAAACTTCTGTGAATTAAAAGAACTTATTCTAACCCAATGCAAAGAAACTAAGAACCTTGAAAAAAGGTTTAACGAAATGTTAATGAGAATGGACAATTTAGAGAAGAATATAAGTGAATTGATGGAGCTGAAAAACACAACACGAGAACTTCGCGAAGCATGCACAAGTTTAAACAGTCGAATTGATCAAGCAGAAGGAAGGATATCAGAAGTCGAGGACCAGCTCAGTGAAATGAAACGAGAAGACAAGAATGCAGAAAAAAGGATGAAAAGGAATGAGCAAAGTCTCCAGGAAATATGGGACTATGTGAAAAGACCTAATTTACGTTTGATAGGTGTACCTGAATGTGATGAAGAGAATGAATCCAAGTTGGAAAATACTCTTCAGGATATCATTCAGGAAAATTTTCCCAACCTGGCAAGGCAGGGTAATATTCAACTCCAGGTAATACAGAGAACACCACAAAGATATTCTTCAAGAAGACCAACCCCAAGGCACATAATTGCCAGATTTATTAGGGTTGAAATGAAGGAGAAAATACTAAGGGCAGCCAGAGAGAAAGTTCAGGTTACCCATAAAGGGAAACCTATCAGACTTACAGCAGATCTCTCAGCAGAAACCCTACAAGCCAGAAAAGAGTGGGGACCAATATTTAACATCCTTAAAGAAAAGAACTTTCAACCCAGAATTTCCTATCCAGCCAAACTAAGCTTTATGTGCGAAGGAAAAATTAAATCTTTTGCGAACAAACAAGTACTTAGAGAGTTCACCACCACCAGGCCTGCGTTACAAGAGCTTCTGAAAGAAGCACTATACATATAAAGGAACAACCAATATCAGCCTTTCCAAAAATATATCAAAAAGCAAAGAACTTTAACACAATAAAAAATTCACATCAACTAATGGGCAAAACAGCCAGCTAGCATCAAATGCTGGTATTAAACTTACATATATTTTAATTGGATAAAAAGCCAAAACCCATCGGTATGCTGCATCCGGGCCCAACTTACATGAAACAATACACAAAGACTCAGAGAGAAGGAGGAAGATTTACCAATTGAACAGAGAGTAAAAATAAACTAATAAACAAAAAGCAGCAGATGCAATTCTCACCTCTGATAAAGTAGACTTTAAAGCAACAAAGATCAAAAGAGGCGAGGAATGACATTACATAATGGCAAAAGGATCAATGCAACAAGAAGAGCTAACGATTCTATAGATCAACGAGATAGAAAATTAACAAGGATATTCAGAACTTGAACTCAGACCCGGAACAAGTAAACTTAATAAATATTTATAGTACTCTCCACTTCAAATACACAAAACATACATTACCACCTCACATCTATTCCAAAGGTGACTATATAATTGGAAGTAAATCACTCCTCAGTAATCGCATAGCATTTCATAGGTTTAAATTAAATATTGGTTGGCTGTTTGTTTGTTATCTTCTTCCCTTACTCCTTCCTGATTACATCATTAAGTATAATTATCAGTATAAAAGAGGTTTTCAATACCCATTACTAAATTGCATTCTAGCCTGGGCAAGAAAGCAATACTCCCATTCTCTCTCCCTCTTTCTTTTCCTTCTCCCTCCTCCCCATTCTCTCTCTCTCTTTCTCTTCCTTTTTTCTCCTTCCTATTCTCTCTCTCTCTTTCTCTAAAAAAAAAAAAAAAAGAACAAAAAGAAAACGTTCATTTCTAAAAAAAAAAAAAAAAAAAAAAAACAATAAAATAATATAAGCTAATATAATATATATATAATATATAATATTATATGTATAATATTATATAATAAAATATATTTTATTATATATTTTATATATCACTATATATATTAATATATTATATATTATTATAAATTATATATATTATATATTTATATATAATTTATATATATTTATATATACATAATTATATAAATTATATATATTATATATTTATATACAATATATATAATTTATATATACATATTATATAAATTATATATATATAAATATATATTATATATACTTATGTAACATATAAGTATATATAAAGTATATATAATATATATAATATATATATTATATATTATATATATATTACTATATATAATAAAACAAGCAAAACAAAAATATCTAAAGTAAAAAATAAAATCTCTGTCTTATTCCATCATACTCCTTAGAGAAAGCCATAATAATATTTTGGTGCATTTCCACTGTACTTACTGTTCTTCATGTACTTCTTTCTTTAGCAAGTTATTTTGATCATCTTTGCAAAAGAGTGTGTAAAGAGCCTCTCATTCATTTTAATGGCAATGAGTATGACACTTTAAAATGTACCCTAACATATTTAATCAATCTCCTGATCAATGGACATTTTCCCGCTCTTCTTTGATTAAAGTTCTACTGAATCATTTATTTCATGGGTTTCTGTGTCAGAGGAAAAGTTGGAATATCTCTGCCAAGCGTACATCTCTGGGTTCTTGAGAACTAGGAGGTCCCAGGGATAAATATTACAACCATTTAAGCAATTTATTTTATTTATTTATTATTATACTTTAAGATTTAGGAGACATGTGTAGAATGTGCTGGTTTGTTACATAGGTCTGCATGTGCCATGGTGGTTTGCTGCACCCATCAAACCATCATCTACATTAGGTGTTTCTCCTAATGCTATCGTTCCCCTTTCCCCTGACCCCGCAACAGGCCCTGGTGTGTGATGTTCTCCTCCCTGTGTCCATGTGTTCTCATTTTCAACACCCACTTATGAGTGAGAACAAGAGGTGTTTGGTTTTCTGTTTCTGTGTTAGTTTTCTGAGAATGATGGTTTCCAGCTTCAGTGTCCCTGCAAAGGACATGAACTCATTCTTTTTTGTGGATGCGTAGTATTCGATGATGTTTAAGTGCCACATTTTTTTTTTATTCAGTCTATCATTAATGGGTATTTGTATTGGTTCCAAGTCTTTGCTATTGTAAATAGTGCTGCAGTAAACATACATGTGCATGTGTCTTTATAGTAGAATGATTTATATTCCTTTGTGTATATACCCAGTAATAGGATTGCTGAGCCAAATGGTATTTATGGTTCTAGATCCTTGAGGAATCACCCCACTGTCTTCCACAATGGTTGAACTAATTTACAATTCCATCAATAGCGTAAAAATGTTCCTATTTCTCCACATCCTCTCCAGCATCTGTTGTTTCCCGACGTTTTAATGATCACCATTCTAACTGGCATGAAGATATTACAACCATTTTTCTAAGTAGTTAAATGATGAATGAGAAAAATCTCATTCAGCAATGTGATTTTAATGAAAGTACAATTTTTGGGGTTAACTGGCATTTCTGTGCGCTTGATAATTTTTGGAAACACTTCAAAATTCTATTAGATTTATATATCTTATCTTCAGCTCTCACAATGCTGTTGTTTGTGATCTGGCTCCTGTCCAGCCTCAGTTGTCACTCCTTCCCCACCTGCTTACCAAGCTGTAGTCACTTGGTTGCTAAGCACTGAGGCTTACACTTCATCCCCCTTACCTCTGTATGTGGTATGCACTGTGCCATGAATCCTGCTTTCTGCTTATCTTTCTAGTGAATGTTTCGTCTTCAGAACATTAGTTCTTCCCCCGTACTTCTCTTAGTGCTTCCCCCGTACATCTCTTCTTCTTGTAAATCTCTTCCTCTTCCTCATCTCATCTCATTCCACCAAATACAGCTGTTTTCTCCTTCACACTTCCATTGCACTGTGTCTACAGTAATAATGTGTTTAAAGTCTGACTTTTTCTCTACGAATAGGATTCATGAGAGCAGGTACTGCATTGTGAGTCTTCAGGCTAGTGTCCGGCCCAGGGAAGCTGCTGCCTAGATGTCAGGTGATTAGGTGACTCTAACCCACTTGACTCAAAGGGCAGCTATCTAGAGACTCACTTTTCTTTTTTGGTGGGGAGGAGAGGTTAATATTTTATTATTATTAAATTCCAAATTTTATTTTAGATTCTGGAGTACATGTGCATGTTTGTTACATGGGTATATTGCATGATACTGAGGTTTGGGGTACAATGTATCCCATTACCCAGGTAGTAACAAAGCATCCAATAGTTTTTCAATTCTTGCCCCACTCCCTTACTTCCCTCAATAGAGATCCCAGTGTCTATTGCTGCTTTCTTTATGTCCATGAGTACCCAATATTTACCTCCTATTTTTTAAATAAAAATACGCGGTATTTGGATTTCTATTCCTATATTAATCCACTTAAGACAATGGCTTCCAGCCACTCCATGTGGCTGCAAAGGACATGATTTTGGTTATTTTTACTGCTGCATAGTATTTTATGGTATATACACACCACATTTTCTTCATGCAATCCACCATTGATGGGCATTCAGGTTGATTCCATGTCTTTGCTATTGTGAATAGTGCTACAGTGAAGATACAAATGCATGTGTCTTTTTGGTAGAACAACTTACTTTCTGCTGCATATATAGGTAGTAATGAGATTGCTGTGTTGAATGGTAGTTTTCAGTTCTTTGAGAAATCTCCAAACTGCTTTCCACAGTGGCTGAACTAATTTACATTCCCACCGACAGCACATAAGCATTCCCTTTTCTCCACAGCCTCACCAACATCTGTTGATTTTTGACTTTTTAATAATAGCCCTTCTGATAGTGTGAGATGGTATCTCATTGTGGTTTGGATTTGCATTCTTAGATGATTAGTGATGTTGCGCATCTTTTCCTATGTTCGTTGGCCACTTGTATGTCTTCTTTGAGATGAGTTTTCTCATGTCTTTTGCCCGCATTTTACTAGGATTATTTGTTTTTTTGCTTGTTCAGTTGTTTAAGTTTCTTATAGATTCTGGATATCAGACTTTTGTTGGATGCATAGTTTATGAATATTTTATCCCATTCTGTAGGTTGGCTATTTACTCTGTTGATAGATCTTTTTCTGTGCAGAAGTTCTTTAGTTTAAATCCCATTGATCAATATTCATTTATTTGCATTTTTTTTTGAGAACTTATTCATAAATTCCTTCCTAAGATCAATGTCCAGTATTTTGTTGCCTATGTTTTATTCTAGGATTCCTATAGTTTGAAGTCTTAAATTTAAATCTTTAATCTACTTTAAGTTTTGTATATGGTCAAAAGTAAGGATCCAGTTTAATTCCTTTGCTAGCTCTGCCAGCTACACCAGCACTATTTATTGAATGGTGGACCCTCTGGTCCTTTCCCCATTGCTTATTTTTGTTGACTTGTGGAAGATCAGGTAGATGCAAGTGTGTGGCTTTTTTTCCGAGTTTTCTATTCTGTTCCTTCTTCTGTGTGTCTGTTTTTGTACCAGCATCATACTCTTTTGGTTACTATAGTATTAGAGTATAGTTTGAAGTCAGGTAATGTGATGCTTCCAGTTTTGTCCTTTTTATTTAGGATTGCTTTGGCTATTTGGGCTATTTTTGTTCCATATGAATTTTAGAATAGTTTTTTCTAGTTCTGAAAAATGACATTGGTATTTGATAAGAATCTATAGAATGCTTTGGGCAGTATGACCATTTTATTAATATTGATTATCCAATCAATACACATAGAATGGTTTTCCATTTGTTTTGTCATTCATGATTTTTTTCAGCAGATCTCTCCTTATAGAGATCTTTCATCACCTTGGTTGGATGTATTCCGAGATATTACCCACTTTTTGGCTATAGTAAATGGGAATACATTTTTAACTTTATTTTCATCTTGAATATTACTGGTATATAGAAATACTAATTATTTTTGTACATTGATTTTATATCCTGAAACTTTACTGAAGTCATTTATCAGTTCCAGGAGCATTTTGGTGGGTTTCTAGATACTGAATTATATCATGAGTTAAGAGAGAGAGATTGAATTTTTCTTTTCCTATTTATATATACTTTATTTCATTTTCTTCCCTGATTACTTTGATGGGGACTTCCAGTACCACGCTGAATAAGAGTGGTGAAAGTGAACATTCTTGTCTAGTTGGAGTTCTCATGGAGAATTATTCCAGCTTTGCCCAATTCAGTACAATGTTGGCTATGGGTTTGTGATAGATAACCTTTCATTATTTTGAGGTATTTCCCTTTGATGCCTAGTTGGTTGAGGCTTATTATTGTGAAGGGATGTTGAAATTTTATTGAAACCCTTTTCTGTATCTATTGATATGATCATATGATTTCATTCTTAATTCTGTTTATGTGGTGAATCACATTTATTGATTTGGATATACTGAACCAATCTTGCAACGCAAGAATGAAGCTTGCTTGATTGTGATGGATTAACTTTTTGACGTGCTGCTGTGGGATTTGGTTTGCTAATGTTTTGTTTAGGCTTTTTGCATTGATCTTCACTAGGGATATTGGCCTATATCTTTCCTTTTTCTTTGTGTCTTTATAAGGTTTTATTGTCAGGGTGATGCTGGCTTTGTAGAATGAGCCAGTGAGCAGCCCCGCCTCTCTGATTTTTTGAAATTGTTTCAGAATTGGTACCAGCTCTTCTTTGTACGTCTGGTAGAATTCAGCCATAAATCTATCTGGGCTGGGGCCTTTTGTGGTTGGTCAGTTTTCTGTTACTGATTCAATTTCAGAACTCAATATTGGTCTGTTCAGGGTTTCAATTTCTTCCTGATTCAATCACGGAACTTGTGTGTTTTCAGGAATTTATCCATTTTCTTTAGATTTTCTAGTTTGTGTCAATGGAAGTGTTTACAATAGTTTCTAAGGAACTTTAGTATTTCTGTGGAATCAAATGCAATGTCGCCATCATTTCTCATTGTACTTATTTGGGTCTTTTCTCTCTCTCTTTCTGTTAATCTAGCTAGCAGTCTACATACCTTATTTAACCTTTCAAATAATCAACATTTTGTTTTGTTGATTCTTTGTATGGATTTTTGGGTCTCAATTTTGTTTAGTGCTGCTCTGATTTTAGTTATCTTCTGCTAGCTTTGGAGTTAGTTTGTTCTGTTTTTTTCTAGTTCCTGTAGGTGTGATGTTAGATTATTCATAAAAGGTCATTCTAAGTTTTTGAGGTAGACATTTATCACTGTGAGCATTAGTCTTAACACTGTTTTTTTGTATCCCAGAATTTTCACTATGTAGAGTCTCTGTTTTCATTTATTTCAATTTTTTTTCTTTCTGCTTTAATTTCATTGTTTACCCAAAGGTCATTCAGGTGTAAGTTGTTTAAATTCATATAATTGTGGGTTTTGGGATAACTTCTTGGTATTGATTTCTATACGTCTATGGTCTGAGAGTACTATTGGTATGATTCTGATTTTGTTTAAAAAATTACTAAGACTTACTTATGGCTAAGAATGCAGTTAATCTTGGAGTATGTTCTCTGTACAGATTAGAAGAATGTATATTCTGTGATTGATGGGTGGAGTGTTCTGTAAATATCTATTTGGTCCAATTGGTCGTGTCAAAATTTAAGTGCAGAATTTCTTTGCTAGTTTTCCGCCTCAATGTCCTAACACTGAAAGTAGGGGGTTGAAGCCCCCCACTATTATTTTATAGTTGCCTAAGCCTTTTCATAGGTCTGAAAGTACTTGCTTTATTAATCTGAGTGCTCCAGTGTTGGGTGTATATATATTTAGAATCATTAAGTCTTCTTGTTGTATCGAACCTTTTAAAATCATGTAATGTTTTTTGTCCTTTTGTACTGTTGTTGGTTTAAAGTTTGTTTTATCTGATGTAAGAATATAAGCCCTGGCTCTTTTTGTTTTCCATTTGAGTGATCTTTCTCTGATCTTTTTCTCTGAGCCTATGCAGGTTGCTACGTGTGAGAGGGGTCTCTTGAAGACCCATGTTGAATGAGTCTTTTTGTTTTTTATAATTTGCTAAGTTGCCACTTTGTGCTTTTAAGTGGTGGCGTTTAGCTCATTTATATTTGAGTTAAGTATTGAAATGTGAGGTTTTAATCTCATCATGAAATTGTTAACTCATTGCTGTATAGTTTCTAATGTTTGGTGGCTTTATAGGGTCTGTGGGATATTACATACTGAAGTGTGTTTTTATGGTAGCTGGTATCATTCTTTCATTTTCATGTTTAGAACTTCCTTAATAATCTCTTCTAAGGCTGATCAAATGGCAACAAATTCTCTTAGTGCTTGCTTGTCTGGAAAAGATTTCATTTCTTTTTCTCCTCTGAAGCTTAGTTTGGCAGGATATGAGATTCTTGGTTATAAATTATTTTCTTGAAGAATTCTGAAAACCATCCTCTAATCTCTCCTGCCTCACAAGATTTCTGCTGTGAAGTCCACTGTTAGCTTGATGAGGTATCATGTGTACATGAATTGACTTTTTTCTTTAGCTGCCTTTAAGGCTTCTTCTTAATATTGACCTTGGAAAGTCTGGTAACCACATGCCTTGGTGATGTGTATTTTGTATAGTATCTGGCAGGTGTTCTCTGGATGTCTTGCATCTTGATGTCTACCTCTCTAGCAAGGTTAGGGAAATTTTCTTGAATTATTTCCTTGGCAATCTTTCCCATATTGTTTACATTTTATTCTTCTCTCTCAGGAATGCCAATAATTTGTAGGTTTGGTTGCTCTACATAATCCCATATTTCTTAAAGGCTGTTCATTTTTAAAAATATTTTTCTTCATTTGTGTCTAACAAGGTTAGTTTGAAAAATCAGTCTTCGAACTCTGAAATTCTTTATTCTGCTTGGTCCAGTCTACTGATAAATCTTTTTAATTTATTTTGAAATTCCTTAAGTACATTTTTCAACTCCAGAAGTGCCTATTGATTTCTTTTTAAGATGTTTATATCTTCTTTCATTTCCTGCATTGCTTTAGAAGTTTGTCTTGATTTTAACCTTGTCTTAGATCTCATTGAGCTTTCTTACAATCCATGCTTTAAATTATTTTTTTGTCATTTCTGAGTTTTCATTTTGATTATGAAACATTCTATAGAGCTAGTGTGATTCTTTGGTGGTATCACTGTATTCAGATTTCTCATGATGCCAGAATTCTTGGGCTTGTTCTTTCTCATCTGGAGATGCTGGCCCTTCTAATTTTTGTAATTATTTTCATGGAGGTAAGATTTTTTCTTTATTTCTCTGTCATATTTTTTTTTTCAATTTATTTTCCTTTTCCTCCTACCTAGGAATGTGACCATAGAGAATGTTGGGTAGAGTCTTTTGGCTTTGCTTCTATAGCCCTATGCACTTCTATCAGCACATTTTATATGTCAGATTTGACCCACAAATCAGTAGATGGCACTTATGAGTAAGAGCCTTCTACTTATAAGTATATGGCATTGGGTATACACTTGATTACTGTTTATTGGGAGAAGCTCTCTGTTGCTGCATGCAATGGCCTGATCCATGGAGTACACAGGGGTATGAGCTCACTGCTCAGCCTGAGTGAGGTGGCAAGATGGGCAGGGGCAGGTGATGTACGTCCACTTACAGATCCCCCAATGGCAGGCACAAGCACCAATGCCAAGGAAGAATCTAGCAAGTGACCACCAAGTGCCCAGATATGTGCCTAGGCATGGAGCTGGGAAACCTTTTCAACCCCAAGTTCTCTGCACAGGGAATGGGGCAGTCTAAACTCCTAATACAGTAGAGTGTGTGCCCCAGATGCCTGGAGATCGGTCCCCACTGCACTACAATCTCTGCACAGGAAGGGACGCTGTTGGTTTAGGTGAGCAGGGTGTTCTGAGTGCCTGGAGGTGGGTATGGGTTGGAGCAGAGTGGGACTCACAGCACCATGATCTACACCCAGGAAGGTGAGACAGTTTAGAAAGGTAAGACACATTAGGCTGCTCAACCAGATGACCAGGTACTCCGAATGCCTGAGGATCTGCCTGAGCATAAAGTGGAGTGTCACCGCTCCCCAATACCAGAATCTCTTCTCCAGAAGAGTGGGATGGGGTGTGCCAGGGGCAGAGGGGTCCTGTGCACCAGAATCTATTCTCAGGAAAAGGGAGATGAGGTGATCCAGTTGAGTAGGTGCTCTGAATGCTTAGAGATCTGCCTGGGCATGGAGCAGAGAAGACCTTGTTCCACCACGATCTCTGCACAGGAAGATTGGGGCAGCTTAGGCTGACAATCCAGACAAGCAGGTGCTTTGAATACAGGGAGCTCTTCCTGAGCATGAGGGCTACGTTATACCACGATCTATGTCCAGGAAGGGTGGGATGTCTCCGGCTGCTGAAGCAGGTAAGCAGGTGCTCTAAATGCCTGAGGATCTGCCTGAGCTTGAAATGGGGAAGGTCCCTCTGCATGAAGATCTCCGCACAGAAAGGATGGGGTGGGGCAGCACAGGCTGCTAGTCCATGGGAGCGGTTGTTCTGAAGGCCTGGGAATCTGCCGGGGCATGGAGCAGAGAGGGCCCTGCTGTAGCACAATCCCAGGGGAGCAGACTGGGGCACCCAGCAATGATATATGCAGACTGACTCCAGGTTGCCAAGATAGCCTGGCTGCAAGTTTCATCATCCAGGAAGAACTGTCTGTAACAGCCCTTCTCCTGTCTCAGACTGGTGATGGGGGAGAGCACAATTCCAGTGCCTACTGCTGAAGTGCCTTCTACAGTTCTGGCTGTGGAGGACCCTCTCTCACTCCAGACAAAGTACTCCAATTTTTGGCCCAAGACTAAAATGCTTACACAGCTATGCTGCCAGGTTGCCAAAGAATGAATGACTTTGTATGTGCCCAGATTTAAAATGTCATCCTGTTCTCAATCCTGGGTCTGTGAAAATGCCTGCAACTTTTCCTGGTGTCTTTCTCTCATGGAGTTAGCTTCCCAATTCAGCTCCAGGGCTTGGGAGAAACAAAGTGATCTCCTTTGGCCTGGGTTGTTCAGATCTCCAGTGGAAAGGTGAGTCACAGAGGGAAGCTCTCTGCCTCTCTCATGTACTAGGGCTTCACTCACTTTTATCGTCTAGACACTGTCATGGGTACTGATTGCTTACATTCTCCTCCCCAGGATCTGGGGTGGCTTTCATGATTATGGTGGATTTCCATTTTCCTTCTTGAATTAAAGCTCACAGAGTTGATCATTATGTACTATCTTGCTATTTCCAAGTGCAGAGACATACTAAAAGCTTTTAATTCACTATTTTGGAGAATAAATGCCTTTTTTTTTGAGTTGGGGTCCTGCTCTTCAACCAGGCTCTAGAGTGCAGTGTTGTGATTATTGTTCACTGTAGTCTCAAACTTCTGGGCTCAAACCATTCTCCTGCCTCAGCCTCTCAAGTAACTGAAACTACAGAGGTGTATGACTATGCCCAGCTAATTAAAATAATTTTTTTTGAGATGGGGTCTCACTTTGTTCCTCAGGCTGGTTCTGAACTCCTGACCTCAAGTGATCTTTTCACCTGGGTCTTCCAAAGTGCTAGGATTACAAGCATGAACCACTACACTCAGCCATGATCCTCTTTTCATCTAACGTAGGCTGTAGATGAGAGAAACTGACAAGCACTACTATAGTCTGAAAGTACCTGTGGACAGTTTTATATGATGGTTATTTCAGAAGTTGCCTTTTCTGCCTAAGCTGCCATCACACTGAGAGTTATGTCATCCCTCCTTTACAGTATACTTTTCCCACTGCTAAGTAATGCTCCACAATGCACTGTAGCATCCAGGACAACAGCAGTTTCCATATGGCTCCTCACACATTTACTTCTATGTTCACTGGCAATTTAGAATGGCATTGTTCATTATATTTCAGATGTCAGCCTGGCTGGAGCCTATCCAAGGATGTGTACTTAAACTGTCAGAAACGGAAAGGCTGACATTGGGCATGACTCATTACTGTGCAATAGATGTGAGAGAGCATTTCAGGGGAAAATCAGCTTTAATCAGTGTCAGTAGATGCCATGTGATTTTCCCCAGCACTGATAATGATGCATCAATTCAGAAATGACAGCTGCTGGACACCCGCTGTTGCGTCATTTATGCTCCTCCATACCACCAGGTTGCAAACTCCAGTCACTGATCTAATTTGCTCCTGTTTTTAGAGGATCAACAGCGGTAACAACAAAGACATAAGTAAGTATCCTTTCTAAGTAGGTATGCAACCAGAATGATGATCATGACTGTAACTAAATACTGGCCTTTGTGTTCACAGAGAAGATTCTTTGCTTACCTACTAGTTGCGTGGAAAAGTAAGATTTCCAGATTTTTGGAGATATTTGTAAAGGTAACACCTCATGTGCTTTCTAATAGCTTATTTAAGTTTGGTACAATCCCTGTAAGGTAGATTGATATCACCATCCCCATTTTTTCAGCTGAGAAATCTGAGGTTCAATAAAGTTAATAATTAAATCATTTGTCCCACTGAGAATCATTGAAAGTCAGGAAGGCTCAAACTAAAATGTTCTGCCTTATGGATTTCTAGAGAAGAATTGATGCCAAAAATATTCTGGACCAAATCAATCAATAATCCAAACTGCAATTACTCCAAAGAGCTCTCGACAAGAACAGCCATCAAAATAAAGAAGCTGAAAGAAGACAACTTTTACCAAGTTTTCCATTCTCCTATTATTGGCCCTATATTTCTGGCATCTTAAAACAAGCCCAAGAAATGGAAGCCATCTCCGGCTTCACACAAGTTACCACAGAAGCACCTTGACAAAGTATCAAGAGCTGTGCATTTTTCCATTTTGTCACTCTCATGGAAATACTGCCTGTTCAATTATTATCACATTAGTTCCATTGGTAGTTTCCCAGAAGGAAAGGGGTAGATATATCTCTGTTTGTAATACAGCTTTGTGAACAGATAATCAAGCATTTCTTCTGATGGTGCTATGAAAAGTGAGCAATGCTACTGTCTTCTCAGGGGACAGACCCTCTGAGGATGTCACTAGGTAGACAAAAACCTGAGGAATTATGATGTTATATTATCATATCCCTGCCTCTAGGATAGTTAGTATGAAATCCTTTTTCCTCCTTTCACTGTAACTTTTTTTTCTCTTGTTGTGCATTAATAAATCTGAGAAATGGAAAATCTGAATGCCACGGCTGTTTCAATTTACTGAGGTTTTTAAAGATCGTTTCAGGAGGTTCCTGAAGGTCTTCAACTGTGTATCTGATGGACTCTCTCAGACTTGTAAAACTCCTTTCTTTCTAAGCGTATTTGAAAAGCAATAAATAATTCCTGAACGCATTGCCAAACACTTAATTCTCACTAGGAAACAGCATAGGTACAAACCCACTCACTAAACCACAAAAGCCTGGCACACATTTGTTTTGTTTTTTTGTTAAAAAAAAATAGGACTATGAGTCAAGTAATAAAGATAAGTTTAGATATACAGTTGCTTCCCTTCAGCAAAAACATTTGGCAAAGCAGATATCCTTGAAATCTTTAGAATGATATGGAAAATTATCAATTGGATGATAATATAGTTAGTATATGTATAGATTGTTAAATTATTTTACCAAATATTTTGATTATGATATTAGAGGAAAGCTTAGTGTATATCATATATTTCCAGGCTATATTAGAATATTCCTGTGTCTTCTTTCTTTCTTTTTAAAAATAAAACCTTTTTGTTTCTGGCAAGGAACAGATACCTTTCAGGTAGTTAGATTTTTAGGAAGTAATTTTTGTTATATTGACAAATATTACCAAATTATTTTGAAGTAATATTTTAAATTGTGTATCAGTGAGAATTGACTAATTAATGAGAATAGGTTAATAATTACAAGAAAGGGTAATAATCACTGCTGGGTAGATGGCTGATATACTTTCCACTTGAAGCTTTTTAATTTTTTAAAGTCTTTGAATTGGTTCTTAGAGAGTAGGCTTAAAATATATAATAACGACTGGACCCCTCTGTAGCTCATGGCACCACTGGCAAGACTTGCAGCTGGCATAAGACACCAAATTTTGGGCTTTTCCTTTCAGAGAACAGGGAAATAGCTGACCAATAAGAGAATACAGCATGGTCACATGATTAATCTTATTGAATGGGATGTGAGCAGAAATAATATGTTTCATTTCCTGGAAAGAAGGGTTAAAAAATGAGAGTTCTTTCTCCATATTTTCTGTTTTCACCAGTTTGGTGAACATGAGTATGAAGAACGTGGAAACCACATTATCACTATGAATAGAACCAGAATATGAATGGGACATGGGCCTTTGAATCTCTAGGTAAAGAACTGCACGTTGACCTGGAACTGTTATCAGGTTGTTATGTGAATTTATAAATTTCTGTTATGTAGAGACATTGAAATTTTATTTTGTTTTGTTTTCATTAGAGCTGGTGTTACTGTAAGTAACATAGGTCAAAGCTCTGAAGTCATTGGTTTGTCCATTAAAATGGGTCAGGCAATTTGACAACACCGTGAGTTTTAGACTTAATGGTCTCTTGGTGATAAGCTCTGGCTGGTTGCAATTCTTCTCTCACCCACTAGATAATAGATGACCTGGAGTCTGGAAGGTTAAAATTGCAGAGACAGCTCTTCTTTAATTTTGTCACATTTCATGTTTTCTGTTCTGCTAAAAATTTCAGTAATGACTTAGAGAGTTTGAGATGGTAGGTTCTCAAAACATAGGTTATGAAGTGTTTGAATATCAATTTGTCCCATATGAATCATTTTCTTACCATATCATAACATGCAAGAGACTTAAAGCAGCATAGGCAAATATTAAATATTTCATCAATAACTTGAATAGTAAGTATAATCAGGACTCCCCAGAGAGCAGAACCTACAGTCTATATAGAGATATATAAGAGAGGATTTATTATGGGAATTGGCTTATATGATTATGGAGGCTGAAACATCTCACAAAAATATCTGCAAAATGGGAAACTAGGAAAGCTGGTGGTGTAATTCAGCTGAGTCTGACAGCCTGAAAAGCCAGGAGAGCCAATGGTGTGACTCCCAATCTGAAGCTGAAGGCCTGAAAACTGGAGCGTGAGGAAGGAGGGACTGCTGGTACAAGTCCTGGGTTCTGGGGGCCAGAGAACCTAGAATTCTGATGTTCTAGGCAGGAGAAGACGGATGTCACAGTTCCAGAGAGAGAGTAAAGGAATTTGCTCTTCCTCTGCCCTTTTGCTCTATTTTTTTTTTTTTTTCTGGAGACAGAGTCTCACTCTGTTGCCCCAGCTTGAGTCCAGTGGCACGATCTTGGCTCACTGCAACCTTTGCCTCCTGGGTGTCAGGCCGACTGCCTCGCTGAAGAGCCAAATGGACACACTTATCTCTCTGTGCTGGCTCCCCACACCTGCTCCTATCTGGTTTCTCCATGCAGGCTCCACACGCCCACTCCTGCATTCCTCACTCAACCCTTTCAAAATTTAAAAAGGCCGCGGAAGATTTGTCCAATGGCAGTTTAACATTAACCTCCCCAGCCAGTCAGCCTACCAATGAAACTGTCTGCTCTTTGTTTCCCTAACAATCAATCAAATCTCCTTACCAATGAAATTGTCTGCTCTTTGTTTCCCAATGACCAATCAACTACCTCCACTTCTTATAAAACCCCACGCCCTGAGAAGCCCATTGCGACTTCTCTGGCCCCTTCCCGGACCACAGAACCTCGCCCGGGAGCTGAATAAATTGGATTCTCATTTTTTTACACTGGCCTCAGTTTCCTCATTTTAACTCAGCAATATACCTTACACTGGGTTCAAGCGATTCTCCATGCCTCAGCCTCCTGAGTAGCTGGGATTACAGACACGTGCCACCACAACCAGCTAATTTTTTGTATTTTTAGTAGAGACAGGCTTTCACCATGTTGGCTAGGCTGGTCTCAAACTCCTGACCTCAGGTGATCTGTCTACCTCGGCCTCCTAAAGTGCTGGGATTACAGTCATGAGCCACCACACCTGGCCCTTTTACTCTATTTGGGTTCTCAATGGACTGGATAATGCCCTCTCACATTGGTGAGGGTAACCTTAGTCTACAGATTAAAACACTAAACTCTTCTGGAAACACCCTCACAGACATACTCAGAAATAATGTTTTCCTAGCTATCTGGATATCCCTTAACCCAATCAAGTTAACAATTAAAATGAACCATCACAGAGTGCATGTTTTTCAAAGTTGCCATACAAATAAAAGAAGCTCCTTTTAGGTTTTTTAATTCTCCTGTATGCTCAGACGCAATTGAGGTCCTAAGAGGAGTTCCAAATGAATTTAAAGCCTGAGATCAAATAACTGCAAGATTTAAGTCAATGTTGTTCTGGCAGGTAACAATTAATAAAAAAAATTGTAGATTAGATAAACTACATTTCTTTAACCCACTGTGGTTTGCTAACTATACTAAAGATGCTGTCAAAGGAATAGTTCAACAATTGCGATCCATTAGCCAAATGGCCTAAGAAAATAGCATAGCCCTAGATATAATATTAGCACAGAAAGGTGGTGGTTTGTGCTGTGATTAAAACCCACTGTTGTATCTTTATTCCAAACAACACTGCTCTCAATGGGAGCATAACAAAAGCCCTTCAAGGACCTACTACTTTATCAAAGGAGCTAGCTAGAAATTCTGGCATCAATAACCCTATTTCAAATTGGCTCAAAAGGTGGTTCAGTCAATGGAAAGTAACTATAACCTCAATTCTTACCTCTCTAGCAACTGTGATAATTATACTTCGCATTAGATGTTGTGTCATACCATGCACCCGAGGATCGTGCAGAGGCTAGTAAACACACCTCTTACTAAAATATCCCCAACCCCTCCTCCACCCTAATTAGATGGATTACTTCTTTTAGAAAAACAAATAGAAAAACTAAGCCAAGACATTTTAAGGACGTTTGAAGAGAAAAGAAACTGGAAAAATTCAAGATGGGGAATTGCTGTAGTGAACTCCACGTTTCTCTTCAAAGAATTAGGATGTCAGTACGTTCAGCTCTCTTACTCTTTAATTCTCTATTTTAAAGTTTAACTCCCTTTTAACTCCAGTAAACAACCTTCTCCACCAGTTCTAATCAGTAGTTCACATCTGTTCCACACCCTACCCCCCACTCCATCCTGACTCATCCCAGTCCCCTGATCACCCGATCCACCTGCTCTGACACACCTGCAATTGTCCTTCCTGCCAAAACACCCACCCCACTCCAGCTCAGACCCCTGCTCTTTTAAAAATAGCCAATAGGGATTAGTCTAGCTTGTGTGGTCTAACCCTAGCCAACAGCGGACAATACAGCAGTAGGGATGACCCCCGTCAGGCATAAGTACCCCTTCCTCCTTTTCTAAGCATGCTGCCACCATTGTTGCATCCATATGCCGCACTCTTTTATAGAAATAAATTGCCTTGCTGAGAGAAAAAAAAGTTGCCGTAGAGACCAAGATGAAAGGGACAGGTAACACAATAGACAAGAGAATATTTCTTTTGCCCCCATGCTTCCAAGCTATTTCCTGTGTCATATTTGGCTCAAATATCCTTGTTTTTTTTTTTCTAGCTAACTCCCATAGGTTTTCAAAATTCTCCACTAGGAAGCCTTCTCTTCCTCCACCTGTATAGTTTATTTATATTTATTTTCTCTGTATTTTCTTAGTGTCTGGGCATGTCTCTATCTTTGCACTCACATATAACCCCATATTTTGATTATATTTATGGGTTTGTTTTTTGATCTGGTAGTCCACAATTCTTTTCTTATGGCAGATACTCTATCCTATTCAATACTGTATCTTCAATGTCTAGCATTTTATTTTATTTATATGCTGTCTTATTCTAAGACTGATTTATGCTGATTGGTATCCTCAATGAACAAAAGACCAAATCAGTACATTTTTTAAAAAAATCAATAATCACAAATGATAAACTCAAATAAGCAAGGTAAAATAAAAGTGGTATCAAGGTAAATTTTCTAGTTTTTCTTAAAATAATAAACACAAAATGGAAACAAAAACAAAAACACACTCTCTTGCAAATAAAAATGTAGCATTCGTGGCTTTTCAAAAACTGATGTCAAAAAAGATCTGAAGTTTTAGAGGACCACAAGTTTGGAAGGAAACCGAAGATGACTGCTGCACAAATACAAGTAAAGGGGCCTGATGAGCACAAAGGAGAGTGCCATATGCTCTCTAGGGTGAGGGCACATGTATAGGATTCTTTAGAATGACAGGTGCCATTACTCAAAAGGAACCAGAGGATGCCCAAAAGACAACGACCAAGCCAGTAATGAAGATAGATCTAGGAAGATGTTTCAAATATCCAAAGGCTCTCATGTATAAAAAGAAGTTAAATTACTCTGAAGGATGACATATGTACAAACTGAGGCAAATGCATAGAAGTTGCAGAAGACAGGTTGTGCTGTTTCGGAAATACAAGTTCTAATAATAAAGGATAGTAAAAAACATTAAGGGCTACATTGGGAAGTTTGTGGAGTTTGGACAAAGGCTGAATTATTTCTCATCAGAGTTGTGATAGAAGAGGTTCCTGCATTAGGAAGAAGGTAAATACTATGGACAAAATGTCCCCTCTTCCTAAATTCATATGTTGAAACCTAATCCCCAATATTACTGTATTTGGAGGTGGACTCTCTGGGAAGTGATTAGGAAATGACAGTGGAGGCCTCATGCATGAGATTAGTACCCTGAATAAAAGAGACCCTTGAAGGTGCTCTTACCCCTTCCTCCATGTGAGATCACAGTGAGAAGAAAATCCATCTGTGAACAAGGAAGCAGACCCTCACCAGATACTGTCTACTAGCATCTTGATCCTGTACTCACCAGCAATCAGTGCTGTGAGAAATAAATTTCTGTTCTTTATAAGCTACCTAGTCAATGGTGTTTGTTTAGCAGCCTAACCAGAATAAGAAAGTAAACCATAAAAATGTGTCATCCTCTACAACCTGAATATTCGAGATTGTCTACATTGAATCAGTCTAATCATATCTTACTCCAATGTGTGCATTAAACTGTCCTATTTTATCTGTATCTCTTTGTTGCTTCTTCCTTCTCTTCCACTTTTGCTTCCTTCTTCTGTCTTTCATCTTTTCTGTCTTCTTCCTTCTCACTGATATCCACCTAGCAGCTACCATAGGTCAGGCAATGTAGTAAGTACTGTGAGTTCAACAATGAGCAAGTTAGACAAAGTTGTTGCTCTTACAGAGTTTGCCATCTAATGAGAGATACAGACAAGTAAACAGGTAAATACAATGCATATTATAAAAGATGATAAAAGAGATTTAGAAAGTGCTTATTAACCCAGGGCATAGAGTGTTTGAGGGAGGCAACATCAAGTCAGCAGACCTCTTGGAGCCAGACCAGCAATGGAGGCATTGGTAACATTGACATAGCAGACCCAGTGTAAGCTGCATTCATCTGGTTCTTTGTATTGATTTTTTCCCAATATTCTTCAAGCACTTTCCAAATTTACTTTTCAATCATCAAGTGTCCCTGTGAGAGAGAAAAATATCATATCCTTTTATATCTATCTGATAACTGTCAGTGCTCGGCAGGTGAGTTAGAAGGTAGGGGGTGGAGAGAGAGACAGAAAGAGAAAAAGAGAGAGAGAGAGCAAGAAAGAGAAAGAGGAAAATTACCTGTTTCCCAGGAGATATTGTCTCCTGTGACAAGTTGGATTTTAATTTCAGGGCTGAGTATAAGCTAGCCTTGAATGCATAATGGCTATCATGATTGCCTACCGAGTCACCGTCAATCTAGATTTGAAACTCATTACAGTAAATTGCTTTGGGATACCTTGAGCATGAAAAATGCAATAAAAAACAATATATTTTGTAAAGAAGGTGGTAAAACTATAAAGACATTTTTAGAGCTTGCCTCATGTAAGTGAGATGCCAAAGACAATACAGGGGACCCTGACTCTGCCCACAGAGAACAGTCATATCTGTTGAAAAGAAGAGAAAAAAGATGAAAATAGCTTACTGTGGTCTCTGAGGAACAACAAGGGACTAATTAACTGACTTGTCTCAATACACCAACCTTTATTATTTATCGTCTATTATGATGTCTCTACCAGAAGCCAGTGGTGACACATGCTAATTGCATGCTATTTATGTTGACTATCGTGTTCTCTATAATAATCATTTGTTTCTACAAAATTGCTGTATGTCAACACTTCAACCAAAGAATCCGGTTAAGGCAAAAGTGACCTCTACTAGGCATAATTTGGTTTGGTTTTCATTCTTTGTCAGTCTGTCAAGGAAAGGCAAAGAATCTGGCCAGCATAACTGGGAATGATATTAAGTTAGTACTAAAAATGTATTACAGATTTTCTTTCCTTATTTCAGCTGAATGACATTCCCACCTTACTGCAATATGATTCTTACTAAAATAAATTTTAAAGCATTTATTTTAATTGATCATGAGGGACAGATGTTGTGTTTTTTGGGAATAAAATCTCTACTAGGATCTATGATTGGCTTAGAATCATTTCAAACCAAAATGAATAACTTCACCTAATATTTGCTGTAATAAAGAAAGAAGTAGGTAAGAGTTCAAGGATACTGGATTTCAGTTCCAACTCTAACTGAGAGATCTTGAGTAAGTCCTTCTCTTTGATATGATCTTTCCTCATCTATAGAATTTGGATAATCTGTTTGCAGGCTTCATGTTTATCTCATAATTTTGGGGCTTTTCAAATTTTTTCTTTATAGCACTTACCATGGTTGTATTTGTACTATTATTGTATGATTCTTTGATTCATGACTTTTTCACCCATTGATGCACCATGAGAGCAGGAATCATGTTTAATTTTCCTCAACATTTCAGCTTCAGCTTCTTGTACAAGTTTCTTGCACAAAATAGGTACTCAATGAATACTACTTCTTCTTCTTCTTCTTCCTTTTTTTTTTGAGATGGAGTTTCGCTCCGTAGCCCAGGCTGGGGGGCAGTGGCGCAATCTTGGCTCACTGCAGCCTTCACCTTCCTAGTGCCGATTCAAGCAATTCTCCTACCTCAGCCTCCCAAGTAGCTGGGATTACAGGCACAAGCCACCATGCCCAGCTAATTTTTGTATTTTTTAGTAGAGACAGGGTTTCATCATGTTGGCCAGTCTGGTCTTGAACCCCTGACTTCGTGATCTGCCTGCCTTGGCCTCCTAAGGTGCTGGGATTACAGGCATGAGCCACCGTGCCCAGCCCACCATATTTCTTGAATCAATGATAGATGAACAACAATTTAGGGTAGATCTTCTTATTTTGAGTCTTAGAAATGGCATTCCCTCAAGACTTACTGAATAGCCCAATCTACACATGATTTCTCTAAATTTCCATGACAACTCATCTATGTTTGTTTTAGAGCTTAAACTCTTCCATATTCCATTATAATTATTTATTTAAATGCTTAGCCTCCTATCTAGGATTCTGAGAGATGTCCTGAATTACTGAATTTTTTCTGATATATAATAGGAATTCAATAAATATGTGTTGAATTTAAGAGACTGTCTGTGCTTTATTTATCTTTATATCTAAAGGCAATAGATGTTTTGTAGTATTTATTAAATAAAAGTTGGTGATATTTCACTTGTTTGTCAGGGATATTTTGACTATAAATAACAAAGTTCAACTCAAACTGGTCTAGCCAATAAGATTGTAACTTATGACTCACATAACTGGAAAGTCCAGGTAGGCTTCAGAAGGGTTAATGCTATAACTGAAGTCCCAACATTCTCTCTTTTCTCTCTCCCTTCCATAATTTGTGCATCTTTCTAAAAGTGTCTGCTCTTAAGATGACTGCTAGCAGCTTCTTATAACTATATTTATTTTTTTAATAGTCCTCTCAATGTGTCAGGTGCTGTTTTCGGTGATTAATAAGTATTAACTCATGTAACACCCCAAACAAATCCCCTGGGTAAGAATTATTAGTATCCCTATTTTGCTTATGATATTAATTAACACTGAGGGCCAGAGAGGTTAAATTATTAGCTTAAGATCATACAGAATAATCATGTTTTAAACCCAAGTACTTTTTGTCTCCAAATTTTCTGCTCCTAACCACTATACTTACTCATTCAATACAACAGAAATAAAGCTTCATTTTTCTTTATTAGATACCAAGGAATGAAGCTGAAACAGCCTTCCCAAAAGAATCAAGCAAATATCTCTGCACTTTATTGGCCTGGTTAGATTAACTGTTAATTCCAGTCATCTTGTAGCTAGTGGTAGCAATGTTAGGATTGACTTAAATGTATTAGGACTAACTTCTGGAGTTGAGTGATGTGAAATCTTATGGTCTGAGTAGAACAGGGTAGATATCCAAGAATAGTCATTGATACTGTTATCATGGGTATGAGCGAGGACTTATTAGGTGGACAAACAAGAACAAATGGACACTGAGACAGGTAAACCTCAAAAGATATTTTAAGAGCTAGATGTTAAACTTTCTGTGACTTCAAAGAATAAATGTAATCCTAGATCAATTCACTAAGAAACGCAAATTTTAGTTTGTGTACAACAGATCTCAAATAATTTCGTAACCATGATTAGAGGAAGTCTATATACATGGTAGCTAAATTCATTGATTATTGATTATATTGGCTAGATTGACCAAGGGACTTATTTGATTGAACTTTAGAATTGGAATTGTTATATAACTGTCCTATAACTGAGCTTGTAGAAATAGCTGGTTCTTGGTTTAAGAAAATTCAAAGGATATTTTTGCTAATCTTTGGTCTGTAATAAGTGGTGGGTAAACATTTGAATAAAACCAACGGGCACCTCGTTGTAGTTTGAGAAAACTGAAGAGGAGTAGATTTTTGAGTAACTAAATCAACACAAATCAGCAATTAAAAAAAAATATGATCTCCTAACCAGTTTATGGACTTCTGCCTGCAAACTGGCTCCTCTGTACACAATCTAGAATGTATCCAAATGTCCAAAACGCTTAACTGAAAAGATAAGGGATCTGGATTAGAAAATAGCTGACCTGTGCTGAAAACCAGATGCTTGCAACTCAGCTGAAATTTCTGGGATAAATAAATTACGGACAAAAACAACGTTTTAGAAACTCTGGTGTCAGTGAGCTAATGGACAGCTCCAGACAAAGACTGGAGAAGAAAAGCATTGTTATTTGAGGATGGTAATAGAAGTAATTATCTTTGTGCCAGAAAAAAAATAGCACAAAAAGGCTATGATGAGTCTATACAATCAGTCAACAAAAGAAATTTTCTAGAATTATTTGACCTAATTACAACAGAATTTGCTTGCTGTTTTTGTAAATATCTTAGGGATGTAGCACTCACCACACAATAATGTGATATCATTAACAGGTTGTGCAGTATAAAGCCCAGGGCCAAAAAGAGCCTAGGGACTCTGGACAAAGAACAAACAAAGCACTGGATATAAAATGAGCAAATCAGGCACATGGAATTACAACACACTGAAGAGAGAAGAAATCAAAAGAAAATTTGAGGCTCTGACTTTGCAAAACAAAAACACAATAAAACGAACGCAGAACCAAAGATGAGTAATGAGTGAAAGGACCTTCTAACTCTGAATTAAGTTTAGATCATCAGCTTCATCATCCAACTATCTCTGGTTTATTTAGCCACTATGCAGATACAAAAAGAAAAAAGGATGGAAATATCTTGATAAAAAGTATTTAGCAAGAGATATTATTACTGATCCTACAGCATTATTTTAAATTAATCAACAATCTTTTTAAGAGTCTAGATATTTGGGAGTATATAACTACTTTTAAGATATGACTTACGGCAAGGACAATTATTCCAAATATATTTTAATCCATGTGCTTACCAGAATCTTCTGGTAAACACTCCTCTCTGGGAACTCCCTGGCAATCACAAATGTCTGTTTTCTCTGATACTGTTCTTGGGTTGCTGAGTGTTACCTGATAAAATCATATTGCCATTTAAGTTGACTTCCCCCAAAATTTATAATTTTGAAATTTAACTCCTTCTTTAGTGCTGTTTAACAATTATTTACATACCTCTCTTTTCCAATCCCCACCTTTTACTGCTCCAATTTTATTATCTCCCTAAGGTCTGTTCTATTGATCATTTTCTATATTCTCCCCTTCCTGCAGGATGACTTAGCCTCTTCCCAGGCATAAACTCCCCTGATACTTCTTTATATACCTCTTATCCATATCCATATTTTTGTTTGTTTTTTGTCTTCCTTCCTATTTTATAAGAGGTAAGGGAGTGGTGGAAATCCCTTTTGCTGTCCAAGTTTTATCCCTCAATTATACTCGGGAATATAATATTCTCTTTAGTCTCCATGAAACATTACTTGGCGAACTATCCTTTCTTTATTTTCTCATTCACCCTACCTTATCCTTCCTCTTATGCTCAAATATTCTCTTTACAAAAACATTAGATTTTTCCTCCATAGCAAGCCACCATCCTCTTTCTGTTCTCCTCTTTAGAGCTAGATTTTGAAGTCTTTGTCTAAAGTAGGATTTCTTAATCTTGGCACGACTGACATTTTGGGCCAGATAATGTTTTGCTCTGGGAGCTGTCCTACGTCTTTTATAATGTATAGCAGCATGTGTAGTCTCTAATAGATGTTAGTAGCACTTCCCCAGTTGTAACGGTCCAAAATGCATCTAGATATTGCCAAATGTCCCCTGGAGGGCAAAACCATTCCTGGTTGAGAACCACCATCTCCATTTGTTGACGTCTCATTTGCTATTCAGTTCAGTGCAATACAATTTCTGCTCTGGACAATTCTGTGCAAACTGTTTAATTACAGAGCAATATTATTCTAATGGCTAAATCCAGCGGCCTATTTTCAGTCTCACCTTTTTGACATTTAACTTCGTCAGTGGTTTCCTCTCTTTGAAATCCCATTCTTGAATGGCTTACACGGTCTGCTCTCCAAGTCCTTCTTTAGTCTCTTTTGCTGATTCCTCTTCTATTCTATTCCTAAACTTCGCAGGCTTATCTCTCCTTAAGGCCCAGGTCCACTTCCATGACTCTAACTGCAAATAGGCCAATGAATCCACAAACTTAACTCCATTCCAGACTGCTTTTCTGAAAATCAGACACATATTTATAACTAATGAAGAAATTCATTTCTAGTTGATATCTCAAATGTACTTCAAAACTCAACATGTCCAACTGGAGCTCGCATGTACATATTCTAAAAACCAAAAAATTTCAGGTTCACTATCTCTGCTTACTAAAACACCATCCATCAGTCAGTAGTAAGTAACATTTTATATTCAGTATAAACTCCTCCTCCCAATTCTGAATTTCTAGATTTGCCAGTCACTAAGTCCCTTGAACCCTACCTTTAATATCTCAATTGTTTGATATCAAGATGGCCAAATAAGAGGCAGCTCCAGAAAGTGTCTCCCAGCGAGAGAGACACAGAAGCTGAGTGGTCTCCACAATTCCAAACAAGGCACCAGGTTCATTTTATGGGTCTGGTTGGACAGTGGGTGTAAATCAAATAGGGCAAGTTGAGGCAAGATGGGCCAGTGCCCCACCCAGGAGGTGCGTGCAACCAACCGGAGGACCGGGAGATCTCCCCCTCTGGGACTTTGGTTCAGATGCAGCACTCCACCCAAGCCCTCTATGACCCACAGAACAGGAGATCTTCGCCAGGCTGGAAAGCCTCAGTGAGCTGCTTCAACAGGGCAGAACAGCAAGTTCCACCAGCGATGGAGCCATCAACATAGATCTAGGCGGACGCACTGGCTGGTGCAAAAGCCAAAAAGCTGGCGAGGCAGAGCTACCCGCCTCCTAGTAAGAAGCGGAACTGAATGCAGGGAAACAGCCCAAACAGCAGGATGGGTCCCTGCACCCCCAAAAAACCCAGCATCCTAAAAAAAAAAAACAAAAACCTCTTACTCCAGAGTTGCGCACCGGGAACATCAGTTAGAGAGCGACCAGGAATGACCGAGCTCAGCAGGGGGAAGGGAAGCCTTGCAGAAACCGGCCTCATTTTCCTGAGTAAATAAAAGACACAACAGCTCCTTGGAATCTGTGGCATCCCAGCAGTGCCTCTGCAGGCAGATAGAAGAAAGGCCATGTCCCCAAGCAGCTACCTGAGATCAAAACTATATAAATCCAAGAGATGGGAAGAAACCAGTGCAAGAAGAATGAAACCATCAAAAACCAGAACGTCTCTCCCCCACCACGAGATCAAAATGCCTCACCAGCAAGGGAACAAAGCAGGACGGAGAATGAATTTGACAAACTGACAGAAGTGACATTAAGAAGGAGGGTAATAACAAACTTCTCTGAGTTAAAGGAACATGTTCTATCCCAAAGCAAAGAAACTAAAAGCTTTGAAAAGAGGTTAGACGAAATGCTAACTAGAATAAGCAGCTTAGAGAAGAACATAAATGACTTGATGGAGCTGAAAAACACAGCACAAGAACTTCATGAAACATATACAAATTTCAATAGCTGAACAGATCAAGCAGAAGAAAGGATATCAGAGATTGAAGATCAACTCAATGAAATAAAATGAGAAGGCAAGAAAAGAGAACAAAGAGTGAAAAGAAATGAACAAAGCCTTCAAGAAATATGGGATTATGTGAAAAGACTGATCTACACCTGATTGGTATACTGGAAGATGATGGGGAGAATGAATCCCAAGCTGGAAAACACTCTTCAGGACATTATCCAAGAGAGCTTCCCCAATCTAGCAAGGCAAGCCAACATTCAAATACAGGAAATACAGAGAACACCACAATGATACTCCTCTAGAAGAGCAACCCAAGGCATATAATTGTCAGGTTCACCAGGGTTGAAATGAAGAAAAAAATAGTAAGGGCAGCCAGAGAGAAAGGTCAGATCACCCACAATGGGAAGCCCATCAGACTCACAGCAAATCTCTCTGCAGAAACCCTAAGAGGTGGAAGGGAGTTGGGGCCAATAGTCAACATCCTTTAAGAAAAGAACTTTCAACCCAAAATTTCATATCCACTTCATAACTGATGGAGAAATGAAATCCTTTACGGACAAGCAATTGCTGAGAGATTTTGTCACTACCAGACCTGCTCTACAAGAACTCCTGAAGGAAGCATTAAACACAGAAAGGAAAAACCTGTACCAGCCACTGCAAAAAAGAACCAAATGCTAAAGACCAATGATGCAATGAAGAAATTATGCCAATCAAAGGGCAAAACAACCAACCAGTAATAAAATGGCAGGATCAAATTCACACATAACAATATTAACATTAAATGTAAATATACTAAACACTCCAATCAAAACACACAGACTGGCAAATTGGATAAAAAGCCAAGAACCATTGATGTGCTGTATTCAGGAGACCCATCTCACATGCAAAAACACACATAGACTCAAAATAAAGGGATGGAAGAAGATTTACCAAGCAAATGGAGAGCAAAAAAAAGCAGGGGTGGCAATCCTAGTCTCTGATAAAATGGCCTTTAAACTAACAAAAGTCAAAAGAGACAAAGAAGGGCATTACATAATGGTAAAAGGATCAATACAACAAGAAGAGCTAACTATTCTAAATATATATGCACCCAATACAGGAGCACCCAGATACATAAAGCAAGTCCTTAATGACGTACAAAGAGACTTAGACTCCTGCACAATAATAGTGGGAGACTTTAACACTCTCCTGTCAATATTAGACAGATCAATGAGACAGAAAATCAACAAGGATATCCAGGACTTGAATGCAGATCTGGACCAAGTGAACTTAATAGACATTTACAGAACTCTTAACCCCAAATCCACAGAATGTACATTAATCTCAGCACCACATCACACTTACTCTAAAATAACCACATAATTGGAAGAAAATCACTCCTCAGCAAATGCAAAAGAAGGGAAATCATAACAAACGGTCTCTCAGACCACAGTGCAATCAAGTTAGAACTCAGGATTAAGAAGTTAACTCAAAATCATACAGCTTCATGGAAAATGAACAACGGCCTTCTGAATGTAGACTGGATAAACAATGAAATGAAGGCAGAAATAAAGATGTTCTTCAAAACCAATGGGAATGAAGACACAACATACCAGAAACTCTGGGACACATTTAAAGCAGTGTCAATCGGGAAATTCATAGCAATAAATGCCCACATGAGGAGCAAGGAAAGGTCTAAAATCGACACCCTATCATCAAAATTGAAAGAGTTAGAAGAGTAAGATCACAAAAACTCAAAAGCTAGCAGAAGACAAGAAATAACTAAGATCAGAGCAGAACTGAAGGAGATCGAGACACAAAAATCCCTTCAAAAAATCAACAAATCCAGGAGATGGTTTTTTGAAAAGATCAACAAAATAGGTAGACCACTGGCCAGACTAATAAAAAAGAAAAGAGAGAAGAATCAAATAGATGCAATAAAAATGATAAAGGGGACATCAACACCACAGAAATATAAATTACTATCAGAGATTACTACAAACAACTCTATCCACACAAATCAGTAAATCTGGGAGAAATGGATAAATTCCTGGACACTTGCACTCTGCTAAGACTAAACAAGGAAGAATCTGAAACCCTGAAAAGACCAATAACAAGGGCTGATGTTGAGGCAGCAATAGCCTACCAACTAAAAAAAGCCCAGGTCCAGATAGGATTACAGCCAAATTCTACAAGAGGTACAAAGAGGAGCTGGTACCAATCCTTCTGAATCTATTCCAAAAATTACAAAAAGAGGAAATCCTCCCCGACTCATTTTATGAGACCAACATCATCCTAATATCAAAACCAGACAGAGGTGCAACTAGAAAAGAAAACTTCAGGCCAATATCCATGATGAACATTGATGTAAAAATCTTCAATAAAATACTGGCAAACAGAATGCAACAGCAAATCAAAAAGCTTATTCATCATGATCAAGTAGGCTTCATCCCGGTAATGCAAGGCTGGTTCAACTATGCAAGTCTATAAATGTAATCCATCATGTAAGCAGAACCAAAGACAAAATCCACATGATTATCTCAATAGATGCAGAGAAGGCCTTCAACAAAATTCAACAGCCCTTTATGCTAAAAACCCTCAATAAACTAGGTATTGTTGGTATGTATCACAAAATAATAAAAGCTATTTATGACAAACCAACAGCCAATATCATACTGAATGGGCAAAAACTGGAAGCATCCCCTAAGAAATCTGGCACATGACAAGGATGCCCTCTCTCACTGCTCCTATTCAATACAGTATTGGAAGTTCTAGCCAGAGCAATCAAGCAAGAAAAAGAAATAAAGTGTATTCAATTAGGAAAAGAGGAAGTCAAATTGTTTCTATTTGCAGATGACATGATTGTATATTTAGATGACCCCATTGTCTCAGCCCAAAATCTCCTGAAACTGATAAGCAACTTCAGCAAAGTCTCAGGATACAAAATCAATGTGCAGCAATCACAAGCATTTCTATACACCAATAAGAGACAAACAGAGAGCCAAATCAAAAGTGAACTCCCATTCACAATTGCTACAAAGAGAATAAAATGCCTAGGAATACAACTAACAAAGAATGTAAAGGACCTCTTCAAGGAGAACTACAAACCACTGCTCAATGAAATAAGAGCGGACACAAACAGATGGAAAAACATACCATGCTCATGGTTGGGAAGAATCAACATTGTGAAAATGGTCATACTGTCCAAAGTAATTTATAGATTCAACGCTATCCCCATCAACCTACAAATGACCTTCTTCACAAAACTGGAAAAAATCAACTCAAACTTCATATGGAACCAAAAGAGAGCCCACATAGCCGAAACAATCCTAAGCAAAAAGAACAAAGCTGGAGGCATCATGCTGCCTGATTTCAAACTATACTACCAGGCCACAGTAATCAAACCAGCATGGACTGGTACCAAAACAGAGACATAGACCAATGGAACAGAATAGAGGCCTCAGAAGCAACACCACACATCTACAACCATCAGATCTTTGACAAACCTGACCAAAACAAGCAATGGGGAAAGGATTCCCTGTTTAATAAATGATGTTGGGAAAACTGGCTAGCAATGTGCAGAAAGCAGAAACTGGACCTCTTCTTGACACCTTACAATAAAATTAACTCCAGATAGATTAAAGATCCAAACATAAGACCTAACACCATAAAAACCCTAGAAGAAAACCTAGGCCAAACTATTCAGGACATAGGCATAGGCAAGGACTTCATGACTAAAACACCAAAAGCAATGGCAACAAAAGCCAAAATAGACAAATGGGATCTAATTGAACTCCAGAGCTTCAGTACAGCAAAGAATCAGTATTTAGAGGGAACTGGCAACCAACAGAATGGGAAAAAATTTTTGCAATCAATCTATCTGACAAAGGGCTAATATCCAGAATCTACAAAGAACTAAAACGGATTTATAAGAAAAAAAAAAACCCATTCAAAAGTGGGCAAAGGTTATGAACAGACACTTTACAAAAGAAGACGTCCATGAGGCCAAAAAACATATGAAAAAATGCTCATCATCATTGCTCGTTAGAGAAATGCAAATCAAAACCACACTGAGATACCATTTCATGTCAGTTAGAATGGCGATCATTAAAAAATCTGGAGACAACAGTTGCTGGAGAAGATGTGGAGAAATAGGAACACTTTTACAGCGTTGGTGGGAGTGCAAACTAGTGCAGCCATTGTGGAAGACAGTGTGGCGATTCCTCAAAGACCTAGAAATAGAAATTCCATTTGACTCAGCAATCCCATTACTGGGTATATACCCAAAGGATTATAAATTGTTCTATTATAAAGACACATGCACACATATGTTCATCGCTGCACCGTTTACAATAGCAAAGACTTGGAACCAACCCAAATGTCCATCGACGATAGACTGGATAAAGAAAATGTGGCCCATATACACCATGGACTACTACATAGCCATAAAAAACAATAAGTTTGTGTCCTTCATAGGGACCTGGATGAATCTGGAAACCATCAGTCTCAGCAAACTGACACAAGAACAGAAAACCAAACACCACGTTATCACTCATAGGCGGGTGTTGAACAATTAGAACATGTGGACACAGGGAGGGGAACATCACACACTGCAATCAGTTGTGGGGAGGCTAGCGGAAGGACAGCAGGGGGTGGGAGGGTGGGGAGGGATAATGTGGGGAGAAATACCAGATATAGGTGATGGGGGGATGAAGGCAGCAAACCACCTTGCCATGTTTGTACCGATGCAACAATCCTGCACGATCTGCACATGTACCCCAGAACCTAAAGTACAATAAAAAAAAAAAAAGATATACCAAAAAAAATCTCAATTGTTCTTTCCATTTTATTTTTGTGGACATTGACCCAGTTCAAACGATATTCTTATTTTTCTAAACTACATATCTGGTTTGACCACTTCCATGCTCATAATGCTTTTGGTGGTTCTCATTGTCTAAAACTGCATTTCCATAACTTTTGGTGACACAGAATATGGTTTTGGTGATGTGTGCTTTTTAAAATTTTATTAAAAAGTTTTGCATATTTTGCAAAACTTTTGCATAATTTGCATTATTAAAAAATACAGCTAGCACATCAAATCTTTGACAGATATATTGCTGAGAATGAGCAACATGTTATTGCTCAAGTATAAACAGTCCAATTAAAAGTACTCTAAGAAAAAATACCTAGTATGTAAATAATAGTTTATAGTGTTGACAAAATTTGTGCCAGTGGTATATAGATGTTTGAAGTTTGGGAGCTGTTAGCCTTCTAGATAAAATCTAAAGTCTTTAGTAGGTTATAAAGTTGTTCTTACAATTTCATCAAGCCTCTACATAGTAACTTATCCCAGAGTTCCCCAATAACCACTCTATATTCAAGCCAGGCAAGAAGTTCTTTTGTTACTGAACATGGTATATAACTTCCTGACTTTCTGTCTTTGTTCTTCCTGTTTTTCTGCCTGAATGGTACTATGGCACATCCAATGGATTGCATTTCTCTATGTCTGTTCCAACATTTTTCTAATTTGGCTTCTTGTTTGGTTAGTCTAGAGGATTTCCCAGACTTCCTTGCACCTAAAGGTCTGGATCTGTGTGGTTCAGGACCAGCTTATCAGAAACACATGCATAAGATTTATTAGTCAGAAAAATGATTCCTGTAAAGCTGATCTTCTGTTACTTCTGCTTTTTCTGTAGCAAGCACAGTTGTGGAGATGTTTGGTTTCCTAAGGAAGCAGGTTGCAAGATAGCCCAGGAGTTGACCTATAGGGCAGAATTTAGACATTTGTGGCAGATTTATTATAGCAGAGGTGGACTGGTCCCAGAGGCAAGAGATGGTGGGGGACTTCAAACTCTTTGGCTTCTGGATCATTTTTTATGCTCTTGATGGTGACAGAGATATTCGCTATTCTATTGGTCAGTTCCAGGGTATTATTCTGGAAGCTGATTCTGGAAATTCAGCCTTGAGCCTGTTTCTTTAAGCTCTACGAGGTTTCTGTGAAAACATAATTCCCTGTGTTGAGCAGATTCCTGCTTAAACTAGCTAGAGCACTTTGCTCATCTGATGTTGAATGCTAACTAAAAAAAGTTTTTGCTTCTACTCTCCCCCATTTGATTTTTGTTCCACTTTTTTGCACTTTTGATAATGAATGTATTATTACTTTGATAAATAAGAAACTTTTTTGAATGCTATTTTTAAATATTCACACACATATATCTGGTAAATACAAATATAAGGGTATATATGATGTATACATCGGCATATTCAGAAACTAAATGTTCCTGCAGAAGAACCTAAACATTTTCACAGTACAAAGGACCAAATGCCTGTGTTTCTCCCACCATGTCCTGCACCAAAATTGCAGCTTGTTTTCTCTTTTCTTCTTCTTTTTTTATATCTCTGCTGCAACCCTGTAACATAGTTCTGCTTATCTAAAATCCATAATTCATTGAGTCAGTGGCTGGCCTGTTACCTTGTATACACCACCAAAATGTTGATTAGAATTTTCACCCTTTCAAAAGAAATAAGTTACATAAGAATCTTAAACCCCAGATGACAGTCCCTCTTCCCCTCCCAAATTAAAGAGGAGTCCTTATTGCCACAGTGAGATGATATTTGCATCCAGAGTGAGCAAAGAATGAATTTCTATCTTTCTTGGCACACTGTGCTAGTTATTTCAAAGTCTTTAAAGGGAGATGTTCTTATTTATTTATGTTAGGTTTTCAGCACAGTTCCACCAGGCAGTGCCTGTTTGAGTTCTGCCTGTTTCTTGATGTTCTAATTCACTGCAAGCAAAGATGCGTTTCTAGGAGCATGCAGGTTGAAAGGCTGACATCAGCCTGGATGCTGCTACTAATCAGGCTCCCTGGTTCGGTCCAGCATTTTAATTTATTTCACTTATTTATTTATATGTTTGTTTATGTTTCCCCTGCTTAAAAGTCAACTATGGCAATGTATATCTCCACAGCTTAAGAAATAAAGACACAAGGAACAAATGCTTCTCCACACATGCAATAGACAACTCTTTTGACTGCATTTTCCTTTGTCCAGAGTCTCCTTTGTTGTTTGGGATTTATTTAGGCATCTTATTACTCTAAGGTAAATAAAATATAATATTAGTAGCTAACATTAATTGAATATTTAGTAAGTTCTAAATGAATTACATGCAAAAAAAATCATTTAATTCTCACAAAAGTCCTATGAGCTAGATTCTAATTTCACAGTTGAAGAACCTGAGACTTAAGAAAGCTAAATAAAGGTTCAAATGAATATAAAAGATTCCCAGGTGCATATCTATGAAAAACATTGGTATTTCTGGGCTATATCACTCTGAGAGTAAACTAGTCGGCTCACAACCTCAGAAAAACAATTTATCTCTAATTTTGATGATATTCTTAGAATAGCAGGCACTTCAGACTCAAGCAAAGCACTAACCACCAGTTCTCCTGTGCTCACTGTCCTCTGGGACACCAGACGGTCCTTCCATTTCTATTCTCTCTTACTTCTCTGCCTAAAATGGTTGCTGTTGTTTCTTTCTAGTATCTATTACAGAGGTCTGGGTACTGTGTCTAGGAGTAACGTCTTTGCTAGCACTTGAGAACTGAGTAGTAAAATTTCTGGGTAGTACCAGTTTTGAATCAGTGGTATAAAGTGAGTAGCAGTGGTATCAGAGCCAGGGGTATAAAGTGGGTCAAATCCAAATGGAAAGTCTACTGGATGACTAAAAGGTGGAATTCAAATTGATGTATGATTGGTGAGATCAAAACTAGCAAAATGAAAAAAAAAGTTAGCTGGAAGAACTGCAGTGAATGACTACGGAACAAAACTAGTTTGTGAAAAAGCTCCCTATCTCTAATGCCCTATCTCTAGTGCTCATTTGCCAGCCAGAAGAACCTCAGTGTCAAACTCATATGATGTCCACAGACAATCAGTTCAAAACAGAAAAAAGCTGTTTATGTTTCCATTTTTGATGGAATGGTGTCTGATACATAGTAGAACTCAATAAATATTATTTGGGAGAAAGTGCATGCATTCTGGGTTGGAAATGCTTATTGATTAAAATCAAAGGTTGTTAAGTCAGACCAAGGGTATGCAGATTGCCCAAAACAGGCTCCCTCGATTTTCAACCGTACTGAATTTTGAATTATTTCTTCTCTCTTTTGACACTTGATTGCTATATAGGCTGGCTGGAAAAGATTCATTGGTTTAGAAGGAGAAGACATGTATACCCCCACACACAGAAACATGTAGGGTTTCCCTAGACGTCAAATAACTCTAATGAAGGTTTGATGAGTTAAAGGTAAGTGAATCAGGAATTTATTGATTCAATTTCCTCTGTAACACACAAGCATTTAAAAATTCAGGGAAGAGCTCAATTTGAAGATATTAGGTTTAAAATACCAAAAGCAAAATTTGCCAAACCATAGTACAATGATTTTCTCCCAGTCTAAGCTAAGAATATCTATAAAATGCATGGACAATACATTTCTTTTAAGTCTGTTTTAATAGAAAAATGGTTGGACCTGGGTTTCTAACCCTGGGCATCAGTACCTGCTTTCATTAAATGAAATGATAAAACTAATAATAGCTATTATTTATTCAGGACTTAGTATGTGTCTGGCACCATTCTAGATGCTTTACATAGATTACTACATTGAATTATCACAGCAGTCCTATGGAGTAGGTACTACTATTATCAACACTTTATAGATTAGAATGAAGCACAGGGAGATTAACGAATTTGTCGCAGGTCAAACAGCTAGTAATTGAAAAACCTAGGATTCAGACTTGAAGCAGTCTAACTCCAGATCCGCATACTTTTAGTTCTATGATCTAGATGTCCTCCTCTACTGTCTCTTCCAGTCTTATATCCTTTGACCAACTGGTGTTTTCTGGTGCCGTTAGAGGCAATAGAATACTGTGATACTATGTCTCTATCCTTTGGAAGACACACAAGAGGGAAACAAGGCACTTAACTTTAACGGCTTTAATTCTTATTCAGAAAGCCAAAATGAAGTATCCAGGGATTCATAAATGGGACACATGCCGATTTTGAAGCTGAGTCTGGGAAATCTGAACTGAAATATGAACAATACCTTCCAGGTCCTTCCAGAACCCCAGTGGTTACAGCATGGCCTACGATGTGAACGACTAGTCTCTCAAAATGATTCAAAGTAAATGCCCTGTCTGGGATGGTGTGATACCCCTTATTCAAAATGCTTTGACCTCTATAGAGTACCAATCATTTCCAGTGACTGCAAGTTTGGATTCTGTAATGCAGATATACAGATTATAAATAAGTAAAAGTAAATTTAATTTTCAATCTTCATCTGAGAATGTGGTATTCAGTGTTAAGAGGAATAAAGTAATTAAGGATAACTAAAAATTATGGGAAATGACCAAAAATAAATCAATTCTGATAGAGTCACACAATGGAATATTCTTACATGTTAATAATGTTGGTAATCCTGTGTTTCTCAAAACATGAGTGCTCATAATAAAATATAAAAAAGGAGAATAATATATTGAACACAAGTATAACCATAATAACATAAAATAAACAAACAAAATAAATCAAGCATGGAAATAAGACTGGAAAGAAATTTATCAAAATATTAATAGTTTGTTACTAGGTGGTTGAATTATGCTTTAATTTTTCTTTGTAAGGACTTTTGTTTTCCAAATTTTTTAGTAATGAGCATGTATTTTTATTGTCATGAAATAGAACTCCAATTGTAAAATATATAAATATTGTTTAAAAGGCTCTCTGAAATTTTTAATAAAATCTTTACTAATACATGCAATTCTTGTGAATGCCCTAATGATGTATGTCAATACAGCAGAAGAAATATGTAAGTGGAAGTAGGAGAAAAAATATATGGAAAGAATAGTACATTATGAATCAGATGATGTGGTTTCTTGGATTTGCTATTCACTAGCTCTGTAACCTTGAAAAATCATTTAACCTCTCTAAGCCTCAATTTCTTCATCAGTAAAGTAGAGATAATAATATTTGCCCCGTATACCACAGAGAATTGTTGAGCAGATGAAATATGTACAGAAATGCTTGGGAAAGTTTAAAGTAACGTATGATAATAAACCCTATTCTTAACTACAGAGCGATAGTTAACTATTTTAATCTCTGAGAACAATCTAAAAATTTCTAAGTTGCCTGTTTATTAACTTTATTTGCTTTTAAAAATTGCCTTGACTGTGAGTGACTAGTTTTACTTTCAGTGATACAAATGAAGGCTAGAATTTACCTAATTATAATACGATTGGTGAAAAGGTGGGGCATGGAGTGCAGGTGACGGATGATTGCAGGAACATCACCGTACCCAGCATACCTACTAGAATTTCTGGTAAGAATCATGGGGGGAAACCTCTAACACCATTGAGAAAAGCAGATGTAAAAGATCCTAAGAGGCAGAACGTGCCTACACAATGTCAGGAAAAAAGGATCATTAAATTAGAGAACAAATGCCTTCTTTCCTGTCTTATACAAACATGCTTTCACAACCACTTTGAAAACAAATCATTTCAACACAATATGCTTAGTATTATCATGGCAAGAGCAAAGTGCTTTAGGATCATGAGAAAGGATGTGGCCAACCCTGTTACAATCTGAAGAAGCCTTCGTAAGGCAGGCGATGATGGAGCTGGATTATGAAGAAAGTTATACGGGAAGGAGAGGGACAGCATTTCAGGAAGAAGAAGAGGAGGTATAACATCAGGGAAGCACCAAAGAGTGTGACCTGTTCATGGGACTAGATCCTCTGTGTCTGGAGCTGAGAGTTAATTAGGGAAGAAGTGGGAGATGAGCCAGATATTAATTGGGGCTAGTGTGAAGTGTCTCACGTGCTCTTACACAAAGTCTGCACTTTAGTCTAAAGTATGCTAATACAACTAATGTTTTAAAGTCATGGAGTTGCATGGCTATATTAGACTTTTAGAAAGATAACAGTAGTTGCCAGGCTGTGAATGATGAGACAGCAATTTGTCTAGTGGGCAGAGGCCAGATACAAAGCCATATTTTTCTGAGAGATGATCAAAACCAGATAGCAGAGAGGACACAGGAACAGAATGGATGAAACTGTAAAAAACGATAAAAAAAAAATAAAATTAGCTCACATTCATAGATCATTCCTGCATGCAAGGCACTGTGAGATGTATTTCACTTGGGGTGTCTTATTTTATTCCTAAAACCCCCTTGGGGTAGGTATCATGATGATGGCAATTTCACAGATGAGAAAAACAAAGCTAGGGATTTTATGTCACTTGACAGAGGTCACAGAGTGGTGAAGGCTGCCTAATTTTATGTGCTTAGTGTGGAGATGGCCTGCTTGAGAAAGATTGTGAAGAAATGTGAAAGGACCAGGTGATCTCTCATGGTTGCAAATTGGGACTGTGGGTGGAGAGAAAATAAATAATAGAGAATTGAAGAGAGGAAAATAAGGAAGAGACTGAGAATACAACCCCCTATTAAAATTGCTGAATGTCAGATACCTGCGTAGAGAGTCCAAGAGGTAGATGGAATACTACTTTAATATCAAGGAGAGAGAGATCTGGGTTAGAGATAAATGCTTGATTAATTTATTGAGCATTTAAACCACGACTAAAAGAAAATGCTGATTAAAATCAGCTATATTAATTGAGAGAAAGAATAAGAGAGACAGATGAAGAAGGAATGAAGGAAGAAAGGAAGGGAGGGAGAGAGGGAAGGAGGCAGGGAAAGAAGTAGGAAAGGAGGGAGGGAGACGGAGGGGAGAAAAAAAACTATAGGAAGGGTGCCAGACCACCAATCTCAGAAAAGCAGACCCTGGCTAGAATGCACTCATTAAGCTACATTGAGGGGTACTGGGCCCGAGGGACAAATTTTTTTTTTTTTGAGTCAGAAAAGACACCTAATGAAATGCAGGCTCCATTGTGATCATGCCGGTGTGATCTGAGGTTGACAAAGAAAATGTCTTGCTAACCTCTGTGCTTAACGGTGGCCTCCAAAACCCTGAAATATTTGTTGCAATCCATTATTTTTACCCACACAAAAGAACACTGCTCTTCCATTTGAACTCTGTATTTGATCAGCTAATGAAGAAACCCAGTGTTTATTCTGAGACGCAGCTAAAGTCACATCTTGACTTATTGACTGTTCTGGCTTTGATGGAGTAAATTACATACCATCATGGAGCAGTCAGATACGCTTCTCTGAGTACAGTTACCTCCCTCACTCCCAGGTACTTTTCTATTGATTCTGTAAAATCCCACAATATCTAAAATAAAACAATGAAACCCATCCTTATTTACGTGGGGGAAGTATTTTAAACTCTGTGCACTCTTTCTCAGTAATAATATACAACGTGAAAGCTATTAATCCTTTTTGAATTTAAACAAACCCCAAAAGCCTCTCCATCAATTTCATGTGAGAAAGGCTGGTGAGGGATGCTTTCCACAAACTTTAATTTTATAATAGAGTTCTTCAGTTCAAATGTGCTTTTGACCTAGCTAATTTAACTGTCTTTGTTACTGATAGCTGCAGAGCTGTAAATAAACCTCATCTGAGAATGTGCTTGTGAGGTTTACTTTCCAAACAGCATTTTGGACTACCCTCCCAGTGGCAACATTTCCCTTTGTTTCTACAAGTGTATACTGTTTTTCATCATAACCAACATGAAAGGGTGACTTGAAGTGTTTATTATGGCAGAATATGGGGCATCAAAGTGCTTTCCTCACATGCTCCTTCTGGGATCAGCCAGGGCTGGCTCCACGACCACTTTGCCTGGGGAAAACACACACAGTATAAAGCGTCCAGTTTGCTGCACCATTCTGCTCCATCTGACTCATTCCTCCCCTAAGTAAAGGAGGAGGGTAGATAAGAAATGGCTTGGAGGAGAACCGCTTTTGCAAAGTCAGTATTAAAGGAGAGCATCAGAGCATCTGTGAAATGTAAGGTTTCTTCTTCCCTGTCATCACTTACAAGGTTGGTTGAGCTGTTGGAGCTTCTGGAGGATGGGGTAAACTAAGGGGAAATGACTAGGAGTAGCCTAAAGGAAAGAGCAAAGACAAATACCTAAGATTTTTGCATGGCTTGAGCGCTGTTTCTTGGTTTTTGTTTTTTGTGTTGAGTTGATTCGGACTTTTCTAAAGAGAGTTGAAGAAATCATGCGTATGGTCATCCTGGTCTGTGCAAGGTCCCTGCCTGTTTTTCCTTGTCTCCCTCCCTGTTGTTTTCCCTCCCTTCTTTCTTTCATTTCCTGTTCCCTGATGTCCCCAATCCTCGTTCCCATTTCCTGCCTCATCAAGGAACAGGCAGCCATTCAAGCACGTTTGATATTGTATTCTTTCATTTATATATATTCTTATAAAATATAAACTATGTGCATATGCAATGTAATGCATATATGAATGTGAGTATGTTCTAAATCTTTTGATTTCCTTGATTCAGCACTGATTTTTAAGATTGTTGTTGCTGTATATAATTTAGTTGGTTGCTTCTAAGTGCTCCATAATATTCCAAACGGTGAATCTACAATGTTTACTCATCCAGTCCTCCAACTGGATAACTTGATTGCCTCCAACTCCCCAGTATCTCAAAATATGCCATATTTGAAACTCTTTGTATATATCTGTCTGCTTTTCCTCTTTGATATATATCTAGGAGGTGGGTTGTTAGTTCTTAAGGCATACTGCATGGCATTTGATTCATTTTGGCTGGAGGAGTTTCCAGAAGGACTTCCCCAGGCTTCCATACTCACTCAGCCTCACCAGTGCTTCGCATTTTCTGGAACAGAAAACTTAGCAAATCTAATTACTGATGAATTTAATTATCTCTTCTTTTACTTACTAGCCTTTCTCTTTTGTGAATGACCTGTTTATATCTTTTGCACATTTGTCTATCTGGTTTTTATTTTTTGTTTGTTAACTTTGTTTTTTACATATGGCACATGTAAGTTTCTTACAAATTTTTGACATTACAAATAACTTCTCCAAATTGGTTACTTGTATATTAATTTTGTTTCTAATATTCTTCATTGAACAAACATCCTTCATTATAATAACATAAAATTAATAATTTTTTTTTTTGCTTTTAACATCATCCTACATTATCTTCTATGATATTTATATTATCTTTCACATTCAGCTCTTAATCCTGAATAAGTGAGGGAGTTGGGGGGATTGTTTCCTGAAAAGTCTATCTCTCCCCTTGGGTTTGTGATGCCATTAAAATATGTGTCATATTTCTCTCTATATATGTGATTTTATTGCTAAGCTCTTATTCTGTTCCAGAAATCTATTTATCTGCCCTTATACTAATGCATGGATGATTTTTACTACTAATACTTTGTAATATATTTTAGCAATTGATAGGTCAAATTTCTCCTTTTCCAACTTTTCTCCCTTTTAAACACATTTAGAAGACTTCATTAGATTGCTCAAAAAATATCAAGCTTAAATTTGTTTGGAATTACATGTAACTTACAGATTCATTCAAATATTTGATATCAAGTTGTCCCATTCAAGGACATGCAATTTCTCCTTTTAATCAGTACCTTTGTTTTTAAAAAATAAAAGTACATTTTTATTTCCACAAAGAGAGTTTGTTTTCTCTTTGTTAATTCTTGTAACTTTAAAATATTTTGTTACCATTTTAAATAATATCCAATTTTTGGTTATATTTTCCATTTGTCTTGATTTGGTTTTGTTGCCCCTAGGGCTAGTATTTTCTTTATCTGGTAGATTTGAAATACACTGAAATCCCAATTCTGGTGGAAGTTGAAACTTTTATACCTGTATCATGTCTGGGATTTATAACAACAATGTTTTTATTTCTAGAGAGATTTGAACTTTCTTCTAAAAAACCTCAAATGCTTTGCAAACACCAACCTCTAAAATTCCCTCAGCATTTTTAAGAGATAAGAATGTAGGAGGAATATGCAAGATACTCTTACCTCATTCATCTACGGCATCTTGGTGTCATTTGATGTACTAATCAGTGAGACTCAAGGGTGAGATGAAGCTTTCAGCAATGAAGACAACTCCCTAACTAGTGCAGTTAACTTACAAACATGCTTTGTGATGGGCTTAGCATGTAGGAACGAGTGACTGAAGCCAGACCAAGGTTCCTCTGAGGAAATGCTTTGCTTTGCTTGTATTTGTTTCAACTTTTGCTCACACTGTTTTTCAGCCAACTCATTCTCCTTTTTTCTTTTTTCCAAATCCAGATATATAAAAAAGTAAAGTTAATCCAAAGCAAACTTTCAAATATATTTTATAGGCTTCAATGCACCGCTTAAAATGCCAGACTATTAAACACCAGACATAGAGTGTGTTCTCAGGGGCAATGACTGTGGGAGTAATGTTTTCCCTACTTTTTAGCTGACAACTTGTGATTTCACTGCTTGGAAGTATTATTTACTTTCTCTCAATAAAAGGTCTTTGTTGTCACTGTTTCCTTTCTCCTCCTCTTATCTTCCTTTTCTTCTCTTTTTCCTCCTTTTCTGTCTTTCTTCCTTCTCCTCCTTCCCTTTTTTCTCCCCTTCCACTTTGACTTCTTTTTCTCTCTTTCCCTACTCCTCTTCCTTTTTCATACTGGATCTTTTTAAAATAAGACAATATAAGCAGATGAATTTTATAAATGCATAAACACATATTATGATCATTTTATCAATAATATGAAAAGAGACTGAAGAAAAATATACCTCCAATTTTTTCCAACTAAAATTGGGAATAAATTTAAAAAAACATAAAATGCATTTGTTGTATTTTAGGCGTTAAGTCAATACATAGACTTGAGATAAATTCAAATTCAAAAAATCATTCTCACAGGTGCTTCTGTCATCTTTTCTCTATATGATAAAGTCAAATGCTCACCACAAAAAGAATGTGAGGTAATTCAGATGTCAATTAGCTTGATTTGTCCATTCCACAACATATACATATTTCAAAACATCATGCTTTATACTATAAATACAATTTTTATTTGTCTTGCCAAATAATAAATTTTAAAATGATGAAGACAAATATATTCCAATTACTTTGATCAAAAATCTAACCATAAGGGTAATAATTCTTCCCCGTATGAGACTGTTCCTCATACTACATTTTAGTATACATATATTTGCTTTGCAGCTTTTTCAGATTTATAACAATTTAACTTTGCTTATCTTCTAATCCCGCACCACTCAATTTGGGGATGAGTAGAAGGCAAAGAGCGTGACAAAGTGGAAGGTGAGGTTTCTGCAATACAGACTCAGAAACGTGAATGCTTTGAGAATGATTTTGCTTTTAGAACTCATTCCAGCTGCCTGCTTTTGTAGTGGAGAGTGGACCTTATAAAGAAAGGGTAGCTGGACAATTAGCCCGATTCAGCAAAGTTTCAGTGTGTTCTGGCTTGAAGTTGTAAAGAACAGAGTAGATACTGTAAGTAACCCTGTCCATGAGGACACCATCTGAGAAATAAAAATAAACATATTAAATAAAGATGGCATCAATCTCTTTCCATCTTAGGTGTATAAGTTACTTTGTGGGATAGGTTACAGAACTTCAGAGCAGAAAGTCAACTTCAAATCATAAAATTAGAAAGGTATCAAAACGAGAAAGATGACACCAATATATTATAGTATATGTGTATAGCACGGTTCCATTCCAGATAAGGTTTAATTCATGGAATTAGTTGCTTTAAACAACATGGAAGATCTGGAGAACTAAGCTCTAGGCAGATGTTCCAAGAATAAATCTAAAAGCAACACTGTAAATTGACCCACAAAGCAGCTGCCTCAGCCACAATAAGGAAGGTGAAGGTTGACTAGGAAGCCATTGCCTTAATTGTGGACTCTGGACCACACTCCTTTACCACCATCTGAGGGTCAAAAAGCTACTGCTAAAACAACTGGCACCAGAACCACAGCATCACAGCCACAAGCCATCTCAACAAAATGAATATCCCTCTAAACTCTCAATACCTACAAAATAGGAGACTGGTTACTAGGCCCCTGCTTCTACTGCTGCTGAAAAGCCAACTGCTTCGACGGCTAGGCCCACTAGCAAAAGTCTCCCATCTCATTTTTGCCTGCCAGTTCTTGCATAAAATGCATCTCCTTGGTAGGAACAAAACACTTGCAAAATCCAAGCTATAAAGCAGCTGTGCAATAAGGCATAACACAAGGGGATTAGAACAGAGTTGAATGAATCAATACGTACCATATGCCACAGTATGCATATCATCTGCAACTAAGCAACACAAATTTATAAGCATCTCATAAAAACTGTTGTGGAAGGAAGATCCTGTAAAGTTACAAGCGAACAAAAATGAAAGTGGGAAAATAGTTGGAGTCTCAATTTCATTAGTTTTAGATGTGTAAAATATCACTGTATGATTATATGTACGATTTTAGTCAAGGTTAAAATATTTTCAAAGGCCTCCATGGGTTCGCCTACCACCTCAGTCCCCTTTGCCTTATTTTTCTCATAAGTTATCTAATTTATCACCTGTAATTCCCCTATCATGAGAGTTTTCAGGAATCTAGCTTTCAGAGCTGGAGAATACATACTCAATAAGAAATACTGTTACTAGTCTAGAACAATACACTTCTGGAAAGATAAGTTCTTGACTTCTGCAGCTTTATGCTTCCCTTTTCTCTATGACATTGTAATAGGCTTTCTTCCTCATCAGTTAGGGATATCCAGTGTATTAGTTGGTTCTCACACTGCTAATAAAGATGTACCTGAGACTGGGTAATTTGTAAAGGAAAGAGGCTTAATTGACTTGTTCCTCAGGGTTGGGGAGGCCTCCGGAAACTTACGAACAGGGTGGATGGGGAAGCAAACACATCCTTCTTCCCATGCTGGCAGAAAGAAGTGCTGAGCAAAAGAGGAAAAAGCCCATGTAAATAAAACCATCGGATCACATGAGAGCTCACTATCTCAAGAACAGCATGAGGGTAACCACCTCCATGATTCGGTTACCTCCTACCAGGTCCCTCCCATGACATGTGGGGATTATGGAGACTACAATTCAAGGTGAGATTCGGGTGAGAATGCAGAGCCAAACCGCACCATCCAGGTTGTTTTGAAATATATTTTTAAAAATTAAAGTGAAGGTCTAATTATAGAAAGACACACAGACCACCTACCCATGGATTTAGAGACTAAAGCTGGGTAACCTGGGCTGGCAAATAAAGGGGATAAAGTGTGACCTTCAGTGGAGTCTGACCTGATAGGGGTAAGGGTGAGATATTTGGTGAGACGGTCTACCTGGTTGGTTCAGCCCCCAGTGTGGCCTGTGCAAAAAACTGACTGGAAACTGGGCCCAAAAATGTAGGCCTCTCTAATGTCTACCAAATTTATTACCATCCCAGAGAGCCTCACTTATTACCTGGGAAGTATTTTGTGTGATCACTGAGGTGAAGGCCTTCTTCCATGTCATGAGGAAAAGGTCCTCCGCACCCAAGACTTTACTAAAGCTCTGTGTCAACTGAGTTTTGAGAAAACTTTGCTCATTTTAAACAGCCTGGTACACGTATAACCCCTGAATAACAGCATGTGGGTGGACTTGGCGGTCAGAGAAGAGGTTGTATGCAAGGCAAATCGCAGCACTTGTACATGGGTGGCCCTGGACATCAGTGCCACACTTGTTGCACAGAACGCAAAGGGTGTTCATATACTTGATCTCCTTTAACCCTCACAATATCCCAAAGCAGAGAGCTCAGAAGTTATTATCTGCATCTCACTGAAATAGAAACAAAACTCAGAGAGGTTTTATAACTAGTCAAAAGTCACACCACTTGTAAGTGACAGAACACAGAATGGAATCATTTTTTTTGACTCTGAGACCTGTGTATAGCAAAGAACACTATACTACACTGCTGAATTTAATCAAAAGTGTTACACCAACTACTGCAATGGATTGAAATCAGTTAGAAAATTACCTTATTAAAAGCAAGAAGATTTTTTAAACCTGAATTCAATTTGTTTGAATAGGACTATCCTGAAGCTTTGTTAGCATAAGAAAACAAATTTTTAGAAAAACATCAGTATTTCTAAAAAGCAATGACTAATTTGGTCATTTCAATTAAATTACCAGTTAGTTACATCAGAAAAAAGTCTAAAACTGGGAAAAGGTACAGGCAAGGTAGTTACTGAAGTTGTGAAATTAGATCAACAATCATCACATTTTCTTTTTTCACTTTTCAGATAATGGTGTTGGCATAGTGTAAGAAAATTAACTCTGGACTTCTAGAATTTGACAATAATGTTTCTCAGTACACCCTGTACCATTTATTTAGCTCTGTATGTTTCTACCCAAGGCTGAATTGTAAATCCTGATTTTACTACTCTCCTCTCTACCTCCTGTGCTAGGAGATTAATTTGGATAATATATATGATATTCATTCTTTTATTCATTCATTCCATATACTTTTAAGCACTTGCTAGGTGACAGGTACCACATGATTCTTATAACAAAAATCTAATGGCATTGTCTTAGGAGAGAAAAACCTGACTCTATGTAACTGTGTTTGAGCCAGAGGAGATTTGGTGTTTCTTTCTAGCTCTAGGCAAAAATCTCAGGGAACACTAAAACCAAGATATAATTGGGAGCACGGGCTATGTTAATTAGAAAAAAATTTCTGGCTGAGTGATGGCAGGATTTTATAATTAAGATATTGGGACCGAAAACACTGGAAACAACCCAAATGTCCTCCTAGGGATGCATGGATAAGCACACTATGGTACATCCATAGAATGAAGTCGTACTTGGCAATAAAAACACATGAACTACTGATTCCTACAATAACACGGATGACTCTCAGTGACTTATGCTAAGTGAAAGGAGACAGACTCAAAGGGCGAAAGGAGAGAGGTTGACAACCAAGCAAAGAAGCATGAGGGAATTTGCAGAGGTGATGAAACTGTTCTGTATTTTGAGTGTGATAGTGGTTACATGATTGTATATATGTGTTAAAGCTCAGAACTGTGCACCAAAAAGGATGACTTTGACTGTGTGTAAATTATACCTAGAAATGATATTTGGTTCTGGAATTTGATTTGTTAGGTTCAAGTCAAATCTCACCTTTGCTACTTCTTATTTGTATACCTTGGGCAAATTATTTAGCTTATTCAGGCTTATTTTAGAGTCATTGTTTATAACATAAATATTGCAATAATATTTACCTCACTGAGTTGTCATGAAGATTAGGTGAAGTAATCTATGTGAATTGCCTAACACAACGCCTGACATAGATTAACTTTCAGCAAAGAAAAAAAATCATACATTCTTGCAAGAACAGCAATACATTTACCACTGCCGCTTCTTTTGTTATGCTAATATAACAAGACCTTCCGGTCTTCCTCACATCCAGAACCAAAATTCAGGTGGAGGGCTTCCTGATTTGTCGCCCAGGGTCCATATGGCTACTGTGGGCACACCATCATCCCGTCATCTCATTCTTCTACTTTTGCCACTCACTGGTGCTTAGTTTAGCTGGTTCCATGACAAGGTAATGGCAGCCACACACTGCGCTTATCAAGACCAGAAAGACAGAGATGACAGCACTCAATTCAATCATCTCTCACTGCTGATTTATTCATGATGCCTTTTTCTATTTCTTTTCTCATCCAAAATATCAAAGAATGTCATTTACAAACAAAAATAAGTAATGCGTGGAATAACATATGCAACTCCTTCTTTGTAATTTATTTCAAAGCACTACATTATTAAGTCCTAGAAACTCTAAACAGCATTATTTGGTAGTGCAGAATTCAGTTATTTTGTAGGTCAAAAGATTAAAATTACTTTCTAAAACAATGAACAGTGCCCAAATTCTCTACATGGTAGAGTTCTTCATTTTGGATGGAATTATCATTTTTTTTTCCTGAAAGATTGCTTTTTTAATTGTATTTTTCTCACGTCAATGTTATTACTTTGCATTCTCTGAGAACTTAACAAAGGATAGTGATGGTAAGACATAGCGAAATAACCTAGAAATATACTAGAGTCACCTTCTAGAAGTCATAAACCCCAACGCATAAGTTTACTTCTGCAACTTGCTTAATGATACCCAAACACAAAAGAAATGCATTAATATTATTAGTCTTGGTTTTATGATAAAATGCAAATGATTCTGGAGAGAACTCATTCTTATCAGTCATTTACGGTCTAGTGAGAACAAGTTCCTAAGATGATTATTGCTGGGGATGTGATGGGGAAAAGGAACAAACAAGGGTTTTGGGCAACTGTAGGGGAAAACACATACCTATCAATGTGCTTTGGTTACCATACATCTCAATTTCACTTCAAACACATGTCCAGGTCCTCTGTTCTTGGAAGAATATAGTTTTCTGGCAAAGTGTTTTTATAGATTGCAATTTTTCCTTCTGTGTTCATACATTCTACTCTATCTATGAAGAAGCAGAGTAATATTTCCTCTGCGTCTTGAAACTAGATGGGAAAACTGACTCATGACTGAAAGAGTGGGGTGAAAATAATATTTGGGACTCCTGAGGCCAGACAGAAAAAGACTGACAGACCCAGGCTTCCTTTTTTCTGGAAGCCAGGCATCATGTAAGCCCTAGGCCACTATGAAAGAGATCACCTCGGTCTCACATGGACAGACCAGAGGTAGAAGCAGCAAGGACCACACCTGTGAATGAGTACTAGTAAGTCACTCTAGTTGATCCCATGTGGACAGAAGAATCATGTGGCTAAACCTATTGAACCAACAGAATCAACAGTAAATTTTTTGGCTTTCAGCCATTATGTTTGCAGTGGCACGTTATGCAGCAACATATAACTGAAACATTTTCCTTCCACACTCATTTCACGTGTCACTTCCAACAAGGATTAAAAAGAAATTAAAACAAACATGCATGCCAAAAATGAAGAATGCATATGGGCTATGCGCAGTGGCTCACGCCTGTAATCCCAGCACTTCGGGAGGCTGAGGTGGGTGGATCACTAGGTCAAGAGATTGACGCCATCTTGGCCAACATGGTGAAACGCTGTCTCTACTAAAAATACAAAAATTAGCTAGGCGTGGTGGTGTGCACCTGTAGTCCCAGTTACTCATGAGGCTGAGGCAGGAGAATCGCTTGAACCTGAGAGGCAGAGGTTGCAGCGAGCCGAGATCATGCCACTGCACTCTAGCCTGGTGACAGAACGAGACTCCATCTTAAAAAAAAAAAGATGCATACACATTTATAAGTAACAGTTTTTATTGTCAAGACCCAAGTAACTATTTTTTTCAATTTAATCTTTCAGTTTAAATGAAACCATCATAATTCATAATTTTTATATTAAGAAATCAGCCTCTACATTTATTAGATTTGGAAGATCCCCTTGCTATGTGGCATCTCATTCTTCTAATATAAGCTGAAGGCAGCAATAAAACCAGAAATGCATGTAATTGAAAAGTACATTCATCTATTCATTCATGTTGTTTTCTCTGATCCACATTTTTAAAAATTTATGAGCTCATTTGGAAAATGTGAAAGAAAAAAAAATCAATAGAGTAACCATGATTTATAAAGGTGAAACCATCATGTCATGAATATTTCATCAGGGAAATGTGGAAACCATCCGATTTTATCTAAGCATATTCCTCAATCTGATGTGATTAATTCATAAATGAACTGCCATCCATTATTACAGATGATCACTGGGTATATAGGAACAGCACAAGGACCACAGAACAAATACTACCTGTTTCAGGAAGCTTTCAAGACTTCTGGAAATAATCTGGGACAAATGTGATTAGAAGCCATTGGTAAGGAAAGGACAAGAAGAAGAGACCATGATTTTCTGCATGTCTACCAGAGGAACATCAAAGTGAGTCAAATTTTATAGACCGCAGGAGAATTAGGCCAAACCCTCCTTCTTTTTCCTCGGGATGGATCAGCTGCCTCTCTCAAGCCTACAGTGGGGAAACCCAGTCACCAATATTTGTCCTGACTGTAGCTCAAATTTCTCCAGGTGTTCAATTGTTTTCAAGTTCCTCCACTCAGTTCTGAGAGCTCTGGAGGAATTAATATATGAAAGCAAAAGGTATTTTATAGAGAAGAAATAAGCCAACCACATTTAAGAGGCTCATAGTCAAGCAATTAGTGATACAACCAGTGGCACAATAAGCTTCCATCGATCCCCGGTAGAGCAGGAGGCAGCACAAAGAACAGGGTAAATTAGAAGCAGATCAAAGGAGAAGCATATTCAATAAAGAACTCAGGCAGAATGCTGCCAAGGATGGTTAGCACCGAAGTTTCAAATGACATAGTCATCAGGGGCTGAATTGTCCAAGCTGTGCAATGCCCTCAATAGAATTTTCAAAGGTGGCCCATGGTCATGTGATTTCATTCTCAAGCTATTGATTTCATTGAAGAAATCTGAAACTTTCCAAGAGTCATCAGCAAGGACATAGAAGGGTCAGAACTTAATTTAGCAGCAGGGGCACTCACTGAGTCTAACTTGTTTCCTTGCAGAGGAAATTAATCATGGACTTGAAGGCAGTCTTTTCATGGCTCTGAAAAGTAAAGTCTGTACAGGTGTTAGCGCCTCCATTAGTGAACTCCTCAACCAGGAGCTGAAAGCAGTCTACATGCATTGACGTCAGATCAGCACAAAGCTGCAAGGAGTGTGGGGAAATAGATTGAATTACAGTGAAAGAGACAAAGGAAATAATGAAGAAGTGCAACAGCAGGGAAGAAGCATATATATGATATGTACTAGCCTTCTGAATGCTAATTGGCTGTCGTTTATTCAAGAGGAGACTTGGTGGTTTTCCATATCTAAGAGTCCGACCCCAGGAAACAGTATGCACATTCGAGTCAGATGTGGATAACAGAGACAATTAAAAAACTTCTAGTGTGCAAAAATGTTCCGTAGTCTTTCACTTACTATGAGGTCAGATGATATTCATTATACATATGTTTATGTAAACGATTTTAAATATTTGTGAATAAACTCTACACGGGGAAAGTGGAGTCTGATTTATTCACTCCTCTATCCCTAGTAACTAGCAAGTAGGTCCTCAATAAGTGTTTACTAAAAAAATGAAATAAATGAATCAAGCTCTTGAAAGTCTTTCCAAAATACAAGGCATGCTCATATTTTTACTTATTTAGTTTTCTTCCTTTGATTGCAGTAACGAATATATTCTTGTATACTAGAATGAATTCACTTAAAGCCAGAGTGGTGCAGAAATAAGTTAATAGATAAAAATACAGCAAAGCAAAACAGAAAACAATAACCTGGGCAGATAGGGATTTATGTTATTTCTGGAGTTTCACTACATTTCTGGGCCTTGAGAATTTTACCCCTCCTCAGCATAAAAGCTAGAAAAACAGGTAAGAGGAATGCTATTATGTTCCAACTGCTTCCCCGAGACAATATTCTATAATTCCATTGAGAAGGTGTATTTTTAGAGCATGATATAGGACTTATCAACTTCATGAGATGAATGAATCATAATGTGTGGGAACTAAGGAATAATTTCAATTCAGAAAATAGAACAGAAAGAAAATATTTTAAAGTATCGGGTCTAAAACCATACCTTCAGGAAGATAAATGATGAAAATATACAGGGTTATTAGTGTTTCTATCTTCAATATTTCTAGTTATGTCTACTGATTTACTGAAGAGTAAATCTAGGATTGTTTAATTGATTGGTATGAATTTGAAAGCTCCGATGGTATCCTCTTTCTGCGTGTCTAGGAGTCTCTCTCTCTCTTTCACACACATACACAGGCATGCACACACACACGTGCCCACACATGCACTTGCACACACACATAAACTGCAACAAAAATATCCTCAGGGCCAACTTTCAAACAATAGAGGAACTGAAAGCAGGACATTCTCTCTGAGATGCCTTCTGGCCCAGTTGCTAGCCAACAGGACCAAAGAATGACATCTTCCATTCTCTCAAGATCTGTTCACTCAGCAATCGTTATTCTAATTTTATTCTAATGTAAAGGATTTGTGAATTAAAAATGCATCTTTCTGTGTGTTAATAATCTCCTGTTTCTGTTATACACACGCCATTCTATAATTTTCCATACTGCAATCTGCTAACTGGAAGATAACTTGAAGGTAACGTTATGAATGAATCCAAAATGGACTAAATAAAAACAAAACCTAATTCATTTAATGTTCCCTATTTCCCCACCCTTTCATCCTTCCGTCAATATTTGGCTGCTAAAATGGCTCAAATTGTAAACCTGGATGAAAAGTGTGCAAAACGTTTTTATTTTTTTTTTTTATTTTTTTTTTATTTTTTTTTATTGCATTTCAGGTTTTGGGGTACATGTGAAAAACATGCAAAGTTGTTGCATAGGTGCATTCATGGCAGTGTGATTTGCTGCCTCCCTCCCCCTCACCCATATCTGGCATTTCTCCCCATGCTATCCCTCCCCAACTCCCCCCCCCGCTGTCCCCCCCCACTCCCCCGCAACAGACCCCCCTATATAGTGCTCCCCTCCCTGTGTCCATGTGTTCTCCTTGTTCAACACCCTCCTATGAGTGAGAACATGTGGTGTTTGGTTTTGTGTTCTTGTGTCAGTTTGCTGAGAATGATGGTTTCCAAAACGTTTTTCAAAAAAAGATATTGGCAGTTTGGAGTAAGACATTTTAGATTTATGGTCTGGGTAACATTTGATTCACCTATCATAAAGGAAAGATCCATGCTAGTTTTTTCCCTTCATTAGTAAAATCCATTTTGAGGTCTCCAGGAGGTAAATTATTTTTAGAATTAGTTTTTATTTTATTAGTCACATTGCAGAGTGTCAAAATTGCACTGAAGCCAGTGGCACTTCACCGAGCTTATTAATATTGATACGATCACTCTGTGTTCTGTGCTGAGTGACATTGCTAACCTTCTGGGAAGATGAGCATTCCTTTTAAAGAGACCACACAATTTTTTAATAGATCTTCAGATCTTCTGATATTTGTGAAAAAGAGCAAGTAGAATGTCTGCATCAATGGTCTGTGTTTCAATTCATTCAACCAATATTACCTAAGCACCAAATTTGGATTAACACAAGATGCAAGATGCTGAGACTGCAAAAGAACTCCAAAATGTGATGCTCCCCTTCAAGAAGCTCAGCCTATCCAGTAAAGATTTCTCTAGCACCTACATTATCTGCCAGACCCTGTGCTGGGGGTGGTGGGCTGCAAAAGGTTTTAAATGGCTATAGTATTGTCTCTATAGTCAAGTGACTTACTAAATATTAGAGGGGATGAAAGAATTATTGCACTGTAAACAGCACAAAAGAACCAGTGAAGTGAGAGATTATGTCCATAGGGAGTTAGCTGATAACTTCATATAGTACAGATGATGAAACTGAACAGGGCTTGAAAGGATGGGTGGATTCTAAAAGACGAATTTCAGTAGCACAGGCAGGGAGTAAAGGATGCAGATGTTCAGAGGAAATACTTTGAGCGAAGACAGGCAAATCAAACTGGAATGCACTTAGAGAATGGCAAGTAGCTCTGTTTAAACAGACTGGAGATAAAGTGGGTAAAAGGAAATTTCGTTGTGGCCATGTTGCGGAAGTGGGAAGGGCAGCTGAAGACGTCTGAACTGAATTTCCACAGAGTGAATATTTAGCAAGTTTCCAAGCCAGGAATCAAATCTGTTGCTTATATCAAAAATTTTAAATACAAGGTTGGGTTAATCCCTTCAAAGGCTGGCAAACATATTTGGGATAATATTTGCTAAAAAATTCTGAGTTTTCTTTTAGGGTAACTGGAAACAAGATAGTCATTTCTGGTAAAACCTGTGAATCAAATAGTGCACAGTAATTATGGAAGGTAAGAGTCAACATTCTACTTATCATAGAGGATAAGAGGGCATTTTGCAATCCGTATAAAATATGTAAACAGAAATTTCTTAAAACGTAACTTCTTTCAGTGACATCCCCAATGATTGCTAACAGCACATTTTATATCTACAACTAAGATTCAGAAAGAAAGTTCTGAAAACTTCCTTCATGGCATGGCAGAAGAAAATCTGATCACTCTGTAATGACTTGCTCAGGAATGCAGTCTGGACCCAAAAAAGGGTTTAAGAAACCTAGTCTCTAATTACAGCTTTTCCAGTCACTGTGTTAAACACAAAATGCATGCAAAGGACTACAAGTTTAGAATATAGAATAAAACACTTCAAGTACTCAGAATTGACGTAGGAATTAACTGAACTGAATTTGATATAACAAATAATTGAAAGAAAAAATATCTTAACCTTGTAAAGCATAATACTTCATAAAAAAAAGTTGACAGTTGACTCAGTTCTTATTCTCCCCTAAATATTAATAATTTACCTATAACATTGATATTGATTTTGTCAAATAATTTTTTTGTATCAGCTGATGTTCTAGGAAACCATTCCTACTTCCATTTTCTTTACTTGGGTCAGTGCTTAAAATAATAGCAAAAGCGTGGCAAGAGAGGCCCCAGATAACTGGGATTGAAGGGTAGATACGATAAATGTTTATTTATTTATTTTTTAATTATACTTTAAGTTCTGGGATACATATGCAGATGCTGCAGGATTGTTACATAGATACACACGTGGCCATGGTGGTTTGCTGCATCCATCCCCCCATCATCTACATTAAGTATTTCTCCTAATGTTATCCCTCCCCAGTCCTCTCACCCGCTGATATCCTTCCCCTAGGCCCCCCAGCCCCCAACAGGCCCTGGTGTGTGATGTTCCCCTCCCTGTGTCCATGTGTTCTCATTGTTCAACACCCATTTATGAGTGAGAACATGCAGTGTTTGGTTTTCTGTTCTTGTGTCAGTTTGCTGAGAATGATGGTTTCCAGATTCATCCATGTCCCTGCAAAGGACATGAAATCATCATTTTTTATGGCTGCACCGTATTCCCTGGTGTATATGTGCCACATTTTCTTTATCCAGTCTATCATTGATGAGCATTTGGGTTGGTTCCAAGTCTTTGCTATTGTAAACGGTGCCACAATAAACATACATGTGCATGTGTCTTTATAGTAGAATGATTTATAATCCTTGAGGTTTATACCCAGTAATGGGATTGCTGGGTCAAATGGTATTTCTATTACTAGATCCTTGAGGAATTGCCACACTGTCTTCCACAATGGTCAAACCAATTTACACTCCCACTAACAGTGTAAAAGCATTCCTATTTCTCCATACCCTCTCCAGCATCTTTTGTCTCCTGATTTTTTAATGATTGCCATTCTGACTGGTGTGAGATGGTATCTCAATGTGGTTTTGATTTGCATTTCTCTGATGACCAGTGATGACGAGCTTTTCTTCATATGTTTTTTGGCTGCATAAATATCTTCTTTTGAAAAGTGTCTGTTTACATCCTTCGCCCAGTTTTTGATGGGGTTGTCTTTTTCTTGTAAATTTGTTATAGTTCTTTGTAGACTCTGGATATTAGCCCTTTGTCAGATGGGTAGGTTGCAAAAATTTTTCCCATTGTGTTGGTTGCCAGTTCACTCTAATGATTGTTTCTTTTGCTGTGCAGAAGCTCTTAAGTTTAATTAGATCCCATTTGTCTATTTTGGTTTTTGGTGTTTTAATCATGAAGTCCTTGCTTATGCCTATGTCCTGAATGGTACTGCCTAGGTTTGCTTCTGGGGTTTTTATAGTGTTAGGTCTTATGTTTAAATCTTTCATCCATCTGGGTTAATTTTTGTATAAGGTGTAAGGAAAGCTTTCTGCATATGGCTAGCCAGTTTTTCCAACACCATTTATTAAACAGGGAATCCTTTCCCAATTGCTTGTCTTTGTCAGGTTTGTCAAAGATCACGTGGTTGTAGATGTGTGGCGAGGCCTCTGTTCTGTTCCATTGGTCTTTATCTGTTTTGGTACCTGTACCATGCTGTTTTGATTACTGTAGCCTTGTAGTAGAGTTTGAAGTCAGGTAGCGTGATGCTTCCAGCTTTGTCTTTTTTTTTTTTTTTTTTTTTTTTTTGCTTGCAATTGTCTTGGCTATAGGAATGCTTATGATTTTTGCACACTGATTTTGTATTCTGAGACTTTGCTGAAGTTGCTTATTATCTTAAGGAGATTTTGGGCTGAGATGATGGGGTCTTCTAAATATATGGTCATGTCTGCAAACAGAGACAATTTGACTTCCTCCTTTCTAATTGAATACCCTTTATTTCTTTTTCTTGCCTGATTGCTCTGGCTTGAACTTCCAATACTATATTGAATAGGAGTGGTGAGAGAGGGCATCCTTGTCTTGCATCAGTTTTCAAAGGGAATGCTTCCACTTTTTGCCCATTCAGTATAATATTGGCTGTGGGTTTGTCATAAATAGCTTTTATTATTTTGATATACATTCCATTGATACCTAGTTTGAGAGTTTTTACCATAAATGGCTGTTGAATTTTCTCAAAGGCCTTCTCGGTATCTATTGAGATAGTCATGTGGTTTTGGTCTTTGGGTCTGTTTATGTGATGGATTACATTTACAGATTTGCATATATTGAACCAGCCTTGCATCCCAGGGATGAAGCCAACTTGATCGTGATGGATAAGCTTTTTATCGGATTTGGTTTGCCAATGAATGTTTTATCTTAACTGACCTTCAAAAGAAGCTATGACTATCTTTCTGTTTTGGGGTGCCTGCCCACTTATCCTTTCTCCAAATTAAAAGTCAACAAACAAGCAATAATCACACCTAATTTCATTTGACACAACATTTTTATGACGGATAGAAAAATATCTTCCTCACAGGAAGTGGGTGAAGACACTAAACACACTCCAATAGAGAAGGAGTCCAGAGTGGGAAATACTGTAGACCATGGCAAAGCACATAGGTGAAAGTGACAGAGCCAGTGATGAAATAATGTATACAGCACAATCCCATTTTTGCCTGGATGGCAGGATCACACTGCAAGGTAGTCTTTTCTATTTTTCCTTGTATAGTTCCCTTTTTGTTTTTTTTTCCAACTTTTATTTTAGGTTTGGAGGTCCACGTGCAGGTTTGTTACATGGGTAAACTGTGTGTCACTGGGGTTTGGTGTACATATGATTTTGTCACTCAGGTAGTGAGCACAGTACCCAATAGTTTTTCAATCCTTCTTATCCTCCCACCCTGCACTGTCAGTTACGTTCTGGTGTCTATTGTTCCCCTCTTTGTCTCCGTGTGTATTCACTGCTTAGCATCCATTTATAAGTAAGAATATGTGGTATTTGGTTTTCTGCTCCTGTTTTAATTTCATTAGGATAACGGCCTCAAACTCCATCTATGCTGCTGAAAAGGACGTAATCTCATTCTTGTTTTATGCCTGCATAGTATTCCATGTTGTATATGTGCCACCTTTATCCAGTCCACCCCTGATGGGCATCTAGGCTAATTCCAAATCTCTGCAATCATAAAAAGTGCTATGAAGAACATATGCATGTATATGTCTTTATGATAGAATGATTTGTATTCCTTTGGGCATGTAACCAGTAATGGGATTGCAGGGTTGAATGCTAGCTCTGCTTTAAGTTCTCTGAGAAAACTCCAAACTGCTTTCCACAGTGGCTGAACTAATGCATTCCCATTAGAAGTATAAAAGTGTTCCTTTCCTCCACAGCCTCACCAAAATCTGTTATTTTTTTGACTGTTTAATAATAGCCATTCTGACTGGTGAGAGATGGTGTCTTATTGTGGTTTTGTTTTGCATTTCTCTAATGATTAGTGATGCTGAGAATTTTTTCAACTGCTTATTGGCTGCATGTATGTCTTCTTTGAAAAAGTATCTTTTCATACCATTGGCCCATTTTTAAAAATGGGTTTTTTTTTGCTTATTAAGTTCCTTATAAATTCTGGACATTAGACTTTGGTCAGATGAATAGCTTGCAAATACTTTCTTGGAACTAATTATTTGTCTGTTTGGGTATTCAATTTCTCACTGGTTCAAACTTGGGAGATTGTACATTTCCAGAAATTTATTCATTCTTCTGGGTCTTCTAGTTTGTGTTCACTGAGGTATTCACAACAGTCTCTGAGGGTTTTTATTTTTTTGCTTTTCTGCGGAGTTTGTGGTAATGTTGCCTTTGTCATTTCTGATTGGCTTGATTGGGATCTTCTCTCCTTGTTCTTTATTAATCTAGCTAGTGGTCTATTGACCTTATATATTGTTTTAGATGCCAACTGTATTAGTTTGTTTTCAGGCTTCTAATAAAGACATACCTGAGACTGGGTAATTTATAAAGGAAAGAGGCTTAATCAACTCACAGTTCTGCAGGGTGGTGAGGTCTCAGGAAACTTACAATCAAGGTGGAAAGAGAAGCAAATATGTCCTTCTTCACGTGGCGGAAGCAAGGAGAAGTGCTGAGCAAAAGGGAAAAATCCCCTTGTAAAACCGTCAGATCTCATGAGAACTCTCTATCACAGGAACAGCAGGATGTGGGTTACCACCTCAATGATTCAATTACCTCCCACCTAGTCCCTCCCATGACATGTGGGGATTATGAGAACTATAATTCAAGATGAGATTTGGGTGATGACACAGCCAAACCATGTCACCAACTTTGTTTTGTTGATCTATTGTATCAATTTTCATATCTTAATTTCATTCGGTTCCACTGTGATTTTCCTTTTTTCCTTTCTTCTGCTAGCTTTGAGATTGGTTTACTCTTATTTTTCTAATTCCCATAAGTGTGATGTTCAGTTGTTAATTTGAGACATTTCTGACTTTTTGATATAGTTGTTTAGGGCTATAGACTTTCCTCTTAATATCGCTTTAGCCGTGTCCCAGTGATTCTTGAATGTTGTACCTTTTTGTCATTTGTTTAAAAGAATTTCTTGATTTCTGCCTTAGTTTCATTCTTTACCCAAAAGCCATTCAAAAGTAGGTTGTTTAATTTCCGTGTAATTTGTAATTGTAATGTTTTGAGAGATGTTCTTGGTAACAATTTCTATTTTTACTACATTGTGGTCCAAAAGTGTGGTTGGTATATATATTTTTAAATTTGTTGAGAATTACTTAATGGCAGAGCATATGGTTGATCTTAGATTATGTGCCATGTGCAAATGAGAAGAATTATATTGTTATGGAGTGGTGTTCTGTTGATGTCCATTGAGTCTATTTGGTCAAGTGTTTTTAGTTACTGAATATTAGTTTTCTGCCTCAATGATCTGACACTGTCAGTGGGGTGCTGAAGTCTTTCACTATTATTCTGTGGTTATCCACTTCTCTTCATAAGTATCTAAAAACTTGTTTTATGAATCTTAGTGCTCCATTGTTTTGTGCATATATATTTAGGATAGTTAATTCTTCTTGTTGAACTGAATCGTTTATCATTACGTAATGCCCTTCTTTGTTCTTTTGATCATTGTTGGTTTAAAGTCTGCTTTGTCTGAAACAAGAATAGCAACTCCTGATCTCTTTTGTTTTCCATTTTCATGATAGATCTATCACTATCCCTTTAGTTTAGCCTATTGGTGTCATTGCATGTGAGATCTAGCTCTTAAAGACAACGTTCAGTGGAGTCTTTCTTTCTTCTTTATCCAACCTGCCACTGTATGTCTTTTAAGTGGGGCATTTAGCTAATTTATGTTAAAGGTTAATATTGTTATATCAGGATTTTACCCTATCATCTTGTTAGCTGATTGTCATATAGACTTAACTGTATAGTTGCTTCAGTGGGCTATGTACTTAAGTACATAGTGTGTAAAGTATGTTTTTGTGGTGGCAGGTAATAGTCTTTTGTTTCCATGTGTAGCACTCCTTTAAGGCTCTCTTGTAAGGCAGGTGTGGTGGTAATGAATTCCCTTAGCCTTTGCTTGCCTGAAAAGAATTTTATTTCTCCTTTGTTATAAAGCTGAGTTTGGCTGGAAAAGAAATTCTTGGTTGGAATTTCTTTTTTTTAAGGATGCTGAATGTAGGTCTCTGATATCTTCCAGCTTTCAAGGTTTCTGCTGAAATGTTCACTCTTAGCCTGATAAGGTTCCCTTTGTACATGACCTGGCCTTTCTCTCTAGCTGCCTTTAATATTTTTTCTTTCACATTGACCTTGGCAAATCTTACGACTATATGTCTTGGAGATGGTTGTCTTATATAGTGTTTCACTGGGGTTCTCTGGATTTCCTAAATTTGCAGGTTGACCACTCTAGCAATGTTGGGGAAATTTTTGAGGACAATATCCTCAAATTATGTTTTCCAAGTTACTTTCTGTCTCTTCTTCTCTTTCTGGGATGCCAATGAGTTGTAGGTTTGGTCTCTTTACGTAATCCCACATTTCTCAGAGGTTTTGTTCATTAAAAAACATTTAAAAAAATTATTTTTGTTTAATTGAGTTGATTCAAAGAACTGGTTTGAGCTCTGAGATGCTTTCCTCACCTCAGTCTGTTCTGTAGTTACTACTCTAATTGTGTTATGAAACTCCCGTCATGCATTTTTCAGCTCTAAATCAGTCTGTTTCTTTCTTAAAAGAGCTGTTTTGTCTTTCAGCTGTTGTATCGTTTTATTGGATTCCTTAGATTTCTGGATCTTAATGATCCTGTGGCCATCCAGATTCTGAATTCTGTGTCTGCCATTTCAGTCTGGTTAGGAACCACTGGTAGGACAGTACTGTGGGTACTTTGAGGTAAGGGAACACCGTGGCTTTTAGAATTATCAGAGTTCTTGTTCTGTTTGTTTGTTTGTTTACCTGTGTGCTCTAATGTTCCTTTAATCTTTGAAGTTGCTATTTTGGGATGAAGCTTTTTGCTTTTGTATTCTTTGATGTCCTTGAGGGCTTGACTGTGGTATATATTGGGTTTGCTCAACTGGCTTTGTTTCTGGATGATTTCAAGGGGCAAGCACTCAGCTCAGTACTCCTGGGCTTTGTGCTCTCACCTTGGAGGGCTAGGACCAGGCCTGTAGCTTTTTCTTCTGGCCCCTCAAGGTTAAGCATCGGTTGTGCTGGAGGTGTTGAGGTGTTCCCTGTCTGCTGTCAACAATATTTCAATGAGGAATCTGGCAAAATCACTTTGGTGGAGAGGAGGTGGGTGGTGGAGGACCCCGGTGACCACTGCTAAGTCCCACACGTTTGTGTGTGTGCACCTGTGGCAGGGAGTGGCAGTTTCCTCATGCACTGGCAAAACAGTGGGGGAGACTGCGGGTGAGTGGGTACTAACAGGAGACGGCTGTAGGTGGGTGCTTGCTAGTTGGAACCCACCTCCAGAAGCTCTCCAACTGTTAGATGGGGCTTGCCAGTGAAAGAACTATTGTGGTGGTTGATGGCAAGCACCTTGGCTGGTCAGCTGAGCCTGTGCTGCAAGTGGGTGGGACCAGGCAGGGACTGGGGATGGACTGTCAGACAGGAGGGTACTCACATCAGACTGGCTGCATCCCATAGGCCAAGATAGCCCTGCTATGTCCAGGTCTGACAGCCAAGAAAGGCTAAAGCTTCCTACAGGATCATGGTGAGCCTTCAAGGATGGGCACGTATGGCTGTGCTCCACTGAGGCAGTTCCCATGCCAAACCCTGTAGGCTATGTGCTGGCTGGAGTTGTGTGTCTTTCTACTTTCTGGAAAGTTCTCACCGACAGCACAAATGTTCATGGTGATCGTGGGTCTTGTGCAACTAGTTCCAGAGGTTCATGGTGAGAGTGGGCCACTCCACCTCTGATTCATTTATACCTTCCCCAGGAGCTGCAGGGGGCCAGAAATGTGTCCTGGTGCTGGGCAACCCCATGCCTCCTTCCCTTTCAGTCCAGGTTCTGCATCCTCCTCTGTCCACTCTCAATACCTTTTTTCCAAAAGATCTGTTCACAGTGTGCCATTTTACTTGATGGTGTGGTCTCTCTCAGTGGTAGAAGCTCTTCATGGCTGCATCTAGTTGGCTATCTCGGTTCAAATCGCCTTTTTTGTCTTTCTTATTTGGACACTCAGAGCAATTTTTTCACCACAAAAGTCAATTCCACTTTCCCAAGTTCACGAGAAATCAGGAACAACAAATCAAAAAATAATTCTATTTGTAATACACAGATTCTCTCTTTGGAGGCATACCTACAAGGTCAGTTTCTCACTTCCGAGACGCTAGACCAGACAGACTCGCAGAAAGAAAACAAGTGGGAAGGGCAAGCAAAATACATGAGTGAAAGGTTGGGGTGGGCTAGTGGGGCAATTACAGAAGAACAAGGGCCAAAGAGGAAGAAGCTCAAAGCTATTTCCAATGGCCGCTTTTCTAACCTCCCCTCACCAATTGATTACCTGCCTTTCACAGACCTGGGCACTAAAAAGTACTCTGCACAGAGGATTCTGAATGTGTGCAACTTGTGTTTGGGTGGAGACAGGATACAGTCCCTGGTGGGAGTGAACTGAATCCATGTGGGAAATATCCTGGGAGCAAGGACAGAAGTGGATGACTATCACCATCACCACATTCCTCCAAAAGCTTAGGACAACAAGAGCTGTGAAAGGAGCTATGTGGTTATAAATGCTCATTTTGTTAAAGACTGAGGAGATTAAGGTATTTACACTAATATGTTTAGACTAATATGTTAACAGAGGTTATCTCTAGAAGATGAGGTAATTATAGATTTAAATAATTAATACTTTTATTCATTGTCTTAATTTCAAGTACATTAGCATTCATTATTTGTACAAGGGAAAAATACAGTTTGTGTCTGTGATTTTTTTAAAGTGTTGTCAATCATGTTTAACTTTCAGTTTCTTTTTAATATCATACTTCGTGATGGATCACATTATTCATATCCAAACTACCCTGTGATCTCCCTTACAGTGGGAAGATTATATCTCTCATCCATGATAAATTTAAGAGCAGCCACATGACTTGCTTTGACCAACCAAATGTAGGCAGAAATGATTTATGTCACCTCAGTGAAAAGCTTTGAGAATAGGTTTGATTCCCTTTGAGTCCTCTTTCAGTGGTGTCACCTTAGTGACACACTATTGAAGAGGTTTAATGAAGGACTTGGTTCTGGTGACTGTCACATAAAACACCAACAAAGAGTTGGAGGGTGCTAAGTGCTTCAAATGGCAGATGGGAGAACTTCTAGCTCAAGGAAGCCAAGAGACTTTCCTTTTGCTGTAGATTAGAGTGATGACTCACTATGTCCTTTATCCTTCTGCTTCTGGAAAAGCAGAAAAAGACTGCCGTACCAGCCTAGACTCCATGGTGACCTCCAATGGCTAGGAGGAGTGAATGAGAAATAATCCAAAAATATTGCAAACCACAGAAATTGTGGGTTTTCTGCCAGTGCAGTATAATCTGTCTATACTGACCGATACATTTCTCTTTATGTTCCTCCACTGGCTTCCCTGCTGAAATTTTCAGAGCTCTGTCTTCTAATTCAGTCTCTGTATTATTGCTTTCTCTTTTACAATAAACCCTGGAAGTATGTAAGTAGTAAGCTTCCTGAAGCAAAGAAAGGCAAAGGACGGAAGCTTATAATTTTTAATTAATAAAATTTAATTAAGTTACTTATCCAACTCATACTCTGGAAAGAGATGGAAACGTGAATAAAACTTAGTCCCTGATTATTGGTCTGCTAGGGCAGCCATCACAAATACCACAGACTGGGTGGCTTAAAGAGCAAAAATGTATTTTCTCTTAGTTCTGGAGGCCAAAAGTCTGAGATCAGAATGCTGGCAGGATTGGCTTCTTCTGAGGCCTCATTTCTTGGCTTGCAGGTCACCCTCTTCTCGCTGCATCTCCACATAGTCTTTTCTCTGTTCATGCCTGTGTCCTTATCTCCTTTCCTTATAAAGGCACCAGTTGGTCGAGCACGGTGGCTCATGCCTGTAATCCCAGCAGTTTGGGAGGGCGAGGCGGGCGGATCACGAGGTCAAGAGATCGAGACCATGGTGAAACCCCATCTCTACTAAAAAAATACAAAAATTAGCTGGTCGTGGTGGCATGCACCTGTGGTCCCAGCTACTCAGGAGGCTGAGGCAGGAGAATTGCTTGAACCCGGGAGGCGGAGGTTGCAGTGAGCCGAGATCGCGCCACTGCACTCCAGCCTGGTGCCTGGCAACAGAGCAAGACTCTGTCTCGAAATAAATAAATAAATAAATAAGGACACCAGTCATGTTGGATTAAGGCCCACCCCAATGACTCATATAACCTTAATTACCTGTTTTAAAGACCGTATCTTCAAATATAGTCATAGTCTGAGGTACTGGAGTCAGGATTGTTCAGCCCATAATTCTAACCTGTTGGTCTTCCTAGTCTATTTGGAAAGAGATATGTGAAAGAATAATTATAATAAGAGATGATAAATGGTAAGGAACATATATATAAGGCAATATGGGAAGACAGATGATGTATCAACTAAACTGTGGCTTATGTGATTGACAGGCTATTCAATACATCTACAAGATGCTCTTCTCCCCTGAGTGATTAATGAAGAATAATTAATGAATACAATGCCAGTAATTTTGACTCTGAGGTAAAACCAGCATACAAGCCAACATTCTCTAGCCTCATTTGCTTGAGTGGTATTGCTCTAATCTACAACAAAAGGGAAGTCTTCTGGCTTCCTTGAACTGGAAGTCCTCCAGTTTGCCATCTGAAGCACTTAGCACCCTCCAATTCTTTGTTGGTGTTTTATATGATCAACAACAGAAACAAATCTTCCATTAAACCTCTATGTGAGTATGTCACTATGGTGACACTAAACAAAGGGAACTCAAAGTCTTCTAAATTTGAATAAACCAGATATGCAAAGACAGATACCAGTAATTATAAAAATTGAAGAACTGCATCCTGGACAAAGCTAAGCAAAGGAAACAGTCAGAGCAACGGGATCCCAGAGAAAAGCTTCAAGGCAGCTAAGGACATGATTTTCAGGGAATTCTACACATCACTCAATCTCCACCGTCTCAAGTTCGAGAAAGCTTGCGGGTAGGCAAGTGGATGGGTTGGCCTACCCATTATTTTCCTCTTTCCTCTTTCTTTATTCTCCTCTTATGATTTTTCTTCTAATACATACACAGATCAATCCAATCAGCTTCAAAATAAAAATACACATTATATATATATATATTTTTTTCTATTCTCAATTGTATCATTTATATTTCTAAAGTGAGCTAAAAATGGACTAATATTGTAGCATGTGTGAAATTTGATGTTTTGTGGCTTTTAACTCATCTCCACTCTCTCTGATAAAAGTTGTGAAGGCCCAACTCAGAGAGAGATTAAACCCTGCGGGACTAATTATAGTGGAAGGTAAGTGATACTGATCAATAAGACATGATTATAAAATAAAATGGTGTGACAGAGAATTCCTTTTTATAATAATAATATGTAATTATTTCAGATTTTTTTAAATGGAGGAAGTGGTGTGTTTGTCCCTGATTTGTTAGAACGGAGCAAATATTAATATTGCAACAGATGCCAAATAGTGTGGATTAAAAAGCTTTGACATGGGTTGATATAATGTAGGTCTTACATTTATGATGTAAATGTGAATTATGTACTTTATTCATTGGTAATTAGAGAGCAGAACAGATGGAGAAGGTTTAGCTTAAAGTGATGCGTCCATTAAAATAACCTGCACTGCCAAGTGTCTATTCATGTCCATGAGTATAGCAAATTTGTTCCATTAAAATATGATTGGAAGATAAGGACTTCTTGTCATTGTGTTGGAGTCATCCATCTAACGATGAAAGCTAAAATACTCTGTAAATGTCAAATCCAACTATTATCCAGTTTTGCTTTGCAGAGGGTCTTAACTAGACATTTTGGCTGCGGCAGAAATTCTAATATTGGCAACTCTGTTTTCCCATTATTTAGACATTACCATAAAGAAAATCAAAGCAGCCACCAAATGAAAATAACAATGTTGACTATTACTTTAAGTGTATATCTTTTAGTTTATTGTTGAAAGGACAGATGGCAGCTATTTTTTTAATGTGAATATTGGATTTTTCTATTTCCACTAGACATGTTTGCTTCTACCCCTCACATTATTTCCCCCAGCCTTTTTGGAAGGCATCTAGAGGCTGCTTTTTCTTTCAGTTTTAATCTGCTTTCACTGGGCTAAAAAAAAAACTGACATAGCCCAGATTTCTCATGTGCTCTACTGGAAGATAATGCTATGTTGAATGCACCACAATCGAGGGGAGAGGGGGCAGGGCCTCTTCTGCGTTGCTGGTGGGGATGTAAACAGTATGCTTCTCTGGAAAGGAATTTGGCAATACGTATCAGAAGCCTTAAATAATTCATCACCAGAAATTCCAATCCTGTGAATCTATCCTACGGAAATATTAAAAAATAGAGACAAATACACACAGGCCCAAGTACAGCCCCGCCAAACACAAAACTTTTTATCTAAAAATGATCAAGTCATTCCATATATGATAACTAACAATAGGAATAAACTAAGCATCAAATGGGGAGCTGGTTAAGAAAATTGTGGTATAGCTATGTCTTAATCTTGGGTAGAAATTTAAATTATAAATGTGAAGAATCTGTAATAACACAGGAAAATGTTTATATTATAAAGTGGAGTAGAAAAATAAAACATTAAAATACTGATAAATAAAAGCCAATGATGCTGAGTGTTTTTAAAATATACCAGGTACTATTCTAAGTACTTTATTGAAAAATACTATATTGGGAGGCCATGTCAGGCAGATCATGAGTCCAAGAGATTGGGACATGGTGAAACCCCATCTCTACTAAAAATACAAAGATTAGCTGGATGTGGTGGCGCATGCTTGTAGTATCAGCTACTCAGGAGGCTGAGGTAGGAGAATCGCTTGAACTCGGGAGGCAGAGGTTGCAGTGAACCAAGATCGCACCACTGCACTCCAGCCTGGTGACAGAGCAAGACTATGTCAAAAAAAAAAAAAGAAAAAAAAGGAAGTATCAAAATACATAAGCCACCCAGGTAAGTAGTTGTAGAGCTAGGAGGAGCTGGGATTTGAACTCAAGTACTCTGATTTCAGAGAAACTGCTTTTAATATTTATGCGATACTCCCTCTTTAGTAAGATAGCAACTATATAAAGACAATATGAAACACACACCCACATGAACAGCAGTGAAAAAAAAAATCATGCAGTTTTGTACATCAAGAGCTGCAGTCTATTTCCCCACCCCAAAATCCAAGGTGGCCCTGTGACTTGCTTTGAAAATAATATGCAGTGGAAGGAATTCTGTGACTTTCCAGGCTATGCTTTAAGAGACTTTTTAGCTTCCACTTTCACATTCTTGGAATGCTGCCCTGAGATGGCCATGCAAGGAAGATGGTCTACTCTACCAGGGGATGAGAGATGCTGTGGAGGACAATCGAGGTGGTCTTGCCCCAGCCAGAATCAACTGCCAGACACGTGAGTGAGGCTATCCTGGGCCTTCCATCTCAACCTAGCGACTGAATGTAGCCACTTGAGTGAGTCCAGTTGAAATGAACGTAGAAAATGTCAAGCCAACCCATATAATCATGAAAACTAATTATTCATTATTACTTTTCTTCTTTTAGACTTTAGAACCCGACATTTACCATTCCTCTGGAAAAACTGGACTGTTTCCTCAGGTTTCCAAGACTAAGGTAAAAGTCTTTCTAAAAGAACTGACCCTTTTGACACATTGCTAATGTGCCATTCCATGGTCCCTTAAACCTTCCTGGATTGGGTACAGTGTGAATGACTCAGAATTTTGTGAGCAACCGTTGGGCAGTTAAATGGTAAGAGGAAGAATCTGCAGTCTGGGTAACTGAAAAAATGCCATGAATATTTCTCCCCACCAGCAGTAAGAAGTGCTGAGCCAACTCTCAGGATAAACATGAAGCTGGGGACCATTTCACATTGGACCATGTCTCTAATTACTGCCCCTGTAATGTTACTGTTGGTGCCTGTTCATATGAGAAGGAAGCTGCAGTTCCTCTAGTATCTGCTCATGCTCTGGCAATTCTGCCTTGCTTATTGAGCCACAGAAGATCCGAAATTATAATCAGGGTGAGGCAACGTAACTGTCAACAATTGAATTAGGAAGTGGGTATTTTACCAGAGAATTATAATGAGGATTAAAATGCCAAGCTGAAAGTCAATTGCCAGCCAAATGACTTTTGTTCTGTTGATCACTTTCTTCTCCTGGAGAGCACCCTTGGCTTCCATAAGCACTTCACATCACTTTCTTCCTTCTTTTCTGGCCCTTCTTTCTGAGTACCTACCAAAAATATTTTTAGCGATCATCCCAGAATTTTGGTTTCTATTCTTCTAACTCTACATACTCCCCTTGAGTGATATAACCAACTTCCATGGTTTTAATTACTGATAATTTCCCAGCTGCATATTTGGCTCTTGAATTATATTCAACTATCCACCAGGTATCTGTATCTGGGTATTTCCCAAGCACCACAATCTTATCACTACCAAACAATATTTATTTTTTCTCCAAGATCTCTTCTCCACCATGATTGATCGTCACTTAGCTTCTTTGCTTCTTTCTAAACCTTTACGTTCACATCTAATCAAGTTTTGTCCGTTTGTTAGCCTTAATATTCCGGATATCAGCATTAAGTCCATTCTCTGTGGCACAGCACACATGGCTCTTCATGGTCTGGTCCCTGCTTACCTTTTCAGCCTTCCTCTTGCCCCTGTTATGTCCTGAGCTATTCTTACATCAAATGAATTTAAGACTGCAGTATGCCTCACACATTTCTGCATTGTTATGCATAGTACCCTCTATGAAGATTGCTCTTTCTTTCTGCCTTCCTCCAGCAAACACCTTCTCATCTTACGAAACTCAGTTCAGAGCAACTTGTCTGAAGAGGCTTCTCTGACCTACCTTCCCTCCAGCTGTGTAAATTAGGTATTTCTCCTCCCATAGTGCTTTATGCATGACTCTACCATTGCATTTATTATACTTATTGTAATAGACTCCACTTGTCTGTCTTGCCTAGAAGATCTGCCTATTTCCTGACAGCAGGCACTGTGTGTTTTTATCTATGCAACTCTATTATTTCATTTAATACTTGGCTCCTAGTAAGTGCACATAGAAGATATTGTGGAATGGATAAATGTGATGTAACCAATCCACAGGGATCTCTCCATTAGTGATTCAGCAGAGAGAGGTAGTAGCTCAGTGTGAGAGGATCAGTTGTGATTGATAAATCATAAAGAGTTCAGATATAAGACTGAGTGACTCAAGATGCCCAAATTTGGGGCTGGCCATGTTTCCGCATAGGGTAATAGCTTGTGTCCAAACCAGGATGCTTAGCCAGTCAACTACATGCCTATGATCTTGTTAGTCACATTCCCAGATAGGACAAAGGGATCCTACCTTAGCCCCTGGTTATGGAGTCAGGTGTCTCACTCCTTGCAACTTGCTGGTCTTGCAACCCCCATGGCAATACCTACCACTTGCCACACAGACTGTTATAATTTCTAGACCAACAGAACTATCTCCTCTCTGAGCTCTGGCAGTCATCATTTGAATCTAAGAGAATCTACTGGTCTCTACTCTTCCTGAGATCTCAGAATTCCCAGCTTTATACACTATGAGAAAATATGCATATAAAATTATTCCTTTCATAGGCATACTATATGAAAGGCATACTAAATCCTTTCATATGTGGTATTTGCCTCTTCACATTACAAACTCCCTTCTGTCAAAGTTTTGGCAAAAGCCATCCATTCAAGCTGCAGAGATTTTCTTCTCTCAGCTGTCAGTGCCATATCATGGCCACACTTAACTAACAAAAAAAGAATACATATGTTTGCAGGCTGCATCTGTCTTTAGGATATAGCTCTGTTTTTTTTTTCTGCCAAAGCCATTTACATTGATTTAAATCACCAAACCATCAGTCTATACTGCCTGGGCAGTCAAGAACTAACATAGGTGGTAAAAGGTTTAAATATAAGTAAGACACATGATCCTGATGGAATTTAGAATCTCCATAAGGATAGAAAACACACTAACTATACAGTAAGTAGTGAAGTAAGAGAGTGTTTACACAACACAAATTGCTTGAGTGTTTATGGGTCAGGCCTTACCCAAGACACATTTGATCTAATCCTTATAACCATTCTGTGAGGTAAGGTGTTACTAGACTCGAATGATAGGTGAGGAAATCAAGAATCAGAGGGGAGAGGTAAGCTTCCCATCATGCAGCTAGAACTCAGGCCTAGGCCGTGATTTGATCACAATGATGATTTTTCTTCTACAGCCATAGGAGTTTGGAAGAGGATACAATTGCTGTGTCTTGGAGTGCTTAGGCAAGACTTCACAGAGGAGGTGAAATATAATCTAGGCCTTAAAAAATAGCCAGGATTTAGAGAAGTAGAAAGGAAACATAAGACATTTGGGGCAGCAAATATCTTTAATTACATCCTATTGTAAAACAAAGGATGGTGATGAAGCTAAGGATTCCTTGGTCATCCAGAGAGCCCTAAGAATTACCACTTCCAAAGTAAAATTCCTTCAACCTGTAGCTCAGCTGACTTGTTTGAGTATTTTTCAATCCACTGTAACACCACAGTCACCTGGCAGCTCTGGGGACCGTAAACTGAAAGAATATTTGGAATTTTACTCTGCTCTGATAACTCTGCTTGTTCTCTGAGTCTGTCAATTTGATATCCTCCACTAACACTGAACAGGATTTAAAATAAATGTGTCAAATAGCTATTGCCTGCAGTTTATGCAATATAAAAATGAAATCCTCTTGAAATAAAACTAGCTGAAGAGACCAGCCATTAAATAAATACAGGTACTTTTTTCCTGGCCAACAAGCATGGCATTGAGCTGTGAGAGGTCTTTGCTAATGTGAGTCAAATGTTGACTGATTGGGAAGAGCTTAATATTTAGATTATGAGGCTTTTATCCATCACTGAGGAGGCCAGAAGGAGTCACAGTGGTATTTGAGCTATGGCTTTGTTTGCTCGGTGAAATGAGCTCCATGGCAATGTCTTCCTGGGTATACCTTGGCAGTGAATCTGAATTTCCTCCTAATACAGGTTGTAGCTGAACAAACTCTACCGTAACTATCTGATCTTCTTAATAGCAAGATAAGTGTTGAATAAGTGACTAAGGAATTCAAAGATCAGAAATCTGCTGGGTGCGGTGGCTCATACCTGTAATCCTAGCACTTTGGGAGGCCCAGGCAGGTGGATCATGAGGTGAGGAGTTTGGGACCAGCCTGGTCAATATGATGAAACCCTGTGTCTACTAAAAATACAAAAATTAGCTGGTGTGGTGGTACGCATCTGTAGTCCCAGCTACTCAGGAGACTGAGGCAGAAGAATCGCTTGAACCTGGGAGGCGGAGGTTGCAGTGAGCTGAGATCACACAACTGCACTCTAGGCTGAGCGACAGAGCAAGATTCCGTCTCAAAAAAAAAAAAAAAAAATCTACACTGCCCTAGGTCTTTGTCTTATAAGGGATTGAGGCTTGCAATCTGTAAGTGGCTCTCTGAAGTGTATCTTTCTTTAAAAACATGCACCCCAATTCTGTCTTCACTTCAGTAAGTAATTTCAATTAGTTTTTAGACCAACAAATATAAGTATCATTTATTCTCTTTTCAGGGCAATAACAAATCAAACGCCTGGACAGTAAGTATTTCATCTGACTTCAGTCCCAGTACAGGTCATTGTGGAACTCTGCTTCCATCAATAACCTCTACCTCTGTAGCTTATGGCTCCTCGTCTTTTTCCATGTATAGAAAGAATCACCAAGAGACCAGACCACAGGGTATCTGTTCTTTCAAGTGTTTATATTGACTCAAGCCATTATATTAGGGGCACAGAGCTATTCCCAGCCACCACAAGTACCACCCTGCTTGCACTGCTCTCAGCTCCCTTTCTAAGGCAAAATGGACACACATCAGCACATCGGCTTTCCTAACCATTCTTGCCAGCAGCTCCATGTGAAAATGAACATAAAAGACAGGATACAGGATTAACTTAAATGAGATAACCTATATTGAATAGTTAGTACTATGCCTAGGGAATAGATCTTACTCAAGAGACTTCCCAGAACTTCTTGGAGAATTAAAACATTTGACCCTAACAGTGAATGCAGGGTTGCATTTGCATCCATCTGTAGCCTACCCTTGTCCATCTGAAAATCTATTAACTAAGGGCTAGAAAATCTTGCAAAATTCTCAGTTTCTCTAAAAAGGCATCATTTCTGGAGGCCCAGACATGACTATCAGAATTAAATCACCAGAACCTCCTTGAAAGGAAGAAGTACATCAAACTCACTTTGCAAGATACCTGTGGCTTAAAAGAAATGTAAAAATCCACGTGCTACTCTCCATTTAACTCCACAAGTTATTCACACCTGTTTGTTGGCAGTTCACTGGAATTGATTTATTTCTGAAATTGAAGGAATAACAAGGCTAACTGTGGTCCAGCATGCTTCCTTTTCATGGGCCCTGCCTAGCACAGGGCAGTAAGCCATTCATTTAAAATAAGTCTCTGAAAAACACAGGGTGATAAAGCAAAGAAGATGCAAGCCAAGTTGCCTTTATGCTCAAATTTCTGTTATTTACATTTTACCCCCCTTTTCCCTCCTATTCTTGAATTTTATGTTGGGATGTGTGTGTGTGTGTGTGTGTGTGTGTGTGTGTGTGTGTGTGTGTGTGTGTGTGTGTCTGTGAGAGAGAGAGAGAGAGAGAGAGAGAGAGGTGAGGGGAGGGGAGGAGGAGAGTGAGAGAGAGGTGAATGGAGGGAGATGTTTGGGTAATTGAGTTAAAAAATGTGTCAATCTTTCTGTCTGAAGCAGTTCTCCAGTGTGGCTGCAGATGAATGCAGTAGAGATAGAATAAAGTTGTCTTTAGGAAGCAGCACAGATGGAGACAGAAGGTGGTGGGGATGGGAGAGGTGACCTGCATGGCTGCTGTTTACATTTTCCTGTAAATTGGCAGTCACCATATCTGGTTTTGCCCCAGTACTATCCTTGTTCTGTGTCCTTGGCTAAGTCAGATGACCTTTGAATTTATCTTCTCACCTGTAAAATAGGGTTCATGCCTTATCAGGTTATGGTAAGAATTAAGTGACAGACCATATGTGAAAACCTTTTTTAAATTAATGCTTTATTGCCCTGTGCTAGGCAGGGCCCATGAAAAGGAAGCATGATGGACCCCAATGAACCCTGTTATTCCTTCGACTGGCAGATTCTTGCTGCATATCAAGTACTCAATAAATATTAGTTTCTTCCTCCCGGAAGCCCACAAGCAAAGTTTGTGAGAATGGTCCATTATATTGAAGGGGACCTAAAGGCATGTATCAAATTCTAGCTCTTCCGCTAGAATGTCAGCATGTTGTTAAAAGTGCTGTATCTGTGCAAAGAGAATGAATTGAAACGGTTCATGCAAATTCTATTGAGATTAAAAAAAAAAATCAAAACTTCAGGCAAGATATATAAAGAAGATGATTTCCTTTAGATCTGAAGCCTGATTTTCTTTCAACCCTCTCTGATTTCTTTGAAGCTCTGGGTACCCAGGCATACGCATATATTTTGGCTGCTTGGAAGCATAATTGGTTTCTCTGGTGACTTGGCACTCTTCTTTATCCAGATTTCTCCTTTCTTCTCTTCTAACAGAAGAACTGCCATTCTTTCTTCAAGTGATAGGTGCTTGATACATATCCCCACCTGTGACCTGTGGCTGATTGGCTGGCTTTTCCTCCTTTTTCTACCCATGGGTAGAATATGTTCTTTTTATGATACATGACTTTGAGCTTGCATAACTTTTGATGCAATTCCTTTATGGCTTTACTGGGTAATGGGTGAAAGGATTGGAAATAATGTTTGAGGGACGAAGGAATGGGAACATTTCTCTCTAATTCCATGAAAGACTTGATTTAGAATATTTCCCTCTGGTCCTATCTGGAGAGTGCTGCTGTAATTATAGATTGCCTTGATAAAGGCTTTCTTTAAAATGCACTGAAATGAATTCAGATTCCATTTTTTTAAAAAGTGAAATAAGTACAGAACATTTATATACTTTGCTCATTTACTAGCTAAAAGGATTCAGCAAGATTTCAAAGAAATAATTTAGAGATAGTTAAAAACCTAGGCTACATAATAGGTATGTACTTGGTGCTATATTTTACTTCATAAACTATTGATGCTTAGCCTTATCACAAGTCCAGCTGGAAATCCACTGAACTTCTACATTCTTATAATTTGCATCTTTGCTGCTATATTCTTATCAGTGCTAAAAAGAAAATACCATTAATTTATCCAATGACTATGTGTCAGGCTGTGTTCTAAAAGCCTTGTATATATTATTTAATGCTCCCATCAACACTTTAATGAAAGTATTGTTATCATTCCCATTTTATAGATAAGACTACTGAGGTATTAGATAATAAGACACACAGATATTAAATTTTACAGCCAGGATTCAAATCAAGCTATGTCCAGGATATCTGCTGTAATCATCAGTTCCCCACTGTGCCTAGGTATGTTTTAGACAAGAGTATCATTGTCCAGTTCTTTTTGTTACAAAGACGCAAATACAAGTAAGAATGTATAGATTCGGCTTACGTGTCTTTATTGTATTTTTTTTTGTAGGCTGATTGCAAAAACGACCTACATTTTCTACACTTTCTCATATTTGCATCCCTTATTAAAGACTGGGCAGCTACTCCCATGAGAAGTCTTTTCCCTTATCCCTCCTGGAAACTAGACTGGGCTTATGACTTGCTTTGATCAGTACAATGTGGAAGAAGTAATAGTGGGTCCATTCTCAGTCTATACTTCAGGAGGCATTGAGCCTTCCATTCTAGTTTCCCCTCTCATCTTTGCCACACTATGAGATCCAGCCTGTGACAGTCCAATGGAAGACAAAAAAAAAACTCATATTGAATAAAGTCACCCTGTTGACAGACTTCCTAGAACCCCCAGGCTCTGGCCGGCCTGCCACTGACTGCAGACATGAGCAGGCCCAGAAGAGATCAGCTGAGCCGAGCCCAGCCCAGCTCCGCAGCACAGCCTTTCTAGCTTCTGAAAACCACCAGAAATAATGAAGGGTTATTGTTTTCAGCCAGTGAGTTCTGGGTGGTTTATTATACAGAGAGGGCTAGCCAATACAGTGCTGAGCTGATTGGAGATATTTTTGTTAGTGTGTTTATGCCTTTGATTGCAGAGTTCTAGTAAGTTCAAAACTCTCTTAATTAGCCTCCTCACTGAAAAACAAAACACTACCTAAGACAAACACCAGAATTCAAAAGCTGAAAACAAAATAAGAAAAAAAAAAAGTTCCAAAGAGATTAGTAACTTTCATTCTTAGCTCCCTATTTCCTGCCCATGGCCCTTCTTGCTGTTACTCAGTTTCTATCAGTTAGAATTTATTAAAGGCTATTTTAAAGCCACAGGTTAGAAACAGCCTAGATTTCTAGGTGGAGAAAAAACATACTAAATGGATTCACCAGAAGTAAGATTTTAGCACATTTTAAAATGCTGAGCATGTATACACAACCTCAGTTCTGTTTTTTTGGTGACTGTCCAGATACATGACACTTGTTTTTTATTCTTCTATTGAGACCTTATGAATGGATGTGAAATATGATTGCCAACTAGGCTTAGCAGACCTTATAAAAGAAAAGCATTGTGGGACTTATCCATCAACTTAACACTCCCATCCTCCTTAAATCACAGAAATTCTAGAACTAGTATTTATTAGCTTGTTCTTTCTGTACATCAATTACCTTAGGCCCTATATGCCGCAGCTCCATCAAAAGCATTAAATAGTTCCCAGTGGCAAATTCCTGGTTATCTTTAGCTCATGCTGTTAAGTAAGTTTCCACAGTCTTTATAGCTCCAGCTTTTATTGTATTTTTAAAAGACTTGGTTTCAGCTGTTAAAGCTCAAGACGTTGACTTAAAGGGAAATACTTGGCAGCGTGTGAGTGTAGAATTTGACTTTTCAGCTTTACGAAGGCCAGTGGGTTCGGGGCATCCCTGCTATATTGGAGAACTTTTCAAAAGCTGTTTGTTTGGGTTTCCAGTGTTAACATATTACATCTATGTTTCTAACAAATTGACTTGCCCTTCTGCTTTGTGGGGTCCTTAACCAGTTATCTGGCCTGCCTCAGCTTTCTTTATGGAGAGGACTTTACGCTTTACAAGCAAACTTTCAGGATCTTTTGTGTTTGCTATTTTCTAGATGGTGTGAGTAGGGGTGCAAGCTCATCCTCAGTTCCCCACATGCTTCACAATGTCCTTGTTCTTCCTTTCGTCTCTGAGCTCTTAATATGACCGGATATGCTCATACTTAACCTGGTTGATTGCAAGATGCTGTTTCTTACTCTACTTTTCTCAACAATATGAAATTTGCCACTTTGAGAGGAAATTACTCTTTTAAAAAGAGGGAGGGACATTAAACTCAGCCACCATTGTGAGTGGATGTAATGTCTACAACATCCTGCTGGGAGTTTTACAATTGTTGAACTGTCTATCCTGATTTCTCAGTCAACGCAGCAAAGCAAAACAATTCACCAAGAATATAATAACTTGCTGTTACAAAATTCTGTAACCTTTTTCTTAGAATTCCATTTTTTTTAGGTAAGGGATTTGTGAACTGCTCTAAAGAGAAAAAAAAGTCAATCAGTAAACGAATGATTCCCCTAATGGCATCTTGAAAGTTCTATTAGTATTGCAATTTGCCATTTCCTTCATTTAGTTATTTTGGGAAAATCTCTGTCTTGCATTGCTACAGCTTTTCTTCCAGGTGATTCATTTGTTTTAGTTCCTAAATAATTCATATACCTACTTAAAGTCTACTATTCCAAGGTGGCTTAACTTTTTTCTCCTTTTTGTGCATATTTTATTTTCTTAAAGCAATGGTCTACAAAACTTGAATACCCTTAAGCACACTCCCCAAATACACTGATATTTATCTAAAATATATATTTCTGTAAAATATACATCTAATCTGTAAAAATGAATATAACATGAACATTATAAAACATAATATTCCTCATCAATATCTTACACATCCTATCCAAAAGATATTCAAGAAGAATTTATTAGAAAACATAAGTACTTTGTATCTTTATCAGTCAATTGACATTATAGATCAAATGCTTTTTTTTTTTTTGAGACGGAGTCTTGTTCTGTCACACAGGCTGGAGTGCAGTGGTGTGATCTCAGCTTACTGCAACCTCTGCCTCCTGGGTTCAAGCGATTCTCCTGCCTCAGCCTCCCGAGTAGCTGGGATTATAGGTGTGCACCACCATGCCCCGCTAATACCTTGCATTTTCAGTAGAAGCAGTGTCTCACCCTGTTGGCCAAGCTGGTTTTGAACTCTTGAGTTCAAGTGATCTGCCCACCTTGACCTCCCAAAGTGCTAGGATTACAGACGTGAACCACCGCGCCTGGCCCAAATGCTTTTGTTTTTATATACATGTGTAAGAAGGAAAAAGGGAGTGCATTGGAAACAATTGTACATATATAAATACATTTAACTCAATTTAAAAAAGCCACATTAGACATATTTGATACATTTAAATAAATTTTCCAAGCTGTGATCATCTTCACAACCTATATATATATACATTTTGGTCTACTGATTTCCAACTTTAGTCTGTATAAATCACTTGGTGGGAAAAAATTACATTTATTATGCTCATGCACACACACATATATAACATACATACATACATACATACATATAATTTTGTGTATCTATGGAAGACATATATGTATATGTATATTCAGAAAATTTGATTTAACATCCAGGATCATGAGGTGAATATATTAAAGCTGAATTAGAGGTTCATCTTTGATAAAGATATATGCATTCTTCTGATTCCAAAGGAAACATAATGTGTGCATTAAATTTCTTTTTTCTTAATTCTTTAAGAAATATTTATTTACATTTTTAAAAGGGATTATTTGAGAAACATAAAAACATGACAGAGCACTTCATTGACCACTATACACAACAAAACAGATAATGATGACATATGTATTTTTGTAATCATAAACATTCAGCATACTAATGACAACCACATGGGTATAACAGTTATGAGCAGAGGAGTCACATTCAAAAAGAAATAGGTCAAAAAGTGAAATTATAAATAGGCATCACTGTGTTTGGTAATTGTGTGCACCCAGTTTTATAACTGAAGTCATCTGAGATACTGTGATGGACAACCTAAGTCTTTTGATGATACTGATCCAAACCTACAATGGGTCCCGGCTGCAAATGTCACCACCCAAAAAGTTGAAATCTCGAGAAATCTTATCTTTCACAAATGCAGACGTACAAAGAGAATATCTCTTTATTTTTTGAAGAAGTTTAGACATTTTTATGTACATGCACAATGCTTGGACACAAAGCCAACATTGTGACACTGAACTTTCATGGGGTCAAATTTGCAAAATAAAAATGCATAAAATGAATTAGGACTCCCTAAAGGTCTACACAATGTCTACCTACAGTATTGAAATTGATGCCAAGGTGAAATACACAGCATAGCAAATAGGTGCTTTGAGTGAAGGGGCAGAAGTCACGCATGACTGACTAATTTGGCGAGGGAGATTTCTTGTATTTTTCACCTGCATTTTCAGTTCATCTATGATCTTCAAAACACTCACTGCACTTGTATTTGGAGAGTGATTGTGGCCTACAAATTTTGTAAATATGTGTTGCTCATTAGACAGTCTGGTTATTGTTCAGACATTGTCATTAAGCAATTTTCTGCTTTTGCAGCACCAATAATAATTAGCCTTTAAACTTTTATCTTTCACAATTAAGTAGCCTTGTCACTTAACTTGTCATGGCCTTTTTCTGAGAGAAAAATTTTACAGATCTCTTCTATTGTGTTATTAGAAATACAGTAAAAAAATAATATTCAGCTTCCCCAAGACCAAATTTATATTAATCAAGGTTCTCCAGAGAGACCGAACCAATATGATATGTATATAGACATGTGAGGGGTTAGTTATTCGGGGAACTGTCTTACAAAACTATAATGGATAAGTCCCTTGACAGGCTGTCTACAAGCTAAAGACCCTGTGATGCCAGTGGCATGGCTCAGTCAATGTCCAAAGACCTCAGAATCAGGAAAGCAAATGCTGTAACTCTCAATGTGAAGCAGAAAGCCTCAGGACCCAGGAGACTGCTGGTGTCAATCCTGGGATTCAAAGGTTGGTGAGTCTGGAGTTCTGATGTCCAAGGCAGCAGAAGAAAAGTCTGTCCCAGCTCTTAGAAAGAGCAATTCACCCTCTTGTATTTGTTCTCTTTGGGCCCCCAACCAAGAGAATGGTGCCTGCTAACACGGAGGACAGATCTTTTCCACCTAGTCCACTGAACTCACACACTATTCTCCTATGCAAACACTCTACAGACATACCCAAAATAATGCTTTTCCAGGTTTCTAGCTTTTCCTTAATCTGGTCAAATTGACACCTAAAATTAACTCCACAACTCCATCTTTTGTCAGCTTGGCACCCACATGCATCTTCTTAAACCAGACTCAATTCCAAACAAATAACAAGATAATAGTTCCGCTTAACAGGATGTAATTAATATGATGCAACTATGCCATGTATAACCCAAACCACACTAATCCTTTCCCAGAATTCAGCTTTCAGGATTTAAACATTTAGGATTGTCTTTCAGGATTATGACTGGCATGGCTTCCTGTCATTGGCTGTCCTCAATTGCTTTCCCTTCTCAGCTTCAAGGCTGAATCCTTAAACCAAGATCTAGAGGGATTATGGGAACTACAGTTAACCCTAACATCACCCCTTGCTATGGTAGTGTGTTAGGCTGGTTTTTTTTTTTTTTTTTTTTCCCATTGCTATAAAGAAATACCTGAGGCTGGGTAATTTATAAGAAAAGAGGTTTAGTTGCTTCATGATTATGCAAGCTTTACAGGAAGCATGGTGCTGGCATCTGCTTCTGGTGAGGGCCTCAGAAAACACTGATTCATGGTAGAAGGCAGAGCGGGAGCAGGCATCTTACATGGCAAGAGTGGGAACAAGAGGTGGAGGTCCCACACACTTTTAAACAACCAGATCTCGTGAGAACTCACTATTGCAAGGACAGCACCAATCCATGAAGGATCCACCCTCATGACCCAAACACCTCCTACCAGGCTTCACCTCCAACACTGGGAATTACATTCCAATATAAGATTTAGGTGGGACAAATATCCAAACCATATCAGGTAGGCAAGGTAGGGATGGATTTGCAAGTTCCAGACATATGCTCCCAGGCTCTCCTGTTAGCTTAGCGCATGTCTACAGCACTAGCTCAGGGGCTGGCAAACTATGGCCCACGGTCAAATCTGTCCTGCCACCTGTTTTTGTAAATAAAGTTTTATTGAAACTCAGCTATGTTTATTTGCTTACTTATTGTCTGTGGCTGCCTTTGCTCTACTACAGCAGAGTTGAGCAGTTGTGACAGAGACTTTATGGCTTACAAAGGCTAAATATTTACTAACCAGCCCTTTGCAGAAAAAAAGTTGCAAACACCTGCTCTCGTTTATTCTCTTCTGGGCAGATTTTTGTTCTGAGCACAAGCCTATGTTGCCGATAGTTCCCTTTACCGCTATCTGTCCCTATCTGGTGTCGTTAAATTTCATTTCAAGTTTCCTTTTGTAAATGTGGGCAAAAATATTTCAGGGTCTAATACGTGATATTTATTTTCTGATGACTACTCCAGATGTATGTCCTTTCCTGTATGTCAGTACACACCCCTCTGTGCTTCCATCATCCCATTGTAATATTTTAGACAGCTGTCAAATGAACCAGAATATTATGTCAAATTTGGACATTACTTTAATTTTTGGCTAGCACTGACAACAAAAGGGAAAAATACAAATGACTGAAGAATTTATTTTTGCTTTCTGCCACTAGACTAATTTTCCTACTTCTATCCCTTCTTTCTTCAGTCCTCTATTGTTGTTAAGCTGTTCTTCCCCCTCTATATTGTATTTGTAATTAGATTAGAGGCACCTGCATTATAGTAGAATGTACCAGAGCTTCAAGGCAGCATGCCTGGGTTCAAGTCCCAGCTCAGCCTCTTGCTCTGACTTTGTCTAATATTTTTTTAATCTACCCCACCCAATTTCTTCATGTTTAAAAATATATAAACATAAATCATAAACCTTGAGAAGAAAAACAATTCACAAAAGAAAACTAAAATTATTCATACATCCATTATTTAGATATCATTACTATGAAAATTTGGTGTATACCCTTCATGATTATTTTTTAGGCATAAAAACTGCACAATTAAGTATAAACACAATTTATAAAGTAAGATCATATTTTACATACTATTTTGTAACTTGTATTTTTACTTTAACCTGTATCATGGTTATGTGAAAGGCGTGTGTGTTTTTATTTTAACTGAATACACTACATTTTATTGTATAGATGATCTTTTTATTGATTTCAATTTTAGACACTTAGGAACAAGTGATTGAAAAGATGTATTAGTATTTACATGGTTGTGCTATAAATGTAATTAGAGAGGTATATATCTATGATTCCTCTCTATAGGATAAGCTCAGTTTATGAATTTCTTCTTTTTCGACAAATGAGGATAATTGGGAAAACTTTAAGGTTTTTTTTTTTTTTTTTTTTGAGACAGAGTCTTGCTCTGTTGCTTGGGCTGGAGTGCAGTGGCGTGATCTTGGCTCATTGCAACCTCTGTCTCCGGGGTTCAAGTGATTCTCCTGCCTCAGCCTCCCAAGTAGCTGAGATTACAAGCATGAGCCACCACGCCCAGCTAGCTTTAAGGTTTTAAAACAAGGCAAGACTTTTCTAAACAAACAAAAGCTGAAGAAATGCATCAAAAATTGAAAGGCAGTTCCAGACCTGCCTTTTAAGAAATGCTAAAGGGAGTTTTTCAAACTAAACCAAAAGGCTCCTAGTGAGTAACACAAAAACATATGAAGTATAAAAGTCACAGGTAAAAGTAAATATGTTGTCAAATTTAGAATACTCTAATACAGTCGTGGTGGTGGATAAATCTCTTACAACTTTAGAATAAGGCTAAAGAACAAAAGTATTAAAGAGGACCACAGCTATAGCAACAGGTTAATAGAGACACATTATAAAAAATTATGAACTGTGTCATCCAAAACATAAAATGGGTTGGGGGGTAAAATACAGAGCTTTTGCATGTGATCAAAATTAAGTTGTTATCAGCTTAAAATAGACTGGTGTAACTCTAACACATTTTATATAAGTTTCATGATAACCACAAAGCAAAACCTTTAGTAGATACACAAAAAATAAAAAGAAAGAAACTAAAGCATACCACTACAGAAAACTTTGTCAAATCACAAAGGAAGACAGCAAGCAAGCAAGAAACAAAGGATCTATCAAAACATCAGAAAACAATAAGCAAAAATATAGTAAATATTTTTCTATCAGTAATTATTTTAAATGTAAATGGACTAATTTTGCCAATCAAAATATATAAAGTGGCTATATGGATAAAATGAACAAATAAACAAGACCCAACTGTATATAGCCTACAAGAGACACATTTCACCTTCAAGACGTACATAGAATTAAAGTAAAGGAATAATAAAAGATATTCCATGCCCGTGGAAACCAAAAAGATCATGAGCAGCTACACTTAGACAAAACCGACCTGAAGTAAAATACTGTCACAAGAGATAAGGTTATCATATAATGATTAAGAGCTAATTTATCAAGAGGATATAAAAATTTAAAAATATATATCATCAACATTGGAGCACCTAATGTGAGCAGATCTGAAGAGAGAAAAAAACAATAATGCCATTACAGTAGGAAACATCAGTATCCTACTTTCAGCAATAAATCCAGAGAGAAAATTCAGTAAGAAAACACTGAAGTTGAACTACACTTTAGACCAAATGACCTAACAGATATATATAATACATTCCATTGAACCACAGCAGAAGCTACAGTCTCCTCAAGTGTGCATGGAACATTCTCCAGGATAGAGCATATGTTAGGCCATAAATAAGTCTTAACAAAAAGATAAAAAATCATATCACGTATCTGCTGTGACCACAATGGTATGAAACTAGAAGTCAATAACTGAAGAAATTTCAGAAAATTCACAACTACATGTAAATTAAACAAAATGCTCCAGAACAGCCAATTGGTCAAAGTAGAAATTTAAAGGGAAAATTTAAAATATCTTTATGGAGTAAAGATCTAAGCATAAGACCAGAAACTATAAAAATTCTAGGAGAAAGCTAGGAAAATTCTCTGGACAAATTTTTGGACTAGGAAAAGCATTTATAAGTGACTCTTCAAAGGCAAATGGAACAAAACCAAAATAGACAAAAGAAACTTAATGTAACTAAAAAGCAAAACAAACAATCAACAGAGTAAACAGACAACCTACAGCATGAGAAAAAAATATTTGCAAACTATTCCTCTGACAACGGGCTAATATCCAATATCTACAAGAAACTAAAGAACCTCAATAAGAAGAAAAAAAAACCTGTTAAAAATGGGCAAGGGACATTAACATACATTTTTCAGAAGAACACAAATGGCCAATAAAGATGAAATAATTCTCAAAATTCCTAATCATCAAAGAAATGCAAATCAAACCCACAATGAGATATCATCTTTCACCGGTCAGAATGGCTATTACTAAAAGCTCAACAAACAGCAGATGTTGGGAAGGATGTGGAGAAGGGGGAACACTTGCACACTGTGGGTAGGAACGTAAATTAGTACAACTTTTACGGGAAAAAAATGGGGATTTCTCAAATAATTAAAGATAGAACTACCGTTTGATCCAGCAATTCCATTATTGATTATGTATATAAAGGGAAAGAAAGAATTATATCAAAAAGATACCTTGCACTCATATAGTTATCACAGCACTATTCACAGTACCAAAGAGTCTCCCTAAGTGTCCATTAACCCAGGATTGGATAAAGAAAATGTGGTATATACATATATGCACTATGGAATGCTACTCAGCCCTAATAAATAATAAAATCATGTCTTTTGCAGCAACATGAATAGAACTGGAAACCATTATCCTAAGTAAAATAACTCAGAAACAGAAAGTCAAATACTATATGTTCTCAGTTATATATGATGTCCAGATGTACCCATTGTTTAGTTCCCATTTATAAGTGAGAACATGTAGTATTTGGAATAACAGAAATGATTGAATGAAGTAATAGATAAGGGAGACTACAAAATGGGGGTGGGGTTGAAAAGTTATCTATTGGATACAATGTTTACTACTTGGGTAATGGGTATATTAAAAGCCCAGGCATCCCTTCTATACAGTATATGCATATATGAAATTTGCACTTACACTCCTAAATATATGAAAAGAAAAAAAGAAATTCTATTGGACAGTGCTGGACTATGACATTCAAAAAGAGTTTTAAACCAATAAATGTAATTCCAAGAGACATTTAAATAATTCCATGATGTGTTACAGACAGTGAAGAATTTGTGAGAAGTGACGCTATTTAACAATTGTAAAACATGCCTAGAAAAAAAAACCTTGTACTTATATTAATATCAAAAAGTTATTGCAATGGTATATTCCATTTGTGATGCTCAGTTCATGCTTGGAATAACACTTTCTACTTTAATTTGTGTGGTACCATGTCAAGTAAAGAAAGTTACAGAGGCTAGCACATAGGAATACATGTAAAAATGCTCTCCAAAATTGTATTAAGCTATTTAAATGTTTTAAAATAAATTTCACTATGTATATTTAAGGTAACAACATGATTCTATGGGGCACATATAGATAGTAAAAAGATTACTATAATGAAACAAATTAATCCATCATCTCACACAGTTAAAATGTTTTTGTGGCAAGAGCAGCTAAAATCCACTCATTAGCATGACTCCTATGTACAGTACAATTTTAAAACCTATTGTCCTCACGTTGTATATTAGATATCTAGACTTGTTCATACTCTGTATTTGCTGCTTTGTATCCTCTGACCTAATCCCCCTATTTCCTACATCACTTACTCCACACTGTTTTAGTCTCTTTCTCTGTACTATAAAAACATTTTAGATAAAATCTTTAGATAAACAAAATGAAACAGAATATGTCAAAACTATAACATGCAGTATAAGCAGTTATAAGGGGGAAATTTATAGAGAATGACCACATTTTAGAAAGAGCATGATCTCAGAGAGATATTACACCCCAAAAAACTAAAAAAAGACAAGCTAAGCCCAAATTTAGTAGAAGAAAGGAAATTACAAAGATCAGACCACAAATAAGTCAGAGAGAATAGAAAAACAATATAAAAGATAAAAAGTTGTATTTTTTGAAAAAATAACAAAATCAACAAAGCTTTAGCTAAACTAAGAAGAAAAGATAAAAAGAAATCAGAAAGAGGAAACGTTACAATTGATATTACAGAAAGGCAAGGAATTGAAATAAACTACTGTGAACAATTGCCAGCCAACAAACTGGAAAACCTAGACTGCAACAAAAACAAAAACTGACAGTTGGGAACTAATGAAACTAAAGAGCTTCAGCACAGCAAAATAAAACTATCAACAGATTAAACAGACAACCTACAGAATAGGAGAAAATACTTGCAAACTATGCATTTAACAAAGGTCTAATATCTAGAATCTATAAGAAACTTAAATCGGGAAGCAAAAATCATATGACCCCATTAAAAATGGTCAAAGGACTTGAACAGGGACTTCTTAAAAGAAAGCATACTTGTGGCCCACAAGCATCTGACAAAACTTTCATCGTCACTTATTAGAGACACGCAAATCAAAACCACTGTGAGATACCATCTCATACCAGTCAGATTGGGTATTAATAAAAAGTCAAAAAACCAAGAGATGCTGGAGGTTGGGGAGATAAGGAAACACATACACTGCTGGTAGGAATGTAAATTAGTTCAGCCACTGTGGGAAGCAGTTTGGAGATTTCCCAAAGAACTTAAAATAGAATGACCATCTGACCCCGCAATCCCGTTACTGGGTATATGCCCAATATAGAATAAATTATTCCACCAAAGAGACGCATGCACTCTATGTTCATCACAGCACTATTCACAATAGCAAAGAAGTGGAATCTACACGCAGAAGGATAAAATGGGACCCTTATTTCACAACATATGCAAAAAATAAGCTCAAAATAGATTAAAGACTTAAATGTAGGAATTGAAATTGTAAACTACTATCATTGACATTTATCTGGGCAATGATTTTTCAGATATGACCCCAAAAGCAACACAACAAAGCAAAAATAGGCAAGTAGAATAACATCAAACTAACAAACTTCTGCAGAGCAAAGGACACAATCAATAAAAGTAAAGAGACAATCCATGGAATGGGAGAAAATATTGGCAAGCCATATATCTGGTAAGGTATTAAGCTCCAAAACATATAAGGAACTCAAACAACTTGTTATATAAAAAAATCCCGATTATAAAATAGGCACAGAACCTGAATAGATACTTCTCAAAAGAATATGTACAAATGGCCAATGAGTATATAAAACTATGCTCATTATCAGCAGGATATAGTGACTCACACCTATAATCCCAGCACTTTGGGAGGCCAAGGTGGGTGAATCACGAGGTCAGGAGATGGAGACCATCCCAGCCAACATGGTGAAACCCTATCTCTACTAAAAATACAAAAATTAGCTGGGCATGATAGTGCACACCTGTAGTGTGCTACTTGGGAGGCTGAGACAGGAGAACTGCTCGAACCTGGGAGACGGAGATCGCAGTGAGCCTAGATGGTGCCACTGCACTCAAGCCTGGCGACAGAGCAAAATTCCATCTCAAAACAAACAAACGAGCAAAAAAACTATGTTCATGATCACTAATCCTTAGGGAAATGCAAATTACAACCACAAAGAGATATCACCTCATACCTGTTAAAATGACTATTACCAAGAAGACAAAAGATGTAACAAGTGTCGGTGAGGATGTGGAGAAACGGAAAGCCCTGTACACTGCTGGTGGGAATGAGAAAACAGCCATTATGGAAAACAGCATAGAGGTTCCACAAACAATTAAAAATAGGATTATCATATGACCCAGCAATCCTACTACTGGCTGTACATTCAAAGGAGATGAAATTAGTATCATTGGAGCACACTCAAACTAGCCATGATTTGCATTCCATTCTACATATATTTCACATTTTCTTTATTCATTCATCCATCGATGGACTTAGGTTAGTGTCCATTGAGGAATGAATAGAATTGCTTATAACTGTATTAAATAGGGTAATAGATGTCAATATTTTTTATTTATTCATTCATCAATGGACTTAGATTAGTGTCCACTGATGGATGAATGAAGAAAATGTGGAATATCTGTATGATGGAATGCTATTCAGCCTTAAACAAGAAGGAAATGCTGTCATTTGCAAAAACATTGATGAACCTGGAGGACATTATGCTTTGTGAAATAAGCCAGGCACTGAAAGGCAACTACTGCATGATCTCACCCATATGAGGAATCTTAAAACATTGACTTGTACAAGTAGAGAGTAGAAGGGTAGTTGCCAAGGATGAGGGTAGGGGTGGGGTGGTTGGGAATAGAAAGATGTTGGTCAAAGTATACAGTTTTACTTGAGATGAGTATGTTCTAGAGATCTATTGTACAGCATGGTAACTATAGTGAATAATAATGTATTGTATATGCAAAAGTGCTAAGAAAATAGACTTTAAATGATCTCACCACAAAAATAACATGCATTTGATGTGGATACATTAATTAGCTTGTTTAAATCATTTCTCATTGTATACATATATCAAGCATCATGGTGTATACCATAAATATATACAATTTTTGTCAATTATACCTTAATAATGCTGAAAAAAATTAAAAGGAGAAAGGCAAATACCAATGTAGAAGAGAACAAAGCAAACCTAACAAACTTGTTTTCTCCTGCTCTTGTGTTTTCTCCTTGCGTCTTCAGGAGTCCTGGCTAGATTTGCTCATTCCTATAGAGAATGAATTGGCTCTTCATCTGTGGCCTATTTCCCTTCTCAAAACTTAATCTATTATAAGATGCTGACATTTATCCCTCAAAGTTCTTTCCTTAGAGAAACAGTCCTTGGTAGAGGCTGGAATGATTTGCAAGTAAGAGTGGAAGGAGAAAGAGAATGTAGAAGCAGGAAGAAAAGGAATTTAGTTCATGACTTTTTCACTTTAATTAGGCCAAAATAATGTCAATATTCCATAGTATTTTTCATCACACATTTGATTAATGTGAGTTCCACCTTTGTTTTTGCATCTAATCTTTAATTCATGTTAGTGTTTACTATGACATGTGTGTTTTCTATCCTGACTGGATCATCAGGAAGAACCACCTTCCTTGCAGATATTTTAAAAATTGCTTATAATTGTATTAAGTAAGGTAACAGATGTCAAATGACTTACATAGGTCCTGGTTCATAACACTCAAAGATGTTTATGGAAGCAGATTCTGAATCTTTTAGTGTAAGCTATCACCACAATCTCAGCTCCTTCACTTTATGTTTAGAAAACACAATTCTGGTGGCATAAATGGCTTGTTAGCTTGTTCTCCTGCTGAACGGATTACCAGCCTGATGTCTGCACTTATGTAAGGGAATGCCTTTAGGTCCTCATGTACTGTAACAACCATAACATTTGTAGAGGCTCCTGAATCAGTCTTCTATCTTTCTGGTTTACTGTCATTTAAGATTTGAATTCCTTTCCTGTATAAAATTTCATGGCTGGACTCAGCAATACTTCTCTCTGGGTCTACAATTTGTCACTCTGTTGGGCTGTGTTGAATTCCAATGTTGGGAAATTGCTGTGCATTTCAGCAAGATAAGTCTTTTCACTAAGTCTCAGCTACCTTTAGGTGTAGAGGGGGACACCCATGAATAGACATATTTAATTTACATCAGCATTTAATGTAAACTTCACTACAGTTCCTACTTGAGCCCCTCCCTATGACTTATGAAATAAATAGCATAGCATCAGCCTTTTATTTTTGTCTCTGCTAATCTTTTTCATTTTAATCAGGCACTGCTGTCAAAACTGTGGGCTCACAGTGATAAGGGTTCAAGAAGAAAATAGATAGTCAAGCTCATTCTGCTTACATGATCCTTTGCTGCAGGGCATAAGCATTTGCCTGTTTTAGGATTTTTTGCATTCTTCCTAAGCAGATAATTATTTTTTTATTCTGCTTCTATGCACTGATCTCATATAGTTGGACCTGCTTGTAGGTCTAATCAGGTGCATTTAATTTTTATAGAAGGATCTATCTTTATAAAATTGGAGATAATATAGCTAAATGTCTCTATCTATCTATCAATCATCTAACCTATCTTCTATCATTATCTACATTAAAAAGCACAAAAGCCTGCAAACATAGTTTTGATTTCAATCTGTTTTTAGTGAATGCTGGTCCTACAATTATTTATGTCTTTGTTTTTTCAAGTTCCACTGAGTGATTCATAAATGCCTCCAATTTATAATGGAGAAGGCATTTTTGAATCATCAGCTATATATGAAACAATAGATTGATCCTTTCTATTTTATTTAGAAAACTAAACAATAATATAAACATGAAGACACTAAACATGGAGATGCGCACACTTAGTTTTTCCAGTTAATATATATTTCTCATTTTGTATGTTAAAGGGGCCATGAGTTTCACTGCTGGGTAGCAGAGTTTAAGAAAATTACATATAGAGTGAAATGTCTTATGTGGAGAATAGATGATGAGAGGCACTCCAAGACATGGTATTGAAGTATCTGGAATAATACATCTTTATAAAGAAAAAAAAAAAACCCTCAAGGGGTAGGGTGTGACAGCCATTATTAAATATTCCTACATTCCCAGGTGGGAGTTTTTTCTTTTTTGAACCAAATGTAACATGAATACCACAAGATATAATGTCTTATGTGGTATGTTTAGTTTTAAGGATTCGGCAATCTGACAGCACTCTAATAAATCGCATCCTCTTTCTCAGTTGAGTTCTGAAGTTTTGGGGAAGAAGAACAAAAGAGTGGAAGGTAAAGATCAAAGCCTATCCTTTCTAACAATGGAGTCAGACTAAAGTGCACTGGTATAGTAGGAAAGCTACCCTGAGACCTGGACAGATTTCCTATCCTAGGCAACTTCCTCCTCCCAGAAACAGCATTCCCAGAAGAAGGAGGGATGGGTATCCTCATGTGTCACCAGCTCTCACTTCTAAAAGAAACTGAGGGATGAGCCAATCATGCCCCTTTATGCATCCAAGTATATTGATCAGAGAAGCCATTTACTCAGATATAAGTGAGTATATGGGGCAGTAAGAGTTCAGGCACGTATTTGGGAAAACAACACAGAAATCAGAAGTGAAAAAAAAATCCTTCTCTAATGATAAGGAAATAATTGTATTGATCAGTACTCCCCAAGATTCCATGTACTGCTTTTCAAGTGCATTAGAGATTTTCACCCATTTAATCAATAATTGATTAGTGCACACCAGTTCTCAGGCTCTGTGCTAAAGTCGGGGATACAAAGGGGACAAAAATAGATACAACTTTTTACTTAATGGAGCCTAAAGTGAGAGAATATTCCAGTTCAGAGGATGAGTTGGTGAAAATATGGTACTCTTTGCTTTGGCTGTACTGTGAAATCATCCAGGCAATTAAAAAAAATTAATTACAGTCCCCACCCAATTCGGACTCTGCTTTAGACGGTCTGGTGTTCAGTCTGGGCATGAAGAGAGGAAATAAGTCCCCAGGTAATTCTAATGTGCAATCCAGGTTGAAAACTACTTGGCTAAATTAGTTCAAGGATAGGATAGTGGATGAAATAGAGGTATATGCACATCTTGATATGTTGATATTCCCAATGCTGGCACGTATTATAGGCACTCAGAAATGCATGCTGAATGCAGTTCACTGATTCTCAACCTTTTCTTATGTCTTCAACATCCTCTTTATTCTCTTTCCTATTTGACTCCTAGACAAGAATTAATCTAACTGAAGTGTTTTCTTCCTCATTCATCAATTTTTTACTTCATTGCCCTGTAGAGCTTCACTTTCTGGGAAGATTCCAAACTTTTCTGCTTTATGGCTATCAGGACTTGATTATCTACAATGGTTCCAAATTAATTTCATGAGAAAGACTGTGAATCAGGCAGATTAGCCACTATGGAATAGCATATGGCAGAAGTCTTTTTAACCTGCTTAAGCTGATGATTCTCTTATTCATTCATTTATTCAGCTGGATTATATTTGTTTGCTGTGGTGCTGGTTATTTGTCAATTTAGAATTGTTCCTAAATTCCATCTCCTAGAAAGATGTTAAAAAACATAGAAAAAGATATAAAATTGTTCATGGCTAGCTTTTTGTGTCTTACCTATATTGAAATTAGTATAGCAAAAATAGTAACTATTTATTGAAAGACTGCTCTGTGCTGATTACTGTTCCAGTCATATATAACACGATAGTAAATCAGATCATCAAGGTTCCTGTTCTCAAAGACCTCACACTATGAAAGGTGGAAATAACATTCAACAAGTAAACAGGAAAATTGAGAAGATAATTTCAAATAAGGGAATGTACTGCAAAAACAATGAAATAAGCCAATGCAGTAGGAAGCAACTGGGGATACCTCATTGATAGATCACTTTGAATAGAGTGATCAGCAAGGGTCTCGCTAATGAGAAAACATTTGAGCTGAGACCTAAACTATGATAAGAAGAAAGTATTTGGGAACTGGTATTCCAGACAGAACAGCAAAGTGGGAAGTTCTGGGTGCAGCCAAGAAATGTATAGAAGGCAAATGGCTTCAGCTTGGTGATAGGGCCTGAGTACCAAACAAATCTGTTTTTCTTGGGAACCATAAGGTGGACCATTGAACTGAAAGTATCTGTGGGACACTTACATTTATGACAATATGAAAGACTAAAAACCCTGAATAAAAATAGAATACATACTTTTAAATTTATAACTAAGTTCACAAGAAAAGAAAGGAAATGTCCAGAGACCAGAAGTTAACAGGAAACTGGAAACTAGAAATGTAAACTAAAAAGAAACTTCTGTCTGCCTGTGTGGGGAAAAGGGAGCGGAGGTTGGGGAGGGTGAGTAACTATGGGGTTTATGTTCTCAGGGCCTCATCTATTCCAGGAGACAAGGCAGGCTTTCAGCCCACATATGGCAGGGAGCTGAAAGTGATAACCCATTGGAAAGCCACAACCCGTGAAGGGTTACATCCTCAGTTAAAAGGTGGACTAGTAAAATATCTGCCCAATGGGAAAGAAAGACAACTAGGATCCCATCTTGTCCTGGGTAATGGAAGTGAAATAAAGGCTCTGAGTATTTGTAATACATGTCTGTCTCCAAAGAGGCCTGTGGTACAAGTTTTTATTACAGTATGATCTGGGAAAGTACAAATTGAAAATTAAAGTGGATGAGGGTGAGGCACCCAGTAGGCTTCAAATGTGTCATTAATATTTTATTTCTTAAGTAGAGTGATACTTAGAAGGAGTTGGTCATATTATTCTTTAGATGCCTTTCTGAATTTGAAATATTTAAAAAATGTCAATTACTTAATATAAAAATATTGACATGAATGTCATTTCTCGGGTATTTAGTTGATACAAAATAGATGTACATATTTTTAGGGTACATGTAATAGTTTGATACATTCATATAATGTCTAAAAATCAAATCAGGATAATTGGAATATCTGCCACCTTAAATAATTACCTTTTCTTTATGCTAGGAACATTTGAATTATTCTCTTCTAGCTATTTTGAAATGTACACTGATTATTGTTAACTGTAGCCCCCCTACTGATCTATCAAACACTAGGTCTTATTTCTTTTGTCTGTTTTTTTGTGCCCATTAAACAAACTTTATGATAAACTTTATACAAGAAAATAATCAACTGCTTATGACATTTGGTCATTATGTGAAATCTTCAACTTTCAAGACAATTCTATAGATCTACAACCAGTATAATTTGCTCCTAATTATCAATGTGTAAATATTTATGTAATGGACTGTTTAGTCAAGACCACCTTTGATTCCTCACAACTTAACAGCACGTGGCTTATTTCCCATGTCCTCTACCTTAATGTTAGTTGCCATCCTCCTCCTCATCATCATCATGCCTAAATTCTCAACTTTTATGTTAGACCATGAACTTCCTGAGGTGAGAATCCATATACATTGACTTCTGTGCTCCCCACAGTGCCAAGCATAGAGCTTTGAGTACAGTAGTCATCACCATCATTAGTAAGCCTCAATAGACCCTAAATTGTATTGAGCATTAAGAATATATAGCACTAAATGCTCACAAGAGAAGCCAGAAAAGATCTAAAATCAACACCCTAATGTCATAATTAAAATAACTAGAGGAGCAAGATCAAACAAATTCAAAAGCTAGCAGAAGACAAAAAATAACTAAGATCAGAGTGGAAATGAAGGACACGGAGACACAAAAATCCTTAAAAAAAAAAATCAATAAATCCAGGAGCTGGTTTTTTGAAAAAACCAACAAAATACATAGACCACTAACCAGACTAATAAAAAGGAAAAGAGAGAAGAATCGAATAGATGTCAATAAAAAAATGATAAAGGCCGGGCGCGGTGGCTCACGCCTGTAATCCCAGCACTTTGGGAGGCCGAGGCGGGTGGATCATGAGGTCAAGAGATCAAGACCATCCTGGTCAACATGGTGAAACTCCGTCTCTACTAAAAATACAAAAAATTAGCTGGGCATGGTGGTGCATGCCTGTAATCCCAGCTACTCAGGAGGCTGAGGCAGAAGAATTGCCTGAACCCAGGAGGCGGAGGCTGCCGTGAGCCGAGATCGTGCCATTGCACTCCAGCCTGGGTAACGAGCGAAACTCTGCCTCAAAAAAAAAAAAAAAAAAAGATAAAGAGGATATCACCACTGATCCCACAGAAATACAAACTACCATCAGAGATTACTATAAATACCTCTATGCAAGTAAACCAGTAAATCTAGAAGAAATGGATAAATTCCTGAAAACTTATACCCTCCCAAGACTAAACCAGGAAAAAGTTGAATTCCTGAATAGGCCAGTAACAAGGTCTGAAATTGAGGCAGCAATTGCCTACCAAGCAAAAAAAATCCAGGACCAGATGGGTTCACAGACAAATTCTATGAGAGGTACAAAGAGGAGCTGGTATCATTCCTTCTGAACTATTCCAAACAATAGAAAAATAGGCAATCCTTCCTAACTCATTTTATGAGACCAGCATCATCCTGATACCCAAACCTGGCAGAGATTCAACTAAAAAAGAAAATTTCAGACCAATACCCATAATGAAATATTGATGCAAAAATCCTCAATAAAATACTGGCAAACCGAATCCAACAGCACATCAAAAGCTTATCCATCACTATCAAGTTGGCTTTATCCATGGGATGCAAGGCTGGTTCAACATATGCAAATCTATAAATGTAATCTGTCACATAAACAGAACCAAAGGCAAAAATCATGTCATTATCTCAATAGATGCAGAGAAGGCCTTTGACAAAATTCAACAGACCTTTATGATAAAAACTCTCAATAAACTAGATATCAATGGAATGTATCTCAAAATAATAAGAGCTATTTATGACAAACCCACAGCCAATATCATACTGTATGGGCAAAAACTGGAAGCATTCCCTTTGAAATCTGGCACAAGATAAGGATGCCCTCTCTTACCACTCCTGTTTAACATAGTATTGGAATTTCTGGCCAGAGCAATCAGGCAAGAAAAAGAAATAAAGGGTATTCAATTAGGAAAAGAGGAAGTCAAATTGTCTCTATTTGCAGGTGACATGATTAAATATTTAGAAGACCCCATTGTCTCAGCTCAAAAATCTCCTTAAGATGATAAGCAACTTCAACAAACTCTCAGGATACAAAATCAATGTGCAAAAATCACAAGCATTCCTATACACCAATAACAGACAGAGAGCTGAATCAGGAGCGAACTCCCATTCACAATTGCTACAGAGAGAATAAAATACTTAGGAATATAACTTACAAGGGATGTGAAGGACTCTTCAAGGAGAACTACAAACCATTGCTCAAGCAAATAAGAGAGGACACAAACAGATGGAAAAACATTCCATGCTCATGGTTAGGAAGAATCAATATTGTGAAAATGGCCATACTGCCCAAAGTAGTTTACAGATTCGATGCTATCCCCATCAAACTACCATTGACTGTCTACACAGAATTGAATAGAAATAAAGCCTTAAACTTCATATAGAACCAAAAAAGAGCCCACATAACCAACACGATCCTAAGCAAAAAAAACAAAACAAAAACTGGAAGCATCATGCTGCCTGACTTCAAACTATACTACAAGTCTACAGTAATCTAAACAGCACGGTACTGGTACCAAAACAGAGATATAATCCAATGAACAGAACAGAGACCTCAGAAATAATGCCACACATCTACAACCATCTGATCTTTGACAAACCTGAGAAAAACAAGCAATGGGGAAAGGATTCCCTGTTTAATGAATGATGTGAGGAAAACTGACTAGCCATATGCAGAAAGCTGAAACTGGATCCCTTCCTTACACCTTACACAAAAATTAACTCCAGATGGATGAAAGATTTAAACATAAGACCTAACACCATAAAAACCCTAGAAGAAAACCTACATAATACCATTAAGGATATAGGCATGGGTAAGGACTTCATGACTAAAACACCAAAAGTGATGGCAACAAAAGCCAAAATAGACAAATGGTACCTAATTAAGCTAAAGAGCTTCTTCACAGCAAAATAAACTATCATTAAAGTGAACCAGCAACCAACAGAATGGGAAAAAATTTTTGTTAACTTACCCATCTGACAAAGGGCTAATATCCAGAATCTACAAAGAACTAAAACAAATTTACAAGAAAAAAACAGACAACCCCATCAAAAAGCAGGCAAAGGATATGAGCAGACACTTTGCGAAAGAAGACATTTATGGAGCCAACAAATATGAAAATAAGCTCATTATCACTGGTTATTAGAGAAATGCAAATCAAAACCACATTGAGATACCATCTCATGCCAGTTAGAATGGGGATTATAGAAAAAAAAGAAGACAACAGATGCTGGAGAGGATTTGGAGAAATAGGAACACTTTAACACTGTTGATCAGAGTGTAAATCAGTTCACCACTGTGGAAGACAGTGGGGCGATTCCTCAAGGAACTAGAAATAGAAATACCATTTGACAGAGCAATTCCATTACTGGGTACATGCCCAAAGGATTACAAATCATTCTATTATAAAGACACGTGCACACATATGTTCATTGTGGCACTGTTCACAATAGCAAAGACTTGGAACCAACCCAAATGCTCATCGATGATAGACTGGATAAAGAAAATGTGACACATATACAGCATGGAATACTATGCAGCCATAAAAAAGGATGAGTTCATGTTCTTTGCAGGGATATGGATGAATCTGGAAACCATCATTCTCAGCAAACTGACACAAGAACAGAAAACCAAACACCGATGTTATCACTCATAAGTGAGTGTTGAACAATGAGACACATGGACACAGGGAGGGGAGCATCACACACTGGGGACTGTTGGGGGCTAGGGGGCTACCAGAGGGTTAACAGGGGATGGGGGGCATTGGGGAGGGATAGCATTGGGAGAAATACCTAATGTAGATGATGGGGTGATGGATGCAGCAAACCACCATGGCACGTGTAATACCTATGTAACAAACCCGCAAGTTCTACACATGTACCCCAGACCTTAAAATATCAAAAAAAGAATATAAGAATGAGAAGGGATCCAGCTTTGAAGAGCTGAAAATATAATTGTATAGGGAGAGCACACATGTGGTGGTAGAAGAATGCTATCTCAAGAGCTGATATGAAATTCTTCTTGGGAAGAAACCATCTTTTGGGGAAAAGATCTTGATATTTTGGGATTCAAGGTGAGACTGCTGGCATGAATATCCAGGAGCCAAATGAAAAAAGCAATGGCTTTGGTACCCTGCGTGAGAAAATACAAGAAAGTTTATTCTGTTTTTGAAAAGAATGGGAGAAAGATTGACAGGGGACCAAAGATACCAGACAAATGATGTAAGGCTGAGGCATGATATAATCAATAAAAAGACCCTGGAGGTGAAAGAACTGATGGAACAGGGATCATCCATACTCAACTTGAAGTTGTTTGTGTGGCTGTGAAGTGGGAGCCTTCTATGTTATCCTCAACTCTTCAGCAATGGCTACTGCATTGTGAATGCTTCCCATGAGGGAGTGGGGCTCTGGGAACTGAGAAGGAGCTGAGTGTTATATTTAGGTGTATCCAAAATAGGTATATTGCTCTGGAGCAATAAGATGATCTACAACCGGAAACATTTCAACAGGGGTATAAGTCTATAGTGAGAGGTGACCATGTGAAACATAAGCCCCTAAAGGACTTTGAAGAACTTCCTGGGAGGGCTTTGACTTTTCACTAGGTGTTTCAGTGGAGTTTTAAATGAATGCTATTTAGATCTAAACCTACCAAGAGATCCTTGCTAACATCTGGGATACATTTGCAAATGGCAGATAGCAATGTAAGGTAGAAACTATTGAAAAGCAAATGAGTAGTATGTAGTGTTGAATATTGACGGGGAAGTACCAGTCTGTGAGAGTCAGGGATGAACTTATAGAAGGTAGGGGACTTGAAGCTAGATCTCTGAGAAAGAATAAGATGGGAGTGGAGGGGGAAGCAGTGAGTACAGTATATGAAGCAAAAGGAATAGATTGAACACAGGCACACACATGGGGAGGCTGGCCACCTGACAGCTTATATATGCTCAGAGAAGGAAAATGCATTTTAACAGTAGTCCATGCAAACCATAACTCCACTTAAAGAATTGTGTACTGCAACCAATGTCTCAATATTAATGGTGTTAGGAGTTTGGGGTCTTTTGGATTAACTACTCTAAGGCTTTCTTCATTAGTGTATACAACTGTTTCTATGACTTCTAAGGTCCCAGCATGCACACACAGGTACTGTCAGATATGGGTACATGTCAATCACATATCTAGGGGAAAATAGCAAACCAGCTTATTTCCTTGATACTAACTCAGAGGACTAATGATGTCTAGGAATAGACACAAATGCTAATGGTGTTCCAATTGGCTATTCTCTAGTGGTAGTCCTTGTCAGATGAGTAGTTGACACTTGGCTTTCTGACAGGGGATAAGTTAGAAAGGATTAACAAAGGCCTGAGGTTTACAACAGCATTGCTGCTGAGGCTGCAAAGAACTGAACACCATCCCGGCAATCTGAGAGCCAGGCTGCCATCTAGGTGAGGTCAGCAATAGATAGACGCACTGAGAGAAGACTGAGTAACAAAGGACACACACAGCACCTCTGAGTACACATCAGTAGTCTCCTGTTACAAGAATAGTAAGCCTACTTAGCATTTATATGGAAAATCTCCATCATTAGTTAGTTAATTCACACAACTCCCCCATGAGGAAAGTATTTTTAGTTCTTCTTTGATTCCAGATGAGGAACCAAAGGCATAGTAAGGTTAAGTAACTTGATCAAAGCCAAGTGTCAAGTCAATAATAGCAGAAGTGTGGTGGGAATACAGTTTCTAAATTCCTACTTTGCTTAGTTCCTAAATGCCACTTGATCTGTGCAGAAAGATGGCCAAGTTAACCCTCAGACAGAAGAGACTTGTTCTTACAGTAATTGGGACTTTTTTTTCTACTAACAAGGCTGCCTGGGGAGATCTTCTGTTACAGGAGTTGATGCTTTTTGCATACTCTGAAACAATAAACCTGAAATAACATCCCCTATAACAGGGCATTTGGGGTTTACTGGTTGGGATGCAGAGGTTGCTAGTGCGCCACCTGCCCAGGGTCTGAATCCATCATGTGTTATGAATGGGGTTATCAGTTCTGCATTGCATGAGTGGCAGCTACTGGGAGTAAGAAATGGCTGACTGAGAGTTGATGGTGGGGAAGGGCAAAGAATAGAGTTTCTTTCTTTTTGGAAACCATCATTCTCAGAGTTTCTTTCTTATCCAGCCCCTTTTGACAGAATCTATGTCCTTGTGACTTGAGGGATGGGCACCGGACAGCAATGGAAGAATTCTTGAGAGCTTGTGAAATGTTGGCACAAATATTATTGCCTCAAGGTCCCGCAGACCAACGTGTTTTAAAAAAGGAGAAAATCCTTCTCTTTGTTCTGAAAAGATTGAACATATTCGGAATAGTTAGATACAGTGACCCTGGCAGAAACTTTTGCCTGTTTATCATGGCACCAGCAGCAGAGGCTATAACAGGCTTCTCTAAGCTACTTTGAAGACAGCAGTGTCAAGGACAGGGAGTGAGAGTGATGGAGAAGAAACTGGGCAGGGGTCTTTAGTGACTCCGGATAATGGACTAGCTTGGGAGGTGCCCCTTTAAGGATTTCCAGAAATATTTGGCCGGCATTTGGGGGTTGTGTAAATTGATTGCTTAGAGTCACAGCATAAATGTAACCATTACCTAAACTTCTGGGAAAAACCTAGGGAGAGCAGGGGCCATTTGGAGTTTACTACACAATAGTTCTTCCTCCCCCGGCTCTACATCTTGCCTTTTTACTAGCCCAACAAATTGTAATTTTTTTCCAAGTTAAAAATAAAGAACAACTCTGTTGACTGATGATTAATGGTGATGCTTCACGATTATGTCTGAGAAGGTCGAGGAAAAATCCAATGAGACTTTCTTGGCTAGAAGTCTTATTACAATGTGGCACAGTAAGAGATGAACATGGCTTTAGACTCCAAAGGCCTGGGTTCAAATCTCAAATTGATATTTGGTGCTATAAACTCGGACGAATATTTTAACTCAATTAGCTTCAGTTTCCTCAACTATTAGGTGGAATGACGATATTACTCCCTTGTGATACATGTTCCGAGGATCAAATGGATGGAGCATCCAACACTCCTTTAAAAAGTGCAATTTATAATCTACAATGACCACTTTTTAAGGATTACTTGCCATTATGCAGGTTCCATGGATCACCTCAATTTAGAACTCTGGAAGGTGGGTACGATCCTGCTGGATTTGTATCCCTGAGGATCCTGGCAATAAACAAACAGTACACTCAAGTAGAGATCATCTGGAGGTTTAATAAAGGAGCTATTTACAAAATTGTGGGCATAGTGTAGGGAAACCACAAGTGACAGTGTAGTACGCTGGGGCTGCTAATGCAAGGTGCAGTGGTAACTGGGGTAGCAGGAGGGCCCTAGGCCTGAAAGCAGGAGGAAAGGAAGCAGTCATCGGAACCTGGAGAAAGGTGCATGGTGAAACCACCTGCAGTTCTTTGACCCCAGGTTCATGGGCATAGCCAGCCTTGGCAATACTAAAAAGAGAAAGTCAGGGCAGTCAATACCATGGCATCATGTTTTCCCTCTTTCAATCTTCTGCCAGCTATTCAGAAGCCAGGGGGCAAATGAGGCCACTGACATAGCCTATTTATTGGTTAACCATATATCCAGGTTTGCCTGGAACAATACCAATTTATACCCCTTTTCTGGCATAAATACTAGCAGTCACCTTCTTTTACACCTAAGCATCCCATTTTGAACAATAAGTTAAGTGGCCATTCTGTCTGTAACTGTTTGCCTTCTGGAGTTGATAAGAGGACAAGAAGGTTGGTTAATGAATCTGGAGAGGAAAATAGAAGAAGTCACACACATAATTTTTATGGAAGAAGAAATCAAGACTTTGAGATTAAACTACCGGCCCAAGGTCAAACAGCTAATGAGGGACAGAGTTGTTCTGAATACAGGCAGTATAAAAATGGTTTCATTACAGAAGCTGAGCTCCGAACCACTGCTGCTGAAGATGCTTGGCCTGGAGAGAATGTTTACTTAGAGCAGGATAAAAAGGTTTGTTCTGCGACTCAGTGGTTCATAGCAGTCAGTATTACACGAAGAACTTTGGTGGTATTGGTGAATCTAGCATAGCTAGGGATAATATTTTATTCTTATTATATTACATTCAGCTGACATGAGGCTAACTCCTTATGAGGAAAACATGAGCCAAGTCTTCAGTTCCCATGTCAGGAGGATTTCCTGGATGGACCCATTAAAGGAGTGTATCAAATCTACTCTTTTCCACAGATCTCTTAGATGTACTAATTCAACACTTGTACAAATAGAAAACCTTCAGTTCACCCTATGATTTTGTTCCATTTTAGTCAATTCTCCATGGTCCTTTGGTGGAGTGAATCTTTCTAATGACTTACACTTACAGCCATAAGTGGAAACGAAGGCAAGAAAGAAAGCCCAAGGAGGTTTTATGGCTTTGGCTATTTTAAAATGTAGTCCCTGGAGATGAAAAACTTGGGTTACCTTGAAAGATAATCTGCGAGCTTCCCACAAGCTTTTAGGAGGCTCTGCTTCCCCTCACCCTGCCTGCTAGAGGCTGAGCACGGGCTGTATATGTCAACCACAGTTCACACCAGGAAGCTGTGGGCTATCTGAGAACTTGTTTATTTAAACCAAATAAAATAAAATTGTTTTCGAAGCAACTCATCATTATTGCCAGACAGAATTAACTGAGTACTTAATATTATTTGCTAAATAGTCTTGCTAAAACTCATTTGGTTGTGTAGGAAAGAGACACAGACAAAAAAAGGTATTAAGGAAGATGTGGATGGAACTAAAGAAAATATATATCTACCTACCCAGAGAGAGAGACAGAGAGGAGGAAAGAGACAGACCATCCCTGAGTCATAAATGTATGTATCAATAAATACGTGAATTTATTTCAAGGATGGGTAGTAGGATCCATTTTTACAACTTAGAAAGAACTAGAGGCTTCTTATGTGTAACCCAAGGCCACATTTCTAATTCTCTAAAGATGTTCTATGGTCTCATCAATCTCAATGGAATTGAAAACACAATCTTCCTCTTTTAATCAGATCTTTTTTCTCAAAGAACCTCAGTATTTCAGAGTTGGGGGGATTTATGCCCATGAGTCATCCAGCTAAGCTTGAGCTCTTCAGTTCTCCAGAAGTTCACTTCTGGGTTAACTCAGGCCTTGCAGTCTCCTCCAGGATGCACTGGGCTCAGAGTGTGTTTGATCTTTGCTGAGCAAAAAGGGACGGGGGAATGATCTGCAATTTGATGTGTGGAATTCAAAGTGATCTCAGAGGTGGGTTCCAGGTATTAAAGTAAGATTGAAAGCCAAGCACACAGTCCAACAGACTGTCTAATGGACTGGCATTTGAGGGAAGAGCCAAGTCTGGGACAATGAGGTCAATACAGACAATTCACAATTGGATTGAGTGAGTTCACACTGTGGGTCACAGGCAGCATGTAGCTGAGGCACTATCTGTTGGCTCACTACATACAATTCATACACCTTTATCTAAAGGTCCAAGAAGGTTGTCAAAAAAATTAAATGACCTTAGTCGAACAATGTCTGAGAAGAAAAATAAAAGTGATTTCCCTCACATAGGCTAACACCTGGAGTGTGCTATGATAGTATTCTTACTCGTATCTCTTTCATCAATTATTCTGATATCTCTTTTCTAGCTTCAATTTTTTTCCACTGATTTTTTTTCCTGCTCATATAAAGTTGCACCTAATTCTTCTTGCCAATTCTGTGGCCCCTGCAAGCTAAAATGGTCTGCGTTCTTTCTTTCAATGAGAAACTCTTTGAAAGAGTAGTTTGTAATCTCTATTTTTTTGTCAACTGGTACAATTTGACTTTCACCACCGCAAGTTTACCTAAAATTACACTCCACTAAAGTGACCGCAGGCTTCCTAGATGACAAATCCAGTGATATTTATCAGTCATGACCCTCACTTGTCAGTATATATGACCAACCAACCCCTTTATCCAGAAAACCTCTCAATATCTGCCTCTAATAATAACACTACCTATGGTTCTCTAGTTCTTTTCTAACTTTAATGTTTTTTCCCCTTTTTTTACCCACTAAGTATTTTATTCCCTAGGCCAGGGGTCCAATCCTTAGCCCACAACTTTGGTCTTCTAATTCTGGAGTAATTTCATTAAATGCCAGATATTGACAGCCCTCTGTGGACATAACTCGTTCTACACGTATACTCTTGAGTTTTCCTTTGGGTTCCAAGTAAGGATTTTATTTGCCTTTTTGATGTTTCTGTGATGATGACCTATGGGTAACTCAAACTCACTATGTCTACAGCAAAAGACATTCTTTTTCTTCCCAAATCGGCTTTAGTTCCATATTCCTGATTTTATTGATGTTACCACCCACTTACTACACAAACAAAATTTCAGTTTTATGGATAGCACCTTCTTGCTTAATTTTATGTCCAGTTAATAGTCAGGCTGTAAACATGCTACCTCTGCAAGGATTCTTAAATTATTTCCTCCATTGTGACTTTTTTCACTGTTTCCAGTTAACTTTACTTCAAACTGACCTCCTCATCACCAATCATTCCTATAATTCCTTACCACAATCCATGCTGGAACCATGATCAGGGCTACCATTACCATGAATGAGTTTAAATGATGAAGTTTTCTACAAAGTGTTTTATGATGTTCCCATAAAGGGAGTCTGGATAAAGTTTAAATTGATAATTAGACCTTCATAATTTTGTGCCTTCCACATTCCTTGTCTTATTGATGCCCCCTTCCTCCCCATAAACCCAATCTTATGCCCTAAATTCAAACTGTATCTCCATTTCTGAAGAATATTATGCCCATGATGCTTCCAGCTTTTTCTAATATTCAGTTTTTAGAGTTTTAGTTAGCCTTCATGAAACTCTGCCTAACTACCTTAGGTAAAATAAATACCTACCCTCTCTGCATAGCTTTAATACCTTTTAGAGAAGCATGCATGAACTTGCCTTGCCCAGCACAGTACTAACTCCCCATTCTAGACTTTAAACTCATAAAAGAGAGGACTGCCTTGCTCATCTTAAGGTTTCCTGCAATGCTTGTCATAGTGCCTTATACACAGACATATTCAATAAATGTTTATTCTATGGCATTAAAATCTTACCATAGGTTCTTTTAAAATATGTATTAGATTTTCTATATTTTCATTTGAGTAATGCTATCTCTAATGGAGGACCTGGTCACAGTCCATCTTTTTTATTTTCTTCATGGACTTTCTTTTTCAAACTACCTTGCATAACTGAACACTTTTGTTATTTTCCACTCCTTATTCCAAAATGACCTTGATTGGCTTTTGTGCCAAATCCAGAAGACTCCTCTGAGGAGTCTTCTCTCTTTCCAACCCAAATTTACTTTTTATTACTCTATAAAGTGCATCCTTCATGCCAGTATCATCTGCCCCTACATTTCACATGTGCCATCCTTTTTTCACCTTTCTGCCTTTGCTCATCCTGTATCTTCTACCTTCAATACCCAACCTTCAAATCATGCAACATGTATCTCAAATATCTTGTTCTCTGAGAGGCAATTCCTCATTACTATTTTGTGCATAACTGCACTCAAAATCAGTATCTCAGGTAAACAATAAATTGTTTTCTTATTGCTATACTTTGGTTAGATTTCTCTCTCCAACAAAATTACAGGCATTGTGAGGCCAGGCAGGTATACTTCAATATGCCTATCAACACTTTTGAGCACATTGCTGGTCACATATTGCTTATTAATTGATTGAGAATAGCCAGGGATGGGGGTTCCATTTCCTAATAAAATGAGGCCATATAACTCATCTGATATTTCAGGAAATCACTCATAGTAAGTGGCTTTCAGAAGGGCTGCCATGCTGTGGATGGGGATGCCCAGGCCAAGCTGCAAGTGGACACAATGTAGGAGCAGAAAAGCATCCACCAGAATCTGCCTAACTCAACGGCATGGTTTATTGTGCCAACTTCATCTGCTGATCTCATTATTCTAAATTATAATCAACTAATTCTATTAGCTTCTTAAACCTATTTCAAGAGAGTGCATTATACTGAGCGGCCATCATTGAATAATAGAGATATGCTCTTTCTACATAAGGCTTCATTCTAGGCAGCCAAGCAGAAAGAACATTTTGCACTAATGTTCTCATAGAAGTGTACAGTTTTCACTGCTTAAAACTTTCTTTGGTCAATTATTTCGATCTGTAAAAATCCAAAACAGTTTTGATGTTTACATCATGATTTTTAAGAGGGATGGACAGAACAACACAAAAAGAGAACATTTTATTTTAAGCTGTTAGGGTAGAACAAATCTTGATTCTGCAAAGCTTCTTAGCTGGAGATAATATAGAAGGAAAGGTGTTGAAATGCTGTAATTGTTGCCTTTATGCTGTTATATAGAACACTGTGTCTCTGGGCTATTTAAAAGTATTTCCCCAGTCCAGAAAGACACTGTTATTCTCCATTCCCCAGAGCTCTGAAGTAGGTTAACGTAAAATTTAATATGATTATGAGGACGGGATAAGCCGTAGAAATAAGATAGGCAAATGTGTTATCTACATCTTGGCAAGTGACACTGGTGACAGAGTTACTGAACTCCCTAATCTGCAAACTAGAAGAAAATGTTAAAGGATAATTTTTAAGAGAAGGTACAATCCTGATTCTTACACCGATACAAAATGAACATATGTAAATTATTCTATTTAATTCTTAATTAGAGAATTCATCAGATATTATCACCAGTTCAAAGGGAAATCCAAAGATCAGATCATTTATAGATCAGGAATTTTGAATAGAATGTACAAATCAGGGTATAACTAGCTCTTCTTCAATGGGGAAGAGAAGTCAGTTCAACTTCCACTGAAAAGAATTTGTTGTCTTTAGTCAAGAATGATTTTGCATTGCTCTGAAGTATGGGCGGCCTACAGAGTTGTAACGTGGCTACCCTGGAATCAGAATCACACAGCCCCAAAGAGTGTAATCAAGATAATGCAATTTTCCAAGGAAGCCTGATGTTTTCCTGAAAAAAATGTTTAAGACAATATATGAAATGTAATGTACTCTTTCTGAATGGAGAAATGAGGATTTAAGAATCTCAGAAAGAAGAAGGTATTTAAAATGATCCTAGGTTAGATGTACACCTCAATGTCTAGATCCTGTTCTAAAGTTTACCCCTAAACACTGGGCACCATGTCTAAAGGAAACTTCTTAGTGGATTGGGGTGACTTAAAATGCTTTCTATCTCACTACTTAATTCCTTTTCTATTTTCTTTTTTGGTTGTTGTTATCCTTATATTCTTCCAACTTAAAAATAAAAGAGAGACTGCTCTCATAGACAGAACAAGAGTTAAAATTACTAATTACCAGCAGGTTGTTGAAAAAGAAAGAAGTGGGTGGGAAAAGGTGAGAGGCTGAGCCCAGCAGCTTAGCCACTCTTAACTGTGTATAAAGGCTTGGTTCTGCTCATAGAATTAATCAAGTTTCTCCACTTTTCTAGGTCTTAATATTAGACAAACACAGAATCCACTGACACATTTTAGACAAACACAGAATCCACTGACAGGATTTTCAGTATTTGTTCCAGTATGCCCTAAAGAAAGAGAAGTATTAACCTGAGAAGTAGAAAATTTCTTAAAATTGTGAGCTCTTGGAGGACAAAATCTCTCTCCATCTAGTATATAAACCCATCGTAACACTTACTGCCTGATGTAAGGACTTCACAAATGTCTCTTTGCTGGTGAGCAGGATGTTATGTGCATAGTGCATCAATAAAAACAAGCAATGGATACACAGACTTTTCTACTTGTCTGTTCTTTATTGCTGGTGAACAGCTTACTCAGGCCTGAAAACTACCTAGTCCCGTCTCTCTCCCACTCAGCCACACAAAACAAGGTTAGGCTAAGTGGTGTTATCTTACCTTAGCTGCAAAGCTTACTACATCACACAACTAGAAATAGCTTTAAGTGGGCTGTCAGCATTGATTTCCTCAGTTCCTCACCATCTTCCTTCAAAATAGTGATTGTTTCTGGCTGTCTCTCTCCTCAGGTCCCTTCATTCTTTCCAATAGTTCCTCTCTCAGAAATGGGTTATTTTCCTTCTATCATATGATTCCTTCCTATTCCCCTCAAAGGTCAGTTTCTGTACCATGTAGGCCCCCGTGACCCACTTAATAACAAGAAACAGTAAACTATGATCTGCAGATCAAACATAGCCCATTGCCCATTTTTGTATGAACTACAAGCTAATTATTGGGGAAAAAGTCAAAGAAGAGGAAATATTTTATGACACATAAAAAATATGAAATTCCAGCTTCAGCATTCATAAATCTTTTTATTAGAATACAGCTATGTTCATTTGTTTATGTATTGTTGATAGCAGCCTTCACATGACAAGAACTAGGTGGAGTAGCTGCAACAGAAACCATCCTAAAAGCCCGCAAAGCCTAATACACTTACCTTGTCTTTTATAGCAATAGTTTGCTGATCCCTGGATTAGAATCTTGTCTCTGTCACTTTGTCATCCCAGTGACTTTGGGCAAGTAACTTACTGCTCATTGCCTCAGTTTCCTTATTTGTAAATGGGAAATAATAATAATAGAACTTCCTCATTATTTTCTTCTCAAGATGAAAGAGTGAAAATGCAGAGTATCTGGCATGTAGTAAACACTATGTGAACATTAACTGTTATTATTATTTCTATCATTGCTGCTCCTCCTGTAATTGTTCTGCTCTCCATTTATGGGGTGGCTTCAATGTGCCAGGTACTAAGAGTTTTACATGGGATTTCTGTCCTCTCCATCTTTAAAAATGAGGAAGCAGAGGCCTGTAGAGATTAAGTAACTTGTCAAAGTCACTCAGTAACTCAATAGATTCAACCCAGGCCTGACTCCAACCCCAAGTTCATTTCACCATACCAGTACCTTTAAACCAAATTTTCCTTTCTTATAATAGAATCCTTATTTCTTTCCTATCCAGGATGCCAATTTCTCTGATGGTTGAAAATATGTCTCCTCGGGATGACTTGGAGTCTGCCACTCTGACTACATCTTGCTCCTTCACTGGCCTGAGTCAGCTCCAGGGAATTGTGCATCTCCTTGAATACAGTGTGGCAATGGCTGCTCAGGCTCCCATGCTGTGCCCCCTTCAGTAGCACAGAAATTTTAGATCTTCCTGCAAGATTATTACTTGAGGGTAATGAGGTATGAGGGTGAGAGGTCATGATCCTATCTGCCGATTGCTTAAACTCAGCAGCTACAAAGATATCATAATGTGAAAGTGCAGACTCTGGAGCCAGAGTGCGTGTTTTTAAATCACAGTTCTACTGCTCTCTTACTTTGTGATGTTGGACAAATCATTTAACATCCACGTGCCTTGATCAGTCTACCTCTAACACTGGTGCATCCCGAGGAAATAGTATAAGTGAAGGCTCACATACTCAATGTTCATTTAAAGGTCATAAATCTAGCTAGCACCCTGTTATATCTTCTATCATCCTAGAAAAGCAAATAAAGTATATATCTAGCATTCTCAGACTACCAGGCAGGAACATGGGGGTACCAGGACAGCTGGAGAGTGACAAACATTCCTTTCTTCCCCTATGCACTCTCTTTACAAGAAAGGGCTTCAAATGCACTTGATTATACCGTCCCGACCCATGAGTACCTGGGAGTCTGTGACTCCCACAAGCAGCCAACATGCCGCCATCCCTTGGCCATGCCTCTGGCTCCAGCTAGGGATGTCTCCTTAACTCCACTGACTCTTTGCCCATGATGAGGGGCATAACTGCAAAAGGCTCAGAGCAGGGCCCACTAATGCACTTGGCTCAGACCAGCAGCCTCTCCTGCCCTTGTCTAAGAGTGGTACTCTTCATCAGTATATTGAAGATAATAATGGAATATCCACTGCAATGAGAATTAATAAGTTAGTATGTTTAAAGTGCTTAGAACAATGCCCAGTAAATGCCAAGAACCATGTACATATATACTTGTTTAATATTTTCATTAATTTGAACCCTACTGCAAGTGTCTAGAAATCTATGATTTTGTAAATAACTCATGAAGGCTGTGGCTGGTCTGAGACAGATCTAGGAGAAAATATCAATTTGAAAAGAAATTCCATAAGATGTAATGAGCTTATATAGTCAGTGTAGATGTTTGGCCAGGTCTTTTTATTCAGAATAACTAAAGAAATGGGAGATTCTATATGGACAAGTACCCAATACTATAGACCAGGTCATAGGAGCCATGGCAGTGTGGAGCTTAAACTCAGAGTGCTGGTGAACCAGGGACGATCAATTTAGTCACAAATCATACCTCACCAATGAGGTAATTACAAAATCTGGCATAATTTTGAGACTTTCTACTGCTATTCCTAATAAAGAGAGGCCATCTCTTGACCACTTTCTCCATTACTAGTCCTCTTAGAGCACATCTAAAAGCAAAGTGCCAGCCTTTTAAAATCGTATGCAGAACAAGTGTCCTGAAAATACGTACCGTAATAACAAGAAGTAATGCTAATATAACCAATATAAAGTCTTTTTTTGAGTTAAAAAATAGTGGCAATGTTAACTGCCACTTATCAAGTGCTTTATATACTTACAAATTGGTATCATCATTATTATTTCCATTTCACAGGTGAGAAAACTGTGGCTTGTAAATGTTAAACGACTCTTCCAAGCCCATGTAGTTTATGAGTAGCAGGGCTGGGATTTCAATCCAGAACTACGTCTTGCTTAAGCTGAGATAGTTCTGTTTTTGACCAAAAAACACAGTCTCTTAATGCACAATGCACCTGAAGAGAGCATACTGTTGTATGTACACCGTGCTGCCAAGTGACTGTCATTCCATGCAATGATCTTTGTGTTGCGGTGAACTTCAATTTAGTTTTACGTGCCCCTCCACATGTAGTTGTTTCCCTTTTGGTTAAATCCCCAGATTGTCAAAATCTTCACTAATGTATCCATCGTGTTCCCTTGGTTAAGTTGTTCTACTAAATTTTCATACCAGTTGTACTTTCATAAATATTGAAGATGCCAATTAACAAGCATTTTTTAAAAGCCCCAGTAGAAATCACATTTTTGACTCTGTGCATTCTATAGGGTTTCTTTGCCATTGTCGTGGCAGGCAAAATTGGTTATGTTATTGAAGTTCTGGAAGGAACAGCCAGATTCATCCCCTGGACTTGACACTCTTCACATAGACCCTTTTCTCCTCTGCAAAGCTGTGTCCTCTCTCATTCTATATTTGCAGTGTCCCTGCCACCTGGCTGCTCACAGAAAGGGAACAGATTCTAGAACATCGCTTCCCAAGGTGAAGTATATCCATTTCAATCTCTAAATGAGGAAACTGCTGGTGCAGAAAATCACTAAACAAAAAGCATCTCCTTCAAATGCCCTCATGAAAGGGCTCATTTTCTGGCAGTGGAAGGAGGAAGCAAGCAACCATTACACAGGGCCCAACACAAGGAAAATATGCTCATTCCAAAGTTCTGTACAAATCTCCCAGATATATTAGCCATTGAGTGGTACAATATGCCAGCAAGGAGTCACTGGAAGCAGGAAAAAGATCTCAGAATTTATATCATGGTCCCTAAAATCATACCAAGAAAATTCCTTGCTCTTAGCAACCATAACCTCTGAGGTTCAAAAATCAATGCACAACCAAGGCCAAAGTCACCTCAACTCTTTCACAAGCACATCCCAGTCTACCCTGCAAAATGTCCCAGATAGGATTTTTTTAAAAAGTACAGAGCTCTGTTTTCCAGGAGGAAGCTATGTTATAATGAAAAGATTATTCTAACTTGATGTAATACTTGCTATCGATTCCTAACTTTTGGCTCTTACTATTTTCATAAACCCAACCAAATTTTGTAATTTCTGTTCTCCATTAACATAAGGCAATAAAAATATATTCTTTTTGGTGTTCTTGTGAGAATCAAATAGGATGTAGTACGTAAAGCCTCTTTGTAAAAGCACTTATAACACTATCCAGGTCTTTGCTAGCATAGTCTAGTCACTTCTGTTTTATAAGTTTTCTACATTTCAAATTGGCCTTTCAGTTTAGAAAGGAAGTAATTACCAAGAGCTTTGGAGAGTCAAGAAGTTTGGGCGCCAAATGTCATTTCTTTTCTCTCATTCTTTAGCAGTGTTTCATCATAAAATGGTTGTCACTAATCCTCTCTTAAACGACAGAGATTCCCATGTATGCGCTGTGTTAGGTGACAATGAGATATTGCTAGGGCTTGTTAAAGAAAAAGGGGACGCTCCTTCCACATCTGCCTTCTGTGATTAAAATTATACCTTGCCTTGACACTTCAGTATTGTCAAGTAGTTTAGCTGTTATCCATCCATTGTTTACTCCAGATATTTTTTAGGACTGCTGGCAGCATGATTACCGACTGACAGGCAAGTCTGAATATTGAGGCTGGTGAATGATTGGCATTCTTAAACATGGTAAACATGAAGATTTTTCATCCAGAAGATGCTGGTTTCACTTCTGGCAGTGCTGAAGGATGGGCCATGTCAAAACCAAGTGAGAATCTACAGTTCTGTGAAAAGACAGATTGCTCAGAAAGGGAAACTCAATACTGAACCTCACTTTATCAGTCTTCTCCCTGAGTCTCCTTTCTCTTTTTTTCTCTTTCTTTGGCTTTTCCTCTAGAGGTTGCCTTCTTTTTCTGTTCCTCTCCTCTCTTGTCTCACATTCCATAGAAGATACAACATATAATCAACACATAATGTACTAGTTGCCTTATCAAGGATCCCCTGAGAAAGATGCAAATGTAAACCAAAAAGAAGTAGGGTTTGCTATTCTTGTATCAGATAAAACAGACTTTAAGCCAACAATAGTACAAATGAACAAAGAGGGATATTATATAATGACAAAGGGTTGAATTTAACGACAAGACTTAACTATCATACCCAACATTGGAGCACCCAGATTCATAAAACAATTACTTTTAAGCCTATGAAAAGACAAGACTTAGTCACACAATTATACAGGGAGATACTACCATCCCACTGACAGTGTTAGACAGACAATTGAGGCAGAAAAACTAACAATTCTGGACCTAAACTTGACACCTGACCAATTGGACCTAAAAGACATCTACAGAACACTCTACCCCCTCAACCACAGCATATATACATTCTTCCCATCTACACATGGAACATAATCCAAAATCAATCACATGCTTGACCATAAAGCAAGTCCCAATGAATTCAAAAACAACTGAAATCATACCAACCATACTCTCAGACCACAGTGGAATAAAAATGGAAGTCAATACCAACAAGTTTCCCCAAAATCACACAATTACACGGATACTATACAACTTTCTCTTGAATGACTTTTGGGTAAATAAGGCAGAAATAAAAAAATTCTTTGAAAGAAATGAAAGAGACACAACATACCAAATCTGTGGAAAACAGCAAAAACAGTGATAAGAGGAAAGTTTGCAGTGCTAAATGACTACCTCAAAAAGTTAGAAAGATCTAAAATGAATGGTCTAATATTACAACTAGAGGAGTTAGAAAACAATAAGAACAAACTAACCCCAAGCTAGCAGAAGAAAATAAATAAAATCAGAGCAGAACTGAATACAACTGAGACCCCGAAGTCCATATAAAGAATCAAAAAAACTAACAGCTGGTTCTTTGAAAGAATAAATGAAAGCACCAGACTAGCTAGACTAACAAAGAAAAAAAGGGAGAAGATCTAAATAAGCACAGTCAGAAATTAAGATGACACTACAATCCATCCCACAGAAAAGTAAAAATCCTTAGAGACAATTATGAACACCTTTATGCAAAAAAACTAGTAAATCTTGAGGAAATGGATGAATTCCTGGAAACACACAACCTCCCAAGATTGAATCAGGAAGAAGTTGAGATCCTCAACAAACTGATACCAAGTTCCAGAATTGAATCAGTAATAAAAAACCTACCAACCAAAAACAGCCCCAGTCCAGATGGATTCATAGTTAAATTCCACCAGACACACAAAGAACAGCTGGTACCAATCTACTGAAATTATTCCAAAAAAGAAAGCAGTAGAGACTCCTTGCTAGCTCATTCTATAAAGCCAGCATCACCTCGATAACAAAACCTGACCAAGGCACAACAATAAAAAAGAAAACTATAGGCCAACATCTCTTATGAACATAAACCCCCAAAATCCTCAACAAAATTCTAGCAAACTGAATCCAGTAGTAAATCAGAAAGTTAATTCACTGTAATCAAGTAGGCTTAATTCATGGAATGCATAGTTGGCCCAATATACATACATAAATCAATATATGTGATTCACCATGTAAACATAACTGTAAACAAAAACCATATCATCGTCTTAATAGATGCAGAAAAAGCCTTTCATAAAATCCAATATCCCTTCACAATAAAAACCCTCAAAAAACTAGGTATCAAAGGACTATATCTCAAAATAATAAAAACCATCTGTGACAAACCCACAGCTAATATCATACAAAATGGGCAAAAGCCAAAAGCATTCCCCTTGAGAACTGGATAAAGACAAGGATGCCCACTCACCACACCTCTTTAGCATAGTACTGGAAGTCTTAGCCAAAGCAGTAAGTCAAGAGAAATAAATAAAAGGCATCTATACAAGAAGAGAAGAAGCCAAATCATCTCTCAAATAAAAGGCATCCATACAAGAAAAGAAGTAAAACTCTCCCTCTTCAGGGATGATAGGATCCTACACCTAGAAAACTCTAAAGGCTCCACCAAAAGACTCTGGAACTGATACACTAATTCAGTAAAGTTTCAGGATACACAATCATTGTGCAAAAAAAAAAAGCATTTTTATACACCAATAATGTTCGAGCTGGTAGCCAAATCAAGAAAACAATCCTATTTACAATAGCCACAAAAAATAAAATACTAGGAATAAATCTAACCAAGGAGGTAAAAGATTTGTAGAAGGAAAACGATAAAACACTGCTGAAAAAAAATCATACATGACACAAACAAATGGAAAGTCAATCTATGCTCATGGATTAGAAGAATCAATATTGTTAAAATGACAATACTGCCTAAAGCCATCTACAAATTCAATGCTATTCCTATCAAACTACCAGTGTCACTTTTCACAGAATTAGAAAAAATTGTTCTAAATTTCATATGAAACAACAAAAAAAAATAGCTCGAATAGCCAAAGCAATTCTAACCAAAAAGAAAATCAGAGGCATCACATTACCCTACTTGAAACTATTCTATAATGCTACAGTAATCAAAACAGCATGGTACTGGTATAAAAACAAACATAGACCAACAGAACAGAAAAGAGAATTCAGAAATAAAGCTATTCACCTACAGCCATCCGATCTTTTACAAAGTTAGCAGTAACAAGAGATAGGAAAAGGACTTCCTATTTAATAAATGATGCTGAGATAGCTGACTAGCTACATGCAGAAGAATGAAACTGGACCCCAACTTCCAAAAAAATTAACTCAAGATAGATTAAAGATATAAATGTACAACTTCAAACTATATGAAACCTGGAAGAAAATACAGGAAATACCACTCTAGACATTGGCCTTGAGAAAGAATTTTTGACTAAGTTTCAAAAGCAATTGCAACAAAACCAAAAATTAACCAGTGGGACATAATTAAACTAAAGAGCTTCTGCACAGCAAAAGAAACTACCAAAAAAGTAAACAGCCTACAGAATGCGGGAAAATTTTCACATTACCTGACAGAGGCCTAATATCCAGAATATATAAGGTTAAACAATTGAACAAGCAAAAACCAAATACTTCCATTAAAACATGAGCAAAGATGTTTGCTGCAGATGTTTGTCACAATAGCCAAAATTTTGGATGCAATCTAAGTGTCCAGCAACAGATGAATAAAGAAAGAAAATGTGGTACTTGTACATAAACGAGAACTATTGAGCCATAAAATGAATGAGATCTTGTCATTTGCAACAACATGGGTGGAACTGGAGGCCATTAGGCTAAGGAAATAAGCCAGGCAAGAAAGACAAATATCACATGTTCGCACTTATTTGTGGGATCTCAAAATCAAAACAATTGAACTCATAGAGATAGAGAGTAGAAAGATGGTTACCAGAGACTTGGAGGGTATTTGGGGGATGGTGGCTGTTGAGGAGTGGGGAGAAGGGATGGGTAGGGATGGTTAATGAGTACAAAAAAATAGAATGAATAAGACCTAGTAATTTGGTAGCACAACAGGGTGAATGTAGTCAATAATAATTTAATTGTACATTAAAAAATAACTAAAATAGTGTAATTGGATTATTTGTAACACAAAGGATGAATGCTTGAGGGATGGATACCCCATTTTCTATGATGTGATTATTATGCACTGAAGGCCTGTATGAAAACATCTTCTATATTTTGTAATTATACACACCTACCATGTACCCATGAAAATTTAAAAAAATAAAGAAAAAGTGGTCAAGGGACAGGAACAGACATTTCCCAAAAGACAACAGACAAATGGTCAACAAACATAGGAAAAAATGCTCCACACCACTAGTCATCAGAGAAATGTAAATCAAAACCACAATGAGATACCATCTTATAAAAGTCAGAATGGCTTTTATTAAAAAGTCAAAAAACAATAGATATTGGCAAGGCTGTGGAGAAATGGGAATGCTTACATATTCTTGGTGAGAATTTCAATTAGTTCAGCCACTGTGGAAAGGAGTTTGGAAATTTCTCATACAACTTAAAACAAAACTACCATTTGACCCAGCAATCTCATTACCGGGTATATATCCAAAAGAAAATAAATTATTCTACCAAAAAGATACATGTATGCATATGTTCATTGCAGTGCTGTTGATACGGTTTGGTTACGTCCCCACCCAAATCTCATCTTGAATTGTAGTTCTTATAATCCCTAGGTGTTGTGGGAGGGACCTAGTGGGAGGTAATTGAATCATGGGACAGTTACCTTTATGCTGTTCTCATGACAGTGAATTATCATGAGATCTGATAGCTTTATAAGGGGCTTTCCCTCTCTTTACTTTGTATTTATCCTTGCTGCCGCCATGTGAAGAAGGATGTGGCTGCTTCCCCTTCTGCTATGATTGTAAGTTTCCTGAGGCCTCCCCAGCCATGCTGAACTGTGAGTCAACTAAATCTCTTTCCTTTATAAACTACCCAGTCTCAACTATGTCTTTATTAGCAGCATGCGAATGCACTAATACAGCTATTCACAATGGCGAGGATACATAATCAAACAAGATGCCCATCAATGGTGGATTGGATAAAGACAATGTGGTATGTATATACCATGGAATACTATGCAGTCATAAAAAAGAATGAAATCATGTTATTTGCAGCCACATGGATACAGCTGGAGGCCATTGTCTTAAGCACATTAATACAGGAAAAGAAAACCAACTGCACATGTTCTCATGTATAAGTGGGAGCTAAACATTGGCTACTCATGTACATAAAGATAGCTATGATAGACATTGGTGACTTCCATGGGGAGAGGAAGGAAGCAAAGAAAGTGCTAAAAAAATAAACTCTTGGCTACCATGCTCACTATTTGGGTGATGGAATCATTCATATCCCAAACCTCAGCATCATGCAATATGCCCAGGTAAAGAACCTGCACGTGTACCCTTAAATCTAAAAAGGTGAAATTATAAAAACAAAATAAAGGGTCTCCTGAGGACTTGTGTCATGCAAGTCACTGATGTAATTTGTATGACCTGGGAACTACATCATACAAGTATAATTGTTACCATTCTCTGATACAGAGTTGGCAATGCACAATCTTCATGCACATGCACATATAGAGATACCACGTTGGGACACGATTAAGAAATATCAAATTAAAAGTTCATTACGTTGAGGATGTAACGAGAATCATGTGTCTGCCAAACAAACAGGAGATAGATGATGAAATCTAATTAGCTTTCAGCTCAACAAAAGCAATGGAGCTACACAAGCAAGGGCAAGGATGAATGACTTTGAAGAGAAAAAGAAAATAGCTTGAATTCAGAAAACCTCTTTGGAATTTGTTTGTTTGTTTGTTTTCAAAGTTGCAGATTTTGCAAACACTAAGCACATTTTATGCCAGGAACTTTCTCTCCTACTTAAATTCATTGACATTTTTATATGATAAGCTGGGTCATCAAGTTTCTGTGTTAATTATTTAATGAAAATATAGAGGTAGAAAGGGCCTTAGACATCATTGAATCTAACTCCCTTGTTTTACAGATGAATAAACTGAAGTCCAGACACACAAAGTGGCATGCAGAAGCTCACTAGTACATGACAGAAATGAGCCTAGAGAGCATGTCAATGGAGCTCAAATTTGTGATTTTTCTCACTGTTCCAAGGCTGCTAGGTAAATCTTATATAAAGAAGCCAAATGTTTTGGTGGGAAACAGAATGTTACATATTTTCCAAAGAATAAACAGAACATGAGCCTCTCAGCAGAAAACTGCTAAAACTTAGTGTTTCTAAATTCCTATGAAGCCCTGCAACATGGCAAACTCCTCCTTCTGTTCCAGAATACATGTGCCATTATCAAAAGGATAAATGGGTGGCTATTTAATTAAAACATCACTAGAAGAAAGAAACTTAGGAAAGTGTGACCACAAGTGCCCTTGTTTTGCACAGCCAATGTCCTCCATGAATCTCATGCAGAAAACAGTCTTTCAGGAAGGGCCAGTGGAGCTAAGTGGTGACCCAAGAGCTTACGTAATATTCACAGCTAGCAATTCGCAGTGGAGCCTTTGAATTTTAAATTCTGTGCTGTGACAATGACATAAAGCAAGTTTGTTTGTTTTCTTCTTTCTTAAAAGCCTAATAAAGACATTGTACAGAATTCATTATCCAGTCTTGGCTGGAGTCTTTCATCTGAGTTCTAATGCCCTGAGTTTAACCATCATCAGAAGCCCACCCCAGCCGATAAGTAGACCTGAATGGCAATCACGGACCTGGCAACATTGGCAAAAAGGCAACAGCTACACATGCACGTGTGCATGCACCCACACACAGACTGTGTGCATGTTTGCGTATGTAGGCAAGCCTACTCCATTCTCTTTAATAATAAGAATCTTTTACTCTTTAAAGAGCCACAGAAATCTGAACTACTGCTGTAGCCCTGTTAACAGCCAACTCTGTGACAAGGGCCTACTCAAAAGAGAGGAAAGTCAATAAAAGTAAAGTGTAAGTGTACTGCTAATGACAGGTTCTTGCAGGCACTTTCCCCCAAATTATACCATTCCTATTCAAATACCATCTCAAGAGTCTCAGACAGTGTCAAGTGCAATCATTGTTATTGCAGTTGCCAAGGTAATCAATTGAAATCATAATGAAGGGAACAGAAGGAAATCAATAGAGTCTGAAATTACAAATAAAGAGAAGCTATCGTTTAAGAGCATTTGGCTGAAATCTTCCATATTAATGGAGTCAGAAATGGCTGTGTCATTCAGAAGCAGTGTGGTGCATAATTCAGCTGAGTGCATTAGAATACCTAAAAACGATTGCAACAATTAGGGCTGCCTACCAAGAATCTGTCCACCTTAGAAGGCACATTGCTGAGTCGTTTAGTGTGTTTTTATATCTTTAAAATTTCAATCATCTCCCAGAGTACCCTTAGGCAGGAGGCAGGATTAGCTTGTTCAAAGAAATCCAGAGCAGATTGTTAGTCTGGTTTGATTCTGAGATTGGGAGGAAAGAGAAGACAATCATGCATTTTATGTTAGAAATACTTTCTTTTCCAAAAATTCTATAGATTTATGCAGAGTGATATAGGTAGGAGGGAAAACAAGGATAAATGTAAAAACAAATTCTAGGAAAATTAAGTATTGCTCAATCTTTAACCACTTGCCTGAAAAGTTCATTAGGCTCTCTTAGAGTGACATAAAATCTTTTCAATTTCAATGTTATTTGTAAAGATCAAGTGAGAATTTCAAACATATATAATATTAATGATTGGCTAATCTCCGTAAGGAGAGACCCTCAACCAAATGACAATAAAGATTGAAAAGCTATCTAGTTCTTTTACTAGGAAATCGTCTATAAAAAGGATAAGGAATTATGAAGAAATAGACATCGTTACATTGGCTTTCACTGGAATCTGAAAATGACACGTTTATAGATCTCAGTGGAAATATGCTCGTTTTGTTATTTAATATTCTATGACAGGCTTTCTGTATTACACTCCACTGCTTTGCAGGCCTCGACTTATAGACTATCTGTTTGAGAAATCCTGAACTTTTCCTCTCAATGTACAGATTTCAAGAATACACAAAAAGTTCATATATGTTTGGCATTGATGTTATGAGAACACTACATATATATGTAACTTATGCATATTTAACTATACCCCTTCAGTAAGAAACAGAAATATAGAGGAGTATGACAATTAACCTAGGATGAGTTCTGCTTGCCATTCCACTCAATGATGCTTTGCCCAAGAATGGGTGTGAGATGAGCGATTAAGAGGTGTTTCTCCCACTGCAGTCTTAATTTCCCATATGCCTCTCAGAATGTGAGCATTGTCATTCTAGTGTTGAAAGATATTTATTTACCTACTTAAGGAAATACTTATTTACTTTTGCACAACATGATCTCTACATGTTAACTGACTCTTTGATCTGGTGCTCAACAAAAGATTTATCAATCAACACAAACACTGAAGGCTCAACCTTAAGTCATATGGAACTAATTGAGAGAAATTAAGAATGCAAGAGGTTTTGAAAGAGCTTGCCATTTTGGAATTGCCAAGAACTTGAAAGTGCACAGAGTTTATGGTGCATAGGTTTTACAGTCTCGTTAGTTTAGAGAAGGCAGAGAGGAAGGAATGGATAGAAAGAAATGAAGCTGGAAAGATAGATGGGATGGAAACTGCTGGACTATAGGGTTGGGGCATCACTGTAAGGCCTGAGAATAACATATTAAGGCTCTCAAGCCCAAGATTCAAACTTAACGATGATATGATATCAGTTTTTAAAGGTTTTATTAAAATCACTTAGATAAAATTGCACTAACATATTAAGACTCTGTCACTGAAAATCAATGGATGGTCCATCTATTACAATTGAAAACCTGATTTCCAGAATACAAAACAGATTGCAATGTTTGATGCCATTTTTTTACAAAAGAACATAGAATAAGCAATATATAATAACAAAATATGTACCTTACCTTTCCTATTTCAAGATTGATTGTTCCATTTTTTTGTCCAAGGATATGAATATTCTTGACTTTAAACCTCCAACTCTAAAATCTATGGCTATTCAGATCTCTCCCAATCAATGCCTGTATTACTTGGGAGATTTTGTCTTCAAATTTCTCTCTGTGTTGGGCTCCAATCCCCTTGTTTGCTATCTGGGTACTGTACCATATGAACCTGAACAAGAAACTCAGTTTCTCCACCAATTATTACAAAAAGAAGCTGCTCACAGCATTCTTAAATGTTTGAAGGCTCAAAAAGACACTGCAAACTACACTATTTTTCATTGTCCATAGATCTTCTTCTCTCCTCTCATCACTATGCTCCTTCCCAGAGTCTCAAGGAGGTGTGAACACCTTCTTCTCTATTATAGAAGGCAGACTTCTCCCTCTCAGGAGCTCACCTTCTACTCCAAGCACTTACAACACCCACTTTCAAAACTAAGAATTATTTTCTCCCTCAAAGAATTTGTGACATCAGCCATTAAAAGAAAAATTGTTTACTTTGTTATATAACATGTTATTCAGACATAATACACACACACACACACCCATGACATACACATATACATACACTATATGTAAGTATGTGATATGTGCATATGCATATACATGTACGTGTAGACAGAAGACGGGAAGGATACGAAAAACAATGTAAACCATGGTTATATTTGCATAACAGATTTATGGGTAACTTTACATTCTTACTTTTCCCAATAGGTATTTGCTACATATATAAATATATAATGTAAAAATTGGTTAGGTAAAGGGAAGCGTTTAATAGCTACTTTTATTTGGAGGAGCAGTTGCAGTTATACAGTGAGAAAAGTCCAAAATGTTAAGGTTTACTGACTCGACAGACACTGATGAACTTGAGATTTGAAAAACTTGTGCTTTGAAAGGAAGGGACAATTGGGATGATATTTCTAGAATGGTATTTACTAAAGTAACTCCAAAGTTGGTGCCTGGAAAAACATGTAGGAAGCAACTTCATAAACAAAATTTGAGCTATGTTTAATGAAGCATTTTCAAATGTACTTGACCATAGAATCTACCTTTTCCGTGGAATACTACGGTTCAAAAGATTGGTGTTCCATGAAACACATTTTGAGAAACGCTATTTTATGGAATAGTGGAGTTAGTAAAATGTTATATTTGCTAGACTTGAGCATGTCTGTGGGCTTAGGAAAAGAAGACAGTAGAACAAAAGAAATTCAAGATGTAAGACAAAAATATATGGTTTCTTTGACCAAGTTACAGCAAAAGCATAAAGGGATGAACTTTAAGACCTTCCTACTCAAAAGTATGGTTTCTAAACTAATGACTTCAGGATCACTGATTGGAATTTCCTTTTACCATGGTTCCCAGGAGATGTGTTTGTACTTTAATATTGCTGTATGAGGGAGTGAGATCAGAGGCCTGAAAGTTGTGGGAAAATGTTTGAAACTGCTGCTGTGGGGAATGTGATAGGGAGTTGACAAGGGTTCTTTCAGTACTGATTCTAATCAGTATTTTGGTTGGGTTGTCACTTAAGTTTCTCTAATGAAACTCTGACCCCAGAGGTAGAGAAACAAAATTACAGTTGTGACCGGGGTTACATAATGACACAGGAACATGACTGAAGAGAAAAGGAGCAGAAAGTTCTAAAGCAATGGCGATAGCATTGAAGGAGCTGAGTTGGAGTTCATCAGCCAATCTGATAAAACAGAAGGGAGCTGATACACTGGGGAGCAGGCAATCCGGGGAAACCTTGAGAGGTGTGAGGTGACAGAAAAGGAAGTCAGTTTCAAGGGATGAAGTTCTTGGATGTAGGTCATGAAGGTAGAACAGTTTTGAGTAACAATTTAATTCAACTTCAGGTAACAAAAGTAAAATGGAAAGGCAAATCTCAGAAACAAAAAGTCACAGAGCTGAGGAATTTAGAAGTTAGGGCTCTAATGTGCTCATCAACCTGGAAGCTGAAGTTATGAAATATAAAGGCAAGGAATGAGGTAGGAAGGAGAAAGGCTGCTGATCGGTGGCTGAACTCAGCCAAATCCCATCTAGAAGCAGAACCAGACAAAAATAAATTAAATTTTGTGTTGTCTACAGCTCTCAGGAGGATGAGCTCAAGCAAAGGAAAGACCTTGGTGAAGGAGACAGAAGATAAGGAAAACAGTGGAAACAGGAGAAGGTGAGATGACAGAGCAAGTTCACGGTGGGGAGGTTTTCTGCTGTCTGTCCAGTTGTTAGGTACAGTTCTGGTGGATCTGTATCTCCTTCCCTCTGTAGTCTCAGATTGGGTTGTAATATGCTAGTGTAACCCCAAATAAATAAATGTTTATGTATCATCTAGATTTTTATGTGGACTTAAAATGCTGATCTTACAGCTAACAGTAAGATGCCTGGGGTAATGTCACTGGCTTTCAGAAATCAGTGTGTAGAAGTGGATTGCAGGCATAAAATCAGATTTCATTTTAGGACCATCAGCAGAGGACACTCAAGGAAAAGTTTCAGTGCAGGGAAGAGTTTGGCCACAATAAAAGAGAGATAGTGAAAGGAATCTTTCATGACTATGTAAAATATTCCTCCTACTTCTATTGCTGCTGCTACTGCTACTACTACTAGAACATTTACTATTTGCCAGGCACCTCTAAACACCTTGTATTTGTATTATTTCTTCATCACCAGAATAACCCTATAAGTTGGTGTATTAGTCCGTTTTCTCACTGCTATAGAGAACTACCCAAGAAAAGAGGCTTAACTGACTCACGGTTCAGCATGGCTGGAAAGGCCTCAGTAAACTTGCAATGACGGTGTGAGGGGAAGCAAGGCACTTTCTTGATACAGTAGCAGAAGGAGAAGAGGTGAGCAGCGGAAAGCCAGACGCTTATAAAACCATCGGATCTTGTGAGAACTCAATATCACGAGAACAGCGTGAGGGAACCACCCCATAATCCAATCAGTCTCACCAGGTTCCTCCCTTAACACCTGAGGATTATAAGTCAAGATGAGATTTAGGTGGGAACACGAAGCTAAACCATTTCAGGTTGCAGGTTTGTACAATTAACGCAATGCTATTGCAGATGAAGAAACGGGTAGAATGATGTTAAATATTTGAGGATATATAGCTAGTAGGAGGCACAGCCAGGATTTAGACCTATGTATCTAATTCTGAAATCCGTGCTTTTAACCACCTTACTATGCATTTTACCTGCACACACATGCATTAGTCATTTTCATCATCAGCATCATCACCATCATCATCATCATTCTTAATAGTTTTTATAGAGTGGTTTATAAATTATGAAGTATTACCTTCATGTGATGAGAAGGTTCATCAAGCTTAAATCAATACATATGGTTTCAATATACACTGCCTTGCCCTCTACACTCTTGCTGTTACCCAGAGTGTGCTCTGAACTAGCAACATCAGTATTGCTTGGGAACTAGTTACTGAGTCAGAATCTGAATTTAACAAGCTTCCTAGGAGGGACAACATTCATATTTTAAAAGTTCTGATCTATACTATTGCATGTTGCAATGTATTACCAGGTAGGTCTACCATATCACCAGGTAGGGCTATTTCTAGGAAAAAATTAAGTGAAAGTTTTTATTATCAGAGACTCCTTACTTTCTCCTCTCATGATTCTACCTTCCTCTTCTGGGAACCCATATCAGTTTGAAAGTTTCTGGCAGCAAATCTCAAAAAACCTTAAGTGTAATGGGCTTCAGCTATGAGCAAATGAGTTATCTCATGTAGCAGGATGTAAGCAACTCAGGGTTGAAGGCTTGTTGATTCAGACATCCCCTCCGTGTCATCGCAGACCAAGCTCCTCCCATGAGCATTGACCTCAGGCTGGTTCCCTATGCTCATGAGAGGGCTGCTGCACTCCAGGCTTGAGCTTCCTTCATGGTGCCTTTGAGGGGAAGAAGGGGACACCCCCTTCTTTGTGTCTCCTTTTCAGATGAAGTAAACATTTATTAAAATGCTCCCTTTATGTCTTACTCACCAGAATTAGCCTATTTGATACTTCATAAACAAATTACTAGGCAGGGACAAGGGATTTCTTGGACCATTTTATAATTATTCCTACAGTGGACCACACACTGGAGAATCAATGAATGTGATTACTTTAGAATCCAAGGCATACATGCAGCCACAGGCTGCTAGTGTACTGCTCAGATATATTCCCCTGAGTGCCCTGGATTTCTGCTCACTTTCCATATGGGCTCTCAGTGTACTCTCAAGATGCTCTTATAAACTAATTTATATGGTATTAACGATCAGCCAAGTTTTACTAGCATATCCTAGCTAAAGAGCTAATCCAATTCCAGGTGACTAGTCGCTGTTATTTAGACAATATCCTTTAAACAGAAAAGCTGGGTTGAGCAGGCAACTATAGCTAGATTTAAATAAATACATACATGCATGCGCACATACATACAAACATACATACATATATACAGACTTCCATTGTTTTCATGAAGCATAGATTTCCAAGAACACTGCACTGAGGGACCAGGAATATGGATGCTAAGACTGGGGAGAGATGATATTGTGCAGATGTGCACGAGTCATTTCACCTGACTGAGTCTGAGTCCACTCATCTGAAAACTTGGCCTGATTCACCTCACATCATGAAGATCACACTGATAATGCATGGGAACAATGTTAGAAAGCAAACCTAGATTGTTATCACTACTCTTCCCCGGGTTCCCCTCTTTCACTTTAGTGTAAGGAATAGTGTCTTATTCTAGATGTTGAATATCTGCTTTTTGAATATATGGTTGACTGTATTGTTGCCTTTCCAGGGAGAGACACTGACATTTAACCTGACAAAGAATATTTTACAGTGACTATCATGCGTAGGTAGCAAATGGCCAGTGGCCTCTCCAAAGCTCTACACATCTCCCTAGTTCATTTTTGAAAATTTACCTTTACTCTGGTTATACATGAAGGAAAATAGGCAGGTTTACAAAGATGAAACACATGAAATTCATGAACAGTTAAAGACACGTCCTTTATTTATCTTTTGGATATAAAATACATTTGTTTGATTAAAGAAAGCAGTGCTTATTACAAAAACAAGACAGGAAAAGTACAAAGACACAAATGTAAATCTCAAACAATCCTTTCACTCAGCTGTAACCACTAATAAAACCTTCAAGACTGTTGTCTTTGAATATATATTCATTTATATCCTAGTTTATCCATACACACATACATACAGTTATATAAATAAAACAATCATACTACATGTGTTGTTTATCAAAGAACTTTTGACTAATCAATTGTATTACGTAAATATGTTGAACTCTATAAATATAGATGATTCAACTCAATAAATATAGAATGATTAATTTAACCAATTCTCTGTAAATGAAATATTAGGGTGTTCTATCTACAACTCCCTTCCCCCAACACCCACCAAAAGGCAGTACTCATGGTCATTTTAAAAGGATGTTTGGGAAAAGAAGGTGAGCTTCAGAAATCCTGCTTCTTCCCACCTGAATGACAATATGTGTTGCTGTGGAGATCAGACGTTTAGGAGCGGAAAAGATGAGAGGCATCTGACCAAATAACATCTGTGTAATGGCAATTAAGCAGCAGCCGTTATCTGAAGTGCTATTGTGGCTCTGAAGAGCAGTAGAGAAACAAACACACATAATGCAGCCGGCCATCAGCCCATCCTGCAGAGCCTGCTTATTAGAGCACTACAGAAACTCACTCATTTCAGAAGAAAAAAATAACATTTTCTCCATTTTTGGCACATTCTCTTTAAACATAAAACTCGTTGTGGATATTTTCAGACATACTGCTTTACCCAACAGCATAATCATTTAGTTATAAAGCAGGAGATTGAATGCGGAGGTTCTCTAGCCTATGCAATTCTTTTTGACCTTAAACCTGGAGTGTGACTTGCCAGTCTCAGAGTTCGCAAGAACACGTTTGTCTGAAGCGCTCAGGCACTCTCAATTGTTTCCCGACCACAGCAGGTTCTTTTGTCACTACGGGTCTCAAGGAAGCCATATAAATACCAAGTCGTGCTCTTGTATCTGCTCTTGTATCCAGCAGTCTCTAAAGTCCAGATGTGCATATTGTCATTTCTTCAGCCCTCCTCTTCTGTTTTCCTTACTAACCATATTCTCTGACTTCCGTTTCCCTTACCAGAGCATGCCCAGCATGCTACTCTCTTCACTCTCTAACCTACCAAAACTTTCCCTTAAAAATAACTCTATTCATTCATACACACTGTAAAAGTTACCTATTGCAATGGTAATGTCTTAGTGTAACCCCAAACTCAGTGTTTTCCAATAAAAATAATTTGTTCTTGAACTGCAGATCAACTAAAGTAGGTTAGGTTAGGCTGGGCTGGGCTCTGCTTTAGGCTGAAGGTTGGGTTCAGGTCTGTCTTACATTTCTCTCCTCCCCTTTGATCCAGCAGGCACCTGATAATGGTTTGGATGGTTGACCCCTCCAAATTTCATGTTGAAATGTGATTCCCAAAGTCGGAGGTAGGGCCTGGTGGAGGCCATTGGATCATAGGGGTGGATACCTCATGAATGGTTTAGCACCATCCCCTTGGTGAAAAGTGAGTTCTTGCTCTTAGTTTATGTGAGACCTTGTTGTTAAAAAAGAGTGTGGCACTGCCCCCACCACCTTGCTCCCACTTCTGCCACGTGACATACCTGCTCCTGCTTTGCCTTCTACCATGAGTAAAAATTCCCTGAGGCCTCTTCAGAAGCTGAGCAGGTGCCTTCCGTATGGCCTGCAGAACCATGAGACAATTAAATCTTTTTTCTTTATAAATTACTCAGCCTCAGGTATTTCTTTATAGCAACAAAATAACAAACTAAGAGCAACCAAGCATGTTCTCCTCTTAGTGAACAGCAGGAGCATGACCAGGGAAAGCAGTCTTAGCCTAGAACTGGCCCACTGTCACTTCTTTCTCATTCCACTGGCCAAAGAAAGCAAGCAGCTCTGCCTCTAAAGGGCAGAACTGCAAGGTCACATGGCAAAGGGCACAGGTGTATAATTCTAACAGGGAGGGCATGAAGAATCAAGAACAGTGATCTAATCTACCACACATCCTGAGGCTGCTAACAGACTCTTGGCCCTTAAGAAAATTTTTAAAATTATTATTTTACTTTAAGTTCTGGGATACATGTGCAGAACATGCAGGCTTGTTACATAGTTAAATGAGTGCCATGATGGTTTGCTGCACCTATCAACCTGTCACCTACCTATTAAGCCCTGTCCTCTCCTTGCCCCCATCAACAGGCCCCAGTATGTGATGTTTCCCTCCCTGTCCATGCATTCTCATTGTTCAACTCCCACTTAGGAATGAGAACATACGGTGTGTGGTTTTCTGTTCTTGTGTTAGTTTGCTGAGAATGATGGCTTCCAGCTTCATCCATGTCCCTGCAAAGGACATGATCACATTCCTTGCTATGGATGCATAGTATTCCATGGTGTATATTTACCATATTTTCTTTATTCAGTCTATCATTGATTTGCATTTGGGTTGATTCCATGTCTTTGCTATTGTGAATAGTGCTGCCATAAACATACATGTGCATGTATCTTTATAATAGAATGATTTATATTCCTTTGGGTACATACTCCCTAATGGGATTGCTGGGTCAGATGGTATTTCTGGTTCTAGATCCTTGAGGAATCAGGGACACTGTCTTCCACAATGGTTGAACTAATTCACACTCCCACCAACAGGGTAAAAGCATTCCTACAGGAAATTTTTTTTTTTTTTTTAACAAAGGAAACCAGCTTTAAGACAAATTCCAAAGTAACTCTAAATGTACACTTTCAGGCAGTGGTATTCTCAAAATAGAAACATTTGAGTCCCTCCAATAGGCCACCTAGGCAACTCCTTATTCACTTGCAAAGTAGAACCAAAATGATAGTGAGTTCACAGATGAAGAGTCATCCCACTGGGAACCTGAAAGCATTCCCAGGAATAATTTTGGATGTGAGATCATAAATGGAGAGTTAGGTTTAAATCCCACTATTGCTAGCTGCAGGACTTAATACTCTTAAGCCTTAGCTCCCTCACCTGTAAAATGAAGAATTAGTAATAAGATATTTTTAACGGTTTGCTGAGCAGGCAAAATGGAATACTCTATATAAATTGCATTGTTTTTAATAAAGTGCCTGGTACAGAATAGGCAAATCCATAACTTTCCTTTCATTTATAGTTCATCTTTCAGACAAGAATTGTCATGATCCTAAATTTAAAAGGTGACACAAACAACATGTGTTAAATTATTGGTCCAGAAGCACACAGAGGGCTTTCGTCCACTTACCTTATATATTTCCTGTTGATTTTAATGTCCTTTTCATTGAAAATGGCTCTAACACTGCCCTCTAAGCTTTATAAATATGGCTGCTGGTAGATGGGCTTCAGGTACACCCCAGATCTTGAGAACTAAAGAGAACAGATAAAGTGACACTATTTTACTCCCAGCAATTAAACAGTGAATCATTCCCTGCACGATGTTTCTCATTCATTTCCAAAGTTGCTGTCTATGGGCACATATTTAAAGCTGGAAGATACAACAGCTCCCTCCTCAAAAGCAGTAACTCACTAACCATTATGTTCACTCTCTCCAAATCCTCAGTACATTAATTCACTTTTTAATCTGAATGCAAAATTCAATCCTTCCTAGTGAAATTGCCTAGTAAGATGCCTAAGTTGAAGTAGGAGCTCAAAGATACCCTTCTGAATTTGGAAACAAACCTGAAATGCCTGCTCAGAGTTATAAAAGCAATAATCTACAAGTACATGATGTGCAGTATAGGAACATATATATTATCGCATTTTCAATGATGCAGAGAATCATGCACTTTAATTTGGGCAAACAGACTCAAAGAGGTAGGCGTTTCCCAGTGTCACACTACCTAAGAGTGGCAGCGTCAAGACTAAAAGGCAAGTCTAAGTCCAATAACCTCTTCTAATTTCAGCCACCACTTCTCAGAAGACAAGTTGCTGATTCAGTCTTGATAGATCACAAAACTACAGAATGGCACAGAATGATTCATGCTCTACTAACATCCATTTCAGGAAGGATCAGCTGTTTTTATAAAGCAACTCGCTTTTCACTTATTAGCATAGCTCATTGAGCAGCGAGGGGAGGGTGACACCAATAGGAAGAGACAAGCTGACAACATGCTGAATTTGATAAAAATTGTTCTAGATAATTTTGCAAGTTTGGGATCTGGGAAATACCAAATATGATTGGCTGAGCAAGTTTCTACTCTAGTTTTAAAATACACACATTTTGTGGGAAATTTGATTCTTATGTTAGTATACGTGTACTTTACGTAATGAATGAAGTCCTAAAAGTTGTATAAAATAATTTTATAAGATGAATCATTATATATATACTCTGTGGTTGCTTACTTCTTAATAAAAATCAATGAATCATGAAGCTAGCAAATGTCTTCAGAATTTTATCCAAAGTCCCATTTTACAGATGAACCTTGAGACCCAGAAAATTAAGAGAGTATGCCAGGTACGGGTAGTAAGTGGTAAACTAGAACTCTGGGTTCTGCATTCCAGCCAAATATTTTTCCATTGTGCCGCTAAGAACAGAAGCAAACAAAAAATCAAATAGACAAAAATCCTTCTGGCAAATAATTTTGCAAAAAAAAGTGGTACTTTTGTACATGTCCAATTTTAATACATCTCTTATTCTGCTTCTTGATGTTATCTACTGAATTTTAAGTAGAATGCATATACATGTATATACAAGTGCATGCGTCTATATTTATTTTAGTTTCTACAGTAGTTATTTGCTTGCCTAAAATCATAGATCCCTGCAACATTGACTTTTTTTTTTTCTAATCCCCATCAGTCCTCCACACATTTATGATATCACCACATGCATATTGGTTACTTGATAAATATTTGTGGTTGCTGATGAAATTGCCCCTGCTGATAGAATACTGTTGGAAAAGCCTGAGGTCTATATTACAGAGAAGCGTTTCTCTTCTAAACTATCGATTGACTCTTGCATGACATTTAATAAAAACTTTCCATTACCAGTTGCATAACAGCAATTAAAACCCTCATCAAATCTATCGTAACTGCTTAGAGTCCTCCACTGGGGAGCATTTTCCTTGGCAAACATCCGCAATAAAAGGCTATTTAATCTTCATAACTGAAACAGTCAGTTATGCTAATTTGTCTCTTTTATCGTCAGTTTACATTGGAGTCACACACAGCTCTGGTCCTTTAGAGAGGTAGAGAAAGGAGCACAGCTTCTCTAGCAAAAACAGCTAGCAGTGAGGTTCCTGTGACTGGAAGCAGTTACACCTGGCCCAAGTGATCCTTTGTCAATAACACCATAGAAGGGATTTCTCAATGGGAGTGAGGTTGAACTAAAGAAGATCTATGATGCTTTCAATTTGAGACTCTCTCTGTCTGTGTTCTCCCAGCCCAAGAATAGAGCCATTCCATAGTAAAATCCTGGAACCAGGGTTTAGGGGTAGGTAAAACCAACATCCACTTATACTTCATTTTCCTTTTTAAAATACTTTAAATTTTGTTCAACTTCGTAAGATGAGAAAAATGCTCACTGTAAGCCTAATTTCTCTATTCATTAATCCATTCATCTACTTATCAAATATTTACTGAAATTTATTGCAGTTTAACACAACACCAGTCCCTGAAGTACAGAAGTAAATAAGGCAGAGAAAATCCCTGACCATGTGAAGTTTATAGTCTGGTGGGGTATATGAACAAAAAAAAATTATGTTTTAGTGTCACAGTACTGAAACAAGAAAGTAGAGAGTACAGACCCATAGAAGACCTGAGATCTAAGTGTGAGCAGGCATTAATGTAGCAAACCCCACTAATTGTCATGATTAAAGCTTGGGGTCACTGAAAATCTCTAATTATTTAAATTAGGTATTATAGTAATTAAAATGAATGAATTAGATAGATACATACATATTGTCATGAATAAATCTAGAAGACAAATGTTGAGTGACAACACAAAAATGAACAAGGTTCATTTAAAAACACAAAATAGTATATATTTTATGTATAAGTATTTTTTAATTTTATTTTTATTTTTTTAAATTTATTTATTATACTTTAAGTTCTGGGGTACATGTGCAAACCATGCAGGTTTGTTACATAGGTATACACGTGCCATGGTGGTGGTTTGCTGCATCCATTGCCCCATCATATACATTAGGTATTTCTCCTAATGGTATCCTTCCCCAACCCCCCCACCCCCTGCTATTCCTCCCCTAGCCCCCTCACCCTCCAGGCCGTGGTGTGTGATGTTCCCCTCCATGTGTCCATGTATTTTCATTGTTCAACACTTACAAGTGAGAACATGCAGTATTTGGTTTTCTGTTCCTGTGTCAGTTTGCTGAGAATGGTGGTTTCCAGTTTCATCCACATCCCTGCAAAGGACATGAACTCATCCTTTTTCATGGTTGCATAGTATTCCATGGTGTATATGTGTCACATGTTCTTTATCCAGTCTATCATTGATGGGCATCTGGGTTGGTTCCAAGTCTTTGCTATTGTGAACAGTGCTGCAATAAACATACATGTGCATGTCTCTTTATAATAGAATGATTTAAGTAGTAAACATAAATGTATTTGGAAAAGCAAATAGATAAATAGTAACTTTTAAACAATATGAGTAGTAAATATTGAATGAGAGTTCCATTGGTCTCTGAATATGTTTTTAGGTTTTGGATTATTTAGGATAAAAGCCTTAAAATAAAGAAACATAGTTATACATTATCTATTTTCATAGTTTTTCCTGTTTTTATCAGATTTTAAGCCAGTACACATTACGCATTACATATAGCATGTTATAATAAGATACCAATGCTTCAAGTGTTCCTTTTATAGATACTGGGTTCTTCTGGACTTTTGTGTACAGAGCTAGGCTGGCTTATGCCATCTTGCTTAACTTCTTTCTCTGCTGTAGGACCATAACTTTCTTCTTAAATAATGTTTAATTTTTCAAATTTAGTTTTCATTTTTACTGGTTGTCATCCACATAGGTAAAACAGAAATAATTCTACTTGTCTTCTTTATAAAACAATAAATACATTTTTTAAAAGTAGTTGTTCGGCCTATTTGTCAATTCTTCCTGCTTTCCAAATGAAAACATTCAACTCTTTCAGCAGATAATATGGCATTTGCCTCCACATTACTAAATAACATGTTGACACTGAAGGTTCTGATTCTCAGGTTCAGGTATCATCTCTTTACTTCTTTCTTTTTCCTTTATCCTTACAAGAGAAATTTTGTCATAATTTGGTTAGTCTGGTATTCTGCGTTTACATTATTATAATCATTTGATTATCTTTAAGAGCTGAACCATGCAACTTATGATTAGTTTTCTTTTCCCAATCAACTTTTTGTTTTCCCAGGAGTTACCATTTTCCAGGAATTAATATTAGTTTTTTGGTTGATTCCATTTGTATGCATTTATCGTTCAAAGAATTCCAAACTCTATGCCATTTGTGTCAACCTCCACTCAATACACTGAAACATATTCTCTATTAATTTCATATTCCTAATGAAATCTCATCAGGATATTTCCAGCCTCCTCCAATATAGAGCAGTTATAATGTAGGCCTGCTGCGCAGTTGTCTTGTTGAGATCTCCCTGCACCGTCTTCTTGGGGATTCCTCTCTTCTGTCTCTTTTGTTAGAACTCATGTTTCCTGAATCCAGTATTTTCCTCTTTATTCATTTACTTGCTTGTTTCAGTGGCACATAAGCTCCAGTAAATATCAGAACTAGGTTGTACAAAACAAAAACATTCATAGATATATATATCTAAATACTTTAAATTCTACTCTCAAACTTTACTCAGCCCTCAAACTATTCTTTGATCAAGTTTAAATTTCTAATTTAGAAATTATTTGAACATTAAATGGATTTCTCCATAGTCTTCTAGCTTCCTTTAGGGGGAGGTCTGAGAAGTCAAATGATACTCCCATTTCAATCCTTTTTGATTAAAATCATTCTCTCCTCTATACTACTCATCCTCCCTTTCCTTCTTTTCTTCTCTCTCTCTCTCTCTCTCTCTCTCTCAACTTGTAGGATACGTTCTTCATCTTCATTGTTGTCAAAGTTTATGTTGTTCTGCTTCAATATGAATGTATGTTTATTCCATGTCATGGATCCTTAATTGCCAATGGATCCTTAATTGTCCACTCCAGATGTCAAATGATATTCTCATTTCAGTCTTTTTGGTTAAAATTATTCTCTTCTCTACACTCCTCTTCCTCATCTCCTTCCTCCTCCTCTTCTTCTCTCTCTCCCAGCTTGTAGGATACTTTCTTCATTTTCATTGTTGTGAAAGTTTATAATGTTGTAGTTTAATATGAATATATGTTAGTTCCACGGCATGGATTTTTAATTGCCAATCTAGAGAATTGTTCCTTTTTTAAATTTTCTTGAATTATTTCTTTTAATTATTAATCTTTTTTTCTGTTCTTTCTTCCTGTAATTTCTTAATACAGAAGTTTAATCTAGAGTTTCTCCAACTGTCCATCTGTTGTCTTTAAATTCTAGTTTCTGGGATTTTTTTTTTTTTAACTTCGAACTCTTCTATTTTAATTTTTATTTGTGTATTGTATTTTTAATTTCAAAGAACTTCTGTTCGTAATTTTTGAGTGTGGTATTTTTATTACAACTTATTCTTTTTCAGATGTTGGCATTATTTTCTCTTTTAAAGATTATTAGTAATTGTTTGATTCATTTGTTTTATGTCTTTTCTACATTTTTTCTCCCTGTGTAATCTCTGTTTTTGTTGTTTTTTTTCCTCTTTGTTTGGCTTCTTTTGTTTATATTAAAACTCTTCCTTGCCAACTCCTTAACGTTGGCAATTATTGGCTGTCTACTCATATTTAAAAGCAGCACATTAAAAAGATCTCTGCATGTAAGAGTTTCACTGTCCTCTTCACCACATGATGATATGGCTGTGCTGTTTTGTAGAAACAGAACTTCTGGAGTTTATAATCTAGGTAATTTATTTGAGCCAGTCAGATCTCTCGAACTGATACATCCAATGTATATCCTGGAGAGTAACTAGGAGCCAAGTGTGCAAAATGGCTTCATATTTTTAATATATTTCTTAATATTTGTCATGCAAAATTTATGTAATCTTCCTGGTTTTAGTATGGCACTCTTATCAACTTTGCTGATTCTTCTTGTTCAAAGATCTCTGTTTCACTAGTCCAGGGAATAAAATTTCCATCTTCTGTGTGAATGGGAAAAAAGTCGCCTAACTGTTCAAAACTGGGAAAGAGACCTGAGGAATTAATTACCTCTTAAATAGACTTTTAATCAGCCCTTTTTGTTAACTCCATATCTGTCTCCCACTTTCACAGCCAATTTGTTGCATATTTCTTAGCCTTTGGAAATTTCTGTGATATAACAGCTTCTCTCCTTCCCTACTGTTGCGGTAGGGTTTAGTTTTTCTAAAACTGGTAAGTCAGTTATCACTCACACATTGTCCTGCTTCATAGCTACAAAATTAAGTGAGCATGTCTACTTTTCCTTTCTCCTTGTCCTTATGGGTTACCACCCTGAACCTTTTTCAGTACAGGGATATTACTAGAGTTTAAGAGAATAGATTTAAATATCAATTTCAATCTATATTTTTTAATACAGATTCCAGCTAAATTACATATATAAATGGTCTCAAATTCAAGATATGTAAATACAAGTTTTTAAAAGATTTTCAAAATCATGTTTCCCAAATTTGCCAACTGATAAGAATCTTTAGAGATTTCGCTAAAACGCACATTCTCGGGTTTAACCTCAGATTCACTGAATTGGAATATTCAAGGGAATGTCAGGGAATTTATATTGCTGAAAAGTGCAAAAAGTCATGGTTATAATCAGTCAGTTTGTGAAACACCAATTTGAGACATGTGATAAAATGAACATTTTCACAAATAAATGTATGATTTTAGCACTGCCCTAATACCAAAAATAAAACAAGCTACAGGTAACTCTTAATTGGAAACAGATTCAAAAACTTTAAATATTAGCAAATTAAATTTAACATTATAATAAAAGAATAATAAATCATGACCAAGTCAGGAGTCTTCCAAAAATTGCAGTACAGGAAAACAAGATGGCCAACTAGATGCAGCCAGGAGAAATGCGACTTCCAGCAAGAGAGACTGAAATACCAAGTGAACCAGTATACTTTGAACAGATCTTTGGAGAGAAAATACTGAGAGTCATAGAGAGGCAATGTAGACACTGAGGCAGAAGAGAGAGGAAGCTGGGAACCCTGTGCACAGTTGCCAGATACCAAGGCTAGTGCCCACCCCTGAATGGTACCTAGGAAAGGGGTGAGTGAAGGGACAGTGGGGCAGCCCACGTTCACCAAGGACCTCTGTGATCCTACTAGCAAGAGATTACAGCCCCCCCGACCCCACCCCAAACATGTGAACTGACAGGGGGATCTGCCCAGAGAGTAGGCAGACACAGAGCCCAGGCCTACGCAGAGCTAAGGGGTTTTGTGCATGGGGAAGCTACAGTGAAATGCAGCAACAGGAGCTCAGTCCCCAAGACTCCCTGTGTTTCTCTGAGTTGCTCTAACTCCTGTTGACTGCAAGGCCAAGAGAGAGCAAGGCCGACTTTCCTAAGGGAATAGGCCATGTCTGTTCTATAGCTCCTTCTGCCTGACAGCCCATCCCAAGTCCCCTAGTGGATCCTCCTGCAGGAGCCTGTGCATAGCGCAGCCTCTGCTTCCCAGTGCAAGTGTTTGCTGGTGCTCTGGGCACACTTCAGATCCCCTAGAGCAGGCAATGCCAAACCCCAGGGGCTGGAGGATGGAGTTGTAGTAGAGTCCCAATGCCCAGGGTGAAGTGTGCAGGACCAGAGTGCCAAGCAGAGGTGGGCAGTGTTCTAATTGGGGAGGAGCCCCCACTCTCAGAAAACAGAGGGAGGAGATCACAGGCTCCTAGACAGATGCTATAGTCAGGCATGCCTCCTTCCAAAGGGCCAGTCTGGGACTGGCCTGTCTGCCGGCTGCAGTCTCCACCCAAAGGAGCTCCAAGATCTGGAACAGCTAACAAAGGAAATGCTGACACACAAGGCCCAAGAGTGGACCTGGTGAGGGGGTAAAAAAAATCAAAATCATACCAAGCACACTCTTGGACTACAGTGAAATAAAAACAGAAATCAATACCAACAAGATCTCTCAAAATTATACAAATGCATAAAAATTAAACAACTTGCTCTGAATAACTCTCTGGCGAACAATAAAATTAAGGCAGCAATTCTAAAATTCTTTGAAATTAATGAATATAGAGACACAACTTACCACCATCTTTGGGATATGGGTAAAGCAGTGCTAAGAGGAAAGTTTATAGTGTTAAATGCCTACATCAAAAAGTTAGAAAGATATCAAATTAAGAACGTATAATATTCTACCTGGAAGAATTAGAACATAAAGAATAAACCAACCCCAGAGCCAGCAAAAGAAAAGAAATAATTAAAATCAGAGAAGAACTGAACAAAATTGAGATGCAAAAATCCATACAAAAGATCAATGTACCCAAGACGGGTTTTCAAAAGAATAAACAAGATTGATAGACCATAAGCTAGATTAACAAAGAAAAAAACCAGAGAAAAACCAAATAAGCACAATCAGAAATGACAAAGATGAAACTACAACTAATCCCACAGAAACACAAAAGATCCTCAGAGACTATTATGAACACCTCTGTGCATACAAATTACAGTATGTAGAGGAAATGGATAAATTCCTGGAAGCACACAACCTGCTAAGATTGAACTAGGAAGAAAATGAAAGCCTGAACAGACCAATACAAAGTTTCAAAATGTAATATAATAAAAAAATAAATGCCCCAAACAAAATGGATTCACAGCTGAGTTCTATCAGACACACAAACATGAGATATTACCAACCCTACTGAAACTATTCCAAAAATTTGAGGAGAGGCTCCTGTCTCACTCATTCTATTAAATCATCATCACACTGGTACCCAAATCTGGCAGACACAATTGAGAGTGAAAACTTCAGGCCAATATTACTGATAAACATAGATGTAAAAATCCTAAACAAAATACTAGCAAACCAAATCAAGCAGCACATCAAAAAGATAATCCACCACAATCAAGTAGGTTTTATTCCTGGGATGCAAGTTTGATTTAATGTATGCAAATCAATAAATGTAATTCACCTCACAAACAATTAAAAATGAAAAGCATATGAACATCCTAATAGATGAAGAAAAAGCCTTTGATAAAATCCCACATTACTTCATAATAAAAACCCTCAACAGACTAGAATCAAAGGAACATACCTCAAAATAACAAGCTATTTATGACAAACCCACAGCCAACATCATACTGAATGGACTAAAGCTGGAAACACTGCCCTTGAGACCTGTTAAAAAGACATGGACATCCACTCTCACCACTCCTATTCAACACAGTACTGGAAGTCAGCCAGAGCAATAGGCAAGAGAAATAAATAGAAGATATCCATTCAGGAAAAGAAGTCAAACTGTCTCTCTTCACTGACAATATGATCCTATACCTAGAAAACCCAAAAGACTTCACCAAAAGACACACGGAACTGATACACCACTTTGGTAAAGTTTCAGGATACAACATCAATGTACAGAAATCAGGAGCATTTCTATATACCAATAATGTTCAAGCTGAGATCCAAATCAGAATGCAATCCCATTTACAATAACCATAAGAAATAAAACACCTAGGAATTCAACTAACCAAAGAGAAATGAAAGATTCATAGGAAAACTACAAAACACTGCTGAAAGAAATCATAGATGACATAAATAAATGGAGAAACGTTCCATGTTCATGGATTGGAAGAATCAATATTGTTAAAATAGCCATACTGCTAAAGCAATCTACAAATCCAATGCTATTCCTATCAAATTACCAATGTCACAAAGGATATGGTGGCTCACACTAGTAATCCCAACATTTTGGGAGGCTGACGCAGGAGGATTGCTTGAGCCCAGGAGTTTGAGACCAGCTCGGGTAATATAGGGAGCCCCTGTCTCTAAAAAAATACAAAAACTAGCTGGGCATAGTGGCACATTCCAGTAATCCCAGCTACTTAGGAGGCTAAGGTGGGAGGATTGCTTCAATGAAGAAGGTTGAAGCTGCAGTGATTTATGATCATGCTACTGTACTCCAACCTGGGCAACAGAGTGAGACCCTGTCTCAAAACAAAACAAAAAAACTAATACTATTTTTCATGGATATAGAAAAAAACTATTTTCTGAAATTTATATGGAATGAGAAAAAGGCCACATAGTCAAAGCAATCCTAAGCAAACAGAACAAAGCTGGAGGCATCGCATAACCTGATTTCAAACTATCCTGTAAGGCTACAGTAGCCAAAACAGCATAGTATTGGTACAGAAACAAACACGTGGACCAATGGAACAGATTAGAGAACCCAGAAATGATCTTCAACAACGTCAGCAATAGCAAGCAATGGGGAAAGAGACTCCTATTCAAAAATTGGTGCTTGGATAGCTGGCTAGCTATATGCAGCAGAATGAAATCGGACTTTGACTTACCAAATTAACTCGAGACAGATTAAAGATTTAAATGTAAGACCACAAACCATATGAATCCTGGAAGCAAATGTAAGAAACACCATTTTGGACACTGACCTTGGGAAAGGCTTTATGGCTAAGTTCCCAAAAGCAATTGCAACAAAACAAAAAAATCAACCAGTGGGACCTAATTAAACAAAAGAGCTTCTGCACAGCAAAAGAAACTAGCAACAGAGGAAACTGACAGCCTAAAGAATGGAAGAAAATATTTGCAAACTATGCATCTGACAAAGGTCTAATACCCTGCATCTATAAGGAACTTTAACAAATCAGCAAGAAAATAACATGTTACCCCAGTGAAAAATTGGCTAAGGATATGGACACTTCTCAAAATAAGACATACAAGCAGCCAATAGACAGATGAAATACATGAAACATTTGCCCAACTGTTCCACTTCTAATAACCTCTCATATAAAAAATACTCTCATATAAGATGAAAATCTTTGTCCCAAAATGTTAATTGAATAATCATTTTTAAAGGTAAAAATACCTGGAAAATAGCCAAGACATGAATCAAAAAGGAAACATGAAATTAATTTTTAAACATATTCTATAAATAGATAGTCCCTTAGAAGAATGATATATGTACTACCATAGAAAAAATCTCCCAGACATTCTAAGTGGAAAAAAAAAAAAGCAAATCACAAGGAAATATAAAATGTTATAATTTGTGTTAAATTTATAACGGAACTAAAAGGTTCCTTATGACATGTTTAACAGAGGTCACCTCTAATAAGGGATGTTGGAAGGAGATACTCTGCATTCTTTACGATTTATAACAAGATAAATTATCCTTTGTATTACTTGAGGAATTGTTTAATTAGAAAAGTGGTACTAATTTCATAAATTCATTAGATACTGTTATAAGGGTTTTCTCTTAAAAATATTAGTTGCTTATAGTTGTTTTTCTTCATCTAAATAGGAATGTAGTAACTGGATTCTACCTTACTTTTACTGATTTGACAGAATAAAAGGAAACTATGTTTCTTCCACCTCCTGCCTTCCCAGGTTTTTCAACTTGACCCTCTTTTCTGTCTAGTCAGTCCTTAATCATATTCTCATATCCTGAGAGATCACTACCCCAGATTTTTTTCTCTTGACCAGAGAAAGCTTTTACCAAGCAAAGAGAATTAACTTCTGTATTTGTGTGACCTGTCAGCTGTTTCTCTGAGGATTTCCAGATAAGCCATATTAGAAAGGACACTTTTACTTTATAATGGGGTGGAAGGAGGTGGTAGAAGCCTGAGTAAAAGGTCTTCCTTGGTTTTGCTCTGGGCATCAACTTTGAAGAGCTGAGTCTTTTCTACTCCTTATGACTGACTGATATATTTTGGTTCTAAGTCTATAAGCCTTGCCTTTCCCTTGCTTTTTCCTCCTTTTTTTTTTCTTCCTATCACTTTAATCTTTAAAAGTGAAACCCAAACAACTTCATAGAACAGATTTGGCTCGTGTCAAAACATTAAAAAAAGGTGGGTGGAGAAAGCCAAACAAAAGAGTAAAATTGTGTTACAGCCATTTGGATACAGGACAAAAGTAAATCTGATATGTATTTACACTGTAAGTAACGTGCTGAATGTTTCTCTACTGTAAACCCTTCCTTGCAAATCAACACAGTTTACACCACTCCTCTCTGTAAGTAGTGTCACTCACCTCAACTGTTTCTAACCATTTAACATTATTAAAAAGATGGCTAGAAACATCAATTGGAGTGATCTCTCCTAAACTAAAAATGAATCAATTAGTCTTAGTGACATTCATTGTGTGAAAGCAGGACCAAGAGAGGGAAATGGGGAGAGAAACCCCACACAGTGAGTGTAAATGTGTTAGTATACCAAGTTCATGAGAGTTAACTTGGACTTCAGGGTTTAGCAAAACACACTGGAAAAAATATATGTATTTTTGTGGCTGGGTGCAGTGGCTCATGCCTGTAATCCCAGCATTTTGGGAGGCCAAGGTGGGCGGATCACCTGAGATTAGGAATTCAAGACCAGCCTGGCCAACATGGTGAAACACCATCTCTACTAAAAATACACAAAAAATTAGCTGGGCATTGTGGTGGCTGCCTGTAATCCCAGCTACTTGGGAGGCTGAGGCAGGAAAATTGCTTGAACATGGGAGGTGGAGGTTGCAGTGAGCCAAGATCGCATCATTGCACTCCAGCCTGGGCAACAAGAGCAATAGTCTATCAAAAAAAAGAAAAAAAAAAAAAGAAGTGTTTCTGTACTGTATTGCTAATGTGTTTTGTACATATCCAGTAGGTATAGATTGCCTAAAAATTGATTATGCTGTAAGTATGTCAAGTTGAACAATAACTCTGTTCCAGTTCCGGACATTTGTCATGTCAAATCTCCTCAGCATCAGTGAAAATTAGTGATCAATGCCATTTAAAAAGGAACAGATATTCATTATTAATAAACATGGCAAGACTGAAACAAGGTAATTAAGTAGAAATAAATTAAGTTTTACTTTATTCCAAGGGGAAAACCTGCTAGGATTGATTGCTGAATTCATTTAATTAATGTTTTAGTGCAATTCGGAAATAGTAGAAAGATTGAGGAGTGGCACATACTATAGAAAGTTCCAAAAAAGGAATGGGAATATTTTATAATTTAAAAAATTGCTTCTTTGCCAAGCCTCACATTGCCCACATTAATTGCTTAATTCTGGCAATGTGACATTTAACTGGATTTTTTTCTCTGGGGCCCCAAAACCTATTTCTGCTATATAACCTGGATGAAGGAAGAAATTAACATTTTGGCCTGGATCTAGTTGATGCCTTCTTTGGTTTACGAATATGTTCAATTTGTTCCAGGTTGGAGCTGGCCAATAGGAAGCACTTATATATAAGAGTTGGAAGACATTAGAAAAGGAGGCCAATATTCCACATGTGGATATGTGGGAACACAGCAGATCTCTAACAAATCTTTTAAAGCCACACATTTTACTCACATCGATGAACTGGTTAGCTGATGCAAATTTCCTAGACATTCCTAAGGTTTGCAATGGCTTCCAGGTGAGCTATTGAGAATCTTCTGCTTCAAGGTTAAGTACCAGAGGGTACTTTGGTACTCCTTGACCTCAATTCCTCAGTGCTTTCCAATGACTGATAAGCTTAATTTCCTTTGTCAAAACTGTTCAAACTTGGAATACATAGAGTTGCCTCTATTTTCCGGCCGGGTGTGGTGGCTCACACCTATAATCCCAGCACTTTGGGGGGCTGAGGTGGGTGGATCACGAGATCAAGACTATCCTGGTCAACGAGGTGAAACTCCATCTCTACTAAAAATACAAAAATTAGCTGGGCATGGTGGTATGCCCATTAGCTACTCGGGAGGCTGAGGCAGGAGAATTGCTTAAACCTAGGAGGCGGAAGTTGCGGTGAGCTGAGATCACGCCATTGCACTCCAGCCTGGGTAATGAGCAAAACTCCATCTCAAAAAAAAAAAAAAAAAAAAAAAAGAGTTGCCTCTATTTTCCTTACTAAACTCCCCTGACATAATATCATTGTTGGAATCATCATTGATTTGTCAGAATGGATCCCTTGATCTTGAAATTTTGATGTGTACCTCATCCATACAAAGCTAGAATTACAAATAATAGACTCTTTCTAAGTCTCTTGCTTTGGTCACTCTGAGCATGATATGACACCTCTTGTTGTGATTAATAATTACTACATGATACCAATCCACATGAATATATTTGCTGAAAATTGGAGTTTCTTCTTCTTGACAGGGAGAAAGCTGCAAGGAGCAGTGGTAAACCCAGGGGAGAGTGAAGGCAAGGAAATATTGAGAAAGAAGACTGAGGATATGGAAGATGTATTTACCCTGCAAGGTTCTGATGGTCGGGTGGAGGGTTAGGAAAAAATAAGATAGGAGAGGAAGAGTGAACATGGGGGTCAGAGACAAACAGCAGGGTAAAAAGGAATGGGAGGGAGGGACTTTGAAATGGCTGACTAGAGGCTTTGGGTATTGGCCTCCTCCACAGAGAAGAACCACAATGGTGAGTAGATAATCAAACTTTGAACGGATCATCCAAGAGAGAGCACTAGAATTCAACAGAGAAGTGACAAGAAACACCTAAGGCAAGTAAGGAGGGGGAAGCAAGGTAGCCTGCTTGGTCAGGATTTCCTGGAGGGCTCTCCAGTGTGCGGTAAGGGTAAGTGAAAGACCTCCAGTGTTCCACATATCGGACAGGAACTCCTGCAATCTTAACTACAAGAAAACCCCTCAACCTTTGCATGCCCCGAGGCTAATGCAGGGAGCTGCCTGGGCAATGACATTGCTCCAGAGAGGAAGCTCATGCTGGGTATCACATACCACTACCCCATAAGTCTTAAGCAGCTACAGCACAGCGCTATTTTGAGAGTCCAGGCCGCACCAGACTATGTCTTGCCCTGGGAGCCAACAGTCCCTGCAAGTCCACATCCAGGGATCTTGGTTTACATCCTCCATTCATAGCCTGCTGCTGCTGGCTGTGCTGCTAGGGCTGAAGCATGAGTCACTGGCAGCAAACCTGCCACCCCAGCAGTAGGGCAACCACACATTTACAAGCACCCTGAGGAAAGGCTCACCCACTTACAGCCTTTGCCACTGCTAGCTGCCAGCACCAGGGCTGATGTGCCAACCACTGGTAGCAATCCTGCCGCCCCCAGCAGTGGGGCCACCACAAATTTATGAGCGTCCTGAAGACAGGTTACCCTGCCTAAAGCCACCATCTAGGACTGAAACGTGCACTTCCCAGCTGTGTGCTTACAGCTGCTGCCACAAAAAGCAACCATGGCCTGTCTGGTACCAGGGCTATGGTACAGCCACTGCTGCCCCAACTAAAGCACTCTGCTGAGGGCCTGGGAATCACCCTATCCCTGCCCATCACAGCCAGAACCCATATACACTGCTGAGTGTCTGAGGACAGGGTCATGTAGCAAGAACTAACTACAGGAAAACCTCTCATCTTTCACAGCCCTGAGACTAACACAGGGAGCTGCTTGGGCAATGACATTACTCCGAAGAAGAAGCATCCTTAGATGCCCTGCCTCATTCACTACCATTGGCACCTGAAAACATTTCTCTGGGAGTCTGAGGACATGCAGACCCAACCTACAGCTGACACCAAAGGTGGCAGTCACCCATACATGCCAGCTGCAGGCCTGGGGACTGGCCTGCAGAGTCTGTTATAGCCGCCACCAACACCAATGTGGAATGCTTGGGAACCAGAAGGTTGTCACAACACCATTGCTAATGCCATCATGCATACCTTGCATTGCCGTCCAAGGGCCTGAGGATCTGATTATCTGCCTGGCTTACTGCTACCACTACTGACACCCAAGGAAGTCACCTAGAGGGTCAAGAATGGGCCCACCTGGACCTGCTAACCCTGGTGCCAGTATGTGCTGTTCTGGGGCACAAAGAGAGGCACATTTAGCCTACTGCTGACATCACTAGAGTCAAAGACTGGTCACCTAGTATTCTCATTCCCAGCAAAACTTTACCACAACTTCACTAACAACCACACCCCAAGCTACTGAAAAAAATCACAGGCATTACCAAGGTTGTTTACGGCCAAAGAAATTACAGAGAGATTATACTACTGCATACACCAAGAATCAAAGCTAAAGTGGCATGATCCAATCAATAGCATAGATATATCTTCGGGAACAAGTCCTCCCCTATGAAAGCAAATTTGAAAAATTAGAAGAAACAACTGTTACATCAGATGTGCAGATGTCAATGTAAACGTACACACACACAAAACACGAAAAGACAAGGAAATATGACACCCCCAAAGAACACAATAATTATCCAACAACATATTCCAATGAAAAAGAAATTTAAGAATTCAAAATATTGATATTAAGAAAGTTCAGTGAGATACATGAGAATACAGATAAACAATACAAAGAAATCATTAAAATATTTAGGTATAAGTGAGAAATTTACCAAAGAGGTATTATAAAAAGAACCAAACAGAAATCTTGGCAGTGAAGAACGCATTAAGTAAAATAAAATGCACATTTGAGAGCTTCAATGATAGACTAGCTCAAGCAGAAAAGGATCAGAACTTGCAGATAGATCTTTTGAAATAGCCCCCCAAAAATAAAGAAAAATATTTTAAAAAAAGAATGAGCAAAGCTTTAATGACATATGGAACACTATAAAGTGACCAAATATTCAAGAGTTTGCTATCCAATAAGGTGAGGGAAAAGTGAAAGTTTTAGAAGAACTATTTAACAAAATAATAGATTAAAACTTTCCAAGTCTAGCAAGAGATTTAGACATGCAGATATAGGAGGCTCAAAGATCAACAAATAAGTACAACTTATAAAGGTTTTATGCATGGCACATTATAGTTAAACTATCAAAAGTTAAAAAAGAAACAAAAAAGAAAAAAAAAGAAAAGAAAATTCTAAAAACAGCAAGAGAAAATATCAAGTCATCTATGAAGGAACCTTCATCAGACTAACAGTGATGTCTCAGCAAAAAATTGACAGGCCAGGAGAGAATGAGATAATATATTCAAAGTGCTGAAGAAGAAAACTGCCACCTAAGAATACAATATCCTGCAAAATTATTCTCCATAAATGAAGAAGAAATAAAATTCTTCCAGATAAGGAAAAGCTGAAGGAATTCATCATCATTAGACTAGCCCTACAAGAAATGCTTAAGGGAGTCCTACACCTTGAGGTAAAAGAATAATAACTATCATCATGAAAACACATGGAAATATAGAAACCTATGGTAGAATAAACATACAAACAAGAAAAAGAAAACTTTATTACCAGTGTAAAATACACATACAAACAAGAAAAAGAAAACTTTATTACCACTGTAAAATACCACTAAACAACAATGATAATGAGAGAGAAAGAAAAAAACAAAGAATATGTAAAATAACTAGAAAACAATAAATAAAATAATGGGAATAAGCTCTCACATATTAATAATAAACTTGAAAGCAAATGGATTAAACTGTCACTTAAGATATATAGACTGGCTGAATGGATTAAAAAGCATAATCTAACTATATCCTACATGTAAGGAACTCATGTTACATGTAGTGACAATATAGACTAAAAGTAAAGGGATAGAAAAATATATTCCATGTAAATAGAGTAGATCAGATAAAACAGATTTAAAGTAACAAACTGTAAAAAAAAAAAAAGAATGTGGTTATATAATGATAAAGGGATCAATTCAGCAATTTAGCAAGAGGATATAACAATTCTAAACATATATACATACAACACTGGAGCACCCAGATGAATAAAACAAATATTATTAGATCTAAGCGACTTCATAGACTCCAAAACCATAATAGTTGGAAACTTCAACACTCCACTGTCAGCATTATACAGATTATCAAGTCAGAAAATTAATAAGGAAACATTGGATTTAAACTGCACATTAGCCCTACACAGGAGTAAAAGTGGACCTAGAAGACATTTACAGAACATTTCATACAACAGATACAGAATACACATCCTTCTAATCAGCACATAAAACATTCTCCAGGATTGACCATATGTTTAACACAAAACAACTCTCAAAAATTGAAAAAAAATCAAAATCACTTCAAGTTATCTTCTCAGACCACAAAGGAATAAAACTAGAAACCAATACCAAAAGGAACTTTGGAAGCCATACAAATATGAAATTAAAAAACATGTTCCTGAATTAAGTTAATGAAGAAATTAAGATGAAAATCAAAAATACTCTAAAACAAATTAAATAGAAACACAACATATCAAAACCTGTGGGATGCAGAAAAAGTATTGCTAAGAGGGAAGTTCATAGCAATAAATGCTTACATCAAATAAACAAAGATTTCACGTAAACAATCTAATGATGCATCTGAAGACTCTAGAAAAGCAAAAATAAACCAAGACCCAAACTAGAAAAAAATTAATAAAGATTAGAGGAGAATTAAACAAGATGAGACTAAAAAAGATCCATTAAATAAAAAATTGATTATTTGAAAAGACAAACAAAATTGATAAACCACTAACTAAACTAACCAAGAAAAAATAAGAGAAAGGACCCAGATAAACAAAATCAGAAATAAAAAAGAAAACAATATGACTGATACTACAGAAATAGAAAAGATCATCACAGATTATGAATGACTACATGCCAACAAACTAGAAAACCTAGAGGAATAGAGGAAGTGGGTAAGTTCCTGCATAAATGCAAAATACCAAGACTGAGTTAGAAATATATTGAAAACCTGAACAGACCAATAATGAGTAGTGAAATTGAACCAGTGCTAAAAAGACTCCCAACAAAAAAAAAAGTTTAGGACAGTAAAGAATTCTCCTTAACTCATTCTACAAGCTCAGCATTACCCTAATACCACAACCAGACAAACATGTGATAAAAAAGAAAACTACAGGCCAATATTTTTGATGAACATAAACAAAAATATCCTCATCAAAATACTAGTAAACTGAATCCAAGACACATTAAAAAGATAATGCACTATAAACAAGTAAGATTTATCCCAGGGATAAAAGAATAATTCAACATACACAAATCAATAAACATGATACATTGCCTCAAGAGAATAAAGGACACAAATCCACATGACAGTCTCAACAGATGCAGAAAAGGCATTTGATAAAATGTAACATCAGTTTAGAATAAAAAGAAAAAAATGATCTTACATCTGAACAAAGTAAAGCCTCCTCCCCAAACCCCATAGTTTGGATGAATAAATTTAGTAAAGTTGTAAGAGACAAAATCAACAATCAACATTAAAAAATCACTAATGTTTTTATAGACTAATAATGAGATGGCTGAGAAAGAAGTCAAGAAGGAATCCCATTTGCAGTAGCTACAAAAACAAAAACAAAAAAAAAGAGAAATAAATTTACTCAACCGGGTTAAAGAGCTCTACAAGGAAAAGTAAAAACACTGAAGAAATGAATTGAAGAGGACACAAACAAATGGAAAGACATTTCATGCTCATGAAATGGAAGAATTAATATTGTTAAAGTGACTATACCACTCAAAGCAATTCATATATTCAATGCAATTCCTATCAATAACCAATGGCATTTTTTGCAAAAATAGAAAAAAATCCTAAAGTTTATGTGTAATCAAAATAGAACCCAAATAGCCCAAACAATCATGAGCAAAAAGAATAAAGCTGAAGGCATCACACTACCTGACTTCAAAATATATTACAAGAATATGGTAACCAGATCAACATGGCATTGGTATAAAAACAGACACATGAGACCAACAGAACAGAATACTGAGAAATAAACCACATCCTTACAGCCCACTGATTTTTTAATAAGGTGCCAAGAATATACATTTTGGAAAGGACACCGTTTCTATAAATGGTGCCAGGAAAATAAGATATCCATATGCAGAAAAATGAAACTGGACCTATCTCTTAACATATAGAAATATAAACTCAAGATGGAGTTGGACATAAGACTGAAACTATAAAACAACTAGAAGAAAACACAGGGGAAACACTTCAGGACTTTGGTTTAGGCAAAGATTTTATGGCTAAGACCTCAAAAGCATGGGCAACAGAAACAAATGGGACTATATTAAACTAAAAAGCTTCTGTACAACAAAGGAAACCATTAACACAGTGAAAAGACAACCCGTTGAATGGCAGAAAATAGTTGCAAGTTATTTATCCATCAAAGGGCTAATATCTAGAATACACAAGGAACTCAATCATTTCAACAGTAAAAACAACAAATATTTCCATTAAAAAGTGAGCAAAGGATAGGAATGAACATTTCTCTATTAAAAATACAAAAATTAGCTGGGCATGGTGGTGCCTGCCTGTAATCCCAGCTACTCAAGAGGCTGAGGCAGGAAAACCTGGGCAACAGAGTGAGATCCCGTCTCAAAAAAAAAAAAAAAAAAAAAAAGGCTTCTGGGGCCCTGTAAGTAAATAAGATGGTGTTGGCAGTGAATTAGCTCTTAGCAAAGAGGGAAAAGCTCATGGACTCGGAGAGGATAAGAAATGTCAACTAAAAACACAAAGTGCCACATTCTTTCATTATTGCTTCTGACATTCATCACAGAAATGTAATGTATGAGTACTCTAAAAACAAAGGAAGAGCTACGGAGTTACTCAATTTCTAATATGTTTTACATACATAAAAGATTATAATTACTATAACATTTTATGAACTACCAGATAAAGGTAAGGCTCAGTAGAAATAGCGAATAACGAAGGTTAATGAATCCTTGAAGTCCGAGTTTGTATTAGTACATCACAATAAATAGAAATCACTGCCTTTTTTTTTTAAGATACTTCATGTTACAGCCATGCTTCACCAGAAACGGCCAGATGGCAGAGATACACCAATTGCTTTATCCTCAAAAACAATGTCATTTATAGCATGAGAGTATACATAAGAGGCCCATCAATCAACAGCTGTCACCCTTAGGCAGTAGATTAAATATTCTGAAGGTCCCTCTGTTGTAAACGACTAGATTTGGGTAAAGTAGAATTTTTAATTAATTGCTAGGGCAAAATAAGAACTAAATAACAAAAAACACTAAGATGAAACAGAGCTAGTAGGAACTTTTTCAAGCAAGTGCAAAAAAGTGACTTCATCTTAAAATATCAGCCTTCAACTTCAAATATCAGCCTTGCAGTAAGACCTGAGTGCAGGACACTGTAGAAAGAAGGCTAAGCCTCAGACCAACAAGGGAAAGGAGTTGAGCCTGAGATTCCAATCGTAAGCCAGGACCTAAAGGGACTAAAGTTGTTTCATAGTCTAGTGTGAGTAGCTAGGACTGACAAGGTTATCATCAATATATATTCTTTAAAGGAACCTCAAAAGTACGTACTTCATGAATCAGTGAGATAAATCCAGTAAGAAGGTCTGCAATAAAAGAACGAATAGTGAGCAAAGAAATCAGTTAATATGCAGGTAAATGTAGACTAGCATTACTTATATAACATAATAATAATGATAATATGTCACTGGGATTAAAAAGAAAAACATAAAATGCTGAAAAATACTGGCATGTGAGTTGGAAGAGAATATAATTGCATTTTTTCACAGTGGGAATCTAGAAATTAACTTTCTTTAAGATTTTAAGTATGCATTGTACAATTTAAATAATAACTGAAAAAACAGAAATGGAGGGCAGAACTTTTAGTTTAGTGAAGGAAAGCAAATGAATCAAATAAACAAAAATGAAAATGCAATTTAAAATGTAAGAAGAAAAAGGAAGTTAGAAAACTGGAACAAATAGAAAACACTAAATAAAACGGTGGAAATAAGCTAAAGTTCACCAAAATTCACAAATTTAGACCAAAAACGTATAGTTAAAAGAAACTATAAATTTTAATAGAAATGGCAATTCAGCTACAAGTTATTTTTAAGAGATATCCATAAAACATAAGCACATGAAAATATTGAAAGAAAAAAGAAGAGAAACATCTACCAACAGGACACTAGAGAAGCTTAATATCATATAAACTTAAGATTTATTAAATAATGATACAATGATAAAAGGTTCAGTAGCCAAGAAGCCTACAACAATTCTATGTTTATGTGTACTCAATAAAATAATTTTAACATACAATACTTTCATAAGTTTTTATAGACCTTAAGGTAAAAATGACAACTCTACATCGAATTCTCAATTACCAGCAGGTAAATCACAAAAAGATTATGGAAAATATGAAAAATATAAACAAAACAAGTTTGAATTTTTTTCACTACCTATAGAAATATGCACCTAACAACTGGAAACATTTAGAAAAATAGATCATAAAAAACAATTAAAAAAAAAAATTCCAGGAAAACATATACAGATCACATTTTCTGAATAAAATACACTTAAAACTTAATTACAAAAAAAAAATACATAATCATATATAGAGAATTTTAAAACTCACTGTTAAATAATTCATGGATCAAAGAATAAAATTATAATAAAAATAAAAACATATATCTGAATAAAAGCATTATAAAATTTGTGGGATTCAGTAAAAGCATTGATAACCCCAAATAAAAGGTTGATAATTTTTATTACATACAGTTTATAATAGAAATATTTTATAATATAAAAAAGCAAGTCTGAAAAAAATTAAAAATAAAGATTTTAAACTATATAAAATATGTAAATAAATAAACCCAAAGCATGCAAAGAGAACATAATAAAGGTAAAGGAGAAACTAATGAAAAAGAAACAAACATAAAAGTGATAGAACATTAAACCAAATATTATTTTTTTGGTAAAAACTCCTAAGTAGACCTTTGTTGAGATATTGTTATACCCAAAGCGAGTTTGAAACAGAAGTGCCACACTCTGAGTTTGTTGAGAGTCCGTTTAATGCCAGTGTCTGAGGGTCAGCTAGTGCTCAAACCTCTCTGCCCAGAACAAAAGGCAGTCAACATTTTTATACCTTTCCATGGGTTAGGAGGCAGAAAGCCAATTGTTACAGAAGTTGAAGGTGCAGGTTAGGGGAGGGGGACCTAACAACAAAGATTCTATGTAAAGTTTTTTTGTCAAGTAGGATGTGGGGTAGGCAGTTACACAGCTGCAGGTACAGGATGTATTGGCCAGTGGGCCCTATTTCTCAGAAAATAGGTTACAAAATGGCAGGTGCCTCAGGCTACAAAGTTTCAGGAACAGAATGCCCTACAGGGTTGCTTCAAATGGAGTCACCACAGCCAGGCTAGATTATCTCAATATATCATGAATAAATAAGAGAGTACACATACAAAGAAGAAGAAGAATGAAAAAGAATCATAATAAGGGACACAGTTGAATAAAATAATACTATAAAAGATTTTGAATTATTAGATTTAAAAACACAGACAAAAAATGGAAAGCCTAGGAAAAGTAATTTATAAAAAATGAGTAAGAAAACCAGAAAAACTGAATAGTCCTGTTATCAATATATAAATTGAATTGGTAGATAAAGTTATTCCTAAGAAAAAGTTCTAAACTCAAATGATTTTATAGGCAAGTTTTAACAAACTCAAAAAACATATTTATAATTTTACACAAATTGAAAAAGAACAGCAAAAAGATGAATGTCCTAAACTCGTTTTTTTTGTTTTTGTTTTTGTTTTTTTTGAGACGGAGTTTCGCTCTCGTTACCCAGGCTGGAGTGCAATGGCGCGATCTTGGCTCACAGCAACCTCCGCCTCCTGGGTTCAGGCAATTCTCCTGCCTCAGCCTCCTGAGTAGCTGGGATTACAGGCATGCGCCACCATGCCCAGCTAATTTTTTTTTTGTATTAGTAGAGACGGGGTTTCACCATGTTGACCAGGATGGTCTCGATCTCTTGACCTCGTGATCTACCCGCCTCGGCCTCCCAAAGTGCTGATATTACAGGCTTGAGCCACCGTGCCTGGCCTAAACTCGTTTTTTAAACATATAAATGTATGATTTGCCTGGGTTGTGACAATAAATTGAAATGTATTTCTTACTGTGTATTGGGTTTAGACAGGGAAAAAATCCACTGAACTAAAGGTGCCTTCCTTCCTTCTGAGGGCTAGCTCCTCCAACTGTGTCTTGACTTTTATCCCTTCTACCTACTTAGGAATTTACGAAATCATCTTCGACTTTAACATAATTATGACTGAGATATTCAAAGAATTAGTGACAAGGTAGAGAATTTCAGAATAAAATGAAAAACTTTAAAAATTATTGAAAGACAAAAAAAGTAAAAATTCTGTAAAACACATAGAAAGTACGTAATACAATAAAGATTGGACCCCAAATTTAAAAAATAATCATTAAAATATAGGTAGGTTACTAATTATGCCAATTAGAAATAACAGAATGAATTTAAAAATTAAAAGCTATAGCTTTTTGCAACACAAGTCAAAAGATGAAAAGATATATTATGCTAATCCTAAAACAAAGAAAGTTGATAATGCAATATTAATATGTTAATATCAAAGTAGCTGTTTAAAACATATTAGAGACAATGAAGGAAATTTTACAATGACAAAATTGTAAAAAACCACAAAAAATTACATTTACATGTGGTTAATAAAAGCTTTAAAATACAAACAACAAAATGGACAGAAATAAAAAGAAGAAATCGAAGAAGGAGCTAGGTTAGGGGAGTAGTAGCACATAGTAGCAAGGTTTAGTATATCTAAGAATAAATAGCAAAATATCCATAAGGATATAGAAGACTTGAAAAGCAGTATTAACCAATTGGAGGTAATTGACATATATTGAATGCTTCACTCAATATCTGCAAAATGCACATACAATATTTTGCATTTTGCTTCTCCAGAGCAAAAATAACTTTCATAAAAATTATTTATTTGCTAATCATGAAACAATTCTCAACACATTTCAAATGATGAACATATACAAAATATATTCTGTGACTGCAGAATAATTAACCTATGAATCAGTAACAAAAGATAAGAAAATGCCCATAGAGCTGAAAATTAAGCAATACATTTAAAATTTATGTGTCACAGAAAAAAAAAAACCACAGGAAAAAGAGATCTATTTTAATTGAATGGTTATTAAAATGACAAATTAAACGTACAAGTTAGCAAAAGCCATGTTTAAAATAAAATTTATACTAATTTAATATATTAGAAAAGAAGAAAAGCTAAAAATCAGTGATCTAAGTACCTCCCTCAAAAAGTTAGAAAAAGAGCGACAAAGTGAATAGAAATCAACAGAAGGAAGGAAATAACAAATATAAGAGCAGAAATTAATAAAAATAGAAAACAAACTACAGAAAGACTTTAAAAGGCCAAAACTTGTTCCTTTGTAAAGAGAAATGGAAAAATTTCTAGCTCTACTAATGAAGAGAAAAGAGATATTCACATTATTAATATTAAGAATGAAATGGGCAACATCACTATAGACACCACAAGTACTAAATATATATGATATATTATTTTTACTAAAAAAGAGGAAAATATAGATGAAATGTATGAATTCAGATAAAAATACAGCATACTAAATCAGCACAAGAGTAAAAAGAATATCTGAATAACCTCTACCTATTAAATAATATCTTCCCACAAATAAAACTTCTAGTCCAGATGGCTTTCCCAGTGAATTCTATCACACAGTTTAGGAGAAAATAACATCAACTTTACATGAATTCTTCAGGAAAACAGAAAAAAAGAGGAATATTTTTCAACAAATTCTATGACACTAATATAACCTTGATATAAAAACCTGGAAGACACAGGGAGGAAGGGGGAGGAAGCTGGGACCCTGCATGGGGCTACCATGCACCATTCCTGGCCCCCAATAACTCCTGCGGAAGGGATGAGTTGAACAAACAAGGAGCAATCCATTCTTGCCACGGGCCTCTGGAATCCTGGCAGAAGGAGACTCCTTGATCATCACACACACTTCAGTTGGCAGGGAGAGCTTAGTGGTAGGGGCAGAACTCCAGCTGGTGGGGAACCCAGAGCATCTGGTGTGAGAGCATTTGTCATGGAGCATGACCATGGACACCCATCCTCCTAGGCTTGACTTTTTCCCATAGGATACTTCAGCCGTAGGAGAACTATTGGACCTGAACTATGCAGGGTGGTCTTGTGCAAGAAGCAGGGCTGGTCTGACCTGAGCACCCCTCCTTTGGCTGACCTCTCCTCAGGACCCAATGTGGCCTGACCAGTACATCATAGCTCCTACCCTGGACTGTCCCTGACTGGCAGAATGCTCCAGCAAAGCAGCCCCTGTAGACAAGCACCAGCCTGCTTGTGCTCCTGCCTCCACCAGGACTGCAGCCTCCTTTGTGCTGCTTTGCCTGCATCCTCACCCATGGCCAGCACCTACGTGGCTTTGCTGGCGTGTGTGTATGCGGACAAACCTTACCTTTCCTTATCCATCAGCATATATATGCATGTGCATCCTGCCGTGCCACTGCTGCCAGTATGAGTGCACTCCACGCCCCTGTCTTCTGGCCACAGACTGACTCCAATTGTCATTGGAGCATTGGAGGCCATGGAGCTGCCAGACTTGTGCCTTTAAGCACCATGCCTCTGCACAAACACTGTCACCTCCACAAAAATGGACATGGAGAACAGCAGACTTGTTCCAGCCTTAGCAGCCACAGCTGCCCATATAAACATGCACAGAGGGTGTGCACAGTCCTGCACCCACCAGCATCCTGCCCCCATGCTAACACCACTACCAGCTGCCAGCATGGTCCCCCACTCCTTCCCAAGCTGTGCTGTCACTGCCACTGCTGTGAATACTCACACCCTACTTGACAAGCATGTACCCCACTGCTGCTGGCATATATGAACAAGGATGGATCATACCGCCACTACCCTGTAAAGTGCTTTAGTTGGTACCACCCACTGGAAATGTGACCAGTGGTTCAGGAGGGCCTCAGCTCCTCCAGCACAGCTAGTTTTTAACTTCTTGGAGCCAGAGAGCAAAGATGGGGCCCAATACCAGTTCTCGAGAGTTAAAGCACATAGTCCAGGAGTCCTGAGCTGAGGCTTGGCTCCCTAAAGTCTTCCCGAAACAAAACCAGTCAACCTAACCCACCTTGTACCAAGTCAAGCCCACAAGGTCATCAAATAGGATAAATGGAAAAAAAAATTATCTAAAGGACTTCTTCAATGATTAAAGGAACATCAATACACAAAGATGAGAAAGAACCAGCGCAATAACTCTGACAATTCAAAAAGTCATAGCATCTTTTTACCTCCAAAGGACCAAACAAGTTCTCCAGCAAGGGTTCTTAATTGAGTGGAGATATCTGAAATGACAGAAATAGAATTCAGAACATGGATGCAAAGGAAGATCATCAAGATTCAAGAGAATGGCAAAACCCAATCTAAGGAAATTAAGAAGCATGATAAAATAATATAGGATCTGACACAAAAAAAATATAGCAAAATAACCAGAATTGAAAATAATGTAACTGACCTAACAGAGATGAAAAACACACTACAAGAATTTCATAATACAATCACAAGTATTAACAGTAGAATAGGCCAAGCTCAGGATATAATCTCAAAGCTTGAAAACTGGCTTTCTGAAATAAAACAGTCAGACAACAATAACAACAACAACAAAAAGAATGAAAAGGAATGGATAAAATGTTCAAGAAATATAGGATTATATAAAGAGACTGAATCTATGTTTCATTGGCATCCCTGAAAGAGGTGGGGATTAAAGAAGCAACTTGGAAAACATGTTTCATTGTACCTTCTATGAGAACTTCTCCAACCTAGCTAGAGAGGCCAACATTCAAATTCGAAGAACAGGACAACATTCAAATGCAGGAAATGCAGAGAACCCTCACAAAACACTTAACAATAATTGTATCACCAAGAAATATAACCATCAAATTCTCCAAAGTCAAAATGAAAGAAAAAAAATTAAAGACAGTAGAAGGAAAAGACAGACCACCTACAAACAGAAGCCCATTAGAATAACAGCAAATCTTTCAGCAGAAACCCTATAAGCCAGAAGAAATTGGGGGCCCATATTCAACATTCTTAAAAAAAAAAAGAAAGAAAATCAGAAAATCCAATCAAGAAATTTATATCCAACCAAAATAAGCTTCATATGCCAAGAACAAATAAAATCCTTTTCAGACAAACAAATGTAGAGGGAATTTGTTACCACTAGACCTGCTTTATAAGAGCTCCTGAAAGAAGCACTAAATATGGAAAGGAAAGCCTTTATAAAACACACTTAAATTCACAGACCACTGACACTATAAAGCAATCATGCAAACTAACTGGTACAATAAACAGCTAACCACATGATGACAGGACCAAATCAATACATATCAATACTAACCTTGAATGTAAATGAGCTAAATGCCCCAATCAAAAGGCACAGAATGGCAAGGTGAATAAAGAAGCAAGAGCCAATGATATGCTACCTTCAAGAGACCCATCTCACAGGCAATGACACCCATGGGTTCAAAGTAAAAAGTTGAAAAAAAATCTACAAAGCAAACAGAAAACAAATCTACAAAGCAAACAGAAAACAAAACGTATAATAGCAGGGGTTGCTATTGTAATATCAGACAAAACAGACTAAATCAACAAAGATCAAAAAAGACAAAGAAGGTCATTATATAATGGTGAGGAGCTTAATTTAACAAAAGGACCTAACTATCCTAAATATACATGCACCCTAAAGCAAGTTCTTAAAGACCTTCAATGAGACTTAGACTCCTATGCAATAATAGTGGCAGACTTCAGTGCCACACTGACAGTATTAGACAGATTGTTAAGGCAGAAAGTTAACAAAGATAATCAGGATCTGAACTCAGCACTGGACCAAATGGACCTAATAGCCATCTACATAATCAGATATAAATCCTTCCTCAGCAAATGCAAAAGAACCAAAATTATACCAACCATTCTCTCAGACCAAGTATGATAAAAATAAAATTCAAGACTAATAAAATTGTTCCAAACCATACAACTACGAGTATGATAAAAATAAAATTCAAGACTAATAAAATTGTTTCAAACCATACAACTACATAGAAATTATGCAACCCCTAAATGATTTTGGGGGTAAATAATGAAATTAGGGCATAATGAAGAAGTTCTTTGAAACTAATGAGAACAAAGATATAACACACCAGAAACTCTGTGACACAGATTAGGCAGTGTTAAGAGGGAAATTTATAGCACTGAACACCACATCAAAAAGTTAGAAATATCTCAAATTAACCTAACGACACAACGAAAAGAACTAGAGACACAAGAAAAAATCAACCCCAAAGCTAGAAGAAGACAAGCAATAACAAAAATAAGAGCTGATCTGAAGGATATCAAGACACAAAAAAATCATTCAAAAGATCAATGAATTCAAGAGCTGGGTTTTTGTTTTGAAAAAATTAATAAGACCACTAGCTAGACTGATAAAGCAGAAAAGAGAGAAGACTCAAATGAACACAATTAGAGACCACAAAAAGAGTATTACTGCTTACCCCACAGAAATACAAATAATATCAGAAAGTACTATGAACAACTCTATGCACACAAACTAGGAAATCCAGAAGAAATGGATAACCCTGGACACAAACACTCTCCTAAGACTGAACCAGGAAAAGATTGATTCCCTGAACAAACCAATCATGAGTTCCAAAGTTAAATCAGTAATAAATAGCCTACCAACCAAAAAAAAGCCCAGAACCAGATGGATTCACAGCCAAATTCTAACAGATGTACACAAAAATAACTGGTACCACTGAAACTATTTGAAAATACTGAGGAAGAGGGATTCCTCTCTAACTCATTCTATGAGGCCAGCATAATCCTGATACCAAAACCTGACAGAGACCCAACAAAAAAAGAAAACTTTAGACCAATATCCTTCCTGAACATTGATACAAAAATCCTCAACAAAATACTAGCAAGCCTAATACAGCAGCACATCAAAAAGCTAATCCACCATGATCAAGTAGGTTTCATCCCTGGGATGCAAGTATGGTCCAACATACTCAAATCAATAATCATATCAAATAAACAGAACTAAAGACCAAAACCACATGATCATTTCAATAGATACAGAAAAGACTTTAAATAAAATCCAACATCACTTCATGTTAAAAATCCTCATCAAACTGGGAATCAAATGAGCATACCTCAAAACAATAAGAGCCATCTGTGACAAACCCACAGCCAATATCATATCAAATAGGCAAAAGCTAGAGCCATTTCCCTTGAAAATCAGAACAAGACAAGAATGCTATCTATTACCACTCCTATTCAACATATATTGGAAGTCCTGACCAGACCAATCAGGCAAGAGAAAAAAAATAAATGGCATCCAAATAAGAAAAGAGAAAGTAAAATAATATCTGGTAGCAGACAACATGAATCCGTATCTAGAAAACCCTACAGCCTTGGCCCCAAAGCTCCCTAAGTTGATAAGCAACTTCAAACAAGTTTCTTTCTCTTTTTTAAATTTTTCCATAAGTTATTGGGGTACAGGTGGCATTTGATTACATGAATAAGTTATTTAGTGGTGATTTGTGAGATTTTGGTGCACCCATCACCCAAGCAGTATACACCACATGATATTTGTAGTCTTTTATCCTTCACTCCCCTCCCACTCTTCCCCCACAAGTCCCCAAAGTCCATTTTATCATTCTTATGCCTTTGAATCCTCATAGCTTAGCTCCTGCATAACAGTGAGAACATATGATGTTTGGTTTTCCATTCCTGGGTTACTTCACTTAGAATAATAGTCTCTAGTCTCATCCAGGTGACTGCAAATGCTGTTAATTCATTCCACTTTACAAGTGTAGCATTCATAAATATATATATATATATATATATATATATATATATGTATATAAAATCATTTATATCAATATATATATCACAGTTTATTTATCCACTCATTGATTGATGGGCATTCGGGTTGGATCCACAATTTTGCAATTGTACATTGTGCCACTATGAACATGCATGTGCAAGTGTCTTTTTCAAATAATGACTTCTTTTCCTCTGGATAGATACCCAGTAGTGGGACTGGTAGATCAAATGGTAGTTCTACTTTTAGTTCTTTAAAAAATCTCCACACTGTTTTCCATAGTGGCTGTACTAGTTTACATTTCCACCATCAGTGCAGAAGTATTCCCTGTTCACTGCATCCATGCCAACATCTACTGTTTTTTGATTTTTTTGATTATGGCCATTCTTGCAGGAGTAAGATGGCATCAAATTGTAGTTTTGATTTGCATTTCCATGGCCATTAGTGATGTTAAGCATTTTTTCATATGTTTATTGGTCATCTGTATATCTTCTTTTGAGCACTGTCTATTCAGGTCCTTAGCCTTCTTTTTGATGGGATTGTTTGTTTTTTTCTTACTGATTTGTTTGAATTCATTGTAGATTCTAGATAGAAGTTCTTTGTCAGATGTATAGATTGGGAAGATTTTCTCCCACTCTGTGGGTTGTGTGTTTACCCTGCTGACTGTTCCTTTGCCATGCAAAAGCTCTTTAGTTTAATTAAGTCCTAGCTATTTATCTTTGTTTTTACTGCATTTGCTTTTGGGTTCTTGGTCATGAAATCCTTGCCTAAGCCAATGTCTAGAAGGCTTTTTCTGATGTTATTTTCTAGAAATTTTATAGTTTTGAGTCTTAGGTTTAAGTCTTTAATCCATCTTGAGTTTATTTTTGTATAAGGTGAGAGACGAGGATCCAGTTTCATTCTCTACATGTGGCTAGCCAATTATCCCAGCACCATTTGTTGAAAACGGTGTCTTTTCCCCACTTTATGTTTTTGTTTACTTTGTGAAAGATCAGTTGGCTGTAAGTGCTTGGGTTTATTTCTGGGTTTTCTATTCTGTTCCATTAGTCTATGTGCCTATTTTTATACCAGTACCATGCTGTTTTGGTGACTATGGCCTTACAGTATAGTTTAAAATCAGGTAGCGTGATTCCTGAAGATTTGTTATTTTCCTGAGTCTTTCTTTGGCTATGCAGACTCTTTTTTGATCCTATATGAATTTTAGAATTACTTTTTTTAATTCTGTGAAGAATGACAGTGGTATTTTGATGGGGATTGTGTTTAATTTGTAGATAGCAGAAAAGTTTCAGGATATAAAATGAATATACAAAAACCACTAGCATTCCTATGCACTGGCGACAGCCAAGCTGAGAGTTAAATTAGAAACACAATGTCATTCACAATTGCCACAAAAAGAATAAAATACCCAGGAATACAGCTACTCAGAGAGAGGAAAGAGCTCTATAATGACAATTACAAAAAACTTCTCAAAGAAATCAGAGATGACACAAACGAATAGAAAAAGATCCATGCTCATGGATAGAAGGAATCAATATCACTAAAATGGCCATACCACCCCAAACAATGTATAGATTCAATGCAATTCCTATCAAACTACCAATAACATTCTTCACATAACTAGAAAAAACTGTTATAAAATCCATATGGAACCAAAAGGGACTCCAAATAGCCAAAGCAATTCTAAGCAAAAAGAACAAAACAGGAGGAATCACATTACCTGACTTGAAACTATACTACAGGGCTACAGTAACCAAAACAGCATGGTACTGGTACAAAAACAGACACATTGACCTTTGGAAAACAATAGAGAGCCTAGAAATCATGCCACACACTTACAACCATATGATCTTAGACAAAATCCACAAAAACAAGTAATAGGAAAAGGACTCCCTATTCAGTGGTGCTAGGATAACTTGCTAGCCATAGGCAAAGATTGAAAACGGACCCTTTCCTCATACCATATATAAAAATAAAATCAAGATAGATGAAAGACTTAAATGTAAAATCAAAACTGTAAAACCTTTGGAAGACAACCTAAGTAATATCATTTTGGACATAGGAATGGGCAATACCTATATTTCTTGACAAAGATGCCAAATGCAATTTGCAACAAAGGCAAAACTTGACAAATGGGATCCAATTAAACTAAAGAAATTCTGCACCACAAAAGAGTCAACATAACAAGTGGAAAACCTACAGAAAGAGATAAAATATTTGCAAAGCATACATCTGACAAAAGTCTAATACCTTTATAAGGAACTTAAACAAGTTTATAAGAGAAACAGGCCTATAAAAAGTGGACAAAGGACATGAACAGATACTTTTCAAAAGAAGACATACATACAGCCAACAAGCATATGAAAAAAATCTCAATCTCACTGATCATTAAATGAATGCAAATCAAAATAACAATGAGATATCATCTCGCATTAGTCAGAATGGCTATTATTAAAAAGTCAAAAAATAATAGATACTGGTGAGATTATGAAGAAAAAGGAACACTTATACACTGTTGATGGGAGTATAAATTAGTTTAACAATTGTCGGAAGCAGCGTGGCAATTTCTCAAAGAGCTAAAAGCAGAACTACCATTCAACACAGTATACCCAAAGGAATATAAATCATTGTATCTTAAAGAAACATGCATGGGTCTGTTATTTGCAGGACTATCACAATAGCAAAGACATGGATTCAATCTAAATTCCCATCAATGGTAGATTGGATAAAGAAAATGTGGTACATGTACCCCATGGAATTCTATGCAGTTATAAAAAGAACAACATCATATACTTTGCAGGAACATGGATGGAACTGGAGGCCATTATCCTTAGCAAACCAATTCAGGAAGAGAAAACCAAATACTTCATGTTTCTCATTTTTAAGTGGGAGCTAAATGATGAGAACACATGCCCACAAACGGGCAACAACAGACACTGGGGCCTACCTGAGAGAGGAGAGTGGAGGAGGGAGAAGAGTAGGAAAAAAATCTACTGGGCACTACTAGGCTTAGTACCTGGGTAATTAAATAATCTGTATAACAAACCCCCATCACACGAGTTCGTTTATATAACAAACCCTCAACCTAAAATAAAAGTTGAAAAAAAACTGACAGTAATATTTAAGAAAAGAAAATTACAAGCCTTTTTCTTTGATGAATAGATGCAAAAATCCTAAACAAGTTATTAGTAAATCCAATCGGCAGTGTATTTTTAAAACCTCAGCTTGACTTACTAGGATTTATTGTAGCAATGCAGAGGTAATCTAACATTTGATGCTCAATCCGTGTAATCTACAATAATATTATAATAAAGAAAAATCTTATAATTTTTTCAACAAGGCAGAAAAAAAGAAGTAAAATTCAATCTTTGTGTTAAAACTAAAAATGGAACAGACCATCCTAAATCAGGTGATGAATATCTACAAATATTCTGTAATCTTTTTATATTTAATAGTAAAACTTTGAAAGCTTTCCCTCTGAGATGAAGTGCAAGACAAAAGCTGTCTGCTCCCAGCACTTCTACTGAACATTGTATTGGATGTTCTGAGTAGGGCAATAAGATAAGAAAAACAGGCACAAATTACATAGAAAAAATAAAATTGTCATTATTTGAAAATGTCATGATTATGTATGAAGAAATTCCAGAAGGATCTCTAGATAAAGTGTAAGGATAAATAAATGAGTCCAAGGTCACTTGGTGCAAGGTCAATATACAAAAAGCAATTATACTGTATATATTAGCCACTAATAGTAAACTTTGAAAACAATATCATCTACCATATTAAAATATCAAACACCTTAAAGAAATTTAGCAATAGACATGCTATACCTATATATGGAAAACTATGAAACATATATTGTTTAATACTTCAGCGGTTGTTGCAGGGGCTAGCAGTGTGTGCTGGGGAAAGGTGTGAAAGGAGTAAGGGTAGTGACTGGTTTCTGTGGCAGGTACAAGTGGCCAGAGGCATGGAGGCATCATACAAGCAGGACAGGAATTTCCTCTAGCATGTTTAGCCATTTCAATGTTATTGTCTACCCTGCCTTTTCATAGTTTCCACCATTGTCACTTCTTGTCTGGGTTACAGCTGCAGGTCTGCAGCTGACCTTTTTTCTCTCCCTAATATATTCAACCTGAATACAACCACTAGGAATAATTGAGCTTTGAAAACGGAAGATCTGGGTTCAAGTTCAAGATCCACCAGTGGTCTTTCATGAATATGACAACAAAAACACAGGCAACAGAAATTAAAATAAACAAATGAGACTGTATCAAACTAAAAAGCTTCTTCACAGCAAAGGAAACAACATGAAATGGGAAAAAGTATCTGCAAGCCATTCTTCTGATAAGGGGTTCATATCCAAAATTTATAACTAACTCAAGTAACTCGATAGCAAAATACTCTAATAATCTGACTTTAAAAACTGACTAAGGAATATGCAAATGGGCAACGGCAATGTAAAATATAGTATCCATAGTTATCAGGGAAATACAAATCAAAACTACAGTAAGACATCATACCACACATCAGGAAAGTTATTATTAAAAACGACAACAAATGTTGACAGAATGGGAAGAAATTAGAATCCCTGCACACTGTTGGTAGGAATGCCAAATAGTGCCACCACTATTGAAAACAGTGTAGTGGTCCCTTGAAATACTAAAAATAAAATTACCAAATAATGCAGCAATCCCAATTCTGGGTATTTATGCAAAAGAATTGAAATCAGAATCTCAAAGAGATATTGGCACTCTCATATTCACTGCAGCAATATTCACAATAGCCAACATGTGGAAACAATCTAAATGTCTATCAACGGAAGAATGGATACAGAAAATGAGGTCTATACATCTAATGCAGTACTATTTGATCTTAAAAAAAGAACATTTGGCAATATGAGACAACATGGATGAAGTTTGAGAATATTATGTGAAATGAGAAGTTGCAGAAAGACGTTTTGCATGATTCTACTTATATAGGGTATAATGAGGACTTACTAATCTATAATCATAAAGTCTCATTAAGCAAGATAAGTTCTAGAGATCTGCTGCACATTGTACCTATAGTCAACAACGTATTGTACACTTAAAATGTGTTGATTCCACATCTTTGTTATTGTGAACAATGCTGCAATGAACACAGGAGTACATATATGTCTTTTTGGTAGAATGATTTCTTTCCTTTGAGTATATTCACAGTAATGGGATTGCTGGGTTGAATGGTAATTCTGGTTTTAGTTATTTGAGGAATCTCCAAATTGCTTGCCATAGTGGCTGAACTAACTTACATTCCCACCAACAGTATATAAGCATTCCTTTTTTCTGCAACCTCATCAGCATCTGTTATTTTTGGACTTTTTAATAAAAGTCATTCTGACTTTCACCAGTGTCTGATGGTATCTCATTGTGATTTTGATTTGCATTTCTCTGATTATTGGTGATATTGAACATTTTTCTTACGTTCATTGGTCACTTATCTGTCCTCTTTTGAGAAGTGTCTGTACATGTCCTTTGCCCACTTTTTAATGGAGTTATTTGTTTTTGGCTGGTTGACTTGCTTAAATTCCTTATAGATTCTGGATATTAGCCCTTTTTCAGATGCATAGTTTGCAAATATTTTCTCCCATTCTTTAGGTTGTCTGTTTTCTCTATGGATAGTTTCCTTTGCTGTGCAGAGGATCTTTAATTAGATCCCACTTGTCAATTTTTGTTTTTGTTGCAATTGCTTTTGAGGACTTAGCATAAATTATTTGCAGTCTGATGTCCTGAAGGGCATTTCCTATGTTTTCTTCTAGCATTTTTATAGTTTGGTGTTTTACATTTAGGTCTTTAATCCATCTTGAGTTAATTTTGGTTTATAGCGATAGCGCATCCAGTTTCACAAGCCAGGTGCCCATCAATGGTGGATTGGATAAAGAAAGTGTGGTATGTTTACATCATAGAATACTACACATCCATGAAAAAAGAAAAAAAATATGTCCTTTGCAGCAACATGGATGTAGCTGAAGGCCATTATCCTAAGCAAATTAGCACAGAAACAGAAAACCAAATACCACATGTTCTAAGTGTGAGTTAAACATTGGATATACATGAGCATAAAGATGGGAACAATAGACATTGGAGACTACTAAAGGGGGGAGGTGCAGAAGAGGGGAGCATGAGTTGAAAAACTACCTATTGCATATTATGCTTACTACCTGAGTGACAGGATCATTCATATCCTGCACCTCAGCACCATGAAATATGCCCATGTAACAAACCTGCATTATGTACTCCCTGAATCTAAAATAAAAGTTGAAATTAAAAAAAAAAAATGTGTTAAGAAGGTACATCTCATGCTCAGTGTTCGTTCCACAATAAAATGCTTAAAAGATGTTTAAGCTCTATCACTGGTCTTGTGTAATGCACATCACCATCAATTTTCTGAAAGTACTTAGCTCTAAACACTTTGTATTTTATAGGCTTTCTTGCTAGGCCCTGTATTAAGAAAATCTTCATCCTTTACAGCGAATTCGTTGAACATGCCTAGGTCTTAAAGGAATTTCTCTTTAGACTACCTTCTGGAACTTTTCCTAATTCTTCCCATGTCTCTCTGGCCTAAATATATCTGTTTCAATGTCTTAGCTCTCTGTGGTAACACAAAAGCAGCTCAATCATTGTTCTTCGTTCAAATCTTCAAATAATATTTTTCCTTTGGCCTTCATAAAATGCTTTGCTGGTTTTACTCATATGTTTCAGACTGCTTCATTTTGTTCTCCTTTACAGGCTTAGAGACTTTTTCTTTCAACATCGAAGCTCTTCAAGTCCCAGTCTTGCTTTACTTCTCATTTTATATTCTTTCCTTAAGTTGCCTCATCCATACCAACAGTTTTAAATAACATCTATATGCAGCTGACTCTTACATTTTTATCTCAGCTGTGACCTTCTCTCACATATCAAAATGTAAATGTCTGCTTGATTCCTTTAGTTAGATGTCTCAAAGGCCCTCCAAAGTCACTCTTTTCCAGTATTGCGTATTTTAGTAAATTTGTATCACTATTAACCCAGTTCTGAAAACCTGAACTACATCAAATTTATGCTCGGTGCCTCCCTTTCCCTTATCTTCCTCCAAGTCTATTCCTAAGTGCACAAATATCTCATCATAAATATCCATCATATTTTATCCACTTCTCTCCATATTCACACGCTTTGGCCAGACCATCATCCTCTGTTGCCTGGCTTACTACAGTAGACTTCTAACTTCATTCTCAGTCTTCTTTTTACCTTTTTCCCCATTTGAGATGATATATTTGACTGCAGATTTGTGCTAAACTAGATTTATGCTTTACTAGATTTGTATTCTCTGAAAAGCAGAGAGCAGGCTTATTTGTTTCATTATGGTAACTCCAGTGTCTACCAATGTGTGGGGCATAACAAGGACTCAATAAATATTTGTAAAATAAATGAATAGAAGACCGAATGGAATTGAGAAAACAGTGGAAATAATAAAATTTAAGTTACACATTTTTTAAATTTATGAATTCACTTTTGAGAGATTGAAGATTTGAATCAACTTGTACTTACTAGAAAAATTAAGAGAACAAACAAATCAATTATTAACTTCCCACAAGTTAAAGAATGTAAGAGTAAAATTTTTCCTGAATATTCATTTTAGTAGGCAGAGTTGGTTTGCTTACTTTTTAACAGGTTTATTGATATACAATTCACATGTGTCACAATTCATTTGTTTGAATTTGACAACTCCAGGATTTTTAGCATCTTAACAGCATTGTGACCATCTCTATCTTAAGCTCTAAGCAACCACTAATCTACATTCTATCTCTGTAGATTTTCCCATTCTGGACATTTGATATGAATAATAGCATATATTAGATTGGTGTAAAAGTAATTGAGGTTTTTACCATTATTTTCAATGGCAAAAACTTCAATTTAATAATATGTAATATTTTGTGATGGGCTTCTTTCATTTACATAATATTTTCAAGGTTAATTGACATGTTAGCTTGTATGAGTGCTACATTTTTTAATTGCTGAATACTGTTTCATCGTATGTATGTATCACATTTTGTTTATCCATTGATCAGGTGATAAATATTTAGGTTGTTCCTACTTTTTGCTATTATAAATACTACTACTATATATATTTGTGAACAAATATCGCATGGCCATATATTTTAATTTATCTTCAGAATACACCTAGGAGAGGAATTTCTGGGTCATGTGGTAACTCTGTGTTTCACATTCTGAGGAACTGCTGATATGGTTTAGCTCTGTGCCCCACCCAAATCTCATGTTGAATTGCAATTCGCAATGTTGGAGGTGGCATCCGGTGGGAGGTGATTGGATCATGGAGATGGTTTCAAGTGCTTTAGCACCATCCCCCTAGTGCTGTTTCATTATAGAATTTTCATGGGATTTGGTTGTTTAAAAGTGTGTAGCACCTCCTCTTTCATTCTCTCACTCTTGCTGGCCATGTGAAGATAGGTCTGCGTCCCTTTTACCTTTTCCCATGACTGTAAGCTCCCTGGGGCCTCCCTAGTTATGCTTTTTGGATAGCCTGAAAAACCATGAGTCAATTAAACCTCTTTTTTTTTTTTTTAATAAATTACCCAGTCTGAGGTATTTCTTTATAGCAGTGTGAGAATAGACTAATACAGAAAATTGGTACTGGGAATGGGCCATTGCAATAAAGATACCTGAAAATGTGGAAACAGGTAATGGTGAGAGCTTGGAATAATTTGGAGAGCTCGGAAGAAGACAGAAAGGTGAGGGAAAGTCTGGAACTTTACAAAGACTTGTTGAATGGTTGTTATTAAAACGCTGATAGTGATATGGAGAGTGAAGTCCAGACTGAGGCCTCAGATGGCAAAGAGGAACTTATTGAGAACTGGAGTAAAGGTCACTCTTGATATGTGTTAGCAAAGAGACTGGTGCCATTGTGCCCTGTTCTAAGGATCTGGGAACTCTGGACTTGAGTGAGATGATTTAAGATATCTGGTGGAAGAAAGTTCTAAGCAGCAAAGCTTTCAAGATGTGGTCTGGTTGCTTTTAAAAGCCTATGCTCATTTGCATAAACAAAGTAATGAAATGAAACTGGAACTTATATTTGAAGGGGAAGAGAACATAAAAATTAAAAAAATTTGCAGCCAAGCCATGTGGGAGAAAAAAGAAACTTCATTTTTGGGGGGTAGAAGCTCAAGCCACCTGTGTAAATTTGCACAAGTAAAGAGGAGCTGAATATTAATAGCCAAGGCAACGGGGAAAATGCCTCCAAAGCATTTCGGAAATTTTCACAGTAGCCCTTACCATCATAGGCCTGGAGGCTTAGGAGGGAATAATGGTTTCATGGGCAGTCCCAGGGCCCTGCTCCTCTGTGCAGCCACAGGACATGGTGTCCTGCCTCACAGCCACTCCAGCTCCAGCCATGGCTAAAAGGGGCCAAGGTACAACTTGGGCCATTGCTTCAGAGGGTGTAAGCCCCCAACCTTGGTGGCTTCCACATGGTATTAAGCCTGCAGGTGTGCAGAGTGCAAAAGCTGAGGCTTGAGAACTTCTGCCTAGATTTCAGAGGATGTATGGAAATACCTGGATGTCCAGGCAGAAGTCTGCTGCAGTGGTGGAGTCCGTATGGAGAACCTGCACTACAGCAATGCAGAGAGGATATGTGTGGTTGGAGTTCCCACACAGAGTCCCCATTGGGGCACTGCCTAGTGGAGCTGCAAGAAGAGGGCCACTATCCTCCAGATACCAGAATGTTAGATCCACTGACAGGTGCCATGTCCTGAGCCTACACAGAACAGCTTGCACCTTGTGCCTGGAAAAGTCACAGGCACTCAGTGCCAACCCTTGAGAGCAGCCATAGGAGCTAAGCCCTGCAAAGCCACAGGGGCAGAGCTGCCCAAGGCCTTGGGATCCCACCCCATTTATTCAGTGTGGTCTAAATATGAGACTCCATGGACTGAATGTGAATATGAAGGGCTGCTGCTAGCCAACATTATAATTTTACGTGAAAAACTGAAAAATTTATCACCTCTGTAGTTATAGTTCTTCATCAGGGTGTTTGGCTTGGTGACTTCTAGCACTCCCCTTACTCTCTTAGCTGGGCTCACTTACACAGTTGCTAATGGCAGCCCTGTCCAGGTATGGTAAAATGCAAAGTGTATATTGGCACCTGGGGAATATGAAGGGAACAAGAAGGCTATGAACTTATAAGGATTGAGACTAGATTTCCACATAATTGGTCACTTGACATGCCACTGTGTAATACAGGCACCCTAGCTTTTGTCATTTATTTTCTGTACCGTGAAGAATAAGGCAAGCTTTATTGTTACAGTCAATCACTTTACAAAGCTTTGCAGAGAAAGGAAAATGCAAGAGTGGTGGGTGTGCATATGTGAAGTGAAGTGCCTAGGATAGGAAGGTTTATGGATTTTTGTAAAAACAAGAAAAAGTAAGAAAGCAAGAAAAAGAGATAGTAAATTCATATAGTGATGTTTTATAATATTTTTGCATGTATTAAGCTATTTCAAACACACTCTTCTCTATTCTGCTTTGGTAGCATCAGGCTGACACTCTGCAAGTCGCATTTCTCCTTTGCCAGCTTGGTTTCTATTATGGTTTACCAAGAAAGAATGTAGATGGAGACTACCAGGTAGGGGAAGAAAGAAGGGACTTGCTTCTTCCTGTTTGCTTTTTTTCCATTCCATTAGAAGCAGTTGATTCTAGCAGTATTCCTAACACTCACAAGCCAGTCTTAATATGCTCCTCAGAGGCATTAACACTAGCCAGCCACAGGACTAGCTGAGAGGGCAAAGTCCCAGCTCTGTAGCACTGCAGGCCCAGAATCTCTACCACCAGCAAAGCAGCACCTTTTCTAGCAGGTTGCAGTCCCAGCTGTATGGAACTGCTTTTCCAAGTTTCTACATTTTAGTTATTCCAACATCTACTCTTTGTGCTTCCAGCTTTAGGGGTAGAAGCTGCTTCTTGCACTTGCCATTCTCAGGATACCTTATTCTTTCATTATCTTTTCTATTTTTTAATAACTAATAATTTGCATTTTTATATTAAAATCTCTCTGTTAAATAACTATTGTGGTTTCTGTCTCCTGATTGGATTGTGACAGATACATGTGTAGGACTCCTTACTTATTAAACCAGCTATTTCCACCTCTATTTTGACCTTAAGCAGAAAAACACCCCCAAACATCAAGGCAATGTGGGAAGAAAAATAACAGGGAAGGGAGTCCTAAGCTTCTCTGCTTCCTAGGTTGTGAGGTATGAAGGAACAAGATATCATTGACCTCACCTTTGCTCTACCAGCAACCTGAAATAACAATTGGAATCTTGATTTTAATGACCTCACCTCTAAATCAATCAGCAGTTGAGATCAAATGTTGAAACTGGAAAAAATATACAAGCTATCAGCATGCACATAAAAGTTTTTCCTTTTTGAGAGCTAATGTTCCCATTTTCCAACTACTTAAAAGTGGGACTGCAGTGAGTGGGATCAATTGCTTTGTATTCAGTGCACAACAAATATTTGATAAATAGGGAAATAAACTTCATAGAGTCTTTTCTCTATGTTGTTTTAAACATGAGATTTTTAGTTCTGCATTATATAGTAAGGCAAACACACACACAAAACATCAGGACTGAAGCAATGACTATTTTATTCTAAGAACCATTCAGGATGATGTGGATCCCATTCTGTTCTATATAGAGAAAGAGATGTGTGTTTATGAAGAGGAAGAGGCTTAGGAGGGGATGTCAGTCCAGACTCTCTTGAAAATTCTGAGGTATTGAGCTAGTCATTATTGCAGTATACTTCAAATGCTAGGTACTACAGACTGCACAGCAAGATAAAAAATTACAACATTTGACGGATTTTCAAGGCCTGATTGATGGCACAGCTGAGAATGCCTTAGGTGATTCTTGTGCTGAAGAATACTTTTCCTGTTGGGGAGATGTGTGTGTGTATATATATATACACACACACACACACACACACACACATATACATATATATATACACACACACATACACCATATATATATATATATACACACACACACGTACACACACACATACACCAACCTCACTAGTTGGTTTGTTTACTGATAAAGATTTCTTTATCCTGTGTTTTTGTCTTTACATTCTGGCAAGTGTCAGGTAAAACTTAGAACACAGCCAACTTGGGAAAAGTGAAAGGAGTTTTCAGTTCCTAGGTGAAATGAAATTAAGGAGAGAAAGAGAGCAAAGTAATCTGAATTAGAAAAATATGTGTATATTACTATGGATGTCATCAAGACTCTGAGAAGTATTATTTAAATGAAATGTATTTTTGAGCACCAGAAATATAAAATAGAAAATGCAAAAACGGCACTATTTGTTGTTCAGTTGGTTTTTAAGGACTCTGGGTTGGAGTTCAGGCTGTCCTAAAAGAGGGTCAGTAATAGCTTCTATCCAATCACTATCCAAATACGGTAATGGCACTGTCCCTTGTCTTAATGCCAGTGGAACATTTCTAGAGACCATTTCTAGGCTTTAGAGAAAACCACTCGCCTCTTAATGTGCAAGCACAGTTGTCTTTCAAAATAGTAAATCTACTAGGCAGGAAAGTTATCCACCCACTTGAATCATGGAGAAGAAGGTCTGACAGAAACAGCTACTATGAATAAAAGAGGAAGAAAAAATAACTTGCTAGACATGTTTAAAACTTTGTGGATTTATGACGGCCATGTTGTTTCACATAATGATCTCTGTCAAATTTTCTTCTTTTAAATCATTTTGAAAAAATTTAATAGGAGGTCATTGGGTGTATTTTTATTTGCGATATCAGAAAATGATCAAAATGCATGGAATATAACCATGTCATTTAAGGTTTGGGATTACAGGTAAGGTTACTCATATGATGCTCTGATGTTGTTACTATAATAGGTGATGGATCTTTGATTCATTTCTTGATATATATTGAGCACCTACCATACACCATTCTGTGCTTAGTGGTGGGGATATAGAGATGAAAAACTGTCTTGATGAATTTTAGCTTGATGCAGAGATTCTTTTTAAAACATACATTCTAACAATGATGTAATGTGATAAAATCACAGTGTGATGTATGAGCCCAAGAACTGGACATGTAGGTAAGGAGAAGAGATGGTTAATTATGAAAGAATCTGGGGGAAAAAGATGTTTGAACCAAAGGGTAGACATTGGGACATGAGACAGAAGAGGTGAGTAAGCAGTAAGTGGGATCAAAGAAGTTTCTCTTGGTTTAACCCTGTAGCGTTTTCCTCCTTTTGCACCTACAACTGATTGAATTTATAGCTTCCTTCTGCCCCTTCCCTTCTTACTGTCAGGCTTGCTCTCCCCTGAACTGAGATATCCATTTTAAGTTCACTGGAGAGTGCCATGTACACCTCACCTCTGTCCAGACAGGCAAATTTCCTTGGAGCATGGCAAGATGCTATGTGATGTCTGTAGAAATAGCTCACAGCAAAATATCTTACAGAAGTTTCTTGAGCTCTCTTGAAAAAAGATGCACTGGAAATTAAGGCATGTCCTTAGTCACAGTGATTCCATTTTTACTTCCTACATAAATCAGGACACATTAATTTTACACACACACATACACACACACACACACACCAAACTATAAGTGGTATATGCCTGCTATGGCTTCTCTGCATCTTCCCCACCCCCATCCTTCAGCTAGAATCATCATTTTTTCAGAAGGGTTCTTTGGTTTCAGGGGCATTGAATATTGAGGTTGAGGAAATGGGGTGAAGAACAAAACACACATATTAGGGCAGATGGAGTACTTTAGAGGAGAGTTGTAAAGAACTCCCACTTTTATAATAAAATACATATCTACACATATCTAATGTAGATGGAAAGAAATGTCTACTCATGTACATTTACGTAGTTTCTTTAAAAATTATATTTGTAAAATGCATTTATACACACATATAAATAAGCTTAGAAAGATACCCTCCATACTGTTAACTCTTATTTTGAGGAATAAAATTGAGGTAGGGAGCTGAGTTTTACATTTTACTTTGTATAATTTTGCAACAAGCATTTATTAACTCAGTAATTTAATAAAACCAATACTTTCTTAAAAACAAATGCACAGATTTATAGTATTAAAAACAATTCATGGTATTCTTTTTACCTCCAAAAAATATCAGAGATGTCTAGAGCTGAAAGGGAGCCCAAGAGACCACCAGCCCAGACAAAGCTGTGTCTACTCCATCCAGCAGATGGTTGCACATTCTCTTCTTTATGTTTCCGGGAAAGGAGACATTTCCATGGTAGTCTATTCTTGGGTTCAATTATCCTTCCTCTCTTGAAATTTCTACTTCTGAAAAAATTGATTCCCAAAGCTAAGGGACATTGTTAGTAAAGGATGGTTTTTAGTTATTATTCTGAAGCATATGAATTGAATGAAGAAGGGTAAAAGATTAAAATACCTGACACATGTGCCAAGCAGAAATTATCTGTTGAAGGACTTCCAAGTGACCCAGTGTAAGTCATAGTATCTGAGACATTAGTGAGTCCTAGAGTGGAGAGTCTGACAGCAAACTGGACAGGTTTCTACTATGACTTAAAGCAGAGATCTCCAGAGTCTTGACTTAGTTCTTTCATATTGTGGATGGCTGCAAATTCTAGCATCTATCACACACAGTGAAATTAAAGGCAATTAGTAATTCTAATCTAAGAAATCTTCATAAATAAGAAAACTTCAGAATCTTACAACTCCAGAAAAAAAAAAAGAAAGAAAATGGATCAAATTTCCTAAATGTAATCTTAAAGACTAGCTTCTAGGATTTTTTTCTACTTCTATCAAAATCTAGAAAATATTCTTGGGGCATTTTCTTCCCAGAGAATAACATTCCAAGATAGCCATTTCTAGAGAATAGATTGCCATATCCAAGAAAGAAGTGATAGTTTAAAGATGAAATGAGATCCCAAACCACTGGGGTCATTTTAGAGTTGATCTTGACAAATCTTACACCCATTCAGATGCAAGTTCTCTTTCTGGTTATTTGAATAAAAATGGCAGTATCTGAGATGTCTTGCTAAACTGTTGATTTTGTAGCAGACAAAAACACCTCTCAATCATGTAGCCTCAGGAATTGTTAAATTGCACCCACTTTAAAGAATAAGTTATTTGCTAATATTGTGTTTAGATTGGAACTACTTTAGAAGCATTAAAATGGACATTACTAGCTCCTCCTCACCTTGGTAACTTAATTTAAATCTATACGTTAGGTAAATAATCCCTATCCAACGTGCATGCAAACCTCTCATCACTGAAGACACCAAAGAGAGAGTTATTTTCCATTCAATTTTCAGGTATAATAAAACAAGTCCTACTTAACGAAATGCATCAAGTGTTCACTTTTATGAGCTTAAGGAAACACTGTTTTACTTTCGAGTATGGATTATTCCATTAGAAATATAACCCAGTATTACATATTTCACCTGGCAAAGCAAAAATGACATAATATTGCTTCATATTCCAAGTAGAGAAATAAAATCATAAGCCTTGGGGCTTAGGAAAAGAATTGTAACTGATGCTTGAGGTTGGAAGCCTATGAAGTTGGATGCTTAGTTTTTACAAATCCAGATGTTATATTCTGGTCAGGTGATAAATGGTGAGGTCAAACAATTAGCCAATAAAGCCTTAGGAGTATTGCTTAGGAAGAACTACCAAAATCCTCTCAATATTTTTCATTCAATATAAAACTATTCTCCTTGCTTATTCACTGGTCCAGTGATTCTTAACGGGGAGATGGGGAATAATTTTGCCCTATAGGAGACATCTGGCAATATCTGGAGTCATATTTTGTTGTCACAATTGGGGAAGGAATGTGACTGGTATCTTAGAGGTAGAGGTTAGGAACGAACACGCTACAGCATGCCAGACAGCACCCACCTTCCCAACAAATAATTAACTGTTCAGCCCAAAATATCAATGGTGCTCAGGTTGGAAGGCTTACACTTCTACACTAGTGGTGGCACATGTGCCAAGCAATGATGGTTTTGTTCCTTGAAAAGTTCAAGGCCTTTCCACTTGCTGTTCCCTATTCAGGAAAGGCTCATCACTTGGCTTCTGATGTCTTCCCCACCTTCTCTGCTCAAATGTCACCAAATCTCTACCCCAGATTCCACACCCCCAACCCCCAACTCCAGTCCCTCTCTACATCACTGTTTTTTCCTTCATGGCATATACTATTTATCACTTGTCTTACCTGTTCACCTCTACATCTGTTGTGAATAGAACCTTGCCACATAATAAGCTCTCAAGAAGCATTTGCAGTCAGAGTGAATATATGCATGCTTATATTCATTCACATTCACACCTGAAATTAGTTTGCAAAGTCTTTATCCAAGAGCAATACTTGTAGCTAATATTTATTGTACACTTGCTATGAGATACACATTCTTCTAAGAGCTTTGCATGGATTATCTCATTTAATCCTTACAACAACTGAATAAGGTAAGCACTGTAACAATTCCCATTTTATCAATGAAGAAACTGAAAGTGAGATAACTTACTTACCAAGGTCACATGCTTAGTATGTACATAGGCAGATTCCACCCAGAGTTTGCGCTCTTAACTAGGAAGACTGATCAAGTTCCTTCTTATGAAATATCAACCAAACTTTGTGTAAGGGACACATCTAGCTTTCCATAGGGGTGACCAATGCCATAATCCTATGAATTTTATTCAGTTCATTTCAGTTCAAAAGAAATTTATTGACTGTCTTGCAGGTGCCAGTGCTATCCTTGGTGCTACTGAGCACTCAGTGATAAATGATACCTCCTTGTAATAAACAGACAGACCCTCATCATTCTCTCTAGTGAATGACACTCCATAACACTGGGTGGTCTCAGAGTGTTCTTGCATTATAAAAAGTTGACCAAACGGAACTCTCCTGCTCTCTTATTTTACCCTAAATGTCACTAACATACACGCAATGTACATTTTGTGTGTGGGTTGCTGAAACAGTTTATGTATAACGGAACAATCTAAAGTGCTGAAAGAGCAAAGTTTGCAGTAAAAATAGCTGCCCATGTCTTGGGTCTCTCACATACTTTTTAAATTAAGAAACTTTTCTCTCTCAGCCTCTTATAAATACAGTTCACAATTACATTGAATAAAGCCATAGGCTGTTATTTAGAAACATAAAACAGGCACACGAACAAATTCACAGCAGGGTAACAATTTTCTTTTTCTTTTAACCTCTTGCAAATGCCAACTCGCCAGTCCCAAAATTGCTCTTTGGAGAAAATAAAGGTGATACAGTTAAAAGACACTGTCTCCGAAGTCCTAAGTGTGCTGCTGTCAGGAGCAAAGCACTGAAATGCATGCAGCCATCTTGGTTGTTTTCTTTTCCCACTGAACCGTTTTGAGGGTCTTTGTCTTCACCCAGAGAACTCCGTTATGCCTTAAAGATCAAACTATTTCCTGACTACATAAAACATTTTCCCCCAAAAATACATGTGACCACCACATCCTATACAAGGACTCCTCGCAATTGTGAAGTAGATATTTGAAACAAATATTATCAAATTTCTTTCTCTTTTTCATTTCAAACAAAAGAAACAGATAAATCATAGCTTTCATATGTTACACATATAGTGTATTACTATTGGATCTTCCTTATCAGAGATCATCTACTCCTTCTTCCTACTTTAAGGAGCAAACTATACTACCTATGTTTCTCTTCTTAAAATTCTTTGGATAAAGTATTGTTTTAAAATATCTTTATTGGCTGGGCACAGTGGCTTATGCTTGTAATCCCAGCACTTTGGGAGGCTGAGGTGAGGCAGGAGAATTTGTTGAGGTCAGGAGTTCAAGATCAGCCCGGTCAACATAGCGAGACCCTATCTCTACAAAAAAAATAAAAATTAAAATATGAATTAAAAAGGTAAAATACCTTTATTGCTCCCTGTCTACAATATCTAAGAACTTTTACTATCAGAAAGCTGAGTCTTTTTTAAAGATGAAATTACTCTCTTACTATTTAATGCAACTTCTCTGTCCTGGGAGAAGATGAAAAAACATAAACATTTCTTTTAGTGAAGCACCTTCAATTAACAGCAACAAACATTTTTGTAATGCTTCAGTTGTTTACAGAAGACTTTTACTTACATTATGTTATTGGACAGTCAAAATAACTCATCTCATTTTAGACGTGAGGAAGTTGATATTCACAGAGGGCAAGGCCATGTAGTTATATGAGAAGAACACGAATTCAATCTCAGTTATTCTGGCTCTTTCTCTTTAGAAAAAAAGAAAGAAAGAAGAGACTGTCTTTCATTTGTTTTAATAGGTAATATTATAGCATCATATTCTCATTTCCAGAGGCCTTTTTGAAATTTTGCCAAATACTTCACATTTCTTAAATGATGCAGAGATTATACTGAACATTGCTGAGGGTGAGAGATGATAATTGCATACATTTTAATACTCCTCAATGTGTGTGGTGTGGTTTTTAGCTAACAGTATATTAGTGCTATAAAATGGCAGATCTGATAATCATCTGTTTTCTGCTACCAATTAGTCATGTAAGCTTGGCGAAGCACCTCACTCTTGGGTCATCCCCTGAGAACTGAAGAGGGAAGTTTGGAGTCATTCGTTGTGAGATGTGACAGCAGACTTAGAGACCCTGTAAGCCCATTTATGGGCCTGATTGCCAATGAATAAAGACCTATTGGATTTCACCTAATTTGAATTATGCATCTTAGGAAACAGAGGCCTGGAGAAAGTGAAAAGTTTGACCAAAGTCACATAGCAAAAAGAATATGGAATTTTGACTCCCGGTTCCTGGTTCATACCCTACAGTCATATCATCTGATCGCTAACAATACTTTTTCCTTTTTAAAGGAAATTTTCCTTTTCAAAAAATTTCCTTTAAAGAGTGTTCTTAGCAGACAATATGTTTATTAAATGTTATCTATGACTATTTAATGTTATGTGTTTAGAGAGAGATCCAAAATGGCCGATTACTAGTAGCTCAGGATTGTAGCTCTCAGTGAAAGTGCAGAGAACGAGAGGATACCACATTTTCAGATGAATATTTGTTGCTCACAGACCAGGAGATTCCTAGCGGAGGAGCCCCATGGTTCGCCAGCGCAACTCTTGTGGCCGGTGCAGCGGTTTTGCTGGCACCCTGGCATGGCGGTTCTTGGTGCAGAGTAAACAGGACTGAGTCCCCTTTTGGTCAACGTTTGGAGCTCTGGGAAGGCAGAGTCGCCTATTCAGCTGATTGAAAAAGGGACTCAAGAAGGAAGCCAGATCGGAGATTCCCGGGCAGAAAAGCACCATCAATCTTAACAGTGCTGTTTTAGCTGGTGCGGTGGGTTGCTCAGATTCTGGACCCTGGGAATCAACAAATTGGACGTCCACTCAGAGACTTAATTTGAAAGTCGGTAATAACAAAGATGACAGGTGGATAAATTCACAATGATGGGAAGAAACCAGCGTAAAAAGGCTGAGAATACCCAAAATCAGAATGCCTCTCCCCCTACAGGGGATCACAGTTCCTCATCAACAAGGGATCAAGGCCTGATGGAGAACGAGTGGGTTCCAATAACAGAATTAGGCTTCAGAAAGTGGATAATAAGAAACTTCTGTGAGTTAAAACAACATGTCCTAGCCCAATGTAAAGAAACTAAGAACCTTGAAAAAAGGTTTGACGAAATACTAACAAGAATTGACAATTTAGAGAGGAATGCAAGTTAATTAATGGAACTGAAGAATACAATACGAGAACTCCATGAAGTATGCACAGGTTTTAACAGTCGAATTCATCAAGCAGAAGAAAGGATATCAGAGGTCAAAGACCAACTTAATAAAACAAAATGAGAAGACAAGATTAGAGAAGAAAGAGTAAAAAGGAATGAGCAAAGTCTCCAAGAAATATGTGACTATGTGAAAAGACCTAATCTATGTTTGATAGGTGTACCTGAATGTCATGAAGAGAATGAATCCAAGCTGGAAAATATTCTTCAGTATATTACTCAGGAAAACTTTCCTAACCTAGTAAGGCAGGACAATACTCAACTCCAGGTAATTCAGAGAACACCACAAAGATATTCCTCAAGTAGAGCAACCCCAAGACACATAATCGTTAGATTCACCAGGGTTGAAATAAAGGAGAAAATTCTAAGGGCAGCTAGAGAGACAGGTCAGGTTACCCATAAAGGGAAGCCTAACAGACTCACAGCAGATATCTCAGCAGAAACCCTGCAAACCAGAAGAGAGTGGGGGTCAATATTCAATATCCTCAAAGAAAAGAATTTTCAACCCAGAATCTCATATCCAGCCAAACCAAGCTTCATAAATGAAGGAAAAATAAAATTTTTCATGAACAAGCAAGCACTCAGAGATTTCATCACCACCAGGCCTGCTTTACAAGAGCTTCTGAAAGAAGCACTATACACAGAAAGGAACAACCAGTATCAGTCATCCCAAAAACTTACCAAAAGGTAAAGAGTATCTCCATAATGAAGAATCTACATCAACTAACGGAAAAATAGCCAGCTAGCATTAAACAACAAGATTAAACTAACAAATATCAAGATTAATCCTAAATTTAAATGGATTAAATGCCCCAATCAAAGACACAGACAGGTAAAATGAATAAAAAGTCAAAACCCATTAGTACGCTGTATCCAGATCCATCTCATAAACAAGGACACACAAAGACTTAAAATAAAGAGTTGGTGGAAGACTCACCAATCAAACGGAGAGCAAAAACAAAAACGGGAGTTTTAACTTTCATCTCTGACAAAATAGACTTTAACAGTAACAAAGACTAAAAGAAACAAAGAAGGACATTACATAATGGTACAAGGATCAATGCAACAACAGGAGTCAATGATCATAAATATATATGCACCCAATATAGGAACACCCAGATACATAAGACAAGTTCTTAATGACTTATAAAGAGACTTGGACGCCCGCACAATAATAGCGGGAGATTTTGACACCATATTGTTAATATTTGAAGGATCAACCAGATAGAAAATTAACAGGGACATCTATGATTTGAACTCAGACCTGGAACAAGTAACCTCAGTGAATATAGAATTTTTCAACCCAGGTCCACAGAACATACATTTTTCTCAGTATCACATTATAGCTATTTTGAAAGTGACCACATAATTGGAAGTAAATCACTCTTCAGCATTTGCATAGCATTTCAAAGACTTAAGTGAAATATTGGTTGGCTGTTTGTTATTTTCTTCTCTTATTTCTTCCTGTCTCCGCTGTTAAGCACAATTATCGGCAAAAAAGAGGTTTTTAACACCTATTTTTAGATTGCATTCCAGCCTGGGCAATAGAGCAAGACTTCTGTTTTTTCTCCCTCTTTCTCTTTCTCTTTCTTTCTTTTAAATAATAATAATAATAATAATAATGTTATGTGTTTAGCTAGCCATTCTCTAAATTGTAGTCTGCTTATTTTTTTCTTTAAATGTCTTGCCCAATACTTGTTGGTAATGAGCTCTCTAATGCTTACGCAGACTACAGCTTTATGCTGATACTTTTTTCTCTTTAATTTTTGAGGTACAAGTCATTTCATCTACTCTAGAACTAATGGTAAATTCCAGACTGATTTCTACTTTTCCAGAGATCAGAAAAACCTCTGTTAAAGTCTTAAACCACTTTAACAGTTTATTGTAAGAGGAGACCTAAAAAAACACTAAACAGAGTAGGTTTATCCCAATTTTTAGTATCACAAGACATTTGATGAATAGCAACAGACTGTCTTTTCCATTTTTTTCATCCATTCAACAATATACTATAGTGATTAGGAGGCTGGTTCAAAACTACTGTTTTCCTTCAGCTTAAGCTTGTGCAAATCATTTACTAAACCTAAGCCTCAACTTCCTAATCTGTAAAATTGAGACTATTAGTAGTGCCTGATTATGGGGCAGGTTATGAAGAAAAACAGAAATAATGCATATAATATAGTTTGGGTGTTTGTCCCCTTCACATCTCATGTTGAAATGTGATCCCCAGTGTTGGAGATGGGGCCTGGTGGGAGGTGTTTGGGTCTGGGGCTGGATTCCTCATGAATGACTTGATGCCTTACTGGTGATAATGAGCAAGTTTTCACTCCATGAATTGTCAGGAAATCTAATTGTTAAAAAGAGTCAGCTGGAAGCAGAAGCACATGCCTGCAATTCCAGCACTTTGGGAGGCCACCGTGGGAGGTTTACTTAAGTATGGGATTTGAATACCAACCTGGATAATATAGCAATACTCCATCTCTCTGAAAATTAAAAAATCAGCCAGGTATCAGGCCATGCATTTATGATCCTAGATGCTCAGGAGGCTGAGATGGGAGGATCAGTTGAGCCCAGGAGGCCAAGGCTACAGTGCATTGAAAAATCATGATTACACAACTGCCCTCCAGCTGGGGCAACAGGAGAGCAATTCTGTCTCAAAAAAAAAAAAAAAAAAAAAGTCTGAAACCTCCCTCCTACCTTATTCCCTCTCTCACTATGTGACATATCTGCTCCCCCTCTGCCTTCAGTCATTAGTAAAAGCTTCCTGAGGTCTCACCAGAAGCTGAGCAGATGCTAGTGCCATGCTTACACAGCTTGCAGAACCATAAGCCAAATAAATGTTTTTCTTTATAAATTATCCAGTCTCAGGCATTCCTATATAGCAATGCAAAATGGACAAACACAGCATGCACAACACTCATCATATAGAAATTTTCACAGTAATTACTCAGTAAATATTGACGATTTTATGAATAAAAATATTTATAAGGTACCTTCTATAAGCCTTGTGCCATGCTAGGCACTTAGGGTACAATTGTGTTCAATATGAAAAATACTATTCTCTGCCCTGGAAGAATACACAGTCTGCCATCAAAGACAGATATGAAGTCATGTGGTTGCAACAAAGAGATATAAGTCCTATGATTAAAACTATTACCAGGCCCCAAGGTGACAAAGAAAGATGTGACCATACGGCTCTAGGAAAGTCAGAGAAGTCTTGAAGGGAGAATAGCATTGGTCAGGCAGAGAGGAAAGAAGCGACGATCAAGGAGCAATGAGGGGTCAGAGCATGGGATTGTAGAAGGAAGTAATGGGACATCAAACTGGAACTGGTGTGTTGGGGCAAGGTTGTAAAGGGCCTTGAGGACGTGTTCATAAGGAATTTAGGAGACTTTTATTTTGGATAACAACAGTAAGCTCATTAAACAGAGAAGTAACATAATCTAATGTGGTTTTAGAAGATGACTCTAGCTGGGTGGAAAGTGCACTAGAAAGGGAAAAGACAGATGACAGGGAAATGAGTTCAGAGGCTTTTGTCATGGTTCAGGCAGGAAATTCAGTGGCCTGGACTGCAGAATTGACTGTGAGTGGGAAGGGAAGAGTGTGTGGACTGGAGATTGTAACAAGAAGTACAAAACGTAGCAGCAACTGCAGCGGATGCTCCAGGTTAGAGACCTCTTCAAATATATCCGCAGTATCAGAGGTCCCCAAAAGATGCACTAGTATGCTTTAATTTAAAACTACTATGATTGTGAAAGAGTAAAAAGCTTAGATTATGTGCAACATTTTTTTCAGTGAAAAGCCTAAATAGGTACTTTAACTTTCTCAACCACTCCCAGGAGTTTTCTAAAAGGTAACATTAAATGGATCTCCTCATTTCTTAATGACTTAATTCCCATCACTTTCCCAAGCTAGGTTAAATTATTCTTCCTTATATATTTACAGAGTCCTGAGCATACCTCACATCCAAGCCACATTTGGGTGAGAGCAGGAATTCCCTGTTGCTCATCATTTTAGTCCCAGTGCCTGGCACATAGAGGTGCTCTAAAAGTTCATGGAAAAATAGAATTAAAAGATAAAAATACAAAATACAAACATTATTTCTCAACATAACCCCCATCAAGTTCAAGGCACTTTTGTAAATGATGATACAGCAACTGAGTCCTGGGAATTTACAATGTCAATGAAATCTTTTTTACATTATTAACTGAAGAAAAATGGGTGCTCTTTACACACTTGTTAAGATTAGGAAATATAAGGAAGTCAGAAAGGGCCAGATCAGGACTATAAGGTGGAGGCCTACTGAGTTCCCCTAGACACTCTCACAAAATTGTCCTTGTTTGATGAGAGTACTGAGCAGGAACATTGCTGTGGTGGAGGACGCTCTGGTGAAGCTTTCCTGAGCATTTTTCTTCTAAAGCTTTGGTTGTCTCAGAACACTCTCCTAATAAACAGAAGTCATTGTTCCTTGGTGCTTCAGAATACCCACAAGTGAAATTCATTAAGTATCCAAAAAATCTGTTGCCATTACCTCTGCTCTTGGCTGGCTTACTTTTGCTTTGACTGGACCACTTCCCCCTCTTGGTAGCCATTACTTTGATTGTGCTTTGCCTTCAGGATTGTACTGGTAAAGCCACGTGTCATCTCCTGTTACAGTTCCTCCAAGAAATACTTCAGGATCTTGATTCCACGTGCTGAAAATTTCCGTTGAAAGCTCTGTTCTTGTCTGCAACTGATCTGGGCACAACTGTTTTGGTACCCATTGACTGGAAAGTTCGCTCAACCATAATTTTTCTGTCAGAATTGTTTAACCTGAACCAGTTGAGATGTCTATAGTGTTGACTATTGCTTGTGCTGTTAATTGTAGGTGCCCTTTGATTGAGGTACTGACAAGGCAAATTTTTTCCTTGCAAATTAGTGTGGATAGTCTGCTGCTGTGGGCTTCATCTTCAGTATCTTATCATCCCTTCTTAAATTATCCCTTTGTAAACTGCTTATTTCTTTGAAGCATTGTCTCCATAAACTTTTTGTAAACTATCAATGATTTCATCATTTTTTCACTCAACGTCATCATAAATTTGGTGTTTGCTCTTGCTTCAATTTTAGTAGAATTCATGTTGCTCTGACAGGGGCTCTTTTCAAACTTGTCTTATCCTTCTTAGTGCCTCTAACTAGATCCTGTTCAGACATGTTACAACAAGTTAGTACAAGTTTATCTTGGTACAAAAATATTTTGAAATTCATGCATAGTAGTTTCATAATATGCATTTTTCCTAAACTTTTAGAAAACCCTTGGTGTAAATGAACATAGAGAATAAATAGAGGAAACAAAGTACTATTTAGAAAGATATTAGAAAGGGCCATGCCTGATATAGCCTCTTAATACATTTTTTCATCCTTTGCATATAAATGTACACTTCATTATATGAACAACAGAGATATACTGAATTGAGATTGCAGGCTCAAGTTATTCTCAAATCATCCCTTCAATACAGTGAAAAAAAAAAAACATTGTTTCTGGAATCAGTTATATCTGTGTTAAGATTTGTCTTGCCAGATACTATTAATTAATTAGCTCTGAGACTCAGTTTTCTCATCCACAACGTGTAAATAAATAGTGACTACATCACCGGACTGATAAAAGATTAGCTTATGTATAAGACAATGTAGTATATACCAGGTGATCTATACATGGTATCTGATTTTTTTTAGGGACTTTTAATGGTTTCTAATGAGATGAAAAGTTTAAAAGCCTTAAAAACAACTAAGAGGTAAAAATTTACGATAGCATTTTTCTGAGTAATGAGGAAACCTCACCAGTGAGAACAAAAGTTTTCACAAAACAGTACAATTTTTTTAAATCAAAATTGCTTCCTGCAGTCACCTAACAAAACAAATAACAAAAGAAAGAAAATATTTCTCAGCAAGGCATTAACCACTTGAAACTTACAAGTTGGAAATATTCTGAATATTACTTTATAGTTGAGGAGGCAAAGCTTTGACAAAATGACAAAAGAATGCCTAATAGCCTAGAAGTTGTAAAATTCCTACCCTTGATTGAAAAAAAAAAAAAGGCTAAGAACTACTGTGGGTTCAACAACACTTCTTAATGGGTTAGCAATTTATTAATTATATCAACATATCTGAAATTTGAAAAATAATAAGGTATTTATTCAGCCTGTTGGCAATATTAGGTAGGCATATGGAATTGAAGTTCTATAGTGTCTAAGAACCTCTTAGTCTCTTCTGCTGACAAGTTGAGATCACTGATGTGGATTAAATAAGTAGTGGAGGAATTCAGGGCATATTTAAAGGATAAATACTCATGTTTGTACATGCTTTTGCATACGCTTTTGTACATTTTAATTAGGGAATTTTTGTTGGATAATCTGGAGTAGGACAAAATAGGAATAAGACACTTGGATCATTTTTCTTTTCTTGAACTGTTCTTAGTCTACTGTGTACATTATACAATATCTAATCTTTTATGACCTGCCTCACATTTCATATACATTTTTTCATACATATAATTCATACTTTTTACATAATATATTTATTGTAGGCTTATCTAAACAACATAGTTGAAAGGTATTTCTTGGCAGAAAAAAACCACATAGACTACTTTGTGGATAGTATCTTTTATTTCTTTTATATCTCAAAACTTTTGGGCAAGTGTGGGAATGATAACTAATTGATAGCAAATAGTCTAGTTGGCTTTTTAACGTTATTAACCATTTTAGGAGAGATTCAGATCAGAACACAGTTCTACCTTGTAATAATGACTGAGTAATTGGCAAAGACAGCGAGAAATCTTATTCATGAGCTATAACTGAGCTTTGGGATGTGGAAGAAAGAAAGAAAAGCTGATGGGTATGTGATGCTGGGTCCACATGACCTGCAGTCAGCATGGTATCTCTATCCTTTATGCTGATGGCTGCCAAATTAGTCTCCTTCCAGTAATGATTCTCAAGTTAGTTTTAGTTAATGAACTGAGAGAAGCTGCAGGTACCTCTGGCCATTAACTGTTTTCTTTGTAACTCTGGCTTCTTACAAGCTTTCTCTCGTCCCAGAATCTGACGGCAGCCATCTAAGAAGCCTGCTGTGAGGCAGATTGCAGTGAGACCAATCCGTGTAAGGCAGCTTCTCACTGGAGAGCCCTTGCCAGAGCCAAGAAGCTCATGCTTTAAGTTTTAATTAAAAAGACAAACGGAACCATTTTTGGGAAAAGTTTGGGTACTTCTGGCCAGGAAGACAGCCATACACTGTGCAGCTCGGTTATCGCGGGCTTCTTTCCATCTGTGTAGTGGGATGCTAAGGGCAATACAGCTATCAGGAGTTAGGAACTAAGATGTCGCTCAATCTCCAAGTAACTTTAACACAGTGGCTTAAAATGGACAAAGACAAAGGAAACACAAAGAAATGCAGGTATGTTTCCATACAGACACAGACAAACACAAACATAAAATCCTTCAGAGAGGGGGGAAAAAGACCCTGAAAATACCAGGAAATTTTTTTTTTCATATAAGACTTATTGTATTGCCTCAAAACACAAGTTTGAATTTATGAGCTGCCTAGGTCAGCAATTTCCACAGTGTAACTAGGGTCTCACCTTCAAGGCTGATCCTTATAGCTTCACGCTTCTACAATCAGTACTCAGTGCCTGGTATATAGTAAGCCGTCTATGTATATTAATTAAATGAATGAATAAATGAATGAAGGAATTAATGAATGAGTAAAAATGATATAAAATCTATGGGTCATGGCAGAGGACTTGTACCATTTCATCCCAAAGCAATACAGAATAGAGAGGGCCAGCCTTAGGCTAAGGGCAATGACATTTTATAAACAGCTTCGTGGCTCTTGGCTGATGATGGGTTAAATAGTGCAGCTGAATTCATCCAAATTATAGAAAATCACTTATTTAAAATGTTGACACTTACATCCAGTCAAAACCAGCCTGGACATAGAGTTTTCTACTGTATTTAAAATATTTTTAAGGAAGAAGCTTCAAGGAGCTCCCTCAATAACTGACTCTAATATCTGACCAACTTAGCTGATTACCTGCTGTCCTTTGAAGCTATTTCTCCTTGTTCTGTCCTTTGCGGTAATAGGAAGTAGCTAATAACCACCATCTACGCATCCAAAGATGTTTCAAGGTAAATTATACAAAGAGCATACAATTTGCCAAAGGAAAAGAACAAATGTATTAGCTATGCTTGAATGAGAGAGAGCTATTTGAGGTAGGGCTGATTAAACAATTCTTTATATAGGGCAGAAGACTATGGTGTACTGTGAGGAGTTCATTGTTTATCAGTAAACCAACACTACTTCCCAGGCTCTTACAGAAGAGAAGACCACCTAGGCATCCTAGTTAATAACTGGGATGGAGAAGAAATGTGTATAATCTTGAAATTTAGTTTTTGAAAGAGGAAAACTGCTCTTTTACCTAAGCCACTGTTGTTTGGTCTCTGCTCTAACAGTTAAAGAAATATTCAAATTAATTCGCATATATCATATGGACTTGAATATACAAGTAGATATTTACACAGTCATCTCTCAGTATCTGATATGGTGTGGATGTTTGTCCTTTTCAAATTTCATGTTAATATGCAATCGCCAGTGTTGGAGGCGGGGCCTAGAAGGAGGTATTGAATCATGGGGGCAGATCCCTCATGAATGGGTTAGCACCATCCTCTTGGTGATGAGTGAGTTGTTCTTCTGTTAGTTCATGTGAGATCTGGTTGTTTAACAGCCTGGGACCTTCCTCTTCTCTCTTGCTCCCTCTGTCTTGCTCCCTCTTTTGCCACTTGATACAGCCACTCCTCCCACTCAGTTGGCCCCAACTCTGCCTTTTGCCATAACTGTAAGCTTCCTGAGGCCTCACTGGGAGCAGATGCCAGTATCCTGTTTCCTGTACAGCCTGCATAACCATAAGCCAAAATAAACCTGTTTTTGTTATAAATTACTCAGTCTTGGGTATTTCTTTACAGCAATGCCAAAATGGACTAATACAGTATTCACGGGGAATTGGTTCACGAGCTGCCCACAGAATACCAAAATCTATGGATGCTGAAGTTCCGAATATAAAATAGCTAGTATTTGCATGTGACCTATGTATATTCTCCTGTATACTTTAAATCATCTCTAGATTATTTATCATACCTAATACAATGTAAATGAAATGTAAATAGTTGTTATACTGTGTTGCGTCGGAAATAATGACAAGAAAAAAATGTCTTTACGTGTTTAGTAGAGATGTAATTTTTTTACAATATTTCAATCCACATCAATAGAATCCCTGGATATGAAACCCACAGATACAGAGGGCCCATTGTATATTTATTCATATATATCTATTTAACGATATGAATTTAACTGAGAGAAGGAATGATTTGAATCAAGAAATATGTATGTGTGAAGGTGTCTAGCAGAATGTTTTGCCCACAGCTGATATCTAATATTTTTAAGCTTCTCCCTTTTCAGTTTGTGTCTTGTGTGTGACACAAGCAATGGTAGTTTCTAGAGCCTACTCACACTTGAGCCATTTTCAACTCACAAAATCTGTGTTGGGTGGGTTGAGCCACTGGTTTCATTTCTAAGACTAGTCCACATTTTTACAAAACTTTAAGTGTGTGCTGACTTCCTAAAATATCCACTGCCCTGTATCCACGTGGACTGCTCATCACCATTTTACATTAGCCAATTTAAAATTACAGCTCTGATAATCAGGTACAAGTGAAAAATATAAACATGGTTAATTTGGACATTGTTTCAAGATCTATTTGACATTTCTTTAAAATGTTAACTTGTTATTTATATTCTTTCTACCAAAAAAATCAAAATTTAAGTAGCAGATTTCTGTTTTTATGATAAACACTGACTATATATTATAGTATTGCCTTTCAGTGGGACAAAAGCTCCTTTCCCTCTTTAACTCTTAATCTGGTAGCAGCAGAGTCAGGAACACTGCTAAAATGAAGCATCACTAAGTTCCTCACGATGATCAAAGCAGCAGCAGTGGGTCCTCATGTGCTAAGGATAGGGAGCCACGCCCACACCCAGAGGCCATTCCGTCAAGAAAACAGCAGTGCAAATCCCAGACAGCTAAGCCCAGAAGATGATGATGGAGAGACCAAATTGTGATAGGGCATACAACCCCTCTCTGGATAGAACCTCAATAGAAAGGCCGAAATTCAGAAGGGGCAGCTAGGTAGCAGGGAGGCTAAGACCAGCAAAATGTCCAACCAAGAGGAGACAAAACCCCAGTAAAGTCAGGTGCCAGCTACGAAGCCTCAGTGTAAGTAAGACTGAATTTAAGATTGAACTCAGTCTTTGCTTTGGGCGGGAAACTTTCCTAAGTTTCATGTTTGGTCAGGAAGCAAACACTGGATGTGTGGAAACCGTCGGCTGTGGAGGGAAGTATTGACACAGAACAGGAACAGGGCTGACAGCACTCCAGGCCCAGCCAGAGCTGACATCCGATCTTGCCATGTTCATTAGTTTCAATCTTTCTTCCTCTAGATAAGATCTAATAAGGGATTTGAGTTTTCCATCTTCTTTTCCCTTTACTAGACCTCTGATGGAGCTATTAATGAGTGTGAAATAGCCATAGGGCAGGCAGCCTTAGAGAAGAATAAATGAAACAGATGGCAAGACTAATCCACAAACTGGATAGGGCCATTAAGAATCCACTCATCATCACTATTAAACATTCAAGAGGTAGTTTTTCTGCACATTAACTTGACAGTATAATATGAGTCACAGCCTTTCTGGGGCTCAGTTTCAATATCTGTAGAATGTGGAGCTTGGACCAGCTCAGCAGTTATTAAAACTGCTCTGAGGAGCCCTAGGATTCTAAGGTGGTCCTTTAGGTCACCTCAAGAAACAAAGGGAAGTTTCAGGCCTTTAACTAGGCCATGCTGCATTTATGCTTGATGCAGTGATGCATAATCAGATTTCTTCTGGGATAAAAAAAATCCTGTCACTAAAATAAAGTTTTTGAATCATGGCACATGGCAAATCCTAAGGGCATTCCTGACTCAAGCAAGCTGGGATTTTGCACTAAACGAGCATTGCACCTCTTGTCTATAGCTTCTTTTCTTTCCAGGTGACACTGGTAAAGTTAAAGAGGGAAAAAATAGCTTTTGTCCCACTGAAAGGCAATACTATAATATATAGTCAGTGTTTATCATAAAAACAGAAATCTGCTACTTAAATTTTAATTTTTTTGGTAGAAAGAATATAAATAACAAGTTAACATTTTAAAGAAATGTCAAATAGATCTTGAAACAATGTCCAAATTAACCATGTTTATATTTTTCACTTGTACCTGATTATCAGAGCTGTAATTTTTAATTGGCTAATGTAAAATGGTGATGAGCAGTACACGTGGATACAGGGCAGTGGATATTTTAGGAAGTCAGCACACACTTAAAGTTTTGTAAAAATGTGGAAAGACAATTGAGAATGTCCACAGCCTCTCCATCTCCACCTCTCACCCACTTCTTTACCCACTTCTCCTATTTGGGCATCTGAGACGGTCGTTGCTTTGAACATCAGCTTAAAAACAAGAATATTTTCACGGAACTCTGGCACATGTCTGTGCTTATAATGCATTTAAATACGAAAGAAATTTTTATTTAAAACTTATACCTCTTCCATTCATTCATTCATTTTACATATATTTACCTAGCACCTAGAATGTTTCAAGTCCTGCGCACCAACATCTATATATACACGACTGAGACATAATCCTTTTCCATCTACGAATACCCAACAGGAGAAATATTCCGCAATCTAAAAATAACACAAGCTCATTTTTAAAAATCACACACAGGGTTGATAGCAATGAAGAAGAAAGGTCAGCCAGTCATAATTCTGTCTTTCAGAGATAAGTACTTCGATATTTGGCATTTCCTTCTGGACTCCTGTATCTATCTATTAGGATATCTGTATAGACATATTATTAAAAATGAGATTCTACTACACATTGCTCTTTTGCAATCTGATTTTTCCACAAGGGGTAAATCAAAGGTATTACCAAGATATGTCACTAATTTCAATAGAGCCAATTTTGTCACTGACATCAAAGTCAAAAAGGCATTCAAAATCAGATACCTGGGCTTAAAGCCTTAGTCAGACCGACTTGAGAAGATGGAGCCAAAGTAACAGAGGGCAGAGGCACAGTCCTAAGGTAAGATCGAAGGGACATATCTTCGGCATTGACTCATGCTATGGAGAGCTTAGGCTTGGACTTCCTTTATATCCCTGCTTGTCCCTTGTAAAGCTGACATATTTTTGCACTGCATCTTGACATTCTGACATATAGGAAAATTGTTAACTTTTGGATAATCTATGGATTTATGCTGCTAAGTCAGAAACAACTAGAAAGGAGTAGCTCATACAGTCTAGACCTGGTCCAGAGGCAGTTTTACTGGCCTGTAAAATCTAACGGAAAAGAAGATGACTTAATATTTATGAATTAAGAGATTTCAAAAACAAAACAAAACAAAAACAAACTCTGGATTGCTGACTATGCCTGAAAAGGTCAGAAGAATGGAGGCTGTAGTCCTGCAATTCTGTATGACAATAATTAGTTGATGCTTCAGGGCAGAGGTTCCCAGATTACAGTTACCTAGACAGATTTTGAAATTCCTGATGCTTAGTTTGCATCCCAAGCTAATTAAGCCAGAATGTCTGGGAGTTGGAACTGTGCATTGGTAATTTTTTTAAGATTCCCAGGTGAGGCTGGGCATGGTGGCTCACGCCTGTAATCCCAGCACTTTGGGAGGCCAAGGTGGGCATATCACCTGAGGTCAGGAGTTCGGAACCAGCCCAGTCAACATGGTGAAACCCCATCTCTACTAAAAATACAAAAAATAGCCAGGCATGGTGGCACATACCTGTTATCCCAGCCACTTGGGAGGCTGAGGCAGGAGAATCACTTGAACTCAGGAGTCAGAGGTTGCAGTGAGCTGAGATCGCGCCATTATATTTCAGCCTGGGCGCCAGAGTGAGACACTGTCTCAAAAAAAAAAAAAAGCAAAAACAAAACAAAACAAAATGCCCAGGTGATTCTTAAGGTTCATGTTCTATAGCTAACTCATCTTATGTCAGGTATTATTAGTTGCAAAACTATTGAGGGATGCCGAGAAGCAGCTCCTTTTTTTTTAGATGGGGTTTGTCTTCTCCTATGTACCACTGACCATTTAACTCTCTGAGTTTTCTGCTTGACGCCTTTATGAATCTGACCCCAGGTATAACTATTATCCATAATTGCATAAATAAAAGTCATAGAAAATATTCAGCTACACTTACTGTTGGTTTAAGATGAGTTACTAGAAAGTTAGGAGGAAAGTAAATGGGTAAAGAACTTTCATAGTCACGATGTATTTGAATGTGTTTTATTTTTAGTTACAAAGATGAATCATGACATTATCAGTCTCTCTAATATCAGCTCAGTTTGCTATTCCACATACAACAAACCGAAGAACAATCCATTTAATATGTTTCTTTCTTTTCTCAGCATGGGTCTAAACAAGTTCTATTGCACAGCACTGATCAAAAGTGGCAAATGTCATTATCCTTGGCAGATTACCAGGAGTACTGCAATTAACAGCGACGTGAATAAAACTATTTTATGGACTCCAGAGTAAATGCGGCTTGATGAAGGGAAAACATATCCATCTTGCCACAAATTAACCTAATGTTAGAACTCCTCACATTGAATACCACTCTAAGGTTACTGAGAACTGCTGTGGAAAGAAAAGCAAATGGAAACAAGAAATAAAATAAACTGTCACCTAGCAAGCTCCACTTCTATGAGTTTATTATCAAACAGTGTTTATTTAGTACCCCTTTGCACAGAGCTTTGAGCAGGGTTCTTAGGGGTGTAAGTAAAGAGAGAGAATACCCATCTTTTAACACTTACGTAATACAGGAAATGAGTCCATGTGGCAATTTAGACTATAAAGACTATATCGATAAAAACTAAATTATGAAAAAAAAAACAAGATAATTACTAACCATTGTCCAAATAAAGATTACGAAACTTACAAGAATCATTGTATAAAATATTTTTTTTCTTTTGAAATGCTGATTGCCTTCAGAATTTGTATAGTAGGTAAATACAAATAATTTAAATAAAATATACTTGCAAGGCAAGATCTGACAATATCTGGAAGAGAGGACTATGAACTGTAGGGGGAATTATCCTTTTCTCCCCATCGTAAAGGGTCATTGCCAACACCCCTATAACAAAAAAACAGGTTAACATAGGGAAAGCATAACAGATTACTATTATATGCACATTTGTACACATGCACATGGGAGTCATACAAATTACAAGCTCTAAAAGGGGCCAGAGGGTTGAGGCTTAAATGCCTTCTTCATAGGAGAAAGGGACATGGAGGAATGAATAGGCCCAATGTTCAGATAATGGCTAGCAAATAATTCTCCTGGCTTATTATGTAGATAGTTTCCCAGGTAACCTCTCAGAGGTGCCCTCAGAAGACCAGATGAAAAGTTACGCATGGTGAGGACTCCCAGTCTCTTGCTTTCTCTGGAGGTTGATATTTCTTATTTATTTGATGAGATTTTTAGGAAGGGAGTCTTAGACTATTGCATTTTTTGTTTGTTTGTTTGTTTTTGGGAGTGGGGGAAGAAGCCTTCTTAGGTAAGGAAATTCCAAGATGAGTCCCTCCTGGTACAGACAGACAGGGAGGTGGGAAAAGGTCAAAGAAAGACCTTGATTTTGAAACTTATTTCCAAAGTCTTTCCATTTTCAAGGCATTCAGTATACAGAAGTACCATATTTGGGGGAATAATTTTCTGTGCCCCAACAATATTCTATATCTGAGATCATATAATTCTACAAGTCTATTTTTGTGAGCAGTGTGTTACTTTACCTAAGGAAAATAAACACATATGTGCATGTGCCAGTCATCTATTTGTTCCCAGATACACTCCTTGGCCTCTCCTTCTTAGCTCTATATTGTAGAGGGCTGATCCCTGCGAACCTTTATCAGGTTCACTTCCCAACCAACTCTCAAGTAGTTCAAAAGGAGGCCTGGCAAGAAATGAGGGGTGGGGAAAAGGGAGTATCTGAGACGTTTCTTCTTCTATTTCTTTGCTTGGGCTTCATCAGCAATGGTTTTCCATCCTCCTTTGTGGCAGCTCCAATAGGCAGCCATCCTCAGGAGGCATACATTCATCAGTGTAGCTCTGAGTAGGCAGACTAGACCCATCCCCCTTGTCCCTTCAGTGACTGCTATTGTTAGCGTTTGGCTTGCTTACCCAAAACTTGTATAAATACTGATTTAATGATTTTCTGATTGTTTTCCTCAGTAATTCTAATTGCAAATATGTACAGAGTTTGTGTATATTTATTATAAAGTTAGCCTGGCTGGCATCACCAAAATGGGCATATTGTGGTCCTGAAGAATTACCCAGTTTTCCTACCTCTTTATGAGAAAGTAAAGAAATGCTAGACTAAAAGTCAGAATTCAAGATGAGATAGAGAAGTGAAGTCCCAAAACAGCACACTAGTTCTTTTGGAAAAATACCGGTTCAGAGATACATTTAGAGGGGATTCTTCTGTTTTTTAAGTGAAAAAAAAAGAGTTATTCTAAATCTCTTTTTAAGGTTTTATGTATTTTTAAATGTCTACATTTCTATAAAATGTATATATGTATGTATTTATTTCTCACTTTTATGTTTGAGATACAAGTGCAGGTTTGTTATATAGGTAAATTGCATCATGGGGGTTTGGTGTACATATTATTTCATCACCCAGGTAATCAGCATAGTACCTGATAGGTAACTTTGATCCTCACCCTCTTTCCAACCTCTACCCTCAGGTAGGCCTGGTGTTTGTTGTCCCCTTGTTTGTGTCCCTATGAACTCAATGCCAAACCTCTTTTATTCTTCCAAATTCCCTCACCATCTGATTAATTTGTGAGTTCTATTAAACCTCTCAGATATTTCTTGAATTTTTCCCTTTATCCATTCCTCTGACACTCCTTTCACTCAGTGGACTCACTTACACTTATCTCCCTAAAGTGGTATCTTCAACCCATCCTCCACAAGACTAATAGTGAATGTTTTCTAAAAGTTAATTCTGATGAGGAACAAGATAAGGGTGCCCATTCTTGCCACTTCTATTTAAAATAGCACTGGAAGTCCCAGCCATAGCAATTAGGCAGGAAAAGGTAATGAAAGGCATCTAATTAAGAAAGGAAGAAGTTAAATAGTCTTTGTTTGCAAAACCCATGATCATTTATAGAAAACTCTAAAGACTCTATTGAAAAAAATTGTTAAAACTAATAAACAAATTCAGTAAAGTTGTGGGATATAACATCAGCATATAACAATCAGTAGTATTTCCGTGCACTAACAATGAACTATCTGATACATTTTTTTCATTTACCCTGAAAACTGCAAAACACTGATGAAATAAATTGTAGAAGACACCAAATAAATGGAAAAATGTCCCATGTTCATGGATTGGAATAATTAATATTGTTAAAATGCCCATACTACCCCAAAGCAGTTTATAGATTCAATGCAATTCCTATCCAAATTCCAATGACATTTTTTCATTGAGTTAGAAAAAAATCCTAAAATTCAAATGGAATCACAAACAAACCCCAAATATCCAAAGTAATCTTGAGCCAAATGAACAAAGCTGGAGGCATCACACTATCTGACTTCAAAATATACTGCAAAGCTATAATAATCAAAACAGGGTGGTACTGGCATAAAACTAGACACATAGACCAATAAAAAAGAATAGTGAGCCCAGAAATAAATACATGTACTTACAGTCAACTGATTTTTTTACAAAGATGCCAAGAACATGCAATGAGAATAAGTGGTGCTGAGAAAATGGAATATCCATATGCAGAAGAATGAAACTGGTCCCTTATCTCATATCGTATATTTACAAAAACCTGAAAATGGATTAAAGACTTAAATGCAAAACCTAAAACTGTCAAACTATTAGAAGAAAACATAGAGAAAAAGATTAATGACATTGGTCTGGGCAACAATATTTTGGATACAACCCCAAAAGCATAAACAATAAAAGCAAAACTAGACAAATGGAATTACATCAAACTAAAAAGTTTCTGCACAGCAAAGAAAATAATCAATACAGTGATGAGACAACCTATGGAATAGGGAAAAATATTTGCAAATCCCACATCTGATAAGGGGTTTATATCTAAAATATATAAAGTACTCAACTCAAAAGCAATAAAACAAATAACCTAGTTAAGAAATAAGCAAAGGATCTAAATCAACATTTTTCAAAAGAAGACATAAAAATGGCCAACAGATAAACAAAAGTTTCTAATCACTAATCAATCACTAATCATTGATGTAATGCAAATCAAAACCATAATGAGCTATCACCTCACAACTGTTAAGGTGCCTATTACCCAAAAGACAAATGATAAGTGTTGTCAAGGATGTAGAAAAAAGGGAACCCTTGCATACAGTTGGTAAGAATGTAAAGTAGTACAACCATTATGGAAAACAGTATGGAGGTGCCACAGAAAATTAAAAATAGAACTACCACATGATCCAGCATCACACTACTGGGTATATATCCCCCCAAAAATCAGTATGTCAAAGAGATACCCGTATTCCTATGTTCATTGCAACATTATTCACAATTGCCAAGATATGGAATCAATCTAAATGTCCATCAGTGGATGGATGGAAAACAAAAATGTGGTATACACACACACTATAGAACACTATTCACACTTTAAAAAGAAGGAAATCTTGTCATTTTCAGCAATGTGGATAAACCTGGAGGACATTTTGTTAAGTGAAATAAGTCAGGCACAAAAAGACAAATATTGCATGGTTTCACTTATATGTGGAATTTTAAAAATGAAACTCATAGAAGTAGAAAGTAGAATTGTGATTACTAGGAGCTGAGGGTGGGGAGGGTAGATTGGAGACATAGTAGTTAAAAAGTACAACATTTCTGTTAGATAGGAGAAATAAATTCAAGAGATCTATGTACAATACAGTGACTATAGTTATTAACAATGTATTCTACACTTGAAAATTGCTAAAAGGGTAGATTTTAAGTGTTTTCATCACAAAAAATATGAAGTATGTGAGGTCATACATATGTTAACTAGTGTCAAGTCAGCCATTTCACAATGTATACATATTTTGAAATGTCATGTTTGATATCATAAATATATAAAATTCTTATCAATTAATATTACAAAATAATTAAAAGTTAATTCCACTCACATGAATACATAACCCCTCCCAATGAAATTCATTTTTTATATAATCAAATTTAAATTCCTTTGCGTGTCACATAAGGTCCTTCAATTTTTGGCTCCTAGTTGTCTCTTAGCCTTATTTCTCTTTTCTTACCACTCTATCTTCTTATCAGTTCAGTTCTCCTGAACTATTTGTATTTCTTCAAATAAGTTTTGTAACTTCTGCCTTTGCATGTGTGGACTGTCTCCCCCTTCTTTCTGACCATGAGAAAGCCTTAATCATCTTTCAAAATTAATTTGCTTCTCGACTCTTCTAGGAAGTCTTTCCTGGCCTTCATTAAGTAGAATGAAACACTTTTTGGGCTTCTAGAGTATAGACCTTAGTCGACCACTGTTGCTATTGGTTTGTACATGTTTCTATCATGGCTCTAGTCTCTGCTTGCCATTCTATCCTCAGCATTGAGCCTATTGTCTAGTACCTAGTAGGCCACTGACCTACTTTTATTAACTGAGTGAATGAGAGTTTTCAGACTTATAGTAACATTAACTTTGATGTGCATTTCCCCAGAGCATCTTATAAGGTCCCGCTCAGTGAGGAAAGAAAAGTTTTCCAGATTGTTGATTCAGTTATTTCTCATGTGCTTCTCTGGAGCACACTGAGGCCACACATGTGATTTCACTCTAGGGCACCCTTTGCCACTTACTCATTTTTTGGTCTTCTCCACTTCTAGAAGTTCAAAAGATGAAGAGAAATACCTGCTGTGGTATAGAAAATTTTAAGAAAAGAAGACAGTTCTGTGTATGTGTGTGCACATGCACGTGCTGCTCTGTAACTTACCCTTTATGTCCGGTGTCATTTCATAGTCAAATGCCCTGCACATAGAAGACTCCCAACAGTTTGTGATTGAAAGACTGATCTATCCCAAGCATCTTTTCATATACTCAGACCTGAAGCCACACCAGATAGCAGAGCATTTCCAAAAGAGCCATAGCCTTTTTTCTTTAATTTTAATTTTTTTTTTTGAGATGGAGTCCCGTTCTGTCACCCAGGCTGGAGTGCAATGGCACGATCTCAAGAGCCATAGACTTGTAATCCTCCAATCCTCTACCTCCATATCCCTGCCTCATCCTGAATCATCCTTTCTTGTATTGTCTACCCGCTTCTCAATCAGAGCTAAAATCAAATGTCGTAACTTCGGTGAGTGTGTTTTTGATCCGTCAAACAGAATAAACAGCTTATTCTTTCTCCTTCTCACAACTTGCTGTCACTTTTCTCTGGAGAGCAGGGCACCTGCTTTCCTTTTTGTATCTTTCCAGAACTTGGAAGACTGTTTGGCACACAAATACCCCTAACAAGTATTTGCAGAAATGAATTAAATTGAAATAAGTAAATAAATAAAAGAATTCACACGTGAAATATTTTTGAGTGAGTAAATATTTCAGATAGTGTGAAGATACTGAGAAGCTAGATGGGCTCTCAGCAAATCTGTGAAATATCAAAACCTGAGCATGGCACCTTCGAGCTTCAGTTCCCACCACTTCTCTGCAGCTCACCCATAGCCTCATATGGCAGTGTTAGGTCTCAACCCCTCAGAGCCTTGCTAAAATGCTTGACAATGAATGCTTTATGCACAATCCTTCTAAGAGTAGTTGCCTTTTAACTGGAAACTTTTAAAGGACATTTAAACAGAAAGAAAAAAAAAACAAGGAATAAGTAATGGTGGAACTACGAACACCTTGACGATTGGTAGGGGAGGGACAGTCCATCAGTAGTGAGCCTTTGGAATGCCCCTCAAAGCACAAAACACCAGCAGCTCTTGCCTTTATGTCTGAGACGACTTTCTCTGGACTTTCATGTAGATAAAACTTTCTTAAAACCAAATGTTAAGGGGACTATGCAATAGTTAAATTGTAATCCCTGTCAAAAATCACTAGCGTTTTCTTCAGAATAGAAAGCAATTTTTAGAATAACTTAAGCATTGAAAGTAGACTCCTATAATTTTAATCAAGCATAATTGATGGGGAAATAAAGGGAAGCCAGGGGGTACCCCCAACCTGAAGAAAGCTATCAGGTGAACATGATTGGTTTCTCCCTGACTTTGTTCCATTACACAGCTGCTTTGCTGGTCTCCCAATGGAGTACTAAAACTGAAGGCGTGAGTAGAGAATTGCTGATATTTATCAGGTAGGAGCAAGTTAAAATGGAAAGAAGGCAAAGTCAAAGCAGTAAAACATGAAGAGCTTTCCCCAGACTCTTTCTTCCAGGAAATATAACATATAACACACTTTAAAAACCTCATTTCATTAACCTCTACTGGATTTTTTGGGTGGTTTTGTAAATACTCATAGTTTTAAATAGTTAAGAGCGTCAGAATATATTAGTGGTCTTACTGAACAATTAGTGCTGTAGACCCGATTCTTCAGTATTCACCTTAGAAAACAGTCATTGGCCAAGTCAAGGCTAAGACAAGACTGTGGAAAGCAGATAGGGAAAGTGGATGAACTAAGCAGGAGGCAGGTTCAATTATTTCGCTTCTCTGGGTTGTCAGGAAAGATTAAATCCTCTGATCTTTTATGTTCAACAGCAGTTTCTTCTTAGACACTTGCTTTGTGGTTGCCCCATCAAGTTTTTTTTTTTTTTTTTTTTTGATCTTCTATGTATACAAATTGGAGAAATGACACAGAACATTTACAAATCTATTACGCCAATCGTCATCTGATTTAGAAACAATAATGAAGAAATCAAAGCTCACTTTGGGTGAGATCCAATCTTCCCATTAAGCATCACCTCCCACATCTGAGGTCTCCTATAAAGATTTGAGAAGGGTACTTTCCTAGTATCATAGATGATCTGAAGAAAAAACTGGAAACACTGAGATTATCACCCCCCTCTCAGAGTAATGAGGCTAAAATCCATAAGGGAAGAAATTAATGGATTAGAATAAGATTTCAGACTGCAGAAAAAAAGGTGGGCAGAGATTACAGGAGCCACATAATAAATAGCCCAGAATTCATTGAGTTACACATTCCCTCTGCTAGAATGAATTAACCAAAACACAAATTTGGAAAGCCATTATGATTTACAAACCACAATGTATGAATGACACCAAAAACACTTGCTTTGTCATTGGTTTGGTTGTCAGCAAACCTCAGGACTCTTGTCCTTTTATGTGTTTGCAGCTAAAGCTTGGGTAGAAACTCGCACTCCCACAAAGTCTGTTAATAATATAAGTGGAGGCAGGGCACGGTGGCTCATGCCTGTACTCCCAGCACTTTGGGAGGCCGAGGCGGGTGGATCACCTGCGGTCAGGAGTTTGAGACCAGACTGGCCAACATGGTGAAACCCCGTCTCTACTAAACACACAAAAAATTAGCAGGGCATGGTAGCAGGTGCCTGTAATCCCAGCTACTCAGGAGGCTAAACCTGGGAGGTGGAGGTTGAGTCGCTTGAACTTGGGAGGCCAAGACTGCAGTGAGCCGCTCGAACCTGAGAGGTGGAGGTTGCAGTGAGCTGAGATGGTGCCAACGCACTCCAGCCTGGGTGACAAGAGCGAAACTCCGTCTCAAAAATAAATAAATAAAATAATACAAGTGGAATCTATCTAAAAATAATTTTTATAAAAGACCTCAAACAGAGAAAACAAAGATTAGCAAGCAATTATTTATCCTACTGCAAGGAAGAATAAAATAATAAAAATTACTATCCCATTGTGACTAACGTATCAAATCCAGCATCTTGAACATGAGACAAACATTTCCTCATCATTGTCATCTAAGCAGATAGTTGAATGTACTGGATAAGATTTAGAAATTATAATCAGTACTTATTTTACATAACAGAGGAAATAAAAGCTTTTCTAAATTCACTAGCACTTCCTGCTACTTTCCTTAGATTTCCTACTGAAGAATATTAAACATATTTATATTGAGGACTAGAATTTCTGAATGTCATTGTCAATCATTTTGAATACTCAATAAATTGTAATCTCCTGGTGGGGAGTGAACATTCCTCCAATATTGTGCCTAGACAACCCTTTATAAGCAGTTTGAAAATGGCAAAGGTTGGAAAAGAGAGTTTTCCAAGTTATTGAAATGACTCAAACACTCAACTTCAATCTGAACTGAATCAACCAATTTTTCTCTTTTCTAATGAAAAGAAAAAGGTTTTCTGATGTTTGCTGTTGTCTAAATTCCTCTGCTTGCTGTCTGACTAGTTTATCAGTGAAAGGATTGGCTAGTATAAGTGAGAGAAACAGAAGTAGGCCTGAAATTGTTGCCCAGAAAACCTCAGCAAGGCTGAAAAAGGAACGCTTTAACCCTTACCCTACAGCTGCCATGGGAGCAATACATGTTTGTGGTAGGGTAGGGGTGGGGCCACAAAGAAAATAAATGAACTACAAAAAAAAATCGAGAAAGTACTTAATGTTACGAGTCCTCCAGGCTGTGTGGATCCTGGAGGACTCTGAAATATGTTCTTTGAATACCTTGGTACTGAGGCTGCAGCCGGCTCACTATAGAAGACTTCTCACAGAGGCATTAGCAGAGCGTTTGCAATGGTGCAGCATTTTGTAGGTTCATGATACAGGTGGCAGAAGCAGAGCAATAGATACACAGATGATTAATCATTATGCTGTCTGTATGAAGCATGAACTCTACATGTGCTAAAATTAAACTGCAAGCAACTGAAGACAAATAGAATGAGAATTTTAATATTGAAATTCTCATTGTTGATGTGAGAAATAACGTGCAATATGGAGTGGTGTCGGGGGTGGAAGCAGAGTGTCCATGGACACCAACATACATGTTATGCTGTGAATGCTCAGGATAGCATTAAGTGCTGTCAGAATTGGAGACCAAGTAGCACAACTGAAAACAAAAACCACTAAATTGTGAATATTACAAATTAGCTCGGAGACTTTCCCTTTCATAGGGCTGTCCCTGCTGTCTCCCCTTGACCACCCCAAGGGCAACGCTAATTCACCAGAACTGCTGATGTTACCGCCCCTCAAGCCTGCCTTCATTTGACTCTGGTAGATATAAGATGTAGGTGGAGAGAAGGGTGCAGAGGTCCCTTTGGATAGGGAGAGGGCAGTACATTGTTAACGAACAAAAGATATTCCTTTTCCTAAGTTCCCTGGGCAAAGGGGTGAAGTGAGGGGGTCAGGGAAGGGGAAAGGAAGGCTCCCAGATAATCCCTCCCACAGATGTGGAAGGATTGATGTTTATCCAGCAGTCTGTCTGTCTGGAACTTGCTTATAGTCAGGTTTCCATCAGCGTTCAAGAGAGATGGTGTAGGGTGGATGGCTACATGTGAAGAGGCCAGGGTTGGGCCTCTAAAGTACCTGGTGCTCCAGAGGTACAGAAGTTGGGATTCACCAGCGCTTGCAGGCTCTAAGGCTGGAAAGTTGCTGAAGGTGCATGTGATGAGGAAGTGCCATAGAGAATGGCAGAGACATGGAGAATAGAGGAAGCAGGCAAGAGGCTGCCGGCTGGGGATTAGCTAGCAGATGCAAACCAGCTTTTCAAGGAGCTACCCATCCCCAGGGACACTGTTAGGACTATGGCAATTCATTGCAGGGCTGACTGGCAATTAATTGGCCACAGCCACTTTTCCTATACAAAGCTCATGGATGACAAGTGGATCAGGCTATGGCCAATAAAGGAGACAAGTAATACATATTTAGGGGCAGTATATCAGTTAGAAATGCTTTTGTCTCCAAGTAATACAAAGCCTACTTTTCAGGGGCCTTAACAAATAAAGATTTTTCTCATATAGCAAGATGTCTGATGGGAAGTTGCTATTGCCCTTGGTTCCATATCTCAATGGTCCTGAAATTCTCTCAGCCTTTCTCTAGGGTGGCTGTCTCAACCCCAGATGTAAGGTGCACATTGAAAGAAGGAAGAAGTCTGGGGATAGGAGGGAACAGTCAAGTGTATTATTTGTATCAGGAAAATAAAAGTATTCTCAGAATCGCCATAACAAGCTTTTGCTTATTTCTCATTAGCCACAATTAGGTCACCCAGATACCATAGCTACAAGGGCACCAGAGTAATTTTTAGGTTATTTAACCTTTATAGTAATGGCATAGCTTTCCAATAGCATCTGAGATTTGTAGTCATGTTAAAGGAAGCTATCTCTCAATTCTCTCGTTCTGTGGCTCTGTCCTAGGCAGGGGAGAGAGAGGTGAAGGTGAGTGGAGAGGTGAGAGGTGAGGGTAAGACCAACACCTCACTCACCCACCAAGACACCAGATGCATGCATTTGGCCTGTGCTGACTGCAGGCAAGAGAAGGAGATGGGGAGAGAAAGAAAAACGTCTTTAAACTACCTATGAAAATGAACAAGAGAGAGCCTTAACAAATCAAAACGAGACTGTTCTACTAATTGAAAGAGATGAAAAAGGAAATAGAATTGGATGAGGATTATTAAGGGAATCTTCTATCAGCTGGAAAGAAGGCTTTGACTGGGTACAGTTAGTAGCAGTTATTAGTAGGATAATATCCCTTTATTCCCATACAACTAACAAACTCAGACTTCTGCCTAAATTACACAGAAGTTAACTGTTTTTTGTTAATAAATAGAGTATCCCAGTGGGTAGATTCAGGACTTCTTAGTTAAATTTCTTTTGTTTTACAAAGTTCTGAGCTGAAAGGAACACTTAAGAAGACACGCCTCATAAAAATACACAAAATTGATTTTTGTAAGATCCTCAGATGGGTTGCTAAATAATCAAATGCATGCTTTATAAAATCATGTATTAACACAGCCTGCTTCTATTTGGGAACAGTATGTATTTTATATGTGACAGACTAAACATTATTGCCAATTCATCTGTTTTCTCAAACTTCAGAGGATTTGTTCCCACTTGCATCCCCTCTCCCATCCAGCAAGTCCAACATATTATTTTACTGTATTCAGTCATTGCCAACTGTGATCCTAACACATCTTTGCATAGCCTTCTTATAAGAGGTAGATACACTCCTTCAAGTATAAATTCCTACTCTGTAAGAAGTTGCTTTCCAACTTTTGGATCTGCTCCAGTTAACTGGAGGCAACCACCAGAGCACTGTGCTTGTTATGTAGCCCACAGAAACTGTAGACGCTTCTCATTTCTAAAGGAGAAATAAACTTTTGATCATGAATAGTTGAGATTCCTGATACCCAACTCCACAAATATTTATAGAGTTTTATCTACCTGCAGACACTGTGCCATGTGCTGTAGACACGCAAAAGAAGTTATGCCCTGTCCCTGAGAAACTCAAAATTTAGCTCTGAATTTGCTAGTAGCAGCATAAGCTAACATTCACATTGCATTGTGATAGGTACTATGTCAAAAATATTCACAAAGGTCTATGGAAGCACAATTGAAGGCATCGTTACATCTGCGCAAAATACATTGTTCATTTATGAAAGAAAAAATCAATTAAAGGAATTCATCAAGATCTCAAAGTCAGTGAAATTCTACTCTGTATTAGCGAGAGCAGCATGTCCTTCTAAGCATGAAAGTGAAGAAAAAAATCACGTCTCACCCAACTCAAGGGAAGATTCACAACCTAAGTGCTGGCCGCCTCTGCAAAAACCTGCAGAGAAATTTTCCTATACTGCATCAGGTATAGCAGAAGGAAACAGCTGAAAGCTGAGGGGCAAATATCAGGAGCCCTGGCGTGATTGAAGAGAATTGCCAAGTGCAGGATGTACATTCCTCCTGCACCCTCCAGGGTATCAGTTTTCACCGTTATGTGCTAAGTCTTAAAATAATAAATAATAACAGTTATCATTTAGGGAGTGTCCATATGTCACTTGTATGTATCTGGCATTGTAAAATGGAATTGAGGTATATTATTTCCAAATTTGTAATAATTCCACTATAAAGTAGACATTATCACCTCAATTTTACAGATGAAGAAACCACTGAATAGAGAGAAAATTATCCACAAGTGTGGAATTCAAGAGGTGAATTCAGTTTTATCTGACTTCAGTGCCTGTACTCTTCCCACTGTGCCAGGGAGACAGGACCATCAGTGACACTTCAATTTCAGAGCAAGGAAAGGCATTCTTCCCTGGGACTCCTGGTTGCCATCCATAAGAAATTCACATGAAGTGGCCCCTCCTCTCTTGTAGTTTGGATCTGGATGTCTTAGGCCAAGGGTAAAACCAGTGTTAGAATTCAAAAACTGTTTTAGATGGCAAATGTTCTTCCTTCCATTGCTGCCAATTGATTTTTTCCCCTCCAAAGTCTGATTTTGATTTTGCTAGTAAATATTGTTTCTATCTCCACCCTCACCAGCAAACACAGCTGGTTTGGGCTGTCAGAGATTCAAAGAACCTTCTGCAATAATTTAAACTATATGAAAACAATCAGGATAAAGAGGGGAAAGAATGTTTAAATAGATAACATCTTAAAATACAGGTTTGACATTGCTTGCATTTGTCGAAGCCAAGGAATGTTTAAAAAGACTTGGTATTTTTAGTGTGGTTCTCATGCAGTTCTTCTAAATAGAAATGTCCAAAGTGAATGATGAAGTCAGCAAAGTGAATATTCGATTTCTGCATTTTCCAGTATTTTACAACAAAGAAGCAGGTCTTCAAGTCTACTTTGCTACCAATTAACCTCAACCAGGACCTTTCTCTTGAGTTTCAAGAAACTAGAAATTCTAGACTAGATGATTGAATTCCAGTTCTGTCATTCCTTATTTACATTTGTAAGTCATGGAATCACTATTTTTTAAGTGCGGTTATTCTGTTTCCTCTAAACATACACTCCTTATAGCATTTATGTACCCTTGGGAGGGTAAAGCTTTGTACCAAAGGGTAAATAAAGCCACAGGGTACGCATGAGAGAGATTTCTGGGAGAATCAACTTAACTCAACAATTTTCAAGGCAAAGAATTTTAAAGACACCTTGATTGAGTTATAATTGACATATAATACACTGCATTTATTTCAAGTGTATAATTTTTAAAGATTTCACAAATGTGTACATCTGTGAAACAACCACTACAAGGTTGTGAATGTATTCCTTATTCCCCCAAAGTTTTCTCACACCCTTAGAGTTCCTCCCTCATCCTCACTACCCCATCCCCACTGAACGCTTGTCACTGTAGCTTAGCTTTCATTTCCTAGAATTTCATGTAAATGAAATTATGCAGTAGGCATACATTTTTTGTTTAGCTTTGGTCACTTAATTATTCTGAGGCATACTCATGTTGCTACATATGGCAATAAGTTATTCTTTTTCATTGCTGAGTACTATTCCATTATATGGACATACTGCCATGTGTTGATCTATTCAGCCATCAATAGGCCCTTGGGTTGTTTTGGGATCCTAGACTTTTTTCCATGCTCACCTCTAAATGAAGTTAGCCTCCTCTGGCTGGGAAGTTGTTGGGCTTTATGGATTTCCCAGTTATGGTGGAACTTCCAAGGCCATAAAGCTGAGGTGGTGTAATTGAGGGTGGAGTAAACCAGGTTAGAACATCACAGACTCCCACTCTTTTTACCTGGGATTCAGTACATTTTCTTGAATAAATGCATTTCAATTCATTGTATGCCTAGTGTCCTAAAATCGCTGTTTTTTAATACTCTTTTCCAGTTTTATCCCCACTTTCCAGGGAGGAGATTTGCCAAGCTATTTACTTTGCCATTCTAGAAATCCTGATTTTTATTTCAGTGTGATTTTTCTGACGAAGAGCAATATCGTCTCTATTTTTCAGAAAAGTTCTATCTAATAAGGAAAATAGAATGTGTGTCCACATAACTGAAACACAAGACTGAGACAAAGGCAGTGCCTCCATAAGCAGTCACTGAGTTCTGCAGGGGTTTAGAAGAGGGAAATATCATTTCTTCTGCAAAGGCTTAGGAAAAGCAGCAAGGGAGGGGGCAGCATTTGAGTGAGCCTTAAAGGGTGGACAGGATTTCAACAGGTGTTGAAAGACTGAGCATAGCAGTTGCAGGAGTAATTATGCTGACCCAGGATCGACTTCCCTCCTTTCCTCCTTCTCTCCTTCTCTCCCTCCCTCCCTTCCTTCCTTCTTTTCTTTCTTTCTATTTTAAATGTTAAAAGTAGTACATGAATACATTTTCATTGTAAAAATATCTAAATAATACAGTTGGTAATGTTAAAGCATCACTATTTCCCTCTCCTCCTGACCTCCTCCGCTCAACTCTATCCCTTTACTTTCCCCACCACTATTTCTAGGCCTTTTCCTGTGTACTAACATATATATGTATGTAGCAGTGGATCTCTGAAAACACAGACTGAAGTGAGTTCATCTGTATTTAGATCAATGAAAATAATATTTATAGGCCTGGGTCTATGTTAACAAACATGAGTATTTGTAAAAATGATTTGACTGGGGCACCAGCAGCAAACACTTTACTCCCTGAATAAATCTAAGCAAGCTACTAAGTAGCTATAAACTTCAGTTTATTTATCCATCAAGATAGGCTAGTCTATGCTGTGGTGACAAATAATCCCCCAGAATGTCCAAGATTTAATACAATAATACCTGACTTCTCAAGTCAGACAAGGTGGTATATGTCTCTAGTCCCAGCAAGTTGTGAGGCTGAGGTGGGAGGATGCCTTGAGCCTGAGAGTTTGAAGCTGCAATGAGCCATGATTACGTCACTGCACCCCAGTCTGGGCAAAGAAGCAAGACCCTATCTCCTGTCTCTAAATAAATAAATAAAAATAGTTTCTCACTTCTATAAAGTCCAATGCCCCTCCAAGCAACTTTTTCTTGCAAACAAGTCCTTCCCTTCTAGCTGAGCAGACTTCTGAGAGAGACAGAGAGAGAGACAGAGAGAGAGAGAGAAGATTGTATAATACCTTCTAAGGTTAAGCCTGGAAATGATATGCCCCATTTCTGCCTATTCCATTGGATAGAACTCAGTAGCAGATAGGTTCAAGGGGGACTAGCAACTCTTTTTGCATTTCCAAGGAAAGTATAAAATATGTTAGTGAATTTATAGTATTGTCTCTGCCACAAGTTTCCTCATCTCTGAGATGTACAGTCAGCTAGATGATGATGATTACAGCCTTCCCAACTCTGCTCTTTTATGAGTATTAGGTTCAGTGAGAGAACTGACCTCACTTTGGCGTTCAAGAGGATTGAGTTTATTGCAACCATGTAAATGCTGTTAAATTTTTTATTCAGTTGTCTTTATGTAGTGTGTTATATCAAGGTAAGAGACTGAGTCACATTTTTTCTTTCAAAATTTTTTCCAAAATTTCAAAAAGTTGTGGAAAAACATAGAAAGAAAAAAATTCATTATTTAACTTCCAGGCAATGAAATATAACTAAAAGTCAAAATTTCTGAATTTAAATCCTGACTCTGCTATTAATGATGAACGATGTTGCTAAAATCACATTAGTTTCCCTAGACCTCTATTTTTCCGCTTATTAAATAAAAGTGATAATTATGACCAACTCACTGGGAATGAAGATTAAATGTCAGTGTACATGCGAAGCTGCTTTGTAAATTATAAAAACCTAGACAATTTAAAAAACATACAAGAATAGTGAAAGAGAGAGAGAGTGCAAGAAGGCAAGAAAATAAGAGAGAACAGAGGGTTAGAATTACAGGATTCATGGAAAAACACCTAAGAAATTTATGATTCAGAAAGGAATCAGAGTTGGGGCTAGAGACCACTGAAGCAATCCCAAAGGGAAAACAGAATGGGAAATCCTTGGAGGGGAAGAAAACTGCAGAGTGAGGTATGGAGGGAAGAAGAAAGAACGAGAATATGCCAGGTGTGGTGGCTCATGCCTGTAATTCCAGCATTTTGGAAGGCCACGATGGGGGGCACTGCTTAATCCCTGGGGTTCAAGACCAGTCTGGACAACATAGGGAGACTCTCTCTTAAAAAATAAAAAATTGGCCGGGCGCGGTGGCTCAAGCCTGTAATCCCAGCACTTTGGGAGGCCGAGGCGGGTGGATCACGAGGTCAAGAGATCGAGACCATCCTGGTCAACATGGTGAAACCCCGTCTCTACTAATACAAAAAATTAGCTGGGCACGGTGGCGCGTGCCTGTAATCCCAGCTACTCAGGAGGCTGAGGCAGGAGAATTGCCTGAACCCAGGAGGCGGAGATTGCGGTGAGCCGAGATCGCGCCATTGCGCTCCAACCTGGGTATCAAGAGCGAAACTCCGTCTCAAAAAAAAAAAAATAAAAAATAAAAAAAAATAAATAAAAAATTAAAAAATAGCCAAGTGGCTGGGTGCAGTGGCGCATGCCTGTAATCCCAGCAACTTTGGGAGACTGAGGCAGGCAGATCACCTGAGGTCAGGAGTTCGAGACCAGCCTGGCCAACATGGTGAATCCCCATCTCTACTAAGAATACAAAATTTAGCCAGGCATGGTGGTGAGCCCCTGTATTTCCAGCTACTTGAAAGGCTGGGGCAAGAGAATCACTTGAACCCAGGAGGCAGATATTGCAGTGAGCCAAGATCACGCCACTGTACTCCAGCCTGGATGACAAAATGACACTCCATCTGAAAGAAAAAAAAAGTAACCAAGCTTGGTATTGTGTGCCTCTAGTGCCAGCTACTCTGGAAGCTGTGGTGAGAGAAACTCTTAAGCTCTGGAGGTCAAGGCTTCAGTGAGCCATGAACATACCACTGCACTCTAGTCTAGGCGACAGAGAAAACACTATATCTCAAAGTAAAAATAAAGAATGAGAAAAGAAGGGATTGGGACAGTGATTAAGTTTAGAAAGCAACGTTTTATATACCCAAAGTATAGTTGTCTATGTATGTTTGTACATTGTCTGATATTAGTATATTGTTATTAAATTCCCAGCTTTATTGCAAACCCTAATCTTTTGATAATTGTCAATTCAGTTTACAGAGTTAGGCAGGTAATTGAAGCTTTAACTCTGATCCCTGTCTCTGTGTGTCCCCATGACATGGTCTGGCTCTGTGTCCCCGCCCAAATCTCATGTTGAATCGTAATCTCCAGGATTGGGGGAGGGATATGGATGGGAGGTGACTGGATCATGGGGGCAGATTTTTCCCTTGCTATTCTCATGATAGTAGGTGAGTTCTCACGAGATCTGGTTATTTGAAAGTGTGAAGCACTTCCCCTTTCACACACTCTTTCTCCTGCTGCCATGTGAAGACTTGCTGTCTTCACCTTCACCTTCTGTCATGACTGTAAGTTTCCTGAGGCTTCTCCAGCCATGCCTTTTGTATAGCCTACAGAAATGTGAGTCAATTAAACCTCTTTTATTCATAAATTGCCTGGTCTCAGGTAGTGTTTTTATAACAGTGTGAGAAAAGTCTAATACATACCACTTCTTCAGTTACTTTCTGTCTTGCTGACTGTTTCCAAAACTACCTTGCAATGCAGAGTCATCATAGAAGCTTCTCTTGGTCCTCAGGACAACACATATATGTGTCCTAATGAACAGATGTTCTGGAAATAACTCTTTCATCTGGCTCTTCCTAGGAAGGCCTTTTGGAGATAGGAAGTAATTCATCTGACAGCCAATAAAGAGAATGCTATTATTTAATTTTTCTTTAACTTAGTCACAGACTAGCACACAACAAACAATTATTTTTAACAATATAAGTCATATTGCTGAAAACCGTAGGAAGAGGAGGCATTTTGAATTTTTCACATTCTACATGAATTAGTAGAAAAATTATAAGAGAAAGCTTATGTATTAAGCTTTCTGATTTCTCTTGTGAATAATATTATGTATGAATCATAAGAGAAAGTTTAGTATAGCTGCCCTCCCCCAGAATACCTCATGATAACCTCAGTATCATTCTTGAAGTTTGATCTATTTGCAGTCATCTTCAAATAGAGGTCTACAGGAAAAGCTGGGAAATGGGGTATATTGGGTAGTTACAATGACTACTCACATTTAGGGATTCAAGGGAAGAGGGGTGAGGAATGAGAAGCATCCTAAAATGCTCAGGACAATAAAGAATTGTCCTGTTCAGTTTCAAGCAAACATGGGTGAATACTATCAAAAATATCCATAAGGCAGATGCTAAGAATTTATTAACAGCTTTCCTAGGAATCAGCTAACCAATTCAGCTCTAGCCTTTCAGTGGAATACCAATTGTCAGAAATGCAATGCCATTGGTGTACACTTCCTTCTCAAGTGTAGAGGAAGAATGGAGGCAAATTTCTGGAAACTAAATCACAATAATGTAAATAAGAAGAGCCATAAATACGTATACACAGTCCATGAATGCTTTCCTTTCTTTTGTGTGTGTCAGTGCTATAGCAGAAATAATTATACTCTGGTGCTTGCCAAGATTCTTAATGTAGTAACAGTTGCAAGTCATTCTCTTAAATTAATAGAATTCTGAGGAGCAAACGAATACCACTAAATATCATGAAAATGCTTCTCATTATTTTACATATTTTCTCTCTGTATCTGTGTGTCTCAAAAGGGCTCTGAAAGTTTCACCAGGGGCAGGAGTTCAGCACTTCAACACGAGCGCTTTTTAAAATGTTGGAAAATTCATGAATTAATTTGCTAATGAAACTATGTAATCATATCCTGATTTATTCTTTTAGAGCACAGCTAATAGGCTGCTTTTCTTTTCTCTTTAGAAACAGACAAAAAGACCTGCCATGAATCCAAGAAGAGTTTTGCCAATATTTAGGCTTGATTAAGGTTGCAATCTCAATCCTCATTTGCTCAAGTTCATGGCATGTGGGGTTATAAAGACGGGAAGAAATGGTCATTAAAAGTGTAATTTTAAAAAAGTATATGTATTTCCTTTTCTAGTATACACTTTGCAAATGCGATTCTGCTTCCAACTCCCAGAAATCTAGCTATTTATTCTAGCCAGTGTATCCTTCAAAAAGTTAGACTAGATTTATTTCCTTTTAACAAGCATAAACTGGTTGTCTCAGTCCTCTACCACTAAAACCTTAGTGGGCTTCATTTTGGCTTTGATGTTTCTCAGTTTTGTAGGAGATGGATAGGCCTGGTATCCTTTCTCTCCCCGTGAACACATGCTGCAGAAGGTAGAGACAATTCAAAACCTTCACAACATTTCAACAAAAAGATGAATTCATGCAATGAAATAGAAATTAGGCTCTGCTGAAATCTTTGCGCATTCTCATCATAATTTTATATTTAGTCAATATTTGATAAATATTTCAAATACAGAGTAATCTGAGTCCTAATTCAGGATAAGTGCCATGGAAACAAGAGCATCTTTTGGTTTTGTTTAGGATGCACAATCAGTTCATAGACTACTAACTTCCCCAAAACATAGATTTCATACTTACTTCTGACAAAGAATACACACCTCTACCAAAGTCCATTCTTACCAAGTATAGATACTCTTCTTCAAATATATCGTTACAAGAATCCACTTCTGTCATGTAAAGTAGCAATTAGTAGCTAACTATGTTACACAGAATGTCATGTGTTCATTGACAGACAATGGATAAGTTATAAGGAGATAAAACATTAGTATTGTTTCAATATCTTAGGCATGCTTGTCATTTACTTTGTCCTGTGATATTGTACTGGCAATTGGGAATGTATTGGGATCAGGTTCTTAGTGCTAGAAGGAAAGTCAGAGATCAACTGGACCATTTTCTTTGTTTTATAGATATGGAAGGTGATGTCCAATGAGGTAGAAGTAGCTTGATCAAGACCATCCAAAGTGATAGAGGACCATCATAAAATTGCAACTTAAAAAAAAGACCTTTCTATTTTTTTTCTGGGGAAAAAATAACCTTCAACAACTAACAGTCAATACATTTATTGCCACTAAAACGTTCTTTGTTGGTGGATTTTTGTATGGACACCTAAGATAACATAGAGAAGGCATTTCAATTAGTTTATTCCTATTATAACTGTTGCAACTGAGCAGAATTTGCTAGTCTCATATGAGAAACTATAAACACTTCCATATTGTGATCAGATTCTAATATTCTTTCTCTTATTAAAAGTTTATCATTTCCAAAGCCTTATACCTAAGATTCCAGATAAAAGACCTTTTCATGACCATTATATAAGTCAAATTAAGGTCTTCCTGATCTGATGTTCCTTTGTATTTTCCCCTATCTGCCATATATCATAAATAAATGATGACAAATTAATGTTGAAGAGGAGACATATTGTTTGTTCTGATCAGGCATCTCTTCTAAGCATCTATAATGTATTTTTTAGGTCATGGACTTAAATTATACAAAGTTCAAGGAATTGAAACATATGTGCCTTCTCAGGTGGTTAATGCTGCTTACAAATTAGAGATCATATTTCTATGGGCCACGATAGTGACTGGCAGGAGAAGCAAGTCTATGGTAGGAGGTCATTTATTTTAGGGGCATCATTATCATAATTCTTTTAATGAAAAGAAAGTTATTATGTTGAAATGAATGCAGAGATAGACCCTTTCCACTGGCAGCCCAATGGAATTTCGTGACTTTTTTGACCTGTGCCACCAATATTATGGCTTCCAGCCATCCCCTCTGTTTTGGTCTGAGTGCACAGGTGGCAATATGACAAATAAAACAGTTGGGGCACAGGTTAAAATGCCAGTGGCAGAATTTGAGCCACTGTAACCTAGGGAGTTGAGTAATCATAACAGGACCGCAGCATCTGTGAATTCAGACCCATGGCACTATTCCAGAAAGTGGGAATCCATATTACCTCCCCGGAATGACAATTCTATCTTTCCCTAGTGGATTTTCCACTTGTTGGTGGATTTTCCACTTGTAAGATCGATCTAACCAATTCTATGATAATGACAGACAGAATGTGGAGGTTGTGCATTCTGAGGTCAGTTGACCTGAGAAAGTTATGTAATCAATATAACTGTTAATTGTAGCCATTTGCTCAATGTACACTAAAGCAATGGTCTCATTATCTCAACAATTTATGTTTTATCTCATTAGCCTACTATTAAATAAATAATATCTCTCATGCTCATGATCAATAACTGCAATGTTATTCAATAAACTAGTTGGACATAAATTCTAGCAGTACTAAATTTCCTATAGGAATTTATCATTGAAATGGGTCTCCACATTGGATATCTTGAAAACATCACTAATTGTCCTCTTATTTATGAAATGATTAATCTTCAGAGTTTTGCTTTACCAGTCCATCCATGAAAGGACATTTTCCTTAGTGCCACAGTTTAAAAAGGAAGTAATTGTTGATGCAGTCTCAAAAAGCAGGAGTACCTAGGTTTCATTTGCTTTATGTCATATCTTAGCACACTGCCACAGAGCTGGGGGGAATGCTTCTAGAGAATGATTGTGATGCTGTTCCTTTGGGTTTCTTCACACAGAAATGTTTTGAAATCTGAAATTCTACTTTGCCATTTTCATGAGTTATTTAAAGCTTTCCTTCTGCACACTCGAGAAAGATGAGGATTCGAGGGTGCCAAGAACTAGCTTTAAGCTGACTGGGAGTGAATTCTTGTTTTGGAGTCCACATATCTTCCTACCAACATCACACTCTCTTGAGGAATGCTAAGAAACAATGTGGATTTTAGAGATTTTTCACATTGCCTTTTTATTTTCTTAAATATCATGTTTGATTTCATTTTTTCTTTCATTTCGTGAATTTTTTTTAAGTTTCTGCTTTTGAATTCTCTAGAATTAATGAAAACTTCACCCCTCTACCCCCACTCCGCTGCACACACACTCTGTCTTTTTGGGCTTGCTATGACAGTAGAGAAGGTAAGATCTCCTCCAGCCAGTAAGCTGAGAGGCTGGCAGTTGTTACCAAAATCAGAAAATATTTCTAGCCAGGTATATGTCTCCACGAAAATCTCTGTGTTTGTATGGCCCCTCTGATGGTTGCTCCTCACATAATCCCTTTATCTGTGTACATAAGAATTATTTTCAGATGGATCTCTTTCTGTTTACACAGTATCCTTTGCTGTCTACCTTCTTTATCTAGCTAATAGCTGATGTTTACCTACTTGCAAGGAATATTTCTTTAAGGAAATATTAGGGATGGGAAAAGAATATCTGTCTCTTTAGCCCTGAATACTCAGGATATTCTCTTTTGTTGATATGTACTACAGCACATACATTTTAATTAATTCCAAACTGTTTTCGAAGAGGGGTTTACATGTCACCAATTATTTTGAATGAGGGGTTTTCCCTCCCATTTGAATGTAAAATCATCATCTGTGTTTCAACATCTGCGGGAAATGCAGCTATAATTATTGTAAAGAATATATTTTCCTAAGTATGAATTTGAAATGTGGTCAGTTTTGTTGACTGTTTTCTTTGTTTTCCTTTTTTCTCCAGCAGCTCAAAAACATCAATTGTCTTATTGTGGGTGTTTCCTGAAGTACAGTCACAAAGAAAGATTGTGAAAATGACAATGTTGTGCTTTATATGTTTTATCTTATGTTGACTTCCATATCAAAGCTGCTAAGTTGTGAAGACAAAGGATGCCTCCCCAACTGCTGGCAACACAAAGCTCTTTCGTATTCTGACTCTTCTCTTCCTCTTACATCAACATCAGTAAGTATTTTGTGGGAGAGACTGAAATGTCAGTCTTTCTGGGGAGCAATCAAGTCCAGTTTATTGTCTGCTCTGTAATTAAAGCCTGTTTCTGTGAGAAAAGTAAACCAATACCCCAGAAGCCAAAGATAAACTACAGTGCTATTTTTAATCTACAGCAAACCTTTCAACAGTATGAACCCTTTGAGACTTGCTACAGTTTTGCATTCTTGAGCCAATAGAAAAAGATTCAGGGAAGACAACAGTGGGTAGTCTAAAGGTATTAAAATTGGGTGTCTTCTTTCAAATACTTGTTTTGAAACAAACAGCACTACAAAGGAGCTGGAGGAAAGTGGAGGATTTAACGAATGTACTGCAACCCCTTCAAATGTGGATGCAGTTCTTTCATTCCCCAAGGAAGTGCCAATCCCAATCCCAATGCCTGACTTCCCTAATTTGAGAACATAAACAATGAATTATAAGGCAGAAAAGGAGAAGAGCTTAACATTGGTTGTTAATTGTTGCTTCTCTTCAAGTCCCACTGTAAGGGGTCCCCTAGAGCCAGCTTACTCAGCTCCCAGCTGGCTGCCATGCTATGCTGCTGGGCCACCCTTGTCCTCAGAACCTCTTCCCTGAGTCTCAGCCTCCTCTTCCTGTTTTTGTCCTCTAGCTCCTTTCTCGAGAAAAGAGAACAATCTTAACACCACGATAATCTCATCAATTCAGAAAAGCAACCTTTCAGTTTCTAATACTGGGTAGAGTAAGGGATTCCTCCATTCAGCCCCTCTCTTCTATTATTTGACTATTTGTGTAACACAAGGTACACTAAAAGATTTCCTAACCAAAGTACAGGCTTTCCCCAAAGATAATGTTTAGTCAAATCTATGAAATGTTTAAATAATAGTATTTTGAACAGTTAAGTCTTTTATCGACAGTTTTTGGATCCCTCAAGTACCTTCTCATTATAAGATGCTCTGCTCTTACACAGAAAATGTATTTATATTATGTGAAGATTTGTAAAGGATTTCCCAGGAAAAACACCACCCTCATCCTTGACACTGTGATATATCAATCCTCTATTCCAGCACTATCCAATCAGGATAAAATGTAAGCCAGAAAAGTGACCTACATATAAAACTTAAAATTTTCTACTGGCCACATTAACAGAAATAAAAGGAAAGAAGTGAAATTGATTTAATAAAATACTTTTATTTAATCTAATATAGTCCCCAAATTATCATTTTAACATGTACTAATATTAAAACACTATTCATGACATTTTTTCTTTTTTATATAAAAGATATGAAATTCATGCATATTGTGCACTTATAACACATCTCATTTCTGAGCAGCTACATTTCAATTGCTCAATATCCGTGCAGGGTTTATGGCTGCTGCACCGAGCAGCACAGCACTACGGTTAATGACATGTCAGTATCTCCTTTATACCAATGGAGAGACTGAATGCTCAGATGGACAATGCCAGGTCATATGACAATAAACTCCGATCCATATAAGAAGCCCAGCAAGCTAACCCATACCCTCTGCAGCAATTGGTCCAGAAAGATAGAGACTTGGTCAATAACTGACAGTTTCTACCTCTCTCTAGCTACCTCCTTCCAACTCAGGCCCAATAAGAGAAAGGCCAGTACGCTCCGTAATCAATCACATGAGATGCCCTTCTTCTAGTTAGTGCCTTGGCTTCACATGCCAACAAACTCCAATCAGAGTGCACCTGGGGCCTTCCCTTTACTATACAGCTTTCCCACTCCCCCGCCTGCCTGTCAGTCTTTGTCAAACACAAATACGGGCAGCTCATGGCATGCTGTATCAAGCTCTAAATAAATAGCCTTCGCTTGCTATCATGTGGGTGGTGTTGAGCTATTTCCACAGGACTGGAGCATCACTTTCAATTATGTGTACTTTCTCCCTTAAATTTGAGAACCCATGTCTTTGCTATTTCAAGTAATGCTGTGATGAACATATACATCCATGTGTCTTTATGGTCAAAGAGTTTATATTCCTTTGAGTAGATACCCAGTAATGGGGTTGCTGAGTCAAATGGTAGCTCTATTTTAAGTTCTTTATAAAATCACCAAAACTGCTTTCTCAATGGCTGAACTAATTTGCATTCCCACCAGCAGCATGTAAACATTCCCTTTTTTAACACAAGGTCTCCAGCATCTGTTATCTTCTGACTTTTTAACAACAGCCATTCTGTCTGGTGTGAGATAGTATCTCATTGTACTTTTGATTTGCATTTCTCTAATGACTAATAAGGTGAGCTCCATGTGGAGGGTGCTCTTGACCAAGGCAGTGTGGGAGTAGAGCAGCTGCACTTTCCTGGAAGCATATACACTGAAACTTTTTCAATAAATCACTTTCAGGTAGGGGCAGACAAATGTTCATCAAGATGAAGGAGAATATGGCATCTCCCTAGTAGGGACCTGAGAAAATCGCTCTTCCTCATCGCTGCTCAGAGGACAAATGCTTTCCAACATGGAGAGAAAAACAGGGTTTCATATTCCTGGGTTTTTCACATGCGCTTTCCACTCTGTCGCCTGGACCTGAAGAGACATTTTAAAGTCCTCTGATCATACAGGCTGGTGGCTGAGGTTTTTAGGAGGAGCAGGCAAGACACCTGCCCAACATGTGGGATTAGCACTTCGTTTTTGGCTAAAACTAAAGTGGGGCAAAAGCCCAAAGGAAAGGCCACTTCTGTGGCTGCACAAACAGTGGAGTAATATGTATAAATGTTACCAAGAAAATCTGCAGAATGTTTGCAAGATCAACAGTGTAAATGTTATTCTTAAGACTCAAAAGAAATTTAATCAAGGCAAACAGAAAAAGATGTTCTTCAAACTTAAGTAAAAATGTGTCCATTTCTTGCTAAAAAATGTTGAGAAAAGTTTTCCCAAATATTGATTCTCGGCTTAGAATTCTGACCCATGAAAACTGACTTAAAACGACACTGAAGAGGCCAAGAGAGAAGACTGTGAGTTCTAAAGTTGCCATTCAGTGGAAAGACTTCAGAAAAAAGTAAAATGAAATCCATTTTCATAGCTAAGCTAAGAAAATCATGAGGCTTTCTGGCAAAAGCACGTCTGATTATTTGTCAGGCATTTAGGATCTGAGTGTTCAGAGTTCCTTCCCTGTTGCTGTATTTTCCATATTATAGCCACACCTTGACATAAGGAAACTCAGGGGTTTGAAAGAGCCTAAAGCCCTTTCCACAGTTCATCACTTCCCACTCCTGCAATTACTAGTTATCTGGTGTTCTTCCACCCAATCTGTTTCAAAATTTTACATGAAATGCACTATTTCTCAGATTCTATTAAAAAAATTCCCTCTGACTATAGCCCTGCTTTGAGATATTATTACACAGTGACACTGTGCCATTCCTGCCCTCTAACAAATTTACAATGCAAATATCATCCAAAGAGGAAAATTACATCACCTTACTATGAAGAGGAGCTTTAGCTCATCAATCACTAATTGAGAAACTTAGCCAAATATTAATATAAATGTCCTATCTCTGTTGGACAGGACACAGAGCAGCGGTTTTGATTTGGTCATAACTTCCATCGCCCATGAGCCTTGATGTCTGCTATCTTGCCCGTGCAGCAAGGGTCTTATCTAGGATGTGAATTTCATTGGAAAGCGGGCTGTCTTGAAAAGAAGTGAAGGGATGAGAAAGAAAAACTAGACTCAGAGGAATAACGGCATTTTCATTCGTGAACAGTTCAGATTAACTCATAAACAACAGAAACATTTTCACAGCCAGGCAATGGTACTCTGTCTGCTGTCAGCATTTCTCATGCTTTGGAAGAAGCCTGCTCAGCCAGGGTGACCTCTTTCCATAGCAGTGTGGCTATTCAGGCTGGTTCTAGGATGCAGTGCTTGTCCCAGTGTAGCTATGTATGCTGCTCGACATTAGGGAGCCATTGAAGATGTTTATTAAATTAACTCCTCCTTTTTCTGTTTTAGTCTTGTGGACTCTATTGATATTTATTGAGATAGAACCACTATCAGCCGGGCGTGGTGGCTCACACCTGTAATCCCAGCACTTTGGGAGGCTGAGGCAGGTGGATCACTTGAGGTCATGAGCTCGAGAACAGACTTACCAACATAGTGAAACCCCATCTCTACTAAAATTACAAAAATTAGCCTGGCATGGTGGCCTGTGCCTGTAATCCCAGCTACTCAGGGGGCTAAGGCAAGAGAATCACTGTGCCTTCTCCCATGTGGCCCTTCAGTGAGGAGCCACAGACAAACTTCCCTATCCCTCCCCTCACTCCTCGCCATTGCCTCCTCTCTGACCAGAATCATCCTTGGGAGGTGCCTCCAGAACCATATAGTGTGATTTCAAAGCTTCCAGAGACTAAGTCTATTATGGCGTTCATTTGGTATCATATTTGGATGCTCCATAACCATTGCTGATGACCTCAGTGTGGCAATGAATTGGCTATTTATGATGTGTCACTCCAGATTTCAGGGATCTAGCTTCAAATCTCTTGTACTCTAAGTCCTCTGATGACATACCCATCTTTCCTGGATAGATTATAAGTTGCTAAGAATGTGTGTATATATTCCTAGCTGGTCTTTTATTCTGAGTCACTCTTATGTTTTAACACAAATTAATTCTCACTAATCATTACCCATTTGTAATAAGTACTATGGATATTGCATTTTATAGATGAAGAAACTGAGGCATAGAGTGCTTAATAAAGTTGCCCAAGATTTCACAGCCAGTGAGTGGTCAAGCCAAATTTCAAACCCAGCAGTTTGGCCCCAGATTCAAAGCTCTTCACCACTTATATGCAATATTGCTTCCTGAGAGCCAGACCTACGTTTTCTTTATCTCTTTGTTTCTAGCATCTAGGACAAGGCCCGGAATGTAAGAACACTGAATAAATGCTTGTTGAATGGGAGATGACTTGAAGGCAGAGTCCCTATGCTATAGTCATCGCGTGGAGTATAGATGCTCAGCTGACAGGATCCTTGAAGTGCACTAAGCATGACATCCTCTCACAGGCTGACCCTGGCGTTGTCTCTTTTATTCCAGTCCGGGCTCCTCTTTCTTACCAGTGTAGTCCTTCCTGGGATTATCAATAAAGCAAAGGTGATAACAGCCTTGTGATCCTATCTCTATCTGCTAATCTTTTCCTCACTCATACTAACTTATCTCTTCCAGTTCCTCCATTTCAAAATGAAATATGAAACCTCTATGTTTTAAACAATGAAAAAAAAAACACGATCAGCTTTACATACTAAATTATACAGCAAAGGGGCTGATTTAGGAAAATCTTCCTTGAGTAGGTTAGTTTAACTTTACTCTGATCCAATCTTCAAGAATGTCATTGGTTAAAGAAGTCATTGCAGTCATGGTTCAATCTTATTCCAGACCTAATCCCCACCCAGTGGGATAAGTCAGTTCCTTTTGCCTCATAACATTCCTACTTCATCGAACTAAAATGTTTCCTATCTACCTTGGTAAACTTACTTTGGAAACCAACTGAAGCAGAAGAAGTAGCCACATGTCTTCTATATGTTCCTGAAATATGATCGAGTGCTAACAGTTTCAGCATTGGGAAGGCAATGACCCACTTCCTGGGGTGGATACCCAGATCGCCTGGAGGTCAAGCACTTTCTCCTAATCAGGAGACTATTAAGGAAGGAAGGGGGGCGTATTAACTGAGCCTTGGGCTTTTTCACAGATCAACAAGTGAATCCTGAGCGACCTGTAGAGTCTGGGGTGAGGAGACAGCAATGATTAAGACAAGTCTCCAGCTTCAAGGAGTTCGCAGTCTATCAGAGGAGACAGACGCTCTTTCTCAACTTGTTACTTGCTGTAATAGAGTCTCTGCAACATGAATAAACACACACAGGACTGGCTACCTAATTTGCAGTGCCCAGGGCAGAATGAACATGTGGGTTCCCTTGTTCATAAATTGTTAAGAATTTTAAAATGTCTTAAACCAAGTGTAGGGCCCTTGGGTTACAAGCGCATGAAACAAGCTCTGCATGCATAGAAGAGGTAATGGGATCAGGGTGTGAGACTCTTGTAGGATGCCTAGGAGTTGGCACATGAAGAAGTGGGAAGGACATTCTGAGCAGGAAAAGAGAGCCTGCAAAATAAGAAAGCACGGTGTGTGAGAGCAGGTTGCCAGTCCGTTTGAGGATGACAAACCGTGTGGCCAGTGTGTAGCATCTTAGACTGAGGGATGCCAGGCGACACATCTACAAAGGGAAGTTGAGATCAGGGTGTCAGAGGCTTGGTGAAATGAAACCACAAAAGCTCAAGGCCAACCGCAGTTTAATTATAGTTTCACCACCTTCTGCCTGTGACCTCGTGGGTAAATGACAATATCCCTGAGTTTCAGTGTTTTTCATCTGAAAACTGGGGCATTCTAGTCTTGGCTCAGGCCTTAGCCCACAGCTAATGAACCTGTGAGACATTAAATAAGTCGCTTTCCCTCTCTGAGCCTCATCTTCAAATATAAAATGAGAGACAAGGGCTAGATGAGTGGTTTTCAAACTGGGCTCTGAGAAAGTGCCTTAAAGGATACGGAGGAGATGGGTGAGGACAAAAGGAAAGGCCAGCAGATTTCAGCCCCTCTTACCATCACATTTACACTAGAGCAACTTCATTCTTATCAGTGTTATATGTGTATGTGTGTCAATATATGTTTATATTAATACATGAGTATGTATACATGTATATATATGTAATATAATATATGCAATGTATTAGAGTATTTATGTGCATATACATGTTATATTATGTAACAAATATATGCTATATTTATAATGTGTATAACACATAAGTACTGTGTATACGTTATTTATATGGAAAAGTGTCCCAGTTTTCACATCTGCAAAAATGAGAATATTAATAATCCTTAATTTTAGGCTACTATGCAGATTAAACATCTAAAATGTATGTAATGTACTTTAAAAAGTGTTAGCCTCAGAGTAAGCATTATTAATTCTTACCTCTTACTTTTTTATGAGCCAAAAGTTAAGCAAAAAGGCAGTACCTACCTTCCCTTGGTACTGGGAAGACAGCAGTGAACATTGTGGGTGTGTGGGTGCTGAATGTATTTGCTGAATCTATGAATGGACAGGGTCTTCGACTCCTCTGCACTCATTTCTAGGCCAAGGTTTGTGACACAAAGATAAACAAAACAAACATGGGTATGGCCCTTGTGTGTATTATGCGTATCAGCTCACAACTAAGGATCAGTTGGAACTGGTGTGAAGTGTTTTATTAGAATTGCAGATTATGTTTAGTTTGAAGAAGTAGTTTCCACCCTGCTAACAGTTTAAAACCTCCAGGAAAGAATGGTCCTAGCTACCTATCAAAGTTGTAAATCATCACATTTTTCTAATATGTGGGAGCTAGGCAGAGACTGTGGGAATGAGAGAGGTCTCATCAGGTAGCGGGATCAACCTCGCTAAGTCTTTGGGCAACTTGAAATAAAAAGCAAGAATGCTTCTGTTCTGCGAAAATGACTTTTCCTTAATAGGCTATATTGTCCATATGTCTTCTATGGCCATTGTGGGAAGTGAAGAAGGAAAAAGAGATGGGCCCTATCCTCAAGGAAATTATCATTAATTGGAAAAGACAGCATTAAGACACATGGATAAAATAACGGTAAGGACTTCTCTCCACCCACTGCTGCCATTAGCAAAGATATTTCCAAGAGAGCAATGTGACTGGATTGGACTGGACTTGCTCTGGAAAGGTTTAAGAAACTTCTACATTAGGTATTTCTCTTAATGCTATCCCTCCCCTAACACCCACCTCCCCTAGCACATACCTCCCCCGTGTGTGACGTTCCCCTCCCCGTGTCCATGTGTTTTCATTGTTCAACACCCACTTTTGAGTGAGAACATGTGGTATAATACCTAAGGTAGGTGACGGGGTGATGGATGCAGCAAACCACCATGGCACGTGTATACCTATGTAACAAACATGCACATTCTGCACATGTACCCCAGAACTTAAAGTATAATTAAAAACAAAAACTTGAGTTTATAGCAGAGATGGGAGAAGAGATTCTGAGGTGTCTGAAAATGAGCATGGGGCAACTGGTTAAATGGTAAGGCTTCTTTTGGGGACAAGGACATAAACAGGTGCTAGAGAGAGGCAGGTGCTAGGGTGGGGGAAATTAGCAGAGATCACATCAGAAAGCCGGCACTCTGAGAGCAACTGAATAAATTCACAAATGCAGCTATGGACACTTCCTGTTCCTCAGAAGGCTGAGAATTTTCACAGCAACCAGCATTTGTTTGAATCCACGAGGCCTAACTGTGTAACTATATCCATTTGTCATATCTATGCTGCAGTAATCATTTAAGCCTACAAGGGTAAAGAGAAGTAACACCAAGGCTCCCAGGACAGCCATCATTCACCCACATTGCTCATATGTGTCCATTTGGTTTCTAAATGGATTGCTTATTTTATGGCATGTGCAGTGTGTAAGAGTGTTCTTAGAAATAGTTTAAATTGTCTTTAATCGGAAATATGTCATGCAACAGTCTTTTTCTCCAAATGAGTATTTTACTCAGTAGCATACAGCCTGTGTCATTAAACCCAGAATTAAAGAACATGAAACAATTAACATTTTTCATTCCTACTGGTTCTATTTTGCCCTGCCTACATTTGGGGGAGGGGGAATACTTTAGGTTCTCAGGGAATCGTTTGAGTAATAACGTTATTCTAACAATTTGAAATTCTTATCTTCTTTAAACAGTGTAATTGTGTACTTAACAAGGTGGGAGAAAACATCTTTTCACTCACATTTTTTTCCTCCAATGCAGAGACTGTGATGAAAATGAGATAGTAGAGATTTATGTCTGCTGGCTTGGCAGTCATTTTATATTTACTTGGACTATGAGATTGAAATCAAATCGGAGGCTCCCTATCCAGGAAGGTAAAATTTGTTATCTAAATAACTATATGTGAGCAAATCAGATATGGATAAGATGTTTCCATTATCATTGTGTGTGTTAGCTCTGATTCATGAGGTCCTAGCTTTATCTACACTGGCTATATCAAAGCCTTTCTTTTTGGTTCTTGGTATTTGCTATGGTTGGGCAGGAAATTCTGCTCTTGTTAACTTCTCCACTAGTAACAACAAAGGAAAAATTTAATAAAAGGAATACAGGAATGCATTTTGTGTATAGTCTTGGTTAATAGACAAAGCCATTATTTGATAAAGAATTATGGAGAAAAAGTGCAAAGAACTCATAAAAGCAGCAGGAGTTTCTTTTGTTCATACTATATAAGCCTCAAATGCCAAAATGCCAAATTGGGGACCATTTATATTTCCATTTTTTCTGGAGCCTGTTGTCAACTTATTACTAACAATCTTAGCTTTCGGTTTGCAAGTAGGAAAAACAATCTACAGGATGCACATCTATTGTTGTCCTACAACTTTATAAACTCTATTTTACTATATTAATCTTTGCAAACAGAAAAATGTGTATCTACCAATAGTTGCAGTATCAGTCAGGGTGTTACTCACAAGCCTCGATCTGATTTTGGTTTCTTAAAGAAAAGAATTTTTATTTCAGAAGGAACACAGCAAACATAAGGATCTTTAAAGGGAACAGCCTGGCAGAGACACCCTGCCATTATTGCAGAGCCACCTGTCACTGGTTACTCTCACACAACTGCCATGAATAAACTGTCCTCCCGCTTTTGTTAAGGAACTCGAAGTTCCAGGTAGGACGACGCAGCTGGCAGACATCAAGTTTTCTTTTTCTTTTAATTTTACTTTAAGTTCTGGGGTCCATGTGCAGATCTTTCAGGACTGTTACATAGGTATACACATGCCATGGTGCTTTGCTGCCTCCATGCCCGCATCACCTACATTAGGTATTTCTCATCATGTTATCCCTCCCCAATCTCCCCACTCCCTGCTATCCCTCCCCCAAATCACCCTCCCCCAACAGGCCTCGGTGTACGATGTTCCCCTCCCTGTGTCCATGTGTTCTCACTGTTCAACACCCACATATGAGTGAGACCATGCAAGGCAGACACCAAGTTTTATGACTGCTTGCACCCGGCTTTGAAGCCATGGGAAGGAGATTTTCTTTTTAGAGTACATAATCAAAGAAAAGGCACTATATTCTTACAATAGTTTATCATTAGGTATTATTTTTCAAATGAGAAAAGGAATTGCATACTAGAGTCCTCTTAAATGACACAGGTCCTCTCTATGACCTCTTTATTGTCTTTATTTTAAATAACAGATTATTAACATACTTATACTTTTAAAAAAACATAACATTGAACAATTCTGTGTTCTTGGTATTTGTTATGCCTAAGAGTAAACCTCTCAAGACTCATTTTCTATTTAATGGGAAGATAAAATTAGAGGGAGAAGATGGGCATGGTGGGTATTCCCAGCTACTGTGGAGGCTAAGGCAGGAGGATCACTTGAGCCCAAGAGTTCGAGGCCAGCCTGAGCATGAAACTCTGTCTAAAAAAAAAAAAAAAAAAAAAAAGAAAAGAAAGAAAGAACAAAAAGAGGGAGTTTTCATATTTAACTTAAATGTCAATATCTTTCAGGTCTATAAGCACTTCAAAATGTGCAAGTCTCCTTTTTAAATCCCAACTCCATGGACACCATATTCATTTCAAAATAGAGTACTATGTCCTGAATCCTCAAGAAAGCTTGTAGCGACGGCTTCCCAAAATCTATTATCAGCCTCTTTTCCCCTGAACATTTCAATATGGAGACCGGAAATACATATACTCTCTAAGCCTTTTTTGCAGAGAGAAATTTGCTTGTAACCAAATGCCAGTTCATGATATGTAGACAGAATTCAATCGGGGAACCTTTTAAGAAAGTTTTGGTTTTCTGCAATTCAAGTATAGGTGCCACCAAAGCAACCCTTCTCACTTTCCTCTACTTCCTGCCTTGAGTACATTATGATACCTAGAACTGAGGTGAAAAGGCCAGCCTTAAGGGAAAAGCCAAAAACCAGAAGTTGGTCCTAACATCTCATGTCTGACATTGTTGGGTCCATGACAATCAACGTCCACACTCAGACTTCTTGCTCCTTTTCTTTGGGTCCTTAAGTCAAGTTCGCTGTGACTTGCAGTTGAAAGCTTTCTTGAGCAATATGACGGTTTTAACAATTCACATCCATTCATAACTGAACACTTCAAATAACAATACTTCTACTATTTACTAAGTGTCAACCTTGGAATAGCACCATGGGAAGTGAAATGTAATCCACACTCTCAAGGAGAAAAATAGTATACATAAAGACATGTGTAACTAATATAATTTGGTAAAAGCTAAAATGACATTATGTTCACTGAGATGTAAGAACACAGGTTAGGATGTATTTATTTTTGATCTTTATTCAGTAAAATGAAATAATCTGGTAAAAGAGCAAGTGGTAGCCTATTGAATAAGATGGTAGGAATACTTAGTGTTTCACAATGAATATTTTTAGAATAAATTATTATTTATGTTGAATAATGAGGATAATGCTTATTTTATTGGACTTTTCACACAGTAATCTTATTTTATCTCACAAAAGCTAATGAGAGGTGGGTACACATATGCACATGTGGGAAACTGAACCTCAAAGAGTCTAAATCCAGCTTTCTCAGTCTCAGCGCTGTTGACATTTTGGGCTGGATAATTCTTCATTGTAAGAATTATGCCTGTAAGATGTTTTGCAACGTCTCTGGCCTCAACTCACTTATAGCCCAGCCACTGTCAATCATAATCTTAAATCTATGACAGTGCTGAATGTCATAGAGCCAAATGCTGAAATCCTGAAAGGTCAAAATCCCTAAAGTCTAAACCCCTAAAGTCTAAAATCCCTAATGTCTAACTGAATTCCTAAACTATTAGGATGGACTTCAAATTAAGTGTGATTAAGGCTTCTAAAAGAAAATTTCAAGTTGTTAAACAATAAAGTTTGCTTTTTCATTCAGCCAAATGCATTTAACAGAAAATTCAGACGAATGGATTGGCCACGTAATATGACAATCAGGAAAACTTCTCTTTAAAAATGAGTCATTTGCCGGCATTGGCAATCCTTCCAGCTGATGACATTCCAAGAGCTTTTAATGAATTAAAACTGCATTTTCCTGAAGAAGCCGGCAAAGTTACTGCCTGGTTAGAAAATAATTATGTGCATGGTAGGATAAGAAGTCACTTATGCAACAGTGTTGCTGTTCCATCACCAGTATTGTTACTGCCAAATTTGTGGTGTATAAATGGACACATATAAAATAAATTTCCTTGATCCCAAAACAACCTAGAAGTATCGTACAGAATATGGAAAAATTTAATAGAAAATGCTCATGTCGGTTCATACTGAATTATAAAAAAATTTCAGAAACAGCACTGCCTTGTAGGAAATGAATGTAATGTATTCTCTGAGGAGAACTGTGCCCTAAGAGGAAGAAAGCAGCTACTTTACCGTGCTGCGAAACTTCAAAATATAGTTAATGATGGTGCAAATTGGCCAGCTCTTAGGAACCAACGACCTTTGTGCAATTTACCTACATTCATCCCTATAATATACAATTTTCATATGCTGATTTTTCTTTTTTAGAGTTTTTCTTGTTTGTTTTCTTTTTTAGTGTTTTCCTCCACTATTTTAAATTGTCAGCATTATTTTTTGCAATTCGGTACTCTATGCGTTTTACCTTGGCAGAATTTTCAATGTTGGAGGCATAAATTGTGTGAAGACTTTTAAAGAGTCCTAATTTGTTGTATGCATCTTTTGCAGATTTGATTACACAAATATCACAGTGTTGATATTGTGTGTTTCTATTGTGTGTGTATGTAAAAACTTCCTCAATTTAAAATTTCCGGAATCAATGAAGGGATTTTCTTTTTGAACATCTGCATTTGTGAAAGATAAAATGTCTCAAGATCTTGGCTCTTTGAGCATCTGCCTATGTGGTCCTGACTCATCTCAGTTTTTGATTAGTCTCATCAAAAGGCTTAGGTTATCCGTCATGGTATTTCAGATGACTGTAGTTATATAGGTTACTATTTAGATTCATCTACTCGCAACTGTTATACTCACGCAACTGTTGCTAGCATGCTTATTTATATTTACAAAAATATGTTATTATTGCCCATTTTATTACATAAAGCAGCATATGAAGTGTTCTGTCATATTTTTTCTGTTTCTCAGATAAACCACCTTTTATAAATGTAAGTAAAACCACCATTTAAAAATGTAAATTTTATCAAGAATTTATAAAATTATTTTTTTCCTAGAATTATAGTTTCAGTATTTTGATATGTTAGAATTGTAATTTTCAGGATTTGGGATTTTAGGAATTTTGGTCTTTTAGGATTTCAGCATTCAGGATCATGGTGTTCAGGATTATGGCCCAAACCCTAGCACCACCTGCCTAGATCCTGCTTATAGTACCACTACTCGAGTTGTGAAAACTGAAAATGTCTCTGGACATGGTCAAATGTCCCTTGGGGTAAAGAGACAAAATAGTCCCATGCAGAAGTACTGATCAAGGTGACTTATAAAAGGTCATTCAGAAAGTGTGACCAAATGCAAACTAAGACCTATACCACCTATGCTCTTTTCCTTGGATAACTCAGACTTAGAGGATAAGATACCTAATTACTTTTTTTTTCTGAGAAGGAGTTTCAGTCTTGTCGCCCAGACTGGAGTGCAGTGGCACGATCTTGGCTCACTGCAACCTCTGCCTTCTGCTTTCAAGCGATTCTCCTGCCTCAGCCTCCCGAGTAGCTGGGATTACAAGCATGCGCCTCCATGCCTGGCTAATTTTTTACTTTTATTTATTTATTTATTTATTTATTTATTTATTTATTTATTTATTTATTTTTGAGACGGAGTTTCGCTCTCGTTACCCAGGCTGGAGTGCAATGGCACGATCTTGGCTCACTGCAACCTCCGCCTTCTGGGTTCAGGCAATTCTCCTGCCTCAGCCTCCTGAGTAGCTGGGATTACAGGCACGCGCCACCATGCCCAGCTAATTTTTTTTTTTTTTTTTGTATTAGTAGAGATGGGGTTTCACTATGTTGCCCGGGATGGTCTCGATCTCCTGATCTCGTGATCCACCCACCTCGGCCTCCCAAAGTGCTGGAATTACAGGCTTGAGCCACCGCGCCTGGCCCCAATTTTTTATTTTTAGTAAAGACAGGGTTCCACTTCATTGACCACGTTGGTCTCAAACTCCTGACCTCAGGTGATCTGCCCACCTCGGCCTCCCAAACTGCTGGGATTACAGGCATGAGTCACCGTGCTTGGCCAAGACACCTAATGACTAAAACTGCTTTGATTTACATTCACAGCTAGGACTGAAACCACTGTATTTCACAGATGGGGCTGCCCACAGATCATTCAAAGCATGCACTTTTCAGATATAAAATCAAATCATCAAGTATTAAATAGACACCTAACATGAAAAGGATTACATGAGGAGCACTGAGAGGAACTGTAATAATGTCCTGCCTATTTTATGTTCCGATTATTCATATTTCTGTTAATTTCTGCCACTGGCCTGCCTACCCCAGATTCTAGGAGAAATTTAAACAACTGTATGTCAGTAGAGCACAGTCCCAAGAATAATTTAGCTTTTGCTTATGTTGTACTCTAGTTCAGGGCAAACATTTTTTGTAATGGGCTAGACAGGAAACATTTTAAGCTTTGCAGGACGTATGGTCTCTGTCATAACTACTCAACTTTGCCTTTGTAGCTGGAAAACAAGCACAGATAACATGTAAATGAACAGTTGTAGCTCTCTTCCAACCAAACTTGATTTGCAAAAACAGGTTGAACTTAACCTGTGGCCTACCGTTTGCCAACGTCTGCTCTAGTGCAATGAATTCTGTTCTTTACTTATTTACTAAACCTTTCTTCCATCCATCCTAGTATCCAAATTGCAGCCTACGAGATCATAGGCACAGGAAATATAACTTTATTTACTTTAACTTAAAATAATTTCTGCTTTCTGATGAGTGGAGAATGCAGAAGTAAAACTAAGGAACTAAAATCTAAATCTCAGCCAGTTCAGATTGATCTCAGCTTCTTCATAATCGATTCGCGATTATCTCGTTGATTTTAGGGTTTTCTCCATCAGCTCAGGATGCTTCCTTCCCTTCTCAGTTGTGTCTGAGTTTTGGGAGGCTCTTGTAGTGGAAGGCATTAGTAGGAAAGAGTAACGAGTTGCCTGCTTTTGTCTGCACACTGCCCTTAATATTCCTTCTGAATTCTGCTTATTGATCTACTTCTTAACACAGGTAATAGAGGGTTTATTATGCCTATATTACTTTTATTATTTGGGTGGGATGAGGCCAACAGATCGGGAGATGACTGACATTGATGAGATAATTTGTTATATTCACCGATCCCAAGTGGAAGAGGCACATCATGCTATGGTGGCAACGGACACATGGGGAAGCACCAGGGTTGGTCAGGAGACATAGAGAGAGAAAGGAATTGTGGGAAAGATACTTTATTGTGGTTTCCATGGGAAGAAACAGGTAAGGAAGGTTCAACAGGTTTAGGATTGGCTAGTGTGAATGATTTCAGTGGACTCTGGTGTGTAAGGGCTGTCCCCAGTTGTCTAGTATCTGGCCCTGCAGTGATTAGGTCAGGTGAATAGTGTCTCACAATGTGAGATCAATCCAGAGCCCATACTCCTAACCAAGTTTAAAAGCAGGTGGGCTTTGGACTGGTTGGTTTGCATTTTAAAAGCCTGCTAGTTGAGCAGGCAAGGTTTTTATGATCTTTAGGAATTGGCCAGTCCTAGTTGAGATAGTTCCTTTAGGGTCAACAAGGGCTTAGGTGTCAAAGCATCAGAACATAGAAAATAAAAGACATGGTTACTACACTCCCCTATTCACACTGCAAAGATTTGTAAGGCCCCTGCTCTCTGGGCTATAGCTACACTGCTCTCAGGTACAGAGTGAAAGTTCTGAGTATGCTTATTCCACATCTAGGGCACAGGAGCTTTGTAAGTTTACTTTCTGTTGACCAAGAGACTCTCTCGTCACCTCAACTCCTCTGTGTGACCCAGAGGAGAAAGCCAAGGCCAGCCCCAATACTAGACCTCCCAGACTGATCTGGGATTCTAAAGTCCTAGTGCCTGGTCTCAGCTGGAGAGAGGGCATGAGCATATGACCCCATTCGTAACATTTCATGTGTTGAAAATCTTGCTTTCCTCTGGCATAACTCTCATCCAGCCTAGAGCTATTTAACCTTGTTGTAGGGTGGAGGTGAAGTGGGGAAAACCAGTTCTTGCCAACTTTTTTTTATTTCCCATCTATTGCTCTGTGCATAAACTTTACGCCCTGTGTCCTCTGGGGCTGTAGATTTTGAAATTCAGAACCAAGACTTTTAAAACTTGAAACTCTTTTTTTTCTTATACCACTGTCTCTGTCACAATATTCAAAAGTTTATTTTGATACTCAAAAGCTGAGCTTTGACTCTTTTTTTTCTTTTGGTATTTTATTTTGTGATATCTCAGAGGAAGAAATCTGGGAAGGATAAACATCTTGGTTAATATATCAACATATTATCATGCCGCTCCAGGTACACCCACAGGCTACCGGTCTTATTTCTCTTGATTAACTTCTGCCATGAATGGTTTTCTGGGACCTGGGTCCTTCTCCCAGACTTTCTTGTCCTGCTCATGCAATCTTTATACCCTCCCCTTTTCCAGTAAACTGTGCTCCTGCTGCTGAAGAATTATCCCAGGTACTTAAACATAAAACAGGAGTTTTCTCCCTACAGATTTTGAAACTTTCACCCATGGAACTTCTTTTTTTAACTCTTTCTCTCATTTTTTTTCTTACAAACCTGGATATCAGAACATTTAGGTAAAGAGGGAAAGTTTAATATGTTAATTCGCTACCTTGTACTCATTGAGGAGCTTCTAAAGTAAAAATTTGAAGGTAGGTGAGAAACTAAAACCAAGCTTAATGTCTGTGCCTCCAAACGTGGTCATGTATTTGTCCTTCCTTTATTCACTTGCTTTATAAATATTTTTAGAGCACTTACTATGTGCCAGGAACTGATTTAGTCACTGGGCATATACTAGTGAACAAAAGAGACAGAGTCTACCACCCTCACAGAATATATGTTCCAATGGCAAGAAATAATTACATAATTACTAATACATATGGTACCTCTTTATTTATGTGCAGGGCATTGATTTATTCCCCATAGTCACCTGATGAGATAGTTACTATTATTATCATTCCCATTTTGTAGACAACATTTTATAATTTGCCTAGGATTTGAGAACTAATAAGAGGCAGAACCAGAACTTGATCCCAAGCAGGTTGGCTCCAGAGTCCACCTTTCAATCACTCAGGTCTCCTGCCTCCAGCTTCTAAGTAAATGATACAAGATATGAAAATTCAATGATTATATGGAAAAAGTTAAGCAGAAAAAGAGAGTAGAGCATGCCAGGGGAGATCACCTAAAATAGGGTAAATAGGGAAGACTTGACTAAGATGCGTCATTTGAGTAAAGACGTGAAGGAGGTGAGAAAGCCAGAGACAGAAATATCTATGAAGGTGCTCAGGCAGAAGGAATAGCAATTGCAACGTCTCTGAGTCAGGACCAAGTCTGGCATTCATAGGAGAAATTTTGCATGCCACTTTACCAAAGTAGATGATAGCTGTTTCTCACAAAATAACCATTTCTGAGCCCTGCTACTACTTTGAGAAAATGTAAAACATTAAAAATGATCTGTCATATCTTCTTTCTAATAATTTTATAGCAGCATTTTCATAACTGTCCCTTCCACAATTAAAAACAGAAATAGATGAATGAGACTAAAAAGAGTTAAAAACCAGGAGCGAGGAAAAAAAGAGATTCATTACCATCCGTCCTCATTGCTGACGATGTGCTATAAGGAATTGACAAAAATGTTAATCAAGTAAAAACAAAACAAGCCCACATTTTAGTATATGCTTCTTTTGAGATGAAAATTATCCTTGTTAATTTTTCTTCAAAACATCTAAATGTTATGGGTTGAATGGTATGGATACTCCTATTGCTAATATAGGCATTTGGCTAGAGGTAAACCCAATGAATCTGACGTGTCCTAGAAAGAATGTGCAGAGCTGGCTTGGATAAAGTTAAGCTGGTGTTTGTTGTTGCATTCACTTTGCCCTAGACTTCTCCAAACTCTCCACCAACCAGTTGATATTGTTCCTGATTTACAGGAATTAGAGATTAAACAGCTTGCAACAGAGGCTGCCCAGTCAGATCCTGGCAGAACTGATGTGAGGCTCATGAATGCCTGGCTGTTTTGCTCCTCTTTGTAACAGACAGCTTGTTTCTAAGGACAAAATTCTTTATTTTCTTTCAAGTATTCCTTGGGTCATATAAAGAATGGGGGTCCTGGAAGCTCGGTGTTCACCCTCCTCAATCCTAGAAGACATTCATCAAGGTCTAATGAGAAGAGATCTTAGAATCAAGAGAGCAGGACATGGATTCCAGATTTTTCACTAACTAGTAATGCATTTATAAAAATGAGCTTTTTATCCTCTTTAAATCTCAGTATCCTCATTTTAAAAAGAAAGACAAAAGTTTCTATTTCTATAGTTTTCATAAGGTATTCAGAAAAAGTGAGACAGTACACTGAAGTGCATAAAAATTAGTTTTTTAGCAATAAAAGGATTTGCTATTATTTTGTCCTATTTTTCCAATTTTTGCTTCACGAATGAATCTTAAGATTTTTCCAATCTGCTCATTCCCATGTTTAACTTCTTAAATTTCCTCTGTCTTCTTTATCTGTATTTACTACTTAAGCTGTTATGTTTCACAACTAACTTATTTTTAAGTTAAATTCTTTTAACTCAATTCACTTACTTAAACATTCCTTAATACTATAGTTTTGTTGATTCTTTTCCTCATTCGCCCTCTTGTCTGCAGTTAATCTGTGTGTATTCTTACGTGACATTGGCGGAAGTTCACTTTGATGTAGTACAGGGAACCCAGCAGTCAGCTAGATTCAATCCAAGTCTCTGACTGTTCTTGTTTGGCCACACTGCTCCCATCTGCCTGGACCAACGAGACGAAATTCAAGTGGCTGGTTCCTTGAACAGAAGGGATGCATACGCATTTGGGTGGAAGTATGGAATCCATGCTGAGTAAGGTGACAAAAAAATAAGGGGAGCCTAAAAAAGACGCATAACTGAGGTGACACAAGAAAATGATGCTGTTCTGAGCTAGTCAGAAAGTCAACCACAACTCTTTAAGGAGACTGAAGAGTGCTGTTTCCCCTATTTTTTCTTATTTTTCCCTATTTTACCCATTTTTTCGGGCAATTGTTTAATGACTTTTCTTAGAAATATAACTTAGTCTCAAAAACTAATATGAAGATTGAGTCAAGAGAAAAAGTTTCTTCTCTGACAAATCATCTCATGTCCTTGGATGGTAAGCTTTTGATTTCTCTTTCCCCTCTGCCATTTATTCAGAATAAAGATTCTGTCTATCTTATTCCTTCCAATCCTTTACTCTTTTTACTTTTGAAACTCTTTTTTGGCTATAATATTTGGTCTGTTTAGTCTCTTACCCTCTCTTAGACTGTGACCCTCTTGAAGTCAGGGGTTATATTATTCTTAGAGTACTTCTATTTCCGGCTTCATATCCTAATATAAATCCTTGATAAGTTGATAAATGAATTTCTCAACTTTCATCTAATACTGTGAAAACTTATCTTGTTCTCATGAAATTAACATTGGATAACAAATATCAAATAGCAAAACAGTTGAGGAATCCATGCAACTTCCACTTCCAGACGTCAGTGTAATGATTTCAAGCTATGTACCTCAGAGTCTTGGGAGTTCCTTGGATTCTGGGGGAAAAACATTTAAAAAGCAATAAGCTAGTGAGAAATTATGGCCATGTCTAATTACACATCAAGATCTCTAGAAGTAGTTTCTCAGACCAAATTTGGGGAGATGTTTTTTAGGTATTGGCACTCATGAAGGTTACAAGGAAACACAGTTTTGGGCAGAGTGAGAGACGCCAAAGTAAGCTATAGGTCCAAAAAGCCTCAGCCACCCGAGAGTGGAGGTGGACAGCATCTGAAGCAAATATTGCTTGTTAGAGATGTCCCAAGTTTTGGATTAGCAAGCTCTTTGCAGCTGTGGTCCACCCTGAGGGAGCTGACAGTCTCCAGCTGTCAGATGACTACACTCTCCACAACTGGACAACAAGTCTTTTCTTGAAGGGAAATCTGTATGGCATGTCTCCTCCTGGACCCCTTGGCTTATCGACACTATAATTGTATACAGAGATTAAAAAGTGCACATGCTGCCAAGCTGGCATTGAGGAGTTTAATTGCATACTGAGCAATACTGAGTCAACTATGAAAGTGACCTATGAAACATCACTGCGGTTATGGCTTTTAGAGTTCACATTTTTCACATTTCCTTCTTTGTTCATAGCTCAGCTATCCCTTCCTTGGTGCGGGTTGTAAACAAGTCCTAAAACTCAAACCGCATGCTTTTGCCAATTGTGCAAGGCAACTGGTTGATCTCTTGCAACTACAGTTACAAAAAGGTTGACACTAATTTTGGGTGGTAAAATTACTAGAAAAGTAACTTCTATGCTCACTGTCACTGTCCTTATATATATCAAATAAATACTAATAAAGGAGCAGGAGTTGCATGCCAGCCTGAAATCGGCTTCAGTAGGTGTCTGCCGTTAGATTTGTGAGCAAGAAATGAATGGGAACTGTAAAAATTAATCAGAGAGACTTTGCAATTATTGAAACATTTATGAGAAAGCAGTTATAAACCATTGCAAATCGTTTCCTCTTCTCTCTCTCCCCTAAACTGTCACCTCGTCATTCTATGGTGTCTTCCCTTGCTTGTCTGGACACTTCTGATTTTTACAAGCTTATTCCCCCTTGGGGAATAAATGAGGGCAGTGAGAATTGACTGGAATTGATTATATGAACTACACAGAAGGTCACCCTTTTGAAGCGATCACATCTGTGAAAATCTGAGGCTATTCCCAGTGGTCCATAAGGACTGCGTGGTTTCCCGGGAAGGCCCGACAAAAGCTTTACTGTTGTCTGAAGCTTCTTTCCTCCTGGGGCTTCACATATGTAGGAACATAATTCTTTATAGCACGAGCAGAAGTGATGCCAACAGCGATTAAAACCTAACTTAAATGGCTTGCCAAGCACCGAGCAAAAAGAAGTCATCAAGAGTATAAGATTTTTTTCTTCCTTTTTCAGATGTGGATAATTACTGCACAGCTGCACCTTCAAGAATCACAATGAAGTAGTTCAACGGCAACGTATTAGTGGTTTTTTGGCAGCAGGCTGTCAGAATTGGAAAGAGGTTGAGAGGAGGACTATTTGACTTCTTCAGGTACAAAAGCTGGATGAGGGAGGTCATTTAGGGCACTATCTCATACTCTGGGCTAGAATTATGGGATGGTTTTGATTTACCCTAGGTTCAAGAGCTGGAATCACCACTATAACATGTTACTTGCAGGCATAATCCACGTATCTGAATCTGCATCTCCATTATAAAGGGTGAATTTCTACTCTGCATGGGTGTGTGTGTGTGTGCATGCATGTGTGTGCACATATGTATACATGCTTTGAGATATGGAAGGCATAGCAACCACCAAGTGTCACTCGGAATACTATGCTAGATGGCAACTTTTTCTCAAACCAGGCTTGCAATCACAGTTGAGCTTTAAAATAGTTCATAGCTGAGCACAGAATGAGCTTTTAAACGTCCATGTTTACTGAGCATTTACTGTATATCAGCCTTAGTCCTGAAAGCTATAAACACACATTCATTGTTTAAGTTCTTACTGCAACTATTATTGGGCACCATTGTTCTCTCTATTTTACAGATGAAGAAAGAAATTGATACCTCAGAAATTTAAACAATTCGTCTAGGGTCCCTCACTGAAATCAGATATTTGTGGTTCATGAATTGATGGTCATCTAACTAATAAATGGCAGAACTGGAATGTGAACCCAGGTCTTTTGACTCCAAGGCTCAGGCTTTTAATCAGCTTTACAGTCTTGCTCTTTAGAAAACAACCTATTACGCAGATGATATATCTATCAGAAGCTCAACCCAGGACCAAATGTACACATACACCCACATCATGAAACAAAATAAACAAAAAAATGTAGTTAGCTAAAATGTCCTCTAACGTATGGTTACAAAGGCAAAGAAATGGCTTGTCTCAAAGGTTTTCTCCCCTTTTCCCTGCATTTGCTCAACTGGACCCACACTCCAGGTACTCAGGCTTTTCTCGAAGACTCAGAAGTGTGTTTTGTTTCCAGGATACCTGAGATACAAGAATATTCTCCCACCTCCTTCACAATCTCCGCTCTGACTTCCCAAACACTCCAAAGCCAGCAGAGGGAAGGAGAAATGAGAGGGAGTCCTCTGTCTCTTAATCTTCTCCGTAGGCTGCTGTTTTCTTTCTTTCCTCATGAGGAACAATGATAAAAACAAAATAAACAAATCTAGCTACCACTTCTGAAAATCCCCAGGAAATTCCTTTTCCAGAGTTTTCACTTACTAATTTGGCTAACATTTCTGCTAGTAACAGACTCCATGCATCCACCACAACTGCTGTGAGTTGCACAGGGAAAAGACTGGGAGGAAATCTTCACTTTTCTTCTGTAACAGTAACCAACAGAAATGAAAGAGCCAGAGGATTTTGTAAAGTATCAACTCCCGAGAACTAAGAACGAGAGCCTTTCTTGCCAAGCCGATTCTGTGCCAGTCATCATCAAATACTATAAGCTGCCATCCTATAGCAATGTTATGATCAAACAGCATACTATAATTTTTAAGATCCCATATTTTGCTCTGTGTGTGTGTGTGTGTGTGTGTGTGTGTGTGTGTGTGTGTGGAGAGAGAGGCTGTTGGTCAGCTGGAGAGGAGAACTAAATAGTTGTTGTTATTGTTATTTTTTCTCAAGATGACCCTTCCCTCCAGAAGAACAATGTGCTTTGATCTTTGGCTACTCAGGCTTTACATCATCCATATTACCCTGCAGCAGGAACAGATTGATGTGTATTTTCGCTGCCCCCAGAGAGTTACCCTCTAATCCTTCATTTGCCGCTCTAGCACAATTGCACAGAAGCCATAGCAGGGATAGTTAGAGTGCATACAATTGAATCCAATCTATCCATCATTTAAACTACCGTCTAGGACCTCAGGAGGCCAAAAAAAAAGACAAGAAAAGAAAAACTTTTGAATCAAGAAATGCTTTGTCTATTCCAGGTCAAGGAAAATCATGATGCAATTTGGTTTGATATTTTGACTTTAGAAAAGTTTCTCACTTCTCAGGACAGAAAGTTTAGTGTTTGTAAACATGCAGTGATGAGGTAAGTGTGGCAGTAATAAGCATTTTTAAACTATATTTATGGAAGAGCCGCTTCTACTTCCCATGATCTTTGGATTCTAGCATTATTTTTTCTGATTGGGACATTATGAAATTTTAAGGGAGAAAGATACTTAGTGACTTAAGTAATTTTAATGCAAAATAATTAATATCAATTGTCTAAAAGACTAGTCCTGTTCCTTAAGGAGATCAGAGACACAGACACCACCTACAAGCTGCTTATTATTTGGGAGGTGGTGGAAACTTACATGTATACTGATAATAAACACAAAGGACTCTAAAAAGCCTTCCAGCATTTACTGACTCTTGTATGATACTGTATTTAAGGCCACAGAATCTAACCTTAAATTTTCCAGCCACCTAGCCCCACACCCATGCCTACAAGAATCAAGAGTCCCTGCTAAAAATGGAAAGACCATTAAAGCTTGGAATTGTAGGAAGAAGAAGGAGACAGGAAGGACACTCCAGGCAGAGAGAATATACTGGAGCCAAAGAGATTAATAAAATGTTCCACAGGAGGCATTAAGAGGGTGCACCTGGTTCGCAGGTTTGCAGCTTCTTGGACAACTGTCTGTGGTTAAATACAACCTTAAAGGAACAATGTAAAAAGGGAAAAGCCATCTCCACAAAGAATCACACACTGTAAAAAGTCCTTGGTATTTCTTTCCCCTCATAATTCTAAGAGACAATTGCACTTAGAATTTGAGTTCAATTTTTTGAATGTGAAAAGAAATTGCATATGTGGACATGCTTTTTGCAACTTGTGTGATTTAGAAAAACAAAGGCAAATCTATTGCTTTCATACTTATATTATAAATGCCAGATACACAACCACAATTTAGGTTTGATTTATTTTCATCTCAAACAATAGTGTTCCCCTAAGCAAAACTGGCTTGATTGAGGTAAATACTAAAAGTTAATGTTTTGACATCTTGCAGAATAATTTGTTGACAACTAAGGATCTTGTTTTGCCCAAGTTTTACTGCAAAAGAATTTTCTTACTCAAGAGTTGATACAGGGAATGGCAATTCTCACTTGAATGTATGGCAGTCACATGGCTGAGTCAACTTGCATGCTGGAAGAGAAGGGACAGACCTCTTAGACTAGTGGAAGAGGCCTAATTATTTCAGTGATGAAGATTCCAAAGGCCAAAGAAGTAGGTGATTAGTTCAAACTCGTGCTGCTAATTAGTGGATGGGGCAGAACTACTATTAAGTTTAAGTTAATAAGCTTTCAAAAATACTGCCCTAAAGGAACACAGAGAGAAGAAACTCTGGCGGGATGATGGCTTGAGGTGTCCCACATTCTTCCATGTGGGGCTATGACTCCAACTCCCCCACTTCTTATGGGGCCAATCAGCAGGGGTGGGCTGACACCAGTTTTCACACCTTCTCCTCTTTGGGTCAGAACTTCAGGGCTCAGTACCAAAGCTTAAGGCAAATACCTGAAAACTGCCCTTCCTGGGGAGAAAGTCAATTTCTGCTCTCTTGAACTTCAGTTCTCCCAAACTGAACTTCAGAGTCTCTCTGACTCTAAAGAATTGAAGAGGAATTAAACCATTGGGTTTATTTGTCTCTACCTCTGATATTTAGAGAACACAAGAGATCACAGAACAAAGAAGCTCTGCTTTTGTCCGCTGAAAGAGGAGAGATGGGCAGCTGGTTGAAGGTACTAATACAATGAGCCTCAGGGCAGACAGAGTTTCTCCTTCCACCATGCTCAGGAGGGCTCCCATGTAGGTACCAGACACAGAGAAATGACATCCTATTAACAGGGCCTGTCTGCCAGGGAGCAAACTGAACAGAAAAATCTGAAGAGACCACTAAAGAAAAAGAGCTGCTTCTATAAAAGCTACATTTGAAAGAAGTAGGAGAATACGTAAAGAAGTCCAATATATAGCAGTTGACACAGTTCCTGGAACTAAACCCGCAGGATTTTTTAAATTCAAAGATTTAATAGATGAAGTGAAAGAGAGGGCTGCATTTTAGATGCTCCAGTTGGTGGTTTGGAAGATCAGGTGGAAGTATGTTATATCATAGAGGGATACAAAGAAGAACTATATGGAAATATGAGGAAAAATATTTACACTTTGAAAGATAGATTCATGAGAAAAAATAGAAGTTCCAGAATGAGAAAAAGAGACAGATGAAGGAGAGAATATCATTAAGCAAATAACTGAAGGAAATTTTCCTGAAGAATACCTGAGTCAGCAGATTTAAATAGCTCATCAAGTTCCAGATAAGATGCTAAGAAAATAAATACACCTTGGTAAAAGAAGAAAAAAAGGAAAAAGAGTTAGATTGGAGGCTGGGCATGGTGGCTTACACCTGAACTGTACTCCTGGGACTTTGGGAGGATGATCTGAGGTCAGATGTTCAAGACCAGCTTGGGTTACATAGCGAGACACCTGCTCCACTGAAAACATAAAATAAAAATTTAAAAATTGGCTGGGAATGGTGGCATATACCTATGGTCCTATCTAATCAGGAGGCCAATGCTGGAGGATCGTTTGAGCCCAGAGGTTCAAGGTTACAATGAACTGTAACAGCATCACTGTACTCCAGCCTGGGTAATAGAACAAGACCCTGTTTCTAAAACAAAACAAAAAAGAATGAGATTGGTAATTCAGTTTTGCAATCTCAAAATTAGGACAGGGTAGAACAATATTACAGATGCTTTAGAATAAAAGACTGAATCTGTGATAAGATATTATTCACTAACAGCTTAAAAGAATGTTATTTGCAGAGATTACTTCACCTACATATCCCATCTTAGGAAACGCTTAAGAAAGAACTCAAACCAGAGAATAAAAACATCTAAATCTCATGACAGATGAAACAGATGAAAAGGTACAACTGGTGAACAAAGAACTTGGTAATAGGTTTATAATGAAATACAATTGAATAATAACAGGCAATCTGGGAATTTGTAAAGTAAGTGATAAACAAGAATATTTTAAATAGAAGAGGAAAAATTCCAGTAATTGCCAGAAACTAAAAGTACTAAATTACTGAAGATGGCATTTGAATGAGAGAAAGAAGAGTACCATAAAAGTATCCCAAAGATCTCCTATGGAGTGCAGACAGGGTTGAGAGGAAGCTAGTGGAACAAGTGAAAATGTGCTACAGGTCTGGCCTTATTGAAAGAAGGCACATAAACAGTAAAACAATAAGTAGAGAAAGAGTTATGATCTCATTTTCATGTAATATTAAATATGCATACAATTATGCACATGAAGGAAAGGAAGATAACCATTAATGAAAGATAAAATAATAGTAGGACTTCCAAGTTAACAAAAAGGAAAATTTAAATTAAACTAATAACAACTGAATCATACAAGTAAATTAAGAAAAAAGAAGGAGAAACAAAATGAAGTAAGGAGTAAGGTATAAAGTCAAGCATGCCATGATACAAAACATACAATACTGAATTCTCCCAACTACGAGAGAGAATGTTAGACTGAAGTAAAAATCAAAGTTGGGCCATATACCATTTACTAGAAACAGTTTAAAATGAAATAATAAAGTTTGAAAAAGAAGGGACAAAGACTAGGTAAATATAATTTTAAAAATTAAGAGGCCATGACATCTTTTAATTTTTTTAAGAGACAGTCTCACTATGTTGCCCAGGCTGGCCCTGAACTTCTCCACCCAAAGGATCTTCCTGCCTCTGCCTCCTGTCTAGCACACCTGGGACTACGGGTGTGCACCACTGCCTGGCTTAAAACCAATGCAGAAAGAAACATATTGTAATAACATGTTCTCAACTCCTGTTTCCAAAGTTCTTTCTCTGTGAAATATTTCCATTCATGGAAAGAAAACAGCACATATAACATCTTTAAAAAGCATGCTTAGGTTTACCTTTTAAACCTGTATATCTAAACTTGTCATAATAAAGACTAGAGTGGAAAGAAAAAAAACATCAGGAGGGGCAACATTAGTATCAGACTAAGTAGAATTTAAAGTTAAAATTTTTAATTGAACAAAAGAAATTATATAATATTAAGTATAATTTATGAGCAGGAAATACCATCATATCCTGTAGATAGCAAACAACACAAAAGTTAAGTAAATAAAGCAAAAACTACTAGCACCTTAAAGAGAACGAAGTAAAAAATAAATGATGGTAGAACTTTTCCATTTGTATTTTTCAGAAGCAGGAAGATCTAGTAAACAAAATATTAATAAAGACAGAAAAATTTAATGATATAGTCAATCAATTTAATAGGTGTGTTCAATCTTAAATTTAGAGAATAGAGAGTATTTTTGTTATATGAAATGGGAATTCATAAAAATCAATCACATACTTGGTTGAATACAAATAAGACTTCAATAATTTCTTTTTATCACAAAGGCCACAGTCTGAAAACATTCTAATAAAACAAGAAAAACTCTTAAATGGTAAAATCTTATCCTTTTTGAAATTATGAATCACTTTTCTACATAATTTTTAGCCTAAAGGGGAAGTAAAACTAAAATTACGTTCTGACAGGAAAGAATAGAAATAAAAAGCACTTTATACGAAAACATAAAAAAATAGCAAAAGCAACATTCATGGCAAAAGCTACAACCGTAATTGCCTTTATATTTTAACAAGAAGAATAAAACTAAGGGAAGTTTACGTTCATTTTAAAAAATGCAAAACAACAGGATCTACCAAAGCAAAGTAGGAAAAGAGAATTAATTTAATTCAATCTCAAAGTAATAAACTAGAAAACAAAGCAAAAACCAAATAGTAAAGGAGATAAATTCAAAAGCCAGGTCTTTGACTAGCCCAGAAGAAGAGATAAATATGATGCAAATTATGTGGGGGAAGGAGAGCACAAAACCCCACAAGGTTATGGATGAGAGAGGAGACACAACCACATTTAGAAACAGAAACATTTCAGGGAATAAAAGAGAATATTAAATGTAACTCTACGGCAACAAATTTAAAATCATGGAGAAAATGGATAAGTGACTAAAGTTAAATAAAATACTGGAAAACTTGAATAGACCAGTTAATACAGAAGTTAAATATTAACTACCAAAAACAGCAACTGAATAATACTATAGCTGATTTTCACCACACTTTAAAGAAACAGATGCCCCTGTTCTTTGTTCCTTCATTCCTTGCTTCCTCCTTTTCTACCTTAGACAAAAAAGTATCCAGCATGTAAGTTGCTGTTTTAGGCTCTAGGGTGCAACGTTAAATAAAACAAACCCTTGTCTTTAAAGCACTTACCTTCTATTTTATAGCTCCTACAAAAGACGATAGGTTGCTTAATTCATTTTATGATATAATCAGTTTAAGATCAAACCTGTTTGAAAAGTATTATAAAACAAATCCACAGACCAACCTCACTAACAAATATAGCTATGATGTAATCAAATGGAATGTAGATGATGTCAAAAGATACACTGACTAAAATATCTGTTTCAGGATTGTGATCATGATCCCAAATCAAGAACTCTATCAATATAATTCACTGTACTGACAAAGAAAGAAGCAGTATAAACAAATGAATGGTATCTGAGAAAGTATCTGATAAAATTAAATAATTCCTAAGATAAAACTCGAACAAAATAGGAATAGATGGAAAAGTATTATCTACATTAAGAGTTAATATATTGGTTTCATAACTATTTAAACTATTTCTCCAAAACACAGAGTCTTTTCATTTGTAGCAGCTCTATAGAATTAAAAGTTTTAATCTTAGTTTTTACATATTATCAGAATAACTATGGCCATACCAGTCACAAAGTATTTCAAGAACTTAGACATAGTGAACACCTAACCACTCTCTGCAAAATGAAAGGCCTTAAGCCCAATAAACTTTCCGCAGAATTTCCACCCTCTAGTCTCTTGATCCTTGTGCAGGGAAATTGCTTAACAAATATTTTTTTCAAGATGAGCAAGTTATTTAACCTCCGTGAGACCTAGTTTGTTTTTTTTTTTTTTACAGCAGAACAGGAACGCATGCCCTGCCTATCTCATCAAGTTGCTAAAACAATCTAATCATTGATATATGTAAAGTTGTTTCATGAATTAAAATCCAAACAATTGTGAGTTTCTCCTGCTAACTTAAAAGAGAATATGCTTAAATTTCAAATGAATAAGGAAGAGAAATCCTAACGTTTTCAAAGAGATCTCTGAATGAAGTCATTCTAGACATAGATTCTCAAAGACTTCTGGAAAGACATTATACTGTGCAGGATATTTATGTCACTTCTTGCAGCCCTCACTATCTATCTGATTTGACAGTCATTCATGGTATGATTGCTGTTGATTATTCTAAGGCTTATCTGGAAATTTACTCATTCAGTTGACAAATATTTCCTGAGCATTTTCTATGTGCTAGACTGCTAAAACAAAATACCATAAACTGAGTGGCTTATAAACAACAGAAATTTATTTCTTATGGTTCCAGACTCTAGAAAGTCCAAGATCACCAACAGATTCAGGGTCTGATGAGGGCTCCTTTTTAGTTTATAGATGGTGCCTCCTGGCTACATCTTCACAAGGTGGAAGGGGCTAGCTAGCTTTCCGGGGTCTCTTTTACCACCCTGTTCGTGAGGATGAGCCCTCATGACTTAATCACCTTCCAAAGGACCTATCTTCTAATATCATTACCTTGGTGATTAGAATTCAATGTGTAAATTTTGTAGAGACAAAACTGTTCAAACCATAGCAACATCCTATGTTAGCTCTGGCTTAAGCAATAACATTCCTGAAATCACTGATTTGATATACTAGTTTTATGTTAAAGAATACACACACACACACACACACACACACACACACACACTTTTAAGGTCATCTGTGTACCAGCAAAACAATCTTGCAAACCATGAGTAGTGCCTGCAACTTGTTTTGGGAAACAGATAAAGAATATAAACTAATAGTAAATCAAAATGCACTTGAGGCAGGTCTCATGCCAGGACTGGATTTGAGTGGATATGAGTAGAAGATTGCACCATTTCTTGAATCTCCTTATTAGGAATATCACTTGCTTTCCGCAAATGAAGGAAGAGATCCTTTTTACAGTATCTGAAACCAGAAGCTGAATTTGTTGCTTCATAGGAATGGCAGGACCCTGTTTGTAGGACAAAATTTTTCAAAGTAAACTTCTGATCAAATATAGGGTGATTAGAAGTATGGAATTCAAGATTGGTGGGCTTTCAGAAGAGTCTCCATACATGCTTATCTTTTGGCCTTTAGCCTGGAAGCCTGATCTCTGGAGTGCAGCTGTTGCTGATTGGCTGACTCAGAAGCTGGGGCTATCTGAGTCATTGGCTGTCTCCAAAAAAACCGGGTTATGATGCTTAAGTGTAATTGCCATTTTGGAAGAGGTCTAACACCAGTGCTGACAGAGTAAAAAGCAGTCAGTACTTTTCTGGGTTGATTGGCAAGTTTTATTTATGCAACCGAAAAGAGGAGATAAAATAAGTAGTAAAATGATTCCAAAGTGGATGATGAGTTGATTTAACCTCCGGATTCTAAATTTTACCCATTGAATAATTCCATTTAATCTTTTTTTAAGTAAAACATGTTAGAGCAGCAGTAATAATTTATTCAAAACTGCTTGGACTACTAATCAAAGCTTAGGAGAAAACATAGCTCTAAATAAATAAATAAATACATAAATCAAGAAATCTCTTCTGCCACTTGCTCTACTACTTGAAACTCACTGCACAGAGCTGCCCCCATGAGAAGCAGCTTTCACTGAAACGTTTACTCTTGTGATTTTGCATGATGCCTCACTACTTATGGGCCATCTCAGTGTCAGCCACCTATAGAAGATGACTACTGAGGTGACCCTCATAATTTCCAAATTTTTTTTCCATAGGCCACGTAGTCTTTAACTCTTATCACCCCAAATACCCCTCTAAATTTTGACAAACCCTGGCTACTCATTTTTCTCATGACACTTTAGTTAATAGACAGATATATACATGTATAGTGCACATGTGGACTCAGAATCCTCAGGTGTGCAGATGGCTTACTTACTCATTCAAAGCACATTTTGGTAATACTTTAAATATGAAAGTTGTGCTGTTTTGCCTCCTTACCTCCCATTGAACTCTCTAGATTAGATCCAAGCAAGAGCTTTATGATTTTTAAAAATATTCAATATGGCTTATTTTATATATATGAAATATATATATTATACACACACATGCATACACACACACATTTGCACACACATACAAGCCACTAACTTTCATATGTGTTTGTGTACGTGCATACTTATACTAACTTTCCTAAGCTTTGAGTCATTCTTTTCCATAAAATAAGTAAGTTTGGTTTTTAAGTAATTTCCAGAATTTAATATCATGGGATACATTTCAGAACTAATAACAGACATAAAAACAAATATGTATGCCTCTCATATCACTAATTCCTATTGTCAACTATAAAATGTAGAAAGATGTTATACTGAAAAATTATCATTTATGCCATTTGGGTACAGGGTTCATTGTTTTAATTAATCTTGGCCAAGTTTTAAAACATTAAGGTATATTGTAACTGCTCTGTTGCAAATCCAATGACATCTTTTTGGAGTGTGGTGCTGTAGACTTTCCCTGTAGACTTTCACTATGCTTTTTGTCTTCATTTTGGCAAAAATAATGTGACATAATTAATCAATATTCTCTAGGTCTCTATATAACAATATATAATTCATCATAGTTGCTAGGAAATCTGACTTTTCCGATTATTAGCAATCAGATAATGATAATGATGACAATAGCTTTCTTATCTATTCTTCCATTCATGTTTGTGAATTATAAAATAAAACTCACTGAGTTCCTACTAGGCGTGAATATTTTTCAAGATGCTTCAGGAGATACAAAGATGACTAGTCTTCAATCTAGTGAGAGGCTTATATTGTTACTCACAGGATCCCAATAATGTATAATGTGAACATGAGCTGTAAATGTAGATAAAGTGATCGTAACTCAACCACTTACAACCAGAGCAATTTGCAGCAAGTTACCTAAATCATGTAACCTTCAACTTTCTCATCTGCAACACAGGTACAGTAATACCCTCATGGAGACCCTATGAAGATTTGTTGAATAATTATGTGAGCAATATGTTTAGTGCAGTGCTCAATGCACTGTAAATGCCTAAACAATTTAAAAAATTATGTTTAAAATTTAAAACATTGAATATGTGAAAAATATATAAGCTATTTTTATTATAATTTATTGTGATAAAAATTATTATTTCCTATTATATAGAGAGGTATGGAAAAAGTAACTGATTTATCCAGGGTTATATAGCAAGTCATTGACAAGTCAGTATTACAAGTAGTCTCAAGAGAAACCATGTCCAAAGATGGCCAGCTTCAATCATCCTGAAGTTTTCCTTAACTCATAATAAAGCCTCTCGAGTGAAATCCTCTAGGTAAGTATGACTCACAACCACGCTAGTGGAGCAAGGGATGTTTTATAGTTTTAGTCCATGTGCTTGCTTCCAGCCAACCAAAGGACAGCATCCAGTTTGTAAGGTTCTGACTACATATTAGAATCAAACACTGAAGCATGTGATCACAGAAGAATTTGCTTGTGTTTTGCCACCTCCTGCCTTACCTCTGATCATGCTGTCTTCTCAAACATTCTTCACCTCTGAGACTGGCCAAAGGGAAATAGCCCTTGCTTTAAAATGCCCTCCTGAAGGTGGAGGTTGCGGTGAGCCGAGATCACGCCATTGCACTCCAGCCTGGGTAACAAGAGCGAAACTCCGTCTCAAAAAAAAAAAAAAAAAAAAATGCCCTCCTGAGTATATCTGTGTATTATGTTCTTTGCTGCAGATTGCATTTGGCAAATATCAAAGGTCAGGATTACATTTAAGAACAAAAAGTTAAGGGTGAACAGTAGAAAAGAAATTTATCTTCTGTAATACTTCTAACTCACCACTTATGCTAGTTACTCCAGAGAAGGAAGGGAGGAAAGGCACATCAGCTGACCTTCTGACACGCTATGAAGAAAGACACTAAAATAACAACGAAGAAAATGGAGCAAATTCTGTTTCCCTTTCTGCCAAAAGTGTCTTCTCTTGTTCTTGCTCAAGGTGTTTTTCTGTTGACTAATCTCCACCAGCTCTGCCCTCAACCTCTGCCCCAACCTCAGATTCTCTTATATGCTCTTTCTTGGACTTTCCTCCACAGCACTTACACCATTCAACCCTAACAGAGCTTTCCACGGTCTACCTTCCCCATCAGCTTATATGTGCTTCAAGGGAGTGGTCATCTTTGTGACTCATCTCACATAGTGCCTGCTACAAAGAAAGGCTGCCAGGTAGGGTAGAAAGAATGTTACGTCTGGAACCATTCAGATTGCAGTTCAGATCTGGTCTCAGTTTCTTAATTGTGCTATATAAAATACATTAAATTATTTGAGCCTTGGTTTCTTAATCTATAATATAGAAATAATATATGCTTTATAGAGTTATCTTGACGATTAGAAGCAGCAAATGCAAAGTGTCTGTAGCATAGTACAGACAATAAATAATTTATTATTATTACTACAGCAGGTGCTTAACTTATGTTTGCTGAATGAGAGATTATGAATAACTATGATATACTTATTGTAAGCCTCAGATCTCTGTATCTCCTTAAAAACATACATCATTTTTCTTCCTCTTCCCTCAACTCAAAATTACTTTTTCCCTCACAGAATTATAGAGATGAGGAAGAGAGATGGGTTTTACATTTATCTGAGATATGAGTAGAACCTTTATTTATAAAAAATCCTCTTGAGTGAGTCAACATCCCGTATAGTATCATCCCTATATGATATAGGATATAGAATATTATATATTTATGTAATATAATCAAAACTATATATACAATAACATAATACAGGAGACAGTACAGCCAAAACTCTCACTAGATGGGAAGAGAAGCGTAAAAACAAACAAACAAGAAACCTCCACGCCGTCCCTTTGCAAAAGCACTGCTTTAATGGCCACGAGCAGAGGCCAGACAGCAGCAGGCTAGCTACACGGCTGCCATATGGTCAGACAGAAGAGAAAAACATCCAGATAAGAGGGCAGAGCTGTTCCAAGGACATAGTAAAGCGGAGTTTCCAAGCTCATGGCAGAAGATGGGCCAGGATGCTTAGGAAAGTACGTTATGACAGTCAGCCCTGTATTAGAGCAGCCAATGTATCATAGGAAAGTCTATTTATTCATTTTTATAACTGTGGCAATTTTTAAGTAAAGTAGTTGATGTTATTATTACTTTTAAACAAGATTTTGTTCTTCAATGGGTTAGAGAAAAGGTTTTTAAAGTTGATAAAGTTTTAGAGCCCACACTGCCTGGGGTTTAAAATGGGGTCATGTTATTAGCTATAACATATATTTGGACAGTTCTGACTCTCATCTTCAAGTGCAAATTCAAGAGAAAGACATCATTTTCATACAGGTGTTAGAATGCAAGTGTCTCTTTGGAATCATACACACCTGGGTTGGTTCAAATCTATTTCCTAACTGGGTAACCTTGGAGAAATGTGTGTGTGTGTTTACCCAATTTTATATATTTGCATGCATATATGTGCATATATGCATAATTGTGATGAGAATTAAATACAATGTTAGGTAGTTAGTAAATGATAATTATGATAATTTTTTAGTCACAACGGCACCCCCACACCCCAACAGACACACACCTTCTACATGTGGCCCTCACAAAGAGAGACTGTTACTTGGATTAGCATGACTCCTGTCCTTAGGTTGACTTTTTTCTGAGAGCTCTTACTTCTGCCATATAAATAAACCACATGGAGCTCTCCAACACACTACCAGTCTTTTTCATTTCTCTTCCTTGTGTCCGATTTACCACATCAGATTCAAACACAAGTCAAGGACCAAAGGGACAAAAAAAAATCATCTTATTATTGACCCACATATACAAGCAGACTCTTCTCAATTTTCACAAAAATTAACAACACCAGCCACAAAAGATTATTAGCATAGTGTTGAATATACCATTGGCATGGGGATTTACATTCAGAACTTTAACCATTTAAAATTAAATGCTACATATTTGTATTTCAAAAAGGCGTTTAGTCATTTTAGCCAAGTTAGCTTTCAGCCTCCTCAATTCTCAATCATTGCCTTCTTTCCCACCCTGTTCTGGTCTTCTCTGATCTGCTTTCTACCTGTCTCCTATGAAATTCCATTTTTGTGTGTGTGTGTGAAACAGAGTCTCGCTCTGTCAGCCAGGCTGGAGTGCAGTGGTTTGATTTCGGCTCACTGCAACCTCCACCTCCCAGGTTCAAGTGATTCTCCTGCCTCAGCCCCCTGAGTAGCTGGGATTACAGGCATGCCCCACCATACCCAGCTAATTTTTGTATTTTTGGTAGTTGGTCAGGCTGGTCTCGAACTCCTAACCTTGAGATCTGCCCTCCTCAGCCTCCCAAAGTGTTGGGATTACAGGTGTTAACCACAGCACCCAGCCTATTCCCTTTTATTTCATATGAACAAATGAACTCTTTTTCCGTTTACTTGTTTCCCACCAACCCATGCTTTCAGGGTATCTGTCATTCACTGTCTACAAGTGGCTGGTCAAGGCATTTGCCTAAACAGAGGGAGTTTCTTCCCCTAGAGGAATGTCTGGAGTACTTTGGGTGCCTAGTCTCTTCTCCCACCAGTCAGCTGCTTCTACAGTGTTCAGGTATCCACTTTATAAGCAGCTGTAGGGCAGGACTTAAATAATGTTGTTCTGAGTATGAGCATGTAACCAAATTTGGTTCATTCAGAACTGCGAGTAAGAGATATATGTCATAGCTGGAGAGTAAGTTATATGTTTGTCTCTCTCCTACTGAACATGAATCAGAAAGCATCTGTTAGTTGCCACTGGCAGTGGTCTTAGGACTGCAGTGAGGAAAAGGTTTTGGAGTGTGAATCAAAGATGAAAGAACTTTATTTTCTGGTGACATTAACCATGAAATAACCATTTTTCTGGCTTGATTTCTCACTAAACTTATACTGTAAGATGATACATTTCCTTACTGTTTGAAGCAGTTTGAATCATCTATTTGCTATTTGCAACCAACAGCATCTTAATACAGCTAAGGCACTGTTTTAATGCAAAAGGCACATCTGCACATAGCCAGGGATAAACCACAAGTGCTATCACTTCTCTTATTTTTATCTGTTCCCATATAGCACCTACTTTAGTTTTTATACAAACAATAATAGGTTTTTTTAATTGAGATAAAATTCACACCATTTGACCATTTAAAAGTGCACAATTGGCCAGGTGTAGTGGCTCACACCCATAATCCCAGCTCTTCTGGAGGCCGAGGTGGGTGGATTGCTTAAGTGCAGGAGTTCTAGATCAGCCTGGGCAACATGTGAGACCCCTTCTCTACAGAAAATACTAAAATTAGCTGGGTGTGGTGGAACATGCTTGTAGTCCAAGCTACTGGTGAGGCTGAGGTGGGAGGATTGCTTGAGCCTGGGAAGCAAAGGTAGCAGTGAGCTGAGATGGCACTACTGCACTCCAGCCTGGGTGACAGAGTGAGACCTTGTCTAAAAAGAGAAAGTGTACAATTCAGTGGTCAGTACATTTACAATGATATGTAATTATCAGTATTAATTCCAGAAATTTTTTATCACACCAAAGAGAAACCGTGTATCTATTGAGGAGTCACTCCATATTACTCCCCTCCAACCAGCCCCTGGCAATTACTAATCTACTTTTTGTCTTTACGTATTTGCCTATTCCGGAAATCTCACATAAATACAATCATATAATATCTGACCCTTTCTCTGGCTTCTTTCACTTTGTAGCATGCATCAATACTTCATTGCTTTTTGAGGCTGAATAATATTCCATTTTATTACATTTTGTTTATCAGTTGACGTATATTTGGGCTGTTTCTCTCTTCCAGCTATTAAGAATCATGTGCTATGAATATTCAGATCCAAATTTTGGTGTGAATATATATTTTCATTTCTCTTGGACATACACCTAGGTATGAAATTGCTGGTTCATATGATAATTCCATGTTTAACTTCTGGGAAACTGTCAAACTGTTTCTCACAGCTGCTGCACCATTTTACATTCCAGCAAGCAAACTGAGGATTAAAATTTCACTCACCAACATGTTATTTTTCATGTTTTTAAAAAATTATAGCCATCATATAAATATGAAGGGGTATTTAATTGTGGTTTTGATTTGCATTTTTATAACTAATGATTCTATGCAGCTTTTCTGTGCTTATCAGACATTTATGTATTTTCTCTAGAGAAATATCTATTCAACTTCTTTGCTCATTTTTTAGTTGGCTTGCTTTCTTTTTGTTGTTAAGTTGTAAGAGTTATTTATATATTATGGATACCAGATACTCATTGGCTATATGATTTGCAAATATTTTCTCCCCTTCTGCTGGTTGTCTTTTTTGGTATCTAATGGAACACTTTATGTTGTACTTTTATACACAAAAGTTTTTAATTTTCATGAAGTTCAACTTATTTTTTCTTGTTTTGCTTGTGCTCTTGGTGTCATAGTTAAAAAATCATTATCTGATCCAAGATCACAAAGATTTAAACCTATGCTTCCTTTTAAGAATTTTAGATATTTAGCTCTTTTAATTTAGGTCCTCAGTCCATTTTGAGGTTTTTTTTTTTAATGGTGTGAATTAGGGGTCCAACTGTATGGATTATTTCTGGACTTTCTGTACTATTCCAATAATCCATATGTCTATATTCTTATTCCAGAACCACACAGCTTTAATTATTTATAGATTTTTAGTAAGTGCTGAAATCAAAAAGTGTATTAATACTTTCACTTTGTTTCTTTCTTTCAAGATTGTTTTAGCTATATGGGGTTCCGTGCAATTCCATGTGAATTTTAAGATCAGCTTGTCTGTTTCTGAAAAAAAGAAAGAAGGGCTGTTGGAATTTTGATAAAGATTTTGTTGAATTTATTGTTTTGGCAACATTCCTGTCTTAACACTATTAAGTCTAACAACCCATGAACATGGGATATCTTTCATTTATTAAATTTTTTTATTTATTTTAACATTGTTTTGTAGTTTTTAGTTTAAAGGTCTTACACTTTCTTAGTTAAATTTAATCCTAAGTATTTTATACTTTTTAGTACTATTATAAATGGAATGTAAATGCAAATACTCATTGCATACATATGGAAATACAACTGATTTTTGTCTGTTAGTCTAAGTAGATTTTAATCATTAACAGCATCATGAAATAAGGAAATAATAAGAGATTGAGATGGATATGTGAGAAGAAGAGGAGAAGTCCTACCTTCAGCCAAGGAAAATATTTTCAGAGTTTATAAGGCCTGTGCCTGTCCTCAAGTTATTATCTCTCAGCTATAAGCCCAACTTTCTATGCTAGATTTTTTAATCCTGGGGCTGAGACTTTGCAAACACCATTTCAGCTATACCACCTGCTCCCTGTTAGGTTCTGCCATTACAGGATGTGAGAGAGGGCCTGCTAATCTGGAGGAGGCAGAAGAGACTGGCTCCTTCCATTTATTCCCTGTGGTCTTGTCTAGTCCCAGCTTTCTGTGAGCATCACCCTAACAGTGCCTCTTCACAATGGCTGCAGCAGTTGCTTCCCATTGCAGCAGCTGAATTCAACTTGCAGTTTCTGTAATGCTTGCAAGAGACACCAGTCTCAACAGAACAGAACCTCTTCCTCAGAGGTCTGAGTTTCAGCTGCACACGGACCTTCCTATGAAATTCTAAGATTATAATTCCAATCTGTATCATTGTTCTCCCAATGGTAACAATAGAAACTACTTCCTGTGGTTGCTATTTTTAAGATATCTTAGTTATTTAACAACTTTACAGCTTGTTAGTAATTATTTATATTAAATTCTCTATGTCCTTATAACTGGTGTGGCTTCTGTCACCTACTTGGGCCCTGCTAGATACAGGTTCTAACCTTGTTTAGAACATACTATGTGCCAAGTATTGGGCCAGTTTGTTTTTACATTTCTTTTTTCAGGTAAATAAGAGTTTAGGTGTAACGGTGTCAGATACATTTAGCAGCAAAGAACTATAGTATCTTCCTTATTGTCACCCATATTTTGCTTAGCTATAAGCAATGGGGAAGGAAGAAAGCCCCAAAGTTTAGAAAGATAGTTTTCACCTAATCCATCAATCTTCAGGATAACTATGCATGTGACGGACTCTAAATCATCTGGAAAATAATGTCACAAGCTATTGCATTCTGAACCAGCACTGCCCAACAGAGTTTTCTGCAATGATAGAAATGTTCTGTACTGTTGAGAATTGTCCAGTATGGCAGCTTCTAGTCACGTACAACTACCAAGCACTTGAAATGTCACTCGTGTGCTTGGGAAACTATATTTTTAATTTTAGTTAATTTTACCTACATGTAGTCAGTGATATTAAATTTGATGGTCAAGTTAGACTTTTCAGGGTAGCAATAGATGGGCGTGACTGAAGAAATATCTCCTGGTCTTCTGTATGTATAATTTCACAGCAAACACAAATCCTAGTTGGGATTGTTAAATTGGGTGCCTAGGTGACTTGCCAATGAGCTATCATGTATGAAAAGACTGTCAGAAACAGATCATTCATGCTGGGGCTCACCTCCACAGGTGCCAGGGAACATCTTGCCTTAGGGAAGAAAGCAAATCTATACTCCATGATTAGCATGTGATTATATTTTACAGACAGGCATCAATGCCTGGTGATTTGGATGCACTTGGCTTTTATCTTGTAAGATTTATTTAAAGAAGCACATGCATGGCTTAGAGCCTCAGGGAATGATAACATATAAAAATAGGAAAGCATAAAAGGAAGCAAAAGAAAACCTGCTTCATTTGTAGAAAGGCTCACTCCTCTTTCAGGTAACTTCAAATCCTACCACCGGCATCTCTTCTCTTTTCAAATCCCTTCCCTAACTCAACTCTTACAATATGTCTTTCATTATTAACCCACCAGAGAAAGCTTTCCCATACACACTGCATCCTGTGCCCCTCAGTGTTTAGTAGAAGAAGCCAATTAAAAGGGCAAGAGAAACCAACGTTGACTTGGAGGTGGGAGTTGAGAAGAAAGTAGTAAAATGCATTTTCATTGTATTCATAGTGCTTCCTTTCTTTAAAAAACTAGAAGTAAATAGAAGTAAAATTTTAACTTATTTCTAGATGATAAATAATGTTACTGTTACTCTTCTTACTGTTTTATAATTCAATTTTTTTTAATTTAAAGATGAAAACAAAAGCGATGGTTAGTTCAACCACTGTGTAAGACAGTGTGGCAACTCCTCATGGATCTGGAACCAGAAATACCATTTGACCCAGCACTCCATTACTGGGTATATACCCAAAGGATTAAACATCACTGTACTATGAAGACACATGCACATGAATCTTTATTGCAGCATTATTCGCAATAGCAAAGACTTGGAACCAACCCAAATGCCAATCAATGGTAGACTGGATAAAGAAAATGTAGCACATATACACCATTGAATACTATGCAGCCACATAAATGGATAACTTCATGTCCTTCGCAGGGACATGGATGAAACTGGAAACCATCATTCTCAGAAAATTAACACAGGAACAGAAAACCAAACACCACATGTTCTCACTCATAAGTGGGAGTTGAACAATAAGAACACATAGGCACAGGGATTGGAACACCACACACTAGGGCCTGTCAGGGGTTGGGAAGCTACAGGAGGGATAGCATTAGAAGAAATATCTAATGTAGATGACGGGTTGATGGGTGCAGCAGACCACCATGGCATGTGTATACCTATTTAACAAACCTGCACATTCTGCACATGTACTCCAGAACTTAAAGTATAATCTTTTTTAAATAAAATAAATAATAATAACAAAAGAAACAGTGACCCCACACAACATCCTACTCCACATTTTTAGCTTGGTGTTTTCAACTATTATCATTCTGGAACAGATGAATTTTCATAGTGTCCATGTCGTTAATATTGTCCAGTAACTATTTATGTTTATTTGTTTCAAGTTCATTTGGTATTTATTTGGCAATATCCCCCAAGAAGACTGTTTTCATTCATTGACCACAGGGTGGAGGAGGGAGAACTTAGGACTTATTGCAAAATGGCCCTCAGTTTAACTTCCCACAAAACATATGAAGGTGTAATTTTCCTTATGTAAGTTTGCAAAGTACTTTATAGGCTGTTAAAAGTAAAACACTTCACTAAAGGGTTCACCAATTAAATCAGGGATAACAAATCAGTTAAAAGTTCAGAACTAAGCAAATAAAGGAAATAGAACTCAATAAAGCTATACTTTAGCCAGAGTATTTAAAGGTACTTGCTTCTTCAGGTTGGTTTCAGCGTCAAGTACTTTCCTGTAGGGCCCTGAGTTCATTTATATTTATCAGATTGTGCATGCCAGTTTTGGTTTGGAAATAATGGTTTTTGATATCTAAATACAAAACAGAACATGTCTGCTCTTTTCTGAGTGGTTTTATTTCTATGACTGTAGGCTTCTGGAGGTTGGACTAGTTCCAAAGGTGATGAGAGTAAAGGCTCTTTTCCAAGAACATCTCAACACCTGCTGAAACATGTTACTTGTGGTAATAACTTTTTCTGCTCGTTTCTTATTTTGCTGATATTTGTTATATCACCTATACTATGAGGGCCTCTCGAAGTGCTAGAATTGTGGTTCAAATAGAATAATAATTTTAATCTTCTTTAAAAGTTTTTGTATAGAAACAGGCCATTTCTATCATGGATGTTGATGGGTAATGATACTCTTATTTGATACAAAAATCTTGGAAGTAAAAGCAGGCCTGGTAGAGTCTGAAGCAGGAACAAAGAAAGATATAAGACCAGATATTATTCCTACACAGGTTTTCTACAGAAACAGAGGAAGCTATTGCATTTTATATAAAATACTCTCATTTTCTTGCTGACTATGTAGACTTTTTTATTAGACATCTTTCTATACTATGTCTTTAAATAGATGGTTTACTAGTCTTTTAGCAAGTTATTTATTGTTTGGCATCCTTGTGTAGATTTTATTAACAACATGTAGATTTTGAAAATGTTAATATCTGCAATAAGGTACATAAAATGGTATATTTTGACTCAATATTAGGAGTCTTTATTATTTTATTATTATACATTCTATTTTGGATATTACCTCCTCCATTATCCTAGTTTCATTAATATCTGTGACTTGCAATCAATATTTTTTGGTCTCAACACTTCTCTGATATGATGCCTTATTAACAGAAGTAATGACACTCTAGTAATGATGCAGGGGTGATAAGTGATAAGACAAATATAATTCAGGGACTACCATTCCCCACTCTAGTATTAAGAATCACTCCTTATAAGTAATGAGTGGAGTTAATTTTGTCATTCCTAGGTCATATTAAATTATAAAGTTTCTTATCATCTAAATTACTGCAATCTAGTACTTTTAAAGACCTGAATTTCAACAATGATTTTTCTTAATATTTTATAAAGAAATGAGAAAATACCAGTCAATGATCTGTTTCACAAATTGTGAATGTTTCATTCATTTTTGTGAGCCCAGTGCATTAGTGAAGGAGAGATACAATATGATGGCTTTAATCAAAGGATTTAACTTATTGGAGTCTACATGAGTTTACTCATTTATAAAATGATTTAGACAAAACAAGATTTTCCGGATGTTTGTATGGAATGCTAGCCACATAAAATGATCCTTAAAGCAAATATTTTTCATCATGAAATATGTATGGGTTATTAGTCTGTACTCATGCTGCTAATAAAGATATACCTGAGACTGGGTAATTTATAAAGGAAAGAGGTTTAATTGACTCACAGTTCAGCATGGCTGGGGAAGCCTCAGGAAACTTACACTCATGGAGGAAGAGGAAGCAACAGCAAGGAGAAGTGCCAGAAGGGGAAATGCCACATGCTTATGAAACCATCAGCTCTCATGAGAACTTACTCACTATCATGAGAACAGCATCGAGGAAACCACTCCCACTATTAAATTACCTTCCACTGGGTCCCTCCTATGGCATGTGACAATTATGGGAGATACAATTCAAGATGAGATTTGGGGGGGGACACAGCCAAACATATCATTGGGAAATATTAGCCATGAAACTCTCCTTTTGATAACTTACATTAAACACTGACATATTAAAAACTCATTCATTTGATCTCATAATTCCTTTTGAAAAAAATATATTGCCTGGTAACCACCTGTGGTATTCATGGTAAAACAGCAAACTGATTCAGTGTGAGAGCTGGCACTGAAACATTTCTGACACAACAGAGATAATCTTTGGCAAGAGTGATCAAGAACTAAAGAAAAGTCACAAACAAATAATCCTTGACTTGAATGAAAAAGAAATACCTACAGTTACAATAAGAGAATACTATAATAATTTTATTCGAAAAATCGTGAAGGCCAAGATGGATTTTCTAAAGTTTTCTGGAGTTACTTTCTAGAAATATTGTTTTAAAATGACTCAAGAAAAATTCTAAGAATTAATAACCATTATTAAAATTAAAATCAGTAATTAAAAAATCCTACTCCAAACCATTCCAGGAACAATTGATTATTTATTCTTTTCCTAAAAGGTTTCATAATGCTTTAATAAATCTTCTTTCAACAGAAAATCTTAATCCCATAAAATTGTATTCAATTGGGGAAAAAAATGCTACCTGATTTGTTTTATGGTACAAGCATTATATATATAACAAATCAGACATATACAGTATAAGAAAAATAAAATTTTACAAATTAAACCAACAAGCAAAATTAGAGACCAATCTCAATTCTAAACAAAAAATTAATTAAAATATTAGTAAATAGAATTCAGCAGTTTGTTAAACAAGCACTATAACATTACCAACCATGAATTTTTATTAATTATGAAGATATAATACAGCTTCAAAAAACCTGTGAATGGAAATTAAAGGGAAAATTTTGTATTATTATAATAAATTGAAAAACAACATTCAATACAATTTAACATCTGTGGTTGATTTTTTAAAAAATTCTAAGAAAACACAATAGAACAGGATTTCTTTAACCTAATAAATACTCTTCGCTAAAAACTTACAACAAATTCTGTCCTTAATGTTGAAACTCTAGAAGCAGTCCTAACATGAAGATGTTCACTACCGACAATTTCATTCAATATTATACAGGCGGTCCTGGGAAATTTAGTACGACAAAGAAGCATGTGGTATGAGAATTGGAAAAAAAAAAGTAGGCAAATTTTGTGTTCATGTGACCCTAAACTAATATGGAAGAAAAAAGGACACAAAAGTAAATAAAAACTAAGATAACTTTGAGAAATGAGTTTGGGAGACTTTAGACCAAGGCTTATTATAAAGCTCTAGTGATGAAGACAGAGTGTACTGGGGCACAAGTAGACAGTGGACCAGTAGAACAGATTAGAGAGCCCTCAAGCAGATCTATTCCTAAAGGAAAACCTATTTGACAAAGGTGGCATCACTTATCAGAGAGCAATAGATGGGTGAAACTGACAATCTACATGAAAAAAATCCAATAAGATCAGATGGCTATTTTACACTATACACAAAACAAAGTTTCACATGAATTTAAAATTTAAATGTAAAAACAAACACTTTAAACTCTTAAAAATTCTTTTAAACATTTTTTTCTTATGTCAGGGTAGAGAAAATATTCTTAAACTAGTCATTAAAACACAATAGTGATTTTTTTTTAAAAAGACTGCTAATGTGAAAACATCAGAATATCTGTTCAAAGTCTCTCTATATAAGATTAAAAGACAACAGACCAAAAAGAGATACTTTCAACTCTTATAATTGATAAAGATTAATATTCAGATTTAAGAACTCCTATTAGCAATTATGAAAACATTGAACAACCTAATGGAAAAGAAAGAAAAGGATATAAACAGAGACTTCACAGAAGAAGAATCAGAATTGATAAAAAACTTATGAGAAGATGCTTAACCTCACTAGTAAACAGGGAAATAATAAACGAAAATGAGATACTGCTTCACATCAATCATATCAGCAAAGATGTAAAAAGTTGCCAATGCCAAGCATTAATGAGAATGTAGTGAAATAAACACTTTGGAGGGCAATTTGGTATCACCAAATAACTGCTTCAACCCATCAGTGTTGGCATATACAAGGAAACATACCCAAGGATGTTAACTATAACATTTTAAAAATAGCAAAAACCTAAAAACAACACAACTGTTTATCTAAAGGAAATAGACTGGTATGTTCATACAACAAAATAATGCACAACAGTTAAAATGAGGGAACTGTAGATAAGTCAGTTGTAGAAGGACACAAACCAGATGATATTATTTGTATATAGTATGAAATTTGTAAAACAGTATTATTTAAATACACACATGCTATGTTCTAAAAGCATGCATGGGAAAGACAGCAACTTCAGAATAGCAGTTACTTTACATAAGAGGAATGAAAATTTGGTTGGAGAAGAGCAATACACATGGATTAAACACTCCAATGTTTTAGTGCTTGCAAATATCTGAGGCAAATATAACAATATTTTAACATATGATCAGGCTGTGTGGTGAGTGCATGGGTGTTTATTATGGTATCTATTATAACTCTGAATGTTTTTAATATTTTACAACCTTTACTTTGTTTCTTGTTTTTTAAAAGATGGAAATTAAAAAACAAGAAACAAAGATACAGTGAACTTCGTGAACCTAATTATAAATAAAACAATAAAGTATGACTGTCTTAGCTAGTGAAGATCTGCCTGGACCTCAAGGCTAAGAAATCACTGCACTCACTTCCTCTCTCCCAACTGTAACTAGACCCTCCTCTTAAAACATGTCCTCCTTTTCCCAGCATCCATCTTTGGTTTCCAGCCTGGCTTGCTTATTGGGCACTTCCTTTGTTTCTTTCCTCACCTCTACAGCCACACTCTTCTACAAGGCTTTCGGGCTTCAGGAGCTGATCCTTAATCCAGATTTTGAGTACAGAATTATTTCGTTGGGCAGATCCAGGTCTAGCCATCTGCTCAGCTCCTTCCCTGGATATGAGTGAACTGTGGCATATTCATACTGTGAAATACTTCCGTGCAGTTAAAAGGAATGAACTATAGCCACATTTCTCAACATGGATATATAGAAACATAATAGGGAGCAAAAGCAGCAACCAGGTCCTCTCACGAACTGTTTCTATTTGCCTTCCTGGGCCGAAAAGCTGCCCAAAGCCTGGCCTCAGCTGGAAGCGGGCACTGCCCTTCCACAGGTGCAGCACTTGAAGAGTCTGAAAACACATGGGAAAAGCTTCTGCTCTGATGTGTACTGAAAGAACATAAATAGAATACAAAATTATACCTCCGCTAGGTTTAAACACTGTAAAAATTACATATAGGGAGCAGGGCTAGAAGGGAATAAAGAGAAATGAAAATAGATTTTTAAAAAATATGTCAGGATTGTGGGTAATTTTCTCCCCTTTCTTTTGCATTTCATCGATATTGTTATATGTTTGTGTAACAAGTTATTTTAAAATGTTAAAAAACGTAGGTTGTAGGACAGATAGAATCAATCTGTAATCTTTCTGGTAATGAACAGTGAATTTTCTCCAAGTTGATAATGGGCTTCGATTCTGTTGTCAGAACCACAGTCTATCTGCAATTCCAGGACACTCATTTCCCACTGATCACATGCTCTGAAATAAGAATGGAGCACCACTATATTATACAGCTGTCTGAAATTTTAATCACAACTTGCTTTTCAAAGTACCAGATTAATTACTTCATTTAACATTGTAGGATTAATGAAGAAAAATTATAGGTATTTCAAAGGCAATTAGTCAAGTTGGTGTAAATAAACTGCTTACCCCAAACTATTGAGGTGCTAAGATTCCACTTGACAGAATGACCATAGGCCAGTAAATGCTGCAACTGGATGGTAACAAAGCCCTTCTAGGGGCAGGAGTGCAATGTCTGGTCTAGATGCTAGGTGTTGGCAAAATCCTGGGTTCCAGTCCTAGCTCTGCCACTGAGTAATCGTGAGAAAATGCTTGGTGTTTCTGAGTTTCAGCTTTCTCTTTGGTGAAACAGAGATGACAGTGTTCACCTGACAGAATGGATGTGAGTGTGAATTGAGATAATGAATGTAAAATAGTTAGCTAGAGACCTGGCCCCTGGCAGATGCTCAGTAAATAGCAGCTTTTATTTTTCAATCAGCTCATTTTCCCTGAGCTCTGTTATGTAGGGTCCTTAGCTAAGTAATACAGGTAGGACATTTTTGAGCAGGCCTACAAGTAGAGTAGCAATTGACACAAAATGTATTGCCAGACACGTGGCAGGTCTGGTGAATGCTGTTATTTGGAGAGTACTATGACTATGGATTAACAATATAGCTCAATCCCCACTTCCACCGATTTTTCCACTCAGAACAAATCTATACAATACAGCTATATAACACAGGGAGGAACTGAGAACACCACAGCACTCAGTTCTCTTCAATATACCAACACAATCTTGTGTGTGATAATACCCCACATGCTCAGGTTGGTAAATTATTTCTAAACTGAAAGTTTGTCACATATTCTTATTGACAGAAAAAGAATAAAAGCAAAAATAAACCAAAAGGAACAAAAGGTTATAGGAGAGAAACATTTTGCTAAGAGAATAAAAGCCCATTGTTGTGAAGCAGAATCTGTAGGACTACGTATGACATAGGACCACTAGAACATGGGACTGGCATCTAGAAGAAACTTCCTGTCGCCCCTGCTGGAAACATCAGAGAACCACTGGCTTATTTCTCTGGTTTTCCTTTTCTGGAATCTACATGGGTTAATCCAGAAGAGCAGATTGATGATCAAGGAAGCAGTGACTTGATCAGCCTAAATGGGAGGAGTAAGAGGAAGGATGAACCAGTGAGGCTGATCTGAGCTTAGAGAAAACGCTGAAGGACAAGGCAGGTGCTTTCATGAATGCATTATCCATAAAATCTCAGAGAGGCTGCACCTTGCCCTTGGGAATATTCCAGACCAGATCCTACTGGCATATTCTTCCAGACCATCTAAAGACTTCATATAAGAAACCTTCCCTCTTCACACCAGGTGCTCAATTTTCCTGTTTCTGTCTGAACTTTGCTCATTTTTCTTAAAAAAAAAAATACAATAGATTTCACACTAAAGTTTTATCTTCCTCCAGGGTATTTTTCTTCCATTTACTTGAGGAACTGCGCCCAGAAAATATTTTGAGAATGAAATTATAGCAAGAGTGAAATAACTTACAGAGCCTCAACCTTCTGGGGCATGATTTCATATTACTCATTTTAAATAACTGCTGGTGTCTGGGATTGCTATAGATATTTGTTCTGTTGCGTCATTGTGGGACATCTGAAAAATATTTTACTGGCAGCTTGCAAAGGAAAGACAAGTGATGGAGACAAGGCCATGGAAAGCATACAGCAGGGTCTGCATGGTGATCCCAGGGCCTCTGAGCTCTCAGACGCACTTTAGGCAAGTCATTTTACACACCCGCTACCACCCCTTCAGGTTTCTTGCCTGCCAAACAGGGATAATAATATTTTTCCAATTTACCTCTCATGGTTGTCATGAATTTTATTAAAAAAAAACATTTATAGGAAGGTGTTTTGAGGAAAAAATGGAAAGGTACACATAGGTCATTACTATTTCCAGTCCTCAAGTTCCCTTTGGAACTCATTCCATTAGAATTAAGTTCTAGTTTCCACAGCTATCATCTCCCACTTGCCTTTGCAAAATCAAAATCATTTAAAGAGTTATGGCCTGAGTCGTATCCTCCAAAATTCGAATGTTGAAGCTATAACCCTGCCATGTGACTATATATAAAGATTAAGAACACTTTTTTGCAATAGCTAGAAATCAAATACAAACTTCAAAGATACCTTTGTGTCTTTATCTATTGACTCCATTAAGGTAGCTTCTCAGGTGGAGAAAGGTCCTGAAGGGCCTTACTGGGAATGTCCTGACCTGCCACATGCAATCCAAGTGTCTGTGATTTGGATTCTTAGCTAAGAGTTGAGCCAAAGTATAAGGTGACTAGCCTTGTACCTTGACTGGCCCTTACACCATGGGAAAATTTCCTCAGCTGCATCGGAATGTTTGGGCTTTTTATTTTGGCTGAGATTTGAGGTCACACAAATGTCCAATGATAGATGCTAATGTTAAAGTTTTTAAATCTCATTTTATTTATGTATGTTTATTCATTTGTTGTACCTTGTCCAGCTGGATTCGGCTATATTTCAGATTGCATGAAACTAACACGTGTTTTTCTGTAACTGCCTGCCAGGTGGTCATTCTTTTAGACTCTGTGTGCATGTCTTTGGTCAGAAAAATTTTTAAATAACCCTCAGTACCTTATTTTTTGTTTTTGAGGAGGAAGAGTGGGACACATGGACATGAATCCCCTAGCAGGTGATTTTGTAAGTCTCAGTGTATCCTGTACTGTTATCCAGACTGAAGAAAATATCCATTTCACCATCATCTCTCTGGCTGTGCAACCACCCTCAAATCAACCTTTCTGAAAGAGTTCTTCAAATTAGCACCACAGAAAGGATGCTGCCCGGTGTCTGTGAGAGCTGCTTTCTCTCTCCCTTTTCAGCTGTGCTTTTCCACCTGCAGAAAACTCCACCTACTTCCTAAACCCAAGCAGGCAGTATGCAGGGAGGCATGCCTCTACTAGCAGGAGGGGTCTGAAAATAGCTGTTGAGTTATAAATTCAGAACCTGGTACACCTGGTGTGAGTGTGGGCGCCTGGGGCCTGACCAAATGGTAGTCCTCTTCTTCCTTCGGCATTCTGGGCCTGGTCCACATGGCCTGGCCTTCTGCCTCAACTTCCTGCTGGGACTTGAGCCCTTTGCTGAGTCACAACTCTCTGGACTAAGGCCCTACACATTGCCTGGCTTCCCAAAGACCTTTCCCCTGGGGGGAATAAACACGCTCCCATATTCTCTTTTCACTTTTCCTTCTTCCTCTCTGTAGGCAACCATTGCCTTCCCAACAACTGGCTGGACTCCTCTCTGAACACAGATACCCAGAGGAATGTCACTGTATTGCAAAGATTGAATATTCAGTGCCAGGTTTGAATACATCCCTGGTGCGGTGATGATGGCTTGGCCAATCAGCTGACATGTGGGATAGGAGCTGACGAGAACATTCCCATCCCCAAAAATTGTATATAGCCCTGATCTGCTCCATACCACATATAAAAGAGAAACCTAAGGCTCAGAGAAAAAGCTGAGGCAAGATACTATGAATCTTTCATTATTTATTAGTTTATTCAATAAATACTGAATACTTAGTAGGTACAAGTTATGCACTGCTGTGGTTTCTCTCTCATTTGAGAGATTTTCTCCACCCAACATATGTCCCACCCTTCCTATATGACACATCTTAGCCTAGCAAAAAATGAGGCCATGACTCTGAGTTCTCACTCTCTTAAAACACAGCCTCCATGAGTAAAGTCTGTGAAGGAGGAGCAGTAAGATTAGTCTTTTGTTTTGGAATCTGCAGAAGCCACTTCTGGTGCATGATTAGAGAAGTGAGTTTTTTCTCTGACCTTCTTCCAAATAGTTTCTACACTCCACGGTTTGTGGATTTTCAATAAGCAAGGGATGGGTGTGCAAACTCATAATTGGAAAGTCAGACAGGAAATGTCTATGAAAGAAAATATGAAACATCATGCAAACCTTAAGAAAAAGAAATTCTTTGATCTAGTGAAGTCTTTAGTAACTATATTTCAGGAACTCTGATACTGTCCAGGCTCCTAATGAATGGCCTTCTGGCAATTCTTAAATCTAGAGCTTTGGGGTTTCTTTTTGCTAATCCACATAACCCAGTCTCCACAAGATTCCATAGGGGCTTAAAACAATAATCCTTAAACAATGCTATGAAAGATTATGCAGTCATGAGAAAATGAGGTCTGGGAGCATGTAGGTTACTCCAACTGGGCTTACCCTTTATTATAATAAAATAGACTCTGTACTGTCTGTCTGTCCATTCTCACATTGAAGCCTCCCTTTACTTGTGAAGTGATTGCTGCAAATAGAGGCTGAGTTCAGAGGCCTCACTCAGTCTCCTTTATGATGACAAGAACTGTTTTCTCATCTACCTCCGGTCTCTGTCAGGTAAGTAAGTCACTTTTTCTGTGTTTGAATTTCACTGAAACTGTTGCTTAGCACCAGCAACAATAAAAAGATTTCCTTTAAAAAAATTATACATATATGTGAATGTGTGTATATGTAGATATAGATATATCTACATACAGCCCCGTGCATCTTCAAAGGTAAAAAAATCCATTTGTTATTGCATTAGTTAATATTTAGACTATAAAAAATATTTTAATAAGAATAATAACAAACACTTTCGAGCATATCTACGCCAGGTGCCTTGTGGTTGCTTGATCATTATAACACCACGGCAGCCATTATTAATATTCTCATTTTACATAGGACATAAAGGTATAAAAAGCGATATAAACCATCATCCTTCATGAAATTTCAAATTTTACCCTAGATGTTTTTTAAATTATATTTCAAGAAGATAAGAAAAATGAGAAAAATGGAACATCTGCTCAGTGAAACTCCAGGCAGAAAAGGATGAACTCTTAGATTAAGCCAATTGTCCATAGGCAGTTTCTCTTGGCTTTCTTTAATAATTTAGAAATAGTGTTTCCCTCTTCTCATGAAGTGATTTTGGCGTCTTTGATTTGTATTACTTTAGAAAAAGCAAAGTTAGTTAATTAAAAATCCTAAACCTAGATGATCTGGGTTAGGATTCTACTCTGCTAATAGCGTTAATATTTCATGGTGTCTTAGCCTATCTAATAATGAGAAAGTGACTACTTTATCTTTCAAATATTCTCATTTACTTTCTTATGAGCAGCACAACTAAAAGTTTTGTTTTGTTTTAAATGAGAAAAAGTGTTTGTGACAATAAAAAAAGTAATCATGTTTCTGGATATGTAAACATGAAATCTATAAAACAAATGTTTTGCTAAAATATGTCTTCTTTTATCACTGATTTATCTGACAGCAAAATTGTTTTCCTGGGGAACAAAAGATTTTCTGGAGAAAACTTTGTATCCTAAAACAGATTGATTATGCAAACTGAATACACTGTAGAGTCAAGAATGAGAACTCATTTCTCTACCCAAATCAGAGATGCTTAGGTTTAAATGCTTCACTGAAATTGTCTTTGTGTTGATAGTTTAGCCACTATGCCTAGCCCCTTGCCAATAATCCACATTCATAAATCAGTCAGTTTTCTGTTGGATCTGAAATACTGACACTTTGGCCAGAGAAAGAAAAACATGGTCAAACCAATTTGATGTCTTTGAGTCTGATTTCAGTAAATTTGATGGATCTTGCCCAAAAATATTTGTAAGTTTTAATAGGCTACATTTGATTTTTCCCCACCTCTAAACTGAGCAAGAGAAAAAATCTTAATATGTAATAACCACAATAAAAACTCCCATGAAAATCTTTTTCTGTTCATTTAACCAGAAGAAAAGAAATCTTTAATGAATGCCAACATGGAAAAAAAAAAGAGAGGGGACAATTTTAAATTTATTAAGACAAACAGTGTAGTATAGTGGAAATAATATTTTGAGTCCTGGACTTGAATGCTAGCTCTGACATTTAATTTTGCTACGAGCCTCCTGAGCCTCAAAGTCTTTTTCTAAAAATAGATCTATAATGCTTTTCCTATTTACCCCACAAGATTGCTGTATCTCAAGAGTTATTCTAGTTAAAAGTCTTTTGTAAATATGTAAGTACTCCAAATTATTTCAATACTAATATTATCCCTTTTAAAATGATTTTTTGGGGAGAGTGATAGTAGTTGATGTTAGTGCTGTTGTTTAGAATGACAGCCTCCCAGGAGAACCATTTCCATTTTCACTGTGACTCAAGAGACAACAATCAATGCTATTCAAGTAATCTTTGTGTCATACAAGCAGGTCTGCATAGAACACTAGGTAATCAATAGTCCCTATTCTTTGATCCTGACAAAATGAATGATCAAAGCATTCTAAACAGTCAATAAGCCTGACTCTTTTAAAATAAATCAAGTATTTTATTACTTTTCCCTGAAGTGACTGCCCAAATGGGGGTGGGAGAGCAGGTGGTGAGGCAGGCATGCCCACAAAGCTAACCAAGGAGGTATCCCCTGGTTAAATCATTGTGAAGCTGAACTGTTACAATGCTAGGGGTTTACAAGCACACTTAAAAGAATTATATATCTATATATACCTGTTACTAAAGTTCTTCATCACAGTAATAATTTAGGAAGGTAAAAGATGGTAGATGGATAGATGGATATATGGATGGACAGATGGACAAACAAGGGACCAATGGATAAATAGATACAGTAGATGGATAAATAAAAAGTGTATGCTTCCAGTAGTGATTTTAACAATTCAGTCAAACAGGAGAAAGAAAACAAATTACTCTTAATGACATACCTAGGGATACTGACTATAAAAATTTTAATACTTATTAATGTTCCTTATAGTATTTTTCTATGTAGAATTTCCTGTTTATTTTACAAAATTGAATTATACTATACTATGGGTTGATGCTTGTGTTACCCCCAAATTTATATGTTGAAACCCTAATCTCCAAGGTGATCATATTAGGAGGTAGCCCCTTTGGGAAACGATTAAGTCATGAGTGGTGAGCCCTTATGGATGGAATTAGTGCCCTTATAAAATAGGCCCAATCTCTTGTTTGCTCCTTTTCACATGAGGACACAGCAAGAAGATACCATCTATGGATCAGACAGTAGACCCTCAGCAGACACCAAATATGCTAGCACCTGGGGTATGGACTTCCTAGCATCTAGAACTGTAAAAGATAAATTTCCTTTGTTTATAAACTACCCAGTTTATGCATTTTGTTATAGCAGCCTGGATGGACTAAGACAATATATTCAATTTTAAAATCAATTTTGTTGTGGGTATAATAAAATTTGTAAATTTTATACAACTTGGTAATATTTTGTCAAAAAAACTCACGTAACCACCCTCCCTATCAAGATATAAAACATGTATATCACCCCAAAAGGGTCCCTTGTACCCCTCTGCAGTGAAGCTGCTCTCAAACCGTGCCCCTGGCTATCACTGATCTGCTTTTTGTTGCCATAGATTAGTCTTGTCTACTCTAAAATTTCATATATGGAAACACAGAGTTTGTCATTGTTTCTGCCTGGCTTTTATTCACTTGGCATAATGTTTCTGAGATTTATTCATGCATCCATAGTTTGTTCTTTTCATCACTGAGTAGTATTCCATTGTATGAATTTAAAACAATCTGTTATTTACCTTCTGAGGAACATTTGAATTGTTCCTAGTTTTTTGGTATTAAAAATAAAGCTATTATGAACATTTGTATATTAAATATGAAAGTTTGAATAATGCTTTTTATACTCAATATAAAACAGAAGTGTTTATCAATTATTTGTAAAATTTTCAGAAATAGATTTTAAATGCCTGCCTAATTTTTATTCAGTAGATACACCACAATTTACTTAAACATCCTCTATATTTGTACATCTAAGTTGTTTATTTTTTAAAAAAAAAATAATGCAAGGAACATCTTTGCTTTTTTTTCTCTGCTTTGAGTGCCAGCAAAGTTTTTATGAGCAGTTCAAAATTAAGTTGAAATAAAACATTTAAAGAACATGCTCAATAATGTTCTTTTCATTCTTTGGTCTTAAATATACATTAAAACATTGGACACTCTACCAGGATAATTAAAAATTGCACTCTAAATTCTAGATGCTTTCTGAAGAGTTTCCTCTCTTCCTGGCTTTTATTCTTTTCTTTCTTTCTTTTTTCTTTGCTAAGAGTTTCTGAAGAGTGTTCATTTCGTTTGCTATTTTTTCCCCTTTTCAATTGACAATCACCTTGATGAATAGAGGAAGCAACACATCTTAACTCTCTTTAGATTAACTGGAAAGAAAGAAACTGTTCAACGGAGCCACATATGTAGGTGCTGAGAATTGTTTTTTCCTTAAGCCTGAGAAATGTGCTTTTGCAACACGGCATTCGAGCCCCACATCAAAGAAGCAAAATAAAGAATAACAGAACAGAACAGAAAATTCTTTTTAGAGCCAAAAAATGATCAAAACAAAGCTTCAAAGGTAGAGCCTATAGTGACACAACTGCTGGGGACAAAAGCGCTTATAATACACCTGTGTTTATGCTAATCGGAAAACTCATACTCACGATCTCAACAGTCCTTAAACAAGCAGTATATTTACCATGTGTTTCTGTTCTAAATGGCCCTAGTATCGTATTTCTGGGGAAGAGAACACTGGGTCCATTTCTGTACTTTGCCTTAAAAAACAAGACCATGCTCAAGGTATTTAAAAATTTACGTCATACAGGTAAGTAATGTTCTCTAATATATCTCTGTTTTCCATACCAAGAAATGGACCTTTAAAATACTTCATCACCTTCAGTTCTTCTTTGCAATTACTGTGGTCATATTTACAGATTCTTAATAGTTGTATATTTGCATACTCTGTGTTTCTCTCAGGGATTGTATAGCACATCCTTGAATTTTGTTTATCCAATCCACATTTCTCTTCTGCCAGACATTCAGAGGACTGTTTCTCACTAACATCAGACATGTGGGTCTGGTGAACTTGCCATCTCAATGCCCACCCAGCTGGTGAAGGAGGGACACAAGACACACCTAGCCATGGTGATTGGTTTAAAATAATAGTAAAGCATTCAAATCAAGCCAGAGCATCTTCCCTGATTTTTTTTTAAAGAAGCATTGTTCCAGTGATGTATTGGAGTGATGTATTTTTTTTAAAGAAGCATTCTTCCAGTGATCACTTGGTTCTTGCTGGTTCATATGAGCCAATTACTAAATTTTCAGGAATTTTGCAAGCTAGTCAAAAAAATGCTGGTAGCTTGAAATCAGCCATGATGGGAGTATTTATAGCACGAAAATGTCAAAGTTCTACAAGTGGGATTTCTCTTTATTTTATTTTTTAATTTCAAAGAACAGGAACAATATCCTTTATCATTTTTCCTCCAAGAACGTATTCTGTGATACTTAACCAATCTTTGTGAATCACATTATAAGACTTTAGTCATAGTGACAGTATTATAGTGAGATGTGGTACTGTTAGGATGGGAATCAGGAATTAGGGCATTGTGTTTTTGAGACCCAAGGTTTCACTTCTACAGACAACATTGAACATTCAGGTTTTAGAATCAGAGAGACTTGAGTTCAAATCCTACTTCCCACTCTCACAGTCTATTGTGGCATGTTCCCGAAACCTATCTTCAGGATGGTTTGGTTGTATGTTAATATTTGATAGAGAGGTATAATCTATTCCCAAAAGGAAATTTCCTCTCCCTTACCTCCAAGTGATTTCCAGAATTCACAGAATGCTTTGATATATATTTTTTAATTCAAAAATTCTTGGCAATAATTTCTAGACCACACTGTATCTGCTGATAAGCACCTTGTGTCTGTTTCATTTTTTACTATCCAAACTATTTTTCAATTTTTACTGTACTAGATCAGATTCTTGAAATGCAGTCTATATCTGAGGTAACATTCATCTTTTTTTTTTTTTTTTTTGCGTGTTTTTCTTATTTTATTTTATTTTATTTTATTTTATTTTTTATTTTTTTTTTTTATTGCATTTTAGGTTTTGGGGTACATGTGAAGAACATGCAAGGTTGTTGCACAGGTGCACACCTGGCAGTATGATTTGCTGCCTCCCTCCCCTTCACCTATATCTGGCATTTCTCCGCATGCTATCCCTCCCCAACTCCCCACCCCCCCCACTATCCCCCCTCCCCCCAACAGACCCCCGTGTATAGTGCTCCCTCCCTGTGTCCATGTGTTCTCCTTGTTCAACACCCGCCTATGAGTGAGAACATGTGGTGTTTGATTTTGTGTTCTTGTGTCAGTTTGCTGAGAATGATGTTTTCCAGGTTCATCCATGTCCCTACGAAGGATGTGAACTCCTCCTATTTAATGGCTGCATAATATTCCATGGTGTATATGTGCCACATTTTTCCTGTCCAGTCTATCATCGATGGGCATTTGGGCTGGTTCCAGGTCTTTGCTATTGTAAACTGTGCTGCAATGAACATTCGTGTGCATGTGTCCTTATAGTAGAACGATTTATAATCCTTTGGATATATGCCCAGTAATGGGATTGCTGGGTCAAATGGAATTTCTATTTCTAGGTCCTTGAGGAATCGCCACACTGTTTTCCACAGTGGTTGAACTAATTTACACTCCCACCAACAGTGTAAAAGTGTTCCTATTTCTCCACATCCTCTCCAGCATCTGTTGTCTCCAGATTTTTTAATGATCGCCATTCTAACTGGCGTGAGATGGTATCTCAATGTAGTTTTGATTTGCATTTCTCTAATGACCAGTGATGATGAGCATTTTTTCATATGTTTGTTGGCCTCATGTATGTCTTCTTTTGTAAAGTATCTGTTCATATCCTTTGCCCATTTTTGAATGGGTTTGTTTGTTTTTTTCTTGTAAATCTTTTTTAGTTCATTGTAAATTCTGGATATCAGCCCTTTGTCAGACGGGTAGGCTGCAAAAATTTTTTCCCATTCTGTTGGTTGCCGATTCACTCTATTGACTGTTTCTTTTGCCGTGCAAAAGCTGTGGAGTTTGATTAGGTCCCATTTGTCTATTTTGGCTTTTGTTGCCAATGCTTTTGGTGTTTTGGTCATAAAGTCCTTGCCTACGCCTATATCCTGAATGGTTTTGCCTAGGTTTCCTTCTAGTGTTTTTATGGTGTTACGTCTTATGTTTAAGTCTTTAATCCATCTGGAGTCAATTTTAGTGTAAGGTGTCAGGAAGGGGTCCAGTTTCTGCTTTCTGCATATGGCTAGCCAGTTTTCCCAACACCACTTATTGAACATGGAATCCTTTCCCCATTGATTGTTTTTTTCAGGTTTGTCAAAGATCAGGTGGTTGTAGATATGTTGTGTCGCTTCCGACGTCTCTGTTCTGTTCCATTGGTCTATATCTCTGTTTTGGTACCAGTACCATGCTGTTTTGATTACTGTAGCCTTGTAGTAGAGTTTGAAGTCCGGTAGTGTGATGATACCAAAACCCGGCAGAGACTCAACAAGAAAAGAAAACTACAGGCCAATATCCATGATGAACATAGATGCAAAAATCTTCAATAAAATACTGGCAAGCCGATTACAACAGCACATCAAAAAGCTTATCCACCATGATCAAGTAGGATTCATCCCGGGGATGCAAGGCTGGTTCAATATACGCAAGTCTATAAATGTAATTCACCACATAAACAGAACCAAAGACAAAAACCACATGATTATCTCAATTGATGCAGAGAAGGCCTTCGACAAAATTCAACAGCCCTTTATGCTAAAAACCCTCAATAAACTAGGTATTGATGGAACGTATCTCAAAATAATAAAAGCTATTTATGACAAACCGACAGCCAATATCATACTGAATGGGCAAAAACTGGAAGCATTCCCTTTGAAATCCGGCACTAGACAAGGATGCCCTCTCTCACCACTCCTATTCAATATAGTACTGGAAGTTCTAGCCAGAGCAATCAGGCAAGAAAAAGAAATAAAGGGTATTCAATTAGGAAAGGAGGAAGTCAAATTGTCTCTATTTGCAGATGACATGATTGTATATCTAGAAGATCCTATCACCTCAGCCCAAAATCTCCTGAAACTGATAAGCAACTTCAGCAAAGTCTCAGGATACAAAATCAATGTGCAAAAATCACAAGCATTCCTATACACCAATAACAGACTTAAAGAGAGCCAAATCAAGAACGAACTGCCATTCACAATTGCTACAAAGAGAATAAAATACCTAGGAATACAACTAACAAGGAACGTAAAGGACCTCTTCAAGGAGAACTACAAATCACTGCTCAACGAAATAAGAGAGGACACAAACAGATGGAGAAACATTCCATGTTCATGGTTAGGAAGAATTAATATCGTGAAAATGGCCATACTGCCCAAAGTAATTTACAGATTCAACGCTATCCCCATCAAGCTACCAATGACCTTCCTCACAGAACTGGAAAAAACCACCTTAAACTTCATATGGAACCAAAAGAGAGCCCGCATAGCCAAGTCAATTCTAAGCAAAAACATTCATCTTAAAGACAGAAATAGTTTGATCGCTTCTTACTAAAATTTGAAAGGATCTGTTCATTTGTTACCAGCAACATCTTTTGTTGATAAAGTAGCTTATGAAGTTTTTACTGATTACAAACTCACCAGTACATATGTGATTATACACCCCAAAAAGGTGACAAGTTTTGAGTCCAACTTTCCATACAGCTATAGATAGATAGACAGAGGCATGCATACACACATGTGTGCATATAATCACACATATATACATAAAGGCCCAGGTGCAGAACAAAACTTTTGCTTTGAAAAATGCTGTGGTCTAATTGGTTTGGAAATTCTGGTACCTTAACTTATACACCAGGAGATGCTGATGTTAATTTTAGTTGTTAACTTGACTGGATTAAAGAATACTCAGATAGCTGATAGGGCATGACTTTGGCATATGTCTGTGTGATTGTTATAGAAGAGATTGGCATTTGAATCAGTGGGGTGAGTAAAGAAGATCCACACCCACCCAAGGTGGGTGGACATCATCCAATCAGCTGAGTGCCTGGTTAGAACAAAAAGTCAGAGGAAAGGTGAATTCTTTCTCTCTCCCTCTGTTTCTCTCTCGCTGTCTCCTGCAGTTGGGATACTCTCTTTCTCCTGCCTTTGGATATCAGAACTCCAGGTTCTCCAGTCTTTGGACTCCAGGACTTGCACCAACGCCCACAGGTTCTCAGGCCTTCAGCCTTGGAATGAAAGCTACACCACTGGCTTTCCTGGTTCTCCAGCTTGCAGAGGGCATATTGTGGAACTCCTCAGCTTACATAATTACATGAACCAGTACCCCTAATAAGTCCCCTCTTATCTATCTATCTATCTATCTCGTGTCCTATTGGTTATATCTTTCTGGGGAACCCTAATACAAAGATCATATTTAATTTTCACTGTTCATATTAATAAATATTTATTGAGCATATTTCTGTGTTAGGGACAAAGACATTTATACTTGGATCTCTAAAGCAAATCTCTACCTTTGAAGAATGTAACCTGAATTTTTTTGTCATTTGAATCAAAGTATTCTCATAAGTAACATTTAAGATAACTTGTTAATTTTCCAGTGATTCTTACTTTCAAAATTTAATGGTTGCTTCATGAAATTATTACAATGAAATACTTCTTCTAAAACACTTCCTCAGCCATTTGTCTCAGTCTGCTGATACACCAAAATACCATAGACTGAGCGGCTTACACAACAGATATTTATTTCTCATAGTTCTGGAGGCAGCAAACCCAGGATCAGGGTGCCAGTGCGGCCAGGTTGCTGTTGAGGGCTCTCTTCCTCACTTGCTGAAGGCCACCTTTCTGCTGTATCCTCACGTAGTGGAGAGTGAAAGTTCTGGTATTTCTCCCTCTTCTTATAAGGACACTGATGCCATCATGGAGGCTTTACCCTCATGACCACATCTAAACCTAATTCCCTTTCAAGGGCCCCACCTCCTATTGCCATTACACTGGGGATTGGGGCTTCGACATATGGCTTTTGGTGAACCACCAACTTCAGTTCCTAACACCACTGCTATAGAATGTTTGTGTCCCCCCAAATTCATATTTTGCAACTAATCTTTAATGGTATAATATGAGAAGGTGGGGCCATTGGGAGGCAATTATGTCATGAAGGCTCTGGTCACATTAATGGCATTAGTGCCCTTATAAAAGAAACCCAAGAGAGCTAGCTGGTCTTGTCTGCCAGGTGAGCATGCAGCAAAAAGTGCCATAAGCAAGAGAGCAAGCCCTCACTAGACACCAAATCTACCAGCACCTTGATTGTGAACTTATTAGCCTCCAGGACTGTGAGCAATACACTTCTACTGTGTATAGACTACACAGTTCATGATACTTTGTTAGAGCAGCCCAAAAGGACTGAGACAACTACTCATTGCCAGACCTCTAGATGTGATCATTACAACCTTCCTGACCTGGACCTCATCTGTGTTGCTGATCTATGCATCAGTAATGGGAAGAACAACAACAAAGACTGTCAAAGGCAGGAAAACAGCACATATTCAAGGACTCTAACAGGAAAAGGGAAGGGTTTAACTTCAAAATGCCATCATTGTCTTAACACCAAACTGAAAGAACTGGCATCACTAGAGCTGTGGCAAAGGCCCAACAGTAAGGGAAGTGCGAGAGACTGAAGGAAGACATTCCAAAATGTTCCAGGGAGTTTCTTACTAGCATTCCCTCTTGACCATGTGAGGGTTTTCTGTGCTTTCTTCATCAGGCCTTTTTCAGTGATGAGTGAATCCCAAATAAAACTGACTTAAGAAACACAAAAGTACGCATGAAATCTACTGGCTCTTGTTACCTGGGAAGTTCAAGAATCCAAGGCATGACTGCATGTAGGCATTCAAATATTGTTCCTAGACCTAAGGGTATTTCCATGTCTTAGCTTTCAGAATCTTTGCTTCACCCTATACAGTCTGTTCCCACACAGTGGCTCCAAGCAGTACTCCATTTAACCATGATGTCCAGGGGCACAGAAGGTTCTGATTAGCCAAGCTTGTATCATGTGCCTACCCTGGGGACTAAGGGGTGGGGTTAGTCCCACTTGAACCACATGACCTGGGGGTAGGATCTGGTCCCTAAGAAGAGATAAGAACATCTTGATAAATGTCCACTAATGACAGACTGGATAAAGAAAATGTGGCACATATATGCCATGGAATACTATGCAGCCATAAAAAAGGATGAGTTCATGTCCTTTGCAGGGACATGGATGAAGCTGGAAACCATCATTCTCAGCAAGCCGACACAAGAACAGAAAACCAAACACCGTGTGTTCTCACTCATAAGTGGGTGTTGAACAATAAGAACACATGGACACAGGGAGGGGAATATCACACACTGGGGCCTGTCGTGGGGTGAGGTGCTAGAGGAGGGATAGCAGGGAGTGGGGGGATAGGAGATGCACAGCAGTAGGAGAAATACCTAATGTAGATGACAGGGTGATGGATGCAGCAACCCATCATTGCACATGTATACCTATGTAACAAACCTGCATGTTCTGCACATGTACCCCAGAACTTAAAGTATAATAAAATAAATAAATGAAAATGCAATAGATGTTAGAATTTCAGTTCTCCGTGACTAATCTCTGGCTGCAACCCCAGGCAGGGAGTGTGCATTAAAACTTCAGGCTTTAAAGTCAAGCAGACCCATATTCATATCCCAGGTCTGCCACTTCTGGTACTAGGGGTCTCAGGCAAGTTGCATAATCTCTCTGTATCTGTATCTATAAAATGGAAATATTAATTGCACCTTGCTCATAGATTTCCAGTGAAGATTATATGAGACTATGTGTGTATAGAAAGCACAGTACAGTACCTGGCAAATAGTAACCAAGCACTTACATATGTAAAGAAGGAGTTGTGACTGAGAAGCATAGACAATGTAGAGACAAAATGAATTTTATCTCTGAACAGTCATGGGCACCTTTTAAAATCGTTGATAAGAAGATGGAAACAAAACAAACTTAATTCATCTACTGGTATTAAATGTTTCATAGGCATACTAAGATGTTTCTCAAGCATTTCATAAGGATTTCCATCACTACATTAAAGATTTTCTCAATGCTTTCATGACTTCAGAGAGGTAACCACTATTTAGCTTCTCCACCTTTATTAAAAGCATATGCATGATTTAAGAGAAGTATTTTGAAATATTAGGATTTTCACAGCCCTCAATTACTCATTTGTGGTCATCTGCAAATGCAGGCTACCTGCTTGTGTATTTTGATGGGGAAGAAAAGGGGAAATTCAGGACCTACATAAAAGATTGAAGTAAAATCTAATACAAAATGGAGATTGCTAACACAGCACAGAAGTGCCAAAACTGCATGGATAAGTGATTTTGAAAACCATCAAACAGACATTCCACAAGGTCAACCAAAATGCAGTGTGCCTGAGAGTAATGAGTGACTTTAGTCCAACAGTTATTAACGTTCCTGAGAGAATTTTTTTCTCTTTTACTAGTTTCTTTCCCTTATAGGAGAATATTATGTAATACATACATTTCATCTTGTCTTTAATTGCCTGGTTTAATAATTAATACTTAAAAAATTTTTTTAAAGTTTTTGCCATGCAAGAGAAATCTGGTTTGGTGTTGGAGTCTCTCGGAGTCAGTGACAAGAAAAAAGTACACCAAGTAAACTAACAAAAGGAAAGGTAAGAAGATCCAATCTAAAAATCCAACGAAGTCCACTTACTTTTCTTCCTTCCTTCATTTTTTCCTCCTTCTCTCCCTTCCTTCTTTCCTTTCTTCCTTCTTTAAGCACAAGCAATATATGACTATTTTGTCATATTCAAATGATATTTTTACAAACAAAACCAAATTTGATAATATGCTGAAGTTATGTGCCACACAAATACATAAACTTTGATATTCAGGATTAAATTTACATTGTTAATAGCAATGATTTTCTGTCTCAACTCTACACCAAAACACCTAAGTGAAAAATCCACTTGACTCTCTTGATAATATCACAACCAGCAGCCAAACAGTTTTATAATTAAATGCACCTTAATATTATTTCATGGGCATAGTATAGACATTATTGCCCTTATGAACTTCAATTGGAGTTGTTTGTAAGTGTAAACTTGAGTACTTCTCCTTTGGTGAATAAAAAAAATAGTTAAAGTAGTGTCATAGTTCAAACGTGTCAAAGATCATTTGTTGGAAAATTAATCCCCAATTTAACAGTGTTAGGAGATGGGAACTTTCAGAAGTGTTTAGGTCATGAAGGCTCTGTCCTCATGAATGGATTAATGTTGTTATGTTAGAAGTGGGTTTCTGATAAAAAGGGTAAGTATGGCTCTCTTTCCTCCTCTCTGTTTTGCATACATGCTCTTTTCTCTTTCTTCCTTCTGACATGGTATGACACAGTAAGAAGGCCCTTGACAGATGCAGGCCCCTTGACCTTGGACTTCCCAGCCTCCAGAACTACAAGCCAAATAAATTTCTGTTCATTATACATTACCCAGACTCTGGAATTCTGTTATAGCTGCACAAAACAAACCAAGACAAGTAATTTTAATTTTTAGGATACTCTCTCTTAAATTTCAAAAAATGACCATAAGGTTTTAAGCCCTTGGGCTTTGTTGTCAAACAGATGTGGGTTCAGTCTCAGATTTGTCATTTATTAATCATGATTTTGGAAAATTACTTAACAGACGTACATTCGAGTTTCTCTATCTATACAATGAAGATAATTTTAAAAACTACCTCAAAAATTGGTAATGAGGGTTAAATTAGATATTTCATGTGAAGAGCATCGACATACCATCTGACATACAATTAGCACACAATGCATTTAACTATAGATACTTAAATTCTGTACTTGTTTAAATTTAGTTTGCTTGTTTGTTTTACTTTGTTTTTAAAAGTCTTGGATCCATGAATGATGGATTGAAAATCAGATCAAATATTTTTCTATTTAAGTCCCGGAGATCACATGCTTATTGAGCATAAGGACTGCCTTAGTTAGCATTTTAACCCCAGACTCTCCCAGGAGGCCTGAGACAGACTAAGTACTGAATAATCAAGTGTTGAGCTTGTCATATTCTCCTCACTTTTCTTTTACTTTTTGCATAACAGATACTACTTTATGGGTGGTTGTGATTCTCCCTGGTCAACCTTGGGCAGAATTCAGCAATTCTCTTCATTCCCAAAGGAAAATCTATCCTCACTGGACCTTGGTTAAAAAATATATATATTTACAGGTATTTTTCTGGAGATTTAGCAGTAGGGCAAGAAAGAAGGATTTATACTACGTAGCATGGGTTTTCTTTTCAGATCTCCCAGATCCCTTTTGGTCTTCAGTCTTATAGACTCTCCAACAAAGCCCTTCCATCTCTAGTCTCTCTAGTTCAGCATCTTCTCTCACAATTGATTTCTTTACCCATTTTATATACAAATTAACTTAGCTCCTGTAATCTGGCATCTACATTGCTTTATGCAGTCACGTGTTGCTTAATCATGCAATATGTCCTGAGAAATGCAACATGAGGTGACTCTGTCATTGTGAAAACACCATAGTGTACTTACACAACCTAAGAGGTATAATGTACTATACACGTAGGCTATACGGCATAGCCTACTGATCCTACACTGCAACTCTGTATAGCATGTTACTGTATTGAATACCATATAAATGTTTACATGATGTTAAGTATTTTTGTATATAAGTAGATATAAATATAGAAACGGTAAAGTAAAAATAAAGCATTATAATCTTATGGACCACCATAATATATGGTCCATCTTTGAATGAAACATCATTATGAGATCCATGATTGTACCCTCTTTAAGGTAAGTAAACAAAAATTCTTTCATGTTTCAGGTTCTATGTTCTCTGAATGGGATGCTGTAGATAGCAAATGGTATTGTCTTTCAATTCTATTTTTTCCTTTTTCTATAAAGATTATATTTAATTTTTTATTGTCACACTAGACTGTAAACAGTGTGAACGTGAGGACTGTCAGTCAAGTTTGCCAATTTAGAATCAACCTACGATATAACTGGCACTCAGTAAATATTCATTTGTAATACATGTCATTGTAGAATAAATCTGCTTTCTAACTTGTGGGGAGTACATACTTAAAGACTTACATATTCTGTATCTAGCGAGCTTGCATGTGTGTGGATACGCACATGTATGCATGCGTGTGTCTGTGAGCATGTGTGTGTGTTGGGGAAACAGTGTTATTAACTTTCTCACACTTACATTAGAGACTCCTTTAAGATTTTTTTTCATCAAAAACTTGATCAAATCCTGTGATGCTTTAGCTAATGAATGAGGATATTACACTTAATTCCAGATGTCGAATCAAAAAGATTATAAAACAGTGTTTCATCAAAGGAAAACAGTGTTTTTGGTAATAACAACAAAGACATACAACTTCTGGGTAAAAAGTAAAGAAAATTGTGACATACTAATTCTCTCATTAGAGTCAGACATAGAAGACTTAGAGATATTCAGTTTGATATTTTTATTATATTTCCTTCATCCACATTGTCAGTTCTTTTGTTTTCTTGCATTTTTATTTTTAATCATCCTTGTTTTCCTCTCCTCCTGTGGCCAGTTCCCCTGATTCCATTTCTTACTTTCCTGCTATGTTCACTTCTTTCACTTGCTAACTTGATTTACCTGCCTTGCTTAGTATCAGTTTCTAACCTTTTCCCTTATTTTCCTCTGACTTCTTCTTATCCCCCCAGCTAATCTTTTGACCTTTTTGTAATCTCTTTTCTTTCCACATTATCTTGTTTTCAGAGTTGTCCTTATCTGCTTAGCCCTCAGTCAAGTTCAGGGGAACATTCAATCTGAAAAGTCTTTAGCCTATAAATGGATTACCAGTTGTCTCAGGAGGGTTGGCTCACCAAGATACCTGAAAAAGAACCTGTTTCCAAGGCCCCTCCAGAATAGATGAAGCCTCCACATTCTCTTCTCTGCTCTTCCTCACTGTCTCACCTGCTCAGTGTTTTGAATACTTCAGGGACAATTTCTAAGTAAAAGAGGCATATTGGTTAGCTCAAGTTTTCTCCAATTATTTATTGTTTTCTCACCCTTTTTCCTCTACCTTCTGTCTTAAGGTTTTTAAAGACTGAGGGGCAACTTAGCACAGGCCTGCCTGCATCTTTCAGATTTAAATTGATACTCTAAAAAGCCTGGCCACCTCCAAGGCAAATGTTTCCAAAGTTTCAATTTAGTTTTCATTAGGAACCAGGCAGCCCCGTGCCAGCCTGTCTGCCCATTTAAACAAGGCCTCTCTCAGGGGATTATGCAGTTGCAAGTTGAAATATCTATATGCAAATGAGCCTTTCTGTATTTGCTATCAGCTACCACAGAAATTTTCCATTGCTTCAAAGCTATTTTTAAAAACACCAGAAAAACAGAGAGAGAGAGAGAGAAAAAAAAGTGAAATCTGTTTATCATAGATGGAAACCCTGAAGAAAGAATGGAAGGTTAGCTCCCACCCTTCCCACTCCCCCCCAACCCCACTTACCCCTTCTAACAGCTGCAAGAGGTAGAGTATCCACCCCCCAATCCCATGGAACATAAACATATCCTAAGGCAAGGTTATTTTACAGTTCTAATTTATCCAAAATAAATAGCTGGGGCACAACAGAAGTAAGAAAGCTTCTCTTGAGGTGATAAACATAAGGAAGTTCAGAGCTGGTCTGAAGTTTGCAAACAAAATAAATGCTGTATTTTAAAAAGTATAGAATTAAATCTATGTTATTTGCACAAATATGGGGAAGAGCATTGTGGATGTGATGGTGCATGTATTATGTAAACTTAAAAGTATTTTTACGTTTTGAGTTGTAAGGTGTATTTGTGCAAATGTTGAATATTGTGAGACCCAGTCAAACATGTCTATTAGTACTTGAGCAGATCTTCTGGGCTTCAGTTCCTTATCTATAAATTATAGACTAAACTGAATCAGTGATTCCTAAATTATTAGAAGATCCCTCACTACTTTAACTTCGTATTTGGAAACAATTTCAAACTTAAAGAAAAATTATAAGACAGATATAAGGAACACTCTTTATCCTTCACCCAGATTCTTATACAGTTAATATTTTGTCCCGATTGCTTTACCATTGCTTCAATCAATCAATCAATCTATCTTATCTATCAATCCATCTATCTTATCTATCAATCTATAATTTTTTACTGAATGGTTTGAATGTTATATACATAAGGCTCCTTTACTTCTAAATTTCAGTACAGTTTGAACTTCTTTTCAAGTGCATGCACAAATAATCCATTGCAGAAAAATCTACCATCATTGATTAAGACTCAAAGGCAGCAAATACTTTCACTGACATCTGTAAAGAATCGGTGCGGCCCACATGCTCTCACTCATAAGTGGATGTTGAACAATGAGAACACATGGACACATGGAGGTGAACATCGCACACCGCGGCCTGTCGGGGGTTGAGGGGACTAGGGGAGGGATAGCAGTGGGTTGGGGGATTGGGGAGGGATAGCATTAAGAGGCATACCTAATGTAGATGACTGGAAGATGGATGCAGCAAACCACCATAGCACGTGTATACCTATGTAACAAGCCTGTATGTTCTACACATGTACCCCAGAACTTAAGATATATTAAAAAAAAAAAAAAGAATCCGTGTGGCAAACACTCATTTTCTGATGACCATGAACTTAAAGTAACCTGATGTTTACCCTAATCTTCTGTTTCTCATTTGAAGATGGGCAGAATAGTGAATACTATTTATAATTTGCTTACTTTGTGCCAGGCAATTATAAATGTTACTTCACTTAGCCCTACAACAAATGTTCAAAGTAGACATTATGAAGTAGGTATATGAACAAAGGATGGAGAGAAATGAAGTAAATGGTGCTTAGTGTCATTTTAGATAGGCCAATCAGAAAAGGCCTTCCCTTAAAGATGACATCTAAATGAAGAATTCTGATCCTGTTAGAAAAAAAAAAATTACTGCTTCCCACAGTGACTTTATCAGTTAGGATCTACATGCAGCTATTAGAAACTCAATTTCAGAAATCCAAAGAAATTAGAAGTTCTTTTATTCATATGTAGAGAAAATTCAGAGGTAGGCAGTTTTGGACTATTTTATTAACTCTACAACCATCAGGAACTTAGTCGTCTGTGTTTTCATTATGCATTCTTAGTGCATGCTTTCAATCTTAAAATTAGTCTTATGTCTAAGATGGCTGGTGGAGCTCTAGTTATTCTATTTATATTCGACACAGGCAGTAAGAGGAAAGACAAAATGTCATCTCTCCCTAAGGAGCTCCCCTAAGTCAGCTGGCTTCTTTTAAGTGTTAACTAAAGACCTCTGCTTACATGTCATTAACTGAGGTAAGCTTGAAAATGTGGGCTTTAGCTGGTAGCAAAGCCATCCAGAATAAATTGGGATTGATGGGTGGAAAGGGGAGAATCATATTGTGTGAGGAGTTATCAGACTTTGATTCAGAGATGTGAAAAAAAATCTGAATTCTGTCTTAGTTTGAATTCACCCAAAAACAGGACCTGAGACTAGTTTATTTAGGAGGGGATCTTAGGAAGTTAGGGAGTTGGAAAATGAGAACACAGTTACCAGATTCAGCAAATAACAATATAGAAAGCCCAGTAAATTTAAAGTTCTGATTTTAAAAAAGCCAGCAAATTTTTAGTATAAATATGTCCCAGACCTTGCATGAGAAATACTTACACTAAACAAATTATTCACTGTTTATCTGAAATTCAGACTGAGCTGGGCTACCTGGCAGCCCTAGCAGGGAAAAGAGTCATTGAAGGGTACAATAATAAATAGGTTATCAGTGTGGAAAACTGAGGTTCCAACTTGGCTGGGCACCTTCTGAGAAACCATATAAAATCTATCTTGGGGCCAGGCGCGGTGGCTCACGACTATAATCGCAGCACTTTGGGAGGCCTAGGGAGGCAGATCACCTGAGGTCAGGAGTTCGAGACCAGCCTGGTCAACATGGTGAAACCCTGTCCCTACTAAAAATACAAAAGAAGTTAGTCAGGCATGGGGGCACATACCTGCCCAGCTACTTAAGAGGCTGAGGCAGGAGAATCGCTTGAACCCTAGAGGTGGAGGTTGCAGTGAGCCGAGATCGCGCTGCTGCACTCCAGCCTGGGCAACAGAGTAAGAATCTGTCTCAAAATAAATAAGCAAATAAACTGTATCCTAGAATTGAACTTCAGCAGGACCAAAAGCCTCAGGCAATTTTCCATGGACTCCCACCACAAGGGCAGCAGTAACAATTCTTTGGCTCTTCAGAATTGTTCTGACTTGTGACTAAGCAAGCTCCTACTGCTTGGGAAGGAAGCACTCCAGCAAAGAAACAGAGAGAAGCAGGCATTTAAAGTGGGAAGCATTCCACAGGGTACCTGAAACTGCCCCCCACAGGAGCACAGAATTCAGAAGTGAGCCCTGGGGACACGCCGCAGGGAATCAACAGGGTCAGCTAGGCCCTCTTTTCATTAGCTCTCTGGCTTTACTTCTTGCTCACAAAGAACTCTGTGATTGTCATATGGCTTCCTAAAAGTTACAGGGAGAGAGTGTGACTGAGGCCTGAGACCTCCATCTGTGGCTTTCAATGCACAGGAATCAATGAACACTCTGCTCTTCTATATTGGCCATGGGAGCTCAATGCATCTGCTCCTAAGAAATGTACTTACTTTTGGGGTACTGACAATATATGTGTCTGGACCAGTAAGACTGTGGAACAGGCCTCCAGACAGTGCCAAGATGCTGTTACAAAGAATGGTATCCTCTGGAGCCTCCTGAGAGATAGCAAGCTTTCTCCTCACAGCCCTGCAACCTGGAAACAGTATTTCAACGGTTGTGTCACATTTCCTCTATTTTGCATTTTTACAACCTTCATTTTCCAGATGGGCAAGTTGAATTTCTGGTGTGGACACTGCCCCACAAAAAGCTCATCTTGCGTGAATTACTAGGTAAAGGCTTTGATTTTAAACCTTAAGTCATTCGTAGCTTAATGAAAAGCACCTGGTAATTACATACTCCTTCCTATTTACAGTGTGGGGTCTTGGAGTGATTCAGAGGGGGCTCACATTTCTTAGCAGAGTTTTAGTAGCAACAGAAAAAGTGTGAAGTTTCTTTCGGGTCTGTGTCTAACTCTAGTAGCTACTACAAAGCGCTCAGGGGTACGGTGTGAAATCAGAATGTTGTGTCTTCTTCTTGGAGTGGGTAACTCAGGAGCTGGAGAAAGCTATGCTTTAATGCATAAATATGCTTGAGTTACATTTTTAAAATTTGATTAGAATATATGTTAGCCTAGGTTCTGCAGGAAGCAGATCCACTTTTCCTACTTCACTTACCTTGCCTACTTCACTCTGTTGCAGGTTTTACCCCCAAAGTACTCCCTCCGTAAATTACTTGGCAAGAATCCTAAGACAAGCTCTGAGACAGGTGAGCCTGAGAGGCTCTGAGGTACTGCCTAAGAGGGAAATGATGTAGACTGAAAGGGGACCTGGTCTAACAGAAATAATTTCACATAGACATATTGGTGACAGTTTCCTGTCACTTTAAACTATAAATATTATAAACACCAGTTTGCTAAACTTTCAGTTCTTAGATTTAAGAACCCTAAACTTTATTCATAGAATACAATGATTAATATGCTACTAGCTGCCACACAACTTCTCTTAGGCGGCAACCTTCAAGCAAGAGTATCTAATAGCATGTCCATCTTTTTGCTGGGATTTGCTGGCATGCAAACTTCACTGGCGAATTTTAATTAGAATCGTAGAATTTTATAGCTGGAACAAATTTTAGGGATCATGTAACCCAACTCTCTTAGGTTACGAACAAACAGAAGCCAACAAAATCCAATTATTGCCCAGGGTCATTCAGCTACCAAATGGCAGAATAGGGACAGTAATCCATTCTCGCAGGCGCAAAATCCAACAGTGTTTTCACTGAACCACGTTATCTGTCCTTTACCAAACTGTATATGATTCAGATGGAGGACAAAGAAAGAAGATCCAACTGTTTCTTTCATTACTCATTGAGTCATATCACTGAGTTTATAAATGAGTTACATTAGTATTTGCTTTCATCTAGTAATGAGTTTGTAATGTTAAATTATAAACTCATCCTCTGTTCCTGTTCTTTTTCTCTCTGTATAAGCTTCAGCCAATGACTACAAATAACAATAAACATATAACCATCCACTGGAGGGAAGAGCTTACAGGCAGAACCACCGATATTGTGGTATTTCAGTTAAGATATGGCTGGAATTTGCCTGAACTAGACTAAATGAACTCAATTTCAATAAGGCTTAGGTTGTCTCTAAATGGAATGAATGTTATGGATAGAAATATTGTTGCACACATATGTCCACATATACCTTGTCTTTTGCCTTGAAAAATGGAATTATAGAGAATAAAAAAGAAATCCTGTAGAGCCCAGCCATTTCCCTGTGATCGAACAAAATCACTGTTTCCTTTTCCTTAATTATAGCTATCTGAGCACAGTGACCTTTACACGCATTAGGTTGATCTTCAAACACAAGCAGACTTGCCAGTCTTGAAAGATTACAAACCCCAAAGCCACTGGACATTTGTTTCTTATTGAATTTTTTGTCTCAGTTTGCAACAAAAGTGAGACCTCCTAAAGGAAAGGTTTCTGTCTTAAGTGATATAATTTGGCTACTGGGAATTTACATTAGATTACCCTCTGTAATGAATAGTTTTATAGCAAAAGGGAGACTATTCCCCGCTCAGGTGTCCAGGGCTAATGACGTAATCTTTTCCCTAATGATATCATGGCAGTGACTGCCATTTCCCAGTTCATAGTAAGTCTTAAAAAACCAGTACTTTTGTTTACTTCCACTGAACATGTGGGAAGGAGGGATAAAGTTATAACAGTTGAGAAAGGTCTGTTTACCTTTTTAAACTCTAGAAAAGAGAGCCTTCAACAGCTTCAATTTTCAGCCTGGTTATTTCTGTAGTTCCTCTGTTGAAAAATTTCAACCCCATATTAAATTGAAGATGGTTTACCATTATTCTCAAACCTCCCAAATGATCCATTACTAACATCTGATTCAATCTAAGAGTGATAGTTATGTTAACAGTTATATGCTCCTGAAGGGTACATAGCATTTGGTGTGGTTGTATTCAGAGCCCTCTTCTAAGTTACAGACTGCCAACTTCTCATTGCATCCTCACGTGGAGGAAAGAGAGAGAAAAGCAGGTCTCGTATGTCTTCATTTTTTGTTTGAGACAGTCTCGTTCCTTTCTCAGGTGAGAATGCATTGGTGCAATCATAGTCCACTGCAGCCTTGAACTCCTGTACTCAAGTGATTCTCTGGCCTCAGCCTCCAGAGTAGCTGGGACTATAGGCGCATATCACCACACCTGACTAATTTTTTTATTTTTTGTAGAGACAGGTCTCACTATGCTTCCCAGGCTGCTCTCAAACTCCTGGCCTCAAGTGATCCTCTGGTGTCAGCCTCCCAAAGTGTTTGGATTATAGGTGTGAGCCACCATGCCTGCCCTCTCACATTTTTTTTATAAGAGCAGTCATCCCATTCATGAATGCTCCACACTCATGTGCTAATTGCTTCCCAAAGGCTTCACTTCCAAAAATTGCCACAATGGGAGTAGGATTTCAAGATATAAATTTCAAGGGTACACTAACATTCAGTCCATTGCACCTTCTGTAGACATCACGCTAATTTGCATTTCCCTCAGCAATAGATGGATTTATCATTTTCCCCACATTCTTTCCAATAAATTATTGTAGTTTTTTTTTTACAATCTGATAAGTGAAAATTGTACCTGCTATTCTTAATTTGCATTTGATTATGAGACGTGTTTAAATGACATTTGTGTTCGTATTCCTTAATCGTTAATTCATTGTCTATCAGTTTTCCACCATTTTCCTATTTATTGGGGCTCTTTACATATTCATTAAAGAGACCCAATGTCATGGGTATCCAAAGAGTATTTTTGTATAGAGCATCTCCACTTCTGCAACACAAAAAATTGATAAAGTAGTTTTGTTTCCCAAAAAGTACTAGCTTATAATGGAATTCTATGGTGTAAGCTTTAGTCAACACCCATAGCTACATAACAGTCGTTACCCAAAGCATGGATTATTTCCATTTATTCTTCCATTGTCAAGTCAGCATTTCCAAAAATTTATTCAATGGAATGTTAAGTGTATATAATTCATAAGAAGGGGGCAGATAGAGTAAAATAAGAAATACTTTATAGACAAATAATCTTGATTTAAACATAGTTAAATGAAATTCTTTAAGGATTAATCAAAGTTGTAATGCGCCAAATCTTTATGAAATGAGCATAGTACAAATGTTTCAAAATTATTTGCCTGCATACCTGTCTCCTGAGGCTAGTATTCTGCTAAACACAGTTTGGGAGGTAGTCCCTTAAAGTAAAGACCTTTGCTTTGATTATGACTATTACTAAATTGTTCGCTTTGTAAGGAGCCTTGAATTTCACAAGTAACAGCAAATATTTCTCATGCTATTATTCCTGATAATTAAATTTTTGAACTCCTGACCTCAGGTGATCCACCCACCTCAGCCTCCCAAAGTGATAGGATTACAGGCGTGAGCCACCACGGCCGGTGATAATTAAATTTTAAGTTGAGACAATAAATCATTACCTGGTAACATCATTCATTCATGCTATGGTTTTAATGTATGTGTTCCCCCAGAATTCATAATTTAGAACTTAAACCTCAAGGGGATGGTATTAACAGATGGGGCCTTTGGAAGGTGGAGACTTTGGGAAAGCCATAAAGGCTCCACCCTCATGGATGGGATTTGTGCACTTACAAAAGGGCTAGAGGGAATGAATTCATCGATTTTTGATTTTCTGTCTTTCTCCCTATAAGGAACAGCAACAAGGCACCATCTTTGAAGCAAGAAACAGTCCCTCCTCAAACACTGAATCTGCCAGCACCTTCATCTTGGACTTCCACAACTGTGAACAATATATTTCTGTTGTTGACAAACTACCCAGTCTAAGATGTTTTGCTATAGCAGCCCAAACAGACTAAAACAATTTGATTTTCTAATTATTCCTTCAAAACACAAATATTAAGTTGTGACCCGCCTCCAAGACATATGTTTGCATGTTGGAGCATGTTATGAACCCCTCATAGATCTGAATACATACACTGTTTCCTCAGTAGTTCATGCTTATGGAATTCTTATGGGACCTGTGGAGACGACCACAAATCAGACGGAATGTGGGAGCTCATTGTTTTGAAATTAAGCACCAAAATACTCTCTCAGGTGCCTTGTGTAAGTATGATGTTTGTCTTATCAATGTCACCTTCAACGTTACAGCTGGAGTATTCCTTAAATTAATTATCTTATCTGATTTTCACTGTAGCCCTGGGAGGTGAGTCACTGCCCCCATTTGACAGATAATGACACAGATACAGGATAGGTGGCATGCCCAAAGCATCAGTCCGAGATAGTGACTGAGCTAGAGCTGACACTCAGGCACCTGAAGCTGTCACAAAACCTGTACCCTGGAGACAGTTATACCCTTCCTGAAGCTGAGCTGAAGTGAACAAGACCATGTGTTACAATAGTCACAGTCACTCACTGCTTCTAACCAAATGCATTTCTTTTTCCTTTCTGGATTCTAAATCACAACAGAATACTAAAAGTATATAAATATCCAATATGTACTTATAAAACCCTCCATGGGAGGAATCTGAATCCACTTGAGCAGGAATGGGAGACACCTGTGAAACTATTACATGAGAGTTCTGAGAAGTGTGGATTGCTACAACTAGTCCAGGCTTTGGAATTCACAAATGTGGGCTCAGCTTTTGGGCTCGCACATTCCTGTGTGGCCTCTGGTAAGTTACCAAAACTCTCTGTTCTGAGTTTATTTTTCTGTGGAGTAAAAATAGTTTTCTCATAGGATTATAATGAATGTCCAATGAGGTGAGTTTTTGCAGTGAGTCAGTTTTCACCATGAGGCACTTTTCATGGCAGGAGGTGAGTGGTGGGTTAAGGAGCATTACTGATTGAGCTCTGCCTCCTGTGAGATCAGCAGTGGCAGTGGGTTCTCAGAGGAGTGCAAACCCTATTGAGAACTGCACATGCGAGAGATCTAAGCCTGTATGCTCCTTATGAGAATCTAATGCCTGATGATCTGAGGTGGAACAGTTTCATCCCAAAAATCCCCCTCCCACTACCCAACCCCCATTTCTGTGAGGGTTATTTTCCGGTAGGAATAGCATATCACTAAAGCAGGCCTTTTGATATTAAATTTTTTAAAAAGCAAAATTAAAGGAGTTTTAAAAATTATAATTTTTTAAAAAGCAAAATTATAGAAGTTTAGATTTGAATCAAATGTGTAGGGTTTCTAGGTAATTTTTTTTTTTTTTTTTTTTTTTGGGAGACAGAGTTTCGCTCTTGTTACCCAGGCTAGAGTGCAATGGCACGATCTCGGCTCACCGCAACCTCCGTCTCCTGGGTTCAGGCAATTCTCCTGCCTCAGCCTCCTGAGTAGCTGGGATTACAGGCACGCGCCACCATGCCCAGCTAATTTTTTGTATTAGTAGAGACGGGGTTTCACCATGTTGACCAGGATTGTCTCGATCTCTTGACCTCGTGATCCACCCGCCTCGGCCTCCCAAAGTGCTGGGATTACAGGCTTGAGCCACCGCGCCCGGCCTAGGTAATTTTTACAGAATTGCTTGTTGCTTCAACTGTCTCCGACCTCTGCTCTTAGTGGAGATGGGGATGGGGCTAGAGACAACACACTTGCAATTTTGTATCCTGATGTCTTTTCTCCCACTATGAAATATTCCATTTCTTTGTTAAGACTGCTGAGGAATTTTTTTTCTTTTATCATAAGAAACAAACCCCACCTTTATTCCTTCACTTCCCCTGCCATTTTCTGGTTCTTGTGTTGACTGCAGCAGGCCAGCTGTGGTTTCTCTTGCCATGATGACTTCTAATTGCCATGTATAGTATGTTCAAAGTCAAATAACTCCTCATTCTAAACAAACTCTGTAACTGCCCAGAGCAGCACTTATAATTCAGCCTAACCTAAAAAAACCACAAGGGTATATGACGTTATTTCCAATTTTCATAAGCAGGTCTTTGAAGTAAAAGCCTGTGAGAAAAGGCATACTTAGGTAGGTGTGGTCTTCAAAGATTCATATAAAAAGATGTAGAAGATTCACACTTTAAAAAGCTCAGTATTCTCCAGAGGGGAAGGGCAGCAGTTAGAGTTAAGTGCATTCAGGTGACCTCTGAAGGTCACCTGAATTTTTTTTGCAGTGAATGAGCTCCTGACCTTGAGGAGTGCTTAACAGATTTTTTTTTTGAAGCAGCACTGTGGGAAACATTCACAGAACCCTGGGAAACATGAATTCTGGAATCCTGCAAATCTTGCACAGGGCAGTCACCTGCCCCAATCGCATGAACTGCTTCCTAGACCCAGTCACAATAGACTGTGGGCACAACTTTTGCAGGCCCTGTTTGTACGTCAGCAGGCCGGACATCCCAGCTCCTGCTCAGGGCTCTAAATGCAAGACGGAAATATGGAGGAGGGACTTCTGAGGAGCAAATGTGTGGGACTCACAGGCAGACAAAGAAGATGTTCTGTGAAGTGGACAGGAGCCTGCACTGTTTGCTGTGCTCCAACTCTCAGGAGCATCAGGATCACAGACTCTGTCCCATGGACTGGGCTACTGAGGAATGCTGGGAGAAGCTCCTAAAGAAAATGCAGTTTTTAATCAGAAAAAAGCTTGTGGAAGTCACAGAAACCTGAACACAGAAACCACAAGAACCAGATGCTGGAAGGATGATGTGAGTTTAAGGCCAGAAGCAATCAGAGCTGAAAGCAGAAGATGCCGGCATTTCTCCATGAAGAAGAGCAACATCATTTGGAGAGGCCACCAAAAAAGGGTGAGGACATTTTTCAGCAACTCAAGGAAGGCAAAGCCAGAATGGAACATTGGAGGGAGATGGTAAGAGGAATGGATGAGGAGCTGAAGGAAATGGGCTATAAACCAGATGCAGAGCTACTCCAGTGCTTGTGGAGACGCAGTATGCAGGTGTGAGGCTCTGCTGCTGAAAGTGCCCGAGCCTGTGAATCCGGAGCTCAGTGCAGGGCCCACCGCTGGACTGGGGGACAGGCTGGGTGAATTCAGAGTTGATATCACTCTGCATCCTGAAAGAGCCAATAGTCATATCTTTCTGCATGGAGATTTGAGAAGCATGAATGTTGGGTGTGACCCTCAAGATGATCCCCCTATCACTGCAACACCTGGATGTGTTCTTTCATGGGGTGCTCAGACTTTCACATCTGGAAAATATTACTGGGAGGTTCATGTGGGGGACTCTTGTCATTGGGCTTTTGGAGTCTGTAACAATTACTGGAAAGAGAAGACACAGAATGACAAGATGAAGAGAAGGGACCCTCTCTTCTTGGATGTGTTAAGGAGGATGTTCACTGCAGTCTCTACCACTTCCACACTTAGGGTACAATTATGTTCCAAGACCTACCCACCAAGTCGAAGTTTTCCTGGATTGTGAAGGTAGAACTGTGAGCTCTGTTGATGTTGATCAAAGTTCCCTTATACACACCATCACTAATTGTTCCTTCTCGCCTCCTCTCAAGCCTATCCATTGCTGTAGTCACTTCTGAACCGGGACAAATCAGAAATGTGCCCACATGTTGCGGGAAGAACTTTATCCCAGGAAGTCTTCTTTTTTGTGCCTCACCAGAGAGGACAAATAAATTATATTTAATGTCTTTATTTATCCTTCTAATGTCATCAAAACTCATTAATAGTGTTTTCATAATATTTAATAGAAACATTTTAAAAAATTTGTTTTGGCCTCTTTTAAAATACAGAACTTTATTTTGGTTACTGAGGTTTTTGTTACTGCTGGTTAACAGAAAAGTCATTTCTTGGAAAATAGTAGAGGCAGCATTTTGTACAGTGACTCACATTGGGGCCACCGAACAAGTGCAAAGGACAGTGCCAGGGATAGAAGAGGCCAGCACTCTTCTGCCCAGTGTCCTCAGGGAGAAGCCAGTGTTCCTGGCTCCCTCTACCCCTTCCCATCACACCCAACACAGCAGCACGTAGGGCCCCATAGAACTGGCCATGCAGCCAAGTGCACGACAGCGACCCCTGCAGGCTGGTGAGGGCCCCACAGGAAAGGCCCAGTGGGAAGGGATTGTTCAGGCTGAGCTGGCCCTGCATCCAGCCCCCTTCCTCAAGCTGTGGGATCTGGGCTCACCTGGCTTTGGGACTTTGACACATTCACAGTACGGTTCAGTAAAGTCCTTTGGGAGCTGGCCTTTCTCTCCTCACTCAGGCCACTAATCCTACCCTAGCCCCAGGCTGGGATCTGGGGACACATAGATGTGGCCCTACGTACTGGGAGCACACAGGTGAGTGGTGGGGGGGCAGCCTATGGACCCAGAAAGCTCCAGGACAAGGCAGAAAGTGCTCAGTACCCTGAGAGGGAGCAGAGAAAGGCCACTGAGGCCCAGAGGCAGAAAGAAGGCAGGGAGAGCTATGTGGAGGTGGCAGTGTCAGCTAAACCTTGAGGAAGTAGGACACAGAGTTGGCAGAGAAGGGCATGCCGGGAAGAGGAAAGATCATGAGCCATGGCACAGAGAGTCGGGGGGGTGCATGGCAGGGACAGTAAGGGCCAGTGCTTATCCATAAGATCAGATGCAAATGAGAGGCCCAGGTACCCCCATCTGGACAGGCTGATACCCAGGAGGGGTGGCTGGTGTGGGCATGCTCACATGGGGTTTAAATCCTCCTGCATTTGGCAGCTTCTTGGGGATGGAGTAGAGCCTCGTGCATTCCTGTCCACCCAGCCTAGCACCTGCCTGCACTCCTGAGCCACACCTGTTTCAGCATGTCCCCTTATCATCCCTGGGGCAGCCTTTCCCTTTCTGAGGGGCTCCAATTGCTCCCAGTTCCTTCCTCCCTCCCAGGTCCATGTCCAAGTCCTCAAGTCAACCAAATTCAAATCCTCCAGCCTTCAGAGACAGGAAGGGATTGAGAGGGAGAGAGGTCTAGTAGAGGGGAATATTCTGGGGCAGTTGTCCCTCTCCACCTCACTAGAATCACTTCCCACCATCAAAAGTAAATCTGCTCTTTCCTGAGAAGAGTCTGGGTTTGGTGAGTGTAAAACACAGTTCCCTAGAACTTAAAGAAAATCCTGACCAAAAGCTTCAGCATTTGAGTCTCCCCAGCTCTTCACAATTTTTATGTGACTGGAAATGCACCAGCTTCTATCCCATTTCCCACTTCCTTCTTGTTAAGGACTGTGGCCCTGAAGTGTCAGGAGGTACCTTGTTTTGGAGGCCTGGGACCCATTTGTTGAGGTGGGTGGTAAGGGGGGTCAGAGTCTTCTCAGGCACTATTTCCACCTTAGCTTCTCTAAGCACCCGTCCAGGCTTGGCCCTGAAGCAGGTCTGTGTCCTCACAGGATGGTGCAGAAGACACTGCAGTGTCTTCCATGAATTTGGTCCCTGGTGCCAAAAAGGTTGGGGACTGCTGGTCTAGAGACTCTGGGTTTCATTTTCACTTCTACATTGAGCCACAGAACTAGGTTAGCTCTCTTGGAGCCGGTGTTAATCAACGCAGCCCACAGAGGAGAGATAACGGATCCCTTCCATTCAAGTGATTCTTAAACTCTTTGTGATAATAAGTTTATAAATACTCTCCTGAAAAAAAATGCACAAAACTTTGCCCACAATCTTTGGGGGTCATGGACTCCTAGCAACCCTTCATGGATCTTCAAAGGAAGCATAGGGACTCCTACATGGGAGAGACATTAGTGGTAAAATAGGTCACTCAGCTCTTTCTCTCTTTCATGGAAATGTACACTATCTTTTCTTTTCCTTTTCCTTCTTTCTTGTTTTCTTTTTTTAATGTTTTAAAGTTTTCCTTTCAGGAAAAGCACTTTAACAAGAGCAGCGTGATTTGGACCACTTTGATCTGTCATACCCTTGGGGGCACCTGCTTTTCCCATCCTGACACAGGGACACTGCTCTCTTATCTACTGACTGGGAGAGTATCAGGGCTGTCATCCTCTGCCAAAGCTCCCACAATCTGTTCAGGTGCCTGGCACGCTTTGATAACCTTTAACCTCTGTTATTTCATGTGTCCCACATAAGAAGTCATTAACTCTCATCACCAGAATATCAGAAAGAAGGTGGAGCTTGCAGCACCTTCCCTGTAATATTATGGGATGGGACGACTGCTGTCCAGGAGATCTATTCTACTGGGGAACAATGAGTCTATCTATTTGAAAATTCCTCACAAACAAAATCTGGTATAACCAAGTAGCAGTCTATGGAACAATACTAGACAAATGTTCATTTACCTCTGTCTTTGAGGCCAGTATTAAAACTAAGAATTTTGTTTCACAACAACATTTGGTATTTCACAGTTCCTGATTGCTCTAATTCTGACGTTCCATTTCGCTTCCCATTTGCCAAGATTTGTCAGAAGAGTCTTGTTTTCAAACATCTCTCCCTCTGAATTAGACTGTAGAAAAGCCCCAGGAGCTTACATGTCCCAAGACATTGGAGAGAGTCCTGGGCTCAAGGTTACCATGGCCACTGCAGAAATCCACAATTCCATTCGAAAGCAGGCTGGACACAAGATCTATAATAAAGGCTTCTGAGGTCTGGCTGTTTTGTGCTTAATCACTTTCTAGTATCTTTAGAAACACAATGCTAGTCTCTTTTTTTCCTGCAGTGCACAAGCGGTGTAGGGGAAAGAAGATACTTTTTGGGTCACCAAGTGTGACTACAGCAGCAAACAAACAGAACAAAATAATGAGACTCAATGTTACGTATGTAGCAGCTTTTCATGTCACCTTATCAGGATGACTACTGACCGCCTGGTAAAAGAAAGGTCCCGAGTCCCTTTCTCTTGAGACTCTATAGAAATGTCCTGAACTATTTGAACTGCTGCTCAAACTGGGCGGATAAGACACTGAGAGAGTCTATGATTGCCAGGGACTTAAGGAATTACTGTTTTCTGGATAAATTATAGAAATTTCTGCAATCACTTGGTATTTGGTAGACTCCATTATTTGAATTCTATTAAGACATTTGTTTGGATTGCAGGGAAAGGTTATTCTTTCCATTCTCACCATGCCCCCAGAGCATATTATTATTTATAATAATGTTTTAAAGTGTCTTATACTTCCGTTTGTTGTATTTTTATTTTTTCATGTGGGCCACTGATGCATAGCAAATAACTTTACTGCTAAATAAACGCTCTTTGGAAATGACAAGTCACTAATGTACTAAAAAAATGTTGTATTGTTGCACGGATTGCAACTGCTGTGATGATTGCAGTATCTTACATTTACCTCATACTTCTGTTAAGTTTCCATTCGATAGCTGAGCAAAAGAGGAAAGAACGAGTGACAGATGTTGGATCTCCAGCAGAAACTGTTCAATCTTGAGGACTGAAGATTAGAAGCCAACAGGCCTTGGTCCTAATGATAGTGTCCTTGACAGTGGCCTCATATCTCAGTTTCTCCATCCTGAGAAGATTAATGGCATAGCAGCTCTGACACATTAGGAGGGCAAGTTTGAAATATCTGTGGTTCTCCTTTCCTTAATACATCTCCTCTCATTTCCTTCCCATTTCCATTGAGTGACAACCAAGGAAGGACCCTAAGAGACAGGGAGGATAGAGGTTGGGATGGGGGTGACATCGCTTTTCCTTCTTTCATAGCCTGATTTCTGCTTTAGCATTTTTCTTCTTTTCTCTGCTATCAGTCTCGTCTTTGTGTGTCTCACAAGTACTTTCTCATGTTACCAGTATCACCCACAAACATTCTTATGTGGCCTCTTCCTCTACGTTACTGGACTGCTTCTAGCCATCATTTTACTTTATTTTCATACAAAAGGACTTGGAATGCTGTGGTTTAAATAAGGATGAGAGGCTAGAACTGGAATTTACTGAGTGACTAGTTAAGTGTGTGTGTTTATTTCCTACGGGTGCCACAATCCAGTGCCTTAAAACAACAGACATTTATTCTCTCACAGATCTGGAGGCCAGAGTCCAACATCAAAGGGTGGTGGCACGGCACTTCCTCTGGAGGCTCCAGAGGAAAAGCCTTCCCTGTTTCTTCCAGCTTTGTGTGGAAGCTGCATCATCTCAGTCTCCCCAATCTCCCCAGTCTCTGCGTCTGTCTTCACATGACCTTCTCCCCTACTCTCTGTGTCCGTGTGTCAACAAGAACACTTATCACTGGATTTATGGCCCACTCAGACAGATCAGGATAATCTCATTTCGAGATTCTTATATCTGCAAGACCTTATTTCCCAAATAAGGTCACATATCCAGGTTCTGACAAGTGTGGGCAAATGTTTGTTTGGGGCCACTACTCTAAACCCAAAGCAATGTGTATTAATAATTCATGAAATCTGTTAGGTAGGCAACAGAAACTCCAGTTTACAGATGAGAAAACTAAAGTCCAGGATTGTTAAGTAACTTGATAGGAAGCGGTGAACCCAGAATTCAAGTTTAGGTCAATGTGACATCAAAGTTTACTAAACTATATCTAAAAAGCACACCAGTTTTTGTCACCACTAATCTTCTTTGTGGCATCCAAAGGTAGACACAAAACCACTCCAACAAAAGGGAGATATTAATATCTCCAGTAAATACAAAGCATTCTCTAACCTAATACATTTTCTTTCACTTTCTGCTACAATGAACTTTCCAGATACAGTCTCATACATTAAAAGAAAAAAGCCAAAATTTTAATTTATTAAAAAGTCTATATTAAAAGTAAAAATGGCATGAAAGTAGGTATTAAATTTCTGACATAAGATGGGGAGAAAAAAGGTAACTGTGCCTCTTCATTTCTGTACATTAAAAAAATTGAGGTCCATGACCTCAAATGTATTCTCTGCTGAATGGAATCTGAAAATCAAAGAACTTCAGCCAACTGGCTCAATTTTTCTGTATTAGAGGAGGACACACTGGCAGTTTTTTCAGCACACAATCCAATATTTCCACTGACCTTCTGAACGTGTCCACATGGATATCCTGACATCACTTCAAATTCAACTCCGGCATCGTTTTTCTCCCAACATTGCTATTTCTACCTCCTTCCTTTGCTGTCATCATGCTCCCATTTACCAAGTTAAGAATTATTTGAGTCGGAGAATTTTGTTGCTCTTTTCTGCATGCATTCCTTTATTCCCCAAATGTTTTGGATATTTCTTCTGGGCCAAACACCATGCTGGGCACTGGAGATAAAAACCTCTCAAAAGACAAACATAATTGTGCCCTTCTGGGAGTTGATAGTCTAGAAAGAAAAACTGACACTGAGCACATAATGACAAATTTGAATCTTGATATAAAAGAGAAAGCAAAGGTTGCAAATAGAAGAGTGTTTCTGGAGAATCAAATTCATTCCTTTCTCCTCTGCCCGGCTCTTATTATACTCTTTATCATACCTGTTTTTTTCCCCTGAGGGTCATCCTGGAACATTTATTCTATTAATGTGTAAATTTATTTGGCTATGGGTTCTATTTTAAAAAAATTATTTCCATAGGTTTATGGGGAACAGATGGTATTTGGTTACATGAATAAGTTCTTTAGTGATGATTTATGAGATTTTGGTGCACGCATCATTCAAGCAGTATACACTGAACCCAATTTGTAGTCTTTATCCTTCACCCCCTTCCCATTCTTTCCCCACGAGTCCCCAAAGTCCATTGTATCATTCTTACGCTTTTGCATCCTCATAGTTTAGCTCCTTTGGTTTTCCAGTCATTCAGAATAATACTGACTTCTTGAGGTAGCCTCTCTGCCTTTAGTCCAACCTCCTATGACCCATTCTGCGGGCTACTCTATACCAAAACTTCCCGTGCCTCCCCTAATCATATGTTACTCTCCTCTTATGAGCTTTCAATAACACCCTTTTGCTTTATAGACTCTAATCTTTTATGTGGCATTTAAGACTTTCCTTTATGTGAACCCAACCCCTTTCAGTCCTGAATAGAGATTTTGAGGATGTTGGGGAAGAGGCTTATGGTTCTCCCTTATATTGGGAGCCTGGTATTGCTCTATAACAAGTCCTATTAGTACCATGAAACTTCTGTAACAGTCAACCTGCCCACTCATTAATCTATCCTAAGATATCTGACTCATCGCAAAACTGAACATTTATTCAAACTATTCTCCCAAGTGTGCCCCCTTTCCTCTTCCCTATCTCTCAAAATGCTATCCCTGCTTCAAAGAGCATTACTCTAAAACTTCCCTGACTCCAAGGTCTTTATCTCTTTTCCCTGAAATCAACACATTCATTGTCACACCTTTGGGTGAGGGAGTTCAACTGGTTTCTAGGATGTTATTGTTCTGTGTGTGCAACTATGAAGTATCTCCACAGTGAGAATGTGGGTTTCAGAAGAAGGACTAGTACTGGAGTCTCTGTTTCTTTGCCACCTGCACCATCCGATGAGTAAGCAGCCAATATTTTACATAATCATAGAGCTTTAGAGCTGAGGCCTGAGCATAATGAAGTCAGAAAGGTAAAGGATATGCAGCTGGTCAGTGGTATGAGTCAGAGCAGAATCTCCTGCTAATGAACAATGCTCTTTTTGAATAATGAATGAAAGAATGTAATAAATAAATAAATACAATGAGAAAAAACTTTTAGTCTTACTCAGTTCAGCCAGTGTTAAACCCTTTCTAAAGCATCGTGTTGCTCCACTGAGGCTGTGGTTTCTACAGGCACATGGCTATAACCATAGGTATTCAGTTTGAGTTCTGTTACCCATCTTGACATCACTGCTGCAGCTGTTGACGCCTCCCACCCACTGCCTACCTCCCATACACACTCTGATTTATTCTTGGCTATAAGTAGGGAACTTGAATTCAAAGCTGTCAGTTCAATTTTCCATGCCTGAGATTTGTGGTGTAGAAACACAGGGAGACACAACCCCACACTCTATGTGTGAGGTAGGATATTGTGTGAGATGAAAAAGGCAGTGGGAAGATGATCCTCTGATATCTCCTGCCTTTGAGACAGCTGGGGTTGGTTCTAATATTTTACCGAGCTCTGAGCTGTCAATCAGGAACCCAGAGGTGGGACAGGGGCACCCCAGGAAATCAAAGCAAACTCAATTATTACCTATATGCTGACAATGGCAAAACCATTTCATTACTCAGTTCTTCACAGAATGGGTTGGGGAATGAAGGCTGTGAAGAAATTAAAAGCATGAACATTTTTAATGAGTGCAATTATTGAATCATCAGTCACACAGTCCATCTGCTTCAGAGCATTCCAATGACTAGCAATATTCTAAAATACTGCATTGCATTTTCACATTCATGTAATCACATAAATGTTCTTTAAGGAACAGCTAATGATGTTCATATATCATGCTTATTCCTTCTATAACTCAGCATTCTCCTTTTGTCTGTTTCATTTTATTAGTCACTAATTTCACATTCTGACATCAACTTGGTGGGAATTTGCTGGCAACTGCATGAGTAAGAGGCTGCCCAGTGACATTAAATACTGTGTTATGGAATATTCATTGGTAGAGATAAACTAATGCAAAATTTATTTCAAAGGTCCTGTTTAGCCTGGAGTTTTGAGAGCAAAGTGAACTTGGTGTCAGGGCAAAGAGAGAGAACTCATTTTTAAAGTCATTTTCCAGAGATGATTAATCTACTGAGGAGAGAGGCGAAGCGATGACAGTGTATCAGTGAGAACACTGGGTTTGCTGAGGATGGCTCATATACCTTTGCAAATTAGAGCTTTCGGAGAGGAAGGGTGAAGATGGAATTCAGGGGAAAACAACTATACCCAAGGAATGGAATGTGGGAAAACAGTAAGACTGCAGTGGTTTGGGTTTGCTAAGAACTGAATTGTGTCCCTCTGAAAGAAATGTTCAAGTCCTAATCCCCAGTACCCATGAATGTGATCTTATTTAGAAATAGGCCTTTGCAGACGTAATTAAGTCAAGATAAGTTTATTGAGGTAAGCTTTCAATCTAAAGTCTAAAGACATGAGTTTTTAAATCTCATGTCCCCATAAGATAGAAAGACAGTCACGTGAAGACACAGATGCACAGGGACAGCACCGTGTGACAGCAGAAGCAGAGGCTGAAGCAGAGACTGAAGTGATGCAGCTGCAAACCAAGTGACTCCTGGGGCTACCAGAAGAAGAGGCAAAGAAGGATATCCCATTGTATACATAGAACACATTTCCTGTATCCAGTCATAAGTCGATGGACACTTAGATTGCTTCCATACACAATGGAATATGATAGAGCCTTTTAAAAAGAAGAAAATTATGTTATTTGTCACAAATGAATGAATGGGGAAGACATTATGCTAAATGAAATAAGCCAGGTACCGAAAAACCAGTACCGCATGATCTCACTTATATGTGGACTCTAAAACAATTGAACTCATAAAATTAGAGAGTAGAATGGTGGTGACCAGAGACTAAGGGGTGAAGTGGAGATGGAGAAAGGGGAGATGTTGATCAAAGGGTACAAATTTTCAGTTAGACAGAGAGAATAAATGTTAGCCATCTATTGCATAAAATGGTGACTATAATTAACAAAAACATATGGCATATTTCAAAATTGGCAAAGAAACAGATTTTAAAATTTCTCATTACAAAAAAATGATAAGTATCTAAGGTGATGGCTATGTTAATTAGCTCAATTTAATCATTCCACAATGGAAACCTATATCAAAACATCACATTGTGCCCCATAAATCTATACAATTATTATTTGTCAACTGAAAATAAAATTTTTGTAAAATACAATGAAGGATCCTCCCTTAGAGACTTCAGAGAGATTATTCTCCTGCCCGATACCTTAACTGCAGATTTGTTTCTTCCAGAATAGTGAAACAATAGCTTACTATTTTTTTGAGTCACCCAATTTGTAGCACAATACTTTGTTATGGCAACCCTAGGAAGCTCATACAAGGCATAAAGACAGTTGCTGTGATTTAGATCTCTACACAGTACACATTGATCAAGCACCTGACCATCTGTGCCTCATACTGGGCTCAGCACTGCAAAGCTGGTTAAGAGGTTATGTTTTCTTTGCTTTGCTTAGAAGGTTAAAGTAACACTGGTGTTACTCCTATCAGCCTGTCCACGCAATGAAGGCCTTCCATTTTGTTGTCGATCACTGCATTGACTTTTGGGAAAATGTACTGGTCTCTTAGATGATAGTATCACCTGAGAATGCTGATCCAGTTGAGATAATAGGTTTGAAAAGCTTTTGAAAAGAAATCACCAGAAAGGACACAATAGTAAGAGTATTCAGCTGCAGGCTAAGGTTCTCAGAGGGCACTCAGAGCTACAAGTAGACAGTTATCTGCACACATGGCTGTTGAATAGGGAGCCAGATGTTTCTCATCTGCATTACCTTAAAATCGTGTTGGAAACATTAAGTAGTCAATCAATACAAATTACTTAGACTAGTACTTGCACCATAGTAAGTGCTTTATATAGGCTACCCATTATTTTATATATAAGCATCTCTGAGTGCTTATGAATAGATTTCTGTATAAAAGTTGTAAGTAAAGTAATTTTCTAGGAAAATATGCTTTTTGGGGACTAGAATTTTTTGCCAGCTGATGCATCTTTCTGTCCATCAGAGATTCCTGTGGGATGGGAAGATCACAAAATAACTTTGAAAATAAGTAGTGTTGTTATTCAATGAATTTTGTAACATCTAATAACCTAGTAGAGTCTGGAAAGAACGAAAACAGAGAAAAGGGAGGGGATAAGAAAGCAAATAAGAGGGGTTTCCAAGATGGCCAAATAGGTAGTACAGCTCTAGAATGCAGTTCCCAGCAAGACAGATACAGAAGCCAAGTGGTCTCCGCAGTTCCAAATGAGGTACAGGTTCATTTTATGGGTCTGGCTGGACAGTGGGTAAAAATCAAAGAGGGCAAGTTGAGGCAGGTGCCCCACCCTGGAGGTGTGTGCAACTGCTCTGACCGGAGGATCGGGGCTCTCCCACTCCAGGACTTCACCCAAGCCCTCCACAACTCACAGAACAGGAGATCTTCACTGGGGTGAAAAGCCCCGACAAGCTGCCTGAACAGGGCTGAGCAGCAACTCCGGGGGTGCCAGGGTTGTTGGCACAGATCTAGGTGGAAGCACTGGCTGGCACCAAGAAAGCCTGCAGGATGGAGCTATGTGCCCCCTAGAAAGAAAGGGAACTGAAAGCAGGGAATCAGGCAATATGGCTGGGAGGATCCCTCCTTCACAAAGCCCAGGAGGCTCTCTCACTTGAGAGTATCACAGCCAACACGTCAGTTAGAGAGTGACCAGGGAGAGCTCAGTCGGGGGAAGGACAGCCGCCATTGCAGAGGCGGGCCTAATCTTCCTGAGTAAACAAAAGACATGGGAAATCTACTCAGCAGCTACACTAAATCCGTGGTAGCCCAGCAGCGCTTCTGCAGGCAGACAAAGGAAAGTCCGCCTCCCCAAGCAGCCACCTGAAAACAAATCCAGATAAATCCAAAAAGATAGGAAGAAACCAGCACAAAAAGGATGAAACCATCAAAGACCAGAATGCCTTGCACCCACCAAGGGAACACAACTCCTCACTAGCAAAAGAACAAGACAGGATGGAGAATGAATCTGATGAAGTGAAAGAAGCAGGATTCAGAAGGTGGATAATAAAAACTTCTCTGAGCTAAAGGAACATGTTCTAATGCAATGCAAAGAAACTAAAAACTGGCTCCTGAATGTCAACTGGATAAACAACAAAATGAAGGCAAAAATAAAGATGCTCTTTGAAACCAATGAGAATGAAGACACAATGTACCAGAATCTCTGGGATACATTTAAAGCAGTGTCTAGAGGAAAATTTATAGCAATAAATACCCACATGAGAAAGAAGGAAAGATCTAAAATCGACACCCTATCACCAAAATTGCAAGAGCTAGAGGAGCAAGATCAAAAAAACTCAAAAGCTAGCAGAAGACAAGAAATAACTAAGATCAGAGCAGAACTGAAGGAGATAGAGGCACAAAAAACCCTTCCAAAAAAATCAATAAATCCAGGAGCTGTTTTTTTTTAAGATCAACAAAATAGACTGCTAGCCAGACTAATAAAAAAGAAAAGACAGAAGAATCAAATAGATGCAATAAAAAACGATAAAGGGGATATCACCACCAATTCCACAGAAATACAAACTACTATCAGAGATTACTACAAACAACTCTATTGACAGAAACCAGTAAATCTGCAAGAAATGGATAAATTCCTGGACACTTGCACCCTCCCAAGACTAAACCGGGAAGAAGTTGAAACCCTGAATAGACCAATAACAAGGTCTGATGTTGAGGCAGCAATCAATAGCCTACCAACCAAAAAAAGTTCAGGTCCAGATGGGTTCACAGCCAAATTCTACCAGAAGTACAAAGATGAGCTGGTATCATTCCTTCTAAACTATTCCAAACAATACAAAAAGAAGGAATCCTCCCTGACTCATTTTATGAGATAAACATCATCCTGATACCAAAACCTGGTGGAGACCCAACTGAAAAAGAAAACTTCAGGCCAATATCCATGATGAACACCAATGCAAAAATCTTCAATAAAATACTGACAAACCGAATGCAACAGCACATCAAAAAGCTTATTCATCACGATCAAGTAGGTTTCATCACAGGGATGCAAGTCTTGTTCAACATGCACAAATCTATAAACGTAACATATCACATAAACAGAACCAAAGACAAAAACCACATTAACATCTCAATAGATGCAGAGAAGGCCTTTGACAAAATTCAACAGCCCTTTATGCTAAAATCCCTAAATAAACTGGCTATCGATGTAATGTATTACAAAATAATAAAAGCTATTTATGACAAATACATACTGAATGGGCAAAAACTGGAAGCATTCCCTTTGAAATCTGGCACTAGACAAGGATGCCCTCTCTCAACACTTCTATTCAATATACTATAGGAAGTTCTACCAGAGCAATCAGGCAAGAAAAAGAAATAAAAGGTATTCAATTAGGAAAGAAGGAAGTCAAATTGTCTCTATTTGCTGAGGACATGACTGTATATTTAGAAGACCCCATTGTCTCAGCCCAAAATCTCCTCAAACTGACAAGCAACTTCAGCAAAGTCTCAGGATACAAAATCAATGTGCAGAAATCACAAGCATTCCTATACACCAATAACAGACAAACAGAGAGCCAAATCAAGAGCGAACTCCCATTCGCAATTGCTACAAAAAGAATAAAATACCTAGGAATACAACTAACAAAGGATGTAAAGGACCTCTTCAAGGAGTACTACAAACCACTGCTTAAGGAAATAAGAGAGGACGCAAACAGATGGAAAAACATTCCATGCTAATGGTTAGGAAGAATCAGTATCATGAAAATGGCCATACTGCCCAAAGCAATTTATAGATTCAACACTATCCCCATCAAGCTACCAATGACCTTCTTACCAGAGCTGAAAAAACCACTTTAAACTTCATATGGAACCAAAAGAGAGCCCACATAGCCAAGACAATCCTAAGCAAAAAGAACAAAGCTGGAGGCATCATGCTACCTGATTTCAAACTTTATCACAAGGCTATAGTAATCAAAACAGCATGGTACTGGTACCAAAACAGAGATATAGACCAATAGAACAGAACAGAGGCCTCAGAAGTAATATCACACATCTACAACCATCCAATCTTTGACAAACCTGACAAAAATAAGCAATGGGGAAAGGATTCCCTGTTTAATAAATGGTGTTGGGAAAACTGGCTAGCAGTGTGCAGAAAGCAGAAACTGGACCCCTCCCTCATACCTTACACTAAAATTAACTCCAGATGGATTAAAGATTTAAACATAAAACCTAACACCATAAAAACCCTAGAAGAAAACCTAGGCCAAACCATTCAGGACATAGGCATAGGCAAGGACTTCATGACTAAAACACTAAAAGCAATGGCAACAAAAGCCAAAATAGACAAATGAGACCTAATTAAAATTGAGAGCTTCTGCACAGCGAAATAAACAATCATTAGAGTGAACCAGCAACAAACAGAATGGGAAAAATTTTTGCAATCTACCCATCTGACAAAGGGCTAATATCCAGAATCTACAAAGAACTAAAACAAATTTACAAGAAAAAAGCAAACAAACCCATTCAAAAGTAAGTGAAGGATATGAACAGACACTTTACAAAAGAAGACATATATGAGGCCAACAAACATATGAAAAAATGTTCATCATCACTGGTCATTAGAGAAAGGCAAATCAAAACCACATTGAGATATTATCTCATGCCAGTTACAATGGAAATCATTAAAAAGTCTGGAGACGACAGATGCTGGAGTGGATGTAGAGAAATAGGAACGCTTTTACACTGTTGGTGGGATATTAAATTAGTTCAACTATTGTGGAAGACAGCGTGGCAATTCCTCAAGGATCTAGAAATAGAAATAAAGACACACACACATGTATGTTCATCACTCCACTGTTTACAATAGCAAAGACCTGGAACCAACCCAAATGCCCATCAATGATAGACTGGACAAAAAAAATATGACTCATATACACCATGAAATATTATGCAGCCATAAAAATGACGAGTTCATGTACTTCGTAGGGACATGAATGAATCTGGAAACCATCATTCTCAGCAAACTGACACAAGAATAAAAAATCAAACACAACATGTTCTCACTCATAGGCAGGTGTTGAACAATGAGAACACATGGACACGGAGGGGGGAGCATCACATACTGGGGTCAGTTGGGGGGTGTCTAGGAGAGGACAGTGGGGGGGTGGGGAGGGTGAAGAGGGATATTGTGGAGAGAAATGCCAGATATAGATGATGAGGGGATGGAGGCAGCAAACCACCTTGCTATCTTGCTCTGTAAGTACCTAAGCAAACAACCTTGTATGATCTGCACATGTACCCCATAGCCTAAAGTACAATTAAAAAAAAAAGAAGGAAAAAAAAAAGAAGGCAAATTAGCTTAATGAAGAAGTGTGTGCATGGATGTGTGCATTTTGTGTGTGTCTGTGTATGTGTTTAGGGAGTTGGAAGTAGGGAGATAGACTCTGCCATAGAGATGGATACATTTTTACTGTTTCCTTCTGGATCTCTCTGGAACTTAACTGATTCCATTTATTTTTTACACAATGATCAGAAAACCAATAAGATGAGCCTACTTTTTAAAAACATGGTATTAATTATATAGAGTGAATTGAACAAATATTAAGTATAGAGCTCAAGGACATTTTGAAATATTTTAATAACCAATTGCCAAATCAAGATATATAACATTTCCAGAAAAGTTCTCTTGTACTTCTTTTAGGTCAATAGCACTTTACAGCAAGATGCCTAAATGTATAATTAACATTATATGAATGAAATTGTGAAGTGTGTACTATTTTGTATCTATCTTTTTTAGCTCAACATAATGTTTTGAATCTATCTTGTGGCATGTATGAATAGTTATTTCCTCTTCAGTGCTAGGTAGTATTCTATTAAATGATCATACGATAAATTGCATATTCTTTCTTTTTTGCATGGACTTTTGGGTTATTTCTTAATTTCATGGTTCCAAAGCCAAATAAGAGGGGTTAATTCAGTGGTCTTCAATTTTTTTTTTAATCAGTAGTACATTTTCTTTAGCTGAAATCCATGGAAAAGTGCAACATATACAAAATATATGAAACAAATTTGCCCTAGATAAAAATCGGGGATTTGGAGATGCAAACTCTTAGTCTAGCTTCTTCCCATTCCTCCCATAGTTCTCATTTTTAAATTCTCTCTCAAAAGAATAGAGTTCCATGGGAATATTTTTAAATAAACACTGTTTAACCATCAACACATCCATTATATTTGTTTAGGGCGAAAAAGATAACAAATTATGACACACATAATTTCAAAACCTCCACAACTCTTTAAGCAGTTGCTGCTTGAAAGAAGTGACACCCATTTACAGATGAGGACACTGGCATAGCTAAAGGTCTCATCTCAGGTAACATAGCTAGGTTAGCTTAGCACACTACCTAAGGTAATGTGAGGGTGGAGACTCCATGCCGGACTTCCTGGTGGAGTCTGATTCTCTCCTCTCTGCTACATCAAAATTGATATCTGCTTGCATTACAGTCTATTTGCACATCCAAATTGTTCCAGTATACTTAGAAAGATGCAGATTTTTGTCAGTCTTTGTTGTGTTGTTTGACTGTAATTCAATAATAATTCCAAAAGCCTCTATTCAGCATTTACAATGCAAGATACTCTACGGGGACATCAAGGCATCTGTGGACTATAAATTGTACTATTGGAGTTTCCTAAATGTAATAGTTTCCATACTCTAATCATGTCAGCCATTCAAAAAAAGATACATTCCAGCTATAGCATTACATTCCTATTCATCTCGGAGTGTTGAGAATTCTCATTTTTCCACTCAAAGATGGAAACAATAATGCTCCCACTGTCCTCATTCTATCTTTTGTAATGTGGAATACTTTAGTATATAACGATTTCCTGTAACTCTGGCTTTTTTTAATTTAAAAAATACTTGAAAGTATAAAAATATTTACAAATATATTCCTATATAAAATCTCTTTATTGCTTCTGGGTCATATATTAGAATAACAGTCCCAGACAAGCCTTTGTGCAAGCATGGAGATCCAGTGTCTGAAGGTTCAGGATAAATCTCCAAATCTTTTGTGTCTTAGTTCATAATGAGACCTGGCACTGAATTAACATCTTTGGTTCATTGATGAAATAATTATTTGTGATTTTTCAAATACCCTAATCTGATGAAAAGAACACAAATCAAAGGCTTCCCAAGATCATCATTTCCTTATGAAAAGATGCCTGGCTCCCATCTGGCAGTCAATAAACACTTGACTTGCTGCCTTATTTTTTTTTTTTCATTACTTTCAATGTTTGTCTTGACCTCTGAGGTGGTTTCCATGAGTAAAGGTAACAATGTCCAAATACCTCTGGGTGTTCATGAACACATACTCCAAGGTCAGTTTCCAAATAGATGAAAATCAGTTTGGGGCTTTTCTCTTTTCCCTGGCTTTGCAATGAGGGGCTTAAGAAGTGGTGGCTCAGCACTGGAAAAATTTGAGAATAAGTTCATTAAAAAGTTTTATGCCTTTAAAAAGAACACAGAAAAAGACTAATCTATGTGAAGAAGAGAATGCAAAAGTCCCTTGGGTTACCAATGGCTATAGAACCAGTGCTGCAAATGAGCCCTGAAATCTAAATTGGTTTAGAAATAGAAGAAACGGCAGTATTTAGTCCCATTTTACAATAAGCACCACCACTTAGTGCTCTAGTTCGGCTTTTTATGTATTTATGTGAGTACATTGGGTGTCCATCTGGATCTTTTAATCTATCCACTTATATGCTTGGGTGTGTTCTCTGCGTAATATCCTTCCTCCCAGGCCTCTGGAAATGCATGAACAAATACTGACTTGGGGGAAAAAGAATTTTTGCTGATTAGAGAACAAAGCAAGAATGTTAAACCCAGCAGGGGATTTTAATTTGTCTGCCATGGAAGGGCTGAATGTACACTTTTGGATTGTATCAGCCCTCCTTGGTTTTGGAAGTTTGACCTGCTGCACTCCCATAAAGGAATCACAAAGTCCTAGATGGCCAAGCACCACTCACTAAATTCAGAATCCTTGCAATGGTGTAAAGAGCAACTTCTTTTATCTTCAGATGCGGTTGCCTCATTCTTGCACAAATCTATGTAGGCCCCTGGAATGCATCCAAAAGTAAATGTTACCACTTAAGAGAGTTTCAAGAGAAATGTTAGGCAAAGAGAGCCCAAAGCACTAACATCGTCTCAATTTTTAACTCATCCAGGGAACTTCTAGGCATAACATGGTATTAGAAGTTGCCTAGACATGTTGAGAACGTGGACTCTGGAGCTGTTCCACCTCAGTTTATCTCAGTTCTATTGCTAAATAGCTATAAAATCACTAATCTTGGGTGAGTCACCTAATCCCCAATGCCTTAATTTATTTATCTATAAAATGGGCATGTTAACAGGGGTACCTATTGTATATTGTTGTAAGTATATATACAAAGGACATACTTTTATTGTTTTTCTTATACTTCTATTGTTTTCACAAAATAAAAGCTTTATACCAGCAATTATTGAGGACATTTTAATATCCCTTTTGTATTGAAAAAGAGAAAAGATGGGGGTAGGTAGTGAAAAAAGTCATCTGTTTCTTTCCAAGAACACTAAACAAACTACAGACCTGTCTGTCGTAGTGGAATCCATCTGCAAGCGATACATTTACTTTGAACAGTTAACCATAAATACAGCCTCTTCATATAGTCAAGTAAATAAAGAATGCTTCTTTTATTACAAGGGTCTGCACATGCTTCTTCTGGTGCTGATATCTTCTATCACTTTTTTCCTTTAATGCACTGTATCCATGGACAAATTTACTATCTGCTCTGAGGTAGAGATCCTATCTATATTACTCATCTCTCTTCACCCAAATGAGCATAGCACACAGGAGCTACTGAGCTACTTCATAAATATTTTGTTAATGAATAAACAAATTAATATTTCTTCTATGTTCTTCCCCTTTAAAGAGCCCCACTCTATTCATTCATTCAAACGCATCCCTACTCACACAACACACTTTGAATACTTGGCTCTCCCTCTATCATACCACCTCAAATGTAACTCTCATTTACTCTTCAAACCTTACATCAAAACAGCTTTTCTAAAATGCCTTTCTATATTGTGCCAACTAAATATGCTATACCCTTGAACTCTCATGTGCTTTTTCTGTAACACTCTTGGTATACTTATGATTTCTTGCCTTCATTACAATGATGCATGGAAATGGTACGTATCTACAATGAACCCAAGAGATCAGCCACTGATGTGTATCTTATACAACGGCTACTATACAAAACACATTTATTAAAAACTGAACAAAAAGCCTTTAATAAATGTATTTTATTACATAAAGTATATATAGTTTAGCATGTATATGTTTACATATCCGTTTCAAACCACTTCAGGCTACAATCTGAACTAAAAAGGATTATTTTTATACTATGGGAATAGAACTTGTTTTCTAAACCCCCATTCTTAATTTGGCCAACAGAAGGAACTAATCCATTTGAATTCATTCTGAGGATTAGCTTGGTAACCTGCTGACTTACTTGGTTTTTCAGGTCTTGTGAATGCTTGGTTATTATTAAACTTAACAGGATGTTAAGAGTGTCCCACAAGATGTTTTTCAAAACACATTTCCTGATGTGAGTAGTCAGTTGTGCTATCTAATGATTATTGGTATCCTTCTAATTGTGACCCTACTCATGCCCCACTTTGGAACTTATCTTGAATTGTGAGAATAGATAGCTCTCCTTAGCAGATTTCTGCTGGCATATTCTCCAGAATATGTTCCATCAGCAAATAGCATAAATGTTGGATGGTGAAGTCAAAGAATCTGTGAATTTGCCCCTGGGTTATGTGGCCACCTTAATCAGCAGCAGCTAGTTGGATTTAGAATGTTCTATCAGGTAACAAGCCCGCTCCGCTCCCCTCTGGGATAGTGTGCCTATTGGCAGCACTGCTAAAGAGGCTGAAAAAGGTACCTTCTTTGGGTGTTAAATTTGATCAAATAATTTCCAATTCTTGTTGGAAACAGGAAGGGTATAAATAATCAATAAATTGATTAATGCAATCAGATTAGTTTAGCAAGTTACTGAATATAGCAATGCATTTTCAAAAGTCATTTAAGGAAAACAATGAGATATAATAGAAGCCACTCTGTAATAGGATTTTGAAAACATAACTTGAATCCTGACTCTGCAGCCAACTGATTAGCTAATTCCCTGGAGTTTTCTTCTTCTTTGGCCTTAGCTTCCCCAACTGTAAGATGTAAACAGAAAAATATAACTCTCACAGAGTACCTTACTGAGTGGCAGGGGCCCTCAGAGTGGCATTCCCTATAATCTTCATGGAGGGGCAGCACCATTATTATGTTACTGATGAAGAAACTGCAGTTCAGAGCGATCCTATCACAGGCCCAACACCAGCTACCACGAGTGAAGACAAAACTTGAACCTGGGTCTATTAACAGCCAAATCCTGCACATCTCTTACCCTTCCACGGTGTATCAGATTATCCTGATGACCTAGTGCCACAAGGATGAAATGTGGTAGTGAAAGAAAAAATTATTCACAGATGGCAATGTGTGCTATTATAACTGAGGCCCGACAATCAGTTTTATTCAGAAACAATTAATTCTCTATTAGGCTACAAAATACAAAATTAAAAAATAAAAACCCTACACACTAAAACACACTTCTTAGGTTTGTTTGCTAAACTGTTATATTTCCATCCTCCCTACCAAGAGGTAGTATGGGTTGGTCTTCAATATATAGTAGAGTCCCTGTCCCGTTTTCTCCCTAACCATACTGTAAGCTCTTCTATTAGTTTCCCATTGCTGCCATAACAAATTACTACAAATGTATTAGCATAAAACAGCACAGTTTTTTTTTTACCTTATGGCTCTGGAGGTCAGAAGTCTCAATGGGTATCACTGGGCTAAAATCAAGGTATTGGCAGGACTGGGTTCCTTTTTGCAGACTCTAGAGGAGACTCTATTTTCTTTCCTTTTTCAGCTTCTAAAGGTGGCCAGCTTCTGGAGCACTGGCTGGTGGCCCTTTCTTTGATCTCCACAGCCAGTAATAACTGGTTGAGCCTTGGTCACATCATATCTTTCTGGCATTGACAGTTCTGCTTTGCTTTTTCACATTTTAGGACCTTTCTGATTACATTGGGCACACCAGGGCAATTCAAGATAATATCCTTATTATGAAGTCAGCTGATCAACAACCTTAATTCTACTCAAAACAGTATTTCCCCCTCATCATGTAATATGCCATATTCACAGGTTCCAGGGATTAGGAGACATGCATCTTTGGAGGGCCATTATTCTGCCTATCATAGCTCTCCCAGGGAGGAGACTGAATCTTAGACTTCTAGAAGTCTAACCACATTCCTGGGTACCACTATAGTATGAGACATTGCAGAGAATTCTGGCTCAGAGTGTGGTTCCTGGAGCTGTATGCCTGGGTTCACGTCCTAGCTCGGGTACTCACCAGCAGTGTGGCCTTGAGCCCCAATTACTTCTCTATGCTTCTATTTCTTCATTTGTAAAAGGAGATAAAGAAAGTAACAAGAGCAAATACATATATAGAGCTTAGCTTGTGTCAGACACTATTCTAAGCCCTTTTACATATATTTCCTCATTTATTGCTCAGAGCAACCCTCTGAGGTCATTTCTATTATTATTCCCATTTTACGGATATGGAAATCAAGGTTGGTGAGTAACTTGTCCAAGATCACATAGTGCAAGAGGCAGAGTCGGGGCTTATACCCAGGCAATACTCCTTCAGAGTCCAGCTCCTAACCACCACAGCAAAAAAAAATTATGCAATTGTTGAAAGGATTAAACAAGCTAATATTTATTTTGTGTTTAGAATTATACCTAGAATATTTTAAGACCTATAGCTATTACTACAATAGCAGTGTTCTATTTTTAAAACTGTTAAATTAATACAATTGGCAAAAGAAACTTAGTGTTAGGTCATCCTGTGTTTATCCCTTTTACATACGCTTATTACTACACTTTTGTCTGACTTTCCACTTCAATCCGCAACCTCCTAGGCCAAGTCTCCAAGCCATTTCCCTAGATTCTTCACTTCATCAACTCAACTAATTTTGAAATTTCTGCTGTGAGTCTAAAGTTTTTTTGGAAAACTACTACGTTAACAAACGACTTTTCCTGTCTCAGTCTTGACTTGTCTTCAGCATTAAGCTCACACGTCTAAGACTTTTGTTGTAGGTCTGGCAGAGCTATTGGCTTGCTACAGACCTTGGATTGAGTATTAACATCCTTGTTTGTAAAATAGGGATAAAGTTCTTGAGGAAATTGTTTAAGGATCAAATGAGAAATGCATATGAAATTGATTTATAAAAGTAAAATGCTTTTTGAATTTGGGCAAAGTTAGTATTAACTTACACACACATTGTCAAGAAATACTGGCTATGGTTGAGCCTAAACATGGCGACCTATAGTTGTGAACTATAGTTTTTGGTGTAATATAAAAAAAACATACTGCATGAAAACGCAATTCTGCCTCTCTGAACATCTTCTCTTTTCTCTTATGCTCCAATGCAGAGAGATAGTAATAGAGCATGAATCTGAATGAAGAATTAATTTTTTTGGCCTCATTTCCTGACCCGTAATGATTATACCTTACAGAATAGTCATAAGGACTAAGATAATACATATATAAATGGCCAGCTGCCAAGTCTAGCACTTAGTTAAGAAAAATATCAATTGTCAGTGTCGTTACTATTATCATTTGTATCATGAAAACACAACGATCAAACAATGTCCCCGTGGACTTCAGCCTAAACTCTATTGTATTTACAATTTTTTTCCATGGGCCACTTTCATCTTCAGGCCATCCTAGAACTTCCTTTTCTCTTTTCAGGTGGATGTCAGGCTAACAGGGATGAAATTTCCACTGATCAGAAAATAAAGTCTGTCAAGTACTTCAAAATTGTACCAATCAGAGGCAGCTTTTCAGTAACTTCTCCCAAGTTTTCCAGCTTACTCAAGGCTCAGCCAGTTTTTGCTTACCTTGAAGTCAATTTGTTCAGGAACAACTCTGAGTCAAGAATAGTAAGGGAGAATACAAGGAAATACAAACACCTACTAGATTCATGTTGAAAGGACGTTAGAAATCTCTAGTGCTAAGATATAAAGGAGAATCTAGATTTGGAATCATCTTTATGGAGATTATAGTATAGAATTTTTATTCATTTTTTTTTTTCATTTTTTAAAATATACATTTAGTCAGCTTTTGGCAAGTAGTGAGGTCTCTGGAGAAAATCAAAGATATTTAGGACAATGCTTTTCACCAAAATCTGATAGCCTAGTTGCCATGGGAATTGATGCAATGATGCAATCAGCCTGAATAACATTTGTGTATTTATAGAATAGGATTATACATTAAGAAGATGCAGCCCTATCAGATCTCTCCATAGATTTCCCTGCAACAGAATTCATTAATTTATCTACTTCTTCAATCAATGATGAAACAAATATTTACAGGACACCTACTATATGCTGACATTGCGCTGCTGGTATTTGGGGATACAAGCTGGACCCAGATGAACCATATCTCTTCCTTCTCTCAGAAAGTGAGCATTCTGATGTGAGGAGAGGCAGATAATGAAATTTCTGCAAAGTTACAACTCATATCTGAAGGATGAGTTAGGAAAGGGGAGGTAACTGCATTCAAGACAGAGGAAACTAAATGTGAAAACGTAAGAAAACAGAGGGCATAGTGAGTGAAATGGGAATATGTTAGGACGTGAGGCTGGAGGAATGTAGTGGGAGACCATACAGAGACTTGCTGGCCACATAAAGTTTTGTTTAATTTTAAGAGCAAGAGGATGAACTTAGGGGTATAAAGCAATTGGGGAGCCCTGACTGGATGTGAGTTTTTGAAAACATCATGTTGCCCATAGTGTCTATAAGGAATTGGAGTAGGGCCAGGTTGGAATCCAAGGAGTAGTTAGGAGGTGCTGGAGTAGTCTAGACAACAGACGGTGATAATTTGGACTAGTGAGGGAGTAGTGGCTATGGAAACCAGGGGGTGGGGTAAGAAATACCTGAGCGATCAAGTCAATAGTACTTGGTAATAGATTAGATGTGGGGGATGAGAGGAGAACTAAGTGGCAATTTTTACTGACTAGTTCAATTAAGAGAGAACTGAGAAAAATCTGGACACAGAATTCTGTTTTCCATGTCCTCGGCTGCCCCTATCTGTTTCTTATTTCTGCTCAGGGACATGTTTTCCTTTAGTTTCCTTTAGTTTCTGCCTTCCGAAATTCTCAAAATTCCCCAAACTCACACTCTCTCTCTCTCTCCCTTTCTCTCTCTCTCTCTCTCTCTCTCTCTCTCACACACACACACACACACACACATTTTCTCTGGATTTGTTAGTCTTTTACACTCACTTGTAAAATACTACGATAAGGATTAGTGCTCCTCCTATACTATTTGCTCTTCACAGAGGAATGAGTCCATTGGTGTGGGTGTATATTACAAGAGTCCCCAGATCAGTGGTTTTAAACCAGAGATGATTTTGCTATCCAGGGGATATTTGACAATTTGAGGACACTTTCGATTCTTGCAACTTCAGTGGGGTGGTTACTGGCATCAAGCAGATAGAAGCAAGGAATGCTGGTAAGGAATGCTACAATGCACAGGACCACCCCCACAACATATAATTGATTATCGAGCCCCAAAATGTCAATAGTGCCAAGAGAGGCAAATTTTGCCCTAGATGTCAATTCCTCCTAAAGCTGACCAAATATAACAATACTGCAGGAGCTACCTCTAACATCTTACAAATCTTTGCAAGTTTTTTAAAAATAAATAAGCAAAAAAGAAAAATACATCTAGAACTGGGAATGTGGTGTACCAAGATGCTACTCTTAACTTTTTAAAACTAATCAAAATGAGTGAAGGGTGCTGGGAGGAGTCAGTAATTACAGCATTTCTGATTTAGAAACAAGAGCAGAGCCAGCCAGAGAAAAGTATAATTTAGTACCTCAACAATTAGCTGACTGGATTTTCTGTAAGACTAAATTTGAGGCCCAAATGGATTATAGTAGTGATTTTGGCACAGGATTGAGCAAAAACCAGTCACAGATGAGGCTAGGTCAGTCAGAGGATGTCACATATTTAAAAGTTTCCATAGTTAATTTAATAAATTATAACAATAGGGACAAGGTATAAAACTTCTTAACACAAGGGAACTCCAAGGAAAAACTGGCAGGTAATTCCCATCTCATCCCGTTGTGCTTGTGGATCTCAGCACATATGGTCCTACACCAGGGGTTGTAGAACAGTGAAAGATTCTAACACCATATGTGTGGAAATCCTGTACCTTGCAGAGATTGAAGGAGCAGGGAAAGCTTGTCCTTGAATCCTGGACCTTTACGGTTATTTTTCTCCTGGCTTCATATCAGATTTCATCCGCTCCATATGGTATTTTTAATTTATTGTATTTTGTCTTTAATGTAATATTTTTGGGGATTTTAATTGCTTATTTTCAATACTAATTTCCATTTCTGTAAATACAGAGGAAGTAGATTTGCTTCTCTTTCAATAATACAAAAGGAAAATAATTATGAAAACTACCCAGCATGAATAATATTTTGTTTTCCAATGAAAGGTCTGTACTGTGTCAAATATATGCACCTGTGTGCATACGCGTATCTTTAAAATTCTCTATTCAGATTTCTAGGGGTTTAGTAGAGGGAAATGCACTCTTTAAAGCTAAGCTACTCTTGTTATTTATCTAGTGGTTTGGGACCTATGGATTTGGAGGGGACAATTTTCTATCATTAGGAAAATTCTAAGTAATCTTCCTTTTCACATTAAGCTGATAAAGTTAAGGATAGTAAAAGATTAAGAGGCTCAGGCAGTAGAATTTTAAGGGAATACAACATGGAAATGTTTTTAGAGACTTCTATAATACCATCCTAAGGTAAAAGAAAAAAAGATTGAAGAATTAAAATGGTTGTTTTTACTGAAAGAGCTTCTTCATCAACACTCTTAACTCTATTGGCCCTTCCCTTTGGGTATATGGGCCAAGCCAGTAAAACATCACACAGTGGTAACCACCCATGCCCTGTTAGCTCACGGTCTTGAGTTTGGTCCCTTGTCAGTGTCTTCTCTTTCCCTTTACTTAACATCCCAAACCCACACTAACTTCTATCCCACTTGTAGTTTGATGATAATCTCAGCTCTTATTTCTTTGAAGAAATTGAGGCTATCAGTCAACATAAAGTTTTCAGTTTGGGGCTTCCCCAACTACGCATGCACTTATTTTTGCAGACAATATTCTCTGCTTTTCTCCAGCCACAGATAACCTGGTCAGGGCTGTGCCTGTCAACTGATTTGTTTCCATTTCCTCTGGAACCCTACAATGAATTTTTGCCCTGAAACTTCTATTCATCCTTCCATTCAGTTCTTTTCCTGTAGCCTATAAATATAACAGAGTTTCTCCTGCACTAAAAATTTCCAGCTCTCTCCTTCCCTTAGCCAGGGCTGTTATCAGAGGATTGTTCTAGCTGCCATTCTCTCTCTTCTTGCTCATTCTTCAATCTTTAGCAATCTGGCCTTCTTCCCATCACTCCGCTGTAGCTGCTTTCACTAAGGTTGCCAATGGCCTCCTTGTTGCCAAATACTGTGGACCTCAGCAGGTAGTTATCTTTCTTAAACTCTTCATTGCACTGGCACTGCTGATTTCTTATTCCAGTTGGTCCCCCACTCCTTTTTTTGTCTGCCTTGGCTTCTGTGATACTTGTTACCTTGGCTCCTTTTCCCTTCTGTAACTATTTCTCTACAGTCCTCTTTATGACTTCTGCCTCCTTTCTCCATGACCCATACTGCCCTTTTCCTCTTCAGCCTCTATTTGGCCAATTTCTTCGAAAGTTCTAGTGGAAAACTCGAGTTCCACATTTTGATCTTAAATTCCCAAACCTTCTTTGAACTTAAGACTCACAGAACCTTTTGCATTTCTCTGTTAGAGGGCCCAGTGGCTTTTCACACTCATAATATTCCAATACAAATTCAAATCTCTTCACCCTTTTTCCTCAACAAAGTTGCTGCTCTCTCTATATTCTGCTTTCAAATAATAGAGCCTAAATCCACTTGAGCATCCAAGCTAAGCACTTGGAAGTCAATTTAGATTCTCCCTTCCCTCTCTATACAACTAATCATTAAGTTGTGCATATTTTATCTTGCAAATATTTCTTGAATATAACCCCGTTGTTAACCCTACAACCATTGCCATAGTTTACACTTTAATCATGGCCCTAATAGAAAAAAGACTAACCTTCCTGGAGGAAGGGGAAATTCTGCCAGCAGACTGCCTTTTAATTCCAACAGCAAATATTCCTGGGGTTGCTAGCTTGAGTCTCCAGCCTGTCAGCCTAATTCTACAGATCACGGACTTGCCAGCATACACAACTGATATGGTCTGTCTGTGTCCCCATCCAAATCTCATCTTGAATTCCCACATGTTGTGAGAGGGACCCACTGGGAGGTGATTGGAACATGGAGGCAGTCTTTCCCATGCTGTTTTTGTGGTAGTGAATACGTTTCATGAGATCCAGTGGTTTTATAAGGGAGAGTTCCCCTGCATAAGCTCTCTCTTTCTGCCTGCTGCCATCCGTGTAAGATGTGACTTGCTTCTTTTTGCCTTCTGCTATGATTGTGAGGCCTCCTCAGTCATGTAGAATTCTAAGTCCCTTAAACCTCTTTATTTTGCAAATTGCCCAGTATCAGGTATGTTTTTATCAGCAGTATGAAAACAGATTAATTTAGTAAATATGAGACTTTGGACTGTAGACATTTGAATTAATGCTGAAATGAGTTAAGACTTTGTGGGACTATTGGGAAGACATGATTGTTTTTGAAATGTGAGGACATCAGATTTGGAAGGGGCCAGACATGGAATAAAATGGTTTGTCTGTGTCCCCACCCAAATCTCATCTTCAACTCCCACATGTTGTGGGAGGGACCTGGTGGGGGTGATTTAATTATGGAAACAGGTCTTTCTTGTGCTGTTCTGTGACAGTAAGTCTCATGAAATCTGACAGTTTTATAATGGGGAGTTTCCCTGCATGAGCTCTCCCTTTGCCTGCTGCCATTAATGTTAAGATGTGACTTGCTCCTCCTTGCCTTCTTCCATGATTGTGAGGCCTCCCTAGCCATGTGGAACTGTAGGTGCATTAAACCACTTTCAATTGCCCAATCTGGGGTATGTCTATCAGCAGCATGAAAATGAACTAATACAACCATCAAATATGTTTTTTTCTTAAACTCTGTCTCTCGCTGTTTCTTTCCCTCTCTTCATCCTTCATAGTTCTGTTTCCCTGGAAAATCCTAACTGATACAGGTCTCATAGTTCCTAGGCAACCTAGAAGACAGAAACTGAGGCTAGAAGGTCTATGCAATATCCCTGATAAGCCCTCTTTTATATTACCATTTTATTTTTTAAAAATCTGTTGAAATGCTCTCTACTTACAAGTTCCATCATAAGACTGCTTTGATGATCACATTTAAACCAGTACCTTCTTGCAGTAAGAGAGAATTGAAAAAGTACTCTTCCATTACTCTATTATCATTTTTTTTCTTTGAATTCTTGTAGGCTCAGTGTATTCCTTTACAGTCCAGATGGCAAGTAGGTAAAGTTTTCTTCATATCTGGACTAAATGCGTTTGGCAGCCTCTCTGCATTCATTACAAATAATGCAAAAGATAAAATATTCAGTATATATTTCCCTCTGCAGGGCTACCTCCTCTCTCTCATCATTTAAGGCTCTACTTCAGTTCTTCAGAGAAGCTTTCTCTGAATATTGATAACTAAGTTTTACCTACAGCCTCTTCTCTTCTTATCTCAATGCACTAATTTATTTTTTATCTTGGACATATCAAGTCATAAATAAGCTAATGTTTTTATTCACTTATGTCTTCATTTTTTTCTCATATTGAATTATAAGCTCCATGAAGCCAGGACACTTATTTCCTGCTTTTTCATAAGTAGCAAGAATTAAAACCCATTTTGGAGGAATATACTGAAGATTTGTGTGTTCATAGCTTTATAAGGCTACTGGCAAATGATTATAAAGGCAGGATTCTTGCTATTGAATATTTTTTAAGCTAGCTACTTGAGGTGTTAACACTGATGAAATTCTCATGGAACAAGACAAAGCAATACGATGCTGGAAGTTGTAGTAAAAGATCAGATCTATGAGTCAGGAGACTTCAGGGAGGAAGCAGTACCTTGTATTGGTTTTGTTGAAAGAATTAGGTGGGCATAGGAAACACAAAATGAAGACAGGGAGATCAACAAAAAGAATAAATTAACATGAGTCTGAAAAGCTAGTCATCCTGACTGTAGAGGTTAGTAGCAACCATAAAGTGGCAAGAAAAGTAGCCTAGCTAGCAACGAAGAGGCAGGTGATAACAAGCCAGATGTAGAGCTTGACTTAGGAGCCAAGCTGGAGCCACTGAATGCTTTTGAGACGAGACCTCTAACAAAAATGAAAGGGTCGTTCAGGAAAAATTAGCCTGACAGTGCTAAGCAGCAATGCATTGAATGGTAAAATGTCTGGAGTAAGAAAAAGCTAGTGTATCTTTCTGCAGTCTGTCTGTGTGACAGTTCATGGTTACCTCTTTCCCATGTCTCAAGCATGGTTGGGAAACTATATATGTGCCATCTTCACCAAGGCATGAGCTCAAAAGTCTGAGCAAAGTGTGTTGGGCAACTTGTATCCCTTCTCTGTTTCCTTCTTTTTGTTGCCTCTTTCCCTAGTACAGTTACCAGCTCTCTCTGACTGACTCCATGTCGAATTGGAGTCCAATCCCCTCTCTCTCCCCATTCACTTGTTTTGTAAAGTCCTGTGTCAGGAATCACTTGGCACCCACTTGCCAAGTATGATATTAACTTACTACTAAGGGTATTTGACCTAAGCTCAATGTTTCATGTTTGTACCTCTTTCTGGGAATAAGCATTCCCTTATTCAGGAGGTTTGGGAAAATCTTAGTGCAATAATCCACCAGTTCAGGCTAAAGTTAGGTTTCCTGCTAGAGTAGCTGTAACATCCAGGACCCATTCTTATAACCTGGTTTCTGCCTTCTTTCCCATGGTGTTGTGGGTCCAGCAACATTTGCCTGTTCATAAGTGGCTTAAAATATTTACTATTTTAGAATCAGGCTGATATGGTTTGGCTCTGTGTCCCCACCCAAATCTTACTTTGAATTGTTATAATCCCCACATGTCAAGGGCAGAATCAAATAGAAGTCATTGGATCATGGGGCAGTTTCCCTCATGCTGTTCTCATGAGTCTCACGAGATCTGAGAGTTTTATAAGCATCTGGCATTTCCTCTGCTTGCACTCACTCCATCCTACCAAAGAAGTAGGTGCCTGCTTCTTCTTTGCCTTCCACCACAACTGTAAGTTTCCTGAGGCTTCCCCATCAATGCATAACTGTGAGTCAATTAAATCTCTTTCCTTTATAAATTACCAAGTCTTGGGTATTTCTTCACAGCAGCATGAGGATGGAGAAATATACAAACCACTCAATTTTGAATTGGTAAGAAATTATTGAATCTATTATGAGCTATTTTGAAATGACTGAAATATAAATAGTCCAGGTGAAACTAAATTATCAACACACATAAGAGCCAGTTGAAATTGGAACAACTTTTCAAGAGTTTAATTAAGCTGCAACCAAAAGGAATTAACCAGAAATTTTTGTTCTTTATGAAACAGGTTCACAATGGCTTGTTTTCTTAAAGCAATTTGATCAAGTTTTCAATTGATTATTTTTAAACCAATTTAATTTGAATTCAATGTGAACAGTCCAGAACTAGTTTAATCCAGTAAAACTTACTTGGGATATAAAATTATACTCCTTATATACATCTTTGAATTGCTAGTATTTAATTCAGGGTTCAATATAGAATAGGAATTGAATGTACGAGTAAAAACCATGGATGACCAAAATGGAACAACTGGGTATTAATCCAGTAGATTAGGGTATTATGCACCCCAATAGAGAGGCTAATGACTGAAGGTCCAGCATTGCTCTGTCCAGTACCATAGCCTCTGGTCACATTAATCTATTAAGCAGGTGAAATGTGGCTAGTATGAATTAAGTTGTACTAGAGTATAAATTACATATTATATTTCAAAGATTTAGTTAAAAAATACTTCATTATTTCTTAAATTTGATTACATGTTAAAATAATATTTTAGATATATTAATTTAAATAAAATATATTATTAAAGTTGATTCTGTTTTTCATTACTTCTTTTTAATGAGACTGCTAGAAAATTTTTAATTACAGTTGTGACTCTCATTCTATTTCTGTTGGGCAGTTCGATAAAGACTCTAAGTCCTAAAATGCTATGTCCTGCCACTATTCACTCATTAAAAGCGCCCATCAACATCCATTCAACACCTGGGCTCACAACAGGCCCAGGACAGTTTTCCATAAACATCAGGAACTTGCACTTGAGTAACTACAATTCTTGGCATTCAAGAACTATCTTACCTGTTCTTCTAAAAACAACCAAACAAAAAAGGCTTATCATTCCATCTGTCATCAAATTCTGCTTTTTCTTTAAAATAGTTTCCAAATCTGTTTTTCTGTCTCTTCCACAGGATTCATGCACTCTTGCTACACTAAACTTCCCACTTTTAATATTTATTTATCTTATACTTCTGTTTCATAAATCTGCCTCTTAAAATGGAAAAATAAATTCATATTAGAGTTAAAATCACAGACATTTCATGACCTCCATGATACCCAGCCCTTCTCTGAACCCTTTATTTTTTTCCATGTTTTATTTAACCAACATGGCATTACTATGTGTCAGGAATTACTCTGAAAAATTTTCTAATGTCAACTCATTTGGTCCTCAAGGCTACCTTATGAGGGTCATTCTCTTCTTGTCTCCATTACTTTGACAGGAAAATAGCATAGAAAGGTTGTCTTTTGCCCAAGATCATGCAGACAGTGTGTAGCAGACCCAGGATTTGAACTGGAAAATCTGGCCCTAGGGTTCATGCTCCTCATGACTTATTTAGCCTCCTGTGGAGAGGTAATCTTCTTCCTTGAATGGCATCATTACCCCGCAGCTTGATCTATACCAGGAACATATGAACAACCTGTCTCATCATTCCCAGGCTTCCCCTTGAGCTTCATTCATGAAGCTTGTAAGATTTATGTGCTCTCTACCCTATTGTGCCAGGGTCCTTCCTTCTGATTTCTAAGATATGAATAATCTAATCTACATTAATCAAAACTATTGCATGGATAATACAATTCCTTAATTTGTAAAGGACTTTCAGCTTAAAAAGCATTTGAGGGTACAATTATAAATCACCAATGTGTTGAAGGGAGAAAATGTGCTCATTTTGACCATGAGTTTTTGAAGAAAGTAACTTGTTTCAAAGAAGTATCTCTAATGCCACAGTTTCAGGCACTGTGACATCACTACATGGGAGAGCATTGGCATCAACAGGGCTTACTCTACCTACATTTTCGTCAGGGTCCTCTATTCTTTGATTCTTGTGGACATACCCTGTTTTTCTCACCAAGGAATTTGAGGCTGTTAATAAAAATAAATGCAATCTAACAGGATTAAATAGATAAGGAAATCATGGGTTTTTAAGTTCCTGGATACAACTTTAGAACATGTAGGTTACATAGGTATATATGTGCCGTGATGGTTTGCTACACCTATCAACCTGTCACCTAGGTTTTAAGCCCTGTATGCATTAGCTATTTGTCCTAATGCTCTCCCTCTCCTCACCAACCACCCTTCGACTGGCCCCAGTGTGTGTTGTTCCCCTGCCTGCCTGTGTCCATGTGTTCTCACTGTTCAACTCTCATTTATGAGTAAGAACATGCAGTGTTTGGTTTCCTGTTCCTGTGTTAGTTTGCTGAGTATGATGGGTTCCAGCTTCATCTATGCCCCTGCAAGGACATAATTTCATTCTTTTTCATAGCTGCAAAGTATTCCATGGTGTATATGTATCACATTTTCTTTATCCAGTCCATCATTGATGGGCATTTGAGTTGGTTCCAAGTCTTTGCTATTGTAAATAGTGCTGCAATAAACATACATGTGTGTGTATCTTTATAGTGAAATGATTTATATTCCTTTGGGTATATACCCAGTAATGGAATTGCTAGGTCAAATGGTATTTCTGGTTCTAAGATCCTTGAGGAATGGCCATACTGTCTTCTACAATGGTTAAACTAATTTACATTCCCACCAACAGTGTAAAAGAGTTCCAATTTCTCCATAGTCTTGCCAGCATCTGTTGTTTCTTGACATTTTAATAATCACCATTCTGATTGCTGTGAGATGGTATCTCATTGTGGTTGTGATTTGCATTTCTCTAATAATCAGTGATGTTGAGGTTTTTTTCATATGTTTGTTGACCGCATAAATGTCTACTTTTGAGAAGTGTCTGTTCGTATCCTTTACCCACTTTTTGATGAAGTTGTTTTTCTCTTGTAAACTTGTCTAAGTTCCTTGTATATTCTGGGTATTAGGCTTTTGTCAGGTGGGTAGATTGTAAAAATTTTCTCCCATTCTGTAGGTAGCCCGCTCACTCTAATGATAGTATCTTCTTGTGTTATGCAGAGGCTCTTTAGTTTAAATAGATCCCACTTGTCAATTTTGGCTTTTGTTGCAATTGCTTTTGGCATTTCAGTCATGAAGTCTTTGCCCATGCCTATGTCCTGAATGGTATTGCCTAAGTTTTCTTCAAAGGTTTTTATGGTTTTTGGTTTTACCTTTAAGTCTCTAAGTTAATTAATACATTTAAGTTAATTAAATTTAATTAACTGATATATTTAAGTCTTGAGTTATATTTATATAAGGTATGAGGAAGCAGTCCAGTTTCAGTTTTCTGTATATGGCTAGCAGTTTTCCCAGCACCATTTTTTAAATAGGGAATCCTTTTGCCATTGCTTGTTTTTGTCAGGTTTGTCAAAGATCAGGTGCTTGTAGATGTGTGTGGTGTTATTTCTGAGGTCTCTGTTCTGTCCCATTGTTCTATGTCTGTTTTGGTACCAGGACCATGGTGTTTTGGTTACTGTAGCCATGGAGTATAGTTTCAAATCAAGTAGTGTGATGCCTCCATCTTTGTTCTTTTTAATTAGGACTGTCTTGGCTATATGGGATCTTTTTCAGTTCCATGTGAAATTTAATGTAGTTTTCTTCTAATTCTGTGAAGAATGTCAATGGGAGTCTGATGGAAACAGCATTGAATCTATAAATTACTTTGGTCAGTATGGCCATTTTCATGATATTGATTCTTCCTATCCATGAGGATGGAATGTTTTTCCATTTGTTTGTCTTCTTCTTATTTCCTTGAGCAATGGTTTATAGTTCTCTTTGAAGAGATTATAGTTCTCTTGCTAGCTGCATTCCTAGGTATTTTATTCTCTTTGTAGCAGTTGTGAATGGGAGTTAATTCATGATTTTGCTCTTTGCTTGTCTATTTTTGGTGTACAGGAATGCTTGTGATTTTTGCACATTGATTTTTATATCCTGAGACTTTGCTGAAGTTGCTTATCAGCTTAAGAAGTTTTTGGACTGAGACAACGGGGTTTTCTAAATATACAATCATGTCATCTGCAAACAGTGACAACTTGACTTCTTCTATTCCTATGTGAATACCCTTTAATTCTTTCTTTTGCCTGATTGCCCTGGCCAGAACTTCCAATATTATGTTGAATAGGATGTTGAGAGAAGGCATCCTTGTCTTGTGCCAGTTTTCAGAGGGAATGCTTCCAGCTTTTGCCCATTCAGTATGATATTGGCTGTGTGTCTGTCATAAATAGTGCTTATTATTTTGAGACATGTTCCATCGATACCTGTTTTATTGAGCATTTTTAACATGAAGAGATGTTCAGTTTTATCAAACAATCAACATTTGCTGATTTGCTTATGTTGAACCAGGCTTGCATCCCAGGGATGAAGCCAATTTGATCATGGTGAATAGCTTTTGGATATGCTGCTGGATTCAGTTTGCCAGTATTTTATTGAGGATTTTCACACTGATGTTCGTCAGGGATATTGGCCTGAAGTTTTCTTTTTTTGTTGTGTCTCGGCCAGGTTTTGATATCAGGATGCCACTGGCCTCATAAAATGAGTTAGGGATGAGTCTCTCCTTTTAAATTGTTTAGAGTAGTATCAGACACAAAGCTCCACGCAAAGCTCCTCTTTGTGTCTCTGGTAGAATTCACCTGTGAATCCATCTGGTCCTGAGCTTTTTTTGGTTGGTAGGCTATTAATTGCTGCCACAATTTTAGAACTTGCTATTGGTGTTAGGGATTCAACTTCTTCCAGGTTTAGTTGTGGAAGGAAGTATGTGTCTAGGAATTTATCCATTTTTTTCTACATTTTCTAGTTTATTTGCAAAGAGGAGTTTATAGTATTCTCTGATGGTAGTTTTTATTTCTGTGGGGTCGGTGGTAATATTCCATTTATTATTTTTTATTGTGTCTGTTTGATTCTTCTCTCTTTTCTTCATTAGTTTAGGCTGAAGTCTACATATTTTGTTAATTTATTTAAAAAATCAGCTCCTGGATTCACTGATTTTTTTTTGAAAGGCTATTTGTGTCTCTATCTCCTTCAGTTTTGCTCTGATCTTAGTTATTTTGTGCCTTCTGCCAGCTTTTGGATTTGTTTGCTCTTGCCTCTCTAGCTCTTTTAATTCTGATGTTAGGCTGTCGATTTTAGATCTCTCCATCTTTCTGATATGGGTATGTAGTGCTATAAATTTCCCTCTTAACACTGCTTTAGCTGTATCCCAGAGATTCTTGTACACTGTCTCTTGTTCTCATTGGTTTCAAAGAACTACTTGATTTCTGCCTTAATTTCACTATTTACCCAGGAGTCATTCAGGAGCAGGTGGTTCAATTTCCATGTAATTGTGTGATTTTGAGTGACTTTCTTATTACTGGGTTCTAATTTGATTGCACTGTGGGCTGGTAGACTGTTTGTTATGATTTCAGTTCTTTTGCATTTGCTGAGGAGTGTTTTATTTCCAATTACATGGTTGATTTAAGAATAAATGTCCTGTGGCACTGAGAAGAATGTATATTCTTTTGATTTGAGGTGGAGAGTTCTGTAGATGTCTATTAGGTCCACTTGATCTGGAACTGCATTCAAGTCCTGAATATCCTTGTTAATTTTCTGTCTCATTGATCTAATATTGACTGTGAGGTGTTAAAGTCTCTCACTTATGGTGTGTGAATCTAAGTCCCTTTTTAGGCATCTAAGAACTTGCTTTATGAATCTGAGTGCTCCTGTATTGATTGCATATATATTTAGGATAGTGAGCTCTTCTTACTAATTTGATCCTTTACCATTATGTAATTCCCTACTTTGTCTTTTTTATCTTTGTTGGTTTAAAGTCTGTTTTGTCAGAGACTAAGATTGTAGCCCCTGCTTTTTTTTTCTTTCCATTTGCTTAGTAAAATTTCCTTCATCCCTTTATTTTGAGTCTATGCTGATTTGTGCATGAGAGGGGTCTCCTGAATACAGCACATTGATGAGTCTTGACTCTTTACCCAATTTGCCAGTCTGTGTCTTTTAATTGGGTCATTTAGTTCATTGACACTTAAGGTTAATATTTTTATGTGACAATTTGCTCCTGTCATCCTGATGTTATTTGGTTATTTGGCATATTTCTTGATGCAGTTTCTTCATAGTATCATTGGTGTTTTTGCAATGGTTGGTTTTTCCTTTCCATAATTAGTACTTCCTTCAGGAGCTTTGCAAGGCAGGCCTTGCATTCTGGTGCATTTTAGCAATGGCTGGTACTGTTTTTAATTTCCACATTTAGTGCTTCCTACAGGAACTCTTGCAAGGCAGGCCTTGTGGTGACAAAATCCCTCAGCATTTGCTTGTCTGGAAAAAATTTTAGTTCTCCTTCACTTATGAAGCTTAGTTTGGCTGGATATGAAATTCTGGGTTGAAAATTGTTTTCCTAAGGAATGTTGAATATTGAACCCCACTCTCTTCTCTGGCTTATAGGGTTTCTGCTGAGAGGTTCACTGTTAATCTGATGGGCTTCCTTTTGTAGGTGACCTGACCATTCTCTCTGGTTGCCTTTAACATTTTTTCCTTAATTTCAACTTTGGAGAATCTGATGATCATGTTCCTTGGGGATGATCTTCTCATGCAATATCTTACTGGTGTTCTCTGTACTTCCTGAATTTGCATGTTGGCCTGTCTTGCTAGGTTAGGGAAGTTCTCCTGGATAATATCCTGAAGTGTGTTTTCCAACTTGGTTTCACTCTTCCCATCACTTTCAGATACTCCAATCAATTGTAGGTTGGTCTTTTTAAATAATACCATAGTTCTCAGAGGTTTGTTCCTTCCTTTTCATTCTCTTTTTCTCTAATCTTATCTGCATGCCTTATTTCAGCAAGATGTTCTTCAAACTCTGGTATCCTTTCTTCTGCTTGATCAATTCAGCTACTGATACTTGTGTATGCTTCATGAAGTTCTCATGCTATGTTTTTCAGCTCTATCAGATCATTTATGTTCCTCTCTAAACTGGTTACTGTAGTTAGCAGCTCCTGTAACCTTCTATCAGGATTGCTAGCTTCTTTACATTGGGTTTGAACATGCTCCTTTAGCTTAGCAGAGTTTGTTATTACCCACCTTCTGAAGCCAACTTCTGTCAATTCATCCTCTCATCCTCTGTTCAGTTCTGCTGGAGAGGCATTGTGATCATTTGGAGGGTAAGTGGCACTCTGGCCTTTTGGGTTTTCAGTGTTTTTGTTGTTGTTGTTGCTGCTGTTGTTGTTGATTCCTTCTCATCTTCACGAGTTTGTCTAGTATCGATCTGTGAGGTTGCTGACCCTTGGATGGGTTTTTGTAGGGACTTTTTTTGTTGTTGATGCTTTTGTTGTCACTTTCTGCTTCTTTGTTTTTCTTGCAATGGTGAGGTCTCTCTTCTGTAGGGCTGCTGTAGTTTGCTGGTGGTACACTTCAGGCCCTATTCATCTGGTTCATTCCCATGCCTGGAGATGTTACTCAAGGATAATGGAGAACATCAAAAATGGATGCCTGCCCCTTTCTTTGGGATCTCCCACCTTGAGGGGAACTGAACTAATGCTAGTAGGTATGCTCCTGTATCGGCTGTCTGAAAAACCCTATCGGAGGGTCTCGCCCAGTTGGGTAGCTCAGGGAGCAGGACCCATTTAACGAAGCACTTTGACTGTCCATTGGTGGAGGGGCTGTGCTTCACTGGGGGGAAACCCACTCTTCTGTGCTGTCCAGATTGAACCAGCAGGAGGAAAGACTAAGTTTGCTGGTCTGCAGAGACTACAGCCACCCCTCCCCCTAGGGTCTTGGGCCCAGAGAGATTAGAGTTCTGTCCGTGAGCCCCTGGCTGGAGTTGCCAGAGTTCCTGCAGGGAGTCCACACCCAGTGAGGAGGTATGGGTCAAGGTCAGGCCTGAAGAGGCACTCTGTCTGCCATCGCCACAGCAAGTGTGTTGGACTGTGGGGGATACTTCTCGGGACCAAGCTGTCCAATCTCCCTGGCTCCAGCAGGGGAAAAGCACAGCCTGGAGCTACAGAGATGGCAGCTGCCCTTCCCCTGCCCTGGAGCTTAGTGTATTAGGCTGCTTTCAGTCCAGTGTTGGCTGTCACCACTCCCTCAAGGAACTCAAACGGCTTAGACAGCAGGCAGCCGCGGCTGTGGAGCTGGTCATTCCTCCACCTGGGAACTTGGCAGGCCTAAGCAGATTCCAGCTTAGTGGCTTTTGAGAATCTGCATGGCCTCACAGTTGAGACCCTAGGCCCAATGGTGTGAGCTCACTAGTGGAAACTTCCAACCCATGGGTTGCACAGTTCTGTGGAAAAAAGCACATTTTCCCAGGCTGGTTAGCACACTCACTCACTTCCTCCCTTGGCTGGGGGGTGGGGGCTCCCCTAGCCCCATGTGCGTCTCAGGTGGGCTGTCACACCACACTGCTCCTCCTCTCCGTGGGTCATATCAGCTGCTTTTTCAGTTCTAATAACAGAACCTGAATATCTCAGTTGCTGGCACAGGATTTGCAAGCCGTTATGGTTCTTTTTGATGGGAACCTCTGTTCGCAACTGCTTCTAGTTGGCCATCTTGGTCCTGTCCATCAGAAATTGTGGGTTTTATTCATGTTCTCTTCAGTAGGGATCAAAATCCCAGCTCCAGTTGCCTGGCATCTCCATGAGGGCCTGAGGATCATATGTGCAAGGCATGCTTCAGACCCGCATGGACTCTTGTTGTCTAGTTAGAGCTTTGCCCCAATAAACCTGGTGAGCATAACTGGAATTATGGTAGATACCAAGTAACCCTAGTTCCTTTTAAAGAAGAGTTCAGAAACTAGCATGAGCAGCTGATCTAACCTTCCTTTTCTCTGAATCCTGTTCAGATTTCTACTTGGCCTTCCAAAGCAAGGCACCTCTCAAGCAGAAATCACTTCCTGACCTTGACCCACCGTACGAATTCTTGGAAGACAAGACAAGAAAATAAGAGAAAATGAGGAAATTAAAATGATGTGGGAGAAATGTCTCTGATTTTGTTGGGCTCTAATTTGGCTAGTTCTCTCATTTAAAAAATTTCCACCTTTATACAACCAATGTGGCAACCCAATTTAGATAGCCTAATAATTCCATTTTCACCCTGAACTATTTTAGAACTCTCCTTCCCTGTGGATGGAGTAAGGCCTTGAGAGTCTCTTTGGAATCGAAGTTTTTGGGGGCATGACAGGGACCATCTGAGTCAGTGAGAGAAGAGATTACACATGGAAAATGGGCACAATGAGATAAATATAAAATAAAGCCATATGGAAGGTGAGCAAACAGGAATGCACAGATACTATACACTTGCTGTAAGTGGTCTACAAATTTGGTTCTGAGCTTCCTAGGAGCTAGAAGAAGAAAACAATCATTTTTAAGAGTGGATAGGTCCATATCATAAAGTATTACTCAGAAGAAATACACATTTCTTTGAACTCAAATATTAAAGAGATTTTGTTTCAAGATTCTTATTAAGGGACTCTGCCTGACAGGAATACATTGTTCTCACTAGCATACCTTTATTACATTTCCCAAAAGTTGTCACACTCTTTGCCACAATGCAAATCAGTAAAAACAAATTCAGAAAAAACTGCTTTCTTTAGGAACGATGCTATATTATATAGTCAGCATACTTCCATAGCTAATGGCTAAATCACTGGAGTCATTTATAAATGACATTAGGGTTTTATGCTTTTTAATTTTTTAATCATTTCTATCAGAGAAATTTAAGTAATGTAGATAATTCAGAGACCTCATTTCAGTCCTTTTTCTCCACTCCTAGAGTTTTCTCTACCAAGTGTCCACGGTACCCTAATGTTGTAATCTGTCCACAACTGATTAAACTAAAGGGAAGCTCTTGACCGAAGGGAAACCCAATGGTAGGCTGAGTAGAGCTAATCAGATTCTCTCCAGTGAGAAATTCGGCCAGGAAAAATACAAATCATGCTATAATGATTTATTCTGGAGAAACAAGCTGCAAGAGGAGAGTACATCTATGGCCAGCCAAAACACACCAAACTTGTGTGAAAGAGTAGACCTGATCCTTAAGGAGGAAGTTAATGCCTGCAGTCCTCACTGTATCGCCTGTCTCTGTCTCTTATCAAGGGGAAGATGTATTGGTTTTCACACTGCTATAAAGACATACCCAAGTCTGGGTAATTTATAAAGGAAAGAGGTTTAATTGACTCACAGTTCTGTGTGGCTGGGGAGGCCTCAAGGAACTTATAACCATGGAAGAAGGGGAAGAGGAACATCTTACATGGTATCAAGTGAGAGAAAGAACAGTGTGTGAGTAAAGGGAGAAGAGTCTCTTAAAAAAAAATCAGATCTTGTGAGAACTCACTCACTATCACAAGAACAGCAAGGGGGAAACAGCCCCATCATCCCTCACCTTCCACCAAGTTCCTCCCTTAACACATGGAGATTAAGGAGTTTACAAATCAAGATGAGATTTGGGTGGGGACACAAACCATATCATTCCACACCCGGCCCCTCCCAAGTCTCATGTCCTGAATTTCAAAAAGCAATCATGCCTTCCCAGAAGTCCCCCAAAGTCTTAACTCATTCTAGCTTTAACCCTTAAGACCAAGTTCAAAGTCTCATCTGAGCCAAGGCAAGTCTCTTCTGCCTATAAGCCTGTAAAATCAAAAGCAAGTTAGTTACTTCCAAGATACAATGGGGGTACAGGCATTGGATAAATGCTCCCATTCTAAATGGGTGAAATTGGCCAAAACCAAAGGCCATAGGCTTCATGCAGGCCCAAAACCCAGCAGGGCAGCAATTAAACCTTAAAGCTCTGAAATGATCTCCTTTGACTACATGTCCTACATCCAGATCATGCTGATACAAGAGGTGAGCTCCTATGGTCTTGGACAGCTTTGTCCCTGTGGCCTTGCAGGGTACAGCCCTCTTCCCAGCTACTTTCATAGGCTGACAATGAGTGTCCACAGATTTTCCATGTGCATGGTGCAAATCGTCAGTAGATCTATCATTCTGGAGTCTGGAGGACAGTGGCTTTCTTCTCATCTCACAGCTCTATTAGGCAGTGCCCCAGTAGGGACTCTGTGTGGGGACTCCAACCCCACATTTCCCTTTCACACTGCCCTAGCAGAGGTTCTCCATGAGGGCTCTGCTCCTGCAACAAACTTCTGCCTGGACATCTAGGCATTCCTATACACCCCCTGACATCCAGTTAGAGGTTCCCAAACCTCAATTTTTGACTTCTGAGTACCTTCAGGCTCAACACCACATGGAAGATGCCAACACTTGGGGCTTGTACCCTCTGAAGTCATGGCTCAAACTATACCTTGGCCCTTTTTCGCCACAACTGAAGGTGAAACAGCTGGGATGCAGGGTGCCATGTCCTGACGCTGCATAGGGTAGGTGGCCCTGGGCCTGGCCCCCAAAATGATTGTTCCTTCTAGGCCTCTAGGCCTGTGATAAAAGGGGCTGCTGCCAAGATCTCTGATATGCCCTGGGGATATTTTCCCTATTGTCTTGGCGATTAAAATACAGCTCATTACTTATTTAAATTTCTGCAGCTGACTTGAATTTCTCCCCAGAAAATGTTTTTTTTGTTGTTGTTTTCTATCACATCTTCAGGCTAAAAATTTTCCAAACTTTTATGCTCTGCTTCCTTTTCAAACACAAGTTCCAATTTTAAACCGTCTCTTTGTGAATGAATAACATTGAACGCTTTTAAGAGCACCTAGGTCACTTTTGAATCCTTTGCTGCTTATACATTTTTTTTCACCAGATACCCTAAATAATCTCTCTCAAGTTTAAATCTCCACAGATCTCTACGGCAGGGGCAAAATGCTGCCAATCTCTTTGCTAAAGTAAAGCAAGAGTGAGCTTTACTCCAGTTCCCAATGAGAGTTCCTCATTTCCGTCTGAGATCACCTCAGCTCAACATAATTGTCCATATTACTATCAGCATTTTGGTCAAAATCGTTCAAAAAGTCTTTAGGAGTTTCCAAACTTTCCCATATCTTCCTGTCTTCTTTTGAGCCCTCCAAACTCTTCCAACCTCTGCCTATTACCCAGTGCCAAAGTCACTTTCACATTTTCAAGTATCTTTACAACAGTACCCCACTCAACCAGTACCAATTTACTGTATTAATCCATTGTCACACTGCTATAAAGACATATGCAATTTAAAAAGGAAAGAGGTTTAATGGACTCACAGGTCCACATGGCTGGAGATGCCTAAAGAAACTTACAATCATGGGAGAAGGCAAAGAGGAAGCAAGATAACTTCTTTACAAGGTGGCAGGAAGGAGAATGAACACAGAAGGAACTATCAAACACTTATAAAGCCATCAGATCTTGTGAGAACTTACTCACTATCATGAGAACAGCAAGGGGAAAACTGCTCCCATGATCAAATCACCTCCCACAAGGTTCCTCCCTCAACATGTGGGGATAATGGGGATTATAATTCAAGATGAGATTTGGGTGAGGACAGCGGCAAACCTTATCAGAAACAGTAAGGCATATCTTTTCTCCCTCAGACTCTTTACCCTGTCACTTCAGCCTCCATATTTTCAGACAAGTCTTGCCTTGGATATCCTTCCTAAGAAATGACAGTGGAGCCTGGAGTCATTGCCTTGATAAGGGCAGGACCAAGGAGGCAGGCTCTGGGGCAAACAAGCAACTGGCTGACTGAGGGAATATCTACTGATAATGACATCTGACGTTTACACTGTTAGATGTATTCACTTATGACAAGACAATTGAGTATTTTGAAATGAAATCTCTAAAAGTACCTCAGGCACTGTGGGAGACAATGCCCCAGGTTCTCGAAGGAGGAAATCGACACTCAACTCTCTGGGAAATAGAATATAAAGCATTAACTCAAGCTCTTGCAGATTAAGATGGCAGTTTGCTACAGCAGGAGACCTGGGAAAATCAATACTGCAACAATTCCCTCCACAGTATGAAAGCACTGGCCAACATAAGTACCTTAGAGATCCCATTTCATATTGCAGAGCAGTGGCTCCATTTCCTAATGGATGAACATTTAGCGCTTACTGTGCAGATCTCCCAAACACTAGTATCCTTTCAAGAGTGCCTATAAGGCCCTTCTTGATATTCCACTAGATGGCTATGAAACAGCACACTCTGTGAAGCAATCTCTGGCCAGAGTGAGCACTTGTTTTTATTAGGAAGCAACGTCTTTCTACTTGGCTATGACAATCAGGTCAGCTAAATATGTCATCCTGTTTCCCAACCACCATCCATTTGAGGGTTATATCTCTTTCCTGCTGAGCACTTTGTCAAATTGGCAAACTTTAAAGACAGATGCAATGCACTGGAGAGTGCCCTGTGACTGAAATGAAGAACCCTAAGTGCCAGGCACATTGAAACTGACATTTCTGCCAAGTGTCCAAGGCACCCCTTCAGTTGCCTGGCTCAGCAAACATAGTACCAAAGCAAGATCTCACTCAGTCCAGTACTCTTTGAGCCGATGCCTGGAGGATCATTCCTCAACTATTTCTATTTGGCAATTTCAGAACTTCAGTAAGACTGGTAGTGCATTTCTGTCATTGGAATGCTACTCTTAATGTTTATCTTATACTTTCCTTAAAGTCCTCCTGGTTTTGACCTTGGTGAGCTCACCCGGCTAGTTTGAGTTGAAGCAGGTACTTGGTGACCACAGCTACCCATTTACATTGCTTGAATAGGGACTGCTTTGGTAATGCCTAGAAAGCTGAATGAGTGGGGAAGATGTTCTCAGGGGTTTAGGGTTGGCACATCTCGATCTGTTGAAAATTTAATATAACTCTCTTGATGGGAAAATCAAATTTTTTCACTCTTTACTCTGTCATGAAGAAATTAACATGCTTTTAGAAAAATCTGTGCTGACATTTGACACTGACTCTCTCATTTACTGGATATACTATGGGACAGTGAAGAAACACTTCCCCTTAACCAGCTAATGTGCTTGTCAGACTTCAACAATCGTTATTTTTAAAAATGAAAACAAAAAAAAAAGTTTTCTAAAAAAGGTAGCTCCTGATCAGACAAGGTGGTTCACACCTGTAATCCCAGCACTTTGGGAGGCCGAGGCAGGCGGATCACCTGCAGTCAGGAGTTCAACACCAGCCTGGCCAACATCGCAGAACCCCACCTCTATTAAAAATACAAAACAATTAGCCAGGCGTGGTGGCACAGGCCTATAATCCCAACTACTTGGGAGGCTGAAGCACAAGAATCACTTGAACCCGGGAGGTGGAGGTTTTAGTGAGCTGAGATTGTATCACTGCACTCCAGCCTGGGCAACAGAGTGAGACTGTCTCGAGAAATAAATAAATAAGTATAAAAATTTCTTAAAATAATAGAAAAGGAAGCTACTCACAAAAAGGATGGTGGAGAAGATGCACAGATAGAAGAAGAAAGGAGAGAGATTATGCAGCTTGTGAAAAAGATAGACCAAAAGGGAAGCTGTCAGTGAATTTCTCAATTCCATACCCAGGAAGGCCAGAGGTATCCTTAAAACGGCTCCATTTTTTGTCTGAATGAATTTAAGTTGGTTTTTTTACTGACATCCAAGCAGCCCCAATTTCAGAAAGAGTAGCAAGATGAGCAAATACTAGAAAGATAGAAGGAAACAATAGTTTAGATAATCTGCCAAGAGGTATTTTGGTCCTGAATAATGGAAAGTGGAAGAATTTAAACACATTGTTACAATGGAGTGAAGTATTCACTGAGCTACACAACACATTACTTTTTTTAGTCAAAAGCGTATGTCTTATGAAGAAACATAATTTAATTCAAGTGATAATGGACACTGGCTCCTAAGGTGGTCAGACTTCAAACTAAGATTCCAAAAGATTTGTTTTGGTTTGTGCAAACCTGTAACAGTACAACGCCTTGAAGGGTGCTCCTTCTTCCGTGAAATCAAAGCTTCAGGAAAGAATTCAGAGGAGAGTTACTAGATAGACATGTACCATTTGACACTGGCATTCACAACTTGTGGTCCTGTAAGATGATCTGAAACCAATAATCCCATGATCACAACCAAACATACAGAAAAAAAAAAGCACAGAAATACACAATATCTAAAGAAGGTGAACTAGATCCTTTAATTGTGATTACAGAGACAGCATGATATGGAAAACACTGTCTGCACCATGGAGCTTGTCAGGCAGTTGCTGTCACCCTTACAACCTATCAACCAGGTGCCCTTGAGCACTACTTAGATTCCAGAGCTACTGGCTACACATTTGTAAATAAGCATAGTCAGATGTTCCAACCTAGATTATTATAAAGATTAAATGATATAAATGTTTCTGATTTGCAAAAATCTTTCAGTGAATGTTTATTTCCCCATTTTGATATTGGTTTGGTGATATTAAGATGTACGAAACATTACAGATTCTGGAATCAAAAGGAATAGTCAAGATCAGTAGAGAGGCCAACTGTTTGCTGTTAATCAGTTCTTCCCCATATTCCCTGTAAAACATGGTGACAGGCATTGCAAAGTGAAAAGAGAAATGAAAATATCTTCCCAAGTTCCCATTTACTGATGCTTCTGAGATAATATTTCCATTTTTGGCTGCTTGAATTTATAACATATCTATTCTCTCAATTCTCTCTGAGTGCTCATCTCCCTAAGACTGGTCTATCACCCAGTAAGACACCTGACTTGAAAATATTCATAGTCAGGTCTGAGAACCCTTAGGATCTGGCAAAATTCCTCTTTCTAAAAGTGTCACAGAGTCAAAATGCTAAATAGTCAATAAAAAGTATCTTACTAGTTTTAGGAAATAGCCCCTTTTTTAAATCTCAAGAAATCACACATAAATTTAAAAGAGACTATATTGACTATGACTCACTAAGATGATTTTTGACCCAGTAACAGGTTGCTACCTGCAGTTTGAAATCCATTTACTTTCTCCAGTCAATGAAGAAAGTGCTTTCCGAGTAAGTTGGGCAGGAAAAGTCTCTCTTTGAGTCAGATGCTGGCTTTTCCTGCAGATGTTTGCTTGCTTCTCTGTCCTCAAGTGTTAGCCCCCTTCACACTGTTCCATAAGCTCTGGATGAGAGGGGAGACAGTCATGAAGTCAAGGCTTCTAGGACCTTCAGAATCTGCTCTAGCCACTTACTCTCACAAGATGTGAGGGTAGGCCATGTTACTAGTGATATTTTTCTGAACAGCTAGAGAAACTAAGGGATTCAACAGAAGATGAGGATCTTGCAGGGGATTGGCAAAGCTACCAAGCAGCCAATACTCCAAGAAGAGCTCATCCAAGGCATTGAGCTAGCTAAGAAGCAGAATGGGCTCCATCTTGTCCAGTCACTGCAGCCAAAGCAGAAAACTGTGGTCCACCTCACTGGCCAGCTTATACATGTGCTCACCAAGCATGACCAGGGAGAATTTGATGGCATTAACGAAGTTCCTTAGAGTCAAAAAATTCCCCTAGATCTTATTTTTCTAGGGTTATCATGTTCACAAACTGGGCATTGGTCAGGCCCATTCAAATAGTCTTAGGGAAGTTGTCATTATCGTCTCAAAAAGTTCCACATTTATGAGGGAATAACTATTGAATAATGATTTGCAGGTACACAGTCAACTTCTTCAATAATATAATACTGTTGAGAGGATGTTCTTTGGCATTTAGAAATAGGGGTGAGAATTTTCTCTTCTTAGTGTCCTCTTTCACCCTAATCTGCCTTACCTAGAAGTCTCAGCTTTGTCCCATGTTGGATCTATCTCTTCAAAGTTCTAAATTTCAGTTTCATTTGCCGTTTTCGCAATCATGAGCATTTTGGATGGAAAAGATCATTCTTTTATTTTCCACAGGGTTTCCTTCGTGACTTACTTCTTAGTAATAAGAACTCCGTAACTTTGAGATTCTCATCTCCCTGACTCTGGTTCTGTCTCCCACTAGGATATCTATCTCATGGTGTTCATAGCCAGTCATGGCTAAAAGATCTTAGGATCCTGGAAAATCTTCCTGTAGATCATTATACTAAACTTCCTGGAATGCTTTTTGGTAAAGTTTTTAAAAGATAGCCCTTTTCTCTCTAAAATACTAACAGAACTATTCTTGATGGTCAAACCACAACTAGGTTCATAGCCTGAGGACAAAGTTTACTCATATCTTCCCATAGTCTTTCTTTTTAACTTTTTATTTTCCCCCAGTTTAATTCCCAGTAGATCATGCTAACTTCTGGGGTGTCTTACTATGCTCTCCTTGGACTGTTAACACTATGCCACATAGCTGTCCCCGTTTGCACACTGTTTTAGCAAGAATTAACTAGAAATAAATCTCATGAACTTGGCAAAAATTGCCTCAATTATATATATGTATAATATATATATTTTTATATATTATACATAATTTTATATATGTTACATATTTATATATTATATATGATTATATATATAATTATAATTCTTATAATTATAAGAATCATATATATTATATATTAATCATAAATTATGTTATTTTTATATCAATCATAAATTGTATATTTACATTTATATATTTTTGTCATAAATTATACAATGTATGTATATTATAAAATATATAATATGTATATAATGTATATACATATATTATATAACATACTATATATGATTCTATATAAGATGGAACCCATTCTGTTCTTAACTAGCTCATGTATATATGATTATATATAATTATATATATTATTATATATATTATATATTATATATTATATTATATATTATATATGATTATATATAAATGTATTGTTATGATTATCATATATATTATATGATTGCTATTACATATGTCATATATTATATTTAAATATACATTTTAATTCTTATCTTCCATATACAAAGAAATAGAAGTAAATAGGTGATTTTGAAAAACTTTAAAATGATCACCATTAGAGTTTCCAAACAAGAAATATGTGTTCTAACCCTTATGATCTTTTAATTACATCACATGGATCCCAGTCAAATTGATCTTTTCATCTTCTTTAATGAACTATTTTCTACATCACCTCTGTGACCTGTTCCTTTTGCCCAGAATGTCCTCTATTTTTTTCTTCTTTATACTATATATTCTCTAGTAGTTTCTGTTTACTTATCTAATTTCTCTGCAGATTATAAGCTCTCAATTACTGACTAGAAATCTGACAGATGGTTAGTTCTTACAAATACGTTCTGTATAAATTAATGAAAGAATTAATAAATAAGTGAAGAGTTACTAAAAGATTACAAAGCTTTTCTAAGCTCTGGCCTTGAATTTATTTTTCAGTATCACTGTGGAATTTACTAAGGCAATAAACCAGTACACCGAATGACTATCTTTCAATCTAAGGATTTATATCTTTCTTCAATTCTGAAAAACTCTCAACCTATTTTCTCTTGTAATAACTTCTCTCCTTTTGTTTTAGTTACCTTTTCATCTAACACACCAGTTATAAATATGTCAGAGCTTCTCAGTCTATCCTATGTAACTTCATCTCTGTTTTTCTATGTATTTATCTTGTTTTACTACATCCTGGGTGATTTCCTGTATATTCAGCATAGGATATGCTATGCTTTACAACAAATAAGCTAATAAAGCAAAATAAAGATTTATTGTCTCACTGATGTCACAGTTTGATGATGTTGGGTTTAACACCTGTTTTGTGAACAGGTGTCCTCCAACCTATAATTTAGAAATATAACCTCCTTTGATCTTGTGATGCTAATCAATATGTGGTCTTTGTGATCTCTAAAGAAGGAGAAAAGCATGGAGAATCGCCCAAGAGATTTTGTGGCAGGCCTAAACTCACTTTCCAAACATATGGCCCCAATCTCACTGCAAACAGATTCAGGAAACACTGTTTTCTTATGTGCTTAGAAAAAGATAATACAATTGGTAAGTATCTTGTCAGATTCTACCACATTTAATTAGTTCCCTTGTCCAACATACTGATTCTCTTTTAATTTATATAGTCCACTATTTAATGTATCCACTAATCTGCTATGCCATTTACTCAATTTTTTTCAACAATTTTGGTATATACACACACACACACACACATATATATATATATATGTCTTTTAATGTGTTCTTATTTTAGAATGCCATTTCTTTGTTTTTCTCTTTGAAGATTCTAAACAAACTTGTTTTAAACACTTTCACCATTTGCTCAATTATTTCTATTTCCTTAGGTGTAACTTATTGTATTTATTGTGTCTACCAACTGGCTCTCACTATTATGGATTTGTTTATGTGCTTTGTATTTTTGTATGAAAGCTGGAATATCATGCACTGGAAAATTTTCTATTTTTTACCCAAATTAATCTAAAGCCCATTACTATTCCAATCATTTCCTTTGACATACTGATTTAAATTTAATATGAAAATATAAAAGATTATACATTCTTAAAGAACAACAGCTGGGAAGACTATCTACAAAAAAGTTCAAGATTTAGATTAATTTGAGGAAGAACTGACATGTTTAAAACTAAGTCTTCTAATCTGTTGCTATTGAGTCTTCTAATCTGTTGCTATTGAGTCTTCTAATTTCTAATTTGCTTTAATGCAGTTTTTATAGCTTTCTGCAGTTATGTGTATCCTAGATATTTGGCATTTTCATTCTATAGTAAAAGGTGTCTTTTTAAATTTTTATTTTCTGTTCATTTCTAGAATATGGAAATTCAATGGACTTTCTGTATTGATCTTTTATCCAAAAACCTTAATAAACTCACCTTTTAAATCTAATAATTCTTTTGAAGTTTTTATGTACACCAGAGGTCTCCAACTTTTTTGGCATCAGAGGCTGGTTTCATGGTAGATAATTAATTATTTGATGAACAGGGGTGGTTGGGGGGATGGTTTTGGGATGAAACTGTTCCACTTCAGATCAGCAGGTATTAGATTCTCATAAGGAATACACAACCTAGATACCTCACATGCACAGTTCATATGAGGGTCTGTTCTCCTACGGAGAATCTAATGCCACCACTGATCTGACAGGAGGTATAGCTTGGGCAGTAATGTGAGCAATGGGGAGTGGCTGTAAATGCAGAGGAAGCTCTGTTTGCTTGCCATGTACCTCCTTCGATCTGGCCCAGGTCCTAACAACCCAAGGACAGCTACCAGTCGGGACCCCATCAAATTATTTACAAATAGTGACAGCTGGATTTTTTTTTAAATTTCTAGTCCTTATACATTTTTTCCTTCTCCTTCTTGTCTTACTGCCCTCCTTACAAAGTCCACAGCATTGTCCAGTAGTATTGGTGGTTAAATGCATCCCTATCTGATTTCTAGTCCCAGAGAAGGAAGATTCTGCATTTCACCATTAAGTAAAATGATTACTATAAGCTTTCTGTCACTACACTTTATTGAATTCTATCTATCTTTTCTATTTGTAGTTGCTAAGTGTTAAAGAAAATATAAATGGGTATCTTCCTCAGATGATCAGCTAAGAATGAAATATTAGTATGTAGTGCTAAGTATAGGAAGAGTAGTTGACGTTTATTGGTGTTTATTTTGGGTAAGGTATTACTCCAAGCATCTCACTTACATTAAACCATTGAGTGGTCATAACAACCACTGAAGTAGAATCTATTAAGATAACGTCTTTCAAATAAAAAACAACAACAAAATCTGAGGCTCCTAGAAGTAACTCCTCCAAGATCATATGATTTGTAAGTTGAGGAAATGGGATTTGAATCCCAGTTCTATGTGTAGAACTTCATCACAGTAGTGTCACTTCCATAAGCCCCCTAAATAGTAATGAGAAATAAATTACACTAAGCTCTAGACACAGAGCTAGGTGCAAAGTAGGTGCTCCATAAATGCCAGTTTCTTTAGATCACCTACTACTCTTCAAGTCATCAAAAAAGTCATATACTCCAAATTTGACAGCTTAATTTGAGCTGATTCCCCTAACATCCATCACCTCTTAGGCTCTAAGAAAAGAAGATATGATCATGAACTTATTCCATCCAATTAAGCAAGTAATCTGAGTTTCTAAAAATTCGTGACTCAGGGAGATGGAGATGCTGACCATACACTTTCCTTCCTTTATTCTCCACTTCATGCTGAAAGCAGCGTGGAGTTACAAGACAGGACATACGACATTCCAGCTGTGTTACTGTAATACTACTTCATCTTTGGACTTCATGTTCCAGCCAAATGCTGGACGTGATAACAAGAATGATATTTAAATGGTAATATATAAACAAGCTCCCAATGTTTCATTAAAACTGGTCAGAAAGTCATACAAATTTCCCCTTAAGCGTTCTTATGAACTTTCCTTGCTCTCTTTCTTGTTACCTACACATACAGTTTCAAGTACTAAGTTTCTCCAATTTTCTTTCTAATGCTTTTGCAACTGTTTGCCTGCTTATTATCTACATTTACACACAATGTTTTACAAAAATTTATTTCCCTGTTTCCCTCTCTTAGAGAAATGTGCTCACCTTGATGGAAGGCACTGTGTCATGTTTATCTGTGTATCCCCACCACCTAGCATAGAGCAGGACACAGTTAATGGCTAAATGAATGTGAGTTGAATGAATGAATCAATCAATGAATTTAACCAAAAGTGACACCTTAGAGAACTCCAGTTTGGATCAATCATCAATTCTATCAATATTCTTTACTTCTGTTGCTGAGAGCACGGCAGCCGTGAAAACACACCTGTTTGTCATTCTGCCCCAGAAATATTACTTGTTTTCTTCATATTATTGTGCTGAAATTTCTTTTTTCAAGCATGTTATCAACTTCTTTTCCTTTCCTTTACCTTCTGATTTGCATTTAGCAAATGAATGAAAGCAATTCTTGAACTGAATGAATGAAAATGGTTCAAAAGAGTTCAGACTCTTAATGTGTTGCTGACAGTGCTGCTAGCAATCACAGGCTGTGCCTCAGTGTAGTCCCCTGCAAATAAGCATCTAACTAGTATAGAAGTCCATGCACATGCCATTTTAAGGCTTTAAATCAGAACAACAAGGAATAGACTTTTTTTGTTGTTATCTATTCAGTTCCCCCAAAAAATTCTGAGGTTGAATTGCAGTTTGTTGATGATTTTGGCTCAATATCTGCAGTCCTGACTTTGGGGCCTGGGTAAATAGATAGAGGGCATTCAGAAAGCAATCCTACCTGCTGTACTTTCAACCTAACAATATATTTTTGTGATTAAGTTCTTTGTGCATGCAGCCATTGAGTGAGAGAGTGAGAGGGCGTGTGTGTGTGTGTGTGTGTGTGTGTGTGTGTGTGTTTAGTTGAAATATTGATGTTTTATTTCATTCTGCTTCAGTGTAAAAGCAGCTCTCTGAATCGCCTTGGGGTGCTTTTCAAATTCCCTGTGATAGCAACCAGTTGGAATCATGTGCACTCATTTTCTAAATTCTGCAAAGAAAATTGTTGAATTCTCTGTGACATTTACCATAACTCTGTAAATTTATGCTGTTTTTCTTTTCCCTGCTCCCACCTCCATCCCCTTTTCAAAAGAATACTTCTTCTCTTGGCTCCATCTCCTTGAGTGTTAAATGCTTTGAAATCATTCGTTTTTATTATCAGCCACCTTGTTCTGTTTTATTTGTCACAGAATTATTCCATAGTCTAGGCTTATTCTTGGCTGTAAAAAGAGAATACTATTATTTGAGCTGGGATTCTGTCTCATATATGTTAAGTTTAGCTCAACAATATCAAAATCCTACCCACATGGATGAAATTCACTCTGAAGTCCTAAAGTAAAAGAAATCCAGTGCATGGAATCTGAAAGTCTGGTTTTCTCTTACCCACTTAAACACTTTCCTTGGCTCTCTATTTCCTTAACAGGGTTTCTCAAACAGTGAAGTGCCTTAAAACCCCTCAGAGAGATTGTAAAAACTGTGGATTGCTCATGTGCTACTTTCAGAGATTCTGTGTCTAGAAGTCTGGATTAGGACCGCAGAATCTGCATTTCTAAGTGTGCTCCTCGTGAATTAGATGCAGGAGGCACAGGGAACACATTTTGAAAATCATAGACTACTGGGTGAAATCCAACTCTTTAACATTGCATAACACCTTATGTCAGCTATCCCTTCTCTATCACTCTCCTCTCACTGCCTGACACAGCCCTAAATGTCCACTGTCCATCTTTGCTGATTTTGCCACTTTTCAAGACATTTTCATGCCCTTATCACTTCTTCACCTTTGAATGTGCCAGAATGCCCTTTCATTCTAAACCCAGGGGATACCTACTCATTCTTAAAGATGTATTTCCATGTCTCCTTCTTTGTAGAGCCAAGGCTAAGTCATTAACTTCCTATTTTGTGAATGAATGAATACATGAAAGAATGTCCACCTATCAAATACTTAATGCTAAATATTTAAATATATGCAATCTCTCTCATTTACCTCTCCCAATCCTACAAGGACCATTTATTCTTCTCATTTTACAAATGAAGTTACTGAATATTGGAGACGATAAGTGACTTTTTCAAAGTTTTAGAACTGTTAGGTATTAAAACAGAGAATCAAACCCAGCTTCAAAATCTCCACACCCAAGACTCTTTTCCCTCCCCTTCACAGCCTTTCATTACATGTGTTCTCTGAGTTCCCTTATCACTTTATTTATGAGTAATTGTGACCCTAATCATACTTATTTCTTTAGAGGCTTCTCCTACCCACTAGATGGTATCTTCTTCAAGGTCAGATGTCAAGCTCTCTGCCCAGTAGCTAACAGTAGACATGCATTACATTAGTCTATTGACCAAATGAATAACGCATTGAACAAATGCAAGCCTGTATTTCTGAGCACTTACTGTGGTAAATTTTTGGCACTTTGGGGCTACTCAATATGCAATCTCCTTTACAATAGCGTCCTGATTGGTATTTGTTTAACACCTTTACATACAAAATTACACTTCCCATCATATGTAATTTTGTAGGGTGAATAATTCTAGGCAAATCTCTCACACAGAAGAACCTGGGAGAGAAGAGAAACTTTTGAGCAAGTGACTCAAGGACTGGGGAGAGTTTGCACATTCATTTCAGCAATGGCGTCAGTGGTGCCCTTCCAGACAATTTAGGTTATGAGAGAACAGCAGGGGTTCCTACCTTCTGTTTTCTGGAGTTTTGCTGGTTCCCATCTGTCCTCAATCCCACCCTCCAGCATCCCAGAGTCCCTGTGAATCCTCCATTCTGAGGTAATAAATTCCCTTTTATTAGACAAAGACTATTTCTGTTGCTTGCAGTCAAGAATCATAACTGATACGGCTACTATTCAGAAAAGCCATTTTAGCTTTCCTTACTGCACAGTATGATTTTTACAAGCAACCCCAACCTATGGAATAGAACTAAATAAGTAAAAATTGTGTTTTACTCTTAGGACTCGAGCTGTGATAAGCAACCTTTAACATCAAAATGCTTTTAAGGGCTTGTTTTGAGTTGATTATTCATGCCGACCCTTCTTGTAAGAGAGGAAACAGCCTTTACTCACATTTTATGACAAAGGCCATTTATGATGTCCAGAGGCAATGTAAATTTGTGATTCATATGTATAAATGGCAACAGTGGCCCCCTAAGTTTGACATCATTTACCCAAAGGGAACAGCAAGAGTTTTTGAGTTTTTGCCCATATTTGCTTACTTGCAGATGTAATTAGACAAGGGCAAGTACTTTCTTAGTACAGACTCTGGTGGAGGAAACAATGTATTGGAGTACATGGCATAATAACAAAACTTACGCAGATGAATATACTTTGAAAGGGAGTATTTAAATCTCTAGATGAAAACCTGAGCCTTGAAAGGTGTTTTGCTGGTGCATGAACTAAGAGAAGAAACTATTTTCAGTAAACCAAATGGCTAATAAAAGCTCTCAGAGCAAAGGATATTCACTCATTCATTCTCTCATCCAGTATTTATTGACCACTCGCTGTATGTTAGGTGCTAGGAATGAAGATGAACAAAGCATAGTCCTACAGAGGAGGTAATGTCTTCTCTGAGTCTAGACAGATGAACAGGATTGTTTCAGCTCATATAGCTTGGTACATGAGAACTATTAATTCTATTTTTTAGTTAAAAGTATACATCAAAAGTATACAGCTTCTTCCCTGAGCCTATTAGTAATTTAAGGTTTTTGACTTAAGTGATAGGCACATCAAAGAAGCCTAAATCATGCTTCCTGCTCTAGAGAAGCTTATGATCCATTTAGAAAGATAATGCTGAAACTTAATAGAAAAAAAGAGAATGGATTAAGACAATCCATATCTCAGTAACAGATGGAGTAACATAGGCTGCAAGTGCTGTAAGAGTTCACAGACATGAAGTTAGTATGTACTATTATCGTTGGGGAAGGCATCATAAGGACCTGGGATGCAACGTGGAACTGAAAGAAAAAGAAGTCTCAGACGGGAAAGGAACTTAGTGATATCTCAGGCATCTCCACATCCATGACCAGCATCCTCTCTCTCAATTTTACAGATTAAGAATCTGACTCCCAAAAGGATTAAGTGATTTGTACAAATATAAACAGCCAATGAGTTACAGAGCCAAGATTGGGCTCTCAATCTTAAAAGATTTTGATAGGAATATAAGAAAAGGAAGTTGTTGAGATTTTATGTTGGGGAACAATGGGAAATAAGAATGAAAAGGTGACACCTCCCAGATGACGATGGAGGACTTTGCAAGCAGGTAGAATAGCTAAGACTTAAGGTTTTAGGAAGAGAGGTACAACTGAAAAATTCTGAGCATAGAGCAGTCCTACCAATTTGGGAAGGGGAATTGTTTTGGAAATAAAGCAGAATGAGGAGATTAATGTTAGACAAACTGAATTAAGGTCATGGCAATAGATCAGCAAACAAGTATCTAGCCCTTTTTCTCATATATTATATTTTAATGTCAACACTTAACAACATCTAGGAGACCTGACAATATTTACATATTGCTTAATGTTTTATTTCAATCTAACTTTTTATGGAGTTTTTCTCTGCTGCTCAGGCTGGAGTGCAGTGGTGCAATCTTGGTTCATTGCAACCTCCGCCTCCTGGATTCAAGCAATTCTCCTGCCTCAGCCTTCCAAGTCGCTGGATTACAGCTGCCCACCACCATGCCTGGCTATTTTTTGTACTTTTAGTAGAGACGGGTTTCACCATGTTGGCCAGGCTGATTTGAACACCTGGCCTCAGGTGATCTGCCCGCTTTGGCCTTCCAAAGTGCTGGGATTATAGGCATAAGCCACTGTGCCCGGCCTCAGTCTAATTTGTAATGTTCAAAGCCTTCTCTTTTAGAAATCCAACAACAGTTAAGTGTATAGCATCATCAAATAAAAGAAGAATATGGTAGGATCGATGGGAAAGTGAGGAGGAGTCACAGGAATAAATGTCTTAAACCAAGACTCGGTGTGAGTTCTAGTAAAATGAAATGAGTTTAGATGAAGAAGGAAAAAGTAATATATCTTTAATTACAAAAAATTGCACTATATTCAATAAACGTGTACATATTTAATTAAGATGTCATTTAATGGAAAACTTACTATCTTTTAATGTATCATTAAAGAAAGAAAAATTAATACTAATAAAAATATGACACAGTATTATGATGCTATTGATTCAGATACACACCAATTTTAGAAATATTAAAATCTGAAAAAGTGAAAATGTTAGAATCAATGAAATACCATGAGTGCCTAGTGTTATTTAAATCACAACCAATTAGTTTTTGTGTTCCTCTTAGCAAACCCTATAAACTATGTTAGGAAAACAGACTCCTGTTGGGGAACAAGGTATGGTTTACCTGTGACAGACATAAGAATAAACCCCAGGCATGTTCCTTAACAGACCAGTGACTTTGGAACAAGTTACTAAATTTCTCTGCATTTCATTTCTACATAAGTTAAAAAAGGAATTTATTACTGCTACCTCATAATCTATTATAAGGATGAAAATAATGTATGTAAAACACTTATCGTAATATTATCACCTTATAAATAGTGCTCAAAATTATCACTTAATAGATTATTTTTATATTCTATAAAGCTTACAAACTATTTTAAAAATCTAAGAAAACAAGTTAATTTTTGAAATTAGATATTTGGCACAAGATAGCTCATACTAAGGCCTTTACAAGTATATCCCATTTTTAGAACAGAACTCTAAAATTTGAGATTAGAAAAAAAAAAAGGATAATTATACACATCATCAAAATAATTCTTGATTTGTAGCAAGTGTAATTTGAGGATTCTTTAAATAGCACCCCTTCCCTCCATCAAAGTTTATTTAAAATATCATGAGTCCTACTAATTTTTGATTTAAACAAAAGTTTTAAAAAGTATATCTCTTTAAATAGAAAGTGGTAAATCTTAATGCGCACAGAGTTGAAAAATAAGAGCAAGATAAAAGAAAGGAAAGGAGAAAGTTTTTTTTGTGGAAACAGACCAAGGTTTGAAAGCGGACTCTGAAGCTTACTACGCCGTCATCTTAGACAAGTTAACTATTCCCAACCTCAGTAAACTCGTCTGTAAAGGGAAAATAATAATAGTCCCTACAACATATGGTTGTTGCATGGATTCAAATTCAAATGAAATAAAACATTTGAAATGTAGACAAAGTGCCAGACACATATTACAGGCTAAATAAAAGATTAAATTTGTTATTTAACAAATCATTCTTTGTTTATATTTTACCCTCTGAATCCCAGAAGAGATTGAACCTAAAGATGTGTCTGCTCATAATTAATTTTTTTCTTTTGTTTTGTTTTTGAGACAGAGTCTTGCTCTGTCACCCAGGGTGGAGAGCAGTGGCATGATCTTGGCTTACTGCAACCTCCACCTCCCCGGTTCAAGCAATTGTCCTGCCTTAGCCTCCTGGGTAGCTGGGATTTTTAAAGATGTTGCTGTTAGTGATTTTTCAGATGTCAGGTGCACAATAACAAATTTGACAATACTCTTCCATTTATGCCACTTTGTGGTTCTCAGCCTTATTTGATTATTTCTCTTGCCTTTTTGTGGGGAGGTGATTCCCTGTTTAAATTGCTTAGGGGTTGAGGATCAGCCTAAAAGAGGCAATGCCCTGATGGTACCTATCGTATTAGGCTGTCACTACCACTTTTCTGCAGAGAAAGAGACCAACGACAACAAGCATAGATTTCTCTGCAGTAGGTACACTTTATATCAGCTTTTGACAGGACTCTGGGTTCCCTCAATACACCTAGTTAGGCTCCTGCATCAATGGAGTTGGATTTCTAGTAAAGAAGCCAAAAAACCAAATTTATTCACAATCTTATGGAGAACTGGTCATAATGGCTTGTTAAATAAATAGCCATTTGAATGTATAGATGGGGATAGACAGATGGATGGATGTGACGGACTCTGTCTTTTGACCAAACTTGAGTCAGACTCCTCTCAACCCCCTGCTCTACAGGCCTGACCTTGGGCTTCCCTCTCTGTTGAATCCAGTTTGAGCAAGAACCTTGCTAAGCCAATTCAGTAAGAATCTACTACCCTTGGTGTCTGTTCTCATTCTCCCCTCAGTATTTTATCACCCTGGGTAGCCTTCAGCAAGAATTCTGTTGAGTCAGTCTAGCAATAATCTCCGTCATCCCCATACTTCCTCTTACCAACTGTCTGTCCATTGACCCCATCCTACTGTTTAGCTACAAATCTACATTTCTCCTTTATGGATGCAGAGTCAAGCCCACTGCAAGACCGCATTGCAGTGGACCTCACTGCAGATGCCTTTAATTAAAGTCTTCCTTAGCATCTTTAACAAGTGTCATACGTAATTTTTTCATTAATAGATAGAAAGGTAAATATGAATTGAAGGTTTAAACAGCAATGTCTGGAAGTTTATTAAAGAAATTTCTTAAATATTATCTTCCTGTGACAAGTTTTGTGTTATCCCTAAAACTTAGAAACCTCAAAAATGCATTTATTCTTTGGAAAAATGCCTCCCTATTCAAAGAGAACAGGCAGAATAAGTTTTATTTGGAGTTAATTTGTATTTACTTGATGACATTCTTTTTGTAAGAGATAAGAGAGAAAGAATAAATCAGTTGACTCCATAGTCCATAAACATAGTAGGCAGCTGACCTACTATAAGCAAATTTATTACTTAATTTGCTACTCAATGGGAAATGCAATACTTTTTTACAAGAAAGTTCCTTACATCCAGCACCAAACCACTTCAGCATCAGAATTAAACCACACAGAAGGAAGCAAAACTCACAGATGTGTATAATATCAAGAGATCCCAAGGACATGCTATGGTTTTCAGTAGGAAGAACCACCCCTCACACAATCCACTAGAAAGTGAATTCCAGTAAGGAGAGCAACTGGCTACATGTTAGAAGTAAAATATAAATGTTTCAAAGGAGTGCATAGGCCAAAGTAAGTGAAAGACTCTTGCTACATAATAATTTACAATTGATTGTATTTGAGAATATCAACAGGCACAATGCAAAGGATACTTGTGATGGTTAATACTGAGTGTCAACTTGATTGGATTGAAGGATGCAAAGCATTGTTCCTGGGTGTGTCTGTGAGAGTGCTGGCCAAGGAGATTAACATTTGACTCAGTGGACCGGGAAAGGGAGATCCATCCTCAATCTGAATGGACACCCTCTAATCAGCTGCCAGCCTGGCCAGAATAAAGTAGGCAGAAGAAGCTGGAAGGACTAGACTTGCTGAGCCTGCTGGCCTTCATATTTTTCCTGTGCTGGATGCTTCCTGCCCTCAAATGTCAAACTCCAAGTTTTTCAGCTTTTGGATTCTTGGACAAAAAAGGTAAAGTGACGTACAGGAATTGGAAGTCAGGTACAGAAACAGCAGGATTGATTACAGCTTGGCTTTTGCCTTATTTGAAAGCAGTTTGAACACTCAGCAGTCTATGGGTGGTTGAAGTATGGCCACTGGGATTGACCAACACTCGGCTATTGTTATGGGCTCATACTATCAAGTTAGGTTTTCAATTTTGTCTTGACTATTAAACTAGGTTACAGTTTATCCACAAAGCCTCAAATATAGAAGCACAGAGTCCTTCTCAGGCCATAGTTTGCTTTAATAATGTCCCCCTTTTGTTCATGTTTTCAATTTTGAAAGATTGACCGAAACCTCAGTCATTGACGTTACTATCACTATTGTAAATGTACTTCTATGGTTTGAAACCCACGGGAAAAAAGTAGAACAGTGGGTTTGCAATGAGGGAATAAGGACTAAGTAGAGGGCACCTCCTTATGCTGGAGCACCCTGTTTATAGGAGAAAAAACAAAACCTGGTTTCTTCTACGATCTATATGTTTTCTTGAAGCCTTAGTTTGATTATGTCACGTTTAGCACAAGTGACTCCATTTTAGGTTGGTTTGGTTTGTTGGGGCCTATGACAGAAGCTCAGTCCAAAATAATGGCCTCCCATCATTTTGTTTAAAAAAGAAATTCCCCTTTTTGGCCAGGTTCTCACTTAGATGAGAGTGTGACCAAAACTTAGGGCCTCAGCACCACTCTCAGTTACGATCATTTGGGTTTCCGTCTCAGTGCGTCATCCATAGGTTTCAGTGTCCTCATGGTCGTACATTTCTTTCAGCTTTTGTCATTCCAGTTTAAGAGAGGCCATTTGACTTTCTAGAGATGGCTGCATGCAAACATTTAAAACCTGAGAGAATACAGCACACCAGGGAGACTATTATTATGACTTTATCGACTTTGGAGTATGCTCCTTACCCAGGGTCCCCATAAACTAAACCATGTAAAATTAAATAGATTAGAGAATGAGCTAGATGAAGAGTCTACTCATTTGACTAAGCGGTCTTTTCATGAATCCACTACAATTGAATTTTTATAATCTACATTTGATGCATTTCTCTATAAGCCACAAGCATCAGCAGCTGCACAGGTACTTTTCTGTTTAGCCAGTTATATTATTTAGTATAACTTTCACAAGAGAATTTAAAGTCTGTTTAAGGATAAGCTTTAAAGTAGAATTTGTTGTAGAGCCTATTATGAGGGATGCATTTCTAATTATTTCCTGTTTTATTCTAAACCATGGAAAAAGGACCTAACAAGTGATGTCCTTCTAGAAGAGTGAAGGCCTCCTGCCAATGTTCTCTTTCATCCATGATGTGGGCTAAGAGAAGTTTTGACTGATTATGAGGCAATGTATGTACCACTAAAGTTTCTCACCTATATTGTGCCTTCATATTTTATCTATTAAAATGTAAGATTATTCACGTATAAGGCTGACTGCAAAATCCTTCACAAATAAAATTATACCCCACAAATTGTTCAGAAAGGCATAAACAAAGAAAAAATACTCCAAGTTAAGAGTCTCATGATAGTAGATGTCTTGATCTGTGATATTGGGAAAAGCTGTTCACATCAAGGATGCCATCTTCTGGGGAGAAATTTTTCTGGTTAGTTTTCCTTAAGGGTTCCAATGGGTGTACAGTTCAGGAGTGTGGAGGGACCTTTCTCAGTTTTGAGATTATGAACCCAAGGTTCAAGTCTCCAAAGTTTTGCTATAGTCTGGATGGCAATGACAGTCTTTCTCTAATGTTCTCAGAAGATCCAATCTTTGCATTTTAGATTGTGAAGGGATTGTTTTCAATGAACCATAAAAAGCTTTCTTTATCTGGTGAAAATACATTGTAGCATGATAATCTACTGTTATAACATCAGCACTCTTGCATGGGAAAGCTTTTATACAACCAGAAAACATGCACTGAAAACGACAATTGAATAAAATCCCCTTATAAATGTTTAAGTGGCCCATCAGGTAGCCAAATGTATCTGAAGCTTTGATTGTCTTTCCAGGAATATGGAACCAAATATTGGTTTTAAACTGTTTCCACAATGTGTAAGTCAACACACCAACATATTCAATTTGGATTATTTTATCTTATTCATGACGAGTCATGAAATGCAGAACCTCTAGTAACAAAGCTTTAAGGACTCGGGAAGGACCAGGCATCTGTCCTGGTTCTTCATGAGTCCACGCTTAACATGAGACTTATGTCTTCCTGAATACCAGTTGTTTCTCCATTGTAGGTGCATAGTACTGATAACTAACGGGTTATCATAGGTAATTTGACTTAGATCATGGAATGGATTCAAACTGTATCTTTAAACAAATGTAGTGTTGGTTTAATTAGCATGATAATCTAGAGCTTGATTTTGAAAGGTTAAACACCAAAGGCTTAAAACACTAGGTATTACAAAATGGAATCTTAGATTACTGTAAGTCATTCATTTAGTCAAAATAAGTCAAAAATTTTTAAAAGGAAAAAACATCATTCCGATAGGAGACTTAGCTTTCCAAGCAAGACCTAATGAAGGTAGCATAAGAACAATTGACTGTCTCCTTTCTCTCCTTTCTCCCCTTTTTCTTTTGTAGCTTACTTAAAAGGTAAACAAAAACCTTTCATTATCTTTTAATATTACATAAAAATACTTTTTAAAAGAGTAAAACAAATTTTGTTTCCATTAGCATATTTTAATGTTAAAGCTAGTTTTAACATTTTATAAATCTATTCAGTTTTAAATAGTTTGACCATAAGGCAGGATTTTTACAAAGCTTTTATAATCCTTTACAATTTTTTTCTCAGACCAGAACAATGTTCTAAGAAAACTCTGTTGTGCTTTTATTCCAATGTCCAATTTAAAGGAAAAAAAGAAAGCTGCATAATGCCATTTTAACTTTTGCCAATATAGTCACACACAGAACCTCTTACAATTAATTTTTTTAAACCTTCCACAACTTGTTCAAATCTTTAGCTTTATTTAAAAAAATCCTTTAACCCTCTAACCTAGGCAAAAATTTACTTTCCCTTACCGCTAACAATCTTATAATCAAAATACATTTTATTCTCCTTACACATCTTGTATGTAAACTTATTTTTCAGTAGTCTCAATTACATGGACAATGCTGACTCTTAGCAACTTTTACTTTTGGTAAAAACCTTGGTAAGTAAGGGATTCTAATTGTGTACTAGGTGCCGAGCCTAGCCTAGGACACACCAGGCAGAAGGGCAGATAGGCGCTGACTCTCCAGCATAGCTAGGAGGCGTGGCTAACTAACTCCACACATCCCCAGGCTTTATCTAGAATCTAATGTCTCTAAGGTAGGTAAATTGGACAATTTTCAAAAGCCTAGAATCAGTTTATGACTTAAAGCATTTAGTAAACTTAATTTCTGACCTGCATAATTTAGACCAAATCTTTATTTTACCAATACTTTTTCAAACTATCTTTGTTTCTCAAAATTACTGTCACATAAACTAAAAGGCATTATACTTTTTGTCTTGCTTTCAAAATATTTAAGTGCTTATTTTTGTTTAAGCCAATTAATTAGAGCTCTTTTATATAAACATTACACACAACACATATATAATTACACAGAAGAAGAGTACTACAGTAGTTGTAAGATTTTTCCTTTGTCAGTTAAGTTTCTTAATTGGTTATTTGCTTTATGCCGGAGTCTTTGGAAGAACGGGGCTAGGAAAGGGGTTTCTAGTGCCTCCTGTTTTTACCAAGGAGTCCAGGCTGTTAGAGCTTGAATATCTGCTTTTAATTAAGCTAATTCTTAACCACAGCACTCTTTAATGAATTCCTTTTAAAATTTCTTATTACCCGATTTTAGCCAGGCCTAATGGCTGATATTCTGGCTTTTGAACTTTACTAAAGGTAACCTCCAAGGTGCTCACAGAAAGGAAAATTGAAGATAGTACATGGAGAAGAAAAGACTAGAGAATGTCGTGCCGGTGTTAAGCCAGAAAGGACTATACTTCCTGAGCAGGGAATCACACCCAGACTGCTATTGTTAAAGGACAACACTGTAGCTACGGAGCCACAGCATACAGCAATTTTCAACATACTTCTCAGAAGAAGTCTAGAGAAGTTAATTTTGAGCTTGTAAAGGCTTCTAACTACTCAAGATAATTTTTAGAGTTGTGACATAAACCCCAAAATTTCTGTTCCCTGGAAGGTGAAGACCAAAAGTCCTGCCACATGGTTATGACGTCAAGCTCCCAAGGACATAAAACAAGATGGAGACCCCATCCAGTTTGTTTGTTTCAGGGACCCGCAGGAAAATTTGTTACTGACCAGCTTGCAGGGCCATCTTGAGCAGTGAACTTCTGGGGTCCTAAGCCCATGTTTTATCTTAAGGTACCCCTTGACACAGAAAAATGAATTCATAGCACAAATATATCAGTTTAACACTAGACTCAGAATTCTTTTTCACACTAATCAAAGCTTTAAGAAGAGATAAACAGTGATTTTTACCATTCAACCGTTTGCACAGAAAGATAGAAGCCAGAAATCTGGTAAGAAATTCTTCCCATTTTGCCGGCGTGCCAGGCTCTGGGTTCTCTTTCCCTGAGCGGCCCTAGTGACTCAGCTTGTCACACCATTGTGCTGGGGACTCATCCGCATCATAAAGGAAAATTATCTTTTTTTGTTCTGGCCAGAGCGAAATACACGTGATAAAACAAACATTTGCCACTCTCTTTAGCACCCAATATCAAACTGGCAAAGCTTAAATTTGCCCTCAGATGGGCCCCATCATCTTTAATCCAACCTCTGACAAGGAGTTTCAACACGTGGTCTCCGGGCAAGACTGTTGCCCTGAGTAATAGAAAAGACACCTCTGTGATTACTCTCAGGTTCTCTTGATTAACTTAGCCAATGAGTTTTTCCTACCTAAGCACGCAAGAAAAATCAAACGAAAGGGTAGAACAAAAAAATCCCTGTGAATTTTATAACACTGCGATATTACTGCTTACTACCAGTTCCTTTCTGACCCAGTCAGATATAAGACGCCTCTAACTGGATCCAAACCAGTTAATTCCTTGATCAAATCCCTTCCTGGGCCCAGTGCAGTTTGTCACGACTCCAAACCCAGTTTGGATCGGAAATTTGCTCAAAGAAACTCGGGGACCCTAAAACACAAATCCATGGAGCTCCAAAATTAGAGGGGGAACTTACCCAGCATCCTCAGCTGCTCTGAGAGATCAATGGACACAAGTGAGTCCTGCAGGTAACTTGCACGTTCAGTCAGCGCGCCTGGGGTTGCTAGAAGCTCCACTTCAGATCCTGCTTCTGACGCCATCTGATAAAGGAAAAACTTCAGCTGAATTAAATTTAAAGGAGTTTAACTGAGCAACGAACGATTTGTGAATCGGGCAGCCTCCAGAATTACAGCAGATTCACCACGAGACTCCAGGGGTGCCTAGTGGTCAGAACAAATTTATAGACAAAAAGGAGGTAAAGTGACGCACAGGAATTGGAAGTGAGGTACAGAAACAGCAAGATTGGTTACAGCTTGGTGTTTGCCTTATTTGAACGCAGTTTGAACACTCAACAGTTTATGAGTGGTTGAAGTATGGCTGCTGGGATTGGCCAACACTCAGCTATTGTTTTGGGTGCATACTATTGAGTTAGATTTTCAGTTCTGTCTGATTATTAAGTTAGGTTACAATTCATCCACAAGGCCTCAAATACAGAAGCACAGAGTCCTTCTCAGGCCATACTTAGTTTGCTCTAACAACTTACACCAGTTATTTGCCAGGGACTCTCAGGCCTTTGGCCGCAGACTGAAGGCTTCTCTACTTTTGAGGTTTTGAGGTTTGGGGACTGAGACTGGCTTCCTTGCTCCTCAGCTTGTAGACAGGCGACTGTGGGACTTCACCTTGTGACTGTGTGAGTCAATACTCCTTAATAAATTCCCCTTGAACATCACACACCAGGTCCTGTTGGGAGGTGAGAGGCTAGGGAAGGGATAGCATTAGAAGAAATAACTAATGTAGATGACAGGGTGATGGATGCAGCAAACCACCATGGCATGTGTATACCTACCTATGTTACCTGCATGTTCTGCACATGTACCCCAGAACTTAAAGTATAATAAAAATAAAAAAATAAAAATAGAACCTCTAAGTAGTGAGAAAAACTCACTCAAATGTAGAAGAGACTAATTTAAACAATATCAAGTTTCTGGTCAGAGACTGGCTATGTTCAACCAGGGTGTCATGCTGTGAGGCTGATGAAAAGTGTAGATTGTAGAGTGGGTCTGAATGGCTCTTAAGGTCCTTCAAACTCTGAGATCCAAGCTTTTCTAGTCCACCTCCTCTGGAAAGTCTTTTTTATCCACCACTACCTTCAGAAATATTTATCTCTCTGGGCAACTTAAGAACTGGAGCCTCTATATTTAGTCCTTATTATTAGTTAGTTATCCTATGTAGATTAAAATCTCTCTGAAGGGCCAGGTGTGGTGGCTTACTCCTGTAATCCTAGCATTTTGGGAAGCCGAGATGGGTAATCACTTGAGGTCAGGAGTTCAAGACCAGCCTGGCCAACATAGTGAGACTCTATCTCAAAAAAAGAAAAAAAAAAGGTAACCTCTCTGAAGTTAGGGAGTATATCTTAGATAATTCTCTCCCTGTATATATGTAGTAGTGGGGATCAAATAAATGTATGTTTCTAAAACAAAAATTTAAAAAATTCCCCTTTATGTGTACATCATCTATCCTATTAGTTCTGTCCCTCTAGAGAACCCTAACTAATACAATACCCAAAGATATATAAAATTTCTCCTAAATACTTCAACTTTCCACCGAAAGAACTAAGAGTAAGCTGATAGTTTTAAAAAAAGCGGAACTTAGGAAAGTTTAAACAGACATATGATAACAGCAGGTACTGAAAAACCAATGTTGATATCTTATTGTAATACTTGACTTGTTCGTCATAAATATTTAGCTTGTTTAGTCACATTTAATAACCATAAAATGTAATTACACAGTAGTTACTAATGTCATTTTGAGTTTATTTCAAACCACCCAGATTTACTCTACTCTGCATAGATCCTAAATCACAATAGAGCTCTTAGAATAATCAATATTTAATTAAGTTATAATTACTCATAGTAACTGCCTTTTAAATGTAAATTAAATGCCAATGTGTGACATTTTAAGAGGTTATCACTTTTCTTATTAGGTCACTATATAATAGATTTATTGCCATAATTTATTCTTATTTCTGGTGAGAGTATTTGTATTCTCAGAAGATGTATAAATTTGTAGAACATTAGGCAAAACAAGATGCCAACAACTGTGTTGTATTATCTTCTAAAGCCATAATTTAGAAAACAGATAATTTGTTTTTAAACTTAGCAATTCTGATCTTGTTCACAGGGATATGTGACTGGCTGCTTGCTGCTCAAACCTCCCACAGGCTCAAAGGAATACCCTCTCCACCCCATTTACAACAAACACCCTGGGTATTCTGCAACAAACAGAATAGTCCAAGTGTGAATAGATTACATTGATCCAGTTCAGCTGTGGCTCTCCACTTGCAGCTTCCACCGCTTTCAGAGCTTTAGAAACTTTTTCAGGCCTCAGGGTGCCATTGGGGAAAAAGTTGCTTCAGCACACTAGATGGCACACTGCTGATTAGAAAGCATTTATCAAGAGCACAGAGGTGCAAGACTGATACCTAAGAGGTAGCTTCAGCCAGTAGATTGGAAATGCCTTCTAATCAGATTGTTAATTTCTGTGAGGAATGGTGATATAGTTTGGATATTTGTCCCCTCCAAATCTCATGTTGAAATGTGATCCCCAATGTTGGAGGTGGGACCTAGTGGGAGGGTCGTAGGTGGTTTGGGTTATGGGTGGTTTGGTGCCCTCCCTGCAGTAATGAGTGTGTTCTGGCTCTATTACATTACAGGAGATCTGGTTGTTAAAAGAGTTGGGACCTCCTTCCCGTTTCTTCTCTCTCGTGCTCGCTGTCTCACCATGTGACATGCAGGCTGACTGTTAAGCTAAGTTACAGTTCATCCACAAGGCCTCAAATACAGAAGTTCGGAGTCCTTCTCAGATCATACTTAGTTTGCTTTAACAACTTTCACCAGTGATTTGCCAGGGGTTCTCAGGCCTTTGGCCACAGACTGAAGGCTGCACTACACCCTTCACCTTCCACTATGATTGAAAGCTTCCAGATACTGGCACCATGCTTCTTGTACAGCCTACAGAACTGTGATCCAAATAAACCTCTTTTTAAAATAAATTATCCAATCTCAGGTATTTCTTTATAGTAGGGCAAACTGGACTGATTCAGACAGTAATTGGTCTCATATCTCTGGTATCCCCCATGGTGTCTAGATCTGTGGCTGCTCTGCTATAAGCATTCATCTATTGCTTAATTTGCTACACAATGGGAAATGCAATACTTTTTTACAAGAAGGACCCTTACATCGAACACCAAACCGGTTCAGCATCCGAGTTAAGCCATACTTAAGATAGCAAAACTCACAGATACTTGTAAAATCAAGAGATCCCAAGGAAATGCTATAGTTTTCAGTAGAGAGAACCATCTCCCCCAATTCATTAGACAGTGAATTCCAGTAAGGATAACAACTTGTTATAGGTTCAGGAGAGACTCCATTTGTGGAGATGCCCTCTGGTGACATAAATCTGCAATGGTATATGACTATTGTCAGTTTGCTCCAGTGTTACAGACACAAGAGGGAGAGCTGGGGACCGTGGTAACCAGGAAAACGCACACTACATATAGGGAACAACTGTTACTAACACCAGCCGTTTGCTTGCAATCTTCTAATTTTGCAAAAAATTATGGAAATCCAGATTTTTATGAGAAATCTGATAATGTGGTAATAATTTGATTTTTTAAAACATTATATGAGCTAACACTGTATAAGCAATGCAAAATGCAACTCTAGATACTATCTGGCTTAACAACCTCTGTTCTGTCTTGTCTGACACTTCCCCTTCACTGCATTCCAACAGCTTCTCAACAGATCTCCAAGCCCCTTACTGCTCCACATCCGTTATTTCTTTCCACCACTTCTGGGTTGAATCACGTCATTCATTTGTTTAAATTCCTTCAGTATTTCCCTGTTGTCCAAAATAAAGTCAGATTATTTGGTGAACCCTATTAGTTTCTATCTACAACCTTAACTCTTACAACCCCAAGGACCATGTACTCCAAACTATTCACAGCTTCTCATGTATGCCGTATGTTTTGCACACATATGGGATAGTACGTGCTATTCTCTCAGTGAAATATCTCCCTGCTTTTGTTTTATTCACCTGGCAAAATTCTACTCAGTTTCTAGCTCCCACCACCAGTGACTTATCTTCCATGAAGATTTCCCTACTTCTTCCTGTAGTTTATCCTTTCTCTGTGTTCTATAGCTTCTTTAGCATTTGCTACATCAAATTGTACATATGTATTACATTTATGTGTCTCTCCCTCTGAGACTGAATTCTTTAAGAGCAAACAATTCTCATCATCTTTGCATTCTCAGTGCCCAACGGAGTATTTATTACTACATTATTAATAAATAGTCAAATCTAACATTGACACCTTTATATTTCATTGGCAAAGCACAAGTTTTGTACAATATGAACTGGATTTTGGGGGTATACATTAGATATGTAAGTGTTCGTGGGGAAATATCTCACCCATGTTCTAAGCATGGATATGCTGTTCACATGCCAATCTCATCAATAAGCCACTGTGTGTATCTGTACTCTCCTGAAAATCAAGGTCAAACTTCCCTTCTGTATTAACATTTGGCAAAAGTGCTTTGTCATATTTTGAAAGTTATTGTGGAGTGATTGGTTATTTGTGTTACACAACCACAACATGAATTGAGTGTATAGTCATGTGTCACTTGAGTTCCATTCTGTCCTAGGTCCATTGCCAAGACTCTAAGACTAACCCAGGCATTGTAGCTTCCATTTCTAGAACCAATAATAATGAAGACAAATAGATGATAGCACATTTACCACTAGTAAGGAGGGTCTGAACAATTCTTATTTAGTAGTTTTCAAACTGTGCTCTGAATAGGCTTTGAATTCTGTGAAATTTTACAGAGAGATGAGTGGGTAGGGTTTTGGGTATCCCCATCTCCTGTATCAAGTGGAGAAGAACCATGTTTGTTTATCTCACATGTTGAATTTCCCATGAAAGCTTGAATTTTAAGAAAGAGTTTGCTGTTTTTAAAATATTTGAAAACCAAAAGTCTAGGTTCCACTTAAACTGCCCAAGTACCTACAAGCGAATAATAGTAATAGCCAACACTAATGGATACAGAGCTTTACTGGCGTTCATTCATTACATACTTATAATAACCCTATGACATAGGTACAACTATCATTCTCACTTTTCTTATGTGAAAACAGGCATAAAGCAATTAGAAAACTTTCAAATTTACACACAGTTAGTAATGGGCAAAATTTAGATTCAAAGTGGGGGCATACCAGTTCCAGAATTCATGCTTTAAACCACTTTACTACACTACCTAGAGAGCATCAGAGGTGATTCCCTGCCAGCTTCAGAGTAGGTTTGGCTTCTGGAAATCTCTCCAGTAATGTTGCATTACTCTCCTTGATGGATAAGCCTTTCAACTAAAAATAAGAACCATATCTTCCCAGAAATTTTAAAAATGCATCATGAGCCATTTCCCTCCAATAAAATATCTTGGAATGAACAAGTTTGTACAGAGCTGAATTTATCCCCACACCATTTAGATTTAAAGGTTTACCCTAAGATGGGGATAGCACAGCACCTCTGCTATACAACAAACTGGCTCTGGCCCTGTAAGGCAACTCAAGTGCCACACACTAACCAATGAATAGTGACAAGCTAGAGATACCCTAAGTCACTCATGGCAAGTCCCCTAGATCTTCCTTGCTTGTATATCACCTGCTGCCTCTCAAACCCTATCTCCACTCTTCTGTGAACTTCTTGGATCTGAAATCTCGTTTACATTTTGCAACAGGACCTGTGGCTTGATATTGCTTATTGGCTTGCCAGAAGCCAATGGGCGCAGATTTGGCTTGCTTCTCTGGCTCTTTTCAGCCAAGGGCTGTCTCGTGTTGGAATCCAGCTTTAGTCTCTGTCCTTTGGAATACAATTATTAACACCATCCAGCATGCTGGTCTAGGATGCCCAGGCCCCTCTCCTGTAGGGCTGCATTCAGATGTTGCTCTCCTTATTTTAGGCCAAATGTTAGCTTACTCCAGCTCACGTGCAGTAGCTCTCAGCGTCTGCCACAGTCAGAGTGGGGCCATTTATAACAGGATTGGAGCATGTGAGTAATCACAAAGTGAAACTGAACGAATCTTTTAGAAACTCTAAAAAAATGAGTAAGAAGGTTGTAAAGAAAACCGAGGAAAGGTTATTTAGATTGCCTCATGCCCAAGCTAAAACAACTATACAGTGGTTTTGAATAGGGGTTTCAAAACTAAAGAGCAGACAGAATTGAAAACCCGAGGTTAAGTGGTGGGAAAACCCCTTAATGTTGCCAAGTGAAGCACTGGAGAGAGTCCTCCCCCAGATAATAATACAGTTAGATCATGCCTACTTGGTACTATGTTATCTCGGGAATTACATGCTCTTAACTGAGAAAACATTACTCCTAAGTTGTCAGGCTTTTTTAAATGTGTGGTACAGTAGTAACTGGTATGCTTGATGAATATATATATAAAGAATGATATCAGAGTCTTATTTGTACATCATTTTCCCCAATAGTCAATGAGTTAGAACATGCAGTCTACAATGTTCTTTACAATAACAGTAATTCATATTTTTCTTCTTCCTTTAGTACTTTAGGTAACCTCAGAAATATTATTCAAATTAAATTTTAAAAAATTCAAAAAATATCTGCGATTCACTTGGCTACTACTAATCCTCCACTCTTTATCCAGAGGAAAGGAAGAATGATAGAAAATGGCCTGGCTGGATCTTGTTGAATGGGGAATTCCAAGAATTTGTAGCTCTATTTCCTAGCCCTAAAAGTTACTGGACTTGAAGAGCCACTGTTTACTCCAGAGTCATTGAAAGATAAATTGGGGCTAAGGCGTGTGGAAATTACACTCCATTACAATAAGAGAGAGCTGAAGTGGCTTATGCTTTGAGCTAACCTATGCTGATTTTAGTCCAAGTGTAATATTGACAAAATCAGTATGCTTGGCAGTTATGCATTAAAGGCAACACCTGAGTGGCATTTGCAGTAAGTGATTAGCTGAATAGCTTGCTCCTTGCTGGGCTAGTAGAGTTTATTTTGCTTTATTGGCCTGTAATATTTTGAACATGTGACTGCTGAAAGAGACCGGGATGCACTAATAATTAGAGCAAAGAATAGAAGGAGTGTGCAAGGTTTTTGAGGATGTTTGTTTTGCTCTCAAAAGAATAGGTTAGATGAAAATGGCATTAGCTTTTATCGAAGCCCTACTAACTCTAGACACCGCCCTAGGCATTTGTCACAGTTATGAAAATGTGTCTCTCATGTCTCTGACTGTGAGGAGCATGATTGATCTAGGCCTCAACTTCTGAAATCCATCACTGCCTTCTCACACAGGCCAGACTTCCCATGGGCTGCTTCTAACCAATCACTGAGCATGATATTAAGGTGTATCCATTCTTTGAAGATAGGAGATTCTTCAGGCAGATGACTTTGGTTCAGAGTCTCTCTTAGAATTATACCTCAGTCTAAGGCTCTTCTCCACAACCTCCTTTCTTTCCCTTTCTCCTTCACAAGTATTAATAGTATAGTGCAGGTCTTCTCTACAGTACAGGTCTGATAGTTTTCCCATCTTCCCTTGACTTCGTATGCATTTTCTGTAACAATCATTTCCTTTGATAAATCTCTTGCACATCTAATTCCATCTTATTGCCTGCTTCTCAAATGGCCCAGACATAATATTTTTGTATACATTGATTCATCTTACTACTTACAAAAATCTCATGAGATAACTTACTAATAAGATTTCATGTTACATAATAGAAAACAGATTTTTAAAATAAGAAAACTTGTTCCAGAGGTGGAAGAGGTAGGAAAAGATATAATTTTTTTTCTCATCTGTAAAGTCCAGGGGAAGATATTCAGGCATGGCTAGGTCTAAGGATTCAATCAATGTCATTAGGACTTGGTTTCTATCCATCTTTGACTCTAAAGTTCTCTGATTCCTTTCTGAGAACCTCTGTTCTCATGTTAACTCTAAGTTTACATATTATTAGCGATTTCAATGGTGAAGAACTTTCATCTTCTCAACAATGCCAGTGAAACTCCTGGACATGGCTTTCATTGACCTAAATCAGATCACAGGTCCATGCTTGAAGTAGTTGTTGTGGCCTAGTGGATGGGATACACTCATTGGCTTTGCCCTGAAACCCACACTAAAGTTGGGAGTAGGTAGGATAGGCCCCACCCAACAACATAGACTAAGAATAGGGAAGAGGTGGTTTCCATAATGGAAAATGAGGGTGCTCTTTCCAAAAACAGAGAGGCAGTTTCTGAGCATCATAAGTTGATCATAGAAATGTATTATATTTTGAAAAAATGAGAACCCAGAAATATTAAACCATTTACATAAAACTGTTTCTTAAACTTTAGAGGATCAGAATGACTTGGAGGACTCCTTAAAATACAGATTGCCGGGCTCCACCCCCATAGTTTCTGATTTAGTAGATCTGGATTGAGTCACAAGAATTTGCACTTCTAACAAGTTCCTAGGTGATATCGATGCTGGTCTAGTGACCATACTTTGAGAAGCACTGCTCTTAACAGATAACATGTGTTAACTTTTTTGAGCAATTACTAGATTCCAGGTCCTGTTAATAAGGTTTATATACATTATCTCCAGTAATTATGGTTATTATCTTCACTTTAAAGTTTTAAGAAACTAAGTTTCAAAAAGACTAAGTGACTTTACCAAGGACACATTAAAAAGTGTCAAAGCTGAAAGTGAAACTCAAGTGGCTCCTAAAATAAACTTTCCTAAGAAAAACAGCCAGGAAGATGACATCTGCCTAGGAAAAGATAGAAATCAACTAGTTCCTCACTATTGGGTTATACATGGCCTATATGACTTAAAGTGAAAAAATCAATTAACTATCCTTTTCCCAAAATCACCCATGTTAATTATATTCTAAGCACATATAGGCACATAAAGTGGTTATAAAAATGATAATGGTTTCACATCAATTTATAGCCCAGATCAGAATCCAGACCATAGAAATATCTAGAAAGGATATTTTTCTCTCAGATATTTCTTCTCCTTGAGCTCCTGCTGCAGTGTGAAATTTTAATATCTTATTAACTATATAGCCATCATAAACTACTGTCCTTTTTTATCAAGTTTCTAATGCAAGAAGAAGCACATTCTTAATAATGACCTAAATCTATCTCATGAAATAAAGCTCAAGAATGATGAATTCTAAGTTATGAGTGATTATTTTTAAATTCATGGAACTTTTCTCAACATTTTTCTTATCTGCTTAATTTTTCCAGAAAACCACTGTCATTGTTACCTGTAATATAAGCAGTTCATTTAGAGAAGGAATTCCTAGTTTCTTTAAAGATTTATTGGATTTTAAAGAAGAAATTATTATATCAGATCATGGCATATCCTTACTGCCAAAACAACCTTATGATAACAAAACCTGAATCATAAAACATTATTAATTCTAGCCTCTAGACAGCCTGTATTTAGAGAAAAGAAACTACAAAAGCCAGATATGAAAGGGAAAGAAAAGAATGTATAACAACTGGGACTTCAAACTCCAAATATTATGAACTGTGATTTACTTCTATTCACTATATTTATTCAATGAAGAATTGTTACAAGTTTGCCACAAAGAAAGCATAGTCTGGGTAAGGAAATTGCATGTACACAATATACATCATTTTTTAACATCTATAACTAACTGAATCTCCTACTAAACACCTAGTTATGGTAAAGGTTATAGTCCTTTAACAAGGGTATTCAAAAACACAATAGCTCAAACAATGCCTGGCTCGGTGGCTCACGCCTGTAATACCAGCACTTTGGGAGGCCAAGGTGGATGGATCACTTGAGGTCAGGAGTTTGAGACCAACCCAGCCAAAATGGAGAAACCCCATCTCTACTAAAATTACAAAAATTACCCAGGCATAATGGTGAACACCTGTAATCTTAGCTACTCAGGAGGCTGAGATAGAAGAATGACTTGAACCTGGAAGGTAGAGGTAGCAGTGAGTAGAGATTGCATCACTGCACTCTGGCCTGGGTGACAGAGTGAAAGAGACTCTGTCTCAAAAAAAAAAAAAAAAAAAAAAAGCTAAAACAGATGAAGTTTATGTCAAATGTAAATGTTCAAGGTGGGCTCTGCTGCAAGAAATCAACAAGGGACCCAAAGGTAAAGAGCCACATCTGCCATCTTCCTGGCCTCTAGAGTCTAAAACATTGCCATCTGCATGTACAAAACACGAAGGTCCACTAGATCCTGGTTCCACCGGGAAGGAGGAAGACAAAACATGGAGGCCCAGCAGGGGCACTGCCTTAAGGCTTAGGCCCCGAAGTGGCATCTATTCTGTTCATATCCATTTGAAGAGAATTTATTCACTTGGTCCCACCTAGCCACAAGGGAAGATAGAAAATGAAGTCTAGCATTGTCCAGTGGAACAGAACAGAGACCTCAGAAATAACATCACACATCTACAACCATCTGATCTTCAACAAACCTGACAAAACAAGCAATGGGGAAAGAATCTCGTATTCAATAAATGGTTCTTGGAAAACTGGCTAGCCATATGCCGAAAACTGAAACTAGACCCCTTCCTTACACCTTATACAAAAATTAACTCAAGTTGGATCAAAGACTTAAATGTAAAATCCGAAACCAAACCATTCAGAAGGTAGGCATGGGCAAAGACTTTGTGATGAAAACACAAAAAGCAATTGCCACAAAAGCCAAAATTGATAAATGGGATCTACTTAAACTAAAGAGCTTCTGTGCAGCAAAAGAAACTAGTGTCAGAGTGAACAGGCAACCTACAGAATGGGAGAAAAATTTCCAATCTACCCATCTAACAAAGATCTAATATCTAGAATTTACAAGGAACTTAAACAAATTTACAAGAAGAAAAACGAACAACTCCATCAAAAAGTAGGCAAAGGATATGAACAGACACTTCTCAGAAGACATGTGGCCAATGAACATATGAAAAAAGCTCAACATCACTGGTCATTAGAGAAATGCAAATCACAACCACAATGAGATACCATCTCATGCCAGTCAGAATGGCGATTATTAAAAAGTTAAGAAACAATAGATGCTGGCAAGAAATAGGAATGCTTTTACACTGTTGAAATATAAATTAGTTCAACCACTGTGGAAGACAGTATGGCAATTCCTCAAGGATCTAGAACCAGAAATACCATTTGACCAGCAATCCCATTACAGGGTATATAACCAAAGGAATGTAAATTATTCTACTACAAAGACACATGCACATGTATGTTTACTGCAGCACTTATTTACAATAGCAAAATCATGGAACCAACCAAAATGCCCATCTGATGCCAGTCAGAATGGTGATTATTAAAAACTCAAGAAACAATAGATGCTGGCAAGAAATAGGCTTCTAGAGACTAAAACATTGTCATCTGGATGGTCAAAACACAAAGGTCCACTAGATCCTGGTTCCACCGTGAAGGAAGACTGGATAAAGAAAATGTGGAACATGTACACCATGGAATAACTATGCAGCCATAAAAAGGCACGAGATTATGTCCTTTGCAGGGACATTGATGAATCTAGAAGCCATCATTCTCCACAAACTAACACAGGAACAGAAAACTAAACACTGCATGTTCTCACTTATAAGTGGGAGTTGAACAATGAGAACACATGGACACAGGGAGGGGAACAATGCACACCAAGCCCTGTTTGGGGGTGTGGAGCAAGCGGGGGGAAGTTAGGGTACAGGTCAATAGGTGTAGCAAACCACATGACACACATATACCTACGTAACCTGCACTTTCTGCACATGTATCCTAGAACTTAAAGTAAAATTTAAAAAAAAATAGAAAAATCTTTAAAAAAATCACATTGACATGTATTTTAACAGGCACATTAATGGAATCTAAATGTGAAAGAGTCCTTATCTATAGAACATTTTTGGCAGAATGTACCTATTCTCTATAGGACTTTCATGGTGAAAAAAATCTATAATCTATAGATTTATGTGTTGTTTTTGGAAATTGTAATTAAATAATGCAAATAGTGTATAAAATAGTAGAAATTTCTTAAATGAAATCTTTCCCTTTCTTCCAGATTTGTTGAGGTATAATTAACAAATAAAAATTATATATGTTTTTAAAAATGAGGTCTAGAGTTGAACCAAAGAGGAAGGGGGGAATGAATTTTGGTGGACAACTAGCAGTCTCTTCTCTAGTATTGTACATTATTTATTTCACGTAATCCTCACAACTACCCAATGATATAGCTATATTTATTTCTATTTTATATATGATGTAACTGAGGCTTACAGAGGTTAAGCAACTGATCCAAGGTCATATTAATCCATTGAATAGCAAAGCTGGAATTCAAACCACAATAGACCTAACTTCAGGCCTGTGCATGTAGCCACCATGACAGGGAACTGTAATGACACACTGCTTTCTCAACACTCTAAACACAAGAACGGTTATAATATTAGGTAAAGTATGAAAAGTAGTTGTTTTTTGTCTCAGAGTAGTTAATAGTAATGGTGTATATATAAACCTCTAAAAGTGAATGTTCCCAGGAGGTCAAAAATGTATAGTCTGTGATCATCCCACCAGGGACAGAAAGCCATTTGTTTCATGACAGCTTGTCTCCTGCAGATCTTCTCATTTTCTTTTATATTTTATGGGGGGTGATGTGGGTAATTTTATTATAATTAAGTAGTTTCTAAATAGAAAGTGTTATTTGGCCAGTGCCAAGAGGAATTGCAATCAAGGAAGAGCTGGCTGTGAACTCTAAGTTGAAAACTATAGCTGAGCTGCATGACATTTAAAAGATTAGGGAGTTGTTTTTATTGTCATTTTGTTTCACAAGTGCAGTTTGATTTCTACAGCCTTTTTTATTCACCTTATTTCAAATGTCTGCCACCACGTACCAAAGCAGACAGATACGTCCTGCCTGCAAAGGGAAGTTTGGGCTCCCTGCCGCTTGGAATGTGAAGACAAAGTGGATCTTTATTCCAAAAAGGTGTCAGCCACTTTCTGAAGGTAACTCATGAACATCTGTAAGATTGGGAATACAAAGAGGAAAAAAAAGGAAGGATTGGGAGGGAGGTGTGTGCTAGAGCACAAAAGGTAGAAAAGCCTGGCAAATCATGGTGGTTCTAAATACGCCAAAACAGATATTAAAGAAGTGAAGACCATATCAGATCTCTCAGCGTTGTTTGTTGTTTTTTGTTTTGTTTTGTTTTGTTGGTTTTTTTTAGTTCTTTAAGATGAGAGAGAATTCAGAGTTAGCAATTTTTACTAGGCAGCTCATCACTTTCTGCTTGGAACTGACATCTACTAGGCAGCTAGCGTTCAAGACTGGAAGGTGTGATTAGCTGGGGCTCACAACACCATCATATAACCTGCCCATGGCTGGCAAAACACCTATCAGTGGGACAGCAGCAGGAGCAGCAACAGCAGCCCTGTCATCTCACTGAGGAAGGAGGAATGGTGTTGGCCGATAAGTGACAGAAAGCTTGACATCTGGCCATTTATCATTTGAAAACTCCAACAAACAAAAGGAAGGGCAGCAGATGTGCAACCCTAGGACGATTCAGGTAAAATAAACCATCAAACCTCCCCCTCTATAATTCACAGATGCATCCACAGCAACATCTAGGTACGATACTGCAGCATGGGCTTCCCTCGTGGCCATGACTCTTTCACTACGTCTTGGCAGGTAAGTGCACAGTCTTGTTCTTTCTTTTCTCAATATCTTCTCTAAGGCTATGGCTTTATTGAGGAGGCAGGAGAAGTATCATTTAGGCAGTAACTTTCCTCAGAGAAGTCATATGTTATCAGTGCAAGGGATGCAGTCACACACTTGGTGGATGGCATTTAAGCCTCCCCAGACTTCTCTATCACCCAGAGTATAAAGGTGTGTCCTTATCATTTAGCTTGTGCACAATTATTTCCCAACTACAGCAGCAACTTTTGTTTCTGTATGTTCTATCCAGTTCCCCACCACTTTCCACCTAGGAAGTTCTGTGTGACACAGCTGCATCCTCTGTAAATTCTAGGATGGAAGATCCTTTTTTCTTTCCTTGCCCTCATCTGTGTATAATTCAATAATTCATTCAGAGCGCTATACATTCTTCTAAGTACCAGGGAAATGGCACTGAAATAAACACACACACACACGCACACTCTCTCATAAAGCTTCCATTCTAGTGGAAGAAGATGACAATACATAAAATGTGCTAGTAAAATATGCAGTTAGGTGGCAGAAAGTACTATGACAAAATTTAAACAGGTAGTGTGGAGTGCCATGAAGTGGGGCAGTGGGTCGCAATTTAAATAGGGTGATGGTCAAAGGCTCTACTGAGAAGGCTGACAATTGAACGAGATGTAAAGGAGATGGAGAAGAGAAAATACGGCTGTCTTGGGAGGAACATACCAGAGAGAAGAAACAGTGGTTGAAGTGAACACATGCCACACACCTCAGGAACACCAAGAAAGCCAGCATTGGCAGGCCAAAACAAATGGAGGGAAGAAAAGTAGGAGATGATGTCAAAGAGGTGAGGGGTGTGGGACAACACTGGGAAGCCTTTGGCTTTCAATGGTCTGAGATGGAAAGCTGTCTCTTCAGCCCTTCACCATCCAAAGGAAAGTCCAGCAGATGACTGGGTACTGGAAAGAGTAAGTGCCTCGCTTGGACATTCCACTGGGTCTTTTATATTGGCTAACCACAACGCTGTTAAATAGGGCCCAAACAAATGGGTTGCTTTGGAAGCGGTCCAGAAACTTGTGGCACCATTTCATCTTGAAGACTCCACCACTCTAAGGATCCATTTGAGCTCAAGTTTCTGATTACTTTGTCACGGAAGCCTCTTGGAAAGGGCAGCAGCCTCCACTCAGAGGTGCTGCTTGGCCTTGTTGCCTCCCTGGCATGGCTAATTTTAAGAATCAGCAATCAGCTTGCTGCTGGACTTTTGTCAAATCTGAATGCCAGACTCTGGAATCCTTGTGAGTGCCCAGCTTACTATTCATATAATATTTTGGGATCAGTTGTTTCTGACTCAGTAACTAATAAAGTAGAAACGGCCTAGTAAACTTCGCTTATCAAAAGTAAAAGATGTATTCAATAACACACTGCTTTAATTCAAGAGCTGGCTTCAGTAGCATCTTGACTTCATGTGAAAAAGTGTCAGTGATTCCTTTGGAGATAACTTTACCTCCCACTCCACTATCTGAAGCAAAGCCATTGGCTCATGAGGCCTTGATTCACAGAGATTCCTTCTACAGGCTTGTGATGGATGTACTGATGATTTGGTCAAGCTGGAACTAAATGGTTTCCACCAGGCAGCTATTCAGGCTCAGCATCAGCTATGCGGAACCAAAAATGGTCATAGTTGCTGTACTCAGTTGGCAGACTGCTGGTTCACTTCATATCTTTGGCCAATATTCGCTTTGATAAACCTATTATATTTTTGCTGTCTTGTGGCTATTGCCAATGGCTTAAATGTTTGGTCTGCCACTTGGAAAATTACAGACTTGCAAATTAAAGACATCCCTCTTTGGGGGCTATGAAATGTGAAAATGAATCATGGCTGCTGAATAAGCCATCTGGGTCTCTCATGTACATGCCCATGATGAGTGTCTGTTCTTTGATGATACCAATGGGAATCAAGCTGTTTAACAAGCCTGCACTGCCCACATTGCCACCATTGCTACTGGGATAAATCATTCAGTTGAACATAACCTGTAGACTGGGCAGAATGTAAAGGATTCCATATTTCTGATGAAGAAGCTACTACCACATGCCAGATTTGTGATTGCTGCCAAAAGTTGACATGGTTTTCTCATGGTGAGAGAAGCCAGGTTGCACTGGGCATTGACCTACCTGCTACTGGCACATTGACTACACTGGATCTTTAACCCTCTTTCTAGGCAATCATTGGTGCCTCACCACTGTTGAGACTTTATGAGGTCACAGAGTTGTTCCAATCTAATCAGATGATTCCAGTTACACCACTGTGGCCCTTGAAATTTATGAGTGTCATGTTTTTAGATAACTTGATCATCTACAGTCTGGCAATGGTACACCTTTTATTATAAAAGCTACTCAACAATGGGCTGATAGTCATGGACTTTCCATACTCACGCCATTCACAGGCATCTGATAGTCCAGCATTGGAATAACCTCAAAAAGGGACTCCAGAGTATTTCTGATACTACTTCTCTTACCTTCTCCTGATGCTACCTTCCTCACTTCCTCCTGGAGTCTAATAGTTTTAGTTAAATGTTCTATGAGACAAATTAGACATTTTATCTCATCCTCTGTAGGTCAAATTAATCAGAGTGGCTATACATGTTGTAAAATACATCAAAAGCTAATCTGGTGTAGAAAAAACGTGAATATTGTTGGAAGACAATTTTCCATGAGTCTCATTCTGCACATCTATCAAACAGAAGCAATGGAAGCTTTGTTTCAGACTATCTTTTTAAAACCAGGCGCAGTGGCTCACACCTGTAATCCCAGCACTTTGGGAGGCTGAGGCAGGCAGATCACGAGGTCAGGAGTTCAAGACAGCCTGGCCAGCATGGTGAAACCCTGTCTCTACTAATGATACAAAAATTAGCCAGGCATGGTGATGTGTGCCTGTAGTCCCAGCTACTCAGGAGGCTGAGGCAGGAGAATCGCTCGAACCCCAGAAGCACTCCAGCCTGGGCAAAAGAGTGAGACTCTGTCTCACAAAAAAACAAAACCCCACTGCACTTCAGCCTGGGCAAAAGAGCGAGACTCCGTCTCAAAGCAAAACAAAACAAAACAAAACAAAACAAAACAAAACAAAAACTATCTAGCAAAGAGCCTTAAAAGATAGAATTTTTTTTTTTTCTGGAGCAGAGGGTAGGTTTAATGATTGTTCAATATAACACAGATAGTATCTCCCTGGGCAGAGTTTATACATGTCTGTGGCCCATTGTAAAAACTTTGAAGTTCCTAAGCTTGGGGTTCCTCGGCTATTAGGCAAATCCGCTGCATGCGCGGTATTTCCTTGGTCCCTCTGTGTTATCCCTGTAGTGCCTGGGCTAAAAGGGGAACCAATGCCAACAGGAAGCTCACATTGCTTGTGGTGCCATGAGTAATAAAGCTCTTCATCTCTGTCCCAGGAATCTTGTGGTTCTTTGCTTTCATCCACGAAACTGTAGAAGGCTAATTTGTTAGGTTGTCAGTAGGGTAAAATTGCAAACCATTCAGTTTTGACCACTTCCTCTCTATAGTTGTATTTACTATTTTAATCCTAACTCCACTCAAAGAATATTTTATTTTTCTCATATTTATGTACCTCTGGTGTTTGCAAAAGCCTTATTGCAATACTTATTAAAAATTTTTATCCAAGTAAATGTCTTTCTCTCACTTAGCTTTGTGCTCTCATGGAACTTATGACAAAGGTTTATGTCTTATTCATTTTTGAAGCCTCAACTACTAGTATAAATTGTATGCTTAATAAATAAATTGAATTAAGGTATTTAAAACAGCCAAGTCGAGTCCTTCAGATATCAGTTGTCTCTCTGGCATGGTAAATGCTCCATCAGTTTCTCGTTTATGTATAAAGTGGTAGGCTATTTTTTTCCAATCATAGACTCAGCCATTGTGAGGACAGTTACCACAACCACTCAACTACACACAGTTTCCTCTGGTGGCTGCAACACTTCAAAGATGAACTACAGCTGAGGAGCAGAAAGAGGCCGTTGTAGGGATCCTGACTGTTTGTTAGACACCCTCAGCAAAACAGTCCTGCTATAGTTAGGTTTATCTCCAAATGTCTTTGTCTGTATTTAGAGAAAACACAGTCTTGGAATAAGCTGTTCTTACCAAAAATATGGCATCTTTTCCAAGACTGAAATGTTCCTACCATAGAGAAAATAAAAGTGTCATGGTTGCCTAGACTAATTTACTATGGGAAGATGAAGAAATGAGATTGCCTCCCCTGGTAAAGTTGTGGAGGATACTTGTTCCTCCCTGACAGATAATTATCTCTCATAGTAAAATTATAGAGGAAGTTGATACTCCAAGAAAGACAATCTCATTTCTTCATCTTCCCATAGCTATTGATTCTCTTCAGCACCCTCTTTTTCCCTGCTGCCAATGGGTAGATTTGAAAGACAGACACTCAAGGAGGCAATGATGCTTCCCACTGTTCCCACTGATAAAATGTGTCATTTTTCTAAAGAGGGGCATTAAGTGAGAACAGATCTCTGTGGGAAGAGATTTACAGTTAGAGTGAAATAGGAAACTCTTTCTTTCTCAAGGTTTTTTTTTTTAAGAAATAAAAATTCCCTTTATGCAAGCATAGTTGGGTCATAACTATTATATTTGGCACACTTAAAAAACTCGTTTTCCACCAAAGTGGAGAAATATATTTGAAACAGCTTCCCCATTTCTCTCACTCTCAAGAAAAAGCAAGAGGTATAAAATTTTGCAGATCCTACAATGTTCTTTCTTTAAAAGAAGCTAGGAACATGTACAAAACAGGTTTTTAGAGATGTAAAAACATTGTATTAAAATGCAACCAATGACTCCTCATCTTCTGTAAAGGATATTGATAAATACTGATGAAAGTGTCTTCATTTCCACTTTTGAACAGAGATTACAGTTTATATTTGGTTATATTTTAATTAAACAGCTCTACCCAGATTACTATCTCTAAAAAGATAAATAATTCTCCTTCATTGTTTCTTCTGTTCCTTACATTTCACTGCTAACACTCTGGTTAAAATAACTGGGGACACTGCTGCTTTCTAACGTGAGAAAAGGAAGGAACTAACAAACAGCACATCATAATAACTTAAGAGCCAGGGTTTAGCTCTCAACTCAGCCACTTGCTGTCTGGGTCAATTTTAACTTGACTAAGTCCCGGTTTCCTCATCTGTAAAATGTCGAGTATAATGTCAACTTTGACGGGTTTATTTAAAGGTTAAATAAAATAATTTTACTTAACTTTTATTTATTTACTTATTTACCTTTATTTATTTATTTAAATAAAGTAGTAAAAGTGTTTCTGAGGTGCCTGATACACGGTAAGTGTTCAGAGATTGCTACCTACTACCAGTCACCATTTTGTGAATGCTTACTACATGCCTGGCACAATTTAATTCTCACAGAAACCCTCTGAAATAGGGATTATTGAAAGTCCTATTTTACTAATGAAGACACTGGGAGTCAGCAAAATTATACAATGTATTTGAGGCCAGAGGACTAGTAATTAACAGCACAAAGGTCCAAGCCCAGCAAGGTTTTCTGATTCTGAATCCAGTGCTGTTTCCAGTAAATGTAAACAACTGGAAATAGATAGAAACTGGTTCCAGCCATTGTATTCTACAGCCTAGCCACACACACACAAACTGCCACTTTTTTTTTTAACACAAACATACCTCACAGTGTCACATCCCTATTCATTTCATAAGTAAGTTTGATTTGGGATACTTTCTGATTCAGGGGCTGGTATTTACTGGTCTCTGCAGCCATGTTTGCTTCCCAAAGGTTGAGATCAAGGGCATATTTAGTAAAAGGAGGTAATAAGTATTCTTAGATCCGAGTTCAATAAAGCATTGAAACCTGCAAGGGACATTTTCATCCTCAGTTATCTGCCTCTTTGTCTTAGGAATTGTCCAACATGGACCTATTTCTCCTATTCCCAACCTCATCATGTTGAATCCTTTTCCGTATACTACCGTATTCCTCTCCTGCTTCTTAAATGTAATTGCCCTCCTCACGGCAGCCTTACAGACAGTGCAGACGCTGTCCTAGTACCCTGTCCCTTACTCTGGGCTCTATAAACATTTATCTCCTTAAAAATTTATTTTGCTCAGCATGTTTTTAGTTTTTTACTTTTAATTGACATCTATATTTGTATTCATTGTTCAGTGGCCTAAAATCTAGCCTGATCTCCCTTATGACCAAGTGCATAGTTTTCTCTTCATACTTTTTGTGCATATTAAAAACTTGTCAGACACAGGGAGGGGAACATCATACACCAGGATCTGTCAGGGCTGGTGGGTTAGGGGAGGGTTAGCATAAGGATAAATACCTAGTGTAAATGACAAGTTGATAGGTGCAGCAAACCATCATAGCGCATGTATACCTATGTAACAAACCTGCATGTTCTGCACATGTATCCCAGAACTTAACGTATAATAAAAATTAATAATATTAATAAGGTGAGATGATCAGGAGTTGGAAATACTTTTTTTGAAAAAGTTTGTAGTAAAAATAGTGTATAGTTCTTAGAGATTTTTTAAACAATACAGACACAGACATGGAATTTTGCCCTCCTGACCCTTTCTACTGCTTGAAGGTGAATACCATTCACAACTTAGTATGTGTCCTTTTAGACTGTTCTATATTATAAACATGTGCCCAATTGTATATAAATATGTATATTATATATAATTATATATTATATAGATATATATAATTACTTTTAAGAAATTGAATCATTATTTCTATAACTTGCTCTTTTCAATAAACAATATATCATAGTTACCTGTCTATGTCAATATATATAGATCTATCTGATTCTTTTTAATAACAGTATGATATTCTGCTAATTAGTGAATTCTTCTTATGAAACAAATATTTTACTTATGGACATTCAAGTTGTTTCCACTTTGGGAACTATTATAACCAACACTGCAAGAAGAATCATTATGAATAAGTATCTGGGTAGTTATTAGAGTATTTTTATTGGATGAATTCCTAGAAGTGAAATTGCTGAGTCAAAGGCTGTATACAGTTAAAATGTTTGTAGAAATTACCAAATTGCCCTCTTGCCCTTTATATTTGAGTGCTGGTTTCCCAACATATTCTCTAACGTTTGATATTATCCACTTTATCCTTTTTGACAATCTGATAGGTACAGAAATTTTTATTTTAACTTATATTTCATCAAATATTAATGAAACTGAATGTTATAGCTTTGATTCTACCTCTCTATGCAGCTCTATTAGCGTTGCATGTTAATTCTAGTCTTCTACTGATGTCCCTGTCAAATTGACCCATCACTGTCACGTTAAAGACGGACACTTTAAGATCATCTACCATGCCCATCATTGTATAGAGGAAACCAAAGCCCAGAGAAGTCAAGTGATATGCCTGAGCTCAAGCTGATGCTTGGTGAAACTGAGGAAAGTCAGTTCATTATACTCTTGCTAGTTACTAGTTACTGTCCTCAGCAGATATTCTTGTTCATTTTTAAGTCCCTCTACTATGTCTAGCATAGTGTAGTGAGTACTAAATAATTGCTTCTTAAATAAATGAACTGAAAGAAAGTAAGCTCTTCTTTTCTCTAGAAGATAGATATACTAGTACTTAAGAACAAAGCCCTCAGAGGTAGTTCTTTCCTGAGTGAGAGCTACAGTCCAGTATCACAGGGAGAATCAATGGAGCCAAAGATCGTGGTTAAATTATTTAAAGTAAGAAATGGTCATTCCCAGATAGATAGTTTCCTGAAAAACAATCAAGGGAATAAAGTGGAGAGAATCTAGCTACGAGTGAAGGCAGGAAGTTGGGCTCCAGGGAAACAGCTGGGAATTGGGCCTAAGAACCTCCTTCCTTTTTTCTTCCCCTTTCCTCACTTAACCCACCAACCAGCCCCACCATCCTGCCAAGCATGTTCTATTGTGTTTCGCCACCCATGCCACTCTCTCATTCTAAGGCGACAACAATTGCATTCATTTTTACTGTTATATAACAAATACCACTAACTTAAAACAACATGCATCTATTACCTCACAGTTCTGCAGGTCAGAAGTCAGCATAGTGCTTCTTGCTGGGTTTCTTACTCAGGGTCTCCCTAGGCTGAAATCACCATGTCGGTGGGGTGTGGGGGGTGGCTGTGTTCTCAAGTGGATCTTAGAGGCTCCTTGCAAACTCATTCAGGTTGTAGGAAGAATAGGGTTCCTTGGCCAGGTGGTCACTCTTAGCTTGTAGGGCCTGCCTTCAGGATATAGCCATCCACCCCAGTGACAGCATAGTAGCTTGGTCCTCCAAGGCCAGCAGGAGCATCTCTCCAGTTTATAACAACAGCACTATATGTAAGAGAAAATAATCACAGAGTGACTATCCCATCACTTTTGTCATATTGTGCAAACTAATCAAGGAAATAACTATCCCATCATATTCACAGTTCCCACCTACACCAAAGGGAGGGAATTATGCGAAGTATGAACTCCAGGGTGTGAGAATCTTGAAGGCCATCTTAGAGTTCTGCCTGCCTCAAGAACACAGCAGATAAAGCCCAAAATGAGCCTGATAAAATACACTCACATAAAACACATGACTATTAGACATAAGAAAGAATACTCAGGCTTATTAGCAGCCTCAGAAATGAGAGTCATAACAGTAATAATACACTGAGGGAGAATGTGGTCAGAAAATGTCTGAGTATATTTTGTTGGTTTGAAGATGATAATTTTCGGGGTATCTTAAGAAAAAAAATTGAGATTTCACATTTTTAAAACACTAAATAATGATATTATATCAACATAAATATCAGAATTTAGTTACTTAAAAATAAGTAACTATGTCAAAAAGCCAAAATACTAGCAATCAATATGACAAAAACTAGCTTCTGGACTTGGGAAAATAAATCAACACGAATCTTTATAAATGATTTTCCTATGAAAAGGGCTACCTAAACATTAAGTAAGCTTATTCATTCTCAAAATATGTAGGCCTTTTTTATTCCCATGAAAACTCTGACCTATTCTTCAGTCAGCTCACTTTCTTGTAACATTGGTAATGGGCCATTTCTTCTTTTTTTGTAGTCTTCCACATTTCATTAAATTTTTCTCTCATTCTCCTCCCTTTGGTTTTTAATGAAGTCAATCCTTCCCCTTTTTCAGTTAATTTGTCTAAATAGAATTTCGCTGATGTTTAAACACCCACTGCCTGCTGTTACCTACAGGCAAAATACTTGCCATCCATGGAAAATGAATGAATTGAATATTTCAAACAAATAAACATAAACAGTTTAACTTGTGACACATTCTGACTTTAGATTACTAATTCATTGGCTCTGATGCATCCTTGATAGGCTGAGTTTAGTGACTTAATCCTGTTGCCCAGTGTAAAAGCAAGGCTGTAAGGGGTAAGCGTAAGAGCTGCCAAAGATGGTTCCTTCATTTCCTTTCCTTCAAATTATGTCTACTGATCATGAAGCCCCAAAACTTGCACTATTCTTCTTATATTTCATTTCATTTAACTTTTGTATTAAGTTTTCAAACGTAAAACACAGTTGTGGCAATAATATTACGAACCCAATGTATACATTGCATCACTCAACTTCAAAAACTAACACGTGACAAGCTTATTTTAGTTATACTTTTATTTACTACTGCTTCAATTATTTTAAATCAAATAATATAGCATCATTTCATACCATAGAGATATTTCAGCATATATCTTTAAAAATGAAATTCTTTTTAGAAGACAAAAAAATAAGCACACCTAATAAACAATAATTCCTTAATATAATCAAATATATATACAATGTTAAGACATCCTGGTTATCTTATCATATTCACAGTTCCCACCCACACCAAAGGGAGGGAATTATGCAAAGTATGAACTCCAGGGAATGAGAATCTTGAAGGCAGGATTGCTACCTAGGTATACAGATGCCATGGTGGTTTGCTGCCTCCATCCCCCTGTGTATATTTTAATATATGTTAACGACTTTATTATAAAGGTTACAACTCAGGAACACCTAAGTGGAAGGAAATGCATAGGACAAAGTGTGAAGGCATGAGTGTGGCACAGAGTTTCCATGCCCACTCTAGAGGCTCCACCTTCTCTCTTTTCTTTTTTATTGGTCTGGCTAGCACTCTGTCTATTTTGTTGATATTTTCAAAAATCCAGCTCCTGGATTTATTAATTTTTTAAAGGGCTTTTTGTGTCTCTATCTCCTTCAGCTCTGCTCTGATCTTAGGAGGTTCACTCCAGACCCTACTTGCCTGGGAATCACCCGCAGGAGCTGTAGAACAGCAAGGATTGCTGCCTATTCCTTCCTCTGGTAGCTTCGTCCCAGGAGGATACCTGCCAGATGTCAGCTAGAGCTCTTTGGATATATGGGGGTCAGGGAGCCACTTGAGGAGGCAGTCTGTCCCTTATCAGAGCTCAAGTGCTGTGCTGGAAGCTCTGTTGCTCTCTTCAGAGCTGCTGGGCAGAGACGTTTAAGTCTGGCTGCAGCAGAACTCACAACTGCCCCTTTTCCCAGGTGATCTGTCCTGGGAAATTGGGGCTTTATTTATAAGTCCCTGATGGGCTGCTGCCTTTTCTCAGAGATCCCTGCCCAGCAAGGAGGAAGTCTAGTCACAGTCTACCTGCAGAGGCATTGCTGGGCTGCCATGGGCTCTGCCCAGCTGCTGTATAAACTTCCTTGTGTTTTTGTCTACACAGGTAAGGTTAGAACTGCCTCAGTAATGGCATACTGCCTCAGTAATGGTGGACTGCCTTGGTAACCGTGGGCTGCCTCCGTAATGGTGGACTGCCTCGGTGATGGTGGACACCCTTCCCCCCACCAAGCTTGACCATCCTGGTTGAGCACAAACTGCTGTGTTGGCTGCGAAAATCCCAAGCCAGTGGGTTCAGTTTGCTGGTCTCTGTGGGGATAGGACCCACCGAGCCAGATCACCTGGCTCCCTGCCTTCAGACCCCTTTCTCTCAGGGGTATGGGCAGCTCTCTCTCGCAGGCACTCCAGGTGCCAGCCAAAACGGCTGCTCGGATATGTGCTGGAAATCTGTGGTGCTGACTGAATTGGCCACGCAGATATGCGCTGGAAACGGGCAGCACCTGTCGGCCCAGCAGGAATTTCCTGGGCTGTGGGCTGCAAAGACCACGGGAGAAGCACAGCATCAGAACCAGAGTGCAGGAGTGGCCGGAAAAGTCCCTGATGGCCTCCATTGGGTTGGAGAGGGGGTTCCTCCAGTCCATTGCACTTCCTGGGTGAGGCAGCACCCCACCCTGCCTCGGTTTGCCCTCCTTGGGCTACACTCTGTGTCCAACCTTCCCATTGAGATGAACCTGGTACCTCGGTTAGTAATGCGGAGATCACTCACCTCTGTGTTGTTCTCGCTGCGAAATGCACTCTGGAGCTGTTCCTATTCGGCCATCTTGGCAGAAGTCTACCCTAGCATTTCATTCCTTTTCATAACTGAATAATATTTCATTGTATGGATAGACTATCTTTTCTTTATCCATTCATCAGTTTATGAATACTTGGGTTGTACTGATACCACTATAAATAATAGTGTTATAAACTTTCATGTACAAGTTTTTGTGTAGACATATGTTTTCATTTATTATGTGTACATACATAGAAGTAGAATTGTTGGGTCAAATGATATCTCTATGTTTATCTTTTTGAGGCACTACCACATAGTTTTTGAAAGCGACTGCACCAATTTCTATTTCTGCTAGCAGTATATGAGGTTCTGATTTCTCCACACTCTCACCCACATTAGTTATTGTCTGGCTTTTATTACAGCCATTCTGATGGATGTGAAATGATATCTAATTGTCATTTTCATTTCCCTGACGGCTAACGATGTTGAGCGTCTTTTCATCTGCTTGCTTATTGGCCATCTTCTTTGGATAAATGCCTATTCATGTTCTTTAACCATTTTTAAAATTGAGTTATTTATTTTTTCAAAACTGAGTTGTAAAAGTTCTTTATATATTCTAGACATAAGTTCTTTATACATGATTTCCTCAAATCATATTTTCTCTTATTCTGTGGGTACACCTCCAGCTTTACCTCCTGCCTGTTACCATTATGAATTTGACAGTCTAGCCATAACTTAATTCCTGGCCCTCTATTTAAAAATTCCTAAAATCTAGCTAAAAATATTTTTGTCTCTCATAAATTCCAACTAAACTTTCAGGACAAAGAAATTGTCCCCAGATGATCTCAAGATGATCAGTTTATTATCTTTTCATATATGTATCTCCCATATATGTAACTTATTCTCTGCACATTGTTTACACGAGTAGAACTTAATTACAGAATAGCCTGCATGCTACTGACTCTAAAGGGAATAGAAGTTCAGGAAAAGGTGGACAAATTTGCTTTATAGAAGTCAGATAAAATATCTTCCTGGAGAATGTAGAAGTTCAGCTCATCTATAGCCTTGCTGTACATCTGAAACTCTTATCAAGTTACTTACAGTCAATGTGTTTATTCTAGGGTAGGTTCAGATCATTTTTCCAGTTCTTCCTCATGTTCTTAAAGGACCCTACTAGGATCTTCCTCAGTCTGATCTCACAACACTTAGCCTAGGAATGCTGGATTTTTATGACACTTATTTGAGAACTAAAAATGGCCATCTAACTGAACGCTGTCATTTATAAGGGAGACACAGCATAGCACGACAGTCCTTGGAGTGTGTTATCACATATGTGAGATTCTCCAGAGCCTTACCTTTTTTAAATTTTCTCTTTTTAAAAATAATTGCTGTTCATTAAGAAATACCCAAGACTGGAATTCCACATTTACATCTGCAAGATCCTGTAGCATCCTAATATGCAATTTTTGTAACTGAGAAATTTGCTAATTGACAGCACCCAGGTGCTCTCCCATATCTCATCTCACTGGAACATCAGATCCCCCTTAGCCATGTTTGTTCTGTGTTTTACAGTTTGAACTTAACTTCTGCAGAGTCAGAAAGCTAAAAGTAGCTGCAATTGGTGGAAAGAACTATGGAAAGAGTAGACACTTCAGAACGGAGAAAGTGGGTTTTATTTCTTAGCTCAGTAATACACATAGCGTGTGTGACTTCAGACACAGCTCACAATCAATATTGACCCCATTTCCTCATTCATATAAAGAAGCAAGTATATACAGCTCTTGGAACTTCATGTTTGCTCTTGATAAACGTAGTTTTCACTGTCATTCATAGGAATACTTCTATAAAAATATATAAACATATACATTCAGAATACATATATAGAGAAGCTATATATACCATATATATGTATTCTGAATGTGTATGTTTAGATATCAAGAATATATATATATAAAATCTCCTATAGCTATCCAATTGAGTCATATTTTTTTAATATTCAAGTGGTACCAAGCCACCATCTTCTTTTGGTAAAATCAATTCTCCTAACCCAAGGTTCTTCTTCCCAAAAAATACTCATAAATCCTATGAATCAGTCATTTTATCCTTATTTGACCTATGTATGTAGTCATCTACCTAGAAATCTCTGAGGCTCTTTTGCAAGAGGCTCTCTAGCATTGCTGACCTCTGCATAATTTAGTTTTCTTCACCATTATTGCACATGACTAGCATCAAAACCCAAGCAAGTTCCTACCTGCAATGAGAGGGGCTTGGAAATTGCCCCTCTGTCCCAACAGGTAAAAAGATGAACAAGCTGAAAAATCAACACCTCCTCTTAGATTCATAAGAGACATGAAGTCACAGGGCAAACTTCTGGCCCCCAAATTGGAGAGACGGGCAGATACAGGGAATCATAACTTACCCAAGCAGAAATCTACAAGCAGAAGCCTCCATGGAAACTAGTGCCAGGGCAGGAAATCTTACATGCTGGAGGCTCAGTGTGGACAAGTCTGAGAGTCAAAAATTCCAGGGAAACCCAGTCATTAATAGGGAGTAGGTCTACACCTTTGTGAGTTTACTTCCTGAAGTTCCACCAGGTTCTCACCATGAAGATCAGAGAAAAATTCCCTCAAGTTTCCAGCAGAGGGAGGGAAAAAGGAACTGCATTGAAATATCCAGAACATTCTGTTTTTAACAAGATCCCCTGTCAGAAGAAACTATTTAACCAGAGCCTAGCTTGCTGGGGTTTAATCAGAACTTAATTAACCTAGGGGAAGGGAAATATCCAACCAGGCCCCCTCCAGCCCTCCTGCTCCACCTAAGGAGGTGGGTAGAGACTCTGAAACCTAACTATAGGACTATAGAAACTTCTTCCACCTGCCCCCACATCTTATCACCACCTTACTAAAGGCCTGTTTACAGCAGTTCCTTTTACCCAGGACATGCCCAGCTATTAAAGTAGCCTTTAAAAAAAACTGCCAGTTTGTACAATACTACAATGGTGGATGCCTATTACTGTACATTTGACTAAACCCATAGAATGTACAACTCCAAGAGTGAGCTCTACTGTAAACAATAGACGTTTGGTGATGAAGATGTATCAATCTAGGTTTATCAGTTGTAACCAATGCACCACTCTGGTGGGGGATAATGATAACTGGGAAGCTATACATGGGTGGAAAATCTCTGCACCCTCCCACTGAATTTTGCTATGAACTACTCTAAATATATATATATGAGAAATAAATCAACCTACAGATGAGATAATATTTCATGTATCTGCATTGGGGTAGTCAGAGTATCGTCAAGGTATGCCAGATAAGCCAAGAAAGAGTTTTGGGAAGAAGGTTAAATTTATACCTATAAATAAAAAAAAGGTGAAGTGAATTTTAGCATAGGTATGGTCAAGTGTATAGTCTGAAAATAGGGGGAAATCAGTGGATAAAGCCTCCTATGATAGTGAATACTGCTCATATATATATATATATATATATCTCCTATATTAAAAATGGGAAACAACTTGAGTGATGTGAAAGAGGCTGTAGTTTCTGTGTGATACCACAATCACCAGAGGAACCCACGTGCCTGAGGTAAGACTTTGTATTCGTCACAGCTGTAGACTCACAGTGAATGGCCTATTGAGGGGCAGGAATGCTACTCCTCTCTTTTGGTCATATAAATACACAAAAATCAAAACTGTCTGAGACAGCTTCTGCTCCCTAGTAAAGCCTTCACATCATATGTACACACACATGTGCATGTGCATATGCATGCACACACACACACACACTCCTCACAATGTGGCTGGGTTAGAGGGGCTCCTAGTATCAGACACAAGAACCTTTAAGGCTAGGTGCCTTAGAGAGCAGAGGAACCCCCTTACCCTTTGCCCATGCTCACTTCATTTTTTGAAACAGCTTTATTAAAATATAACTGACATACAACAAACTGAACATAATTTCAATATACAATTTGATATTTTGACATGTATATTCCTGTGGAACTGTTTCCCTGGATAAAATAAAAAACAAATTTATCATCCCCAAAAGCTTTTTTCCAGGGTTTTTAATCTCACCCCTTTCTTATGCACCCCTTATATCTTTTCCTGGATAACCACTGACCTGTTTTCTGTCACTATAGTTTCCATTTTCTAGAATTTTGTGGAAATGGAATTACATAACACACAGTCTTTTCTGACTTATTTCACTGAGCACAATTATTTAGCAATTCACTGATGTTGTTGCTCTTATCAATAGTTTATTCTTTTTCAGTAGAAAGTAATATTAATATGGATATACTGTTTCTTGTTAATCCTGTTTATACCTGCAGACACACATTTGAGTTGCTTACAGTTTTTGCTATTACAAATAACACTGTCTTTGTATGGACATATATATTCATTTCTCTTAGGTAAATACCCAGGAATGCAATAGCTGGGTTACATAGTTGGTGTATGTTCTACTTTTTAAGAAACTACCAAACTATTTTCTAAAATGGTTGTGCAATTTTATGTTCTGACAAGGAGAGCATGAGAGTTCCATTAGAGGAGATTGGAAACTGTCAACACTTTGGTATGGTCAGCTATCTAGGCCGTCTACTACACGTTCTAGAGAATCTTTAGGAATGGGGTTCAGAAATCCTATTTTTAACTGGCTCCTCAAGCGATTCCCCCTATTCACCAAGTGCTGTGGTTTGAATGTATACCCCAAAAAGTACATGCCAGAAACAATCCCCAAGGCAACAGTGTTGGGAAGTAGGGTCTAATGAGAGGTGTTTAGGTCATGAAGACTCCACCCTCATGAATGGATTAATGCCAGTTATAAAGGATTGAGACTGTGAGTTCAATCTCTTGCTCTCTCTCACCCATATGATGCTTTCCACCACAAGGTGACACAGCACAAAGGACTTTACCAGATACTGGTCCCTTGATTTTGGATTTCTCAGTCTTCAGAACTTTAAGAAATAAAATTGTTTTCTTTATAAATTATCCTGTTGGTGGTATTCTATTATAGCCCCATGGAACAGACAAAGGCACCAGGGTTTAAAAACCACTGCCTTGGGAAAGGAACTTCATATTCCTTTTGAAACATATTCCATTTTTAGACTTCTAGCCATGAAAGTATATCTTTTTTTAACTCTGAATATCCTTTCATATTGTTTATGATATAAGCCAACTATTTTTATCATTCTCTTCTTTTATTTTCTGAAATTCCAAATAAAAGTAATCATTTAGTCATAATCCTTATAAAAATATAGAATCATGATGTGTAGTTATAAGAGCACATGGGGATAATATGACTCTAAACTTTACAAAGTTCTGAGAAGTTTTATTAAAGGCTCACATTTTGTGATATAAAATATTCAAGCATTTATATATACATCATTTCCAAAAATGCACCATGTACACTTTCAAGAAACCAGATTCACCTCACAGTGTTAATTAATTTAGAAAGTTTTTTTTTTTAACAGTTCATCAAGATTTTACTCATCAAAATTTTAAATTTTTGGAGCATACTGAAGATATGCAGACATCTAGCACAAATGAGGAATCTTCCAAATGTGAGAATATATGAGACATCAAATGTTACCATCAAAAACATTAAATAATTTATGTTAGTAACATTGACATCGTTGACATTTTTCTTTATGATATTCTTTTAAAATGTTCCTAAAAGAAATCCAAAAGAAGCACAATATTTGGAAAGTCCACTGAATGTTTATTATTTATTCTTGTAATAGAAGCAAGCTGAAGTCCCTTCTCCATAATTAATGTTTTAAATTTGTATTTATTCTTTTGATAATTACACTAGTATAAAATTTAGTAAACATTTTTAAATGTAAATGATGGATAGAAGCATTATTATTTTACTCTTGAGTAAAGGAAAGCACTGTGAGTCACTGACCATCAAAGGAAAAAGTGCCTTATGGTAAACAACGCTTCCTTTTATTGTTGGAATAAAAATCCTAGCTCTGATACTACTAGGGTAACCTAAGAGGCATTGTGAGTGGTTTTCTGTGAAAAAAAAAAAAAAAAACACGGAACTGAATGATCAATGCAGAGACTAAAGTGTAACCCAGACTCAGGATTGAAGGGGAATTTTCATATCATAGTTTTTATGGCCAGACTGCCAAAAGATCTTAAAATTAAGTGGGATATATTAGGAATGAGGATACGAAGGAATACTTTTGACTTAATAATTTCCCCTTCAGAGAAGTGATGCAACCTCTCAGAGATGTTTATATTACTTTTTGATTATATATTCCATATGCATCTTCAAATTATACAGGATTATCAGATCTTTATGACAGAATAGAGCATTCTTTAAAATACTTCGGTGATTTCCTTGTTTTAGAAGGGTCAAACTGAATATGGATAGATCCTCGATTAGAGTGTTTTGACATTCTAATATGATTCCAAGTAATACCAAGATATCTCAACATTTCACATTTAAAGACTAATATACTTAACATTTCATTGCAAAGATTCAGTCAGTCAGTCAGTCAGTCAAAAAAGTATTTTGAATGCCCACTATGCCCACTGCAGATTGCTAGGAGATTTAAATATCTTGCCTCTTACTTCCATTAGGACTAATTTACCTATGTTAGCCTAAAAAAGGCAGCAAAAAAATCATTACTTACCTCTCATTCAAAAAGTATCTCTTCCACGAAGCTTTCCTTGATTATCTGAACTAGAAATAATGCTTCTCTTCTCGATACCATATGATCATATATCAATCTTCTATTTTATTTAACTTAGTTTCATATCTTTCAATTTAATCCATAAGTTCCTGAAGCACTAGGGCTCTGAATTCACACCTCAATTTGTTCATTCAACAGGTAAGATACTGCACCACGCATTGTGTGAAATGTAAAGACAATTAACAAACAGCTGCCGTCACCAATTAGATTTTAGTTTAATTAGTGAAATAAGATATATAATTACCTTGACATGATTCCTATAAATTTTCTTACGTCTAAAAATAAGCAAACTTGTACTGAAGGCTTTTCTCAGCATTCCTGGCCCCTGCTTCTGAACCTACCTCATACAACACGATGCCATGGACAAAGTATGGACTAAATAAATATATGTTGGATGAATATTTGCTCAAAGAAGTTTTTAAGATTTTGATATTACGCCTATCAAATTTTTCTTTTTGCTTACTCATTTCAAAAAGCTACCCACTGTGACACTTTATTACATTTTCATTTTCAGATTTAATTCATAATTAATATAAGAAGATGAGAATCTTAATAAAAATAGCAGACAACAATGTACAGTGAAAAAAATCATTGTGCTTAAGAGTCGGAATCTGCTCTTGATTTTGGGTCCATCATTGCTTAGTTGCATGAATTGTGTCATTAGTCAACCTCTGACTTTGTGTTTCTGTTTTCTTTTCTGTAAAACAGAGATAATAATAGCCACTCAACAAGGTCAAGGTCGTCATGAGTCACAAATGAATGAACGCATTTGAAAGCACTTGATAAACTGCAAAGCATTTAAAAAATGATATTGTGAGCTCACAGGCTGCTTTTGGTCAGTAAGGGTACCATGCAGCCAAGCGCAGTAAGAACTTTCCTTACTGCCTTGCCAGCCTGACCTGCCACTGACACCTTAACTCTCAAAAGTTACACATTGTCACTGCCTCTCAATCTTTCTAAATATAACCTGAAAATATGCAGAATCCAGTATTCCGTGACTCCAACAATAGGTGTTGAATGTTTTGAAATCTTTATAATAAAGGTAACAGGCAAATATACCATTGCTATTTGTACATTAATAGTTGCTTTTAATTATAAAGTGCATTCTTTGTGCCAGGCAGTGTGTAAAGCATTTTATAGGTGCATCTGAGCACAATGTATGGATGAAAATCTCAAATTGCAATCAGGTGCCAAACTGCATTGGACTACACCACAGTATAAAGGTCGAGAATATGTTTTGGGAGCTTGAAGTTCTGGATTCAAATCCAGGCTTCATCCTTTAAACAAAGCCATCACTAATAGCTGATTCCTAATTTTTTTTATTTCAAAAATGGAGCCAGTATGAGTTCCTGGCTTATAAGGTTGTTGTAAAGATTCAATTTACTAATGTATGTGGAATATGCTCAGTTTCCCACTCAATGTTAGATGTTATTTCTATCCACCAGCATCTCCATCCACTAGCAAATAATTTTGGGCAAACTACCTAACCTTCTAGACTTCAATTTCCTTACTTGTAAGATGGAAATAACAGTATTCATGTTGTTGTACTATTGTATTAAATTAGATAATGTATAAACAGGAAAATACTATAGATATTTTAATTCATATTATCTCCTCATTCCACTCCTCTTCCACTCTATTTTTTATGCTAACTTCAATAAAAATATAAGGATATGCTCTGGAAAGGAATTCTGTGATAAACGAAAATTCCAAGAAAACCGTGCATTTTATTATCAAGAGCAGTTGTCTCCACTGGGCCATCTATGCTTCCCATCAGTGGCAGCTCCAGAGCCTTCTAACTTGATGGCAGGAGGTGATGTGAATTAGTGTCAGCATTCCTTCAGATGCAGTGGACTGCAAGACACCTAGGGCCCATCTCCTCTTCTACTGACACATTGGATGGCTAAGAACAACATTCCCAGATGTTCACCCATAAAATATCCACAAGGCCCAAAAAAAAAGGATTACAACAGGGATCAATATGAGTGCCTTCTTCATGACTGTAATAAGGAATAAGGGAGTAGAGAGGTATTCTGTTGAAGTGAATAAGTGTTATGGTAAAAACTGAAATAATTAAACAATTTTTCGGCTCACAGTTCTTAAGGCCTAGGCTCACTGACATGTACTTGAACAGCTTATCCTCCCCCTTAACTATGCATATGCATTAGACTTTTCTAAATTAAGAAGATATAAGACATTATGAAGTGCCATTTCTTGAAGAGAAGCCAAGCCATTTATTTATTTAATCAATAAAAGCACTCAAACCAAAAGAAATATACTGCTTAATAGCCCATGTACAACTCCTTGAAATCAACAAATATAAACATTAGTGTTAAGCCTTAAGAGTGGTTGATTTTATAAGAACAGAATTTACTTAAGCAATATTTTAAATGAGTTTTTATCTTTAGTTGAGGTTGGAATGAGATCCTACATGGAGTCAATGTCAGTAGACTGAAGCAATACAGCCATCCGGAGAGCATACTAGCTGTCATTTTACATGACATAAATATCCTAGAAATGCACACATATGCAATAGTAAGTTGATAAATCAGTGGGAAATTACTGTAATAATTTTTAGTATATCCCAATTTTTAAAGTCCTTAACAGTCACTATTTTTCAGGTTCTAGTTACATAAACTATCCATTAATAGTAATGCAGCCATATGAATAATGTATGTAACCATACCACTTACCTGTGAAGCATTTTACCAATGTTATATATTACACCCCTTAACCCTGCTGCAGGACAAGGGAGGCAGGGGTAGTTTCCCATTATTGGGTGTTCCACACGTTAGCCTTCTTTTAAGGCTCAACTTGCAGCACTACTCCTCATAGATTCAACTCATTTGCTTCCACCCAATAAGAAAGAATTTCTTTTCCCTTCATTCTGAGTAAAATTTTCTTACTATTTCTGTCATAATGTTTGTCAGGGTCTATAGATATTATATTTATTTAGATATGTACACAGTTTGCAGGTAAGATTCCAAAAGGCAAGACGGCAGCCTCCATCCTGCTCATCTTTGTGTGAGGCTCACTGCCATCCACTCCTGCACTAGGAGCTTGCACCTAGTTGATATTTAATAATTTTTTTGTATGATTTAAAAAAAAGTTGTTGGTCACCTCACTTAGATTTTAAGTATGGTGCTATTTATTTTCTGACCCTTAAAGTAAGATAATTATGTTTCCCACCCTCGCCTCTTATAAAACGTGGCTATCTATTACCAGCCAGATTTATTGTGTGCCTGTCTCTCAGCTACACAGGACATTCCCTCCCGCAGCTCCGTGGGTGATACTTTCTCTCCATGCTGTCTGTGGTAACTGGTAAGCAGTGCTTTTCCCTAGTGAGAAGGAAGTCAATAGGCTGTATTTTACTGTGACAGCTGGACCATTTGACTTGAGTCTTATTACACTTGATGGTTACCTTTAGGGAATGTCTTTTTCAATTGTTTATTTTTCAAATCTCCTGTCAGTTCAAACTACAGAAAACAAAAGGGGGACCCTGAATTTACTAATGGGTACCCAGAATATGGAAAACAGGTTTTCAGACATAGGCCCAGGAAGATACTTCATCTTAATGAAATTCACAGATATTTACTGAGTACCTTTAGGTGTAAGGTACCATGTTAAACAGTATGAGAATGCAAAAATTAATAAACTCTATTAGTTCACTCATTGATATGATATTTAGAAAATAATAAATCATATACGAACATTTAAAATTATCTGAATAACTTAATACGGAAGACAATAAAAGATGCCAAAAATAATCCAGTTTGGGCAAGGGTTTCATAATGGGCAATCATATCAGAAAGGAGATTTGGCTGTTCTTGTCAAGCCATTTACTGAGTATTTCACGAAGGGCACTATTGGCATTTCAGGTAAGGAAATCTTTATTGAGTAGGACTGTTGTAAGCATTACCAGAGACTTAGTATCCCTGGCTGCTAGACGCTCTGTTGTGACAACCAAAAATGCTTCCTTCTACTTGCAAATGCCCTCAAGGGTAGTAACCTCGGCTGTGAACCAATTGTATCTGCCAAAATAAGCTAGGTTATGCTACAGTAACAAATAACTTTAAATCCCAGGAACTTAATACAACAAAAGTTTATTTCTCTCTCACCCTACATATCATAGCAGGTAATGAGAAGTATCTGTTCATTCTAATTACCAGGGACCAAGGCTGACCAGGCTTCATTGCAATCTGAACACCTGCAATCACTATGGCAGTGGTGATCACAGGAGGGTGTGTTAGAAAGAACAGACAGAAAAGCAAGGACATTGCAGCCGCAAATATCAGAAAGAATCAGCAAAGCATAATTCTTGAAAGTGAAGGGCACACTTTGAGATGCAGAATGTTAAGTCCTTAGTTCCATACACACAGTTTTGTTCCATGAAGAAAAGAAGGTAGAGTTCCACAAGGAAACCCACCAGCCAAGAAGGCATGTACCCAGGAAGTACATGGTTTCTGCAGCAGTGTAGAGGAAAAAAGACTGACTTATAAAACCCCAAAGCTGCCTATACTACTCGCTGAAGAGAAAAGAGGGCTATATGAACTCACATGCCACTCCCTGAACTACAGGGGACATCACAGCTAGCCTGGAACTTGGTTCTGTCTCTTTGCTGATACAAATCTTCTTTTATAGCTGGGAAATAGCAACCTTTCAAAGATGGTTCATTTTAAAAGTAATCAATGCAGGATATTCAAAGGTATACTAAGAAAAAAAGAGGGAAAAGAATGAAAGAAATAAGAAACACAAATGGTAGATTCATGATAACATCCAGAAAAATATTGTCATGGAGCACATAAACATCATGACCAAACATTTCTCCCTGAATTTTAAAACTGCAAGGAAGCGATCAGGTGTATGAAGCAAGAACTCAAAGTACAAATAAAAGAACAAGGAATGAGATGATTAGACAGCAGGAGATGAGAAAATATGAGTTGTCAGAGCTCAATAAACTCAGTGGAAGAAAAAATTTAAGCAATCTCAGTTATAAGGGCAAAAATATAAATGAAAACAGATACTTGTACAAGCATATTAGGAGCAAAAAGAAAAATGAAATGAATTCGTGAGAAAAGGAAAGAAGATATAACAGTGTACACAATTGGAATTCTTGAAGAAAAAAATATATAACAAATGTTTAAAGTGCATGCCCAGGTTGGCGACAGTACAGGAAGAAGAAGTGATGTGGCTGTTATGTCCCTGGGCCCACACTAGGCTCTGAGTGCAGGGGACAGGGGCATGGCATGCCACACTGCCCTGTTACTCCCTTTTCCTGTGCCAATGCTACAGCCTACCACTCTCAGGCCACTGCCCACCCCAAAGTCTATGGAAGTAATGAAGATTCCCAAGGGAGACATACTTTTCTGAACCTATGAGCTGACTTAGTCTGGACTGACATGTTTGTCACTGGAATTACAAAGAGATCACAAAAAACAGCTACTGCTCATTCTGGAAAGAGAAAAGATAAAGCCATGTGAAAGTATGAAAATCCAGCAGAATATGGACAAAAATGTAGCTCCTCATCTGCAATTTCTTTCTTCTTTAGAAATGGAGGCCCACCACAGAAACACCTGCAGAAATCTAGGGGGGTCTTTTAACATGACCTAATTTCTGCATCAGCAACAGAATAAGCCAGGAGAGCCATGTATTTTATTGAAAGCAAAGCTCCAAAAGGTGACCAAACACTTAACAAATGCACACACAATAAAAAAAAAAAATTTATCTAAAGAGGTATATGGAGTTCCTTGAGGTTAAGAATGAAAGAGTAAGGAAAGAAAATAAACAACCAAATACTTAAAAGGATCCAGTCTTCAGAAAAGACCCAATAAAAAAGGAGCCATAGGTAGATACTGATTTTGTAGAAAAATATCAGCGTTATGGATCTCATCACCACGTTTAGAAACTTCAACAACCTCATCAATCTGGCAGAGGTTTGCAACAACTGCATGCAAAGCCAGGGAGCTCTAATACCCAGTTTTCTCTTTAATTTTCCATCTCAAAACTCCTTTGCCTAGAAAAATTCTTAGAGGAATATTCTTCTTGAGAATATTTGGAAAGGACCTATAATCAAGTAGAATGGAAGAGCATACAAGAGGGAGGAGAAATAATACAGGTCATATACAACAACATGTGGAAAGCTACCACACCAGGGACACTCCAAGAAGTGCATCATCTGTCAGTATTTCTGAAGAAATGGCAGACTTGTGACTTTAAGAAACAGTCACTGTGAAATATGCAGCATAACAAATTCATTGACTCAAGCTAAGGAGTTCAGATTTGGTAGATATTAAACTCGGAAGTTCAGCTTATCCTATTATAGAACAAATGACTACTGGAATACCTTTCCAAGAAGCAATTATTTTTCTTTTCTTAGGATTATAAATGTATAAAATATGTTTTATGTAATAATTTATAACATCATAAAAGATAGCTCAACACAAATTTTAATATGAAAGCCCAAGGATCACTGTATTCATTCATTTTATTATGTCAATTTGATTAATTTTTATGAAAAGTATAAGTTACGTACCTTTCCAGATGAAACTGTATGCACCACACTTTACACTACTTTAATGTAAAGATGATATTAAGACTAACAGAACCCTTTCAACTTCTATTTTATAAGGAAAGAAATGAATGATTAATTCTGCTCTTTTCTTAAAGATCAGTCTACATTAATTAATCAAGATGCTTTGTAAATTTAACTTTTTTGTTTGTCATCTAGTGCATTGTTCAAAAATATTCAATAAATTATCCTTTGCCTGTAATGATGAATGAGTAGAAGTAATGCTAGTTGGCTGTATTTGGTTATAAGAAAGTAATAAAGTAACTGTGTTTTTAAAATGATATAATTCAGATAAACATTCCTGAAATAAATGATAAGAATCTGTTTATATAGAAAGTGTATTGCTTATGCCTGGGAAAACTGAACTAGAATAGTCAGCAAAGATTTTACTAGACTTCAACAATTTAAGAAAGGAAGGAAGGAAAAAAGAAAGGGAGGGAGGGAAAAGAAAATCATTTGGGCATTCAGGCAAAAAGATCTAGTTGCTTACATCAGAAAATAAATTGGCCCGGCCTCAGAATTCTCCACAGCAAGGTTCAATGTCAGAAAATAGTAGAGTAACCCAAAATCCATAAAGAAAGAAACTGCTGTCCCAAGCAGTTATATATACTTTCTGTCTGAGCCTAGGTTTTTGAGTGCAGTCTTGAGACAATAGTTTAATCAAGTGCATGTATTAGTTTTCTGCAGCCATTGTAACAAATTACCACACACTTGGTGGCTTGAAACAACAAAAGTACGTTCTCTCACCATTCTGGAGGCCAGAGTTCAAAATCAGAATTGCTGAGCTAAAATCAAGGTGTCAACAGGGCCAAGGTCCCTCTGGAAGTTCTTGGGAAATGTTGTGCTTTGGCTCCTTCCAGCTTCTGGTGGCTGCCAGCAGTCCTTGATATGTGGCTGCCTCAGTCCAATCTCTGCTTCTGTGGTATTCTTTGTGTAATTGCTGTGTGTAAATACTATATTCTGTGTGTAACTGCTCTCTGAATGTCTCTTATAAGGACACCTGTGACTGCATTTAGGCCTGACTAGATAACCCATCACAATCAACTCATCTCAAGATCCTTAATCACTTCTGCGAAGATCCTTTTCCATATATGCTAACATTTACGGATTCCACACTGGTTAAATAAATTAAGGGATTAAAAGAATTGTTGGGTACTGTCTTTTCTACTCAATACAAACAAACTTATTTTATGGGGGTAGGCAGAGTGTTTTTCTCTCTCATTCAGGCTGAAGTGCCGTGGCACGATCATCATTTACTGCAGTCTCAAATTCCCGGGCTCAAGCAATTCTCCCACCTCAACCTCCTGAGTAGCTAGTACTACAAGCATGCATCACAATGCCCGGCTAATTTTTTCATTTGTTCATAGAGACAGGATCCTGCTATGTTTCTCAGCCTGGTCTTGAACTCCTGGCCTCAAGGGATACTCCCTCCTTAGCCTCCCAAAGTGCTGAGATGACAGGTGTGTACCACAATATCTGGCCAAAACAAACTTGAAAACTAGTATAAAATTGATAATATTCCAAAGATGTATAATTTATAAAATATATGTATATATATGTAATTGCCAACAGAAAATTTAAACAGCTTTCCAAAATAGAAAGGAACCTATTCAAATAACCTGCTTGCCCCCACAAAAAATGAAGTTACTGAACTAGAAAATTTCACAGGGAAATTCTACTAAAAGTTTTAAAAAGCAGGTAATTTCAATGGCATTTAAACTATTCCAGAGTCCAGAAAAAAGGAGTATCTTCAAACTGTTTTTTACGAAGTAGACATAATAGTGATCACCTAAATCAATAGATTGCAAGCAAACACACACACACACACACACACACACAACTACCAATCACATTTCAGAGGTTTATCAGAATGCACTCATAATTCAATATTAGGATTTCTGGAAATCAAGAGGCTTTTTATAGTTAAACAATAATCAGTCAGAAGATACAATAGAAGGAAAAAATCCCTTACTTTCAGTAATAACACAAAAGATAAAATGTCTGAAATAAAATGTGTGAGACCATTATGAAAAGACTTTAAAAGGCTACAGAGGAATACAAAAGATAGGAATGAAAGAAAAAGCATTCCATGTCCTTGGATAAGATGACTCCACATCATAAAGATGTCATTTCTTCCTAAATTAGCCTATAATTTTAATAGAAGCCTAATAAAGGTGTCATTGTCTTTTGTTATAATGATCAACCTGACTCAAAAGTGCATGTGGAAAAATAAACAAGCAAAAATAGCCAAGAAAATCTGAAAGAGAAGATAATAGGGCAAGCCAGTCTCCAAGTACTAACACAGTATAGAGATTTGGCAATTAAAATAATGTGATATTGGCATGCAAATTAATAGGCAGATCATGGAATAGAATATCAAGTCCAGGAATAGACACAAATATATACGTGTGTGTGTATGTGTGTGTGTGTGTGTGTGTGTGTGTATAAATACATACCTCTCTATATAATATAGACATAATATACATAATAAATATATACATATATATTTACGTATATATTTTAGAAAATGGCATTTAATTTTTTAAATTGTATTTATTGATTGATTTCTAATTAATTAAGTTTTTTAATAGAGATAGCATCTCACCATATTGCCCAAGCTGGAGTGCAGTGGGTATGCCCAGGCATGATTACAGTGCACTACAGTCTCACATTCCAGGACTCGAGCTATCCTTCCACCCAGCCTCCCGGGTAGCTGCAACTATAGGCTAAAAGTGACATTTTAAATAGGTAGTAAAAAGGCAGATTATTTGATAAATAATATTGAGACATCTGGGTTAGCCTCTGAGGGTAAAAAATCTGATCCTATTATTGACACCTAATAACAGGATAAATTTCAAATGTATTAAAATTTTTAAGTGTCAAAAAAAAGGCTGAAATATTTTAAACATGAAAAAAAAAGGCTGAAAAAGGCAGAAAGAAACCATAGAAAGTGGAGGGCCTTTCTAAACATGGCATGAAACTTAGAAGCTGTAAAAGGAAAGATCAACTCAAGTATATGTTTTATAAAATGTGCATAGTAAAAAGTAAAACAAAGTCAAATGACAAATATCAAATTGGGAGAAAAATATTCATACTTTATATCACAGACAAAAGGTTAACTCATCTAATGTGTAGAGTCCTGATAAGTCAATGAGAAAACGGCAATCTAATGGAAAAATGGATACACTATATTGACAGTTCACAGAAAAATAAATATGAATTGCCCTTAACCATACTTAAGAAGCTCACTCATTAAAAAAAAGGAAAATGAAACCATTTATCATATATTAGATTGGCAGAGATCAAAGATCAAGGATTCAGTTTTGAAGAACAGCATGAAGAAACAGGTCTTCTTGTACTAGTGAGAGTGTATGACTTCTATGGAGGGCAATTTGGTACTATCCATTAAGCTTATAATTAGCACACATACCTTTAAAATATGTCCTATTCTAAGATAGACTCATATGGTTTTGATATGATGTATATACAAATTTATTTATTGTGACACTATCTGTAGTAGCAAGAGTGTAGAAGCAGTCTAAATATCCATTAGCATCTACTGATATGAGGGCACTCACATAATATGCTCACAAAATGGAATACTCTAGAGCCATACAAAAGCATGAAGAAGTTCTTTACATACTGACTGATATGCAGTGAACGCTAAAATCATTGGAGAAAAAACACACATAGAGAGGCAAACCCCTCTGAAAAGACACACGAGAAACTGGTAACACCAGTTGTCAGGGAAGAATAACTGAGTGGCTGGGGGACAGGAGTGTGAAGCACACTTTCAATATATACCCTTTTACATCTTTTGCACTTTTTATATTTATAAATAAATAGAAAACAACACAAGACCTTGTGAGTCAAAAATGCCAAAATGAACTGTAGATATAACAAATAGTAAAAGAAATAAACACAATGAAGAAGAAAATGAATAAATTTAGTTTTTGACCTTCTCCTACTAGTTTCCTTCCCTTAAAATAAAGATGTCTTCCAATTACAGTTTTGCTCACTTTCATCAGCATCTCCCCTTATTCTCAGACCCTTCTGTTTCTTTTATCTCAAGAGGTGTGTTAATGCTTCCAGTAATTTTCCAATCAAAACTATGGTAGTCCATCTCATTGCAATGTGTGCTATGCAGTTTGAAGACACATAGGTTCTGTTGAAACCATCTTTGAATTTTGGAGGGATATCACAATAAAATAGCAACAAAGCCTAAAATAGTTCATTTGAGATAATCATAAGAGAATAAACCCACCTTTTGGAAAGTACTTGAAAGAAACACAAATTACAATAAAATCCTGCCTGTTCTTTGGATATAGTGTTATGGGGCTATTTTAATAGTATTTATTTGGAGAACCAATGATGTTCTCTCCTGACAGAAGATAAGCTTTTAGATAAAACAAGAATTAATAAAATCACATGTCAAGTAAGCATGGTATCCATGGAGATGCACAAGTCCATATATTGTGATGTGAGAAAATATTGAAATTTCTATTTCTATTATTTTACCTTATCCTTATACAAGGTAGTATATTAATATACAATTTATAAATAAGAAATGTGCATAAATGATAGTGTATGCTCAATCTTTTTTATCTATAGGGTGTTCAGTCAAAATTTTTGGCAACAATTGCCAAATGATGTATTTGTTCCTATATAAATAAGAAGAAATTACATAGCTATAAATTGTTGTATCAAACAGTGGGAAGCAGCAGCCACAAATTGTGAATTTCTAAGTGAAAAACTAGTGAATTCATTTGGTATGGCACTCAGTGCGACGCCATCTGAAGAAAGATTCCTAATAAGTAGTAGGATTTTCCAGTCAGGAAAAAATGTTAGAGATCAACTAGTCCAAATCTTATTTCAGACATGATTTACCTGAGGTCCAGAGAAGATAAATCATATTTTATATGTCACATGGGTAGTTCATAGTGATAAAGCAAGGTATAGAACCCAAATCTCCCACACCTCTTTGTCTTCCTACTACACACGCACACACACATGCGCGCGCGCACACACACACACACACCTTTCTATAGATAGATATAAATATACATAGATATATAGATATGTATATGTGGATCTCTCTCTCATATATGTGTGTGTACATATATAAAGACCCTCTTTATTTATATGTGCCATGTAATGTATATATGAATAGAGAGTGTCTTTGAAATCAAGCACTTAGCCAAACCAGTATTCTCACTATTTTATTTTATCCTTAAATATCCATATCTTTATTTTTTCCTTTTTTAACCTTCCTAAAATCACATCTTATTGCAGAAAGTGGAATAGAATGTTTTTATCTTGTTAATTTTTAAAGCCAATCTAAAGGAAAATAGTTTAAGTCCAAAGTTATTCCTATATTCACCCATCTCCTCTAAGAGAAACAAACTCAAAACTCTAAATGTCATTATTTCTTGCTAGTACTCCTCTGAGAACGACCAACATAAGAAATGCATACTCAAAACCCAAAGAAAATGAAAAGTGAAATGAGCTGGGAGTGGATGATACAGAAGTTTAATTGCAAAGACAATATCAGAATTAAAAGATCATTCTTAAGAGATGATAAGAAAGTAAACTAGAAAAAAAAAAAAAACAGATTCTATATGAATTCCTCGTATCTATGAGCCTGATTCTGGGGTTGATTTTTTCCAAAGCTCTCAAAAAAACAATGCCATGACTATGACATAATTCAGATCATGTCTTTAAGAAAGAAGCTAAAGAGAAATAAAAAGTATTTATCCAGGTAATTCAAATCAATTATTAATATTTTGATCACATTTGTGTAGTCTCTTCGCAATATTTACAGGTTGTGTTTATGATATTTGACTGTATTCAAAGATACTGGTTTCAACTATGGCTATGGCACTTAGCCAGTTTTGTCATATAATGGGAAAACTTAATCTGCCATGTTGAGTGAGGAAGATTAAATGGCATAATGCTTAGCAAAGTACAGGCATATCTTACTTCATTATGCTTCCCTTCACTATACATGGCAGATATTGTATATTTTACAAATAGAAAGTTTTGTGGCAACGCTGTGTAGAGCAAGCCTATTAGCACAATTTTTCCAACAGTATATGTCTCACTCAAGTCTCTGTCACATTTTGGTAATTCTTACAATATTTCAAACTTTTCCATTACTATTGTATCTATTATGGTGATCTGTGATCAGTGATGTTTGACGTTACTATTGGAATAATTTTAGGGGAGCATGAACCACACCCAAAGAAGATGGTGAACTTAATAAAAATGTGTGTTTTGACTGCTCCACCTACCAGCCATTGCCCTCTGTACTTCTCCTCTGTATTTGATGACATGCAAAAATATTGAAATTAGGCCAGTTAATAACCTGACAATGGCTTCTAACTGTTCACGTGAAGGGAAGACTCAAACTTCTCTCAATTTAAGTCAAAATCTAGAAATGATGATTAGTGAGGAAGGCACGCTGGAAGCTAGGACAGGCTGGAATCTAGGCCAAACAGCCAAGCTGTGAATGCAAAGGAAAAGTTCTTGAAGGAAGTTAAAAGTGCTACTCCAGTGAACACACCAATGATAAGAAAGTGAAACAGCCATATTGCTGTTACAGAAAAAGTTTTGGTCATGTGGATAGAAGATCAAAACAGCCACAACATTCCCTTAAGTCAAGACCTTGACTCTTTAATTTTATGAAGGCTGAGGGAGGCGAGAAAGCTGCAGAAGAAAAGTTGGAAGTTAGCGATGTTCGTTCATGTGATTTAAAAAAAAAAAAGCTGTCTTCATAACATAAAAGTGCAAGGTGAAGCAGCAAGTACTAGTGTAAAAGCTGCAGCAAGTCATCAAAGAGACCTAGCTTAGGTAATTCATAACAGATAATCAGTATAGATGAAGCAGCATTCTATTAATAAAAGATGCCATCTAGGACTTTCATAACTAGAGAGGAGAAGTCAATGTTTGGCTTCACGCTTCAAATCTGACTTTCCTGTTAGAATCTAATATAGCTGATGACTTCAAATTGAAGCTAATCCTCATTTAACTTTCTGGAAATGCTAGTGCCCTTAAGAATTATGCTAAGTCTTCTCTACCTGTGCTTTATTATCTGAACAACAAAACCTGATGACAGCACATCTGTTTACAGCACATCTGTTTACAGCATGGTTTACTGAATATTTTAAGTTTATTGTTGAAATTTCTTGCTCAGAAAAAAAGATTCCTTTCAAAATATTACTGCTCATTGACAATGTACCTAGTTACTCAAGAGCTGTAATGGAAATGTACAAAGAGATTAACACTGTTTTCACAACTGCTAACACAACATCCATTCTGCAGCCTACAGATCAAGGAGTCATTTTGACATTCAAGTTTTATTATTTAAGAAATATATTTTTGTAAGGCTATAGCAGCCATAGATAGTGATTCCTCTGATGAATCTGGTTAAAGTAAGTTGAAAACCTTCTGGAAAAGATTCACCATTCTGATGCCATTAAGAATATTTGTGATCCATGGGAGGAGATCAAAAATATCTCTAACTAGATATTGGAAGAAGTTGATTCCAACCTTTATGAGCAACTAAGAAGCATTCAAAACTTTAGATGGAGTAAGTAACTGCAGATGTGGTGGAAACAGCAAGAGAACTAGAACTAGAAGTGGAACCTGATGATGTGACAGAATTGCCACAATCTCATGATAAAACTTGAACAGATGAGGGGTTACTTCCTATAGTTGAAGAAAGTGGTTTTTTGAGATGGAATCTACTGGTGAAGATGCTATGAACATTGTCAAAAAGTTGGACAAAGGACTCCAATTTTGAAAGAAGTTATACGGTGGTTATTAAAATGCTATAAAATGACGTTGCATGTTACAAATAAGTATTTCGTTAAAGGGAAGAGTCAATTCTTGCAACAAATATCATTATTGTCTTATTTTAAGAAATTGCCACAGTCACCCCAACCTTCAGCAACCACTACCTTAATCAGTTAGCAGCCATCAACATCGAGGCCAGCCAGACCCCCAACCAGCAAAAAGATAAGGAGTGGCCGAGTGCGGTAGCTCATGCCTGTAATCCCAGCACTTTGGGAGGCTGACGCAGGTGGATCACCTGAGGTCGGGAGTTTCAGAGCAGCCTGGCCAATATGGTGAAAACCAGTCTCTACTAAAAACATAAAAATTAGCCAGGCATGGTGGCAGGCACCTGTAATCCCAGCTACTCGGGAGGCTGAGGTAGGAGAATCGCTTGAACCTGGGAGGCGGAGGTTGCGCCATTGCACTCCAGCCTGGGCAACAAGAGTGAAACTCCATCTCAAAAAAAAAAAAAAAAAAGATTAGGACTTACTGAAGGCTCAGGTAATCGTTGCCATTTTTTGGCAAGATTTTGTTTTTAATTAAGAGATATATATATACACACACACACACACACACACACACACACTGTTTTTTAGACACAATGCTATTGCACATTTAATAGACTACAGAATAAACAACTTTCATATGCACCGAGAAGCCAAAAAAATGTCATGGCTTGCTTTATTGAGATATTTGCTGTATTGTGGTGGTCTGGAACCAAACCTGCAGTATCTTCATGGTATGTCTGTATCTTGCACATGATTATGCATGTATAAAATTCAACTCCTTGATTCATAGGCCTCTGGATAAGAGATAGGACATGCCCAAGGTCTCGCAGTTCATGTGAGGCAGGAAACTCAGAGACTCAGACTTCCCCTCTAAGGAGACTGAAAGGTGATGCATTTTAGTGAGTAGTGATTACAGAATTTCTAAAACAGCGAGCAGTGGTGGTGGGGGTGCAGGGGGGGTTGGAATTAGCCTCCAGCGCATCCAAGGTTGTTGCTGTCACAGAAATCCAGCAGGAACTGGCAGCTTTCTTTCACCCTTTCCCCGTCTGAGGCGGAGGGGAACTTCATTTCCCAGCAGGCCTTAGGCTTCCTCCCGCGCACGGCACTGGCGTCCCTGCGTTCTGCTTTCCGGCGCTCTGCTTTCCGGCGCATCCTGTACGTCAGTTTAACCAGACTCCCAAAGTTGAGGCCGAGATCCACGACATGGGGTCTGAGACATCCCAACCTCTTCAGTCCTTCAAGATCGATGAGCCTCCCGATACCACTGCCGCGCCCGCCAAGCCTGCGCCCCCAGCTACACCCGGAGCGCCGAACTCCCCAGCAGAACCCCGCCTGTTTAATAACTGCTGGAGCTGTCGCGTGCTCTCTGGGTTGGGGCTGCTGGGGGCGGGCGGATACGTGTACTTGGTGGCACGGAAGCCCTTGAAGATGGGATATCCCCCGAGTCCAGGGACTATTACTCAGATGGTCATCGGCATCAGTGAGAATCAGGGCACTGCACTTGGGCGGGTCGGGGATCTGAGTGGTAGAGGAGGGAAACAGAGCAGCCACGTGGGCGGGGAGGCGGGGCGCTTTTGCTGGTCAGGTGGTGGGGGCACCTTAAACAAGGTGGGGAGAGGAAGTTGGAACGCCTTTCTTTTTTAAATTTAAATCAGCAGTATTTCTTGAGAACCCTTATTAGGCTCAGTCCTTTTAACTCTCAGAATAGCTGTTAGAAGTAGGTATGATTATAATATTCTCATTTTACTACGGAGCAAACCGAGGCAAAGAGGAGTATTGTGTTCATGGTCAGGAAATGACAGTCACTAGATCACAGGTATATCAGATCCCAAAGCCCATACTTTTTCTTCAGGTCCCGGAGAAGGCCTGAGCGAGGGCACTTTACCTTAGTTTAAGAAATTTGCCTTAAAGCCCACAACTTTAGACGTGGGTTCTAAGCTCACCTACTTGGTACACTTGGGCAATGTGGCCCACAGTCCTGTTCTGTGATCGTCAAGATGTCATCCAGTAAAATGTAATGATTATTTTAGCTTTCAAACCGATTGTCAGTGAATAGAATTCTGTCTTACTTTCTTGATCCTGTATAGGTAAATTCTACAGGATGTTCTTTTTTTTCCTTTCAGAATTTTTTTTTTCTTTTTCTGTGCTTCACTCACCTATAAGAAAGATAGAATGGTAATATATCCTCCAGAAGTGTTGTGAGGGTTAAATAAGATGGGTATATGTGAAACACTTGGTAAATGAAAATGCAGCATACAGGTAAGATATTGTTGTTTTTTCCCTAGGCATTGCCACCTGGGGTATCGTTATCTTGGCAGATCCCAAAGGGAAGGCCTACCGCGTTGTTTGAAAGTACCACCAGTCAATTTGTCTTCTCCTGTCCGTGTCCCCTTGACACACAGAGCAGACATGGAGTTTATGGACAGACAGTTGTACATGGACAGACTTCAGTACTGTGGATACTACAAGACTAAAAAGACAATTATAGGTTGTCATTCTCTGGCTGTGTTTGTGGCTTTCATAGGTTTCACAGGAACCAATAAATCCCTCGGAGAAGTAAACAGGTTCTGTGTCTTATCTGGGAAGGGGAATATAATTTATATTTAATTGTTTAATTACTTAAACATATGATTGTATGTCTTATTGCATATATTATATATAATAAACAAATATGTTTAGTTGTATACTTAATATAATTTTTTAAAACTTTTAAATAGAGGAAATGATAAACCAATAGGAAAATTAGCTATTTTTATTATTTTAAAGAGTTCTTTTTATTTCTTCCATAATTGGATTAATACCTGTTATCAACCTAACAACCATGGGTGGGCCCCATGCAATATATAAAAGTACATGAAACTTTATATATATCTGCTACTCATACTTTATAAGGCATTTTCAAACCCATCATCTTAGGAGCTTCACAGCTAATCTGAGGTAGTTACTTCATTGGAGGTAAACTCAAAACACAAGAAAGAGCCCACATGATTTGCCTAGGGTCATTCAGTAAGTCACTAACGGAGCTAGAACTTGTCAGTTTTTTGTTTTAGTCTTTCATGGAGGTAAGAATAACCATTATGAAACATAATCATATAAATCAGTATATAATAAAAGACTGAAATATCACAAGAAACATTCAAAACCTTTAGAAAAAAAGATATTTTGTTCTTTTCCTACAAGGTATGTTTCTGCAATGATTTTGAGATAAATACTCAAACATACGTAGTTCATTTCTAAGAGAAGTCCATGTTTTCTACTAGTTGGGTTTTGTTACCCTGAGAGACTATGACTTCTTTGTAAAGGTATATAAAGTCCTTTTTAAAGTAGAAAGCCACTGTTAAACTCAGCTGCTAATCATAGTGTATATGTTTGGAATGACATGTTGAGCAAGTACCTTCAAGGCTGTGGCTTTTTGCAATATTATGTGGAAGTGCCTACGTCTATTTAGCCTCACAGATGACTTTAGTGTCTTGTATTTTCTACATCAGAGTTCATAGTGGGGATAGTGCTATATATGTCTATGCAATTGAGAAGGAAAACACTTCAAACCTAAAGAAGGCAACACAATATTATTTATATGAAATCCACAATGCAGTTACGCAGTGTTCATGACTATAGAAGTTTTAAGTTGGAAGAGACCATAGATGACCCAAAGCAGATCACATATGGTCATTCATACACCTAAAATACCTATAAAGACAGTTGTTCCCTGCTTTAAAAGGCAGTCTGTTCTACTGATGAACGGCTTTAGTGTGAACATTTCCTTAGGTTAAGCCAAAAGCACATAAACCCAACTTACTGGTCTTGGCTTGACCTACTGAGTAAACAATAACTCTTAAACATACATACAATAGACCCTTGAACAACACAGGAGGTAACAGCACTGACCATTTGCTCAGTGGAGAATCTGCATATAACTTGACTTCCCAAAAACTTAACCAGCAGTTAGTCTACCATTGATTGGAAGCCTCACTGATAACATAAAGCAGTTAGCACATAGTTTTTGTGTTGTGTTATATACTGTATTCTTACAAGAAGGTAAACTAGAGAAAAGAAAATGTTATTAAGAAAGTAATATAGTCACTATTCATTAAGTGGAAGTGAATCATCCTAAAGGTCTTCCTCCTCATCTTCATGCTGAGTAGTCTGAGGAACAGGAGGAAGAGGAGTTGGTCTTGCTGTCTCAGTGGCAGAGGTGGAAGAAGATCCACAGAGAAGTGGACCAGTGCAGTTCAAACCTGTGTTGCTTGGGTCAACTGAATTATAATAGCATTTTAATGTTTTTCTCAGACTTTTACAAGTGTGAATCTGAGCTTTTTCTGAATAAACCTGACTTCTTACCATTAATAATGCCAAAGTATCTGTGTTTGGTTCTTCCCAACTTGGAACAACTTGACTGAGTATGGGCAAAATATTGTTCTACCATGTCTATAATGTGGGAAGAAGCAGAAGGAAAATCTGCATTTGTAGTTAAAAGTTGTTTGTTTTTAAGTGTACTCCAAAATCTGATCTCTGCCAGTGCTAACCCAGGAATTCAATTTTGTTTTAGGGATGAGTCTGATCTTCACAGAGAGGTTTCAGAGACAAAAGAGACATCACCTTAATCTTTCAATACAGAGAGTTCACTTAGTGTCCCCAGTATCTTTCCTTTTGTTGAAGATGAGGTGGAGTAAACCGGATAAATGGGCTCCAGGATCAATGAATTATAACTCAGTCATGTAAGAAAACCAGCTTAATTATGATTTGTAGACTTTACAATCCCTTTACAGCATGGAAAAGAGAGTTTATAGTCTCATTATTACCTATAGCAAAGGAGAGAAGAGAAAAAGTACAAGAAGTAATTTAAAATGCACTTATGCATTTCTGTGGGATCCAGAGACCAAAATGTGAACATACATGTGAACACCGACTTTTATCAGTATCCAAGATAGCTCAACCTATACATAGTGAGTATAAACTATGGTATCTCGAGATGTTAAAGAAATCATTACAGCATATTTTGTTCCTATTGTGTATTGCACTGACTGGTCTGTATTGTGATCAGCTAGCAAAATGAACATATTAAAGGACCCATATACAGACTGACCCTCAAGATTCTGGGTAAGATAGGGGAGGGGGATGAGAGATCTTTTTTTTCCCCCTAGGCCAGTTGTGGAGACAGCTGTTGTTGGCAGCTCTGCAGACTCCCAAATGCAGAGCAGTTTCAAAAAACTTTCTGGAGTTTTACCTGGCTGAGACCAGTTGTAGAAACAGCTGTTTCTGGTGGACCTGGTAGTTAAGCATCTCAACCATGATTTGTACTTCAGCTCCACACTCAGCTTAGCATTTGCTCCCTGCTCCCTTTTAGGAATGGTTTCTCAGCCTGGTTGTGTCTAAGCCTGGAGGCTCCTGGAAGAAGCCAGTTGATTTGACAAAATTCATGCTCTTTAATTAAATATGTTCAGGGCAAGTATACGTTTACATACCCCCTCAAACCAGGCTTGGCCTCAACTGATTTATTACCAGGACTACATTACTATTCTTAAATATTAAAGAATAGTAAACAATTTTAGTTGAAAAGCTGCTTTTTTCTTGTTTGTTTTTGTTTTTGTTTTTTTTTTTTAGTGACAGATAAATTCTTGCCCTGACCCATTAATTATGTAGGTGTTAGGAGCACAACTCAAAGGTGAAAGACGCATAATTGCACATCATTCAGAGGTGTCCTAAGAGCATGGGGCAAAAATATGTCATTTTTCTAAACTGCATATCTCTTGACTTTGAAATCTTCACAACTTGTCATTCAAATATAAATGGAGTGTAGAGAAATAGCCAAAGGGTCAAATGTTAAATGCAGCAATGCCACAAAAAAATCACTGTTCAGTCCTGTGGCTGAACATGCATGTGTTTCAGGAATGTGGTAGAAGGGTCTTAAGATGGTCCCTGTCTCCACCTCTTGGGGTACACACACCTCCCAGTTATTCAGTCAAACACCATTCTAGGTGCTGCTGTGAAGGAATTTTGCAGATGTAATTAAGGTACCAGATCAGTTGACCATAAAATGGATTAATCAGAAGGGCTAATCATATGAGCCCAATAAATCTTCATCTGGAAGTCAGAGACAGGACAAGTCAGATTACAAGCATGAGGAGGATTTAGTGCTCCAGAAGTTCTTTGCTGGCCTGTAGAGAACAGCTCACGTCTATGTTGTGAACTGCCTCTGGGGGCCACGTGGCAAAGAACTGCAGCCAGCCTGAAGTTGCTGAGAGGAGCCCCCAACTGACAGCCAGAAGAGAAATGAGGACCTCAGTTTTATAACGGCAAGGAAATGGATTGCCGCCTATGACCTGTGAACTTGAGAACCAAGAACCACTACTACGAACAGCAGCTTGGCTTCAGCCTGGTAAGACCCTAAGCATAGTACCAGTCATATGAAACTGAGACAAATTTGTGTTAACTTGCTGAGTTTGTGATATTTTATTTCACAGCAATAGAAAACTAATACAAGGAATAGAGGCGTTTTGTGGTGGTATAGTCATAGTAGGTGGTACATGAGACTAAATACCATTCTGTATATTCAGGAAGTAACCAGAAAAAGCCATTTATTTGAAAACCATTTGTCTTCCCAGTAACTAACTTCACTTGTTCTTTTACTAGTGGTTTTCTTGGATCATTTTAATATGTGTTTATAGTGGTTTTCTGCTTTCTAGCACAATTGTTCCACTGAGAAGTAAATGTTAAAATTCCAGCACCCTCTCTATATTCCAATTATTATGCTAAGAGTTTTACCTGAATTGTTTTATTTAATCCTCAGCACCCCTGTTTTACAGATTAAATGACTGAGGCCTGGAGCAGTTAAGAATTTGCCCAAAGAAGGTCTCAAGCCAATGAACCAGTAGTGGCTTAGCTAAGAACACTAATTAGAAATGTATGTTGCTACAGTTGTTTTCTTAGCATCCATTCTCAAAATATTCAAGTTTCAAAATGAGAAATTTTACATTTTGATTTTCACTTTTTTCTTGGTTACCCTTAGTATCATTAATCTCTTGGTTTCCTCTTCTTTATGATTAAGGTTATATCACTTATCACTGTGACAGCAATGTAAATATTAATCCAGGACAAAACATTCATCTCATCTCCCTAAACTCATACCCTTCAAAGCCATCACCCCAATCTCTATCCTGACATTGGACCATTCTCCTGAACCTCAAACCGTATTTCCCAGTCACAGCAAAACATCTCTTCCTGAATGTCCTCAGACATCAGAGTCCCAACATGTCCCAAATGAACCTTCAGTAGCTCCCTCCAACCTATTTCTTCTCTATTTCTTATCTCCATTAATAGTCTCTCTACTTTATCAGCTAGCCAAGCTAGAAACCATGGAATTATTTATGACTCCCTTCTTACTCTCATTCTTTACTTCTGACCTGTTAACAAGCCCTGGTTATTTTAACTTTCTAATGCTCACTTCTATCCATTCCCATTGCTATTGTTTTGGGTCAGTTATTATCATTTCTCATGTAGATTGCTACAATAGATTCTTAATTCCTCCTTGCTTCCAGAAAACCCTCTCATCTACTCTCCACTGTAGTCCAAGCTACTTGAAAACATGTCCCCGCTGAAAACGCTTCAGTATCCTTCCTGCATACAAGATGAATATCAAACACTTTGGCAGAGCATGGCATGCCTTTCATTACTTCACTTCCATACCTTTCTGCTTGATTGTCTTCCACTCCTTGACATCTGTTCCATATAGCCTATGTTTCTGCCATTTACTTAAGCCAGTTCTCCCTAAAATGTCCTTTATGCCTTTATGCAGGCTGTTCCTTCAGGCTGGAATATCTTTTTGTCCCTGCATTATATGGAGAAATCCCACTTGTTCTTCAAGGCCCAGACTGAGTGTTGCCTTTCCAGTGAAGCCTTCCATAAAATGTTTCCACTTCAATTACTTTGATTATGGTGCAACCATTAACTCTGTGTAGACTTCTATGGATGCCCTTAAATGTTTGCCTGGTAATTGCTTATTTATGCATTTGTCCCTCCCCAGTGATTGTGAACTCCTCAAGAAGGGCATTGTGCTTTTGTCAGCTTCATGTTTCCCATCCCCAGCACCAAGTGAGGCTTTCAGTTGATGATGTTAAATAAATATTTGATGAATGAGTGAATAAACAAATGAATGAAAAAAAAAGAAATACTTCTTCCACTTGACAACTTTAATGTATCTCAGTGGTTATCAAGTTTGGTCCCTGGACTAGCAGCATCATCATTACCTGAAAACTTATTAGACTTTCAAATTCTCAGCCTATTGACATTTATTACTGAATCAGAAGCCCTAGAGGTAGAGCCTACCAATTTTTACTTTAATAAGCCCTCCAGGCTTAAGAAAGTTTGATGAGCCTCAGCCGTAGCTGAACCTGACTGACCTTTGTACAGTGGATCTTAATTATAGCGTAAATGGAAAGAAGATCTGAATGAAGCCATGAGACACAGTTCTGCCACCAGTTCCTAAGACGCTTTGGAGCAAGTCAGTTAGCATTTAACCACATAAACTTTACCCTCTGTGAAGTCAGAAGATCAGACTACATAATTTCTAAATTCTCCTTCAGCACTAAGGTCCTTAATCTCCAGATGTGGATTGATTTAATTACAATTGGGGTTGCTTGGAAGAAAACTGACAGGCCACCCAATGGAATGCTGTTTGTTCTATGAAGGCAGTTGTCCCCAGAGCAGCAATTCCAGAGAATGCCTAAGTGGAGACGGCAAAGCCATGTTGTTCAACCTACTCCCACCTGGATGCTACAACACAAGGACTATTTGCAGACAGGTGGAGATATGGAGCCTTTCTTGTTTGATTAGGGAACTAGCTGAGGTGCCTGGCTCAGCGGGGACACCAGATAAACGGAGGCTATATGCGGAGCTGGCAATCCACTGGTCCCCCACTAATGTACAGCGGGTCATAGTACTGGTAGACACTGGTGCAGACTGCAGTACAGTTTATGGGAACCCAGGGTAAGTTTCTGGGCAAAGCTGCATTTATTGACAGTTATGGGGGCCAATGAAGGTGAAACCTGTGTCTCTGCATCTTAGCATGGGCCGCTTGGCTCCCTGCCTGTACACTGTGTATGTTTCTCCTATATCTGAATATGTTCTGGGGTGGACATTTGGCATGGTCTGGACTTACACACCATGGCTGGAGAATTCAGACTAAGAGTTTGTGTAGTAAAGCTGGTATTGTGTGGACATATACACCACCAGGCCCAAGTTCTGCCACAACCCTGATGGGTTACCTCCACTTGTCAATACCATTTGCTGGTGGTGGTGGGAGTGGGGGCATACAAAGATAACTGAGACTATTAAGAGGTTAGAGGAGGCACAAATAGTCCATGCCACCCATATCCCCTACAATTCCCCAGTAGGGCCAGTCAGAAAGCAGATGACAGTGGATTATTGGGAACTGAATAAAGTAGCAGCCCCTCTGTGTGCAGCTGGACCTTCCATCATGGACTTGATGGACCACTTGACAATGGAACTGGGACAATAGCACTTTGTGATGGGACTTGGCTAATGCATTCTTCTCCATTGACATTGCTCCAGAGAGCCAGCAAGAGTTTGCCTTCATGGGAGGGCAACGATGAACTTTCACAGTGTTGCTAAAAGGCTATATGCATAGCCCTACCACGTGTCATGATCTTATTGAGGATGTTATGATAACCTCTGATTCTCTTGCAGGTTTAGAAGCAGCAACATCCCTCTTGCCTGGGATTGGGATGATGAAGCTGAGACAGCACGTCTGGTAGCCAAGCAGGTTATTTAGCAGGTACAAGCCGTAAGGGTAGTTGACCAGGGGTGCCTATTTAAGCTAGATGTCCATATGACCATGGATAGTTTCAGTTAGGGCCCATAGCAGTGCATGGAACACCTGAGTATGCCAATAGGCTTTTAGTCCCAACTACAGATGGGAGCTGAGCTCTGGTATTCCTTAATAGAGAAGCAGTTAGTAATAGCTGGATGGGTGTGTTCATAGATAACCACCCTCAAGACTGGGAAAGCAGTTAGTAACTGCATATGCTGCCCTTCAGGCTCATAAGAGCATTGCAGGACAAGCTACAGTTGTGCAGATGACTTACCCAATAGCGAGATGGATATGCTCTTAGATACCCCCCCAGATTGGGACAACACAGACATCCACTTTAGCAAAGTAGGGCACCTGCTTAGAGCAGCCGAATACTCTTAAGTACAAGTCCTTTAGCAGCAAAGTTATAAGAGGTTTTAGGGCCTGTGACCCTAATGTAAGACAAGGCTCTGGGGCCTAAGGCCCCCCTAGACCCTGAGCCATCACTGTTTAAGGAAGGGTGCTCTCCCATTCCTAATGAGACATGGTATACAGATAGGTCTAGCCAGAATACTGCTGCCACCTAGATTGCTGCTGCAGTCCAGCCTAGTACTGTCTCTATATGGTTTGATACCAGGTATGTGCAAAGTAGCTAATAATTTAAACTCAGGGCAGTGTAGATAATGATCACCAAGGAGGTAACCCCTATGGTAATCTGCAGCAATAGCTGGGCAGTTTATTTAGGCTTAACCTTGTAGTTAACTACCTAAAAGTTACAAAATTAGCTCGTCACTGAGCCATGTAGGGTCAGGCCATGTGGCCAGATCTATGAGAGGAAAAATGACCTTCTCCAATCAGGTATGGGGACAAATGGTAATCTGCTATTGCCTGCCCCACTGCCCCTAAAGGTAGGGAAACAGATAACCCTGGTGTTGGCCATGGACCCTCCAAGCCCCTCATTGCAGATGGTTGGCTCTCATAGCCCCCTTGGGGGAGAATCTGCAGTATAATTTACATGTTACTCCTTGGGTGTTTAATGTGTGGCCTCCACAACCATTCATAGGGAAATGGCTGGGGAAGGAACCCTCCTCTGGGGGACATATGTACTGTTTGTGTGGCCTATCATAAGCTCCCCTGTGACTTTGGCACAGGTACAGGACCCAAAAAAACCATGGGGAGCTGATAAGCTGGGATACCATAGCCCAGGGCAGAAGCCCTTGGCACCTGCATTGTTATCTAGAGATAAAAGTTGGCTTGTATTTGGCCTAAGGGACATGATTTACCCTTGTGAGTACCTGTGCTTGCTTTGTCATTCTGGCTGTAGGTTGGTATGTCCAACAGCATCATGGACTGGGCCCACATCTACACCGAGGTGACCAATGTCTTCAGCTGTTGGATCTGCACCACGCTTCCGGCAGCAGCTGTGGACAGCTTGCCCTGGCATGTGCATCCAGCTTCTGTGAAGCATGTGGTGGAACAAGCAGCTTTACGCAGGCTGGGCCCCCATGGACTTTGTGTCCCCTGAGAGTTTATGGATGTGTAGGGACACAGGATGGCCATATTTGCCAGTCAAATGGACTGGACACTGTACCTGGGTGTGGCCCAATGTGCCATCATGTGCTTCCCACATTGCCTAGTCACCCGCATAACTGGGAGGTGCTGTGTTCCCGCTTTTTGCCAGTGTGGTGGGCCGCCAGTGGTTCTATCCCTTAGCAATAACTATCACCGAAGCAGGTGATATTACTGTAGAAGTGCAAAGCTCTAGTCCTGGCAGAGCACACGGCTCGGGCCCTGAATTACACCCAATTTGCTCTCCTTTTGCTAACTAATAAGGTTAATCAGATCAGGAAGGTGGTACTGCAAAACTGGATGGCCTTAGACATAGTCACAGCTGTCTTGAGGTGGCACCTGTGCCCTTGTAGGGACACAGTGTTGTACATTTATCCCAAACAACCACCCATAACATAACAGCAGACTTACAAGAGGTGTCACAAGAGATTAAGGTGATTGAACACCTTACTGAAGACCCCTTGCAGAGATGGTGGGCGTCTCTGGAGCTCTGGCCTACATTGGGCCATGATGTACATGTGATATACACATATATGTATGTGTATATCAAGCCTGTATATCAAGCCTTTATATGTGATATACACACATGAAGTATGTGTATATCAAGCCTATGTATCCAAAGCTCATGTGTATAACCTGTATATCCAAGACCTACGTCTCCCTCGGCCTAGCGGGTGGAGTGTAAGGAACATGGCTGTGCTTTGGTCAAGGATAGGCTGAGGTAAACATCCAGAATGACTCAGCAAGTTTAGAGGGCAGGCGTAGAACTCTACTTGTTATCACAGCCATGTAGACATAACATAGAGAAGCTCACCACCATAGCCGTAACATCGGGAAGGCTCATCACTTGGCTCTAAGCCACTATTGTCTGTAAAAGGTATAATTTCCCTGTTGACACTGTACAGGCATGCTTGCACCCAGAGAAAGAGAGAGCCAGAGCTGTCCATCTTTTCAGATGGACGGGAGGGAGCTAGGAAACAGCTCAGCTCACTCACGCCCAGTGAGAGAGAGAGTTCAGCTGCTGACCTTGAAGGGAGAACTAGCTGCACAGCTCTGTGTGGGAGCCACCGGACTAAGCAGCTGGGACAAGGCAGACAGTGTGAGAGAGCTAGTGTGAGTAAGCTGCTGATGAGAGAGCTGCTGAATAAAACTACCCTTCACCTGCTTAGGGGCCCCCGAGTGTTCTGTCAGCTGTCTGCCCATCCGCCTTCTCCCTCAAACCTCAGCTTGGGCTGGAACCTGACCCCAAGCGGGACATTTGGCGTAGTCATGAACCTGGCACCTCTCCTAGTCTCCATAACTGCCCAGACATTCAAAAGAAATAAGGGAAGTCAAAGGAAACGTTGGGATTGGTGGTGGTGGGATGGTGTGTGCATGTGTGTGTGTGGTCCCTTTCTATTTCTAAATAGCCTGAATAGGAAAATACTTCCTTCAGTTTCACTCTGCATAATACCGGTTTAGTAATATGAATTAAACACTGTATGTTATGTAGGTTGTATCTAAAATAACAACAAACCTTAGCAAAGGGAAAGATGCTATCAGTGAATAGGCAAAGCAAACCAATGAAAATGCACATTATTTCTTGTGCCTACAGGTATTAAATAATATATATATTTTAAATGGTGTGCACTTATATGTGAAGCTGAGTGGGCACAGTAAAGCCCACAGGTGGCTTCATCATTATAATGGTCAACCATGGAAATGGCCATTAAGCCTGGGATCAGGAGTCAGACCTAGCTAAGGCCCTAGATTCTGATCATGCTATCATCAAAAAAGTTTTCAATGACCAGAAGAGATCTGGTCTTATTTCCTTCAAGGAAACTGCTGTTTTCAGGTATCTCACACGCACTCTATTGATTCAGTTCAATAAGCACTTATTAGCCCTTGTTTTATGCCAGTGTTAAAATAAGTAATTGGGAGGCCATTAGGCTGAGACAGCTCCAGCGCTTTGAGTTCCTATGTAGCAAACTAAAACTCAAATCAGTGTGACTGATGATAACCTAGCAAAGTGAAAGTAAAGCTTAACCAATCAGAAACTGCCAACTAACATCTAACTAGGGACTTTCAACTTTAACCAATCAAATATTCTCTTTGTCTTGCTCCCCTGAACACCTAGTAAAAATTTGCCTCTTGTTCCCCCTAGATAGAGCTTACACTACTTACGGTTTGGCACTGCCTAATTCATCAATTGGTGTCTACTCAAATAAACTCTTTAAAATCTTAATATGTCAAAGTGTACCTTTTAACACCAGGCACTCTGCCAGATGTGTTCAGAATATTCTAGCGCCCCTGCTCCCAGAAGTTGATAGCCTAGTTTGGGAGACAGACATTCTAAAAGGTGATTGTGATATAAATAAGTACTCTACACAGGGTACATGGGAGCAAGGGAAGGGATATTTTCACTCTTAAACAGGCACAAAAATCAAATCTGACATCTAACCCACAGCAAAGCCCAATCACCAGTGAGACAACCTTTTGACCTGTGTGCCCATCTATCAGGAGGATGAATGAAGCAGACCCATGTCAAGAGGATGAGCTACTAACACTCATACTTCAGCATTCCATCAAATAAAAACACGAAGAATTTTTGGAGTTCCATGACTTGGGGTTGCTTTAAGCAGCATGCTGTGCAGGCTTGCTTAGAACTGTGTGAGAGAGAGCTGCAAAATGCCTGTCAAAAGCCTTGACAAGTGAAAGACAGGCAAATTGGGGGGAAAGCTCACTCTCCATCCTCACCAGCCTGCGAACACCTGTTAGTGATGGAGCAAGCTGAGAGACACATTGGCACATGTTGGCAGCACCAGCAGATTTGCCCCTCTCCTCATGATTTAGTGAAAACATGATTCTTTCTCTGTGGCTTCTGCTCCACAAACTCATTTGTTTCTTTTGCTGTTCTTATTAGATCGGTGCAAAAGTAACTGTGTCTTTTCCATTACTTTCAATGGCAAAAACTGAATTACTTTTGCACCAACCTAACAGAAGTAAAAGGGAGAGGCAAGTAAAGTCTTCAAGTAGGTTTTACCATGGCTGAATAAGGGGATGCTAGAATTTCTGATGGCATTCTCCTTTAGATGATGAAAATTGTGCTAATCCCATTTAGAGAATGTTTCTAAATGCTAATCCACTTAGAGAATGTTTTTATCAACAAGGCTCATTTCACTCATTTATATACTTGACTCTACAGAAACCCAGGAGAGAAGGCAGATCACCTTCCATAGTTCCATTTTACAGATGAAGAGGGAGGTAGTTTCATATGGTTCAGAGACTGTGCAGTCACCTAGGAAGCAACAGATTTGATCATACGAGCTCAGTTTTGTGACACCTTTGCAGAATACTCTTTTCATACCGGCTCTCAAAAAATTAGATGTGTCTATTGTAACCTTCTGGGTAGGAAGCAGAAGTTTGTACCTCCCCTAAAGCAACACCAATTCAGTCTGTCTCCCTCAGAAGGAAACACATTGACTGTTTTTGGAAGCCTGAGGTTCAAAGGGACCAGAGCGAAGCAGGCAAAAGTGGTGCTGTTTGAATCAGGAAGCTGTCCCTAAACAAGTTAACTTTTCTGAACCTCAGCTTCCTAATTTGTAAAATACGCATAGCCCTACCCACCAGATTTTGTGGGGACCGAATGTATACTTAGTGACTGTGGGGTGCTAGGCAGTAAATAAACGCTCACCAGTATCTTTGTCTTAATAGTATAATGTGTCATCAGTCCTCTTGCTAGCTGATGAGAGCTCAAGATCTGGATGTGTGGAGGGGCTGGTGTACCAGTATCTGAGTGACTGGGTGTCTTTGGTCACATCATGCATCACAGGCAGATGCCAAGAAGGCAGAATGTAAAAAAATTAAAAACCTGCACATTGCTCAAGGCTTGTTTTTGTTTGCAGTTTGGCTCGGTTCATCCTATTTTCTAACTTTAAAATGTTTCACTTAGAAATATAAGTTGAAAATAAATAGCAAATGAATAATAAAACAGAATCAAAAAGTTCTGTCTAGAAAAAAAAGTTTTCTTCTGAGGTGCTCCAGAGTTGGCACTACGAAAGCGCCAGCTGCCAGTTTGCTTTATTATTGCTGGGTTTAAATATATCCATGGCTGAGGGGGAGGAGGGCAATTGACAGCAGTTCTGGCTTCCTGCTGTGCTTGACACTTATTTCACCAAGTTGATTGTGGGACTGACATGCTTTCCTTTGGCACAAGTTCCACCTGAAGCCCCTGTGTTGGACACTATCACCACCATTTGTGAGTGTCTGCTTCCTCGGCTGGAAAACAGGTGATCTTACCTGTCTTGCCCATCTCACAGCTTTTTAATGAAGACAAAATAGGATAACTGGATAGGCAAGTCCTTTAAACTTTTCCTAAAACTTTTTCAGTTGGTGTTACCCACTTCTTTCATCCAGTTGAACCTTTTGAAAGTATGCAGTGCAACTCTTAGAAAATGGAGTTACACATCTCGTGGTGCTGTTAGACACTCCAAATCCAGGCTCTCCTGTGAAATATTAGAGACTGTTTCTTCTTGGCAACCAGTTTAGCTCTTCAGCAACCCTACTGTGATACTGTTCTTGAATAAATATCATGCTCTCTTGGAACTTGCAAGAGATTTTCAGCTTTGAATCCTTTGAATCAGAAGATAAACCATCAAGTCTGCTCCTTCTTCCTCCAGACAGTTTGATTGTTCACACAACTGTTCTTTGACTCCTCTTCCCTTCCTCTTACCGTTGACTTGAAATATAATAGCTCTTTCCATTAGGATTCTATCCAGAGTCCCAGCTGTTCAGGGGCATAGTTTCTCCTTCTTTTAACAAATGAAATTAAATGGAATATCCCACCTGGGCTCAGTTGGCTATAATATATTTCAGGTGCAGGTTGGTGACATTTTACTCACTCCATGTGAAGCTCTATGTGAACTTGACACCAGTTGACATTGATATCATTTCTCTAACTCAACTTTCTCCTGGGGTCAAGGTCTGCTAAGACACTCTAGGTGACATTCTCTTTCTCTGTATTTGCACTTTAGTTAAAACATCATGCCAAGGTCAGGGCTTTTATTTAAGTTTATAGTTCATAAAATTCTGCTGATTTTAAAATTACTATTAGGACTGTTTTTATATTCAGGATTTTCTCCTACTGAATTTAGCTTTCACTTATTTCTTTTAATGCACACACACACATAAATGAAAATAATACATGCCAATTTCTGGCAAGTCTATTTTGTTTTAATAAGTCATTCAAACACAGCCTACAGCCAGATAGGGAAAAAAGAAGGAGCAGAAGTTCAGGCTTCATGTCTCAGGTGTGTCAAGGGGGATCGTGGATCATCTTTGACCAATGATAATGATAATTGTAATAAATCAGTGACAATGAGTCTCAAATTTACATTTCTAGACCCAATCTCTTGACATCACTGCTTAGATGCCCAATATGTGTCTTGAATTTAACATATCTCAAGCTGAACTCTTGCTTTCTTTTTTTCACATCCAAAATTTGCTTTGTCTTCTTGCCCCATCTTAAGAAGCAGCATCTTCATCCTCCCAGGTGCTCCGGTCAAAAGGCTTAGAATCATCTTTGATTCTTCTCTTTCTCTCACACTTCACAGCTAACCCCTCAGCAAATCCTCTTAGCTCTACCTTCACACCATTCCTAACATCTGACCCCAGGTCACCACTTATCAACCTCCTTCAAGCCATCGCCAGCCTTTGCCTGAATTATTATAATCCTCTCCTGACTGGTCTTTCTGCTTTTTCTCTTGCATCCCCTATAGTTTCCGCCCACAAAGCAGCCAGAATGATCAGTTCAAATGTAAACTGGATCTCCTCACCCTCTTTCCTAAAAACTTCCAGTGGCCAGTCTTTTTCTCTCACGTTCAGAATAGATTTCAAGCTTTTTATTCTGGCCTTGGAGGACTTACATAATTGAACCCTGGATACTTCTCTGATCTCATTTCACACACTTTCCCTCTTGCTCACAGTGTTCCAACCACACTTCCTGCTGTCTCTCAAACAGGAATAGCCTCTTCTCACTCAGTCACCACACTTACTGTTTCCTCTGCCTGGAACTTCTCCCTTGACTTAGTCATGGTGCTTGTCCCTCACATAAGTCAGGCGCCTGCTCAAACTCCTTTAGAGGCTTTGCCATTATCTTCAGAAGAGCTCCTACTTCCAGTCCTATTACTGTTTCTTTACCACACTCTGTTTTCCTGGCACCTCTCACTACCTGACATTCCACTCAAATACATACACACCCATCTTCACTCTTTGATTACATGTAAATGTCACAAGGACAGAAACTGTGCATTTTGCTTACATCTTTATCTCCATTATGTACAACAATGCCATGTATTCAGTAGGAATTCAATGAATAAGTGTAAATCGATGAAAGCATGCAAGCTCTGGGCCTGTTTCTTTTCTGTAAAATGAAGGTTTCAACCAGATGATCTCTAAGATTACAACTTTTAAAGCCCATAACTCCTTGCTTTATTTTTGGTTTATGACCCCACTTTACTGTCCACAGAAAAACAACTGTGGCAGAAAAGTCGCATATGAGGCAATGAGCTGCTTCAAATAGCAAAGCTATCGTAACGTTTCAGGATGTGATCTCAAATTGTCTTCTAATTAATATCCTCATTTCCTAAAATTCATAATACTATAGAAAATGAATTTGTACAGTTAATGCCATGGGCATGAGGAATCCGGGTTTGCCAAATTGAGCAAACCAAGACTCAGGTGAGATGTGGAGGTTCAGGGCTGCCCTTCACATGTCCAGGATCTTTATACATGTAGCCATATAGGCAAGGACCTTCTCAGATTGTTCTGAGGTCCTAATCTGTAGGTGCTGCCCAAGCGGTGTATTGTGATCAAATTGAGAAATCTGATTCTGATTACCCATCCCAGCACATCCATGGGTGTAGACAAGTCATAAATTATCTGAGTTTCATCTATTGAGAGGATCAATTAAGTTAATGAAATAGCTTCATGAAGAAGTTGATCTGTGTGTTTAAGGGGGAGAAAGAGTGAAAGAGAGAGAGACAGAGGCCTCTTTCATGCTGTTCATTCATTCTACAAGCCCTTTCTGGCCACCTGTCAGCATGAAGAAGCTTGGAGTCAATTTAGAATAAGGCCAGTATTCGTCTTTACTAATGGAAAGGGTGTTTTAAACATCCTTAGTCTTAGGTACTCACACAGAATACCAAGGATATACAAATTGTTCTTTACTTTGAGACAAAATTTCCATTCAGTAAATGTACAGAGGTTAGAGCTTTTGAGTAGCTTCTTACATCTCAGGGTTACCCTCCACTTCCACCCTGTGAGTCACCAGGAATTCAAAACACTCTTTGTATAGCCATGGTCTATTTGACCCTCTTGTATTTCTTTCCCTGGGGTCTTCCTCATCTTCTCAAGTCTCTGGGACAAGTTAGTGGTTACTTTTGGGGTGTGTAGGAGAGGGAAGTACTGTAGGAGAGGGAAGTGTGTAGGAGAGGGAAGATCCTGTAAATGGAGGATTGGTAAGACAATGGAACAGTTTTATGCTGTCAAAATAAATCCTTATTTGCATAGCTAGACTGTGTGCTTCTTTCCTCATTTGATCTGAGCAAACAAATTCCTCTTTTTGCTCTCCTGCTTTTAGAGTGTCTCATTTCCAGGAAGGAGGAAAACTGGGAAAGAGAAATCAGTTTATCAAAATAAGCTGGAGGAGGATTCAGAGAGGACTTGCTCACAAAATGGGTTTTTGGGAAAACCAAGAGAAGGGTGGTAGGCAACAGTGACAAAAAACAAAGTTGTTGGGGAAATGAAATGGATAAAATATTAGAGCCTGGCATTCTTTCTCATACTGTAACCTAGAATACATGCACAAATTTAGATGTTATATATTAGCTCACAGTTCTACTGGAGGATGGCTCAGGTATCTGGCTCTGCTTTGGAAAGTTGTAAGTGAGAGATATATACAACAAATGAAAGAGATCAGCCTTTGAATGGCAGCTGTGTTGCCAAAATTACAGCCAAGTTTAAACCATAGGTTCATGAGATGCACTGCTGCTAACAGAAAAGAAAGATCTACCAGTGCGTGTCTGAACACCTGAGATTTGAAAGTACAAACCATTGTGCTCAGCATCCCAACTATAGTCCTAAGATACAATGTCAGGCAGAGTGGGGAGCCATAAAATGTGAAGTCAAAAGGCTGACTGAGCTGTCGATAGAAGGTTCATTACTAACCCTGATGTACTCCTTGGCATTTATCCAGACAATCTGAGGCTATGACATTAACATGTGATTGTTTATGTGAATCTGAGCCTTGCTGCTTCCCCAGAAAGAAGCAGGAGTGGGGGGAAAAAACCCTAACATATTTTAATTTCTTCTTCAGTTTTATTAAAAGCCCAGGAATAGTTTAGATGTATATGAAGGATACTTTCAAAAATCAAAGTGTAGAATTTTTTTGTTTCATTCATATATTTGTAATGATAAATGTTTGTCATCATTTTCAGATACTTTTAAAATAAGTCTGCATGTGCATCTTCAACAAGATTTAAATGACTGGGAAAAGGTGAATTATTCCCTAATACCACTGAGGGTTATTGAATTTAAAGAAAAAGAAAGATAAAACAGTTTTTGATTTCTATAACAGGGTGATCCAATGGTCTTTTGCAATTGAGAAGAGCAACTTCTAAACACATATCTGTATCGAAGATTTGGACTGCTTTTTGACAACACACAACATAAATCCTGTCTAGGGAATAATTGCCTGGGACGGTGCCAAGTTACCAGGTCATTCAAATCGATGCTGTACGCTACTGCACACTTAAAATTATTTACACTGCTCTTATCCTAGCTACACTCTATTCTCTCTCGCTAATGCAGTGGACAGCAATTTACTCCAGAATACCAAAGTCCTTCTGATTTCATTTTTGCTCCCACATCTGCTGCTGTGATCCCAAGTGCTAGAAATCAAATCAAATAAAAAAGCACATGGAAGCTTTGGGAAAGTGGGTTTCAAAGTAAACATCAAGGAAATCTTCAAATTTCTGTTTCAGACACTTTGTTCTAATTAACTTTAATGGTTGGTTATAGTTGTTCCTTTTTTCTCCCTCCCTCCCTTTCTTTCTTCTTTTCTTTTCTTTTCTTTCTTTTTTTTTTTTTTTTAATTCTATGGCACTTCTTGTTTGAAATGGAACTGTGGTCTATGGCTCACATTACTCATACCATTGAAGTCTTGGGTTGTTATGGAAAAATAAGAGAGTTTTGATCAGCTAGAACTGAAAAGATTCACAAACCCTAGAAGATAGCAAACACAGTTGTTTTGTTTAAATCTCTGTTGTTTTATTATCAGCCGTTCATGTTGCAGATATGCTTCTGAAAAGCTACTGAAACTTCTTAGTTGTATTTTTTATATTTTTACCAAGAAAAGCAAGGGGTAGTTAAAAATTGATTAAGAAGACAGACACTGTAGATTGTGGGTAATCAGTAAAAATTTAAATACCTCCCCATTATTGTAAGCCAACAAGCTGTAGGTGGCAGAACAGGAAGACAGAAAGCCCATATGTCCCTGACACTTTTAACCTAATGAAAGCATTCCTTTAAAACCGCCTATGGAAAAAAAAGTAGCCTCAGCCTATCAGCGAGTATGCGGAGGTCAACAAGCTTCACAGGAGGTTGAAGGCTCTTTGTAAGGAAAAGGGTCAACTGGAGTGTCATCAGCCTCCTCCCCAACGTCCTCAACTCTACCCTGAATGACTTGTGACCCTGTGGACAGGAAGATGTAACTAAATGAGAACCACATTTCAATCTTTCAAAAGACATGGAGGATAAAAGGCGGACCTGTTGAAAGCCTCAGATACATAGGACAACACAACGATAGCAGGAGACCGTATTCCTCACCAGCAGGGTGGACTGTTGGAACCTGAAGCATGAAAGTGGAACCAAATTGAGCTTCTGGATTATTATTACTGCCTCTGTCAGTAATAGAGGAGTAGAAGGCCCCAAATGCACCAGTAACAGTGTCAGAGCAATAGTTACTGCAAATCTGAGGGAGGAGAGGCCACATAGGAACCACATGAGAACTCCAAAGACTTCTGGATGCTTCAGGAGAAATTTGAGGGTGAGGTTGCTGGGTATCTAGACACAGCTGTTGTTTTGCTAACTTTGTTGAATGCCTGGACTGTTTTAACAAGGGGAAATGAGGGTGTTTGTTATCAAGCAAACAGTCACTTTGATTTTGATTAGAATCAAATACTGGTGTGTAGAGAGAAACTCCTCAGTAGGTGGCAGGTCAAAAGGACTTGGTTAACAGTATATAGATGAGGTGGGTTTTTTTTTTTCCTTTTTTTAAGGTGGAGTTCATTAATATTGCCTACTCAGAACACAATGAATGAATACATACATTAAAAAGCTAGACTAGTTACCCATTAAAATGTTTCTGAAATGTTGTTTCTGAAACATTAATGTGCCTGAGACTCACCTAGAGTCCTTATTATAATTTCTGAATTTGAGAGTCTGCAGGTCCTCATTATGAAGGTCTGGGATAAAACTCAGGAATCTGCATTTTTAACAAGCTCCCCAGGTGGCTGTAATATAAGTGACCCATGAACCACATTATAAGAAACTCTGCTCTAAGAATTCTGTATTAAAGTACAGATGTTATAAATAAAAACATGTAGCTTCCCCTCTGAGAAGTCTTTGCTTTTGAAATATTGTTCCTCTATTAGGAATGAGGTTGATAGTGAATAGTCCTCTTGGGTCTGCAAATAGTCCATGAGTTGTGACTTAGCCACCCAAGAACTCTTATATTGCTGTTATTTTTCTTCATGGAGTTTTCTTAAACTGTGCAGAAGGAATTTGTTGTTGTTGTTGGGGAAGCGGGGATAATAAGAAATATGGAAGATGACTCTCACTTGATATTTCCTCCCTCACTGTAAGTGGAAGCATAAGAGGAGGTCAAAAGTCCACCATCACTGAGACCAAGAAGCAAAGTATTGATTTTGCTTCCGAACGCAGAGTTGCTATTCATCTTTGCATTTCCAGCCCCTACCTGTGTTGCTTTACCTACTACCTTACACGTAACAGGAGCTTGCTAAATATCTGTCAAATATTAGTTGACTTTGGGCAGTTTCCAGTGTGAACTTTAAAAACGCTAAGATAGTGACAGATACATCTTAAATTCTCAGCTCCTAACTTCTTATGCTAGATTAATTAATTGATTAATTTATTTTGCCCACCATTGTGTAGACACTAAGTTTGTTGAATGACTGAATGAAAGTGTGAATATATACAGACCCTAAAATTTATAATACTTTTTTACCTGATATTGGGCTCTCAAAATAGTTTTTTTTAGCAACAGAACTTTCCATTCACAGGAAAACTCAGGCAGGACCCCTCTAGATATGAGAGATAAAAGCAAAGTTGGGAGACTTGGGGTTGAAGACTTATTTGCTTCTCCACCATTCTTCAGCAACAAATAGTTCCTGAACCAATTCCTCTGAACCTAGTTCATGGGTCTATTCAATCTTCATGAAGTTCTTATGCAGCTGCTTATACTTCTAGCTTTTATATTTTAATATCCTCGGTTATATAAACAAAACAACTAACATTTCATGTGGTTCATCAATCAATAACCAGGAAAGATTTTCTTTGCAGGTGACATACATTTCCATCTTCTAGACATAAAATGTGTACACTTCTATTCTTTATAAAATCTAATATAAAAATATTGTGCATATATAATTCACAAACATAGTTACTCTAAGCATTTTTTAAAATTTCTCTTGTGATTGCTTCCACTATACCTTCTACTTATTCATAGTAGACTATGGTAGATTTCTTTTTTTTTTCCCTACACACTTTCCCATTCTACTAGTTTCTTTAGAGAGCTGATGGGAATAGAAATCATAGTACTTTTTGACTCCTGCCCTACCCACCGCTATTAACCACTACCACCATCATTGTCACCTTGGGTAGGCGCATCAATCAGGCTGGCTAGTCAGCACACTCATCTCACCAACTGCAGTGATTAACTCAGGAGTCAGCATGTGATGGGATTGATAGATGGGTGCTGAGAATTAAGTTTCAACATGAAGTTTGGAAGGAACACATTCAAACCATAGCACTTCATTATTGTAGAGATATACATATATATATATGTATATCTCAAACAATTTCTCAACTAAGGTTGAGACATTTCAGATATCTTAATAATGGAAATGGAGTGTCCTATCTCGGGGATACAAAGATTCTGATTACTAAAAGGTAATATCTAATCTAAAAACTAAAGTAATATAGTTTTACAATTCTGCCTCTTATGAGATTGATTAATGTAATTCAGCCACCTACCTCCCCACTGGCCCCAAATTTATAGCCTATGTCCATTCCAGAGGAAGAATCACCTCTGCAAATATAGAACCTTCAATGAACGATGACTCAACATATTTATACATACATATACATACACACATCTACATCATAAATATATAAAACTTTATAATTTCCCTATTATAAGTAAGACACAGAATAAGGGTCAGCATTCACTTATTATAAGTACGGCTATGGAGAGAAAAAATGATTATCATCATATTTAACATAGGTTACTATGCACAGAACTTATTTTAAAGACTTAATAAATAATGATCTTGTATATTCCTCACAGAACCTTTGGAAATTAGGATTATTCTTATCTTAACTTCTCATGAATCCAAGGGTTGGAGAGGTTAGGTGTTTTATCCAAGGTCACACAACTAGTGAGTGGTAGAGCCAGAATTTAAACCAAAGTAATTTAATTCCAAAGCCCTCTTACAGCTGGTCCAACAGAGATATCAGGTCTGATTGATGCTGCCCTCAACTTGAGCCTGTCCTAGATTCTTATTCAGGAAGCAATCAGTATGTAAATTGGAGATCACTGTTCAAGGAAAATTCCATTTCTTACCTGCAAGGTTGAAGACTAGACTCTGTAATGAGGTGATCCCACTCATCTGCTGCCCCAGTGCAGCTTGGCCTCTATGCCAGCATATTAGTCCACTCTCACATTACCATACAGAAATACCTGAGACTAGGTAATTTACAAAGAAAAGAGGTTTGATTGGCTCATGTCTCTGCAGGCTATACAGGAAGCATGACAGCCACAGCTTCTGGGGAAGCCTTAGGAAACTTACAATCATGGTGGAAGGTGAAGGGGAAACAGGCACATCTCACATGGCTGCAGCAGGCAGAAGAGGGGGAGGAGGGGCTGTACACTTTTAAACAACCAGATCTCATGAGAACTGACTCATCATCATGGGAACAGCACCAAAGGGATGGTGCTAAACCATTCATGAAGGATCTACCCTCATGATCCAATCACCTCCCACCAGGCCTTATCACCAACATTGGGGATTACAATTGAACACGAGATTTGGCAGGGACACAGATCCAAACCATATCAGCTGGTGACTTTCAAATGCCTTTGACTGTGACCCACAGTAAAAATTATATTTTATCTATGCAGTACAACATTGGAGACTATAGGCACTATGCTGTGTAGTAACTCTCTAGGAATTATTCAGTTTGTATAATCGAAATTTTTTACCTTTCCCTCTCCCCCAGCCCCTGGTAACCACTAATCTGCTCTCTACTTCTATATGAGTTTAACTATTTTAGATTCCTCATTTAAGGGTATCAGGCAGTATTTTTTTCCTTCTGTGTCTGGCTTATTCCATTTAGCATAATGTCCTTCAGACTTATCCATGTTACCACAAATGGCAGGATTTTCTTATTTTTTAAAAACTGAATATTTCTTTTTATGTACATGGTATGTTTTATTATTCATTCATTCATCAGTGTGCATTTAGGTTGCTTCCATGTTTTGGCTATTGAACAACAGCGGATACGGGAGTGCCGCTATCTCTTAAGATCCAGATTCCAATTCCTTTGGAAATATACCTATAAATGGAATTGCTGGATCATATGGTAGTTCTATTTTTATTTTTTTGAGGAATTTTCATACTGTTTTTTGCAGTGGCTGCACCAATTTATATTCTCACCAACAATCTACAAGTGTTCCCTTTTCTCCACATTCTTACCAATACTTATCTCCCGTCTTTTTATAGTAGTCATTCTAACAGGTGTGAGGTGGTATCCCATCGCCATTTTGGTTTGCATTTGCATTTTCTAAACTCATGAAGTTGTGTACAGAAAATATGTACAGCTTTTTGTATGTCAATAAAACTTCAATAAAGTAGTTTAAGAATATGTACATATTTTACATTTCATCTAAGGACACACACACATATACACATAGAGAAATAAAAGCCTAACAAACAAAACCTAACAAAAGAATACTTACCCCTATTATATGTGATGTACTCCAATTTTTCTATTCTAGTCTAGTCTAGTCTATTTCATTACTGGTCAAGACTCACCAAACTGATTTCCCCTGACTGCAATTTTGAGTAATCCTGAATTTCTCCAATGGTCTATCTCCCACCCCATCTTCACATTACTTCCATCCCAACTTAATGAAATGTGATAATTACATTTTGTGAAAGACTCATGTTTTAAAAATAATTTTGAATTATATTTATATTATTTAAGTAATATATTTATATTGTGACTTTTGTCACTTCTTATGAAAGAACATTAATTATTTTATAATGAAATGTAAAATGCCTCATTCCCTTATGATGCCAGATAGGTGTTTGCACAAACAAAAAGATGAATATAAAAATGATGCAACAAAATTGAAAAACCATTTTAAAGTGATAGTATTTATTACGTGTCTATTGATTATTCCCATGTATATTATACATATACATACACACACATATACATAAAATTAACTGTATCTACATCTTCTGAAAATATGACTCGCTAAGTTGGAAGAACAAATTTGAGATTGTCTAACCTAAAATGCAGGTTATGAGACTCATGTAAAATTCAATGTGAGGGAATTTTAATGTGGTCCCTGGGGGACATGGTAAACAAATAAGCAGTTATCCTCCAAACGAAGGACTGTCCCTTGGTACAGAGAGAGCTTCTGTACTGATATGTCATGAACAATGGGTTCAAATGTGAACCCTAAGGTGAAAATGAAAATCTGAAGGACAGATACTGCAATCACAGGGGTTGGTTTCCACTTGGAGCTGCTTCACACATGGGTTCTCTTAAGTATGTGTTTTAGGGGAAATGGCAATGGGAATTTATTGATGATTCTGAACAATAAGAAACCTAATATAGAGTAGGTTATTTTGAGGGCACTGGAAGTTTGTTTCTTCTGTGTTTCTGAGAGAGAATGTAAAGTGTAAAGAGGTCAGAGTTTATCCTCAATCTCTATTTTGAGGAACGGACTCTGTAACTTTAAAAGGTATGCCTACTGTTTAATTTTTATATTGCTTGTTTCTGCAATGTAAATCCCCTCCTTTTCCCCAAAATTTTTTCTAATCACAAAGCCCTCATAATGAATGCTTTTTGTTTGTTTTGTTTTAATTTGTGGCTTGTTTTTTGAACATCAAGAAAGAAACTGAGTTCTACATCTGAATTGATACAGTGAGCCCTGAGGATTGCATGTTTAGGATAACCGAAGCAGGACTTGGTGCTACAGGTGGCCATGCAAGGCCAAGCCTGCTGAGAATCCCCAAAAGCTTTTGGCACTGGATCTTCCACAGGATGAAAATGGGATTTGAAATGATCTTATTTTGATCTTAAAAAACGGAGACCCTGACTGATACTAAGTTTTTTTTTTAATAAACACATTTGCTTGTAATTTTTAAACTTTTGCTTAAGTACAGAAAAGTCAAATTATTACATGACCTCAAAAAAGGAACATGTGCCAAACAGTAAGATAGTTTTTAGTAATTTAGCTTGGAGATACTGTTAAGAATCTAGGCCATTTATGTCACCAAGAAGTGGACTTTCTATTCACGAGAATGAGTTTTAATTAAGGAAACTGTAGGGTTTATATTTTTATATTTTGTCCTGAAATTTCTAATTATAGTTGAGAAGTTCCTACTTTAAGGAATTTCCACAGGACAAAATATTTATTTGTGTTCAAACCTAATTAAAGCAACATGTACATGAATAGTCCATATTTTTTAGTTCTATTTCATTTTCTGCTTTATTCACACCCCTTAATATCAGCCTTAGTGGAAATGCATGCCATAATAAAGAAAAAAGGTCTTCCCATTTTCTAATAGTTATATTTCTAAGTAGCATTACTCCTTTCTAGAGATCATATCCTTTCTGTAAGAGTTTGCCTAATGATAAAGAGGAACAGAGAAGGGCAGGAGAGTATAAAAGAATGGAATTAATGACAACCAAGCTACTCTTCTGTGCCTTTCATGTGCTGGCCATCATGGAGGCACTTCATAGACTATTTCATTAAACTAATTTAGTCCTCATTTCTGAGACAGATATATTATCCACATTTTTAAAAGGAGGCTTAAGAAAATTAAGTCACTGGGCCGAGACCACGTAAATGGTAAGTGGTAGAGCAAGGTACATTTAAACTCATCGGAGTGTCCCAAAGAAACTAAAAGTTGCTTGATCCCATCCATTGGCTTGGCAAATACTGTACTAAAGACCATAAAGGGGATTTATTCTGTAAGTACTTCTCTGTGTCATGTTCACATGATGTTGTTGATTTTCATTTTCCAAGACAGTAACAGGTAAGGAGAGCAAAAACTTCCGTTAATTTTTTAGAAGAATATCTCCTGGAATTAGTGTTTAGTAGATTCACTCTGGGAAACAAACACTACACCAAAGTATTTCACTCCCAAAAAAGAAAGGATTTGATCAATCTAGAGCCCGTGCAATGACATGATCACAATCTGCCAGAATATGATTTGGGCCAGGTGACCAGGAACACATCAAACACGCTCAGCCATTCTGAGTACAAGTAAGGCATCTGTATCGATTTTCTCTGGTTGCTCGACAGCCTGAGCCTGTGGGTGACGCAGGGCTGCAAATCCCATCAAATCCACAGGAACTTTTTGACAGGCTGTGTCTGTCTCCTATGTTACAGTGATATGGTTGAACCCTTCTTGGGTTTATACGTTGATTATAACCTTGGATAACATGCCACTGCAATTTCTAACTTTCTGTCTGATGAAAGAGCCCTACTGAGAAAAATAAAAAGTGAAACACTGATGGAATTTTCCTCTCTGATGCATGTTTATATTTTTTGATAGTATTTTTGTTAAACATGCAGTTGTATTATATCGTAATTATTATGTTGAAAAAGTAACTTTTTTATATCTCTTTTCTGTTGAAAACTCTAGTAAAAATTTCAAACAGTACAAAAGCACATCTAATGAAAAAATAATTCTCTGCTCCAATTCTCTAGACCTGTCTTCTTTTCCAAAGTTAGCCACAGAGACCAGTTTCTTGGAAATTCTTTCAGATGTATATACAGATACATATATATCTATATATACACACATACACACACACACATACACGAGTATGTCTATGGATCTTTTTGCAGGGAGATACATATGCTGAGAGTTATTATACATAGTGCTGTGTTCCTAATGTTTTAAATATTTTCTAAATGAAGATGTTTGTTATGTAATACATTCTACCTCAATTAAAACACCAAGTTTGACTAACTGGATTGATCTTTTTAAGAAATATAGCCATATTAACTGATGCACCTTACAACCCAACCATTCTGCAACACTATGACACCATTCTATTATCTGAGCATTAAGCCTCAGGGAAATGCAACATTGTGTGATTGTACTACTTGTATATTCTGTGCTGTTCAACGTAGTGGCCAATAGCCACATGTAGCCAGGCTGAATTGGAATGTGCTATAAATGTAAAATACACAGTGGATTTGGAAGACTTAGAATGAGAAGGACTGTAAAATACCTAAATAATGTTTACATTGGTCACATATTAAAATTATTTTTTGGATATATGGGGTTAAATAAAATATAAAATTAAAATTAATTTCATCTGTTTCTTTTTAACTATTTAACATGGCTATTAAAAATTTAAAATAGCATGTGGGCTTACATTATATGTCCATTAAACAGCATAACATAAATACAAAGAACTAAGTGCACGCTAGAAGTGTTGCTTGTCTGTTGGAGTTCTTTTAGCTCTGAAACTTCATTTGTATTCTTTTCTAAAATAGATGTTAAGCTGAGAATGACTCAACATTTATAAGTGGTTGGTTTCAATATGGCTGTTAGAAATAATTCTTTTTGTTTGCATCTGAAGATTACTACCTAGTCCAAGAAGCCACGGGGAGTGGTAGAAAAAGGATCATAATTTGTGTATAAGGCTTGAATTCAAATACTGACCATAGACATGCCATTTAACTTCAATTTTCTCACCTATAAACTAAGAATTGTGTTAGCAAGCCACCAGTCCAGTGTTATAAGAATCAAATGAAAAGCAGATAATTTAATGAATTATAATTACTCTTTAATATGATTACCCTTTAACAGTGGATTGAGTGTATTAAAAAAAAAACCTATGACTATTAGAAGTTCACATTTAGAAGCTTCTTAAGAAACACTAAGTCTACCACACCTTTCTCTCACACACCTCTGCCTTATTTTACAGATGAGTAAACCCAGCTTATGCTTTATCTGGGGAGGTTAAAACCAACAGTAATTAGTTGGTTAACAGTAGACTTAAGATTAGAAGCTGAGACTGATTTACGCATCAGTGACCACCTAAGTGAGTTTCAATTCCTTCATTCTTTTATTCTACACACTCTTACCCAGTGTCTATTATGGACTAAGACTATGGAAGATTCTACTGATAGAAACAGCTCACGTTTATTGATCACATACTGGCACTGGACATGTTCTATAACATTCGTTTAATTCAGCAACCCTTAAGATAGGTGTTCTTGGAATCTATTTACAAAATGAGAAAGCTAGGCTCTATAAGGTTAAGTAAACTGTTCAAGGCCATATAGTACCGGACAGGGTACAGATTTCAGCTGTTCTCTTTGACTTAAAAGCCACTGCTGTCAACCCCTGTGCTTCTTTCCCAAAGAGGCTCAAGAGCTGGCAAGGAAGGCAGTCAGGTAGACAATAAAGCAAAGTGTAGTGTGGTTCATTCCATAACACAGGTAAGTAAAGTTTCTCAAGGAGCCCAGAGAAAACTTGAATTGTCCTCTGCTTCTCCCCTAGTATTTCACATTCCAGTAAGTGGCACCACCATACATCCAGTCCATTTAAACTCTCTTGGTCACCCTCACATCCCACAAGTCAATTCCACCTCTACTGTGTATCCCTCACTGTTCTTTCACCAGCAATGTCACGGCTGGCATCATGTTCCTACGTCCCTCCCACCCTCACCCACCCCAACCATGATTCTATGCCTGGAATATTAAAATATCTACTAATTAGCTGCGGATCTTCTTTCATCCTCCCTTCACAGGTCTTTCTACCAAGCAACTAGAGCGATCATTCTAAGCTGTAAATCTGATTAAGCCTTTCCCCTGAGTCAAACTTTTAGGTGGTTTCATATGGACTTTAGAATAAAAGCTACATTCTGTACAGGCCTACCTACCCCTGATTTTCTCCCTCAACTTCCCTTTCATGCCACTTTCCCTTGTTTGCTTTGCTTTAGCCTCAATGGCTTCCTTTCAGTTTCCAGGGCAAGCCAAGCTTTTTCCCTTCCAGAGACTTTGCACATGCTTTTGACGGAGTGTCCCTGTCTTAGCTTTTTTATAAAGCTGACTCCTCATCTTGTAGGCTCAGCTCAAATATGAACTCTAAAGGCAGAACTTTGCTTGCACCTCTAAGCACATTCTCACTGTTTTCTATCACAGCATTTTTGTTAAATTAAAAATACATATTCATTTATTTAGTGATGTGTTTATTAGATTCATTAGGCTGCAAGTTCCGTGAAAGTACAGATCACGGGAATCTAGCTGCCCTCTGAATACCCAGTACTTAGCCTTGTGCCTGACACATAGTAGATGTTCAGTCAGTGTTTGCAGACTAAATGAATAGCTAATTCTTATTGGAAGGATGGTGAAGATGTCCCCAAAACACACATCAGTCATGCCCACTTTGCCATGTTTGTTTGAGTAGCTACATTTCTCTTGCTTTCATGCTCCTGCTAGAAAAATTATAGGTAGCTCCTCATGCAGTTTCTCAGAATTGGAAAAGGAAATGTGCAATGCTTGTAATGCTCACCGTTTGGGTGATTTGCCTTCTATAGAGTCCTGCAGCCATGCATTATGGATGGTTCTCTTAAGTAAAAACTGCCAGAGAAATGAATCAGCAAGAGCTGGAAGCGTGCTGCCACCATGCAGACACAGCTGTTTTCCTGAATCTATTCAATTCTTACTCCCTGGCCACCGAATTCAACCAATCATTTTCTGGAGAGAATAGCACAGTAGTTGGTATATAATAAGACACAATTCTCTCCCAGAAACAAACAGGATCTGAGTGTCTGAGCTAGATTTTTACTTCACTATAGTTGTTTATTCCAAATCTAGGAGTTACATGCTAACCGTTTTGCCAAACCTCTAGCACAGTAAAACTCTAGAGCTGTTGACTGTTATTTAACAACATGTAATTCTTTTTAATCTGTCACCGATTTCCTAGATTCTCTTCCAGGGTAAGTGAGCTGAGATTGGAGAAAACAGAATAAAAGCCAACATTTGAATACCTGTCAGTGATAAGAAATTTGCTAAAAATAGTGATATAGTTCATCTTCAGAAGAACATGCTGTCGTGCAAATCTGATCATTACCATTTATCCCCATCTTGCTTTGACAAAGCAGATAACTTAATTAACTTACCCAAAGTCACACAACTAGTCAAAAGCAGATCTGGAATTTGAAATCGTGTCTCTCTTCCTTTAAAAACCAGCGTCTCTGAGAAAAAAAGTGAACAACAAATTTATTTTGGATTTTTGATCAACTAACTAAGTTCAAATTTTCATCAGGGAGATGCTGAAATTCTGGCCCTAAGTGGTATTTCTGGAACATTTGGGTAGCAGCTGTGAAACATTCGTGCCTCTCTTCATCCAGGAATGAAAATAAATCAGGTAAATTTTAATATGGAAGCTAGTTTGAAAAAACATAACATATTTTACCCTTATTTACTCAAGACTTTCTTTCTTTCTGGGTTTTCCAAAAGTGCTGATTTGTCAGAGCAGTATTTAACAAATGATCACCCTAGAAAGAAGAGATTCACAGATGGGGCCAACCAGCACAGAGCCATAATGGCCGCGGATCAGTGTACACTGTCCAGACATAGAAAAAGCTCCACAAACTATTTAAAAAGCTGTCCCATGGATTAACTGTCTGCTACAAATACTTCTTAGCTCCAGTGATACCCAAACAGCTGCCCAGCAGGCCAAACCTTCAACAAATTTCATGGTTCTTGTGTCTGATCAGATACCATGTGTCTGACAACATGAAGGAGAGGTGGAAGTGACCTTGCCCCAACAGAAAATGATGCCAGGCCTCAACTCCCATAGACAGTGGATATCCAAAGCAGAGGACAGATGCTTAATTCAGACAACAGTAGGTTCTAATACCTAGCCAGGGCCTGTGTGTGGCATCCTACTGTAGTTACTTAGCTTCTCAGGACCCAGATTTCCCCATCTATGAAATGGGAGTGATGATCATTTCCTATCATTGTGGTGAACAGATGGGATGGTGAAGGGAAAGGATACGACACATCGCTGTCCATTCCCTTCCTCCTTCCTACATGGGCAAACTCAGCACTTTGTACCTTTCGTACTTCCTGTGCAAGCTCCTTGTTGAGCTTCCTGTCCAGTCCTCTGATTATCCCACCCCTTTTCATTATCTGAAGACTCTGGCATTGCAATAGATTTTGAAGGTATTTTTAAAAATCAAGTACCACACCCAGACTCCAATTAATATTAGAAGCAGAGAATACAGTCTGTGAATTTTGTCAGCTCATCACCTGCCTGAATTCTTTGTGCCTCTTCTACGAAAAAAGAGACTTTTCAAGCTGAGAATTTGAGTTCCCACCAGCCCCTAGTTCTCAGAGTTCTTAGATCACTGTGGGTCTCGTTTCCCTCCTTTCTAAGTCTCATCCAGTCCTGGAGTTCTGAGCTCCTTACCACCCTCCCAGGAATACACCACCAGGCTGAAGCTATGTATGTGTGGTATGGGAGACTTTTCCAGTTAAGACTAGCAAGGAGCTTCACCAGACAGAAGCAGAGACAATTGGCTCAATCCAGTGTCCTCTCCTGGGCTCTCTGGGAACAGAGATGGAATGCAACTTGCCTCAGTCATTCATTGCTGGATCATCCATTCTGTGCCTGTTACAATGTAGGCCATGGGGATATTAACAGCAAACTAGGCAGGGCCCTTATAGAGGGAAACCGTCCAGCACGAGCCACTCACCCTACTTCCCTGCTCTGTCCTGCCATGCACCAGATCTTCACTGCAGGATTGATTTAAGGCCTATCAGCTTAGTTCTTCCCATCAAACCACATTAAACTTTCCTTTGACCCAACCTGTTGGCTCCTAACTGATGCAGTAATTCTTGTTCTCACAATGGTGGTTAGTGACAGCTTCTTGAAGTGTTTTCCAAGCTGGATTCCCGAGAGATACTAGCCTGTTTGTCTAAATAAAACTTAAACGGTGGTTTGAAAACGACTAAATATGCTTCTATAGAAATGTTTAGGACCTTTGAGAGTAACATATACGTTTAATCTCTACAATTTACTTGTAATGTTTGTAAAACTTATTTGATTTGGCCACTCTTTCTGTTGGTTATACAGGTATACCTCAGAGGTATTGCAAGTTAAGTTCCAGACCACCACGATAAAGTGAATAGCTCTATAAAGTGAGACACATGAAGTTTTGGTCTCCTAGTGTGTATTAAAGTTATATTTACATAATACTATAGTCTATTATGTATGTAGTGTCCAAAAATGTGTATATGTTAATTTTAAAAACTCATTGCTAGAAAATGTTAATGATCAACTGAGCCTTCAGTGAGTTGTAATCTTTTTGTTGATGAAGGGTCTTGCTTCAATGTTGACAGCTGCTGACTGTTCAGGGTGGTAGTTGCTGAAGACTGAGGTGGCTGTGGCAATTTCTTAATAAAAGGCAACAGTGAAGTTTGCAACATTGCCTGACTCCTCCTTTCATGAAAGATTTTTCTGTAGCATGTGATACTGTTTGATACCATTTTACCCACAGTAGAACTTCTTTCACAATTATACTCAATCCTCTTGAATCCATCACTGTTTTATAAATTAAGTTTATGTAATAAGCTAGATCCTTTGTGATAATTTCAACAATATTCACAGCATCTTCATCAGGAGTAGAATTCACATTGAGAAACCACTTTCTTTCCTGATCCAGGAAACAATTCCTTTTTTGTTCAAGTTTTTCTTTTCTTTTTTTTGAGACAGTCTTGTTCTGTCATCCAGGCTAGCGTGTAGTGGTGCAATCGCAGCTCACTGCAGCCTCCACCACCCGGGGTTCAAGTGATTCTCCTGCCTCAGTCTCCCTAGTAGCTGGGATTACAGGCACATGCCACCACTCCCAGCTAATTTTTGTATTTTTAGTAGAGATGGGTTTTCACCATGTTGGCCAGGCTGGTCTCGAACTCCTGACCTTGTGATCCGCCTGCCTCAGTCTCCCAAAGTGCTGGGATTATAGGCGTGAACCACTGCACCAGGCCCTCTGTTCAAGTTTCATCATAAGATTGCAGCAATGCAGTCATATCTTCAGGCTCCACTTCTACTACTTCTCTTGCTATTTTCAACATATCTGCAGTATCTTCCTCCACTAAAGCTTTGTACCCCTCAAGTCATTCATGAGGGTCAGAATCAGCTTCTCCTTTTTTTTTTTTTTTTTTTGCAACGGAGTTTCGCTCTTGTTATCCAGGCTGGAGTGCAATGGCATGATCTCGGCTCACTGCAACCTCCGCCTCCTGGGTTCAGGTAATTCTCCTGCCTCAGCCTCCTGAGTAGCTGGGATTACAGGCACATGCCACCATGCCCAGCTAATTTTTGTATTTTTAGTAGAGACGGGGTTTCACCATGTTGACCAGGATGGTCTCGATCTCTTGACCTCGTGATCCACCCGCCTCGGCCTCCCAAAGTGCTGGGATTACAAGAATCAACTTCTTTTAAACACCTGTTAATGTCGATATTTTGACCTCCTCCTCCCATGAATCAAAAACATTCTCCCTGACATCCAGAATGGTGAATCCTTTCCAGAAGGTTCTCAATTTAATTTGCCCAGGTCCACCAGAGGGGTCACTATCTATGACAGCTATAGCCTTATGCAATGCATTTTTATAATTATAAAACTTGAAAGTTGAAATTACTCTTTGATCTATGGGCTACAGAATGGATATTGTGTTAGTAGACATTAAAAAATAAGTCACATAAACTTTCTTGTCCATCTCCATCAGAATTCCTGGGTGACCAGGTATACTGTCCATGAGCAAGAATATTTTGAAAGGAATCCTTCTTCCTGAGTAGTAGGTCTCAACAGTAGGCTTAAAATATTTAGTAAACCATGCTGTAACCAGATGTGCTGTCATCCAGGCATTGTTGTTCCCATTTAAAAAGCACAGGCAGTGACTGGATGAGAGTTAGAAAAGAAGGAGATGAGACCCACAGTGATCTAAGAATTCTGAGAACTAGGGACTAGCAGGAGCTCAGATCCTCAGCCTGGAAAAGTTTCTTATCTTATAGAAGAGACACAAAGAATGCAGGCAGGTGATGAGCTGTCAAAATTCAGACCATATTTTGGCATAATTCTTAAGGGCTCTAGAATTTTCAGAATGGTAAATGAACATTAGCTTCAACATGTAAACTGAAAAGTATCTCAGACAGGTCTCAATCCATGTAGAAGTTTATGTTTCTATCGTTAAAGACATGCCCAGCAAAAAAGGAACACAGAACCACAGGAACAGTCCATGGTCCATGCCTTTTCCAAAGATGATTTTGAGGGCTTCAATCTTTAAAAGGGGGAAACCAGGCTAGAGGGGAAAGAGGGATAGTATAGTTGCATTACTGAATCCACATCTTGTAAGGATTCAGGAAGAGAGGATAATAAATTATGTAAGTGAACACAGAGTAGCTACCTGTGGCAATATCTGGCCTTTTACTTGCTTAAGAACAAAAGAAAAGGCAGTTACTTGCATGGCTCAGCTTTCAGCTTAATTTTGCCTTTTGGCATGGTGAATTGGGGTCTCAAGATTTTATTTTCCTTTCACAAGTATAAAGTCACCAGCTGCATTAGCCCTTAACAAGAGTTAGCCTGTCCTTTGACATTTTGAAGCCAGGTACTAACTTCTCTTTTCTAGCTATGAAAGTCCTAGATGGCATCTTCCAGAAGGCTGTTTTGTTTGTAATGAAAATGTGTTGTTTAGTGTAGCCACCATCATTAATGATCTGGCTAGACCTTCTGGATAACTTACAGCTTCTACATCAGTACCTGCTGCTTCACCTTGCACTTTTATGTCAGGAGATGGTTTCATTCTTTAAATCTTAAGAACTCACCTTTGCTAGCTTCAAACTTTATTCTGCAGTGAACCCCTCTTAGCCTTCATAGAATTGATGAGACTTAGGGCCTTGCTCTGGATTAGGCTTTGATTTAAGAGAATATTGTGGCTGGTTTAATCATCTGTCTAGACCACTTAGACTTCCTCCATATCAGCAGCAATGCTGTTTTGCTTTCTTACTGTACATGTGTTTACTGGAGTTGCACTCTTAATTTCCTTAAATAACTTTTCCTTTTTATTCAAAATTTGGCTAACTCTGGCATAAAAGCCTATTTCAGCTTTTAACATGCCTTCCTTATTAATCATTTCTAGCTCTTGATTTAAAATGATAGAATGTGAGGCTCTTACTTTTTCATTTGACACTTTGAGGCCATTGTAGATTATTATTGTTTTTATTTTTTGAGACAGTCTCACTCTGTTGCCCAGGCTGGAGTGCAGTAGTGCAATCTCAGCTCATTGCAACCTCTACCTCCTGGGTTCAAGTGATTCTCTTGCCTCAGCCTTCTGAGTAGTTGGGATTATAGGGAGGCGCCACCATATCTGGCTAATTTTGTATTTTTAGTAGAGATGAGGTTTCACCATGTTGGCCAGGCTGGTCTTGAACTCCTGACCTCATGATCTGCCCACCTCAGCCTCCCAAAGTGCTGGTATACAGGTGTGAGTCACCGCACCTGACGTTTGTAGGTTACTAACTGGCCTAACTTCAATACTGTTGTGTTTCAGGGGATAGGGAAGTCTGAGGAAACAGAGAGACACACGGTAATGGCAGGTCAGTGGAACAGTCAAAATGCAGACAACCTTGACTGATTACATTCAACATCTTGTATGGACACAGTTCATGTCTCCTTGAAACAATTACAGTAATAACCACAAAGATCACTGATCACAGATCAGCAGAACTGTTATAATAATAATGGAAAAGTTTGAAATATTGTACAAATGGCCAAAACGTGAGCAAGAGACAAGAAGTTAGCACATGCTGTTGAAAAACATGGCTCCTATAGATTTGTTAGGCATAGAGTTGCCACAAGCCTTCAATGTGTGAAAAATGCAACATCTCTGAAGCAAGTAGAACATAATAAAACAAAGTAAGCCCTTATCTTGCCTATCAGCATCTCCAAATTTTTATTTTCTGAAAACCCAGTTTCAGAAAAGATAGTATATAACTAAAGAAAGAATGTCAGTCTTTGTACTTCCAGGGGATTTGATCTTGAGAGACAGAGACAGACTGCTCTCCAGAGGTGCCTGCAATGGTGGTCTCCATGACCCTGATTTTGCTCTCCCCCTTTCTCTCTCTCACTTTCCTCACTCCTGATTCCTGAAATCACCTTGCTAAACCCTTGCTTCAGGCTTTGGTTTTGCATAAATCCTAGTTGAGACAACTCGAAACATAAAACATTCCGATATACAGTGTAACCCAAATCTGCCATTATACTAACTACACTCCTGGGATTTCATATATTTACTATAAATTTGTTATAATATAGTAAAATGATTTTAACACCAGTTTCCCCATCTACCAATTGGGGGTAGTAATAATTTCTACCTCACAGGGGTTTCTGAGGATTTAGGAAGACATTGTACATTCATGTACTTAGTATAACACGTGCCACATAAAAAGCAATTTAAAATGTTACCAATTACTACTATCATCATTTTTACTAGGAGATTAAGAATAATGTGACACATGGGCCTCTATTAACCTTACTCACTGACTGAAATACTCTTTGGCCTTTCAGGCAGTCCTCAGCGTATCCTGCCCCTTCCCACACCCTCACTCCCAATCCCCATACCACATACAGTCTGTTACAGACAAAATGTATTAAAAACACCAGATGTGTGCCATATCATGTTACTTGGCTTAACTTTACTTCCTTTCATTCTTTTACCTAACTTTTTGTTTGCTTTTATTTTTGCAGGAAAAGAGAAAGCAGAAGGTTGAACAATCTTTGTGAGCACTGAACATCAAACGGTTTTGCAGAAAAAAAAAAACATTAAATGTTGAGACAGGATTAAAGAAGAATTAGGTACTGAGTGGGTAAAAGATCAAGAAGAGAGAGTTCATCTCAGCTTAATGGATGGCAGTGAAAGAAGGAACTATAGTAAGACCTAGATAAGAAGATTAAGGACCAGCCAAAATTGGATAAAGGGTAGGAAATTAAATCAGAAATACAGGAAATCAGAGAAGATTTGTAGTTAACTCAGAATGTCAAAGAGGCCTGAAATTGAGCCCATGAAACTGTTTCTGGGAGAAAATAAGAAACAATCATAATAGTATAGGATACTACAGCAAAAAGAGTTTTCAAAGATTATCTAGCTCAATCATTCCATTTTACAAGCAAAGAAACTGAGGCCCCAGGTAGAAAAGTACACCACTTTCCCAAGGCTGCATCACTAGTAAGCTGGCAACCTGGATTCTAACCCAGAGTGTCTTACTTTTAGCTTTGTGATTGTTTCTACTCTATTATTTATGATAAAAGACTTTAATGAAGGGGAGTGATTTGATCTAACTGACAAATGAGGCATGTGATTAACAAATTAGATCATCTGAGCATTTAAAAGAATAATCATTAATAAATCTGGTTATAAGGCAGATTTACTGGAAATTGTTTGTAATCACAAAAAATGGAAACAATGTAATTATCCAATCATGGTAATATGCTTAAATAATAATGTTGCAACTGAATTTAATTTTAAAGGACTAAAAATCCGTCCTTTAAAAATGATATTCCTAGAGGATTTTGATGACCAAAAAACTTTATATGATACTGAAGGAAAGAAACAAAACACAACTATAGAAGCAGTATGATTCAATTATGTAGAAAATAGAAATGGAAAAAAAGTTGAGAATGAACATACCAGAATATACTAACAGTAGTCATCATTCTCTGCATTTTGGTAATGAATAAATTTTATCTTCTTATTTATAGTTTTTGTATTGCCCGCATTTTCCACAATAACATATTCATTACCTTACTAATTAAAATAAAACATTTTTTCCTTTGGAAAACTTACTTGGAAATTATAATAGATCTGATATTACAATTTGAGATGATATTCTATTTCTACTTTCAGAATGAGAATTAGAGTCTAGTGTTCCTTTATTCCTCCACATATTATAGATGTAGCTACTTTATAAAATGACCCCTTACTCTGTACAGTAAGATTTGGACATCCTAATTGTGATGGCAAGTGATGTACAGTTCATCAGAGAGACCTGATTCATTCATTCACCATTCATTTATTCAATCAGTAGTTACTAAGTACTAAGTAGACATTGTTCTCTGGTAGGTTCTTTGCCCTCAAGAGATAACTCTTTACTTCTTGAGCACAGAAGGCAGGCAATGAACAAATGGATCAATTAATTTTAAAACATATGGTATGATAAAATATAAATCAAAGAAACAGAGGGATGTGATAGAATGCAATGTACGAAGATGTCTATCCTACTTGGCCTTCATAGATGCTGTGGTGCATCACCCTAATCTCCTTCAGGACTCGAGGTCCCCAGCTGCTGGAATGTTGTCTTCCATGGGCTCACAGTTGAATCACTCTGGGAATTGTCCTTGGCTGACGGGAGCCACCTGACTCCCATGACTCCCCATTCCCAGGGGCAGCTTGCATCTGATGCTTGATTGATAGGACATTAGATGCCAAATACAGGATGATTCTGAAAGGCTATCCCACCGCTAAGCTCCTTGTGAGACTGGCTGAGACCTCTGTTGTGAGTGCATCAAAGCTCAACTCCTCTCTCTGCCCAATCCGACTTCCCTTATCCTTGCACAAGTATTATTCTCAAGGGCATTTCCCAATCAACTTTCTGCAAACACACCAGCATGTCAGAATCTGCTGTCCAAGGAACATGACTAAAAACAGCCTTTTCTCAGAGAAAAAAATATGATCTGAAATCTGAAAGATGAGAAAGAGCCAGCCAAAGGCAAAATCCTTGAAGCAGGAGGGACTTGTGAATTTCAAGGAAAAGAAAGGAAGCCAATATGGCTGTCTTGCCCAACTTTACACAGCTGGAGAGCAGTGAAATCAGGATGCAAATCTGGGTTTGGACGACACTGAAGTCTATGTCCTTCCCAACAAGTTATGAGCTTCCCCCAGATAATATGCGCCTTTGTTGTGTGAAATATAAGTACAGTTGGCCCTCTGTATCTGTGGCTCTGCATTGTTTGAATTCAAGCAAACTCACATCAAAAATATTTGGGAAAAATAATAAAAGTGATTGTGTCTGTACTGAATATGTATAGACTTTTATTATTACCTAAACAATACAGTATAACAACTATATATACAACATTTACATTGTATGAGGTAAAATTGCAGTATTCTAGAGATGGTTTAAAGTATCCAGGATGATGTGAGTAGGTTAAATGCAAATACTACACCATTTGCTATTAGAGACTTGAGCATTGTTGAGTTTGGTATCCAGGAGGGCCCTGGAACTAATCTCCTATGGATATGAGGGATGACTGGATTCTGTTTTAATTATAAAGCATTAGCTCTGCCAATATAACACCAAGTTGTAAGTCCTTTGAATTGTCTCCTCAAATATCTCTGTGACTTTCTTTTAAAAGTGTCATTATTTTAAGTATCTTAGTAGTTTAAGTATATCCTATTAAATGTTCTTTCATATTATCTGCACGTGCCAGTAGGAAGCATTTGAAAATCATGAATACATCACTAATTCTACTGGCACACTACTTAAAAACATTTATAAGTGCATAGCAACTGTATTAGGGTTTTGCCTTAGTCATGTTATTAATTTAAAAATTAACCTGAGTTTTATTTTCTCATCCTGGAAAATAGATTTTATAAATGTTTTCATGGTGCACCTGAAATCATTAAGCAAATTTGTTATTGGTGCTCATCAAAAGGCCACTTATCTAATTTTAACAAAATAATGCAATAAACCCTGAGGTATTTTGAGCTCCAAAAGTCTTTTCTCTGCCTTCAGTGGTCTGGCATAATTGATCCAAATTCATTAATTCACTCACTTACCCATTCAGCAAACATTTTATTTATTCCACAATATTAATTTTGCACAGTTTATATGTCAGGCACTGTGCTGATCATTTGGAATATACTATGAAATTCCCTTTTCTTGGGGAATCAAAATTTATTAAGAGGTGTGGGTGGGAAGATTCATGACATAAGCACAGCCATGAGTGTAGTTACAAGGTGAGTGCTTGGAACACACAGAACATGGTTCTGTGGGCTCTCATAACAAAGGAACCTAGTAACAAAGGAGCGAGGTAGGAGGTGATGGGTGTTGCATGCATTGGAGTAAGGGAGAAGCAGAGAAGGCTTTGTTAAGAAAGTGAAATATGAGCTGAGAGCTTAGATTATAAGGGCCAAAGTAGGAAAACTTCCTTTAGCAGGAGGGAACATGGGATATTTAAGTATCTGAAAGAAGCCAATATACTTGACCTTTGAGAAATGAGCAAAGAGAAAGATAAAGCTGGAGAAGCAGACAACGGTAAGAGGTCGGGGCTGTATAATCCGTGTCGAGAGCTTTAATTTTATGTATTTATGTTTTTGCATAGCAATAGAAAGCCATCCAAATCCTCAAGTTCCAGGTCTCAAATCAGCTTCTAGGTTTACAAAAGCAAATAAAATAGACCTTTTCATAGTCTATGAAGAATATGAATGATTAAATGATGATCATAGCACAGAATGGAAAGTATTATGATGGAGAAAAGTAAAGGGTTGAATGGGAATGCTATGGAGGGCCCCTAACTCATACTGGGAATCCGGTCAGGCTTCCTGGAGGAACCCATATCCAAATGAGTCTCAAGAATATGTATCCTACATACAAGATTGCCCACCCCTATTGTGCTATCCAAACACAGATATCTTGGGCAAAGTGTGGGCCATGGCCTCAGACTGGTGGTTTTGCTGTTAGTCCATATAACTGGTCCCTGTGGAATCAAACTATCAAAGAGAATAGCAATTTTTTTGCAAGGCCTGCTGCTACCAGAAGACTTCTCCTAAAAGATATGTCTTTACTGAGTCTCTAAAATGCATAAGCCAGGGACTGGTATCAGCATCAGGAACATGTCAAATACGGACCCACTAATACACATGGTTGTCATTGCACAGAAGTTTTGCAAAATAATAAGGAATTCTGGCTGACTTAGAGTGTAGAATCATAGACATGTCCCAAGTAGGAGTTGGGGATACCTCTTTGCCCAAATATTTATCTGAGAAAAGGAAAAAGGCTTTGTTGGTTTCTTTCCTTCAAAGAGCACCAGAGAAGAGATGATGCCAGTGGAAGAGAGGTATGGTGTCTGTTCTCCCTGGGGGACAGAAATTTGTTTATTTGATTAATTACTTATTTGTTTCATTTAAGACAAAGGGAGGAAGGACTGTGGCCAGAACCTGGAAGAGGTTTTGGAAGATGTGTGGGACCCTAGGCATAAGCAACACCGCTTCAGGGCCTAAGTAAGCAAGTGTGAAATTGAATTGAGGAAAAAGGGACTTTCTTGGGACCACCCATACTTAGTGTAGGTCTCAGTGCAGCCATGACACCCTGAGGACTAAGGAAGTCTTCCAGAGGAAAAGCTCTGGGCCCAGTGAAACAGCAGGAGGGTATGCAGCACACAGCACTGGCAGACGGGCCACAATTCTCCCAGATGCCCAGCCAGCAGTTTAGTCAGGTCTAACACAAGCATGAGTGAACTTGTCCCTGCACGTGTAGGAGCTGCTTCTTTCTCCTTAGTTCTCTCAGAAATAACCAGTAGAGTATTCTGGGTGCAGTCAGCTAAGACCCTGTAGCATGTACAGCAGGTAGAAGCTACAATTACTCCAAATCTGGGCATTAACATTCATGTGTCAGCATTTATATTCAGAAGATAATGGAGTCTAAGATGCTCTCTTTATTTCAGATTGGCTTGTACAGAGCTAGGCTCTGAGAGGAGAAGAAATAGGGCAACTAACACATTCTTGGCTGACCTACTGGAAAACTTTGGAAAAGTCATTTTACCGCACCAGGCTTCAGCATTCTCAAATATTAAATGGGATGAAAAGTGTAAGTAAATTAATAATCCTTAATCCAGTAGGCAAAAGGCTCAGAGCAAAGTGTGGGTTCAACTTTATTAAAGTATGTCTAAGAACCATTGGATTGATCAAAGCCTGAAGCCCTCAACTTCCAGTAAACAAGAAACTTTCCTTATGATGTATGCTCCATTTATCTGGCTTTATTTCTATGGAATTCCCTACACTCCACTGTCTTCCAGTCCTGATCCTCCTCTTTGTAGCAGTTCTGAGCCTCACCTTTAGCAGCAGTAGGCTTAAAAAAAATCTTTAAAGCCTGATTTCACCAGGTCAGACTTCTACTCTAACTCCTCAAGGGCTTTGACATCTGTGATGTTTCTATAACTTTAAAAATATGAATTTGCAAGGTGTAATGAGGCTATTTCAGACATCACAGAAGGAAACCAATAAAATTTAGTGGCTGATGTGGGCTGGTGACTAGGAGAGGGGTGAGTCAAATAAGTGAGTCTATTTGAGAAAATGGTGGTGCTGTTTAAAATGGAAGTTGAAACAGAGAGCTGGTTTCGAAGTAAGGGAAATGACTCACCTTCAGACCTAATGAGTCTGAGATGCCAGCAAGACAAAGGCTTGGGAGGTTCCCACAATTGAAGCATCAGTGAAAGCCAAAGGTTTATAGGGAAAGCAAAAGAATAGAATAATATTTATTGAGCACTTACTGTATACCATTCCTGAGCTAGACATGCTACAGCAGTGTTCTAAGCTAATTCTCACAATGAAGTAAGAATATTCATTGCAAATTTATAGATAGGGAAATCAAAATTGGGGGAAATGGAGTCTCTGGCCCAATGCCACACAACTTAAAAGACCTGGACTTGAACACAGATCACCTTGACATCAAAATATTTACCTTTTTCACTGCACTGTGCCTCCCTTGTTAGGGCAAAGAACAAAGCTGGAACTTGGATTTTCATGATTTCTGCATATGTGATGTTTGGTTTGTGCTTTAAGCATCTAGTTTTTACAATCCCTGTTATGTAAAAAAATACTATTTACGTTTTATTTTGGCACACAGCTGAGTAGCATTATTCCAATTTTTGAGACATGGAAGGTTTGAGCTCACTTTGGCAGCTACGATCCCTGTTTTCCATTTGGGAACCAGTGGGATGCTGAAATTAGGGCCTAAACATTCTCTTGAAGCTGGCTAGAGCATCCTTATATCTTGCAGTTAGCCTAGTGACCAAAGGTAGAAAACCAAGGAAGGACCCCAGAACCAAGGCCTGCGGAAGCTTATTCCTGTGATGCTGGCTGCCAGAAAGACCACCCCAGCCCGAGAACAACCCAAACCTGCTCATGTTGGTCTTCCCTTGTCTAAGAGTTTGAAGATAATGAAATTGCTTTGGGGTTTCTGCTTTCCCTGAGAGCCCTATACCAGAACTGCTTAGGCCACTAGAACCAGGCAGAGCTCCTGCTGGCCCTTGCTTGCTCTCTCAGGCTTGGGGCAGCCACACCCTCCGTTTTGGTCATTGGTATGAAGTCCTCTGAAAATGGAAATCTTGGATTCAAGATAGTGCAGAATCTCCCTCTTTCAGATGCATTTTTCTCGCAGATAAGATAGCTGTTTCAATTGATATGCAAATCACATCTCCATGGCTTGCCTCCCTGGGAGGGCAATGGAAGCCCACTAATCATAATGGGGAGTTTGTATCAAGTTGTCTTCACAGCTTTGGTTGGTGGAACTGTTCTATTGAGGCCCATGAGATATGCTTTAGAAGGGGTTAAATGATGCTTTACAAGGTAAGGCACAGTACAAAAATGGACCATTTTCTGATGGCTGCCCCTATAAAGAAGTTCTGCACACTAGACGATGGAACAAAATAAGATGCCCTCTTCCTACTCAAGCCAAGTCATTTGTCTCAAATGCCGGAGATTAACATGAACGCCAAGACAGCCACACCCCATCTCCTGGCAGACTACAAGTCCTCTCTCTTAAGCTCAGAGTCCCTCCAAGTTCTTTCATTTGTATTTTCTGGGTTTCTGTCTCTTTCAAAACCCTCTCCTGTTTGTCAAATTAACCCTGGTACAAAATCATTCTCATAGACTCAGCTCAGGTATCACCTTCTTTGGAAATCTCTGACCCCTCTAATCCATGCTCCTTCAATAAGCCTTTTTGGTGTTGTTTTAGCATCTCCTGTATCTCTGCAATGCTGATGGTATTATGTTGGTGCAAAAGTAACTGCAGTTTTGCCTAACTTTTAATGGCAAATTACTTTTAAATTACTTGTAATGGCTAAACCGCAATTACTTTTGCACTAACCTAATATTTACTATATCATTCTGTAAGTGCCTTTTAATGTGTCTGTTCTTCCCCTTGGGGTGGAAATCAGCTAGTTGTTACCCAAATGTATTTTCCCTTTTCCTTCTGGACACAGTGAGGGGCTATACTTCCCAGGCTTTTTCAGTTAGATAAGATCATACAGTGATTAGATGGGACAAGCAAGAGATGGTGGCATCCTCCACATTCTCTCTCTTCCCTTGTCTGCTGACCAGATGCAGAGAGAGTGAAGGGCTCCAAGGTTCTAAAGATGGTGAAGCCATAAAACAAGAGAAATCTTGGTCCTTAAAAGCCTGATTGAGCTCATGTCCCTTACTGCTGACCCATATTATACTGGGACTTTAGCAAGAAACTAACCGCTAAAATTTCTAGGACAGTTTTGCAATAGCTAGTCTGCTATGAGTTATACATTCTTACTTAACTATAGGCTCCTGGAGGGACCACAACATCTTACGTGTTTGGTAGCTAGCAGAGTGCCTAACAAATAGCAGACACTCAATATTGAGGAATAAAAGCATCATGCATTCACTATGTTGATCAAGTTTCTCACAAGAAAGGTTATCAAGTTAAATCCTTTTCGTTTATAACTGCATTGATCAGTTTTACTTTACTTTTATTCTTGCACAAGGTTTCTTACTACCATTCTATACACTGTGAATCTCAATTTAAGTAGTGAGTTGGTATAAGCAATAGGAAAAGGCCCTAGGATGTAATTATCAAGGTCTCCTTCTAGATTGCTGTCCATCCATTAATCAATACTCCTTGGATATTCAACAAGCAATTAAACTAGCAATTATTTAGCCAGCAATTAAACTAGTTAACCCTATTACCATTAAGAGTCCACATTTTTCCATTTTGTTCACAAGATCTTTGATGCCTTGATAAATTTAGCTTCCTCCTTTCTCTAGCATTTGCCAAATTCAGAAGCTATTTTCCCCTTTATGAAAACTTTGCTGTTGTCCATATCCACTGCCCTACCACCTTTCTCATTGTCTATGATTTCTCAGAGATGACAAACAGTGGTCCCACAATCACATCAGACAATTTGTTCATTCCCTACAGAGGTAATTCACCTGCATTTGACAACTTGAACTAACTTTAAGAAACTAGGCAATGTCTTATAACTGGTCTCCAATTCTCTCTCAAAAAAAAAAAAAAGTCTACTTAATGCTTTACAATTCAAGAGGCCTGGCAGATCTTCACTTCTTGTTAACTCAACACTATTTGCTGACAGGCTGGTGTCCTGTCTCTCCCTCCCTCCCTCCCACAAATCTCTTCCTTTCTTCTTTTCTTCTTTCTTTTAAATTGAGGTGAATTCACATAACATACAATTAACCATTTAATACACTGAGTTAAGTGTATGGTTCAGTGTCATTTAGTACATTTACAATGTTGTGCAGCACCAACACTCTCTATAGTTTCAAAATGTTTTCATGGCCAGGCGTGGTGGCTCACGTCACTTTGGAAGACCAAGGCAGGAGCATCTGCTTGCGTCCAGGAGTTTGATATCAGCTTGAGCAACATAGTGAGATCCTGGCTTCCCCAAAATAAAGAACTAGCCGGGCATGGCTGTGCATTCCTGTAGCCCCAGCTACACTAGAGGCTGAGTCAGGAGGATGACTTGAGCCTGGGAGGTCAAGGCTGCAGTGAGCTGTGCTCACATCACTGCACTTAACCTAGATGGCAAAGCAAGATCCTGTCTCAAAAAAAGAAAAAAAGTTTTAATTACCCCAGAAGAATCCCTATACTCATTAGGTAATCACTTCCTGTTCCCTCCTCCCCCCAGCTCCTACCAACCTCTAATCTGCTTTCTGTTTGCATGCATTTGACTACTCTGTATATTTCATATGAAAGGAATTATACAATATGTGATTATTTGTGTCTGGCCTTTTTCATTTAGCATAATGTGTCTAACCCTTTTCCTGTATAGAAAAAAAAAATCATGAACCTTGCTGTGAGTGCTCATTTAATTTTATATAAACATGCTCTTTGAGGCTGAAGCAAATCTGACTGATTTTCAATGCAAAAATAAAATATAAAAACTGTTCTTGGAGTTATTTCTAAACAGAAATAACATCAGAATCATCTGAATCATCAGAATCATCTATTTCTGAAAAATGGGATTCATCAAATGAATCTTTGACCAACTGTTGGAAAATGATGTTAACTTCATGCATAGGAATGCAACATTTTCTAGGATTTGACATTTTCAGCCACCAAGTATTACTATATGTTGTAAATGGAAATACTACTACTAAAAACAGAATGCCATAAATAGAATGACGTCTTTTGTTTCCAAAGTCCATATGCCAGAATGATGCAAAAATAATAATAAAAGCAGGATAGCTCATGGCAAAGTTATCTTGGGGTAAACGCTGTGGCTGCAAGTGCCTTCTGCAAGAATTCTTGGGGCAAATGGGAAGGTTCATTCAAGTGGTGCTAATTGTCAATATGTCATTTAAAAAAATTATTTTATTTTTAAATTGACAAATGACAAATTGTATGTATTTATGGTTTACAATGCAATATTTTAATGTTTCATTATTTGTATGGCTGAATCATATTGCATTTTATGTATATAACACAATATATTAATCCAGTCATTCTTTTATGGACACTTGAGTTGTTTCCATCTTTTTGCTATTAATGAATAACACTAATATAGATATTCATATACAAGTTGCTGTGTGGGCATATGTTTTCATGTCTCTTATATCTATACGTAGGAGTGGAGTTGCTGGGTCATATGGTAATTGTATGATTAACTTTTTGAGGAATGTTTAAACTGTTTCTCACAGTGGCTGCATGATTTTACATTCTTGCTAGCAATGTAAAACATTTCTATTTCTCCATATCTACACCAACAATTATTTTCTTGTTTTTTAAAATTATGCATATTTCAGTTTTATTTCATTTCTGTTTTTATTATTTTAAATTATTTATGTATTAATAATATGACTATTTTTAGCCTTTCTAGAAGGTATAAAGTGGTATCTCATTGTGGTTTCAGGGATTTTTTTTTTCTTTTTTGTTTTCTGAGACAGAGTCTCACTCTGTCACACAGGCTGGAACACAGTGGCTGAATCATGGCTCACTGCAACCTCAACCTTCAGGGCTTAAGTGACCCTCCCACCTCAGCCTCTCGAGAAGCTGGGACTACAGGCGCAGGCCACCACACCTGGCTAACTTTTATATTTTTTATAGAGATGGGGTTTCATCATGTTGCCCAGACTAATCTCAAACTTTGTGGTTTTGATGTTCACTTCCTTAATTATTAATGATGTTGAACATTTTTTCACATGCTCATTGACTATTTGTATCTATCTTCTTTGGAGAAATGTCTCCTCAGATCTTTTGCCAATTTTTAAAATTGGGTTCTTCATCTTTTGTTGTTGAGAGCTGTAGACGTTCTTTTATATTTGGGTATTAAGACTTAATTACATCTATGATTTGCTAATATTTTCTCCTGTCCTGTAGGTTTTCTTTTCACATTTTTGATAATGTCCTTTGATGCACAAAAGGTCTTAACTTTTATAAAGTCTAATGTGTCTATTTCTCTTCTTTTGTTGTTTGTGGTTTTGGTGCCAAATCTAAGAACCCATTGTCATATCCAAGATGATGAAGATATACTTGCATGTATTTTTCTAGTAGATTTATTGTTTTCTCTCTTTTATTTAAGCCATTTATTCCATTTGGGTTAGTTTTGTAATGGAGTAAGGAAGAGTCTAAATTCATTCTTTGGCATATGCTTATCCAGTAGTCCCAACACCTTCTGTTGAAGAGACTATTCTCTCCCTATTGAAAGTTCCTGGCCTCATTGTTAAAAATGAATTGACTATAGATATTTAGATTTATTTCCGGATTCTCTATTCTATTTCATTGGTCTAAATGTCTATATTTTTGCCAGTACCACACTCTTTTGACTACCATAGCTCTGTAGTAAGTTTTGATATTGGGAAGTATAAATTTAGTCCAACTTCATTTTTCTTTTAAAATATTCTTTTGGCTATTCAGGACCCCTTGGAATTTTGCATGCATTTGAAGTTTGACTTTTCCATATCTGCAAAAAGGCCATTGGAATTTTGGTAGGGATTGCATTGAACCTGTAGATTTCTTTGCAGAATATTGCCATTTTAACAATACTGTGTCCTCCAGTTCATGAACATAGGATGTCTTTCCATTCAATTAGGTCTTCAATTCTTTCAGCAATACTTTATGGTTTTTATGAAGACTTTTGCTTCCTGTTCCTAGGTATTTTATTCTTTTAGATGTTATTGTAAATGAAACTGTTTTCATAATCTCCTTTTTGGATTGTTCACTGCTGGTATAGAGAAACACAGCTGATTTTTGTGTGTTATTCTTGTACCCTGCAACTTTGTTGAATTCATTTCTTACCTCTAGTAGTTATTTTGTGAATTCTTTGGGATCTTCTATTTATAGAATTATATCATCTAAAAATAGATAGTTTTACTTCTTCCTTTCCAATTTGGATGGTTTTTCTTTCTTTTCTTACCTAATTTCCCTGGCTAGATAACTTTCAGTAAAATATTGAGTAGTAGTGATGAAAATGAACATTCTTGTCTTGTTCCTGATCTTAGAGAAAAGTATTTTAGTCTTTTACTACCAAGTATGTTAACTATGGGTCTTTCATAAATGCATGGAAATTCCCTTTTGTACTTAGTTTGCTAAAAGATTTTGTTTTTCAACTAAAGAGTGTTGAATTTGTCAAATGCTTTCTCCACATCTATTGAAATGCAGGAGTCTTTTTTCCCCTCATTTTGGATTTTACTGATTGACTTTATGTAGAACCACCCTTGCATTTCTGGGTTAGATCCCACTTGGTCATGGAATATAACATACTTTTAATGTACTGCTGGGTTTAATTTGCTAGTATTTTGTTGAGGATTTTTGCACCTGTATTCATTAAGGGTATTGATCTATAGTTCTTTTCTTGCAGCATCTTGTCTGGCTTTGGTGTCTGTTCTGTATTCAACTTGATCAGTTTTTTTTTGCTCAGAAAACATCAGGAAAGACTCTTTCAGTTGTATGCAAGTTTTGCAATTCTCATCTCATTCTGGACTTTAGTGTCCTGAAGTATTGTTTCTATACCTGTCTTTATGATATGCACTTCCTCCCTCCTTCTGCACATGCATCTTTATATGTTTTAACTCCTTACTTGTCTTTGCATACATCAACTTATCAGAGAGCTTCCTGTGCAGTAACACAGATGTCTCCCATTTCTTTCTCTTTAGGAGCAATCATGACACTGTTAGTGCTTCTTGTCTTAAAGCTCATCATTCCTCTGCACTCTGAGAGGGTAGAAATAAAAGTGCTTTGCTCAACACTGAGCATAACACATTGTACAGTCAATGGTAAACGCTAAACAAATATTTCTCTAATAAGTAGTGATAATATTAATTGAATTCTTATTATATGCCAGGGACTGTTCTAAGCACTTTTCATTAACTAGTTTATTTTTTCCCTTTTGCTAACTTAGGAATTAAGTATTATAATTTTCCCACTTTACAGATATGAAAATTGAGGCACAGAAATGTCAAGTAACTTGCCTAATGTCATAAATCTAATAAGTGGGAGAGAGAGCACTCAAATCTAGGGTGTCTGATTTTAGACTCATCCTCTAAATCACTGTGGTCTACTGGAATAGACTGAATAAATGAAGAGGCTCAGGTCATGTGCTTATTCATATATTTACTCTGAACATTTTAAGGTTTAGATTTCCAAATATAATTTAAGGCACATAGCTGATTATGCCTGCTGTTCTTTGCCTTCACTGTTACAAAACTATGTTCCTTCTCCATTTTCCATCTTTATTAATTACATCCCAAGCATCCAGGCCCTCAGATTTGCATCAATTCTTTCCTCCCACATAGTCCTCTTTAAAACCCCATTCAAAATTAGTTACCAAGTTCTGGGAATCAGTGGTTCCAAGCTGGCATGTTAGACTACCTTGTCAATCAGCTGCAAAATAATTTACTATTGCTAATAATAAAATGCCAAAGTTATAAATGATTTACTTTTTGACAAGTATATCAAATAGAGGGGAGTCAAAATCAACTCTATAAGTCATCATTCTCAGTCATATGAAGTCTGAATTATTTTCTTCTAGAGGAATGGATAGAAGTGAGGCTAGCAAGCTGGGAAATGTACATATCACTAAATAGGCCCACAGGATTGAATAGTGCAAATGAATTTTATCATGTGTGACAGCTGGACAAAAATGGTAGACAACTGCTGCTGTGGAATACATCTCCCCAGTGTCTCTAAGATTTATATCCTTTTCCTGCCATTTTTTTTTCACCACCATACCTGGTTTAGATCTAGATTAGTTAGCTTCCTAGGTTATCTACCTCTTTCTTATCTCTATTTTCTGTCCCCCTGCTGTACACTGATTTTCCTACAGCACTCTGATGCTCTATCACATCTTTGTTCACCCAATAATGTCCCCGCAAGGCATCTGCATCACCCATAAGGAGTTTCCACCTGCTTTATCTCAAGTGACTCCCTTTGTCCTCCTCTGTATGCCAGATAAACAGGATAATCTTGCTTTTCCAAACTTTCCAGGTCATTCTTCTGAATTACCCTCCCCTGTTTTTTTTTTTTTTTCTTTAACAAGACTCCTCTTCAAGAGTCAGCTTAAAAGCAAACTCTAAAGGTTGTGTGTATTGACATGCAAAGATCTTCAATACATACTGTTAAATGCATACAGCGTGTGCAAAAAAGTATGTATAATACACTACATTTTTAGTAAAAAGTAAAAAATGGAGAAAAATAAGAGTATATATATATCAGTATTTTCTTTTTTGGCTTAGATTTGTAGAAAGGAACTCTGAAAGGACATAAGGGACTTTCTTATTTGGGTTGGTGGGGCTGGAGATGATGGAGGAAAGAGGTGAGAGGGAGGCTTTTCACCAGATACCATATGTGTCAGTCTTATTTATGAGAAGATATTACCTTAGAAATAAAAATTAATAAGCAATCACCAAAACTAAAGTAACCTCTAAAGGACATTTCTCAATATCCGGCTCTATGCTCCCAAAAACATCATAAGCCACATTTTCACAGCATATTTCATATTATGCCTTAGGTTTAAGTTATTTGAGTTTCTTTCTTGAATCTTAAAATATGTTTTAAAGAGTTTAAACAGGCATCCTGACTTACTCAGTTTTATTCTCTCATTATGACTGATAACAACGCCTTACATGTGGCTGGTGATTAGGATATTTCTAAACCTGAGGAAAACTGCTCCCCAGTCTCAAGGATCTGATGCTCAAAGGAAGCATCTCCTCACTGATACTAGAGAAGTAATTGATGATGTTTCCCTTCTCAGTATGTTCAGAAGCAAGAGAGATCTTAACAGAAGATAAATGAGTCTTCTGATTCATTGACCCTTTCAGGCTCATTGGCATCATTCATTTGTGCATTCACTCACTTACTCATTCATTCAATAAGTATATATTTAGTGCCTAATTTGTGTCAGGCTCTGTGCAAAACATTGAGCATCCAGTGATGAGAGAAAAAAGGTACAAGTAAATATTATAAATTTAATGTGTGACCAGTGCCAGGAAAGAAACATGGGTAATGAAAGAGACTGAAGTTTTATTTGCAGGCTTCCCAAGTCCTGCCATGAGCATTCCTCCCCAAAGTGTTCAGTAATCCTATTTCTTTTTTTTTTCCCCCTTTGGCTTAAGCAACAGAAATCCTTTTCTCACACTTCTGGAGGCTGGGAAATCAAGATCAAGGTGCTGGCAGATCTGGCGTCTGGTGAAGGCACTCTTTCTGGTTTTCAGATGGCTGTCTTCTTGTTTATTCAGATAGCAGAGAATAAACAGCATGAGCAAGCTCCTGTACCTCATAAGGGCACTAATCTCACCCATGAAGCTTCCATCCTCATGATCTAATTATCTCCAAAGGCCTCACTTCCTGATACAATCACACTGGATATTAGGATTTTAACATATAAACCCTGGGGGGACACGAACATTGAGTCCATAGCATTTCACCTTTGCCCCCAATCCCGCCAAACTTATGTCCTTGCATGCAAAATATTTTCATTGTATCCCAGGAACCCCAAAAGCCTGAACTAGTTCCAGCATCAGTTTGAAAATTTAAAGTCCAAAATCTCATCTAAATGAGATAGGGATAAGACTAGGGTATGATTTATCCTGAGGCAAAATTATTCTCTGGCTGTGAACTTGTGAAACCAAAGTTCTGTGCTTCCAAAATACAACAGTGGGACAGACATATGATAGAAATCTACATTTCAAGAGGGGAAAATTGAAAAGAAGAGGCAACAAGTCCTAAGCAAATTCAAAACATAGAAAGACAAGTTGCATGAGCACTTAGACATTGAAAATCATCTTCTTTGGCTTCATGTTCTGCCTCACAAACTCACTGGCACAGCAGTCCCACCCCCAGGACCCACTGGGGTGGTGGTCCAGCTTCCTCAATGGCACAAGTTAAGTGCCCCAGGCTGTGAGTGAACTCACCCCCTACACAAGATTACTTTTTATTCCTCTCACCAGCCCATTTCAATTCTTTCAAGTACATTTTTATTAATAGTTTTTTTGTTGTTAACTTAAACTAACTTCTTAATGGTGAAATCTTATCTCATGGGAAAGCACTGTAAATAAGGAAATCTAGACATCTAGAGGAATCCATGTGGCAAAGCCTAAGCTTGAGCAAGTCCTCAGAGTTGCTTCCATTTCTCCTGATTCTCTACAGGATCCCTGATTCTCTATGGGGTTGTGTGACATAACTGTATAGGAGGGACACCAGTTACAATCTTTTACATAAGTTACTCATCATGTATGTCTCAATTTTTGTATTTATTTATTTTTAATTAAGCCCCAAACCGGTGAAGATTTAAATTAAGAAAGAGCTCACACACATACACACACACATACACACACAAAAAAAAAAAAAAAAAAAAAAAAAAACACCTAGGAATACATCTAATCAAAAAGGTGAAAGATCTTTACAAGAACTACAAAACACTGCTGAAAGAGATCGTAGACGAGACAAACAAATTGAAAAGCATTCCATGCTTAAGAATTGGAAGAATCAATATTAAAATGTTGATGATGCCAAAGCAATCTACGGATTCAATGCTCTTCCTACCAAACTACCAACATCATTTTTTCCACAGAATTTTAAAAAAACTATTCTAAAATTCATATGAAACCAAAAAAGAGCCTGAATAGCCAAAACAATGTTAAGTTAAAAGAACAAAGACAGAGGCATCACATTACCTAACTTCCATCTATACTATAAAGCGATAGTAACCACAACAGCACGGTACTGGTACATATAGGCCAATGGAACAGACTAGAAAATCCAGAAAAAACAGCCACACATCAACAATCATCTGACCTTTGACAAATTCAACAACAGTAAGCAATAGGGAAAGGATTCCTTATTTAATAGATGATGCTGGGATAACTGAGTAGCCAATGCAGGAGAATGAAACTGGACCTCTACCTTTAACCATATACAAAAATTAACTCAAGATGGATCTGAATGTAGGACCTTCAACTATAAAAATCCTAGAAGAAAATCTAAGAAATTCCCTTCAGGACTTTGGCCTTAACAAGTAATTCATGACTAAATCCTCTAAAACAATTGCAACAAAAACATTTATTTAATTTTGTTTTTCTTTTTTTTTTTTTTTGAGATGTGGTCTGGTTCTGTTGCCCACGATGGAGCAAAGCAGTGTGATCACAGCTCACTGCAACCTCCACCTCCCAAGCTCAAGCCAACCTAGTCTCTCCAAGCAGCTGGGACTATAGGTGCACACCACCATGCCTGGCTAAGTTTCATATTTTGTAGAGACAGGGTTTTACCATGTTACCCAGACTGGTCTGCAACTCCTGAGCTCAAGCAATCCACCTGCCTCAGCTTCCTAAAGTGGTAGGATTACAGGTGTGAGTCACTGCACCTTGCCAAAAAAACAAAAAAACAAAAATTGACAAGTAGAAGCTGATTAAACTAAAGAGCTCTGTACCTCAAAAGAAATTATCAACAAAGTAAACTACCATATAGAAAGGTAGAAAGTATTCACAATTATGCATCTGACAAAGATCTAATATCCAGAATCTATAATGAACTGAAATTTATCAAGCATAAAACAAATAAACCCATTAAAAAGTGGGCAAAGAACTTGACCAAACCCCTCTCAAAAGAAGACATATAAAAGGCCAATGAACATGGAAATATGCTCAAAACTCACTCATCATCAGAGAAAGTCAAATCAAAACCACAATGTGATACCATCTCATTCCAGTCAGAATGGCTATTAATAGACAAAAAATAGATGCTGGCATGCCATGGAGTAAAGGGAACAGCTATACATTGTTGGTGGGAATGTATACTAGCTTAACCACTTTGGAAATGAGTATAAAGGTTTCTCAAAGAACTTAAAATAGAATCACCATTTAACTCAGCAATCCCATTACTGGGTATATATTCAAAGGAAAATAAATCATTCTACCACAAAGACACATGCACTCATATATTTATTGCAGCACTACTCACAAAGCAAAGACATGAAGTCAACACAGGTTTTCATCAACAGAGGACTGGATAAATGTGGTACATCTACCCTGTGGAATACTATGCAGCCATAAAAAGAATGAAATCATATCCTTTGCAGCAACATGGATGCAGCTGGAGGCCACTACCCTAAGCAAATTAACACAGGAACAGAAAACCAATACTGCATGTTCTCACTTATAAACAGAGACTAGACATTGGGTACACATGGAAATAAATATGGAAACAATAAACATTGGGAACATGTAAATGAGGGAGAAAGGGAAGAAGGCAAGGGGTGAAAAACTACCTATTGAGTACTATACTTCTGGGAATGACAGGACAAATCACACTCTAACCTTAGTAGCATCACACAATATACCCATGTAAAAGAGCTGCAAATGGACCCCCCTAATCTAAAATAAAAGTTAAACTTATTTAAAAGACACAGAGAGAGACAGAGAGATTGACCTATGACTTTATAAGTGGTCGTCTAGTAGGAATGGCAGCTATCTCTATAAATTTGAGGTTTTCAATTCTAGCTGCACAGTAGAATCATCCAGGGAGATTTTAGAAGTATTATGCTTAAAACCCACCTCTCAAATATTCTTAATTAACTGGTCTGGAGTGAAAGAAAGAGGTGGATAATTTTGAAAAGCTGATTCTAAGGTGCAGATAAGGTTCAGAACCACTGTCACACAGCAATTTGTAAGTGGAAGCCTGTGTCCTTGAGGGATTTATGATCTACCACAAGATAGAGTAACATAGGAAAATAGGAGAAGTTTGTAGTGACTAAAAACAGTTGAATGAATGGTACAAAGATTCTTAATAGCAACATTTAACACTTGTTGCATTTGTTATACGCAATGACTACCGAAAACACGGGCTTTACTTTCCCTTTTTGTAAGACAACTGAGGCTTGTCCAGGTTAAATGATATGCCCTTGGTTCTGAGAATACTAAGTAAGAGGAAAAGAATTTGGTATCAGATTTTAGTTCAACTTCCAAATACAAGCTTTTAAAATTTTGCCATGATGAGGCAAGCATTATGCTAGGCCTTTCACTTACATCATTTTATTTAATTTTTAGAATAATCCCAGCATCTTGATATTATTAAGCCAACTGAAGTTCAGAAAATAACTAACTTCTCAGGGTGTATAGCCAGCCCTTTAGCAAGTAATTGGTTAATAATCTGATTAGTGCTGATATAGGAAAAGACATAGAGGGCTTGTTTCCTTTCTCTCTTTCCACCATGTGAGGATACGAGCAGATGGCCATGAGCAAACCAGGAAGAGGGCCTTCACCAGAACCCAAATCACATCCCAACCTTGCACTTCCAGCCTCCAGAACTGTGAGAAATAAATGTTTGTTGTCTAAACCTCTCATTCTATTATAATTCATTAAAGTAGCCAAAGCTGACCAAGACAGTAACAAAACCAGAATCTAATCCTGTGTCTGCCCGATTCCAAAATTACGTTCTTTTATTCACAGAGAACATAAAACTGTAATAAAAAAAAAAAAAAAAGAAAAGAAAAAAACTATAGAACAAGAGTTTTTTTTTTTTAATATGTCAGGTACTCAATAAAAATTTATCTAATGATGATGGCCTTGAAACTAGGCTGCTGGAAGTGAATGCAGATGACACTAAGGATGGGGTAGAGTAGGCAAGAAACTGATGTTTATGAAATGGCAAGATTTGGTCCGTGAAATGTAAGGTATCTGGACTTGAGATATCTGATTCATTCAGGACAATAATAAGGAAGAACACGTCACAATAATGAACTGAGAATATGGACAAGGGAAAAATAATCAGAACTCTAAAACCCCATTCTTGGGGCCCAGAGCAGACTGGTACCACTCACAAGCATTCTAAATCTAATTAGATTTAGAGTTAAAGATGGAAATTTTAGTGGATTCTATCAATTTGTCCTACAGATACAGACATTCCCCAGGTAGTTATCTTGCTTCTTAAACTGGTCTCCCCACAGTTGAGTAGTATGTGCCAGGGAGTGCATGACTACATTTACAAATATGTCTGACAAGTAGCATGACGTTAAAAGGCAGTGTGGGGATTTTAAGTAAATGCTTTCTTTGCAAGGGAATCATTTTGATAAAAGCTATCAGGAAACACAGAGATACAGGTACAATTTTTCCTTCTGGGAGCTATCCCGTGAAAAGCTTACAAAACACTGCTGTCAAAGAGGAGTGGAAGTCTTGTACAAGTAATCAAAATCTTAGATTTGGAAAGGCTGGAAACATCAAATCATGGTCAGCCATGACAAAGCCAGAATAAAGGCTGGGCAGAGTCAAAAGGAGACTTTTCCTTTTCACCTGACTTGAAAAGATTACAGAAAACCCAAGGTTAAGTACAGAAAAAAAAAAAAAGCCAAATTCAATGGAATATACAGTCTCCCTCAGTATTCATGGGTATTGGTTCCAGGACTCTCGTGGATATCAAAGCCTATAGATACTCAAGTCTCATATAAAATGGAGTCTATTAAAATATAATCCATGTACTTCCTGTTGTACATTTTAAACCATCTACTTTTTCTTTATTACTTTTTTTTAAATTGTATTTTAGGTTTTCAGGTACATGAGAAGAACATGCAAGATTGTTGCATAGGTACACATGTGGCAGTGTGATTTGCTGCCTTCCTCCCCTTCACCCACATCTGGCATTTCTCCCCATGCTCTCTCTCTCCAACTCCCCACCCCCCACTGTCCCTCCCTATTTCCCCCCAACAGACCCCAGTGTGTAGTGCTCCCCTCCTTGTGTCCATGTGTTCTCATTGTTCAACATCCACCTATGAGAACATGCGGTGTTTAATTTTGTGTTCTTGTGTCAGTTTGCTGAGAATGATGGTTTCCAGGTTCATCCATGTCCCTACAAAGGACACGAACTCATCGTTTTTGATGGCTGCATAATATTCCATGGTGTATATGTGCATAATGATACCAAATACAACACCTATGCATCATTTCATTTGTGTAGACTCAAGTAGTACACAGCACAACAGAAAATCAAATTTTACTTTTTGAGATTCTGTGGAATTTTTTTCCTGAATATTTCAGACGCTCAGTTGGTTGAATCCATGAGTGTGGAAACCATGGATGTGGAAGGCTATTTGTAATTAAGACTTATGGGTTTTAACTTTGATCCTTGTGTGTAACTTTGACCATCACTTCGTTTTAGTTTCCCCATTTATAAAACAGAAATGGCAATATATCAGGCAAAACTATTTCAAGGATTCTGTGATGATTAAGGAATAAGCTACGAGGAATAAAATATCCTGGAAAGCTGTGAAATTGTACTTGTTTTTAGCAAACTTGAAACCTGTGGAACCTACTATTTATCTCTATGAAAGGGAGTAAACGTGATTACAGAAAACCAAAGTGCATGAATTTTTGGTGTATACTGGCAGAAACTTGCCATGTACAGATTTCTCCCACTGGACCTGTATTTCTTTGAATTATTCTCTTGTCACTGTTGTACACAAAGAAAGGGTGCTACTTTGTGACTCCGCATTATGCTTCTATCAAACACACTCCTCAAGACTGAAGACGACAGCTCCGGTCCCCTCAGGAGACACAACACACTTCTCCATGTTCCTATGCCCTTGTTCTGTGCTTTTTGAATTTGGGTGACAGGTTCAATGTCAAAAATGCAATGGGGACACACAGAATAAGCCAGCACAGAGTTCCTCAAACATTGATGCAAACCGTTTTTGAATGAAAAGAAGTATAGATATATTGTGGAATGGAAGGCAACTTCACAGACGCTTTAACGCTGAAACACAAACATTTGAAAGAAGAACAGCCTTGCTCATGGCAGGCTACTTAAGCTGTGCTTTGAATACCCCAAAACTTCCAATGTAGGAAGCATCTCAGAGAAGACCCTTTCCAGAGCAGGGGAATAGTAGCAGCTAGAATGGGCATGCCCCTCTCATCTGTCGCCTCCCTGTTGGACTTCTCTACCCCTTCCTGCCTCTTTTGTTTCCTGTGGAAAATGCAGGAAATGAAAGTATATTCCCCTGCAGCCTGACAGGGATGATTTTAAAATCAACTGAGATAACACCCATGAAAATGTTTTTAAAACAGGAAATATTGGACAAATGGTAGTTGTAATTTTTTATTATAGTTTAGAGAGTCTTTGTGCCTTACTTAGCACTTAAGCATTTAAATCACAATGTATCAATTTACATACATTGGAACTTCTTAGATTGTTTCAGTTGACCATATTTTGTGTTTAAAATAGACCCCGATCTCCTTGGCTCTTATTTCTTTGGTATCTCAAAATAATAGTCTGACTGTATGAGATGCTCAAAAATACCTTTTAAAATGACTTTAATATAACTATCACTAAAAAGATGCTTCCTTGTATGTCTGGGGGAAGGGTCCTGTATTTTCCATTATACATGTGATCTGAGCAAGGTGGCACGCACCTGCAATCCCAGCTACTTGGGAGGCTGAGGCTAGAGGATCCATTGCTGAAGTTTGACATTGCAGTGAGAGTGTCTCTTAAAAACACAATTATTCCTTCTCTTCACCCTTACTCTGATTTCACTGGAGATGGTCATATCCTAGCTGCAGGGTGGGCATGGGGCCGTGGCCTGAGATAAGCTAAACAATACAAATCAGGCTCAGAATTTCTGTGCAATTTCGCCAAAGAAGAGATATTTTCTTTCTACAAAGATATTAAAAACTTAAAAGCCATTGTTGGAGCTGCTGGCTGCCATTTTGTCACCATAAGGAGAAAGTATGCCTGAGTATGGAATCATTACAGAAGAAAGATGAAAACAATGAGCTCAGTCAGAAGATTTCCTGTGAACCTGTTTATAGTCATGATGAGCGCATTGGACCATTTTGAACTGTAAGTCAATCATTCCAATTTTATTTTAGCCAAATCAAGGGTTTTGAGGGGTAGGGGGTTGTCTCTTACACCCAAAAGAATTATAACTAAAGCAACATTTATCATGACTTTGGCCATAACTTGTTAGATATGTGTCTCAGGTAAGCTAAACAATACATTAGCTCATTAAAAATATTCAATGACCTAATGTATTGTTAGCTCATTAATAATATTTAATGAGGTACTACTACTTGGCAGGTTTCATGTTAGATGATGGGGATATGAGATTTAAAAGACAGATGTGATCCCCCACCCCACAACCTTATTGTATTCAGCAATATAGTTAGGATGTGGGGTGGGGGATCACATCTGTCTTTTGAATACAATAAGATGTAACTGAATTGCTGCATTCTCATTATAAAACCTAACAGATTTAGAGTTGCTTCTTATGGATGTGCAAAGAAAATGGTTTCTTGAGATAGAATCTATTCCTGGAGAAGATGCTATGAACATTGTTGAAATGGCAACACAGGATTTAGAATTGTAGGTAAACTTAGTTCATAAAGCAGTAGCAGGATATGAGAAGACTGACTCCAATTTTGAAGGAAGTTCTACTGTGGCTAAAAGGCTATCAAACAGCATCGCATGCGCCAGAGAAATCTTTCATGAAACTATGAGTCAATTGATGCAGCTAACTTCACTGTTGTCTTATTTTAAGAAATTGCTACATCTCCCCTAACCTTTGGCAACCATCTGATCAATCAGCAGCCAAAAACATCAAGGTAAGACATTCCACCAGCAAAAAGATTATGATGTGCTCAAGGTTCAGATGATCATCGGCATTTTTTTGCAATAAAGTATTTTTAAATAAATTTATGTACATAGATTTTTTTAGACATAATTCTATTGCACACTTAATAGACTGTAGTGGAAACATAACTTTTATATGCTTAAGAAACCAAAAAATTTGTGTGACTTGCTTTATTGTGATATTTGCTTTACCGCAGTAGTGTGGAACAGAACCCACAATATCTCCAAGATATGCCTGTAATTAATTCCCTTCCTTTCCACTTGTGACCACTTTGTAAACTCTTTCTAGCACACACAATCCTTATTAAATTTAAAAAGTCTTAACATTTCCTAGTTGTTAATGCTTTCAGATATAATTTCCATCATAACGTAGTTTCAAAAATTACAGAATATGCTCCCCGTCCTTTCCTTTTTAGATTGCCACCTTTCTACTTTCCTTAGGTTAGAAGCTGGTGTTCTTAAAGTCTGTTAATATTGTATTTGGCCGGCAGTATTTGCATGTGTCCTCCCTATGTATTCTTTACTCCACACTTAACCAAGATTTGCACAGCATGACACATGCATTAGGCTAATTTTCATCTCTGTGCTGCAATTAACATTTAATAGCCAGCTTTTAGCTATATTTTTCCTAACAAAGTTTTTTGAATTTGGAAGTATCTATTTGTTCATTACATTTCCACATGTGCATCTCAATCATTTTTAATGGATTGCAAGGGAAAGTACGGCAAGAACGAGTTTAGTGTATAATAGATTAAATGTGCGACATTTAGGTTTTGAGGAGATACTTCAAATGCTAACTGATCCAAATATTCAACACAGTGGTAATTAAAAATTGAAATCCCAAATGTGGGATACAGTTACACTAGGCAAATAAAGGAAAGAGGCTGCTCATTACAAGGATTATCCTTGAATTTTATACTGAAATGGTCTTTGGTTCTTGTTGATAACTTCATTTTATTGTCTGTAGAATGCAGTGTAGGTGTTCAACAGGTACTCACTTAACGGAGCTTGATTACCATATCGATCACTATAGCTATTCAGGCTTAGTCCTGAAAGCTATGCATTCCTTTCTTTATTTAATCAGCATTCATTCCAAGTGCTATTATATTGCCTTGTAAACAATATTGTTTTCCAACCTTAAAGTCAGTAATTCTGTAGAAATTAAATTGGGTTTACAGCAAATCCTTGATTACCATATAATCTGTGGAGTCCAAATAATGATGTACTTAGCTGTAGAATTGCATGTAAAACACAGACTGATGATCGCATGGCTATTTGGGGCCTAGCATAGAAAGGGACACCAAATGTTTTGATGGTTGAAAAGCTGTGAAATCGCTTTGTTTTTAACGTCTTATTTTAATTATACTCTTCAAACATCTTGCTATTGCTCTAGCTGCCTTAAAAATGGCCTTAAAATCTACTGCTGAATCTTATGCCTTACATCATGTGTTGGGAGTTTATTTTAATAAAATAAGACTTGTTAAAAATAGAAGATCCATCTGACTTAAAGTGACAATAGAAAGAAATAAGCAGACTTGCCTTTAGCAAATACTCTGTCTCTGTTTTAAGGGAATCTTTCATGATAATGTTTGGTTTAAGCATTGAAGTGTTTCTGGATAAAAGAACTGGTCAAAAATGCATTTTATCCAATGGCTCTGGCCCTCCAATTCGTTTCAAGGTCTCAGCCACCTGTTGACCTGCTCTTAATTAATATCAGGAAAACTAATGCATGTTGCTCTCCTAATACAGCCCAAACTCTAAGCTATGATCATTATTGAACCTTAGAGTCAGAATAGCCCCCAGAAATTTCTACAGAAATAATGTGATTGACAAAAACCACATCATTGCTTCATGGCCAAGTCAAGCCTAAAACTCATGTCTTCCACCTCCTAATCTAGAGACTTTCTCGCTACACTAAAACCTGCAAAGGAAGCAAAGATTAATCAGATGCAGACCCCCACACAAAAAGAGCTCAAAATCTAGTATAGAACATGAGATAATAAAAAAAGCTAAGACATCACTATAATTCAAAAGCATGGAGACTAACACAGAGGTGACATTGTAGAGTGGTGAGGAACATGAGACGGATTTTAAGCCAAACTTCACCATTTCTTGTCTGTGAATCTTCAGCAAGATACATTCTAGCTCTGAAGTTCATTTCTGTCAAATTAACAAGTAGGATTGTTACGAGGATGAAATGTGATAATCTATGCAAATTACACTCAGGTCAGTGACTGATACATGGGACAAATTCAGTAAATGTTAATTAATATTAATAGAAGAAAAGATTATGGGAGTTTAGAGAATGGAAAGGAATGGCTAAGTTCATGCAACTGGGAAAGATTGCGAAAAGATGGCATTTGTGAAGCACAAAGACGGAGAACTATGGACCTCAGAGGGAAAAGATGGGGAGAGAATAGCAGGATCGGAGTATGGAAAGATGGAAAAACAATGAGGAGGAAACAATGAGCTCATAGGCAAAGAATGCTGAATGGCCTCGTGCATTTGAAACACATTGGTTGTACTCAAATGCTGTTGTACTCAAATGTTGTTCTAAATGTTATTTGAATTAAGATGATGCGATAACAGTAATTATAAATATTTACTGTGGGCTCATCGTGGCAAGCCTTCTAGAGAGGTGGGAGGCAATAATGGTGATAAGTTTCTTATGCCTTTGGCCCCAGAGTCAGAGTTACACCATCAACTCTTGTGATGTTAGAAGTCAGAGCCGTCCAACGAGAGGCATAGAGTTCCAGGCTGTGGGTGTTCATGTTGGGGAATACTGAAAACTTCAAGCAGTGAAAGTATTGCATAATTGGACCTGGGCTTTTAGAAAATGGTTCTGATTCTGAGGGGAAAGATGCTGTATTAGTCAGGGTTCTCCAGAGAAACACAGCCAATAGGATATACACAGCTGGCCCTCTGTGTCCAGGGTCCTGCATCCGTGGAATCAACCAACTATGAATAAAAAATTTTTAAAGGAAAAAGATGGTTGTGACTATAATGAACTACTTTTTTCTTGCCATTATTCCATAAACAATACATTATAGCAAAAATTTACATAGCATTTACATTGTATTAGGTATTATAAATAATGGAGAGATAATTTAAAGTATACAGGAGGATGTGCGTAGGTCATATGCAAATACTACACTGTTTTCTACAAGATACTAGCGTATCCACGGATTTTGAAGTCTACCGCATGTCCTGAAACCAACCCCTAGAGACACAACTGTATATATAGATGAGAGGGGATTTACTAGAGAAATTGATTCATACAATTACAGAGGCTGAGAAATCCCACTATTTGCCATCTGCAAGTTGGAGAATCAAGGAAACTGGTAGTGTGGCTAAGTCCAAATCTGAAGGCCTGAGAACCAAGGGAGCTGATCATGAAACTCTCAGTCTGAGGCCAAAAGCATAAAAAACTGGGAGGCTGCTGGTGCAAATCCTAGAGTCTTAAGGCTGGAGAACCTGGAGTACTGATGTCCAAGGGCAAGAGAAGATGGGAGTCTCAGGTCCAGGAGAGAGAGAGCAAATTCACCTTTCCTCTGTCTTCTGGCTTTATCCAGGCCCTCAGCCTAATGGTGATGCCTGCCCATACTGTGTATAGAAAGATCTTCCTTACTCATTCCACTGATTCAAACACCAGTTTCTTCTAGAAACATCCTCACAGACACACCCAGAAATGATGCCTTACCAGCTGTCTGGATATTCCTTCATTCAATCAAGTGGACACCTAAAATTAACCGTCACAGAGGCACGGCAAAAGGGAAGAATCCTTTGATAAAGTTAAAAGAAAAACTTTAGACAAATTAAATTTAACAGAGTTTAATTAGCAAAGAAGGATTCATGAATCAGGCTGCCCCAGGATCCAGAAGAGGTTCAACATGACTCCAGAGCTGCTGCATGGTCAGATCATGTTTAGGGACAGAAAGAGGAAAGTGAGATATAGAAGCAACTGTATTGGCTACAGCTTGGTGCTTGCCTTATTCAAACACAGTTTAAACAGCTGGCTTGCTGTGATTAGCCGGAAGTCTGTGACTGGTACAAAAGTATGTTACCGTCTGTTTACAGACCCATTTATTAACAGGTTACAGTTCACTATTCTACGTGAGGCTGAATTCCTTATGTAAGGGGGCAGTTTTAGGCTAAACGTTAACAATAACCAGACCAGAGGAAAAAGCCCGCTATAAGAATTCAAATGATGGAAACAAAGGCCTGAGTTAGAGTGGTAGCAGTGCTAAAACAAAAAAAAGCAAAACAAAAAAACAGATGTAAAGGCAAGAGACAAGAAATGTGGTGTTTTAACATTCCTGGGTGCCGTAAGAAATGATCACTGCTGACGCAGTGGCTCACACCTGTAATCCCAGCACTTTGGGAGGCCAAGGCCGGCAGATCACCTGAGGTCAGGAGTTTGAGACAAGCCTGACCAACATGGAGAAACCCTGTCTCTACTAATAATACAAAAAATTAGCCGGGCATGGTGGTGTGTGTCTGTAATCCCAGTTACTTGGGAGGTTGACGCAGGAGAACCACTTGACCTTGGAAGGAGGAGGTTGTGGTGAGCTGAGATCCTGCCACTGCACTCCAGCCTGGGCAACAGAGCAAGAATCCATCAAACGGAGGGGAGGGGAAGGGGAAGCGGAATGGGAATTGGAAGGAGAAGGGGAAGAGGAAAGGGAAGGGGAAGGGGAGGGAAGGATCACCAAGTGGCTAGTGAGTAGTGGGTAAAAGTTCTGTCTTAAAACAGCAGAAATTTATTCTTTCATAGTCCTAAGAGTACCAGTTCATAATCTAGGTGTCAGCAGAGCTGTGTGTCCTCTGAGTGATCTGGAGAAGGATCTGCTGTCTCCCAGCTGATTGCTGTCAGCAGTCCTTGGCATTCTTTAGCTGGAGCTTGCATCACTCCATTTTCTGACTCCATCTGCACGTGGCCTTCTTCCCTTTGTATCATTTCCTTTTTCACCCTCCTATAAACATACCAGTGAATTTAGGCCCCACCCTAATCCATTATAACCACACCATAATTAATTATATCAAAAAATCTCTATTTCCAAATAAGGTCACATTCACAGATACCGAAGTTAGGACGTGAACAATTCAACCCACTTTATGTGGTATCCACAAACTTGAAAAATGCTAAGATATGGGGAGTCATAAGGGATCCCTTTCCTTCCACTACTTCCAAGACTTCTTCTAGTTCAAGGAATAAAAGAGGAAGCAGCTTCTCAGGTTCCTGAGTTGGATTCGCTGCGCTCATTGAACAGGCCTGACATGAACAGCCTTCTGCAAGCTGTTCTCCGAGGTCAAACTGATGTAGACTTTCCCACTCTGACGGTTACCCTCAGTCTCAGCTGAAGGAGAGAGACTCTCTTAGGGCAGAGACTTAACCCCTGGGGAAAGAAGAGACTCTGGAGTCAGACTGAATACCAGTCTTGCTCTTTTACATATCTGTCTGAATCTCACTGACCTTATCTATAAAGTGGACATGATGGATACATGCAACATTTAAACACTCTTTTGTTTTTTTTTTTTAGACGGAGTTTTGCTCTTGTTACCCAGGCTGGAGTGCAATGGCGTGATCTCAGCTCACCACAACCTCCGCCCGCCTCCTGGGTTCAGGCAATTCTCCTGCCTCAGCCTCCTGAGTAGCTGGGATTACAGGCACGCGCCACCATGCCCAGCTAATTTTTTGTATTTTTAGTAGAGATGGGGTTTCGCCATGTTGACCAGGATGGTCTCGATCTCTTGACCTCGTGATCCACCCGCCTCGGCCTCCCAAAGTGCTGGGATTACAGGCGTCAGCCACTGCGCCCAGCCTAAACACTCTTAATTCCAGTACTTACTGAATACTTAAACATTTGGTAAATATGACCTAGTTGTATTTATTATTAGTATGACTGTTTTCTTGAATTATGACCATTATTATTACTGTTTTCTGGAATAGTGGCCCTCTTTGGACGATTGGATTGTTGCTTTCATTACACCACCTTCTAGCTTCTATGACAACTTGACTTTTCTCTCCTGCCTCGATATCTGTGGGGATCCCTGGCATATTGTTATTGATGTGCCAATTTTAATTGTCTGAAGGTGACAATCCAAAGGTAGAAATAGATAAAGGTCCTTTAACCCTCTGGCCGTTTTATGGCTCAAGCAAAGTATCTGTATTTCCTTTTTCTCTTTGCTCCAGTAAAGTTTTACAAGTAAAATATACACAACCACTAGGCATATTTTTTTAAATTCATAAATAAAATTCCCTTATGATGAACTCCAGGGGACATCTGAAACATATTTGTTGTACTAAAATATTGTTGTACTGTTATTTGAAATCTAAGCCATGGCTGAAAAATAGTTTCCTGGGTAGATTTTTATAAAAGCAGTTGCTGTTATGAAGGGTTGTTCTATACTCATCACAACAGACTATAGCATTGTTTCCTCTTTCCACCTGGTATAGTCCCTCAGTGTGATTCATAAGCACTTACTTACAAGGGTCATCAGGACACTGGGTGCAGCAGCTCACGCCTGTAATCCTAGCACTTTGGGAAGCTGAGGTGGGCAGATCACAAGATCAGGAGTTCAAGACCAGCCTGGCCAACATAGCGAAACCTCGTCTCTACTAAAAAAGAAATTAGCCAGGCATGGTGGTGGGCACCTGTTATTCCAGCTACTCAGGAGGCTGAGGCAGGAGAATCGCTTGAACCTGGGAGGCAGAGGTTCCAGTGGGCTGAGATTGCCCCATTGCACTCCAGCCTGGGTGACAGCGCGAGACTCTGTCTCAAAAATAATAATAATAAATAAAATAAAATAAAATAAAAGAGTCATCAGGAGACAGTGCAAAAAACTTCGGTTTTCTCTGTAGTTTGGTGCTCCTGAAAGGTAAGGGATACATATTGTTCATCCTTGTACCCCCAGATGTCTGCTCAGTACTTTGAGGGTAATCAAAAACTATTTAATGAATGAATAACGAAATGACTAAATGCTAAATTAATTAACATCAACTTAGAAAAACCCTCATGAGACTGCACCCCATATCTGTCTATTTATATAAACACTCACCAAAAATATTTTACATGCATTTAGTATCAGTGCACAATTAGGGTCTCACAAGAGCAAAAGGAGCTCAGTGAATCATCTGAGTACCTGCAGGCCAATCCAGATATTATTGCTTCTAATTGGTATTCCTACAAATGGTTAATTTTTTCCTTATGCCTGACTTGCAAGCACTCAGGTGAAAAATTTGTTCCTGTCTTTGAGACCATCCTAATAATCATTCTCCATCTGAATCTTGGAACCAGAATCCCCCACTGATGGGTACAAATGAGGGAGAAATATGTCAGCACACATGGGCACTGGCTCGTGACAATGAAGATTTATTTGATCTAGTCAGCCAAGTGATCACCAGGAGCAAGTAATAAAGAGAATGAAATTCCCCAGTGGGTTCTGCCAGTACCTCCTTTGTTCAACAGTGTACCTCAGTCTTGTCCGTAACAGAGCTTGGAGTCTAGGGGACAGTGCACTGAACTCAAGTCTAGACTGAAGTTGGTGACCCTGAACATATTGATGCTTTAGTGCTAAATTTTTGTTTGTAAATGACTTTAAACTTTTGTTTGTTGCTTAGTCGATGTCATTGGGATTTATTTGGCTGCCAGCTTTGAGTTGCTATTTGAAACGAGCAGCACCATATGCAGCACATGCATATTCAGTGATGCAGCTCTTTTTCTAAAGGGAGGGGGGAGTGCCAGGACTCATGGTTCACAATATGAATTTGCATCCGACTTTGCATAAATTTGCATGTAGACTTCATAAGCCTCTAATTTCAAGTATGTAAAATGAAATGAATCAATGCAATCTACTGCAATTGTTTTCCAAGGCATTAATCACATGAAATACATCCCAGCTTTCCTTAACCAATTAATTTAATCACACCCAAGGTTAGGAGACAGGAAAGTAGTGAATAATGGCTGCTAAGGGCCTGGCCTAGGGTTAGCGGACTGTATACAGCCTTAGTACTTCCCTAGTATATCTCCCTTCCAACTCTATGTCTCTTGTGAAAGATTATATTATAGTTTACTTAGTATCTTCTTTTATTTCAGTGCACCTCTCTGCAGGAGGATTATACAACTCTACCCTGTTAAACTCAGGAGTTGCCATATGACTTTGTCTGACCAAAGAAATGTGGCCAAAAGTACAGCATATCCCTTCAAACCAGAAGCTTTAAAAGCCAACACATGGTGCAATATCTTCGTTTTCGTTTGCCATAATACAAGCAATATTTTTTATTGTGACTGCTCCATTAACTTTTATTCAGGGTGAAGATCAAATGAAGGGGAGCTCCAGATGACCTCCAAAATGGGCATGCGGCAAGAGAAAGAAATATGCCTTTGTTATTCTAAGCTGCTGTCATTTGTTGCTGTAGCATATCCTAGTCTATCTTGACTGATGATGCATTTCTTGAATTAATAAAATGAACTATAATTTGGCTTTAGCAGTTTGTGTGCATTCTGTCTAGGTAAGAATATATGCACACACTGGGGTGGAGACAAAAACATTCAATGATATGGCTAATAAACATATGATGTGGTTGAGGAAATAATATATACATGTATGATCAATTAAATGTCACCATAGAATAATAATACAACATTTATTAACCCCCTCCTATTTGAACCAGATGGGATAGATTATTTAGATTTCTTAAGACCATCAGATCCATAAAAATTTGGTCTGTACTTGAGAGAGATGCCAGCTTCTTCTTTGCAATGCCTTAGAGGTCTTCATATTCCACTAGGGGAAAAGTCTCAATTAAATGCTAATTTTTAAATATCTTTCCTTGGTACCTTCCAATCCACTATTTATTTAAGAGTGAATGAACTTGAAACCACGGGAAGGTACACAGTGAATAATCAAACAATAAAATCTTAAGTCCTGAAGCTGAAAAACCAGAGCTTTCTGTATTTCCAAAGTGCAAAAATGTGTAGAACAACCTACAAATAATATTAGAATATAGGTTATAGAAATATAGGGTAGGATTTTTCCTTCAGGCAACCAAGTCTAGAAGCTTTGTTTCTGCTTCTCCACCATGCTGTCCTGCAAAGTCCAACGTGCAACAGCCTGACTCTGCCCCTAAGAATGCAGAAAGTCAAAAGAGGAAGACATATAATACTGAAGATTATTTTATTTCCATAATGAATAGATTCGAGGAATATATATGACAACTCCCAACATAGAGGAATGCATCAGAAATCACAAATATTTGGTTTCTTATTCTTTCCCCAGGCATACATAGCCAAGAAATGGTTGCACATTTTGCAAACTATTCCGCACTAAGTAGATTATTATTTATGCTCTCTAGATTACCCAGTAATCACCATTGAGTTGAATCTACCTCCTCCTCAGTACAATCTCTATGCAATTAGTAGTTTGAAAGTTGCTTTAGAAGTTTAACAGATCTGTTAAAAGAAAGCATTTTTCTTAGTGAAAGAAAAAATATTTATGAAAATTTTCCACTGTGTGAAATGAACTCCAGGAAAAGAGGATAAACATTCAGAAAGCCCAAACATAGAGAAAATAAAATAAAGAAATGAACTTTCTAACAAAGGATTGGAGGTTTACTTTACTTCCTTTGGTTTCTCAGATGTTCACTTGCATCTCTGATGCTCTTTGGGCAAGAGATGTTCCAACAGAATGAGACCCTCCTGGTGGTACTTAGATTACAGAGGCCACAAGAATGATGTTTCTTAATGAAATCAATTTCTTGCCCATGGCCAGAAACAGTAAAATTAAGAGACTGGTTACAAAAATCACTCTCCACACTCTTTCTCATCTCAGAAATTTCAGAATCAGTTAAAAGTTGGATTGAACTTTTAAAATTGGTAAGATTCCTAGAGTAATAAATACCTGTTAACATAATTTTTTGTTTTGTTTTGTTTGTCTAATTTTTTTTTTTTTTTTTTAGTGAAAACTGATCCTGGGTTTTGAGCCATGTAAATCAAAGAAAGAGTGAAGTAGAGGCATTATGTAAAATAGACTCTTCCCAGGTGAGTGTTTCTTTAAAAAAATTGATAGGTTTGTGATTAGATTGTGCTTTCCTGCAGTCAAGTAGACCCCATCTTCACAAAGATCGTGCCTAAGAGTGTTCTAATAATCCTGTGGTTCTAAAGTATTCCTTCAAAAAGAGAGAAACTTTCCTGCATCAGTCCTATAAACCTTCTATCTGTCTGAGCCTTGGCCATGCCGTGCTGTGAACAGGGCACCATAGAGCTATCTGATCTTGTACAAGAGAAGAGAAGGGGTTATGGGCTGTGGTCCACTTTGGTGGTTAACCTAGTATTTCTCTTTTCGCAGGATTTAACACAGGGTATCCAAGCTCATTCTTTTCCAGGAGTTTCTTCCATTGTGTATTTTTATTTGAGATTCTGTAATTCTGACTAGAGCAGAACTTTACTCAGCTTTAGAGAAGAAAGAGGCAGAAGTGTTTCCAGTTGGGATTGAGAAAGGCCTCTGACTTATTCAAGTTTGTAGATAACATGTTCCCTGCTTCTTGGATCAGACTAGTCCTCCTCATTCTTCCTGTGCTTAGGAATTTCCCACAGCTCTTTATGTCTTTCAAGATTTTCCTGTAGCTTTACAGTCAAGTTGGTGGTAATTTTCCACTGGTTTGCAATGAAGCTTCAAATGTGACCTATGACTCAATGTCAGCATAATTTAGCCATCCCTAATATGCCCATTCTTTGGAATGCCAGCTTTTATTGCTATAATAATTCTCACATTATTTATAAATAATATAGTGCCATAAATACTGACCTTCAGAGCTAGCACAAGATCTTTCTAATCAAGCTTTTGCCTGGTTGAGGTAGGAGTCCAAGTCTTTATAACACTTTATTGCTGATGACTATGTTAAATTCTCTAAAGATGTCTGGGACATTTAGGGACATGGGTATTGTGAAGCCATAAAAATGACATTGCAGGACCTAAAACAAGCACAGTGGAACTCCATTGTGACCCTGCTGTTATATGGCAAGGAAAACCCCCATCAGAGAAATTTTGCCTTACGGTAAGAGAGTTGTATACAACAGGGCTGTGAATAGGCACAAGATTATTTCCAGGGGTGTCACTGATTTAACCCTTCAGGGAAACAAAATCCATGTCACTTTTAACCAAGTTCTATTTTGCCTTATATTTTTCCTGGGGAACAAGTGAAGTTATTTTTTCATTTATAACAAAAAATGAGCAAAAAAGTAAAAGAAACTAAGGAAAATAAGCGAACAAGATTTGTTAAGGAAAAATTTATAAAAACATAACTAGCCTAAAACTGGGACAAAACTGAAAAATGAAAAAAACATGGTTGCTGGGAAACTCTCTTCAGAAGGTTCTGGGTAGTTTTTTGAGAAAAGGAATTATTTGTGCTTCAGTCAGGGTGTGAGCAAGAAGCAGAATCATACACAGCTTCAGCTGAAGAAATTTTAATGGAGGGCTATTTGCATTAAGAGTCAGCAAGTAAAGGTGACCAGCAAGGGAAGCTGAGGTACCCAGAGATTAGTAATCATGGAAAATCATTACTTCTCCTATATATGACAAAGGAAAGAAACAGTGTTACTGAATCTATGGGAGTAGTACTGATATGTAATATTAACTGAAGAATAGAAACATCCCCAGAACCGTAGCATGGAACAGGAATAGAACAGGAAAGAAATGCCCCAACTTCTCTGTCCTCCCACCCTGAGATCTCCCGCTGGTGCTTTTCACTGGCTAAACCAAGTGAGATGAGTTCAAGGGAGCCTGGATAAAGTGGTCCATAGGTCAGGCTTGTGGAATTCAGGGCAGGGCAAAAAATGAATCAAAGAGCTGGGGGCGGTGGGGTGTGGGATGAAAGAGGAAGAGGCAGTGTGAGCAGACAGCCTACTTGACTTGTCTGCCAAGTGTTCTTTCTACTGTCTTCAGCAGGATTGCATTTTGGTTTTAGGCAACATTAAGGTCCTTACAGGCAAAGGGCAGTGGAAAATATAACCCCTCACTTTCAGTAGAACTGAGCATTTGCCACACTTCCATGTGCGCTTAGTCTTGGTCTTAACTAACTTTGCTAAACATGAAATCATGAAGCTTTTCTTTCTCCTGCTAAAACCGCCTGTTATGCCTGCTCCTCATCCCACTATTTTTCTTTTTCTCTCCCCCTATACTTGCTTAACCAAATTTATACTCTGCCTTTTTATATACACCAAAATCTGGTGGCATTATAAAAGTATCATCCTTACCGGATATATTTGTAATGAGCACCAATGTTTCAAGTGAATATCAAGGAATACCAAGGGGAACAATGTGACTTCACCAGCAGATGAGAGACCACCATATTTTTGGGTATACCATGATGTGGATGGCCAAGGTCAGCCCTGGTAATACCGCAAAGGCCTTCTCCACCAAACGTTTATCTCTACCAAACATCACAAGCCCACAAGGGCACAGAACGAAGGCAAGGGTTTGAGTCTATGAGGAGGGCCACCTTCTACAACTTAAAGGACAGGAGAAAATGTTGAAATGGCAGAGTGATGGCGAAGGCCGACAAATAACCCAACTAGGAAAAAAACGGCATGAAGAGAAGGAGAAGGATCCGTGGTTCTAAAGGCCTCACCTGCTTCCAAGTGTCAGGAAGCTCTCAGAAAATTACCCAGTGATGGCCAGTGAAGAAGAGACTCTTTATCTTGGAGGTGGCCTGGGATAGAAACCAGCTGTTGATGGGGTCTTCAGTAATCAAGGCATCTGGGAATATCTGGCTTTTCTTTTTGGCGCTGTGAGGTCTTGTACAAGTTATTTTAATTTCTGAGTTTCATCATCCAAAACATGAGCATAAAACCTAGTATTTCCAGTTTATGAGAAGTAATATGATAGCATACATAAAACAGTAGATGTATAATAATATCCAGAGATATTAATTTCCTTCTCTTCTTTTTACACTTAATCCTATTTTCTCTATTGCATAATTGGGATATACTCAATTAAGGTCCAACCATTTTTACCCCTAAATTAGAGGAAAAATTAATTTATAGTTGTATTCCTCATGTTTATGTTTGCCACTTTCAAAGTTATATTTGTTTCTAACCGAACATATATATCAAAACAATTAAAGGGAAAAAATTATGCTTGATGGTAAACAAAGAAAAATGATGTTCATAACTTATGTCACTGAAGGCAAACCTTCTGCTAAGAGGCTTGATTTTTTAGTGGAGAGGAAAAAGAAAGATCAAGAAAGAAGGGAAGAGGCAAAGAAAAGCAGAGATTTTTACAAATCTGAGCATGTCATTTTGTAAGTCAAAGTGAGGACAAGAATAAGTGCTATTATGGCAATTTTCAGTCTGTTTGCTATTTTGATTGCTGTGAATATGCTGGGGAATGGCATCTACTTTCTGAAATGGCATGTATTTATGTACTGATAAATAAAGCAGCAGGCAAATTTGGGAAGCCTCAAAATCAACAGGGTATTTCTCTCCAGAGTAAGGTCTGTGAAGCATTTACAGCAGGAGATTTGGGGCCTTGTGCTAGCATCTTCATACTAAGGGCAGAGTGTGACCATCACCAGGTTACATCAGCTGTGAATCTGTTTCCTATGACTGCTGTAGCATATTACCAAAAATAAATATTTGTAATAAATCACCATTTCGTGGCTTGAAACAACACAAATTTATTATCTTATGGCCCTGGAGGTTAGAAGTCCAAAATGGGCCAGCTACAACATCATCTCTTCCTTGTCTTTTTTCAGCTTCTAGAGGCTGCCCAAATGTCTTGGCTCATGGTTCCACATGACTCTGACCCCCTACTTGTCATCACATGGCCTTCTCTTACTCTGATTACTTGACACTCCTGCCTCACTCTTATAAGGACCCTTGTGAGTACCTGAGGCCCCCTCCCCATAATCTAGGATAATCTCCCTCCCTCAAAGCCTTAAATTAATCACGACTCCTAAATCCCCTTTACCATGTAAGGTAATATATTCAGAGGCTGCGGGGATTAGAACATACGTCATTAGGGGGCCATTATTCAGCCCACCTCAAGCTGTTTCCCCAAAGGCTCCTCACCATCAGTGTCTCTAGTATAGTGTAGTAACATGGAGCATGGCACTGGGGTCAGGCTTCCTTGGCACAAATCCTGCCTCCAGAACTTAAACAAATTACAAGAAAAAAACAAACCCTATTAAAAAATGAGCAAAGGACAGGAACAGACGCTTCTCAACACTTCTCAAAAGAAGACATCATGCAGCCAACAATTATATGAGAAAAAGTTCAACATCACTGATCATTAGAGAAACGTAAATCAAAACCATGATGAGATACCATCTCACACAAGTCAGAATGGCTATTATTAAAAAATCAAGAAAATAACAGATGCTGTCAAGTTTATAGAGAAAAAAGAATACTTTTAAGCTGTTGGTGGGAGTGTAAATTAGTTCAACCATTGTGGAAGACGGTGTGGCAATTTCTCAAATACCTAAAGACAGAACTACCATTTAACCTGGCAATGCCATTACTGGATATATACCTGAAGGAATATAAATCATTCCATCATAAAGACACATGCACACATATGTTCATTGCAGCACTATTCACAATTGCAAAGATGTGGAATCAACCTAAATGCCCAACTATGATAGACTTGATAAAGAAAATATGGTAGTATATATATACCATGGAATACTATGCAGCCATAAAAAATGAGATTATATCCTTTGCAGGAACATGGATGGAGATGGAGACTATTATCCTTAGCAAACTAACACAGGAACAGAAAATGAAATACTGCATGTTCTCACTTATAAATGGGAGCTAAATAAGGAGAACACACAGGCAATAGACAGGAACAACACACACTGAGGTCTATCAAAGAATAAAGGGAGGAAGGAGAGAAAGAAGCAGGAAAAATAACTAATGGATACTAGGGCTAATACCTGTGTGATGAAATAATCTGTACAACCAAGTCCCATGACACACATTTACCTATGCAATAAACCTGCACATTCTGCACATGTACTCCTAAACTTAAAAGTTAAAAAAAAAAATCCTGCCTCCAGCCATCACCAACTACATGCCCTTGAGTAAATTCTTTATTATTTCTGAGGTTAATCATTGTAACATCTCACATTGATGTTGAATATTAAATTTTAAAAAGCTTGAACAGGGTCTGGGCTTTAGTGCTCAATCAAGGTTAGCTATTATTATTATCAAATAAAGAGAAATAAACATGTATGACTCACAAAATCAAGATAAGGGGAAGTTGTTTACTTATTTATTTTTTTGAGATGGAGTTTCACTCTTGTTGCCCAGGCTGGAGTGCAATGGTGCAATCTCAGCTCACCACAACCTCCACCTCCTGGGTTCAAGTGATTCTTCTGCCTCAGCCTCCTGAGTAGCTGGGATCACAGGCATACACCACCATGCCAAGCTAATTCTATATTTTTAGTAAAGATGGGGTTTCTCCATGTTGGTCAGGCTGGTCTCAAACGCCCAACTCAGGTGATCCACCTGCCTTGGCCTCCCAAAGTGCTAGGATTACAGGGGTGAGCCGCCGCACCTGGCCTACTTATTTTCTTATTGCATGGTTACTTTGGGGATGCCCTGAAAATGTATCAGGACTTAGAAATTCATATTAGTTTTGCAAGCCACAAAATAATTCTGTTTTCACTGAAACTTCTATAGAAGAAATTATTTATCCATCCATTCAATGGCTCTTTATTGAGACAATGGAGTTCCCAAGCCTTCATATAACTTTCTGTTTTCATATAAAAATCATTTATTTACTTTTTATTGACCACTTTATTGATTCTGAGGAGGTTCTCGAGAAAGACAAGCAAACCAACAAAATAGCCCTTATATTTACCTTAATGCTCAAAGCAGCATTCAGCCATCCATTTATTTATCCATTCAGAAGACCTTTATAAAGCATCTCTTCTGTTCCAGGTCCTATCTAGAAAGATCTAGAAAGGAGAGAGGGGGCAAAAAGAAACTGATTATTATTAATCTACGGGATTATTATTTTATAAGTCAATATAAAGACAAAATGTCATTATAGGTAAACTCGATACGGCAAAGATGGAAGAAATGCATTCTTTAGCCTAAGAGCTTAGTCTTGCAAGGGAGACAGATATACACACATATGCAACTGACCACGTCAGAAGGCAAGAGCTTCCATTTCAAATGGTCTCTGTTCTCCTGTCTGCTTGTTACAGACTTGGCATGGGCCTCTAATACTCTGTGGTGAAACCAAAGTATTCTGCCTTTCTTCTGTGACCTTTTCAGATGTCTACAGTTAAGCAGAGGCAGGTTTCCTAGTTATCCAGATGGAACACTTCCTGGGAAAGCCCCCCACGTTTCTGTTGCAAAGGTGGAGACATTTATCCTTCAATTGAGGAACTTTGGTGCTGAAATAATGCTGAGGGCACAGGTGTAAGAGCATGTAAAACAGTGTCTAGCAGCTGGAGATCATTAGTAAGCCCATGGCAGCTCCATCAAGAGACAAGGTTAACACCCTGCTAATCAGATTAATCCTATCCCAGTCATGCAGTTTTGAATCCCTTGAAATACTGCTCGGCGCTTTTCATCCTTTGATAGCATGGTTGGCAAAGCTGTAGCCTTGGCCTCTGAGGCAGGTATGGTCCCTTCTTCTTGGTAAGTCCTTTTGCTCTAGAGGTCCACATCAGCAGATGGGCCTGAGACACCATTTGAACCTCTGATTAGAATCAGATTTATGGCAGATTAGGGCTCAAAGGGACCTACCACTAATAACAGTGCCCAGGTTTATGGGTCTGCTGGTCTTCAGCTCAGATACTTTCTCCTGTCCTTATGATGCATTAGCAGTTAGCTGGAAGCCCTAGAGTGATTCCAGTATGACGATTTTCAGTGTTTTGCCATTTTGGACTATTCATATCGGTATTTTCATTGAATGAAATAATGGAGGGATGGCAAATAGACTTTCTTTGGAAGGCATGAAAATACTCCCTAGTGATAATCCTCGCTTCCTTTTTCTCTCATACATAAATGTGTGGCTGCCTTCTGGACAAAGAGAATCTTTTCAAATCTGAAGGCCATGGCTCAGAGCAGTGGTTCTCAAATTCTGGATCCCAAACCAGCAACATCAACAGCACCTAGGAACTTGTCAGAAATGCCAATTCTTGGACGCATCCAGGCTTTTACAACAGAAACTGGTGGTGGGGCCCAGCCATCTGTGTTTTAACAAGCCTCCCATGAGATTATAATGCACACTCAAGGTTTAGAGCCACTGGCCTAAAAAAAGCAATGCTTCAAAGGTAGAACTGGACCTCACCTTGGAAATGGTCAATGAGCATGTATATAGTTATGATGTAACAATGCAAAATAATTTTCATTACTCTAAAATGTGAGCAATTTTTTCTCAAGGATCAATTTCCTCACAGACCAAAATCAGAAGTACATGTGTGAAATGTAGCGTTTAGCAAAAACTTCACTAGATTCCTTTCATATGACAGGGGTGCATAGCCACAAGCAGTGATGGCAAGTATAGTGTGTGGCTTAGAACTTTAAAGGAAAAAAATGTAGTTTATTAATTTTGAAACTAATTAAGGTGTGAAAATATAGTATCCCAAACTGTATAAGACATAGGAAGAAAACAGCCCATAAACACCAGATTGGGGACAAAAGCTGTAAGAATACTAGATATCGCATTTTCACACCACCCCCTCCCACTATCAAACCCCCTAGCAGGATACTACAGAAAAATTGCCTGTCAACAGACTGAAATGAATAGTATGTGATCGCTGGTATAATTTCCTTGGAATTCAATTTATACTAAGTGCATAAAGAGCCAAGGAAGTGGGTGGGAATTAGAGCATAGAATGGTCATATACATTAGAAAATTAAATTCTGCAGCTTCCAGAAGGGAATCACCCACGATCTTGTCCCTCACGGTAGAAGTACCTGCAGGCTCAGGTTTAAACTCAGGGTCAATCACCAGTCTTTCCCTGCCTCAACCAATACTGCTTGGTTACCATTTGTCACCAGTGTGATTGTCTAAGGAAGTGTTAAAATCTCACTGCAAATTAGGATATGTTTATTTCTCTCAATTTCTAGCAATGCGCTTGTGGCAGACACTGTGGGTTGTCTGTACCACAGCCATTTCCCCTTTATTTCTTGTTAAGAACATCTGATTTTGTTTGTGTTGTAAGGATAAATTGAAAGAATTTTAAGTGGATTGAAAGACTATGAGGCACTTCCTATTGAAAACCAAGTGTCGTTTGGAGCTTACTCTTTCAACATATCTACTTTGTGTTATTTGTGCCTTTCATCGTCTTTGAGCTGTTTTACAATCCTGCAGAGATAGATGTTAATTTGTAGAAAACTAGTGAAAAACAAATATTTCCTCTTTATAAATATACAAATAAATTCTATTCAGTTGAGGTTCAATTGACTTTCTTTCCCCGCAGTAAAAGAAGCTAGTTTTGCGTCAATTAAATGAATTCATTTCAGCAATCATCTCCCCCTCCCCCATTCTGTCACCCAGGCTGGAGTGCAGTGCTGTGATCTCGGCTAACTGCAACCTCCATATCCAGGGTTCAAGCAATTCTTCTGCCTCAGCCTCCTGAACAGCTAAGATTACAGGCGTGCACTCATCATGCCTGGCTAATTTTTGATTTTTAGTGAAGATGAGGTTTTACCATGTTTGTCAGGCTGGTCTCAAATTCCTGATCTCAAGGTATCTGCCCACCTCAGTCTCCCAAAGTGCTGGAATTACAGATAAGATCCCCCGCACATGGCCCTAGTAATCATCTTATTGTCTTCTGCATTTGTTTGGTCTTTGGATTTTTTTTGGAACTGGATGTAACTTTTTTTCTGGTTTCCTCTTTAATTAATGAATTAAACAAAATCTTTTACATATATTCATTTTATATCTGCATAACAGTCATGATTAAACCTTTCAAAAACAATTATCCTTTAACAATGTATTCTGCAACAGAAAATATCCCAGGAAATAAGGGTACCTTCCTAATTCAAGGACATAAATCATGATAAATCTATTACAACTATGATAAAGATAATCTTATTCTCCTTTGCCTCTGCTTGGTTTGGAGGTTATCATGTGACTACATTCTGGTCAATGAGAAATAAATCAGGAGGTTCTGAGAGAAGTGTACTTCTCTGATAAATAAATAAAAATGAATAAGGGCCAGCAGAGGGGAGTAGGAAATGCCTTTTCTTTCTTGTCCTTAGATGTTATCTTGTGAGAGCAGCGTGCTTGGAAATGCAGCTGCCATCATCTACAGTGAGGGAAACTGAAGAAAATCTCAGAGAAGCCATCTCTGAGTCCTAACATCATTTATGGAACCTCTGCATTCATCAGTCAACTCAGGGACTACTTCTCTCAGAGCTGTTAAATTAGGTAATAATTCCTCAGAGTTTAATCCATGTCAGTGGGTTATTTAATTACATGCATCTATAAGCATTCTAACAAATCTAGTTACAGATTCAGAAAGAAAAAGTACCCAGGAAATCTGACATGGTCTAAATTGTCCTGTGGTAAGTCACGTGTGCAGTGATGGTAACGGTAGGTAGAAAAAGGTGGCTGTGGTGGGTTGGAGAAGTGAAGGACGATGACGGACGGGATAGAAGGGTAGGATGTGATAGGAAAACAGGAGTGGTGGTCAGAAGAGTTTTAGTGGAGAGGTGGTGCTATGGTCTGAATGTTTGTGTCTCCCAAAATTTATACGTTGAAATCTAATCTCTAATGCAATAATATTAAGAGTTGGGAACCTTTGGAACTGATTAGGTCATGGGGGTAAATCCCTTATGAATGGGATTAGTGCCCTTATGAAAGAGACTAGAGGGTGCATGTTTGCCTTTTCTGCCACGTGTGGACACAGCAAAGGGACACCATACGTGAAGTGAATCCTCATCAGCCACCAAATCTGCTGGCACATTGATCTTTGACTATCCAGATTTCAGAACTGTGTAAACTAAGGCAGTTAGCAAAGGGGTGTTGTCCATTTGTACATTATTGTAGCTAAACAACCCAGTCTCCCTGGCCCCAGTTTCCTACTAAAGATTATATAACTGCAAAGCTAGACTAGCCTCCAGATCTCCTATTCCCAATGAGATACTGACTTCAACTATAAATTAAAATTAGATATGCAACATTCACAGTGATCCATGTGTCATCTTCATCATTTCTATTTTATTGAATGTTTACTCATGTCAGTAAATTTGGTAAACATATCACATTATGTACATTATGTCATTTGATCTACACAACTCTGTGACTGGATATGGTACATTGTTCCAGTCCCAATTTGGTTTTGTCTTTCTGTATCTACACTCCTGGGTAACTCTCACACTGACTCTGCGCTTGGCCAGTGGGACAATGTGCCTTGTATTGGCTGGTAGAACAATAACATGATACAGGCAAAGGCTTGTAACAAACTTGATCATTGGGGCATGTCCTATGTTGATGTCCCTGGGAATCTTGAGATTGGTGCTATATGAATAAGCCCAAACTAGCCCACTGGAGACATTGGTATATTCATCTCTATCACCTTAACAAACAACCAGCACCAACAAACAGCCAGCACAAATCACAAGACATATGGCCACTGTAGACCAACTAGTCCCCAACTAACTCTTAGCTGCATGCAGCCACATCCATGAGTTCAGATAAAGCCAGCAGAAAAACTGTCTCACTGAGCTCCATCCCAAATTGTCAGCTCTTAGAACTATGAGCTATTAAATCATCTTTAATCCCTTAAACTATGGTCAGCAAAGACTAACTGATAAACTGGAATGTATAATGGCCATGTCCCAATTTTACAGACAAGGAAAACTAAGACAGAAAGATTGCCCAAGGCTACACAACTAACGAGGGCTACATTTATGATTAAAACCCAAATCTATAAGACTTCAAAGCCTATGTCTTTGACAGCAATCTCAAACAATATATTCTGAGCAAACCCCTTATTGCAAAGAACCAGAAATATACCCTTGAAACCTTCTTACTTTTCTGAATGACATATTGTGAATTTATCAACCTTGATCTCTTTAACCCCTTGGTAAGTGTAACTATCACCCGCTTGTACCATTAGTAAAACAGGAGAGGAAAAAAATGGTTTTAAGTTTGTGACTCACTGTGAAATGCAGCATTTCCTGTTGTTTTCATTTTCTTTTTGTCCTGAATTTACATTTTTAGGTTCGTAGGTTTGGCCCAGTTTCTAATAAAGTAGGATCCTGTGAAAATTTTCATATTCCTTATAACTTTGTGGGTTCATGATGTCTTTCCATGTACCTGTGTGTTTTCCTATGATGTTTTCTCTACGTGGGATATTTCCTTCATTTCCCTAGTATCTACCCTCCTCATATAAAGATTGTTATTCTGATTCAGTGTCAACCTGAACTCTCCCATCAGAGTTAGTGCCTCTCCTTTGTGCTTTAGAGTAGTGGCATTTGGCACATACCCCTATTCTAGTGTCTTTTCCACTAAACATATTCTGTATTGAATCCTCAACACCTAGGATAGTATCTGGCATGTAGGAGGGCTAAATAAATTTTGTTAAATAAGTGAATTAAATAATCAATCAAAAATAAAACTGTTCTCAACTTACTTCTTTAGTTGTATCTCAAATGCTCCCTCCTCTCCCATCCTCTATTTCAATTAAATTGGATTACTTCTCCATATAGACCTCCCTACATGTGGAAGAAACAGGCTGGATATTCATTCATCAGGTTCATTTCTCTTCCTGGGTACACACATTTCTCTTCTGACTAGACTACATTTTCCAGCATCTCTTGCATTTGAGTGTGGACATGTGCTTAAATTTTGCTTAATAGATTATAAGCAGAAGTGATTTGTACGCCTTCCAGGCCTGGTCCACAGAAATATCCTAAGCTTTTCCTTCCACGCTCTTTTTCCTTTTGCCAGCTTAATGTAGGTGAGCACAGTGACCTTGGAGGTATTAAAGATGAGGAAGCCAAAAGATGGTCCTTCAATCACCGCTTGTCAGATAGAACTAAACAAAAGTTTCCATTTTGGACTTTATGGGAATAAGAATTAAACTTCTATTCTGTTAAATCACTGAGATTTTGGGATTTATCTGTCATACCAGCAAACTTTATCTCAACTAATATACTGATGCTGTATCTTTGGTTTTCTGTAGTTCCACTATATTATATGTCCTTGTGTCTAACATGTGCTTGTGCAGTTGTATTCACCCCTTGAGATACAACTTTAGCCATTATGCCTTCCATGGTCCTTCCAATGGACATTAGTTATCCTCTGAAATATTCTGATGTCTCATCTTCATATCTCTTAGACATGTGCTGTGTTCTACTTACATCACTGATATTTAAGTTACTTTTCTAAACATAAAAATGCTAACATTCAAATAACCCTGTGATATGAATCTTGTCTTACTCATCTGTTTTCTCCACAGCACTCAACATGGAGCCTATGCCAAGCAGACACATAAAACATTTTTTCAAATCTGTATTTGTGCTTTGTACATATCATAATGTTTTATGCATAAATACACTTAGCTATCTTTTGAGGCAAGTATATTAATTTTTATTTTCTTTTCAGCTTGCCCCCTTTTTCTTGATTTTTCTTCTTCTTAGGTACTTTTCCTTGCCATTTCTCCAAACTATTTCCAGTGCCATTAGATCTCTCTTAAGAACCCATGATCAGAATGACATGGAGTCCAATATTCCAGATGTGGCTCTTCCACTAATATATTTGGCAACATTAACCACTGGAGTTTTGATGAGTCTTTATGGGAGATAACACAGTGATTATATCTTTCTCCCCTAGACTCAAAAATGTGTCTGTCATCTAAAAAAAAATTAAATCATCTATTTTGAGTTGATGAAGTATAAATTAAGAGGTTTTTAGAATAGAATCCATTTGGAGGGTTGGCTTCATCTACTTCTTTTGGACCACAGAGCCCTAATGGGAGTCATTTGAGGTTGGAAAAGCTAAACATAATAGGTCCTGGATTTCCTGAATTACACTGAGCACTGTAAGATTTAGAAACAGAACTCTGAGGATTAAATCCTCTGAGAAGGAGGAAGATTTAAATTCCCCTAGAGCATTTAATGTTTTCTTTTTACCTTTTTAATCCCGTAAATGGAATTGAATTTAGAATAGTCTGTGCCCAGTGGAAACTGGGTTTTGGTTTTTAACATCTACACATCTAAAAGCCTTGTAAAGGTGGGTTTTAGATGTTAAAAAATTTTAGGTCATGTTAAAAAAATGAGCAGAAGGAATGAACTCTTTATTCCTATACAACACTAAAATCTTAGAAAAAATTCCAATTTTCCTGTAAAACCTACAGGGATTTCTTTTTCTCATTTATGTGCTCTTCCCTTTTCCAAGCCCTAGTCATACCCTACCAGGGACTTGGATGTTATGGAGTGGGAAATGTAAGCGCCTGAGGACTGTCAATAGAACCACAAGAAACACCGTGATGGTGCAGTAAGACATGGTAAAAGGTAGGCGTCAATAAGGTTAAATGCTGATAAAGAAATCAGTGAGTGTCAAGCAGACAATGCATGGTGAACCTATCTGATAAATGGAAAAGGAATGCAGAATGGTAATTAGAAAATAGTTCCATGGTTATGGCAGAAAAGTCAGAAGCCTTCAGCTTAACCACATGCAGCTGAGAAAGGAAAAGAGCGGCTGTGAGTGTTGCTGGAGGAATACATTATCTATCAAAGTGAGGGCAATCTCTGAAGATTTTTTCAGGGAAAACCAAGTTCAGAAATTTTATCCTCTTTTTCTCTTTCCTGCTTTGTTTCTCTAACCACTCTGCTTTATTTAATAGCAATCAGTCCATCTGTGATGAAGAATTTACTGTAGTAAAAGCACTGTCATCAGGCTGGATTATCCTTCCACCTCTGCTACTTAATTACCAGGTTGGTGACCTTAGCCAATATTCTCATTTCTCTGTACCTCAGCTTTCCAACAAGTTAGAATAGCTGATCTCTAGAGTCCTTTCTGGTTCTCAAGTTCCCTGATACTCTGATTCTTGGCCTCAAAGTCTTTTTCTACCCTAATTTACATTCCTTAGTATCTGTCTATCACAGGTGTGGCCCAGATAGATTTCTAAGATCTGCCAGCCCCCCAGATTTATCACCCAATAAAGGAAGCTTGCTTAGAAGTCAGGAGTTAGTGAAGACCTGTGACTTTAAGTGACAAAAATTGATATGAGCCAGTATAAGATTTTTAGATAGTCAACCCCATGGTGAGTGGAAGCCTCAGAGCACTTTAGGGTTGGCTAGGCGCTGAAAATTTAAAAAAGTTAATACTTCTGTGTGAGACTCTGAGCTGATGAATTATTTATTATTTCCAATAGTCATATATTGGAATAAACTCAGTTTAGTGTTTATATTTGTATGCAAAGCACATTTTAGATAAGGGTGGCACCAGGAGATGTCGGATGCCAATCTTTCTAGAGCAGGTTTTTACCAGATAAAATTTTCTTGGTTCATTTACTATGGTCCACAGTAAAACCTGCATTGTAGTCTCAAAAATCTCATTTGGCAACAAACCTGTAATATATCTAAGTTCCCAGATGAATATTAACCAGTTCTCAGTGATTACTGTGTAGACCTGGATGTCAATTTTATTAAGTTATAGGAATTTATATATTCTGGCCATGCATGTAGCATGACTGGCACATTATTTTCCACCAGGTTACTAGTTGGAACTCCTGTGGGGCAAAGAATCATAATAGAAGAGTAAATACAAGAAGAATTCATCAACTTAAAAAAGCTTTAGAAGCTCTTTTCTGGCATAGGAATAGGCCAGCCAATGGGAATATGACAAACACTCCTTGGTACTTAGAGACTTAATAGTTTTGGTCTTGACAATTTATGACTGACCCCAAGGACCTATAAATGACTGGAGGCATGGTGAACAGGACACAGAAGCAAGGTACTTTTTTTCCAAATGCAGTATATGTACCACTTGGGGTATGCAGAATAATTGTAAAAGATAAAAATCCATGTGTGCATAAGTGACCCAATTTAAGATTTAAATCACCCCCACCTTTAAATTATAAATACAACATTTCAGTTTATGCAAAGCAAAAGTGCTGAAGACAAAATAAGTATCATGGATAAAAGAGGAAAGAAGTTGAGGGTTACATTTGAAGAGGTTAATGTGGAAAGGGTTAGGCCCTAGGAGCAGGAAAGGATAATTTTTGGAACAAAGCTTACAAATTACCTGAGGGTTTTTTTTTAAATGTACATTCTGATTCAGTAGATGTTGGGGGGCAGGGGAGGGAGTGGGGCAAGGGTTTGTATTTCTGACAAGCTTCCAGGTGATATTAATCTGATCCAAAAGCCATGCCTTGGGTAGCAAGGAAGGTTCTAGAATCTTTCACTCCCACCAGAGTGGTAATGGCATCCAGGTGAAATGGAGACAAAAATTTTTATGATGTTTAATTTTATAGTTGCATTCTATTTATCAAAGTGACATAGGCATAACTATAGTAACAATATTACTTTACTTCCATCTAACTATTTTAGTGGAAAAAAAGTGAGTTGTTTTCAAGATAAATATTAAGTAAATATGAGTACAGGTGCACTTTAAATTGCAAAAACTGTAACATAGGTTTGCAACTGACTTATGGAAAAGGGCTGACATGAAGAGTGAATATATACTCAGTATCCCACTATTCAAACCACATGGTTTGTTCTCACTTTAATACTTTAATGCAAGATCTTTTTTAAACTTTACAACAGCTTATGAAGTTGACACTTTTAATCTTGTGTTACAGATGAGGAAATTGGTTTATACGCATTATCCCATTATTCAGATCATGTGGTCTTGTTTTCATTTTAATACAGGATTTCATTTAAACTTTACAAAAGCTTTATGAAGTTCATATTTTTAATCTCTATTTTACAGATGAAAAAATTGGTGGAATTCTATGATATTTGAGGATTCTTGAAGGTCTCAGGATATTGTCTCTTATACTTGACATTTACTTCCTGAGACACCCTGCCCTTCTTCCTAGCTACTGCTGTCTTTGAACACTCCCTTCCTTGCACATTTATGGTTAAATAAATCCCTTTGCTTTGACTCATTCATTATTCAGATATGTTAACACTATCAATAAGAATACTTCCTCAATCCTGGAAATCCCCCCACATCTTCCAAGTGATTTCCGACATCTTTGTCCTTATGCACGGTGTTGACTTTATTATTGAATTCTCAAGGCACATTCTTATTTTCAGTTTCTTGTGGGGAACTCACTGTACTTTCCCTGTACTGGAAATTTTGATTCCAAGTAAATCAGTTGCTTATCTAAGGCAGAGTAGTGATGGCAGAACTCCAAGCAAACTTCTGCACTTGCAGTTCCCTCAGTGGATAATAATAACCTATCACAATGATATCCATTATAATGAACACTTCGTGCTTTCTCTTTGTAATAAGACCTTGTTACTGAGCTAAGGCTCTGTATGCAATAAGAGAAGATTGACTCCTAAGAATTGAAGTCATCAATAAGTTTGATCTTATGGTCTTAGAAACCTTGGGGTGACTTAGTTTAATTGGGAAAGAGATGAAGCTAACATAAATCCAAACAGACTTACTGAGAGGAAAGTCATTAAAATAACCCAAGTGCTTAGATACATAACCAAAAGAATCTGGGGACAAATAATTCTGCACTAAAGGGCAATAAACATTTGGAAGAACTTATAAAAACAGAGACAGCAGAAGCAACTTGTCCAAAAGATAGGATGGGCAAGTGAACTTACTAGAGGAAAAAAAAGAAATCAACTGCTAAATAGAAAGATGGAACTAAAGATAAAAGTAAAAGTGGTCATTTTCTTTATCTCATGAGTTTCTATTAATCTTTTTTGTTCAGTGTGTAGAATATGCACTATAGCAGACTTTCAGATTACATTACTGAGAGTAAAAAAGCAGCATATAGCTCTCTGGATGAGTCTATTTACTCACTGGGCTTACCAGTAAAAGTGAGTGATAAGGTAGCAGCAATAAGGTGGCAGTAAGAGAAAGGATTACTTGATGACAAGAGAACTAGATTCTAGCACCAATTTTGCCATTAGTTAATTGTACTGAAATGGACAAGCCATTTGCCAGCTGAGGATCTTGGTTTCCTCACTGATAAAACCATGATATTAAACCAGATAATTCTAAGAATGATTTCAGCTTGATATGGTTTGGCTGTGTCCCCACCCAGATCTCATCTTAAATTATAGCTTCCATAATTCCCATGTATTGTGGAAGGGAGCTTGTAGGAGATAATTCAATCATGGGGATGGTTTCCCCCATACTGTCCTCATGGTAGTGAATAAGACCTTATGGTTTTATAAGGGGAAATCCCTTTCACTTGGTTCTTATTCTTTCTTGTGAGCTGCCGTGTAAGACATGCCTTTCACATTCTACCATGACTGTGAGGTCTCTCCAGCCATGTGGAGCTGTGAGTCCATTAAAACTCGTTTTCTTTATAAACTACCCAGTCTCGAGTATGTCTTCATCAGGAATACGGAAACAGACTAATACACAGCTCTACCCTTACCTGCTTCAGGCCTGGAGCTAGACCAGATGATCTCTTAAGGGCTCTTCCAATAAAGGAGCTCTGATTTTTAATTACAGAAAGACATAAATATTGCAAAAGTATATCCACCCTTATAAATACGTTTTGTGCTTATTATGCTTTGGATGACAGCTATTGGCAATCAAGGAATCAGCTGATTGTTTCAGCCCTCACTATATCAGTAGTCCCTTCAGTTTCTAAGGTGAGGCTAACTTTTTCTTCAGCTCACCATTATAAACACATCCTCCCCCCACGCTCCCCGCCCCCCTCTCTCAACCTATCTATCTAATTGAGTCTAAAATTTCCTTGGAGTAGGTCATACCTATTCACCCAGGTTAAGTTTGAAAGAAAGGTATTAAGAGATAGACCAGCCTCTGACAGAATCACCCCCTTGGGGTACAGTAGCTCAATTTTATCAGCCCAAGACTTTTGAGATCAACTCATGTTAATCAGAGTCACTAATTCACAACAGGAAATTAAGTTTAAAAAAAAGAAAAAACCCCTCAGGAGGGCAGAGCAACATCCTGAATAGAAGCATATGCTATCTGTCTCCGCTGGAAAAACACCAAATTTTAACTACTACACACAACAAAGCTCTTTCACGAGAACCAAAAATCAGGCAAGCAATCACAGTACCTGGCTTTAACTTTACATTGCTGAAAGAAGCACTGAAGAGGCTAGGAGACACAGTCTTACATCATTGACACTGCCTCTTCTCCCCTACTCCCCAGCAGCAGCAGTGTAGGATGGAGCATCTGTGCACTTTGGGGAGGAAGAATGCAGCCACTGCCTAGGGGACATTACATTGAACTCAGAACTGCTCTGTCACAGAAGATAGCAAAGCCCTGCTGGGCTTAGCCAGTGCCTTTGCGTAGAAGAAGCATTTGAATCAGATCTAACCAAAGGAGAATTGCCCATCCCAGCAGATGGTACTCAAGTTTCTCTACTGGCCAAAGTGATCTGGGGTCTTAGGTAAACTTGACAGGTGGTCTAGGACACAAGAACTGAAATTCTTGGGCAAGTCCTAGTGCTGGTCTGGGCTTAGAGCCAGTGGACTTGGGTGGGGGCACATGACCTAATGAGATACCAGATGCAGTAGCAAAGGGAGTACTTGCAGCATCCCTCCCCAGTCCCAGTCAGTGCAGCCCACAGCAGTGAAAGTGACCCCTTTATTCTGCTTGAGGAGAGGAGAGAAAAGAGTAGAGAGGACTTTGCCTTGCATCTTGGAAACCAGCTCAGACATGGTAGAATACGGCACCAGGCAGAGGTGTGAAGCCCCCATTCTAGGCCTTAGCTCAAGGAGATTTCTAGATATACCCTTGTTCAAAAGAGAATCTGCTGCCTTGAAGGGAAGGACTCAGTCCTGTCGGAATTTATCACCTGCTGTCAAAAGAATCCTTCGATCCTAAATAACCAACAGCAATATCTAGGCAGTACACTGTGGGCCTTGGGCTCTGAGACGTTTGTTCAGGTGTGACCCAGCACATTCCCAGCTATGGTGGCTATGGTGAAAGATTCCTTCTGTTTGAGAAAAGCAGAGGGAAAGTAAAGGGGACTTTTTCTTGCATCTAAGGTACCAGCTGAACCACATAGGGTAAAGCGCCACGTGGACTCTTGGGGTCCCAAGTCCAGGCCAGGGATCTTGGACAGCATTTCTGAACCTGCCCTGGATTGGAGGGGAGCCCACTCCCGTGAAGAATGAGTCCCAGTCCTGACAGCATTCACCACAAGCTGGGGACTGGAGAGCCTTTGGACTTTAAGTGAGCATTGGTGGTGGCCTAGCAGAACACTTCATGGGCTGGTGGTGGTGATGCCAACTGGGAAATGTTCTTCTACCTGTAGAAACGGGAGGAAAGAGCAGGAAGGACTTTGCCTTGTGATTTGAGTGTCAGCTTAGATTCAGTATAATAGAAAATCAGGTACATTTCTGAGGCTTTTTACTCCAATCCCCGGCTCTCAGATAGCATTTCTGGACACACGCAGGGTCTGAGGGAACACATTGCTCTGAAAGAAGGGACAAAAATCTGGCTGGCTTTGTCACCTCCTGATTATAGAGACCTAGGGCCTTGCAGGAACACAGGTGACAGCCAGGTATTAGTTAGAGTGGGCCCCGGGGGAAGATCCAGTACCATACTGGCTTCAGGTCTCAACCAGCATAGTCCCAATAGTAGTGACCACAGGGGTGCTCATGTCTCCTCAGCCCCAGTTCCAGGCAGATCAACACAGAGAGGATGACTTCATTTTGGGGGGAGAAAGTATAAGAAAAGAACAAGAGTCTCTGCCTGGTAATCCAGAGAGTTCTTCCAGATCTTGTCCAAGACTACCAAGGTGGTAACTCCATGAGTCTGCAAGAGCACAGCGTTCTTGGTCTTGGGACCAGAGTCCCTTCAAATATCTGGAAAGCCTTCCTGAGAAGGATGGGCACAAATAAGCCCTGATTGCAAAGACTACAATAAATGCCTAACACTTCACTGTCAAACACTGACAAACATTGACAAGCATTAAGATCATCCAAGAAAGTATGACCTCATCAGATGAACTAAATGTGGCACCAAGAACCAATCCTGAAGAAACAGAGAAATGTGCTTTCAGACAGAGAATTCAAAATAGTTATTTTGAGGAAACTCAAAGAAATTCAAGATAACACAGAGAAATAATTCAGAATTCTATGAGATAAATTCAACCAAGAGATTGAAACAATTTAAAATAATCAAGCAAAAATTCTAGAGTTGAAAAATGCAATCGACAATGAAGAATGCATTGGATTCTCTTATAATAGAATTGATATAGCAGAAGAAAGAATTTGTGAGCTTGAAGAAAGGCTATTTGAAAATACACAGTCAGAGGAGACAAAGGAATAAAGAATAAAAAACAAGCATGCCTACAAGATCTAGAAACTAGCTTCAAAAAGGCAAATCTAAGACTTATTGGCCTTAAAAAGGCAGTAAAGAGATAGGAGTAGAATATTTTTTCAAAGGAATAATATAACTTCCCACACCTAGAGAAAGATATCAATATCCAAATATAAGAAGGTTATAGAACACCAAGCAGATTTAACCCAAAGAAGTCAAACCTGAAGTCTTTTAATAATCAAACTCCCTAAGGTCAAAGATAAAGAAAGGATCCTAAAAGCAGGAAGGGAAAAGAAACAAATAACAAAAAATGCTGCTTTAATACATCTTGCAGCAGACTTTTCAGTGGAAACCTTACAGGCCAGGAGAGAGTGGCATGATATATTTAAAGTGCTAAAAGAAAAAACTTTTACCCTAGAATAGCATATCCAGTGAATATATCCTTTAAGCATGAAGGAGAAATAAAGACCTTCTCAGATAAACAAAAGCTAAGGGATTTCGTCAACACTAGGTCTATCCTACAATAAATACTGAGTTCTTCAATCTGAAAGAAAAGAACATTCATGAGCAATAAATAATTAACTGAAGTTACAAAAATCACTGGTAATAGCACATAGAATATTATAACATTGTAATTGTGGTGTGTAAATTACTCTTATTGTAAGTAGAAAGATTACACAATGAACCAATCAGAAATAACTATAACAACTTTTCACAACAGACAGTACAATAAGTCATAAAGAGAAACAACTAAAAGTTAAAAAGTCGAAGAATGAAACTAAAGTGCAGAGTTTTTATATTTCATTTTTGCTTCTTTGATTATGCAAACAAGTTAAGTGTTAGGTTGTCGTCAGCTTCAACTGGAAAACATTCAGTGGATACACACACACACAGAGACGCACACACAAAGCAAGAAATTAAATTATACCACCAGAAAAAAATAATCTTCACTAAATGGAAGACAGCAAGGAAGGAAAGAAGGAAGAGATGATCACAAAACAATCAGAAAACAAATAACAAAATGGCAGGAGTAAGTCCTGTCTGTCTTATCAATAATAACAATAAGTGTAAATGGACTAAACTCTCTAATCAAAAAACAGAGTGGCTGAATTGATAAAAGAAAAAGCAGTGCCCTATGATCTGTTGCCTATAAGAAACATACTTCACCTATAAAAACACACATAAAGTGAAAACAAAGGGATAGAAAAAGTATTCCATGCTAATGGAAACCACAAAAGAGTAGGGGTAGCTATACTTATGTCAAATAAAATAGATTTCAAGATAAAAACTGTAAAAACAGATGAAAAGCCTAATTATGTAATGTAAATGGGTCAATTTAGCAAGAGGATATAACAATTGTAAATATATATGTACCCAAGAGTGTCTTACCCAGATATACAAAACAAGTATTATCAGAGCTAAAGAGAGAGACAATACAATAATTGCTGAAGACTACAGCATCCCACTTTCAGCATTGGACAAATCTTCCAGACAGAAAATCAACAAAGGAACATTGGATTTAATCTGCCCTGTAGAACAAATGGACCTGATAGATATTTACAGAACATTTTATCCAATGGCTACAGTGTACACATTTTCTCCTCAGCATGTGGATCATGTCAAGCATAGGCCATATGTTAGGTCACAAAACAAGTCTTAAAACAGTCACAAAGACTGAAATAATATCAAGCATCTTCTCTGAAAACAATGGAATAAAACTAGAAATCCCTAACAAGAGAAATTTTGGAAACTATACAAACACATGAAAATCAAACAATATGCTCCTGAATAATCAGTAGTCAATGAAGAAAATTTTAAAAATTCTTGAAACAAAAGATGATAAAGGAAACACAACATACCACAACCTATGGGATACAGCAAAAGCAGTACTAAAAGGGAAATATACAGCTATATGTGCCCACATCAAAGAAGAAAATTTTCAAATAAATAATCTAATGATGCCATCTTAAAGAACTATAAAGGCAGAGCAAACCAAACCCAAAATTAGTAAAGGAAAAAAATATATATCAGAGCAGAAATAAATGAAATTGAAATGAAGAAAATAATAGAAAAGAATAATGAAATAACTTGGTTTTATGAAAAGATAAAAAAAACTGACAAATCTTTAGGCAGAGTAAGACAACAAGAAAGAAGACCTAAATAAATAATATCAGAGATGAAAATGAGACACAACAACTAATACTGCAGAAATTCAAAGAATCATTAGTTGCTGCAATGAGCTACTGTATGCCAATAAATCAGAAAATCTAGAGAAAATGAAATCTAAAGAAACTATGAGAAGTGATAAATAAGTTCAGTAAAGTTGCAGTACACAAAATCAACATACAAAAATAATTAGCATTTCTATATGCCAACAGAGAAGAATCTGAAAAAGAAATTTAAAAAGTAATCTCATTTACAATAGCCACAAATGAAATTAAATACCTAGGAATTAACCAAAGAAGTGAAAGATCTCTACAATGAAAACTATAGAGCACTAATGAAAGACACTGAAGAGGATACCAAAAAATGGAAAGATATTCCATATTCATGGATTGGAAGAATTAATATTGGTAAAATGCCCACACTCCACAGAGCAATCCACAGACTCAATGCAATACCTATCAAAATACCAATGACATTTTTCACAGAAAAAGAAAACACAATCCTCAAATGTATATGGAATCATAAAAGATCTGGAATGATCAAAGCTATCCTGGGCAAAATGAAGAAAACTGGAAGAATCAAATTACATTGCTTCAATTTATACTACAGAGTTATAGTAACCAAAACAGCATGGTACCGGCATAAAAACAGACACATAGAACAACAGAATAGAGAACCCAGAAACAAATCCATATGGCTACAGTGAACTCATTTTCAACAAAGGTGTGAAAAACATATTTAAGGAAAAGACAGTCTCTTTGATAAGTGGTGCTGGGAAAACTGTGTGTCCATATACAGAATAATGAAACTTGACCCTTATCTCTCACCATATACAAAAATCAAATAAAAATCTATTAAAAACTCAAATCTAAGACCTCAAACTATGAAACTACTATAAGAAAACATTGGGGAAACTCTCTAAGACACTGATTTAGACAAAAATTTCTTAATACGGTACAAGCACAGGCATTGAAAGCAAAAATGCACAAATGAGATTACAAGTTAAGAAGCTTCTGCACAGCAAGGAAGTAATCAACAAAGTGAAGAAACAACCCACAGAATGAGAGAAAATATTTGTAAACTACCCATCTGCCAAAGGATTAATAGGCAGAATATATAAGAAGCTCAAACAACTCTCTAAGAAAAAAATCTAATCATCTGATTTTAAAATGGGCAAAAGATTGGATGGAAGCATATTTAAGGAAAAAAAAAATGAGCAAAAATTTTTAATAGATATTTTTCAAAAGAAGACATACAAATGGCAAACAGGCATGTGAAAATGTGCTCAACATCATCAGAGAAATGAAAATCAAAACTACAATGAGATTCATCCCGTCCCAGTTAAAGTGGCTTTTATTCAAAAGACAGACAGTAACAAATACTGGAGAGAGGCTAGGTATAGTGGCTCATGCCTGTAATCCAAGCACTTTGGGAGGCCAAGGTGGTGGATCACCCGAGGTCAGGAGTTCAAGACCAGGCAGCCTGAAAAACACGGTGAAAGCCCGGCTCTACTAAAAATGCAAAATTAGCCAGGCGTGGTGTTGCATGCCTGTAATCCCAGCTACTTGAGAGGCTGATGGAGGAGGATCACTTAAACCTGGGAGGCATAGGTTGCAGTGAGCTGAGATAGTACTGTTGCCCTTCAGCCTGGGCAACAAGAGCAAAACTCTGTCTAAAAAAGAAAAAATACTGGAGAGAACATGGAGTAAAGGGAACCACCTTGTACACTCTTGATCAAAATATAAATTAATAGAACCACTATGGAGAACAGTTTGAAGATTCCTCAAAAAACTAAAAGTAGAGCTACCAGGAATCCCACTGCTGGGTATATATCCAAAAGAAAGGAAATTTGTATATGAAGAGATATCCACAGTCCCGTGTTTATTGTGGCACTATTCACAATAGCCAAGATTTGGAAGCAACCTAAGTGTCTGACAACAGATGAATGGATGAAAAAAATGTGGTACATCTACACAATGGCATACTTTCAGCCATAAAAAAAAAAGTAAGATCATGCCATCTGCAGCAACATGGATGCAACTGGAGGTCATTATGTTAAGTGAAACGAGACAGGCACAGAAAGACAACTTTGTATTTTCTCACTTATTTCTGGAAGCTAAAATCAAAACAATTGAGCTGATGGAGAGAGCACATAAAAGGATTGCTACCAGAGGCTGGGAAGGCAGTGGGGAAGTGAGTGAGACCAGGGATAGTTAATGGGCACAAAAAAAAAAATAGAATGAATAAGATCTAGTATTTGATCACACGACATGGTGACGATAGTCAATTATAACTTAATTGTACATTTTTAAAAAACTAAAAGATTGTAACTGGATTGTTTTTAACACAAAGGATGAATGCTTGAGAAGATGGATATCCCATTTTCCATGATGTGATTATTATGTATTTCGTGCCTATATCAAAGTATCTCATGTACCCCATAAATATACACATCTATTATATACACACAAAAATTAAAAATAAAAAACCTCTCAAGAAGTCTGAAGTATCTAAGCTAACTGCTCAGTGTATTCTCAGTGATATCTAACTTCTGTGAGGCTGTTGCACGCTTGGCTGAGAGCCAGAGTCAAGGGAATGGGATATTTTTAAGTCTTTTCAAGACTTGAAGGCTGGACACACTCATTTCCATTCTAGATGGGTAAAGAATAAGTGAGCACTCATGCTAATTAGCTAGATTGCTTCTCTCTGGACAAGACTGGATATGCAGAGACTTACTCTTCCTGTCCTCTTCCCTTTTTCTAGCTTTCATGAATTCCACCACCCTGTAGATACCATAGCATTGCCTCTTCAAGCAGGCAGAGAGTAATGTGAGTATTTAGGTTAACTCCTTCTGAAATTTCAACTTAGACCCAGGCCAAGGCGTTGGCCATCCTAATCTACAGTCTCCTCAGCAAAACAGATAGAAACCGTCTGAGGGTGAGACGCTTCTGTGAGTAAAACATGCACTCTCATGCATGCTATTCCACTCTTAAAGGCTGACTTTTCCTGAAACTCCCTTAAATTCTGAGAGCACCTCTGAGAAGCTGCCTACGTACCTACCATAGCCTTGAGTAAGCATGGACTAAAATAATCTGTTTATCTTTGGTCTCAACCTGTAATGTTTTGAGGAAGCACACTTTACAAAATCCTTCTAGTAATATGTGGTGATTAAAGTCCCCAAGGTGTCTGAAAGAATTTGAGTGGAAATTTAAAGCATCAAGCTCACTATGGGTACCCCCCAAGGAGATGCCACGTGGAAGCACTGAACTTGCACGTGGTGGGTCCTAGCTGACAGAAGATGCTGACTGGGTGTAAGCAGGTACAGAGCCTGCCCCGAGGAAGAAGGAGCGTCCCCCAGGATCTGTCTGTGAACTTCTCTGTTGATGTTCTTTCACTGCTATGGAGAAGCCTCAAAGATTCTCAGCACTACCTAGAATCAAATGGTATTTTTCAAGCACCCTCGGAATCTTTAGTTTGGCAATAAACATCTATGATTCCAAAGGGTGGTTCTTTGTCATTCCTGCTGAGCTAATTCTCTCTTGCAGTCCAAACAGGCATAGATGAGCCTGTGGGCTCTGGAATTCCACATTTCAGGATGCCTACTTGCAGAAAAAGGGCAGATTGCATTATCATCTTAGTCACCACAACAGCTAGAGAAAAAAAATAGAACAGCCTTGTTCCACTTCCAGAAGGGGTTTTGTAGCAACCTTTTTGGAATCTGTCTTTGAATCTGCTGACTTCTTCAATCAGAGAGGGCATTCTTTCTCCTCTCTAGATTATTTTCTCATCATTTTTCCTCCAGTCTTGCTGACCGGATTAAGGCCACATCGTTAATGTCACCCGTAGATAACAAGTGTGTCCCCACCTCAGGATTGTTGGCCTTGAGGTTGTCTCTGGACATCTGCTCATGTACCCTGTGAGTTGCTCTCTCACCTTATCCAGACTTTTGCTCAAATGTGACATCATCAAGAGGCCTTCACTAACCATTCCACCATACACACTGCCTCATCATTCTCCATTCCCCATGTTCTGTTTTTCTGCATAGCATGTATCACCAGTTTTTTCAATCTAATTCCTCCAACTAGAGCATAAGTTTGATGAGAGTAGGAATTTCATTTATTTTATTTCCAGTTGTAACTCAAGGACCTAGAACTATACATGGTATATTATACCATTTTCACACTGCTATAAAAAACTAACTGAAACTGGGTTATTTATGAAAAAAGTGGGTTAGTTGACTCACAGTTCCACATGGCTAAGAAGGCCTCAGGAAACTTACAATCATGGTGGAAGGTGAAGAGGAAGTAAGGCATGTCTTACCTGGTGGCAGGAGAGAAAATGAGTGAAGGGGGAAGGGCCACACTTTTAAACCATCAGATCTGATGAGAACTCTACGACAAGAACAGCAAGGCGGAAGGTCTCCCCCATGATCTAATCATTTCCCACCAGACCCCTCCCCTGGGGATTACAATTTGAGATGAAAGGTAGGTGGGGACACAGACCTCTGGCCCCTCCCAAATCTCATGTTCTTCTCACATTGCAAAACACAATCATCCCTTCCCAGCAGTTTCACAAAGCCTTAACTCATTTCAGCATTAGCTCAAAAGTCCAAGTCCAGAGTCTTACCTGAGACAAGACAAGTCCCTTCCACTTATCAGCCTGTAAAATTAAAAACAAGTGGCTGGGTGCGGTGGTTCACGCCTGAATCCCAGCACTTTGGGATGCCGAGGCAAGTGGATCACAAGGGATAGAGACCATCCTGGCCAACCTGGTGAAACCCCATCTCTACTAAAAATGCAAAAATTAGCTGGGCATGGCGGCACGCACCTGTAGTCCCAGCTACTTGGTAGGCTGAGTCATGAGAATCACTTGAATCCAGGAGGTGGGGGTTGCAGTGAGCTGAGATCGCACCACTGCACTCCAGTCTGGTGACAGAGTGAGACTCCATCTCAAAAAAAACGAAAAAAAAAAAAAAAAACACAAGTTAATTACTTCTAAGATACAATGCACACAATGATGGTATAGGCATTGGGTAAATACTCTGATTCCAAATGGGAGAAACTGGCCAAAACAAAGAGGTTACAGGCCCCATGCAAGTAAAAAACCCAGCAGGGTAGCCATTAAATCTTAAAGTTTCAAAATCTCCTTTGACTCTATGTCTTATAGCCGGGCCACACTGATGCAAGGGGTGGCCTCCTTGCTCAAATGTGACACAAAGGAGTGGCCTCCTTGCTCAAATGTGACACTGATGCAAGGGGTGGCCTCCTTGCTCAAATTAAGAAGCCTTCACTAACCATCCCACCTGAAATTCCATGCACACTGCCTCATCATTCTCACATTCTCTTGTTTTTAATTTTACAGGCTGATAGGTGGAAGGGACTTACCTTGTCTCAGATGAGACTCCGGACTTGGACTTTTGAGTTAATGCTGAAATGAGTTGAGGCTTTGTGAAACTGCTGGGAAGGGATGATTGTGTTTTGCAATGTGAGAAGAACACGAGATTTGGGAGGGGCCAGAGGTGGAAGGATATGGTTTGGTTCTGTGTCACCACCTGTGGTTTGGCAGGGAACAGCCCCTGCAGCTGCTTTCACAGGCTGGCATTGAGTGCCTATGGCCTTTCAGGTGCCTAGCGCAAGCTGTCAGTGGATCTACCATTCTAGGGTCTGGAGGATGGTGGCTCTCCTCTCACAGCTGCACTGGGCAGTGCCCCAGTCAGGACTCTGTGAGGGGGCTTCAACCTCACATTTCCTTTCTGCACTGCCCTAGCAGATATTCTCTATGATGGCTCTGCCCCTGCAACAGACTTCTGCCTGGACATTCAAGCATTTCCATAAATCCCCTGAAATCTAGGCAGAGGTTCCAAAACCTCAACTCTTGCCTTCTGCACACCCAAAGGCCAAACACCATGTGGAAGCCTTGGGGCTTTCATCCTTTGTGAAGCCACAGCCTAAGCTGTACCTTGGCCCCTTTTAGCTATGGCCAGAGCTGGAATAGCTGGGACGCAGGGTGCCATGTCCTGAGGCTGCACAGAGCAGCAGGGCCGTGGGCCTGGCCGACAAAACCATTTTTTCTCCTAGGCCTCTGGGTCTGTGATGGGAGAGACTCCCTAGAAGATCTATGACATGCCCTGGAGACATTTTTCCCATTGTCTTGACTATTTACATTCAGCTCCTCCCTACTTGTGCAAATTTCTGCTGCTGGCTTGAATTTCTCCCCAGAAAATGGGTTTTTCTTTTCTACTGCATGATCAGGCTGCAAATTTTCCAAACTTTTATGCTCTGCTTCCCTTTTAAACATAAGTTCCAATTTCAGACCATCTCTTTCTTCATGCGTGTAAGTGTACACTTTTAGAAAAAGCCAGGTCACATCTTAAATGCTTTGCTGTTTAGAAATGTCTTCTGCCAGATATCCTAAATCATCTCTCATCTTCAAAGTTTCACAGATCTCTAGGGTAGGAGCAAAATGCCACCAGTCTCTTTGCTAAAGCACAGCAAGAGTGACCTTTCCTCCAGTTCCCAACAAGTTCCTCATCTCCATCTGAGACCACCTCAGTCTGGACTTCATTGTCCATATCACTATGAGCATTTTGGTCAAAAACATTCAACAAGTCTCTAGAAGCTTCCAAACATTCCCATATCTTTCTGTCTTCTGGGCCTTCCAAACTGTTCCAACCACTGCCTGTTCTCAATTCCAAAGTGTCTTACACATTTTCAGGTATCTTTATAGCAATGTCCCACTTCTCTCAGGGCCAATTTTCTGTATTTGTCTGCTTTCACACTTCTATAAAAAAACAGCCTGAGATAGGGTAATTTGTGAAGAAAAGAGGTTTAATTGACTCACAGTCCTGCCTGCCTGGAGAAGCCTCAGGAAACTTAAAATCATGGCAGAAGAGGAAGTGGAAGTAAGGCATGTCTTACACGGCAGCAGGACAGCAGGACAGCAGGAAAGAGAGAGAGCAAAAGGGGAAGTGCCACACTTTTAACATCAGATCTCATGAGAACTCTATCATGAGAACAGCAAAGGGAACAGGTGCCCCCAGGATTCAATCAGGCTTCTCCCCTAACATGTGGGGATTATAATTTGAGATAAGATTTGGGTGGGGACACAGAGCCGAATAATATCACCTAGTGTGTAGTAAACATTGAACAAAAATTTGCTGAAAGAAACAATAAGCAAACCAATTTGAGTTTTCTGCTTATTGAACTGATCAAGATTAGCACTTCACGATCTTGGCTATCCATCAGAATCACCTGGAGCCACTGAAAAATAGACGAGATTCTAGGGCTTTACTCCAGATTTACTAAAGCAAAATATCTGAAGGAAGAATGTTCAGGAATCTCTATTTTTAATAAACTTCTTGAAGTTTCTGATATACAGTCAGACATGAGAATCAGTGGTCTAGGCAACAGTTTCAGGAATACAGGAGGAAACACTACGTGATGGTTAAGGTGTGACTATTTAGTTCAGCCTGAATTTGACTCTCGGCTTTGCCATCTACTTGCTATTATATGTTACCAAACCTTTCCAAGCCTCAGCTTCTTTATATGAGTTGAGTATCCCTTATCAGAAATGTTTGGGAATGGAAGGGTTTTAGATATTGGATCGTTTGGATTTTTGAATATTTGCATATGTATAATTAAATATCTTGGGGATGGGACCCAAGTTTAAGCATAAAATCCATTTATGCTTCATATATAACTCATGTACATAAATAGGAAATAGTTTTACATAATATTCTTAATAATTTTGTGTATGAAATAGCTTTGATTGTGTTTAGACTACAATCCATCACATGAGGTTAGGTGTGGAATTTTCCATTTGTGGCACTGTGAGTGCTTAAAAAGTTTTAGATTTTGGAGCATTTTGGATTTCTGCAATTTGGATTAGAAATGCTCCACCCTTACTTAAGGTGAGTAAATAACACTATCATGCACTGCCAGAAATCTCAGGTTCTTGGGATATGTAAGCATCAGAAAAACAGCTTGTCTTTTCCCTGCAGACAATGAAGGACTGCAGGTGCAACGGTAGGACTACAGAATATTAGCACCAGCACTGAGGTGCAGCTCTGAAGCATCAGCTCAGGGGTGAGTGGTGGACCTTTCCTGGGTCCTTTCATTTAACAGCATGAGAAACACAATACAGTGTCCAAATGGCTTCCCACTGATAGCAAGGAAAGGCAGGCAGCCTATGGATGGATGGAGCTAAGTCTGAATCGGGGACTGACAACCACAGTCTAACTATATAGATGACCCTTCATCATTTGCTCAGGAATTGCTGTGGAATAAAATCATCTGACATATCTGCCTATGGCTGTGTTATTTGAGCTGGAACATAATGCAGGAAATGAACATTGCTTCAAGCTTAATTCACAATCCCTGACACCATTATCTTTCTCTCTAGCCAGAGCCTCAGGACGCATTTCACTTTTTATTCTTGCTTGATAGAAAGTCTCTATGAAACCAGCTCAGCAGATTATTGGAGGTGTGAGCGACCCTGTTTAGCCAGTAATGGTAATAGTATTAACTGTAACTAATGCATTTGGTATTAGTGAATATAATATCAGTGTAATTCCATAGCAATCCTTACATTCTTTTCTATGAAAATTCTATTGAATTGCCATGTATCAAGCCTTAGTACAGTCTTGCAGGCATATATATTATAAGACATTATTTATTTACATATATTTACTTAGTAAAAAAGATCTGTCCTGCTTCCTATTTATTTAATTCTCATTGTTAATCTTGTGTGTTACATATCACAATTCACATTTTTGTAGTGAAATCTGAGCTGTTTCCAGTTCATGACTTTCCTAAGGAACTGGGGTGGAAATGCCTTTGGAGGAAGGATGAGTGAGTATGTCCTGTCACTCACAAAGTAGATCCCAGTGGTGCATCAGTTACATCGTGGTAATTTGCGAGCACCTGCATTAACTGTGTCCTGTATGGTTTGTCTTTTCTTCCTCTACAGCACAGCTCAGCTGCGCTGGCAACACCTAGAAATTAGTCTTAATTTTTTTTTAAGTGTTTCTAGGTGACAAATTGCTAGAGATCAGAAGAATACATTTCCAGTGACACAATTCAAGAGCAGCAATTAATTAACTATGCATAGAAATGTCACTTAAAGAAAAGTCTATCAATATCCTAAAATTTCTTTTATAGATTTGTTATTAACTTCTAATTATAGACTAATTACCTTCTTCATTATCATAGAGGATCTTGGGTGTTGACGCAAAATCTATAGACAATGTCAATGAGACAGTGTGGAAGTAATATCCTCCCTCATTTCCTAATGTGTTACCTTCGCCATGTGAGTAAGGGAAAAAAGAGGAAGTCAGTCCCCATGTTACCGCAGGAGCAAAGCTGTCAGCTTGAGAATCCTGCTGTTAAAATGCAGTGATGGAATTTTCAGCAACCAGGAAAATGACTCCACTGAACCTTCTGAGTTATCTTCAAAGAGAAGTTTAAGGTGATTGATGAGAACAAGAAAAAATGGGCTTTGTTTTCAGATAGCAGCTTTGAGATGAATCACTGATGTAGCTAGCCTGGAACAGAAAACAGAAAGCATGTGTGCGTGCGTGCGTGTGTGTAAGAGACAGAGAAATGGACAGAGAGACAATGCCCATGTGTGTTTGGGAATTTGTCTGCAAGCTCACAAGAAAGAGAGAAAAGACTTGTTTTTTTAGAAAATGAAATGGAAGGTTCAATAAAACAGAAGACAATGTTATCATTATGGGGAAAAGAATTCAATCATATTTGATAGATGCTTTCTGTTCACTTGCATGCAACCTTAATAGATCTAATCACATTACTCTCCAGACATGCTTCTCTTTCTATAGTAAATAATACCATCACCCTCTTCTGCTCGTTGGTCACAAGTTATATTATCCTGTAAACCTGAAAGTCACTTCTTATTTCATTTAAGTCAACTAGAAAGACAAAGTACACAGCCAGTTTGTGTTTAACCAAGAAAGCAGAAAGCCTTTAATTCCCATGAGTTTCACAGCACTGTATGGGAAATTTCCAGGAAAGGCTGGATACGCACTCATTGGTATAGTGAGGTTGAGAGCCAGTGCCATTCACCACAATGTGATTTTCCAAGAGGGTAGTGTTATCTGTGTTGTTGTATGCCCAACATCACTATGGTGCCTTGTTCACATTATATGCTCAATAAACATTCTTGGAATAAATGTATGTGTTTTGATTTTGTGACCTGATGGTGCTTCTGAGGTCCATTTTGCAAGGGAACACTACAAAAACAAAAACAAAATATTTATCTCCCCTCTACCCTTTCCTCCAGCACGCACACAACAGACTACAGCTGCTATAATAGATTTATACTGTGGCTTTCTTTTTCAGTCTAGGATCCATGATTATTTTTTTCTATCCCTTTGACAGGAAAGTTTATGAAGAATCCTTTTAAAATGTGATTATCCTAACAACTTATTAAGAGAAGCCATGGAAGGAAATATCAAAAGAATCCCATATGAGACAGAAATCTACAGTTTCTTCCTCTGGATGGTCACTATGTACTCTGTTTAAAATACTGCAAGACGACATTTCCTTGAATATTTAGGAACCAAAAGCTTCTGAATGATGGGAGTGAAGGGATGATGGCCAGTCCTTAGATCATACAAGGATTTTTATAGCCTTAAGAACTATATTCTTATACCCTGCCAACTTTTTCACCCCTTCTCTATTTTTAAAGTAATTATACAGCCATTGGCTAATTTTTTAAACAATCAAGTGAAATGTTGCTGAGAACTCTTGACACAAGCCTGAAGTTCACTTAATCCCAAACTAATACGGATCTGCCCTCTTTTTTCCACGTTATTTGTTTACTCATTTTATTTCTATAAGAACTGAACAGCAGAAGTTTCATCATTATAAGATAACGGGTGAAAGTATTGGGGGACAAAATAAAGTTTCAATAAGACTGTTGATGACCATAATTGATCCTTCTCCACGCCTCTCGTGTAAAACATAGAACACACACGGTTTATCGTTGGCCTAAATGAGTGAGTCTTACTTGCCTCTTTGATGCCAGTAAATAATATAATCCCTACTGATGTTTAAAAGAAAGGTGCGGAACGAGGCAAGGATTTTTCCAGGAAAACTATGTACAAAAATGATAAAGTGGTCACATTTCAGATTGAAGTACTGTAGCTCTTAGCTTCTCTGAGTTGACCATGTGACTACATAGACACACTCACAAGAGACATTTTACTAGGAGAATGCTAATGTTCTCTGGAACAACACTTGTAAGCCTCTACCCTATACATCTTCTCCTTGTTGACAATTCCCTAGGAAGTCAAATTATAATAAGTACTTTGGTTGGTAAGCACGGAGTCAGCTAAAGGGATGTTAGTCATCTAATTCAAATGTTTAATAGCACCAGGTTCTGAGAATCTTGTGGGTACTTTACACAGAGGGAATCAGATAGGTCAGTCACTGAAGAGTATCTGTATGTGCATGGTCAATATTTGCTGGTATGACTCTCCTTTACTCTGCATATGTTGCTATAAAAATTGCTCTGATTATTACATTCCTCCTTTAGCTAATCAGCTTAATATCTTTTCCCAGCTGTCTCTAGAGGAAGTTTGTCCCCATACTTCAGGGACAGGGGTAGCATAAAATTCTCCCCTGTCCTCTATTGCAATTTACAGACTATTTCACTATTTCTATATACTACATGCACATACATATATATGTACACACACACACAGGCACATATCCTCCTATTCCTTTGAGATACATACCATCCAGATGCCACTGACAGCCTCTCCTCTTGCCATTATCCATCAACTTTCTCATCACTCCTCCCACTCCACTGAAGAATCTGCTTCTGCCTTGCAGGGGTCTCAACCTCAACATTTTCATAAACAAATTATTCAATATCCTGGCCACTTTGAACTCTTCATCCGTAACAATTTTTCCTTTCACTGTTTAAACGCTCATTTCCTTTCCATGCCTGTTTTCTCCCCAAACTGCCCCATTGCTAAAATCTCAAACTTCCTTCTCTCCAGCCACCACCCTTTATTCAGGTACTGCCCAGTACAACAAGCTCTCAGCCCATCGAGGTCCGCAGGACACTGACAACCCCACTGGATCACTACCATTTGTCCCCCTTGCTCAGCTCACATTTCTCGGTGTTTCTGTTCAATCACTCTCCGGCAAAAACTTTTAACAACCTTTCCTTAAGTCTCTGCATTTTACACTCCTGGCAAGGCTGAAACTCAGGACAACCTATGCCATTTTCCTTCTCTGTTCCTACCTCCTACTAAAGCTCCTGACCACTGCTGAAGAAAAATCACACTCCTGAAGTAAAACCACTCTCTCTTTAAATTCATTCTCACACTTGAAATTTGTATTCAATACTCCTGGAAAATGCTATGATTCTTTGTTAGTCTCACTGCAGTTTCCCTGAAACAAGATTCCTTTTTTCTCCTCTTTCCTCAAACCTCCCACTAACCCTATTTTACCCTCATACCCAGTAGGTGATTTTTAAAATAATACATTGAAGAATAGCAACCATCAAGTAAGAACATCATCTTCCTACCAATGACACCTGTCTTCCTCCCATACCTGCTTACTGGCCCTAATCGTGAAGGTCAAGTTCACATTCTTTCTGAGCTTTTCAAGAACTTTGCTCTTCAGTTACCTACATCTCTTCTGCATCATCTATGTCTTTCCATCTGCTTACTTAACTTCTTCAGTAAACAAACATGTTTTAGGATCTCCCATCTTACATATATCTACACAAAGGTGTGCACATGCACACCCACACACACAAACATACACACACAATATCTCCATTGACCAGATAGTCCCTGCCAGTTTCTTCCCCATTTATCTCCCCTCATCTTAACCAAATGTCTTGGAAAAAGTTGTCTACATACAAATGACCTCTGCACTTCCTCATGTTATATTCACTCATTAACCCACTGCAATCTACTATGCGACCTAGATGCATCTCTGTCTTATCAAGGTTATCAGTGATTTCCACATTGGCCAGTCTAAGAGACACTCCTCTGTCCTTATTACACTCAATCCTTCAGTATCATCTAACACAATTGCCATCTCCCTCCTGCTCCGGCACCCTGCTCTCTGGACTGCTGCCTACTTTACACACCTGGTGTCTTTCACCCCTATGGACCACTCTTTCTCTGTTCTCATGGCTACTGATCCCCCTCTACCCGACATTTCACTGTGACAATTCCCTAGGAAACTTCATCTTGGGTTGCCTTCTTGCTCTACACATATCCTGCAGGTGTATCACAAATAGTTTTGCTTTAAGTACCATAAGTGTGCTACTGATTTCCACATTTATATCTCTGGTCCAGGCTTTTCCCTTGAATTTCAGGCTTATATATACATCCAGCTTCCAATTTGACAGCTCTACTTGGATAACTCCCAGATGTCTGAAACTTCAATACACAGAACTAATTCCCAATCTCTTTGTAAAAATTATCTCCTCAACAACTTTATCTTCTCCATCTCAGTTAGAATGTCACTCCATCCACCGTGGTACTCAAGCCAGGAGCCCCCACATCACATCTATTTGCAAATTCATTCTACTATACTTTGAAATACATTTCACTTCCATCACCTCAGTTGAGGCCTCCATCTGCTCTTGTCTGCAATCCCGCAACAACCTGCAAACCCATCTTCCCATTTCCAGTCATGCCCCTCTCAAATCCATTCACAAAAAACCACAGGCATGATCTGTTGAAACATGCATCAGGTTTTGTCACTGCCTGTTTAAAATACCTAATTGCTTTTCACTGCATGCAAAATTAGTCAAATTCTCTACCATTGCCTACAAGACCCTCCATGACCACAACACAGCTATGGCTCCAAACTCATCTTAAAACATGCTCGTACTCCCTATGTTCTAATCATACCATCTTCTTTCAATTCCTGAAAATTCTGGACTTGTATCTGCCTCAGAGCCTTTACACGTGCTACACTCTTTGCCAGGAATACTTCTTCCATAATACCTTCAGGAATACTTCCCGTAATACCTTTATTTTTACAAGGCTCCTCCTACTCATCCTCTAAGACAGTCTCAGCTTACCTGAGACCTTTGCTCAGCTTTCCTAAAGCAGCCGTCTCCCCTCTCCCCGCCGCCCACATACTCTATTATCTATCTCAGCCCTTGGTTCATTTCCTTAGGAACATGTAGCACAATTTTCGGTTCTTTTAACACACGTTTAAAGTATATTCACTTGTGCTGGTCTGTCTTTCATTGGCGTTTAAGCACAGGAGGGAAGGAACTTCCTCTGCCTGTTCACTTGCCGTTATATTCTTCATGAGTGTTTGGCACATGCAAAGTTCCCAAAATATATTTCTTGAATTAATAAGTAAATGAGTATCTTTAAATAAACACTGGCGCTTTCTTCTCATATTCACTACAATAACCTTTTTTCTTTGAGGAGGCATTTTATAAAAAAACACAATGAAAAACCTGGATGGGCAATTTGGATTTAGAAGCTAGGCCTCCATTAGATGAGTCTTCCAGAAACTCCAGATTGCTCTGTGTTTGTTCTGGGTGAGAGATGGAAAAGGTGTGGAGAGGTATGTTTGCAAAAGGGTGGAGAAAAGCACAACTCTCTCAAGGGAGGAGTATATTTTCTAACATAGAAAGACATTAACCACAGATACAGAGGATCTGCCTTCCATCAAAAAGCTCCTTATTTCTGTCAGTGTTTCTTTTTTCTTCTTTCCTATCCCTTTGCCGTCTCTTTCCATGTAATTACCAAAGTAGCGGCCATAGAAGGGGCAATCAGACAGAGCACACAGACCTGCTAAGGCCTCTGGCCATGAAAGGAGAAAGAGCCAGAGGAGAAACAAACCTCAGGAGAGACAGAATAGGGATTCAAAAGAAAACCAGCACCAGGCTCCCAACCATCAGATTTGTTTCTCAGTTAATTCTGAATTTGCAGAAGGCAGCAAGAGGTCAAGGAAAGAGCATGTGCTGGGTACTGGTTTCCTAGGGCTGCTGTAACAAACCACCACAGACTTACTGGCTTAAAGTAATGCCATTCATTACCTCACAATTCTAAGGTCAGAAGTCCAAAATGAGTCTCACTGGGCCAAAATCAACATGTCAGCAGAGCTTTGTTCCTTCTGGATACTCTAAGAAAAAAAAAGCTCGTTGCTTTTTCCAGCTTCCAGAGACTGCCCAACTCCTTTTCTCGTGGCTACATCACTTTGACCTTGTCTTCTGTTTTCACCTCTCCTCTGACTCTGACCCTCCTGCTCCCCTCTTACAAAGAGCGGGGTCATTACCTCGAGTCCACTCAGATAATATGGGATAACCTCCCTTATCTGAAGAGCCTTAACTTAATCACATGGGAAAAGTCCCCTTTTTCATGTAAAGTTATCTATCCACAAGTTCTAGAGATTAGGATATAGGCATGTTTGGGGAACCATTATATATTCCACAAGAGCTGGGTTCCCATATTAGGCTGGTCACTTAGGTACTGCTCTATCCCAGGCACTATGCCAAGCACTTTACAGATGACTTTATTTAACCCTCATTAAATCCCTGAAATAGAGGTACTCTCATCTGCATTTTATATATGCAGAAATTGCAGTTTAGTGACATGAAGACACTTGGTCCTGTGGTCCCATGTCTGTAACTCTGGTAAGGCAGAAATGTAAACCCATCGGGAGGCTGAGGCAGGAGAATTGCTTGAACCCGGGAGGCGGAGGCTGCAGTGAGCCAAGATTGTGCCACTGCACTCCAGCCTGGAGCCTGGCAACAGAGTGAGACTCTGTCTCAAAAATAAAAAAAATTAAAAAAGAAAGAAATGTAAACCCATGTCTGCTTAGCACCAAAACCCAGACACCAGACTGCTGTGTGAGACGAACTTCTGTATTAACAGGTGCAGGCATTTAAAAAGTCTGATAAATGGCAAGCCATTATTGTTTATATAGTACATACTACTTAACTACAAACAACAATACTACTTCTCTGAGTATTAGATCCCTCATATGATTATACATTCGTGCCTTCATTTGGAAAACATTTACAAAGGTTTATATTCCTCTAGGCACTGTCCTACAGAATTAAACACTGCACTAAAATTTACTGTGCAGTTTAAAGGAAATGCTGACTTAGCTTAAGGCCCATCATACAGAATATGCCCCTCAATACTAGTTCACCTCTCTCTTTTTTACCTTAGATTGTAAATTCCCAAGGCTTTGTCCTGATTGTTCTGATTTGCTTGTGTGTGTTTCTCTCACTGCCATTTAGTGCACACATAGTGGTGACTTCATATGTTGGCTAAGTTGGCTTGATTTCTGTGTGGATTATATCTGATCATGTCAAGGCAATGACTTTTAATAGTTCTATTCTTCCAATGGGTTTTTGTAAGTTAAGTTATAATCTAAAGAAGTCGAAGGATCATGATTTTTAAAGTAACAACTGCATTCTAAAACTGGAGTGGTATCTTGCCATAGTTCCTTAACTCTGCTTCCCAATGCATGAGAATGAGGTGGGTTGGGAAGATGGAGAGGTGAGCAAATCCTAGTGCTGGTGAAGGAATACGAGGATAGGCAAAAGACTCCAAAATGTGGCCAAACAGTAGATCTGACAGTCATATACGGGTAGACTCTTACATGCAAAGAAGATCCCATTATAAGTGAACCTGCATGTCACTGCAAATGTTCTATGTGATTTGGGGTAAGAAGCTTTTCATTAACTTCCTATCATTTATTCTTTGACTCTTTTTTACTTCCTACTATTTTGTATCACCATTTCTTATCTACTTCCTCATTTATCTTGCTGTATCATGTTATCTTTTATAAGCAATCCTCACTATAAAAAATAAAATGTAATAAAGCTACATTGGGATCCTTTTAAATTTTCTGCAAGACAAGTATCTGTGAGTCAGTCATGGTGGCCCATGCTTGTAGTCCCAGCTACTTGGGAGGCTGAGTCAGGAGGATCACTTGAGTCCAGGAGTTCAAGAGCAACCCGGGCAACATAGCAAGAACCTATCTCTAAGAAAAGAATTTAGAGTTAAAACAAAATTTTTCAACAAACCAATAAGTGTCTGAGAAACTAATTTTTTAGCTCAGATCTCTGAATAAATCACTAGAGTGTGGGTAAACTTAAAATCCCTTGCCAAATCTGAGTCAGGGTGATGAGGCAGCAAAGTCAGACTCTGCTGGAGCACCAGGGTGCCACTGATGGACGACTCAGTAACTTGACTCATTTTGTCAGGTTGTCAGAAACTCGTTGAGGACCTGAAAATTTAATCTAAAAATGTCCATAATTTAAATAACTGCTGGGAAAAAGTTGGGGGGTTGGGTATGCGATAAGCAAAGAAAGTATAGAGTCTTCTCTGAGCCCTCTCATTGCTGGTAAGATTAGAAGAAATCAAAGAAGAGGAGTGTATTGCAAAGTGGGAGCTGATATTCCTTAGTGTTGAAGAGTATCTTCTCGAAGGATTAAATTCTGTGTCAAGTGTTTTGGATTTTAATTTACAGTCATTAATGTTAAATGACTGAGTCTAAATAAATGTTACATGAGTAAGTAACAAATAAATGCCTTAATGAAATGGAAGAGGAATGAAAATGACTCTAAATGAAATTTCTAACAACCTGTCATTCTTTTTTCTACTCTGTTTTCCAAGTGATTTTCACTTAATTCTGGGTTTAGAAAAGTAATACAGGACATAAAGAGATCACTGGAACAGGCATCAGAAGAGCTGATTCTTAGTCTTTTTTCTGCCAATAACCATTTATGTGCTGTGAAGGTAAGTTTTAAGAGTCAACTTGACTGAATTGAGGGATGCCTAGATGGCTGGTGACACATTGTTTCTGGGTGTGTCTTTGAGGGTGTCTCAGAGGAGATGGACTGGGAGTCAGTGCACTGAGAGACGAAGACTGGCCCTCAATGGCTGCAGTTGTCATTCAATGGGATGGGGACCCAGCTGGGAAAAACAGGAGACGAACTTTCTCTCCCTCTCTCCATTTTGGAATGGGACTCTTTTTCTTCCCCTGCCCTTAAACATCAGAATCCAGGTTCTTTGGCTTTAGGGCTCTGAAACTTGTAACAGTGGCCTTTGGAAAGTTCTTAGGCCTTCAGCCTTAGACTGGGGGCAGCATCATGGGCTTGCTGGGTTTTAAGGCTGCTAGACAAGCCATACCACTGGATTCTCAGAAAGCTCCAGCTTGAATATGGCCTATCATAAGACTTTCCCACCTCTGTGATCCGGTGAGTCAATTTCCTCCAGTAAATCTCCTTCCATATAGCCTACTGGTCTGCTTTCTGTAAAATCCTGAGTAATACACATGTTTTTAGAAAGGACTTAATTACTATGGTTTGTTTTCATTTTCTGTCAAGTAAATGGGTTAAACTAGATACATTGTTAGCCTCCTTCAGACTTTAAAACATGCATGGCCAATTTGCTTCTGAAGAGTTTATTAGTGTATGTTTTCAGAACCCTTATTTTGCAGGATGTTAATGTAAGTTACAAGAAAAAACATAGTTCTGTGGTTCAGACAAATGTGGAAAATGTAGAGTTAAGCAAAATTAATTATATTTCTTTACTGCAAGATACTCCTGAGCCATTAACATGTACATATGCCTCCTGTAGTCATTCATTCCATTGCTAGCTAGTGCCAACCATGCCTCAGATACTAAAGCTACTCGCTGGACAACAACAGCCATGGTCCTTGTCTTCATAGAGTTTATAGCAATCTAGGGGGAAACTAGACACTTATACAATTATATAAATAAAGCACAATTTTAATTGTAATACTGTTTTGAAGGGGTGCACAAGTACCTCTATGGTGCTATGGTACTATGAAGTATACACCATAAGAGATTTTGTTCTAGTCGAGAAGATCAGCATGAGATAATGGCATTGAGAATTGAAGAAAGGGAGGAAAGGGGAGGAGAGTTCTAGGCAAAAGAGCAACATACTCAAAGGACCTGTGGTCACCAGCAGCACATGAAGAACTGCAAAAATCTCTAAAAGTGAGACACATTATGCAATGTTGCTCATTATTTGTCTAGAAACTCTTTTTTCTTTCTTTCAGAAGTGCTTTGTGGAAATTATGTTCTCTGGGTTGGACCTTAAATAACATTTCTTTACAGTAATTTACTAAATGTTGGAGCTGTCTTAAACTCTGCCTAAATAGACTTGTTTTTAAAACGCCAGTGGGTCCTACTGCATGTGCTCATGGTATGAGCCTAAAATAGACCACTTCCCCACATGTTTGTAGGATCTCTTAACTTTACAATATGGAAAAGAGAAAAAGATGACGGATATATGTATAGATATGGGAACATTTCTTAGAGTCTGTGGGTAATGCCAGCGAAGATTTTTTACATGCTACATATTTGCATAAAATGTACTCTGTCCGAGACACACTTCGGTAATTTCCGCAACTATAGTTAGAAGTGTATATGTTGGGGGAGAAGAAATAGTAAAGAGAAAAGGCTTAGGTCACAGCTGATAGCACATTTTCTGTCTTCAGAAGCAGAGGGCAAACCACTCTCAGGGCAAACTCAAGGACAAACCTCTATCAACTTGAAAAAAAACAGTGATTTTTTTGATAAAGCCAAGATACTCCTCTAAAATGGAGACATTTTGCAACCATAAGGAGTTAATAGGTCATGTAATAAAAAAGGCCATCCTCATTGTTGTTAACATTAAAATGACATTATCCTTACAAGGATAGTCTGAGATTGGAAATGCCTTTAGCTTCCAAACAAAACAACAGCTACTGAGGCTTAAAAATAGGGGATCATTTCTCTCTGGTCACAAGAGGACTGAAGGTGGGCTGCTGCCAACTCTGGTCTAGTGCTCTGACATGTTTCTTTCTTTTTCTTTCCTTCATGGTCAGAAGATGATTGTCACAGATACAATCATCCAATTATCATATCTATATTCAAGGTAGAAAAACAAATGTTTTCCCAGAGACCTCCCTGCCTCCCCAGGAAGTTTCCATTTCCACCTTATTTCCCTTAATTGAGCCATACAGCCATCCCTAACTACAAGGGAGGCTGACAAAGAGGAAACAAGATGGTCAACACTGACTTGAACCAATCCTCATTTAGCAACAGAAGCTAGACACATCTTCACTTAACCAAATAGGGTTCCTTCCACGTGCAAAGAAGAGGGGCGATGAATATTGGGGTAAGCAAATAACAATGTTTGCTCCAACTTGTGGATTATAAAGAGTTGTTGTTGATGTGCTGGTGTTATTGTTTACTTTGTTTCCTTAGTCTGGTCCTGGAGAAGTTGAGGCTTAGACTATAGATAAGGAAGATGCCACAAAATCACTCTTTTTGGTTGGGTATGAGCTGGTCCTTATAACACGGCTCTAGGGAACATGTTTCCAAACACTGTTTTCTATGTTTCAATAGAGAACCTATGAGTGCTTCATAGGGAGCGTAATAAAATATACATTCTGGGCCCCCATCTTCATAAATTCCAATTCACTAGGTCTGCGTTTAATAGACAAATACGTTTCTATGGTACAATTCCCGGGTGGTGCTTCTGCAAAGACAATTTGGAAAGTCTTGCCTATGGAAAGGATTTAGTCTGGGAATTATGAGAACATAATGGGCATATGAGCCCTTCCTTGACCCACCCCTCCACCCCCCACCACATTGAAATCTTTTTCTAATGACCTTAAGCTTTCAAGATGATCTTGTCAGAGACTAGTCTTTGCTTGCTGAGGGAATAAAAGAATAGTCCTGGACCGACATTTGGAGAAAGGCATTATAGGAATGAAGTGCTAGAGCTTAGAGGAGATGGGTCTATGACAGCAAGAGGGACTTACAGGAAATCAGGGCAGCAATCTGGTCCAGACAGCTGGCTAAGGTGAAAAGCACAGCCAGGATACAGTGTGAAATACATACACATTCTTCAAGGATTGCTAGAAAAGCCTGAGGAGTGGAATCAGGGAAAAGATTGGACTTGCTGAATTATGGAAGAATGGAGGCTCGGACTATATGACTAGTTGGGCATTAAAGGAAAATGAAATCCCTGAGGACTAGAGAAGTCTGGACTCCTAAATGACCATAATGTTTTTCAACTAAGTAGGAAAGAAAGAAAATGAAACAAGCATTGGATGAGAGTACATTTGTGAAATACATCTTCATAGTTGCCATGGAAGATAGGTGTCACTGCATCCATTGGTGCTGGTGAGAAACTCAAGGTTTAGATTAAACAGGTATTTAAAGCTGTTAAGCAGTAGCAACTGCTTTTCAGACAAGGTATTTTATTCCAAATTTTATGTTCTCCTCATGACAACATTTGCCTCCCTCTCTGTATATCATCTTCTGCCAAATTAGAAGGCAGCACTGGTCAAGTGTTGGCATCTAAGAATTAGCTCTTCATCACCTGTTGCTGTCATTTATTAAGATTTGTTAAATTCGTGTCTCCTAATGGGAAAAGTACTTTCCCCAGCTTCTTTCCCGTTGCAGCCAAGTCTGTAACAGATACATTTTATAAGCGTCCACAGAGGCTCTTCTGTTCATGGAAAAAAAAGAGGGAGGTGGAAGATAATGCACAAGGAAGTGGCTCTGGGACTTCACAACCCAACAGGACCTGCACAGATTATTAAATAGTTTCAAGTGACTTAACTATGACATGGAGCCTCCAGAGAACAACAGGATCATTGTCACCACTGTCCCAAAGGAGGAAGTTGAAAAACTCGAGTACTCTCCAGCTCCCAGAGAAAATGAGAGAGAAAAGGAAGCAAATGGCGTTTATTTGTCTGGGCCACTGGGCCAGTCTAGCTATTGTGAATTCTCTAAGGCATCATTCTGTGGATATGTTTGCACACACATATTTGCTTTGTAGATGAGCCAAGAATCCCAGAACAACTGGCTGACATGTTTCTAGGGAGGAACATTAAAAGTAAGCTATTAAAGGTGAGGCACTAGCTTCCTCTTTTATGCTGTCCCACCTACTCACCACCTCATTAATCTATTGGTATTGTTTAAATAAATGTTGTGTTAAGTTTACTATGTACCAGTAGCAGGCATAACAGGCTAGGTTATGCTGCTGTAACAAATAACCCTAGATGGCAGTGGCATATCACATCCCAGATGTTTTTCTTGCTTCTTTTATGCATTCATTGCAGGTTGGCAGTGGCTTCTTCTCCATGTCATCCTCACTCAGAGACAAAAGATGATGGGGTTGCATTATCTGAAATTTCATAGGTCAATAAGGCAGAAGGGAAGGGAGGCAAAGCATCTTGTGTGTTAATTTTCATTTCACTTAAATTTCATTGGCTAAAGAAAATCAAATGGTCTCAACTAACTTCAAGGGGATGGAAAGTGCAATCCTCTATTGTGCCCAGAAGGAGAGGGAAATGGTATCTAAGTGAAAAATAGTAATGTCTGCTGTAACAATTGATGTGCTACTACAGAAAGACTGTCTATTAATTTGAGCTAATGTAGCATAAACTGAAAATGGTCTCTGAGTTTGTATTTACAAGTTAAGCTTTTTCATGGTGCCAGTTTAAGTCCTGAGCCTGAAAATAAACTTTGCAAGGGATCACTCTGTGAGCCACTGACCCCAGAAACACTGTTGGCAGCATCTAATATACCGGCTTTCTCTACTACCACTCTGCTCATGGCTAACTTGAGATGTGACACACAGCCATATCAAAATATAAAAGCAGGGGGTTTTATCATAATTCATACATATAAAAATTTTCACTAATTTTTTTTTGACACAGTGAGTGTCTCACTCTGTTGCCCAGGCTGGAGTATAGTGACACAATCTCTGATCACTGCAGCCTCCACCTCCCAGACTCCAGCAATTCTCCCACCTCAGCCTTCTGAGTAGCTGGAACTACAGGTGCACACCACTGCACCGGGCTAATTTTTATATTTTTCATAGAGACAAGGCTTTGCCATGTTGCCCAGGCTGGTCTCAAACTGCTGAGCTCAAATGATCCTCCTACCTTGGCTTCCCAAAATGCTGGGATTACAGGCGTGAGCCACTGTGCCTGGCCTATTTCCTCTAGTTTTTTAAATCCCAAATGCATATCTAAACTTCACCCCATCTTGAGCCATTCTCTGTGAATGGGGCTTAATGATGCGATGAGGTTCAAGACAGAATGAAAGTGCTCATTTCATGTTACTTGGAATTTTTTTTTAAAAACTTGAAGTTTTATTACTTGTCTCTAATTCAAAAATTTCCAAATGAGAGTAGCTGTGTCAAAATGGTTTCATTAAAAGGACTGATAATTTTTTTCATAGAGATTATAACCCCTCCCATTACCTTCAGTCAGAAAGAGGGGTTTGGATGGGACTGGAGTTGTAGTGAATTAGGAGAGGGGGTTGAGCTGTGGAGTGATAGGTTCATCCCCACATGACAGTCTGACATCTCATTCTCATAAGTTTAGAAGCTTAAAGAAATATCTATGAAATTTACTAAACAAAAGTGTTGGTGCCAAGTGGTTTTTAACCCAGAAGGTCCATGGCTTGGTGCTGATGAGTTTACAAATTCCTGGCATGGAATGCAAGATTCTTTGCATTTATGCACACATCTAGCTTTCACCAAATTCTCAAAGGAATAATGATCCATAAAATATAAAGAATGTCAGTATAAAGATAGGTAAGAAAGATCTACACTCTCCAGAAGCTTTTATAGATCTGTAGCTTCACATCACTAAAGGATAATGCGTGTTGCTTTCCAGAACACATGTGTTTCTAAAACTTAAATATAAGTCACATAATATTTAAACCATGATGGTACTAATGTAAACAAAATAATCCTTCAGTAAGATGCCCATAATCTATTTTATAATTTTATAAAAGCTCAAATTTTGTAGATAGTATCAAATTACGTTAAAATTTACAAGAAACACACACAAACCACACACACACAAAGCACACACACAAACCACACACACACAAAGCGCGCACACACACACACACACATCTTACGTGTTCTCAAATGTACAGGTCACAGAGGTCATACAATGTGCTCCTTGCATTATACTTTCCTATTTCTTCTACGTCTATGCCACTCCCTTAAACCACTCTCTCTTATAGTCCAAGATACTGTGACAATTTTTTACCACTTCTCTTAATGACAGTGCCCTATAGTTCAAAACTATGACATGTATAATAAGATGCATAGATATAGTTCATTTCTACATGATAGAAGAGAGCAATGTTATCTATGATAGCCTAATTAAATAACAAATATCTATTCTGTCTCTCTCTTCACAGGACTTTTATCTTACCCTAAATGTAATTTTTCACTTTGCTTTAGAAATGTAGACAAGGATCGTGGAATAGCAGAAAGAACATAAGACTTAAAGTAAAGAGACCTGAGTTTAATTCGTGGCTCCACTCTTTATCTGTTCCATAATGTGACTAAAGTCACTCATCTTGTCTGAACTTTTTTCCTCATCTGTAGAATGAGGAAACAGTACTTAAACACTAGTGTGAGACCACAAAAACAGTTGCTGTTACATTAAAGAAATTATGTATTTGACAAAACCTAGCACTTGGGCTGATAAATAGAAAATGTTCAAGTACTTAATAAATGTTACTTGAATCTGATCACAGCAAGTGAACTTAACCAGAAGTTGAAATATTTCTCATTAGGATGCTTTCTTTATAGTTCCAACTGGGCCTAGAAACAAAACACTTGTAGGGTCTATTTTCAAGATTTTCCAAAAACATTTTTGAGTAGCTGGGATACAGAACAAAAACAAGAAAAAACTTCTGGCTGTTTTCACCCCACTTGCTGGGCATACTACTGGCCATACATGAAACAAATGTTTCCCACACTGCACTAGAAAAAAAATTTTGAGCACATCAAATATCTAAATTGACATACTGAAAATATGTAAAAGATTCCTAAAACCTTTTCTTCTCTAACAGTAAAGAAATTGAGGAAGGCTTGAAAATTCCATTATGATTACCATATAACATTGGCATTTCACATGGCTCAACCTAACACACTAGTATACTATGCATACATTTTGAAATACACATTTATGATTACAAATACTATCAAATTAATTGTGACACTGAAACCACAGTAGTGTCATCACTTTCCATAAAAGCAGATGAATGGAGGCTGCCTTTGACATGGCCCTTGCTGTCCACTCTTCTTTGCTTTTCCCTCTGGTGCCATGCTCCTCCATCTTCTGGCACGCCACCTCCTTCTGAGACTCAGGGTTCTGAATCAGCAGTCCTCCTTGCCTCCACATCTCTACTTATTCCTACTAGAACATTCCAGATGAGACTGGTGATTCTTTCTACCATCATCTTTTTATGGCTTCTTGATTTTCTCAACTCCAATGTCTCTAAACCATCTGTATTTTTAAAATCAATAATTTGGACTCCGTTATCAAACAGAATTTCTCCATGCCAGGGTCTGAAAGTAGGAAAAGTCCCTCGCTGATCCCAACCTTTCATATCTTTATTCGACTCTGTCTTCCCAGTGACCTGCCCTTTGCTCCATTTTTATCCAATAGTTCCTCCAAGTCAGCATATCAGACACCAAAATTAGACCATCTCTTTCAGTTTTACATAAAAACCCTATGACAACTGAACCATTAATTGTCCACATCAAAATGGTCTCACCAAGTTTCAAGAATCCTCCACTCTCTTGATCTTCTACTATTCCCATGATCAACTCTGGGGCAGTTCCACCATCCGCTTTTTCACATTCTACTTTCAGGCAGCTGAGACTATCTGCTGAATCCATGTTGATATGTCCTAACATACTCCTTTAAATTATTTTATTTTATTTTATTTTATTTGTTTATTTATGAGATGGATTCCCTCTCCATCACCCAGGCTGGAGTACAGTGGCACAATCTCAGCTCACTACAAGCTTCACTTCCTGGGTTCAAGCAATTCTCCTGCCTCAGCCTCCCAAGTAAATCTCCCTGAGATTTACAGGCACATGCCACCACACCTGGCTAATATTTTGTATTTTTAGTAGAGACCAGGTCTCACCATGTTTGCCAGGCTGGTGTCAAGCTCCTGACCTCAAGTGATCCACCTGCATTGGCCTCCTAAAGTGTAGGAATTGCAGGTATGAGCCACCAAATCTGGCATAAAAAAAAAACTTTTTTTAATAAAAATAAAACTTAAGGGGAGGATCCAAGATGGCTGAATAGGAACAGCTCCGGAGTGCAGTTCCCAGCAAGAACAACACAGAGGGTGAGTGCCCATGACATCTCCAAACAAATTTTCACTGCCCACAGACCAGGAGATTCCCAGACCAAAAAGTGCCATGAGTTTTCAGCACAGCGGTTTCAGCCAGTGCCGGCTTGGCACACAGAAACTCACACAAATCTGGGCAGCTGTTTCAACTGGCACCTGGAATGCCTGGAAGACAGAGCTACCCATTCAACTGAAAGGGAGGGGGCAGAGACAGGGAGCCGGGTGATCTGGCTTGGCGGGTGCCACCCCCACAAAACAAGCAATCTGAAATGCTCTGGATTTTTGCAACAAGTACAGCTGGACCCTGGACACTCCAGCTCAGTGGGAGGAAGGGCGACCACCACCATCGAGGCAGTCCATCAGTACCAAGGCAATTCACACAGCAGTTGGGCAGAGCCTGCGGCAGCTCAGCAATGCCTCTACTGGCAGACTGTGACTAGACTACTCTGTGCAGGGCAGGGCATCTATGAAAAAAGGCAGCAGCATGACAGGAACTTATAAATAAAGCTGACCTTCCTAGTACAGAGCACATGGGAAAAGAGGCGGTTATGAGTTCTGCTGCAGCAGACTTAAAAGTACCTGCCCAGCAGCTCTGCACAGAACAACAAAGCTCCCAGCACAGCACCTGAGCTCCTGTAAGGGATGGCTGTCTCCTCAAGCAGCTCCCCAACCTCCATATACCCAAAGAGATGTCTCATAAAGGAGAGCTCAGGCCAACATCTGGCAGGTACCCTTCTGAGATGAAGATAACAGAAGATGAAACCGTCAGCAACCCTTACTGTTCTGCAACCTCTGTGGGTGATCCCCAGGCAAGCAGGGTCTGGAGTGGACCTCCAGCAGTCTTGCAGCAGAGGGGACTGACTGTTAGAAGGAAAACTAAGAAATAGAATGAAAAAACTTCATCATCAACAAAAAGGACGTCCACTCAGAGACCCCATCAGAAAGTCACCAACTACAAAGCCACTAAGATGGGAAGAAACAAGCACAAAAGGGATGAAAACACCAAAAACCAGAATGCCTCTCCTCCTCCAAAGGATCACAACTCCTCACCAGCTAGGGATTAAAGATGGATGAAGAATGAATCTGATGAATTTACAGAAACAGGCCTCAGAAGGTGGGTAATAACTAACTTCTCAGAGCTAAAAGAACATGTGCTAACCCAATGCAAAGAAACTGAGAACCTAGAAAAAAGGTTACATGAGATGCTAACTAGAATAAACAGCTTAGAGAAGAATATAAACGACTTGATGGAGCTGAAAAACATAGCATGAGAAATTCATGAAACATACAGAAGTTTCAATAGCTGAATTGACCAAGCAGAAGAAAGGATATCAGAGATTGAAGATCAACTCAATGAAATAAAACAAGAAGGCAAGAATAGAGAAAAAAGGGTGAAAAGAAATGAACAAAGCCTCCAAGAAATATAGGATTATGTGAAAAGACCTTATCTATGTTTGATAGGTGTACCTGAATGTGACAGAGAGAATGAATCCAACCTGGAAAACACTCTTCAGGATATTATCAAGGAGAACTTCCCCAACCTAGCAAGGCAGGCCAACATTCAAGTCCATGAAATACAGAGAACACCACAAAGATATTCCTCAAGAAGAGCAACCCCAAGGCACATAATCATCAGATTCACCAGGGTTGAAATGAAGGAAAAAATGCTAAGGGCAGCCAGAGAGAAAGGTCAGGCTACCCACAAAAGGAATTCCATCAGACTCACAGCAGATATCTCTGCAGAAACCCTACAAGCCAGAAGAGAGTGGGGGCCAATATTCAACATCCTTAAAGAAAAGAACTTTCAACCTAGAATTTCATATCCAGCCAAATTAAGTTTCATAAGCGAAGGAGAAAGAAAATCCTTGATGGGCAAGCAATTGCTGAGAGATTTCATCACCACCAGGCCTGCCTTCCAAGAGCTCCTGAAAGAAGCACTAAACACGGAAAGGAACAGCCAGTACCAGCCACTCCAAAAATGTACCAAATAGTAAAGCCCATCAACACAATGGAAAAACATGTGTCAACTAACTGGCAAAACATCCAGCTAGCATCAAAATGGCAGGATCAAATTCACACATAACAACAGTAACCTTAAATGTAAATGGGCTAAATGCCTCAATCAAAAGACACAGACTGGCAAACTGGATAAAACGTCAAGACTCATCGGTGTGCTGTATTCAGGAAACCCATCTCACATGCGAGGACAAACATAGGCTCAAAATAAAGTGATGGAGGAAGATCTATCAAGAAAATGGAGAGCAAAAAACTCAGGAGTTGCAATCCTAGTCTCTGATAAAATAGATTTTAAACTAACAAAGATCAAAGAGACAAAGAAGGGCATGACATAGTGGTAAAAGGATCAATGCATCAAGAAGAGCTAACGATCCTAAATATATACGCACCCAATACAGGAGCACCCAGCTACATAAAGCAAGTTCTTAACGATGTACAAAGAGACTTAGACTCCCACACAATAATAATGGGAGACTTTAACACTTCACTGTCAATATTAGACAGCTCAATGAGACAGAAAATTAACAGGGATATCCAGGACTTGAACTCAGATCTGGACCAAGCAGACCTAATAGACATCTACAGAAATCTCCACCCCAAATCCACAGAACACACATTTTTCTCAGCACTGCATTGCACCTACGTAAAGTTGACCACATAATTGGAAGTAAGTCACTCCTCAAAATGCAAAAGAAAAGAAATCATAACAAATAGTCTCTCAGACCACAGGGCAATCAAATTAGAACTCAGAATTAAAAAACTAACTCAGAACTGCATAGCTTCATGGAAACTGAACAACTGGCTCTGAATGTCAACTGGATAAACAATGAAAAGAAGGCAGAAATACAGATGTTCTTCAAAACCAGCGAGAATAAAGACACAATGTACCAGAATCTCTGGGACACATTTAAAGCAGTGTCTAAAGGGAAATTATAGCAATAAATGCCCAAATGAAAAGCAAGGTAAGATCTAAAATCAACACCCTATCATCAAAATTGAAAGAGCTAGAGGAGCAACATAAAAAAAATTCAAAAGCTAGCAGAAGACAAGAAATAACTAAGATCAGATCAGAACTGAAGGAGATAGAGAAACAAAAAACCCTTCAAAACATCAATAAATCAAAGACCCGGTTTTTTTGATAGATCAACAAAATAGATAGACCACTATCCAGATTAATAAAAAAGAAAAGAGAGAAATATCAAGTAGATGCAATAAAAAATGAAAAAGGGGATATCACCACAGATTCCACAGAAATACATACCACCATCAGAGATTACTACAAACAACTCTATGCACATAAACCAGCAAAACTGGAAGAAAAGGATAAATTCCTGGACACTTGCACCCTCCCAAGCCTAAACCAGGAAGAAGTTGAAACCTTGAATAGACCAATAACAAGGGCTGAAGTTGAGGCAGCAATTAATAGCCTACCAATCAAAAAAGTCCAGGTTCAGATGGGTTCACAGCTGAATTCTACCAAACGTACAAAGCAGAGCTGGTACCATTCCTTCTGAAACTATTCCAAACAATCCTAAAAGAGGGAATCCTTCCCAAATCATTTTATGAGACCAACATCATCCTGATACCAAAACCCAGCAGGACTCAACAAAAAAAAAGAAAACTTCAGGCCAATATCCATGATGAACATAGATGCAAAAATCTTCAATAAAATACTGGCAAACAGATTGCAACAGCACATCAAAAAGCCTATCCATCACAATCAAGTTGGCTTCATCCCAGGGATATGGGATGCAAGTTCAACATATGCAAGTCTATAAACGTAATCCACCACAAAAACAGAACCAAAGACAAAAACCACATGATTAACTCAATAGATGCAGAGAAGGTCTTTGACAAAATTTAACAGCCCTTTATGCCAAAAACTCTCAATAAACTAGGTATCAAAGGAATATATCTCAAAACAATAAAAGCTTTTCATGACAAACCTACAGCCAATATCACACTGAATGGGCAAAAACTGGAAGCATTCCCTTTGAAAACCGGCACCAGACAAGGATGCCCTCTCTCACCAGTCCTATTCAATATAGTATTGGAAGTTCTAGCCAGAGCAATTAGGCAAGAAAAAAAAATAAAGGGTATTCAATTAGGAAAAGAGAAACTCAAATTGTCCCTAATTGCAGATGACGTGACTGTATATTTAGAAGACCCTATCATCTCAGCCCAAAATCTCCTGAAACTGATAAGCAACTTCAGCAAAGTCTCAAGATACAAAATCAATGTGCAGAAATCACAAGCATACCTATACACCAATAACAGACAAACAGAGAGCCAAATCAAGAGCAAAGTCCCATTCACAATTGCTACAAAAAGAATAAAATACCTAGAAATACAACTAACAAAGGAGGTAAAGGACCTCTTCAAGGAGAACTACAAACCACTGCTCAGGGAAATAAGAGAGGACACAAACAGATGGAGAAACATTCCATGCTCATGGTTAGGAAGAATCAATATTGTGAAAATGGCCATACTGCCCAAAGTAATTTATGATTCAATGCTATCTCCATCAAGCTACCAATGACCCTGGAAAAAAACACCTTAAACTTCATATGGAACCAAAAGAGAGCCCACATAGTCAAGACAATCCTAAGCAAAAAGAACAAAGCCAGAGTCATCATGCTATCTGATTTCAAACTACACTACAAGGCTACAGTAATCAAAACAGCATGGTACTGGTACCAAAACAGAGATATAGACCAATGGAACAGAACAGAGGCCCTGGAGGCAGTGCCACACATCTACAACCATCTGATCTTTGACAAACCTGACAAAAACAAGCAACGGGGAAAGGATTCCCTGTTTAATAAACGGTGTTGGGAAAACTTGCTAGCAGTGTGCAGAACGCAGAAACTGGACCCCATCCTGACACCTTACACTAAAATTAACTCCTGATGGATTAAGGACTTAAACATAAGACCTAACATCATAAAAACCCTAGAAGAAAACCTAAGCAAAAATATTCAGGACATATGCATAGGCAAGGACTTCATGGCTAAAACATGAAAAGCATTGGCAACAAAAGCCAAAATAGGCAAATGGGACCTAATTAAACTCCAGAGTTTCTGTACAGCAAAAGAAACAATCATTAGAGTGAACTGGCAGCCAACAGAATAGAAAAAAAATTTGCAATCTACCCATCTGACAAATATCCAGAATCTACAAAGAACTGAAACAGATTTACAAGAAAAAAAAATGCATCCAAGAGTGGGTGAAGGATATGAACAGATACTTTTCAAAAGAAGACATATAAGAGACCAACAAACACATGAAAAAATGCTCATCATCACTGATTATTAGAGAAACGCAAATCAAAACCACATTGAGACACCACCTCACGCCAGTTAGAATGGTGATTATTAAAAAATCTGAAGACAACAGATGCTGGAGAGAATGTGGAGAAATAGGAACACTTTTACACTGTTGGTAGGAGTGTAAACTAGTTCACCTATTGTGGAAGACAGTGTGGCACTTCCTCAAGGACCTAGAAATAGAAATTCCATTTGACCCAGCAATCCCATTACTGGGTATATACCCAAAGGATTATAAATCATTCTTTTTTTTTTCTTTTTATTGCATTTGAGATTTTGGGGTACATGGGAAGGACATGCAAGATTGTTGCATAGGTACACACATAGCAGTGTGATTTGCTGCCTTCCTCCCCTTCACCTATATCTAGCATTTCTCCCCATGCTATCTCTCCCCAACTCCCCACCCTATTATAAAGACACATGCACACATATGTTCATAGCGGCACTGTTTTACAATAGCAAAGACCTGGAACCAACCCAAATGTCCATCAACAATAGACTGGACAAATACACCATAGAATAGTATGCAGTCATAAAAAACGATGAGTTTGTGTCCTTTGTAGGGACATAGATGGATCTGGAAACAATAATTCTCCGCAAACTGACACAAGAACAGAAAACCAAACACCGCATGTTCTCACTCATAGGTGGGTGTTGAACAATTAGAACACATGGACACAGGGAGAGGAGCATCACATACTGGGGTCTGTTGTGGGGGGACCAAGGGAGGGTCAGGGGAGCGTGGGGAGGTAGGGGAGGGATAACATGGGGAAAAATGCCAGATGGAGGTGACTGGGGGATGGAGGCAGCAAACCACATTGCCATGTGTGTACCTATGAAACAATCCTGCATGATCTGCACATGTACCCCAGAACCTAAAGTACAAAAAAAAAGTAAATAAAGCCAATCAATGTGATGAAAAAAAAACTTAAAAAATTATTTCTCTTTTATTTAAAAAATTCTTTTTAAAGAACAGTATTAAGTTTTACCACCTCATAAATAGCAATTATATTGATTTAACTATCAGTTTTACTATCATTTTTACTCATTGTTTTTCCTTATAATATGTATTTTCCTTTCATAGGTTCGTTCATTTGTTCTTTTTTCTTCATTTTTTATTCTTTCTATCATTGTGGTGAAATAACATATAAAATTAAATTTACCATTTAAACCACTTATAATTGTTTTCATAGTGCGATGACATTAAGTACATTCACATTGTTAACCAGCATCACTACCTGCAGCTCCAGAACATTTCAATCTCCCCAAACTGAAACTTCACACCCATTAGACAGTCCCCTCCCTTTAGGCCTGGCAACCACCATTCTGCTTTCTGTCTTAACGAATTTGACTGTGCTAGGTACCTCATGTAAGAGGAATCGTGCAATAGTTTGTCCTTTTTTGACAAGCTCATTTCACTCGGCATGTCTTCAAGGTCCATTCATGTTGCAGGACGTATAAGAATTTCCTTCCTTTTTAAGATTGAATAATAGTCCATTATATGTATATGCTATGGTTTGCTTACCCATTTATCCCATGTTTTATTTTAATAAACACCACCTTGCATACTTTTCTTCAATAAAGGACACATAAGAATCATATATTTTTCTGAATATGACTGATGCTTTAATTTTGATTTTTTTTTTTTTTTGGAAGAATACTGGATACCAGCTTCAAAATCCATGTCCTCAGAATGTGTATACACTACTTCATCTTCTAATTTACTCACCACATTTTCTTGAACTCTCGACCTCAGGTGACCTGCCTGCCTTGGCCTCCAAAGTGCTTGGATTACAGGAGTGAGCCACCACGCCCGGCCGACCCACCACATTTTCTGTGTAGGCCACTTCTCTGTTTTTTCAGAACCATGTTGACTTTTGTTTTCTTTGTGAAGTTTTAAAAAGAAAATTAAAAAGATATAAAATCTCACTCCTTAATAGTCCAAGTGAGTCAGCTTTATTTGAAAATCTAAGAGTGCCTTTCAGCTGGAAAAACTGTTCTTCTGTTTCTTCCCCTCCATCTTCTCTCGCATTTTCTGGGCCATTTATTAGAAAGACATTGGATCTCATCAATGTCTTTAACATTTCCCTCAAGAATTCTATCTATTTGCCAAGGTTAGCTTTATGTTGCCAGCAACTTTTATTTCTTCATGATCCAACTCCAATTGGAATGTGTGAATACTTTTTGAATTTTCATTCTCATTATATTTTTCTTACTTATTGAATGGCGCATCCTCATCATTCCACATATATTAGAGGTTTTTAGAGTGCTTTTCTCTTTATTTTTTCTGTATTCTAGTTTTTGTTGTTGTTTTATCATATATTATATAGCTACATTCTATCTTTTTGGTTTTATACATATATTTTTTGGCCTATGTTGTTCATGTTAGATGTTGTCTTAAAAAATCTGGCAATCCTTTCTTCCTGTTCTTATTTAAAATGGCAGCACTGACAATCTTAGCAAGTGTCTGGTGGATTTCTCTAAAGGATGCTGTGCTAGTGAGCGGACTTCAGGAGACTTCTGCAGCTTTCAATACCTTTACATCTTTTTCCTTGGACCATTAGTTTCTCCAGCGAGAAATTCTCTAATATTCTGCCTAGGCATACGAATCAAAGGGCAAAAGGGGTAACAAAGGAAGGAGAGGGTTGGGCAATCAGCCCAGATGCCAGCATTCTGGAAACTGAAGGGGAAAAGCAGGAAGGCTAGTGATGTGTCATACTTACATGTTCCTTTGGGTTTCTGCCTGGTGGCTCACCCTTGCCCACAGCTGTGGTTAGGGTTCCCTTGGTCAGAAGTTAACTAACTTTTGTCTAGTTAGGGAATTACAGAGCCCCACTCCCACAAACAGAGAAGTGGATAGGGGTTCTAATCGCTCCTTATACAACTTTTAACCAACTCTGTTTCCAGCCCTACTCCAGCCTTCAGAAATTCCTGACAACCCTACTTTGTGGGCACTTCCAGGGTTCTGGGGGCATAAACTGGCTTTCTTCTGATTTGCTTTACATTTCTCAGGCCTCAGCTTCTGTGTTCTCTACTCCATCCAGTCAGTTCATACAGATTCATCCACCCACCATCCTCAAAACTTTGCTGACATTTTTCTTCTGCCGTCATCCCCTCTGCTGCTCCCTTTGTCACTGCAGTTTTTACTTTGTATTCACTTATAGTCATTTTGAAAGACTTACAGGAGGAAGCAGTGATAAATGCTTGTGTTCATTCCTCCTAGTTTAGCTGGAACCATTGATACAACTTTTTCATTTTTTTCCAGAATTTCCCTTTGGTCAAGAAATATTTAACGTAATGCCAAGAAAACAAATGATCTCTTTTCATGTATTTCTTCCAGCCTATCTCAAATCTTTAATTTTGTTCATTTCATTAGATTTATCTTCCTATAGAGGCATAGGATTATGGAACTGAAAGGAACATTAAAATAGCAAAATTTATTTCCTCCTTAAATAGATGCCATCTCTACTGACCTGACTCCATAAAGTTACCTGTAGTTTAAAATCAATATTAAAAGATATCTGTCTCTATAGAAGTTACTCTGAACTCTTTCTTTTTCCTCAGATTCACATTCAGAATCTGTCCAGTCTTATTCTTTTAAATTCATAAATGTCCTTTGACTGCAGATGTCACCATCTCTGTCTCTATCATTCTTTCCCTCTCCTTCTTCATCTGGAAAACTACTCCTTATATTTTAAAATTGAGTTTACTAAGTTACCTCTTCTGTTAATATCTTCCCTGTCCAGTCATTTCTTTGCCTTTCAAGGCATTTTCCCAGTTTTTATAAGCATTATCACATATCACTGCAAATATTTGTTTGGTGTCATCTCTCTTTTCCATTCATTCCCTGGTTTCCTTCCAGGCAGGATTAACATCACTTCTCCCTGTGGCCAAGCCATACATCAGACTTGAGAATGTACTCAGTGAAAAATGTACTGTGTGTCTAAAAATGAACATCCATGACATGACAGGTTTTGAAAATGTGATATTTGTTAGTAAGAGAATAAAATAATAACAGCGAGAGATCATCCTAAAGAATGACTCTTAAGTAACCTTCACAGCTGTTCATATAGGTCTAGACAAATATATACGTATATTTATACATGTATCTGTATCCCTATAGATTTTATTCACATAACATCTTCTATACATGTTGAATACAGCATTAGTGCAAATCCTGATAACTTGAACCTTTAATTACATGAACTTGTTACTAAGTCTAATTTCAGAAGACAAGTTTTTACATACAAAGAAAAAGGAAGTTAGGATTTAAAAAGGTTACAGGTTATAGCAGGTTTTGATGTAATTAGATGTTAGCTATTATTACTCATCCCTTTAAAATCTATATAGCATTAGCTTGAACTATTTCATGTTTTGTGGCAAGTATGTTCTCCCTAGGATTTCTCTACATTTTCTGGGGTTGGAGAGTAAGGGTGCATTTCCATAGTGACCCATAGACTTGATTTTATGCTTTAAATTATTTTAATCTGTGGAGCAAAATTTTATTGATAGTGTGTAGATCACTAAGGTGGGTGTATTACTCTGTAGTAGTCAGAGTTCTCCAGAGAAACAGAACCAACAGGATGTACATATATAATTCTGTGTATGTGTGTGTGTGTGTGTGAGTGCGCATGCACACACGCGTGCGCCAATTGGGTGAGGCAGTTCCTTAAAATAAATCTCTCTCTCTAAGGAATTTATTTTAAGAAATTGGCTCGCACAACTGTGGAGACTGGCAAGTCCAAAATTCACAAGGTAGGCTGGCAGGCTGGCAGAATTCCCTCTTTCTTGGGGGAGGTCAGTCTTTTTTCTCTTAAGGTCTTCGACTGATTGGATGAGGTTAGTCCACATTATAAAGGACAATCTGCTTTACTCAAAGTCTACTGTTGTTAACCTCATCTAAAAAATACCTTTACTGCAATATCCAAACTAGCATTTGGCCAAATACCTGGGTACTATGGCCTAACCGTAAAACTAACCATCACACACTTCAACACACAGCGGTGTATATCCCTTTTACTAAATCAAACTTGATATATAAAACACTGGAATCCATATTCTTAACAAGCACCCAAAGAAGGCCTTTTTCCTTTTTCCAAATAAAGGAGGAATATCACTGTTATAGTTGCCTGAGTAAAACTGCTCTAGCCTCACTCCGGACATATTAAATCAGAATTTCTGGGTAGGATCTGAGCTTGCTTCTTCAAGCTTATAAAGCACTCTAGCTGATACTAATGCATCAGGATTGGGAGTTATTGATTCACTGTCAAACTCCCAATTCTGAACTACCTTTATAATCTTAAACCTTTCAAGGTATACAGATTACTCCTTTAGCAGTAAAAGGATAAACAAGATCCACTTTTCTTAGGTGGAAGTTATGCTTTTAAATTGCATTTCCCCTCCTTATGATCCGTTTCTTCTTATCATGTGTAATTTTTTAATAGCCCTTTTCAGGACTTGCTTCTCTAGCTGCACATAATTCTATAAAACTTCTCCCACCATTACCAATTCCTTTCTCCTTTCACTGACGAGTGGCAGAGGTTGCATGTCTGATGATTCATGAGGTTTTTTCCACATCACTTAAAGCCCAGCATCAAGTGAGTTCTGATTTGGGCCATCTGATCTCCTTAGCAGCTTGGATTGGAGAGCAGGGGCATCAATCACACACCTAATCTACAACAAACAACTCCATGGGTTTGTTCTCATGGAAGATAAAGCTCTCTTTGGGGAGCAAGAAGTTGACAGTCACTAAGGCCAGGTGCTAACCAAGGAATTGTGTGGGTCTTTTATTTGTGTTTTAGAACTCCACTGGATCAAGAAATGTAGTAACCTCACAATCTTCACACACTTAAGTTGAAACAAAAGAAGTGCCACCATTTTCAAATATGAACTGCACTTTTTAGGATAAGCTGTTTGTTGATGATGCTGTTTTTTATTTTTAGTGCAATTATTTTTTTTCGTTGAAATATATGAGAGTATTTGAAACTGAAAATTGAAGTCATTTTCCAGGATGATAAACAGTTTTCTAAACAGCAAGAGCCATCAGAGCTATCACAAAAAAAAAGTCAGCCTACAAACTGCAGTTGTTTCTCAATCTTTCTCCTCCTTGAGCCCATCACACAAATCAGGAGGCAGGATGCAAAGCCAGATAAGGTTTCCATCTGCCTCATTGCTTTACTCTGCTCAATAGGGGTTTCAGAAAGGAACTGGATATTTCAGATGAAGACACTGAAGCCCAGAGAGGTAAATTGTCAACCTTCCCAATTTCACTTAGATAGTCAATTACAGACTCAGGATCTGATTCAGGAATCCTAATTCCCTGTGTGTTATTATTTTCATTTAATTGCCAATCCATTAATTGCTCCAAACTCTTTCTCTCTCCATGCAAACCTCTCTTCTGAGCTTCAGACACAGATTTTCAATTGTCAGCTCAACGTCTCTGTTGGGCTATGCTCTGGACACTTCATTCCCAACACGTCCCAAAACAAATTGAGGATCTTTTCCTTCAGCTGTCACTTTCTCTCCCTCCTGAGTTTGCTATCCTACCTAATCACAGCATGAACTAATTCTTAAAATCTACAACCCTGTGAATCCTCTCTGAATCCTCTTTCCACTTCCTAATTTTTCAATTTGACCTCTTGAAATGTATCTAGAATCTCTTCTGTTACTGTACTTCTCCTTCTTCCCATTACCCATTTCTCACCTTGAATGCAGCCATTACATCTTAATAGATCTCTTCGGTTGCAGCCAATTTCTTCCCTAAGCCTCCCTCTACTTCAATGGCCAAGAATTAATTTGGGAATCTGGCCCAAACTGGAAAGATTCTTCCCTTTGGGCTAGATCCACATTTTGATTCATTTAATTATAATGGCGTGATAATATCAGGATCAAGAAATAAAACTAGCAAACAGATTTACCCATACCCTTCTATCTCCTACTAAATGCAATGCCTAAATTATGATAGATATATGACAAATTGATGTTTGCCTTTTCCCCGAATGTAAAAAACCTTGTGTCCATGTTATCCTAGACACTTGCAAGCTTGGACATGGCATATATCAAATATAAACTAACAGAGTTTTCAGAACTAGTCCCTGGAGCCAAGTCTCATTGGACCTTTAGCAAGGTCCAAAATCCCAGAAGAAAACATAATTTTCAGATGTTCTTATTCTCCTTGAGACAAAAATACAGGTATCTTACAAGAAGAAACACAAAACAGTTTGGCAGATCCCAAGAAAAAACAGTCAAAGTGGAATAATATCCTCTATTATCATAAGAAGGAAGACTGTTATAATATGGGGTGATTTGTGACTCAAGCCCCTCTAAGGGTTTCACCAGAATTCTCTCATAATGGATTATTTATATAAGCAAAGTCTTAATCCTATAGCCCAAAACCTTCACAATCATGGCTGCAGCATTAATTTGGCCTTATCTTTTCCTATTGTCTTACCAATACTTATTCACCTATTTCACACTAGTCTACCAATTTATGGCATAAATACATATTTATTATATGATTCATTTCTTTGTTCAGACTGTTCTCTTTGCTTAAGTGACCTTCCAATCACAATGTATAGAAATCCCGCTCTTTTTTTTTTTTTTTTGAGGTAGGGTGTCACTGTGTTGCCCCAGCTGGAGTGGTGGGACAGTCACAGCTCACTGCAGCCTCAACCACCCAGACGCAAGTGATACACCTGCCTCAGCCTCCCGAGTAGCTGCAACTACAGGAACATGACACCACACTTTGTTAATTTTTGTATTTTTTATAGAGATGGGCTTCACCATGTTCCCTAGGTTAGTATGGAACTCCTGGACTCAAGCAATCTGCCTGCCTTGACCTCTCAAAGTGCTGGGATTACAGACTTGAGTCACTACACTCAATCCTGCTCTTTAAAGCCCAGCTCCTCCGTCATCTTTTATTCTCCATAATTATCCATTTCCCACCAAAATTTAAAAAAAATCAATCCTTCCTCTGTTTTATAGTGTCCCTTTGTTTCTACCAGTAGCTTAACACTTAGCTCTTTGCACTGAACTTGTGTGCAGTAGACTAGAGGTTCCTGGAAGACAAACCTGCAGCTTCTTTGTCTTTGTGTACATGGTACCTGGTACACAGGAGCCACTCAGTAAATGTTTGTGGAACTGAACTGCAATCATCTTCTGTTTTTCTGGTGCCATATCTGGGTAATATTAGTGACCCCAGATTTGGAAGGCTCCTGTAATCTACAAATACTGAATATTGTCTCTGGAAGGCCTACAGCATGTAAAGACTAACTGAGATAAAGAAAGGGGAAAGACTTTGTGAACAGCAGGCAAACAAACAAACAAAATCAAGGTATAATTGTTATCAGAATTACATTAAACCTATGACCAATATGTTTTTAAAGATAAAGTAAGCAATAGAACAGCACAAGGACCCAACATTCTCTGACGCAGCACAGATAGAGCCTGGAGAATGATAGCCATCCTGTTGAACGCTTAAAGAAGAAATCTCTTCCTCCTTCAATAAATGCATGAAAAGGGGGAGAGAAAGAAAGGTAAGGGAGAAAAGAAAGGGTAAATGCAATTTAAAAAAAATAAAACTTGTTGAGAAGAAATGGATATAAGAAAAGAGCTAGAAAAGAAAAAAATTGAGAAAGAAGAAAACCAACCAAGAAAGACGGATGAAGAAAGAAGGGGGCAAGGAAACAAAAGGAAGGAAACAAATATATCCATAGGGTATTTGCTCTGCAATTAGATAGGCAATGTGCTTCTTTACCTAGGCGTAGAATTGAAAAGGGTTGAGGGAGACAGAAAAGCTGAGGCAGGTGTTATTGGGCTGAGAATCCTCTGGGCTCATTTAGGCAGTCCTTTTCCCCAGGAAGTGCGGCTCCTACACAGGCATTTCTAGTGACGCCAGCCAGCTCTCCCTTACCACAGATCATAAAGCCTGCTTAAAGAGAGGGAACCTAAAGTGCAGTAGGAAAGATTTATTGGTAAAGTTGTAAATAAAATACGTTTCCTTTTGCTGGAACGATCTCAGCAGATCTGCCTCTTGCTCTGTCGTCAGGCCGGAGTTTCCAAAGGGCATCTCTGGAGAGCACTTTTAGAATGGGATCAGCCACACATCTGTCCCGAGGCACCATTAACTTAGACACAGCCCCAGTATGGATTGGGAAAAAGCTAAATCTTTTAAAAACATGGTCTCCTTGATAAGACCCAAGAGGGGTAAATATATACATATATACACATACATTTCAAACCAAAAAGCATACTTTCTCCATCCAAGAAGTCAGCATTTTTCATGTGTCCTCCATGAGAAAGGGGCTCACCCTTTACAAGCTGTGAACCTTTGTGCAGTTCATTCACACAGCAGGATCATTTGTGTCCACCCACATCTGGGCCAGGCCTGCCTGAGACTTGCTTAGCTAATGAACCCACACTGGCCAGATTTGCTTTGTGTGGAATCAACTTTCACAGATGAACATTTTTTCTAAGATGACTTCCCTCCACTTCAGATTCTTGTTCTTAACATATTTTGTACAGAAATAAGGGATTTTAGAGTTTGGGAATATGGAAGAGAAAAGGGAGATAAATAGACCCGAGTTCTCCAGATGTAAATAAGCACGGTAAATTCATGCGCTTACAAAGACTGCTTTCCCACTCTTGATGGTGTCCTGGCCCTGTGAGACATCTGTGCTTCAGAAAAGAAAATAACAGTAGCTGGCATTTATTAACCATCTATTTCATGCCAGGCACTCAGATAAATGCTTTCTCTATGTCTTTAATTTTACCCTCACAACAAACTGGATGTTCTTATCATCCTCTTTTTACAGATCCCCTAACTCAGCTCTAATGAGATTAAGGAACTTGCCCAATGTTACAGAGTTAATCCCAAGTGGCAGGTCCATACTACTGTAGTCTAGATGTTTGAGCCCCATCCCCTCCAATTACTATGTTGAAACTTAATCACCAAGGTGATAGTAAGAGGAGGTGGGGCCTTTGGGAGGTAATGAGGTCATGGTAGCAAAGGCCTCATGAATGAGACTAGTGTTCTAATAAAAAAGGTCCCAGAGAACCTCCTCACCCCTTCCACCATATGAGGACATAGCAAGAAGACACATCTATGAGCCAGAAATGGGGCCCTCACCAGACATTGAATCTGCCAGCACCTTCATCTTGAATTTCCAGCCTTCAGAGCTATGAGAAATAAGTGTGTGTTATTGAAAAGCTACCCAGTTTATGGTATTTAGCTGTGGCAACCCTAACAGACTACTAAAATTGAAATGTTCCTAATGACTACACTAAGCTGCCCAAAGAACAACTATCAAACACAAAAATAATTTTTAAATGTATTAGATTCTCCTTTCCTATATTTGAGAAACAACACTTCTCCAACATCCTGGAATATGCTATGGCAAGACCTACCTGTATACTTCTGTGTTTTTAAGGCATTTTCCCAGATCCATTTTATTCTCTCAACAAACACATGGAATAGTTAGAGAAAGTTTTGAACTTACTGGTAAAAATAACTGAATTTTATTTGGGGACTATCTCAGCCAAATGCCACAAGCTTTGCTAGCACTACAGAGTGCACTGACACATAGTAGGCATTCAATTAACATTGGGGGAATTAATGAAGAGAACCAAGGAGCATGATACCAGCCGGGACTTCCTTGACTATCTTCCTGAAGTCACTGAAGAACCACTGAAGGATTGAATACGGAGAAGGAGGTGAGGGAGGCAATGAAAGGCAGGGAGACCTAGAAGAAGCCTGCTGCAGTGATCCAGATGGGAGACGGGGCTTCCTAAAGTCAGATTTTACTGTGGAAATGGAGATAATTAAACAGGTTTGTGAGACAGTAAAGAGGTAGGAACGACAGGACTCGGTTAACTACAAATGGTCAGGGGGAGGAAACACTCATAAATATTAATGTCTAGGATTTTAGAAAAAGAGGGTGAGTGGCCCCTTCTCCATATGCTTTATGTATTTTTACCTATTCCCCTATTATGGCAATCATCTTATGGAACTTAAACTGTTCTTTTATAAGCTGATCTCCTTTATTAGATTCTTGTCTCCTTGAAGGTGGGGAGCATGTGTAACTCATTGCTATATCTCCTAATGCTTAATGTTTGCTATAAAACGAGTGAGAATGAAGAAATAATTCAGACGTGATTTGCCCTCAGGCCAGGCAGACATCAGTTCCTTTCTTTGCTGTTCGTTCCTCAAGTCACCTTTCCTGTACCAACTTAGACTTCTGCAAGAATGAGAACCCTGCAGGTTAGATTCTGCGTGAAGGGAATTGCTCTTATTGCCACAAAAATGAGCACAGGTCTGGAGACCCAAGGCCAAAATAAAATCTGCCTATGGACAAATAGTAACCTTAACTTGCATTACAAGACATGAACTGTGCTGTACTTCCCCAAGTCCCTGAGGCTTGGTGCCTTCAGATGCATCACTGCTAAGCCATAAATGAATAAAGCAAGGTCTGAGAGAGCTATAGACAGGTGAGAATGATAAGGGTCATATAAATTTTTTTTTATCTGAACTTTCTGTAAAGCAAAATGAGCCAACTTTCTGTCACTGTCCTGCACTGAATGTGTGTGTGCACGTGCACACGCACATACACACGCATGAGCACATACCACCCCAAAAGGAATAAAGATATTAGCAAATTTGGTTGCCATAACTTCCCATTACCTAATTTTCTAATTACACACATACACAAACACAGTCCTATCTCTTTAAATGGAAACAAATGTGAATTTTCTTTGACGATTTAAAGATTGAAATTGTCATACTCAGGTTATATATTTTCACAGCCATTATTTTTCATAAGGTAGAAAACCACAGCTCAACATAACCGAAAAATTGCTTCTGTTATATGGGGACTTCAATTTTTAATAACAGTGCAATGGGAAATAATCATTTTCCCCTGCCCATTAAATGTATATACTGAGCAAGGAAAGATACCAACCAGTGCCTGCAGCTACTTATTCAGGACCAGGCCCAGCCAGACAGCAGAGAGAAGGCTGAGAGAAGATATAAATAGCCTAAGAACTATTTTTTTAATCTTACCACCCTCTCTTACTCCTCACCTTTTACTTCTACTCCTTTTTACTGAAAACCAATATTTATTCACTTGTCTTCTGTGTCAATGCTCTTGAGACAAATAGCCCACATTGCTTTATTGGGATTAGCTACGTTTTTGGAAAAAGCACCTCACTCAGAAAGGGGGAGCAACCTCTAGACTAGAAAGCCCTGCAGGCTTATACCAACTGCACACTCCTAAGCATGCTGATTTGAATGCATCAGAAGACAGTTTTAATTTTTAAAAGGGGAGAGAGAAATAAGTGTAACATATTTAGAATCAGCTAAAATATCATCACTGAGTAGACCCACCGTCACTCAATATTATTTAGTATTACCAGCTAAGGTTCATATAGACGCTTTGGGTCACATAGGTATAGAACCAAATTCTACTCTCACATTCACTAGGTCTGTGACCTCAGGAAAGTAATATGACCTCCTAGAGCCTCAATGTTATTATCTGTAAAACTGGGTAATAATAGCTATTTTGTGTGTTTGTGGTGTATCCGACACAATATTTGGTTTATATTTGGTGTACCATCATTGCCAGCTAACATTAATGTTGTTATTATATTATTAAATCAGTATCCTCCATTCACATAAGGGGATCTATATCCTCAGCTACTGGCCCATTTATCTCCCATCAGCAAGGCTACATTGTTCATTAAGACATCTTCTTTTAGCCTGGCCCATCTAGGGCACTCTAAGCTCTCCTTTTACATACATGAAATTGACAAGAAGACTCAGTGTCCCTGTCCATAGACTCCAGAGAGATTATAACCTTCTTGGGAAACCCTAAGGCGATTTCCTTTGTGCAAAGCTCAGCCACCTCCAAGTGACAAAACTCACTCAGCAACAGGATCACAGAGTGAAGTTTCTTCCCATTCTCTGCTGAAACCTGCTGTGATTATGTATTAACTGACCTGTGTCACCTAAAAGCTGCTTCTTCATCTTGTATCTCCAGGTGGTGCATAGAGCTTGGCACATGGGAGGCACTCAGTAAATGATGGATTCATTTATTAAATAGTTTTTTTTTTCTCCTTCTTGTTTTTTAATTTCTGGAACATCCACATCATGACTAAATATCTTTTCCCTGTCCTAAAGAACCACTATCCCAAATTAACTTTGAGGAATCATTCAAAAAGAAAAGGTGTGAGAATTGGGTAGGTACTCCAACAGTGTCTACTACGTTATTCTACTCAGAGTCACCTTTGTTCCTTACTGTTCTACATAAAGGGTAAGAATGTTGGCCATTCTGATCACCTGACAATAACCAGCCAGGCTTTTAAGCTTCACGTGCGGGAAGTTATTTCCATCCAGAGACTATACTGGCAATTTGTTTAAGCTGCCACCTGGTGGCGCTTGATTTATGGCCTTAAGATTTAGAAAGCCTAGCTCCCCACAGGCCTGATAAACAGAATGCAAAAAATAGAACACATTTGCAACACACTTTTGAAATAACCCGGGCTATTTCTCTAAAAATTAAAATAGTACAAATCTCAAAATTCAATTTATATTATATCATATTAAGTTGGAAATCATATATTAAGCACTTACATGAGGTATACTCATGACAAATGGTACCAAAGGGACTTACAGTAAGGTTGTAAAACTGTCTGAACCAAAATTTTAAAGTTTTTCAGTTAGTTCCTTTCTTGTGAATTTGAAAAACACAGTATATTTGCCTTCCCTATTTATCGGAGTAATTGTGAGGATTCAATGAAATAATGATGTGAAATCTTTGTGATCTGTGAAGTGAAACACAAATGTTAGTCGTTAGTGTTATTTCTACAGTCTTCCCTAGAGCAAGACAGAGAGGTCTTCTAGAGACACATTTCATTAGACAGAACTTCAACACGTCTGCTTTGATCACTATGTTCTAAAAGAGGACACATGAAAAGATACGCAACTTCCATAATATTGGGCAAGAAATGTTAAATAATGAACACTCACACACTCTGAACGCCAGAGCCAGGAAAGAGGAGGTTGTCTAATGATATTTATCTTCAGGAAGTCAGAAGTATCATAGATTCATATTTCTTCCCAAAGCAGTTTTCAATTTAGATTTTAATTAGAAAGTGATTATCTCCTCCCAAGGGAGTTTAAATTACCCCCATCCTTTGCCATGTAGCATGTTGGAGAAGGTTGTGTGCACACCCAGGGAGAGCACCCAGTTTAAGAAGGTAGCAACATGGAGCATCATGTAGTTATTCCTGGTCCAAAAAGAGAGGCAGGGTTTTTGTTTTCCACTGTACTGAGTTCCTGGGTCCCAGACTTGACCCACTACCCAGCCAGAAACAACGAAAAAACTGAACAAAATATTTAAAACCACAGCTTTCACACAGTAAACAACCTACAGCCTAGGACCGTGATCCTTGAGAGAAAGGAAACAAAGGGAGCGCTGTGAATAACTTGGCTTTCTGCCTGAAAGCACTTTCCAGACGTGGATCGGGGAGGAGAGCCCAAGCACAGGACAAGCATCTTGCTGAGCTGAGGAGAGAGATCAGAGCTGGTGACGGCAGAGGAGGCTCAAATGTGAGGGGCAGAGTACTGGAGAGGAGGGAGACACACAGACAAAGAACTTCAGAAACCTGTGACAGGGTCCCCCGGCAAGTGTGCCAAATACTAAGCTGTGCATGTATAGGATAACACTCCACAAGTCAGTCAGAGAACTACTTCTACCAGGAGCTATAAGCTGAACCATTCAGAAAGTTCACATAAGGTGTAAGGTAGGGGTGTGTGCGTGTGTGTGAGAGAGAGAGAGAGAGAAAAGTTCACATAAGCTGTAAGGTGTGTGTGTGTGTGTATGTGTGTGAAAGAGAGAAATACACAGAGACAGAGACAAGGATCAAGCATCCTAAAGTTCATCAACGTATGACAAAAATGGAATCTAGAAGAGAATCGAAGGAATCTAATCTCAAAGAGAAGAATGGATCAAAATATAGACCATTCTCTTGATAAGATGCCTGCATTAAGCTAGAATCTATTGTAATTAATACACAGTATTACAAAATGTGGGGTCAGTAATTCTCAACAAATCTTTGGGTGGCTCTGTAAAGTCCTAAGCTGTAAAATCATTGGGTTGTTATTATAAATATAGATTTTATGTAACTATTCTGGCAGGAATCAGAATTACATACCTGGAATGAGGAAAACCAAATGAGCACAGGGCTGATTTTTATCTGCTGAGCGTCGCTTCAATTGTATCAGTTACTAACGTGAGCATGCTTTCGTTGTGCACCCCAATTCTTCTCCAAAACCAATCTGAATCTTCAACCAATGTGGCTCTTCCTCATGACCTGAAGGATTAGAACACGATCTCCAGGACTCCAGACACCTGTCTTTATTATTTACTGCCCTGCCATGGTTGCGACGTATATTCTTAGTACAACTCCTAGTAAGCAGTAATCTTACCAGATATTTCCTGACAATGTGTATTTTATTCTGGAATCCTATACATCAAAGATATACAGTAGATTATAAAAATTTTCTAGGTCAATGTCATACTCTAAAGAGATAATTCTGAAGAGCCCAAAATCACAAACCAGCTTATGCCAGGGAAATGGCCAGAGAGCCAGACCCCTATTTAGAGTTTGGTATTTGGTCAAAATGTTCCTTGTGGAAGGGACTGATTACAGGGAGATAGAAAACCTGGTGACTATGGTTAGCCTGCTCCTCACAAGCTCTCAATATCCCCCAAAATAGTGGGTGCTCAGTCTCTTTTTAGTTGTCAGAATCACACCTTTCCTAAATGTCCTTCTTTCATTAAACATTTGTTGAGTGTTACAGCGAGTGATTCAGTCATGATTGTGAGGTGTTGCAAAAGAAGAAAGTACATGTATTTTATTTGCTTTCTTTAGTAACTTCAACATTATCTATACGCCATGTAGCCTTAAAATGACCATCAGCAGGAAGTCAGAAAAGCTATGAAGATAAGGAAGGCCACAAAACTGCAATTATCATGAAAACAACAACCTAGTCTGATTTTACACAACTGTACCCTCAACATAGAGCATAATTTCTGGAATATAGTAGGTGCTCAAGAAATTTAAGTCCCTGTCTACCTCCTCACTTTCTCTATCCTCATTCAGACAAGCAGGTCTTTGTCATTCATCTCTCCATTCATTATTGAGAACCTCCCATAATCCTGGCACTTTCTATATTGTATATGTGTCAGCTAAGGTTCAGTCAGGGAAATCAAACCACTAAGAGATAAGATTCCCTCTCTCTCGTATGTGTGTGTGCATGTGGTGTATTTTTTTATAAAAAGATTTGTTACAGACATTGGACTTCCTGGCTATGGGAGCTGGTTAAGTGGTCCCGGTAAGTTTGTTGTCTTCAGGACAGATACTAAAAATTGGAGTCCACAGGCCAGACAGTGGGGAAGATAAGATGGATGTTAAATAAGAGAGAACATGGATAATTCAGAAGGCACAAACACAAGAGGGAGCTCACAAGAATGAACTGGAAGCTTCCAGTTGCTGTTGGCCCTAATCTTGCTGGTATGCGTATCTTGCACAAGCATGCCTATTCATCACAGTCAAATATAGGACCTGGCTCAGGAATCTGAGAAGCTGAAAGAGGAGACAGGGGAGAGGAGCCGCTGCAGACCTTGCCACTGAGATAACCCAGCAGATAAGTAACAACATGTTTCAGCCATAAAATGACTGCTACTTCCCTTCCATTCTGCAAAACTCATGTCAGAATCTTTCTCGTGATCCACCCTAAGCAGATACATACAGGAAGAAAATTCTGGAAAAGGTAGTTTAACCTAGCCAAACTGACACTCTATAGGATCATCAAATATCCTATTTTGTTTTATTGCCGTTCCATGAGGAAGGTGTTATGTATTATTCCATTGTACAGATGGAGAAATTGAGGCTGAAGAGTTTATGATCTCATCATTAGTGATGGGCAAAACTGGGATATAATTACAAAGTTCCCTTTCCACTCCAGCATGACAGAAAAAAAAATCTAAATAGATGCTGACAGGAAGTGGAGTGAGTGGACCAACACTGTTTCAGGACACAGCGAAACACAACAGTAGACATTAGGAAAAGAGTTAATCACTGCTAGAGCACAGTAATAGCTAAAAACCTAGTGAGCAAGATGGACACTGGAGACACTTCTAGTAAGACAAAGAAGCCCTTAAACAGCTCTGTAAGAAGGCCTGCCTTTGAAAAATGAGCATCAAATCTTCTAGAGGAATCAAGATAGGCAGCGCCACCACACAATTACAAGAAGCACAATTCATACAGAATGTAATGTAACCATGCCACTAGAATTGTGCAGCACAATGGTTCTGAAGTCAGCAGGCCGTTTGCTAGACTGTTAGCCATATATACACTGAAGAGAACAGTGCCACTCAAAACAAGTTGGGACAGTTTAATAAGTAGATAAATACTCAAGAGGGACTGCTCTGATTTGCATGGATTACTTACATGTTAATCAGTGCTGCCCACCCAAAAGAACACAAACACACACATCCGCCACATAAGCTTTCCCGATGTAGAAAAAGGTGAGAACTGGAATGTGAATTTGTTTACGCTCTGTGGCAATTGGCGCTGCTAATGCTGTCATACATGTGTTTGGCAGGCTGTGTAGAAGTGAAACTCTTGATGGCAATTAAAGTCTTTCAATAAGTTTCATCTTATTTTGAAAGGCGAGTTACTTAATGGCATGTTGCCACACCACATAGCTGCAGTTATTAGGAACTGTCCATCTCATGCGCTAAGTAAGAACAGGAAAGAAATGTGTGCTGTGAGAGGAAGAACAGTTTCATTTATGGAAATGATGAATAGCTTCCAAAGAGCAGGGTCATTTATAACAATAGGTGTCAGAAGGTTTGGTGCGTGAACAATAGACTGAGCCTGATAATATCCGGAGGGAAAGGCCGGCGTTGTGACAGGTGGGCAGGCAGTCCCAGGGACACTGCATTATTAAACATTTCTCATATCAGGCAAGCAGCCCATTTATAGTCCTGAGCTCTGGAAGGATCCCGCCTCCACTTCACTGTAGCTAAGCTGGAAGTGCAAAGCAGAAGGGGCAGAAGTGGACTTCTTTTTTTCCATCAACACATACCTTGTATGTAGGGAATGAATAAGCCATTCCACTCAAAAAATGGGTAATCTATTCCAGTCACCTCTGATGCACTCCCATATAATATAACCCATTCCACTTGAAAAAAAATTTAAGAATTTGACTCATCATCCTCATTTGGAAACTTCCTGAGCTATATCTTCTCCTTGACCCTGTTAGGCCCAGGAAAGCTAAGAAATTGGTCTGAGCACTCAGAGTTTAACATTACTCAGGTGGGCCAAGAAAGGAAACCTAGACCTCTGTCTCTAATAACTAGTCTATGGATTTACCTCCTCATCCTTGCAACTTGTGTATCCTCAGTCCAGTACTGTAATGCTGCTGGGAATGTCCTTTATTTTACATAAGGAACAAAATACCAGCTGTTCAAAAGGGACTGGAATAATCTGTTCTCTCTCACAACAGATGAACAACTCCTCCAATCTGAGAAGCATTTAAATTTTGTCCTATTATAACTTATAATGATTAAAGGGAAGAAGCCTCATTAAATCCACTGGATGTAAAACACCTCCAATATTCTTGTTCTTCCCAAAGTTGGGCCTGCATTTGAAAATGTAAATAACATGGAGATAATGTAGCATAAGCGTTCTACGGAAGCTGAGGTCAAGTGTACAGGAGAGTGGGTATGTGTTAAACATTTGCTCATGGAGCTTTCAGGCACCAGGCATGGGCCCACTATAATACCTCCAAGCTCATTCCACCATAGAATTATTGACCATTAGAACTGATAACTACAGGGGAGATCATTCAGTGCCATCTCTTTTCATGTATGTAATAACTAATAATTTACGTCACAGAACTTATCCAAAGACACTCACAGACATGGGAATCCCAGGCCAGAGTCCTTTCAATGTACTTTGTCGTGTCCCTCTAAGTTAAGAATAATCCATCCTTTTCTTAAAGTTCAGAAATCAAGAAACGGCCTTGAGGCAGGGCATTGGACTCACTTTTCTACTCTAAGTTCATTCCCCTGCCACACCCTCCCCACCCAAATCCTATAATATGATTTTCAATGTTTAAAATTATTTTCAATCGAGCTCTACTTCAAGGGACTAAAGGGTATGCTGGTGATTCAAAGCTACATTATCTCTTTTCTTCATTAAGAGAGATGCCTATATAACCACTGGCTTTTAGTTTAAAAGACCAGGTGGCAATGGCTCAATCATCATAGCCATATCAAAATATAACTTTGTGAATCTAGCTGTACGACAACTATATTTCACACCAGATACCAGGCTTCTTCTTTGTCTCCTGGGCCTATTCTGCTTCCCATGCCTGACCGCCAAACTGCAATTGCTAAGTATTTTAGTAGTAGTCTAACCCACAGTAAGGTTTTTGAAAGATTCAAATGCCTCTGCAGCAAAAGGATGGAAATTTTTATTTTTTAACAGTGTCATTGAGGTTTAATTGACCTATGATAAACTGAACATATTTGAACTACAATATTTGGTAAGTTTTTATGTATCTAGGAACCTGTAAAAGCATCAGAATAATTAAGATAGTTGCCTTAGTGTGCTTGTGCTGCTATCACAAAATACCATGGACAGGGTGGTTTAAATAGCAGATACTTATTTCTGACAGTTCTGGAGGCTGGGCAGTCCCAGTTCAAGGTTCCAGCAGATGTTGATCTCAGCGGGGGAATCTCTTGTTGATTGCGGATGGCTGCTGTCTCACTGTGTGTTCACATGACCTCTTTGGGTGTGAGAAGAGAAAGAAATCTCTGTCTTCTTTTTCTTGTATGGGCACTAATTCCATGATGAGGATGCCATTCTGATGACCTCCCAAAGCTCCCACCTCCAAATACCATCACACTGAGAGTTAGGCCTTCAACATATCAATTTTGAGGGAACACAAACATTCAGCCCATAAAAATAGTGAATATATCCAATTCTTTCTAAAGTTTCCTGTATTTTCTAGAGGTTTTGTTTGTGGTTTTCAGTTTTTGTTTTTTTTGAAACAGTCTCATTCTGTCACCCAGGCTGGAGTGCAGTGGTGTAATCTTGGCTCACTGCAACCTCTGCCTCCTGGTTCAAGTGATTCTCCTGCCTTAGTCACCAGAGTAGTTGGGACTACAAGTGTGTGCCACCCACACCTGGCTAATTTTTTGGGATTTTTAGTAGAGACGGGGTTTTGCCATGTTGGCCAGGCTGGTCTTGAACTCCTGACGTCAGATAATTCACCTGCCTTGGCCTTCCAAAGTGCTGGGATTATAGGTGTGAGCCACCATGCCCAGCCTAGAGCTTTGTTTTTCCATTGTATGTATACACCACAGATTGCATATATACTCACTGGTGATGAATAGTTGGGTTGTTTCCAGTTTGGGGCAACTAAAAATAAAGCTGATACAAATATTCATATGTCAGTTATTATATGGATATACGTTTGTTTCTGTTGAATAAGTATCTAGAAGTGGGATAGCAGGATCATATAGTAGCTGTATATTTAACTTTTCAAAAGACTGTCAATCTGTTTTCCAAGGTGCTTGCACTATTTTATAATCCCACCAGCAATGTTTCTCCACATCTTTGCCAACACTTTTTAATGGATCGTGCTTTTGGTATTACACATTAGAAATCTTTGCCTGACACACAGTCACAAAGATTTCCTCCTATGTTTTATTGTAGAAGTTTACATATATGTCTAGGTTTTACATTTAGGAAAATGTTCCAGTTTGGGTTAACTCTGCATATGGTGTGAAGAAATGGATCAAGATTCTTCTCCCCTCCCCTGCAATTTTTTTTTTTTTTTTGCATGTGGCTATCCAGTTATTCCAGCACGATATATTGAAATGTTTACTCTATCTTGATGGAATTGCTTTTGTACCTTTCTCAAAAATAGGATGCCCATATATATAAGGTTATATTTCTGGAATCACTGTTCTGTTCCATTGACTTATTTGTCTATCTTCATACTAACACAATATTATTTTTATGATTGTAGCTTTGTTAATAACTCTGGAAATCATAGTGTCAGTCCTCCAACTTTGTTTTCCATTTTTAAGGTTGCTATTCTAGGTCTTCATATTTCCCTATGAATTTTAGAATTAAGTTATCAATTTCTTAAAAAAAATTAATGAGATTTTTATTGTGATTGCATTGACTCTGTAGATCAACTCGGAGAAATTGACATACTGACATATTAACAATCTTGAATTGTCTTACATAAATACAATATATATCTTCATTTATTTAGATCTTTTAAATTTTCTCTCATGAGTTTTCTTTTGTAGTTTTTCACTGTACAAATCTTGTATATCTGTTATATTTATCTCTAAGTATTTTTTAATATAATGCTATTACAAATGGTATTATTTTATAATTTTAATTTCTTATTGTTTATTGCTAATACAATATATTTTTGTGTGTTGACCTTGTATTCTGCAATTTGCCAAACTTATTTTTGGATTATAATTGTTTTTTGGAGATCATTGTGATTATATCTCATTATATTATTTGGAAAGAAAGATAGTTTTCTTCTTCTATGCAAATATGTATGTCTCTTATTTACTTTTCTTGCTTTATTGCAGTGGCTAGAAAATCTAGCACAATGTTGAATAGGCATGGTAAGAATGGACAATTTTATTTCATTCCTGATATTATGAGGAAAGTGTTCAGTCTAAAAATTGTTAGCTATAGGGCTTTTATAGATCACTGAATTAGTTTGCTGGGGTTGCTATAACAAAATACTACAGATTGCATGGCTTAAACCACAGAAATTTATTTTTTCACAGTTTTAAAAGCTAGGAATACAAGATAAAAGTTTAAACAGGTCGGCTTCTTCTGAGGTCTCTCTTTTTGGTTTGCAGATAGCTGTATTTTCACTGTGCCTTTGTTTTGTGCCGGTATATGTCCAAATTTTCTCTTCTTATAAGGACATCAGTCATGTTAGATTCGAACCCACACTAATGTCCTTTTTTTAACTTAATTCCCTCACCAAAGAGCCTATCTCCAAATACAGTCACATTCTGAAAAACTGGGAGTTAAGACTTCAAAATATGACTTTCAAGGGGATAAAACTCAGCCCATAACAATGCCCATTATCAGGCTGAGGAAATTCCTGTTTCTAGTTTGCCGAGAATTTGTATTGAGAATGGATGTTGGATTTTGTCAAATCTTGTTTTTGCATCTATTGAGATAATCATGCTTTCTCTTTTTTAGTTTTTTAAAATATAAAACACGTTGAATAATTTTTAAGTGTTAAACATGCCTTGTATCCTGGAATAAATTCCCTTTAATCACAGTATCTTACTCTTTTTATGTATATCTAGATTTCATTCACTAACATTTCTTAAGAATTTTCGTGTCTATGTTCATGAAGCTCGACTCTTTCCCTTTCCTTTCTCTCTTTCATTCTTTCTTTTTTGTACTGCCTTCATCAGGTTTTGATATATGGGTAATGCTAGCCTCAGAAAAGGAGTTGAGAAGTATTCAACGACCTGAATAAGTTCGTAAAAAATTGGGATTACTTCTTCCTTAAATGTTTTGTAGAATTCACTGGTAAAACCATCTACTCCTGTATTTGTGAGATTATTAGCTATGAATATAATTACCTTAGTAGATATAGGAGAACATTCAGGTTATCTTTTTATCTTGAGTGAGCTTCCAAAGCTTGTGTCTTTCAAAAAATTTGAAAAGACATTTTCAAAGACCATTTCATCTTGTCAAATTTATTCACATAAAGTAATTTATAATATTCCCATATTACTGTATATAGAATCTGTAGTGATGTCAACCCTGGACATTTTCTTTTTCCAGTAACTGCTACTAAATGCACTCAAACTTCCTTATACCTTTGGTTATCAGGTATACTAAATGGGCTGACCTATAAATTTGATCTATAAACCTTCTGACCTGTATGTTTTCATTCACTTTCAGTTACCAAATCAGTCCAGTCCAGTAAGTATTTCACTCTCAATATGGGATTATGTAAAGTGACCAAATCTATGACATACTGGCATTCCTGAGAGAAAAGAAGAGAAAGTAAGCAACTTGGAAAACATATTTGAGGACATAATTCAGGAAAATTTCCCCAGTCTTGCTACAGAGATCCATATGCAAATATAAGAAATATAGAGAACTTCTGCAAGATACTATGCAAGATGACCATTCCCAAAGCACATAGTCATTAAACTAACCAAGATCAACATGAAGGAAAAAAATCTTAACATCAGCTAGAGAAAAGGGGCATACTACCAAAAATAAAAACCCATTATACTAATAGTGGATTTCTCAGTGGAAACCTTACAAGCCAGAAAAGATTTGGGGCCCATTTTTAGCATTCCTAAGAGAAATAAATACCAGCCAAGAATTTCATATCTTTCCAAAATAAGCTGCATGAACAAAGGAGAAATAAAGTCTTTCTCAGAGATGCAATTACTAAGGAAATTCATCACCACCAGATCAGCCCTACAAGTAATGCTAAAGGGAGTTCTAAATACAGAAACGAGAACAATGCTTACTACCACAAAAGCACATGCAAGCACATAGCCCACAAAGACTACAAAGCAATGCACAATCAAACTACAAAGCAGTAGGCAACAACTCTATGATAGGAACAAAATTTCACATATCAATATTAACCTTGAATGTAAATGGCCAAAATGCTTTACTTTAAAGGTACAGAGTGACGAATTAGATAAAAAAAAAAAAAAGACCCATCATTCTGCTGTCTTCAAGAGACTCATCTCATGTGCAGTGATATCCCTAGGCTCAAAGTGAAGAGATAGCAAATGATCTATCATGCAAATGGAAAACTAAAAAGAGCAGAGCTCACTATTCCTATATCAGATAAAACAGACTTTAAACTAACAACAGTAAAAAATAATAATAATAAAGGACAAAGAAGGGTATTAAATAATGATAAAAGGTTCCATTCAACAAGAAGATTTAACTACTGTAAACATATTCACCCAACGTTGGAGGACCCAGATATATAAAACAATTACTCCTAGACCTAAGAAAATACTTACCTGGCCACATGATAATAGAGGGGTACTGCAATGCCCCATGGACAGCATTCATACAGGGCACTGAGGTAGAAAACTAACAAAAATACTGGACTTAAATTTGACACTTGACCAAATGGACCAAATAGATACCTGGAGAACATTCCACGCAACAACCACAGAATATACATTCTTCTAATCTGCACCTGGAACATACCTCCAGATTGACCACACGCTCAGTTATAAAGCAAGTCTCAATAAATTCAAAAACATCAAGATCATACCAACCATACTCTTAGACTACAGTGGAATAAAAATAAAAAGCAATACCACAAGGAATTCTCCAAACCACATTAATACATAGAAACGAAACAACTTGCTCCTAAATAACTTTTGTGTAAACAAAGAAATTAAGGCAGAAATCAAAAAAATTATTTGAAACAAATAAAAACACAGAAAAAATATTCCAAAACCTCTGGAATATGGTAAAAGTAAAGAGGAAAGTTTATAGTGCTAAACACCTACATTGAGAAGATAGAAAAGTCTCAAAATAACAACCTAATGTAACACCTAAGGTAACTAGTAAACAAGAAAAAAAACTAAATTCAAAGCTAGCAGAAGAAAAGAAATTTCTAAAATCAGAGCAGAAATAAATGAAACTGAGACTCCACAAATCATACAAAAGATTAACAAAACAAAAAGTTGGTTATTTGAAAGTATAAGCAAAATAATTCTCCAGAAAAAAGAGAAAAGATCCAAATAAGCAAAATCAGAAATGACAAAGGTGGCATTACAACCTATCCCACAGAAACTATAAAAATCTTTATGCACACAAAGTAGAAAATCAAAAAATGGATGAATTCTTGGAAACACACAACCTCCCAAGACTGAACCAAGAAGAAATAAAAATTCTGAACAGACGAATAGTGAGTAATGAAATTGAATCAGTATTTTAAAACATCTATCAACCAAAAAAAGCCCTGGACCAGAAGAATTCACAGCCAAATTATACCAGATATATTAGTCAGGGTTCTCTAGAGGGACAGAACTACTAGGTTAAATATATATACACACATGTAAAGGGGAGTTTATTAACAAGTATTAATTCACGTGATCACAAGTTTCCACAGTAAGCCATCTGCAAGCTGAGGAGTGAGGAAGCCAGTCCAAGTCACAAACCTGAAGAACCTGAAGTCCAATCTTTGAGGGCAGGAAGCATCCTGTGTAATAGAAAGATGTGGGCTGTGAGGTTAAGCCAGTCTAGTCTTTTCACATTCTTCTGCCTGCTTTTTATTCTAGCCATGCTGGCAGCTGATTAGATTGTGCCCACCCAGATTAAGGGTGGTTCTGCCTTTCCCAGGCCACTGACTCAAATGTTAATCTCCTTTGGCAACACCTTCACAGACACACCCAGGATCAATACTTTGCATCCTTCAATCCAATCAAGTTGACACTCAGTATTAACCAACACATCAGACAAACAAAGAAAAGCTGATACCAATCTTACTGAAATTATTCTAAAAAAATCAAGGAGGAATGATTCCTCCCTAACTCATTCTATAAATTAGTATCATCCTGATACCAAAATCTGGAAAAGACACACACAAAAAAAAATCCCTGATGAAAATAGGTACAAAATCCTCAACAAAATACTAGTAAACAGAAACCAATAGCCGATAAAAAAGTTAATTCACCACTATCAAGTCGGCTTTAGTTCTCAGATGGAAAGATGTTTTAACATATGCAAATCAGTAAGTGCAATTCACCACATAAACGGAATTAAAAACAAAACCATATGATTATCTAAATAGATGCAGAAAAAACATTTGATAAAATCCAACATTACTTTATTATTAAAAAAAAAAAAAAACAAGCTAGATATTGAGGGAGAATACCTCAAAATAGTAAGAGCCATCTATGACAAACTCATAGCCAACATCATACTCAACAGGCAAAAGCTGGAAGCATTCCTCCTAAGAACTGGAACAAGACAAAGATGTCCACTCTTACCAATCCCATTCAACCTAGTACTAGAATTTTTAGCCATTGCAATCAGGCAAGAGAAAGAAATACAAGTCATCCAAATAGGAAAAGAGGAGGTCAAAATAGCTCTGTTCACTGATTCTAAACTTTGCAAACTCTAAATATTCTTCCAGAGAACTCCTAGAGCTAATAAACAACTTCAGCAGTCTCAGGATACAAAATCATGTGAAAAAATAAGCCATATTTCTGTATACTAATAACATTCAATACAAGGAGAATTGCTTGAACCTGGAAGGTGGAGGTTTCAGTGAGCCAAGATCGCGCCATTGCACTCCAGCCTGGGTGACAAGAGTGAAACTCTGTCTCCAAAAAAAAAAAAAAAAAAAAAAAAAAAAAGACTGCTGAAAGAAATGATGGATGACACAAATGGGAAAGCATTCCATGCTCATGGATTAGAATAATCCATATCATGGCCATACTTCCCAAAATAATCTAGATTCAACACTATTGCTATCAAGTTACCAATGTCATTTTTTTACAGAATTAGGAAAAAAACTATTCTAATATTTATATGGAACCATAAAAGAGCCTGAATAACCAAGGCAATCGTAAGCAAAATAATAAAGTTAGAGGCGTATTATTACCTGACTTCAAACTATGCTGTAAAACTATAGTAATGAAAATAGTATGGCATTGGTACAAAAAAGACACATAGAACGATGGAACAGAACAAATACCCCTTAAATAAAGCCTCACACCTACAACCATCTGATCCTTGACAAAGCAGACAAAAATAAACAATAGAGAAAGAACTCCCTATTCAATACATGGTGCTAGGAAAACTGACCAACCAAACGCAGAAGAATAAAACTGGACCCCTACTTCTCACCATATACAAAACTTAAGATGGATTAGGTTTAAAGGTAAAACTTAGAATCCCAGAAGAAAATCTAGGAAATATTCTTCTAGACATTGGCCTATGCAAAGAATTTATTACTAAAGTTCCCAAAAGCAATTGCCACAAAAATAAAAATTGACAAATGATACCTAATTACACAAAAGAGCTTCTGTACAACAAAATAAATTATAAACAGAGTAAACAGACAACCTACAGAGTAGGAGAAAATATTTGCAAACTAAGCGTCCAACAAAGGACTAATATCCAGAACCTATAAGAAACTTAAACAAATCAACAAGAATAAAACAAATAACTCCACTTAAAAATGGGCAAAGAACATGAACAGACACTTCTCAAAAGAAGACATACAAGAAGCCAACAGCATATGAAACAAATAGTCAACATCACTAATCATCACAGAGACACAAATCAAAACCACAATGAGGTACCATCTCACACTAGTCAGAATGGCTACTAATAAAAAGTCAAAAAATAAAAGATGTTGGACAGGTTGTGAAGAAAAAAAGAATGCTAAAAAACATTTGGTGGAAATGCAAATTAGTTCAACCACTGTGGAAAGCAGTTTGGAGATTCCTCAAAAAACTAAAAACAGAATTAGGCCAGATGTGGTGGTTCATGCCTATAATCCCAACACTTTGGGAGGCCGAGGTGGGCGGATCACCTGAGGTCAGGAGTTCAAGACCAGCCTGGCCAACACAATGAAACTCTGTCTCTACTAAAAATACAAAAACTAACCAGGTATGGTGGCATGCACCTTTAATCCCAGCTACTTGGGAGGCTGAGGCATGATAATCGCTTGAACCCAGGAGGCAGAGGTTGCAGTGAGCTGAGATCACACCACTGCACTTCAGCCTAGGTGATAGAGCAAGACTCTGTCCAAAAATAAATAAATAAATAAAAAATAAAAACAGAATTAATATTCCACTCAGAAATCCCATTACTCAGTATGTCTGCAAAGGAAAATAAGTTATTCTACCAAAAAGATACCTGCACTCAAATGTTTATCATAGCACTTACTCACAATAGCAAAGAAATGGGATCAACCCAGGTGCTCATCAAAGGAGGACTGGATAAAGAAAATGTGGTATACATGCACCATGGAATATTATGCAGTTATGAAAAGAATAAAGTCACATCCATTGCAGCAACATGGATGCAGCTGGAGGCCATTATCCTAAGCAAATTAATCTAGAAAAAGAAAACAAAATGCCACATGTTCTCACTTATAAGTAGGAGCTAAACACTGGGTATACACAGACACAAAGATGGAAACAATAGACACTGGGGATTCCAAAAGAAGAGAGGGAGGAGGGCAGGCGTCAAAAAGCCAGATACTACGTTTACTACTTGGACGATAGGATAATTAAAAGCTCAAACCCCAGCACCATGCAATATATTCATGTCATAAACCTGTATATGTGCCTCCTGAGTCTAAAATAAAATTAAAATTAAAAACAATTAATATTTCACTCTCATTTGATTCCATCCCTTTCAACACCTACTGTAGGCTAGTGCCTCAAGAGAATTTAACTAGAAAAAGTACTGTTTGCTTATAATACTTTGCCTCTATTTCTCCTGTTAGAGCAGAGAAGAGAAAAGGGGAGAGGGAGGGTCCTGGGAAGGGGAGTGACTGGGGGGCTTCTTTGTTTGCCACTAATGTGGTCCCTCACCTGACAGAGAAGGTTATATATTCACCTCCCAATGATGTCCACATTTGAAATATATGCATTTTACTTTAGATGGCCAAAGGAGTTTGCAGGATGTGATTAAGTGAAGGACTGAGATGAGGAGACTACTCTGGATTATTCAGATGGGCCTGATATAATCATACAGGTTCTTATAAGAAAGATACAAGAGGGACGGGCGCAGTGACTCACACCTGTAATCCCAGCACTTTGGGAGGCCGAGGCGGGTGGATCACAAGATCAAGAGATCGAGACCATCCTGGTCAACGTGGTGAAACCCCGTCTCTACTAAAAATACAAAAAATTAGCTGGGCGTGGTGGCGCATGCCTGTAATCCCAGCTACTCAGGAGGCTGAGGCAGGAGAATTGCCTGAACCCAGGAGGCGGAGGTTGCGGTGAGCCAAGATCGCGCCATTGCACTCCAGCCTGGGTAATGAGCAAAACTCTGTCTCAAAAAAAAAAAAAAAATAGAAAGACACAAGAGACTACAAGGTCAGGAGTACGCCATGCAACAATGTCAAAGGTTGGAATCATGCCACCATGGGCCAGTCCCTAGGTGTGGAAGGCAATAAGGGAGGGGTTCTCTCCTGGATCTTCCAGAAGAAGCCAACCTATTGATACCTTTATTTTAGGCTCCTAAGACTCATTTTAGACTTTTGTCCTCCAAAACTGTAAGGGAATAAATTTATGTTGCCCTAAACACTGAGTTTGTGGTAATTTGTCACAGCAGCAATAGAAATCTCATATACCTAGGTAGCCACGGCTTAGAGGAACAAGTAGCTCTTCCTTTTCTGTTGGTTGTCACTACTTATCTAGCCGGTTATGTCCTTCTAAGGTAGCAGTCAGAGGCCTCGAAAGAGTCTTTGACAAGGAACTCAATCCCATGCAGCAAACCTCAGTATTAATAATCTCTTGACATATCCTGCATTTTCCAGTTCACTTCAGTGACATCACACTCCTTTCCTCTCTGCCTCCTGCTAGAGTGATCCCACCAAGCTGCAGTGGCCCTTCTCTTTTCCCCTTTACTGCTCCAACTGGGGAGCCTAGAATGTGGTAAGATCCACTTTCCATAATTCTCAGGAACCAAACACTCAAGAAAGTGAGCCTTGATGACTCTGCCTGGTCATATCACTATTCTGTTTCTCCGCAATGTTTTCTTCCCCATTCTGTAGCATCAGGACACATCAGCTAGAGTGATATCATGGTGGCCAGCCAATGGAGAAATGACTGGCAGTCTCCTCTCAGAGCAGCTACCCACAAACTTTGTGAATACATTTTCTTGCTTACTAACCCCAAATTTCATTTGATTGAGGGATGAAGACCAGCTGAATGCCTTCCCTATTCATGAATACGTTTCCTTGCACTCTTATGGCCCCCTACTTATTGCTCCCATTGTCAAAGACCAGCAAACTAGTTTAATTCCACTCACAACAGGAATTAGAGTGGGAGTCTCAAATAAGAACCAGACATTCTTTTTAACTCAGGCTTGGGGAGTTTAATAGCTTTGTTCCCTGCAGGGTACCCACTTCTGCTGTCATCTCTGCACTCCTCAGTATTCTATAAGAAAGGAAAAGATCTGAATAAGTAGCTCTCATCAGCCTATTATACTTTTATATTATCCTATCTTGACATACAATTAGATGTCTCTTTTGTGCCCCAAGTGACTGTCTGGTTTGATTAAACAGAGAATGACATGTGTAGAGCCTAGTCCTTGAATTCAACTCTGATTTTAGTGCCCTGTCTATCAACAAGGTATCTTTAAAAATGGCCCCTTTCATAGCCAGGTCAGTTAGCTTGAATAAACAAATGCAAACATATTGTCACTACTATGGAGAACAATGCAGACACAATGTAAAGACTGGACTGATGGCTGATGATGGTTACATGGCTGAGTTGTCCCTATGGTGAGTAAAGCTACATTTTATATATCTCTCCATTCATATTAAATTCTGAAACAGGTGCTTTTATTTACCTTCTCTCAATCCCCTCAGTCTATCATCACGTGCTTGCAAACATTTGATAGAATAAAAAAGGTCTTATGAGTATCCAAGAAATCAGAAGAAGTATTTGGAATCTATGCTTCACAACTGCAACTAGCCAGGTCCTATAACCCACAAATGCCCAGTAAATGTTGTTGATCATCTGACTAAGAGTTTAAAGCATCTCTTGGGACTCCTTAGTAAAATAAAATCCGGGCCATGATTCTTCACTTTTATACTGACTAGAGTGCTTAGCACAAAGGTTGGCACAAAATAGTCACTTGGGGAATGCTTGTTGGGTAATGGAATTGAATGGAATTGTTTATACATCTATCCCTGACCCTATGCCAAAATCCTGGTGAACTGAATTAATAAAAGGGAAAAAAAAAGAGAATAGAAATGCATCTAAGTAATGACAGGGGGAGGAAACTGAGACTTACGTTAAGTGAAGGATAAAATGAGGAGTTAAGATGATGACTGACTTTGGAGGCCCTGGATGCTACAAGTGAACACTGTAGTAATAGTGTAACACTACATAATTTTAGGTAGAAATAAGATTCTGTTTAGAAATTAAGGAATTTCCTTTTCTGGTGGAAAATTGGTGCTTCTGCAACTACCACTATAGCATTAAAATGAAGATGGATGTCAGAATGACTGAAAATTCTAATTTAACACCCTCTCTCATTTAGACAGATAGCACTATTTTGACAAGACAAGCCCTTTTATCTTCACACTCAAAGTCTAAACACCAAAGGATAAAGTTTTGGAGTTATCAAGGTATGACCTTCTAGATGGCTGTTGGTTTCAAGACATGTATCTACGCAATATTCACATATGTCTGGGGAAGCATACCTGAATAGGCAACAAAAACAGCAGAGAAGAATGAAATGGGCCAGAGGGAACATTCATTGCTAATACTCATCTGAAGAAATGGACTCTTGGGTTGTAGATGAAATCCCCTAACTATGGTGACAGAAAACTTTCCAGTGGTCTTTTACACTATACTTCACCCAGAGCTCCCTGTCAACACTCCTGTGTCTTGGAATGAGTCTGTAAATATCCCTATTGCAAATAGACAACATTCCTGTCCGAGGCCATGAACATCAGTACAATACAAACTCATCCATGGGAAGAAACATATTCCCACGACATCCATCAAAGGATGATAAATTGATACCATTTTTTGTATAAGCCAAGCATATTTTCCCCTCTGGCCAGGACTGGACGATGGGACAACTTTCCTCACATTTCTTTGGCTTTTGATGCCTTGTATGGCCACCGGGTTCTACCTTATTACCCATTTCAGGTGCATTCTGAGAGCTACTAAAACAGAGTTCTTTAAATATCTACTAGCTAAAAAAAATTCTAAGAAATTTGGTGGTACAGTTGACAGCGGTAATTCAAAAATGTCTCAGAAAGTAGAGTAAGGAATTGAGTTGGGGGAGTATATAATGAAATAAGTAAAGCCATTCCATAGGTGAATTCTGAGTCTCAAATTATTTTAGGTGGATGAGTTATTGTAAACCAGTAGTCAAAGTCATAATATAGAGAAAGCTTTTCAGCTTAATGAAATTCACTTCCCTGGCTCTGCAATTTGTCTCTCTTATGTGATAAATGTACTCTGCGGTAAGGCATTTTGCAAGACACAGAAAGGCAACAAATGCTACAGGGCAAAAACCAAGAAAGTCACAACCTTGGACCTGAAAGTGAGCTTTGAAGGACTGCTTCTTGAGGGAGTCTGGCCTAGATCTGATGTGGCTGTCTTTCTTTTGAATTCAGTGGGATTTACCCCAAGATGAAACAAAGGTACACCTTGGATCAGAATGGAATAGTGCACCCTTGAAAGTGAAGACTTAAAATCTCCATTCCTTTTAACTACTGTGCTTTTATCTCCTGGGTACCATTGGATCCCCCCCCACCACCGGCAAAAAAAAAGAAAGAAAAGGAGAAAATACCAAAACCGTGACCACCTCAAACTAACCAAATGAAATTCTTTGTTCAAAAGCTTTACTCATGCAGACGTCCTGTATGCCAACCATCAGTCAAGCATTCACTCAGGGTGAAAATTAATACCTAAAGCTTTACCTTTTCAACTCAACCTCAGTCAAATCCCTTTCCCAGGTAGCTAAGAGAATTTATTTTTTATTGTTTCTACTGGATCCAGCAGTGAAATATAAGTTCAAATGGGGGTTTTATGTTTTTAGCTATATATACTAACTGGGGGGATTGTGAAAGTTTTAAGTGGATATAATTAACTCTAAATATTAACTAAATATTTTAATTACAGTCTCAGTTAAGCTTTATTTATAGTTACTATATCTAATCTAGAGTACTACCAAGATCCTAGATATCTAAAATTCAGCACTAAATGAATGCCAACTGCAGTTGAAAAATAAAAAGCAAAAACTTCAGAAATTATGCTTTAATATGAATTTATCTACTATCTAATGTCTATATATGTATAGTTTGTTTGTTAAAGTGAATATAGTAAAAAAGAAAAAAAAAAGAGGGCTGGATACAGTGGCTCATGCCCGTAATCCCAGCACTTTGGGAGGCCAAGGTGGGTGGATCACTTGAGGCCAGGAGTTTGAGACCAGCCTAGCCAATATAGCAAAAATACAAAAAATTAGCCAGGCATAGTGGCACACATCTGTAATCCTAGCTACTTAGGAGGCCAAGGTATGAGGATTGCTGGAACCCGGGAGCTGAAGGTTGCAGTGAGCCAAGATTCTGTCACTGCACTCCAGCCTTAGCAACAGAGTGAGACTCTGTCTCAAAAAAAAAAAAAAAAAAAAAAAGAGTAGTGCCTGTCTGTAAGATGAGTGCTTTTGAAAGCTATTATTTCTCCATAAGCCACCAGAATCTGTTTTTTCTTAGAGTTTGTAGAAACAGAGCCCTAACTAGCCCAGACTGTCTGTGGGATAGAGAGGTAGAATAACTGCCCATGATGTCTATCATGTAGAACAAATCATTAGGGTTCATTCCACATGTCTGGCAGTTTGGGCAAATGGAATTCCTGTGGGAACTGTGACTCCTTGAGTCCCCTAAATGTTCTTCTGCACCTGCCTTCTACCTGTCCTAAAGCACATTTCGATGGGTTGTTGTTCCTATGTCTATGCTTCCAAAACATGGCTACCCGTCAGCTTTGCCTAAAAAGTTTTTTAAGAAACGTTTTCAAAGGACAATCCAAAATGGCCAAATAGGAACAGGTCTGGATTGCAGTCCCCACTGAAAACGCAGAGGGTGAGTGATCACATTTCGAAATGAATTTTTACTGCTCACAGACCAGGAGATTCCTGGGTGGAAAAGTGCCACGAGTCTCCAGTGTGACTGTTTCAGCCAGTGCAGCGGGTCTCCGCACAAAAACTCACACAAACCCAGACGCCATTTCAACTGGCAACTGGAATGCCTGGGAGAGAGAGTCGCGCGTTTGAGTGAAAAAAAGGGGGCTGAAACAGGGAGCAGGTGATCTGGCTTGGCTGGTCCCACCCACACAAAGACCAGCAATCTGAAACACTCTGGATTTAGAGTTTCACAGCAAGCACAGCTGGACCTGGGACAGTCCAGCTCTGTGGGGTGAAGGGCGTCTGCCATTACCCTGGCAGTCCACCACTACCGAGGCAGTCTGCCATTACTGAGGCAGTCCACCATTACCGAGGCAGTCCACCATCGCCAAGACAGTCCGCCGTTACCGAGGCAGTCTGCCATTACAAAGACAGCCTGCTATTACTGAGGCAGATCACCATTACTGAGGCAGTTCTAACTATACCCCTATAAATAAAACTGCAAGGAAGTTCACACAAGCAGCTGGGCAGAGCCCACGGCAGCTCAGCAATGCCTCTGCTGGCAGACTGTGACTAGGCTACCTCCTTGCTGAGCAAGGTATCTCTGAAAAAAAGCAGCAGAATGACAGGAACTTATAAATAAAGCCCCACCTTCCTGGGACAGAGCATCTGGAAAAAAAAGGCTGTTATGAGTTTCACTGCAGCAGACTTAAACATAACTGCCCAGCAGCTCTGAACAGAACAACAGAACTCACAGCTCAGCACTTGAGCTCCTATAAGGGACAGACTGTCTCCTCAAGCAGCTCTCCAACCCCCGCACAACCAAAGAGACATCTCATACAGGAGAGCTCAGGCTGACATCTGCCAGGTATCCTTCTGGGACAAAGATAACAGAACAAGAAGCTGGCAGCAACCCTCACTGTTCTGCAGCCACTGCAGGTGAGCCCCAGGCAAGCAGGACCTCCAGCAGTCCTACAGCAGGGAGGCCTGACTGTTAGAAGAAAAACTAAGAAACAGAAAGAAATAAATTCATCAGCAACAAAAAGGAGGTCCACTCAGAGACCCCATCTGAAAGTCACCGATCACAAAGACCACAGGTAGATAAATCCACAAAGATGGGAAGAAACCAGTGCAAAAAGGATGAAAATATCCAAAACCAGAATGCCTCTCCTCCTCCAAGGGATCACAACTCTTCACCAGCAAGGGAAAAAGGCTGGATGGAGAATGAGTCTGATGAATTGACAGAAACAGGCTTCAGAAGGTGGGTAATAACAAACTGCTCTGAGCTAAAAGATCATGTTCTAACCCAATGCAAAGAAACTAAGAACCTTGAAAAAAGGTTTGACAAAATGCTAACAAGAATAAACAGCTTAGAGAGGAATATAAATGAATTGATGAAGCTGAAAAACACATGAGAACTTCGCAAAGCACACATAAGTTTCAATAGCCAAATCGACCGAGGAGAAGAAAGTACAACAGAGATTGAAGATCAACTCAATAAAATAAAATGAGAAGGCAAGAATAGAGAAAAAAGGAGTAAAAAGAAATTAACAAAGCCTCCAAGAAATAAGGGAATATGTGAAAAGACCTAATCTACATTTGATAGGTGTACCTGAATGTGACAGAGAGAATGAATCCAACCTGGAAAACACTCTTCAGGATATTATCAAGGAGAACTTCCCCAACCTAGCAAGGCAGGCCAACATTCAAGTCCAGAAAATACAGAGAACACCACAAAGATATTCCTCAAGAAGAGCAACCCCGAGGCACATAATCATCAGATTCACCAGGGTTGAAATGAGGGAAAAATTGCTAAGGGCAGCCAGAGAGAAAGGCTGGGTTGCCCACAAAGGAAAGCCCATCAGACTCACAGTGGATCTCTCTGCAGAAACCCTACAAGCCAGAAGAGAGTGGGGGCCAATATTCAACATCCTTAAAGAAAAGAACTTTCAACCTAGAATTTCATATCCAGCCAAACTAAGCTTCATAAGCAAAGGAGAAATAAAATCCTTTATGAACAAGCAATTGCTGAGAGATTTCACACCACCAGGCCTGCTTTACAAGAGCTCCTGAAAAAAGCACTAAACATAGAAAGGAACAACCAGTACCAGCCACTCCAAAAACGTACCAAATGGTAAAGAGTATTGAAAAAACTGCATCAACTAATGGACAAAACAACCAGCTAGCATCAAAATGGCAGGGTCAAATTCACACATAACAATATTAACCTTAAATGTAAATGGGCTAAATGCCCCAATCAAAAGACACAGACTGGCAAATTGGATACAAAGTCAAAATCCATCAGTGTGCTGTATCCAGGAAACCCATCTCACATGCAAGGATACACATAGGCTCAAAATAAAGGGATGGAGGAAGATCTATCAAGCAAATGGAGAGGAAAAAAAAAAAAAGCGGGAGTTGCAATCCTAGTCTCTGATAAAATAGACTTTAAACCAACAAAGATCAAAAGGGACAAAGAAAGGCATTACATAATGGAGCAATGCAACAAGAAGAGCTAACTGTCCTAAATATATACCCACCCAATACAGGAGCACCCAGATACATAAAGCAAGTTCTTAGACTTACAAAGACTTACAAACCTACAAAGAGACTTAGACTCCCACACAATAATAGTGGTAGACTTTAACACTCCACTGTCAATATCAGACAGATCAACGAGATAGAAAATTAACAAGGATATCCAGAACTTGAACTCAGACCTGGACCAGGCAAACCTAATAGATATTTACAGGCCTCTCCACCTCAAATCCACAGAATATAAATTCTTCTCAGCGCCACATCACACCTACTCTAAAATTGACCACATAATTGGAAGTAAATCACTCCTCAGCAAATGCAAAAGAAAAGAAATCATAACAGTCTCTCAGACCACAGTGTAATCAAATTAGAACTCAGAATTCAGAAACTAAATCAGAACCGCACAACTTCATGGAAACCAAACAACTAGCTCTTGAATGTTGACTGGATAAACAATGAAATGAAGGCAGAAATAAAGATGTTATTTGAAACCAACGAGAATGGCGACGCAAGGTACCAGAATCTTTGGGACCCATTTAAAGCAGTGTCTCGAGGAAAATTTATAGCAATAAATGCCCACATGAGAAGCAAGGAAAGATCTAAACTTGACACCCTATCATCAAAATTGAAAGAGTTAGAGGAGCAAGATCAAAGAAACTCAAAACCTAGCAGAAAACAAGAAATAACTAAGATCAGAGGAGAACTGAAGGATTCAGAGACACAAAAAACCCTTCAAAAAATCAATAAATCCAGGAGCTGGTTTTTCAAAAAGATCAACAAAACAGACAGACCACTAGACAGATTAATAAAAGAGAAAAGAGAGAATAATCAAATAGATGCAATAAAAAACAATAAAGAGGATATCACCACAGATTCCACAGAAATACAAACCACCATCAGAGATTACTACAAACAACTCTATGCACATAAACCAGTAAACTTGGAAAAAATGGATACATTCCTGGACACTTGCACCCTCCCAAACCTAAATCAGGAAGAAGTCAAACCCTAAATAGAAGAATAACAAGGGCTGAAGTTGAGGCAGCAATTAATAGCCTACCAACCAAAAAAGCCCAGGTCCAGATGGGTTCATAGCCGAATTCTACCAGACATACAAAGAGGAGCTGGTACCATTCCTTCTAAAACTATTCCAAACAATCAAAGAGAGGGAATCCTCCCTAACTCATTTTATGAAACCAACATCATCCTGATACCAAAACTCAGCAGAGACTCAACAAGAAAAGAAAACTTGAGGCCAATATCCATGATGATGGATAGATGCAAAAATCTTCAATAAAATACTGGCAAACAGATTGCAACAGCACATCAAAAAGCCTATCCATCACGATCAAGTAGGCTTCATCCCAGGGATGCAAGGCTGGTTCAACATACGCAAGTCTATAAATGTAATTCACCACATAAACAGAACCAAAGACAAAAACCACATGATTATCTCAATAGATGCAGAGAAGGCCTTCAACAAAATTCTACAGTCCTTTAAGCTAAAAACTCTCAATAAACCAGGCATCGATGGAACGTATCTCAAAATAATAAAAGCTATTTACAACAAACCCACAGCCAATATCATACTGAATGGGCAAAAACTGGAAGCATTCCCTTTGAAATCTGGCACTAGACAAGGATGCCCTCTCTCTCACCACTCCTATTCAATATAGTATTGGAAGTTCTAGCCAGAGCAATCAGGCAAGAAGAAGAAATAAAGGTATTCAATTAGGAAAGGAAGGAGTCAAATTGTCTCTATTTGCAGACGACATGATTGTATATTTAGAAGACCTCATCGCCTCAGCCCAAAATCTTCTGAAACTGATAAGCAAATTCAGCAAAGTCTCAGGATACGAAATCAATGTGCAGAAATCACAAGCATTCCTATACACCAATAACAGACTTAAAAAGAGCCAAATCAAGAACAAACTGCCATTCACAATTGCTACAAAGAGAATAAAATAGCTAGGAATACAACTAACAAAGGATGTAAAGGACCTCTTCAAGGAGAACTACAAACCACTGCTCAAGGAAATAACACAGGACACAAACAGATGGAGAAACATTCCATGCTCATGGTTAGGAAGAATCAATACCATGAAAATGGCCATACTGCCCAAAGTAATTTACAGATTCAATGCTATCCACATCATTTATACACACACACACACACACACACACACACACACACATATACATATATATGAAGATATTCTGCTAAAACAGAAAGGGCAGAGAATATTCCCCACCTCATCATATTAACAGAGATGAGTATCAGACAAATATTTCTATCCCAGGAATCAAAAACTCAAATGCCTCCAGTGAAGGCAGATAACCTAACTAGTGAGATCAGCTCAGTGGAATGGGTGACTCCCTAAGCCTGCATTTTATTTCCTACCTTTGATGGGAACAAGGGAACAATAAATATCTCAGAGCTCTCTTAACTTTTTTACGAGAGAAGCAATGGTAGAAGCAAGATGATAAAGAGCCATAAGCACTCAGTGACCACGGTTAGAAGTAACAGGGAGGAGTGGGGACTCTGGCATCTGAAGAGTTTCTGCCACAGCTCAAGAGAACAGCTTCTACTCAACTCCTGCCAACTTCTGTGGAGACAAAGCCTGTGTGAAAGGAGCCGTGGTTAAGTACAAAGAGAGAGTTAAGGAACAGCTAGGCAGAAGTAGGAAAGGTTTCCATTTAAGCTGGATCTAACCTAATAGGAAGGGAAGGCTTGTTTCTACTCCATGGGAAAGTAGATAGAAATAACCTACTGTTTTCTTATATTGAGATTTTGATAGAATAAACTGGGATTTGGAATCAGGCAAATCTGTAAATAGAATCCCAGCAATCAAGTTATTCAGCCTTGTCTGAGCCTTAATGCTTGCATTTTAAAATGAGAGGTAATTTCTCACTTGCATGGTGGTTTTAAGGGTTCTAAGTGAAAATGCACACAAAACTGCAAGCGTATTTTGTAATACACATAGTGCTTGATAAATAATATTGTTTTTCTTGAACTTCCTATATTAGGAAAGTGAGTCATAGCAGACTTCTATATTATCTTCCTTTTATTCATGGCCTTTTGAAGATTTTAGGAAAGAGAATGCTTTATCTCAACCATGCCATGTGTAAACTAGGACAACTCAGGCAGTGCTTTCTTAGATTTTTGCAGCCTCTTCAAGATTGTTTTCCAAGTATTACACCTGAGATTTGAATAGCAGTCAGGCATTAGAAGATGCTCTGTTATCATTTTTCATTAAGAATTGATGGTATCATTTTGCAACAATAGGAATTTATGATCTAATGTCTCCCTTGACATAATCTGGAATTTCTCTGGTTTTTCTCACTTGGCCATCTATACATACATACACGCACACACACATTCAGAAGATACATGACATCATTAATTATTACCAGGTCTCCAGGATTTATTTTGTCTTTGTATTTCTTTTCATAACTTTGAGATTTTTCAGAACTTAGTTTCCGTTCCTCTAACAAATAGAAGTAGTAAAACAGAAATTAGGTTCTCCTCACGTAAAGTAATTTCTCACTTGGCAAATTTGGGAAAAACACAAGAGTACTAATAGCAATGTCTGTTTGATTTACTCATTCACAAGTACTAACTGAAAGACTACCATGCATTAGAAGTAGTGCTTGACACATTCGGATACATGGAAAAATGGTAATACAAGGCCCTCCACAAACAGGTCATCCAAGACAGCATCTATTCAGGAGTCAATTATATAACTGATGACTATTTAACTTGTAGCCTGACAATTTCCTTCAAACTTCCATCTTCATAATCAATTATGCTGCCTATGTGTATTGCATATAATGTACACCTTCTGGATTTAGGATCTAGGGAGAAAATAAAAGGAATATTGCATTAGATGTGGATTCATTGGATAATACTGTATTCTATCCTTCTCATCTTCACTAGGTTGGTAATCATCTCCCTTGGTAGCAATGACTCCAGAATTATATTGGCATATGTCTAATGAAGACTGTTATATTTATTGACATAGCTGTTATTCATTTACATATTTCTCCAATTTACACTATTTACTTATATTGCATACCCTTCAATACTGTACCAAAGGCTATTAGTTCTTCACCAAAATCTGCTTTCTACTCATCCTGGGCATACAACTAAACTACATATTCTAGCCTCCTTTGAAGCTGAGTGTAACTACGCAACTGAGGTCTAGCTCTGGCCTATAAAGAACTTACACATTTGGCTCCTCGTATACATGGTCTTTCCCCTTCCATATGACATCTACAGTGATGCTCAGAGGGATTTTGGAAGCGATATGTTAACAATGTCAGAGCCACCAATGGCCTGGGTCCCTTAATTTTCCTGTGGAGGAGAGCTGCCTTACAAATCTAAATACCTGTCTCAGACAAGAAATGTAATTCTTGTTGTTTAAGCTACTGAAGTTGGCAGTTCATTTGTTGCTGCAGTCTAACCTACTCTAACTTAATACATATAATAATTTAAGTGTTCCAAATACCTTGGCACATTTGTTGAAAATCAAATTGCCATATAAGTATGCATCTATTTTCAGGCTCTATATTGTTCCATGATCTACATATCAATTTATATGCCAATGCCACAGTTTTTGATTACTTTAGCTTTATAGAAAATTTTGAAATCCAATAGTGTAAGTTCTCCAGTTTTGTTCTTTTTCAAAAAAAAACTTTAAGCTATTCTAGTTCTTCATCTTTGCATATAAACTTTTAAATCAGCATCCCAATTTATTTGTTTTTAAAAAGTCTCTTGGGATTGCATTAAATATCTAGGTCAATTTGGGCAGGACTGCTATCTCAATATATTGCGTCTTTCAATCTATGAACATGATATATAGATACGTGTGTGTGTGTTTGTGTGTGCATGTGTCCATTTTTAAGGTCCTCTTTAATTTCCCTTTGCAGTGTTTCAGTATTCAAGCCTTGCATATCATTTGTAAAATTTATACATAAGTATTTTTATGTTAGTTGTTTTTTGTGGATTCTCTATGACTTTCTACATGCCTGATTATGGTATCTGCAAATTAGAACAGTTTTATGTCTTCTTTTCCAAATTGTATGCCTTTTATTTCTTTTACTTATTTCATTGAACTGGCTAGGACCTCCAATACTATGTTAAATAAAGGTAATCTTCCTGATCTTTGACAGAAATTATTAAGGCTTTTACCAGTGAGTGTGATGTTACTGTTTCATTCTTCACAGATGTCATAAATCAGACTATGTTCCCTTTATTCCAAGTTTGCTGAAAGTTTTTATTGCTAACGTGTAAAATTTGTCCAAGCTTTTAAAGTTTTTTTCATCTATTGAAATATTATATAGTTTAACTCCTTCATTCTATTATAATAGTAAAATTATAATGATTGATTTTCAGATGTCTTATCAAACTTACAAGATTAACTTCACTTGGTCATGATATGTTACCTTTTTAAATATTTTTGGGTTTTAGTTGCAAATACTTTACTTCTATGTTTATGAGAGATAGTGGTTTTAGGTCTATTTTTTTGTGATGTCTTTGTATGGTTTTGGAATAAGAGTAATCCTATACTTACAAACTGTGCTGGGAAGTGTTCCCTCTTCCTTTGTTTTCTAAAAGCAATTTGTGTAAGATTGGGATTATTTACATACATGTTTAATGTAATTCATCAACGAAGCCATCTGAGTCAGGCTTTATGTGAGGGAGGCTTTTCAATTATAAATCAGTTTATTTCATGATATGGATCCTGTTCAATTTTTTATTTATTCTAGAGTCAGTTTGGATATTTGTGCCTTTCAAAGAATTTGTTTATATTATCTAGCTTGCCAAATGCATTAACATGGCGTGGTAATATTTCATTATTGTGCTTCCAAAGTCTAAAGATAAACTGTAGGAATGTGCTTTCTTTTAATCTTGATATTTTTAATCTCTACATTTTTTTTCTTTTTCTCTTGACCAGTAGAGCTAGAAGTGTATCTATTTTATTATTTCCCCTCAAAAAACAGCTTTTGGATCATTAATTATTATCTAATATTTTTCCACTTTTTATTTCATTGATTTCTACTCTTCCCTTCTGTGCTCTTTGGATTTTTGTTTCTTTACCTAGATTCTTGGATAAAAGATTAGATCATTGTTTTAAGATCTTTCTTTTCTACTGCAAGCATTTAAGTTTCTAAATTTTTTCTAATCACTATTAGCTGCATCCCACACATTTTAATTGTTGGATTGTCATTATAATTCAGTTCAAAATAATTTGAACTCATCCTGTAATATCATTTTGACCTAAAAATTATTCAAGAGTATTGTTTAATTTCCAGATATTTATATTTTCCTACTATCTCAATGTTATTGATTTCTAGCTTAATTCTACTGTATTCAAACAACATAATATGTGTGAGTTCAATATTTTCATGTTTATTGAGACTTTTGTTTAAAGCTCACTATATGGTCTATCCTAGTAAGTGTAATTTGTGCATCTGAAAAAAATGTGTGTTCTGTCATTGTTGAGTGTAGTCTTAAATCAATTATATCAGAAAGGTTAATTGAGGTGTCTAGATCATCTTTTTGCTGATTTTTTTCCAGTTATTCTATCAATTGCTGAAATAGTGTTAAATTCCTCATCTATGATTTTAGAACAGTCTGTTTCCTCCTTTAATTCCATCCAAGTTTTGCTTCTTTTCTTTTGAAACTTTGTTATTGGTGTATAAGCATTTATAATTGTTATATACACCTTTGAAATGATTTTTATCATTACAAAGTGTTCCATTTTTTCTTGAGTAGCACATTTTATTTTGAAATATATTTTATCTGATATTAATATGAATACTTTATCTTTTCTATATATACATTTGTATGGTATACCTTTTCTTCAGCCATTTATTTCATTTATATCTTTTTTGTTGTTGTACTTTAAGTTCCGGGATACATGTGCAGAATGTGCAGGTTTGTTACATAGGTATACATGTGCCATGGTGGTTTGCTGCATCCATCCCCCCGTCATCTACATTAGGTATTTCTCCTAATGCTATCCCTCCCCTAAACCCCCAGCCCTAAACAGGCCCCATATGTGATGTTCCCCTCCCTGTGTCCACGAGTTCTCACTGTTCAACTTCCACTTATGAGTGAGAACATGCAGTGTTTGGTTTTCTGCTCCAATTTGGTTTGCTGATAATGGTGGTTTTCAACTTTATCCATGTCCCTGCAAAGAGAAATACAATGGCTGCATCGTATTTCATGGTGCTAATATGCCACATTTCCTCTATCCAGTCTATCATGGATGGACACATGAGTTGGTCCCAAGTCTTTGCTATTGTGAACAAAGCTACAATAAACATACATGTGCATGTGTACTTACAGTAGAATGATGTATAATTCTTTGGGTATATACTCAGTAATGGGATTGCCGGGTCAAATGGTATTTCTGATTCTAGAGCCTTGAAAAATCGCCACACTGTTTTCCACAATGGTTGAACTAATCTACACTCCCACCAACAGAGTAATAGAGTTCCCATTTCTCCACAGCCTCTCCAGCATCTCGTTTCCTGACTTTTTAATGATCGTCATTCTAACTGGCATGAGAAGGTATCTCATTGTGGTTTTCATTTGCATTTCTCTAATGACCAGTGATAATGAGCTATTTTTCACATGTTCGTTGGCTGCATAAATGTCTTCTTTTCAGAAGTGTCTGTTCATATCCTTTGCCCACTTTTTGATGGGTTTTTTTTTCTTGTAAATTTGTTTAAGTTCCTTGTAGATTCTAGATATTAGCCCTTTGTCAGATTCATAGATGGTAAAAATTTTCTCCCCTTCTGTAGGTTACCTATTCACTCCGTTAATAGTTTGTTTTGCTATGCAGAAGCTCCTTAGAGTAATTAGATCCATCAGTTTTGGCTTTTGTTGCCATTGCTTTTGGCGTTTTAGTCATGAAGTCTTTGTCCGTGCCTATGTCCTGAATGTTACTGCCTAGGTTTTCTTCAATGTTTTTTGTGGTTTTAGGTCTTACGTTTAAGTCTTTAATCCATCTTGAGTTAATTTTTGTATAATGTGTAAGGAAGGGTTCAGTTTCAGTTTGCTCCATGTGGCTAGCCAGTTTTCCCAATGCGATTTATTAAATAGGGAATACTTTCCCCATTCCTTGTTTTTGTCAGGTTTCTCAAAGATCAGATGGCTGTAAATGTATGGTTTATTTCTGAGGCCTCTGTTCTGTTCCCTTGGTTTATATATCTGTTTTGGTACAAATACCATGCTGTTTTGGTTACTGTAGCCTTATAGTATAGTTTGAAGTCAGGTAGCATGATGCCTCCAACTTTGTTCTTTTTGCTTAGGATTGTCTTGGTTATATTGGCTCTTTTTTGGTTCCACATGAAATTTAAAGTAATTTTTTCTAGTTCTGTGAAGAACATCAATAGTAGCTTGATGGGAATAGCATTAACTCTATAAATTGCTTTGGGCAGTATGGCCATTTTTGTGATATTGATTATTCCTATCCATGAGCATGAAATATTTTTCCATTTGTTTGTGTCCTCTCTTATTTCCTTGAGAAGTTGTCTGTAAACAGAGATAATTTGACTTCCTCTCTTCCTATTTGAATACCCTTTATTTTTCTCTCTTGTCTGATTGCCCTGGCCAGAACTTCCAATACTATGTTGAATAGGAGTGGTGAGAAAGGGCATCCTTGTCTTGTGCCAGTTTTCAAAGGGAATGCTTTCAGTTTTTGCCCATTCACTAGGATATTGGCTATGGGTATGTCATAAATAGCTATCATTTTGAGATATGCTCCATCAATACCTAGTTTATTGAAAGTTTTTAGCGTGAAAGTGATGTTGAATTTTATCAAAGGCCTTTTCTGCATCTATTGAGATAATCATGTGGTTTTTATATTTGGTTGCATTTATGTGATGGATTACATTTATTGATTTGCATTTGTTGAATCAGCCTTGCATCCCAGGAATGAAGTCGGCTTGATCATGGTGGATAAGCTTTATAATGTGCTGCTGGATTCAGTTTGGCAGTATTCTATTGAGGATTTTTGCATCGATATTCATCAGGGATATTGGACTGAAATTTTCTTTTTTTATTGAGTCTCTGCCAGGTTTTGGTATCAGGATGATGTTGGACTCATAAAGAGTTAGGGAGGATTTTCTTTTTTTCTATTGTTTGGAATAGTTTCAGAAGGAATGGTACCAGCTCCTCTTGTACCTCTGGTAGAATTCAGCTGTGAATCAGTCTGGTCTTGGGCTTTTTTTGGTTGGTAGGCTATTAATTATTGCCTCAATTTCAGAACTTGTTATTTGTCTATGCAGGGATTCGACTTTTTCCTGGTTTAGTCTTGGGAGGGTGTATGTGTCCAGAAATTTATGCATGTCTTCTAGATTTTCTCGTTTATTTGCATAGAGGTGTTTATAGTATTCTCTAATGGTAGTTGGTACTTCTGTGGGATCAGTGGTGATATCCTCTTTATCATTTTTATTGTATCTATTTGATTCTTCTCTCTTTTCTGCTTTATTAGTCTGACTAGGGGTCTATCTACTTTGTTAATCTTTTCAAAAAACCACCTCCTGGATTTATTGATTTTTTGAAGGGTTTTTCATGTTTCTATCTCCTCCATTCTGCTTTGATCTTAGTTATTTCTTGTCTTCTGCTGGCTTTTGAATTGATTGCTCTTGCTTCTCTAGTTCTTTTAATTGTTATGTTAGGGTATGTATTTTAGACCTTTCCCACTTTCTCCTGTGGGCATCTAATGCTATAAATTTCCCTCTAGACACTGCTTTAAATGTGTCCCAGAGATTCCAGTACATTGTGTCTTTGTTCTCACTGGTTTCAAAGAACTCATCTATTTCTGCCTTAATTTTGTGATTTACCCAGTAGTCATTCATGAGCAGGTTGTTCAGTTTCCATGTAGTTGTGTGGTTTTCAATAAGTTTCTTAATCACGAGTTCTAATTTGATTGCACTGTGGTCTGAGAGACTGTTTGTCATGATTTCCATGCTTTTACATTTGCTGAGTAGTGTTTTACTTCCAACTATGTGATCAGTTTTAGAATAAATGCAATGTGGTGCTGAGAAAAATGTATATTCTGTGGCTGTAGGGTGAAGAGTTCTGTAGATGTCTATTAGGTATACTTGGTCCAGAGCTGAGTTCAAGTCCTGAATATCCTTGTTAATTTTCTGTCTTGCTCATCTGCCTAATATTGACAGTGAGGTGTTAAAGTCTCCCACTATCATTGTATGGGAGTCTAAGTCTCTTTGGAGGTCTCTAAGAATTTGCTTTATGAATCTGGGTACTCCTTCATTGAGTGTATATGTATTTAGGATAGTTATCTCTTCTTGTTGCATTGATTCTTTTACCATTATGTAATGCCCTTCTTTGTCTCTTTTGATCTTTGTTGGTTTAAAGTCTATTTTATTGGAGACTAGGATTGCAACCCCTGCTTTTTTTTTTCTTTCCATTTGCTTGGTAAATATTCCTCCACCTTTTATTTTGAGCCTATGTGTGTCTTTGCATGTGAGATGGGTCCTCTGAATACAGCACACCAATGGGTCTTGACTCTTCATCCAATTTGCCAGTCTGTGTCTTTTAATGGGGGCATTTAGCTTGTTTACATTTAAGGTTAATATTGTTATGTGTGAATTTGATCCTGTCATTATGATGCTAGCTGGTTATTTTGCCTGTTAGTTGATGCAGTTTCTTCATAGTGTCAATGGTCTTTACAAATTAGTATGTTTTTGCAGTGGCTGGTACTGGTTGTTCTTTCTCATGTTTAGTGCTTCCTTCAGGAGCTCTTGTAAGGCAGGCCTGATAGTGACAAAATCTCTCAGCATTTGCTTGTCTGTAAAGGATTTTATTTCTCCTTCACTTATGAAGCTTAGTTTGGCTGAATATAAAATTCTAGATTGAAAATTCTTTTCTTTAAGAATGTTGAATATTGGCCCCCACTCTCTTCTGGCTTGTAGCATTTCTGTAGCAAGATCCACTGTGAGACTGATGGGTTCCCTTTTTGGATGACCTGACCTTTCTCTCTGGCTGCCCTTAACATTTTTTTCTTCATTTCAAACTTAGTGAATCTGATGATTATGTGTCTTGGGATTGCTCTTCTTGAGAGTATCTTCATGGTGTTTTCTGTATTTTCTGAATTTGAATGTTTGCCTGTCTTGATAGATTGAAGTTCTAAATAATATCCTGAAGAGTGTTTTCCAACTTGGTTCCATTCCCCCCATCACTTTCAGGTACACCAATCAAATGTAGGTTTGGTCTTTTCACATAGTCCCATATTTCTTGGAGGCTTTGTTCATTCCTTTTCATTCTTTTTTTCTCTAATCCTGTCTTCATGCTTTTTTTTATTAAGTTGATCTTTAATCTCTGATACCCTTTCTTCCATTTGATTGATTCTGTCATTTATACTTGAATATGTTTCACGAAGTTCTCATGCTGTTTTTCAGCTCCTTTAGGTCATTTATGTTCTTCTCTAAACTGGGTATTCTAGTTAGCAATTCCTCTAATCTTTTTTCATGGTTCTTATCTTCCTTTCATTGGGTTAGAACATGCTCCTTTACCTTGGAGGAGGTGTTCATTATTACCCACCTTCTGAAACCTACTTCAGTCAATTTGTTAAACTCATTCTTTGTCCAGTTTTGTTCCCTTGCTGCTGAGGAGTTGTGATCCTTTGGAGAGGAAAAGGCATTCTGTATTTTTGAATTTTTAGCCTTTTTGTGCTGTTTTTTTCCTCATATTTGTGGATTTATCTACCTTTGGTCTTTGATGTTGGCTACCTTTGGATGGGGTTTCTGTGTGGACATCCTTTTTGTTGATGTTGATGCTATTCCTTTCTGTTTGTTAGTTTTCCCTCTAATAGTCAGGCCCCTCTGCTGCAGGTCTGCTGCAATTTGCTGGAGGTCCACCCCAGACCCTGTTTGCCTGGGTGTGATCAGCAGAGGCTGCAGAACAGCAAACATTGCTGCCTGTTCCTTCCTCTGGAAGCTTCATCGCAGAGGGGCACCTGCCTAATGCAAGCTGGAGCTCTCCTGTATGAGATGTTTGTCAGCCCCTGCTGGGAGGTATCTCCCAGTCAAGAGGCACAGAGGGTCAGGGACCCACTTGAGGAGGCAGTCTGTCCCTTAGCATAGATCGAGCACTGTGCTGGGAGATCCACTGCTCTCTTCAGAACCAGTAGTCAGGAACGTTTAAGTGTGCTGAAGCTGTGCCCTGAGCTGTCCCTTTCACCAGGTGCTCTATCCCAGGGAGATGGGAGTTTTATCTATAAGCCCCTGACTGTGGCTGCTGCCTTTCTTTCAGAGACACCCTGCCCAGAGAGGAGGAATCTAGAGAGGTAGTCTGGCTACAGAGGTTTTGTGGAGCTGTGGTGGGATCCCCCCAGTTCAAACTTCCTGGTGGCTTTGTTTATACTGTGAGGGTAAAACCGCCTACTCAAGCCTCAGTAATAGTGGACATCCCTTCCCCCACCAAGCTCAAGCATCCCAGGTTAACTTCAGACTGCTGTGTTGGCAGTGAGAATTTCAAGCCAGTGGATCTTGGCTTGCTGGGCTCCGTGGGGATGGGATCTGCTGAGCTAGACCTCTTGGCTCCCTGGCTCAGCCCCCTTTCCAGGGGAGTGAACAGTTCCATCTCATTGACATTCCAGGTACCACTGGAGTATGACAAAAACTCCTGCAGCTAATTTGGTGTTTTCAGATGGGCTGCTTTGAATCTGTTTCACACATAAGTAGTTGAAGGGTCAAGTAAAGATGTGAGTAAACAGAGTTTGGGGATCCCCTCTCTGGCTCTTTAATTTGTGGTATACCCCAAATCTCTTCATCATTCATTGTTTCCTAGCTTATCTTTTTAAGCACTCCCAGGCCAAAAGGGTGCAGGTTATTCTATGTTTTGGATTTTTTTTTTCTCTTTTTGAGAGAGGGTCTCACTCTGTCACTCAGGCTGGAGTGCAGTGGCATGATCTCGGCTCACTGCCAACTCAGCCTCCCAGGTTCAAGTGACTCTCATGCCTCAACCACCTGAGTGGCTGGGATTATAGGTGTGTGCCACCACACCCAGCTAATGTTTGCATTTTGAGTAGAGATGGGGTTTCACCATGTTGGCCAGTCTGGTCTTGAACTCCCGACCTCAGGTGATTCACCCACCTTAGCCTCCCAAAGTGTTTGGATTACAGGTGTAAGCCACCATGGCTGACCCTATGTATGTTTTACCTCTGCTGTGTTCACCACCATTAAATGGATTTAGACATGCTCTAAGAGTTGCAGAGATGAGAACCTATTTGTACAGTTTCTACCTTCTCTCCCTTACATCAGTTTACACTTTCCATCAGGGCCTGTCTGCTTTTGTTCTCTCTTCAGTACATTCAGGGTTTCAGCCTTGGTCTCAGTTCAGATTTTTTATTTTTGGCTAAACTTCTTAGTCTGTTCCATGCATGTGTAGTACAATGGTCAAAGACGTGAGTAGATAGAATGTAGGAACGTCTTCACTGGCTGTTTCCTGCTCCCACTCTCCTCAGCATTCAACTCCACAGCTTTGCTTTTCTTGTATTTCATACCTGAAAGATGGCAGATTTTCCCACTTGTATCCTACTAGTTTTATGCACCACAAATGTTACACTTAGCTGTAGTCCAAAAGCAATGGAGATGAGACAATTGTATAGTGCCTTTATGTAGGCAGTTTTTGTTTTATGACCAAGTTGTATAGGTGTTTTCTGCATAAAGCAGTATTTTAGTCTATCATACCCAGAAGTGAAAACCAGCCAAATGTTTAAGGCATGGAATTTTAGCACTCAAAAAGACTTTAGATGTCATCTAGATGATCAAATTTAGACCCAGGGAAATTAAGTGGTTTGACTAAAGTCACATAGCTACTCATCGATCGAGGTCATTAAGTGAACGCATGGCTTGGTTCATGTTTTAGCATATGATGTTCCCCAAATAGCACTGTGATCTCTCTAGTTAACAGGGATGAACTGTGGAGCAGGCTACTGAGATACCATCCTCATGAGGAACTTGAGAACTTCTTTAGAAGACAGGCAGGACCTGTCCCATGTTATGGTGTGATTCTTTACCCAAGTCTACCTTGCATCCAGACTCCTAAGGTATGACTGACTTTGCTGGCAGTTTGTGCAGTTAGTTCAACCAGATAGACTTTGGAATAAAAGCCACGTTGCTTTGGTATTCTTCTAAGAGAAGGTAACAACACGGCAAGTGACTGAGGCATCTACATCTGTGCCAAAAGACAACTTGTGGCTCTGACACATCCAGATCTCCAGAGAAACACTAGGAAGGGTAGAGCCCAGAAAAGGAGGGCAATACTGATCAGAGTCAGGAGGAGAATCTGAAGAAAGCAGCAATATTCCAACTTTAGGCCGCAATGCCTGGTTGGAGCAGAAGTTTTCAGGGGAGTGGGTAGTGCCCGGAGGAAATGGCAGCATCTAGCAAAGTAGGTCTAGAACCAGGAAAGAGGAATTATAACTGACACAACTTACTTTTGAGAACATTAGTGAGAATTTCTGTGGCCTAAATGTCTGTGTCCTCCTTAAAATTATATGTTGAAACCTAATCATAAATGTGATGACAATAGGAAGTGAGAACCTTTGGGAGGTGATTAGGTCACGAGGACAGAGCTCTCACAAATAGGATTAGAGCCCTTACGAATAGGATTAGAGCCCTTACAAAGCTACTCGAGAGGGTGAGTTAGCCTCTTCCACCATGTGAGAATGCAGTGAGAAGGTACCATCTGTAAGCCATAAAATAGATTCTTAACAGACACAGAATCTTCTGGCTCCTGGATCTTGGACTTCCCAGGCTCTAGAACCACAGTTCAGAAATGTTACGTTGGTGCAAAAGTTACTGTGGGTTTTGCCATTAAAAGTAATGTCAAAAACTGCAATTATGTTTGCCCCAACCTAATTTTTGTTGTTTATAAGCTATCTAGTTGATAGTGTTTTGTTACAGCAGTCCAAACAAAAATAAAGTCCCCTTGAAAGGAATAAAAAGGGATTGTCCAGGGACTTGAAAGTCCTGCATTAACTGGTGATGCAAGACACCATGAAAACACACATATTTACTGTCTCTTTGGTCTAATTTTAAATTCTAGGAAAATGTGACCCAAGTAGGCACAGGTTACAAATACATATTAGCCAGTTGGTTGAATACAATTGCCAGTTGGTGGTATTGCAATTAATAAGCCAAAAAGATGCTGGGGATATTTTTAAGCAAATAGAATATTATATATAAAGGCATGGAAGTTAGAAAAGGGCACATAGAAATAGAAGCAATATCTTTTTGAGACACTATTTGCCTATACAACATATCAACACCTTTAGGTCATATTAAAATTGGCCAATATTCATTCCAATAAATAAATATCCTGTCATTCAGACGCCTTTATTACTACAAACATACATTTCACATGCCAAGGAGAATAAGAGAGTAAAAAGGGAGTTCAGTCAAAGAAAGGCCAGAGAAGCATTCTTCAGAGTTGAAGATATGGGTGTCAATGTCTTATTTTTAATGATAATGGCACTATTCAGGTAGGACAATAAAAGAGTCCCCTCAGTGAAGCAGGAAGATGGTATGGAAGGAAGATGAGGCTGTTTATGTGGATGTGTTGGAAAATGCTCTATTAAGCAGGGTCTTTAACATAAGGCTGAATGAAGCGTTCAGATTTTATTCAATAACTAGTGGGAAGATCTCTGGTGGTTCTTGAGCAGAGGAATAACATGATAAATATAGGAAAAGATAACATTAGAGCCGTGTTCAATGTAAAGGATGGAAAGGTGACCCCTAACGATTTTTCAGTGACTCATGCATGAGATGATGCAACCAGGCCTGGGATGATGGCAGTGGGAGTGAAGAGGGAAACCAAACTGCTGAAACTAAGGATGGAATACTGTCATAATTAGGGATGTCATAGCTTCTGGAGGGCAGGCTTGCACATCACTCATCTTTGTATCCCAAGAACCAGTACAGTGCCTGGTGCTTGGGGCAAGTGGCAGTCAGAATAATTTCTAGAATATTTCTATGCTTTCCTGTAATCATTCTTTTCTCTTTTCTCATGCTGAAGATGCTTTGCTTGTCACATAGTACTTGTTTGTGAGCTCAGAGCCAGAAAATAATTAGGGGTCTGCAGTCCTCTCACGTGTTTGTTTAATGCTCTTAAAAGGGAATACATTTCAAAGAGCCCCACATCCTTTGTTTCTGCCATACCTTTAGCTTCTCTCTCTCTGGTGGTCCTACCATGATTTTGTCGTTCATGTGTTCAGCTCTGCCTTCTTGTAGGAATTTTCAAAGCAAGACAGCTCTATTAACGCCACTGCCTCCTGTTAAATAAATATCTAAGATGTTATTCTCTGGCAGCTTATCTTATAACGCTGAGATCAGAGACACTGTGATTTTCAGCAATAGGAGATTTGATTCCAATATGACATATAGTCGGGCTCTGGCTTCATCAGAATCTTCCTGGTGACACACTGCCAGCTAAGCTGGCCTCATCCAACTCCTTCTCTGCATGCCGCCTACACACACTCAGCAGCAGTTAACATTAAGAATATTCACACACACACACACATATGGAAGAGCAGCCTAGGAAAGGAAAACAATCATTTGGGATCTGTGCATAAAAATTATATAATAATAAATATGGCATCAGGGTTATTCAGTTTTGCTATCAACCGTCCATTCTCTCTGAAGTGCTCACCAATCAGCAGCCTGAAACTTCCTTTGAGGGATGGGATGTAGCTCCATGTCTAACCTGAGTGCTGGTCTTAGTCTTTCACTACCTGTGCCACCATCACCATTTTGTCACTGCAACCATTATTCTGATGCATGCACTGGGCTCATCTCACTTTTGCCAAAGACTAGGTTTTAATATAGCTCCATGAAGGAAATGCTGTTAGATATGAACCCCTAAGTAGATCAATAAAGGAGCCCCATCATCAAAAGAGGGGGTCACTAAGGGCATAAAGAGAAAATGAGGTTGATACACATATTGGAAGGTACTCTAAGAAGGAAGAGCTTGAATGCTGGACCATAAAGGGAAAATGAGGCTGGATACACAGCCATATTGAAAGGTGCTCTAAGAAGGAAGAGCTTGAATGCTGGGCCATAGAGAAGCAGGCCAGCTATTCAATTATTAATTTTAAAAATATAACAGAGTAATATGGTGTTAAAGATGACTACTATTTTACTTCTACTCACATTAGCTTATCTACTCACTACCAAACTGGGAAGTCCTGGGAATCAAGTGACCCCAAACCACATCACAGCTAATGGATCTAACCAATAATATTCTCTTTTCTGGTAATTGTGAATTCGGACACACAGGCATGAGCAAAAAGTTCATTTATCCTAAGAAATCACTTTGAGTCGGCCCTTGTAGCATCATGGAACCACCTAAGGAGAAAATCTAGGTTGCAGAGAGGATAAAGCAGCTGTGTGAAGATGAAAAAGGATACGAAACCAACGAAGCACAGGTGATTCAAAGTGGCTTTGCTGTTCCCCCAAGGACCAGTCATACTTTTTATAACTGTTTTCAATTGGAAACTGCTGGAATAAATCCCTTTTCACCTGGCCTCTCCATGTAGGATGCTGTACCTTACAAATAAATTTATTTAACTAAGAGGCAGCCTTGAATGTTATTGGTGGGCAATATGGAACAAAGGAAAGCCATAAGAAGTTAGTCTTTTCCTCTCTTAGGCTGCTTTGAAATAAAAAAAAAAAAAAGGCATTTAATTAGCTATTATTGTCAGGCCTCCAAGTCTAAGCCTGGTCATTGTAGCTTTGGTGACCCTCATGTACACCTCTGGATGGTCCCCAGGAGCCAGGAAGTCTGGAGTAACCACAACCAACCAGTTGGCCACAGGAAGAAGTAAAACAACTTGTTCCTGCCTCAACTAATTGCTCTCCCCCTGCAACCTGCAACCATTGTTCCTGCTCAGCTTTATGGAATATCCCCCTGGACATTAAGTTTCTCAAGACCCCTACTCCTGTAACTATGTAATTTACCTCACCATCCTCTCTGCTTGCAACCAATAACCTCACCCTTATGATCATGCCTATTTGTAGCAGATAACCCATACCCTTGTGACCATGTATCCTGTGACACCCTTTCCTTCCCCAAGATAGATTATTGACCCCTACCCTTGTGACCATGCATGCCATGACGCCCTTCCCCTCCCTAAAATAGATTACCATTTTTAACTGACCACTTGTCTCAACCTATAAAACCAACTCCTATCCCACCGCTGACTCTCCTTTTGGACTCAGCCCACCTGCACCCAGGTGAATAAACAGCCATGTTGCTCACACAAAGCCTGCCTGGTGATCTCTTTACGCAAGCGATGCACCTAACAATTATATTCTCTTGCAGCAAGCACCTTAACTGGTCATGGTTTCTTGCTCTATTAGCATACTTCAAAAAAGTAGAACTGATGGATAGATACTAGATAAATGATAAACAGATAGAAACTACATATATAAATATATATATATATACACACACACACATACACACATGTATATACATGTGTGTGTATGTATGTGTGTCTGTATGGGGGAGAGAAAGAGAGCGTGACAGAGATTTATTATACAGAATTAGCTCACATGATTATGGAAGCTGACAAGTCTTCCAATCTGCAGTTGGCACACTGGAGACCCAGGAGAGCAAATGTTGTAAGTTCTAGTCTGAAAGATAAGAGGCTCAAGTCTCAAGAATGACCAATGTTTCAGTCCAAGTCTAAAGGCTGGAAAAGACTAGTGTCCAGCTCAAGAAGTCAGGCAGAAGTTTCCTCTTACTTAGGCTTTTTGTTCTATTCTGGTCTTCAGTTGATTGAATGATGCCTACCCACAATAGAAAAGGCAATCTACTTCACTCAGTCTACCAATTCAAATGGTAATCTCATCCAGAAACACCCTCACAAACACACTCAGAATAATGTTTAGCCAAACATCTGTTCACTCCATGATCCAGCCGAGTCAAAACACAAAACATCACACTTATTTGATGGCGTCATCTAAGGACTAAGCTCTGTTTTTTTCATCTTGCTCAAATTCATATCTGAAGGGTCTGTAGAGTCATGTCCTACAAACCATAAATTCTCATTGGATGGGTTTTATTTAACCATATATATCATGACTTACTTTCTAATCTGATTCTGGTATAACATTATGTGATAAAGTAAAAAGTAAAAATATTTTATCCTGGTTGGGTGCAGTGGCTCACGCCTATGATCCCAGCACTTTGGGAGGCCAAGGTGAGCGGATCACCTGAGATCAGGGGTTTGAGACCAGCCTGGCCAATATGGCAAAACCCTGTCTCTACTAAAAATATAAATCTTAGCCAAGTACGGTGGTGGGCACCTGTAATCCCAGATACTTAACAGGCTGAGGCAGAAGAATTGCTTGAACCCGGGAGGCAGAGATTGCAGTTAGCTTAGATCATACACTACCCTGGGTGCAAGAGCAAGACTTTCTCTCACACACACACAAAAAAATTGTTTCACAAGTTTCTTTGCCAAATCTTGAAATGGCCCTGCAAAGCTGTCCTTTGTGGTGGAAATTTTGCATCTGTAAAAAATTTCTACTGACCGTAGCTAGATCTTTTTCTTCCAGGCTCTTCCAATCCTAAAGAGATTAACTAAGAGTCTAGCACCTTTTATGGCTCTGAATAGGAAACACTTGTCATCTATTGTCTTTAAGGGTAACCACTATAAAACTTCAGAAGAACTTTGGTCTCCACAATCTTTTATATTAACCTGAACATTTCCTTTCTATCATATCAGGTCTTTAGATAAACTCAATCAAATTGTCAACCAGAAAATGTTTACATATCCCCACAGCCTGGAAACCCCTGCTTTGAAATGTTCTACCTTTCTGGACCAAATCAATGTATTTCTTAAATTTGTTTGATGAGATTGATGTCTCATGCCTTCCTAAAATGTAAAAACCAGGCTGTGCCCTGACCACTGGGCACATGTTCTCAGGACCTTCTGAGGGCTGTCTCGTGGGCCAAGGTTATTCATATTTGGCTCAGAATAAATCTCTTCAAATATTTTACAGAGTTTGACTCTTGTCATTGACATACCTGTGACAAATGCACACAGGTCTGCAGCAACCTCAATTCTTGCCTTCTCAGAAGAAAGAATTTGGCTGAGAGGCATAAGGCAGAAGAGACCAAGACAAGTTTGAGAGCAGGAATACAAATTTATTAAAAAGCTTTAGAGCAGAAATGAAAAGAAAATAAAGTACACTTGGAAGAGGGCCAAGTGGGCATCTTGGAGGTCAAGTGCCCCATTTGATCTGAGACTTCAGGTTTTATATGCTGACCTACTTCCAGCATCTTGAGTCCCCTTTCCCTTGATACTTCCTTTGGGTGTGCTGCCTGTGCACACGGTGGCCTGCATGCACTTGGGAGGTGACCATGCACAGTGTGTTTACTCATGTTTTACACATGTTCATTTGAGGCATTTTTCCCTTTTCCAGTGGAATGCCCCTGGAAGGTAATATACTAGTTAAACTCCACAATTTTCCTCTTAATGGGCATGCTCAAGCCCACTCACCCAGTTCCTGAGATCTTATTGGAAAGCTGCTGGCTACCAGTTACAGGTATTTTTATCCATTAGCAAAATGCCTTTTCCTGGCACTGGCTGTGACCAATTATTATTTTAGGGAGAAGGTGTGACAACTGCCTAACCATCACCCGATGGTCACCTGACATTCCTGGTGAGGTTGAGGAAACCCTCTCCTGCCCTGCTTGTGCCTAACTAGCTACCTACTGTAGCAAAGACCATGTGGTCCAAATATTTATTCCTTTTAGGTCTGTGGCATTAGTGATCCTGCCTGTATGGACTGTTACAGTTTCACATTACCTTTAACACAAGACATGGGAAAATACTAAGGAATACTCAAAAAACCTCCTGCTTTCCAGATATACTCCTTCCTGCCCTTGTTGTGTAGGAACAATTCAATTTCCCCTCAATAGCATCAGCCATATTCTATTGCAATGACCCTTTTCTTTGCCTGCTGGTTCATTGGCATGAAGAGCCCATCGTGGCCAGTTAATAGTGTCGACTTCCAGTTTAGTGAATCACTGTTGCATCCTATGATAAAAGCAGTCTTATTTTATTACATAAGAACTGTAAACTAGCAAAGTCAAAAGTTGTGGGGACAAACTTTGCCAGAGGATTATTAGTAGTGTGAACCCAAAACTATCTGAGACAGGTCTCAGTCAATTTAGAAAGTTTATTTCTTCAAGGTTAAGGACTCCCAGTGCTTAAGGTGGGGACTCTCAGTCCCCACTGTGTTATAAATGTGACAGCATCAGGAGGTTCTGATGACATGTACCCGAGGTAGTTGAGCTGCAGCTTGTTTCTATACATTTTAGGGAGACATAATACATCAATCAATACATATAGAATTTACATTTGTTCCATCTGGAAGGGTGGGACAACTGGAAGCATTGGGGTTCCTGGTCATAGGTAAATTTAAAAATTTTCTGACTGGCAATTGGTTGAGAGAGTTACTATCTACGAAAAGGAATGTCTGGGTTACAATAAGCAGTTGTAAAGACAAAGGTTTTATCACACAGATCAAGCCTCCAAGTGACAGGCTTCAGAGAGAATAGGTTGGGAATATTTCTTCTTAGACTTAAGTCTGTGTTGATGTTACATGCTGGTCAACTTTTCTTGAATTCCAAAAGGGAGGGGAGTACAATGAGGCATGTTTGACCTCTTCCATCATGGCCTAAACTAGTTTTTCATGTTAACTTTGGAATGTCCTTGACCAAGAAGACATTCACATGGTTGAAAGGCCTTAGAATTTATTTTTGGTTTACAGGGGTAACAGAGAAGAACTATTACCATTTCTACCCCTGGTTACTGGACCTATAAAGCTTGTCTGTAAGAGAAATAAGACCACATATTGGTCATTGATTCAAAACATATTCTGCATCATGAAGTGTTTTACTCCAGCCCTGCAAAATAGTCCCATACATTTGGTACCATAACTTTGTCTTCAAAAATTATTTTACTATCCTCTCAGGTCAAGTTATTCAGGGTAAGTACCATAATATGACCAGTAAATTCCATGTTGAATAACTTTCATGGACAAAACAAATATTGAATATAAAAGTGAAAGATTAAATAGGACATACTTTGGAAATCAATGAATAGTAGTTTTGGCAGAATCATCAAATATAAATTCATACCCATAATATGTGTCTTTTCTACCGAGAAGAAAGAGCTATTTATTCCATGATAAAAGTACTACAATTTAATTAACCTTCTCCCATTGCTTGGGAGTGGTGACATATGGATGGTTTAATGTTCTCTGCTGCTGGCAGACTGGGCACTCAATAGTGACTGATGCCTAACTGGTCTTTGCCTACAAGAAGTAAGCAAAGTGGAGGTTCATGTTGCTGACCCATGTATAACCTCCACTCCTCCCACCACGACCACCTTGATAATAAGACAAGTACAGAAATGGATGGGGAAAGAGGCTGACTAACACCCACAGCCTGGGTTACCTTGTCTACCTAATTATTAATATCCACCTACGAGAGAACTGAGGGTGCTTCTTGGTAAACAGTCATACAGGACACAAACATCTTTATATCTTGTGCCCATTTTGGAAAGGTCTATTCACATACCACATCCTGACCCCTCATCATCAAATTTTATGTTCCTTCCAAGTTTCTGATTCCATTCAAACCATTAGCCACTACCTGTGTATCAGTGCAGATCTATAAATCTGGCCATTTTACCCAGCCAAAACAAACAACCAAGTGTACCACTTTAGAACAGGGGGAGGAACAGATTCCGGAAGTTTTCCTTTTCCTTGGAAGAAATATTGATGAGAGACAAATCTGATTAGACTTGGGGGCTCATCTCCTTTCCCTTTTGAAAATTTAGCAGAGAGTTGCCTTAGCTGCAGGAAGCCAGTCTGCAAGAGATAAGGCCATTTGCTGATTTCAGCATTACTAACATGCAGATTTGTTCACTGAACCTTTGGTATGCAGACCTTGGTCTCTGATATGCATCCTGTCTAGCATTTTCCTGGACCCAGAGGTCTGTTTTACTTTTTATTTTTTCCTACTACAAGAAACCAAGCACTTCCTCCTTCTGTGGGGCTAACTGTGTAACTGGGTAAGTGAACCGGAGTGTTTTATTTTTTACACATCCAGCTTTCTTAATGAAGCAAGTCTCTTTAGACTTTTGGTCATGATACATATAGGTCATCAATGTCCATTCTGCAATAGAGCAATGAGAATTTGGGAGGTTACGTTAACTGTACTACTTCTCTGATTGTAAACTCCCAGTCCCCACTGCCACCCATTAAACACTGTGTTATAAATGCAACCCCAGGTGCCATGCTGAGTGTCCACAGGCCCTGTGATGGTTGATACTGAGTGTCAACTTGATTGGACCGAAGGATGCAAAGTATTGTTCCTGGGTGTGTCTGTGAGGGTGCTGCCAAAGGAGATTAACATTTGAGCCACTGTACTTGGAGAGACAGACCCACCCTCAATCTGGGTAGGCACAGTCTAATCAGCTGCCAGTGTGGCTAGAATAAAACAGGCAGAAGAAAGTGGAATGAGGAGATTTGCTGAGTCTTCATCTGTCTCCCATGCTGGATGCTTTCTGCCCTTCAACATCAAACTCCAAGTTCTTCAGCTTTTGAACTATTGGAATTATACCTGTGGTTTGCCAGAGACTCTTGGGCCTTTGGTCACAGACTGAAGGCTGCACCGTCAGCTTCCCTACTTTTGAGGTTTTGGGACTCAGACAGGCTTCCTTGCACCTCAGTTTGCAGGCAGCCTATTATGAGACTTCACCTTATGATCATGTGAGTCAATACTTTTTTCTTTTTTGGAAAGGGAATTTCGCTCTTGTTGCCCAGGCTAGAGTGCAATAGAGTGATCTCAGCTCACTGCAACCTCTGCCTCCCAGGTTCAAACTATTGTCCTGCCTCAGCCTCCGAAGTAGCCAGGGTTACAGGCACCTGCCACCACACCCAGCTAATTTTTGTATTTTTAGTAGGATGGGCTTTCACCATGTTGGCTAGGCTGGTCTCGAACTCCTAACCTTAGGTGATTGGCCCGCCTCAGCCTCCCAAAGTGCTGGGATTACAGGCATGAGCCACCACGCCTGGCTGAGTCAATACTCTTTAATAAACTCTCCTTCATATATGCATCTATCCTATTAGATCTGTCCCTCCAGAGAACCCTGACTAATACAGTCCCTTTCATTGCAAATGTCTTGATATGCCCCAGGACACTGGAGGCCTAAAAACTGAACAATATCAGCATGCTAATGCATTTCTTATGAGAAACATTTCCTAAATTCTGGCACGCATATGTCCTGAGAAGTGTCTAGTTCCTGTTCAACAGACCCAAGCAGCGCTATGTTACTAACATGATGAACCAGCCTAAGTCCTTTGGAATGGGCAAGCAGGGAGGGTCCCAAGGAAAATGTTATAATAAAGGAGTGAATAATCAATACATTCCTGAAAAGAGCAATGCACTTCCAGCTGCCAACTGAAAGCAAACTGGTTTTGGTGTCTTTACTAACAGATATAAAAACATTTGCCAGGTCTCTAGCTGCATACCAGGTGCCAGGGGATGTGTTAATTAGATCCAGTAAAGAAACAATATCTGGAATAGGTTACAAATGGAGTCCCCCACCACCTGATTGAGTATATAACAAAGATTCATCTGTTGTCTATACAGTAAAAAAAGGCAAGCTGTACAGGGATGTGGTAAGAATCAATAACCCTGCATCTTTCAAGTCTTAGATGATGGCATTTATCTCTTCAATTGATTTTGGAGAGGCCTATTTACATATCACTTTCTGACTACTTAACACCAAATTTTTGGGAGGATGAGGAAGTTCTACAGGTTTCCATTTGGCCTTTCCTATCACAAATGGCCTCACTCCACAGACCAGGGAAACAATATGGGAATTCTATCTGCTGTCCAGTTGTCTATTTCAGTTATGCATTTTATAACTGAGAAAATAACTATTGCTTGACGTAGACTACCAGTGTCCCATTTACCACCGACAACAGATTAATTAGTGCTTTTAAATCTAGTCAGATCAGCGTCTGAATGTTATATTGCTGTCCTTAATGATGTATTCCAGAACCACTTCTAGTGGTACCAATAATTGTTTCGGTAAGTATTAAATTTAAAATGATACACATTAAGCAATTTATTATAGGAAATAGAACTTAAATGATCGTGGGAGAAGCCAAAGCAGGGAAGGCCTGAGAGAGGAAGTAGAAGATTTGAAGACATCAATAACCAGTCTTTTTTAAGCACTGGCACAGGTGAACAAGTCAGAGCTTCCAAAGAAATCTCAGAAACTAGGCTCATTCAGTCACTGAAGTGGGGACCCCAAGTGAGAAATTTCTTGCAAAGAACATAGCAGCTGCTGTATCTATGTAGGCTACTACTTCTGTGCATCTATAGCCAACCATCCGGCAGTATTCCTGAGACTACTGCTGGGTAACAAAACCAGAAGTCAGGAGAAAGAACTGGACTTGGAGTGGAAGAAAACAAAAAAAAGCTGGACCCTGACAGGCTATTCTTTATCTTTTCACCACCGTATCTTGCCCTGAAGTTCTTTAGAGAGCAATAATTTTGCTTCAGTTCCACCTCCCAAATCTCATACAAGTTTCTCTTTTGAATAACTTTAACCTGGAGCCATAGTGGGAAGAAGGTACTGGGGAAATGTAGCTACCAACTTAACCAAGTTAACAATAGAACAATCTAGCATCAAAATAGTGATATGAAGGTGAATAAAATATGGAGTGGAGGGGGAGCCAACAGAGGAAGCTAAGAGAAAAGTCAGTAATGAAACAGGAAAACCAAGAGGGTGTGGTTTCTTAGACACCACATGCAAAAAGTGCCTTAAGGAGAAGAGTTATTGGTTCTGCCAAATGCAGGTTAAAAGGCTAAAGAAAATGAGTTTTTGGAGCTGACCATAATGTTTAAGAACATGGAGATCACTGTTGATCTTTAGGTGGATGGAGTGAAGCTGCTAATGAAAGCTTGAAGTTACTGGTGTAAAGGGAAAACCTAGAGACAGGAGAATGAACGATTATTGCAAAGAAATTTTCTATAAAATGTTATAGAGAAATGGAGTGGTAGTAGAGAAGTGCTCTATATCAAGGAAGGTTTTCTTTTATTTTTTATAAAGATTTTGTTTTGTTTTTTATAAACTATTAAAGTGTTTTTGTATGTTAATTAAGTATAGAGGCAAAAATTAATGGTGCAAGAGAAAAACAGCATGGAGGAAGTGAAGGAGTAAAGTCTTTTTTCGTGTAGAGTATTATTTTTTATTAACACATAATAGTTGTACATATTTATAGGGTACAAGGGACATTTTGACACATGTATACAATATATAATAATCAAATCAAGGTAATTAGTATATCCATCACCACACACATTTGTCATTTATTTGTGTTTGGATCATTTCAAATTTAAGGACTGAAGTCTTTAGGCAAAAGAAAATGGAACCCAGTATACATAAAGAGGGGCTTACCTTATGAGGCATGAGAGAATTTGATCCATTTTACCAGGAGGGAAGATAAAGTAGATGAACACAAATACAGATACAATGGTGGATTTGTTGTCCAGGGGAAGATGAAGTCATTCTTTTCTCATTTATTCCGTATCCTCAATGAATTAAAAATTAGGGTTATTAGACAAAAGTGACACAACAGAAGGAGTTTTGGAAATTCGAGGAAAGATGAGAAATTGTAAAATGATTGTTTTGGAAAATAAAAAATTAATTCAGAGACGGAAAGTTGTATGCTTAGTAGTGCTAGACCCTCACTTTGTGGGTGTACAAAGCCGACATGATACTGAATGAGGAAAAGTTGAAAGCATTTCCTCTGAGAACTGAAACAAGACAAGGATGCCCACTCTCACCACTCCTCTTCAACATAGTACTAGAAGTCCTAGCCAGAGCAATCAGACAAGAGAAAGAAATAAAGGGCATCCAAAGCAGTAAAGAGGAAGTCAAACTGTCATTGTTTGCTAATGATACGACTTTTTTTAAGTCATTTACCTAGAAAACCCTAATGACTCCTCCAGAAAGCTGCTAGAATTGAAAAAAGAATTCAGCAAAGTTTCCAGATACAAAATTAATGTAAGCATATCAGTAGCTCTTCTGTACACCAACAATGACAAAGCTGAGAATCAAATCAAGAACTCAACCTCTTCTACAATAGCTGCAAAAACAATTAAAATACTTAAGTATAAATCTAACCAAGGAGGTGAAAGACCTCTACAAGGAAAACTAGAAAACACTGCTGAAAGAAATTATAGATGACACAAACAAATGGAAACACATCCCATGCTCGTGGATACATAGAATCAATATTGTGAAAATGACCATACTGCCAAAAGCAATCTGAAAATTCAATGCAATTCCCATCAAAATACCACCATCATTCTTCACAAAACTAGAAAAAAAAATCTAAAATTCATATTTTAGAATTTAGAAACAAAAAAGAGCCCACATAGCCAAAGCAAGACTAAGTAAAGTAAAAAGAACAAATCTGGAGGCATTAATTTACCTGATTTCAAATTAAACTATAAGACCACAGTTACCAAAACAGCATAATACTGCTATTAAAAAAATAGGTACATAGACCAAAGGAACAGAATAGAGAACCCAGAAATAACCCCAAATACTTATAGCCAACTGAGCTTCAACAAAGCAAACAAAAACATAAAGTGAGGAAAGGACATCCTTTGCAACAAATGGTGCTAGGACAATTGACTAGTCATATGTTGGAGAATGAAACTTGATCATCATCTCTTACCTTATACAAAAATCAACTCAAGATGGATTAAGGACTTAAATCTAAGACCTGAAACTATAAAAATTCTAGAAGATAACATTGGAAAAGCCCTTCTAGACATTAGCTTAGGCATGGATTTTATGACCAAGAACCCAAAAGCAAATGCAATTAAAACAAAGGTAAATTGCTGGGACTTGATTAAACTGAAGAGCTTTTGCACCATAAAAGGAAGTCAGTTGACAGAGTAAAGAGACAACCCATAGAGTGGGAGAAAATCTTCACCATTTATACATTTGTCAAAAGACTAATGTCCAGAATCTACAATGAACTCAAGCAAATCAGTAAGAAAAAACAATCCCATCAAAAAGTGGTCTAAGGTCATCAATAGACAATTCTCAAAAGAAGATATAAAAACGGCCAACAACCATATGCAAAAATGCTTAATGTCACTAATGTTATGGGAAATACAAATCAAAGCCACAATGCAACACCACCTTACTCCTGCAAGAATGGCTATAATCAAAAAGTCAAAAAATAGTAGATGTCAGCTTGGACACAGTGAACAGGAAACACTTCTACACTACTGGTGGGAATGTAAACTAGTATGACCACTATGGAAAACAGTGTAGAGACTCCTTAAAGAACTAAAAGTAGAACTACCATTTGATCAAGCAATCTCACTACTCAGTATCTACTCAGAAGAAAATAAATCATTATATGAAAAAGATACTTGGACATGGATGTTTATAGCAGCACAATTCACAATTGCAAAAATGTGGAACCAATCCAAATGCCCATCAATCAACACGTGGATAAAGAAACTGTAGTGTGTATATATATATATATATATGATGGAATACTACTCAGCCATAAAAAGGAATGAATGACACTCGCAGCAACCTGGATGAGATTGGAGACTATTATTCTAGGTAAAGTAAGAATGGAAAACCAAACATCATATGGTTTTTTTCTTTTTTCCTGGGATCAAACCCTTTCTGTATTGCAAGTGAGTTGGACAGTACACTTGAAAAGAGATGGTTTTTATTATCATAGACATTCTGTTTAATTACACTTCAACTGTCTTCAGTAGCATACACTGGAATGCTGTGGTAATAACAGATCTTTTCCAAGAACCTCAATGGTTAAACAAACATGAGGAAAGCAAAACTAAATCAGAGAACGCTCCAGCCTGGGATTCAAGAAGGCTTGGGCTCTTGTGGAAGTTGTAAGTGGGAGCTAAGCTATGAGGACGCAAAGGCATAAGAATAACACAATGGACTTTGGGGACTCAGGGGGAATGGGTGGAAAAGGAGTGAGGAATAAAAGACTACAAATAGGGTGCAATGTATACTGCTTGGGTGATGGGTGCACCAAAATCTCCCAAATCACCACTAAAGAACTTACTCATGTAACCAAGAACTGCCTGTTCCCAAATAACCTATGAAATTTTTTTTAAAACTCTGGTGTAAAGATAAATAGACATCAATTAATCAATCACATTATTTTTGTGTTCTTCTGCAGCTATGCCTACTGCTTCAGTGCAGGAAGAAACAGATTGTTGTCTTACATTGAGCTAGCTTTATTTTTTCCAAGGAACGTAACACTGCTTACATTGAAGTAAGTCTCAATGGAAATTTATGGGCAAGTACAGATGTATCTTGTGTGATAATTGAACCAGGAGTGGAAGGTCAGGACTTAAGCTACTATCTCATCTCTTCAAGACCATTTGATTCTCATCTCTGATTTTTGCATTATATATACTTTATATTTTTTTTTCTCTGTGCCAACCAGATTTTTCTTTCTTTTTGTATAATGGCAGAAAATGGTTGTCCTGCCCAGAATAGGTTAACCTTCCAGCTCCAAAGGCCAACAGTACCAATTCTAGATTGCTAACAAGAAAAATCAGATTAGTTTTGCTTGGGTCAGACTTTGGAGAGAAAGGGTTAAGGAGAAAAGTTTCCCAGAGCAGATAAATTAATTGATCTGAAATCCTCAACAAGAGTAGTTTGGTATGATTCTGAACATTTATGGCCAATCCAAAATATTTAGCGCTGCAGAAACAGAATAATGAAGTAAATTTATATTTCATAGAATTTCATGTAATCAGATAATTGAGTTTTAGAAGGGAGAGGGCTACTAAAATAGTGATTTCTGCTTTCCAGTGAATCCCAATGGCCTTCTAATCTTGCAGCCTTGTAAAGCACCATATCTTTAGGATTTCCTCCAGTACCAAAACCCATCTTAAGGAACTCCTGGAGAAAATGGTCCACAGAGCATGAGTAATCCCAGGAAGATATGCCCTAAGGACTTTTATAGTGTGCTTTATGATCTCAGTACTTATATCTCCTGCTCACACCTAATTCAGAGACCTGCTGCATCCAGCAATCAGTCTCCAATAAGAAAAACAACCCAGAAGACAGGCTGAGGCACCAGTGCTTACAATGGCATTTCTGAGTGAACAGTAAATTTAAACTGGGAGAACACCTGCAGTTGATTTAGATTAAAAGCCACGGAGCAGCATTGTATGTTTAGGAAGAAGTTTCTTTAAAATGCAAAGAATTTTTGTTTGCTCAGTATCATGTTTTTTATTGCAAATATTATGAGTACTAATAATACAAGGATGTTCATCCAGTACTGTGAGAAGGACTTTTAGCTGGTGTGATACAGATTTAGGAAGTAATCATACTGATTCTCTAAGGCATGTAAAAATAAACAAGAGAGATGCCTTAGGGTCTCCAAAAATGTGAGATGGAGATGGTTATTGGATCCCAATACACTAAAAGAAGTATCTATTTATACTACCTTTTAGAAATGCAGATGTATTAGTATATCATTTTTAAATGAAAAAAAAAAAAGATGATTCCTCAAGATACACTTGAAAACCAGACCATATGTGCTCTGAAAAGACTAATATATCATCTTGGCTATAAACAGATCCCAAACTATGTCTGCCCAGCATCTTTGCTATTATTGAAGACAACCAGGGTAAACCAGCTCCACAGTCTGCCCCAAGAATATAACTTCCAGTTAGAAAACATTCGCTCACTGGCCCTTTCCCTGCCTTAAGTGAAAGCTGGTAAAACTATTAGGTATCAAAGTTCTCAGGGAAAGTGATATGAAATAGGTAAAGCACAATTCCAAAGTAATTTCAATATTATTTAGAGAGATATGGCCAGCAACCTTATCTGGATTAGAGTCAGAAGGAATTAGACTTGTAAGGTGGTAAAGACGAGGAGGATCTAACCCAGAACTGGTAATGGTTGTCTCAAAAGGTACATCCCCTGGAAGGCAACCAAGACCCTCAGATGAGGGGAAAAAAAATGGAGAGGCTTCCAAGAACACTCCATCACAGTGGTAACAGGAATGTGCTGAAACATCGGATGAACATCCCAGTCTTCCCTAGGATCAGGAAAAAAGTGAAGCAATAGTATAAACATTTGTTAGGGTGACTTAAGTGAGCTGATAGATGATATATGAATATAGGCAAGCCTTATGATCTCAAGTATATATAGAAATAAAACCTCAAAGGATTTTAGCATTACAAAGCTGAATCAGTGACCACAAACCAAAGTATTATTATTCTTGTGTGATGGTGCAAACATGTTCTGGCCACCTCCATACATGTGAAGATAATTACCATTTGTTGCCAAGTTGAGGAAGTGCTTTTGTAATACTGGGTTAAAGGCAGGGAATTTCAAGATACTGAAAATTGTTTCAATAGGTACTAAACTCTGAACAGGCAGGAGGGCCATTATAGTGATGATAATGATAAAACTCAGTGCTGTAGACACGTATTAATGGGCTTGTTTCATGCCTCTCCTGGTGAAAGAGCCACATTTCATATGCATGAAGCAGATGAACATCTAACTTGGTAACTGGCTTATATTTCAGGGATGGGGAAAGTATTTAAATGATTTCTGGTCATGAGGCAATTTGACAGAGAAGACGGAATGAAGATATCTATTTCTCGGTTTAGATTTTTTTTTTTTTTTTGGCAAGTTTGCCTTTCTCAGCCCATAAGAGAAAAATATTCCTTCCTCTGTAGCCTCCAGTCACCTCCTGACTTGATGACCACTCTATCCGACTGCCTCATTCTTCCGGAGAAAGGTCATGAACCCAACGTAATCAATGCAATGATTGATTGCATTGAGAAATGCCAGCATGCAGTTGGATGGATTACTTCTTCCCATCCGCACCCATGTGTTCTAAAGATTCCAGCACCAGAACTATGAATCATATCCTAACAGTCTGAGGAGATACGGTCTGCAGTACTTTAATTCCTCTTCATTGTAGTCTGTTTATTTCACAGCCTCTTGATGAGAGGTTGGTTAAGCTCATCTGACTCTCCAATTCCAAAGGAAAGAGGTTAGGAAAGGATGACAGTTTACATCATTCACCACTGATTTCTCAAATTAATACAAGCTGAAGCCAAGTCAGTGGTAATGAGTGTTCCTGTCCAACCAAAAACTATTTCATTCCTGCATGCAGCAAGCATTTGCTCACTGTGATGTGAACACTATTATTTGATACTTCATTGGTTTCCCCTGACAAGTCTCTTTTTATCACCATTTTTGGATTTGGGTGTATTTCCTATCCTATGGGTTGAAGAATTTCTTTACTAGAAGTAACTGGGTAAAGTCTATACAACAGACCTGTGGAACTTGTAATCTACCACCCTCTTCCAAGGGACAGCATTAAATTTCCAATTCAATGATTCTTAAGTGACCACAAAGGGGCTCCATCACTGCCCCACAGAGTCCTAACTTTTCTTTGCCTCCACGCAAGCCTGCACACATGCATGACCACATACACACCATGCAGAGCACTTTACCTGCATTTTCTAATTCACCCCTCCCTGTAGCTAGGCACCATTTTTATCCTCTTTATAGAAGAAACAATAAATCAATGTGCCACACCCGGGATCACATGGCTAGCAAGTGGCAGGGCTGGACTGAAACCATTATTTTTAGCTGTTTTTAACCAGCACACTCTCCTAGTTGTCTCTCTAAAATCTTTTCTTCAGCCTCTTATTTTATGGTTGAAAGACTTGGGTCCAGAAAAGTGAAAACAACTTTCACAAGCGCCCAAGCCTTCTTGAATCCCAGGCTGGAGCGTTCTCTGATTTAGTTTTGCTTTCCTCATGTTTGTTTAACCATTGAGGTTCTTGGAAAAGATCTGTTATCACCACAGCATTCCAGTGTATGCTACTGAAGACAGTTGAAGTGTTATTAAACAGAATGTCTATGATAATAAAAGCCATCTCTTTTCAAGTGTACTATCCAGCTCACTTGCAATACAGAAAGGGTTTGATCCCAGGAAAAAAGAAAAAAAAAATATCCAACTCTGTGATTCATATCAAGGAAGGTCTGGCCAGTTTTTCTGATGATCTTGGAGGAAGAAAGCATTTCCATTTCTTCCTCCTAAATAGCTTCTGAAATAGAAGTGTTGCTTTTCTTAAGACAAGGTACATTTTTTTTTTTTTTGAGGCCAATGGCCACATCTGAATGATGCCGAACAGAATGCTGGAAATTATTGATGTAGTCAGATAGCCAAATGGCCCATAGGCAACATGGTATTTCCTGAGAGGTGCAGAGAGAGACATTGGACATTTTCCTACACTCAGAAGAGAACTTTCAGAGTTGAGCTTCTCGTGTGTGTGTGTGTGTGTGTGTGTGTGTGTGTGTGTGTGTACATGCAGGCACAGTCCAGGAGAGAAGAGGGTGTAGAGAGAAAGAGGACAAGAACCATCTGAGGCTAAGGAGTCATCTCTGCCATGTGTTTGCCTTCAGGAATTCAGAGTTTGTGACTCTCTCAGCATTTTTGTCTAGAATTTTAGTTTGGTACATAAAATTCTATAAATAAATGGATGGAGCAGAGTATGTGAGGGCAGGAGACAAGAACGGTCTTTGAGAGATAAAAATTTTTGTATTACAGAAGCAATGACTTGTTTCACACATTTTGCTGATTTTTTGTTTAAAAAGTGTATTGATAATAAATGCATTACTTCTACAGGTCATACCAACTATTTTCCTGTACTAGACCACATTTTTTTCTGTGCTAACACCACATACAGACACACACACACACACATTCTCACATGACATTCAAACCCTTTATAAGGTAACCCATCCTATTGTGCCACCCCTGAAACACATGCCCCAAGCATCCTATTTTCCAGCAAGACAAAACTTCTTGCTGCTCCCTGAATGCCAAGGTTTTGGCCTTTCCTCTGCTCATGCCATTTTGGTCACTTTGGATCACCTTTCCCTTTTTCAGGCTAGAAAATCCTACCCATGTTTCAAAGCCCAACTTAAGTACCACTTCTCTAGGAATGCTTAACCGACCCCCATCTCCCTGTGCTTTGCCTCATTCTATCTGTCCCTACAGATACAAGCATCTGGCCCTGATGGATGAACTACAGATGGCTATACGTGTCTGTCCCTCCATGCTATTGCAATTCCATCTCTACCCTGCATATTCAAAATTCCTTCAGAGCAAAGGCTCTCTAAACATACCTGTAACCTCCCTCAATCCTACTTGTTTCTTTGTGCCTAATGAATAGCAAGTCTTTCAAGCAGCCTTCTTAAATAATGACTATATTGACTGATCGATTTGACTGACTGATTTGTATTAATAAATTTAGATACCTACTCCCTAGCTGTAACAATGAAAACATATTATACTAATTCAATGCCGTGTCCGAAAGCAGTTCTGGCAATGCTTCCTGTCACTTCCTCTCTTCTATGATAATAAGTGAAATCAAGTGAAAAATAATCACTTAAAACCTCCATCCTCAAGTTCAGTGTCTGTGCTGGTTGTTTTTTATTTGCCCCTATAAGTCCATTCTCTGCCCTTCTCTACCCTGCTCTGTACTCTAAAAGACTAATCGTTAGGAATTGCATCATCCAGGCTGTTTTGCCCTATAGCTTTTGGCTAATGGGTTCAGGTAATGGGAAACACTGCCAGGACCACAGAGGGCAGCGGAAAAGAGAGGTCAGAACATTTATTTCCCACCCTAACTTTGCTGGAACATAGCTGGGCAGTGGCTACAATTTTTTATCTAGGCCCATGGCTCCTGTAGTCAGCCCCTCTTACATGTTGTTTTAGTTTTCTATTGCTGCTGTAACAAATTACCACAAACTTGGTGACTTAAAACAATATAAATATATTATCCTACAGTTCTGTAGGTCAGATGTGTGACAGAAGTCTTGATGACTAAAATCAAACTGTTGGCAAGGCTGTTCTCTGAATTGGAGGCTCTGGAGAATTCTGCTTTACCATTCCCAGCTTGTTGGGTCTGCCCACATTCCTTGGCTGATGGTCCCTTGCTTCCATCTTCAAAGCCAACAGAGTTGCCTCTCACTGGCCTTTCTTTCTTCATCACATCTCTGGCCATAGCAGGGAAAGGTTATTTTCCTTTAAGGACTGAGTTGATTAAATTAGCCCCATCTGATTAATTCAGGATAATGTCCCCATCTCAAAGTCCTGAACCTTAATTACATGTGCAAAGTCTCTTTGCCATGTAAGGCAGCATATTCACAGGCTCTGGGGATTAGGGCACAGGCATCTTTGAGGAGCCATTCTTCTTTCTATCACACATGGGTTTCTATCTCACTGTTCCTTTTAGTTGCCTAGACATGTCAATGGCTTCTTGATGTTGTTAATCCCTGGGACCTCATTATTCTGTGTTGCTTCCCTTACTATACCCTCAGCTTACACACAGTTTCTTCATTAAATTCTCTTTAGTCAGCCCTCTGAGCATGCTGTATGATTCCTGCAAGAACCCTGACTGATCCCACAATGCTCAATCACCTACCACAGAGAAAACTGTGTGGCTGGAGTCCTACTGGAATCCTAGCAGACGGTATTTGGTTTTCTGCTAGAAAGTGACTGATGATCCCATTAGAGAAACCAGCTGTATGGATGAACTGGGACCAGTTTCACCCACCACTTACTTTCCTTGTTCTGTGTTGGTGAAGAGTTGAAATGGGTTTCCATACTTGGGAAATATGAAGAGGTGGCTCACTCAGCAAAGCTAATAGCTGGGCAGCTTCATTACTCTGGGAACTATTTAAAGATCAACTAGCTCCTAATGCACAACCAGAAGAAAAAATATTCAAATTTGTGAAAAATCAATAAAGTCAAGGCCCTGAAATGTCTGAGAGCAAAGCAAGTAAGGTTTACTCCAAGGCATTCTTCATCCCAAAAGACTCTCCCCTCAGTCTTCCATCTCAGCACAATTATTTCAATGATTCAAAGCATCTTCTTCAGCAGGAAATAAACCTGGGTTTGAATCCCAGCTATTTCACGTGGATCAATTATTTAACATCTCCAAGCCTCAGTTTTCTTATCTGTAAAGTGGAGATGGTGTCTACAGGGTTGTTGAAACATTGAATAGGCTATATACACATTCACATTGTGCCTAATAAGTATATATGACATTACATAATAGCAATATATTATTACGATTCATTAGTAGTATTAAATCCTGCCAATTCTTTAAGGCCAAGTTCAAATCCTCACCTCCAAGAACTCTTCCTAGATCCCTCCAAACTTCAGAGATCTTCCTTTCCTTTAAATTCTTAAAATCCTTGTAGCTAATGCAGTAGACAATTGGGCAGCTATTTACCATAACGACCATAGTCCCCTTCAGAGTAAGAACTATGTCTTCATTGGCATCTCCCTTTGTGTCTAACCTAATGGTGGACATAGAATAGACACTCAGGAAGTATTTATCAATTGATGATCTTCCAGATGGATTGCTATCATGAAAGGTATATTTTCTCAACCTTTCTTCCAGCTTTTCCTGCCTCTATTTGCCATTCTAAAGTCAGAAGAGAAGGTAATACAGCATCTATCTATACAAGAAAACATAGATGATTCTTCTCATTTAAAGTTAGAGAGGTAGGCCAGGCGTAATGGCTCACACCTGTAATCCCAACACTTTGGGAGGCCAAGGTGGGCAGATCACAAGGTCAGGAGATCGAGATCATCCTGGCTCACATGGTGAAACCCCATCTCTATTAAAAATACAAAAAATTAGACACGTGTCTGTAATCCCACCTACTTAGGAGACTGAAGCAGGAGAATCACTGGAACCTGGGAGGCAGAGGTTGCAGTTAGCCGAAATCACACCACTGCACTCCAGCACCTGGCCAACAGAGCGAGACTCCGTCTCAAAAAAAAAAAGTTAGAGAGGTGTCTCACAGTTTTCCAAACCATGGAGGGTGTCTCCTTTAATATCAGACCATTTGTCAGGACATGTGCTATAATTCTGACTTCAGGAAAAATTTTATCTTCTCTATTCTTTATATTAATCAAGATAGTCTAGATTATGCTAAAGAAACAAATTATTCCAAAACTCAATCACTTAAAAGCTGAGACAACATAATGAAAGTTTATTTCTCCTTAGTGAAATAACATGCTGAAGCTTTGGGGAAACCATCTCTTCACAGCCCCTTATCAATCCAAGCTGATGGAAGACTCTCCATCCTCAAGCTGCACTGTCTGAAACATGCCATCTCTTCAATTGTAACAGTACAAAAAGGCAATGCTGGAGAGTCTTCTACTAACAATTAAGTTCCAGGTCCAAACATGACACATATCACTTCTGCTTACAACCCCATGGTCGGAACAAGAATCACATGGCCCTGCTGAATGGCAAAAGGCATGGAAAACTGGTATCATTGCACTGTCCTGGAAAGAGAGGAGAACCAGATTGAGGGGAGCGTTGGAAGTCTTTACCGCACTTCTTAAAACACTTGTTCAACTCTATCTTGTTTGACAATCTTCTTTCCTCCCAGAATGCAAACTCTTTGAGGGCAGAGATCCTAACTGATTCATCTGCAGTTCCACTCCCTGCTCCCTCAATGCCTCACTAGCAAACTCTCTAGCATGCTATCCAAGTGTATTTGTCGAGTTCATTTTTTAAATTTACCAAATAGTTATTGAATGCTTCCCATGTGCCTGGCGCTGTTCTAGGTGATGGAGATACGGCCCTGAACAAAATACACACCTATCTCCAAGCTCATAAAACTTAGATTTTAGTGTGAAAGGAAAACAAACAAAAAAAGTAGACGAAATGTATAATTAGGTGGCTGCTGATATGTGCCAAAGAGAAAAATAAATCAAGGAAAAGGGTTATTAACTATATATGTGGTAGGGGTTTGGGCAGATAATGACTGTGTGAAGCCAAACAGGGAGGAGAGTTGACCAGGAAGACCTGTGCTTCTTGTGCTGACATAGACAAACAAGGAGTAAGGATATAATAAGATGAGTTTTGATGGTCTCAAGGAAGATGGCAGTGGTGAGGCTGTGGGTATCGGGTGTGAAAAGAGGAAGAGATCAGAGTCCTGCCAGGTCATGAAGAGATTGGGAGTTCCCTTTTCACTCCTGCAAATACCAATGAGGATGCCAAAAAACAGTGGCATTTCTGATTGTCCTTTTGAGTTACAGACAAGGTATGGAGTCTAATAAGAGGGCATTTTAATAGGAGCTCGTAGGTGAATTTAACTGATTTTTTTCTGTCGTACGTATTCAGATACTTCTTATATATTTTTTTCACTCAAATTAAAAATCTTAAGAGCATCTATAGAGTTCATTAAAATGTCTCTTTTTCAGGCTATTAGCTGCTTCTTCATGTTCTCTCTTCACCCTAATGTGAAATTTCTGCCTTATGATTTGTGGGAGAAAAGACTTCTAAAAATCTGTGAATTAAAGAACTCTTTGAAGAATGCTCCTACTGTGTTGGTGTTTCTTTCATTTTTCTTTCATGCTTTAAAACTCTTTACCCCACCCAGATAATCATATGTACTATGGTACTTATGAATGCCACATTGATATGTATCTTTTGTTAATTTGACTATCTATGGCATGTGGGTAACCTTTGTTAAGCTCCTAATAACTATAAATGTTTTATTAAAAGGATGGATCTTCAGAACTTCCAATCCTTTTTGTTAACATCTAGACTGCTTAAATCTTCCTCATAATGAGAGGGATAGAGTAGGAAGGCAGATGGCTTAAGTCCTGTCTGAGCTCTATTATTGAAGTTTCTTGCATGTTCTGGAACTCACTTTCCTCTTCTGGAAGGTTAAGTTGGTAACTTATACTCTGGTAAGTCATTACCACCATCAGTTTTATAGTAATTATATTTTTATTACTCTATACAGGCATGTACTAGACATCTTATATGAATTACCTTTTTTATCGTGGTCAAAAACGTAGAGTTGCCATCTTAACCATTTTTAAGTGTGCAATACAGTAGTATTAATATAAACACATTGTATAACAGAACTCTGGAAACTTTTCATTGTGCAAAATTGAAACTATACATCCATTGAACAATTCCCATTTACCTCCTGTCCCAATCCCCAGCAACTACCATTTTACTTTATGTTTCTAAGAGTTTGACTATTTTAGATACCTCATATATGTGGAATTATGTAGTGTTTGTCTTTTGTGACTGGCTTATTTCACTTAGCATAATTTCTTCAAGGTTCATCCATATAGAAGCATATGACAGTATTTCCTTCTTTTTATGAAACTGAAAATATTTCATTATATGTATATATTTTCTTTAGTTATTCATCTGTTGATGAACATTTAGGTTGTTTCCATCTCTTGGCTATTGTGAATAGTGCTGCAAAAAACACCAATATGCAAACATCACTTTGAGATCGTTTTTCAAATATTTTAGATACATACCCAGAAGTGATATTACTGGATCACATATTATTTCTATTTTTAACTTTTAAAATAACCTCCATATTATTTCCCATAGTAGCTACACTATTTTATATGTCCACCAACAGTGTACAAGTGTTCTAATTTCTCCACATTCTCCCTACCACCTGTTAATTTAGTGATGTTTTACTGATGTTTTAGTTAGTTTTAGTGATAGCAGTATTCTCTCAGGTGTGAAGCCATATCACATTGTGGTTTTAATTTGCATTTCCCTAATTATTACTGATATTGGGAATCTTTCAATATACTTATTGACCATTTTTATATTTTCTTTGGAGAAGTGCTTGCTCATTTTTTTTTTTTTTTTAAATAATAATTGAGACGGGGTTTCACTGTGTTGGCCAGGATGGTCTCGATCTCTTGACCTCGTGATCCACCCACCTCGGCCTCCCAAAGTGCTGAGATTACAGGCGTGAGCCACCGCGACCGGACTTTTTTTTTTTTTTTTTTTTTTTTAAAGACAGGGTTTCACCATATTGGTCAGGCTGGTCTTGAACTCCCAACCTGAGGTGATCTGCCCGCCTTGGCCTCCAAAGTGCTTGGATTACAGGCGTGAGCCACCATGCCTGGCCCTTTTTGCTTTTTTTAAATCTCAACAAAATCAGAAACAACCCAGCAACATTTGTTGAAGAGACTATCCTTTCACCATTGTGTAGCCTTAGCACTTTCATTGAGGATCATTTGATTGTGTACATGAGGATTTACTTCTGAGCTCTCTCTTCTGTCCCACTGACCTACATGTGTCTTTATGTCATTATCATGCTGTTTTAAATATTGTAGATTTGAAATGTTTTGAAATCTGAAAGTGTGAGGCATCCAGCTTTTTCTATCTCAGGATTGTTTTAACTATTTGGGGCCCTTAGTAATTCCAGATTAATTTTAGAAATTTGTTGCAATTTCTGCAAAAATAAAAACTTTTTTTTTATTGTTGTTGAGATTTTGATAGGGATTGTATTGAATCTATAGATCACTTTGGGTAGTATAAACATTTTAACAGTATTAATTCTTTCCAAGCAGGAACACAAGAAGTCTTTCCATTTATTTGTCTTTTTTTCAGTTTCTTTTATCAATATTTCATAGTTTTGGATGTAAATTTTTCACCTTGTTAAGATTATTTTTATGTATTTTAATTTTTTAGATGCTATTTTAAATGTAATTGTTTTTAAATTTTCCTTGGATAGTTTGTTGTTTATAGAAATTTAACATTTTTTGTATTAAATTTTAATTCTGCAACTTTGCTAAATTTATTACCTCTGATAGGTTTTGTGTGTATGCATGTAGACTCTTTAGGGTTTTCTACATACAAGATCATGTTGTCTACAAACAAAGAAAATTTTGCTGCTTCTTTTCATATTGGGTGCTTTTATTTCTCTTTCTTGCTTTATTGTTCTGGATAGGATTTTGAGTACTATGTTGATTAGAAGTGGTAAGAATGGGCATCCTTACTTCAGTTTTGATTTTGAGAAAATGGTTTTAGATTTTTGCCATTTTGAGTATGATGTTAGCTTTGGGCTTTTTACATATGGCATCTATTAAGTTGAAGTAACATTTTTCTATTCTTAGTTTGTCATTTTTATCATAAAAGAATATTAAATTTTGTCACGTTTTTCTGCATTAATCTGCTAATGTAGTGTATTACACTGATAAATTTTCATGTTGAAACTAAATCCCACTTAGTCATAATATATCATCCTTTTAATATATTGTTGAATTTTGTTTGCTAATATTTTGTTGAAGATTTTTATATCAATATTCACCAGGGATACTAGCTGTAGTAGTTTTCTTTCTCATATCTTTTTCTGACTTTGGCATCACGGTGGTGCTGCTCTTACAGAATGAACTTTAAAATGTTCCCTCCTTTTCAATTTTTTCGAAGAGTTTAAAAAGAAATAGTGGTAGTTCTTTAAATGTCCACTAGGATTCTCCAGTGATGTCATTCAGTCCTGGGCTTTTACTCTGCTTTTATGGATTCTTGATAATGTGTTTTTTGGTTTTCAATTTCAATTTTGTAAAAGATCAGATGATTGTAGGTATGTGGCTTTATTTCTGAGTTTTCTGTTCTGTTCCAATGGTCCGTGTGCCATTTTTGTACCAGTACCATGCTGTTTCGGTTACTGTAACTTTATCATATGGCTTGAAGTTGGGTAGTAGATTCTACCAGCTTTGTTCTTTTTGCTTAGAATTGCTTTGGCTATTTGATCTGTTTGTTTTTTTCATTTTTTTTTTTTTTTTTTGGTTTTATATGAATTTTAGAATAGTTTGCTCTAATTCTGTGAAGAATGACATTGGTAGTTTGATAGGAATAGCATTGAATCTGCAAATTGCTTTGGGCCATATTACAATACTGATTCTTCCAATCCATCCATATGCAATGGTTTCCCATTTATCTGTGTCATCTCTGATTTCTTTCAACAATGTTTTGAAGTTCTCCTTGCAAAGATCTCCTTGGTTAGTTGTATTCCTAGGTATTTCTTTCATTTTCTTTGTGGCTATTCTAAGTGTGATTGTGTTCTTGATTTCACTCTCAGATTGAACCTTGGTGGTGTATAGAAATGCTATTAATTTTTGCACATTTATTCTGTATCCTGGAACTTTACTAAAGTCATTTATTAGTTATAGAAGCCTTTTGGCAGAGTGATTACAATTTTCTAAGTATAGAATCATTTCATCCTTGAAGAGAGATAGTTTGACTTCTTCTTTATCTATTTAGATGCCTTTTATTTACTTAACTTGCCTTATGGCTGTGGCTAGGACTTCTAGTACTTTCTTGAATAGAAATGGTGTCAAAATTATACCAAGCACATTTCTCAGCCACAGTGCAATACAAACAGAAATCAATACCAAGATCTCTCAAAATTACACAACTACATGGAAATTAAACAACTTACTTCTGAATAACTCTTGGGTTAACATGAAAATTAAGGAAGAAATTTAAAAATTCTGAAAATATGGAAACTAGCCAAAATCTCTGAAATGCAGCTAAAGTAATGTTAAAGGGAAAGTTTTTAGTGCTAAATACCTTCATCAAGAAATAAGAAAGGTCTAAAGTTAGCAGTTTAACTTCACATCTATACAAACAAGAAAAATAACAAATCAGCCCCAAAGCTATCAGAAGAAAATACACAACTAGAATTAGAGAAGAACTGAATGAAATTGAGATGTAAAAATACATACAAAAGATCAATGAAACGAAGAGTTGTTTGTTTGAAAGAATACGCAAAATTGATAGACCTCTAGCTAGATTAACAAAGAAAAAAAAAGAGAAGAACCAAATAAGCAAAATCAGAAATGACAAAGGCAATATTCCAACTGATCCCACAGAAATGCAAAAGATCCTCAGAGACTACTATGAACAACTCTTTGCATACAAATTAGAAAATCTAGAGGAAATGTATAAATTCCTGGAAGCACACAATCACCCAAGATTGAATCATAAAGAGATTGAAATCCTGAATAGACCAATATCAACTTCTGAAACTGAATCAGCAATAAAGAACCTAGCAACCAAGAAAAGCCCTAGACCAGGAGGATTCAGAGCTGAATTCTACCAGACATTAGTACAAGAAGAGCTTGTGCTAATCCTATTGAAGTTATTACAAAAAATTAAGGAGGAGTTACTCCTGCCTACCTTATTCTATGAGACCAGCATCATCTTGATACCAAAACCTGTCAGAGACAAAAACACACACAAAAAAACTTGAGGCTAATATCCTTGATGAACATTGATGCAAAAATTCTCAACAATTTACTTGCAAACCAAATCCATCAGCACCCTGAATATATTATCCTACTCTGTTCTGGCCTGTAATGTTTCTGCTGAGAGATCCTGTAATAATCTTATGGAGTCTTCCTTGTAAATCATGAGCAAATTTTTTCTTGCTGTTCTCAAAATTCCCTTATTGTTTATAACTTTTGACAGTATATAATATGTCTCAGTATAAGCCTTTGGGGATTTACCCTAATTAAATTCCTTTGATTCTCTTGAATGTGGATATTCATTTACTTCTTTTAATTTAAGAAGTTTTCTTCCATTATTTCTTCAAAAAGATCTCTACTTCATTCTCACTTTTCTTCTTCAATTCCCATAATGTGTCTATTAGTCTGCTTAATTATCTCCTTTGGGTTTCTTCACTTTTCTTCATTTAGTCCTTTAGAATTTCTTCCTTTTGATTGATTCTTTTTTCTTTTTATTTCTGACTTCCTAATTTCAAATGGCCCATTTTCAAGTTTGCTGATTCTTCCTTCTGCTTGATCAAACCTGCTGTTGATCCCTTCTAGTGAATTTTTAAATTCAGTTATAGTATTCTTTTAGCTTCATAATTTCTACTTGAGTTTTTTTATAGTTTTTATCTCTTTATATCTCATTTTGTTCATGCACCATTTTCCTGATTTTGTTTAGTTGTCTTTCTGTGCTGTCTTACAGCATATTGAGCTTCTTTAAGATAAATATTTTAAATTCTTTGTTAGGCAACTTATAAATATTCATGTCATTATTGTCAGTTTCTGGAGGTTTATATTGGTTCTCTCATTGAGTCATATTTCTCAGTTTATTTGTGTGCCTTGTTATTTTTTGTTAATTTTTGCATTTGACAAAAACAGCCAATTCTCCCAGAGCATTAGTCCATTCTCATGCTGCTACTAAAGACATACCCAAAACTAGGTAATTTATAAAGGAAAGAGGTTTAATTGACTCACAGTTCAGCACAGCTGGGGATGCCTCAGGAAATTTAAAATCATGGTGGAAGGGGAAGCAAACACATCCTTCTTCACATGGCAGCAGCAAAGAGAAATGCAGGGCAAAGGCGGGGAAAAGCCCTTTATAAAATTATCAGGTTTCATGAGAACTCAACTCACTATCACAAGAACAGAACAGAGGTAACTGCCCCGATGATTCAATTATCTCCCACCAGGTCCCTCCCATGACAGGCAGGGATTATGGGAACTACAAATCAAGATGAGATCACCCAAGCCATATCACCCTGTCTTTATGGAATGACTTATACAGGGAAAAGCCTTCATCAATCAGCAAACTAAAAATCAGAGGGCCTCCAAAAACTTTAATAAAAATATATTTTCTTGATGTTTGTGCATGTAATTTCCCAATGAAAGAGGTTTGCTGTGTTTTTTGTTTGTTTGTTTCTCGGGAGACTGCAGTCTTTTGTTCTCTCTGGTATCTATCTGAGGTACTGCAGGTTCTCTGGATCTGCAAGAAGCTGTGAGTTTTCTTTTGTTGTTTGCAATCCCAGGCATCCAAGACAGGCCTGTTCCATTAGTGCTCCAGATAAGGCAGAAATCAGTTCCTCAGGCAGCCTCTCCCAAAGCCAGAATATTGCACACATGTTCCACTCTTCTCTGTCCCTCCTAAGGAAGAAGCTGTAGCTGAGTGCTTTCTCTGGAGTATAGTGAGTGGTGCCAGCTTCTATCTGAGATATTATAAGTTTTCTGACACTGTCACAAGCCACTGAGCACTCCTTTGTTCTCAGTGGCCCCAACATCCAAACTATGCCCAGTTTCCGTGGCAGAGTTCTGAGTCAGACGAGACAGAAATCAGTCCTCTGGGCAGCCCACCAAAGAGCCAGAACATTATATGTACATTCCACTCTTTCCTTACCCTCCTCAAAAATAAGTTGAGAGTTGGACTTTTCCTTTGACCACAAGCTATGTCAGCTTCGGGGAAGGATTGATGTGGTTGAAATTAAACAGCTTTTCTTGCCTATTTTAATGCAGCTGTTCTTGGCTTCGAGCTTTTCTTGTGTACTGAGACTTTCTAACTGGCTTCTGGAGTTCTCATAAAGGTTTTGGATTTTGTATATTTGTTGTCAGTGTTTTTGTGAGGAACAGAGTCTGAGGCTTCCTATTCTGTTAACTTACTGTCATCTCTCTCCTATGTGGCATCTTTTGACTCTTGATTGGTAATGGAGTAGGCAGATAATGATGATGATGATTATTTTATAGATGAGAAAAACTGAGAGTCCTAGAAGCTAATGACTTGTCCAAAGTTACTCAGCAAAGAAGTGACTGTTTTGCTCACAGATGCATCCCAAGGTCCGGAAGTGACAGGTACCAAATAAATATTTATAATGTATGTGTATATGTAAATAATGTATATGTATATAAATGTATGCATATATGTATATACAGACAAAATCAAACCTTGAATATTTGCATTTAAAATCTGTACTCCTATTCCCCGAGTCCTTAGAAAAATGATAGTTTTTGCATAAACAATATTCAAGCTTTAATCTTTCCATATCCAAGCCATTTGTTAATTGTTTTCATTCACAATTCAGTCTTAATTTCCTTACTCAGTGTTAACAGTGAATAAATATACAGGGTCTCTGCCATTACTGACTTTACTATCCAGTAGAGTGTCACTAGGGATTACATTACAAATTTTATAGCAGATTTTAAAAATTGGTTGGCTGTAATATTCCTCAGCTTGTCCTAGACTAGTGGTTCTCCACCAGGGCAATTTTGCCAAAATGGCAATTTGGGCAACGTCTAGAAACATTTTTGGTTGTCACAACTGGAGGTGCTATCACCATTTTGTTAGTAGAGGCTAGAGATGCTGCTATGCATCCTGCAATACACAGAACAGTCTCTGCAATAATGGATTACCCAGCCTGATATTTCATTTAGAGAGAGGTTGAGAAACTCTGCCCTAGACAAACTAGAAATTAAGCAGAAGAGGCTCGTCTTCTTTAAATATCTTTCAACATCACCTTTATCTCTCCACCATAACTCTTATGTAGGCAGAGATATACATAGTTCCAGAACCTTGATGCTCAGCTCTCCTCTGGGGTGCCTTTATCTAACCACAACTTACTTTCTGGATCTTTGTGACCCATTCAATTTTTTTTTTCTTTTTGATCCTATTCTCAAAGAGTTTTGCAAAATGATTGACTAACCAACACCATATACTAAGAACCTATAAATTGGTTTCTAGTTTACAATGAGTCATAATAACCAAATACCCACTAAATAAATAGAGGTAGAACACATTAGAATAACGTTTTCTCTATCATTCCACCTCTATCGCAGGGCATAATATTTTATTTTCACTGGCCAAATGAAACCTAATCCCAGACTTATCATCTAAAATAAATGCATCCTATGGGACCTTCCAAGGAGCAGGTGGATGGGTGGGTGTAATTCAGTCAGAAGATAAGTAAAGAAGTTTAATCTCCCCAAATTGCCAAGAATGTTTCCCTTATAATTAGGAAAGTGCATTCTGAAACTTTGCATAATTTAAAATACACTTTATGTGCTAATGGAAAAGGACCAAGAATAGACATAAATCTTTCCTATAAATAATCAATGCTATCAAAATGCCATGGCAAAAATATTCTCTGATAGAAACAAAGACAGATTGTTTTTTAGGATTTTATCTGCAGAGTGTCAAGCATATCAGAATGCCTCCTGATTTATTTCATTTATTTATCCGTTTGGATGTTTCTCTCCAACTACTTCCATAAAAGACTCCATCTAGATTCAAAGTGAAGTTCTATCTTTATACTAAATAATATAGATAGTAAAACTAAATCAAAGAGATAAAGGAAAAAAGAAATAGCTGGTACTGAGCAATTAGGAAGGCTATATTCCTCCCAAAACCCTTATCAAGTGATTATTAACATTATGTATTCATATTATCATCTCAACAGTAGACTTGCTCTCCTCGAAAACATCTTTTATCTTTTTCATCTTTGTATTTCTTTTTCCCAGCATAGTGGCCCACATACAGAAGGGGCTCAAAAAATGTTTATTGCCTCCATGAATAAATACATAAGTTTATTAATTTTAATTGATATTTAACCTCCAACTTTACTGGAAGCCTGAGATTGAAAATAGAAAGACAAAAACACACATTATAAAAAAGGAAATGATGTGTTTTGATGAAAGAAAAACTGACTTGGTAAATATATGGCATAGCATCTATGAAATCCAAGGGAAGAGCAATCTATGATAAGCCGTTATCTCATTACTTGAATGAGTCAATGAATGAATGAACAAATACAGTGAAAAGGGAGTGAGTCCACAGCCATTTAAGTCCTTCTAAGCAATCCAAAATTTAGTGCCGACAATGAGATGCTGAGATTGATTCTGGGATTACAAAGCTGAGGAAAAATTCCATCACTTACAATAATTTCAGGGATGGTTCTCAATCTTTAGCTGCACATTTAAATCACCTGAAGACATTTTTAAATACTTTGTTCAACTATTATTTTCTTCAAAGCTATTAAATCAGAACCTCTGGGGTTGGGACTCACCCAAGCATGAGCAGCTTTTAAAACTTCCCAAGTGGTGGCAATTATAGTCAAGCTTGAAAACCACTGGCTTCTAGTGGAGTGGAGAAAAGTAATAAAACAAAGTTGGTTGAACAAATGTTTGTAGCTTACCTAGAGTAAAGGAATGAATGGGAATTAACTTTAATTCAGCATCTACTGCATACTAAGCAAGGCGTTATTGCTTAGATTTGTTGTCTTATTTTATTATTACAAGATCACTGTGAGGTAAGTGTTGTTATCCGCAGTTGAAAGAAGAGGAAATTAAGTCATAGGTGACAGAAACACATCCCCACTATGAAGGAGTTTTTAAAAACCTAAAAGGAAAAACAGGAGACATGATTTGTGTCACAGATGGAGGGCTAGTCAACAGTTTGGCCTTTAAGGGTATTAGAATCTGACTGATGCTGCTATGGTTTACAGGAAGCCCTTGACTTTGCAGATCCAAAAATCTACTGGACAGTGGTTTGTTTCTAAGGGACTGACATACGATAACCCAATTTCAAATCTTTAATGCGCAAGCCATGCTTTCAAAGCACGGCTATACAAAGAAAGAATTATTTCTGTTAACTTTGTTTAAGCCTGAGATAGCTTGGGTGTATAAATTAGGTCTGGGGGAAGAAGCAGTGCTAAGGAATTTTCTTCCTGATCCCCACGATATTGGCATTTATTTCTTTTGCCCTTCAGATGCAGTGAAGATTATCAAGAACTGAGCAGATAAACACTACTTTTTTTTTTCTCTTTCAGGTTTCTTTTACTACGTTTCATCAGTACCACATACTTACATTAATATTGTCTTTCTATAATACAATTACTATTTCAGCTTCTCATTAATCAGCTTCAGGTATTTCATTGTAAAGTGTTAGTTTATATTTCATTGTGTTACACCTCCAGGCATATGATAGAACTGAGAAAATGAGGAAATGGTCCTTGTCCAGGCTCTGCCTCCAATGGCCATGCTGCCTTGGACAAATAATCTTTCTGAGCAGGGGGTACACATTTTGCAAAAGAAAGAGAAAAAATTACTACATACCTTATTACTACATGAAAAATCATACAATCATTTACCCATCAATACAGTGCAGATTGAGTAATTTATTAATATGCCTTTCCTTATTCTTTCACCTGATCATCTTGATGGGGCTTGACATTCTTACACACTATCTCCATCCCTGATTTACAGCAACAAATCACTCATCTCATTGCTAAACTTAAGCTCTCCTTTTTTGCACTTCTAGGGGTTGATTTTCTTTTGACATTATTGAGGCATTTTGTTGTTTGCCTTAGGTTCTGATGATACTTCTGTGTAGAGCTTTATAATTTACCAATATTTTTAATGGCCTCTCATGAACTTGATAATGTCTCCAGGAAAGGAACAGAAGATGTTGTTATTCCACTTAATGGAAGACAGAGGAGTGACACAACAGGTAGGCAGTGGACTCAAACTCATTTCTTGATTCTAAGTGTTCTCTCCACTGAGTGCACTCTGAGTTGGGTGACTCTATCCTATTTTACCAATCATTTTGAATCACTAGGCAGTTATTTCATTCCTGAAGTTTTATTGCTATCCTTTGAAAAGAAAGCTAAGATGGTTTTTTTCCATGACACTTAGCCTTAGTCAGGTCTCTCAGGGGAGCGCATAAAGAATAGGGCAGAGAAATGGAGAAAGTCTAAAATAACATGTAGAATACCAACTGAAATTAATTACAGAGACTTATTTTAAATTAGTCCAATAAAAGAAAAGTTTAAGTGGCTGGGTGTCTTTTAATCTAGAAAAATTAAAAAGAAGCCCAAGCAGCAACTTTATTAACTTACTTTCTGTACATCAAGGGTTAGGACAAGGGGCATTGATCTATTGTTCTCAAAACTAAATATTCCAGGATAGAGAAGCAACCATAGGAATTTGGGTCAGACTTTCCTGACTTAGAGACTGATTAAACATGAGAAGAAACTCAAAAGGCAAGTTACTTATATAGTCACTATTCCTGATGATGTTAAAAGCAGCATTCTCATGGATGAGAAAAAAGGTGACATGGGTGATTAACATGCATAAAGTACCATCACTTTGGGGACATGTCAGCATTTTTGAGTAGCAGAAGTGGGAGATGATAGTTTTTAAGGCATACTTAATATTATAATATTAAGCATTTATAAAATTCAAAGGGCTTAATTATTTTCATAATGCAAGCTAAAAAAGTCAAGTGTAAGAAACTCTTATACTCAAGCCAGGAAGGTTCTTAAAGGAATGGGAATAAGAGTTACAGGAATATTATATGTTTATGAAACAAGGGCAGGAATGAACAGGTTGTTAAAAAAAAATCCTTTGATACACAGTCATATCCAATGACTGAGCTACTATCAGCCTGGGGGCAGAAGACCTGACAAGAGGTCTGTAGTTCCATGTCAGGGGTCCTGTTATAAGCTTAAACGAACACTTATCTTCTATCATTCAGTTTTCCAACATTTAATGAATGCTGAACATATATCAGACTCAGAGTTAGGTCTTTGGGGAAAGGCAAATAAAGCAAAATCTCTGACCTAATTAAAGAAGTGGCCACAACAACTTAGAATCTCATGTTAGAGGCAGACAATGTATTTATTATATGCAACAATAGGGAATGGAGAATACTAAAGTGCAATGGGTTCCAGAGACCCAAGAAACAAGTAGTAACGAATTCTTATTAAATCTCAGGATTTACTAAGTTAAAATGAAGCTTAACTTTACTTGAACAGAGAAAGAGCATAGGTTTGGAAAGAAGTAAAAGTAATCCTCAAAAAAAAAACCCAACACCAAAACTTAACTCCTTGCCTTTTGTGATACAATATCACAAACCTCAAACAAATGTGTAAGGATATACACAAAAAGCTGTACACTAAGTATTAAATAGAGTTATTATGTATTTTTCAAATGTAGAATCATGGAAACAGTTACTTAAATCCAGCCTTTGCATATAGAAAGTAAATTTTAACAACTAGAAATTGCTCTGGGTATGCATTTTAAAAATTTCAAAATGACCCTGTTTCTTCCCCTGCGAAAAAAAAAGCGGGAGGGAAGTGAGGAAGATGGCCAAAAGGAAGCTTCTCTGGAGTGCAGCTACCACCTAGTGAGACAGAACCAGAGCAATATCCGCAACTCCGAGCAAGAAAGGACATCCACTAGAGAATATGGGAAGAAACCAGTGCAAAAAGGATAAAAACATCAAAGTCCAGAATGCCTCTCTTCCCCAGAGAGATCACAACGACTCACCAGCATGGCAACAAAACAGGTCAGGAAACGATTTTAACGAGCTGACAGAAGCAGGCTTCAGAAGATGGGTAATAACAAACTTCTCTGAGCTAAAAGAACATGTTTTAACCCAATGCAAAGAAACTAAGAGCCTTGAAAAAAGGTTAGATGAAATGCTAACTAGAATAACCAGCCTAGAGAAGAACATAAATGACTTGATGGAGCTGAACAACACAGCACGAGAACTTCGTGAAGCATACACAAGTTTCAATAGCCAAATCCATCAAGCAGAAGGCAGGACATCAGAGATCAAACATCAACTCAATGAAATAAAAAGAGAAGGCAAGGAAAGAGAAAAAAGTGAAAATAAATGAATAAAGCCTCCAAGAAATATGGAATTATGTGAAAATACCTAATCCACACTTGATTGGTGTACCTGAAGAGGATGGGGGAACCAACATTCAAATACGGGAAATACAGAGACCATATTCCTCAAGAAGAGCAACCTCAAGGCACATAATCATCAGATTCACCAGGGTTGAAATTAAGGAAAAAGTGCTAAGGGCAGCCAGAGAGAAAGTTCAGGTCACCCACAAAGGGGAGCCCATCAGACTCACAGTGGATCTCTTGGCAGAAACCCTACAAGCCAGAAGAGAGTGGGGACCAATATTCAACATCCTTAAAGAAAAGAGCTTTCAACCCAGAATCACATATCCAGCCAAACTAAGCTTCATACATGAAGGAGAAATAAAATCCTTTACAGACAAGCAATTACTGAGAGATTTCATAGCCACCAGACCTGCCCTACAAGAGCTCCTGAAGGAAGCACTAAACACAGAAAAAAAACATCCAGTACCAGCCACTGCAAAAACAAACCAAATGGTAAAGACCAACGACGCAATGAGAAATTGCATCTACCAATGGGCAAAACAAACAACCAGTAACAAAATGGCAGGATCAAATTCACACATAACAATATTAACGTTAAATATAAATGGCCTAAATGACCCAAACAAAAGACATAGACTGGCAAACAGGGTAAAAAGTCAAAACCCAACAGTGTGCTTATTCAGGAGGCCCATCTCACACACAAAGACACACATAGACTCAAAATGAAGGGATGGAAGAAGATCTACCAAGCAAATGGAGAGCAAAAAAACGCAAGGGTTGCAATTTTAGTCTCTGATAAAATCGACTTTAAACCAACAAAGATCAGAAGAGACAAAGAAGGACACTAAATAATGGTGAAAAGATCAATACATCAAGAAGAGTGAACTATTCCAAATATATATGCACCCAATACAGGAGCACCCAGGTACATAAAGCAAGTTCTTAAGACACTTAGAGTCTATGCAATAATAATGGGAGACTTAAACACTCCATTGTCAACATTAGACAGATCAAAGAGACAGAAAATCAACAAGGATATCCAGGACTTGAATGCAGAACTGGAACAAGCGAACCTAATAGACATCTACAGAACTCTCCACCCCACAGCCACAGAATATACATTCTTCTCAGTACTACATCACACTTACTCTAAAACTGACCACATAATTGGAAGTAAATCACTCCTCAGAAAATGCAAAGAATGGAAATAGTAATAAACAGTCTCTCAGACCACAGTGCAATCAAATTAGATCTCAGGTATAAGAAACTAACTCAAAACTGCACAACTTCATGGAAACTGAACAACTGGCTCCTGAATGTTGATTAGATAAACGATGAAATGAAGGCAGAAATAAAGATTTTCTTCGAAACCAATGAGAACAAGGAAACAATGTACCAGAATCTCTGGGACACATTTAAAGCAGTGTCTAGAGGGAAATTTATAGCAATAAATGCCCAAATGAGAAACAAGGAAAGATCTAAAATCGACACCCTATCATCAAAATTGAAAGAGCTAGAGGAGCAAGATCAAAAAAACTCAAAAGCTAGCAGAAGACAAGAAATAACTAAGATCAGAGCAGAACTGAAGGAGATAGAGGCACAAAAATCTCATCAAAAAATCAATAAATCCAGGAGCTGGTTTTTCAAAAAGATCAACAAAATAGACAGACTGCTAGCCAGATTAATAAAAAAGAAAAGAGAGAAGCAGCAAATAGATGCAATAAAAAACAATAAAGGAGATATCACCACCGAGCCCACAGAAATACAAACTACCATTGGAGGTTACTACAAACAACTCTATGCACATAAACCAGTAAACCTGGAAGAAATGGATAAATTCATGGACACTTGCACCCTACCAAAACTAAACCAGGAAGAATACACCAATAACAAGGTCTGAAGTTGAGGGAGAAATTAACAGCCTATCAACCAAAAATAGTCCAGCTCCAGACGACTTCACAGCCAAATTTTACCAGATATAAAAAGAGGAGCTGATACCAATCATTCTGAAACTATTCCAAACAATACAAAAAGAGGGAATCCTCCCCAACTCATTTTATGAAACCAACATCATTCTGATACCAAAACCCAGCAGAGACTCAACAGAAAAAGAAAACTTCAGGCCAATATCCATGATGAACATAGATGCAAAAATCTTCAATAAAATACTGGCAAACTGATTGCAACAGCACATCAAAAAGCTTATCTATCCATCATGATCAAGTAGGCTTCATCCTGGGTTTACAAGGCTGGTTCAACATACACAAGTCTATAAACGTAATCCACCACATAAACAGAACCAAAGACAAAAACCACATGATTATCTCAATAGATGCAAAGAAGACTTTTGACAAAATTCAATTGTGCTTTATGCTAAAAACTCTCAATAAACTAGGTATCAATGGAACATATCTCAAAATAATAAAAGCTGTTTATGACAAACCCACTGCCAATATCATACTGAATGGGAAAAAACTGGAAGCATTCCCTTTGAAATCTGGCACTAGACAAGGATGCCCTCTCTCTCCAGTCTTATTCAATATAGTACTGGAAGTTTTAGCCAGAGCAATCAGGCAAGAAAAAGAAATAAACTTATTCAATTAGGAAAGGAGGAAGTCAAATTGTCTATATTTGCAGACGACATGATTGTATATTTAGAAGACCCCATCATCTCAGCCCAAACTCTCCTTAAGCTAATAAGCAACTTCAGCAAAGTTTCAGGATACAAAATCAATGTGCAGAAATCACAAGCATTCCTATACACCAATAACAGACAAACAGAGAGCCAAATCAAGAGCAAACTCCCATTCACAATGGCTACAAAGAAAATAAAATACCTAGGGATACAACTAACAAAGGATGTAAAGGACCTCTTCAAGGAGAACTACAAACCACTGCTGAAGGAAATGAGAGAGGACACAAGCAGATGGAGAAACATTCCATGCTCATGGTTAGGAAGAATCAATATTGTGAAAATGGCCATGCTGTCCAAAGTAATTTATAGATTTAATGCTATCCCCATCAAACTACCAATGACCTTCTTCACAAAACTGGAAAAAAACACCTTAAACTTCATATGGAACCAAAAAAGAACCTGCATAGCCAAGACAATCCTAAGCAAAAAGAACAAAGCTGGAGGCATCATGCTACCTGACTTCAAACTATATACTACAAGGCTACAGTAATCAAAACAGTATGGTACTGGTACCAAAACAGAGATATAGACCAATGAAACAAAACAGAGGCCTCGGAGGCAACGTCACACATCTACAACCATCTGATCTTTGACAAATCAGACAAAAACAAGCAATGAGGAAAGGATTCCCTGTTTAATAAATGGTGTTGGGGAAAACTGGCTAGCCATGTGCAGAAAGCAGAAAATGGACCCCTTCCTGACACCTTACACTAAAATTAACTCCAGATGGATTAAGGACTTAAATATAAGACCTAACACCATAAAAACCCTAAAAGAAAACCTAGGCAAAACCATTCAGGACATAGGCATAGGCAAGGACTTCATGGCTAAAACACCAAAAGCATTGGCAACAAAAGCCAAAATAGACAAATGGGACCTAATTAAATTCCAGAGTTTCTGTACAGCAAAAGTAACAATCATTAGAGTAAACTGGCAACCAACAGAATGGGAAAAAAATTTTGCAATCTAGCCATCTGACAAAGGGTTAATATCCAGAATCTACAAAGAACTAAAGGAGATTTACAAGAAAAAAACAAACCCATCAAATAGTAGGGGAAGGATATGAACAGACACATCTCAAAAGAAGACATATATGAAGCCAACAAACATATGAAAAAATGCTCATCATCACTGGTCATTAGAGAAATGCAAATCAAAACCACACTGAGATATCATCTCAAACCATTTAGAATGGCGATCATTAAAAAATCTGGAGACAACAGATGCTGGAGAGGATGTGGAGAAATAGGAACACTTTTACACTGTTGGTGGGAGTGAAATCAGTTCAACCATTGTGGAAGACAGTGTGGCAATTCCTCAAGGATCTAGAAATATAAATACCATTTGACCCAGCAATCCTATTACTGGGTATATACCCAAAGGACTATAAATCATTCTATTATAAAGACACATGCATACATACGTTCATCGTGACACTGTTTACAATAGCAAAGAGCTGGAACCAACCCAAATGCACATCAATGATAGACTGGACAAAGTAAATGTGGCACATATATACCATGGAATACTATGCAGCCATAAAAAACGATAAGTTTGTGTCCTTTGTAGGGACATGGATGAACCTGGAAACCATCACTCTCAGCAAACTGACACAAGAACAGAAAATCAAACACCGCATGTTCTCACTCATAGGTGGGTGTTGAACAATGAGAACACTTGGACACAAAGAGGGGAGCATCACACACTGGGGTCCGTTGGGAGGAGCTACAGGAGGGATAGTGGGAGGGAGGGTTGGGGAGGGGTAATGTGGGGAGAAATGTCTGGTATAGGTGATGGGGGGATGGTGGCAACAAACCACCTTGCCATGAATGTACCTATGCAACAATCCTGCATGATCTGCACATGTACCCCAGAATCTAAAGTACAATTAGAAAAGAAAAAAAAAAAGTATGGAAACCTTCCAATTTCAAATTGATTTCATATTGGAGTTATTCATGTGCAAAAATAATCTTAAATGGTTTTTATGCCATAAAGCTGAAGACTGGCATTTTTTCTTTTTCTTCATCTTCTTCACCTGCCCAAGTTCCAGAAACAGCTGAACAGATGTTCCTGTCAACATTCAACAACCAAATAATTCACCTTTGGGCTGAAATTAACTATGAAAATTTAAAACCCTGAGGATAATTTTTCATCAAGTGAAACAAGTTTGGGATATAATAACTTCAAAAATCTCAGGTATAAGAAGATCTCTCTTGGCAAAGAAACTACTGATCATGCCAGGTTAAATCACTGTTTACTTCGTATGCACAGTGTGTATGTGATGAGAAGATACGGTTCCTGCCCTAACGTTATTTGGTTCCTAATAAATAATTTCAGCAACAGTATCAACTAATGAAGACAAATTCAGTCATATCTTATTTTTTTTGGTTATGTATGCTTTTGAAAAGTTGGATACAAATGAGTGGCTTTTATTCCTGGTCATGTCTAAGTGGGAAGCTGAGTCAAAATATTATCTGTGTGTTGTGCCCAAACAGAGGATGTTTAAAGTACTCTCTGTATGTTATGTTCAGTTTGAAGGATAATCAAGATACCTCCTGGTTTTTGCACATAAGTTGAAGGATGTTGTAACGGTTAATTTTATGAGTCTTCTTGACTGGGCCACAGGATGCCTAGATAGTTGGTCAAACATTATTCTGGGTATTTCTGGAAGGGTGTTTTGGGTGAAAGCAGCATTTTAATTGGTAGAACAAAGCAGTTTTCCTTCTATTATGTGAGTAGGCCCAATCTAATTAGTTGAAGCCTTCAAAAGAACAAAAAGACTGACCTTCCACTGAGTAAAAGAATTCTCCAGCAGACAGCCTTTGGATTTCATCTGCAATATTGGCTCTTCCTCCATGTTGGCTTTTGAGCTGGAACACTGGCTCTCCCGGGGTCCCCAGCCTGCCAAACCACCATGCAAATTGGTGTTGCCACCCTACAAAGCTGCATGAGCTAACTACTTATTTTATATATATTATTTATTATATATATTTAATGTACACACACACACACACACATACACACACACATCTATATATATTTCCTATTGGTTCTGTTTTACTCTTTCTCCTGATGCCCCACCCTCACCCCACCATGCTTACTCATAGGCCAGTTAGAGCTTGCCCTCCTGCACTACCTAACATGGAATCCTCACAATTAGTCATTCTTTGGGGTCAGACAAGGTCAAGGTAGATCTAATACAGTCTCAAGCACAATATGGAAAAATAACTCAACAAGCAATGAAAAGAACTGGGTTCTAGTGCCTGCTTTGCTATGATTCAGAATGGAATAACCTTGAGAAAACTATAAACCAATTACTATGGGTTTAAGCTTTAATCTTAAATGAAATGAGAGTATTTGAATAAATGATATATAATTTCTTTTCTGATTTTTAATTTCTCTGTCAATGAGTACAGATGTGAATTGCCGACTGACCAACTGATGGACTATTTACTTAAGCGTTTTCTCACTGGCCTGATTAGCAGATAGCAACCTTGTTCCCATTTCCCTGTCTTGACCAAAGTGAGCCCTAGTTAGAATGTAATCTCAGAGATGCTGTGTCTTCATTTATGGTTTATTTCAATTGACCGAGTCACCCTAAGCTTTAAGTTCTGTCTCCTCAGCTTTCAGTAAATCGTAAACAACCACTTAAAGGGTTGGCTATTTCCCAGACTCAATTTATTTAGAATGCAAGCAACTTTGCAACCACTCCCATCCGCAACAATCCCCCCATGTATTACCATTTTTGCATTTTACATTCTCTGGAGAAAAAGAAAAATGTTCCCCTTAACTATTAAGGGTATTTTCAAAGGAGACATTGTAGTGGTACCTAGGATTTGCTGCGAAATAGCTTCCTAGGATAGGGGAGATTTGAACTGCAATTTAAACAAAACAAATTCTATGACTTAATGGAAAAAGAAAGCACTTTTATGCAATGGAAGAAAATAAAAGAAAGGTCCGTGGGCAAGAAATGAATAGAATCAAGGTATGAAAAAAATAAATGAATAAATTAATAAACTAAGTGAAAACAAAATAATGAAGAAAGGTAGAACAAGATTAAAAAATAAATGAGACATGAGCCAGTGCACACCTTCCCCTGCTGTTCATCCCTCACCAGTGGCCGATACTGCCAATTGATTGGGATGGTTTTCCTGTTGAGTCCAAATACTTCCTCTCAATCCAGAACCCAAAGCACCCACTACCAGCCTACTGCAGATGGCACAGTCTGGGAAGCGTCTATACCATCCTAGATATAATGGAAAGTGGCAAAACACTAATTAAATATTTATCACTCACTAGGTAGACAGTGAGATAGATGCTGTGGAGGATAGAAAAGAAGGAAACTCCTTGCTCTTTCTCCAAAATGCTTGCAATTTAAAAAGCAAGAACTGATAAAGAATTACTGCTCATAACAGGCAAAACCTGAAAGGTGCTTCATAAGAACGAAGTGATACAGGTTTAAGGAGCCACAGATACTGGAGCCATCCTGACAGGGCTGACAAGGATTGCATACTGGGTCCTGGACAGAAATAAAGTTATAATTAAGCATTAATCAAACTGCACTTTCGTCCACTTCCCTGTTGCTAAAAGTCAGGTAGCATTAGATACTGTCTATTTGTATCCCCATTATTCCTGTAGATAAGATTTCTGACATGAGGGTCATAAGACAGGGTCTCTAGCACTTGAGCCATAAGGCTTTTGTTTAAAGATCACTTAAGATGTTTTTCAGACTCCGAATTTCAGCAACCAGTTTGAAGACCCCCACAAAGAAATGGGATTATCATGAATATACATCTTCTTCATCTCCCTGTCCCTTGACTTCACCCTGTACTCTTCGAATGATCAACAATCTCCACACTTTGGCCCACTTCAAAACCCTTAAAAACCCTAGCACTAAACTCCTCGTTAAGACAGATTTGAGGTTTCATCCCATCTCCTCATTCAGTGACCCTGTGACTAAAATGCATTTTCTGCTGCAACCCAGTGCCTTAACTTATTGACTTGCTGTGTGGACCTTGAGAAACAATCCTATTACAGTTACCCTATCATTTGTTTGTGGGAAATTAGACAAGCTTCTGTAAGGAGCCAGCATCTGTGATAGACTTTGCATACCAGGGACAACTTCAAAGATGAAGTTGGCTGGAGACAGCATGAGAAAGGCATGATTGTCCTGGAAGGGGAAGATACTGATGAGCCGTGTCAGGAGCTTCCAAATGACCCAGCAAGATTCAGAGACAGATGGTGTAAGTGCCACAGAGAAGGATCTGAGGTGCATAGAGCAGAATGTTGATGTGAAGGGAACAAGCCAAGGGAAGGCCACATTCAAGGCAGATGTGATTAAGACGATGGATTATATAAACATGGAAACAGGAGAATCTGGCTTTCGGCCAACAGTATGCATGCAAATCAGAAGGGTAGATTTTTGGTATTTTGACTCATACAATGAACTGTAGAAATTCATTGACTGACAAGGAAACTAGTAGTGGAAAGACAGATAGGAAGGTCTTCTTTCTCTAAAGTGGAATGCCTTAGTCAGCTCTGTCTATAAAAGGAAAAACTGTTCCTATACTCACAATACTTCTGACACCAGATGTGTAAGTTTTTCGTACCAAGACATTCTCTAGTGCTCTGCAGTCAGTAACCGGATGTCCTACAATTTAATTCAACTCTGACATTAACTACTCAGAGTTAGCACAGATCCCACACGTCAGGGCTCAGTCGCACACAGTTTTCCCTCACTTCAGGCACCAATTGCAAGTGGTAGGTTTCCAGATTACCCAAACTTCTGTCCAACTTGGCTACAAATAAGAAGTTCCCATAACCCCTTCCTCAGGTTGGACAGTTTACTATCATGGCTCAAAGAGCTCAGGGAACACTTTTCTTGCTATCTTTACCAGCTTATTTAAAAGGCCATTATAAAGAATACAGATGAGCAGCCAGATGAAGAGGCACATAGGTCTCTGTGGAGTTAGGGTATGCCACTCATCCAGCGCCTCTACGTGTCCACCAACGTGGAAACTCTGTAAACCCTGCAGCTTCAAGTTGTTTTGGAGCTTCTATCATATAGGCATAATGGATCAAATGATTGACCACTGGTCACTAATGCAATCTCCAGCCCCTCTCCCCTCCCTGGAGGTCAGTGGTGGGATTGAAAGTATACCCTCTCATTACATGGTTGATACTTCTGGCAACCATCCCTCATCATGTAGCTATCTAAGGGCCCACCAGGAGTCACCGTATTAGCATAAACTCAGGTATGGTTGATAAAGTCGTATTATAAATAACAAAGATGCCCTTCTTATCCCTACCACTAAAGAAATTACAAGAGTTTTAGGAACTCTATGCCATAAGCCAGGGGCAGAGATCAAATATATATTTCTTACTGTGTCACGAGCTGTTATAACAAAATACTATGCACTAGGTGGCTTAAACAGAACATATTTATTTCTCACTGGACACTGGAAAGACCAAGGGTAGGGTGTCAAATGCTTAACAGTGTCTGGTGAGGGTCCTCTTCCCGGCCTGCAAATAACTGCCTTCCCATTGTTTACTCATATGATGGAGAGAGGAAACTCTAATGCCTCTTTCTGTTGTTATAAGGGCACTAATCTTATCATGGGGGCTCTACTCTCATGACCTCATGTAAACTTACTTTCAACCCCAAAGCCCAACCTCCTAATACCATCACATTGGGGTTTAGGGCTTCGACACATAGATTTTGGAGGGACACCAACATTCAATTCACAACATGTAGGAACAGAGTCCTTGTGGATATGTACTCCCCTTGTAGGAAGAAAGGAAAGTTGAGCAGACAAAAGCAGCCTGCGTATCCTGGCATAGGCCACCAGCCAGACCCCAAACTATGTTAGGCACCAAGAGACCCAAGGAAAAATACACACTGGCTTTAATAGTAGTGCACTATTAGCATACAACAAAAGTACTTGCCAGGGAAAGAGCAAGACATATGGCTTAATGAAGCTTTACAGAGTTCTGAGATGCCCAGGAGTGTACAAGCTTTCTCCTCCTGCTGTTGAGTCCAAAGCTCATACCACCTACCACAGCACAGCCAATACGTTGAGAGACAATGCGTGTGGACAAGGAAACTGACTTTATTTTGGAAAGCCAGCAACTGAGAAGATGGTGGACTAGTGTCCTAAAGAACTGCATTAAGCTAATATGGATTTAGGGCTGATTTTAGGTTAGGGAAGGGGAAGGAGGAAAGGAGTTGAGGCTTAAAGGTTGCTGATGACCACGGACATCTGGGCAGCAGCAAGGGTAAACTGTCTTTGGTCAGGTCAAAATTCTCTTGTAAATTTTTAATGTAACATTGTTAGTTGTGTCTATAATCTCCTTATCGTCTTGCGGGTAAGTTTTGGGGAAGGATTATTAAATTATTATTTTTGCTTTAAAGTTAAACCATCAACTAAATTCCTCCCATAGTTAGCTTGGCCCACGTGCAGAGATAAGCAAAAGCGGATAACCTGAGACGTCATTGTGGAGGGGTGCTTTGGAGCAAAACGGAGACTGATGTGCTAGGCCTCCTTCTCACTGTTACAGTCCCACCCCCAACCTAAGTGAATATGGCTGCAAGTCTGGAGCCCAGCTCCTGCTTTTTTTCAGGTGTGCGATTTTGCTGTCTTCCTATCCCCCGTGGGTTGGAAGATACAGTTGTCCTTCTAATCCCAAAAGATTGCTTCCCGTGGAAAGAAAAATTCCTCCAGTGCCAGGTCCAGATTTTACCAGTATCTGTAACCCCAGCACTAAGATTACTGCCTGGAACACAACAAATACTCAATGTGCGGAATGGGAGTGATTCAGCTAGAAGAATCACCTTAACTATAAAGTCATTTCCTTCATTATTCAATCATGTATTTGTTGAATACTTACAAAGAGCCAGCCTCTTTTCTAGGCACTAAAAATACACAAAGATGAATGAGGAATGATCCACAAAGCTCACAGTCTCATGGGTCTGAGTTATATAAAGAAGGTTATATAAAATTAAATGAGCTGCTGCTATCACTTGCTTCATGTAAAAATCCAAGCAGAAACTGTCTAATCATCTGTTCATCCAGCTACGCATCCATTAAAAATTCAGCCAGTGGATACTGACTGCCACCTGACCAGGAGCTCACAGAGTCGAAGAAAATATGTTGCTTTTACTGAAGAAGTTCGCCAACATAATCACAGGGAAGTACAGTGTGCAATACAGTAGGTACTATTAAAGTTTTCATAAATATCAGTGTACATCAAGAATAGGAACCAGGCTATGCAGTCAACAACAGACTTGGAGGGACATAAACACAGATTTCTAAACAAAACATACTTTTCAAAAGAAGCATTTAGACTTTTCTTTTTCAAGCTATAGAATTCTTAACTTTAGGAAGAAAAAAGAAAAAAAAAAGATGCTACTTCTGGTTGAAGCGTATGGGAGTTTTGGGGGAGTGACAAGCCAGAGTCTCTCACTTGGCATCCCCTGGGCCCCTATGTATTTCTAAGACCCCTGTGCTGAATGTGGGGCTTCACAATGTGAAAATCACTACTCTCCTGGAACAAACATTAGAGGAGATGCTTCTTGGTTGGCTTCTTTCCCAAGTCCTGTGGCTAACTTGCTAGGTAACAGCCTAAGCAGTGCTTGACCAACCTATGCTTTGGTGTCCTCAATAGGAAAAGGAGGAGGCAGATAGACCCATGCTGGCTTAACTCCCAACAATCCTGGGAGGATAAATTAGGCACCACCTGCTAAGTTCCTTGAGCATCCAAGAAAAGAAGAAAGGAGTGGGGGTGGGGAGCTACCTAAAGTCTTATGAACAGTGAGGCTTTGGCAATCCCCAAGTAGAGGTATACTGAGTGAAACACCCTGCCCCAACTGCCAGAGGCAATAGTTCTCTGGAATACAGGTTTACATTCTGAGAGGTTGTTTAAACATTTTGGTTCAAGGCAGAGCATTTTCAGATAAGAAGGATGATTTCAGAGTCAAGAATATAGTGATTTATTTGAAGGTAGAAAGAAAGAGTTGGAAAAAATGCCTTTTAAAAGATCAACTCATCTCCAGAGATGTACACTCAGTCCCTTCCCAAGCTGAGGAAGGCAATTTAATTGTTCATAACTTTATTGATTTGACAAGGCAAACCAGCTTTGCCAAAGACAATACTTCCGTGGGCCTGAGGAGATTAGCATCACTAGGAGTGAGCTCTGCCTTGTGACTCCTTTTTACCCAAGACCTTTCTTTCCACTTGGGTGACATCCTGCCCCACATAATAATATAGGCATAATGGATGCCTATAATATAGGCTCTCCTGCCTCTCTCTGCTTGGCACATATTCCATCCAGCAATATCATCCTCCCTCCTGGCTTGGGACTTATAGTATTACTTTGGCAGTGTGGCACTTAAAATCACTAAAAATAAACATTAATAACTAAAATTATACAGTTGTCTCTGGACACAGTTTATTGGTTCACACCAAGATGTATTTTCTTGTAAACTTCAATTTTAGCTTCTAATTCTCTGAAAGGGATCTTCAGAAAAATTTGGACGTCTACAGAATTATCAAAAGGAGGTATCTCTTTAAACTAAGACCATGGAATATACTGATAGTTCTTAACCCTCCTTCTCTATTCTCCCAGCTCCATTTTCCTAGCTCAGGGGTCCATAGAGCACTAATCCGGTACTCTACTTGCTTTGAAAGTAAAGCTTTATTGCAACACAGCAATTCTTATTTGTCTGTATGTTGACTGTGGCTGCTTTCACACTACAATGGCAGAGTTGAGTAGCTGTAACAGAGACTGCCAGCAGAGACCGCCAGCAGAGACAGCCTGGTTCTCAAAACATAAAATCTCACTATCTGCTAATTTGCTAAATCCTTTATCTAAATGCCTCCTGATATCTCAATTTAGATGCCTGGTAGCCATCTTAAACTCCACGTGTTCTCAATTTAAGTCGCTACCTTCCTTTCAATGTGTACTGTCCCAGAGTTCACTGTATGAGATGTCAATACCATCAACTCAGTTGTCCGCATCAAAATATTGGTTTATTCTTGCTCCCTCTCCTTTCCCTCACCTTCAGTAAAATCAACCATGAAGTCTTGACCAAGCCATTCCCCACCCTGAAGCTAAAACAATCTTTCCAAAACATAAAATGTTTGTGTCACTTCCTGGCTTAACAAACTTTAATGAATTTCCATTCTTATCATCCATAACTACATTTCAGCCTCTTCAACTTGTTTTATTGAAAGCCAGGGATCATTTGGCTCTACCTACATCTTCAGGTCTCTTTCCTACCAGCCTGCCTGGTTGCTGTCAGTTACTTGAGAACCTTGTTCAGGCTCTCTCTCACTCCTGAGACTTCTAGAACTCCATTTCCTGGCTTAGACCAATCTTCTCGCTGCAGAACACTCTGTATCATGCTTCAGGGTCCAGAAAAAGAGGCACTCCTTTGGAAATGGCTTCTGTCACATCTGGGCTATATCTTTGACCCTCCTATTTGTGACTGTATTTTCCTCCACTACCGCACTCAGTGTACCTTAGTTAACACTTGTTAATTGCCTGTCTTCTCAGCAACTTGTAAGTCCCTTGAAGGCAGGTTTCTTATCTGTCTGGTTTATCAATGGAGTTCTTAGAAAGTAAAAAGTGCTGAGTACTTATTTGTTAAATGGGTGAATGGATTCATCTTTCCTCAGGAAAGAGATGCTTGAAAGCGGAAAGAGAACACAAAAAAACTGTCACAAAGAAAACTCAGATCTCACTTCCCTCCCATCACTTTTCCTACAGACAGTAGAACTGTACAAAGTAAGGCTGTTGTGAACATGTGTATGCTCTGGTGAGGAAGCATGTTATCCTGGGTATGAGAAAGAAGACTGGAGAGAGAAGCATGGAAAAGCGATAGCATTGCATTGGCCAGGGACCTGAGTAATACTACCAATGATCAATGGCACTATTATTACATTATATTTTACAGATTTCAGACTAGATCCCAATCTACAAGCCAAGAGGCCTTTACAATATAAGGCCAGTTAGTCCCTTCTTCCAGTTAGTGTCTTGCTCAAACAACTCAAGTTAAAAACAAAGCTATATCTCTACAGGAACACAAAAATCCCTTCAAAAAATCAGTGACTCCAGGAACTGTTTTCTTTTTAAAAAGATTAACAAAACACAGACATCGCTAGCTAGACTCTTAAAAAAAGAAGAATCAAATAGACATAATAAAAAAAAGATAAAGGAAATATTGCCGCTGATCCCATGGAAATACAAACTACCATCATAAAACCAAATACCGCATGTTCTCACTCATAAGTGGGAGTTGAACAATGAGAACACATGGACACAGGGAGGGGAACATCACATATTGGGGTCTGTCAGGAGTGGGGGGCCAAAGGGAGGAAGAGCATTAGGACAAGTGCCTAATGCATGTGGGACTTAAAACCTTGATGATAGGTTGATAGGTGCAGCAAACCGCCATGGCACATGTATACCTGTGTAACAAACTTGCACATTCTGCACATGTATCCCAGAACTTAAAGTAACATATAAAAAAAAGAAAAGCTATAACTCCAATTGAACTTATAGAACAGGGATAGGGTGTTAGGGGCAAGGTGTGGGTCTTGGAGGTGCATCTGCTAGTTATACTTTCAGTCTTCATGATGCTTCTGAGCATTCATAGCTTCTTATAAGACGATACTGCCAGAGGTATGCATGGAAATTAAAGCAGTTTCCCAAGGTATATGAAGAGGAGTATTTCTGACCTTTTCAAGTAAATACCCTAAGGGTACTTTAGTTTGCATTTACAACTAGTCTTTTGGTTTGAGAAGATTTAACAAAGAGAAAAACTAAGAGAAAATAAAACTGAACAAGATAGTGATGGTTCAAACAAAATGTAAGTTATCATGTGAAATAATGCAGAGGTATGTATAAACATGTTGTTTAAAGTTACGGAGGTAACTTCCAGAACTAAAAATACCAACAGTTCCATGTAGATGCCTTGTTTCACAGAGAAGCTGCAAAAGCCAATGGTAGAACAAACCCAAAACTCTCCCTCCAGGTTCTCAGCTCTCGGTAAGGTCTAAACAAAATTAATACGGGACCACGTGGATTAGAGTAAGTTTATACTTCTAAAGAGTGGGCAGTTCTGAGATAGAACCAAGTCTGATAAAAGGTGATCTAAGTCTACAAAACACTTTCTTCACAAACCTGAAGAAGTCCTGAGATCCAGAGTTTCTGAGGGCATACAGACCCAAGTGCAGTTGAGCTGACACCCTAGAGGAGAGCTTTCGGGGAAAAGGGGAAATTCAGGATAGCAAAGATTTACACTTAATGTGAACATCATGGAAGCTCCTCTGGACAGTATTATCCTAGCAAAAAAGATCTTTGAGTTTCTGCAGATCACAGATAGATTTTTTTTCCCCACTCACTTCTTACATTTGGAAGTACTTGCTTCATTGAAAAAATAGCTCCTCTGAGATTACTGGAATGAGGCTGACCAATGATAAACTGTGAGCCTTGATATCCTAGATGAAACAAGAATATCTTTAGGAAAATCTTATAAATATATGGACCTTCCTTCATACCCTGAATGTTGATGGCATCACATTTTTCCTGGTGAGAGCCTATCTAAGCCAAGTGGCAGGTGGACCACAACTTCCCACACTGGCTGCTGAATATACCCTACCTTCTAAACCAGGTGGACCCCACTCAACGTTTTAGCCAGCTCTATGTCTTTGATAAAGATAAGCTCCCCTTGGAGTGCCAGCTCCTTGCTGGCTTTGTGATGTTGTTCGCCTGCCTCATCATCGTGGCCCAGCACCACATGGTACACATCTTTAATTCCCTGATGGTCTGGGAAATGTTCTTAGTGACCTGACTCAGCCTCAAGTCCTGCGGGTCCTGGGAGAAACTGGGGCCAACTCTGGAGGGTCTTAGGCATGATCTCTGAGGGCATCTCTCCCCAGACCCAGAGCTTAGTCAAGGGATCGGCAGGATATTTGCACTTGAATACAGCAGAAGTAAAAGGGCACTCTAACAAAATGGCAATCTCTGACTATAAAGGAGAGGCTTTACCCACCAAAGTAACCAAGAAGCATTCCTTTCACCTATTAAACAAATGTCTACATATGTCTACTGAGGCTCATACTCTTAAGAGTGGGTCATGAAACCAATTTGCAGGGTCACAGCCAGCATTTTATTATTATTTATTCCTTTAGTTTTGTATTTTAAGAATGTTTCTGTTAACAAATGCTTATATTTAAATTAATTTTATTATGTTTTTACATTTTAATAGAAACCTAAAAGTATTACTTTATAATTTTTTCACTTATATATCATGTGTGTATGTGTGTGTGTCTGTCTCTGTCTGTCTGCCTGCTGGGTTGTAATGTAAAGTGCACTTTCATTTATGAAGGTCACGATGTTTGTGAAACACTGTGTGTGTGTGGTTATGGTGCTGCTTATTTACTTACTGGAATCAAGCTGCAGAAAGACTTAGGCTGACACCCTCATGATCTCCTGTACCAAGTTCCTGGTCAGTTCAAATGAAAGCTAATCCTAAAACTCCACTGCCGTGATCAAAATGACAAAGAAAAAGGCAGCAGCTAAAAGAATTGTCCCAATATCAAGGAGTAGAAAAAGGCAGAGGGCCAGAGCATAGAAAGAGAAGCCTCAGAAAATCAGCCCTCTCGAGTTTAGCCAACTCTTCAGTGGCTGAGAGAAATTCATGGGGAGTACGTATAGAAGGAATTGTGGAAAGTCTCACCAGGTCCTCAAGAGGACTTCTTAGTGCCCAAGTGATCACTGTAGAATTGATGGGAATATAATTTCTAGTTAATTATCCTCATTCTACAGTTTAGATCTAAGCAGAGAATAAATAGATCATGGGTAGTGTCGGGCACTCCCAGAACCTTAAAAATAGATGACCTAGGAGGGCAAAATTACAGAGGATAAATATGTCATGACTGAGGCTGGTCAACCATAGAAATGGAAGTGTCAGTAAGTGGGTACTGGGAAGATGTGGCCTGCTCCTGCCGCTATGCCGTGGGCCTCCTTCAAGCTCTGGATTATAGAAAATAGGTGTTTGAGGATTTGGAATAAATAGAGGCTGTCTTCTGGAAACCGTGTATTATAGAGGCTTTCATAATAGAATCTTCTCTGGGAAGTCCTGTCAAGATTCTTATCCAGAAAGTTTATTAAGACTTCACAGCAGGATTTGTATGCTCACAGACATGATTTTACCCACAAATAAAGACTGTTCCATTCATTTAGGATAATCTGGCTCACAAATGGCCAATGGTGAAAATGGAATGCCTAAGAAATGGTCCACAATAGCAATTATAACTAGAAAGAAAACCAGACCTTCTAGTTATCCAGGCAATGCAGTGCCTGTGTGATCTAACTGGCAAGCTAGATAAACTACCAGAAGCTTTTTGGATGAGCTGATCTCCATGCAGGAGACTAAGTTGTAGGATTTGACAGTTTAATTTGCTCAGAGGAGGGGTTAAGAAGAGTGACTTGAATGTCGGCCTTGACTCTCTCCCAATAAGGAATTAATCAACCAGAGTTCTAGCTTGTGAAGTCTGAGGATCAGAAACCTGGTTGTCTTTATCCATATCCCCATCATTTGCCATTCTCTGGCTCTGCCATCATCATTCTCTTTCTCTTTCTCTCTCTTCACACTTCTTCTACACTAGTACAATTATTTATAAGAAAAGGTTTCCAAACCTGTAAACCTTTTGTACATAATTTAAAGAAGATTTTCAATAGACATCTATTATTCTATTACAAAGAACCCAATGGCATTAGTGGTTTGAGACAAGTGTACAAAATTATGCATACACTACGTTGTCATTGCATATTCATCTTCCAAGAAAAATAGCATCTATTTTTCAGTCAAAACTATTTCATAATTTTGCTATTTAAATAATGACTTTGCAGCCAGGCATGATGGCCCACGCCTATAATCCCAACATTTTGGGAGGCTGAGGTGGGAGGATCACTTGAGCCCAGGAGTTCAAGACTAGGATGGGCAACACAGTGAGACTCCCATCTCTACAAAATATTAAAATGAAAAAAAGCAAATAGCAAATAAACAATCACTTCATAACTTTTTTAAAAAAAAAGTTGTCTCTAGGAAATATGACTGAAGGTAAGATGGAGAACTGTTATTATTTATTATAAGCTCTTCCATACTATTTGGTATTTTATCATATACATTTATTATTCTGACAAAATAAAATTAAAATTTCTTATTTTATCTTAATTCAACTAAGTGTAACTGTCATTTAACTAAATTTTTTTTCCTCAGCACTAAAGAGGCATATAAAAATATAAAAAGCTATTCATCTGAAAACTTGAACAAAATGAATATCCAGAGAATGGTCAGCAACTGACAATTTACATCCATCACTAAATTACTGTATCATGGTTTTTGTATTGATTACCCTTAGGAAATGCAAGTGGGCATTCCTTATTACATTTTGGTGATTCACATTTCTCATATAACCTTTTTTGAAAATTAGCTACATTTCACCAGCCCTTGACTTTTATACCCTCATTTCAAGATTTGTCCCGTGACTCACTCACATATTCACAGCCCCAGAGTCAATGTCAGTATTATGCCTTATCATCTTATGTGTGCCACCTACTGGTCAGAATGAGACCAGCTGACAGAAAGGTCAAAAGATGGTTATGATTTAAACTATGGATGCTGCCACCCAGGTGTCTTCAGTGTCTAAAAATCCAGTGCTTGACGACAACGGGGCTTCCTGTGTGATACAATGGCATAAAAATGTAAATTTTAGACTGAGTATTGAAAAGTTAACTCAGAAAAAAATCAATGTGCTGTAAGTAATCAGTGATTGACTTGTGCCAGAGAGCAAATGACTAGTTACTTATTTTAACAAAAACGCATTATTGAAAAAAGTCCAAATACTAAATGTCACAATTATTTAAATTATGTAATTCATCATAAAATTTTACTCTTCAAATATAGCCACACAATTGTTTATGCTTCAAGGCAAAGCTGTGGGCAAACTCTCTATAGAGCTGGGGAAGCATAAAAATAATTACAGGACCAGAGTTCTTCTAAATCATTTTTCAGAAACATTTTTAGTGTTTTTTAATCCTTACCCAGTACCAATCCATTCCAAAGTGAGTTTCCATTCATTCATTCATTCAGCAACTATACTTTGAGGAACTGCCATGTGACAAGCATTCTTCCAGGAGCTAAGATAAAGAGGAAACAAGGCGACTAATAATTTTTCCCTCATGAACATGAAATGTCAGTACAGGAAGTCAGTTAAAAAATAAGTAGATGATAAAATCATGAAATGATTTTAGATGGTGATAAATGCTACTAAGACAATATAGCTGAGTGCAATAGGATACCAAATGATGGTGGGAGTTGAGGGGATTCTTCCTTTGATCTGTAACTTGAATGTTGAAAAGGGGCCACCCATATGTTGAGATAGGGCACAGAACTCCAGCAAAGGGGATAGCACACATGAGTGCCTTAAAGTTAGACTGAATGTTGTGTGATTGAAGAATTGCTAGGGGGCCATTACTTGGCTCAAAATTATCAAAAGAGAGGAGGTGAGTGGTAAGAGATGAGAGCAAGGATGTAGGCAGGAGCCATCGTATTTAGAGCATTCCTTAGCATCCTTCTTTATTTTAAACATGAAACAAAGCCAGGAAGTCAAAGGACAATTGGAGAAGGAACAATAATTTTGTCTAATATATGTTTTTTGAAAAATTATTTTTGCCATCTTTTCGTGATCAGACTGAGGGAGCCAAGATCAGAGACCAGCACAGGTAAGGAGCATACTGAAGCTGTATAGATGAGAGATAGTTATGGCTGGAAGTAAGGCAATAGCAGAGGAGTGATTGAGAAGAGTATGATTCTAGGTGTATTTTTACGATAGAGTCAATATGTCTTGCTGATACGTTGGAATTGGGAGAAGAAAAGAAGCCAATATTGACATCAAGCATTTGAGCCATTAAGAGAGACTTCGGGGAATGAGTATATTATTTAATGGAGAAAGGGAGAGATTACCACGAGTCCTGTTTGACATACAAAGTTTGAAGGACTCCTATCCTTCCAGAGGAGATCAGATGCCACCACATTTTTTTGTGGGTTTCTTTTTTTTTTTTTTTTTTTGTCTTTTGTGAGGCTGAGAGCAGTGGCACAATCTTGGCTCACTGCAACCTCCGCCTCCTGGGTTCAAGCAATTCTCCTGCCTCAGCCTCCCAAGTACCTGGGACTACAGGCAGATGCCACCATGCCCAGCTAAATTTTTTGTATTTTAGTAGAGACAGCATTTCACCTCATTTCATTGAGGCCAGGATGGTCTCAGTCTCCTGACCTCATGATCTTCCCACCTCGGCCTCCCAAAGTGCTGGGATTACAGGCATGAGCCACCATGTCCAGCCCCACAGTTTTCCTTATTACAGATTTTAGTTTCATAGTTGTGTGATTATTACATCTTGAGGTAATCACTGTAATCAAGAAAGTTCTTCTAAAGTTCTTGATTATATGGGATATCTGGGATATCTCATGTGAGTATCTGGGATATTTCTCACCAGCTAACTGCTGAATTTGTGTCATGACCAAAAACTGAATGTTAAGAACCCGGCTTAAACTTCCTTAAATTGCTGTTATTCTACTGCTTTACCAGGGAATCCTAATCACATGGAAGTGTAGAAGCATCCATTCATCCCAACAGTGTTTATCAAGGAGATGTTTGTGTTGAAATCAGAAGCATGAGCCACAGTATAAAAAGCTGCAGAGAGAGAATCCCTCTTTGCAGGGAAAGAAGTAAGTTACTACATGTGTCCTTTGGGGGAAATTGATGAAGACCAATATGACTGGACCCAAAAGAGAAAGGGAAAATGTGGTGGGACATGAGGCAGGAGAAGTGGGAAGGAACAGAGCATAATGAAGAGTTGTGGCTTTACCCTAAAGGCAGTGGAAAACAGGCAATGGCAAGATCAAGTCCTGTTTTAAAGGATTATTGTGCTACAATATGGAGAATGAATTAGAGGCGGGGCTGGAGTCAGACCTTTTGAGTCACTGTTCACTAAAATGTGATTATATTCCTCAATTACAACACCCCCCAACCAAACCAAACACACGCACACACACACACACACACACACACACACACACACACACACACACACGAATACCATTCTGCGATGCAAAGTAAAAGCAATCATGTAGCATATAAAACTGTATTTAATCTTTAAGTGACCTAAATATACATGGGTGCTGATATTTAAACAGCTTTTTTCTACTTTTTTTCCCATTCCCTTTTGTATGTTTATGTGGGTGTCCTCCCCTGAAGATATTTATGTCCAATTTCTTGGTACTCTAAGTACATGTTTAGTCCATCTGTTGGGTAACCCATTATTAATCAGACAGAGGCAGTGGTTGAGGTGAAAAATGCTGGTGGCTTGGATGAAGACGGTGGTAATACATTTGTTAGGAGGTAAATAGAAAGAGCTCGATGATGCACTGCTAATGGGAGCAGAAAGAAGGGAAGGAGTTAAGGATGACTCCTCGGGCTGTGGGCTGGGCGAATAGCTGACTATTGTCATTCAGTGAGACAAGAAGCGGAGGAGGAGTATGTTTAGAAAAGACTCTTAGTAATGCTCTGATTTAGGGTCAGTAAATGGAGAAAGCAGAGTACTTCTATCCCTGTAGAAACTGATTGATTATTAGCCACAGTAAGCATTCTTTCTACTGTGACTTAAAATCGTACTTCAGATAAGATCAGTTTCCCATCTCAGATCAAATAGAAACCCTTCATTTAGGAGGTAAAAAAAAAGATCCAATTTAAAAAATCCAGCTCTACAGAAAAGGCATTTTGAATAAATGAATATCCTTAAATTACTTTTTAAATTTAAAATTTCAATGAAAACATTTAATCAAAATTCTACATGTCTGTATTATGCTGTACTATTTTCTTATGCCTGTAATTTAAAAATATTACCTGAGTTCATATCCAGGACAGCATTGGCAAACCATTGGAAAAATAAAGATAAATCAACATTAATTATAAAGGTGTGGTTTAGGTAGATAAATACCAATCAAAAACTAAAAATTAATCATTTCCTGCGTCCATCTGATGGTCTTATATCTCATAGGAGTGTGCCTAGGTTCTGGAAAGAAAACAAGAGATCATCTGGCCCATCGTTTGAAGATGAAGATGTTGAGCTCCAGGATGGTAAAACTTCTGGCTCAAGATCACAAAGTCTATTAGTGACAGAGGTCAAGTAGAAACCAGAGCACCTAATTCCCAGATTATGACTCTTACCTGTGGACTACACTGACTCCACAAACACATGCACCCTGGAACCCTGACTAGACAACAGATATGAAAACACAAGAGAAGTTAATGTACTGGATTGAGTGCAATTATTACTAGTCATGCTCACAATTTTTAAATACTAATGTCTAACAAGAGAACATCTTTGCTTTTCCTATTATCCTACCAGTACCCTCAGCCAACAATTGAATGTCTAATAGCTTACCCACAGGGTAACAAGATTTTTCCTTCTAACTCTCTATCAATTGGAAAGCAGGGTGAAGAAATATAACACAATAATGGATGAGGATAAGACTCCATTTAAGAAAATTCAATATTCATGTATCCAAACTTACAAAGAGACAAATTAGGGGAAATTATTCAAATAATGCACTTTCTTATAGGTTTGCTTTAAATAGCATGTTCCATTAGAACTTTCTAAATATTTATAGATCATTAAGTAATTGACATGGAGATTGGGGGTGGAGGGAGACAGCCTTAAAATTAGAGTGTTAAAATATTCATCTAACTGATGGAGAGGAATTTTTTTTTTAAAAAAAAACTGCTTAAAATACATTGTAAAACAATGCAAAATATAATCTTAAGCATCAAAATAGTCTCATATGAATTGAAAATGCTGTTTCTCAGGAGAGAATGATAGACGTTTTATTGTCTGATTCTTGCATTATTTCCATCTCTAATCAGTGAGTTAAATGTAAACACACGCATTGAAGGAGCTCTGGAACATGTGTTCCAGGAACATACTAAAATGGCCATGTATTTCACTTTCGGAAGACTTTATCCTTTTGCCCTGACCGCTTCAAAATTAGAAGATAATGTTATTTTAACCACAGTTATAGTCACAACACGGATGTTCTGATCCAATGATTTTTTTATTGAGATTCCCTCTGATGTGTTATTTACATGTATTCACTCTCATAAATCACACTAAAACACTCATACTCATCCAGAGTATGAGACTCAAGTCACATATTGATTTCAAAATCATACTCCTCTGCTTTTGGCTTTCTTGATCTTACACAGCTTTGGGGAAAAAGTCATCTAAATTGATCCAGAGTAGAGTTTAGAAAATATTCCATTGAAAAAGTGAAGAAAATAAAAACTAACTTTGACTTTCTGATGAATTTTTTTTTCTGATGGGTTTTAAGTGCTTGGAAGGTATGCAGCCACTTTAAGAAATCAGATCTTAAAAAGTGGATCCCTCTCCAGTAAGGAGGGGCTCTGAAGTTTAGGAATATCTGCAGCCCGTGGTTCATGGTAAAATAGTTCAAAAGCACTTGGAGGCAAGGAAAGGAGACTTGGAGCTCCAAATTAGAGGGATCCTGGCCTAGCTAGTAGAAACTGTAGATGTTTGGCAAAGTTAGTGCTTAAAGTACGTAACAAGGTCTGGCAACTGTATTAGTCCATTCTCACACTGCTATGATGAAATACCTGAGACTGGGTAATTCATAAAGAAAAGAGGTTTAATTTACTCACAGTTTTGCATGGCTAGGGAAGCCACAGGAAACTTACAATCATGGCAGAAGGTACTTCTTCACAGGGCAGCAGGAAAGAAAATGAGTGCAAGCAGGGGAAATGCCAGACACATAAAACCATCAGATCTCATGAGAACACGCTCATTATCACAAGAATAGCATGGGGGAAACTGCCCCCACAATCCAATTATCTCCGACTGGTTTCACCCTTGACATGTGAGATTATGGGGATTATGATTCAAGGTGAGATGTGGTTGGGGACACTGGGTCAAACTTTATCAGCAACCAAACGTAACATATGATCTTGGACTAAATCCTACATAGGAGGAAAAAAAGAGAAAGAAGGAGAGAAGAAAGGCTAGAAAAGTAAAATACAAGAAAAGGGAAGGAAGAAAGGGGAAAGTAGGCCGGGCGCGGTGGCTCAAGCCTGTAATCCCAGCACTTTGGGAGGCCGAGGCGGGTGGATCACGAGGTTAAGAGATCGAGACCATCCTGGTCAACATGGTGAAACCCCGTCTCTACTAATACAAAAAATTAGCTGGGCACGGTGGCGCGAGCCTGTAATCCCAGCTACTCAGGAGGCTGAGGCAGGAGAATTGCCTGAACCCAGGAGGCGGAGGTTGCGGTGAGCCGAGATCGCGCCATTGCACTCCAGCCTGGGTATCAAGAGCGAAACTGCGTCTCAAAAAAAAAAAAAAAAAAAAAAAAAAAAGAAAGGGGGAAGTAATAAAGAGAGAGATGATTGCTATAAAGGATATTTGGAACAATTGGTGAAATTTGAATGTAGAATGTATATTAGATTATAGCACCATATCAATGTCAAATTCTTTGAATTTGACAGCTATATCATGAAAAATAATGTTTACGTTCTTCAGAGATATGTGTTTACTCATTCACAAGGGTCATGATGTCTACAATTTACTTTTAAACAAAATAATAATAAAAGAATAATAATGAAATAGATATAAATGAATGTGATGATGAAAACATAGTAAAACTGTAAACAATTAATGATTCTGGATAGAAAGTATGCAGAGGTTCATTTTATTATTCTTGTACCTCTTCATAAACTTGAATTTGTTCAAAATAAAAAGTTAATTGAAAAGCCTATAGCACAGAGGCATTAAGGAGTTAAATAGCCCTTGAATTTTTAAGTATAAACTGGGACCGGAAGAAAAACCAAAATAAATATGTACATAGATTTCTCTCTCCCCTTAAAGAGAGAGATGGTTTCTATAAAGACAGAAAAAAATAATGGCTATATTAATGCATTCAAACATATGTCACATAGATACTAGCTAAAAATGTTGAATATTACACATAAAACTGGGTTGTTACTGTGGCTCTGACTAGCTGCATAATCTTGGACAAATTATTTGACTATTCTATGCCTCAGTTTACTCATCTGTAAAAGACAGATAAGAAACTGTTAGCGTTGTTATAAAGATTTAATGGAATAATTGCCAATAAATGCTTAGAATACACCTGGCTCATGGTAAGCATTCAATAAACGTGCACTACTAAAGTAAACGATGGCTAGAACTAACTGTGGCTAAAAAAGATCCGAATAAAAGTAGAAAATCAATTCTAAGGTAAAGAGTAAAAGTCCCATCAAGTGGCATTAACATAGGCGTGAGAGATATGCATTAATTTGAATCTGGCAGTCGGCATTCTGAACTCCAAAGTAAAAAGAGGATGTAGACAAATACATAAAATTATCAGAAAAGGGGGATTCAAACCTATTCCTCAAAAGAGATAAAACTTTTTCCAGTACTAAATCTTAAAAGAATTAATTTAGGAAGCAATGAATATTCTAAAGAAAAATATTCTAACAAGATTGCCACAAAAGATACAGTTACAAATTTCATGTGTCTTAAAAATAATACCATTCTATGATAGAAAATAAGAGAACGCCTTTAAAGAAAGCTTAGTTAAGATATAATTTTGAAAGCAGCTAAGGTAAAAATTGTTCAACTGTTTATTGACCTGAGAATACCCAACTTGATCCAAGAATAGAAGCTATAGCATCTAGAGCAGTAGGTGAACAGCAGATCTTTTGAATGGTCCTTCATAAAATATCACTTCTCTTAGCAGGACTTTTCTAAGGATCAAACAGCAGAGCAATAAAGATTTTACTCTCTGTCCATGGCTGGGAATAGAGATGTTCTATGCTGCTTCTTGAAGGCCAAAAGCTTATGTTTAGGAGTAGGGCTGGGACTTGCCCGACCCTAAGAGTAAATAGCTCCTTAAATGTTGTGCTCTAGGTGCCTCTACTTCTTTGTCCTAATCCCACTCCTGTTTAGATGAAGCAAATAATAGAGAATATATGTTAGTCCCACCACATTTTATATACAGGACAGTTGTTAGAAAAGGACATAACAATGCCTTTCATCTCTCCTCACGAAAAAAATAATAAGACAAAACCCATTCAGAGAGCAGGTGGGGAAACCTGTGGATCAAGAATATCACCTTGATCCAATTCAGTGATTGCTTTGCAGTAATGCGTAGAGTAATTTCTGGGTCAAAGGTTCAATAGCTTTCTAACTACAGACCAATGTTATTCCTCTTAATAAAAGCTCAGAAAATCTGGTATTTCACTTGCGAAGAGGTTGCATCTCCATACGTGATATAGATGGATGTCCATGTACAAACAGTATGTAGAAAAACACCTTTTAAACTTCAATACTTTTAACCTTGAGTTGCTTGGGCTGTTTACAAAATCAGTGTTTAAATTAAAAAAAAAAAAAAGAAAAGAAATGCTTCCACCCTATATCCATGATATTCCCCAATCCAAGGCCTGAAATAGAGGCGTTCTGTGGCCACCCAAATGAGCACCTTGGCCTACCTATTCTAGGAGGCAACACAGATCCTAGAAGCCTTCGGCACAGGGTCAAGGGAGAGAAGTCCAGGCTACTTAGACCTTTCCCCAGTTTCCCAGGGGCTTCTTCACGAGACTCACAGACCTTCTAGTATGAAAGAAATAATTACTCTGATACTGTTAAATGGTAAGTAAGACTTTATTCAAGACTATTACACTAGAGGTACTGCAATAGGGAGAGAGATTAAACTCAATTCCCAATGAAGCAAAGGCAGCTGGGAATTTATAGGCAGAATGAGGATGTCACTGAGTGGAAAATAACTACAAGGAGACATCAAAGGATGGGGGATTCTTGCAAAACTGACCTAACAGGATTCTTGCTAAAGGCCCCCAAAGATTTTTCATCAGTTGGAGGGAAAAGGGACTTGACCAGATATGAAGCATGACTACCTATCACGGGCACAAGATTCTTCCTAAACGAACTGAGCAAGACTCTTGCTACCATTGGGTGAGACAAGACTGAAGCCCAGGTCAAGACATGTTGAGAATAAGGCTTAGAGGAGCCTAACTAAAGTCTGGACAAGGGGAAAACCTCTGTCAACAGACGTGCGGAGGCAGCAAGCAGAAGCAAATTCTGGGTTTTGGTTTTGTGGTCCTCATGGAAAAAAAGGAAATCAAGAGCCATTACAGAAAGAAATTAAGTTTTTATAACTTTGGAAGACAATGCACTTTCCCAAAATAAAGCATTCTAATCCCTCAGTATGCTCAATAAAGATAATATCTTTCACATCTTACATTTATTCCTGATTCTATTAAGACAAATTTTGATGGCACCAAGAAGTGCGCAATGGCTTACCGCCCTCATGTTTGTCCTGGATGGCAATCAGGAACTATCAATTTAGAATTCCATTTTCAGCAGATTAGCTTCTCAGCTAGAAAGTATATGTGTGTGTGCATGTTTGTGTGCGTGTGTGCACACGCATGTGTGTGTTTATGCGTTTGTTTGCTTTCATTTATTCAGATCATTTCTAAATATTGCCATATGGTAATTGAGTTGTAACATTGCAACCTCTTTGAAAGGAAGATAGAGTATGAAATGGGTCTCCAAACAATTCAGCCCAGCCAACGTGTGCCATAAAGGGGAGGGAAGAGGAGGGAAATATTCTATTTACCATCTTTCCCCTTGGAAAAATGCCATTTCTGGGGAGGTCAGAATTCCACACTCCAGTGCCAGTCAGAATTAGAACAATCTATTCGAATGTCCTTTATGAGCCCAGAACAACTGTCAAAGCTCTGTAGAAATTGAGTGAATCAGCAAGTGTTTGGAATAAGACAGCTGTGCCTGGTGGTTTTACTTGGTTAACACCGTTAATGGCTCAAACACAGAACACAGGAGAGCCTGGGAAACACCTTCCCACCCTCACTGGCAAGGCTCCTTCAGTCCCCACCCTTGAAGTGGCTCTTTTCTCTCATGGGTTTGGCAGGGACATAGGTGCATGTGTGTCTGTGTCTTAGTGTGTAGGGGCACATGTTCTCCTGGAGTGGGGTGGGGGGCAGGTGGGGAGCTGTGCAGGTTTTCCTGCCCTTTCTCAGTTTTTATATTCTTTCCCTATTCCCTCTCCACCCTGAAAACTCTGAGAAGCCTGTATGATGCCTTCTGTTTAGCAGAAAACACAGCCAGTAGAAGATAATACACATTTTTAAATCTTTCTTTCTTTCTGATACATTCTTTATATCTCACAGTGGAGCCACCGAGTTCTCCAAAGACTGATTGACTTAAAAAGTTCCCATCAGCTTAAAACAAAACAAAATAAAACAGAGCAGTCTTGGTGCTTTTGAAATAGCAACCACAAGCAAGCAGCAAAGTCAATAATCCGAAAAACAACAGCTGGGGGCGAAGGAGGGGCAAAGAGGCTGGGGTAGGCCAGGGCTTATGTTCAGGGAAGATTTTTGAAAAGCCCCTTTGTATATACACCAATTATTCCGAGTGATAAAATGCTGTCTGCAATAAAGGCATTCTCCCATGGCTTCCGCATGCTAATGACCTCCTGATCCACATTCTCTAGGCTCAGAAGGAGGTGTGGAAATGTCTCTCCAAAACCAGCTGATTCTTCTCAGTTGCTACTGACAAATATTTTAGCTAGAAGCCCAGATTGAATAGTAATTGCTAAGTGGCACTGAAAGCCTTAATGTTATTTCCAGAAACAAACAGGAAAGCAGTGGTAAGACTGCTCCTTGCTTAACAAGGTAGCTAACTCTCCTTTGCTGAAAACTGGGATCTCCAGAAAGACCCCTAGGACCCAGCCTGCAGCCTTTAACTATTTCCTTCCCACAGTCCTTGGAACAGACTGCAGTAATTTGAAGAGTATTTGGTAAACATGCCTCTGGTTTGTCATTCCTACAAGGGCACCAAGGACCCAGAAAGCACTTATCCCCCAAGGGAAGTCATTTGGACAGGTGTCTGTCAATTTATATGGGAATACTCCACCAAAGGACATAAAAAGGCTATGAATTAATCTAGAGTAACAGAAGCAGGGATCATCTTTTCTTCCTCTCATCAAAATATTTTTAGCAAAAATCACCATCTCCCCACTCACATTCAAACATATTAACCTTGCAATCTGTGGCCTCTTGCTTTCTCTTAGAAATTAAAATATAGCATGTTTTGAGGAGTATATTTATTTGTGCCCAATTCTCTTTTTATATATTCATTTCCCTTTCCTGCCTCTTTGCCTCCCCAACTCTTTCTTTCTTGGACAATGTCCTCAGAGGTTAAGAGCATTGACTTTTCAGTACCCTCAAGTCAGGGGCCATGTACTTGTCAGGACCTGGCTAAGATTACTCACGAAAAGGAGTCCTACTGGATCTGTTGTTTTGTTTCAGTAAATAAAATACATGAAATGATTATAGATTTAAAGAGGTGCTAATATCAGTCTAAAAATAGGTGCACACCTTATATTCAGGATAAATAAAACTGAATGAACCATTATCCCAAGTCCTGCTCCTCTACCCACAGGCTTCTCATCCTTGCAAATGGAACCATCACCTGCCCAGCTGCCCAGGTCATAAACCTGCTAGTCCTCCTCATTTTATCTTACTCACTCACCTTCTATTCAGTAGAATAGATTCTACCTCCTAAAAGTCACAATTGTGTTACTTCTGTGTCATCTCTCACACGGGTGAATTTATTCTTGCATAACAGTGTTACCCTGTGTCATCGATAACTCTGTTCAAATTATTGAGTATTTACTATGTGTTCAATGCTATAAGGAAAGCTACAAAAAGTGGATAATGTCTTTGTCTTGTCAAACTCAATTTATTTGCTACAGCTACCATAACAAAGTGCCAACCTGGGCAACTTAAATAACAGAAGCTTATTTTCTCACAGTTCTGGAGGCTGGAAGTCCAAGACCAAGGTGTCAGCTGAGGTGGTTCCTCCGAGGCCAATCCCCTTGGTTTGTAGATGGACTTCTCCTGGGGTCTTCACATGGTCATCCCTCTGAGTGTGTCTATTTCCTAAATTTTCTTTTATAAGGGCACCATTCATATTGAATTAGGGCCCACCATAATGACCTCATTTAAATGGAATTACTTCTTAAAGAACTCTGTGTCAAATAAAGTCACACTCTGAAGTACTAGGGATTAGAATTTTAATATATGATTTTTAAAAGGAGAGACATGAATCAGCTGGTATTTAAGCTCTTAGTGTTTATTATCTATTTTTTGTTCTGAGAAATCTTCAAGAAAATTTCTGTGGACCCAGGACAGGTATCAGTATTGGCATGATGAGGAAAATGAAATCCAGAAAGATTGACTGATGCCCAAACTCACTAGGTTGTTGCTAGTCCAGGCCTACACTTGACTTTTCCTTTTTCTCAAACAATCTCATCTCTCTCCCATTATAAAGTAAATTTCTGCTGCCATGATTACACTGTACTCTACAAAATTGCCTATGCTATTCTTTACTTTTCACTTCAAATGCCTTCTATGTACCCCATTATTTTTCTTATTAATTCTAATTCTTGGGTGTTCCTCAGTCTTTTTCCATTAATTTTGTATTTTCCATTTAATGTACATGAACTCTTCCCACTTTCCCTCCTATCAAATTTCAAATAGAGCATAAAGTCAGCATCATTTTGTCTGTTGTTATGCTTCTGTGGTGTTATTGTTGGAGACAGCAGCTCATCATCATATCATGTTAGCCACTGAGAAAGTCTACATCCTACATGCATAATAAACTTGTAATCTAGCCCCCCATTAATCCTCCTGGCTCCAGGAGGAGGAGGAGGTGACATGCATTATGATTTCCATTTCCTGAATGGAGAAACAAACACAGAAATTTTAGCTAATTTATCTAAGGTAATGTTTCCAGCCAAGGTGTCTGTCTGTTTGGGAGTATCATCAGTTCATTCTTGGCATTTTACAATGGCCTAGATTTCTTTATTCTATTTCCCATTTTGTACAGGAATCTGGAGGTGAAAATGGCAGGGCTCTGGAGTAGAAGGAGACTGGCATGGCATGGACAGGCAACTGGAAAATAGCTGCAAAAAAAACTCACCTAATAACTAAAATCACTGTAATAAGTGTTATAAATTATTGTATGCCCACTTGAGTCAGACATTGTGCTGAACTCTTCATTTTCTTTTCCGCCATCCCCTATAATACTAGAGTATACAATTGTTAGACCAGAATATAAGCTCCCTATAGGCTAGGACCATCTGGTTTTATTTACCACTTTGAAGACTCCTCTGTTCTAGGTCATTATCATCGGCTTTACCTCCAACATATTCTACAAAATGGGGAGTGGAATAAAGACACATGGGCCATTGTTAAATACCAAGAATACAATTACAATGCCCCTGAATAGACTGACACCATGGCTGGGGAATATAGCCTTGTTAAATTGCCTTAGATAAATCCCTTGTACTTCACAGTGCCTGGCACATTATAAATGCTCAATAAATATTTGTCAACAGTATGAACAAGTAAATAAATGCCTACTTTGTGCAGGTGCAAAAGCAGTAAGACATTGCCCTTGCCAAGAAACACTTCATTGTTACAGGAGGTATAGATAATTATTACCCATAGGTACATGAGCAAAACAAGATTTAACTTAATATGTTCTAATTTCCAGGGTAATTCTTTATCAGATGAGTAAATAGCAAGATGACAATGAAATTCAAAAAAATTCAGGAACCTGATTAGTAGAGAAAGGTGATTATGACTGAATGTTACCCTGGAAAGAAGCAGCTTACTCATTAAGTCTGCTTTCTGCTCAGCCAAGAAATATCCTTTTCCAAAGTAAGAACTAATCACTGATCCTTGCACAATTAGTTCTGCACCAGGAGCGTGGGGACAGTTCAAGAGCCTCAGAAACACTTGCAAAACTTTCCAGTTTAATCTGTAACACCTCAGAAAGGAAAATATCATAGCAGAGTTACAAAAGTCTAGAAGTGACATCTCCTTTTGGGATGTGGAAAATAATGGATTACTGTTTGGCAATTTAAATGTGGTGAGGAGGAAGAATTTAAAATATCCTGTGTGCACTGAGGACTAAACATCTCAAGATGGAGTAACTGCGTTGGAAACAAAGTCAAATGCTAAGCCAGTGTCTCTGTTTGTTTTTTTCAACAAGATTCTCTAATTCAAGGTAATATACAAGACATTTAATAATTTGTACAGCACAGGCACTGAGCTATCAAAACTGACTCTGTCCATATACAAAACAACAAAATAGTCAACACTTTGAATCAATACATTGACTGAATGTCCAACCTGCTCCCAGCAACTCTTCTTCTTAATTTGATTTCTGGGCTTATCTCTTATCTCCCTAGGTGACTAGGTGACATCACACAGCCTCTCCTACTGTGGTGAGTGAAGACCTCTCCTCGGAGTCAGAATCTAGGTTTCAGTCTTAGCTCTATGAGTTTTATGATCTTACGGAAATTGTTTTATTGTTCTGTGCTCAACTTGTTTCTCTGGGAAAACAAGGAGATTAGAAGATTGGGCTGGCATTTTTAGACGTGAGTGCTATGGATATTGGCAGGCAAAGAACAGTATTTACGATGTAAGTCTGTCCCACACATGGCAGGATATGTAGTAGCCATGACCTCTGGGCACTAAATGCCAGTAGCACTCCCCAGTGATTATGACAACCCACAATGTTCCATGAATTTCTACCATTTCAAAACAACTGGACTGGGTAGTCTCTCAGGCCCTTTCCACTGTTAACCTTTTAATATTTCTTGCATATGCAGTAAACAGTTTTATATAAGCAAAGTCTGTTTTACACTGGATATTTTCTTATGCGCCACAATGACAAGCTTACTATAACATTCCAGGTCAAACGTTTTTGAAGAGCTCCCTGACTTAGCTATCCAGGAAAACCTGCCATCTAAGTAGATATAAAAAAAAAAAAAGAATCTGCAATCCCATCAGGCCAGCAGTCCAGCAAATCAGCAATGCTCAACTTTTCAGAGGTGCATTAGCAGGATCAAGTTGTGAGAAATAGATACCTGATTTAGTATTTTAAGTAGAATGGGATTTAATACAGGGAACGAGGTGCTTTCAAAATTTTAGAAGGTTTGGAGGAACAGGTTCTAGGCTGAGCCCCCAGAAATGACTCCTAGAAAAATATTCAGGAATCCATCACGGGAGCTGCTATCTCCACCTCTAACAGGAAGGTAGGCAATAAGAAGGCTGCTTCTGGAACTGTGGTCTTCATGAATATACTCTTGCAACAGTGATCTAAGTTTAAAATGCCATGGCTTTCATTGCCACTGCCACTATACTGCCTCTTGCTACCCATGATGCTCTTCAGTGGTCCCTGGAAAAGTTATATTGAAAACCCAATGTTATGCCAGCAGAAAACCACCAAAACAGCAGAAATATGGTTCCTGACGCCCTTAAGCTTTATAAATCTAAAGCATATACTTGGAAGAACTAAAATTATAACCATTACAATAACTATACAGATAGTTTCTAACCATCAAGTTTCTACAGTGCAGGAAGGGACAAAAGAAGAAGCTTAATATTAAGTGTCAATCTACCATACTCACCCTAGAGGGCATGAAGCTGTGTCATAATCTGAAGAAAGCCATGACTCACCACAGAAAAAAAAAGTACATGCTAAATATATGTAAGTTTGCATATATTTTCATGGTATGTACAGATGTCCCAAAATCCACAGTGGACCCTAAAAACACTTACACTAGAGCAGAGTTTCTGAACAGTGACATGACTGACATTGGAGGTTGTATGATTCTTTGCCATGGGAAGCAGTTCTATGCACTGCAAGATGTTTAGCTGCATCCTCAGCCTCTTCCCACTACATGCCAGAAGTATCCCCCTACTTCAGTTGTTACAGTCAAAAATGTTTTGCAAACATGACCAAGTGTCCCATTGAGGGGGGAAAATAACCCAAAACAACCAAACAAAAAGCAACCAAGTCTTATGTATCTGTAAAGGATCCATATGAACATAACTCTGTGAAGGGAAAGAGTTGATCAACAGAGTCATACATGCAAACATCATGAACTACAATAGGTAAAAATGTTGAAGAAATGTATACATAGCAAGAGCATGGACAACAGCTTCAAAAATGGATTTGTTTAATTAATATTGTAATTAAACAGAGCATGGAAGTTATACTCAGAAGACCTATGTGGTGGTCAGTTTTATGCATCAACTTGACTGGGCCATAGGATACCCAGAAATTTAGCCAAAGATAATTGTAGGTGTGTCTCTCAGGGTGTTTCTGAATGATATTAACATTTGAATCAGTTGACTGAAAAAAGCAGATTGCTCTTTCTAATGTGAATGGGCCTCATTTAATCAAATGAAGACCAAAAGATAACTTTTCACTGCCAGGCTGTTGTGCTGGAACACTGGTCTTTTCTGGACTTTAGACTTGGACTAAAACATTGGCTTTTCCTGGATCTTAAGCCTGCTAGCTGTCAAATGGAACTCACATCATCAGTTCTCCTGGTTCTCAAGCCTTTGGATTCAGAATGAAACTAAACATTGGCTCTCCTGCTAGCCAATTGCAAATTCTGACACTTGTTAGTCTCTACAAATGTGTGACCCAATTTCTTTTCTTTTTCTTTTTACTTAAAGTTCCAGGATACATGCACAAAATATGTATGTTTGTTACACAGGTATATGTGTGCCATGGTGGTTTGCTGCACCTATTAACCCATCCTCTAAGTTCCCTCCCCTTGCCCACCCCCCACATCCTCTAACAGGCCCTGGTGTGTACTGTTTCCCTCCCTGTATCCATGTGTTCTCATTGTTCAACTCCCACTCATTAATTAGAACATTCAGTGTTTGGTTTTCTGTTCCTGTGTTAGTTTACTGAGGATTATGGCTTCCAGCTTCATCCACGTCCCTGTAAAGAACATAATATCATTCCTTTGTATGGCTGTGTAGTATTTTATGGTGTATATGTACCACATTTTCTTTATCCAGTCTACCATTGATGGGCATTTGGATTGCTTCCATGTCTTTGCTATTGTAAATAGTGCTGCAATAAACATACATGTGCCTGTGTCTTTATAAAGACTTATATTCCTTTAGGTATGTACCCAGTAATGGGATTGCTGGGTCAAATGGTATTTCTGGTTCTAGATCTTTGAGGAATCGCCACACTGTCTTCCACAATGCTTGAACTAGTTTACATTCCCACCAAAAGTTTAAAGTGTTCCTATTTCTCCACAGCCTCACCAGTATCTATTATTTCTTGACTTTTTAAAAATTGCCTTTCTGACTGGCACGAGATGGTATCTTATTACAGTTTTGATTTGCATTTCTCTAATGATTGGTGATTTTTTTCATATGTCTGTTGGCCATGTAAATGTCTTCTTTTGAGGAATATCTGTCATATCCTTTGCCCACTTTTTGATGGGGTTTTCTCTTGTAAATTTAAATTCCTTGTAGATTTTGGATATTAGACCTTTGTCAGATGAGTAGATTGCAAAATTTTTCTCCCATTATATAGGTTGTCTGTTCACTCTGATGATAGTATCTCTTGCTGTGCAGAAACTCTGTAGTTTAATTAGATCCCATTTATTAATTGTTGCTTTTGTTGCAATTGCTTTTGGTATTTTTTTCATGAAGTCTTCGCCATGCCTATGTCTTGAATGGTATTGTCTAGGTTTTCTTCTAGGGTTTTTATGGTTTGGGGTTTTACATTTAAGTCTTTAATCCATCTTGAGTTAATTTTTGTATAAGTTGTAAGGAAGGAGTCCAGTTTTAGTTTTCTGCAAATGGCTAGCCAGTTTTCCCAGCACATTTATTGAATAGGAGATCCTTTCCCTATTGCTTGTTTTTGTCAGATTTGTCAAAGCTCAGATGGTTGTAGATGTGTGGTGTTGTCTCTGAGGTCTCTGTTCTGCTCCATTGGTCTATATGTCTATTTTGGTACCAGTACCATGCTGCTTTGCTTGCTGTAGCCTTGTAGTATAGTTTGAAGTCAGTCTCCAGCTTTCTTGTTTGTTTGTTTGTTTAGGTTTGTCTTGGCTATACAGGGACTTCTGTGATTCCATATGAAATTTAAAGTAGCTTTTTTCTAATTCTGTGAAGAATGTCAGTGGTAGTTTGACGGGAATAGCAGTGAATCTTTACATTACTTTGGGCAGTATGGCTATTTTCATTATATTGATTCTTCCTATCCATGAGGATGGATTTTTTTTTCCAGTTGTTTGCATTCTCTCTTATTTTCTTGAGCAGTGGATTGTAGTTCTTCTTGAAGAGGTCCTTCATTTCCCTTGTTAACGTATTCCTAGATATTTTATTCTCTTTGTATCAATTGTGAAGGGGAGTTCATCCATGATTTGGCTCTCTGCTTGTCTATTGTTGGTATAAAGGAATGCTTCTGATTTTTGCACATTGATTCATATCCTGAGACTTTACTAAAGTTTCTTATCAGCTTAAGAAGTTTTGTGGCTGCCATGATGGGGTTTTCTAAATACAAAATCATGTCATCTGCAAACAGAGACAATTTGACTTCCTGTCTTCCTATTTGAATACACTTTATTTCTTTCTCTTGACTGATTGCCCTGGCCAGAACCTCCAATACTATGTTGAATAGGAGTGGTGAGAGAGGGCATCCTTGTTTTGTACCAGTTTTCAAAGGGAATGCTTCCAGCTTTGCCCATTCAATATTATATTGGTTGTGGGTTTGTCATAAATAGGTGTTATTTTGAGATATGTTCTATCAATACCTAGTTTACTGAGAGTTTTTAACATGAAGAGATGTTGAATTTCACCAAAGGTCTTAAACGCATCTATGGAGATAATCATGTGGTTTTGTCTTTGGTTCTATTTATGTGATTAATTACATTTATTGATTTGCACTGTTGAACCAGCCTTGCATCCCAGGGAGGAAGTTAAGCTGATCATGGTAGATAAGTTTGTTGATGTGCTGCTGGGTTGGTTTGCCAGTATTTTATTGAGGATTTTCGTATTGATGTTCATCAGGGATATTGGCCTGAAATTTTCTTTTTCTTTTTTGTCTCTGCCTGGTTTTGATATCAGTATGATGCTGGCATCATAAAATGAGTTATGGAAGAATCTCTCCTTTTCAATTGTTTGGAATAGTTTCAGGAGGAATGGTACCAGCTCCTCTTTGAACCTCTGGTAGAATTCGGCTGTGACTCTGTCTGGTTCCAGGCTTTTTTTGGTTGGTAGGCTACTAACTACTGCCTCAATTTAAGAACTTGTTATTGGCCTATTCAGGGATTTGACTTCTTCCTGGTTTAGTCTTGGGAGGGTGTACGTGTCCAGGAATTTATTTTCTTCTAGATTTTCTAGTTTATTTGTGTAGAGGTGTTTATAGTGTTCTCTGATGATAGTTTGTATTTCTGTGGGGTCAGTAGTGGTATCCCCTTTAGCATTTTTTATTGTGCCTATTTGATTCTTTTCTTCTTTCTTCTTTATTACTCTAGCTAGCAGTCTATTTTGTTAATTTTTTCAAAAAACCAGCTCCTAGATTCATTGATTTTTTTGGAGTATTTTTTGTGTCACTATCTCCTTCAGTTCTTCTCTCGTTTTAGTTGTTTCTCATCTTCTGCTAGCTTTTGCATTAGTTTGCTCTTGCCTGTCTAGCTCTTTTAATTGTGGTGTTAGGATGTCAGTTTGAGATCTTTCTAGTTTTCTGATGTGGGCATTTAGTGCTATAAATTGCCCTCTTAACACTGCTTTAGCTGTGTCCCAGAGATTCTGGTATGTTTTCTCTTTGTTCTCATTGGTTTCAAATAACTGCTTAATTTCATTATTTACCCAGGAATCATTCAGGAGCAGGGTTCAATTTCTATGTAATTGTGTGGTTTGAGTTAATTTCTTAATCCTGAGTTCTAATTTGATTACACTGTGGTCTGAGAGACTGTTATGATTTCAGTTTTTTTTGCATTTGCTTAGGAGTGTTTTACTTCCAATTATGTGGTCAATTTTAGAGTAAGTGCCATTTGGTACTAAGAAGAATGTATATTCTGTTGATTTTGGGTAGAGTGTTCTGTAGATGTCTATTAGGTCCACTTCATCCAGAGCTGAAATTAAGTCCTAAATATCCTTGTTAATTTTCTGTCTCATTGATCTAATATTGACAGTGGGGTGTTCAAGTCTCCCACTATTATTGTGTGGAAATCTAAGTCTCTTTGTTAAGTCTCTAAGAACTTGTTTTATGAATCTGCATGCTCCTGTATTGGGTGAATATATATTTAGGATAGTTCTTCTTGTTAAATTAATCCCTTTACCATTATGTAAGCCCTCTTTGTCTTTTTTGATCTCTGTTGGCTTAAAGTTTGTTTTGTCAGAGACTAGAATTGCAACCTGAAACCCTTGCTTTTTTTTTTTTTTTTTTTTTGCTTTCTGCTGAGAGGTACACTCTTGGTCTGATGGGCTTCCCATTCTAAGTGACCTGGCCTTTCTCTCCAATTGCCCTTAACCTTTTTTCCTTCATTTCAACCTTGGAGAATCTGATGAGTATGTGTCTTGGGGTTGATCCTCTCGTGGAGTATCTTAGCGGTGTTTTCTGTATTTCTCGAATTTGAATGTTGGCCTGTCTTGCTAGGTCGGGGAAGTTCTCCTGAAGTGTGTTTTCCAGCTTGTTTACATCCTCCCTGTCTCCTTCAGATACTCCAATCAATTGTAGGTTCAGTCTTTTTACGAAGTCCCATATTTCTTGGAGGCTTTGCTTGTTTCTTTTTATTCTTTTTTCTCTAGTCTTGTCTGCCTGCCTTATTTCAGCAAGGTGGTCTTCAAACTCTGATATCCTCTCTTCTGCTTGTTCAATTTGTCTATTGATACTTGTGTATACCTCACAAAGTTCTCATGCTGTGTTTTCCAGCTCCTTCAGGTCATTTATGTTCCCCTCCAAACCGGTTATTCTAGTTAGCATCTCCTCTAACCTTTTATCAAGGTCTTAAGTTCTTTGCATTGGGTTAGAACATGCTTCTTTAACTCAGCATAGTTTTTTATTACCCATCTTCTGAGGCCTACTTCTGTCAATTCATCCATCTCCTCCTCTGTCCAGTTCTGTGTCCTTGCTACAGAGTCGTTGCAATCATTTGGAAGAGAAGAGGCACTCTAGTCTTTTGGGTTTTCAGCATTTTTTCATTGATTCTTTCTCATCGTGAGTCTGCCTAGTTTCGATCTTTGAGGCTGCTGACCCTTGGATGGAGTTTTTGTGGGGACTTCTTTTGTTGTCAATGCTGTTGTTGTCACTTTGTTTGTTTTTCTTTCAGTGGTCAGGTTCCTTTTCCATAGGGCTGCTGCAGTTTGCTGGATGTTCACTTCAGCCCCTATTCATCTGGTTTGCTCCCATGCCTGGAGATCTCACTCAAGGAGACTGGAAAACAGCAAAGATGGGTGCCTCCTTCTTCTTTTAGGATCTCTGACCTCGAGGGGTACCAACCTGATGCCAGTAGGATCGCTCCTGTATAGGATGTCTGACAACTCCTGTTGGAGAGTGTCAGCCAGTTGGGTGGCACAAAGAGACTACCTATTTAATGAAGCACTTTGACGGTCCCTTGATGGAGGAGGTGTGCTCCTCTGGGGGAAAATTCACTCATCCGGACTGCCTGGATTCCTCAGAACCACCAGGAAAAAAGGTGAAGTCTGCTGGTCTGCAGAGACTGTGGCCACCCCTCCCTCTAGGGGCTCAGGCCCAGGAAGATCTGGGTTCGGTCCCTGAGCCTCTGGCTGGAGTTATTGGAGTTCCTGCAGGGAAGTCCTACCCAATGAGGAAGAATGGGTCAGGGTCAGGCCTGAAGAGGTGCTCTGCCCAGAGTCTGCCACAGCCAGTGTGTTTGGTGGTGGGGCACACCCCTAGCGGCCAAGCCGTCCAACCTCTCTGGCTCCAGCAGGGGAAAAGTGCAGTCTGGAACTACAGAGATGGATGCCACCCTTCCCCTAACCAGGGAGCTTAGTGTGTTAGGCAATTTTGAGTCCCAGTGCTGGCAGCTGACCCTCCTCCAAGGAGCTCACCTGGCTTAGACAGCAGGCGGCCACAGCTGTGGTGCTGGTCACCCCTCCCCCTAGGAGCTCAGCAGGCTTAAGCAGGTTCCAGCTGAGAGGTTGTTGAGAATCTGCACAGCTCCAGGATTGAGACTCTAGACCCTGGTGATGTGGGTTTGCGAGTGGAATCTTCAGATCCATGGTTTGCACAGTTTAGTGAAAAAAACACGGTTTCCCAGGCTGGGTAGCATGCTCACTCACCGTCTCCCTTGGCTGGGGAGTTGGGGCATCCCTGCCCAAGTGGCTCTCAGGTGGGTTGCAGTACCACACTGCTCTTCCTTCCTCTCCATGGATCATGCCAGTCACCTCGCCAATTCTTTATACTAAATCTCCTTCTATACATATACATCCTATTTGTCCTGTTTCGCTGGAGAATCCTAATACAGCTCGATTTAAGTGTTAGTTCTACTGCCCAATCTGTGAACTTGGACAAGTCAGTTTAATTCTCTGGGACTCTGTTTTCCCACCTATAAAATGGAGGTTATGGAAACACATCACAAGATTACTGTTTGATTGAGGTAAGGTGGACTGGGCAGTCCTCTTTACCTATATTTTACAAGAACTCTGTGTCTTTTAAAGCACTTCCTCGTTCTGACCACAGCCACCATGAGTCGCTGGGAACAAGTATCTTCAGCTGTACCTGTGTCCCTACCTCAAAAAATGGAACCAAGTGCGCTCTGCTCCACTTGGTGAAGGTTCTTCCTTCTGATCCATTTGTGAATCATATGAAGATTGTTTCCATATCACTGGCCTCATTCTTAAGGATGAATTTAGAAGAGTTAAACACTCAAACTTTAGCAAGTTTTCATCGTTTGGAACTTTTGTTTTGTTTCATTTTTTGAATTGGAAACATTAAAGAAAACAATTATTGGGGATTAAAAAAACTGTTATTTCCCTGCCAAACCATATGCATTGATATTGTTTCTATCAATGGAAACATACCAAGAATTTGAAAAACAAATCCCAGTGAAAACCCACAAAATCAAGTTGGCAATTTTTTCTTTTTGATTTTTTAAAAAAGAAACCATAAACTAGAAGATACAGAGTTTTCCTTTCCAAATGAAATTCTCATTTTCTAATAGGAACCATTATTTTCACAAATCAATGCTTACTGCTAAAAAGAGAAAGCTTAATGGATGAACACTGTGGTAAAAGTGAAGGCCCCTCTGAACAGATTTTAAATGGAAATTGCAATTCAGTAAATTCTCCTTCCTCTCTTGTTCTGTTTGTATTTCCATTCTGTGCTGTTGCTAATTCCAAAAGCCAGATTTTCACTCCACTCCTCATTCTGTTCATCTTTGCAACCTGGATACGTCTTTCTGACACAAAGGACTTTATGTTGTGGGAAAAGAGGCTCTGGATCCTGGATTTAAAGTCTAATTTGGAGCCCTCCTGTGTCAAATTCATTCACCTCAGCAAATACATTGTAATAAAATAGTGAAGGTCTGCTTAAATCTCAGTACAATCTACAACTGTTCAAATGTATCTGGAGAAGCAAGTGCTTATCCTTTAGGCTCAGATTGGCATAAGGGCACAAATGTTGTCCTAAAGCAATACTAAAGATCTTTTCCTATTAAAATGAACAAGTCAACAAAAACATCCATGTCTCTCAAAGAAAATATCCTTCCAGGAGATATTTATCAAAAGCTGTTCATAGAATTATATAGTCATCCCTCTGTATCTGCAGGGGATTGGTGCCAGGACCCACCACCCTCATAGCAAAATCTGTAGGTGCTCAAGCCTCTGATTTAAATGGTGCAGTATTTCCCTATAACCTATGCACATCCTCCTGTGTACTTTAAACCATCTCGAGATTACTTATAATACCTAATACAATGTAAATACTATGTAAATAGTTGTAATGCTATTATTTTTATTGTTATATTGTTAGTTATACAAATGTGTGCGGGTGTGTGTATATATATATGTGTGTATGTGTATATGTGTGTGTGTGTGTGTATATTTATATTCTCAATCCATCGTTGGTTGAATCTCTGGATATGGAACCCAAAGACATGGAAGGCCAACTGTACTAATCATAATCAATTTAACTAATGTGAAAACATAACATTTACAAAGATTGTTTAGAACAGTATCCTCTACCTCTGTCATCCATGGCATTATTACTTAATAAATGTTCAAATAATAATAGATGCTGGTATTAATTACCTTTGAAAAATGCTGATCCCCCCTTAAAGTGTCATATATTACATAGTATATTAAATGAACTGAGAAATCCTGCAGTAAAGAAATTTAATCTTATTCCCCAAGATTTTTCTAGACTTACTTGACTATAGAACTCTTTTTTTCATAAAATACGTCTTAACAGATGTCAGACTAGAAATCTTTGCAGAGCAGTTTGAAAAATGTTGGTTGAGGATTTGAACCTACCATATCACCCACCTCACCCTGGCACACATATGTGCACACACAAACACACGTATCAGTATCATAATTGCTCCTTTTGGAGGCACTGGCTTTTCTCTTTCTAATATAGCTCTCCAAAACTAGCTTCCTCTCACCATCAAAACATGTTTATCCTATGTATACATTCCTAGGATCCTGCTTTGTCTGCTAACAGGCAACTTATCTAATCAACTAGTTGAAAATTTGATGATAAAAATGAGAGCTCTGGAATGAGAATGCCTAGATTTAAACTAGAGTTTCATAATTTATGAGCAGCATGATCTTGGGCAAGTTACTTTACCTTACTAAGCCCTAACTTTCTGCTCTATAAATTAAGCATGATAATGGTGCATATTTCATTAAGTCACTGTGATATTTAGATGAGATGATGCATACAGAAATTTGTCTGACACAAAGTAAGTGTTCAAAAATATTAAAAAATAAACAAATATAAACATGAATTACACCAATTAATCTCATTTAAGGAATTTCTCCTTCTGCTTTAGAAATATAAGGCTGTTGCATTAATCCTTCAAGGGAAGACTGTGAGCCTTGATACCAAGACTGCACCAAACTATTTGGTCCCAACTGCCCAGCTCCATCTCACGCCTCTCTCTTTTCTGACTGTCTGTGCCAGTCTTAATGAATCTCTTTCAGTTATGAAAACAGGGCTACACTTTGTCTTTTGCACCTGCTGTTCCCTCTGCCTGAAACACTCTTCCTCATTACTGCATTGCTTTGACACAATCAGGATTGTGGCTTAAATAATACTTCCTCTAAGGAGCTCTCTTGATACCACCTCCCCACTAGACTAGTTTAGTTACTCCATGTGCTTCCCCTATAATAATATTCCTCACACTTGATTGTAACATTATCTGCTTCCTCAGCCTTACCTAAAGGACTGACTCTGTGTGTTTTTCTCTCTGTCTCCCATTTATCACAGAACAGAACATACTGGCGGTTTTATGAATACAGAGCTGGTACAGGAATCCTCACTGAACCCTCCAGTCTCATCCTCCATTTTGTACATACCACATAGGCCTGTCTTCCACACATAAGTCTTATGTACCCCTAACAGGGGAAGCCCTTATGATATCTGAGAAAAGCTTTGTTCATGAGCCAGGTAAAAGAGAACTTAGAATCTGATGTATTATAAATTACCTTAAAGAAAATAATGAAGCATGACTTTTGTTTATTACAAAGTTAATTCTGCCACAAAGGTAATAGGATTTCCATTTTAAGGCTGCAGCTTAGAGAAGTAAATCAACTTTCCCATAATCACACAACTAGTAAATGGCAGAGCTGGAATCTAAATCTTAGACTTTGCAACTCTTAAGCAAGCTCCCTTCAATTTTCACAACACCATCCTGTCTGCTTTAGATACCATGCCAATCAAAAATAGGATACCCAGAAAAAAGTTGTGAATATAGACATCTCAAGACATATGGGGTGCAGCAGTGCCAGCAGACCAATGCCAAGCAGCATCCATAGATAAGAGAGATTAGCACCGCATTCAAGCAGCAGTCTCCTCCGGGATGAGTTCTTAGCAGGCATAGGCATTCTCTGTTCCACAGTGCCCTTTCAGCATGACAACTTGGAAGAATGGGAAAAGCGCAGACTTTGAATCAGTCAATCTTCAAGTTTAATCATTGTTCTGCTACTTTAATGTTGTGTGACTGTGGCCTGGTCACTTGCCCTTTCTCAATCTCAATATTTTTATCTATAAAGCAGGCATAATTAAACCTATTTGTCAAGAATAGTGAGGATCCAGTAACAACATGAGTAAAACTGCCTAACACAGCTCTGGAGCCCATCAGATACTCCCTCTGTTCCCTTTTCTTTGACCAGTGGTTTCTGTTAAGAGAAAGCTGTCTTCTTGAGCAATAACTACCTTTCCCTATGGAAAATCTCCCTATTCATTGATGCCATCATAGGTGCTGAGGTTGACAAAGGAAGTCAGTGGATCCCTTTTCCAATTTGGCTTTGGGTCCATGAACCAAAGAGAACAAAGACGACACATTGGAAGCCCATGTGCTCTGATGTGGGATAAAGCTAGGCCATGCTATCTGAAGGGGCGTCAAGATTGTGAAACCCAACCCTGGTCATCCTCCCCACAAATATCCTGGTGGCTGTGTGGTCCTGGGCAGTTATGATTATAGCATTAATACATCTCTGGCCCCAGACCTCCCAAGGCCATCTGAAAACCAAACTCCTGGTGAGGATCAAATGGAAGGGACATTAAGTTTGAGCCCAGAAGTTGGAAATGTGAGGGCTGGTAGAGACCCAAAAAAAGGAACAAATGGGAGCTTCTCTCATTTAATGCTCTTTCTGCTGAAGGAATATCTTTGTCACTGCACTTCTCCAGGGAAATCTAATAAAGTCTCTGTAAAAGAATCTGGCTCTACACATGGGCCGCCTATTGATTTCATCAGTAATTCTCTAAAGGGTTCAATTAAGGGTAAGAAGGAAAGCAAAGCAAAGTTGTGTCTAAACAGTGGGAAAACCCAGATCCAAAAAAATCTGAAGCTGGAATTTTTCAGCCCTTCTAAAATATGATAAGTATCAGAGTGTAAGAGAGGCAATCAATTATGTCATTAGGACAGCTCACAAAAGGAGAAAGAGAAGAAAAGAAACCTGGAAAATTATTGGCAAGTGCATGAAGACAGGGCCTAACAAAGATGGTGCTTTCTCAGTCCTTCAGGAAAATACCACACCTTTTCCCCTCAATATTCATATCTTCATCATTTTTAAAAATGTTGCAGCCAACCAATTCCCATTGACTTTTATTATTCTTTTATTTATTTAAAATGTGTGCCTGGATATTCATTTTAGACCCTGTGTTAGACAGGTGGAAAAAAAGGTGAACAAAAATAGATAGTTTTGCTCTCAGAAGATTCAACATTTAATTGGGAAGATAGACATTAATTGAATAATCGCTTTCATTAATGTTTGATTACAAGCTGATACATACGTGTTCGGAAGGAAGAGAATTTGGTGATATGAGAGGGAAATTGACCTACACTGGATAGGGGCACCATTGACAGCTTCCACAAGGAAGTGACTCATGAGTTGATGTCAAAAATATGAATAATTAAGCAAAAGTATATCAAAAGAATAATGTATGATGAAGCTATTGGGTGATGTACCAAATTACAGGAAGACTGGAAGGAGGAATAAACTCAGAAAATGTCAGGAATTGAGAGAAGCTGGCAGCAGAAACTCTCCTAGACTTACTGCCAAGCACATAGCCACTTCTGCTCCATGATGTGGCTGCTGAGGTCAGTAATTAAGTCTCATTGTCCCTTGTCTTTCTGTCACTAATTCAAGATACAAAGTCTGGAGTAGCAACTCCAAGCTGTACAAAGCTGGGTCAGGTGCCCAAGAGGTAGGCTCCCCTGCTTTTGAGTCACATAACGGGAGTTATCAAAACTAGGAAAAGGAGTGGAACACTGAATGACAAGAAAAGAAGAAGAAAACGTCTACCATGGGGGACAGGGGGAGACAGGCCTGGCAGAGAGTGAGAACCGCATCACATAGTTCTTGCCTAAGTATAGAGACACAGAGAAATAGAAGAGGCTGAAATCTAGGCAGAGTCATACATACTGTTTCCGTCCTTGCAAAGCTCCTAAGATTTGGGTCTTTACCTTGAGGTAATAAGAAGCCACTGATGACTTTATAGCAGAGGAAAGGCATATTCCATTGCATTTTGGAAAGATAATTCAAAGTACAGGAGAGAGAACAGACAATGGGGGCACAAGAGCAAATGGAGAGCAGTGTAGCAGATACGCTGATGTGTATCCCAGGTCCCCACTTCAGCACTGAGGCACATCTTTCCAGCTACAGAACAGTTGGTTGCTGACAACCCACAGTTAAATCTCTCTTTGAGAATAGCCCTTGGCTTTAAGGAAGCTGCCACAGGGAGGCTATGCCCCTCCCTGGAGACAGCTGGCATCAGATGACTAATCAGAAGTGCTACAAAGGCTTTATTTGAGGTGGCTCTGAAGGGCTATCTGTGCTCCAGAGCTCCCCGTGGGATCAACTGGGATCTCATCATATTTGCATTTGAGGTCTCATCACTCTCATCTGAATTACAGTTTCACTTCTCCTCCGGCCCAATCCTGCTACCCTCACTCCTCATTACTCGTGACTCCTGAAACAGTCCTCAGTAATCTTTCTGCGTGCAAATCTCCATCTCAATGGTTTTTTCCTCAGGAGTCTTAACCCAAGACAGCATGACAAATGGAAGACTACAGGAGCCTAGCAATGAAAACAGGGTAGCCTCGACTATGGTAGAAGTGAACACTGGGGAGAGAAGTATGCTGATTAAACTTTTCAAGGCCCAAGGGCCTGAGAATCATATGAGAAAAGACACCATTTGCAGAGTCAAGGAAAGAAGTTTACTCCTTCCTAGATTAGATGCTTCCAACTTCCCTAGAGGTTGAATGGAAGAGAACAGTCATTTCTTCACACACTGGCCCAAACACAATTTCAAACCTTATCCCCATTCTAATAACCACTAATGCTCCTGCTGCCATTGGCATCTGCCATAGTATGTAATGTGCTGGGAGCTGGCTGCCTCCGGAGCTCAAACTCTTAAGACTGGAGCAGCTGTTCCAGCTCTAGCTCTCCTGTCTGATTCTTTGTAGCAATGTCACTAAATTTCCAACAGTCAGTTTACTTTATGGCCTTTTCCCCCCTCTCTCTTTGTAATGCTGCTGCCGCCCAGTGCAGAGGCTGCCAAGAGGCTCGATTCCAAACACAGGGCTTTAAAAAGGTGAAAGATGAGATGATGTCATGGCATGGAAGGTAAAAAGCCCCTTTCTTCCTCCAGAGTGGTTTAGCCAATAAAATTAATATGCTTGTTTAAAATTTAAAATAAAGACAAGATGGTTCAATTTTTCAATAAAGAAGTTTGGCAGGAAGGAAGGGAGTTATTAGCATGCTGATCAGGTTAAGGGGGAACCCAAATGTAGACAGATCATCCTGAAGCCACACTGAAGGGCCTCACCTCCTCCCTTCCCTCTGCTGGTTGCAGAAGGAGCTGCCACCGTGCAGCTCTAGCCAAGGGACAAATGGGCAGGCAGAGTAGGAGCTGGTGGAAGCTGTGGGCATCGCACAGTTGGCCCGCTTGAGCCAATAAGAGCAGTGACCAATTCAGAACCACTCTCAAAAGATATTCCAGGGCTTAGCAATGACAGTCCCCCCTCAGCCTCCCTCTCTGTAGCTGTGGCCCAGCCCTTCTTGCCATTTGTGGCAACCATCAAACAGATGAACTTTGCAAAGCCTCATGTATTCCTGGCAGCTCTTCTGCAGTGCTTCGGTCTCTTGCTCTTTCTCCCCAACTGGCTACAGATGGATCAGCATTTCCTCCACAGCCAGAATGTCAGAACCAAGTCTCAAAGGGGCAATTTCATTACCTCACCCTCTGCTTCCACCTTCCAGTCTCCCCATGACTCACTGTTCAAAAGAATGACTGTAGCTCTCCACTGGAGGATGACGTTGACATTGAATCTGTATTCAAAGTTGGAGAAACTTGAAAAATTCCAAAGATTTGAAAGGACTTTCCAAAGGACCTGCTCACTCCTAATAGCCTGTGTTTCACCAGGATATAATACTTGCAAGACTATAAGATTCTGTTTTACAAAATGCTCTCTGCTCTCACATACATTATCATGAGTGGTACACATATTATTATCCCATTTTCTAGATAAGAAAACTGATGATCATAGGGAAGCTGTGTAGAGTAAGAACATTTTTTGCGACTAGTCTGTGTATTAGAAGCTATGTGGAAGCTTTACCCCATAACCCAACTAAGTCTTCACAATCAGCCCTGAAAGGCAGGAAATTATATCCCATTTAAAATAAGGAAATGGAGACAGTATTTACTGATCACCCAAAATCACATAACTGGCCTCGGATCTGTAGCTGGGCCAGGTTACTTTCAAATACTTCCCCTATACTGGCTGCAGGTTTACTTCATTTTCCTGGCAGATAAATCGGTCCCTTCATTCCTCAGCTGCCCTTCCAAGTTGGAATGTCTAACAAACTCTCTCCCCAGTGAACATATTTTCATGCACCTGTTAAAAACCACAAAATGCCTTTAATACACCTGGAAAGACAAGTTACTCACACCACAATTCTCATTTTCATTCAGCATCAAAACAGGGAATAAATCCAATATTGTCATCACCATCATTGCCACCTCCATTAGACCCGATCATTATCATTATCATCATTATCTTCATCAAATCCTGTCTTTGGAGCTCCCTCAAGCACTTTGCCTTCCTTAGCAGGCATTTTATAGAGGACAAAACAGACACACTACATGCTTCTGAGTTGCATTTTATGGTAATGGTCAGTGAGAATTTAGTCTCCAGAGCTAGTGGAAATGAATGAACATTTAGGATCAGTGACTTAGGAAAATTCAATGGTTGAAAAAAGTAATAGGAATCTGTTTACAAGACAACCTTCATAAATAGCATAAAATGAATATGCTTCTCCAAAAAGGAATTAATTAACATTTACTGTGCATTTTCTATCTATTAACTAAACATCGCTACAAATGGCTTGTGGAATGGACAATTTATTCCCACCCTTTGGGTTTTCAACACTAATGGTGGAAGTGAGACAGGAAAATGCTTGATGCATCAGCAAAACAACCACTCAGTCAAGGTTCAGAGGAGTTCTGTAAGGATGTAACAGTACAGAGTTGCATGTATCCCTTTCTCCACAGTCCCCCTCATCGCCCCCACATTCACTCTGCAGAACAGAAGGACTTCCAGGAAATGTCAACAAGCGCCTGGCATTCCAGACAAGGCCAGTTGCATTCCCAACACCTAGCAGAGTTCCTGCTGCATCACACACATATAATACATATGTGTTAATTAATTAATGACCAAACTCACCTCTTCTAATTGCTCTGATAGTCTCTTTGCCAACATTATTTCTCATTGTATATTGCAATTTTCACTTTTTTCCACCCAAAATAAAAGCAACTCTGAAAAGTATGTCATAGAATCAATAGTAATCACTTTCCTATTTTCAGTCTTTTCATATCATTAGCAATCTGAAAATAGAGGCAATTACTTCGTATTTGTTCCACCTCTTCGAAGCCCCAAAGCACGTATTTTTCCTTTCTCTCCAATGCTGCTTGTTATCAGTTTTCTTTTCCCCAACTCACCGTGAGTTGAAAGACAGGGATCCTACCTGGTGGCATCCTTGGCTACTTGTTCAGGAGCATGTTCTTAGTGAGTGCTTAATGAAAGTTTTTTTTTTTTTTTTTTTTTTTTTTTGAGATGGAGTTTTCGCTCTTGTTACCCAGGCTGGAGTGCAATGGCACGATCTCGGCTCACCGCAACCTCCGCCTCCTGGGTTCAGGCAATTCTCCTGCCTCAGCCTCCTGAGTAGCTGGGATTACAGGCACGCGCCACCATGCCCAGCTAGTTTTTTGTATTTTTAGTAGAGACAGGGTTTCACCATGTTGACCAGGATGGTCTCGATCTCTTGACCTCGTGATCCTCCCTCCTCGGCCTCCCAAAGTGCTGGGATTACAGGCGTGAGCCACCGCGCCTGGCAATGAAAGCTTTTTATTTTTGAATGGAATCAAACACCGCTTGTTCTCTAGAAACCTAAAATATTTCTTTATTTGGGGTATTCGAGATGCAGTCCTTCCCAGAAACAGAGAGCGGCCTCAATGACTGTGGACTGACCCTTCCCTCCAGAGGTGGCAGAGATTCTGCTCATCCCGTCGTTAGTGAGTCACGGGCGAGGGAGAGCCAACTCTGAAATCCATTCTTCTGGGTTTTAAGAATGTAAGTGATAACCCTGCAAGCTGAGTTAATGAAGCCTATGCCTTAGCGATGACTTAGATGCACTGTGTGGCCAAAACACAAAAACAAGGGCATTCACAAGGCTCCGCAGTTTGGTAGGGAAGAGTGAGGTCTGGAAAGCGGGGTTGGGGAGATGATTAGCACCAATTTCATTAACTTACAGAAAACCATTAGTGTTCAACTTATGGACAAAAAAATTCCCTCTTGGCTAAACTAATTCATTTTCCAGGTTGGGTTTTCCTGTGTGTGTCTGAGTGCATGTGTGCTGGGATGTGTGGGAGTCATTCTTTTTTCTGCTGCATGGTTGATATGTGCATGTGTCTGGGATTCATTACGTGACTGAAAATATAAGCAGCTGGAAATTCATGGGACACAAAGGCAGAGCTCATTACCAAGAACATTAGAGACAGGGCCCATGGGGATGTAAATTGTTTAATGATAAATTCATAGAATTATTTGGCCTTTGACCCTGCTGACCACCCTCTTAGACATAATTCTTTCTACTTTGAGCTTCTACAACCCCAAAGTTCGTTGGCTCTCTTCTTGTCACTTGGCTCCCTTCTTATTCAAATCATAGATCTCAACCCATCTGAAGAATATGAATATATCCCAAAGTATTTCTATAGCACCATCCTTGTCTAACTACCCAATTTCATTGGATGAGCTCATTCACCCCCATTATGTTCCAAAATGCAATTCCCAAATTACATCTCCAGTCCTGACCTCCTTCCAGGCTCCAGACTTATTATGTAAGCTCTCATTTATTCTCTTGTTTCTATATCAGCTGATGGCACGAGCACACAGTCAGTTTCTCAAGATGAGGCCTCAGATCTGTCTTCCATCCTTCTAGCCTGCATCCTCACTCTCAATCTGTGGCCAAGTGAAACTGATTTTCTACTATGAATTATGTTTTTGTCTAAAAAACGCTCATCATGTTTCAGGTCCTGCCTTAAGAGCTTTACAACTCTGTGAGGAAGGCACTATACCTGTCTCCATATTAGAGGGAAAGAAATGGAGATATTGAGAGGTTAAGTAACTTGCTCAAGGTTACACACTTCAAAAATGACAGAGCTGGGAAAACCCAGGTGGCTGGGTTCAGCATCCCTGTTCTTGAATCCTGTACTCTGCTGCCCCTACATATCCAATTCCAATGCCTGGTCAAGTCACTGTCTTTCAATTAACAGCCATCTCTTCATCTTCTTCCTGCACAGCAGATTTTTCTTTCTAAATCACTAGGCTCTTTTCTAATATATCTAATCTAATCTGACTTAAGTAGATCTGATATCTACCAATTAAAATCCAAACTTTCCAGAACCTCTGAGGCCCTTCAGAGTATGTCCCTGACTCACCCCCAACCTCATGTCCTGCTACTCTTCTTTTCCAAACAACTTGCCTCTGTCCCCTCCTCCTTCTGGCCTTTCTTTAATAATAATTATGCTAGCATCAAAGTATTGAGTGTCTAGGATATATCAGTCTTTGTAATAGGCACTTTATATATTTGTTCTCACTCATTATCATAGCAACCCTACAACGTAAGTATTTATCATATCTTCTCTTTGCCAGTGAGGAAACTTACACTCTGAAAAATTAAAGCTAACCTAAGGCCTCTTTGGAAGCAAATGGTGTAGTTAGGATTTGAATATAGATTCTGAACACTTTTACACTGTTGGTGGGAATGTAAAAGAGTTCAATTATTATGGAAGACAGAATGGTAATTCCTCAAGGATCTACAATCAGAAAAACCACTGACCCAGCAGTCTCATTACTGGGTATATACCCAAAGGAATATAAATAATCTACTATAAAGGCACATGCACACATATGTTTATTGCAGGACTATTTACAATAGCAAAAACATAAAACCAACCCAAATGTTCATCAATGATAGATTGAATAAAGAAAATGTGATACATATATACCATGGAATACTATGCAACCATAAAAAGGAATGAGGTCATGTCCTTTGCAAGGACATGGATGAAGCTGGAAGCCATTATATTCAGCAAACTATCACAGGAACAGAAAACCAACCACTGCATGTTCTCACTCATAAGTGGGAGTTGAACATTGAGAACACATGGACAGAGAGGGAACCACACACACTAGGACCTGGTGTGGGGTAGCGGGTGAGGGGAGGGAAATTAGAGGATGGGTCAATAGGTGCAGCAAACCACCATGGCACACATACACTTACGTAACAAACCTACATGTTCTGCACGTGTTTCCCATTTTTCATAAAGAAAAAGTAATATAGGTTCCAAATTCACATCATTTTTCCTATTCAACCAATCAACAAATGTATGTAAAAGTATACAAATAAATCTTAGAGGTATTTTCTGGGTTGCAAACGTGCCATTTGACAATATTGCTGTGCATGTACCTGGGAAATGCTCTTCGGAGTTCCTTAGGACATTCACAAAATGTAGTGGTAGGGATGCGAGGTGGAGAAAGGACTACTGAGTTAAGGCTGACCTGATCAGAGAGAGCCAGTGCTCCAGGCCACCTGGCTGCACTCCACTCAAATAACCAGGAACGCCAATCCCAAAGAAGCATTAGCTAATCATCATCAGAAAACAAACAAACAAACAAACAAGTGAGTTGCCAATCATATAGCCTAAGCCTTGTAGCTTAAATGAAGGGATGGAAGATTCATCCGATTCATAACTTGGCAGCCAGAAACAAGTAAAGATGGTTTTGTTAGAAGTTCCCCTGAAGTTTTCTTTGGCTCCTGCTGTGCAAAGGAAGGAGAACACCTGGCTTCCACCAATTGTGCAAACTATCCCCACATCATAAAGTAAAGGGAAGTAAGAGAGAGAGCCTCATAAAGCGTATGTTGAGCTGCTGAGCCTCCTGCTGCCTCCCTCCTCACTCAGCCAAGTTATCCACATCACCAACACTAGAGGGCACTCTGCCTTCTAGGAGCCAAAGGCGTGTGCTTGGCCCCGGAGTTTGGGGATTATGTGGTCCACACACAATATCTTCTCTCATCCCGATGCAGATCACCCCAATTTATATTTTCTAGCAGGGTACAGGGTGTTATAGCAGAGGAGACTTTGGAGTCCTTCTTCTTGCCAAGTACAGGAAATAAATGTTTTTCTCCCCAACTATCATGTCAACTTTTTGCCTGAATCTCAATTCCCTATAAGGGGATGAATAGAAAGAACCACATGTGGTGAAAAACTCACCCTAGGGCTCCATACTTTGAATCTGAAACTGAGAGTCCTGTTTCTCCCAGTGTTGACATCTATCCTCGGCTAAAACCTCCCTGGTCGCTTATTGCCCTGGCCATAGTCCTCTAATCAAAACTACTAATTAGAAAAAGTGACTAGAGGTAAAGGAAGATGTTTTATTTCATTTAAGCTGTTATAACAAAATATCATAAACTAAATGGCTTATAAACAAAGAAATTTATTTCTCACAAATCTGGAAGCTGGGGAGTCCAAGATTAAGGCAGACGTGTCTGATGAGGACCTACTTTCTGACTCAAAGAAGGCGAATTATTGCTACATCCTTAAATGGTAGAAGAGGAAAGTGGTTTCTCTGAGTTTTCTTTTATGAGGACTCCAATGACCTCTCAAAGGTCCTACCTCCAGATACCATCACTTTGGGTGGTTAAGATTTCAACATTTGAATTTGGAAGGAACACAAACATTCAAACAATAGCAGAGGAGAATGAATGAGCTTAACAGGATGCTAGCTAGCTATATGTTAGGCAAGTTACTTTGGTTGGGGGGATAGCTTTGTACATGTATCTTCTCAATCTTTACAGTTGGCCAATGAGGTCAATGGCACAATCCCATTTCACAGATAAAACTGAGGTTCAGGGAGACTAAAGAATATGTCTGGGTGCAGCATAGATATGAATAACAGAATGAGAATTCAAATAGAAAAATAATTCCAAAGGCCATGCTTTAGACTAGAGGTTAGCAAACTACGGCCAATGGGTCAAATACAGCTTACCACTTGATTTTGTGCTAATGTTTTGTTAAAACACTGCCATGCCCATTTGTTTATGTAATTGCCTATGCCTGTTTTATACCACAACAGTAGAGTTGCATAGTTGTGACAGAGACACTATGGCCTACAAAACCTAAAATATTTATCCTGTGGCCTTTTACAAAAGGTTTGCCAGACTCTGTTCTAGGCATATGTGATGTGAGGCACAAAGAAAAGCCCTGACTTCAAACTTTTTCACAGTAATGCCTAAAATTTTACTTCTCCTTTGAGATCAGTATCGTCCTATGGCCCTATCAAATTTGAGGCATTGAAGCAGAATTGTACATCCACATCATAATTTACGAATACCTTAAACAGTAATAGGGTCTAGGGCTTGTAGGGGATTGAGGGTTCTGGGCAATGAATTTCAAAACTTCTCATCTGTACAACTGGCAAAGAGGAGGTTTGGACTGTTTAAAGGACTGTATCACTAAATACTGTGACATGTTTGGCCTCGAGCAACTTTGCTGTAGGACTGAACTTAACTGAGCAAAACACAGTTGGGGGCTCCTTCCCATTTCATGAGTGTGTCATGGATCCCAGGTTTTCCGGCAGCATTGAGAATTCAGCGGAGCTCTGGCTCCTGGATCAGTGCTATTCCAGGATCTCCAGATCCAACAGCAATGAAAACATAGTGAAGCACTAGTAGATTCCTTGCTCCCCTCGCATCTAAGGGGAGTTTCTCAGAGGAGTTAGAACAGATTCATAGCTAGGAACAGCATCTCTGTGGAATTTCCTGGAAATGAGGCTGAGCACTTCTTGCACAGCTGGTGAAGCAGCAAGAAGACACAAGGATAATCTGAGAGTATGCTTTAGGAATTACTGGGAATACTTTGAATAGGGAAACCATGAAAACTTGGACTTCTAGCTCTTTAAGATTTAGAAACTGAGGCTCAGTGCCATTGAAACTAAGTTTTTTATGTTAATCAAGCCATACTTGTACTCACAAGCTGACAAAGCTAATGGGCTTTGACTTTCATATCAGTCAGCTGTAACAATGAAGATTATACCACCACTACCCCCCTTCAGGAGTTAGAAAGTAAATTATTTTCAAGGCACTTAGCATTTGTTTTTCTCTATGAGGTGGCTCTGACAGCTAGGTTAAGCATCTTTCCACTCACTATGCAGCTATAAAAATAGGACCTATAATTCTCCGTTGCCCTACCATCAAATCAAAACAACTCCAACATGTGTAACCCAAGCTGTCCTCCCTCCTGCATCTTGTCTCTTTCTTATAGTAGTGCAACCGTTACAGCTTTTGTAGCTAATTAGATCTTAATTTTAATCCCAGACATTATCTTTAATGGTTATGTCATGTCAACTTGAACAATTTATTTAGCTCTTCCAAATGGCTATTTCTTAATTTAAAAGTTGGGTGATAAAATATCTACGTCACAATGAGATGGAGTATGTAAATTGTGTTGCATGGTATCTTCTGGTTGCTCAGTAATACATTTTATGCTCAAAATACCAGAATGAATCATTGGTCTGATGGTGAAGGAGCCATGGGTCATCCTCCTCTTTCTTCAGGCAAATCTTCCTTCTGACTACCTCTAACCCATTTCAGTTATCAGGGCTGGGTCAGTGACTGGTAGGGTTCCATATCATCTCCCTGCTGCTTCTGTCTTCTTACCTGTCTCTTCCATTTCCTGGGTTCCTTTTCTCTTTTTTTTTTTTAGAATTTTAAGAGGGAGGATTTACTCATAAACCAGCAAGTGCACTATCTATAAAATGACATCATGATAGATTTCATCAGTCTTAGATTTACACATAAGGCAAAAAATAAAACAAAATAAAATCATCAAGTATCAGGCATCGACAATAACTCACAGGAGATACTAAGACTCAGAATGGTTAGAAGACACTCACAGCCCCTGTGTTTTCCTTTTTCACATGTGGTTAGTTCCTTGATCGTGATAATGGCGGTTGTAATGATGAGGTTGGTGTGGCAACCATTTGTTAAATATCTGTTACATATCACATATTGTATTTGCCCTTTACATAGGGAGTCTTAATCCTCTACAACTCTGTATGATGGCTACGATGTTCATTTTATAAGAGGGCACTGGAGTTGACTTGCCCAACTGCTCGTAAGTAGCTGAGACAGAATACAAATTCAGTTCTGACTCTAAAATCCACGCTGTTTCCTCTCTGTAACACTGCCTTTTACATGTAGGCTTACCACAAATTTGTTCCTGTTTCATTTGCCCTTCCTTCCTCCTTTATTTCTTCAGTCTTATTTCTTTCCTCGAAAAAATATTTTTTAAACCTCATTTTTTTTCTGTTTCCCTTTCTTCCTAAGAAACACATTTGAGAAATCATTTTTAACAATATCAAATCATTTTTATTGGCGCTCTGCAAAAATGATAGTGGTGTCACACCAGGCACTCTGAAAGGCTGGTATATTATAGAGGAAAACTGCTCAAACTGCAGCTTCCTGCTGTGGTGCTGTTCACAACTACTTCTTAATCTGCTACCCTGGGGCTATGAATGACAACCTGTAAAAGTTCTTAGAAAGTTAAAGCTAGGAGGGAAAAAGACATCTAAATTCACATTCACTTATTTATCCAATGTATATTAAACTTGAACTATCTGTGAGACTCTGTACCAGGCACTGGGGATAAAATGGTAACGAAGCCTTGGAATCTGCCCTCATGGAGCATATAATCTAATGTGAGAATACAAACAAGTGGCCGGGCGTGGTGGCTCACGCCTGTAATCCCAGCACTTTGGGAGGCTGAGGAAGTGGATCACGAGATCAAGAGATCGAGGGCATCCTGGCCAACATGGTGAAACTCCATCTCTACTAAAGATACAAAAATTAGCTGGGTGTGGTGGCAATGCACCTGTATTCCTAGCTACTTAGGAGGCTGAGGCAGGAAAATTGCTTGAACCAAGGAGGTGGAGGTTGCAGTGAGCTGACATCATGCCACTGCACTACAGCCTGGCGAAAGAGTGAGACTCCGTCTCAAAAAAAAAAAATACAAACAACTAAACTGTAATTAATTTGTATCTTGTATCTTGATTGGGTATCAAGATAGATTCGTGGAGGGTGCTATGAGAGAAAAGGAAACATCTCAGACACAGAACTTGGGTCAGTGGCACAATCTCTTAGGATGACATTTAAACTGAAGGATAAGTTCACATTAGTCAAGTATACTGGACAGCTTCTTTCTAATTGCCCCACGTTTTTGTCATTTGCTGAATAACAAACTAACTCAGGAGAAATTGGGAGATGAAATAGGGCTCTCAACTCATGAAAATAAGCTGATAATCCAGCTCACCAAGCTGAGCTCATCATAGCCTGATTTGCTATAGATTGTAAGAGTCTGGGGGTTCAAGGAGGCTGGAGAACACAAACACTGTCTCCACATACCAAGAGCTGTCTTCTAGCTTAGTCATAGAATTTGCAGTATCCGCAATGCCATCATGGGCTGAAAGTTCCAGGCCACCATTATAAATCTTGGTTTTGGTGCATAAGAAACTGAATGGAGGGTATCACAAACATGTTATATGGGGAAAAGTGATGACATAGAGAAATGACAAATCAAAGCCCACACAATGTTCAATTGAAATGAATCCAAAATACAGATCAAAATGAATATGAAATTAGACAACATTAAAGGGAGAAGTCTCTCTGCCCCTCAACAATGAACTACATAATCATAAATTTACTCTGGAAATATATATTTTAAAAGACATTTGACAAAGAATTATAATAAACATGCTTAATATGCTCAAAGAGATAAAGGAAGAAATAAAAACTATTAGCATTTGCAAATTTTAAAAGTACAAATGGATATAAAAGAAAAACAATCAGAAATGTTAGAAATAATGCATGTAGTCAATGATACTTAAAAAGTCAACATATGTAATAAATTAAAGATTGACATAGTCAAAGAATTAGTGAAATAGAAAATACCATTGAGAAATTCATCCATTTCCTTGTATAAGGATACAAGGAAATAAAGGGTAAAAAAAGTAATTAAAAGACAGGAAGAGAGTTTCAGAGACTCTAACATATATCCACCAGAGTTCTAGCAGGAAAGAATTATTTTAAACACACACATACACACACATACAAACACAGTTTTATACACATACACATATATATGTGAGAATTTTCCAAAATTGAAGAATCCTAAGTTCTCAGATTTGAAGTACGCTTTAAGTGACAAGAACAATATATAAAATAAATCTATATCTGGGCCCATTATAATAAAACATAGATCATCAAGAGTAAAAAGAAAAACTTAGAAGTTATTGGAGATGTTCTAGCTAACCCTAGCATAAAAGCAGCTTCCTGAATCCTAAACTCTATACATTTGACCAAAATGTCTTAAGCTCAACAAGAAACTCAAAACCAACACAAACCATCTCTTCAAAATTAGTAGAAGATAAATAACACCACAAACCTGTAAGTAGGGAAAAACCCCACCACATTCCAATGGCGCTCCCATGACCACTGCAACTTTGTAGGTTTAGAGGGTGGTAAGTTGCCTTTGGGATCTTCAGGGTAAAAAAGAAAGAAATGCCTAAGACTTAATATAAAACCCAGATAAAAATAACTACCAGAAAGAGAATGTGCAAGGTCTAGGACTTGGTAGTTTATAGTACTGAAAACAGAGAAAAAGCTTGAAAGTGAGTGAAACCAGAAGTTCTACTGATATCTCTAAAAAGCATTTTTGGGGAAGAAGGCAGAAAAAGACAGCTACCCTCTTAAAGATGTGGCATTAAAGCAACATAAGAAAATGGAAAGAAAAAGTTAAGCGTCTCGCAGAAAGAAAAGAGGAATACAAGTTACACCAACTCCTACCCTAAATGATTATCCACTAAAGAAACTGCACTTCACTATTCTACACAAGAAAGTTGTCTTCAATAGAAAGCCCTGTCACTGAAGTGCCTTGGAATATTATAAAAACAAGACCTCAGACAAAGTGTATATAGAATAAATGTTAAAAAAAAAAAAAAGTGAGAATCTGAATTCACACAGCTCAAGAAAAGTGATCATGAGATAAAACTAGAATCCTATATTCAAAATTTAATTTCCTTAATCATTTTTAGATATTAAAATACCTAAAGTCAGAAATTTAAAAATGAAGAATACAAGCAAAAAGTAACTTGAAAAATGCAATAAATCATGGTTGTACTTCAGAAAGAAATTAAAGAAAAAAAATCTCAAAAATGAAGACAAAAATTACAAAGTGAGGAAAAATAAAATTAAGTTATGAGAGTCACTGAATAAAGACAAAAAGAACAACAAAGAATGAACATGAAAAAATGGAGTAAAATGAGTCAGAGAAAAAATGGTTGAAAAAGAAAGCAAAGAAAATCCAACATATGTATAATTGGAGTCACTTAAAGGGCACTCTCTATATATATGATATATATAAATGTATATATGTTATACACATATAATACGTACATTGTGAGTATGTGTGTGTGTGTGTGTATATATATATAATTATTTCAGAAACTTTTCCAGAAATAAGAGAAAAAGAAAATCTACATATTGAAAGGGTTCATCTTATACCTGGGAAAATCGACCTGGAATGATCAACTCTGAGACAGAGTCTAATAAAACTGAGGACTTAACTAATTATGATAAATGTAACAAAACTGCACAGGTATCCAATTTCTCAAGCAGAAACCTACAAAGAAAAACAAGAGTTAACAGTAATTTCAAAAAACTCAAGGAGAGAAAGTAGGAGCCAAGGATTGTATATGAAACTAAGCTCTTCTGCAAGCAGCAAAGCTACAGAAAGACAACTATAAATGTGCAAGAATTCAGGAAAATACTCTTCTTAGAAATGCTCTTCTTAGAAGCATTTCCTAAAGGATTTACTAGAGGACAAGCTCCATGCAATCAAGAGACGACTGGAAAAATTTAACAAAAGAACTAATAGTGAGAGATGAATACATTTAATCAAAGATTCAAGACTAAAACAGGGGGGCATGAATGAGAAAATAGTATGTAAACATTCTGTGTTCTGATAAAGTGTAAAAATGTAACTGAATATGAGAAAAAGAGAGAGAGAAAGAGAAAATTAAAATTGAATAACTGATCATTTAATAGGAAATAGGAGTCAAATGGTATAATTTAAAACCAACAAACAGTAGTAAAAAGTGAAGTAGAAGAAAAAGGGCACCATAAAATGTATAGACACAAAACTAATCATTACATTAAATATATAAACCTTTCTAAATACTAAAAGACATTTATTAAGAGAACAAAGAATGATAACAAAGATTCTGTTGCATAAAGTAATATGACAGTGTTGAGACTGAATATATTAGTCAATTAGTCACATCAACGAATATAACTAGGCTTAATTTGAATTTTCTTTTCTTTTTTTGAGACAAGGTCTCTCTCTGTCTCCCAGGCTGGAGTGCAGTGGCACATCACTACTCACTGCAGCCTTGATCTCCCAGGCTCAGGCAATCCTCTCACCTCAACCTCCTAAGCAGCTGGGATTACACATCATCATGCCTGGGCTAATTTTATTTTTGTTTTTGTAGAGACAGGGTTTCACTATGTTGTCCGGGCTGGTCTCAAATTCCTGGGCTCAAGCTATCCTCTCACCTCAGCTTACCAAAGTGCTAGGATTACAAGTATGAGCCACTGCACCTGGTCTGAGTTTACTATTAAAAGAAAATGATTTCAAATTGACTCAAAAGTAAAGCCCAACTCTGTGCCGTACAAGAGAAAATCTAAAATAATGTAACTCAAAGAGGTTTAAAATAAATGGATAGAAAAAGAGATTTAAAGGTAACAGAAAAAAAGAGACCAAGATGGCAATCCTAATATAAAAGTAGAATTCAAGGAAAAAACCATGAATGAGACAAAGTATATTTTATAACATTAAAAGCCAAAATTTACAATTTTATATGTGTGTGTACATATATATGTACACAGACATATATATATATATATATATCTCAAACAACTACCTATATAAAGCAAAACTACAGGAGATGCAAAAGAAATAGACAAAAAACCACAGACTAACAGGAGACTTCAACATGTTCTCAGCATAAGACAAGTTTAAGTTGACAATATTTAGGTAATGTTTTAGCAGACTGAAAAAATGCAATAAATAGTGCAGATACATATATAAAAACTCACCCTGATAATACAAAAATATAACTTCTCAAGAACAGCAAGCATTCACAATAATTGATCATACATTATTTTGCAAAGACAATGTTGGTAACTCTCATAAAGTAGAAAAATTACAAAAATACTCTCTGATCACAATGTACTATAACTAGAAATTTAAATTGACACTAAACACTAAAATAGGCTTTCACCGGAAAACAAATTTCAATTGAACACTTTTTTAGTAAAAGGAAAAATACAAACAGATATTAAAGAATTTCTATAAAATAATACTAATAAAAATACTATATATCAGAATCAAGATATATTTACAAAGGATGATTAAAATAAAATTCACAGCTTTGAAAACTTTATCAATAAAATCTAAAAATGAAAATAAATTAAATACCCAGCTCAGAACTTAGGAAAGGACAACAAAGCAAACTGAAGGAAAGCGCAAAGAAAGACTAAAGTTAAATGGGAAAGTTAATGAGGTAGAGAAAAAAATTAAATAAAAAGTTTAGTTTTTAAAACTGTATCACCAAAATAGACAACTTGCTAGCCAATTTAATTTTAAAAATAGAGAAAATATAGAAATACAGAATGAGAAATGACAAGGGATAATATTAATACAGAGGAAGATTTTATATCATGAAATGAATTTGCATATATGTGTAAAAAAATTAGAGAGCTAGATGAAATGCATAATTTTCTATGAATATTTAATTTACCAAATTTACTTGGTAGAAATAGAAAGATTAAATGATCAATTTCTGAGGAAGAAATGGCAAAAGCTATGAAGGAGCTATCCCACAAAAAAGCACAAGTCCAGGTGGTTTCACAAGGGAAATGTTACTAAAGCTTGGCGGTTACCAGATAGGACTAATGGTGTATCCATTGTCTCAGAGAACAGAATATGGAAGAGAACTTTCAAATTCCTTTAATAAAGCAATTGTAATGTTTATATCTAAACCTGAAGAAAAATGTTATAATTATCTTCAAATATGTTGAAAAGACATTTAACAAAGTAAAACACCTATCTTAATAAAAATACTTAAGATTGTAGGAATGGATATCATTTTCTTACCTTAATAAAATATATACCGATACCTCAGTCCTAAAGCAAAAATCTTACTTAATGGAGAACCATTAGAGATGTTCTAACTAGAGTGAGGAACAAGGCTAGGATGATCCTTACCCCTATTACATCTGATAATATATTGGGGATGTTAGCCCATAAAACTACAGAAGAGCAAAAAGCTAAAATTATAAGAATCCAAAAAGAAGTAAAACAATTGCTATTTGCAGATAAAATTATAATATGCCTGAAAACCCTTAGAGAATATGATAAACTAAGTCACTATTTTTTAAATCAGCAAATGAAAATGCTATCAAAATTAACATCTAAAAATTAGTAGCCTCCATATGCACAAATAATAATCAAGCAAATGCTATATAATGGAAAAGAAAGCCCTATTTATAATAGCAAATGCATAAAATAAAATAAACTTAGTAAGAAATATAGAAAACCTATATGAAGAAAACTTTTAAAAAAAAAAGGCAAAAACTACATTTGAACAAATGGGAAGATATTATTTATTTGAGTATAGGAAATCAGGTTTGGACTGAGTGTGCAATGTCCCCCGAAAATTGTATGTTGACACCGTAATTACCAGTGTGATGGTATTTAGAGGAGAGGCCTCTGGGAGGGGTTAGGGTTAGAGGAGGTCAGGAGGCCTCTGATGAGTAGGTCCTTATAAAAAGAGGAAGAGACATAAGATTTCCCTCCCTCCTTGCATGAGGGAAAGGCTGTGTGAGAAAATAACCAGGAAGCATGCCCTCCCCAAGAACATGACCATGCTGGCACCCAGATCTTGACCTTCCAGTCTCCAAAACATGAGGAATAAATACTTGTTGAAGCCAGCCATTCTATGGCAATTTGTTATAGCAGCCAAACTAAGACAGTATTTCAGTTGAGCAATCCCAGCTGAAGGCACACGGAATAGAAGCAACCCTTCCCACAAAGCCCTACCCAAATTGCAGACTTGTACCCAAATCTTGATTTCTAAATGCCATTCCCCACCAGAAGGAACCATGGCTTCTAGAGAAATGGCTGATTCCTGGTCTGGGGCAAACAAAGTAAAGGTAAGCCTAAAATATATTGTTATGCCAGAAAGTAAAGGAATAATAAAAACTATAAAAGCAGAAATATGTTATAAGGATACATAAGACACCTGGAAAAAGCTCCAACTGGCCAAATTTGGGGGATTTGATTATTGAAGTAAATAAAGACAGCAATAGATTACAACCTATTAATAAAATTGAACTCATTAATCCACACTATAAATAAATAAGCAAGCAAATAAATACATTAAGAAAAGAGAAAATTCATTCCTATAATAGAATGCTGACTTATAAAAATATAAGAAAAAAGTATAAATTTTGAAAACCACCTTTTTGCAATCATCATAGTAAGAATTGATCCAGGCTGGAATAATCATAGTTGTTAAATCTAGGGAACAGAAGAGCTTGATGGGAAGAGAGTACATCCCAAAGTATGTCCCCATATTCAATTATTAAGTAAAAAAAATTACTATTATGTTTTGGATAAACTGAACAATGCCTAAATCAAATGATCAAAATTAACATCATCTATAAAGGAGAAATAGACATGATGTCACTTCATAATACCCTGACAATAACAGTATCATTTATCTAGTAGTGCTTTCAAAAGTGAAAACCTTGATTCTAAACATGAGGAAATGTTAGAGAAATCACATTTAGGGACATATAAAGCAATACCTGATCCTAAACTGGAACTTACAAGAGAAAACCAAAATTACATTCCATAAAAAAATATTATCGGGAAAATCAAGAAAAGCGGAATAGGAAATGTAGATCAAAGTAATTGGTGTTAAATTTCCTGAATGTAATGGCAAAGATCACTTCTGAAGAGCAGAATATGAAACCGGATCTATATTCTCAAAGATTCTCTACTCTAATTGAGAAACAAAAGCTATCATATGAAACAATCAAAGAGTAATACAAAAAATTGGTGGCAAATTATCGCAACAGAAAGTGATGAACTGAACCAGTGACTTAAGAAGTCTTCACAGAAGAGGCGACATGTAGACGCAACCTGGAATGAGGAGTTGGTTTGAGGTAAGCAGCAAAGGAAGGACAGGCTATCCTTCGTAGACATAACACCAATGTAAACAAAGGCAAGGAGGTGAGAATAAACACCGCTCATAAAGTGTGTGGGAGATTTGGGGTAGAGAGTCAGTGATGGGGAACAATGGGAACATTATTTGATATGTAAGTGGGAAGCACCACAAATTTCAAATACACATCAGTTTGGTTACAAGAAATTAGATTGTGCAAACACCTGAGTCTTTAATTTTTTTAACTTGAAAAGCTTTAAATATTTTGCTTTCCAAATATTTCCCCAATTTTTAAAATTATTTTCCAAATAATTTCCAAATCTTTTCTTCCTAAGAGTAAGTCCTGTCTCATGAAGGAGACCTCTATCTACTGCTCTCTATAGAACTTTCTGTGATGATGGAAATATTCCATATCTACAATATCTAATATAGTGGTCTCATGTAGCTAGTGTGGCTAAGGAATTGAACTGAATGTGTAACGATACTTAAATTTAACTAACAAATTTAAATAGCAACAGGTGGCCACTGGCCACCATACTGCACATCAGTTTTGTACCAAAGCACTCTCACAGCAGGCATGAGTGATATAGACATATAGAAGTACACCCTCCTTTCTCATTTAACCTCTCACGTGTAGACACAGCTTCAGCACTCTCCTCCAACCCTTTATGCTGTAAAGGTAGCAGAACATTACATAAGGTATGACAGTATCAGAGAGCTTAGAAAATAATTAGGTCAGGGTTTCTCATTTCTGAAACGTAAAGATCACTCTAAGGGATCATGAAGGCTGAAGCTCTCTTTATAACTAAGCAAATACTTGGAATTCCAGCTTTCTTCCTTCTTTTCTTAAGCTCACCCTTTCGCCTGCTGTAATGAAGTCTGCATCTCAAGTGATCAAAGGCTTGAAGCAGTCTTCACGATGGCCTCCCACTAAGGCTCCTACAGGAAGGACATGGAGGGGTCATGAGGCTGGGAGCTCTTTTCACTGTGATCTCAGCTCCTTGAACCCCATGGCAGAGAAGCAAATTAAGCTACCCGCCTAAAAATTCAGCTCCCAACATTTTGGCACATTTAGGCTTTTCCTTGGGTATAAAAATCCTTCAGGCCCTTATGCTCAAGAATGTATATTTTCTCTCCTAAAAATAAGTGAGCAGCAGGTGCCATACCAAACAAGTCTTAAATGATTTAAGCTGCAGTTGGGAAGGCTCCATAATGTAATTAATTCCAGTTACTGCTCATTTGGAGCTGGGGGAGGCTTTTGATCTAGCTGCATGAATTTCAGATCATTTCTATTGGACAGTTATAATTTTGTTACCAGTCTTTGCAAGTTGAACTTATAGTGCATTTGGAGTAATGAGCATGCACAAGCACACACACGTCCCTATCAAAGGTCAACATCAGTCAATGCTGCTAAGAATAGGCAATATGCAATATTTAAGCGTTACTTTCCATTCCCTTCTAGAATTCCTCATGACATTTTATGCCTTGGCTCTGTTTTATCACTGCTAGAAAAATGCCATAAATAATTGGCTTGGGGTGGGCAAGAGAATGTGCTCAGCCTCTCTTCCGATTATAAAATGATGTTGAGTGTTTTGTAAAAGACGCATAGCAAACTTATTCCTGCGTGTTTAGATAAAGTCAATTCCAAATAGTTTATTCCATTGTTCCCATCAAAACATGCGAGACATTTCCGTGTTGTTTTGGCAAATCAGCATTACCACACCTAAAATTATTTAAATTTCCATAAAGGGTGACCAAAAACGGGTAAAAAAAATCATAGGTCAAACAAAATTTTTAGTTATGTTTGAAAGCATGCCCACGTTAGTCTTGAATATATATGTATAGAGCTACGTCTATAACATTATGCAAACAACATGCAAGACAGCATGAAACAGGAGGCTTCTCACGAGAAGGTGAGAAAGGTCAGTTGCTGCAACCTAGAGAAGGCTGAAGATGTGGCCTCACAGTGTTTGAAGACACTTGCAGTTCTCATGGATAGTGAGCATGTTACATTGAAAGAAGAGACCCAACGCGGGTACTCTGTTAATGAGCACATGCTCCCATGTGAACTTGCAAGGAGTAAGAAAGACAGGCAGGGGACAGAGGCCAGTGGACCTTCATGGAGGTAAGACAACATGAAATGCTTCTCTTTCTTTGTATCACAAATCCTAGGCAGGTGATATTAAACCAGTTTATTTCCAGATTCAAGTCTATTCCCATATAGTCACCTCTCAAAATGCTTTTCTCTGTGCCCTACATCTAAAGTGATCAGCTCTCTGATGAGTTTGTATGGATATTTCAGTTCCAAATGTAAAGCAAATAATTTCATGATTTGGTATCAAATGAACATTTTAAATCTCACTACTTATATGATATGCAAACAAAAAAAGTATAGTGTTTTATCACTCCCCTCCTCTAAAGCAATAGTGTTGCCCAATGCTGGAAAACATAAGCTGCTTTTTTTCACAGATGCTCCCTCTTTCTCTTAAGGCCATGAAATATTAATGCCATAGAGAATTGAACAAAGAATATATAAACAAACCCAAATACAATCAACATCATCTGAAATCAGGAAGTGAGAGTCAATGCTCAGTTGTAGTGGACTGCATTATTTCTCCCAATTCTTCACTTCCCCCAGGATCTACATCCTTTGCCACCTGACTTTCCAGCTGTTACCACTAAAGGGACAGAGTGTGTTTCCCCTACCGCTGACTTTGGGTTGGGTCACGTGAGATGCTTTGGCCAATACAATGAGGCAGAGATGACCGTGTGCGAGTTCCAAGTCTACACCTTAAGAAGCATGTACGCTTCCCTTGTCCTTTTATTCCTCTAGCATTGACATGAGCACAACATTCTCCAGCTTGCTCACGCTTACTTGCTCACAGGTCCTAAGCGTGTGCTGAGCCATGCGGAGCGGAGGTGCGCGAGTCACCACAGAGTGAAGCGGAACATCACCGGCCAATCTGGAGACCTGTGGTCATTAAAGCCACTCAGCTGAACCCAGACCAGATCTGTAAAAACTGAGGAGAAATGCTGATATGTGAATGATTCCAAGAGATTGTTGTTTCAAGCTATGTCTTTTGCAGAGATCTGTTCTGCAGCATTCTTATCGTAATGTCACTCTAATATCAGCCTCCACAGGACTCTTATAGCAAATACTGCTTTGGGCTACCACATCCAAATAGCAAACAGGTTTCTATCAATCTCAGAAATCCCTCACCTCTCTTTCCAACCCCTACCATCTCCCAATGAGGCCATTCCCCTTCCACCAGACCAAACATGAGAATCTTGCCTTCTCTTTACCCATACTGTAACTCAAACTTAACTCTCTGATCCTGTACATATATTTGACACCTTGTTTTCTTTCTCTAAGATTTAGATTTTTATTTGGTAAGTGGGGCTAATTTATAATAAGCTTTCATTATTGTTATATTGAGATAATGCATATTAACTACCCAGTTATATAGGAACACAGAACGCAAAAACCAATAACCACTACTAACCTGACCCTTAAAAATCACTATCTTTTTAATGAGTGACACTGAAATCTGGAGAAAATGTTTTCCCCTGATAACATCATTTACAAATAGTTAAGGCAAAAAAACTTGTCAACTAATCCCAACTTTTTAATAAACACTACTTAACATGTGACTTTGAAAATACCGGTTTTTTGCTCTCTTGTCTAAGTAATTCTGAAGTTTAGAGAATTCTTAAATTACCTGCAAAATGTTCCCATCTCCTTAGTGTTTAGTAGGTGTTTTAGTGTGATGAGCCTGAAAATCTGAGGCTCAAATGATCTATTAACATTTGAAGCATTCACTGAACCAATATTCAGGGAGCACCGAAAATACACCAGGCCCCAAGCTAGTTGGTGTATGAGACTAAGGGGGCATAAGATAATTTCTTCTCCCTGGCAAACTATGAAATAAAAACGTTGGGAAGTTGGTGCATTGACATAGTAACAACCACCCAAGATGGCATGTGCTGAGTCAATTATGAGTGAAGCTGACATTAACTGGAGTAGAAAATGAGGTAGAAAACAGGTGGAATACTTGAATTGGCATAATTTAAGGAGAGCTTAACAAAAGCACTGTGTGCACAAGGAGAGCAGAGCATATGGAGATGGCAAAGAGAATGCAGTACTGCAGGGGTGGTAACAGTGGAGCACTATCACCACCTCATGCCCGAAAGGGTGAGCGAAGAAAGCATTTACCAAATCCAGGAGCGAGAGAGCTGTGTGGGGAGGACCATCTGACGGGAGCTGTGATTTAATGGAGGAATCCAGCCAGGTGAAGGGCAAGGGAGCTTGTCGATGTAATCCATACTTGTCAGCCTCCCAGGAGAGAAAGCAAGGTCAAGAGAGAATCTCTCGAGTATATACTATATCTAAGTAAGAGCAAGCATAGTATTCTATCTAACATGCTAGGTCACAGGAACGAACACCCAAAAGGATACTTTCTTAGTCTATTGATAGAGACATACTCGTGAGTAAAACAGTAGACATTGTCAGTGAAAAGTTACTCTATCTGGACTCTGCCAGGCATTTGGAATTTGAATCATGTTAGAATAGCCCCTGGGAAACTCCCCTAAAAATCCAGAGGGCATTAGAAAAGATGAACCTTGGATGATATCATAGTAGGCTGGAACGTAGACTATAAATGAGGAATTCTGGGCTCTTTCCATATCTTTCCTCCAGGGCAAGAACACAGGTAAATGGCCCTCCAAATTATCTCCATTTTAACCCTGCTTGTTTATGGTCAGAAAGGTTTCTGCCAAAACACCCCATAAAAGAAAGAGAACAGAGACGGTAAGAGATTACCTTTTCAGCTAGGCTGCTATGTAAAGTTTTAAACATCATCAAACTGGACTATTTTCATGCTAGTTAAAATAGTTGGCACGAGATACTTTTCATGACCCTATTGTACTAAATTTTTACTCTTAGACTCTCCTTGTGGGGACTAAAGTTTACTATTTCCAATGGGACCCTGTACTTCCCGTCAACATAACTGTGGATGATGGTACCATTTATAAAAGAAATAACAATCACCTTCCATACTATAAAATATTGGTTTGGGATTTTCAACAGAGGTCTGAAGAGAAAGTGATATTTTGATATTTTCAGTTTCCTGCTTGCAAAATGCACTAGCCTGCATACATACATAGTTGCTTTCCAATTCAAAATGATGCTTTTGTTTTGAATCCCTGTAAGTCTTCCATCCTTCCCGCAATCTCCAAATGATTTTTTCATCATTATTTTCTTAGCATCATCAGTGGATGAGAACGCAAACAAAATTTCAAGTCTTCCCTGGCATCTCTGATTCTCTGAGGGTTCTATTTGTACGATCATAATAGGGATTGATTGTACTATAGGATAAATAACCTTCAGCTTATGTAGGAATGTTTTCAACATCGCAGTTTCCATTCGCACATGTTCTCAATAAGTAACTCATCAACCAAGTCTTATTTTCTGTGATTTTTAATGACCGCCTTAGGGCCTGTTCTTTTCCTAATATTGCAAGATAGTAGCAAATAATTCCATAGTTAAGATTTCAAAGGCACAATATTATAGACTTCTTATCTCTATTACCCATAATGAAAAACCATATTGCAGCCATAGTTTTCCAAAGGACTGTCTCACAATTAAATAGTATGCTTTTTGGAAATCTGGCTTTTGCTTTTTTCTATCTAAATCTTCTACTTAAAAATCTTTTGATGGCATCTAGTCTGTTTCAGGATAAATTCCAACCTCCTTGGTACAACGTTTATGCATTCCACAAATATTTATTGAGTGTCCTTTCTATCACGGGCACTGTCATAGATGCGAAAGGTATTTTAAATGTCATCCACACCAAGGTGCTTGGCTCTCTCCAATGTTCTACCCTTTCTAGACTCTGATTTTGCCTGTGTTGTAGCCCAGAGCACACTTCTAATCACCCCTCCCCCATTTTTCTGCAAATTCTTACTTCTCTTCTTGACTTTCCTAAGCAACACCTTCTGTGGGAGCCCTCTTCAACTCCCTTCACTAGAGTTTTATCATGATGTTGGCTGTGGGCATTTCTGTCTCTCCCCTAATCTGTGAGATCCACGTAAGAAAAGTTTCATTTTTGTTGATCCTAGGAACCTAGCATGGTGTACATGCTAGAAATGATTTGCTGAATGAATGAATACAAACCTAACCAGTAGAGAACAAGGTTACTAACTGAAACCCTGAGAAGAAATTTTCTCACCCGCAATTAAGAATTACTCAGCTGGAACTAAAAGCCATCATTGAGGCTACCAGCTATTCAGAAACTTTTCAGCACCAGGAGGTGGGAATCTGATAGACTAAGGGATTATAACCCCTGCCATGCACGTTACTTGCTTCCCATCGGCCCCATCACCAACACAGACCAGCAGAGTGGCTATGTCTTTTGGGAAGCTGCTTTGCAGAGCAGCACAGCCTCAAAGATGGGAGATAAGCCTCAGGAGCTCAGGGAGATCTGCCTGCTGTGAGTACAAGCCTGATTGTTGGAAGTAGGGTCACTGTCTTTCTAACTACATTGTAAATTTCTCCAAGGAAAGATGTTATATCGTACCTTCTTTATTATCCCTTCCCCAACCCTTTATCTTGCACAGAGCTGAATGCAACATATGCTTAATAGTACTCTTTCAAGGAAGAATATATTTCTGGGGGAAAAAAAGGTGAATGAGACTGCATTAGTTAGTGAACACCAGCTGCTGCAACAAGCATATCCCAAAAAAGTGTCTTCTCACAGTAGAGTTTCTCTCTTGCTGTGTGATAGTCCAGTACAAATGTACTGCCCAGACACTGCTTTGCTCTGGGAGGTGGTTTAGAGACCCTGACTTCCATCTTATGGTACCATCAACAGAGGCTACAGCATCTTCTTCATCTATCCAGTTGGGAGGGAAAGAAAACCTGAAGGCAGCACACTTGCTGCTTAAAAACCTTGGCCCAGAATGGCACACATCATTTCCCTTCCAATTACATGGGTTAGAACTAGTCACAGGGCCACACCCAGAAGCAAGCAGCTGGGAAGTGCAGGCCCAGCTGAGCAGCCTCTTCCCAGTAACAACTCTGCCCTGGAAAACAGAACCCCAATTTTGGTGTTCACCTCCTCTTTCCTGACACATAAATTCTTTATTTAGGAAGTTGAAATAAAGAGATATACTTCTATAAAATTAATCCCATTTCTCCAAAAATGAAACTTACTGTGATCATAACATACATCTGACTCATTCATCATTTCTATATAACCCACTTCGTTTGCTAGGATTACTGCTTAACGTCTAAGAATCTCCATAAAGAGAAAGAGCATTGATTTGAGTTCAGAGGTCTTTCTCTTGTCTTGAAGAATGTTCTGGATAAGATACAGCATTTCTCAGACTGTGTTGTGCAATACATTTGACTCTTCTGTGGAAATTTTTCCTAACAATTAAATTTGGGAAACCCAGCATGTTACACTTCCCTCTTGAAGTATAATAATGCATATTAGCACATATCACAAATACAAAAAAAAACACTCCTCAAATTTACTTAACCACTAAGTTTATATTATGAAGAACATCTGTGAATTCCAAAATGCTACAGAAGAGGGAAAACATAATAAAAATAAGAATTAGCTTTAATTGAAACCTCTTATGTGTTAGACACCATAAATGATAACAGCACCTTGCGAGGTAAGAATCATTTCTCCATTTACGAGAAGAAAATTAAGCTCAAAGAGGTTAAGCATCAAAGTTCCACCATTAAAATGTAATTTATTTGGGTCACTGAGAAAAATGACTGAGAGATCATGCATTTCAGTTCTTTCACGGATGCCATCTACGAGAATGACAAAAATGATGCTGTCAGCATTCCCAGCTTAATGCCAGATACATGGTAGGAGTTCAGCCAGAGCTTTGCAAGTCCAGTCCAACAAAACTTGCAAGAAACACTCTATTTGCTTTCTAATCAGCCTTTACTGACATGTGTATTCAGTAGTGAAAATGAAAGAAAAACAGAGGGGCATCCAGGGCTCCGAATTTAGAATTTCCCACAGAAGTTTCTCCCTCCGGGACCAATAAGTTCCAGTTCCCAAGAAGTGCTGGGACTATACAGGGACGAAATTTTTACCAAAAGCCTTGCTAGTTAAAGGTAACACCTCATTAAGCTGTAGAGGCCCACTCTTAAAATGCTTAGCTATTCGCTTAGGGAACCCAAAGAGTGGACATTGTGTTCCCATTTACTGCCCGTCTCCTGGAAATGCCTGAATTTCCTGAAATCATGATTGTATCATTTCCATCATTGCATTCCTTTGGGGAAAGAAACAGTTTAAAAGATTAAAAATGCTATTTGATCAGAAATCAAATCTTATAACAACAAATTATATTAACAAGTTGATTTGATTATATTAACAACAACAATTAATGCTACTTCTATGTATATCATACGCCAGATTGTTATGGGAAGAGTTCTTTATTCATTATCTCATTTAATCCTTATTTCCTTTTAAAATGGGTGTTTATCATTACCTTTTTACAGATAAGAAAATTGGGAGAGCGGTCAGAAAAGTTACACAAAGTCACACAGACAGTGGTAGAACTTAAGCTCCATGATTCCACAATCCAGATGGATGGGAGTCAAAGATCCAGGGTTGTTCCAATTCCCTATACTGCCTGCTCTTCAGGTTTCACATTTTTCATCCCCAAACCACTCTATAAGATTTCTTTCTACTTAATTCTTCTATGATCTACAAAACACAGTTTAAAAGTTACTTACTTCCTTCTAGGAGCAAGTGTGATTTTAGTAGCTGCCACTAATTTGATGGTAGCAGCTTTCTGTATTACAACATGAAATCTCAGATACTATTATGACACGGAATCTCAATTATTAACCACTCGCCTGGAGAAAAGCATGTGGCTCAGTAAAGCAAACAATGTCATTATTATTATTTCTCCAAAAATTTAACTCAATCAAAATGATACATATAATAGAAACAGGTAGATCTACTCTGAATCTAATGAAGTTTATGTTTCCAAGGCCATGGGAGAGACCTTAGCATTTGAGTTTTAATATTTTTTGTATTCTTTTTCTGAAAGAGGGTCCTCCAATTGTATGAGCTTCAGGAGCCACAAAACTCAAAGCTATCACTGTAGTAGTAAAGAGTCTGGGCTGTATGGCTGGTCTGCCTTGGAAGCTAAATACCTGTGTGACCTTGAGTGTGTTGCTTAACCTCTCTGTGCCTCCCTTTTCTCTTTTAAAACATGAGGTTATCATAGAGGATCGATCATAGGATTATTGTGTGAATAAAATGATTTATTGCAGCCATTAGCTAAAAGCACATAATCAATAAAGGTAAACTACTATATAATTATTTATTACTTTAATAGCACATGTGGATACTGACAGCATATTTGAGCAAAATTTAATGAGCTGCAATACTTAAACACAACTGCCATTTTGCCAGCTAGAGTGCCACTATTATCTATTACCAATCACCTTTTAAAGAACTGTTTTCACTTGGATCTATTGATAGTATGGAAATATATCTTGAGTGAACCTTCCTGGAATAAGCTTATCATTGATATACTTCATCGTATCAAATAATTAAAATCAAGTTACTAGCCCTAAAAGTTACTTTGGGGTTCCTAGCTTTCCTAATAAGTCTCTTCAATTCTGAGTTCTTGATCACCCAAACTAAAAATCACCTATATTTATGGTCTAAATGTACATACAAGCCATGATATTTTGGTATATTTTCCTGTTTAATTGGCAGCCTACTAAACAAACTCACTTGCTCAAAACTTTCTAAGCACAAATAACTATTATGGTAATCATACTGGTTTAGCATTTTACAATAATTTCATCTAATCTTAATCATAATGCCATACTGTAGTCCAAGCAAGTGTCATTATTCCATTTTGCACAAAGAGCTGAACTTCAAGGTGGTTGAATGGCTTGTCCAAGGTAACCCAGTAAGGAATTAGAGAAATAGAAGAAACCACAATTTCTAAGACTTGAGATTTACATGGAATAAATTTTTCAAAGTTCGAATCCCTTAGCAGGATAATGTACTTTCTTTTTTCCCCTAAACCTGGATTCTCACTAAAGGCTTATATATAAATGGAGTAATACCTTTTTTCTACAAAATACATTAAACACATGATAATTGAGCAGAAGAGGTGTCAATAAATGTATGTAATACTCTTCTAGTAATTGCTGTTAATAACTTCAGGCAGTTTAGACTCTGGAGAAGCCCTCATTTAATAAGCACCACTGTCAAGGCCAGTCTTATGCATGGATAAATGTAATGGAAAATGTCTTGTGAACAGTATTTGACGGATTGAGAAAAACTTCCCACCAAAGAGAGCTCCTTCTCTAGACTTACTCCCTTGCCAGAAAATCTGCCATTATTCCTTTTTAATTAAAAAGTGCTGACCCAAAAAAGCCTAGTTTTCCCATTCAAAATTCCCTGGAATAGTCAGCTGTTTAAAGGCTACCAAAGGAGAGAGATCCAAGATGGCTGATCACTAGCAGCTCGGGCTCCTAGCTCCCAGTGAAAGCGCAGAGAACGAGAGGACGCCACACTTTCAGACGAATATTTGTTGCTCATGGACCAGGAGATTCCCAGCCGAGGAGCCCCACATGTCGCCAGGGTGACTCTTGTGGCCGGTGCGGTGGTTTTGCTGGTGCCTTAGCGTGCCAGATTTTGGTGCAGAGTCCAGAGATTCCTGGGCAGAAAAGCACCATCAATCTTAACACTGCTGTTTTGGCCGGCGCAGTGGATTGCTCGGATTTCCTGCTGGGAATCAACAAGTTGGATGTCTGCTCAGAGACCTAGTTAGAAAGTCGGTAATTACAAAGATAACAGACGGATAAATATATAATGAAGGGAAGAAATCAGTGTAAAAAGGCAGAGAATACTCAAAATCAGAATGCCTCTCCCTCTACAGGGGATCGCAATTCCTCATCAGTAACGGAACAAGGCTTAATAGATTACGAGTGTGTTCCAATAACAGAAGCAGGTTTCAAAACGTGGGTGATAAGAAACTTCTGTGAATTAAAAGAACTTGTTCTAACCCAATGCAAAGAAACTAAGAACCTTGAAAAAAGGTTTGACGAAATGTTAACGAGAATGGACAATTTAGAGAGGAATATAAGTGAATTGATGGAGCTGAAAAACACAACACGAGAACTTCGCGAAGCATGCACAAGTTTAAACAGTCGAATTGATCAAGTAGAAGAAAGGATATCAGAAGTCGAGAACCAGCTCAGTGAAATGAAACGAGAAGACAAGATTGGAGAAAAAAGGATGAAAAGGAATGAGCAAAGTCTCCAGGAAATATGGGACTATGTGAAAAGACCTAATTTACGTTTGATAGGTGTACCTGAATGTGATGAAGAGAATGAATCCAAGCTGGAAAATACTCTTCAGGATATCATTCAGGAAAACTTTCCCAACCTGGCAAGGCAGGGTAATATTCAACTCCAGGTAATACAGAGAACACCACAAAGATATTCTTCAAGAAGACCAACCCCAAGGCACATAATTGCCAGATTTATTAGGGTTGAAATGAAGGAGAAAATACTAAGGGCAGCCAGAGAGAAAGGTCAGGTTACCCATAAAGGGAAACCTATCAGACTTACAGCAGATCTCTCAGCAGAAACCCTACAAGCCAGAAAAGAGTGGGGACCAATATTTAACATCCTTAAAGAAAAGAACTTTCAACCCAGAATTTCATATCCAGCCAAACTAAGCTTTATGAGCAAAGGAAAAATTAAATCTTTTGCGAACAAACAAGTACTTAGAGACTTCACCACCACCAGGCCTGCTTTACAAGAGCTTCTGAAAGAAGCACTATACATATAAAGGAACAACCAATATCAGCCTTTCCAAAAATATATCAAAAAGAAAAGAACATTAACACAACGAAAAATTTACACTAATTAATGGGCAAAACAGCCAGCTAGCATCAAATGCCAGTATTAAAGTTATATATATTCTAATCGGATAAAAAGCCAAAACCCATCGGTATGCTGCATCCAGACCCATCTCACATGCAATGATACACAAAGACTCAAAATAAAGAGGAGGAAGATTTATCAACTGATCAGAGAGTAAAAATTACCAAATAAATAAAAAGCAGAAGATGCAATTCTCGCCTCTGATAAAGTAGACTTTAAAGCAACAAAGAGCAAAAGAGGCAAAGAAGGACCTTACATAATGGTAAAAGGATCAATGTAACAAGAAGAGCTAACGATTTTATAGATCAACGAGACAGAAAATTAACAAGGACATCCAGGACTTGAACTCAGACCCGGAACAAGTAAACTTAATAAACATTTATAGAACTCTCCACTTCAAATACATAAAACATACATTACCACCTCACACCTATTCCATAAGTGACTACATAATTGGAAGTAAATCACTCCTCAGTAATCGCATAGCATTTCATAGGTTTAAATGTGATATTGGTTGGCTGCTCGTTTGTTATTTTCTTCCCTTATTCCTTCCTGTTTACATCAAGTATAATTATTGGTATAAAAGAGGTTTTCAATACCCATCACTAAACTGCATTCTAGCCTGGGCAAGAAAGCAATACTCCTATTCTCTCTCTCTCTTTCTCTTCCTTTTTCCTCCTCTTCTTTATTCTTTTTCTTTCTTCCTTTCTTTCAAAAAAAAAGAAAAAGAAAAAGAAAAAAAAAAAAGGCTACCAAAGACAATTCAGAATAATGCCACAGAGGTAGGGAAACTGGAAGCATAATTAAGAAGAGGATGTGGCAACAAAGCAACATGATCAGATTTGGAGTTGGAAGATGTAAAATTTAATCCTACTTTGATTTTGCTACTGTAGTATACTACCTTCTCAGCTTAATGAACTGATTCTTTTAAAAGCACTACTTAGTGCTCTCTCATTCAAACTAGTATTCCCGGATTTTTTAAACTTCAGAATTTTCATTTTTTCCTAACCAGTTAATCAATTCTATTAGTGATCTTGAAGAAGGAGTGAATAGCACATTAATGAAATTTTCAGCTGATATTTTTTAGGAGGATGTAGAAACACCACTGAGGATACATAAATAAGGCAGACTGTCTGACAAAGATATATGGAGGTCTAAGTTAAGAAGGAAGTGCAAGATATTTCCCTAGGAGCCAATAATCTAAAATACTAGCAATCAGATAAACTGAAATAAACTTGGTCATAAAATCTAGATATACAGTCTGGGAAAATGAAAGCATATTTGCTATCACCAATAAATAAGGAAGTCACAAAACTATTCCATGCCTGAATGAGTTTAATATTATATAATGCTACCCCATGCATCAGGAACCTAGAAAGAGCCACTAGTAACACAAAGAATGCCTTTCAGCCTAAGAGCCAAGAACTGGATATCAGAAAGTTGGGTAGAAATAGAAGTGACACTTGTAATTATCACTGTAATAATAATAAAGCCTTCTGTGTGCACAGCACTTTAAAATTTTAAAAGCTCTTCCACATACATAGTTTCATTTGATCCTCAAAAGACCTCAGTGAGGTGAACAAGAAAGGAATCATAATTCCCATTTTAGAAGAGAAAATTAGAAGTTCAGCAGGAACATAATTTCTACAAAGCTATTCAATTCATAAATCCAGGACCATCATACAATTTCAGAACTTAATGATTCTTTAGAGATATCTAGTGCAATTCTCTCTTTTACATATTAGGAAACTGAGGCTTAGAGAGAGAAAGATACTTTCTCCAGGAGAATTTAGTTAATTAGTGATAGAGAAAGCACTCAAACCCAAAGCCTAGCCCATCAATCTTCAACAAACTGTTGCCTTCTAGTTGGTCTTGAAAGGAGAGCATGATTAAAATAGTCCAGGTTATGAAATTTGGCAGGAAGAGTCCAGAGGAGCTTTTAATGTTAGATGAGAAAGAAAGATTTTCACTAAAGTATTTGCAACAATAATGACACTTGCAATGGAATAAATGAATGCAGTGAACACCTGAAATCAGAAAGATATAGATCAAATAGGCAGAGGGGCAAAAATGACACCAGCAATATGGGCATTGATTTATGAAGAGAGTCAGGAAGATTAAAAGTGCTAAATATTCATGACTTGGCTAATGACTGAGGAAAGACAAGGAAGTCTATAAATATTTGAAGGGTACAAATGCTATAGAGGACGCAAAAGTATTTTAAAAGCAAGAGGGGAAAGCCAACACTATTAGCATTAATGAAACCCAATGAAGAAAGGGAAAACTAAAAGCCAAACATGGGAATAGTTAAAATGAGATTTCTTTTCTAGATTTGTCTTCCAAGGCCTGAGGTGGAATCTGGCATTTGGGAAACTTAAAGTCTGATTGGACCAAAATCCATAAGCCAATGACGTGGAAGCCACATCCCATGGATACACGGGGGCTGAGCACATGCCCGCAAAGGTGGTTTTTCTCTCTTATTTTTATAATCCTGGAACCATACAACATTGTTTGGATTATCATTCATTTTGAAGACAGACCGTGGAGCTTTGTGTAGTAAGAGTAGCATGAACTCCTCTGTTCAATGCAGAGCACTAGAGATGAGGTTACAAACTCAACCACATGGAGCAAATCAAAATTGACTTTACAAAAGTGCGTCGCAAATAAATGAGATAAATAAGCATAGCTGCTGCATGGCAAAATAGCTGTGTATGACCCGCCTTCACCCACCTGCCTGTTCCCACATGAAGAATTGTGCAGAACTAGCTCTTGCACCAGCAAAGGACATACAAGAAGCATCCTGGCTGATGCAAAGGTTGGATCCTATGCTTGTCTCCTTGTTACTGGTATTTTACATATGTGGCCTAGGTTGTTATCCCGGGTTCCAGGTTTATAGCTTTGTCAAACCTCTCAGTATTTGAGATACCTTTCTGAGCTGGGCCTACCTTGTGTTGTTCTCAACACCCGTGCCCTTCTGAATTCTGTTTCCTTGGTCAGCTATTGCCCTGCTCTGCATCCTAGTCCCCATGAGGTTTGATACTGAGATGTAGATGATGTCCTACTTGTGGTAATAAAAATGACAGCCCTGAGAAAAGACAAGATACCTGCTAAGTGATGAGAAAAAATGGTTAAGTCTACTAAAGCCTCTGCATGCTCTAAACTCCAAAGGGGCCTCTCTGCCTTGCCTAGAGCTCAGACTCTGGCTGTCCTACATACTATTCCCTTGCCAGGGATGGTGTCTACAGCTCATCACCAGGACCTATGAACACCGTATCTGGCATAGAGTGAGTATTCAATAAATATTGATTGAATAAAGGAACCCTTTCTATTAAACTCCATAATTTATTCGTTCAATAAATAAGTGTGTTAAATGAACCCCAGCATACTTGATCGGCTGAGGCTTAATTATACCAGTCTTTGCATCTCCAGATCTTACAGATTTCTTTTTTGGCCCCATATCTTTACCCACCAGAGGGAGTCTGGCTGAACCTGAACCTGGAACATTGACATCTACCTGTCTTTAAATAGCATTACTTTCCAGAAATTCTATTGGTTGGACCCTGCTCACCACGTAGAATTGTGCAGACTTTGGCACTAGCCATCCTGAAACTCTAGTTTATCCCATTACTCTAGAGCATTTGGGTATGTGGTCACCTCCAAGGTTCTCATTGGGTTAACACTCCAGAGCCTGGTCCCTTCAACTTCTTCCTTCCCAAATACAGCTGGAATGCCATCTTATCTCCCACCAGAACCCATTCCACTCACGAAAACAAATCGTTTCTTCATTTTAAATCTTTTTTCTCTGCCTCTTCCTTTAGAGACCCATTTGTTCTTTTGAAAACAAAAGGATAACTGAGATTCTCAGTAGGAATTCTGGTTGCCATCACATCTTAGATCACTCATTAAAGATTTGCAGTATGGAAAACCACTGAAGATCATTACAGCTGTAGTCAGAAGCCAATGTGCCAGGATAATGAAAAACAATTCTGTAGTTCCCCATGCTCTGCTAGTTGTATTTGTCATAAATGAGTTGTGGAGACTTGGAGTGAATGATCCATATCTTATTGAAGTGTCCTTTTTTATCACTGACAATTGAAGGTGACTGAGAAGCAGGGCCAGTGTCAGATGATCTAATTGGAAACCTTCTCTCATTAATGTATGATGTTGACTTGCATTGCTTGATGAAACCAGGACCACAACGGAATGGATTTTATTATACAAAATGAACTGGTTGAGCTCTCTTCCACTTCAGTGTTTTTTTAACCTCACCCCACCCCTAACTCTGTGGCAGAAGGAGCCAGCAGAGCAGCAATTTTGAGTAAGGCAGGTCTGTGAACAAACAAAGTGAAAACAGTAATGCAGTGAAGGAAATTGAAACCATATGGACTTTTATGCCACATATGTTAGAAGAGTTCTTGGGCACCGCTGTGGAACCAAAAGACCAGAGAGACCTCTGAGAAGTCACTTTGGCTCCACACCTTTAGGCAAAACTGCCCTTAACGTAGCCCAGGCAGCTCGGAACATATCTTGCACATAGAGGAGACGTTATGGAGAACAGTGTCCTCATCCTCCCTCCATCCTTTCCCGGTCACTGCCTGCCTTCATGAAATGCACTCTTGGAAGCTCTCTTTAAAAGTTCGGGTCTTTAGCTAAGGTATCACAACCATGACAAAAAAGAGTGTTTGGATGAAGAAATGGGAATTTTACTTCAGCTATTTTCCCTTCTCCCTGACCTGTACCACTCTGGAGGAAATAAGAGGAACACGGGATGGATGAAGAGAGGTGTAAAATCCCAGAAGACTGCTGAGTAGAATATTCCAGACTCATTGAAGAAAAAAGTTCAGACCTTCCTACAAAGACACAAGAAAGTAGACTTGTTTTGTATTTGGAAAACATGGTCAGTGTTCACAGTGATTTTCATTAAGTATATGTTAGTGCCATAGAGGTTAAGTTTCACAATCTGCTTTTTGGACAGCCGCAGTTCACTTTTTTTCATATCCCTGCCGGCTTAAGGATAAACTAATGCTGATAATAACTACCTACTTCCAGAACGATTCGTTGAGCATTTCACAAATGTAAAAATACTTTCACAAACCTTAGCAAAAACTAAGAAATACAAAAATTTCATCCTGAAAAATCACAAATCAAGACCCACAGATTTGATCACTTTCTCTAAAACCTTTAGTCTGACAAATATGCTTTTTAAAATATACGTTTTATTGGCTCAGAGATATGCACAGTCATCTTCAGTTTCAGAAGATGAAGCAATGGCTAATTTAAGCTATTTTTATGCCTAACTAGTGCCCATATCTTTTATGGTCTTTGACTCCTCTGACCCTGAGATGCTATGATCCAGCAAAATTTGAGAGAGAGAGAAGAGAGAGAGAGAGAGAGAGAGAGAGAGAGAGAGAGAGAGAGAGAGAGAGAGAGAAGTGGTGGGGGGGCCTGTTCTTAACACTATTGTTATATTAGTGGTTTTTGCTCTGGCCCATCTATCCTCTTTTTATATTCTCTTCCTGTCTTTTTACCCCTCTCCACTCAATGCCAGTCACTAAGATACCCCCTTCTATGGCAACAGACAAAAACCATTTTTCCTATTGAAAGCCTCACAATTGTTTCCTTAGATCCATTCTCAAATCACATTTCCTGTGCTTCTTTGTAAGAATTAAACTTCCAAACAGTTTCACCTTCGTGAATGTTACAATAGTAAACTATTAATGGCAATATCATATTTACTGTGTTGCTCACCCTAGTAACATTTAGAAGCAAAGAGAACCATAAGTCATTGTACAGTGTCTTTTCTTACCTATATAAAATTTTGTTCTCAAGCAACACTTCAAACTTTGTGTCATGACATTGATTGTATCTCATCCATCACCTCCTGGGTTTCAGCAAACCAGAGATTCTTAGAGCTGGAATAAGTCGTTCAAACCTAAGTTGTATTTATCATTTTTCAAATTAGAAAATGGAAGCTTAGGAAACTGAAATGATGCCCAGGTCACTTAGAGAGTCAATGAATGAACTGAGTGTTGTGCTCAAATCCTGACTCTTCATTCAGTGTTCTTTCCACCACAGCTCATAACCAATTCCATCTTGTACTGTTTCAGATCCCAAGTGCTGCACTCAATGCTACCAAGAGACTCTTTCAGGCATAGGATTCCCTGGCTAAATAGAAGATGGTAGAAAGAGCACTATGATATTAACACAGAATCTACATCCAGAATGTCTAGCGATACTGTTAAGTGGTATATGCTACCTGAAAAGTGATCCAAAGAATAATTTGTCAAGTATTTTATGCTATGAAAATATACCTAAACATTTTACCCATGTTCATACCTTTTTGCTTTGCTGTAACCTCCACTGGCAAATTCTGCCAAGGATGTCTTTGTAGAAAAGGGAATCAAACGGAGCTGGAAAGTTGTTGATGAATAGTTGATAAAAATGAAAATAAATTATATAGTAAGCAAAGCAAGCAGGATCCCATCACAGAATCAAAAATTATATTAATAGATGAGAAGAATTTCCTATAAACTGGAAGTGATGGGGGCCTCAGGAGAATGTCCTTTGAAAGGGTCTACTCACATACTGTGTTTTGTTGATATCAAACATCTGGCTGGAGAGAAACCATTCAGTCATTCTACCAGATGTTTAGTCTACTCTCTGCCAAACATCTGGGCAATTGATGGGATCATTTCCTTTTCATTAGGGAGCTTGGCCATAGCAACCCAGAGGTGCAATCACAGCATGAGAACATAGCGTGAGAATGACGGATAGCTTGACCCACCAGGATCCCCAGCGTGGGACAGTTTTCAGGTCTGTGTGGGTCAATTCAACATCACTTTAGTTTGAGATTTGTTGGCTGTTTTTTGCTCTGAGACACTTTGATGCCAGCACATTTTTAAACCCCTACTGCATAAAGAGCAGAGGACCTGAGGTGAAAAAGAATACCTTATTGACATTCAAGAACAGGAGGCCATTGGCTGAAAGCTACACTGGTTTCCTCCCAAATTGTCATTAAGTGACCTTCCTTTGCTGTTTCTACTGCTGTGGGGGAAGAGGTGCCGACATTTTGTTGGCACTGGCCTCAGGACTCATAATGAGTATAGAACTTGGCTCCATTATAAAACATAATCCATCTGACAAAAGGAAATTATTTAATGGGCACTCTCTTAATTATAACAATTTGGAAAAGGGAGAAGTTGAGGACAACAGCAGAATGCATAACGAGGTCACTTAATGAGAATTTTATCTTTAAACTCCCTTCTGGTAGATCAGCATCCCCAAGGGTTGAGTAGGAAAATCAACGTTTACCAATATTTTCTTCAATTCTAGTCAAAGACAAGGGGGAATAGGGGAGAGTAAGGGAGTAGAAGCAAGCAAAAAAATGAGACAATAAAGGACTTTATTGTCTTTATATTGAGGAATAACCAGGATGACTATGACATTTGTGATTTATCTTCTGGAATTTTTTTTTCTAGGGGTAGAAGAGGACTCTGGAGTAAGATTACAGGCAGTCAGCCAAGGGTCATGCCTTACCCAGGAACATTGCAAGGTCTGAGCTAGGAGTCTTCAGAAAGATGATCTGCAATTTTACTCATAGCCTTATAGGGAGACTGACCCTCTGAAGAATACAGTGTTCCTATCTGAGTCTGTCATCCTTGCTCACAATCGTAACAATGCTAATGCCTCACAGGTGTTCAGAACCCTGTCGTTTTCACAGTGCTTTCATACACTTCTTTTGATCCTTGTACTTCACTAGGTGCAGTTTAAAGAAAACTGAAGGAACATCTTCATCAAACCTGGACTCTATGCCTATTACTTTCCAGACACCTTGCTAAGTACTTTCTCATGGCATCTTATTTGGCCTATACAAATAAGGGCATGTGTATTTGTACCTCCTTTTTAAATGAGGAAAATGCTGGGCTCAGAGAGGCTAACTAATGTATCCAAAATCACCCAGCCAGTGAATGGAATTATAAAATTGGGTTGGAATTTGAATCCAAGCCTCCTCCTAAAGCCATGCTTTATTAGACCATATTGCTATCATAATTAATGCTTTAAATTTACCTAAGACAAAAAAAAGGAAAAGATCTTCACTATAGCACTTATATTCCAGAATATAATTTAGTGACATAAAATCATTATATGTATATATGTGTACATTTTTTTTAAATATATACAAGACATCTATATTTGGAATCTTCCTGGAAGCCATCCATGCTAACATTAGACCATCTCTGGAGTATCTGTATAAAAGTAAAGAGAACCAGTTTGATAACATATTCATTTAGTCAGTCATTGAAAATCTGCAGAACCACCATGTACTTAGTAATGTGTACTATAAGAAAAAAAAGAAATATGAGATAATCCCTGCCTTCAAAAAAATACCTAATTTTGCTAAAGACATTAATAAATGTCCTGTATACAGTAGCATAGTAGTATTTAATACTTGGATTTTACACATTGATATAAGAAACTATAAACAGAATAAGACAAAATATAACTGCTAAATTTTTCTTACAGATAATAATTACTGTAGATATCTGCTGGATAAGATCAAACAGTACTGGAGTGGGACCTGAGGAGAATACTTATTTTTTTTAAGCTCTATCCTATTTAGAGATCTCTCTAGAACGAAATCAGGAGGTCAGTAACAGATCACATTCCAGGACCTATAGACCAAGGTCTCTCTGATTCCAAAGACCAAATTCTGTCTCATAAATTCAGAGAGGCAGGGAATTTTTAGATATTAAAGAAAAAAATAATATGTATTTTGGGTGAAGTTTTCAGAAAATCTGAGAAGTGGGAATAAGTGAGCCATGTTTGTTACACAGCAGAATGAGATGACTTTGATTAAAGGTATTTACTTTGTGAGGATAATGTGGCTCATTAGACCAAATGGAGATTTTGGAAGAAAAGCAAGAGTTTTCTATAGGAATTAGGAAACCATTGTCAATTCTTGACTGGGATCTTATTTGATTATGCTGACAATAGTCTATATAATGGATTGGAATAAGGAAATACAGGAGTAGAAGAAATCATTTCCTGTTCTAAGGCCATTGTGATGAAAACTCATCTTAACAATGATGGAAATCCATTCAGATCAGATGTTTGGCTACATGTAATGCACAGTTTAGTCCACATATGTACTGACCAAATCTGTGGAAGGAGGTCTGAAATACCCTTACCACTGAGAGGAATCAGCTGATATTTTTAGGACTACCTGCAGATATTGAAATCTGCAGATACTCTAGGGGAAGATTTTGCTTCAGTAACTTCCCTTGGAGTCATTTAAAACATAGAGTTTTCTTACTTTAAATTTATTTATTTATAAAAATATGAACATTTTGATTTCATTTTTATTTTTATTTTTTAATCTAAATCTGAAGTGAAAATTTGAATCTCCTGTTAAGGTAGACATCTTCTTAGCACTAATTAGCACACACAGTGACTCCAGGGGAAGTCACTGAAGCAAGATCTTCCCCTGGAGTATCTGCAGATTTTGGTACCTGCTGGAGGTCCTAAAACCAATTCTTCACAGATACCCCAACAATGAAATTTTGGGCTTAGACTTCAAACCTCTTCTCTTTGTATCTGCACTCATCTTCTAGGCAATCTCATTCAATACTGTGGTCCTAAATCCAATCTCCACACTGATGACCACTGAATTCACACTTCTGGAACTAACCTTGACCTTGAACTCCAGACAAACATATATAACTGTTGGCTCAACGTCTTCACTTGGATGTCTAAAGTTATCTCAAACTTAATATGTCTGAAATAATATTTTTAATATCACCCAAATACGCTCCTTGCACTTCATAATGTCAATAAATGCCAGCTCCATTTTACCAGATGTTCTGGCCAACACTCCTAGAATCATTTATGACTCCACTCTCCCAAATCCATATCCAATCTATCAGCAAATCCTAATAGGTCTGCCTTCAAAACAGATCCAAGTCCACTCTTGCTTGAAGGTCTTTGCATTCACTGCTCCCTCGGCCTGAAGTGATCTTCCTCTAGATGTCTGCACAGCTCATTTCTTCACTTCCTTCAGGTCTTTACTCCAATGTCACCTTCTCAGGGAGACATTTCCCAACTACCAAATATATGTTCAGTAGATCTATCCCCCAGTAGTCCCCCAACTTTTTTATTCTTCTTTGTAGTGCTTATTCCCACCTAATTCAGCAGTTGCTGATGACATCCTACTTATATCCCCTTGACCATACCCATGGCCTTCCCTGGAGGTCACCACAGACACCTCCTTACAGCCTATGGGTTTCTCCATCTCTCTGATAGATGATGTTATTGATTTCCTCTGGCTATGGAAATATATTCAGTCTGTGGACAAGGCAGGCCAGAAATGCTCAGAAGTTAGCACTTTAGGAAGCTAAGAAGGATAAGAGTTTGTGAATAAATACCCCAGCTTTTTACACCTTAAGAGGAAGCTTCTGATTAGTTTTCTATACTGATTTTCAGAGGGTCCTCAGAGGATTCAGCCCCAGTTGCCCCATAGGAACCCACTGGTGAATGTGCCCTTTATTGACTTTTCTCCTTTCTGCAGCTATACCTCTACCCCTTCGCTGTGCTTCATGGGGTTATCTCCTAAGTGAATATTTGCAGCCAAATCCTTTTCCTAAGGTCTGCTTTTGAGGGAACCCAAACTGAAACTTGTACATGTTTATTTATTTATTTTTTTATTGTACTTTAGGTTCTGGGGTACCTGTGCAGATCATGCAGGATTGTTGCATAGGTACATACACAGCAAGGTGGTTTGCTGCCTTCATTCCCCCATCACCTATATCTGGCATTTCTCCCCTCATTATCCCTCCCCACCCCACGCTGTCCCTCCCATAGCCCCTTCCTACTGACCACAGTGTGTGATGCTCCCCTCCCTGTGTCCGTGTGTTCTAATTGTTCAACACCTGCCTATGAGTGATAACATGTGGTGTTTGGTCTTCTGTTCTTGTGTCAGTTTGCTGAGAATGATGGTTTCCAGATTCATCCAGGTCACCATGAAGGACACGAACTCATTGTTTTTTATGGCTGCATAGTATTCCATGGTGTATATGTGTCATATTTTCTTTATCCAGTCTATCAATGATGGACATTTGGGTTGGTTCCAGGTTTTTGCTATTGCAAACAGTGCCGTAATGAACATACATGTGCATGTGTCTTTATAATAGAACAATTTATAATTCTTTGGGTATATACCCAGTAATGGAATTGCTGGGTCAAATGGTATTTCTATTGCCAGGTCCTTGATGAATCTCCACACTGTCTTCCACAATGGTTGAACTAATTTACACTCCCACCAACAGTGTCAAAGTGTTCCTATTTCTCTACATCCTCTCCAGCATCTGTTGTCTCCAGATTTTTTAATGATCACCATTCTAACTGGTGTGAAATCGTATCTCAATATGGTTTTGATTTGCATTTCTCTAATAATCAGTGATGATGAGCATTTTTTCATATGTTTGTTGGCCTCATATATGTCTTCTTTTGTAAAGTGTCTGTTCATATCCTTTGCCCACTTTTGAATGGGTTTGTTTTTTTCTTGTAAATCTGTTTTAGTTCTTTGTAGATTCTGGATATTAGCACTTTGTCAGATGAGGAGATTTCAAAATTTTTTCCCATTCCATTGGTTGCCGGTTCACTCTAATGACTGTTTCTTTCACTGTGCAGAAGCTCTGGAGTTTAATTAGGTTCCATTTGTCTATTTTAGCTTTTGTTGCCAATGCTTTTGGTGTTTTAGTCATGAAGTCCTTGCCTATGCCTATGTCCTGAATGGTTTGGCCTAGGTTTTCTTCTAGGGTTTTTATGGTGTTAGGTCTTATGTTTAGATCTTTAATCCATCTGGAGTTAATTTTAGTGTAAGGTGTGAGGAAGGGGTCTAGTTTCTGCTTTCTGCACATGGATAGCCAGTTTTCCCAACACCACTTATTAAACAGGGAATCCTTTCCCCACTGCTTGTTTTTCTAAAGTTTGTCAAAGATCAGATGATTGTAGATGTGTGGTGTTGCTTCTGAGGCCTCTGTTCTGTTCCATTGGTCTATGTCTCTGTTTTGGTACCAGTACCATGCTGTTTTAATTACTGTGGCCTTGTAGTATAGCCTGAAGTCTGGCAGTATGATGCCTCCAGCTTTGTTCTTTTTGCTTAGGATTGTTTTGGCTATGCAGGCTCCCTTTTGGTTCCATATGAAGTTTGAAGTGGTTTTTTTCCAGTTCTGTCAAGAGGGTCATTGGAAGCTTGACGGGGATAGCGTTGAATCTATAAATTACTTTAGGCAGTATGGCCATTTTCACAATACTGATTCTTCCCAACCATGAGCATGGAATGTTTTTCCATCTGTGTGTCCTCTCTTATTTCACTGAGCAGTGGTTTGTAGTTCTCCTTGAAGAGGTCCTTTACATCCTTTGTTAGTTGTATTCCTAGGTTGTGCGGTTTTGAGTTTGTTTCTTACTCCTAAGTTCTAATTTGATTGCACTGTGGTCTGAGAGACTGTTTGTTATGATTTCCATGCTTTTGCATTTGCTGAGGAGTGATTTACTTCCAATTATGTGGTCGATTTTAGAGTGAGTGCAATGTGGTGCTGAGAAGAATGTATATTCTGTGGATTTGGGGTTAAGAGTTCTGTAAATATCTATTAAGTTCAATTGGCCCAGATCTGTGTTCAAGTCCTGTATTTCCTTGTTGATTTTCTGTCTCATTGATCTGTCCAATATTGACAGTGGAGTGTTAAAGTCTCCCACTATTATTGTGCGGGAATCTACATCTCTTTGTAGTTTGTTAAGGACTTGCTTTATGTATCTGGGTACTCCTGTATAGGGTGCATATATATTTAAGATAGTTTATTCTTCTTGTTGTATTGATCCTTTTACCATTATGTAATGTCCTTCTTTGTTTCTTTTGATCTTTGTTGGTTTAAGGTCCATTTTATCAGAGACTAGGATTGCCACCCCTGCTTTTTTTTTGCTCTCCATTTGCTTGGTAAATCTTCTTCCATTCCTTTATTTTGAGTCTATGTGTGTCTTTGTACATGAGATGTGTCTCCTGAATACAGCACACCGATGGTTCTTGGCTTTTTATCCAATTTGCCAGTCATGAAGTTCTTGTGCTGTGTTGTTCAGCTCCATCAAGTCATTTATGTTCTTCTCTAAGCTGGTTATTCTAGTTAGCATTTCATCTAACCTTTTTTCAAAGTTTTTAATTTCTTTGCATTGGGATAGAACATGTTCCTTTAACTCAGAGAAGTTTGTTATTACTCACCTTCTTAATCCCACTTGTGTAAATTCTTCAAATTCATTCTCCATCCTGCTTTGTTCTCTTGCTGGTGAGGAGTCGTGATCTCATGGTGGGGGAGAGACGTTCTGATTTTTGATGGTTTCATTCTTCTTGCACTGGTTTCTCCTCATCTCTTCGATTTATATAATTTTGATCTCAGGTAGCTGCTTGGGAGGTGGCCTTTCCTTTGTCTGCCTGCAGAGGCACTGCTGGGCTGCCACAGATTCAGTGGCACTGCTGTGTCTTTTATTTACTCAGGAAAATTAGGCCAGCTTCTGCAATGGCAGCTTCCCTTCCACCCACCAAGCTGGATCCTTCCTGGTCACTCTCTAACTGATATTCTGGGTGCCTAACTCTGGAGTGAGAGTTTTTTGGCCTGCTGGGCTTTGTGCGGTGGGGGAACCCGTCCTGCCATTTGGGCTGTTGCCCTGTGTTCCATTCCCCTTCTTACTGGGGGGCGGATAGCTCCATTCCACCGGCTTTTTGGCTTTCTCAGCGTCAGCCAGTGCTTCCACCTAGATCTATGCTGACAGCCCCAGCGCCGGCTGAAGTTGCTGCTCTGCCCTGTTCAGGCAGCTTGCTAAGGCTTTTCAGCCCAGCAAAGATCTCCTCTTCTGTAGGTTGTAGAGGGCTTGGGTGGAAAGCTATATCCGAACCAAAGTCCCAGAGGGGGAGATCCCCTGGTCCTCTGGTTGGCTGCACGCTCCTCCTAGGTGGGCAGTGCCCCACCTTCCTGCAACTTGCCTTATTTAGTTGATACCCACTGTCCAACCAGACCCACAAAATGAACCTGGTACCTCGTTTGGAACTGTGGAGACCACTCAGTTTCTGCATCTCTCTTGCTGGGAGCTGCTTTCCAGAGCTGCCTCTTATTCGGCCATCTTGGGATCCCTTTGTACATGTTTATTTGTTTATCATCATTATCCCTCACCACAGTCAAAACTCCACAAGAAGAGTAAAGTCGTCTTGTTTCAAGTTCTACCTCAGCTTCTATGTTCTTGGCACACAGGAAGCACTCAATCATTTTTTGTTGAATGAATATGAATGAACTTGATCTCCATTTGCATTTGATTTCCTGCCACTGGGCTATAGCATCATGGGATGGAAGGTCTATGCTAGCGACTTGACAGAAAAGACAGAATGGAAGAAGGAAAGCAAGACTGTGAAAGTTGGGGGAAAAAAAGAAGGAAACAATGCACATTCTTTCTCATATGTCTTTCAAGGTCACAGGAGGAAGCTTCTGATAAACAGTGCCCAAATCAGAAGTGGGAGTGGTAATGGGGAGGGTCATGAACTCGGCTTCATCACAAGGCTCCCACACTCACTGTAGCAGTGGGCTCCATCACTGGAGCACAGCAGGAGGATCAGGTAGGGAAGGAGTTTTGGACAAGACTTTATCCTCTTAACAGTGTTTTCTGTCTCTGGTCACTGGGCTTTCATCTGCATCTGAAGCACAAGGGCTACTTTGACTGGCAGCCCTGCTCTGCTGGTCACCAGCTGAGAGGAAAGGTGAGGAGTTCGTGGATATATTTGTTCTTGACTTCAATGCACATCTCTTTATTTGGGATAAATCCATCATTTCAAACACATAAGAAGGACCCCACCAAGTAACAAAGAGAAATGTTCATTAAGATGTTCCAGAGGCAGAAATCTTCACCAGGAAAACAACATATGACCCCATTACAACAGACTCCTTGGAATCTACAGGCCCCATGCATGTACCTTCAATTTCAAACACACAATCAAATGAATATGGCAGCAATTCTCTTTCCTGGAGACTCAGAGCAGCCTCTCCAGTGAAAGCCATGAGGTTCCAGGTAGAGGAACGGAGCATTAGAGCTGAGTTTGGCTACCAGCACTCAATGACACTGACAGATGGTACAGCCCCGGACAACTAACTCCTTCACATTACCAAATCTCGCCTTCAAAATTCAGAACATGAGGCAAACATGCTCCATCTTACAAAGTTGTCAGAATTAGATAAAATCATAAGAGAAACATTCTGGCACATCTTAGCACTCAATATACATTTGCTAAAATGCTGAAATGCTCCTCAGTGCTGCTCCAAACTTCCCCACATTAAGTGGAGCGACTGCTTCCTCCCTGCGTGCTCCATCTTCCCCACAGACTAAAGTGTTTCCCGTTTCCAAGGAAACAGGTGATGAGAGAGCAGATCTGAGCGGCTGATCAGATACTAAGAGATGAATGTGAGCATAAGGCAGGAAGGGGAGTGTTGTGTCAAGTCCGTGCCTGTACATTGTCAGTCTGAGAAGGTGCACTCCTGGGGGACAGGGATAGGCCTTCTCTTTTCTCCTTCCTCATAATTCTACTTCACGTCAGGGTCTTACAGAGCCTCCATAAATATTATTTGCAAATGATATCAGTGATGTTCTGCCTCCCACTCCTCCCCCTTGAATGTCTGGCCTCATCTAAAAGAAAGCAGTCTTAGCAGTCCTAGCTCCCCTGCTCTCCTGATGGTCAGGGAGGAAGGGGATGAACTGTTGGGAATAGTGGGGCAGAGCTATTGGTGGCCTTCCACCTCCAGGCACCTGTGAGTCACTTTGGAAAGGAAGTCCCCCATGTTCAATGGAGGAATGGCCACAGTTCAGTGCAGGAATGTGAGCACCCAACGGCTGCTCAGAGGGTTTCCCACTGGGGCTGGATCTCTTGAGGGTGGCAGGAAGAGGCAGGTCTGCAGAACTATCAAGTCTATGTTGTGACTGCTTAAGTCAGCCCAAGACTTTTCCTGAATGTGTTGGTATCTCTTAAAATTACTGATCTTTTAAGTCCCTAAGAATCAAAGAGGAAGGGAATAAGAAGGGAGCTATGTTTATCGGTTACCTAGCATGTGCAAATGGATTTGTACCAGCTTTCTATATACAGCTTATTTAGTCCTTTTAACAACTCTGAAGTTAGTGATACATGTTACCTGTATTTTATTTGGAATTCATAGGGTTTTTAAAAACTCGCCCAAAGTTATATAGTAAATGTGCTCTTTTCACCTTACCCTACTGCTCAAGCAATACAGGTTGCCAAAGATCCTTCCTATTGCTGTGAGGCATGCGCCACCCAGAGCAGGTCACATTGCCTTTAGGCACGGGCATTTTGGCTGAACCCTTTGAATGGCAGCTTGCTAAGACAACATTATGGCATGGTGAATGGGTGTGCATGTGTTAGTGCTGAGAACCTGTGTCAACAGTCTTTAAATCTGCACCTCCGTATCCCATCTCCAATTTTCCAGCCTTACTCCAGGTATCCATTCTACATCTCCTCTATCCTAGGTACATCAGGGCAACTAGCAAGCCACTGCTGCCAATTTCAATGCTGCCATGCACTACTCCCTGTAGTGGCAAGAATACAGAACTTGGAACAGCAGAGCTTCAGCACAAGTCTTGACAACATGGACCTTCACAAGGAATGAGAACTTAAGCTTGTACCTTACCTTGCTGAATTTCAGTTGTCTCACCTGAGAAAAAAGAGGTTTCGAGGACAATTAAGTTAGATAACCTAAGTCAGCCAATACACCTGCCTACTCAATGAATGGTATCAACTATTGTACTATTGGAGATTACTATTGCTGATTCTGAAGTTTCCTAAAAGTTTAAGTACTACACTGTCTAAAGGAGATGAAGAGGGGTAATCAGGATGGCAAGGCCTCTCTATGCTCTTCCATTCACTGATAATTTCTGGTCCCGAAGAATCCAGGGCTCCATAACCCACTTGAGGTCCAAAGAAGCAGGCCAAAGAGACAGGCATGGAACGATGCACACTTAGCAACTGCATGGGCCAAGCGTTCAAGTCCTCCCTTCTCTGCTGCAGAGATCCGGGCTTTACTCAGCTCCCCAGGATGCCTCCATTTGCTGCCAACTCATGGCTTTGCTGTCAGGTGAAGCCAAGGCACATCCAAAGTGAGAATGTTACTTTACCACCTATTTGGCTTTTATCCAAATGTCTAGGCTTGTCTAGGGCAGAAATCCAGGTAACAGCCCTGGACAGCTCTCAGATACTTTGAGACGACCCGAAAGCCTGTGGCATGGACAGAGTAGAGGAGGTAGGAGAAGGTGAAGCAGTGACCATGGCTGCTGTCCCCTCGATAGATTAAGGTGGGACAAAGTGCCAGAATGGAATTCAGAAAATGAGTTAATTCAGCAGCCTTTCCATTTATTGGATGACTCAGATTTCTTGAGCCTCAATCTTTTCATCTAAAACATGGGGTGAGTAAGCTTTAATTCCTTCTACTTCTAAAACTCTTAGGAAAAAATGAGATTTTTAAATACAAAAGAATAAGCCAGTTTATAAATAATTATGTAGACCCCACAGGATTCTCTGTGCTGTATTAGAGTGCTTAATTTAAAAGAGAAATATTGCCTTGGTCCTCAATTTATTATTTTGACCTGACATTAATGGCCGATTAGTTAGCCTATGGCAATATATAGTGATGACATATTAGAATGTATCCTGCACTAGGAATCAAAAGACCTACCTCAGAATACTGGATCCCTCCCCTGAGCTGTGTACCCTCTGGCAACTCACCTAACCTCTCCAAGCATGGTATCCCTTTTGCCTACTGCACAGTGTGTTGGTAGTCATAAAGTTAATCGTCAAAGTGAATGCATTTTGTATTCTGTAAAGCTGTATACAAACACAAGATTTCATAATCACCGCTACCATTATTTCCACTGTGGCGTACTTACCAAAGCACTCTACCATGGTTCTACCAAGTTTGGATTATAAAATACCCTCAATACCCCCCCACCATTTGAACTAAGCCCTGACATAGCAGCCAAAGCTCTATCTATCTCAGCCTTGTCTAGACAAGGCACAAAGATGAAGAGAGAGTAGCAGCCATTATCTAGGACTAGGAGGCTGTTGAGATAGCAGAGAAATCAGCAGAGCTCCAAGTTGATTTGGTCCATCTTTGGAGTTGTTCTGCTCAGGTCTTTCAAAAGGATCTGGTCTTTGTAATATTTAAACAAAGAAATCAAGGTAATTTGGTTAATGGGCATTAAAGTACTGTTGCAAAAGTGATGGAGTCCCCACACAGCAAAATTTAAAATTTTGCCCTATATTTTCCCATTGTCAGCCAAGATGCTACGATGAAATTCAGAAGCTGAAGAAATCTTCTTCAAGGAATGTTGAAAATCAGTAGCCCTGTAGTAACAATCTTAGGAAGCTGTGTAAGTCATCTTGAAGGTGCTCAGGGACCTTTGCGACAGTACCCAACGCAGGCCTATCCTCCCTAGTAACTGGATTCCATTAGCTAATCTTACCCCCTTAACAATGGGGCTGGATGTTGGGCACGCCTAGTCAAACAGTCAAGTAGCTCATAAGTGTGGCTGTGGAGCCAGATAGCTCACCCAAGTACAAGGCATGATCCAAAACCAAGTCTACACATACACTAAATCCAGAGGCTAGGAAGCTGGTGTAAGTCATGTCCCTAAAGCCAAGAGGGAAATTCAACAATTAGCTGAGTACAATGCACAAGCAATTTAAGAGCCAAGAAGATAACCCAGGAGTTTAGTTGCTAAAACAAAACTATGTTCAAAGTCAGTTGAGTCCAACAGCTGGTTGGAAAGTTTGGGTCATCATGGGCAGTGAAGCTCCCCCAGGAAGAGCAGCCAAGAGAGTAGGAGGAGTCATTTTGAAGTTGCCATATGTTTAGCTGTCCCAAGCTTTCATTTAGCCTTTACGCTACATTCATGAATGAAAACAATAATGAAGACACCAGCAAAGAATATTGTAACACAATCAGCTCCATTTCTTCTCTTCTTCCACCACCAAAACCTACTACTCCCAGACTGGAAGGAAATGCATGGAAATGTTTTCAGAGTGGATGGATATGATTTTACTTTGTCCCTTCTATGTACCTCTCTAAAATGTTCCCTTTTGGATATATATTATTTTTATAGCCAATAAAATATAGAGTACACTATAAAAACGGAAAACGAGAAACATTTACCTTTCCTTATCTTAGTCAATAAGGTCTGCTGCCACTGCTAGATACACTGCAGTAGATATTTCTAGATAGTGTTGTGGACAGTACTGATCTGCCCAATTCCAGCGCCACATATCTCTTTTAACAAAAAGATACAGTGCCTCGTTTCCCAATAGTGGTGATCCAGGCTACTGTGGAAGACTAGCAGGACTGCTCTTCTTAAATAAGCAGGACATTTGGCTTTCCTCACATTATACCCAAGGGCAGTCATCTCCTTTGGCTACATGTACTCCTTCTTTTGAGTCACTGGAGTATCTCTGACACTCTAGACTGATGAGGAAGTGGTGAAAAAAAAGAAATAAAGGGCATAATATCAGCACACACAATCCAATGAGGCATCCATGGGATATATATCTCCACTGAGATAATGCATCTCTGTCTAACCAACCAAAGCATAGATTGGGAGAAAGTGGAGAAAAACCTGAAAAGCCATTCTTTTGTTCAGCAGCTTTGATTAACTCTACCCATACAATCAATTCTACTAGAATACTTGTTTTGAAAACAGGAATGTGCTCCAATGTGAAAACTCAACCTAGCTAAACACAGCAAAGGAAGACACAAAACACACAGACACACATGCACATCTCAACATCACTCAGCTACCTCAGTTTACTGCATGTGCTATGAGTCACACACATCCACATCTGGCATTATTCTTTACCATCTGATTTCAGATGATCCTCCTTCCAGCTTTTCAGTTATTCACAAGTATCTACTCTCTGATGTCCACTGTCAAAAGCAAACCTCAGGTCATTTTCAAGACAAAGAGTTCTATTTATTTTTGTATTTGTCTATGTCTCTACTACTTAATTGTATATAAAACTACGCTACAATTTTTATTCATTATTCTGTTTTTTATGTGTCATTGATAAAGCTCTTGATTGTTCTACTCCTAACCTCATTTTTCTGCATAAGCCCTATGGTTATTCTTGTGTGATTTTGACCAGCACGGTGATTTTTAGGAATATATAATGTGACATACATTAAAGAACTGACCTATACAAAGTTCTGCTCTTGGCATAGTGAAAAATATCAGATATAACCCAGGCAGTGTATCCATGCAATAACTCCTTTCCAGAATTTTAAGGGAAATTTATGTTTTTCTAAATCTGAAACATCAAGAAAAAAATAGTTGAGAGATTGGGAAAATAGGAGAAATTCTTACCTCCTGTGAGAATTAAATTTAACAACCAACATAAAGACATTATTGTCTCTGTAACCACAAAGCAAAAACCTATAACAGATATGCTAAAACTAAAAAGCCATGAATTAAAACACACTACCAGAGAAAAATCACTTAACCACAAAGGAAGGCAGTAAAAAGGGAAGAGAAGAGTTAAGCAACTAGCAAACAGGAAACAAAATGGCAATAGTAAGGCCTTACCTATCAATGTAACATTGAATGTAAACAGGCTAAATACTTCAATTAAAAGACATAGAGTAGCTGAATTAATTAAAAAAAAAAACAAGACTCAACTATATGCTGCCTTCACCTATAAAGCAATACATAGATTAAAAGTGAAGGAATGGAAAAAGTCATTCCACAAAAATAGACATCAAAAAAGAGCAAGAGTAGCTATACTTACTTAAAATAGACTTTCTTTAAGTCAGAACTATAAAAAGACAAAGAAGGTAATTGCATAGTAATAAAGGGATCAATTCCACAAGAATATGTAACAATAGTAAATATATATGCACCCAATACCAGAGCACTCAAATACATAAAAAAAAAAAAAATCAATAGGTCTAAAGAGAGAAATATGCTGGAACACAGTAATAGGTGAGAACTTCAACACTGCACTTTTGGCAGTAGACAGATCATCCAGGTAAAGAATCAAGAAAGACACATTGTAGTTAAACTATAATATCAAATTGAACTAACAAACATCTACAGAAAATTACATTCAACTGCTGCAGAATATACATTTTTCTCATTAGTATCCAGAACATTCTCCACATAGACCATATGTTAGGCCACAAAATGAGTCTCACAAATTCAAAAAGGTAGAAATTATATTAAACATATATTTTATTAAAATGAGATAAAACTAGAAATTAATAAGAGGTAGAAAATTGAAAACTGCACAAACGCATAGAAATTAAACAATGTGCTTCTGAACAACAAATGGGTCAATGAAGAAATTAAGAAGAAAATGTTAAAAAATTTTAAAACAAGTAAAAATGGAAACACAACATGCTAGAACCTATGGGATACAGTAAAAGCAGTACTAAGATGGAAGTTTATAGCAATAAATATTTACATAAAAAAACACCCCAAATAAACAACCTAATGAGGTACCTCAAGGAACCAGGAAAGCAAGAGCAAACCAAACCCAAAATTAGAATAAGGAAAGAAATAATAAAAAGCAGAACAGAAATAAATGCAATTGAGATGCAAAAAAATAGAGACAAAAAAAGGAAACATTAAAACTGACACCATAAAAATACAAAGAATCATTAGGGACTATTGGGAACAACCATACATCAACAAATTAGAAAACCCAGAAGAAATGGACACATTCCTGGACACACGCAATCTACCAAGAGTGAACCATGAAGAAATAGGAAACTTGAAAGTCCAGTAACAAGATCTAAGCAGTTAGACATTATTGGCTCTAAGGAATCCACTAACTTCAGGTGGAAAAGAAGACCAGGAAATTCTGACACATGAAATAAAAAGGAAGTATCAGCATTTGTAGGAACCAGAAGAGAAATGCACAGGAAAAAAAGAGGTTGAGATCCAACCTGTTGGTCTTTCATGCCGTTGGGATGTATGTGCAGCCGATCTACCTGCTAATGGTGAATCATGCTTGCATTAAAATGAATATTAACAAGTTTATATGAAGAGTATTGTATGAATCCTATGAGTGTTTTTTAGAGAAATAAATTTTTGAAGAAAAATAAGTCCTTAATTAGCAATTCTGATACTTGATTCTGTGTAACACCATTTACCTTGCTACGAGACACAAACACTGTGTTATCTGACTACCACTCCGTGATGTTGCTAATGTTTTCTAGTGTTCAAATATTCATTATAGCTTCATTTTTTGGTAAGTGCTACTATTTCTTATTTTTTAAGCTGTTCATTAAATATCCTTAACAGTAAGTAAAGAGTATAAAGAATGTTGGAAATACTTTTTAAATAACTTATGATTTGGGGCATCCCTGAAAATGCCAAATAATTGCAATTTCTCATTTCCAAATATTAATATCTTTCTGGGATTTGGAAATGCTAAGTACAGACATGGTTCTTGGCCAATATACAGCTCAACTTCTAAGAAGCCTAAATGATATGTTCTCCAGAGACATATTATAGGCTTGAAATCTGGGATCCAAAATCCCTAGAACCACATGCCATATCCCACAACTGTTCTCATTTCTCTTTTGACAAGTTAGAAATAGAATTCAGAACCAGCTTATTAATATTTTTTTAAACTCAGGCTTGGGGCTTAGACACAATTACAATATACACATGTGTGCACATACACACATAAATACACACACAAATACAGAAGAGACCAAAGTTATAAAAATCTCCTTGGTCTTTTAAAAGAGCAGTCTCCCTTGGCCCAAAAGTCCCAGTCACTATTCAAATGATGGATAGAAGTTTCCATTTCTCACTCAAACAGTCGGCCAGCTCTTTGTCTACACCCCTTAATTTCAGAGGAAGCAGGAATTCCTCAGGAAGGCCCTTTTGAGGTTCACAAAGGCACAGTTGCCATAAATCAAAAATTGGTGGCATTAGTGAAGTTAAGGAATAGTACTGCAAGTAACATTTTCCTCGACCTTGCTGAGAGAAAGTCAAGTCTAGGGTTTAATGAAATGAAATCTCTTTATCATGAACATGAATAAGCCTGCCAGAGTAGTTCTCTTTTGAAGTGACTTCTGGTCTACGAGAAGATTTAAGCCCAGTCTCCCAAATCCAAAGGCAGAAGCAGCCTTCATCCCCTACCTGGAGGTATAGCCAAGAGAAGGCTGTTTTATAAGCCCAGAGCTCTGTGGAAAGCTAACTAAAGCTGGGACATCTTGAAGGCATTGGAAGAAAATGAAGCAAACAACTAAACAGTGAATCCAAGAAGAATCAAACTCACCTGTCTCCTGGGCAATATTTTCTCTCCAGAGGGAAAGTAAAAACCCATCATTAGTAACAGACTAAGAAAAGGATGGCATGGTCTGCACTCTGGATTCAAAATTGACTTCTCTCAAACCTGAAGATGAATTCAATTATGAGTGGATGAAAAGATGCTATAGTTATTCATACAGCGCAATTATCTAGAGAGATTTTTCAAAATACTCTGGTAGCATCAACAAGCCCACTGAATTTAATTTGAATTTTAAAACTTTTATTAAAGATGCTAGTGTGTTTGCTTTTGTTTTTGTTTTTAAACCAAGAGATAATTTTGTCCCTGTGTTATTAAGGATTAATGCAGTACAAAGGCAGATGTGGCTTCTATAAAACGAATTTTATTTTTTTCTCCCTTTCTTCTAGCTATCTGGAAAACAGCAAAACAACTAGGGAGATAACAAAGAACTTCTCTATGTCTTTGGCTGCCCTTGGTGAAGAAAGGAGTCCCATATCCTCAATGCTCAATCCTACTAAGGTGTACTGGGCAGGTCCTAACGGTTTTACTGGGCTTGTAAAATAAACATTTCTGAAGTTGAAATAGTTCACCTTGAGATAACTTGTTACAAGTTTTTAATCCCCTCTTTTGGGTATGTTCCTGACCTATGAACCTGACACAATGAGTTCCAGGTGTTGAACTCTATGTGCGGGAAGGAGGTCCTGTCTGCCCTTAATTTTTGATTAAGAGTCCCTGCCTTGATTAATGATTCTCATTGACTTTTACAGATGATTTTTCTCTGGGCTCTATTTCAACACTAACTTATACTTAATTTCTTTATCCTTATATATACTCACAGAAGAGAGAGATAGATAGACAAACAGACAGACAGAGATAGTGATAGAGATATTCAATACAGATAATTTCATGCTTTATCATTTTTATGCAAAACATTCCACAAGTCTAAACAGTATTTCTATAATATTTCTAAACTAATAGAGCCATTACAAAGATTTATGATAGAAAAAAAGTAATGGGCTCCAATAATTCAGGATTGCCCCCAAACTCTATTGCCTGCCACAGAACATAACCATGTTTAAAACAAAAAATAACACCAAAAATGACTGACTCACATGAGAACCTATGGATAAAAGCATGACTATGTGAGATAAAGAGTAGCATAGATGAAGAAGAGTCTGTGTTGCAGTCTGAATGCTCCACAAGTACCTGTATGAATTTAGGAAGTAAATCAATGTCTCTGGTACCAGTGTTTCATCTACCAAAGGTAGATTGCAGTGAATGTATCCTAAAGTTCCTTTGTAACCCTGATATTTTATAACTGCATTTATTTCTTAACAAGTTAGTATGTCTTAATTAGGAGGCTTTCCAACAAATGTGCCTTAAAATTGCTGTTGACCAAGTGGCCATCATTATATAGTTGTCATCGATTAAAAATTTGGCTAAATAACAACTTGGTGTGTAGTAGCTTGGTTGTTAGTCTTGAGAATAAGAAAAGACAGCTGTAAACTTTCAACGTTTTAGTTACAAATTATTTGAAGACCATTGGAAGAAGGAATAGGAGAGTTGGTTCTAACTTCTCTTGGTAATTTCTGGTAAGATCAAGAGAGCACCAGGAACAAAATTTATAAAATGGGCTTAGAAAAAAATCCTGGAGACACTAGTGGTACATGCATAAGAAATGTGACACAAAAAACTTGATGATGGCCAGCCACATTCTGGAGGATAAGGCAATCATTGGCAGCATGTTGCAAAGTAATTCAAAAGAGCCTGCCTCTAAATGTGAAGAAATCTTAGAAATTCATAAACCAATTTATTTTATATTTTTCTTTTTTCAGATGATATGAGTGATAAATGATACAATACATGTATTAGTCTAAAAGAGCTCCTGCATTAAACATAATATGATATTATAGTACAGTATAACATACCTATTGGGCTTGATAGGTATCATGTAATATTTATAAGTAATGAGAAAGCATTGTCGTAGTTGCATCAACAACTTTTTCCTCTGCGTATGTAAATTAAAAGTGCATCTTATATCTGTGACATCTCAGAACAAGTAAAATGTAGCATGCAAAAGCCAGATATTAGAGGATCCTTATAGCAACTTTTGTTTTTTGTCCAGCATCAACCTTGAAGAAGTCATCAACTCTCTTTAGAATTCCTTCTAAGATCTTCTTGTACAAAAGTATTAGGGGGCAATATCGATTGTACTAAGGACTTCCTAAGAAATATGGAGAAGGAATATCACATCATTAGTTGTACATTCTCTTCCCAGACAAAAGTAAAATCCCCATTGGACCAATTATTCTCTCCTTTCTCAGGCCTCCTCTTCTTCCACTGAATTTGACTCATTTTCTTTCTTCTACCCATGTTTTAAAAATCCTTTCTTTCATCTGGGTGTTGGGACCTGTGTATCATTAGGGCTTGCATGTACCCCTAGTGTCTGCGTACCAATGCTTCTTTTTGACATCTTCAATCTTTCCCTAGGAAGGAATTTTTATACTACTGCTAAAAAGATAAAAATTTCTTCATGTTACCTGTGATTTATTTTCCCTCCCAATTGGCAATATTTGCTGCAGAAAGAGAAAAAGATGAAAACCTCAGTCAGCAATTTAAGGCATAGATCTGTATCTGGAAACTTACAATTCTCTACTCATGGACTTTACCATAATTTCCCAAATCATAAAATTGTGAACTACTGCAAGAGAAAATACACCTAGACCAAAGGAAAGAATGACACATCTGATGTCTACTGTAATAAAAAATAATATTTAACAATAAAACACCCAACTGTGTAATTTATGAAATGGAGGCCCCGCTAGAAATTTTTAACTCTAGAGCAAAGGACTTGACTGTACATTTTGCTTTAGGGTTCGGATTTAGTTCACAAAAATTGAATATGGCTGCTAAACCTTTTGAAAGGTTTTTGTTTGTCTATTTATTTTTTCTCTTGCATTAAGCCTGTGGGACTGGACAGAGAGAGTGAAAGCAGGTTGTTTGCTTGGCCAGCATCCATATTCCCTTCCTGCAGCAATAGTACCTTGATTTTCTTTTGTGATTTCACCTTTTCCCTCACATTCTGCCAATGTTGTTTTGAGCGAAACTGACAAAGGTGAATTCTGACTGGCCTGAGTCAATTTACACAGCCAGCCCCTTGGCCACAGGGATTATCAGAGATTAGCACGTAGCCCAGTCAGAGCCAATGAGACCTTCAATCCACCAGTGGAAAAAAAAGAAACCCTCTCTTTTCCTCTGGACTTAGCAGAATGATGGTGTAAAACCTCACCTCTGAAGTTGCTTTAGCCACTTCAATGCTATGAGGGGGAGCCAGGCTGTGGATAAAGGCCACCCCTAGAGGAAGCTGAGCTGACAGATGTCTGTGGTCCACATTGTTTGCACCCTGATTGAAGCCACTCCTAAAGCCAGTCTTGCCCAGACTTTGCAGTTACATAATCCAAGAAGTTTATTTTTTGCTTAAATCACTTGTTTCTTTTGCTTGCGACATAAAGAGTCCCAAACAACATAAAGTAGGTTTATAGCATCTAAAATAAGAATTCATTTCATATTTATTTTCTCACCCATTTTTAAAGCATTTACAGAGTACCTATTATGCGCCAGGCATTGGAAATGGAATAATGAATACTATGCAGACCCTGACCCTCCAAGAGGACAAGCTAGAGGTATAAATATATGATACAGTGTAATATGGATGATGTGGAAGGCACTATCACAAGACACAGGATGAAGAGACCAATGCAGCCTATGAGTGTCAACAAAAAATGTGAGCTGGTGAGGAAAGGACATTCTAAGAGAACTAAATAGCTTGTGCAAAGCTCCACAGGCATGAACTGGCATGGCTCCTCCGGGAAACCACTGGGAGTCTGTTGTGTTTTGCATATGGGTTATTGAGCTAACGACAGAGAGATGTGACTGGAAAGGCAGAATCCTTTACCAATTTTAACAGCCTTTGTATATCTGGTCATCAGTGACTCACACACAAAGGGATGTCACTGTCAGAGCTGAACCATAAAAAGATGCAGACAACATCTTCAAGTGGAAACCTGAGTGTGTTCTCCTTGTCTAATCACCTGAAGCTGCCTGACTCCTTGAGATCCTGACTCAAGACAGAGTGGCTCTGCTAACTAGGCCTCTCTCTCCTCCCCCACTCGGCTACAAAGAAGAATTGTAAGGCTGATGCTGACAGCCTTCTGTGCTATTGTGCATTTCAGATACTCATCTGTGCTCTGGAAAATGGCTTGAAATTCTCCGTGGAGAGTGCAGACAGAAAGGTCAACAATTATGCAAAATGAATAATGGGCTTGGAGCAATCAGGCCACACATCTGTTGCAATGAATTCTCTGAAACCCGCCTGCCAGGTGTCTATGTCCCTGCCCAGTGGCCTTGGCCAGGCATCCAAAGCCAAGCCCTTAGTTAACTAGTATTCCTAGACAGTCATGGGAGATTCTGAATGAAAGCAGAGAAATCAAAAAAGCTACAGCTCTGTGTATGGAAAAAAAAGAAGTCTTCTTGAGGCTCCACTGAAGGCTTCAGTGAATAATCTGTTCTCAGAGGTAAGAGGTTAAACAAGGAACCAAGAGTTAAAAACTCCAACCTGGGGCTAGCCACACTTCAGTGCATAGCCATGAAAATGCCTGAAGTGACCTTCTGTTCTGGGAGAATATCATAGAGCCTCCACTTTTTCTGGAGTAGGAATATCAGCCCAGCAGGAAAACATTGCTGAGAATCTACTATGTAAAAGGTGCTAGAGAATGCAGAGATGAATCACACCTCAGGGTTCAGGAAAGAATATGCAATCAGCCAATGTTTGACAAATGTAGGTCGGTGAAGCCAAGTGCTTTGATAAAAGAGGAAGAGAGTTTCCACATATGCAAAGTATGGCATCTGCTCAGATAAATGGCTGTTCCACAGGTAGGTGGCATCCTCACTGATGAGGTAACTGAAGACCAGCAAAGGAAGTGATCCAAGGTAGGGAGAAGAGAGATTGGAAATAAGGCCAGCCCAATTCCAACATGGCACCGTTTCCCACTTTGCCAAGGAGGGCAGAAAGCAAAATAACTCTTTCATAGGTAAACCTCAGCTTTTGAACTAGGATTTCTAGAGTTTTACCAAAGCCAGAGTACAAGAAAAGGCACATCTTTCTATAATGTCACTATCTTAATCAGCTTATGCTGCCATAACAAAATGCTGTGAACAAAGTGGCTTAAACAGCAGCATGTTTCACAGTTCTGAAGACTGGGGAGACCAAGATCAAGGTACTGGCTAACTGGGTTATTGGTGAGGGCTCTCATCCTGGTTTGCAGGCAGCCACCTTCTCACTCTTCTTCACCTGGTCCTTCTTTAGCGCATGCACTCAGGGAGTGGGAGAGTGAGCTCTCTTTCTTCCTATTCTTAGAAGGCCAACAATTTTATTGGATTAGGACTCTACCTTTACAACCTTGTTTAATCTTAATTACTTCCAAAAAGCTTTATCTCCAAATACAGTTACTTTGGGGATTAAGACTTTAAAATATGAATTTGGTGGGGCAGAGGAACACAATTCAATCCACAGAAGTCACTTTTACTTGAAAAATTGGGAGGTGGAGAAGTTTTTTAAAACAAAAGAAACTCAGTTCTCTATTGCTTATAATATAAATTGCTAAAATGTTTTAAGAGGAAAAAGTAGGTCTTCTGGTTATACCATGAGAGTTTTGAGGTCTCTCCTTTAAGGATGCTGTGAGGACAGTTTTTGAGAGGTCTCAATAGAGGGGAATAGAGGGAGAAACACTTGGAAAGGTGGAATAGAGCTAGTAGGTGGAGGGGCTTGGATCCCAGACAGCATGAATACTTGAAGACTGACAAGGCTGACCACTGTCTGTTAGTCACTCCAGTCTCATTCTCCACGTTCTCCCCTGTTCTGGGCCCAGGACTCTTGCAGGTGTAATGCTTTCTAACTTCCCACTGGGTTCCCAGCAGGACAGAAGAGGGCAGAGAACAATGAAGTCAGAGAACTGACCCCATCCCTCATTGCTGGGTCCCTGCAGATCATCTCCTCTACCGAAGGCTATTTCTATACAGCTACTCCCGCCGGGTTATAGTCTTCCAGTCATTATTTCTTCCTTTTGTCCCTTCAATCCCAGAAGTAGTAATGGCTTCACAGGGCTCCTATACCTAGGGGACTGCATCACTTCCTAGCAGTTTTCAAAAGTCCTATCCACACTTTTGCAAACAGTCCTTTTGGAGATCGCTTCATAGGACTGTGACCCATGCAGTCTCACAAAGTCCCAAGCTTAGAAGTGCCTACAATTGCTTTAATACTCAAGATTATTAATAATTTTTGAACAAAGCCCCCCATTTTTATTTTTTGAGATAGGGCTTCACTCTGTTGCCCAGGCTGGAGTATAGTGGCACCACTGCAGCTCACTGCAGCCTCGACCTTCCCAGGCTCAGGTGATCCTCCCACCTCAGCCTCCCAAGTAGCCAGGACTCCAGGTGTGCACCACCACAGCCAGCTAATTTTTGCAGAGATGGAGTCTTGCCAATCCTGCCTAGGCTGGTCTCAAACTTCTAGGCTCAAGCGATCAGCCTACATTGGCCTCCTAAAGTGCTAGGATTACAGGTGTGAGCCACCATGCCCAGCCTGGCCCCCCATTATTATTTTGCACTGGGCCACACAAACTATATAGTAGATCTTGGATGCTTTAGTAAACTCTCTTCAAGCACTGCATTCAAGTCTGCCATCTGTTTCATGCCAGGACCCTGGCCCCTAACTCTCCTACACTGAGAGAACTGATTTCCTCAGGAGGAGGCAAGACTTTTCCCCTAAAAGAAAAGAGACCTTGGGAAAAGACAGGTGTTCTAACTGGGTTAGTTTGCTCCTGAAGCTAGAATTGAAATCAAGACCACGGGGCTGGGCACAGTGACTCATGCCTGTAATTCCAGCACTTTGGGAGGCTAAGGTAAGTGGATCATTTGAGCCCAAGACTTCGGGACCAGCCTGGGCAACATGGCGAAACCCTATATCTTAAAAAAAATTAGCTGTGCGTGGTGGTACTTGCCTATGGTCCCAGCTACTCCAGATGCTGAGGTGGGAGGATCATTTGAACCTGGGAGATCAAGGCTGCAGTGAGCCCTGATCATGCCACTGCACTCCAATCGGGGCGCAGAGCAAGACCCTGTCTCAAAAAATTAAAATAAAATAAAAGACCATGGAAGGCAGCAAACTGAGGCTGAGGCCTTCTGGGTTCAGGACTGCGGAGATGATAAATGTTCAGGTCCTGGCACCACAGCATTTTAGCTCGTAATCCTCTGACCTCACTTACCCTCTCTGAAACCTCAGCTTTGCCATCTTGATAATACCTGACCTAACTTGAAGAACAGTTGTCCACCAAAAAAGCTGTAGATGTATTAATCTCTGGTACATGACAGAATGTGCAATAAATATTTGTTAAATACATAGCTTGATTTGTAGAAAAATATTTTACATTTAGACTTAGACTGTGAACTAGGAGGAAGGAATACGGGGAAAAAAACAATAATTGAATTATCAATTCTTTTTTCCCAGGGATTCCTGGAAATCAAGGATGCTCTCTGCTAGAGAGTCAGATGGAAACTGAAGGTTAACAGCACTATGATAGGCTTTCCAGATTCCAAAGCCCATGCCTCTGAGCAAGCTATCCCAGGGACAGTAGGATCATTTGTAAGAAAACACAGCAGGATAATGACTCCAAAGAGTAAGACGCTCCTTTCCTATTCCCCACTTGGTGAGAACTGAGTAGCACCATAACCAAACTGCTCAGCTGCATCTGGATCATAAGTAAGGACATATGAATTAATTGTGGACCAGTTCTGCACTGATCCTGCCCACCCTTCCTCCATGGCATAAGAGCACTTTGGCCTCTATAAGTCACTAAGTCATGCTTTCTCAGCACATAATGATAGTCTACTTATCGGGTACCTACTATGTGATGGCACTGTGTTAGGGACTTTCATTGTATTGCCTAGACTGAGGGTCTGCAAAACTTTTCTTAAAGAGCTAATAGTAAATATTTTAGGCTTCGCAAGCCAGATGGTCTCTACAATCAAACTCATATTTATTAACAAATACTTATTGCATATCTTGACAACCCTGGCACTGTAGTCCAAAAGCACCCACAGTCAACACCTAAGTGAATAGGCATGTCTATGTTCTTAAAATAACCTTGTACACAAAAATAGGTGGCTACTGTAATTTGCCAACCCCTAGTCTAGAGCAGTGGGCTCTCCAGCTTGAGACTATGTCAGAATCCCCTGGAGGGCTTGTTGAAGCACAAACTGCTGAATCACACCCTCAGAGTTTCTGATTCAGGAGGTCTGGGGTCAGGCAGAGAATTTGCATATATAACAACTTCTCAAGTGATGCTGCTGCTGCTCCCACACTTTGAGAACCACTGGCCTGAAAAGTATAGACTTTTTTTTTTTTTAAGTTCCAGAATACATGTTCAGGACATGCAGGTTTATTACATAAGCAAGTATGTGCCATGGTGGTTTGCTGCACCTAACAACCCATGACCTAGGTATTAAGCCCAGCATGAACTATTTTTCCTAATGCTATCCTTCCTCCCACCCCATCCTCCAACAGGCCTCAGTGTGTGGTATTCCCCTCACTGTGCCCATGTGTTCTTATTGTTCAACTCCCACTTATGAGTGAGAACACACAGTGTTTGGTTTTCTGTTCCTGCATTAGTGTGGTAAAGATAACGGCTTCCAGCTCCATCCATGTCCCTGCACAGGACATGATTTTGTTTCTTTTTATGGCTGCATAGTATTCCATGGTATATATGTACCACATTTTCTTTAATCACTCTATCATTAATAGGTATTTGGGCTGATTCCATGTCTTTGCTGTTGTGAATAGTGCTGCAATGAACATGCATGTGCACATATTTTTATGAATGATTTACATTCCTTTAGGTGTATACCCAGTAATGGGATTGCTGGGTCAAATGATATTTCTGGTTCTAGATCTTTGAGGAATCGCCACACCACCTTCCACAGTGGTTGAACTAATTTACATTCCCAACAATAGTGTGAAAGCATTCCTATTTCTCCATAGTCTCACCAGCATCTATTGTTTCTTGACATTTTCAAAATTGTCATTCTGACTGGTATGAGACTGTATCTCACTGTGGTCTTGATTTGCAGTTATCTAATGATAAGTGATGTTGAGCTTTTTTTCATATGTTTGTTGCCTGCATAAATGTCTTCTTTTGAGAAGTGTCTGTACATGTCCTTTGCCCACTTTCTGATGGGGTTGTTTACTTTTCTCTCATAAATTTAAGTTTCTTGTAGATTGTGGATATTAGACATTTGTCAGATGGATAGACTGCAAAAATTTTCCCCAATTCTGTAGGCTGTTTGTTCACTCTGATAATAGTTTCTTTTGCTGTGGAGAAGCTCTTTAGTTTAATTAGATCCCATTTGTCAATTTTTTCTTTTGTTGCAATTGCTTTTTGGTGTTTCTGGAATGAAATGTTTGCCCATGACTATGTCCTAAATGGTACTGCCTCGATTTTTTTTTCAGGGTTTTTATAGATTTGGGTTTTACATCTAAGTCTTTAATCCATCTTGAGTTAATTTTTGTGTAAGGTGTAAGAAAGTGGTCCAGTTTCAATTTTCTGCATATAGCTAGCCAGTTTTCCCAGCACTATTTATTAAATACGGAATCCTTGCCAGGCACAGTGGCTCATGCCTGGAATCCCAGCACTTTGGGAGGCCAAGGAAGGCAGATTACTTGAGGTCAGAAGTCCAAGAATAGCCAGGCCAACATGGTAAAACCGTGTCTCTACTAAAAATATGAAAATTAGCCGGACGTGGTGGTTCACATTACATCTGTAATCCCAGCTACTCGGGAGACAGAAGAATGGTTTGAATCCAGGAGACGGAGGTTACAGTGAGGTGAGATCGCACCACTGTACTCCAGTCTGGTCAACAGAGTGAGACTTCTAGTAAAAAAAATAATAGGGAATCCTTTCCTCATTGTTTGTTTTTGTCAAGTTTGTTGAAGATCAGATGGTTGTAGATGTATGCTCTTATTTCTGAGATCTCTGTTCTGTTTCATTGGTGTACGTGTCTGCGTTCGTATGAGCATCATGCTGTTTTGGTTACTGTAGCCTTGTAGTATAGCTTGCAGCCGAGTATCGAGATGCCTTCAGCTTTGATTTTTTGTTGTTGTTGTTGGTTTTTTTTTTGCTTAGGATTGTCTTGGCTATACAGGCTATTTTTGGTTTTATATGTATTTTAGAGTAGTTTTTCCTAATGGTAATTTAATGTGAATAGCAGTCAATCTATAAATTACTTTGGGCAGTATGACCATTTTCATGATAGTGATTCTTCATATCTATGAGCATGAAATATTTTTCCATTTGTTTGTGTTCTCTCATATTCTTGAGGAGTGGTTTGTAGTTCTCCTGGAAGAGGTACTTCATTCCCTTGTTAGTTGTATTCCTAGGTATTTTATTCTCTTTGTAGCAATTGTGAATGGGAGTTCATTCATTATTTGGCTCTCTGCTTGTCTATTGTTGGTGTATAGGAATGCTTGTCATTTTTGCACATTGATTTTATATCCTGAGACTTTGCTGAAGTTGCTTATCAGCTTAAGGAGCTTTGGGGCTGAGATGATGGGGTTTTCTAGATATACGATCATGTCATCTGCAAACAGAGATAGTCTGACCTCCTCTCTTCCTATTTGAACACACTATCTTTCTCTTGCCTGATTACCTTGGCCAGAACCTCCAATACTATGTTGAATAGGAGTGCTGAGAGAGGGCATCCTTGTCTTGTGCTGGTATTTAAGGCAAATGCTTCCAGCTTTTGCCCATTCAATGAGATATTGGCTGTGGCTTTGACATAAATGGCTCTGATTATTTTGAGATATGTTCCATCAATACCTAGTTTATCGACAGATTTTAACATGAAGGGATGTTGAATTTTATCGAAGGCCTTTTCTGCACTATTGAGATAATCACGTGGTTTTTGTGTTTAGTTCTGTTTATGTGATGAATTATGTTTATTGATTTGTATATGTTGAACCAGCCTTGCTTCCCAGGGATGAAGCCAACTTGATCATGGTGGATAAGGTTTTCGATGTACTTCTGGATTTGGTTTGCCCGTATTTCATTGAGGATTTTCACACGGATGTTTATCAGGGATATTGGCCTGAAGTTTTCTTTTTTTTGTTTAGCTCTTCCAGGTTTTGGTATCAAGATGATGCTGGCCTCATTAAATGAGTTAAGGAGAAGCCCTTTCTTTTCAATTGTTTGGAATCGTTTCAGAAAAACGCTACCAGCTTCTCTTTGTACCCCTGGTAGAATTCAGCTGTAAATCTGTCTCATCCTAGGGCTTTTAAGAACACAGCTCTGAAGCAGAGTAGCCTATTTGAATCCTGCCTCTTCCACCTGTTAACTAGTCACCTTGGGTAGTTTGTGTTTCTTTATATTTCTGGGCCTCATCTGTAGAATTAGGACATGAATAGCACCAATTTCACAGGATGTTCTGAGTTAAACAAGTGAACGCATGTGAAGTCCTTAGAACAGGGCCTGGCACATGATCAGTCCTCAAAAACTATTAGCTTTTGCTAAATGTTGGCCGTTATCACCTTGTTTTATTCTCCCAACAACCCTAGGTACATTTGCTGGCCAGTTTATAGATGAGGAAGCCAGGGCATAAGGGGTTAAATGCATTGTCCACAGCACAGAGCTGGTAAAGGGCATACCCAGAGCCCTCTGCACTGTTCTCCCTCCCTAGCACCTGGGTCAAACAGACCTTCCTCATTGCCTTCAAGAGACCCACAAGAATAGAAGCCCACCTGGGAGATGGGCCTTACAAGTTAGGCTCCCCCACTGTGTCCCCATGATCTGCACCTAGAACTCGAGTGCAGTTATGCTCTTCAGACTCTGGCACTGTCTCCCGTGCCTCCTCAGGCCATACTGGGATCAAAGAACAAAGGAGCCCTCCACCCATCCTTTGCACCCTGTTTTCTGTCAGAAGCCCCCTGGCCTGCATGGAAACGCCCTGGGCTAGATTAGGTCTTATGACAACATTTACTGGCAATGAATTTGATGTTTTACATACATTATCTCATTTCATCCTTAATATAATTTTATATGGCAAGTACTCTCATTGTAATCATTTAACAAATAAGGAAACTGAGGCATAATGGAAGTTGGCCTAAGCCACGCAGCTAGTGAGCTGGCATGCCAATGCAGAAACACAGATCAGAATGCTTCCAACGTTTTTGTTGTTTACTTATGTAATCTTGTCTCCTTAAATAGCTGAGAAGTAAAAAGACTAAGGAAAGAGAGCATAGTTATTGTTTAGAGCAAAGAACTAGAAATGCCAAAATGGAGCTTTCTCTCTTGGGCAATTTTGGTTAATTTATCTGAAAAAATATGAATAAGCTTAAGTGAATCCATACCATTCAGGTAAAGATGTGTTTGTAAATGTACTCTTGCCAATTTGAAACAGGAAAAAAAAAAAACTGTGTGAGTTTTGCTCACATGTGGGTGGCTTTTATGAGAAGTAGGGGGAGACTTTTATGAGAAGAAAAGTAGAGCTGCAGTGGCTTTGGCCCCTTATCCTTAAGAATGCAAAGGAAGAATAATCAAATGTACGCTGAAAGTATAACAGCAAATAAGCTCCGAGGTGACATTTGGGCTGTGTGGTTTTCTTCAGGCTGTGTGACAATAAGTGCCTGTTCAGCTGGCTTTTCCCAAAGCCAGAGAAAGGTCTCTTAGCTAAAATGTCACAATGCATCTTATTTTCCATTTTCAGTGTGTGTTCCAAGGGTAGACTGACACTCTGTCCTGCCCTCACACACCACTTTGAAAATAACAACAGTACAGTACAAAGAAAGGTAGGAGGGAAGGGGCTACTTCAGAGCTGGCTGGAGCTCTCTGACGTTCATTCTGCAGAGGGTGCAAGCTTTGGGTGGAGAAGAGGTGGAAGAGATGAGAGGAGGTTCTGACATAATCTCCAAATGTACACTCCTAAGAAGTTGCAACAAAAACATTTGACCTATTTTGCACAATTATGTGATGTTCTGGCAAGTGGTTGTTGGACTTAACACTTAGAGATCAAAAAATTTGTAGTGGCCAATTTAGTGGTTATTACTAAAGGTCTTTGGTCCAAAGAATAGCTGTCATTTGGTGACCGGAATGTTTGAGCTCTGCCTCAAAGGCAGGCATGACTCTCCTTCTTTCTAAAACTCACTGCCCCATTTTGGCTTTCAAGGCCACACGTAATCTGTCCCCTGACTACAACTCCAGCCTCATTTCTCACCACTCATTCTTTATTCTCTTGGTATTCTGCTGCTAGTTTTGTTGTTTCATTATTACCAACAGAAGGTCTACACCCATGTGGTCCCTTCTTCCTAGGATATCCTCTAAACACCCTACACCTTCTTTTTTTATAACTTCATCCATTAACTCCTACTTTTCCATGACCCTTGTGAATCTAGGCCATGTTGTACAATCGCAGAAGTATATTTGTGGTCAGAGGAGCATAGTCCAGAACCAAAATGTATTTTCAAAATTACTCAATCTTTTCACCGACACATAAAAGCCTGATTCTACTGTCTTCTTTCAACAGAATTACTACAAGAGCCAACCAACTGGTCAATCCATGTGCCAGATTCCATTTATTCCATACTTCCTGCTGTCACTGGAACAGTCTTTCTAAACCATAAGTTTCTTCTGTCCATCTCCATTATGAGTCTTTTCACTCAACTACTCTAAACAAATTAAAACCCCAAAACATGCCATCCCATTTTGCATTGGTCATTTTCTTGATCTGGATTGCCCATCTTCCTCTTTTAGCCTGTCCATACCCAAAAAATCTTTCATAACTCAGTTCAAATGCCCTCTCCTTGAATAAGCATTTCAACATCAGACCCTGTCACTTTTTCCTCTGTTGTTTCTGCTGTCCTCTCTTACAGGGCTTGCAGTATAATTTACATTACTGTTACTTGTTTAAATGTCTCTTTCTTCCACTAGAGAGAGAATTCCTTACAGTCAAGGGTTTCTTCATACTCCTTTTTGGGTCTGTAGCAAAGTGATTTGTACAGTAAGTACTCATTATATACTTACTGAATTTAAGTTCATTAGCATTTTAATATTTATATTGCATTTTCACATACATTTACTTATTAGTCATCCCAATAGAGCTATGAGATCTATAACATTATCCCAATTTTAAGAGGGGAAAAGTGAGGCTCACTTAAGTCTAAAGTGGCACAGCTTGTAGGCAGCCGATCTAGACTTGAAGCCAGGTCTCCAACTCCCCTTGTAGTTCTGAAGTTCTACAATTCTGGAATTCTGTTCCAAATTTTATGCCAGAAAGGAGAGGAAAATGAGTATTTCATTATAATATTACAGAGAAAAAAAGGCTGGCAAATGCTCTTCCATTATATGCAAGGTTGTATTATGCCCCATTGGAAATGAACATTATAAACATTAGCTTCAACAATGTAACATAACAGCAGCTTTTTTTATTAGCATTGTTTAAACATTTGGGTAGTAAGCAGGAACACCTCATCAAACATATGTTCTCAAGTCAAACATATATCCTCTATGCAAATTTTATGGAGTTATCTTTATTAGGTGTTATTTATTCAAAAGGCAGAAGGTGCCAACATGCAGAAAATAACGAACAAGACTGGACTGTGGAAAAATAGCTTCATTAACGTAGGTCAAGAGTCCTTAACCAGACAATCACAAAGACTTACCAGCATTCCAAAAAAATCACTTTACAGAAAGTGTTGGGGGGAGGGGGAACTGGCACAGGGATATGCATATATTATCTCCTGGCATATTAAAATAAGACTTGACTAATGTAAAACTACCTATACAAAGTCCCCAGAAGAACAGAAATCTTTTCTGTGGGTTGAGAGTGCCAAAATTGGCACAATGAAGGACATGTTCAAGGATGAAGAACATGGTTTTGCTAATCTGAGGTCTTCATTTGAATCTCTCTCATGTCTATCACTTCCAATCTGGGTGATCCGGGATAAATTACTTCATTCTGAGCCTCCATTTGTGAAATGGGAATAATAATAATAATGAACTTACCCAATTGTTTGTTATTAAGAGTAACTGACAAAAATCTATGTGACAAGAAAACTTGGAACATAGTACATACTCAATTAGTGAATATTATCCTCACACTTCCTGTACTGGCATATACTTCTCTTCTTTATTATTTTTATTATTTGAGACGGACTCTCTGTTGTCCAGGCTGGAGTGCAATGGCACAGTCTTGGCTCACTCCAACCTCCGCTTCCTGAGTTCAAGCAATTTTCCTGCCTCACCTTTAGCAGTAGCTGGAACCACAAGCCTGTGCCACCACATCCGGCTAATTTTTGTATTTTTAGTAGAGCCGGGGTTTCACCATGTTGGCTAGCCTGGTCTCGAACTCCTGACCTCATGATCCATCCATCTCAGCCTCCCAAAGGGCTGTGATTACAGGTATGAGCCACAGCGCCCAGCCTACTTCTCTTCTAAACATGAATTTTTTGGAGAAGCTATGACTTAACGGAAAATTTAGGAAGAGGTATTCATCCTCCATTTCTATTCCAGATTTTACAATTCCCTTCCTGAAACACCTGTTGAATTTCATTTTCTGGGTACCTTAAAAACAAACATCCTAACATTTCTAGGCACTTCTGTTAAATTAGGAACAATCATATTCAAGGTAATCAGAAAGAAGGAGAGGGAAGAGGTAAATTCCAAAGGACACAAAGGAAATCTATGTATCAACAGACAGCTTGTCCCTCTTTCCTTCTTTGCAATTCTTCTAGCTCAGCCTAACTTGGATCTAACTTGAGCAGTATTTCTCAACTGGAGGTGATGTTGTTCCCCAGTGGTTATTTGGCAATGACTGGAGATATTTTTGGTTGTCCCACTGGTGGGTGTAAGTGGCATCTAGTGGATGGAGATCAGGGATGCTGCTGAACATCCTACAGTGGACAGGAAAGCGCCCCCAATCAAAAAAAAAAAAATCTGATCCCAATGTCAATAGTGTCAAGGTTGAGAGACCTAAACTGAACAAACTATGATCAAACTAGATATGCATAAAAGTAAAAGGCCCTAATCCAATTCAAGGATTATTTAGTGAGTTTTGCTCTTGATGTAAAGCCCCTTACTAGCTCCTCGAGACAGTGATCCAAGAGATTCAGAAGCAGGACAGGAATTTGGCCTTTAGGTCTCAATACTATGTAGAAAACTCTTTTTTTTTTATTGCATTTTATGTTTTGGGGTACATGTGGAGAACATGCAACATTGTTGCATAGGTGCATACGTGGCAGTGTGATTTGCTGCCTTCCTCCCCTTCACCTATATGTGCCATTTCTCCCCATGCTATCTCTCCCCGACTCCCTACCCCCCACTCTCCCTCCCCTATTTCCCCCCAACAGACCCCCCAAAAAAAAGAAAAGAAAGAAATGAAGCTCTAATTTTACAAGCTGAGAATTAAAAAGAAAAAAAGAAAGAAAGAAAGAAAGAAAACTCTTTCCCCACCAAGACTGATCTCCCTGGAATTAGGTTCACAGGAATTCTGTTGCAGCAAGATACGGTAGCAGTCTGTGTCAGACATAGCTTGTAAAAAGTGCAGGTTTTAGGGAGTAATTAAAAGAAGTCTTTATATGCAAATTACCAGCTTCTCTTAGCTAGAAGCTATCTCTGGATAGAGTTGCCTAGAGGAGGAATTTTTAACTTTGTTTTAAACATGAATTGGAAAGTTAGCTACTTCTGACTGCGAAATAAGGCCAAGAAGTTTAGTTTAAGGTGGTTGTGTATTTTTTTGTGGAGGAAATTGTGAAATGTATATTGCCACATTCTAATCCTCAATGCTACAATGTGATACTTTTCTTTAGCTTCAGTTACATTTTTTTTTTTAAAGTTAGGTGAGGGGTAGGAAGTGGAGGAGAGCTAAAAAGCTGGTGGGAAATCTCTATTCCCCCAGGCAGCTCTTTGGGGAGAGGAAGAGGCTAGGAAAGACTTCCTAGTGAGATAAACAGCCCAAGCTGTCTGTCCCTCTTACATTGCCCAGTCTCTCCTGGCTTCATAACACAGCACCCATGTGACAGGTGTGGCCAGCACCACTAAAAGCTGTGTCTTTGTTGGTGGAAAATCTTGGAGTTAAAGAGTAGAGCCTCAGAGCCCACACTAGAAGTTCAAGTTTTTTGAATGCCCATGCTTGTTCATATGGAGTGGACATAAAACAGACTGGGTATAGCTGGTCATAAAGTACATTCCAGATTCATGTTAGGAGAGTATTGGATGTGGAGCTTTCTGAGACCTATGGCATCTACAAAAGACACAAAGAGGCAAACAACCGGTCCTTCTCAGCCAAGCATGGCACTTTCATGAGGAGCTCACAGGACCCAGTTACAAGGGCCTCAAAGCTGCAGCAAATGGACTGGACACTATGTGTCCATATAGATCACTGAAAAGGCTTGAAATCAAAATGATGCACAGGTAAGAAGTGAACTAAATCCAGGATTAGGGTAGATACGCATTCACCTAGTACTGGGATAGAAGAGAGACTTGGAGAGGGCCATACGGATGATTGAAACCACCTCTGCAAAGATTATAACAGCGAAAGAAATGTAGCATGGCTGACTCTGTCTTGCTTCTAGCCTCACAGGCCAGCTGTCCTTTCTCATTCCTGGATATAGACCAAGCAAACCATGGGAGGAATTTAGTTTATAGTTTAACTTTGAAGCAAGGATGACAATAGTCCCCGCCTTAAATTGACCTCCTTCTTGGTTAGAGGATTGAAACAGCCTTTGTAAGACTAATCAAAGGCCATGAGATTAGGATTATGGGATAGGCCTGAATTCTGCTAAAATATAGATGCAATTTCTATAGTCCCTTAATACTCAGGTGTCAGGTGGCCAGAGGTCACAAGATTTGTGACTTTCTCAATTGCTCCTATAGATAGCATCACTATTACAGAACCTAAGATTGGTTTTTTCTAGTGTTTTCCAGGCTTTTTGCATTCTGATTTGCATTTTGATTTGAGAATTAACTCCCATCCTTCTGCTTGGCTGGCCCTGTGATTATTAAACTCTTTCCTGCAAAAATTTGCTGTTTTTGTTTGTTTGAGGTGGAGTTTTGCTCTCATTGCCTAGGCTAGAGTGCAATGGCGCAATCTTGACCCACCGTAACCTTCGCCTCCCAGGTTCAAGCGATTCTCCTGCCAAGTAGCTGGGATTACAGGCATGCACCACCACGCCTGGCTAATTTTTGTATTTTTAAAACCTGCTGTTTTTTTATGCATTGAGTTTTCTTGGCAAGGAGGCAAGATGAACCCACTGGGCGATCACACGATTCCCACTGCAAGCTGACCAACTGCCCCACTAGCCACTAAAGACTGGGGATGGGGAAAGGGAATAAGACTCTCATAGGAGCCTACGATATTAGAGGGCTGAGTGACACCATGTCTGAAGACAGAAGTTAGATGGCTGGGACCTAGAAACCAGGCAGGCAAACAAGATCAGTGGGCCAGTTATCTTATTCATTCATTTAACGTATACTTATTCTCAGTACTGAGGAATATAGTCACACCCTGAGGAATATAGAGGACTTTATAGAGCCTGAAATCGATCAGGTGTTAGAGACTCCCTAGCATCTGTGAACAGGAAGAGGTTCAATAGGCAAACAGTAAAAGGGCCAAGCAATAAATGAATATATAATCATGACAGGTGGAAGGTCTCTCACACTTACGGAGCAACTACAATATGAAATCCACATAACAATCCCATAAGTATATTATCATACTCCATTGAACAGATTAAAAACACTAATGATCAGAGATATTAAACACAAGTTTTCACAGGTGAAGAAAAGTAGAGGGAATTCTACTATCTTTATGCCCAAAGCCTGTTCTTTTCTTCCTCTGCACTGAACTTATCAGGGAACCCTGGAAGCAAATGGTAATGACTCACCCAAAGATTTTATTTGGTATAGGATACCAGTCCCTGAGGTGGGTAGGGAAGGATCAACTCAAGCCTTCCCAAGAACTAGGACATTAAGCAGAGAATCAAGGCTCACTCAGGAAAGAAGGGACCAGGCAGAAGTCCAGCCGCTTAGCATGGGGAAAAAATCCCAGTAAGGGAGCCACAGTAAAGCTGAGCCACTGACCTCCTGGCCTGTGTCTCACATCCCAACTGAGGACACAATTGTCTAAGGTGGCCAGATAAAGGACAGAACATGGCTGGGCACAATGGTTCATGCCTATAAATCCCAACACTTTGGGAGGCCAAGGCAGGCGGATGGCTTGAGCTCACAAGTTCAAGACCACCCTGGGCAATATGATAAAACCCTGTCTCTACAAAAATACAAAAAATAGCTGGGTGTAGTGACAGGAGCCTATAGTCCCAGCTACTCAAAAGCCTGAGATGGGAGGATGGATTGAGCCTGGGAGGTGGAGGTTGCAGTGAGCCAAGATCGTGCCACTGAACTCCAGCTTGGGAGATAGAGCAAGACCCCATCTCACACACACACACACACACACACACACACACACACGATGGAACACCAGTTAAGGTTGAGTTTTAGATAAACGATGATTTTTTAAATTTAGTATTAGTAATTTTTGATATCACTTGGGACATATACTAAAAAATTATTTACCTGAAATTAACATTTAACTGGGCATCTTGTATTTTCACTTGCTGAATCTAGCAGCCCTAGTGACTGAACCACAGATAGGGATGAAGTCTCCCAACTATGAAGGCAAGAAGGGTACAGAGACAAGGAACCCAGCATACAGCTATCAGAACAAACTCCCCCACTTTGTTTTTAACAAAAATTTTCTGCCATGTACTATTTTGTAATTACACAAAAGACATTTGGTAAAATGCAAAATGTATTCTTAATGATTAGAAACAAAACAAAATTTGAAACAACAGGAAAAAACTACTCCTGGTAGAATGAGAATGGCACCTTAGCATGATCAGCATCATGAGGAACATCCATCTGAAAAAGCCAAGTCATACTTGGAATTGCCAGGAAGGTGGTCTGTGCTAGAGCTGGTGGAATGGTAAAGACAGGGGTCTCCTCACTGCACAAATTGTAAACAAATACCTTTTCCTTCTGAAACTATAACCTTTGGTGGTTTGGCTATTGAAATATTATAAGTTAAGTAGATAATTGCAGGCTAGACAGCTGACAGTCATTTATAATATTCTTTCTATGAGTAAATGTCTTCCAAGTTTCCTGCAGTGATCTTAGAAATGAGTTTTGGCAACACAATTTGTTGTTAATTGGGGTTTCTTTCTACAAGACCCTGCAAAATTTGGCATGTGTCCCACTGTACAACCTCATCACAGACCAGCCTTCTCTAGCTCAGCCTACCTGCTCATGACTCCTCTTTCAGTTCTCAAACGCCACAAGCTCCTTGCTGTGTTGGGGCATTTGCCCAGAATATCCAGCTCTGTGGACCTCTCCACCTCTGACTCCTAGAACAGCACCTTCTCTCTTAAGTATCCTTGAACAGGATTCCTTAATAACTGCATTATCTAAGTACTGTCCAAGAACCCTCAAAATTACTTTCACTTTTATTTATTTATAAATTGATATTTATCGTTCCCTCTCCACTAGAATACAAACTCTTAAGGGCAAGGCCCATAACTGTTTTGACTTTTCACACTTTTTTCAGAATCTAGCACACTGCTTAGCACAAAATAGAAAACTCATTTATAGAATGAATATGTGTAACACGAATAAATAAATGAATAATCTGAATGAGTAAGTAAATGAATGAATGTTTATATCTTATCTTTCCTCTGCAAATCATGTTTTGTTCCTAGATTTTATTCCTTATGATTAACACAAGCTCTTTTGTCAGCTCATGTTAGCATATCTCAATTACAAGCAGATAGGCACCATTTATTCATTTATTTTCTTCATTCATTGAGAACGTTTAATATTCAAGCACTGTGCAGATTCTGGGTTTTTTTTTTTTTTTTTTTGAACTGTGACAAACCAAATTCAACTCAAAGTAAAATCAGAAAATATATAGCATGATGACAAACATCAGAGCCTATTGTGGTCAATGATGTATTTTATATAAATCAATTCCTATTCCACATGAACTTCATAAGGCCCAAGTTCGCAAATCAGCCTTTTTGCCTCCAGCCCCATGTGCTTTCTGGCTCAAATTCGAAATCCTTTTGAAAGACCTGGAGTTGTCAGATAGGACTTCAAGGTAGAAAAGATAAAAAATGTAAGAAGGAAGTAGGGATGGAATGAACAGTGAAAAGGAGGCCGAGTTTACATAGCTGTGCTTTCATTTCCTGGAACAAACCTGATCCAACTAGTCACCTTTCCCAAGCACTTGTCTGCAGTCATAAAACCTGACTTTTCTCATCCTCGCTTTGTGGGTTAGTTTCATAGTAACCATTGAATGTTGCGACTGTCTCAGTCTAATCTATGCTTATGTTCTCCCAGCTTTTCCAAACTTGCTAGCCCACAAGTACTGTTTCTAGAAGAACTGGAATGGCTTCGCTCTATCTAACCTGGCATCTTTTTTTCCCACTATTCCATCAAATAAAGCTCTCATCTTTCACACTAAGCTGCCTCTTGAAGAAAGAGCTCAGGGTACACAAGACTGGCCTCTTACTCTGTCTGGGCCTTTGTATCCTAGAGAAGGTGATTCAGGGTAGAAGTAAAAGAAAACTATCAAAAAGCAAATGAGATGGGGGGAAAAAAATACAGAAATGCTGTCAAGGTCGCCAGTATATTTTTGTTGCAGGATCACCCTAGGTGAAATTATTTTAATTTACCAATTTGAAGAGACAAGAAATACCCCACTGTGAAAGCCACAGTACTCACAGTAGTGTGTGGCACTGATGAGCTACACCGTATGATAAAGCAAATTGAGATCAGACGTTTGCAAGACCACTTCATGATGGGGGAAAAAATCATGTAAAGAGTTATAATATGGTTAATGGCATTGCAAGGATGATCTCACTAATTTTACAACTCTCTTTTACGCATAGGTTATCATACTAATTAGCTGCCTCTGGAATATTTGTCATTTTAATAGAGCAATTTTGCATTTCCCTTTTCTTTAGTTCTGCCGGCCTCCAACCTGACATTCAGAGGTTCCAACAAGTTTAAACACATCAAATGCTCTGGATGATTTGAAACAAGTCACCTTGGAGCCGGAGAACCGTAGAGGATGGCATGGTGGAAAGAACATTCGCTTGGAAATCACATATTGATTACAATGGCATTGTGGATGTTGGCAATTTACTTAATCTCTCTGAAAGTGTTTCATTAAAAATGAAAATGAAGAACCTAACTTTTGGGCTTATTGTGAGGATTAAAATAGTCTCTTTCACATGTTTAACATGTAGTTCAATAAATGGTCAATATATATAATAACAATAAAGCACAATTCATTTTTTTCCTCCTGGTTTGATGGTGTATGAAAGGAAAATAAAAACTTGGAACCCCAGTTTACTATGCCAAAAGGAAGAAAATTAAGCTGAAAGTTGAGTTATATAATAAGCTGCCTTTCCTTTTGTTTCTAAGTAGATAGCTACAGATAAAAGCTAAATATTTCCACTGGTAGTTACTCTATGTTCACCTTAACATTACGTAAAGTGTCAATTTACTGACACCAGGCAAATACATAATTGACTACCAGCCTACCTGCTCCCTTTCTTTTGCAACATGTGGATTCAGTGATGTGATCATACCCTCCCTCTTTCTCCTCCAGCCTGCTTTTCCCCTTTCAATACTGAAGCCCTCAAAAAGCATCTTTGGAGAAAGGTACAGACCTGTCCTTTGAAGGGCACATCCTCAAACTTGGCAAAATAAACTTCTAAATTTATTAAGACCAGACTCAGATACTTTTTGGTTTACAGTTGCACAATTCATGTGAGTAGATCTAGTAGGAAATAGAAAATTCAAAGCTGTTGGGAAAAATAATTTCATATCCTAGAAGTTTCAAGAATTATTTCCCTTCCCACTCCTTTTGGACGAATCAGAGGGTTTACAAATGGCAGCACAGTAAAAGCTGACACTTCTCTCCAAGATGTAACACAGGAAGCCACAATATGCTGTATCAAGAACAGAGATTTTAGGTGAGAAAATAAAAATCACTGACCTTGGTTCCAAGTCCAAGGCATGTTTAAATGTTTTACTATGGCCTAGACACCTTATAAGACTAGATCCACAACTTACCTTTTAATCGCATGTATGTGTAGATGACACGCACCATGGAAACGGGAAAGGTTAGAATGTTGCAAGGCTGATCATTGGAAGTATACTGTAACCTGTGGAAGTATATTGTAACCTGCATTGTACTAATATCAAGTATTATTTTGTTGGTTTTGTTATGGTTAAAATATAGGTGGAATCTAGGAAATCTACCAACAATAACAATGACTATTAAAGTACTAACTAAAGTACTAACAGAGGCAGAAGAAAAAAACTGCAAAAATGTGGTTCATTCACATAAAACTCATGCCAATTATAGTTATAACCATCAGGAAAGCTTACCATTTGTACTTAACATTCTCCTTCAGAAATTAATACCAGCATGTGATCTGAAAATTTGACACAATAAAATAGGAGCTGGGCTAACTTCTTGACGATGATTACTTATACAATTATGGAACTTTGTTATTTCGTCCTGAGAAACTCTACAACATCTGAAAGTTATTCTTTCCATCTTTATTTCTAGTCTCCACTAGATCTTAATTTCCTTTCTTGGAGAAGTGTCTACTTGATGTCCCTTTCCCCAAACCATTAATGCCAAACCTTCTTGCACTACTGTAATCATAGACAGAGCTTTAGAAACATCATGATACATAATAACTCCCAAATGGAGTACTTTGAACCAAATGGGATTAGACCACATTCCAAGCATAGTGGAACTAAAACTAGACACACAGAGCCTTTAGGAGTTTGCCCCTACTTCTGCTGCCTCACACACCTGAATGCTTGGGAGGTCCTGAGAGAGCTCCCCTATTCCACCCCACTGAGATTTAAACAGACTCTCAATACTAGAACATTTTCTCTGCCCTCTCTTCATCCAAGTAAGTCTTACCTATCTTTCATGTTTCATCTTAGATATTCCTCCAGAAAACCTTTCCTAACCACCCCCCTCCCACCACTGACCACCATAGCCAAGGCTGCTTTTAATGATGTCCTATTTGTTGACATCACAGCTACAGGGAGAATTTGGATGACCTGTTTCAAAATTCTCTCTTCTCCTTCTAGACCGCCAGCTGCTGAGAAAAGGGACTGAGCCTCCTTCGCTGTTTTGTTCATAGCCCCTCACACATAGCAGCCACTCAATAAATATTAGCTGAATTAATGGGCTTTGAGAATCGCATCTCAAAAGCATTCGCAACAAATAAACTGATTCCTTTAGTAAACAAAGGGAATTGCTCATTATCCAGCAAACTCTAATAATATCAGCTACCTAAGTGGATAATTCAGACTTGAATTATATACTTTGCTTTTGAGAAAACATATCAGCCATCATTGTATTACCACATTTCATTGCTGTGTAGACACCGCTCTGACGTTATCTTCTTATGATTTAATTTCTGGTCAAAGCAGGAACAACCAAGATATGATACCAGAAATGTGCTGGCTCTGCCATTAACCTTGGTGGCTTTTTGGACATTCCCCAAGCCTCAGTGTGCTTCATCACTGTCAGCTCTACCCTTCGTGCTCCAGGAAGGAAGACGAATGAAGAAATGTAAAAGTCTAGAGTGAGCCCATGGGACTATACTTAGGATTGCTGAAGGAATGACTTGGGCATTTTTGCAACTAAATACTGTTGGCATTCAACATCACAACCTCTTCACATTCTCTCGGTCACTTTTCCTGAAATATTCACATTGGTTTCCATTTTTTTTCCCTATGGGTCTGAGAGGCTCTGTTGAGGTTTTACAGCCTCGTTCACAAACTCCTACTAACGAAACCCATAAGGTCAGTACCTTTTGAACCCAACTTTAGCTACTCCCCACGCAGGCCAATTAAGGAGCCCACCTGCTGTAGATCTGTGTTGCCTCCCAGAATATGGTCACATATGGCTTCTTTAAAGGGAGTGGAGGAATGATGAATGTCAAAAACACGTGTTTATACTTAAACCTGTTATGCACAAGAGCTTTCAACTCTTTGGTAAGAGAGTTTCAATGGGGTTATGTGTGTATTTGCTGCCTTTAAGAATGATTGTCTGTCAAGTGGTTTTGCAGACTCCACAGAATCCCTCAAGGCAGTAGGGAAAAAGCAGAGGGATTGTAACCTGGAAACCAGAACAAGTGGAGGATTCATTCTCACCTTGTGACATCTGCAATTTGGGAAATGGGAAATCTACAGAATGATCTCATTCACTTGAAGCCAAAGACTCACACCTCCTCCCCTGCCCCTGTGCCTATCATCTGTCTATTTTTAAAGGCAAGGAATCTTAAATGTGCTTCAAAAAACTAAAACTAAAGTGATGCTCACAAAAGCCAAAGTCCTTGGTTCAGTGACTAGATCTCCAGAGAGGAGGGTCAGAGCTTTAGTTTTGCTTTCTGTCTCTTCCAAAGCATGCAGGAAAAACAGTTAACAGCCATTTGAGAATTACAATTGAGTTTATCTTGGCTACTTTGGGTACCTTCCCTCTGGTTCCCAGGAGCAGGTACTTTTGACTAGAGGCAGATGTCACTTGGTATCTTTTAACGAACCCTTGAGCCTAGTAATTCTGAGTGATCTCTTAGATTTTTCTTCCCACACAAAATTGATTTCAACACTTTACATAAAATTTGTATTTTTTATAAGAACCTAGGGACTGTATCTGAGACAAAGCTTTAGTTTCTGCTATCAAATCTATAAGAAATCTATAAGAATAGCTTTACCTTATTGAAACACCAGCATGAGGAACATTATAGGATGTAACAAGCCTTCAGTTACATACACATTTTTTTCCCACTTACTTTTGAATGCAAATTGGAGTCTCTCCTAATAATGAGACCAGTATTGGCTAGGGTAGGAATAAAGGAATACTTCTTTAAAACATTCTAAATAGAAGGTTAAATAAATGGGTGCAGGTGGAAAGATAAAATGTCTTCTATTACCTAACAATCTTCCATTTCCCCAGATTATCAGCTCAAAGCCTCAGACTCATGCTGCCACTGAGGTCAGAAAATGAGTCTCATTTCTTTAATCTATACAGAAGAGCAAGTGAAGGTGGAATAAACTAGCTGATCTTTAAGACAGAGTTTCCCAGCTGCTGTGCTGGGTACTCTGCTAAGTCTCAAATGGATCACCGTGCCAAGATATTGATCAACTTTCTTGATGACTAGGCACAGTTAGACAACAAGAGCTCCTAAGTCAGTCATTTCCAGCTATGAGCATCCTTGTCTGTTTATTCCAATGTACTATAAAAGTATTTTCATTGTATATATCTGCCATGATGTGAAGGTGTTAGAAAACACTGGTTTAAAGTCTCTTCCAGTTCTTTTGTTCAATTATTTTAACTCGTATTTCCTTTAAGTAGGACCTCATTGGTGACCACTGCAGGCTACTGAGTACTGCTGGGGAGGTGGCACTTCATGTTCTACGTGACGGTACCCCTGGAGATAAGCAATGCATGACATGCACAGCCCTGAACAAATGAGCAAAATGTGAAAAGAAAAGAAACATGGGACAGAGACATAGTAGGTACTAAAGGAAAGTTTTTTTTTGTTTGTTTGTTTTTTGAGACGGAGTTTCGCTCGTTACCCAGGCTGGAGTGCAATGGCGCAATCTCGGCTCACCGCAACCTCCGCCTTAAAGGAAAGTTTTTAAGCAAACAAGAGCTTACCCAGTGAACTAATACTTAGGACCATCATTGGGAAAGGGGAAGGTCATGGTAAGTAAAGGGACTCATTTTCCCTTGAGATACTCACTTTTATGGAAACCTAATAGATCTCTTGTGGAAAATAGAGATGAAAACACAATAAAAGAGAAAAGGAAATAAAGAGGAGATGCAAAGGCTCTCACTTAACTCTCAGAAAGGTTTTGAGTTGGGCAGGTATCTTGCCCTACAGCACAAGTGAATTGAGGAGTCTGTGTTCAGTAACGGAAGAATGTTTGATTGCTGAGGGAAGAAATCACTGGGGTGCAAAACTAGGGGGACACTTAGATTTTCCTCTGACCCAAGCACCAGGGAACTTGGTTTCCTTAAGAAACAGAGGCTATCAGAAATGAAACAAACAACAACAATAAAAACCAGCAATCCAAATTAAAACTCGAAAATAATAGGCACATTGCACGAAACTGAGAATGTGAGAACATCTCATTCTCCGTAGAAGAAAGGCAACACTGGTGGGGAAAAGGCAGCTCCTACCATCAAACAAGAATTGGCAGAGCAGTGTTGTGAAGACGGGAAAAGTGACATCAAGGAGGCAAAGTAGGTGTAAAGAGTTAGGAGGTCACATATCCACCAAAGGAATGGGGCAAATTGAGCACCTTTGGAGGCTGTCAGATACGCACTATGATCAACACAAACAGAAAAAGTAAAGGCAAAGAAGACATTGATTATTATAGGAAATTTTTTCACCTCTTTGTATTTGTCAACTACTTATAATCTTGCTTAATTTTAAAAGTCATGTATACACCTTACAGAAAACCTGATGAAAATTGAGAACTATAAACAAGAAAAAACTTACCCTTAATGTTATAGACAGGGATGATCGCTGTCAATATAGCATGAATAATCTAAAATGTACTTGGCTATTTTCTATGGTTGGGCATTTAGACTCTCAAATTTTTCTTTATGATAAATCCTCCATAAACATATTTTCCCTATTTTTTTTTTTTTTTTTTTTTTGAGACAGAGTCTCGCTCTGTCGCCAGGCTAGAGTGCCATGGCATGATCTTGGCTCACTGCAACCTCCACCTCCTGGGTTCAAACGATTCTCCTGCCTCAGCCTCCCTAGTAGCTGGAACTATGCGCGCCACCACGTCCAGCTAATTTTTAGTAGAGACAGGGTTTCACCGTGTTGGCCAGGATGGTCTCAATCTCTTGACGTCATGACCCACCCACCTCGGCCTCCCAAAGTCCTGGGATTACAGGCCTGAGCCACTGTGCCCAGCCTTTCCCTATCTTTGATCATTAGGAAACAAATGTTCTTTGTTCCTATTGATGGTTATTTCTTCAAAACAGATTCTTTTCTGAGATAGTCTGGGTAAAAAAAGTATGAACATCTTAAGAACCTTAATGCCTACAAATAAATGAAATGCTTTCCAGAACCCTTGTACCAATTCCAACCAACATCTGAGAGCTCTCTCAGTGGTGCTGACTAGTATCGATTACATTTTCTTATACTTTTGCCAAATTGATGTGACATCTCCTTGTAGTTTTAGTTTGTACTTCAGGTCAAATCTTTTTTATATGTTAATTACCAGCAATAGTATTTTTTTCCCCAGCAATAGAATTTTAATAGCAGAAAAGAGATGCTTGTGGACACCTTGACTCTGCTGGGAGAGGAAGGGATGGAGGGACAGGGAGTGGCAGAGGAAGAACTCAGGTTTACGGATCAGCAAACTACAGACGGTGCACCAAATCTAGCTGGCTGCCTGTTTTTATATGGCCCACATGCCTGTTCCCTTTTTAAATGCTTAAAAACAACAGCCAAAGAATATTATTTTGTGACATGTGAAAATATGAAATTTTAATTTGTATCCATAAATAAAGTTTTATTGGTTCCATGCTAATTATTTCTGTATTGTCTATGACTGCTTTCACACTGCAACAGCAGGGTTGAGTTGTGGTGACAGAGACATTACGGCTCATGAAGCCTGAAATATTTGCCATCTGGCCTTTTACAGAAAATGTTTGGTGACCCCTGTTGTAAATTATTACTTGCCCCTTGCTGGGAGTACAGAAATGTTCAGATTAGTAAGAAGTGGTTGGATTGCTCAAGTTTCTTTAGTAAGAGCATTCATTAATCTAAGATACTCATGCTCTTCACCGTAAGGAGTGTAGGATTTCAAGAGTGTCACTGAGCAGAGGTGGGCATCATTCAGATGCACAGCAAGGGCAGTAAGAGAAGTGGAGGACCGGATTGTTCTTACAAGGTAGTTTCAAAGCATAAAAGAATATAAAAATCTCTGTAGCCACCGAATTATTTGTTTTTCTTGCTAACAGCAAATGTTCAAATTGAATTGAAGCCATAAGTCTTCCTAGAAACTCACAAACACAGAACACTATATGTATGTGTGTATGTATATATATAACTAGTAAAATACATCATATAAAACATATATGTTATTATATATGTGTATAATTATTATATTCTAGAAGAGCAAAGCAAATCTATGAACTGACTCAGTAGCAGAGGAAGGTAGAAAGGTCCTGGTCTGAACATGAAGAAATCTAGAGATATAGCCTTTGCCATTAACTTGGCCATGTAACCCTAGGAAAGTCATTTGACATGTCTGAGAGGTGAGCTGGTAAAGAGCTAATGTTTCTATCACCTCTGGTATTTGTTGATTTTTCTTAGTCTTAATTCAGTGTTGCCTGGATCAACAGCAGCAGAGTCACCTAGGAACTTCTCAGAAATGCAATGCTTGGGACCTACCACAGACTTCAAAGAATCAGAAGTTGTGGTGATGGGCACCAGCATTCGGTCTTAATAAGTCCTCCAAATAATTATGTTGCACACTAAAGTCTGAGACGTACAGATCTCTAAATTGTGTTTCTCTCTTGAAGGTTTTCCAATTCCATAAAGCATTTAAGATATTTGATTTTTACACTTTGGGAGGCCGAGGCGGGTGGATCACTAGGTCAAGAGATCGAGACCATCCTGGTCAACATGGTGAAACCCCGTCTCTACTAAAAATACAAAAAAAATTAGCTGGGCATGGTGGCGCGTGCCTGTAATCCCAGCTACTCAGGAGGCTGAGGCAGGAGAATTGCCTGAACCCGGGAGGCGGAGGTTGCGGTGAGCCGAGATCGCGCCATTGCACTCCAGCCTGGGTAACGAGAGCGAAACTCCGTCTCAAAAAAAAAAAAAAAAAAGATATTTGATTTTTAAATCTCAGACATTTACATTTGCAAACACCTTGTCTCAGAAAACACCCCTCCCAATGACTCATTTTTCTCCTTCCACTGGAAGTATAGGTTTATTTAAAGATCATACTCATTAAGCAGGATCATCATCCCACCTGAATAGAGATCATGAGCCATGAGGAGGGGTGGGTGAAGAGAAGGATGCCCACCATCCAGCTCACCTACTTGGCTCATGTGCCCCTGCAAAGCTGCAGCCTGGCATCGGCCCACTCAAGCAGAAACAGACCCTTTTAGTAATAGACCACTATGGAGCCTGCTGTTACTCAGTTTGGCAAATTATATTTAAGCTATAAAGAGTCAACCTCAAAAGTCATGAGTCTTTTACCTTTGCATGGGTTTGAACGGAGAGTTGATGACAGCATCTGGATGAATTCCTGCCTAACCACAAATGTGAATACCATCCTATCAGTCGGTGCTATGGGAATGTGCTGTTCTAGAAACCTGGACACCTGGCCTCATATCCCACTTTTCCAAAGACTCATTATGCGATCCTGAGAAACTCATTTGGTCTGTCGAAGCTTCAAAACTCATTTAGAAAATGTGAATAATACCAGTGATTCTACTCACTCATAGAGTTCTGGGTAAGATCAAGTTGTAAGAAGGGGTGCAAAGGCCCTTGAGCACTCCCAAAATGCAAATTATTGTTATTCATGAATGCCTAATAGTGTTCACAACATACTGCTTATATCAATTAGGATTAGGTTCAATTGAATATAAGAAAAGCTCAACAAGATGGCTTAAACCAGATAGGATTTTGGTTTTTCCATGAAATAAGTTAACAGATAGCCCAAAGCTGGGTGCAGTTGCTTGAGGAATTCAAAGGATCCTGGTTCCATCTAGCTTCCTGTTCTGGTATCCCTAGCATTCAACTTTCACCCTCACAGTTGTGAAATGAAGATCACTCCCCACCCTCCAGGCATCTATGTTCCAAACAGGCAAAAGTCTACCCACAGAATCTGTGCCTTTACAAGAAAGTCGTAACTTTTTTGGAAGCTCCATCTAACAGAGAGCATCTAAAACCAGAATATTAATGAAAGCAACAATGGAAACAAAATATATAATTAAAATATATTTTTTAAATTCCTAACAGTAAAATAATTTAGTAAACATAAAAATTTACCTTTAAAAGGGGGAAAGAGAGTGGAGGCATCATAATGTCAGTTGGATGAGGCTGCTAAATGGTCTAGTCAAGAGCTAAATACACAAAGACCAGCAGATAGGCATAATTCTATGATTGCAAAAGAGGCTGGTCACCTGCAAAACTGGTATTTCCATCCTTTAAAGTGACACAAGGTTCTGCCATCAAGAAAGAAAGGGCTGGGAAGGACATCTAGAATGACTGCTGAATAAGCAATCAAGAATGTTTTTCATCTCTGATAAATCTTTCTACCCTCTGTTTCAATCTCATTGTCATTAGCTTGCCTCTAGTAAATATTTTACTACTGATTTGTTTCATTTTTTCTTTTATTATTGAATAAACTAAGGAATTTTCTTATAACCTATGAATTTATACCATTTGCATCATTGTGATTTTCAAGTACGGAAAATTTCAATTGTTATCTTTTAGAATGTGGCCACTTCATTCTCTCTTTTCCATTTTACCAGAACCCATATTTTGAAATAATTTCCATCATCTTATTTTGTGTTTTCTATCTACTTTCCTTCTTTGCTTCTTTTTCTTTCTTTCCATTTTTCCAGTTGGAATGATGAAGTTTTATTTACCTCCCTTCCTACTTCTTCTATTGGTATCAAAGCAAATATCCTATTTCGATTCTGTTATGAGCTGCCCTTAATTTCTACCATGCATATTTGACTCAGTAATTTCTAAAAGTATCGTTATCTTCTCCCCTCTCTTAAATAATACAAAGAACTAAGAATGCTTCAATTCAAATCACGTTTTTTCCTTCCATATTATTGTTATAATAATAATGCATATTTATTTATTTTGGAGGGCATCTTTAAAAATGACATTGTATTAAAAGTCTTAAAATGAAGAGACAATAATTAAAGGCATGGACTAAGAAATTATGGTTAGTTAGAATTGCTACATCACAACTGGAAAATTTTGCTCTCTGTTCTAGGGAAACATCCTATAAATAGGTAATTTTAAAATTTTCAAATAATATAAAAGGGGAGCTAACTACCTGGACATTTAAACCAAATGAGTCAAACATAAAGGAAACAAATTCACTGCAAGAGATGGAAATTACATTTTAAAGACTGAAAATAATAAAGAAATTCACTGAACAACAGGCCCTGTTGTCCTGGCTCCTTCAGAAAGATTACTGAATGGAAACTGAAAAGTGGTTTGGGGAATAGCACATGCTGGGATATGGTGGGAAGTTCACAGGTTGGCACTGGCTAGAACAGCTGAGTTTTGAAGGCACTTTGCAGACACGGGGTGCTGGTGGCCATGAATCACAAATAATGAATATTTAGATTACAAATACATAGACTGTGTATAGATAAATAGATAATAATGCATATTTAGATTTATCTATATATTTATACTTGTTTTACTATTTTTTCCTTCCACATCTTCCTTTCTCTTTAATAAGAGCACATCTTTTAGTAGTTCCCATATAGTTATATGATTAGTAAACTGTTTCATTTTTTTCTCTGAAAATGTCTTTATTTTACCTTCTTTATTAACAGGTATAGAGTTTCCCTTGGATCTCAGAAGATATTATTCCATTGTATTCTGTCATCCATTGCCACTGCTGGGAAATATACTAGTCTATTTGTGATTTCTCTGTTCGAGAAAAACTTTTTTTCCTGATTGATTTTAAGAGCTTCCTCTTTCATATTCTCCAGTTTCTCACAATGCCTCTAGCATGTGTTTTTTATTTATCCTATTCAGGACTTAGTGTGCTTTGTCAATGGGAGAATTCAATTCTTTTTTTCAAGTATGGAAAACTTCAATTGCTATCTTTTAGAATGTTGCTTCTTCTCCATTCTCTCTGCTCCATTTTACCAGAACCCATATTGGATACACTTCATACCTTTTCATTCTCCCCACCATGTTTCTTAACTGCTCCTTCATGTTTTTCAGTTCTCAGATCTACAGTGTGAGTGACTTCCTCAGGTCAATCTTCTAATCCCATCAATCCTCTTTCAGCTGTATCTAGTCTGCCATTTAACTCATCAACTGAAGTCTTAATTTCAAATATTATATTTTTTATTTCTGTAATTTTTATTTAGCTTTTACAAACTATTATTTTGCTTACAGACCTATTGTATTATACATTTTATTCTTTCTTCTATTTCATTAATTCATGTCAAATATGTTAACATATAATCTTTCCTAATATGTTCCATTATATCCTCTTTTTAGAATAGTAATTCTCCTCTTTCTTACATATAAACTCACACACTTAGAATTTTGGTATAGTGAACTTAACCTCACTAAGTCTTGTTTATCTTTGGGAGTTCTATGCGCACTGTATTTTGAGATTGTATCACAGAACAGTTCTCATTTTCTTCTGCCAGAACCACAAAATTATCAATTATCTTAAATATATTTTATGTTAATTTCTTGTCCAGAATTCCTCACCACATGAGCTTTGTAAACTCTCATGTTTTGCTCACCCTCACTGGAGGTACTGGGTTTTGATTTCTTGTGGATGACTGTTTTGACACAATAAAGCTCCTGGAATAAAATAGCCCAGAAAACATCCACTACCAATGGGTAGTTTTTCAAGGCGTTCATCCTTATATAGGGAACATAGATTCATCTTTCTCACCTTATCTAGGTCAGGGTCAAGTCACTTGTCACCACGTGGGGCCTATATTTACACTGCTTTGTTAATTGCTTTTCTTTCTTTCTTTCTGATAGTTCTTCAAGGCTGTAAAGTTACACTTTAACAAATAGGATTTTAACACAGGATTCCAAACAGAGTAACATTCCTTCTTCTTAAGCCTTGTCTTAAAATTTGCTAAACCGATTTTAAAGTCGTCTATTTTTAGCACTTGCTTCCCTTTAGTCTGGCTGCCAGTCACAGAAATATTTGATTCTATTTCATTTTGTTACTTGGTCTCTAATTTAATCATCACCAAACTTTTCTTGTTTCAATCCCCAATTCTCCTTACTCATTTTTGTACTCTATCTCATTCCCATTTTTTTTTCATACACAAGTTCACAAGTGTGCCAATTATATTTCTTCCTCTAAGTAGTAATTAAGGATGTATGTTATTTCAGGGAAGAGACTCTCCCTTCCCCCTCTTCCAAGGCTCATGCCATTTCTGATCCTATTTTCAGGCAGTAGTAAGTACTACTTCCTTTATCTCAGCCACCTGTCAATACCATCACATCCCTTTGTGTTGACAATACTATAAATGGTGCTGTAGTTCCTAACCAGCTGCTGGATCCAAGTTTTTATGTTTCCATTAAAGTCAGAGCTTTTTCTGTTTCCAGTAGAAAGGGACTTATCCTCTGAATATAAGATAGATTCTTTAGCTGCCTGGTGGCTCCAGTTATTTAAGCTTATTCAAAGGTAGCCTTGATCCTACAGGTTGACTATTTCCTCTGCCATGGAATCCCTGCCATGTTCCCCAGTAATTGGCCTGAGGGAAACTACGAGGCAACATTATTAGCCTCCCCCCTTTGATTCCAGTGTGTTTAGAGGTAGGGTGACCATGTTACTTAGCTTCCCAACAGAGATACTTTTGAGCATGAAAATGGGCACTTCTTTAATTTCAACAGTAGGCATAAGCTAGGACTGTCCTGAACAAACTACCCTATTTTCAGGTCTTTATGTATGTAGAAACCATCCCTGCTTGCTTTGACCTTATAAAGTTCCACATATTCACACTCACACGTGCATAAACACACACACTATATACATATAGTGTGCACATATATACAAACATTAGGTACCAACATGACCACAACTTTATAAGAGAAGTAAGTTACCTACTTATGTTTCCTAGGGTAGGTTTTGTTTGACGAGACTAGAGAGATGTAGAAGGAAACAAGCACAAGAAATGAGACACCAGTTAACATGGGCAGACAGAAACAAAGAGGGACAGGAATAAGGGGAAACCATAGGCCCTACAGTTACGGTAGCAGCTTAGCCCTCCTCTGGTATATTTGCCTTGGCTGAATTGTGCTCTGCTAATTTGCCACCGAGCTAAGCTAAGAGATACTATGAGAAAAAGCTTTATGTGTAAAAAGCTTTACTACACTTACTATCACGTTTTTGAGGACATAGTTCTTTACTTTACAGTTTCCTCTTTATAAATACTCATAGGAGAAATTTCTCACAATTTGGTCTTAACACCAAAAACTACGCCTATTCTGAACAATTGCTTTACATTATGTTTATTTTATGGACCCAGAATCATGTGACTATTTACCTTTTGTTTTGCAAGCTCAGAATAAAATTTGCAGTCTCTAGGAAATGTATATTACATATATTTTGCATATAGACTCCTCTTTTTTAATATTATTCTAGCCTCATTTCCTCGTTTTCCCTCTAACTAGATTATCTCACCTGTCTATATCATACTTCGCCTTTAAAGTTAAAGCACTTTAAATGAAATGAGAATCCTATTTAGCTCTTTACCAAAAAATTTACTTCTCTTTTTTAAACTATTGTCTTATTTTGACGGCTATAGAGACGTAAACCTTATTAAGGCAGCATTATCTTCAAGGATGCCTATGTAAGCACAGATTTAGACAGGTCTTTTCACTTTGTGAATGAAAGCATGGTAGGAAAAAAAGTCAGGTGCATGTGTCACCAGGCTTAACTCAGACAATTCTTATCAAACATTCTTCATTAAAAAATCTCACTTGACTAATTTTACTTTCAGATGCCATGAACACTGTCACAAATCATCTAGAGTTTCTAGAAGTAAGAATCTGTTATGAGGAACATGCTATAATGATCTGGACACCGTCCTGACATTTTATTCCCTTGGTATAGGATTCCTGACAAGCTATGTTTAATGGGAAAAAAAAATTTATAATAAAACTGAGCACTGCAATAATTGACTACAGTGTAAATAGAATTTCTCAGTGCAGCCTACTTCTACCACTTTTATTTTTCTTTTTCTGAAAATAGTTTATTGGCCATCAGATCCAAATGTGGAGCATGGCCTTTATTACCTTGCAGGAAGATATTTCAAGATGTGCTATATAAATCCCCTACTGTCCCTGTGTTTCCTCTGGCCGGCAGCTCAGTCATCTGGATGATAAATAAGCTCACGCTGGTGTTAGCGTTTAACTAGCAATGAATTTCACTTTATTGCAATATTTATGAAAGCTTTTTAAAATGTGGTTAAGTGAAAGTCTTCTCATAGGCTGCAATCAATATTTCTTAGCATGAGATAGAGAATCCAAATCTTCAGAGATCCTTTCTTCTAGCAAGATCTACACTGCTTTCTGGACAAAAGATCCCAATTTTATTAGTCCGAAAGACCCTTTATTTTAGAAATTTTTTTGTTGTTTTTTACTATTATTATGGAAATTGTGATATTTTATGTTTGCTTTCTTTTCCCCCCTCCCTTTGGCTCTAAAAGAACATGCAACTGGGGAATTTAGGCCAAGAAACCTGAGTCACGATAATTACTATTTCCAGGCTACAGCACTGTGTTTTCTATCAAGCCTGTAGAGCAATTAGCAATGTTTTATAACAGCTGTGAGAATTGTTACTTGACCTCCTCTGATTACAGTTCTGACACTTTTAAGAACAAATTGGTAAACAGCCTTGGCTTCAGAGGCCCTTTCAGAGTTTGCAGGAGAGGAGTCAGCCTGTGGGGAAGGAGAGTCTTTGACAGAAATGAGCTCAGAGGTGGCCCAGGTTGGAGAACGAATGATCCAAGAAAAATATTGTCTTGTTAGCATGCAAGGACAGCTGGGGTTTTTCCGGCTGGGACTCAAAGGCAAAGCCCATGTCAGCATTTGACAAACCTAAAAAGATGGCAGCCAGCCTGGCCCAAGGTGAGAGAAAAGACAGCCCTCTTATTCCTAGAAATAAACTGAGAGAATAAATCCCAGGCAAGGGGAAAAGCCCAGCTCTTCCAGTTTTCAATTGTCCGATTGCAATTTCAGTCCTCACAAGGAGCCCTTTAAGTGTCCCTGTTGTGCCATCAAAGTGGGCTTCTGTCTCCAACATAGTTCTGCTCTGATGCAGTAAGAACAGAGAAGGTCTTAAATAAGGCAGAGTGACAGCATGCTAGGGATGCCCACAGGTTTTAGAGCCAGCCAGAACTCAGGTTGAATCTCAGCTCACCTATCGTTTGGCTGTGGCCGAGTAGCTTCACTTATCTGAGCTTTAAATTCCTTGTCTGTAAAGTGGCAATCACTTTTTCAAATAAGAGCTAGCTAATATGAAGTGGTAAAGAAAAAACAATTGGTGGATTAGAGAAAAGATAACCAAAAATTCATAGACCAAATTCAGCCTACTGTCTATTTTTGTAAATAAAAGTTTATTGAAATACAACCATGGTCATTAGTTACAGACCATGGCTGCTTTCATGCTGCAAAAGCAGGGTTCAGTAGTTTTAGCAGAGATCCATATGACCAGCAAAGCTAAAAATATTTGCTACCAGACTCATCACAGAAAAAGTTCACCAACCCCTGGACTAGACCATTCGAGGTCTTCATCTACAAGGATAATCTGAAAAGCAAAATCTATGGGGTGACTATCCCTGTCAGAGGCTTCAAACATGATGTTATAGCATGCTGATATTTAGCAGTCAGTGGTGAGATGTGTTCCACATACTTTGTTACGTGTAAGTACTATTTAAAATATATTTTACAAATAATTTTCTTATTTTCTAAATTAGTGTAGGTTTAAAGTGACTCATGCAATAGTATTACTCTCACTGGCATGCTAATATATTTTTTAAGAGGAAGCAAGAAAGAGGAGGATTTACAATTTGTGTTCCAGGTGCACCAACATGTTCCAGGTCCTGTGGGTGCTCAGGGACCATGTAGCTTGTCATTTGACACGTATCTCAGGTATTAGTTAGAATTCTTTCTGCTGCGGGTAAGATAATGTTCAGATAAAAAGTCGACTGAACAGTACAAACATGTATTATTCCACTTGACAGGAATGTCACAAGTCAGTGATTCCAGGATTCAATCAGTTATCAAGCATATCAAAGCCATGGGTGCAACATCTGCAACTTTTTGAACACCTCAAACAAGTTGCATGATACCTGCACATCTTTACCTGACAATGTTTAAAGGAAAAATGAAGAACAAGCAAGCGTGGGGTTTGCACCACCAAAGTCTCTCTTTTTAATAATTAATATATATATATTTTGCAGAAATCCAGGAAGACATCTATTTGCCTTTTCAGAAAAAACAGAGTCATATAACCAAACCCTAGGCCAACACTAACACAAGAAAAGATGACTGATAATACATGGTTATACTCATCACAAGTCATCCCCTTAAAGAGGGTATAATAAGGAAGAGAGGGAGGGAAATGACTGCTGCATGGGCAGTTGATGGTGCTGCTGTATATAGTAGCTTGCCAAATAGTTCAAAGGGATTTTCTGTTAAGGCTGTGGAAGAAGTCTCACAAATTTTGGGAAAATGCATTTTTTCTAAGAACACACATGCTTTAAAACATCTTAACACTCAGGTCACTCTAGATCACTAGCCAATGAAGTGCATTAGAGCAGCATTTCCCAAAGCACATCCCCTAGAATGATAGTTTGAGAAAACGTTCTAAGGTCAAATAGATTTGGGAGATATTGCATACCATATCCTCACATGGCAAATTTCTACAATGCAAATTAGTATAGCGAAGTGTCTGAAAGTCCTGTAATATAGAACATGTTCCATTTTGTGTTATTTAACTTGTATGTTTACAGGGGGGGTTTATATGACCTCATAAAGACTGGAATCCCAGAAAAATGGCCTGTGTTATTATCACTAAAGATGAACTGGGAAAGTATATCTTTAGCAAGCAAAGAAGGAACACATCCATTTACCTCCGGGGGTACCTTGGGGAATTTCTCCCATCGATGACTATACATCTGGGTCTCACATTTCCTCTGCTGCCTCTTCTCTGGAAATGCTTGTAATAGAGAAAGTGCATGACAATTCTGAGCAAACCATTAAATTGGCTAGGACCTGGGTCTCTAAGAGCAGACTAAACACATTAGAGGTAGAATACAAACACAAATACAATCCCGTGCTTGTTTGCGCAGGTCTGCAACTCTTGTTAAGGCACAGACCCTTCCTCCCATGTTAGATTAAAGGTCCCTCTCCTACACTGTGGGTCAGGATTAGGGAAGGATGAGGTTGTTGATTAAGGTTTGGATCCCTTGTAACTAAAGTCCCTCTTCTGACTTTAAATCATTTTCATTCTTTGGTCCTGGATTTAGCTGTTTCTTCTGATCCCATGCATCACCTCATTTGTTTTCCTCCTCACAGTATCCATAGTGGAAATAACATGGGGTTTGGAATTAAATAAATCTTGGCTCAAATCCTGCTTTCCTATATCATGGTCATAACACTTCTCTGAGCTATAAGTCTCTCATCTGTAAAAAGCAAATAATACTTATCTCAGGGTAATGTTTTGAGGATTATAGGATAATCAAATGAATTGCCTATCAGTTTGGGACTAAAATAGATATTGTTGCCTTCCCTTATTTGTTCTATAGCTATCAAGAATAATAGCAAACATTTACTAAGTGTTTGTGGTTTACCAGACACTCTGTTAAATGCTTTATACTAATTATCTCATTTAATGTTCCTAACGATCCTCTGATAGGTGCGAATATTAGCTCCAGAGGGTCTATGTAACTGAGCAGTCTCACCAGCTACAGATTCTAAGGCAGATCCTGTTGAACCCTATGGCTCTGTGCTTACTCCCTGAACCACTAGGACTGAAACTACAAGATGTCTGGCAAAACCTATTCTCTCCATCTTCCATGGAGCCTGGACTTTATCTGAGCTTATGGATGAACTACATTTCCCTGCCTCCCTTACAAATGCAGGCCTACCGGCTGAGTTGTGTCCAATGGAAGTCATGTGTATCTCTTTTGGGCTGGGATTTCTGACTGAGCAGGTGGCTCTCCATTCTCCCCTTCCTTTCACCAGGTGGCTGCAGACAATGACTAAGTTCTAGAGGATGGCAAAGGCAGCAAATGGAAGGAGTCCAGGTCTCTGAACTGCCAAATGGAGGAGAGCTCTTTCAATACCCAAGCATCTACTTTAGACTGTTACATAAGCAAGAAATAAGCTCCAGTTTTGTGCCAATTTGTGTTTGCATCTATTCATTACAGTAGTTTAGCCAACCCCAACTAAGAAAGCCATAAAGACTTTGATCTACTCTGTGCTTCTTGTCATTACTGCTGTTGGCATAATAATTTCCCTCACCAACTAACCTTGTGTCCCTTTGACATGTTTTTGTCTCAGAAGCCTCTTTGTTTCCTACACTTTCTCCTCTGCCTTGCCACAGTTCCTTCTAGGATCCTCCAGCCCATTTTCTTTTCTTTTCTTTTCCTCATGGACAATGTCTTCCACTATCACTCTCTCCTTCCCATCTACTCAGCTACCTTCACCCATGCCAAAGCATCATTTCTTCCTTGATAGAATCATTTGATCCCTTTGAAGTATGAGGCTCAAATATACAAACAGAATGCATCTATGTGACAGTGGCACCCTTATCCTGACCCCAAAGCCCTCTGATAGTATTTAAAAGCACTTAAGATGGCAATAGTCAAAGAAAGAAATATGTGAGAAAAAAGTAGGCAAGAAGTTAAAAAAAAAAAAGATGGCCACATGTGTTCTCTTTCTACAAGTAACTTGGCAGTCTGGAAGGAATGTAATAAAGATCGCCACTGCATGTGCTTGCAAGTTTCACCAAAAGATAGGAGGAGCTACTAAAAAGGATATATATGGAGTCTAATAAGCTCAAATAGTAGGAAATAAGGTTTTTGAAACCTCATTTCCAGTTCCACTAAAGTCAACATAAATTCATAGTTTGTATATGGATTACTTTCAACACTAAAGAACAAAGATACATGTTTTAAAAATCCATTGTGTGTCTACAGAAACCACAGGATATTATCACGGTCTTAGCCCTGGATGCTCTTCTCCTATGGCAGAGAAGGACAAATGGGCACAGCTTACGGAAGGGTCATCTTTATGGAAAAGCTCTGTGCCCAGGAGTTCCATATGGAAGGTCAGTTCAGAAAAGCACACCGTGGGGCTGCAGTGGCACCGCCACTTAAACATTGTCCTTCCATGCACTTTAAATGAAGGACGTGGAGCATAATTTACCTTTCTTTTAAAACAATGTTGATTGGCCTATGGTTTAATATAGTAAAGCCTTACGGGACCAATGATAGACATATGACATTTTCTCTTAGGCTTAATTTTTTCTGAGACAGGGTCTTGCTCTGTCACCCAGACTGAAGTACAGTCGCTTGATCTCAGCTCACTGCAACCTCCACCCTCCAGGTTCAAGTGATTCTCTGGCCTCAGCCTCCTGAGTAGCTGGGATTACAGACACCTGCCACCATGCCCGGCTGATTTTTGTATTTTTAGTAGAGATGGTATTTCACCACATTGGTCAGGTTGGTCTCCAACTCCTGACCTCAAGTGATCCACCTGCCTTGGCCTCCCAAAGTGCTGGGATTACAGGCATTAACCACTGCACCTGGCCAAGGCTTGATGTTTCAAACTCTGTGTTTTTTTGTGTGTTCATTTGTTTGAGATGGAGTCTCGCTCTGTCACCCAGGCTGGAGTGCAGTGGTGCCATCTAAGCTCACTGCAACCTCCGCCTACCGGGTTCAAACAATTCTCCTGCCTCAACCTCCCGAGTAGCTGGGACTATAGGCGTGTGCCACCCCGCCCGGCTAGTTTTTTGTATTTTTAGTAGAGAGAGGGTTTCACAGTGTTAGCCAGGATGGTCTCGATCTCTTGACCTCGTGATCTGCCCGCTTCAGCCTCCCAAAGTGCTGGGATTACAGGTGTGAGCCACCATGCCTGGCCCCTTACTGTGTTTTTCGAGTCTAGTTCTGGTGTCTGCTTGGATTCACTTTGCTGCTAGGCTAGAAGTTGTTATTCCTAACCTTTTTTGATATGGTTGATTCCATTAAATCTACTTCTGAACTTAAAATTTGGCTCCTTTAGAATTTTGCCAAAAACAAAGGGACTTAGAATGGGGCTTTGAGAGTGTCTTCTAGGAATAAAGGGCTTGTGAAGGTGGTTGAGAGGGAAAAGGGCCATTTGGACTAGGTGAACCTTTGTAAGCACCTCCTATGAATAAACCAACCAAACCCAAGGAAGAATCTCAAAAAGGCCCTAAAATAACACCACCATCAATCACCAATATTAACTAATGATTAGTAGCATGAGATAATGAATTCCTAGTTCAGCATAGATTTGAATCCTGGTTCAATTCCTCTTAGTGTTTGTCATCATGGGCAGGTCGTTTCTTAGAGTGTTAGCTCCTTTGTTTGGAAAGCAATGATAATGATACAAATCCCATAGGCTTTAAGCTGACAGTAAGGGTTAAACAAGATAACATATGTCAAGGCATCTGGCACATAGTTGGTGCTTATTGTCAGTTGGGAATGTCCCCCTCCTAACAGTGTGATCACAATGGAATTGTCAATAAAACTGCCCCATCAGGCTGGCCAAGGGATGACTGTGTATGCAGTGGGAGGCCAATCACACCCTCTCTCTCCTGGGAATCTAAAACACATGTGAGTCATCAACAATGAAAAACTGTGGGAGCTGAGTCTTTCTAATGGCAGCTTCCAAAATAAGAGTATATCGGTTCTTAAGTTCCTCATACCAGACTCCAGACAACTCTCCTAGTTCCTGTCCTTGACAAGATCCAATTGTTCAGTTTTGCCTTAGAGTCTGGGATCTACCCAGCCTCCTTGCTTCATCAATCCCTTTGTCCCCTTGAGGGAGCCATCGGAGAGTTACCTGCTTGCAAACAGAGTCCCAACTGAGACACCATGCTACCCTCTACAAAGATAGGGCAATACAGATACAGAGGCACAGGCTGCAATGATACCTTCTTTGCCATCACTCGCCCCTCCAACCCAAGGAAAATGAACCAACCTAGTTTCTACAACTACATAACACCACATAGAATAAATGGAGGTGCACATCAACAGTGGACTGAATAAAGAAAATGTGGTACATATACACCATGGAAACTACGCAGCCAGGAAAAAGAACAACATCACATTCTTTGCAGCAACATGGATATAGCTGGAGGCCATTATGCTAAGCAAATTAACAAAGAAAAGAAAAGAAAACACTGCATGTTCTCACTCACAAGTGAGAGCTACACATTGAGTACACGCAGACAGGAAGATGGGAGCAACAGACACTGAGAACTACTAGAGGAGGAAGGGAAGAAAGGGGACATGGGCTGAAAAACTACCTATTGGGTGCTATGCTCTCTACCTGAGTGACACCATCATCCCTACCCCAAACCTCAGCATCATGAAATATACTCATGTAACAAACCAGCATTGTACCCCCTGAATCTAAAATGAATATTCAAGATTTAACAAATAAATATGTATTTGCTTTTAAAGACAATGGTGACAGTGCTCCTAACGGTGTAAAAATGGCTCCATGTTGACAGCTGGGAGCTGAAATAAATTTTTTGCCTAATGCAAATTCTATTTTTTTTTTCTTTTTCTCTTTTTTTTTTTTTTTTGAGACGGAGTTTCGCTCTTGTCACCCAATGATCTCGGCTCACTGCAATCTCCACCTCCTGGGTTCAAGCAATTCTCCTGCCTCCACCTCCTGAGTAGCTGAGATTACAGGCATGTGCCACCATGCCCGGCTAATTTTGTATTTTTAGTAGAGACAGGGTTTCTCCATGTTTGTCAGCTGGTCTCAAACCCCGACCTCAGATAATCCGCCCACCTCAGCCTCCCAAAGTGCTGGGATTATAGGAGTGAGCCACCACGCCCTGCCTCTCTCTTCTTGAAACAATAGGACTATGGACCCAAGGGAAGCACTAAGTGGTCACAAGAGGCAGGGGCTTGCCCTTTTCCACAGCAAAGCTTAAGGAGCCTCATGGAACATGCTAAGGGCTGTTTGCCACAGAAACAACCTATAAGAGCCACTCAGCCACAGTCCTCCGTGAGAAGGGTCAACACTGCAGTGTTGACAAACAAGTAAATTCCAGCATGTGGTTCCCAGCATGGCCAAGCCAGGGTAAGTTTCTACCCACTTACGGAACTTGCCCTTGAAGCTTGTTCTTAACAACCAGGCCCCATGAGCAAAGAAAGCTGTCAGTAGATGCTGTTACCTACACTCCCTAGAAATCTAAGCCAGGAAAACAGAGAAACCAGAGACAAAGAGTGAAAAGCTAAGGTCCAAGAGAGCAAACTAGGAATTCACTGAAGCCATGTGAAATTAAAAAGAAACTCTATTCTTAGCAAGGAATAGCAATAGATGTGCCAGAGGAGGTGGTGTCCCATGGAATCTGATGAAACAAAATCATTTCTAATGTATGGATGATGCTCGTTCTTTATAGTAAGCCTAGAATGACCTCCTTCTTTAAAATTACAGAATTATTTCAAACAGTAAATCATTCTTTCCAATCATTTTATTCATCTCCCCTTTGTTCCTTCTACCACCTGCCACAGCTAAACTTTTTACTTTTCTTCCATCCACTAATGTTTAATCTTACTCACTTTCAGGGAACCAGAATGAAGAAACAGAAGAAATATGCCCCTGGCAACTCTAAACAGTTTTATTTCCATCCATCATTACTTCCTTTTCTTCCTTCTCTGAAGAAGTATTTCTACAGTTGCCAGGTTCAAAGCTTTTCACCGCACTCTCCACACATGCCCTTTCTTCTCCTTGAGGACTTTGCCCTAGTGCTAATCCTCTCTCTCTCCCCTGGATATTTTCTCTCTCTCTACTTCTTTCTCTCTTTCTCTCTCCTCCTCTGTCTCTCACATTCTTTCTCTCTATATAGGCTCCTCCCAACCACACACATACAAAGAGCGTAGACATAAAATAGAAGGCATTTTGATTTTCCCCTTCTCCCACTCCTTCTGGGAATAGAATAGATCCCATTATAATGTAACTCAAATCTGGAGAGGAGACAACCATTCTTTTAGCATAATAAGCCACATGTCCTTTAGGAGCAAGTAATTATTCTTTGTAGCACTAACAATCTGATTTTGTTGTAGGTGCTCTATCTAGAGGCAAGGCCTGCTGCATCACACATAGGACCCAGTGCAAAATGAAAATGAGGTGTCTCATTTGAAGTGCGGGGGAAAAGTGCCATTAAAAGTAGCGATATACAAACCTTCGTCCTTTGTTCAGGGCCCTCTCTGTCAACCTGTCACGGTGTCTTGTTTGTTATTTGATGTTATGCTCCTTTAGACACAGTGATACTTGCTGGTTGTGTGCAGATCCTCAGAGGTTTCCAGGGACCCGGTGCAGTGACTCAATGCACCACTCACCATCTGCTGGACCCTCTTACTGCCAGTCACTGGACTGACCTTCTTGAATGGGGACAATGAATCCAGGCTTGCTTTCCCACAGGCCAGTGTCTCCAACTCACAGTGATGGGCCACTCCCAGTGGATGGCATCATCTATGCCAAGACACACTCAGTTCCTGAAAGGGGATGTCCAAGAGGCTCACCCCACAAAGTCACCCACTGTGCTGCCACGGCTCTGCATGCACTTGCCTGGGTGGGAATAAAGGACGACAGCAGTAGCTTAGGCAAAGATGGCAAAGGAAAGGGTGAGATCTGGGGTGCCAGGTGGCAGGAAGAACAAGTATCCAAGGAACCTTCCCAGAGATGCAAGACACGCAGCATGAGCTGAGGCTTTAACCACCCCCTGCCCCCAACCCACACCAGGGTAAACTCCAGTGTTTCATCAGATTTTACTTACAAAACACAAACTCAAAGATAAAAATACTAAGAATTTCAAGGCAGTGATAATAGAATCTTCACCACAGCAGCCTCTCAATACTCACAAAGGGCTAAAGATTAGACACCAAGAAAATGCATTCTTCACCACCATGCTTGCCGACAGACATAGGTAAAAGTAGGAAATTGGAGAGCATTTCTGCTTTCCAAATCTCATGAAAGAACTCTGATTGGTAGAGTCTATTTACTGCAAGAGAGTCAGACAAGTTACATTATTAGGTTTTCTCAATGGAGGCTAGAACTGATTCAGACAAAGCCCCTATTTACCCCTTAATAATCTTATTCCCACCAGGAGCTACAGATTAGACCCTGTGAACACATAGCCTTCACCACTATTCTTGTGGTACAATCCCAGCACCTAATTTCCCGCTCTTTGTGGGTACTGAAACTATTTTTCCTATCTTCTCTATCATCATTCTCCCATTATTCCTTCTGTGGTGGTGACTTGTATTTTTCCAAGCAGGCTCCACTTTGGAGTCTCTACTTTTGCCAACAATTTCCCCGAAACACCTTTTCCTTCATTTTAAATCCGTGGAACTAACATTCATTCCTCATGGCCCAGTTTACACATCACCTCCTCTGATATCCCCAGTAAAAAGCAATCACCACCTTCCCTCAGTGTTCTTTAACCACTTATTGTGTAAAAACCTATTCATCTTGTGTCTTGGTGTTGGGACACCCCCACTAGACCGAGATGTGCATGATGAAAAAATGTTCTTGTTTTTTTTATAGCCCCTCTGCCTAGCTCAGGGTCTAACATATACAACAAATGTATGTTGACAAAATGAATCTGTTGAGCAGAGCTAGAATTCTCTCATATCAGACTTGCTCGTAAAGTAGGGAAACTCATATATACTAGTAAATATAGGAACAGGGTATGAATGCTGAATCCATTAGAGCAGAATGAAGTAATTACAGAGCAGGAAAGATAGTTGGTATCTCATAATAAGGGAATAATATAAAGTATAAAACCTCTCTCTTGCTCTCTTTCCTCTGAAGAGTCTAGAATGTGGAACTCATCGAGCTGAAGTACCAAACAGAAGCAAGTTAAGTGCCTACCTGTTATTTATACATCTCCCTCTTGTGGTAATTAGAGAGACTTCATTTTCTTTTACAGTAGTCGTAGAGTTTAATAGAAACAAGGCACTGTTCATTTTTTTAAAAACTGCAATATTCATGTGATTTGAGGTACATAAACCCAGTTTCAGCTATCTGTATATCCTTAAGGTCTTAGTCATGAACAACATAGACAAGAAGAATATACAGTTGGTCCTCGAACCACACAAGTCTGAACTACACAGGTCCACTTATAAGTGGACTTTTTCCAACAGAAAGCAGGAAAATACAGTATTCATGGGATGAAAAACTGTGAAACTGTGCTGACTTTTCATTTATATGGGGTCCGCCAGGCCTTAGTATGACGGGATTTGGGCATGACCGGATTGGAGCATGCAGACGGTCCTAGAATCAATCCCTCATGGACACCGAGGGACAACTGCATATAAAATATTCCAGTGGGTCCTTTCTTCTCAGTGACATCTGGTACTGATTTTTTTTTTCTTTTTCTGTAAAGATAGATACTCCAATGAAGATGCAGGGTGAATGTCAAATATTTTATAATGTCAAGATTCAGATTCTTTAATAGAGCATTTTTCTTTGAATAAATAAGATTCTTTCAGAGCTTTAACTACTCTCTTTGGAAATTAGGCCTTTTAGATAGGCCATTGCATTGGAGTTGCACCTAAAACAGACGGTCCTTTAGAACTGACCGTAAGAGTATCGTCATTTTGGTAACGGTAGAGTCCACCATACTTCCAGAAACCGCGTATAATCACTTCTGACAATGCAGGGTCTTTTTTCTCTGAGTTTATCTATTGTACTTAAGGCTTTTCTATAAAAGTATTTGTTATTGGGTACACATGGACATAAAGATGGGAACAGTACTGGGGACTCCAAAAGGAAGGAGGAAGAGAGGAAGGGAGGGAAGAAACAGCTGAAAAAGTTCCTGTCGGGTACTACGTTCACCATCTCATCTCCGGGTGATGGGATCAACAGAAACCCAAACCTTAGCATCACACAACATAGCCTTGTAACAAACCTCCAGATATACTTTCTGAATCTAAAGTAAAAATGGAAACTTTACACACACACACACACACACACTTATATTTATATAGAGAGAGAGAGGGAGAGATTGAGAGAGAGACAGTGTGTGTGTGCGCCATGTTCAATACACTTCAGGATAGAAATAAAATGAAACATGATCTTGCCTTCAAGGGGCTTAAAAATCTAGTAAAGGAGATAAATGATCTACTCAATAATAATAAAGAAAAGGTTAAAAAAAAAAGACCAAATTCAGTGGTTCTTAAAGTGAGTACAAATGATATATGCAGGAGATTTTTAAAGATATGTTTCTTCTATGTTAAGATTTAAAAATGATATTTCAGGCCAGGTACAGTGGCTCATGCCTATAATCCCAACACTTTGGGAGGCCAAGGCAGTTGGATCACTAGGTCATGAGTTCAAGACCAGTGTGACTAACATGGTGAAACCCCATCTCTACTAAAAATACAAAAACTTAGCCAAGTCTGATGGCACACACCTGTAGTCCCAGCTACTTGGGAGGCTGAGGCAGGAGAATTACTTGAACCCGGGAGGTGGAGGTTGTAGTGAGCCGAGATTGCACCACTGTACTCCAGTCTGGGTGACAGAATAAGACTCCACCTCGAAGAAAAAAAAGATATTTCAAGGCCAGGTATGGTGGCTCATGCCTGTAATCCCAGCACTTTGGGAGGCCAAGGCAGGCAGATCACTTGAGGTCAGGAGTTTGAGACCAGCCTGGCCAACATGACAAAACCCTGTCTCTACTAAAAATACAAAAATTAGTTGGGCATGGTGGTAAGCACCTGTAATCCCAGCTAATGGGGAGGCTGAGGGGAGAAGTGCTTGACCCCAGGAGGCTGAGGTTGCAGTGAGCTGAGATGGTGTCACTGCACTCCAGCCTGGTTGACAGAGTGAGACTCCATCTCATAAAAAAATTTTTAATGGTATTTCAAAAGAGCATCCTAAGTGATTCTGATATGCAGATCCCGCTCTTTAAGGACCACTGAACTGGAGGAGTTCAAAAGACGTAAAGATTACTTCCTGGATGGGGGGAGTAAAAACGAGGATGACTCTGAGAAAGTAGTGACAAGTTTAGTGCTAAGTAGTTCTGGGACACAGGAGTGTAATCTCCAATATGTACAGGGACCAGGCAAGTAATATAAATAAGTAAATTAGGTCAATCTAGGTCAAGGTGATGTTAAGGAGTGCTGAGAATAAAGGCAAGCTGGAAAACACTTACCCTTTTTTATGTGGAATAACCACTGAGAAGCTCCAGCCAACTGTCCCATATAAGAGAAAAAAACTAATATGAATGGATCTTCCATTTATTCAAGAGATACCATACGTTTCATTTTTTGGCAATTAATTTAAAACAATTTAAAGAACTATGTGGTCCCACAGTGCTAGGGCAAAACCAAACGTGTGATCACATTAGGCCTCTGGACTGTTCATCATTAATTGAACCCACACTCTTTCAGGCTCTGTGTGAGGTGCTAGAATACATACAACAATTTTGTTGCCTGCAAAGTGCCTACAGTCCAGAGAAAATCAATAAGAAAATGGATGATGACTGTGTCATACAGTCAGAGTCTCACAAAACTGTGAGTACAAAGGAAAGAAAACTCACTGCTGAGGGTGAAGTGAGGACTTATTTCCAAGTCTTGGCATGATGAAATAAAGAAACAGGCGAAGCTAGAAAAGACTCCAAAGGTGACCTCTAGTTGCCCTCACTGTTCATCAGCATGAGACACTCCTATCAGGCCATGACAGTTTACATATACCATGGCAACAACCTGAAGTTACTATCTCTTTTCCAGAAATTTCTGACTAAACCACTTTTTAATTTATATGTAATTAAAAATAGTATAAATACTGCTAGCCAACATCCCATACACTGCTACTCTGGGTGCACTGCTTCTGGGTTACCCTGCTCCACAAGGAGCAGTCACTCTGCTGCACACTGCTGCTTCAGTGAACCTGCTTTCTTCCACTGCCGGCAGAATTCCACTGAATTCCATCTTGAGCAAACCCAAGAACTCTCCTGGGCTAAGCGTCAATTTGGGGCTCACCTGCCCTGCATCACTGGGATTATGGAAAGCTTTAAAGTGGAAGTGACATGTGAGTTCCATCTAGAAGAATGAGTAAGCATTTTCCAGGTTAACAGCTAGAAACAGGAAGAGGCCAAAGGAATGGCATTTATAAGGCTCAGAAATATGAAAGTATCCCTCTCCAAGATCATCAACTCCACCAGGGCAATATACTTATTCTTTCTTTTTAGTGCATTTTAGGGCTGAGCATAGCAGACCCTCTATAAATAGCTTTGACATGTTGTGAAGCTCAAGAATATGAGATAAATAAAAAATAGCTTTCCTTAGTAATCTAGAAATTATCAGAATCTCTATAAAGCCCAAAACTCTTCACTCACCTAGGCATACCATGATGTAACAAGTCTCTTCAATTTGGAAGAAAAGGAAGTTTGGAAATTATGAAATTCCCTTCCCAAAGCCACACATAGCTAACCTTCAACTTCTCACAGGTTGATTATCTAGTAATAAGAAATTCTTATTCTTTGCAGTTCTCTTTCCTCCTGGATTTTTGTCTTATTTTATGATGATATTATCTCCATCAGAAATTCAGGTAGGAGCCAGGTACCCGGCACATCCACTTGACTACACAGTAATAGCTTTGAGATAAAAGCTCAAAGAGGATATATCAAACTCATCAGCGATTTACACATTTTCTGATAATTTTAACCGTCATATTCTTCTGGTCTTCCATCACTATGGATGAATTGAGTCAGCTAAACACTTCAAAGTCCAAGAGGACTGATGCTTCTGACTGCCTTATTCATAAAGGGATATTGAGTCATAACTCCTTTTGCCACAGAAAGTAGGACTTCCAAGCAGAAACACAATTTCTTCACTTAGGCTCTAGACAACAGCTACTAGTTCTCATGAGGACTGATACATCTAAACACCTCTAAGAGGAATGGATGTGATTTCAAACTATGCTTGTCTTCAAGCAACAGAGTTCAGAAATTCATATTATTTTGTTTTATGAGCAGGAAATGGAAACAGGAAAATATATTGCCATGTGATACACTATGGAGAAACAGTAAGGAGTAATGTAAAAGCAGAAAAGATGAAAATAATTTTCTACCTTAGTTTTCTGAAGCCTTTAAATCTATCAGCATTAAGGAAACAAAAGAAAATATTTCTTTTCCAAACTATCTATTTCTCGGTACATAAATCTCTTTCAGTAAAAACATTTTTCTCTATTTCTATTCCCTCCCCAACCCCCAGTTTATATAGTCCGCTGAAGTCTTTCTCAACATCATTTACTAAATACATCACAATATACTCTTTCCCCGAGGCAACCATTTCAAGAGACACCTTCCCCCAATCTGGGAATTTCTCAAATAAATCATCCCATTTGGACTTTCCTCCTTCAATATATTAAATGCTGTAAACACATTGTGAAGGTTATAAAGCCAAAATTCTGCTTTAAAATGTCAACATATTTGGGGTGTAGGCTGAAGGTGCAGAATGACTCCTAAGGGCAAAGTCAATTACCTCTTTGGTTTGTTGACTCTCCAGAACTATTTTATAAATGTTTCTGTTAAAATAATAATCCTCCCCCCCAGAGAAGGCGATTCCAAGCACTTTTTTCCTTCATGTGGTTTTGGAGGAGAACATTTGCAGGAGAACATACATTTCTGTCTTATTCAAACTTAGATCGTTACAAGATTTAAGCGCTTCTTGACCCACAGCCAATACCCTTGGCGATCTGTGTAAATATAAATCAATATTGAAGAATGAGAACTTGTTTGAAACGCAAATTCTCACATTTGAGGCCAGGTTATGTCATAAAACCAGCATCTCCATATTTTTACTTGTTTCTGTCTAGCAAACAATAGCCTGTGGACCAAATTCGACCCATGGCCTGTTTTATGTGGCCTGTGAGCTAAGAATCATTTTTATATTTTTAAAAATCATAAAATAATAACAATAAAATGCACACAGAATAATATCCAAAACTGAATGTATCATTTTAGGACCCTAAGCCTAAAATACTTACCACCTGAAAAAGTAAGCTGACTCTTGATCTAGGCAAATAGATACCTTCCTATTGCTCAGGTCCTTATCAAATTTCCAAGGCACAGTTAACTCTATCTATCCAGCTTCACATAGACAACTTGTAATATAAACGATTCACAAAAATAAGAGACAGCTCTTGCACATTTGATTTTGTGATTCATTTTGTATATTGTCTTGGTTTACGTTCGCCTGGAAGCATAGAAGCAAACCACAAGACAAAGATTGGAGTGTAAGAGTTTTATTTGGGAGATAATCCCAGGAAACACTGATAGGAAAGGAGGAAGTGAGATACAGCAGTGTGATGGTTAATACTGAGTGTCAACTTCATTGGCTTGAAGGATGCAAAGTATTGTTCCTGTGAATGTCTGTGAGGGTGTTGCCAAAGGAGATTAACATTTGAGTCAGTGAACTGGGAGAGGCAGACCTGCCCTCAATCTGTGTGGCACCATCTAACCAGCTGCCAGTATGGCTATGATAAAAGCAGGCAGAGGAACGTGGAAGGACTAGACTGGCCGAAGCTTCCGGCCTCTATCTTTCTCCCGTGCTGGATGCTTCCTGCCCGTGAACATCAGACTCCAAGTTCTTCAGCTTTCGGACTCTTGGACTTAACACCAGTTATTTGCGAGGGGCTCTCTGGCCTTTGGCCACAGACTGAAGGCTGCACTATTGGCTTCCCTACTTTTGAGGTTTTGGGAGTCAGACTGGCTTCCTCGCTCCACAGCTTGCAGACAGCCTATTGTGGAAGTTCGCCTTGTGATCATGTGAGTCAAGTCTCCTTAATAAACTCCCCTTCATACATACCTCTGTCCTGTCAGTCCTCTAGAGAACCCTAATAAGGTCAAGAAACAGCCAATAAGTAGGGGGCATATCAAGCAAATTTTCTATTGTGGTTAAATGAAATTTAAACCTGCAGGGGAACTCCGGTTGGTCTCAGAGTTATTCCACATGTGAAGTGAGGGAGTTAGGGCAGGAAAACGTAAACTCTCATCAGACTTTGGTTGATGGCTGCTTCCAAAATCACGTGCTTCTCCAGTACTTCCAGCTTGCTGCTCAGCTGAGGCCAGCAGAGTGGCCTTCAGTCATCACAGAAAGCCTTCAGCGAATGCTAGTGGCTGGAAATCAGCTGAAGGTACGGTTTGAGGAGACAGGGGTAGGGCACTAAAAACACCTGCTACATTCCATTTCTTGCAATGCTCCACATTTTAAATCAACTCAGACTGTCACTGCTTCTCGAAGGTGGTTGCAATTTCTACAACAAAACAAAAACTTACAACAGAAGGGTCAGTGGGAAAAACGTAAGTCTCTACTTCCACAAATTATATCTTTGTCTCTTCTTCCTACCATGCATATATAGACGCTCCTTGCCCTGAGTCAAGCACTTTTTTCAATCTAAATTGCTTTTATCCTCCAGGATTCTAAGCTCCTAGTTAACATGCCCTTGGCAGGCTGTAGTTACTGGGCTTTCTTGCCCATTCACAATGAAAAATGGGCTTGAATATACCTAGGAGTAGTTCACTGAATTCCCTGAGCTCTAGACACACCTCCTGCCCCCTCACATAGCCATAATCTTATCTCTGTATGGTAATCATGGGTATCTATCCTTATCAGTAACTCATTGCTTGGCCTTCTTGTTTATATGCATGAGGAGCCCACAACATCCAAGCTGCAATCATAGCTTTAGGACTAGTGGAACCATTAATGTGTCCCTTAGTAAAAATGTCCTCTACCTACTCCCACTGGAGACCAGAACCTGTGGTTTAGTAGAAACTAAATTTGTGAGGATGAGAAGCACAAATTCCTCACATACGTCACTGGGAGCAATGGAAATGGTCATTCCTTCTTCCATATCTTGCTTTCCAGAACCAAGTTCTCTAACTATTGAGGACTCAACCCTGTATAATGGACATTATTTCAAAATACATATCACACCACGCAAGACAGTAGCCCAACCATGAAGGTTATTCACCAAGCCAGCTGAATGCTGCAGTGCTTTAAGAGGCCATTGCAACAATTCCACCAGGTAGCAGCACCAGAATTGGGAGTCATATTTTAAGATCTGTGGATCCCATGGTCCTAAGGTGCTCACTGTCATACCATCTTTTCCTGAAAAAATAGGTTGCTTAATTCAAAGTGATGCAGGCTCCTGTGACAATAAATCAAACAACAAGCACATAATCACTCTGGACCCTCAGATAGAAGTGCCAACTAAGCCATTGTACACAAGGAAGGCAAACCCATGCCTAGAACCCCAGTTCAAGTTCCTAGTCAGGTATACTCTGCAAAACTTTGCACAACAGGAGCATTTTCCCTCATCACTGTCTCCTAGGGCCACTCCTGATTGTGGCTGTAGTGCACCAACAGTTCATACTACAACCCTTTTGTGATCCAGGCCTGGATACTTTCCTCCTCTATCAGTAGGTCATTGTGAACCCCTGGAAGCCACAGGCATGTGAGCTAAAGAAGAGGCATCAGTACAACAGAGGTAGGTGGCGTGGGAGCCTCAGCCACCTATTCATCAGCTGCACCCTGGGGACCTGCTCAGGCCTAGTCCTGAGTACACTGTTTTCATCATACAATGGATTGCTACTGTGTTCTCCCAGCTTTACCTCTTAATAGCTCTGACAATATCCAACTCATCACAATGAACTTCGATTGCATAATCATTTAATGTCCTCCATGAGGCTGAAGAGCATGCCAGGAACTGCATCTCAAACAATGAATATTTTTCTGCTGCAGATGGCATGGCTTTGCTCCAAGGGTCTGTTCTATGATGCTCCTATTGGGGTTTGCCAGAGACCCTGTCACAGATACCTCTAATAACTTGACGTGTGCTGAGTCATATGGCCCAATCAGCTCTACTGAACTTGCACTGAAAATTGATACTGCTGTAGAAACCTGTCTTTCTTATACTGCATTCAAAACTGGTAGACTTATGAGTCACAGGATAAATGAGTTGGATATATTCCCAAATGCGGTTGGTGCTATAACCAAAGTTTTCATAACCAGTACATGTCTATTTCTTAGTGGTAGGAGATAAAAGGAAAGTCTAACATAACATGCATCCAGACCCCTGATCCCTAGAAGCTTCATCTTTGCGGCAGGCCCCTGCATTTGGTAGGATTTATGTCCCACTCAGCAGTGTGCCTGTGTCTTACAAGAGCATCCAGAATGCTTGCCACTCGCTGTTCCCCAGGCCCAATTAACATGATACTGCAATAATAAAATGACTACGATACAACAATATTTAAAATGTCAACAATAATATAACCAAATTTTAATGTAAACTTTTATTACCAAAATCTTAGGGAATAATTAGAGTCTAAAAATTAAATTCCCATGAAAGTTAAAGCCCCAAGTGATTAAAGTGTCAAATTAAGTTATTTTGTTCTCATGAGTTAGAAGTCCTAAGGAAATGAAGTCCAAATTATTTCTCCCTGATTTCTTCTTTTGGTCAATTCAATTTCAGAGTTCTCAATGCCTCGATGGAGTCAGGAGTTTTTTAACTGATATGTTCTTTAGCACAATGGTCTTGCACTGAAATGCATATAGTTTTTTTAGGAAACTACAACTTAACTTACAAAGTTAATTTAATGGCAAGTCTTTATTATGCCTGAATTCTTAAAGTTTAATTAGTTAGGGTATACCCACCATATTTAGAAGGCAAGCCAGTCCCTCAAGGAATTTGCTCAAAGTCATACAGCTAGCTAGTAAGTGGTAGCACCAACAGGCAAATCCTAGGCAGCCGCCCTAAGACCCGGTGCTCCTAATCACCGTGCACTCGTCACTGGCTTCAGTCTTGCCCACATGCTTAATCTATGCCAGGTATTCAGAATACATGATCTTTGGGCTCAGCTCACTTGGACTTTAAATTCATTAAGGTACTATATATTTGGCACTATATATTTGGTTACTGTATATCTGGCACTATATATTTGAGGACTATATATTTGGCACTATACATTCACCATACTTTAAAGGGAAAAATACATTATCTTTTCCCTCAGAGGATAATGCAGTCTTTTCTGAAAAGCAGCAACTGCTATCACCAGATGTTATTTGAGGAAGCTTTCTTTTCCATCTGCTGTATTTAAAGCCTTCTATTTTCCATTTCCCCTTTGAGGTCCTAGACTCTGGCACCCCAAGACTGGGAAGAGTACAGACTCTATCTAGTAACATAGCATCTACACTCTTTTGTGAGCACTTTCAGTGCTGTACCTCAGTGGCTTAAAAAAAAATCCAACTCTTAATGAAGAATTCCTGAGACCTAATAAACAAACTCCAAGGTAATGTTTTCCCTCATTCATAATGAGCTAACCTATGGTCAACTGGGAACAAAATCGTGATCACTTTTGAGCCTGAATACCAACGGTATCAGGCTGAACCCAAGTGTATCCCTCTCTTGTCACTCTCCTTACCCCTTAACCTTAATGTACAATGGAATTTGGGTCAACCAATCTAATTCTATCCATCTAGCATGTACAAATCTCCACTGACTTTCACTTTACAGGCAGTAAATACTGTACTGCTTCTAGTGTGTAAAAAGTTTGTATTTGCAAAGGCACTTCTCCTAATATTGGCCTCAGTTACACCCATGTGTCTTATATTCAAGTGATAGCCTACACCCTGAGGCCATCCAAGCATTTTAAAATCATCCCCTGATGTTGGCAGCTTCCGAGAGAAAGAATGACATGTACACTTCCTGTGGGAAGCTCCACTTCTGAAGATGAAAATCTGGGCTATGAATGCCCAGTTTCTCTTCCTAAAATTGTAGTTACAGTTAAGTCAGCTCGTCTCCACTCCTCTAAGAGAGGTGTCTCCACCAAGAGAGGAGATCACATGGAAGGAAAGTCTGTAATTACAGAATAAGCATTTTCTCCTATAAATGACTAGAAAGATTCCTGCACATAATCTTAGAAAATTAAGTTTTGCTTTTGCTAGAAGATGTAAAGACCATGACGTGAAAAAAAAGAGTCCTGAAGCTCAAAAATAAATAAATAAGGGAAAACACACAGATTAGGTTAGAATCTATGTGGAATAATAGTATATCTTGTCTCTAAATCACACATATACATACATTTCACCTCCAATGGCTATTATGAATTCAACCTGATTTTTAAGGAAATCCAAGGAAAGGAGAAGAAATAAAAGGATAACAGTTAGGTCTTCCTTCTTTCTTCCAAACAGGCAAGGCCCTGAAAACCAGAACTGATGAAGAAAAGCTTCTGCTGATGAATGCTAAGATGACATTCATGATCAAACCTACTTCCTCAGCTTATGAGAATTACTAACTCCCTCATCTTTTCATAGCTGAACCCACCTTTGCAAAGATTATGATAGTGAGAAGAATCTAGCATGGCTGACTTCATCTTGCTTCTGGCCTTATAGGCTGGCTGTCCTCACCTGTTCCTGGGCACAGACAAGTGAAAAACTTGGTTTATAGTTTAATTTTAAAGCAAAGATGATCTTAATAGTCCTTCCCAAAACTTAACCCCTTTGTAAAACTAATGAAAATGCCTAAGATTGGGATTTTGAGAGGGGTGTGAATTCTGCTAAGATGCAGGCATAGTTAAACTATTACCAGCCATCATTCTGGAGGTAACAAGACTTGTAACTTCCCCAGTTACTCCTGTAGGTAGCATCACTATCGCAGAATCTAAGACTGACCTTTTGAGATGTCTTTTCTTTTGCATTTCTGGTGATTGACTGACTCCACTCAGACCCACAACTCATGATTGAATTGGTCCTGTGGTCCCCACTCAGAGGCTGACTCAACACACAAGGACTATTTTCCATACCCCTATGATTTCATCCCTAACCAATCAACATTTTCCATTCCCTAGGCCCCTGTCCACCAAGCTATACTTGAAAAACCCTAACCTTTGAGCTTTCAGGGGAGACTGATGTGAATGATAACTCTGGTTTCCCCACTTGGCCAGCCTTGTGTTAATTGAACAGTTTCTGTACTGTAATGCCATGGTCACAGTGAACTGGTTTTGTCTATAAGATGGGCAGGAAACACCTGTCAGGTGATTACACAGCCCCTTTTGTTGCATGGAAAGTGAAGATACTGATGTTTTCTCTATCTTATCTCACAAGGCTGAGTAAAACTCAAGCAAAGAAAGGAAGGGCTTTGTAAAGTATAGAATGAGCCACACATGTTCAGTGACATCCCTTTTTCTCGTGTAAGAGGTGAGTTTGCTTTCTTCATTAGTTGCTTAGTTTGGGTCAGTGTTACTTGATTTCAGGCTGTGCTTACTCATCTGCCCAACCCAGCAAGAATTTCCAATTCATTTTCAAATATAAAGCATTTTGGCCACCATGATTGACTACAGTGGATTCTAACAAGATTTTTCTAATTCTGTCTCTTTTCCAGTTTCCTTGAAGCAGATTTAAGTCTGGATTATCTGTCTGGGTGGTCTCTAAGCACACTTTGGGCACTTTTTTTCTAAATCTCATTGGCTACCACTTCAATTTTTCTATTTGTCCCTTTCCTTCACATATTAACTCCCATTCACAATTGCTACAAAAAGAATAAAATACCTAGGAATACAACTAACAAGGGACATGAAGGACCACTTCAAGGAGAACTACAAACCAATGCTCAAAGAAATAAGACACAAACAGATGGAAAAACATTCCATGCTCACGGTTAGGAAGAACCAATATTGTAAAAATGGTCATATTGCCCAAAGTAATTTATAGATTCAATGCTATCCCCATCAAACTACCATTGACCTTCTTCACAGAACTGGAAAAACCACCTTAAACTTCATATGGAACCAAAAAAGAGCCGGCATAGCCAAGATAATCCTAAGCAAAAGGAACAAAGCTGGAGGCATCATGCTACCTGACTTCAAACTATACTACAAGGCTACAGTAATCAAAACAGCATGGTACTGGTATCAAAACAGAGATATAGAACAAGGGAACAGAACAGAGGCCTCGGAATTAATGCCACACATCTACAACCATCTAATCTTTGACAAACCTGACAAAAACAAGCAATGGGGAAAGGATTCCCTGTTTAATAAATGGTGTTGGGAAAGCTGGCTCGCCATGTGCAGAAAGCAGAAACTGGAACACTTTCTTACACCTTATACAGAAATTAACTCCAGATGGATTAAAGATTTAAACATAAGACCTAACACCATACAAAGCCTGGAAGAAACCCAAGGCAAAACCATTCAGGACATAGGCATAGGCAAGGACTTCATGACTAAAACACCAAAAGCAATGGCAACAAAAGCCAAAATAGACAAATGGGACCTAATTAAACTTAAGCGCTTCTGCACAGCAAAAGAAACAATCATTAGTTTGAACTGGCAACCAACAGAATGAGAAAAAATTTTTGTAATCTACCCATCTGACAAAGGGCTAATATTCAGGATCTACAAAGAACTAAAACAGATTTATAAGAAAAAAACAGACAACCCCATCAAAAAGTGGATGAAAGATATGAACAGACACTTCTCAAAAGAAGACATTTATGCAACCAACAAACATATGAAAAAATGCTCATCATCATGGGTCATTAGAGAAATGCAAATCAAAACCACATTGAGATATCTTAATCTCATGCCAATTAGAATGATGATCATTAAGAAATCTGGAGACAACAGATGCTGGAGAGGATGTGGAGAAACAGGAACACTTTTACACTGTTGGTGGGAGTATAAATTAGTTCAACCATTGTGGAAGACAGTGTGGCGATTCCTAAAGGATCTAGAAATAGAAATACCATTTGACCCAGCAATCCCATTACTGGGTATATGCCCAAAGGATTATAAATCATTCTGTTATAAAGACACACGCGCACATGTGTTCATCGCAGCACTATTTACAATAACAAAGACTTGGAACCAACCCAAATGATACAAGAACAGGAAACCAAACACTGCATGTTCTCACTCATAAATGGGTGTTGAACAATGAGAACACATGGACACAGGGAGGGGAACATCATACACTGGGGCCTGTTGGGGGATGAGGAGGTAGGGGAGGGATAGCAGGGGGTAGGGGGATTGGGGAGGGATAACATTAGGCGAAATACCTAATGTAGGTGACAGGGGGATGGATACAGCAAACCACCATGGCACACCCACTTATGAGTGAGAACATGTGGTGTTTGGTTTTCTGTTCTTGTGTCAGTTTGCTTAGAATTGTGGCTTCCAGCTTCATCCATGTCCCTGCAAAAGATATGAACTCATCCTTTTTTATGGATGCATAGTATTCCATGGTGTATATGTGCCATATTTTCTTTATCCAATCTATCATTGATGGGCATTTGGGTTGGTTCCAAGTCTTTGCTATTTGTTATATCTATGTAGCCATCCTGCACAATGTGTATATGTACCCTTGAACTTAAAGTATAATAAAAAAAAATAGAAAAGGTAACTACAACTTAGTGAGCATTTACTACATGCCAAACATTATGCTAAACCCTCTCTATAAATTATTTAATCCTCACAACAGTTGTAAAGGAAGCAGAATTTCTATCCAATAGAGAAGATAATTATGACAAGTTATCAATAACTACTGAATTGCACATGTACATGTATGTGCTCACATACAAAAAATTACTAAGATTTATGGTAGGTATGCGGAATCCTTGCAAAGAGTCACTGGTACTTCTTTTGTGGAATCCTTTCTTTGTCCCAGGAAAAGTCTCACAAGGTCATAAGCTAAGTTCACATGGCCATCTGACCAGCTTCCTTACTTGGACTAAGAAATGATATCTCACTAAATCCTTGCAATGAGTCCACATTATAGGAATTATCCTTCTCATGTTGTGCATGGGGAAATACTATTTTAAAAGCTGGCTAAGTTTGAGCCAGTTACTCTAAGAAAACAACAGAATTCCTCTTGAGGAAACAAATCGTTCTTTTATTTGAGAGGCCATGTTTATGAAATATATAGCTAGAGCCTAGTCTGGATTAAGAATAAATAGAGAAAATAATAAATGTTCTTATTCTGCCTAAGAAGGTAGCAGATAATTCTTCTTCAAAGAGTGAAAGGAAATTTGTGTTTAATTTTGATTTGAAATGCCCATCAGCCATACACTGGATAAAGAAAATGTGGTACATATACACCATGGAATACTATGCAGCCATAAAAAGGAATGAGATTATGTCCTTTGCAGGGACATGGATGGAGCCAGACACTGTTACCTTCAGCAAAAAAACATAGGAACAGAAAACCAAACACTGCATGTTTTCACTTATAAGTGGGAGCTGGATGATGAGAACACATGGACACAGTAAGGGAAGAACACATACTGGAGTCTGTCAGGGGGTACAGGAGAAGGGGGAGCACCAGGAAGAATTGCTAATGGATGCTAGGTTTAATACCTAGGTGATAGATTGATCTGTGCAGCAAACCACCATGGCACACATGTACCTATGTAACAAACCTGGACATCCTGCACACGTGCCCCAGAACTTAAAATAAAAGTTAAATAAAATGTTTTTTTTGATTTGGTGTGGGCTGTTTGGTTTGGTGGGGTAGGAGTACACGTCTTACAGAAGCAAAAAGCCAGGAATGGGTCCTCAGGAAAGGATGTGCCCCAGAGACAAGGAAGCAGACAGTACAGAACAAAGTTTTCAGTGAATATTTCTTGTGGAAAGGAATAATTGGTAAACCGGTGAAACAAGAACGCTGATGTTCACATACAGATGCTTCCAATTATGTGTGAAAATCCCTCTATTTTCCACATACATCCAGTAAAAGAAGTGTGCCACACACACCAATTCTTGTTTCAGTCATATTTTGTAGGCATGATGACAATGACTTGTAGAAAATCAAAATATTTTACCCCAAAATACATTTCTTTGACATATTTTGAAATGACTGCCACAGGGCCAGCAGACCAAAGTGGCCCTGAAATTTTGTGGGGGAAATTTTCATCTGTAAAGAATCTCCATTAATGCAACCAAGACTTCTCTTTCTAGGCCTTTCCCAGATCAAGAATAGATTAACGGAGAGTCTGACATCTTTAAAGTCCTGGGGGAAAAAAATCAGTTTACCATTTATTCTCTCTGAGGGTTGCTACCTGTGAGATCTCATGTACATAACAAGGCTACCTTTGCTAGACAGGCCTCTTTCTTTCTCCCTTCCATAATCTTTCTTACCACTAAAACCTGTTCGTGGCCATTCTCTGAATCCCCATTCTTTCTGTAACCTGAAAATAGTATTATAATCTTCTGTACCTCACTGGGAGTTGGGTTCTTCATTCTGAAGGCTCTTGTGTATACGTGTTACCTGGACCAGCAACCTGAAGTGCCCTACCTTATCTAGCCATAGATCGTGATATAGCAGAGCTCTTTCTGCTCTACTCCCAAGCAGATTTCTAGGCATTCAGAGCACCCACTCAGCTAGATCAACAGCCTGACCTGCTCCACCCATCCTGTGCCAAGATCCTGGTTCAGAGAAGCCCTCTCTGTCTCATGCTCAGGCAGATCTCCAGGCATTTAGAGCACTCGCTCATCTAATTCAGCAGCCCATGCCACCTCACTCTTTCTGGACATAGATCATGGTGCAATGACACACTCTCCACAGCAGACCAGGCAGATCTGCAAGCACCCAGAACATCCACTTGCCTGGATAAGCAGCCCAGCTGCCCCACGCTTCCTGTGCTGAGATCTAGGTACAAGAGGGTCCTCACTGCTACATGTTCAGGCAGATCTCCAGGCATTCAGAGTGCCTACTTTCCTGGGTCAGCAGCCTAAGTCACCCCACCCTTCCTGTGCACAGATCTTGCTTTGGGGGCACCTCTCCACTCCATGTGCAGGCAGATTTCCAAGATTTTCCCACTCACCCAGACCAGCTGCCTGACCCATCCCCACCCTTACTGTACAGAGATATTGGCACAGAGAAGCCCTCTCTGGTCCACGCCAAGGCAGATTTTCAGGCATTAAGAGCACTAGCGCTCCTGGATAAGAAGCCTAAGCCACCACACCCTTCCCATGCAGAGATCCTAGTGCAAGGGGGCCCTCTATGCTACATGCATAGGCATATCTGCAGAGATTTGCGTCACTTGCTTGCCTTGTTCAGCAGCCTGAGTCACCCCACCTCTCCTGTGCAAAGATCTTGCTACAGGAGTTCCCTCTGCTCCACACTCAGGCAGGTCTACAGGCATGTGGAGCAACTACTTTCTTGGATGAGGAGTTTAGGCTGCCCCCAACCCCTATACAGAGAACTTGGGACTGAGGGGGGTTTCCCAGTTACACACCTAGGCACACCTCAGGGCTCTTGGTGGCCACCCACTGGATTCTTTGTCAGTGCTGGTGCTGGTGCCTGCCATTGGCAGACCTGTAGGTGAGACTTTGCAGACTAGTCCCACCATCTTGCCCCCTGCAACCTGCTCACCCAGTATACCAGGGAGCTCAGAGCATCGTGCACTCCTTGAATCAGCCTATTGCCTAAGGCAATAGAGAGATTCTCCTGGTAATCAAGGATCAAATATATACCCAGCCATGTTGACTGCAGCCAGCTTTTACCCATAGCATCATCTACCAGCTTATAGTTTGAACCACTTAGCCCAATATAAAACCTGCCAAACTAAATACAAAGAGATATAAAAGCAGAGCCAAAAGACTCTACCCAATAAAAGTGGGGGAAAGGGAAAGATAAGACACAATAATAGTATATGGGAAAAAGAAAAAATCTTACCTACATTAAGATAATTACACAAATTAGAAGTGTCAGTGTCTCTAGATGTGAAAGAATTGGTGCAAGAATCATGACATCATGAAGAATCTGAATATGACACCATCAAAAAATCACACCAGCTCTCCAGCAGTGGTCCCTAAAGAAAAAGGAAACTCAGAAAAGACAGACAAAGAATTCAAAACATAAATTTCACAAAAGCTCAATTAGGTCCAAAATAATACTGAAAATCAATACAAAGCAACTTCTAAAGCAATTCAAGAAATGAAGAAAAAGATAAGCATCCTAAAAAGAAATTAATCAGAGGTTCTGGAATTGAAAAACTCAAGGAATTTCAAAACATAACTTAAATATTTATCAACAGACTGAATCAAGAAGAAGAAAGAATCTCAGAGCTTGATGGCTGTTTTTTTTTTTTTAACTAACTCAGTCATAAAAAAAGCAAAGAACATTTTTTAAATGAAGAAAACCTTCACAAAATATAGGATTAAGAAAAACAAGCAAACCTATGAATTATTGACATTCCTGAGAGAGAAGGGTGAAAAGTAAACAAACTGAAAAACATATTTAATACAACAATTCAAGAAAATGTTTTTAATCTTGCAAGAGAGGCAAATATCCAGATACAAGAAATCCAGAGAACACCTGTGAGATACTATACAAAATGAATATCACAAGGCATATAGTCACCACAGTGCCTATGTCAATGCTGAAGAGAAAATCTTAAAGGCAGCTGGATAAAAAGATGAGATCACATACAAAGAGAACTGCATCAGACTAACAGCAAACTTCTCAGCAGAAACTTTACAAGTCAGGAGATTTGGGAGGCCTATATTCAGCATTCTTTAAAAAATGAAATTTCAACTAAGAATGTCATATCCTGCCAAATTAATCATCATAGGTGAAAGAGAAATAAAATCTTTTCCAGACAAGCAAGCATGAGGGGAATTTATTACCACTAGACCAGCCTTACATGAGATCCTTAAGGGAGTTCTAAACATAGACGCCAAAGAAAAAAATACCTGCTACTACAAAAATACATTTAAATATATAGCTCACTTACTCTATAAAGCAACTATACAATAGAAACTACAAAATGATCAGCTAACGACTTCACAGTGGGATCAAAACCTCACATATCAATATTAACTGGAATGTAAATTGTCTAAAGGCCCCACTGAAAAAGCACAGAGTTGAAAGCTGGATTTAAAAAAATAATAATAATAAGTCCCAATCATCTGCTATATTCAAGAGACCCATCTCAGATGTAATAGCACCCACAGGCTCAAAGTTGAAGAAGGATCTATCACACAACAGAAAACAAAAAACAGCAGGGGGCCACTATTTTTATATTAGATAAAACAGACTTTGAACCAACAACTGTAAAAAAGGACAAAGAAGGGCATTACATAATAATAAAGCATTCAATTCAACAAGAAGACTTAATTATCCTAAATATATATGTATCCAACATTAGAGAACATATATTCATAAAACAACTAACTCTAGACCTTTGAAAAGACTTAGATAGCCACACAATAGTAGTAGGTAACTTCAAAACCCCACTGACAGTGTTAGACAAATCATCAAGGCACAAAACTAATGAAGAAATTCTGGACTTAAATAAACAAATGATCAAGTGGATCTGATACACATCTACAGAATACTCCACCCTCAACCATAGAATACACATTCTTCTCATATGCATAAGGACAATACTCCAAGACTGACCACATGCTTGACCATAAAGCCAGTTTCAACAAATTCAAAATAATCAAAATCATACCTCTCTAAGTCATTCTGCAAAGCCAGCATCACCTGGCAAAGACACAACAAAAAAGGAAAATGGCAGGCCAACATCCCTAATGAACATAGATTTAAAAATCCTCAACAAAATGCTAGCAAACCAAATCCAGCAGCACATCAAAGAGTTAATTTACCACAATCAGATAGGTTTCATTCCTAGAATGCAAGGTTAGCTCCATGTACTCAAATCAATAAATGTGATTCACCACATAAACAAAATTTAAGACAAAAATTATATGATCATCTCAATAGATGCAGAAAAATCCAACATCCCTTCATGATACAAATCCTCAAGAAACTAGGCATCGAAGGAACATAGTTGAAAATAACAAGAGCCATGTATGACAAACCCACAGCCAACATCATACTGAATGGGCAAAAGCTGAAAGCAATCCCCTTGAGACCTGGAACAAGACAAGGATGCTCACCCTCACCACTCCTATTCAACATAGTATTGGAAGTCCTAGCTAAAGCAATCAGGCAAAAGAAAAAAATAAATTAAAAAGAAACCAAATAGGAAAAAAAGAAATCAAGCCCTCTCTCTGCTGATGATTCTGTACCTAAAAAACCCAAAAGACTTCACCAAAAGGGTCCTGGAACTGATAAACTACTTCAGTAAGGCTTCAGGATACAAAATTAATATACAAAAATTAGTAGTAGACATGGGAGACAGAACAAGATTGCCAAACAGAAACCTCTAGAGATCATTCCTCAACAGGAATACCAAATTGAACAACTTTTCACACCAAAAAAGCACTTTATTGAGAATCCAAAATCAGATGAGGGATCACAGTACCTAGTTTTAACATCACATTAGAATCACATTAGAGAAAGAGGGGCTGAAAAGCATAGAAAAGACAGTCTTGAATTGCCTACACTACCACTCCTCTATGCCCCAGCAGTGGCTGCATGGTCCAGAAAGAGAATCTGTGTGCTTGGAGGAGGGAGAGTGCAGTGACGGTAAAAGGTTACACTGGAACTCAGAGCTACCCTGTCACAGCAGAAAGCAACAAGGGGTGACACACAGCCAGTGCCCACAAGGGAAAGTTTAGATGAGCCTTAGCCAGAGGTAAATAATCTATCCTAGTCATCAGAATCTGGGTTCCAGCAAACCTCAACATTAATGGCTAAAATTCTCTGAGGTATTAAATAAACTTGAAAGGTAGTCTAGTGTACAAGGACAGCAACTCTTGGTGCTTTGCTGAGCTCAGAACCAGTGAACTTGAGGTGCCTGTGACCTAGTAACACAATAGCCAGGGCAATCATCAGAGCGCTTGTGTCACCATCCCCCAAACCCAGGCAGCACAGCTCACAGCTTTGAGAAATCCTCCTTTCTTTGGCTTGAAGAGAGGAGAATGGAGAGTAAAGAAGGCTTTGTCTTGTAATATTGATATCAGCTCAGCCAAAGAATAGGACACCAGGCAGATTCCTGAGGCCCCCATTCCAGGCCCTAGCTCCAAGATGACATTTTTGGACACCCCCTGGGCCAGAAGGGAAACTACTTCCTTTAGAGAAAGAACCCAGTCCTGGCAGAATTCATTACCTGCTGAATAAAGAGCCCTTGGCCCCTGAATAATCAGCAGTGGTAGCCAGGCAGTACTTGTTGTGGGCTTTGGATGAGACTCAAAGCTGTGCTGGCTTCAGGTGTGAGCCAGCACATTCCCAGGTATGGTAAAAATGGGGAAGGATTTCTTCTGCTTGTAAAAAGGAGAGAGAAAAGTAAAGACAACTGTCTTGGAGCTTGTGTACCAGCTCAGCCACAGCAAGCCAGACAACCAAGTAGGTTTCTGGAGTTCCTCATGCCAGACCTTATCTCCTGGACAGCAATTCTGGACTTGTTCTTAGCCAGAGGAGACTCCTAGCCTTGAAGGGAGAGACCCAGGCCTGGCAGCATTCATCACAATCTGACTGAAGAGACTTTGGACCATGAATGAACACTGGCAGTAGCCAGGAAGTATTCTCCATGGTCCTAGGGCAGTAATGGTCACAAAGATATTCCTCTGCTTGAGGAAAGGGGAGGGAAGAATGGGAAAGACTTTGTCTGGTGGCTTGGATTTCAGCTCAGCTGCAATACAATAGAGGATTAGGTAGATACCTAAGGTTCCTGAGCACAAGACCTGACTCTGGGATGGCATCTCTAGACTTGTCCTGGGCCAGGGGCAAATCATCAACCTGAAGAAAAGGATAGAAGCCTGAATGGATTTTTCTATCTGCTGATTGTACAGACCTTTGACCTTGAGCCAGGAAGTGGTCACTGCAGGCCTTGGTTGAGACCTTGGCTTCAGGTATGACCCAGTGCAGTCTCAGTGGTGGTGGCCACAGAAATGCTTGTTTCACTCCTCTTGCGGACTCAAGAGGTACCACTTTGGTTATCTTGGCTAAGATCCAAGAAATTCCCTAGATTACCAGGCAGAGACTCTTTTTCCCTTCCATTATTTTCTCTAAAACAAATAGAGTCTCTCTGTCTGTGTTGAGCTGCCTGGACCTGGGAGAGAGGTGAACCAAGACCACGAATCCCTCTACGAGTCTGCAAGTGTCACAGTGTTACTGGACTTGCGGTGTCCCCTAATGCACATACGGCTATCATGGCAAGACTCAGATCCCAACACTGAAGTCCCTTTGAGTATTTGGAAAGCCTTTCCAGGAAGGACAAATACAAACTAGCCCAGACTGCAATGACAACAGTAAGTACCTACGTCTTCAATTCCCAGACACTGATGAACATCTACAAATATCAAGACTATCCAGGAAAATTTGACCTTACCAAATGAACTAAATAAGGCAGCAGTGACCAATCCCAGAGAGAGAGAGAGAGAGAGATGCAACCTATCAGACAGAAAATTGAAAATAGCTGTTTTGAGGAAGTTCAATGAAATTCAAGATACCACAGAGAAGGAATTCAGAATCCTATCAGATAAATTTAATGAAAAGGTTCAAATAATTTTCATAAGTCAAGCAGAAATTCTGAAGTTGAAAAATTCAATTGACATACTGAAGAATGCAACAGAGTCTCCCAGTATCATAGTTAATCAAGCAGAAGAAATAATTAATGAGTCAAGATAGGCTATTTGAAACTACAAAATCAGAGGAGACAAAAGATACAAGAATAAAAAGGAATGAAGCATGCCTAAAAAGATCTAGAAAATAGTCTCAAAGGGAAAATATAAAAATTCTTGGCCTTAAACAGAATATAGAGAGAGAGATTAGGGTAGAAAACTGATTCAAAGGAAAACTAACTGAGAACTTTCCAAATCTAGAGGAAGATATTAATGATCAACTACAAGATGGTTATAGAATACCAAGCAGATTTAACCCAAATAAGACTACCTCAAGGCATTTAATACTCAAATTCCCAAAGGTCAAGAGTAAAGAAAGAATCCTAAAAGCAGAGGAAAAAAAAAAACAAAAAACAAATAACATAAAATAGAGCTTCAGTACATCTGAAAGGAAACTTCTCAGTAGACACTTTACAGGGCAGGAGAGAGTGGCATGACATATTTAAAGTCCTGAAGGGAAAAAAACTTTTATCCTAGAATAGCATATCAACAAAAATATCCTTCAAGCATGAAGGAGAAATTAAGACTTTCTAAGATAAACAAAAGTTGATTTTGTCAACATCAGACCTGTCCTACAAGAAATACTAAAGGGAATTCTTCAATGTGAAAAAAAAGAACATTCATGTGCAATAAGAAACCATCAGATGGTGCATAACCCATTGTTAAAAGTAAGTACAAAGACAAACAGTGTTATAATACTAATTGTGGTATGTAAACTACTCATATGTTGTGTAGAAAAACTAAAGAAGGAACCTATCAAAAATATTAACTACAATAAACTTTTCAAGACATAGACATTATAACAAGATACAAATAGAAACAAAAAACGTTAAAAAGTGGAGGGAGGGTAAAGATGAAGTGAAAATGTATTTTTATTAGCTTTCTCTTTACTTTGTTGGTTTGTTTTTGCAATCAGTGTTGTCATCAGTTCAAAGTAATGAGTTATGAAATATTTGCAAACCTCATGGTAATCTCAAATCAAAAAACAAAACACATACAAAAATAAAAATAAAAAGCAGGAAAGTAAATCATACCACCAGACAAAATCACCTTCACTAAAAGGAAAACAGGAAGGAGAGAAAGAAGAAAAGGCCATAAAACAACCAGAAACTGAATAACAAAATAGCTGGAGTAAGGCCTTACCTGTCAATAATAATACTGAATGTGAATGGACTAAACTCTCCAATCAAAAGACAGAGTAACTGAATGAAAAATAAATAAATAAATAACAAGACCCAGTGATCTGTTGCCTACATAAAATACACTTTAGTGGGTGGGGCCAAGATGGCAGACTGGAAGTAACAGCCATCAGAGACTTCCATCAAAAAAAACCATCAATAGTGTGTGAATCCTGCACCAGCAGCCAAGGCATCCAGCTTCTCTCATCAAAACTGTCCAGGAGGCTGGCAAGTTCCACAGAGAAAGAAGAAGAGAGGTGTGGTACAGCAGCCTACCTCAAAGCCACATGGGGCACAGGAGCTCCCACCCCCCCAGTCAAGGGAGGCAGTGAGTGAGCATGCTACGCATCCAGGAAAACTATGCTTTTTTCATGGAACTGTGCAACCCATGGATTGGAAGATCCCACACCACCAGGGCCTAGGGTCCCAACCCTGGAACCACACATATTCTCAACAGCCTCTCAGCTAGAATCTGCTTAAATCTGCCATGATCCTGGGGAGAGGGGCGAACAGCACCACAGCTGTGGCTGCCTGCTGTCTAAGCCATTTAAGCTCCTTGTGGGAGGGACAGCAGCCAGCACTGGGACTTATAAGTGTCTAACATGCTAAACTTCCTGAGTACAGGAAGAGGCGCACCCATCTTGATAGCTCCAGGCCACACTTTCTTCCTGCTAGAGTCAGAGAGGCTGGATAGCTTAATCCCAAGTGGTGATCTCCACAGCCCAACACACCAGCTATGGCAGACTGTACCCAGAGAGTCTCTTTAGGCCTGACCTAGACCCATCCTTCCTCACTGGGCGGGGCCTCCCTGCAGGAACTCCACCATCTCTAGCCAGAGGCTCAAGAACAGAACCCTGATCTCCCTGGGCCTGAACCCCTAAGGGGAAGAGTGGCCACAGACTCTATGGTCCAGCAAACTTAGCCTATCCTCCCTAGTAGTTCTCAGGAATTTGGGCAGCCCAGATGAGTGGGCTTCTCCCCAGAGAAGTACACCCTCGCCACCAAGGGATAGTCAATGTGCTCTGTTAAATAGATCCTGTTCCCTGTGTCATCCAACTGAGTAAGACCCTCCAAGAGAAGTTGTCAGACACCCTATACAGAAATGATTCTACTGGCATCAGGTTGGTGCCCTTGAGGTCAGAGATCCCAGAAGGAGCAGGCACCCATCTTTGCTATTCTCCAGCCTCCTTGAGTGACATCTCCAGGCATTGGAACAAACCAGATAAATAGGGCCTGAAGTGAACCCCCAGCAAACTGCAGTAGCCCTACAGAAGAGGGACCTGACCATTGAAAGAAAAAGCAAACAGAAAGCACAACAACAGCATCAACAGCAACAACAAAAAGTCCTCATAAAAACACCATCCAATGATCACCATCCTCAAAGATCAAAACTAGATAAACTCATGAAAGATGAGAAAGAATGAAAAAATGCTGAAAACCCAAAAGGTCAAAGTGCCTATTCTCCTCCAAACGATTGCAATGCCTCTCCAGCAATGGTGCAGAAGTGGAAGAAGGATGAGATGGATGAACTGACAGAAGTAGGCCTCAGAAGGTGGGTAATAAAAAAAACTCCACTGAGCTAAAGGAGCATGTTCTAACCCAATGCAAAGAGCCTAAGAACCTTGATAAAATGTTAGAGGAGCTGCCAATTAGAATAACCAATTTAGAGAGAAATATAAATGACCTGATAAAGCTCAAAGACACAGCATGAGAATTTCATGAAGCATGAACAAGTATCAATAACCAAGTCCACCACTCAGAAGAAAGGATATCAGACTATGAAGACCACCTTGCTAAAATGAGGCATGCAGACAAGATTTGAGAAGAAAGAATAAAAAGAACAAACAAAGCCTCCAAGAAATCTGGGACTACATGAAAAGACTAAACCTACAATTGATTAGAGTACCTAAAGGAGACATGGACAATGGAAACAAGCTGGAAAACACACTTCAAGATATTATCCAGAACTTCCCCAAGTTAGCAAGACAGGCCAACATTCAAATTTAGGAAATAGAGAGAACTTTACTAAGATACTCCAGGAGAGATCAACCCCAAGACACATAATCATCAAATTCTCCAAGTTTGAAATGAAGGAAAAAATGTTAAGAGCAGTCAGAGAGAAAGGCCACATCACCTACAAAGTGAAGTCCATCAGACTAACAGTGAACCTCTCAGCAGAAATCCTACAAGCCAGAAGAAATTGGGAGCCAATAGTCAACATTGTTAAAGAAAAGAATTTTTAACCCAGAATTTCATATCCAGCCAAACTAAGCTTCATAAGCAAAGGAGAAAAAAATCCATTCCAGACAAGCAAGTGCTAAGGGATTTCATCACCACCAGGCCTGCCTTGCAAGAGCTCCTGAAGGAAGCACTAAATAGGGAAAGAAAAAACCTGTACCAGCCACTGCAAAAACACACCAAAATATAAAGACCAATGACAGTATAAAGAAACTGCATTAACTAGTGTGCAAAATAACCAGATTACATCATGATGACGGGATCAAATTCACACAAGGCGATACTAACCTTAAATGTAAATGGACTAAATGCCCCCAGTTAAAAGACATGAACTGGCAAATTGGATAAAAAATCAAGACCCATTGGTATGCTGTATCCAGGAGACCCATCTCAACTGCAAAGACACATATAGCCTCAAAACAAAGGGGTGAAGGAAAATCTAACAAGCAAATGGAAAGCGAAAAGAGGCAAAGGTTGCAATCCTAGTCTCCAACGAAACAGACTTTAAACCAGCAAAGATCGAAAAGACAAAGAAGGGTATCACATAATGGTAAAGGAAACAATTCAATAAGAAGAACTAACTATACTATACATACATTCACCCAAAACAGGAGCACCCAGATTCATAAAACAAGTCCTTAAAGACCTACAAAGAGACTGAGACTCCCATATAACAATAGTGGAGACTTTGTTAACATCCCACTGTCAACATTAGACAGATCAACAAGACAGAAAAATAAACAAGGATACTCAGGACTTGAACTCAGCTGCAGATTAAGTGGATCTAATAGACATCTACAGAACTCTCCACCCCAAATCAACAGAATATACAGTCTTCTCAGTTCCACATGGCACTTATTATAAATTGACCCCATAATTGGAGGTAAAACACTCCTTAGCAAATACAAAACAATTAAATTATAACAGTCTCTCAGATCACAGTGCAATCAAATTAGAACTCAAGATTATGAAACTAACTCAAAACCAAACAACCAAATGGAAATTGAACAACCTGCTTCTAATGAATTTTGGGTCAATAATGAAATTAACGCAGAAATCAACAAGTTCTTTGAAACCAATTACAACAAAGATACAATGTACCAGAATCTCTGGGACACAGCTAAAGCAGCATTAAGCGGGAAATTTATAGCACTAAATGTTCATGTCAGAAAACTAGAAAGATCTCAAATCGACACCCTAACATCACAATTAAAAGAGCTAGAGAGGCAAGAGAAAACTATTCCAAAAGCTAGCAGAAGAAAAGAAATAAAGATCAGAGCAGAATTGAAGGAGATAGAGACACAAAAAACTCTCCAAAAAATCAATGAATCCAAAAGCTGGCTATGAAAACATTAATAACATAAATAGACTGCTAGCTAGACTAATAAAAAAGAGAAATGAATCAAATAGACACAATAAAAAATTGTAAAGGGGATATCACCATTGACCCAAAAGAAATACAAACTACCATCAGAAAATACTATAAACACCTTTACACAAATAAACTAGAAAATCTAGACAAAACGGATAAATTCCAGGACACATCCTCCCAAGACTAAACCAGAAAGAAGTCGAATCCCTGAACAGACCAATAACAAGTTCTGAAATTGAGGCACTAATTAATAGCCTACCAACCAAATAAAGCACAAGTCCAGATGGATTCACAACTGAATTCTACAGGAGTACAAAGAGGAGCTGGTACCATTCCTCCTGAAACTATTCCAAACAATTGAAAAGAAGGGACTCCTCCCTAACTCTTTTTTTTTTTTTTTTTTTTGAGACAGAGTCTCACTCTGTCACCCAGGCTGGAGTGCAGTGGCACAAATGTGGCTCACTGCAACCTCCGCCCCCTGGCTTCAAGCACTTCTCCTGTCTCAGCCCCCGAGTAGCTGGGATTACAGGTGTCTGTCACTGTGCCTGGCTAATTTTTGTATTTTTAGGAGCGATGGGGCTTCAACATCTTGGCCAGGCTGGCCGTGAACTCCTGACCTTGTGATCCACCTGCCTCAGCCTCCCAAAGCACTGGGATTACAGCCATGAGCCACCACACCCAGCCCTCCCTCATTTTATAAAGCCAGCGTCATCCTGATACCAAAACCTGGCAGAGACACAACAACAAAAGAAAACTTCATGCCAATATCCCTGATGAACATCGATGAGAAAATCCTCAAACCACATCCAGCAGCACATCAAAAAACTTGTCCACCATGATCAAGTCTGCTTCATCCCTAGGATGCAAGTCTGATTCAACATACACAAATCATTAAATGTAATGCATCACATAAACAGAACCAAAGACAAAAACCACGATTATCTCGATACATGCAGAAAAGGCCTTTGATAAAATTCAGCATCTCTTTATGTTAAAAACTCTCAATCAACTAGGTATTGAAAACACATATCAAAATAATAAGAGCTATTTATGACAAACCCACAGCCAATATCATATTGAATGGGCAAAAGCTTAAAGCATTCCTTTTGAAAACCAGCACAAAACAAGTATGCCCTCTCTCACCATTCCTATTTAACATTGTATTGGAATTTCTGCCCAAGGCAGTCAGGCAATAGAAAGATATAAAGCATATTCAAAAAGGAAGAGAGGAAGTCAATTTGTCTATGTTTGAAGACAACATGATTCTATATTTAGAAAACTCCATCATTTCATCCCAAAAATTCCTTAAGCTGATAAGCAACTTCAGCAAAGTCTCAGGATACAAAATCAATGTGCAAAAATCACAAGGATTCTTTTACACCAACAATAGACAAGCAGAGAGCCAAATCATGAAGAAACTCCCATTCACAATTGCTACAAAGAGAACAACATACTTAGGAATACAGCTAACAAGGGAAGTGAAGGACCTCTTCCAGGAGAACTAGAAACCACTCCTCAAGGAAATAAGAGATGACACAAATGGAAAAACATTCCATCCTCATAGATAGGAAGAAACAATGTTGTGAAATTGGCCATACTTCCCAAAGTAATTTATAAATTCTAATCTATTCCTATCAAACTACCATCGATACTCTTTACAGAATTAGAGAACACTACTTTAAATTTCATATGGAATCAAAGAACACCCTGTATGGCCAAGACAATCCTAAGCAAAAAGAACAAAGTTGAAGGTGTCATGCTACTGACTTCAAACTATACTATAAGGCTACACTAACCAAAAAAGCATGGTACTGGTACTAAAACAGACATATAGACCAATGGAACAGAAGAAAGATCTCAGAAACAACACCACACATCTACAGCCATCTGATCTTTAACAAACCTGACAAAAACAAGCAATGGGGAAAGGATAGTCTATTCAGTAAATGGTGCTGGGAAAACCAGCTAACCATATGCAGAAAACTGCAACTGGACCCCTTCCTTACACCTTATACAAAAATTAACCCAGATGGATTAAAGACTTAAATGTAAAACCCAAAACCATAAAAACCCCAGAAGAAAACCTAGGCAATACCATTCAGGACATAGGTATGGGCAAAAACTTCATGATAAAAACACCAAAAGCAATTGCAACAAAAGCCAAAATTGACCAAAATTGACAAATGAGATCTAATTAAACTAAAGAACTTCTGCACAGCAAAAGATACTATTATCAGAGGGAACAGGCAACATACAAACTGGAAGAAAAATTTTTCAATCTACCTATCTGACAAAGATCTAATACTCAGACTTTATAAGGAACTTAAACAAATTTACAAGAAAAAAAAACACTCAACCTCATCAAAATCAAAAAGTGGGTCAAGGATATTCACAGACACTTCTCAAAAGAACACATTTACATGGGCAACAAGCATGAAAAAAAGCTTAACATCACTGATCATTAGAGAAATGCAACTCAAAACCACAATGAGATACCATCTCATGGCAGTCAGAATGGCAATTATTAGAAAGACAACAAACAATAGATGCTGGTGAGGCTGTGGAGAAATAGGAACACTTTTACACTGTTGGTAGGAATGTAAATTAGGTCAACCATTGTGGAAGACAGTGTGGCAATTCCTCAAGGAGCTAGAACCAGAAATACCATTTGACCCAGTAATCCCATTACTGAGTACATACCCAAAGGATACAAATCATTCTACTATAAAGACACTTGCACACATATGTTTATTGCAGCACTATTTACAATAGCAGAGTCAGGGAACCAACCCAAATGCAATGCCCATCAATGATTGGTTAAAGAAAACCAATCATGGTGGTACATATACACCATGGAATATGGTGCAGCCATGAAAAGGAATGAGATTATCTCCTTTGCAGGGACACAGATGAAGCTGGAAGCCATCATCCTCTGCAAACTAATACAGGACCAAAAAATAAAAACAAACACCACACGTGCTCACTCATAAGTGGGAGTTGAACAATGAGAACAAATGGACACAGGGAGGGGAACGACACAAACCAGGGCCGGTTGGGGGCTGGGGAGTGAGGGGAGGAAACTTAGAGGATGGGTCAACAGGCGCAGCAAACCGTCATGGCACACCCATACCTATTTAGCAAACCTGCACAGTCTGCACATGCATCCCGGAAAATTAAAAAACAAAGAGAAAGAAACATATTTCACCTATAAAGACACACACAGATTGAAAATAAAGAAAGGAAAAAATGTATTCCACACAAATAGAGACCAAAAAAGAGCGGGAGTAGCTACACTTATATCAGACAAAATTGATTTCAAGACAAAAACTATAAAAAGAGACAAATAAGGTCACTATATAATAATAAAGGGATCAATTTAGCAAGAGAATATAACAATTTTAAATGTATTTGCAATTACTAGCAAGGCATGGTGGTACATGCCTGTAGTCCCAGCTACTTGGGAGACTGAGATGAGAGGATTGCTTGAGCCTGGGGGGCAGAGGTTGCAATGAACTGAGATCATGCTACTTCACTCCAAATTGGGCGACAGAATGAGACACTGTCTATCTCTCTGTGTACATACATACATATATATATATATATATATATATATATATATATATATATATATATGCATTCAAGCGGGAGCACCCAGATGTATAGAACAAATATTATTGGAACGAAAGAGAGAGATAGACCCTAATGCAATAATAGCTCAAAACTTCAACACTCCACTTTCAGCATTGGACAGATCATCCAGACACAAAATCAGAAAAGAAATATTGGACTTAATCTGTACTATAGACAAAATTAACCTAATATGTTTGCAGAACATTTCATCTAATGGTTGCAGAATGCATATTATTCTCCTCAACACAATTTCCAAGGATAGATCATATGTTAGCTCACAATACAAATCTTAACAATTAAAAAAAAAAAGAAATGATATAAAGTACTTTCTCTGACCACAGTGGAATAAAACTAGAAATCTCTAAGAATAGGAATTTTGGAAACATGTAAACACATGGAAATAAAACAATATGCTCCTGAATTATCACTGGGTTGCTGAAAAAATTAAAAAGGAAACTTTAAAGTTTCTTAAAACAAATAAAACTGGAAATACAACATACTAAAACCTATAGGATACAATAATAGCAGCACTAAGAGGAAAGTTTAAAAGTTTATAGCAATAAGTGCCTACATCAACAAAAATAGAAAAACTCCAAATAAACAACGTGATGATACACCTTAAAGCACAGGACAAGCAAGAGCAACCCAAAATTAGTAGAAGAAAAGATACAATAAATAACAGAGCTGAAATAAATGAAATTGAAATTTTAAAAGTACAAAAGATCAACAAAATGAAAAGTTGTTTTTTGAAAAGATAAACTAAATTAACTAAACCTTCAGCCAAACTAACAAAAAAAAATAGACAAGATCCAAATGAATAAAATCAGAGATGAAAATGGAAACATTATAACCAATACGATAAAAATTAAAAGGATCATTAGATGCTATTATAAGCAGCTATATGCCAATAAATTGGAAAACCGAGAAGAAATGATTAAGTTCCTAGACACATACAACCTACAAGGATTGAACCATGAAGAAATACAAAACCTGAACAGATCAATAATAAGTAATGAGATCAAAGCTGCAATAAATAGTCTCCCTGGAAAGAGAAGCCAAGGACCCAATGGCTTCACTGCTGAATTTTCCCAAACATGTAAAAGACAACTAATATTAATTCTACTCAAACTATTCCCAAAAACAGAGGAGGGAATACTTCCAAGCTCACTCTATGAAGCCAGTATTACTCTGTTACCAAAACCAGACAAAGACATGTCAAAAAAGAAAACTACAGGCCAATATCCCCAATGGGCATTGATGCTGAAACCCTCAACAATATATTAGCAAACTGAATTCAACAACACTTAAAAAGATTATTTATCAGCCAGGCACAGTGGCTCACACCTGTAATCCCAGCACCTTAGGAGTCCAAGGCAGGTGGATCATGAGGTCAGGAGATCAAGACCATCCTGGCCAACATGGTGAAGCCCCATCTCTACTAAAATACAAAAAACTAGCCAGGCGTGGTGGTGTGCACTGTAGTCCCAGCTACTTGGGAGGCTGAGGTAAATTGAAAATACAATGAGATATTATCTCACCCCAGTTAAAATGGTTTTTATGCAAAACACAGGCAATAACAAATGCTGGCGAGGATGTGGAGAAATGGGAACCCACATACGTTGTTGGTAGAAATGTAAATTAGTACAACCGCTATGTAGAACAGTTTGGAGATTCCTCAAAAAACTAAAAATAGAGCTACCATAAAATCCAGAAATTCCACTGCTGGGTATGTACTTCAAAGAAAGGAAATCAGTATATCAAAGACATCCCTCTCATGTTTATTGCTGCACTATTCACAATAGTTAAGATTTGGAAGCAACTTAAGTGTCCATCAACAGATGACTGAATAAAGAAAATGTGATATATACACATAATTGAATACTACTCAGCCTTGAAAATGAATGAAATCCTGTTATTTGCAACAACATGGATGGAACTGGAGGACATTATGTTAAGTGCAGGACATGATGTTAATTACAAATAAACCAGACACAGAAAGACAGACTTCATATGTTCTGACTTATTTGTGGGAGCTAAAAATTAAAACAATTGAATTCATGGAGATGTGCAGTAGAATGATACTAACCAATGACTGAGAATGGTAGTGGGAGGAGAAGAGAAAATGGGATAGTTAATGAATACAAAAATATAGTTAGATAGATATCTTGTATTTGACAGCACAACAGGGTGACTACAGTGAACAACAATTTATTGTACATTTAAAAAGATTGAAAAGAGTATATTTGCATGATTCGTAACACAAAGAAGGGGTAAATGCTTGAGATAATGGCTATCCCAATTACCCTTATGTGATTATTATGCATTGTATGCCTGTATCAAATACCTTATGTACCTCATTAATATATATGTGTGTGTGTATATATATATTATGTACCCACAAAAATTAAACATAATAAAGCAGCATTTCTATACATCAATAACATTCAAGTTCAGAGACAAATCAAGAATGCAATCCAATTTGAAATATCCACACTACATATACATTTAGGGATACATCTAACCAAGGAGGTGAAAGATCTCTACAAGGAGGACTACAAACATTACTGAAAGAAATCACAAATGATACAAAAAAAAATAGAAAAACATTCCATGCTCATGGATTCCAACAATCAATGTTGTTAAAATGGCCATACTGCCCAAAGCCATCTGCAGATTTAATGCTATTCCAACAAAACTACCAACACCTTTCTTTACAGAATTAGAAAAAGCTATTCTAAAATTGATATGGAACCAAAAAGTAGATGAAATAGCCAAAGCAATCCTAAGCAAAAAGAACAAAGCTGGAGGCATCACATTACCTGACTTCAGACTATAAAGCTACAGTGACCAAAACAGCATGGTACTGGTATGAAAACAGACACATAGACAAATGGAACCGAATAGATAGCCTAGAAATAAAGCTGCACACCTAAAACCATCTGATCTTTCACAAAGTCTACAGAAATAAGCAATGTGGAAAGGACTCCCTATTCAGTAAATGGTGCAGGGATAGCTGGCTAGCCATATGCAGAAAAATGAAACCGGACCCCTCTCTTTCACCATATACAAAAATTAACTCAAGATGGATTCAAGATTTACATGTAAGACCTCAAACTAAAAAAATTCTAAAAACAGCAACAACTAGGAAACACCATTCTTGACATCAGCCTTGGGAAAGAACCTATGACAAAGTCCTCAAAAACAATTGCAACAAAACCAAAAATTGACAAGTGAACCTAACCAAATGAAAGAGCTTCTGGACAGTAAAAGAAACTAGCAACAGAATAAGGAATCTACAGAATGGGAGACAACATATGCAAATGATACATCTGACAGAGGTATAATATACAGAATCTATAAAGCAGTTAAACAATTGAACAAGCAAAAATAAAAATTTTTTAAAAAAATAAAAGGCTGGGCGTGGCTCACACCTGTAATCCCAGCACTTTGGGAGGCTGAAGCAGGCAGATCACCTGAGGTCAGGAGTTCAACACCAGCCTGGCCAACAGGGTGAAACCCTGTCTCTACTAAAAACACAAAAATTAGCCAGATATGGTAACGCCCAATCGTAATCCCAGCTACTTGGGAGGCTGAGGCAGGAGAATTGCTTGAATTCAGGAGCCGGAGGTTGCAGTTTGCTGAGATCATGCTACTGCACTCCAGCCTGGGGACAGAGCCAGACTCTGTCAATCAATCAATCAATCAATTAAAAAAACATGCAAAAGTGGGCAAAAGACAAACCACGGTAAGATATCATCTCACACCAGTTAGAACGGCCATTATTAAAAAGTCAAAAAACAACAGAAGCCAGTGCAGCTGCAGAAAAAAGAGAATGCTTCCACACTGTTGGTGGGAATGTAAATTAGTTCAGTCACTGTGGAAAGCAGTTTGGAAATTTCTCAAAGAACTTAAAACAGAGATACCTTATGACCCAACAATACCATTGCTGAGTATATATCCAAAAGAAAAGTAATTGCTCTACCATAAAGACACATGCACCTGCATGTTCATTGAAGCACTATTCACCATAGCAAAGTCATGGAATCAACCTAAGTACCTATCAATGGTAGATTAAAGAAAATGTGGTATGTATACACCACGGAATACTCTGCAGCCATAAAGAAGAAAATCGTGTCCTTAACAGCAACATAGATAGAGCTACCCAAACACAGTATGTCCTCACTTGTAAGTGGGAGCTAAACACTGGGGAGTTGTAGACATAAAGATGGCAACGATAGACACTGTGGACTACTAGAGGGGCAGGAAAGAAGCATGAGGGTGCTATGCTTACTACCTGGGTATAGCATCATTATATCCCAAACCTCAGCATCGCACAACATACCCATATAATAAACCTGCTCATGTACCCCCTAAACTTAAAATAAAAGTTGAAATTATTTTAAAAACTGCAGATGTAAGGTAAGCTATTAAACTGGCTGGCTTGATGACTCAATGATACCCTCTATTTACTAATATTTCTATTCCACCATCCTTAGCATCTGCTTCTTTCTAAGGTTGCTTCTATTTATGACCATCAGGTTATTTCAACAACAATGGGACTATATCCTTTCTTATTCACAAAAGAAAATAATATTTTGCATGAATCATGAGTCAAAATAATAGTTTTGCTTTCTGATCGGGCCAATGTCGATCACATAATGCATACCCTGGTCAATGTTAGCCTTGGACCTTGAACCAATTATCATTCATTCTATTCCTACCCTATTGCATAAACGTCCCTATTACTATACAGCAGGGAGAAGGGGTGTTGGAGATCAACAACGACATCTCTTTTATAGGGTTTCACAAGAAAAAATGTGGAAGTGTGACCATTCCAATAGAGAGAAGCCTAGAATATATACAGGAAGACATACAAAAAAAGAGAGAGAAAAAGTTATAATGATAGGTTGGGTCCACACTATCAAAGGATTTGAGCATCGAGGTGAAGTAATTAATCTTTTAATAAATTAGGGATTATTTTTGAAACTTCTGGATTTTTTAACTGTTATTTTAGGTTCAGAGGTACATGTGCAGGTTTTCTTTGTAAGTCACAGGGATTTGGTGTACAGATTATTTCATCACCCTGGCAATGAGCATAGTACCTGATAGGTAGTTTTTTAATCCTCTCCCTTCTCTCACCCTCCACCCTCAAGTAGGCTCCAAGATATGTTGTTCTCTTCTTTATGTCCATGTGTACTCAATGTTTAGCTCCCACTCATAAGTGAGAATATGCAGTGTTTGGTTTTCTGTTCTTGAGTTAGATGGCTTAGGATTATGGCCTCCAGCTCCATTCGTGTTGCTGCAAAGGACACAATCTTATTCTTTTTTATAGCTACATAATATTCCATGATATAAATGTACCAAATTTTCTTTATTCAGTCTATCATTGATGGCCATTTAGGTTGATTCCATGACTTTGCTATTATGAATAGTGCCTTATGGTAGAATGATTTCTATTTCTTTGGGTACAATCTAAAAATGGGATTGCTGGGTTTAATAGTAGTTCTATTTTAAGTTCTTTGAAAAATTGCCACACTGCTTTTTACAATGCCTGAACTAATTCCCACCAGAAGTGTATGAAAGTTCCCTTTTCTCTACACCCTTGTCAATATATGTTTTTTTTGTTTTCTTTTCAGACGGAGTTTCGCTCTTGTTACCCAGGCTGGAGTGCAATGGAGCGATCTTGGCTCACCGCAACCTCCGCCTCCTGGGTTCAAGCATTTCTCCTGCCTCAGCCTCCTGAGTAGTTGGGATTACAGGTGCACCACCATGCCCAGCTAATTTTTGTATTTTTAGTAGAGACGGGGTTTCACCTTGTTGACCAGGATGACCTCGATCTCTTGACCTCATGATCCACCCACCTCGGCCTCCCAAAGTGCTGGGATTATAGGCGTGAGCCACTGTGCCCAGCCTAGTATCTGTTTTTTTTTGGCTTTTTAATAAGAGCCATTCTGACTGGTGTGAGAGAGTATATCACTGTGGTTTTGATTTTCATTTTCTAATGATTAGTGATGTTGAATATTTTTTCATATACTTGTTGACTGCATGTCTCACTTCCTTTGAAAAGTGCCTGTGGATGTCTTTTGCCCACTTTTTAATGGGGTTGTTTTTTGCTTGTTACTTTGTCTAAGTTCCTTATAATTCTGGACATTAGACCTCTGTCAGATGCACAGTTTGCAAATGTATTCTCCCATTCTGTGAGTTGTTTTTTTTACTCTTTTGATAGTTTCTCTTGCTATGCAGAAGCTCTTTCATTTGATTAGGTCCAACTTGTCAATTTTATTTTTGTTGCAATTGTTTTTGGTGTCTTCGTCATGGAATCCATAACAGGGTCTGGAATGGTATTTCCTAGGTTATTTTCTAGGGTTTTTATAGTTTTAGGTTTTACATTTAAGTCTTTAATCCATCTTGAGTTTGTTTTTGTGTATGAAGTTAAGAAGGAGTCCAACTTCAATCTTCTGCATAAGGCCAGCCAGTTATACTAGCACCATTTATTAAACAGGGAGTTCTTTCCCCATTGCTTATTTTGGTCAACTTTGTGAAAGCTCAGATGACTACAGTTGCGTGGTCTTATGCCTGGGCTCTCTATTCTGTTCCATTGGTCTATATGTCTGTTTTTGTACCAGTACCTTGCAGTTTTGGTTACTGTAGTCTTCTAGTATCGTTCAAAGTTAAGTAACATGATGACTCTAGCTTTGTTCTTTTTACTTAGGATTGCTCTGGCTCTTTAATTTCCTTTTTGGTTGCATATTAATTTCAGAGTAGTTTTTACTAATTCTTTAAAGAACTATTTTGGTGGTTTTGTTGTTTGTTTTAAAAAGAAAGCGTCAATAATCAGATAACTACCTTAGAACGATATATTCAGCAACCATTTTCAGAATGCTTTAGACTGAAAAGTCATTAGCTGGGTTCCCAATATATTATATCAGATTAAATGCACTAAATTTATAAATTTGATGAAGATGATGGGGGGGAACTTCAGTAACAGAAAGCATTGAGGACGTTGTGTCTAAGGGACTTTTTGAGCAATTGGATATAAGAGAGAATAAAGGCAAAGTTGAAAATAACTCAAAATCTGAGAAGACGGGAGTGGGAGTTAACTGGAAGGTGTTAAGGAGAGAAATAATGAGATCAGTTTCTAAATTCTAAGGCATTGTATGGAAACTTCCAGTGGGTAGTTAGAATTCAGGTCTGAGAGTTGAGAGAGAGGTGAGAATTGAATCAATGGGAGTTTGACAGGGAGAGTAAGAAATAAGACAAAGATGGGAAGAGGCCAAACACAGAACTTCAGGTGGCATCTACATTCTGTGAAGAAATATGACTAAAAACTAAGGAAAGTGACTGAGCCAGCAGAGAAGGAGAAAGACAACTGATGTCAGAGGAGCTCAGTGAGTATTCCAGGATGAGGCTCCAAGGTAAAGCGTGTAGTAACTGCACAAACGTGAAGTAGAATGAAGAATGAGGAAATGCCTGTTTTATTAGGCGATTTGAGGGTACACTGGTGACATTTTAGAGACCTAGACTCTTCTCCTGTGTATGGTAACATCTAGATTTTCACTTTGACAAAAGCAATGGCTGCTTCTTTCATCACTATTATGGACTGAATTGTGTCACGCAAAATTCATATGTTGAACTGTAATGTAATGGTATTTGGAGATGAGAGCTTTGGGAGTTAATTAGGGTTAAATAACATCATCAGGGTAGGGACCTAGTTTAATGGGATTAGTGCCCTTATAAAGGAGAATGAGCAAAAATCAGTTCTCCCTCTCTTTCCACACATTCACATGGAAAAGGCATGTGAGGGCACAGTGAGAAGGTGGCCCTCTACAAGCCAGAAAGAGAGCCTTCACTATAAACCAGCAATGATGACTTTAGACTTATAGCCTCCAGAACCGTGAAAAATAAATGTCAGTTGTTTCAGGCACCCAGTCTGGAATATTTTGGTATGGCAACCAAAAGATTAATACAATCACCAATAAAGCAACAAAGTTTGATTTGCCAGTTCTGGAAAATGCCCCCCTCAGGAATACTTAGACCTGGGTTCTGTCCCTGGGTCCTAAGTAACTCAAAGCCATTGGATTAGTGACTTAACCTCTCTCAGCTTCAGTTGCAGAATCCAGAGAAAGAGGACACTGAAGTAAACCATCTCAGAGGTTCTTTGAAACTTTTCTGGTCTATTTTTCAAGAAGCAATTCCAGTGTTAGAAGGCTGCTAAATGTCAAGTCCCCAAAGAGCAACGATATCATCTCCACTACCAGAGATAGGTGTTCAGAAAACGAGCCTAGAGGACATTTTAAATAATTTTCTACTACAAAAATTTTGTGCTGTTTGACAAGATTGTTGGCAGCCCCTGAGATGGTATAGTCAAGAAAAGACCTGGCAGGAAAGAAGTGTCATTCAGAGAAACATTGATTTTTTAAAATGTGAATTGCAGCCTTCTCTTCTCCTTTCCTTTATAAACTATGATTAGGCTGTACTTTGCTTGAGTTTACAATAATGATACTTTTACACACAGCACTGTGCATTCTGAAGAGTGGGCCTGAAAGTACCTTACAATCTCAGAGTCAAGTCCTTTCCTAGCAGGGTATGTTGCTAAGCCCTCTCTGCTTTGCCCCCGCCTCCATGGTTTGTTAACCAGCAGGAATTCTTTTTAGGGCAGGGGGACTAGGGTGAAAGCTCTAAAGCAGCATATTTCCACTGACACAAAAAGCAAGGAGGATCCAGGGAAAGGAAAGAAAAGAAGGGAACTCCCATTGACTGAAGGTCTAAGGTGCGCCACGTGCAATATTTGATATTTTCACCTGGGTTTATTCATTCTAACTTTATTCCATACAAATGACCACTCGAATACTCTGTAAGAAAAGTTAACCCACACCTGTGAGTTCCTCTCTGCAAGGCTTTTGCTGCTTTTACTTATTTTGACCCTGTAGCCTCTGTAAATGAGGCAAATGAAACCACCATTTTAGAAGGAGCTAAGAAATTCATGGTGAACAAAATGGCAGCAATCAGGAATCAGGGAAGCCACTGTTCCGAGCTATTTCCTCTTGCTTCGAAATCATGAATAGGAGGCATAGGAAGAGCACTGACTTTGAAGTCAGACAGAATTTCCAGGGTAGAAAAGATACTGAATGCAAATTTTGATGCCACAAATTTGTACTGAGTCAATGCTATTCTATTTCATTCTGGATTTTCCCAAAGTTCACACATGATCGCTCTCTCTGGAGCACAATTAGATCTTCCAGGAAACTCAGACTTGTGTTTGATTCAACTTGTTATGTTTATAGTTGTTATATTTATAGACTTGTTTTATTTATAGTTAAATATAAAGGTGTTTCCTACATTTGTATACAACTTCATAATGGTTTTCAAAGCATTTTCAATAGTTCATCTCATTTTATTCACATAAATATGTGATGTTCATTGTCACGTTTTATACACAAAGAAAATGAAGTATAATATAAAAGTTAAATTATTTCGTCTAAATCAGCAACCCATAAAATATTAATAGACAACTCTCAGGAGGAACACAGTTGTATACAAAAACTTCCAACCCAATAAAATTTTAAGTTTTAACATACATACAGAAAAGCCAAAAAAAAAAAAAAAAAATCACAAGCATGCAGCTCATGGAATTTTCACAAAAACATTTTAAAAACACATACCAGTGTAGCCAACGCACTGATTAAGAAACAGAACATTAACCACACTTCAGAAGCTTCCCTCATGCCCCTGCCATCTACCGCTTAGAGGAATCAATACTAAGCAACTATTTAGGAAAAAAAAGACTATGACTTAACCTGAGATGATAAGGTTATCATTTATTGCAAAGTTATTTAATATAGTGAAAAATTACAAACATTATAAATATCCAGTTCTTAAGGAATGGTTAAATAAATCATGGTATACTTATAGACAAGAATAATATTCACATTTGGCCTCCAATTAAAATATAGAAAGTGAAGAGTGTAGTTCTCACTCTAACAAGAACAAACCACATAAGCTACAAAGTCATAGTTTTTTAAAAACCTGTCAGAGATCTGAAAATAGAAAAAAACTTAAATGAACCAGATTTCAAAAAATGATAACTTTTTTAAAAGAGAAGAGACACATAGCTGCTTCCATCCTTAGCACAGAGGTACGAGGAAGAGGAAGCCATCTTAAATGGGAATAAGGAGAAACAATCTGCATTTTTCATTAACTTTTAATAGCTACATATGGGCTACAATGAAAAATTAAAATTCTGAAGAGGGCCAGGCACACAATGAGTCCATACCCATCTACCACCTCTTTTCTACTGGTCTTCTCAAAGTGAAAGGTTTAGTACACTGATGGGTGGAGGCAGAGCAGGAGAGCTGAGAGAAATCCCACATGAAGCACGTGGGAAGTTCCTCAAGTCCAACTGTAAAGAAAGAGAGAACTGACAGAAGTCCTTCAAGTTGCTCCAGTAGGCAGTCTACAGCCTCTCCTAGTACACTGAAGCTGTCCTCCTAAAGCTGATGACCAGTGATATTGAGCTTTTTTCATATGCTTGTTGGCTGCATGTAGGTCTTCTTTTGAGAACTGTGTGTTCATGTTCTTTGTACACTTTTTAATGAGGTTGTTTTTCTCTTGTAAATTTAAGTTTGTTACAGAAGCTGGATATTAGACCTTTATCAGATGCATAGTTTACAAATATTTTCTCCCATTCTATATGTTGTCTGCTTATTCTGTTTATAGTTCCTTTTGCTATGCAGAAGCTCTTAAGTTTAATTATATCCCACTTGTCAATTTTTGCTTTTGTTGCAACTGCTTTTGATGTCTTTGTCATGAATCTTTGCCTGTTCCTACGTCCAGGATGGTATTGCCTAGGCTGTCTTCCAGGGTTTTTATAGTTTTAGGTTTTTTAATTTTTAAATCCATCTTGAGTTGATTTTTGTGTATGGTGTAAAGAAGGGGTCTAGCTTCAATCTTCAGTTGTTCAGTTGTTCAATCTTCAGTCCAGTTATCCCAGCCCATTTAGAGAATAGGGAGTCTGTTCCCCATTGCTTGTTTTCGGTCAACTTTGTGAAAGATCAGATGGCTGTAGGTGTGCAGCCTTATTTCTGGGCTCTCCATTCTATTTCATTAGTCTATGTGTCTGTTTTTGTGCCAGTACCATGCTGTTTTGGTTACAGTAGCCTTCTAGTATAGTTTGAAGTCAGGTAACGTGATGCCTGCAGCTTTTTCCTTTTTGCTCAGGATTGCCTTGCCTATTCGGGCTCTTTTTTGGTTCCATATAAATTTTAAAATAGATTCTTCCAGTTCTGTGAAGAATTTCATTGGTAGTTTGATAAGAATAGAATTGAATCTGTAAGTTGCTTAGAGCAGTATAGCCATTTTAATGATATTAATTTGTCCTATCCATGATCAGGGGATGTTTTTCCATTTGTTTGTCTTCTCTGATTTCTTTGAACAGTGTTTTGTAATTGTTATTGTAGAGATATTTTATCTCCCTGGTTAGCTATATTCCTAGGTATTTTATTCTTTTTTGTGGCAGTTGTGAACAGGACTGCCTTTCTGATTTGGCTCTCGGTTTGACTGTTGTTGGTATGTAGGAATGCTAGTGATATTTGTACATTGATTTTGTATCCTGCAACTTTACTCAAGTTGTTTATCAGCTGAAGGATCTTTTGGGCCTAGACTATTGGGTTTCCTAGATACAGAATCATGTCATCTGCAAACAGAGATATAGTTTGACTTCCTCTCTTCCTATTTGGATGCCCTTTTCTCTCTTGCCTGATTGCTCTGGTTACAACTTCAAATACTATGTTGAACAGAAGTAGTGAGAGAAGGCAACCTTGTGTGAGTTTTCAAGGGGAATGCTTCCAGCTTTTGCCCATTCAGTATAATGTTGGCTGTGGGTTTGTCATAGATGGCTGTTATTATTTTGAGGCATGTTCCTTCAATACGTAGTTTACTGAGAGTTTTTAACATGAAAGGGGGCTAAATTTTATTAAGAAAAAGAATTTTAAAATAAATGACATAAGTAATAAAGACTTTCAGAAAAAAATGCATTCAAAGATGGGAATTTCCGCAGGGAAATTAAGATTATAAAAGCAACCAATGAAAATTTCAGAAATGAAAAAGCATAAAACCAAAATGAAAACTTCTAAGAGTGAAATAGCAGATAGAACACAAGAGAGGAATCAGTGCACTTAAATGCAGATCAATAAAAAATGTCCAAACTTAAATTCTGAAAAAAAAGTGAAAAGAAACAGACCAAGCATTTGAGAACTGTCAGAGAATACCAAACCATCTAATTAATATAAGGATAACTGATAAATATGTAGACGATAACAGAGGATATACAAAGAATATGAAACAAAAACTCATTTCATGATTCTGAAACTTCCCATCACATCTAGGGCATAAAAAGGGTTATGAATGGAGGATTGAAAAAGAGGAAAATGGAAGAAAGAGTTATTTTGGATACTGTTTTTTTGGGAGACGGTAATACCGTGTGGCCCACACTCTCTCCCAGTCTGTGAGAGGTGGATACAAGAGAATGTTGCATCCTAACTCTAAGCCTCATGGAAAAGGTTTCACCAAAACCACAGAAAATTTTTTGAAAGAGAACATTTGGTGGGCTGTATTCCTGCTACCCACAGCCAAGGGCAAGAGTGCAAGTTATAAGGTATGCCTGCCCCTACCTCAAGAGAAAGGGGCTCTTGTAATTTGGGATACAGAATGAACCTGTTCCTAACACCTGGCTGGAAATTCCAAAGGGCCAACAATGAGGGACTGAGCCACTTTGCTGGAGGTGAAGAAAAGGGGCTGGCTGGGCATCCTGTACTCTCAGGATGAAGAACGCTGGGGTGCTCTCGGAAGAGGGGCAAAGAGAGTTTTTCATCATAATTGCTATAGCAACATTAAATAGTTGTTATTAGCTTGGAATATTCCATAAAGAGTTGCCTTATCTTAAAGCACATGAACTCTGTGCCTGTCCAATTTGGAGCGTGGGTGTATATCATTTAACAGAATTGGCTGTCATTTCTAGTGGACTCCCATGGGTTATGTCAGACGAACTGAGCTGTCTGTAAGTGGCACTTAGGAAAGCCACCAGACAAAATCAGCTGAGGCATCAAAGGAGAGTAATAACCAACTTTTAGATTCATTTTTTCAGCAATTATCTATTGGGGCCCTGCTATCTCTGATGCAAAATGCTAAATATTTTGGGGGCACAGGGGCATGGATATTGTTGTCAATGAGCAAAATAATACATGATCAAATGTGTTTAGTATCATGAAGTAAATAGCATGTTCTCCAGATATTTAGAAATAGACCATTCGACAGAGACTATTTTAGAAGTGTGGTGGTTGGTTGGGGGACGGGGTGGGGAACATGGAGGAAATCAGGAAAACCTTAATAGAAGAGCTGATATTTGTTCTAAATTAGAAAACTGGTAGATGTGCAAGAATGCAGTGGATAAGGGGAAAGGTATTCCTAGCAAAGGGCAGAGGGAGGCAATCAGGTGCCTTGGAGACAGAGTGAACTGTGGTATCAAACTTCAAATCCCTACACCATTACTTTAAGCTGTATAATCTGGACAAAATATCTTACCCCTCTAATCTCAACTTTATCATTGCTAACATGGAACTAATAGCTCCAATTCTCATGCCTGGCACATAAGCACCTAGTAATAGTAGTTATGATCGCTGTTAGTCCTGAATAAAGTCATAGATGTGGGGATATGCAGGGGTGTGTAAAAGGGATAATAAATAATGACAACTAGCAGAAAAACACAGGAAACGAAAAACCAGTTGTATCCAGACCATGGAGCATGATAAAGCCTGGCAAAATGAAGAGTTTGGAGTCTTATTCCCTAGGAAGTGGAGGCATTTGGAGGGTTTTCAGCAGGATCAGAGTTGTGCTTCAAAAGAACTAATCTGTAACTTTTTAATTATTGTGCAGAAGATTTTAGCTGCTTTCTAAAACCAGAATCCAAACTCACATTCTTACAAGGCCAAAGCAGATAACAAAAACCAGTAAGGGAACACTCCAACCAAAAGAGAGCAGCTCCTACTTAGCACCCAGGTTTGCATGTGAGAACACCAGGATATGCAACAGATTTTTCAAGAAAAATGTGGAGCCTTAGATGACAGCTCCTAATTTTTATGTATGGCATACTTGTTTGTAAATATCATTAATGAATCAAACATATTTTGATGGGGGTGATCAGGCTGGCAGCTGCCTCTGAGACCTCTGGCCTGGCACCTCCCCGTATCTGAAAAATATCTTTGATTTACCTTTGCACAGTCAAGTTCCAGGAGAGGGCTTTCTTTGTTGCTTTGGTTGTTGGTGTTTCCTCAAAACAACGAAGAAATCTGCCCTCAAAGGTGAATTCAAGTCTACACCTCCAAAGATACAGAAAAATTGCTGACACCTTCTGAATGGCAGGATTTTTTTTCCACTTCTAGCCAGCATTTGAAGATAATTTGGGGCTTTAGGCTTAATGAGAAAATTCCATTATAAATTTCAACATTTCTTTCTCTGATAGTTTTATGGCCTGAAATAGCCAGAGTTGAGGCCATAACATGGAGTTTGGGGCCAGAATATGGAGATTATTATTATTATTATTATTATTATTGGACTCCATAGGATTATTTCTGGGAAGTTTTTGAGAAAGGATAATCCTAGAATGACTTCAAAATTCTTCAGGACTTCAGAACATAGTCATCTGTTATCACAGTTTTGTCTCCCTCACCCCTAAGATGTACAGAATAGAAGTAGCATTACTGATGCCAAGCCCTTTATATGCACTAATGACAATCCTCATGGTTACCATAAGGAAAGCATTATTATAAGTCCCATTTAAAAGATGGACAAACAGTGGGTTAAATAAGTTAATTAACTTGCTCAAAGCCTTGTATAGTTAAGCATTCAAATGGGATTCCAGAATTAGAACTCTTTCTACTACCTCATGATATGTCACTTACAGAAGTCCCATATATAACAGGGCATTAAAGTGAAAATTTCACTGAAGCCTCAGAATTTAAGAGTGATTACGCTTCAAAATGAGATATACCAAGGTACAATTTTTTTAGAGGTATGATAGACCGTATTATTGTTCACAAATATTTACTGATCCGTCCTGGGATGAGAGGGAAATATACTTAGCCTCATTGACATTAGATTGCCCATGTTGTTTGCTCTGGCCAACAAAATGTAAGCAGAAGAATCTAGGCAGCAGCCTTGAAAATCAGTAAATGCTTTGCCATACTCATTTTTACCCTATGACACAATAACTTACAATATTTCAGAGAGAGACTGCACTGTCAGCCCGAGTCTTAGGGTAAAGACATTGAGGAACAAAACCCAGCTGACCCTGAAAGATATGTAGCATTAATAAGAAATAAGCCTTTTTGTCATGAGCCAGTGAAACATGGGGATCATTTCTTACTGCAGCACAACCTACCCTACCCTGACTGATACAGAAGATAATGAAAAAACCTATCAAACAATTCAAGCTTTTCATCTACACCAAGGGTACAAATAGTCAATATTGAAGATTGAGACAGCATTTATGGAGAGGATTTTTTACAAAGACAGTTGGTGTGCTATGAGATTTTCCTTCATGAGGAAAGGATACCTGCTCCTTATCTTAAACCTCCTGTGAAGGGCTTCAACAGAACCACTCAGACAGCTGACTAATGTGTGACACCCACTGAAGAATCTAAAAATCAAGAGATGAATTAGCCAACTGCCCTAATGGTGGGAGCACAGGAAATGTTGCAACTATGTGCAAATTATTCTGCAACTCCCAAAGACACTGAGATAAAGCATGCAAAATGTGTCAGGATCAGAGATGGCTAGTATGGGGCAAACTAGTATCTCACAAAGTGGAAGTTTCTTTACAGTGAGAAACTGAGGGTAAAAATGCTGTTTCATGGGCTGAAGAGGCAATTGTAAGGAATGAGCTAGAATAGAGGTCATCTCCTGCACTAGGGAGACTACAGGTGAGAAAGCCCTAGAAATACCTGAAGAACCTACAAAGTGCCTCTTAAGGAAAAGAATCCACTTTTCAAACTTACCAGAACCAAATAATGACATCAGTTCACAATAGTCTTGACTAAGTAAAAACTTTCCTGTTCTTCTCTCTCTCCACACTTTCTAGTCTCCTTCACTAACCCTGGAGAGATTAGAAGTGTTGTTTAGCATGACAGAAGAGGGAAGAAGGAGAGCCTGAAAGCAGGATAAGGGAAAAGAGGCTGTCACGTTCCTTCTCCCACAGGAAGTGGGTGTCCTGCTGCAAGGCCACCCTAAGAGAGAGGGAAAGTTTTACCTTTAAATCAAGTTAGAAATTTGGATGATTACATGGAGCTAGGAATTTTAATATCTGGCTCAGACTATTGATAATACCTAAAGTAACCTGAAAATTCTCAGGGATGCCTCAGTTTGCATTCACAGAAGGAGAAGAAGTAAACCAAGAGATGCGAGTTAAATGGACTCTGGGAGATAACAAATAAAACTGCTTGATCACATCCCACAAGCAACATTTATTCAAGACATGGGTTAGGGAGACTATATTCCAGTAACTGGATGCTATAAATGAAATCCTAAAACTTCAAGTGGGGAGAGATCTATGATTCTGAAACAAAGGCTTTATGGTCCCAATTCTAGGTGGAAGACAGAAATAGTAGTCCTAATCTTGCTGGGAATCAAATTTTCACTTCCTAAGAAGCACACCGATCTGGGCAACAGTGAAAATAAAAAGAATTAATCAAGGGAAAATGCAACTCTGTCTGACCTGAATTTGCCATGGAGATGTGTGGATAAAAGTCATTATAGACTTCATCTTACTTCTTTTGAGGAATGTATTAGTCCATTTTCACACTGCTATAAAGAAATACCAGAGACTAGATAATTTATAAACAAAGAAGGTTTCATTGACTCACGGTTCCGCATGACTGGGGAGGCCTCAGGAAACTTACAATCAGGGCAGAAGGCAAAGGGAAAGCAGTTACCTTCTTCATTAGATGGCAGGAGGGAGTGAGTGCTAGCAGGAAAAATGTCAGATGCTTATAAAACCATCAGATCTCATGAGAACTCACTCACAATTACAAGAACAGCATGGGGTAAACCGCTCCCATGATTCAGTCACTTCCCTCCCTCAACATGTGGGGACAACAATTCCAGATGAGATTTGTGTGCCAAACCATATCAAGGAACTCTAGAAATATAATTCTATCATGTGTCAAGATTCTTAGGGTCACGTATCATATTAAACACAGACACACAGAGGCACATACACACACACAGTCTCAGCTTCATGTATGTAGAAGACATCATGTTGGAGACAGGCTGTCAAGGATTCAGGCTCAGGCCTCACCCCCAAATTGAGGGATCTGGGAACCCACCAACAGTTAGCTGCTTCATTCCAACTGTTTATCTTAAGAATCTGACCTTCAATTAACCATCTATGATGAATGAAGCTCAGGCTGAAAGGCAGGACCCAGCTAAGGCATTTATTCCAGAGAGAGATACTCTTATGTTACATCCCAGCATTCTTGGAAAGCGGGCCCTGGGCCATCTCAGTAACCATACAATTTGGAAGGTAGAACAGCACATGTGATGGCTGATCCTCCGGGAGACATGCACAGGCCACACATGTTCCACCAGCCCCTTCTGTGTAACCCTATTTAGCTTTCCCTCCATAATACGCCGGTAATCACTTTTTTTCACCTAGGACGGTGAGAAGGAATTATAGTTGAAAAATGAGGTTGTAATATGCTCTGAGGTCACTAAAAATGCATTTGCTACAGGTCATCTCCAGCCACAACACAAGGGGCCATGAGTACCACAGAAGGTATTACAACTACTTGGTTCCAAGCCTGAAAAAAATAATCTGATTCTGTTGCTCTGCTTTTGGAATTGCAGAGAAGGGTCACTCAGTGAATGCTTGGAATCTTTAAACCAACTAAAGTAAAATCACATCTTGATCCATTAGTGTCCTGGGAATTAGAAATGCTTTATCTCCCGTGTGTCAGACAATGAGAAATCAGACACATGGAGAATGAATGACTTCCATCCCTGTCCATCCACTTAACTATTAGTCAACATTCATTTACTGAGCGTTTACTAGTGCCAGGCAGTATGATGAATGCTAAGATAAAGACAACATACCCCCAGTGAGCTCACAGTCTAGTAGAAAAAATAAAACATCCAAAAAGATTACCATGCAAGGGAGAGTATGTTTTACATCTTTAGAGAAGGATAGATTGTGAGGTTCTCAAAGATAAATGGAGTCTTGATCTACAGAAATAAAAGGTAGTATTCCAGGCAGAGGGAACAACTCTGGTGGAGGTAGAAAAGCACAGGATTTGTGCAGAGGGCAGTCTATAGCCCAGTGTGTGAAGCTAGGGTTGCATAGGAAAGATTGAGTTCCCCTAAAAGCAGACCTGAAACAAAAATATGGGCTCATATAGCTTATTTTGGAATGATTCCAAGAAACCTAGTAGGGGAAATAGTGAAATCAACCAGAGAAAGAAGGGAAAGCCAATGAAGGGTGTGTTAATGAGTGGGTTGCCACTGTGGGTAAGTGGAACACACTCCCACTGGAGACCTATTGAGAGACTGCATGAAACACAATTCAGAATTGCCCTCCCAAGGGACAAGGAAGCTAGGGTTGTTACCCACCAACCCCCATCTGTCTCTGGTTGAGGGCTGCTGCTTCCTGGGGCATAATTCCAAGGCACTTTCGGCTAAGCCAGCACCTTCAGCTAGAGGAAGCCATCAAGCAAAGAGACACAGACACTTGAGGCGGAAATCCTTCAAGTGTACAGATAACTATCTACTGAAGCTGCAGGTGACTCTGGGATGAGCCATGAGCAGCATCTGCTACAGGGGGAGAAACTAAAACACCAGATTATTAGATGACATCAAAGACATTGCATTCCCTTCATTTCAATTCAAATCAGAAGAGTAGTAGGCACTCCCCAAAAATGTGAATTAAATATGGGTTTTCCTTCAAGAGGTATCCAGTCCTTGAGTAAAGAATCTGAACTTGACTGACTAGTGAGTGGCCACTAAAGATTTAGGAGGAGGTGAGGAGCCTGATCAGACCATTAGTTTCATAGTGGAGTGGACAGTGCCCCAAACTGGCAGAAACAGGTATGTGAGATGAGAAGGTATCAATAAACTCAATTGAATTACTGAATTTTGATAAAGGTCAGAGCCAGAGTGGTGACAATGGAATGAAAAGACATGGGATGTGAGTGAGTGTGTGTGTGTGTGCACATGCACACACACGTGACATGGAGACTTAAGGAAAATTGACAGAATGAGTGAAACTGGCAAAATGTGACTGATGATTGGCTATAAATGGTGAAGATGAAGGAGGATGGAGAAAATTCACATTTTTAGTCTTGGAGAAATGCTGGTAGCATTAACAGAAAAAAAAATTTGAAGAAGGTAATATATGGGGAAGAAGTAATTCTTTTTTTCCTGTTTGAACATGAACCCCCAGTACAACTCTCTCTCTTTTCTCTCTCAGCATTCCAGGCACTTCCCCTAGGTCTGGGCTGTGGGCTGCTAGCAGTTTACACACCATTATAACCACTTCCAGGTCTTTCCAGGTCCTCTGGGCCCAGAGAAGCAAGGCTGAAAGTTTAAGCCAATCTATAGTTATCAGTTCACAATAAACTCCAGTCTGCTTTGTGTTTTGTTTTGTTTTGTTTTGACCAGGATGGTTTTTCTTTTCAAGCTCAAATCTGTTCCCACCAGTGAGGCCAATCTGGTCCAGGCAGAACGTAAGCTTCCTTCCCAACCAGAGGTTAATGTGAAAGCAAGGAAGAACACCTGGCTTTAATGACCCTGAAAGCTGGGAGCCTTCCTTCCAAAGTGGTACCACAGGCGGCTCCCACATGTGCATCTGTCAATATAAAAGTAGCCCCAATCCTTGTCAGAACATTTATAGCATTCCTTGCTTCTATTTGAACCACAAATGCAGCTGAAAGAATTGCATGGTTTCTCCCCCACCTCTCCTAAGTTTCTTCCTGTTTTTTATTTATTTGTTAATGAGAAGTAAAAGGAGAAGCGGAGAATTACCCACTAAAGGCATATTTTCAGGAACTCCACTAAGTCCCCAATGGTTCTAAGGGGTATGGATTCATAGCAATTGTGCTTTTCAACTTTTGTTCTCCAGCAGGGAGATGTATCCAGGGGATTACGCCCCAGCTGTAGGATCTCCCTGGAAGCCAAAATCACAGTGCAGAGCACTGGAACACCTAGGATTCCCACCATGGGGGAGCCTAATACTTAGGCCCTAAGGCCAAACCACAAGAACATAAACCATTGACTGCTTAAAAATTAGGAGTGAAGAGACTATACTGGTGAATGAGTGAATCTCCAAATGCCAGACAGTAGATGAAGGGAGTTAGGGTTAGCCTGAGGGAATACCTGTGAGTTGACAGAACTCTCTCTCGGTGCCAAAGAGATACTGAATTTTACTTTGGGCTCCCTGTCCTAGAGCCACGGGCCAAAGTCAGCATCCGTCTGTACTTCCTCCACAGCCTGTTCACATTCCTGTTGGTAGAGCTGTGATCAGAGCTAAGAGTGCCACCTATAGACACTTTAATGCTAAATATTTACTGGAAAATCTAGAAAGCCATTTGCAATCAATTGTACAAGATCCTAGGAGATCTTCAAGTGTCACTGGAAAAGAAGGGTGTGTGTGTGCATGTGTGTGTGTGTGTGTGTGTGTGCTGGGAAAGGGGATGGGTGATAGAGCAAGGAAAATTAAAAATGACAAATATTCTGCACACGGGGGTAAATGGGAGGCTTCTGAAGACATAAACAGACATAAGAAACTCAGAAGGGGGCTCTGGGAGTAAGGAAACATTCATCCTTAACCTTCTCTGTCTGTCTGTCTGTCTGTCTGTCTGTCTGTCTGTCTCTCTCTCTCTCTCTCTCTCTCATCTCTTACTCTGTCTGTCTCTGTCTGTCTCTCTCCCTCTTTGTCTCTGCCTCCAGCTCACACACACTCTCTCTCTCTCTTTCTCTCTATCTCTCTCCCCCTCCTCCCTCTTAGTGTAAGCTGCCAGCCAGACTCCCTCCCCACGTCTCCTGCCAGCATTTCAGATACTTCCAAGGTCTGTTCTCAGAGCTCATTACAATTTGTGGTGTGTAGTAACAGAAATGTTACTTTCACATTTCTTACCATTTTATTGAGACTACCTGTAGCTGAGAAAAGTGACATGGTGGCTGGTCCCCTCCCCTGCCCACTGCTGGTCAGCATGGCCCTTCCCACTTCCAGCCTGCCCAGAATATTCCCATCTCTGCCCAAGAGCAACTACTGATTTTCTCAAGATTTGGGTGATAGGAAATTTACTCTTATCTTAGAACAGAACTGGACATTGTAAACCAAAAAAAAAAAAAAAAAAAAAAAAAAAAAAAAAAAAATGACGCAGGCAAGTCTCAGTTGATTTTGAGGTTTATTTTGCCAAGACTATAGTCACTCCCAGGTCTGGGGATGGGGAATCACAGGAGCATGTGTGATCTGTGCCTCTGTGCCTTTTCCAAAGAGGGTTTTGAGGACATCCCTATTTAAAGAGAAGAGAGGAGAGTAGGGGAGGAGAAAGAAAACAAGGGGAGGGGAAGCACTGAGGCAACTGGTTATATTCTTGTAAGGCTTTGATTAGCACTCACTGAATTCACATTTTACATGTGAAACAAAGAGGTAGAGGAACAGTCAATTATGCATTCATCTTGTGCTCAGTAAATTTGTATTTTACATAAGATAAAGTAAACATAGAGTAGAAGAAGAAGTCAGTTATGCATTTGCCTGGGGTAGGAGGAAGAATGATTTCTAGTCTTGTTTTTGTGCCATACCTGTGAAGATAAGCTGTTAATTTACATTGTCGGGGTAAGATTCAACAGAACTCTATTTCAGGGTTAGGTTATAGGGGGCACATATATTCTGAAAGAACTGGGGTCCCACAGGAATTTTTCCTTGTGAGCAATTTGTGCAGGAGGCCACCTAAGGAGATCTGTGGCCTTCTAGGTTGCAGCTATCTAGGAAGAAAAAGGCAGGCAGTTTTTATTTGTTTGTTATGCATGACTCAGTTACCACGCTAAAGTCTCCCTTTGGCATAGTCAGTTTGGGATCCTGAGATTCTGGTTTTCTTTAACAACATCAAACCTTTAAACACTGGGGTTTTACCACACGTTTTTTCCTCCAGGCATTTTAAACTGTCAACATTTAACCCAAAAGAATAAATCTTTAGCGGTCAAATTTTGAGCTGTGATGTGTTCCCCCCAAATCTCATGCTGAAGTGTGATCATGAGCTTTGGAGGTGCGTCCTGGTGGAAAGCAATTTAATCATGGGGGTTGTTTCTAATGGTTTAGCACCATCCCCCTACGTGCTGTCTCCTGATAGAATTCTCATGAGATCTGCTTGTTTAAAAGTGCATAGCACCTCCCCACCTCTCTCTTTTCCTCCTGCGCCAGCCAGGTAGGACATGCTTCCTTCCTCTTTGCCTTCTACCAGGATAGTAAGTTTCCTGAGGACTCCCAGCCATGCACACTCTACAGCCTGGGTAACTGTGAGTCAATTAAACCTCTTTTCTTTACAAATTACCCAATATTGCGTAGTTCTTTATAGCAATGTGAGAACTGACTAATATAGACTGGGTATAGATGTGATTTTAGCAAATGGATCCTCCTCTGCATTCTCAAATTACATTCACATAAAATTTGCCTATATATGTTTACTTTTATCACAAATACTAAAATTAACACTTTGCCCTTCTATGTAGTATAATGGGAACCCATCAGGCAGAACCCAGTATGAAGCTCAGCTTTACCCTCTCCCAGGCTATGTGACCTTGGGCCAATCATTGAAATGATCTGAACCTCAATTTCCTAATCTGTAAAATGAGGGGGAAAAACTCTCATCAGAGTGAATTATAGATCTAAATGTTTTAATTTCCTTAAAATAAATTCAATGGCTCACACTTAGTAAGTGCTCCATACATGTTAGTTCTCTTCCCTTGAGTCTTCTTTTTCCAGGTGCAATAAGGACAATGATCACTTGCTTCTGAGCCAGCTTATTTAGTAGATTTCACTCCATTGTAGGTTGTCTTTTCCAATGTACCCCAGGTTATTTTTTCCCTACTAATAGACAGCCATCACATTATCTAATTACTTTCTTATGCTTGTCAATGACATCTTACTTTAAATCCAAGCTCTCCCCACTTCACAGAGCTTCCAGTAAAACAAATGAGACAAAAATCATAGTCCTCTGATGACAGGGCCACAATTTCAGCAGGTACCAGCTTTTCTTAGTAAGTATCAAGACAATGCATAGAACGAAAAACATTTATGAGAAACTCTAAAATGCACAAGAGGTTTTAAGGGGAAAGTGAGTTATAATCATGCTGTTGATTCTTTTTCCATTTTATTTCTCCTGAGAATGGAGTTCATTTTCCTGGCTCCCAATACAATGACACCATATTAGACACATATATATTTTTAGAAGAGGTCTATTATTGTTGACCTAGTATATGAGCTGCTCTTAATCATCCAAGTAATGCCTGGGTGATGGGCCCAACACAACAGGGAGGTAATGGCTAGACAAAGAGCTATTCCCTGAACTGTGCAAGGAAATAATCAAACAAGGAGACTAACCAAAGTACAATACTTATCTTCTTGAGTCAGGAAGAAGGGGACATTTTTCAGTTTATTTCTTACTGAACTGATCCTTTGTTTCCCTCTCCACCTCTTACAGAATCTAAATTGGAGTGATTTCCTCCCCCAGAAAAGTCAGGCCATCCATCTTGACATATGCAGATTTGAGGATGATGTGGGAGAGGAAAGAAAGGGCGAAGAAATTTATGTTCTATCCTCAGAAGCTGACTCACAGACCAAGGTGAGGCTGAAAGGAGCATGATTCTTACCTCTCCTAATTCAGAGCCGAGGCTCATCCTCACTGATCAAACAAGTGTGACTAAAAATAACAAAGTGTAACCCTCACGCTTTCTGTAAAGACCTTTACCTTCAGCCTTTCAACATGGGCAGCTGTGGTTAGAAGGAAATGAGGGCGGAACTGCCAAAGCTGATTCAAAGGAGAGGACTGATTAAAAAATAAAATCACCGCTTGAAGTGGTGATGTATTGCCACCATAGCCATGAGCCTGAAATGTTGTGGCGACCAACACAGGCACCACCAACATACTTACTCTCTCAGTATCTCCAGATATGATCAGTGGGATGCATGCCACGGGGGAAGGAAACATTTCATAACTGACCCAGCTAAGCTGTGATTCACAGAAAGCTTGAGACTGAACTTAAGCCACTTTGAGGTTAGCAAGGACCTTATAGGCACACAGTTAGTCCCAAGCTACTGTTCCCAACATTAATCTGCAGAGAACTGAGCATATTTATTTCCCCATAGAAACAGGATCATTGTTATGGTTATGAGGCATCTGTCCTCACAATTCACACTGTCTGGAGAAACACGAACAGCAGGGGCACTCCGTTGTTCCCTAACTGGGTGCTATAATCTGAATGTCTGTGTGCCCCTAAAATTCATATGTTAAAACTCAATCACCACAGCAATAGTGTTAAGAGGTGGAGGCTTTAGAAGGTGATTAGGTTATGAGGGCAAGGCCCTCCTGAAGGGGATTTGCGTCCTTATAAAAGAGAATGGAAGTAGCTAGTTCACCCCTTCTACCATGTGAGGACACAGAAGGCACCACCTACGAAGAACAGGCCTTCACCTGACACTGAATCTCCTGGAGTCTTTATCTTGGGCTTCCCAGCCTCCAGTATATATTTCTGTTATTTTTAAATTATAAATTATAGTCTAAACTATTTTGATGAACAGCCCAAACAGACTAAGACACTGGGATATTCTGTAACATTGGTATAAGCCATAATGCACCAGATACCACAGTCACAGGATATACACAGTGTGTCTTCCTGGAATCAGTTGTTCTTAATAAGTCATTTTAAACATAACTTGTATATGAGTGTATGGAATGGAAAGCTAAATTCACATGAATCTTCCAAATAAAACCCAGATGTGTACAGAAACTATAAATGGCAGTTAACCCTGTGATCACTTCACATAAATTTGCATTGTTTGAGCTGCCTTTTTCCAACAACCATGACTGTGTTTATTGAGGGGAAAAAAATTGTTTTTTAAATCAATAAAGCATAGATGCTCTAAGATATCTGTCACTGGGTAAATTCAGTCTGTGTCCCCAGACACAGTTGATTAATTGATTCATTTATTCTCCTCTCACACAGGGGTCTTTCCATGGCAAACCTGAGAAATACTGAGATAAAAAGATCTCTGGGGCTGGGTACGGTGGCTTACGCCTGTGATCCCAGCACTCAGGGAGGCCGGGGTGGGTGGATCACCTGAGGTCAGGAGTTCAAGACAAGCCTAGCCAAAATATGGTGAAACCCCATCTCTACTAAAAATACAAAACTTAGCTGAGCATGGTGGTACACGCCTGTCATCCCAGCTACTTGGGAGACTGAGGCAGGAGAATCGCTTGAATCCAGAAGGCAAAGTTTGCAGTGAGCTGAGATTGTGCCATTGTACTCCAGTCTGGGTGGCAGAGTGAAACTCTGTCTCAAAAAAAAAAAAAAAAAAAAAAAAAAAAAAATTCTGGAGTGGATCCAAGATTCAGAAGAACTGCATTCAAGCCCCAGCTTCATGACAATACCATGTGAGACTGAGTTTACTATGTCTACTGATGGTTCGTTGATCCAATAAACATTTTATTAAGCATTTACTGTGTGCTAGATCCTATGTGGTAGGGATGTTTCTCATCTGTAAAATGAGGACAGTAATACTAGCATACAGAATTATTAAGGTCAAACAAGATACTAAACACAAAATCATGCTGTAGCTATAGTTCTGTATAAATATAGGATACTTTGAGACTTTACACACTTTATTGATTAAAAAGCATTTTCTGGGTTAACCTTTGAACCTATTCATTATTTATAGCATTGTTTGTATGCAGGACACACTATGTTAGAGCACCGGAAACACATCTGCTTCTCCTAGTCTCTTCCTCTTCCTCTAGCCACTCTGCCTCAGCTCCTGTAGAACCTATGGTGTTGGCCAGCTAAGGATAAAATGAAGCCACATCACAAATAATTTCCCCTTTCCCATTTAAGACCCAACAGCTCCTGATCAACTTTTAGAATAAAAAAGAGAATATATTGGTTTGAAAGACCCTTCTAATTCTCTAGGGCCCCATGACAAATCCAGTACTCTTAACATATCACAAACGAGGTCTTCAATTATAAAAGACATAAATGTGTCAGTGATTGAAAGTCACTACATGAGGAACTCTGAAGAAAAAAGAAGCTTAAACAGATAGAAACCAATATTTTCCACAAGTACGCCATTGCCTTCTGGAGCTAAGACAGCCCTGAGTTCTGCAGGAAGTTCTCCACTGGCTACTCAGGCCCATATCCCAGGACAATGCAAAGTATACAGTCTTCCTGAAGGAGCTCAGCCTTTGTGGCCACCATGCAAAAGAAATGCTACTCAGCACTGAGAATAAAAAAGGGATAAAGGGGCAAAAGGAAAGCAACCTACAAACAAATAAAGGAGTAGTTTTTATCCCAAAGAAAGCTCTTTCAGAAACTGGAGGCTAGAGCCACACTGGAAGTTACTATTGTAAAGCATGGAAACGCCACCAAGGTATCTGGTTGAAACCTGCCATTCAAAAGGGCTGAATGTAGATATTCTTCAGACCGAAGAAAGTCACAGAGACTTTATTTTTTTTTTTCTTTTTGGCTTTAAGCCTTAGAGAGTTATAGGCTAACTGAAAAATAATTTTGTCAAAAGCAAAGGAAGCAAAGGAATCAATGTCATCGTTTATAGGCTTATTCACAAGAGATTGAAGAATCTACTTCCTGACCACATTTGCACGTGGCCCTGAAAATAAGCCATTTTTTCAAATGAAACACATGCCCTATGTTTGAAATGCTGCAAAGGTGCTCAGGGAACTGAAATGAGGACGGATAACTCCTGGGTTCTCTTTACTTACTATCTATTTGGAAAACAAATGCCTACACAGACTCCCTTCTGCAAAGCCTACAGAAATAGCTTTGCAGAAGGGACTCTATGTCAAGAGGTACCAAACCATGCTGTGAAAATACAGGGGAGACAGAGATTAATTCTGCAAAAAGATCTGAGAGAGCAAATTGAAGGAGAAATATTTAAAGATAATACGAGAATAACATAAGTAGGCAGAATTTGTAGAGGTTAGTAATCTGGTAACTAAATAAGCAATAATGGTCAAAATGCAAAGAACAAAGAGGTATCAACAAAATATGCTGAGACCTTTTGTGCACCATCCTTACTTTGTATCTTCCCAGTTTCTCTTAGGCTACCCAGCTAAGTTAGATGAAAGGGGTTTGGTAGATGCTACTGGTTACTTCAACATCCATTGTTTTTCTTCTACTTTTATTCAAGTGGCTACACTGCATATGGCCTTTGACTTTTAAGACGGACTAACCCTACAAGGGTGAATCCTGACTGGGCCATGCCTATCATGGTAGCCTTAAACCTCCTCCTGCCAGTGGTTTGTTTGGGAATGAGAAAGCAAAAAAACTGTGGCCAATGATGCTGGAAGACTTTGAGGAAAGATTGCCTTGATTTCAAAAGTGAACCCAAGGAAAAGACCTGTTTTTTTCTTTTGTTTTGTTTTTTGTTTTACTTCTCTCTCAGATATTTTCCTGTCTGGATGTGGTGCCTAGAGCTGCTGGTACCAGGTTAGGATGGTAGAGTGGGAAAATGGAAGAAGGTTGATTCCTCATGACTACACCACCAAACTAACCAGCCTTAAAGCTCCTACTTTTCCACTTCATGCTATGTGAGAAAACAAATGTCCTTACTGCTTTAGCCAGCTGCTTCACGTTTCTGTTACTTGTGCTGAGGGAATCCTAACGGACACCAGGAGGTACCATATCTTTGCTCTGCTCTGGCTGGGAAATAGGCACAGATATGGACCCTATGCAATGGTTCATTGCCATTGAGTATTGCATGAAGAAAAATGTAGTAAAGCTTCCTATAAAACTCCTCACTGAGGCTCAAATTTGATTCTGATTAGAGGCCCCTCCACTCATCTCTGTGGGCTCTCCAACATGGCTTGCCTATCGAGTCAGGGTCTGTCAGACTCTCACATTAGATTCAGCTGGCCCTGAGATTAGATAAGAAAAAGCCACTATGTGGGAGAATTTTGAGAAAAAGAGAGGGGAGTGTGACCAAAATATTACACAAGCTGATAAACAAAACTGTAGTACCCGCACCAGCAATGCCTTCTCCCTGTATGTGGCATATAAAGACCAGGAATCTTTTCTTTTTTTAACGGAGATCAAGTCTCACTCTGTCACCAGGCTAGAGTGCAGTGGCACTGTCTTGGCTCACTGCAACCCCCACCTCCCAGGTTCAAGCGATTCTCCTACCTCACCCTCCCAAGTAGCTGGGACTACAGGTGTGCACCACCATGCCCAGCTAATTTTTGTATTTTTAGTAGATGGAGTTTCACCATGTTGGCCAGGATGGTCTTGATATGCTGACCTCCCACCTTGGCCTCCCAAAGTGCAGGGAACACAGACGTGAGCCACTGTGCCTGGTGAAGACCAGGAATATCTTACACTTCTCCAGCACTTCCTATTTCCAAAGAACTTACAAACATTGTACCACATATATTTTATCCTCAAGAAAACATTTGGGGGTAGTAAAACAGGTATTTCTGCCTTTATTTAATAGATAAGCAGCCTAACATCCAGAAAGATTAAATGACCTTTGTAAAGCCACACATTGGTGTTAGAGAAGGGACTCTGACTTTGGTTTTCATGTCCTAAAAAGATGGAAAATATAGGAATATAAACATGAATATATTTAAATATATTTGTTTATATTATTAAATATAACTATATTATTTTATAAATATATTATATATAAATTATATATAATTAAATACAAATATAAATTACAAAGGTTTCAGGCCATGTGGAGCTTGCACATAATAGGAGGGTGTAGAAAAAAAAATTAAGAGGGAGATTTTGAGGAAAGAGTTGTACTCCCAGGTTTTCTGATTTGTAATCCAAGGAATTTTCACCATACCATATTTGATATAATTCAATAGGCTTTTAATGTCTATTTATTTATTTTTTACCCTCTGCTACATAGGGTAAAAAACAGGAGGTACCCCTTGGGCTGAGACTTAAAGGATAAGTAGAAGAGGGACAGGGAAGCTGCAAGGCAGGAAAAAAATCCCTAGCCGAGAGAACAGACTATGCTACCATGACAAAGAGGCACTAATCAGCCTGGTGCTGGGTAACTTCAAGTGGCTTCATACTGCTGGAGCACTGGATACAGCAAATGCCAAGGACAAAGCACAAGAGGGGAGCACAATAAACTACTGCTTACCTAAGACTCAGTCCTGTCTGCCACAGAGGCCTTGAAAGCCAGGCCGAGTTTGGGCTTTCTTCTTTAGGTCTGCATTCTTTAAACTTACTCTGTTCATATACCCTCTAAGTAACTGAAAATCTATCTGCCTAATGTCTGCAACTTACTTTGAACTGCATGGAAAAACAAGGTGGGTTAATGCATACGTAGGTGGACAGCTAAGTAAATAGATATGCAATAAAGCAAATATATTGAAAAGTTTTTAGACTCTAAATGGTGCATACGTGAGTGTTCACTATACAATTCTTTGATCTTCTGCATAAGTTTAAATTTTTTTCATCATAAAAATGATATGGGAGAAAAAAAACTATGTACCCTGTGGGAATTCACTCAGGATGGTGGAAAAAATATTAAGGGAAAAATAGTAGAGAAAGTTACAAAATATAGTCTCAAACCCTTTTGGAAGGCCTAAGGGTTTTTTCATAATTTCAGTAGAAGTTCCGGCTGACAGCAGCCTGAATCCTTTTACATTTAGTTAATAAGTAAAGCAAATAGCTAAAGTATGTAAAGAAATTTACCTAACTAGCTTGTTCACTCATGAAGTCTTAAAACTAAACTTTGAGCCAGATAGCCCTCTCAGGGGGAGGTCAACCCAAGGAATTTACCTCTAATGGTGTTTGCTTTAAGCTTCAGAACCTGTGCCTTAATCTTCATTCCAGTGGTGTTGACTGAAGCCTTTGTCAATTAAACTTTATTAAATAAGTGCAGGTCTCAATAGCTAAAGGCGGCCAGCAGTCATAACTGTTTACATGAGTCTGAAAGCAGCCAGAGACCCTCAGCCAAACTGGCAGAGCATAATATCTGTGTGTCAGAGTACTTTATTCATCCATCATTAAGTCAAGGTCTGCCAGACAGACTCCTGCAAGTAGTGACCCCGACAGTGTACCCTTCATCTATTTAAGGTTTTCATCATAGGTTTACTTTTTTTGAACAAAAGAACATTGAAAATGTTAAACATTTTATAAAATGAAATAAGATGAGAATTGACTATTTAAGAAACAAGTATAGTATTTTAGGTATTAATCAATTTTAACTACCTTGCTATAAAGCACATCCAATCTGAGATAAATCATATAAATTATTTCTTAGTTTTTACACAATTATCTTGAAAATATGATAGTCTTCCTGAACATTCCAGTTACATTTGAAAGAATCAGAATTATTAAGCTTTACCATTCCATCTGTTTTGAATTCAGACCATCCCAACTCTAACCAAATCCAAGCTCTACCCTTACCAGGAAGACTTGTAAGAGAGGAAACACAGTAGGCCCAGTGGGATCAAGGTGTCATGGTTAAGCATCAAAGAAAATTTCCCTAAAAACCAAGATTCCCATGCATCCCTTCTTTTGGTACTCTGAGGATTTTACACCTTAGGGCAATGCACAAAGTAAGATTTAGGATAATTAAAAAGCCTACCTTTCTTTTGCAAGGGGTATAGAAATCTTGTTATACTATTATATAGCTCATTCAGATAATGAACATCTGGACACTGATTTTTTAAAATTTATCCATGCACATGTACCCAGTAGAAGGTCTGTGTTTAACCCAGTTTGGAGACCATTCTCTAAATGAGGAGAAGTTATTACCTATAAAATGTGCTGAGGAAGGACAAGACCAGTTTTAAACCATTACCCTAGAATGAGTGTGGAAGACAGATTTACAGGCGTCAAGAGTGCAGGGCACAGAGATACCAACTAAGAAGCTATAGCAGTCACTGAGATCTAAAACAGGAGAGATTTTAGAGCAGATACTGGGTAAAGAATTTGAGAAACACTTCCAAGAGGCAATGCTCAGCAGGATTGATGAGCCACCAGATTCTGGGAGAAAAGGAAAGAAAGTGAAAAGTGACTATTTGACCCATTATAGTAAAGAATAAATATGCCTTTTAGAAATTTAATACGTAAGCAGACTTCCAAGGATAACACATTACAAGGTTATAAAGATTTCTGTAACCTTCAATTTTAGCTTCTTTCAGTTATAGTAAGACCTGACAGTTCAGCCTAGAGACTGTCCCTTAGTACTGTGGCTTCAGTTCCATCACAAGAGACCACGCAATCCATGTATTTGCTGGGCCTTGGGGGTGGCTACTTGATTCCAAGCTATATACAGTCAGGGCAATTGAGAGAATGCCCCGTAAGGATTAGGAGGCACAGAGTCTAGGCCCAGCTCTGCCTCTACTTTCCTGTGTGACTTTGGACAAAACACTTAACCTCTCTGACCTTTACCTTTTCTCATCTGGAAAACAGAAGATGTCAATGAGATGATGTGCAAGGTCCCTCGCCTCCCTAGCCTTATTACAAGGCTCAAAAATCAATTGACTTTGGACAGGCCAATTCTATAAGAGGAGTGACAGAGTTAAGAAGTTGAGTGAAGAACCTGACAGATTATGAAGATGAATTAGCTGCAGCAAGAGTCATAAGTGTAAATTGCTATAGGCTTGGGGGCTTTCTGCAACCCCTTGTTAGCACCTGGAGGAAGAAAGGGCTAATGGTACTATGGGGACAAAACTGCAGATTATTATTAAGCAGCAGGCAATGGAAAACCCAAATTTACACTAACGTGAGCTGAATCAATGCCAATATCAGCCCTGATGAAGGTCCTCGGGGGCGGGTGACAGCACTCTGAAAAGTTGAAAATGATGGCTAATAATAAAGCATGAAGTCAAACTAATATATGCATTTTTCATTTTTTTCTTTTTAAAGATACTTTGCTATATTAGCAAGTGCCTCTTCCCAGCTGAGGAACAGTGTGAATTACCTCCAAATAATCTATAAACAGATGGACCTATCTTCTTTTTCAGCAAGTAAAAGAAAGAGCATTAGTAGAAGACTTTTTCATGCTCTACCTAGGCTGACATTCAGATCTAAGGGAGGGTTAGCTGATACAGAGTAAGAGGCTGAGTTAATCAAGAAAAGAGAAACAGAGCACAGAGCCAGCAAACTGAGGCTGGAATCCCAGACACCTAAATAGCAGTTCAGTTAGGAATGGGCCTTCTAGACAAAGAATCCATGAATCCAGAGTAAATGAGCCAGACAAACTGATTGCCTGACTCCCCTGGAGTTAGCCAGAGCAGCTTTTCTTCACTTTTTCAAGTTCTGTGATCTTACTTTAGCAAAGCTCTGTGATCTCCAACCTAACCAATTTGATTCCCAATCAGATATTTCATGTGAATGTGGTGGGAAAACAGAGAGGTACTGTATTTCTGTAAGTGGATTATTCCCCTTTGTCCCATGTGGAGTCCTTCAAAACAGCATGGGCTACATCCTTACACCCTTCTTCTCCCATACATTTGGAATGTTCCCGCCTTTCTATCCAAATTCCTCTACTACTTCGTGTTTCAAATTTCAGTGTCATTTTGAAACTACCCATCTCAACAAACCAGTTTTGTAATTGTCTGCATTCCTGTAGCTGAGGAACATCGCCTACCCTTTGTTTTAATCCCCTGTAATCCAAAGAATAGTTTGAGATACTTATAGACATTCTTAGATCTGATTGGTTGATTAAAGAATATCCAATACAGATAGCCTCAGGACCCTGTTTACCAGGATTCAGAAGCTGCAGACTTATTTCTCCCATCCTTCATACAGACCCAAATGCTGGTATGGCAGTCCCAGAAACAGAAGTAGCTTTCCCCCAGCATCAGCCTGTTCTGCCACCACACCAGCCATCACCTAGTGTGGCCTCAGCTCCCAGCCTCCGACTCCAGTCAGGATGTACCAGAGAAAGCTCTCAGAAATTCCTCCTGGCAAGAGCTATGGGAGACAAAGCAAGACTCCAATGTGTGTAGGGGAGGGCAGCACTCATGATGGAAGAAGAGGAAAAAGATGGTGACTGCGAATAAGGAGACGAGGACATGTTCCCACTGTACATGAGTCTCGCAGGGTAGGGTGACAGCCTGCAAAGGCTGCTGAGAAAGTGCTTCATGAATCAAGGCACCTCACAAAGAGGAGATATCACAGTTTGAACACCAGAAAAATGAAAACATAGAATAAATCACAACTCAGGCATCAGAGATTTAAGCACAGTCACCAGCAAAACCATGAACTAGAACATGGCTAACCCTCAGTCGTCTCAAGTGAAACACTCCCTTAAATGCAACAGTGTGTGATAGAGTCTGGGTGCAAAAAGCAAATTTTCCAGAATCATGTAGTAATCACTGAATAGTGTGTGCTTTTCATAGGTTTTAATATATAAACACAATCTGGTGTCAGCAATGCCTCCAAAGTCTATGTGGGAGAAGGATAGAGTTCATTTATTATAACAAATACCTGTCTGTGTGATGCATGGCAAGTGAAGTGGGATACTTACACGGGTCATTATAACTTAGTAGCCAACACATATATGAAGCCAACTTCAACAACATGCGATGTTACTATGTGCCAAGCAATGTTTCAAGGTGTGTACCAATATGGCCTCTTTTAACTCACACACCGACTCTATTATTAAATATTATCCCCACTTTACAAATGAGGAATTCAAGCTGCAGGCAAATTAATGTCTTTCCAAAGGTCACCCTTTCATAAGGTCAGCTAAGGAGGAGTTACGAGTTGATCCCAGAGTATTTGGGTTCAAGGTACATGATCTTAGCTGCCTTGCCCCACCCCTATGTCACTGTGCCTTTTAAGGTGGGCTTTTTAGCCAGGTGACGTAGATGTGACAGCAGCAGCAGCAGACATTTCTCATCTGTCTTCTAGTTCCCACTCAATCCTTTTGATCCTGAACCTAGCTCCACAGATTCTCCCAGCTTGGAACTCCTTAATCAACCTCATACCCTTACTCTCAGAAAGCAAAATTTGAAGAAATAAATATTTCTCGGTTTGTTGATATATTGTAGATAAAGGTTCTGTAACAATCTGCCAACATACTCTCTCTCTCTCTCTCTGTCTGAAATCATAATTACTGCTAATAGAGATTCTTTTACTGACAGTGAAAGCGCATGTTCCTTCCTTCTCTTTGGACATAGGTTTCATTTCCCACTCCCACCAAGCCAGGAACTGCCAGTCTCTCAGCATCTCAAGGAAGCAAGGGTCATCTTCCTGGCTGACATGCTGAAAATACAACATCTGCTCATTGATCTGCTGACCATGCAAAAGTCAGTGAAAATGTAAACGTTTTCCAGAACTCTCTCAATATCAGGAAAATAATCATCCCAGGCTCCTGGAGCTTCAAGAGGATAATGTCTCTATTTCCCCGTTGCTTGCTTTCTGGACTTCCACCCATGACAGTCTCCTTCGCTGCCCCTTGCAACCCTCCTCCTATTCCTGCTGTTTTTTTCCTTCCTTCTCTCTCCCTCCTAGACTGGAGGCATCCAGAGCTGACTGTGTCCTCCTTCATTGCTCTCCCTTGCCTTAATGGATACCACGGCACTTCAGGTGCATTTGAACAGACACTCAGTCTATGTTATTTACTTTGTTAAATATGAAATAGACTCTCCTGGATTGGGGGTAAAAATATGCTTTTGAAGAAGGAGTCATTGGAGGCCCATATTTACAGGACATTTATTGCTGCCACTTTATGGGGAAAATTAGTCTTTTATGCTTTCAGTAATGATTCCCCAGGCCCTCTTTTCACACCAGCATGCTCATAAATTCCTTGTTTTTACAGCAGGGCAAAAATTTCTAAAGCGTTCTCTTCCTCACTCACCAGCATCAACTGGCAGAGGATGAAGAGGCATACCAGGAAAGAGGACAGTATGCTGGCCAGGGCCACGATGCCAACAGGCTCTGGGTCCCCTCTGAACACTATTTCCAGGGCTGAAGGGAATGATGTGTAAGTGAGGAAGCCCTTCTGGAGAGCACACATTCACTAGAAACACAGCTGGCTCTTTAAAGAAGCGAAAGCCCAGGCATTGAGCAGGAAACGCCTGCTCAGGCTCTCTTGGGGCTTTGCTGCAGTTGAAAGATGCTAGCCAGACACGTTCTGTTGAAAAGAGTCTCTTCGTGCAGGGCATCTGGCCTCGGCACATCCCATCTCAAAGTAAGCCAGACATAACTGCTTTGAAACCTGGAGAAGGTGCTCAGAGAAACCAGGCTACAGATCCTGTAGCACCTAAGATGTGCTTTGCAGGACCAGGGGACTTCCTATTTCCATGCCAAGTGGCCGGGCCCCCTTTCCTCCTGGCTTAGCCATTTTAGACTCCCCAGAACATTACTCAAAGACATCAGCAAGCAAAAATAAAAACAAGAACTCTTTAAGCCTGCTAGTAAGTCAATTCCTACTTACTTAAAAGGGGAAGGAGCCGTGTTGAGTTGGAAAGCTTATACATTCTAACTACGGGCAGCCTTGTGCTTTCAGGTTAATATAATGCTACAAATGTGGGAAGTCACATCACCTAAGAATCAGCTTTCTCAGAGAAGAATATGTATTCAAATTACATGACACTCTTGCTAAACGACAGATGTGGATTCGGTGGGTTTGGGGTGAAATAAGAGATTCTACATTTCTGACAAACCCCTCGCTGCAGCCCACACTCCTAGTTCACGTACTATTTGTTGAGTGGCAAGATCTCAGGTAGAGAGATGAACATGTCCAGTCACAGGGTTGGACAGATTCAAGCTTGAATTCAGCTACTTATTATGCTCAGCATATTGGGTAAAATGCTTTAAGTTCCGAGTTTCTGTCTCTTCTACATGAAAAGTAAAACAAATAGTAATAATACTCATCTATCCTTCTTTCAATAGTTGGTAAGAGTTTTAACTGAAAATAAAACTGGAGGCCCTAAAAATGGCCTACACAAATGTTGGTTTATTACTATTGACACCTTTCAATAATCCTCACTGTTTTATGTACTGAGTTACTCCCATGGTTTGCTTAGCAATAGAAATAAATGTTTTTTGCAATATAATCATACTACAGAGAGAGAATAAATGAGAAAGAAATTCTTAGAGGCCGCTTTTCTTCCATTGCCCTTCAAAGGCCAGTGATAAAACAGACAAAGACAAATTGCCTGTTCAGCATGTAGAGTATTCTAGGGGTGGGAGATTCTACTGTATTCCTTTGCAGGCTGTTTAATCTCAAGTGGAAGGAAGCATTCCATGGTTGAATCATTAATGGGTCTATATCATCCCTATAACCAGTTGATTCAATAAAATCATCAGTTGGGTCTTGGATTTGGTATGGAGTCAATAAAATGGCCAATAGATGGGTTACATTATTTTTCTAATCTCATTCAATGTGCATTGTTCAATTAAGCAGAAAAGGCATGGACTTAAGAGTCAAATATGCTAAATTTAATTCTGGAATCCACAGCTTACAATTACGTTAACGCTAAACAAATTGCTTGAGCTCTTTGAGTCCTAATTTGCTCATCTGTAAACTGAGACTGAGAGTTTCCATTGTATAATATTCTGGGAAGCATTAGAAGAAATAATATGTAAAGTTCCTGACACCTAAAATATGGCCAGTAAATGTTAGCTTCCTCCCTCTTTTTTCAGATTCTGTAACAAAGAACAATTTTAAAAATATTAAAAGTTAGCTAAGTTTTTAATACTGTCTATGTGTAAGAGCTTTACTAGGCATTTTAAAAAGATTTTCTCATCTAATCCTCATGACAAGTCTTTTCCTATTATTATTCCCATATTAGAGAAGAGAAAACTGAGTTGCAGAGAAGTATCTTAGCCTGGTCCCCACAGCCAGGAAGCACAATGGTGGAACAAGTTCCAAGGGGAACTAACTCCAAGATGTTCCCCCTTACGCATGCATACTCTGCTTCCCAGCCATCCCTTGAAAATAATCCTTCTATGAAAGCAGCATCCTATTCACGTTTTCCTCTCTCTTGAGACTCTCATTTCTTGTTTGTCATGCAAGTTGGTATAAAAGACGGCACATTTCGCAATTGATTCTGTAGAGTGCTGTTCACCATTAGTGCAGTTTTGTGGAAAAGCCACAAGTCAAGGGCCATTCAAACACAGCAAACAAAACGACAAACCTGTAAAGCTGGGAAATGACCAGTATGTCAATATGTCTCATCTTGCATCCCTCTATAAATATCAAACTTTAAATACCATTGTGTGTTTTTTAACTGAATAGATGGAAAACCAAATAAAGGAAACTGTCTAACTACATAAAACACAATGACTAGCTTCTATCCATTTTAAAGCTATGGGTTTTATCGCTATCTAACTATATAAAATACAATGACTGGCTTCTGTCTATTTTAAAGTTACAGGTTTTATTTATAAATAAATCCCCAAATTCTTTGGATCTTCCTGCCTCCTACAAAAAGTACTTTACCCTAACTTCTCTTTCTTTCCAAAGACGGTTAAGAGGAAGGTAAGTAAAAGTTGATTTTTAAAAAGAATTCATATTTACCGTCACATATATGGAGAAACTGATGGAGAAGAGGTTAATTTGACATCACCACGGTCTCAAACTACGTCAGCAGAAGCACAGGGGTGAGTTGTTATGTGCCTGAACCCAGAATTCCAATTCCTGACTGACTGATGGACTGGTTGATTGAGTGATTACACTAACATTTATTATGAGTCAGTCATGTGCAATCTGCTGCACAAAGTACTTAACGTATTTTACTTAATCCTTCATAAAATGAGCTAAATGTTGTTATTATCACAACTTACAGATGAGGAAACCAAGTGTCAGAGAATTTAGGCAACTTGCATCTACCTCTGACTAATTCTGAAGGCTCAGCTTTTAGCCACTCTGTGACGACTGCTCTTAGACTTCCTAACATTTTATTTTCCTCTCTTTTCTTAAGCATATATAGGACTATAACCATATGTGTACAAATATACACCCACACACACGCCGCATAATAATCACAGTCCCTAATTCAGACTCAAAACAACACAATAAGATTTACTCTCGCCCTTGTTCTTAGAGGTAGATCATGTAACTACTTTCTGCTAACTCCCTCAACTCCCCAACTCCATAAACCCACCAATAATGAAGCACAAGTTGAATCAAGGAGTTGCTCAAATAAATTAAACAACTGTTATTTTTATAACTTTAACACATCAAAGCTAAACTCAATACACAGGAGCTTTCTTAGAACAGTCTCTTCTCTACATGTTAAGCAAAGGCAAAAGATAACTCTTATGCAACTCTGGAAAAAGGCACAGACATGAAAATGTTAGACTCTCATTGAGTATCAAAGGCACTTGGCTGAGTTCTCCAAAGACAATTTGCAGCTGGAATTCTGCGCCCGGTGTGGATCAAACCCAAAATACTCCATAAGTGCTACTATCCAGCCTCATTTCATTGTACTTCCTGACACCCTTCCATCAAATTAAAGTCTAAAAAGTTAAATACATTTTATCCTCTTATTCACCATAGTATTTCTGATCTCTCACCAAGAGAACTGAAAGGCGAAGCCCTTATTACAGAGCCAGGCATATAGAAAAAGTGAAATTAAAACTTGGCTGTGATATTTTTTGGGTGATATGGTGGTTTAAAACGTGTCTGAAAATTTTTTGTTCCAGTACTAGATAGAGGCTATGACCCTCCCCTTGAACCTGTGACTTCCTCAACGAATAGAACGCAGGGGAAGTAACACTGCATGATGTCCAAGTCTAGGTTACAAAGGGGCATGAAGCTTCCAATGGCTTCTCTTGCAACAATCACTCTGGGGTCCTTTGGACCCCATGGAAGCAGTTTAGCTACCTCCCGAGAGAGAGGGAGAAAGAGATGCCTCATCAGTCAACCCCCAGATTCATGAGAAAAATAGATTGTCGTTATTATTGGCAGTAAGCCATGGGTTTGGGGCATTTGTTATATAACAACGAGTAACCAGAACAAGTAATGCCTGTGGCCCATCTGTGTCCTCCTGAAGTTAAAAAGGTTCAGAAACACCAAGAAAAATCTTAGTCTCTTTAGTATATCTTTCTCTAGAAATTCGTTCAAATGGAGAAATATCTGTCCACAATTGGACAGAAGGCAACAAACGAGAATGTCGCTGGGAAAAGTAACTGATTTGAAAAGAGCACTGGATGAGGAGAGTCAGAATAACTGCTGCCTTGACCCAGCTCTGCCATTTACTAACTGAGTGAACCTGTGCTAAGTAATTTTTCTCTTTGGGCCTGGACTTTCTCACCTACCAAATGATTGGATGGATTACATTTCTTTGCACTCTAACATTATACCATCTAAATTCATACTAAAGTGTGAATGACTGACATCAATTACTTTCCCTGAAAGCAAACTTTGACCAGAGAAAGAATTGGAAACGTGGAAACTGAAAGTAGAGTTTGAGGGAGCTGACAATCAACTTGGCCCTTTTGACAGTTTGGCTAGTTTCTTGAGCTCCTTGGACACTTGCTGCTTGGATTCAGGTCATGCAGCAAGTAGTATATTGAAGATCAGAGGCCCCTAAGCCTGGTCAAGGCAGAAGTGGAAAAGAAAAGAAATTTCCCTGCTTACCTTTTCGTTGAGACAGTGTCCAAGTGAGAAGTTCTGTGCGGCCAGGGAAGAATATTCACCCTTTCTGGATGTTACCATCTTCACCTCTAAAATGGGATGATCAATTCCAAACTAGCTTATAGCAAAGAATGTGGGGAGAATCTAGTGAAATGGTAGATATGAAAATGCTCTGAAAGCTCTAAGGGCTGCACAACAATAAGACTGGCTGGGATTTACTAAACCCTTGCTATGGACCAGGGACTGCACTAAGAAACTGAAAGAAAACTGCTTCTTGACCTTCCAACAACGCGGTAAGACAGAAATTACTACAGGTGAGGAAGCTGAAGGCCAGAGTGCTAAAATAACCTTCCCAGGACTACACAGCTAGAAACCTGGAATTCAGGCTTATGTTTGTTGTACCGCATAACAGTTGCCTCAGGAATAACCACTTAAATCCTAGGGGAAAAAAAAGCAAGGCTGGGAGACTGGGTAGTGGAAGGTTTCCATTTCTACTGCCTGATCGTTGTTCTGAGGCAAGGCTGGCTTATATAGAGTTTAGAGTCTTGAGCTACACAGTGATTCTCAATCTTGCATGCACATTGGAACCATCTGGGCAGCTTTCAAAAAATACTGACACCTGGGTTCCTCCCCGAGATTCTAATATAATTGGTTTCATGTGTGACCTGGGCAGCGCAGTTTTTAAAAGCTCCCAGGTGATTCCAATGTGCAGCCAGGATGGTAAGCCACTGCCCAACCCTGGCAGAGCCCTACAGAGAAAGAAACGACCAGCATACTCAGATCTCAGCTCCAAATGCTCCTTTCCCATGTGAGAAGCAAGAAGGCAGGGTAGGGTGGGGGAAGGGAGAAATGGCTAAGGATTGATGGAATCCAATATTCATTGCTGCATTCTGAATGGCGACTTTCCTGGCAGATACATTACCAGTCATGTCTCAGCCATAAAACATAGAGCTCTCATTTCTTCAGTGGCCTTATATACTCTGAGTGCTTTTCAGCATTATTAACCTCCATGATCAAAATAGATAGGGAGGCTGAAAGCCAGGGAAAACCTCTTTACATCTTCTGAATTGCAAAGCCACACAGTGAGAAAGAAGTCAGCTTGCATGTGAGCATTGTTGCTGGAGTCAGACAAACCCAGACCATGGATAAATTCACTCTGTGTAAATAATAGGTTCAGGAGGGCCACGGATTTTGAAACATAAATGTGTCATAATTAGAATCATTGGCATTAGTGTAACAGCATGCGTTGTTTGAACAGTGTTCCATACAAATGAGGCCACCTCAGCTTCCTTTAGGCACATTTCTATGCTAAAACTGGGTATCTAGAGGAAGCATCCATCATTTAGCTCTGCCCAATATCTAAACACCCTTCCAATTTGGGCGAATCACAGAAATGGTAGAAGACAGAGTTCACTTCCTATTGGAGGAGTCAGAAAAAGAGAGATGGTCCCTCTCCCTCCTCCCAAGAAGGTAGAGTGTGGCCCTGTGACCGCATAGCCCTACTCAGATGCTCCCACTCAGACCACAGATCTTTGAAGGAAGGGTGTGGAATCGGTCAGAGATTTTTCATGGTAGCTTTGGAGGAGTAGAGGACTCAGAGGCAGGGCAGCAAATGTCCAAGGGAAACCGAGCCCAGCAGCATGACGAGGGCCAGCAGGGGTGGGGTCCCCAGCTAGCAAAGAACATGTCCTCAGCAGAACCCACCTAGGACTCTGCCTCATCCTTGCCTTGCCCTCCTCAATTCCTTCCTAAACCTGTTGTTCAGCCTTCCCGAATTCCACGAGCTACCCTATTACTTTCTAAGAAATTCATTTTTCCCTTAAATTAACCAGTGTAGGCTTTGGTTGTTTCCAACCAAGAACTCTATTAGTGCAGGGTAACATAAGGGGATTTTATCATTGCTCCTGGTGATCCAGTAATACCCAGGTGGTCTTCCACCTGCAGGTATTTATAAAATGGCAATGTCTAAATACAAACCCTTCTCCAGCAGGGTTTATATCTCTCACTTTAAAAAAAAAAAAAAAAACTACATATGTGCAGATTTACTTCTGTATTCTTTTCCACCACGATAAGAATTTTGGGTTGAGAATACAAGAAGGATAAGTCACTTTGTTATTAAGAAGAAAGAGTTAATATCTTAGTCTGAAGAATGGCAATAAATATAATGCACAGTCTCACTGAGAGGTCCTAATAAGAGTTAAGTGGCATGAAGCAAGTTGTTAAAATGCCAAAATTTAGTACAGTAGAACCCTTTTACCCAGGGAGATACATTCTAAGATGCCCAGTGGGTGCCCAAAGCCACAGTAAGCACCCTATCTATACTGTTTTTCTTCCATATCCACACCTATGATAAAGTCTAATTTATAAATTGGTCACAGTAAAATATTAACAATAACATACAATAAAATAGAATGATCATAACAATATGCCAGCTTATATACTCTTGTGCTTTGGGGCCATTATTAAGTAAAAACAAGGATTATTAGAACACAAGCACTGAGCTATCACAACAGTCAATGTGATAACCAAGATGGCTCTAAGTGATCAATGGGCAGTAGTCGCTACAGGGTAGATTCAGCCAGACAAAGGAAGGATTCACGCCCTGGGTAGGACAAAGCAGAATGGCGGGAGATTGCACCACACTACTCAGAATGGTGTGCAACTTTAAACTCACACATTTTTTATTTCTGGAATTTTTCATTTTATAGTCTTGAACTGCAGTTGATCACAGGTAACTGAAACTGCAGAAAGCAAAACTTCAGAGAAAGGGGCCTACCGTATTCCACTTTTGATGTATAGGTAATCCTAAACTGCATGCCTATCAAATATGGTCTTTGGATGCAGTACTCAAGTGCACCACATCCAAAATTATCTCTAAATATTTTTGTCTGACATTTTTCCTGGAGGTGGGGAGATAAAGTGTTCTGATCTGATAGATCTTTTTGTGGTAACTGAATTGAGGGTGGGATAGGAAAAGAAATCCAAACCTCATTCTTCAGCTTTCTGTTGTACTGTGTAAGTGTGTCAAACTGCATTTCAGATTTGGAGTTGATAGAAAAGGTTATCATAGATTAGCCAGGGTGCCAACATAGATGTCACCAAAGGAATCTAACAGAGAGAATGTACTGTCACCTAAACCAGTAATTTCCAAGCTAAAGACTATCCCCCCAGGCCTTGATGGTCTCTCACTCTCGGAGTCCTTACTGTCTCTATTCCTCATTCACATGTAACAAATGGCCCCCGATTTGAAAGAAATGTGGGACTGTTGAAAAATTGTGGGGTTTGGAATCAAAGTGGTTTGAATATTGCTTCTGCTGCTATGAGCTCTATGACCTTGAACAAATTCTTTCCCCTCTCCAAGCCTTAGTTTCTTCTTCTGCAAAATGTATATATAAAATTATACAGATTGTCTAGCACAGTGCTTGGCAAACAGTTTGTGAAAATGGTAGACTTCATCCAGACAGGTAATTGAGGAGGTAGGAAGAATATCAACATTATCCATTTATACAAGAAACACTACGTGTTTGTCATGTGTAAGGATGTATGTATACAAAAATAAATAAAACCCAGAATCTGACCTCAGAAAACAGTAAATGATTAAAACATTGGCTAGAGTATAAAATCATAAGAAATATATCTGATGCAAGTTCCACTTTTCCTCATCTTTTCAAAAAAAAATTCTACTCTCCCTGCAAAAAAAAAAAAAAAAAACTTCAAATTCCTCTCCCAAAAAAGCCAACAATAGATATTTTTTGTTTTACGAGACTCAGCCCAATAACACCATTCTCTATAATACCTTTCTTTATAATACCTCTTCTTCTGCAGCATTTCCCCACTCCCAGGCAGGAATATGCCAGTGAATGTCTCATGGCTGGTTCTCTAGAGGAAAGAAAAGCCCTCAGTGGGAGCGTCTGCCAGTTTCTGTAGTATGCTCTCCCCATGGCTGATTTTAAGCTAACAGTGTGATATCACTGAACGCATACTTGGAAATACATGCGCACAATAAGCTGTCATGAGCTGGTGCAAGCTGACTGCAGCACACCACTGTGGCCCATGTAAAATCAACTCTCCTTCCCATGGACGCCTGCTGTGCTTGGCACCGCTCTACCGTATGTGTTCATTTGGTTATATATCCATCCCACCCACCTCCGATAAACTGTAAGCTCCTTGATGGCAGGAATTTCACCAATACTTTACTGTTACAGCTCCAGCACTTGGCCCCCTCTCTGGCCCAGATTAGCTTCCTCAGAGAATACCTGTTGAGGAAGCAAAGTCACAGGAAGCTTTCCAGTCTCTTTGGCATTCCTGCCTCTCTGGAGATATAGGGAACAGGTCTTATAAAGTTCATGAGGTTTCTCATCAGCTTCCCAAATTCCTTTTTAGTTTCTCATTGTCCTTATTCTCTTTTCCTTTCCCATCATAAAGTACAGCCTGGAAAGGTTCTGGTAGCAGTCATTCACATCTCTGAATAATTTTTAAATGTCTTGTTTCCAGAACAGTGCCATGCTTTACCTCTACCTGAGCAATGAATCATTGTCCTTAATTAAGATCATTTCAATGGCAGCAGGAAGGAGTAAAATTTTGAGGGTAGTTAATTATTTTGTGTGTATGTAGGAACAGCCTCATTGTAGAAACATCAGTATTGAAAATGACATTTCAAAATTTGTAAATACTCAAGGTCTGAAAAACTCATATTTAAAAATGGCTAGTATTTTCACCTAAACTAAGGCAAACTGACCATTCAACTAAGTCCACAAGTCCAGGAAGTCATCAATTCAACTTGCTCTCTTTTTTAAAGAGAAGTCTTGAAACTTGTTTTAACCTTCTCAGCCTAAAAATGAAACTGTCCTTAATCTTGTTTCTTTTTTCATATAAGAGTTGTATCCCTGACAAATGATATAATGATCCAATTAGATATTAAGAGTGCTAAGAGAGGCTATTTTTAAAGGAACATTGGGAAGAATAATAATGAAGATAATAACATCCTAACTATTTACAGTATGCCAGTCACTAAGCAAAGTGCTTTTTTTTTTTTTGAGATGGAATCTCACTCTGTTGCCTAGGCTGGAGTGCAGTGACACAATCATAGCTCACCACAACTTCTGCCTCCCAGGTTTCAGCGATTCTCCAACCTCAGCCTCCCAAGTAGATGGGATTACAGGCATGCACCACCACGCCTGGCTAATTTTGTAGAGACGGGTTTCACCATGTTGGCCACCCGCCTCGGCCTTCCAAAGTGCTGGGATTATAGTCATGAGAGCCAACATGCAGGAGAGAACTGCTTTATTTGTGTTCGTTCCTTTACAACCATCTACAGAACAACAACAACAAAAATTGGTGTAAACAATTATCCCCTAAATTCTTCTATAACTTTGAGATTTTTAAAAAAATTTTGGACTCTTCTAAGTAATGCTGTCATTGCAGACCTCTGGTACAGGTAGACTGATTGCATAAAAGCCTTTGTGTATTTATAGCAGACATATTTGCCTACTCTACTCTTCAACTAGCAAGAGCCAGGCCAAGCCCCAGGAAGCATTAATTAAGGCATGGCATGAAATGATATCCACATGAATGGATTATCTCATATTCAATCACATTTGTTTCAGTATTTATTTAATTAAAAACACAACTATATTTATAATGGCAGCTTCTGCCTTCCAAGATTCATAGCCTTATTTCTTTCTGGAAACACTCACTGAAGAGGAACTTCAAGACTTCTCTTCGTAGCTAAATATATCCTATTTTCATTAGAGGTGCCTGAGCACAGAGACATTCACCATAGTTTTATTGATAATTGCACCTGATTAACCACAAACTCCAATAAAAAGAGGATTGAATGCTTTTTATTAATTAACATAGTCAAGTCAAGGAAAACAGCCTACATGAGGGATAGCTTGTATAAAAATAATTGACTCATTAATCTTAACCATATGAACATGTTCACATTAGCAAGGTCAGTCGCTAGAAAGGCTTCAAACCGGAATGGCACATTCACGCAAGTATGGTTTTGTAGTTCTTGCATTTGGACTAACGTGGAATTCCTTAGGACAGTGAAGGTTTTCAAAAGGATGTAATCACAAGAAAGGCAAAAGTTTTATAATGGCAATCTTTGCTTCACTATTTCAAGCTGTCAGAGCATTTGGGGAAAAAGCCTGGATTCCAATTTATTTTTTCCAGCCCATAGGCAGCATTTGCACCCTAAAAGCAATCTCAGGCTTCCTCATGCTGTGATGCTGAAGATACGACCATCAAGCACACCTCCATAGCAGCAGAAGTGTGCAGGCCAGGGGCTGTGAACCAGGCAGACATTGCTTCCTGGGGACGATAACCAGTTGGGAAGGGGATTTGGGTAGGAGAGTGCTTAAGCCTGGAAAGCAGTCATTTAGAATAATAACCAAAGGAAGTACTCCTTCACACAGCAGGTGGTAAACATGTGGAACTTGTTACTCTCCAAGAGTTGAGCAAGCCAAGAAATGTAAATAGTTTCAAGAAGGGTTTGAAAAAATTTCAAATGCCCAATCTTTTGCCAGTTGCCAAAGAGAGGTTCAGGGTGTCAGATGTATTCCCAATTTTTTGATGTTAACAGAGGCAGCTGCCGCCTCCTTTACGAAATCTCTCTGGCTCTAAAAAGTTAAAATGAAATATTTGGTGAGGTGAGCCATTAGATTGACCCAATATGGCATATCTTTTGTTCTAGTGTTCTTATGCCGGTATGGTTTTTTAAAAGCTGTGTGATTGAAGAAAACCCTCTAAACCTCCATGAATTCATCTGTGAAATAAGCTTGAAAGCTTGATTACAGCTCTCCTCCCTACATCACGGTGTTATTGTGATGATCAAGTGAGATAAAGCTTTCTAAACCGCAAGATGCTGTGCACATGGTGGTGTAGCATTTTCTTAATAATCCAAATAATCTGTATGCCTCATGGGAAAATCCAGAAGTGCCACATTCCTAAAACAAAAATCAGCTCTGAGAAAGCTTAGACGATTATGACACAACTAATGTCTAACGGATTCTCTTTTCCTCTCCACAGCGCCAATCTATTCATCATCACAGCTGCACCAAATTGCCCTCTCTGACGCCAAAGTTCCAAATTACCTTTCCCTGTCCCTGTCCAATTCCCACTAGAGCTGTATTTGGGAAATTAGTTGTATGTCTCTTCACATCACCCACACCCCATTGGCAAAACAAAGTCAAGGATCTGAATGAAATAACAGAAGGGTGTCATACGTGGGAGTATTTATATGTAAGTATTTTTGTTCTTTCATAATTATCCCCAGGCTTAGAATGGTGATATGTTATATTATAAATTTTCACTGTTTCATTTAAGAGTGGTTTCATACTAGGATTAGGTTTAGAAATCAGACATCTCAAATCAAGAAACACTCTCTCAAATATCTGCTTTTCTACGGATAATGTGGCAATGGCAAAGATCAGGAAAATCCATGTCATCTAATAAGGGCTTCAATCCCTGGGGGTCACCAGAGCTGACATTATCATCTCATTATCATATTTGTGCCCCCACAATGATTTGCTTCTAAAAAGTTGCCTTTCAACAACTATATGTGATTCCTCCGATCACAGTATAGTGAGTGTTCTAATTCAATGGCTTTGGAACAAAAAGAATCAGTGTTTGAAACTTAGTTCCATCATTTAAAAGCTGTGTGACCTTGAACAAGTCACTTGTCCTCTCTGGGCTGCCATTTCTATAAAATGGAGATTCCAAATGCACACGCCTCTCATTGGAATTATACTACATAATGTCGCCTAAAGTGACATAATGCACTAGAATACAAGGCCTGGCACACAGTAAGCACACAGTAAGTGACAATCGTACACTCACAGAGCCCTCTAAGGTTCCACACAGATCTATAGAGTGCCACAGAAACTGGGAGTAAACTTGGTGGCATGAAAACAGCAGCTGCTGTAAGTTGCACAGTGTCATCCCCAGTGATGTGGAAGACGACCACCCAGGGAACAACCAGATAGTTGACTCATTTTTCCAGCGTTCCACCTCAGCTGGCTGTTCAAGATACTGGAAAACTGCTTTTGCTCCAGAAGAGACCACAGCCTCGATCTTCCCCTGGAGTCACTGTGGCAGGTGGCGTTTGTCTTGTCTTCCATAAACTGTTGTTCTCTTCAAGGATCATTGCTTGTCTAAGCCACGTATTAATTTCTTAATATTCTGGTGTGGTCTCCTTCTGATTATTACAGGCTCTCATGTAAGCAGACCACTCTGGGCCTGTTAAATACTGTATTTGCTTAACAGCCAAATAGTCACTGTGTAAACATGCTGTGAAAAGGGATATTTTCAATGAGTTGTATTAGAGGTCAGTGCATAGAGAGTCTCATTAGTTCATGAGAAGCCCATAACTCTCTTACTCCTGCTCCTTACATTTCAGGGAGGTTGGAGAAATGTCACAACAAATACCCTCCATGGAATTTTTTTTCTCAAACCATACAACCCTTAGATCTTCCAGAAACTAAGCTTTTGCCTTCATTATCTGCATAACTCAGGAATTAGCGTTCACAGAAGAAAACAACAACGATTTCCATTTTAGCTAGTAATGTAAAATATTCCATGAAACGAAGCAGCCCCATTTTTTTTATCTCAGTAGCAATCAGATGGCATGTAAGGAAAAGGAAGGGGTGAGAGGGGATTAATTTCAGTATCTCACAGCCACTTATATTGATTTTCCCCAAGTTTGTACAAAAGAAAAGATTTCCCAGCTGAGCTGAGATCAAAAGTGGCACATTTAGCAGCATCTTGAGCATCCAGAAGGCCATCTTGTTTAAATAGCTTTAAGAATCGACAGTATGATTCCTTAAACCTGTGTCTACAAGAGGGCCAAAAGGTTATTGAAGAAGGTGGCATGTAAGGGACGCTGTCTCCTAAAAGGCAAAACTAGTAAGCCCTGCAAAATCTTTCAGGGAATCAATGTATGATTGCTACAACTAACCAGTCATAACCTTCCTGTCTGTCTCCTCAATTCGCTATACGCTTTCCAAACCTCAAGAAGAAAGTGAGAGACTTGCATGATAGGCAGCAATGTGAACGTGGCATTATGGGAAAAACCCCGCGACCTAACTCTGTGGAAAACAGCTCCATTTTGAGAGTTTGGATTAACAATGAAGACAATTTGAGAATGCTGCCGAGATCACACCAAGAATAGTTGAAATTATTTTGGGTACTTTTTACATTTGTTTCTTAATTGACAGGTAACAATTATAAATATTTATGGAGTACAATGTGATGTTTTAATCTATGTATCTTTCTGCAATGGTAGAAAGATTAATCACCTCATCAACATCATTTTTTTATGGTAATAATGTTATACATCTATTATTTCAGCAATTTAAAAATATACACTATGTTATTATTAAATAGAGTCACCATGCCATGAGATATTTCATTTAACTGCTTCTAGAACATCAGAAAACCCTACGACCCCTTAATCAAGAAATCGCATAAATGTCAAAAGATCATGGGGGAATAGAGACTAGGATATGAGGGGTGTAAGTGGTTAAATTTCCTCAAACATTCTGTGAGTCTGAACCATATACAAGTATTTGGTATTTGGAGGCAGAAAAATATAAAGGTGAAGAAGGCATTAGTATTTGCCCCAAAAGACCTCAAGTGGAGGAAAGATAGTAATTAGGGAAGGAGAAATTAAGGCCTACAAGGCAGGTTTGTTAAAAAATTTGTTAACAGAGGTATAAAAATACCTTGGTATATTGTTCTTGGTAAAATGTCTTGAAAACTTTACAGTTGGGGTGAAATTGAAGTTGAGTTTGGAAAGAAGTATTAGAAAAAAACAAAAACGGCAGAGGTTAATCTACAGTTCCTATATTGGTCACTTTGCAGACCGTGATGCCATTGACTAGGTTGCAGCATTGTAAGTTCCAGTCCTAAGGGGGCTGCCATAACAAACACAATAAACTGGGTGGCTTACAAATGACACAAATTTATTTCTCACAATTCTGGAGGCTGCGAATACCAAGATCGAGATATTTGGTGAGGACCCACTTCCTCACAGCCACCTTCTCACTGTACCTCACATGTAGGAAGGGGTGAGAGAGTCTCTCTGGGACCTCTTTTACAAGGGCACTTATCCCATCCTAAAGGTTCCAGCCTTGTGACCTAATCGCCTCCCAAAAGCCCCACCTTCAAATACCCTCACAATGGTGATTAGATTTTAACATACGAACTTTGGCCACACAAACGTTCAGACCCTAACGACAGAGGAATGACTTTGGGAGAAAATAATTTCAATTTGAGATGAATATAAGATTCCTTCCTTCATCCGTATGACAGTATCAAAGGTACTTGAAAATTCAGGTCCAACCCTTAAGAAATCTGGTTTGCACTCTTTCTCGGGGGCTTTGTGCGTGTAAAGACCAGAACTATAGCATGCAGAACCCACATAATGCAGGTGACTTGGATACTTTGGCTTCTTGTATTCAAGCCTTATAGAACCACAGCTTTTAGTCACTATCCTCTGAAGTTACGATTTATGTTGAGGGGATTTCACAGAAAAGGCCACATCTCCCTTTTCAGAGTTGTGGCAGGAAAGACATGAGATCATTTTTATCTTGAAAAAAACTAAGAAAGTAACTCTTGCCCTTCTTCCCAAAAGGTTGACCTTTTCTGAGTCCGTATTCTAAGTCCTGAGAGGGCAGGGAGCTTTCACCATGGTTCTGTGGAAAGGGATAATGTAAGGGCTTCTTACCCTATCGTAACAAAGAGGAATACCAAGCAATGGGCAGAGGCTCAAGTTCTGCGGCAGCTTTGTGGAGTGAAAACAATGAAGATCCCTTCTAAGAACTGAGGACATTCCAGGAAACACAACTACTCCTGGAGTCCTTCTGTGACTCCAGAGAAAATAGAAGAGGCCTCTAGAAACATCCACTCTTAGCAGGTGAGCGTCAGTAAAAACTGTAAGCATTGTTGGTAAATTATAAAATTCTATTCACATGGCAGGCATCATTACTATTCAACTACCCAGTGCCATCTCCTCATTAGAAACTGCTCTCAGGGAAGCTTCCTATTTCACACATTCATATAAGATGGGCAGAAGCTAATGCATAGCTCCCTCAGGCTTTGTGTTTTATTAAAGGAATTTATGGCATGAATGAGCAGGTGGAAACAAGCATGGGTAAGCATACATGTGTGTGTGCACACATATGTGGGAATGTGTGAAGGATACGTGGTGACTCCACTTTGATTGAGAACATCATACAGCTACAGGTGAATCTAATCATGGTGGATCCCACAGGCAGAAAAATAGGACATGGTTGTGGTGAAGCCCAAGTCATTGTACAGTCACCATTTTTATTTCACAATGATGCAAAACATCTAAATAGACCCTAAGTCTGACAATAACAATGACTCTCTATATATACATGTATATATATACACACATGAATGTACAGCCACACAGACACACACACACACATCAAATTCATCAGCCAAGATGATCAGCCGAAAGCCACCTCTTAATGGCCAAAGACCGCTTTCTCAGCCTCCCTCAGAAAGCACGACTAACAAGAAAATAAGGACTTTGAAAATGGTAGTACCACGTGCAAAGCACACGGTATCCTAAAGGCAAAGTGAAAAGTGTGAAACAGAGCCATTAGGGAGTAAGAAGACAAATATGTTTCTCTCTTACAAGTGCGCGCGTGCGCGCGTGCGCGCACACAGTCATTCCCCACCCTCTCTCATTTACAATCAAATGGCAAGTAGATTTAGAACACAAACTTCAGGACCCTAATCAGAAGACCTCAAACACAAAGGAAAAAATAGGTCACCCCGCTGCTTCCAGTATTCCCCAAAGAACTCCAAACCTTCCAGCAGCAAGCCTGTCTGCTTCTATTTCTGACTGTTCCTTTAGGAGGCCCCTCAGGGCTCAGCTGCTTCCTTCCAAGAGTACACAACCCAGAACTCTCTGGCAACTTGCTCCACTTGCTATATTAGACTCAGCATTTGTGTATTGATATTCCTTCTCCCAATCCATTTTCCATCATTAAGAGGCCTGATGCTGGCAACCAGAAAAATCTGCCGCCCTGGTTCCCTCTTCCTGCCAAGGTCCATCCATTCAGTATTTCACTGAGAAAAAGTAATTGAAATGATTACAAAATCTACTGAGTAGATTATATTCATATAAGGAAAAAAGCTGTAACCTTTCCTTTCGCACTCAACTTGTCTTGAGTTTGAGAAAGACTCAGAGTCCAGTGTCTTACAATAAAGCCAAACAGTTATTGTTCCTGTCCACTGGAAGAAGGGTGACATTCCACTTTAAGAACAAAATAAGAGAGCCCCTTGACTAAGGAGGGAGCATTCACCTTCACACAAAAAGCACCCGATGTCATATATTAGTCTGTATTTAAGGCTTTGTTCACATCTAAATTGATATCAATCTCTCAGACCATCCATCAAGAAGAAGTTGTGGGAGAGGGAAGTGCTAAGCCTAGCTCAGGGCTGCTAGGCTGGACAGGCCCAGGAAAAGCACAACAGAAAAAATGCAGTGGCTGACTGGGTGGAAGAGCTGGCTGAAGGAGAGGGATTGGGCGGGATGAAGGTGCAAATCCTTTGGATGAGACCCCAAAGCCTCCCTTCCAACAAATTGTTCAGGAAAATAGCAGCTGATTTTAAATTTAAACATTCACTCAACAACTGTTGATAGAGAAAGGCTTCAGGACCACAGCGAGCCAAACAGAAAGAACCAACCTATCTACGTGGTTACCTTGTTTCCTTCCTCCTTTCTTCTTTCCTTCCTTCCTTCTCCCCTTCCTACTGTTTTCCTTTGTTCCTTTTTTTTTTAATATTTGCATATTCTTGGTCCCAGAAAGGTCTGCATTGGCTTCTAAGGAAAAAAACCCTCTTGGCTTATAATAGAACCATTAAAAGAAGGATAAAAAGAACAAGAGCTATGGAATGAAGAGAGTATGGGGAGAAGAGATCATTGCTGCAGAAAATCTAGGCTATTTACAGCAACTAATTTATAATTTAACTTTGAACTACTCTGCAGATATAATGATTTGCAGACAACACTCATTAACTAATGAAAATAAAGCATAACCTCTATCAAGGAAAACAAAATGTAATGCTGAGGAAAAGAGTGATACAGAGATTTGTTATATTCACATTGAAACTAACAGTTCTTGAACATAACAATAGGCCAGACAGCTCCTCACTTAATGCTCACAGTAAGCCTACCATAGGGTCATTATCACGCCCATTTTGCAGATGAAGAAACGGGCTCTGAGAGGGACAGTGACCTGGAAATTAAGCAACTTCATGAACCATTTATTCAATAACAACCTGATACATGCTACGAAATTGTTTTTCATTTGACCAAAGGCCTGAAAAAGCAAAGTCATCATTAGCAGCACATTCTTTAAGAGGCAGCTGGTATCATAAGTGAGCAGAACCTCTCCAGCCTGAGGAAGGAAGACAGTTTAGCTGGCATCAAGGGACTATATGAGCTCCACCCAGAGGCACAACATGTCACAGAACCCACTTTAGAACAGCACTTTACTATTAATATTTCTACTGTTGCTTAATCTTATATCCAGGAACAGAATCTATGAGGCTGCAGCAGGAAACAAAGTTCGTAAACTTGGATCTTGTCCTAAATTTTGTCTTTTGGAGAGGTGGTAGGGAGCTGTCAATTTTCAATCTCTTGGATTATGTGCCAGGCTCCCTGGGTCTTCCCAACAATAATGAAGCAAGAGCTCCTGGGCAGCCATTTTGCTGTCATATGTCTCTTTCATGTGAGACTTTATTTGATCCTCATGGCAATCCTGGGAGAGAGATAATACGATGGTGAAAACATTCCATCCTCCCCAAGGAAAATTCCCATCTTGTAGATCAGAAAACCAAAGCCATGAGAAATTAAGATTTTGTCCAGTAAGTGTCATGATGATGACAAAACCTGGATCTCCTGGTGCTGAAGCCTGGGCTTTTTGCCCTACATCCCATTCCACTCCCAGTAAGATGGTCTCTCGGGGGATAAAAGACAGCATCATATATTGTACAGAAAATCCAATTTGAATTGACTATGTGTCTGAAGAGCTGTATACCTGCCTGATAATAATTTGCCTTCTTCTCTTCCATAATCTCAGAGCAATAATTTATGGGCTTCACAAAGCCGATTTATACAACTAAGCAACGAAAAATTCTGCAATTAATTTTACATTTGTGCCATGCTTCCTGCATTTCCACTATTGTCTGGTTCTGATTTTCACATCCTGTTCCCATACTGGGACTCATTCAAAAACAGGCACCTTCTTTGTAGCTTACACCCAGCTCCCCGCTTGCAGCCACCTTCAGAGGCCTGGGAAATCATTGTGCCATTATTGCTGGGAAGTCCCAGGGAGGCAGGCACCGAGTCATAGATTGAAACTTGACAGCTGCCCCCCATCCCTGCACCCCTCTGAAAGGCAAAATTTAGGACAGGAGCTCAGAGAGTTTACAGGCTTTGCTTCCTGTTCTAGCCTCAGAGATTCTACTCCCGGATATAAGATTAAGCAACAGCAGAAATTCCAGAGTTCTGAAAATACACTGTCAGCTGAGATGACAGAAAACAGATGCTTGGATTCAGTTTCTTATGGTATCTGGTGAAGAGTTAAAGATTTTAACAAAGGATGGGAGTGAGAAAAGCCACAAACTAGCCCCCCTCGAAATCTTGGCTTGGAAGCAAGTTAGAGAATTGTGGTGATACCATATTGCTTTGTCCCTGTTAAAAAGAAGTAAAATTTTAAAGTTAAAGGAGTATGCAGAATATCATTTTTCTCTTTCTTATTTCCTTTTTAATGTTATTGACAATCAACAACTTATAATTGTATATATTTGTGGGGTACAAAGTGATGCTATGATTTATGATTACAATGTGGAATAATTAAACTAATTCACACATCCATCATCTCAAATACTTATAATTTTTCATAGTGAAAACATGTGAAATTGAGTCTCTTAGCAATTTTGAAATGTACAATATACTAATAACTATATTAACCACAATGTGAAATAGATCTCAAGAAAAGCAATTATTCCTTCAGCCTAACTGAGATTTATATCCTTTGACCACCATCTCTCCACTCCCCTCAACCCCCAGTCTCAGTAACCATCATGTTACCCTCTGCTCCTATGAGTGTGATTGTTTTAGATTCCACATATAACTGAGAATATGCAGCATTTCTCTTTCTGTGCCTGGCTTCTTTCACTTAGTATTACGTCTTCTAGGTTCATCCATGTTGTCACAAATGACAAAATTTCCTTCTTTTTTAAGACTGAAGGGTATTCCATTGTGTATACATATTATATCTTCTTTATCCATTCATCTGTTGATAAATACTTAATGTTGATTCCATAACTTGAATAGTGCTGTCATGAACATGGACATGCAGATATCACTTTGATATGCTGATTTAAAATGTTCTGGGTAAATACCCAGAAGTGAGATTGAAGAACCTGGAATATTAGTTTTCACTGGTACCAGGCGGACTGCTCTGTCTTGCTGATGTCTGGCTTGGAATTGAGGAAACCTGAATTTTTACCATGTTATTAATGCTCCTAACAGATATGAGGGAATCTGGGTTCAAGTACTAAAATTTTTTGTTTGATAATATAGAAGTACAATATTTACTTATTTTTTTTTTGAGACAGAGTCTCGCTTTGTCACCAGGCTGTAGCACAGTGGCATGACATCAATTTACAATAGCCTCCGCCTCCAGAGTTCAAGTGATTCTCGTACCTCAGCCTCCCAGTGTCTGGGACTACAAGCGCGCACCCCCATGCCTGGATAATTTTTGTATTTTTAGTAGAGACAATGTTTCATGATGTTAGCCAGGTTGGTCTCCAACTCCTGACTTCAGTGATCTATACACCTCAGCCTCCCAAAGTGCTGGGATTACAGGCGTGAGCCACCACACCCGGCCTAATATAAACTTTTAAAACATAAATTCACCTAGGCCTTATATACCTGAGAGTATCATAACAGTTATAGTGACACTGAAAACTGAAGTGGCATGGACTCCTGCTTTCACGTGCTAAGACACAGCCATAGTCCCTCATGAAATAACCCCTATTATCTCATCTATTTCCAGGAATCCCCAAGAAATCTTACATATGCTCACAAACCAGTCCATTCCTACCAGGCACCTCTATTTCTACTGAACCCAAACCCTCATGGTGCCAAACCTTGGTCGATGGTGATGGGGAAAAGATGATACTCAGCCCTCTGATGTGAGCTAGACCTTCTCAGAGGAGCTCGAAAGCAGTATCGCTTCTGCCCTTTGGCTTTCCACTGTTTCCAGTGGAATAGCTGTGTCATATTTTACCCACATCTCTTTATCTTCATAGAACTGGGAACAAATTCCTGAGATTGAATCAGAAAGAGATAGATGTTAGTGGCAGCCTTCACACGGTACCAGGATGGCCCTTCTCGCTGACTACCAAGACTTAGTTACAACAGAACCAAGCTCTTCATACCAGTGCCCCTTTCCTAAGAGGGTCGTCAGTACCTCATGAAAACAGACTTCTAAAAGCCTACTTCAAACTTACCAGTCACTCAACAGATGTTTACTGATTCCTGCTATGCACCGAAAATAACTGACCTCAACTTTCTAAGGCATTGGCTCTCTTTAGGCCCCAGACAAATCCTAGGTCATCTCTACTCCTGCCAAAGTGTAAGCACCGCCAACAGTCACTGATACCTGGATGGATTTCCAACTATATCACCCTCTGAATGCATATAATATTAATCATTCTTCACTCAAATACCTCTTTTCTAAAGAAGTACTCAGGCATAGCTATACTTAGAATGCTGCTACAAGCAGTTGGGGAAATGAAACAATCCTGCCAACAGAAGACTCCTTTACACCAACATAGAAGAGAGAATAGGCATTATTATTAAAGAATAGGCAGATCAGATTTGCACACATGTAAGATAGCACAGAAGTGACTACAAAGCCTGAATCAAATTTCACAAAAATTTAGGCAGTGGCATGAAAGAAGAAATAATGAAAAACTGTCTTATCTCCTTGAGAGATAAAATAGATGCACCTTATAATTGTCTCCTGTGTACCTTAGACTTAGAAGGTATGTATTTACAGCTCTCAGAATCAGAAAGCCCATGATCTTACACTATAAAATCAAAAGGTTGGGCTTCTTATCAAGCCTATTATGTCTTCAAGGAGACACCCTAAAAAAAGAAGAGAGTCGGCCGGGCGCAGTGGCTCATGCCTGTCATCCCAGCACTTTGGGAGGCTGAGACAGGCGGATCACCAGAGGTTGGGAGTTCAAGACCAGCCTGACCAACGTGGAGAAACCCTGTCACTACCAAAAATACAAAATTAGCCAGGCGTAGCGGCACATGTCTGTAATCCCAGCTACTCAGGAGGCTGAGGCAGGAAAATCACTGGAACCTGGGAGGCGGAGGTTGTGGTGAGCCTAGAGCCAAGATCACGCCATTACACTCCAGTCTGGGCAACAAAAGCAAAACCCTGTCTAAAAAAAAAAAAAAAGAAAGTCACCTCTTTCCTAAAGAAAATTTCATCATTTTATCCTTACATGGCTTGAAGGTCCAGATTGTAAAAATGACCCACACTGCCAAGTTGAAGATCCCTGAAATTCTTTTTTATCCCGAAGTTCTGTACAGGATATTTTACACAGGACATACAAAATTTTAAGCCTCCAAAGAAGGGCATTTTTGCAATAAAAATTTATTTAATCCAAAGATTACTTACTATCATCAAACAAAAATCAGGCCTAAATGGAAAATGATATCTGGAGAAGGAAAGAGGGCAGATGGGGGCTTACCAAGTCTGGAAAGAAAAGGAATGGCATAAAATTAAATGGTTTAGAAAAGTACCATATAAATGTTGCTGGTTTTATAAGTTTATCAAGAATCAACACTATTCAGAAGTGTGTGTGCATGCATGCACACACACATACCCATGTGCTCAGATACATGGCTCATGCATGTATCTCGTGCATATATCATTTATATTTATACTTTTTAAACTAACATTTTATGATAGCATAATTTATTGACCTGATAGTGTTCTGTTTTTTATTTTGATTTTTGTTATGCTAAGATGAGAAAGAATGAGAATGGAATATAAGAATGGAATTTGGTCTCAGCATTTTCCTCTGGTCGTCCTTTTTGTCATTTTAGTACATCTGCAGGGCTTACCACAAATTTGCTTAAAGACAAATTCTTTTTCAGGCTTTTGTATACCTGAGTGGACCTCTACCTCCAAAGCTGCTTGAGTCAGCCAGAAAGTTATCAGTGAAATCATGTTGTCGGGATAGCAACTTGTTAACGCCAAGCAACAACTCAGGTGCAGCTGTTTGAGAGAGGAGCTGAGCCCCTGCTAAAGCTAAATTTCCCACGATGCACCCTGAATTAGCATTGGTGCCAGAAGGCGAGGCCAAGTTCACAACGTCTGCAAAATGGCAACAGTGCAGGGTATTCAGTTTTGTTTTGATTTTGGGTTTTGGTTGTCACTGGATATAATACCTCAGTAGATTTTAACCCTCGGCTTGACTCCTCTGCTACAATTCAGCTTAAGAGAAAATCCACCCTGGTCTTCACAGGAGTGAATAGGCACCCCAGTCCAGACACCCCACAAATTAGCGGTACTGACATGTACTTTCTTTGCTATCAAATGGCAAGCCCTTCAGCTCCGGCTGCAAGGATTAGCAGCTAAAGACAAGCTGTGCTGGCTAATGAGTTTACTCTGTTGGGTCCCCTCGCACCCAGGTACTGCTGGCTGAGCTAAGAGGAGTTACCTGGGGACTTCCCATTCCCCCGCCAGTGTCGAAGGGGAAGCCAGAATGGGGGTATTCTGTAAGAAGAACATTTGTTGAAATCTCTTTTTTAAGAATAAAACTTTCAGGCATTGAAATCTTGTTGATAAACAAACTCTAATATCTAGCAAGGCGTTCCTTTCACATTCTGTTAGCACAGTTCTTTCATAGAAATCAGAGTAGATTTATTTGCAGCAAGCTAGCCATACCAGGGTCATTTCTAAACATTAACTTTTGCCTGAAGCATATTGTATTTGGGAGTCTGAAACAGGGGACAAATTCTCTACCTAGTGAAAATTATGCATACCCAAACTCATCTTCAAAACTCAAATCACTTTCTAAACAAATTATCTAAATTGGCAATGATTAACTTTTCTAACATTTCATATTCTGTCTAAAGAACACATGGTAATCTGTGATTATATCTGGGTACTGGAATTGTGAAAGACAATGTTTTCCTATTTTTCTATATTTTAGTCAAAACAATGCATGCATTTTTGTGGGAAGTGTTTTGTTTGGGATTTGGAGATGAATCTTTTTTATGTATTTTTCTTTTGAGTATGGCTAGCTTTCCCAAAGCTCACTGCCTTTTTGTGTCTTCCATTCTGAGAGGGTCTCGGGCATCACCTGAGCCAGCCAGATTTTCAACACAGCCAGTTGTAGCACATAGAACTAACTTTATTGCCTCGTCTGGCTGTAATTTAGGAGAGAGCTCAAATCTGTTGAATCAGATACCCAGGGGCAACTCCAAAAGGGAGGGGAACTCACCAGGTTTATTGCACTCGTTGGAAAAAGGCAAAATGACTGAGTGCAGCCAAGATACACCAAGGGTGACACTTTTATATAGGGATCAGCAATTTAATTTGTCTTTGCATTTTATGAATTGCAGGCAGAGATGTATTCGCAGAGAAATACACCAGCATTTTTTAAAGCGATTAATTAAGCATGCAATTTATATGAAAACAATTTACTGCAGGACATTATCAGGGCACCCAAAATGCTCATGCAATTTCCTTGCCTTCTAATTTGTAGACATAATTTATTTTGATTGTGCAATTAGGAAAGGAGACCTTTATTAATTTTGGTGCAAGTCTAAAGAACTAAGACCAATTTAGCAGCCTTAGTGTAAAAAAGGAAGGCGTGGCCTTGGGCTCTGGCATAGCGGATAAGCGTTCTGAATCCAAAGCCGTGGAATCACATGTATTTTTGTTCCTGACTTTCTTCAACAGGTCATTTAACCAGTCTGAGCTTCAGCTTTTTTTTTTTGTATACATATGAAATGGAGCTGGAAAGATCCCTCCTCCAGGATTGGCATTTTATGGCAGATTTGGAGGGTCTGTCCCTCCAGTTTGTCTTAGTCATGGCAGGCTGCCCCATAATTGGCCATACTGTGTGGCCTCGACCCTCCCGAGGCCTCGCCTTCAAGGTAAAGACAATTCCATTGCCTGCAGCAAATTCTCCATAGGGCCCTTGCCTGCGGACTCCCTGACCCCCATGCTCACAGGTGCCCAGAATGAAGGCAGACAAGAGCCTGCATTGGATTTTCATTTTATAAGAAGCAAATTTTCAGGATGGAAATGGAGCCCATGCCCCTATTTGCCTAGTCCTATAACAAACCAAAATATCAGTTCAAATCTTCAAAATTTTACTAGTTATTTTCAAATCATAAAGCCCCCAAACAGGTGAGTTTTTTTTAGGATTTGGGGAAAACTATCACATCCTAACAGAAAAATCTCCCAAGGCCCACCAGCAGTGAAAAGCAAATTCATGGCTTCTGGTCACTGCCCCTTTACCCCACACCATCAAATACAGAAACGGGGTATGTCCATTTTCACGCTGATGATCAAGACATAGCCAAGACTGGGAAGAAAATGGGGTTTAATGGACTTACAGTTCCACATGGCTGGGGAGGCCTCACTATCAAGGTGGAATGCAAGGAGGAACAAGTCACATCTTCCGTGGATGGCGGCAGGCAAAGTGAGCTTATGCACAGGAACTCCCCTTTTTAAAACCTTCAGATCTCCTGAGACTTATTCACTATTGCGAGAACAGCATAAGAAAGACCTTCCCCCATGATTCAGTTACCTCCCACTGGGTCCCTCCCGTGACACATGGGAATTGTTGTGGGAGTTACAATTCAAAATAAGATTTGGGTGGGAACACAGCCAAACCATATCAAAGGGAAAGGGGACCAAGGAAGTGGAAATGCACTAGGCCTCACCCTAGAGTGCCTCCCTAGGTTCTGTCACACCAGGGCCAGAACAGCCCCAGCAAAAGTTGGTATGTTTATTCCCATCTTGCAGATGAGCGGCCGGAGCTTAGAAAGGCTAGTTAGAAGCCAATTCCAATTAACTGCAGAGCCTAGGCTCTTTCCACTCCACCACTCAGGCTGTGGGCTCCCCTGGGAATACAAAGAGGCCACGTGGTCCTTTCCCACTTGCGAGCCTTCCTTTCGGGTGACGGCCTTAAAAAGACATTTTACCTATGTTCTGAATTCCAAGTGACACTTAGCCTGTGTTTGCTAAGCATTAGGAAACTTAGTGATAGGTCAGTCTTTGACCTTTCCTTGGTGATTGATAAACCACCATTTTTATAACATTATCAATGGCAGTTAATCGTTTCCATAGTACATACACAATAGTTATTTACATATGTAACCTAGACTTTACCAGTGTGGGCTCACCACGTAAGGTTACATTTTTCTTTCATACACAAATTACAATGCCACGAAATCCCCACTTATCCAGATTAGCAGAATATCTGAGCGTTCCCCCTTTCACATGAAACAGCTCCCTCCTTGGTATGATCGAAACTCCCAAGTGTGCTCACTCAGTCCTCAGATTCAGTCTGGGTTCTCTTGTTTTAAGGGTAAATGTGGATGGAGTGAGCAAGCCGAAGGAAGTGCCTCCTTCACGGCTGAGGTTGACACTATTACCAAATCAGGAAGGTGCCACTGGGAACTGGAACCGGCGCAGGAATAACCTGGGAATGAGAAATAATGCCCATTGGCTGCCACTGTTGCTGTTGCTTACAATGGAGTAGGCAAAACCCCACTCCATTCTAATGTCATTTTCAGCCCACTTTAATGCCTTTCCATGAGGGACACAATGTCACCACCCAAACCAAAGAGGCTCCCAAAGCTGACACCTCCAATGCCCTCTGCCTAACTCCTTGGACCCTACCCCAACAATAGAGGGCCCCACCAATCCCAACCTGAGGTTCCAATTGTTGTGTTCTTAGCTCTTTCAGCTCACCCATTGTTTTCCCCAAGGCAGACCACATCCTGGACCAGCGTTTCTAGTATCAGCCAGAAACTGTCCCCAGAAACAGTTCACTTAACCTGGTGTTGTGTTGGGGTCCCTCATTCACACTCCTTTCTCCCTTAGGGCAATTTCATCTCAGAGCTTCTGCTGACCTTCCCTGTTCTCTGACCTAGATTGGTATGTAGGTCAGGTAACTAGGTACCCCAGTTCATCAGAATTTCCAAAGGCTCCTGGGGCACCCTGTAAATTCATGGAATGACATTAAAGTGAAGTGGGGTTTTGCCAGATACATAAATACCTTAAAGGGGTCACTTGGTAGTCCTTCCCAGAACAAAGACAGACTGCCCAGGAGTGAATAAATGTTGCCCTCTAAAGAAAGAAAATTGCTTATAATTTTAAAATGACATTTGGCCAAGTTATCAAAAAGTCAATAAATAGAGTTAAAGTCCTGTCTGCCTGGGCACCCTATAGATAAACCTTCTTCTTTTTAGGGCTACATAGGGCACATATTCATCAGGATATGAAAGGTATGTGTCCCCAGTTCTCCTGAGTGTACTATAACAGAAATAAGAATTATCCCAATCACAGTAATGATATTACACATGATTCACTGGCTGCCTACAGTTACACTGTACTAGAAGCTATTATCTTAATCATCACAATAAACTTACAAGGCAGATATTACTATCATTTTCACATTACTGGTGAGAAAACTTCAGCTTACTGAGGTTAAGTGGCAAACTAATAAATGGCAGAGCTATACTCTGAACCCACAACTGTCAGACCTCAAAAGTCTGTTTTCTTGATAATTGGTTAGTTTTGAGTTAGAAACAACCAATTTGGATAAACACCTTTATAACATCCAAAGGCTGGATGACCTTTGGCAAAATACATTTTCTTTGATCATCTATGTCCTTTAAGTAAATAGAACTAATAATGACCACCTTCTAGGGTTTTGTTAGGGGGAAAAAAAGTGCAATAATGTGAAAAGAACTATGTAAATCATAAAACGCACAAAATATGACTGATATTTTATTTTGTCTCTTGGTAACCAGGGCAGCAACATGATGAAAATAGACCCTGGAAATCTTGATGACCATAGGCGTCACGTTGATGACAAAGGATGATTGCCTTCATGCCCTGACAACCTGGGGAGACAGGAGGAACATGCTAACACACCTAAGACATTGTAGTAGACACTTGTCACTTGCGGCTGCAGAGCTTTTGGTAATTCTCCTCATGGAGAATCCCACCTTCTCAACATAGACTCAAAAAACCAATAAAGCTATTTCCTAACCCTCTTTGCTCTTTAGAGAACAGACTTGTAATACAGATGCTATCACCCAGACCCACCCAAATAAGACTGATTCTGAAGCAATATGAGAGGGGTGAAAGAAAACATGTCTATTTTGCTGGTAATTTTGGCAAATTTCTGGAGGTATGGGTAGTGCTGACAGCAAGATTTGGGGGTAAAGGAATGACAAAAACACCCTGATGGCAGCAGATAAACCTGGCTCTGAGGTTGGTGGTGGCAGAGGCCCCCTGTCCAGGCCGGTTCTGCAGTGTGGTTCTGAAATGCAAACTCAGCCAGGATGCTGTGCAGCCTTCCAGTGATCCTCTGTGTTTTCTAATAATCTTGAATAAATTCATTTCTGCTCAAACCTGCTAAAGAGGATTTTGTGTCTGCAACTAAGAACTAAAGCAGCACTTAGAGCTTCTCGCCTATCAATTACACGAGGGAAGAGTAATTGTTTGGAGAAGACTGACATGTTTGTTTCATTTAGGATGACCCAGCTCAGCTGCTGCCAAAGGGAGTTCTCTGGCAGGTGATAAAGTGGCTGACAATGTGAGTGAAGACAACAGAAGCTACCTACTAAGTGCCAATCAGTGCACAGATCGGCAGCCTCGGCGGGTTGTTGGACACACGTTTTCTAATCTATATGGTCATCCTGAAAGGTAAGTAATATTACCACCACTCTACAGCGGAGAAATCTGAAGCTTAGGCAGGTTAAGTGAATTGTGGAGAGACATACAGCCAGTTAGTGCAGAAGCCAGTCTTCAAAGAAAGTCCCTCTGGCTGCAAAGACATAAGAATGATACAATGAACTTTGGGGACTCTGGAGAAAGGATGGGAGTGGAGTGAAGGATAAAAGTCTACAAACTGGCTACAGTGTATACTGCTCAGTTGATGGGTGTACCAGAACTTCAGAAATCACTACTAAAGAACCTATTCATGTAATCAAACACCACCTGTTCCCTAAAAACCCATGGAAATAAAAATAATAAGTCAATAAAAAGCCCCTCTGCTTCCAACACCTGCCATTTTCCCCCTATCACACTCTGCGATGGAGTGTGGACTTAGACCTAAGTATTTCCAGGTGCCTGAGGATCAGCTTCCCCCCAAAGAAACACAGAAATCACCTGCTTTTAAAGATTTATCTACTGTTGTCTAATGACTCTAAAAACAACTAGCTCTCAATATTTTGTTATCCATATAGGATATTTCTTGCAAGCAGGTTTATTTAATCTGAAAGAATAAAGATTGATTTTCCTATTACTCATTCTAGTGATTTTATGTATTTAAATTACAAACTTTTCGAAGAGGCTATTCTATATAATGAAAGGTAAGAGGCATCTATTTAAGGACCAAAGTATTCAACAGTTAGTGGAGGTGGTGTTTAAAAATATCGCTTTTTGAGGTTTTATTTTTTTCCAATTTTGAGGAAAGTGAGAGTGAAAAAGTCAGAAGTGTTTTTCTTTCACCATGAGCCAGACAGCAATGAAAACACAGGGACTCACTAAGCAGAAGAGCCAAAGAAGGTTCAGAAAGGAAGTCGTCTCTCCCCAGCCCCTCCCCCACACGCCGCTGCTTGGCAATGGCTCTGTGATGGGTGCAGCCCGCAAGCCGGGTGTCTCCACTTTTATTGCCTTCATTTTGTGAGAAGAAAATTATTTACTGTTTAATGACAAGAAAACATTGCCCAGGTCGAATAAGATATCTTGGGGAAATAAAACCAACCATTCCACAGTACAATCATTTTGACAGGAATCCTCAAAGTAGGTCAGTCATTTCTTACAGTTTAAGAATCTGGAAATCCAGGAGTATTTGTGTAAAAGGGAAGGTTATAAAGTATGTTACATCAATGGGATACATTTCCTTGATTCTGACATGTCACAGCTTTTCAAATGCTCCATTGTATTATCAACAGCTTCTTAGAGACAAAACAAAAAAGGAATTTTATTTAAAATGAACGTGTTGCTTTTAAGATGTACCCCAATTTCCTGAAAATAAAACTTATTTTTTACAAGAAGCCTATTTTAGATTCTAGGAAATACGATCACTATAACTACATTCATCCCTCAATTTGGGGATTTATTTCTTTGAAATTTTTATTGGAGATTTTAGCTTTTCTTGTGAGGTTTTATTAACATCATGAAGACTTGTAAGTTGAACAAAATACACATATATATATATATGTATTTATATTTGGAGATCCAGATAAATTACCTGGAAACATCCACCCACACTAAAATGATACTTACAGAGAAAGACTAAAACATTGATAGTCTCTCATTTTTTTCTTTCTTTCTATTAATTAAGACTCTTGGGTCACAAGTAACTAATTCAAGTATTAAACCAAAAGGAGCATTTTATTGTAAGGATATAGAGAGGTGCTTCATTAATCCCAAAGGCAAAAACAGTTCTTAATAAAGAGACAGAAGCCAGCAACTGGAAAATGGGAGAATCTTAAGAAATATCCTCTCTATTTTTCTTGCCTCTGCCCTTTTCTGCATAGCTTAATTCTTGTCTTTCCTTGAAGACAGTCTTCTTTCTTTCTCATCCCTAGGGTAGGGTTTGGCCAGCACTCTAGAGTTTACTTTTCTAGGTTCAAAATTTCCCATTACCAGAAAAGAGACTTAAATTGCCTAACCTGAGACAAATGTCCTTTATTCCTTGGAGGAGAAGTGAGTAGAGGAAGCTGGGCCATGTATTGGTGCCAGGGACCCACCTGTGTGAATGTCATGAGACAGGGGAATATAGTTCTCAAAAAAGGGAGAGCAGCTCACAAGCTGGGCATTCTGTCCCTCAAGCCCAGCTCCAGAACTCCTAAACCTTTAAGTTCAGAGCCACCTTCTTTGCCCAGCAGCTCACACATTCCAGACAAACAGCTTGGGATACCAGCAAATGACTGCATATTTAGGTGAGCTCCTGAAGAGGGATGGTGCTTGCAGTAGTGATAAGCCCCAGACATCCAACTTGGAAGACTTTACTATTCCTTTAAGCACATATCTTTTGAATGAATGGTAGCATTTGGCATTTGTAAGACCAACCTCCATGCATTTTTGCTATTTCAATTACTTGTAAATCAAGACACACAAGTTTTTGTTTTCTTACTAAAATTCCTGAGATTTTGCCAATAAAATGGGTGCCTGAATATAATGTGTATGTGAAATTACAGTCCCCAAAGCTGAGAGTCAGCAATTTGCCCCCGAATCAGCACCGCACCTGCACCTGAGATTCAACACCTGGGCATAATACATGTGCCATGTGATGCGGCACTCAGTTTGGGCTTTTCGCTTTTGTGATTTTACCTATTTAAAAAAAAACAACTATGACAGACACAGGGCCAAAATTAGCCATTTTGAATAGTCAAGGTGAAAATTACCTACTTTTAATGTATGGCATATTTTGACACATGATTTGTATTATTCCATTATTTGGAAAAGGTTGTGTTTTCTGATATGCTTTAATTATTTTTATCATCCTTGTAACTTTTTCTTTTTAATTGTCTGTTTTGTTTAGGATATTAAAATATCTGTAAAAACATCAATGATGTTAGAATTATGTTGGGAAGAAACCAGCAGATATTCATTGTCTAGAAAGAATTCTTCTCACTGATCTAGTTCAACATGAATGGTTTTCCCCAAAAGGAATGGCTAGAATGGAGCAGCTGTTGCCTTGGGCTGGCCAGAGGTTCTCACAGCCTCTCACCTTCCCCTTTGTACCAGGAAGTCTCTCAATTGAAGGACTTTGCCCTGTACTTGGACCTTCATGACCTGTCTTAGAAAAGAAATCAGGGACTTTCTTGAGTCACACAGAATCCTAAATCCTAGGACAAGGACACTGAAAATCCTTGATGCTGACATGTGTCCTTTGAGTAGGAATCCTTCTACAGAAATTGGTGGTTGCATTAACAACTGCTTGAGGGGAAGGAAAAAGAGGCAGGATCAAGACAGCCTGTAACATGGAAACTATAGCCAAAGTAATCAAACAGAGCAGGAAAAACAGAAGAAAAATGAACAGTGGTGTTCTGATCCTGTGCAGGGGGGAGATGAAGCTAAAGCTAGATTTGAATAATACCTTAAAGACAGTTTCTTTTGCTGTGGTTTCTTCCTTAAGGGTTGAAGTCTTGTAGTCAATAGGTACAATTGCTCAGCTACACCATGATATGAGGGAGATGGGAACAGTGGGCGGCATCGCCAGCTGACTACTTCAAAAGTAGCTTCACAGAGTGGGCTACTTTTATACTACTTTACTGAATTTTCTAGAATCCATTTTTCAGAGCTGGACTCATAATGACTGAACTCTAAGTCTAATATCTGAAACCGGAATACCTGTTTATTCACAGGGGACAAAATGTCAAAAGTCCCATACACTCAGACCACTGGTCTGGGTGTTCTCTTCCTGTAGGTATATTAACTACCCAGGGAACAAAGTTGTAATTGCAAAGTAACTTGGTGAACATAGGATCAAAATAAAGAGAATTAATGTTATGAAGTGGATGTTTAATAGCTTCAGGCTGAAATTACATAATGTATTCATCTCTATACCAGGATTATTAAACTTGTCCTCAGACAGGTGCATCCCCACACTTGTGTGTGCTCAACTGCTCTCCTTTTCCAGAATAGTCAACTTCACTCCTGTGCTCTCCCTATCCTAGGCTTTCTTTGCTGATCAACACTGCTTCTGACTGATATAGACTTTTTTTGACATGTTATCAGTTTCAGCAATTTTTCTGTCTGGCTTTATAAACATGGGAGATACTCTCTTTTGTATAGAAAAAAATTAATTGCATGTTTGTTTTGTTTGTTTATTTCAGAGACAGGGTCTTGCTCTGTCACCAAACCTGGAGCACAATGAAATGATCATGGCTCGCAGCAGCCTCAACCTCCCTGGCTCAAGCAATCCTTCCACGTCAGCCTCCCAAATAACTGGGATTACAGTATACATCACCATGCCTGGATAATTTTTTTTTTTTAGAGAGACAAGGTCCCACTATGTAGCCCAGTCTGGTCTCAAACTCCTGGGCTCAAGCGATCCTCCCACCTCAGCCTCCCAAAGTGCTGGGATTACAGGCATGAGCCACCACACTCAAGCTACATGCCTGTTTTAAATGTTTAACTCTCAGTCAGCAATATTGTTTATTTTACTTCCAGATTGTTGGAAAATCTCTTATGATGCCTATAGAAACTTGAAATGCTGTCCATTTGTGCTACTTTGGGCTTTCAGGACCCTTGGTATTTTATCTTTCAGGCTTTCTAAGCTTGACACTGTATAGCCGAGAGTCAAAGACAATGAGTATCACATCACCAGCCTGTCCTGAGCCTTTGGGACGCAGTATGCTCTGATGATCTCACCTGTTTATTTATGAATCCCATCAGTTTCTTCTGTAGTTTACAAGAGGTTGGTGGGATGACACACACAGGATAACTGAGTAAACTTCTACATAAACAGCATCTGCAATTGCAGATACAAGAATTAGTTCCATTATGGAAATATGATAAGTAGGAGTGCTGTACCAATAATTGGAAAGGTAAAGATTCAGGGCTTAAGAAAATCAAAAAGGAATAAAAGAATGAGATAGAAGTCCAGATGGCCTCAACATTAATACATTCAGTTTTCAAACAACTAACATACTCATATGTGTGTGTGTTTGTGTAATACTAATATATTTCCACACTTGGATGTTCATATCTCAGGTGCAAAATGACTGCTCAAACTCACCTCCCAGCCGATTGCTTCATTTCAGCAGCCTCACTATATTTGTGTGCACTGCACAATTTATGCAATTACTCATTTTTTATACTTTTACCCATTATTTTATAGATAAGAGTAAAAAGAAATATTAAATGTCTGACACTAGCAATAAAATGCATAGCTTTCACACGCAACCTAGTTGAGGAAAGAAGGAACTTATCAGCCATGCAAATAGTAGAAAATCATTAGTCTGAATTGAATTCCTGCTGAACATAAGCCAACTGAATGTGTGTTCAGTTGTAAAGAAAAATTTAAAAAAGAAAGAACATCTAAATCGTGCTAGAAATGTAACCTTGAACATTACATACTGAAGGCAAGATGTAATCAAGACATTGAAAATATTTTTTGCTCTTTGTGACTGAGATTCTCTTATAAAGTTTGTTTGCTGTTCAACTTTCATATATTTCTCTTTCTTGCATGTTTTCAAGTATATATTAAACTTGAAAGATATTTTTCAGCATTTGCTGAAAAACAAAAACAAATTAATGAAATACTCAGAGGCCTTGACACTACATTCTTTAGCAAGAGAAGGGCTGAAATATAGGTGAGCCATGTCAAAACTTTCTATTACATTGTGGTAGCAAAGCTTGGCCTAAGATGAGCAAAGTGGAGGGAATCACTACGAAGGAAGATATTTCCCCTTTAGCAATGGTGAGCTGATTGTGTTAGTCAAGGTTATACACAGCAGATTGTGCTGTCTCTCTGAAGATGTGATCACACCAGGAAGCATAAGTCAAACAGTGAGCTTCTTCTTAAAAGCTGGTCTCCTAGCCATGTTTCACTGATTAATGAGTACCTTGGCATCAGAATCTAAAAGTTGAGAGATCATGAAAGAGAGTAGAACTCCTAGAACCAGCATCACCATCTGTCTGAAGCCTACTTTTACACTTCCCCTACATTATGTATCAAAATCCCAAAATTATCATATCTCAAACTTTATTCATTTAAAGAAAAACACAGCATTATCATGAATAGCAGTAGTCACAATCAAAGAAATTAAGGAAATTAAGGAATTTAGGAAATTAGGAAATTAAGGTAAAGAGAGGTCAGATCTAATAGAATTTAGGTGTCCTCAGACTCAATATTACCTTTGGCTTTAGTTTGTGTGAATTTTGAAAAGACAGAATTCAAATGTTATATTTTGTGCCACTCAGTGCACAGGTAGTACAACCCATGTTGTTACCACCTAAGATCTGAAGAACATATTACAATACCAAGTAGAGTATTAGAAAAGACATGAAGAAATGGCAGCTTCCATACTTGGCTGGTGTGGGATGTAAATTAGTAGAAATACAGGAGAGCAGTTTAACCATATATCCAAGGGAATATCCTTAAGAAGTAAAAATAAATGAATTAGAGCTAAGTCTCTCACCATGCACAGATCTCAAACATTTAATGTTAGAGAAAGCTACATATAACATCACTTATCTAAAGTTTAAGACATGAGAACAACGATGAATTTTAACAGATAGATACGTGTAAACTAAAGGCAGACTACTATGGAAGGAAAGGATATGAATCGACTTCAAGGTAATGGTTATTCTGGTGGAGAAAGAAAGAGAAATGAGACTGAAAGGGGTTAAAAAAGAATTTAACCTGGTTTTGTAATGTTTTATTTATTAAGAAATAAAAATCCTAAGGAAATAAGAAAAATAAGATTTCTTTAAACTGGATAATGACAGATTGCAAACACACATTTATTTTCACTCCCTTCCAAATCCCAATAAAATGATAATAAATGTAATTTTAAGGCAGAAAATCTAAAAAGGGAAAGATAATGGGAAAAGAGACAACAGAAACAAATTTTAAAAGCTGGAAAGCAGATGGGCTTTTCTGACTTCGAAGAACTGAGAAATGAAAATCCTGTACTGACCATGGAGAAGCAGAAAAACAGCTTGATTTTCTCTGCAGGCCCCCTAAGAAAGTTTAGATGCTTTTCCATCTGTTTGTGTCCCCCCTTATTTCCTTGAGCAGTGGTTTGTAGTTCCCCTTGAAGAGGTCCTTCACATCCTTTGTTAGTTGTATCCCTAGGTATTTTATTCTCTTTGTAGCAATTGTGAATGGGAGTTCACTCTTGATTCAGCTCTCTGTCTGTTATTGGTGTATAGGAATACTTGTGATTTCTGCACATTGATTTTGTATCCTGAGACTTTGCAGAAGTAGCTTATCAGCTTAAGGAGATTTTGGGCTGAGACGATGGGGTCTTCTAAATATACAATCATGTCGTCTGCAAATAGAGACAGTTTGACTTCCCCCTTTCCTAATTGAATACCCTTTATTTCTTTTCCTTGCCTAATTGCTCTGGCTAGAACTTCCAATACTATATTGAATAGGAGTGGTGAGAGAGGGCATCCTTGTCTAGTGCCTGCTTTCAAAGGGAATGCTGCCAGTTTTTGCCACTTTAGTATGATATTGGCTGTGGGTTTGTCGTAAATAGCTTTTATTATTTTGAGATATGTTCCATCGATACCTAGTTTATTGAAAGGGCTGTTGAATTTTGCTGAAGGCCTTCTCTGCATCTATTGAAATAATCATGTAGTTTTTGTCTTTGGTTCTGTTTATGTGGTGGATTATGTTTATAGACTTGCATATGTTGAACCAGCCTTGCATCCCCAAGATTAAGCCTACTTGATCATGATGGATAAGCTTTTTGATGTGCTGTTGCATTCGGTTTTCTAGTGTTTTGATTTTTACATCTATGTTAATCATGGATATTGGCCTGAAGTTTTCTTTTTTAGTTGTGTTTCTGCCAGGTTTTGGTATCAAGATGATGTTGGTATCATAAAATGAGCAAGGGAGGATTCCCTCTTTTTGCATTGTTTGAAATCATTTCAGAAGGAATGGTACCAGCTCCTCTTTGTACATCTGGTAGAATTCAGGTGTAAACCCGTTTGGACCTGAACTTTTTTGGTTGGTAGGCTATTCATTGCTGCCTCAACTTCAGACCTTGTTATTGGTCTATTCAGGGATTCAACTTCTTCCTGGTTTAGTCTTGGGAGGGTGCAAGTGTCCAGGAATTTATCCATTTCTTCCAGGTTTACTGGTTTATGTGCATAGAGGTATTTGTAGTAATCTCTGATGGTAGTTTGTGTTTCTGTGGAATCGGTGGTGATATCCCCTTTATCATTTTTTATTGCATCTATTTGATTCTTCTCTCTTTTCTTTTTTATTAGTCTGGCTAGCAGTCTATCTATTTTGTTGATCTTTTCAAAAAAACAGCTCCTGGATTTATTGATTTTTCAAAAAACCAGCTCCTGGATTATTGATTTTTTGTGTATCTCTCTCCTTCAGTTCTGCTTTGATCTTAGTGATTTCTTGTCCTTTGCTAGCTTTTGAATTTTTTTAATCTTGCTCCTTTACCTCTTTCAATTTTGAAGATAGGGTGTCAATTTTAGATCTTTCTTTGCTTCTCATGTGGGCATTTACTGCTATAAATTTCCCTCTAGATACTGCCTTAAATGTGTCCCAAAGATTCTGGTACATTGTGCCTTTGTTCTTATTGGTTTCTAAGAACATCTTTATTTCTGCCTTCATTTCATTGTTTATCCAGTTATCATTCAGGAGAAGTTGTTCAGTTTCCATGTAGTCTGTGCAGTTTTGGGTGGCTTTCTTAATTCTGAGTTCTAATTTGATTACACTGTGGTCTGAGAGACTGTTTGTTATAATTTCCATTCTTCTGCATTTGCTGAGGAGTGATTTACTTCCAATTATGTGGTCAATTTTAGAGTAAGTGTGATGTGGTGCTGAGAATGTATATTCTGTGGATTTGGGGTGGAGAGTTCTGTAGATGTCTATTAGGTCCGCTTGGTCCAGATCTGCGTTCAAGTCCCGGATATCCTTGTTGATTTTCTGTCTTGTTGATCTGTCTAATATTGACAGTGGAGTGTTAAAGTCTCCCACTATTATTGTGTAGAAGTCTATGTCTCTTTGTAGGTTGTTAAGAACTTGCTTTATGTATCTGGATGCTCCTGTATTGGGTTCATATGTATTTAGGATAGTTTGCTCTTCTTGTTGCATTAATCCTTTTACCATTATGTAATGCTCTTCTTTGTCTTTTTTGATCTTTGTTGGTTTAAAGTCCTTTTTATCAGAGACTAGGATTACAACCCCTGCTTTTTTTTTTTTTTTTTTTTCTCTCCATTTGCTTGGTAAATCTTCTTCCATCCCTTTATTTTGAGTCTATGTGTGTCTTTGCATGTGAGATGGGTCTCCTGAATACAACATACCTACCCAGTTTGCCAGTCTGTTGAAAAAACATTCCAAGCTCCCAGTTAGGAAGAATCAATATTGGAAAAATGGCTATACTGCCCAAAGTAATTTATAGATTCAATGCTATCCCTATCAAACTGCCATTGACCTTCTTCACAGAACTGGAAAAAAAAACACTTTAAATTTCAGATGGAACCAAAAGAGAGCCCACATAGGCAAGACAATCCTAAGCAAAAAGAATAAAGCTGGAGGCATCATGATACCTGACTTCAAACTATACTATAAGGCTACAGTAATCAAAACAGTATGGTACTGGTACCAAAACAGAGATATAGACCAGTGGAACAGATCAGAGGCCTCAGAAGTAATGCCACACATCTACAACTATCTGATCTATGACAAACCTGACAAAAACAAGCAATGGAGAAAGGATTCCCTGTTTAATAAATGGTGTTGGAAAAACTGGTTAACCCTGTGCAGAAAGCTGAAACTGGACCCCTTCTTGACACCTTACATAAAATTAACTCCAGTTGGATTAAAGATTTAAACATAAGACCTAATACCATAAAAACCCTAGAAGAAAACCTAGGCCAAACCATTCAGGACATAGGCATAGGCAAGGACTTCATGACTAAAACACCAAAAGCAAAGGCAGCAAAAGCCAAAATAGACAAATGGAATCTAATTAAACTTAACAGTTTCTGCACAGCAAAAGAAACAATCATCAGAGTGAATCAGCAACCAACAGAATGGGAAAAAATTTTTGCAAACTACACATCTGATAAAGAGCTGATATCCAGAATCTACAAAGAACTAAAGCAGATTTACAAGAAAAAAAAACAAACAAACCCATTCAAAAGTGGACAAAGGACATGAACAGACACTTTTCAAAAGAAGACGTTTATAAGGCCAACAAACATAAGAAAAAGTGCTCATCATCACTGGTCATTAAAGAAATGCAAGTCAAAACCACATTGAGATACCATCTCATGCCAGTTAGAATGGCGATCAACAAAAAAATCTGGAGACAACAGATGCTGGAGAGGATGTGGAGAAATAAGAATACTTTCACACTGTTGGTGGGAGTGTAAATAGTTCAACCATTGTGGAAGACAGTGTGGAAATTCTTCAAGGATCTAGAAATAGAAATTCCATTTGACCCAGCAATCCCATTACTAGGTATATACCCAAAGGATTATAAATCATTCTATTATAAAGACACATGCACGCGTATGTTCATTGCAGCACTGTTTACAATAGCAAAGACCTGGAACCAACCCAAATGCCCATCAATGATAGACTGGACAAAGAAAATATGGCACATATACAACATGGAATACTATGCAGCCATAAAAAAGGATGAGTTCATGTCCTTTGTAGTGACATGGATGAATCTGGAAACCATCATTCTCAGCAAACTGACACTGGAACATAAAACCAAACCCCGCATGTTCTCACTCATAGGTGGGTTTTGAACAATGAGAACACATGGGCACAGGGAGGGGAACATCACACACTGGGGTCTGTTGGTGGGTGGGGGGCTAGGGGAGGGACAGTGGGGGCTTGGCTGGTTGGGGAGGGATAACATTGGGAGAAATGCCTGATATAGGTGACGGGGGGATGGAGACAGCAAACCACCATGGCATGTGTGTACCTATGCAACAATCCTGCAAGCTCTGCACATGTACCCCAGAACTTAAAGTACAATTTAAAAAAAAAAGAAAGTTTAGATGCTAGCAATACAAAGTACTAGAAGTATAGGTGACAGTCTGGCCAAAATAGAAGGATTGAAAACAGGAGGATGCTGTGGAAGAAGCAGATAAAAAGTAATAATTAAATTTTTTTTTTATTTAAACGCAGTTAAATCTCAGATTCATACCTCTCTCAGAGAAGCTTGGTGGCTGCCCTACACACTTTACTTGAGAATTTTGAGTTGATTCCCTGAAGAAAGTAAAGCGGGCCAGGCATGGTGGTTCATGCCTGTAATCCCAGCATTTGGGGAGGGTGAGGCAGGAAGCCTGCTTGACTCAGAAGGTCAAGGCTCAGTGAACTATGAATGCACCACTGCACTCCAGCCTGGATGATGGAATAAGATCCTGACTCAATAAAATAAAAAATAAAAAGAATGTAAAACAGAGTCTCTCGGCTAGGAAACCGAGCACAGCAGAGGAATCATATTAAAAACGGGACTAAAGGAGTTCAAGACCAGCCTGGGCAACATAGTGAGACTCTATCTCAAAAAAATTTTTAAATAAAAAAATTAGCTAGGTGTGATGGCATGTACCTGTAGTCCTAGATACTCAGGAGGCTGAGGTGGGAGGATTGCTTGAGCTCAGGAGTTTGAAGCTACAGTGAGCTATGACAGCACCACTGTACTCCAGACTGGGAAACAGTAAGATCCTGTCTCTAAAAAAATTTAATTATAAAAACAGGGCTAATAGAATTTTTATATGTTGCATTGCTAAATCCACAGTCCTCTTCCCTCACTTGTTTCCTAGAACAATGATAGTAGTTAAGTCTATTATCCTTCACACAAGACATTGAAAGCATTTTCTCTAGAGAATGTGACAATCCCACAAAAAAAACAAGATTATCACTTTGGGGGATTCCCCAGCAAAATAGCCTGGAGCTAGATACCCCTGCAGGGACTCTCAGACCTCCTAGACCCCACCTGGGTACTCAGAGGCTTCCTATTAGGCTGCAGTGTTACACTCTAAAACATGAACAGGCAACTCAAGGACATCAGACATCTGAGAAAAAGCCCTAAGCTGAAAGATAGGGATCAAAGCTAATAAGCAGAAAAAAGCAAATTGGAGGAACCAGGATGCATATAAGAAAAAGAAAACTTAAAAAATATATATGTATTATGCTCAGAGAGGTAAGAGATGATGCATTCATTTAAGAAAAGAGAACAAGATGCCATAAAGACATTTCAGAGAACAACCAAGATCATGAAGCAATTAAAAAGAAAAGTGAAAATTGAAAGAAAAGAGATAAGAAAATTAGGGTATCAAACCAGAAAGTCTGACATCCAAATAATAAGAAACCCAGAAAGAAGGAGAGAAAAAGAAGAGAGAAAGTTATCAAATAAATAGTTCAGGGAAATTGCCTGACACAGAAGGATCTGAGTTTCCAGGCTCGAAGAGCGCAGCAAGGGTTCAGGAAAATGGATGAAAACATGACCATATATAGACGCATTATTGAAAAATGTTAGAACATCAGGTTCAAAGAGAAGACCTTACAAGCTCCCAGAAAGGAATATAAAAAATCACTCAAAGATCAGAAATCAAAATACTGTCAGTCTATTCCAGGGGGACTACTCCAGCAACTTTCTCTGTGAAGGGGCCAATAGTAAGTAATATTTTTAGACTTTGCAGGCCACATACAATCTGTTGCATTTTCTGTTTTGTTTTGGAACTTTTTGGTTTTTTTGGTTGGTTTGTTGGTTGGTTTTTACCATCCTTATAAATGTAAAAACCATTTTCAGCTCACAGGCTATACAAAAATAGTTCACAGGTGAGGTAGCAGGTGAGACTCAACTCCAGAGGTGGCGCTCAGACACTGGATCAGATTCAAGACTAGCTAAAACAGAGCCAGGGCAGAAGCAGCTTTCAATCAGACACACCCACCAATGTGCTATGTCAATTTACCATTGCCATGGCAACATCTGAGAGTTACTGCCCTTTTCCATAGCCATGACCCAATGATCCAAAAATTACTACCTCTTTCCTAGAAATTTCTGAATAAACCACCCGTTAGTCTGCATGCAATTTAAAGTGAGTAGAAATATGACTGCAAAACTGTCCTGAGCTTCTACTCTCTGCCTACTGGTTAGGCCTGCTTTTCAGGAGCAGTCACAGAGCTGTAATACCACCAGAGCTGTAACACTGCCTGTTAAACAAAGCTGCTTGTCTTCTACCTCTGGCTTGACCTTGAATTCTTTTCTGAGCAAAGCCAAAATCCCTCAGAGGCTAAACTCCACTTTGGGGCTCACCTGCCCTGTATCACAGGGATGTAGCTTGCTGACTTCAGTCTACTCAACAGTAACACTGGAAGCCAGATGACAGTGAAGCAATGCATTCAGTAGCCTGAGGGAAAATTATTTCCAACCTCTGGCTCTATACCCAGCCAAACTATCCATTAATCTCACAATGAAAAGACAAAGTTAGTCATAGAAGGTCTCCAAAAATGTTTCATCTAAGCACCATCTTTCAGAACACTACTGAGGCATGTGTGCCATCAAAAGGAGAACATAAGTTAGAAAAGAGAAAGAAAATGCCATTACAAAATCTGGGCCCAAATAAGAGAAAGATCAAGGAAATCCAGTGTGGATTAATGAAGACAGGTCTCAGATAAGAATCCATGCCAGGTTAGAGCAGGTTTGAGACTTCAGAAGAAATTTCTTCCAAAAGACAGAATTGATAGAATGCCTAACACAACTAAATAAATTGAGAGGAGATTTAGACAAATGGCTAAGAATTTGGGAGGAATTGAAGATAAATGTAACAAACACTTAGAAAATTAAAGATAATTATTAACCTCAGAGGAAAGAAAAGCTGTGCAACAAAGTTTAAAAAATCACAGAATACCAAATAGTTCAGCTGTGGACAGCATTTACATGGTTATAATAAAAGCAATGGCTACCTGATCTCAAAAATTACAATGTATCAGGATGACAGAGGAATGTGACAGAAAAGGAAAGTAAAAGGAAGGCACATCATTATCTTATTTAGTGGGAATTCCATGTGTATGCCTCAAAAAATTAAAATAGACATATTTTATATATTTCATATAATGATATAAAATACTAAATTAGTCAGCAAAAGGCATTGAAATGGTTGCCTCTGAATTTAGGGAAATGAAAGCAGTTATTTAAACATTTAAAACTAAATGATAAATAGTATTCCCTACCCTGATTTGTCTATATTTAAATACTTTCTATTTTAAAATTTTTATTTTTAAGGAGCATTCTTTATATATCAATACAAAGAGTTGTCAAACACAGTTTGCCTACATCTTCAAAGTTTTATCTTAAAGAATAAAAAAAATATTCTGAGGTTTCTTTAGCAGAAATATTTAAAGAGATACTGTTGATCAAGTTCTTATAGAATCAGAAGTCCCAGAATCTTGCTTCACTGATTTCACCCTCCTATTTTCCTCTAATATGCTTTACTCGTCTGTAAAATCCAGCTAGGCTGGTTTCTTGGGGTCACAAGGGAAAGACACACACAGATTCTTCACTACAGGAAGTTGTTGCAAGAATAAACAGGAACATAAGGAAGAAGAGGAAAGTGCCTCATCAGCACGATCACCCTGTGTATTGGATATTTGTCATATTTTGGCCACCAAGCATCTGAAACACATTCTATATTGGGAAAACTTTTCCTTTTATGGAGAGTCGATAGACCACAAAAGCTGCCTCCACTGTAGCCTGAAAATACCACATACAGTTGACCCTCAGACAACATAGGGTTTAGGGGTACTGACTACCCTACACAGAGTCAAAAATCCACATATAACTTGACTCCCCCAAAATAGCTTCCTGTTAACCAGAAGACTTACCAGTAATATAAACAGTCTATTAATATTTTATGGTATGTGTAATATGTATATATATATAGAGAAAGAGAGAGAGAGAATATTTTATGGTATGTGTAATATATAGAGAGAGGAAGAGAGAAAGAGTATTCTTACAATAAAGTAAGCTAGAGAAAAGAAAGTATTATTAAGAAAACCATAAGAAAGAGAAAATGTATTTACTGTTAATTAGGTGGAAGTGGATCATCATAAAAGTCTTCATCCTCATCATCTTCACATTGAGATGGCTAAGGAAGACGAGGAGGAGAGGTTGGTCTTGCTGTCTCGGGGTGGCAGAGGCTGAAGAAAACCCACGTATAAGTGGACCCGTGGAGTTCAAATTCACGTTCAAAACATGTCGTTCAAGGGTCAACTGTACTCACTTTCCCAGACTCCCTTGTGCAGCTCTCTAATCCTCGAAACAATTGTTTGAGCTGCCCAATTCCTCTTGAATGCAATGCTTTTCTGTGTAAATAAGCCAGAATTGATTTTAACACTTCTACTTCAAACCCCTAGCTATTCATTTCTGGAACTTGGAAGTTAACATCAGTCTGCTCTTAAATGTAGAATCAGCTGACTAAAGGATGGAGGATGGAGGAGGGAGGAGAAAGATGGAGGGATCTGAGGACCCCTGCCTTTCCAGAGGGTTCGTTTAAAACCCTTGTCACATAGATGCAAAATATGTGGCTAGATGTTTGCCTGGTATGCCTTGGGACTTATAAAATGTAGTCACCAAAACTAAGGTATTTTTTTAAAATGGGAAATTTTCAGGTCTTGGCATGTTTTGGCAATTTCTTGCAGCTTTCAGTGAGGTACTATAAGAAAGAGATAAGTTTAACATCAGTGTAAAAGAGTAAAGAACATACAGCTTTGCTATTAAAAGCACTTTCAGTTACCCAAAAGTCCAATAATTTTGAGCCTTTCAAATTTCAAGAAACCAAATTCTCTACCCCAAGCCAATGGTAGCCTAGCATAGACATTGAGACTAAACCTTAGAAAAAGTAAAGATCACAGTTATAGGGAAGCCTGATGGCTCAGGTGTCACCTCATTAAACACAGTACTTTCTCTGTAAAAAAAAATATAGCCAGGGGGCAAAGGTATGAACTGAGCTAGTGCTTCTTCATCTAAGGCCATTGCTTTGAATTGCATCAGGGTGGAGCCCATTAAGTTGAGAATCACAAAAGTGAGCAGATCAGAGGTCTGTAGAGCTCAAGGCATCACAGACAGTTAAAAAGGGATCTGAATCATATTTACTTTATGTTTGATCCTCTCTTCCCCCAAAGTCTTGTCTTTTTTCTCCATGTATTGGCTTTATTTTTTCTCACTACAAAAGGATCTCCTCCACACACTTTTTCAATTAATATTCAAAAAACTATGAAGGCTATGATTGGCCCAGGTTGGGCCACACCCAGTGCTCACACTTAAACTGATTAATTTTAGCCAGATGTCCTGGAAACTGCAATTGGTCCAATCTGTGGCTGCGACGGGGGCAGGCTGGAAGAGGCCATTACTGGAAAGGAGGATGGTGAAAGCAAGATCATATGGTCTCACTTATGAAAACAACCCTATGAGGTATGTATCACTTTTTCTTGGTAACTTACACTGTTATATCTGTGTTGTAAAGAACACTACACTCACAAAAGTCAAACTCCTCATGAATGTAGACTTACTAAGATGAAGAGCCAGGATTCAGACCCAAATCTATCTAATATCACAGCTCACGTTCTTAAAATTCTTCTTTACAGTGCATCCTAGCGTTGTGTTATTGTTGCAGATCATGTTTCAAAAATAAATTTCAATAAGTGATGATGGAGGTCTACTCTCACTAATGATGAGATTTTTGCAATTCTCCTGGGCTTTTTCTCCTGTTATAATATGCAATGGAGAAGGAAACATCGAATTAAACTGAATCTATAAGAAACAATGAGAGGAGAGAAAAGAGACAGGTAAGAAAATATTTTATTGGAGGAGGCTGTGCCGTCCATGGCAAGGATGAAAGCAGCCCTGCTAAAAAATAAAGATAAAATAATTTTTGAAGAAGAAAATACTTTATTGAAGAAAAAGAGCCTTATAAACTTTTATAAAATAATGACATTTCAAATTACAGTAACGTTTATTGAGCACTTACGTGCCCAGCCTTGTTCTAAGTATTTTACGTGTATCATCTCATTTATGCCTTACAGCTTATTAAAATAAATAATTTAACATCTCAGAGAACTTTATAAAAAATGTCTAATTCTGATCTCCTTCCACCCTCTAATAATACAATTTTTATATTCCTTGTTTTTTCTCCATTGGCCATATTGTACTTTTCCCATGCAGCATTAACAGCAGCAGTCAATGATTAGCTCAGGCAATTGTGATGCCTGCTGCTGCCAGATCGCTCCTTCACTGACTTGTGGTGAACACTTGGTTCTCTATCACATCACTGAGCCCTCATCCCTCCCTTTCTCTCTCCACCTTTCCCCTTGGCTTCCCAGGATCTCAACACAATTCTATGATCAACCATTTCTCTTTCAAAATCACCATCCTCTTTAAGTACTCCCCTTCTTCCTCCACTCCTCCCTGGCTGCACCCCTGCCCTCCCTGAAGGCGGGCTGACCTCTCTCACACAACTCTCTGCTTCAAACTGGAAGAGTTGTCTCATCTGTCCTTGAATTTCTTCTATTCCGTTGTCTTCATCTTTGTCTTTTTTTGGTTTGTTTGTCTCCTGTTTTGTGTCCTCTAGGTATTTCTGCTATTTTACTCAAAGCCTCTGAGTCTACCCCTCACCTCAAAAGCTTTCTTTGAATTCTTTTATAAAATGTCCCATCATGTGGATAGCTGAGAACAGAATCAGGGCTCCTCCTTCAGCCTCTGTAATGTCTCAGTTTTCATTTATTCCTTTTCAAACAAGAAATTGTTTATATTTATGGATTTCTGCCAGATCTCCCAACTTCTGAGAAACTAATTTTAGTAATTAGAGAGTACCATTGCAAAAGATGCAATATTTCACTTTCCATTGCACCACTCCTCTTCTTTCTAAAAGGTAAATTTTCTTCATTCTAATTTTTATAATTCTGACCCAGATTGTTAATGTACATTTTTTAAAGAAAGTTATTTTATACACTCTCATATGTTTACGAAATGTTTAAATACACAAGCAACTGTCTGGTATTATCTTTCATGAACTACAGTGGAAAATCCCTTTGTAATGTCACCTTTTTTTGGCTACTTTTGTTTTCACATTTATTCTGTGGAACTACAAACTCCCAAATCAATATTTTCTCCTCCATAATTGACATCATGATCATATACCTTCCAACTCAGCCAATTATAACCTATGAATTACCCCATACAAAAGTTTCAACCCTAATTATTTGCAAGAAGTAAATTTTCTTTGTCAATATTTAGCTTTAATTCTTTTTTTAGGGAATATAGATAATTTTTATTTTATTATTTTTCCTTCTTGGTCCTATTTTTCTTGCACCCAATTCCTCCAATGATAACATCAAAATTAACGCAATTATAGCACAATATCCAAGGCAAAAATTAGCATTGGTACAAACCACAGATCTTATTCAGATTCCTCCCATTTCACATACACACAGTGTGTATGCGTGCATGTGCACATAGTTCTATGCAATTTTATCACGCGTTGACTTGTGTGTGTGTGTGTGTCTGCGTGCATGTGCACATAGCTCTATGCAATTTTATCATGTGTTGATCTGTGCAACCACAGATCCATCACCGCAATTCCATCACCACAAAGATCCCCTACATTGGTATCTTTATGAATTGCTCCTTTTTATTGCTAGTGGGGTGTTCATGGTGGGGCCTTGGCACAGTTTGTTTGGCCATTTACTCAATGTAGGACATTGGGATTATTTCCAAATTTTGACTATTACAAATAAATTAGCTTTAATTCTTGTATGAAAATTGAAAATTGAATCTAGCAAGAATTGCTGCATTTTCTCTTTGATGGATTTTGATGTCAACTGATTTCTCTTATTATGATGAGTTTTGCCCAGATGTGTGAGGAAGGGCAGAGTCCTTCAAGCCACTCTCACGTGCTCCTCTTCCTTCTCCCTTTCGATGTGCAAAAGAAGAATTTAGAACTGGGGACAAGAGCTGAGGCAGTATTGGTTGGCTCTTATGTGAGATTCTGTTTTAAATACTACCTCATTTCCCTCATCTCACACTCATTCTGGAATTTGAAGTCCATATGTAATAGCCCGGGGTTTTTATTCTCTTTAGTACCATCCTTCGTTAATTTGGCCAAGAGTCATGAGTGCAGTTAGCCACGGCCCCATGCCCATACATCTGTCTGCATCTGAAGTTCATACAGGACACAAAGAGAGGAAGCAGAAACCAGAACCCCTTCATTTTAAGGTTCAAATTATTAGAAAATGACTGATGGCCTAAGGTGACCCAGACCAAAGCCATCTCTCAAGAGAGGTCAACAGAGGGCCTTAGAGAAGAAATTACTCATGATAGGGGAAGGAGAAGCCTCGGTTCCTGCTGCTTGCCTGTGTGGAAAGCCGGTTGTCATGGGTGTTCAAGTTTTCATAGCGCTTCTTTCAGTAGAGGGCCCTGACTGTAACTGCCAGAAATTCAGGGGCTTGGGCAAAGATCAAAATAAAAAGATAAAATGGGGACTCTGGGTAATCTGCTCAGATTTTCTAGTTTTATGTTCCTGCTGGGCTAAAGAAATACCTAAAAGTTCTTGTAATTAATAAGAGAAGAATGGGCTTTTCACAAACCAGTGGATGAGATTCAGTGATTTTCTACTTTTTGTTTTAAAGAGACTTTCTTTTGTACTCTATGCACTCTGTGACTGAGGCAGGAGCCTATGTACATACAGCAGTTGAGCATCTTGCAATCCCACTTTAGTTCATTCACGGTGATAACCAGAGTCCTTTATCCCTCAGTGGCCCTAAGCAGCCATTCGCTTTCACTTTACAGAAGAGTTGCCTCCAGCTATATCATGTACAGAAAATCACATAATCCATGCAGGTAAAGTGTTTCTGGTTGTCCCCTGCACTGGTTAAAACCTTGTGCTATGCATAAACAAAAGGTACTTGGCAGATGATTAACCTCATCTGTTCACTCCCAGAGTCCTCTTTTACACTTCTTGGAAAGAATGCTAAATTTAATCTCTCCATTCATAGAACAGTAATCAAGTCACATCTTCTTCTTCTGCCCCCTATTCTTAAACAGAATGAAAAGGTTATTTAGGTCATTAGCCCAAGTAACATTTTCACAGTGTTCCCTCAGTGGTTAATCATTCTTGTGAGAGATTCTAAAAATAAACTGCTTCTCTGCTAAATTAAAGCTCACCCCAAATTCCTTAATTCATCAATATTGACTCATGCATTTCTATTTCATGGGTTCAGCACAGCCTCTTCCTGAAAAACTATAAAACAACTTTTCCATTTCAACAAATATCTCACTTTCTGCCTCCAGCTCCCTCTTCTGGACCCAAAGAGCCACAGATAATTTCTTAGCTCCTCTTTACTCTCTGTGCATCTGTTTTCATTGTTCTTTCCCTCTTCCTCCTCTTTTTGACCTCCCTTTGCTCCATTTTGATCCAGTCTTTCAGCTTGGCTCTCCCTTTTCCCTATTTCAAAGTTCCCTTCCAAGAACTGGCCCAGGTCTCAGAGTGTAAAACCACCATAATCTGTCCTTCCTGGGCTGTCTTCAGTGTCTTTCCATCATGGCTATATTCTGTAAGGCTGAAGTTTCTTTACTGCCTTCTTCTGTTCCTCATTTTTCCACTCCTTTCCTTTCTTTTGTCCTTGTTCACTATATACTTATTCAGGTCTAATTGATCCTATGGCAACTAGTTCTCCTTCTCCACGAATTAGGTTAGTAGCGATGACTCATGGGCAAAGTTTCTTAGCCATCACATCGGATCAATGAGATTGTTATTATTATTATCACCCAATTTTAGAGATAAGGACGTTAAAGCACAAAGAGGCTAAATATAACTTTTCCAGGCTAACAAAGTTAGTAAGTTGCAGAGCCAAGATTCACATCTATCTGCCTGACTCCAAAACCCGTGATTTTTCTACCGCACCATGCTGCCTTTGCATGCAAGTGTGCCGTGCCCTCCTGTGGTTAGCACTGTCCCTTATTATTAAGCTTCATGAGAATCTTGGTTTAAGATACATTTAAATTAAAAAGCACCTATAGTGCCCCAGAACAAGGAAAACAGTTAAAAAATAAAGATAAACATACAGAGGCTTTATGTGAATGTGAATTTTATGGCAAACAATTTTTAAGTTAAGAAAATTAAAAATAATAATAATATTAAAAATACAGAAGTTTTTTGGAGGCTATGAAGCATAAACATGTATTGGGGGGATATCATGGTGTATTCCTATGGGTAAATGACATAGTTATAACTACACATACATCCCCCCCAAAAAACTAGACTGTCACCTGTTGCCCTTCTCATGCCCATACAGAAATCTGTTAAAATTCCTGTGAATTACCTTAGGGGAGCAAACCAATGTTGGTATTAAGAAAAGGACATTTTTTTGTCTTTTCTTAAATAAAAAGGGATTCAATTCAGAAATCGAGAATTTCTCACTGACGAAGAAAGCTTGGGAGCACTTATCTAGTAAGGGCAAAGGAAAGAGTAAATGTAAGAATAGAAACAGCAACATAGGGAGGCACAGACGAAGGATCATGAAGAACGTCGACATGGCAGCAGGTGCGGAGCGGGAATGCAACACACAGCACAGGGACAGAATGAGGAGGTGCAGGAGGAAGAGCACAGCACCCGGCCACACACACAGGCACTCGAGGACCTGGAGGCAGCCAAGCAGACCTGCAGAGGGAGGCCAAGAATCCATGAAGGTGGTAAAATACTCAGTTGCCCAATAAGTGACCATTTTACCCAGGATTCAAGGGGAATCCCAAGAGAAATCATTGAGAGTCTCCAGCTTTCAAACAACTCTCTATGAAAAGCTGTAATAAAATCACAGAATTTTAAATCAAAAAAAGGAACTTAGAGGTTATCTCATTCAACTCTCTAATTTTATCATACTACATATGCTATGTTGTAAAGAATGCTGGATTTGGTATCAGATGATCTAGACAAAAGATAAATGTTAAATAATGTAATGAACAGTGAATCACTATACAAAACTCTTTTCATCAGCATTGTCATCTTGTATGATCTTCATATCCGACCACGGAGTAGACAGCGCAAATGGCGTCCCAGTTTTACCAATGACAGATTTAAAGATTTAGTCAATTGTATTTACCAGCAAGTGATAGAGAAATCAGACTGTGAAACTGACTTACTTCTAGTTGTAATATATTTTACTATGTTTTCTTTGGAGATTAATGTATGAGTACAATGCAGGGTTTGGTGAGAATAGAAGTGAAACTTGAAAAGATTTCAGCTAAAAGAGAAAACAAGACCAGTATCATCTTTAAAGGGGACTCAAATAGAATAATCAGATACTATCTTTAAGTTGGTATGCCTAATTTTAAAAAGATTAAACTACTTTCCTGGAAAATTTCTTTCTCCTGAGAAGCTTCTTTCCCTCAAACTGCTTTTTATTTATTTATTGCCTGAAGAGTTTAAATAAAGATGATAAATTGCATGATCAATAGAAACAACAAAGTTGCTTTGCTTAGAGCTGATAACAGAGTATATAGATTTTCCATGAATAACTGAAAAGGCCCGACAAAGAGGTTTAAACTCTCCTGTCTCCACCCCTCTCCTCTCCATTTTTCATAGAGCCAATTCCTAAGTCTCCCTACAGAAAGAAATCAAATGCAACCAAGTCAACCACTCCCACATCCAGGAGGGTTGATTTATTGCCTGCAGAGAGCCACAGCCAGCCACGTGGCAGTAAGTACTCAGAAGTAGCTCACGGCTGCATGAACTAACTCACAGGGCTAGGAGAGGAAACCTGGCAGTTACTCTTTAGGCAAGGCCCAAGAAATAAACATGGATGGCCCGGCAATTTTTTGGCTGCCCAATGCACTAACTCTAGCACCCTCAAGCCTGCCATTCTTCAATGGGTATCTGCAACGGGCTCTCTCTAAGATGAACATTGATGTAGTTTAGGGATACCTCTCACACTTTCACTCTAACAACAATGACCCTAGGGAAGCTTTTCTATACACATGGCTCAATTCCCCAGGATCCCAGCAGAAAATGTTTATGAAAACTTAAGGCTACTGTAGCTCAGTGTCTGGTTCGGGTTGCCAAAATTTGGTCATTTTCATGCCCACAGCCTAGGCTGTGACGGCTTCTTCTCCCCATCACTCTCTCTCATTCTCCCCAGCAGTAGCTGAAAAAGCAATGAGCTAGAAGGTGGAAGACTGAACCCAAGCCCGCTCGTCCAAGGGCTGGAGGCCAAGGGGCAAGCCGTCTCTACTGTCCCAGTACCCAGCACAGACTATGGCACATAGTAAGTGCTTAAAAAGTCTTCATTAAATGAATCGATAAATGAATTTAATATCAAGGGGTCTCCACTTCGTCATGAGTAAATAGGAAAGTTACACTAGGTCCCTTCAAAAATCTCCAGCTCTGAGACTTTAAAATATCAGTAGCATCACACTTTTAGACTAGCTTTCAGGATAGTATAATTATATTGATTAAGATAAAGCAGTGTTCCCCTTCTGACACGATGGAGTAAACCGATAGATCAACTCTCACACAGATAATGACTACTTAGAGTCTAAGCAGAGTGAACAAAGCAAATGGCTGTGTGTTTGGGTCCAAAATGGTACAATCACTTCGGAAAACAGTTTGGCACCTACTTACGAATGCAAACATACGTTTACCATAACATGCATTAAATCCACTCTTAGGTATTTACCCAAGAGAAATGAAAACATACGCTCACCTCAAAACTTACCCTGCATGTTTCTTATGGCTTTACCCTTAATCATTTAGAACTGAAAACAAACCATATGTCTTTCAACTAGTGAATAGATAAGCAAATCATGGTACCGTCATGCAGTGAAATAACACACAACAATAAAAGGGAAGAAACGACTAATACATGTAACAAGGTCGATGAATCTCAAATGCATTATGGTAAGTGAAATCACCCAGACTCAAAAGGCCAGAGGCTGTGTGATTCCATTTATATGATATTCTGCAAAAGGCAAAACTATAGGAACAGAAAATTGATTGATGGTTATCAGGGACTGAGTTTAGAGGAGGGGTTGACAGCAGGAAGACATGAGGACTTTATAAAGGTAATGAAACTGTTCTACATCTAGGCTTCTAACCTGCTGTGGTACTAACACAATTGTATGGGTTTGTCAAAACTCACAGAATTGTACATTAAGAGTAAGCTTTTAAATATTTTTTAATTATGTATATTATACCTTAATAAATGTGACCTTAACATAAGGCAAAACAAAGGAAAGAAATGGGTCTCTTCTCAATCAGGGAAGACTAAGAAGACATAACTGCCAAATGCTATGCATGAGCCTTGATTAATTTCTGGATTGGGAGGTGCGAAAAACCCCAGCCACTTAGGAACAATAGCGGAAATATGAGTTTCAACTCTGTTAATATTGCAATCGAGATAGTAATTTTTTTCTCAGGTGCAGTCATGAACTGTAGTTTCATAATCTGTCCCTGTTCTTGACATGTGTGCACGGTTGTACTTAGGAGTAACTTGTGATGTCTGCGAACTTATTTTGGCAAAAGAGAAGTGAATATGTATATTCAGAAGGAAAGATGAAATAGGAATCTCTTCTGAAATTTCTAAAGAGATTTGAAAGGGTATGAAACATTTCAAAATAAAAGTGAATGTTTTTTGTTAAAGCCCCGTCGTGTGCACCTGCAACCCCCATCTCCTGACCTTTTGCTGGACCTCTGTGCTTTCTGGCCCATCTCCATTTTCCTCCAGTTCTCTTCTTAGGAGTTTCTACCCTTTGCAGTTCTCTGCTTCATTTCTTATTCTCTGATCATGCCTTTCGGCTGCCTGGAAAGCATTTGTTTCCAAGGCTGTTGATCTCTGGCATTGCCCTTCTCTTTCCTCTCCCCTGAGCCAAAGCCTGACCTGTACAGCTTTGCTATTTTTAAGCATAATCTATACTCTCCAAGTATCTTTAACAGAGTCAAGTGGTATTTAGGCCTCTCCAAGACCATCTACCTTCTCTTTTAAAAGCTCCCCATTCGGCTTTCTGCCCTCCCTGTTGAACTGGAAGAACATGACCATCTTTTCCTCCATTAAGCTCACAGCCTCTGCTACCCAGCCAGCTGGATCAGGGAGGGTTTTGCTTCTAGCATCTCATACACTTCCCATCCTTGTATTACCTTCCTCCACTGCTCTGTCTCACCTAAAATTTAGCTTTGAATTCCCCACGTTTCCTTTTGCCTTTTCTCACTCTCAGGATCACAGACATACCTTTTTCATCAGGGCATCACTGTAGGTGTGGTCTAGGTGAATAGGAGACTCCAGTGGGGAGATCTGAGAGAGCTATAGGAATAACACGCAGCCTGATGCAGGTACAGATATCGGGATGGCATAACACAGGCATAGGCAAGCCTTTTCTGTAAAAGACCAGAGAATAGATACTCTAGGCTTTGCAGCCAAAAGGCAAAATGCAGCAGCTGTTCTTATCAAAAGGCTAACAGTCCTTTACATTTTACACTTAAAATGTAAGAAAGGAAAAAGAAAAAAATCTTTGCTCTTAGGACACATTTGGTAGTTTGTCAACCCCTGGGAAAATACACTGGGTGAACTCTCGGTTTAACTTTAGAAGAGTTAGAAATTGCTTTATTCACCTTCTTTGTTTCACTGACATAAGGGCAGTATCAATACAAAGAGCTTGGGCTCCGAAGTTATTATACCTCATAGCCCCAGCTGCTCTACTGTAGTCCTCAGAAAACATCACGACGTCAACCAATACCCAATCCCTAAAGAGACCTGTGACTTCCTCAGGATGCTGAAGATAAACAAGTTGCCTAATGTCTGTTCTCTTCCTTGATAACTTGTGGCAACTGTCAAGAGTGACACTTGCCTTTCAAAGCCCTCAGAAAAACATCGTCTTGCTTCCTTTAGAGAATGAAAGCGAGGAGCACCATCTCTTCAATATACTCCTCCAGCTGAAAAATTAATTATAAATGTTCTGTCAGTTTTGTGAATGAAATGGTCTGCTGACAAGCGGCGTTTAGGAGCATGCATGACCCATGGACAGACTGCCTGCTAGGTTTGCTATCCAGCATCTCCTGTGCCTTTCTCATCACTATTGTGAAGCTGATGATGCCCAGTTATTCTAAATCACACCCTAATAAGATCCTGAGATAAACTTCCTAAGCATCTGGCAGCTTCTGCCTTTTGTCTCATAAGTATTCCTCTGCCTTATTCATCTGGATATCTTTAGATGGGTTTGAACCCACTTGGGAAGTAAATTTGGAATATTTGCTCTCAAAGAAGTAGGTATGTAATTTATTTGATTATGCAAATGAAATGTCACTTCCTTGAGGCAGATCTGCTTCCTCTACCATGATTGATAACCTTCTTTTTTCAGCAGAGCCACATGGATACATATCCCTTCAAATAAATTAACATTTCAATCCTGGAAAGCTGATTTCAGAAGAATGAATTAGTAAAATGCTAATAGCAGGTAAAGTGGAGTTCAAACTCACTAACCAAAGAGACATAAATTTAAAACAATTTAGAGCAATTTTTTAGCCATTGAGACTGCAAATCCTTTTGTGAAGGATAATGTTGTGTCAGCTTCACGGCAGTGATGTGGGAATGCCTGCCTAAGCAACACAGCTGGGGCAGTGAAGGCAGAGTGTCTGACTTCAGATTCTGAATACTTACAGTATCCTACTGTGTCTCATAAGATAATGTTTACATAGATCATAGTATGATTATAAGATAGACTATTAAAATTCATGCTCTGTATTAGTCCATTTTCATGCTGCTGATAAAGACATGTCCAAGACTAGGTAATTTATAAAGAAAAAGAGGTTTAATGAACTCACAGTTCCACGTGGCTGGGAAGGCCTCACAATCATGGTGGAAAACAAAAGTCAAGTCTCACATGGCAGGGGTAAGAGAGAGAACTGAGGATCAAGCAAAAGGGGGAAACCCCTCAAAAAGCCATCAGATCTCATGAGACTTATTCGCTACAATGAGAACAGTATGGGGGAAACTGCCCCCGTGATTCAATTATTTCCCACCAGGTCCCTCCCACAACATGTGGGAATTATGGGAGCTACAATTCAAGATGATATTTGGGTGGGGACACAGCAAAACCGTATCCATTTCTAAGAATAATTAATGATATAGGGAAATATTTGTGGCTTTATACTAAGTGAAAGAATTAGCATACAAAACCGGATACACAGTATGATCCCAATTTATTTTAAAATATGAATACAAAAATATAGGAGTATGTTTTTGTGTGTTGAATGGCATGGCAAGTGAAGATTCCCTGGATTTACATGTTAAAGGAAATTAGTAGCTTAAGCTACTAATTCCATGCCTTACGAGAAAGCGAACCTCTTGCTTAGATTTCCTAAGGGATGATATATTCACGGCCACCTCAGCTCCACAATCCTCTTTTTGGTCCTGCCTCAATCCAGATTTTAGAGTGTTAGCTCAGCTCCTTCCTTAATTTCTTTAGGTTTTTATTTTTTGGCCCAAACCTCAATATTCAGTTTCTACCAAGAAAATAATTTCATAAAGCATTCAAGAGCATAATAGAATCAAGCATTTGGAAGAAAGATGCAGGAAAAGTTCATATAACAATGTGCAAATCATTACAAATTGAACATTATCATTTTCAAAAATTACGTTGGCTACCTCACCACAGGAAAACTTGCAATGGCCCATTTGCACATTAGGTCACTCGGTTTCATATTTCATGAGCACATCTTTCCTCACCCTCTCTTTCTTCTCTACCCCTCCTCTTTTAGAGCAATAAAATAAATTATCTCATTTTCCTGTGCAAAGCCTCTGGACACTCTCTTCTGTCACTGAGATTCCTGGACAACAGTTCTCTCTAAATCCTGCCTTCTATCCTAGGCTGCTGATCTAGGTATTTCCCAAAGTCAATTCCCACTGTAAGAGTAATCTAGTCTACCAATTATTAAAATGGTTGTCCTCAAGTCAGCCTGCTCATTGGAATTTGAGATTTTTTGGTCTCATTTTTTATATAAATATTAGTTCCGAGGCCCCTCTAGAAGGTCTGAGGGTGTGGCTTTGTTATAGATTTATCTTTAATATCCATGAAACTCTAGTGTGCAGCAGAGTTGAAAAACATATGCCAAAATAAAAAGGCATTCACATTGTTATACATACACCATATATCTTTGATTCTATGATGCATTATTTTACCTCTTGATATTTTTTTAAATTAGGATGCATTTAATAATTTATATCAAAAAGAACTTGCAAGCTGCCAAATAGATTAAGTTGTGACATACTTGTCGTTTCTTGCAGTGCATATGGGAACGGTGCCCAGTCTCTCCAAATATATCATGAAATCTTAAAAGCTTGGAGAGTTTGGTTTGACTGATTCATGCACTATGAAGGACTATTATTTGGGCACTGAAAATCCATGAGTAAAAGCTTCTGGCTAAATTTCAAGAGAGGTTTGTGATGTGTAATTCAATCGAAGAAAAAATTGTAAGTTTAACCAAATAGGGAATGTGGATAAAATCCCATTACAGCTCACCCTTGAAAATGTGGGGGTTACTGTCTCAGGGGTGGCAGAGGTAGAAGAGGTAAAAGAAATGGAAGGAGAGGAAGGAGAGACAGGCACTCTTGGTGTAATTTTAATGAAAAAAAAAATCCACATATAGTAAGTTGACCCATGCAGTTCAAACTCGTGTTGTTCAAGGGTCAACTGCATTGTTTACTATACTTTGACGTTAGGCTATAGATACAAATGTTACAGGGATCAAGATTTGAAGCACATATTACAGGAGCAGCACAAAACAGAGATGATATGCAGAATTAGGACCAGCCAAGAGTGATTTAGTGTAAACTTTAAACTCATAATGAGAAGGAAACTAATTCTCAAATTTTGTACACAGAAAATGGTATGCAATTACCATTTTTTTAGGAAAACAAATACCTTTAACTTTATTTGTTTTTCTTGAAATGTAATAAATAGGCCAAGCATAGAGGTTCATGCATGTAATCCCAGCACTTTGGGAGACTGAAGCAGATAGCTTGAGTCCAGGAGTTCGAGACCAGCCTGGGCAATTTAGCAAAACCTTGTTAGCCAGGCATGGTGGTGTGTGCCTGTAGTTCCAGCTACCTGGAGAGCCAAGGTAGGAGGATTAGCTGAGCCTGGGAAGTACAGCTGGCAGTGAGCCAAGATTGCACCACTGTACTCCAGACTGGGTTAAAATGATGAAAGAAGGAAGGAAGGAAATGTAATAAACCAATATCCCATTTTAGAACAGATAGTATCTTAGAATTGAAGAACTATATGACATAGATATCCATAACTGTAGAAAAACAACTGAAATGAAACATAAAAATATGAGCAGTTGTTAAGAAACAGACTTATGGATAATTTCTTTATCTTCTTTACTTTGTTTTACTTTCCAAATGTTCTAAGGAATAGAAGTAACTTTTGTAATCTGGAAAATGAGGGAATGTTATTAAAACAAATATGGGAGCACAGCCATGTCCTACCTCCCACTCCCCCTAAAAAAAAAAATCGCTGGGCAAAAATACAAATATCAAAATAAAAGAGATTTTAAAAAACGAGATTTCAGAGGACTTAAGCTGTAAGCCTTTTAACAATGACATGTTTGTTTTCTGAGTAAAGTCCAAAATGTAAATGATTGTTAAGACTTTCCCAGTACTGTTTCTCCATACCCCAAACAAATCTTTAATCAAACCCAGAGCCCAGTTTACTGGAATGTCATTAAATATGCCAGAAAAAAAAAGAGCTAAGAAGCTGTCCACCTTCTGCCTTTGCAGCATCTCTCATCCAAATGGCAGGCTGTGAAACACACACTTAATTTGATTGGTATTAATGCATGCACATAGGTTCCAAACGTCAGCAAGATGCATTTGCTTTCAAGTTATATTAATTCTGCTGATTACAAAGAATTGGGTAAATAAATCTTAGTTATACATCAAATATGTTTTAAGGTCCTATCAGATACATGCCTACAATTTTTCTTCTCTACTGCCTCACTTCCATGTATGCAGGTATAGATTTGACAAAAACTATGCACCAGGCACTATTCTAGGCCCTGGGAAAACAGTAATGAACAAAACAAGCAAGGTCCCTGCCTTCGATCAGCTTACATGAGGCTGGGGTGAGAGAACGAACCAGAAACAAATAAGCGCATTGAATATAATAAAAAAAAGAACGCCTGGATGGGAAATGCCTGGGGCCAGGCAGGGATCGAGGAGCAAGGACCCGCACTTTAGTTAAAATGGTCAGGGACTTCCTCCGAGGAAATCACATTTGCACTGAGACTGGAATGATGGAATGATGACAAGGAGATAGCCTGCAAAGGAGCTGAAGAAGAGCATTCCAGGCAGGGAAACAGCAAGGACAAACACTGACCGTGAAGTGGGATGAGTGTGGTGTATGCACAGAACAGAGTGAGAGAGCAGGCAAGGGCTAGAAGGTGAGATCAAAGATTTCAGCAGGAGACAGATCATGTAGGACAGCGCAGGCCGTAGGATAGAGCTGGAATTTTATTCCACTTGTTATACGAAACCTTTGGAGTAACATGATGTGATTTAAGTGCCTCTTAAAAATTTATAACACAATAAGGAGATAAACTTTATTCTTCCTCTGGTCTGTTCACACCTTTAGAAATAAACTGGATGAGAATATTTTAGAACAGAGTCAGAAAACCTGGGATCAAGACCTGTCTCTTTCATCTACACACTGCATTACTGCAATCAAGATATTTAGTCCTCTGGACTCAGTTTTCTCATTTGTAAAATGGAAATACTACATCATAGTATTGAAATGAGCGGAAGGATTTAAAATCACCCATATAGTGTTGGCCAGAATGTCAAGTCCCTTTCGTTCCCTCCTTCCTATGAAGAACAGGAGACAGGTACATGGAGAAGGGAATCTGAGGAACCTGCAGAGCTGACGGAAGGAGGGAGGCAATGTGAGCATATCCTTTATTGTAGATTGGCTTCCTCCAAAGCAGACTCTGAGACAAGGATATGAGTTGGAGTGGTTTGTTTGGGAGATATCCTAAGGAGCATCTTTAAGGAAGTAGAGAACTAAGAGAGGAAAGGGAAAGAAGCCAGTCAAGAGAATATTATGAAGCATGGTACCACTATGGGCTAATGGGGGCCCAATCACATGGGGGAACACAGGCAGGCAGTGTACAACACACCTTGGAATTTATCCACCCAAAGAGCAAGGGGGCTTTGTGTTTACCCATCAAGACCCTCAGTCCCAAGGGCTGTACTTCCCCTTATTTCCAACCTGCCCTGCACTTGGGCTGAGAGATCTTCCACAGCCAGAGAAAACCCTAAGCAAAGAGTCACAGGTCGTTGCAGAGAGAAGCTATAGGATAGGCAGGCACAGGAATGGTGGGTGCCCAGGAGACGTGGCTGGGCTCTGGTAGCACCTGCCATACCTTCAGTCCCTTCTCAAGCTCACTGTGAGGCCCCTTAGACAGGAAAGACCTTTTTATTGTCTGTATTTCAAGGCCATTTTCTCCAGTCTGCGACAACCCCTGGGAATGCCACACGTGATAATGCCTGCTGACTACGCCACCAGGGGCCCCATAAAAAGATCCTTCCAGAAGGGCAAAAAGTGTGGGCACAACACCTCTAAGTCACACCAGCAGGCAACCCATAGTCCTGGCCTCCTCTTAGACCAGGTTTGTGGTTTTCAAACACAAAATAGTTTGAACCCGTTAGAAATTTAACCTCTAGGGAAATTTTCCATAAACAGCCTTTCTGCTTAAGAAAAAGTTGAAATCAATATGCTTTGAAAATAACCAGGTTTTGCTCAGTTTGGTCATTGGGTGGTATTTATTATTTTGCTATATCAAATGACAAGACCAAGAGCCAGCATTTATTGAGAGACTTTTCCACACATCAGGGAAGAGGCACATAGCTAATATTGTATAAATAATTACAAATTGACCTGTAATACAATCAAATAGAAGATGGTAGAGCCAGATGTCATCTAATGGAACTCTACTGCATTTGAAATGACATAATGTATCCCAAGGAAGAGCATGCCTAGTATCTTTGAGGATTAACAATACAAGCCTTTTGCAGTGATCTATGGTTGTGCCACTGCACTGCAGCCTGGGTGACAGAACAAGACCCTGTCTCAAAATAATAAAAATAATAATAATAAAAGCTTTAATTTAGTGAGCATTTATTATAACCTAAGCACAGTGCTACACTCTTTATCTACTTTAGCACATTTAAACCTCACAATAGCATTGAGATATGTATTCCCATTTAAGAAATGAAGAAACTAGGAGAGAAATTAAAGAGCCAACATTTAACCTGCTTTTAAATTCCCCAAGCTATAATCAAGGCTATAACTTGCCCTGGGTGCCATTATTGAGAGATGCTCCTGCAAATGTCAGTAACCAGCTATGGTATTACATATTGGAAAACTAATAAAGTATCCCTGAGCCCTGTCCTATCAACAGATGGCAGGTGAGTGAAGCCTGAAGTCATGTCATCTATCGATTATATTAGGTCCTCTTTTTCTTATGGGCTAATGGAAGCTCATTCACACCTTTGGTTTTATTTTTTAACGGTCAATTATACTTGTTCTGGGTGTCTAAAAATGAGTTCATGAAGCCTGTTTGAATATTTCTAAAATCAAATGAAACATAAGACCAAGTATCATTTCAAATTAAAATCATTCTTAATTCTTTACTCCCTCAATTGATTTCACGAGGAGAATAGAAGATATTTGCCTGATAGAAGAAAACAAAAGATGTCTTTGATTCCTCATTTTCGCAGAATAAAGCAAATAAACAAAAATCATCTTTTAAGTACTTTCTTTCATGTGCCTTTCAAATAGAATCCTTGAAGTTGGGTTCTCTATGGATTGGCTCAAAATTAACTGTACCTCATTTTCCTTCACTAGTGACCAAAAAAGTGTGAAAAATATCCAGTAGCAACACCCCCACACTGTCAAAAGATGACTTGCTAGTGAAAATGAGAAGAGGTGTTTACTAAGTAGTGAATTCCTTCGTTTTACAAATCGATTCTCAAGGTACAAATCTTTACTACAAGAGAAAGCTACACTTGTCAATTCTAGTAAATTCCACTTTTGGTCCCTTCTGTCTGTTGCTTTTTCCCTTTCTCCCTCTTCATCGCCCTCTAAAACCAGAGGACCTACTCGTCCCTTCACTTACTCCTCACGTTTAAAACCCTTGCACTCATGCTCTGTCAATAGATACAACTCTACTGCACACGCTCTCAGTACAGTGACTTTGACAGGTGAAGCCTAGACACAGGCATCCCACTGGATTACTTATCTCTTGCTGCACAGAAAACTATTCCAAAACTTGGTGGCTGCCGGCAGACAAGTTTCATTGGGCACTTTGCGTGTGTTGTGAGCAGAGACTGAGAGTTTTTGGTCCAGACTCTTTTCCAGAGTATTTACACAGCAAACAATGTTGGAAGATACAGATAGTGTATCCTTTTGGGACAGAGGCCAGATTGGTTTGCCATCCAGTATAATAAAGTTAATGTCTCCTGCCGGGACAGTGTTTGAGCAGAATTTCTTGTAGTACTTTTATAAAAGATTGGGATTTCCTAAGATGAAGATCTTCAGTTGTGAGGCAAACCCACTGAGTGTGTAGCATCCACCTGTGCCCACCCCCACATCACCCTTTTAGGGTTTAGGGGGCAAGAGAAACCAATGCAAACATGAGCGCATGCTGACTGCTGTGCTGTAAATAATACAAGTCTTTTTTCTCTAACTCAAGAGTCATACTTCTACTGATACTCATAAAACTGTTTTGAATAGAAAACAAAAATTTGTTAGCTTTCGAGGAGGGTAAATCTCAGATCCTTCTCAGTTTTTGACAGGATTTCAAACAATAAACATTTATTTTCTCACTGTTTCTGAGAGTTGGGAATCTGTAATTGACTTACACAGGTGGTTCTGGCTCAGGATCTCTCATTAGTTTGCTGTGAAACTGTCAGCTAGACCAGCCTGCCCAACGTGGTGAAATCCCATCTCTAATAAAAATGCAAAACGATTAGTCGGTAGTGGCGTACGCCTGTAATCCCAGCTACTTGAAAGCTGAGGCAGGAGAACTGCTTGAACCGGGAGGTGGAGGTTATAGTGATCCGAGATCGCGCCACTGCACTCCAGCCTGGACGACACAGCAAGACTCGGTCTCAAAAAAAAGAAAGAAAGAGAGAAACTGTCAGCTGGGGCTGCAGTCATCTGAAGACCTGATTGGGCTGGAAGACCCACTTCCATGAAGGCACATTCACATGGCTGTTGCCTGAAAGCCTCAGTTTCTCACCGCGTGGGCTTCTCCACAGAGCTGTTGGAATGTCCTCAAGACATGGCAGCAGGCTTCCCTTAGAGCAACTGATCCAAGAGAGATGTGGTCAAAATAGAAGCTGCAGCCTCTTTTTATAATCTTAAAAATGACATACCATCGCCTCTCCCATATTCTGTTGGTTACACAAACCACAGCACCTTGTGGAAGAGAACTACTCAAGTATGTGCATGTCATGAGGCAGGGGTCTTTGGGGCCATCCTGCAGGCTACCACACCCACATTGTTGGGTAAGCACCACACTAACCCACCAGAAATCTGGCTGGCTTTACCAGACACTTTACAGCTACGAGAGGGTAGAAGTAATGTTGAAATGGCTAGTAAAAAAGAGTAAACAGGTCATAAAATTTAGAAATGACTCCTGAAGAGATTATTTCAGCAAGGATATAAACCTTTGGAAGGCACTTTGCATAGAGAGGACCAATTAAGCACATTTTCCCTATGAAGGGCAGTGGAACAGAGGGATTTGCTTTGATTTTCTTTCTGAGACAATTGACGTATTCAACTCAGTCTCAAGGAAAATAGTTTCCCTTCTTTCTTCCTGAGGAAAGCGGCTCCTTCCCCAACAGCTCTCACACTTTCTCATTTGACCTGCCCCTACAGGTGGGAGCATTTTTTTTATTTTTCGTAAGGGTTTGACAATGTCACCTAACATGCACATTACTGTGCTGTATCCAAGTGGACACTTTTGCTATTTCCAATTCCAGAAGAAGCATGTCTAACAATGAAGAACATGTACAATGAGACATCTGAAAAGGAAGATGTGGAATAACAAAATGGAAAGGGTGTGTGTCTGTGTGTCAGCATGCAAAAGGAGGTTCTACTAGGAGTCAGGGAAGAAATAGCAATATACAATGCAATTCTAATTCATATTTCTCTTGCTCTATACTATGGAGGAGGACAGGGAAAGAGAAGAAATGTGAGGAAAATTTAACTTAATGTTGATTGCAACTTGCCAGCACTAACAAATATGGAAATGTTTGTCCCGAAAAAAAAACCACAGAAATATTATATGTGTACGTGCAGCATGTTGTGTGTGATAAGGGAGGGCTCTGAGGACTTTCAAAAGTAAAAAGCAATGGCCTTCATATGAGCAAAAGAAATCAAATGTTTTTGAGCATCTTCCATAAGCCAGACTCTGTGCTAATTTCATTCACATTGAATTTTCATTCAGAACAGCCTTGTGAGGCAGGCATGATCATCCCATTTGACAGGTGAGAAAGAAAAATGTGGTTTGGAGAGAATGAGACTTGCCCTACGTGACAGTTAGTGACAGACACAAGATTCAGAAGTACATGCTCTTGTACGTCTCACTACCTCTTTGACAAAATAGGGATGTCTGTTGCTTGAAACGGTGAAGGAGAGACACCCAAGTCTGAAATCTTTATTGAGACCACAAGTATTTCTACAACTTAGAGAGAATGAAATAAACAAAATAAGTAAAGGTGGACATAATTAGACATCTTCCTAAAAGAACTGAATGCCCATCAGTTTCCATAATCTTTGTCTTCAGCAAAGTGTTCCATAGGGCTTCCTCCTCTAACAGTTCTAGTGCCTTTGAGTCCTTGAAAGAGGGCTGGTAACTAGCCAAACAATGCATGAAGAAAAGGAAGGTCCAAAACCCTGTAAAAAGACCCAAGACACCTTGGCCAGAATCCTGCTTCCTGGGTTCTTCCCTGGAGTGTGACCAGCTATGGATATTGGCCAAGCACATTCATCCTGGACTGGGCTTGCTGTCAGGAGATACATTAGAGGACTCCACTCTGACATCTAAACAGTCCTGTGGAGCATTTGCCAGCATTCTTACCTCTCCAGGAATGCCAAGTCATTGCCAAGAAAAATGCTAGTAATGGCAGTGAACATCCCACAAATAAGCCTTCAATTTAATTTTTACAGTCGCAGTGATAAAGAAGAGACTATAGAACATGGATCTAGATGGGGATATAAGATGCCCGGCTCTATCCTTTGCAAACCATCTGTGGTTAATCGGAGTCTACTACTTTTTATCAGTCTCTCCAGAGTCCTGCTTGGACGTTCAGAGACTATTTGTTTTCAGAGGCATATTAAACATGGCTCACATGGAAGATCCATAACCATGAGTGGAAAGGCATCTCTCATCTGAGCAATAATATTTTAATTGTTACCAAAGAGAAATGACCTGGCTCAAAAATAGCAAAGTACACATGCAGTCGAGGACAAGAATGGGGTAGTATTGTGCATGACACTGCTCTGGTGAAAATCATTAGAAGACTCTACAATCTTTTTCTTTGAGACTTTTCTCCAATGGAGGAAATTAAATAAGAAATCCTAATTTTTAAAATACAGTGCAAAGCCTACAATACATGGTACTTTGGTGTCTAGCTGGTGAGATTTCACACACACACTAGATTGTCTCCTTGAGAGAAGCATGGTAAACATTTGCCTGTTTGGGAGGAGCATGGTAAACATTGCCTGTTTCCAGGAAAACATTTCCATATTACGTGGAAAGAGCATGAACTGTGGAGTTGGACAGACCTGGATGTGCATCTTAGCTCCACACTAATAAACTATGTGGCCTGGGAAATGTATGTGAAATCTCTGAGACTGTTTCTTTCTTAAGACAACTAGAATGATAACTCCTACTTCCTATAGGCTTTGGTAATACCTACCCATGAGATAGCATGGATAATCTAATACAGAATCTTGTATATGCTGGGTCCTTTATAAATCATAGCAATGAATTCCCGCCATTCATTTTCCAAGTCCCCATGTGCAAAACTTTGGGGTACACATTCAAGAAAGAGCCTTTAAGATTTTGAAACCACAGGAAAACTAAGTTTCCAAAGAATCACATCTTTCAAATTGAATTAGAGAAGTCATAGGGTATTTAACAAGGTGCTGGTCTTGAAGAGAATAGAAGATTTAATTTGGTTTAGTTCCTTTGGCATTTGCAGGTGAAAACCACCACAAATTAATTAGCGTGTCTTCATTTGCTTGAGGATGATTAATAATACTCAGGGAAACAGGTTTTACATAATTTATCAGTCTGACACAGCCCAACACCTCCAAAGTTCCAAGAACTTCCGATTCCAGCTGGTCTGTGCCACTTTAAAACTAGCTGCAAAATGGCAGTTTTCTTGTAGACAGTACGTTTGCTGTTGTTCTGAAGTAGGGAAGGGAAATACAGTTACAAACTTCCAAGCTACTTTCTTTCTAGTTTGAGAAAACGGTACAAACAAACCCTTTCTACATAAAAGAGCTATGACTTGATCACAAGTAATTCACTCAGTTCACCAAACACGTTGATCACCTGTTAGGTACTGTTACCATCATAGGGGCTACTTTTTCTCCTCTCCACCAAAAATCTGTGTGGGCTCCCAACAGCAGGGCTGACTCTTTTGACTCAAGTCATGCCTGTGTGAAGTGAGTCTTTCTGTATCCTCGAAAATATCCTTGCCCCAAACACTCAGTGGTCTAAAGTGAGGCAGTTTGTAAGCATGACTCATCAACAGACAACCAGGAAAGCAAAAGCAAATTTGATGAGTATTTCTGAATCCAAATTGGAATGCTGCTGGCAAAAATCTCCTCATTATCTATGGTGGCCCCAGAATTATATGAGAAGGAGGAATCCCAAGAGTGTACTAAGAGCAACAACTGTCTTGAAATATTTAGAAAAAGATTTGTGGGGAGAAATGTGAAATTTAAAACATAAAATAATATTTATCTTCTTAGGCCTGTGTAGAGCCTGAATTAAACCAACCGACATAATCAGAAGCCAGATGGGTCAACTCTCTGAATTCAAGAGAGTGGCCTTCCACCCTGTGTGAAAAGTTGAACAAAATGAAAAAATAACCTCTAAGATTCATTTACAATCTAAGACTCTAGAAATCTGACTAGAGCTCAAAACAAAAAAGTAATTCCATTTCTTGATTGAAACTTCCCTTCAGATTGGCTGTCTCCACTCTCAATTCCAGTTATCCACCGGGTATTATAAAGCTCAATTTTTATAACAATTGCCACTTGGAATTCTTTCAGGCTACCAACTCAGATGGGTTTCCTAACCAAGATCATCCAATGCTATCTCAGTTGACACTTTCTCTCTCTCTGTCTCTCTCTCTCTCTCTTTTAGACAGGGTCTCGCTCTGTCACTTGGGCTGGAGTGCAGTGGTGCAATCATGACTCACTACAGCCTCCAACTCCTGAGCTCCAGCAATCCTCCCACCTCAGCCTCCTGAGTAGTTGAGACTACAGGCGTGTGCCACCATACCTAGCTAACTGTTTAATCTTTTGTAGAGACAGGGTCCCACTATGTTAGCCAGGCTGATCTTGAACTCCTGGGCTTAAATGATCCTCCTGTCTTAGCCTCATTACAGGCATGAGCCACCATACCCAGCCTCAGACTCTCTTGATTATAATATTATAACTGACTTAATCTACCTTTAATCTAAGGGGGAATTAAATGGAAACACATTGAAGTTCTCATGGTTTTCAAGCGTAGAAAAGTCTAGTAAAAGGGCAGAAACTGAGGCCTCAGCCATCTAGGAAAGTGAGTTTAAATAGGCAGTGCCTCTTCTGTGTCTGTCATTTTGATCTTTCCAAAAATCAGCCGATTTTTATTTACTTATTTATTTATTCTTTCTGTAGACTCAGTTTCTCTAATTTCATGTCTATGCTGCAAGAAATATCATGACTCCCAAATTTGTATCATTTTAGATTCAGCATCAATCGAGGAGATCTCATTGACCCAGAATGAATCAGGTGCCTACCTCTGATCACATCGGCTCTGGCCAAGGGGTAGGATAAGGTACTACAAACATGGCTGCTGAGGGCCCATCCCAGTGGAAGATGCAAAATGACTTGGAGAAGAAAGGTGGTCCTCAAGAAAGGAAACACTGGGAGCCGCAAAAAAAATTCCCAGCAGAAGTTCACTACAAGTATACTCCACTAAAATAACAACATATTTCAAGGTCTTATTTATTTTTTTCTTCAATCTGGTATATAGTGAAGGTTGCTGTGGCTTCTATTTGTATCATATCTAAAGTAACTATGTCAATTTTACAGGTACATCGATTTCTTATATTTTAAAATGACATCTGAAGTGTGATTTAAAACTTCGAGTTACAAATAATCAATACTTGCTCTGAGGAAATCCTCAGGCTGTTTTAAAAACCAGAATCTTATAATCCTCTGGTGTCTTATAGCTCTAGGAAAAACAAGTTACCTTCTTAAAGAATCGCCTATGGTTATTTCTTCTCCTATAAAGAAGAACTTGGCTTAATGACCTCATTTTACTGGATGGGGTAGGCTCCTCCAGAGGGACTGGAAGTAGTTATTTTTTATTTCCAAAGACATCCAGAAAAATCCTCCATATATAGTTTTCTGCTGTCTGACTTAGAGAAAATTTTAACACTAAATGTTGATCTTAATGTCTTTCAGGTGGCTAAAGGCTTTGTCGGGTAGAGGAGAGTGTAGATAACAGTTGAAAACACCAACCGGCCGGGCTCAGTGACTCACGCCTGTAATCCCAGCACTTTGGGAGGCCAAGGCAGGTGGATCACGAGGTCAAGAGATCGAGACCATCCTGGTCAACATGGTGAAACCCCGTCTCTACTAAAAATACAAAAAATTAGCTGGGCATGGTGGCACGTGCCTGTAATCCCAGCTACTCAGGAGGCTGAGGCAGGAGAATTGCCTGAACCCAGGAGGCGGAGGTTGCGGTGAGCCGAGATCGCGCCATTGCACTCCAGCCTGGGTAACAAGAGCGAAACTCCGTCAAAGTGGAGCACTGAAAATCTCATCCATTTTTGGTGAAAATTTTAAAATGTACACTTACTTTGGAAAACAGTGCAGCGGTTTCTTAGAAGGTGAAGCATGCACTTACCACACAGCTTGGCCTTTTACTTGGTATTGACCCAAGTGAAATGAAAACTATGGTCACTTAAAAACCTTTACAGAGGTGACTCCATATATAACCGCCAAAAACTGGAAACAATCCAAACATTCCCTACTAAAAAATGAATAAACAAACTTTAGTGCATCTACAGAATACTTAGCAATAAAAAAGAAACAAAATGACTGATACATACAACAACATAGTTGAATGTCAAACGCAATATGTTAAGTGAAAGAAGCCAGACTAAAAAGGCTACATATGATTCCATTTATAGGACATTCTGGAAAAGGCAAAGCCACAGACACAGAAAACAGATCAGTGGTTTTCAGGGACTAAGAAATTGAATATAAAGGGACATACACATTTGGAGGGTGGGGATGGGACTATTGTATATTTTGGTTGGGTGTTGGTTATATGACTGTATACATTTGTCAAAACTCACAGAACCATACACTAGGGTAGGTTTAACAGTATTAAATTACACCTTAACAAAAGGTAAAAAAGAAAATAAGATTTTTGCTATGAAACTTTAAACTATTTTTAAAGGAGAATCTCCAATGTGAACAAGGGGGAGTTAAACAGGAATTAATATTTAATACAATTTATATGTTGATAAGCATGTAAATTGTGGCCCTTTGGACTGTTTTAAACTCAAAAGTCCAAGGCACCAACATAAGTGCCACTTCCATGCATTTATGAATTCATAAATGAAAGCCCTTCCTTTGGCTGGACTGTGTTCACCTCTACGGCCTTCTTTTTGAGACAAGCGCTCTTTTGTCTTGGATTTACCACTGAAATGGAGACAGGCCAGGCATTTCTCATTGGCAATGCCGAAGCTGAAGGCTCTCTTCTCAATGTTAAACTCCTCACTTAACAAGAGGGAAAACTTGCCTCTTAGTTTCTCTGCCAGGTAACTATTCCCTAACCTGCACTTGAATTCAAGTGTCTGAAGTCCAAACAACAGAAGATGATGCAGGGCCGTCCCAATCCACATTGTTCTGTACCATCTCCAGAAGGAATCATTCCCCAGCTACTGTATAGGCAGAAGGCCAGCCCATCAGCCATCTTCTGGATGACATATATGTGCTCTATTAATATTACAAGATGCTTCCCCTCAGCATTCACCTCTTAAGAGTGCATGTTAATCCCAATAAATATTCACAACTGACACCTTCCATATGCCACCTAGGCTAAAATGGAACTAACAAGTACTTCAGAAATGATGTTTTAAAATGATGTACTGCGTAGGAGCGCCTACAAATCTCTGCTTTATTGCAGGAACCAGAGGTTAGCATTAAGAAGACTGCCATTTCCTTCTCCCATTTGTAATGCTATTAATTACTCTTGCTTTTTAATCGGCTCTACACTTAGTAGCATCGCAAAGCTATAATACAGGGATTTGGTAAATGAAGACTTCAGATAAACCCTAGAAGTACTGGTTTTAATTCCATCAGAGAAAGCGGAGCTCAGAAACTAGACTCTGCACCTCTCGGGGGTACTTGTTTAAATCGGTATGGAGTGGGGATGGGGTAAGAATTTGGGATGAGGGAAACAAAGACCAAATTTCATGATGTAAAGGTCACTGAAAAAAAAAAAGTAACTGTGAATGTCCTGCAAGTTTGGCAATACTTTCCATCTGGGTCCGTCTGGCTGTGCTAAACTAACCACAACCCTAATCAAATGTAAGTGCCAGCCTCCGCCAGCCACAGCATGTCAGATCTGACATCAGAATCCTTCTGTCCTCTGGCCTACAGGGATGCTGTGAGCAGTAATTAACGTCCATTAAGTGGCGAGTCATCCTTACTCAGCTGCCTTCTGTCAAGTCCTAAGCAGACAGCTGCATAACCCATGACTCAGAGCATCTCATCAAACCATATCTGCTCTGAGGGAAAAAAGTGACCTCAGTTCCAGTAGTCCACGGTGCAAAGGCCACAACACTGAAGGGCCTCTTGCCACCATAAATGGTGTCTCCAAGATGGATGTGAGCCCGGTTAGAGGTGCCAGGACTGGGCAGGCTGGGTGGAAATGGTCATTGCTTGGTAGAAGGCTTCAGAGTTCAAAACAGTTAAATCAATTCAGACAGGTCTGAAGGATAGAAATGTTGCCAGAACATTCTTAATGCAAGCCAGAGAGTGAATGACGATCTACAATGACTTTCTCCTGCTTTCCAAAGAGCCAGCCCTATTGCCCTATTCTGAGGCTCTGAATTCATGCAGCCTTGACTAGGACTACTGAATAATAAAAGAGCTAAAATATTCTGAGAGGAGAAACTACCATTTGTTAACTTCTGTGTAGTGCCAAGTTCTTTAATTACATCCATAGCATAGCACCTGACACATGATAGGTGCCAAAAAATCCAAAGCTTAAATAACCCTTGTCGAATAAATGGGGTGAATGAATTCCCATTTAATCGTTGCAACAATTCCAAGTAACAATTGACACGTGGGGAAACTAAGTCCCATAGACATGACAGAGCTCCTTGTAGCCACAAAGTTATTAAGGCTGGAAGAGCTTAAATTAAAATGGATTTTTCTGACTAAAATTCACACTAATTCCTACCTCTGGTAGTTGATCCTGTTAATGATGATGTTACCCTGAATAATGTCACCTGCTGTTAAGAGACCAGGGGTTGGCCTCCTCACTGAGATTGTTTGGGTCAAAATGTCCACAGAGACCTCCTCCCAGGTCTCTTCCACCAATGATTGGCCATAAAATTTCCTTCACATGTAATTATATGTTGATGAGAGAGGAATTATACCCCACAGTTCTGGTCTGGGGGTACTTATTCCACCCTCTCTGGATCTCTATAGATTCCGTTTTTATGCCCCTGTCTGTGGAAGGTAGCAAGAGCCAAACAAACTTTATGGTTTCTTTCCCCTCCTTTCATTCACGCCTCCGCTCAGAACAGCTGCCTGTGACTGCAGAGCCCAATCCATCCAGCCACACGCTGGTGTGAGTAGGAAACAAAAGTGAGATATCCTCTCCATTTCCTCTGTCTACACCGCCTCCTGCATGCTGCAGTAAGGATTTCCAGGGTTCCTTCTTGGTTTTCCAGAAGTGGCAAGCTCACTATCTGGTGCATGAAAGTCCTCCACGGCCCTTCTACCTTCCCTGAAGCTCTTGACACTGCCCACACCAGACACTAGGAGGAGAGCAGTGGTTCTCCCCGCAGCAACTGTGGTGGCAGATCAGTCTGCGCAGCAGAGCCAGCTCACCCACAGGTGGAAGCATTTGTCCAGACTCCACGTTGGCAGTAGGTCCCCACTGCAGTCTCTGACCTGGCTTTACCCTGGCCTTTGGCAACTAAGGGGCCCCCATTAATAAAGCTAATATTTTTATCTGGCTCTCTAGAACATACCTAAGCTTGAGGGCCAAAGGTTAGGGTTAGAAGCAGGTGCTAATCTATCACTACTCTTCCTTCCAAGATTCCAATCAGTGGACATTGCACATGAGTCCCTTGATATCAGCTTTAAAGGCTGAGAACCAGACTGCAATATTTTCCTCAACTCTCTTAAAATATAATCATGCAAATTTTAGATTTTTTTCTGTCTGCATTGTCTCTTTTTCTTTGAGGGTGGATAGATCCTATGTTTTTGTTTTGTTTTGTTTTGTTTCTTTATTATAATTGGAAAAGTTCTTCAAATATCTTGTGTTTCTTGCTTGGTCATTTAGATTTAGGAATGATTTATTAAAAATTTATTGGATATGCTGTGTATGCATATGAGACTTGTTGACTTGTGATTCTCAACACAGGGTGTTAACATCTTATAAACTAGCTCTTTTATTTGGTGTGAACCCAAATTTCTAGAGAAGAATTATCCTAGCCACTTCTCGAGAAGAATTATCTTCTACAGAAGAATTATCCAATCCACTGCTATACCTACGCCTATACATAAAAGAGATATCTGCAAGCTCTGTAAGAAAGGGCAGGCTGTGGTGAGCGGGTGGTGGTGTGCTATTCAGTGTGCATATTTTTATTAAATCTTTCCCATTTTCAGCTTTGTGTTTTCTCACTAACACCCTGCCTCTGTGTACCTCATGGCCAGTGTAGTGACGGCCTGGCTGGGTGAGGAGAGAAGAGTGCTGGGAACTCTGCACGCCACTCTGCACTCAGACTTTGAACCAGGCCCCTGGTTTCAGCTTTGCACTTCACCCCTCCCTCCAGGTTCTGGAACGTTCTGCAGTTCTGCAGCACTCATTGAAACTTCCCCCATCTGAGGACACTCAGGTTGTTACTGTCTCTCCTTTGTTCAGTCAGCCACCGGTCCTCTTTCCGCATTCTATCTTCCTAATATACAGAGAAAGTTTTCATTAGCAGTTGTCTCCTTTGCTCTTCTCTCTATGCTTACGGGCTTAAATATATTTTATTCCTCTATAATTGTTTTCATGGGGTTTAGGAAGGAAGAGAAAATTAGTCACATGCAGTCAGTCTTCAGGAGCTTTTTCACAGTTACTACTTCTAGCGTTGAGAGAATAATAGACTAAGGATTGAAAGCAACAAGGGAGTTCCCAGATGTGGCCCTGTGTATATTACAAACAATTGCCTCCACAGTTCTCAGTAGAGCAGAGCCGGAGAGCAGTGACTGCCCTTGATTGCATGGTAAGAACCTCCACCTTTCCTGTTGAGGTGGAGGCATGGCCACCCACACCTCTTTGGTACATGCCTGCCCGACATGGCAGACCCAACCTTGGACCCTCTCAAGTCATCACCACAGCTCTGCCGCAGGGATTGGGACTCCTCATGCTAAGGGAACCTAACAATCCAGAATTACTGGGGTTGGTATTCACATCGAACTAACTGTGACCTCACTTTCCTTTGTAGATTCTGGCCCATGCCTCAACCTTAGTTCTGTACCCACTCAGTAGCCTCCAAGAAGAGAATCAAAGATCCTTCTAGGGAACCAACAACATTGGCCTAACATTTAAAAGAAGCCAGAGACTGGACTGGCATAGTCTTTGATGGAAAAGGAGCTGAGTAAACACATTGGCAGTCATGAAGGAGGGCAGGCAGCTGGGAGTGTGTCAGCCTGTGGGAGGAGGGACCTCGCCCTAGGAACAGACGGACAGCAGGAAGCTCTGTGGCAGAGCTCTTTCTAGTTAATTATAACAGCAGAGGGCCTGGGCAAGGAGAACGGCCTGAGATAGAGGAGCCATTTTCAGGTAAGTTTCTACGATGCCCTAAAAATACTTCTTTTTTCTTTTTCTTCTTTTCCTTTAATCTTTCCACCTCTCTGCCCCCTTTCTTTCTCTTTCCCCTGTCTTCCTTTTTCATTTTCTTTCCAACATGTTTTTCTTTCTCTCTGTGTTCCTCTTTTAAAACTTGACAGGATTATTTGGTGCCTGATAAAGATCTTCCACACCAACTTCAAGTCCCCAGAGAATATTTTCAACACAGCCATTTCTAGGCCCTGGAAATTAGAATCTGCAAAGAAAGTGCTGACAAAAGCCTTAAGTAGGGCAGCCCTGTTCAGCCTCAACCTCATTTAATCAGCTTTCCTAGAGCTGGGCCCAGAAAACAGGATAAACTTCATCATAAAGCTTTTCCCTCATCTTTTACCCACCTACTTCTCATCAACCTTTTCATAACGAGCAATAAATGAATCCTGGCCACAAAGCCCCAGACCTGGGCTTAGCATTTTCTTCACAAAAGACAGAGCTTTCCACCTTAATGCCTTTTGCTTTCTGTCACGGACTTCTTGGAAAAGACATTCTTCTCTCTTTTGGAAGAAAAATAAGCCAAAAGGCTTGAGACAGTGAAGACTTAGTGAGTCCTTACTATGTGCAGGCCTCAGCGTTTTACATGCATTATCTCATTTAGTTCTCATGGTGACTCTAGGGGCAAGATCCTACTGTTATTCCCTTTTACATGGAAGGAAGCAGAGACAGAGCTATTCACCAAGCTTGAGCAAGAGCACACAGTGAGTGCCTGGAAGAGTCAGGATTTGCATCCAAGCATGCTGATTCCCAGGCTCATGTGAATCACTGCACGAACTGATTTTTTCCTACCCTCTATTCCAATTCTTTAATACCCCAAACTTATTTGTTTAGACCAAATCAAGTATATTTAGGGCATAGAGAGCATTAGAACATAGAAAAAGCTCAGGCCTGTTCCTTCAGCAACCTGCCGCCAACAAACCCAGGTAAGCAATTGCAAGAATTACCTACACTTTGCCTCCACTCCCTTTATCTCACTGAGGGCCGAAATGCAGCAACTAATCCTGCTTGAGTAAGAGCAGAGCTTGATACATAAATTTGGAAGTCATTAACAGATGACATTTGAAACCAAGTGAATAGAGACAGTTGCCCAAATGTAGAGGCAAGTAGGGCAAGGCAAAGCCTTGAGGAGATAATTTAGGAAGAAAAAGTAAAATTGGGATGATGTAAAGATTAGGGAGCAGTAGCAGAAAAGGGAAGATTTTGTTAAACTGTAGATTAGCTTCAAGATGGCTGACTAGAGACACTGAACACTCACCTTCTCCAGAGAGAACCAAAATTGTGAATAGATAATCACACCTCAAATAGAACACCTAGCAGTGAACACTGGAGTTCAACAGAGAAGTCACAGGAAACAGCTGAGGCACAGAAGGAGAAACAGGTGAGCAGCTAGCTTGGCCGAGATTGGTGGAGACACAGAGGAACTCCTATTGTGGGAAAAGGGTAGGTGAGAGATGTTCAGCAGTCCCATTCCCACTACAATCTGCTGCAATCCTGACCGAGAGAGAGCTCCTCTATCCACACAAACCCTGAGACTAGCATGGACAGGTAGTTTCGAGGCCCGAGGGCTCTGTAGCAGACAGATGACCTGTGCTGGCTGGATCCCTCACAACCCCAAGACCCAAGCAGATACAGCACGGCATCATTGGGAGAGCATAGCTATCACAAGATACCATCCTTCCCTGGGAACCACAGTCCCTGTATCTCCACATTTCTAGAGCCCTGATTGACATCTTCCAGTGTCCTCTTGGAAGGCTACAATAGCACAGTGCTGGCTGGACCCAAAGGTTCTGCAGGGTCCCCAGTACTTTATCCACAAGGAGTACTACTCCCTGGGGAAAGGACAGTGCAGCGCAGCAAAGAGGCAGCCCCTGGGGCAAGGGAAACCACAGTGTGTGCTTTCCAGATCCCAGGAGCTCCCTGTCAGCCTGTGGAAAGCAATCTTTTCCCCAGCAGCAGCACAGACTCTGTGCTCAGGCTCATAATTGGAGAGTAGACTCCATTGCCCTCCTCCACACCCTAGTGCACTCTGTGCTTAGACTTGTACATAGAGATTGGGAGCCCTTCCCCCGTGCTACACACTGCTGCAGCTGCAGCTGCTATTGCTGCCATTTGTGATGGGGTAGGCAAGCTAGAGGGCTGCCTATATAAGTGGTGGTGGTAGGACCTCTGTGCTCAGCATTGTGTGCAGAGGGCAGAATCCCTTCTCCTCTGTGCAGCAGACACCCCTGCAGACCACCAGGGACCTGAGGTCAAACCTTCCCAGCCTGGCACCCCCATCCCAGAGCCCAAGCATACTGCCTGAGGACCTGAACACTCCACACAAGCCACCACCTCCAGCATCTGTGCACTCCCTCCAGGAACCTGAATATGGACCCACCCAATCTGCTGCCAATGATACTGACAATACTCACATGCACCACCCAGGATCTGGGGACCATCCTGCCCAGCCCACTGAAGCCACTACCAACACCAGCATGCACCTCTTGGAACCCAGAGGATCATCCTGCCACTGTTAGTGACATCACCCACACCACACCAGTTACTCAGGGGCCCAAGAACGCACCCACATGACCAGCCTACCACCACCACTACTGGCACCTGAGCAAGCCACCTGGATGCCTAAGATTGGCACACCTGAACCCAGTAACACCATTGCCAACATACACCACCCTGGGCCCCAAGAACTGGCATGCTCAATCTTCTGCTGCCACCACTGAAGCCTAAGGACTGGCCCACATGTCATCCCAGTCCCCAGCAAAACTTCATCACAACCTCCACTAATAACCACACGCTAAGCCACTAAGGAAATCACAGATACCACCAATATTGTTTGTAATCAAAGAAATCATACAGAGACTACACTAGTGCATGCACCCAACCAACATCATTGATACATCTTCAGGAAAAATCATCCCCTATACAAGCAAATTCCAAAAAATAGAAGAAGTGACTAATACACCAGATACAAAGATAGCAATGTAAAGACACAAGAATCATGAAAAAGCAAGGAAATATGACACCTCCAAAGGAACATAATAACTCTCCAGCAATAGATCCCAATCAAAAAGAAATTTATGATGTCCCAGAAAAGAATTCAAAATGTAGATACCAAAGCAGCTCAGTGAGATACAAGAGAATTCTGAAAAATGACACAAAGAAATCACAAAAATAATTCAGGATATGAATAAGAAATGTACTAAAGAAATACCATCAAAGAGAATCAAACAGAAATATTGGAGCTGAAGAATTCATTTAATGAAATACAAAACAGATTTGAAAGCTTCAACAATTGACTAAATCAAGCTGAAGAATCTTAGAACTTGAAGACAGGTGTTTTTTTTGCTTTTTGTTTTTTGTTTTTAAGGCTATAGTAATAACATTTAATGTTTACTGAGATCAAACTTTGCAACAGGCACAATACTAGGCACTGATGACACAAAAATAAGGAAAACAAATTTTTGCCTCCAAAGAGCTTACAAATTCTTGTCTGAGTTGATCTTATTTTTCTTCTCTTTAGGTGATTCTAAACATTGCTGCCAGGATGATATTTCTTTTTTTGTTTTTTTTAATTTTACTTTAGGTGCATACTATATCTGGCATTTCTCCCCATGTTATCCCCCCCAGCCTCCCCTCCCTCCCCTCCCTCCCCACCCCCCACTGTCTCTCCCCTACCCCCTCAACTGCCCCCAGTGTGTGATGTTCCTCTCCCTGACTGGAGTTTTTTAAATAACTCATTCAGACAAAAATAAAGAAGAGGGGGTCGGGCGCAGTGGCTCACACCTGTAATCTCAGCACTTTGGGAGGCCAGTGCAGATGGATCACCTGAAGTCAGGAGTTTGAGATCAGCCTGACCAACATGGAGAAACCTCATCTCAACTAACATTACAAAATAAGCTGGGTGTGGTGGCTCATGCCTGTAATCCCAGCTATTCAAGAGGCTGAGGCAGAAGAATTACTTGAACAAACCCAGGAGGCAGAAGTTACAGTGAGCCGAGATCACACCACTGCACTCAAGCCTGGGCAATAAGAGCAAAACTTCATTTTAAATAAATAAGTGGCAATTTAAAAAAATGAATAAATCCTTTGTGATACAAACAGCAAAAAGAAAAGCACCATAAAGTAACCAAATAAATAAGTAATCAGTTCTCTGGACGGCAAAGAGAACAAACAAGAGTTCAATCGGCTATTTAATAAAATAATAGACGAAAACTTTCCAAGTTTATCAAGAGACTTAAACATCAAGATACAAAAGGCCCAGTGATTCCCAAACAGACAAAATGTAAAAAGGTCTTCTCTGTGGCACATTATAGTCAAACTGTCTAAAATCAAAGAAAAAGAATTCTAACAAGAGCAAGATCCTCTAGTGGGACAATAGGGAAATGAAAAAAGAGAGAGAGAAAAAAAAAACTGCAAGTGAAAAGCATCTAGTCATCTATAAAGAAACTCCCATCAGACTAACAGCAGACTTATCAGCAGAAACTATACAAGCCAGGAGATAATAGAATTATATATTCAAAGTACTGAAAAAAAAAAACTGCCACCCAAGGATACTATAACCAGCAAAATTATCTTTCATAAATAAAGAAGAAATAAAGTATTTTCCAACAAACAAATGTTGAGAGAATTGATTAGCACCAGACCAGGCAAGAAATGCTCAAGAGAGTACTGAACCTGACAGAGAAAGGACAAGAATTACCATCATGCAAACACATTAAAGTCTAAAACTCACTGGTAAAGCAAAAACACAAACGATACAGAGAAAAGATCCAAATGGTACTACTATAGAAAACCACCAACCCAAAAAGGCAAAAAGTAAAAGAAAATGAAAGGAATGAAGGATACACAGAACAACCAGAAACTGATTAACAATATGACAGGAGCAAAACCTCACATATGAATAATAACTTTGAATGTAAATGAATTAAATTCTCCACTTAGAAGATATAGACTAGCTGAAGTAATTTTAAAACAAAATATGACCCTACTATAGGCTACCTATAGAAAGACAATTTACCTGTAAAGACCATATAGACTAAAAGTAAAAGAATGGAAAAAGATATTCCATGCAAATGGAAACCAAAAATGAGCAGAATTAGCTTTACTTATATCAGACAAAACAAATTTTGAATCAAAAACAATTGAAAAAAGACAAAGAAAGTTATAATGATAAAGGAATCATTTCAGCAAGAGGATAAGAGGCTATAATAATTCTTCTTCTTTTTTATTTTCAAGACCAGGAGTTCAAAAAAGTAACAGGCTGGAGTGTAGTGGGCAATCTCAGCTCACTGCAACCTCCATCTCCTGGATTCAAGTGATTCTCATGCCTTGGTCTCCCAAGTAGCTGGGACTACAAGTGTGTACCACAATGCCCAGCTAATTTTTTTTTTTTTAGGAGATATGAGGTTTTGCCATGTTGGCTAGGCTGGTTTGAACTCCTGGTCTCAAGTGATCTGCCTGCCTCAGCCTCCCAAAGTGCTGGATTACAGGAGTGAGTCACCGTGCCCAGTCATAACAGTTCTAAATATATATGCATCTAACACCAGAGCACCCAGATTGATAAAGCAAATATTAACTAGGTCTAAAGAGAGAGACAGACTCCAATGCAATAATATTTGGGGACTTCAACACCCCACTCCCAGCATTAGAGAGATAATCTAGACAGAAAATCAACAAAGAAACATGGGATTTAAATTGGACCTTACACCAAATGGACCTAATAGACATTTATAGAACATTTTATCCAACATTGGCAAAATACACATTTTTCTCATCAGTACATGAAGCATTTTCCAAACTAGACAATATGTTAGGCCACAAAGCAATTCTCAACAAATTTTTTTAAATCAAAGTTATATCGAGTGTCTTCTGGACCACAATAAAATAAAACTAGAAATCAAAACTAAGAGGAACATTGGAAACTACACAAATACATACAATTTGATAAACATGCTTCTGAAGAACCAATGGGAATGAAGAAATTAAATGTCTGGAAACAAATGAAAATGGAACTACAACATATCAAAACCTGTGAGATACAGCAAAAGTAGTGATAATGGGGCAGTTTATAGAAATAAATGCCTACATCAAAAAAAGAGAAAGATTTCAAATAAACAATCTAATAATGTACCTTGAGAAACTAGAAAAACAAGAAAAAAACAAATGCAAAATCAGCAGAAGAAATAATAAAGATCAGACCAGAACTAAATGAAATAGAGACTAAGAAAAATATAAAGGATCAATGAAATAAAAAGTTGATTCTTCAAAAAGATAAGCAAAATTAATAAACCTCTAGCTAGACTAAAAAAAAAAAAGAAGACCCAAAAAACATAATCAGAAATGAAAAAGGAAACCTTACAACTGATACCAGAAATACAAAGGATCATCAGAGACTCTTACGAACAACTATATGCTAACAAACTGGAAAACCTAGAGGAAATTGATAAATTCCTACACAAATACAACCTACCAAGATTCAATGAGAAAGAAACCAAAAACCTGAATAGACTAAAAACAAGCAGCAAGATTGAATCAGTAACAAAATATCTCCCAACAAAGAAAAGCCCAGGACTAGATGGATTCACTGCTGAATTCAGCCAAATGTATAAAGGATAACTGATATAGTTTGGCTGTGTCCCTGGACTCAAATCTCATCTTGAATTGTAGTTCCCATAATCCCCATGTATCATGAAAGGAACCAGGTGGAGATAATCGAATCATGGAGGCAGTTTCCCCCATCCTGTTCTCACAATAGCAAGTTAGTTCTCACAAGATCTGATGGTTTTATAAGGGGCTTCCCCCTTTGCTGGGCACACATTCTTCTACTTCCTGCTACCATGTGAAGAAGGACGTGTTTGCTTCCCCTGCCACCATGATTGCAAGTTTCCTGAGGCCTCCCTAGTCATGCAGAACTGTAAGCCAATTAAACCTTTTTCCTTTATAAATTACCCAGGCTTGGTTATATCTTTGTTAGCAGTGTGAGAATTGACTAATACAATAACTAATACCAATCCTCCTCAAAACTATTCCAAAAAGTTGAAAAGAACAGAATTCCCCCAACTCATTCTATGAGACCAATGTCACCCTGATACCAAAACCAGAGAAGGACACAATAAAAAAATAAAACTACAGGCCAATATCCCTTATGAATATAGATGCAAAAAATTTTCAACAAAATACTAGCAAACTGAATCCAACAGCGTCCCAAAAAGATAATACACCATGATCAAGTAGAATTTGTAGCAGTATTCAAGCATCATTCAAGATACATACATCAATAAACAAGATATACCACATCAATATAATGAAAGGCAAAACCCAAAAATTTAACACCCTTCATGATAAAAATACACAACAAATGAGGCATAGAAGAAACATATCTCAAAATAATAACGGTCACATATGACAAAACCACAGCTAATATACTGAATGGGGAAAAGTTGAAAGCCTTTTCTCCAAGAACTAGAACAGGATAAGGATGCCCATTTTTACCACTTCTATTCAACACAGTACTAGAAGTCCTTGCCAGAGCAATCAGGCAAGAGAAATAAATGCAAGGCATCCAAACTGGAAAAGAGAAAGTCAAATTGTCCCTCTTTGCAAACAACATGTTTTTATATTCAGAAATATAAGACTCCATCAAAAAAACTCTTAAAATTAATAAATGAATTCAGCAAACTTTCAGGATACAAAATCAACCTACAAAAATCAGTAGCATTTCTGTACACCAATATTGAAACAGTAAAAAGGAAATCAAGAAGGTAATCATTTTTTGCCACTATTGCTACAAGAAAATGAACTAAAATACCTAGGAATAAATGTAACCAAGCAGATGAAGAGTTCTGTAAGGAAAATGACAAAACACCCATGAAAGAAATTGAAGAAGACAGAAACAAATGGAAAGACATCTCATGGTCATGAATCAGAAGAATTAATATCATAAAAATAACTATACTGCCCAAAGCAGTCTAGAGATTCAATGCAATTCCTATTAAAATACCATCATTTTTCACAGGAATAGAAAAAAAATCCTAAAATTTATATGGCACCAAAAAAGAGCCAGAACAGCCAGAACAATCCTGAGCCAAAAAGGAAAAGAGAGCCTGCAATCGCAGCTACTCAGGATACTGAGTCAGGTGGATTGTTTGAGCCCTGGAGGCAGAGGTCGCGGTGAGCCATGATCACACCACTGCACTCCAATGCAGCCTGGATGACAGAGCAAAACCTTGTCTCCAATAAAAGAAAACAGAAATGAGAAGAAAAGAAAGGAGAAAAAAGGAAAAGAGAGGAAAGGAGAAGAGAGGGGAGGGGAGGAAAGGAGGGGGAAGGGGAAGGAAGGCGAAGGGGGAGTGGGGAGGGGATGGGAGTCGAGTCACCACACTACCTGACTTCAAAACATATTACAAGGCTACAGTAACCAAAGCAACATGGTTGTTGGTATAAAAATCAACACATAGACCAATGGAACAGAATAGAGAATCCAAAAATAAATCCACGTATTTACAGCCAACTGATCTTCAACAGTGCTGCCAATAGCATACACTGAGGAAAAGATAGCATCTTCAATATGCTGGAAAAACTGGATATGCAGAAGAACGAAACCGGATCCCTATCTTCACTATATACAAAAGTCAACTCAAGATGGATTAAAGACTTACACATAAAACCCAAAACTATAAAACTACTAGAAGAAAACACAGGAAAACCTCTTCAGTAAATGGTCTAGGCAAAGATTTTATGGCCATGACCTCAAATATATAGATGACAAAAACAAAAATGACAAATAGGACTACATTAAACTGAAAAGTTTCAGCACAGAAAAAAAAAAATTCAACAAGCTCTTGAAAGGAAGAAAATATTTGCAAACTTTTCATATAACAGGAGACTAATATCCAGAATATAAAAGGAACTCAAACAACTCAACAGTAAAAAATAATAATAACCCCCTTAAAAATGAGCAAAGGACCTAAATAGGCCTTTCCCAAAATAATACATACAAATGACCAACAGTTACATGGAAAAGTGCTCAACATCACTAATTATCAGGAAAATGCAAATCATATTATGATATGATATAACATATTATATATGATGCGATATAGATAATTAGAATGGCTACTATTAAAAAGAAAAAATACAGCAGATGCTGATGAGGATGCAGAGAAAAGGGAACTCTTACAAAGTGTTGGTGGGAATGTAAATTAACAGAACCACTATGCAAAACAATACTGAGATTTCTCAGTAGTGAACAATCTCACTTCCAAAAATTTATCAGTACATCAAAGGGTTTCCTTACACCCATGTTTATTGCAGTACTATTCACAATAGCAAAGATATCAATTCAACCTAAATGTTCACCAAAAGACAAATAGATAAAGAAAATTTGTTACATAGACACAATGGAATACTATTCAGCCATAAAAATAGAGTCCTGTCATCTGCAGCAACATGGATGGAACTGGAAATTATTGTGTGAAGTGAAATAAGCCAGGCACAGAAAGACAAGTACTGTATTTTCTTACTCATATATGGGAGCTAAAAAATTTGATCTCATGGACATAGAGAATAGAATGATAGATACCAGAGACTGTGAAGGATGAGTGTATGGGAGGGGGATGAAAAGAAGTTGGCTAATGGGTACCAACATACAGCAATATGGAAGAAAAAAGTTCTAATGTTTGACAGCAGACTAGTGTGACTATACTTAGCAAGAAAATTTTGTATACTATAAAGTAACTAGAAGAGAGGACTTGATGCCAACACCTATAAATAATAAGTATTTAAAGTGATGGATACCCCAAATATTCTGAATTGATCATTACATATTTTGTGCAAGTAAAAAGTACTCACATGGGTCGGGCATGGTGGCTCACGCCTTTAATCCCAGCACTTTGAGAGGCCAAGGCAGGCAGATCACCTGAGGTCAGGACTTCAAGACAATTAGCCAGGTATGATGGCAGGTGCCTGTAATCCCAGCTACTGGGGAGGCTGAGAAGGGAGAATCACTTGAACCCGGGAAACAGAGGTTGCAGTGAGCCAAGATCACACCATTGCACTCCAGCCTGGGCAACAGAGCAAGAGTCCATTTCAAAAAAAAAAAAAAAAAAGAACTTTCAATGGAATGATGGACAGAAGTTATGATTGTTAAGAGTGAAGAGAAAGCAAAAACAGAAAAATGAGGTGGCAAAGGCAAAGATCGAAGTTTTTATTAAAAGAATGGAAAACAGATCAGACTATTGGAGGATTGAAGGGAAAATGATATTTGCTCTCATTTATTGAGTTCCTACAATATGTAAGAATGGATGAAGAGATGAGTGAATAGGAAGATGATAAGCCAGAGCTAGAATCCTCGGGAAGAATGTTCTTAGCTTGCGGGATAGTTGGTGATTTAAGCAGGGCAGGGAAACCAGTCACTATGAAGGGCAAGTGTGGCATCAGAGGGAAAGGGGGATGTGGAATGTCTAAGGTAGTCTGAAGTTCTAGAAGCTGTAGGATAATGCATTGAAAATAGCCACGAGCTCCCCTACTTAGTCCCAAGACATAGGGTAGATGGGAGAAAGAGAAGCTTGCATTTAAGTGAGTTTCAAAGCATGTGATATGTGCAGTGGAGAAAATGGTTTTAGCTTAAGTGAAAAGATAGAGGGTGTTTAAGAAGAAAAGGAAAAGATACAGGTATTTGTTGACAAGGAAAGGAAGGGAGTTTAAAAGACACAATTGAAAGGATTAGAAAATGGTTCTGGGCCGGCTTTAGCTCAGCTGTTACTTTGACAATGCTTTCTATGGTGGAAAACAATCACTCTGCGTGGTTCGAGAACCGCGGGCACTCTCCGGCCCTTTTCAAAAAAAAAAAAAAGAAAATGGTTCTATTAATCAGGGTTCTAGCTGGAAATAGGCAAAATACTCAAAAGACCAACAATAGATGATGATGTACCCAACGACCAGCATTAGTGGGGAACCATTGCCCTATACACTTGATGGGGCAGGAAAACAAGTGGTGTTAGCAAACCCAGCAAGAGCTGAAACCATGAAAGCGAGACCACCCAGCAGAAGCTGTGTTGTAAAATGTCGCAGCCACCATGAAAACCACAGCAGCACAGGAAAGGAAGGGAGTAGCGGGGAACGCTCCACCTCCTCACTCTCCTCCCATAGACCTGTCTCCTAATGACGCCTCCATCAGCTGAGCCCAACTGGAAGATCCAGGTGATGCTGTCCAGAGTCACTGAAGAGAACACAGACAGGTGAATACCAGGTGTGCAGGCGAGATAATATGAGTAGAAAACATCCAGAGATGGGGAGTGAGCAGGAGGGAAATATTAGCTGAATGACAGGGGAAGTTTAGGACCAAATAGCTATAAAGGGAGTGTGAGGTAAAGAAATAGAAAAGTAGTGGAGAGAGGGCCTGTGAATGGCTAGAGTTTGTGAATAATGGCTTAAAAGAACTCTCAGGTGCTCTTGGTCCACAATGAGGACTGTTTATGTGGGTTTGCATGTACATATTAATAGCAATAAGAGCCAACCTTGTTCACAGGCAATGCTTGGCAACTTCTAAGTAGGCTTCCCAAGAAATCCCAGTTGTCTGCTTATCCATACTGCCCCCCAGAAATCGTTTGCTTAATACCAGAAATTTCTGCAGTGGGAAGCAAACCCTTTTGTTCTCTAGGTAAGTTTGGATGTGAGGCTTACATTTAAATATATAAAGCTCCTACTAAATGCCAGGCACTGTGCTAGGTGCTGAGATGACAAAGTTGCTATTCTATCAAAAGCAGAACCTCCTTGGGTAGATAATGCAGTAACTGAAACTAATACATTTTCTGACCTAAGCTCAGAATTCTCAAGAAATTAGCTATTTTATATATATATATATAAAAAAAAGAACAAGATCATGTCTTTTGCAGGAACATCAGTGGAGCCGGAGGCAGTTATTCTTAGCAAACTAACACAGGAGCAGAAAACCAAATATTGCATGTTCTCACTTATAAGTGGGAGCTAAATGATGAGAATTTATGAACACAAAGAAGGAAACAACAGACACTGGGGTCTAGTTGAGGGTGGGAGGAAGAGGAGCAGAAAAATCACTGTTGGGTACTAGGCTTAATACCTGGGTGATAAAATAATCTGTACAGCAAACCCCTGTGACACTAGTTCACCTATATAGCAAACCTTCACATGTACTCCTGAACTTAAAATAAAAGTTAACAACAAAAACAAAATAAAGAAATCAGCTTTTGATAGGAGAATATTTGAGGGCACTGGAGTGACTAATGGGGACATTGCAAGACAGAGAATGAAAGCATCAATTGTCAAGGCAGTTGGCCCCAAAATAAACCGCCTTTTTCATAGCTACATGAGAGTATGTACATATATGGGTGTGTGGCTCTGTATGTGTTAAAAACCCTATTCATCCACCCATCCATTCATCCATTTCCATTTCTTGACTTCCTTTACATCCCTGTATTACACCAGTTGAATGTGCTGATCCAAGAAGGAAACTGGCTATACTTTTATGTTCTTCAATCACTTTTCCTTCCATTTTCCAGCAATCTCATCCCAGAGGATTCCAAGCATGAGAAATATGACATAACAATAGCATCACACAATCGATGCCTCATTACCTCCCAGCTCTCCCGGGTCTCAGGCAGACTACCACCTCTCTTTCCTGACCCCACCCCACTCTCTAATTCCGCTTGAGATATTTGCATTTTAGAAGAAACTTTTTTGTTTTTTGGAAGAAGGACAAAACAAAGCTCTAGCAGGGTTGGGGTGGAGGAAGCCCCAAAGAAGGTGATTAATATCATTGCTGCTAATTTTCCACAAGCACTTGTCGGCACAGCAGTGAGCCAACTCAGACAGTGCCAAAGTAATCTTGAAATTATCTGGCATCTCACTCCAGCAATAAAACACAGATTTATGTGGTGCAGCCCATAATAGAAAATGGAATAAAATCATCCTAGATGACTAAATCTTGATGTTTCTGGTCGGGGAGCTTAATAACTGAACTCTTTATACCCCCAGGGACTGCTCAGCCATTTGTTTTCATTTCTCTGACATTTTGTCAGAGTCACATAATCAGATGTGCTGCCCTGCTGCAGGGTCTGGGCCTCAGAAATGAGTGTGTTCCACAGTGGGGTCAGGAGACCCGCTTCTAGGTCCTGACCTGTCACCCCTAACTCTGGGACTTGAAACAAACTGCCCCATTAAAAACACTATGACTGTCTTGCACTCCACTTTGGAAATTCGTTCAGGCTCACTGCAACCCCACCTCTCCACTCCTCCTGGTTTCTCTGCCCCATTTGGTCCTGTATCTCAGTTCCTGGTCTTCAGTTAGCCCTTTTGGGGCATGGTATAGGCTCCTTCCACGAGAAAACCCTTCAAAACCCTAAATTACCTTTAGAAAGGTTTTAAATTGGTTTCATCATCGATGTAATCTTGGTGTGTGTGTGTGTGTTCTGCTACAAAGCAGACTCGTTTCTTTTTCTCTCTTTTGCTCTACCTTCTTCCACGTTTCCTTACCATGTCTTTTCCTTCTCTCTTCTTCCTCTCCTCCCTCACCCCTGACAATTACACGAACCTGTCTCTGATACCCACAGGCATTTCTTACTTGCTTGGTGACACTCAGGAATAAAGACGACGCTCATTGCTCTGACCACAGTGTCAGTTCAAAGTTGTGTTAAATTACTGAGGAACAGTTTAAAGCAATTTATAGCTGTAGCATGAGCGTACATGAGAATGAAATGGTGACATGGAAAGCAAGCACAGCTCCAGCTAAGGGATACATTTTTGGAGTGCAATATAAAACATATGCAGAGGAAAATTGTGAAAACATTTGAAGGCATTTCTGTGCTTAATCAAAATTGTTCTTCTTGTCCTCAAAGTAAGAGTAAATTGTAAAACCATCCTAAAGTAACAGTGAGGAAAAGCAGTGCTGTCCTGTGTCAGCAACAGGTGATGGGAATATGTCTGACTTTTGGCACTGACAAGGAATGCAATTATAAATATGAACAGGGAAAACCACACCTGTAGACACTCAGCTGATAAAGATTCCCTGCAAAGTTTAAACATGGTGCAAATGGGAGATCTGTGCACAGGAAAAGATAAACTGCCCTCCCCTGTTTATCACAGTACTATTCACAATAGCAAAGATATGGGATCAATCCGGGTTCATCAATGGATGAGTGAATAAAGAAAATGTGATTTATGTACACAACAGAATACTAGTTAGTCATTAAAAAGGATGAAATCATGTCATTTGTAGCAACATGGTTGGAACTTGAGATTATTATCATAAGTGAAATAAGCTAGGCACGACAAGACAAATATCACGTTATCACTCATATGTGAGAGCTAAAAAAATTTATCAGATGGATGTAGAGAGTAGAAAGATAGCAGAGACTAGGAAGGGTGAGTAGAGAGGAGCAAAGGAGATAAGAGAACTGGGTTAAAGGATACAAACATACCATAAAATGGAATAAATTCAGTGTTTGATAGAGTAAGGTGACAATACTTAACAAAAATATTTGGTACTCAGGTGATGGACACCGTAAATACCCTGACTTGATTAGTACACATTATATACATGTAACAAAACCCCATACATTTGTACAAATAAAAAAATAAGAAAAAAACAAATACAAATTTTAAAAACATAGTACAAATACATCCAGGAAAACTAAGAACCCAGTGATCCTTTATCAGTCCTTGTTCCCAAATGAGACTTTCCATCTGCTGTGCATCCATGTCAGAGTTAGATCAAGGTAAGATCAGGAATAACCATAAATGCACAAAGAAAGAAAGTCTAGAATAAAAAACAAGGACAAAGATATCCCCTTAGTGACACTGGTTAAGCATTTCCTTGTGTGGAGAATTAACACCACCAAAATCACATTGACGTTAGATGTGTGTGTGTGTGTGTGTGTGTGTATATATATATTATATATATATAGTGTATGTGTGTGTGTGTGTGTGTTGTACACACACACATATACAGTCTTCCCTTGGTATCCAAGGAGGATTGATTCCAGGACCGCCCTCAGATACCAAAATGCACAGATGCTCAAGTCCCTTATATAAAATAGTATAGTATTTGCACATAACCTACGCACATTCTCCCACCTGATTACATGGTTGAAACTTTCAGCCCCAATCTACCAAGGAAGTCCCCAGAAGCAAACAGGAGCTGGAGATCAGGGTCAACCACGTGGTCAATAATTTAATCACATACACCTATTGTCTTAGTCGGCTTGGCTGTCACAATTAAATACCATGTACTAGATGACTTAAGCAACAAAAACTTATTCTCACAGGAGGCTGGGTACTTCAAGATCAAGGTGCTGGCCAATATGGTTGCTGGTGAGGGCTCTCTTCCTGGCTTGCAGATGTCCACCTTCTTGCTATGTTCTCATATGATCTTTCCTCAGTGCATGTACATATAAACACACAGAGCCAGACAGAGAAAGAGAGAGAAGGATCTTTCTTCCTCCTTTTTAAGGCAACTAATCTCATCAAGAGGGCCCCTCCCTCACAATCTATTCTAATCCTAATTACCTCCCAAAGACCCCATCTCCAAATATTATCAAATTGAAGATTAGGGCTTCAACATATGAATTTAAGTGATGAGGGGAACACACGAATATTCAGTCCATTAACACTTGAATGTTATATAATGAAATCCCATGTGAAAAAAACCCTGAAACAACAAGATTTGGGAAATTTGGGGGTTACTGAACAAGAGGATGTGCTGGAAGGGTGATGCGCCCAGAAATATCATCTAGCACTTTGCCTCACTTCTTAACCCTGCTCACATACCTTGCTGCCCTATGAAACTCTTCACCTGATTATTCATTTGTATCCTATATAATAAATCAGTAACCATAATTATAGTGCTTCCCTGAGCTCTGTAAGTCATTCTAGCAAATTATTGAACCTGAGAGGTGGTCATAGGAACCCCCAAATTTGTAGTTCATGAGACAGAAGTACAGATGGCCCCTGGGACTCACATTTGCTGTCTGATGTGAGGACAGTCTGCACCTTAACCTGTAGGATCTGATGTTCACTTCAGATAGCGTCAGAATTGAATTGTGGACACCCAACTGGTTTGGGAGAGCTGGTATTGGAAAAACATCATTCTAGCCCCTAACAGAATGATGTTTTGCCTTCTGATTCACTAGTGTAGTAGGCAAAATTCTAGGATGATCTGAAGATTTCCACTTATGATCTGCATGTCCTGTATAATCCCCTTCCTTTAGTGACCTGCGAATATGGTGGGATTTTACTCTGGTGATTAAGTTATGTTATTTGGCAAAAGTGAAGGGATTTTGTATGTGTAATTAAAATTCTTAATCAGTTGATTTCAAGTTACTCAAAAAGAAGATTAAGCTTTGTAAGCCTGACCTAATAAGGAAAGGCCTTTAAAAGAGGGTCTAGAAGTCAGAAACAGAGGAGGTCAGAGATTCTCCTCCTGGCCTTGAAATCGTAAGTTGCTATATTGTGAGAAGGCCCATGAGGCAAGAAACTGAGTGGCTCTAAGAGCTGAGGGCAGCCCCAGCTGAAAGCCAGCAGTACGGCAGGGGCCTCAGTCTTACAACCACAAGGAATCAGGTTCTGTCAATGACCTGAGGGAACCTGAAAGAGAATTCTGAAATCTAGAAAGCAATTCAATCCAGCCAGTACTTAAGATGTGCCCAGGGTCAGGAGTCTGGGCACATCTTAGCTAAGTCCCGACGACTCCTGTGAGTCATTTTGACCTGCTTCGTTTGTGATAATTTGTTAGGTAGCGACAGAAGACAAATACAGCCACATATAATACACCCTCATCAATTTGTCATTCTCCCACTTCTCACTTACAATGCTGCCCAAGTCTTTTCATGATGTCCTCTTCAACAGGGAGCATAACCAAAGCTTTTGACAGGTGTTCAGCAAAATGATTTGCACATTATATCTGATTGATAACTGTGTTGCTGAATTCATATTATACTGTCAAGGTTTACAAGACAGCATTAGGAAAATACTACTATGATTTACCTCAGCCCTTTAACACACTCTACTCTTAAAATAGGCATTTCTGACCGGGCGCCATGGCTCACACCTGTAATCCCAATACTTTGGGAGGCTGAGGCAGACAGAGCAATTGAGACCAGGAATTCAAGACCAGCCTGGCAAACATGGCAAAACCCCATCTCTACTGAAAACACAAAAATTATCCAGGCAAAGTGATGTCTGCCTGTTGTCCCAGCTACTCAGGAGTCTGAGGCACAAAAATCACTTGAACCCAGGAGGTAGAGGTTGCAGTGAGCTGAGCTGAGATCACACCAGTGTACTCCAGCCTGGGCTACAAAGCAAAACCTGCCTCAAAAAAATGAAAGAAGCCATTCCTTGTTATATGATGACTTAACATACACCATTCACTAAAGTGGGAAATAAATTCCATATATATCCCCTGAAGACCCATGGTTTGGAATTTTCAAATTTTCTGAGTGTTTTTTGGACCCTATCACAAGGTAATAAAATAGCAGCTATGACTCAGTGAAAAATGTTCACCCGAATTGCAATTCTAACTTCTTTGTTGAAGAGGAACCAGCAACTTCTGCACAGAGTCCTGATTTAACAGGTAGTCCAATGCATCCAAGCACATATGGAGAGATCAGAACCATACTGGAGAAGTAAGTTTAACTATGATTTATTTTCCCATTGTTATCCCACCACTAACTGGCCCGAGGCCAGAGCATGGCAACCATTGTTTCCCGGTTCTTTTTGTGTCCCCTGCTCCTCATCTTCCACACATCCTTGTTATGTTTCCATCACTTTCCTCATGTGTAATACCTAGATAATAGTGAACGTTCACACCTCTCACAACTTTGCTAAAATCAAATGAGTTAACAAATGTGAAGTTGTTTCCAAATGAGAGAAGATTTTTATGACTGTCACAAATGCTTTTTTGTAAACAGCAACCATTTTATAGAATAATAGAAACTTGGTGTTGAGAATTTTGTCACATGCCAACTGAATACATGAACCTCATTTCTAACACCCTGCATTCATTCATTCATCAAACACATATAAATCATCAACTGAGATCTATGCATTAAGGAAGGCCCTTTCCAGTGGCCTCTAGTTGATAACCTCCATGGACAAGGAACTCATTATGTCCTAAATGACCTCATTCCATTTAGGGTAATGCCAATGTCAAAAACTTTTCCCTCTCTCTGTAGAAAGAGCCCCAGTAACCTCAGCATTAGCTAAGTTCTGGGCATGAAAAGTGAAGTGTCAAGCGGTGTTTTGCCACTAGCTGGGAGATATGAGCTCATACCAGAAGTGAGAGTGAACAAGGCAGAGTAGTGTCTTCCTGGTCTGGGTACTGATTAAATATCCTCAGAATAGCTAAAAGAAACAATGAGATCTTCACAGAGGGAACAGAACTTAAATGGAGCCTTAAATGTCAGCCAGAACATGAGGAGTAGGAAGGCAATTTTAGATGAGATGAACAAAAGGAACAAAGGCTTGGCATGCACTCATGGGGAAAAGGAGATGTGTTTGACAATAGTCAAGGGTCCTGAAATCTTGACAAAGGAGTTTGCAATTGATACAGTGGGAACCAGGAAGCCTCTGAAAGTCACTGAAGCGTTATTAGTTTCATTCTCACAAGAGTACTTTTTATCGGAACAACAAACGGATGTTCTCCTTCACCCAGAAGAGGAGAGGAGAGACAGGATAGTAAAGAATGGGTCTAAAGCAGGCTTCAGGCAAAAGGCCAGTTCTAGAGAAGCAGGGTTTGAAACAAGAGCAAAGCCTGTGGTTGTTGAATCAACTGTTACTTGTTTTACAAATTTGTATGAGGGAATTGCCAAAGGCAAGTGGCCTCTGGTCACCTGTTCCTTTGTGCAGTGTGGCTTCTGAGGTTTGTGTAAAATTATTTGTTCTCTGAACTTTGCCAAGAGGGATAGAGTATTTTTACTAGCTCCATAATTCAGGAAACATAGATCCTATAGCACAGACACTACAAATAAATGAGATCTTTTAATTAATCTTTGAATTTAATCCCTACATTTCTTCCTGAACATGCCTTACAGTGAGATTTCTCTGAGTTGGAGTTGGGACCATTCTCACATTCCACCACGTAGCTCATTCAGGTGGGTTTCATGTAAGTTGCCTCTAAGTAAAATGACTGAGGATAGTTTTCTTGGACCTTGTGATATTCCATGAACAACATGGTAGCCAGTTTTAAAAGCCGCTAAATCAAAGAGGCTACCTTGGACTGGGACACACTCATTCAGATAGACTTAATCTTAGGGAGATGGGTGTTAGAGACAGAGATTGACCAAGGGGGCTTGCTGTCTTTTGATCCCCTAGAGAATGCTTCACATGGCAGAAGAGCAGGAGAGAACCCACTCTCGCAAACGCTTTTTATAAGGGCATTAATTAATTGATAAGGACAGATCCCTCATGACCTAAACACTTCCTAAAAGACCCCACTTCCCAACACCGCTGTGCTGGGGATCAAGTTTCCAACACATGAATTTGGGGAACACATTCAGACCATACAAGGGCATATGAGTGTGAAGTTGACTGCAAGTAAAAATGGGTAAATGGTGGGAAGATTAGGGAGGCTGCTGCCCACCCCTTCTTTCAACAGAGACTCTGATTTTCAACAACACAAGAGTTTAGCTCTCGGTTATGGCAACAGAGTAGGAATATCAACAGAAGTAGTAAGTAATACTCATAACTTGCTCTGAACCAGCCACTGTCTCAGGCAATCTCATAACCATCTGATGCCAGAGCAACTCTTTCCCTCTACATTTTACAGATTAGGACGTGAAGGCATGGAGATTTTTAGAACTGTCTAAGGCAGCATATGTATAAAGTGGAGAATCAGAATTCAAACTGAGGGATCCAGCTTCTGATCTCATACCTTTGTTTTCCAGGACAAATTAAAGATGTCATGAATATTTTCAAGTGTGGCTCTATCCAATAGAAATACAATGTGAGCTACATAGTAATTTCAAGCACACTAATAACCATATTAAAAAGTAATAAATACTGAAGTTAATTTTAATAATGTTTTATTTAACTGAATACATCTATTTTCATTTCTACATTTAGTCGACGTTTTAAAACTACTGGTGAGATATTTTATATTCATTTCTCTATCCTTAGTCTTCCTAATCTGCTGTTTATTTAATAGTCACATCTCGATTTGAACTAGTCACATGACAAGTATTCAGTAGCCACATGTGGCTGGTGAACAGCACAACTGTGGTGCATAATGAGAGGAGATAGCAAGAATGCTGATCTGACACAGAGAGAGAGAGGGAAAGAGATAACACAGATTTCAATCCAAATAGAATAGGAAGAATAACACAGACTTAAATAATTTTTTGGTGTTTGTTTTCATCCTTGAGCAATAAATGACAAATTCTATCTATAGAGCATAATCGTAGACTCTGTGCCCCAGAAGACATCAACCTTAGATGATTAGGGATCACAACCTTCAAGCTTCTAGTTACTACATTTTAACAAGATTCCCTTTGATAACATCTGGCTTACATGTACCCTAGCTGGCTTAAATTGAAGGAGAGGCCTGAGACAGTAATAGTTAATTCACGGATAGCCTAAATGCTTCCTGCCTTTCCAATTTTTCAGATTAATAAAAATGTGAATGAAATTCAAGAAATTCCCCTCTACTCAGTTTTATTCAGGGTTTCAAGGTTCACACCCAGGCACAAAACTTCCTTTTTTGCCAGCAATTGTCCCCATCCCTTGTCTGAGATCTTGAGCTACTTAAAGAGGAGAAGGAATGAAAAAAAGAAAATTCTGATTAATTTCTATTCTTGTGTCATTACAACTATATTCTCTAGAATAAGAAATAAATCTTATAGTCCATGACCTGGCAGGTTCAGTCACTAACGTCCAGGAAAAGCTAAGCTGAAATATCATCTCTCGCTGCTTGGGTGTTGCTCTTGAGTTTAACCTTCACTTAAGTTATTGTACTTAAATGGTGTTGTCAAGGAAACACATTCTTAAACAAGACAAGGGGTTGGTTAAGGTTTTTCCAATTTCAGTTCTCACCTAGAATAAAGCTATTCTGCCTCTCATCAAACCCACCCTCAAATCCGTCCCACTCACCCTAAAATACAAGTCATTCAGCAGTGCTCTGTTCTCAAACTTTCCGTAGTAGCAGAACCCCCTAAAAATCACAGTGTTCTTCTTGGAATATCATGACAAGTTACCATATAAACATTAAGATCAATAATGATTCTGTATTAGATCAGATACCATCTTATGTTCTAATATATATAAACAATAGCATACACCAAGAGCATGAAAAGATTTGAATGGAGAAAATGTTACGATTAATACTATCCCATCCTTTTACTTGACATTTTTACCAGAATAGATGAAAACAGTCATACCCAAACAAGTAACAGAACCCTCTGAGCATGAGTTTTTTTCTTGGCACCTTAACTTGCAAACTGATCAGTCACAGAGTCAGCCCTTTTACATGAACTTTACCTTTCAGCAGGATCCAAGACTCTATGTTTGGCAATGGAGAAGTGATGTCAAGTCTCAGACACCAGGAGAAGAGGATGGTTTTGGACTTGTGGTCTGTGGTTAGTCCCAGAATCACAGTGTAAGCAAGAAGAGGCATGTGACTAACAACCAATGCCACCATTCCTGAGAGCAAATCCTCCAGAGTTCATCTCATCCAGATGGTTCCACTGAATCCTGTCAGCACTCCAGTGATTGAGAAACCCAGCAGGAGTGAGAGGAAGGGGAAAAGGAAGATCAATACACAAGTACAGCAGAGACCAGGAAAACCATGGTCCCAGGTATTTCAAAGGCCCTGGCAATGCAATTCCTCACTCCCAGGGCAGCTTCTACACAGCCATGGCTTGTGTGCCAGAGCCTTCATATCAAGGCCCCTGCCGACAGTCAGAGCAGCAAAAGCCAAAACTGCATTGATTGAAAGGTGGTTGACCATAGCTCATTCTTTCAAACACTTTATTATGGAAAATGTCAAACGTAAGCCAAAGAGAACACTACAGTGAGCTCCATTACGCATCACGCAGCTTCACACTTGTCAATCCATATCCCCATTCACTTTCCTCACACAAACACTGCATTACTTTTAAACAAATTCCAAACTTTATAGTATTTCATATCTAAATATATCAATCTGTAGCTACAAAAAAGTTTTTGAAAAATATAACCATCATCATATTTGAAAAAGTTAGTAATTCCTCAGTATCATCCAGTATTCAGTCAGTGTTCAACTGTCTCTTATTATCTTATATATTTTTAAGTAGTCGGCTTAAGTTAGAATCCAAAAAAGTCCACATATCGTATTTCATTTCTATGTCCCAACATTTCCTTTAAACAGAAAGCGTTGATTATACTTAGGTTCAATTCATTTGGCAGGAAGACTTCATAGATGGTGCTGTGTATTTCCTATTACATCACATCAGGAGGTACATAATGCCTGATATTAATATTGATCAAGGAGTCCAGGGGTCACCAGCCTGCTCATCCATTATAAAGTTTCCTATCAGCTTTACAACTGAAGGTCTTAGCAGGCATTTATGTTAAGTGCCTAAATCAATTATCTCATTAAGAATTGAAATATTGGGCTGGGTGCAGTGGCTCATGCCTGTAATCCCAGCACTTTCGGAGGCCAAGGTGGGTGGATCACCTGAGGTCAGGAGTTGAAGACCACCCTGACCAACATGGCAAAACCCCATCTCTACTTAAAATACAAAAATTAGCCAGGCATGGTGGTGCGTGCCTGTAATCCCAGCTACTTGGGAGGCTGAAGCAGGAGAATCACTTGAACCTGGGAGAAGGAGGTTGCAGTGAGCCACCGCACTCCAGCCTGGGTGACAAGAGCAACACTGTGTCTTAAAAAAAAAAAAAAAAAAGAATTGAAATGTTAATATTTTAAATCTATCCTTCTCCTTTCATTAACTAGAATTTTTCTATAAAGAAAAACTTTCAGCAAATATTTGTTTGCTCTGAGGTACGTGTAACATAGGAACAATAAGCTGAAGACTGGATTCTGTGCTCTTATTTACCTTTCTTCAGAATCATAGTTGAGTTGTCTAGTATCTTTCAGAGGTGACCGATTATTTTTATATGATTACAAATTTACGCATATTTATATCTCACATGTATCATTCACAGTTCTATTCCTTTTGATTTTCAAACTGTTCCATCTTTGGCCAGTGGGAGTTCTTCAAACCAGCTTCAGAATCTTTTTAATACAATCTCTGTTATCTCAATGTTTTCCTTGCTTTCTGATATAACAAGATTTTCCAGGCTTACCTTGCACAGTTGCTCACCCAAACACGGAATTCACTATTTCCACTGCAAACTTAGGTTTCATTTTCTGGGTGTTTGTATTTACAGACCACAATCTGGGTGATCTATTAATGGTCTGCTCTAGGCCTTTTTAGTAGAAATTGCTGGGAAATATTTATTAGAAAATATATCAAAAATTTATACTGATATTTACAATTCAAATTTAGAGTTACAGAGCTTTAATTTAACTTCTTTGATTTTACTATGGTATGTGTTTCTCTTATGTTGAAAAATCTTGGTTCCTAATGACATTAACAATTTAAATTTCATTGCAGTTCTTCTCTTTAGGATAGACATATCCCACAAGAGATTGTCCAAATTACTGAGTTTTAATGTCATTCTAAATAATTCCTCTTGATACAGTTAAACCACCTACATAATTCACAATTAAGTTTATGTCCTTTTTTTAATTTCTAAAAATTGCTTTCTTGTTTTAATTTCACATAATTTTAAAGCCAATTCTACAAAACAATGCATAGAGATACTTCTATTAGTTTATAGTTTATGTTTACATATGTATTTCCCCCTTTTACAGATACATACAATACCCTGCACCTTGATTTTATCACTTAAAAATATATCCTGAAGATCATATTAGACCAATATGCAGAACTATTCCTCCTTGCTTTACCAGTTGCATAGTATTCCACTGTGTAGGACCGCCATACCCCAGCAGATTATTTTAGCTACGGAAGGCCAGAGAGCTACAGCTTCATTCATAGTGCTAGAAACACAATGAAACATGCAATCAGAAACCTCAAAACATGTTTCTCCCCATTTTTGTTTCCTCCTTTGTTGTCACTGTGTAGTATGCACTTTACAATTTCTACCCAGCAATCCAAGTCCTGGCTGTTTTCAGGGTTTACCTCGCCCATTCATAGTTCTGTGCCTCAGAGGAAGCTGACCCCATATCCAGCTCTGAGGATAAACCTGGGTTATCTAAGGCCAATTCCAATCCCCTTGGAAGGGATTAGTTCAGAAATGATTGTGTTTCTAGCTAATGAGACACAGTAAAATCTTCTAGAAATTTTCTTGAAAAAGATACTTCACTCCTAAGGGAGCTACTGGGATAGAAAACATTTCTTCTGTATATTGAAATATATGGATGTGACTCCTGGAGTGTCTGCAGCCATCTTGCTGTCACCCTAGGGATGAAACCAGTCCAGAAGAGAGCAGAGAGAAGTGAAAGAAATTGCATCCTTGATGATATGCTGCCCCAATGAATCAACCAACCCTGAAAATACCCTACTTCTGAGCCTTCCCATATGTAAGATAATAATTTCCTTGTTGGTTAGTTCCATTTGAGATGATGCTTTCCACTGCTTGAGACTGAGCCCTGAATGATACATATGCACAAATTTAGAAAATAATTGATTATTATATAAGCCATTAATTGTTCCCTCTTCCCCACATTCCCTTGTTTGGTTCACCTCCCTTGAGTACGTTTGGGGAAGGGAGTTTGCAGGGGCTCTTACACTCACTTCCCTAATGGGTCTACACCTCAGCTTGCTTCTCTGCTACCACTTGACTTGGACTCACTCCTAGCTCTGGCCTAAGTTTCTAAGTCCTTTCCCTGCTGGCCGCTGCCTGGAAACTCCCAGCCATGAATGTCCTCTCCCTTCTCTCCTCCAAAGCAGCAGTGCTAATCTCTGAGTATCAAACTTTTATTGAAGTTTTGGGGTTAACAGCAACATATGCAAAAACAACTTCACACTGAATGTTAGCCATTCCTGTCCCAAGGAGTCCACTGCTCATTTCCTCCACATGGAATTTATCACTGCCTACATTCCTTCAGAGATCCTAACTTTCCACCATGTTACTGAGCCTCCCTCTCTTTCTCTCTCTACAGTAGCAACCTTCTTCTCTTCCAGATCCTCCTGCCATCTCAAGGTGCTACTGGACCATTCCAAAACTCCTGTTATTTTACTCCACAGAAAATTTACCCAGTCTTTGTTTAAACTTCTATTCCAGTGATGCCCATATGCCTTTCTTTCAACGTCAAACAAGCTTGTGAAGGCATTTCCCTAAACAAAAGAATAATTTTTGCCTCTGAAAGAGGAACTCTGACTTCCTCTTAGGTCAATCTGCTCAAATTCAGCCAGCTCTTACCATTGGTTTTTCACCATGGCACTTATATACCTATGTAACAAACCTGTACATTCTGCACATGTACCCAGAACTTAAAGCATAATAATATATATATATATAAATCATTGGTTTTCTTGTGAGTAATACTAAAAAATGGGAATAATGGTACCTATCTTGTAGCATTTGCTAGAAAGCTTTATCAGTGTGTAAGGTTGGCAAAAATATTTAAACTCTGTGCCTTGTTATTCTTATCTGCAAAATGAAGCTAAATAATACCTACATTGTATCTCATAAAGTTTTTGTGATGATTAGAGGAACTAATATATGCAAAGAGCTTTGAACAGTGCCAGGTATATAGTAAGTACTCAACAAATGTTAACAGCTGCTGCTGCTGCTGCTTCTATTATTTTATCAAACACCTTTGATCTAAAAAAGGTTGTTTGGACATGCTGGGATGGGGAGATAAGAGCACCTAGAGCACACAGTTACTGTGAGGACTGAATGATATAGATGACCTGGAAGAGCACCTGACACACTGGTGACAAGTGAAGGCAGGCTCTTAATGCTAGGGGATTAGTAACAGTGAAATAGTGTATGTAAAGTCCTGAACAAGGTAGAAGATCAATAATATGAGATACTATCATTTTGCTTCTCTGGGAGGTTATGGATGATGTTAGAGACTGAGGCAGGCTTAGGGCAGCTGGTGTTTTCTAAAATCCTGGCAAGAGGCCTCGTTCTAATTCCTGTATCATGTGTTATTGTTGTTACTCTCATTAGTATTATCAGCAGAAGTAGCAGTAATGTGGTGTGAAGGCTGAGCAGCAGCTTATGCCAGGTATTGTGTTCATATTCTGGGGGTGAATAGAGAGAGATGTAGCCCAGAGCTTGCTTACAAGGTGCAAGCAAGGAAGAAAGGCTCTGGGGTTCATTGCACACTCTCAATCCTTATTTACCCTACCTTGATTGCCAGTAAGGACTAAGTCAGCCTTTAGAAGAGTTTGCTTAAGGTCAGCTTTCATTCAAGAAATTGGCACCGTACTAACAATGAGGGTCAGCAGGAGGTTGACAGCATGAAGCCCCCTAAGCAGGAAAGCTTCCCCATGCTACAGGAATGATAAGAAAACAGCACACCAGCCTTTTGTTCTGTTCCTTCCCCAGTTTTTCCTAGATCCAAATGAACCAGTAAGCCCCACCAGCCACCCCAGGAGTTTAGAATGAACAGGAAAGTAAGAAAACCAGAAAACAGCTTAGCCTTGAGCCCAGACACCAGACATTACCAAAGACATGGGGTCAAGATGACTGGAGGTATTACAGTCCCTCAGGAGCAATAACAGGATGTCAGGGAACCAGAGAGAGATGCTCTCTGTCCTTCCTGTGTAAGTGCTGAATTAGATCATTTTTATGGCATTTCCATGGAGATGTACAAATGCAACCTGCGCAGATTAAGCAGGCAACAGCAGCAGGTGCACAGAGGTGAGGGCCTAAGCAGCAGGGGAGATTGGGTGGGGGCCAATCACAGTCCACCTGTCTGATTTGGTGAGGCAGAGCCAAGCCGGGCCCCAGACCCACGATGTGGGTATCAGGTTGTCTGGGTAGCACACCATGTACACAGTGGACACTGGCCAGGGGAGGCCTCTCTGAACATGAGGCTGGGATGATTCGGCCTCCAAATAGCAGAAAGTAAAACATTAAGAACTTGGGTCAACTAAACACTGAAAATTGGAGAAGATCCCTTGAGCTGTCTGCCCAGAATCTCAAAGGCTCCTCTCTTAGAAACAAAGAACCTACGGACGTAGTTTGCCTCAGGAGTTTCTCAGTCATTTTGCTGAAAATAGACACAGGAGGAAAGGGAGAGAAAAACCTGATGCAAGGAAACCAGCTACTCAACAGACTGACCATTTTGCTTTAATAGAAGCCGCTTAAGAAAGAAACTAATTAAATGCACCTGCACTAAAATGATTACATGGCTATTATCTGCCCACTCAGAGAAAGAGAACCACGAAGTTCAAAACACAGCAAGCAGCAGGCTTAATTGTCTTCCGTAAGGAATGGCTTTTGTTTTGCCCAGTGCTCCATCAAAAACACTAAGTGTTAATGTACCCTGTATAATCTATCTGGCCAGCTAACTAGTTTAATCCATCACACACTATGTGAAAGAATACAAGCAGGTTGGTAGTGACAAGTTAATAGTCGAGGCAGGAAATAAAATGGAGAAATGCACTTTGATTGATGGTGCAGAACTATTACATGCTACTATGGAGGGACTCTGTCTGATTTTATATAGTGGCCAATCAAAGCAAAATAGATCCAGTAATTTAAAACTTTAAAAACGTCCCCTCAATTAAAAATTTAAAAGGCCACTGGATGTATTGCATTCCTATTGAACAATAAACGTTCAATTACAGCCAACTCTCCAACATCTACAAGTGGATCTACCATAACAAATCTCAATCTCTGCTCCTCATTGCCCTGATTACCTGCTCTGCCAGCCCAAACTGCTTAGTTACCAAAATCTCTACTTTGCCTCTATGTACAATCTCACAGCAAGCGTAGCTGCATGAAAGAGATGGAGCATTTTAAACCAAACATTTGGTTAACTTCTTTGTCTGCAGAGACTATGGGAGAATAAGATACACCAATCTTAGAAGATCAGAGAGACCTACTTAAGCTGATGTCTTACCACAGTCTAAAAACAATGCTATCCATGTTTAAGACCATGGGAGAAAATTCAGAAATCTCACAGAAAAGCAAAATGGGAAACATACATGGCTCTCCAGTACTTCTTATTGTTCAATATCGTGGGGCATGGTAGGTTCCACTGAACGTCATAAGTAAAGCTGCTGCCCTCTTGGTCTGTTTGGTAGCTATAGAACACAAATGGCCGGTACTCTTATAAATAAGTCCTCACATATTAGAATATGTGATTGTCTAGGAATTTATTCTAGCAATAGAATCTTTCTCTTCCTCTCTTTCTCTCTCTCTCCCTGTCCCTTTCATACGCACATACATGATGTACATACAAGATGAATCATTGTGTTATCATTGCAACAACAAAATATTAGAAACAACCTAATATGTCCATAGAGGACTGGTTAAATAACATATGGTACAACCAGCAATGGGATTCTAGCAGATGTTAAAAAAGGAGAAAGAAATAACAAAGATCTCTCCATGCTAATATGAAATTATCTCCAAGTCATATTGCCAAGGTTTTTTAAAAAAGAGCAAAGTGCAGAAGACTGTATATACTATAATACCAGTTGTATTAAAAAAGTGTGGCTACCTACACACATGCACACACATGCTTGCTTACATATGCATAAAATACCTATCAAAAAACAACATAAGGGCCTCATAACCTTGGTTGCCTCTAAGGCAGGAAACTGAGTAGATGGGGACAGGGATGTAGACACTTATTTTCATTATACATTTTCAAACCTTTTGCATTTTGAACATGTGAATATTTTACCTATTGAAAGGCAAAGAAATTGCCTAGTTAGCCCCCTTAATCTCTGCTCCCTGCTCTCATCCCTTGTTTCCCATCAATGTAGTCACTCTGGTTCCTCTGTGTGCAGGCACACTATGATCCACAGGTTATTCTTCTGTAACCTTTGTTTCTGTCTTGTCGATCTGCATCAGGAATCACTTCTCATTAAAAATATACCTCCATTAACATTTTTCCGTACCTCTCAGATCCAACTTGACAGTTTAATACCAAATCATCCAGCAATGGTTTTAATTATGTCCATCTGAAGGTCCAGAAATATCTATTCCTCAGAAGAGCCTCAGCTTAGCTGTGATTTTATGTCACTGACCTTTGGAGTATAACTTATTTACTCACTGTAAAATACAGTCGATTCCTTTTCCCAAACCTAACTTCAGAGCCTTATATCAGCCTTACAAAGCTGCAAACTTGTTGTTTCCCTCTTGGATTCTCACACTCCACCCCAAAGCCCCTAAGCTCACTCAGTCCACAGAGGAGTTGTCTTGATCAAACTCCAGGCAAGCAGAGAACTGAAGAGTTTAGTCCATTTCTGCTATCCCTTCCCACCGCCACAGGATATCACAGACTAGGACCAATCCTGCCAGTTCCATCAGAGCTTTGAATGCTATAGTGATGCCTAGTGATGTAGTGATGCCTTTGTGTACTACAGTGAGATACTAGAGCTCCTACTCTACACTCATTTGGTGCAAAATTATTGTGGTTTTTGCCATTACTTTTAATAGCAAAAACTGCAATAATTTTTGCATGAACCTAATATTTGCTCTTATTATCCAGCTCGGGACATACTGCCAGAGGTCTCCTGAACAGGCCACATACTCATCAGCTCTGCTCACCACCTCAGACTTCCTTGGAGGAGTTCCTTTTGTGCCTGCCTGACTTCTGCCAATTGATCTACCCAACAGGTTTTCTTAACATAATCTCAGGAAGCAGGGGTTGGGGTCTCAACCCCTCCTACCCCTAAGGCTCTTGAATCAGGCAAATTCTCCACAAAGATCAGCTCTGTATGCTTGGCAGCCCCACTGAAGCTGCCCAGGTATGCAGAGCTCCCCCATGCAAGGATGGTTTATTCACTTTCAGTTTGCATAACAGAGAGGGCTCATGCAAATTACTGTTTCTTGAACAAGGAAAGTCATATACAAGGTGGTTTGCCGTTTCTACCCTCAGATGCAGCAGAGGGTGACATAAGCCCTAACTCTCACCCAATCCCACCCCAGACATCCCACTTAATCCCCACTTAAGTGGACCTACTTTTTAAAAAGCAATTGTAGTTCAGAACACCTAATTCATGATGTCACAGCCTATGATGAAAAAAAAAATTCATCATAAAGGTCATTGACAGTATTGAGCCAGACTTTCCATTTTGAAATTCGAAGAAGTATCAAGAACATGCCGGTCTACTACACTGATCTTCGTATCAGGACAATTTGAATCATTCAGTAGTCAGGGTGGTTGAGTAGAAACAGCATGAGTTTGGGAGTCCGACAGAACCGTGTTTGAAAACGGTCTTTTTAATTCATTTGCTACAACCTCAAACTACTCAATCCATGCGAAATCCCATTTGCTCACCTGTAAAATGGAGATCATTCTGAGGAATAAAATGATTCAAAGTCTATAAAACACCTACTCTTATGTCACAGGCACTCACATTGGTTCCTTTCCCTTAAAAACCCACCATCTACAAGGCCAATGTAATAAACTCTAAATTGGATTATATTAGAGGGATTTCATCCATTTGAAATGACTGTGCTATTCAAGGCACTGTGACAGGACTGCAGGAGACTCAGAGATGAAAAGGACACCATGGCAAGCTGCTGGCTGAATGACCCAATGATAGTCACTCTCAACCACTTTCCACCTTCACACCATCCACTGTTAAAAGAGTTAAATACCCACTTTACCAGGCTTCGCTTCAATGGGAAGTAGCCAGGTGCATGGCTCTGGCCAAGGAGATGGTAAGTCAAAAGTCTACTAGCAGGTTTTTAAGAATCAAAAGGGATAGAAATGGCTGCTGCTCCTCTGCCTCTTCTTTCCTGCCCTTAATGTGAATGGCTGGAGGGACAGCAGCTCTCTTGCAACAATGAAGCAACAAGCAGGAGGAAAAGACCAAGAGAACTGCAATGAAACTTGCCCTCAGGCCGGGCATGGTAGCTCAGGCCTGTTATCCCAGCACTTTGGGAGGCTGAGAAGGGGAATCACTTGAGGCCAGGAGTTCAAAACCAACCTGGCCAATATGGCGAAACCCTTTCTGTACCAAAAATACAAAAAAAATAAGCTGGGTGTAATGGCACTCACCTATAATCCAGCTACCTGGGAGGCTGAGCCACAAGAATCTCTTGAACCTGGGAGGCGGAGGTTGCAGTGAGCCACGATCATGCCGCTACACTCCAGCCTTGGTGAAGGAGTGAAGCTCTGTCTCAAAAAAAAGAAAAGAAACTTGCCCTGTTAACATTAACCCACCAAACCAACCCCAGAAGTTGCCTACCTCTGGAATTCTTATTCTAAGAAATAATTCAACCCCTATTTGTTTCAACCTCTTAGCAAAGTTTTCTGCTACTTGTTGCTAAACACAATCTTAAAAGACACAAAAGCTGCCTCAAGAAATCCATATTCTAGTGGTAGAATAAGATATGTTTTCAAATTTCAGAAATACAAAGTAGGAATTATAAGCATGGTTTGACAGAATATAATAAATTATATACAAGTCACACCACATTTACCCAAATATTTTAGGGAATAATGGTAGAGACATTGTATATTTAAGTATAGTACTTTATTCCATAGTCAGCATTCTAAAATATAAGTACATTATTGCATATAGCTGAGCTCCTCAGGAAATATAAATGAAAGACACATTGCTTGGAAAATATCCAATTTTGCATATACTTCTCTTTTCAGATATATAAAGACCATAAAGCAAAAGGATTTAGAAGAACTGCAGAGAATCTGACAATGCCTAAGGTTATAAAAAGTCAAATTTCCAAATTTATGTCACAACATGCATTTGGTTTGCTAGTTTGCCAAGCATTTCTTTGTAAACACTACATAGGTATGACAAAGGCTCCTATTTGCCTAGTACTATAGATAGAGCAAATACATAAATTGAATAGGCTGCAGATATCTTTACTTACTGAATTTTTCTATTGCTATTATGTCACGTTGAGCTTAAGTGAAAAGTTTAGAGTGTATAGTATGTTTTGCATAGACTGTATCAGAAGACAGCTAATATAGCTGAGCTCCTCAGGAAATACAAATGCAAGACACATTTCATTTGTGCTAGTAACATAGTATCTGAAATACAGGTGTATTTTTCCAGTGATTTACTGCATAATTCTTAGAACAATGGGACACTAACATAAGTCTCATGCTTTAAAACATTTCAATTGAGTTTGCATCCAAAATGGCATTGCATTACCATCAGAGACCTCACTAGGTCCAGAGGTGACAGAGCTGGCAGTCTATGAATGATAATTTAAAAATCATTGAGTTATCCTCAAAACACTAAAGCTCTAGTGCTGACTTGGGGTACTGCTATCTGTGCATCTTCTGAGATGTCACTTAACCTCTCTGAGCGCCAATCTTCTCATTGGTAAAATTTCGAGATTAACACTTATCTCACAAGGTTGTTAGAACTGTCAAATAAGAAAAAAGGTAGAGCCTATGCCTTTTAAACTATAAAGTATGCCACAAATGTAGGGCAAGGACTCTTCTAGTTCTGTGACTGAATCAGAACAATCTTGAGATGTGTGTTAAGTTTTCTATGCTGCCAGTTAGTCTAAAAATCGCAAAGAGTATAGTCTTTTCCAGGAAATATGTGCTTCTCTGTTCAATGAAGTTTCAAAAACATAGGAGGTAGGAAATATATATGCTTTTTATTTATGTATTTATTCAACTAACGTTTATTGAGTGCTGAACATTGTAACACCACACCATAGTCCAAGGGCATAAGGGTAAGTAGGATACACTTGCCTGACCTCCAGAAGCCCTGGGTTTTACAGGAACTATTAACCACATGAGCATGTAGATTACGATATACCATGACGTAGATTAGTAATCAAAGGTGTTCAGGCAATTGGTAGTCTTTAAAAGGAGATGAATGGAACACTTTGAATCTCTTAATTACAATCTGAGAGATCTGGGAAACCAGAGGGAGGAAGAAGAACTGGATAAAGACAAATTTCCTCTGTGTCACAGTTTGCTTGGAACCTGCTGTTCAAGCAAGGCTTCTCCAGGAGCTCATTTCAAGAGCTACTTTGGAGCTCCTTACATGATGTGTGGTCTTGGTCTGCTGAATCCCTGGTGGCAATAAACTGTATTAAAAGAGACCATAAATGATGAATTGTAATAAAACCCTTACCCAGTTTTGATTGATGTATTCTTCGCTTTAAGAAATATTTTTGTGATTCTGTGGTCCTTTTGACCTGAGGTTAGGATTGGATAGCATGTTCCTTCCAATCCTGAGCTGGAATCTTTCACCTCAACACAACCACATTCTGCTTACTGGAAAAGCGCTTCCTGGCACCAGTATTAAACTGTCAGTACCACAAGATTTTTTCAAGAAATCAAAGCAGATTTTATTCACTCAATAAACATTTCCTAAGGGGCTATTAGACCCCAGGCATTAGGAACACAGAGCTAGCTGAGATATAGTCTTTGCCTTCAAAGTCCTTATAATCTGGAAAGAGTGACAGCCACAGGATTAAACCGCCCCCAATAAAAGGCTAAAGAGGCCATAAAACAAGGTGCAGTAGAGGCATGAGGTATATAGAATCAGATTCTCCCAGAAGTTCAGAAAACTCAGGGAAGGTATATGAGTGTTGAAATAGGAGCAGGTATTCACCAAACAAAGACGTAAACCTATGGAACAATCGGGTGTGCTCCATGAACGACAAGCATTTTCATAGCTAGAGTATGAGCTGTGACAGGACGCAAGGTGGGAGCCAACATCAAGGAAAAATTAGACTAAAAAACCCTCTGGTGCCACACTAAGGACTTAAACTCAGTGGGGCCCTCCCGGAGGATTTTCATCTGGTTTTAACATCAGGTGACTACTGAGGAGGGTGGCAGGCCTGTGCCTGCCACAGAAAGGTGGCTGACTGCTCACTACAGCAGGAGAGCATTTCCAAGCTTTCACTGCATTTCACACCTAAGATTCAGAGACCATATCAAAAAGAGCAAAATTGAGATCACTGATTAGGTCACCAAGTGCTGAAAGGATGGTTCTTTTTTTTTTTTTTTTTTTTTTGAGTTGGAGTTTTGCTCTTGTTGCCCAGACTAGAGTGCAATGGTATAATCTTGGCTCACCCCAACCTCCATCTCCCAGGTTCAAGTGATTCTCCTGCCTCAGCCTCCCGAGTAGCTAGGATTACAGGCATGTGGCACTATGCCTGGCTAATTTTGTATTTTTAGTAGAGAGGGCGGGGTTTCTCCATGTTGGTCAGGCTGGTCCTGAACTTCCGACCTCAGGTGATCCTCCCACCTCGGCCTCCCAAAGTTCTGGGATTATAGGCATGAGCCATCGCACCCGGTCAGGAATGACTTTTAAAGTGCTCACATGTCCCAGAAATAGGCAAAGATAAAGCACCTTCCCAGCTGTTCCCCAATCCAGGAACTTCTCCTGGTAACTGATAGGAGTTCAACAGAATCAATCAGGAGTTCAGTGCAAAAGGCACTGCTGCTGGACTCACACTGCAGACTCAGCCATCCCATAGATCACAGAGGAAACTGGAGACTATGCCAAGTGACTTCGAAGTCATCAGCTTCTCTGAAAGAGAAGAACCACTTGAAAAAAACAGTTCTTGAAAAAAAGCATTCACTCCTTTCAGGGCAATCTTTCACCACAGCTCTCCAAAAGCAAAGTCCCTCTCACCCCCACACCAAAAGATTTAGTGCAAATATAGGGTAGGGGGCAAGTTCTGACTAGGACTCCGCATGACAGTCTTTTTTGCTACGTGGCTTGTAGGAACACTAGGGAAGTGGCTAGTGTTGAATTGGACGGCAGAGCTTGCTGCTTTGTGGTGTGTGCTGGCCTCTAGTGGAGGCCCCACCCTCAGCCCAGTTCTCATTCAAAGACAATTAACAAGGTTGATCAGGCTTAAGAACATTTTATTAACAGTTAAACTAATAGGTGGGGCTCTTTACTCTGCCAGTAAGTCAGGAGGTAAGATAACAGTCAAAGTAAGAGAAAAGATAGATAGATAGATAGATCTTACAATACCTGCGTAGCAGGTATGAATTCCTTAGGCCACAAGCTAAGGTGAGGAAATAAATGTATCTTTAAAATGCAAATCAAAACCACAATGAGATATCATCTGACATCAGTCAGAATGGCCATTACTAAAAAGTCAAAAAAAACAACAGAAGCTAGAGAAAAGAGAACAAATGCTTATATACTGTTGGTGAGAATGTAAATTAGTGCAGCCACTATGGAAAGCCAGTGTTTTAAATCTCAAAGAACCTAAAACAGAACTACCTTCGACCCAGCATTCCCATTACTGGCTATGTACCCAAAAGAAAACAAATTGTTCTACCAAAAAGACACATTCACTCGTATCACAGTACATACACCATGGAGTACTATACAGCCATAAAAAGAATGAAATCACGTCCTTTGCAGCAACATGGATGCAACTGAAGGTCACTATCCTCAACAAATTAGCACAGGAACCAAAAACCAAATACCACATGGTCTCGCTTTTAAGTGGAAGCTAAACATCAGGAACTAATGCACATAAAAAGGGCAATCATGGAAACTGGGGACTACAATGGGGAGAGGAAGGAAGAAGGGCAAGGGTTGAAAAACTACTAGGAATATGCTCATACCTGTGTGACAAGTTCATTTGTACCCAAAACCTCAGTATCAAGCAATATACCCAGGTAACAAGCCTGCACACGTACCCCCGAATCTAAAATAAAAGCTGGGGAGAAAAGAATTTTAAGTGCTAAAAAAAATAAATACATACATACATAAAGTGCCTTTATTTTTATATCATTTCTATCTCAAGCCCCCTTTTCATTTGGTAATAGAAGCTCCATCTTGGACCATTAAAGATAAATACTGAGGCAACCCAGAATGTTCGGTCTATGCTTTTGTCTAGAGCCTTTGCCCCACTGAGCAAGTTGTGCTCCTCTGATGAGAAGGTGTCTCTTCCTCCGTCACTGCCGCCTCTCCACAGAGGTATCCCCTAGATGGCTGTGCCTCGCCAACGGTGCCTGTAGCCTGTGTCTTTTTGCATCTGTCCTGGAGGTATCAAGCTCCCTATGTGGCCACTGCATCTGAGTTCTCTTCCGGTCCACTGGTCCCCTCTCAGATAGGCGAGAGGCCTTCTGTGAGGTGGCATGGGGCTTCTGGGTGTTCTCTCATGCTACCCTAGGAGTATGGGAAAGTCAATGGGGCCATCTCAGGTTCTCTTTGCTCAGAGATATGCCATATGCCAAACTGGATGAGCCAAGAGACCCGAGAAGCAAAGCACCCTCCTGGAGTTCCACCTGAGAAGCAAGGCACACACCTGCTCTCCCCTAGTGCCCCCACTGAGCTGTGGGGCGTCAGTCACGGCCCCGCATCCAACTGTCCAGCTCTCCTCACATCTCTGCTGCCTCCTGCCCAGGAGACTCTCTCTGGGGTAGACAGGTGGTTAAAGCCAGCTCACCCTCCCCAGCCTCTTGTTTCTGGCACGTACAAAGCCCGGGTTCCTACAGCACTAAAACTTCCCCCACCTCCACCTCTCACAACTCTTATTTTTGTCATGAGTTTCAAAAAGCCAAGTACTGTTCTTGTTCTTTGAGATTCTCATCTGTTGCTCCCCTAAACCAAGGGCAGCCAGTAACTGAATGAAAAAAGGCCAAAAATCGCAAGAACCAGCTGAATAAAAACACAGCGGTTGATATATCCAAATATTATCCTGCCACGTTGGTTGCTGTCATGAAGCTAAAGCTACAGGATGGTTCTGGGCCTGTTCCCACCCAGAAGAGGCCCCAGCTCAGTCTGTCTCTCTCTCTCTCTCTCTCTCTCTCTCCCCACCCCCCTTCCTTGCAATGTGATTCAGAGGTGCAGGACTCTTCTGAGAAGAGGCACGACTACCACTTCTTATTCTCCTGCCAAGCAGCCAAGGAATGAAGCAACATATGAACTGCCCCTAAAAACGCCTGTGGTGGAAGGTTAGCAGAGCCAGTTCAGCCGTGGATCATACAGGGGAAGAGGAAAACCTCTCTGCTTTCTTCCTCCAGCTTAAACAAAAGATCGTTTCTGTGTGGTCTCCTCTAGATCACAAGAATTTTGCAAGCAGGTTTAAGCCCCAGAAGTTACTTTGTACAGAGGGCATCAGGGAAGTCTTCGTGCAAGAGTTGGCATTTGACCTTAGTCTTAAAAGAAGTGAAGGATGAGCAGAGGGGATTCCAGGGAAGGAATCAGCACAAATAAAGGCCAAGTGTTGGGAACACATATCATGGTCCAAGGCAAAGGGGGAAGTTAGAGACCCCGAAATTCCATTCCTGGGTTATCAGGCAGATGGTGAAGCTCTTAACAGAACTTCTGTTCAGAAGCTCTGAGGCTTCTTGTTTGGCATTTATTGTAGGCAGCCATGTGTTATATTTTTCATGTATATATCTTGCCTTCTTGAAAAGAGATTACTCTTTATTCATTTACTTATTCATGTATCTTCCTTGCAACCTTAAAGGAAATAATCAACATACACTGTAAAATCTGAAAATGTGTCACAAAAGGAATTCCTCAACCTGCTCACTGGCTTTTCTTCATTAAAGAAAATATTGCCAGAATTGTCGATTGCTATCCTCTTCTCAAATTACTTTTGAAAATCCTGCAGATTATGGAAAATTGACGTATTTCTCCCCTACATATCTTAAGCTATAGTTTGGGTGGACTTAATGTAACAAATCATTAGTGTTAATGATTTAACCTTCAAAACATGATTTCAAATATTCAAAATAATATTTCTCAGAGTCCTTTGACTCATTTGCTATTTACCATGCCAACAAGGTAGTTTTCTTCTAACACGAAAAAAAGTGTGACTCTGTCCTTGTTGTAAATAGATTCTAAAAATTATTTGAGTCCAGCTGGAAATATAAATGTCTAACTGCCAAAGCACATCCTGATTCTATTTTTTGATAGCGTCACAAGACATACAAGAGAGAAGCAAACAGAAATGCCCTTTCATTTTGTCTGACACACGCTCCCCTCAGTTTTTCTCTCATCATATCAAGAAATCCCCTCAGGCCGAGCTGAGCGCAGGTCAGTTCAGCAGGGTATTGGACCAGGTTTGCTCCAGAAGTCCTGTCTTCCCATCTTCTCCCATGACAGAATAAATGCCCGTAACATGAAAGGCTTGCTCTTGTTTCTTGCAGGAAAAATACAGCCCTTGGTTTTATCCTCCTGCTCCTGCCTCTCTGCTGCACATGCTATCCATCAGACCACACACCAGAGTGTCAGAAACTAGTAAGGATTCTGTGCACAGGAGTTCCTGAGAATTTGGATAAAGAGCCCAGTGATTTCTGCATTTGGAACAGCATTTTGAAATCCTAGCCTAAGGAAAGTTGGAAAAAAAAAAAAAAAAAAAACTATTTGGAAGCACACACCTGATTCTGCTTGCTTATTTGAGAGTATCTGAAAACTTCTTAGTACCCTTGGGAAATATAATCATCTGTCTTTCCTAATGAAGGAGATTTGCCTACCTAGAATTTTTAAATCCAATATTTAAATTGTTTTGCAGGTTTCTTTGCCTTTGCTCAATCCCACCTCTTCACCCTCACCTTTAATTTCCCCAAACAGAGAAACATAACACGTAGTTTATCCTCCTAAAAGCCAAAGGAACACAACTACTCCCCACAATCTTTTGGTTTGGATCAATCCATTCATCTCAACCTGACAGAGACCTTGTTTTTCTGTGAATACCCTGAAATTAATACTGCCCATTCCTATTCTGGAGTCAGGGAAGCTTGTGGCCCAACCCAACAGCACGTAGCACTAGAGAGTGAAGAGGCACCAGCTCCCAGGAAGTAGCATCTGTTTTCACAGAATTGTATCTCCTCTTCATTCTACCTAGAATCACAGCATTTTTAGAGGCACAGGAGACCTGAGCAACACGTAGCCCTGAGAGCTTCCCCACTTCCAGAACATCTCCCAGGTCCAGGAAGCTCAGACGTAAGACAGACGTTGGGAAGATGGATCACCTGCCTTGAAGATTTTTACAGCTCATTTGACCCCTGAGTACTTTGATTTCTGGCTATCTCAATTTCCAAACTTATTTCTTCCATTTCCTCTGGGGCTGACCTTCTCCAGCCCCACATTCCATTTGTCCTGCTTTGCTAGCTTTCAGCTTTTATGCTCCATTTCCCAGATTCCACCCAGAATTTTCCTTCAAACTCATCCTCTCAGTGGACTCCTAACCTGTCAGTGAGCCCTGCCAGACAAACCATTTGGGATCATCCTGAAAACTCCCTACACCCCTGACCCAAGAGAGCTAGCCTCATGAATTGGTTGCTAGAAAGTCTAACCTCTTTCCTGCATAAATAGGAAATTGAAGCCAAAGGTCAAGTCCATGGTGGAACAAGATCTGAATCTTGTATCCTGGCTCCAAATTGTGGACTCATTCTTCTACACACATTTCAGGACAAATCAATGAAATGACCGCTTTGCCTTAGTTTGATCTCAACCATTGGCCGCCTTCATCCATGTCTCCCTGGCCTCCAAACTGTGCTTTTTTTTTTTCTTCTAACCTCAGTACCACCTCTGGCCCCTGATACATTTGCAGTGAGAGGTCTTCTGGATGCCCCTCCTTTTCATGGGTCTGCAGCACACACAGAGAACTATTCTAACATGGGAAGCATTTCAGGGAAGAATTGTTATCTTAACAGCTTGCTTAGAATAAGGGAATCAACCAAGAAAGCAGGGCATTGAAGGCTAACCTCTGGTCCAGGTACTGTGAAAAGGAGGAGAAGGAAACCTATATTTTTTGTGTATTTTCTTTGAGCCAGGCATTATGATCCATGTGTTATACATATAGCTAGCATCATATTTTGAGCCAAAGCCTTCCACTGCTCACTCCTAATGATTCAGACATGTCTAAAAAGGGTTGGCAAGCTAGTGGGACAGACTGCAAGGGTTGAAATAGAAACTGCTAGTTGCCTACCCAAATCCATTCTCACTGTCTTCCTCAGCAAAGAACCACATATTGTTGGATCCAACAATGTGTCCAGCTACAAGGCTTTTTCCAGCGTCTCTCTCAGTAAAGTGTAACCATGGAGCTAAGTTCTGCCAATGAACGTGAGGCTTCTGAGAAGTCTCCTTAACAAAGCTGGAACAGGCCCTTCTCCTTCCTTCACTGTGTGTCGCCTGGAACTCAGATCTAATGGCTGGGACGGCCACCCGAGAACCTAAGAATAAGAGCTCCAGGTACAGCAGAGTAATAATCTAGAAGGAATCTGGTTCCTGATGACATCAAAACCTCACCAAACTGGGCTGCCTGGCTCTGGACTTCTTTTACATAACAGAGAAATTTAAAGTATTGTTTTGTGGGGTTTTTTTACATTAAATGCAACAAACCTAATCCCACTTAAAACAAAAACCACTCACTAAAAAGTAGAAGAACAAAATGATGAAAGGGGCCTCAGTCTCTGACGCTATCATGAAGCTGCCCTGGTTTAACATTACTTGAGAGAAAAATAAAGCTTCTAGATTATTTAAGGCTTTCTGGAGGAGATGGGGTCTAAGTTAGAGTTTCCACCAGCTTGAGGGAGACTCCTCTCTACTTGGGCTGGTCCCGGAGCCACCAAGTACTCCCTTTGGTTTCTATGGGGTTTTAATCGCCGTGGTCAATGCTACCTGTGATATTGGAGCGTTCCTCCTGCCACAGATGGGGCCCAGTTGCTTGAGCCATCACCCAACACCTGGCTTCCTAAAGGAGGTTGTGAAAGTGCCTGCAACTCTCAAGCCCTAAGCTGGTGTTGGATGCAGCGGTTTCTCCAGGTCCTCTCTGTGAGAAAGGACAAGAAAGGGGCCAGGGGAAAGCAGAAATCCCTGTGCCCATCCCAGTGATTTACTGTAACCAACTCAAAACCGTGAGAGCGGAACACAAGCACAATTTAGGGCTCCATTCTCCCAACTTCTCACCCAGCTCTGGTCCTTTACAATGTTTACTGTGCAGCCATCTGTGAATATCTTTGTGAAACTGGTTAAAGCCTTTTATGAGACCCTAAACTTCTAGTTACACTAATTTCCCACCGCCCCCGCCCCACGTGAATTAGGACTTGAGTAAACAAAAGGCAGACTTGAGGCTGGAGAGTGATTGTACCGTGTTAAATGGTGCATTTAACAGGGCCAGCCCACAAATTTTTCCGTTCCCATCCCTGGGCATGCAGGCAGCACCGAAGCCCATATAATGGACCCTTTATGTGGTACTTGGTTAGAAAAACGTATTGACAAAGAATCACAGACAAATCACAGCCGTGACCTTTAGTGCCGAAACAAGGTTTTCCTTGGGAGTGATTTAATTACCCATGCAGCTCACTGGCTGCACACATTAGCAGACTCTGTCTTTCCAAAGGCCATGGCCAGGCCAGGCTGGTTTGTCTTTCCTGTGAATGTGTGCCCGAGTGCTGCTCCTGTAACGAGGCTCTGTTGTGCCATACAAGGATAAACAGCGCACGGCATCCAGCTGGACTCTGCCAGCCTGAACGATCGCTTCCCAGGCACCTGCTGCCCAAGCCGACCTTGGATCTAGCAGTGCCCCTGGCCTCACACTCGTCATTCAGATGACTGATGCAGATGCTGGCGCCAGGCCCTATGGCCCGCTGCAACATGGCTGGACTTCGACTACCAGGTGTAGGAGCAGGGGTAGGGGGCTGGGGCTACATTGTGAGGTGAAATGTGCTTGCCTTTGCCTCTCTCAATGCGCACTGCCTTCCCCTGGCCTGAGCTCTTCTTGGTCTTGCATTTCTGAGAGCTTGAGGAAAGCAGAAACCAGACACAAAAAGCCATGGATTCTATGATTCTGTTTATATGAAACAGCCAGAAAAGACAGATTCATATAGACAGAAAGCAGATTACTGGTTGCAACGGGCTGGGGCAGGGGGAACGAGGAGTGATGCTTCATGGGTTCGGGGCTTCTGTTTGGGCATTGCTGTTCTGTTTGTGATGGAAAGTTTCTAAGACTAGATAGCGGTGATGGTCACACAACATTGTGAATGTCTACACGTCTCTGAATTGTATACCTTAAAATGGTTAAAACAGCACATTTTATGTCACGCATAATTTACCACATTTTAAAAAAACATGACCGAAGGATTGGGTTGCAAGGCAGGGAATTGGATATACTTACTCCCAGACCCCAGAAGACAAAACTAAAACCAGTGAGGGAGTTTCCTGGAGGAAGGATACAGCTCACCATGTAAATAGAGGGCAAAGTGCCATTTAGAGCAGCCCTACTGTGAGCCAGGGGCCCTTCAATCCTCAGTTCCTTGAAACCTACAACTCTTATGTAAGGGAGGTTTTATTATCCTTATTTTATAGATGAGGAAAAGATGGCTCCCAGAAGCTACAACTGTTTTCTCAAGGAGCTAACAGGAGGTAGGACTAGGTTCTTCTACTCTACACATAGTACCTTTTTTTTTTTTTTTTTTTTAAGACAGAGTCTTGCTCTGTCATCCAGGCTGGAGTGCAGTGGTACCATCACAGCTCACTGCAGCTTATACCTAGGCTCAAGCGAGCCTACCACCTCACCCTCCCCTGTAGTCAGGCATTTATCACCACATCTGGCTAATATTTTTATTTATTTTATAGAGACAGGGTCTCACTATGTTACTCAGGCCCAGACATTTGAACTCCTGGGCTCAAATGATCCTCCCACCTTGGCCTCCCAAAATGCTGAGACTACAGGCATGAGCCACCACACCCAGGCTAAAACTGTGCCTGTTTTAATATGCCAGGGCCTCTGCAAATATTCTACTGAAGTCTCCCTAAATATCCCATAGTAAGAGTGAAATGATACCTCAAGGTGAACAGACAGAACCCAAAGGAGTTGCTGAGTTACACTCACTTATACTCAGCAACTCAACATTTTGGCTCTCAAATTCATGTAAGTTTCATATACTTGATCTATTACCTTAGACGAGTTTTCCTCTTAAGTACTAGAATAAAGTTTTCATCAAAATCTTCAAGTGAAAGTATCATTCTGGAAAAATGGTCCATGTTTATCCTGAAGCCTCCCATCTCCCTTCATATTTCCTTAGGGGTCTGCCTACTCCAATTTGAGAAGCTGGCACTAGGCTGGCTGCTTTCCAGAAGGGAAGGGGAGAGGGAGTGAGGGAAGTGACAGGGAGAAAAGGAGAGAGGGAGGGAGGGAGGGAGGGAGGAGTTCTCTGGTGCTGGAATTTTCCCACACTGGGCTGTGATATATAAGAATTCACACAAAGCAGGGGTTGAGGTTGGGCCTCAGCGACATTAACTCTTTTTAGTCTCAGAAGCATTTTGGAAATCTAATGAAACCCATTAATTCTGGCTTCGTCTGTTTTGCATTGCTATAACTGAATGTCCCAGACTGGGTAACTTAGAAAGAAAAGAAATGTATTTTTTTTACAATTTCAAGGTCAAGGGGCTGCATCTGGTGAGGATCTTCTTGCTTTGTCATAACTTGGTAGAGGGCCTCACATGGCAAAAGAGCACTCACAAGACACAGTCACAAAGGCTTGAACTTCCTTTTATAACAACACCACTCTCTTGATAATTAACCCATCACCTCAATAGTGACATGAATCCCTCATTATCTAATCACCTCTTATTAGACTCCATTTCACAACACTATTGCATTGGGGCTTAAGTTTCTAACACGTGGACTTTGGGAGACACATTCAAGCCATAACAAACCCACTTTAACAAAAATTTTTCAGACACATGAAGCTCCCATGTTATTTTAGGTGTTTGTGAACCCTCTAAGGCCTATACCTCAGATAATGCATCCCTGGATTACAAAGTCTCAAAGAGAAAATGAGACAAACTTGAGAACTCCTTCTAACTCCAAGAGTCTGTGGTCTTGTCCCAGACTCTGTTTTATTCAAACATCAGCCTTATAAAAATGCACATAGTCTGTGACCCATTTACTGGCCACTTTGAATGAAACGTTCATCGGCTAATGTGATAAACAAATTCAAGCTAATATGATAATGAGCTACTGGGCATCCTTTCTCTCTCCTCCCCAGGTTACAGTCAGATTTCTATTTCCTTTAGGGATATTGTCACTTCAGCTGCTTGTGGAGAGATGGAAAACAAGAAGATCTTGTAACTTCTTGAATCTCTCCAGTTGAGTAGCTATTTGCCTGAATTTCCATCGAGTCAGACACAATGTCTAGTTAAAGGGGATTTCTGGTTTGGAGACTCAGCACAGAATGACTCTAGAGTTGCAGGAGTTTTGTGCAAGAGTGGACTTTGCCATTGCCTGTTTCCCTTGAGAGAGCTTGATGACGCTGACTTGAGTAATTTAAATAAAGACTGAGGCTGGCTGGAGAAGAATATTTCACAAAAATGGCTTCAAGAAAGTGGAAAGTCCACAAAACTGACAATCAAAAAAATTCTGCCCAGCACTGTCCCTGACTCAGCTGATTAACTAGGACACAGCAGTCTTCCTTTTTAAGCCTTACTTATCTATACTTATCTTTCTATTCCCATCTAAAATGCAATCTATACAGGCAAATATATTTAGGTCAGAACATTGGTAACAAGTGACAGAAATCAAAGTCAGACTAACTTCAGGATGAAATGGCTATGCTGGCTCTGTTATGAAGGATGATGAGATCGCCTTAGGATAGCAGTAGCAGTCCTGCTTTGGAAGGGAAACCAGAACTGCTGCATGGGGGCTCCTTAAGAAATAACTCTCTTGCAGCTAAATAGAGGATAAACAATGCAGTGAAAGAGGATCAGCAGCAGCATTGAAGATGACATGAAAGAGACAAAGAGAATGAGGGAATGGGAATGGGCCAGGAGAGTGATGATTTGAAGCAATCTCAAAGTAGCAGAAGAAGCACCAACCCACAAATTCACACAAGGTTACCTAAACTTGCCAGTCACCATCTTTGGCCCCACACAACTCAGAGATGACAAAAACAGGGCTCCTTGGTCAAGAAGAGTTGTTAAATGACAATCCAGAGAGTTCTATGAATTATCATTTTCAAAGGTCAATAAACTGTGATAAATATATTTAGAATAGCATCATGGCACCAGGTCTCTCCTGCCTATCAGAGTTCAACATGGAAAAAAGATTGGGAGGTGGTAAGAATTTTTTTAAGTGTTTTTTAAGTTATCTGGATTATTCAGAGCAATCAAATCAATCACGGCAGACACTATTTGTTGTGTCCCTTCCTCCTTGTTGATAAATCCTTATTTTTTTTATGTCCACACATCCATGTGTTCCTGGAAATGAATGAACCACAATGGGTCTAATACAAACACAGGGATTCTACACCCCTTTGGCACATGACCCATTCCTGATCTCTGGGTTGGGAAGAGGCTTTGGAGAGGGTTGTCTCTGCTAATAAAAAGAGGATCACTAGAGGACAGTCTCTTCATCATCCAGATATTGTGTGTCTACCTGAGAACCCTAGAACTATCCGAGGTAGCCATCTTGTAAACAAGAGCATAGAAGCCTAAGAGCCAAGTGAACATGCTGAGCATAACACACTAAAAGACAGAAAAAGTGTGGGTCTTGAATGATATCTGTGAGGCTGGAGAGTCATTCTTGGACTGTTTGTGTATTAATAATAATACAATCCTAGTCTGATTAACTTTGTTATAATGACAATCATCCTAATTAACATAAGAGCAAAACACTGACTTGGCTTTCTGGCTTTCACTTTTTTCTCCCTGTAATTATTTTCACATAGTAGACAAAAGCATCCTTTTCAAATTCAAATTTGATAATGGCATATTCTGCTTTTCAGAGTCTTCTTGCAGCCACTTGAATAATATTTCATCCCTGGCCAGGGACTGTAAGTTTTACACAGTCTCCAAACTCACCTTATTCCACATCCTCCTTCCAGCTTCACTTTTTTCTGCCACCACTTATTTTTTCTGCTCTTACCAGGCCAAGCTTTTTCCTTGTGAGACTGTCATTCTGCCTATTCCTTCTGCTGATCCTCTTGCCTTCCAGATTGCCGCGTGGTTAGTTCTTTCTTGGCCTTCTGGCATCAGCTCAATTATCACCTCCTCAAAGAAGCTTCCCCTGAAAACTCCAGCTAAATTATCTGTCCTCTCAACCCCGAGCCAGGCTTTATCACATCACCCTCCGTTTTATTCTCCTTATAGTACTTATCCCTATTTGCAGTTATTGTAATTATTTATTTGCTTACTAATACATTGGCAATTTCCTCTCCCTAGTATATAAGGATAAAGAGAAGTAGGACCTTGTCAATCTTCTTCACCATATTTTCCTGCACCCTTAGAAAAGTGTCAGAAACATCATAAATCCTCAGTAATAATTGTTGAATGGAAAGAAGGAAAAAGAAAGGAAGGAAGGAAGGGAGGGAGGGAAGGGAGAGGGAGAGAGGAGATGGGGGAGGGAGGGAGGGAGGGAGGAAGGAAGGAAGGACGGATGGACGGACGGACAGAAGAAGGAAGGAAGGAGGGAGGGAGGTGAGGGAGGGAGGGAGGAAGGAAGGAAGGAAGGACGGATGGACGGGCAGAAGAAGGAAGGAAGGTGGGAAGGAGGTGAGGGAGGGAGGGAGGAAAGGAATTGTAAGAACCTGAGCCTCAGAACCTAAAATTAGGGGTTCAACTATGCCAAAATTATGTGTCTCACTCTTCTCAGCTTGGCATCTGCAGATTGAAAAAGGACGGAAGCAGCAGCCCTAGAGTTACTTCCTCCTAGCTTATCTTCTCCAGCAGAAAGATACTCCCTCTCCCAATGTCTCTATACCACTCCCAAGAATGAATTCTGATGGGTTGTGTTTAAATAATAAATGTTACTGTGGAATTAATCCTTGTGTTTCGAGAAATAGGGTATTATGATTGGCCAGGGCCAGAGTGACACTCCATAACCAGGGTACATTGTGATTGGCAGCTCCGCCTGGTCCACAGGGACTGGTAGGAGGGTGGTATAAGGAGAGGTGGGGAGGGAAGGAGGGAGAAAAGCAAGAGGAGTTAGAAAAGGACTGCTGGGCAGACGAAATCAATAGATCTTCCTGATGAACTACACTGCACCCTGGCCTTGCCAAAATGTTTTCCTAGTTCTCCAGATTTAAAACACACTCATCTCTAACTTATTACATTAGGATGAGTTCTCATCTATACAACCAGAGTAACAGAAGAGCAAATCAGATCTATATGTACACGTGTGTGTGCATGCATAACAGAATTACATAAAGAACAACCTGGGTATGCAAAGGCATAAGAGAGGTATAATGAACACTGGAAACTCAGAAGGAGGTAAGGTGAGAGAAGGATGAGGAATTAAAAAAAAAACCTCCATTCTGGGTAAAATGCATATTACTCCAGTGATGGGTTCACTAAAATCTCAAATTTTACCACTACTCAATTTATCCATGTAACTAAAAAACACTTGTATCCCTAAAGCTATTGAGATAAAACAAATTTTAAAAAGAACACCCTGGTTTCATAATGAGGGAGGAGAGATGTAGCTTTAGTTATCCGCATGATTTTGCAGACATCTCTTCCTAACTATTGGGCCAATATCATGGCTCTCTACTACCGCATGGCAACACCCTGCTATCTATTTAAAGTTCTTTTTCCTTCAATCATCAGTAAAAGATGGCTGCTTCAACATGAAGTCAGCCTCTATTTTCTCTATTCATACGATAATTTAACCACATGAGAAACCATCATGATCCTTATACAAATACACACGATGCTTCAATCACAGTCAGTCTGGCAGAGTAGCGTGATGACCCACTTTGGTGAGAACAGGTCTTCCATCTGTATGGCCATTTCAAGGGACAGTAACTTACAAGGACAAAAACACGTTCTTGGCTCTAAGTCGCTCTTCAGTGGTGCATTTTTAAAGATTAATTATATGGTAGGATTTCTTTTTCCTAACAGTCTGTTTACAAAAATATTGAGCATGCATTACACATCAACATAAATAATTTTCCCCATATCTTTGTCCTCCAAATTTTGCAGTTAATTAAACTAATTTGTCTGTTTTTGTGGGTTGGAAACTCTTACTGTCATCCTTTCCAATCACTACTTATTTAAATTTCATCCTTGGCCAGTTTCATGATAATGTTTATCTGCTCCAGAGCATTTGAAATGAGAGTAACACACAGGGATGCCATTTAAATTCTTTCTTGAAGCTGAAAAAGTCAAGAATCAACTGGCCACTTAGATAACACAATTTCCCTTGTAGGATATTTGCTTAAGATAGCTGGGGGCTAATTTAATTCTGGAGTTGCTTATTTGGGTTTCTATGAGGGAGTCCCTGCAGTTAATATGCACTATGTATAACAATTCTAAAGAAGCATTCTCTGAGAACATTCTCAAAAGCAGGTTAAGTATGTTGTTTTTTAAGAAAATTAAAATCTGTACAATTTTCTGTCAACATTCAACTCTGGCCAGTTGCCAACTAGAAAGGAGCAAGAGTACCCCGACATTCCAAGAGCACTCAGATCCATTATCTGGCATTTCATTAATCCATCTGGAGAAAAATGACTTCTTAATTTTGATTTCTTTAAAATGTTAGCTTGAGACCCTCAACCAGTTTTGTATGCTTACCCTACAGAGAATTTCACAGCCCTGCATGACCATAGAGGGCAGCAGAGAACCATCCAGAAGACCCAAGGGAAGGAAGACCTGTTCTGTACATTGTTTTTGTCCTGTACTGTCAGATGCCTTGACATGCCTGTATGGCATGATCCAGCCCCTGCTACCTCACCGGTTCACTTCTCCTGAGCTTCTCCTCCCAACAGCTCCCAGCCAGCCAACTTTTAAAGCTCTTTCAACCCTTCCCCACTCATCCCATCCCTATCCAGCTACATTGACACCTCTCAGCTCCTCAAAGGTGTCTTCTTTCCTCTCCTCCCACTCTTTACCAAACTAACTCCTGGTCATCCTTCAAGGCTTAACCCAAAGTCACTCCTCTGGGGCTCCCCTCCTTGACACTCAAGTCTATATCAAATTCACCATTGTGCTCACTTGCTGAGCTCTTCTTCCCTTCACCTTCTCCTTCTTACCACAGAGCACTGTTCTCGTGGATTATCTGTAATAATATTTTGCTTAAAGTCTCTTTCCCTCTACTAGTTTATAAGCTCCACAGTCAACGAGGACTGGGTGGATATCATTCACTACCCTATCCTAATGCTTAGCACAGTTGGCACATAAATAAATCCTTGTTGATTCAATAGCTAATTGAAAGATGGTAGGCAAGTCCCTTGAACTTTATGACCCATCCACATTAAAGATTAGACAAGTTTGTAATTTCATACAGCACAGAAATGCTAGAACCGTAACAACAAATTCAATTACTACTTGAATTAGGGGTAAAAGATACTGGCCTGGCTGAGCAGGAGATAAGGGAATAGGGGAGTAAATTAAACCAGCTTCAGCAGCTACTATTGCCAGGCACTGCATTAGGTGCTTTCGGACAGTTGTCATAGCAATCCTTCATCTTTGCTTATCATTTTCCCATTATTCAGATTAGAAAAAATGAGACCACACAGATAGAAAGTGGTAGAGCTGCTTGAATCCAAACCTTGACCATTTGCAATATACTATAAGTTAGGTCTGTGCTTTTAGTTAAAAAAAAAAAAAAAAAAAAAAGGTATAGAAGTTGAAAAGAAAAACAATGAGTGGGAAGATTCCTGAATTTCCCTCCAATCTCTCTAATTAGCCCATTCTCATACTACACATTTTCCCATACCTACCCTTCCCCCTAAACACACACACACACACACACACACACACACACACACACTCCATACTGCCCATCTCCCTGTAAGCAAATAGTTTCTCCAATTCTTGGTAATAACCCCCACAGTGGATTAGGTATGACTCTAATCAGAAGCTTTGGTTCTCTCTCTGCATCATTACCTCTTCTCCACTTTTACTGTGGGTCCCTTTTCAGCTGTGCATATTTCAACACTCATTTATGTGCCCATTAAGCCATTTTCACCATTTCAGGTTCAGAACAGAATTGCACTTTTAATAAATTTTAATAGGCTCCAATTGACTTAGGAGGATAAGCCTCACTTTTTGTTTTCTGCAAAGCCATCTCTGTCCCTACCTTCTGCAATATTCTACCACTGGCAAAAATATTCCAAGCAAAAGCTAGACATTACAAAGGAGTGGATGGCATTCAGTGCTGCTGAAACAAGCTCAGTGCAGCCCAGAGTGGGGTGGGAATGCAGAAACAAATTCCCCAGTATAGAAGCGCACGCCAGAGGTAAGGCCTTCTCTGACTTCCCCACCACCTTCCATCTGTGGCTTTAAGAAGCTCTTGCAGCGGGGTGCGGTTGCTCACACCTGTAATCCCAACACTTTGAGAGGCTGAGGCAGGCTTATCACTTGAGGTCAGGAGATTGAGACCAGCCTGGCCAACACGGTGAAAACCCATCTCTACTAAAAATACAAAAATTAGCCAGGCATGGTAGTGTGCACCTGTAATACCAGCTACTAGGGAGGCTGAAGCAGGATAATCGCTTGAACACTGGGAAACGGAGGCTGCAGTGAGCCAAGATCATGCCACTGCACTCTAGCCTGGGCAACAGAGCATCTCAAGATTCCATTTCAAAAAAACAAAAGAATCTCATGTAAGAGCACATTTTCCGATTTCTTTTTCCTTGAGTCTTAGAAGCCTTCACTTTTCTTATTTCTTCCTTATCTATTTGGTTTATTGGGCTATATCCTAAAATTATAGCTGGAGAGAAAGGTAATTCTGCTAAGCTTTCCCAGGCCTGTAATCTAAGGTGGGACATAGTGACCTCCAGCGTAAACTCAGAGGCAGAGAGAGCAGCTGAAGTTGAACTCAAGTTCTCCTCATTCTAGGAGCTAAGAGACTGGACTTCCAAAACTGAGACTCCTGATAAATTTTAAAATGAAAAAAATTCTAAACAAGTTTACTAAAACTGTGATAAATATGAAGTATTTGTATTAAACAGATTAATGGCCTGTTAATATACAGATAATGTAATTTCATGGATTTGAAAGACAGATGCTGTGTTTCACTTCTGGTAAGGGCTGAGGAGCTTCTATCAGACCAACCCACTCAAAGACTCTACAGTCACCAAAAGAAGCAGAAATTGGAGGAGAGAGTTGACAGTTGGAAGAAGGAACTTGCCTTGCATGATCTATTTTTTAAAAATACAGTCTTTTTTTCTAGAGAGCACATAGGGTGCTACATTTTGGGCTTCTACAGTATCTGGGGAGTGAAGGGGCATCCACTGAAACAACCTGAAGTCTAAGGAGAAGTCAGTGGCTGGGATTAGATTCATCTCAATGCTCATTCACTCATATCTCTGGCTCCTGGACTTGGAGGACACAAAAGCTAGGACTGTCCACTAGAACACCTACACATACCTCCCTACATAGTATGGCTTCCTCCCAGCATTGTGGCCTGAGAGTAGCTGAGCTTCTCATATGAAGACTTAGGTTCCAAGAATAAAATTTACAGCTAACAAGGCAGAGGCTGTTTCATCACTTTTCACATCCTAACTGGAAAGTCACACAGCATCTCTTCTGCTGCATTATATTGGTTACGGGTAACTCACAATCCCCTAAAAGTCAAGAAGAGAAAAATTAGACTTTTACTCTTGATGGGGTGTGGTAAAATTCTAGATGTTATGATCATCTTGGGAAAAGGCAATCTGTCACAAAAATCAGTGATCTAAGATTCCACCATAAGATGCTAAAAAAGAAAAACAAAATACGCCCAGAGTAATTTAAATGAAGAAAATAATAAAAAGCAACAAACGTTGAGAAAAATTTTAAAGTCAAAAGTTTGATTACTTGAACTAAATGAAAATGAAAACACAATTTATCAACATTTGTGGAATACAGCAAAAGCTTAAAAGAAAACTTATAGAAAAGAAAAATATCTAAAGTCAGTATCTAAATTTCCACCTTAGAAAACTAGAAAAAGAAGAGCAAATTAAATCAAAAGTAACGGAAGAAAATAAATAATAAGGATTAAGCAGAAATCAATGAAAATGAAAACAGAAAATCAAAAGCTGGTTCTTTGAAAAGAGCAATAACATTGATAAGCCTGTAGCCAGGCTAAGAAAAAAAAAGGGCACAAATTATTAATATCACAAGTGTAAGAAGGGGCATCGCTACTGATTCCATAAACATTAAAAGGATAATAAAGAAACATTATAAATAATTCTATGCCTACAAACTTGATAACTTAGATGAAATGGATGAATTTCTTGAAATACATAAGCTGCCAAAACTTGCACAAGATATAGACAATTTGAATAGGCCTATGTCTATCGAAGAAGTTGAATCAATAATTCATATCTTTCTAAAATAGAAAACATTAGGCCTAGATAAGTTTATTCAAAAATTCTACCAAATATTTAAGGAAAAAATTATACCCATTTTCTACAATCTCTTTCAAAGGACAGAAGCAAAAGGAGTACTTCCTTCCTAATTCATTCCATAAAGCCAGCATTACCCTCAAACCAAAACCAAAGATATTATACAAGAAAAGAAAACTTTTGACGAATATATCCCATGAGCTTAAATACAAAAATCTTCAACAAAATATTAGCAAATTGAATCCAACAATGTATGAAAAGAATTATACATCATGACCAAGTGGGATTTATCTCCCATGTGCAAGACTGGTTTAGCATTTGAAAATCAATTAATGTAATTCATCACATCAACAAAGCTAAGAGAGAAAAATAACATGATCATCTTAATAGATGCAGAAAAAGTAATTGTCAAAATCCAACACTCATTCATGAATTTTTTAAACTCTCAAAAAACTAAGAATAAATTAGAACTTCCTCAACTTAATAAAGTATATCTACAAACACCTCCAGCTAAAAAGAATACTTAACAGTAAGAAACTAGAAGCTTTGCCACTAAAATCAGGTACAAGGCAAGATGTTCCCTCTTGCTGCTCCTTTTTGATATTGTACTGAAAGTTCTAGCTAGGGTAATAAAACAAGAAAAGTAAATAAAAGGTATACAGATTGGAAATAAAGAAATAAAACTATCTTTTTGGCAGATGGCGTGATCATCTATGCAGAAAATCCAAAAGAATTGATTTTTTTAAGAAAAAACTTGATAACATATAATTATAGCAAGGTTGCAGCATACAAAGCTAATATAAAAATGTTAAATCACTTTTCTGTATAACAGCAGTGAATATGTGGAATTTGACATTTAAAACACACTAACATTTACATTGGCACTTCCCCAAAAAATTAAATAGGTATAAGCCTAACAAAATATGTATAATATCTATATGTGGAAAACTAAACAAAAATCTGATGAAAAAAAATCAAGAAAAAACTAATAAATGAAAAAATATTCCAGGTTCATAGATAGGAAAACTCAATATTGTCAAGATGTCAGTCCTTCCCATTGATCTATAGATTCAATGCAATCCCAATCAAAATCTCAGCAAATTATTTTATAGATATCAACAAATCAATTCTAAGGTTTACATGGAGCGGCAAAAGGCCTAAAATTTGCCAACACGATATTGAATGAGAATAAAGTGAAAGGACCAACACTATCGGACTTCAAGACTTACAATAAAGCTATAGAAATCAAGACAGTGTGGTATTGGTAAAAGAATAGACAAATAGATCAGTGGAACAGAACAGAGAGCCCAGAAATAGACCCATGTAAATATAGTCAATTTATCTTTGACAAAGGAGTAAAGGCTATGGAAAAAAAAATTTTAACAAACGGTGCTAGTACAACTGGGCCTCCATATGCAAAATAGTGAACCTAAACACGGATCTTCCAACCTTCCAAAAATTATCACAATTGGATCATAGACCTAAATACAAAATGCAAAGCTATAAAATTCCTAGAAAAAAACAGTAGAGAAAACTTAGATGATCTTGGGTATGGTAACGTCTTTTTAGATAAAACACCAAAGTCAAAATCCATGAAAGAAATCATTGATAAGCTGAGCTTTAGTCAAATTTAAAAGTTCTGTCTGCAAAAGACAATGTCAAGAGAATGTGAAAACAAGCTACAGACTGCAAGAAAATATTTGCAAAAGACATCTTACAAAGAACTGTTATCCAAAATATGCCAAGAACTCCTAAAAATCAACAGTAAGAAAACAAAGAGCATGAATAAAAAGTGGGCCAAAGGCCTTAAGGGACACCTCACCAAAACAGATATACAGGCATATGAAAAGGTGGACCATGTCATATGTCTTCAGGAAAATATAAATTAAAACAATAATGGGATACCACTACACACCTATAGGAATGGCCAAAATTCAAAACATTGGCAACACCAAATGCTGGCAAACACGGAATAACAGGAACTCTCATTCATTGCTAGTAGAAATGTGAAATGGTACAGCCATTTTGGAAGACAATTTGGCAGTTTCTCACAAAACTAAATATACTCTTGTCATATGATTCAGCAGTCACATCCATTAGTGTTACCCAAAGGAGTTGAAAACATGTCCACACAAAAAGTTCCGTAATCATATTTATATTAGCTTTATTCATAATTGACAAAACTTGTAAGCAACCAAGCTCCTTCTTTAGTAGGTGAATGGATAGACTGTGGTATATCCAGACAATGAAATAGGACTCAGTACTAAAAATGAAATGCACTGTCAAGTAATGAGAAGACATGGAGAAAGGTTAAATGCATATTACTAAGTAAAGGAAGCCAATCTCAAAAGGCTACATACTATATAATTCCAAGTATATGACATTCTAGAAAAGAAAAAACTATGAAAACAGTAAAAAGAGGGGTAGTTGCCAAGGGTTGAGGATAGGAGGAGGAACGAATAGATGAAGCACAATAGACTTTTAGGGCAGTGAAAATACTCTGTATGACACTATAATGATAGTTGTATATCATTATGTATTTGACCAAATTCATAGAATGTACAATGCCAAGAGTGAACCCTACTGTAAACTATGGATTTGGGGTAATGATGATGTACCCATGTAGCTTCATCAGTTTTAACAAACGCACAACTCTGGCAGCTGATGTTGATAATGGAGGAGGCTATGCATGTGTTGGGGTGGGGAATATAAGGGAAATCTGTATCTTCCTCCCAATTTTCTGTGAACCTTAAACTTCACCAAAAAATAAAGTCTTTCAAAAAATAGAGATAGAGAGACCACAAATTACTAATACCAAGAATGAAGGTGAACGGGGGACTATCACTACAACTGAACCCCTAGACATTAAAAGGACAAAAAATATTATGAACAGTCTTATGGAAATAATTTTTGCAACTTGAATGTAAGTACAAATTCCTTGATAAATACAACTTACCAAAATGATGTAAAGTAAAATAGAGATATGAAAATTCTCATATCTATTAAAGAAATTGAATCCAGTATCAACAACTTCAAAGAAAACTCCAGGCCCAGCTGATTTTACTGGCGGCCTCTGGCTAAGATTTATAGAACGAATATGAATGCTAACACAAAGTGTTTCAGAAAACAGAAAGTAAGAGAAAGCTTTCCAACTCATTTATGAAGCTCATATAACTTTGATATAAAGCTTGATGAGGAAATTACAAAAAATTAAAAAATGATTGAATATCCCTCATGGATATAGACCAAAAAAAATCCTCAAAGAGATATTAGTAAATCATATATAGAAATATATAAAAATTTATACATGTAAGTATATATATAAACTCCAGTTGCAGTTTATCCCAGAAATATAAGGTTGTTCTAACACTGGAAAATCAGTGTAATTCATTATATTAGCAGATTAAGAGAGAAAAACTATTTAAGCATTTCAGTAGAAAAATAAGAGCCCGGGCGCGGTGGCTCACGCCTGTAATCCCAGCACTTTGGGAGGCCAAGGCGGGTGGATCACGAGGTCAAGAGATCGAGACCATCCTGGTCAACATGGTGAAACCCCGTCTCTACTAAAAATACAAAAATTTAGCTGGGCATGGTGGTGCGTGCCTGTAATCCCAGCTACTCAGGAGGCTGAGGCAGGAGAATTGCCTGAACCCAGGAGGCGGAGGTTGCGGTGAGCCGAGATCGCGCCATTGCACTCCAGCCTGGGTAACAAGAGCGAAACTCCGTCTCAAAAAAAAAAAAAAAAGAAAAGAAAAGAAAAGAAAGATAAGAAACATTTGATAAAATGCAATGCCCATTATGCTAGAATCTCTTAGCAAATAATAAATAGAAAGGAACTACATCAATCTGATAAAATAGCATCTAAGAAAACCCATTATTAAACTTCATGGTAAAATATTGAATGCTTTCTCCATAAAATTTTTTGAAAAGCACTTTTCTTTAACTTCTTCTCAGTATTGTACCAAAGATCCTATCTCATGCGGTGGGTAAGAAAATAGGCATAAAGATCAAAAAGGAAGAAAGTAAAACCAATTCATCTCTATTCACAGATGACATAATTGTTTACTTAGAAAATTCTAAGGATCTACAAATCTATTAGAACTAAGAGAATTTTGCAAGGTCACCATACAAAAACCAATTGCATTTTTGTATATTGGTAGCAAATTGGAAAATAAAATGTTCCCCAGAACTTAAAGTATAATAAATAAATTTTTAAAAAGGAAAAAACAATATTTCCAAACAAATTTTAAAAAAAAGAAAGAAAAAATGTTTTAAAATTTTACTTACAGACCAGGCACAGTGGCTCATGCCTGTAATCCCAGCACTTTGGGAGGCCAAGGCAGGCAGATCACCTGAAATCAGGAGCTTGAGACCAGCCTGGCTAACATGGTGAAACCCCGTTTCTACTAAAAACACACACACAAAATTAGCCATTTGTGGTGGTGAGCACCTGTAATCCCAGCTATTCAGGAGGCTGAGACAGAAGAATCACTTGAACCCAGGAGGCAGAGGTTTCAGGGAGCCAAGATCACGCCATTGCACTCCAGCTTGAGCAACAAGAGCAAAACTCTATCTCCAAAAAGAAAAAAAATTCACTTACAATTGCTTCAAAAGACATAATGTAGTTAGGAATTAATGCATCAGAAGATGTACAGACTAAAAACTACAAAACATTGCCCAGAGAAACTAAGAAAAAAAGACTGATAAGATCTTTTGGAAATTTTGGAAACATTTAGAAATAATGTTGAAAATGTTATCATATTCATGAGTTGGAAGACTACATTTTTATACCATTTCTTCCCAAATCCCAGCAAAAATGCCACAGCCTGTGTTGTAGAAATCAATAAGCTGACTCTAAAATTCATGTGGAAATGCAAAGTACCTTAAATAGGAATAACTTTAGAGAACTGACACTAACCAACTTCAAGATTTACCCTAAAGCTACAGTAATGAAGACACTGTAGTACCAGCAGAATAGAAAAATAGACCAATCCAGACACCTATAAAATAACTTGGTTTCCAACCAAGGAACCAAAAAAACCTAATGATGAAGGAAAATTCTTTTTTAACAAATGGTCTTGGAGCAGTTGAAAATCCATATGAGAAAAAAAATTAGTCTCAACCACTATACACCATAAAAATTACTTTGAGATGGACTATAAATCTAAATACAGAAGGTAAAACTTTAAATTTTCTCTTCAAGAAAACAGGAAAATACCTTCCCAAGTTAACGAGAGACAAAATTTTCTGAAGTGGAACACAGAAAGCAACAACCATAACAGAAAAATTTGATAAATTAGACCATCAAAATTAAAAATGTCTGCTAATCAAATTCAACATTTCAAAAATGAATAGGCAAGTCAAATACTGGGAAAAATAATTTCAAAGTGTAAGTCTAAAAGAACTTGTATTCAGAAAAGAACACCTGGAATTTAATGATAAAAAGAAAAACTCAATTTTTAAAAGGGGAGGGAGCATACAAAATAACAATTTAATGCAATATGAGCTGGGTACAGTAGCTCACGCCTGTAATCCCAGCACTTTGGGAGGCCAAGGAGAGCGAATCACTTAAGGTCAGGAGTTCAAGAACAGCCTGGCCAACTTGGTGAAATCCCCTCTCTTAAAAAAAAAAAATACAAAAATTATGTTGGCATCATGGTGCACACTTGTAATCCCAGCTACTCGGGAGGCTGAAGCATGGAAATCAGTTGAACCCCAGAGGGGGAGGTTGCAGTGAGCCGAGGTGACAGAATGAGGTTCTGACTCAAAAAAATTTTTTTTGTTTTAAATTTTTAATGCAATATGAGATCCTAGATAGAATCTTGAAACAGAAAAACTATGGGAAGCCGGTGCATTTGAATCAAGTCTAGTTTAGTGAATAGTATTGTGCCAGTGTTAAGGTCCTGGTTTTGTACACTGTACTATAGTTAAATGTGATGTTAACATTAGAAGAAACCAGATGAAGCATATACATGAACTCCACACCATTTTTGAAAGTTTTTTTGTAAGCCTAAAACTAATTCAAAATGAAAAGGTTTTTTTAATGGAGAAGATTTGAACAGACACTTGAGAAATGGATATATATGAATGGCCAATAGCACATAAAAAGTGCTCAAGTAATTAGTCATTGGAGAAATACAAATTAAAGACACAATTCCAGTATACTCCCATAGAGTAGCTAAAATGACAAGGACTGATAATATCAAATAGTGGCAAGAATGCGGAACAACTATAACACTCATTCATTGTTGATGAGAACATAAAATATGACCGCTTTGGGGAAAGGTCTCACAGTTTTTAATAAAATGAAACAGATACCCACTCTACTAATTTTAGTCCTACATATTTATCCCCCAAAATGAAAACATATGTCCACAAAAAGGCCTGTACTAGAAGGATGACAGCAGTTTTATTCACAATAGCTCTCAGTGGGAAACACTGCAGGTGTCCATCAGCAGGAGGATAGCTAAAGAAGCCATGTCATGTGATGTAATACTACTCATCAATTGAAAGGAAGAGACCTGCTAATGCACCCAATGATATGGATACATCTCAAAAATAATACATTGAGTGAAAGAAGTCTTACGTAAAAGAATAAATACCATAACAATCCATTTATATAAAGTTTTAGCACAGAAAAGGCTAATACAGGGTGAAAGAAATCAGAAGAGTGGTTGCCTAGGAGTTGTGGCAATGGTTATTGACTGCATGGTGGCCTGAGGGAACTTTGGGCTGGGCATGTAAAATAAATGTATAAATAAACATTTATCAAATGACACATTTTTTTTTTTTTTTTGAGATGGAGTCTCACTCTGTGGCCCAGGCTGGAGTGCAGTGGTGCGACCTCAGCTCACTTCAACCTCCGCCTCCCAGGTTCAAGCAATTCTCCTGCCTCAGCCTCCCAAGTAGCTGGGATTTATAGGCATGTGCCGCCATGCCCAACTAATTATTGTATATTTAGTAGAGATGGGGTTTCACCATGCTGGCCAGGCTGGTCTTCAACTCCTGACCTCAGGTTATCCACCCACTTAGGCCTCCCAAAGTGCTGGAATTACGGGTGTGAGCCACCACACCCAGCCTCAAATGATACACTTAAACTTTGTACAGTTCACTACATGTATATTTTACCTTAAAAAACACAAATATTGAACACTAGTTAATTTTGTGCATGCTGAAGTTCAATAATTAAGTATACTGATACTGTCAAGAACTTTGAAATGCACTTAAAAATAAATTGATGCCTAAATAAAGGGATAGGTAGATGCAGAGATGTGTGACAAAGCAAACACAGAAAAATGTTAATTTTAAAATCTAGACCATGGGCATGTGGATGTTCGACGCATAATTCTTTCAATTTTTCTGACTGTTTGGAATTTTGCATGTTGGGAGAAAACAGATAAAGGCAGAACTAATTTTTTAAAGTGAATTTATTTTACACAGCGCACAGTGTGATATAACAAGTTTGAAGTTGAATGATGAACAATTACTTCTTAGCATGCTGTCGGTGAGTCAACATTACTTCATTTATAGAGAGTAATAACTAACTTACACTGAGGTCTTACTACCCTCCTGCATTATTCTAAGCACTTGGGATGGGTTATCTCATTTAATCTTCACAGCAGCCAGTCCCTCCACTAAACATATGGCAATATACTGCAAATTAGAGTACACTCTTTCCTTGAGACACTTTACTGCTGTCTGCCAGAAAATTGTCATTATAACTCCAGACTTCTACATGGCTCAGAAGTAAATGACACTGCTGGACTTGAGCAATGCATGGCTTGCACATTAACTGGTATCCCTGACAAAAGGCCTGTGAAGCACAATTACTATCCCCAGGGTAATGTCTGGCCAGTTCTACACGTATAGCAGTGGTTTAAAATACTGAAATATTTACAGGTGGTAAAAAATCAAAACACAAGCTTCCTGTGTGTCCTCAGCCACTGGGGTCATCTGGGCACTTCCTTTAGGACCCTCTGCATCACTCCATGTTTAGTAACCAAAGGACTAAAGAGGGTCCCTGGGTCCTTGCTCCAGAACCAGTGCTCAAGTCCACTACGATTGGTATCTAACCAGGTATCTGTGAAGATTATTACGGTTTAACAGCATGCCTGATTATCCCTGATTTACTATTGAAGAAACTGAGAGACACAAAATAAAGTAACTTATGAGAGATCTCAAAGTTCATAACCCGTAAAAACAAGATTTGAATTTAGTATTCTGCCCTCATATTTAACCACTAAAAGTTCTCAACATCAAAACTCTCAATGTGAGACTCATCCAAGATTGTCCTCCTGGTCTGCCTTGATCAGCCTTGGTAACCAGCTCTGTGAACTGTCCTAACACATACTGGCCTTTGGGTGACTCTAATCAGAGGGAAGCCCCCATGAGGGACACTGAGTAAACAGTCTCCTCACCAGGCCCTCGGGCAGAAACACTGGGATGTAACAACCACTATTAGTCTGCGTTCAGTGTGCCACATCCCCAGCTCAGGCTGCAGGTCAGAGCTGGGAGGATGGTAGGGTCTGGCTCTGTGTCCCCACCCAAATCTCATCTCAAATTATAATCCCCACATGTGAAGGGAGGGAAGTGATTGGATTATAGAGGCGGTTTCCCCCGTGCTATTCTCATGATACTAAGTGAGTCTCACGAAAGCTGATGGTTTTAAAACTGGCAGTTCTTCCTGTACTCCCTCTCACTCTTTCTTGCCGCCTTGTAAAGAAGGTGCCTGCTTCCCCTTGCACCATGATTGTAAGTTTCCTGAGGCCCCCACAGCCATGTGGCACTGTGAGTCAATTCAACTTCCTTTCTTTATAAATTACCCAGTCTCAGATAGTATCTTTATAGCAGTGTGAAAGTGGACTAATACAGAAGATTAGAATACAAGTGTACCAACTGCAACTTAACTCAGGGTGGACAGGCAGCAATTTCCGTGTGCCTCAGGTACATGCTGCTCTCGAAAGTGTCTGAAGACCTTGTGCCTTGGTCTCCCAAAAGCTCTGGGATTGTCAAATGGAGGAGGCCCCAGTAGCCTTCATGATCTGTCTCTTTCCTCAGAATGAGTGTTTAATGAGCCCTACCCTCATCCTTCCTCAAGTTAATTAGGACTAGACCTGGTCTAACAGAATACAAGATGTGATTGCTGTCCTCAGGGATTGCCCATTGAATCACAGCCTACAAATGAACACAGAAGGATCACGACTGGCCAACACAAAATTCTTTATCTTTCCCAGAACAAGATCAGGTCAATTCTTTTAGAGCAGACTCTGTAGTAACTACTGTTTCTGCCAATCCACTGTCCATCCCTTTCTTACAGCAATAGACCACAAAGAGATGGACTTGGGATTCTAGCTGGGCCAGCTGGAATCCTCCCCCAGGATTCTTTCCCTCTATGATTACAAAGGTATATGATAGAAGCCCAAAGGTTGTATAGATCAAATTCCAACTATACCTGATGGCCGATCAGTGTGCTCTAGGGGTGAAGGAAAGCAACGAGCAGGACCAAGGGAAGCAAGACAAGGGAAGCAAAAAAATGAAAAAAGAGTAAAACAGAGAGGGAGGGGAAAGCCCTGAGAGCCTTCAACTTTCTTCTTCCAAAAAACCCAACATGTCAGCAACTGCCCCTCTTGCAATTTGGCTGTGAGGGTCTACACAACCTGAGTTGGGTTTCTGTCACTGACATTCAAAGAGCTTTGACTAACATAGCTAAAACTTTCCTATACACATTCAGAATCAATCCATGAATGCTAGAGGAGTGGGGAGATTACTTTTTGGTAACATTCAATCTAGAATTGGGCCTTGAGAGAGAAAATTTTTATAAGAGTGAAATGAAGAGGTGAGAGAAATCCACATCAATTTGAGTGATGGTCCTGCAACTGCAATGCAAATATAAATCCAGCAGCTCCTGCTATGTTTGGGGAGCAGAAAATCTTCAAAAATACTTGTTAGAATAATTAATAAGTTAATGAATGAAGGAATGAATATAGTATAGGGAGTAGAAATAGATGCTCACCCAACTGCCAAAAAGCAACACATACACCACACACACATCAGAAAAGTTATAGGACTGTATGAAATACGTAAAGTAAGCTACAGAAAGACAAAACAGGAAATTATTTTATTTATCTTGGGGCAAATGTAAAATAATAACCATGTTTTATCAACATAGAAAATAAAGCCTAAGCAAGCTATCTTACAGAAGAATCTAATACTCCAATGTCTGAGTAATCTGCTCCTTTACCCCCCAACAGCTCTCACTGTTACTGTTATGCCTATGAAGAAATGGATAACTTCATGTAAAAAAGAGGAGGTGGTAGAAGGGTTTTGAGCAGATAGAAAACAGTATGAGAAATAGATTTAATGAAGAGCTACTGCTCTGCAAGATGGGTAGCCTAGTTAGGATGAGAAGATGAATGTGAAAGGTTAGTTGAAAAGTAGATGGGGCAGTAATCCAGACCCATGAGCAATGTGAACTGAGAGGGAAAGATCAAAGTAGGAGATACTGAAAGGAAAAAAATTGCCAGTGTTATTGATTGGGTACAAAGGATGAAAGAAAAAAAAAGTGGAAAAGATCTTGAGTACTTATAGTTGAAACTTCCCACCTAAAATGTTACTCTCTGGTCCCAGTTTCATCTTCCAGATAAGAGAAATGGCAACTAACATCCTATTCTGAAATTCTCTGTAAGTCAGCCACTCAGAACACTGATGCTAAAACAACTGTCATTGAGAAGGACGTTTGTGGCCTTATGTTCGTCAAAGAGGGAGAGAGATGAGAATTACTGCTCAGAGCAACTCTGCTGTTACCCACAACCTGGCAGTAATTTACTGTGTGTGCCCAGCTGCTGGCTGAGTTGTTTGTTTTCCATATAAACCTCCTATCTCTACACTAAACCAAACAGTGCCTCAAAAAATCCCTTCTGTGGGGCAAAATATGCTCATGCTTAACTGACAGAATAAAAATCAAAACACCGCATGGTTACAGAAGAACACTCACCTTCTCTTGGACAACTTTCCTCCCTCCACCTCATCCCTGATGACTGTTTCCTAACCCCATCCAGGGCAACTGTTGCCTCTGGAACTGCTGCTCGTCTACCCAGTACCATCTCCTCCCCACCATGCTGCCACTCCTCACCAACAGAACACCTGCACCACTGCATGCAGCCCTGGGCCTAACCCAAAGACTACATTTCCCAGCCTCCCTTGTAGTTAATATGGTTAAGGAACACTGACGCTGTGGTGAAATATGATCTTTTTGCTCTTCCCCCTTTCATCTTCCATGACACCAAAATGAGAGAAGCGGACTGGAATCCCAGCAGCCATCTGAAACCGTGAGATGATGTTGGAAACAGCAACCACATACCAACAAGACAGAGCAGAAAGGCAGGGAGCTCAAGTCCATCAAGGCCCCCTGCAACCACTGCCATAACAACTTAGGGCTGTCTGTTGGGTGTCTATTATTATACATTTCAGCTCATCGCATCCACCCCTGTTGAGGTCACTTCATAGATTTTGAAACTGAATCACAGAGAAGTTAAAGTGATTTTCCCAAAGTCTCATAGGCAATGAGACCTGAACCCAGGACTCTAACTGTCCAGTGCTTATTATACCAGAAAGACCTAGCCAGAAGGCCCTAGAAGTTGCTTTCAGCTACAAACACTGGATTAATTTCAGTTTCGTTTTCTTCATCATTTTTCCCCAAGTTCTCTCTAGAAAGGTCTTGCTACCACACTCAGGTTCTTCCCAGCTGTCTGCTATACCCTATAAGGAAGAAACTTATGGACCTTACCACCAAGAGGAGAGAGGCTATAAACAGGCATTATGACTATAAAGTTCTGTAACTAAGCTATAGAAACCAGGGCAAACTTTCTCCAGGCACATCAGAAAAACAGGCCTGCTGAGCAGTCTCCTCAGAAGGGAAGAGAAGGCCAGGCGGGGTGGCTCACGCTGTAATCCCAACACTTTGGGAGACTGAGCCAGATGGACCACTTGAGGTCAGGAGTTTCAGACTAGCCTGGACAACATGGTGAAACCCCATCTCTACTAAAAATACCAAAATTAGCTGGGCCTGGCGGCACACTACTCAGGAGACTGAGGCAGAAGAATCACTTGAACCCAGGAGGCAGAGGTTGCAGGGAGCCAAGATCATGCCACTGCACTCCAGCCTGGGTGACAGAGCCAGACTCCATCTCAAAAACATAAAAAATAAAAATGAAGTAAAGAAAAGAAAGAAGGGAAGAGAAGTGATTTCATCAGGAGATCGTGTGACTTCCCCCATGACTGGACCCTGAAGGCTTTTGACTTGTTCTTTAAAAAAGCCACAGTAACAGCAAATTGGATGCCACACTACTAATGATCCATCCAAAATCAAGGACTGCAGCCTCAGTCCCAAATAGCAGAGTCTGAAATCCTCAGTCTTTCAAAGGAAATAACTCCATCTTTAAATCTTTATTGCCCTATGTTGTACAGGGCATTTTCTGTACTAGTTTGTTTGGGTGATAAAACAATTAACAAACTATCTTATATTTACAGTTGACCCTTGAACAATGCAGGGATTAGGAGTGCTGATCCCACACACAGTCAAAAATCCACATATAACACTTCACTCCCCCAAAACTTAACTGCTAATAGCCTGCTCTTGACTGGAAGGCTTACCAGCCGACAATCAATTAACACATATTTTGTATGTTAATGTATTACATACTGTATTCTTACAATAAAGTAAGCTAGAGCAAAAATTAAGACAATCATAAGAAAAAAATTAAGAAAATCCTAAGTAGGAGAAAATATATTTACTATGCATTAAGTGGAAGTGTCATCATAAAGGTCTTTGTCCTGGTTGTCTTCAGAGTGAGTAGGCCTAGGAGGAGGAAGAAGAAGCGGGGTTGGTCTTGTTGTCTCAGAGGCGGCAGAGGTGAGGAGGTGGAGGAGATGGAAGGGGAGGCAGGCATACTTGGTGTAACTGTTACTGACCTAAGCAGTTAAAGCCTGTGGTGTTCAATCGTCAGCCATATATTCATTTTCTATTTCATGCTTCTCCCTTGGCCTACATTTTTCTCTTTCCCAAATCCAATCCTTTTAAAAAAAAAAAAAAAAAATCTTTTGAAGATGTGTGTGTGTTAAAATATTTTTTAAAGACTACAAAAAATACAAAAATTAGCTGGGCATGGTGGCATGCACCTGTAGTCCCAGCTACTAGGGAGGTGAGGTAAGAGAATCCCTTGAACCCAGGAGGCAGAGGTTGCAGTGAGCTGAGGTCATGCCACTACACACCAGCCTAGGCAACAGAGTGAGACCCTGTCCCAGAAAATTATAGAAAAGAAAGAAGTGTGGGAAGGAAGGGGTATGTCCTTCAAAAAACTAAGAACTGTTTGAAAGGGAGGAGCAATAGCAAAGTGAGTGTGAGCTGAAGGAAATAATGTTGGGCCCAGAATGAAATGCACCCAAAAGGCATCTGGCTTAGCTTTTTTGTGCTGCTGTAATGGGTGCTGGAGGCTTCTCAGAAGTTCTCAGAATGCAGAATAATTTGCAGTTGAGGGGCCTAATGAATAGCTATTTCCTAATGACGGCCCTTCTACGCATTTTTATTTCTCTGGATCAAAGGATCGCAGTTCCTTAAAGGCAAAAACAAATACAGCAAATGCTAGCCACCACCACCTGAGGGTAAGTTCTGAGGTTCCCAGGGGGTGTCTATCTGGAGTAAAGCTGCCTAAAGGGCAGATTACTGTTAGAAAGAACAAACTGATTCAGCATGTGACCTTAAGAGGCTGCTTCTTCTGGCCTTCATGACTTCCTAGGAGAAAGCCACTGTCATTCCGACTGCTCCCCCTCTCAGTAAAACTTTCTCATTGCTTTTAAGAATTTTCTTTGTCTTTAGTTTTCAGAAGTTTGCTTGTTCTGTGTCTTGGCATAGATCTCTGATTTATCCTGTGTTGGGTTTACTCATCATCTTGAATCTGCAGTTTTATGCTGTGTGTCACATTTGGGATGTTTTCAGTTATTATTTCTTTAAATACCTTTCAGCTTATCGCCTTTATTCTCCTTTCCTTCCCAGACCTGATGACATGAATGTTAGGTCTTTTGCTGTAGTTCCATGGGTCATTAAGGCACTGTCCCTTTTTTGTTTGTTTTCAGTCTATTTTCTCTCTGTTCAAAATTTCTGTTGTTCTATCTTCAAGTTCAGTTATTCTTTCTTGTATTCCCATGATTCTGCTGTTAAGCCTATCCATTGAGAGTTTTGTTATTGTATTTTTTGGTTTTAAAATTTCCATTTGATTCTTCTTTTAGATCTTATATTTTTACTGTACTGCAATTTTCTCTTTTTTTGGTGAGATTTTCCGTTTTATTTGTTTCAAGCATGTTTATAATTGCTTGTGGAAGCATTTTTGTGATGGCTACCTTAAAATCATTCTCAGATTATTTTATTTTTTTAGAGATGGGGGCTCGCTCTGTCACCCAGGCTGTAGGGCAGGGCACAATTATAACTCTTTGCAGACTCCAACTCCTGGATTCAAGCAATCCTCCTGCCTCAGCCTCTCAAGTAGCTAGGACTATGGGTGCATGTCGCCACATCTGGCTAATCTTTTCATTTTCTGTGGAGATAGGTTCTTACTATGTTGCCCGGGCTGGTCTTGAACTCCTGGCATCAAGCAATTCTCCTGCCTCAGACTCCCAAAGTGCTGGGATTACAGGCATGAGCACTGCATGCCAGGCCTCTCAGGTAATTTTAACATTTGGGTTATATTGTCATTGGCATCTGTTGATTGGCTCTTCTCCTACAAGTTCTTGGGATGATAAATTGAGACCAGATCTTAATTAAATCTCCTATTTTGGCAGCCTTTTCTAATACCACTCTGGCAGGTTGAGGAAAACGGCACCACATTGCAGGCTGACTGGGTGAAAGGTCACATTCCACTCAGCCTGCCTCTGTTAATAGCCAGTGGGTAGAAAGGTCCCTCATTACTGCTATGCAAGGGTGGGAGTTCTGGCTCCCTATTAAGCCTTTGCTGATGCTGTCTTCATGCCATATTATTCCTCAAGTCCCAAAGTCCTTAGTCATTCTTACTTTTTCTGTCCACTTTTCAGGGTCTTATGTTTGCTTTACATATAATGTCCAGAGTTTTGAGCTGTACTTAGCAGGAAGATTAAAGAAAAGTACTTCTATGCCATCTTTTTGGAAGTGGAACTACCTAGTCTTTCTGGATACTGAGGTCTTTTGTGTATACGTTCAATCCTCTACTTTTTGAACATTTAAAACACATTTTTTTGCACACAGTAGCTTGTAATTTTCTTTCTGCAGCTTTTGCCTATGTTTTTCTGCAATTTGCAGTTAGTGTTGACTCTTGCTCATGTGTCTGATTCCTCACGTTTCCTTGATTTTATTCTGAGCTTATTATTACCATTTAACTTTGGGAATCACAAAGGGCTTGGATTGAGATGATTTGTCTTGATTTCTGCTGGGTGCTTGGAAGCACTTGCCAACCTGAAAACATTTCTAGTTAATCTCTTGGATTACAGGTTTCTCAGACTAGGAGTAATGTAAGTTCAAATTCCAGGACTACATAGAATTAAAGTCATAATTACAAGTCAGCATGGAAGACTATTAATTTTAATGTTATTGATTTTTTTTCTACCCAGTATCATTAATCCTCTCTCTGACCCCTCACTTGTAGATGAAGGCAGGACCCATCAGAGTGGCCCAATGATGCCAGAACTTCAGGATACTAACTCCACCCCTAGCCTCTGTCTTTGGAGATACATGTTTCATTGTCTCCTTCATCTTCTCCTCAGAAGAAAAGTTTGCTCAAAAAATGTTTCCATACAGTTTCAGAAACTCTATTAATTATTTTACTGTACATCCTTCAGACAGGATGGTCTCTGCTTTTTACAATCAAAGATATTTATTTTTCTCAAATGTCTTTCTTCAAATAGGACAGTCATGTATTCTGTCTATGCCATAGTTGAGGTACAGGTTTGAGGTATCCCAAGAGCTTGGGGTTTGAGAAGGAAGAGGCCAGCTTCAGCTCTGAGTACCTGGCTTTGGCTTCTGAAGAGTAGTCATGTGTAAGGAGGGAAGCTAAGAGGGGTTTTGCAGACTTACCACCATTCTAGGTTCCTTCACTTAAGTCTGCTAACGTGATCTATTTTTAAAATACACAATTATTTTGTGAAACTGTCATTTTAAAAAGATATGAAAAACTACTGTAAAAAAGGGCCAAGGTGAGAAAATCAAGCAAAGACCCAATCCTAATCCCTGACTCAGCCAGTCTTCCCTTCCTCCACCAACCTTATTCCCTCACTACTTTAAACTTTATATAGTTATTAAGGTAGGATGGTGTCACATGGTCCTACCTAGTCTGCAAGAAGGGCAAGAGACAAACAGCTTCTCATTTTACTAAAAACAGAAACTGGCAGTTAGAGTGTGGCCGGGCCCTATGTTCAGAAGTTAGAGAGCAGTCTCAGACCCTGTATCTTTTTTGGGGGAGTAATTCTCTCATTGGGCCCTAAGAACTTGATCCCTTCCTGAGAAAGCCTGGGGAGGTGGGATCTTCTCCCACCTCTTAGCTTAGTATCAACAACAATAGATAGCAGTCCAGCACCTTATGCTTTCTGTCATTTACATATTCTGTAGCAGTCGTGAAGCACAGGACTTCGAGTGCTGTGTGTGTGTGTAGGTGGGGGAGCCATCAGGGTGGCTGCTCTGTGCCTCATTCCTCCCTTCTCCAAAAGAAAAGTGTTCACCAGTGACTGACCCTCACTTTGTATCTCAGTACCAATGAGCCTATAAGCAGCTCTGTGTGAATGATACTGGGCTGTAGTCCTCCTCCCAGCTGTGTCAAGAATTGTGACAGATCTGTGATTTTACCCTACTTACGGGCTAACATGTTAGCCTGCCACCATTTCATGGATGCTGGCAGAAGACACAAGATTCTTGGATCAGAGACAAAAGATTTTATTACTCACAGCACAGCAGGCAGCATGGGCTTCATATTTGCATCAGTTCCCCTGCCCCGCTCCTCACAAAGCCACAAGTCCCATGAGGAGAGGAGATGTGGACCATCCCAGATGGATACTGCACATGCGGAGATGGTTATTACACATGCAACAGGTTTATATTACAGCGAAAGAACCCTGATCTTAGGAAACCTTCAATCTTAAAAGGACGCTGCTAGCCAACCTGCCCAATCTTTGCCCCAGAGAGAGGCATTATCTTGTTATACTTGTCAGAAAACCAAGCTGCCCTCTGCCCTGGAGGGAGGTACTATCTCTATCTTGTAAGTCTATTTGCTGTACAAATATCCTTGGAAAGATAGTCCAGAACAAACTGACACAAGACATGCAGAAACCAGAAGGGCCCATAAAGAATTATCTTTAAATATTCCTTTGCCACACTCTCTCATTACTCTGCTTCCAAGTGTTCATTTTAGTTTGAAAGTAAGCACTCACTTGTGTGATTGTTCGGTTAATGTCTGTCTTGCCACAAAACTGTAAGCTCTTAAAAACTGAGACATGCTATTTTTGCTCCACAATACCCCAGTTCCTTTTAATTGTCTGCCATATTAATGGAGTTTAATGTATCAATGAACAGGCTAGCTAGGGGTAGCTGGAAAAATGCAAAGTGGTTAGCTTGGTGTTTGCCTGTAACATGAAGCTAGAGGAGTTTAAAGCATGGATATGAAATTTACATCATTCCTTGGCAATGGTCTGCACAATCCTGCCTCCCTCCCTTGCTTTTTTGAGTGTTCTCTCCATCAGTGTATCAAAGCACAAAACAATCTTTTTTGAGGGTTATGTAGGAAACTTATTCATCCCTAATTTGAGCAAACCATCATCTAATTAAAAATTTTAGATTAAATATGCTAATACAGATGATCTTTTCTAAAAAAGAATAATTACAAAGGGACTTCAAGAGGATAATTACAAATGGGAAATGTTGAATCTGAATAAAATTCCTATTTTCTTTAATCACTGCAACCCTCTCCTAACAAGAGCCTGAAACTATCTATATTTAAATATTGTATGCCACTAGGGTCTCTCCAGGCTTTGGGGGAAACGTAAAGCTATTGGTGAGGCACTGTCCCAGTCCCTTTTCAGGAATGCAAATTCAGAAGATTCCAGGCTGCAAGGGGTAACCTAAACTAATTTACAAGACCTGGTCCTGAATTCGAGTTTATAGGGAGATTGGCTGGACCCTCTGGCCACTGCAGTCAGCAACTTGGTTGCACTGTCTTGTTTTTATAAGCTGAGCAAATTCTTACAGACTTCTAGCTAGAAGTAAAACTTCTGGAGAGTTGCATCTACCCTGTCCCAAGAGATCTCACCAGAGAGAATACCAGAAGAAATTACGTGTCCAGCAATTCTGACTAGGTCATATATATCAAGATTTCTCTAAGTATGGTCTGGGGCTCCTGGGACTTCCTTGATGGCTCAAAATGCAAAAATGCAAGTCATTTTGATCCCCAGAATGTTGCTCCATTTCAGAGACTTCCAATATTTACCTATGTGATAGAGCTCCTTAAAAATAATTCACTGATTGAGTTGCTGAGGGTGACTAAAGCTTAGTATTCACAAATTTAAATTAGCAGATCGCTAGAGTTTATGAAACACACCAATTCAGCATTCTGAGAAGTCTGGCTGCCTTGCAACTCTTAGAAAAATCATAAAGCTTCTACTGCTACATCGGTAAGGGAGATGCTTGGTTACCAGGCATTATAAATATGGTTTTGAGTTGGTAGAGTGTAGTTAAGAGAGTAGGCTTTTGGCCGGGCATAGTGGCTCATGCCTATAATCCCAGCACTTTGAGAAGCTGACAGCGGGCAGATATCCTGAGCTCAGGAGTTTGAGATCAGCCTGGCCAACCTGGTGAAACCCCATCTCTACAAAATATACAAAAATTAGCCAGGCGTCGTGGTGTGCATCTGTGGTCCCAGCTACTCTGGAGGCTGGGGTGTGAGGATCGCTTGAGCCTGGGAAGTGGAGGTTGCAGTGAGCCAAGACTGCACCACTGCACTCCAGCCTGAGTGACAGAGTGAGACCCTGTATTAAAAAAAAAAAAAAAAAAAAGAGTAGACTTTTGAGTCAACTTACTTAGATCTGAATTCTGTCTCCGTCCTGTACTAACTGCGTGACTTTTGAGAAGTAACAATTTCTCTGTGTCTTTATTTCTTGTGTGTAAATTGGGAATAGTAACAGTACCCACCTCCTGGATCGCTGAGTGGACTAAAGGACATAATTCATATGAAATCCTTAGCATAGTGACTAGCACACAATGCTCAATCAATAAAACTGTGAATCCACGACATTTCCAGTTACAGTTATTCTTGCATCAAGTGGTATTTTATTAACTGTTAACTTTTACTTTTGCTCCTGATTTTCCTGTTGTGTAATTGCTTTTTAAATAATTTTTTAATTAAGTACTGCATTGTTACGTCTTGGTCTTGCTTATTTGTTCAACCAAGTTCTCTTTCCAACTAAGAAGAGAAAAAGGGTGAGGTAGAGGGACGCAAGGCTACTGCTCCCAGGTTGCCATCCTATCCTGCCTGTCCCAGACTGGTGCCACCGTAACCTGTCTGTCTCATCAAGCCCTGTGGTCCCCTGGCGTAAGTTTTAGAGGCCAACCAAGGACGAGAAGCAGTCTAAGCACAGATGAGACTGGCCGGTGCACACTCACTGAGCCCTCACACACTCTCCCCTTAGGATATGGAACCAAGGGCCAGACAATTAGGAGCCCTTAGGGGGAACCAGAGTTAACTTTTTAGTTTCCAGAAAGGTCTGGAAAAAGGCCAGAGGAATAAGTCTGCCTCTGCCTTAAAGATTCTGGAAAATCACCCCTTTTTACTTCAGTTCAGGAAGATTCTCTGACCCAGTTTTTCTTTAATTCCACTATTATTCAAACCAGCAGCTTAAGGCTCAGAAAAGAAAAGGCCTATGGTTTCCTTCCCAGTCTCGCTTCCAGCAAGTGCCCCTTCCCATAAGAGCTCTTGTGCAGATTTACACAGAAAAGCTGGAGGCACCTGGTTTTTAAGGTCAGAAAACGCTGGTTTCAATACTCCCTGGGCTACCTTCTAGTTATGTGACCTAAGGCAAGTCATTTTACCTTTCCAAGGCTCATTTTCTCATCTTCAAAATGAAGGACCTTCATGAGGATCTAGTGAAATAATGCATGTGGGGACAGCTGGCTGGTCCCAGTGGGCACTCTGCAAGTACGATTTTTATGCCTGCACATAATACTCACACTCACTCAATAAGTTTCTTCAGTTTCATGTGACCTTGTGGTACAATAGGAAGTTCATTTGGTCTTTGTCCCTAGTTCCCGGCACAAAGCTCCTAAAACCCTTGGGTTTTCCTGAGAGAGGAGTGCCTTCTGTTCTTCATCAGAGTCCCTTTTGGAGCCGAGGGTGGTGACTCACACCTGTAGTCCCAGTTACTAAGGGAAGCTAAGGTAGGAAGATCGATTGAGCCCAGGAATTGGAGGCAATATTCACTTCCAATATTTTTTGAGCCCAGGAGCTGGAGGCATGAGCTATGATCATGCCACTGCACTACTACAGCCAGGGCTAGGGAAAAAAAAAAAAAAAAAAAATTTATAACCACACCCAAGTTTATGCTAATGAGGTAACTAAGAATAGGACCCCTAGACAGCCTCAGGATGGGGATAGTCACCAGAAAAACCAAGTTAATCAGTTTCAGCCCCACCTACCAACCTGAGCTATGATTAAAACAGTTTAAGAACCTCAGCAGATGCCAGGTACAATGGTTCATGCCTGTAATCCTAGCACTTTGGGAGGCTGAGGCAGGTGGATCACCTGAGGTCAGGAGTTCAAAACCAGCCTGGTCAACATGTCAAAACCCCGACTCTACTAAAAATGTAAAAATTAGCTGGGCACAATGGTGGGCGCCTGTAAAACTAGGAGGTAGAGGTTGCAGTGAGCTGAGATTGCACCATTGCACTCCAGCTTAAGCAACAGAGCAAAACTCCATCTCAAAAAAAAAAAAAAAAAAAAAAGAACCTCAGTATATGTTTTGACAACTTCTCTGAGCTTATTTAAGATCCTTACAAGAAAAAGAAGCTGATTGATTTATACATACATTTTTGGGTGTGTGTGTGTGTGTGTGTGTTTATACATGCATTTTTGGTTGTGTGTGTGTATGTTTGTAAATGTGCATATATATTGGTATGTTTGGTGAAGTGCAAAACAATACTACACAAACTACTCAAGGTGTTCAAAACATTTAGCTCCCATTAGTTAATTTAAAATTATACCCAATAAAAAACCAATCTAATTAGAAAATAAGCAAAACACATGAACCAACATTTCACTGAAAAAGATATACAGATGGCAATAAGCACATAAAAAGGTATTTGACATCATTAGCTGTTAGGGAAATCCAAATTAAAAGCACAATGAGATACCACTACACACCTATTACAATGTCTGACATAAAAAGGAGTGAGAACAGAGAGAGACTGGATCAATAATTCTTTGCTGGGAAATGTAAATGGATACAGCTATTCTACAAAACTGGCAGTTTTTTATGCAACTAAACAGGCAACTACCACACAACCTGGTAATTGCACTCTTGTGCATTTATCCCAGAGAGATTAAAACGTATGTTCATACAAAAACATGCACACGAATATCACTAGTAGCTTCATTCATAATCGTTCCAAACTAGAAACAATGCAGATATCCTTCAATAGGTGAATGATGAAACAAACTGTGGTACATCCTTACTGTGGAATATTACTCAGCAATTAAAAGGATGAAACTATTAATAAATGCAACAAGTTGGATGACTCTCCGGAAAATTCCGTTGAGTGAAAAAGAGCCAATCTTAAAGGTTCCATACAGTATAGTTCCACGTATATAACATTCTAGAAGTGATAGAAATTATATAAATGAACAGATTAGTGGTTTCCCAGGGCTAAGGATGGAGTGGGGTGTGTGTGTGAGTATCTAAGGGGATTATGACAACCCTTGTGGTAATGGCAGTGTTCTGTATCTTGACAGTGTCAATGTCTGACTACAATGAACCTTCTGTTCGCAAAAATACACAGAATTTTACCTGCAGTTTTACAGGGTTCCTGGTGATGTTGAAGGCAGCAATGAACTCCAGATTAAGAAAACCTAGTTTGGGTCAGGTGCAGTGAGCACTTTGGAAGGTTGAGGTAGGAGGATCATTTGAGGCTAGGAGTTCAAGACCAGCCTGGGTAACATAATGAGACCCTTGCTTATAAAAAAAAAAACCTAAAAATTAGCCAGGTGTGGTGGCACACACCTATAGTCCTAGCTACTCAGGAGACTGAGGCAGTGGGGACTACAGTGAGCTATGATTGTGCCACTGCACTCCAGTGTGGGTGACAGAACTGGATCCTGTCAAGAAAAGAAAGAACAAAAAGGAGAGAAAGAGAAAGAGAAACGTGAAGGGGAGGGGAGAGGAGGGGAAGGAAGGGGGCAAGCTAGTTTGCCGAATGGCTACATGGCTTACTGGAAATGGCTTTGAAGGACTCCACACCAACTTGAAGGTATAGCTTCAGAGGAAGTCTCCAACTTCTAGCAGTGGATGTCAATCCCAGGTGAGCACACAGACACCGGGGCTCACCTCCAGATCTGACCCAGTCAGACTGGGATACAGCTGTGTATTTTACACACAAGATAGGGATGGGAAGACCAGGTGGATTAGACAGCCTTCAGCATCCACCCTCCTTCACTAATGAACATCTATTTTTTCACTTGACGAACTCAAGTAAGGAGATTACATGATTTCCAGAATGTAATTCCCTTTGCACTGAAAAGGGAATTTTCCCTTTAGACCCTGACCTAAATACACTTCATCTATTCTCATGACAAATGCAGCTCCCAAATGCCACCAAGGAAACTTTAAAATCTTTAAAACTGTTATGGAGGCAGCTCTACCATGTCTCTGTATCCTGAGCCAAATCCCTGCAGGGTCCTCTCACCTTTGCCCCATAATGCTCACTTTTCAAAGTTAGCATTTTGGTTTCTTTCTGCTATATCCTATCCTGTAAAATGCCATTCACTGATTAGAACACCATGCTTGATGACTCTCAGGTTACCTGCACAGAGCAACAGGATGCCCTGGGGTGCCCTGGCTTACCTGCACAGAGCAGCGGGGTGCCCTGGCTTACCTGCACAGAGCAGCGGGGTGCCCTGGCTTACCTGCACAGAGCAGCGGGGTGCCCTGGCTTACCTGCACAGAGCAGCGGGGTGCCCTGGCTTACCTGCACAGAGCAGCGGGGTACACTGGCTTACCTGCACAGAGCAGCGGGGTACACTGGCTTACCTGCACAGAGCAGCGGGGTGCCCTGGCTTACCTGCACAGAGCAGCGGGGTGCCCTGGCTTACCTGCACAGAGCAGCGGGGTGCCCTGGCTTACCTGCACAGAGCAGTGGACGTGCTGGTTTACATGTACAGTGCAGTGGGCTGCACTGACTTAGCATCCACAGTCAGTTTCAGGCTTTAAAGGCAAGCTGAAGGGGTCTGAAATTCCAGCTCTTCCCTTATTTACCTGGGCTTCCTCGGATATACTTCTTAACTTCTGACTTCTAGTTTCCTTATGTATAATAAGAACAACAAAATACTATCCTCACACAGGAGTTGAGAATATTGGATGAGACAACACATACATGGTTCTTGCCATAAAAAGGACATTCGGTGAAGTGTATGCTCCATGGATGTGACATAGTGGTATCTTTCCACCTACAGTGAGCTTGCCCTAAGCTCTGGAGAGCTCACCCTGCCCCCCTGCTCCTCCTCCCACAGGAGACCTTTCATTTCATACACTCCTTTTACTTCCCTGGTGTACCAGGGTCCCTGCGGTGCTACCCTGAACCTTCCTCTCCCTTGGAGGTGAGCCCCATACCTCCCATGGCACAGATCAGGTGGGACTTGCCACGCAGCCTCTCAGGCCTCTATGCCTTAATGAATTCCCCAGCAGGACAGAGAAGGGGGGTTGAAGACTCAGAAAGAGCAGTGGGACGGTGCGTTTAAAACTGAATCATGACATTGCTCCAAAATGGCAATATGTGCTGCTTGTTTGTCCCAAAGGAAGTTACGTCCTCTGACAGCTACTAGAGTAGAATCTTGAAAGAAAGGAACTAGACTTTTCCAGAAAGCAGAGATTCCTCACACATGAGGATCCCCAGGAACCATGGAAAGCTTGGGCCACAGCCCTCCACTCAGGTGCCACGCCCTACCCCAGCAATATCCTTCTTGACTTAAATGCAAAGCCAATGTTTCCTCTCCTTGTGCACATAGCTCTTTCTTCGTTGTTGTTTTCTTATTTTTTGTTTGTTTTTTGAGATGGAGTCTCACTCCGTCACCATGGAGGCTGTGGTGCCACCACACATTCCTAGCTCACTGTAGCCTAGATCTCCTGGCTCCAGCAATCCTCCCACCTCAGCCTCCAAGTAGCTAGACTTGAGGCATGCACCACCAAGCCTGAGTCTTTTTAAAATTTTTTGTAGAGATAAGCTTTCATCGTGTTGCCCATTGCTGGTCTGGAACTCCTGAGCTCAAGGAATCCGCCCACCTCAGCCTGCCGAAGTGCTGGAATTACAGGCACGAGCCACTGTACCCAGCTCTTTAGCTAGATACAAAGACTTCACATCCACCAGCATCTGTGGCATCTCTCAGAAGACAAGCCCATGAAGGTGGCTTGCAGTGGTGAAGAGCTTGGACTCTGGTGCTAGCAGCCTAGCAGCCTGCCTCTCTCTCGCAGGGTGACCTTTGACAAGTTATTTAAACTTCCTCAGCTGCCTCATCTATAATGTAGAAATTATATCAACAATACCTGCCTCATAGCGTTATTGTCAGGACTAAGTATGAGTGAAACACTCAACACACACATAGTTCTTGCCATAAAAAGGACATTCTTAGTGCTCAGCACCTAAGAAAGCACTATACACAAGGGCCGGGCGCGGTAGCTCACGCCTGTAATTCCAGCACTTTGGGAGGCCGAGGTGGGTGGATCATGAGGTCAAGAGATCGAGACCATCCTGGTCAACATGGTAAAACTCCGTCTCTACTAAAAATACAAAAAATTAGCTAGGCATGGTGGCACGTGCCTGTAATCCCAGCTACTCAGGAGGCTGAGGCAGGAGAATTGCCTGAACCCAGGAGGCGGAGGTTGTGGTGAGCCGAGATCGCGCCATTGCACTCCAGCCTGGGTAACAAGAGCGAAACTCCGTCTCAAAAAAAAAAGAAAGCTCTATACACATAGTAGCCTACTACTACTACCATATTTACTACTAGGAACCAGATACCCATAACAGCAAATGACTACAAAATGCGAACAGGACCAGGCTCTCTATGGCCCCTTCAACTGCTCCCCGTGCTTCTACAGCTGCTGATCCAGTTTCATCTTCTTCCAGGCCAGCCGTTCTGAAGAGTCTCGGAAAATTACCTCCTCTCCCCACCAACCTAATCCAAGAACTCGATCTTCAGTAAGCAGAGTGTTTAGGGGCAGAATTATTTCTGCAGAGCCAGCAAGCCCTTATCTACATCCTTCTGAGTCAAAAACCCAAAGACGGCAGCAGTTCTCTTCAGTCAGTTCAGCTAAACTTTCTAGGTGCTGCTTGGTGTTTTCCCCGTGACTAGGATATGGTTTATTCCTGCAGGTTAACAGTGGCTCACTCAAGGCACTTCTTTCTTTTCTGCTACCTCCTCCCCATTTTAGCTGCTTGCCAACACAGTAGTGAAGAGTACACGCTCTGGGGTGAGATTGTTGAGGTTCAACTGCTGATCAGGCCTTCTCTGTGCTTCAGTCTCCTCCTCTGTAAATGCATATAAATTATAGCGCCTACATCATGGGGCTCTTAGGAAAACTAAGCAAAACTTTATAGGTAAGCATTGCAGGTAATGCCCAGTGCCTGGCTTATAGATGGCAACTCAACAAAGGTTAGCTCTTTTTATTATTTCCTTTCTTCCGTTCTCACTCATTCCCATCTACATTCTTGTAAAATGGAACCTCCTTGATTGTGATGTCAAAAGGAGAAAAAATTATCAGTTTATAACTACCACTAACACACATACACACACTCGCTGCCCCAGACAGCCTTCAGAGGTTGGACAACTCCATGTGGAGACGATGCTGAAGGCATTGCTAACAGAACCAAGCATTCTTTTCTTCCACTTATAAGTGATGGTTTGGAGCTGGTGTTTCTGGGGCTGAATGGGCTCTCATGATGGAGTCAATATCTCACATCCCCTTCACAGGAGTCCACAATGCACTGTGGCTGAGATCAGCTGTTGTTTCTGATTTCTTTAGCGCCCACCTGCTGTCTAGACTAATTTAATAGCCTCCATAGCACTGGGGAGCCGGATGCTCGGATGTTTACAGGAGTGGGAATGAAGCTGAGAGACAACCCAAGTGAGGAAAGTTAGCACTGATGCAGCCATACATCCAGGCGCTAAATAAAATAAACACACAGATAACAAATCCTGGAGACTTCTGTTAACATCCGATTAGTAAACATGCCCCTTCAGAGAAAGTCTCCTGCCTTTCTGTGCTTTCCTATAAAGTGATTCCTTGCATGACTGAAGGAATTCAAGACATGGCTCTCTGCGCTCTTTTATGGCCGGAGCTCTGTGTTCCTGACAGGGAGGTGGAGGAAGTGGAAGAGGAGTGTGTGTGCTTGTGATTATGTGCATGTGTGTGTTGTGTGTTGTGCATGTGCTCATATTGACGGGAGGTCTAGTGATGGGGAGAAGGAATAAAAGGTGCATTAAAAAGAATCACTCCATTCTAAGCCTTTCTGCATCTGAGCACTAGCACCCCTTTCTACCACTGGCCTACGGAGGCATTTATCATTTTATTTATGGAGGCATTTATCATCTTTGGGGATAGGGGACAGATCACCTGGAAGAAATTTTAAATGTCTGACCTAGCCATGACAAATCTGCCCTGTCTAATTTGCATGGGATTCATGTTCATTCCAATTGTCTTTATCAGGGCGAATGTATCAGGCTTATGCTCTATTTCTTAGTTCTCTGTGACTTTCTAGAGTCTTGTAGTCACCCATATATTAAGCTTGGTTTTCCTGCTGGAGTGTAGTGCATCCCAGTGAGCTTCCTTCTCCTTACCCCCACTGCAGGAACCTCAGACCTAGCTCTCTACTCACTCACCTCCCCCTCCCTGCATCCAGCAGCTGTCTCTCTCCCTCTTTGGGCCACCCGCTTGCCTTGATTATTTGATTCTTTCTTCTGTATGTGCCTCATCATCCTAAGGACTCCTGGTCACTCAGGATAGTCTAGGCTATGCTGTGATAGCAAACCACAATGGCTTCACTGAAATGGTTTATTTTTCATTTAACTACGTGTTCATCATAGATCAGTGGAAGGCTGATAAATATTTAATACGTCACTTCTCACTATAGCCCATAAGGCAGACTTAGCCTCAGAAACCCACCTAACTGCCTGAGGCTGGGAAATGTAGGGATCAAGTGGAACTTGAAGTGAACGCCATTGTTAAAAATGTCAGTTACATTTCCCTTTACCCCTAGCTCCCCACCCCTGACCAGTCAGTGACCAACGCCTACTCACTGAACCTTCCCCATTTCTACAAAATATGTCCATTCCTTCCCATCCCCAGAAATATTACTGATTTCAAGCCCTTATCACCATTGCCTTCAGTGTTGACCCCAAACCAAAGCTCCTTTATCCTCATCAGACACAATAACCTTCTTAAAACACAAATCTGGTGATGCCAGTCACCCCCTTGAAACATTTCCACAGATCCCCATTACTTAGAGGATGCCTCTCTTGGCATGACCCATAAGCCCATCTCATATCAGCTCTGCCTACCTATCCCATCCCATCTCCTGACGTTATACATGGGGACTTGGCCAAGAGTCAAGAGGAAATGGAAATCCCACCCATCTCCACTTGCCAAGCCTTGATTTCTGGTAAGAAGCTGCAGCTTCTGGAGGAAGGGATGCCCATTTCTCTCTAAGCAACTTTTTCTAATTCAGACAAATGCACTCTATGCTCATCAAGCTGGATTCACCCAGAAAGGGGTATATTTTTCTATTTCACACAAAGGCTTTACATGGGCTAGCAGCATAGGCAGCTAGTGGTTCTCCAAATTGAGCATCCCTTCTCTCCAGGCACTGACACATGCTATTCCTCTGCTACCAATGCCAACACCACCCCACCCATCCTGCTGGCATGGTAAGTTTCCTAATCCTTGAGAACCCTTCTCAGATACATCCCCACACACTCCTAGTCAGAGGTAATCATATCCTCCTGGTCTCAATTTAGATTCCTCAAAGACAAACCCTAACACGAGGATAGGCTGCAGGTGGCCTATTTGGGGGATGGTTCTTCGGAAGCACAAATAAAGAAATGGTGAGGCCGGGTACGGTGGCTCACACCTATAATCCCAGCACTTTTGGAGGCCGAGGTGGGCGGATCACAAGGTCAGGAGTTCAAAACCAGACTGGCCAACATGGTGAACCCCATCTCTCCTAAAAATACAAAAATTAGCTGAGCATTGTGGCTCATGCCTGTAATCCCAGCTACTTGGGAGGCTGAGGTAGGGGAATTGCTTGAACCAGGACCCGGGAGGCCAAGGCTGCAGTGAGCCAAGATCACTCCACTGCACTCCAGCCTGGGCTACAGAGTGAGACTCTATCTCAAAAAAAAAAAAAAAAAAAGAAAGAAAGAAAAGAAAAGAAAACAAAAAGAAACAGTGAAAGTGAGGTAGCAAAAGAGAAAAGCCAGTGAAGTGTGTTAATAAGGAGGTAACTACTTTCTACAACTGTGGCTTATTCCCACAGGGAAGCCCTTGAGAAACCATGAAGAATATGCTTACCGGGAAAAATGGAAGCTGGCATATTTATCACTGAATCCTGCTCCTTATCATTTGAGGGTTGCCTTTCAGATCATTAAGCCTGCAGCACTTCCTGGCTCTCCTGAACGGGTTGAGCACCGGCATGGTCCTGGCAGGGGAGAGTTGCAAGCCCATAGGGCTGCTCTTGACTCCGCCCTCTAGGCGCTCAGCTCCACGCTCAGGTGGCCTTCCTTTTCCATCAGAGATGGGTTGCATCTACAGCTGAGTAGCTTTCGCAGCCTACTTCCTGCCAGCAGAAGTTTAAAGACCCACAGGCCTCTTTTCATTTTGAATGATCTCTGTTCATTTCACTTCAATTTAATACAATTCCTTTTAAAATATATGTCTTTTATGTATCAAACTATATTCCACTCCACTGGGCAAATGCCACATCCAGATTTGTTTCTGAGATAGGCCCTTTTCTATCTTGTGCCAGGTGTGAGGCCACTGCAGGACAAAGCCCTTCAAAGTCTTAGAAGTTCTGCTGTCAGGCACATGTGTAAGAGGCACACCACTATGATTGTTAGAAGTACTATTGTCTACCTGATGTCTACAAGACACACAATTAATTCCGTACTTCAGAGTTCTGAACGTCAGGTTTCACAGTCACACCCCTGACTTTTATTTCACTCTACCTTGTTTTACTGCCGTGAGTTTGATCTTTTCCCTGAGACCATTTCTCGCTTTGAAGTCCCTTTGCTGGCTTTTGCCTGGGCCCTCTACATTGCTCCTAAACTTTGCTTGAAAACATAACAGTTTCCTTTTAAGCTCATCTCTTTCTATCTCTACCTGATCATACATTGCTAAAAGAAACCAGGTGGCACTTTCCATATTCTTCCTAGAAATCTTCTTAACCAAATCTACCAGTTCACTAGATACATTTGCTACTGTTGACATTATTCTAGTTAACAATTGGTATGGTTTGGCTATGTCCTCACTCAAAACTCGTCTTGAATTGTAGCTCCCACAATTTTCACGTGTCATGGGAGGGACCCAGTGGAAGGTAATTGAATCACGGGGGTGGGTCTTTCCCATGCTATTCTCATGATAGTGAATAAGTCTCTTGAGATCTGATGACTTTATAAAAGGAGTTCCCCTGCACAAGCTCTCTTTTCCCTGATGCCATGTAAGATGTGACTTGCACCACCGTGCCTTCCACCATGATGGTGAGGCCTCCCCGGCCATGCAGAACTGTCACTTGATGAAAACTCTTTCCTTTATAAATTACCCAGGCTTGGGTATGTCTTTATCAGCATCGTGAGAACAGACTAACACAACTGTGTTCCCAAACTTTTCACCACCACATACTTGAGTTGCTCTTTCTCAAGCCTCCAAAATCAGCTTACTGACTGTCCTTCAATTTTTCACAACTAGTTTCCATGGGACTCCAAGCTGCAGTCAGTCCCCAAACCAATGCCATACGAGTGATGTGAACAAGGGATTTATTATACAGATTACACCTTGCACAGCTGTGGGAGAAACTAGTGAAGTAGAAGTCCCGAAGGGAATATCCGCGTCATCAGAGAAGAGTCACCAAGAGGAGCTGGTAGAGCCTGTGCTGTGGCCGTGAGTCAGCAGGGCCAGCGGTCAGGATGCGAAGTCAGGACATAGAGGAAACAGAATTCATAAACCTGAACCCACTGGGCAAACTGCAACCCACTGTCTCTCATCACCTCTACCTCAAAGATGCACGTTCCCTTGCCACAAAGACATACCTGTGTCTGGTTCAGGACACCGAAAGAGGAGATTGTGTGGGAGTCCAAGGACCTGCAGTTTCGCTGCTGCCCCATGCTGACAAGGTGAGTGGCAGATCAGTCAGGACTGCATGAGCTGCAGCAGCACCTGGTGCCCTACCCGACCTCCAGAGCAGACCTGCTGAGGCTCTGTCCCACCTTACAAGTCTCAGGCAGATTTCTCTTGCAGTCACTCCTAACCCAGAACTGTCCCAGAAAAGGAACCTGGGAAACAGGGGTTCAGGTTAGTCAAATCAACAAAGAGTAAAACCATCACAAAGGTTCCAAGCTCATGGTTCTTGTTTTAAAGAAAGCACTTAATAAGTGTTAAATATTTAATTGTATAAAAATTCTTATCATCTAGCCTAAAGCTTGTTACATAGCAGGTGTCCCACCAATGTTTGTTTAACAGAAACTTGGTTTATATACAAGATTGAATGCTATGCCTTGTTCTCTAAAATATTTCCCTCCCCTACATAAATGATGTCTTTCTTTTGGTAGAGAGAAAATAACCTTCTGCATCAATCTAATATTTGATTAATTTTCTTTCCCCTGGGACAGACAATTTATAGCTTAAAACTAAAGCACTCTACATTCTACTTACTCCAGGAAAAGCTGCATTAAAATCCATTTGAACTTAGGAGTAAGAAGAAAGATGAGCTCACGGTGTTACCATTTTCCATGGGGCCTGAGTGAGAGGGCAGGATTCATGCTTGAACACTTTCTCCTCATTAGCACTTCAGCTCCTGCACTTAAGCTCCGAGCCCCACCTCCTGACCTGACTCAGACAAGGGGAACTGAGTGATGAGGTGATAATGAGGAGAAAATGTTCTGCCCTGTTCCGGGCCAGGCTGGTACAAAGCAGGACCACAGGGATGAGACTGTACCTGGGTGTTTAAAAATCTTTCTTCATTTGGGATAAACAGCATGGTGAAAATTCATCATCGGGATGAAACAGAGGAGGAAGAGGCTGCAGCAGCAATGAGGACAGATGAGAGTGTAGATTAAAATGTGCTAGCCTGGGCTCCCTGATACACTCAGATTTTTTTTATGATAGATCTTTTAGAAAATCTTAGCATCGCTATCTGCTACTTAACACTGACTATATGACTGTATGAGGAAGGAAGGGAAGGAGAGGGGAGGGGAGGGGGGAGAGGGGAAGGGAAAGGAGAGGGAGGGAAGAGGAGGGAAAGAGGAAGGAGGGAAAATATTTCCCCAGGAGATAATAGGTAAAAAGAGATCTTTTACTATCCCAAGCCATAAAGAGGCCCCAGCCTCATGCTGTTGTTGAAACTCTGTTCCAAACTAATTTTTCACAAGGAAGTTCACAAGGCTTTTTCAACAGCACTGATTCTCCAAGGTCTGCAGAATGCCTAGAAAATGCAAGTGCCTTCCTAGGCCCTAGATCCAGGCTTGAGAACCCTTGCTCTTCCCAAGGTGGCTAACACTCACAATATGGGCATCTGATAGTGAAGAAGAAAGGAGAATGAAAGTTTTGGTAGGCAAATAGCTGTCTCTCCTCTCAGCCAATTTCTGGTTCTATTGTACCATTGTCTTTCCTACCTTCTTATTAATCCCGTTCTTTCTGCCCTCCCCACTGGCTTCTATCCCCATCTTCCTCTCCTTTACATCCAAGGTGTTCATACATTAATTGTACTTATCAGCAATCAAATGAAACATTGTTACGGCCCAACTTTTAAATGAGGAAACAAAGACCCAGAGAGAATAAATCACTAGCCCAAGGTCACCCAGCTAGTTTGAGGCAGATTCAAAACTAAAGAAACCAGGACTTCGGATTCTTAAGGCTTCTGTTCTTCCTACTCTTCTGAAGACACCCTCACCCACTACTGAGTCTACATGAGAAAGGATATGTAAAAGGATAGAGAAAGTTTCTCTCTCACCCACAGATTACCATTAGACTATAATTCTTCTTGAACATGGTATTCTCCAATACTATAGATCTATGTGTCATAATCGAGGTTTGTATGTTGTGCTGCTAAAGAATTGTGATCTGTGTGGTCCTTTCAATTCAAGGACACCCCAATCCTGAAGATGTAGTGAAACTTCCAGATATCATTTGCTTTTTTAATAAAACTATTTTTTTTTTCTGTTTTGACAGATAGTGTATCTATTGTGAGTGGTTTACTAATTTGTTTATTTCTTGACTGTGATGACATCTATTCCTCTTGGAGCCAAAATCATCCAAGGCTCAGTATTCAGTGATACAGAAAGACACATGAGTGGTAAGACATAGTCCAGTCCTAAAAGAGTGCACAATTGACTTTGGAAGACGAGTAAAGTGACAAACTAATTCTTCTACAAGTCATAATGGAACAGATGATCTCAGTGGCAGAGATTTCAGAAGATAAAGCAAATATTTCTGGAGAAGGACATTAGATAGGCTTCACTGAAGAATTGGATTCTGAATGGAGTGCTGAATGATGAGTAAGATTCTGGTAGACAGAGCCATAGGACAGATTCCTTTAGGTAGAGAGAATATCATGATCAACAGCCAGATTTTTTCTTAATGAAATGGAAAAGCAAATGTTGCACTTTGGTAGTGGTGTAAGAGTAATGGGAAATACAGCTGAAAAGGGAAACCGTGATGTGGAAAGCATGGAATGCCAGAGTTTGAGGTCTGAAGTTTGACCATAGACAACAGAAAGCCATTATGAGTTTCTGAATCGTGTAATGAAACCATCAAAGCAGTATAAAAGTGAAGAAGAGGTCAGGCATGGTAGCTCACGCCTGTAATCCGAGCACTTTGGGAAGCCAAGGCGGTGGATCACCTAAGGTCAGGAGTTCGGGACCAGCCTGGCCAACGTAGTGAAACCCTGTCTCTACTAAAAATATAAAAATTAGCTGGGTGTGGTGGTGCATGCCTGTAGTCCCAGCTACTTGGGAGGCTGAGGCAGGAGAATCACTTGAATTTGGGAGGCGGAAGATGCAATGAGCTGAGATTACGCCACTGCACTCCAGCTTGGGCAACAGAGCGAGACTGTCTCAGGAAAAAAAAAAAAGAAAGAAAGAAAGGCCAAGAATATTGAAACAAAGACCAGCATGATTCCTACAGAAATGTGACCCTCTAAATTGTAATAACTGCATGATGTGATTGTAAATGGAAAATCAGTGTGAAATACAGCAAAGCTCAGAGTGCTGCCTACAGAAAGCCAGATTATCATGCAGGCACGTCTCCAATGGCGTTGGAATATCTGCCACTTTGAAACCTTGGAAAACTCATCACCATCCAGGTCCAGGATCTGACACTGTCTGCTTTGCAGATTCAGTAATGTGGATCTTGTCTCTGTCCTAGAACGGCCAAGAATCAGGAAACCCAGAATGCCACTTCATTTTTCTGTTGTTTGTTTGTTTTCCATAAAGACAGAGTATTACTATGTTGCCTATTCTGGTCTCAAGTTTCTGGGCTCAAGCAATCTTCCCACCTCAGTCTCCCAAAGTTCTGAGATTACAGGTATGATAGAATGCCACTTCTCAATTCACAGTGAGAAACAGAAATGCCCACTCACATAAGCCAGGAATTTCAGTTGCAAACAATAGAACCTATGCTATCTAGTTTAGGTCATAAAAGAAAATCATTAAAGATAATGTGAAACTCACAGAATTTCCAGAAATTCAGAGCCCGTGAATCGGGCTCAGAGACCCTACAGCTAAGAAGTAAACCCAGACGCTGGATCACTCACAGGTCAGTCTCACCGTCATCGTGGATGCAGCACCATAGCTTGCCCGGTGGACACACGCATGACATGCTGTGGGGGCTACAGGATTTCACTGTTAGGTATTTTGCTTCTGTTGCTCCTGAAAGCCCATTACTTCCTGCCATTCTCTCTGGAAAGGTGGATGCTGAATGTGACCTTCTTTGTCTTGGGGCCCATTTCACTGGTAGAACCTGGATCACATGTCTGTCATTAGTGTGAAGGCTGGCTTGGAACCTGGGTACAAAGGTGCAAATATCAAAGAGAAAAATCACCAAAGTGTTAGCTGGGAGTCCAAAAGATGTAGGTGTCCATGATTATGGCAAATGACCATGCATATCGGCTGACTGACCTGGAGATTGGCTGACTCTGTCACACCATCGGAAGGTTGTTGTTCAACATGAAATTAGAGAATAGGAAGTTACATACATGACAATGTTTTCATAGCATTAGCTCTAATAACCTTGAATTCACTGCAGCCATTCATTCATTGTACATTGGCACTCACTAGGTACAAAATCCCACGTTCAGTGGTGGGTCAGGGGACAGAAATGAGTAAATCCAAGTTAAACTATGTTCCTACCCTCAAGGTATTCACAAAATAGCTGGTAAAATAAGAAGCAGCAGAGTCCTAAGCAGTAACAAGATCTAGAATAAGAGTGTCTATGGGTGACTGAAAGAGCAGAGAGGACTCTCTTTGAGACTGAAGAAATTAAGAAATTCGGGATGGACGGGGCACGGTGGCTCATGCCTGTCATCCCAGCACTTTGGGAGGCTGAGATGGGAGTATCACTTCAGCCCAGGAATTTGAGACCAGAGTAGACAACACAGCATGACCATCTTTTATAGAGATAGATCTCTACAAATAAAAAAATAAATCAGCCAGGCTTGGTGGTGCATACCTCTAGTGCCAGCTACTTGGGAGTCTGAGACAGGATTGCTTAAGCCCAGGAGTTCAAGGCTGCAGTGAGCTATGATTGCACCACGGCACTCCTGTTAGCCTGGAAGACAGAGAGAGACCCTGTCTCTGAAAAATAAGCAAAGGAGAAGTTTAGATACTGGAAGGGTCAGTAACATAAATACTGAAGACACTGAGGACGAGAGCTGGTAGTGAGAGAAGAGGGGGTCTCAACCAAGAGGCAGAGCATGGAAGTCTTGGAAGGCACTGGGTAGGGATGAGGGACCAGGGTATAGGCAGCAGGTTGAGACTTCAAGAGAAGAGGAGTTGCCCAGTCACAATAGCAGAACCAGAATCTGGAAGCAGCAGAGAACAAAGAAAGCATGAACCCCAACCCAGGTCAAGGATAAGAGCATTGGCTCAAGGGGACAGGAGTGTTCCGGATAAGAAGAAGGGAGGCAGATTTGGGAAAAGATGATGTTGAGGTGAGATGAAGAGACAAAGGTGCACTTATAGAAACAGGCCAGGTGTCTGCCCCATACAACATGCACTCCACAGCACTGCAGGAAAGCACAGTGCCTTTCCTTTGCATTCTTCAGAGACATCGCTCTCTCTTCCTTTCCTTTCCCTTCCAAGTCTGCCTCCCAGGGCCATGTCTGTACTTGTATTTGCCTTTTGCAATCACAGAGCTAGTATAATCTTTCATTACTTAGCCTGCAAAGAAGAAAGTATTTTTCGTATTAGCGTGTACATCTCTTGGACAAAGAACTTGAAATCACCTTCCGCATGCCAGAGTCATTCCAGCATTGACACCTGCTTTCCCAAAGCACCAGTAATAACCCCGTCTCCCTGCAAAAGCTATAACTTTAATAAAAAACAGGTCACACGCCAGACACCAGTATTGCCAGAACATGCAAACACACACGTACACTCTATCACCAATAACTCATAAAAGAAAATGAAATCTCTAACAGTATCCTCCTGCCAATTTCTCTAAGAAATCCCCCGGGGAAAAAAGAAGGGAGTCTCTAAATACCTTCAATACTCTGGACGTAACAAGTAATGTTTCATGGTTGTCATGGAAATGGTTCTGATCCACAGAAAATGATGCACCCTTTATCTCATTACTGAAACTCAGCTGGAGGATGAGTATCACGGGGGTGGTAGAAAAGTACACATTGGAATTTAGACAAACTTGGGTTCCAGTCCTAGCTCTCTTTTACTGGCTGTGTGATATTGGACAGTTATCTCTTCTAGCTTTGTCTCAGCTTCCTTCTCTATAAAATGGGCACAAGATTCCTACTTCCCAGAGTTGTAGAAATGTATGCAATGCACTGAGTACAGTAGCGAGTAAATGGTATAACTATGACTAGCACTGCTATTGCTTAGTTATTATTATCTTCATCACCTTTATTACTGAACCAAAGTTTCCATTTAGCTCAGAGTTGAAAGAGAAAGAGTCCCTCATGCCCATGCTGTGAGTTCATCTATAATAGATGTCAAAGCCACCTCCTTGTGATTTGGATAATAGAGGCATTCAGATTCTGTTGAGCATAATGATGAGCCTGCAAGGGGACAGCTGACAACTCACAGAGGGAAAAGACTGAGCAGTCTCTTAGGGGCCCCCGTGTGCAGCTTGACCCCTTCCCATCCCTTCGTATCCTCACTGATTCCCACCCCCCTTTACCCAGACACCTACTTCCTTGTAACAGGCAGTGTGGGGAGTGACTTTCTCTCTCTCTCTGTCTTTCTCAATCTCTCTCTTTCTCTCTCTGCAGAAAACAATGACTGTACTTATACATTGCCCCTGTAGAAAGTGAAACTGCATGGCTGGGAGAATCCTATCATCATTCCACTCTCTAATGAAAGAGATTGTTTGCAAGCAGATGAAATTAAATTGTAAGCTCTATTGACTTCAACAACAGGTGCCATTTGGGTAAAGCTAAAGGGAGTCATTGAATCGTCAAAAAGATTTAACTCTTCCTGACACCGTGGCATTGGGTAATAGCCTCCCACCAGTTCTGCTGCCAGAGACGTCAGCACTGCAGATCCATTACACCAGATTCTCACCCTGAAATCCTTTTTAAAATGGTAATTTTCAGGGAGGGGAAACAGACAGCTCAATCTGGCTAGTGTTAGTGTAGAGCCTGGATCCCTATCTTGGCTGAGTTCCTCAGTCAAGTTTCCCCATCTGGAAAATGGAGGAATGCAGAGAATTACAGCTACCTCCTAGGGTCCTAAGAAGATAAGATGAGAATTTAAAGGGAAGATACTCAGTGCAGGGCCCGGCACACTACGAGTGTTCACAATTCCTGCATCATGTAGGGAATCTTTACTGAGAAGAACACATTCTAGCAAACACTCACATGCCTGGGAAAATGCAGACTCCTGAAATTCACCCTTGAACATCCTGCATCAGTGACTCTGGACTGGGCCTAGGCCTGGGAACATGCCCTTTTTTTTTTTTTAATTGAGACAGCGTCTTGCTCTGTCGCCAGGATGGAGTGCAGTGGCGCAATCTCGGCTCACTGCAACCTCCGTCTCCTGGGTTCAAGTGATTCTTCCGCCTCAGCCTCCTGAGTAGCTGGGACCACAGGCACGTGCCACCATGCCCGGCTAATTTTTGTATTTTTAGTAGAGACAGGGTTTCACCATGTTGACCAGGATGCTCTCAATCTCTAGACCTCGTGATCCGCCCATCTGGAATATGCACTTTTAACAAATCATCCAGGTAGTTTTTTTTGGTGGGTCCCATCATGATCCTCAGAACCCATCCACCTGTCCCCATGGAGCCAATCCCCGGGTCTGGCTGGTAGAAGTTCAATTTCTCCCAACAGAAAAGGCCTGAGGCAGAGGAAGACTGTTGAATGGTGGAAGGGTTGACTACCAGAAAAGGTCAGGGGAAGAGCTCATAAAAGTTTGAGAGCCAGACTCTGGACAATTCACAGTTTTGCCTCTTCCAGCAGGAGATGGAGAGGAGAGTGCTGAGGGTTAACTTGGGTGAGGAATTGAGGGAACAGACAGGAGCCTTCACAGAAGAAAGTACTTGCAAAAAAACCATTGTGCAAATTCCAGACACCAGCCATAGGCCCTGAAATTCTAGTTTAAAGCAATTCAGTTCCTGTTCCATTCAGCAGGCCGATGAATTGCAGGCATTTGCACTTCTGTGGTACCTTTCAAGCCAGAGCCTCAAAGCTCCTTTCAAACAGAAATCTGTTCAGCCTCATAACCTCTCTGAGAGATTCTGCAAAGGGATAGTGGGATCACTTCCCTCCCTACCTCGAGGGCGGCCTTTTGGGAGGTGGGAGGCAGGAGGTAGTAGCCATTTAACAGTCACTTAACCAGGCATCTTGACAGCTCAAACAGTGGAGAAGGAGCCACTTGGGATCAGATGTTTCCGGGACACTTAGTCTGAGGCATGGAGTTACAGAAATACCTGGATATTCACCTCTGCCTTTTTGGCGTTAGCTTCTTCCTTGTTTAGCCTGAACACTGTCTGGTGATTTGGCAGACACTGAAAGTTGCCTACCTAATATCTTTCTTCTGTGAAATAGAACCTCAACTTCTTTCTGGGTCAGAACAGCCCCAGGGGGCAGACCATGATTCTTTCAAGTCAAATTAGCAATCCTCTTCCATCTTTCCCAGTCTTCCTTGCAGCTATGGGTGACCATATCAACTAGGTCTAGCCAATTAAATGGATTGAAAACCTGCTGGGATGTATGTGCCCGAATTTGCTACACTACAGTATCGTAGCTCCGATGTTTCAGTAGTTTTACACAATAAACATTTATTTTCACATTATAATTATAATTCAATCAGTGGGGAAAGTGCTTCACACTCATCTAGGAATCCAGACTAATGAAATCTCCATGATGTTATAACAGAACCATGTAGAACCCATGGTCTCCAAGGTCTCCATGGAAAAGCCTGAAAAGATACTCCTCCTTCAGTCCTCAAAGATGCTCTCCTTGTAGGCTCCTGTCAATCATTCCAATCATAAGTGGGTTGCTCCCTCGTCTGAGCTGTAATTTGATATGTCAGGAGTGTGAAGAACAATTAACCACTGGCGTATTGCATAACTTCAAAAGTCTCTTGAGATAAAATGTATGCAAATGATAGTGTCTATTATTATGCCTGATAACAATTCTTTAATTCTGACTTAAAAGAGGAGAGGTTCTGAGACATGATGTCGCATTTGATCCAATGAAATATTCAAACTAACTTTATATCACTCGGGTGGTAATTTATCTTCTCTGCCTGGAGCAGAAAGAGGTTTCAGTGCAGTAATCATGGATTTATATCGTCTCTCACAAATTGGTTTCTTTTGATTGGAGCACGGGCATTCAAAACTGTGCAGTACTTGCCAGCATGAGGTTGCTCTGGGTATAGAGCAGGCAGTGCAGGGGATCCTTGGAGATGAAGGTTGCCACCTCTCCATCAGCTATGTGGCACGTTAGAAGTCACAGCTCACAGAATGGAAGCCATTTCTTGATTTTAATAATATGCAACGAGAGAAGAGGTAGCAGAGCGGAGAAAAGGGATGAACAATAAATGGATGAGCTAATGGCATAGATGGTTGCAAGAATGCAGTCAATTAAAAAGTAATGCTTGTACTTTTAGAGGATGGAATCCTCTTTGTTAAAACTACTATCTAGGAGTCTTCCGTTCCTCATCACCTTCCCCTGGATATCTCTGCTATGCCCAGATTTGCTTTCGGCCACACTGCCTCCAGAAACGAAGGCTCCTCCAAAGCCAGACAAAGAAAAAAGACGAGAGAGAGTTGTGGGACCTGGTGGGATAATGGCTGTTTTATTCGACTAAGGAGGAAACTGTGTTAATAAACGCCCGTGACACTTAATGATGTGGCTTTCATTTTGAACACATCATTGCCTGATATTGAATCCATCTATTTTGATAATAAACACCACACCACGGAACTCTCGCTTTTTCCCCATAAATAAATAAATAATAGGCACGCGATGCAGGGACTTCCTTTGCACGCTGGGAATGAGGGAGGGCTGCAGCTCCCTGCATGTGTTTGCATCTTACGAACTCGATTCAGCCGCATGGCCTCCCATTCGTCTCTCTGGAAATCCAATTTCCCTTTTGCAGGTTCGTCTGCCAGTTTTCTAATTTTCACATCAAACTGCATATTACTCATTGTCAGGCTGGTTGTTCTGGAAGACTCGTTAAAATCTTAAACCCTTTACCAGTGTTTAGCCTCAGACAGATACTGGGCTCATGTTTTCCGAAAGATTACTGCCACCAGCCCCCTCCAAAAAAAGTCTCAAAATTTCAAACCTGCATTCTCTTGGTCCAGGCCAGAGCCAGTGAGAATAACACTTTCTGAAAGATAAATCCAAATTTTTTAATAAACAAAATGGCCTTCCCTGCTTACCAAGGAATGTGTGATTCATTTCTCTGTTCCCAGCACTTAGCACACAATACACCTTCAATAAATCATTGATGAAAAAAATGAGTGAACTATTAAATGAGTGGCATGCTGTATATATACTCACTTCTACAAGATTACATGAATAAACGTTGCACATATACCAAATCAAACTTCATTGCCTGTAGTATACATTCATTTTTTACTTAACCCATTTATGCTAACAAAAAGTATCATTCTCTTTTTATTTTAAAAAGATCAGTAATTATACTTTAAAGAGCAGCTCTAATTGATATAATTAATTTGAATGTCATGAAACTGATTCTTACTAAGTTACCAAGCTCAGATCCTTCTCAGATCAACAGCTTCCAAATAAACATATTTGGTTCTGGATTTTCTGCTTATTTTCACTTGTCCAAATTCTTGGGACGATAGAAGGATGCAACATGCATTTCTTCTATAAGGCTGGGACCCATCATGGAAAGGAATCTTTTGGACCCACTGCAGCCAGAGAATGAAGAGCTTCCACTGGAAATCCATCTCCCTGGGGGTCATTTGGAGGCCAGCACGGTACTATCTTATCTAAAGACCATGCTGGTCTCCAAATGTGTGGCATCGCCGCTATGTTCAGAGAATAGGGTAGGCAGCTATAGGAACCTGCCTTTCTAGAAGCCCTGCTCCATGGACTTTTATCTAGAAATTTCCCCCAGACTCTTCAAGGTGCTCCCCAGGTATAAACTCTAAAGGACTGGAGAAAAGATTGCCTTTTCCTTACAGTTTTCTAAAGATGAGCTTTAAAGGAAGTGCTTCATTCTTTATTAGAATCAAACCTCAAAAGCCAAAGGTTCATGTTCATAGCAGCTAAATGCAATTCCTGTCCCTGAATCCTGTACTGGATGGGAGAAAAAAAAATGCTACAAAGGACATCCACTGGAATGCGGATAGTAGAAAAGATAAAAGTATTGTATCAATATTAACTTCACTAAGTTGAAAACTATACTTGGCTATGAAAGAAAATATCTCAATTGTTAAAAAAAACTGTACATGTACATGAAGTATTTATACATACAGGGCTTTGATGTACATAACTTAGCTTTAAATGATTAAAAACATTATATATAATAAATATAAAATAAAATATAAATTTTTATATACCTATATAGGAAAAGAATAAGCACAAATGATAAAGCAAAAAGTATAAAATGTTAGCAATAGGTGAGTCTGGTAAAGAGTATGTGATATTTTTGGTACTGTCTTATAATTTTTTTAAGTTTAAAATTATTTCTAAATAAAACATTTAGAGCCAGACACGGTGGTTCATGCCTTTAACCCCCGTGGGAAGCTGAGGCAGGAGGATGGCTTGCACCCAGGAGTTTGAGACCAGCCTGGGAAACATAATGAGACCTTGTCTCTACAAATATTTAAAAAGAGGATGGGAGGATGGCTTGAGCCCGGGAGGTTGAGGCTGCAATGAGCCGCGATCATGCCACTGAACTCCTGCTGGGGCAGCAGAATTGAGACCCTGTCTCAAAAACTAAAATGTTTTTAATAAATATTTGAAGCCCATTAGTATAGATAAAATCAAGCTGGACCCTTTAAACATAAACAGGCTAGGACCAGGCTGGTGATAAAAAAGGGAAATAAACTTTCCATCAGAGCAGAAGACGGCAAACTTTGTCTGTAAAGGGCCAGAGAGTAAATAGCTTAGGTTTTGTGGGCCAGAAAGTCTCTGTCATAACTACCTGACTGCCACTGTATTGTTAAAGCAGCCTTGGAGATTATGTAAGTGAACGGGCATGACCATGTCCCAATAAAACTTCATTTATAACAACAAGCCCAAAGGCCACAGTTTGCCAACCTCCGATTTCAGTAGTTGGGCAAATAGGATCCTGCTTGCCCCCATTCATTTGGGTCCCTTTGAGGGACGTTCTCTCTACCTGGCTCCCTGTGGCTGGCTCTATCTTTAACCCCTGCCATCTAGAGCACCCTTGCCACTGTCTTCACACTGACTGACAGCAGGGACATAGAATACCTTCAGGAGAAGTCACAAAAGGAAGCCCTCTCACCCCACAGACGACCACAGGACATCTATAAGAACACAGATGACAATGTTCACATTCACCTAAGAAACAGACCGGAATGTCATTCCAAATGCCAGTCTAGAAATGAAGGGGGAAAGTGGCTTCTCTACATGCACACAGGAAAGCCTGCTCCTCACAAATCACAGTCCAGCACAGTGAATGTTTTACTTTATTTAAAGAAAAGAAAAAGAGGCCAGGTGTAGTGGCTCACGTCTGTAATCACAGCACTTTGGGAGGCTGAGGCAGGCGGATCACTTGAGGACAGGAGTTTGAGGCCAGCCTGGCCAACATGGTGAAACTCTATCTCTACTAAAAATACAAAAACTAGCCAGGTGTGATGGCGCATGCCTGTAGTCTCAGCTACTCAGGAGGCTGAGGCAGGAGAATCACTTGAACCTAGGAGGCAGAGGTTGCAGTGAGCCAAGATAGCGCCACTGCATTCCAGCCTGGGACACAGAACAAAACCCTGTCTCAAAAAAAAAGGAAAAAAAAGCAAGCAAGCAAAAGTTCCTACTTGGGTTCATTGTACTTTCTGAAAACGACCACATATGAATGATGGATACATCAAGACGTGGACAGTAAAAGAAACAAGGAGAGAAGGGTAGGGATGGGGTGTGGAGAAGGGGAGAAAAACTCAGAGGGAACCCTTAGTATTCCTTTCCACACTGCAACCTTTGTCACTGGCTGTTACCCTCCGAATGGCCCAGCTGGTCCCTTGGTTCTCTCGCAGTCATCTGGCTTCTTCCCTGTCTCATCACACTGAATATGCTGTGCTGTGCTATAGATTCCTGTGGAGAAGACAACACACCTTCCAACTACAAGCTGTTGAAAACCCCCAGAGAGGGACATAGACTTGAAGGAGCTCAGCCAAATCCCACCACTAACACGGAGCCCACCACGCACCCCAGCTCTGCGTGAGGGTGTGCCCTTTCCCAGGGCGCTTCTTCAAGCTAATGGTGCCTGCCCCAGGACTGCTTCTATAGAGGCCATTTTATTTGAAAGGTAATGGAGCCCTAAACAGTGCAAAAAACAACAAGCAAAAAGATGGGGGCACCTAGTGTGACTGACTCCAGAGGCGAGAGGAAGAAAGTGGAAGGGGGAAGGCAGAAGTGGGACACTCGGCAGCTGTCTCCGGCCATGTCCCCTCATTCTTTCTTACCTTTGTCTTTCGAAGTCCACCACTTAAAATTAGCGGAGCACCTACTGTGAGCCTGGCAGATGCCATGGTGAATGGGACAGATGCGGCCCTGCCTCCTGGTGCTTACATCTGGTGAGGGATCCCAACAGTAAACAGGCAATCGCATTAGAGCAAGTACAGTGCTCAAGCTGGGAGCGCATCAGAATCCCCTGGGGGGCTTGTTAAAGCACAGATTTCTCGCCTGCCCCCCACAACAGTTTCTGATTCAGAAGATGTGAGAGGAGTCTGAGAATCTGCATTTCTATCAAATGTCCAGGTGATACTGATGCTGCCGGAAGACAAGACTTTGAGAGCCGCCACACTCTAGCGTGGTTAATGTTATGAAGCAGGAAGTATGGGATCCAACGGGAGCAGGTAGAGGGGCATCCCATCCAGACAAGGCCCAACTGAAGCCAGCATGCTTTGAGTGCATCTCAGTTCTTCCGCCAGGAATCTCATGCTCTTTCTGCAGGATGTGAATCTGCATTGGTAGCTGCTGGCAGCCACTTTCTTACCTGAGGAGAGAAGCTGATTGGGGACACACTTAGAGGAGAATGCAAGCCTGAAGATAAAAAAAAAAAAAAAAACAGAAGTCAATACATCCCTGCACCCGCCTGCTCCTAGAGCCAATCTGCCTCTGGATTTTCAGTTACATAAGCCATAAATTCCCTTTTGGCTTAAACAAGTTTGGAAAGTCTTCCAATAATTGCAACAAACAATATTCTGACTGATATTCACCCACTTGCCAAACAGCCTGAAATTCCACTGTTGGAAACACAGTCCTTAGCATTTCTACCTCCTCACACATTCATCTAAGGCAGGGGTCAGCACATTACAGTCTTTGGGCCAAGTCTGGACCACCCCCTGTTTTTACAACATTTTATTGAAACAGCCACATTCTCCTGTTTATGTACCGTCTATGGTTGCTTTTGTGCAAAAATGACACAATTTAACAGTTTGGACAGAGACTGTAGGGTCTACAAAGCCTACGATATTTACTATCTGGTCCTTTACAGTCAGACATTTATGGACGCCTGGTCCTTCTGAAATCCTGTTCAATACAGGACTTTGTGGTTGTGTGCAGTGGCACAATCTCGGCTCGTCGCAACCTCCATCTCCCAGGTTCAAGTGATTCTCCTGCCTCAGCCTCCCGAGCATCTGGGATTACAGGCCTGCATCACCACACCCAGCTCATTTTTGTATTTTTAGTAAGAGACAGGTTTCACCATGTTGGCCAGGCTGGTCTCAAACTCCCAACCTCAAGTGATCCACCCACCTTGGCCTCCCAAAGTGCTGGGATTACAGGCGTGAGCCACTGCTCCTGGCTGAGATCCACTCTTTATCTGTGAAGGAGATCCGAACCCCTGACCCATTCCTTGGGTAACAGGCTGTACAGGGGATTGAGGCCCTTGTTTTGGGTTAAATGGAGGTTGCTAGGTAGAGGCTGCTAAAAGAAAACTGCCATGTAAACTGCATGCTTTTTATGAGTGGTAGCAGTTTTCCTGTCCAGCCCACTGCCAATGGACCATCCTTGTATATAACTCTTCAATAAACCCTATGTCTCCACCGGCTCTCAGTCTCTTCTTCAGCCTCTTGGACAGGACACGGTACATCCCTTTTGGATTCAGTAGGGGTCCAGCACGGCACCCTACGACTTTGCTGTCATCCCAGGAATTCCTTTTGTCTTTCTTTTTCTTCAAAGATCTTGTTGCATACCAAACCGTTTGTCCTCTCATGAATAAAACTCCCTGCTTCCTGGACCTCACGTCTCCCTCTTTCTTGGTTTGGCCCCAGCTGTGTTGGAACACATCCTCCTGTGGTTTAGCTGGTTTTAAAAAGAGGGCATGCAAATAAGCATATGAAAAGACGTCCCATGCCGTACATGGAAATACAAATTAAAATAATGAGATGCCACTACACACCTGTCAGAATCGCCAAAATCCAAAACACTGACAACAAATGCTGGTAAGGATGTAGAGTGACAAGGACTCTCATTTCTTATTAGTGGAAATATAGAATTGTATAGCCCCTTTGAAAGACAGTTTGACAGTTTCTTTAAAAAACTCAATATACTTTTACTATATGACCTAGCAGTCATACTCCTTGGTATTTACTCAAAGGAGTCAAAACTTATATTCACAGAAAAACCTGCGCATGGATGTTTACAGGAGCTTTATTCATAATTGCCAAAACTTGAAAGCAACCAAGATGTTTCTCAGTAGGTGAGTGAATAAATGAACTGTGGTGCGTGCAGACGAGGGAATATTATTAGGCACTAAAAAGAAATAGGCTATCAAGCCATGAAAGACATGGAAGAACCTTAGCTGCATATTAATGAATGAAAGAAGCCAATCGGAAGAGGCTACATACTGTATGCTTTCAACTGTATGACATTTTGGAAAAGGCAAAACTATGGAGACAGTAAAAAGATCAGTGATTGCCATGGGGTTAAGGGGGAGGGAGGGACAAAGAGAACACAGAGGACTCTCAGGGCAGTGAAACTATTCTGTATGTTACTGTAATGGTGGACACATGTCATTATGCTTTTATACAAACCCAAAGCATTTGGACGTACCAAGAGGAAACCCTAATGTAAAGCATGGACTTTAGGTGATCACGATGTGTCAATGAAGATTCATCAGTTGGAACAAACATACCGCTGGGGTGGGGGATGTGGATAACTGAGGAGGCAATGCACGTGTCGAGGCAGAGCGTTTATGGAAAACCTCTGTATCTTCCATTCAATTTTACTATGAACCTAAAACTACTCTAAAAATGAAGTTTATTAAAAGAAGAAGGAGGAGAAGGAGAAGAAGGAGGAGGTATGGTGGCCAATGATGTGGTGATGACAATTCACAGCCTGTCCACTCCCTGTATCTCAGTGCTTGGGTCTGGATGCTCGTCCTCCCTAACGGGGACTGAGCTGTGTACCAAACATCTCCCTTTACCCTCACCCTGGGGGTTCATGCCACCTCTGTCTGTGCTAACCTCTCGTTTTCTTATCCTTGTATAATTTATATAATAGAATACTTTAGAAGTATCTCTGCTCACTTAAATACTAATCATTCTCAGAAGCCCAATATTATAAAGCAAAGCTGAGTGACCCACTTTCTCACCCTAAAAGAAAATAAGAATACAAGAACCCAGCATTTCCAGTTGTTTCTTGACAGAGGGAGGACTGTTGATTCCATTGTTGTGATGACACACAACCTCCAGTAGCTTCCCAAGAACCTGTGTGTTGTTCTGAGGCTTTTGAGGACTCCATGGTTTAGATCAGGATATTCTTGGCTTTCTCCATTTCAGGATTAAGATTCAGGTTTCTTGCATCTGCTAAAGTAAGTTAACAGTCACTCTACTTTTCACCTTCCAAAATGTATTGCCATTGTCTTTTTGCCTTTTCTCCCCATCCTTATGGATTTCTGTCTTTTAAAAAAGATAATTTATTTGCTATAGTTTTAGTAGGATTTTAAGAGGAAGGGGAGTTATATGGGTGTCAAATCCATCATCATTAGCATCCTATAGCCTTTTTATACACTAATTGTCTGAATTTGGCATATAAAACTAATACTTAACCCTTAAAGCTATGAATTGAATTTATAAGTTCAGCAAACCTTAATATTTTTACATGTTCCAATACTATTTATAAACTGACTTCAACTTAAATAACAAGTTTAAATAATTACTGAAGTATGCATATGAAATTAAAATTACTACACCAGAACTTATTCTAACCGGCTAAAATTATTTTATGTTTTAGATATGATAAAATATTAAGCATGTACAGATTCCTTAATGCAAAAAATATAAATAATTTATATTTGCTTTTCTTAAAAAATTCTACTCAATTCTAAATCTGAGGCAAAAGATGCTAATTTATAGAATCCCAAACAATCTTGGGATATCTTCCCAAATATTTTTGTATTTACCATCCCCCCTTGCAATGATTTATTAACTACCAGCGAGACTCCTTGTGGGATGATGGCTGAATTTTTGTCACAACATAGATGGAACATATGGATTCCCATGTGTCTAGAATAGGAACTGTTTTCCAGTTCTTTCATCTCTCCAGGCAAATTCGCCACACTTACCCACACTGCTATATTAATTGATTGGATTTTACATTTTTTTGGCTTTTGAAGAATATAAATTGTTTTTATGTGTATGCTTGTAAACCTTCAAACTGTAGGGACTCCTACAATCTTTTTATCTACTCCCTATTAAAGCTAACCCTCTTCCAGGTAATAAAATGACTTTCAATTACCCTCTTGATCTTCTTGGTTGCAACTTCTAGGCTTATTCTATGGACATAATTAAAGGCAAAAACTAGAGGAGCTAAGGCAAAAATCAAGATGCAATATAAAGCAAAGAGTCTGAAGAGATTTGATCTCTGTTGCATCCTTTCACACATAATCCCTAGGGGCTCTATTACCAAATGAAAAGTGTGCTTGGCCAGGCTGTGAATCCACTGGGGCTTCACCCTGGAGGAACATGGAAGCACACAGGGGAGGAGAATATACCTGTCTAATTGTACAGCTGTGGCTCAATATAGAAATGTGTTCACGGAGCCAAACAGAGGGAAAATGGAAACTACTTCTCATGTCATCTTCCTGTGGACTTCAAAGAAGCCCAGTGGAAAATAGCTTTATGGATGGTTGGAGAAGAGCAAGCTTGCCAAGACTGTCAATAGTAAGAATGTGCTGGTGATGTCTGCTAGAAGACTGAGGCCCTGCAGTGACACTGACCCTACTTAATTCATGTACTGCAGAAAAAAAAAAGAGCCTGGAAAACTAGCTGCAGTCTCTAGACTATGGGTCAGTTTATGGAGTTGCTCAAAGTTATGACTATGAAGCTATCAAATCCAGAAGTTCTATCAGGGACATCTAATCTTCAGTAACATCATTTGCTTCTATCTGTGTCCACTCTTCCTCCAAGCTGCCAGTAACTGCCTCATCGCCTTTAATACGTATGTCTTCTCCATGTCACGCTTTTCACTTTCTCACAATTTTGGTTTATCCCAACTACAGCTGGTTAATGGGCCCTCCTGTCTCGGGAGATGCAAACTTTCAGTCTCAGATCTTTTCTATTTCAAATTCCTGAGGACACAAATGTCACTGCTCTGGTCTTTTCAGTTGGAGCAGAGTTTCTTTTATGCGACACCACCTCATGGGCCAGTGCTTCCACTGCCATTAGATCAGGTTCAAAGTCTGGGAAGAATCATCTTTTGGGTTTGAAGACTCCTGACTAATGAAAGACCTCTGGCCATTGACCATCCTTTTCCTACTTTTTGCTACTCCCATGCTGGAGGGCTTGGGATGTTTTCTGTTTGGAATGGCTCTGGAAATTCTACAGGAATAAGGATAGGCCAGAGGATGGGGGAAGGGAGCTAGCTGCCTGCTTGAGGTTTGCTCCAGTTTTATTTATTTTTTTACTTACTTATTTACTTGTTTTTTACAGACAGGTCTTGCTCTGTTGCTCAGGCTGGAGTGTAGTAATGCAATCACAGCTCACTGCAGTTTCCAACTCCTGGGCTCGAGTGACCCTCCCACCTCATCCTCCCATGAAGCTAGGACCACAGGCACATGTCACCACACACAACTAATTTTTGTATTTTTGTGGAGATGAGGTTTCACTATGTTGCACAGGCTGGTCTAGAACTCCTGGAATCAAGCAATCCTCCCACATCAGCCTCTCAAAGCACTGGGATTACAGGCATGAGCCACTGTGCCCAACCATTGTTCCAGTTTTAAACAAGAGATGGGAAGTTGGACCTTCAGATTTCACTCTAAATTAATATGACTGAACCTTCCACGGTGAGAAGGTAGCAGGATTCAAGCCAGAAATATTGCCAGGACTGATAAATGAGCCGTTTGGCTGAGACATTCCTTGGTGTGCTCTCTGGAAAGCCAGCAGGTGAACAACGAAGTGCATCATTGTGATGGACATGAACATGACTTCTCACCAAGATAAATATCACCGTAAATCTATGACTAGCCAATCTATCCTCTGCTATTTGAGCTAAAGGATGGCATCATGAGATTGGAGCCTTGTCCTGTTCCACTGCCTCCCAGGTCTCCGGCCCAAGGTAAGGATGTTGTCCTGGCTCTGGGCACTTGGCTCAGGTGGGCACACTGGGCTTCTGACAGTCTCCCTGCAGCTCTCCTTCCTTCCAGCAGAGCCAAGAGATGCAGTTTCATTTGCCCCCAGTGGCCTCAGTCATTCTTTTACCAGGGTTTTCTCCATTTCCAGACCCAGTGAAAAGTAAAGAGCAGTACACCTCCCTCCTCTTCCTGCTCATCCAGCCTATTTTCCTCCCACAGTCTACAAGCAAACATAGCGGGGTACAGATGCCTTAAAAGATCTTAAATTGTATTAATGATGGGTCTCCCTTGAGGTGTGATGGCTTTTCCTTCACTAACTCACTACCCTGCACTGTCCTGGGTACTGGTCTAGCCCAGCAATTCCCTTCTCCATCAGGGAAGGACGTCAGGGGTTAAACATAGACCGGTTCATCCTCAAGGCTTGGGGGCCTTTATTTACATGTCAGTGATAATAAAAATAAAATAATAGAATATAAATAAAAAATAATAATTCAGAGGAGAAGGGGGAGCACTATTTACTGAAGGCTTGCTCTCAGACAGGTACTGTGCTAAGCTTTGACATACATATTTTAAGCCTCACAGCAGCCCAGTGAACTAGATAGAATCTCCATTTTAAAGAGAGACAGGGATGGTAATAAGTTTGCCCAAGGTTACACAACGAGTAGAGCCAGAATTCAATCTCAGGTTTATCTGACTCCAAAATACTTTTGTCTCTGTGAAAATAATATATTCATTTTATTAAAATATCCATGCCTGAAGGAAAGAATAAAGACAGTGAAGAATCACGTGTAATTCCGTTGCTCAGATATAATCACCATTGACATTTGGATATTTCTTCTTACACCCTTCCCCTGTATGCACCTACATAGAAATACATGAACACCAAGGACATATTCATTCATACGTCAAATAATTTTTAAATATACACTATGTTGTGGGTACTGCTCTACATGCTGGAGTACCCCAAGTCCCTGAAGAGCTTACATTCTAGTTGGGGAGTCAGAAAATAAGCAAATAAGCCAGGCTGGGTGCGGTGGCTCATGCCTGTAATCCCAGCCCTTTGGGAGGCTGAGGCGGTAGGATCACTTGAGTTCAGGAATTTGAGACCAGCCTGGCCAACATGGTGAAACGCTGTCTCTGCTAAAAATGAAAAACTTAGCCAGTTGTGGTGGCGGGCGCCTGTAATCCCAGCTACTCAGGAGGCTGAGGCAGGAGAATCACTGGAACCCGGGAGGCAGAGGCTGCAGTGAGCTGCGATAGTGCCACAGCACTCCAGCCTGGGTGACAGAGCGAGACTCTGTCTCACAAAGAAAAGAAAAGAAAAAAAAAAGAAAAGAAAAGAAAAAGAAAGCAAGAAAATAGCCAAATAAATTTCCATTATAATGTGTGTTATCAGGTCTGGCTACACAGGTTGCGCACTGAAGAACTCCAGCCGGAGCTAATTACACTGCAGTTAAAGTGAATGGCATCCCCAGGAATTGGGCAGTGCACAACCTATACCACACATAATGGGTAATGATAGGAGACATAAAGCAGAATAAGGAGAAATATTATTTTATGAATAGGAGATAAGAAAATGCCTCTCTGAGTAGGGAATATTCGAGAGTTATCTTAAGAAAGTGAGAGCAGGGCCAGGCGCAGTGGCTCATGTCTAATCCCAGCACTTTGGGAGGCCGAGGCAGGTGGAATCATGAGGTCAGGAGTTCAACACAAGCCTGACCAACATAGTGAAACCCTGTCTCTACTAAAAATACAAAAATTAGCCGGGCGTGGTGGCACGTGCCTATAATCCCAGCTACTCAGGAGGCTGAGGCAGGAGAATGGCTTGAAACCAGGAGGCGGAAGTTGCAGTGGGCCGAGATCACGCCACTGCACTCCAGCCTGGGTGACAGAGACTCCGTCTCAAAAAGAAAAAGAAAAGTGAGAGAGCAAACTCAGAGGAATCTGAGACAAGAGACTTTTAAGTGGGGGAATAGCAAATGCAAAAATCCTAAGGCAAGGATGTTCCGGGCATGACTGGGGAACAGCAAAGGGGCTGGTGTGGGCGGAGAGCAGTGAGTGAGAGGAAGAGGGTGGGAGACAAAGACAAGATCAGAGAGGTAGTGGGGGCCAGATCATAGGGCCTTGTGGACATGGTAAACACTTTAGAATTCATTCTGTGTGTTGGAAGCCACTGGCGAATCGTAAGCAGAGACGAATGTCTTCAGGATGAGTCTGGCTGCTGTATAGAGAACACAGTGAGGAGGTAGAGAGTCCAGGTAGAATTAGAGAGTGATACTGGTAGCTTAGAGTAGGCTGGCAGCTGTGGAGTGATAAGAAATAGGAGATGTTTTAGCATATTGCTAACAGAGCAGATCTCAGGTAGAATCAGCAACATTGCCGATGCATCACTGTAGAATGTGAGAGAAACAGGGAAGTCGAGGTGACCTGCATGGACGGGGGGAGGCTATGAGACATGGAGCACAGAAGGGGCACGTCTGGGAAAAAACAAAAATTCCATTTGGGGAACTAAGCGTGAGATGCCTGTTGAGCAGCCAAGCAGAGATGTGTTGAGACCGGAGACGGTGTTTCGGAATTTGCACTGTGTAGGTGTTTCCAAGCATGGGCCAGATGATGTCTCCTACGGAGAGTAGGAAAAAGAGAAGGGGTCTGAGGACTGAGTCCTGGAGCAAAGCTACATTCAAAAGTAAGAGAAATGAGGAGAATCTGGCAAAATCATCTAAGAAAAGATGGCCAAAGAAGCAAGAGGAAAAGCCGGAGGGTTTGATGTCCCAGAAACCACACAAAAGAAGTGTTATAAGCAGGAGGGAATGATCAGCTGCAATAAAGGCTGCTGGAAGACTAAGTACGAGGGGAGGAAACTGACCATCTAGTGGGCGATGCTGAGCCAAGTTCGGCATTGATGACTTCACAAGAGTAGTTTGGATGGAATACTAGGAAGAAAAACACAATCGAAGTAAATTTAGGAGAAAATGTGTAGAAAGGAAATAGAAGCAAAAATAAATAACTGTTTCCAAAAGTTTTGCTGTGAAGGGAAGCAAAGGTGACACAGTAACTTGTAGGAGATGGGAGTCAAGGGAAGTTTTATATTTCATTTTAGCTTTTTGAATGAGTCATATTATGACAAGTTTTTAAGGTGGTGGTAACCATCCAGAGGAGAAGGGGGACGTGATTATGACGGGTCCAAGCCCTACAAGGAGGCAGAATGAGTAGAATCTTCTATACAAGTTGAGCGATATGTCTTTGCTAGAGTAATTGTCGCTGATTAATTATAATAAAAGGGAACATATAAATATGTGTAATAGGCTTATACTATATATATTACCTTAATGTCTGCTTTTCAATTGGCTATCTTCTGATAATATTACTTTATAAATAAAATTATGTCAATACCACATGGTCTCACAATATTTCAGAGCATGCTTCTTCCATAATTTATTTAATCAATCTCCTCTTATTGGACATTTTGGTTGTTTTTAGTTGTTCACTGATACAGAGAATAAAAAGCCAGGCTCTTAGACTCTGGTGCCCTGACTGTGTGCTTCCTGCAGAAGTCAACCTGAGCTAGTCAACGTGGGGCTGCCCCTGCCCAAGCTTAATCCCCCCTCTAAGGTTGGAACTCTGCTCTACATTCAAGACACAGAGCACAGCTGGGAAGAATTACTTGATCCTCTGCTAATCATGCCACTTGTTCCAACCTCAGCCTCCAACAGCCAGAGGGATGTGCCCACTCTGTGCTGGGTAGGTCACAGGAGAGTTGAAATAGACACGGCTTCTTCCTGCTTTGCAACTCATAGGAGCTAAAAAAATCTGTAAAGTGCCATGGGGCCATGGTCTCTAGCCCTGGAGTTTGAGAATGTTCTACATCTAATTATATTAAATATTTTAAGAAACATTTTTAGACATAGAAAAACTGAAAGCACAAAAACCCAAATAGCATGCTCTAAATGTCCCAGCAAAAAATAAAATAAAATAAAATCCAAGCTGAGAATCCCACTCAGATCCGTTTAACTCTAAAGGATTCTTTCTTCCGCTTTTCCATTGCCCTCCGTGTCTCACAAAGCCCTGCTCACCGTCACTTCACAACCTTCCCAGGCTTCCCAAACAGAGCAAAGCAATTCCCTGCTGGGAACAGAGACCACCCTGAGCCAAGGCCTCTGGGTTTCTCAGAGTCCAGGCTAGGCCCGTCCAGCTTTATCTCCAACGTCTCCTTCATATGCTCTGTGAAGCCACTCAGGCCACTTCCTAGTCCCAGTCACAGTGTATCCTGCAATCTCCTGCTCCTTTCCTTTCCTTCTGCCCTTTCTATGCCCAATGCCCTTCTTTAGCTCTAAATTCTGTTCTACCCACTCTTCCAGGTCTGGCTCATACGCCACCTCCTCCAGGAAGCTTCACACAGTGTCACTGGGCTTGCTCACCTCAAAACTCCTACAGCACTTTATCTGTCCCTGTCTCATGAGCCTTAACACCTACTATCTTGTTTGGAGGTCATTTTCACATATATCACATATTTTCTCCCCTAACTTCATCAGACTAGAAGCTACTTCAGGGCAGAGATTATGTCTAAATTATCTAAGTAACTCCTCCAGGAGCTGGCCCAGTACCTGGCACAAAGGTTATAGGCTTGAAGGATGGATAAATGGATGGATGCATGGATGCATGAATGAATGGATGGATGGACGGAAGGATGGATGGATGGGTGGATGGATTTCCTACATAGTCCTGGCTTAATAACTTTTTTGGATGAGTTTATTTTGTTTTATTTAAATTCTAGAACCTGTCCTTACTGACATGGTTACGTAGGGCTGTCCCTAGTGCCTCAAAATTCCCTAATATATGTCTTTCTTCCATTCCTGTTGTTGTTAGTTACCTAGAAGCTCCAACTCTTCTCCATCTCATCTGCTTAAAGATATTACTGTAGGTTTTTCATAATTACCTCACTCAAATATTCCTAGCAGAAAAGTCAAGTAATAGGCACTTATAATATAGTCTTGCCAGGAGCATCTGAATTTTAATAGGACACTCCAAAGGCAAAAAGTCCAGGTGTCTAGTAAAGGTATTTTACACACCATGATAGGAGGTGGACAGAAACCTGCCTAATTGCCTATTCTCTGACTGGTAAGGCTGGTCTTGTGGCCAAGCTTCCTGCGGCTGAGTAGGAATTAGCATGAGGAGTCCACATCATTTCCTCCTGCCCCAGACTTGAGCCAGGGACTGAGAGCAGAACATCTCATGGCTATTGTCTCAACTGATAGACACCTTTGGCCATGCCAGCACTTTGGCAGGCACTAACTTGGGAGCTGCAGAGGTCACAGTGCTCAAGAGTAACTCTTCTCAAGGGTTAAAGTACGCTAGCAAATCTGCAAGCTAGAGACCCTGGGGTGAGGGGGAGGGAGAGGGAAGTGCACTAACAAGCCTGGCTCACGCTCTAGATGTCTGAAAGCCAAGAGCAGGGCTAGAGGCACTTCCCACAGATGCACCAGGAGGCAGGCAGCCACCAATCTAGCTTTCTGGGCCCTCTCCCCAGGAGCAGGACATCAACGGCATGTGGGAGAGCTCCCTGAGCTTGGGAAGGAAGGGCAGAGCAAGCAGGTTGGGAGACAGGAGTCACTGCTACCCCAGCTGCTGAGCCCCAGCCTGTCTGCAGGGAAGTAGTCCCTCTACCTGAGCCAGGCTGATCTTTCTAGCATCCTACTCTGGAAATGTGTGGGCAGCAGTCAGGAAGCCAAGAGGAATCTTTTGAGCACCTGCTCTGTACTGATCCCTGGGATCAGCAAGGCTATAAAAGAAGGATTCATTTATGGAGGAACCAAGGGGTAATGAACAGAAGCATGGGGCTTGGGGGCTGAACTCAGTTCCACCACTACCCCCTATGTAGCTTTGATCAAAACATCCACTTTTTACCAGCCTTCACTTGGCATAAAATTATAATAAAACAGTACTTACTTAATTGATTGGGGAATAAGAAATGTAAGGCACCCAGCACAATGCCTGCACCCACAGTATGAGTTCAAGTGATGCTAGCAGTTGTCAAGGAGATTCCAGTCTGGCTGGTCTGTACATTAGAAACGATATTCAGGCAACGAACAGGAGTGAAGCAGCAAGGCTGGTGCTTTTCCTTTGGTCCATGCTTTCTGAAATGGCAATATTTATGTTTTAATAAACCACTCAGAATGGCAATCAAAGTGGCATTGGATTCATTTTCCACAGAGTGCCCACACTGGCTCATAACAGCATTGGACCATCTGTGGAAGATTAAAGAATCGTAAGATCTCTTGACTCCAACTCTAAGAGATTCTGATTTATAAGGTCTGAAGTGCAGACCAAGACCAAGAATATATATATGCATTTTGAGACACAGTTTCACTCTTGTTGCCCAGGCTGGAGTACAATGGCATGATCTCGGCTCACTGCAACCTCCACCTCCCGAGTTCAAGCAGTTCTCCTGCCTCAGCCTCCCGAATAGCTGGGATTACAGGCATGAGACACCATGCCCAGCCAAGAATATCTTTGTATTTTTAGTAGAGACAGGGTTTTACAATGTTGGTCAGACTGGTCTCAAACTCCCAACCTCAGGTGATCCGCCCGCCTTGACATCCCAAAGTGCTGGGATTACAGGCATGAGCCACTGTGCCCAGCCAAGAATATCTATTTTTAAATAGCTTTCTACATGATATTGCATGTGGCTTGATTGAAAACTGCTGGAAGTGATCTGGAGGGTCCCGCAGGCTTCAAGGCATGGGTAAGAGAATGGCAGCTCCCAGAATGTAACCATTTACCCTTTCAGACAGCAACCACCCCAGCCTGCCACAGCCTAAGCTAACAGCTGCATCTCTTCCACTCTTTCCCAAGGACCTCATCAGAGCACTTCTGTCCTCATTACCTGGCCCTGCCCACTCACACAATGGAGACTCCCTTGCAAGCTCCCTTGGTTGCTTCATTTTAGCTTGTGAGACTTCAGGGACTCAACTTCCTGAAAAAACTAAATTGAAATACTTCCTCCCTAATAACTTAGGACCCCTTATGGAACTTAGTTCTCTAAGGAGCCAGAAGGAAAGAATAGGAAAGCACTCTGCTCCGTCTTTGATTGGTGGCCACAGATGTGTTATCCCAGGCTCTCAGGTGGTCTCCTAGCTGGGAAATGTAAAATCCAAATATCTTTAGGTCAGAGACGGAACACCTTGGCATCTAAATGCCAGTAACTGCATATGAAGACCTCATGGTACACAGTGGAGGAAGCCATCTTCTAGAACCTGAAGATCCTTGAGCTGAAAAAGGTCAAAGAATGACAGAGAGAAAAAGAAGAGGGCTGTACAACAAGAGTCTCAGTATTTTATTTACCAGTGAGAGTATGAGAAGACTGAGCCTATTCGGGGAACCAATAGGAGCAACCACCATAGTAACTCAGCAAAGGATACAGAAAACCCTCAGGAAATAATTGCCCTAAGGCAGGGGCCAGTGCCTGAACTTATACACAGTAACTCAGTCATTGGAGGAAAGGGATGATTTTGCATATTTTGTAACATCTTTACCCTTGAAACCCAAGGTGTGCCCCAGTGATATGGTCTGGCTGTGTCCCCACCCAAATCTCATCTTGAATTCCCGTGTGTTGTGGAAGGTCCTGGTGGGAGGTAACTGAATCATGGGGGTGGGTCTTTCCCATGCTGTTCTTGTGATAGTGAGTAAGTCTCACTAGGTCTGGATGGTTTTATAAGGGGGAGTTTCCCTGCACAACTCTCTCTCTTTGCCTGCTGCCATCCATGTAAGATGTGACTTGCTCCTCCTTGCTTTCCACCATGATTGTGAGGCTTCCCCAGCCATGTGGAACTGTAAGTCCATTAAACCTCTTTCTTTTGGAAATTGCCCAGTCTCAGGTAGGCCTTTATCAGCAACATGAAAACAGACTAATACACCCAGGGCACCTACCACTTCCAGAGTCCTCTTTTAAGCTATCTTGCTCTTAACACAAGATCCCAAGCCCCAGCAAATGGCCTGGAGTATGAATGTAATCCAAGGGTAGTCAATAGAGGCTAAAGGAGAATGTGAGGTAGCCTAGAACAAGAAGTCTCAAACAGCCAGTGGTGGCTCACGCCTGTAATCCCAGAACTTTGGGAGGCCAAAGCAAGAAGAGCCGGAACTCAAGAGTTCAAGACCAGCCTGGGAAATATAGTAAGACCTCACCTCTACTAAAAATAAAAAGTCAAAATTAGCTGAGCATGGTGGCATGTACCTATAGTCCCAGCTACTTAGGAGGCTGAGGCAGGTGAATCACTAGAGTCTGCATTGACCCATGATCAGACCACTGCACTCCAGCTTGGGCAACAGAGTAAGACCCTGTAGAAAAGAAAAGTGGTCTCAATTAGGGGAGGCCAACTAAGCAAGCCAATCTGATGCCTAAAGAAATTTATTTAACAAATATTTATTGAGCACCAACTATGTTGACATTTAAAAAATCTTATTTAATAAATGCTTCTATTGCATGCATTCTGTGACAGACAATAATTATGTGCTTTATAAATATTAATTCATTTAATTCTCATAACAACTCTATAAGTTAACTACTATTATTTTCTCTTTCTAAAGTAAACTAGAGGTGCAGAAAGACTAAGTAACTTTCCCCAAGGAGTAACAACTAATCAATTAATTATTAAGTGGTAAAGACACTCTTTGATGTATTTGGGATAGATCAATAAGCAAAAGAGACAAAACTCTATGCGCTCCTTAAACTGATCATTTTTGGTTTGGATATTTAAAGAGAGAGTCAGTCGAGTCACACTGGGAGCAGAAGAAGAAAAAAACCAACATGAAAGCCGACAGGGAGGCCATGTGGCAGCAGAGTGTTCACATTAAACACCAGTGAACTGTGGGTGAGGGCCCAGTAGGAGAAGCAAGTCACACAAAGACCTGCCTGTTGTCAGCAATGTCATGAGGACCAGATTCTTCCTACAGCCCCCAAAGGCCAAGGTATGCAGCTGAGTTTTTTATCCTCTCATCCCTACAAGAAGACCACCAGTACTGAAATAATCTGTGGAATTTGTGTTCTTCATATTCTTAAGAGCCTCTGACATTCAGCCCTCTGGTGCCCTAATCCCTTATAAAGTAAGGACTGCACACAGCCAAACCCAAAAAGTCAGCCTGCACAAAAAATCTAGAAAAATTAAAAGCATGAAATTGCACTGCTTTGGGACAAGCACAACCATGGAGTGAGGCACAAAGGTGGGATGACAATCACTTCTGCTTCAGAGAAGTGCAGGGGTGGCACAGAATAATGCCCTTGGGGATCAGCCTCAGTTAACACCAACTCAACAGGAACAGTGGCGGAAGTCCTAGACTTGCAATTTTCCACTTCAACCAGCAGGGGGTGTAGCAGCACATCACTGCATCTTATACATTAAACAGTGGCCCTGTGGCCTTGTTACATTGGTTTCTGTGCGTAATGTCGGGTAGCTTCAATATTATCAACAGGGCTGAGAAGAAAGGCCCTCTCCCTCCACCTGGAGGATAGTGACAGCCGAGAAAGCTGACGTTTCTGAAGTAACATCACAGAAGAAACAAAGCAAAATGGCAGTCATCATGTGGAAACTGAGGATTTTATGAGCACATCTGAGATGCCCCATGGGAACTCTCAGAAACAATTTGGAAGCATTTGACAGGAGGCAACAGCATCTTGTAGTTAAAACAAAAATAATGCTTTGGTTTTTTTCCCCGAGAACCCATTCCAACCTTCAGGTTGATGTGATGTAGGTGAACATGAATAATTTTTTGATTTTCCCTTGTCTCACCTCAGTTAATGCTGTGCTACATGGAGAAGGCTGTGTTTATTAAAGCTGAGCCAAATCACATTGATCCTCATTCTCACCTCTGCTGTGTCTCAGGAAGCTACATTCCACAGCACTGAGTCAACTTGATGCTGGTAGGGAACACTCGGCAGGAAGCTTCGGCAATTCCATGCAAGTCAGAAAGAGTATTTAGCAAGGGCTGGCTCGTTGGAATGTGGTCCATTAGGCAGGAGAGTCAGCCAGGGTCAGAATCGTAAGGCCTTCAGAGGTGGAAAGGTCCATAGGAATTGGCCTTCCCTCACATCACAGACAAGGGAACTGATGAGATTTTATGTACTCACTGCATGAATTTCACACAACCATCCCTTCCCCCATATCAAGATTTACCAACTCCTGCTACTCTCGCCAAGAAGAGGGCCAACCCTCCCAGCACCCTAAGCAAATTGGCCTCCTCTCATCTTTTTCCTCCAGTTAAGTGTTCAGGGCAATAACTTGGGAAAGCTTATTTTTGACCAGAAATTCCAGCCTAACTTAATGATTTGTATGGTCTTCATCATGGCAAGGTCCCAAGACGTTGCAAGATTAATAATTACGATGATGGTGATGATGATGATGATGATAAAGAAGAACAGCAATAATGACAGTAGCAACATTTGAACTGGGCACTATACCAGTTACTTTATATACATTCCCTCACTGCATGTTCACCAGCACTCTTCAGAAATAAATATTATTCTCATAGTACCGATAGAAACACTGAGGTTCAAAGTCAAGATATACACTCCAAGTCGCCAAGTTATTAAGTAAGAAAGGGAAGATTTGTACCCAGATCTGTCTGACTCTGAAGCGCATCTCTCCTTACCTCTTGTTAGATGCAATTCAATACCCACCTTCTCATTTCAGGAAGGAAAGGGAGATCAGGTGTGCAGGAGGCTGAACATACTGCACAAGAAGGCCATTTCTACCTCCGTTCTCTGTAACTGGTTCCCACTGGCCAGTTCTGTCCGCCTCCCACCTTCTTAGAGGTCCCAAGCATTTTCTATAGACTGGTAGGAAAACTGGGGAAGTTAAAAATCTTCTTAGGAAAATATTAGCCATTTATTCAGTGGGAAAGAAAACCTAGGGGCAAAAAGAGCCTAGAGAGTCAGTCTTGAGGAAAATCAAGTCAACCACATTCACAATCCTATTCATTTTCTAACCCATTTAAATGAAATTCTAATTGCATAAAACAACTAATTTTGCTCATTAAGGTTCAATTAAATTCATCTGAAACTCAGGATAATGGCATTGTTGTTGAACAGCCATATTAAAGATGAAACATAATCTCTCTTGACTCCATTTCCTTTGACAAAATAAAGTTCAGCTGCTAATGAGCCCACGATACCAGGCTTCATTTATAAACGGCAACGAAGGGTGCCAGTTTTTGAACAGCAGTTTTTTTCTAAATTATCATCATCAACAGCCATTTCCTTTGTTACCAAAATACACAGAAATGATTACGAGGCCTTTTTTCTTATTATGGCTTTGATTTCAGGGGAAAAATATGAAATGAATAGTTGCATAATCATATAACAGTAAAGTCACACACTGGAAGTCCATAGGGGGCGGCCTCAAAGCCTTGATGCAGGGCATTCTATGGGCTGAGCAGACATTTCAATTTCCAGCCTTTCAGGTCTCAGATAATCCCTCCCCTAGAGTCTAAATCTCTTTGTTTCAGGGCAAACAAGAAATGCTTATCTCTACTTAGGTGGCCCATACCCCTATATTTTTATAGCCTCAGGAAAGAACCTATTTGCTCTCTAGAGTCAAGGAAGCAAGAAAGAGTCTGTCTAGTGTGAGTCTGCCTTGGCAGGCAGCCTTGGCAGCTTCTGGCACATCTGGCCCCTTCTATGGGCAGCCATCAGGATGGCAGGAGACTGCCATGCTCCTTCTCAGGGCCTTGCTGTGTTCACAGCTAACCTCACCTGGCAGAGTGCCTGTGCCTGTCAGCAGTACTGCCACTCTCTAACCCAGAGATGTTAATCTCGTGGCCAAAGTCAAAGTGAAGGCCATCAGCCCCTAGCCCAGTGTATTAGTCACAGTTCTACATAAAAACAGAACCAATAAGGTATATATAGATAGATACAGGTGGTATAGATAGATATAGATGATTAGATAAAGACATATACATATATATATGAGAGGGGATTTATTAGGGGAATTGGTTGTGCAATCAGGGAGGCTAAGTCCATAATATGCTGCTTGCAAGCCAGAGAACCAGGGAAACCAGAAGTGTGGCTCAGTCCAAGTTTGAGGCCTGAAAACTGAGGGGCCACTGGTACATGTCCCAGTGTCTGAAGGCCAGAGAACCTGCAGTTCTCATGTCCAAGTGCAGGAGAAGCTGGGTGTCCCAACTCCAGAAAAGAGAGAGCAAATTCATCTTTCCTTTGCCTTTTCATTCTATCTGAGCCCTCAGCCAACTGGATGGTGCCCATTCACATTGGGTGAGGGAGTATATTAGTTTGTTCCCATGCTGCTAATAAACACATAGCCGAGACTCAGTAATTTATAAAGGAAAGAGGTTTAATGGACTCACACTTCTACATGGCTGAGGAGTCCTCACAATCAGAGCAGAAGGCAAAAAAGGAGCAAAGGCATGTCTTACATGGTGGCAGGCAAGAGAGTGTGCACAGGGGAACTGCCCTTCATAAAACCATCAGATCTCGTAAGACTTATTCACTGTCAGGGGTACAGCACAGGAGAAGACCTGCCCCATGATTGAATTACCTCCCACCAGGTCCCTCTCACAACACATGGAAATTATAGGAGCTAAAATTCAAGATGAGATTTGGGTAGGGACACAGCCAAACCATATCAGAGGAAGTCCTCTTCACTCAGCACACTGATTCAAATGCCAGTCTCTTCCGGAACACTCTCACAGACACAGCCAGAAATAATGCTTCACCAGCTAACTGGCTATCCCTTAATCCAGTCAAGTGGCACCTAAAATCAACCATCACACCAGTGAGAGCATAAGTCTGGCCAAGTGGCATTCAATCAGGCAAGTGTCTGGTATTTAACCAAGCTTAGTGAGGGTCTGATATGTGCAGGAAATATGGAGAAAAATCAGGCCTGTGGAGCATGGCATGAATAGAGCATATAAGAATGCAGGTCCACAATCCTTTATCCAAAACACTTGGAGCTAGGTTTGTTTTGTGTGAATTCAGAATTGTTCAGATTCTAGAAAGGCCTACCAAATACCATATATTGCCTAACACCTCATGTGAATATTCTGTAGTGGCGTGTGTGAATATTTACACTAAATGAATGAATAAAAAATGTAAACAGTCTCATAACAGTTCAGATAAGGTCATTTTGCTCCTAAATGAATTATGACAATTTTTCCAGAAGCAAAGGAAGACCCACCTAGGAGGCAAATAAAAAGGGGTTCGATCTGAAATATGATGAATGACTGGATCTATTTGACTCCACCTTCTGGAGTCCGCTTGCACGCTGGAAGAAACACAGATGCAGTGAACTGAGAGGTGTTAACCTTACTGGAACCCCTGGACTGCTACAGGTAGAATATGAAAGGCCTATTTCTGAGTGTGGGGCCAAGGGATTTGACTTTCTCCAAAGAGCTGCTGCAAGAGGGTTGTGTCCAGGTTCTGGGGCTGCTGGAGCTAAGGACCAGACTCCCCCACACTTAACTTTCCAGGGCAGCTCTGTGGCCAGTGTGTGCCTGTCCTCTTTGTAGCCTGTCTTCCACTGAAAAGACCCACCACCCCCACTAGCACAATCAATCACACACCTGGCCCAATTAACAGAAAGCAAGTCCATATTTGGCCAACTGTATAGCCTTTGCAAATGGGTGAGTATACTAAATAATATATTCAAAAGAAATCTGCATACGCAAGAATATATATTCTTATGAAAATATTCACCTAATGCCTCTTAGTCTTCAGGAGCTATGACAGAAACACATAGAATTTTTTTTTTAATCTTGCATTTTTTTTTTTTAATGCTGTAATAGGCCCAGCATAGTGGCTCACACCTGTAATCCTAACACTTTGGGAGGCCAAGGTAGGCCCAGGAGTTTGTGACCAGCCTGGGCAACATGGCAAAACCATCTCTACAAAAAATACAAAAATTAGCTGGGTGAGGTGGCATATGCCTACTTAGGAGGCTGAGGTGGGAGGATCACTTGAGCCTGGGAGGCAGACACTGCAGTAAGCCAAGATCACCCCACTGCACTCCAGCCTGGGCAACAGAGCAAGAGCTTGCCTGAAATACAAAAAATAAAATAAAATGCTATAATATATGGAGATAGAATGAATACTGTTCAGTGAAAACTAAGAAGTTAATTGTGGAATTAGATAGCAATGGCGGCTGTATGACCTTGTGAACATACTAAAAACTACTTGATTTTACATTTTAAAAGGATGAATTTTATGGTATATGGATTATCAATTTAAAAAAAACCTAAATAGCTGAAAGTTAACTGTGAAATGACTTTCAGCTCCACTGCAGTCCTATGACCACACTGAGACCTATCACCCCTGGCATCTCAAATGTAGAAATCTGAAACCAATGCCCCTCCCTCAGACCCTGCCTCCTGATGAAAGACCTTTCAGCCGTCCTCCTGCTATATCTGCTGAACATTGTCTTCGTTTTCTATTGGTGCCGTAATGATTAAATTTAGTGGCTTAAAACAATATGCATGAGTTTTCTTACAGTTCTGGAGGCCAGACGTCTGAAATCAGTTTCACTGAGCTCACGTCAAGATGTCAGCAGGGCTGGTGCTGTACTGAGGCTTCTGGGAAACAATCTGTCCCCTTGCCCTTCCAGCTTCTAGGAGCCACCTACATTCCTTGTTTCTGGCCCTTTCCTCTATCTTCAAAAAAGATCCCTTCCACCCCATGTCTGTCTTTGTCATGACCCTCCTGCTTCCCTCTTAGGAGGAACTTTGTGATTCACACTGAGCCCACCCAGATAATCCAGGATAATCTCCTTATCTCAAGCCTTTAACTTAGTCACATCTACAAAGTCTCTTTCTGCCACGTAAGGTAACACGCACAGGCTCTGGGATGAGGCTACAGACATCTTTGGGAGCCATGATCCAGTCTCCTACGGCCTTCCACTTCCTAGAGGTTCCTCTCTTTTCTCCCAGTCAGTCCCCTCTTGACATCAACTACCTTTCTTATCCAATACAGAAACTGAGTGGAAAGAAACTATTCTCTTTCCAGCATCTTCAGTTCTTTCACACTCTTTTCCTTACACCAAACCCAGCTGGATGCCCCCTCCTGGAACAATTCTATAATCTGCCTTCTCTGTTCTTACAATCAGGCAATCAGTCTTCCGGATAAAATCTCCCCTTTCCTGTGTGAAACCAGCAACTCCATCTCTGCTCCTAATCCCTTTCCCTCCCTTCAGCATTCCTCCAGAAATTATTCTGTTTAGATCCTCCATCTCTGCCCTTCAACTAGATCCTTTCCCTTAGAAATGAATACTTTATCCTACCAAAAAGAAAAAGTAGCCAGGCACAGTAGCTCACACCTGTAATCCCAGCACTTTGGGAGGTTGAGGTGGGCAGATCAGTTGAGGTCAAGAGTTCAAGACCAGTCTGGCCAACATGGTGAAACCCTGTCTCTACTAAAATACAAAAATTAGTTGGGCATGGTAGTGCATGCCTGTAATCCCAGCTACTCGGGAGGCTGATACAGGAGAATCCCTTGAACCCGGGAGGCACAGGTCGCAGTGAGCTGAGATCATGCCACTGCACTCCAGCCTGGGCGACAGACCGAGACTCCATCTCAAACAACAACAACAACAACCAACCAACAAAGAAAAAGCTAGGACTTCTCGTTTTTCCCTGGCTAAGTAAAATTTAAAATCCTGGGCATAGGACAACAAATAATCCTAAGAGAACTACAGAACGTTGAAGGAAGAAAGCAGACTAACAAAAGGCTTCAGGATTTAAGGAATCTGTGTGAACAAGGCTGAGTTCTCTGGGTTTTCTTTTTATCTCCTATATACCTTGGATTGAAACTGGAATATCCTGTAAATGGCAACAACCAACAATCAAACAAAATTTCAAAAGAAAAAAGCCCCAGGAAAAGTCTGTTAATGTCTAGTCAACGAACAGGGAAAGGAACAATCCCACAAAACCAAAGCGCTGACAATGCCCCTCCTACCCCTGTCAAACACAGTGCGTGTCCCCTGCTTCCACAGTGTCAGTGAAGACCACACGGGAAGTCTGGGATTCCCCTCCACACTTGGTGGCAGCAAGTGACCCAGGACAAGGCTTCCCTCCCCACCCCCCAGCACTGTGTTGCTGGACTGCATGTGGGGTTCTGCACTCCATTCTCCCAATTACATACCCTTACTAGGAGTTGGTAACGTTTTCTTTTTGCTTTGACTACTGCTTCTTTTTGAAACATTTTCTTCCCTTGCTGTCCAGGAAACCACAGCATCCTGGGTTCCCCATCTCACTGAGCTTTTCAGCCCCTGCACACAGGATCCTCTTTTTCTACTCAACTATGTTTAGCCATTCTCTAGGGTTCTAATCTCTGGTCATTTCTTTTCTCATGTGACATGTCTTCTCTCTAACTAGCCTGCCCTCCATTCCCCTAAATTTTTACTTACTTAAAAAAAAAAAAAAAAAAAGTTGAAACAAGAAGAATGAATAAGCCTGGAAAATAAGGATTAAAAATGAAAAAAAAGTCACATTCATTGAAGTGTAATTTATACATAGTTCATCCATTTTAGTGTTAAGTTCTATGAATTTTGACAAACATATGCAGTCTTGTTACTGCCATCATAATCAAGATAAAGAATATCTCCATCACCCCCAAAATGTTCCCTTACATCCTTTGGTGTTATCCTTTCCCCCGACTCCAGTCCTTGGCAACCACTGGATCTGTTTTCTGTCTCTATAGTTTTGCCTTTGCCAGGAGGTAATTTTCCCGTACATATTTACATCTATCAATATAGTGCCTTTCACATTCATATCTCTAATGTTAACCTTTCTTTTGAGCTTCAGACTCACCTCTCCAATGTCTCGTTTGGGTCAGATTGAGGATCTTTTCTTCTTCATGCCTTGAGAAGGTGGAGTGATTCAAAAGTTACTCAACCTCTGTGAGTTTTAGTTTTATTCCATACAAGAGGGTGATGGTACTTATTTTACTGATTCATTGAGGGGGTTAAATAAGATAAATGCCACCTAGGAGATGACAGGCTGTGTGTACACAACAGATGCTCAATGCATAATTAACCGGCTGCTTTTGATGAAGTTTCATTTTCTCAAAGGGACCTCAAAGTTGCCTGGCCACCTTCAGATAATGAAGCATGGGGTTTCTGAGTCATAGGCCAACTTGCTGGAGCATTCAGGCCTCATCAGAGACTAGAATCATTCTTCCCACTGGCCAGTGCTATCTATGTGTTCCTATAACATGTCGGGTGAGAGGATATGTAACTCTTCAGATAACTACTCATCTGAATTCTCAGAAAGACTTTGCAGTACAATTGAGTCTTGCAACCAACCAATTACTTCATGTAATGAGAATGCCTCAGGATCTCTGGTTAGCTTCAAGTTTATGGGGCTGATTTATATCTTAAATGAAGATTGTTTCATTTCAGATTCCTTTTACTTAAAGGCAAAAATAAAGCACAATGTTATCTTGCAGCAGATACTACTCTAATGATTATTCATGAGGCCTCCAGGGCATTTAGAGTAACATGTGCATGAACGGCCTTGTTTCACATTGGATGGGTACAGGGAGAGGTGGCAGACCCATCCACTCCTACACACTTTTGTATTCTAAGTCACCATGTTTTCACATACTGTGACCCAGCAGCAATGTGTAATAAATTCTGAGAAGTCATGTGATACTTCAGTGGATGCTTCTCAATTTCTCTCTGGTTGAACTAAAAAAAAAAAAAAAAAAGAAGAAAGAAAGAAAAAAAAAGAAAAGTCCTTTAATAAAAGTAAACTGACAAGCATCACATTGTTCTCATTTAAAACACACAAAAAGGAATTAAAATGTTATGATACATGCCAGGCCGTTTTTACTAATCCCTTAGCCTCCAGAGAAAGGGCTTCCAATTAGTATTACATTAGAATTGTCACAGCTAAGCAATTCTTTTTAATACTAGAAGGACTTTAGCTGATTTTATGCTACACATATACACTAAAAATGCAGTTAGTATAAAGCAAAAGAATTAAAATTACAATTGAGGTGCCACACAGTAAGTGAAAAAGGTTTAACGGTCTGTCTGGTCATAGAGCTAATAACCACTTTATGCAGAATGCAGTGAAACAAAGGTGCCTTTCTCAATAACCAGAGTGCATCTGTGGCCAGCACTATTTTGCTAAGGCCATATACAGCTGTACTTGGTTACAGGCACATTTGTTAAGTGAGACTATAAAAAACAGCTGTATTTGAGATGGTTCAGACCTCTGCACATTTTCTCCCTGTGGCAGCCAATCAGAATCTTGCTGACAGGCAAACTTGTACAGAACGAATGATCCCATTTAGATTAATTCCTCTTAATGCCTTACCCAGGCCTACTTTCCTGGCATATCATGGAGAGCAGGTCAGTTCCATTCAAAACCTGGAGATAGAAAATTCAAGCTTGATTAGTTGATAAAATATACGACTATACTGGTAGAGAATGTGGAGTGCTCAGTCTCTGTAAAAATAAGGCTGGTGCTCTACCCCAGCTCAGAGTTCAGACACAAGGCACTCTGCAAAATAAGCACCCAGCCAGAGAGCAGTCTATGGAACTGGGTTTTAGCTGCGGCTCTGTCCTTACTGTTTTGGTCTTCACTTTCCACCCAGGACCAGGATACACCCATACCTTTTGCCATAAAACAACTCTGAAATGCCGTCCCAATCCCTGGCTCTGGGCTTTTGCCCATAGGATGTTAACCAACACCCCAGGTCGCTGAAATGTGCTTACCTGGCTGTGATTGCTTGCTCTCCTGCCTCTGCCATAGACATGAGAAGAACATACCTGGGCTGCCCACTGGGCCCACTAGAATGATAGGAGACCAATGGAGCAGGTGTGTGAGCTAGTCCATGCCAAGCTCAGCTGTCCAGCCAAGCCCTGCCCAGATGAGTAGACCCATGAGAGAGATAAATGCTTTCTGCTGCAGGCCACTAAGATTTTGCAATTTTGCAATTGTTTGTAATGCAGCAAAATGGTGGCCCTAGTTAACTGAAGCAGTCGCCAAAACTGCCTGCCCTTGGGCATCCCTTTTCCTATCTGTCCTCCAGGTCTCATTGACACAATGAAGGAGGGACTGGAGGAACTCTAATTCCTACTAAGGACAGCTGCAGACCAGGAATCCTGGGACAAAAGGTGACCAGACTCAAGGGTCTGAGATCCACTCAGGGCCTAGATGGAGTTGAGGAAAATGATTCCACTGGTACTGACATGGGCAGGCAAGGGACTTTATCTCAAAAAATATTGCCATGAATGCGCCACAACCATGGAAACAGTCAGCGATAGAAGGAGGGTCTGAAAAACTTGGGCCGCAGCATGTCCTGATAGCCAGCTCTCCAACAAACTTGGTTTTCTATTGGTTTAAACCCAGACAAATAAGTAAGTCAGAGACAGGACTGGAGAAAATGGAAATCTTTATTTTTAAACACTAGTACATTTTCAGGCTGCTTTAAAAAAGAAAAAATCATGTTACATTAGTTCAAAACTATGCATCAAAGCATATTTATTTAAACTCTAATTTTACAAACACATAATGAAAGAAACATATATTTTATAAATATCTACTCAGAATATGTATTATGAAAAAAAGTGTTTAAAAATAACAGCCCCAGATCTCCCTCTTTAAATATATAAAATTCGCATACAATTCATAAGAATTCTTTCTCAAGAGCCAAAACTTTCATTTCACAAAGGCCAACAACTCAGTTCCCATTAGACACAATCAAAAGTAATAGGAATATTTAAAAATGTAAAAGTTCTGTACAAGGGAAATACAGATAGCACATGGGTAAATCTCATTAGCATACATGCCATTTGTGTTTTAAAAATGTTTTATAAAAACTGCCATTTAAAACAAATAAGTGAGAGTCCTTCCCTGACTGTGGAAAATATATAAATTATCGCCCTCCCCGCCGGGTACCAAGGCGCCACCTGCTGGAGTTGGAGGGAGAGGTCCCCGTGTGTTTCCTGACAAGGGGCAAGGCCGCACATGGGGACCTGCCTCCTCTGTGGCGGTGGCTTTTCCTAGTGGGTGATTCACTAGTATTTCCTTTTACTTAGAAAAATTCTTTGGGATCATAGAAGACAATTCCTCACAAGTGAAAGTAAGACAAGAGACGATTTCAGATTGCGGCATCCAATTAATAATGTATATTTTGTATTTTTGGTGACCAAACTCTGGAAACCTGATTTACCACTGTCAGAGACACGCCCCGTCACCTATGCCAGCAAAACTCATGGCACAGCCCCAAGGTTGTCCCTTCATCTTCTCTCTTCCAACCCAAGCTGCTCTGTTGCCTGCAGCAATGTACAGAGACTATTGTCTCTTCTGACACTTCTTCTGGAAGGAGCTCTTCAAAAAAGTGCGGTACACAGGGTCGGCCACATATTCGTTCTTAAACCTGGAGCTCAGCACTCTTTGTCTCTTTCGCTCCCCTTGGATAATGTCTGCTCCATAAAATGTGTCTTCAAATCGCATGTCAGAGGCTGTGGACTAAAAGCAGCTGGTGTTACATTGCAAAACGGCACGGCATTTGATCTTCAGAAGACTGGACAAAGGTCTGACTCCGTTAGCTGGGGTTAGGGTGCAGATGCCCCAGTTACTAGCTCAGGCTAGAAGGGCCCCAGGCATGGCTTTGGGCTTTCCCTCACCTCTCCCACCCAAAGTGGGGGGCTCCATTTAGCCCCACTTCCTCCAGGGCCTCCCTACCCACCACTCCTAGGGATCTTCCCCAAACCAAAGCAGGATAAAAGGCTTCTCATTTTTAACTTCCCTCATTTCTCATCTCCCCTCTGGTTCTTGCCCAACAAGGTTTTCGACAAATGTCAACCGTCATCTCTAAGTTACCTTTACTCCTACTTAGCTTTGGGCCTCTGCCCCACCCCTTCCCTGAAACTGTTCTTGCTGAAGTCCTGGTTGCTAATTCCTGTGACACCTTCCTATCGCTAAACTGACTTGACGATTCTGCCAACTAACTACTGCTTAAAGCTCTCTTCTCCATCACTTTGTAAACCCATTCTCCTGCTTCTCCTTCTCTGGCTGCTCATTTTTGACGTCTCAGGGGTTCCCCTTTTTAACTATCTGCTCAACTACGAAGCCCTAAGGCTTGGCATTGGGGCTTCTCCTCTCCACTCCTGTTCCCCGGGCCTTTGTGCCCACACCCCTGGCTTCAGTGCCTGTGCAGAGGCTCACATCTCCTGTGCCAGCTCAGGCCTGTAAGTGCATCTGCCCAGCAGGCATCACAAAGTCCCTGTCTCAGAGGCCCTTCAAATCAACCTGTCCTAAATTGAACTGAGAGCCTTCCTTCTTTATCGCTGTCCTTCCTACCTTCCATAAAAGGCGCCATCTACCCCCATGCACCCAGTTACACTGGCCAGAAACCTGAAGTCACTATAGGCATTTCCCCACCATGTCCAGGATTCCTCCTGCATGTACCTTGAAGCACTTCAGCCTTTCTTCTTGATCCTTACTGACCCTATGGGGCAGGCCCTCACACTTCCTCTCCAAACCACTGCAATATATGCTGTACCTCCAACCTATTTCCCACAGTACCACAGGAAGAAAGCTCTCTAAAAGCCGTCTTATGATAAGGCTCTACATGATCATATGCCCTTGCTTATAATTTCCCAACAGCCTACTGCCTTCAAGATGACATCCCTACTTCCTGGGCTAGACCTACATACATAAGCTGGCCAGAAGCCTGCTCCATGCTCTGCTCAGACAGCATCAGTTGCAGGTCCTGGCCATACTTGCCTGGTTCAGGGCCCCACGCTTCTCTGTCTTTGGACGCACTGTTTCATTTCTGTGAAAGTCATTCTATTCTACAGTTTCTGCCCTCAGCAAGCTTAAGGGTCCTTCTCTGGGACTTTTGTGGCCCTGACACATCCACTCAGTAGGATGAGGGCAGTGGTAGAGATAAGGGGCAGGTAAGTTTCTCCCCATCAGAGGAACCTCATAAAGGTAAGGATATTAGGGGCTGTGTACCCAAATTTATATATATTCCCCACAGCAAACAATGTGCCTAGTACTTGGCTTTGCTGTTCAGTGTTTGCTGCGTAAGGGCGTGTGGGCTTTTTCTGTGATACTCAGGTAAAGCCTAATGTCTATAGTAGGCACTATTTTTGCTTCCCAATTCCCTACTATCTTGCCTCCTTAAAATGCAGCTGTTTCCACTGAGGTGGGTGACTTCTGATGACATCAACACATGGCACATTTCACTGTGCTGAGACCGCTTCCCCTGGCTGCTGGCAGAGGCAGAGGTGAAAGACGCGTTAGGACTTGAAAACACAAGGTCCATGGTAAGAGAAAAATAAGAAAACAGCTGCAAGGAAGCCTAAAGACAAAAAATGGACCCAAGGGCAAAGCTGTGCATGTTTCCAGCCCGTTCATGGGATGGTTACCCAGAGTAACAGGCCACCTTCACAGCGTCCCCCAGAAACTACCTAGTTTCACTTGGGAAGAAAACGAAATCACTATGGGCTGGTTGGGTTCCCTGTGCCATTAGGAGAAAACACTTTTGTTTCATTCATTCTTGGCAAAATACTTCCTCTGAGTAATCTTTCACTTTTATAAGTGCTAAAGTTATCAAAGAAGAAAATAAAACATCTATGAAACTGTTGGCACTGTGCAGAAACAGCAAAAGTCAGCCTCTCAAACACAATAATAAAACCGATTTACCAGGAGCGCTAGCTAATTATGCACTGTTGCTATGGTTATTCTCTGAGACAATAAAAGGTAATGGGGCTGTTTCTGAAGTGAGTGGAAAAGAACCCCACACAATCACTAAGGTGGACTGCTGGCTCTTTTGAACAATTTCTCCCCCGGTCAGCGTGTGTCTGGGTGAGCCAAAGTCATTAAAACACAAAGCCTCCTGACAAGGGCTGCTAACCTCCCTCCTTAAAAAACGAAAAAAGACATTTCTAACCATAAAATATCTTTTATCAGTGAGTTTTCCAATTAGATTTGTTTTGTCAACTGGAAAAAATATAGCAATCATGGACAGATTAACCAAGGGCCTGAGGGCTATGCACCAACCCGAAGGAGAGGTAGGCTGGCTGCAACAAGACCCCGCACGTCTTTTATTCAATAACAACAGAGATGGCCAACAGGATTTAGTGACTGTGAGCCTTTGTTCCTGAAGATATTTTCTACTTGGCTCAGCTGCTCAGCATAGCAGGCTGCATCAGAGAGTGTGGATGTGATTTATATATTTTCACTGTTTTTTTTTTAATTAAAAATTTTCTGAGAATAAAAAAAAAAAGGAATCTTGGTGAGCTTGTTCAGTGAAAAAGACCTTAGAAAACCCAGGAGCTGTGTTCAGAGACAGCCACAGGGGAAGGCATCCTGATATCTGAGCGAAATCTACTGTGAAACAGAGATTGTGATCAGAGTATTAAAGCAATGAGCTTTCTTCTAATGTGATTAAGAAATAGTATTTGAAATCTACAAGACTCAGCTGGTAGGATGCTAAGTCATACATGGATTAGAAAATGAAACACCTAAGAGACTTCCAGAGGCTACCTACTCCACTCCCCACCCTCTAAATCTCTAGATGCTGAAAACGGAAAAAAAAGAGCAGGAGAGGAGAGGAGAGTAAGGAAGGGAAGAGGGGAGTCTGAGGAAGATAAGAATACAGAACAAGAGGAAGCTATCTCTACTATTTCAAAAAGGAAAGCTTTTCTCAAAAGATTTCAAGGTCTCAGAACAGTGACAAGTCACATCAGGTTTTTAGGTCTTCACTAAGATTTGGCTGCTATCTTTACAACAGGAATATTTAATTTTTTCTTTACTTGTCATTATTATCTAGTGGTTACTCTATTTACAGGTGTGTGGGTCCCCTCTGAGCCACATTTCTCACTGAGTGGGTAGGAATACCACCACTCTTCTTGACGATTTCACGTTGACAGACCTTCCTCTGAAGGATGCAGCTGAGAGGAAAGTCAGTTCCCACCTGATGCAGTTACTCTGCTGTCAGGATCCCATCTGATGGGGAAAAAAGCTGCATATACAACTGAACATTTAAGGCAAGCTTGTCCAGTCCTGGCCTGCTGCCCAGGATGGCTTTGAATGCAGCCCAACACAAATCTGTAAACTTGCTTAAAACATTATGAGATTTTTTGCAATTTTTTAAAAAATAGCTCATCAGCTATAGTTAGTGTATTTTATGTGAAGCTCAAGACAATTCTTCTTCCAGTGCGACCCAGGGATGCCAAAAGATTAGACATCCCTAATTTAAGAAAACCCTTGGTTTTTCTAAAATAACCAAATAATCTATAGTTACTCTATCACTGCAGACAAGTATATTGTAAGCATGTACTAAACTGAAAGTGTCAAGTATTCAGAAAAAAAATTCACTTCAGTCAGAAAAACCTCGTCCATTCAAATTTCTCTATTTAGGATTTATCATTTCACAGATGCAACAGATATAATTCTAAATGAATAAATCTGACTTCATTTTAGGGTCCACTAAATATTTTATGATACAATAATATAAAGCCAAAATTATTGTGAATTATATTTTTCAACAACTTCAGTTTTGATTATTTGTCTGTGTTTATCTTTTAATGGTATGTGAGGGCATCAAACTAATATTTCCCTTTTTAAAAACTGCTTTAGTATTCCCACAACTAGCATTTAGGCTTTGTTTATCCCCTTTATTATGAAAGTCAGAGTTTAGCTGAATTATGTGTTGACACAAACATCAGTGACTTTCTGAGACAGAAGTTAGTCAATCCATGATAAACCTATAGAAGAACAGATAGACATTCACTTACGCTGAGTCCTCTTTGATCTACTCCTGAATACTTTCTTTTAATGTTGCTTCTACTAACAAGAGTGCAAATGCCTTGATGGTATCTTTCTTTGCTCCTGGTGCTCTGCACAGAGCACATATTCAGTAGCTATTTTTGTGCACCAATAAATGTTAACACAAAGAAATATCATTTGACTTCATTAGAAGAAAAGGCACATGCATTCATTCCCTGATTTTGGCTGAATCTGAAGTTTGCATTCAATTAAGTTTCACTAAGGAAAAAGTTGCATTGGCTTGCTTCATAATTAATCCAAAACCCAAGTATGTTTCTGCCAGGCTTGGGAAACATGAGGTGAGGACAAGGAATTCACTTGGCAGGTCTCCAAGTGGCATCTGCCAGCACTTACAAAACGAGCTTTCACTCTCTTGGGTAACTCTTCATCTAAAGTGTAGATGTCCTCTCTCTTCATTGCTATCTGGGATCCATCTTCAAACTCAACCTTATGAAAAGTAAGATAACATGATACACATTAAAAAGCAGTATTGACCATTTTAAAGGTTCCAATTAACTACATAAAAAGATGAAAAAGACTCAAGCAGAATAAACAAGGGAACCAGCCAACAACCAAGGAAGTAAGAAGACTTCTTTCCCTTGTTAAACTAAGTACAGGCCTGGTGCAGTGGCTCACGCCTGTAATCCCAGCACTTTGGGAGGCCAAGGAGGGCAGATCATGAGGTCATCTCCAACTGGCCAATATGGTGACCATCTGGCCAATACAGTGAAACCTCACCTCTTCTAAAAAATACAAAAATTAGCCAGGTGTGGTGGTGCGCGCCTGTAGTCCCAGCTACTCAGGAGGCATGGCAGGAGAATCACTTGAATCCAGGAGGGGGAGGTTGCAGTGAGTCTCCATCTCAAAAATAAATAAATAAAATAAGTACACAATACATTTAAAACAGGCCAAAATTTTTGTAAATGAGTGTCTTGGAATATGGAAAATGAAAACTTTGCCTGGCAAAACAAAAACAAAGAAAAGTAGCTGCTGGTCGGGCGCGGTGGGTCAAGACTGTAATCCCAGCACTTTGGGAGGCCGAGGCAGGTGAATCACGAGGTCAAGAGATCGAGACCATCCTGGTCAACATGGTGAAACCCCGTCTCTACTAAAAATACAAAATTAGCCAGGCATGGCAACGCATGCCAGTAATCCCAGCTACTCCGGAGGCTGAGGCAGGAGAAATCGCTCCAACCCAGGAGGCAGAGGTTGCGGTGAGCCGAGATCACGCCATTGCACTCCAGCCTGGGTAACAAGAGCGAAACTCCATCTCAAAAAAAAAAAAAAAAGTAGCTACTGATCAAATGGAAATCACAAAACATGAGACTGTGGGAAATTTAGCATTAAGATGGTTTGGGTCTGTTAACACCATTGATTTCTTTAAGAGGTTCTGACAATGTAACCAGAAGAAATGTTTCTCTCTGTGAAAGAAAATACAACATATTTCCTTTTTTTTTTTTTTTTTTTTTTGGAAACAGGGCCTTACCCTGTTGCTTAGGCTGGAGTGTAGTGGTCTGATCTTAGCTCACTGCAACCTCAACCTTGCAGGCTCAAGCAATCCTCTCATCTCAGCCTCCTGAGAAGCTAGAACCACAGCCATGCGCCACCACCGCCCAGCTGTTATTATTTCTTTAAGTAGACACAAGGTCTTACTAGACTCAAGCACTTCACTTTGGCCTCCCAAAGTGTTGGGACTGCAGATAAACAGCCCGGGCTGTTTACTCTTATATAATAATCATCCCAGATAAAATAATTTCTCCAATTATCACAGAGCTTGAACTTTCAAAACACACTTTTGTCAAATTCAATCAAATGCCATCAAAGGAGGTGGGAAAATCTGTTTCTCAACTTTCTAACATGTAAACCTAATCAATGTGTGAAAATACATCATCATCTAAAACAAAATGTTTAAAACTTTTTTCACACTAACCAAATGGAAGCAAATAATTTCATAATCAGTTTTTTCAACATTTTAAAAGGTTTTATCAAAGAAAAGGTAAACGACACCAGTTAACAGAAACCTAGAGTACCCTGGTTAAGGTTGGTTTAGGTTTAATCGAACATGAACTCACCTAGCAGAAAACACAAGGGATGCCATCAGGTAGAATACCTAGTATGTTCTAATTCTCAACCACATAATATTTTTGTCCCTAAATTTTGTCTGAAATTTTCACTTTTAAGAAATGAAAATGGCCGGGCGCCATGGCTCACGCCTGTAATCCCAACACTTAGGGAAGTCAAGAGATCAAAACCATCCTGGCCAACATGGTGAAACCTCCTCTCTACTAAAAAATACAAAAATTAGCTGGGCGTGGCGGGGCTTGCCTGGAGTCCCAGCTACTAGGGAGGCTGGGGCAGTAGAATTGCTTGAACCTGGGAGGCAGAGGTTGCAGTAAGCCAAGATCGCGCCACTGCACTCTAGCCTGACGCCTGGCAACAGAGCAAGACTCTGTCAAAAAACAACAACAATAACAACAACAAAAAAGAAATTAAAATATGCTTGTACTTCTAGTCAAAAGGCAAGTTAAATCACACAGCTGTGTTATGTTAAAAAGAATCTAGAGCTTAAAAAAAGTACATTTTTTTTTTGTTTTTTTGCGGGGGGGTTGAGACAGAGTTTTGGTCTTATTGCCCAGGGTGGAGTGCAATAGCATGATCTTGGCCCACCTCAACCTCCACCTCCCAGGTTCAAGCTATTCTTCTGCCTCAGCCTCCTGAGTAGCTGGGATTATAAGCGTGTGCCACCACACCAGGCTAATTTTAATTTTTTTAGTAGAGACAGAGTTTCACCACATTGGCCAGGTTGGTCTTGAACTCCTGACCTCAGGTGATCCACCCACCTAGGCCTCCCAAAGTGCTGGGATTACATGCGTGAGGCACTGTGCCGGCCACACTTATTGTTTAATTAACAGAATGTCCAACTGATAGCTGCACTTTGAATTAAACGAACACCCTCTTAAGCTTGGGTGGATGATAACATTAACTGGCCACATCTGTGCCAATGCATTGGTTTACCTTTGCTGAGACGGCCAGGTGGGTATGTCTCAAAGGCAAAAGTTACCAATTTGGGGGTTCCTGGTTGATGAACATCCATTGCTGTCTTAATAAAAATCAGACATATAATTGAATGTATGATTATCCGCATACTGTTAGCATTTGAAGAAGCTAAACAATATAGTGGAATTAGGTGCCAGTCACATGAGAACTCTTGCTGTCACTTCCAGGAGGGCTGATGCCAAGAAGGGTTTTCTTCCTGGCTTTGTTTGAGTAGAATTGTTTCTTTAACGTTAAACTAGGCCAAGGTGGCATCTCTTTTACACAATTTGATAGCATAGCTAGAACCACCTGTGCCTACTTTCTTTTGCTTGCAATCATTTGAAACAAAAAGGCAATTACAAACCTAGAAGGGAGTATGCTATACTAGGACTAGGGTAACCAACTGTCCTATTTCACCTGGGACTCAGGGGTACCCTGGGATGTAGTTATTTTCAGTACTAAAATCAGGGATGGTCCCAGGCAAGCAGGGATGGTTGTCCACCCTAGTTAGGACAGAGCTGAGAGAGAATTCTGACCCTCTCTTTACCAGCTATGTACTCTTGGACAAATTATTAAAAACTTATTCTTAAATCATTAAAATTTTGTTCACAGCTTTTCTTACCTCTTTTTTAAGATAGGAGTCAAGTAACATCTAACATTTTGCAGGACTACTGTGAGGGTCAAAAAATGCATATGCCTAGGATATTAAGCACCATACAGCAGGTATTTGTTTATCTGTCATATCTATTTTTAAAACTGTCTTTGTTTATTTGATGAAGTTGAATAATTAGATACAAAACACAAAATGATCTCAAAAGGCCACTTGGCTTAATGAGGAATTTTAAACTACTTGTGCTTGAGAGACAATTTTAATATTAGTCTTAACTTTTTCATGGACTCTATAAATATGCCCATAGTTTTATGTTGATAGGCCATCATAAATTCAACTGTAGTTAACACACTGATTACTAATTAGCCCGAATTTCAACATGTTCTCATTATGTGATACTTTTCATGTAGCAAATAGCTTTGCTACATGTAAGAAACTTCACTTTTGCACTTACTATTTAATTAAATGTAATTATTTTCTTTTGCATTATGTAGTAATGCTTCTTTTTCAGAAGCCTCCAGTATTATTAGCTCGTCTTGTGATTTTTGCCTAATTCTGTTCATTCTAATGCAAAGAAGGTCCAGTTATTCAAGTTATATTATAAATATAATATTATATAATATACTATTATAAATTATTATTTATATATATAATATAATTATATATATAATTATATTATATATATAATATATTATATAATATACTATTATAAATGTTATATTTATAATATGACTTTAATATTATATTATAAATAACTTGAATTTGTATCTTGAGACTGTCACCAATACCATATGCAAAGGGGAAATGGCCTTTACACACACAGATACACACACACACACACAATGTATGTGTATACATCCTCCCCTGTCCATTCCTCTGGGGTTTTTCTAGACCATGAAAAATGTCTCTCCTAAGTTTTTCAAACTTCTTTGAACACCTTTAATTATACTGTGCTCCAGTTCCTGACGTGGTGTCTTATAATGCACTCTTCCATTTAAGCTCTTGCTCCTTATCAGTCTTTGAACAATTTCTCTGTTGAAACTGACAGTCTTATCATTCTCAAGCTGCTTTTCAACTTAACAGGCCTGAACCTTCTTGAGTTTTCTCCTTTTACTTCAATCTTCCTGTTTTCACTCTACAGTTTAGCCTGAGAATCTTGATTTTTTGACAGTGTCACTGAAAATTCTACAATGTATGGGCTCTAAGTGTCCCCTTTTAAAACCTTTCTGAAGGAACATAAATGCACATGTGCTATCCATGTTGTTTCCCCTCATTTCTGGGTGGAATAAAATAATTCATTTTTAAATTGTATACATACTGTTTAATACTATGTAGGGTTCCCTAGTGAGCAGAATGTCCAACTGACAGCTGTAGTTTTCATTTAAACAAGCATTCCTTTAAGCCTGGGTGGATGATAACCATCAGCTCCTTGCGACATTAACTGGCCATATCTATGCCAATGTACCATTGTCTAGCTTTGCTCCAATAGCAGGTGGAGTGGGAAGAGTATGTCTCTCAGCAAAAGCCACCTGCTGGCTGAAGAGTGGCCATCACCGTCCTGGCTGAAGGTGAGATGAATCAGTCAATTAGTCTCTCCTCATAACACAGAAACAGTGGGAAGCAGCCCTTCTTCTAGTAACTTATCTTTCTGGCAGAACCATATTCCTCACAATTAAACCATTCATCAAATGTTGTTCAAGTTTCCCAGTGTCCAACTTGGTAATATAACTCCAGGGTTTCAACCTGGGTCATTACACATTGAATCTTTGCCTCCTGCATAAAATAAGAGGTGCCCCAAATTCATGTGCCTTATTGATCAGCAGCACACTTGAGATACTATCTCCTTCTGACTTATAATGTCAGTCTCAGCAAGCATCACAGAGAAGGAAGAACCCACCTGGTACATGTGGGCAATATTTGATCCAAAATATTTTGCTCCATAGAGTTTGCCATCAGGCCACTTGACTTGGACAACTTCTCCCTCAGCAGGAGGGCCCAGCTTCAGACAGTCTCGGCTCTGCAGAATAAACAGAGACAGGCTTTTCAAGACGAGTGCCTAAGTGACTGCATTTAGAACTTAGCAAATTATGAACTCCTGGCAATTAAAAGGAGTTATTGCCTCTGTGTTTTATGGATTATGATCTTGCATGGGTGTTCAGGGGAAGAGATATGAGCCAAAGGAGTATTTAAAGATTCAGCCTACATCATAAAGTTGCAAAGGAGCCACCATAATCCAAGCAGAAAAAAAAAACCAGTAGCATTTACATTTGCTATCTGAAAAAGAATGGTTCAGGGGGTAACTAAAATATGCATAGAAACTACTTTAGCTGAGGAATAGATCAGCTTATGATTTATAACACCTGACGTTTATATGGCACTTTAAATGCTTCAGCATACATCTCATGTGATCTTATAATCACTCCACGATGTAGGAAGAAATTATTAATTATCCCCATTTTACTGACGAGGAAACTGAGACTCCTGCAAGGCTCCTTTAAGTTGCCAGGATCTCTGGAGGAGTGAAGTTGAATGGGAGAATAAGAGCTGAAGACACCCAGGTGGAAGTGGGGCAGGGGTGCAACCGAAGCTGGAAGGAATTGCCAATGCAGCAGAGAAGGGAAAGCAGTGGCACCTGCAGTGGTGGGTGGAGCTGGATGGGTGGGTCCTGTTTAGCACGCCCCTTCTAGAGACCTCCTGGACCTCCCTACACAAGTGTGCTTCTGCCAGCATCTCCTGTTAATTAACTAGCCCACCTTTTCTACAGGTAATTTTGGTGGCACCCATAACCAGAATCTTTTCATTTCAGATCTTCTGTTTCACGCTGCCACCTCCCAAGGCAGTAATTCAGAGCAAACTCCCCACCAGGTGATGAATCTTGAAAGGTGCTTTTTTTTTTAAGGCCTGGGGAGGGGGACACGAAGGATAGTAAAAACATTTGCACAGGCATTGTTTATAAACTTTTAAATTTGCATGGATTCGGTAGAACACAATACAATTTTATTACAAGGGAATTAAATACTTGACTATGGTAATTTTTTTTTTTTTGCACATTCAGCAATTCATGATTTGCTAATGTGGGTATTTTACCGATGAGGACAATCTGAATGACTGAAATGCATACTTGACCAATCAAGCTATAAATACAGACTGGGCACACTGTGTAGTTTAAATGAGAGGCATACACAGGAAATATTTAATTATTTATGACTGGAAATTAGCATGTATTATTTCTTATTATTAATAGAAATTGTGCCTTATAAAGGAGTGACCATTTGATTGCTGGGTTAAGAGTATACATGGAAGGCCCAGTTGTTCATTTTTCCAACTGCAGGCTATGCTTCCATGAGCTACAGCAAAGAAAAAACAGTTTGCTCAGAGGCTCTATAGAACTGACAATATGCATCTAACTTAGTCAAATGAAAGTAAGTCTATTCTTAGCCTGCATAATACTTGACCTTAGGGCAGGCAGAATTAAAAGGGTAGGCTGTGGAGATGTACTCAATGTATGCCCATGGGTTATCACCTCTCTTTCTATTTCCCTTCCAGAGATTTATGTGGTACCAAGAACACTGGAAGGTATAGCTTCTGAGTACACACTGATTACATATGTCAGTCTCCAAGGTTAGAGAGTCCCATCAGCTCTAGATTCCTCTGAGCTGAAGCCCAGGTGCTGGGGTAAGCATGGGGGCAGAAGGTAGCATACGCTTCTTCCTGCTGCTAAAGCTTTCTCCCATGTGAAGGGATCTCCACTCGGGTAATACATCTGGTTCACCCCCTCTTACTTTTACAAGAGGATTGTGAATGACTTAATTTTATTGCTGATTTCTGAAGGAGAATGCATTTCCCAAACTATGTGCCATCATACCCTGGAGTGCCACAGCAAACTCACGGGGACCCTGTGGGATACATTCAAGGGAAGTACAGTGACACTTGTGAGGCATCCAGCTTACCAACACTGGTGAGTTATTTGGACTTAATTTACTTAACACATAGAACTGTTAGGTGTTTCTTTTGACCAAGAGCCACTCAAAAAGCATGCTGAGATACTAAGCGTGCCGTGAGCCAACGAAGTTTGGTGACCTCTGGCTTAGCCTCTTCCCTTTCTCTCTGGAGCCATCATGCAGGGAAAGAACCTGCACTCCGCTCTGCTCCTTCTGAAGAGAGGGGCCTGCGCTTTCCTGCACTGCCTATCACTAGGTAAGCCTGTTAATTCTAGGGTCCAGTATTTGAAACCTGTTTGCTCACAGATAGAAGCCACACTCCTCAATATCTGCTTTAGTAGTCATAAAGGTGATACTTTACATCTCCAAATCCTGACTCCTTTGTCTTGCTTTTCCTCAGGCATGGTGAGATATTGCTATTTATTGGGCCCTCAAATCTCAACAGAGGCAAATCAAAGCCTCAGGAAATTCAGGAGGCAGTACTCTGCACTTTCCTACCTACCACAACCAACTTTCGAGCAGGAGAGTTACGGCCTTCCTTTCTTTATCATTTAGGTCCTTCATTTTACACATTTGCCCTTCAGAATAACTTTATTAATCTTTAAAATAAAATTCCTCAAAATAAATCCCGACCTGCAATTTTAGGTACCATATCACCAAGGTGAGGTGAGGGACACAGAAACAGGGACTAGACAAGCATAAATTCCATTAGAGCAGTTTATCTTAAAAACTTAGTTTTATTAACAAACTGAATAGATGCAACTTTACTAAGTGACACTTTTTTTTTTAAAAAGGGTTTTGGAAATAATGCCTGAGATGGTTTGATATCTTTTATTGCTCATTATAAATTAACCTTTTACTCACGAGAAATCTTAATTTAGCATTGCAAGTGCCTGACTTCAACTAACTCGTTACTGCTCAGCCTCATCCTGACGTTGCTCTGTATCAGCCACAAAGATCAAATTCATAATCTTTCATGCCAAACTCAAGAAGACACTTCACTTTGCTTTCTCAGTCTTCTGCTTTCAGAACTTTTTCTTTATTTATAGAAAAAGAAAAATAACAAACCAACTATGTAACAAGATAAGTTATTCCGTGCCTTCCCGACCTTCAAAACCAGAGGCATGATTCTCATCCCTAACGGCTCTTTTCTCACCCTTTGGCAGGTCCTTCAGCTGGAAGGACATAATATTTTGATGTGCATATAACTTTATTTAGTATATATAATTCATGATTTACTCCCTAGCTACTTTCCAAATTAAGTTAAGGTAGCTTAGAGTAAAACATAAAAGAGCTTATTCCTGTAACATCTAGTTTCATCCATAAAGAAATGGTGTCAATTCATCAGCTGTATCACATTTTGAGTTTGCCAGCAACTTCTATGACTACATGGGGTATAAATTTAAACAAGAATGAGACTAGAAGCATGTGGGCTGATGAAAAGAAGTTGAAATGTTTGATATTTAGGCTTGTCTGATCTCCCCAAAGTAGAAGCTGGTGGGTGTCCCCCAAATTGTTTCAATTACTAATTCAAAAACCTATTTACTGACCACCTACTGTGTGTAAGACACTAGGAGGCAATAAAGCCTAGCAGCCCAGCTAGGGACAGACAGAGGGCACTGCACTCACAGCCTGTCACACCAAACCCATGGCTCTGTGGGGTGGGGGCTCCGGAGTCCTTGCAAGGGGTGAGATCTATGAGGAGAGGACTTCAGAGCAGAACACTGATTTTATTTATAAATTAGGTTTCTGAGTAAAATTTCATTGGGGGGGGAGTTTCTTTCAAAAATAAAAGGTCTGAAAAAAATTAAGTATATCAAAAGGTCTAAAAATGAAGGGATTTAGTTTGTGGAAAGCAACAGCTTGAGTGGTCTGCCCTCCCTCTTAAAGGTCTCCAGCTGGTTCACAGGTCCTTGGGTTGAGCACCAGGAACCAGGCACTACAGCACAGCTTCTCAAAGCGTGTTCCCAACCCTGGTGCACACAGTAAAATGAGGATTCCAGGGACCCCCAAAGCTCTCTCTGACTTGGGTGACTTCTTTTAAGCAATCTAGAATTTAAGATTGATTATAGAAAAGGATGTAAAATACTAAAGAGGCTTTTCCTAATGCAGTTTACTTAGTATGTTACTGGAGTAAGTAAACACCTTTGCTGGAAAATTATATGCATTAAAACCTTGACAAATGCATTTTTCTCAGTTGCTGTCTAGACTGTTTGAAGCAGTTCGCCTTCACCTAATATAAATAGCTGTTTGCCATTTGCTGTACTGCCTCCAGGATGTGTAAACTCGCCTGAAATCTACCAGAGCCTTGTTCACAGGACACTGGTGTCTGGAGCTGCCAGTAAGCACACAGCTACAGCACTAAATAGATGATGTGAAAATTAAAGACAGAAATCATAATCACGGTGAAGAGTGGCCTTTTGGCTACAATCAGTTCTTTAAAGGACTGAGAGGAGTACTGAACCTAGGGCAAGAGGATGGTGTCATCACATTCCCGCCAAAGTCAGGGCCAAACTTCTGTACCTGCTCCACCAACTAAAAGGAAAAATTCAACTGCCAGTCTGATTACCTGAATCTGAAGTCACTGAGTTCTTGGAACTCTTATGCAACCCTTTGAAAGGGACCCCTAGAAGTTGCTGTCCTCAAATGTTGCCTGTCTTAGCCCTATCCCCATCCCCATCACTATTCCTTACGTGTATAAACCACAGAGGAGCCCCATCTGTGAGCCCAGTTGCATCAGATATGCGGCACATGTGTTCCCAGCAGTTAATCAGCATAGTTTGGCTCCTCTGGCAGTCCCCCTTGGGGAGAATGCTTAGGTGACCTGGGGCAAAATGCCAACAGCTGCTAGCATTTCCAGAGATAATCACCTGCTCGTTACTGGACCCTGGCACAGATTAACAAGACTGACTGACAGCCACGTAAGAATCGTAGTGGCTATCTGTCATCTGTTTGGCTGCCCAGCTTTGGAAACCCCTTCTCCCCACAGTCTAATGGGACTGAGCTGGCCTGACATCACAATTGCTGAACACTGCCAGACACTCCCTTCCCCAGCTTCCCTCACAGCAAAGACAGCAACAGAGGCCTGGCCAGTGGGCTGCACAAGCCCAGGATTTAGAGCCTGGGGTCAGAGATGAAGCAAAACAAGTAGAAGGCATTACATCTACAAAACAAGTAGAATTCCATTAGAAGGCAGCAGCAGCACTCGCAGGCCTATGGCAGAGGCCAGGTCCAGTCTCACAACACAAGGGGAGGCAGGGTGTCCTTCCTGGATGGCGTCTGTGGCCTGGTCTTGCCCGTAGCTGCAGGTGAACAGCCTCCTTTGTTCTTGCCTGGTTTCTGACCTTTGCTCTTCTGTATTCCTGGAGATTCTGAAAGCTCCCCAATAACCTTTCACTAAATTTCTGTACAGCCTAAATCAATGTCAGTTTCTGTTGGTTGCCATTAATGATCTTGATGACAAGAAACCACTAGTTTGTATGATGGCAGATCCCTCCTCCCACAAAGTAGAAAGAAACCTCTCACTTAACAAGGGAATATAAAACTGGAGGACTTCCCACACCATGCAAAGGCCCAGCTGTAAAACCATTCTTCTCAAAAGGAAGGGAGCATATTGATGGAAGCACCTACCTGTTGACAAGGCTTGGCCCTAGATGACTGACAGCAGTCCAAGTTTCCAATATGCCCCACAGTGTAAGAATGTGCCCTCTCTGAGGATATCCCCAAGAAGGTATTCCAGACAATAAAGTCACCAAGCACCTGAGGAATGGCCAGCTCTAAGCAATGGCCTTTCAAGGGGGCTACTCTATTGGGGACACACCGCTTTGGACTGCTTATTAAATATAAGTCATAACCACCCTACATGTAGAGATTAGCAAACAATGAAGGCACTCAAAACTTATTTTTAAGGCCAGGAGCAGTGGCTCACGCCTGTAATCCCAGCACTTTGGGAGGCCAAGGCAGGAGGATCACTTGAGCTTAAGACTTTGAGACAAATCTGGGCAACATAGCAAGACTCCATCTCTATAAAACAAGAAAAAAAAAAAGAAAAAGTATTTTTAAGAATAATTCTTAGCTTCTATATATTCATTAGGGAGACATTGTAAAAAATGTTTAAAGATAGAAAAAAAATTTTAAACCTCATATTTCTATCACCTACAAGTGATCACTGTCACCATTTGGAGTTTTTTTTTTCCTATGCTTCTAATTTTTTAAAAATAATTTAAAGAATTTTTCTCTATGCTCTTTAAGAATTAGGATATCCTATACATGCACAATCTTTCCCCCGCAGAGGCCCAGCCTTTATTTTCTTTCAAGTTAGGGCATAGTTGATCTGTCTCCAAAGCCATTTGTGAAGAGCTCAGAACTGCAGTTCATGCCATGTTCCTTCACTACTTTCCACAGCGTTTTGGGGTGGAGGCCCTTTCTTTTTTGTTGGGGTAAAATATACATAACATTAAATTTAACATTTTAACCACATTCCATTGTAAATTTCAGTGGCATTAAGTTCATAGTGTTGTGATATCATCACCACTCTCCATCTTCAGAACTTTAACTTCCCAGACAGAAACTCTGCACTCATTAAACACTGACTCCTTATTCCCTCCTCCTGTCAGCCCCTAGTAGCCACCATTCTACTTTTGGTCTCTGAGAATTTGACTATTCTAGGCACCTCATCTAAGCAAAATCCTACAATATTTGCCCTTTTGTGGACATTTATAATTTTGTACCTTGCTATTTACCACCTACAATTATGTCATGAGCATCTTCTTAGCTATTAATTATATTTTAAAAACTCCATTTTACTTGCCAAATATATGCAACAGTATAGATGCGCTACAATTTAGTCACTCTTCTATTAAATGTTTAGGACATCGCAGTTTTCCTCTATCATATATAATGCTACTATATACTTGTTTTCATAAATCTTTGTCTGAATTAATGACTATATTCTTAGAACAGACTCCTAGAACAAGAGTTACTTGGTAAAAAGGTATATAAAAAACTTAGTTTCATCAGCTTTGAAAAATTCAACATCAGACTCATTTCTCTAGTGCAGTAAATAAATCTAATGTTAACCACCAGACATTTCTGATTCAGCTGGTCCAAGGTGGGTCCAAGCCGAATGCCCTTCCAGGCAATTTCATACTCAGCAGGGTGGGAACTGCTGTTCTAGGAGGTTATCTCATGGCTGAAACTATACATCCTATGGATAACAAAAGAACCAGTTCTATGCCCCTTCTTCTGACTACATCTTTTTTAGAGTGAGAGCTTTCTAACATGCTTAGAAGAAAATCTGGAATGCTTCCACCCTCAGGTATCTATCTAAATGTGTTCTGTACTGATTCTAGAACCCTGTAATTTCAGGCTCTGGGTTAATCAATACAAGCTAAGCTGCTTCTATACTGACACTAATCATTCAGGGAAACTCCTAGTGTATTAAAAAGGTCCACTTTTCCTTTTTAATAGTTTTGACACAGGGTCTCACTCCTGTTGCCCAGGCTGGAGTGATTGCAGTGGCATTATCACAGCTCAGTGCAGCCTCAGCTTCCCAGGCTCAGGTTATTCTTCCACCTCGGCCTCCCAAATAGCTGAAAATACAGGTGCATGTCACCATGCTTGGCTAATTTTTTTTCTTTTTCTTTTTTTAGTAGAGACAAGGTCTCACTATATTGCCCAGCCTCGGCTGTCCAAATTGCTGGGATCACAGGTGTGAGCCACCACGCCTGGCCTTGTTTGTTTCTAAAGGACACACACACACACACACACACACACACACACACACACACACACCCCTTTCTGAACTCCAAGATGCTGAAATAAAGCCCATCTTGTTTCCTCAAGCAGCCAGTTTTTGTTTTCACCAGCCACACTTGGCCAATGTTCTGACACACAACTATACCTATCTTCTAAAAAAAGATAGGTTTGTTATTTTCATAGAAAGAAAGCACTAACACTTATTTGGTGAATTGCTGAAGGCCAACTAGTTTTTGTTGTTGTTGTTTGCTTTCTGTGGAGACAAGGTCTCACTATGTTGGCCAGGCTGGTCTTGAACTCCTGCCCTCAAAAGGTCCTCCCGCCTTGGCCTCCCAAAGGGTTGGGATCACAGGTGTGAGCCACAATTCCTGGCCAACTGCTTTGTTTGTATGCACTTTCCCTGCAGTGATGAGCCCAAAGTGGACACAATGCTTGTTTAAGGTACTGAGGTCCCAGAGATGGAGACCTCTTTTATTATTCTGAAAGTTATTACAGCATTAAGCCTCAGAGGTATATTTCCAAAGCAGCCACATCTTTATGAAATTAGAAATAGGTGAGATTCTGGCATGCAAAAACTTTAAAAGGCCTAGAAAGTACAAAGTTAGGCAGCTGTTTTCAGAAATTATTTTTCTGGTTCCTTTGAAGTGAGGAAGCATAACAAAAGCCAATAACGAGAAACAGGGGTGATACTGGGGAGGGCTGACCCCACCCAAAAGAGCCTGTGGGGGAGGGACCAGGAAGGCAGCGGGTGTACGGGCACAAGGGGAGCAGTTCTAACCCGCTGATAAGTGATTCTCTGCATTCCTGCCTTCTCCTTCCCTCTGAGTGTGTCCTCCGGGCCAGACTGAGCTCAGAACTGAGAAAGAGACAAAAAAGACCCAGCCCTCTCAGCCATTTCTTTCAAAGGATTCAGATCCAAGTGGGGACTCAGACACACACATGAGTATCTGCAGTACAAGGCACTGTGTGTGTCTGTAGGTAGTAGGCAAAGAGGTGGGAACTCTGTGTCTGTGACCCACCCTCCTAGGACATCAACTGTGTCAAGGACTTTCTTCTTAAGATTAACCAAATTGCCTCATGCCGCTTCTTCCACGTTAAGCCACCCTCCACACAAACTAAACTAATTATAGAGACCTTTCTCAGGAAAAGCTGTGGTGAGACCAATAATGGAGTCCTTAAAGACAGATGTCAAAGGGAGAAGCCAGCTAGCAGCTCCTGCAGCACTCTGTGAGACCACTGTTTGGGGCTCTGGCATTGTCAACCTGATTTCATTTGGGGTCACAGTTGGTCAGGCTATCCCACCGACTATGTGGAGTGATGTGGCCAAAGAGGAGACAGAGTTGTAGCCCTGACCCCTTCCTCTCCCTCTCAAGAGTGTTCTGGAATGATTCCACTTGTGATCTCAGGGCTGTGCCCCATCATATCAGGAGTCAAAATAGGAAGTCTTCCAAGTTCAACTCCTAAAACCTCCAAATATAAAAACGACTTAAATAAGGAATTTATACATTTAAAGCTTTCTGACACTTGCTCTTAGATCCTTTTTTCAGTAACCTCTTCTTTTTTTAAAGGTATGGAAAATGTAGGTTGAAAAATGTTTCTAGAAGTCGTGTGCTTAGGGACTCTCTGACCAATGAGCTGACCAAAAATTACTGGCTGCCACCCATCAACTATAATCACCACTGCCACCAGAGCCACAAAGACTACCTGCATGTTTACTATGTGCCGGGCAGCACACTAACTGCTTTATGCACTACATTTCAATAATCTCAACACAAATCCCAGTACTTATTACTGACGGTGGCGGTGGCCCATCTGGAGCAGCCACTGTGAGGATGCCAGCTGCAGTGGTGGAGGTGTGACTCATGCTGCGCACGCTGTGGAGCTGGCAGGGGACGGGAACAGGTGATCCTGGTGAGAGCCCCGTGCCCTACTGAGTTGGCAAAGCTGAAGCCCATGCTCCCAGGTGCAACTGCAGCTGCCCAGCCGTGGCTCCAGACATGGGCATCCCTGTGCTCTCAGGGTCCAGGAAGCCCCCTGCCCCAGCAGGCTTGGAATTGCCAGCTTCCACTCCCTGGCCTCTCCTCACTCCTGGCATGCACTCTGCAGCACAGCAAAGATGCAGTCATGTCTTGACAGCCAAGCCCAGGCAGTATAGTGACCAAGCTGGGTGTGCGCATGCTTGGGGTGGCACTGACACACCAGCTCCCTGATGCCTCCGCCCCTCCGGAAACTGCTTTTAAAGCTGACACTTTGGGTGCTGACGAGCACAGGAGGGAGGTCAGGGGGCTGAGGGTGGCTTGGCACAAGTGTACAGGCGGCCCTCAGTGTAGACAACCTGGGCGCCAAGGATGGCATGTTGATGATGGCAGGAAGCAGACAGGTTCCTAGGAGAAACGGGAGGGAGCGATTCCTGGTGAAACCCCACCTTCAAGCCAGGGATGGCCTGAAGCCTGGAGGCTGAGCTGCCAGTTCCAGGTAAAGTCTGCAACCAGGAGTGAGAACCTCCTTGATGCCATTTAGCCAATCAAGTGGTGCTTCCACCAATCAGCAAGCACTTCCTCTATTTTGACACCATAAAAACCCCAGACTCAGCTGGACTCAGACACTCCTTGGGACTACCTATTTGTGGATATGAGCTACCCACTTCAGGTCTCCTCTCCACTAGCAGGTATTTGATCATCCAGTAAAGCCTTTCTCCATCTTGCTTACCCTCCAGTTGTCCAAGTAACCTCAATCTTCCTGGATGTGGGACAAGAACTTGGGACCTGCCAAATGGTAGGAGTGAAAGGGGTTGTAATATGTTCCTGGCTGGCTCACCAAGGTGTAGGTGGTGATACACTCCCAGACAGTAGGGGGTGAAGAGTGCTGACCCTTCTCGGTGCCCAGACCTTGGGATTCCCTGAGCCAGAGTCGCTGTTAATACTATAGTCCTTCTGTTCTCCACTGGTGCCAGGCAGCTACCCCACACAACAGAAAGTAGCAGCGGGGCCAGACCAGTCCATAAGCTTCAGGCTGGAGTAGGGTGGTGGGCCTGAAACAGCTGTAACACAAACAGGCTGAAACACCCCCCCCACTGCCCCCACTCACCACACTGTGGGCAAGGAGGAGAGAAGAGCTGCAGCCCTTCTGGGAGCCCAGACCTTGGGGCTCCCCAAGCCGGGGCTGTAACATACTATAACAGCCTCTTTGGGGCTCTGCACTTGCTGGCGTCTCCAAGCTTTTGGGCGCTACCATGTTCCCTTATCCAGATGATGATATCCACAGCAGAAGCTGTTTGTAGTACATCTGGTCCAGCCACAGCCTTGCTGGCACCTGGAGCTGCCCACCCCACTGCAACAAATGGCATGCCTTGCTGTGTGCAGTGGCCAGACTTGCTCACTTGCTCACATACAACCTCGCCACTCCAAGCCTGCCTTGCCCTTGGAGGCATGGGATCTGGGCTGGTAGCATGAGCCAAGCGCAGCCTGCTGGGCCAAGTGGATGGAATAAGCCTAGAGGGCATGAGCAAAACTCAAGCAGAGGGGCCACTGGCCAGAGGTTTCCGGCTGGTACAGCAACACCCTAAGGCTGCTCCTGTGACATTAATATCTCCAATTTACAGATAAGGAAACTGGTATTAACTCCCTTGGCTGGGCTGCACAGCTAATTAGCAGAGCAAGGAGTCCCCTGGGTCTGCCTGCCTCACATGCGGCTCTTGCTACCTGGGTGAGAGACAACTGCCCCAGGGCTTACTGCATCCTCCTGTAGAGCACCCCAGGACTGCAACTTCTCACCCCCAAACACAGGGGAAAAAAGCTCCACCTATATAGGACAGATTTTCTCCCCCTTTTTTATTGTTGTTGGCAGCGACTAACATGCATGAGGGGAATAAAATATTTTAGTATGTCAATAAAAATTTATGGTGCAAAATGGAGAAAGACAGGCATGGGGTGAATTTCTCTGTAGTGGTTTCTAAAAATACTGTCACTTCCAAAAGCTAAAATAAGAAAGATAAAAGGAAAGCTAAGGATACACATGCAGGGGAGAGAAGGCTGCCCTGTGTTTAGAGTCCAGCTCTCTAAGACTCTGGCTCTACTCTGCAGTGTTTGTTCTCTGGGAGCACGGCTACCTACCCAGGACACTTCAGATTGAAGAGATCCATGTACTGCTTCCAAGACCTGGGGTCAGGCTGCCTAGACTCAAAGAAATACCGGTTACTGTGCCTAAGGTACTCAACCACCTTATGTCCTGGTTTTCTCATTAATAAAATGGAGATATTAATGCAACCTTGCAGGGCTGCAGGGAGAATGAGAGAAGAGAACAGAAAACCAAGGCCCAATTCCTGGCAGCTAGTGAATATTGAGTGAACCACATCTGGATTTAATTCCCATCAACAGGAATATACCTAGAGGATAGCGAGGAGACAAAACCCTTGGGAGGCCACTTTTAGGATTAAAAATAGTGAAGAAAACACTGAGAAGCCAAGAACCCAGACTATGAGAGAAGGGTGGCTAAAACAGAACACAGAACTCCAGAGGACCATCACATGTGTTATCCTAACTGGAATCTAAAACAGCCTGGCAGGTAAGTGTCAACATCCCCCAGCATTGGTAGAGAAGACTGACTTGCCTGAGGTCACAGGGCTACTAAGTAGATGGGTAGGGATGTCACTCACTCACCTGGGAATTTTCAAGCATCTCTTGTGTTTTAGGGAACAAAGGAATGAGTAGTGAGTTAAACAGACATAGTTTTTTACTTCATGGAAACTTTGTTTCATTGGAAAATGCAGGTATTAACTTAAAAAAAAAAAAATTAAGAGGGCTGGGCGTGGTGGCTCACGCCTGTAATCCCAGCACTTTGGGAGGCCGAGGTGGGGGAATCACAAGGTCAAGAGATCAAGACCATCCTGGCTAACATGGTGAAACCCCCTCTCTACTAAAATACAAAAATTAGCTGGGTATTGTGCCGCACGCAAGTAGTCCCAGCTACTTGGGAGGCTGAGGCAGGAGAATTGCTTGAACTCAGGAGGCGGAGATTGCAGTGAGGCACTTGTGCCGAGGTCATGCCACTGCACTCCAGCCTGGCACCTGGCCACAAGCAAGACTCTGTCTCAAAAAAAAAAATTAAGAACTCCTACATAAGGAACTACAGCTTTTTTATAAAGAAGAAGCACTTAACATATTATTAGCAACGTATAGTTCCTATATTCCAGAGAGCTTCAAGATGCCACAAGAGATAGAGATTGAAAATGAAATTTTGACAAAGCAATCTGAAAAGATCTAGATAAGGAAATTTAGGAGAAAAGAGTAAGGATATAAGTAGTTCTCAGAAGGGTTAAGACCTTTTTAAAAAAAAACTTTTTTCTGATTATAAAAATAAAAATGTTCATATGGAAACTATAAGAAGGTGATAAAGTTGAAAATCATAATCACCTATGATTACACTCTCCAGAGATAATCAGTAACATTTTTATGTATTTCCTTTGAGGATTTTTTCTCTTGCATATTTATATTTTTATACATAATTGGGATCTTACTGTATATACAATTTTGAGCCTGATTTTTCCATTTATTATAGTGCATCACTAAATATCCTTTGAAAGCATGATTTTAATAGCTGCATAAATAATTCATTTAACCTTCCTCCTTGCTGCCCTGGTAGGTGTTCAATGTCCAGATCAAATGAACAAAGAGTTGTCATGCTTGCACTTGCCAGATTGTGTTTGGGGCACTGTGTTCCTACACCTGAGAGCAACATCGTGAGTGAGTCACTGTCCAAGAAAATTTCATCCTCACAGTGTCCTGGAGGAAGGGCATTCAGAAACCACTTTTCGTTCGTTAAATCGTTCGCTCCTGCCCCATGACTGAGAAACGAAGACTGTTTTGTTTGGATTTGAGAAGACTTAGCACGGACTTGAGACCTCTCTACAAACATGTTAAGAAACTTAAGTGAAAGAGAGTACATTTATTCAGTTTTACTCTAGAGATCAAGAACTAGGAAGGCTCTTGGGTGTTCTGAAGAGGCAGCAGTTAGACTTCACAGAAAGAAGCCCTTGCTTCCTAATATTTGCAGCAAAAATTGGGAGTGAGCTCCTGTCATTTGCAGCATTCCAGAATGGACCTGAAAACCCCTCACCAGAGGTGTGGTAGAGGAGAGGTCTGGCTGTGGGTGGAAGCTCTGCAGGAGTGGGGGAAGGATGGAGCACAGCAGGGTGGGGGGTAAGAATGAGCAGTTAAGCGATGAGGTGGGAAGGGTGTGTACCCCCCACCAGCCTGTCTCACCTACGCAGCACCCCTGAACCAAGCCACAGTGACTAAGAACTTCTAGCCATTCAATGGCCTGTCCAGGTCTCACTGGAAGTATGGGCAAAGCCATATTGTTTACAAAACTATGGTTTCTAAATTCTCAAGTTCCATTCTAGTGATCCTCTTCCTTCACCAAAGCATACAGAGTATGCAAAAGGATGGCAGGGAAAAGAAAAATCAAACGCAGACACATAGTTAGCTTTTTCCTTAGCCATCCTCTGGCCACACGCCTTTAACTCTATAACATCAGCTTCCTCTTTGGTCAAAGGAGAGGCGCATCCTTTGAGGGTCAACACCTGAGGAAGAGACCTGTTAATGCAGCACCACCTCATTCTCTCGTGGGCCCAGAGGAGGTCTGGTTTAACTCAATCAACCAGATGACACGCAAATGGGTGAAGCAAAATGCATAGAAAGAATGAAGGCAACAGGTGTGTGGGTCTCAGCCACTGTGGTAGAAAAAGCTTTCACAAAGCTGTGGCAAAGCTACAAACAACTGCAAAGACATCATGCTGCATAAAAATACATCCAAGACTGCTCACTCCTGGGCTGAGACCTAAGAATAGCTTAGCCCCCTTTTTCTCCATAAAATATTCTGATACAAGTGGCATGACAAGTCTTGCAGTGTGGAGGCTGTGTGTCCATATGAACAGCCAGTTTTCGCTCTCCACCTCAACCAGGCTCCACACTGCAAGTACTGAGCACCTACTCCCCTCACACTCACCACACAGGTGGTGCCTGACTCCAGGAATCTGGGAAAGGGGAATCAATGTGTGTGTGGATGAGTGGATGGTGGGGCCAGGAGCCACATTCCAATGCTTACAGTCAGAGATGACTATTCATCATCCATGGCTGTTCTCTCCTGCGAGAATGGGAAGAGACCTGAGAGACCCCGTAGGCCAATGTCCCCAGTTGAAAGGGAAGGGCTGAACAATGATATGACTTGCACAGTCACAAGTCACCAAGAGCTGGCTATCATTTACTCTTGTGTTTCAAAGCCCAGTGATGCAAGCTTTTGAGCAAATGAATAACACTTGGGGAGAATTTTAACTAGGGGATTAAAAAGCAGAGCTAGGTGATGACCAAACAAACAATTTGTGAGAATATGATTTGTCAAAAAATGTCAGCTCATGGTATTCAAAGGCGAGGAGTGGCCAGGCACGGTAGTTCACACGTGGTCTCTCTCAACTTGGCCTCATAAGGTTTGAGTTTGGGAGGCCAAGGTGAGAGGATCATTTGAGCCCAATAAGTTGAGACCAGCTTGGGCAACACAGCAAGACCTACTCTCTTTAAAAAAAAAAAAAAAAAAAAAAAGAGGAGTAGTGAGTATATATGCACAAATGAAGTAATCCAGGATATCCTCAAAGCTGGAAATGTGTTCCTGAGCACAGTAAAAAGTGTGAGCAACACCATTCTATAAATACTTCCCACATAAGCTACAGCTTCTAGCTCTGTTAGTTTAACATGTCCTTCCTTTTAGATTAAATGCAAATGCATAAAGTTAACCAATCATGCTCATAACAGATTGTCTTACGAAGAAAGGGACATATGTAATTACTACCAGCACATTTCAACAGAGAATACTCTATCACAAATGGCAGACAGATAACTAAGATGGTTGAGGAGTGGATAATGAATCAATCTATTTAGGCAACACTATTATGCTTAAAGGGAAGTCAGAAACTCCCCAAATGATTCTTGTGTTGTTGAAAGTCTGTCAAATCAAAATACTCTTAATGTGAAATTAAGAAAAATTTTGCTGTTTGTAGATTCCCAGGCAAAGAGAATGAAAATGATATGTAGATAACACACCATTGTTAGATTTATCCAAACAAGAGCTTTTAATCCACCAGGATTTAAAAACACATAAAAGGAGGGTGATAAATTTAGCTTTACTGATGCACTCAACCGTGGAATGCCTGGTTCAGAGTCACATCAAGGATTATGTCATGCCCTTTTTCTGATAGTTAATGAACCTTTGAAGTAAGAGCTTTTCTATTCTTTTGACACCAGATATTAGTCTTTATTTGAAGCCTGATTCTTGCCAACATCCGATTTGCTTAATTAACACTGAATAGTTGGCCAATTAATATTTCAATTGTGGGGACTCCATGTTTGGATCCCCTTCCACGAACACCCCTTTCGTGGAAGCCGTCCTTCTCGCTCCTGGAGTTCCCCTCTGGAGTCCCCTTCCACAATCTCTCGTGGAAGCCTGTCTTCTCCTCCTAAACTCCATCTCTCTCTCAATTCCCTTCCACTCAGTGTGGAAGCTGCTTTCCTCTCCTGGATTCAGTCTTTCTGGATTCTCTCACTCAGTGTGAGAGGAGCTTTCCTTCTCTGGTTTTCTCCCTCTGGAAAGCCTTCTCACTCAGTATGAGAACGGCTTTTCTTTGTCTCACTCAGTGTGAGAGCTAGCTGTTTCTCTCTTCTTCTCCTATTTCTTTCTCTACCTAAATAAATCACTTTCTGAAAAAAAAAATTCTACTGTGATATGACCTTTTTTCAATCTACCAAAAAAAGTAACAAGGTCACTAGCATCCTCAGTTACTTTCCTTGAAACAGACATTGATGTAGATTCGCAAATAGAGGCAACTGGAAACCAAAACACACCAAACTGTGGGGGCCCCCAGGGTAAGCAGGGCACCTGAAAATGGAATCAGTGTAAGCAACGCTGGAGCTGGAACAGCTGAGACTAGCTTTTATAGATTAAGCTGGGAGCGAAGTCAGTGGGACTTCAGTGATGCAACATGCAGATAAGGAGGTAAAGGAAGATAAAGGATAAAAGGAGATGGCCCTGCCTGCAAACTTTAAACACCATCCAGTTAAACATAACTATGACATTAACAATATACAGAATGTAATTCCTAGCTTTTAGCATGTTAATATGATGCCAACTGCATTCAAATAAATATCTACATTGTGCATGTGTACACACACGCGGCCTGTAAGACCATTTTAAAAATCCTGGGAAGATATAAGAGAAGCAGGTGAGATGGCGATTTCCAGATGTGGGAGGTGCAGGAAATGTACTTTTCATCTTAAATCCCTCTGTATTTCTTGGACTTTAGCCAGCCATGGGTAGGTTGTGCAAAACACTGCACATCTACAATTATTATTAATTGCTAATTATTATTACCACTAGCCACGCACATTTTCCCTACCAAAGTAAGTCACCAATTCTCTCCCTTTAAAAAAGGTGAATGAATCTCAAAAATGAGGGATGTTCAAGACTCTGTAACTTATGTAGTCCATCTCCTTTAGAAAATGAGGGCTCCTCTCAGGGCAACATAGCAGATGTATCAGCCGCTACACTGGTTCATGATGAGGGACCAGGCGAGGGGAGGCAAAGCCACTATACAGAAAGGGAAACTAGGCTGGGTGTGGTGGCTCACACCTGTAATCCCAGCATTTTGGAAGGCCGAAGTAGGAGGATTTCTTCAGGAATTCGAGATCAGCCTGGGTAGCAGAGAGACTCCATCTCTATGAAAATTTTAAACAGGAAGGAGGGGGATTGTAGAACACACAAGGCTACATGCACAGAATAAAGGGTTGAGAGCAAAATCACAAAAATGAGTGCTGAAGAGAGCTAAGGATTAAGAGATGTTAGAATCAGCTATATAGTGAGGCCAAGTCTACATATGTATAGTTAGTTATATGCTCAATTTATTTATCTATTTTTAAAATAGCCAAGTTTGCCGAGGCGGGTGGATCACGAGGTCAAGAGATGGAGACCATTCCAGTCAACATGGTGAAACCCCGTCTCTACTAAAAATACAAAAAATTAGCTGGGCATGGTGGCGCGTGCCTGTAATCCCAGCTACTCAGGAGGCTGAGGCAGAAGAATTGCCTGAACCCAGGAGGCGGAGGTTGCGGTGAGCCTAGAACGCGCCATTGCACTCCAGCCTGGGTAACAAGAGCGAAACTCCGTCTCAAAAAAAAAGAAAAAGAAATAAAATAAAATAGCCAAGTTCAAGGGCAATAAATGCTCAATTAAAATGTTTGTGTGTCAAGATGGAAGCCCATAAATAGTAAATACAACTCATCAATTTTGGTGGCCATATTTTCATACTGAAGAATTTTTTGGGCAAAATGACTATTTTATCAAATGGGTGAGAGTGAGATAATGGGGCATATGTGTGTGTGATGACATACCCATTTAGAGATGAAAGTGCCTGGGCATGTCACTTCTGAAATATGAGATGTCTCTTCTCACACTGTGGCATGGGACTTCTCACTCAGCATCCTTTACACTCTATGAAAAGGAAAAAACCTAATAATGACAAAAACTATGCTTTGCAAACCAGGGGGCTTGGAATGGCCCTAAGAGGACTTGAGCACCACACATACTGTTTCCTCATCCTTATTAGATTTCTCCTGGAGGGAACATACTCTTAAATACTGGTTAGATTTTTGCCCTTCTAACTTCATGCAAAGCAAACAAACACAAACAACAACAATGACAAAAAGCAAGACACGAAGCAAACATAAAGTCCTGTAGAAAAATAACTAGTTGTTACAGTACATAGCTAGTCAGGTATGAGCAGGGCAGGAGAGGGCTCCCCAGCTCCTGCCACACACCAGGAGTGTCAGGCAACAATCAGGTGATGGTAAAGTTGTTAAATGTCTGTCTAAACTAATCATTGGTCACAGCCGGCACCAAGGCAGGCTCCCAATAGATGGAAAACACCTGACGCTGGTGAGCAGCAGCTTTCTGATAAGATCTTAGGAGCGGTAAGAAGGAATGCAATGTCCCAGAAGCATGCCAACATATAAAATCCCAAGTCAAGAGGTCAAGTCACCTGCTTGGCCCTCTTCCAAGTGTACTTTCCTTCCTTTCATTATTACTCTAAAGCTTTTTAATGAATTTTAACTCCTGCTCTAAAACCTGCCTCGGTCTCTCCTTCTGCCTCATGTCCAAGTCCAATTCTTTCTGCTGAGGTGGCAAAAATTGACTCATATAGGTAACTACCACTGCTTACATAAAGTACCAGTATAAATAATACAGAATAAAGGGTTTTACTAGTATTGAAATACATTTAAAAACTGTAAGGAAAACATTAAAATTCATACATAATACATAAATCATTCCAAAATTCACGTAGAGAACAAAAAAAGAAAAGTTACAGGGTCGAGTGTGGCCATTTGGAACCTAGTCTAAGGCTTACTGCGTGATGAGACAGTCTTCAAAATACACACACACACACACACACACACACACACACACATCCTATCTCATTTTAGAGTCTCACCTAATATCAATGGCACTCACATCCACATTCTTTCAATAGTTCTCTTATAGTCTGTATTTCAACATGACTTCAGGTATTGGCTGCTTTGAACATAAAGACTAAAGCCTGGCTTGTTTTGTGCCAGTCACTTTCTTTTATGGTCTAAATCAAAGAAGCTGCTTTGGATGATTCACTATTATCTGTTACTGAGTTGGGGGTGGGTGGGGGTGAGATAATATAATGCATAAAGCAATCATTGGGTCAGATTATTTTGTTTTTTTTTATTTTGAGACGGGGTCTGGCCCTGTCACCTAGGCTGGAGTACAGTGGCATGATTTTGGCTCATTGCAACCTCTGCCTCCCAGGCTCAAGTGATCCTCCCACCTCAGTCTCCCGAGGAGCCAGGACTACAGGTGCGTGCCACCATGCCTGACTAATTTTTGAATTTTTTTGGTAGAGATGGGTTTTTGCCATGTTGCCCAGGCTTGTCTCAAACTCCTGAGTTCAAGTCATCTGCCTACCTCGACCTTCCAAGGTGCTGGGATTTAAGGTGTCAGCCACTGAGCCTGGCCTAGATTATTAATTAAAGGCTACAAAGAGTAAACATCTAGCATGTTTGAAAAACATAACCTACAAATATATCCTCATAACTATGCTACTGGAAGTGTGCACAATTTACTCCTTCCCTTTTTGCTGAGTTGTTGGAGCCATAAATCTACAAAAGGCACCTTTTATTTTATTTTTTTAGAAACAGGGTTTGGCTCTGTCACCCAGGCAGGAATGCAGTGATGTGATCATAGCTCACTGTAACCTCAAACTCCTGGGCTTAAGGCTTGCTCCTACCTCAGCCTCCCAAGTAGCTAAGACTACAGGTACATGCCACCAAGCCTGGCTAAATTTTTTAAAACATTTTTGTAAAGAGAGTCTTTCTATGTTGCCCAGGCTGGTATCAAACTCCTAGACTCAAACAATCCTCCTTCCTTGGTGCCCCCAAAGTGCTGGGATTTCAGGTGTGAGCCACTGTGCCTAGCCCAAAAGGGATCTTTTTCAGGCACAGATCACACCGGCTTTAATTACTCATGGAAAAATCTACTTTGATCTGAAAACCATGCATACAACATTATTCAACATATTGTATTATTATAACCTTTAGAAGAAATTAAACATTGTACAAATATAAAGTTCTATAATGGTACTGGATAAAACAGCTAAAGCACAGAAGACTTTCAAATATATCCTCCATTTTATAAAAGGCAAAAAATTAGATGGTACAGGGAAATTGATTTGTAGAGCCACACACAACCAACAAGCATTATTGCAGGTGATAGCTTCGAAGTTTTTCACTCACTTCTTAGCATAGGACACTCTCTGTGGGAAAGATCAGAAACAACTCCTGAGTTCAAGCCATCTTTTTTTTTTTTTCCTGAGATGAAGTCTCGCCCTGTCACCCAGGCTAGAGTGCAATGGCGTGATCTCAGCTCACTGCAACCTCTGCCTCCCAGATTCAAGTAATTCTCTTGCCTCGGCCTGCCAAGTAGCTGGGATTACAGGTGCACACCGCCATACCCAGCTAATTTTTTGTATCTTTAGTAGAGATGGGGTTTCAACATGCTGGCCAGGCTGGTCTCAAACTCCTGACCTCATGATCCACCCACTTCAGCCTCACAAAGTGCTGGGATTAGGGCGTGAGCCACCATGCCCGGCCATGTTCAAGCCATCTTTTCTTCTAACATTCTTCTTCCCCATTTGCCTACATATTCTGATGTCAAAATTATAATTTACTTAATAATGCAAAAGGCAAGATTTATTACTGGTTCTTTCTCATCCATGAAAATTAACTAACTTCTTTTAAATAAGGTACAAAAAGGAAATAATAAAATGAGGGCAAGGTTGCTCATCAATAAGAAGATAGTACTGACTTCTTCTGGATATAGCTATCAAATAAGAATCTAAGTTCACTCTCTTGCCAAAATAATTTAAATCCCATGGTCGAAAAGGAACAAAAACTCTTCATTGATTTATGGGCCTTATATCTTCTGGGATGTGTCACCAATTTATGTGCTATATCCTGGGGTGTTAGCACCTGAGGTTGGATAGAGGTGAAAGATAATGGCTTATAAACAGGCAGCTCCCTGTTGACTACTCGCCTCAGGAAGCTCTTGCTTCGCTATATATTTCAGAAATTGTATGCAGAAAGCTGTGCTTACAAATGCGCTACAGGAAAGGTCAGCTCTGGAAAATTTCAGGCATTTCTGAAATGTGCATGTAGCAACCTGATAATACCACATTCAGGGTAATGGTATCTAGATTTGAGATTAAAAATAAAATTAGAGAAAGAAATGATTTAAAAGTATAAAACTTTGCATCAAAGCAGCTAATGTACCATTTAATTTAAAGAGTAATCGAAGGGTCAATAATGAATGGTGACAGTCTGATATTATGATGTGAAGTGACAGTGACATCTGGCCATGTAAGCTATTAGAAGGAACAAGGAATTTTAACAATGTTTATATTTTCTATTAAATGGAAGTTGATTCAGCCGTACCCTGACATTTAGAGATGATGTCATAGATATTCATAATTTGGCGCTGAATAATTGTGGATGAGCCTGCCAGAACCAGTGGTAACATTTCCCAACAGTCCTGCTCTCAGGCTGGCACAGGAACCAGCAGGTGCGCCAATGCCCTGGCTCTCTCAGGACAGACTTCTCACTCCCACAGGAGTAGGACAGCAGGTAACAACTGACCTGAACCAGTGGTTTCAAAGTTTTTCAGGGCCAGAGATCTTCTTGTTTAAAGAAAGTTCACATATAGAGAGAGAGATGTTTCTGATTTATTTAAAAAGCAAATAAATCTCACAAGAAAGCTAAAACGCTGAAGGCTTGAGTTTTCCCTGGAGCTGCTTGCTAGAGCACAGCCTTACTCTAAGGAAAAAGTATTCTTTACCTAGAAAGGACATGAGACTTCATGAACTCTGAATTTTAAAAAGCATGATCCATTAAGAAAAAGTTGATAAACTGTGCTTCATCAAAATGTGTAACTTTTACTCTTCATACACTATTAAGAAAATGAAAAGGCAAGACACCGACTAGGAGAAAGTATTTGTAAATCAAAGATTGGATAAAGGATATGTACAGAGCATTTAAAAAATGTCTGCAACTCAATATAACAAAACTCAGTTAATAAAATGTAAAATATATTACTGGTTTGAATAGGCTTTTCATCACAGAAGACAGATGAATGGCTAATGAACACTTGAAAAGACGCCCAATTAATCATGAATCCTAGTCAATAGGGAAATATCAACTAAAATACAGTGAAATAACACTATACATCCACCACAATAGTTATTGTCCAAAAGACTGACGATACAGGTATTGGTGAGGATGAGAAGAAACTATAACCTCAAATGTTGCTGGTGGGAAGATAAAATGGCGCAACACTTTGGAATACAGTATGGCAATTTCCTATAAAGTTGAACACATACTTACCATATAACTCAGTAATCTCACTCCTAGGTCTTTACCCAAGAGAAATGAAAACATGTGTCCATACAAAGCCTTCAAAGCAAATTTCACAGCAAAATTATTCATAATAGCCTAAACAGGAAATAATCTAAATGTCCATCAACTGGTAAATGGATAAACAAAATGTGTTATATTCATACTACAGACTGGAACATTATACAGATGGGGAGTAAACACTGCAAAGCATCTGAAAAAGAATTGTATCTAGAATGCATAAAAAACTCTCATAAATCAGTAGCCCAGCTCACATCTCTTTTTCTCAATGGGATTTCCTTAAACACTTTGGCCCATCACAATTGCTTTTTTCCCCCGAATTTACTGTCAATAGCCTTCACTGGGTGTTTTTCCTGAAAAGTATTTTAGATTAGCTCCTGGTGGAGGTAAAGGGCTATCAGTGCATCAATGTGGAGCAGCGTAATACATCAGTGGGCTGGGATGGGATGTGACTTCCCAAAGCTGAGATGGCTCACTGATAAGAGGTGTCTGCCACTGTCTTGGTCACCTGACCTGAAACTCCAGAGCACCTCAAAATCTAGAGGCCAAGGCAGATCCAAAATTCCTTCCCAAGATCCCATAACTGAAAAAGTTTCTGAGAATGGCTTTTTTCTTAGTCTTTCAAACTTCCGTGGGTATTGTATTTTGTCTCCAGAACACCCAAGTCACTTTCCCTACACCTGTGTTTACATATCTCTGAATCCCCCATGATGCCTGACACAGCGTTCAACACATAGCTCAGAATGGATGACATCTCTGGATAGATACTCCCAAACACAGAGTGGATTTGGTTCATGGTGCCTACTACCCTCAGGTTTAAGCCCTGCACTGAGCAGAGATGATGAAGTCCTGGAAATTAGTAACACTGCCCTCAAGTTCAAGGTAGTTATTTTGATTCTGTTAGACTGAAGATGAAATGCTATACCTGCCTCTCCTGGAAAGAAAAAAAGCGGAAGGAAGCGGCCAGGAATCATCCTTTGGGAATAAGTTCCCAAAGTCAATCACCTTGAGATAATTACCAAAAGAGAAAATAAGAGAAAGAATCTCAAGTGAGGGAGGTATATATTTGAAGAAAAACATAAATGACAGTCTGTCTCTGTGGCAACTAGTTAATCTCCTGCATGGGACATCAGGGCAATGACACAGTTTCTCCAGAGGATCCCCAGTGATAAGTGGAAACTGTCACTGTGATGCTTACAGAATTATGGTCAGTGAGAGGCATACAATTTGTAAAAAAAAGAAAGAAGGTGCAACTGCCACTCGAGTAAAGGCTTCCACATTTCATTACTACTTCCAGGGCTTTAATGGAAAAAGTCATATGAGTTACACAAAAGGAAATAAAATGCCAGGGCCTGGAAAGTACCCACCTCCATGGACTTACGAAACAGTTCATGAAACTTATAAGACTAGTCAGGACCCCAGTGAAAGGTACAAGGTTTAGAGAGCTGATGAATCAGATGAAACTTGACTTAATTAGGAGCCCCTACCCAATAACTGCAGGTTTATTCTTCAAAGGCATAACCAGATTCTGTGCCTCTAAAATGGCCTTCAGATTCCATGATTATTTTTCTTAGTAGACTCCTAGCCAATGTGGTAATATTGTTTCCTCTTTGATTGGGTAAAGTCTATCTACTTATCTATCAATCTTATGTAAATTGTGTTTATAAAGGTGCATCTGTGTTCTGTAAATATTGTACTGGTTCACGTACTATTTTTGAAGATATCTGAAGTAGAAGAATTGAAACTAATGTGTGATTTATTAAAGTTATAGGTATTAAGTGCCTAGAAAAATTTAACATTTGTGAGAAATGTGTATATTAAATTTATAATCATAGTTTAAATGTCCAAAGCAATTTGGTTACATGAACATAAAATGGTTAGGATTTGATTTATGCATTATAAGAACATTAAGGAACAAATGAGTTTATTTTTTATGCAAATATTAGATTTATAAATAAAATCTGTCAGATAAATTTATTGCTTAGAAAAGTAAATGTAGATATTCTTTTACATGTCTAAAAGGTTTGCCATGGAAGTAAAAATTAACTGGAATTTGGTGAAGCCTTTTATCTCAGATTCCCAACTCCACAGTCAAGAAAGAAAAGCCAGGGAACCCTGAACATGAAAGGCCATGTGGGCCATGCCTGCAGACCTCTAAACCAAAGAAAGTTTCCAAAGCCTTCTCTGGCAGATGTGCACTGGTTCCAAAAGAACCAGAACTGCCTGGTGGGGAGGGGGAGCGGGAAGAAGAAAAGGGCATCCCTCTGGAGCACACATAACACAAATAGTCTGGGATGGGACAGGGCTTCCAAAGCTGAGGTGCGCTTACTGACAAGGGTTATCTGCTAGTGCCATGTATGCATGGCTACCTGACCTGAAAATCCAGGACACCTCAAAATCTAGGAGGCAATCGGGATCGAACAATGTTTCCCGGGATCCCACAGCAGAGAACGTTTCTGGGAACAATTCTTTTCTAGTTTCTCAAAACCACTTGGATACTTTCTTTTGCCTCTGGAATACCCAGATCTCTCCTACACCTATGCTTGCCAAGCGGGGCTTGTGAAGCGCTCAACACCGAGATGCTTTTTACACCATGTCCCACTGCATGCTGTGTTTTCCCTCAGGGCTGGTACAGTGTCTTCTACCTCAGCTGCACTAAGCTACAAAGAGCAGACCTTCTAAGGCAACAAGCAATGGAACATGGGGACTAACCTGCAGACAGGACCTACCTCTGTCATAGTGTACTTGGAGGAGCTTTTGTGTGACTTGGAAAGTATCATATCTATGAAATGAGAGTGAACCTACTCTGGAGCGGGATTTGTATGGAAAGCCACTGAAATAACACTGAAACGATATACTCAGAAAACATACGCATAAATATAGGGAACTAGATAATTATAAAGTCTAAAAGATACTGGGACTACTTTATAGCAAGTGAGAATGATAAATGGATCCAGCAAAACCTCACAAGGGCAGGTTCTCATTTAATCTGACAAGTAGGCACGAAGTTCTGAGGACACATCTTCTAACTCCAAATTTCAAGATCAGAAAAGGCTAGTATAAACTAGATGGGAAGGAAAAAGAAAAAAAGTTCTACATACTACAGCTGATATTCTAAATTTGACTTAGTGCCTACTATGTGTCAGGCTTTGAGTTCATTTGCTCCTTTCAAATTAGTAGGGGGAAAAAACTGGGGCTGGAAAGTTTAAGCAAACTGCCTTTATGTGGGGAAAAAAAAAATTGCTGCAAGAACCTCAGTTGGCATTGTGCAGCCCTTAAAACTAAAGGCTGTGACTCCTCCCCCGCAGAATCTTAGAGTATTGTTTTCATGCTTCTTTTACATTTCAACCAAAGCTGAAAAATGTAGCCAGCCCTCATGGAAATCTCAGTGATGGACTCCTGCTACCAAATTTCTAAATGGTCCTGTTTCTTTTCTCATGCCCAGTGGTGAACCTTAAGTGAGAACTCAAGTGTCCACAGTACCACTCTCCTCTCTCGAAGTGAGCTCAAAGTCAGAGAAAAGGAGGCAGTCATCACTTTACTGTCAACAGGGACACCTTAGAGGATCGCAGGTATAGGCAAAGGCCAACAGAGGACCTGGAATCTCTATGCTCATTGAGTACTTTCAGGTGGGCAACTTTCATTCCCATCAAAATAGTGGAAGGCAAAAAAATTCATCAGAAGTATGTGGAAATTTAATAGACTGACATATGGAGGTGTGTAGCAATACATCTTTTATTACTTCCCTCGACAGCTAAAGATTGCATGTGGAGTTTAACTGGCTGATACACACATTGTGCAGGTGCATTGTTGAGAGAGAATTTTTTGGACATTTTTCTGGCTAGTACAGAAATAAAGTACCTAGGTAGGGAAAGACACTTCCTGGTAGTTCAAAGAGCATTTCTCCCTACTGCTCCAAATGCTCTCTCCAGTCACATAACACTAACATAAGCATTTTTAACATCTGCCAAATTTATTCTCAAACATGGATAGGCCAGTCTGCATTAAAAGGTTTTCATCTGTTGGGTTTATGAAATGATTTGCAATTATCAACTCTATAAATGTGGGAATATAACTTTCTTTACTAAAGCATCAGGCTCTATAAGGGACTTTATTTGTGTCATACATAGATAAAGAGCTTGGGGTGATTAATCTTGATATCCTAAATTTGATTTTCATAGGAAACTGAAATTGCACTGTACCCTTACAGCAGTTCTAGTTAACAAGTACCCGAGGCTTAGAGAAACTAGTTCTTCAGTAGCCAGTAACATTGGGGTCACACTACATTTGATGAATAATTCTTCCCAGTGGCACTCACACCTGATATGCACATTGTGTGGTTAAGAGAGTTTTCGGACAAACAGAAGAAAAACAGTTTCTACCACCAGTTGCTCATGTGACAGGTACATCACCTAATGAAAATATTTCTCTGAGGATGGTGAAATGTAGTTAGTGTTTTCACCATATAATTATTCTGACACAATCTTCAAGATAACTGAGACAGAAATGAACCTGATTACATTTTTTCCTTATGTCCTGATGAAACTTTCCATTAGTGTACTGAATAGGGTCCCCATCTCCCAGACAACACTTTGATGTAGATGAATATCAAAACTGGAAGAGGGATGATCTTAGCAATTAAGCCCCATGGCTCATGTCTGTAATCCCAGGACTATGGGAGGCTTAGGCAGAAGGATAAGTTGAGCCCGGGAGTTCAAGACCAGCCTGGGCAAAGTGGTGAGACCCATCTCTACAAAAATAAAAATAAAAATATTAGCCGACCATAGTGGCACATGTCTGTAGTCCCAGCTACTTGGGAAGTTGAGGTGGAAGGATCACTTAAGCCCAGGAAATCAAGGGTGCAGTGAGCCATGATCAGCCACTGTACTCCAGCCTGGGTGACAGAGCGAGATCCTGTCTCAAAAATGAATGAATAAATAAAGGTGCATGGTATAAACATATTTACATTATATCATATAATGAATAAAGCATATACAAAAATATACTTAATTATATATATACATTTTATCTTAAAATATACCATCAAATTTCTATATCTGAAATTGAAGTCTAGCTGGCATACTATAAATGCATTTAGTTATGTAGCTTTCATTAATTTCAGTGAGAAACAGGCTCCTAATCTTTATTAATACTTGAAATTTTAAAAGCTTATCTATCTATCTATCTATCTATCTATCTATCTGAGAAGGGGTCTCACTCTGTCACTCAGGATGGAGTGCAGTGGCATGATCATAGCTCACTGCAGCCTTGAACTCCTGTGCTCAAGAGATCCTCCTGCTGTAGCCTCCCAAATAGCTGGGACTACAGGTATGCGCCACCATGCCTGGTTAATTTTTTAATTATTTTTTTTTGTAGAGACAGAGTTTCACCATCTTGCCTAGGCTTTAAAGCTTACCTTTTAAACCCATGACTTTACATGTCAGAAACATGGATGATGACCAGGACAAACTGTGTTGCAGAGTGGATCTACAGGGACCTACACACTGACTGACCTACATGGCTGCTGGACAGGAAAGGAAAATGCATTCTGCCACAGAGTCCGAGCTTCTGGCTCCAAAAGCTAGAGTCTTCTACAGTCCACAAACCTAACGCCCCAGGATAATATATTTATGTTAGTTAATTTTACATCAGCTTGACTGCGACACAGAGTGCTCAGATATTTAATCAAACCCTACTCTGGGTGTTTCCAGATGAGTTTAACATTTAAAATGATAGACCTAGTAGGGCAGGTTGCCCTCTCTAATGTGCATGGGGCACATGCATGAATAGAACAAAAAAAACCAGCCTTCCCCCAAGGAAGAGGGAATTCTTCCTGTTTGACTGCTTTCAAGCTTAGGTAATAGTCTTTTTTTCTGCCTTTGGACTCCAACTGAACATCATCCTATCTTCCTGGGTCTCGGGCCTGATTATAGATCTTGGGACTTCTTAGACTCCAAAATCACAGATCCAATTCCTTATCACCGGTTTCTGTAAGTATATCTCCTATTGGTTCTGATTCTCTGGAGAACCCTGCCTAATACAATTGTTATAAGGGGGAAAAAAAGTACCTGATAGAGTCAGCAAGAGTGAGCTAAGGAAGCCTCATTCATCACCAAGGTAAGAGAGGAAAGAGGCCGCAGTAGCTAACAACGGTGACACTGTTAGAAAGTATACGGAACTTGAAACACAACATGACTGAATTATAACTACTAGGTGTAGGGAGCCTGGAACAGGGAACCAAGAAGGCAAGTGATTGGGATATGGCAGTGGGGAGCATTGCAGGAGGAAAAGTCAGAAGAAACAGAGAAGGCCTGCTCAAAGATGATTTTTTTTTCCCCTGAAGAAGTTATTAGGCCAGTGGCAGTGGCCCACACCTGTAATCCCAGCACTTCGGGATGCCAAGGCGGGAGGATCACTTGAGCCCACAAGTTTGAGACCAGCCTGGGCAACACAGTTGGATACTGTCTCTACAAAAAATAAAAACATTAGCCAGGCATGGTGGCACACAGCTGTGGTCCCAGCTACTCAAGAGGCTGAGGCAAGAAGATCACTGGAGCCCAGGAGCTTGAGGCTGCAGTGAGCTGCAATCACATCACTGCACTCCAACCTAGGTGACAAAATGAGGCCTTGTCTCAAAAAAGAAAAAAAAAGACATGACTATTCACCCACATTTAGACAGATGCGTCCTTTCGAATCTAAGTGAACTCATGCCACTCTACGCTACCTGCCCACTCTGGGGCAACAGCTGTGACCACATGGGCATACACAACTGCTGCTAAGCCTCAAATCCCCACCAAAAATGCTCAGTGACAGCTAACCAAGCTGTAAAGAGTTTTGCTTTTTCATTCTCGTTGATTTAAATGGCATGTGCTCCAGAAAAATCTTCTATGGTTTAGCTCCTATGTTCTTCTCACGACACTCAAGTATACTTAAAATCATATTTGTTCTGATTCACAGAAGGAGGAAATGGAAGATGTCAAAGGAACAACTTGCGGGATTTCAAATGTTACAGGATCACAGACATTCTTTTCCAATGTAAAGATATTCCAGGAACGCCTCAAACTAGCGTGGTGTGTATACGCTTGTGATGTAGAGGAGAATCTAGGGTTCATTAATTCCTATCATGGTTAAACGCCTAACTGTTTTACCTGTTTAACTGTGCCCAGGTTTTGAAATTAGTGCTCAGAAGTCCTTCACCCCACCATGACAGTGTTCCTCACTAGAAAGTCTTCTGTCTTTTGCCAGCTCAGTATTCACAGTCTTCACAAGAGAAGGCTACTTCTGAAACAAGTATGTAGCCAGCGCAGGGGTGGTGAAAGTCAAGGGGCCTCAGTCTACCAATGGCTTTTCATGCCTCTCTTGCCCCTGCATATCCCCTCTCCTACTGTTTTAAATGTCCTTTCTTCCTCAGGATTAAGAGTAGACGTTCTAGAGATGGATTACATGTAATCAAATAGTGTTTCTGAACCTTCTTCATTAGGTATGACCTTGGGACAGTTATTCACCACTTTATGCCCCAGTTTCCTCAGCAGCAAAATGTGAAAAATTATAGTACCTAGTGCGTAGGCTTGTGAGGATGAACTGAGTTCATTGGTCAAGTTCTAGGAGCAGTGCCTGGCACATGGTAAGTGTCAGCAAGTGTTACTCATTGTTCCAGCCCCAACAGGTGGTAGACTGCTTGAAGTTCATGTAAAGAACCACATGGGTTCCAGACCTGCGTCAGTTGTAGAGAAAGCATCCATTTACCAGCCTACCTTCCACCAAGACTGAGTAAGGATTCCAACTTCTTTGTCTTTATGTTTCCCAGCACCTAGTGTGGTAAGTGACACTACAGAAGGTATGCAGTCAATGTAGATTGAGTGCTTGAAGGGACCACTAATTCTAACAAGGAGAGTATGTCACCTAAGGAATGCTGTTTATGAACAACAATGAACAACAATGGCAATGCAGTAAAGGGAAGCTCCAAATAGAACCCTGGTAAGAAACACAATTCACTATTCTGGGATTTTTAATTTATTTACATTCCTTTGCATTAAAATCTTTCAAATAAGGTCACTTTTGTTCACTTACTTGTCATTCTTAATAGCATAGAGGTAAGTATAACAAAATTAACTCAATCAATGTGTCTTCAACTACCAAAAACCTCGAAACTGTCTTGAGCAATCTCAAAAGGTTACATTTAATTTTCAACTGCACAAAATACACAAGTATGACTATTAAAGACTCACTGAAAATATCTTTCCAAGTACAAACAAAAGCAAAGCATCAACAGAGACCCAGGATGAGGCAGAAGTGATGACTACATTATTAAGTCTCAGCTCCCCAAACTCACACACCTCAGGAAAGGAGAAGGGATAACAGGATCAGCACCAGACTAATGCACTCTGCTCTCAGTCACAGGACTTGATTTCAGTGTCAAAAAAACCCTCTGTAGAAAGTGCTCTTCTTGTGAAAACACCCTGCTAAAAAGCAAGCACTGAAACAAAGTAAGTGATAACCCTGGAACACGTTCACTAGTTCCTCAGAATGAGCCCCAAGGTGTTTGGTAAGGGGGACAGAGGAAGGAGGAGATGGAGACAGACCAACAAGACACACACACACACACACTTCTAGTCTCTGCCACATTAAAGAAACTCATTAAATGGCACAGCCTTTTTTCTGTGTGACTTTTGTTACTTTTGTTCCCATGTGGAACATCCAAAGATTTAAATACACTGTCAAGTCAGATTAATCAAAGCCATATCCTCTAGTTTAGCATAAAGAAAAAGAAGTCATAAAAGAATTCAAATTTGTTCACATCTTGTAACGGAAAAGAATAGGTGAATTCATATCTGCTATGGTTTCAATAAATCCCATCCAAAATTCAGGTGTTGCCAATGTGATAGCATTAACAGGTGGGGCCTTTAAGAGGTGATTAGGTCTTGTGGCCTGCTCCCTTATTTCTTGGCCAAATAACATTTCTCACTCAATTAAAAGAATCTGGGAAGATCAGTCTAAGTTTATGTGGATATTACTTAGAATGATAAAGTCTATAAACCAAGTGAATGCGCTATTCAAAAAGCCAAAAGAAAAACACTGACGGGTTCAGCTACTTTGGATTTTTTTTTTTTTTTTTTTTAATGACGCTGGGTAGCAGGCACTCAAGGAAGTCTACTTACCACAATATCCTCAGGAAATGTGTCTCTGCTGAAGGAGCCATCATCAAACATGACCTCATAGAAGGTCTGCGATGTCACAGCCATCACTCTGCAACTGTAATACCGGGTGTTCCGATGCTTTGTGATGACCGTCTGACCCACAGAAATGACCTTCTCGCAAGCCTTGGATTTCTAAAAGAAGGGACACAAAAAAAAAGGAAGAAAAGAAGTAAGAGACAGAACACGAAAAGAAAGGACATAAAATAAAACATATTCATTTGAAAAGCAATCATTTATTTGGCCAAGATATAAAACAAAATTTATAACATAATATTGAAGGATAATTTAAAACTTACAGAAAACTTGCAGGAATACAAATAGACAATACTTGTTTATACTAACACTCTTTACCCAGATTCATCCATTGGTTTTTTTGTGTGTGTGCATATACAAAGAGAGAGAGAAAGAATAAAGTGTGTGTGTATATATATATATATACACACACACACACACACAATTGTATGTGTATATGCATATATATCAACTTCAGGAAACTGAACACTGATAGCATACTTTAATCTCCCATCTATACTCCAGTTGGTCAACTGACCCAATAGCAGCCACTATGCTTTGCTATGTGTGCGCTCACCTCAGAGTGTTTGATTCAGCAGTTTAGAAACACACTTTGTGTAGAGTCTAGAAAGGAACATTTGAGACTTAATGGAAGCCTAAGGTAAAAAAAAAAATCTCAAGATAAAAACTAATGGGAAGCTATTTGTGAAACTGCTTTGTGATGTGTGCATTCACCTTCCAGAGTTTCAGTTATGTTTGGATTCAGCAGTTTAGAAACACTCTTTGTGTAGAATCTAAAAACAGGCCATTATGGTATCCACCTTCCCTACCCTCAAAATCCCAAGTACAGAATCCAGTTTAGAGTCAATTATTGCATTTAGTTGCCACATCTCTTAGACTTCTTTAATCAGGACCATTTCCTCTGTCTTTGTTTTATGGTATTTATACTTTGGAAGGATACAATTCATCCTCCTCCTGCGTTTTAATAAAGCATGGGTCTTAAGTTTCCACATGATTAGATTCAGGTTATACATTTTTGGCCAGAATCCCGAAAAAGGTGATGTTGACTCCTTTTCAGGATGTTTCATCTGAAGGCACATGATGTTTGCTTACCCTTCAATGGTGACGTTAATTTTGATCCTGATCAAATTGTAGTTCAATTTCTCCACTTAATTACTATTTTTCTCTTACACTAAAGCAATCTGTGAAAGACACTTTCTTCACTATGTAAATATCCTGTTCCTCATAAATCTCTGTTTAGAATTAGCATCTACTGAGTTTTGTGCATAATCTTTACTGCAATGGTGGTGTATGCTGATTTTTCCTGCTCTACCGTGCCATCCACATTTATTAGTTAGTTGGCATTTGGTAAGCAGCAGTCTCCCATATTTCCCTGCACCCATCCATTCATCCAACCATCCATCCATCGATCCATCCATCCATCTGTCCTTCTATTCATCCATTGTCATTATGGACTGATGCATTCCTCCTCTCCAACTATTTATAGTTCATACTGTACTTCCATTATTTTGGTGTTCAAACTGTCCCAGATTTGACCAATAAAAGCCCCTTCATACTGGTTCTTGTGAAATCTTTTTTCTTTTTTTTAAACAACAGTTCCTTGCTATCTTATCTGATAAGATGTTTCAGGATCATCTTGCTCCAGCCCTGAAATTAGCCATTCCAGGAGTATGGTTTAGTTTAGAGTGCACTGACACCAGAGACTAAGATACAGGTGCTTAGGTGTGCTCTTATTACAGGAGTATCTTTGCTTCTCAATCTTTCCAGTAAACAGAAAAATGAAATACATTCACGTGTGCACATATATGTGCATAAATACACACACGCATATATCAATTTGCCACGCATATATCAATTTGCCACAAACACACATATATTGGAAATCACCAGTTGAAAATGATATCCTATTCATCCATGCAGGTTCTTTGTTGCCTCCCTTGATTTCATGTATATTCATCCTTTCTCAGTGAAAATCTTGGCTTCTACAATATAAAGCTATTCACTCATTTACTCAATCCTTAAATATACCCAAGTAATTTTTAAGACCTGTAGGAGAGCTGTATTAATAGTTTCAGACTAGAAAAACTAACGCATATGACAGATAATTTTATTCTTAAATTAGGAATTAAGACTCGGGTTCCATTACCAGCTCATACTGCAACAGCTGGGTTGCAGTCCATTCCTAAGAATATGGGCATGACTTGTGGACTCAATCTTTATTTCATTTCTTCCTTTCCCCTCTTCTCCTTCCACACATATTCCTGGCATCCTAAAAATACATGTGTAGTCCTCAGGGTACATGTATCAAGGTAGGGAAATACAAGACCTAAGAATAAATGACTTTGGCCAGCACGATGGCTCACGCCTGTAATCGTAGCACTTTGAGAGGCTGAGGTGCGCTGATTACAAGGTCAGGAGTTCAAGACCAGACTGGCCAATGGTGAAACCCCGTCCCTACTAAAAAATTCAAAAATTAGCTGGGCATGGTGGCTCGTGCCTGTAATCCCAGCTACTTGGGAGGCTGAGGTAGGAGAACTGCTTGAACCGTACCCAGGAGGCAGAGGTTGCAGTGAGCCAAGATTGTGCCACTGCACTCCAGCCTGGGCTACAAAGTAAGACTCCATCTATAAATAAATAAATAAATATAAATAAATGACTTCTCAGAAATATTTGGCAGAGTGATTGGCACATATTAACTCTAGAAATGTTAGTTTGTTGTGTTTTGGGTTGTTTTTATTTTCAAGATAAGGCTATAGTCCCCATTCCCCTTTCAGGAACTCCTACAAAGCCTGTACCAACTAGGAAGAGACTGCAGTCAACATCTAATGCCAAAGTCTGCTCTGAAGATATATATCAGATCTTTTTTATATCAGCCTCAAAGGCTCATGCATCAACACCAATTTGTTTGATGTCATGAGCTGTGACCTGCTTGGAAGGCCCTGAACCAACCTCATGGGAAGGTCCAGGCCCTCATAATCCCCAAGCACCAACATTAGCCTGGCATGTCATCTGTACCTAAAGAAAGCTGGGACTCATTAAACCTCACTCTTTTCTTGCACAGATATTTACAATACTCCTGGGAAATACAGTTTATCATCATCCAGACTCATAAGTCAATCAGAGGCTTTGATTTTGTTTCCCCCATGAATATCAAAAAAGCTAAAACACCTTGCAGGATACAAAGTGTTACGCTTAATCTTTTTCTTCTAGAAACCAAACAAAGGCATACCCAGAGAGTCATTCATTCACTAATTTCCTCAACTGTCATCTGTAGCTAGCCAGTGGGCACCACATCTCGTGTTGGAGAGCCAAATATACAAAACCACTAAGACTGGATTCCTGTTTTCCTGGAGCAGGCCTACATAGGTATGTGCCATGAAGCCATCTCACAGGTGGTGTGAGAGAAGACTGATAGGACACATGCCAGCATGCTCTCTACAACAGGACTCCTCATTCCTGAGCATGCAGCAGTCAGAATTAAGGGAGGGATACAATCAAGGACAGACAGACAGAGTGACAGGGTGTTACATAACCCTTAGCCTCAGTTTGGTCATCTGTGGAAGAAATTACACCTAAATCACAGGTGTGCTATAAATCAGGATGAAGCACAAAGGACATCTAGTCTTATCGGTAGCAGATTCTCAGCAAATCCTAAATGGGTTCATCTAGGAAATGAAGAACATACCTGAGACCTCCACCTCAGGCTAATCAATCACTCTCCTATGGTACCTGAGTCAGTGGCATGGATGAGTGGGCAGCACCCTGACTTCACACTGACAAGGATCAGTCCAGCCCCAAATCACTGTCTGGAAAACAATCCAGGCACTCACTCTTCACCTTACCCACTCCAGCAGCCTCTGATTCTCCTCTTGTGAAATTCAGGCACATGACTATGGTCCCTAGGAAGGAAGGCATAATGTGGTCTCCTCTCCATCCCCAGGGCTCCCAATGCCTTTGTTTACAAATCTCATAAGACCCTGGCCACATGACTCTTTCAGTTACCATTCCTTTTATGACTAGCAATCAGTACCAGGGCTTGTCTTTTCATCCACAGAACACAGCACGGTGTCTAACACTGTTCCTGACAGATGAATGGATGGATAAATGAGTAAATGAGTGAATGGGCACAGACCATTTTATTTTTTTTGAGACAGAGTTTCACTCTTGTTGCCCAAGCTGGAGTGCAATGGCGTGATCTCAGCTCATTACAACCTCTACCTCCTGGATTAAAGTGATTCTTCTGCCTCTGCCTCCTGAGTAGATGGGATTACAGGCGTGTGTCACCACGCCCAGCTAATTTTGTATTTTTTGTAGAGATGGCATTTCTCCATGTTGGTCAGGCTGGTCTCAAACTCCCAACCTCAGGTGATCTGCCCACCTCAGCCTCTCAAAGCGCTGAGATTATAGGCGTGAGCCACCATGCCCAGTCCAGACAAATTTTCAAAATGGAAGAGGAATGAATCTATCCACTCCTGTCCAAAAAACAGCAAAGAGAATCAAAGGCGCATTGTAGAGGATATCCCTATTCATCCCTACAGGTTCTGTTTCCTTGGTTTCTCTTTCTTTGTCTGGGTGTGCATGTATGTGGGTAGGGGAAGGGAATAAAGAAAGTTTAGGGTGACATTCAGTGTCTGGAAAGTAAAAGAGGCAAGCCAAGGGAAAAGGAAGGTGATGCAGGCTTTATAAGGAAGAGGCTGGCTCTAGATCGCAACTATTTTCTTCCTGCTTAGGATATAAAATTTATGCAGATTGGCTGGTTAGAAAATGGCCAGTACATACATTAAATATACAACCTTCATCTAAATAAAAATTCTCAGCAACTTCAGGCATGAGCATTTCATGAGGAGTACTAAGGGAAATGGACTCTTTCATAATGCTGTTTTGATAGGATTTTTGATTTATTTCTGCAGACAAAAATGTATTGACAAGCATAACCCATAACTGATTATATAGCCTCAAAAATATTTCCTGTCAGAAAAGCCTAAGAATCCATTGATGTTAAGAATGTCATTTTTGATCAGAGAAGACAGACGTCATGTGAGGGCATCCATCAGATTAAAGAAATGGCTATGGTGTTCTGAAGATTAGTGTGCAAGCTAAGGTTGTAAAACTTGAATTTTCTTTAATATGAACTAAGCAGAAATGAACAAACAGTGGTTTTAAAAAATATACATGTCATTTTAAAAAATGGTAGAGCCAGTTAGAGATGCTGGGGATATGATAAAAATGTTAAGTAAAAAAACATTATAGACATTCCACAAAAGCATAAAGAATTCCTAGGAACAATAACACATCTAGGGTTTCCAACATATGTACATACACATGAGGTAATTAAATTATATCAATAATTTTGTTTAGTAGTTTTATTTTGAATAAATAGATGATACAACATCTACTGACACTCTTGACAAACTCAAGTGGCTTTTCCAAGATCTCAGAACAGGTGAGAAGTAGTCTAGGGTGGTGCTCTCCCATGACATGTGATACGGTATGGCTCTGTGTATGTCCCCACCCAAATCTCATGTTGAATTAGAATCCACAATATTGGAGGTGGGGCTGGTGGTAGGTGACTGGTTCATGGGGGTGGTTTCTAATGGTTTAACAACATCCCCCTAATGCTGTCTTGTGACAAGTTCTCAAGGGATCCAGTTGTTTAAAAGTGTGTGTGCATGTCACCTCCTACAGCTATCTCTTCCTCCTGCTTGGACCATGTAAGATGAGCTGCTTCCCCTTCGCCTTCTGCCATGATTATAAGTTTCCTGAGACCTCCCCATCCAACCTTTCTGTAGAGCCTGCAGAATCATAAGTCAATTAAACCTCTTCTCTTTATAAATTACTTAAGTCTCAGGTAGTTCTTTATAGCAATGAGAAAACAGACTAATACAAGATGGGGGCTCCAGACCATCAACCAGAAGAATAAACATGGAAAGAAATGAGAGAGGAAATAAAACCAACCAGGATATAAGCATGGGGGAAAAATGAGTGAAGAAATAAAACCAACCAGGAAGTAAACATGGAAAAACCTGAGTGAGGAAATAAAACCAACTAGGAAGTAACACCAATAGAATTCAAGCAGTGGCATAAAGAAAATTACATTTCTTTTTTTTTTTTTTTTTTTTGAAGCCTTCTATTTATTGAATGGAAGGAATTATTCTAGATACCTGTTGAGGCACTTCCCACGTAAGATGTATTTACTTTCCCCAATATACCCACAGGGTTGGATGAGTAACTTGGATTTGGAGCATGTCTGGTGATAAAAACACAGAATGTATATGTTCTCACTTTTCACCTACATACACACATGTGTACACATAGATACACTGTGGTAAATTTCCAAACTGCCCAAAAATCTTCACTCCTCCCTGCTTCCATATCCTGTGCATGTGACTTTGTAGTTCCTCCCATCAAGGACTGAAGTTTATTTCCCACCCTTTGAATCTGGGCTAGACTGTGGCATACCTTGCATTAGCCAAAAGAATACAGCAGAAGTAATGGTACACAAATCCATAGCCTTTTGTTTAAGAGGCCTTGAATACTTCTGCTTTCTCTCTAAGAAACTCAGACTCTGCTGTGTGAACAAGCCCAAGTTACCTTGCTGGAGATGAGAGATCACACTGACCACAGGCTATAAACATGTGAGGGAACCCAGCCAAGATCAGACAAGCTATTCTGCAGCTGACCACAGATGCATGAGGCAGCATAGCTTAGACCAGGAGAACCCCTTAGCCAAGCCTAGCCTAAATTGATGACCTACAGAATCATGAGCTAAATAGTTATCACTGGTTTAAACCACTAAATCTTGTGATGGTTTGTCACTCACACAGATACATATGTCTAGGAAAACATCTGAACCAGGCCTGAGGCTGCCAGGAAGTACACATGCACCACCCCAGGAAGGTTGTTGGGAGTATTTGGAGCCAGGGACCTCTCTGGCTACTTTGTGAAGTCCTACTCAGAAGCATGTTTTCAAATGCATAAAATAAACACACAAGATTACAAACAAATGATTATATTAGAAAAATAAACTTGTTTTTCTTTCCTTTTTTTTTCTTTTTCTTTTTTGTTTCCCTGGTTGGGAAGGAAAAATAATATGCTTTTAAAATAATGCATTAAATACTAATATCCAAAGGTAGGTCTAACAACTATTAATATCCTGATTATGAAGTTGCTGATGAGCATAAATATTATTTTTAAATTTCTGTTAAAATGGTAGTATGAATTCCATTATAGACAGTTACAAAAACTGTTAATGCAATCTGTGCCTATGCTCAAAATTGACAGAACTGTTAAATTTGTGTTAGAATAAAATAAATTTGTTTTTTTTTTCCATTTTCTAAGAGACAAATTTTTCTTCATAATAATTAAAAAGAGTTTATCACCTGGAATATTTAATGACACCGTAGCCTATCTTTTAACAGCAGCCTTATGAAAATGGCAACAATGCTATTTATATAATGGTGCTTGTACACACTGTCACTAAAAAGACACAGTAATGAAATGAAACTCAATGAAGGTACCTTACAAAGGGTTAAGTTATGGAGGCTAAAACAGGTAATTTTGGGGTAACCTAACCTGACACAGGAATCTACCTTAAATACTCAAGAGCGGACATATGCACTGCATTCTTAAATATAATTTCTCCCCATTGGGTTTTTGACAGAGACCAGAGAGAGAACAGTTAATCTCTAAGGCAAGAGCATGGAGGGAAGGGGGTTTGTGAGGTAGAATGAGGGACGATTCCCTGCTTTAGACTTATAGGTAGTTTCTTATCAGACCTGGCAAGGCTGACCTGTGTTCACATCTGAAAGGAGGGTTACCCAACATCTGGCAAGATGAGTCACGGGCAGAGATATCATCTTCGGAAAATCCCCACCTGGGTTCTCTATCTACATATCATGTTAATAAAGTGCATAAATACAATAATGTATGTAGAAACGCATGGCACCAGCAAAGCTGAACAGGTGAAGAAACCAAACTAAGAAACTTAGTCAATGTACAGGCCAAAGAGCACATTTCCATTTGTATCCAATGACCCTTTCACCATCTCGACTTTGTTATTTCTCCTTAATTTTATGATTTAATAACCTGTGAGATATTATTATTGTATTTTTCAAAGTATCCATCTTATAAAAATATTTACAAGGATTGGAATAAATAAATTAATACAAACTATTTTTCTTTTACCAAAGGCATGCAGCAGGAGTTACTCATTTAAATTTGCCTTGTAATAATGAAAGCTCTCTTTGTAAATTATAAGAGCTAGGTAAAAATCCTCTACCCAGAAGAACCTAAATCCCTGGGGCTTCATGAAGAAATAATTGCTCTTACAGCACAAATGCACATATGACTCATCAAAACATCACAAGTATTTAATTTTCTACATGTCTTTTGGTTCATGTGTACTTTTATTTCTCATGAGTTTTTAAGTACAAACATATAATACAGTGGGAAATGGTGCTAAGAAGTTCCCAGCAGATTTAAGGTCTTGTTCACCTTAATGCCTGTAGAAGCACAAAGAACAGGCTGAATTAGATGCTGAGAAACGACTAATTTTTTTCCATGAGCTCACCTCGGAGGTAGTGGCCCTGTTTGGTAAGTGAAGAGGACTGGAAAGAGAGAACCATCTTTAGATACATCAGAATCTTTGCTTCACTGTGTTAATGTGGCAACCTCTCAATAGGGATGTACCACCTGCTTGCTACGTATTCTAAATAGTAAGCAACTTAATTCATAAAGAGCAAAGACGGGAGTTCACATTAGTTAGACTGGTGGAGCTGGTAGTGGGCCACTGCTAAGGTAAAACCTGGCATGACCTTCGCCTACAGTCACATCTGATTTCATTACTGTCGCTAGAGAATCAGTGAGTCTCCAGATGCTAGGCCCCAGAAGCTCTTCCTTGGCCTTTTTTATTTCAGGAGTTCTCTAGGCTTCTTGGGTGGCAACAATATAATAAAGAAAGAGCAATAGATTCTGCACAATCCCAATCATTAATAACAGTGTGTGTGTGGTGTGCATGTCTGTGTAGAAATTAACGAGATGACTCTAAAATTTTTATGAAAACATGAAGAACTTAAAATACTCAAAACAACGTTGAAAATAAAAGAACAAAGTTGGAGGAATTACAATCTGGAGAGAATAAAATGAGAAAGAAAAGCAATAACTCAACAATAATATGATATATTCTTTAAATGACTTCTGATGAAACACTTTCAAACAACAGAAGCAAGAGACACAGGGTATCACTGAATGGTAACTCTTGCCTGTAATGATTTCTGACTCTCAATTACAGTTGGTGAATGGGTTAAACACACCTAAAACACATGTAAACATTTTCTTATTGAACAAGGTAACCCAAAGCAAAACAGACTAATTAAATAGTTTAACAGATTTTTCTGTACCACCAAGAAAGAAGTCCAGATAAATCATAACACCATGTAAACAAATCCAAGTCACAGTCTCAAATTAGAAAAAGGACAGCTAAAACAGAACAATGTAAATGAAATGTCATGTGCTCTGATTCTGACAACCTGAACATTCTGTAACTTTTGAACATTGTTGAACCTCTCTGAAGTTCAATTTCATAATCTGTAAAATGGGTATAATCATATTGCTACCACACACAAGTTTACTATGAACACCAAATGAGATAATGTACTATATGTAACTATAAAAGACACTATACAAATGTTAGTTATTATTATACTTTTATAACTCTTATCTACATTGATACACTGTTCCCAACAAAGATGGGTGGTCATTTTGAGCAGGAGACAAAATTAAAGAGGAAGAGGCAATTGTGTCTATAAAGACACACTGCTTACATGAGGAGAGAATGAGAGAGAAATAGAAAACACAAACTTCGTAGGTTTCTCTGGACTACAGGAGAAGCAGCTAAAGGTACAGTGAAAGGAAAGTCAGCCAAAAGCTTTCTACTGTCCAACACATCCACAGCAAGAGTGGAGATTCTGCCTATCTCACCAATGTTAATCAAAGGGGATAAATCCACAAAGTTTTTAAAGTCCAGTATTAATCCGCAAACTAAATCCATCTGTCAGATTGTCTAGTGTTAATTGAGTGGATCTATGTACCCAGCACTGTGCATGAAAGAGAAGTATGTTACGGGGTTCACATGGGGCAGGAAGGAAAAGAACTGGGGTGTTCTAACGTGTAACTGCATCCTTCCTAGTCTCTTGCCTATGGCCCTCCTGTTCTCTATCACCTAAGGTCCATATAACCTTAGGCGGACCATGTAACCTCTATTAAATCTACATTCTCAGATACAGTAAGGAAACTGCTCTGTTCTCCAAATACGTAATAAAGATGTAATTTTAAGGTATAATTAAAAGTGGATGAATATAAGGACTTCCAAATTTCGTATTTTATTCTAATTCCTGAGAAATACATGGGGAAAGATGAGCACACTTAATTAAAAGGCCTACTCAAGGAGGGACAAACAAAATAGAAAAGAACTCATTAAGGTATCTGATGCTTACAAAGAAGAAAGTTTCACTTCTCCCTGCCTCCTGCTCCAAGCAAAAGCTTCTGAGTGCCAGGTCTGCCCAGTAATGGCTGAGAGAGAAACCAGAATGATATTTTACTGAAAGATGTAGAAACAGAAATTTCTTATGTTTCTTCACACATTATAATTTCACTGACCCACTACACCAGTGTGGGATAAGACAAGAAAGGACATGGGATACCTCTTGATGAAAAGATGCTAACTTCTGACTGGCAATAGTCAAGAAACTGCACATTTTCCCTGGAAAGAAAAGAGGTATTGACTTGTATGTCAGAAATGTGTCAGAGGCTAGGATGCTCCAATAGCCCACAGAAGGACATGACAAAGAAGATAAGGCAGTCCTCTGGAATCACTGGGTTCCTGCCAAGAGGCTTCAGGAGGCCTTTTTAGCTAATTCAGAGTTTTGTGTATCATATTTGTTGAAAGTGGGCATATAATCTAGATTTGGAGAGTAGCCTTTTAGTTAGAAATATTGGAAGTTATCTCATTTGATTGTCTTTTCTATTGCTTGCAGTTAATAGTCTTAAAAATATTATACTTTCATTACATTTTTGTCAGTATCTAACGATTTCATTATGGTTATGGCATCTAATTACTGTTTTCTACATGAAGGAATTGAATATCCTGCCTCTTACACTTTATAAGATGTTGTAATGTCAAATACCCTTTGCTGCTGTGTGCCTGTTGACACATTCCATTTATATTTTTCTACTGTATCTATGATGCTTGACTCTAATACCAATGTTAAAATATGAGATTAGTGTCACTACCTAATTTTCTTAACAAGCTATCAGAGGATTCTGCCTGCCTTAATTTTTTTTTAAAAAAAGTATAAACTGCTGAAAAGCTTAAAATTTCCTGGGAACTGAGAAACATTAATTCTGTGCAAAAGCAAGCATTTTACATGAAAACACACCTTATCTATTCTTAAAAAAAAATATTAACCAAATAGATGGTTCTTGGAATGGAAGACTTGATTTTCCTCAGTAAGTTGGCCCTTGAAATTGCCAAGTATCAAATGTCCCATGTAAATATTTCTTTCTTTCTTTTTCCTTTTTTGTTTTTTTGAATGGGGGTCTTGCTCTGTCACCCAGGCTGTATTGCAGTGTAGTGTCACAATCTTGGCTCATTGCAATCTTCACCTCCTGGGCTCAAGTGATCCTACAACCTCAGCCTCCCAGGTAGCTGGGACCACAGGCGCACACCACCATGCCCAGCTAATTTTTGTATTTTTGGTAAAGATGGGTTTTTGTCATGTTGCCCAGAATGGTACCGCGTTGGCCTCCCAAAGTGCTGGGACTACAGGTGGGAGTCGCTGCACCTAGCCACATGTAAGCATTTCTTAATGCAGCTGCCCCCCACAGTGGGGTCTGGGTCTGCTAACAGGCTCCCTGGTTCCATGGTGCACTTGGTGGTGGAAATGACAGAGCAAAGTAGGAAACACAGCACTGACATGTTTCACCGAAGAATTCTGACGGGTCGGCTTTTGTAATAAAAACCAAATACCTATACCAAAATGCATTTGTCATGAATTTTTTTAAAAATCAGGGCCAATCTGTAATGTTATAAGGACAGAGTAAAAAATTTTGGTAAATATTTTTCCTGTGAAGCCACGTGATTCCACACAGAAGTAAATCCATATTTTGAGAGAGATGAAAGCTATTAAGTTTTACTAATGAAAATGTTAATATGTTGCTGTGATTATTCATAACTAAATAGGTGCTAATTCTCTTCATTCCAATTAAGTTTAAAACGTTATCAATTGTTATTAATTTTTCAATATACCTATATATATATCAGAGTAGATAAAATTTTGTGGTTTTGTCCCTGAGGGTGACAAGACTCAGGAACATGAATTCCTAGCTCACAGGCACATTGTCAGCTATTTCCAGAATAAAGCAGAGTAATATAGCTGCAGAGAGATTTTCCAGGTGCTTCCCAAACTACAAAATGTTAACTACTATGAACCAGGTCTAAAGGGTTTCTCCCCAGAAAACAGAATTTAAGAAATATTATGGCAGCAGCCCCTCTCCTCTGAATATGTTTTATCAAATAGTATAAAAATGCTGGTATTAAACCAATTTTTACCTAAAAAAACAGCAATTTCATATGTTCATCCTGGAATGTACCATCTGGCCTCACATCAGTATTTATCAGGGCTTTAAGATATGAGTAAGTCTTTCCACGAGACTTCAGCATGGTTCTAAGTGGCAAGCAGTAAAGAAGCGGAGCAGGAACCTGAACGCAGGACTGCTTGGAGTCAAGATTGTTTTGGCTACACCACACTCCCAGATGCTGGCAACTCCTGATCCTTTCTAGCACGAGACTTTGTGAATTCAGAATTCTGAGAAGTACCAGTCCTCTGAAGCCAATTTCCCAGATTTTCACGATTCATCAATGTAACAGGAGCTCATTAAACGCTCGAGAAATTGTTTTTCATTAGTATGACAAATAGCCTGGAGTTCAACCATTTTTAAAGTAATCTTACCAAAATCATGTTAAACTCTCCTGCCTTCTTTCATAGAGTATGCTGAGGCTGTTGTGAGCATGGGGGTTTGCAGCAGCTCTCATGAAGCCCTTGTTCTATTGATGGAAAGCACAAGGAGAGAACCATGATGCTCACTGACCCAGCCCTTCCTATGGAAATGGCTAAAGATCAGCAATGGGAAAACAAATTCAGGGGTACTGAACAGGGTTCAAAAATGTTTAACGGGATACATTTAAATTTCCTGCAAAATTAAGAAAAATTTTATCTGCACTGGCTTTACTTGATAATGTGAGTAAGAGAAAGGTAGGTTCCAAATGTAAAAATTCTAAAAGGTCTGTGCTAAATATTCCTCCTTCCAGGCAAATCTAACCTTAACTTTCTATCATCTGGGAAAAATGGACAGGGAGCTCAAGAAAACCCTTCTATCGATAGAAAGTTGAGGGATTTCTTTTTAAAAATGGGTGTGAGATTTAGGAATATTGATCAGATTCAGGTCTGAATAGCTGTAGTATTTTTTTAAATCCTTGCTAAGAAATCTTTACTCCATACCTTTGCTTTGGTCAGAAATCTCTCTTTGTCGATAATAACTGTAAATTCAGCAGACCATTTGTTAAAAAATGTATGTAGAAGAAACAAACCATATACAAATACTAGATGATTATGTACAAGTCTGAGAATAAAAGAGTATGGCTTATCAAAACAAACTTGGTTAAACAGAATTTTAGCAATATCCAAATTATTAAAGGAAAAGCAATTCCATCATCAGCAAAACACAAAGACACCCAGGATCTTAGAGACTCAGATGAGGGGTTGTGAAAATGACACCATTCAGATCACTGTGAGATGAGTGTTAGCTAAATTCTGGTTCTCTTTATGAAAAGGAGAAAGTAGAAACTAAAAGAAGACAGCGTCAAGCCATGGAAGTGAGTGCCAGACTAAGTGAGGGAAAATAAAAAGGAAATAGAAAGGATAGATTCAATCCATAACTACATTTGATGTATCAGCCCTGTTGGGGCCAGGGCAAGCTCACTGGCATTAGATGGCCATCAAAAGCGATAATGGGCTAAATTCTTCCTCATAATCAGTTCTAAATTAACTGGTTGTCCCTTGGGGTCTTCTTTCTCCCTTCCCAACTACATCAGATTTACCAAGGCCTATAATTCCACCTCCAAAGTGTCCCCATAATCAAGACCCTTCTCCTCATCCCAGGACATGGCCATAGTGGAAATCCAGGTCTCCGTTTCTTCTCACCGGCTCTAGAGCATCAGCTTCCTGCCTCTAACCAATCCCTTTTACTCTCTAATCCACTTCCACTTGGCCTCAAGATTGAGTTTCCTAATACTGCCCCACACATAAACCTCACATGGGACCACCCACTGTAGAATAAAGTGGAACTCCCCAAAGTTTGCCTGAAGCAGTGGCAAAGGAGTCAAAGGAATCCCCTGGGGAGCACAGATGAAGGAAAGTCTCAGGAGTGATGCCCGGAGGAGAAACGCTTTTTCTTTTTAATCTTTCCTACATTTTCACAAACCTGTTAGAAAGAAGGATGAGAAACTCTTGAAACATGATAATAGCCTCTCCTGCCTGGTCTCAGCATGATCCACTTTGTGCATGTGGGCGCATGTGAGAGACAGCTATTGGGTAACAGGTGTGCACCCCGCCAAGGGCTGAACTGAGTACCTGTGGGTCTTGCTCCCAGGAGGCCTCCCCAAAACCATCTTCTCCTTACCATGACCCATCTCCTCTAGAAAGGTCCTTCCTGTCCCTCACCTCGTCCCTAAAAATGGATCCTTGTTTACCCAAGAACATTTCCCTAATTTGAAGACAGAAGATTTTTAAAATTTTAATTCAGGGATATATAAAAAGGGGTTTCCACTTTTTATGAAAGACAAGTCTTCACTCTCTGATCACCCAGTACACTTCCAGCTTCATCTTCCCGCTCATCACTCACCACTCCATCCTGACTCCCCAATAACCCCGACATGTCTTAGACCCAGTCACACTGAACTCTTCAACCTTCCCCAGATATACCAGGCCTTTGAGGAAGTTTGTGCACACGCTAGTCCCTGTGCTAAGAAGATCCTGGACTCTGAGTCAGATTGCCTGGCTTTGTATGCTGGCTCTTCCATCTACTATCTGTGTAATATACAGCAAGTTATATAAACTTAAACTCCCTCTGTTCCCTTTCCACATCTGTTAAACAAATAAAAAGATAGTAATAGTACAGGTCGCACATCTCTTATCCAAAATGCTTGGGAGCAGAAGTATTTCAGATTTTTTTCAAATCTTAAGAGTATATGCATTATACTTAATGATTTAGTTTCCCAAATCTGAAATTCTGAATTCTGAAATGCTCCAATGAACATCTCCCTTGTGTGTCATGTTGGTACACAAAAAATTTCAGATTTTGGAACATTTTGGATTTGGATGCTTAACCTATACCTACCATGAATGGGGATTTGAAGATTTAATAAGTTAGTATCTGAAAACCCTTTAGAACACAGCTTATCACATTGTATTAAATAAATGTTTGCTAACACTATCTCATACAAAAAAATGTTTGCTTGAAATAGTTGTGTGAATGAGGTCTGGTCAGCAAGAAAGAAGTCGGATGCAGAAGTTTAAAGAAAAAAAGTTATGTTTACTTCCAGGATGCTTCACAGTTCCTACATATATTGAACTGAACAGTCTTAAGGCAGTCTAATGAAAGTTCTCCATAACTAACTTTTGTGTTAAGCCGTATTTTTGATGATCTGGCCAAACAAGTGCTGGGATAAGAAAGGGAAAACAAGTAGTATATTTGCCATATGTGTTATCAGTTTCTCTTCAATACCGAAAACCTCAGAAAAGTGGCTGTATTTTCCTTGGTTTCAGGTCGGTTTAAAAATCTTGGAATGAGGTCAGAGTTTCTGAGATTTCCACTCTCATCCCTTCTTCAATAGGTTTAAAATGTTTTCAAATGTGGGAAACTGTCTTCAAAGAAACTGTAAACTTTGCTCTTAAAGAAAGCAGAGGCCCCTGTGGAAGCGTATGTGTACCATAATCGGGCTCTGGATCCAGCACGCAGGGGATGAGAAAGTGACAGGCCCAACCCATACCTCATCCACCTACTAAACCATACACAACCCAGGAAGAGTCAAAAGAATTATAGAAAAACAGGTTCAAATCCTTAGACATCACTTAGGAAAAGAGAAATTACATTAATAAGCCCTCAAATTAGGACAATATAAAAACAAACTTATTAAGGACAGAAGAATTGGACACATCAACACGAACCCTGAACCATTTGAAAAAAGTACTATTTATCTGCTCTGTCACTGAAGTGGCTCTAGTACTAAATTAGCCAGCATGCAAATGAAACAAAACACGGTAATGTATACCTTTTATGGCAAATTTGGTCTCCAGTAGAGCTCCCCTAAAAAAGAACCTGGTCTCTTTGATGAATCACTGATTTCAAGTTTGTTACAATAGAAACGAAGATAAATTTGGTATTTCCCACTGAGAAAAAACAAAGATAGTTTCAAAGATGTCTAGAAGTGTGGATTAGTCCATTCTCATGCTTCTATAAAGGACTGCCCGAGACTATGTAATTTATAAACAAAAGAGGTTTAATTACCTCATAGTTCCACATGGCTGAGGATGCCTCAGGCAGAAGGCACCTCTTCACAGGGCCGCAGAAGAGAGAATGAGTGCTGAGTGAAGGGGGAAGCCCCTTATAAAACCATCAGATCTCGTGAGACTCACTCACTATCACGAGAACAGCATGGGAGAAACTGTCACCATTATCCAATAACCTCTACCTGGTGCTGCCCTTACACACAGGGATTCTAATTCAAGATGAGATTTTGGGTGAGGACACAGCCAAACCATTTAAAAGTGGTTTAAAATTAGGAATAAAGCAGTTACCTGGAAGAAACTCCAAAAGGCCCAAGTGAGACAGGAACATCAGGAAGAAAATTTGGGTCAACCGGTATGCCCGAGACTATGTAATTTATAAACAAAAGAGGTTTAATTACCTCATAGTTCCACATGGCTGAGGATGCCTCAGGCAGAAGGCACCTCTGCCTGAGGCGCCCAACCCATACCTCATCCACCTACTAAACCATACACTTCTAGTGGGCTCATAAAAGGCTACAAACCATGATGATGTTCAAAAGAGTCAAGTAATATAAAACATAGCTAAGCAAAGTCCCACCCACTGATATAAATTAACTGAATGCTGCTTAATTACAAAAACACAATCATATGACCACCCGTCTTGCATCCAAGGGGCAAATACGGTGAAATGCATATATGGTGAAATGTAATTTTGGCCTACCCACCAAAAGTCTTGTTGGAACTAATTGGATTGAAACATATGAACCAGTATCAGGGGTAGGCTCTGGAGGAAAACAGGCTTTCTAAAAATTCTAGAAAGTTGGAGAGAGATATTGTTTAGGTACCCATCTGGGAACAGAAGTACTTTCTTCCTCTGGCTGATTATAGAGTATTGTTGACTGTGATTTTGGTTTAAGAACCAGGACAACTTCATGTTTACAAAAACTGTATTAAAGTGGGAAGCGTCTTAAAAAATAAATAAAATAAAAAAAAAGAAAAAGAAAAAAAAGGCAGGGCATGGTGGCTCACGCCTGTAATCCAAGTACTTTAGAGGCCAAGGCAGGCGGATCACCTGAGGTTGGGAGCTCAAGACCAGCCTGACCAACAAGGTGAAACCCCGTCTTTAAAAACATAAATAAATAAACAAAAGTAAAAAAATAAAAGAAAAAGTAAAGTGGGAAGCACAGATAATCAGTTTTCCTGAATGAGACCCAAGTATAGAAGCCTGTGGTACAGCAAAAATACATCTTTAGTTTCAGATCTGGCAACAGCCTATACACATACAACTGCATATGCCCATTAGGGAAATGGGACCCAGAGGGAAGTTTGGTTATGATAGGTTGCGTTCACTTCTACCCTATTTACTAAATCCACTTCTGCTACAATTCTGCATCCTTGGCTAATTAAAAGGGAATGTAACAGTGGGAGTGAGTGTTTTGGGGTCTCTCTCTATCAATCCATAATCAACCTGAAACACTGCCTGCCCTTTTATAATTAATAAATTCATATGAAAGTGTGAAGTTATTTTATTATTAATTTAAGAATTAAGTGTGATTTTATTTTTAATTTAAGAATTAAGAATGTAATTTATTCTTATTTCTTTTAATTAAGTATTTTCTCAATAACAGACACTGAAAGCATAATATGCTATACAATATAGGATAAAAACGATTATTCTCGGTAATAGAATTTGGGAGCCTCAAACAACCCTCTTTCCACATTGTTGAGACCTAGAATGTTTCACTGTTGTTACCAACGAGAGATAGCCCACTCCATCACCACCCCAAGATTAGTTATATAGTCACAGGTTAACCCACAGAGACTTCTTGCTTTGAGCCGTTCACCAGATCCTGTGTACTGTGGTGTCCTCTCCTGTCCTGAGCCCCTGCCCATGACGACAGGAAGGAGCTGCAATAAAACTGGCCTGGGAGCTGGCCTAGAGACCCATAGACTGGAAAAATCATTCACTCCAGGTGTGGTTACTCATGCCTGTAATCCAAGCACTTTGAGAAGCCAAGGTGGTTGGATTGCTCAAGTCCAAAAGTTCAAAATCAGCCTGGGCAACATGGTGAAACCCAGTCACTACAAATAATACAAAAATTAGCCAGACATGGTGAAACCCAGTCTCTACAGATAATACAAAAAATAGCCAGATATGGTGGCACACACCTGTAGTCCCAGCTACTCGGGAGGCCAAGGTGGGAGGATCACTTGAGCCCAGAAGGTGGGGATTGCAGTGAGTTGAGATTGCCCCACTGCTCTCCAGCCTGGGCAATAGAGCAAGACCCTGTCTTAAAAAAAAAACAAAAAAACATTCAGTAAGTGCTGAGCAAGGACTCAGTTGTATTACTGAGATGAATGTTGGAAGACACATGGAAGAGGGCCAGATGGTGGAATAACAAGATCCTAGACAAGTTTCTAAAACAGGAGGTGCTAATACAGAAGCCACTCTACCCATCCTGCTTTCCATTATGCACACAAAAAATACTGCTGGTGCATATGTGAAATACCTAACACATACCTGACATAAAAGATGCTCAATAGACACTAGTTCTCATTCTTTTCCACCAATCCCATTCCCTAGCATCAGATAATTATTTTAACAAATTTATACCAAGCTGCTCCTATGGATAGCCAAGTGCTAGTTGATAGAAATAAAAAGACAAAACAACAACAAGTATTCCCTGTCCTTATGGCCTAGCTACAATGATACTAAAAGAAACATATACAAAATCCATAAATTAACCAGGTGTTTTCTCTGTAAAAGTTCTTCCTCTCTTTTAGGTATCTGTCTTCATGTTAACAGCCACAACTTCTAAGGTTTCTAAATCTATGAATACAACTGTCATACCATTCTAGAGGAAAGAATACTAAGAAAAAACACTATGTACCTTATATAAGATGTATAAAGAGGCCAGGTTCATTGCAGTGAATTAATGAAGTACAAGTGATTCTGGTGCTGTCACACTAAATATGCAGATTACTCTAACCTAATATGAAGGTTTACTAAGTAACTTGCCAGGAAAAAACATTGCATGCCATCTTCTCACTGCTGTCATTCAACCATCCCTTCCATGGGCATCTGTCTAGTTTACTTAAGTGTGAGATGGTCAGTGTGGTGCTGTATTTTGCAGCAGTATATGGTTTATAGGTAGTTGACTATTGGCTTTGAAGAAAAAAAATGTTTCCAAGCCTTCTAGTTTCATAACTACTATTTATTGTATTGTCTTTTCCTTACAAACATCTGTGCAACACTCAGATAATTGTGTTAGGAATATATCCAAATGGAATCTTTGGAAATATAGCCAGAAAATAGGTTATAATGAATCATGGCAAAGGGTGGTAAAGCGCACAGCATGACGACACACACTAACAGATGAGCACACACTCATGTGCACACATGAAGGAGACCTTACATCTGAAAGAGCAGTGACATTCAAAAAAGGTGTTTAACAAAAATGCTGGGAAACACATGGGAAAATTTAGGTTGAAATAACAGGGCTCAGCTGTGTACTTCCTGTGACATATTCTTTTCCATCTTTAAGAATTTTTACCCTATTTTTTTCAAACACTGCCTATTCTAACTATAAACTCTGCTTACTGCTTGGTGGAATAGAGAATTAATAAACCAGATGAATTTTATATACTTATTCAAAATAACTTTACACCCAAATCTCAATAATAATGAAGAAGCTCATATATTTAAAATAATTGGCTAGGCACAGTAGATCACACCTATATTCCTGGCACTTTGGGAGACTGAAGCTAGAGGATCTCTTAAGCTCAAGAGATTGAGACCAGCCTGAACAACATAATGAGAACTATTTAAAAATAAACTAATTAAAAAGTAAAAATGTATGACACTTTTTTGGAATAGCAGAATTTTCCTTAAAATGTTCCTTTTGAATGCTTTATAGCAAATAATTGGGAGAAATAAAAAAATAAGGGAATCAAAAATGCTAAAATGAGTAAAAATGGAGATTCTATTCAAGCAAGAGTAGGTTTATACTTCATTTCACCTAAATTGTACAGGCATCCTCCACTATTCTGCAAAACAACCGGGGCAGGCTGCCAAGTTAGCCTGAACTTTATTTTACAGTTTTCACTGCTATGATTCAGCAATTGCCCATTACTTTCAAATAATCAAGGCATAGTTGAGAACACAGACAAACTACAGTTTCTGCTCTAAGAAGCATATCTCTTAGCATTCATAGTTTACACAAAGAGAAATATTTGAGTGAATCTGAACTTTTCTACGCTTGATAAGGAAAGAACATTTAAAGCAATAGGGGCAAATCATAAAGTTCTTAACCAAAGTTGCCAGATCCTATAAATTCCTTCTGGTTAGTTCCCAAACACTTTGGGGAGGATTCCATACTTGGAGTCTAATGGGAGAAGAACGGATAAGTAATAGCTACTAGAAATATACTTCAGAAATACAGTGTTAATAGTGCTTCCCCCTAGAAGATGTAGCAAAGGCAATTTATGAACACGAAAATTTTTCCCTCATTGAGAAAGACGGCCTCACGTAAATTGTACGATGTTTTCCCCAGTCTTTACAAAGCATAACAAGCTGAAAGTGGATCTGTAGAAGACAGTACTTTCTAAATCACCTCAAAGTCAAATATTGTCTTTTTCATCATCATTTAGGAAACACATTAGTGACCTAAACCTGACTGAACCACACATCAGAGTTAAGAGGAATGAGGTCCTGATTAAACACCTGGATCTCTTTAATAGCAACTTCAATATAATCATCAGTAACCGCAGGGCTTTGGAATATTAAAATGGTAGGTATGATCCCCAGCAAAGCTTCAGATGAACACCTCTAGCACCATGTGAGGTTTGGGATTTAGAATTTGCCAAATAATAGAGTATACGCTAAACAGCCATTTACATTCCAGCACCTGCCACTCATTATCTGCATTTATTCGGGCAAGGAATTAAAGCACTCTGAACTTGGGTTTCTTATCCTCCAAACAGGAAAAACACTACTCACGTGGCCCAGTTCACATAAGATTGTAGCACCAGCAGCAGCAGCAGTAGTAGAAGCAGTAGTAGCAATACAACTTTCATTTTTTGAGTGCTTACTCTGTGCTGTGAACTGAAAACAACATGGTGAGGTGGGATCCCATGTTTTATAGATGAGGAAGCTGAGGCTCAGAAATAAGAACTTGCACAGGGTTGCACAATCTGTTACTGGCAGAATCTAAGTGTGAACACCAACTACTCTGACTTCAGAGGTCAAGACCTTGTTCACATCTCAAAACGCATTCATATAAATCCTCTGATGAGGTAATGCTATTGACTGCACACTGTAAAGGGCAAGGCACCACAGTCATGTAATGTGTTACTACTATATATTTTTAAAAGTTACTAAAATGTATTTTCTACTGGATACACAATACTATTCTTAGAAAAAGCACATCAACTCAAGAAACTGTGGAAAAGGTATGAATGAGTATGCAACTTAGAACCTAAAACAATGGAAAAATAAGACAAATAAAACAGATGTGACAGTCAGTGACATCATTTTGTACATTTGTGCATTCACTCACATCTGCACAGAGCCGCAGCCCACAAACATCAAATATCTCTCAAGATGTCAATGGAAGTTGCTGAAAGCATTACAAAGAGCTGGGAGATTTGTTGTGTATGACTCCACAAGCCAATGCTGACAACTTGGCAGGCTGCTCACAAGAGGTTATTAGGGACACAGGACAAGCATGTTAGGCTGCTAATAGCCTGTGGCCAAGTCTCTCAGGGAAAACAAAGTGTGGCAAGTTAGCAGAGCTGAGCATCTAGACAATGCTTTAGCCTCCTATTTAGTAGCCAAAAACAATCATGGTGAACTGGAAAGTTAACAAAGACATATCAACTATCTCTACACTGTAATAATATTTCTAAGCATTTAAAACAGAGGAAAGATTTTATTCGCCAAGGACAGGTCAACGCAATTATGGTTAAATTCACATTATTTGGTTGCAAACACTCTTTTCTCAGAAAATAAGCTCAAAAAAATTGTTCTCTGTATTTCTCCTCTACTTCTCTATTTTTTTCTATGAGACTGTCCTCACTCCTTCCAGGGCCCCCAGGCTGTCCCTCACATATCCCATCTAAGGCAGCAGAGTCCCAAAAGCTCCTGCCCTTCCTACCTCTTCCTTTACTGTGCTGCTGCTGTGTATCTTCTAAAAGAAATAAAATAACACCCCAAGACCACAGTGTACAGTTTCATAGACTGTTCACTACATAATCTCAGGTGGTGATCCCCTCGCAGAAATGATTTCACTCTCACCCTGGATATGTGCAGTGCACGACATGTACAACCAAACTCAGCAGCCCTGTGTACAGATCCAACATCAGAACGGGCATAAAGAGTTTTCTGTATTCATTTGTTCATTCACTCATTTAGCTCATGCAGATTTATTGTGTCTAGTGTGCACCAGACAATTGACAGGTCCTAGGCAACTACCAGTAAATAATAGTGTGCAATCCCTGCCCTCAAGGAACTCACGATCTAGACAGGTAAACAATGAGTAACATTACAGAAGAATGTTATGTCTGGGAGGTAGTCTAAAACAGGAGAAAATACAGATAAAGTCTTAGCACTGAAGAAGGGAGAGCACATCTTACCACATTGGGGTTGACCTTATGTCGAAAGCATGTGATGTTCACAACATAAGGCCAATCATCAGGCTCCATCAGTACCCCAGCAGCATGGGCACAAGTGACATGGAAGGAGGCCGGGCAGCGACTGTAGGAACACTGGATGCAGGCTCCAGAGACCCTCTTAACCCGGTGTCTGCAGAAGATGCATTTCTGGAGGGTTAAAATAGAGAAGAACATCAATTCACATTCTGTAATCCAGTCAGTTTCCACAATTTACAGAATAATAGCTACTGGAGAAGAAAAACAAAACAAAACAAAACTGATTACATCAACAAGTCCTGACCCTCCAGGGGCCCTAGTGGTGACAGCATCTGTGGCAATGTAATGTACTTACTTTAAAGGAAACATACTGCTACGGTTACAGACTACCAGGCATACGTTTAACTATTTCTTGTAGCAAGGAAAGCCAAACACTTTTGCACAAGCTCCTGCAGGCACAGAGCTCAGGAAAAGACCCCAGAGGTGCTCCCATAAACAATCCATGAATGCTGAAACTACTTCTGTTTTATCTCCTGTATGGCAGGTCTTTCTGTGCATCAAGAAATAGAATATGGGTTTGGAGAACAGCTCATTCTTTCTTAAATTAGATGAGGCCTTCAAAACACCCAAACAGCATAGGGACAAGTTAAGTTTTCCAATGACAAGGAAATGTAAAGTGTTAAATGGTCCAATGTGGAAAGTAGTGCTTAATAATCCAAATCTGAACCCTTCATGACTAACAAAAAAAAAAAAAAAAACAAATGCCTTCCAAAGTGAGAAAATTGAAAATCACCCCAAAGGGCATAATTTGGTTAAATATCTACAGCTGATGATGCCTAGGGAAGAGACGATGAAAATAAAGACAGCAATAATGATTACCACAATTCAAAAATTAAATTGCATACAATTAGCCCTAAACATTATCAGTACATTTGGTATGAGAGATAGAGAAAATCAAATAGCTTCACTAAATGTAAGTTGTGAACTAATACTGGAGGGTTAGGAAAAAATGGTTGTACAACAACATAGGGTCAGAACTGGAAAGCAAAAGAAACAATGATCAAAAGCTCAAATTTTCATTCCCAAGAGTAAAACGGGTCTGAAATCTGATCAAATGTTAGTGCTCTTCTTTTACAGGTACATTTTCTTTCCTGCAAAAATAAAGGTACTTAAACCCCCTCTGAAGACTAATACTTTATCAGAGGCTTGCAAGAATCAATGTGCACTTAACTTCCAAGTTTTCTTTGTCCTCACGTCTGACCAGTGACTTAATCTTACAGATTCTCTCCCTTAATCTTACTCCGATCTCTCCCTACCATCTATACCAACTGCCACTGCCTCCACCCATGGTGTCTTGCCTAGCATAGTAATGGACTCCCAACGGGTATCTCCATCTTTTATTTCATTCTATCTCCACTTGTCTTGCCCAAAGCTGCCAGAGTGATTCTTTACAACACGAATCTCATGTCACCACCACTATACTTAATATCCTTCATATAATTAAAGGCTTCTCTTTATCTCCAAGTCACTTCAAAAAAAAAAAAGGGGGTAAAGCATGAGGTGGACGAGCAAAGCTTATAAAAGGCCCTTTGTGGTCTAAGTGTTATTTCTCACTAGTACACATAAGGGCCCTACACTTTAGACACTTATGTGGCTTCCTTATACATATAGATTCAATGTACAATTAAGCATTTTTAAGTGGAGGTTGAGGGTGTAGCTTAGCTGATTAAAAAATCATACACACATATACACACACACAAATACACAGAACCATAAAACTAAAAAGACATCATAATCTGCATAAAAGCATTATTTAATATTCTATCTTGGTATCTCTTTGGCAATCCATGCTATCAGTTTCAATACATTTATGGTAACTCTTAGTATTTTAGCATCTTTTTGTCAGTTCCAATTATTTGAAATACGATGGCAGATATAAAAGCAGACACTCCTATCAGGAGGCCCAGGCATTTTCAATCTTTTAAGAGCCTAATTATATGACATAGAGGTCAGTGTTTGAATAAGTTAATATATTGACAGGTATATGAGAGGTGAAATTATGTCTTATTTTCCTAATAAGACCTTTTAAGAGTAGGATAGAGTATTGTGACTTAACTCATTAAAGCATTGGTGTCTCCCAACCTCTGTCACCATTAACTTCCTCATTAAACTGAGACTCACCAAAAAGGGGTAAGAAGACAGAATACACTTGTGACCAGAGAGGATTCAATCCTTGGAATCTAAGAAGGGACTTGCCCCCTTCCAGGAGGACCAGAAGTGGTGATTTCTAAGGACAGAACCACAGTATCTTTAGAAAGTCAACCTAACAGTAAACTATTATAACTCAATGCTTTGCAAGATGTTTATTCAGAGTTGAGAAGTTTAACTTAAACATCACACAGGTTCTTGTAGAGACAGAGAACCCCACAAAACCTATGAGAGAAGCTGTTGCGAATGTTACCTGTAAGATAGTTAACATAGTATTTCATATTTCAGATCCCCATTTTCATTTGCTTGTTGCTAAACTGGTTTTTTTCCACCTGGCTGAAAAAATCTCTGGAATTTGATGACCACAGATACCAGGGCTACAAAATGGAATCTAGTAGGTTAAAGATAACTACGTGCACTTAAGAATGTTACAACAAATACGTGATATGAAAGAAGCAGGAATGAAATGCTCCATGGAACTAGAATAACATGAATAGGCATGGTACAGTGAATCATGCCTGGGGACAACAGAGGGAAGAAAGCTTTAAGAAAAGCAAAGTGGAACTGGATCAAAATGGTACACTCAATCTCTGCTACCATCTATCCTGGTCCAACCCCTACATAACTATACAGGAAAAAGGATGAAGCCATAACAGCACTGACAAAAGACAGTGCCATCAGAGGACCAGAAAATTTATGGAATTCCTAGACCACGGGAAACAGGTGGAACTAAATCAAAAGAGAAGCCAAAGTAGATAAGGACCTCATCCAAAATAAGTGTTTGGCAAAAAATATCCTTTATGCAAAGGATACCAAAGGAGTAAGTATAATTCTCAGCCTTAAAGCCTCAGAGCCACCCCAAATCAAGAATTCACACACACGAAAAAATCATAATTAAAAGTAACGGAAACCCTGGGTCAACATGAGGTAATTATTTTAAAACAGTGCTACTCAGAATGTTTCTAACATGATGTTTTTAAAGATCTCTAGGCCGGGTGTGGTGGCTCACGCCTGTAATCCCAGTACTTTGGGAGGCCGAGGCAGATGGATCACCTGAGGTCAGGAGTTCCAGACCAGCCTGGCCAACCTTGTGAAACCCTGTCGCTACAAAAAACACAAAAATTAGCCAGGCATTGTGGTGGGCACCTGTAATCCCAGCTACTTGGTTGGCTGAGGCAGGAGAAATCACTTGAACCTGGGAGGCAGAGGTTGCAGTAAGCCGAGATTGTACCACTGCACTCCAGCCTGGGTGACTCCATCTCCCTCAATCCCCCCTAAAAAAGAGATCTTTATGCATACTGAGATTTGATAAACACTGCTGTAGGATAGGTGGGCTAGTTAATGTCTTCTCCATCCCTAGCCTACTGAGACACTGATAATTTTTTGTAAATTTTATATTAGAGGCAGGATTTTGCTGTGTTGCCCAGGCTGGTTTCAGACACCTGAGCTCAAGCAATTTGCCTGCTTTGGCCTTCCAAAGTGTTGGGATTACGGGCATAAGCCATCACGCTGGCCTTGATTTTGCCTTCAGAATAAAGCCATGAGAATTACTAGAAAACAAGAGTAAATAATACGCCAGGGCAGAGCTCCTATATTATCTGAGAGTCAAGGCTGGAGAGAGAAGTAGAAAAAACCTTGAATCAATCCCCAAACACCTCAAGACAAATGGAGTTTCTGTATAAAAATATACAATACATTAAAAAATAAAAATTGCAAAATAAAATAATATTAAAAGATAATATTGAAAAGTGTGTGTTCTGCAGGGAGGGGAATGAAAGAAGGTTAAAGAGCACTAGACTCCAGGGAGCTGATCGCCCAGACAAAAGCTCTTAGTGGGTATCTCAGACAGGACAGTTCTGGCAAGGCTGATGTCAAGAACAGAAATGGCTCTGGTCCACCCCAGGGTTCCAGCACATCTGGGTGGGGCCACTAAATTTGCATTTCTAACAAGTTCCCAGTGATACTGATGCTACTGATCCCCAGCTCATACTTTGAGAACCATGAGGTTACAGAGTTAAAAACTTAAAAGGTGTCACTCATGCTGACAGCTTCTAGTACAAGGGAATTAAGGAAGGGCAATTTTTTTTTTAAAATCTACTCTTCAGTGTCAAGGGTTGAGAGAATCCTCAGGCGGGTATGATTTATAGAGCACTGTACTTTCTTGGGGGACTGGATTTCCATACTTATTCCAGTGGCATAGGCCATTAAGGCTTCTAATGGATTGAGGAAGTAATGAAGTATCTAGCAATGAAGCTTTGTGTATCATTAGATTTCCTTGAGCATCCAGCTTGGCAAAGGGCATCAAGAAATGATGAGCTGTGAAGGAGCTGGAGGTTCAAAGCCCATCTCCTTCCCCCTTTTTCCTGTTAATATGATTTGTGTTATTATTTTGTTGTTGTTTTGCCAGTTTTATGATTCTTTTTTCTTACACAAAGAGGCAGGTAATTCCAAAACAGGTGTGAATGCTTTTTAATTGTGGTTTCCCGATCAAACAAGTCATAGGCTAATGATAATGACACATTAGCTAATTTCTTTTTCCTTTTGCTCCTAAAGACACTTTTTCTAAGTACCACACAGCAAGCTAACATTCCCAGCTCAAACAGGGAACAATGCTGGGCACAACGGACATCACTGTTGTTGCAGGCAAGTCAGAGGACTGAGGCTAAAACCTTCACTTTGCTCCAAGTTCTTAAATACAGGGTTCATAATAGAATCCTCTGATTTTTAGCCCTACCTGTAAGATTGATGTTCTGCTCATTAGTATTCATTAAGTCAATCCCTCATGTGTCAATACTGGCTACCACAGGGGAAGTCTGAGTTCTACAGTGAGGAGCATAGTCTAGTGGGGGAGACATGTAGCCACAACAAAAAGCAGAATGGAACAACAGCCATTTGAGAGTGAGATTCAGAAGGAGAAGAGAGAGGAGTTTAACAAAGAGAAATCAATTTATCCAGGCAGCTAAAGAGCGGCTAGGGAGGGAAGGAAATGGAGGACATTGAAAAGCAAGGTCCCCAGTGCACTGACACCACAGGGTCTGGGCTGTTTTGTGAGAGGCAGCAATTAATATGCAGGCTCATCCACGAATGAATGATATGATAAAACAAATCCTGCATATTCAAGCAACAGGTCATAACATGATAAGTCCTCTGTCTCTCTTCCCAAAAAAGTTATTTCTTATGCACTCCAAGTTCAGAGCATTAAAATAAATGGCTCATGATGTCAAGTATGTTGAATTAAATCCTTATTTATGAGAGGTATCAGAAGCCATTTATCTCATGGCTTTTTGTTTGGTGAGATTCATCCTGCAAAAGGTGAGAAAGCTAAGAGAAGTCAAGTAGCAGGGAAAGGCCAGTGGGATGAGCTCAGCTAGGCCAAGAGACAGAGCTAAAAAAAAAAAATGGACAGAGGTGGCCAGGGATCAGATATAAGGCTACGTGTATTCAAAATAAGGCTAAGGAGTCACTGCTGGCACTGAGAAAATGTTAAATAAAAATCACAAAAGAATTCCAGAACTGAAAAGGCCAAGGCAGTTCAGACACAAACCGACAAATTAACAAATGACTTGTGAAAAGTACTACACCAACAGCACAGTCATACTTTGTTTTATTTTGGATCAACAGACAATCACAAGGAAGATCAAGTATGAATCCTTTGGAAGCACCTTTTAAGCCAAGTAGCAGGACACTGACTATACACATAAACAGCTATTAACTTAATGAATGTTTTCTTAATGTATATAATGTAGTAATTCATTCTTTCAGCCACTTCAATACTTACTAAATATCTTCATGTGAGATCATTCTGCAAAATGCAAAGGCAGACAGAAAAATGAAAAAGATACACAATCCTTGTATTTAAGGAGCTTAATTTGGTATGAAAAAATAGCTGTAACAAAAACTGCGCAGCCATAATCACAATAGGAAAGATAAAGCCCTGTTAGATTTAAAAGATGATTGGACTGGCAGGGCAAGGTGAGGCAGCATGTGAGCCTCAGGTGGTTACCTACCTCCACTCAGCGTTCAAACCATTCTAGTGAGCAGATCTAGAAGAGGGGCAAGACAGGATGGACTTTATGCCAGCTACCTGAGGGGCACCAAATACAGGACAAGGAAGCAGGTATGATTCTACGTTGATGACTCAAGTCATAAGGGAGTCCATGATGTGGCAGGAGAGTGTAGGCATCTCATCTCTGCACCACTCTGAACTGAAGGCCAGAGTCACTGTGACCAGTCATAGCTGGATGAATTCCATCCTGATGGCTCCCAAGAACTCATAATAAGGCAAAAATAGAGTTTCTCTCAAAGTTTTCTATAATTAATTTCTTGGAGTTTAGATGCTGCGTGCAGCGCTTTGGCACCAGGTCAGATGCTGCACTGGAGGGTTACAGGCAGACATGCGGCTCACAGGCTGAGACTTTAGCCACAGGGACCCAGGGCCTGCCTCATGGCTCAGAGAAGCTGCCCAGCAGGATTTTTAAAGGACTAAGAAAGCCACCAAGAAGAGGTGGACTGTGAGCTTATCCTGAAGGACTAGCAGACTTCAGCCACTACATGTGGGGGTGGGATAAAGAAGGAGGAAAAACATCTAGAAGGGAGTAACAAAGTTCAGAGGTTAAAAAAAAAAAAAAAAAAGACCATGACCAAAACAGAGTCAGGAAGTATGAGCACAGCCAAGGGATGGCAGGCTGAAAAGGCAGGATCCTGAAAGACCTTGGACTGTACTCTGGCACAGACTTCACTTGCCCAGGTGAGAAACTCACGATGGCTTTGTAGTAGCAGCTAATTTTTAGGTGGAAATTAGGACTACTATTTTATTACAATTCTCTGAGTGGCTCTGGGTTAAGGCTCAGGCAATCAAGCAGTTCTGCAGACCAGACCACCCAGAAAATCTGCATAATCTTTAACTGGAAATGCCTGTTGATCAGGCATGTCTCTTTGTCCATCTTTAGCTCCTTTAAAAAAATTCTACCTGCCTTTTTATTAAAGGCACCTATCACAGTATACAAGCTAAGTATCTGAGGAGGACCTTGACCAAGCGCCACACTCCTGGAGTCTCCGAGGTAGGGAATATGTAGTATTTCAAAGTTGTCTGTCTGACTTTACAGTTGTGAATTCTAGCTTGGCACAGGAATAAGGGGAAGTCACCGAAACTGCAAAACTAACATGGCCCGGACAGACAGAAGTGAAGAGGTGAGAAGGTTGTGGGTAAAACAGGCCAGCCTCTGGATGCTTCCTGCCCTTCTTTTCTAGACCCCCTCTTAGCAGAAAATAGTGCTTCCCTCTGCACTTAACTACCTTTGCTGTCTAGAAAACACAGACATAAAAGCAGCATTTGCAAAGAAATTAAATATTAAAGGCAACATTACAATCTCATGTTGAAAGAAGCACTTCGATGATAGCATGCAGTAGCATTTGCTGATGAATCACAAAATAAGCAATGTTACGTATGTTGAAAAAAATCAATCACTTCCTATTTTTACTTCTCTTGTAGCCTGTTTGGGTTCCATCCTTTATTTCAAATTAAAAGAGCAAAAGGGGTACACAATTATAGCATATAGAGAGCTTTATTCTAAATACTTATTAAGTGCCACTAAACATCTTTCACCTGATGGGTGGGGAAAGAAAGGCCTCCTAACCACAAAATAAGTGTTTTCTAAGTACTTCTGTATTTGCATTTTTATTTCTTTTTATGTTCCTATTAAAGAGCACCTATTTCCTAAAGGAAATTTCATTATTTGAAATTACTGTTTACAGAAATCCTTACTCTCATTGCATAAAGCATTTATTAGCTGAACTCAGAATTACTGAATTATTTGGTTAATAAAAGTCACTCGGTCATTTGTGATACAATTGTACCCTGTTAGAGTTCACTGATGTGTATGCTCTCCACCCTATAAAAATGTATCCAGATTTGTCTAATTACTTATTACTTAGAAGAATTTCTTAACTCTATTCAACTTACCTAGTTTTAGATCTCTCTGAATTAATGTTGGAAACCATAATACTTTAATGATTGAATTCACGTTGGTTAAATTAAAGGACACATAATTTTCCCATATGGCACAATTTAGGAAGGCCAGCTTACAAGCTCTCTATTGCTACAAGAACAAGCAAAAAAAATAATAATAATTTTTATTTATTTTGAATATCAGATATGATCTGCTACTGGCATTAGGGAAGCAAGGACTAGTAGACATGTTCTATTTATTTCTGGCCTTGGGCCCGAAGGCCTAAAGGTAGCTGAGAAAAAAAAAAAAAAGATAAAGATAAGAACTAATTATCCTTAGCAATATTTGTTCTCAGGCAGTGCAAATATCCAACAGTGTGAAAGGTTGCAGTTGTGGTTTGCTGACATTTTTTCAGAGACTAGTATACAATTCCTCAAATCTCTGTTTCATGTATATTTATTGAAACATATTCATTTATGAGGACTGGGATGGAACAGTAAAGCCATCTCTGGTTCATGGATGTGCAATAAGAAATTGTGTCCCACAAGTGAATTTCAAGAATTTCTATCCTGTCCAACTTCCCCCAGGCATTTCTTAACAGTTTAAATGAACCTTTGTAGACATTCCTGCTAAGTATACTTACCTTGGTAAGAGTGGTTGGGAAAAGGAACAATAAAAAGATCTCATCATTTTTCTTTGATAACTACACAAGCTGCTACGCTGGGGTATTCTTCCTTTCTGAACACCAGAAGCTATCCCAAGGCCCCTGAGTGCATCTGACCCTTAATAGAAACTGTCACCCATGAATTGTTCTGTCTGTGGCCTGCCACAACCTCTCTGCCTCTTGTCTTTCAATTATGCTAGCAGCAGCCCACATTGAGGAAATTTATGATTGAGTTGAAATATCCACACACTGTGTCTCCAAATAAAACTAAGGAAGCAGTGATGAAAAGCTATAAAGTCAGTGCAGTACAGACATGTCCCAGGTGACCTTTCAAAGGAAGTACCTTTCCTGGGGAGACAACTGCAGTCATGGGAAGAGTTAACTCAGGATATGGTTCCTCTGCGTGGACACAGGCTGTCCAGTTCAGAGCCCATCCCTTCTCCTGCAGCAGCCAATCACCACCTTCCTCTATGTAAGTATCTGACATGGCTGCTACAGGAGAAAAATCACCCAAGAGTGAGTTTGTGGATTCGTCTTCTAGATGAGATAAATTTAGGGTTTCCAATCTCAAGTGGCCCTTAAAGTCACTCAAAAATTCCTTTTACCTTTCCCAACTTAAGGAATAGACAAAAGGTAGTAAAACAGGCTCTGGTTAAAGCCAGAATCCTAACCCTGCCACCATGTGGCTTTGCACTGTATTACCTCAGGATATCGCTTCTGGATTATTTGGGCGACTTCCTTTGAGGACAAGTAAATGGCCAATATTTTTACAACGATCTATTTGTGATTAGAACAATGAGTAACTTCTCTAAGCTTAGTTGCTTCACTGGATAGACTTCAGCACCTATTTCTCATGAAGTTGTCCTTAAAAAAATAGCACATATAAGAGTTAGCACAGTACCTGATACACAGTAAAAGGTAAATAATGCTGCCCTTATTCTTCAATGAATCTGTTTTAAAACATTACTTCTCTTCAACCAGGGCCCAAGTCCTCACATTCTAAAGATAGCCGTGCCTCTTCTTTCACCTAGATGATACCGGTCACGGGGCATCAAATTCCTCAACTTCCCTATCCTCTACCTTCAGATTCATAGACAGTTTCAAAATATTTGTGCTTATTTACTTAGACATTATACAACTAAGTACATCTTCTTAATGCATTAATAGATTGCTACAGTACAAACTAATTTTTATAATAATAACTGTACTTCAATATAATTGTTTCCTCTGTAATCTCATGCATTTGAAATGCTTAGAAGTATTTTTCTGAGAAGAGATCCATATGCTTTACCAAAAACTGCCAAAGAAGTCCAGGACACACACACACACACAAAAAAAAACCCAGATGTTATGAGAAAACACTGAACATCTGTTAATCAAAAATAAATAAATAAATAAATAAACAAACAAACAAAAACAAAACCCAGATGAAGAACAATAAAAAATGTCAACCATCCAATGCCAGATGAGAAGCTTGTATCATAAATTACATGAATATAGTAACAATAACCAGGCACGCACCTGAACAGAGATAAAATGAATAAGCAAAAATGAAGAATATTATGTTGCAATTAGGGGAAGCTTGATTTTTCCTTTTTCTTTTTGTGTGTTATTACATTATGATTTTTATAATAATAATGAAAATAGATAGAGCATAAACCCTGATTATCTTTAGAGCTATTTTATTTATTATATTGCTTCAGACTCAGAAGTGACAGATTCACTCTCACAGTGAATCAATAACACCATGCTCTACCCTTCATTTTCCTGTATTTCCTGTTAAACATAAACAGGTCCTCAAAAGAGGTGTGGCCACAAAAGAGGAGTAAGGTAAATCCAAACATGCACATTTTCTTCATGGAAGTAACATGATCTCATCTACATTACCTACAATATTTTTTTCTGTCATGAAAAATTGGCTGACTAACTCCAAACAGATATTAGACAAGCCCAGCAATTAACTCTTTAGCCAAAGAGTGAGAACATTAACTTTTAAAAGTTCATTTCAAAAAATTTAGCTCAATTAAAAGTAAATATTTTACGGATGCTAGGCCATATTGTACTTATTCTTGGATGGCTTTTATAATGCACTTTTCATTCTCCCTCTATTTCTTAATGGAATTTTCTCAATATTTAAAAATTCCATTTCTATGAGATCTCTTCAAACAGAACAGTCAGTTACTCAAGCAGATGTGTGCAAGAACATGTTCATACTCTAAAAGACATGTACCGCTTATGTTCTGGCTCACTGGCAATAACAAAGCTAAAGTGTAGTCTTCTAGCATCTCCAGAACTTTTTTGAAAGATGAAGATTACCCAGTCCATCCTGGAATGCCTGCACCTCCATTTCTCTATGGATGCCTGTGTCTCAATAAGAAGCCCATGCAAGAAGTGCCTAGCAAGTTTCACAGCAGTAAAAGACAAAGTGCTTCTGTCTAAGTGTAAGTACATATATATTTTAGTGCTACAACTGTAAGACCAAAGTGGGAGTTTTCAGTGATAAATTATGAAGAAAAACCTCTTTCCCTGGAATCCTATCCAAATAGCCCTGATCAGATTAATGCAAAATGAGGACAGAGAAAGAAGAGTTCAAAGATTCTAGCTTTTTGTAATAAAGGTAACATGTAATAAAGGTTACCTTTATTTACATGTAATAAAGGTAATATGTAATAAAGGTTCATGATATGCTCACTGACATCAGAGCAGATTTTCAGGCTAACTCAGTACCCTTACCCCCACCTGGCAGAGTAAAGGAGAATGTGTGGGAGTCACAGCTCTCCCACTAAGACTCAAGTTACCATGTCTCTCTCAGCCTCAGGTTCCACAGCTAGACTTCAGAGGATCACTGTGGGGATTAATGAAATAATGGATACAGAAGTGCTTTCTAAACAAAAAATGGCATCACAAAAATAGTCATTTCTACTATTTTCTTTTAAAGATGAAGAAGAAGAAGAAAGAAAAAGAAGAAGGAGGAGGAGGAGGAGGGGGAGGGGGAGGGGGAGGGGAGGGGGAGGGGGAGGAGGAGGAGGAAACACAATGTAGTAATACGAAACACAATGTAGTAATACATCAGTTCTTCTGTTTGCCAAAGCAAAAGGCCAAAGAGCTTGTGTATAAGATCCAGTCAAAAAATCACATCACCTCAGTTATCAAGGGTATGTATGAAAAAGGGACAAAAAAGTATGTGACATTAAACAAGTAACACTACAGGAAGCAGTGCAGCAGCATGTGCGGGGCCCAGGGTCTGAGACCTGCGTCGGGACAAGCATCACCAACTCTTCTCCCTTCTTCTCAACCTAATCTCTACCAGGTTCCCTGGTCAGGCCTTTTTCAGCACCAATGTGACTTTTCCTGCCCATGTCTTTCCAGTCATAGGTTGATGTGCTCATTCTTCAAGCCTTGCTTCCCATTTTCTTAGCATGTGTGATGACCAAGGCTGAATTCAGTATTCCCAGTCTATGTTTCTCAGATTTCTTTTTATGGAAAGAAAAAAATCTCCTTGTCAGATTCAGGATTTTTGGGTAGGAGTTTGAAGTATTTTGTTTTTGTAGCCATGTTTAGTAAACTATTTTTTTAAATACATTAACTAAAATCGCACATCCATCTAACTCTTAACAGAAGATAAGAAACTAGACAGTTGTGCCAAAACATATTTCTCAAAGTATAGGGAATGTTTATTTCTGCCTTTTCCTAGAGGAAAAACTCTTTCTTTCTTTAAATGACTTTAAGTATAAAGTGTTTTATTAAAAAAAATCTATAGTAATGGAGTGGAAAAATTATTGTTTTCTATTACTAGACTTGTGTGAAGTGTGCCGAAATCTTTTTTCTCTTTTATTGCCTATGCTTATCCAGTTTGCCAAAATCTTCCACATGGTTTTCACCTCTCTCCCAAGTGAATTCAGACCTTCACTCTGGACTTGTACTGGGTTAAAGCCATTCTTATGATAGTGACAAAAGAAACTTTTCATTGAAAACCATCCGATAGCAGCGGAAGAAAGAGTCACCTGCTCAGGTTCATTTGAAATATTCATGCACTCAACAGAAGCTCAGATTAAAAATAGAGTCCCCAAGCAATGGAGGTTTTGGGGGGGTTCTCCTCAAATTTTAGGCTTTATAATGGTTTTTTCACAACATGGTCCACTTGCAAATAAAACGCTTCCATGCTCCACTGGGATTAATATTTTCACTTGCAAACTTATATAATGGACATGAATAGGATGTTCAATTCATTCTTCCCCTTGTAAGAAAAGTATAGTTCTCAGTAGCCACATGTGAAAATCGTAACAATGGATTGATATTCTGGTGTGTACCTATTTTTGAAAGTGACAGCCGGACACACTGAACAAATCACAGGAAACATATATTCTTACAACGTGAGCCAGAGATAAACATGCTTAGAATGCTATACCTGTTGAGGGAAGGAGGAGACACCACACATCTAACAGACACGTAGAAATGGTGTTATGGTTTTGACTATTCTGAAATTCTGAACTTTCTATGGGGAGGTCAATTATAAACACATCCAGCCCATACCAAAGTCATTCCTTCATTTGACCACACCAGTCACTAATGCAAGGGAAGCTTAACCCTTCTGAAAACACTTTAAACCTGACCAAATTAAAAGTAGCACCAGAGGGATTATTTTTTTTAGCAAGAACCCACAAGCAATTTACTTGACTAGATGAAAAAGTGCAAAGAAATCCTTTATCACAAAATAGCTTCTTGAATCTTTCTACCAATAAACCTCCCATCTTTCCAAGAATGCCTATCCTCCCTGCTGATAACAAGCTGTGGAGATAAATATTCTATTTTTTTCTATAAAACCCCAAATGATGTTTTCAAATAAAATAAAAATAAATCTACTACATGCTACTGTCAAAAATGGTCCTAGAAGAGGTAAATGTCATTTTAAAGGCTATTTGTTAAAATATTTAGGAGAAAGAATCTACTTGTCAAGTTCCAACAGGAAGCTCTGAAGAGGTTATAAGTGCATGTATCAAATTTTCATCTACCTTGAGGCTAACCTATTAGGGAAACCAGAGAAAGCCTAGCCCTGTGTAATGAGGGAGCTGAAAGAGCTAGGGGTTTCAAGCATTGGACAGCAACAAGGTCACAATCAAGTATAAAGATGAGGCTTGAGGGCTTCTGCAGTGATTCCCCTGGGAAGACACACTGGCATGGGTAGGCAGGCAGCTGCACTCTGCTTTAAGCCACAGTTCAAGCTCAGGAATGGAAACTATCTGATGGCCACTCAAACTCCCTCAGGAGAACTCTGACCTCTCATGCCAAACCAAGCAAAGCAGCCCCCACCAAATCTCAGCAAAAGAAAGGCCGCGCCAGCAAAATATGGCAAGGTTTGTTTGTTTTTTAAAGTACAATTTAAAGTACTTCCATAACCCTACCCTTTGGGAATTACACACAGTGACTTTTTTTAACAAGGAAAATTTGGTTTTAAGGAGCTTATGGGAACATTTAACTTGGACTGGAAAGGTTATTTGCTCAGTGTTAGGCTAAAAGCCAAAATCCACTTTTAACCAGAGATGATTTTCATATTATACCTCACAAGAGTATTGTGTCATGTAAGCAGGCTGCAGTGATAAGCAGTGAAGTGAAGTTATGACTTCCCCCAAAGACTCATTAAAATGTATTATTAAGTAGAAAAATTCAGAAAATCCAAAAGAAACCCGTCTATACAATCTCAGAGACAGTAAAAATGCTTTCCAACTTATTATTTCTGTTGCTCTGCCTCCCTACAAATACCACTAAGTCAGTACTGTGAAGAACTTGATCCTGCTACAAAAGAAGATGAAAATGCCTCAAAGTTGTGTGCCACTGTGATGCTCTGTATATATTTTTTCCCTTAAATGTGCGATAGAGGAACATATGATGACTTCAAGTGACTATAAAAAAAAATGAACCTGTGAAGATTCTACAATTTTATTTTTTTAAAACTATTCAACTCACAAAACATGGTAAATTAGAAAGTTATCTAGAAAAAAAATGACACTTTCCGATTTTGATTTTTATAATTCCAAATTTTAGCAGCTCCAATATTTTTCTTTCTCCTTCCTGCTTTGGTTTTTAACTCATCTAAACCTTTTTTCTCGTCAATTCTTGAAAATTTACCCCCACCACTTCAATTTTTAAAAAGTAATGATTTCATTTAAGTCAAGCAAATGTGCTTTAAGAAAGCTGGACAAAATATCGACTTTCTTACCAGATTCTACAAGAACGTGAAAACACACTTGCAAAGGAGTTCCAAGCTGCTATGGAAACGGCATTCTTTTTTTTCTTTCTTTCTTTTTTTTTTTTTTTTTTTTTCAAAATAACAGTACTCCTGGCTCAGGACTGCTGGCATGCAAGTTTCCAATCCAAGCCCATTGACAGCTTGTGGAGTGGACAGATGAGGCGTGGAAAATATTTTAAATTAGTTCATTTATCTTGAGACATAGGAAATGGCAACAAATTTCTCACTTAAAAGAAGGAATACAGAAAGACAATGCACCTCCAGTAATGTGTAACAAATTTAGTCCATTAAGAAAACTTTTCAGACTATTGCATATTATCTAATGATAGCCACACCTCATATGTTTAAGGAATATTTTATCATTAAAAGATCCAGAAAGCTAGCTAGAAATCAATGACTGCTTCTGAATTTTAACAGGCTCAAATTTTGGAATTCAGATAGTTTCAAAATCAACGTTTTTGAATGATCCTAAGCAGACTGTGGGTCAATACTAATACTAGTATAGAAAAATGTAATAAAGAACTGAAAGTTCTTAAAGAAGAGTTCAAAAATGCCACATTTTAGGATGAAACAGCAAGAGATGAGTTAAAGAGAGAATGTGATGCTCCCTTAAATGTGAATGAACAACATAGCATTTCTCCTAGTTCTCATTCCAGGGTTCACATCAACAGTTAACTTTTGGCCCCATGGCTCCTGCCCACCCATGGTGATTTATCATTTTCCACTTCAAGGGTCCTTCCCAGGCAGACAAAGCAGGGGCTTCAGGCCTGGAAGGAGAAGCAAGTGGATACAGGGGAGCCAAACACTGGTCTCAGGATTGGCTGCATCAAAATCACTAGGAATCAGAGAATCCTGCTAAAGATACTGTCCACCTTTGCCATGCAACCAGAAATTCTGATTCATAAATCTAACTGGGAGCCCAAAAATCTGTATTTTTGATAAGTACCTCAAAGCAATTCTAGTGCAAAGCCACATTTAGTAATCACTGTGCGATTACAAATCAGCATTCTTCATAAACCAGAAGTAGACAAAATTTTGAAAAACTATGTGCCCTCTTACATAATTTTAAGTGGACACAAAATTTCTCATCATAAGTTTACATAATTGTAGAAGCTGTATTTCTTGTGGATTAAATATTGACATTTAGAAATAAAATACATATCTCTAAATACCATGGTTATTTGATACTCCATCATCTATTTAACAAATAAAAGAAGAGGCTCTTCCTTAATGTTCTGTAGCATTCCTTATTCTTTAATTTAGATTACTTCTATTCTACTTTCCCTACAGAATTTTATCCGAATGTAAGATAATTTTATGCCTGAAACTCTTTTAGTTATCACTGTACCATAATCCTCTATGACAAAAATATGCATGTTAATTGAAGTTCAATTTTTTAAAAAATTTCCTATGACAAGACTTCAGGTTAATAAAACTTCTAGTTTGGCTGTTACACTTATTTTCAGTTTATAACTGATCAAATCTACATACATACTATAACTGGTAATTATAAAAGAAAAAACTACATTTTTATTGGAACTGTATCTCAATCAGATAAATGAGGCTTTTAAAAGTTATTTTATGAATGTATGTTACACACTGCTGGAGTAAGGCATGTTTCTATGTCATTTTAATTATATTTTTCTTTTTTCAAAAAAAAAGGCTTCATATTAAAAACGAAATGGGATTTGAGGGATTTTGTTGTAGTGATGTCTCTTAATTCTTGTGAACTTTTTCTGAGTTATATGCCTAAATGCACACTGGTCAGAACCCATCACTACGTATCAACTGACATCATTTGGGTACTCCTGTAATTTTGCCAAAAGTGGAAAATATCAAAACACAAAAAAAAGGAGCCACCTAAGTTATAACAAAAAGTCTTGTTACCCAGCTATTCTATTCATTCCCTTTTCCAACTTTGCTAGAACCAATATTTTGCATCAATTCCCCACTAGGCATGCCAGAGGTCTTCCAGGATAGGGCAGAGTACAATGGTGAGCTCAGAGATGCATGGGTGATCAAAGATAGATGACAGAAGACCAACTGTGAAGGAGAGGGGACAGGAGATCCTGCAGACTGCAGGCTGGCTCTCAGGCAGATCAGCTTTAGGGAAAAGTGTTTTTGGGAGCTGGGATATAGAAAAGAACTGTCCTCGTAACTGTCTTTATACAGGGTACATGGGTGTGTGTGTATCAGTTGGAAGACCCCAGTCAGATGATCCTGCATGCATAGTCTCTGATCCCAGGAATCTACTGGTAACCCTGCAGCAGTTATCTGAGGAGAAAAACAAAGGCCAGAGAATACACTCAAGGCAATCCAGAGAAGATTAAAGGCTGAACAGGGTGGTGGCCAGCACAGCACTTACATAAGGGGCAGTGGATGGACTGGAACTGAGAATGAGGGTGGGTGTCTGTCTATAGCAAGCCTATTCTAACGTGGACTCACCTATTTCTCACAAGTCTCACTTTTCTATAAAAGATCCCATTGAGAAACACAACACAAAGTGTGGATAATTATTTCCCTCTGTGACAGATGGCATATTTACTCAATAGAGTAATAATTAGTCTGATATTAGTGTTGCAGCAATCAATGTATATAAGAGAACACACAACCAAAATTCTGCGTGACTTAACTCAGAAATTCATAATTAGAGCCAGTGGAGTTATAAAATACAGAAATATCTACCAACTTTAGATTATTTAAAAAACATTCCTGCTTGCTTTAGGATTCAAATATGCTAGAAAAGAATAACTTTTTTTTTTGAGACAGGGTCTGGCTCTATCACCCAGACTGGTGTGCAGTGGCGTGATCTCGGCTCACTGCAAGCTTCACCTCCCGGGTTCAAGCAATTCTTCTGCCTCAGACTCCTGAGTAGCTGGGACTACAGGTGCGTGCCACCACGTCCGGCTAATTTTTTTGCATTTTTAGTAAAGATGGGGTTTTGCCATGTTGGCCAGGCTGGTCTCAAACTCCTGACTTTGGATGATCTGCCTGCCTCGGCCTCCCAAAGTGTTGGAATTACAGGCATGAGCCACCGCACCCGGCACAAGAATAACTTTTTAAAATGAAAAATAAAAAAGAAAAAGGGAAAAAAATCTAAGTTCCTCTGAGACTGCATGCTCCATTCACTTCAGGAGGGGTTAACGCATAAGCCCAGTGGGGAGCTCTGTTTTCTATAACTGCTAAGATTATCCCACCATGTAGTCTGAGAAGATAAACACAACAACAGGAAAAAAAAAATTAAAATATAAAACAACCCTCCCACTCCTATGAGCAGGGAAGAAGTGGCAGGAACCATAAACCTAAACACCAGCCTTCCTCTTGCAGGTTTCAATATGATGCCATCCTCAAGCAAAATTAAATGTCATCCTAGACTGGAGCTGCTCCAGGGTCAGCCTTCATGACCCCATATTTTACAGTGTAAAAGTCAGGTTAACCAACAGACCCAAAAAAGCCCGTTTTCTCCCTCTTTGTTGTTTCTCTTAGTTCTCTCTAAACAATTAGATTTTATTAGAAACACCCTTCAGCACAGCACACTGGCTCTTTGAAACAAGGAAAAAGAAAAAGCAAGGAAAAGCTTAGAATGGGAATTCTGCGACTTTTTTTTTTTTTTTTTTTTTTTTTTTGAGACAGAGTTTCACTCTTGTTACCCAGGCTGGAGTGCAATGGTACGATCTCGGCTCACCGCGACCTCCGCCTCCTGGGTTCAAGCAATTCTCCTGCCTCAGCCTCCCAAGTAGCTGGGACTAAAGACGCGCGCCGTCATGCCCAGCTAATTTTTGTATTTTTAGTAGAGACAGGGTTTCACCATGTTGACCAGAATGGTCTCGATCTCTTGACCTCGTGATCCACCTGCCTCGGCCTCCCAAAGTGCTGAGATTATAGGCGTGAGCCACCGCGCCTAACCTGCAACTTAAAAAAATCATTTGTTTTAGAGACGAAGAAATTGAGGTCTGAAGAAGGTAAATGTTTGCTCACTGCCACACAACAATGGCCCTGATCAGAAGATGCCCCTTCAAAAGCCAGCACGCTCATCCTCTGCCGCAGGGCTACAGGGCCCCCTCCTGGTTTTACTCCGCCTTGTTCCTGTGGCCTTCTCTCAGTACTCTGCTGTGCTGTGCACCCTCCCACCTCAGGGTCCTTGATATACCCTTCCTTTACCTGGATAACTGTTCTCCCACACTTACCTTCATCTTAGCCACACCTACTGATCTCTGAGTTCTTAAATGTCATTCCTTCAGAGCCATCCATTCATGACCCTCCAAATTAGGTCAGCCCCCTGATAGGCACTCTCATGGCACTACATTTCTTCATAACTAATCATTTGTTTAATGTATCTCTCTCCATAGACCTGTGAGGCCCAAGAACACTTGAACCTGTATGTTCTTGTTCATCTTTATAAGGAACTGCTCAAGAACTGGAACATGGTAAGTGCCCATTCAGTATCTGTAGATAAACTTAATGAGAATAATAAACTACATGTCAGATATTGCTTTGAGGGTATTATATATTCCATTCATTGAATCCCCAACCTAAACTCTGAGGTTGGTAATAGTATTATTACTGTGTTACAGATGAAGAAACTGAGGCACAGGACATTTCAAAAACTACACTAAGATCATACAGCTCCTAAATGGAAGGATCATTTAAAATATATACAATGTAGCACTGGGAATCATTGATGGTAGCAGCTTTATGAATAGTCATGCAGACCTACACAAGGCAATAATCAATGCTTTGAAAGCTCTTAAAGAGAAAGCCTATTAACATAATGGGCACTATTCTAGGGCACTATGTGGTCATTTTCTAAAAGCACTTCATAACAGACTATCATTCATGTTCCAGTAACAATCATCTCTAACATCACAGTGGCTAACACAACGTTTGTCTTGCTCATGGTGAATGCTGGTTGTGGCTCTGCTCCAGGTCTTGTTTAAGCTAGGACCCAGGCTGAGAGAGCAGCCCCTGTATGAACTATGCCATTCTCACAAATGGGAAAGCGAGAGAGATGGTGGCATCATGTAGTGGCTCCTAAAGATTCAGCTCAGTAGTGGCACTGGTCGTCAACACTCGTGTTAAGTCAGCAGCCCAAAACTTAACGCTCTTTTCTTCTGAAGTTCCCCAGCATGGTTAGAAGCAAGAAACTAATGCCATTAAATTCCTTATTTTCACTAAAATGTTCTAAAGCAGCAATACTAGGTTACTCAGAGCCCTGACTTCCCTCAGCAATTGATTACAAGGTTCCAAAGATGATAATTTGAGTAACTCTGCCACTATACACTGTAATTCTCCATAGCTCTTTTAATCCTCTCACTACATAATGTTTTTACTCATACAATCTTTGCCCAAATGAAAAACCCCTGTTGAGGAATTCAACCCAAATTCTTATAGAGTTACAGTAGACAGAACCTCTTCTATCTTACCTTTGAAAGAGGTGATGACAGGGAAGGAACAGAATCTATCCAACAAATGCCACCTTGCCGTGCACACAGACAGACTCGTGCTACATATCACATTCCAGTCAATGACAAATGGCATATCCCATGGTGGTGCCATAAGATTATAATGCCAATATTTTGGCTGTAACTTTTCTATGTTTAGATATACAAATACTTACCATTGTGCGACAACTGCCTACCATACTCAGTACAATAGCATGCTGTACAGGTTTGTAGCCTAGGAGTAATAGGCTATACCATATAGCGTAGGTGTATATTAGTCTATGACATCAGGGTGTGCACAGGCACACTCTATGATGTTTGCACACAGACAAAACTGCCTAATGATGCACTTCTCAAAATGCATCCCCATTGTTAAGCAATGCACATTGAATATATCTAATTCAAAGGTCCAAAGTCCAAAATGTTCCAAAGTTTGAAACTTTCTAAGTGCCAACAAAACACTCAGAGGAAATGCTCGTTGGAGCACTTCAGATCTTGGATTTACAGACTAGGAACAATCAACCGATAAGTATATAATGCAAGTATTACAAAATCCAAAAACTGAAACACTTCTGGTGCCAATAATTTTGGATAAGGGATACTGAACCTCAATGTGTATATGGGTATATGTGTGTGACTCAAAATTCTGACTCGAAATGGGGAGGAAATGTTCCTAAACTGTTGAGTATATCCCGGCTTATGAACACAGAGAACTCTACTTATTAGATAAATAATTAAAAAGTGCAAGCACTTCATAAAAGTAGATAATAGGGAAACTGCAGGTCCATCCCTGCTGGAGACTGAACCATAAACAATGGCTCTTAATGTCAATAATAAACAAAGAAAAAGTCCTTAATGTTTGGTACTGTATTTTATCATTTCTCCTAAATCTGACAATTTCCCTTTTTTTGCATACAACTGGATCATTAATTCTACTGAACAAAAGACATAAGTTCCTTTTGTCAGTTCTGTGTTTTGCCACTGCAAATGCTTGACAAAATTGCCTGCTTCATTGTTTATTCCCTGGAGATCTTCCTGCCCTCAAGGATGCAGCTCTAAAGCAGTGTGGGATCTGGAGCCAAGCGAGACAGCACAGTAGGTTTGAGATGAAGTGTCAAGTCAGCAGACAAATGCCAGCTGAGGGATCAAAGAAAGACTCTAGAAGGAAAAGGACTGCCTGCAGACCCATGAAGGCAACCTGGAACTCACTAACAGGATGCAATCAGAGCTCTGTATCTGCATATGGCTACTCAAAAAGCCATATCCCTTCCACCGTCAGCCCTGGTGAAGACCCAAACTGAAAGGCTCTAGAAGATCCAGTGATGGTTTATGGCATCATTTTTAATGGGGTTCCTTCACCCCTAGTGTCTTATCTTGGTCACAGTATTAGTAACAATGCCTGCTTGGGCTCTCTGTATAACTCCCACTGAATCCTACTTGCTAAAGATTTTGAAATGAAACTCAGGTGGAACACATATTATTCCTAATGGGCCTTTTGGTCTGAGTCTCTCTGTACCATTCTGGTGGACTAAGGTAGAAAAAACCTTAATGCCCATTCCAGGATGATTCATTCATAATTTAAGCCTTTCCCAAGTATGAACACAGGCCCCATGTGAGGCTCTAGTGACACAAACAAGTCAGAGTCCCTACCCTGGAGGCATGGCAGAATCTCTAGAGAAGTTGGTTTCAGAAAGATTTATTTGATGACTTTGTTCTCAGAGCCACCAAAATGCTTTCACAGGGTCAAAGGCCAGGCTAAGTGGAAGATATCTGATATCTAGATATCAACCATCAAAACAGCTTTCTAAAAAGTCTCTGTTAGCTGGCAATTAGCTCTCTAGGTTCCTGCTCTGATTTCTAAAGGAGCACAAGAGACGTATAATGTTCATCCTGTCCCTTGCATTTTGGAGGTAATATATGCCTTTCCGTACCAGCACCTGGTCTACCTTCCACTATTAGCCCCTCTGAACTCATCTCTAAGGCTTTAGACACATGCTTTGCAAACAGTGAAATTCCAAGGATTCCTTTCATCAACATGAACATTTCCTCCTGCAGTGTCATTATTCTACTTCCAGATTTCCCCATTATCCCCATAGGCTCTGGGCTAATGAGGTGTTTAATGTTTCTCCACAGAAATGCCAGGTGTGATTCTGGCATTTATGGTTGCCAAGATCTTCAAAGTGGAATGCCAGGAACACACTACTGGAGACACTTTCAGTCAATGCATCAGTACTACCTTGTCATCAGATGATTTTTAGTTATTCAACTGGAGGACAATAGCACAGGGTTCCCGCTGCTGTTCCTCACTTGCAGTGAGTTGAGTATGCTGGATGGGGCACCAGTAGGAATACTTCCCTAAAGTTATTTAAAGCTCTGTGCACTCCAGTCTTGCCAAATCATAAAATTGGAAAATTGCATTCAGTCAGACTAAATTCTTCCCTTAGTGCTTTAGGCACCTAGTTATTCTTCAATTTCTTTCCCACAAACACTTGGCCCAGGTCCCGAAGTCCACCCCAGATCTGTGTGTCTCCCTTGCACATAAAAGAGATTCAGCGAAGGAGATGGAACAATAAAACTTCAGGTTTACTGGCAGCATTAAGTGAAGTAATCCCCCTACACATACACTTTTCTTACAGGAAGATCAGTTACTCAACTTTTCCATTCACCTGCCTGATGTGAATCTACAAATATTTTAAGAGGGTAATTTGGAAGACTTATAATAGCAGAAGTTGGTCAAGTTATAGCATTAGTCTCTGTCATGTGCCTTAGGTTTGCCCATACAATTAGCTCATTTACACAAGTGAATCATTAAGGGCCTGTTCATTAATCAGGTCAACCAAGATCCATTTAAACTACTTGCTAAGAGCTCTCTTTTATATACTAGTGGTCAGTGACTGTTTTTGCTTACAATTCCCCAAAAGAATTCTGGAAGACTACATCTCTCCTTGAATGTTGAAGTTGAGATTTATGGGGTTGTACTGTTTCTAACTTTAAGGTGAAATAGATGCAAAAGGATATTATTTCCCAGCATAGAACTCCAGGATATAATTATATGTGTGCTTTAAATATATTTTTTGTCAAACTTTGAGACAGCAGATTCAGCCCAATTTATGTGAAGTGTCTGCCCCACATATAAAACCCAACAGACAAAGGCAGTCCTCATTATCAAAGCAATCTGCCAAAACAGATATATTTTTTATCAGAAAAAGTCTGAATTCATTTTTCAAATCAAATAAATGTATTAATACACATTCCCATATCAAGCATTTCACTTCTGAATTCTAAGAGAAATAATCAACAGTGAACAAAAGATAGTCCCAACTATACAATGGCTTAAACACAATAGAACTTCGTTTCTTGCTCAAATAACAGTACTGGGCTATCAAGTAGTTCAGTGAGGTAGCTCTCCTCCATAGCCATTTAGGGGCCTACGCTGACAAACTGTTGTGATCTCAACATTTAGGCTCTAGGGTCTCTTTGCAGGTCAACTCCATTCCAGAAAAAAGGAAGGAGGAGAACACATGGAGGTTATTTAGGAGAGTAATATATTTCACTTCTGCTCCCATATCTGTGGCTCTGCTCCTACCAGTAAGGAAGGCTGGGTAATGTGGACTAGCTGTGGACCAAGAAGACACTGTGGGCTTGAGGGAGCACCTAGTGAATAAGGTACATGAATTTTGCAATAAATGCATGGCCTAGATGAAGTGCCATATTTTTCAGGATTTATTACCGAATCCATCTCTACTTTGCTCTTTTGAGACTTGCCCTCAAAGCCTGTACCTTTATCTGTTGACCTGGGAGTGATGCATTTATTCTGTAAAGCAAAAGAAGTTGTGGGAAAGGAGAACCAGCAGCCCCTTCCAAGGTTTACTCTCATGCAGATCAAGTTTGGGAAAGAGTACATGCTAAAAGTTGAGGGCCTGAAAATTAATCCTCTGAGAAATATCACTGCATTGTACTTCTTGGAAAGTCTTCATTTAACCCTGGAGTACACAGATCCTAGTTTAGGAATCTCTGTTATATAAAGTATTACAAAACATAGAGAATTACAGAATTCTAATATGCAGTTTCTAAGTGCCATTTACATAGGTGAAAAGTGAGGTAAAGGGCAGTTTGTTCAAAGTCACTCTTAGGATGGGTGCAGTGGCTCATGCCTCTAATCCCAGCACTTTGGGAGACCGAGGTGGGCAGATCACATGAGGCCAGGAGTTCAAGACCAGCCTGGCCAACATGGCGAAACCCTGTCTCTACTAAAACTCAAAGATTAGTTGGGAGTGGTGATGCCTGCCTGTAGTCCTAGCTAGTTGGGAGTTTGAAGTAGGAGAATCACTTGAACTAGGAAGTGGAAGTTGCAGTGAGCCAAGACTGTGCTACTACATTCCAGCCTGGGAGACAGTGCATGACTCTGTCTTAAAAACAAACAAAATTCACTCTTGTAGTGATTAATATATATAATAGGGCTATTCTTTACTCCCAACAAACTTATTTTGGCCTTTGGCAATAAAGAATATTTCTAGCTTTTTATTACATGTTGCATAGAAGAGTTAATACAGCAGTCCTGAAACCGCTATCCCTTGAAAGTACTGCTTCCAAGGTTGGCCCTTGGCAAACATACAGGAACTTGCATTTCAGGAAGGTTCCCACCATTCATTGATAAGAACAGCTCACTGTACCGAAACTATACTAACAATATGGTTTATGCTGAATCTGTTAACTTGCTTTTCTTCTGGGAGTCTGGAATTTTGGTACACACTAGGCAGAGGGTGCCTATATGATCAGCCCTCAATAAAAACCTGGGCACTGATGAATGAGCAGATTTTGCTTTTTATCCTTTCACTGCAATAAATCTTAGCTGTAAGTACAACTACACACTGTATCCTGTGAATTCTCCCAGTCAATCATCCAACCACGGGGCTGCTCTTGGACACCTCCTGTGTACATGTAAATGACATCTGACAATAAATTCCCCCTGACAGATAAGTATAGATTGATTCCAGGATATTAAGAACACAGTAAATATAGAAATTTTAGTACAGCTGTATTTAAGTTATTGTTTTGGATATGAGACCACTAGAAAAGAATGAATGTAATTTATATTCAAGTTAATTAAGCTATGGACCTTTAAAATGCAAGACAATAATGGAAATCATATAAAATACAGATCTTGGGCTTGGCTAGCAAGTAAAACAAGGATTCTCTGATAATTACTACTAAAGATATCAGTAGAGAACCTTCCATATTGAAGAAAACCATTAAGGAGAACATGAATACAGAATTGTGAACACTAATAAAACTGTGTCCAACATTTTAAAGAAAGAAAAAGACAAGAAAAGAAAACCCAGAGAGTCTGTGTTGAAGACAAAAAAAGGAAACCTAGGAACAATTTCTCTGCTACAAGCTGTGCCCATGTCCATCCTACTGGGGTCACCAAGCAAATTCATATAAAAAAACTAAGGTGTTTAAATAACATTTTCTCTGATTTAATATTTTACTTTTTACCCCATTGATTTTACAAGCTGTACAAAGCTTCCTATAGAAAAGCTGCAAATTAAACCATAGCATGTATAAATTATTTTTTTTAAAAAGCACCCAATATCCTGTCATCCAGAGACAACCACAGTATGGCATATTTCTTGAGTCTTCTCCCAATGCATTAGAAAAGAAAAAAATTGGGAACATTCTAAATATAATTTATCTTTAATTTTTTCATCAAAACTTGATTTTTTTTTTTTTTTTTTTTTTTTTTGAGACGGAGTTTCGCTCTTGATACCCAGGCTGGAGTGCAATGGCACGATCTCGGCTCACCGCAACCTCCGCCTCCTGGGTTCAGGCAATTCTCCTGCCTCAGCCTCCTGAGTAGCTGGGATTACAGACACGCGCCACCGTGCCCAGCTAATTTTTTGTATTAGTAGAGACGGGGTTTCACCATGTTGACCAGGATGGTCTCGATCTCTTGACCTCGTGATCCACCCGCCTCGGCCTCCCAAAGTGCTGGGATTACAGGCTTGAGCCACCGCGCCCGGCCTCAAAACTTGATTTTTAAAGAATTATTAGAAATATGAATTAAACAGCCATGTTGATCGACTTTCCTTTAATTGTGCTGGAGATCCTCACATGTGGAACCTGGGGGTCTCTGAGCCCAGAACCTAAATATCTGCTGACCAAGACACCTGACAAACCTAAGGGAAGAGGGTGACCATGTGTTTCCTGCCATGACTCAGACATGTAATTATTTGACAAATATACAGAAATGAGATAGATGTCTTTCTCTATAGAGTGACTGGTCTGCAAGTTGAAAATGTGTTGCAGGCACTGTGTTGCCTCAATGGGCTAACTTACATTGTGAAGTCCATGCAATGATGATGAGAGACTCAGGATTGATGAGGCAGCTTAAAATGCCTGCAAGTCATAGACCTCCCACTTCTCTTGACACCACCATATTCCAGAGGCAGTACAGTCAGCAAAATCGTTGAGCAGTTCTGTCATTTAGTGCTAAATAGTAAGCTATCTTATTTGATATTTACTTTTTTTTCAGCCGTGGTTGAGGGCAGGGGCACAGGATGACAACAACTGTATGTCCCAAGCAATGTAAATATGCAAATCCAACTACAAGCACTAATCCAAGAGCCATGCAAATAGCATCTTTAATTCCCCATATTGTAGGTGTTGCATCTTGAATGCCAATGATCTCTCTTCCCACAGCCTGTGTGATACCATGAGCTTCAGCAACAGGTCCATTCTCAACAACTGTCAGCCCAGTAGCTACCCTGTTTTCAATAGTATATATCACCCGGACAGAACTCTAAAGAATGAGTGATAGTTTTCACCTAAACTCAAAACATGTTCAGTTGCTTTGCTGTGCAGCAAGAAGGCAGGATTCAGGCTGAGAGATAGAGAGTAGATTCTCTTAGAAATAAGCCTCTGGGCCTGTGATGAGCTGTAGAAAAACGGTACAACTTCTGACACTCCTATTGCAATGCCTCCATGCTACAGAAGACAACCTCAGGATGTATCCAAATCATTAACCTGATGCACCTTGGAAAGCTTTTCATTCCAATGACAATTTTTGAGGCTGTAATAGACATGTTGGACTAAATAACAAAGGGAAAGGGAAACTCTAGGATACAAAAAGTACATTAATCAAAAGAAGTTGTTTTACCCAAATAGGAAGTCAACAAATGAAATTTAAAATAATTAAACACAAAGGTATAAGGATGAAGAGGAAAATGACGGGTACATAGGGGAAAATCCAGGGTTTGACTCAATCAGGAGCTCAGGTTATTGCATCCCCATCCTAAAGATGCTGGCTGCTCCCACTGCGAATGAGAAACAGCATCTCAAACAGTAGCAGAGGGGATGTAACTTTCCTACTGAATTGAGGTTTTCACAGTAAGCCTTCATTGTTATTACTGTTGCTGCTGTTATTGTTGCTGTGTCTAGATTCCCAGCCTTCCCTGAAAAAGACAATGTACTGCAAATTTTAGAAGTCCAATACACCAGATTTTAATAAATTATCGTGAAAATAGCATGGGCTTTAGCATGAGACAAACTAATTCAATCCCAGCTCAGATACTTCCCATGTGTGTTCCTTGAATGAACTGCTGACCATCTGTTTCTTAAAATCATCTCTAAGTTTCCAGTAAAAATGGTTTGAAATTATGCTTAGCATAAAGTATCACGAGAGGAAGATTTTGGGTTTTTTTTCTTCTGTTGTTTTTGCTGTTGTTTTATTACAGAAGGATGTCCAGAACCGGGCCTGGCAAAGAAGAAACTGAAATACCAAATGTATACAGAAGTGTGGAGGATCACAAGGATAACACATGTGATGGCACCAGGGACAGCACTCAGTGCAAAGCTCACATGCCATAAATGTTCGTTCTATCCCATCAGCTCTTGTTGCTACTGTTCTTCTCTGTGACTGAGGAAAAGGGACGTTGACTTACTTGAGAATAAACGAATTATCACACCCAAGACTTAAATTGTCACCCAAATAAAAATCCTCAAAAACGGATCAAGCCATTGCACTCCAGCCTGGGTGACAAGAGTAAAACTCTGTCTCAAAAAGAGAAAAAAAATCCTCAGAATGATTAAAGAATATGCCCAAGAGACAGAGTCTCCCTCTTTTCTTCACCAGCTTGTCCTTAGTGTTGCTTTAATAGAATACCTGAGAGTGGGTAGTTTATAAAGAAAAGAGCTTTATTTAGCTCAAGATTCTGCTGGCTGGAAGGTTCAAGATTAGGCATTTGCATGTGGTGAGGGCCTCAGGCTGCTTCAACTCACTGTGGAAAGCAGAAGCAGGGTGGAAGTGCAAAGAGATCACATGGTGAGAGAGGATACGAGAGAGAAACTGAGAAACCGGACTCTTACAACACACTGTCCCACGACCTAACTTATTCACTCAGTGAGAACCTAATCAACCCGTGCAGAAGGGTATTCATCCATTCATCCATTCATGAGGGATCCATCCTGAAGACTCAAATACCCCTACTAGGTCACACCCCCCAACACTGCCACACTGGTAATCAAATTTCAACATGAATTTTGGCAGAAACGAAACCAACCAGAGAAGATGAAATAGGTCAGTTGAACTTCAAAACACAAAACCAAAAACAAACCATTAACTGAGCCCAGACAGAATGAATTACCAGTCATTTTACTACATGTAAAGTGGCATTATGCTCTGAGATCCGTTCTGTGGGCTGCTGACAAAACACCCAAGTGCAGAAACGTCTGGCTGACTGCATATCATCCTCACCATCACAGCTGGGATGCTTTCTGCTGGGGTCCAACTGGGGAGAAAGTTGTTTCATATCCCTACTTTTGCTCAAAAAAGAGGGAACTCTGTTTATTGCTTTTCATTTACAAACTAAGGAGTATATAATTCTCAAGGATGGAAATCATCCATTTACTGGGGATGGCAGAAGATCTCGTCAGACATTCTGATACCTTTGTAAATTCTTAAATTCATGATGACCAAATAGAATACATTCCTTTTCATGTAAAATGTGTATTCAGATATACAGAAATAAAAAGGTTGTATCAGTGTGTCCATGCTGGATGGGCAGCTAGGCTCCCTCATTATAGTAATACCCTATAGAGCAGCTACAAAAGGCTCAGCGAAATAACTAATTTCATGATCTAGTCATTTAAGGTTACTAGCAAGTAATTAAAACTGCAAATAGTATACAGGTAAATTGTTAAATGTGAATTTAATAAGATGTCTGGAATATTGCAAAAATATATGCATACCTTTATATTATAAAGACAGTCATGTCGACTTGATCAAGACTTGCTTCTAAAATGAAAAATAAAGCGGTCAAATATTATTTATACATGACTTTCTAAACCAAAGTTTTCATTCTGATTAAGAGTCAACAATAGATTATATAAAAACTGCTCAGCAATGCCGAGGCAGTGGCTCATGCCTGTAATCCCAAAAGTTTGGGAGGCCAACGTAGGTGGATCATTTGAGGTCAGGAGCTCAAGACCACCCTGGCCAACATGGTGAAACCTCAACTCTACTAAAAAACACAAAAAAATTACCCATGCATTTGGCATATGCCTATAATCCCAGCTACTTGGGAGGCTGAGGCAAGAGAATTGCTTGAACACAAGAGGCAGCAGCTGCAGAGATCTGAGATTACACCACTGCACTCTAGCCTAGGTCACAGAGTGAGACTCCATGTCCAAAAAAAAACAAAAAATTGTTCAGCACTTAAAAGATTCAGATGTTAGGAAATAAGCTCAATAATGACATCCTTTCTTCTCTCTAAAGTAAAATGCACTACAATCTTTTATTTGGAGGCAAGATCAGTTTGCAGTTCTTTAGATAGCAAATTCCTGTCTAGAACTGTCTTTTATTTTAAAGCTGTCATTGCTAAAATGTTGTTTCTGGTTAACAAAACCCATGCGCCCACATCACTGTGAGTTAGGGTTCCGAGACACCTGCCACAAGTGGAGTTTATTAGATGATAGATTTAAGCGTCTCTCTACACCTCTCTGAGGCTTTTAGCTGTCTCTGACATTCCAACTGTTTGTCAAAGCTTTCCAACAGATCTGACACCAGGCAAGAGGGAACTACAATTTGACAGGCCCTGCAAGGCTAATGGCACCATGTGAGGATATTTTCAAACTTAATTTAAGAAAACTTCTCCCATTCACCTGCAGCCTATATCTCCCAAGGACTGAAATAATGCAGATATAGTTTTATCGCACTGCACACATTTAAAGTCCTCTGAAATGAAAAGTAAAACAAACAAAAATTGAGTAGTATATCTGAACTGAGATAATGATTTTCATGGAAAATACTGAAAGCAATTAATTTCTGCATCTCTGTGTTAGTTTTCAGCCTCTGAGAAGATCAGGAAGCTACCACCACAAAGGTGAGTATAGCCTAGTGAAAGAGAACATGGGAGTTGGATCAGGAGTCCAGGATTTCTACAGCTCCTCAACTATTACCTACATAACACAATAAGAGTCGTCATCATTACTTCATGAGTAAATTATTGAAACCTATTCAGTGTCAACCATTGTGCTAACATCACATATATCTCATATAACCTGCAATTAGAAAACTATTACAATGAAATAGCAGTAGAAAATAAAACTAGTAGCTAATTAATGATTTTGGCAGTAGGATTTTAGCTATGGAAACAGCTATCTTACATCAGAACACTTTGAATGAAGGAAGATCTATGCCAAAAGCATTCTAAGAAGAAGATTCCACCCCTCAAAGTCCCAGTTGTCCAGAAGGAAAGTAAACACTGAGCATGGGGTGAAATGTGGCGGTCATGGACTCTAGCTCTCAGCTCCCAAAACATTTCCCCTTCTCGGATCATTTACATTCTTTCCTCTCACTACTTCTACTATTTTTCTTCACCACTTTTTCCTTCTGCCTACATCACTGAGCTATCATTAGTATCAGTCATTTCCATAGTCAATCTAGTAACATTAAAAATATGGTTTCATTGATTATACAATGTATACATGCATCAAAATATCACATTGTACCCCATAAGTATGTGCAAATATTGTATATCAAATGTAAATGAAATTTTAAAAAATATATAGGTTTTATATTTAATTTTCAAAGTGCAATGTAAATAACATATAGTTTAGTGTGTATACTTCTGTAAGTTTTCACAAAAGAATACAGTTGTGTACCTCCACCACAATCAAGATATACAGCAGTGCCAGTAGCACAAAAATTCTTTGTTTCCCTTTGTAGTCAGGCACTCTATCCATGCATAATGCCCAGCACTGATTTGTTTTCTTGTATGTTTTGCTTTTACAGAATGTAATAGAATTTAATGGTATGGAGCTTTTTGAGTCAGGCATCTTTCACTTAGGGTAATGAATCTAAGATTGATCCCTAGTTGATGAAATCTGTAGTATGTTCCTTTTTAGTGCTGAGTAGCACTACATTGTATGAAGGTACCAAGTTTTGAGAATTCATTCCCCAGTTGAAAAATACTGAGTTGTTTCCATTTTTTAGTGATTGTGGTTATGTGTGAACACGAATTTTCATTTCTCTTAAGTAAATCCTAGAAGTGGGATTGCTGGATGGTATGGAAAACTGTATGTTTAATTTAATAAGAAACTATCAGGCTGCTTTCCAAGATGGTTATACCTTTTCTGCATTACCACAAGCAATTTGCAAGAGTTTCAGTTGCTAAACATCAGCATCACTACTTTACAATGTCAGTTATCTTGACACTGACTATTCCATTGATGGGTAGTGACATATCATTGTGGTTTTACTTGCTTTACCTAACACATAATGACGTAAAACATTTTGTCATGTGCTTATGTGCAATCTATGTATGTCCTCTAGTGAAGTGTAAGATAAAATTTTGTACAATTTTGTATAAGGTTGTTTTATTGTTGGGTGTCAATAGTTGTTTACATATCCTGGAGACAAGTTCCTCATCAAGTGTTTGCTGTGCAAAATTCTGTCCCAGTCTGTGGCTCCTCAAACAGCGTCTATCAGAGGAGATCAGGTGTGTTCAGGGTGGCTTGACCATAGACTCAAACAGTGTCTTTCAAAGAGCAGACATTTATTATTTTTATGAGATTGAATTTTTCAATTGTTTTAATGGGTCAAAATTTTGATCTAATTATCTAAGAAATCTCATAGGGTTCTTGTGACTAAAACTCATAATCACAAAGCTTTTCTTCTATATGTTTTACAGTTTCTGGTTTGACGTTTATGATCCAATTTCAGTTAATTTTTGTACACAGAATGAGTATGGATCAACATTCAATTTTATGTATTTATTTTCCAGCATCACTTAAATACAAACTAATTGCCTTGGAACTTTTACTGAAAATCATATGATCATATATGTGTATGTCTAGTCCTGAAATCTCTATTACTTTCCATAGTTCTATATGTCTATCTCTTCACCACATTAACTTGATAATTGTAGCTTTATAATAAGCACTGAAATCAGGTAGTGAGATTCATCCAATTTTGTTGTTCTTTTCCAAGTTATTTTGGCTTTCCCTTTACATATAAATTTTAGAATCTGATTATCATTTTCTATAGTAAATCCTGCTGGAAATTTCATTAGAATTACATTGAATCTACAGATCAATTTGGTGGAGAACTAATATTTTAACAACACTGCATCTTCCCATCAGGTGTAACTTTCTACTTATTTAGCTATTATTTGATTTCCTTTATTAGCGTTTTACCGTTTTCAACATGCAAATTTTGCATATATGCTTTTGTGTTATATTTTAAGTATTTTATTATTCCGGCATTAATGGAAATGCATTTTTATTAACTTTCCAATTTTTCATTGCTAGCATATAGAAATACAATAAAAAAAATTTAAATTTGTACCCTGAAAACTTGACATACTCATTCATTGATTTTATTAGTTTCTTTGGGACTTATGGAAATAATCATGTCTTCCTCCGATCATTAATACTCCAATTCATTTTTCTTGCCTCGTAGCACAAGTTAGGACTTGCATTCAGTATGAGGTTGAATAGGAGTGATGGGAACTGAATTCACTACCTTGTTCACAGTCATAAGGAGGAAAGAATTCAGTGTTATCACCATTAAGCCTAATGTTCGTGGTGGGTTTTCGTAAGTCTGCTTTACTAGAATGAGGAAGTTCTTTCTATGGATAGTTTGCTGTGAGTTTTTATTGGGAATCAATGTTAAATCTAGTTTAATGTTTTTTTCTCCAGTATATTAATCCTATGGTTTTCTTTACTCTGTTAATATAGCTAATTATACTGATTGATTTAAAAAGCATTAAACCAGCCTTATGTTCTCAGGATAAACCCAATTAAGTTTTTACATACTGCTGATTCAGCTTGCTAATATTTTGTTGGGGATTTTTTGAAATGTATATTCATGATGAATATTGGTCTGTAGTTTTCCTTTTTTATAATGTCTTTCCAAGGTTTGATTATCAGGGTTATGCTGGTCTCATGCAATGAATTGGGAGGTGTTCCCTTCACTTCTAATTTTTGGAAAGTGTTTAGGTAGAACTGCTATAATTTCTTCCTTTAACATTTTACATCGTAATACTGAAATTTACAATACGCCAAAGACAGCATCCAGGCCTGGAGTTTTAGTCTAGAAAGATTTTTATTTACAAATGCAACTCCATTAATAAATAAACACTACTTCTTACTTATCTATCTCTGATTGGGTGAGTTTTGATGTTTTGTTTCTTATAAGAAATTTGCCATGTCACCTAAGTTCCCAAACTGTAACAAATACTTGATCGTTTGATTTTGTAAGGTCTGTTTGTTGTTCCTTTTTCCACTTGTTCCGCCTGCTTTTGATTTAGCTAAATTTATTTTTATTTCATTTTATCTCCACTAATGGCTTGAATTTGTACCTCTCTTTTAAAAATATTCATAGACACACTAGAGTTTATAATATCGGATCACAATCTATCTTCAAATAATATTATATCACTTCAAATCTGGTGTGAGAAACTTAATATATTCCCAATTAGTTCACCTCATGTCTGACATTGTAATTGTCATACATTTTATTTTTACATGTGCTATAAACCACAATACATTGCTACTATGTTGGCTTTACCTTCTCTTTACCCATTTCCGGAGTTACATTTCCTTGTGGAAACAATTACAACCACATTTCCATGTGATAAAGTTACATAAAACTATATACACTTATTGTATCAATGTTAATTGATTGTGAGACATAACTTTACTGTCACAACTTCCTGTGAATCTGTAATTATTTCAAAATTTAAAGTTTTTTTGTTTTGTTTTGTTTTGCTTTTAGAAATAGGATCTTCCTCTGCAGCCCACACTGGAGTGCAGTGGTGCGATCCTGGCTCACTGCAACCTAGAGCTCCTAGGCCCAAGCAATCCCCCCACCCACCTCAGCCTTCCAAAGCGCTGGGATTACAATTTTAGGCATGGCCCAAAATTTAAAGGTTGTTTAAAAAGTTAAATAAACATTTATAAACTTTTCTTGCAGTTAAATATTTGTAATGTTCTATGTATGAGAAAATGTGTTCCACATGATAAGTTAACTTTAAAACAACCTTAATATCATTTATTTATAAAATGTAGACTACATATTCATTATTATGTTATTTTAACATCATTTCACTGTTGTAATGCTATTAGTAATGTAATATATCATAATAACAATAAGATTGCAATATATCATAATAACAATAAGAAGGAACATTTATTGAGCACTTATGGCCAGGCACTGGAGGAGTACTCTATGCCAAATCTTATTTGACACTCAGAACAACGTCTAAAGCTACTATTGCAGTGATTCTGATTCTACAAATACTCAACCTACAACGTAGAGGGAGAAGAAGGTTCATATAGAAAGTAGAGTATCATAGGCCAGGTGTGGTGGTTCACACCTATAATCCCAGCACTTTGGGAGGCTGAAACAGGTGGATCATCTGAGGTCAGGAGTTTGAGACCAGCCTGGCCAACATGGTGAAACCCCATCTCCATTAAAAATAAAAAAATTGGCTGGGTGTGGTGGCGGGCACATGTAATCCGAGCTACTCAGGAGGCTGAGGCAGGAGAATTGCTTGAAGCCAGGAGGAGGCTGCAAAACTCAGTCTCAAAAAAAAAGAAACAAAGAAAGTACGGCATCACAAACATGTATGAAATAGAGGAAAGGAGCTGGCAAAGAAACCAAAACTAGGTGGCCAAAGAGAAAGAACACAACAAGGAGCTGTCAGGAAAATCAAGGACAGAGTTTCAAGGCAGACAGCACGATCTGAAATAATTAGCATGTGACAGAGTTGAGATGTGAAGCCAGGTTGTCTGATTCCAAAGCTTATATGCTTTCATACTTTGCAGCAAATCATACACCTGAGGAACCGTTGGCACTACCATTAGTAAAATTCAGGTGATTAAATACTTTACATAAAAGCTTCAAAATGCAGCCTGGAAAACTTCTAAGTGAGGGAGATAAGCAAATGTATTTGAAATGTCACGATGCTAGTGGGTTTATAGTAAGACCAAAAGAGGAAAAATACAACCACCCTTAAGAAAAAGTTGATTATTTTTATAAAACAGATTCACATATATGTGTCAGAGTATCAGACATATATAGTATGCTATTTAAACACTCCTAAATCTAACACAGCATGGTAAAATGATGCATCTTCCAAGTTGTTTTCTCCATAGAAAAAAGTCAAAAATCATTACTCCAATATGTTAACGATGATCACTTTTGTGGAGTGCCATGGAGCTAAAGACGACTTTCATTTTGGATTTTACATACTTTGATTTTAAAAATATTTTGAAGATAAACACATTACTTTTGTAACTAAAACAATAGGCCTTTAAAAATATAACATAAAAATAAAGACCAAGAGTGTTATATGATCTACATATTTGAATTCTAACCTCAAATAAGCAAGTCACAGTTAATAGTGCAACTCAGCCTTATCTCCTTTGGAGATGCCCTGCACCTTGTATGTCTCAGGCTGATAACCTAAACTCTAAGCTTGGTCTGTCATTTAAGTGGAACATCTCTCAGAGAAAAAGAATGTGATTAAGGACAAACCACATCTTGCTTGCTTGCTTTCCCCAATGCAGGTGGGCTGTCACTCGCCAGATGTACAGCAAGCTGAAGTTAAAAAACTGTTGTGCTTTACGCAGAATGTATGTTGTGGCTATGCACCACAGCTGTGGGGGGAAGGAGTCCCCAAATCAGCCTCAGGCGAAAAGCACAAAAATGGTACTACTGTCATACACAGGATAAAAAGAGACTCAACAGTTCAAAGGCTATCACTATGATAAATGGAGTTTTGAAATTAAATGGTGATGCCCCTGCTAAATTGAGAAGCCTGAAAATGCACATACATTAAGTGCTAGGACTGCCCAGAGAAGGTGTGATTTCATGCTGCTGGCTCCTTCATTTTCTAACTATGAAAAAATGGATTCTTAGAGAAATATATAAATTTCCTTGTTGTTTCCAAAAATATTTGGGCCACTGATTCCCTCTCGGTTGTAAGCTGACCTGCCAAATAAAAGAGTTCTGTAATGTTCACATTATTATACAAAAAATATTTATGAATTGCTTTGAGAAACATGAGAAGATAATATCAAAAAATAATTTTCTCTGGACGGCTTCTTCCTAGAGAAATTTTAAAGCAAATATCTGCAGCAGTACTCAGTTTATGCCTTTTACTGTGTACAATAAAACAAATAACAACAACAATATAATCTCTGAATTCTCTATAAAAAACAATTTCAAGACATAGTATTTGGAGCAGTACTACAATGAATAGTGTTTCATGACTCAGATATTTCATTTTCCTGTGAGCGCTGAATAATATAAAACTTTATGTTAACAAATACCACTATGAAAATTAAAATTTTGATCTTTTTAACAGATGTTTGTTGTCATTTCTAAAATGATCTCAAAATAATTCCATAATACCTGAAGAATATACACTATTTGGAAGAGTATATTTGTTGAAATGATTTATACTATATAAATATCCTGACATTAGGAAATGGAAATGCTTATTACATCTCTGTAAAGAAATACCTGAGAAAAAGGCTTTATTCTAGCCCTTCTCTTGTGCCTTCCAATGCTACCAAAAGAACAAATGACATCCTTGAAAGTTCTGTAAAAATCTTTATCTAAATCCTTTATGGGTGGAGAGAGGGACACCATACATCCTTCCAGAATGTAAATCCCATGAGAGAGATGACCTGTCCATCTTATGACCCTGTCGTGGAATGCAGACCACTATGATCAGCTCTGTATGTATTTGTTAAATAAAAATTGATAAATGAATGAAAGAAAAAAGTGCTCTTTATTCTGTAACATTTCTCAAAACCATTAAAATGATGACAAGCTGGAATCTCCAACTGATGCAATGAAGATGATTTTATTATATTTCAAATATATGCTTTGTGACAGAAATCCTTTTACGTAGATCTCAATTATAGTTGTTTTTTGTTTTTTAAAAAGCTGTTACTCCTCCAGTGTCTCTAAAGCAACAGGTGTCAATATAGAACTGTGACATCGTGAAAGCAAGGAAAAGACCTGTGGATCACAGTTTTTTGTCTTTTGCTTTTTCAAACTACAGAGACTGACTTATTATATTTCACACTACTTAGAGCTTTTAGAATATGGGTCAACAATCACTAAACGCATCAACAAGTGACAGTTATTAAAATAAATCATACCAAATGGCCAGCATATTATAAGCTGCTGTGACACTACCATCGCTTTCATAAATAAAAAATGAAAATTAAACTTTCACGGTAAAATATTTCACTAGACTAGATTGCAAATTTTGACACAGTCAATTCATCATTGTAAAAATGAGATGACGCTCAGTCGGCTTTGGTCAGAAAGCTCATTACTCTATTAAAATTATACCTTTGCCAGAATGTCATGATTCTTTTTGCTGAAATATGTTTGCTATTTAGTAAAAATATTTCATGATCATATTTTTTTTCTTTGTCCAAAGCAAATAAATGTTTAAAACTGATGACTTTCTAAAATCAATTATAAGCAACAGATGGCACTAGGAAAACAATTTTAAAAGTTTTAATTAACCTAAAGCACTATTCCTGTAATGATAAGTGGTCAATTTATTTGACTACTTTTTCCATTTATTTAAAGTAAAACATTTTATTACTAAAGAAAGATAGGTAGAATATATTTTATATTCCCAACAGGTAAAAAAAAGTTTACAGTTTAAGATTTTATTCTAAAGGAAGTTTCATTTCAGAAAACTATTAGTAAAAAGATTTCAAATTAAAGCTAAAAGGGATTCTGAAATAAATTCATTTTCAGGGGTTTGAGAAAATTCTGTGTAGTTCTTAATGCAAATTCCCTTTAATAGGTGGCCACACATCTTGGCAACAATATCCCAGTGTTAGATTATGTCTTGATTGACTGTAAGACACATTTATCTTTCACTAGAACACTGGAATTCCTTCTGGTCTTGTGTTTGTTTTCAACTTTTTTAAATCCCATTATTCTAAGAGAGCATATACACGAAATTTCCAGAGCTCATATTGTCTCACTTGATTATTATACTTCAAAAGGAGAACGGGGTAATAGATACATTATCATCAATGGCCAAATAGACACCTAGAAGAAGACAGTTGTTCACTGTCCCCTGATAATAATAAATCAACATCACATACCTTCAGTCCCTATTAACCTAAGAGAACTCTGTTAAATAACTACATACCTAGAAGCAGTAAGATTCTAACCCCCTAGCATACTGCTCTTCTGAGCCACACCCAGATGATCTACAATGACCTCAGATTAAGAAAGTTCAGTATGTATTCCTCCCACTAAACCCTATGCTTCTCCAGTATTGAGGAGTCCTGCATATGGCAGGACCAATCACCCAGCTGTTTATGTCAGGACCTTGGCTCTATTCTGTCTTGCTCCATAACATGTCTGAGTATTCACCAAGTATGACCAACCCTGCCTCATATCAATTCACTTCTTTCCAACCTAGGTTCATGCTAAAATCATCTTTCAACTGATTATGAAAACTGACCTTGCTGCCACCATGGTAAGTCCACCATAACCCACATATGCTTCTTTAAAAATTTTTCTAGGAGCCCCATTTTAAAACTTTAAAGAAAGGGGCAAAACTGATTTTAGTAATATATTTTATTTTAACTCTATAAATCTAAAATGTCATGTTGACAATATAAAAATAATCAGATATTTTACACCTTTTTTTATACTAAATCTTTGAAATCTGTTGTGTATTTACACTTGAAACTCATCTCAATTTGAATATTAAATTTTTAAGGATGGTTACATGTGAAAGGTAGGCCTACCAAAACTATAGTTACATTTAAAGTGCTTCACTTTTTAAACGTAGCTGCTTGAGATTTTACAGGCAGCAAATTTAAAGCTAAGTACAATTTAAAATTCAGTTCTTCAGTAACACTGCCCCATTCCAAGTTCAGGGTAGCTGTAAGCAGCCAGCGGTCACCACACAGACAGCACAGCTCCAAAAGACCTGAGGCTTCCTAGAAGTTTTTGAGACTTAGCACTCCTACTTCATGCTTCATGCTCCAGCTCCAGTGAAATTTCAGTCCCTAGACCTTACATTTCTCTCCACTGCCAGACCACCAAGCATGCTGTTCATTCTTCTGAACCCTCCTTCCCAGCTAGCTCTCCAGGGCTCAAATTAGGCATCATTAGGCACTGCTTCTTCCAGAAAGTTATTCTACACTCCCACACTGCTAACTCTTATGCCCAAATCTAGTAAGGTCCTTCACTACATTTTGAATTTTTACAATAATAAAACTTTTCACACTGCTGTGCAATTGTCGGTTTAAAGCTTTCAATAACTTCCATTACTCAGTAATATAATTAAGACCAGAAAGGAAGTAACTTTATCACCTAACTACATAGTAAGTCCTCAATAAATATTTATTGAATAAATGAATAAACAAATGAGAGACCACCAGGAATTCTGCTCCCTCCTTAAAAACATTAATCTGCTCCACTCCTGACAGACCAAACAAGAGCTTACAGGAATTTATGCTGCAAGGAACTGTTGGTCATTAGCCATCGGCAATGAATTGACCTCTTTGCTCTTATGGCCTTTGAAGTGATGGTCACAGTCAAGCTAGTATCTTCCATAAATTGTTAGACATCAAAATGTTGAGACAGCGAAAACGTTCATTTGCAAGCAATATTTCCAGTTAATTTAATTTAAAATATTTAATTTACTAAATCCAGAACTGCAAGCAATTAGAATTTTTTTGTCTACTTTGATCCCCAAAACTACCTCCTACATACGGTGCCAAAATTTCATATTTACGGGATATTATTTTACTAAAGATATGTGGCAAATTCTATTTTTTGCTAAGATTATTTCATTCCTATAATTATTTATATCCACAAACATAAACAGAAACATTATCTCTAGTTTTAAGAAATTAAAGTATATTTATACAAAAATTTAATTAAGAGTTTCATAAAGTTTATGCTTCTTAGGTCTAGTTTTCCATAATTTTCATATATTCTGTTGTTGCTCCTAAAATGAGGAAAAATTTAGTTTATATTTCTAAATAGTTTCAGAAGTCAATTCCTCCTCAAAGTGGAAAAAAAAAGAAGTCAAGAAAATTGTTTTCTCCTTATCAAAAACATCAATGGTCACTTCATGGAATTTCTGGGTTAAAAGGCAAAACTAAACACAAATCCCTTCTACAAATTCCCTAAAAAACAGTAAAGAGAATAATTCTGTAAGTGTAAGTTCAAATGATGAAAAAAAAAAAAAAGGCTGGGCACAGTGGCTCATACTTATAATCACAGCACTTTGGGAGGCCAAGGCAGGAGGATCACTTCAGCCCAGGAGTTTGAGACCAGCCTAGACAACATGGCAAGACCCCATCTCAACAAAAAATAAAAAATTAGCTGGAAATGGTGGTGCAAACCTGTGCTTCCAGCTACTCAGAAGGCTGAAGTGGGAGGATCACTTGAGCCCAGGAGGTCAAGACTGCAAAGAGCCATCACTGAACCACTGTGCTCCAGCCTGGGCAACAGAGCAAGGCCCTGTCTCAAAATCAAACAAACAAAAAGAATGGAAAGAAAAGGGAAGCTAGAAAGTAAGACAAGTGACAACTTCAGCAAAACTAAGAAAGCTACATCCTAAGAAGGCAAAATAAAAAAGCTAAAACCAGACCATTCATACTCCAGGACCTCCCAAAGATACTGTTGATATCAGGTGTCTCTGGAAGTGCTGAAATTAGGGTGATGGGTAAAGTATGGAGAACTGGTTGAAAGCTGCTGAACAAGAGGTTAAGTTCCCAGATTCCTTCTTCAGTCTATGAAGCTAAGCAATTCCAATGCCACAAAATGGGAAAAAAGCTAAAGCCTGGGCAACACAGTGAGACCTCAATTCTACCAAAAAGATTTTAAAATGAGGTGGGAGGATCGTTTAAGCCTAGGAGATAGAAGCTACAGTGAGCCATGATGGCGCCATTGCCCTCCCACCTGGGTGATAGAGCAACATTCTGCTGAAAAAACAAACAAAAAATAGAAAAAGATCAGTTAACTCAGTGAGAGTATCACTGAGTTAACCGATATCACTGAGTTAACCGATCTTCTAAATGTTGGCACATTTCATTATAAAATATCAAAGTCCACATTAATTAATATCACCAATGATCTCATCTTAAAAGGCTGTAAGTACTGGGAAATTATCACACTGATGGATACAAGTTTTCTAAAATTCCCATTTTCATGTAGAAAGCTCAAATCCTATCATGGGCAACAAATGTTGTCATTCACTTTTAGAAAATCAAAGAAATGATTGTTTGGAATTCATTATAGCAAAAAAAAATGTTGCACGAAAAAGCTGGTAGTACAGCATGCACCTCAAAACTATCACTAAAATGTTTTGCCTCAGGACCAGCATGTATTATAGGCATGGAGGCAGTAGAAGTGCTTTCTAAGTATTTCCTATCGTATCACACAGAATATAAAAAAGGCACGTGTTCAAGAGTCATGACTTAATATAATTAACCATTTTAAACTTCAAGGACCTTCTTAAGTGAAACTGGCTTTCTTTTTAATGCCAAGTGCATGGCAGTGAAGAATACAATATTCCTAGTGCAATTTGATGTCATAGTTTGATGTATGGTAAGCGCCAGCCATTTTCAACAGTGAGCTGGAGCAAGCCTGTATAAGCTCCTGAGAGCGACTACCAGAGTTTCAAGAATTTTGAGAGCTGGTTCACATCATATTGCTAGTTTGAAATTCGACATGGTCAGAGTATTTTTTACCAATGAAATCTGCAAACACAGCAAATCAGGGGCTTTTTTCCCCTTGTCTAGGAGAGCTGTTTCTTCTTTACTGCCACATCAGTATCTTCACCAGCCGTCACATTTGCATCATTAGCCTAAAATTAAATGCCTTAAGATAGCTGAAAAGGGCTTGAAAACAGAGCCTGCTAATCACACTTCGAGAAACACTGCTCTGTTCCAAACAGTAATTTGTCCCCAAAGGCAAAATGGTTCAGCCAAGATACCATAGTAGAGACTGAACTCTTCCGACTGCTGACCCCCGTGCTTTGAAAGAACCCCACTGCCTTCTGAGAGGTTGTCCAATTCATTTCCTCTACAAGAAGCTGGGGAAAAAGCCAGAAATAGATGAGAGGGTATCCTGGTAAGTAACAGACTCACGGGTCATAGTCATCCCTAGGCTCCAAACCACTGAAGACTCCCAGCTGCACCACACAAGGAAATGGCGTTTTTAGCAAAACCATTCAGAACAAGATTGCTTTTCAACCTGCAATGCCCATGCTCAAAATGAAGCAAGAGCTGTATTTCTGGACTTCCATTTTAGAGAATGTCAACCTATTTATCTTATGGTTTTCAACAATAACTGCAGGGGAAGCTGGTGAAATCTCAGATGTTTGCAGAAGAGCCCTTCTATGCCCTGCTCCCTCAGAGATGACAGAACACTCCAGTTTAATGGGACTCCATTCAAAGAAAATTCCTGTAGTTTACAAACTGCCCAGAGGCTGTTTAAAATACAGTTATGTTCTTACCAGTGTTAGAAAAATGAAGGGGAAAAAATCCCTTAAGAGAACAATAGCTAATACTGCTAACGTTCTTTAAGTGCAAACTATATGTCAGAATGTCAGACTGTTAACTTTTTCATTTCATCCTCACAACCACCATAGTTTACAGATGAGCTTCAGAGGGTTAATCTGCATAGCCAAGGTTGCCCAAGAGGAGGATACAGGGCTCAAGCATCTTAACCCAGAGCCTGTATTGTCCATCTTAACCTAAGGGAGGCTCCTTATAATTACGTGATTGAAAGAGTGATACAGGTGAATGCAGAGAAACTTTAATATTGAGATCAATAAATCCAGTCCATGGCTGGCTAAAACCATCCTGGTATCTGTGTCTAACCAGGATCCCATGTTAAATAAAGACCTAATTTAACTGTGGGACCACATCTAAAATATACCACAGTGAAATTGTAACTTCAAGTATGAAAATGTTCTCACTTTACACAAAAAGCATTTTTTGTAGATTTTTAAAACATACCTTTCTGAGGAGATGAATAACCTAATTTATATTAAAATATGGAACAAAGAAAAGTAATTCCTGAACATCTTCTTCTCAGAAAAACAAATAATGAATTCATTGTTATACAATAATGACTGTATCTTCCCAAAACTATAACCTCTCTGCTTTCAATCACTGCTGACCAAGCAAAACCCTCGGTCTAACAGCTGTGTCGATTTGGCATGTGTGTGTTGGTATTGACCCAGGCAGTGCTAGAGTGAAAGGGGTGACCCTGTCTCTGAAACTCCAAGCTGGCTCACTCACTCAATTAAAAGATCTGTCAGTAACCACTACTCACACAGACAAGATCAAAAAAAAATGGACCATTCAGCAATGCAAGCTAGAAAATAAGATTTTTTTTCGCAATACTCTTTAATCATGAATTATCTGAAGTTGTATTTATCTAATATGTTTTTAAAATCAGTCCTCAGGAAAAAGTGACTTTAAAACTGAAAATTTAAAGACTCCAATCAATTTCCTTTTGCCTCACAGTTTTTCTCTCAACAGAAAAAGAAAAATCCATAGTAACAAGATAACATTTCATGCATTTACACATTTTCTCCTATAGACATCTACAGCCTTCAGAAAGTATATTATTTGTAGTCATGCCCATCTGACATTTTCCATTTTACTCAAAAGATTTTATGGTTTGGTATTACAGCAATATACAAATTTGACAGCTTGCAATAGGATCTAGTCCCTGTAGCAAATCATTCTGACAGTTAAGTACTATACAGCTACTAATGTACTTTTTTTTTCGCACTACACTTATTTAAAGACCTTACAAAGTTGGAGACGGGTATGTTGAAATTCTGAAGACCATTATCTCAATGATGTTATATAATTTTATACTGGACTTATTAAATAATAGGATACCATATACCACCATGTCATCTGTAGTATAGTATCTCTTGATCTTCCTTTAGAATAGTTCACTATTCAAAGCACATTTTGTGCACATTAACATTACTGATTACTGTTTAAGCAATAAATTTTCTCATCATTGTCAATGTTTATTATTTTCTTAGAATTTCTCGTCTTTAAAAATATCTGAGCCTGTGAATAAATCGGTACATGAGTTAATGTGCAACACAATGACTTTTTTTGATTGCTTTTACAATACTACTTCTTTTCTTTTAGCATGATGAAAGATAATCAATATGTCTTTACATTTCCTAAAATGCATTAACAGAGGCCCTGTCAAATACAACCTTGATTCCTTTAGAAAGAAAGCCAAGTTGCTCATGAACATTGCTGTAACGTTAACTAAATACAACTCTGAGTAATCTTACAGAACAAGAGGTAAACTCTATCTCTATCTCTCAATAATTATATTTTTAGTATTCAATAAATCTGATAACATGAGTCAGTTAGCAAGAGAACATGTGCCTTCGTTTAAGAAATAGGAAGCGGGATTGTGTTTTCCCCCTTGATTCAACTCTTCAGATGGAAAACCACAGTAAAACCACTCTATTTTCAGAATTGATGTATCTTTCAAAACTATAATCTTTGGCTTTCAGGTTCACTATTATTTGCCTTCAGGTACAAATTTTAAAGTGTACAGAGGCTTCTAAACAGAATAGTATGGCCTCAGCCAGATACTGAAAGGCTTGTAACTCAGTCATCATTGAAGTGTAAATTCCTTTTCAAAATAATGTTCTTCACTCAGAGAATGCTTGTGCCTGTGCTTCGTTCACTTGTCAAATACAAATAGGAGGTCACTGTGAATGCCCAGGGGCAAATCCAGCTATTCCGAAATTCATTTCTCCCTCTATTTGGTTGCAGAAATAGGATTTCAAATGTAAAAGTGCTAAAAATGTCCACAGATATAGAAACCAAAGGCACTGTGCTATTCCACTGTGAGGACGGATGCATTTGTGACCAATGAACAATGCCAAGTTTTTAATGCAATGACAGCAATCACAACAGACATCCACTGCATTGAAAGATGTAATTGAAAGATGAATATTTGAATATTCATACAACAGTCCTATTTGAAAACTTTATCTCCAAATACAGTATTTAAAACTAATGGTTGCATTTAGGTTCTGCTACAACTTCCTAAGATTTCTTAAAACCCACAAACCTGCTTTGCTGATTTATTTACAAAAATATCACAGACCTTTAATTAATTTAAGCTGCAGGAAGTGATCAGTGTATACAATAAACATTCATAGTAAACACACAGCAACTACCAGAAATCCATACTTTTCTTTACTCCTTTTGTTAGATTTTTCAAATGTCCTTCCCTTAAAGTTTATAATCAAATCTTTTCATGGTGATCTGCTTCCAAACCCTACCGCCTTCTTCTTTCTGTGTGATCAAACTATAAAAACATCATTTGTTATCTCTCAAGTCCCATCCTTAATTCTTCTTCCTAATCACTTTTATACTGTAAAAACAAAACAGGGCATTCTATCTTAATGTGTTTTTTATATATCTCTATGTTTCGTTGTTTTCGTCTTTGCACAATTTTGCTCTTCTTCCAGAGATTCAGTTATGACTATGGTCAATCAAACATGAGTAGAGAAAACAAGATAGAAAGAAGAAAAGGAAAAAATTCTGAATAAATTCTAAATCTATACCATCTGGGGTCAGTTCTTTTCTTTTAGCCCTCAGGCATACCAATAACTTGTGACTTCACACAAATCCCTAGACTGGCTATCCCTGAGCACACTTACTTACGTAAGGAGAAGAAAATGTCCTCAGTAGCCTCCTATTGTCCTACAAAGTCCCAATGCTAGCATATCTTCTTGATGAACAGAGAAGGTGCCACAGGGCACAGAGAAGGGGTTTGCAGTAATAGGACTTGCCACAGCAATAACTTCCCAAACAGAAAAGTCATTCAGAAGCAAAGGAATTCATTTTAATGGGCAGGTACTACAAATACTAAGTAATATAAAACCTTCATTAAATATCAGAAGAATGCTTAAGTTGACAGAGAAAATGGTTCTCCCTTTTGGATACGGCAGCCCTTTGCCCATGCAGGTAACTTTTCATTTCTTACGATTTCTTAACATTTTCATTTCTTCCCTATAACAGGATGACTCTAGTTAATAATCTGGTACTTTTTGATAGCAACCTTTAGCATATTTTTGGCTGGGGCAGCAATTATGTTAATAATTAGTTTACACAAAAGTGAAATATTGTTAAAGAAAAAGAAAGAAAGAAAAAATTTAATTGAATGGAGACCACTATAACCAAACTTATTTCTCGCTAAATGTTCTAGTTTTTTAAAAGTTAATTATTAAAGTATTTAAAATTAGACACAGAATGAAAGAAAATAGAATGTCTTGAAAATAAACCTAATGTCATCATTGTTGTACATTTAATTGTATGATGAACGAAGGCCACACCTGTGACATTACCAAGCAAGGTGGCTGGATGAGTTAAAGGATCTCCATGAAGCACACACGATTTTAGGATCAACAGATCCACAGAAGAGCACCGAAGGTTGTTTTCCATCTGTTTTCATCTTCTACAAACTGGCCATTATACAAAAGAGGAAAAATCTGCTCAAGTAAACAAATCCTTTCTTATATCCTCCACAAAATTCTCCTTAATAATTTAACAGAGGAGCTTTTCAAAAGCTGTAGGTTGAAGCTCTAAATAAATAAAAGACTAACAAAAGTGTTACCAAAATATTCCACCTCTGCATAAATTCCAGTATTCTATATTCTAGAAAAACTGTTAATAATGAGCATTTTTAAAATAAACGGCTTTCATATATTGGAAGACATTCTAAACTTATGCTTGCCCACCAGTCATTCTATCAGCCTCTTGCAGTTACTAGTTGTTACTAGGGTTGCTTATTACTTTTTCAGAAAATCTCTAACTTGCCCCAAGGGAAAGCAGCTCTTTTTATACAGCTAAATGAAAACTAAACTAAAAAATTGTCCTTTGGAATTCTTCAGTACTTTGAATGCATCACGAGCAGCACTTTCGATGCCTTATTGCCATTCTTTAGGCTAAAGCAGCTCAGTGTACAACAATCCCTCCTCCTCCACCCTGCTTCTCTGTGTGGGCAGAGCTCTGGTTAGGCACTAGAGAAGGGAGGTGGTAGTTTAAGAACAACATAAGAAACTGGTGCACCAGCACCACCTGGTGGGGACTGAAGAGATGCAGCCCTTGCTGCTGCTTCAGGGATGAACCACTTGTCCACTTGTTTTCAATCCCCAGCCGACCAGACGTTCCAAGATCAGAATTTTCAACCAACGAGACGAGTACCACATGCATGCTTCATAGGCTCTCTGGAGTACTGCTGGACTCTACGATTTAATCATATGTCCCCTGTGATGCAGCTAGCTAAAGTAATGCCTTGCTTTAGAGCAGTATGCAGAGATGTGTGTGAATTCTCTACTTTTACATTTAAAGAAGAAACAGTGGAAAGGCACAGGCCATTTGTTATTGTCTGATCAAAACCCTCCAACCAGAATCATTTTAAGCCTGAAGCACAAATAATGAATAATGATTTGCTGCCTTTTATTCATTTAATAAATATTTACCCAGTGACTACTATGTGCATATATACATATATCACAGAATTTTAATCTTAGGTGAAACTTAATTAGTATTCAATTTGGTTGTTCAATTTCTATAAGAATAGGTAATGTTAAATTGCCAAATCAGATTACATAATTAATAATTATGGCTGGGCGTGGTGGCTCACTCCTGTAATCCCAGCACTTTGGGAGGCCAAGGCAGACAGATCACAAGGTCAGGAGTTCAAGAACAGCCTGGCCAATATGGTGAAACCGTGTCTCTACTAAAAATACAATAATAACAATTATTATTATTATATAGTAGCTAATATGCACGTTACTAGACTTTATTGCTTTGTTGACATAAAAGAAATCTGGATTTGAAAAAAGAAAAAAATTCCAGGATTGTTTTTAAAAACATTGAAGGATTTCCATTCTGTCAGTCTTGAATTCAGTCCTTCCAACCAAGATATTCTCTAAAAATGACAAATATTTAAAATATTCTCTTTATGTCTATGTCTTCCCTGTAGACGAGTGGGTTCTTAAATAAGGGTGATTTTGCCTCCCAGGGGATGGATGGTAATGCCTGTTTGGTGAAGGATGCTGGAATCCTACGATGCACACGACAGTCCTCCACAACAAAGAATTATCTGCTCTAAAACGTCAATAGTGCCAAGGTTGAGAGAACAAAAACTGTGTCTTATTCAAAAATGTATACTATTTGGCAAGATAAGTGATAATTGTTTGGTGCAACAAACTGATTATGACATCTAAATAATTCTTATTATTTTCCAGTTGTACAATTGTGAAGGCAGGGTGGACAGTCTAGAATTCAGAAAAGGAATGTCTACAGCTCCAGAAAAATTATTGAAACTGACATCAGCAGACACATATATTTATGAAACAGGCAGAATAAAATAGCCTACCTGCACTTACTTTGGCCTAGATGAAATGCCGCACAAAACCACTCTGCTTTCCTGCCAGCTATGAATTTGTTAGACTGCCATTTAAACTTCAGAAGAATGCCTATGTCAGCAAAGTGTACCCTTAACACGACATACAGGGCAGAGCATCTTATTCCCTGGAAAAGCGTGTTTCATTCCCTATATAAGTAAAGTGCATCATTCAAAGCCAGCCTTTCTGAGTCTGATCACCATGGAACATCATGAAGACTGGGGCATAGACACTGGACTACAGTGGACTCACAAGGGTGATGTTTCCTTCCTGAGGACTCTTGGTGAAAAAGAATCCAGACTTCTGGTCATTGCCCCTGTCAAACTATTAGAAACTGGGTGATTCTTCCCCCAAATGAAGTTTCTTCTCATATTACTATTCCACTAAAGGTAACTACAATAAGCGCTTTGATGAGGATCATTCTAAGAAACTTTCCATAAATATAAAATTATATGAAAAATAAACTGGTCTATAGGCTGCTATTTTCATCCAAAAATACTTCACAGATATCAGCTTATATCTGTAAGCACAGCTCTGTGTTGTCATTTGAATAGACTTTAGATGCTATGACATTCAGTTAAGACATGCTCTTTTTAAGGTACCGATTACTTAAGGAAGCAAACACTCCATGAGAAATACGTGACATGCACGATCAAGATGAAGCACAGCACTGTGAGGAAAGCGACAAGCTTTACCATCTTTAGATGCAATTATCATATTTCTAGCCATACACCCTGAATGTGGTTGAAATAACCGGGCCACCCTTCCCTGCTATTCTCTCAAAAACCCTTTGGGACTGGTGCAGGTAATGTTAAATGTTTAAGGAAGTATTTATGGACTAGAGAAGCCAAGACATAGGCCTGTGGAGGCAGCCTCAACAACAGGGACTACTCCTTCTGAGGGGTACTGCACTGGCAACAGAAGACAGAAACAAAGGTAACTTTAAAAGGTGGTGTTGGGATTTGGACAAATATATATTACTTTTATAATCAGAAAAAAAATTAAAATGTTAATATTTGTAACACTGAACATTAAATTATTTAAAATGTGGTAGTTCAATGTTTTTTTGGATATCAGGTCTCAAAGTCCTAAATCTTGCAAATGTTTTTTGGTGTCTTTTTGTTTGGTAATCAGGGTATAAGATTTCAACCTTTCCTATGAGAGTTGAGGAGCTAAAGAATTATACTCTGTTCTTACTACTTCTGATAGTCACTGTGACCTTTAGAGGGTCATTTAAATGGCCCACTCACTTCCAACTTAGATTACAAAACTTCCAATTGCCACATGCTGAGTATCCTAGGCCCACTGCTCACACCAGCCCACAGCATCATCAGTTCCATGAAAGGCCCACATATTTCCTGCTGAAGTGAAATTCTTGATGGAGGTATGATGGCAAATAACGGTGTTCACTTTCACTTCTCGGAAAACAAGACAGTACACTAGATTTTGAGTTCCTATGAGACAGGCCCAGAGATGGAACACCCAGCTCCCTGTTAGGGAAAAGAGCAGTGAGAAATCAAGCAACAGTCAAGAAGAAAGAGTCATGGTGATGGTACTTTCCACTGCTGTACAGTGGAAAGACCTTCAATGGAAAATAACAAGGACTTGGGAAATTCTAGAGTTTTAAATCCACCTGCAAGACGTGCTCCAATATATTAAGGTCATGCAGTTGAACTTTAAGGAAAGTTCTAATTAGGTATGCAATACAAGGGCCTAAACTAATGATCTGTTGGTTCATAATTGAACAAAACACAAAGTTACTTCAATGTTAGAAATAATAAAGGCCTATATTTTCAATGAAAAATACTCTTAATGGAAACCAACAGGAAGATTTTTATGACAGTTTCTGAACAGGCCAGAGAGTTTAGCATATTAAGTGACTTGTAACTATTCATGAGTGAGAAAATTTTTTTTTTTTTTTTTTTTTTTTTTTTGAGACGGAGTTTCGCTCTTGTTACCCAGGCTGGAGTGCAATGGCGCGATCTCGGCTCACCGCAACCTCCGCCTCCTGGGTTCAGGCAATTCTCCTGCCTCAGCCTCCTGAGTAGCTGGGATTACAGGCACGCGCCACCATGCCCAGCTAATTTTTTGTATTAGTAGAGACGGGGTTTCACCATGTTGACCAGGATGGTCTCGATCTCTTGACCTCGTGATCCACCCGCCTCGGCCTCCCAAAGTGCTGGGATTACAGGCGTGAGCCACCGCGCCCGGCCGAGAAAATATTTTTGTAATAATAAAAGCTTCTTTATTTCTCTGTGTGTCTCTTCTTGGTGAAGAGATAATGAAATTAGGTTAGATACATTTTGCTAGGTTAAGACCAACCAAAGAGAGTTAAGAGAGAAAAACCAAACAATTTAAATAGAGTTAGATGGCTCACCTCCAATACTGACAAACATTACCAGATAACCTATAGTTTGAAAGTTCACATTAATTCAGGAAATGTATTAATATCTTTTTTCTCATTTCAGACAGAATTTGAGGAAGGCTGTATGCAGACTTAGAGTATAACAGGAAAAGAATTTGTAAGAATAAATGAGTGTAGGCCAAAAGAAAATAAGGGTGGAAACAAAAGGAAGCAAGGAGAAAATATATCTTGGGAATGTGTGCATTTACAGAAAAATTCGTAACTGGAAATTAACACTAATTTATGAGGTAAAAAAGAAGCTTTGCCACTCACCAATTTTAACCTCTGTAAAGGTATTCTGCCTACATCTATTTGTGTCCTTTCTGGGACATTAGTGAATCGAACTTCTGGGACCGCAACAGCGCACATGACATGAGCCCACCTACAGGAAAGGAGACATTAAACATCAACAAACATTCCCTAAACTTACATACTTCAACATGGTGATGCCAATTCTCACAAATGGGAAAAACACAGATGAGCAAGAAAGCCAAAAGCCTACATCAATCACAAACAGATTCTGAACTGCAAACCTCCTGAATGATACCTGGGCAGACTCAGTACCACAGGTGCCCAACAGTATTGTACCATGAAGAGCTGGCACAGGTCCAGGACTCAATCCTATTAACATGTACGCATTTTTTTACACTTGATCTGCAAAATACTGAAATGTTGGTTTCTTATTTCATTTGACGCTGGAATAGGCATGTGCTTAATGTATTTAAGCTAATCAATATGTGGCAAAAGATTAGTTCAATTAATAAAAGGTATGACTGGCTACAGCATACAACCTTTTTAAATAATACAAATGCCATGAAGCAAACTTGTTCAAGAGCAAAAGTTTTCCAAAAGAATTAATGCTGCCGGGCGCGGTGGCTCACACCTGTAATCCCAGCACTTTGGGAGGCTGAGGTGGGCGGATCACCTGAGGTCAGGAGTTCGAGACCAGCCTGACCAATATGGTGAAACCCCATCTTTTAAAAAAAAAAAAAAGAATTAATGTTAATCTTTAATTAATTAGTTTCTTGCTGCAACCTTACTATAGTCAAAGGAATCCAGAGACAAAGAGAAATGAAGTTTATCTTGTACCCTTGTTTCCTACTTAAATCCTAGTATCTTCTCTCATATTTTGAAAAGTGACAAACTTCCCACGAATATAATTAAGTGTCTCATAAATGTTATATCCCAAAATAAATATAGAGTCATGAGATCTTGAAAGAACTGTCAAATCCATCAATCTATTTTTAAGCCAAAGCGTATTTACTTCACTCAAACAGCATCATACTCTATCCTGTCGTTCAAGACCACAGGAAGAGAGAACAAGTATCAACTCCACCAGGGCATTCTTCCATGTCGAAATAAATACTATGATTCTATAGAAAACACTATTGCTTTCTGTTGTGGTCCAAGCATAGGAAGAGAACTTCTTATCACCTGTGTTTTTACAGGAACCACCTAAACCATCTCACAGTCTGGCATTCAGTGCAGTATCCAAGAACAAGTGAAGACTTTTTAGTACAGTGCCAATCATAACAGACAGGACTGTGAAAGAAGATGATCCAAAATTAAGCAAAACTTATGGTTCCTTACAATAAATTTTATCAAGGTAATAATGATAAATACCTTCACTCCTCCTTCCAAGCAATCAGAAACATGTGCAAATGTATAAAATTATGCTAACTCCACTATCACATTATACCAGGAGTCCTAACTCTAGTGCCCAGGAGGTCAGGTGGGATGCAAGCAAATACACATATACTAGGAAATCATGGTGAACTGAGGAGCACCTACCCCACTGACACTGGGTTCTCATCCCAACTTGTTATTATTGCCTTACAGGAATATATAATCATTTTCAATTAAAGGTGAAAATCTGGATTTTTATGTAAAAATCTCTCAGTTTTAAAATTTTAGATGAAATTTATAAAATGCTGCATGGGTCCAACAAAACATATCTTGGACCTGAATCCAGCCCTCAAGGGCCAGCCTGCAAAATCTGCCTAAGTTATTTTGACATGTCTCTATTCCAGCAGACCCTGAAATAAGCTTTGGCCCTATTTTCAATATTAAAACCTGGTCATGAAAATAAAAATAAAATCCATGCAGAACAGTCATAAAAACTAGATTGCCTTCCTTTTATGTTCACTTATGACTCTCTTTCAAGACTCTTTTCATATTCTCTACCTGATCCCTTTAAATCTTAATATCAATGTTTTCTCCCTATCTTTTCTAATTTAGTACACATACATTCTTGTTAATTTGCTAATGTAAAAAGTAAATGGTTTTGTTTTATTATCATTGTTATGACTGATTTAATCAGAAGATCACAGTTTCATGTTCTCAGGTATGCCCTGCTTTCAACAGACCAATAGCATCCATCATATTAAACACCAGGATTCTAATGGCACCAGGATGATAAGGGCTGCCTTCAGTCTTAAAACTCTGCAAGTAAAAGAGGGGTTATTTATCATGGTGTCAAATACAAAGAACAGAAGCATAACTTGGTCTACTCTTGCCCGGCAGAGATGAGAGTGCTAACAGCAGACATCTCTGAAGCACAAAATTCCAACCTCAGATCTGAGCAGCAAAAGCTTTGAAATCATGTATACAATGAGAGGTAAAGTGAACTGTCATCCAAAGGTTCTAGTATGAAGAAAGAAAAATAATGAAATTCAAAACAATTAATGTATTACTTACTTGTTGTTCTTAGTTTGCTTAAGAGCACCTCCTCTCAAATTGCAGAGACAGCATTCCTGGGGGGGGGGAGAAAATACCACACGATGACCAGACCCACATAACAAAAGTCATTACCATTCATCTAAATAGTCTTAGAAATCCTAATTTTTCATTCTAAAATTAAAACCATCAGGAATTACATGAAGGTCTATCTAACTCTGACAAGTTCAAAAAGGAAAGATGGAGGGAATGGTAAAGGTACACCCCCTAAATGTTTAGAGTGTAAAATTCTCCCAGAGGTAACCATCATGAACCTGGTATCATTTTAAATTGACACTGTCATCAAAGGAAAGCTGTGACACAGAGAACTTGGAAGTCCAGAGAAGTATGTGCAAGAATTCTAGAGCAGAGAATGCATACACAATGGGAATTCACTCCTGGATACAGAGTGGCTAATGAATGGAGTCTGGGGAGGCTTCTCTCTGATACAAGCATAAGCAAGAGGCTATTTTTAAAAGATATTCTTTTCACCAAAGTACCATTTGGGCCTCACTCTTTCTGTGGACAAATAGCATTGGAAAGTGTTCTTATCAACCCCCAGCTATCCAGCCCAAGAAAACAGCACCATGAAACGTTTTGCTTTATCCTTCCTACATAAGCTTATCCTTTCAGCACTCTTATGTGTCTTTCCTTAGCATGGAATTTTCCACTCCAACATGACTCCAACTGCTACAAATATAGATTTTGTTAGTTATTTCTCACTACACTCTCATGGAAAAGACCAGGAAAAGCAGGACTGGAGAGCAGTGCACTGCCTTCTCCTAACCTAAAACGTTTTTACATTAAATACCTAAGTAAAATTTTTAGCTTCAAGCTTGTCTTCCCAATTTTCTGCATTAATACATTTTTTAAATCTGTGTAAGTTATTTGGGTTTTTTTTCCTCCAAACTTTATACACAAAACCTCTTTACCCTGTCCATTAAGGTGATGTCCTTTAACAAATTTTAACAATTTTGCCTAGCTTTACAAGGAATCCATCTAACTGATCTACTATTAATGAGATGTGAAACTTCATAGCTTTTACTTTTCTGAGGAGAACGATACAGAAAGAACTGGAAAGAATCATATATCTGTTTAACTTTTGTTAGGCAGTAATAAATGCAAACAACCAGAAATGTCCAACAGGTTTGTGTGTCTGAAAAGTCTCTGTACCTCTACATGAAACTTCCTGGATTCAGAGTAGTAAAAGATACACTGTGTGTATTGACTTGAATCCATTATAAATCTAGCTCAAGGAAATGACAACTTATGAAGAATTTTCTCTATCCAGGCCACAAAGCCATATCCTAGAGGTCTTTGGAATAACTGGTTTTGATGAATCACACCAGGAAAGCAAAATTTCACTGTCCAAATACTGAAAATGAGAACTCTGGTCATTCATTTTATAAGTTCTAAATTTTAGGTATTTTTCCAGTAATTTACCACACTTTCTACAGAGAAAGAGGAGGTAAGAAAGAAAATGAATGAATGAAAATAGAAACAAAACAAGGTCAAGTGCTTTCATTGTATACATGAAAATGTTAGTATCAAAGTGGGAATACAGCAAAGAGTTGTGAACTGTGAAGCACTCAAGCTCTAAGAGAATTAGATGTCTGATTAATGAAACTCGTACTGAGAAGCCTAAAGGGACAAGTTAGGAAAGTTAAATACAGTGCAGCAGCATGGAAGGTGCTTAAAAGCACCTGATTAGGATCATTAACAGGTACACATGGTCTAGAGCACTAATCTAGTAAGAGGAAAAAGTCCTCTAAAATAGAACGTGTAGGCTCGAGATTTTAAATGGAGTTAAGATTCTCACCCATCACAAGAAGAAACTCATTCTTTCTAGCCTCCCCTCCAAGCCACAGATGCTAATAGACAATCCCAAGTCTTTGGTTGACCTGACCTCTTAGCACCATGCAACACTGTTGATCCTTCCTAAAGATTTTCTCCCTGTGGCTTCTGCGACTCTTACACTCCTCATTGCCCTCCTGCACCTCTAGTTGACCCTCAGCTTCCTTTAACAGGTTTGTCTCTCACTCTCCTCAAACGCTGGAATTTCTGTAATAGGCCATATTACTTCTATCTCCACACACGCCTGCTGAGCATCTGACCCACTACTCTGATTCCAATCACTCTCTATAAGCAAATGACTCACTCCGTAATCCTTAATCCCCTGAGGTATCTGGCTGACAGTGCCTCAGGCATCTCAAACACACGTGCAAAACTGAACTCATGTCTTCTTCCCAAGCCTGTACTCACCCTCTGTTTTCCATCAGTGGTGGCCACCATTCATTCTAGCTCATGCTGGAGGACATATTTTTCCTCTCATCCTTTACATCCAATCAACTGAGTTCTGTCAATCCCACCTACAAATCCACCCTGTTCTCCACATCATCACTGCCATCACTTTCACTGACAGCCCCAGTATCCTTCACCAGAGTAAACTATTGCAATAGCCACCCACAGTTACTCTGAACTCCATGAGAGAAGGTTTTAACACTTCTCAGTTCTTAATATGGCCTTGGAGGGCTAGAATCATCAGGTCTTGACCTTGGCCAGCCTCACTGTATTTAGACACCTCAAGGACCTCCATGAGGTCTCTTCTGTCCTAAACACTTCAGAATCAGCCTGCTCCACTCAACAATAAGTAAACTAAAAACATTCTTCACATCTCAACCTAAATGTTACTCCCTCAAACAAGGATCCCCAATCCCCTGGCTCAGGTACTTATCTCTCAGACATTCCCACTGATACTCCCCTTTTATTATTATTCTTGCAACTGTTTGTTGCATGCTATCTGCTGCCCTCACTAAACTGTAAACTCACTGAGTGTTATGAGAGTATCCATCAGTTTAATTGCTCTCACTCTATTACGATATCCAATATAGAGTATACCCTTAATATGAGTGTGTTAAATAAATAACAAAACATGGCAAAACAGGAGAGAGTAAAAATCTTGAAAATTAACAGAGGATTGAAAAAATGCAAATATCTTCAGAATCTCCACAGTGTCCAGAGAACAGACCTTGCAGAAGGGAAAGTCCTAATCCCACACTCAAAACACTTGAAACCTGAGTGGATTTAATCAAACTAAAGTGGCAATAAAGCACATGCCCAGCTCAAATACAAATCAGATTGACTTCACCCCACTGCAGGAACCTAAGAGATAAAACAGCACACCCTTTTTGGAAATAATAATATTCATTTCAGTCATCATAGTCGAGCACACAATCAAAAAAGTACAAGAGGCTGGGTGCAGTGGCTCACACCTGTTATCCCAGCACTTTGAGAGGCCAGCGTGGGTGATCACAAGGTCAAGAGATTGAGACCATCCTGGCCAACCTGGTGAAAACCAGTCTCTACTAAAAATACAAAAATTAGCTAGATATGATGGTGCGTGCCTATAGTCCCAACTACTTAAGAGGCTGAGGCAGGAGAATTGCCTGAACCAGAGAGGCAGAAGTTGCAGTGAGCCCAAGATTGAGCCACTGCACTTCAGACTGGCAACAGAGCAAGACTCCATCGCAATAAAAAAAAACAAAACAAAACAAAACAAAAAACAAGATATACTAAAAAGCAAAAAAAAATTTATGATCAAGACAGGAAATAATAAAATGTTGATTTCATTAGCCAGATTTAGAAGCAAACTGGAATTGGCAGAGTAAAAGTTTAATGAGTTTAGAGACAAATGAATAGGAAGTACAGTCATCCCTCAGTATCCAAGGGAGATTGGTTCCAAGACCCCTCAGATACCAAAATCCAGAGGTGCTGGAGTCCCTTATATAAAATAGTGTAGTATCTGCATACAACCCATGCATATCCTCCTGTATACTTTAAATCATCTCTAGATTACTTATAATACTTAATACAATGTAAAGGATATATAAATTATTGTTATACAGTATCATTTAGGGAATAATGGCAAGGAAAAAAAGTCTGTACACATTTAGTTCAGACACAACCACTGTAGGCCTAACTACATTTCTGATCCACAGTTGGCTGAATCCACATATCCACCTATGGATACAGAGGGCCAAATGTGTAAGATTGAAAGACAAAAAGAAATTTATAAAAACCAATACAGATCGATGGGGGAAAAAAGCAAACTATCCAATTTATGTATAACTGGAGTACAAAAAGGTGAGAAAAGAGAAAATGGGTAAGAATGTTGGAAGAGATGTTGACAGAAAAATTTCCATGACTGATAAAAGATATCAACCCACAGATCAAAAAATTGCAGCAAACTCTAAACAGATAAATATAAATAAAACACTCTCGACTACATAGCAGTCAAAATTCTGAAAAACAAATTAAAAGAACATACCTTAAAATGAGAGAAAAAAAGCTACATTCAGTAAACAACTACATAAGTTACAAGTGACATCTAACCTGAAATCATGAAGACAAGCAGGCAATGGAACAGTATCTATTAAATACTACAAGAAAAAGCTGCCAGCCTAAAATTCTACTTCCCAAGAAAACATCCTTTAAAAATAAAGGCAAAACAGAAACACTCTCAATGTGATAAAAAAATCTAACAGAATTTGTCCCCAGGAGATCCACATAATAACAAATGCCAAAATAAAGTTCTTCAGAATAAGGAAAATGAAATCATGTGCCACCAAGGATCAGCAGGAAAGAATGAAGAACTCCAAAAATACCTGGGTAAATATAAAATCATTTTTCAGTATCTTCAACACACACACACACACACACACACACACACACACGCACACACACAGAGAGAGAGAGAGAGAGAGAGAGGCAGGTAGAGAGAGAGGGAGAGAGGGAGAAAAGGAGGCAAAGAGGGAGAGAGGAAAGGAAGGAAAGGGAAAGAGAGAATGAACAAATTTCATTAAAAGACAAATGCTTAAAACAAAAATAATGACACTGTGGAGTATAGTAAAAGAAGAAGTAAAATTTAAGATAAGACCACCAATAAAAGGGAAGTGCTGATGAAATTATACTGTTGTAAGAGTCTTACACTGTTCATTAAGTAGGATATTATTTGAAGGCAGAGTGTGGTCATTTAAAAATGTAAATTGTAATTTTTGGCAACCACTTTTAACAAAGGCCTCTAAAAATTTCCAAATATTGCATTCTAAGAAACATAAGCTCACAATCAAAACTCAAAAAACATACAAAAAATATGATTCTATCAGCAAAAAATAATAGTGGAATTAGATACAAAATGACCCGAGCCACAAAATGTAAAATACATATAGTTGACCCATGAACAACATGAATCTGAATTGCATGGGGCCATTTATATATTGACTCTGCCACCCCTGAGACAGCAGGGCCAACCCCCCTCCTATTCCTTTTCAGCTCACTCAATACAAAGAGGACAAGGATGAAGACCTTTATGATGATTTATTCTACTTAACGAAAAGTAAATATATTTTATCTTCCTTATGATTTTCTTAATAATTTTATTTCCTCTAGCTTATGTTATTGTAAAAATACAGTACATAATAAATGTAAAATATAAACTGTGTGTTAATCAAGTGTGTTACATCAATAAGGCTTCCAGGCCAACAGTAAGCTATTAGCAGTTAGGTACTGGAGGAGTCCAAAGTTATATGCAGATTTTCAACTGTATTAGGGGTCAGCACCCCAACCCCTATGTTGCTCAAGGGTCAGTTGTATTTTAACAAGTTTTTAAAAATAAGTAAGTGTATTTAAAATACAAAAAAGAGACTCTAAATGACAAATTCTATTTTTAGAAATCAAATAGAATTCCAGGAACAAAAAACATTGAAATTAGAACTATAAATAACATATTGAATAGCAAGTTACTCTTAAAGACAGAATTAGACAGCAGAAAGACAGAGACTAACCAAAAACTCATACCAAAAACTATTCAATAATGGTATTCAAAATGTCGAGATCCAACTGAATGAAGTGCGTGTTTATGTGTGTGTCCCTGACTCATAAGAATATACTCCAATAGATTTATAAACCCAAACTTAAAAACAGAACAGACCTATACAAGTATTATAAGAAAATATAGTCAAATATATTGATGAAGTTAGGATAAATATGGCTTCTTAATAAGACATTTAAAAGACAAAAGATACACATCAAAATTTAAAAATTGTAAAGAATAAAATGCAACATAATTAATATAAAATAACACAAAATAATCCCAGTAAATATATCAAAAATTGTTTTCCAGAAAATATTTTTAAAGCCTACAGTTACAAAAAATAGGTGAAGAATTCAATGACTCTTCATTGCCAGTGATCACATGAAAAGAAAACCAACCTCAAGAATAAAGATGAAAAAGGAAAGAATGAGATCTAACCTCAGAGTTTTAAATCAGAAAATATCCAATTTGGGGGGCATGTAAGCTGTTATGACGGTTTTAGAGAAGAACTTGGCATTGTCTATTAAAATTTAAATGCACAGAAATATGACTCAGTCGGCTGACTTCTTGTAATCTACCCTAAACATTTAAATCTATGGAGAAGGACCATATAATAATTATCATTTCATTTCTGTTTCTAATGGAGAAAATAGTTACCTCTGGGGGGAAATGGAATTATCAGAAGCCTAAATTTTATTTGCAATGACCAAATTTTTGTAATAAAGCTTGTAGTTTCAAACAGTAATGAAAATGACATGGTAAATCTATAACCACTGAAATATTAAGAATTACAAAAAATAGTATGAAGGAAAAACACTAAGGCAAGTTAAGTAAATTGTGATACCATGTGGGTCCCTGACAGCAAGCCATAACACTAGATTATAATACATAGAAAAGAGATGAAAAGGCTGGGCGCAGTGGCTCATGCCTGTAATCCCAGCACTTTGGGAGGCCAAGGAGGGCAGATCACAAAGTCAGGAGTTTGAGACCAGCCTGGCCAACATGATGAAAGCCCGTTTCTACTAAAAATTAGCTAGGCATAGTGGCGCACACCTGTAACCTCAGTTACCCAGGAAGCTAAGGAAGGAGAATTGCTTGAACCCAAGAGGCGGAGGTTGCAGTAAGCCAAGATCATGCCACTCCAGCCTGGGCGACAGAGTGAGACTTCGTCTCATCTCAAAAAAGAAAAGAGTTAAAAGGCCAACTGACAAAATAGCTTAAGTACTTTTCTGTAAAAAATAAAATTTGAGATTTTTGAGAGTGTTGGAAATGGGAGCCTTTCCTGATAATATAGTATCTGGTTCCTTTGTATTAAAGAAAGAAAACCCACAGACACACAAAGAAGTTAAACCTTTTTACAAGAAACATGTATACTTTAAAATTAATATGACTGTGGGTATTTATATTTTTTCTTCTATTTTATTTTAATTAGATGAAGATTTAAAACAGGCACCTATGACCTGTTCTAGACACTTTCAGTGTACTATAACTTCTTTCCAATGTATCCTATGGAGATATCAAAACTATTCAGTCTTACAGAACAAAATAAATAAATAAAATCGAACAGTCTGTGCTCATTGCCAGCCTTGTTTTATCTTATGTTTAATGAGCATGCCTTTTCCAAGAACAATAACACCCAGTACAAAATGACTCACTATTATAAAGATTTAGATATATTGCTAGTCAGTCAATGTTCCCTATAACAAAACAAATATATATATATATATATATACATATATATATATATATATATATACTAAAATGCCTGTTATAAATGATTACTCTGTAATGCAGCTGTTATTTCTGTCTCCAAAGAACAGCATTTAAAAAGCCATTCTGCTATATATTTTTTTCCTCGGGGTGGCTAAAAGATGAATGAAAAAATATAAAATCTGATTATATTCTGAACAGTTTTGTACTTTTTCTAATGAGGTCCCTTTTGCTCACCTAACACCACTGACAAAATCCCCTTTTAACAATACCAGATATTTTTTAAATTTGGTTTCATAAAAAATCACCACTGAGATGAACAGTTAGTACAGCAATTCATAACATGGAATGATTTCTTTATGGCTCAGTTATTAAACCATGGAAAAGAGTATTTATAATCAAAATGCTGACACAACATTAACAATGGTGAGAACGGTATTGTTATAATATGGCTATCACAGTTGTTCATTATTTGCAGCCGAGGGAAATCTTGTTCCAATGTCTCTTCTATAAAACATCAGTTAAAGAAATGCCAATACCAACATCCTCAAGCTGTGTTGTAAGAAGCTCTCATTTCAGCTAGCATATCCATAAGTGCCACTAAAGCCAATTTACAGTGTCGTATAAAAATTACTTGATTGAAGTACCCCTACAAACATACCCTCATTTATCTGACATGCTCATAACAGAAATGCAAAACCGTAAAATAGGGCTGTCTGAGCTGGGAAAACAAAGAGTAATTAATCACATTAATGGAAAACCAGTGCTCATCAGCAAGTCATGGGAGAACCATTTCTTGATATTTGGTTCATTATCAGGGCTGAAAAAAGAACAGGATCTCTCATTGAAGGACAAAGCTGGTTTGAGTCCCGAGTGATTATAAAATTGAATGCAGTACCTCTTAAATGGAAATTCCACAAATTTGGAAATTCCAAAATTCACCTCTAATGAACTTTTTTACTGGCAAGTAAATTCTCTCGCTTAGTGAAAATATTCCTTTAATTCAACAAATATTAATTAATCACCATTATGTGCTCTAGACCCTGAGCAACAGGAACGAACGATAAAGACCCTGCCCTCACAGTTGACTTATATTGGGGGGTAATGCAGACAAACTGAGTGAGTAGATCAAGTGGATGCTAGAGAGTGGTGGGTGCTGTGGGAGCAGGCCATGGAGTTATCTACGGAAAGAGGGATGCAGGCAGATCCTGACCTTTTCTAATAGGAAAGGTGGTCAGAAAGTAAGAGGAAGAATATCTGATAAGGCTTCACAGGCCACAGAAAAGGGTAACGGCTTTACTCTGACTGAGATGGAAGCTCTGATAAGGTCTATGCAGAGCAAGGACATAATCTGACTCAAATCTTAGGTGAATCACTCCAACTGCTGTCTGTTGACAGCCAACTACAAGGGGTTAAGTGAGTATCTGCAAAGTTAGCAGATTACTGCTGTAATCCAGGAAAGTGGTAACGAATGAATTAGACATAAGTAATATCAGCAGAAGTGGTGGGAACTGGCCAGGATTCTAGATTCATTCTGAACGTAGAGAAGATAGAACTTACTGTTAGGCAGATGTGGTGTATGAGCGAAAGGAAAGCATCAGATATAAAGTTTTTGGCCTCATCAGCTGAGAGGCCTGAAGTCCCATTTGCTGGAAATGAGGAAGCCTACAGGAGAAGATCTGGAATTCCATGTGAATACCCACACAGAGAAGCTGCACTGGAAGCTGGCTATATGGACTGGCAGTTCAGGAAAGGTTGAGTGAACATTTAAAGGTACAAGCCAGCGAATAGTAGATACTGTTGAAAACCACCAAAGGTACGAGATTGAATGAGATCACCAAGTGGGTTAGTACAGAGAAGAGCCTCTAGTTCTGAACCCTGGGGGACAATAACATTACCAAGTTCCGGAGATGAAGAAGACCCAGCTAAAGATAGTAAAAAGAAGTGGTGGTAAAGTAGAAGGAAAAGTATGAGACTACTTGGTGCTAGAGGCCAAGTGAAAACACGCTTGAAACACAAGATAACGATCAACTGATGATGCTGGTAAAACAGGTATTTTCAAGGAAACACACAGCAACGCCCACAACTAAAAGAGGGTTAAGGGAGAAGCGGGGGAATTGGCAAGAGTACAGATAAGTCTTTCAAGGAGCTTTACAATATAAGGGTACAGAGAAATAGGGTGGTAGCTGGCATGTGAGAAGTCAAAAGCGGTCTTTGAGTTTGAAGAGGGAAGCAACAATAGCAGTTGAGTATGGTAATGAGAATGATCTAGAGAGAGGAGTGTTGGTGATGTGGGAGACGGAGTGAAGAATTAACAGAACTATGATCCTATGGATAAGGGAGAGGATGGCCTTAGATAGGAGCAGAGAGATTATACATATGACACAGCTGGAAACTTGCAAAAGATCTCTTCTGATGGCTTCCTGTTTCTCGGTGAAATATAAAATGAGCTCCTCAGGTGAAAGTGTGGATGGGGGAGGAAGAGTGGAAGTTTCTACACAGAAAATACAAAATGGTCAACCAGGAGAGTAGTAAAGTTAGGATGTTGGGAATGCAATTATCAATTACTGTGCACCATTGAGGACCCATTAAATTTACAAATTGAAAGTGAGAGCAACCTGCCTGCTAGGTATTTCTCTCCAGCTACATTCAGCTACAAGAGTGCAAATATAGAGTACACAGTTAGGAAGATTTGAATTATGTTGAGGAAGAATAAGAAAGTAGGAAAGTGACAAGGGAGTTGAGGGTATATGTAAGGAAATGTAGCTAAAAACAGAAGCAAGGACATGAGGGAAAGGAGAGACTGACAAGTTGGGAGTGTCACTGAATCCTACTTTTATAGTGAAGTTAGAGAATTTTGCTGGAGTCCAGGAACAAAAGAGTGTAGGCTAAAGAGTGACAAAAGAGGCTAAGACAGAGTGAGATGCCAGAACTTGAGAGATGACACTGGGAATGCAACATATCTGTGGAATGTAAAACCAATGACCCTTTGAAAAAGCTGTCTTTCTTTTGAATGTTGTATTCCATATTATTCTAATAACAAATTATTTCAAACTTAGCAGTGTAAAACAGCACAAATGTATACAATTCAGTAGATCAGAAGTCCAAAATGGATCTTACTGGGCCAAAACCAATATGTCAGCAGGGCTCAGTCCTTTCTGGAGGTTCTAGGGGAGGATCTGTTTCTGTGCCCTCTCTATTTTCCATAAGCCATACACATTCCTGGGCTCCCAGCACTCATCCTCTATCTTAACAGCCAGCAACAGCGAGTCAAGTTTTTCTCACATAGACATTACTCTGACCTCCTCTTCTGCCTCCCTCTTTGACGTTTAAGGATTTGTATGACTGAACCCAGATACTCCAGAATAATCCCTCTGTCGTTAAGATCAGCTGATTAGCAACCTTAATTCCATCTATTATCATAATTCCTTTTATATGCAATATATTTACAGGTTCCAGGGATTAAGAAGTAAAACACCTTTGATGGGAGAGGGGTACATTTTTCTGCCTACAATAAAAACTGCTGGCCAAAACAAAGCACACACAGGAAGCACAGGTAGGAGCTAAGCTGCCACCCTGGCCTGAGATGGGTGTCTCCATCTCATGTATCCCATTAGTAAAAATATGCAAGTTAATTAATTGTACTTAAAAACAGTAAAGAAATGAATGCCATTTCCGATGATATAAAGTTGAGCTAAAAAATTAAGTAGTTTTGAAAATCTTGTTTTGAATATTTCCCTGAAAAAGTCAGTGACTCACTTAAACCATACACATCTCTAAAGATTTCCAGAAAGTAATCTTTTAAGTGAAGTAGCCCTGTATTCTAACCAACTGAAAATATTGAGAAACTTATAATACACAAACTAAATTTTCATTATTTTTTACATTCTAGAAATGTAGTTTTCCTTCATCTAATTTACAACACTAGCCAAGTAAACTTACTATATTTTATCTATTTAAATATCATCAGACAACAATTTACATAAAAGAGAACAAAAGAACAGAAAATCATGTTGTTTGTTTCAAAATACATTTTTTTTTCCTGGAGTTATCCTTCTAATGGCATTATTGGCAATGGTATGAAAATTAATTAGAGGTGTTCAGAGCACAGCTCTGGTAGCTGTGTTACAAGCCAGGCACATATTAAGTGGCAAGAGGCATATATAATTTAAGACTGGTCAGAAGTAATCTACATGGAGCTTACTACATTTACATAATAGTATTTCCAGGATCCTGGGCAAAGTACTCCAGGATGACCACATATCTTAACTTTGTTAACATTATACAACATTTGGTTTTCAAATAGAAACCCAGCTGGCTTATTCTTTCTTCCAAGCATGACCAATGACAACGAAGAGCAAAGTATCTGATTTCAAATACCTAGAAATAAATTTAACCAAGAATGTGAAAGACTGCTATAAGAGAAACTATAAAAAAATGAAGAAAGAAACTGAAGAGGATATAAATAAATGGGAAAACATTCCAAACTCATGGATTGGAAGAATTAGCATTGTTACAATGAAGTATTACCCAAGGCAATCTACAGATTCAATGCAATCCCTATCAAAACACCAATGACACTCTTCACAGAAATAGGAAAAAATAACCCTAATATTTGTATGGAACCACAAATGGCCAAAGCAATCTTAAGCAAATATCAAAGCTAGAGGCATCACACTACCAGACATCAAAATATACTACAAAGCTATAGTACCCCAAAACAGCATGGAACTGGCATGAAAACAGATACATACATAGAGGGAACAGAATAGAGAGCCCAGAAATTAGCCCACATGTCTACAGTCACATAATTGTTGACAAAGGTGCCATGAACACTCATTAGGGAATGGACAGTCTCTTCATTGGATAGTACTGGGAAAGTTGGGTATCCATATGCTGAAGAATGAAACTAGACTCGCAACTCTCACCTTATACAAAAATCAATTCAAAATGCATCAAATACCTGAATGTAAGATCTGAAACGATAAAACTATGAGAAGAAAACATAAGGGAAACACGTCAGGACATTGGTCTGGTAAATGATTTTATAAATAAGACCTCAAAAGCAAAGGCAACAAAACCAAAAATGAACAAATGGGATATATCGAACTAAAAAGCTTCTGCATATCAAAGGAAGCAATAGAGTGAAAAGAAAAACTACAGAATGGGAAAAAATATTTACAAACTACTCATCTGAAAGAGGATTAATATCTGGAATACACAAGGAACTCAAATATCTCAACAGAAAAAAGGAAAAAACATCTGATTTAAGAACAGGCAAATGGCCAGGCACGATGGCTCATGCCTATAATCCTAGCACTTTGGGAGGCCAAGGCAGGCAGATTACTGGAGCCCAAGAGTTCAAGAGCAGCCTGGGCAACATGACGAAACCTCTACTACTAAAAATACAAAAAATTAGCCAGGTGTAGTAGCGTGTGCCTATAGTTCCAGCTACTTGGGAGGCAAAGGTGGGAGGATTATCTGAGCTCAGGAAGTCAAGGGCTACAGTGAGCTGAGAGCGCACCACTGCACTCCAGCCTGGGCAATGGAAGTGAGACCCCATCGCAAAAACAAGCAAACAAAAAGTAACAAGGAATGGGCAAATAATCTGAACATACATTTCACAAAACAAATGGAAAACAAATGTATTTTTAAAAGGTAAATATCACCAGGGAAATGTAAATCAAAACCACAATGAGTTATCCTCTCACTCCAGGTAAAATGTGAATTATCAAAATGACAAAAAGTAACAAATGCTGGTGAGGATGTAGAGAAAAGGGACTACATTCCCACTGTTGGTGGGAAGATAAACTGGTAAAGTCACCAAGGAGAAGAGTTTAAAGTTTCTTCAAAAAACTGCAAATAGAACTACCACATGATACAGCTATCCCACTACTGGGAATGTATCCAAAGGAAAAGAAATCATTGTATCAAAGAGACATACAGGACCTTCCCCACCACCACCCATCCCCCCGCCATGTTTAATGCAGCACTGTTGAAAATAGCTAAGATAAGGAATCAACCTAGGTATCCAACAAAAGATGAATGGATAAAGAAAATGTGGCATATATACACTATGGAATACTATTCAGCCATAAAAATAATGAAATCCTGTCATTTGCAACAACATGGAAGGAACTGGAGGATATTAAATGAAATAAGCCAAGAATAGAAAATTAAACACAGCATATTCTTACTCATATGTGGATGCTGAAACAAGTTGATCCCATAGAAGTAAAAGTAAAACAGAGAATACTAGAGGCTTCTCGGGATAGGGAGAAAGGAGGAATTGGGAGAGATTTGTTAAAAGATAAAAAATTAGACCCACATAGGATGAAGTTCTACATTTTTGTGTTCTATACCGCCGTAGGATCCCTACAGTTAACAGTAATATAAAATTTCAAAGAGCTAGAAAGAGGATATTGCATGTCCCAACACCAAGAAATGATAAATGTTTGAGATAATGAATATGTTAATTACCCTGATCAATATAGATTGTATGTACTGAAGCACAACTATGTACCCCATGAATATGTACAAGTATTATTTGTCAACTTAAAAACCAATGTTGTTTTAAAAAGCAACAACCAGATTGAGAGACCAACTGATGCCCCACCACTACCATCAAAAAAAAAAAAAAAAGTAAATGATTTCTTCATCATGCTGCTGGATAACTTTTTGCCACTCAAAAGAAATGCCTGCACTGCAGTTTTTCCTCACTTTTCCTGGGGATCGCTCTCCTCATTGCAAAACAGATGTGCCTTGCAGCCAAGTGACCTCCAGGCATGCACAGCCTGGTGTGTAGTACAGTATGTTAGGCTCCCTATAATGTCACTCATTATTCTTCTTGACTTTACTTGTGCTCTCTAGCTGAAGCACTAAAGATTAATGAGGCATTTGTTCTCAATCAAGAAGCTATTTATGAATACAGTTCCACTTACAGTAAGCTATCTAGACTTCTTTTTATTTCTCTCCATTACAGAGCAGAGGTGGGGGGTGTTATTGAAGAAAAGAAAGAGGAAAGAACAGAGAAAAATGATTTGTGACTTTTTAGCTGGTAAGCAGTTCCCTAACGGAATGGCTTCCACATCATAGCTATGCTGTCAGGATAACTGATATCCTCATATGTACTCTTCTGTTTGGCTAAAGTGAAATAATTATTACCACCATGGCCTTTGCAGGCCAAGGTTTAAGTCTGCAGCTATTCAGAATAATTTGCCACCTCAGGAGGCAAGAGGTAATTTTGAAGCCAAATACATTACCTCAAATGAGGGTGTAGAGTCATGTCCAGTGGTTTAAGAGACACCACAATGGGGAAGAATAAGATAGCAAAAGCAACCGAATGGCTACCCGCCCGATGGTGAATGCCCTGCCTTTGACAAGAACTGGGCCTTTCTTTTTACACTAGTTTTACTTTGTATAAGGATCAAAGTCAGCCTTGCAGGCTGACAGCCTCTCATCACCTGGTCTTGACAGTATCCCGTGGAATATTAAAAAAAAAAAAAATCAGCATAAAACAGATCAGAGGGAATAGTGATGCCACCATGACTTCTCAAGGCCATAAGCCAATCTGATCTCCAAATCAATCACTCTGATCTACAAAGCCACTTCAGAGCTCTTTGAAAAAGAAAAATGTCAACACTGTTGTCAGTTGGGAAATTGAATTCAAGACATTATCCAGTTCTGGGAAAGGTCCTCTGGACAGAAACTAGAGTAAATATGAAAGGGAAAAGAACCTGCTCATCCAACCAATCACGCTAATTATACTATAGTAAGTAGAAAACCAGTAACACTAGAAGTTAGTGCTGGCTTTATTCTCAATGTAAACAAACAAAAACTAGTCAAAAAAATTCTTCAGGATTAGGTCAGTGGCTTGGCCTTCTTCCCCCTCTAAAAACAAAAGCTGAGCAGAGGAGGCGAGGCCTGGGAATCAGATGGCCTGGCATCCTGGCTCTCTTAGCACATACAATGGAGATCCTGGGCAAAGGAATCACAACTCTTGAACCCTCTGGTTCATTATTTGTAAAATGAGGTTTCTGAAATAGATGAAGAATTCCTTAGTCTTTATGGGTATCAAGTTCTGTGGAAATGAAGAAAAGTCTATCCCTGCTAGTTATATTAGCTTACATAAAAATTCATAGTTAATCTGAATATGTAGGTCTAAAGTTCAAAAATGAAACTACTTTCTCTAAAACAGAAGATTCCAAGAGACAAATGATTGGTAATTTCTAATATCAATTATCAGCATCACTATTTATATTTGGGAGGTTGGACAGGGGTAATAAAGGTTGTGTTATAGAATAAAAATAACATAATCCTCAACCATACAAATTTTCTTTAAGCCTAATAATCTCCACCCTAAGCAAGCTCTTGCTTTAGACAGGACAGAAAGCACTGCCTTCAGATTCAACTGAGTGGAGCTAGGGTTGCTTCTAATGAGATGTGCCTCCATCTACAGGAATTAGGCTCAATTTACTGGACTCAGTTTCAAACAGTGGTGGGAGTCAAAGATTCTACTTAACATTCTTTCTCCACCTGCCTAATATTATGGAAAAGTAAACACAGAGTTATAAGGGTTGGAGCTTCATGGTTCCCAAAGATGTCAAGAGTTGCCAGTTTTCTAAGACATAAATTATCTTTACCTGAGACTTAAGGTCAGAAATTAGACTAAGGTATACTCCAAAGTCCCACAGGTGTGATAAATATTTTTTGACAAGTCACATAGAATCTCTAGTTCACAAAATTGAGCAATACTAGGAGGTGGGATTTATGAAGACCGTTACACCTCAGATAGTTCTGGAAATTAATTTTCTATAACTATGATTTATGCAGATAAATGACTTTACTTTGGTTCAGGAGCCAAATAGCCACATGCACTGAAGGGCATGAGTAGCAAACATTACTTAATATGCAGACGCCATTTACTTACAATCAAGTAATATTATATATATATTATATTGGTGGCTGTTTATATATACATATATATGTGTGTATGTGTATATATATGTGTGTGTATATACATATAAATAGCCACCAAAATAGTTTTTTTAAATCACTCCAGTTGTGATATTCCACTCTTTGTAAGTGGAAAAGGAAAGCTAATTCCAAGTGATCATCAAGTGTATAGTTTGCTTATATCTAGTTGTTACTACAATTTAAAAAATAAAAAAAAATTAAAAAAACAGACCAGGTGCAATGGCTCACGCCTATAATCCCAGCACTTTGGAAATCAAGGCAGACAGACCACCTGAGATCGAGAGTTAGAGACCAGCCTGGCCAACATGGTAAAATCCTGTCTCTACTAAAAATACAAAAATTATTGTGCATGGGGGTGCACACCTGTAAACCCGGCTACCTGGGAGGCTAAGGCAGGAGAACCACTTGAACCCAGGAGGCAGACGTTGCAATGAGCCAAGATCACAACACTATACGCCAGCCTGGTCAACAGAGCAAGACTCTGTCTCAAAAAAAAAAATAAATAAATAAACAGGTAAAATAAAGGGCACAATCAACACACGTATGGCCAAGTTGGAAAGCCATTTCATGTTTGGGTTTTGATTTCTTAAAAACATTTTGAGGAAAAGAAAAAAAAAATGTTATGCTTGTTCTATGTATATAATATAACTTTATTATTCTGCAGAGTAAAATAAATGCTTTTCAGTAAATAATAAATGTGTATAATTACCTAGTATATGCATTCCATTATATGGAATGAGAATTCTAACCTATAAAGCGCTCTTATAGTTTTCATTGCAATATCTAGTTTTTGATAGCATGGCAATAGTCATCCAAAACTATAATGGTATAATGGTTGGCTGCTTTTTTTGTTGTACTGTATTACTATCAAGCATAAATATCCAAATTCTCCTGAATTAAGTGTAAAGGTATATACTGAAATAAAATGGAATTTAAGATATAATGTACAGAGCAGGTAGGGTTACAGTAAGGCCTTAAAGTAACTTGTTTATTAGATTTTATTTTTTATAGCAACTTTAGGTTCATAGCATAATTGAAGGATACAGAAACTTCCCAAATATCTCTTGCTCCCACCACGCATAGCTTCCATCATTTTCAACATCCCCCACTAGAGTAGCACATTTGTTACAAGTGATGAACCTACACTGATACATCACCCAAAATCCACAGTTTAGGATTCACTCTTGGTGTTGTACATTCTATGGGCTGGACAAAAGTATAATGACATATATTTACCATTATATTATCATACACAGTATTATAGATGAATGATGTATAATAATACAAATGTATAATGACATGTAATTGGTCATCTGGTCAGTATTTATCAGTGTCACATGTTATTATTATATATTTATCTTATTCATCACCTCTAACTAGATTAAAAGTACATAAGTAAATTTAGTTTTAAGGTCTCTAATTTTTAAGACAAACTAATTAAAGCAAAATGGAAATACAAACCAAGCAAGTATTAAGAAAATTTAAGGCCAAAAAGAACCTTGGCTGAAGATCTCTAATAAAGCCAAAACTTCTCAATATGTTACTTTTACATCTTCCGTCAATTTAGATTTTGTTATCTAGATTATAGGTTTATCAGCAACTGCATTTACCCTGCTTAACCTTCAAGAATTATTTAAGGTAACAAAAAGCTCCCTAGGAGGACATAGCGAAGATGATACTTTATTTGAATTTTTTTAAATTATACTTTAAGTTCTGGGGTACATGTGCAGAACATGCAGGTTTGTTACATTGGTATACACGTGCCATGGTGGTTTGCTGCATCCATCAACCCACCACCTACATTAGGTATTTCTCTTAATGCTATCCCTCCCCAGTCACCCCACCCACTGCTATCCCTCCCCTAGCCCCCCTCACCCCGCTGACAGGCCCCAGTGTGTGATGTTCCCGTCCCAGTGTCCATGTGTTCTCATTGTTCAACACCCACTTATGAGTGTGAACATGCGGTGTTTGGTTTTCTGTTCTTGTGTCAGTTTGGAATTTTTCAAACTGGCAATAAAAAATGACAGCACAGGCTTAATGCTGCAATGTACAGAAGCCAGGCAACTCATGATTGGACAAAGTCACAAAATGGGGTTGGATGTTACATTCTGTGACTTCCTATGATGTTACATTATCAATCTTCACATGCAGTTTTTACTCACATTTGTGACACTCTAACAAAACCCCATAGACCTCAGTCCCCGAAAGGTCCCAGAAAAAACATCCAGATTTCCTGGAGAGAAACATGTACCAAAGTGCTATACTATTCCCCAAATTAAAAAAAAACCTTACACATATTCCTTTTTAATTTGTTTAAACTGCTTATATTTATTTATTCTTTAGAATTTTTTAATTTAAATTCTTCAGAAGAGCACATAGAAAATTCTCCTATTACTTATTAGCAATTAGCTTTTAATACTCTACAGAAGATTAAGGACTTGGATTATGATTTATTGGAATAAATGTAAATATTTAGGTTATCAGCCTATTACAGACATTTAACATCCTCCTTCATAATTAAAAGTATGTCCTTGAAGTAGTGTTCATGTATTTCACAGAAATACTTAGCCTCAACAATTATCAGTATAGGCAGAAAAAAGAAAATGGTGGGGAGAAACCCAGAAAGAAAGCACTACAAATTCTACATTTTTATGGTGAGCAGATTAGCACTAAATTTTAAATTAGCAATAGCCTGCAGTAGAAACTGATGCACAGATTAGAAACAAACTATAGAAATTTAGGTCAAAGTAATGAGAGGATTTTGGAGATGGGGAAGAACAAGATGGCAAAATAGAAGGATCTACCAATCATCCCCTCCTACAGGAACACCAAATTTAACAACTATCTACATTTTAAAAAGTACCTTCAGAAGAACCAAAAATCAGGTCAGCACTCACAGTACCTGGTTTTTCACTTCATATCACTGAAAGAGGCACTGAAGAGGGTAGGAAAGACAGTCTTGAATCAGCAACGCCACACCTCCCTTATCCACTGGCAGAAGCCACGTGGCACGGGAGAGCACAGAAATTTTAAGACAATGCATTGAATTCTGTGCGACCCAGTCACCACAGAAAGCAAACCCAGCTGAACTGACCTGACTCCTGCCCAAAGAGGAAATAGTTAAACCTGCCCAAGCCAGAAGAAAATCACACATCCGTGATCGAACATCAGTTCCAGCAAGCCTTGCCACCATGGGCTACATAAATGTGAAAGGCAGTCTGGGCCACAAAGACTACAACTCCTAAGCGAGTCATGGTACTGAACTGGGCTCAGAGCCACTGGACATGGACCTTACTGAGACACCAGTTGAGGCAGTTGAGGAAGTACTTGTGCCAACCCTGACCTCAATTTCAGGCATTAGAGCTCATGAAAAGAGATTCCTTCCTTCCGCTTGAGGAGAGGAGAAGAGAGAGTAAAAGGGACTTTGCCTTGCATCTTGAATACCAGCTCACCCACTACAGGACAGGGCACTGGTCAGAGTCATGAAGCCTCCACTGCAGGCCCTAGCTCCTGGACAACATTTCTAGACACACCCTTGGGCAGAAGGGAATTCACTGCCTTGAAGGGACAGACCTAGTACTGGCAGGACCCATCACCTGCTGACTAAACAGCCCTTGAGCCCTGAATAACCAGCAGTGACACCCAGGCAGTACCCCGTGAGCCTTGGGTGAGACTCTGAGACTTGCTCACCTTAGTTCCTCACTGTTCTGAGGAAACTCAAAGAAATTCAACCTAACACAAGGAAGAAATTCAAAATTATATCAGATAAATTTAACAAAGAGATTGAAATAATTAAAAAGAACCAAGTAGAAATTCTGAGTTGAAAAATGCTACTGACATATTGAAGAATGCATCAAAGTCTTGTAAGGATAGAATTGATCAAGCAGAAGAAAGAACTAGTGAACTTGAAGACAGACTACTTGAAAACACACAGAGGAGATAAAAGAAGAAAATAAAAACCAACGAAGCACACCTTCTGGATCAAGAAAGCCTCAAAAGGGCAAATCTAAGAGATACAGGCCTTAAAGAGGAGGCAGAGAAACAGATAGGGTAGAAAGTTAGTCAAGAGGAATAGTAACAGAGAACTTCCCATACCTAGGGAATGATGTCCAAGTACAAGAAGGTTAAACAATACCAAGCAGATCTAACCCAAAGAAGACGATCTCAAGGCATTTAATAATCAGACTCCCAAAGGTCAAGGGGAACAAAAGGATCCTAAAAGCAGCAAGAGAAAAGAAACAAATAACATTCAATGGAACTCCAAATATGTCTGTTTGGCAGCAGATTTTTCAGTAAAAACCTAACAGGCCAGGAGAGGGTGGCATGACACATTTAAAGTGCCGAAGGAAAAAAATATTTACCCTAACATAGTATATCCAGTGAAAATATCCTCCAAACACAAAGGAGAAATAAAGACTTTCCCATACAAACAAAACCTGAGGGATTTCATAAGTATCAGTCCTGTCATATAATAAATGCTAAAGGGTTTTTTTTTTTTTTTTTTTTTTTGAGATAGAGTCTCGCTCTGTTACCCAGGCTGGAGGGCAGTGGCAAAATCTCAGCTCACTGCAAACTTCATCTTCCAGGTTCAAGTGATTCTCCTGTCTCAGCCTCCCAAGTAGCTAGGATTACAGGCACTTGACACCACATCTAGCTAATTTTTTTTTGTATTTTTAGTAGAGACGGGGTTTCGCCATGTTGGCCAGGCTGCTCAAAATCCTGATCTCAAGCGATCAGCCTACCTCTGCCTCTCAAAGTGCTGGGTTTACAGGGGTTAGCCACTGCACCAGGCATGGGAGTTTTTTAATCAGAAAGAAAAGGATGTTGATGAATAATAAGAAATCAATTGAAGGTACAAAACTCACTGGTAATATTAAGTACACAGGAAAATGCAGAATATTATAACAGCATAAATGTGGTGTATAAAATACTCTGATCTTAAGGAGAAAGAATAAAACATGAACCAATCAGAAACAATCATGACAACTTTTCAAGATACACAAATTATAATGAGATATAAACAGAAACAACAAAAAGTTAAAAAGCAAGGGGCTAAAATTAAAGTGTAGTGCTTTTATTAGTTTTCTTTTTGTTTCTGTGTTTTTGTTTATGCAGTGTTAAGCAGTTATCAACTTAAAATAATGGGTTATAAGATAGTATTTGCAAGACTCATCATAACCTCCAATCAAAAACCATACAACATAAAAAATAAAGAGGAAGAAATTAAATCATACCACAAGACAAAATCACTTTCAATAAAAGGAAGAAATGAAGGAATGAAGAAAGGAAGAGAAGACCAGAAAACAAGCAAAAGACAATATAATGGCAGGAATATATTCTTACTTCTCAATAATAATGTAAATGCACTAAACTCTCAAATCAAAAGACACAGAGTGGCTCTGAATGGATTAAAAAAAAAAAGACCCAATAATCTGCTGTCTACAAGAAACACCCTTCACTTATAAAGACATGCATACTGAAAATAAACAGATGAACAAAAGATATTCCATGGTAATGAAAGGAAAAAAGCTTGAGTAGCTATACTTGTATCAGACAAAATAGATTTCAAGAAAAAAACTGTAAGAAGAGACAAATAAGGTCACTATATAGTGATAAAGAGGTCAACTGAGCAAGAGAATATGACAATTGTAAATCTATATGCATTCAACAGTGGAGCACCAAAATATATGAGGAAAATATTAGAGATAAAGAGACAGATTCTAAAACAGTAACAGCTAGAGACATCAACACACCACATTCAGCATTGGACAGATCCTCCAGATAGAAAACTAACAAAGAAACATCAGGCTTAATCTACACTATAGACCAAATGGACCTAATAGATATTTACAAAACATTTCAAAGGCCACAGGATACATACTCTTTTCGCCTGCACAGGGATCATTCTCAAGGAGATAGGTCATGTGAGGTCACAAAACATGTCTTCAAAGATTCAAAAAAAAGTGAAATAATATCAGGCGCCTTCTTTGATCACAATGGAATTAAAGTAGAAATAAATAAGAAGAATATTGGAAGATGTACAAACACATGGAAATTAAACAATATGCTGGTGAATGACCATTGGGTCAATGTAGAAACAAAGAAGGAAATTGAAAAAATTCTTGAAACAAATGATAATAGAAACACAACATACCAAAATCTATAGGTTACAGCAAAAGCAGTACTGAAAAGAATGTTTATAGCTATAAGTGCCTATATAAAAAAAGAAGAAGAAAAATTTCAAATAAACAACCTAACAATGCATCTTAAAAAACTGGAAAAGCAAGAGCAAACCAAACTCAAATTAGTAGAAGAAAAGAAATAATAAAGATCAAAGCAGAAATAAATAAATTTGAAATGAGAATGAAACAGATCAACAAGACAAAAACATGGTTTAAAAAAAAAAAAAAAGAAAAACAAAATTGATAAACCTCTACCCAGACTAAGAAAAAGGAGAGAATATCCAAATAAATAAAATCAGAGATGAAAAAAAAAGATATTATAACTGATACTACAGAAATTCAAAGGATCATCAGTAGCTTCTAGGAGCAACTATATGCCAATAAATAGGAAAATCTACAAGAAATGGATAAATTCCTAGAAATATTCAACTTACTAAGATTGAACTATAACGAAATCCAAAACCCAAACAGACCAATAACACATAATGAGATCAAAGCCAAAATAAAAAGTCCCCCAGTAAAGAAAAGCCCAGGACCCAATGGCTTCACTGCTGAATTCCACCAAACATTTAAATAAGAATACCAATCCTACCATAACTCTTCCAAAAAGTGGAGGAAGAAGAAACACTTCAAAACTCACTCTGTGAAGACAGTATTACCCTGATACCCAAACCAGACAAAGGAAATATCAAAAAATGAAAACCACAGGCCAATCAATATCCCTGATGAAAACTGATGCAGAAATCTGCAACAAAATCCTAGCGAACCAAATTCAACAACACACAAAAAAGATCATTCATCATAACCAAGTGGGATTTATCCTAGAAATGCAAGGATGATTCAACATATGCAAATCAATCAACGTGATACATCATATGATTAGAATGAAGGATAAAAACCATATGATCGGCCAGATGCAGTGGCTTATACCTGTAATCCCAGAACTTTAGCAGGCCGAGTCTGGTGGATCACTTGAGGCTAGGAGTTCAAGATCAGCTTGGCCAAATGTTGAAACCCTGTCTCTACTAAAAATACAAAAATTAGTCAGGTGGTGTGGTGGCACATGCCTGTAATCCCAGCTACTCGGGAGGCTGAGGCTGGAGAATTGCTTGAACCCGAGAGCAACAGAGCCAGACTCTGTTTCAAAAAAATAAATAAATAACACACAAAAAACAAAAAACAACAACAAAAAACAAAAACCATATTTTCACTGCAAGTGCAACATCCCTTCATGAAAAATAACCCTCAAAAAAACTGGGTACAGAAGGTACATATCTCAACACAGTAAAAGCCATATATGACCAACCCACAGCTAAATTTAAACCCATCATTTTAAATGGTGAAAAATTGAAAGCCTTTCCTCTAAGACCTGGAACACAACAAGGATTCCTACTTTCAATACTGTTATTCAACACTGGAAACCCTAGCTAGCATAATCAGAAAAGAAGAAATAGAGGGTATGCAAATTGGAAAGGAAGAATTCAAATTATCCTTGTTTGCAAATGATAATAATCTTGCACTTGAAAAAACTTGAAGACTACATCAAAAAACTATTAGAACTGATAAATTCAGTAAAGGTGCAGAAAATCAACATATAAAAACCAGGGGCCGGGCGCGGTGGCTCACGCCTGTAATCCCAGCACTTTGGGAGGCCGAGGCGGGTGGATCACGAGGTCAAGAGATCGAGACCATCCTGGTCAACACGGTGAAACCCCGTCTCTACTAAAAATACAAAAAATTAGCTTGGCATGGTGGTGCGTGCCTGTAATCCCAGCTACTCAGGAGGCTGAGGCAGGAGAATTGCCTGAACCCAGGAGGCGGAGGTTGCGGTGAGCCGAGATCGCGCCATTGCACTCCAGCCTGGGTAACAAGAGCGAAACTCTGTCTCAAAAAAGAAAAAAAAACCAGGAGCATTTCTATATGCCAACAATCTATAAAAGATTGAACAATCTAAAAAAGAAATTAAGAAAGTAATTCCATTTACATTAGCTACAAAGAAAAGTAAATACTTAGTATTTAACTTGACCAGAGAAGTGAAAGAGCTCTACAATGAAAACTATAAAACATTAATGCAAAAAACTGAAGAGGTAAGAAAAAAATGGAAAGATATTCCATGTTCATGAACTGGAAGAATCAGTACTGTTAAAATGTCAATACAACCTAAAGCTAGCTAAAGATTCAATGCAATCCCTACCGAAATACTAATGACATTCTTCACAGAAATAGAAAAAAATCCTAAAATTTATATGGAATCACAAAAGACCCAGAACAACCAAAACTATCCTAAGCAAAAAGAATAAAAATGGAAGAATCATATTAACTTGAAATTATAATACAGAGGTCTAGTAAACAAAATGGTATGGTAATGGCTTAAAAACAGACACTTAGATCAGTGGAACAGAATAGAGAACTCAGAGGTAAATCCATACAGATACAGTAAACTCATTTTCAAGAAAGATGACAAGAATATATACTGGGAAAAGGACAGTATCTTCAATAAACGGTGCTGGGAAAACTAGATATTTATATGCAAAAGAATGAAATTTGACCCCTATTTCTTCCCGTATACAAAAATCAAATCAAAATGGATTACGGACTGAAATCTAAGACCTGAAACTATGAAACTACTAATAGAAAATATTGGGGAAGTTCCCCAGAATATTGGTCTTAGCAAACATTTCTTGAGTAATACCCCACAAACACAGGTAACCAAAGTGAAAATAGATAAATGGGGTCACATCAAGTTTAAAAGCTTCCACACAGCAAAGAAAAATATTGAAGACTCAACCCACAGAAAGGCAGAAAATTTTGACAAAGGAATAACCAGAAAATAAATTGAGCTCAAACAACACTATAGGAAAAAAATCTAATAATCTGATTTAAAAATAGGCAGAAGATCTCAATAGATATTTCTCAAAAGAAAATATACAAATGACAAACGGGTGTATGAAAAGGTGCTTGACCACTGACATTCTTCACAAAATAGAAAAAACTAACTGAACACATGGAGACAGAGACTAGGAGGATAGTTACTAGAGGCCAGGAAGGATATTGGGGGTGTGGGAAATCGGAATGGTTAATAGGAACAAAAAGAAAAACGAAAAACACCTAGTATTTGCTACACAACAGGGTGACTACAGTCAAAAATCATTTAATCATACATTTTAAAATAACTCAATGAGTATAACTGGATTGTTTGTAACACAAAGCATACATGCTTGAAATGACGTATACCCTATTTCACCTGATGTGGTTATGCATTGCATGCCTATCAAAGTATCTCATGTAACCCATAAATATATACACCTACAACATACCTACAAAAATAACAAATAAAAATATTTTATAAAAAGTACTGAGATAGAGATGAAGTCAAAATAACAAGACACTAATATCAGATACTAATATCAGAGTGTTGACTTTGGATACCTAAAATCTAGATTTGGTAATGTTTGGAATGTGCTCTAAAATGATTATATAATAAAGGAGCAAAAATTGCTTCAAAAGGAATTACATAGACCAAAAAGGGTTTCAATCAAACAGAGCTGAAAATGATATAATAAAGCTGGTTTATAACCCATAAGTCAAATGCTATAGCTTTCAGAAAACTGTATCTATTTATTTGGGTAATACTGAAATAGGGTAAAGCAGGGACTCAAAGCAATGATATCTAATTAGAATTATGAAGTATATAACCTGTATCCAAGGATTGACAGTTATTTGTGGAGTTCTTTATATCATTTCATTTCAATTGAGGTTGGGCATACAGCCATAATCCTAGAATCCAAATTAGGGTGCAATAAAAAATTGTAACTAATCTCTCCTCAAGCATACGCAATTGAAGCTGCAATGTAATTTTTGGTTTTTATTTTAATTGACGTGAATGGAAAAGTAAGAAAATGGGAGCACAATGAATCAGAGTCAGGTCTAAACCTAACCGTTAGAAACGGTGAGGACAAAGAAAGTCACATATAAAGATCTGGCCCACATCACTATGATCTCTATCTTGATAATTTGAGTCCAGAGTGACATCTATTCTTTAGAATTGGAAAATAAAAAGACAGCTGATCTATGCTTATTGACTCCAGCCACGCATACACCCTCCACTTTCTTTCTTGCCCAGAATGAAGCTGATAAAACTTGCTACATTTTAACATAAATGTATTTATTTATGTCTGGGAATGGGTGAAATAATCATAAATGTCTTTACTTCAAAAATATTATTAACTCTATGATATAGTACTTTTATAATAAAGTCTCTATTTTTAAAAAGACTCTTTAAAAAACAGAATTTTTATAGATACAATTCTAACATACCTCATAAAAAATGAATATGAGGTGTTCAAAAGCACTTACCATAAAAGGTAATAGCTATAGGACAATTACATTTGTTGCATAATCATGTGTCTCAAACTAAATATGATACAGGAATATTTTACATTTCTGATGTATAACCTTACCTTCACAAGGCAGGTTTTTTAAAAAATTCCAGGAAATAATTAAGAATGAGAGTCAGTGAACTACAAGCCAACAATGAAATATCATCTGATTTCAGCTGCACTATTTGATTTCCAAGAGCTCCTTTAGAGGCTAGGGCTCCTCTGGAGTGTAAAACTGAAAATATAAGATTGATTGCTGAAGAAGGCAGGTTTAAGGACTTTCAAATGCAATCATTGCAGCCACAAAATTTAAAGAAATCATACTTAAGTGTTTAGTAAAAATTAATATTGCAACACTCACTGCCACACTAAATCACAGGGTTAAAGGCAGAATATCAATACCATCAGTTACTTCTCTACAATACTTAAACTTCATTCAATTATTTTTAAACAGAAATAGGAAGGGAGGTTCACAGACAAAGTACACTCAAATGGATATGCTGAAAAAACAATTGGATTCCACAGTGAATTCAGAACATTTACAGGTAGAAATAGGAAATTATGTAGGTCTAAAAATTGTAATGTTAGACTCAAGAGTTCCCAGTTCAACTGCAAACTGATAGAGATCTACATAGTTTCAATATTAAAATAGAAATGGCAAGATTGCATTTTTTGAGGGGGCAAGGAGTTAAAATTAATAGATGCTTTAAATCTATTCCAAAGAGTGATTAATCATAGTACTTTCTGTATAGAACATGCTACATGAAAACAGCATAATCAATCAGAACCAGCTTTACAATCAGGGTGAGTGGCCTAGGCCTGGCCCTGGGTCTGCCATGCAAAGGACAATGGTACCTTGGACAACAGGACTGCTCAGTGTGTGAGCACAGGAGCCAGGCAGTAACTGTGGATGGAATAGAGAACTCTTAATGCCTTGGTGAGCTGGATTAGATAATCTCTAGTTTCTAAACTTATGATTCAGGGTAAAGGAGAGAACATCACTGGCCAAACTGATTCTGCAATACTCTATGTTGGCTCATGTACTAAGAATAGGACCTATATAATAAATAAGAGCTTCATATATCTATCTGGTCCAGATTAGAATCGGGACTTCTGGCTGTGTTAAATATGCCTTACATTTATTAACATAATAATCACATGAAAGGAAATATGATCATGTGTCACATAAAGATATTTTGGTCAAAGATGGACTGCATACATGACAGTAGTTCCATAAGATTGTAAGGCTGTATTTCTTTTGTACCTTTTCTACGTTTAGGTACATGAATACTTACCATTGTGTTATAATTTCCTACACTACTCAGGACAATATGTATACATTGTATAACCTAGGTGTCTGGTGACTATACCATCCGGGTTTGTGTAAGCACACTGTATGATGTTCACACAATGACAAAATTGCCTAACGATACATTTCTCAGAATGTACCCCTGTCATAAAGTAATGCATAGCTGTACCAAAATGTTTTCTGTGCCCACTGATGTAGGGACTTCTTAAATGGGAGATAAAACCTCTAACATTAAATATACCAGATTATTTGGACCATAAAGAATGTCCATATTTTTCTCCCTTCTTCTACTCCCCAAAGTGAATGCCAGCAATAAAATCATCCAGAAAGATACCCCTCTCAGACTTACTGAGAACTAAATATACAAAGTCATGACAAAAATATTCATCATGCAAGGCATATTGTTTATATTGTCATTCAGATTTTTAACTTCGGTTGCAAGGAAGTGTAATTCTTGTCATTAGAGATCATTGAGGAATAAAGTAAATGCTGCTACTACAGGTGAAATCATCAAGCTGAGCACCTTCTCTGAGATCATGAGTGAGAGATACACTGCTGAGGTCTGACTGTTCTTCACCTTCAAGAATATATTGATTTCTCTTGAAAGACAATTTTTTATTCTTTCAACTTTGAGAATCAATTGAAAGACAATTTTTAAGAAAATTAAGGTAGAACTTAATTAATGGCAACATATTTGACATAGATTATTGGAATGAAAATCAAAGAAGTAAGCTAATTTTCTTTATTATTAGAAGCTAAATTTCTTTATTATTATGATTATTATTGTTATTGTTATTTTCTTCTGCCCCATAAAATCTGCAGGAAAGTAGTAAGGTAAATTTTTAACAAGATCCTTAGGAAAAACAATTTAGATCAAGAGAAGTCATTGTCTCGAAAATTATTTCTTATTAAATGTTCTATCTAAAATTCACAGCAATGCCTGGCACAGAGCAGAAACTCTAAAATTTATTAAGGTAAAAATTTAAGGGATGAATAAACGGGGAAAGATCTCATGTTAGCTGAAAAGTTGGATACTGAGGCCCGGCACAGTGGCTCATGCCTACAAGGCCAGCACTTTGGGAGGCCACGTTGAGAGGATCACTTGAGCCCAGCAATTCAAGAACAGCCTGGTCAACATAGTGAGACCTTGTCTCTGCAAGATAATTAAAAAATTAGCCAGGTATGGTGGCAAATGCCTATAGTCCCATCTACCTGGGAAGCTGAGGTGGGAAGATCACTTGAGCCCAGGAGTTCATGATTGCACCACCACACTCCAATCTGGATGACAGAGTGAGACCTTGCCTCAATAAAAGAAAAAGAAAAGTTGGATATGAATAGGGGTCATTGAGGATTCTCCCACCCTGACTGTTACTTGAAATACTTATTTTCAAGTATTGCAAAATATCGCTGGACAAGAAAATGAAGCAAAATTCTGAGGCCTTGAAAATGTAAATGTGGACATAACAAACTGACAGTCCATGCAGATTCCTAAGTATAAGACTGACACCTAGAAATGTACCTAATATTTCTACAATAGATATAGAACCAACAGGTAAGATGCTTCTTAGAGGGAAGACTAGAAACACAAGGAAGCGTGGAATTGCACATATAAGACCCTGAGCAATCTTATCTTTTCACTTGACTCAAATGTGTCAACCGTGGGTAGGGTGAGAAGAAAGATTAAGCAATACTAAAATAAGCCACTTACTGCTGTCCACGCATTTCTTTTGCACCGGGCACACAGCCATCCATCAGAGATCTCATGAGAAGGAATACCATAACAACCTATAAAATAATAGTATGTAACCATGCATTAGGTCTTTTTCACTTTTAAAATATTGCAGATCTCAGTAGTGAAATAAATAAAAATAGGACATTAGCCTACCACAGTGTCTTTATTTCTACTGCACAGAACAAAACATAAGCAAGGTGAATGTGAGTCTTATTGATAACTAATACAACAGTTATAGAGAATACTTATGGAACATCTTCAATGGGTAATAAAATTTTAAACTGTCAAGTCTAGTAATTTCTTCATGCACAGACATCTCAAAGTAAGTTATAATCCATAGGTCAAGGTTAAAAAATGTTAAAAATAATAAAATAAATACATTTTGACCTAATTATTATTACTATTTTTTTTTGAGATGGAGTTTGGCTCTTGTTACCCAGGCTGGAGTGCAATGGCGCGATCTCGGCTCACCACAACCTCCGCCTCCTGGGTTCAGGCAATTCTCCTGCCTCAGCCTCCTAAGTAGCTGGGATTACAGGCACACACCACCATGCCCAGCTAATTTTTTGTATTTTTAATAGATACGGGGTTTCACCATGTTGACCAGGATGGTCTCGATCTCTTGACCTCATGATCCACCCGCCTCGGCCTCCCAAAGTGCTGGAATTACAGGCGTGAGCCACCGCGCCCGGCCGACCTAATATTTTTAAATTAATATAATTTTAAATTACTTCAAAAAGTAAGTTTATCTACCTTTAACCTCAATGATAGGGCAAATGCTGCAAATTCAGAGTTCGCAATGAAGGAGTATTTTCAATTCAATTTGTCTTTTCAGTTCATGCCTGATCCAAAGTAACTATCTAATGTGATGGCTGATGGTGCAAATATACATAGCAATTATATGGCATCATAGAACACATGCCACTCTGACTTCTTGAGATAAGAGAATTTTGAAATATTTAAATGAGTAATTTTTAATATCTCTGATATTAAAACCCCCTCCTTATAAGAGGGTTAAGATTTAATGAGCAATTTTTTTTAAAATTTCTCTAACATTTGAGATGGAAACAAAATAACAGAAATGTAATTTTCCAAGGAAAAAAACCTATCATAGATAACCATGCCCATAAAATAATGACTTAAAGCATATGTGTATAAAATAGTATGGCTACACTGTATAGCTGCTACATTCAGAAATCAGATTGTATCCCAATTATTTTGTGTCCTGGTACTTTACCTATTATATACACAAAATAATGTAAGGTGTGTGTGTGCGTATTACAAATTGTCTTCAATACAAACAGAAGATGACTATTATTACATTTCAAGCAGATGATGTTTAAATCCCTTGAGGAAGTATATAGTATCTAATTAATAAATGATAGATGGAAGCTGTTTCAACTCTAATATAAGGTGATTATTACTCTGAGGTAAATATAGAAGATAATATCTATATTATAAACCATGCAAACTACATTGATAGAGACAGGCCATACCTAAGTGTGTTACTAGAATATGTGATTTAGTAAGATCTAGAATACTAAAATGCCTTAAAATAGAGTTGCAGTATATGAGATCCCGTTTACGTATTTTATAGGATTTACATAGTAGACCAATAAATACTTACCATTTAGCCAATTCTTAAAAATAATAAAATGAAATAGGTAATGAGACTATCTCAGTCCAGGGGTAAAACAACTGTAATGACTATTCTCCCCTGGAAGGCAACAGAGATTTTTACCCTTATGAAATTAAAAAAATTTAACTCAGTACAATTCTCAGAATAACTGAAGGAATATTCATTTCTTCACAAAGAAAAACAGTCATCAATCAATATCAGACTTTCAAATTAAGTTTTTATAAACTAGATCTTAAAGTAAGTAAAATTTAAGCATGTGAAAGGAACCCCCATGATGACCTCTCATCTGGACCCCAAACAAACAAACCAACAAAAAAACCCCAGACCTGCTCTCCACTGATACTACATAAAAGAGGTGGAAAGGCCGGGTGCAGTGGCTCATGCCTGTAATCCCAGCACTTTGGGAGGCCGAGGCGGGCGGATCAGGAGGTCAAGAGATCGAGACCATCCTGGTTGACATGGTGAAACCCCGCCTCTACTAAAAGTACAAAAAATTAGCTGGGCATGGTGGCGTGTGCCTGTAGTCCCAGCTACTCGGGAGGCTGAGACAGGAGAATTGCTTGAAATTGGAAAACGGAAGTTGCAGTGAGCTGGGATCGCGCCACTGCATTCCAGCCTGGTGATAGAGCGAGACTCTGTCTCAAGAAAAAAAAAAAAAAAAGGTGGAAAAAGAATGAATATACTAACTCATACTTTTACTAGAAGAAATGTGAAAAAGAATGATATAACCATTAAGAATGCCAATAGTCCATGCAACAGATCTGACAGGTTCTAAAAATGTGAGAAATAAAGATGATGTGAAATGCTGAAAAGCTAGTGATTGATGAATTATAGATCCATTTACTTGCATGAACCCGTACGCAGCACTTTGCACAGGAAATCAGAAGACTTGTTCCATCCTCTTCAAGAAAGGCATTGGGTGGAGAATATTCTATATTTTCTTCACTATAAATAAAACACATCTCTGGTATGAGGGGCTTAGTCTTTCCTTCAGACATAACGACTTCATCTAATTTTGTCTCCCATCTAGCATCATTTTCTTCATTGCTGATATCTGGCTGAAAAACACAACATTTCCACATGAGTGAAAAACATGGAAAAGAGCTCATCATTGTGGTCACTCAAATCCACTAACTCCTGTTCCAGACACTAAATTCTAACTTTTGTTCTTCCGGTTGTTCTTGACCAAACTACTAGTTTTTATCAACATTCCACCTCAGACTCCCACCCAAAAGCTAACCTGCAGGAACAGGACAATATCCTATATGTCTGCTCATATAAGAAAGTAACTAGCTCACTGTTTTCCTCTTCTGGCATAAAAAAAATAATAATAACAATAAAAACATTTTTAAAAAAAAGAAGAAGAAAGTGACTAGCTATTAAAAATGTGTCTTTCCAAAATTAGTTCATGGAAAGCATCAATTCTTTTGCTTCTTCATATGCACTACTGAACAGATCGGCTTTCACTTACTGTAGAATCATACCTTGCTATACTTGAAGGAACCTACAAAGACCCGAGTTTTTATCTGTGCAGCAGTATTAAGAGAGGCTTTAAGGGGTTTTGCCTCATCACAGTATTTGTAAGCAAGAGAGAGAGAGAACTGGCACATGTCACTAAATAAGAAAGGATAATGTATCAAACAAAATTATCATCTCATACCAAAAGATATAAAAAATATGTTTAGTATTTACTTGAAACTATAAGTAATGAATTACCTTATAGGTTTTATATTACTGAATCTCCCCAAATCTTATGATTTTAGTTAAAATTTTTAATTATTGAGAAATATAGAGACATTATAATGTAGAAATAATAATCAATAAGTAATTAAAACACAGAAATTCAATGACTAAAGGAAGAGAAAAATAATGTTTATCACTCACCAGTGCCACATTAAAAAACATAAAGGGAATAAATTATTTCCTCTGTTTACATAGGTCTGAAAATATGATATCACATATTTTCTTGCTTTGAAATGTCTAAACAGAAGTTTATTTTTATAAGAAACTCTAAGATGTACTCTTGAATATAGTATTTGTTTCTATAAATAAAAATATAACCTAAAACACAATGTTCATGTCAATATATTTCATAATATATTGTACCTTAAAATGAACTACATGGTGGAACCCTTACAAGATTCCTAAAGATCATTTCAACTCTGAGTGCTGAGGACTGTGACCCTCCATAAGCTGAGCTGCTATCAGTATAATATCTATGCAATAATGCTGAAAACAACATCAAGCACAGCTGGCTGGTGAGGTTGAACTGGAAAATTTAGTTTATAGTGAGTCTTGGCTGTGTCTTTTGCATGTTCCACATTTCAGGAAGGTGAAAAGAGACATTTAAAATTTGGACCTAGGGCTGATGTTTCTATTATTTGAGAATGACATTTTCAAACAAAAAACAGAGATTAATTTCAAACTCTCCCTTTGAAAGCTTCTACCATTTGTAAGCTTTAAGTTCTGTGTTTCTTGGTAAAAGAGGTAGAAAAGTTGAAAGTATCCCTCCCATGGAACAAAATAAGATAAAAAAGATTTCAGACACCAAGGTGGGAGGATCGTCTGAGGTCAGGAGTTCAAGACTAGCCTAGGCAACCCAGTGAGACCCAGTATCTACAAAAAATAAAAAATAAATTTAAAAAATTAGCCAGGCATGGTGGCTCACACCTATGGTCCTAGCTACTGTGGAAGCTGAGGCAGGAGGATCGCTTGAGCCAGAGTACGAGGCTGCAGGGAGTCATGACTGTGCCACTGCACTTCAGCGTGGGCAACAGAGCACAACCCTATCTCAAAAGAAAAAGATAAAGTACTTTCAGAAAAGTGTCTCCCAAGGAGGATGTAGATTTTTTTGTGGTTCTGTGAAGGCCATCAGCTACCTAAGGATGACTGTCTTTCTTATGTGCAAAGGATGCTCACAGCAATTTACAGTGATCCTGTGGTGTGCAGTCACACAGAAAACACAGCAGTGACTGGAACTGTGACAGCATCTCCCCTTTACCTTGTGGTATGGCATGAGCAGAGTGCAGATGGCACAGTGTGGCTTCATCCTGGCCACTGTTGCATTATACTCTTGCTCGGCGGCGAAGTTAGGGGACTTCGTCTGCCACAGGTGGATGAGAGGCTTCGCCCAAGACTCTGTTTCTTCCACTTCCTCCTCAATGGACAGAACCTCAGGCAATTCTTAAGGGAGAAGGCATGAAAATACCGTCAACATGGGAACCAGGGAAAACCATCACCCTGGATACAAAAGACGCAAACATTCAACAGAATCTGTGATATTAAGGCCAGAAACCAAATTTATTTTGACTTTCAAATAAATCCTGAGAGAAGCAAAATAAGGGAAGTTGCCTTACAATAGTCCTCAGGCCTCAAACACTAGATCAGATCTCAAGGCCAGATAACCACCCTCATTTTGTGACCCTCCCATCCCTGACAGAAATAACTACCCTATTCCCTCCTTCCCACATTACTCCTTCCGTGTCTCTACTGCTATAGTAAAAGCTCCAGTACTAAAACAGGTTTATGTGTATGAGATTATCTTCTAGTTATCAGAGAAATTCACAACCCAGAAACTACCTTGTCAATATTTTTACTTTTTTCATCTAACATAGTACATGGCTCAATAAAAGTTTAATTGAACTTCATTGAATTAACTTCTGGGTTCAAGAATTTATGACGATTAACATTTACAGAGCAGCTACAAAGTACCAAGCAATATACTGGCATTACATGGATATAAAAGAAAATCCCTTGTCAGATCTTCTCATTTGTTCCATAAAATACCCTTAGAGGGTCAAGTCTTTAAAATGTATGTTTCTTTATTTTCCCCTTTTTGAGACAGAGTTTTGTTCTTATCACCCAGGCTGGAGTGCAATGGTGTGATCTCAGCTCAGTGCAACCTCTGCCTCTCAAGTTCAAGCGATTCTCCTGCCTCAGCCTCTCAAGTAGCTGGGATTACAGGCGTCTACCACAATGCCCGGCTAATTTTTTTTGTATTTTTAGCAGAGATGGTGTTTCACTATGTTGGCCAGGCTGGTCTCAAACTCCTGACCTCAGGTAATCTACCCATCTTGGCCTCCCAAAGTGCTGGGCTTACAGGCATGAGTCACCTCACCCAGCCTAAAATGTGTATTTATTTACTCCACAAGAACAGCACTTTACAAAATGTTACAGAGCACCACAAAAATACAGAAAGACACAACATGTTAGAAAAAAATTCTTCATCCCTATATCAGAGGACAGTACCTCAGAGCGAGTGGCCAGAATAAAAGCTGCACAGTCTAGGGCTGTGACACATTCTAAACAGCCACACGAGTAGCTTTCATAGTCTAAATAAATGAATACTGTAGAGCAATGTGCTTAAATACAATGCACTGGTGAGTGAGTGTGTTCCAGCCCTTGCCATGTTGACTTACCTGTTTTAGAAAACGTCAAATTAGATTTGCACTGATGGCAAAATGAGAAGGACTGAATGAGGCTGAAAATAACTCAAAATATATCAAATGCCAACTGAAGCATGAAGGGTGCCATTATAATAATCATGTTATCATGGTTGTTGTTATTATTTTTACAATGGAAAATGTGTGGTACTCACCCATGGGTAGAGTATTTGAAAACAAAAGAACCTTTGCCTGTATTTGCAATGAAGCAATCTGACTCTAAATGTAAACTGTTTCTTGCAGCACTTGACCTCACCATAATAGCAAGAGGAGATGTCTAAAAAATTATTATAGCACAGGATATATTACAGCTAATTTTATGGAGTTATGATTTAATACTGCACCTTTGTAATTGGTTACATCTGTGTTTGTGTGCATATGTTGTGACAAATTTTAACTTTTTATAATAGATTTATGTTTATGGTAGTAAATGATAAAACGGTGTTATATGTGCATATATTTTATGCATTCGTGACATATCTTTTTCTTTTTTTTAATATGTCTAGGCTACATGATTCATTTGAGAGTTTTTTCAAATTATTCCAAGTTTGCAAAAAATGTTCTAATGTATTTATTGAAAAAAAAATTGGATGTAAGTAGACCCAAACATCTCAAACCAATGATGTTCAAGGAGTCAACTGGAATTGAATGATAACTACAGTTCTCATAATATGATCTGTGAACTCCAGGGGATGCTCAATCCTGTTGCATGGCATCTGTAGAGTCAAAACTACTTTCATAATAACACACATGTTATTTACCTACATTACTCAGTTGAGATCTGTAACGGTGATACAAACCAATAGAGAGTAAAACTGTTGGTGCCTCAGCATGAATCAAGGTAGTGGCACCAAAGTAATCATTATATTGACTACCTTATAATAACAGAGGGAACAAAAAGGCAGTTTCTCTTAATAATGCCTTGATGGGGGGGAAAAAAAGCATCAATTTTATTAAATCTGTGAAAAAAAGGAATGTATGCATACAATATTTCTGTATATACTGAAGTTCATCTTTTAAAAAGCACTTGTGCAATTAACTGAATTGCAGGTTGAATTACCTGTCATTTTCATGGAACACCATTTTTCCATGAAAAAAATTATTCAGACTTGCGTGGTTGGCAGGAATTTTCTTGAAAATAAACCAAAAAAAAGTGTCATTAAAAAAAAAAAAAAAACTAGAGTATTTGTCAACAATGATAAAAATCAAACTTAGGAGTCAACAATTAAAATTTCTAGAAAATTTGTATCCATTATTGTAAGTTCAACAGCTTCCAAATGCTTAAATCTGTCTCTGGTGAAAGTGATAATAAAAATGAATATAATTTTTTACACAAGATAAAGAGATGTGTCAACATCTAAAAGATCTGGATAATTCAGATCTTTGTTTACTAATGCATAGTATTAAATAACATGCATGGATGAAAAAGCCATTTAAAATGCAAGACATACCAATGAATTTTCATCTTAACAGAGTTCAAAAAGTTCACTGATACGACTTTAGATTCCACACTGAAACTAAACTACTATTTGTCAGCTTTTGATAAAGAGTCAAAGAAGAATGTCCATAACTATCTAGAAAGGCTATTAAAATACTGTTTGCTCCCTTTCCAACCACATTGTCTATGGGAAGCCGAAATTTTCATGATAAGAGATTGAATGCAGAAGCAAATAAAGTAATCTGGTTGTCTTTTATTAAAACCAATACTAAAGACATTTGCAAAAAAATATATAACTAACATCTCCGCAATCCGCAGCCCCTGGTAACTACCACCCTAATCTCTGCTTCTACAAGTTTGACTTTTTTAGATTCCACATATAAGTGAGACTATGTGGTATCTGTCTTTCTGTTCCTGGTTTAATTCACTTATCATAATGTCCACCAGGTTCAACCATGGAGCAGCAAATGTCAGGATTTCCTTCTTTTATAAGTATTCAACTGTGTATACATACCACATTTTCCTTATCCATTCTTTGACTGATGGACACTTGAGATTGATTTCATATTGTAACCATTGTGAATAATGCTGAATGAACGTATCAGTGCAGGTATCTCTTTGACATATTGATTTCATTTCCCTTATATCCTTTGGACATATTCCCAGATGGGAATTTCTGGATAAAATGGTAGATCTATTTTCAATTTTTTCCAGCAATCTCCATACTGTTATCCATAATGGGCTGTACTAATTTACATTCCCATCAATAGTGTACAAAGGTTCCCATATCTCTATATCCTAACCAACGCTTATTGTCTTTTTGATAATAGCCATTCTAATAGGAATAAGAAGTGAGGCTTTCATTTGCACTTTCCTAATGAGCTGTGACGTGGAGTGTTTTTTCATATAACTGTTGGCCATATTTATGTCTTCTAGAAAAATCTATTCAGGTCCTTTTCCCAATTTTAATCCTTATGATTTTCTTGCTACTTAGTTGTTTAATTTCCTTATATATTTGGGATATTAACAACTTATCAGAGATATGGTTTGTAAGTATTTTCCCATATTCTGTAGGTTGTCTCTTTACTCTGTTCATTTCTTCCTTTCCTGTGCAGAAGCATGTTTGATAAAATCCCACGTATATAAATTTTCTTGCCGGGCGCGGTGGCTCACGCCTGTAATCCCAGCACTTTGGGAGGCCGAGGTGGGTGAATCATGAGTTCAAGAGATCGAGACCATCCTGGTGAACATGGTGAAACCCCGTCTCTACTAAAAATACAAAAAATTAGCTGGGCATGGTGGCGCGTGCCTGTAATCCCAGCTACTTAGGAGGCTGAAGCAGGAGAATTGCCTGAACCCAGGAGGCGGAGGTTGCAGTGAGCCGAGATTGCACCATTGCACTCCAGCCTGGGTAACAAGAGCAAAACTCCGTCTCAAAAAAAAAAAAAAAAAATTTATTTTGTTGCCTGTGCTTTTGGAGTGCAATTGCAAAAGCACAGGCAACAAATTTTGCAAAAGCAAAAATTGACAAATGGGTTCTAATTAAACTAAAAGCATCTGCACAGCAAAGGAAACTATATCAACAGGGTGAATAGACAAACTACAGAATGGGAGAAAATTTTTCCAAACTATGCATTGGACAAAGGTCTAATATTCAGCATATATAAGGAACTGAATCAAATTTACAAGGAAAAAAAAAACAACCCAATCAAAAACTAGGCAAAGGACATGAACAGACACTTTCCAAAAGAGAGCCTAGGTCTACCGAGTCAGGCCAGGATCTTGGGTTAATGTGGGCCAGCTTGGCACTAAAGATCCAGTGGATCCCTATCAACTGGAAACACAGAGATGGTCCTGGATCCTTGTTCTGTGGGAGTTGGCCCAATGCCAGGATCTTCTGTGATAGACCTGTACCCTGGGTTCACTGGGGCAGGCATGAAACTCAGGTCCACAATGGCTGGTCTAGATCCTAGACCAGAGGACCAGCTTGGAGCTTGGGTCTGTGAGGGCTATCTTGGCTCTGGAGTGGGTATGGAGTCCGGGACTACAAATGCTGGCTACTGTTGAGGCAGCCTTAGATGCTAGCTCTGTGGGTGCCGGTCTGGAGTCTAAGGATGTGGGTACTGACCTGGCACTTGAGCTAGTCTTGAGGCTGAGAGATGGCCTGACACTGGGGCAATCCTGGAAGGACAGTCTGCAAGTACCAGCCAGTAATCTAGAGCTGTGGGACTGTGGGGTGGTGTGTTTCACTGCAACAGACCTTAGATTGGGGTCTGAGGCAAAATCTGATTCCCACGTCACTCTCCTTTCCACAAAGGTATCCCTATCCCTCTCCTCACTGTACTGCCTGAGGTTAGGGGATGATAATACAGGTAATGTAAAATTGTCCTTCCTATCTCTTCAATGCATCTTTTCCCATTTCTGTGTACACCCACGTGCCATCATCTCTCATCTGGTTCTCTTAGCTCTTTTGAAGGCATTTTTCAGGATTGATAGTTGTTAAATTGATGTTTCTGCCAGGGGGCAAGTGCTGTGAAGTCATATTGCACTGACTTGCTGATGTTTCTAATTATTTTATATGGTTTGGGAAAAATCATTTTTTAATGAAAAAATAAATGTAACTGTTTATGTAAATGGAGTTTTTGTTACTACTTTTAAATGAATTAATTTATAATTAATATAATTTAAATTTCTCTGATGTGATTTCCAGTAAATAAATATCAATAAAATAAGCCCACAAAAAAGAAAATAAAAGAATATTCTTTTAGATCCTCAAGAGGACCTGCTTCCTGAGACCAAAAAGACTGAGAACCAGTGGCATGGACATGTATATTTTTCTATAAGTACTAGTATCACAGTCACTGCTAAACAATACAGATCTTAAAAAGAGCTGGTGTAGGCTTTGCTCTTACAGCCAAGCAATAACTTCATAAAAGGCTTGCCTTAATCAATTTGCAATCCTTCAGCAAAAAGAAAACAAGAGTCAACACAGCAAAGAGGCCTCCTTTCTCCTTAAACTTTTTCATGAATGTCTCCAGGTTTCCCAGAAATTAAAAGAAAAAAAAAAAAGATTCTATGCCAATAGTACTTAATTTTTTTCTTTTCCAGTCAGTGAGCCTCTTACTTCATGGTGGAAACCCCAGACTCCTAGACTAAGATTTTTACAAAAACATCGTCATTTCCTGTAGCAAGTAACATGCAGTCAAGAAAACCATGAGTCTAAATACAAAGCAGTTCCTTAAATCTATATAAGCCTTTCAAAATTTGTAGAACCCTAATATACCAGGCACCAAGGTATCAGAAACTTTGTCCTAAATAAGGAAACACAAGCATTAGCTAAAAGGGTCATCCTATGTAAGAAGGCCAGCCCGCAAAACAAACACTACTGTGAGGTGGGCATGGGGAAATGAGATACAAACTTGGATACATGTATTGAAGAAAGCTGTTGAAATACTGCCGCCTTGCCAACAATACCTTCAATTGCTTTTTTCACATTTTTAATCATCATGTCAATAAAAACAAAAATTTATTTTATAAACTGTTTCATCATTTTTAAAGTTGCCTATAGATGAAACTCCTGGATCATATATACAATAGACTGAAATTGTTGTTTTATAGTAGTATTAAAAATATTCATTCTCACTTAGACCCAAGAAACCAATCATTGCCTCTTACTCTGAATATTTCTGGCAGAATTAAAACCTCGTGGACAAAGGTAGTAGAAATAGCTATGCAAGCAGGACCCAAGAATAGTCCTCAAGAAGAAATATGAGTTAAAACAAAAATATTTGATTATATGTGTGTGTGCAGGCTGGGTATTAAGAAACTGACCATAACTTCAGTGTCTACAATTACCTATAGATAAAATCACAGTAATTAGTCACTCACAACCAGCTTACAACCCTCCTTTCTTAACCTTTCCCATGGTGTCGTAAATGCATCTTCAAAACTATTCTCCCTGCTTGCCAAGAAACAGCAGCCCCATTAAATTGAAGCACAGGGAATCCTTAAAACTTTTTGGTTCTAATAAGACAGGCTTGCTGAAATTCACTCTGAGAATCTTAAGACACTCACAGATTCTTCAAAAGTTTTCTACTTTTACTAATTTGCCGTATTCTCACAGATTAATAAAACTTCCCAAGGTGAGGAAGGGTCACTCTGAGAAGATGTTCTTAGCAACTGTGTAAACATACAAAATTTATTTTAATGATTATTTATTTTTGGTTGCTTTTTATATACATTAATTTGTATTATTTTTCATACAAAAGTGAAAATAAATTTTACATAAAGAAAAAAGTCACACTGGAAAACATATATTTGAAAACATTAGTCCAAGTGACACCAAACTACTCTAAGATAAGCATGGCTTTAAGTGTAGAGCTCTGATCCAACCCATCAGAAAATTTAGAAATACGTACTTTTTAAAAATTTATCAGAATAAGTTAAAATAATGTTTCATTCATGCAATCTATATGGTCTTGGTTGGGTGATAATTCTAAACCTGTTTCTCAATCTGTAAAATGAGTATAAGATTACTTAAATGTCAGGGTTTTCCAACAAGTCACAAGAGATAGCCATAAAGCTGCTATTTGTTGGCATGTGCAACCTAGTACTTCAGTACATGATGATCCTTCCCCTCTGGGCCTCCAATATCATCTCTGCAAAGGTCATCCAAAAAATTTCTTAAAATGTATGTCATAAATACTAACCTTTTAAAATGACAACACAGATTAGAACAGAGCCAGTCTAGACAGATACCAAGTTATTTCCTATATGTAAGTATTTCCATCAAAACATTTATTTACCCTTCTAGAGAAAATAAAAGCCTTTATTCTCCCATTCACTCAAAAACATCACTGAATATGATTCATGATAATAAAGAGATTAATGTCCTTTACAAATTATTCAAAAGAATCTTTTTAAAAATAACCAAATAAATTATGGCACAGCTCTATAATGCACACATTAGAAGAAATGCTTTTAAAGACTGATGAAATATACAATATGAATATACACATTATACAACATATTAGTTGAATATAATATTAAAATCAATAGAAAAATGGGAACGCAAAACCGTGTATAGGGAATATTGCCAAATCTATTTAAAAAAAGATAAATGTCCGGGATAAAGAGGCTTTTTAACCTTTTGTAATTATAAAAATATATCATCTTAAAAGTTTTTTTAAAAAACTGCTGTCAAAATAATATTAGGTGAGAACTATGAACTAGGGGAAACCTTGCATTAAGAACAGATTTTTGCCAGATTTATTCACTCATACAGCCTCTTTGAACAAATTTTGCTACACGTAAATGATGTCCATTAAGAAAAAGATTTGGGGCCGGGCATGGTAGCTCAAGCCTGTAATCCCAGCACTTTGGGAGGCCGAGGTGGGTGGATCACGAGGTCAAGAGATCAAGACCATCCTGGTCAACATGGTGAAACCCCGTCTCTACTAAAAATACAAAAAATTAGCTGGGCATGGTGGCGCGTGCCTGTAATCCCAGCTACTCAGGAGGCTGAGGCAGGAGAATTGCCTGAATCCAGGAGGCGGAGGTTGCAGTGAGCCGAGATCGCGTCATTGCACTCCAGCCTGGGTAACAAGAGCGAAACTCCGTCTCAAAAAAAAAAAAAAGAAAAGAAAAGAAAAAGATTTGGGCCACTTGTGAAAGGGCTACTGCCAGGACTTAAGGATGGAACTCAGCAGATGAGAAAAGATACCAAATCCACTACAGTACAATTTCCCTTTGCCAGTCACCACAATGATTCTGCTGCTTGGGGTGATGTTCCAGTGAGGTGTTCTGGCTGGTACAGCACCATTCTCTGCTATGAAGAGCACAGCAGCGTTTGTTACGTTTCAGGTACTTAAGCAAAATCTCAGTCCTGGGAGGCATTATATATATATGGTTTCAAACATCCTGCAGGAAATGGGGGGTGTAGTGGGGTGAGGTAAGTGCAGTAGTGAGATACTGAAAGAGGCAAAGATTCAAACTTGGGAACTTTACAATTTCTGTACTGAATACTGTAGGGAAAAAACTATATTTAAGTAATTTTTTTTGAAATGCTGACCTTCAAATGTTTATAAAGCTGTGTTCAAAACTATGAAAGAGAAAAAAATTATAGGACTTTAGGTATGATTTTACTGAGAAGTGGTGACATCAAGGAAAAATTAAGTTCTGCATTATCGTTCCCCTAAAATGCTAACGTAATAATGGATAGCAGAGAATTCTACAGTTTAAATTCTAAAGCACCTAAGAAATAAAATGAAATGATATAGTTTTGTTCTTTATGTATCACCTCTCAATAACATTGATACTAAAGTATTTCAAAAGGATACATTTCGACTCTATATACACTTTAAAGAAGAGAAACATACCAAAGGATACACCTTCAAAATTCCTATTACAAAACAAACAAACAAAAAAGCCGTGATAATTATGCTACCTCTGAGGCAATGGGTTTCACAAGGAGCTATGGCATTATCAGTGTGGCATAAGTTTCTTACAGAACATTAGCTCCTATTTTATATATGTCCTTACAACATGCATGAACAAAAACAACACTGAGAAGCTGATCTACACTATTAACCAAGATATCTGGCTGGAAACAAACATTTATATGTGCCCACCTCAACTTCTTTTACCAGTACTCTAGCTATTTTGGGGGGCTGTTAGTGTGATAAAGTTGAAAGAATAGGCTAGGCACAGTGATTCACGCCTGTAATCCCAGCACTTTGGGAGGGCAAGCCAGGTGGATCACTTGAGGTCAGGAGTTCAAAACCAGCCTGACAAACATGGTGAAACCCTGTCTCTAGTTAAAATACAAAAATTAGCTGGGCATGGTGACAGGCACCTATAGTCCCAGTTACTTGGGAGGCTGAGGCAGGAGAATCACTTGAACCTGGGAGGTAGAGGCTACAGTGAGCCGAGATTGTGCCACTGGACCCCAGCCTGGTGACAGAGCAACAATCTGTCTAGAAAACAAAGTGGCCGGGCGTGGTGGCTCATGTCTGTAATCCCAGCACTTTGGGAGGCCAAGGCGGGTGGATCACCTGAGGTCAGGAGTTCAAGACCAGCCTGACCAACATGGAGAAATCCTGTCTCTACTAAAACTACAAAACTAGCCAGGCGTGGGGGTACATGCCTGTAATCCCAGCTACTCGAGGGGCTGAGGCAGGAGAATTGCTTGAACCTGGGAGGTGGAGGTTGCGGTGAGCTAAATCATGCCATTGCACTCCAGCTTGGGCAACAAGAGCGAAACTCCATCTCAAAAAAAAAAGTGAAGAGTATAAACTGTGGAACTGAACAGACAGTATTTAAAGCCTGTCATCTGCCACTTACCAGCTTTGTGATTTAGGGCAAGTTATTTCAGGTCTATAAGCTTCAGTTGCCTTACCAGTGAAAAGAATGATTATAGTAATGTATGAAACAACTAGGAGGAAACCAGCTCAGTCAATTCTCAAACCACGGTAGGAATGAGGAGAAGAAGAAAACTCCTAGAAGTAAGCTGGCATATCCTTGGGAAATGTAGTTGTCAATATGGCACCAGAAGAACATATTCTGAGCATCAAATCAAAGATAGACAAAACAGGAGACAGAGCCATATAATCTGTAGAGGAATGATAGTATTACACATTTTTAACTTGCTAACAGAGTAAAATTTTCATGTTCTCACCATAAAATGTTATGTATTTAAGATGACACATATGTCAACTAACTTAATTATTCCACAGTGTACTAATAAAATGTAACACCATTTTGTACTCCATAGATTTATACAATTATAAACTGTCAATTTATAAATAAAAAAACAAAGACAGGTGTAAGACTAAGCATATGAAATTCACAATGTGCTAGGTAATATGACAGATTATATAAGAAATATAAGACAGATTAAATATAAAGAAAGTAAAATAAATAGTCCTTTCCCTTTATGGGAGAGGACATGTTACTTAACCTCTACAACCAATGTGCGCAAATGCCAGCCTGCGGAATATTGCCAGCCACGACTAAGTTTTCATTGGCCGGTGGCAAAACAAAGAATATGAAGACATAAAGTCATCATAAAATTAAAATGTAAAATACACGTAAACTTCCCTTGCTGATTCTCCATCTTCACAGCTAGTTTTACAACCAAAGAAAAGGTGAAAATAACAAAGGAAAAAAAATGTGTACCAAAATATGTGCTAACTGAGTGGTCTATAAGGATAAGATATTACGTCTCCAAGGAAAAGAAATTGTGTTCAGGTTGGAAAAAATGCAAAGTAACACATTTGAGTTGTATGAAATTGCAGTTTTCATAGAGCAAAAAAATTGTCAAATACTGACAATTTTACATATAATACAATCAGTTCAGTTCTTTTTCCAAAGAACTGAATGTACCATGAGACTGGGCTATCAAAATCTGTTCCTAAATACTTTTCTACATACTTTAAGAGCAACAAGGTTATGCTTGAATTTATTTACAAGTGAGTTTAAAAAAAAAATAACAAGGCATACATGAACTCAAAAGAATCAAAGTCTTTATTATCATCTTACAATCTCCATGCTTTTAGCACATTCAGAAATCTAATCATAAGATTTCACGTCAATCATTGTTTAGAAAAGTTTCAAAATTGAATGTAAAATGTACAGAAAGCAATAGCATCATATAAATTATAAAGCCAGCTTTTTGTCTCTAATTTAATCAAAACCTGACCAAGCCACTAACATAATAAAAGTAAGGTGTTTTTGATTTTTATTTACTACTACAGGAAAAATCAATGCCATTGGGACTTCCAATGGAATTTACTGATAGAAATCAAGCTAAACTGAGAACATCACATTATTATTACAAACCTAAACACTAGATAAAATATCCATTTGATATGAGTGCCAACAACATTTAATGTTTTATGTCCACATAATGCAGGAATACACTGGCTGTGTCTTATCAACAAACATTCCAAACCAATCTACTTACTAATCTGCTGAATTTGCTGTTTCATTGCTTAAACAGACAGAACTATAAATGTGCTTATTATGAAAGTATAGTATTACCTCAAGCTAATAAGAATTGATGGAACAAAGAGATCATTATTTAAAAATTAGTAACATTTGGAGCATGACATGCAGCCATAAAACAGCATTTATTTTTCAAAATTGGCAGAAAAAAGAAATTTTTACGGAGGGGAAAGACTTTCAATGAGGGATGTACCTATTCTTCACTAAGCCAGGTTGCAGCCTGCCTACCATAAGGCAGACAGTCATGTACCTAGTAGCATCTGGAAAACAAAAAATTGTTTTTAATAATCAAAATAATATTTGTATTTAATACTTAAAAGAAAATGTGTAATTTCTAAATCAAAAAGCTGTCATTATTATATCTGGTCAATATATTCACTTAATAAATCCTTTAAATAAGAGACACATAAGTAAGATTGGTAAATCTACATCAGTACAGTTAAAAGGGAGGGAGAAATAGCCTGCCAGGGGCAGGAGGGCATACTTTTCCCCAAATACCTATCTACAAAAGGTAAAGGATGACAGCCAATTCTAAATTCCAACTCCTTGATTTCTAGTTCTATTTCTAAATTCCACTTCTAAGTAATGTCCTTTTGTTTGAAGGACAATTGCAAAGTGTCTAAGAGCCAGCCTGTATACTAAAAGTACCAGCAGAACAATGGCTAGAAGACACAAGGTAAAGTATTCAGAAAATACCACAGGAAATCCCAGGCAATGCCAGAAAAAACAACCTAGAATGAAGTGCAATCAGCAGGCAGTTCTAGTTTTGGGAAAACACATATAGGACCAGTTTAGTATTCAATTGCTTATAAACAATTGTGCTTTTTTGTTGTTAGTTTGTTTTTTGAACCAGAATCTTGCTCTGTCACCCAGGCTGGAGTGCAATAGCATGATCTTGGCTCACTGCAACCTCCACCTTCCAGGTTCCAGCAATTCTCTTGCCTCAACCACCTGAGTAGCTGAGATTACAGGCATGCACCACTATGCTCAGCTAATTTTTACATTTTTAGTAGAGGCAGGGTTTTACCATGTTGGCCAGGTTACTCTCAAACTTCTGACCTTAGGTGATCCACCTGCCTCGGCCTCCCAAAATGGTGGGATTAAAGGCGTAAGCCACCGTGCCCGGCCTGTAAACAATTGTTTCAATAAAAGAAATGTAAACTAGAGAAAACCATTTAGAGAAATAATCAAATTTTGTCAAACGGGACTTCCTGAGATTTCACTTACTTAAATGTAAATAAATATATACATTTTAGTCTTCAAAACAACAGAAATTCTGGGTTAGATGATGGTTAAACACTAAGAAAGATCTCCAGTTCTACCTCTTCCATGTCTATATTTAAACATTCAATCCATTACTGAATGAATTATTATACTAATATATACAGACTTCCCAAGAAATAAATTACCGTAACATTGCCTGAAATACACTCTTAATCTAATCCTGAAGGCATGCAGACATTACAGAGATAGGGATCAGGGTGTGAGCTGTCTTTAATTTCAAAAAGATGCTTAACAGCTTATTACAGTAGTGTACTTGCTAAAGTGATGATTTATAAAAAGTTATTCAGACAATTCAGAGTAAAGAAAATCAGATCCATAACCAGGGCTTTATTCTGAATATTGCCAATATTCAAACTTGTATTAACAGATGAGGTTGTCTCTGCACCTGAGTAAACACAGTACACCTGGTATCTGCATCTTTCAATCTTTCTGTGTTAATCATTCTAGAAATCATAAAATTATAGTTGAAGAGTTATAGGTAAAACTTTAGTTTAATGGCAATCGGCTCTTTGGAAAAGCAGCCCTCAACCTGTCACCACATGCTGTTTCAGGGGATTCAAAATGCCCAAAACCCATACATGAACTTACAGTTAGGAACAGTAATCATTCATGACCAAGCCTCATATTTTATACAGGAGGAAAGAGGCCAGAGAGAAGACTTACCCAAAGTCAAAGAACATATAAGGCACAAAGCCAAAACTCCAGAATCTATTGATTGTTAGTCAACCAGAGTTTTACTCAGTGGGTTTTCAAAGATTTTGCAACTGCCTGTGCCAGATGCCCTAGAGGCATTAATAGCCAGCATAAGTTTCATTTTAAATCTCTCATTTAGAATAAAAGGTACAAATCTGACCACACGGGTAGGAATTCTTTCTCTTCTATTCTATTGCATAGAGGCATTAATAGCCAGCATAAGTTTCATTTCAAATTTCTCATTTGGAATAAAAGGTACAAATTTGACCACATGGGTAGGAATTCTTTCTCTTCTATCCTATTGCCCTTTACCACTCAAGCCTAAGTTTCAGGCAAGCAAGCTCTCTTATTTTTTTTTTTGTTTCTTAATTTTTTTTTCCATTTTTTCTTTTTCTCAAGTGTGCACTTAAGTAACGGTACAGGCTTTTAAGACTCCAGCTCTGCATGCCTGAGGAGTCTTTTAGCATCCTAGTTTTGACAGCTCTGCATCCATTCTGATCGTGGCAAATTTCTCCTACACCGCCACAATTTGGCTCTCCCTTGACAATCTATGCGTCCTTTCTCTCTGAATCCCCTCTGGATTTCCCTCATGTCTTGAGCAATCGGCTGTCACTTTCTCCCTCTCCTCACAACGGCAACAACAAACAGTCATTATATGCCAAACACTGTTTTTTAACCCTCAAAACAACTCCTCCATGTGGCAGATGCTGCTACCATCACTACTTTGTAAACGCAGGCACCGAAGTACAGAGGCATCACACAGTTAATAAAAGTAGTGAACCCAATTGACCCTAACTTGTAGGCATGGAGAGATATTATCCTTTGTGCTATTTTTGCCTCTGCATGCACAAACAAAAGTTGTTTATTTTATACTATCCATTATTTCTAGTTGTTTTATAACTAGGGGATTAGCAGGTAACCTACTCTATCATATTGACACTCCTAGTCTCCGTAAAAAACACTTGTTTGACCAAATATAAAAGAAATGTTTGTTACAGAAAATATGAAAAGTTATCAGCATAAAAAATAAAACTAAAATCACCTAATAACAGTCTTGTAATTTTCTTATAAATGTTCCGGTTAACTTTCATATACTCCAACAAAACTCCACTGTCAGCACAAGTATGTTAGCTATACTCACCACTGGCACATGGTGGGAATCACTGAGCACAGGTGTATCACTGTGTCAGCAAATGCCACATTCACGAAGTCCTCTGTACACTAGCATGGCTTGTCCTTAGTTTACAATTGCATTAGAAACATCATTAACCTCATCTCTTAATCAAGGGGATTAAATACACAGTAAGCACAAAAGCAGTTAAGTGACTAGAAGTAACAGTAGGAAAAGCTGGACATTTTTTATTGAAAACAATGCAGTAAAACTTTCAAAAATAAAAACTGTTGGGAAACAAATGCATGAAAGCTTCAAAGAACAAACAATGCACCATGAGGGCAGGAAAAGGGGTGTGGGGTGCGATAAAGCACGTATGCAGATATTGATGTCAATGTAGGATGATTATTAGCCCAATGTCACTGCAAAAGAAGTTCTGAAGTTGGCACAATTAAAGTGCTGCTGATGAGAATGCTAGTCAGAAGAAGCATGCCATGGCTTAAAACATTTGTGAATGTGTGAAGTTCTGCTAATGAGAATGTTAGTCAGAAAAAGCATGCTGTGGCATATAACATTTGTGAATGTGTAAAGCGTGGCTGATGAAAATGCTAGTCAGAAGCAGCATGTCATAGTTTAAAACATTTGTGAAACTAAATGACATCAAACTGGGCAGCAAGACAGCAAATACAGATACTAAAGCTGGTAAGGGATGAGAAATGAATTACCTCATGGGTACAATGTACACTATACAGGTGATGGTTAGACTAAAAGTCCAGACTTCAGCACTATGTACTATATCCATGTAATAATCTGCACTTGTAATCCCTAAATATATTTTTAAAATTTTAAACCTGCAAAGGTATAAGTACTTTCTGAAACCATCAAAAGATAATTATATGCCTCAAAATATTTCCAATGTAAACAAACCTAGTTGAACTGTATTTTATCACTTAACCTTATATTGGAGGCATTATCCCCAGAGTGCTATATATAATACTTTGAAAGCATTCTATACAGCTGCATAATGTTTCAGTGAATTGCTACACCATGACCATGCTTCCTTTGAACAATTCCCTTTTATTAGATATTTAACTTATTCAACTTAGGCTTTCAACTCCATGGCAACTATTCTCTGTGTGGAAATATCACGTGTGTGTGTGTGTGTGTGTGTGTGTGTGTGTCCATGTCCATACAGGTGTATATACACACATCTACGTTTCAAAGAATGGTTTTATAAAAGCAACAGAAATACAAACTGCAAAGATTAGGAAATTTAAGTTCACTAGTGACTTCTCCTAAACTCACTTAGTCTTGATCTTTCTTTTCTTCCTCACACAACACTCCTTTCTCAGCAATCAAGAAAAAAAAAATCCTAGGAAAAAATCCATTCTCTAATTAATGTGCTGAAGACAATAGTATATGCATCATTCCTTTGTATTCCTTTGTTGTGGGTGGAAAACAAAGATCATTCTCAGGACCCCCATAGCCTAAACAACCACCAGAGCCTAAATAAGCTAGGCTTTAAGAAGGAGTCACTTACTGACCCAACGTGCTGTCACAGCTCCAAAAGCCCTCAAACTCCAAGGCACCAGCAACATCTACAATGGGTCAGCTGCATTTTAACTTTGAGGTAATTCTAGAAGTTGGCACGGTGGTAAACAGATTTTCAATTCTGTCAAGATACAAAACTGAAAGAGCTGATATATTAAATATATAATTTATCACACTTCTACAGCTAATTAAAACAACATGTTTTTCTATACACATATACAGGGAGGCTATTTCCTGGACAAGGATTTACATTTTTCTTTTAATATGACAGTATGTAACACATTGAGGTATTCAACTAACTTTTTAATGGCTGATTTCAAGGACTAGTGATTGCCTTATCCGGCACATTCCAGCTTTTGAATGCCTAGTGATTTACACTACCATGATTGCAGTGAAATGTTCACTATCAAGGACATGATATAAGAAGCAAAGGAGAGGAATGAGAGTGGGGAGACAAACACATGGGCAAATAACAAACCACAGCGTAAGGTGATCAGTGGTGCAAGAGAACTAACCACATATGGAGTCTACAGGTGGCAGAGGTGGAAGACAAGAGGTGAGTGGTGAGAAGAGTTTGAAATGTTCCAAGAGGAAAAAAGGTACCACAGATAATTTAACAGCCTGGGCAAATGCATGGAAGCAAAAGCACCAGGGTGAAGGTAGGGAAGAAGTTGCCTAAATCAGGGGTTCCCAACCCCCAAGCCATAGACCTGTACCGTCCATGGCCTGTTACTAACCAGGCCACACAGCAGGAGGTGAGCAGAAGCCTAAGCTCCACCTCCTGCCAGTTCAGTAGTGGCATGAGATTCTCATAGGTGCACAAATCTTATTGTTAGCCATGCAGGTAAGAGATCTAGGTTGCACACTCCTGATGATAATTCAATGCCTGATGATCTAAGGTGGAACAGCTTCATCCCAAAACGATCCGCAGCCCGATCCTCCCACACCATCCATGGAAAAACTGTCTTCTACAAAATCAGTGCCTGGTGCTAAAAAGGTACGGGACTGATGGTATAAACGGAAAGGAAGACTCATGTAGGAAGTCAAGGTAAATGAAGCTAGAGAGAGAAGGTAGCATTGAATGACAACTTGCCTCAAAGCCACACAAAGAAATTGAGCAGTTTACAATTCCAGGAAACATGAGAGCTTTTGAGCAGGCAACCTCACGAACCAAAAACAAAGAAAGAAAGAAATACTGCCACAGATTCCTAAGCTGGCCACCCCTAACTGGGTTCATCTCATCATTTCTGGTATGTTCCAAGGCCAGAGAGAGTGCTGCCCTCTCCTCTAATTCCATGGGTGCACCAGAGCATGCATAGTTCACCCATGCACTTCATTCACATCCTCCTTCCCTATGGACAGTGAACTCTAGAAAAGAGCAGGAATAAGCCAATAATATCAACAAATGGCAACAGAAGAATAGGTACATATGCTGGGTGCTTCAAGCATAAAACAACCCAAACAGCTTTGCTTATCAGTCTAGGTTTCAATACAACATTTGTATAATTTTTAAACAGCAGGAAAATAAACAGACTTTTAATAGACGTTTCAGTCACCTTATCTAGCTGCCTAACCACAGAAAAAATTGCAAGTGAAAAACATTTCAGCTAAAAAAAAAAAACAGAGGCAGTTTAGCATTTTCTTTTAAATTGTAAAAGATAAACATGTAGTATATATTTAAGATTTTTCACCAAAAAGAATAAGTTAGATGCTAATTTTTAGGTAAAGATACATTCTAATCATCATTCTTTTATCATATAGCCCCATCTTCTCCATCACCATCAACTCTCTTGTTTTGCTGTTAAACATGAAAAATCTTTTCCCAGAAAATGACAGGCTAAGAGTCAGGAAATACTTCCTGATCCTGTAGTTACAGGATGTGCCACCAGTCAAAATGATCTATGGTGTTTCAAGTTATTTCAGTATGAAAGAGCCACTGCACTGACCTAAAGAAAAGAGCAACGTACAAGTGACTCATTTCCCCCAGTGGCATGGCAGCTCCCAGACATCCTAGACCAAGTCACTTTCCCCTTTGCAGCCTTTCTGTTAAGGAGAAACTTTCCAGTTTCAATAGAGAAATGCTCATTCACCAATAGAAGACACTGTTGTCTAAAGATGCAATTACCCAATGCTCTATTATAGTTACGCTCCCATATATGAGTGCAAAAGGAGAATAGGGCAGAAAATCCCCAAAAGAAGTTGGAATTGGAATTGTATGCTCCCAGTGAGCAAAAACCTCACTGCACATCACAATCTAACAATGATAATGTTTATTCACTTTCAATTTTGCAAGCAACTTAGACACAGAGGCAAATGGCTGAAGTAACATTCAAGTTCCCAATGATGTAAATAATTTGCTTCGGGCCACGGAATATTCTCCATTATCAGTTTGGAAACCTGTAAAAACCTTAAGCCATCATAAAACTTCTCTGATTTTTCTAATCAACTCTGAAAAATCCCCAGAGGTCACTAGAAGTCCTTAACATATTAGAATGGAAAGAAAGATTGTTGAAAAAGCTACAATCATCATTTCTATAAAATATTTAACCTCAAACCCTTGAGACGACTTAATCAAACCAATCCATTTATAAATTTTGCAAGCTATACAAACTGAAATCAGAACTGCTTTCCAAAAGAAAACTCTGGGCCAATTTATGATGGCCCACATCAAAATAAACTTCCTAGGCAAATAAGGACACAGGAGAAAGCAGTCTTCTCTATGTGTTGGTAGAACCTTAGCATAGCCCATTCACTTTAGAAAAGTTATACTGAAGAGAGTCTACTGTGAGGAAGGGTAATTACAATCATGAGTATCGCGCATTAAGTATTAATTACTTTACATGGAATTGTCATATAATTGTCTCAACACTAAAGAGAAAATGATTTGTACTGGGTATAATAAAGTAGCAAAAAAAAAAGAACTAAGCATTATGATATATGGAAATAAATGCAAATCTGTTTCATTACTTCTATTACATGAGTCAGAATTCAACCCTGAATTGGTTTTATAGAAACTACTACAATCCTTACCTAATCCCTACATTCATGATGTCTTTACTTTTTTATGATACATGATCTCCCCAAGTTGCACAGGCTGGTCTCAAACTCCTGGGCTCAAGCAATCCTCCCACTTCTGCTTCCCAAGTAGCTGGGATTACAGGCGTGAGCCACTATGCCCAGCCATGATCTTGTTTTTTAACTAAACATGGAACGTAAGTGAAAACAGTGAATGAAAGGGGGAAAAAAATCTATGAAAGATATCTATCCACTCTGATAAATTTCTTTAAACAAGAAGCTTGAGCTTCTTATTACTCACTTAACATCATCCTCACAGTCACATGACCTTAGTTTATTAATTTCCAGGAATAAAACTGGAGAATACTGTAGAGAAGGATTCTTAACAGAAAACCTGCCTGAGTTAATCCTCTAGACAGAGAAAAAATAAGGCCTTCATGATTGTAAATGTCAAGAGATATTTACAAGACATTTACTAGTCAGTGATCTAGTAAATTTTTAATTTGAGGCAACAGAAATTTCTTTTTTTAAAAAGAAAGATAAAAAAGGCAACCAGGCACACAGTGGCTCATGCTTGTTATCTCAGCACTTTGCGGGGCTGAGGCAGGAGAATTGCCTGAGCCTGGGAGTTCAAGATCCGCGAGAGCAATAGCAAGACCTGTGTCTACAGAAAAACTTTTTAAAAAAAATTAACCAAGTGTGATGGTGCATGCCTTTGGTCCCAGCTACTTGGGAGGCTGAGGTAGGAAGATCACTTGGGCCTCGGCAGTTGAGGCTGCAGTGAGCCATGATCACCCTCTACTGCACTCCAGCATGAATGACAGAGCAAAACTCTGTCTTTAAAAAAGGGCAGCCAGGTTAAAGAAAAAGATAAATTCATATCCAGGAATGGTAAATGATTGAAAATGAAACTGCATTACATCCACTGCATCACAGCAATCTAGTGAATAAAAAAGGATATTTCACCCCACACCAGATACAAAAGGATATGGCACATGATTTTTACTGAAGGTAGTTAAATTAAGGCAAATGATTCAAGTTAAAAGACAATGTAAACAAACCCCCAGCATGTTAATTCTAAAATCTAACATCTTTAGAGAAATGAGTCTCAGCTACTTCTATAAACCTAAAACATATGTCGAGACAGAATGATTTTATCCCATGATATAAAACTGGAAGACTTTTACCAGTAAGAAGGCTAGCTTATATGAAGCAAGTCTTTACCCCTAAGTTCCAAATTCCTTTTACCTGTAAATTGCTAATTATGATGATTTCCTAATAGTATGTATTTGCCACTTGTTAAAATTTTTTTTCTATTCAGCAATTTTTTTATAATAGTTTGTTATAACAAACATCTACACACACACGAAAAAAAATCCTGAAAAGGATCACCAGCTCACCTTCATCACTTGGCGCCTGCTGTTTCACAAGAGTCATCGGGGATCTTGCCGGAGGCATACTAAGTGGATGGCGCCAACTCTTAGAGGTTTTGTTCTCTCCCTCTGTTATCTAGTTACAGTATACAAATGGAGGAGAAATACTATTACCAAAAACAAACTAAAAAAAAAACCCTACAGTTCACAATGATTTATAACTTAATGTTGAAGAAATCTTGTGGTTGTTTACCTCTTGGGGAATCAGTCCTTTAAGAAATTTAAACTTCAGGTCAAAAGAAATAGGAATCAATTCTATTGGTAATTTTACCCTGAGGTCAATTAACTCTTCTTCCACATGGTATTAAAATATAAGCTGTAGGTAGGGTAGGCTTATTAAACCTGCAATAAGCTCAGCAGTTAGCAAGTTTTCTAAAGTTCTTACAACTATTCTAAATTTAGGATTACAGTCCAGGCACATTGGCTCATGCCTGTAACCTCAGCATTTTGGGAGGCCAAAGTGGAAGGATCCCTTGAGCCCAGGAGCTTGAGACTAGCCTGTGAAACACAGGGAGACTCCATGTTTATAATTTAAAAAAAAAAAAAAAAATGACCAGGTATGGTGGCATATGCCTGTGGTCCCAGCTCCTCAGGAGGCTAAGGTGGGAGGATCACTTGGGCCCAGGAGGTCAAGGCTGTAAAGAGCCATGATCATACCCTGTCTCCAAAAATAAATAAACAAGTAAATTTAAGATTGTATTCTCATAAAAATATAGGACCATGGCTTGGTCACCTCTAAGATGTTCCCATGTTAACATTTAGCAAGGAATTTTACTTTCTATCCTTACAGAGAAGACAATCCTGCAAAGTTGAGGCGGTATACTTCTTTCTATTTAAAAATTAATCACCACTTCTGTATCACAAACATAAACAATCCAACAGGAAACCAGAAGTATTCTCTTTTTTTAATGATACATTAATGCCATGGTGAAACCACTTAAATTTTATATATGATTTTTTTTGTCCTGGGATGTACAAACTATATATTCCTTTCCCAGGTAGAAAGTCATGTGTATCCTTATACCTTCCAGCTAGGACCCATCTTTTTAAGCTTTCTTGCTTGCACAATGCAAAACTTTTAAAGGCAGCAGAAGGGGGAAGGATATCAGAGTTTGAACCCAGCAGGCTTACATCAAGAGCTGACTATGAAATAAAACAATCTTAGTCTTCTTCCCTGTAAGCTGAAGAAGCAGTGGCCAGATATAGAGAAACTAGTCTGGCCTCTGACTCCAACACATGATTCTGAGAAAATGTGTAAGAACACTGTAATAAAAGCTAGGAATGAGAAAAGAATAACAAATGCAATATAGGACGACAGCTATCAATGTTTATAATAGCTAAAAAAATAATATGGGAAATTATAACTCAGCCAAGAAGAAATATTCATCAAGACACCACACTGTTGTCATAGCTGGAGTTATAAGGGGATAAATTATATCAGGTTTCTGCTCTCAAGAAGTGGAGATTATAGAGAGGTAAGGGAATAGGTAATAAATGAATAAATCTTACTTATCAGGTACTACTGGGTAAATATGCAATAAAGGAAAATAAAGAAGGACAAAGGAATAGAAAGTGATGGGGAGGGGGCAATTTTATTGGGTAATTTATAAAGGCCTTTCTGATATGGTGATATTTGAGGGGAACTTCGAGCGCATATATACGATGATCTGGGGGAGAAGTATTTTGGGGAGCAAGTACAGCATGTAAAGTGAGAACATACTTGGTGTGTTCCAGGCACAGCATGGAGCCCAGGATGGATGGATGGATGGGTGGATGGATGAGTAGACAGAGCTTAAAAAATAATTCTTATTGAGTAGATGGGCTAATGCCAGCAGCTATCAGCATACACACAGCATTATCCTCAATACTAAAAACATTGACCAAAACTAAATAAAAATTAAATAGGGCTATATTACATCAAGGAGTTATCCAACACTGTGGTATAAGAAAAGAATGTCATGCAACTGTTCTTACAGGCAAGCCAAGCCTCTCAGCCTTCAATAGCAATGTTGGTTTCTCTGTCAATCTTTGCTCAGGGAAATGATGAAGATGAAGGTAAACAGCACTACATCCATAATCACTTTCCTTGAGAGCAAAGAATCTGAAAAGCTACTTTCAGCTCCATTCTAGTTCAAGGAATGTCACTAAATATTATTAAAGCAGGCATTTGACTCATTCATCTCTCAAAAGAATATCAGCTCAGCTACATTTAATCCATTCACGAAATTAAATTGTTAATCTTTTTCCCTTGTTTTTTTTTAAAGAAACAGGGTCTTACACTGCTACCCCGGCTAGAGCACAGTGGTAGGATCACAGCTCATTGCAGCCTTGAATTCCTGGGCTCAAGTGATCCTCCAATCTTAGCCTCCCTAGTAGCTAGGACCACAGGCCCAAGCCATTAAATTTTATTTTTATTTTTTTGTAGACGTAGGGTCTCATCCTGTTGCCCAGGCTCAACATGAATCTCTGGGCTCAAGGGATCCTCCCACCTCAGTCTCTCAAAGTTGCAGGGATTAAAGAAATGAGCCACCACATCTGACCAAAGTTGTAAATTTTGCTTACTAATATGTGAATGCTATTTTCAAACTACTCTTAGGCACCTTTTCAAAGAAAGCAGACCATATTCTTTTTCATATTTCATATTTTTAAGAGTTTATAATTCAATGAGATATACAATTCTACATAAAAAGATAAACACTATTGGGTCAAATCAGAAAACTATATTTTAAATAACATTTTAAGACTGTTGAGAAGCAGGGTATTCAAAGCTGCTGTCCTTATATGACCTCCCTTGTTCTACTCAGGGACACAAAGACCTGCTGTGAATTGAAACGAACAGGAGCCGTGTCTGTTCTGAAGCCAGTGCAACTTGTCAGCTCAATTACTCCTTCCTTATCCACTTGAATTCCCTAATTAGGTTGGATACATCCAAAAAAGAATTCTGACAATCGCTACGGATAGTCATACCTCCCCTGATCCACTCTTAAGGCTACATGGACAGTTTCTGCTGAATATGGAATATTAATACTAATATGGAATATTAATATTAATACAAGGACAATATTGTACAATTTTCCAAAAAGTCACAATGGGAAGCTAAGTAATCTAGAGGGGTCTTTTCTCAGAGGCAAAGGGCCTCTTTTGAGGAGGGGGCAGGACAAGAAAGGTCACCCTGGTCCTGGGATTCAGGGTCCATCAGCAAAGAGTAAGAAGAAAGCATGACCAGGTGAATCCTAACGCTGAAATAGAAGCTGTGGGGTGGCTGGGACCTAGCGTTATTAATATCAGCAAGAGGTAGGCAGTGCCCATCACGTAAATTCTTCCGAGACTAGTTAATAATGCAGGTGACAGAACAATTCTGTATCTTTACTGTATCAATGTCGATATGATTGTAACTTTGTACTATAGTTTTCTAAGATGGTAGTATTGGGAGAAACTGAGTAAAGGGTACAAGGAATCACTGTGCACTATTTCCCACACCGCATATGAATCTACAATTACCTCAAAATAGTTCAATTTTTTAACAAATAGAAAAATCAAGCTTTGACATGTGGCCATAAGCTCCATGTGCTAAATTATCACTCTGTGAGCCATAGCTCACTGAAGGCTTACCTCCCTGTCACTGAATATGATTTAGACCCATAAATGTAAAATGTTATTTATTTGTGCCCTAAAGGAGGATTTCAGTGCACAGCATGTTGTTTTCAAAATGTGTTCTCACCATATAATGAATATGGTAAAAATGGATATTGTCACATACACTGGGGACTTTGAAGCCATTTCTCTCTCCACTGGGGACCGCTGGGACTTCCCCAGGTTCAAGGCCATTCCCATGACTCTCCACGTCACTCTCTTCTCCCTCTGTTAACACACCATTACTCTCTGCCACTGATGAGCATGACTCAGGTGATTTTGGCCATGAAAGCTTGAGTGAGTCTGATTTCTTGGGCTTCTCATAGCCACTAGATAATGGGATGGAATCATCAGCCTCATTGGGTATAGAACATACACTTCTATATGCATAAGTGTTGTCATCCTCAGTTTTTATGTCTTCCGTTACCGATATACTTAAGCAGCTGCTTCCTGAGGATAAAAGAGAAGATGGTTAATAAATCTTGCATTGTATTATTACTAAGTAGGATCGGTAAACTATTCCCAACTGATTCTATATCTTACACACACAAAAGAAACCTCATTTGTACCCATCACATACTAGCTGTGACACTGAACAAGCCAGGTCTTCTACTTAAGTATTATGCCAGGGCTCAAAACCTGCAGATCAATGTGCAAAGAACCATGTAATGACAGAACTAATGAAATTGAGGGGTCTTAGCCAAAACCATCCAGTAATTCATCAAGTGGCTAATTAAACCTACTGTAATAGAAAGCACGATGAGGGGCTGGATGCAGTGGCTCATATGTGTAATCCTACCACTTTGGGAGGCCAAGGCAGGTGGATCACTTGAGGCCAGGAGTTCAACACCAGCCTGGCCAACATGGCTAAACCCCAGCTCTACTAAAAACATAAAAATTAGTCGGGCATGGTGGCACACACCTGTAGTCCCAGCTACTCGGGAGGCTGAGGCAAGAAAATCACTTGAACCCAGGAGGCAGAAGTTGCAGTGAGCTGAGATTGTGCTACTGCACTCCAGCCCAGGTGACAGAGAAAGACTATCTCCAAAAAAAAAAAAAAAAAGCATGACAAGGCACGATATGGGACTATAAGGAAAAGGTATAACTCTCTTCTCTGCATTTGTTGTAATTTTCTTTTTTTTTTTGAGACGGAGTTTCGCTCATTACCCAGGCTGGAGTGCAATGGCACAATCTCGGCTCACCGCAACCTCCACCTCCTGGGTTCAGGCAATTCTCCTGCCTCAGCCTCCTGAGTAGCTGGGATTACAGGCATGCGCCACCATGCCCAGCTAATTTTTTGTATTTTTAGTAGAGATGGGGTTTCACCATGTTGACCAGGATGGTCTCGATCTCTTGACCTCGTGATCCACCCGCCTCGGCCTCCCAAAGTGCTGGGATTACAGGCTTGAGCCACCACGCCCGGCCTTGTTGTAATTTTCTTCCCTACCTTCTCTTCCTTCCTATCTTGTATCCATTCATCACAACTCAATTCAAATATCACCTCTGCCAAGAAACCTTGCCTGTCCAGCTCTCATGTGGTTGAAGTTCTTCCTTGGTAAGCCAGCAACATCCTAGGCGATCTCTATAATGCTACTTACCATACTGGATTGTAATTATGAGTTTATTGCCTAGCTCTCCACTAAAACATGATCTCATTTTTTTTAAAGTTCTGTGGTGTAAACTCTATCCACCCATCTATTTCAAGAGCAAAGGCAATGAGGCTGGAGAAGCAGCAGAGGACCAGTTTAGGACAATGTGAGGACTTTCTTTTATTGTAGGTAAAATAATACTAAGAAGAAGGTAGTGACAAGACCTAAGCTTTTTTTCTTTTAAAGGATCACTATGATGGCCACCTGGAGAACTGACTAACAGGGGTGACTACAGTTGACACTCCTGAATAAGAAGGAAGCAACTGCTGCAGTCGTCCAGGCAAGAGCTATGGTACCAGGAGTCGGATTCTGGCGGAGGGGGTGGGGGTGTCTCCAGAGGAAGGATTTACAGGGTAAGAAGTATGTATGAGAGGAACACAGGAATTAGCTCAATTATGAAGAGGGCAAGAACCCCAACAAATGTGAAAGAGGCAAATCATTAAAGCAGTTTCAGAAAAATATGCTACCAAAGGGGAAGAAGGCAAAGCAGCTGAGATTTTTAGACAATGGTTTTAGTAAAGAAGAGAAGTCAGGAAACTATACATGCTATTGTTGTTCTTAAAACATTGATCTTTATTTTCTTTTTAAAATTAAGTCAAAAGCTAAGAATCTACAAAGAATTATCTGTAATTGATTTTCTCTGCTCATTTGAATTCAAGAGAAGCCTTCCAAAAACATACATTGTAAATTGAGTCGCCCTTAAAAAAAAAAAGTCACATTTTAGAATCTACTTTTTTATTAAACCAAATAGGCATTGCTGGCTCTTTGTCTCACAATTCTGTTACATATAGCAGTGAGACTCCTGACTTTTATAACATTCCCTGGGCCTCTTGGTTGAGTTACCTTACGACTTTGAGTAGATTATTGATTAAGCTATGTGGACTGGTCAGATGCGTGTCATAATGAACATCAATTTAAGGCATCTGATCATCCACCACCTACTATTATATGTGAAACATAACTAACCATCTTCTCACCTGAAAGTCTGATATGATCAGATAAATTCTGATCCGCCTGCATGCTGCTAGCAGAGGCCTCTTCTTCTGAAGGTACTTCTGTGTTCCTCAGCTTCGCTGCTTCTTGAGGCTTTTCACTGACCTTGAGGTCATCTGTGCTTGAGTCAGCGTCAGGGACCTCTGCCCCACTGACTTCAGCTGACACTTCCTCTTCCTCCTCAGCCTTAGGCCTTTTAGAGGTAGACCTAGCACACTGGAAGCTGTCAACAAGAGAAGCAGCAGTCAGAGTGGAATGCTTGCAATGGATATGAAAAACACATCCCAATAAAAATGTCATTGTCACTTGCTTAAAGAAGGAAAGAACTGACATTGTTAATCACTACAAGTCAGTGTTCACGACTGAAAGATTAACTTTGCAATCAAAATCTTAAGAACAAGTTTTATAACAAATTTTAAAATTCACACAACTGTAAATAATTATTAAACATTTTGAAAAAGAGCCACTGCAAAAATGTAGCAACATTTTAAAAGTCTGAAAATAAAAATAAGGTAAAAAATGTTGAAATGAGAGAGAAATAAAATCAATAAATAAAAAATTTAGATAATTAAGAAAATAAATTTAAAAATCAAGATATCCTGTAAGGCTAGTGCTAAAATCTAAGTAAATTATTTACATTTCAAGGTGAACTACTGACTACTTTTCATTGAGTTTTGTATAATTGTCAGGTATGTATTAAAATAGTTCAAATTAAATGCCAATTCATCAATAGAGAAATTATTTAAAAACAGAACAGGCTAACTGAAGAGAGAGAGACAGAGAGAGAGGAGAGAGAGGAGAGAGGGAGAGAGAGAGAGAGCGAGAGAGAGAGAGAGAGAGCGCGCGTGCGCTTCCTAAAGACATTGTCTCACTATATTGCCCAGGCTGGTCTTGAACTCCTGGCCTCAAGTGATCCTCCCTCACTGGCCTCCCAAAGTGCTGAGACAACAGGCATAAGCCACCACATACAGCCTAATTTTATGTATTTAACATTGTATATCAATGAACTATTTTCAGAGTGAACACAATTTTTATCTTCTTCCTCTCTATATTCCAGCAAGTCACTTGATAGCTTTGGCATATATGCTTTTTACATATGAAACAAACATTCCTAACAATTAGAAACAACTACAAATAAACTCAAAGCAACAGTGTCCAAAACACCCCCATATGTATTACAAACACACAAGAAACTGCCACAGGACTAAGCACTGTAGGAAGTCAGGGAGGGCAGAGAAGAGGGTGGCCAGCAATAATTTATATAAATTAGCTTTCACTGCAGCTGATGGCAGTAACAGTAGTAACATCACTGTCATCACGGTGCATGCAAATCCATGCACTGGCTGGTGTGGGAAAATCTCAACATGTGAAAAAAAGAAGGCTGACATGTGCTTGAGACATCAGTGAATCATTCCCTTCATCAGAATTCCCTAAATGGGGTATTTCCAAAGGGAGATCAATAATCTCTAAATATCAACCCACAAGCTGAGCACATTAAACAAGCCCATAGTCAGACTTTCTAAGTAAGTGAGCAAGTTCCACTGATTATGTAAACCTACGGACAGGCATTTTGATCTGTTCAGATGTCATAAATCTATGTTCTCTATCAACCCAAAAGGCCCTCTGTGGTTAATAACTAGGAAACCAAGTCATACACCTAATGAAAATACTGTGTTTTCCATCCATTAAAGAACAATTCTCAAGATGTTCTCCTGGTGTGCATTCTGAACTCAGGATTGGATACTGCCTCCTTCCAACGCTGGTTTCTTTCGTGCTGTGAATTAACACATTTATCAAAGACACTACTGTTCAAATCAATATTTCTCAAATTTTCTTGAATGTAACCCACAATGAGTTATACATTTCAGATAGTGACACTACATACACACATGCACATACTTACACACGTCATGAGTATTTGCCCTTACCACAGAAGAATCACTGTAATAGTTTTTATTCTATTTTACCACCTAATTTTAAAACAGTCTTGATCTACTAAACTGATGTGAAAACAAACACTTTGAAAATGATTGCAGTAAACGACAGGGCTAAATATCAACACCTGAGTTAGTTCTGCACCTCAGGTCTGTCTCTTACACAACGCTGAAGTGTGACTCCATGTTCCTAAGGTTCCTGCACTCACTACAACTCTACATTAGCAGAAAATAAATATCAGGAAAAAGAACAGAGAGAAAATAAGCATCGTAAGTCTGGGCAAAGATGAAAAATTACCATGTTATTGAGTTAATATCAAAAAAAGTGGAAACAAGCTATAGGGGATTAGTTAGATACATGCAAGCATTAAAAATTATGTTGCAGCAAATCAGTCAGTTACATAAAAAAACACTCAAAACTGATCATCAGATTGTTAATAGAGCATGGCCCCAATTTTGGAAAGATATATACTATAAAATATATAATAAATATATAGGTAAAGGATATATACAAAATGTTAACACTGGTTATCTCTGGATAGTGAGGTTATGGGTGATATGGGATTCCTTCAATATTCTTTTCCTTATTTTACAAATTTCCTCCAATGCACAAATATTACTTTTATAATCTGAAAGAAAAACAATGAGTAATATTGAAAAGGAAAATTTAACATTAAATTGGAAAACATAAGAGCCTTAAAAGGTAGCCTAAGGACCTGAGCAACACAACACACATCCTATTCAATAGGTTTTAAAACAACAAGATGCCCACAGCAGATCTAAAAGCTTTTGAAATGGCCCTGGCCACAAAGATGGAACGGAGAATAAAGTTCACAAGGATAAGCATGTTACAGAAACGCCATATTGCAGTGTTTTATATCTTATAAAAGAATAAAACCAAGTGCATAAAATGTGGTAAAATATAAACATCCAGATGAGAGTAGTACCTCAGATGTGGGACAAATGAAGAAGATAATCACTAAAGTCAAAAAGAAAAATGGTGGCAAAATGAAAAAGTGGAAAATCAAGTTACTGATTAAAACATAAAAATACACAGAAAGGAACAATACAACCATAAAAGACATTAGTGTAAGTGGTCTAATAAGTTCTATATTGTTCTATTTGCCATGTAGAGCAACTTCAGGAATATTCTCAAACAAAATAAATATACATCTCTTCCTACATTATATTTATTACACATCTAAGAGTTAAAAATAATTTGTCTCACATTTTCAGGAAGGTATTAAGTAAAGTTATGATTAATAAATTGAAAAAGCAAGTAAATCGCCTTTGAGAATACCACATCCAATGACCCATTTGAATTGAGAAAACACTATAGGCAAGGGGGGTCAGTAGGGTGAGGGGTCATTACCTCCGGGATGCTTTTCTTACTTTCCTCCTCCTCTGCAGCCATGCTTTTACTTCAGGGGTGGATGCTGGAGTAGGCTTCGTGTGATCAATGGTGTATATATCCTTTCCTTGTTTCCAAAGCTGATATCTGTCTGGCTGAAATTTCCTCACAAAGATATCCATTGAAATTTTCACCATGTCTTTTCTGCAAGTGCACTGAAACACATAATAGAGGATAATGTGTTACATTATCAAACATCCAGTGGATAATAAACCCTATTTCTTTGAAACAGAGATGAGAATCTATACATTCACATTTATAAGCAGGAAAATAAGATGGGAAAATGATTTGTGGACCTCACAGGAAACTATATACCAAGAAAAACTAAAAGGAAAGAGTACTCATTTGGAAGCATGCCTGCAACAGAAAGATTATCCGCCCATCACAATGATGTGTCAATGAACTGTGCACTGAAAGGTCTGTAAAGCTGAAAACCTGGGATGTCAAAAATAAAACAACCCAATTAATGAATGATTAGAATACTTTAACCAATGAGTTGAGAAAAATTTACTCTAAGATATATTTTGTTATATTCATGGTTATTAAGAAACCCTCACAAGGTAACCCAAAATTAGAAGCAAATCAATAGCCTTTTCTACATCACATCACATATAACATCCAACACCATCATCAACAACAACACACATATCCACTAAAATGAAGACATAGGGTAAAAGTGAGAAGTTCAAAGAAAAATTACTTCGAATCTACTATGCCTTTAATTCTTACAGTTATCAGTAACATCTTATTAAGCAAGTTTTCTATAAAGACTTCACAAAAAGTTTTATTAGGTCTAGGCCAACACTATGCAACAGGGAAGTTATCATTCAAATGGTGGTGCATAAATAATCCCAAAGATTTAACTGATATACGTTGACAATCTCTAACATACCTGGTAACAGACTGACTGAACAGTTCTGACACAATAAGACTTTCGACATCTTGGTGATACAATTATCATCTCCATACAAATTAATTCCAAAGTCTTAATAATATCTAAACCCAAACTCCCTCCACAGAGTTCTCATCCTAATGGCCATTACATTCAAAATACCTAAAATTAATGTCTTCAACTTCAAACCATACTCTGTCACTATGATACCACAGTTCTATTCTCCTACATTCATAGTCCACATTTCCTAGATACTCACTACTCCTTCAACCCTAAAAGTTCAGCCTGTCTCCATGTACACTGTCTCCTGTCTCGATTCCTTCTGCCAGAATCCTTATAGCTACGCTGCCAGGCCTTGAAACCTAGCATAACAAGGCTAATGTCCCTGCCTGTAGTCTCTCCTAACATCAATCCATTGTTATAGCTGTTACTTTCATCTCCCCCAAATATCTTACAATCTTTCATTCCTATGTTCAATAAGGCGTAATCACCCTGCTTTTCCTTTAGAATAAGATCTAAACTATGAGCCTGGCATTAAGGGCTCCAAGATTTTACTCCACCAGAGAGATTTTCAGGTTTCACTCCCACAGTAAGTCAACATGAATATTCTTTTCAAGTCATGGGAGCCCAAATGCCCCATACGCTTCGTTACTTCCATATTTTCCTCCTACCACACCACTTTCCTGCATACTAGTCTGCTATCCAGCAAAACCTCATCCTCAGCTCTGAATATAAATTGTATCGATTGTTCCTCTGAACCTAATACTATTTATCTACATCACTGCTTTCTATTATTGGTTACGCATAGTGAGGGTTCTAAGTTACCTTGCTACAATTATCTTGCCATTGGAATATAAAAAATGAGGACCCTGAGAAATTAAAAGATATTTTAATTTAAGATGTAATCTTTTGACTAAAGGGGGAAAAAAAGCTTGGACTTATAACCAGAAACTTTCTTAAAGTGTTGCTAATGTTGCTTCGCAAAGAAAAACTAAACAGTGAACAAGAGTGATGCTCCCCACTTTGAAGAGCTAATTTAGGCCTGATCATGATTACAACTGTAACATCCCTAGGGCAGATAAGCTGGAGAGGTACAGAATACTATTTCTGAGGAATATGTCTCAGAAAAAAAACCTTTGACCTGATTAATATTCATCTTGTTTGCTGAGATGATGCCATGAAGTCTAAATAGAAACAGCAGATAAGCCATGGTCAAAGAGGAACGTGCTCAGAGACTGGAGGACGGTGTTGCTGGAAAAACTTGCTAAACAGATTAGGCATGTGACTCATGGATCCAACCAACCACGTCAGCAGAAGTCAGGAAAAGAGTTGTGGTTATCCAAGAGAGATCTGTGTGAGACCGTCTTGCTTGATGCTTGGATGTCCATGAAATGCATAGAAGACTGACAAGGATTTTAAGGGTTTATACCAGCAGAAATGCTGCCAGCCTGAACCTAGAGGAACAGAGACAGGAAAAAATGAAGCAATGACTCCAAGAACAGAGCCACAGATGCAGAATGACTGAGTGGACAAACCTCATTGGGCTGTTACAGCAGCCCTAACAAACTACCCTTTAGGAGGTGCAGAAACATGCTACTATGCATCTTAAGATTTCTTCAGGATTAAATCGACCAGGAAACCCACCTATATTAAATTTTTCTAAATAACCTAAACCCAACAATTACAATCTCAGTAATGGTATAAAAGATAACATAAAAAGGTAAGATTATACCTTTAGAGTTTATTTGGTAGTATTATGCAATGGAAGATCAGGAAAAGATAACACCACATCAATTTGCTAGGAAACTGTAAGTCCCATGATGCAAATAGTGCTTAAAAGACTGGATTCAAACTCCAGCTTCAACAATGACAAGCTATGAAACCTTGAGCAACTTATTTGACTTCTCCATGCCTCAGTTCCCCCATCTAAAAAACTGCAAGTAACAACGGTAACTAACTATCCTCATGGGACTGATAATAGAATCTAACTTTGTGTTCTTATAAAATGTTGCTGAAAATGCTATATGAGTGCCTATTTTTAAAAGCCCCAATATGGCTTATATAAATTGCTTTTTGGTAATCCGACCACAAGAACACAGAGGTTTCTAGTGTTATCTTATTTTGCCTTACTGAAAAAGTGGAAGCAACAAAGGAAATAAGAAGACAAATGGTCTTAAGGGTCAAAGGGAAGTAAGTGCACAGTGGTTCTGAAAAATCAAACAGGAGGAGCAATCCCAGACTTCAGGAGGACTGAGAAAACCCAAGAGGACCAGGCCATTGTTGTGGGAGAGGGGAAAGCAGTATACCTCAAGCTCCTGTTTGCATAATATGTGGCAACCAGACTCAACTCCATGGCTTCACATCTAGAGCAAACTGAAACTGGAGGCCCAGTAGATGTAAGGCATTAATGAGAGGAAATACCCATAACAAGAATTAATACTACCCAGGTGCCAAAGGTAGGATGCTGTAAGGTAAAATAAGATAGAGGCAAGGGTTCAACTCATGTGACTTCTTTGTTCTCCATTGTGTTTTAAAAAAAAGCAAAATAGGCCCCCTTTTAACAGAAGAGCTTGGTATTACATGGCAACATGCACGTGGTTTGGGGAGGCCAAGGCAGGTGGATGGCTTGATCCCAGTAGTTCTAGACCAGCCTGGGGAACGTCAAAACCCCATCTCTACCAAAAATACAAAAAATAGTCTCATAACCCAGTCTCAAAAATAAATAAGCCCAAATGAAACACATATTGTCATCTTGTGGTGATGCATGAGTACATACTATATCCTTAGACCTATCCTGTCCTATCCTATCCTTTAGATCTAAAATGCTGTCCTTTAGAATAGCCACCAAAAACATATTTACCAAAAAAAATAGTTTATACCAAAAAAAACCAAATGAACAACATATTTGTTGCTATTTCCTCAAAGAAATGTGAATGAATAATTTAAAAAGCAAAACTTAGTTTTAAACACCCTAAATTTTAAAATAAAACTCTCACCTCCTCTCCCCCAAAAATGTTATTGCTTTTAAAGGTTATCAGCTAATTATCTTTGAGGCACAATCAAATTACATGAGATCAAAACTACAGTATGAAAAAGGCATCTATTCTAGATTCTATCCAACACAAACCAAAAGGGCCTGACATCTCCCAATATATAAGGTATAAAAACATGAGGCTGTGTATAAAACTTAAAAATGCAAAATGTTCAATGAAATAGCAATTCACTGGCTTTAAGAACACAAGTTTATGTTTTTAACACAAGTTGCCACTGAATAGTATCATATATAATATTATGAACAAATCGAAGAGAGACATTCTACATTTCATTGCTTTCTAACAACCCTAACGTTAGTGAAGACATTAAGAATTAAGAATGTATTATTAAACAATCATTTCTAATTTATATTATGATATCATAATTCATAATTATTCATTATTTCTATATTAAGAAGTAACAAAGCACTGCTAAGTGTTAGGCATCAAAGTAACCTCTTATTTAACAAAGAATATGTCTGCTGGTGGTAACTAGTAGGGCCAAAATCATTAATTAGGCCTGACATATAATTGTATTCTAAATCCTCAGACTACACTCTCATAGTCACATAGATCTGTGCAAGTTCAGATACTTTAGTCTCAAAAAAAAAAGTATGAAACCATAACTTAAATTTTTTTTTTTTTTTTGAGACAAGGTTCCGCATTGTCAGCCAGGCTGTAGTGCAGTGGCACCATCTCGTCTCACTGTAACCTCTCCCGCCTGGGTTCAAGCAATTCTCCTGCCGCAGCCAATGAAGTAGCTGGGATCACAGGCATGTGCCACCACACTCAGCTAATTTTTGTATTTTTAGTAGAGATGGGATTTCGGTATGTTAGCCAACATGCTCTCGAACTCCTGACCTCGAGTGATCCACCTGCCTCGCCCAAAGTGCTGAGATTATAGGCATGAGCCACTGCACCCAGCCCTGAATTTCTTATTCTAATTTTAATAAACCATTATTGTAAATTATCTCAGATACCTTGCCCCATCTGACTTTATACACCAGTCTATTCTTAACCATGAGAGTATACACAGTGTCTGTCTTATAGAGAAGTGTATTTTAAGTGCCTAGAAAATAAGTCTCTTAAAAATATTTGTTAAATAACCTTTAAAAAAATACATGTGAGGAGACAGAGATAGGCTCAGAGGACTCACATTAATTACTTCAAGGTCACATACCTAATAAGTAACAGAGACTATGGTAGATTCAAATCTAGCACTCCTACATTCTTAGCTAATCCACTGTGGAAATTCCAAAAGAAAACCACATTTAATACATTTAATATGTTTCTTCATTTAAATGGCCATATTTTTCCATCTCAATCTTCTTTATCTATGACCCAGAACCAAACTGAAATTGTAGCTGAGAATAAACGCCCGGGACTCATTACATTTGCCTTCTATGCATGATATCATGCTGTGTTGACAGAGTTTAACCAGCCTAGCTAACAATTTTCCAAAATAACTTTCCTCCCCCTCTCCTACTTCTAATAGGTTCAGACTAATTTCTCTGGAATATTTGCAGGCTTCACTGTGCCAGGATATGTCTCCCTTCTAAAGTAAGGCAATTATAAAGCAATTTAAGGTATGGGACTAGAAACTCAATCTTTCTGACCCATGAGAGCACTGTTCAAATAGACAAAGAAAAACTATGCAAAAAGAAGGGAAATGGATTCAAATAGTTTGCTCCAGGGTCTCCAAAAGATTCTGTAGAAATTATTTTTAGAATTTCTGCTTCTCAACACTTACCAAATATCTGATAGAAAGGTTGTGGAAGTTCACAGTTACAGATATTAAACAATCCACTCCTGCTGTGTCATGTAAAACAGCATGAAATTGAACTCTTTAGTACTCAGGGGAAGATAAAGTTATTTTGTTCTGAATTCATGCACTCCATGTCACACTTTATATGGACGATAAATCTGAGGAAGATCAGATAAAAATAGGGCTCTGCACACTCTTAGAGATCTAAATTCTTTATGAACGTAAATATTTGTATGAGTCTGTATGATCAAATATGAAAGCAGAGAGGCCGGGCGTGGTAGCTCATGCCTGTAATCCCAGCACTTTCAGAGGCTGAGGCAGGCAGATCACCTGAAATCAGTAGTTCCAGACCAGCCTGGCCAACATGGTGAAATTCCATCTCTACTAAAAATATAAAAATTAGTCAGGCATGGCAGCACATGTCTATAATCTCAGCTACTCAGGAGAACTGCTTGAACCCGAGGTGGAGGTTACAGTGAGTGGAGATCATATCACTGCATTCCAGTCTGGGCAACAGAGCAAGACCCTGTCTCCAAAAAAAAAAAAAAAAAAAAAAGGTGGGGGTAGACAGAAGTGGCATGGATGCATATTGTTGTATATAATCCTTCTCCTAAATGTTTTTATTAAAATGTTCAGATACACTGATTTCCTTGTTGGAGAGTCTTTCAGTTATTTCTTTTTAAAAGTCTAAGTTAAGGTAATTAGAAGGCATCCTGAACCCAGAATGATTCTTAGGAAGTAAGTCATCCACTTGAATCATCATATTCTAATTCATGGATAAGAAACTGAAGCACAAAAATGCTAACTGACTTGTCAGATGTCACAAGGATAGCAAACAGGAGGGAAAAGGAGTTTAAGTGATGTGAGATTCAGTATCCTACCCATCAGCCTTTTGGGTTTTCAATTTTGTAACCACTGAGTATACAGGAACATAATGAGTAATTTAAGGGTCTGAATGTCGAACTAGCTGTCTTACAGGCTTCAAAATGCTGGCCGCATTAAGTACCATCTGACTGATGTTGAAGACATTTACCTTTTTCTACTTATGCTAAATATGAGATAAACACAGCATCTCCTACCCTCTTCCATCTTTTGTGCACAAGTCAAACACTAGTAGGAATGTAAGTAGATATTAATGAGAAAATAATGTTTTAAAAGAAGGGAAGTGGGGGATGTTAATAAGTAGAAAAAAATTTTAAAGTAGCTATGCATGCATAATAAAATTCCCAGAATAAGCTCTAGATAGTATATCAAGGGTACTCTCACCTGGGAGAAACAAAAATAACAATTTTCAAATATATTTTAGGTTACCATATTTTTAAATGCTATATGTCACACTAATTTTGAATGTAAGTCTCTGGAAAAATGAAACCTTGATTTATTTAGCAGCCATGCTATAAACACTAACCTGCACTCCATGTACTCTGATTATATGTCACCTGAAAACTCTATGGTATTGTTTCTAAAGTGGTAAAATACCTACTGAAAGCTAACTAGACCAAGAGAGTAACGCTTTTAGTCTATTTTTGATTTTCTAATATTAACAATATGGTCAGGGGCTGGGTACAGAGGGGCTCACACCTGTAATCCTAGCATTTTGGAAGGATGACACAAGAAGATTGCTTGAGGTCAGCAGTTCAAGACTAGCTGGGACAACGAACCAAGACCCCATAACTGGGGCAAAAAATAACAGTAGTAATTTAACACTAAATAAGAAAAAGAAAACAACTAATTTTTCTGAAATAAAAATTTGACAATTCAATGATAAAACATACTTTTCAGCCAAACTTCTCAATAAAAATAGTAGTACCATAAGTAAATAATTTAGCAACTCAGATTCGCTTTACCTGGCAATACCTGCCTTATCTCTCAAGTGTGAGACTATGTCTGTCACTGTTAATATATTTTTTGCTATTAATTTCATGAAATGATCTAAAGTGGACAAAAGACAGATGTATTAAACTTGAATCAGAAAAAAGAACAAGCAGAAGATAGAAAACTACACAATGCATTTAAGTGTTCTTACAGTTTCTCTCTAGCCAAATTTAAACAACATCAGGCAGGAAGAATATGGAGAAACATGTCTTGAAAGAAGATTCACTATTATTCTAATAAATCAAAATGAGAAGAACAGGATTTAAATCAGTTTAAACCCAACAGGTATCCAACACGCAGAACTAACTCCCATGACTTACCATTAGCTGTCTAACACGAGACTCACAACTAGCAAAACAAAGCTACATTAAACCAATCTGTGACATACTAAGAATAAAGCATGCCAACAATTTGGCAACACATACCAGAATGCTTAAAGTATTTAAGTCTTGGCTGGGCGCAGTGGCTCACACTTGTAATCCCAGCACTCTGGGAGGCCGAGGCGGGTGAATCACGAGGTCAAGAGATCGACACCATCCTGGCCAACATGGTAAAACCCCGTCTCTACTAAAAATACAAACATTAGCTGGGCATGGTGGCACACGCCTGTAGTCCCAGCTACTCGGGAGGCTGAGGCAGGAGAACTGCTTGAACCCAGGAGGCGGAGGTTGCAGTGAGCCAAGATTGTGCCACTGCACTCCAGCCTGGCGCCTGGCGATGGAGCGAGACTCTGTCTCAAACAAAAAAAAACTTTAACAATCCCAGCACTTTGGGAGGCCGAGGCGGGTGGATCACGAGGTCAAGAGATCAAGACCATCCTGGTCAACATGGTGAAACCCCGTCTCTACTAATAACAAAAAATTAGCTGGGCATGGTGGCGCGTGCCTGTAATCCCAGCTACTCAGGAGGCTGAGGCAGGAGAATTGCCTGAACCCAGGAGGCGGAGGTTGCAGTGAGCCGAGATCGCGCCATTGCACTCCAGCCTGGGTAACGAGCGAAACTCCGTCTCAAAAAAAAAAAAAAAAAAAAAATTTAACAGTCTTAAAATATGAATAACCTATGACCACAATTGTTGAGATTTTCCTAAGGAGATAATTTTGAATTAATAGACCAACTTAATTTTAACAATACACAGCTCATCTGTGTTTATTGAACATCTTAAAATAAGAAAAAACATTTTCTGCTACTCCTTCAAAAAATTATGGTACAGCCAAGTAAATTAATTTTATGGGAGAATATTTAGTCATATGGAAATGCATTACCATTACGTAGAGAAAACAGGTGAGTGTATTTCTATTTTCACATACATATATCTATAACATAGATTTTTTATACATATATTTACATACACATACACACGCAAACACACACACACAGCTATTTTCACAAAATAGAAAATGGCTCCCCGCTACATAGATGGAGCAAGTAAGAGATCAAGGTCTCTCTCTTGATCTCTCACTCTCACTCTTGATCTTTCTATATTTATCTCAAACCAAAGGTGTTTTACTTCATACCCATTGTTATTTTCCCTTTAGATTATTTACCATAATGTGTAATCATATTTTGTGTATTTTTTTAATCTCAGTTGTTTCCAACACTACAACCTATACTTGGTGAAGATAGGCATCAGGTCTGTTTTACCACTGAGTATCTGTCATCAGTACATAGTGCATGCTCCATAAATATTAGCTGAATGATGGCTAACCCACCAGAGTAATGCCAGCAATGTAAGAAACAAGACTGTCAGGCACAGTGGCTCATGCCTGTAATCCCAGCACTCTAGGAGACCAAGGTTAGCAGATCACCTGAGGTCAGGAATGCGAGACCAGCCTGGCCAACAGAGTGAAACCCCGTCCCTACTAAAAATACAAAAATTAGCCAGGTGTAGTGGCACACACCTGTAATTTCAGCTACCCTGGAGGCTTAGGCAGGAGAATCGCTTGAACCCAGGAGGCAAAGGTTGCAGTGAGCAGAGATCGCGCCATTGCACTCCAGCCTGGGTGACAGAGCAAGACTCCGTCTCAAAAAAAAAAAAGAAAGAAATGACAAAAATGAAAATTAAAATTGAATGTTGACTCACCATATTTGAATTATTCAGTAACTTCCCTCATTTCTATTTACGTAAGTTATTTTAAAATTAAATTACCTGATCATTGTGTAGAACCTTTGATTAGATGACCTTAAAGTATTATATTACTATGTGGGGGAAGTCTGCCTTAATTAATATTAAACATGTCACAATCGTTAAGGAGCTTTCTTTGCCCAAGAAATGATACTCATCTGCAAACTACAATACAGATTTCTAACTACACATACACGTGTCAAGAAATTGGTTAATTTGGCCGGGCGCAGTGGCTCATGCCTGTAATCCCAGCACTTTGGGAGGCCGAGGAGGGTGGATCACGAGGTCAAGAGATCGAGACCATCCTGGTCAACACGGTGAAACCCCGTCTCTACTAAAAATACAAAAAATTAGCTGGGCATGGTGGCACGTGCCTGTAATCCCAGCTACTCAGGAGGCTGAGGCAGGAGAATTGCTTAAACCCAGGAGGCGGAGGTTGCGGTGAGCCGAGATAGCGCCATTGCACTCCAGCCTGGGTAACAAGAGCGAAACTCCGTCTCAAAAAAAAAAAAAAAAGAAAAGAAAAAGAATGTGATTTGGAAGGATCAGGTGTATTTTTACTCTACAGAAATTCATTAATCAGTCTAAATGTTAGAACAGGCTACATAATAAATGCAGTTTTAATGATCTACATTTCCTCATATTCACAGGCACTTTTAATGTATTTAAATCCAAACTGGAATAAATCCAGAAAGGAATCATAAATGCAGCAGAAATCAGCCCCATGTTCTGCCAAGCAGTAAAGACCACTTTAAAACAATTTTGACCATCCCTCCATATTTCTAGTGCCAAAAAAAAAGCTCCACATTTGTATAACATATAATAATCACAGTAAAGATTATTCATCTAAAAAAAAGATTACTCATCAGTATATGTAATAAGAAATTATTACATGGCTATAGTTTCACTTATTTATTCAGATGTGGCTGCCTGTTACAATATTACAATTCATCAACTGTCACACTTTTTAAAATCTTGTTTATAAAAAAAGGAATGTGCTGTCTTCACCAGTGCATAAATATAAGCTGTGGCAGCTATCCATTAAATCAAAATGCAAAAACCTTTCCTCATGGGGTCTGAAAGACCAAATTAAAAGGCAAAAGAAAGTAGAGCAGAGGGAATGATGAAGTTAGTATATGAGTGCATCATTTCGGTTTTGGTTCATCCTACCTTCCATGAGCTGTTGCTAAGAGGAGGTACCCTGGGGGCCAGACCAGGGTTGCTGGGGCAGGGGAATACTGTTTTTTAAATAGCAATAAACAATTATCACATACCAAGTCTGCTCATACTTTGTCTTTCACTTTGTCCAAGAACACAGGAAATAAGTTGAAAATGGCTTCTAAGTCGTTTTAGCCACAAAATTATCACATCTGATCTATATAATCTCTGGCCAAGACCAAATTACAAGCCTTTCCTTCACAGTGCAAAATCATGAAGCCTATCCCACTATAAGCTTTAATTTCCCCTCTCCATGGAATATATATTGAAAAGAAAACTAAGAAGTCCAGCTCTTTAATAAAATATTATATTACATCCATCTTCAGTTCAAATTTAATACTGTGCTACAGCAATATGTCCACAGTAACAAACTATGAAGCATTCACTCTACAAATATTTTGGTGCTTAATGGGTCCCAACAGGTACAATTACAGCGACCCAGGGTCATAAGTAAGTAAACTACAAGAGGGAGGGCAGAAATCTAAAAAGTTTTCTATGTTCATCATTGGTTAAGTTTTCGTAAACTTAATGGGGCTATTTTATTCATAAGAAATCATTACTCATTATTTAATCCTTTCAAAAAATTTTACTGTAACTGATGGGGTTGAATTAAATGACGAAATTGTGTTGCATGATTTGTTCCTAAGATTTCTCTTCATTAGGATGCTTTCTGACTAAAAAGAGCATCTTGATTGTACCCTAAGCTCAGGCATGTAATTTAGGGAGGCTAGACTGGCTGAACATTCCATCCCAATGGCAACAGTGATTGGTTCAGAGATAGGCACATGGCCCAAGCGACACCAAAGGGGTTCAGTGGGAATGTGTCAGTAGGTTGTCTTCCTAGAGAAGCTAACAGTTATCTTCGCCACAACATGGGAAACAACTCCCTGAGAAAGAAATCAACAGAGCAGAATGTATGACAGGAGATGTCAGGGAGATTCTTGAAGATATGTATCAAGTAGGTAGTTCTGTATCTGGAGAATATTTATCCATAGGACCAGCTCAGGCAGAATCAATACACTTAGTATTCATCTCTAAGTATATAACACTTAAAAGAAATGTTAAAATCATCTCTGAACATAGAAAAAAAAATTTAAATAAAAACAGTTCTCCAGTCTGTTTCTGGAAATGTATCTACAGTTGAAACCAGAGCGTAACAATTTGTATTTGACATATGAAAAAATGATTTTATAGTCAGCATGGGATGGAATGGGTTATCAAGTAAAATGGTCATATGATGTGAGCCAGATATGGATGCAAAATTAACAAGACAATGAATAATGGAACAGCATATATAAGAATTTGCAAAAACAGACTGTTTACATTTCCATTTTCACATGTGTTCAAAACAATCCAAGTCAGTCAATATGCTTAGAATATCAGGCCTAAAAGTTAACAGATAAAACAACCCTATGTTCTTAATGTGGAGACTTGATACTTAGACGGCTGTTTAAACCAGCCACAATTTTAAATGTCAATTGGAACATACAAAAAGCCCTTCAATATGAAAAGTTCATACATATAAAAATGCAGGCCGGGCGCGGTGGCTCACACCTGTAATCCCAGCACTTTGGGAGGCTGAGGTGCGCAGATCACTAGGTTAAGAGATTGAGACCATCCTGGCCAACATGGTGAAACCCCATCTCCACTAAAAATACAAAAATTAGCTGGGCATGGTGGCACGCGCCTGTGGTCCCAGCTACTCGGGAGGCTGAGGCAGAAGAATCACTTGAATCCAGGAGGCAGAGGTTGCAGTGAGCCGAGATTGCACCACTGCACTCCAGCCTGGTGACAGAGCAAGACTCCATCTCAAAAAAAAAAAAAAAAAAGCAATTCTGGCTCTATGGCATTAAGAAAAAAAAAATCAAAACAGTAATTAACAATCAATCCATGCTGGGCACGGTGGCTCATACCTGTAATTTCAGCACTTTGGGAGGCCAAAGCAGGCAGATCACATGAGGTCAGAAGTTCGAGACCAGCCTGCCCAATATGGCAACACCCCGTCTCTACTACAAATACAAAAATTAGCCAGGCATGGTGGTGCACACCTGTAGTCCCAGCTACTCAAAAGGTTGAAGCGCAAGAATCATTTGAACCAGGAGATGGAGGGCGCAGTGAGCCAATATCATGCCACTGCACTCCAGCTTGGGTGACAGAGCAAGACTCTGTGTGAAAACACACAAACACACACACACACACACACAACTTAACCCAACAGAAGTAACATATGCCAATATTCTAGAACCAATATAAAAATTTTAAACACTCAATCTAAAACACTTTATTTTAAAAGACCAATATACACCAAGGTCTGTTGGGGGGTAGGTGGGGACAGCAGGGGGTGGGGAGTTGGGGAGAGATAGCATGGGGAGAAATGCCAGATATAAGCGAAGGGGAGGAAGGCAGCAATTCACACTGCCACGTATGCACCTATGCAACAATCTCGCATGTTTTTCACATGTACCCCAAAACCTAAAATGCAATTAAAAAAAAAAAAATTGAAAAAAAAAAAGACCAATATAAAATACCACCTCACTTTAATACATAGATCCAAACAGTCATTTTAATAATAAAATGACTAAAATATGACATCCTATAACAGGACAAAAACATGAAATCCTATAACCACAGTAATATAAAATTATGAAGTACCTGAAAATGAACAACATGCATCCAAAGATAATATTAAGTAACTGGCATTGAACTACAAAGGATTTTGGAAGCCTATTTCAAAAAAAACCTCGCTTTGGAATTATTCTAGTAGTTCCAATAAGGCCAGAATTCAACTACTTTCCTTTTACATTCTTCCTTTATGAAACCATAAAGTATGTGGAAACAGTCTAATTTAATTATTGTTTAACCTCAGCAACATCAGAGAATCTTGACAATCACAGTGTAGAGGTCCTCTTTCTGTGAAGACCTGACTAAGCAGAACACAAAGTTCTTACAGCAGAGGCTGCATAAAAAACTCCCTCACCAAGAACCACCCAGCAAATATAGAAATGGAACTCTTGGTCTCCTTTCCTCAATGGCAAGTAATTGATGACATTTCTTCATTTATTAAAAATAATTTTTATAGAGACAAGGACTTAACTATGTTACTCAGGCTGGTCTCAAAATCCTGGCCTCAAGTGAACCTCCTACCTCAGCCTCCCAAAGTGCTAGGATTACAGGCGTGAGCCACTGCACCCAAGGCATTCTTCATTCATGTTTAGTTTTCTAAGTTTATAAGGTGAAGGAGGCCTACCTTCATTCTTATTTTTGAAAAATTTTAAAACATAATTAATTGATCATAATTTTAAAAAATTTAAGCTGAGTGATAGCAAACATCTACCACTTACTGTGTGAGTACTATATACCACCTATAATGGTAAATGTAAAGCATTTTCTCATTCAGTCTTTATATGTATTGTCTCAATCTTCATATCCCATGGGAAACTATTAATATCCCTACTTTACTAATGTTAGAATCAAAGAATCATTTACTTATGAAAGGCTATGGAATAAGCAAGTGGTAAAGACTCAGGCTCATATCTTTTTGGCATCAATATCTGTGCTGCTAAAAACTCAAAATATATTGAGAATACAGGATATGGAGTACTAATAATCAGAACCATCCCAGATCTTCTGCACTCTAGGATAATAGGGCTCTGGTATGGTTCTCATGATGAGAAAATATACAAAGATTATAAGGCAGAAGATGTAAAAGAGACTGCAACGGAAAGAATACAGGTACAAGTGAGCTCCCTGCCTGTCATGATCTCTAGATAACACCATCTTCCCTACAAGTCCCTTTTACTCCTCTAGTCCTTCCAACAATTTTATGGCCTACTTCCTATTGCCTCTGAACTTACTAGAAACAACTGTACATTCATGTGCAAGTCTTTCTGTAAACACGCTTTAATCTGTATAGATTCCTTTCTCAAGAGTCTGTACAATTTTTTCTTTTTTTGAGATGGAATCTTGCTGTGCCACCCAGGCTGGAGTACAGCGGCGCAACCTTTGCTCACTGCAACCTCTGCCTCCTGGGCTCAAGCAATTCTCCTGCCTCAGCCTCCTAAGTAGCTAGGATTAGAGGTGCCTGCCACCAAGCCCAGCTAATGTTTGTATTTTTAATAGAGATGAGGTTTCACCATGTTGGCAAAGCTGGTCTTGAATTCCTTATTTATTTTTTTTTTTTTGAGACGGAGTTTCGCTCTCGTTACCCAGGCTGGAGTGCAATGGCACAATCTCGGCTCACCGCAACCTCCGCCTCCTGGGTTCAGGCAATTCTCCTGCCTCAGCTTCCTGAGTAGCTGGGATTACAGGCACGCGCCACCATGCCCAGCTAATTTTTTTGTATTAGTAGAGACGGGGTTTCACAATGTTGACCAGGATGGTCTCGATCTCTTGACCTCATGATCCACCCGCCTCGGCCTCCCAAAGTGCTGCGATTACAGGCTTGAGCCACCACGCCCGGCTGAATTCCTGACCTCAAGTGATCCACCCACCTTGGCCTCCCAAAATCCTGGGATTACAGGTGTGAGCCACCGCACCTGGCCAAGAGTTTGTACAATTTTTGGTCCATTTTTCAGGGAGATGCTGTAGTAACTTTTATTATTGAGTTGTTCATGTTCTTCATATGTCCCAGCTACCAATCCTTATCAGATACGTGTTTTGCAAATGTTTTCTCCTCCTTTGGGTCTTACCAATTCAAATTTTTAGTTACATATTTGGTGAGCAGCAGTTTTTAACTTTAATAGGACCCTAAATCATCAATTTTTTATGATTATTGCTTTCTGTTATTTAAGAAGTCTTTGTCTATCCTGAAATTATAAAGATAGCTTGATCCCCTACATTTTCAACTAACAGCTTTCTCTTTTAATTTTCTCTGTCAAGTACAGGATAAATCTTGAATTAGCAGCTGTGTGTGGTGAGGTTCAAGGTTTATTTTTTCCCAAATATTGAAGACTCTTTCCCTAGTGGATAGTTGGATGCCTTTGACAAAAACTAAATGCCATGCAAACGTGGATCTGGTGTGGATTATCTCTTCTATTAAAGAAGATCTAGACCTAAACCAAGAACTAGATCTACATACAGATTTATTCTTCGTAAACAATCATATCTACAAATCTACAAATAGGGATATTTGTTTCCAATCTTCATGTCTTCTTTTGCTTGGCTTACTGAGGTGACTGGAGCCTTCAGTAAAATGTTGCATAAAAGTATTAAAAGTGAAAATTCTTGCTTTGTTCCAAATCTTAGGCATGAGCTGTCTAAACTTTCATCATTTAGTATGGTATTTATGTTAGGTTTTTCAGACTTACTTTCATCTAAATGCAAAGCTACCTCTGAAAGTTTTTAATCAAAAATGGGTGTTGCTTTCTCTGTATTTATTAAAATGGTCATATGCTTTTTTTCCTTTATTCTGTTAACATGGTGCATGAAATGGATAGATGTTTAAATGTTAAATCAAACTTCTTATGATGCTTAATTTTATGTGTCAATTTGACTGGAACATGAGGTACCCAGAAATTTGGTGAAATACTACTCTGAGTGTTGGTATAAGGGTATTTCTAGATACATGGATAATTCCAATAACAAGTGAATTGGTAGAATGAATAAAACGGGTGTCTTTCCCTAAAGTGGGTAGGCTCCATCTAATGAGTTGAAAGGGCCCTGGATTGAGATCCTGCCTCTCCCTGGAGTAGGACCTGTTTATCTGACTAAATGAACTGGAAGATCGGTTTGCTTCTGCCTTTAGACTACACCTGAAACACAGGTTTTGCTTGGGTCTCAAGCCTGCCAGCTCTCAGAGAGAAAAGTACACTATCAGCTCTGATAACTTATTAACTGCAGAGTCTTGAGGCTTCTCAGTTTCCATCATTAAATATGCAGATAAATCCATAAAGAGACACACATACACATACACACACATATCCTGCTGGTTCTGTTAGTCTGGAGAACCCTAATACACTTGTGTTCTGGAGATAAATGTCACACCAGTATCAATTAGCACTATTTTCTTCACTTTATCATAATTTAGTCACAAAAATATCTATCTATAATATCGTAATTTAGTCATAAATATACATAATATATCCAAATATACCTAGATATCATGTATTAGAGAACATAAAATTGATATGTACTTTTAGACTTTTTTTTGCAATTTGCCTCGTGGTAACTTCATGGCTTCCTATACTTACACAGCCAGAATCACCTTTCTCTTTTACTTCCTACTTATAATTTTTCTCCCATTAAAAATAAATAACATGCAAGAAAGAGTAATGGGAAACAGAGCCATATAAAGCAGCCTCCTGGAAATTTCCATTTTTCTACAATTTCACATTCCAGAAAGAGAAATTAAAGAATAAAAAAATGTAAATAGGTGTAAAAAGGTTATGTAGGAGAAAAATTTAGGCAGAAGTTATCTTAAGCTAGTCTTTAGTGATCACGAAAAAAATCTAAACTAGAATATTTTGGGGGCTATAAGCAAAAAATAAATAAGATTTCCTTAGTTAATAATAAAATAATAACATCAGAGTTATGTGCTTAGCTTTCTAATAGTCAAAATTATTAGCTCCAACAGTTTGCAAATGAAGCTACTTTCTAACCATTTTTCAAACATTCAAATACTCTTCTGCACTGAAGAATAGTTAATCTAGAAATAGTCGAAAAAGTGACAGCAAGAAACAGAAGGATTAAAAATGAAATGTGCGAGGGAACTGTCAGGGTGGTGGAAACACTATCAAGTAGAAAAACATATAGATAGCTGTTAGGGACCTTGAGGTAGACTAAGAAGATTGAGAGGCAGGAATATTATGCTTCTTTGGAAGAATGTGTGGAAGACACCCAACAGGGTACATTACAAGAAAAGAAACAGATCTCATAAATTTAAACAGCAATGAGAACATCAGTAACAACTTAGATGTCCTGTCTCTCCATTGTTACCCCTCTGCTACATCCTTAATCTTTCTCTATATTGTTACCTCTGCCTAAAGAGTCTCATCACCTTGCTACACCAACTGTATTTATCTAGCTAACATGCTTCACATTTGACCTTAAATGCCACAGACTAGGTCAGCTCCCCCATGACAAACAACTCAATGCCATGAATATGCAGCAAGATACTGGTCATAATTAGTTGTATTATTATTATAAGTGTCAGCCTCTGGGCTTCCTGTAAGAGGACAAAGATGGTGCTTGTCCTACTCATCACTGCAACTCTCAACCACAGTGGTCAATAAATATTTACTGCATGAATTAATAAGAATAAAAAATGTGTCTGTGAATGTATTTCCAACAATTATTATTAGTAATAAAAGCATTTATCTACTATTTTATTTTTTACTTGCTTACTAAAAATTACTTGCTAAGAATCACTTTTTTAATCACTTTACAGTTTACTAAGTACTGGGCACTGTTCTAAGTGCACTACATTTAATAACCCAATCCTCAGAGGTTGGCATAATTATTATCCCAATGTAACAGAAGAGAAAAACAATGCACAGAAAGATTGAGTAACTTGCACAAGGTTCCTGGCGGACACACGATTCAAACCCAAGAAGCCTGATTCCACAATACATTACTGGCCCAAATTTTAAACCAACTGTATCAAAACGTCCAAAAACAGCTTGTATGTATCTTGTAAAATATTCATAGGTCTGAGATTTAACATTTTCGCTAGACAATTCTCACATATGCATAGTGCATTATAGAAAACATCAATACTTGATTCTTGACGTTGAGTTCTTTTTTTCAGTAATTAAGTAATTACATGAGATTTTAAAAAGAAACAGGCAAATTGAAGTTTTCATGTTACCAACTGCATTTATGTATTATAACTCAAAGCCTAGAAGAACTGCTGAATTAAGAAATAAATCTGAGTAAGGGCTGTGACAGTCATGACAGCTGATGTCTTTTTTTCTAGTAATGGAACAAAGAAATGTATATTATTTTGCATAATCTATCATGTTGACTATAAAAGATTTATTACATAAAAATGTAAATGCTGGAAACATTTATAGCACTTCTTGTTTTGTTAATAAAATCATACTGATTAAAAAGACAATTGCTCATACTTTGTTTAAAAGTGAAACCATAAAGTGTTGACTTCATATGGTCTAATTATGTGATTACCTCAGAAGCTGAAAACTGCAATTATCCTTAACTCATCTGAACATTAATGGATTCACTGCCCAAAGGTCAGTTTGTGTTTCTGAAAACTAGAAAACTGTATAAGTTATCTACATTTCATCTGCAAATGCACTCGATATAATTTTTTCTTGAATTACTGCTAACTAGATAAAACACCATTATGGGGAGGGAGCTTAAGTTATAATGTATGCTGTATGCTGATCCAGGCTGTTGAGTATACTAACACATGATATATTTAAATGTATACATACATGCCTAATCAAATTCATTCCTATTGCTTTTTTCAATCAATTTAATTCATTTTCTTCAAAATCATAGTCAATAGAGCCCCTTGGTGTTCCTCTTGTGTCCCACTATGACTCCAGGATTCCTCACGACTCTGACATAAGTACATAATGAAGTTAATGATACCAAACATAACCTACCCAGTAGCTGATTTACAAATGAACTTGTGAAGACCAGCAGGCATTTCCTACAGTCTTTGATTTATACATGCACTCATTCAGTAGTACACAGAAACTGCATTGATAACATCCTTAAAACACCACGAGCTGGTAGGGAAGAAAGCTTTAAAATGATGGCAATTTCTATTGAAAAGATGCAATGAACAGATGACAGAAAAGTAACAAAGCTAAATAGCATCAAAGAGGTCATCATGTTTTCATTTTTCTTTTTGTTTGACAGGGCCACAGACCTTTACCTTGTATATTACACTCACCTGTTTGAATTTTGATAACAAGGATTACTATTATAAATAATTCTAAATTTAAGTCATAGTTTAAGACATAATATATTTAAAAAGACAATTTATATATTACTAATGAATTATGCTAGTATAAATGCTATATTCTATCTGATGAGAAATAGTTTATAATGTTACCTTCTTTACAGAGAGTTTACACAGTCTTTTTCTGGCAGTTTATACAACCACTACTATCTCTGTCAGAAAGTATGTGGATAACTTTCAATACCTGCACCTAGTAAGGCAGTAATATAAATACAAAGCACTATATATGTACACAAGCCATCTGGATGTAATATGACTCTACAGGACCTTCTATTCACCACCCCACGTTCAGTGCTGCATACATCTAGGAACATGATGACAAGACTGTCCTCTATAATCACCATTGGATAATTATCAAGCAATCCTTTGCTATTTCATGACTATTAGGCTACAGCAATATTTAACTTTAGATACTGCCTTTAGCAAACAAATTTTGCCAAATATTTCCAAACTCATAATGACGACATAATATAAACAAACCCATGTAGCTATTCAAGAGGTACTACATGGTGTTTAAGTGTCAGCCTAAGAAAAAGTGAGTGAATTTGAAAATGCCCTAGAAGTCACCTCTTGCCATTCTCTACCACTGAACCTCAAGTGGCTCATACTTAGTCTACTGTTTCACATTGTGTATATGGTTGTCATTTTTCTGTGTGGTTGTGCATTTCCCACGGTAGACTGTAGTGCTTACTAGCCTAGTAGCTCTCAATTGCAGGTGATTTTTGCTCCCAAGGGGATATTTGAGAATGCCTGCAGGTATTTCTAAAGGCCAGGAAGATGCTAAAGCTGAGAATCTCTTGCACTGGGTTTAAGCAACTTGGGGAAAGAGACTGTCTACTGCCTACACAGGGTGGGCACTCAAATATGGGACAAATGGATGGACATGTACATGAAAATTTGTGTCATTGTAAAGTCATCTTTAAATCATCTTTCTCCCTATGACACTCTTTAAAGAATCTCCTTTTTTCCTACTTTCTATGATAATCTTTAAAGAGCTTCCTTTTTATAGGCCAGGTATGATGGCTCATGCCTGTAATCCCAGCATTTTAGGAGGCCAAGGTGGGAGGATTGCTTAAGCCCAGGAGTTTAAGACCAGGCTGGGAAACAAAGAGAGAGAGCCCTCGATGAGTGTGGTGATGCAAGCTTATAGTCGCAGCTACTCAGGAGTCTAAGGGGAGGGGATCCCTTGAGCCCAGGAGGTCCAGGCTGTAGTGAGCTACGATCATGCCACTATACTCCAGCCTGGGTGACAAAGAGAGATGCTGTCTTTAAAAAAAAATTTTTTTTTTAATTTTAAAAGGAAGTTCCTTTTATCCTTCCTTCCACTGCATCACAGACTTTGTGGAATGAAAGAGTACATGTGGCCGGGCGCGGTGGCTCAAGCCTGTAATCCCAGCACTTTGGGAGGCCGAGGCGGGTGGATCACGAGGTCGAGAGATCGAGACCATCCTGGTCAACATGGTGAAACCCCGTCTCTATTAATACAAAAAAATTAGCTGGGCACGGTGGCGCGTGCCTGTAATCCCAGCTACTCAGGAGGCTGAGGCAGGAGAATTGCCTGAACCCAGGAGGCAGAGGTTGCGGTGAGCCGAGATCGCGCCATTGCACTCCAGCCTGGGTAACAAGAGCGAGACTCCGTCTCAAAAAAAAAAAAAAAAAAGAAAGAGTACATGTATCTGTAATAAATATCAGGACTGCAGCAATTCAGCCCTGGAGCAGCGAGGGAATGGGGAAAGGAATACTGGCCAAGCTTTCTCCATTGTGACTTGAGGAAGGCCTTGACCCCCAAGGAATGTCTCAGGGACTTGGATCAGATGGTCTCTCAGATTTCTGCTTGGAATGACTACTTTAATTGTTCCTGTATCTACAAGCATTCACGGCATGTAACAGTTTTTCATATGGGCTACACAGTTGGTAGTATGGCAGCAGAGGCCCCTACAGTATTTTATACCACAGCTGTCACTTTTGTAGTAACCATAATCTTAGGTCAAGCTTTTATTTCATTTTAAGAGGCTTTAAATAAGAACATGCCTGGTGGTAAATTAAGTTGACAGGCATTTCCTTTTATTATAACTGAAAGGAAGACACATATATCTGTCACGTTAGTTGGTGTAAACAACTTATGAGTATAGTCATAATTCGTGTAGCCTAACTAGACTACAATTTCACAGAATTAACATGCCATGACTACATACTACAATTCACATACTCTTCTTGAAGCTGTCTTATTAACTATAATATAAACTCTTAAACTGAAACACATCTATAGAATGATAGTAGATACAAACTTCCTCAGTAAATTTTATCAGTGTAAAAATCTACCAGATGACTCCTGCAGTTGCTCAGAGTAAATATGTGGCTCCTGTGTATCAAGTGGCACTATGCTAAGATAACCACAAGCAAGACAGAGTGAGTCCACGTAAAATATAATAGGCAGGGCCAGGTGCAGTGGCTCAGGCCTGTAATCCCAGCACTTTGGAGCCAGGAGTTCAAGACCAGCCTGGTCAACATGGTGAAACCCCGTCTCTACTAAAAAAAAGTACAAAAATTAGCTGGGTGTGGTGGTGTGTGCCTGTAATCCGAGCTACTCATAAGGCTGAGTCAAGAGAATCACTTGAAACCAGAAGGCAGAGGTTGCAGTGAGCCGAGATCACGTCATTGCACTCCAGCCTGAGTGACAGAGCAAGACTACATCTCAAAAAAATATAGATAGATATAGATATAGATATAGATATAGATATAGATATAGATATAGATATAGATATATAAGGTGGAGACGAAAGTTAAGAAATACTTCTTCATATCCTCCAAAAGCCTCTGACAGGTACCACAGTACAATATCTGAAGAAAATGACAGGGAGGCAAAGTACAAACCAATACTTCAAAGAGAGAGGGGACTCTGACATGCTCTCCTGTAACTATGGTCAAATAAAAAGTAACATCCAGGACTACATGGTAGGATCAGCCACGGGAGTTTTAAACAGACTATAATACCATGAAGAAAACTATGCTCTCTAGGACTCCTCTTCTCACCTGTTTGTTTTAACAGTAGTGTTTGGGGGTAAATCTACATCAAGCTAAGTCATTTGTTCATTGGGTTCCTAGATATCTCTGAAAAGGAAAAAGAAAACTTGGGAAGGACTATAAATGTTTTATTCTAAGCTCCAGGCTTTAAAAGGGAAGCATAAAAGGAACCTTAGGATTTCCTTCTATTAACCCTATTATCTGCCCTCCAATAATATTATCATAAAAATTACACATAGGCTGGGTACAGTGGCTCATGCCTGTAATCCCAACACTTTGAGAGGCCAAGGCAGGCGGATCGCTTGAGCCCAGGAGTTCAAGACCAGTCTGTCTCTACGAAAAACAAAAAAATTAGGCAGGCATGGTGGTGCATGCCTATAGTCCCAGCTACATAGCAGGTGGAAGGACGTGGAGGTTGCAGTTAGCCATCAACACACCACTGCACTCCAGCCTGAGTAACAGAGCGAGACTATGTCTCAAGAAAAAAAAAAGAAATTCATATAAAGAAAGGCATAATGTATTTTTTAATGTTATAGCCAAACTACGTGGGGGGGGGGGGGTAGTAAATATTCCTTACTCGATGTAATAAATTTTTTTTTTTTTTTTAAATGGTGTCTTGCTCTGTCACCCAGGCTGGAGTGCAATGGTGCAATCTTGGCTTACCGCAACCTCTGCCTCCTGGGTTCAAGCAATTCTCCTGCCTCAGTCTCCCAAGTAGCTGGAAATACAGGCGCCCACCACCATGCTTGGCTAATTTTTTTGTATTTTTAGTAGAGACAGGGTTTCACCATGTTGGTCAGGCTGGTCTGGAACTCCTGATCTCAGAAAATCCACCTGCCTTCACCTCCCAAAGTGCTGGGATTATAGGTGTGAGCCACCATGCCCAGCCTCAGTGTGATATAATTCTTTATCCTTAGCTGTTGTCACATTAGTTAAGTAATTTCTACTAAAAACCTTCTACTGTGTTACTGTTATTATTGTTTGACAAGACTGCAGAGTTAACAGGTAAAAGAAGGCATTGTGAGTCAGTTTTGGAAGGACCTAGTTGGAGAAAAATATTCTGTCCCTGCAATGAAAAGAGAATCTGCAAGCAATTATTAAAGGAAAAAAAAGCTACTTTGCTGAAGCAAAGCCTCCATTCTTATAACTAATATTTATATGTCTACAATTGTTCTCTCTCCCTTGGAGAAGCAATATACTTGGAGGTCATACCATCTCACCACCCGACTTTTCCATGGCCCTCAAACACAGATTCTACAGGCTTTGGGTAACACTGTTTATTATTACCATCATAAATTTAAACTATATGTACTCTAATTGTGTTTTACCATCCATGAACATGAGGTTCAGGAGGGCTAGGCAGTTTGCACAAGGGTTTCCAGCCAAGAAGCAAGAAAGCCAGTATGCAGACCCAGCTCTCTGACTCCAGAGCTGAGTGCATGCCACCATGTCACCCTCTCCTCAGCCCCCTGGCTTGACACAGCTCCTGCTATAAAATGAACACCCAGACCCATTCCTGATTCTATTTCACAAACAACACAATTGGGCATCCAACAGAGAATATCAATCACAACACAGAGAAACAGCAGCCTCCACATTTGATCTCTTATGGTGGTGGTGGTAACATACCAGTATTCTCTGACGATGTGGCTGCCACCACCACTGTGGCTATTTCTACAGAGAAAAAAAAAATTATCTAATATCATGGTGGTACTGACGAGTTCTAAAAGTGTCCAAAAGGCAGGCTTCTTTTCCCTGGAAAGAACAGGATTCCATAAGAAGAATTTCAATGAAGAATGGGAAAGGCAAATGCCAAAAGCCCTCATAAAAGCCAGGACACAGCTTTCTTCCTTGCAACTGGTCATCTTGTAAAGAAAATATATGGTAGGGTTAGTGCGCAATATTTATAATAAAACACAGAAGAGGATTTGTGATAAAAATAAGTATCAAAAGTAACAACAGGCAGCATTATGCAGAACATAATCTTCCTAAGCAGCTGTGTGCCAGGGAAAATTTGCACATGTGTTTTCAGGGCATTACAAATAAAAGAGCTTATGCCAGAGTCATTATTTTCTACCTCTAGATAATGCAGCTTGAAAAATATCACAAACAGAAGATCATGGCTCGTATTAATCAGCCACACTATGAACTGGGTCAGTAAAGCCAGCTGGTCCCTTGTCCATCGTAACCAAGTATAAGAACTGCAACTGTGAGGAAGAATGTAACTTAACACCACCTCACCACTATGACACTATTTCAGAAATACAATCAAGCCAGAGGATGGCAAGAGAAGGCTTCAGTACCAGAAACACTACCAGAAACCATAGAGCTCCAGCTTAGTTTCGAGGCCAAAGAAAGGGATACCCTGCTATGCCTTGATAAAAGAAAGACACATTTTTCTCTGCTACCAAAAAACATAAAGCATGCCAGCTGGTTCATCACCTAAGCTGCATAGACAACATCTGAATACATGAGGTCCCTGGGCCTGGTCAGACCTCATAAAGAAGGGATTGGTGATCTCTTTCTGTAAAATTCCAGATTGAAAATATTTTAGGCTCTGTGGATCATATGATCTTTGTCACAGCCACTCAAGTCAGTCATTGTAATCAAAAAGAAACCTTAGATAATACATAAACAAATGGGCATAGCTGTGTCCCAATATAAGGCTATTTATAAATACAGGTGGGGGGGCATAGTGTGACAACCCAACTTAGAAACAGAGTTTCAGATAAAACAGGTGAGGTGACATTTGACCCTTTAAGTGGACAGCAAACACCAAATTACAAGAAAGCCATCATCCCAACCACATCAGAGTTTTGGTTTTTTTTTTTAATTTTTGTGGAGACTTAGTAGGTGTATATATTTGTGGAGTACATGAGATGTTTTAATACGAGCTTGCAATGTGAAATAAGTATATCATAGGGAATGGAGTAACCATCCCCTCAAGTATTATTCTTTGAGTTACAAACAATCCCATTACACTCTTTAAGTCCATTTTTAAATGTACAATTAAGTTATTATTGACTATAGTCACCATATTGTGGTATCAACTAGTAGACCTTAATAAATCTATTTTTTTAAAACCTGTTAACCATCCCCGCCTCCCCACCAGCCCCCAACTACCCTCCCCAGCCTCTGTAACCATCCTTCTTCTATGTCCATGGGTTCGACTGTTTTGATTTTTAGATCCCATAAATAGGTGAGAATACGTGCACACTGCAGGTTCTGAAGGGACTAAACCGGACTCCGGAAATGAGGCAGAGGCAGAAGTGGTGCAGTTCTGTTGTACTTCCAACCCTAGCTAAAGGCAACTGGCTGTAATGTGCTCTTTCACTAGCATTATAAAAATTGAGAACAATTTTGTACTAGACAAAGTGTCACTGTATTCCATCTGAGGTTAATGACTTGCTCTGGAAATTAAAGTTAATACATCAAATTTTGAGACACTTTGATACAGAGAGAGTATTTTTCTCCACAACTGAGTTAATTGACTTGGTATTGCTCATAAGGTAAATGTGGAAAGAAGCCAAAAGATTGTAACTTTTTTACAAAAGAAGAAAGAGAAAAGCTGAAAAAATTTCAAGAGCCAAACCTTAAAAGCCATCATGCCATTAATCAAAGGCTGGTCATGTTTTCCTTTTCTAGAGACATACTTCAATAAGGCCGTGGCACAGATGCCATGCAAACATGCTGGCAACATAATAAGAGAGTTGAACGATTATGTGAGCCCAGATCAAAGGCATCCTGCCCAGCTCTTGGAAAAAGAGCCTCTATACTCAGTTCTGCAGGGCCTGAGTCATGTTCCACTGCACTGCATGAAACACGAAGGGTAAACCAAGGACAAGAAACAAAACAGCAAACAGCTTTGTCTCTAATCAAAGATAAAACCAAAAACCTACTGACACAACTGTGCTTTGGGCATTTCATCTCTTTGTGCTTTACCCCACCTGAGGAACTGATATTAATTACCTCTATCTCATATCACTGACCAAAAACTGATACTATTACAACTCTGTGTCCACTCCTACCACCCCACAGTAGAAGAATTTCTGCTAAAATAGAGGCATTCAGACCGTGGCTGTAGTCTGGAAGCCCAGAGGCTTTCACCATCCAGTAACCAGCACTGGGCCTTTTATACTCCCAACAGATTCACCTGTTCCTAACGGGGAGGCCGAGGGGTCTAGCCGTAAAATTCCATAAGTACATAATTGCTCACGCTAGCAAACTAACAAAGAGTTCTCACTCTTCCAACAGAAAGTCTCTGATGCTTCCTGCTGTCTAGAGACTGAAGCAAAATATTGAGGTCCAGATTCTGGCCTTCAATTCCCAATTTGTAATATTCAGTCCCTGGTCAAATTACTTAACCCAAAATTGAACTAAACAAGAATTTTCTGAATTTGCCATATCCTAAAATCCATAAAATAGAGAGTGGGTACATGAAGTCTGCCCATTCAGAGAATCACAACTGCCCTGACAATAGTTACTGGCTTTCACTCTCCATTGTCGGGCTAGGTACTTTTAAGAAGTTAAAAAGAATGCTACATGATTTAAATTAGAATAACTTAGCCTTATAAAAGCTGCCCACAATTTCCTCAGAGCTGTAAGTCCAAACTCTAGAAACCTGCACATTATTAACATATATAAGAATTTTTCATATAATTTTATAGAGAGACCAATAAGGCCTCTCCTTGGTCTTCAGGCTAACACATCATGAACAGACAAATAAAAAGATCATGTCTCAGACTTGGCAAGAGAAGCTACCAGAATAGTTCCTTGTCAATAAAATCCTTCATTTTATTTAACATAACAAACAATTATGAGCTTAAATGTGCAGGAATTGTGCAGAGTTCTATGAAAATACAGACATAATTAATTATAGCATATCACCACTCTTCCAGGAACATAAAAACAAACATACTATGAAGACGCTGATGTGACCAAGTACTAAGCAGAGATTCCAAAAGTCTTAGGAGAAAGAGGAGAAAGTCAAATTGCATAGCAAAGGCAGCCCTGCTGCTTGAACTAGACACTGAAAGATACACAAGATCAGAATCCTCTGTATCTGTATATGAAGGGACAGAAGATAAGGAGGAGACAATTCAGCTGAGAATGTATACTGTATGACTGGTTTGATGTGAGCATAGAATGAGGCGAAGTATCCAGGAATGCAGTGAAGGAAGAGAAAGCACAGCATGCCTGTGCACAAGGTTTACTGACGCCCAACAGCTACCTCTGAAACCTCAGAGAGGCTGAAAAAGTAAATTCAAGATGAGGACTTTAATATAAAAACAAGGTATGTGGTGACTTTGGAGAGCGATTTCAGCTAAATGGTTGGAAAAGGAACCGGAATTCCAAGGGTCAAGAAGTAATATATATCAATGATGAGGCAGCAGGAAATAGAGAATACCATTTAACCGTGAAAGAAGAAAATAGGGGTGACTGGTGGCATATTAGAAAAAAAAACAGTGTATTCACTATTACTCATAACTAATTCTAAAGTAGCACTTTTTTAAAATCCTCAGTTCTCTCGAAGGTCATGAATCATATCTGAGGATCAGCAAGAAAAGGTCAGCATAAATTGGTAAAATGTTTATATAACATGGTACACTGAGACTTTTATTTGAAACAAAATGTTAACCCTTAAATACATATTATTTTTAAAATGAGCTATCAAAATCAATTTTATATTTCCTATTCTAATAAAAAAAACCTTTATAGTCTAGGCAGCTTAGAACGGCCTCCAGAGCAATTTGACAGACAAAGAGATTGATCAGATTATTGCATTGAAAGTATTAAATGTTTCTCTTGAAATTGAATGCAAACAGCCAAGTTAATTCAAACCATAGGTCAAAGCAGAATCAATTACATTTAAATCTCTCAATTTTGTCTTCAAAAAATAAAGGCGTGAAAGCCTTTACTCCATCAAAATCAAAACTGCTGAATAAGCTGGTGATTAAATAAACAGACCACTGTATATTTCGAGTAAGAACACTTAGGCTATCTTATTTTAGTGAAAGAGAGATGTTTGATGCTTTTCATAATAAATATCCATTCATATAATGAGCTGAAATGAACAAAAAAGATCTATTGCCAATTCCAGCTATTTTACAGAGAAACATTGGCAAGGAATTTTCTAACATCTAAAATAGTAAAGTATCAATTAATCATGTAAATGGCTCAGATAATGCATTACATTTTATCATATTCAACCTGCTGCCTTAAACCATTTTTAAAATGACATCACATAAAAATGCAAGTAACAGTCATCTAAAGAAGCAAAATCTTTAAAAATATGTATTAGATTTCCCTCCCCTGACTGCAAACCATGCTCACTGTAGAAATGCTGAACAGTAACAAAATATATCATGAAGAAAATAATAACCACTTATAAAGAACCACAACATTTAACCTATTTATCTTACATTCTTCTAAGTACACTTATGTCACTGGAAACACTGCACATGATCTTTTTTTAAAAAAATCTGGGGCAGGGCACAGTGGCTCATGCCTATAATCCCAGTACTTTGGTAGGCCAAGGCAGGTGAATCACCTGAGGTCAGGAATGAGATTAGCCTGGCCAACATGATGAAAATCCATCTCTACTAAAAATACAAAAATTAGCCAGGCAAGGTCAAGGGCGCCTGTAATCTCAGGTACTTGGAAGTTTGAGGCAGCAGCATCACTTGAACCCAGGAGGCAGAGGTTGCAGTGAGCCAAGATTTTGCCATTGCGCTGGGCAACAAACGCCAAACTCTATCACCAAAAAAAAATAATAAATAAAAATAAATAAATAAATACACACACACACACACACACACACACAAACACACAGTGAACAATGTCTCATATCACTAAGTATTAACCTAACAACACTGTTGAATGGTTTCATACTATTTTCCTATAAAACTGTACTATGATTGATTGATTTATCTAATACGCTTGGACATAGGAGTACCATCAGGTTGCTGTGCTTTGCTGTTTTAAATAACTCTATGTTAAACATCTTTACATATACCAATAACTGTTTCTACATAACTTAGATCAAATTTTTAGAAAGAAAATGTCAGGTGGTAGGGGGTGCATTTTATAATTTTTCAAACATTTTCTCAATTTTCTTTCATAAAGATTATACTAGTTTACAATATCACCAATAATGTATTTTTTAAGCCCATTTAAGTTCAGCCTTATAAACTATGGTTATTACTTTAAATATGAGCTAAATAATAGCAGGGTCAATTTTGAAAAATCACATTACCATACCCCAATATTAAAGGTATAAAGACAAAAAAAAAATCTAAATATACTCAAAATGACAAAAGGTATAAATTTTCATAAATCACATATTTATAGCATGTGTCATTTAAATAATATTGCTAGTTACTGTTTTTATAACTTCATACCCAGTTCACATACAAAATACTGAAGTGAGGTAAATCATACAAATTTTTCTCTTTTAATTATAAATGAATTTGGGCATCTCTATGCTACATGATTAAATAGGTCAATGACAGTCAAATTGTCAGTTCTTTTTTTTTTTTGAAAAGTTAAATCTAAACTGTATGCCATGGGCAACTGTACTATTACAGTTATCAGTTAAGTATTTTTCCAAAGTTATATCTAAACTGTATGCCATGGGTAACCATCCTATTATAGTTACCTATAGATTGAACAGAGTCTAACACTCAGCAGCTTAAATGGTGAGTTCTGGTTACAAGAGATACTCAATACCTCCCACCATTAAATACACACTCTCAACTCCAGTTCCCAATACATTCCTCTTTTCCATAGAAAGCCAACTCCCAGTGAAAAACAAAAAATGGAACTAGCGGTCCCCGTAATCTCATGGGATGTATCAATCTCCTTAAGAGTATCCAAATGTAATCAGATCATGACTAGAAGAAACTGATATTGGGCTCCAGAGTCCAGAAGACAGAGTTTATTGTCAGGTTTTAATTTATAACTCAAAAGCATATAAGGATAGGGACAGGTGTGTTAAAGGATAGAAAATTACAGCTACATAGAAGCAATAAGTTCTAGTGGTCCATACCACTGCAGGATGACTACAGTTAACAGAAATGTATAATTTCAAATAGCTGAGAAGGAGGATATTGAATGTTCCCAATAACCAAAAAATGGTAAGTGTTTGAGATGATGGATGTGTGAACTACCCTGACTGATCACTATAAATTATCTGTATCAAAAAATCACTATGTACCCTATGAATATGTACAATTATTGTCAATTTTTTAAAAATTTAATGAAAACGATAAAATTAAAAATTTTTAAAGACTGAATAAATGAATGCCTCCCTCCAGAGATGGCAAAGAATGAGTACTGGAAAGCTATTCCTCCTCCCCCCCAAAATTCAAGTATTTTCTGTTATCTGAAACATTAAAGGAAAGGTTCATGGTGGGACTACTAAGGATGTGAGATTTTAACCCAGCTACAGCTTTTTGGTAGAGACCAAAGAAAAGATGCTGAGCTGGATGAACCATGAAAAAGCATATGTACCTCATTAAAGGTATTTATTAACCATAAAAAAATATGCTTTCTCTCCCTGAGAATTTCAACTTTTATGTAAATGGTAATAAACAGCTGCAATAACTGTAATCAGGAGAGAGCACTGGCTAGCTAGAAGATTCTACTAGTTTTGAGTTTAATCAGTATTAATAAACAGAATACAAAGATAATCTCACTTAAATCAGCCCTTGATGATCTTCTAATTGCTAAGTGACAATGAGGTGGCTTAAATTTGAGTTGAATTTAGTAGGGATTCATATTAACAACTGTCCAGTACAGTTTTTCACATAAATACTTCCCCTCAATTCTATCAACCCTCTAAAATCTGTATGAATTTGCCCCATACACAGAGGCTGCACTCTCAAAGACAGGGAAAAATAAAAAGAAAAACAAAAAATCCTAAATCAGTGTAATTTTCTTCATTCTAAACATAGACTTCTACTTAACATGATTATTTAAAATGCCAACATGAACAAACACAGAAGAAAATTCATAATGAACTATAGAAAGAATAGTTCACATCAATAAAACCTCTGGAAAGGAGAATTTAAGGTTTAAGGCAACCTTCTATAATTTGTTAATTGTTTCAAAATACATACATATCTCAAAACATCACATTGTATGCTGTAAATATATATAATTTTTATTTGTCCATTATCGCTCAATAAAGCTTGAGAAAAAAATTCATGAAAAGATACCCCCACCATGAAAAAAAAAAAACAAGCACACCAGTAGCCAGGGAAGTTTCAAAAGTTAACCATGAAAAAATGTAACTCCTCTAGGCTAAATAAGCCAGTTATACTTGGGCCCTCAAGCAATTAATGCAGGGATCTCGAAAATCCAGAAAGAATATGAATTTATCCCCTTCTGATTCTTTTGCTTCATTAGCAAAAAAAATGAGAAAAGAAAAGTGTCATATCATCACTATGTCAATACTATTTGCCTTTCTACAAGGTCACTTTTATAAGTGTGTATATTTAGAATGAAATCCTTCTGTTCAGATAATCAAATACCTACCTTAAGAAAAGGTGCTGCATTCCTGCTTAAGAATTATCTGAAACTAATGAATGCCACCAAAGTTAATGGCTGAATGATTCAGGTAGTTTTGCAGTTATTCATATTAATAAGAAATAATTGTGTGTAAGTCACAAAACAATTAATGTTCTTTAATGCAGTTAGTAATGCTTCAGATTATAAATTTCAAAGACTGGTTCTACAATTATTATCAAATAGGTCACTATTTCCTTTCAGATATGACCATAAAAATTGGGATTCAATATACAAAGCTGAATTCTGACTCAAGTGAATAGATACACACTGTAGCATCCGACCTAGAAAAAAACAGGAAATCAAATTACACTTAGAACAATAAGGAGAAGTAAACCTACTTTGAATGAGGGACATATATGAGACTGACAAACCAATAAAAAAGAAATGAAAACCCAGACATAAATGCAAATGCGTATAAAAGTGTACATGTACAGCAGTGGTTCTCAGTACTGAAACATACTATAATCTCCTAATAAGCTGGAGGAACAGGCCACACACCCAAGATTCTGACTTATACCAGGGTGGGCCCCAATATTGATTAAAAACTCCCCAGGTGATTCTAAACCACAGCCATATTAGAAAATGACAAATGAGTTAGGGATAAACTGCGTTAAGGTGATCTGAAACAATTTCAAACAAACAATTTGAAATTCAAGGACCTAGAAGATAATTAAGTTGGTTTCTGCCTCATACCATACAATGAAAATAGTACTAGATGGTTTTAGGAAAAAAATGTAGAAGTTAAAAAAAGACTAAATGACCATGACTATGACACTGTCATATACAAAGCCTTTCTGAGCATGAAACCAAATGCTGAACACAGACTGTAAAAAAGAAAACTGGTAGCTATGATTAATCTCATCTAAACAAAGAGCTCTTCTTAGGCATTAAGAAAGCATTAATGGTAACAGGAAAATGAAATATAAAGGACAAAAAGGAAAGAATTTTTAAAACATAAAATGACAACTAAAGAGAAATGTTCAGTTTCTCATATGAATAAAAGAAATATAAATTGAAACAATTTCCATTCTGTACCAATAAAAATAAAATAGCCTTCACATCTAGAGCTATTTAGAGCACAGAGAAATCAGAAAAGTAGTACAGTTGTGGAAACTAGGGTGACATTCTTCAGAGGAATTTGGCACAACAAGTAAATGTAAACCTCCCAGAGATTACACTGAGAAGGATCTAGAAATGTATTCACATGGCTATATTTGTTTTTGTTAATTTACAAAAGTACAACATTTTTATTTGATTCTGTTAAACAACCTGACCTCTTCCATAATAATCCTTCCCTTCACTGTGACTTAGATCAGTTGGCATCAGAGAAGCTTCAGGAATATCTGGGATCTGGCAAAGTAGCAAACGAAGTGAGATGCATTTATTTTGAGTTTAAAGATAAATTTTAATTTATAATAATAAAAAGGCTTTAGAATTATTTAATAATTCAATTAAAGAAGAAGAGTGAAAAAGATAAGTTTTCTGTGATTGAACATAAAATGCCAACATTAACAAATGTAAGAGAAAATTCATAATGAACTATAGAAAGAATATCAGTGACATATTGATTACAACATCAAAGAGTATATTCAATATATTCAAACATTATTCACTGTGTATGCACAAAGACGACACAAAGACACACACATAAACAAATACCTTGAAGTCTCAAAATATTACAACTCACATATCATGGAAACTTGGTAGAAGTTTACCCTAAATCTGGATAACAATCCTAAAAATCCACACAACATACAAATACCAAGTGGTGACAATAAAAGAAATGTTTTAGAACTATAAGTAACACCCTCCAAAAATATGTTAAATAATGATAAAGCAAAAACTGAATCATCTTGCCATATTCTCTTTAGAAATATTACAAAATTACTGTGATATTAAGAGGAGATCAATAATAGGAACAAAAAGAAAAATGTCATGGAGGTATGTCAAGTATATCTCTATATAATTAATAAAAAATAAAATTAAAATGTAGTACTGATATATTAGCAGAACCCCACTTTGTATAATCTTATTTTTGAAGTCAAAAAATGCAGTAAGCATAATTTCTTTAATATAAATTGCTAAAATCTCTCCATGTTTAGTATCAATTGCAACTACTTCATATTCTCCAATCCATAGGATCCATTAACCCCCTTCATTACACAAGCAATACCATAGGAACATTCTCATCTAATGACAAATGAAGTGACTGGACATAACTCATTCACGTTTTCATACCAAGAAATACATGCAATTTCACCTTCATTTACCACAACTAAATTCTCATTTGAATGGTATAAATTTTGCCATAAAATAGCAATAGAAAAGACATCTGGACCAGACAAAATATCATTAAAATCTGTGGGTTCCAAGTGTGCTGCTTCTGATTTATATGGAATTAAGTACAGACAGCTCAGTACCTCCTGTGACCAGGAAAAGTTTAAGCAAACATTGAGAATTAATGCTGCATAAGATTCAAGACCTTAACATGTTAAATTATTTCTACTATCTTGAAAAATATTAATAAGTACCTTAGATTAAAAGCCAAGCTCAGTTGCTGTTGATTATATGTAGTAAAATACTGGTTTTAAGTAATATTTAAAATCTAAAATATAGTCGAATTTATACATATATTATTTCTAAGTAGTAAATTCTATTTTTTATCAATTCTCAGATTATAAATTTAGTAGCCCCATCTTGAAGCTTCTCAAGTAAATCCTACTTAAAATGTGATGATTTTGTCAAAATTAATTAATTAAAGCTTACAACACTTTCTCCCTAATCATAAGTTCAAGATACAAACATTAAGGCAAATAAATATCAATAAAAAATATACCAATGTTACCATTAAATGCTTTATAATCCAGAAATCACTCTGAATTTATGCTACCCAAAATAATATTTTTATATATACACTTTCATGGCCAGAGTGACAGGTAAAATTGGTTTAGTTAATTGTTTCAAAGGAAGGATTAAACTGGTAATAAAAGAAAAAAGATAAATTATATTCATGTTTTATTGTTTACCTAAGATCAACTAACAAGAAAAAAATGAGAGAGAAAGAAAGCTTCCATGTTTGAGCATTTTTGTGAGTATGTGAGCATGTTCATGGGTATGCATGCGTGTCTGTGGGTTCATGGGGTGAGCAGAAGTGAAAGGTATTTCTGTGGCTGTGTAGAGCAAAAAAGAGAGTGAGAAGATCAGAAAAGGTCACTGGGTGATCACAATGTGGAGCAAGACAAAAATATCACTGCATAATCATCGAAGCACATGCTAAAGTAAGAACGCTATACAAACGACAGCAATAACCCAACACCTCTGATTCCAGCTAATTTCAGTAACTTCAACGTTTTTGCTAATTACACTTTTAGCTTGCTCCAGTCCCCTTGTCGTATAGATAAAATCAAGATATCAGATCATACAATTGCCCCCACATTCTGCCACCATTCAATCCAAACCAAAACCACTCTTCTTTGAACCCTTCCCCCAACAATACCTAAACAAGCCAAAATCTACTAACAAGCTCTTCCTAACATCAATGGTCTCCCATGCTGTGGTGTTTCCTTTGTAGCACAGAGGCAAAAAAGACTCTACTTTATTTGACAAAAAGTATGTTGCTGGTGGATTTTAGTTAGAGAACTTTTACAAAAAGAATATTCAAGTTAAATTGTTATACCTAAGTAACCCATATATTTAACTAAGAAATTGGACAGAACTTTCACAATGAAAATGAGTACCAAAATACATAGTTTTCATATATTTGATGATACTCTCATTTAGGTGAAGAAAGCAAAAAAATGTGAGCCAAACTCTAATGAGTCACCAAAAGACATGCAGCTCTTTTGAACAATGTACTCAAACTATTAAAAGGAAGTGCCATTCCATAACTGACGTGCATGAAATCCTGCAAATGAAAATCAATTTGGAGAACAGAGTTTAAAACCCTAGCTTCCAGACAATTAAAGGATAAACTACCACTCTAATATGAAGCACTTCCTGCACCACCTAGGCCTTTGAATCTGGCATACGTTCAAATGCAAGGACGGTCAATCAATAAAGATAATAAATTCAGAATCCAATTCAACGGCACCCTCTGCTTGCAGATAATTTGATTTCATTTTAGAGGATTTCCTAACCCAAAACATGATAATTCAACAAAATCTGTCTTTTAAATTATGCAGCTAATGTAACCCATTTAAGATATACAAATTTAAGCTAACCAGAAGGAATACATTATGACATTTTACATTTAAATAAGCCTGACATGACTGAAAATTAGCAAGGATCCAGGTAAAAATCTGTCTGGAATTTAACACTGATCTCCTGGCAGCAAGGGGTAGCAAAGTGAATCTCAGACTTTAGCAAGCATGAGAAACATCTGGGACCCTGTAAAAGAGATTCTGGTTTAATGACTATCGATGTGAGGCCCAGAAATCTGCATTTTTGACAAGCATTTCAGTTGTTCTGATACAGAAGGCCTTTGGTTCCCACTTTTAAACAATGCAGTAAAGTATTCCTTAGCAGCAGATTAAAGTGTTTCCACTGGGGCAGACAATTTGTGTAACTTTTTTTTTCCTGAAACAAGATTTCCCAATGTCGCCTAGGCTGTAGTGCAGTGGGGCAATTATGACTCACTGCAGCACTGACCTTCCAGACTCTAGCGATATTCCCAGCTGAATCTCCCAAGTAGCTGGGACCACAGGCACACACCACCATGCTCAGTTAATTTATTTTATTTTATTTTTTGTGGAGACAGAGTCTCATTACTTTCCCCAGGCTGATCTAGAACTCCTGGGCTCAAGCAATCCTCCCACCTCAGCCTCCCAAAGTGCTAGGATTACAGGCATGAGCTATCACACCTGACCGTTATTTATGCAATTTTAAAAGTGGTGTTTTATCCAAAGAGAAATGAAAAGTTTGTAAAATGATTTACCTCAAACGACAATGACTTCAAAAGATTTACAAATCTTTACAGAAAATAAATTAACTACTTAACATCTATGCTCTAAAAATGCCTATAAATATTTTTCTGGTTAAAGGGAATCACATTCAATGGTTTGCAACTTGTACAACAGAAGGAAGAAAAAAAAGAATAAAAATCAGTTAAAATTAAATCACAGGCCAGGCTCAGTACCTCACACTTAGAATCTCAACACTTTGGGAGGCTGAGGCAGGAGGATCACTTGACTCCAGGAGTTCCAGACCAGCCAGGCAAGACATCATCTCTACAAGACACTTTATAAAAAAATTATACAGGCAAGGTGGCACATGGCTGTAGTCCTAGCTACTCGGGAGGTTAAGGTGGGAGGATCACTTGAACCCAGGAGGTCGAGGCTACAAGGAGCCGTGAGCATGCCATTGCAGTCAGCCTGGGTAACAGAGTAAAACCCTGTCTCAAAAAAATAATAATAAATTTGATCAGAGAGATAAACACTGCTTAGCATTTAAGAAGATCCTTTACTCCCCCTATGCTTCCTTCTATATTCCCTGAGTTTTGCTTCATTATATACTAGGTGAATGCCTTCATTGACAGAAGAAAAGTACACAATCGTATTAATTACAGAATCCACAGCCCTAAAACAAAGAAAGATTTACAATTAGTTCACAAACCCCACAGGAAGAAGTTTCATAACGGAGGGAAAGCACACACGGAACAGCCTATATTGAGTTCAAGCCATCCTGGTAGCAGAAGAGCAGTGGCAGCATGACACGCCACTACAGCTAATATGCAGATGAGCCCTATATCATATCAAAGAGGCAGCCATCTTCCTAGTCAACACAGTACTGGAAAGAAACAAAACACAATATTTAAAAAAATAAAAAATAAAAAATAGAAAAAAGACAAAGCGGCAGCCATCAGCTTCAGCACCTTACAACCTAGATTATAGAAAGCTTAAGTGACTTTTAGCTTTAAGGGAAAACACACACACACACACACACACACACACACGCACTTGGAGGGCCAGAACATGAGAAAAATAGATAAGGCAAAGACAGACATTATGAAATAAAAGGGAAAAAGGAGCCAAATACAGGAATAAGTTTAATAAATTACAAGAAACCAGTTATCTTAGTTTAAGTCATTGCTCTATTACTTCCCCCAAACACAATGTGGTCAAACCAATTCTAACAAAGATGAAAGCATATACTTCCAGAATAACTGCTCTACCAATTTATATTGGAATCTTTTTTAAAAGAATCCTTTTTAAAAGAGTTTTCAAATCATCCAAAGTTTTCAAGACAACATGTAAATCCAGATGGTTATGTGAAATCTTGTGATATTTGAACACTGGCAATTAATGTAATTCAAACATTTCTAAGATACTGTGAGGTACCACAGAATACACACACACACACACACACACACACACACACACACACATACACACACACACACAGTCACTCATATTTGCAGGCTGGTCATGCCCTGCAGACTGCTAGGTACAGATGATTCCCAGGCTTCCGGGTGAATGTGATGTGGATTCAGCTGAGAATGGCCATGGTAAGGAGGGCATGGTCATCTCTGGCTTGGTTGTCACAAAGTCAAGGATGAGGGCAATGGCATAGATCTGATAGCAACTCATCCATTTCCCTCTTGCTCTCAGTTAACATGGCTGCATGCATGCCCTGCCCTCCTGGCAACAGTCCTTGGAAAAGCAAAATTAGGTCATTGGCCCCTGAAACATAATACAGTTTTTTGTTTTAGATGTTATGTTTCATTATTCTATAATATGTTGCATTAAAAATCTGATAATTTATTTTCATTTAATTTAGTATAATGTACACTTGATTCTAAAATATATGTTCTCTGACAAAGTCTAATATCCAGCGTCTATAAGAAACTAAAACAAATTTACAAGAAAAAAAACAACCCCACTAAAAGTGGGCAAAGAACGTGAAGAGACATTTTCCAACAAAGACATACATGCAGCCAATAAGCATACAATAAAAAGCCCAACACCCATAATCCCAGCACTTTGGGAGGCTGAGGCTGGTAGATCACTTGAGGTCAGGAGTTCAAGACCAGCCCGGCCAATGTGGTAAAACCCTATCTCTACCAAAAATACAAAAATTAGCTGGGCATGTTGGCTTAGGAGGCTGAGGCACAAGAATTACTTGAACCTAAGAGGTAGAGGTTGCAGTGAGATTGTGCCACTGCACTCCAACCTGGATGACAGAGCAAGAGTTTCTCCAAGAAAAAAAAAAGGAAGAGAGATGCCTTCTGCTCTCAAGTATGAGGGAATCAGTCTACACAGGGTAAATATTTTGTGGGCACATTATTAATTAAAGAACAAATACTACACAAATCTCACCCAATGTAGAGCAGCCAAAGAGAAACTAAAATGATAATGAGGAAATAAAGTTCTGGGAAAGGAATATGGTAGTTACATGTCTTATGATATATGGATACTTTCGTGTCTGTAAAAGATGAATATTTGGTTCAAATATAATGCTACTGAGATATATAACAAAAACGACAACTTACATATTTAAATGGTAGCTATGTGTTTTCCCATTCTTTCAATAAAATTATGACATTTTAGAGCTGAAATGACTTTCAAGAATATTTCTGCCTTGTGGATGATTTTAAATCTTTAATATTCAAGTAGAAATTTATACAATTATTAATCCTCTAATAATAATCTTACTATTAATGAGACCTAAATAGGTCTTATTTTTATAGGGGTGGAATTGAGAGTTGCTACAGTTCCCACAAAGATTTTAAAAGTTGTACTCATCTTGTTCTCCAAGGTAGTGACAAAAACGGGCAATAATTGTTCACATTTTGAAGCTCTAATGACATGAAAGTCAAGAATTATTATCTCATTGGGGCACAGTGGCTCATACCTGTAATCAAGTGGATCACTAGACCCCAGGATCAAGACCAGCCTGGGCAACATGGCAAAACCCTGTCTCTACAAAAAATACAAAAATTAGCTGGTCATGGTGGCACATGCCTGTAGTCCAGCCACCAGGGAGGCTGAGGCAGAAGGATCACTTGAGCCTGGGAGGTGGACACTGCAGTAGCCAATAATGCACCACTGCACTCCAGCCTGGGTGACAGTGTGCAACCCTGTCTCAAAAAAAAAAAAAAAAGTTATCATTGGGTTTAAAGCACATGGGGTGAAAGCGAAAAAATAATAATAATAATAGAAGTGGTTTCTACTCACAGGATAAAGTCAAATTTTTTTTATTTCGACTTTCAATTATTTCCTCTGCCAAGAGTAATTCAATATAAATAACATATATAAATGCCAAGAGAGGATCGGAATCACTTTTTGACCATCACATGATAATCTTCAAATGAATCCTTATCAAAGCTTTCAAAACAAAGAAATCTCTCATTAATTAGAAACACACTGCTGCCTATCAATTTTAAAATATTGATTCTAAAATAACTACATAATAGTTCTAAGTAACCATAATCACTGTAATGAAGTATAAAAAGTACATTGAACATCAACACCCAACTCTATATCCAATCATAATCCCAGCATGCTTTATGGCAGTGGGCCCCAATCATTTTGGCATGAGGGACTAGTTTTGTGAAAGACAATTATTCCACAAACCCAGTGCAGAGTGGTTTCAGGACGATTTAAGCACATTATATTTATTGTATACTTTATTTCTATTATTATTACATTGTAACATGTAATGAAATAATTATACAACTCACCATAATGTAGAATCAGTGGGAGCCCTGAGCTTGTTTTCCTGCAGCTAGGTCATGCCCTCAGGTGGGATGAGAGACAGCGACAGATCATCAGGCATTAGATTCTTATAAGGAGCATGCAACCTAGATCCATCCCATGAGCAGTTCACAATAGCATTCACACTCCTATGAGAATCTAATACCACTGCTGATCTGACAGGAGGCGGAGCTCAGGCACTAATGCCAGTGACGGAAAGCAACTGCAACTACGGAGGAAGCTGCCCTTGATAGTTCACCTACTGTGCAGCCCAGTTCCTAACAAGCCCCAGGAACCTAACCACAACCAATCTGTTGCCTGTTAGGAACTGGGCCACACAGCAGGAGATCTAGCTCAGGGGTTGGTGACCCTTGCTTTAAGGAATGTTTACAATCTAGAACATAATCGAACTTTGTCTAAAAATGTTAGAAACTATAGACGGAACAAGAAATATTAACACAATGTTGCTTTGAGTAACAGGTCTATGCATTCCTCATAAACGAAACATGTATAAATTAGCCTCTATGAAAGAGCTACAATATTTTATTATTAGGGTATCTGAAAAATAAATATATAAGAAAAAATTTAACCATCTTTCTGCTCTCCTCAGACTTGTCTCTTTCCAAATATTCCTAAAACCACAATTTGCATAGTAGAAGTAACAGCCATTTGAAATCACACAACAGAAGACTGACAAACCACTACGCCACATACAACACTTTAAAAGGCTCTGCATTGCTGGAGTGATTTAGAATCTTGTGGTTTCCCAAGGGAAGCTATAAAAATCGGGAGAATGAAGAGAGTGCCAGCTGAAAAACCAAACAGATGGCTTCACCGACTAAAAATCCAGCTGAGCTTAGAAAATTGTTCACATTTAGAGTATCTTCCAAAAATGGCTTCATACTGTTGGTTTTCATTTTCCCTTTCTTTGCCACTGTTACACTACTATTCCAGATTTTGGACAGTAGGAGCAAAGAAAATATTAGCTTCCTGTAGAGGAGAACAAAAGACTATTTCCTTTCATCCTCCTGAAAAAGTTTAGACCTGAGTGACACACTCTGAACCATCATAAGCCATCCTCTGGAAATGGGGGTTATGCCATGGGAATATACACAAATATATTTAACAAATACATACTGCATATAGTATATAAATACGTTTTGTATTCATCCTATGATATATATCTATGTATTAGATATTACATACACACATATTCATACAAACATGCAAACATTTGCTGGAGGAGGGCAGTGCAAGCGATCTGGAGCACACCTTATAAATCTAATTAGTACTCAATTATTCTGTCCCATTTATATGACATATGTTAACGATTTGTAAAATATTGAAAGCAACTGACAAAATGATTAATTTAAAACATTTATTCTGGCTGGGTGTGGTGGTTCATGCCTGTAATCCCAGCACTTTGGGAGACCCAGGCAGGCAGATCACCTGAGGTCAGGAGCTCAAGACCAGACTGGGCAACATGGTGAAACCCCATCTCAAACAAAAATTCAAAAATTAGCTGGGTGTGATGGTGGGCACCTGTAGTTCCAGTTACTCAGGAGGCTGAGACAGGAAAATTGCTTGAACCTGGGAGGCGAAGGTTGCAGTGAGCCAAGATCATGCCACTACACTCCAGCCTGGGCAACAAATGGAGACTCCATCTCAAAACATAAAATAAAATAATATAATATATAAAACATTTACTCCACAACAGAGAAGAAAAAAAGTGTTCCCAGACCTCAGGAGGCAATGTACTTATGCAGCTAGTGTTGTAGTGAAGATTCTCAGTCTGGTAGAGCGGCATATGTACAATAGGTAAGAATGGCTTGTCTGCCATGAAAGAGGTTGATATCCAGTAAGACGTAAGATTACAATAAAAACTGTTGTTTAAACACAACATTCTTACAAATGGTAAGAATAAATACTTGGCATTATATCCAAAACAAAACCTAACTGCAACAAGTAACTTTGCAAGAGAAACACCTTCCTGAGAGGTACCCTACTATATGTAACAAGCAGAAGCCTCTCCCAATAAACTATTTACCTTTCACCAACTGGCCGTCTAGTTTTAAATTTTAATATGCTTTTTCTGTCTTCAGATTTTCAAACTTTAAATGTGAGCAACAATTCTGCAAGAAAAACGAACAAGGCGAGTAAAATTTTAAGTACTCGCTGGACAAAGTGGCTCACACCTGTAATCCTAGAACTCTGGGAGGCTTTTATATTGAAAAGAAATACATTAAAATTTTAATATCATCTATAAATTTAGCCTTTCTGACTGACTACAATAACTTACTTATTTCCTTCCTTGTCTATTTCTCTGATAAAAGTGGCAAGAATGGGCCAGGCGCAGGGGCTCATGCCTGTAATCCCAGCATTTTGGGAGGCTGAGGCCGGTGGATCACCTGAGATCAGGGGTTCGAGACCAGCCTGATCAAAATAGAGAAACCCTGTCTCTACTAAAAGTACAAAATTAGTCAGGCATGGTGGTACATGCCTGTAATCCCAGCTACTGGGGAGGCTGAGGCAGGAGAATCACTTGAACACAGGAGGTGGAGGTTGTGGTAAGCCAAGATCACATCATTGCACTACAGCCTGGGCAACAAAAGCAAAACCCCATCTCAAAAAAAAAAAAAAAGCAGCAAGAATAAAAGCTACATAATAAAATAGCCAAAAGATTATATGTAACTGCAGGCATCTGGGTCTAGAATCTGTAACTAAATCCAAGTCAATAAAAGCACACATTTAATGAATATTTTCTCAAGGCTAAGTTCTAGGCACTCTTCCAAAATCTTTACATTTCCCTTCCTCTAACTCTGTTAGGGAGGTCTTACTATCTTAGCTAAGGAAACCAAAGCACAGAGACAAGTTACTTAGCTAAGGGCACATAGGTATTAGGCAGCAAAAATGGGAGTTAACAGCAGGTCCCTATTACTCAAAAGCCTGTGCTCTAACCTACTACACTATGTACCTCCTGTTTTCACAGGAACCTTTCTACAAACTAGCTTCTAGAGAACAGAATAGCTACCCATGGCAAGGTTCATTCTCATTCATCAAAATGGTACAGCATTCAACCTAAACCAGGAAAAGCAAAACTGAAAATGAGCTGAGTCATTTCTGGTGGGAAACTTTCACTTTATTTTAAAATATTACCTAATTTACCGGACTATCAAAAGTGACTAAGAGTTCACTATATTGAAAGTGAAGATATTAAATATTCAGCCGGGCACGGTGGCTCATGCCTGTAATCCCAATGCTTTGAGAGGTCGAGGAGGGCAGATCACGAGGTCGGTCAGGAGTTTGAGACCAGCCTGACCAACATGGTAAAACCCAGTTTCTATTAAAAATACAAAAAATTAGCCAGGCGTGGTGGCAGGCACCTGTAATCCCAGCTACTCAGGAGGCTGAGGCAAGAGAACCACTTGAACTCGGGAGGCAGAGGTTACAGTGAGCCAAGACTGCACCACTGCACTCCAGCCAGGGCAACAGAGCATGACTCTGTCTCAAAAAAAAAAAAAAAAGAAAGAAATATTCAATGGCAATAATGTCTTTTTCTGTTATAAATAAATTTATATATGCATTCTTTTTCTTGTAGCAAATCAAATCTAGGTAAAGTAATACTGTTTGTATACATGTATATCCCATGCCCACAAATCTCCACAATTTTAGCATATAATAATTTTTAAAAATAGATATGCAGTTTGGTATAAGGTAGTAGTACCTTTCCAACATATGTAAAATCGCTGATTTAGTGAGCAGTAAAGTTTAAAAACGAAACATACAAACAGCTGGATATCCTGAAATCACAAAGTATCTTTTCTTTATATTGCTCATTTATGGAATTTTTTCCCTTCTCTCTAGGATTTAAATAAACTCCATGTTTTCAAGTTACCTTCTGGCACTACATAATTCTAGTTTTCATTTGAAAGCCAAAATAAGTTACACAAAATTGTAAAAATTCAAAGTAAAATATATGAAATATTAAACATAAGTACACTTTTCTGCCAATGTAATTCAATAGCTCTTATTAAATAGAAAGCTGACATTTTAAAACTCTGTTTATTATTCTTTCATCTACTTTTCATGTCTTAAAAATTTTCAAGCCCTAAATCTGGAACATAAGTTTCTTGTTGACAGAAATCAGGACTTTCATTTCTTATCCAGAAAAATTCCCTGCAAAAACTTAATGCTGTTCAGTGACAACACATAACACAAACTACAAAGACATATATTAAAGCAACATACTTATGGTTCTTTTTGTAATCTCTGTTTTTAAATATCATACTTCCTAATAAAAACAAAGTTTTGGATGATTCTGTTAAGAAAAGACATTGGTTTTGAAATGTTATAATGAGTAATTAGAAAGGAGAAATATAGACACAATATAAATATTAGAAATGTTATTTTTTAATCCTGAATATTAACAACTTTGCCTCATCTTGTTAATAAAAGCTTATTTTTTAAAAAATGATTAGTCCATAGCCAATTAAAGTTCTCAATAAAAATCAGAGTGGACATAAGTTGGTATTTAAATTTAATTTTAGATTAAATTATCCAAGTTTGATTTTTACAATTAGAAATACCTGGGCTGGCACAGTGGCTCACGCCTGTAATCCCAGCACTTTCGGAGGTCGAGGCAGGCGGATCACTTGAGGTCAAGAGTTCAAGACCAGCTTGGCCAACATGGTGAAACTCCATCTTTACAAAAAGTATAAAAATTAGCCAGGCCTGGTGGCGCACACCTGTAATTCCAACTACTCAGGAGGCTGAGACAGGAGAATCACTTGAACCTGGGAGGCAGAGACTGTGATGAGCCAAGATTGCGCCACTACACTCCAGCCTGAATGACAGAGTGAGACTCCGTCTCAAAAAATAAAAATAAAAATAAAAAACAATCAGGAAGACCTGGAAAAAAAAGGCAATTCAAAAAAACCATTTATTCTAAAAACAAACATACCAAAATCTTTGCCCTCACATTATCTTTCATTCCCAAACCTCCATGTTCTTGACTAAAATACTTATTCCATTTGAGATTTACACATTGTCTTACATGTGTCTTAGAACTATACATAAGTAAATACTTATCAAATTACCAGCAAGTTAAACTTTACTGGAATGGCTTTTATTTGTCCTTTTAAAGTTAATTATTAACACAGCATTCTTTTTTAAATTATATGGCAAATTTAGCCTGAAAGTAATTTTGCAGAGCCAGATTCCCAGGGGAAGAATACTGTTCATCATCAGAATCACTATTATCCAAAAGGAAAGTTGACCCTGAATGTGGTCCAAGCCATTGCTTTCCTAACAATTGATGTATTACAACCACTGATGGGTATACCCTCTCACCAAGCAGTGCCTGTAGCAGATAGCTAAAATCTATCTCAGATAGGCAAATAATACTGGTATTTATCTTTCTCTTAGGCAGAATATGTCACCTTCAGAATTTGAAAAACCAAGGGGTTTAGAACCTGAAGATGTAATTACCTGTCAGATTCTACTACAGGCTTTTAAAGTTAACATCCTATACCTACGTTTCCCATAGAAAAATTCCAGAATGTGCTATAGAAAAGCTGATTCAATTTATGCTATGGTCTATTTTATGCCATTTAAATATAGTATTATCTAATACATGTAATACATATTTCTTATGGAATTAAAATTCTTTGAGAATGTATTTCACCACTGATGAAGTACAAATGAACTCCCTACACTTGCTTGTACAACCCAAAAAGCAGAAATAAGATAAATATCTTTTTCATAAATTAGCTCTACCACAAAGAGGAAAATCATGAAAGATGGTTACAAAGTGAAGCAGTGCAGAGTTCCTCAATCTCTACACAGTTGATATTTTGGGGCCATATAATCCTTTGTAGTGGAGGCTGCTGTGTATTGTACGATGTTTTGCAGTACCCCTGGCAGAGGCTGCTGATACCTTTGGCACCTCCCCTATCGTGACAAGGGGTCAGAACCAATGACGGAGTATAAATGGCCACACACAGGTTGCAGTTTGGCTCTGCTACTTTGGCTATGCAGCAGGGGGAGACATTTAACCTCTTTGCCTCAGTTTCCTCCTTCCTCAAATACAGTTGTAAGGACTAAACTAGAAAAAGCATGAATAGTGGCTGCTGCTCCTGCTACTGCTACAACTGTTTCAGTTGTATACTCTGTAGCTTCTCTCTGAACTTCAATCTCCCTATGACCCAAATGTATAGTTTTCAACAAAATTTTTTTCAAAGGCCCACAACAAGGCAGGAGGGGGCCTTAATAAGCTTATGGATTACAGACTCTTCCTAAAAGTCAATTTCAAGGCCCTAAGAATATGATCTCAAACCCTAATTGAAAGTAATAATCCCTGCGCCAGAGAAATAGGATAGTCAGCTTGGTCACTGGAATGCTGCACACTCTTCCCTCTGCATTCCAGCTGCCACTCTTGTCTGATGGGGAACATGACCACAACTCATGTGGAGCTACACACCTGTTCAAATCCAGCACCAAATGCCACTTCCTCTTTCATGAAGTACATCCCTGATGACATTCTAATCACTTCCCTCTGACCCCACCCCCTCAAACACCAAGGCCTCTGCAGAGTACACGTGTCTCGCAATAGTCACAGCCCAAATAAGCTCACTTCTCTGATGAACCATGGACACCTTTTCTGTCCTCACCCCTCTCTTTACCCTGCAGGGCACAGCCAGGGCACTGGCCACATTATTGCTTAGGATATCTTTTTAATTGGACAGCTACCTAGAGAATTAATTACAATTCTCTAGTAGGTTGATATAGTTTTTATATACAGCTCCACAGTAAATACTTGGCTCAGATAAGACTGCCAAAACTCTATGACTATTGCTGGCTAAGTGTGGTGGCTCACACCTGTAATCCCAACACTTTGGGAGGCCAAGTCGGGTGGATCACTTGAGCCCAGGAGTTCGAGACCAGCCTGGGCAACATGGCGAAACCCCATCTCTACAAAAAATCTAAAAGTTAGCTTGGTGTGGTGATGCATGCCTATAGTCCCAGCTACTCCGGAGGCTGAGGTGAAAGGATCGATTGAGCTTGGGAGATGGAGTCTACAGCGAGCCAAGATTGCGTAACTGCACTCCAGCCTGGGTGAAAGAACAAGACCCTTTCTCAACAAAAAAAAAGAGATATGACTATTGCTTACTGACATCTACAGCCCCTAATGACTAATATTCATACCTGCATGTTTAGTTGATGGCCATTCACTGGGTACATAAAATGTCCCTGTTATCTAAATGAACAAAACGCAAATTATTGTGACTTTTAAAAAATTAACTCTAGCAAGAAGTTTATTTATTGTGTATCACTGTCTACCTATTTATTTATTACTAAAATTACATTGTTCAGTGTACACTCTTTTAGCTGATATGTCAGGTGATGGCAGTTTCACACTGGGGGGTTCCAGATGGAAAAACAAGGGGAGTATCCAGCAATGCCTGCTGCCCTCATTACTGAGGGAATTCAAGGTATAAGGTGTTTGTGTGTGTTGGGTGAGAAGAGAGAGGGTTCCAAGTGCCTATGGAGGCAAGAAGTTAGGCAACTCTGTGTAAATGCCAGGGTTCTCCTGATGAATCCTGGCAAAAGAAGACATTAGTCAGAGGCAAAGAAGCATAAGAATGCAGTTACATATTTCAGCGTGTACTCAGAGGATCCCGTATGTCGGAATTCTCTAAGGTGCTTACTGCAAACTGGAGATGCAGAGGAGTGGGACCCGGTCTCTGCATTTTTGCAAATTCTCCAGGTATTTATCAGGCACACTAAATTGAAAAGAACTAATAGATTAGGGGGTACTACTCTTTTACAACAAAAGAACATTCATTTAAAAGACTGATATATGAATATAATATACATGATAATATATAATATATATACTATACTATAATATGATATAATAATCATGTTAGTAATATATTATATAATATATAATATTATATAAATATATATGAATACATATATATTTTATATGTTATATAGAAGGCATGCAGATTTTTTCAAAAAACATTTTAAAATAACTACCACAAAATTCAACCCCTGCTTTATTTTCCACGTATTCACTGAATTAGGTGTAATAAAAAATAAGTAGCGTTCTACAAAAGATTCTAGAGAAACTTACAGAAACAACTCATGTTGACAAGTCAGTGAAATAATGTCAGATGGGGCAGAGTTATTTTGAGAATGCAAAAACTCAACATACATTTCCAAAAAAACTTACCTGTGGGCACCCTGAAGTAGTTCCCATCAGTGGCTGAATCTGACCTCTAGTGATCTTGAGAATTGCTGACTGCTAATAATTTAATTTCTGTAGGGACTCTTAGGCGATAGGGACACTTAGCATAGCACCAAGGAGAATGTCTTTCTCCTCTGCCAAACTGAAACCAATTAAATCAAATGCATCACATTCATCCAATTACACCAATAAGAGTTAAAACGAGACTAATACCCCAAAGACCCTCGGGACTCATCAACAGTGAGTAACATCCTTCAGGGACCAATAAAATTAATGACATTTTAGTAATGAGACACTTATGAGCCATAAAAGAAAGAAGTGGCAGAGGGTTGTAGAAATCAAGTCTATTTTAATCCTCAAAAACTAGAGAAAACATTTGAAAGAAAGCCTCTAAATTTTTTTCAAAACGGGGAACTTTTTAATATTCTATTTTGGCACCCATAAAAGTATTCTTTCTGCTTGCACATACCAAGAGGTTGGAGTCAAATACACCTAGACTGCAATCCTGACTGGGTCTCCAGCAGTGTGACCTCAAGCAGAGGATTCATGGGCTTCAGTCACCTCCTCAATAAAACTGGGCTGCTAAGAAGAGTCTACCCATTAGGATGGACCAGTGACTGGGGAGGAGCAGCACTTATCTAGCCTCTGCACCACAATTTCCACCTTATTTTATCATTTACATACACTGTCCTTCCTTACTGAATTGTTGCCAAAAAGAAAAAAAAAAGTCAAACAGGATAAAGTGTACATTGCTTTGTGAAGCATTACTCTCAAATCTTAGCTGTTATTAACTTGGAAATGGAAGAATAAACATAATTAAAAGAGAAGTGACATGCAGGATAGTTGAGTAAACAGTAAAAGGGCACTTCATTTCTTTAAATGACTTCAAGTCTCTTTCATTCCTTCAAGATTTATTGAACAAAAGGCTACAGCTAAACATGTGTCTTCAATGACCTATAACAGATATTAGATATAAGCAAATACAAGAAAGAAAAGTCTAAGTCCTATAATTCAGGCAAAGATAACTAGGAATTTTACTGTAGAGAGAAATTACTTCTAGCTGAGAGTGAGGAGATAAATCTTCACAAAAGAGGAAGCAGTTGGGACAGCTTTGAAGTACAGCGTTTAAATAAAGAAGATATTCCTGGCAACAGCACAAGGAAAGCAGGAAGATGAAGCAGCACAGGTACAGGGAGCAAGGTAACTTAGTTTTACTAAAGCACAAGGGTGTGTGTAGTGCTGGGGCCATAGACAGGAAAACAGGCTACAGATAAGCTGTAGAGGGCCCCAAACATGCAGCTGGCAGCTGGGATCCCTTGCTCACACTCCTTTCATAAGGAAACTGCAGAGTTCTGCATTAGCAGAATACGCTGACACTAAAGAGGACCACAGAGCCAACGGGTAGCCATCAACCTCCAAGGCAGTTAAAAAGTGAAAGCTTGAACAGAAATGAGTAGGTAACAATGCAGTAAGCAAAGTGACTAATCATAGGAGATAAAAAAAAAATAACAGGCATGACAATAACAAAGCAAAAGACCACAGCTTTTATCTGCCACAAACAGGAGGTACCATTATTATAAAATAAGAGGACACAGGTGATATACTATAGTCAAGGATACTGATATAACATTTGAAGTCATAACAGAACTACCCTCTACAATCTTTGTGAAACCAAGAGGAAGCAGGATACACAGATCCAAGTAATAAGGAGAATGATGAAGAGTCTAACCAGGCAAGCAGCACCTACTGTATCTCGGCTCTGTTCTGAACAAAAGATACATGCACAAACAAGACAGACTTAAAGCCTGCAGGGAAGAGACTTACATTCTAGTATAAGGAAAACAAATGAACACACAGAGAAGGTAAAGAAAGAGAAGTGAGCTCTGGACAGAGCTCTTTGGCTCTCAAACACTGGAAGGCCTGGTAAAGGAGGCTATGAAATAATGGCTAGAAAGCTGGAAGTAAACAAGGTGAGTGTAGTGTTATGGGAAGAATGTGTTGCAAGGATGGAGAAGGTGAAGGGTTGAGTAACATGAAGATAAAGAACTAACTCCTGGCTTTGGCCTACAGATGACCTTGATAAAAACTATTTGACAGCCCAATTGGAGTGGGCTAAAAAAATAAGAGGTGAGAAAATAGAGATGGTGAGTACAGCAAATCCTTCCAAGAGTGTAAAGGTGTGGGAGCCAAGGACAGAATGGTAGGACGACACCAAAAGTTCAAGTGAAACGAGAACAAGGCTGACTGGTTGGGTTGGGAAATGTATAGGTCAATGATTAGAACAGTTTCAGTGGAATAGCCAGATCAAAATAGTGATTAGAATGCCTTGAGAAGAATGGGAAGTGAAAAGGGGCAAGAAAATGATAAGACACAATGCTAAAAGTTTAAGAATTTAATCTTCTTACAAGACTCACAGGGTGGAAACTGAGAGACATGTTCACTTCTGTAGAGGGTTGATATGTAGATGAAAAAATGAAGTGGCATACTGCGATTTCTCCCAAGAGCAGAAGTGAGACCAGCAGTTTTGCATGGTCCCTGGAAGCTTCTACATAGATGAGGGATGATCTCCTCAAAGAAATGGGTCTTGTTTTGAAGAGCAAGTCCTATACATCTATTCTAATTAATATCACTTATTATCAACTCCATTATAGCCACAGGTCAACATGATCAGGAACATTATAAAATACAGAAGCTACAGTTACTATATGGAATAAATGTTAAAAAAGAAAAAAGAGGCCGGGTGCAGTGGCTCACACCTGTAATCTCAGCACTTTGGAAGGCCAAAGCAGGTGGATTACTTGAGGCCAGAAGTTCAAGACCAGCCTGGCCAAGACAGCAAAACCCCATCTCTACTAAAAACACAAAAATTAGCCAAGTATGGTGGCATGCGCCTATAATGCCAGCTACTCAGGAGGTCAGGCATAGGAATCACTTGCACCTGGGAAGCAGAGGTTGCTGTGAGCCAAGACCACACCACTGCACTCCAGCCAGGACAACAAAGCAAGATTCTGTCTCAATAAATACATACACACATATATATATAAGTTTTTTAAAAGGATAGAATCTAAGGAGTTAATTTTCTTCTATTAACAATGATTCAAATTTGTGCTGGCTTTTCCAAAAAGCTGTAGTCACCCAATGTATTTTCCCTCTAACTAATAAACAATAAGATAAATAAATATGTATATATTTAATTCCATCTACCAATAGCATTAACATGTTCACGAACAAGAAAATGGGCAACAATTAAAGGACAGCAATGCAATCAAGAATTGCCAGACTGTCTGAAGACGCTTTCCACTGCTCAACTACAAGTTATAAGTCCCAATAATATGGAGTCTCACAGATCAATCAAAACATCAAGAGTTTCTTTTAATAATCTATAAACTACTCAACATACCCCAATGTTGTTGCATTTCTGAATGTCCATTTCTCTAGACCATAAACAATGCCTGGAGGCATTTGATTTGTTTTTCCCACCACATGTTCTTAGCACCAAGGCCTTCCTTATTCATGCTAGAGTGAAGAATGAGATAGAAACGAGAGTCTGAGGTTAAGACTAGAAAGAGCTGATGACTCTTACTGAGAAGGAAATCATCGTTTTTATTCTGTAACTTCTGCTATAATCCACTCCTATAATTTTAATTATGCAAAAAAAACTGAATATGGCCACAAAATCTTTTTAGAGCAAAAAATGAAAACAAGCTCTCATAGAACAAGGATTCCACCTTTCACCTCATGTGTCCCTTTCAATTCACTTTTATTTTGATCTTTTTTTCACTAATTATCTCTCTACAACTACTTCTCTACTTGTTTCTCTTCACAAACCCCTTATATTAGCTCAGTTAATTCTCATATTATTTTCCCACCACCACAACTGCCTCTCATAGTTGAATCCTACAGCCTCAGGAAATATTTTCTTGGAAGAAGGAATGCCTAACACTCCCTTGCTGCCACACTGGGTAATCTGTTCACAAAGAAAAGACACCTGGTCCATGAAAGAACCACCATCTAAAGGAGCTTGACTTTCACCATCTTCAGCACTTTCTTAACTGAGTTCACTGAGCACAAGCTGTTGCAGTTCGCAGTGGCTATGCCCGGAAGCTGCTCCCTAGTAATCCAGAGAAGAGGAATCCAGAGTACTTTAAGGAAGCCACTGGCAACATTCCACTCCAGTGATTGCTAAATCCCAATATCCCAAACTAAGCTGCGGATCAAGATAAAAAACAGAATTTTTTCACATCTCAATGCCCTTTTATAAAATACAAACTTTCAGCTTCGCAAGAAGTAGTACCACATCATATCAAGCTACCACAAAACCAAAAACAAAATTAAAACATGATTTTGAACACACAAATCTCAATTTAAAAGCCTGTGTGGCCTGGCGTGGTGGCTCACGCCTGCAATACCAGCACTTTGGGAGGTGGGTGGATCACAAGGTCAAGAGATCAAGACCATCCTGGCCAACACGGTGAAACCCTATCTCTACTAAAAAATACAAAAATTAGCCGGGTGTGGTGGCATGCGCCTGTAGTTCCAGCTACTCAGGAGGCTGAGGCAGGAGCATTGCTTGAACCTGGGAGGCGGAGGTTGCAGTGAGCCGAGATCGCGCCACTGCACTCCAGCCTGGCGCCTGGCAACAGATCAAGATTCTGTCCCAAAAAAAAAAAAAAAAAAAGGCTATGTAACTCATATGTCAGCTAAGAGGAATAATGAAAAAAGAAAGAAAAATAGAACTAATGGGAAAATTCCCTTAACAAAACTATAGAAGTTCTTATAACAGCATTTTTCTGAAACTGTGGAGGGGCTGATGATGAACTATCCTACTGTAGCAGGCCAAGAGAGTTTTAGAACCGAGCTTCTGCCCAGGTGCAATGGCTCACACTTGTACCAGAACGTTGGGAGGCAAAGAGGGGAGATTTGCTTGATGCCAGGAGACTGAAACCAGCATGAGCAAGATGGTGAGAACCTATCTTTTACTTCTTATTTATTTATTTATTTTGAGACAAAGTCTCACTCTGTCACCCACGCTGGAGTGCAGTGGCATAATCTCAGCTCACTACAACCTCCACCTCCCAGGTTCAAGCGATTCTCCTGCCTCAGACTCCCGACTAGCTGGGACTACAGGCATGCACCACCATGCCCAGCTAATTTTTGTATTTTTAATAGAGACCAGGTTTCACTATGTTGGCCAGGCTGGTCTCGAACTCCTGACCTCATGATCTGCCCGCCTCAGCCTCCCAAAGTGCTGGGATTACAAGCGTGAGCCACTGTGCCCGGCCGAGAGCCCGTCTTTTATTTGAGAAGAGAAGAGAAGAGAAGAGAAGAGAAGAGAAGAGAAGAGAAGAGAAGAGAAGAGAAGGGGGGAAGGGGGAAGGGGGAAGGAAGGAAGCAAGGAAGGAAGCAAGGAGGGAAGGAGAGAAGGAGAGAAGGAGGGAAGGAGGGAAGGAGGGAAGGAGGGAAGGAGGGAAGAAGGGAAGGAGGGAAGGAGGGAAGGAGGGAGGGAAGGAGGAAGATGGGAAGGGAGGGAGGGAGGGGAAAAGGGGAAAGGAGGGAGTTTTTAATTTACAAAGAGAACTGAGCTTTTGCCAAAAGCAAATGAACACATCCAACTAACGAAAGTTTGTGTCTCCTTTATTTGAACCCCATTATTGCATTTTCCTACAGTAACTACCTCCTACGATGCTGTTCATAATTATTCCATCTGAAGCTCTGCCACAGGTCTCACATGAGCTGTCTCCAACAGTGACAGCCCTGTATGTTTACATATGATGATAAGGACTTCCAGTGACGCACTACTTGGCATCCATGAAAGAGTTCAAAGAGGAAAACTGCATAGTCTGTACCTGAAAGTTAAATTTTAAAAAGAATGCACGTTTCTTTGAATGTTCATTCTCATAATACCTGGTTCATTTCAGAATTTCAGAAGTAGGACGCCTAAATGAGACTCACTAACACAAAACATCAACACTGCTACCAAAACGTGCTTTAAAACAACCACTGTTAGAACACATTAGTATTAACTAGAACTAAATGCTGTACTCTGACCAACAAAATGCTCTACCACCCCCCAAATATGCATTGAAAAAAATATATAGTGGACAACCTATCTTATTTTCATGTTAATAGGCGAAGTCAAATGCAGAAACAAACAAACAAAAAAAGTAAAGTTATATAGGGAAAATAACTTTAAACACTTTTAAGTTTCTGTGTTTAATAAAAACTCCTCGGACAAAATCCACAAGAGTTTTCCAGGATGACACTATATCCATCGGTACTCCAGCAGAAAATATGTGTAACATTTGACGTTGGAATAATCAGAGAAGATTTAATTAAGGGACTGAATAGATGTAGGCAGGGTACAGAAAAACCTAAGGAGAGACAGAGTGGTGCACCAGGCCAGCTAACAGCTGAGTTGTCAATAGTCTAGTTCTAAAAGGACTAGAGAAGAGAGTAATTCCTCAAACCGCGGGACAGAGCAAAAGGATGGTGTGAGGCGACCCCAAGAGAATGCTGCAGCCCTGGGCCCTCAATCTCCTCCCCTTGCAATTTCCTGCGTGGGCTCTACCAGAAGCCAGAGGGAAAGGGTGGTGGTGGCCCATACAGATCTGCAACCTTGGGCAGACAAGTGGAGACCAGGGCAGAGTGGACTTGGAGGCAAAGTGCAATTAACAGGCACAAACACTATTCAATATATTAAACTAGTCCATACCGTCTGCCATTATGGATTAAACAAACAAAAAAGCACATACAACCAGTAACCACCTTTTCTCTCCAGTATGTTCTTATTCTGTATTAAATTATAAAACCATAGCTGACTTTTTTTTTAAAAAAAGAGAAAGACAGCAGCTATTAGAAAAAGGATTCTGGATTACCATATCTGAGCTTTATATGAAGTAAACACTGTCTTGCCTAAGGCACCTAAGGAGGACATGCTGAGAAATGTTCAAAAAACTTACCAAGAAATTTCCAAATATCTGAAGAGGAAAAGAAGAATCCCATTCCCCACCTGAAAGGCTGGAGCAGCCACAAGCATCTGTCTCTTCTCAGATTCCTGCTTTATTCTCTTACAGATAAAGACGAAAACCAGTGTGCTGAAGACACAGTGGTCCCCCTTGGTTTTCTGCCCCCAAAAAGAGAAGACTGGATTCTGCAGTCATTGACACAGGAAGCATTTGAAACAATCAAACAAACAATAATGACAACACACATACATATAAAAAAGATAAAGAGCCATGTGATGGAATTATATTAATAACTTATTTTTCGGTCAATAATTACAAGCCATTAGTTCAGATGTTAAACACCACAAGATTCTGAAGAACTTTCCTATAATATATGGGTATTCTATATTCTGCTTCTTGATGGCCTCTCGAAAAATAAACTCAAGAATACAATTCTTGGAATTCATGGGAAGTGAAAGTTTGCATCCTTCATTCTGTCAGTGTAATCATTCAGTCATTCGCTCATTCAAATAAATCCAAGAATACAATTCACTAGTAGTGTACATTCATATTCATCTTAAAATTCAAGCTGTAATCATAAGATAGCCACTCCAAAAAAAATCAGCATAAATGATTTCAGCATCTCAAAGGAAAAAAACATTTAAACAGAATCCACAAGTATAAATCATACTTGTGCAACTGTTAGTCACAATAGCCAGACAGGAGGGTCACACACAGTAACAAAGCAACATTTTTTGTAGAATTCTTTTAAGATTAAAAAAAATCTGAATCCAATGCTTTGAATATGTAACAAATGAGCTATCGAGTAACCATAATTTTGGTCCCCAGGAGGAGGGGGGAGGGGACAATGCTTTACAAACCCCTAAAGAATCAAACACACTTTACTAAATAAATATCCATAAAATAGATTTAGAGGAGAGAAAATTCACACCTGAGGAGAATCTGAAGCACATGACAAAATAAGAAATGAGAGGATTTACTGAGAAATCACCCTATGACACTGCCTTTTAAGTTAATTTAGAAACATCACTTTGGAAATGAATCTAATATGCATCTATTTCTGTAGCTAATGCACAGTTTAAGTGGCTTGAGTCAGGGAGGGAGAGACAAGCATCTCATCCTGAATTTCTGGCTGCAGTCCAATTATTAGAAAAAGTGAAAGAAACTTAGTGACATTTATCCGTAAACTGCTTCAGGATATGTTGGAAGATTGTTTCTTTGAGACAGTCTGGCTCCGCCACTTGGGCTGGAGTACAGTAGTGCAATCATGGCTCACTGTAACCTCAATATCCTGGGCTCAGGTGATTATTCCACCTCAGCCTCCCAGGTAGGTGAGACTTACAGGCACATGCCACCACATTCAGCTAATTTTTGTATTTTTTATAGACATGGGGTCTCCCTATGTTGCCCAGACTGATCTCAAACTCCTGGGCTCAAGCGATCCTCCCACCCCAGCCTCCTGAAGTGCTGGGATTATAGGCGTGAGCCAAAGTGCCCAGCCTGGAAGACTATTGAAGATGTTAGTTGACTATTTCCAGGAATTCTACTTCTTTTAATGAAAAAAATGTAATGAATGTAATCAGAAACCTGTGATAGGAAATCTGGTAATAGGGTGGATTTCGTTATGACTGTAACTGTGATAGTACTATGCACATGTCCTGCATATGGGCAAAGGTAAAAGAAATTAGAAATGTTCAATGTTGCTGATTTAGAATGTCTTTAAAGAAACAAAAAATAAAAATAAAAAAAGTTCAATGTTATAACATGGCTATAAAACAAAAAATTAAGATGCGAATTAGATAGACATTCATAAAAACAGAGCAGCAGCTAAGATTGGGCTAAACTGTGTACGTTAAAAGTCTGTATCCTTCATTCTGTCATCATAGATTCATTCATTAAACAAATATTTACTGAATATGTACTACATACAAGTTATGGTGCTAGGCAATGGGGGATACAGGTGTGAATAAGACAAAATTCCCTACCTTCACAGAGCTTGGGATTGTGAAGAGGGTTCCAATGCAAATTGATAAATTATATCAGTGAGAAGATGACATTTGAGCAATACTTCAGAGAAGGGAGGGACCAAGCCATGCAGACTTGGGGAGGGGTGTTCTGGAAAAAGGATCATGGAACCTGGGGGACCCAGGGCATTAATGTGCCTTACTGTGTTGGTACAGAGTGGGAAAGGGTCACATAGGTAAGAGAGGAAGTCAAAGATGGGGGTAAGGGTTGAGGCAGGGAGTGATCACATAGCATTTGCTCACCATGGTAAGCATATTAAATTTTAATGGAAGTGAGATGGGAAGTCAAGAAGGGGAGATTCTGAGCAGAGAAGTATACAATGTGATTAGTGATTTTAAAGCTGTCATGCTGGCTGCTGAATAAAGAATAAGGAGGAACAGTGAAACTGTGAAACACACTGGCATAGCCAGGCCAATGACTTACAGTAGTTGGACCAGAGTAACAGTGATGAGTATGGTCAGAAGTGGGCATCCCAGAGATTCTAGAGCCAACAGAACTGAAGTGATTGGGTGTGTGATTAATCAGAAATCGAGTCAGCAATGATGATTCCCAGAGTGTTTGGCCTGAGCAACTGTAAAAACAGAGTTGCCACTAAATGAGGTGGAGAAGCCTTTCAAGGGCACTTTCTGGGCTTGTTAACGCTTGTGTAGCCCATCAGACATCCAAGTGGAAATGTCAAATAATCAGCCTTGATTTCATGGCAGGAGTTTGTAGTTTCCAAGGAAAAGTCCAGGTTAAAGACAGAAATTTTAGTAGTCATTAGTCACCGGCATATGGATAATATTTAAAGTTACAAGATGCCTCTGTAAAACCTTCAAGATACTTCATGGCTCAGCTCCATTCACCCTTCTAAACACACTACACCTCAAACCACTCAGAAGTGACTGTCAAAAACACCTAACCACATCTAGCCCCCATCTTTACTCAGGCTACTGACTTTCTCCTTCCAAATACGTACTTTCAAATCACCATCCAATCTTCACCAGGTCAAATATCAGGTCTCTCGAAAGCTGTTCAGATTTAGGCCATGTTGGAATTAAATTCTCCCCATCCTGTAAACCTAATTACCTCGTACTATTTTACACCATCTGTTAGTGATAAAAGCCCAGCCTGTCCTAAATTTAAGTGCTGAAAAGGGGTCTTTGTGAGCTTCTCACACCCCCAGCATAGGTCCTTCCATGATGGCAAACTGCAACCTGATACTTGATAACAGCACTATTAACAGGCAGCTTCCAAAGGAAGCTGGAAATGTAAAACTAGTCCTTTCCTTGTTCTTCAAAGGCTGTACCTTGGATGCAGGGCATAGCCACCAAGTAAGGTCAAAGGAATATTCACAAATTGTTGTACCATTCAAGGAAAGAAAAACAAAAGCAGCTAGTTTATTCTTGAGACAGTCAAGTGGATTATTTTCCATATTTTTGTTCTGTCTCTTAAGGGTTAAAAATAATCAAATTTTACTAATGGAATAGCATAATATGTGTCAAATGCAATTAGGGTAGTGACTAGACAGTAACAATCATTTTCTCTCTTTTGAATTAAAATGGAATGTAACCCCCAACCTCAAAGTGACAGGCATCTCCAAATGCTCATCACAGTAGTAGTGAGAAGACAATACAGCAAAAATGACTGCTTCAGAGGAAGGTCATTTTCTTTCATTACCTAATGCTTTATCATGCTACCCACCCCCTAAACCCCTTACAGGAAATCTGAAGCCCCTGAAACAAACCGTCTTAGGTAGATGTATGAACACCTGTTTTGCAAAGCCTAAACAGTAGAATGAGATAATGTGTTTCTTGCATATTTTTACCAATAAGACAATATAGGGTAAGCTGCATTCTAGCAAATAAATAAAATACCTTGGAAGGAGTAAAGAAAAATTTTTAAATTTTCCAAATTAAAAAAGCACCTCATAAAAAATTCTACTGTTCTAGAACTTTTTGGCACGTTAATTTCAGTAAGGTTAAATACAGAATTTCAAATTGTGCCCCTTTTACTAAGTTCAACATTTAATTCTTAAAACAGAGAAAGACAAGATAGCAAAATCAAAGAGACTCTGTCTTAGTACATTTGGGCAGCTTTAACAAAGCAAATTACAGATCATTTACAAACAGTAGAAATTTATTGTTCACAGTTTTAAAGGCTGCCAAGTGCAAGATCAAGGTGCCAGCAGATCTGGTGTCTGGTGAGGGCCCATTCTCTGCTTCAAAGATGGTGCCTTGTTTCTGTATCCTCACATGGCAGAAGAGATGGAAGGAATGGAAAAGACAAATTTGCTTCCTCAAGCCCATTTGGTAGGACACCAATCCCATTCATGAGGGTGGAGCCCTCAATGCCTAATAATTTCCTACAGGCCCCACTTGTTAATACTAATATATTGGGGTTTAAGTTTCAACACTAATTCTGGAGGGACACAAATACTCAAACCATAGCAGATATAATAATAAATACAAACAATGCTAATGTTTTTTAATGTCAAAGACATTCATAAATTGGTCCAATACCTCTGCATGCCTCATTATAAGCACCGATCTTACCAACAGCATGTGGCATATCATAACAGTATTATAAACAGCCAGGAAATGATGTACTCTTCTGTTACTGTCTTAGACAATGCTTTATGAAAATGCAAAAATACGGGCCAGGTGCAGCAGCTCACGCCTGTAATCCCAGCACTTTGGGAGACTGAGGCAGGCAGATCACCTGAGGTCAGCAGTTCAAGACCAGCCTGACCAACATGAAGAAACTCCGGCTCTACTAAAAATACAAAATTAGTCAGGTGTGGTGGCACATGCCTGTAATCCCAGCTACTCTGGAGGCTAAGGCAGGAGAATGGCTTGAACCCAGGAGGTAGAGGTTGCAGTGAGCCAAGATGGTGCCATTGTACTCCAGCCTGGGCAACAAAAGTAAGACTCCATTTCAAAAAACAAAAAGGGAAAAATACAAAATGTACTATATCATAAACAAAGGACAGTCCCGGTCTCTGAACTGCAAACAAATTCGATAGAACACAATTGAAAAAGAAACGCAGAAAGTGCAGTTGCTCCTAAAGGAGTGCTTAAACCCTGACTGTTAGCTCATTCCCTGCTTTCAACCCACATACTATCTTTTCCATCTACATTAACAGTAATAAGTGTCCATTAAAACCGCATAAACTATAAGAAACTCTGACATTATTGTAGCCTAAAGGATGTCAAATACAACTTTTTATTTTTAATAGTAACTCTGAATTGTCATCTGGGAATTTTGTGATTCTGCTTATATGAATTATCATAATAATAGAAACTGTCCAATTTTTCCCACACACTAGCTTTCCTGATAAGAAGGAAAGGCAGGCAGGCTGGCTGTCACTGAGATGACTCCCCTTGGGCTCTGCCATGCCCACCAACAGGGCAGGAGAACAGGTGAAGTCCACTGACCCATCCCTCAGAGAAGAGGTACAGGTAGCAGTCCTTTGTCTGCCTCTCACAAATCCCAATGGAGAAGCACATTGTACATGAAATGTATTCTTTACCAGCTGGCACAAGGGATGAGCTAAAGAAGGAAACACATGATAAAAACCCTTTTTGCAAACCAGAGCCTAAGACAGTGCAGAAGATTACTTAAATGTTGCATTACATCACAACAAATGGGTTTCTTTCACCACATCCGTCAAGAATACCTAATTACCTGTTTTAAACCAACTTGCTTGCATTTCAATTTTAATACTAGGAAACATTTTTATGAAAGATCTTTTATTTTTAATTTCATATCCCTGGGTAGCTAATTTTTTGAAAAATGCAACTAACTTATATTATCTAGAAAAAAAAATGGACATTTCCTTATCCCAGAATAAGCACCAGTGTTTGATTCGTTTAGTTGAAAACACAGAACTAAAACCATCAGTTACTAAACTAAGATTATGTCTCAAGTATTTCATGGTTTTCACTTCTACTGAGTCCAAGGAGGACTGATATGAGCAGTATTTTCTTTGCTTTTTATTTTTTATTCTTTGTTAAATTCCTCAACACATTGAAAATGCCCACTGATTTGGAACAATATAGACAAGGAACCATATGAAAAGCTTCAAGAATAAAATACAACGATTCTTGAAATATCAACAATAGAAATTGTGAAAAAATTATTCTTTTTCTTATTTCTTTAACAAAAGTAGTACAAAAAGGATAGAAAAAAAACACATGGTAACACACAGGGAATACCAACGTATCTCTGGGAGCAACCATCAGTTCAGAAGAAACTAATACATGCTATTCTCGCCAGAATCCAGTTGCTAGGGAAAGAAACAACCTTACATATATGTCTAAGCAGAAACGCCTTTGGACTATAACAAAACAAAACTCAGCTCAACAAAGCTGCAAATATACAAATTCTCTCTCTCCCAGTATATTTATTACCCCTCAGATAGACCAATGAACAATTTGTACATGGATTTTCCATACTTTCAATCTACTCCATTCAAATACATTAATGAGCACTTCTGTTTTTATCCAATGTGTTTGGCAGAGGCATTTGTATTCCTTCATTCTACAATGAATGCCAGGACTATGAGCTTCCTGGAACCCCGCCTCACAGAACAGCGCCCACATGGAGCACATCCAGGAATGCTAGCACTGTGTGTACATTTTCTCCAGCAGTCTTCAGCATAACCCTGGGAGACAGTACCGTTATCACACAGGGGAGAGGTCAAGGGTCCTACCTGCAAGAAGTGACAACAAAGCTGACCTGCATGGTATCAAGTATTTGCTAGTCTGTGAAGAAGCCGCTCAACTTGCTCCTAAAGGAGAATGCAGAGAAGCACAGAATGGCAGGAAAGGAGGAAGGGGCAGGTGAGCAGGAAATAAGGCTGGCCAGGAACAGCAGGGCACCATGCAGGCTCCTCCCTGGCTCTGCCTGCACCTTGAGAAACCCGCTTCCCTAAGGTCATCTGGCAACTTCCCATTCTGTGCCAACCTCCTGTGAGGAACCTTCACAGATGGTCTGGCTAGCATCTAGTTTCAGCACTGGGTTTCCACCTTCCTCACAAACCTCAGAACCATCGAAACTGCCCCAGGGCCTGAGCAAAAGCAGGGGAACAACCCTCCAAAAGAGCCTCGTGACCTAAGAAGCCAGAACCAGGATCCACAGGATGGGGTGTTTACTCCCTCAGGCAACAGTGCCCAGTCTCTGCCACCTCACCTAGCACCAGCACCAGCCTCCTCTCATGTTCTTATGTAGGGCCAAAAACATTCAGCTAGATCACACACCTTCACAAAGATGCCCTTTCCAATACCTCAAGCAAAGCTTCATGACCACAAAAATTTAATTAAGTTTTTAGAGATAATAACTTATTTTAGAGATCTAGGAGATTAGTCAAATTCCCCCCTATGATTTAAATATAAACAATTTATACAACTGCTAACATTGTTAAATAGGTCTGATTTATCTAGCACAGGTAGGAAATGAAATGTACCACAAAGGACGGGCATGAATTTTGACATTTAACATTATTATTTCTAAAATTCACTAATATACTAGCTTATTTGCTTAATCAAGATATGTAATTCATCAAAATCATTAACTAGCTTGACAGCCCAGAGTCATCATTACAAATATCAGATACAGTTATACACACTCAGGAATTATTGATAGCTATACTCCTGTTTGAAGCTGAAAAAACACGTAATTTATACAAAGCCTGAAGTCTAGCAAATTATGGAAACTCCATTCACTCAGATTCCTCATCATTGATCTTTTTCTACACTCTCGTCTTTTTACCTCCATATTAAAAGTTGGAGTTTTTTCCCTCATGCTCTAAGTGATGGCATAAAAGTTTTTAATAGAGCTACACATAATTTCAAGTAAATATACTTTAAGCCAGCCCTTTTAAAAAACAATCTTTTAATTTTTTTTCACTGCACATGTGACAAATGGTTGCTATAGAAATACTTTAAAATAAAGATAAGCAAATTAAAATCCTGCAGAGATGATGCTAAAATTTAAAACATCTTTCTATAATTTGTAATACAAGTATGCATTCAACATAAGAAAAAATCCTATTCTATAACCTATTTTTAATGCATAACTGTGTATTACAAACATCTGTCTACACATATCAATAAATATACCTCCACATTGTTTTTAATGCTAATTAGCATATCCTGACTAGATATGCCATAACCTATTCAACTAACTCCGAGTGTTCAACATTTACTTGCTATCAATTTTTTCAGTTTCATAATCAACACTGTTAAGACTATCCAAATAAATACATTCTTGGGCAACTACTAATTATTTCCATAGGACAAATTCCCAGGTGTGGATCCAGGGTCACAGGGCACACATTTCTAAGGCTGGGGCCTTGGCATGCTCTGGGGTTTACTAATTTGCATAGTTTAAAACTGCACTGAGTATTTCCATTTGTCATCTGTGCCAGTTTGAGAGGTAAGAAACAGCACTAACCTCTTTGCATTTCTATGACTATTAATGAGATTATATTTATGCTTTGTAGTTATTTGTGACTATATTTCTGCTTAGTGAACTGCCTGCCTGTCTTTTGCCCAGTTTTTCTAATTTTAGTGTGGAGGGACCCATGATTGTGCCTCTCAGTGCTTTAATTTTCTCTATAAGATGAGGGTAATAACACTATTTTATAGCACAGTTGTAAAAATTAAACAAGTTAATATAAGTTAAGCCTTATGCTTGACACAAAGTAAAGACTCAGTGACGTTTAGCCATGTTAATGATTAATGAACTACAAATGAGAATTTCTTTTTTTCTTTTTTTTTTTTTAGATGGAGCCTCGCTCTGTCGCCAGGCTGGAGTGCAATGGCATGATCTCGACTCACTGCTACCTCCACCTCCTGGGTTCAAGTGATTCTCTTGCCTCAGCCTCCCAAGTAGCTGGGAATACAGGCATGCACCACCACATCTGGCTAATTTTTGTAGTTTAGTAAGACGGGGTTTCACCATGTTGTCCAGGATGGTCTTGATCTCCTGACCTCGTGATCCACCCGCCTCAGCCTCCCAAAGTGCTGGGATTACAGGCGTGAGCCACCGCGCCCAGCCCCCCTTTTTTTTTTTTGAGACAGAGTCTTGCTCTGTTGCCCAGGCTGGAATGCAATGGCACGATCTCAGCTCACTGCAACCTCTGCCTCCAAGGTTCAAGTGATTATCTCAGCTCAGCCTCCCGAGTAGCTGGGATTACAGGCATGTACAACCACGAATGGCTAATTTTTGTATTTGTAGTAGAGACAGGGTTTCACCATGTTGGCCAGGCTGGTCTAGTCTCAAACTCCTGACCTCAGGTGATTCACCCACCTCGGCCTCCCAAAGGGCTGGGACTACAAGGGTGAGGCACCGCACCCAGCCAAGGATTTCTTTGTATATTAATGTACTTCTGCTTCTCAAATTTGCCCATTAAAAAAAACCCCTAATGGCAAAAAAAGAGTAACTCATAACGTCTTGGTATCTGAAGGTGAACATCAAGCAGCATACCAGACATACCAAATTTCCTTAAAACATTGCTTCATTTCAAAATATTCAAGTAAATTTTATATTCAGCTCCAAAATAAATCAATTTTGCTATATTTTCATTCTCACAAATTTGCTATGAGGTAACATCTAGGGAATACTTGGACATGTACTTTATTAAGGATATTAATCCACTACCTATCATGTAATACAAATAGTGTACACTTTTTTATTCAGTTTGTAAATTTCAAAGATACAGGTGAAATCTTCTTTCATGGTGTCCACCAACGGTGTGCCGCTTGCAAAGTCCTGCTCCACTCAAGGATCAAATAAATAATCCCTCTATTTTCTTCCAGTATATTTAACATTAAATACCTTTAAAGAATTTTTTAGTGTGAGATAGAAATCTAAATTTGTTTTCCCTCACTTGCCATCCAGCCTCACCCTCTTTTGCTGTCAAATATACTCCAAAATATTAAACTTCAAAATAAGAGTATATACTTAGTTGTTTCATTAAATGTTTTTACAAAGTGTGCCATATTAAAAATACTAATGAAAGCCTATTTTTATTTTTGTTTTACATAAATAAAAACTGGAGAGTACTCTATAATTTTGGACACAGCATTTAATACAACAAATCTTTGAAACATCAGACAGTGGCAAAGAGCCATCTACACCTCTGGTGATCTGTCATGGGCCCTGCTGAATAGCTCTGAGTTTATAAAATTAAATTCCTATCTCTATATGCACGGATGCCACTGCATGTGCTAGATCAGATGGTCATCTCACACCCAGATTAATGATCTATAGCACTACAGAAACATGTTACACTTGAGAGGCTTTTTGGTCCAGTAAGAGTGACAAGTAATGCAGTTTGCAACTCTCTGTCCCACTTCCACCACCTAACTGCATCTGCTCTCTTAGCCACACCATCAACTCCAGAACATGCTTCCACTAGCACAGAGCTACAGCTAGACAAGAAGCAGACCCTTCTCTTTGCCTGTCAATATCTAGTTGATTATAGAATTACATTCTTTACTTTCTAATGCTCTCATGTAGGTTTTAGCATTTTCAATATGTTTCAGATATTTGCTTTATTTTTAAAAGAAAGGAATCGATTTTTTTTTAAGTTCCTGGGGCATATCCAGTAAACAAAAATGGAGGAATGCACTCATGTTAACTGTCACAGGGCAATACGAGACAAAGGGATTCTAAATTGCTTTTAAGAGGTTAATAATCAATACCTCATGGAAAGAAAAATGTTTATTACATGCCATGTGTCAGTCACTATTCCAGGAGTTTACCCTGATTACCTGATTTAATCATTACAACTAACCTATCATTATCATTCCCATTTGGTATTATTATCCCAATTTATAGATGAATTGCCCAAGATGATAATTACCTGTAAGTGACTATGCTAGGATTCAAACCCAGGCAGACTAAACGTCCTCTCTTTACCACTAACATCTACTTAATGACCCCAACTAGGCTATATACTCCCACCGGCTCAGAAACTTAGCAAAAAGAGGCCTCTTTGCTAAGTCAGTGCTACCAAGACTATGTCTTCCCCTCAGAAGATCTTGCCACACCTGGTCCCATGAGGATGTGTTCTGCCCTGATTCTCCGTAGCTAAATGGAGCATGTCGGGCCAGATGGGGTCCTTCCATGAATGCCCTTTCCCAGCTGTGCCCCACTCAAGCCTCATTCTCTCAGAGAAAGAATGAGTGCTGGGGACCCGCACACACTGCTACGTGTCAGCTTGTAAGGTTCCTCCTAATACATTCTATTACATTTTTGTACCATGTGTGCCTGTCTGTGCCCCCTTCACACAGCAGCTACAATAAGCCACATGAACATATTAAACACATAAACAGTTTGCAATAGATTTAGAGGCAAATTATAACCTCGTTTCACAAAAGATAGCACTTCAATTTGATAAAATTTTAGGTTAAATGTACACACTTCCTACACAAAAAATGGGCACTTCATTTAAGAAACAACTAATGTAAAGGGAATATAAACAATACTATAAACATCCCTTACTACATTAAGTTACATCCATTTTTACCATCTTCTCTTCAATATAAAACATACCAATCACAAATTTATAATCAATAAATACCTGCTAAGACTCTAGGTCAAGGTTATGAGGGAAGTCCATTCCTTACAAAGGACTTTGCAGGAAAAAAATGTATGAAAAAACACTGTCCTCTGCTGGTGAATTTTCTACACTGTCTATGAATCTTTGAGTAGAAAATTTAATACATTAATATTTAAGTACCATAATCCATGATACAATTTACAGTCTAACAGTGACTTTTGATTGTATGAAAATGTTAAATGAAAACATAGCAAAAGCCAATACAAAATTTCAGTCTGTTTTTACAAGGAATAAAGAATGCTGTTTTATATAGTTTCAACACAGAATTTCATTTTAATTATTTCAACAACATTTAGAGTTAGTAATTGTTTTAGTGCTGTTTACTTTCATTTTAGAATCAATGAGAAATGTCCCTTACTTAGATATCAATTACTAATTACAGAGTAATGCTTTAAATGCTGAAAATGTCCTATGAGTATAGATACATTTATACAATACTTTTTCCCTAAAGTTTTGGTTACAAGCTACATATTCTGGAGGAAATGAATTTAAAATATCTCTGCTATGTGCCTAAAAGATGCATTTAGACGTGAGTCCAGAGCTCTATATATCCAGATACTGCTGAAAACTTAAACAATAATTTTACTGAATTTTTTCGAATAGCACAAAATAATATGTGAAAAGAGCCTTGCCAAAAAAAAAAAAAAAGTCAACCTCACCGAAGTAGATGGCACAAAAGATAAGGATTTGCCTTTCTATATCTCAAGTTCATTCCTATGGCCATAGGTAACCACAATTAACCATGTGCATTCACCATGTGTATCTTTCATTTATTTTTCATTCAATTTACATATTTTTAAAATTCATTTTTAAAAACATAGCTTCACACTAAAAAAGTAATCCTAAACTACTCTTTGTTTGTTACATAACAATATATTTTGAAGGTTTTTATCACATCAATACATACACCCTGCTGTTTTTAACAGCTGCATAGCAGAGATTTTTCTAAAAACCTATTGAGTTGATCTTCTACTGCTTGTAAGCATATTTTCACAATAGTAAAATGGGGCAAAGGTGTTATAAATATCCTTGTTTAAAACTGGTTACAAGAATACTTTCTAGAATCCTTGATCCATATCATATATCTTAGTTTGTTCCCATGAAATAAAACACATATCTGTGTCATCCGTATAAATAATACTATGCAATGCAGGTTTCATTTTTGCCATACTAATGTTTAAAGGCAACTTCATTTTAAAACTCATGTGAGTCTACAACTGTACAAAAATAACTATAATTATGTAACGTCAAACACTTTTAGTAACTCAAAGAGAAATTTTTAAGAACCAAAAGCTGCCAAGCACAGGGGCTCATATCTATAATCCCAGCACCTGGGGAGGCTGAAGCGAGATCACTTGAGCCCACGAGCTCAAGACCAGCCTGGGCAACAAAACAAGACTTCATCTCTATAAAAAATTTAAAAATTGGCCAGTCATGGTGGCATGAGTCTGTAGTTGTCCCAGCAACTCAGAAGGCTAAGGTGGGAGCACCTGTAGTTCCAGCTACTAGGGAGGCTGACATGGGAGGCACTGCTCAGTGTGCCAGCCCTTTGCCTCAGAGACAAAAACCACTGAAGCAGAAAACTTGAAGCCACTAATCTCCCAGTTCGCCCAAAGACTCTATTGAGACAACAACAGGCACCTAGGAACTGTACACCACAATGCTGACAATTCCTTCCACAGTGGTGCCTGGAGAAGTTTATCCTGTGAACCAGTTATTTCAAAGCTTAATAATAATTACTTCTAAGAAAAGAAATCTGACACAATCTGCGATCACATCCATCAGTTCCAGAGAGCAAATGGAGGAAAAAAACAAAACAAAACGAGAAAAGTGCTCTCTCATCATGAAATCAACACACACGGCATCATATTAATCTACAACTAAATTTGACATGTGCCCTTTGAAATTCTACATTTGTACTCTTCTCAACCTCAAAATGTTTCTCTGAAAACAGAGTATGTTGCATCTTTCCGATTTTCTTGGTAAGTAGCTACATGTCAATTACTCAGTCAATTGAATTTGGACTTCAGATTCTCCACTTCACAACTCAAAGCCTGGATATTTTCAGAAATATAGATCTGAACTCCAAATCATTTTCTTCACTTACACATAGCCACTCTAACTGGTAGGATCTTCAGTGTGAACATAAAATAAAGGGTATTAGGAATTGAAGGAGAATTTGTGCTCAGCACATTTTTCCATCTGAGTGGCTGAATTAAGTCACAGACTGATTTAGCTTTGCCCCAGACACCTTCCATCTCAATAACACCAGCAAACATGTCTGTATAGTAATTGGATCAAAAAGCAACATAAATTGATCATAAGGACCCTACACTATAGAAATGCCGTTTAAGATACCTTGCCATAGTGTAAACCTACCTACAAATCTGAGAATGGCAGTTATCTTTTATGAGGTGTTGGTCATGCTTTCTTAAAAGAATCATTTTAGGGCTTAGGATTCAGCATTAATTCTAAAGGTCATGGGTGTAAACAGCACCAAAATTAGAAGAACCTCTCTAATATTCTAAACAAATATGAAATACTAAAGGAGGAAACCAAGCTTTCTAAAAATTATGATCATAAACCTAAATATGTTACCCAAACTACTGGCTGTAGTTGTAAGAGAATCCGACATTTCAGGACAATCAACACTCACTAGAGTCAGTTTGAGGGGAAAAGACATAACCAAGAAGAGTTTCAAACAAGGGCTAAGCAGGGTTTAGCAATGTTTCTTCAGTCTTTTCCCTCAGTCCTCTGCCAAGATGGTCTCCAATGTGTGTCCCTGTTGGCTTACTGATGCTGCATTTGTTCCTCGTTAACTCTCCTACAGCATCCTGAAAACTGGAAAGACTTGCATTTAATTTTTTAATATAGATGACATACACTCTTTGGTTGTTTGCTCTTTCAAGAAGCACATCGAATTACAGGATATTTTAAGCACCATCTGCTCTCTGCAACAATGGGCAATAATGTTTTAAATCTATGGTATCCTTTATGGTTACTGCAGTTGGTATTTTGTTGTGCTGAGGGTTTTTTTGTTTTTTGTTTAATGGAGCCCTCCTTGCCTATGCTCATACTTAGAAACCAAGCTGTTTTTTTTTTTCTTTTGTGTTATTCGCAGTTTAATTTCCCATTGCCATAAAACTGTTGACTAAAGCCATTTAGTTACTTTTTCCTCTCATATCTTCCAAATGCACTGGAATACTCCTTTATGTCAGAGAAAGGCATTACTAAAGGAATTCATTGAAGCATTTCTTAAAACTACATTCCTTCAGGGCCGGGCAAGGTGGCTCACGCCTGTAATCCCAGCACTTTGGGAGGCCGAGGCAGGTGGATCACGAGGTCAAGAAATCGAAACCACCTTGGCTAACATGGTGAAACCCCGTCTCTAAAAAAAAAAAAAAAAAAAAAATACATTCCTTCAAATATACAGACCCAGTTACAATTGCTATCATTCAGTAAAAAGGAAACTGCAAAGGCATTATAAATCTCTTCCAGTATTAACTCTAGTGGAATAAGCCGAGGTGACAGGTGTGGACACAGTCCATCAACAAAGACACGACCGGACTCATGCACCAAGCACAAGCCCACCTACCATCTGCTCTGCACCCGGGGAATGCAAACAGAGCCATGAACTAAGGTGCTCATTTTCAACATTCTGATTTGTTAACAAGATCTGTGCAATGAACTCTTATGCACTACTGTGGTTCTGTGATGCCCCTCAGAGAAAAAATCCAATGCAAACCACCTGCCACATTCTTTTGGGATATGTACAATTTTTTTCGAAGAAGTATCTATAACCTAAAAATGTTTTATTTGCCATAAATGAAAAGACATCTATAGATATAGATATAAATATATGGATAGATATAGACAGATAAATAATTTTGTTTTTTTTAGATGGAGTCTTACTCTTTCACCAGGCTGGAGTACAGTGGCACAGTCTCAGCTCACCACAATCTCTGACTCCCAGGTTCAAGCGATTCTCTTGCCTCAGCCTCCTGGGTAGCTGGGATTACATGTACCCACCACCACGTCCAGCTACTTTTTGTATTTTTAGTAGCGACAGGGTTTCACCATGTCACCCAGGCTGGTCTCAAACTCCTGATCTCAAGTGATGTGCCCTACTCAGCCTCTCAAAGTGCTGGGATTACAGGTGTAAGCCACTGCACCCAGCTAATGAAAGATATATTAAAACAGAATGATATATTAAAAACATTGCAAAATAATATATACTATCTTGAAAAACATTGTGTAGATTTTTTTAAAGATACAGATATATGCTGATACTTTTAAGAGATATACAATGAACTATAACAGTTTTTTATCTTTAATAAGCTAGAAAGGATGTCATTAAATATTTTATTTTTACAAATTTTAACAATGGATATTTGAGTAGTAATATTAAGAGTCATAGTGATTTTCTTTCCAATGCTTTTCTGTAAAATTTTTAAAAATTATAGTGTATAGGCACAATCGTTTATTCAAAAATTCCCATACCACTGGACATTTTAGTTATAATTCCATTTTCACTGATAAAACTGGCACTACAACAATCACCTCCTGCTACATTTCTGCTCATTTCTTAGAAGTGTAAGAAAATGGCTAAAGGGCAAGAAGATGTTTACCAAGACTGATGCACACTGCCCACCTGCTCTTCCGGATGCTTTACTCCAATCATATTCCTGCCAAGAGAACACAGTGCCCATTCTACCAACTACATTCTCCTGAGTACTGGGAATTTTCTTTTTATCTTTGCTAATATGAAACCAAAAAAAATAAATCCTTCATTACTACTTTGAATACTATATAAGTTTGAAAACTATTTCAATTGTATTTACCTTCAAAGAAACAAATTTTCATGTTATTTCAATAATCAACAAAATGGTCAACTTTTTAAAAAATTAACACTCAAAATCAAAGGACAATCCTGAATACGCATTCCTGAGAACTGGAAATACACTGACAAAAATCACTGAAAATGATTACTAGGCCTTACAAAAATACCTGTTATGGAAATTTTAAACAGTTAGTAGAAACTAACTGCATTTTTTTAATTCAACCAAAAAACCTGTAGTATACAAAACTGATGTGTGAAATACAGTCAAAGCTTAGCAGTAATCTCTAACATCCAGGATGGTGTTTTCTTCCAAGGGATTACAAAACACGGCCTTTCAAATTCAACAAGGGGCACAAAAGCTACACTGTGTTTTTGAAGATATAAGCAACAGCTCCTTCAAATTCTTTCTCTCAGCAATCTGGTCCACAGAAACCCAAACACTGTTAGTGACTGGCGCTTGTTTTCATACTACCTTCAGTTTGGCAGAATGTACACCTGAATGCGAGTGAGAAATCAGTAAAAATATCTAAAGTCCATCTGCCCAGCCTGCCGTTGGCACTTACCCTGCAAATACTGTCCCCACAGACACTGCTGCTCAGCACCTCAGGCCTGAATGCCACGGATCTTCCCCCAAATTAGTATTCAGGGAGTTCCCTGATATAAAAATGGCCCACAATGAATCACTTCCTAAATACGTGCTTGATGAGAGGAGACACAGTGCTAGGCGAGTTCTCCCAACACCGCCCTCATCCGCACTACAACCTGTGAGGCACAAGTCAACACCCTCTTTGTGGGTAGGAAAACTAAGGCTCACAAAGACATGTCATTTGCCCCATGTCACACAACTATTCCAAACAGAACCAGAATTCAACACAGTCCCAGGTGATTATGTTGAGTTTTTTACGTGCACTCCAGGAAGCCATCAGGACATTTACTAAGCTCTTTAGAAAGAGGTATATACAGTGCATTCCTATCTTTAACATCCTCTCTATTTCTTTTCCAACACTCTCCCTTCCACCCCTTAAAAACACTACAGGGCATGTTTACTTGATATCCATGAAATATGTGAGCACAATTCTATATGTGCTCATAATACCTATTAATTCTTACAGAAAAGAAGTTATAAATGATATATCTGCAAATCATTACACATCTCCAACTTATAAATAGATATTAAGTTGATGTTTTCAAACTCAAAATTCATATTGGTGGAAAAAAATACAAGATGCAGAAGAACCCCAATCCAAACAAAAAAGTCCTAATTTAACTCCCTAAAAACCCATGGCTCACAGCATCCACCAGAATCACAGGGAGGTTGCAGAAATGCAAATGCTTGTACCTCATCCTCAGACATTCAAATCCTACTGACTTTGGTGAGGCCAGGGGTAAGTACTTCTAATGTTCCACAGAGCTGAGAATATACGCTGTAGTCTGTAAGCGCCACTATGTAGAAACTACATATCTTATTTAGTTTTTTAACCACAGCACAGGGCCCACAAAATAATGTATACTAAAAGGAAATATGTGTGAAGAAATGAGGTATCATAAGCACAGATTGTGGCAGATTCTGTCAAAGAATCTTTTTCCTTCTTTCTTCCATCTTTTCTTCTCCACAAGCAGAGCCACTTCCCCTAAAAACACCAGTTACTCGCCAGTTACCTTCCCAGCCTTTCTAACAGTTGGCCATGGGACATAAAGGATGTTTTCAAGTGGGTTTCAAGGAATGATTTTCCTCACAAACAGGGATAGATGAGCCTAGTTTCCACACTGTCTCCTTCCTTCCTGCCCTTGGTGGCAAGATGTCTGCAGAAAGCACAGCTATCAAGACAAGCCTGCCCAGAGACAGTGATTCTGAAGGATGGGAAGTACATGAGACCTCGTGAGGCCACTGAGCTGTGCACCAACCCTGGGACCACATACTGACAATCCCTTACGTGAGGTAAGGACCCCTATGAGATAAACCACTGTGTGTCACCTCAGCAGAAGCTGCAGGGGTGGAAGTGCAGGAAATCCTGTGTGGGAAAGGATGAGAAGCTGTGGTGAGCCAGGGCATCTGACAAGGACAAACTCTGGGGGGTGCCCAGAGCCCTGCCGACTCTCCCACCAGCTCCTCCTTCCCTCCAGGGGTTGGCCAGCCTGCTTCTCTCAAACATCATCTCATGTTCTGTCCACTGCTTTCTCTTTTGGGTAACCACGAGCCAGAAAATACTGCCAACTTTTGCCCTCTTCTCCAGTCACTGTATCTAGAATAGAGCCTTTAGTGGATTTTTTTTCCTATGTGTTTACTATTATAAACACTGGAAAACCATGGCAAACTCCAAACTAAGGTATTTTTTTTAATCCTAAAGCTTCAAACATCCTCCACTAAAATACGGCCCCTGATAATCATAGAAACATATATTAGGTGTCCCCTCAACTTTGATCTGATTCTCTATACACCAGTCCTTTTAACCAGACAGATGCCTCAGAATCTCCCCACACATACTTGATAAAATGACAGAGAAGGCAGAGAACCTTTGCTCTCACCCCAATCTCCTTAATCAAAGAGCAAGGTCAAAGCCTCAGAGTTAATGATGGTTGCACTATAAACTAAAAAAAGAATTCACATGTAGGTGTAATGACAGAGAATAAGAATCCAAAATAACACATCCATTGGCTTCTCTTTGCGTTCTGAGACAAGGTCTTGCTCTGTTGCTGAGGCTGGAGTGCAGTGGCATGATCACAGCTCACTGTGACCTTGAACTCCTGGACTCAAGCAATCCTACCACATCACCCTCCCAAAGTGCTGGGATGACAGGCGTAAGCCACTGTGCCCCTGGCTTTCCTGGCTTTAGGAATCCAACCTCAACCAATTGTGAGATAGAGTCCAGAGTCACCTAGTAGTGGCATCAACTACAGCTTTCATGGGACAGGATCATTCTGAATCTTCAAGGATCTTGAGAGTGATCCCACAAATCACAGACATGGCTGGCACCTATTTAATTCACTATTGCCAGAAAAATGAGTCCAGAACGATATAGAACACTGGGGGCAAACCTACATATAAGCCAGCCTCACTGCCTCATTTTATTCTTCATCCTGAACTCCCTCCAATTCAACATAAGACATAGGACTACCCAGAAAATGAGACATTTGAAAAAGGGGGCCAGTATAGAACAGAAAGCAATTATCTCTGAATGTGTATCATCATCACTGATCAAGAAAAGTAACATGTTATCTAGTGCCCAGAGCTCAATCTGACATATTGAAGACAATGTCAGCTAATATTATTAATGTATTTAACTATAGGAATGTAGACTGAATTAAAAACAAACTAATTCTCAATAGAGTATCAAAGTTATTCAAAGGGCAAATTTACCTTTTCTTACGGTACTGACAAACTATAGACTCAAAAGCAGATAATGCCTTGATTTCAGGTTAGGAACTAAACATCAGCATCACGAGGCTTATCACTTCCATTCCAATCCCACAATGCAGCAAATGCAAGGTAACAACAAATGACGTCAGGCTCCCTAGCTTTGAGGACTTCAGCTCCAGATGGCTCTCTCGTAGAAGTCTCAGATTTCTTTAAGTTTCAGATTTCCTGAATCCCACAACTCAGTATTTTATCAGTATAAAAAGAGGACATAATGTGACTATGTCCTTCATAACTCTTACTACTTCTTCCAGGTGTGAACACTAACTCCCTGGAGTTAGAGGTTTCACGAGGGCTAAAAAGTTAAACACATACACACACAAGCACATGCCCTGCGGAAAAGGCACAGAGGATTCAGAGGGCAGTGAAACTACTATGTATGATACTATAATGCTGGATGCCTGTCATTGTACATTTGTTCAAACCCATTGAATGTACAACACCCAGAGTGAACCCTAATGTATAAACTGTGGACTTTGGTCCAGTTGCTTGGGTTTCCTTAAAAAAAAAACAATTAAAAAAAATTTTTTTTATTTAAAAAAGCTACGGATTTTGGGGAATGATACATCAATGTAGGTTCTTCATTTGTAACAAATGCACCTCTCTAGTTAAGGATGTTGATAATGCAGTAGGCTGTGCACATGCAGAGAGAAGGGGAATATGGGGAATCCCTGTACATTCCTCTCAATTTTGCTGTGAATCTATATATGCTCTTAAAAGTAAAGCATTAAAAAAAAAAAAGCTCAGCAAAGCTACTCATCAGCTCTGTTACAATACTCCATCAGAACCCAGGAATCAGAAACAGCAAAAAGTAGAGGTAAATTGGAAAAAAAAAAAAATGCAGAACATAAAATCCCCATACTCACAAAGTTCATGTTATACATGTCATGTTAGACACTTAAAATAAAATGCCAAGAACTGTTAAATGAACAATATTCAAAGCAGTCTATATTTTCTTTCCTTCACATGTCACAGGAACAGAGAAATATCACTATACTAGCATTTCGTGATCAAAAGCATATTGAAATATACCCTAAAGACTCACCACAAAAATGATTCCTGATTTTTTAAATAAAGAATGCCCAACATTAAAGATGTTTTGGAAGGATGCTACCTGATTTAAGAAATATCTAATTTAAATTTAGAGAATTGAAATATAAAACAGAATGAACCTACATCATAGCACTTACATGTTAAACAATTTAATAGTTGAAACCCCTGCCAGATTAAAGGGAAATCAGTTTCAATATTCTATCATCTCTTTTTAAACTTGTTCAAACATTCGAGGATTCAAATATCAAAATGTCTTAAAATTAGATAGTGGAGTAGTACTCCTGGAGTTTTTAAGAGAACATTCCCAGCTCTGCAGTACAATTTTTCAACTTTCTGACATATCATGTTAATATAATATCACTTAAAATTAACGCAAAATAAAAGATATCATTTTCATGTCACCAGGTATTACCTTTCCTTCCAATAAGATAATATTTATCCTGACACAGTAAGTTTCTTTCACTGCACACACTGTAATAAATACACTGCTTTGGATGGTATAGACTAGATATGACTGTCCCCAAGACAATGATTCTTTTTTACTCAAGAAAATCAGTACAGTAAATAACTTTTCTTCCCTTAAAGACAATCATAGTGCTTGAGGCTGCTCAAACACAAAAACAAAGTATCTTCACAAATGTCTCCAAACAGTCAGGCTGAAAATCTAAGCCAAAGTTTCATTTAACAGGCTGTCAGTTTTTTGATGTGAAGCTAATGAATGCAGTGGCAAACAAATCCATCAAACCTAACATCAAAACAACTGCACTTCATCCCAGCAAACGGAAAAATGAAATACAACCTGCAGGCTAGCGCTTTTATCCAACCTAGCCGGGAAGCAGACCTGTGAGTGTCACGGCAGGAGCTACACTGAGTAATCACGGACTTCCATCACAGAAGGAAAGAAAGCTCCAGAAACAGAAAACAGTCATCTCAAATATGCACAAATGTCTTATTTCAACTGCTAAACGAGCTGTTACATATTTTTAAATCTCTATCAAGAAAAAATTATTGCATTATACTCTGTTACACCAACATTCAAAGCCACAAAAATTCCTAAAACAAATAACTAGATGGTATGTTCCATTAATACTACAATTTTGCAAGTGAAGTTTTATTAAAAGTCCTTCTGTTCTTTCTGAAAGCTCCTTGAAGACAAATATATATCTTTCTTTGTACACACATGCAACACGGGAGAAACTCACTGAGCACTCACAAAACCTGACCTCTGCCCATCAGCAGCAAATGAACATGCGGCTACCTGAAACATCACTCTCAAGTTTTTTCAGTAATGATCTTGTCTTTGATTAGTGAAATGGGGGAAAATTACATGACTGCCTTCTTAGGTCAGTTGGTCCTGCTAACCACAAGGCCCTTTTGTTCCGGAGCATCTTACGGGATTTGGCTATGCTATATTTCGCATGTTAAGACAAGAGAACAGAATGATCCTCATTGAGGAAAATAGGAGCAAAGAGAGAAATGAGAAAAATGGTAAGGCCTGGGGCATTATAAGAGAATATTAGAAACAGGGATGGTCAAACTAAGTAGCTACCAAGACTAAAAGGTAAATGTCCCTTCACTCCTTCCTCTGTTTTCCCCAGATGTTCTACACAATCCATACACACACAAAAAAAATGTCTGTTTGAGAGATGAGGCAGTATGGATAGATGCCATGAAAAAGGACCATCTGGACTAAAGGACTGAAAAAACAGAGAATATATCCACAGGGACAGAAACATCTCCCAAATACAATAACTCAGCTGAGAATAACCAATATCCAGGAATTTGCTAAAACTTGGAAAAAGTGTATCTGAGCTTTACACAAATAATGAAATTTCTTTTTTATTTTTTTTTTCTTTTGAGACAGAGCCTTGCTCTGTCACCAGACTGGAATGCCATGGTGTAATCTTGGCTCACTGCAACCTCTGCCTCCCCGGTTCAAGCGATTCTCCTGTCTCAGCCTCCCGAGTAGCTGAGATTACAGGCGCAAGCCACCACACTAAGCTTTCTACTTCCACATGGAAATGTGGAAATGCAACTCCAATGTACATGGTTGTTTAGCTTCTCCCCAAGGCAGCAATGTCCTACTTTGGCCAATATCATGGACTGCTTCTGAGACCTGTATTAAACAATAATCGATATTTGTGGCAACTCTGAACAGTTATGATAGCTGACTTATGTCAGTGAGTAAAGGGGCAAACTGTAAAATAACAGACCTTGTTATAACCTCATGGCCAAGACACTGCTTAGAGGCAGATGCACGTGTTACATTTCCACAAAAGCAATGCAGTGGCTGGCCTGGGTACACACACTGAGTTTTCTATTTCTTACGAGGTTTTGTTAGAATACATAGGATGTATAATGTGAAGTAGTACAGTTCTGTTCCTTTCTGAATTACTCATTGTAAATAGAAATTACTTAGAACAGAAAAAGTCTTCTAATACCAGGGACTTTCTTTTATGTCCCAAAAGTATTCAAATGAGTCCTGGGCTGCCAAAGGGCTACACTTTTATCTTTTAACATATTTTTGCAATTTTCTAAATACACAGGTGAATTAAACTTGGTTTTCTTCCCTGAACATACTTCTATCTAAGTTCACCTAATGTCTCCAAAGGTAAGTTTTATCAATGTAGAAGGAAGGATATTCAGTTGAGCTATGCAGGGGCCAAGACCACATAAGCTTTATTTATCATTTTCTGCTAAATCTATGTCAATTTTACATACTCTGTAAAACACACAGTTTCATTTAGAAGCTACCCTCTGCCAACCTGCACCTTTCCCTTAAAAGCCATAGGAAAGGAAGCAAACCTAATGGAAACCACCATCACTTTGAAGATGTCTTCTATTTAACACCACAGGGGGAAAGTAATTACATTTAATAGAAGTTATTGCTTGTGAATGAAAATACACAGTATGTGAGCTAAATTAAATATACTGGGCAGGAGATGCAAAATTTTGTACCAAATTTAACATGAACATGCATTTCCTGTTAAAATGTGTTCTACATTATTACTTTCAAGATTTCATTTCTGCACTAAGGGCAGTTTTAATTATTTCTTCCTACCAACCTCCTTCCACCTCTTGCCACAATTTTATCAGACACTCCCTTCTGTAAATTGTTTTCTAAGCCATGAACTGATCTCCAACAGGGAGAGGTCTGAGTCTATCTAATATGGAGCCACCTGATGCCACTGGAAAACCTTACAAAATACCAACTAAAGGTCTCAAGACAGAAAACAAACACATACATTGCATAAAATTACCTAATAGGGTAAACTGCTCCACATTAATCTCAAAACAGACAAACCCCAGCTAAAATTGGTAATACTGCCTATGCAAAATAAATGTATCTAGCCTGAAGTGAATTGCTATGGTGAGAGGCACACAGCGCCAGTGAGGAAAAATAAATAAATGCTGCACAGAATCTTACGGTTCCTACTACAAAAACCAGAATACACATTTAATTTATGCTTTATTTCTGAGGCATAGCTTACCAATTTGGCAACTTTTCCATAGTCAATCCATCTGACAGTAGCAAAATTCGTAGATTCTGCACAGTTGAAACCATGATTAAAACCAGCATGGTAGCCATATGGGAAAGTGATCATGAATTCTCCAGCCTCCTGAGTTATCTGCAAGGTAGGAAACATATAATATTTTGTAGTAATAAGACTTCCCAAATTATGAATATAATTAAAATATATTTCCCATTTTAAAAAAAAGAAAAAAATGTCATGATATCAGAGCAATATGTGGTGGCTCAAGCCTGTAATCCCAGCACTTTGGGAGGCCGAAGAGGGTGGATCATGAGGTCAAGAGATCGAGACCATCCTGGTCAACATGGTGAAACCCCGTCTCTATTAAAATACAAAAAACTAGCTGGGCATGGTGGCACGTGCCTGTAATCCCAGCTACTCAGGAAGCTGAGGCAGGAGAATTGCCTGAACCCAGGAGGCGGAGGTTGCAGTGAGCCGAGATCGCACCATTGCACTAAACTCCCTCTCAAAAAAAAAAAAAAATTTCACCAGATTCTTTACTTAATCCTTTAATAGTGCTTTTTCAGGAAACGTTTAAAACACTTCCCTAAATAGGATGTGGGTTGCTGGCCCTTGAATTCAATCAAACAATACATAATCAAAGCTATTACTTTTTTTTTTTTTTTTTTTAAGACAGAGTCTCGCTCTGTCTCCCAGCCTGGGTGGCACAATCTCAGCTCACTGCAACCTCCGCCTCCTGGGTTCAAGCGATTTTCCTGCCTCATCCTCCTGAGTAGCTGGGACTACAGGCATGTGCCACCACACCCAGCTAATTTTTCATATTTTTTTTTAGTAGAGATGGGGTTTCACCATGTTGGTCAGGCTGGTCTTGAACTCCTGACCTCGTGATCCACCCACCTCAGCCTCCCAAGTGCTGGGATTACAGGTGTGAGCCACTGCACCAGACCCAAAGCTATTACATTTTAATTGAAGGTATCTTCAAGTTATTCAAGTAAATTTGTTCATATTAGCTATCAAGCGATATATTCTTATATTTTAATAACTTGCATTACTGGAATTACATATAAAAACAATCATATAGTAACTGACATTGTTAAAGCTACAGCAACAAAAATTTAGATAATGCATGCTGGGCAGGCTATGTTATCAACTCTTGTTGGTAAAGAGTTGGTGGTACTCATCGAATTACTCTAGCCTAGCACTTAGAACACATCCAATTAAGTACAGTCCATTTCATAGTAAAACTTCTGTTCAAAGAATTATTCAAATATATTGTATGTTAGAGTGAGTGAGTGCATTTTTAAGTATAATTAAAATGCTTAAATAAGCCTCAGCCTTTTAAAAAAACATTTAAAAATGTATTTATCCTGTTTCTATTTTTTAGATTAAAGACTTTTTTTTTTTTACAATCACCAAAGCAACACAAAGTATCCCATGGTTCATATAAAAAGTAAAGAAAAATTTAGTGTTATCTCTTTTTTAAAAAAGTGTCTATCTGATACAAAATCATAAAATTTATCTGCTCACCCTTTCAAATGGAGTAATATTTGTTTTGCATTATCTGATCTTAAAATGTTTCTTTTTTTTTTTTTTCCTGATCTTAAAATGTTTCCAACCCAGCACATAACAGGGTAGACCCCTTATACCTTTAAAATTTTTAAAGTTGAAGCAAAGTAATATAACACTACTCATAGGATTTGGGCACTGAAGCAATGTTTCTCCTTGAGATATTTTGCCAAAGTATTTAGCAAATGCTATATGTTCACATTCAGAGCCTCTATTCTCTGCTAGCTCTGATAATAAAAGTTGTAAAACCACACTTTTAATCATACTACTGACCCTAATACAATTTATATTTTCTTTGAGATATAAGGTACATATAATAAAATGCTCAGATAATAAATGTACAGTTTGATCAGTTTTGACAAATGCATATACTCGTATATCTAAGTCCCTATTATTTCATCACGCAAGAAAGTTCCATCATCCCTGTTCTAGACCATCCCCAGCCCATCACTCTACTAATACCTTTTACCACTGATTAGCTTTGCCATGTTATGGATGCTAAAATATTATTGGGGAAAGGGGATAGTATTTTTTTACCCCAATAATTCTGAAATGTAACTCATAACACCATTGTCCCCTGCCAAAGAAACCCTAGTAGGTGTTCTGCTGCAATAAGCTGTCACCTGGCAGCAGAGAAAGGCTTACCAGTGCCCAGCATGGTTCTAGTTCTGAGCCATGGGAGAACATAGCCAAATTCTCTCCTTTCCTGGTCTCACTGAATCTAATTAATTATGCAGGTGCTTCTTTCTTATGCTATGTGACAAAATAAAACTCACCCTGCTCCCACATAAAGGTGAGAAGAAGGGAAGGACTGCTGCCATTGGAATAAGAAAACTACTTTTCCCACTCCACGGAATCCTGCCTAAAAACCTTCTCTACCTTACCTAGAAAACCCTGCTCATGCCATGATTTAAAAAAAAAAAAAAAAAAGGGGGACACCTGTTCCACGGAATGCAACTCTAAATTTTAGCTCCCTGTCATTTCCAGAAACAGGTCAGTCCCAATCTCATACCATAAAGAAAGCTAGAGAATAGAAGAGATATAATCAAAATGCAGATATTAGCTGTTTATTACACTTAGGTTTTTCATACATATGTATGAATATGGCAAACATCATGAAATAAGGAAAAAATGTATTCCAACTGAGACATCATTACCTATAAGAAGAGGGTTGAGTTGTAGAGGAAGAGTGTGTTACTATGTAACATATACCATGCAAAGTTCTTTCCAAAGATTATCTTTTTCTTCATAATAACCCTATGAAGTAGTCACTATTTTTATGCCCATTTTACAGTTGAGAAACTAAAGCTCAGAAAAATCATGTGACTGAATCAAAAATGAACTCAGGAGGTTTAATCCTGCAGCCTATGCTACCATTTTGCTGCTCTATCACATGTTATGTTCTCAACACCAGGGAATGTGCTCCTTGAGGAATACAGTGTCATGACATGCCCTGTGTTGAAGTGGAAAGGGGAAGTGACAGTACTTCATATGAGGAAATGCCACTGCCAATCAACCCTCAAAGCCACTGCTGTTTCACCATTTCAGTACTTAAATTCATCCTGCCACTTTCCACAGAAGCCAGCCACAAAAGACCAGATGAGAGCCCAATGCATCCAGTGATCTACCAAGTAGTGCTGGTAGAGAGCTACGGCCTAGAAAAGAGGGTGCTGGGAACCTCCAGAAAAGAGCTCCAAGCTCCAAAGGCCTCCATCCTGGGGAAAGGGAGCCAATCCCACAGCCCTGCTGCCTCACATAACCTCTCTTCATGTATCAGCCCTAAGCTACCACCAATACGTAACACCAGCCCTAAATGAACAGAGAAGGATTTTCTGTCTTGGGGACACTGTTGCACTACTTCACGTCTACTTTCTAATATCCCAACTTAGGTAAAAGTACCTAATGAAGCTAATGCCAACTACTTAAAAGAAGCACTGGATGATGATGTATCTGCGACTCACAAAAGCCTGGTGCCCAGAGGTGTCTGCAGATGGGACAAAGCCCCAAAAGCCCCACAAGCCCCACAAGCCCCACAGCCACAGTGGCCCCTCTGAGTGGCAAAGCCTGTGCCCTCTGTATCCAACAGTTCTGCAGCCCAGGCCCAGTGCCTCCCTACACCCACAGGCATCCCCCATGCTGCACATCTTGAAGGCATGATTTTTTCATGGTAAAAACATGTGAGTAAAGCAGTGATGAGGGCATGCTCACAAAAGCAAACAGTTTATGAGGGAGCAGGGAACCACCTCAAGCTGAAGAATGAATCCTGGCACTTGGAAAAGTTCTACTTTGAACAAATCCCCCCCACCCCCACACACACACACAAAAAGAAGGCCACATTAAGAGCCTAAAATGAAGAAAATGTAAAGATTTAGTCACAAGCAAAAAGCTTCTAAGATGGAAAACAGCAAGGATTATGGGAAGAAAAGTCAAATAAAAAATACATTAGAAGGAAGAGCTATTTTTTAATGTTTCTGCAAGTAGCTAAGCACTTAATCCTCCTGAGACTGAGAGGGAGCTTTTATTTATCTGGTCAAAACCTTTTTTCATTTTAGCTGCTTCACATAAAAATGTTCAGGATCTGCAATAATTCTGACCCAATAATCACCCATAGACACAAAGAACATGGGATCCAGCATCTACTGAGTTTTATAGAACCTAATCTTCAGAAAAACTCACAGAAGCAATATCAGATTATTAAATCATCAGGCAATTTCATACATAATGAAATCTCAATTGTATTATGTCTAAATGTGTTTAGAAGCAAAGCAACATAGTGTTACCATAATCATTGATTCTAACCAATCTATTGCTAATAATTGCTCTGAATTTTTTGGAAAATAAATCACATATACATAAATTATGTTGCTCATAAAAAAAGATTTTAATATAGAAGTGCTTCCTCTTATTTTCTTGAATGTGCTACATTTTATTTTCAGTATAATTATAAGTGAACTACAGCAACATGAAATCTCTAGTAAATATATCTGAAATAAAATTAATTTCTAATCAGGATTTAGATAAATAATCGATATGCTATAACACAAATTTGAATTTCTCTACCCATATCCTAAAAATTCTACCTGAAGTTAAAGATACATTACCTATGCTAAATTCATCTTAAATACAAATCCTACACACACAAAATCAATTTGTATAAGATGAATATTAATGTACCTTGTCAAAGGGAATACCATATTTCTTCAATACTGATGGAGAAATTAATGTCATCTTGTGGCGAAGAAACGCATCACACCCTTGGGAGCTGCTTGGGAAAAAACCTAAAAAGAAACAATAAATGTAAGTGTTTATTGTAAGTGGCATTGTGTCAATTAAAAGAAATTTTTAGATAGGTTTTTTAATGTATAAATTCTAGTGTTCTCACTGTTTGACTTATGCAAGCATAGACTTGTTCCACCAAAAAGCCCTGTACTAAAAATCAGAGTTAGAGTTAGAATTCTTAAAAATTGAAGGATATATCACCGAAGGTTGATCTTAAAAAACAGATATATCCTAAGTTGTTTTTGTAACTTGTAAAATTACTAAACTTTAGGAATAAATTTCAATTCAAAACAAACGTGGATTCAACCTATTATCTGTTAAATGGAGAAAATATTTAGGGAAGTTAGGAAAGATAAATATGTGGGATGCTGGATCTGAAGCCAAAAATACAGGGAAAAAAAGGAAAGATAGGTATTCATCAACAGAAGAATATTTCAACTCCTAGATTTCATCATTCTTGAAGCACTCGTCCCAATCCTTCGCATACAGCAGATACAGAGTAGTTCCCCACCTTTCTTGGTTTCTTTCTGATCAATTTGAAACTAATTGCTACTAACCTCCTGAATGAACTTCCCAGCCATCACCCATCAAATGCCTGAGAACCTGCCTGAACAGCCTGAATGGGAGAAGCATTTTGAGGAGGCTTTTAAATGAGGAAGTTAAACATACAGCAACCCTTTCATTTAACAGTATATTATGCACCAAGACACAGTCAGTTTTCTCCATCACTGACTTCAATCCTGCAGTTCTGTCTGAGGCAGACTCTCATTAACTCAGTGATGCAAGCTGAAGGAAAATGAACATGCTTGATGTCCTGCTCCACACCTTCCTCACTCACAGGGAAGACAGCCATGCTGAAGGGAATAGAAAAGCAAGAAGACAGAGAATGAGAAACAAGAAAAAAAAGAAAGAGAATCATGAAGGAAGAACACAGAAGGAAGAGAGAAGGCACCAGGAAGGCACATGCGACGCGTATAAGTGACAAGATGAAGCATAGAAGCTGTCTGACTCCTCCATCGCCAAAATGAGAGGGGAAGTTGCTGGAAATGTGACATCTAACTCTGGCTCTCTATATGCAAATAACTCAAGAACGTGACCAATTTAGCCAGGTATGGTGACTCACGCCTGTAATCCAACCACTTTAGGAAGCTAAGGCAGACAGATCACTTGAGGCCAGGAGTTTGGGACCAGCCTAAAACAGCAAAACCTTGTTTCTACTAAAAAATACAGGCCGGGTGTGGTGGCTCACACCTGTCATCCCAACACTTTGGGAGGCTGAGGTGGGCAGATCATGAGGTCAAGAGTTCGAGATCAGCCTGGCCAACATAACATGGTGAAACCCTGTCTCTACTACAAATACAAAAACAGCCAGGCGTGCTAGTGCACACCTGTAGTCCCAGCTACTCTGGAGGCTGAGGCAGGAAAATCACTTCAACCCGGGAGGAAGAGGCTGTAGTGAGCTGAGATCACTCCACTGCACTCCAGCCTGGGTGACAGAGTAAGACTCCAGCTCAAAAATTTAAAAAATGGGCAGGCATGGTGGTGCGTGCCTGTAGTCCTAGCTGCTTGGGAGGCTGAGGCATGAGATTCGCCTGAACCTAGGAGGCAGAGGTTGCAGTGAACTGAGATTATATCACTGCACTCTATCCTGGGTAACAGAGAGAGACTCCATCTCCAAAGAAAAAAAGAAAGAAAAGAAAGAAAAAGAGAGAGAGAAAGAAAGAAAGAAAGAAAGAAAGAAAGAAAGAAAGAAAGAAAGAAAGAAAGAAAGAAAGAAAGAAAGGATGTTCAACAAAATATGAGAAACGTGAATTCTTTATAATATCAATAGTAATAAAAGGCATAGTTTTGCCACATATGTCATTTAATAATGCAGCCCTCTGTGGTTAATATTCATAATACATAAACACAAATAAAACACTGATGAATGGAGGGAAAGTAACACAACTAATATAATGGCCATGTCCACACAACAAGATGTCCTAAGTCCTACACACAGAGAAAGGCACCACAGGGCAGTCCCCAAATGCACAATCCATGGGAACATTTTTATAAACAATTCAAATGGATCTATCAAATTTCTCAAATCTTTAACTTTCTGCAATGCTAGATAAATTAAGTTTTAAATGAAAATCAGTGAAGAAAGAAGAGTCTATTCCATTTTCCTTCTATATGGATTCGTAATCAGGACCTGAACAATGTGGTGACTGGTCATAAGTTAATTTAAATTGGAAAACCACTGAAGGAAGGTAATTTGCATTATATTAAGAATTTCACATTGGTTCAGAATTTATGTTTACAATATGCTATCAGAATCATATTTTACATAGTCCTGAAAAACACTTCATAAACAATACTTCTTATGTACAAAGTGTCTTAAAATGAATTTCACCTCAAAATACCTGCAGGGCTACATGGTTCATACTCACTCTCACTCCATACCATAGTCTATAAAACACAGTCAATTCCTTGCCATACTAAAGTCAACTGCCTTTTTAAATTATTTTTACTTCTTGGTCTTTTTCAAGATACCATACAAGATCAAACAAGCAAAGATGGTCTTTGGAATCATTCTTCCAATCCCAATAACAAGTTAGAGGGATGGAAGGCTAGGATAATAAAAGACCTTGTATTCCAGAGACTACAACAGAGCCCTAAAACCCTAAAAGACAATCCACAATAGCCTTTCCTAAGAACACCAAAGTACTGCTGGGAGTTTTGCAACACAAAAATTGTGTAGAATCCCATAAGCTCTCTCAAGGATCACATGCTATATCCATCCAAAGGATGTTTTATATTTAATACAAAGGTGAGCATGTGTGAAAAGCATTATTTTAAATGAAAAAAGGCAAAAACAAAAGTCTACCTGTAGTATGATTCCATTTATATGACACTCCTGAAAAGATAAACAATAGGGACAGAAACTAGATTAGTGTGTGCCAGCAAAGGAGAGAGAGGTTGAATACAGAGGCATGAGGAAACTTTTCTGGAGTATTGGAAATATGTTACATGTTGATAACAGTGGCTTATCACGTGGTTTAATAATTACACCACTGTAGACATTTGTCAAAACTCTATGAGCTCTATTCTTAAAATAAGTGAATTTTACTGTAGATTTTACCTGAATAAAACTGACCCCCCCCCAAAAAAAAATCATTAAATCTTATGAAATCATTTTTGAAATAGAGTGGATGTGTTCCCAAACTATGGAACAGGTGTGTTCTTTCCTCCAGACGAAAAGTTCTCCATTCTGTCAACTGGTTTATATTTTATAATATATTAGTTATTGCTAACTAAAGAATTATGTTTAAAGCCCAATCTTTTATGATTCAAATACAAACACATGCTATAATATTAAATCACCAAAAACTTCAGCCTTGAGAAAAGATTTTAAGATCAAAGTCTAGTCATTTTTTTTATGGGTACACAAACACTAATTTGGCAAAGATGATAATAGCTGTTAACTGTTTAGGAAAGAGGAGAGAAAGACAGAACAAAGGAGGGAGGAAGGGAAGAGAAATCAAACACGTAGATCTATTTCCAAACTAGTAAAAAATTTTGACTTATGATTTTTTTTGATAATTGGAAGGCGCCCAAGTATGCTTTGATGAAGTTTTATCATGGTTTTATATGACTGATATGAAGCTTGAAAAATATAGCAACCACATAAACAAATGCTAAGGAAAAGAATACAACAAAAGGATATAGAAAATTCGTTCAGTGAAAAATGCTTTCAGAAACAGATGTACAGTAATTGATGTACACATGAAATTTCTTGGCAGGCATATCTATGAGAAGAACCAACGACCTACACTGTTTGGGGAGAAACCTAGTAACATTTAATCACTTCTCTAACTTGAGAGGTTGACATGAGAGACACATACTACATTTGGCCTGTTGGTGCTTACTATTGTTCATGGAGTGATTACTCGGGACTGGACAGAAAATTATCACTTCCCAGGCCTCACTCTACCCTAACTGTTCCATAATCCATCAACATCTCCACTAGCAGAGCTCTCCAGGAGGAGTGCCAAGAGAACTTCATACTGATCTTAGGATGGAGAAGAATGGCGCTTCTCCTAAACAAGTTGCTTGCTTTCATCTCCTAAATATGGTGTGCATTGTGTAATGGTCAAGTTTTAAGCTAGTCAGCAGAAAACTTAAGAGCTTAAATTTCCACCCAATTTAACTGGGATGTGTGTTATTATACACATGGCTTTTTTCTGCATTCCTGAGACCACTTTATTTCAGCTCTCACTTCCCACCCCCTTGAAATGTTACATGGACAACCTATACACAAGTCACTAGGGACTCCCCAAGCCAGGAACACTGGAATCAAAAGGGTCATAGTCAAACTAATTAGGATTCTTCTGGCTCTGCCTCTGTCCAGCCCCATCTGCACCCGAAAATCATAGAAATCTTCATTTCCCCATAATTCCTCCCTACTAGTTGGCATTCATTTCCTGAATTCTTCCTCTCCATTCTCTGTTAAAAGAAGGGAACTATATGTCTTTCACTCACATATGAATTATGTTATCTGGGTGTATTTCATGTATTATTGCCCAATGTCTAAAATCCTACTAGGAACATAGCTGGAATAAAATAATCCAGTTACATTTAAATGCAAATGGTGATATCATTGACATCAAATTATTAAGAAATTAAGTTTACCAACTATTTCTCTACTCTTAGTGAAACCCAGCTGATATACAAAAATAAACATACTCTAACCCACCACACATCAATCTCCATGCCTAAGGCATGAGTTAGGCATGAAGGCAGAGGATATATAACTGGTCTTTTGCAATTTAAGGCTTACAAGGTGCCTTAAAATTGATTATTTATAATCAGGGGTATTTATAAGCCTTTCAAAACTAGACATTTTAATATAATATTTCAGACCATCAGCTAAATGAATGCTTAAGGGAATAATATTTACCATTTTGAGAGCTAATAAAAGTACGTTTCCCTAATTCCAAGAAAGAGGTATGACAGCAGGTTAATTTAGAATCTGTTCATAAAATTTAAATAACTTACTTATTGCTGCTCTTCTATTCTCTCCAACAGCAGTGTCTCATCATCTCTTTTGGACCAAACCATCTCAGGGTATCTGATGATGGTGTTCCCAGAAATCTACATATATGCCCAATTTTGTACATGATTTCAAAGAGTCCCTAGAAGGACTGTCTGCATCCCACCCATAGACCTTTATCTACCCTCTGACACAGGGATCCCTGCAAATTGGGCTAAGACCTTTTCCTCCACAGGATTAAAATTAAGATTATTACTAGTCACTAAAAAAATTCTACAATCTGTGTGCGCACACACACACACACACACACACACACGCTTAAAAGCATGAACTAAACTAATCCTTGGTACCAATATTTCTTCTATTCCCTTTTGCTGAATACTGCTTTTTCAATAAGGTAAGAAAACCAAAACACTTGTTTCAAGCAAATATAAGGTTCTAAAAGAATCGACTCACTTCCACTACACTGTTCTTTGAGACAAGTTTCCTCCTAATCATTCACACTTTCAAAATTGGCTGCATAAAGTCCTAAATCACATATTTTGGCCGAGTAACCAAAATTTTCAAAGTAAATCCTTTTCAGTTTTTTAAAATAATAATATTTTATTCCCAATAAAGGACAAATGGAATACTACTTTTCACAAAATCTGTACACTTTCTCAATTTATCTCAATCTATATTTTGTTTAATTTAATGTAACAGCAATGATATTATCTTTTTTCTAAAATAGGTGAGATTTAGACATTTTAAAAATGGAAAATCTTCCAAACTGTCATTCATGATTTAACATTATACCTCTCTTCTCCTCCATATTTGCAATCCAATTGTATCAAACCAAAAATTAGAAAGAAGGCAATTGCATTACAGATGAATATAACAAGTATAAAAATTGCAACAATTCACTTGAGATTTTTTATTACATTTATGTCTACATAGTATTGGGAAAAACCCATATAAATGAGAAAGCAGCTGAAGGGCAAAATCAAACTCCTGGCTTTATTAGATGCAGGCGTAATGTCTTTCGGATAAAATATTTGTAGGTGCCACAGCCAATCAAGATTTCAATAGAAACGAAAGATGAAAGCATTCATGCATAAAAGGCAAGTGTGATAATTATGATGCGCAGACAAGATAATAGAAAATATCCGAGCCTACTTTTCATTTTATGTATCAAGTGTTGCTATGACCTAGACATTCTATAATGCTCCATCATTCACACTGCATTATTTTATCATTTTAATTATTTAGCAGAATTCAATTAATTTGGCTGGCATCTGGTCAACAGATACAAATCCTTCACTATCTTTTAGGGTCTTTTCCCTGCTTTATTTCTCAAAATATTGCTGCAAAACAATTTTGAATAAACAGGCAATTGATTTCAAGTTCTTGTTCATCCTTCAAGTTCATTAACCTCTTACTGATTAAACAAATGGCAACCATTTTCTGGAATGTCATTTTCAGACAGTTTACTTCAAAGCATTAGTAGTTTATATAGAAATTTTAGTGCATGACTCGATATTGTAAAGTTTACATCGGCTTCATTTTAAAAGTTCTCTGGTTGTGAGACTAACAGAAAATAGTGAAATAATTTTATTACAGAGAAGAAGATAGTTCAGTATATAGTGTTAACACAGAGTTCACTGCCAATGTGGTTAAGGTTTATGATAATCATCTTATAAGCTCAGCTCTAATTTACTATCCAGAACCTATTCATGAAAATAGTCCCTAACAAAGTTCAAGATTACAATTATATCAATCATTGATCATTATTATGACAAAAATGCATATTGTTTAAAAGATGCTTTATAGTTATTAGCCTGCCAAAATTATAATAATGCTTCTTAAAATGTAATACTACAACTGTAGTATTCTGTAATGTAGGGGAAAGTAACTTTTAGGTGCGAGTAACAGTTTCTGTTCAAAACTGTCAAGGCAAGGAATGAGTTTTCTCAGTGTCCCCATTTCATTATTAATTGAAAGCACATATAAGGCAGGAACAAAATTCTTTTCCTAACAGAAGGCAAACCTAACACACCAATGAAACTTAGATCTGCACTGGACTGAAAGAGCACTCCTTGCTGAGGATTCGATCCTGGATAAAGGTAAAAGGCCTTGCTCCTCAGTTGTCACTCAAATGGAACTCCACTTTTCTCTGGAAATAAGTCATTACCAGACTACACCTTCTTTTGGGATGGGTGGCTAGCAAAACAGAAGATAGGGATGGCAAGGGGTGAATGTGACTCTCCTTCCCAAATGTAAGAAGATGAGGGGAAGGCTGCCTGGCACATCTTTTTTTTGAAAAAAAAAAAAAAAAAAGGAAGGAGGAAGGTGGCTGCTTGTGTTGGCACCGTCTGCACACACAAAAGCAGGCACAGGACCATCAACAGAAGTCCAGAAAAGTTCTTTATTCTGGCCCTTATGTAGAAGCAGCAAGCCATGAAAAATAGAAATTCAACCTGCAGTAAAGTAAGTTTAATTTTGCCAGTCCAAGAAGGTCCAAAATCACATGTGTATTGTTACTTGCGGCCATTCACCTTCATACTTCCATAAGGGCACACTCCCAGTCCCAGTGGGCCACAGAAGAACTGGGTGTCAGCAGTGACACAACCCTTGGGGAAAACAGCAGATCAACAGAAAAAGTGGTCATGAAACACCCATACCCCAAGATGCAGCAACAATACTGTCTGAAAGAATGTAACTTAATTTTAAAAAACTTACTGGCACAATGATGTCAAATGCATTACATTAAAAACATTTTTTTTTTGAAACAACCAAAACAGATTAAGGGCAATCACTTGATGAAATAGTAAACACTCAACTAAAATAACCATGACGATTATGCAACAGGAAAAAAAAAATTGTAAACTCATGTGAAAAAATTTTAAATTATTCAATTAAAAGACATGTAAAAATCAATAACTTGCATAGGATAAAACCAACTGAGTGACAGTCTATATTATAAAAAATACCTCAAAAACCAACAAAACAAAGAAACATATAAAACACAGAAAAGAAAAAAAGAAAGAAAGGAAGTTTTACCTTGAGCTAGTCTTTCAAGTCGTTTCCCATGCTCTGGAGGTATAGCATACCTAAAATTTTAAACATAAATAAACATTTTAGGTTTATAATTTTTCAGCTAGTAGCCTAAGGACATCTATTCCTAAATAATGTCACATGAAAGAAATTCAACATCAAGTTCCATTTAGATGAACCAAGTAGAGATTAGAAAACCAATCACAGAGTCATATCCCTTACACAACAGACAGAAGAAAAACATGTTTATAAATTAGCAATTTCAATCTCACAACTCACCATGCCAACCACATTTTACAAATTAGGGAACAAAGACCCAAGGCAGGAAACCACACAGCAACAAGACAACTAGTCACAGTCTGGAGACCCTCTTCCAACTCTTATAGCACCCCAGTACAGAAGTAATATGCTTCCATGCACCATCCTGACAACCCCAAAATCTTGCTCAAAAGATACTGCTGTTATTTTAATCAATTATCTCACTGTGTCAATAAAGCTCAAGGAGATCAAAGAACAATTCTATTCTCTACATACAAGTCTACATAGGGGTTTTTTTGGTTGTATGTTTTTTGTTTTGTGGTTGGTTGATTTTGGTTTTTGTTTTTAAGAAAATTTGGGTTGTTCTCTTTTTAAATTTTAAAATATTTTTATTGACAAGTAGAATAGAACATAAAATTATTACACCAACATTTATATTTCCACCAAATCTTACTAAGATCACTGTAATTTTCAAACAGACTTTAAGCAAAAGATTATCAGCCTTAAAAAAAAGTTTTTATTTATTTCATAATTATGTGACTTTTAAAATTTTGATTATTGGAAAAAGTTTTCACCATTAAAGAGCAGAAATACTCATTTCGAGTTCCTGGTGTTTCAAAATGATGTTGAAGGTCATTTTTACTGTGGACTTGCTAACGATTTTAAAACAACAATCTCATAATATCCTATACAAATACTAAATTGTATAGGCATTTAATGAGGAAATTTATGGATATTAACAATAAATTTGAATGATCATTTCATGTTTAGAAATAAACTATATTTTTGAAGACCTCTATTTGCTGTACTTACTAGCTCAATATATATTTAATACAAGTTACTTCTTATTAAAGTATCTTAACTAATTGTACTTAACACCACACTTGGTTTCATTTAATGCTACTGATAACATATGCAAAACTTAATTGGATCCCATGTAACTAGGCAATTCACTAAAATAAAATTTAATCATATATCCTGTTACTTAAGGCACTGCTAATGAAATTATTCCAACTGAAATGGGAAGATAAAATTTTAGCATAACTAAATAACTATCACCCAATGTATATTTATGGCCACTTCTTTCCAGTTTTTAATTCCTGGTTTATACCACAAATATACCCAGAAAATGGGTGTGGGTATGGGTGTGGGTGTGTGTGTGTCCCTTCCAAACAAGAGGGTCAACCTTCCTCATCACACACACACACACACAGATACACACATATATGTAATGCCTGCCAACAAAAGGTAGGATATGGATGGAGATATTTATATACGTAGATTCGTTTTTCTGAAAAATTGGTAAAGTTAAAGCTCCTCAATCTAAAGTTCAACCATCTGCTCAGAGAAAATGTAGCTAATCATATCTGCTGAAAGGAGGAAAAAGTAAGGTAAGATGGCTCTACCCCTGTTCTCATCCTCAGTTTATTCCTAGGATTTGAATCATACCAATTCAATCTCCTCATTCTCCTCCTAGGTAGGCCTATTGGCCTATTATTGTCTACAAGTATTCCCAGGTGAAGCTATTCCTATCTTAGCCAAATGATTTAATTAGTTCTACTTTTCTTCTTTTAGATGGAAAACAGCATCTCAGTTTCTTTTAAAATTCTATAAAGATCAAGTTCATTTTGAGATCATAAATAATTATTAATAAAATTCTTGTGGTTAACCAACCATTGCTATGTTTAATAGCTTCAGAAATAATCAAAGAATGAAAACTTCCCTCCAATCACAGCCCTGTGTACAGGAAGACATGTATTATTTCCCAAGTGGAATTGAATCCTCAAACTGAAAGCCATACTGTGGTAATATCCAGTGAAGCACAACTGGGCAAAAATGCTTTCAAGAAGAGGTCACTTAGTCATTATCTTGCTCAAAGTGAATCTACTTGTCTCCATGCTTATCTCTGTGAAATATTTTACATGCTTGTCTCCTCTGTTATCAATGTTATGCTTTGTTATGTAGTATTTAAATAATGACATAGCTGTACAATGTTTCATATAAAAATAACTTTAAAAGTTCCCTGAATGAGCCCAAAACCCTGCCCAAGCGTCTGACAGACAAAGGACAATCTGAAGATAATTAATAATGCTAATAAAACTGGAATGCAATCATCAGATTCTTCTGTTTTTAATGTTTCAACATAATAAAGGAACTAGGAAAGATTAATTTTAATTTTTTAGAAATTCATCCGAGAGTCAAATCATTGTTCTTGCCACGAACAATAAAATCAGAGCGCTATCCCACTCAGCAGTCAGAAAGTAACATGCTTCCATGCACCATCCTAACAACCCCAAAATCTTGCTCAAAAGATACTGCTGTTCTTTTAATCAATTATCTCACTGTGTCAATAAAGCCCAAGGAGATCAAAGAACAATTCTGTTCTCTACATACAAGTCACAGGGCTGGAAAGGACTTTAAAAATAATCTCATTTAGCACTTTCTAAGCCTTTTGTTTGTTTCCACACCATTACAGAGGCAGAATCACTAACACCTCTAATTATCAGCAATAACTGGCACCTGGGAGAATGAGGGACAGCAGAAACACACATCCCTCAGGGACACAGTACCCACAGTACTCTGAAAAATGCTCCCTAGGTGATTCTGACAGGGTAGTACATTGTGATGAATGAACGAAAGAATGGGGTGATTTCTAATGACCATATCTAAGAACCTTTGCTTGGTCCTAAACTCCCCACAACCTCCCTGATGTCAGATGATGGATTTGTGTATGCCATGCTTTTTTATGTTTTTCCTTCAGATTTTTTTTCCAGTAATACCACAATGAATGGCCCAAGTCAGAATGCTAAACAAAGGCTTCACATAACACTTTCAAACCTGCAGGCAATGTGTATAGGCTTACAGCCCTTGCCTGAAAGAAGGCGGGCACATGGCTTCAGGGGCACTCAGTCACATTGCATTTGAACATTAGACTCACTGTCTTGTCTGCAATAGCACCCCTGCTAACCCTACATCACGGCACTACCTTGATGGGCAACTGTAGCAATTTGAAGCCAAACACAACTCTAATCTGTTTCAAAGCGTGCCATAGGAAGAGAGAGGAAGAAAGAAAAGACAACAGAACACCAAAGTACATATGTTTTCATGTGTTTTCTAGCAATCAGCTTCATCTGTTAGAGGGGAATGCATATTCGACAAGAACTGGAAAGCACCTTCTAAGAGACATTGCACAAGCCACTTCCCACTGTCAGACCTCATCTACCTCACAGAATACGGAACCTGTCGACTGAGTCATATATAGGAGCTCCTTATTAAACAATGGCTAAATCACTTCTCAGCCTTTTGACTAAGATCAAGTATAAACAATGGCTATGAGGCAATGAGCTGAGCATGACTTGCTGATCCTCACATCCAATAAGCTTGAGAAAATGTTCCAAAAATAGCAGTTCAGGCTGGGTGTGGTGGCTCACACCTGTAATCCCAGCACTTTGAGAGGCCAAGTTGGGGTGATCACCCAAGATAAGCCTGAACAACATAGAGAAACCCCATCTCTATTAAAAATACAAAAAATTAGCTGGGTATGGTAGCTCATGCCTGTAATCCAAGCTACTCAGGAGGCTGAGGCAGAAGAATCGCTTGAACCCTTAGGGAGACAGAGGTTGTGGTGAGTCAAGATTGTGCCATTGCACTCCAGCCTGGGCAACAAGAGCAAAACTCCGTCTCAAAAAATATATATTTTTTTAATATATATTTATAAATATTTATATATATACATATGTATATATCAGTTCAATAAATCATAACATCAAGGGTCAGACAAGCACATAAAAGGCTGATTACAATTTGAAAGATTCCAGGAAGGCACAATACCTTTTTTAACCCATCAGAATATCCAAAACTCAACCCTCCAGCAGCCTGACAATTAGGTCCTATGTTCTTTCTCTTCTCCACAATTGCAGGCCTGAGCAAATGAAGGGTACTCAAATCACTGGGTGGTTGTTTTAATCACTTGGGTTACTGTCCCAAAATTTTCCTTTAAAAAAGATGTGTTGCTAGTAAGAATCACTTTAATACAATCTAATTCAATTCACGAGATAGTTGCTGAGCACCTGCCACACAGAAAGCACTGCAGGAAAAACTCAAGGCATTTTCTATGTAAGTAGTGGGGGTAGAGATACATATAAATATCACTAAGACCTATCAGAATGAAGCCTAGATTGTGGCACATGGATCTCAGCAACATCAAGTTCCCAGGCTGATCTACTATCATGTGGCAGTTAGTGTGAACTAATAAGAAGAGGGTAAAAGAGAAGGGAAGACCTCTGATGCCTCAAAACACTCAAAGTTATCACCACTAGGGATGAACTAAAATGCTCAACTCTGGGACACTTATCTTACATCTGAAGTAAGTATTGTTACCTATTTACATTTCTAACATTATTTCATAGTTCTAACTACCAGGTACCAGGACAAAATTAGTCATATTGTCCTAAACAGGAATAAGATACAGCAAAACACCCACTCCTCTTTCTAAGCTCAGCTCAAGTTCCCTCCTCCCCCCAGGAGACTCCCACTCCCTCTCTTGCCGCATCAACAATCCCACATGCAGGCTTCCACCCTGGCACTCAGAATACATGTGTTTTCTGTCTCAAAAAAAAAAAAAAACAAAGCTACAAAAGTGAGGCAGGACTCTCTTGTTCAAGGCAAACGTAGTTGGTGACTTTAAATTACATTCAATGTTCACTTACCACTTTGAAAATCATAGGACCCTTAAGAATTATACTAAATCGCCAGGCAAGGTGGCTCATGCCTATAATTCCAGTACTTTGGGAGGCCAAGGTGAGTATATCACCTGAGGTCAGGAGTTCGAGACCAACCTGATCAACATGGAGAAACCTCAGCTCTACTAAAAATACAAATTATCCAGGCATGGTGGCACATGCCTGTAATCTCAGCTACTTGGGAGGCTGAGGCAGGAGAATCACTTGAACCCGGGAGACGGAGGTTGAGGTGAGCCGGTATCACACCACTGCACTCCAGCCTGGGCAACAAGAGCGAAACTCCATCTCAAAAAAAGGGAAAGAATTATATTAAATCTACTTTGCCTTTGCTGTATTCAGGAGATCCATCTCACGTGCAAAGACACACATAGGCTCAAAATAAAGGGATGGAGGAATATTTACCAAGCAAATGGAAAGCGAAAAAAAAAAAAATGCAAGGGTTGCAATCCTAGTCTCTAGTAAAACAGACTTTAAACCAACAAAGATCAAAAAAGACAAAGAAGGGCATTGCATAATGGTAAAGAGACCAATGTAACAACAAGAGCTAACTCTCCTAAATATATATGCACCCGATACAGGAGCACCCAGATTCATAAAGCAAGTTCTTAGAGACCTACAAAGAAACTTAGACTCCCACACAATAATAGTGGGAAACTTTAACATTCCACTGTCAATATTAGATCAATGACACAGAAAATTAACAAGGATATTCAGGACTTGAACTCAGCTCTAGACCAAGCAGACCTAATAGACATTTACAGAACTCTCCACCCCAAATCAACACCTCTCTATTTCTCATCTTCTCTGCCACTAACAAGTTCTATCCACTCTACAACCTCAAAACCTTGTATCTATCTCCCAGCAGTATCATCCCAATTTCAACCTTTATCAGCCTTCAGCTAGACTATTGTCACTATTACAGCATAAAAACCTTCATGCCTCACTACCTGGCTTTCAAGACACTCACAATTTAACTCCAAACTTCTTAAATATGAACATCCCACTCCCTATAGGCTGGACTAAGAATTATTCTATCACTCATATAGATGTCTACCTCACTTCTCTCAAAACACCGCTCTCCATGTTTCAATTCACAGCCTCTCAAACCCCACCCAGATTCCATCACCTTGAAGTTTTCTTTGACCATTACAAATCTCAGCAAACTTATCCCTTTCCTCCTCCCACAGCCCTTCAATTTTATATTATGTAGTATTATATACTACTTCCCAAAGTAAGATGCTGCTCAATGTGCATAAATCATATTTGTCTTGATAGGACTTGAGTTGCATGAGGTAGAAAAAGCCTACCACCATCCAGACATTTTCACATAAACTTTCGATTTTCGACTACCTTGTATAGTGACTGCCTGCTTCATAGCCAGGCCCTATATTATGGGCCACAGTTGCTCAATTATGTAACTAATTCCAAATTCTTTGAAGATAAGAATGTGCTTTACACTTTTTTTGTATACTTTGAAAACCATCAGATAAAATGCCTACCACTGTATACCCTCAAGTACATACTGATTTGTTAAAATTAATAATTATTCATTTAACCTCTGGGACAGTAGGGTTTTTCTTCAGCTATTCTGCATGTTGCCAAAGTACCGCTAACACTAAAAAACTGAAATCACTAATGAACACACTAATTAGATATGCACAGGATAATGTTGCATTTAAAACTGAAGTCTTCTATAAATTTTTTTAAAGATTTTTTTTGAAGGCCAAGGAAAACAAAATTCCTCTAAACATATCTTCAGGTGTAGAATGGCCTGATCAGATCAACAAATATACATAAACTGATGTTGTCTGGTGGTTGTGATACAAACACTATCTCAAACTGAATGACATTAGGACAATATTTCACAGTAATAGTAGGTAAATCTATACTTCTGAAAATCTACTTTCTCTGGTTCAGGTTTTCTCTGAGAACTGTCCTCTTTGTACTTCTTTCAAGATAAACTCAATCCACAATCCAGTTACTCATTTGCCAGTACTTCTCCAAGACTAACTCCTACTTCTCAGATTACTCTCTCAAAACTCTGTATTGTCTTTCGAGAGCCCTGGGGCTGTGTGCTTAGAACCAAATGTTCTCTGTTGTCCCACTGCCCAGACCTCTGTCACAGGGCTGTCACAGGCAGCTGCCAAGGGTCCCTCTGTCTCTCTCACCAACAGGGGCTGCAGTACCTCCACATGGCCCAGTTTCCACTCACCTTGTGACATCCAGGACCACAGAGGGGAGAATTCCTTCCAGGTCGATGTCACGCTCAGGCAGGTCAGTCCTAAAACAGGGCTGTCCTATGTCCCCTGTACCTAACTAAGGCTGTATGAAGTAATCATTCCCTCCCTTATTTATATTTCTGCTTGTTGTTGCTGTTTTGCTCACAGTCATCCCCTATGAAGGAGAAAGCCCAGTCCCTCAAAGACAATTTTTTAAATAGGTAACAATCCCAAAATAATCCCGCCTGCCCCATTCCTGGCATCAGCTTGTGTGCCTGACTTGCCCTCCACCTTCGCTAAAGTGTTCAAAAACACAGTGAAAAAGAAGAACTGACCAATAAATATAACTACAGCTCATCACAGTCATTATTTATTAAGCACTGATAACACACCAGAGCTTATGCTAAGATGCTGTAATACAAGTCCCACTACTACCTCCATTTAACTATCGAGAAAGTCAAAGCTTAGTTACAGGCACCTCTTCACTTGAGCAAGATGGATGATAGAGCTGGCACCCGACTTCAGACCTATTTTAACTCCAAAGAACAAGATCTACTCTCCAACCCCATTTCCCAACCCTGTTTCCCCAACAATCACTATGAAGATGTCAAAAGGAAAGAAGTGAAAGAGCCCACCTGTCCTCCATTGGAAAAACCCCCTCTTACGATGAACAAGCAAAAGACAATGGCATTTCAAATAAACTACAGATACAAAGAGTAAGACCAGCAAACCACTACCTGAAGTGGTTGTTTTTTTTTCAGGGGGATGCAAGGGAGTTCTTGTTACAAAAACACTTTATGAATCAAAAAGTTAAGTATCTATATTATATTTCACAAAACTCAAAATTCCTGAAGTAGTTAATTTATAATACACTTTTTAATCAAAGCATATTCATAACTAATTGTCAAAAAGATTGAATAACTGCAGATTTTACAGATGTGACGACGTTACATTTTCACATTACTTATGGTGCTAAAAAGTTTTAATACTTGTGCATTTATTAAAAATTAAGCATTAAGTTTTAAATTATGAGGTCTTGTTAGTTAACTGTGGAAAGTAGAACATTTCATACTTAATTCTCAGTTCTTAAAAATAGATGAATGTGAGAAACAGAAAGCATGGCTATAGGGGATGCTGCAGGCAGACTGCCAAGTCCCTTTCCTGGCAAGGCCCTTGCTGCCTTCATGAAAGGAAAGCGCCTCGCCCTCTATCACACTCACCCTGAGCTCCGGTTCCCTCCACCAAAACCAACCCCTTGAAGAGGGAGGGAATGGCAGCCCACATGCAATGGATGGCCTAGGCTTGTGTATAAAGGGTTGGCCATCTTGCCTGAATTTGGGGCAATTCTGAAAGACAATGTCAGCTTCACCACTGCCCTTAGGATCTGCCCAGGACACTGCTGGAGTATAACTTCCCCTTCTGCCCAGTCCTCCCTTCCTCACTGCTCACAGTGTTATTCCTGGAGCACTATACAAGAAAGCCCCGACACACATATCTCAGAGTGAACTCCCCAAGTACTCTAAGCTAAAACAATAAGAATAAACATGTACGTAAAGAGGTGTCACTTAAATACCAGTCCTCTTGCCTTATAAGCTAGGCATCTGCCGGGCGCGGTGGCTCACGCCTGTAATCCCAGCACTTTGGGAGGCAGAGGCGGGTGGATCACGAGGTCAAGAGATCGAGACCATCCTGGTCAACATGGTGAAACCCCGTCTCTACTAAAAATACAAAAAATTAGCTGGGCATGGTGGCGCGTGCCTGTAATCCCAGCTACTCAGGAGGCTGAGGCAGGAGAATTGCCTGAACCCAGGAGGCGGAAGTTGCAGTGAGCTGAGATCGCGCCATTGCACTCCAGCCTGGGTAACAAGAGCGAAACTCCGTCTCAAAAAATAAATAAATAAATAAATAAATAAGCTAGGCATCTAAGAGTACGTATGGCCTAGAGAATGAGGTATCTGAAATGAGGCCCGGCAGAACACGAGATTAAAAGCCCCGAGAAAAGGAACTCAGCTAGAGCTTAGCCACACCCTTATGCCATTTGTGGCCCATTTCCTGACATAACATTTAGATGAAAACCAGAAACCCTAACAACCATATGTGCAGGCAGTCATAACTGAGGAAGCTACAGTGAGAAAAAATCCTTACAAGAAGGGAATAACTAAGCTTTATAAAGGTGGGCAGTTCTTTTTAATCTGGGATTTCAAATACAATTTGACATCCATATACATGTAAATTAATTCCCTGAGCAACTAGAAAAATTAGTAGTAAGTTACCATTAACTAACATCATTATTATAAAATCTGGTAAGACAATAACTGCACAAAACTTGACTTTCAAGAAATAACATATTTTACGTTACCTAGTCTACTGAATATTTTCTAAGTGGAAAATAATTTCATGTCCTACACACTATTTTTCATGAGAAAAAAGGTATTCTAAATTAGTTGATATCAACTCTGGACAACCCTTTAAAAAAGCTTTCCTGACCTCTCCCGTATTCTAAATTAGTTGATATCAACTCTGGACAACCCTTTAAAAAGCTTTCCTGACCTCTCCAAAATACTCAACAGAGAATACATGCAGTAGTAAAGTGACCTTTCTAGTACTGTCAGCCCTCCATACCAAGGGTTCCACATCCATGGAGTCAACAAATCACAGATCAAAAATATGCTGGGGGGAAAACTGTTGTGTCGGTACTGATCATGTACAAACTGTTTTTTTGGTCAGTATTCCCTAAACAATTCAGTATAACAGCTATTTACATAGCATTTACACTGTATTAAGGATTACAAGTAATCTAGAAATGATTTAAAGGACAGGGGAGAATGTTCATGGGTTATATGTAAACAACATGGACTTTATATCAGGGACATGAACAGCCACAGATTTTGGTATTGTGAATGGAATCTGGAACCAATTGCTCAAGGATACTGAGGGGTGATTCAACTAAGTGATCCAGTTAACTAATTTTCAAACTGCTTTCCACACCCCAAAGCTCCCAGAGTTTCCTGGGATTCACGCTACATTATCTACCGAAACTCTCTTCATGTGAGGATATTTTCCTACTAAAGTTTCCTTACGTATGAATGCCTGCACATATGGCTGCTAGAATTTCTCTATTTCACCTAAACATTCTGTCAGGAAATGGGCCACAGGTGGCATAAGGGAGAGACAAAGCTCAAGCTGAGTTCTTTTTCTCAGGGGTTTTTTATCTGGCATCTTTATAGGGCCTCAGCTCTACAAGGTGCCTCCAGGGAAGGTTTGGTGTGGGGAAAGCTTCCCACCACACATTTCATCCAGATCAGCTCTGCCTTAGGTTTTTTGCTTTAATTATTGAGATTGTGCAGAAACTTTCAAGTATAGACAGTTTAAAAAATCTGTGTTAAAGTTTTTCCAAAGTAGGGACACATCTCGGAAAACATTCTTTCTGGTTGATACATAAGTATTCTGTGTAAGATTTGGATTCCATGGAAGATTTTAATTCCACTAAAATTTTGCTAACAAGAGTTCTGCTACTGCAATAAAATACAGTGGAGAAGTGGAGGGGAAGGGTTAAAAGCTTTATGTCTCAACTGTAAGTAAGCTTCATAAGTAGAAACCATTCTGTCAAGTTCACCATGGTATTGCTAATACCTAGTCCAGTACCTGACACAGGTGTGTGCTCAATAAGTATTTAATGAACAAATTAGAAAAATAGATAAACCATAAATGACCAAACATAGATGCAATGTTTTATAACAGCATTAAGCATTAATAAAACAGGTAAAGATGCCATTTCGAGAAGATTCTAAAATGCAAGAACATAAAAAACTGATAAGTGAAAAACATGCCCATAAAAAGCTGTCTGCCCATATCAGAAATTTTCTGAAGCAAACTTTTCCCAATAAAAAATAATCTTACCTTATATAGAAATCTTCAGAGAACAGTACTCTTTTCAAGTTATCATTTATTCAAATATCAATTACGGTTTCTGATACCAAAATGATACTACAGAAGCAAGCTGGATTCACTCCTCCCACAAGCCCCGCAGAAAACCAAAAACAAATACACAGCAGCAAGTCATCACCAGGAATATCCTGGAACTCAAATATGAGGAAGGTTCAGTTCCCAGGGTCACAGAGAAGTAAAAAAATTCTAAGCAAATGGTAAAAGAACAAGACAGACTTCTTTATCCTCAGCACCCCTTCCTTTGATCTGCCTGAATCAAGTGTGCAGAAAATATACTCTCTATTCACGGTTTCTACATGAGAATAGAGTAGACAACCAGCTTCCCGAACATTGTGGGTTTCCTGGTAGGAGACACGTCCCTTCTTTAATCTGTAGAAAGCATTGGGAGTACCTAAAGAAAGAAATATCCCTGATGACAGCCAGACACAAAGAGGGATGGCAAGAATAACATTCCCTGGAAACTCTACTCTGCAACTCAGCCAAAGGAGATGCCAAATAAGAGTGGCTGCTCAGCAGTGCTACACTGTAAGAGGTTTGTTCCACAGGCCTCCTGGGAATGAACCCCTAGCTAGCCCTCTCACACTCTTTGAGAAATCCCCCATTCAAGACAGACAGCACTCTGATCCTTTACTAGAGCTAAAAAAAACCTGGGCATAAGGCACCATCTGGTACCAAAAAGGAAGCAGTAACCTAGCAGAAAAAGAAAAGAAAAAAGGATATTCAAGAATATTCTTGGTAAATATGTCCAAGGTGAATTATAAGAATTAGTCATATCTAATAGTAACACCCCTCCAACCAAAGAAAAAGGCTGGGTGTGGTGGCTCCATGCCTGTAGTCAGTCCCAGTACTTCAGGAAGCCAAGGCAGGCAGATCACGTGAGGTCAGGAGTTCGAGACCAGGCTTGTCAACATGGTAAAATCCCGTCTCTACTAAAATTACAAAAATCAGCTGGACACTGTGGCACATGCCTGTAATCCCAGCTACAAGGGGCTGAGGCAGCAGAATTGCTTGAAACTGGGAGGCAGAGGTTGCAGTGAGTCTAGATCACACCACTGCACTCTAGCCCAGATGATAAAGCAAGACTCTGTCTCAAAAAAAAAAAAAGAAAAGAAAACAGAGAAGATTGAGATAAATAACTAAGTCTACAATAATGCAAAGACATAGACATATATCCACAAGAAACAACAGCAAACAGGGAACCATGACATCCTCAAATGGACAAAGCAAGAAAACTGTGACTGACTGGCCCTAATGAGAGAGCTATATGTGAGCTCTCTGATCAGGAATTCAAAATAGCACTTTCAAAGAAACCAGTATTCTCCAAGATATCACAGAAAAGCAATTCAAGAATCAGAGAAATTTAACAAGGAGATTGAAATAATTTTTTAAAAATCATACAGAAATCTTGGGACTAAGAAATACATTTGCTGAACTAAAAAATACATCAGAGGCTCTCAACAGCAGAACTGATCAAGCAGAGGAAAGAAACAGTAAGCTTGAAGACAGGCTAGTTGAAAATAGACACAGGAGAAAAAAAATAAATTTAAAAAAAGATTGCCAACAAGATATAGAAAATTACCTCAAAAGATCAAATCTAAAAATTACTTCTGTTCAAGAGGGAACTGAGCAAGAGCAAGGAGTAGAAAGCTTATTCAAAGAAATAATAACAGAAAACCTTCCGAAACTAGAAAAAGATATAAATATCCAGGTATAGGAAAGTCAGAGGTCACCAAACAGGTATGACCCAAATAAGATTACCCTAAGGTATGTAATAAATTTCTCAAAGGTAAAAGACAAAGAAAGGATCTTAAAATTAGGAAGAGAAAAGAAGCAAATGACATATAAAGGAGCTTTATCTAATTCATCTGGCAACAGACCTCTCAGTGAAATCACACAGGCCAAGAAGTAGTGAGATGGCATTTTCAAAGTGCTGAAAAACGGGGGGGACTGTCATCCAAGAATACCGTAACCAGCAAAGCTGTCCTTTAAACATAAAGGAATGATAAAGTCTTTCACCAACAAACCAAAGCTGAGAGAATTCGCCATCACCAGACCCATCTTACAAGAAATCTTAAAGGAAGTTCTTCAATATGAAGCAGGGAGGGGGAAAAACCCACTAATGTGCAAGAAGAAAACATTTAAAGATGTAAAACCCACCAGAAAATTAAGTATATGAACAAACTCAGAATACTCTATTACTGTAATTGTGGTATTGGTATGGTTTGAATATTTGACACCTCCAAAACTCATGTTGAAAGCTGATCCTCAATGTTGGAGTTGTGGCCTAATGGAAGGTGCTTCCATCATGGGGGTGGATCACTCATGAATGGCCTGGTGCCATCTTCCCGGTAATCAGTAAGTTCTCACTCAGTTAGTTCCCATGAGAGTTGGCTGTTAAAAAGAGCCTGGTCCTCTCTTCCTTCTCACTCTTGATTTGTCTCTCTTACCATGTGATCTCTGCACATGCTGGCTTCCTTTCACCTTCCACCATGAATGGAAGCAACATGTGACCCTCACCAGATGCAGAAGCCTAATCCTGAACTTTTCTAGACATCAGAATTGTGAGCCAAATAAATCTCTTTTCTTTACAAATTACCCTGCCACAGGTATTCCTTCACAACTACACAAAGAAAGTCAGATGTAATCCACACATAACTCCAGTAAAAAGCCCCAAAGAAAAATGTATCAAAAACAATAACTACAGTAACCTATTCAAAAGCAGACAATATTAAAATATGTAAATTAAGAAAACAAAAAAATCAAAACATACGATGGGGGGAGTTAAAACATAGGGTTTTTTGTTTTTATTTTGTTTCCATTCTTTTCTGTATAACTTGTCATAAATATCTAAGGTGATAGATATCCCAGTTACCCTGATTTGATCTTTAATATTAAATGAATGTATTAAATTATCACATGTACCCCAAAATATGTATAACTATTATATATCAATGAAAACAAATAAATAAATAATAATTACATCATCCATGAATAATATAAAGTACCTTAAAAGATTCCACAAAAACTGCCTTATAAAGTTCCACCACAGTGAACTCCAACAAAGTACTGAAGCATTTTCAAGATTTCCCATGACTCAAGTTTATTTATTTATCTATATATATTTTTTGAGACAGAGTCTTACTCTGTCACCCAGGCTGGAGCACAGTGGCACAATCTTGACGATCTCGGCCCACTACAACCTCCACCTCCTGGGTTCAAGCAATTCTCCTGCCTCAGCCCGCTAAGTAGCTGGGATTACAGGTACACACCTCCAAACCTGGCTAACTTTTTTTCTGTATTGTTAGTAGAGATGGGGTTTCATCATGTTGGCCAGGCTGGTGTCGAACTCCTGACCTCAGGTGATCCACCTGCCTCAACCTCCTAAAGTGCTGAGATTTCAGATGTGAGCCACTGCGCCCAGCCTGAAGTGTAACCTTCAAGGGAAAACTACCTGTACAGCTTCTTTACAGTTGGAAACTTCCTTGAGAATTAAGAGATTTTCAAAAGTGCACTTTATTCAAAGCAATCAAACTACAAGTAACATGCAAACTGAAAAAAATAAACAAAGCTTTAAATATTATAATAAAAGTAAACAGTAAATGGTCAAATGTTTCTGCTAATACCAAACATTCCCTAAATAAGATTAATCTTCATTACTTAGGCACAGAGATATAACTTATGGGACATGAAGACAATAAAGGCGACCCGTCTAATTCAAATCCTTTCTCAGGCATAATACCTTTCCAAAAACCACTCACTTTTTTAACCACACTTAAAGGAAAATTGTTAAATAAGCTTTTTGTCTCTGATTAGAAAATCATATCAGAGACTATGCAACTGACTGCCAAGTCCTCTCAGAAATATACATTGTAGATCAGGCATGGTGGCTTATGCCTATAATCCCGGCACTTTGGGAGGCCAAGGGGGGTGAATAACCTGAGGTCAGGAGTTCAGGACCAGCCTGGCCAATGTGGAAAAACCCCATCTCTACTAAAAATATAAAAATTAGTCAGGCATGGTGACATACGCCTATAGTCCCAGCTACTTGGGAGGCTCACGCAGGAGAATCGCTTGAACCTGGGAGGTGGCAGTTGCAGTAAGCTGAGATCATGCAATTGCAATCCAACCTGGGAGACAGAGTGAGACTCCGTCTCAAGAAAGGAAAAAAAAAGTTATTGCAAATAACTTTATGCATGAGTTCAAGAAACTTTATGAATGATTCCTCAAATAAGGAAATCCCTTATGAAGCCCACACAAATAAGTCACTAGGAGGAAGAGAGGGAAGAAGGGATGGACTTATGACAATTGGCTATATTACATTTGAGGTATGTTGTTTGTAGATTTCTCTTATGCAACAAATATAAATCTGTGATTATCACTGACAGTCAAAATATAGTAGACTGTCTTAAAGTTTCTAACAAGCAGTTTTCTGTAATTCTAAAATTTCCTATACATCAAGCTAGTTCTAATCAAAGCATCACATAGGATGCGTGACTATTTTTCTATAGGCTGGCTTTGTCAGATTCATCCCTAAGAAGTTAAAAGTATGTTATAAGATTAGCAACAGCTGAAAGAAGCATGAAACTGCATATATCTATGATATACAAGTTGTGATGCCAGGTTAACAAAGACAGCATACATGTGGTGCTGCCCTCAAGGAGTTGAATATCTCATGGGAGAAACAAGACAAAAATACACAAATTAATGAAGAGCTCTATGAGAACAGAAAAAATGGTAAAACTGAGTATTACAGCTATATAAATTACAATAAAAAAGACCAAAGTTGGTTCAAGAAGTGACAAAAAAACTTAACAAATTAAAGATTTGTTAGTTTCAAGTCCAGTGTAGAGATTTATTTCCACGTACTGCCTATGCCCTGGGTAAAAGTGATCAATCACTTGCCGGAAATGCTTTTACAATAACTTAAGCAAATATACATTTTTAATAACTGTAACATTATATATATATATATATTCCATCTTAAGCAAATAGCCTTAGTTTTTTCATTTTTGACACTTTTATAAAAAATGAGTCAGTTGGGGTAAGTTAATCAACTTTCATAAGATTTTAAGCCAGGAGCTCAATCTCAAAACAAGTATTCTCAATCTAGAGAAATACAATGTTGAGATCATTTTTAACATGAATTAAAATAGATTCCAAGTAACACATGGAAAAACATACAAATTAACTTCAATGTAAAAACTATTTGCCCTGTACTACTGGAAGAGTAAAGAGGACTATGTTACAGCCTTCAGAAGCTGGGCTCAGACTCTGCGTCTCTTGTCACAATCCTAGCAGACTCCTTTTTTGTTTGTTTACTTTTATTTTAGGACTGCAGGTACAAGTGAAGGTTTGTTATACAGGTAAACTCATGTCATGGGGGTTGGTTGTACAGATTATTTCACTACCCAGGTATTAAGCCTAGTATCCAACAGTTATTTATCTGATAGGTTAAACAGGTAAAGTACACTTAATTTGTGACAAGAACTGACTAGCTTCTTCCAAGGTACTTTCCCGAAGGGGACAGAATCTAAATAGATGTCTAGTTGAAAATTCACCATCTTTTCCCTAGACAGAACAAAACCCTCTGTGAAGATATAACTCATTTTTTCTAAATGTGGGGTTTTGTTTCTGACTTCAAGAATGTTTCCAAGTAAAATATCTAAAGAAAAAACCTGAAGTGCCAAACAGTGTTGAGCCAGACATTTCTCCCACCTACACCTCCAAAGGCCCCCCATCCCCATCACCTGTCAATTATCACAAGATTACAACTTAGCCACATTACAGCTCTCTGAAAACCTTCTTTCTTATGCTACAGTCTGGCACCCCCCAAAACGGGGGCATGTTTCTCTTTTAGTTCGCATAAAATCTAATTAAAAGAAAGTTCATGGTGTAAAAGAAACACAGGCAGCCTTTCGTCTTGCCTACTTCTTCATCTTTACTCTTTCCTTTTCTCCTTAAACCTACAGGAAATATCAGATAATAGTTTGAATCCCAATTGCAAGACTTAAGATTGTAAGTAATTCTCCAAGTCCTCAGTTTTAAAATGGTGGTTTTCTCAGAAAAACCACCTACTTGAAACATCTATTGTCTGTGATACCAGAGATTATTTCTTTTTTGTCTTTTTATTTGAGATGGAGTCTCACTCTGTTGCCAGGCTGGAGTACAGTGATGCCATCTTTGGCTCACTGCAACCTCCGCCTCCCAGGTTCAAGCAATTTTCTGCCTCAGCCTCCTGAGTAGCTGGGACTATAGGCATGTGCCGCCATACCTAGTTAATTTTTATATTTTTAGTAGAAACAAGGCTTCACCACGTTGGCCAGGATGGTCTACATCTCTTGACCTCATGATCCACCCACCTCAGCCTCCCAAAGTGCTGGGATTACAGGATTAAGCTACCGCACCCGGCCACCAGAGATGATTTCTAACAGTGATCAGTATAGTTCCTGGCAAACATCAAAGGACTTCACTAAAATGAAATGGCCTCACCAAAGACAACACACTTTACAACCTCGTTAAAACCCTACTAATTAAAAAGCAAGTTTACACAAAATGAATACATTTGGAGTCACATCATAACGTTTTTAAATCTATTTGTAATCCTAGCTCTAGAAACGCAATCATGAAAAAAGCCACTTTCCAATATACTATAGTCAAATAACAATTTTTCCAAAACAAGTATTAAATAGCATGCATTTTCAACAAAATCCAATCTACACAGTGAGATTAAGCAGTGTATGAAAACAAAAAAAAAGAGAGAGATACCAAAAAAAGATAAAGCTATGTAAAATAATTTGTTAACTACTAACACAGTAATTTTTTTTTTTAAGACAGAGTCTCTGTTGCCCAGGCTGGAGTACAGTAACATGATCTCAGCTCACCACAACCTCCACCTCCCAAATTCAAGTGATTCTCCTGCCTCAGCCTCCTAAGTAACTGGGACTACAGGCAGGTGCCACCATGCCTGGCTAATTATTATATTTTTAGTAGATATGGGGTTTCACTATGTTGACCAGGCTGGTCTTGAACTCCTGACCTCATGATCCGCCCACCCCGGCCTCCCAAAGTGCTGGCATTATGGGCATGAATCACTGCGCCTGGCTGTCATTTATAATCAAGAGCACTTATTAATACAAATTATGAAGTTCATGTTTAAAACACTTCATGCCATGTATACATGCAATATATATTTGCTAAATATACATACATTTGCTAAATGTATGTGTAAAATGTTAGCATCTATTAAGCACTATGTTACATCTCCAGCTGTGATATGTGCGTTGTACATAGTATACTATTTAATCCACACAATTGCCTTAGGAGGTGGGTGCCAAAACCATCTGAGTATTTTAGGAGAGGAAATTGAGGTAAGGAGGTAATTTAATAATTGCCCAAGGTCACATGCTCAGTAAAGAGTAATGCCAGAATGCAAAACTCAAGACTAACATTAAAACCTGTATTCGTAAATACTACACAACACTGATCAAAATGATCTAATGAAAAAGCATTGAACTAATGTGCACCTATCCTGAATAACTGGATACTTCTTAACTGCTACACAGAATTTTAATAAAATCTCAGTTTACTAAACAAAATTTAACCACATCCAAAATGCTACAGCCCATCCTTAATTTTCTAAAAACTTTCAGGAAAACCTTTCATGATTTTAAACATTTTCACAGCTTAAAACAAATCCTCTTACACCTCATCTCCCTCATTCTCTAAAAAGTAAATCTGAAAGTTTCTTATTCATTTTGTTTGCACCCAGTCTGGAAAAGAAAGACTCAAGGTAACATCTGAATTTTGTTTCCTCCAACGGTTAGCCCCTCACACAAGAGGCTTGGAAGGGAAAATCACATTTTTCTTCAATCACTGAAACTCCTATTCTATTATAAATACGTACATTATGGCAAGTTCAGACTTTAAGTAACTACTATGGCTAAAAAACATTCTTTTCATAAAGTTATAAAAATAATTATGAATATTTGTATAATACTTTACAGTTTACAAAGTACTTTTATACATAGTATATACCTGGACTCTCCTAGATATCCTTTAAGTAGACAGAGAATAAATCATGACTCTATTTGGCAGTGAGAGAAACTCATGATGAAAGGAGTGTAGTGACTTGCCCTAAGTCATTCCCAGTAAGTGACAGATTGGGATTTTAAAACAGGACTTCTGGCTCCAAAGTCAATATTCATTCCAAGAAAATAATACTTTACCACTGACTGTCAAAGCAGTTTTCTATCTGCTTACTCTAAGGATCCTTTTTCCCTTAAACCTACAGCCAGAAATGTTCAAATAAATCACCAGCAGCTTTGAAGTCTCTTCAATACAAACCTTTCTGTATTCATGAACACTTACTCCGCAAACATACTACACAGGGTGGCTAGAAATGTATGTCTCAGATCTTCCACCTGGAGCTGTACATATCTATATACAGCAACTCAGGAAACTTAGTATTCTTAATAGTTACATTTTAGACTCTTTTTTTTTTTTTGAGACAGGGTCTCACTCTGTTGTCCAGGCTGGAATGCAGTGACACCACCTCAGCTCACTGCAGCCTTGACCTCCTTGGGCTTAGGCAATCCTCTCACTTCAGCCTCCCGAGCAGCTGGGGCTATAGGCATGAGCCACTACGACTGGCTAATTTTTTTATTTTTTTGTAGAAATAGTTTTGCTTTGTTGCCCAGCCTGGTCTTGAATGGATGGGCTAAAGTGATCCACCTAACCTGGCCTCCCAAAGTGCTGAGATTATAGATGTCAGCAACCGCACCTGGCCTAGACAAGAATCCTTTTTTCCTAAATATTTTCTTGCCTGCCCTTAAACAGATTGATCCAAAATAATTTAACACTCTCCTTGATTCAATACAAGAATTCTTTACAGGGCATCAATCCTATAGCCAGGCCCTTTGTGTTAAGTGCTGATAATGCAAAGGTTAAAAAAAAAAAAAAAAACCATGGACCCTAACTTCAAGGCACACACAGGCAAGTGGGAGGATGGTGGAGGAGAAAGGAAGCGGGAGAATGAGGGAAATGGGGGAAGAGGTGGCCACAACCGTTGTAAGATGTAAAAGCAATGTCTAAAGTAGGGGCAGCACATGGTCCAGAGTCTTTAGGCAAAACCTAAGTGATACATGGACAGATGAGAGCAGCATGAACCCTTAAGTAAGGAGGGAATCATAAGCAGTCTTTGCAATAATCCCATCCAGAGCTTGTCTCCTGGGGGTAGAATTCAAGAAGAAATAGACTTTAAATGCTAACCTATAAGGCCAGAGAGAAGGAAGAGAAAACAGTATGTGACAAATATTTCAAACACTGGAGAGGCCACCCCCTAGAGAAAAGAAAAGGCAGCCATCCCAGACTGAAGGGGACATATAGCTCACCAAGGAGAGGACAGTCAGAAGAGGATGCTGGTGCACACACACACACACACACACACACACACACACACACATGTGCATACAGAACCTTACAGCCCTTTGTCCTCTTGTTTTGTCAACTCAATAAAAATATTCCTGTGACTCAGATCATGAGTCACAGAATCACAGGTGGTCATTCTGGCTAATCTTGTGACTTGGGGGAGTGAAGGAACTGGAGTCCACACAAGTAGAGTTATTTGTCCAAAGCCCATGCACTAGTACAGAATAAAGACTAGAGCCCTGATTATTGAGCCTGGGAGTCCTAAGCTCTGCTACACTGTCTACCTCCCAATACTAACATGAATTTGTGTTGCTTCTAACACCTTTCAAAGCTCACCTCAAATATATAATAAGAATTACTAAAATGAATTTTAATAATGACAAAGTTTACCTCAAAATTATTTATGCTGAGGAAATATAATATTTCATACATCTACTAGGATGTAGGGCCATTTATAACACCCTCTTCCTACAGTAGTTAACTTAGAAAATGGTAGGTAGAATCAGTGTCGTAATTCACTGCTGCATTTTATTATTTTATTATTATAAACAGTGGCCAAGGTTAATAGTGATGGTATAAATCTACTCTTAATGTGTATAATGGAGGCTGTATACTTAATAACTAATAAAGTAATTAACTATTGAACATATACATTCTGCAAGAAAGAAACACTTTGGAAATGGACATAATTATTCTCACTCATGAATAGCGCTGTTCTTTCCCAAAGATATAAGACAGCAGAATCCATCTTAGCCCTGACCAGAATATTCTTCCCAAAGCGATCATTAGGAGAAACATCAACCTGTTCCCAGGAGAAGAAAAGACAGCCATCTTTCTTAATTAGAAAGCAGACACTTCATTTAAGCTTTCCTGATAGTGAAAACTCAAATTAACATCTCGGGCATCCTCATTCATTAATTCCTAACAAATCTCCAGAAAAGTTTTGTTACTAACTTTTCAGATATCTTAAGCAAGACAGAATATATAGTTGCATATATACTAGATTTTACTAACATGTTGAATTCACCCATTTCATTTAATTTTATCCACACTTAAAGTGAATGTCAGGAAGAGCATCAACATAAGAAAGTAGCTGAGAAACTGTCCAAGAGCCTACGCATTGTTGAAAATATTTCTCCTAGTCTCTCCAAGCTAAGTTCTGAAAGAATTAAAAGATGATGTTTCAACAAACTTTACGGTAATGCTATACAAACACGACAGAGATCCCTGCATCCTTAAGCGTATGCTCACAACAGGCCCACAAATAACACCTGAGTGCTGTGTGTAGTGGCTCATGCTTGTAACCCCAGCACTTTGGGAGGTTGAGGCAGAAGGATTACTTGAGCCCAGTAGGTCAGCACCATCCTGGACAACATAGTAAGACTCCATCTCACAAAAAGTAATAAATAAACATCTCAGTAATGAATAATCCCATCACATTCTCTTGTCACTGGAGCCTGTGTGAGTCCTAGACCACCTCTTAAAAAGTTTAATTTGGCCAGTTGTGGTGGCTCATGCCTATAATCCCAGCACTTCGGGAGGCCAAGGCAGGTGGATCACCTGAGGTCAAGAGTTTGAGACCACCCTGGCCAACATGACGAAACCCCGTCTCTACTGAAAATACAAAAATTAGCCGGGCATGGTGGCGCATGCCTGCCATCCCAGCTACTTGGGAGGCTGAGGCAAGACAATCACTTATCCAGGAGGTGGATGTTACAAGTGAGATTGCACCACTGCACTCCAGCCTGGGCAACAAAGCAAGGCTCTGTCAAAGACAGACAAAAGAAAGAAAGAAAAGAAAGAACAAAAGAACAAAAGAAAGAGAGAGAGAAAGAGAGAAAGAAAGAAAGAGAGAGAAAGAGAGAAAAAAGAAAGGAAAGAGAGAAAGAGAGAAAAAGAGAGAGAGAAAGAAGAAAGAAAGAAAGAAAAGAACCGGGCACGGTGGCTCACACGTGTAATCCCAGCACTTTGGGAGGCCAAGGCAGGTGGATCACGAGGTCAAGAGATCGAGACCATCCTGGTCAACATGGTGAAATCCCGTCTCTACTAAAAATACAAAAAATTAGCTGGGCACAGTGGCGCATGCCTGTAATCCCAGCTACTCAGGAGGCTGAGGCAGGAGAATTGCCTGAACCCAGGAGGTGGAGGTTGGAGTGAGCCAAGATCATGCCATTGCACTTCAGCCTGGGTAACGAGTGAAACTCCGTCTCAAAAAAAGAAAGAAAGGAAGGAAGGAAGGAGGGAGGGAGGGAGGGAGGGAGGGAGGGAAGGAAGGAAGGAAGGAAGGAAGGAAGGAAGGAAGGAAGGAAGGAAAAGTTGAATTTATTTCATTAAGACAGCTAAGAATTGAGGTCGGGCGTGGTGGCTCACATCTGTAATCCAAGCACTTTGGAGGCCAAGGCGGGTAGATCACCTGAGGTTGGGAGTTCAAGACCAGCCTGACCAACATGGTGAAACCCCATCTTTAATAAAAATATAAATAAATAAATAATAAAAATAAAAAATAATTTTAAAAAAGACAGCTAAGAATTGATCAAATGAAATATGCAAGTGAAGCATCTTTTAAATAAGTTTAATAGCTTCCCACAAACTTTTATAGATCACAAAACTCCACAGCAAATCAGAAACTGCCTGGATTTCTCTCATATGCCCTAAAATCTTTGACCTCCCAACTAAAACTTTGCTTCTAATTAAATGTCATTTTATAAAATTAGGAACTTTACTGTATTTATATTTTGTGGAGAAAGTTTACAACTTAGCAATTCACCAAATGATTAAACCTCAGGGGACATAATGGCAAGATGGAGACAGATATCATACATTGTATTTCAACGCCTAATCAACAGAAGAAGTTGAAAGAGACCATTATCTTTCAACTGGAGAGCTATAGGGCTGACGCAAGCACCTGAAAAGCATCTTATAATATTCACAACCATCATAACATCATATTTACCGGGTTGTCAAGTATATGCTTCATATACTTCTGTGTGCTATCCTACATGTACATGTATTAGAGAAAATATAACTGATATTTAAATCCTCTTAAGGCTAAAAACAATGAAAACAAATTGAAATACAAAACTGACCTACCACAAATGATACCAGGATGACTGACAGACTAGTAATTACAAATGAGAAGCCAATGTACTACACGATGCACTTTACAGAGACACATCTTAAAATTATTGCCCAGGAAGATGAGGAAGAGGTTCACAAATACAGGAAATAGCAAGTTTAAAACATGTGCTAGCATTAATATTCTTATTTTTTCCTGATACCCATCATCCAAGGAGTGCTAACTGGCCTCCTGATTCATCCCTTACCACACTAAATGGAAATTCTTATTTAATTAGAGGAGGGCTGGGTATGGTGGCTCATGCCTATAATCCCAACATTTTGGGAGGCTAAAACGGGCAGATCACCTGAGGTCAGGCATTAGAAACCAGCCTGGCCAATATGGTGAAAGCCCATCTCTACTAAAAAGACAAAAATTAGCTGGGCACGGTGGCACACGCCTATAGTCCCAGCTACTCGGAAGGCTGAAGCAGGAGAATAACTTGAATCCGGGAGGTGAAGGTTGCAGTGAGCCGGGATCGCACTACTGCACTCCAGCCTGGGCGACAGAGTTAGATCCTGTCTCGAAAAAATAAATAAATAAAAATAAAAAATAATAATTGGCTGGGCGTGGTGGCTCACACCTGTAATCCTACCACTTTGGGAGGCAGAGGTGGGTGGATTGCCTGAGCTCAGGAGTTCGAGACCAGCCTGGGATACACAGTGAAACCCCGTCTCTACTAAAATACAAAAAAATTAGCCGGACGCGGTAAGAGGTGCCTGTAGTCACAACTACTCAGCAGGCTCAGGCAGGAGAACTGCTTGAACCTGAGAGGCAGAGGTTGCAGTGAGCCGAGACCGCACCACTGCACTAGAGCCTGGGCGACAGAGCAAGACTCTGTCTCCGAAACAGTAAAATAAAATACAATAATTTAAAAAAAAATAATTAGAGGAGCATGAACCAGAAGATCATTAAGACTGTCTGAAACTACATACAGGAAGTCAACTCTTCCTAACTACCTCCCATATACCATCCAACAAATGCTCAAAGAAGTAAAGATGCCTAACAAATTCTTGGAGCCTAAAATATCTATCAATTCATGGCCCACAAAATGATCTGCAGGCAACTTGACATATACAGTCATGCATCACTTAATAACAGAGATATTTTTTGAGAAATATGTTGTTAGGTAATTTCATCATTGTGTGAATATCATGGAGGACTTACACAAATCTAGATGGTGGAGTCTACTACAGACCTATGCTATATGGCACAGCTTATTGCTTCTAGGCTACAAACCTGTACTGTACTAAGTATTATAGGCAATTTTAACACTAAGTATTTAGCTACAAAGTACATAGCTAATCATATCTAAACATGGAAAAGGAATTTTTCAATTGCATTATAAACTCGGGATGACTGCCATGTATGTGGTCCATCACTGATCTAAACATAGTTATACAGTACACCATGGGGTTTACGGCTTCCAAGCACAACCCTGGAGGAATAGAAGACAATTAATTATTACAGTCAAAAACTTCCTTACAGCTCACATAAATCTGAATCCACCAAATCAAAGAACAAAATCCTCTCCAATATGAGCCTGATGGCCAAATTTCAAAACTCCAAAGCAAATGAATATTAAACAATTAACTTGCCAAGACTTGGGCTCTCCAAAGTGGAGATAATTAATGCTATAGAGGTCCATGTCCTCGGTGTGCCATGCAAATGTGGTCTTCCACATGCCAAAATAGAGATATGGGGTATTTACACCCTCAATAGAAATGCCACACTCTTCTTCAACCACATCCAAGACTGTATTCAGGTGAGCTATGTTCCATTCATCTACACCCTGGAATGAGAAAGAAAAAAAAGACAGAGAAATCAGATTTCAAATCTTACTAAACCATGAAAGATAGCATTTATTAATCAAACCACTATCCACCTTAATTATTAACTGTATATTCTAATTCACTGAAAACTGAAAAATAAAACAATCAACAATCCTTATTCAAGAGCCACATGCATATATCTGTTATTATTATTTAACTGTTTGATTATACCAAATAGCTTCCTGATGCCAAATGGAAACCAAAGTTATAGCTCCACTCCCCACTTGGCTGTCAGCAAAAAATTATTCATTCAAAGCAGATGATCTGGTATGTGCTTTCCCTCTTCGGCATACCTTTTTGTTTTAGGGGTTTTGAGACTTGGGTTTTCTTGGGATTTTTTTGCACATTAGTTTAGAGGTAATATTCACCATCACGTATCACATCAAGAAACCAATAGCAAAATATATCATCTTTTATTCCTCCCCCATCCCTATCCATTCAATCTTAGCATGTAATACATTGTTTCTTTAAAATTCTACTCTAACTACTGGAAAAACTCTTGGCAGTATCCACTGATCACTGTGCTTCTACTGGTCCTTCAACTAAATATTAACCTCTTATGTTAACAGAAAAATGTAAACATATAATGGCTACTAAAACTATTTATTTATCCAAACTTTGGTAAAAATGCTAGAATAATGTAGTTTTATAACAGTAACCTAATATGGATGGTGATGGCAGAGCGAGAGAAGGTTGGAGTCACCACTACAAGAGTTAAGGTGATAGGAAAAGATTCTGGTTTTATTAGAACTTAACAACCTATTTTTTGCTGTTTTCCTTGAGACAGAGTCTCACTCTATTACCCAGGCTAGAGAGTAGTGGTGCAATCTCGGATCACTGCAACCTCTGTCTCCCAGGTTCAAGCAATTCTCATGCCTCAGCCTCCCACACAGCTGGAACTGCAGGCACAGGCCACCGCGCCCAGCTAATGTTTTGTATTCTTAGTAGAGATGGGAGTTTCACCATGTTACCTAGTGAACTCCTGGCCTCAAGTGATCCGTCTGTCTTGGCCTCCCAAAGTGCTGGGATTACACAGGTGAGCCACCACACCCGGCTACCAATCACTTATTCATTCACTACAGTTCAAAACTACTTAGAAATTTTTTACAAACCATACATTTTTCCCATATATGTTTATCATAACCAAATTCTAAATATCAGAAATTAGTCACATTACTATGTAATCATGGGGAAACTGAAATGTCTTTAAAGCCATTCCAACCTTTTCATGACACTATTAAAGAAAGGCACTGGCTGGGTGCAGTGGCTCAGGCCTGTAATCCCAGCACTTTGGGAGGCTGAGGCAGGCAGATCACTTGAGCCCAGGAGTTCAAGAACAGCCTGGACAACATGGCAAGAACCCATGTCTATTTTAAAAATGAAAAATAAAAGAAGGGTATTAAATTCATCTATGTCTACCAAAACTGTGCTCTCCAATAACTGTATCAACGGCTTCACACACAATCACCTCTAACATGTCCTCTACACACTAAAAGCTTTTAGAGTTGTTCTGTTTTCATTTTGGTCTTTAAATGATTTTCTAATCAGTTTGCTAATCTCACTTTCCAAAGCTTTTGGTTTAAAAAAGTATTGATGAAGAAGCTAATGAAACTCTGACTCACGTAACATATTTAAACATGCTGAAGGACATAATTTAATTCCTAAACTCTCTTAAGCCGCTACTCTATCTACAACTTAAGCCGCACACTGAGAAGCTTGTTATCTGGAAACTGGTCAAAGTATCCTTTTAGAGAAGATCGTAGGTTCCAACTTTTGAGACCTCATAAAAGTTCAATCACATTATGTAAAATATTTTATCTCACTCTATTTATAGTGATGCAATCTCTTAACTCTAGTCCAATCAGACTTCAGTCCAATCACTCTAATAATAGAGTCCTATTTAAAAGTCATTACTGAAGCAATGAATCTGAAGTAATAAATGAACACCATATTATAGGAACCATTTTTAAACTGAATGAGCTTGCAAATTTAGAAACAACTATTTCTCTAAAATTCCTACATATGGAGACATCTCAGTTTTATTTCTGACTGACACTATCTTTTAAAAATAACCAAGGTTGAATCCTTTGACATCCTAGACCCATGGTATAAGGGGAAGAGGGTAGAGATCAAATTGTGCTGGCCAAAAAGACCTAGATCATAACCCCAGTTCTGTGGGTCACTGAGGAGAAAATCACGGAGCTTTTCTGTGCTTCAAGTCTTTCTTCATGAAAACACAAGGGTTCTTGCACCTCTTAGAGTTGCTCGGAGCACTAAATAAGCTAATGAAAACTAACGTTTATAAAATAAAACTTAATTCTTACAACTGATGTAATAAATATCACCACTATTCTCTAGCAAATCTTACTGGAAAGCCTCCAAAAATCAATTCAAGCATTTGAGAAGTAATATTTAATAAAATGTGTGTAAATTCACTACTGAAGCTCTTGCCTTTAATGGGCAAATAACATATTTGCAGCAGTTTCTTCTCAGCAAGGCAAGGCTGCCATAATGCTGAAAAGTAATTTCTTTTGTTAAAATAAAAAGTCATATAATTTCAATTAAACAGTTGTGCAAATATTAAGAATAACCAACAGAGAGAGATAAATCTCATTGCTTCAAAATTATTTCTGCAATTCTTGTTCTCTACTATTAAACTGGCTTTCTGACTCCAAAAACAAGCTCCGCAAAGGCTCTTCTGAAGAGTACCAGGTCTGTCTCACATATTCAGACCAAAAATGCACCTAGTTATGAAGGTGAAGTGTTACACCATATACTACCTCATTACACTATATACACTTACATGCTAAATTTATTCTAAACAATCCTATAAAATAGGTAATGTTATTCCCAAATGAACAAACAAAAAAAAATACTCCTAGCTAGAAGTAGGTGGTAATGATTAACCTAAATCTATCTGACTCTGGACCTTCCTTTTTAAAGGTTTATGCTTCTAGTTCTAATCCTTCTAAAATACAACATACCATCCTCTTCTCTCAGCATCATTGTCCACAAAGATCTGAGGTTCAGGAGTGGCAAACAGGTGAAGCTGCTACATTCTTCCCACCAGGGACACAGCCGCTCTACACAAATACCAGCAAGGCTTATACTGAAGACTGCTTCACTTGAGAGCCGGTGACAGGAATGATTTAGTGTAAAAACAGTCTCCAAACCCCAGCTACAAACAAGCCCCACAATGACAAGTTAGAATCTGCCGAACTGTTCAAAGCTTAACTCCATCAGGTTTCAGCAGAAGGTCTGCATACCAGCCCAAGTTCGCAGACGAAAGTCTCTTCCTAGATTCTGTCTCCCTCGAATAAAACTCGCCCACACGTGTTCAGCAGGCACATGAGCAATATTCATAACTCACCTGACCTCCAGTGGACTGAATGGAGTCCTAGGCCTGGGAGTCCACATCTCCCAGGCCCCTTTCTCCTTTCACATTAATTACCCAGATGGAGCCTGTCCTGCCCCATTCCTCTACGTACCCTGCAACTGTTTTCTGAAATAACTCACAACTGGACCATGATTTGAGCACATTGGTATAACTGAAAACTTTGTCATGGATGTTCTCTTTAATCAGTGATAGTATCTTCCTCCTATCAGGAATCAGACAGCGGCTTAAAAGCACTCCTAGGCAAGGCACAGTGGCTCAGGCTTGTAATCCCAACACTTTGGGAGGCCAAGGTAGGAGAATCAGTTGAGGCCAGGAATTCAAGACCAACCTGTGCAACATAGTGAGACTATGTCTCTACAAAAAAATTTAAAAATTAGTCAGGTGTGGTGCCTCACACCTGTAACCCCAGCTACATGGAAGGCTGAGGTGGGAGAATCAACTGAGCCCAAGAGGTCAAGGCTGGAGTGAGCCACTGCACTCCTGCCTGGGTGACAGAGTAAGACCCTGTCTCAGTCAACCAATCAACCAATCAATGCATTCCTAAGTCTTCAATGTCTCAACCAGGACATCCTGGACTCTCTTTACATTTAAGTCTCTGCAAAACTGAATGGAACAATGCAGCAACATGCCATGTTAGAAACCTTGAGAAATAATGAGCCATTTTTACCTATACAAAGAAATAATGTGAAAATCATAGTAGCTCAATTTCTTCCAAAATATTTCCAATGCAATATTAGAAATATCAGTCCTAGGCCAGGCGCAGTGACTCACGCCTGTAATCCCAGCACTTTGGGAGGCCACAGCAGACAGATCACAAGGTCAGGAGTTTGAGACCAGCCTGACCAACATGGTGAAACCCCATCTCTACTAAGAATACAAAAATTATCTGGGCATGGTAGCAGGTGCCTGTAATCCCAGCTACTCAGGAGGCTGAGGCAGGAGAATCACTTGAACCCAGGAGGAGGAGGTTGTGGTGAGCCGAGATCCCGCCACTGCACTCTAGACTGGGCGACAAAGCCAGACTCCATCAAAAAAAAAAAAGAAAAAGAAAGAAAGAAAAGAAAAGAACTATCAGTCCTAGCAGATGCTGTGGTCAAAAAACTTTGGCCCCTTTTACTATGGCTCTTAGACAGTCACAGTGCTAACAGGCACCCCCAACGGCACCCAAAAGGAAACCTGTTTAACTTTGCTGAACTCTGCATTTCCCAAAAATCATTTGACCATGGAAGATTGTTTACTTAACATATTTACATCACATAAAACAGTACTGTGTGGGACAGAATATTCAAGGAAGCATTATGGTAGGCAATTCCTTAAACACTGGAGTACAAATGTAAGCCAGTAAAACAAAAAATCACCGTGACCACATCAGAGATGCATTTCAGAACCCGGGGTGTGTGAGGGGGTGGCTAGAGTATAGTCACATTTATTATCGAAATACACATATGTAATTTGATTATGTCACCTAAAAATAAAAAGAGACAGTGTAAACTAGAAGCAACTAAAACAACAAAAGATATTTGTAAATGAAGAAAGTCTAAAGGATTAAAACTAGGAAGACAAAAGAGAAGACTCAATCAAACTTTATAAAACTATAAAACGTACTGAAAAACAGAGAATAAGCTTTTTCTAAAGTACATAAAAATGATGCCTCTAATACTGGCACTTTGGGAGGCTGAGGCAGGAAGATCATTTGAGACCAGAAGTTTGAGACCATCCTGGCAACAGAGAGAGAGACCTCATCTCTACTAAAAATTTTAAAAATCAACCAGTATTGTGGCACATGCCAGAGAGGTCCCAGCTAATCAGGAGGCTGAGGAAGGAGGATGGCTTGAGCCCAGGACGTTGAGGTTGCAGTGAGCCATGATTGTGCCATTGCACTCCAGCCTAGGCAACAGAGTGAGATATCTCAAAAAGAAAAAGATGGCCATGTCCATCAAATACTACAAAAAGGTTTTTTTATGACAAAAAAATTGACAATTAGTAAACCTATGAAAATCATGTCACTGCTGCACTCCCCAGCAAACAGTAAAATGGAATGAAGAATTTCAATCTGAAAGAGTAACCCAGTATCAGAATAACACAATGCTACATTGGAATCAAAAGTTCTCCAACCAAATGCTGGTTCCACCACTCACCAATTATAGGATCTGATGGTTTCTCAATGACCTTTCATGGCAGAGCTGTGCCCAGGGTTCAACACTGCAAACTCGGCCATGAGAGGACTGTGGCCACCTCTAAGGGACCACAGGAAAAGTCCAGTCTTCCTGAAACTATTTTCAAGAAAATACATCCTTCCTAGCAGAAATAGAGAAAGCCCTAAGGCTTCCAAATAGTACATAAATCCAAATGTGGCTACCTTATAAGATACTATTGCAAAACACACGTGAAAATATGCTGAAAATTGCTTAACTAAATTTTTCATTTTAAAAGATGGGGAGAGGCTTCAGACCATAGGTTTTTCAGTGGCATCTCCATGGACTCATAGCCCATTCCACCTCAAAGAAGACTGTCAGCATCCTGTTCCAAAGAGCACAGCAGGAGGCCAGGCACAGTGGCTCACACCTGTAATCCCAGCATTTTGGGAGGCAGAGACAGGAGGATCACCTGAGTTCGGGAGTTCAAAACCATCCTGACCAACATGGTAAAACTCCATCTCTACAAAAATACAGAAATTAGGCCAGGCACAGTGGCTCACACCTGTAGTCCCAGCACTTTGGGAGGCCAAGGTGGGCAGATCATGGGTCAGGAGTTCAAGACCAGCCTGGACAACATAGAGAAACTCCATCTGTACTAAACATACAAAAATTAGTCAGGTGAGGTGGTGTGTGACTGTAATCCCAGCTACTTTGGAGTCTGAGGCAAGAGAAACACTTGAACCCAGAAGGCAGGGGTTGCAGTGAGCTGAGATCACACTACTGCCCTCCAGCCTGGGCAACATGAACCTCTGTCTCAAAAAATAAAAATAAAAAATTAGCCAGGCATGGTGGCATGTGCCTATAATCTCAGCTACTTGGGAGGCTGAGGCATGAAAATCACTTGAACCCAGAAGGCAGAAGTTACAGTAAGCCAAGACTGCACCACTACACTCCAGCCTGGGTGACAAAGTAAGAGTCTGCGCCACTACACTCTCCAGCCTGGGCAACATATCTCAGAAAAAAAAAAAGAAAGAAAGAAAAAAAAAACACAAATTGCATAAGAGCACAGCAGGAAGTGGACAGCTGAGTAATAAAGCAGGAATTACAACCTCAGTGCCCAAAGAGCCAAGCAGGTAATGGCAATTAGTGAAGGCAGCTAGATGTACGTCAAAAAAGGTGGATGTAGGGGTGATGTGTATTTGGAGACAATCTACTATCCTGTCTAAAGGAGACAGCCGTTACTCAGTCACTGGGAATACTGCCAGATTTTTGGATTTTTTTAATCCCAAAATTCCAATTTTATGTGACATTAACCAACTTTTAAAAACATGTTAACATGCGGAGAAATGCCAGATATAGGTGATGGGGAGGAAGGCAGCAAACCACACTGCCATGTATGTACCTATGCAACAATCTTGCATGTTCTTCACATGTACCCCAAAACCTAAAATGCAATAAATTAAAAAAAAAAAAAAAAAAAGCTGATGTGTAGGTAATAAAATAGGAGTTCTGCAATTGTATCTTTTCCCTAATTCAGATTGGTTTTCTTGGTTAGTGAGATCTTAACGATACTAAGAAAAAAATACATCTTGTATGTCTATAAATATATAGGTATTTTATTTATGGTCATATGGATTAAACATCTATTTTCTTTACGATATTAAACACATTATTTAACAAATGAAAAAAAAAAAAAAAACACGTGGATCAGGCCGGGTGCAGCACCTCACATCTGTAATCCCAGCACTTTGGGAGGCCAAGGCAGGCGGATCACTTGGGGTCAGTTCTAGACTACCCTGGTAAACATCGTGAAACTTCATGTCTACTAAAAACTAAAAAAAAAAAAATTAGCCAGGCGTGGTGGCACAGGCCTGTAATCCCAGCTACTCAGGAAGCTGAGACAGGAGAATCACTTAAACCTGGGAGGCAGAGGTTGCAGTGAGCCGAGATCATGCACCACTGGACTCTAGCCTGGGTGAGAGAGTGAGATTCCATCTCAAAAAAAAAAGGTAAATAAAAGAAAATAAATCTGTGGCCAAATCTGCAAAAACATATAGCAGGCATTTAAAAGTCCATACTTATTAGAGTAATTTTAAAAAGATGAAGGAGGAGTTTTGGAGACAGACTATAAATATCAAGTTAGTGGTTGTGAGTTTGGGACAGAGAGAACTACTTTAATCAATCATATATTTGTCCAACACTAAATAGCTGCATTAGTTACTCCAAAACATGTTTTGTAACTGGAGTGAGATTTTGCAAGTGGCAGGAACCCAACAGGAATTCACTCTATGTGCATGTTTTATCTCTCTGTTCTATCACCAGTACCCAAATGGCCAAAGAAAAACAAAGTAAAATGGCAAAATGCAAAGCCTGGGCAATTATGAAAACTGAATAACCAACTCCAGAATAAGTGGGATCTAGCATAGCCCTGAACAAAACTGTGTAACTTCTTGAGACGAGTCTCTGTGAGGCAGCAGAATGACAGGGAGGCTCTGCTAGAACTTAGCCACTTGCCAGGCACAGGTAACAATTCTGTGAGCTGCACCAAAGATGGCCTGATAATGCATTTTGCTTTGTCCACCAAGTGGAATAGCTACAGTCACTTGCCCATAAACCTGAGAAACTGCTACAATATCAACACTGAGACTGTGAAAGCAGACCTGGATGACTACCGAAACACTTCCAAGTGAACACATAAAACAGTGAAGATTTTCTTCACTCTGACATATTTTAGGGGCTGCTTTTTCATTTGCTTTACATAAAAGCATAGGTGGCTACAGAAAAATTGATAAAACTGACACACACAATTATTACTAATCTTTTTCTATTTTTTTGAGACAGAGTCTTGCTCTGTTACCCAGGCTGGAGTGCAGTGGCAGGATCTCAGCTCACTGCAACCTCTGTCTCCTGGGTTCAAGCCATTCTCTTGCCTCAGCCTCCCCAGTAGCTGGGATTATAGACGTGCACCACCACACCCAGCTAATTTTTGTATTTTTAGTAGAGACAGTGTTTCACCATGTTGGCCAGGCTGGTCTCAAACTCTGACCTTGTGATCCACCCGTCTCAGCCTCCCAAAGTGCTGAGATTATAGGTGTGAGCCACCATACCTGGCCTATTAATCTTTTATTTATTTATTTATTTATTTTTCTGAGATAGTGTCTCACTCTGTCCCCCAAGTTGGAGTGCAGTGATGCAATCTTGTCTCACTGCAACCTCCACCTCCTGGTTTCAGATGATTCTTTTGCCTCAGCAATCCGAGTAGCTGGGACTAGAGGCACGTGCCACCACACTCGGCTAATTTTTTTCTGTTTTTGGTACAGTTGGGGTTTTACCATCTTGGCCAGGCTGGTCTTCAACTTCTGACATCATGATCTGCCTGCCTCGGCCTCCCAAAGTACTGGGATCACAGGCGTGAGCCACCGCGCCCAGCATATTAATCATATTTTAATGGGACTTTCCATATAATAGAAGAGGAAAAGTCTGTATGGACCTTGTTCCCCAAAATTAGGTCAAAACCACTCACCTGTCTCTCTGTCACTAAGTCTTTCCACACCTTCACCATTATCAGTCTATATTCCATCCTCAACAACAACCTTCCCATTTCCTGCTGTCACCCTCAGCATCTTCAATATTATCCTCATGGGTTGATTTCCAAACAAAACTAAGAACCCCCATCTTTCTCCTGAGTTTCAGTGCCACACACCCAACTCCAAACAGGGCCAATAATGACCAAGAAAAATTTCTGAAATGCAAGAATTCACAGGGGGAAATACCACTTCATTAGAAAATGCAATTATTAAAAAAAGAAGATCCACCATCTAGATTCTATAAGAATCTGGGAAAATACTGAAAGGATCTGTTAAAGATTCTCAAGTTTCCAGGTCTATCCCATAACTCAAATGAAGTCATTAAAAAGAATATACAGATGGACAGGACTATAGTCTTTCTTCCACCACGAAAATGCCATCACCAAGCTACACTTAGATGTGCTCTTGGTCTTTCAAAGGGCGGACATAGCTAGCACCCATTTAAATTGCCTCTCTCAAAGCTTGTTAACTGTAGGGTTGGGGACACGTCTAACAATCTGGCATGCACCACCAACTCACATAGAATAACTGGAAAGAAACAAGTGGTGGGATAACCCCCACGCTAGGAAAACAAGAGCAAAACACCATCTCATTCTACAGATGAAAGCAAGGTGCCCAGTCAGTGACTTACAGGACTCCTGGTTTGAAAATTAGGAGAGCCAAGCACAGTGGCTCACGCCTATAATCCCAGCACTTTGAGAGGCCAAGGCGGGCAGATCACAAGGTCAGGAGTTTAAGACCAGCCTGGCCAACATGATGAAACCCGTCTCTACTAAAAATACAAAAATTAGTCAGCCACGGTGGCAGGTGCCTGTAGTCCCAGCTACGCAGGAGGCTGAGGCAGGAGAATCGCTTGAACCCAGGAGGTAGAAGTTGCAGTGAGCCAACATCACGCCACTGCACTCCAGCCTGGGCAACAGAGTGAGACTCCATCTCAAAAAAAAAGAAAAGAAAATTAGAACAGAGGCCGGGTGTGGTGGCTCATGCCTGTAATCCTAGCACTTCAGGAGTCTGAGGTACACAGATCACTTAAGCTCAGGAGTTCAAGACCAGTCAGTGCAACATGGCAAAAACCCATTTCTACAAAATACACAATAATTAGCTGGGTATGGTGACAGTCACCTGTAGTCCTAAAGACTCAGGAGACTGAGGTGGGAAAAGCACCTTAGCCTGGGAGGTCAAGGCTGCAGTGGGCCACAACTGTGCCATTGTACTCCAGCCTAGGTAACAGAGTGAGACCCTGTAACAAGAAAGAAAAAAAAAAAAAACAAGAAAAAGAAAATTAGAACAGAGCAGTTAGTCTCCTCAACAACAAATGTATTGTCTGTCCAGGATATCATAGATCTTTGTAAACAATCCCTTCATAAATACTGGTATTGGTCTCATTTTTGTATTTCAGCATTGAGACATGGTGTTTCTCATTAACAAATTATTGTGCAGTATTAAAAAAAAAACTTTAAAATTTTAGGTAAAAAATAATCATTTTTAACTATTTTTAAAAAGAAAAATTTGGGCCGGGCACAGTGGCACACGCCTATAATCCCAGCACTTTGGGAGGCTGAAGTGGGTGGATCACCAGGTCAGGAATTCCACAACAGCCCAACCTACATAGTGAAACCTCATCTCTAGTAAAAGTACAAAAAATTAACTGGGTGTGGTGGCGCATGCCTGTAATCCCATGTACTCAGGAGGCTGAGGCAGGAGAATCGCTTGAACCCTGGAGGTAGAGGTTGCAGTCAGCAGAGATCGCACCACTGCACTGCAGCCTGGGCAAAAGCGCAAGACTCTGTCTAAAAAAATACAAAAAAAAGAAAAATCTGGCCAGGAGTGGTGGCTCATGCCTGTAATCCCAGCATTTTGGGAGGCCAAGGTAGAAGGATTGCTTGAGTCCAGAAGGTTAAAACCAGCCTGGGTAACATAGTGGGAGCCTATATCAGCCAGGAAAAAAAAAAAATCAGCAAAAAAGAAAAAATAATAACCAGGTATGGTGGCATGTACCTGTAGTCCCAGCTACTAGGAAAGTTGAGGTGGGAGAATGGTTTGAGCCCATGAAGTCAAGGCTGCAGGGAATAATGATGGCACTACTGCACTCTAGCCTAGGTAACAGAGTGAGACCCTGTGTCAAGGCGAAAAAAATAATTTACGCCTTTCCTCATTTGACTTATACCATCCTGTTTTAGGACTCTTATCCAGGCCCAGACTAGAATACTGTATCTTTAAAGAAAAGACCATCGACCACACTCCACTAGTGTGCTGACAAGTCAAAACTAGGCTAATGTAAACTACTGCCACAAATTCAAAAGGCTGGAACAAGTCTTTGAAGTTTCAAAGATAACACACAGAAAAAAATAAAACAAGCTAGTTCTTTACAGATTTCAAAATTCAATCCATTTCACACCATAATGTATAGTCTTTTCTCCATAAAAGAAAATAGTGCCTCCCAATACCTAAATTGAAAGCTCTGGTCTACACTTTAAAATAGACTGAGGATTTCCCTGGATCTTTACACAATAAGAATAAGATTAGACCCATATGGAGTACATTTTGCTTATAGTTAATTATAATGTTTGACATAACAGCATTTTTGCCGCTTCTTTTCTATAAATACGTCTTACATTCACTAAACCTTTATTTTAAAATGAAACTATTTTCCCTTTTGTATTTTTATACAGCAAATACCTACAATTTTACAGCAGTGCTTTCCGTTTTGCAATTCTCAACAATAACCAACATAGGGCAAGTTTTGAAAGAAACAAAATAATTCTGCAGCGAAAGTGCCACATAAAAAGATAAAGGCAAACATAAGTACAAAAAGGACAGAGAAAAAGGAGGGAAATGTCAAGGCAAATAAAAGATCTCAGAGAGCCTGAGACTCCCATCTTAAGTCTAGACTACTGAGAGTGTGAAGTTAATGGAGTTCCTGGTTCCAGGCAGAATAACTCCAGTCCTCTTGGGAGAAAAGAATCATACATTTAGATCCGGAATTATTCCACAAATTAAGATCAAGCCTAAGCATACAAACAGAGATCACTGTGTATACTGGGAGGAAAGCCAACATTGCAGAGAGCTAGCAGAAATAAGGAACGAATCGTTCAGACCAGCCCCTCAAGCAGGACCACCAATATTCAGTTGTATTATTCTGTCGCCAAGGAATAAGAAATGTTTCAAGAAATAAAAAATGGAAGCTAAAACAAGAAAAGAAAAATAAACTATTTGGAATGTCCAGTCCAACCTAAAAAGAAAGGTGAACTCCTAGAAAAGAAATATATCATCATTAAACTAAAAACTGAGTGAAGGTGTTAAATAAGAAAAGCAGTTAACCAGTATTAACAAGCAAGAAAATTAGTTAACCAGAAGATAATATTTAGGACATTAACACAGTCCAGTACAGAAATACAATGAGACAGAAAATCTGAAAGGTAAATTAAGCAATACTGAGGCTAGAATACCCAAGATTCTAAGACAGTTCCTAATCAGTTCCAGGAACAATGAGAAACATAAAAAACTAAATAAATTAGTAAAAATCTATTACATTAAAATTAAAACATTTGTTCATTAAAAGACACTGTAAATAAACCAAATTATGAAAAGAATAGCCACAACTGGAGCAAATAATTCAACAAATATAACTGACATAGTTTTGGTATCCAGAAAACATAAAGAATTCCAAATAAAGAAAAAGTCAAACAATCTAATAGAAAAATAGAGAACAGTTCATAAAGGCAGGAATACAAATGGCTGATAAAGACATGAAAAAATATTCTAAGCCATTTTTAATCAGAGAGGTGCAAACTCACATCCCATATTTTACAGGCACAAGAATGACATCAAGTAGTAAGATAACCAAATATTAAGTGCTGGAGACTGTGGATCTGCATGAAGAAACTTTTGAAGCCGATGGAAATGTTCTGTGACTAGACTGGTGATGGCTGCACAAAAATCACTGAAGTATATACATAAAATGGGTGAATTTTGTATTATATAAATTGAAGCTCAATAAAGCTGTATTAATAATGATTATAAGCTGGGCACAGTGGCACATGCCTGAAATCCTAATATTTTGGAAGGCCGAGGCAGGAGGGTCATTTGAGCACAGGAGTTTTCGACAAGCCTGGGCATCATGGTAAAACTCCATTTCTACAAAAAATACAAAAATTAGTCAGGTATGATGGTGTATGCTTGTGGTCCCAGCTACTTCAGAGTCTGAGGTGGGAGGATCACTTGAGCCCAGGAATCTGAGGTTACAGTAAGCCAAGATTGCACCACTGCACTCCAGCCTGGGTGACAGGGCTAAGATTCTGTCTCAAAAAAACAAAAATGATATGCAGTGCTAAAGGAATATAAACTGATACAAACTCTTAGAAAAACAATTCAACAGTATCTGGTAAAGTTAAACACTCTATCAGCCAGCATTTTTATTCCTGCATAATTACCTTCAAGAAACTTTTACACATGTAAACCGGGTACCATGTATGGGATGTGTTCACAGCAGCAATATTTATTTTTTTAAAAAAGAAAGAAAATGTTCACTGGCAGGAGAATTTAAAAAGCTGTATATTCACAAAGTAGAATATTATACAGCAAAGAAAATGAATGAACATTACAATAGCTTACAAAATAATATGGATCAACTGGGAAACATTGTTGGGCAAAAAATATCAAAGTCTCAGAAAACTACATAAAGGATACTATTTTTAATAAGGTCAAAAATAAGCCAAACTAAACATATTGTGTTAAAATACATGTATGCATGAGAAAACTATTTTTTACAAGTCAAGAAATCAAATACAAAATTCAGGCCACCCCATCACTCTGGGCAGGAAAGAACTACAGAAGAGTGGTCCCTGAGCAGTGTTGGTAATGTAACTGCTGACTGCATGGTGAGTATGGAACATTCAAAATCATTGTGCTTTAAAACGTAAATTTGTTGTACATATATAATCAGATATTAAATTTCAACAAGATAATTTTTAAAATCATGAAAATGAGACTATTGGGCAGGCGCAGTGGCACATGCTGTAACCCCAGCACTTTGGGAGGCCAAGGCGGGCAGATTGCTTGAGCTAAGAAGTTCAAGATCAGCCTGGGCAACATGGTCAAACCCTGCCTCTACTAAAATCACAATTAGCGGGGCATGGTGGCACATGCCTGTAGTCCCAGCTCTTTGGGAGACTGAGGCACCAGAATTGCTTAAACCCAGAAGACGGAGGTTGCGGTGAGCCAAGATTGCACTACTGCACTCCAGCCTAGGTGACACAGCAAGACTCTGTCTCCAAAAAAAAAAAGAGACTCTCCTCTCCTAAATCATATCCCATGACACCACTTCTGTCCTGGCACCACATATGGCAGGATGTTACTGAGAAGAAGATAGTGGTATATTTCTCAAAAACAGCAGAGGCATTTTCTTAAGCAGTGACTCCTAAACAAACATTCTTCATGGCTCTGACAGATGGCAGAAAGTATAAATCGCTAGGCTGCAGGTTGGACAAACTTAAAATGGCAACCACAGAACAGAATTCTTTACAATTCTCTTGGTCACAATCAGCTAGTGAATAACTATCTCATTAAGGCTTGGAGACTGCTGTCTTGCTTTGCTTTAGTATTGCCACCTGCAGCAGCTAACACTGATTCAGTACATACCAGGGAGCAGGCCCTGTAGGACGTGTTTTATTTATGTCACCTCCTTTTGTCCTACCAGCTAAACACTACTATCAACTATTATCAACATTGTTTTATAAATGAGAGGAATGCAGCAAAGACAGATAACTTGCCAAGACCTCACAACTCATAATTACAGGGCCGGGATTCAAGAGTGAGAATGAAAATTCTAACCTATGTTGGCTCTACTGTTTCTGAAGCCACGTGGCCAAACAATAAACCAGAAAGTCAACCCTGACTACACACTTTTTTTTTTAATGGAGACTTGCTCTGTCCCAGGCTGGAGTGCAGTGGCACGATCTTGGCTCACTGCAACCTCTACCTCCTGGGTTCAAGCTATTTTTCTGCCTCTACCTCCTGAATAGCTGGGGAGGGAAAAGTTTCCCTCTATCTCCCAATACCTATAAGGAAAGTCAGTAATTTGGTTAACTACATTTTCTATTTTCTTAAAAGACTCCCTGTCAAGAAGATGTTTTAAAAATACTGGCATCGTCAGGCAGCTGGTTTGCTCAGTTGGTGAGCTAACTGACTGCCCAAAAATAATTAAAAATTAAAATAAAAAAAAATAATAATAATACTGGCAGAGAGGAAATGCAGGATATACTCAAAGATATGCATTCTATTTTTTAAAAATAACATGGAAAGACTAAATAGAAATATTAATTTTATTTTACATATCTACATGTGGCTCTTGTAAAAATCCTAAAGGGGACCCAAACCATATAAAGCACCCCTTTAAAGGAGACCAATTATCTCAACATTTACTAAAACATTTTACATCCCATGCTCAGAACCCGTCAAAGTATTTTTACATATGAAAAATTTAAAACACAATAATCTATACTACTTTACAACCAGGTGCAGTGGCCTACACCTGTAATCCCAGCATTTTGGGAGTCCAAGGCAAGCGGATCACCTAAGGTCAGGAGTTCAAGACCAGCCTGGCCAACATGGTGAAACCCCCTCTATTAAAAAAAATACAAAAATTAGCCGGGCATGATGGTAGCTGCCTATAATCCCAGCTACTATGGAGGCTGAGGCAGGAGAATCCCTTGAACCCAGGAGGCAGAGGTTACAGTAAGCCGAGATCACGCCACTGCTCTCTAGCCTGGGGAACAAAAGCAAAACACAAAACACTCGTCCCAAAAAAAAAAAAAAGAGAGAGAGAGAGAGAATAATCTATACCACTTTATTTATATTTTCTAGACTATTATGCCCCTTGACAAATTCGACCCTTTAAACTATATATAATACAGTATAACACAGCATTTCAAAGTCATCATGTCTTATGATAAAATTTTATGGCAGAGACTACCTAAGCACTCAGGATTTAACTTCACCTTCCTTACTAATGGAACTTATTTAATTGAAAGAGCAATATAGCTGATTAAAAACTGCATTTCCAGCTCATCTTTCAGCTAAGGATGGTCATAGCACAGGGTTCTGGCCAATGAAAGGTGAGCAGTCATCACTGAGTAGGGCTTCCAGAAGAGAACTTTGAATGAAGACATTCAAACATGATTATTAGTCTCAGGCATCTACAAGGAGAACATGAGGGTAAACATCTCATCATAAAGAAAGAAGAGTTGGGAGGAGTACTGCTCTATAATGACATCATGGAACTAACACACTGGCCCTAAGCTACTTACCTCAAATTTTTACATGAAAAAAAACTAAATGCCTGTTTCATTTCAGCCACTGATTCTAAGTCTTTATTACCAGCAGCAGAATAATGTCTGACTGATACATTTCTTCATTAGTAAACAAATCCACAGAGCCCCCTTCCCCCACTGACTAGCTGATTAAAGCAAGAAAAAAACATAACAGACTCTATGACGCTAATGTGATCCAACATAAGGAAAAGTGAATACCACTTAATTCTTGAATGTTAGCAAAGTATGGGCTGTACTCAAGCCTTTTCTTTATCACTAATACCTGGAAAATCCCAGTTCAAATAAAGAATATACCTGTTATTACCAATTCCTCTAGCCCACTCCGTGATTTTCCTTCAGTTTCTCCCAGTTGTCTGTTTTTTTCACCTTGCTTCATGTTCTCTACAGCTGCTATTTCTTAAAGCAATGTCAGATTTAACATACTCTCATAACACGTAGCAGAGGGCTGGTGCTGCTGAGTTTCCCTTTTAATTCTTCATAAAGAAAAACAGCCTAAGGTATTTCCAGTGGCCTCATTTTTCATTCTTCAGTCTTCACAGTGTAAAATTCTGAATCATACACATAGGTACATTATTCCTTTGATGGAAAAGGAAAACCAACCATAATTTTCCTGAATATTAAACTATACTTTCTCATTATAGGGCATTTGGAAAGCACACTTTAAAATACCAAACGTATAAATCCGCAAAGAAGAGAAAACCATTTTATCATTTTAGTGACATGTTTCTCTTAAAAACTTGTTGTAATTAGCATACGTTTAGAATCAGATTCCTGGCATTCATGACTCTTAACTCTGCACCAGTGACCCCCAAAAGCCCACTGACAGCTGGTGACTTATTTTGAGGAAACCATACTAGGATGCTGGTGTGTGGGAGGTGGCTCCACGACCTCCCTCATCTCAGCCAGACCTGCTGCTCTGTAACCTTGGGCAAGTGGATGATTTATGAGGGAGATTGTATGCAATACTGGAAATCCAGAGTGGGCATTCCAAGATCTTGGAGATATATCTATACATGGTTATCCTGGTGTCCTCATATACCATTGTATTACAAACATTTTCTTAACATTTATTTTATTGTATATATTACTTCATGGCTTTAACAATTTGTATCCCTATTTCTCCTTTGTGACATATAAATTGTTTTACATTTTTTTGCTGTAATAAGAAAAACACTAAAAAAAAAGTTTGTTACAGAAACATTGCCCCATATTTTTGATCATTTGTAAAATAGATTATAGAAGTTGTAGATGAATGGTTCCTTTTTGACAAGAGTTACTTGAATCTTTCTACTCTATATATAAATTCCCCCTAGGAAAAAAACCACAGGCTTTTATATCTTACAAAATTATAATAAAGATGAAACCTAGATTATTTTCACATGCCTTTTTGTGAAATGGGAAATAGCAGGCCCAAAGCAGGAACTGGGCTTCCGCTAAATACACCTTATCAAAGCCCTTCTGTAACCCTGTAGGCAAGGCTGGGTTGCAGGAGAAATGCCCTTCTGACCAGTGGAGGCCTCAACAGACACCAATCCAAGACAGGAAGAGCTCTATAGTATATACAGTGTTCAAGCTCTAACCATTCTTTCTTGTGACTATCTATCTGAAAGAGTAGAGAGAGGGCCAGGCGCAGTGCCTCACGCCTGTAATCCCAGCACTTTTGGAAGCCAAGGTGGGCGTATCATCAGAGGTCAGGAGTTCAAGACCAGCCTGACCAACATGGAGAAACCCTGTTTCTACTAAAAATACAAAATTAGCTGGGTGTGGTGGTGCATTTCTGTAATCCCAGCTATTCAGGAGGCTGAGGCAGGAGAATCCCTTGAACCTGGGAGGCAAAGGTTGTGGTGAGCTGAGATCGCGCCATTGCACTCCAGACTGGGCTACAAGAGTGAAACTCCATCTCAAAAAAAATAAAAAGAAAGAGTAGAGAAAGAATAGGAAAAGGGTGTCTCCCAGCTCTGCCACTAAGTATGAGTCATCTAAGATAAACTCTAACATTCAGTCTGAACTTCCTCATCTATAAATGTATTGACTACTACATCAGATCATCTCCAAACTTCCTTTCAGCTGAAACTGTCAATGACTTTATGTTTACCAACCAAATTCAACACTAAAACTCTCACTGCTGAGTTTCCAGTTCTTTCTCCTTTAGTAATTCTCACTGAATTCTCAATGCTGTGTCCCTAACACTTTCCCACAGAAATCTGCCCCTCTAGGCATGCCAATCATCCAGAACTCACAGAACAGGCTCAGCATCCTTGTCCCTCACCTTGCTCACCATGCCTAATGTCCATAATGCCCTATATTCTCACTACAATCTTGTGGATTGTGTCAGTGACCAGTAATCTTCACACTCATACTATGCATAGTATTCATGCCATCCACTGGGCTGCCCGCCTGTACAGTGTTTATCCCTCAGAAAAACCATTCATGACTCTCCAGCTAACCGGCAAGCTCCTTGCACTAGCCAACATGCACCATTGCTGACACACCTCACAACCCAATCGATCACTCAAGGTGGTCCTCCACACATATTTATTGATTTATCAATTTGCTATTTTATTAAACATTTAAGTATATTTCAACTGTGAAGTTTAACAGTTGGTAGGTAAAGAGAAGAGTGAAAACAGAAATGGCCAATTCTACTCACATCCTATCCAATCCAAATTTTTAAACTGTCTGACAGAAAATCAGACGGTCTCTACATGAACATTCCAAGGTCAGTGTCTCCTTACATCAACTGGCAGCCCAATCTGCTCTGGGGCAGATGTATTCCTTAGAAACTTATTCCAGAGACAGACTGAATTTTCCCACAGTGATGCCACCTAACCTTCTTACTTGCACCATTCTCAAGAGCAACAACCACATAGGCTTTAACTGCTCTTTCAACAATTATTCCTGCACATCCCAGCTGTGCTGCTCTGGCAACACCCCTCTGAAAACACAGCTTCCACAACTAATGGAAACATTCTGGATGCAATGTGACCAATAAAGCTGTCCTTCCATCACCTCCCTGTCTGGACAGCAACTTTTGGGGTCATACAAGCTGATTTGCTTCACTAAAGAACATCCATAACATGCTAGCAGATAATGAGTTGTGATTACCTAGAAGTCTTATTTCATAGAACTAAAACCTGACAGTCACAATCCTACAAGCCAATAGCCCTCTCTCTGCATCAAAACCTGTCTAGGATGACGTTTGCCTCGGATGCGAAATTTAGGCAGTTAGTGTTCTGGCTTTAAAAGATTTGTTATTTCAAAGTAAATGATATCCTGACATGATAAAAATACAAAATGGAAAGGAACTCTCCTGGTGACTCAAAACTGTTTTACCTCATTTGGAAAACCACAGCCTCAAATACATTTGCTGTCGAAGGGCACCATCTGGTGGACGAAGGTATTTAAGCTACCCCATTGAGGGAAGACAAAAAGAAAAGTCTATAGGTTAAATGCCACTACATCTAACATCTTAATGTCAAGATTCCCATGCCTCACCAACAGGTTTCTTAAAAAGGGGCTCTTGATTTAACGTAATTCTAATACAAAATAAATCTGCAACTGACAAAAAGTCACTATCACTGAATTTAGTTCACCTTTTTTAAGAAATGTTGCTTATCATAAACTAAACATTTCTGAGCTGGAAGAAACCACAGAGAGCAGTTAATTCAATTTCTTCCCCTTGTTGATGATGACTGATGAAAAGGCAGAGCTTTCCTGTAAGTCACAGCTAGGGATGCCAGACATTTATCATATACAAAAACAGATCAAATATTCTGTGCTGTTTAATAAAGTCTTCTATCTCAAGAAGCTGCAGAAGAATGGCAGAAAATGGGGCAGTCGGTGTCTATGCAAGATGCCACTCTCTCAGGTTAGCTGCGACCTGGCCACCCACTGTGGACTGTGCCCTGCCCCACACTGACCAATATAAGACCAGGAGCTGTTGTATTCTCCCTACTCTACCCACCCATGTCCTTCACATTAGATTTATCAGCTTTTCTCTACCTGTGAAAACCATCCTGTCAATAAAAACAATAGAAATACATTTTCTTTCTTTCTTTTTTTTTTTTTTTTTGAGACAGAATCTTGCTCTGTCACCAGGCTGGAATACAGTGGTGCAATCTCAGCTCCGACTCCGTGGTTCAAGCCATTCTCCTGCCTCAGCCTCCTAAGTAGCTGGGATTAGACAGGAGCCACCATGCCCACCTAATTTTTACATTTTTAGTACATACAAGGTTTCACCATGTTGGCCAGGATGGTCTCGATCTCCTGACCTCATGATCTGCCCACCTTGGCCTCACAAAGTGCTGGGATTACAGGCCTAAGCCACTGCGCCAGCCTTTTTTTCTTTTGAGTTGGGAGTTTCACTCTGTCACCCAGGCTGGATGCAGTGGCATGATCTCAGCTCACTGCACCCTCTGCCTCCCACGTTCAAGTGATTCTCCTGCCTCAACCTTCCCAGTAGCTGGGACTACAGTAGCGCCTGCCACCAGACCCAGCTAATTTACTGTATTTTTAGTAAAAACAGGATTTCATCATGTTGGCCAGGCTGGTCTCTGCTAAGTATCTTACAGAAGCAGTTATCAAGGTGTTTTCTGAGGACCACTGGGAGACACCCAGACCCTGTCAGAGGGTCTGTGACATCAAAACTATTTTCAAAATTATACCATAACATTAGTATTTGCCTTTTTCACTCTCACTCTGAGTACAGAGTTTTCCAGAAGCTACATGACTTTATAACAGATGAAATGTAGAAGCAGATATAAAAATCCAGCAATCTTCTTTTTTTTTGAGACTAAATTTTACTCTTGTCTCCCAGGCTAGAGTGGTGCAAGGGCGTGATCTCGGCTCACTGCAACCTCCGCCCCTTAGGTTTGAGCGATTCTCCTGCCTCAGCCTTCTGAGTAGCTGGGATATAGGCACACGCCACCAAGCCTGGCTATTTTTTTTTTTTTTTTTTTTTTTGTATTTTTAGTAGAGACAGTATTTCTCCATGTTGGCCAGGCTGGTGGCAAACTCCTGACCTCAGGTGATCCACCCGCCTCAGCGTCCCAAAGTGCTGGGATTACAGACTTGAGCCACCACACCCAGCCGCAATCTTCTATTAACTTAAGAAGTTTGAAACCTGTAAAATAATGTGACTCTTCTTACTAATTTTTTAATGGGGGAAATACAGTCACCTTTTTTGTTTTCTGTCCCCTCCACTCCACCCGATAGTCACCTTTTATAAAATAATGTATGTTGATATGTAATGGGGTTGTTTTAATGAGTTAAATATTTTTTAAATATTCTCTTTTAATTCCTAATACAGTAAAAAAAATAGATATAACCTTCTTAAGTGAAAGTTCTTTGAGATTCACAATAATCATTAAAATCGTAACAGGGCCCTAAGACTAAAAAGTTTGAGAACTACTGTCTTGTAGTAATAGAGTTCAGAAAAGTGCACAATGGGGAAGGTCACCTGAATCCTTCCTGCATCTTTTTCATCCAAAGCCCTCTCCAAGCCTCCTGGTGTAATCAGACCACCCTGTAGTCTGTTATCAGATCACACTATTTTTCACAGCTATTTTTCCAATGCCATGCACTCATCAGACGCTATGCTAGAGACTGGAGCTAGGAAGTACATGAGAAATCACACCTGTCATCAATGAACTCAGAGTCTACTGCAGAAGAAATAGCCATGAAAAGAAATACCACAAAAATAAATACAAGTAACCTTCATTTTCTGTTACCATTTTCCAAATATTTGCTATAATAATTTTTACCCAATATTCACTGTCCAAATCAAAGACTCTCTGTGATGATGTCCAACAACAGACCTATTTCAGTTGTATACAAGTCTAGGTCAGAGAATATGGACTGCAGCTAAGTTGCATCTCCGATGTTTTCCCAAAAGGATTATGCCTAGCACCCATATTAAATGTACTGGCATCACTGCTGTCATCTTCCCATCATTATGTGTGAAAATGTCTCCTGAAAAAGTAGAAAAACTTGAGGAGAAAGTTAAGTGAGTATATGAGACCTACAGAAGCCTATGAAGAGTTGGAAGTGATGGCGTGTACTGAAGGAAGGAGGCCCATCAGATAATAACGTGACACGTCCCAATCTCCTCAACATGGTAGAGTTGCTCCTGAAGAGCTTCACGATGTGACTCAATATTTTGAAAAACAAGAGAAATTCCTTGTGCAGTGGACTCATTGCCATTCTAAGGGTAGGAGACAATTGATTATCAGGCTGGTACAGAAGAGGGTGGGGGACACCTTTGGAGATCTGGAGGCAGCAAAAATAAAGGAGCAAAATTGATTCAGTGAAGGAGCCGAGTTTCAAAGCAAGTGCAAAATGGTCTGAAAGATCCAAGCACAGCGTAAGATAGCAGAAGTTGAAGGTGACAGGTGGGGCAGCATCCCCTTATGGTGAAGTGTGGCTATCATCCTCCAGTGATCTGCAGAAAACTATCATCAAAGATGGTTACACACACAGGAAATTCTCAGTCTTTATGAAATGTTATCCCATAAAAAGGTTAAAATGCTCCATGGGTACTCTGATAATGAAGATAAGCTAACCCCCTTGTTGGTGTAAAACATTGGTTCAGAAAGGCCACTGAAGACTGCCCTGCATATTATGCTATGAAGCATTCAACTGGAAAGCCTGCATGTTGGAGGCTAGAGATGAGGATTAGGGAAGGAGCTATGTGTCACACCACTCAGGACGGGAAAATCTTGCAAAGAAGACCTGAATACACACAATATACTTAGAGGTCCATCTAGGGTTATAGATTATGAGGATAATAGCCAGCATGAGTAAAACATATAGAACTTCATTTTATACCTCTATTTAATAACATTATCATTAGAAGAATCATCATTATGCAATATGATAGATATTGCTAGAAATGCAGCCCAAAATAGCATCAAACACAAGCCTGATGACTTCCTTTGTCACTGCACTAACGTAGGTAATGTCGATGTCTATTTCTACCTAGCTCTCACACTGAAAAAAAGAGATGCAGCTCTGAAGGTGGATGCTGGTGTACATGGCTACTGGCCACCTCAGAAATGTATCTTCTGTCTTTTAGACAGACATCTGCTGACTTGCAGGTCCTTTAGCCAAATCTTATGACTTCACACAGTTATAGGACTTTTTTTCTCTCTGTCCCTCTTTTATCTTTATCTTTGTGTGTTTGTTTTGTTTCCTAAAGAAATTCCCATGGTGTTTCTTTTTTTTTTTTTTTTTAATTTCTTTTCCCATGCTGTTTCTAACAGAGTGCTGAGTATTTTAATGTAAAGGCAGTTAATAAAGGCTGATTAAAACTTCATCCACAGACTAGCCCTTAGTGAAATATAACAAAAAAAAAAAAAAGATTCAGATCTTAAGTTCCTCATGTATGTGTACTGTTTCCAGAGAATCATCTAGGACTTACACAGGACCAAAGATGGTTCTATTTCTAAGATCTTTTTTCAACTACAGAAGGATCCTGAAATCACCAAAGGCTCCAATTTCATTTACAATGAATCAATGTGGTCAATTATATTAATCTCATCCTCCTGAGAACATTCAAATTTTATTTATATCCCATCTATCTCAGAAAGGATTTGCAGATCTTCCCCCAAGAACAAATAATTGTTCTCTATATAGAGGCTGACAAATAAACATTTTAAGCTTTGATGGTCATATAATCTCTGTCACAACTAACACCTCTGCCACTGTAATGCAAAAATACACAATATATAAATGAAAAAATAAGACTGTGCTCCAATAATGCTTTATTACAAAAACCAGCAAAAGGCAGAACTTGACAGCCAAACCCTACTCTTCATCATATACCCAAAGGCTGGATTCACCCCATGCCTTTGAGAGTCTTGGTATTTTGGTTTTAAAAATAGTAAGTTGCTTAAGTTGTATTACTGCTGCCATAGGTCACTGCCCCAAGTGTTCACATTTTTTAGTATAACCTAAGGGTTCAGATTTTTTAGTATAACCTAAGGAAATCAAGCTCTGAAAGCAGCAGCAGAATAAAAGAGAGGCCAGCCAGGTGCAGAGGCTCACACCTGTAATCCCAGCACTTTGGGTGGCCGAGGCAGGCAGATCACTTGAGGCCAGGAGTTCAAGACCAGCCTGGCCAACATGGTGAAACCTTGTTTCTGCTAAAAATACAAAAATTAGCCCAGTGTGGTAGCATGCGCCTATAATCCCAGACACTCAGGAGGCTGAGGCAGGAGAACTGCTTGAACCCCAGGGGGTGGAAGTTACAGTGAGCCAAGATCACACCACCACCCTGAGCAACAAAGCAGATCCCAGCAATCCCATTACTGGGTATATATCCAAAGGATTATAAATTGTTCTATTATAAAGACACATACAAAAGAAAAAAATAAAAATAAAACAGAAATTAAAAAAAGAAAAAAAAAGACACATGCACACATATGTTCACTTCGGCACTGTTTACAATAGCAAAGACCTGGAACCAACCCAAATGCCTATCGATGGTAGACTGGACAAGGAAAATGTGGCACATAGACACCATGGAATACTATGCAGCCATAAAAAAGGATGAGTTTATATCCTTTGTAGGGACATGGATGAATCTGGAAAGCATCAGTCTCAGCAAACTGACACAAGAACAGAAAATCAAACACCGCATGTTCTCACTCATAGGAGGGTGTTGAACAATGAGAACACATGGACACAGGGAGGGGAGCATCACACACTGGGGTTTGTTGGCAGGGGACTAGCGGAGGGACAGCAGTGGGTAGAGAGTTGGGGAGGAATAACATGGGGAGAAATGCCAGATATAGGTGATGGGGGGACAGAGGCAGCAAACCACATTGCCACGTATGTACCTATGCAACAATCCTGCATGATCTGCACATGTACCCCAGAACCTAAAGTACAATAATATACATAAAAGAATGAATGAGAGGCCGAGACTCAAGCCAGGGGATTTCCAGGCCCTTCTCCCTCTCTATCGAAGCTGATTATTCTGATCTAGTCCATGAACAACCTCACTCCTGATTCTTATGCTGTATCTCAGCCTGGATCAAAACTACAAGGCACTTCTCTGCTCCTTAAAAGATTTGCCTGGGGCTAAGAGACAAAATTCAGACTCTGAAACAGGGCAGGTGAAGCTGCTGAGGGGCCATGGGTCAGATCCATGACACAGGCCCACAGCCCTATCTCAAGCCTCTCTCCCATATCCCACAGCTGCTATTCCAGTTTTGCCTCACCCTCCTATGCTCCTGCTCAGCAAACAACCTGCAACTTCAGCAAAAATACTGAGACTATTAGGTGTGGTCTCACCTTTCAATTTACCTAGCTCCTGTCCCACCTTCCACTCTCTCTCCTTTCACTGGAACTTAATCATCAAGTCCAAGTTCAGATGTCCTCCCCCTCCATAAAGTCTTCCTTGAATGCAGGCCTCCTCATAGCGCCTCTTCCACAGGCTGCAAAGAGTCAAGCTCACTGCACCAACTGTCCCTTCACCCTACTAAGTCTATGAACCATTTGAGAAGCAGGATTCATATCCATCTTTGAACCCTGCACCAATTATTTCTCTTATCTCCCCAAACCCTGTACAAGAACTACCACCCCCACCAAAAAAAAGGCTACGATTTTCTTGCCATTCTTTTAAGATTAAAGGAAATAGCCATCAATAGAAATTCAAGAAAAAAGTAAACTGCAATTTGATAACTCTGAAATTCCTTTCAAAATAATGCCATGAATCATAAGAAATCATTTTGATACAATTTAAATACTGAACTAAAGAATTAAACAATGTAAAGATAGGACAGTCACTAGCAAAACAATCCATGGGCTCTTTCAATGCACATTCATTACAATGAATTCAAACATTCCTGATAGTAAGCTATTATTGCACTCACCCTTCATCCATACCCTTTAATGCACTCTTTTTGTTATTCTTTGTCTGCCTCAAGGGGGGTAAACACAAGTTATTTTTCATTTGTTTGAATTTAGATGTCTTGAGTGTGATTGATTTTATTTACCAGAAGCAGTTTACAACACTTCTCTCATGTCTTTCTTTATGCTACAAAAGCATTGAAAATGTCAGTCCACCTCAGAAGCTGCTAAATGTTTCCACAGAGCCTGCAGAAATTCTATAAAATACTGCCTGGTAGGTCCTACCAAAATGATAGATTCCCGGCTCTAAAACCTGTAAACAATGAGGAATGTTTTTAAACTGCATGTTTACAAACCAGTGGATTTTGTTCATTGGATTTTAATAACAAAAGTTACTCAAATCTGAAGTCTAAAGTCAATGTTCCCTTGAAGCAATGCCAATGAGTAAATGGCTTTCAAACACAAGCAGTAAATTGATAAGCACTGTAAACCAAAGTCTATCAACCTCACCTTTACAGTCAATGCTTATGCTAGTTCACTATCAAATACACAAAGCTAATTCAGGACATTTTTATATCAATTGTTCTGAAAATGATCCCAAACATGCTATTTCTAACTCTTAATTACATATGCAAAAATACGAAACAAAATACATATTTTTGTTCCAAAAATAAGGAATAAATTATATATGCAAAAATAGCAAAAAGGTTATCTTAAGAGGTGGTTTAAAAAAAAAACTTAGATTGAGTTTTATTTTATTTTTGAGCACTCAGGCAACTTTCAGTTCAGGATCTGGATGACCCATCAGCTCAACCTTCCGCTCAGAAGCCTGAATGTTTGTCAGGATCCATCCACAGGATGAAACTATGGAGAAGGTACAAAATATGCCCATCAGCTCAGGGGCAATATGTAGTTGACAAAGACCTAGTTTTACATATTTCCACAACTATGAGACTGACTATGCATAATGACCTCTTTAACACTGGTGTGGGGGATAAGAGAATGCCACGTCCCTTTTACTAGCCTCCCAACTTTCTTCAAAAAGCACTTGACCCACTCTGGGCCCCTGTTTTGTTAAGTGCAAAAGGCCAACAGTACTTAGGCAGCCTCTTCCATTCCAGTGGAAATCGCACAGAAGCTGGTTTAACAAGGCAAGATGCCACATTCTTTAAGGAAGCCTAAAGATAACAGACCCACACAAATGTTTCCAATATGCTCACTCCCATCTCTGCCCACATCCCTCACCATCAATTTCCCACATGTTCTACTTGCTACCACATCCTTCCCAGACAATTGCTCTAACCACTAGAAGCTGCTCTTGGTCTCCATCTGAGCCCTCCTCTTTATCACACATGTGAATAACTTGGCCTTGCCTATGGGCAAAATCTAATGATCTGCCCACAACAGCTAAACTTATCTTTAGTTCATAAGAGATTTATTATCACTAAAGAATAAATCAGCAAAGAATACACTTGAAACTGAACCAAAAAAAAAATCTAGCAACCATTTAATACAAGGTACGATTTGAAACTGGTAGTCTAGATGTGGCTTATGCTAAAAGAAATTGAAATGATCCTTCTGGAAAGCAATATTAGAAATACTTCAAAAGCAAAAACAAATGCAAAAACCTTCCTAACTCTTTGGTGGTAAACATGCAACAAACACAGGCATGCAAATATACACACACTCACATAAAACAGAAAGAACAAAAGGAAATTATAAAAAGGTTATTCCTGTTTGGTAACCTTATGAGCAATTTTTTATTCTCTTTATGTTTTTGTGTATTTTTCAATTTTCCTACATGTACATATACTACTTTAATAAACAATACATTCTCAACATAAGAGATTACTTATACTAATAAAAATTCAGATGCAGAATGAAGAAAGGCTATTTTTCCTTTTTTTAACTTTTATTTTTAATATTTCAAACATATGCGTATTTAAAACACCAGTCTGTCATCTAGCTTCAATTATAAATATTTTGCTGGGCTGGATGCAGTGGCTCACATCTGTAATCCCAACACTTTGGGAGGCTGAGGAGGGAGGATCGCTTGCTCCCAGGAGTTCGAGATCAGCCTGGGCAACATAAGAAGACCCTGTCTCTATAGAAAAAAAAAATTTTAATTAGCTAGGCATGGTGGCACTGGCAGGTAGTCCCAACTACATAGAAGGCTGATGCAGGAAGACTGTTTGAGCCCAGGAGGTCAAGGCTGCAGTGAGCCATGATCATGCCATTGCATGCCAACCTGGGTGACAGAGCAAAACTGTCTCAAAAAAAAAAAAAAAAGCGTATGTGTGTGGGGGTGTGTCGGGGGGGTGTGTAGCCCATCTTCTTTCATCTATATCCATCCTGCTTTATTTCCTTAAGTAACTGAAAAACATGGCCGGGCACAGTGACTCACACCTGTAATCCCAGCACTTGAGAGGCAGAGGTGAGTGGATCACAAGGTGAGGAGTTCAAGACCAGCCTGGACAATACAGCGAAACCTTGTCTCTACCAAAAATACAAAAAAAATTTAGCCAGGCATGGTAGCGGGCACCTGAAATCCAGTTACTCAGGAGGCTGAGGCAGAGAATAGCTTGACCCCAGGAGATGGAGGTTGCAGTGAGCCAAGATTGTGCCACTGCACCCCAGTCTAGGCAACAAGAGCAAGACTCAGTCTCAAAAATAAATAAATAAAATAAATCCCAGCCCTCATGTTATTTCAACCATATATCCCTCAATATGCATCTTTAATTGATAAGAAAATTATATAGCCATCATTCCCTCCAATACGACAACTTAATTCTACAATATCATATAATGCCTTCAAAATAAGAATGGTCTTTGAAATAACAGTGCTCAGCAATTAAAAATTCATACATAAAATCTGAACCTGTGCTACTACCTCGTATGCATGATATATAAAGTATAAACCACTAAGCATTGCTAAAACCACAGAAAAGGGAATTTAAGGCAAAGAAAAAGAAAAGCATGAAAAAAAGAAAAACAGATAAGAGGCCTGAACAGGCACTTCACTAAAGGGAAAATCCAAACAGTCAGTGAACATAAGGGAAAAAAATCATAATACAACTTAAAACCAAAAGATGCAAGTACACACACCAACAGAATAGGTAAAATGAAAGAAATAACAATACGGAGTGTTAGAGAGGATGTGGAGCAATGGAAACTTGAATATATTGCTATAGGAAGTATAAGCTGGAAAAAAAGTTCTCTTCTAAATCTAACCATGTATATATACTCTATGACTGTTTCTATGTATATGCCCAAGAAAAATGCACAGAACATTCACAGACGCTTTGTGCATAAAAGCCAAAACTAGAAGCAACCAAAATAACTATTAACAAGAGAGCAAATACTATTATATAGCATATTCATACAACAGAATGACACGGCCATGACAATTAATGAACTATAGCTATATTACACAAGAAGCGTGGAACCGTAAGAAGGTATATAAGAAGCCAGACATAAAAGAATATACACTGAATGATTCTAGTTATATAAAATTCAGAAACAGGCCACACTTCGCTGTACTGTGAAAGAAAAGAAGGAAGTAAGTACCTTAAAGTCAGAATATTTGGTTACCTTTGGAGGAAAAGGGAAAATCCTACAGTGCTGGTAATGTTTTCCTCAGTGTAAGAAAATTCTACAGTGATGGTAATGTTCTCCTTGGTGTCAGAAATGGTACACAGGTGTTCACTTTACTATAATTCATAAAGCTCTAAGTTTATGTTCTATGCACTTTCCAGCTTATTTTATATTTTAAAATAAAAAAGGTTTTAAAATAAAAATGGGATTTAGGCAAGGATTATTGATGGATGCCAAATCCACTGAATGAAAGGCTGTTAGGGACAGACAGTCACCTAATATTTAAGTATCACCCTATAAATCACTTATTAGTTACAAAGAGGAATCCTTGACTGAAACCTTCAAGGCGGGAGGTGGGGGAGTTATAACACTACTGGGAAAATTTGAATATGGTCTGTATATTAGATAACATTATATAAATGTTAAACTCCCTTGTAATTAAAAGATACAAGCTTATATAATTCATGGTGAACTGTCATGATGTCTGCATCATATATCAAATGTTACAGCAGAGAGAAAGAGATAGGGACAGAAACAGAGACAAAGAGAGGCAAAGAAACATAAAGTAAACGTGGCAAAATATTAACTACAGGTTGAGTATCTAATGCTTGGGCCCAGAAGTATTTCAGAGGTCAGATTTTTTTTCATTTTGGAGTATCTGCATTATACTTACAGGTTGAGCATCCCTAATCTGAAAAATCCAAACTGCTCCAAAATCCAAGTTTCTGAGTTTCAACATCACACTCAAAATGCTCATTGGAGCATTCTGGATTTTAGATTTCTGGATTAGGGATGCTTAACCTGTACTGGTGAACCTAAGTAAGGGTATCCAGGTGTGTATTGCACTAGTTTCACCTTTTAGTAGATAAGAAATTTTTCTAAAGGAAATAATGGGCCAGGCCTCGTGGCTCACACCTCTAATCCCAGCACTTTAGGAGGCCGAGGCAGTTAGATTGCTTGAGCTTAGGAATTCAAGATCACCCTGGGCAACATAGTAAGACCCCATCTCAATAAAAATTTCAAAAAATTATAAAATAAATTTAAAAAGAAAATAATGGGAGAGGGCACAGAAGGTTTCAAAAGACAAAGAATTTTTAGAATTATGATTTTAAAGTATCAGGAAAAGGCAAAAAGAACTGGATCATAACCAGTGAATTAAGTCCCCATGAAAAATGGCTAGAAAGACTATAATAACATGTACTCTTTTTGAGACAGAGTCTCGCTCTGTCACCCAGGCTGGAGTGCAGTGGCATGATCTCGGCTCACTGTAACCTCCACTTCCTGAAGTGATACTCCTGCGTCAGTCTCCCAAGTAGCTGGGGTTACAGGCACTTGCCACCATGCCTGGCTAATTTTTGTTATTTTTAGTAGAGACGGGGTTTTACCATGTTGGTCAGGCAGGTACGAACTTCTAACCTCAGGTGACCCACCCACCTTAGTCTCCCAAAGTGCTGGGATTATAGGCCTGAGCCACCACACCCAGCAACATGTACCTTTTTTTTTTTTTTTTTTTAAACAGAGTCTTGCTCTGTTGCCCAGGCTGAAGTGTAGTGGAGAAATCGTGGCTCACTGCAACCTCCACCTCCCAGGTTCAAGCGATTCTTCTGCCTCAGCCTCCCGAGTAGCCGGGACTACAGGTGCACACCACCACACCCGGCTAATTTTTGTATTTTTAGTAGACACGGGGATTTCCCCATATTGGCCAGGCTGGTCTCGAACTCCTGACCTTGTGATCCACCCGCCTCGGCCTCCCAAAGTGCTAGGATTACAGGCACGAGCCACCACGCCCAGCAACATGTACTTTTTTTTTTAGAGATGTAGTCTCGCTATGTTGCCCAGGCTGAAGTGCAGTGGCTATTCACAGGCGAGATCCCACTACTGATCAGCACGGGAGGTTTGACCTGCTCCGTTTCCAACCTGGGCCGGTTCGCCCCTCCTTAGGCAACCTGGTGGTTCCCCGCTCCCGGGAGGTCACCATATTGATGCCGAACTTAGTGCGGACACCCAATCGGCATAGCGCACTACAGCCCAGAACTCCTGGGCTCAAGCGGTCCTCCCACCTAAGCCTCCCAAGTAGCTAGGACTACAGGTATGTGTCACCGCGCCTGGTAACATGTACTTTAAAAAAAAAAAAAAATTGGCCGGGCGCGGTGGCTCAAGCCTGTAATCCCAGCACTTTGGGAGGCCGAGGCGGGTGGATCACGAGGTCAAGAGATCGAGACCATCCTGGTCAACATGGTGAAACCCCGTCTCTACTAATACAAAAAAATTAGCTGGGCACGGTGGCGCGTGCCTGTAATCCCAGCTACTCAGGAGGCTGAGGCAGGAGAATTGCCTGAACCCAGGAGGTGGAGGTTGCGGTGAGCCGAGATCGCGCCATTGCACTCCAGCCTGGGTAACAAGAGTGAAACTCCGTCTCAAAAAAAAAAAAAAAAAAAAAAAATTATTAAAATTTGTGGGAAAAAAGGACAATATAAGCCTGTTCAAATATAACTTTTTTTTAATGATTGAGGGAAAGTACTGGAAAAATATATCTAAAATACTGCTTCTGCTTTAAGGTGTCAGTATGGTGGATCATATTTCCTGTTTTCCAAACATTTTTATAATGTATTTTTGCTTTAAAAAGTAATGTAGTGAAAAGATCAGCCAGATAGCCACATATCATGTTACTTCTGAACAATTTCAGGTATTTGTAAAATTACCTAGCTTCGGTTTGAAAAATACCAGCAGCGAGGCTACCCGCTGGAGTCGCCACCGCCGCGCCCTCGCCCACCCGCCAGCCCGCCGCTCCCGGCCCCGCTCGCCCCCTCCGCCGCCGCCGACCGCCCCTGAGACTACGCTGTGGCCTCCTGCCCGCTCCCGCTCGCTCCCGCGGCCCTCGCTCGCCTCGCGCCGGCAGTTTTGGGCCTACACCTCCCCTCCCGCCGCCAGCCGCCAAAGACTTGACCACATAACGTGCCCAACTCCCCCGAACGCCGCCCGCCGCTCGCCATGGATGCCAGTGCGACTGAAAGTGGACTAAATGTGACTCTCACCATTCGGCTTCTTATGCAAGGAAAGGAAGTAGGAAGCATCATTGGGAAGAAAGGGGAGTCGGTTAAGAGGATCCGCGAGGAGAGTGGCGCGCAGATCAACATCTCGGAGGGGAATTGTCCGGAGAGAATCATCACTCTGACCGGCCCCACCAATGCCATCTTTAAGGCTTTCGCTATGATCATCTACAAGCTAGAGGAAGTTATCAACAGCTCCATGACCAACAGCACCAAGGCCAGCAGGCCCCCGGTCACCCTGAGGCTGGTGGTGCCGGCCACCCAGTGCGGCTCCCTGATTGGGAAAGGCGGTTGTAAGATCAAAGAGATCCGCGAGAGTACGGGGGCGCAGGTCCTGGTGGCGAGGGATATGCTGTCCAACTCCACCAAGCGGGTCATCACCATCGCTGGCATGCCGCAGTCCGTTACCGAGTGTGTCAAGCAGATCTGCCTGGTCATGCTGGAGACGCTCTCCCAGTCTCCGCAAGGGAGAGTCATGACCATTCCGTACCAGCCCTTGCCGGCCAGCTTCCCCAGTCATCTGCGCGGGCGGCCAAGATTGGTGCAGCGACGCTGCGGGTTACCCCCACGCCACCCATGACCTGGAGGGACCACCTCTAGATGCCTACTCGATTCAAGGACAACACACCATTTCTCCACTCGATCTGGCCAAGCTGAACCAGGTGGCAAGACAACAGTCTCACTTTGCCATGATGCAGCGGGACTGGATTCGCCGGAATTAACTTCAGCTCTCCAGAGATGAAAGGCTATTGGGCAAGTTTGGATGCATCTACTCAAACCACCCATGAACTCACCATTCTAAATAACTTAATTGGCTGCATAATGGGGCGCCAAGGCGCCAACATTAATGAGATTCGCCAGATGTCCGGGGCCCAGATCAAAATTGCCAACCCAGTGGAAGGCTCCTCTGGTAGGCAGGTTACTATCACTGGCTCTGCTGCCAGTATTAGTCTGGCCCAGTATCTAATCAATGCCAGGCTTTCCTCTGAGAAGGGCATGGGGTGCAGCTAGAACAGTGTAGGTTCCCTCCATAACCCCTTTCTGCTGTTTTCCCATGATCCAACTGTGTAATTTCTGGTCAGTGATTCCAGGTTTTAAATAATTTGTAAGTGTTCAGTTTCTACACAACTTTATCATCCGCTAAGAATTTAAAAATCACATTCTCTGTTAAGTTGTTAATGCTGGGATCCATATTTAGTTTTATAAGCTTTTCCCTGTTTTTAGTTTTGTTTTGGGAATTTTATTTCTTGTTTGTCGATAAGAAATGTAAGAGTGGAATGTTAATAAATTTCAGTTTAGTTCTGTAATGTCAAGAATTTAAGAATTAAAAAAAACGGATTGGTTAAAAAAAAAAAAAAAGAAAAGAAAAATACCAGCAGCAGAAATCCTACTGATGAGTATTTCCTGTCGTCCTTTGAAAAATTACGGATCACCTAAAAGCACAACAAAGGACCACTTCTAACCTGCTTAAATGGTAACAAAACTATCACATTCAGTGATCATTTACAAAATTCACTGTAAATATGAATGTACCTCATCATATATGCTCCCGTTAATATCTGCACCATAGATGGGGGCCACAAAAGTTAAGTTCTTCCAGTACTTGCGTTCCAAATCTTCGTAATCCAAGTATCTTGGAGTACAATACCTGTAAAAGGTAGATTAAAAAAAAAGTACAAACCAGTAAGTCAGTTTTAGGGTTTTTTCCCACAAAATTGATCTACATTACTTTCTTAAACTTAAAATCCCACCAAAATGAAAATACTGCATGTTGTCAAATTTAACAAGTAAACATAAAAACTGATTTACATAGCTATCTGAATATTCTTAAGGTGGCTAAATAACTCAATATCACTTTATAATTTATTAGAAAAATACTTTCATAAGGCCGGGCGTGGTGGCTTACGCCTATAATCCTAGCACTTTGGGAAGGCGAGGAGGGTGGATCATGAGGTCAGGAGATTGAGACTATCCTGGCCAACATGGTGAAACCCTGTCTCTACTAAAAATATAAAAAAAAAAAAAATTAGCTGGGCGTGGTGGCACATGCCTATAATCCCAGCTACACAGGAGGCTGAGGCATGAGAATCACTTGAACCCAGGAGGAAGAGGTTGCAGTGAGCCCAGATTGTACCACTGCACTCCAGCCTGGTGACAGAACAAGACTGTCTCAAAAAAAAAGAAAAATACTTCCATGAAAACATGAACAATAAAAGCAGAAAAGTAGTTCAAAAGTCATTATTTTAGCTTTCAAAGTATTTTTTAAATCTTTAATCAACTACACTATGCTAAGAAATTTTACATGTCTATATAAAAATGACATAACACCTAGAGAAACAATGGCAAACAAAAATCTTGCTAAAAATCCAAGAAAGGAAAGTTAAGATATTCTGCAGCTATTAGACTGGCAAATGCTGAATATATTAATGGCAGGAAAATAATGACACCTCTTAGACAACTTAGTGGGAAAATATGCTGGTACAACCATTCCAGCATATAATTTTTCAACATGTATTAAAAGCTTTTAAAAATCGATATATTTGACCCAAAATCTAACTGTAGAAATTTACCCTAACAACACAGGTATGTGTACAGCAACAGTCGACTCAAGATATTTGCTGCACCATTAATTGAAAACACAAGCCAATATCTATCAACTAGTGATTAGCTAAAATAAAAAAAAAAGATACAGAATATAAAACAAGACATCTTTTAAAATACTGACATCAAATTCTATCCACAGTGAATAAAGCAGGTTACAGAACAGTGTGTATACTATATCCTCATTACATAAAAAAAAAAGAAAAGAAAAAACTGTAATTCTATATTGTCACCAGAAAGAAATGCACAACAAATTATTAATATTAATGGTTATCTCTCACATAGAAATTACAGAAAAGCACTTACTTCTCTGTATTATTAGGAATTTGAACAATAATCTTACCACAAAAAAGGAATACCAATGTTTCTTCAGGAAGAAAATAAGCAAAGAAAGAAGCAAAGGAGAAAATAATGAAATGAAGTTAAAAAGGTATTTAGCAGTAGTAGAATCCCTCTAATGTATACTGGACATTTTAGATTGACTAATTATAGAACAACCAACATCTATACTCACTATACCAGGGACCCCAAACTAGTTATCTATGTAACAAGAAGACCAAGTAATTTAACAACTATATTCAAAATACCAAACAACTTGGCCACGTGCAATGGCTGACATCTGTAATCCCAGCACTCTGAGAAGCTAAAGCAGGCAGATCACAAGGTCAAGAGATCAAGACCATTCTGGCCAACATGGCAAAACCATGTCTCTACTAAAAATACAAAAAATTAGCTGGGCGTTGTGGCATGCACCTGTAGTCCCAGCTACTCGGGAGGCTGAGGCAGGAGAATCACTTAAAGCCAGGAGGCAGAGGTTGCAGTGAGCCAAGATCACATCACTGTACTCCAGCCTGAGCAACTGAGCAAGACTCCATCTCAAAAAAAAAAGAAAGTTTCATTTCTCAATTAATAAGATCTGAAAGAATAAGACTCTATTAATGCCCACCCAAAAAATTCAAAAGAAAGGGTTCAAATTATATTAAACATAAAATTTTCAATTTCTTTGGAATAGCCAGAATGTTCCATAGAAGGAAGGTAACACACAGAAGTCCTCAAGTAGTATCATGTGCTTACAATATGAAATATAATTTTTTTAAAGAAAGATACCTAGGCCAGGCGCGGTGGCTCACACCTGTAATCCCAGCACTTTAGGAGGCCGAGGCGGGTGGATCAAGAGGTCAAGAGATAAAGACCATCCTGGTCAACACGGTGAAATCCTGTCTCTACTAAAAATACAAAAAATTAGCTGGGCACGGTGGCGTGTGCCTGTAATCCCAGCTACTCAGGAGGCTGAGGCAGGAGAATTGCCTGAACCCAGGTGGCGGAGGTTGCAGTGAGCCGAGATAGCACCATTGCACTCCAGCCTGGGTAACAAGAGCAAAACTCTGTCTCATAAAAAAAAGAAAGATACCTAAATTCATTCAAAATCTTAATCTCATTCACACTCATCCAGGGAATTTGGAAACTATGTTTTTTGGTTGGTCTCAGATTTTGTTTTATTTTGTTTTTGTCAGATTTATGTTTTGATCTGGGGCCTTAATTATCATATCAGAATTTTTTAAAAGAACTTTAATAATTGTGACAATGTTTAAATATACCCACAAATTCATTGACACTCGTCCCTTCAAGAAGTAGAGCTTGATTCTCCTCCCTCCCCTTGACTGTAGGCTACACTTAACAACTGGCTTGTAACAAACAGAACATGGCAGGTGTGACAGTGTGTCACTTCTGAAACAGGTCATGAAAAGACATGTGGTTTCCTTCTTGCTATATCTCTCAGATCACTTGCTCTGTGGGAAGCCAGCTGCCATGACATGAGGAGCAGTCCATATGACAAGGAACTGAGGACCTCATCAAAAGCCATGTAAGGGGAGCACTCTTGTAAGAGAATCTTCTAGCCGCAGTTAAATGCTCAGATGACTGTAGCCCAGCCAACAACCTAATGGCAACCTCACAAGACCCTGAGGCAGAACCACCTAGCTAAGCCACTCTCAGATTCCTGACCTTCAGAAATTATGGGTTGGTTTAAGCAGCTAAGATTTGGGGTAATTTGTTACACAGAAATAAATAAGGCAATGGTGGCCTTTCAAGTCATTCAAGGTTTGCTTTTAAAAGTACTAATCTTCTAAAATCATGTAAGGATTAAATGTTGTCAAATACACACCAAAAAAATTACCCAACAAATATGAATCATGTGTAGAATCAAAAACTCATGGCAACTATAAGGTAAGATGTTCCATTTATAGCCACTATAAATGAGATAATAAAATGAAGAACAATTTCTTTCTTTAACACTAAGCTAAATGTTCAGGCAACCACCTAAAGAACAGATGACAGAAATGATTAAATGAAGGTTGAAAGACACTGCATGGGACACAGTGTCTTTTCATTATAAACAGCTCTGTCTACTTTGTTTCTTAACATATTTACATAAATATTTGAAGGAAACAAATAGCAAACTGATTCTACTCACTTGCCACTGTTGGCCAGCTGCCTGAACTCCTTCACGGTCATCGCTTTTTTCTGGATGTTGTACTGAGTGAACAGTCCTGACTGCCCTGTGACCATCTGCTGAATTGGTGCTGGAATGAGCAAATTATCAATGTCATCATAGCACTGTCTTGGCTTCCACTCCTTAGGAGGAATCACCTAAAAATAAAATAATGAAATAAAGTATCATCTTGAAAATATTCCAAGTAATTTAGCTTTTAAGTATTCTGATAAAATACAACTGAAGAATTTCTGTCTATGACAAATGTGTAAAAAAAAAATGGTTATTTGCAAAAGAACAATATGACATTATTCAACACCAAAATGTACTAAGCACTCACTATCCCAAACACTGTACTTATATTAACTCATTTTGAGTAGGTACTATTAACATCTTGATTTTAAAGATAAAATTGAAAGACACACAGAAGTAAAATAACCTGAAGTTAAAATGACTAAAGACTATTTGAGCTGAAATTCTAACTAAAACAGTTTGAATTCACGCTGAGCCATTATGTTAACCTGCCTCTCAACAGACGAAATTATGTTTACATAAATAATTTATTCCCCAAAGAAGTTCATCTTTATTGAACAGGATCTAAGCATGTAACTATGTGCTTTTTATATTGTGAGAAAAATAAGTAAATGTATAGTCGACATTATATTCTTTATAGACTTCTCACACAGTATGGCAATAGAACAGTAGTATGCTAGTAGATGTTTAATAACCAGCTTTCCAGAAAGGTGGAGGAAACCGTGATTTGTAGCTTTTGCCTATTTCCATGGTATAACTATTCCCACCACGGCCAATCTGAACCTACCAATGTGACTTCACTATATATGGAGCTGGAAAGAGACGTCCATTATTTTTTTTTTTCTTTTTGTGAGATGGAGTCTAGCTCTGTTGCCCAGGCTGGAGTGCAATGGCATGATCTCGGCTCACTGCAACCTCTGCCTCCCAAGTTAAAGCCATTCTCCTGCCTCAGCCTCCCAGGTAGCTGGGACACAAGCATGCACCATCACGCCCAGCTAATTTTTTTCTATTTTTAGTAGAGATGTGGTTTCACCATGCTGTCCAGGCTGGTCTCAAACTCCTAACCTCAAGTGATTCGCCCACCTCAGCCTCCCATAGTGCTGGGATTACAGACGTAAGCCACTGCACCCAGCCGAGATGTGCACTATAAACTCTCAAATGCCAGTATAAGGTGCCTCAGCACACCATTGTTAACCTGTAGTATTTAAGCACTTAATTACTAAGAAAGAAAAGATCTAGAAACATTAAGACTCAAAATACATATTGATAGGATTTAAAATTAGAAGGTACTGGCCAGCATGGTGGCTCACACCTATAACCTCAGCATTTTGAGAGGTCGAGATGGGTGAATCACTTGAGGCAGGAGTTCTAGACTACCTGGCCAGTATGGTGAAACCTCATCTCTACTAAAAATATTAAAATTAGCCAGGTGTGGTGGCAGGCGCCTATAATTCCAGGTACTCAGGAGGCTCAGGCAGGAGAATCACTTTGAACCCAGGAGGTAAAGGCTGCAGTGAGCTAAGATCATGCCACCGCACTCCAGCCTGGGTCACAGAGTTAGATTCCATCTCAAAAATAAATAAATAAAATAGGCCGGGCACAGTGGCTCACGCCTGTAATTTCAACACTTTGGGAGGCCGAGGTAGGTGGATCACAAGGTCAGGAGATCAAGACCATCCAGGCTAACATTGTGAGACCCCGTCTCTACTAAAAATACAAAAAATTAACCAGGTATGGTGGCATGCACCTGTAGTCCCAGCTCCTTGGGAGGCTGAGGCAGGAGAATCACTTGAACCTGGGAGGCAGAGGTTCCAGTGAGCGGAGATCACGCCATTGCAGTCCAGCCTGGCAACAGAGCAACACTCCATCTCAAAATAAATAAATAAATAAAATAAAATAAAATAAAATAAAATAAAATTAGAATGTACAAAGTCATGAAGTAAATCATGAGTTGTGGCTAGAAGTTTTCTTTTTGTTTTTTCTTTTATTTTTGGTAGAGACAGGGTTTTGCCATGTTGCTCAGATTGGTCTCAAACTCCTGAGCTCAACTGATCCCCCTGTCTTGGCCTCCCAAAGTGAATTACAGGCGTGAGCCACTGCGCCTGTCCACTTTACCACCTTTAGAAGTTGTTTTAGTTTTTTAAAACAATCTTTTTAAGGTTTTTGTTAATTGAAAAACATAGCACACATGTAAAAAATGAGTAATCACAAGCACACAGCTCTGTGAATTATTACAAAGCAAACACCAAAGGACCCACTGGCCTCAAGTGATCCACCTACCTTGGCCTTCCAAAGTGCTGGAATTACAGACGTGAGTCATTGTGCTTAGCCCTTTTTTTTTATTTTTTGTAAAGATGTGGTCTCGCTATGTTGCCAGGGCTGGTCTCGCACTCATGGGCTCAAGCAATCCTCCCACCTTGGCCTCCCAACGTGCTTGGATTACAGGTGTGAGCCACCATGCCCAGCCACACTCAATATTTGAAAAGAATATGGACAATCATGCTATATAAATATGAATAACCTTACTACAGTTTCTTGATGACATATTGAAAGGGGAGGGGCACTGTATTTAAGGATGTCATAAAAACTTTTTTCATCAAAATAAGTCAGAATATCTAAGTTGGAAGGAAGAGAAAACTAAGGGAAAATAAAATAAGAGAAGAAAAAAGTTAAAAAAAAAAAAAAGCCAGAATAAAAAAAAATAGGACATAGATTTATTCAGGCTCTTCATTAGCAATAAAGGTATCCACAATGAAATTAATGTTATGTCTAGAATTAAATGTGTTTTTCTATCTCGTAAAAAAAAAAACAAGGAAGTTACTTGCCCATAAAAAATTTTGTCGCAATTTTCTAGACAGAGAAGCAAGGTATACAATAAACTTAAAAAACTCCAAATATTACCTTGTGTTTTTTGTGTATAAGTTCATTTAACTTCAATTAAAGAGTTCAAATGGAATATTTTTTCAGAAGTTCAAGTCTATAACAAAAATCTTATTTTTGAACTATAAATTGAAATCCTAAAACATCAGATTTTCTTGAATAGGAAAACACAACATACTGAGATGTTTAAAAGATGCCAAAGTTAAATCTTTACATTTAGTGAATCTAAATGAGGGAAAGCCATTCCTCCTAAAGTTCGCCTTCCTGATTATATCAAAACAGAGTATATATATTTTTTATAACTATCTCTGCAAACCAGACTGGCCCCTATTCCCTGTGCGAAATTTTTTGCTAAAATCTGCATTTGCACTACTTACTTTGAAATAAATTGCTATTTCTACCATCTACCTAGTGAAGAAGGAGAAGGAAGACAGTGGTGCTTCTTAAAATCTTTCTTTACCTTGTGGGCAAAGGTAATTTGCACTCTATAAGCTGTTTATGAAACTACATGAGTGTATAACCTAAGGTCCACGACAACCTATGTTCAGATTTCTGTTGGGGACAAATTTCACCCATTTCATATATAAAAAAGATTCATCGTAATCTCCTTCCACAAAAACAGTACAAGTTTTACATTTGAAGAGGCTGCCACTTTTCACTTTCCCAACTTGGAGTATCAACTTTATAGACAGTCACAGTGTCAAGCCTTCTACTCTAAAAGTAAATGTTAAATCTAAAGCATGAATCTAAGAAATGGAGAAAAGAAAAACCAATCCCAGCTACCCGGGAGGCTGAGGCAGAAGAATTGCTTGAACCCAAGTGGCGGAGGTTGCAGTGAGCCGAGATCGTGCCACTGCACTCCAGTCTGGCGCCTGGCGACAGAGAAGAGACTCTGTCTCAAAAAAAAAAAAAAAGAAAAACCAAGACAGGCTGTCATCTGAGGCTAAAGTCATCACTATTGGAACTACTGGACCAATTTCTTCAAATTATAAATTAAGACCAATTCATTAAATGTTGTCAATAGTGGATTAACAGGCCAGGTACAGTGGCTCATGCTTGTAATTCCAGCACTTTGGGAGGCCAAGGTGGGAGGATCATTTGAGCTCAGGAGTTCAAGACCAGTCTAGGTAACACAGCAGATCCCATCTCTACAAAAAAAATATATATATTAGCCAGGCATGGGTAGTCCCACTTCTTGGGAGGTTGAGGTGGGAGGACTGCTTGAACCTGGAAGGTCAAGACTACAGTGAGTCATGATCGTACCACTCCAGCCTGAAAAAAAATAGTGCATTAACAAAGAACATCATGGGTGGCTCAGTTCCCCAGGACTAGCCCCCAAAGCAAACCAGCTTCATTAATACAGTCTTGATTTTTACAATATGATTTGATTTGGTACAGTTTTATACATTTGCTAGTATTGCAACTTCCAGAACAAGAGGGAAAGTAGGTAAAATTGAGTTTATGTGACTTGACATCAAAGATGGCAAAAATGATTTGAAACAGTTTGTTGTATTCCTAATAATGAGTAATAGGAAATTATTAAAGGATTAAATAAATGAATGTCTCCAACTTTGTCAATGAGTCTCAATTTTAAAAATAAGGTGTGGTCTGGACTCAGGTGTGTTTTGTAATCATAGTTCTCATTAACTTTACTCTGTTACATAATGCAGACAGGGCGCAGGTGTGCTCTGTGTGCATGCAGCTCCCTTGTGACAGTAGCTGCTGTTTCCTCTTCTAAAGTTACTGAACGTGCCACTCTACCACAGGACACTCTACTAATCTCAGCAGAACACAGTACATGTTTTCAAGAAACAAAAGTGGGAGAGACCAAGACAAAGGGCTGCATTTAGAGCCCAGAGAAGAGATGGTCATCCCCCACCTCTGCCCTCCGACTCCTGGTTTAAGCAATTCTCCTGGCTCAGCCTCCCGAGTAGATGGGACTACAGGTGCCCGCCACCACGCCTGGCTAAAAATTGTATTTTTGGTAGAGAGAGGGTTTTACCATATTGGCTAGGCTGGTTTCTAACTCCTGACCTCAAGTGATCTGCCCACTTCTGCCTCCCAAACTGCTGGGATTGTAGGTGTGAGCACCACACCCGGCCCAAATGAGATTTTTTTTTTTAATGAGCTAACCTAATGAAGTTAAAGTAAACTTTCTCATTTGAGAAAGTCATTAAAAAGCTTTAGTTTCCCTTTATTTTCTCTTTATCTTGTTTCCTCTCTCTCTCACCCACCCCTAATTCATTTTCACTCAACTTACTATTCCCAAATTTTAAAACGTTTCTAGGATAGGGCCAGGAGCCCATGCCTATAATCCCAGCACTTTGGGAGGCCAAAGGCAGGCAGACCACTGAGTCCAGGTGTTCAAGACCAGCCTGAGCAACATGGTGAAACCTTGACTCTACAAAAAATACAAAAGTTAGCCTGGCATGGTGGTGCACACCCGTAATCCCAGCTACTTGCAGGACTAAGGAAGAAGGATTGCTTGAACCTAGGAGGTCAAGGCTGCAGTGAACCAATATCACACCACTGCACTCCAGCTTGGGTAACAAAGTGAGACCCTGTCTCAAAAAACAGAAAAACAAGCCAGGCGCGGTGGTGCATGCCTGTAGTCCCAGCTACTTGGGAGGCTGAGGCTGGAGGATCACTTGAGTCCAGGAGTTCTGGGCTGTAATGCACTATGCTGATCAGGTGTCTGCACTAAGTTCGGCATCAATATGGTGATCTCTGGGGAGCGGGGGACCACCAGGGTGCCTAAGGAGGGGTGAACCAGCCCAGGTCAGAAATCGAGCAGGTCAAAACTCCCGTGCTGATCAGTAGTGGGATCACGCCTGTGAATAGCCACTGTACTCCAGCCTGGGCAACACAGCGAGACCCCATCTCTAAAAAAAAAAAAGAAAAACAAAAAACTGTCTAGGAAGGACATGAACTTTAACAAGATACATGACTGGGCATAGTGGCTCATACCTATAATCCCAGCACTTTGGGAGGCCAAGTCGGACAGATCACTTGAGGTCAGGAGTTTGAGACCAGCCTGGCCAATATGGTGAAACTCCATCTCTACTAAAAATACAAAAATTAGCCAGGCATGGTGGCACGTGCCTATAATCCCAGCTACTCTGGAGGCTGAGGCAGGAGAATCACTTGAAACTGGGAGGCAGGCAGGGCGTGGTGGCTAAAGCCTGTAATCCCAGCACTTTGGGAGGCCAAGGTGGGCGGATCACGAGCTCAAGAGATCAAGACCATCCTGGCCAACATGGTGAAACCCTGTCTCTACTAAAAATACAAAAATCAGCTGGGCGTGGTGGCGTGCACCTGTAGTCCCAGCTACTCAGGAGGCTGAGGCAGGAGAATTGCTTGAACCCGGGAGGTGGATGTTGCAGTGAGTCGAAATTGTGCCACTGCACTCCAGCCTGGCGCCTGGCGACAAAGTGAGACTCTGTCTCAAAAAATTTAATTAACTAAATAAATAAATAAAATATTTTAAAAAAAAAAAAAAAAAAGAAAAGAAACTGGGAGGCAGAGGTTTTAGTGGGCTGAAATCGAGTCTCTGTATTCCAGCTTGGGAGACAGAGCGAGACTCCATCTTAAAAAAAAAAAATACACACATAATGATAGGCCTCAGGGTACAGATGCCAGAAACAGTAAAGTAGTGGGTTACAGTAGCATCAGGTCCATTTGCAGGAGGAGTTAAACACCAATCCCAATAGTTCTGGAAGTTCTCTCCTCAACTACCTTGTGTTGTCCACGCTATCTAAGCTCCATAGATGGGGATTTCAAGGAGAATCTTTACACAAGTGCAGTACAGTAGTTTGGCCTTGCAGCAGGGCTCAGGGACTTATGTGGTGATACTGAGAAGTCTACAGAAACCCAGATTATAAATTTAACATTTAGAACAATAATAAATTGAAATAAGTACAATAAAATATATTCTTCCAAGGGAAATTTTTTAATTAAAAGAGATTTACATTATAGAAGGGACACATAAACCATCTCTGGTTGGACGATGAATTATATCATATAGTGGATCACTCTTTCAAAGGGCCTACTTTGGACCTATGCACCCAAATGTGCAATGCAGTCCTCAGCAGCTCACTGACCACCCCTACCACTCAGGGCATGTCACTCATACCCCAAGTGCTTAAGTCACTATCATTATTTTTTTTAAGAATATTATCTGGTACTTGTAAGAATAAGAAAAAGATGAGTATTTTCAAACATATACAGACCAAAGACAACTTAACCCATCTTCGCTGGTCTGGGTCACCATCAGCTCCTCACTAGATAAACAGAACCACCCCAGACAAGATGCTTTACTTGTGCTCTGCCCCCAACAACACCAAATTCTTTCTTCACCTAGAAGCCAATGTGATCTGTTCAAAATAATGTCACAAAAATAGCAAAAGAAAGAAACAAACAGCCACCACATCTTCCTCTCTCACTTTAAGCCTGTCAGTGCTGCCCTCTACACTTAAAATCCCAAATGTCTTACGATGGCTGGAGAAGCCCACTGACCACTTTCCTATTCCTCCCACCCACAAAACTCAGGTCAGCCTCCAGGCCTCTGGACTTGCTATTCTTTCTGTCCCTGTATCTTGAAAAAGCTGGGTTCTTTTTATCCTTTGAATCTGTGCTTAAATGTCCTTGTCTCATCATCCTAAGATGCTCCCACTAGAATGTAAGCTCCATGGGGGCAAGAACACTGTCTGTTCTGCTCTCCCACATCCCTACCCCTAGCATCTGGCATAGTGTCTGGCACATAGCAGACACTCTCCATATTTGGTAAACAACCAGAAATAAAAGAGAATAGGCAAGTGTAGAGAGAGAATAAGTCGGTTTGTGGTTGCCTATGGGCTGGGGGTGATAGCAGGGAATGTGGAATGGCTGCTTAATGCATAGAACTTTCTTTGAGGAATGACAAAAATGTTATGGAATTCAATAGAGGTGATGGTTGCACAATTCTGTGAATATACTCAAAACCAATGAATTGCACACTTTAAATAAAGGATGCAGTATATGGTGTGTATTATATAGTAAATTATATCAATAACTGTTATATAAAAAAAGAAAAGAAAAAACACAGACAGAAGAAGGAAGGGAGAGAGAAATTGTGGTTAAGCTTCAGGTTAATAATTGTCTACAAAAAAACTGACGAAATCTATGAATACTCTCACACCTCTGAAACCCATACCTGGATCTCCTTGGTTTCTATGAGCCACCTTGGTTAGTTTTGACTGTTTTTAAGCCTTAGAACACAACCTAGTATAAACAGTTATAGTTAAAAGGAAAATAAGATAATTATTATTTAAAGAAATCAAATGTTCCACATGGATTAACAAGAACACAGATTTTGTAAATTTCTTCCTTTGGAAACAATGTCCCACATCATAAAAACTAAGAATATAAAGCCCATGTGATTGTGTTTCATTTAAAGCATCTGAGGATAATCACCTTTGCAAGACCTGCTCGATGGGCTCCTTTAGACTCCATGTATGCAAGGTATTTGTTGAACTCCCGGAACTCCTCCATGGAGGGTCTGAAGGTCATTATCTTACAGCTGGGGTTCAGAGGACTTTCCGTCTCAGCCACTTCCATGATTGCTCGGTCAGTGTCTGCAGAGAAGACAGTAGGGTCAACAGAACTGAATTATTATGTGCTTTAGGTCATTTTTCCCAAATATCACATCCAGTTCCCCCAGCAGAAACCCTTCTCCTTCAGTTACTCCCCATTCCCTTCTACCACTCTCAGGGAGACTCCCTCATCTCCACATGAACCCTTGAACAAACAAGAGCCTCTAGTCATTCCAATTGCCAAGTTCCCCATTCCTGGCAGAGAACTGCTGACCTGACTGTACCGCTGACCTCCTCAAAACCCTTCCAAGTAAAAATGAATTTTCTTTTTTCTTTTTTTTTTTTGGAGACAGAGTCTCACTCTATCGCCCAGGCTGGAGTGGAGTGGTGTGATCTCGGTTCACTGCAATCCCCGCCTCCCGGGTTCAAGTGATTCTCCTGTCTAAGATTCCCAAGTAGCTGGCTGGGATTAAAGGTGCCCACCACCACACCCAGCTACTTCTTTTTTTGAGACGAAGTCTCGCTCTATCACCAGGCTGCAGTGCAGTGACATGATCTCAGCTCACTGCAACCTGTGACTTCCTAGTTCAAGCAACTCTCCTGCCTCAGCCTCCCAAGTAGCTGGGAATACAAGCACGCACCATCACGTTCCACTAATTTTTGTATTTTTAGTAGAGATAAGGTTTCATCATGTTAGCCAGGCTGGTCTCGAACTCGTAACCTCAGGCAATCCACCCACCTTGGCCTCCCAAAGTGCTAGGATTACAGGCATGAGCTACCGCACCCAGCCGTAAAAATTAATTTTTTAACCTTCCAAATATACAAAAGATGTTGCTTCTATGTACCAGTTTCAAAACAGACTCTCACTCACATATGCACCTATACAAAAGCCTAGTCTAGACTGAATAGACAATGTTAAAAATTGTTAGCAGAGTTTACTCAGGTGTGCTTCCAGATTGCCTTATCGTGCCTTCCTATAGTAATTTACAAGCCATCCATTCAGCAAAATTGCCAGACACTGGGCAAGACACAGAAAAGGATGAGGATGGAGACAGAAAGGGATGAGGTTTGTCTTCACCTTTCAAGCTCTCTAGTGGCTGAACAAACTTCCATATAAAAATGTACACAGGAGCTGGAAGCGGTGGCTCATGCCTGTTAATCCCAGCACTTCGGAACCAGGAAGATCATATAAGGCCAGGAGTTCAAGACCAGCCTGGGGCAACATGGTGAAACCCCATCTCTACTAAAAATACAAAAAATTAGCCAGGCACGGTGGCACACGCCTGTAGTCCCAGCTACTAGGGAGACTGAGACAGGAGAATCACTTGAACCTGGGAGGCGGAGGTTGCAGTGAGCTGAGATCACACCACTGCACTCCGGCCTGGGTGATGGAGTGAGATTATGTCTCAAAAATATATATATATATATATATATGTACACAGGAAGAAGCAACTAACTCCAACTGGGTTTATTTTCCCAGAATTCATTTTCCCAGAAAGGAGGAGAGTTAAACCTTATAAGAAGGTATAGGAGTTGGCTAGACAAGAGAAAGGGCACTTTGGGCAGTGGAAATATCTAGAAGTATTGCCTGAATGGAGAGGAGTTTAATAATGTGTCTGGAGCATAGAAAGCAAAGATTATAGGATATCAAAGTAGAAGAGTGGGCAGGTTTTGCTATCTATGAAAACACAGGCTTAATCTTGCTGTCAATAAACAGGATGATTCCTTCAGCAAACATTTATTGAGCCTCTAACATGCGACAGGAACAGAGAATGCAAAGGTGAGTAAGAAGCACTCAAGTGGCTGCCTCAGGAAGGAGTCCCATCCAACCTTCTTCTAAATCCATTAGGACCTGGCATCTGACAGCACAAACAACAAATTCTCTTGCAACAAAGTTTTTCCTTTTTTTTTTTTTTTTTGATGAATTTAATCTGCCTGACAGAAAAACTGGGAAGTGAGGGATGGGGCAGATAAAAGGAAGAAACATTATGAGATACTAAGAAGTTAAAACAGCCAGGCACGGTGGCCCATGCCTATAATCCAGGCACGGTGGCTCATGACTGTAATCCAAGCACTTTGAGAGGCTGAGGCATGTGGATCACCTGAGGTCGGGAGTTCAAGACCAGCCTGACCACCTTGGAGAAACCCCATCTCTACTAAAAATACAAAATTAGTCAGGCATGGTGGTACATGCTTGTAATCCCAGCTACTCGGGAGGCTGAGGCAGGAGAATTGCTTGAACCTGGGAGGCAGAGGTTGCGGTGAACCAAGATCATGCCATTGCACTCCAGCCTGGGCAACAAGAGTGAAACTCCATCTCAAAAAAAAAAAAAAAAAAAGGGGGGGGAGTTAAAGCACAGCAGGGATACAGATAGTGCTGTAATCATCATTCATTTAAAGAAAGTTTAGCTGGGTGCAATGGCTCACACCTATAATCCTAGCACTTTGGGAGGCCAAGGCAAGCAGATTACCTAAGATCAGGAGTTCGAGACCAGCCTGGCCAACATGGCAAAACCCTGTCTCCACTAAAACTACAAAAATTAGCCAGGTGTGGTGGCAGGCACCTTTAATCCCAGCTACTGGGGAGGCTGAGGCAGGAGAATCAATTGAACCCAGGAGGCGGAGGTTGCAGTGAGCCGAGATCATGCCACTGTACTCCAAAAATAAACTTGTTTTGTTTTAGTTTTGAGATGAAGTCTCTCTCTGTCACCCACGCTGGAGTGCAGTGGCACAATCACGGCTCACTGCAACCTCTGCCTCCTGGGTTCAAGTGATTCTACTGCCGCAGCCTCCCAAGTAGCTAGGATTACAGGTGTGCACCACCACGCCTGGCTAATTTTTGTATTTTTAGTGGAGACGGAGTTTCACCATGTTGTCCAGGCTGATCTCAAACTCCTGACCTTAGGTGATCCACCCACCTCAGATTCCCAAAGTGCTGAGACATACGTGTGAGCCACCGCACCCAGCCTAGAACCAGCATCTATCTCACAATGTACACGTGAGGAGCTAGGAGATAAATAAAAATTAAACCTCACCATCCTTTCGGAAATTACAATCCAAAGGAAAAAACAGTCCGCACCAAATTACCACATGGTAGAAAATATTCTGGATTCTCCCTGACTCAGGAAGGGAGCTTGCAATAGGGAAAAACCTTCCAGGCTACCTCCCTACCTGCCTCTGTTCACTTGTATTCAGGAACACACCCCCAAATCCATGGGCTACAGGATAGAAGCCTCACTCTGTATAGTAAACACAAAGTCCTTTAGAAGCATCTGGATCTGGGCCGGGCGCAGTGGCTCACACCTGTAATCCCAGCACTTTGGGAGGTTGAGGTGATGACCTGAGTCCAAGAGTTGGAGACCAGCCTGAACAACATAGTGAAATCTCGTCAAAAATACAGAAATTAGCCAGGCGTGGTGGCGGGCACCTGTAGTCTCAGCTACACAGGAGTCTGAAGCAGGAGGATCACTTTACCACCCGAGGGGCAGAGGTTGCAGTGAGCCAAGATTGTGCCACTGCAAGTCCACTCTAGCCTGGGTGATAGAGTGGGACCTTGTTTCAACAACAACCAAAAAAAAAAAGCATCTGGGTCTGGCGCTCATCTAACTATTGTGGCCTTGTCCACCATCACTGTCTGCGCTGTACTTCATGCTGCAACAATAGTCACTGACTTGTGCTTCTGTAAACAAGCAAAGCTTTCTGCGTTTTTGCACGTTGTTCCTTCCTCTCAGAGCAGCCTCTGCCTGCTTCCTCACCTGACAAACTCCTTCCTACCCTTGAGAATCCTAACCATATGGAACAGGTCTGCCTGACCCATCCCTGTGTTCCCAACTTCCTCTCTGCGTTCCTCATTATAGCAGTTGCCTGTCCCAACTGCTGGCACTTCCAACCACCCACTGAGCCATCAGCTCCTCCAGGGAAATGCCGGCTCACCATCTCTTTAAGCCCTAGCATACAGTCTGGCACCCCAGCCTGGCTCACGGTATCTGCTGCAATAATTATTTGCCAGCTGAATGAAGGAATAAGTGCCAAATTGTTAACATATTTACATAATGATACCAAATTCAGGAAAAGGAAAGCATTAGTCCCAAACACAGAAAAAGTTACCTAGAAAACAGATTCGCCTGCATGACTGGTAAAGAATAATGCAACAGAAAAATCTGAGCAGTGAGAAAAGGGAAGAACCCCAGAGATCACCTTTGTAGAAACATTTGGTACACAGAACGCAGTGTTCATTTTCCACAGGCTAAAGAACAAGGGTGGCCTGAAGACCATTTCTCTAGGCAGAAGAAGAAGCCCCTAAGAAAGAAAATGGGAATCCACTGAGTCATTCAACATATAGTTATTGAATGCCTAACTGCTGGGCAGCCATTCACCAGAGAACAAAGTCCTGACACTAACTGTATGAAACAGACAATAAACAGTACATGCTATGAAGAAGAACCAAGGGTAAGGGGATAGGGTGCAAAGGAAAGCAGTGGCTATTTAATATAAGGCAGGTAAGGGAAGGCATTTCAGAGGAGCTGAGGCCTGAGGAAGGGAATTAATCATACAGATACCTGGAAAGAGAGCATTTTAGGTTGAGTTAACAAGGAAGGAGACGCTCAGAGTCTTCAAGGAACAGCAGAGAGACATGGCTGGAACTCAGTAAGCAAGGAGGAGAATGGTAAGAGATGAAGCTAGGGAGAAAAGGAGTTTGGCATTTACTCTGCATGAAATGGGAAGTGATCCTGGGGTTCCTTCCCTTCTTATGTATCTGGTTCTTGGTACTGAAACATCCATTTCCCTTTAAGGAGATAATGGCTGTCTCTAATACAACTCTTCTGGACCATCTGAAGCGGAGAAGTGAGCTGGTTCATATACTATAAGTCACATTCTGGCTCTTGTGTCAAAAAGAACAAAGCTAGAAGCAGGGAAGTTAACAAGGAGGCAATTTACACTAACCCAGGCAAGCTAAGACGGTGGCTTAAGACCGGGAGCAGTGGCTCATGTCTGTAATCCCAGGACTTTGGGAGACTGAGGCGGGCAGATTCGAGACCAGCCTGGCCAACATGACGAAACCCTGTCTCTACTAAAAATACAAAAATTAACCAGGCATGGTTACGCACACCTGTAATCTCAGCTACTAGGGAAGCTGAGGCAGGAGAATCACTTGAACCCAGGAGGCGGAGGTTCCTGCAGTGGGCCAAGATCATGCCACTGCACTCCAGCCTGGGTGACAGAGCAAGACTCCATTTCAAAAAACAAACAAACAAAAAATGGCTCTGACAAGAAATCGAGGCACAGAGATTGTTAAGACATGCAGCAAATTAGCCCTTGACCTAGTTTGCTAACTGTTATAGGAAATACACTCTGCCACTTTCTAGCGTCACTACTCCCTTAGTTACAGAAATTATTTCTACCTACAAATCACATATATAGTTTAAAGACCTAGGTAGTTTAGGTTTTGGACGTTTTTCAATCTTTGAAGTTAATATACGATAATTATAAAATTTTAAATATGTTAAATAATCTAAAAAGTTAACTTTAACTACACCACCCAGATCTTTGCCAATATGACAGACAAAAAACTCTGGTTAAGTTTCATTTATTTGATTCTTAGTGACAGTGATCATTTTTGAACACACAAAGCCGTTTTCTTTTCTTTTCTTTTTTTTTGGGGGGGTGCCATGACTCAGATGCCATTTTCATTTCTTTTTGGGGGGGAATGCCTACTTACATTCATTAGGTTTAAAAGGTATTCATATTAATAAATTTTCTGTTCCTTGAGTTCTTCCTAGTCCATATTTATCATTACTAAATTTAATCATGCTACAATTAAATACCCTAGTCCCTCTTCTTTTTCTTTTACCTTTATTTCTCTGAATCAAGAAGAAATAGAAGTTTAAATTGTTACTCCAGTAATGTTTCCTAGTCATAGGAAGATAGGTATACCTTACAACAAATACCACTATGATTTTTAGCTGAAGGTGATAAAGTAATCTCTTTTTTTTTTTTTGGAGACAGAGTCTTGCTCTGTCACCAGGCTGGGGCGCGATCTTGGCTCACCACAACCTCCACCTCCTGGGTTCAAGAAATTCTCCTGCCTCAGCCTCCCACGTAGCTTGGACTACAGGCGTATGCCACCATGCCTGGCTGATTTTTGTATTTTTAGTAGAGACAGGGTTTCGCCATGTTGGCCAGGCTGCTCTCGAACTCCTGACCTCGTGATCCGCCCACCTCAGTCTCCCAAAACTGGACCTGGCCAGTAATCATTTTTTTAAATGCTACTCTTCTTTTCACCGAGTCCCCAAAGTAAATGACAATACTCTCTGGCTTCTACAGAGCTGGTCTTCAATGTTTCTGAGATCACCTACAGGAAAAATGATATTTATAGCAAGTACCCTAAGCTAAAGACCTTCCCATTGAGTAAAGTTCAGCACTATTTCATATTACACACCCATGTTTGTTTCTGAAAATTTTTACATTATGATAAAGAATAAACATCTACTCTCCTTGTATGAGAATATGTCTTTATTTGGTAAAAAAAAGAAACAGAGGCTGATGCTTTCCAGCTAAAGGTAATGCTATATCTGACACTGCCTTCCCTGTATACACCTGTGTTTCTGACTTGTATTCTCTTATTTAAACAACTTCTGTGGGAAGAGTAAAAACTGACAGCTCTCATCATGTATTAGTTTTTTCAACAAAGCCTGCCACAGAACTGATGTGCACTGCTAACTGCCTCTGAAGAGAACACTTCAGTATCTACTTTAAAGCACAGCCCCACCACAGGAACCCAGGCACTCACAACCGACTATGCCTCTAGCTAGAAAGAGGAGGAACCAGGGCTCCACTTGAGGTGATAGAATCTAGCCTTTCAGTTCCAACATTCAGCGCACTGAATGTGGGCTCACAGGAGCCAAGCAAGCTTCTGCTCTGCACCACTGCCTTGGTTGGGCATTGGTAGGGGTTGACTTGTGTCCCCCCAAAAGACATGCTGAAACCTAACCCCCAACACCTGTGAACGTGGCCTTATTTGGAAATAAAGTCTTTGTAAATGTTATCAAATTAACACGAGGTCATATTTGATTAGGGTCAGCCCTGATCCACTATGACTGGGGTCCTTTTAGGAAGAGCGCCATGTGAAGATGGAGGCAGGGACTGGAGTGATGCAGCTGCAAGCCAAGGAATGCCCAGGACTCCCGGAAAACACAAGAAGCTACAAGAAAGGCACCGAAGAGATTCCTCTCTAAATCCTTCAGAGAGAACATGGTCCTGCCAACACCTTGATTTTGGCCTTTGGCCTCCAGAACTGTGAGAGAATAGACTTCTCTTGTTTTAAGCCATCCCAGTTTGTGGAAATTTGTTAGAGTAGCCCTAGGAAACTAATACAGGCATCAAGGGCCAGACTGGAGGGAAAGGAGAAGACGACCACATTCTCCAATCTTAGCTTTATCAATAGCAAACCTCATAATCCTCTGACTTTTCATCTAACTTCATCCTTCTCAAATGGTTCTAGGCTGGGGAGGAAAAGGGAAGTCGCAGGCCACCTCCACAACTCTCCATTAACCCAGCTACTTGGAAGGCTCAATCGCTTGAGCCCAGGAGGCGGAGGTTGCAGTGAGCCAAGATTATACCACTGCACTCCAGTCTGAGCAACAGAGTGAGACTCCATCTCAAAATAAAAAAAAGAAAGAATATAGTGAAGGCCAGCATGAAAGTTCATGCCTATAATCCAAGCATTTTGGGAAGCCATGGTGGGCAGACCACTTGAGGTCAGTAGTTCGAGAATAGCCTGGCCAACATGGTGAAACCCTGCGCCACTGCACTCCAGCCTGGGTAACAGAGCCAGACCTTGCCTCAAAAAAAAAAAAAAAAAAAAGAATGTAATGAGATAAATGGGGAAATCTGAATAAGGCCTATAGATTATAGCACTGTATCAAGATTAATTTCATGATTTTGATAACTGCACTGTGGTTATATAAGAGAATATCCTTGTTTTCGGGAAATACGTATTTATGGATAAAGGGGAATTGTGTTTACAAGTCACTTCTAAGGCCGGGCACAATGGCACATGCCTGTAATCCCAGCACTTTGGAAGGCCAAGGAGGGCAGATCACGAGGTCAGTAGTTCGAGACCAGCCTGACCAACATGGAGAAATCCCGTCTCTACTAAAAATACAAAATTAGCTGGGCTTGGTGACAGGTGCCTGTAATCCCAGCTACTCGGGAAGCCGAGGCAAGAGAATTGCTTGAACCCAGGAGGCAGAGCAGTGAGCCAAGATTGCGCCACTGCACTCCAGCCTGGCAACAGAGCGAGACTCCATCTCAAAAAAAAAAACAAACAAGTCACCTCCAAATGGTTCAGAAAACAATATGTGTATATACACACACACACAGAGTCTGCTCAAGAGAATGAGAGAGAAAACATGTTCACACACAAAAGCAAGAAAATGACATGTATGAAACAACTTTAACATTTGAGAAATCTGGATGAAAAGGATAAGGAACATCTTTATTCTATTTGGCAAATTTTCTGTAACTCTGAAATTATTTCAAAATGAGGGCATCATGTGAAAAGATATAGGAATTCTGGGTGGGGAAGGAGATACCCACAGTGGCCCAAGGCAGGGTACTGGGCCTGGCTGGGGAGAAAAGGACACCCAGGCAACTGCGACAGCAGCAATGGGAGGCTGACCACATCCACAGGATGACAATGGGAGCCAAGTTCCTCATGTCAGAAAAAAGCGTACAACTACAGAAAGGAAAGAAATGACCAGTAGAGCTGGATTGGAATTGGAGGTATTGGTGTAAATTCAGGGTATGTATGCAATGTGTGTATGTGTATACATGTAAACAGACAATTCCTCAGATCTACCCACCGAGAGGCCTTGGGAGCAGTAACACTCCAATAACAATGAGCTCTCAAATCTTGGTTTCTAAATATCATTCTCCAATAAAAGGAACTAGGGTTTATTGGATAAAAGATTGATTCCAGGGCTAAGTCATGTAAAGGACAAGGAAAGTCTGGAAGATCCTACTGTACCAGAAACTATAGAAATGCTCAAAACACAGTGGAAATATCTCTAAAGAACATACAGCAACTCAAAGGGGCTTCCATTATCTAAACCTGGGAAAAACTGGGCATTGAAATAAATAATAATACTAGGCTGGTCGCGGTAGCTCACACCTGTAATCCCAGCACTTTGGAAGGCCAAGGCAAGTGGATCACCTGAGTTTAGGAGTTTGAGACCAGCCTAACCAACATAGTGAAACCTCATCTCTACTAAAAATACAAAGCTTCAGGCCAGGTATGGTGACTTAGTCCTGTAATCCTAGCACTTTGGGAGGCTGAGGCGGGGAGGATCACAAGGTCAGGAGTTCAAGACCAGCCTCACCAACATAGTGAAACCCTGTCTCTACTAAAAATACAAAAAATTAGCCAGGCATGGTAGCATGTGCCTGTAATCCTAGCTACTTGGGAGGCTGAAGCAGGAGAATCACTTGAACCTGGGAGGCAGAGGTTGCGGTGAGCTGAGATCATACCACTGCACTCCAGCCTGGGTGACAAAGCAAGACTCTGTCTCAAATAATAATAATAATTAATAAATAAATAAGAGGAGGAAGAGCTCCTACAAACAAAAAAAAACTTTGAAAGCCTAAAGCGGGCAGATCACCTGAGGTTGAAAGTTCAAGACCACCCTGACTAACATGGAGATTCCCGTCCCTAATAAAACTACAAAAATTAGCCAGGTGTAGTAGTACGCACCTGTAATCCCAGCTACTCATGAGGCTGAGACAGGAGAATCGCTTGAACCCGGGAGGCGGAGGTTGCAATGAGCTGAGATTGTGCCACTGCACTCCAGCCTGGTAGACAGGGCAAGACTCTGTCTCAAAAAAAAAAAAATTGTGATTGTGTTCACTTAAGAGAAAGCTAGTTAAAGACACATGAATATACCTTAAAACCAGACATAAGGGCCGGGCGCGGTGGCTCACGCCTGTAATCCCAGCACTTTGGGAGGCTGAGGCGGGTGGATCACAAAGTCAAGAGATCGAGACCATCCTGGTCAGCATGGTGAAACCCCGTCTCTACTAAAAATACAAAAAATTAGCTGGGCACGGTAGCGCGTGCCTGTAATCCCAGCTACTCAGGAGGCTGAGGCAGGAGAACTGCCTGAACCCAGGAGGCGGAGGTTGTGGTGAGCCGAGATCGCACCATTGCACTCCAGCCTGGGTAACAAGAGCAAAACTCTGTCTCAAAAAAAAAAAAAAAACCAGACATAACTAATTTTTTTTTTCTCCTCAGGAACAGAAATAAATAACTGGATTTTAATCCCTCCCACTTGCCTCCTCCATTTAGTAGCTGTGTGACCTCAGGAAAGCTACTTAAACAAGGCCTCTGCTTCCCCATCAGTAAAATGGGGTAACATTACCTACCCAACTGCATTGTGATGGGGATCCAATAATCCACTAACTACAAGAATTTAGCCAGGCGCAGGGGCTCACACCTGTAATCCCAGCACTTTGGGAGGCTGAGGCAGATGGATCACAAGGTCAGGAGTTCGAGACCAGCCTGACTAACAGGGTTTTGGCGAAACCTTGTCTCTACTAAAAATACAAAAATTAGCTGAGCGTGGTGACACACATCTGTTATCCCAGCTACTCAGGAGGCTGAGGTAGTAGAATCGCTTGAACCCAGAATGTGAAGGTTGCAGTGAGTCAAGATAACACCTCTGCACTCCAGCCTGGGTGACAGAGCAAGACTCTATCTCAAAAAAGAAAAGAAAAGAAAAAAGAATTTAGCATATTGCCAGGCTACAGTAACGTCCGTGTGCTGGCTTTGAAAGAAAGAAAAAAAACATTCATATTAAATCTCCTCAATGAGCTTCTTCCTCACTACCTACAGATGCTCAAATTTCTCCCACATAACTTTCAAAAGCTTCCTGTATATCATGTCCCCTCCTAGACTCACCCAAGCTACAGCCTTTTCTCCCCAACCCCTCACAGACAAAACCCAACAGAGAATGGCCTCCACTGACTTTGTCCAGGCCACCTCCTAACTCAAATCTTCATTCCCACTGCAATCTGGTGTCTGCCTCCACCAGTGGATTGAAATCACTCTGGAAAAAGTTGCCAGTGACTTTTTAATTGCTACATCCAATATGTTGTTTGTATTCCTCTTAGCAATCCCTCTGCAGCCTTTAAAACCATAAAAGCCTCTGCAGGCATAGCTTTTGTGGTTGGTGGGAAACTAGTGCCTCCTCACTCTCTGATGGTCACTGTGCTCTCTGGAACTCCTTTCCATGCCCCCACTCCGCAGCTCACCCCTCCACTATTGGTATGCTGCAAGGCTCTTTCTGCAGTTGTCTTCCCTTTCCACACAACACAGACACTATGGAAGATTTCATCAATGCTGGCCTCAACTGTCCTTATCGATACCTCGGAAAAATGCTACACGGGCCTCTCTCCCATGAATCCCAGTCCATTTTGTATATAGTATATTATATATATGCCTACATATAATATATATTACATTCTATATTAATACATATTATATATTAATATAATATATAATCATACATAATACATGGCTATATATCATATATGATTAAGTATTTTATATTTATATATATGTATAGATATATAAATGGCTGCTAGGCACAGCCATTTGAAGCTGAATATAAAGCTGTATAGAGACAACAATGAATCTGAAACTCAACAAGGATAAAAAGGAATCTGTCTCCAAAATCTGCTTCTCCATCCCACCGTCTTGATCCTTAGTCATTCAGTCCATCCACAGTTTAGCTTGCCTCTTTGTGGCCAGCACCGACCAGAGCTAATCCCCAAAGAGCTTACAAGTGCAGGAAATAACAAGTACACAGGTGGTTATTATACCACAGGTCAGGTGCTGCAATAAAGGGAAGCACAGAGCACCACAAAAGCCTTTAGAACAAGAACAGTGGGAGCTACACTTCACCAGGGTAAAGATGGGGAAAGAAGTGAAAAGTGAAAGCATCTCCTACACACCAAACCCACCCTCTACTGCAAGGCCAACATGAGAATCCCAGGAGCCTTCCAGAGCCTACCTTCTTTTACTCTCCACTCCTAAGTAGTGACCTTTCTAGTCAATTCAATATCCCAAGCATCTTTCATATACATTCTCTAGTCTCCATAACAACTATTACTATCCTAAATGACTTCTGACCTCCTTTTCTTGAACTACCCCAATCGCCTTTGCTGATTTTTCCCCGCTTTAGCTCACCACCCTCAATTCTCTTCTATACAGCTACAAAAACATAAAGCAAAAACATAAAGCAAACATAAAACAAAATTGATCATGTTATCCCTCTTTTAAACCCTTCAATAGCTCAATATCATTCCAGTATGAAGCCATGAATCTAGCTCTTGCCTCTTCACCCACCCTTTTGCCCACTTGAAACCTTTGCTTCACTATAAACTACTCAATGTTCTCAAGGAAGCCATGCCATTTCCCTGCTTTGCTGTGCTGTATATAGACATATGTGTCACATGTACGCTGTTACTAAATACCTTCTGTGAGCAAGACATCTGTTAAGTGCATTAATGTTCATTCTCTTAATTAAATCTTGTAAGAACTCCATTGAGATAAAGTGACCATGAATATCCCTATTTCACTAATGACGGAGAATAAAATGCTTGCTCAAGGTCCCAAGTTAGTAGGAGCAAAAGATGGGAAGTGAGCTTAATCTGAGATTCTAACACCCATACTCATAACTGCTTTGCTATGCTTATCCTATCCTCAGTTGTGCCTATCTGGCAAAACTCATCTTTCAGATTTTATCTTACATGTTAACTCCCTTATGAAGCCTTTTCAGGCAACACTCCCCACCAACTGACGACATCATTTGTAAATGCTCTCCTCGCCCACACTGCATACATGTAATCAATCTTCATTATTCAAAGATTCCCTATCTTTACACATTTACCTCCTCACATTTATTTATTTATTTATTTATGAGATGGAGTCTTGCTCTGTCACCCAGGCTGGAGTGCAGTGGCACGATCTCAGCTCACTGCAACCTCCACCTCCCAGGTTCAAGCGATTCTCCTGTCTCAGCCTCCCAAGTAGCTGGGATTACAGGCACATGATGCCATGCCTAGCTAATTTTTTGTATTTTAGTAGAGATGGGGTTTCACCGTGTTGCCCAAGTCGGTCTCAAACTCGTGAGCTCAGGCAATCCACCTGCCTCAGCCTCCCAAAGTGCTAGGATTACAGGCATGAGCCACTGCACCCGGCTAAAATTTATTTATAACCCCAAAATCAGTATTTGTGTCATTTGTATGGTCATTCACAGACATGCACAGAGCAATGATAAATTTGAAATGCCTAATGCACATATTCCCAGCTGAGGCCAAACAAGGCTTTCTTGTTTCAGCTCTCATAATACAAACAAGTGTCCATTCTATAGTCGATTTAGTGCCATGATTTTTGCATTTTTGCACTGTCTGTTGGTGATTTAACTGCTTAAAATGGCCCCCAAGCATAATGCTGAAGTGTTGTCTTGTGTTTCTAAGTACAAGAATACTATGGCTTATAGCTATATGGCTTAAGACAAAAATACATGTTACATAAGGCTGGTTCAGTCATCAGTTACAGTGCTGTTAGCCATGAGTTCAATGTTAATAAATCAACAATTATATACTAAATATGGTGTCTTTAAACAGAAACACACAAAAAAACAAGATTAAGTATTGATGTATTAAGTTGATGAAATGTTCTGTAAACCTGTACTTCCACTAGGAGCAACATTTCAGTATTCACTAGTTCAGTGTTCATGACTTTCTAGAATGTAACTACTGCAAATAATGAAAATCAACTATACCTTGGCCCCCGTAATAAGACCATTCAGAAAAAGCCCCTGACCCAAAGAAGCTTCCCAATCTACAGGGGTGAATTCAGGCAGCCACTCCTACAGACTACAATTGAATAAGCTGGCGCAATCACTCCCCAAGGACTCAGAACTAAAGGGTAGAGACAATGTCATGAGAGACTACAGCAGCCAGTGCCTGATATACATATAAACAGAGAATGAGAAAAGAAAGAGATCAGCGAGAAAAGTAGAGTCAAGAGAATGCAAGGCCCCAAGAAAGATGAAAGAATCAAAGAGACAAGACTGAATCATCATAGCTATGATGCAAATCATGTGATCCATGCCTGAAGAATCTGCGCATTCACCACATGTTCTCACTCATAGGTGGGTGCTGAACAATGAAAACACATGGACACAGGAAAGGGAGCATCACACACTGGGGTCTGTTGGGGGGAAATAGGGGAGGGACAGCGGGGGATGGGGAGATGGGTAGAGAGAGCATGGGGGGAAATGTCAGATATAGGTGATGGGGAGGAAGGCAGCAAATCACACTGCCATGTGTGTACCTATGCAACAATCTTGCATGTCCTTCACATGTACCCCAAAACCTAAAATGCAATTTTAAAATAAATAAAATAAATAAAAAATTAAAATTAAAAAAAGGGACTGCAGTCTAGAAAGCTGAAACCTACATTACAAGAGACATTCCAAAAATGATTAAAGCCTTTTCTCTTTTTTTCTTTTCTTTTTTTTTTTTTTTTTTTTTTTGTGAGAGTTTCACTCTTGTTGCCAAGAGACAGAATTTCACTCTTGTTGCCCAGGCTGGAGTGCAATAGCGTGATCTTGGCTCACTGCAACCTCCACCTCCCGGGTTCAAGCGATTCTCCTGCCTCCACCTCCCAAGTAGCTGGGATTACAGACAGACACCACCACATCTGGCTAATTTTTGCATTTTTTGTAGAAATAAGGTTTTGCCATATTGCCTAGCCTTGTCTTGGACTCTTGAGCTCAAAGTGATCTGCCTGCCTTGGTCTCCCAAAGTGCTGGGAATACAGGTGTGAGCCACGGCACCTGGTCAGTTTCTGTTTTGTTTTTATTGTTATTTTGTTTGTTTGTTTGTTTGTTTAATAAAACAGTAGTATGAGAATTAGGATACTGGAGAAGCAATACGAGCTAAACTCCCTGTAGATTTATACAAATTTCCATCTCTTAACTTTTTACTGTTATAATTCCCACACCTCATTTGAGATTAAAAATAAATTGCCAGGTGCGGTGGCTCACGACTGTAATCCCAGCACTTTGGGAGGCAGAGGCGGGTGGATCATAAGGTCAAGAGATGGAGAGCATCCTGGCCAACATGGTGAAACCCCATCTCTACTAAAAATATAAAAATTAGCTAGGCATGGTGGCACACACCTGTAGTCCCAGCTACTGGGGAAGCTGAGGCAGGAGAATCACTTGAACCTGGGAGGTGGAGGTGGCAGTAAGCCCAGATCACACCACTGCACTCCAGCCTGGCAACAGAGGGAGACTCTGTCTCAAAAATTAAAGAAAAAATAATCTCATCTTTAATGGTGCTTTCCAAAGATTCAACTTAAATTTGATATTCACAGCTCATCTATTTTCATATTTTTATATTAATATTAATATAATTTTTAATTATCTCATAATTGCACAGCTGGCATAAACTGGACTGGAAATACTGTTGACTTGCTGAGTATTCAACTGGTACTTGGATATATTAATAACAGGCATAGCCTACTTAGCCTGTATGTGAGCATCTGTGGTGTTCTTTTTTTTGAGATGGAGTCTCACTGTCACCCAGGCAGGAGTGCAGTGATATGATCTCAGCTCACTGCAACGTCCGCCTCCAGGGTTCGAGCAATTCTCCTGCCTCAGCCTCCAGAGTAGCTGGGACTACAGGTGCATGCCACCACGCCCAGCTAATTTTTTATATTTTTAGTAGTGTTAGCCAGGATGGTCTCGATCTCCTGACCTCGTGATCTGCCCGCTTTGGCCTTCCAAAGTGCTGAGATTATAGGCGTGAGCAACCGTGCCAGGCCAGTGATGTTCTTTAGAGAGAATGTATGGTATCCCTTAACTAGTTAAGATAAGGGATCTATCTATCTACAGTAGGCCAGTAAGATTAAATAGCTGTAGGTGGCCGGCTCATTTGGTTAAATGGCTCAATTAGTAATTAAATTCAGAGCTACAGAATGAATTTTGAGCCATTCAAGTTAATTTCATAAAGACTAAACTAAGAAACAAATTATCAGAAAGGATTATTATCAAAAGGCAAATAGGTTTGAATAAACCTCCATGATTCACATCTGGTATTTGTACAGGTTTCCCACTTGCCATTGTCATCAGTTTATATCTGATAATTGTATCAGTCATGATTCAATTACCCGTAGTAGACACTGCGCTGGTTAACTTAAACAGAAAGGTATTTGATATTGACTAGTGTTAGAGCACTGTTGAAGGTTGCAAGAGCCGGCTTTCATCTGGATCCCCAGGCGTGTCTCCCAGAACATTGTTGAAGCAAGAGCTGTCAAGGGAGCTGTCATTGCTACCACAAATAGAAAACTGAAGAATCAGGGTCCAGGTTCATAGAACCTTCGCTGAGATGTGGGGAGCAGGAAGTTGCTGTTCCAACTGTTTCATGAACACACCATATTAGTTATGATTTGGGGGTCAGGAATTGTGCCACAACTATTTTTTCAGAGCCAAGCTACTTCTGCTAGATCTGCTCCAATACGAAGAATGCCTTACAGGTTTCCACTCTCTCTTCATTCTACTCAGTTCTGAATTCAAGTCTTTCCATACTGAAAGACTTTAATCGGACGTGTGAAGTGGCTCACGCCTATAATCCTAAGACTTTGGGAGGCCGAGGCAGGTGGATCACCTGAGGTCAGGAAATCAAGACCAGCTTGGCCAACATGGTGAAATCTCGTCTCTACCAAAAATAAAAAATATTAGCCAGGCCACTGCACTCCAGTCTGGGCGAATGTGAGACTCTTTCTCATTAAACGCACACATACATACACACACACACACACACACACACACAACCTCCCCCTCAAACTTCCACCTAGATAGATGAATCTCATAAATGTAACATTGTGAGATGGAGTCTTGCTCTGTTACACAGACAGGAGTACAATGGTGCAATCACAGCTCACTGCAACCTCCGCCTCGGGTTCAAGCAACTGTCTTGTCTCAGCCTCCCAAGTAGCTGGTAGTACAAGCGTGAGCCACCACGATGGACTCTAATTTTTGTATTATTAGTAGAAACCGGGTTTCACCATGTTGGCAAGGCTGATGTTGACCTGACCTCAGGTGATCCACCCTCCTCAGCCTCCCAAAGTGCTGGGATTATAGGCATGAACCACCGCCCCGGACTTAGAAAAATTATTTGATAAATCTTTGTATTTAGGTACAGGAAGCAGAGAGTTGTCACTTGAGTGAATGAATTATTTAGTTACAAAGGACTAAAAACCAGGATGGATGGAGTGGCTCATGCCCATAATCCCAGGACTTTAGAAGGCCCAGGTGGGAGGATGGCTTGAGGCCAGAAGTTCAAGACCAGCCTGGGTCACAGACCCTGTCTCTGTAAATATTTTTAAAAATTAAAAGGCTGGAGACTGGGGGCGGTGGCTCACGCCTGTAATCCCAACACTTTGGGAGGCCAGGGCGAGTGGATCACAAGGTCAAGAGATCGAGACCATCCTGGTCAGCATGGTGAAACTCCGTCTCTACTAAAAATACAAAAAATTAGCTGGGCACAGTGGCGCATGCCTGTAATCCCAGCTACTCAGGAGGCTGAGGCAGGAGAATTGCCTGAACCCAGGAGGCGGAGATTGCGGTGAGCCGAGATCGCGCCATTGCACTCCAGCCTGGGTAACAAGAGCGAAACTCCGTCTCAAAAAAAAAAGAAAAAAAAAAAATTAAAAGGCTGGGTGTAGCCAGGCACAGTGGCTCACACCTGTAATCCTAGCACTATGGGAGGCTGAGGTGGGTGGATCACCTGAAGTCAGGAGTTCAAGACCAGCCTGGCCATCATGGTGAAACCCCATCTTTAAAAAAAAAAAAAAAGAAAAGAACAAAAAAGGCTGGGTACAGTGGCTCATGTCTGTAATCCCAGCACTTTGGGAGGCCAAGGTGGGTGGATTGCCTGAGATCAGAAATTCAAGACCACGCTGGCCAACATGGTGAAACCCCCTCTCTACTAAACAAATAAAAACTAGCTGGGCATGGTGGCAGATGCCTGTAATCACAGCTACTACGGAGGCTGAAGCAGGAGAACTGCTTGAACCTAGGAAGTAGACGTTATAGTGAGCCGAGATCTCGCCACTGCACTCCACACTGGGTGACAGAGCAAGACCTGGTCTCAAAAAAACAAAAACAAAAATTAGCCAGGTATGGTGGCAAGCCTGTACCCAGCAGGAGTCTGAGGTAGGAAGATTCCCTGAGCCCAAGAGTTCAAGGCTGCAGTGAGCTATGATTGTGCCACTGCACTCCAGTCTGGAAAAAAGAGTGAGATCCTATCTTTATGGGGGAAAAAAAAGAAAGGCCCAAAAATTTGTATGTTTTGAAGAAAAATGATGAGACTAGTTATCTTGACTGTCAAACCGAAAATTTTCAAGTTAAAATGGTTTGCAACTGGAAACCATTTTAGTTTTCAATTACAAACCATTTTAAATCTAGAGGATGGCTTGTTAAGAATGTTACATTTGATTAGCCAAACATGGTGGAGGCAGGTGGAGGTTGCAGTGAACCAAGATCTCCCCACTGCACTCCAGCCTGGGCAACAGAGCAGGACTCAGTTTAAAAATTTAAAAAAGGCCAGGTACAGTGGCTCTCACCTACAATCCCAGAACTTTGAGAGGCCAAGGCAGGTGGATCATGAGGTCAGGAATTCAAGACCAGCCTGGCCAAGGTGGTGAAAACCTGTCTCTACTAAATATACAAAAAAAATAGACAGACATGGTAGCGGTCACCTGTAATCCCAGCTACTTGGGAGGCTGAGACAGAGAACTGCTTGAACCAGGAAGGCGGAGGTTGCAGTGAGCCAAGATCAAGTCACTGCATTCCAGCCTGGGTGACAGAGGAGACTCTAAAAAAATAATAATTTCAAGGACCTGGGGGCAATAAGGAGAAGAGAGATAACAACTTGTTTGTCACACACAGGTGAAGGGAACAATCTCAAAAATGTAAAACACAGGCACTGAATACTGAAAGAGCTACACCCACTGTAGAAAAGATAAAATGAAGCACATGACATTGTCATTCTAAAAAGGTCTCCCATCAGTCCCTGGAGATGTGCCCAGGCTGAAGCTGAAGGAAGAATGTTTGCATAACTAACAGTTGGGGCAGTTAACATTTAAGTACTTAACACGAATATCAAGAGGTTAGCAAACTACTCAAAATCAGCTTTGAAAAGGTAAAAATCTAGGAGTTACCGAGGTTGTGCTGAGAACTTAAGTAGCAGAAAGGTGTAGAGAGCTTTGGGTGCTTCAGGTTGGCTTCCACCCTGCTGTAGATCAAGACATCAAAAGTATATTAATTAAAAAAATTCTTCCCAGCTAGCTGCCTAAATTGACCAGAATCCAAAGGAAATCAACAACAGCAATAGAGACTAAACAACTGACAACAGATTTCTTCCTCTTTGTTAGAAAGTGAAAACCCTTAAGCAGAACAAATTCTATTGAACGGCTGGGAGAAAAAAAAAAAAGTGATAACCCATTGTTTCCTTACTTGGGGGCAGGGGATGAAAATACATTAGGGTGAGGAATCCTGGCAAAGCTGACAATACAATAAAAACTTCAGAGTCAAATTCAGATACAAACCTAAGTGCTGCAGGAATTCCTGGGGAAAAGACAAGACTACAAATGGGCACTGTAGGAGAAGACTTTAAAGCGTGGGTTTCAGATGGGCCATGAAGATAAATGGGACGTGAGCCAAAGAAAGATGTGCTGAGCTGGACATGGTGGCATGCACCTGTAAAGCCTATAGTTCCAGCTACCCAAAAGGCTGAGGTGGGAAACTCCCTTTAGCCCAGGAGCTCAAGGATTCAGTGATCTCACCACTACACTCTAGCACAGGAGACAGAGTGAGCCCTCTATCTCTAAAAAGAAGGGAAAAGTATGTTATACTACATGGGGTATAAAGAACACACAAAAATAATTTTTAATTGTTCATGTATCAAAAGCAACAATGGGCTGAGCGCGGTGGCTCACACCTGTAATACCTTTTGGGAGGCCGAAGTGGGAGGATCATGAGGTCAAGAGTTAGAGACCAGTCTGGGCAACATGGTGAAACCACATCTCCACTAAAAATACAAAAAAAAATTAGCTGGGCGTGGTGTCGGGCACCTGCAATCCCAGCTCAGCTACTCGGGAGGCTGAGGCAGGAGAATCGCTTGAACCCAGGAGGCAGAGGTTGCAGTGAGCCAAGATTGCCCACTGCACTCCAGCCGGGGCAACAAGAGCAACACTCTGTCTCAAAACAAAAAAAGCAACAATGGTTCTCAGCCAGGGGTGATTTTGTACGCTTGGGAACAATGGCAATGCCTAGAGACATTTTTGTCACAACATGAAGAGTACAAGTGGCATCTAATGGGTAGACGCCAGATATGCTGTTAAACATAGGAAAGTACCCACAACAAATAATTATGAAGCCCCAAAACATCACTAGTGCAACTGTTTAAAAAGCATTTGCTAGGGCCTAGAGAAATTCTAGTGAATGTTCAACAGTAGACCTGTACAATAATGTTCATTGCAGCATTTTTATAAGAGCTAAAAACTGAAAACTCAAAAGTAAATCTATAAGAGAATAAATAAATCACAAGATATTATTTACCCAATGAAATTACACAGCAGTGAAAATGAACAAATCATACCTACTCCCAGAAATATGAATGGATCACCAAGCACGGTGGCTCACATCTGTAATCCCAGCACTTTGGAAGGCCGGGGCAGGCTGATCACTTGAGGTCAGAAGTTCAAGACCAGACTGGCCAAAATGGTAAACGCTCATCTCTACTAAAATTACCTAAATTAGCCGGGCATAGTGGTGCATGCCTATAATCCCAGCTACTCTGGAGGCTGAGACAGGAGAATTGCTTGAGTCTGGGAGGCGGAGGTTGCAGTGAGCAGAGATTGTACCACTGCACTTGCACTCCAGCCTGGGCAACAGAGCAAGACAACATCTCAAAAAAAGAAAATAAATATGGATGAATCTCAGAAAGTCTTGAACTAACCAAATAAGTCCATTTTCACAAATCTAAACAATAAAATTTAATCTACTCTTTAAAGATAAATGCATAAAAAGCAAATACATTTTTTTTTAAAGCAAAGGCATATGGAGCACAAAAATCTGGACACGGGTGCCAAGGAGAGAATATGAATGAGATGGAGGAGAAACACACAGTGATATCTGAGTGAATTCACAGAACTCTACTATGTCTTTTGCAAGCCTCAAGTATTATATAAAACCTAATTTTAAGACAAAACAATCAATATAGGTAATATGTTTCTATAAATATCTGGAAAATTAAAATATACTTTAAATTAACCAAGAAAATGTTTTAATTCTATGTTAAAACTTTTTTTTTCTTTTGAGACAGTTTTATTCTGTCACCCAAGCTGGAGTACAGTGGCCAAGTCTCAGCTCACTGCAACCTCCGCTTCCCAAGTTCAAATGATTCCCCTGCCTTAGCCTCTCAAGTAGCTGGGAACACAGGTGTGTGCCACCACACCCAGCCAATTATTGTATTTTTAGTAGAGACGGGGTCTCACCATGTTGCCCAGGCTGGTCTGAAATGATCTGCCCATCGCTCAAGCGATCCCTCACAAAATGCTGGGATTACAGGCAAGAGCCACCACGCCTGGCCTAAAACTATTCTTTAAGAAGAAATTCTTCTATATGCCAAACAATTACTCTTGAGTTTTTAATCTTGACAATTCTATATGTTTGTATATTACCTAAAGCAAGACAAACCTGCAAGGTGAATGAAGACCCCAACAGAAGACTATAAACTGTTTTTTCATTCTGTTTTGATATATTACTTTAATTTTTGTTTTTTCTTTTTTGAGATGGAGTCTCACTCTGTCACCCAGGCTGGAGTGCAATGGTGAGATCTCAGCTCACTGCAACCTCCACCTCCTGCATTCGAGCAATTCTCCTGCCTCAGCCTCCCAAGTAGTTGGGACTACAGGCGTGAGCCACCACTCCTGGCTAATTTTTGTATTTGTAGTACAGATGGGGTTTCACCATGTTGGCCAGGATGGTCTCCATCTCTTGACCTCGTGATTCGCCCACCTCGGCCTCCCAAAGTGCTGGGATTACAGGAGTGAGCCACCCCGCCCAGCCCATATATTACTTTAATTTAAATGCCTAGGGTGTCTCATCGATAGGCTAAGAAGAAAAAAAAATGCCTAGGATGGCTGGGCATGGTGGCTCACAACTGTAATCCCAGCACTTTAGGAGGCTGAGGCAGGTGATTTCTTGAGGTCAAGAAATCAAAACCAGCCCGACAAATATGGTGAAACTCCATCTCTACTACAAGTACAAAAATTAGCCAGGTGTGGTGGCGTATGCCTGTAGTCCCATCTACTCAGGAGACTGAGACAGGAGAATTGCTTGAACTCAGGAGGTGGAGGTTGCAGTGAGCTGAGATCGTGCCACTGCACTCCAGCCTGGGCAACAGAGCAAGACTCCTCTCATAAATAAATAAATAAAATAAAATAAAGTAAAAGCCTAGGGTTTGGTTATGCATTTGTATCTAAGCCCTTAAAATACAAATAACTTGCCTAGGTCTCTTCACCCAATTTTACTCTATTACACAACCAGTAACACATCTAATACATATTTATACATACTTTTTTTTAGAAAGAGTCTCACTCTGTTGCCCAGGCTGGAGTGCAGTGGTGCCATTTTGGCTCACTGCAACCTCCTCCTCCAGGGTTCAAGCAATTCTCCTGCCTGAGCCACCCAAGAGTAGCTGGGACTAAAAGCATGCACTGCCACACCCAGCTAATGTTTGTATTTTTATGTAAAACAAGATTCCACCATGTTGAGCAAGGCTGGTCTCAAACTCCTAGTCTCAAGTGACCCGCCTGTCTGGGCCTCCCAAAGTGTTAGGATTCAGCATCAGCCTGGCCTATTAATACCTATACAGATTAAACTGACAGATTAAATGAACAATCAAGTGTAGCTCATTTGGTAAAATATCTTTAATTTTATATAATCATAAACTGTAACATCAACAATGACATTAGCATTAAACAAAGTAATTTGTCTAAAGTACCTGCTTCTGTTTCTTAAAAAATGGTAATTTGTGGTATCATCTGCACATTGTGTCCAGGCATAGCCTGTAATCCCAGCACGATGAGGTGGTGAGGCAGGAGGATCACTTAAGCTCAGGAGTTCAAGACCAGCCTGGGCAATATAGGGAGACCCTGTCTCTACAAAAAAATACAAAAATTAGCCAGGTGTGGTAGTCTGTACCTGTAGTCCCAGCTACTCAGGAGGCTGAGGCAGGAGGATAACTTGAGTCTGGGAGGTCGAAGCTGCAGTGAGCCATGATCTCACCACTGCATTCTAGCCTGGGTGACAAGAGTTAGACCTTGTCAAAAAGAAAAAAAAGAAAAAGCCAGGCACAGTGGATCGCATCTGTAATCCTAGCATTTTGGGAGGCCAAGGCAGGTGGATCACCTGAGATCAAGAGTTCGGGAACAGACTGGCCAACATGGTGAAACCCTTTCTCTTCTAAAAATACAAAACTTACCTGGGCATAGTGACAAGCACCTGTAATCCCAGCTACTCGGGAAGTTGAGGCAGGAGAATCGCTTGAACCCGAGGGCCGGAGGTTACAGTGAGCTAAGATCGCACCACTTCACTCCAGCCTGGGCGAAAGAGTGAAACTCCACGTCAAAAATAAATAAATAAATTGAAAAAAAAATCATTTGTACATTATGCAACCAATACCTTTTGATCTGGTAGGAAATCTTGACATAAAGGTACCATTACTGGCAGTGGGGGAGGGGGCAAGAAAATTCACAAACAGCAATAATTCTAATTAAGAAATCTGTTTATCTAGGAAATGGTATTATTTCTTAAAAACAAGTCCTCACCCCGGGTACAGTGGCTCACAACTGTAATCCCAGCACTTTGGGAGGCTGAGGCAAGTGGATCACAAGGTCAGGAGATTGAGACCATCCTGGCTAACACAGTGAAATCCTGTGTCTACTAAAAATACAAAAAATTAGCCAGGCGTGGTGGCGGACACCTGTAATCCCAGCTACTCTGGACGCTGAGGCAGGAGAATCACTTGAACTCGGGAGGCAGAGGTTGCAGTGAGCCGAGATCGCGCCACTGCACTCCAGCCTAGGCGACAGAGTGAGACTCTCTCAAAAACAGAAAAAAAAAAATTCCTCAGATGGCAATGAAGAAAAATGTCATGATGATGTTACAATATGTCAGTGGTACAGAATGCAAACAATGTTAAATCCTGTTTTCAAAGAGAGTAAAAAATCAAGTTATTTCTAAAGTAACATGGGTACTACATTTAATTTAAATGTACCTGATAATAATCACAAGGTGAAGAAAATGTCATCAGAACATGAGGTTTATTTTTAAGAATAAAAAATACCCAATAAAAATGAACAATATTTTCTTTACTGCTGAATTCTCCTTCCGAATCTTTTACTTTACATTAAAGCCAAACATCACTAATCTGAATATCAATAAAATTTCCAAGCTGTAACAAAAATGCTTTTAAAAGTTAAGAAAACTGTTAAAATTACTTTTTAAAACTTGGAAACTTAACATTGTATCCAATGAGGTATTTGTGATCCTGATGAAAAGAAGTTAAAAAATAAAAATTCTGAACAGTTTTCAGTAAATTTGTGCTTAAAAAAAAAAACAAAACTTAATTCTCCATTAATTCCAATTTCTAGGAAAATTATGAAACTATGCTAAAATTTGGGTCCAGACAGGACCAAATATCTATGAATCAATGCCAACAAATATTTCTGCTTGAATAGAAAAAGAGACTGTTCTCCTACGAATATTAATTTGGAAAGCTAACTCATTCACTTTCTAAAGTCTTATTTTTATGTAACTGGATTGACAGAAGGCAGCCAAACAAAGGCATTCGAAAAGTTTCCAAAATTTGCATCTCACAGGATTGTGGGTTCACACTAAAAGCCTGCTGGGCTTGCATTGTCTCCCTGGGGGCCTGGAAAGAGAAGAGGCTTCGTGGCCCCTGCAAGAGCTACCTGAGTCTCCCAGGTAGGTCCCAACCTGCTGTGGCTTCCTTGCAACCACCACCCAGGTTGCCCATTGAGGCCCTTCAGCACTCAACCAGGGCAGCAAGTCCCTCGCCAATACCAGAGGGCACTGCCCCTACACCCACCTGTTGCCTGGACTACCTCTTTCCAGCAATTCTACATTGAAACCTGTGTGACTTTTACGAGTCTATTTAGTCCTATCAGGACTCATGGGAGTCCATGAAAACTACTTATTCTTAGTTTCAAACATAAAAACTAAGCCTTAAAATTTAAATACTTAGAAAACATATTTAAAGACAATTGAATATGCAAAATTTCAATTATTCCTAAAGATTCACAATTGGGTCCGGCGCAGTGGCTCACGACTGCAATCCTAGCACTTTGGGAGGCCGAGGCAAGACGATAACTTGAAATCAGGGGTTGGAGACCAGCCTGGGAAACGTGATGAGACCTCATCTCTTAAAAACAAAAGATTCTTGTTCTCTATGCAGTATAAGACACAAATAATATTTAAAAAAAAAAAAAAAGAAGAAAAAAAGATTCACAATGGCAAAAATCAGATATGGCATCAGCTATATTGGAAAAAAAAAAAGACCCTGAAAAACAACAAACACAATAACCTGACCCTCCTTGCTTTTTTCATTATTAATGAATGCAAAAAACACTGTTTTAGAGAATTATGACTATTTGCACATTTTTTGGTAACTACCTGTCAAAAAAACAATCTTGAGAGAAATGTATTTGCTATATTATCATGCCATGTGCAATATGTGGCACTGAAACTTGCAAAGTATTTGTTGACCATGCATTCCCTCAATCCTGATACCAATACACAGCTTCCTTGACATGCAAATATATTAAAGTATTCTCAATGTCTACAAAATGAAATAGGAAACCATAAATACAAACTGAATAAATTGAAAGCTTGACAAGTTTAATTTTCTCCAAAATCTCAAATATTTAACTAACTTATACTAAAAATAAATACAATCATGATACAAGCACAAAGTAAAATCATAGTCTGTTACTCAACATTTTTCCTTGATTTACAACACATGGTTTGTTTTTGTTTTTGTTTTTGTTTTAAGATGGAGTCTTACTCTGTCACTCAGGCTGGACTGCAGTGGCACCATGTCGGATCACTGCAACCTCCATCCCCTGGGTTCAAGCAATTCTCCTGCCTCAGTCTCCCAAGTGGCTAAGATTACAGGCACCCACCACCATGACTGGCTAATTTTTATATTTTCAGTAGAGATGGGGTTTCACCATGTTGGCCAGGCTGGTCTCAAACTCCTGACCTCAGGTGATCCACCCACCTTGGCCTCTCAAAGTGCTGGGATTACAGACATGAGCCACCATACCTAGGCAACACATGGTTTTAATAAACATATAACCAAACCCTCATTAATGTTCAAAAAATTAAATTCTATCTAGACTACATTTTGTCTGATTAATTCAACATTTTTCCTCGTTGTTAAATAGTAAAACAAATGTCTCCATTGACCCTTTCTTCATGTGCTGCTCTTGAAGCAGAAGGAGGCATTGTCCATCTGTACAAACTCCTTCAATAGCATGATACTGAGAGCTATCCACATTGATAACTTTTTTTTTTTCTGAGATGGAGTCTTGCTCTTGTGGCCCAGGCTGGAGTACAATAACACGATCTCATCTCACTGCAGCTTCCTCCCCTCCTGGGTTCAAGCCATTCTCCTGCCTCAGCCCCACCGAGTAGCTGGGATTACAGGTACCCACCACCAAGCACAACTCATTTTTCTATTTTTTGTAGAGACAGGGTTTCGCCATGTTGGTGGGGCTGGTCTCAAACTCCTGACCTCGTGATACGCCCGCCTCAGCCTCCCTAAGTGCTGCGATTACAGGCGCCCACCACCAAACCCAGCTCATTTTTGTATTTTTAGTTGAGACAGAATTTCACCATGTTGGCGAGGCTGGTCTCAAACTCGTGACCCCGTGATCCGCCCACCTCTGCCTCCCAAAGTGCTGGGATTACAGGCATGAGCCACCAGGCCGGGCCCACTGGCAACTCTTTGAGTACTGACATCTTATTAAAAAGAAACTTTTTATAAAAAAAAGCATTTGCCTGGTTCTTTACTGTGCTTTAACATATGTTACTTTTTTTCATTCTTAAAAGTTATCTGTGATGTTAGCAGGCTGTGATTACTCCCATTTGAGAAATGATGAAACCAAGGCTCAGAAATGGAAATAAATTTTCTAAGGTCAAACAGCAAATAGGTGCAATGAACTGACTGCAAGTTTAGTATCCCAGACCCAGATCCCAAATATAACTGACCTCCTTGCTAGGCTCTCCAGCTACCAAAAAAAGAAAAGAAAAAAGAAAAAGAAAAAATATCACAGCAAAGCCCACTAGATAAGGAACAAATCTCTCCACTAGATGAAGAATTCATATCAGTTTTTAAGAAATGTAAGACACATAATCCCATGTTATTTAAGATGTTCCAGATTGGATGAAAAAAAAATAGCACACTTAGAAATCCTTTCTTAAGAAGCCTAAAATGAGTAACAAAACTTAAAAACAACCCAAGAAAACTGCAAACCAGATTCATTTAAGAGTACTGATGATCCAGGAGTGGCCAACTTGGAAGAAAAAAAAAGAGTATTGATGAAATTTCCTTTTTAAAATGAACAAACTCCAGGCCAGGCATGTGGCTATAATCCCAGCACTTTGGAAGACCTAGGTGGGTGGATCATTTGAGGTCAGGAGCTTGACCAGCCTGGCCAACATGGTGAAACCCCACCTCTACTAAAAATACAAAAATTAGCCAGGCATGGTGGCAGGCGCCTATAATCCCAGCTACTCGGGAGGCTGAGGCAAGAGAATCGCTTGAACCCAGGAGGTGGGGGTTGCAGTGAACCGAGACCACACCATTGCACTCCAGCCTCGGCAACAGAATGAAATTCCATCTCAAAAAAAACAAAAGTTAAATAGATAAGAAACGAAATGAGATAAACTACCTACAAAAAAAAAAAAAGAGCCAGGCAAGGTGGCTCAAACCTGTAATCCCAGCACTTTGGGAGGCTGAGGCGGGTGGATCACATGAAGGCAGGAGTTCCAGACCAGCCTGGCCAACACAGTGAAACCTTGTCTTAAAAAAAAAAAAGAAAGAAAGAAAGAAAAAAGAATCCAACACAAGTTTCTTGAAAAAAAAAAAGAAAAAGAAAAAGGCCAGGCACGGTGGCTCAATCCTGTAATCCCAGCACTTTGGGAGGTCGAGGTAGGCAGACCATGTGAGTCAAGACCAGCCTGGCCAACATGGTGAAACCTCATCTCTAAAAAAAAAAAAGAAGGCAGCAAACCACGCTGCCATGTGCGTACCTATGCAACAATCTTGCACATGTACCCCAAAACCTAAAATGCAATTAAAAAAAAGAGTCTTTTCCTCCCTGGATGTCTAAGGATAGGCTGCCATCATGAAAGACACAGTAACTATTCACACTAGAAAGTTCATGACCAATTGACTACTTCAGAGGAAAAAAAGGGTTATTGATATCCTTCACCCAGGGAAGGCAACAGCGCTTAAGACAGAAATTAGGGAAAAACTAGCCAAAATGTATAAGACCACACTGGATGTCATCTTCATATCTGGATTCAGAATTCATTTTGGTGGTGGCAAGACAAACAGCTTTGGCATGATTTATGATTCCCTGGATTATGCAAAGAAAAATGAACACAAACACAGACTTGCAAGACATGGCCTGTGTGAGAAGAAAAAGACCTCAAGAAAGCAATGAAAGGAATGAAAGAACAGAATGAAGAAAGTCAGGGGGACTGCAAAGGCTAATGTTGGCGTGGGCAAAAAGTGAGCTGGAGATTGGATCACAGCCGAAGGAGTAAAGGTGCTGCAATGATGTTATCTACGGTCGTTGTAGATTTTTCACGAGAAGCTTAATAAACTAAAAACTTTCATGGGGGGGGGGGAAGAAAAGCCTATACTTTCAGTCACCCACTCAAAGGGATACCTGGGACCATTTGAAGAATCTGATGGACTCTCAGAACAGAATAGAAGTAACAATATACTAATGATCAGATAAAGCACGTCCTCAGGACTGGAATTTAAACAAACATTTGGTTTAAAAACAAATGAAAAGATGGAGGTAAAAAGGGAACAAAGACTGGTATGGTGGCTCAAGCCTGTAATCCCAACATTTTGGGAGGCTGAGGCAAGTGGATCACAAGGTCAGGAGATAAAGACCTTCCTGGCCAACATGGGGAAACTCCGTCTCTACTAAAATACAAAAAGTTAGGCAGGCATGGTGGCACACTCCTGTAGCCCCAGCCACTCGGGAGACTGAGGCAGGGAAATCGCTTGAACCCAGGAGGTGGAGATTGCAGTGAGCCGAGACTGTGCCACCGCACTCCAGTCTGGAGACAGAGCAAGACTCCGTCTCAAAAAAAAAAAAAAAAAACGGGGAACCAAATGAAGGAATTTATCTGCTTCTTTAACTTTGCTTAACAGGAGAAAACACTGGGAGAGAAGAATGCTCTGATAAGTAGAGGTGAATGCTCAAGGGTCAGGGAAGCCCAGCAAGTAAAAAAAAAAAAAAATCCTGTTCAACACTACCCATCAGCTGAGGCCCACCTGTCACCAAACAATGTGTGTTCATTCATGTGCTTTTCCAGGGATCAAGACCTTTCTAGAAAGACCCCTAATGTAAACAGGATTGGAAAAAGAACAACAAAAAAAGACCCCTAATGACCAGACACAAGCAATTCAGATCCAGGTTCAAGTTATTCTTGTCAGTTTAATTAGGGAACGACCCAGGAGGTGGAGGCTGTACTGAGCTGAGATGGCACCACTGCACTCCAGCCAGGGCAACAGAGCAAGACTCGTCTCAAAAATAAATAAATAAATAATTATTAGTAACTAAGTTAATAATCTGTTTTTTTTTTAAGTGGATCCCCACTCTGGGTTCAAGCAATTCTCCTGACTCAGCCTCCTGAGAACTGCGATTACAGTGCCACCACACCTAGCTAATTTTTGTATTTTTAGTAGGGATGGGGTTTCACCATGTTGGCCAGGCTGGTCTTGAACTCCTGACATCAAGTGATCCACCTGCCTTGACCTCCTAAAGTGACAGGATTACAGGCTAGAGCCACCCTGCCCAGCCAATAATCTGTATTTTTCTATAATATGCACATTTATCTGTGTTTAATCAAACAAAAAAGCAGTGGCTGGGAGTGGCTCACACCCGTAATCCCAGCACTTTGGGAGGCTGAGGAGGGTAGACCAAGAGGTCAAGATATGGAGAGAGACCATCCTGGCCAACATGGTGAAACCTCATCAACTACAAATACAAAAATTAGCCAGGCATGGTGGTGCACGACTATAGTCCCAGATACTCGGGAGGCTGAGGCAGGAGAATTGCTTGAATCCAAGAGGCAGATGTTGCAATGAGTGGAGATTGCACCAATGCACTCCAGCCTGGCAACAGAATGAGACTCTGTCCCCCACCAAAAACAAGAAAAAGAAAATAAGAGTGGTAAAACGGGTGGTAACGTTTTGGAAACTTTTGTCCCAATTTTATATATTTATGTGTGCTGGGTCATGATGGGTAAGATGTGTTTCCCAATGTGTGTCCTAGTTTTACAGTTTCTTCAATTTTTGCATATATGCAAAAATCATTAATTTGCACAACAAACAATTATTGAACACCTACACTATAGTGCTGATGAGGCATCAGCGTGCTATACAGAACAGAAGGGAATAAAAATACTTGGTCTCTACCCTTGTAGAATTCTTACAGTGTAGAAACAATCAAATAATCACATAAATATATGATTATAAACTGCTAAGTGTTAGGGAAAAATACAGGGAATTAAGATAGATCCTCATTAGGGAAGCTGATTTAGATTGGGGAAGAGAAATGAGTAACAGGTCAGGTTTCTCTGAGGAAGTACATTCAAGTAGAGATAAGAAATCTGTATGAAAAGGAGGAAAATGAGAGGAAAAGTCAGCCAGGCATAAAACAGCACATTCAGGAAGGCTGTATACAATATGAAGAAAAGCCAATGGGTAGAGAGAAAATGTAGAACCATCTAGATAAGACTTGGGCGGGGCTTGGGATAGAAAGAGATACCAATGGAATTTTAAATATCCTGAGGACTAGGAGAATAATCCAACAGGCATTTTTTAAGATCAGGCTGAAAAGAGATTGGAGGGAGGCTGGAGTGAAAGCTAGGTTGATGCACTGGAGGTGGAGACAAGTGGATTGATCCCCACAATATTATTCCTGAAGCAGAAATGACAAGGTGTAGAGATACTTTGGATGTGAAGGCTGAGGAACCATGAAGTGTTGCATAACTCATAATGAAATGAGTGAGCAATGAAATGAGATGAGATCCATGAGAAATCCCAGAGAAGCAAAGCTGAGAAGAAAGATCCGAGTTCCATTTGTTATAGTTAACAAGTAGAGATGCCAAATTAATACCTGGAACTGGATGGAGATATAAAAAAAGAAGTCATTAGCAAAAAGGCTTTAATGACTCATCATTCTGCTCCTTAAATATCCACCCACACTAACATACAAATACAAACCCTGAAGAATCCAGAATAAATTTGACTTTATGCAGTAGCAGTTCATAAATACCATAGTAGCTGAAATACCATGTGTATCTGAACAGTATGCAGAGCAACAGTATAACTAAACATTCACACTCTTAAAATAATCTACTTCCACGAAATCATAGGGAATCAAGTGTCCACTGTGTTCACTGCTATCCACATCTGACAGTATATGGCACATAGTACAAGTTAATCTACTGAAGAAATGTATCCACTACTGTGCAGAATAAATCACCAATCAAAAATAAAACAAATGGCAGGCATGATTGCTCATACCTGTAATCCTAACACTTTGGGAGACTGAGGCAGGAGGATCATGAGGTCAGGAGATAGAGACCATTCTGGCTAACATGTTAGCAGCTGGGATTACACGTGCCTGCCATCATGCCTGGCTAATTTTTGGTATTGTTTTAGTAAGGACTGGGTTTCACAATGTTGGTCAGGCTGGTCTTGAACTCCTGACCTCATGATCTGCCCGCCTCGGCCTCCCAAAGTGCTGGGATTACAGGCATGAGCCACCACGCCAGCATCACTATCAATATTTTTGTTGGAACCTTTCTCCGTGCATGCATGAGGGTAGGGAGGGAAGAGAGATACACAAATAATGGCATGACTGGTTAAGACTATGAAGGAAACTACAGAACGCTGCTATGGCCAGTGTGCAGGACTGAAGTAAGTGACAACTCGGCTAAGCCTTCGTGTTAGAAAATCTCAAGGATGAGACGGAATCAACCAGACAAGGAAGTGCAGTTGGGGTAACAGCCTAGGCAGAGGGAACAACAGCATGGGCAGAGTACCAGGCCCATTCAGGGAACTGGGAAGAAAGATGAGTTTGGTAGTAAGGAGACTGGCTGGGCAAAGTCAAACACAGAACTGAGGATTAGGACTTGTTCCCTAGAGAAAGCAGCCTTGAAGCAGGAACAGGGGGGATAGGCTCCTTAAAGAAACGATTCTGGGCTGGGCGCGGTAGCTCATGCCTGTAATCCTAGCACTTTGGGAAGCCGAGGTGGGTGGATCACATGAGGTCAGGAGTTCAAGACCAGCCTGGCCATTATGGTGAAACCCCATCTTTAAAAAAAAAAAAAAAGAAAGAAAGAAAGAAATGATTCTGACTGCTTGTATGAGGAAAAGATAAGGCCCAGCAAGTGTGGATTTAGAAGACTGTAACTCCCCAAGGGTAGGGAAGATGAGGAAGCAGAGAATCTTTGGGGAGTTGGGGAGTAAAAAAAAACAATGGGCCGGGCATGGTGGCTCACGCCTGTAATCCAAGCACTTTGGAAGCCAAGGCGGGTGGACCACCTGAGGTCGGCCAGCCTGACCAACATAGTGAAACCCCATCTTTTAAAAAAAAAAAAATGACCTAATATTTTTAATCTATATCTTAGGCTCCACAAAATGGTCTAGATTTGTAGGGATAAAAAAGATACAATTACCTTAATTATGATACACCTCCTAACAAATTCGTATCAGAATTAGAGCTTGTGGGCCAGGTACAGTGGCTCGCACCTGTCATTCCAGAACTTTGGGAGGCCAAGGCAGGGGGATCACTTGAGACCAGAAGTTTGAGACTAGCCAGGGCAACACGCTGAGACTCCATCTCTACAAAAAGAAATTATTTTAATCAAAAAAAAAAAAAAAAAAAAAAAAAGAATCTGAGTGACGGCATCAAGAGAAAAAAAAGAAAACAAGAGGTTGGGGAGAAGCATTAAATATTAATATTTGGTTCAGGTACAGTGGCTCATGCCTGTAAACTCAGCACTTTGGGAAGCCGGGGCAGGCGGATCACAAGGTCAGGAGTTTGAGATCAGCCTGGCCAACATAATGAAACTCCATCTCTACTAAAAAATGCAAAAATTAGCCGGGCATGGTATCAGGCACCTGTAATCCCAGCTACTTGGGAGACTGAGGCAGGAGAATTGCTTGAATCCAGAAGGCGTAGGTTGCAATGACCCAAGATCACACCACTGCACTCCAGCCTAAGTGAAAGAACGAAACTCCTCATCAAAACAAAAAATGTATATATATATAAAAATATTTAACAAAAGGGAACATAAATTTTTCAGCAGACATTGAGCTTAGTCAAAGCATAGAATGTACCTATCTTATCACTATATCCCTAATAAATACATAGCAAATAAGTGAATATCAAGAGAATAACCATTAGCAGTATAAAGACTATGCTATCAGGAAGGGATGATCAGGCTGGGCTCAGTGGCTCACGCCTATAATCCTAGCACTTTGGGAGGCTGAGGCATGAGGACTGCTTAAGCCCAGGAGTTTGAGACCAGCCTGGGCAACATGGCAAGACCACAAAAATTAGCCAGGCATGATTAGCCTCCTGTGCTCTGGCTCCTGATCACAGGCAGCAGAGAGGTTGCTGTGAGCCAAGATTGTGCCACTGCTGCACTCCAGCCTGGGCATCAGAGTTAGACTTTGTCTCCAAAAATAAAAAAGGAACAGATGATCTTAATAATGACATCCAGAGGCTGGGCGCGGTGGTTCACGCGTGTAACCCCAGAACTCTGGAAGGCTGAGGTGGGTGGATCACCTGAGGTGAGGCGTTTGAGAACAGCCTGGCTAACATGTTGAAACCCCATCTCTACAAAAATATAAAAATTACCCAGGCATGATGGCGGGTGCCTGTAATCCCAGCTACTGGGTAGGCTGAGGTGGGAGAATTGCTTGCACCTAAGTGGGGGAGGTTGCAGTGAGCTGAATTCATGCCATTGCACTCCAGCCTGAGCAACAGAGCGAGACTCTGTCTTCAAAAAAAAAAAAAAAGGAGAGGAAAACACAGCACTAGCCATAGGATAAAGCCCCACTTTAGAGAACTGAACTTGGTAGTGGAACACGGAAAGGTCAACAGGCCCCTCCAAGGCTTAAGAGAGTATCCCCCAAGACCAACTATCCCTCCTTATGCATGCAGTCTTTCAACAGAAAATTACATTAACCCAGAAATTACATTATATATATATATACCCAAGAGTAAAGAAAACAGATGTCCGGGCGGGGCACGGTGGCTCACGCCTATAATCCCAGCACTTTGGGAGGCAGAGGCGGGTGGATCACGAGGTCAAGAGATCGAGACCATCCTGGTCAACAAGGTGAAACCCTGTCTCTACTAAAAATACAATAATTAGCTGGGCATGGTGGCATGCGCCTGTAATCCCAGCTACTCGGGAGGCTGAGGCAGGAGAATTGCTTGAACCCAGGAGGCGGAGGTTGCGGTGAGCCGAGATCGTGCCATTGCACTCCAGCCTGGGTAACAAGAGCGAAACTCCGTCTCAAAAAAAAAAAAAAAGAAAACAGATGTCCACAGAAAAACTAGTTCACAAATATTCATAGCTGCATTACTCAAACAAAAGCAGATATACCATAAATTCTATCAACTAATGAATAAACAAAACGTGATGTGCCCATAATAGAATATTAGCCATTAAAAGGAATGAAGTGGCTGGGCGTACTGGCTCACGTCTGTAATCCCAGCACTTTGGGAGGCCAAGGCAGGCAGATCACTATGTCAGGAGTTTGAGACCAGTCTGATCAACACAGTGAAACCCCATGTCTATTGAAAATACAAAAATTAGCTGGGCGTGATGGCACGCACCTGTAACCCCAGCTACTCAGGAGGCTGAGGCAGGAAAATCACTTGAACCCAGGAGGTGGAGGTTGCAGTGAGCCAAGATCGCGCCACTGCACTCCAGCCTGGGCGACAGAGTCAAAGTCCGTCTAAAATAAATAAATAAGTAAATAAACGGAATTAAGTACTGATAGGCTGCAACATGGATGAACCCTAAAAAACATGCCAAGCGAGGCCGGGCGCGGTGGCTCAAGCCTGTAATCCCAGCACTTTGGGAGGCCGAGGCGGGTGGATCACGAGGTCAAGAGATCGAGACCATCCTGGTCAACATGGTGAAACCCCGTCTCTACTAATACAAAAAATTAGCTGGGCACGGTGGCGCATGCCTGTAATCCCAGCTACTCAGGAGGCTGAGGCAGGAGAATTGCCTGAACCCAGGAGGCGGAGATTGCGGTGAGCCGAGATCGCGCCATTGCGCTCCAGCCTGGGTATCAAGAGCGAAACTCCGTCTCAAAAAAAAAAAAAAAAAAAAAAAAAACATGCCAAGCAAAAGAAGTCACTCACAAAAGACCACACAGTGTATGACTCCAGGTATATAAAATTTTCTTTTTTCTTTCTTTTTTTTTTTTTTTTAAAGACGGGGTTTCACCATGTTGGTCAGGCTGGTCTTGAACTCCCGACTTCAGGTGATCCGCCCGCCTCGGCCTCCAAAGTTCTTGGATTACAGGCATAAGCCACCATGCCCAGCCTAAAATTTTCAAAATAGGCCGGCCGTGGTGGCTCATCCCAGCACTTTGGGAGGCCAAGGTGGGTCGATCACGAGGTCAGCAGATGGAGACCATTCTGGCCAATCTGGTAAAACCCTGTCTCTACTAAAATGTAAAAATTAGCTGGGCGTGGTTGTGTGCGCCTGTAATCCCAGCTACTCTGGAGGCTGAGGCCAGAGAATCACTTCAATCCAAAAGGCAGAGGTTGCTGTGGGCCGAGATCGCGCCACTGCACTCCAACCTGGCGACAGGGCAAGACTCCGTCTCAAAAAAAAGAAAAAAAATTTATAGAATAGCCAAATCTATTGAGACAGCAGATTAGTGGTTGCCTAGGGATAAAAGGGGAGTATTCAAAAATATACTGTGGTAATGGTTGCACAAGCCTATTCATTTATTTACTAAAACCTATTTTTTATTTATTTTTAATTTTTACTATTTTTTTAAATTTTTTTTCTTATTTGGAGTTTTACTCTGTCCCCCAGGTTGGAGTACAGTGGCCCATCTTGGCTCACTGCAACCTCCACCTCCTGGGTTCAAGAGATTCTCCTGCCTCAGCCTCCCGAACAACTGAGCATTTCAGGCGCCCGCCACCATGCCCAGCTAATTTTTGTATTTTTAATCGAGACGGGTTTTCCCCATGTTGGCCAGGCTGGTCTTGAACTCCTGACCTCAGGTGGTCCACCCGCCTCAGCCTCCCAAAGTGCTGGGATCACAGGCGTGAGCCACGGTGCCCGGCCTGATTTTTAACTTTAGAAAAGCAACTGACTGTTAAAGTCTGTTAATAAAACAAAATAATTAAAGTCTGTCAATAAAACAAGTCTTTGATGTAAACTGTATTGTATTGCCAAGTTTGTGGGTTATGGTAAAGCTTATTTGCAAACTTTTCGTTACACTGAAATTGGGAGAAAAAGGACCTAAAAAATCCCAAACAGCCATGTAATCCGTTCCAAAACAAAGTATGAGGGGGACTGCGCCGAGACCAGCAAGGTAAGAAAACAAGCGATAATCGCAAAGAAGAGACTGCTACCCAGTAAAAATGGACCTTTAAAAATTAAAACCACTAGTTTTCAACCACAACTCTTCGAAATAAGAATATTAGTCACCGTTGCCATAGGAAACAGTAAAGCCAAGTTGCCAGGAATTTAAACATTTTTTTTTAAATACCGCAAATTAAAATGGGTGAAAATAGGGCAAAGTTTAGTGTGAATCTAAGTGGCCGGAACCTACCAGTAACTTTCACCGGGATAAAGGTGACTCTGCTTTTCTAACCTACGCTTCCGAACAGTGCTTATGATAAATCACCTCTCGGGGTTAGTTTATCAAGTACAAAAAAAAAGTTTACCCTCTCTCTTCCGGAAGAAGGAACCTGACAAAACCCCTCTCCGTATCGCCCACAATCAGAGCGAACCAGCGCAGGCTTGCACCGCGCAGCAAGGGTAGCCGAGCATCGACTCCACGCGGAAAGCATCCGAATCCAGCCTGCTGGCTTTTCTGGCCAAGCACGGAGGAAAACCCCAAGCTCCAGCCTGCAATCCCGGCCTGCCTGGCTCCCTCCTCCACGTCCCCACCCCACGCCACGTTCCGTGCCTGGCAGTCCACTCGCCCTGATAAATTCGCATTTATTAAGCACCCGCTGTCTACACCGCATCATGGTTCCTCCAGGCACTGCAGGAAGAAATGCCCCATACCGGGGGAAAGAAACACCAAAAGGACAGCCGCGAGGGTTGAGGACGACCCCGAATGACGGGCTGGCTGCCTGCTGCGACGGGTGGTCTGGAGAGAAGCTTCTACCCTCACCATGCGGGTCATGACACTCCTGGGGAAGGGAGGGCTCCGAGGGGTGCACCAGGCCCGGCCTTCCTGGAGTCAGCCACAGACCGACTAGGGGCGGAAAGAGGTCCCCATCTCCTGACCGCCCGCGCGCTCCTCAGCCCCAAGAAGACGACCCAGACTCCGGATCCCGGGAGAACGGCGAGCTCGGGCACCGAACATCCGTAAGGGCCGGAGCGGGCTGTCACCGGCCCCCGCATCCCTCTCCTGAGGCTGCGGCCGGCCGCTCCCTCACCAAGGTGACAGTCTCAGCAGTCACGAACGGACCGTCTCTACCCCGGCGTCGCTGCTCGCCGGGACGCCCGCACCCAGGTGCCCCATGCGGAGGGGGGCAGTGCCGGGAAGACCTCCTCGGCCCCTCCCCCCGCCACGGCCCCTGGACTCCGGAAAAGCGGTTACCTGGCGCGCGGGTGGGGGCGAGAGCAGGACCCGGAGGAGGAGGATGAGAAGACGACACTGGCCTCCGGCCCAGGGAGATTTAGGAAATTCGGAAGACTTGTTCCGCACTAGGTGACAGCTGTTCGCTGCGCACGCGCACAGGACCCTGGCCGCCTGAGCCGCGCCTCACCCTCCCGTCGAGGGGGTGGGCGGGAGGCAGCTGCGAAGACGCGCGCACCGCCGGCTCTCCCTGAGCGAGGGCGCGCGCGCGCCGTCACGTGACCACTGGGGCCCGCACTTGGTGAGTCACGTGAGCTTACAAACAGCTTAAAGGTGCCCGGCACCTTCTTGCCTTGGGCATAACTTCCGCGGTGTGATTAACTTAGGCTTGCTGGCGCGCATCTTCTTGTTCTCCGGACACAGGCATGTCCCATTCTTTCCGGAGGGGGAAAATACTCAAGCAGAAGGAGAAAACAGGTGCATAGAACCTTGCCCGGAAGCGCCTGCTAGGGTCCCACTGGGCTGGACCTGATGCAGTCCACGCGCCACACGTCCTCCTGGGCCCCTACGCGCACCTATGGCGGCCTCCGACGCGCGGACGTCATCGTGGCGTTGCCAGGGGTGGAGCCTCGGAATGCCTTGGAGAGCCTGGCGAGAAAGCAGGGACTCGCTGCTCTCCGGCGATGACAGCGCTCTATGCAAGTTGAGCCTCCTTCCCACAGTGGGAAATCCCGAATGGGCGAAGAGTGCCCGCGTATCCCAACGCTTTAACAAGTAACTCCGAAGCAGGAGCATTTTTGTCAGCTTCTGGAAGCGAAACTGTCCGGTGTTCGAATCACCTACTCCGAGCACGTCCCGCCCCGCCCAAGTGTGCTCTTAAGATGTGTAGACACATAGGTGGCCCCAGTAGGTATCTCGGGCTGGCGGTCCCTCCTAAACTAGAGCTGACGACAGTTTGGCCTGAATTGAAGTACCTAGAAATGCAGGTGCCTCCAGCGTCGGAGACAGTTAACTTGCTACAACTTGTTGCTTCTCCTCTGTAACTCCGCCTTCCGAGGTGTCAAAAGGAACCAAACAAGACCTTAAGCCCCTGTACTGCCAAATACAGATGGCTGAGCATCAGATGTTTTGCAAAGTTGAATGATATTTTTTTAACTTCCTACAGAGCTCCCAGCTGGGTCCCTTGTGGTGTTTCCTCTAACGTCTTAGCTATGAAAGCCTGGGCATATCTTCACACCAGTGAGCAAAGCTGGGGTGTGTAATATGCTGAATTTTCTGTTATACTGATATCAGCTTTTTAAAAATATATCGACACTGGAGTAATACAAAAAGACAGTTGCAGGTGAAAAAAATTTTATATATATATATATATATATATATATATCTCGACACCACTTAACCACACCCTTGTATTTGTTTCTCACTGGGATGAACATTGTGAGGACACGTGGAATGTGGTTAATTGAGCTAAGGCTAACAGGATTATTGGGTCACTATATTTCTTTTTCTTTTTCTTTTGAGACAGAGTCTTGCTCTGACGGCCAGGCTGGAGCTCAGTGGCACGATCTTGGCTCACTGCAACGTCCGCTTCCCGGGTTCAAGCAATTCTGCCTCAGCCTCCCAAGTAGCTGGGATTACAGGCGCCCGCTACCACGTCCGCCTAATTTTTGAATTTTTAGTAGAGTCATGGTTTCACCATGTTGGTCAGGCTGGTCTCGAACTCCTGACCTCATGATCTGCCCGCCTTGAGCCTCCCAAAGTGCTTGGATTACTGGCATGAGCCACTGCAGCCGGCCACACACACTTCTGAAGTTCCCTAACATATATGCAACTGGGAATTTTCCAAATGTGTGCATGTACTGTCAGGATCCCAACCATCCTTACAAGTAAAATGGATAAGCTAAAATAATAAATATGCAATCTATCATTTATTTAGAATTTACTGTGAGCTAGACACCATCTTAAGAGCTTCACATATATTAACTAAACACTTAAAATAATTCAACAAGGGCCAGGTATGGTGGCTCACGACTGTAATACTAGCACCTTGAGAGGCCAAAGTGATCACAAGGTCAGGAGATCAAGACCATCCTGGTCAACATGGTGAAACCCTGTCTCTACCAAAAATACACAAATTGGCTGGGCATAGTGTTGCATGCCTGCAGTCCCAGCGTCTCAGGAGGGTGAGGCAGGAGAATCACTTGAACCCAGGAGGCGGAGGTTGTGGTGAGCTGAGATCATGCCACTGCGCTCCAGCCTGGTGACAAAGAGATACTCTGACTCAAAAATAAATAAATAAATAAAAAATAAAAAAAGAAATTCCATGAATAGGTACTAGTAATACCTCATTGTTACAGATGTGGAAACTGAAGCATAGAGATTAAGAAATATGGCCACAGTCAAGCAGCTAGTGTCTTTTGGAAGCCATATGCTATATTAAAATAGCAATCTGGTACACCAGAATAAAAAGTCTGGAAACCTGAAATCCATTTTCTTCACAATTTGCAGATGCACAAATGACTTTTCTTTTCTTTTCTTTTTTTTTTTTTTTTGAGACAGAGTTTCACTCTTCTTGCCCAGGCTGGAGTACAGTGGCGCAATCTGGGCTCACCACAGCCTCTGCCTCGCAGGTTCAAGCAATCTCCTGCCTCATTATCCTGAGTAATTGGGATTACAGGCATGCACCACCACACCCAGCTAATTTTGTATTTTTAGTAGAAACAAGTTTTCTCCATGTTGGTCAGGCTGGTCTCTAACTCCCGTTAACTCCCCACCTCAGGTAATCCACCCACCTTGGCCTCCCAAAGTGCTTGGATTACAGCTGTGAGCCACTGCACCCGGCCACAAATAATATTTCTTCACTATTGTGAATTACAGTATCACTTTTTTTTTTTTTTTGAGATGGAGTCTTGCTCTGTCGCCTAGGGTGGAGTGCAGTGGCACAATCTGGGCTCACTGCAACCTCTGCCTCCCAAGTTCAACCAATTCTCTGCCCCAGCCTCCCGAGTAGTTAGGATTACAGGCACCCACCACTATGCTGGGCTAATTTTAGTAAAGACGGGGTTTCACCATCTTGGCCAGGCTGGTTTTGAACTCCTGACCTCGTGATCCAGCACCCTCAGCCTCCTGAAGTGCTGGGATTACAAACTTGAGCCACCACGCCCGGCCAGAATATCACTTTTTTTAACCTGAAGAACTAAAGTGGATATACTAACCTTCCTGACTTCACCGAGCACTTTTAAATTGTAAGGAAGATAATGTAAAATGTAAAAACACTTCAACAGCTGTAAAGCACTGTGTGAATCTATTCAGTGCTTCATAGTCTTGGAAACTGAAGAGAGCCTACTAGAAAATCAACTGGATTCATGGCACTGAGGATAGTGTTGTGTCCCTAATGTATCAAAATACCCCCATATTGTGAATTATAATGAAAACATTTTAGCCATATGGTAAATTTTTTATTTAGATCCAATTTTTTAAACCTCTTTGCCATAATTTAAGGCTGTGTAAGCAATATATAGATTCCTCTTGAAGTTTATATGTAATATGAACTAATGTCCAGATCATCAGATCACCTCAGAGACAATACTTGTATTTATTTACTTATTGATTGATTTTGAAACAGAGTTTTGCTCTGTGGCCCAGGCTGGAGTGCAGTGGTGCCATCTCGGCTCACTGCAGCCTTGACCTCCCATGTTCAAGTAATTCTCGTGCCTCATTCTCCTGAGTAGCTGGGATTACAGGTGTGTGCCATCATGCCTAGCTAATTTTTGTATTTTTTGTAGAGACAGGGTTTTGCCACATTGGCCAGGCTGATCTCTTTTTTTCTTTTTTTTTTTTTATTGGTTCTTAGTTTCTTTGCAGCAGGCTGATCTCAAACTCCTGAGTTCAAGTGATTGGCTTGCCTCTGCCTCCCAAAGTGCTGAGATTACAGATGTGAGCCACCATGCCTGTCCAATACTTTTAACTTTCTTAAAAAAAATATATATATATATATACATATATATATATATATAATGCAGCAAATTTATATACTGCTTTATTTTTTTTTTCCTTTGAGACAGGATCTTGGTTCTGTTGCCCAGACTGAAGTATGATGGCACTATCACAGCTCACTGCAGTCTCCACTTCCCAGGCTCAAGCAATCCTCTCACCTCAGCCTCCCATGTAGCTGGGACTACCAGTGCACACCCCCACACCTGGCTAATTTTTTTATTTTTTTGTAGAGTCAGGGTCTCACTATGTTGTCCAGGCTAGTCTCAAACTCGTGAGCTCAAACGATCCTCCCACCTCAGCCTCCCAAAGTGGTGGGAATACAAGAGTGAGCCACTACCCTGGATATACTTCTAAATGATAGTCTAATTTTGAATATATTGAAGTACATTACACTTTTTACAATTATAAAGAATTGAGCTGGATGCAGTGGCTCACACCTCTAATCTCAGCACGTTGGGAGGCCAAAGCAGGCAGATCACCTAAGGTCAGGAGTTTGAGACCAGCCTAGACGACATGGTGAAACGCTGTCTCTACTAAAACTACAAAATTTAGCTTACTGTGGTGGTAGGTGCTGGTAATCCCTGTTACTTTGGAGGCTGAGGCATGAGAATCGCTTGAATCCAGGAGGCAGAGGTTGCAGTGAACTGGGATCGCACCACTGCACTCTAGCTAGAAGACAAGAGCAAAACTCCATATCAGAAAAAAAAAAGAAAACAAATATAAAGAATTGAATGTTAGTAATACTTAGTGTATTTATATGCTTGTTTTACAGGAATAACAAGAGGTGATTAGTCCATGAGGGCTCTGCCTTCATTAATGAATTAGTGCTTTAATTGCAGGAATGGGTTCATTCCCTTCTCTTTTTTTTTTTTTTTTTTTAAAGACGGGGTTTCACCATGTTGGTCAGGCTGGTCTTGAACTCCCAACCTCAGGTGACCCACCCGCCTTGGCCTCCAAAGTGCTTGGATTACAGGCCTGAGCCACCATGCCCGGCCTCATTCCCTTCTCTTTTGTTCTTTGTCCTCTCACGTGGGATAATGCAGCACAAAGGCCCTCACCTAATACAGCCCCTCAGTCTTGGACTTCCTAGCCTCCAGAACTGTGAGCATAGATCTTGTAAAATATTTTCACATTCTGTAGTTTACCTCCAATTTATTGAATTCACTGATTTTAGTATTTCCCTTTCTCTGTACCTGATTGCTCTGATTTGTCTTTTCTACTCAAATTTTTCCAGAAGGTATTCTGTCTGATCAATGAGCTCAATTTTCAGCTTGCAGTTTTATAATACATTTTCTAGGGGCCTTGACTAACTATAGTGAACAACTATCCTGATCCATCTTCCTTAAGTGTTCTGATTATGCATAGTTGAGATCTCATCACTTAGCTAAAGTTATAAATGGCTTCTCTTTTCTTTAACCAATGTTAATATAGTTTGGGTCCTTGTCATATCCATTCCCTGTTGGGATATATTGTAAAATGCAGCCACATGATCCTTTGCAATATGACTTTGCCCTTCCTAACATCAAGAGATTGGCTATTTCCCCACCTGCTGATTTTTTTTTTTTTTAAGACAGGGTTTCACCATATTGGTCAAGCTGGTCTCGAACTCCTGACCTCAGGTGATCTGCCTGCCTCAGCCTCCCAAAGTGCTGGGATTACAGGCGTGAGCCACTGCGCCCAGCTGCTGATCTTTTTTTTTAAGACAGGGTCTGGGTCTGTTACTCAGTGGTGTGATCTCGGCTCACTGCAACCTCCACCTCCCGGGCTCAAGCCATCTTCCCACCTCAGCCTCCCTAGTAGCTGAGACGACAGGTGCAAACCACCATGCCTGACTAATTTTTGTATTTTTTTGTAGAGATGGGGTTTTGCCATGTTGTCCAAGGTGGTCTTAAACTCTTTAGCTCAAGCGATCCTCCAACCTCGAACTCCCAAAGTGCTGGGATTACAGGTAAGTCACCACACCCAGCCTAGGCTGATTTTTTGACTTGCTTTGATCAACAGAATATGACAGAAATGATGTGATGTGAAGTCCAAAGCAAGACCTTAGGATACATCCCAGTTTCTGCTTTCACCCTTTTATGAGACTTTCATATAAGGAAGTTAGTCTAGCTTAACAGAGGAAGAGAGGTCTCATGAAAAAATAACCCAGGTACCCACCCAGTGGACTGCCAGCACCAGCTGCCAGATGGTTAAGTAAGGTCATCTTTACCTTCAACCCCAACCACGTCCTACTGAATGCAGCCACAAAAGCAAGCCCAGGCAAAACCAGCAGATAACTGTCAGCTAACCCAGAGAATAGGAAAAAATGAAAAACCATTGCTGCTGTAAGCCACTATGTTTTGAGGTTTATAATGCAGTAATAGATAGCAGCTAGAACTGCCTTCCCTTTCACTTTCTGACCTTCATGAGCCCCTGGCTCTCCATTGGCTAATTCAAATAACACAATTTTTTTCTTTTAATTTTTATGTTTTTATTTTATTTTTTTTTTTAGAGACGGGGTCTCGCTATGTTGCCCAGGCTAGAGTGCCGTGGCTATTCAAAGGTGCAATCCCACTACTGATCAGCACAGAGTTTTGACCTGCTCCGTTTCCAACCTGGGCCAGATCAACCCTCCTTAGATAACCTGGTGGTCCCCACTCCCGGAAGGTCATCATATTGATGCCAAACTTAGTGTGGATACCTGACTGGCGTAGCGCACTACAGCCCAGAACTCCTGGGCTCAAGTGATCCTCCCACCTCAGCCTCTGGAGTAGCTGGGACTACAGGCACGTGCCGCCACACCCGGCACAATTTCTTTTCTATTACTTTTTTCCACAGTGTCAATATTAAGAGAATTATTCAAAACTTTAGCATCATAATTTTTACAATCAAGAGATTCTTTCCTCTCCTTTTGGAAACCTCTGATTTACTTTCAGTTGTACCTGAACTTGGTGTTTTTGTTGTTCCAACTTCCTATAACAAGACAGAAGCTATGCTTCACTTTCTCTTCAAGTGCTTCAGCTTCGTGAAGAGATATCTTACCTCTAAAAACTTTCCTGAATTCTTGTTCACTGTTTTAATATGAACTTAAACCTTCCTACAAATTGCCTTACATTTTCTTCTTGGGTTACACCACAGCAAGTTCATTTTCCTATGGCTTTAGGTTACTTTTTTTTTGAGATGGAGTTTCACTCTTGTTGCCCAGGCTGGAGTGCAATGGGGTAATCTAGGCTCACTGCAAACTCCCCCTCCCAGGTTCAAGGGATTTTCATGCCTCAGCCTCCCAAGTAGCTAGGATTACAGGTATGTGCCACCATGCCCTGCTAATTTTGTATTTTTAGTAGAGATGAGATTTCACCATGTTGGTCAGGCTGGTCTCCAACTCCTGACTTTAGATGATCCACCCACCTCTGCCTCCCAAACTGCTGAGATTACAGACATGAGCCACCATTCCTGGCCAGATTACCTTTTTTAATTTTAATTTAATTTAGTTAATTAATTTAATTATTTTTGAGACGGAGTCTGGCTCTGTCTCCAGGCTGGAGTGCAATGGTGTAATCTTGGCTCACTGCAACCTCTGCCTCCCGGATTCAAGTGATTCTCCTGCCTCAGCCTCCCAAGTAGCTGGGATTATAGGCATGAGCTACCCTGCCTGGCTAACTTTTGTATTTTTAGTAGAGATGGAGTTTCACTATGTTCACCGGACTGGTCTGGAACTCCTGACCTCATGATCTGCCGGCTTCAGCCTCCCAAAGTGCTGGATTACAAGCATGAGCCACCACGTCTGGTCTATTTTTTTTATTTTGTATTGTTTGAGATGGAGTTTTGCTCTTGTGGCCCAGGCTGGAGTACAATGGTGCGATCTAGGCTCTCTGCAACCTCCACCTCCTGGGTTCAAGTGATTCTCCTGCCTCAGCGTCCTGAGTAGCTGGGATTACAGGCTAATTTTTGTATTTTTAGTAGAGATGAGGTTTCACTATGTTGGCCAAGCTGGTCTTGAACTCCTGACCTTGTGATCCGCCTTGGCTCGGCCTCCCCAAGTGCTGGGATTACAGGTGTGAGCCACCATGCCCAGCCAACTTTTCTCAGTGTTTTTTTTTTTTTTTTTTTTTTTTTTTAAGAGATGGGGTTTCACCATGTTGGTTAGGCTGGTCTTGAACTCCCGACCTTAGGTGATCCGCCCACCTTGGCCTCCCAAAGTGCTGGGATTACAGGCGTGAGCCACTGCGCCCGGCCTCTTTTCTCAGTTTTAAAATATAAAATGGCTGGCCGGGCACAGTGGCTCATGTGGAGACAGGGCCTCACTCTGTTGCCTGTAATCCCAGCACTCTGGGAGACTGAGGTGGGCAGATCACTGAGGTCAAGAGTTCAAGACCAGCCTAGTCAACGTAGTGAAACCCCATCTCTACTAAAATACAAAAAGTAGGCCGGGCCTGGTGGCCTATGCCTGTAACCCCAGCACTCTGGGAGACCAAGGTGGGCAGATCAACTGAGATTGGGAGTTCAAGACCAACCTGACCAACATGGAAGAACCCCATCTCTACTAAAACTACAAAATTAGCTGGGTGTGGTGGTGCATGCCTCTAATCCCAGCTACTTGGGGGGCTGAGACTGGAGAATCACTTGAACCTGGGAGGCAGAGGTTTCAGTGAGCTGAGATCATCCCACTGCACTCTAGTATAGGCAACAGAATGAGGTGCCGTGGCTCATGCCTGTAATCCGAGCACTCTGAGAGTCTGAGGCAGGTGGATCATGCAGTCAGGAGATTGAGATCATCCTGGCTAACACAGTGAAACTCCATCTCTACTAAAAATACAAAAAATTAGCCAAGCATGGTGGCAGGAGCCTGTAGTCCCAGCTACTTGGGAGGCTGAGGCAAAAGAATCACTTGAACTGGGGAGGTGGAGGTTTCAGTGAGCTAAAATCACACCACTGCACTCCAGCCTGGGCAACAGAGCAAGACTCTGTCTCAAAATAAATAAACAAACAAACAAACAAATAAATATAAAATAAAACACAAAAAGTAGCCGGGCGTGGTGGCAGACGCCTTTAGTTCCAGTTACTGGGGAGGCTGAGGCAGAAGAATCTCTTGAACCCAGGAGGCGAAGGTTGCAGTGAGCCAAGATCACACCACTGCACTCTAGCCTGGGCAACAGAGCGAGACTCTGACCAAAAAAAATGAAATATAATGTAATCTAATCTAATACAATAAATATAACATAACATAGTATGGCAATTTTCTTTTTTTTGAGACCGGGCCTCACTCCGTTGCCCAGGCCGGAGTGCACAGCTCCTCTGTGATCCCTAGCTACAGCAATCCTCCCACCTCAGCCTCCCAAGTAGTTGGGAATACAGGCACACAACAGCACACTGTCTAATTTTTTATTTTTTGTAGAAACAGGGTCTCACCATGTTGCCCAGGCTGGTCTTAAACCACTGGGCTCAAGTGATCCTCCTGCCTTGGCCTCCCAAAGTGCTGATTATACTTGCAAGCCACCCATCCCCAGCCTAAATTTTTCTCAGTTTTAAAATATAACAAATATTAATGGATATACCCACAAAGACTATTTTCAATATTAAGAAGGTCTTAAAACCAGAAAGTTTGAGAACTGTAGGTTTGAGGTAATATCATAATAAAGATTCACTTTTCCCTGACTCTGAATCCTGAGATGCTCTTTTCACTGTAAGTCTCTCCTTGTGGCTCCCTTTCCTTCCATGGGATGTTCGACCCAGAAAATGGGGTTAAAAACTGCTGCTGTGAACATCCCCAGTGCCAGTAGCCAAGGTCTGGGGAGACCCATGGGGTCAAAGGTGAAAGGGCAGAGGAGGAGAGGGACCAGGAGAAGGAGGAGGAAAAATAGGAGGAGGAAGAGGGCTGGCTGTACACCTCCATCCAGTATATCTGCTGGAGGCATGTTTATTATTATTTTTATTTATTTTTTTGACATGGAGTCTCACTCTGTCACCAGTCTGGAGTGCAGTGGCTGTGATCTTGGCTAACTGCAACCTCTATCTCCCAGGTTCAAGCAATTCTCCTGCCTCAGCCTCCCAAGTAGCTGGGACTACAGGTACATCACCATGCTGGGATAATTTTTGTATTTTTAGTAGAGACAGGGTTTCACCATATTGGCCAGGCTGGTCTCGAACTCCTGACCTCATGATCTGCCCATCTCAGCCTCCCAAAGTGTTCTGATTAGAGGTGTGAGCCACTTTGTGATGGAATTTCACTCTTGTTGCCCAGGCTGGAGTGCAATGGGGCAATCTTGGCTCACCGCAACCTCTGCCTCCCCGGTTCAAGCAATTTTCCTGTCTTAGCCTCCCTAGTAGCTGAGATTGCAGGCATGTGCCACCACATCCAGCTAATTTTGTATTTTTTTAGTAGAGACAGGGTTTCTCCATGTTGGTAAGGCTGGTCTCCACCTCCTGATCTCAGGTGATCCACTGGCCTCCAGAGTACTGGGATTATAGGCATGAGCCACCTCATCCAGCAGAGGCATGTTTCTGCAGGGTATTAGCCCCATCTAGCTCTGTCAGTGCCCCAGGAGTCCTCTGCCCTCCCCACCTCCAACCTCTGCCCTGGTGCCTTCTATGGTTCTCTCTACTCTCAGCATCCCAAGGACTCTTTTGCTTCTCCACAACCCTGGAGCATACCAAACCTCCATTAAGGACTATAAAGGCAGCCTTACCTGGCAGAAATTAAGCTGTTGGCTAGGGGTGGTGGCTCATGCCTATAATCCTAGTACACAGGTATGCCAAGGCAGGAGGATTACTTGAGGCCAGGAATTCAAGACCAATCTGGCCAACATAATAGACCCTGTATCTGTTATAAATGGTTTTTTTTTTTAATAATTCAGTTGTTACTAGATTTTCAAGGAGGTCCCAGGTGAATTAGATCCTGAGTTCTTCTATGTTTGGAAATAATTTTTTTCCAAATACTGTTGCTATTGAAGCTCCAGAAATCGGTCGGCCTCCTCACCACCCCACACCTTGGAGGTAACAAAGTTTTGTTATCTGGATGAAGCTGATTTTTTACACAGAACTGGAGAAGGGCTGGACATGGTGTCTCACACCTGTAATCCCAATAATTTGGGAGACCAAGGTGGGAGGATTGCTTGAGCCCAGGAGTTTGACCAGCCTGGGCAGCATAGCAAGACCTTATTTCAAAAAAAAAAAAATGGAGAGGTTTTCACATTAGTCAGTCACTTAGCTGCCAGGTGTCTCCCACCCCAACAAGTTGAATTAACTTGACTAGCTTTGGATCCTATATAGAGAGCAGAAAATCTGTCCCAGGCGCAGTGGCTCACGCCTGTTATCCCAGCACTTTGGGAGGCCAAGGTGGGTGGATTGCTTGAGGCCAGGAGTTCGAGACCAGTCTAGCTAACATGAAGACACCCTCACTCTACTAAAATACAGAAAAGTAACCGGGCTTTGTTGTGCACACCTATAACCCCATCTACTAGGGAGGCTGAGGCAGGAGAATCGCTTGAATCCGGGAGGAGGAAGTTGCTCGCACCACTGGCCGCCAGCCTGGGTAACAGAACGAGACTCCCTCTCAAAAAAAAAAAGAAAAGAAGGCCGGGTGCGGTGGCTCACGCCTGTCATCCTAGCACTTTGGGAGGCAGAGGTGGGTGGATCACCTGAGATCAGGAGCTCAAGTCCAGCCTGGCCATCATGGTGAAACCCCATCTTTAAAAAAATAATAATAATAAGCTAGGCACGGTGGCTCATGCCTGTCATCCTAGCACTTTGGAAGGCTGAGGTGGATGGATCACCTGAGGTCAGGAGTTCAAGACCAGCCTGGCCATGATGGTGAAACCCCATCTTTAAAAAAAAAAAATTATTTAAAAAAAAGAAAACAATTCAGAAAATCTTGTGTTATTCTTTGTTCTAGCTTCTCCTTATTTAATAACAGTTAACAACAATGTAAGGTAACTATGAGACTAAAGATACACACTCTTGATAAGCCTTGTTGCTCATTAACTCAGTAAATGAAAATGTGTCTCGTGCCTGCCTCGTGACCTGAATTGTGCAAGGTGCTGGTTGTAGTTGCGTACAAAGTAGATGTAACTTTGCTTGAACAAAGTGCTTCAGTGATGCCATTGAAAGCGGTAAAGCCCCTACCACTGACAAAGCCATTTCAGTTGACCTAATTTCATTAGCTCTTCTTAAGAGGATTAATTGATTATCTAGCATCTATATTGTTTAATCCCTTGTTTTTTTTTTTTTTTTACTGGTTTGTTTTTTTGAGATGTGTAGTAGTCTCACTCTGTCGCCCAGCCTGGAGAGCAGTGGTGCGATCTCCACTCACTGCAACCTCCACCTCCTGGGTTCAACTGATTCTCCTGCCTCAGCCTCCTGAGTAGCTGGGATTACAGGTGCCCACCACCACACCGGGCTAATTTTTTTTGTATTTTTAGTAGAGACCCGGTTTCACCACATTGGTCAGGCTGGTCTCAAACTCCTGAACTCATGATCTGCCCACCTCAGCCTCCCAAAGTACTGGAATTACAGGTGTGAGCCACTGTGCCCAGCCATTATTTTCACATCGATAATCCTTTGTCAGCACCATTTTTTTCTACAAGGATGTTTCTCGAAAGCCACATTTATGTTTGCTGATTAAGTTTTCTTTTTAGACCTAGACCTAGGTTTTTTTGTTTTTTTTTTTTTGAGACAGAGTTTCGCTCTTGTTACCCAGGCTGGAGTGCAATGGTGTGATCTCTGCTTGCCGCAATCTCCACCTCCTGGGTTCAGGCAATTCTCCTGCCTCAGCCTCCTGAGTAGCTGGGATTATAGGCACACACCACCATGCCCAGCTAATTTTTTGTATTTTTAGTATAGACGGGGCTTCACCATGTTGACCAGGATGGTCTCGATCTCTTGACCTCATGATCCACCCGCCTCTGCCTCCCAAAGTGCTGGGATTACAGGCGTGAGCCACCACGCCCGGCTAGACCTAGGTTTAAACTATGAAAGGGGCCAGGCATGGTATGTGGCCCACCACCTGTAATCCTAGCACTTCGGGAGGCTGGGCGAGGTGGCTCACACCTGTAATCCCAGCACTTTGGGAGGCCGAGGTGGGCGGATCACCTTAAATTAGGAGTTCGGGAACTGCCTGGCCAACATGGTGAAACCCTGTCTCTACTTAAAATACAAAAATTAGCCAGATGTCTGTAATCCCAGCTACTCAGGAGCCTGAGACAGGAGAATCGTTTGAACCCGGGAGGTGGAGGTTGCAGTGAGCTGAGATTGCGCCTCTGCACTCCAGCCTGTGCAACTGATCGAGACTATCTCAAAAGAAAAAAAAAAGATCCTGCACCTTACAAAAATTTTAAAAAGCCTCAGGAATCTGTGAACAATACCAAAGGGCTGACATTCAGGACATCAGAGTTGCAGAAGGAAAGGAGAAAAAGTGCAGTACAAAAAAGAAGTTGAAGAAACAATGGCTAAAAATGTTCTAAATGTTGGCAAAAGACAATAAGTGACATTCATGAAGGCAAGCAGAACCTAAGCAGGAAAAACCCAGAGAGTCTGAACTAACTCTGTTTCAGGGGACTGCTTGATTTAAAAAATAAATCAGGCTGGGCGCGGTGGCTCACGCCTGTAATCCAAGCACTTTGGAGGCCAAGGCAGGTGGATCACCTGAGGTTGGGAGTTCAAGACCAGCCTGACCAACATGGTGAAACCTCGTCTCTACTAAAAATACAAAACTTAGGCTAGGCATGGTGGCTCAAGCCTGTAATCCCAGCACTTTGGGAGGCCGAGGCGGGTGGATCACGAGGTCAAGAGATTGAGACCATCCTGGTCAACAAGGCGAAACCCCGTCTCTACTAAAAAATACAAAAATTAGCTGGGCATGGTGGTGCACGCCTGTAGTCCCAGCTACTCGGGAGGCTGAGGCAGGAGAATTGCTTGAACCTAGGAGGCGGAGGTTGCGGTGAGCCGAGATCACGCCATTGCACTCTAGCCTGGGTAACAAGAGCGAAACTCCGTCTCAAAAAAAAAAAAAAAAAAAAGTGCAGAATAAAAAAAGTTGTCACCAGAAGACAAAAAAAAAAAAAAACTACAAAAAGGAGAGACTTCACCTCAAAATTCAATGAAAATATTCTTCAGGAACAAAGATAAAATAAAGACATACTTAGATAAAAGGAAACTAAAAGAATTTACAAACCTCCTCTGAGTAAATTGCTAAGGAAGTTCAGACATAAGAGAAATTATATCAGAAGGAAGCTAGGAACATAAGAAATGAATGAATAACAATAAAAAGGGTAAATATGGCCAGGCACAGTGGCTCACACCTGTAATCCCAGCGCTTTGGGAGGCCAAGGCGGCGGATCACCTGAGGTCGGGAGTTTGAGACTAGCTTGACCAACATGGAGAAAACCTGTCTTTACTATAAAAAATAAAATTAGCTGAGCGTGGTGGTGCTCACCTGTAATCCCAGCTACTCGGAAGGCTAAGGCAGGAGAATCACTTGAACCTGGGAGGCAGAGGTTGTGGTGAGCTAAGATCTAACAACTACACTCCAGCTTGGGCAACAAGAGCAAAACTCCATCTAAAAATAAATAAATTAATTAAATAATTAAAGTAAAATAAAAAGGGCAAATACCAGATAAATAGAATGTACTATTCTTTTCCTCTTGAGTTTTTAAAAATATATTTTAGGCCAGGTGCAGTGGCTCACGCCTATAATCCCAGCACTTTGGGAGGCCGAGGCAGGTGGATCACGACGTCAAGAGATCGAGACCATCCTGGTCAACAAGGTGAAACCCCGTCTCTACAAAAAATACAAAAATTAGCTGGGCATGGTGGTGCGTGCCTGTAATCCCAGCTACTCAGGAGGCTGAGGCAGGAGAATTGCTTGAACCCAGGAGGTGGAGGTTGCGGTGAGCCGAGATCGCGCCATTGCACTCCAGCCTGGGTAACAAGAGCGAAACTCCGCCTCAAAAAGAAAAAAAAAAAAAAATATATATATATATATATATATATTTTTATAGTTGAAAACAAAAATTAGGGCAGGGGCAGGCGTGGTGGCTGAAGCCTGTAATCCCCACACTTTGGGAGTCTGAGGCAGGCAGATCACCTGAGGTCAGGAGTTTGAGACCAGGCTGATCAACATGGAGAAACACCATGTCTACTAAAAATACAAAAAATTAGCTGGGCATGGTGTTGCATGCCTGTAATCCCAGCTACTCTGGAGGGTGAGGCAGGAGAATAGCTTGAACCCAGGAAGTGGAGGTTGAGGTGAGACAAGATCGTGCCACTGCACTCCAGCCTGGGCAACAAAGAGCGAAACTCCATCTCAAAAAAAAAGAAAACAAAAATTAAGGCAGACAGATCATGAGGTCAGGAGTTCAAGACAAGCCTGGCCAACATAGTGAAACCCCGTTTCTACTAAAAGTACAAAAATTAGCCAGGCATATTAGTGCATGCCGGTAGTCCCAGCTACTCTGGAGGCTGAGGCAGGATACTCGCTCGAACCTGGGAGGCGGATGTTGTGGTGAGCTGAGATCATGTGACTGCACTCTAGCCTGGACAACAGAGAAATACTCCATCTTAAAAAAAAAAAAGAAGTATACTACTGGCTGGATGCAGTGGCTCATGCTTGTAATCCCAGCACTTTGGGAGGCTGAGGCAGGCAAATCACTTGGGGTCAGGAGTTTGAGACCAGTTGGGCCAACATAGTGAAACCCCATCTCTACTAAAAATACAAAATTAGCTGGGCGTGGTGGCACATGCCTGTAATCCACCTACTTGGGAGGCTGAGGCAGAAGAATGGCTTGAACCTGGGAGGCAAATATCACACCATTGCACTCCAGCCTGGGCAACAAGAGCAAAACTCTGTCTCAAAAAAATATATATATATTAGCTATTAGCTGAACGTCGTGGTGAGCACCTGTAATCCTAGCTACTCCAGAGGCTGAAGCAGGAGAATTGCTTGAATCTGGGAGGTGGAGGTTGCAGTGAGCCGAGATCATGCCACTGCACTAGAGCCTGGGCAACAACGCAAGACTCCCCTCAAAAATAAATAAATAAAAATTAATTGATTGATTAATTATGAGATAGCTTATACTTTGCTATTTATTCATTTTTGTTTATTTTAGATATGGGGGTCTTGCTATGTTGCCCAGGCTGGTCTCGAACTCCTGGTGATCTTTCCTTGTTGGCCTCCCAAAGTGCTGGGATTACAGTTGTGAGCCACCCTCCTTCCAGCTGACTTTGCTATTTAAAGGTTTCCAATACTACCATATCATGTTGATCAAAAGCGCTAACTTGCAAAAAAAAAAAAAAACCCTACCTTTTATATCAATATACTTATATCTATCTATCTATCTAAAACTATGAGTAAAACCAAATAGGTAACCAAATTTAACACTGCTTTAATGGATAATGTTATTTGATGCTGAAACGTTTTAATCCTGGTGTCCATGAGAGAAGCCTTAGCATTAACTACAGGATTGTGTCCAGTGATGTGTCATTTTACAAAGCCCACACTAGATGGCAGATTTCAAATAGGATTTTCTGGGTCACAAATTAGGAAAAAATGGCCAGTCGAGGTGGCTTTCGCCTGTGATCCCAGCACTTTAGGAAGCCCAGGGGTGATCCACCCTGATCATCTGAGGTTAGGAGTTCAAAACCAGCCTTGGCAACATGGTGAAACCTCGTCTCTACTAAAAATACAAAACTTAGGCTAGGCATGGTGGCTCAAGCCTGTAATCCCAGCACTTTGGGAGGCCAAGGTGGGCAGATAGCCTGAGGTCGACTTCAAGACCAGTCTGACCAACACGATGAAACCCCTGTCTTAAAATAAAATAAAATAAAATAAAATAAAATAAAAACACAAAACTTAGATTGGCATTGTTGTGGGCTTCTGTAATCCCAGCCACTCAGAAGGCTGAGACAGAATTGTTTGAATCCAGGAGGTGGAGGTAGCAGTGAGTAGAGATCACACCACCGCACTCCAGCTCAGGTGATGGAGTGAGACTTTGTCTCAAAATTAATAATAATAATTAGGGAAAATTTATATATATATACACACACACACAAAGGAAAAAATCCAGGTGTGGAGGCTTACTCCTGTAATCCCAGCACTTTGGGAGGCTGAGGTGGGAGAACAGATTGATTCCAGGAGTTCGAGACCAGCCTGGGCAACGTGGGGAAATCCCATCTCTACAAAAATATAAAAATTAGCTGGGCAGCAGGTCATGGTGGCTCACACCTGTAATTCCAGCACTCTGGCAAATCACCTGATGTCAGGATTTGGAGACCAGCCTGGCCATCATGTGAAACTCTGTCTCTACTAAAAAAAAAAAAAAAAAAAAAAAAATTAGCCAGGTGTGGTGGTGTGGGACTATAATCCCACTTATTAGGACGCTGAAGCAGGAGAATTGCTTGAACTGAAATCGTGCCACAGCACTCAAGCCTGGGCAACAGAGTGAGACTCTGTCTCAAAAATAAATAAATGAGTTAATTAACTGGGTGTGGTGGAGCCCACCTGTGGTCCTAGTTACTCTGGGATGCAGGAGGATCACCTGAGCCTTCGGAGGTCAAGGCTGCAGCAAGCTGTGATCTCACATTGCCCTCTAGCTTGGGCAACAGAGTGAGGACCTGTCTCAAATATAAATTAATTTAAAAATTTTTAAAAGTAAAGAATAAAAATGAAAATATCAAATAAATAATTAGTATTTTTTCTTTTTTAGATTTTTAATATTTTTCTTTTTTCTTTTTGTTAAACTCTGATTTTATGCTCAGGGTACATGTGCAGGTTTATTATATAGGCAAATTGCATGTCACAGGGGTTTGGTGTATGGATATATATTTTGTCACCTAGGTATTAAGCATCGCACCTAATAGGTGGTTTTTTAATCGTATCCCCCCTCGCCCTCATGTAGACCCTAGTATCTGTTGTTCCCTTCTTTGTGTCCATGTGTACCCAATGTTTAGCTCCCACTTATAAGTGAGAAAATGCAGTATTTGGTTGTCTGTTCCTGCATTAGTTTACTTAGGATAATGGCCTCCTGCTCCATTTTAGTTGCTGCAAATTATGTTATCTCTTTTTTTTTTTTTTTTTTTTTTTTTTTTTGAGACGGAGTTTCGCTCTTGTTACCCAGGCTGGAGTGCAATGGCGCGATCTCGGCTCACCGCAACCTCCGCCTCCTGGGTTCAGGCAATTCTCCTGCCTCAGCCTCCTGAGTAGCTGGGATTACAGGCACGCGCCACCGTGCCCAGCTAATTTTTTGTATTAGTAGAGACGGGGTTTCACGATGTTGACCAGGATGGTCTCAATCTCTTGACCTCATGATCCGCCCACCTCGGCCTCTCAAAGTGCTGGGATTACAGGCGTGAGCCACTGTGCCCGGCGCCACTTTTTTTTGAAACAAAAGGTCTCATATTTATTACTGAACCTAGCCTACTAGTGCACAGCACATAAACACAGAGAAAAAATATATTCCCAACAAAACGTGCAACTGTCCAGATAGTGGTGGCATTTTCTGGTGGTGACATTACCAGCTTGATATGGTAAGGTGGTCATGACTTTGATAGAGCATAAATATGTGTGCCATCTCATGTGCACTTCCTTAAAGACCCAGCTTGGCTCTTCTCCAGTGTTTCCTTTTGGAGTCATACTTGATTTTGTTACCAGTTTTTATCCAGATCCACTGGGGAATGGGACAATTTTGCTTTTGTATCTTGGCCAAGAAATGCTTAATTCTGAAAGTCTTGTGAGAAGACATGGCAAGAAGAGAAGTCAAGCACACACTGAGAGAGGCACTTGTCTTGCCACTTTTTTTTTTTTTTTTTTTTTGAGACATAGTTTTACTCTTGTCGCCTGGGCTGGAGTGCAGTCATGCAATCTCGGTTCACTGCAACCTCTACCTCTTGGGTTCAAGTGATTTTCCTGCCTCAGCCTCCCAAGTAGCTGGAATTACAGTCATGTGCCACCATGCCTGGCTAATTACTGTATTTTTAGTAGAGATGGGGTTTCACCATGTTGGCCAGGCTGGTCTTGAACTCCTAACCTCAGGCAATCCACCTGCTTTGGCTTCCAAAAGTGCTGGGATTATAGGTACTAGCCACTGCACCTGAGCTGTCTTGCCACTCTTAATATACACATGAGAGGCCCTACGATAACTTCTGGAAGTCTGGGACTCCTTGGGAAAGACAGAAGGCACAGTAGACCCCATTTTGGAAGAAAACCTGTTTTCCTCATGAAATCCCAGGAATTAAAAGCAGATAGATTCCACTCAAAATCTAAGGCTTTTTTCTGTTTTGCATTGTGTCATCTAATGTTTTTGACTTTTGGGGCTATCAGAAATTGCTTCACATTATGAGAAAACTTTGATGTATAATAACTATGTAGGACATATCCTTTTGGGAATGGCTAATGGCAGTTATGGGGAAATACTCAGCTTTGCATGTTTTGATCAGAGAAGCATGCTCTTGGCCACCTAGGAAGTATAAAGATGTTCCCCCACCACACATACTGAGAGATAGGACTCCCATGGAGATTGGCTGATTCCCTGTTTTTGAAATCCAGGATCTGGTATAAAAATGGGATTCTTAGTTTTGGGGATCTATTTTTCTCTTTCAGCTGTGCTTGCTTATTTGGCCCTATAAACTACATGTTTTCTTAGCCAAGTTTCTTGAAGGACTCCACCCTGAGGCCGGTAACCCAATTAAGAAACTGGCAAGGTGAGGTGGCTCAAGCCTGAAATCCCAGCACTTTGAGAGGCCAAGGTAGGTGGATCACCTGAGGTTGGGAGTTTGAGATCAGTCTGAGCAACATGGAGAAACCCCATCTCTACTAAAAATACAAAATTAACTGAGCATGGTATTCCATACCTGTAATCCCTGCTACTCGGGAGGCTGAAGTGGGAGAATTGCTTGAACCCAGGAGATAACGTCATTGCACTCTAGTCTGGGTAACAAGAACGAAACTCCATCTCAAAAAAAAAAAAAAAAAAAAAAAAAAAAAGCCCAGGCTTGGTGGTTCATGCTTGTAATCCCAGCACTTTGGGAGGCTGAGGCAGGTGGATCACCTGAGGTCAGGAGTTTGAGACCAGTCTGACCAACATAGCAAAACCCCTTCTCTATTAAATTTACAAAAAATTTGCCAGGTGTGGTGGCAGGAGCCTGTAATCCCAGCTACTTGGGAGGCTGAGGCAGGAGAATTGCTTGAACCCAGGAGGTGGAGGTTGCAGTGAACCGAGATCATGCCACTGCACTCCAGCCTGGGCCACAAGAACGAAACAAACAAAAAAAGCCAGCGCGGTGGCTCACGCCTGTAGTCCCAGCTGTTTGGGAGGCTGAGGCGGGCAGATCATGAGGTCAGGAGTTCAAGATCAGCCTGACTAATATGATGAAACCCCATCTCTACTATAAATACAAAAATTAGCTGGGCATGGTGGCACATGCCTGTAGTCCCAGCTACCTGGGAGGCCGAGGCAGGAGAATCCCTTAAACCTGGAAGGCAGAGGTTGCTGTGGGCCTAGATTTCGCCACTGCACTCCAGCCTGGGTGACAGAGTGAGACTCTGTCTCAAAAAAAAAAAAAAGGTAAATTTTTATCTAGTTTAAAGGGTTAAAGTTTTTTTTTTTTTTTTTTTTTTTTTTTTTGAGACGGATTTTCGCTCGTTACCCAGGTTGGAGTGCCATGGCGCGATCTCGGCTCACCACAACCTCTGCCTCCTGGGTTCAGGCAATTCTCTTGCTTCAGCTTCCTGAGTAGCTGGGATTACAGGCACACGCCACCATGCCGAGCTAATTTTTCGTATTTTTAGTAGAGACGGGGTTTCACCATGTTGACCAGGACGGTCTCGATCTCTTAACCTCGTGATCCACCCACCTCGGCCTCCCAAAGTGCTGGGATTACAGGCGTGAGCCACCGTGCCCAGCAATAATTTTTTTTTAAATGAAAGCAGGTTTATTAGCAAAGTAAGGTAACAAAATCAAGAATGTTTTTATTGCTTTTTTTTATTGAGATGCTTATTGCTTACTGAGATTTTATTGCTTATTTTTATTATTATTTTTTTTATTGGCCTCTCAAAGTGCTGGGATTACAGGTGTGACCCACCGTACCCGGCCCACATTAGATTTTTTAAAACAAGAGGCAGAGGGAGATTTGACTCCAGAAGAGGAAGTTGGTGTTGTTTGTGATGATGGAAGCAGGAGATTGAAACAATGTGAGGAAGGTGTGATGGGCCAAGGAATGAGGACAGCCTCCAGAAACTGGAAAAGGCAAGGAAAGGGATGCTATCCAAGAGCCTCTGGAGGGAGTGCCATCCTGCCAACACCTTGATTTTGGCCCACTGAAACCCATTTTGGACTTCTTTCAGAACTGCAAGACAATAAAGTTATGTTTAAGTCACCAAATTTGTAACAGTGGCAATAAGAAATACACCCAGGTTACTTCTTTCTTGAATATACCATTTCTATTAAAGAATGCATGCTTGCTAAGCATTACCTCCTTTGCTGATGTTTTAAATTTTTTTTTTAATGTTTTCATTTTTGATCCATCCAAGAATGGACATGTCAGGCCAGGCGCGGTGGCTCACTCCTGTAATCCCAGCACTTTGGGAGGCCAAGGCAGACCAATCACCTGAGGTCAGGAGTTCAAGACCAGCCTGGTCAACATGATGACACCCTATCTCTACTAAAAATACAAAAATTAGCCAGGTGTGGTGGCACATACCTGTAATTGCAGCTACTTGAGAGGCTGAGGCAGGAGAATCCCTTAATCCTGGGAGGCAGAGGTTGCAGTGAGCCAAGATCGAGCCACTGCACTCCAGCCTGAGTGACAGAGCAAGACTCTGTCTCAAAAAAAAAAAAAAAAAAAATGGACATGTATATAACAATACCTGTTGATGCTTAGTTAGCTTCTAAGTGTCCAAAAGCGCTCACTAACAAGCCAATAATTGCTGCTTAACTGGAGTATACCAGGCAGAGGTGTCAGGCAAATGCTGTGCCCAAAAGCCTGTATGGTACTTACTGCATAGTGCCACAGGCTCCAGTCAGCCTAACTGTCAGTCACTGTCACTTGTAGCTCAAAAGGCTCATTAGAACTGTTCCAAATGAGAGGTCAGTCTGTACAGCCTACTGGGTAGTTTCCTTAAGCACTCCTCTTCCTTCTAGTTCCTTCATGAGTATAGTGATATCATCCCCTCTCCTCCCTTTCCCCTGGCATCTTGTACTGTTTTACTAGTAAGAAGGTGGGCTCTTAATTGCATATTCATCCCCCCAATCACATTTTAATTATGGCATTTCCCCACTGGGAACATTCCTTACAATCAAAAGAAGTGTTATACATACTTAACACTTCTGTTCCCACAATATATTCAGCAGTATCAGTTACAACCATTTGGGTATGTTAACTGTTCACTGAAAAAAACATAATACAGTAAGTTTCAAGGGCCACAATGGTATGGCCTCTTCTACCACAGACAAACATATCAATTTTGGCAGGAGTTGGAAATCTGGCAGGTCATGGTAGCTTCATCAGAAACATGCAGTCCTTTTCTTTGTAAGAGGCATCATTCTTTGAGGGCTTCGGTGTAGCAAATCTATCCACATAGTCCCCAATTTTTTTTGTTTTGTTTTTTAGTTTTTATTTTATTTTATTTTTTTGAGACATAGTCTCACTCTGTCCCCCAGGCTGGAGTGCAGTGGGGTGATCTCGGCTCACAGCAACCTCTGCCTCCCGAGTTCAAGCGATTCATCTGCCTCAGCCTCCTTAGTGGCTAGGCATGGTTCATACCTGTAATCCCAACACTCTGGGTGGCCCAGACAGGCAGACTGATTGAGGCCAGGAGTTCGAGACCAGCCTGGCCAACACAGCAAAACCCTGTCTCTACTAAAAATACAAAAATTAGTCAGGCGTGGTGGCACAGGCCTGTGGTCCCAGCTACTCGGGAGGCTGAGGCACAAGAATCTCTTGAACCTGGGAGGTGAAGATTGCAGTGAGCCGAGATCTTGCCACTGTATTCTGTCGTGGTCGAGAGACAGAGAGATTCTGTCTCAAAAAATAAAAAATAAAAAAATTGTCCAGGCACGGTGGTTCATGCTTGTAATCCCAGCACTTTGGGAGGCTGAGATGAGGGATGACGAGGTCAGGAGTTCAAGACCAGCTTGGCCGACACAGTGAAACCCCAGCTCTACTAAAAGTACAAAAATTAGCTTGGCATGGTGATGGGCGCCTGTAGTCCCAGCTACTTGGGAGGCTGAGGCAGGAGAATCACTTGAACCCGGGAGGCAGAGATTGCAGTGAGCCAAGATTGTGCCACTGCACTCCAGCCTGGGCGACAGAGCTAGACTCAGTCTCAAAAAAACCTTTTTTTAATTTAATTTAAATTTAGGCCAGGCACGGTGGCTCACGCCTGTAATCCCAACACTTTGGGAGGCTGAGGTGGGCAGATCACAAGGTCAGGAGGTCGAGACTAGCCTAGCCAACACAGTGAAACCCCATCTCCACTAAAAAAAATACAAAAATCAGCCAGGCATGGTGGTGTGAGCCTGTAATCCCAGCTGCTAGGGAAGCTTAGGCAGGAGAATTGCTTGAACCCGGGAGGCAGAGGTTGCAGTGAGCCAAGATCGTGCCACTGCACTCCAGCCTGGGTGACAGCAAGACTCCATCTCAAAAAATGAAATAAAATTTAAAAATAAAAAATAGCCGGGCGTGATGGCTCATGCCTGTAATCTAAGCACTTTGGAGGCCAAGACGGGTGGATCACCTGAGGTCGGGAGTTCAAGACCAGGCTGACCAACATGGTGAAACCTTATCTCTAAAAAAATAAAAATAAAATAAAAAATAAGCCAGATGTGGTGGCATGCAGTGGTAATTCTAGCTACTTGGAAGACTGGGGTGGGAGAATCATTTGAGCCTGGGACGTTGAGGCTGTAGTGAAGTGTGATTGCACCACTGCCCTCTAGCCTGGGCAACAGAGACCTTGATTCTAAAAGAATGATTAAAAAAATATCATTGCTTTCAGTGTGACAGAACCACCAACTCTGCAGAAAGTGCCCTGGATTATGTTCGGAGCAGCATTCACCTGAAGCTGCATCTTCAGTCATCTTCCAGGGCCGCCCATAGTGCTTCACCAAACATCTTTTAGCCTCTTCCATATGAATCAAGACAATCCAACTATTCGACAACCTTCAGGTCACAGACCATCATGTCAGCCATCTGTGAAGTGAGGGGCTTGTGTTTGTCCTTGGTTAAGTTTCTCAGTAGTACAGGGTTACACTTCTGAGATCAATTTTTGTTCCAAGAAACAATGAGTTTTCAAAATGGTGAATTATCTTGGGTACCCACTTTTCACATTTTCAAATAGAAGACCACAAGAAGATAAACCATAAATATTAATACATCTGGCAGTACCTGGTGGCTCACGCCTGTAATCTTAGCACTTTGGGAGGCCAAGGCAGGCAGACTGCCTGAGGTTGGGAGTTCGAGACCAGCCTGGCCAGCATGGTGAAACCCCATCTTGACTAAAAATACAAAAATTAGCTAGGAGCTGGGCGCAGTGGCTCACACCTGTAATCCAAGCACTTCGGAGGCCAAGGCGGGTGGATCACCTGAAGTTGGGTGTTCAAGACCAGCCTGACCAACATGGTGAAACCCCGTCTTAAAAAAAAAAAAAAATTAGCTGGGAATGCTGGCAGGCACCTGTAATCCCAGCTACTTGAGAAGCTAAGGCAGGAAAATCGCTTGAACCTGGGAGGCGGAGGTTGAAGTGAGCTGAGATCGTGCCACTACACTCCAGTCTGGGCAACAGAGCAAGACTCTGTCTCAAAAAAACCCGGAAAAAAAACCAGTAATATATCTGATTGTATCATCTGATTGGGTCATTCTGTCATAATCTTTTTGCCTTACAAGACTGAAGAGTGCAAGATTATATGGCTGTCACCAATAACTGTGACTGCATAGTTGTCAAAAATCACTGGCACATCTGTTAGGACAAACTGTTGGTAATGAAAAATAAGAAAAAAGGACCAGTGCAGTGGCTCATGCCTGTAATCCCAGCACTTTGGGAGGCAGAGATGGGTGGATCACCTGAAGTCATGAGTTTGAGACCAGCATGGCCAACATGGTGAAACTCCGTCTATACTAAAAATACAAAAATTAGCTGGGTGTGGTGGTACATGTCTGTAATCCCAGTTTCTCGACAGGCTGAAGCAGCAGAATTGCTTGGACCCAGGAGTTGGAGGTTGCGCGCCATTGCACTCCAGCCTGGGTGACAAGAGCGTAACTCCATCTCAAAATAAATAAATAGATAAGAAAAAATAAAAAATAACCTGCCATGTAGGCAGGTTGGTCTCGAACTCCTGGCTTCATATGATCCGCCCACCTCAGCCTCCCAAAGTGCTGGGATGACTGGCATGAGCCACCTCGCCTGGCCTCTTTTACATATTTAAATAGTACCTCCCCCCAATTTATGTAGACTCAGGATAATATAATGAATAAGATTGATTTAATAATTGAACTTAGTACCCTACAAATAAAAGGTACTCATTTCTTTGCCAGAGCCCATCAAACATTTATAAAAATTGATCATATAATAGGCCACAAAGAAAAACTCAATAGAACCCCAAAGCAGATATAGTGAGAGCCTCATTCTTTAACCACAGCGCAATTAAGCTAGAAATTATTAACAAAAGTTTAAATTAAAAAGCCAACCATCTGAAAATTAAAAACCACTTTTGTAAATAACTTTAAATAAAACCTACATGACAAACTGTAACACTGTAAATGCCACATATCCAAACATATGGGAAAGTGGTTAAAATGTTACAAGGAAGAAATTCATAGCTCAATGTTATAAATTCCTTAAATAAGTAATTATGAAAGTCAATAAATTAAGTTTCAACTTGAGAAATTAGAAAAAAGAACAAAATAAAGCTAAGGAAAGGAGAAAGAAGGACTCGATAAAGATAAAAAGAAGAATCTAATATATTAGAAAAGAGAAAAACGATAGAAACAAAAATAATTATATAACTTGGTGTTTTGAGAGTCTAATAAATTACGTAAGCTTCTAGCAGCTCCAAAGAAAATAAGCAGAGAGAAACAAATGCACAACAATAAAGGCGAAAAAGGAAATTCTAAAAATTAAATTATAGTAAGTAAAGTTATAATAATAAATGTGGGAATGTGAATATATATATAATATATATATGTATTTTTTTTGAGACGGAGTCTCATTCTGTCACCCAGACTGGAGGGCAATGGCACAGTCTCGGCTCACTGCAACTTCCACTTCCCGGATTCAAGCGATTCTCCTGCCTCAGCTTCCTGAGTAGCTGGGATTACAGGCGTGTGCCACCATGCTCAGCTAATTTTTGCATTTTTAGTAGGGATGGGGCTTTCATCATGTTGGTCAGGCTGGTCTCAAGCTCCTGACCTTGTGATCCACCCACCTCAGCCTCCCAAAGTGATGGGATAAATAGATATTTTAATAGGAAAATATGTATAAGCAAAACTGATGGCACAAGTAGGAGAAAACCGAAACAAACAAACAAAACAGAACAAAAAAAACAACATATTACTGCAGGATAAATTGGAAAGGCAGGGCTGGGTGCTGTGGCTCATGCCACTCAATCACTCAAAGAGTAGGGATTACAATCCCTACACTTTGAGAGGCCAAGGTGGGAGGATCCCTTGAGTCCACGAGTTCAAGACCAACCTAGGCAACATAGTGAGATCCCATTTCTACAAAAAATGAACAAAATAAGCCAGATGTGATGGCGCTCACCTACAGTCCCAGCTACTCTGGAGCTGAGATGGGAGAATTGCTTGAGCCCAGGAGGTCCAGGCTGCAGTGAGTTAAGACTGCACCACTGCACTCCAGCCTGGACAGCCTGGGTAACAGAGTGAGATGCTCTCAAACTAAAATAAATTTTGTAAAAAGAAAATGTAGGGGTCGGGCGCGGTAGCTCACGCCTGTAATCCCAGCACTTTGGGAGGCCGAGGCGGGTGGATCACGAGGTCAAGAGATCGAGACCATCCTGGTCAACATGGTGAAACCCCATCTCTATTAAAAATGCAAAAAATTAGCTGGGCATGGTGGCGCGTGCCTGTAATCCCAGCTACTCAGGAGGCTGAGGCAGGAGAATTGCCTCAACCCAGGAGGCGGAGGTTGCAGTGAGCCGAGATCGTGCCATTGCACTCCAGCCTGGGTAACAAGAGCGAAACTCCGTCTCCAAAAAAAAAAAAGAAAAGAAAAGAAAAGAAAATGTAGAGAAAGATCTCTTTCTGAGACTTCCTGGAGAAGTGTTGGGTCCTGACACTTTTACTAGTAAGTTCTTTCAAATATTCTGTTTTGGGACACAGGAAAGATGGAAAGCCTCCCCAACCATCTTAAGAATGTAGTAGCTGGGCGTTAGTGGCTCATGCCTGTAATCCCAGCACTTTGGGAGGCTGAGGTGTGTGGATCACCTGAGGTCAGGAGTTCCAGATCAGCCTGGGCAACTTGGTGAAACCCCATTTCTACCTAAAAAAATACAAAAGTAGCCGGGTGTGGTGGCAGGCACCTTTGATTCCAGCTACTTGGGAGGCTGAGGCAGGAGAATCACTTGAACCTCGGAGGTGGAGGTTGCAGTGAGCTGAGGTTGTGCCACTGCACTCCAGCCTGGGTGACAGAGCGACACTCGGTTAAAAAAAAAAAAATCCTTGGTTATGGTCACTGGACTGTCACCCACCAAGTTAGCAAACTCACCCGTTGGGGGGGCAACAGTGCTGCAAGAAAAAGTCTTGGCAGGAGGGACAAAAGTCAGCCAGAGGCTCACTCCACCATGCCCACAGTCTCACACAGTCTCAACAAGAATGGGGGACACAAGGAAATGCCCTACTGGCCCTTGCTTTTCCTAGCTACAGCCTCCAGAATCCGAGGTTGAAGTGTTCAGAAACTGTGCTGAGGCCCTTCCCTATTGCCCCACGCCATCCACCTTACCCCAATGTCAACTTTCTGGCCGGACAGGTCAAGAGCTCGGCTAAAAGGGGGAGTGGGCCATCAGCTTATACACGCAATGAGAGCGTGAACCGCTACATTACTATTGTCAGTTAGGAAAAAAATGGTCCTCTGGAAGGTGCGGTCTCTGTGCGTCACGTGACACGCTGCAGGAACGGTACACTAAGGCGTATCACGTGACCGTCAACCGCTGGCGCGAGCGGTCGCCTAGAGCCCGGTGATCGTCCATGGCCAGAAAGGTTCCAGTCACGTACCTCCCTTCAACGCCATCTTCCGCGCTTCACCTAAACAAGCGCCACCTTCTCGCAGCTTCCTGACCCCTCAAGCCTGGGAAGTCCTGGCCCTCCCAAGGTGGGGAAACGAAGGAACGGACGTGAAGGGAACCGTGGGACGCGGGGCCGTGCTGCTGGACTGCACCGAGTTCCCGCGCGCATCCGGGCTCCGGGAGTTCCACTGAGCCGTCCCTCAGGCGCCGAGCATGGGGTGACGTCTGAGCTCCGGGCTCCAAGGGCCCGGCGGCTTTTTATTTCGTCTTCTCGCTCTTGGGTCATCTTCCTTAAGTGGGAAGACCTAGGTTTTACCAATCGGTTACCCGAGACCTTGGGGCAGTGGCTGCATTTGTTTGCAAAACTCTCCTCGTTTTGTGTTCATCATAGCTCAGGAGAACATCCCACCCGGCGCAGGTGGAGCCTTTAGATGGGGACACCTGGACGGGGCTCTGAGCAAGCTGTGTAGCTGAGCATTAAGCTGCACCGGTCCGAGGTGCACTGAAGACCTTCGGCTTATTTATTTATTTATTTGAAACTGAATCTTGCTCTGTCACCTAGGCTGGAGTGCAGTTGCGCCATCTCGGACTCACTGCAACCTCTGCCTCCTGGGTTCAAGTGATTCTTGTGCCTCAGCCTCCTGAGTGGCTGAGATTATAGGTATGTGCCACCACGCCCAGCTAATTTTTGCATTTTTTTAGTAGAGACTGGGTTTCGCCATGTCCAGGCTGGTCTTGAACTCCTGGCCTCAAGTGATCCCCCCACCTCGGCCTCCCAAAGTGTTGGGATTTCAGGCTTGAACCACCGCGCCCATCCTCGAAACACTTCTTTAAACAATTTGCAGTGTTGCAGTCTAGTCATCGGGGTTTTGACCTAACATCTTTTATACTAAAATGTTAGGTGACTTCCACATACTCATTAACAGATTTGGTCTGAGACTAATTGCTTAGTTTTTATTTAAAATTATGCTACACTTTGATTCACGTGTGTCCTGTTTTAATACTCCAGTATTCTTGATTTCAGTTTTTTTTTTGAGATGGAGTTTTGCTCTTGTTGCCCAGGCTGGAGTGCGGTGGCATAATCTCAGCTCACTGAAACCTCGGTCTTTCAGGTTCAAGTGATTCTCCTGCCTCGGCCTCCCCAGTACCTGGGATTACAGGCATATGCCACCGCGCCTGGCTAATTTTTTGTATTTAGTACAAACAGGGTTTCACCATGTTGATCAGACTGGTCTTGAACTCCTGACCTCAGGTAACCCACCCTCCTCAGCCTCCCAAAGTGCTGGGATACTGTCATGAGCCATTGTGCCCAGCTAATTTCAGCTTCTTCAATAACCAGTTATCTCAGTGGTGTCTGATCCCAGGAAAGTGTTCTTAGCACAGTTTTGACATGTTTACTTGGTTGGAAGTACATTGTGGGAATATAATGAAGCCAAAAATATAGGAATATTGAGAGTCAAAAATATGGTTTGCCCTCTATTCTTTCAATATCCACAAAACTTCTGAAATATGCCCTACATGTGTCCTTGAGTATATTACTAATAAGGTATACAATATAAAGCTTCCATCTCAGAAGTTAAAGCAATGTAGAATTGCCAACATTTATACAGAACTTAGTATTTGTCAAGCACAGTTCTAAGTGCTCTACAGGTTTTAGCACCTATTACCCTCAGTGAAGTTATTACCCAGTGAATGGTCGCATATTACAGATGAACTTACTGTCTCACTATGAGATAAGTAATTTGCTCAAAGTCACACAGAATCAGAATCAGCTTCTCTCTCTTTTTTTTTTTTTTAGTAGGTGGGGTGGCTATGTTGCCCAAGCTGGTCTCCAACTCCAAGGCTCAGATCCTTTGGCCTCAGCTGCTCCCTGGAGTAGCTGAGGAGTGGAGGCACATGCCACCACACTGGGCAGGATCTGCTTTTTAAAGTAGTCTTCTGTACTGTTAGTGCAAAGGGGAACTGGACTGGAAGTCTGGAGGCCTATACTTCAGACTTAGCTCCACTATTTAACAGTTGTTTAGTTTTTTTTTTTTTTTTTTCTTTTTTTTTTTGAGACAGAGTTTCACTCTTACTGCCCAGGCTAGAGTGCAATGGTGCAAGCTTGGCTCACTGCAACCTCTGGGTTCAAGCAATTCTCCTGCCTCAGCCTCGCTAGTAGCTGTGATTACAGGCACCTGCCATCATGCCTGGCTAATTTTTTTTTTTTGAGATGGAGTTTCACTCTTGTTGCCCAGGCTGGAGTGCAGTGCAATGGCGTGATCTTGAGTCACTGCAACCTCTGCCTCCTGGGTTCAAGCAATTCTGCCTCTGCCTCTGCCTCCCAAGTAGCTGGGATTACAGGTATGTGTCACCATATCCGGCTAATTTTTTTTTTTTTTTTTTTTTGTATTTTTAGTAGAGACAGTGTTTATCTATGTTGGTCAGGCTGGTCTCAAACTTCCCACCTCAGGTGATCCTCCTGCCTTGGCCTCCCAAAGTGCTGGGATTACAGACATGAGCCACTGCACCCAGCCCAGTTGTTTGATTTTGCAAGATACAATTGCTTAACAAAGTACAGTTGACCCTTCCTCCCTCCCTCTCTCCCTTCCTTCTTTTCTTTTTTTTTTTGAGATAGTCTCACTCTGCCACCCAGGCTGGATGGAGTACAGTGGTGCAGTCTTGGCTCTCTGCAACCTCTGCTTCCCAGGTTCAAACAGTTCTCCTGCCTCAGCCTCCCGAGTGGCTGGGATTACAGGCATGGGCCAACATGCCTGGCTAATTTTTGTATTTTTCATAGAGATGGGTTTTTACCATGTTGGCCAGGCTGGTCTCAAACTCCTGACCTCAGGTGCTCCACTCACCTCTGCCTCCCAAAGTGCTGGGATTACAGGTGTGAACCACCATGCCCAGCCTCAGTTGACTCTTGAACGACATAGGTTTGAATTGCATGGGTCCACTCATCCACCGCCTTTTTTAAAACCAAATGCAGATTGAACATACAGTATTCATGGGATATGAAACTGTCTGGGGAGGGCCCACTTTTCCTATACTCTTGTTCCTCAGGGCCAGGTATGGGACTTGGGTATGCTTGGATTTTGTTATCCTCGAGGGTCCTGTAATGGTTATAAGACCAATAACTGGCAGGGGCGGGAAGGAGCAGGGCAGAGTAAAAATAAATAAATAAATAAAAAGACCAATAACCAATCCTCTGTGTATACTGAGAGACAACTGTACCGTATAGCTGTGTCTCAAATTTCTTCACCCAAAAAATAAGGACTCTATACCAGCGCTGTTGACTTCCTTGAGTAGTTATGCATATCAATACAGTGGGCTTTTTTGTTTGTTTATTTGTTTTGGTTTTGAGACAGAATCTCACTTGGTCGCCCAGGCTGGAGTGTAGTGGCACAATCTCAGCTCACTGCAACCTTGCCTCCTGGGTTCAAGCGATTCTCCTGCCTCAGACTCTTGAGTAGCTGAGATTACAGGCACATGCCACCACGCCCAGCTATTTCTGCAATACAGTGATTTTTAAGAGTAGAAGCTTTTTTTTTTTTTTTTTTTTTTTTAAGATGGCATCTGTCGCCCAGGCTGGAGAGCAATGGCACGATCTCAGCTTACTGCAACCACCGCCTCCTGGGTTCAAGCGATTCTCCTGCCTCAGCTTCCTGAGTAGCTGGGATTATAGGTGCCCGCCACCAGGCCTGGCTAAGGTAGGAGTATTTTTAAAGCAGTAAAACATTGTATGAAACAGATGTTATATTGTAATTGTTTCACAGTTTTGGCTATTGAAGTAGGTTAATTAGGCAATTTACTAAATTATGACCCAAGTGACTATATTTATGTCCCTGAAGTAGAATTACCTTTAAATTTGAATTGTAATTAACATTGTTTGTTTGTTTGTTTGTTTTTTGCCAGATGAAATAATTCATTCGGTTCTGATAATAAACCACATTTGCAGAATAGCTGCATCCTTTTAAAGTCAATTATGTGGATGATTACCTTTGAAATCACCCGAGACACTACTAGTAAATGAGTTTCTCAATCACTCATAATACTAATAATATAGCAAATCATAGAGTCAAATTTTGATTTTTTTTTTTTTTTTTTTTTTGAGACGGAGTTTCGCTGTTGTTACCCAGGCTGGAGTGCAATGGCGCGATCTCGGCTCATCGCAACCTCCACCTCCTGGGTTCAAGCGATTCTCCTGCCTCAGCCTCCCGAGTCCTTTAGCTGGGACTACAGGTGCACACCACCATGCCCAGCTAATTTTTGTATTTTTAGTAGAGACGGGGTTTCACCTTGTTGACCAGGATGGTCTCGATCTCTTAACTTCGTGATCCACCCGCCTTGGCCTCCCAAAGTGCTGGGATTATAGGCGTGAGCCACCGCGCCCGGCCCAATAATCATTGATTTTAAAAACAATTCTTAAAGGCCAGGCACAGTGGCTCACGCCTGTAATCCCAGCACTTTGGGAGGCTGAGGCAGATGGATCATGAGGTCAGGAAATCAAGACCATCCTGGCCAACATGGTGAAACCCCGTCTCTATTAAAATACAAAAAATTAGCCGGGCGTGATGGCGCACACCTCTAGTCCCAGATACTTGGGAGGCTGAGGCAGGGGTAACACTTGAACTCAGGAGGTGGAGGCTGCAGTGAGCCGAGATTGCACCACTGCACTCCAGCCTGGTGACAGAGCACAACTCTGTCTAAAAAGTAAAAACGATTCTTTATTGACAATAATTTTGCCTTTTTATGAGCCAATAAATTCTCTTATTGTTTATGACAGTTTACATTTAGTTACATTACTTGCATCAAACGAGTACTAAATGTTATACTGAACTACGCTATGGCCACAGACTCTCCTGCCTAGCTTGAAATTCTAGATACTAACCGCAACTGACATGGAATAGGGCTATGTATCTGGTGGATGCTCATTAACAGTTGTTAGCCAACTCTGAAAGGTGTCTTTTTAGCATGCAAATACTTAGGAAAATTTTATAGAAGGGTGACAAATTCTAAGAGTCTAACTTGAGTTGATTTTTTTCTTTCAGACAGAGTCTTGCTCTGTTGCTCAGGCTGGAGTACAGTGGCTCACTGGAACCTCTGCCTCCTTTGGTTTTGCACTTCAGCGTTAGTTCTTCAGGGTATCAAGTTTAGGGCTTTTGTGCTGTCAGAGGCAGATGGTCAAACGTACCAAACATTCTGCAAAGGTGAAGTGAATTTTCTTAACTGCCTGAAGTGTCTCAACTGCCAGGCCCCTGCAGATCTTTGTTTCATAACGTTCTCAGCTAAGAAGGATTACACAATCAATGGATTTGGGCAGAGTAATTGCTAAGTATCCTCTTTCAAGTTATACTTTGGTGTAAAAAACTCCATTTCAATGCTACAAAACTCAAATTTCAGCTTATTTGAAACATTCTATGAGCTCTACTCCTAGATGTTTTCTTGGTTTTGAGGGATCCAGTGAGGATAAAGGGAACATGATATTCATGGTGGTAAGGGCAAAAATGTTGTTTACTCCATACACAAGATGAATTTTTCCTATACTAGCACACAATTGAGTTTATTTATTTTATTTTATTTTTCTTGAGACAGAATTTCGCTCTTATTGCCCAGGCTGGAGCGCAATGGCTCAATCTTGGCTCACTGCAACCTCCGCCTCCTGGGTTCAAGTGATTCTCCTGCCTCAGCCTCCCGAGTAGCTGAGATTACAGGCATGAGCCACCACGCCTGCCCAATTTTGTTTTTTTTGTTGTTTAAATGGGGTTTCACCATGATGGCCAGGCTGGTCTTGAACTCCTGACCTCAGGTGATCCACCCACCTCAGCCTTCCAAAGTGTTAGGATTACAGGCGTGAGCCACCGCACCCAGCCAATTTTGTATTTTTAGTAGAGACAGGGTTTCTCCATGTTGGTCAGGCTGGTCTTGAACTCCCGACCTCAGGTGATCTGCCTGCCTTGGCCTCCCAAAGTGCTGGGAATACAGGCATGAGCCACAGCGCCGGGCCTGAGTATATTCCTAATAAGGTGTACAATATCGAGCTTCCAACTCTACTTAGGGGGCAAGGTGATGTGAGAGATTATGATAAGAGCAACAAGACATAAACATAATGGTGACTGAATTATAATTACTGTCTCATCTCCCATGCTATCCCAAAGACATTCACCCAGCCTTTCCCTCCATTGGCTCAAAATAAGATCACTTTCTTCTCCCTGACATGCTTTCTTTTTTCTTTTCTTTTTTTTGGAGACAGAGTTTCACTCTTGTTGCCCAGGCTGGAGTGCAATGGCGATCTTGGCTCACTGCAACCTCTGCCTCCCAGGTTCAAGTGATTCTCCCACCTCAGCCTCCCAAGTAGCTGGGATTACATACAGGCACCTACCACCATGCCCAGCTAATTTTGTATTTTTTTTAGTAGAGACGGGGTTTTGCCACGTTGGTCAGACTGGTCTTGAACTCCCAACCTCAGGTGATCCGCCCGCCTTGGCCTCCAAAATGCTTGGATTACAGGTGTGAGCCACCACGCCTGGCCCAGGGTGGTCTTGAACTCCTGGCCTCAAGTGATCTGCCCACCTCAGCCTCCCAAAGTGCTAGGATTACAGGCATGAGCCACAGCGCCTGGCCAACAGCAGAGTTTTTATAGCATCCCTACGCTGGAAGCGGCAAGGAACTGAGTGGGTACCAGATCCCCAAAACAGAAAGGACTGAAGGGATAGCCACCTGTCAGGAGTTGAACCCTTCAGTTGAGGGACAGAGATGCAGCCAGCCTGTGAGCATCTTGCTTAGAGGGAGCAAGAGCAATGAATACCCAGATTCCACTTTCCTGATTCGCTCTTTTGTAGGTGCCCTGTTGGGAGATCCAACAGGAAGCCAGATGGCAAGGGTGTAGTCCCTATAGGGCATATTCCTGGGCTCAGAGCAGGGTGGAAGAAGGTGAAGGGTGGTCTGGAGGGCCACATATGGGATACTGAGCACACCTCTCTAAGCTCATCCTAGCCCTCTCCTTCCAATCATTCCCTCAAACCACAGTGGCCTTGTTATCCTACAAGATCTCGATGCTTCTCTCTTAGGGCCTGTTTTAGCTACCACCTCTGCCCCAGGCAGAGGTTGCACTTTAGCCTGGGAGACAGATCTCAGCTCACTGCAACCTCTGCCTCCTGGGTTTCCCACTAATTTTTTGTTTCCCACATATTTTTTTGGCTAATATCCTCATCTCCTTTGGCCTTTGCTCAACTCTCATTATCCTCTCAAAGAGGGTATCTTGGCCAGGCATGGTGGCTCATGCCTGTAATCCTAGCACTTTGGGAGGCCAAGGCAGGTGGATCATCTGAGGTCAGGAGTTTGAGACCAGCCTGGCCGACATGGTGGAAATCCCATCTCTACTAAAAATACAAAAATTAGTCAGGTGTGGTGGTGCATACCTGTAATCCCAACTACCCAGGAGGCTACTCCTATTTACTCGGGAGGCTGAGGCAGGAGAATTGTTGGAACCTGAGAGGTGGAGGCTGCAGTGAGCCAAGATTGTACCACTGCATTCCAGTCTGGATGACAGAGCAAGGCTCCGTCCCTCGCAAAAAAAAAAAAAAACAAAAACAGCCAGGCGTGGTGGCTCACACCTGTAATCCCAGCACTTTGGGAGGCGGAGGTGAGCGGATCCAGAGGTCGGGAGATTGAGACCATGCTGGCCAGCCTGGTGAAACCCCATCTCTACTAAAATAAAGAAAAATAAAAAAAAATTAGCTGGGAAGGGTGGCACGCCCCTGTAGTCCCAGCTACTTAGGAGGCTGAGGCAGGGGAATTTCTTGAACCTGGGAAGCGGAGGTTGCAGTGAGCAGAGATCGTGCCACTGCACTCCAGCCTGGGACAGAGTGAGACACTGTTTCAAAAACAACAACAAATAAACTGTATATGTATGTAGATATAGCTGAAAGTAGTTTTGGGGTTTTTTTAGTTTTTTGGTTTTTTTTGAAATGGAGACTCATTCTGTCTCCCAGGCTGAAGTGCACTAGCGCAATCTTGGCTCACTGCAACCTCCACCTCACGTTCAAGTGATTCTCCTGCCTCAGCCTCCAGAGTAGCTGGGTTGCCACCTCACCCAGCCAGATTCTTTTGGTTTTTGTTTTTGTTTTGAGATGGAATTTCACTCTTGTTGCCCAGGCTGGAGTGCAGTGGCTTGATCTTGGCTCACTGCAATCTCTGCCCCAAGAGTTTGAGCAATTCTCCTGCCTCAACCTCCCAAGTAACTGGGACTCCAGGCATCAGCAACCACGCCCAGCCAATTTTTGTATTTTTAGTAGAGATGGCGTTTTGTCATGTTGGCCAGGCTGGTCTCAGACTCCTGACCTCAGGAGATCCACTTGCTTTGGTTTCCCAAAGTGCTGGGATTAAAGGCGTGAGCCACCTCGAAGGCCAAGATTCTTAATATTTGTTATCCACGGGGGTGACCTTAATTTGCATTTTTCTGGGTATTTATGAGATTGGAAGGTTTTTATATATTTACTAGCCACCCCTTTTTTTGAGACAGTCTTGCTCAGTCGCTCAGGCTTGGCCTCCTAGTCTAAAGCGATCCTCCCACCTCAACCTGTAGGTGGAACTACAGGTGTGGCTCTTGTCACGGAAGCTGGAGTGCAATGGTGAGACCTCGGCTCACTGCAACCTCCACCTCCCAGGTTCAGGTGGTTCTCCTGTCTCAGTCTCCTGAGTAGCTGGGATCACAGGTGCCTGCCACCACACCTGGCTAATTTTTTGTATTTTTAGTAGAGACAGGGTTTCCCAATGTTGGCCAGGCTGGTCTTGAACTCCTGACCTCATGTGATCCACCAGCCTCAGCCTCCCAAAGTGCTGGGATTACAGGCATGATCCACCATGCCTGGCCTTGGATTTCCTCTTTTTGGAAAATGTTTGAGGTCCTCCTCCTTCCCACCTTCCCAACAGTTTTTCTTTGAAAAACTGTTGTGCCTTTTACCAGTGTGACAGAGGAAAAACTTTTCCTTTACCCTCTTAGGTTACCCTACCACAGGGCCTGTGAATTAAACTGAGAAAAGACAGAGTCACAGAAGATAAAAAGCCTATTCATATGAATAGAAGAAATAGTAAGACAAATCCCTAGCTTACTAAATGTTTAAAGTTGGAGTCTTAAATGCCTAATTTAGAAGGTGAGAGAGAGGAGAGAAAAGTTTACTGAGATGAACAAACAGGTTTCTCTAGGCAGGACAAATGAATTTTTGAGAGAACCAATGGTTGATAAGAAAGTTTGTGATTTGCGTGGTGGTGCAGTCTGGGCTCATTGCAACCTCTGACTCTCAGACTAAAGAAATCCTCTCACTAAGACTCCCCAGTAGCTGGGACTACAGGTGTGTGCCACCACACCTGGCTAATTTTTTGTATTTTTTGTAGTGATGGTGTAACCACCCAGAGGTTCACCTTGCCCACTGCCTAGACAGAGCCAATTTCTCAAGACAGGGGAATTGCAATAGAGAAGGAGCAATTCACACAGAGCCAGCTGTGCTGGAGACTGGAGTTTTATAATTTACTCAAACCAGTCTCCCCGAACATTTGGGGAGCAGATTGATTTTTTTTTTTTTTTTGAGATGGAGTCTCACACTGTCACCTGGGCTGGTGTGTGTGCAGTGGTGCAATCTCAGCTCGCTGCAACTTCCAGCTCCGGGGTTCAAGCGATTCTTGGGGAGTAGAATTTTTAAGGACAGCTTGGTAGGTGGGGGGAAGCCAGTGAGCCAGGAGTGCTGATTGGTCAGGGGTGAAATCATAGGGAGTCGAAGCTGTCTTCGTGTGCTGTCAGTTCCTGGGTGGGAGCCCCAAGAACAGAGGAGCCGGTTAATCGATCTGGGTGGTGCCAGTTGATCCAACAAGTGTAGAGGCTGCAAAGTATCTCAGGTATTGATCTTAGGAGCAGTTTAGGGGAGGGTCAGAATCTTATAGCCTCCAGCTGCAAGACTCCTAAACCATAATTTCTAATCTTGTGGCTAACGTTAGTCCTACAGAGGCAATCTAGTTCCCAGGCAAGAAGGAGGTCTGCTTTGGGAAAGGGTTGTTATCATCTTTGTTTTAAACTGTAAACTAAGTTTCTCCCAAAATTAGTTCATCCTACACTCAGGAATGAACAAGGACACTTTGGAGGTTAGAAGCAAGATTAAGTTAGAGTTGGTTAAGTTATCTCTTTCACTGTCTCAGTCATAACTTTGCAAACAGGGTTTCACCATGTTGCCTAGGGTGGGCAAGTTCATCCTTTTGTCTTTTTCAGGACCATGAAACTCCCCTGGAGATGGTATTTATGGTAGGTTTGGTCTGCCTTCTGGGAATAGACCCACCTCAATGTTCAGAAGTTTCTCCTTTTAGTCAGATAAGGGATGCTATTAGAAGACTTCTTTCTGCATCTGTTTATTGTCAACTGTCTTCAGTTTAAAATAATGTTCACAGCCAGGCACGGTAGCTCATGTCTGTAATCCCAGCACTTTCAAGGGCTGAGGTGGGTGGATCACCTGAGGTCAGGGGTTTGAGACCAGCCTGGCCAGCATGGCAAAAACCCATCTCTACTAAAAAAATAAAACAAAACAAAACAAAAATTAGCGAGGCATGGTGCTGCATGCCTATAATCCCAGTGACTCAGGTGTCTGAGGCAGGAGAATTCCTTGAACCCAGGAGGTGGAGATTGCTGTGAGCCGAGATCACGCCATTGCACTGCAGCTTGGGCAACAAGAGCAAAACTCTGCCTCAAAAAAAACAAAAACAAAAACAAAAAAAACTAATAGATAAAACAAATGTATAGGTGGGCACGCTTGTAGCCTCAGCTACTCCAGAAGCTGAGGCAAAAGGATTTATTGAGCTTCGGAGTTCGAGGTTGTAATGGGTGATTATCGCACCCATGAATAACCACTGCACTGCAGCATGAGTAACAGAGCAAGACCCTGTCTCTAAATAAAATAAAATTAAAAAGTGAGAAAATAAATGTATTTATACTTCCTTGATCGTACATAAACTGACTCCAAATAGTTGCCTTTGGGTGCAATGGGAAGTCGGCAAATGGATTACAAAGATGTGAGAAAGATCTTTCACTATATGCTTTTTTTATGTCTCAATTTCTGAGTCATATCAATATTAAACCTTTTTCCAAACAAGTTTAAAAATGAATTGGAATGAATTAGATTTTTTTTTTTTTTAAGACGAGGTTTCACCATGTTGGTCAGGCTAGTCTTGAACTCCCAACCTCAGGTGATCTGCCCGCCTTGGCCTCCAAAGTGCTTGGATTACAGGTGTGAGCCACCATGCCCAGCCAGAATTGTTTAACTATTAAGGAAAAGCAAGAGCTCCACTTATAACAACTCCAGAAAATGTAATCAAGTGCACTAAATGCTTTATTCCATGGTTTGGAATGAAAGAACTGCAGACCTAAGAACAGCATTTGCAGAAAGCTACCAACACATGCACTTGTCAAATAATTATACCTTACATGGTGAGCCATATTCATTCATTTATTCATTTACTCATTCAATAAAAACACAATATGCTACAGTAGTTCAAAAGTGTTTTCAACAACCTAAGCTTAGATTAAAAAAAAGAAAAAAGGCCAGGTGTGGTCGCTCACACTTGTAACCTCAGCACTTTGGGAGGCGGAGGCGGGCAGATCATGAGGTTAGGAGTTCAAGACCAGCCTGGCCAACATGGTGAAATCCTGTCTCTACTAAAGATACTAAAAATTAGCCAGGTTTGGTGGCATGCACCTGTAATTCCAGCTACTCGGGTGGCTGAGGCAAGAGAATCGCTTGAGCCCAAGAGGCGGAGGTTGCAGTGAGCCAAGATGGTGCCACTGCACTCCAGCCTGGGCGACAGGGCTGGCTGTTTTTTGAGACTGTCTCAAAAAAAAAAAAAAATGCTGGCCGGGAGTTCGAAACCAGACTTACCAACATGGAGAAACCCCATTTCTACTACAAATACAAAATTAGCCGGGGTGGTGGCGCATGCCTGTAATCCCAGCTACTCCAGAGGCTGAGGCAGGAGAATTGCTTGAACTTGGGAAGTGGAGGTTGTGGTGAGCCGAGATCCCGCCATTGTACTCCAGCCCGGGCAACAAGAGCGAAACTTCGTCTCAAAAAAAGAAAAGAAAAGAAAAATTCTCGCTCTTGTTAGGGATAGGTTTGAATTGTTGAAAATGACAGGGTAGTGAAGGAAAAATATGTGCTAATAAAATGGCAAGCCTAATAACCAGGGCAAATATTTCTGATTTTGAAGCATGTGTTTCAACAGAGCAGCCAGAGAAAGTTATGTCAAATGTCTTAAGAGAAAAGGAGGACATGGAATGCCAAATACAAGGATCTAAAAATGGTAGTAGTGCATTATACTCATTGCCTTGGGACGCTGATGGAAATCAGGGACAATAAGAAACACATTTATTTAATTGGACAGCTAAAAACCTAAGAAAGTCACTCTCAAGTAAATTTATATGTGTGTGTGCTTTTATTTATTTGTATAATAATTATTATTATTATTGAGACAGAGTTTCGCCCTGTTGCCCAGGCTGGAGTGCAGTGGTGCAATCTCAACTCTCAGCTCACGAATTTTATTCGTCTCAAATAAAAATAAATAAAATAAATCTCAACTCTCAGCAACCTCCGCCTCCCAAGTTCAAGCGATTCTCCCGTCTCAGCCTCCCCAGTAGCTGGGATTATGGACAAGCGCCACCACGCCCAGCTCGTGATCCACCCTTCTCGGTTTCCCAAAGTGCTGGGATTACAGGCGTGAGCCAACACGCCCGGCCATATTATTATTTTTTAATGACACTATGTCTCCCAGGCTGGTCACGAATTCTTGAGCTCAAGAAATCCTCCTGCCTCGGCCTCCCAAAGTGCTATTTATATTTTATATACCCTCAAGGACCATAGGGCAGATACAGCACAGGTGTTGAAAAGTCAGCTTTGAGTTAAGCCTGTTGGAGATGTAGCAATAGCGGGCAGAAACACAGAAAGATGGGGCGTAGGGCTGGATGCAGTGGCTCACGCCTTTAATCCCAGCACTTTGGGAGGCCAAGGAGGGCGGAGCACTTGAGACCAGGAGTTGAGATCAGCCTGGGCAACACAGCGAAACCTCGTCTGTACCAAAAATATAAAAGTGGCAGGGTGCGCACCTGTAGTCTCAGCTACTCCGGAGGCTGAAGTGGGAGGATCGCTTGATCCCAGAAGGCGGAGGTTACAGTATGCCCAGATCGTACCACTGCACTCCAGCCAGAAGGGACTGAAGCTCACCCCAGGAAGGCTTATGGAGAGAGGCGCCGGCGACGATCACGCGTCACATGCACGCGCGATCCCCACGCCAGCGTCGGCTCTCGCGAGAGCCCCGACCACGAAACCGAATTTGCAGGCGCACTACCGTTTGCCAGTGGCACCCTTCCTCCTGCCTTCTGGGTGACGGTCGCGATAGTTGCACCAGCGGATGAGAGCGAAAACCTCTGGTGCTGCCTCCCCGTGACCTCCAGTTCCCGGACCACGTTCTCCCCAAGAGCCCAAGAAGGGCGGACAGCCAGGCGCGCGTGGCCCATCTCGGGTGGAAGAAGTGGCGGAAGTGGTGTTTGGGAGACAATACATGAGTTGGTGTGCCGCGCATGCGCCGAGGGAAGCGACCAGGCTGGTAGGGTGACGGCGCGCAGGAACCGGCGTCCCAGAGACCGATAGTCTCGCGCCCCATGCGGCAGTCACAGATCAGCCGATCCGGAGGCCAGTCACGTGACCCACTCGTGGCAGTCAGTGTTGGGGCGCTGTAGTAGCATTTAGTGAGTCAGGGGAACCTAGCGGGCTGCCGCCACAGATCAGTTTCTGTGTCAGATTCCATTCTCTCCAGCGGTACCTGAACCTGCGCAGTCCTCTGCATCTTCTTGTTCCATAGGGATGGGACCCGTAGCCCCATTCTTTATAGAAGGGAAAGATATCTGAGCAGGTGGAAGGAACAGGTGCCCAGGGCACTGTCCTGAGGCCCACACGATACGTACCTTCGCGTGTCCCACCGTGCGGTGGTTCTGTCGTGGCCCTATGGGGACTCTGCCAGACGGGGGGGTCGTCACGACGCTGCCCTGGCGGGCAGGGTATTGGGATTACCGGCTGCATAGTTTCACCCCGCCCAATAGTGACCGCGTCTTTTTCCGGTTTTCCTGAGTCCTGTGGCCCAAGACCTCTCTGTAGTGTCCCTCCCGCAATGGAGATGTCCTAGGAGGGTCCTCTGTTTCCACATTTAGGGAAATGGAAACCTACATAGTTTAGTAACCTTGAAAGAGTAGTCTGAAGTCTTTCTACAAAGAAGACTCCAGGCCACCAGCTTCCCTGGAAAAGTGAACGAAATATAAGAGGAAAGCGTAATTCCAGTCTTAAATAGTTGTGGCATAAAAGGGGGAAGGGAGACAAAAACAGGAAACACTTTTAAACTTTTTAATGGCTTAGCATAACCCTGATAGGAAAAGCTGACAAGAACAGCGAATGTAAGGAAAATTAAATGCAAGTTTTGCTCATGAGTGTAGATGGAAAAATCTGTAAGCAAAATATTAGCAAAATCTAGTATTATGTGAAAGGAAAGGAATACTATACGCGTTAGGTTGTTTTAACATTAGAAGACAAATTACTGTAATTCAAGGTATTAAGTAATTAATGGAGAAGATATCATCTTAATAAATATAGATAGCCGGGTACGGTGGCCCGAGTAATTGTAATCCCAATTACTCGGGAGGCTGAGGCAGGAAAATTGCTTGAACCGGGGAGGCGGAGGTTGCGGTGAGCCGAGATCTCACCATTGCCACTCCAGCCTGGGCCACAAGAGCGAAACTCCGTCTCAAAAAAAAAAAAATAAAATAAATGTAGGATAAATTATTAAATTCAACACTTATTCATGACAAAACTCATGGAAACCCAGAAATAGAAGAAAAATTAATCTTTTAGAGGGTATCTGCAAAACATCATACACCAAGCATCCTACTTAACGGTAAAGCATTGAAAGCGTTTTAAGAACTTGGGGCCTTTAACTCTATAACAGAGTTTCCCACAGTTGCGACTTTGCTGATTCCATATACATACAGCAATTTAACATGTTTCTCTGTCCTATTTCCTACTAATTGGTATGGTTGGATTATTTATTTCTTTGAACATAGTAATCATAATTATTTTGTGATATGTATTATGATAATTACAATGTATGGTTTTATTCAGGTTCCTTTTTTTACTTTTTAAGAGATGGGGTCGGCCGGGCGCGGTGGCTCACGCCTATAATCCCAGCACTTTGGGAGGCTGAGGCGGGTGGATCACGAGGTCAAGAGATCGAGACCATCCTGGTCAACATGGTGAAACCCCATCTCTACTAAAAATACAAAAATTAGCTGGGCATGGTGGCACACGCCTGTAGTCCCAGCTACTCGGGAGGCTGAGGCAGGAGAATTGCTTGAACCCAGGAGGCGGAGGTTGCGGTGAGCCGAGATCGCACCATTGCACTCCAGTCTGGGTAACAACAGCAAAACTCCGTTTCAAAAAAAAAAAAGAGATGGGGTCTCGATATGTTGCCCAGGCTGGAGTGCAGTGGCTGTTCACAGGTGCGATCCCACTACTGATCAGCATGGGAGTTTCGACCTGCTCCATTTCTGACCTGGGCCGGTTCACCCCTCCTTAGGGATCCTGGTGGTGCCCTGCTCCCAGGAGGTCGCCAAATTGATGCCAAACTTAGTGCAGACACCCGATCCACATAGTGCACTGCAGCCCAGAACTCCTGGGCTCAAGCGATCCTCCCACCTCAGCCTCCCGAGTAGCTGGGACTACAGGCACGTGCCACCGCGCCTGGCTTTTTTTTTTTTTTTTTTTTTTTGAGACAGAGTCTTGCTCTGTCATCCAGGCTGGAGTGCAGTAGTGTGATCTTAGCTCACTTCATCCTCCCTTTCCAAGGTTCAAGCAATTCTCGGGCATCAGCCGCCTGAGTAGCTGGGACTATAGGTGTGCACCACCACACCCAGCTAATTTTTTTTTCTTTTCTTGAGATGGAGTTTTGCTCTGTTTCCCAGGCTGGTGTGCTGGAGTGCAGTGGCACAATCTCGGGTCACTGCAACCTTTGCCTCCTGGGTTCAAGTGATTTTCTTCCCTCTGCCTCCCTAGTAGCTGGGATTATAGACACCCGTCACCACATCTGGCTAAGTTTTGCATTTTTAGTAGAGATGAGGTTGCATCTTGTATGTCAGGCTGGTCTCAAACTCCTGACCTCAGGGGATCCACCCACCTCGGCCTCCCAAAGTGCTGGAATTACAGGCATGAGCCACTGTACTTGGCCTTTTTTCAAGTTTCTTTCAGCTGCCTGATGTTTATGTTATGTATCATCCATGGTGTCTTTTCATTTTGCCCAAACTGGACTCAATCTCCTGGGACTCAAGAGATCCTCTTCAGCTTCTCAAGTAGCTAGGACTACAGGTGCATGTCAGCACACCCATAGTGTCTTGTTTCCTTGTGTGTTTACTTTTTGTTCTTGAAAAAGTATTTGTGAGAAAAAATACTTGTGGCTTCTTTCAGAGATCTTTGTTTGCTTCTGCTAGGTCCCTTGAAGCCCTTTCAATCTGAGACTAGCTTTCATTGGTTGAAGTTCTTTGGGTCAAAGCAAATGCAGATGACAAACCTGGGCAAAAGTTGCCCAGTGACCACATCAACTCAAAGATGGGATTTGAAAAATTTTGCTTTGCCTCCTCCCCACTCCCATTATAGTCAGAACCTTTCGCAGTGTCTGAGATGCTGGCCCACTTTCACTGTTAGGGCACAGCCTATGGAATCTCAACTTAATATAGGAAGGGTCACCTAGTAGCATTTTTACTGTGGAAAACCCTGGACGTTGGATGCTGTTTCCATGCCCTGTGAGGCTACTGAAAACAGAACTAGATGTTCCTTGACTGGCAAATGTCCTCAGGGACATTTGTCAGCAACTTGATGCTTTGGGAAATGTGCCTTAAATTTTATTCAGCATCTTTTATTTTCTGGAGTGCAGTGGCATTGTCTCGGCTCACTGCAACCTCCACCTTCCAGGTTCAAGCAATTCTCCTGCCTCAGCCTCCCAAGTAACTGGGATTACAGTTGTCTACCACCACATCCAGCTAATTTTTGTATTTTTAGTAGAAACGAGATTTCACCATGTTGTCCAGGCTGGTCTTGAACTCCTGACCTCAGGTGATCCGCCTGTCTTGGCCTCCCAAAGTGCTGAGATTACAGGCATGAGCCACCGTGCCCATCCTGTTCAGCATCTTTAGTCATTATCAGTGGACACATTGGTTGAATAAATCAGCCCATTATAACTGGAAATAGATGTTTGACATTTCTTTCATTTTCTCCAGTCTGTTTACTTTATATCTGAAGATACATTACTGAAGGCTAAGTTTCTATATCTTTTTCATTTTATTTTATTTTTATTTTTTGAGATGGAGTCTTGCTCTGTTGCCCAGGCTGGAGTGCTGTGGCGAGATCTTGACTCACTGCAACCTCTGCCTCCCACGTTCAAGTGATTCTCCTGCCTCAGTCTCCTGAGTAGCTGGGATTACAGTTTACATAAACACTTTCCATTTTAAGAAGAGCTGTGTGCTCCCTTTGGTTCTGGAGACCCCACATAAGCTATAAAGCTGGCAAAAATGGCCTTGAATCACAGCCTTCCAGACATAGTTCCTTTAACAAGTCCTGTTCCCAGCAGGCTTCCACAGGAGCCAAGATGGCAGGAAGATAATTATGAGAAATTTTTTAAGCCAGGGGAAGATGTGCTCAATTTTTTTTTTTTCTTGAGATGGAGTCTCGCTCTGTCACCCAGACTGTAGTGCAGTGGTACGATCTCGGCTTACTGCAATCTCCGCGTCCTGGGTTCAAGCAATTCTCCTGCCTCAGTCGCCCGAGTAGCTGGGACTACAGGTGCATGCCACCATGCCCAGCTGACTTTTGTATTTTTAGTAGAGACAGGGTTTAACCATATTGGCCAGGCTGGTCTCAAACTCCTGACCTTGTGATTCGCTCACCTTGGCCTCCCGAAGTACTGGGATTACAGGCATGAGCCACCATGCCCGGCCCAAATTTTGGTTTTTATAATGCAGTATTACTTAGCTGAAAATGGAGGATGGGCATGGGCACAAGTGGAAATGAAGACTCCAGTGAGTGACTAATGGTCTAGCAAAAGATGAAGGCATTTTGAATGATAGTGATAATAGTGAAGTCTAAAGAAGTGTATAGATTCATAAAGCATTTAAAGGTAGTATCAGGTTGGTCATGGTGGCTCATGACCAATACTTTGGGAGGCTGAGGTGGGAAGATTGCTTGAGTCCAGGAGTTTGAGACTAGCCTGGGCAACATAGGGAGTCCCTGTCTCTACAAAAAATAAAAATGTTAGCCAGGTGTGGTGGTATGTGCCTGTAGTCCCAGCTACTCAGGAGGCAGAGGTAGCAGGATCACTTGAGCATGGGACATTGAGGCTGTAGTGAGCCATGATTGTGCGACTGCACTCCAGCCTGGGTGATGGAGTGAGACCCTGTTTCAAAATAAAATAAAATAAAAAGGTACGATCCTGGGAGTGTGGGGATAAATCTGACATGGTGAGATGATCAAGAGAGCTGCCATACTTTTTTTTTTTTTTTTTTTGAGACAGAGTCTTGCTCTGTCACCAGGTGCCAGGCTGGAGTGCAGTGGCACAATCTCAGCTCACTGCAACCTCTGTCTCCCAGGTTCAAGCAATTCTCCTGCCTCAGCCTCCCAAGTAGCTGGAACTACAGGCACGCGCCACCACGCCCAGCTAATTTTTTTGTATTTTGTAGTAGAGACAGGGTTTCACCATGTTGGCCTGGATGGTCTTGAACTCCTGACCTCATGATCCTCCCGCCTCAGCTTCCCAAAGTGCTGGGATCACAAGCGTGCGTGAGCCACTGTGCCCAGCCTTTTTTTTTTTTTTTTTTTTTTGAAATGGAGTTTTTCTCTTGTTGCCCAGGCTGGAGTGCAATGGCACAATCTTGGCTCACTGCAACCTCTGCCTCCCAGGTTCAAGCGATTCTCCTGCCTCAGCCTCCCAAGTAGCTGGGATTACAGGCATGCGCCACCATACCTAAATAATTTTTTGTATTTTTAGTAGAAATGGAGTTTCACCATGTTGGTTAGGCTGGTCTTGAGCTCCTGACCTTGGGATCCACCCGCCTCGGCCTCCCAAAGTGCTGGGATTACAGGGTGAGCCACCTCGCCCGGACTGTTTTTTTTTTTTAGATGGAGTCTTGCTCTATCTCCCAGGCTGCAGTGCAATGGCGTGATCTTGGCTCACTGAAACCTCCACCTCCTGGGTGCAAGCAATTCTCCTGCCTTAGCCTCCCAAGTAGCTGGGATTACAGGTGCCCACCAACACGCCTAGCTACTTTTTTGTATTTTTAGTAGAGATAGGGTTTCACTATATTTGCCAGGCTAGTCTCGAACTCCTGACCTCAGATGATCCGCTGGGCTCGGCCTCCCAAAGTGTTGGGATTACAGGCATGAGCCACTGTGCCCGTCTTTTGCCACTATTTTCATTGTCAAAAACCACAATTACTTTTGCTCCGACTACACCTAGCATCCATCTACTGTTTCTAACTTTCTTTTCTAAAAGTCTTGGTTCAGGTCTCAATGGTACAATTTTTTCAATGACATTAATATGCAAAGGGTTTTGTGTTTCTGTAGTGTAGTGGTTCTCAAAGGACATTGTCAAAATCTGTAAGGAGATTAACCCAAATTTGTGTGTGCTCTGTTTTTGGGATTTCCAAAATTTAACAGGCACTGGGGTACAGAAGAAAAAGCATGAAGGTTGAAGTTGATAGACAGGGGTGCAAACCCTCATTCATCTCTCAGCTAGTTTCAAAACAGAAGCCAAGTTAAACTCTCTAGGCTTTACTTACTCATCTTTAAAATGGGGAGACAAATATTAACTCAGGGTTGTGGGAGACTTGAATTAGAGTATGTCCATGTAGCAACTGGTGAGTGGAAGGTGTTCAACTCCACAGGTGTGTTCTCCTCACACCCTCTAGTAACAAAACAGTGCAGTTGGCCTGCCACACCTGCAGTTGTTTTTTGTTTTGTTTTGTTTTGTTTTTGAGATGGAGTCTCACTCTGTTGCCCAAGCTGGAGTGCAGTGGCATGATCTTAGCTCCCTGCAACCTCCACCTCTTGGATTCAAGCGATTCTCCTGCCTCAGCCTCCTGAGTAGCTGGGATTACAGGTGCCTGCCACCATGCCTGGCTAAGTTTTGTACTTTTAATAGAGATGGGGTTTCACCATCTTGGCCAGGGTGGTCTTGAACTCCTGACCTCAAGTGATCAGTAAACCTCAGCCTCCCAAAGTGTTGGGATTACAGGTGTGAGCCACTGCGCCTGGCCCACACTTGCAGTTTACATCCTAGATTCAACCAACTGCAGATCAAAAATGTTCAGACAAAAACAAAATAATGATAAGCAATAATACAACAATAAAAATTATACAAATAGAAAAGCACAATATAACAACCATTTAAATAGCATATTGTATTAATATAAAAACCTAGAGATTTAGAGTATTTGGGAGGATGGGCGTAGCCTACATACGATTTCGACACCATAATACATGCACCAGAGTATATTAGGGACTTGAACATGTGCAGATTTTGGTATCCGTGGGGAGAGCGTGGGGTGTCTTGCAACCCTGGAGGCTTATGTTAAAATGCTCTTTGCTGAGGGAAACTGGATTCATTTGTTAGGGCGCATCTAATTTTTAAAGTGACCACTAGAGGGCAGAATTCAGGCGGGATTTCCTGTATCAGACCAAACAGGCTTCTTCCTCTCCCAACTTCTACCAAAAACACAAAAGCAAGCTATCCTGAGTGCCTCAGTTGGAACAGCGATTGAGGAATACTGTTTGAGAATGCGATTACCAGGGGGTAAACTAAAATAATTCTACTTGGTATAGGAATGGAATAATAATAAGAGTTTATAGAGCCTGGCGTAGTGGCTCACGATTGCACTCCAACCAGGGGGACAGGGAAAGACACTGTCTCAAAACAACAACAAAAACAGCAACAACAAAAAAAGAGTTTATAGTATTTGCTTGTGCTAGGCATTCACTGTTCTAAGCACCTTTACATATGGTAAAACAGAGTAGGTAAATAAATTAACAAAACTCCAGTCACAAACTCCCCTCTGACATAAAGCGGCGCTATAAATTTTTTTTTGTTACAGACAGGTCTCACTCTGTCACCCGAGCTGGAGTGCAGTGGCATGTGATCTTAGCTCATTGTAGTCTACAACTTTTGGGCTCAAGCAAGCCGTTTGCCTCAGTCTCCTGAGTAGCTGGGACTATAGGTACCTGCCACCATGCCAGCTTTTATTTTATAATAAAATAATAAAATACTTAATATATTTCATATTAACTATTTTTATATTATGTATAAATAATACATTTATATAAATATAATGTAATAATATATTATTTAATATAATTATAATATTTATATAATATCATATAATAATAAGGCTGGGCACAGTGGCTTATGCCTGTAATCCCAGCACTTTGGGAGGCTGAAGTGGGTGGATCAACTAAGGTCAGGAGTTCGAGACCAGCCTGGGCAACATGGTGAAACCTTATCTCTACTAAATAAAAATTAGCTGGGCGTGGTGGTTGGCACCTGTAATCCCATCTACTCTGGAGGCTGAGGCAGGAGAATCACTTGAACCTGGGAGGTGGAGGTTGCAGTAAACTGAGATCCCACCATTGCACTCCAGCCTGGGTGACAGAGCAAGACTCCATTTCAATAATCATTAAATTAAATTAAATTTTAAAAAATAGCCAGCATGGTGCCAGGCACCTGTAGTCCCAGCTACTCAGGAGCCTGGGCAACTACCTTTGGGAAAAAGCTATCTAGTCACAACTGCTTTTTTTAAAGACAGCACTATAGCCCAGACTGGAGTGCAGTGGCGCGATCTCCGCTCACTGCAACTTCTGTCAGCGGGTTTAAGTGATTCTCCTACCTCAGCCTCCTGAGTAGCTGGGATTACAGGTGCCTGCCACCACGCCAAGCTAATTTTTTTGTATTTTTAGTAGAGACAAGGTTTCATTATGTTGGCCAGGCTGGTCTTGAATTCCTGACCTGGTGATCCCCCCGCCTCGGCCTCCCAAAATGCTGGGATTACAGGTGTGAGCCACCGTGCCTGGTCTGCTTTTTTTTTTTTTTAAATAGAGACAGGGTTTTGCCCAGACTGGTCTTAAACTCCTAGGCTCAACCCATCTGCCCACCATGGCCTCCCCAAAGTGCTGGGATTACAGGCATGAGCCACTGGGCCCTGCCTACAAGTACTAATCTATCTAACTATCTTGCTTTTTTTTTTTTTTTGAAACAGAGTCTTGCTTTGTCGCCAGGCACCAGGCCAGAGTGCAGTGGCGCGATCTCGGCTCACTGCAACCTCCACCTCCCAAATTCAAGCTATACTCCTGCCTCAGCCTCCCGAGTAGCTGGGACTACAGGCGCACACCACCATGCCCAGCTAATTTTTTTGTATTTTTAGTAGAGATAGGGTTTCACCATGTTGGCCAGGATGGTCTCGATCTCTTGACCTCGTGATCCGCCCACCTCAGCCTCCCAAAGTGCTGGGATTAAAGGCTTGAGCCACCGTGCCTGGCCTTTCTCTTTCTTTCTTTCCTTTCTTTCTTTTTCTCTTTCTTTCTTTCTTTTTCTTCCTTTCTTTCTTCTTTCCTTTCTCTCTTTCTCTCTTTCCTTCCTTCCTTCCTTTCTTTCCTTCTCTCTCTCTCTCTCTCTCTCTCTCTCTTTCTTTCTTTGAAACAGAGTTTTGCTCCTGCTGCCCAGGCTGCAGTGCAATGGCATGATCTAGGCTCATTGCAACTTTCGGCTCCTGGGTTCAAGTGATTCTCCTTCCTCAGCCTCCAGAGTACCTGGGAGTACAGGTACATGCCATGATGCCTGGCTAATTTTTGTATTTTTAATAGAGACCGAGTTTCACCATGTTGGCCAGGCTGGTCTGGAACTCGTTTTTTGTTTTTTTTTGTTTTTTTTTCCAGGAACACATACAGTTTATTGGATGCCATTGTAGAAAAGAAAAGTGTGTGAGGATAAAGGGCTGATACAGGACTCGGCTCGGGGGCAGAGCGAGGAATGGAAGGTTGAGTGCGTGGGAAACAGGTCACGGGCAGAGCAGGTTCCCTGGCCTGAATGATTCCTCTTGGTCTATTGACAGGCTTGCAAAATCAGTATTGGGATGATGACAAGCAGCATGGTCATGATGATGCCCAAAATCAGGGCCCGAATGTTCAGGCACTTGGCGGTGGAGGCATAGGCCTGGGCCCTGGTCAGGTCGCCAACCATCTTCCTGGGAAACCACTGCCTAGAACTGGAGAGTCCTAATCCTCTGATGCCCACAGATTCAGAGACCACGGAGCCTGAGAGTTCTGACTGGATGTTGAGGAGCTAGAATGCCAGGATTGATTAGCCCACTCAGACTCCAAGTCAGATATCAGTGCCCAGGGCTGAGCTGGACATGCAGCTTTGGAAAGGACTGACCTGGTTCTGGTCTCAAATACCTCTTACTTTATCCCTGACCCTCACCAGACTCTGAGGTTAATCCATTAATTTGGTCTCCAAACAGGGGAAATACTTAGGCATCTTATTTTCCTGCTTAGTACACAGGGTGGGGTGGCAATGGGACCTCGTTCCCTAGTTTCAATAACTGCGATTTTGCCTGGAATGAGGCTCCTCCCTTTTACCTCGGTTTACTAAAATGGACACTCCATCATTCAGTGATACCCCACCCAAATGATCTGCATCTCTGAGTGTTCACTCTAGCATCTCCAAGGTCTCACCACAGTTTCTCAAGTGTCTCAGCTTTTCTTTGGAGTTACTGCTTGCTAGAACCTCTACCTAATACAGCTTAAAAGACAGAAAAAAAAATCACTCAGCACCAAGTTTGAGCTGCTAGTTGTGAAAGATGTTCTCCCCACCCCACAGTGGATGTCACTAAGAGCCGAACCTCCCAGATTTCAACCTCCTGAAGGACCTCCATCCACACCCTTAGGCAACCCTGTGAATTATAAACTGGCCCTATGATCCTCCCCATCTCACAGGCTCTCCAGGCCTGTCTGCAAGAGGCCTTATTCTTACCACCATCAGTCAGTCACAGCCTAACAGAGCTGCTTCCATGGTGTGTGTGCAAAGGTACCAGAATATGCCACCCCAAAATATGCCTCTTTGTCATGTGGATTATTTTGAGCTAAAGGCCATTGAAAACCAGCAGATGCAAGAAAAGTTCTAAAAGCAGGGCACAAGTTTTTCTCTTGAAAAGGAAATCTACATATTTATAAATTAAGTTACCATTGTAAAAGTTGCCACTCTCTTCCTATAGGGAAGAGGAACACTCTTAACCAGTCTTGTCCATTGGAAAGACACTGCCTCAAATCTGCAGAACAAATCTTTTTTTTTTTTGAGACAGAGTCTCACTCTGTTGCCAGGCTGGATTGCAGTGGTGTGATCTCGGCTCACTGCAGTCTCTGCCTCCTGGGTTCAAGCAATTCTCCTGCCTCAGCCTCCTGAGTAGCTGAGACTACAGGTGCCCGCTAACACAACTGGCTAATTTTTGTATTTTTAGTAAAGACGGGGTTTCACCACGTTGACCAGGCTGGTCTTGAACTCCTGACCTCATGATCCACCTGCCTTGGCCTCCCAAAGTTCTGGGATCACAGCCTTGAGCCACCACGCCTGGCTCTAGAAAAAAATCGTATTAAACAAGCATTATTTACTATACTTTCGCTGGTTATCTCCCCACTACTTGCCTACCGCCTGCCACGAACCCAAAACTCCTTTTCTTGTTTAGTCTGAGATGTTATATTAGCCCAAGTTCTAACCAGCCCTTTGGGTTACTCATCTGGGTGTTTCCACATATACGTGCAAGAACACAAGTTAGTAAACTTCTGTTTGTTTTTCCCGTGCTAATCTGTCTTCCAATCTAGTTTAGAGGTACTCAGCTGGAGCCCCTACGATGAGTAAAGGAAAACTACTTCTTTTCTCCCATTCATATGTTTCATCTTGACTCTCCTTGGCCTTTTTCCTCTTCATTTTTTATGAAGACTTTCTGGGTTTCAACATTTTCAAATGTACAGATGTCTTTTTTTTTTTTTTTTTTTTTTTGAGATGAAGTCTTGCTCTGTCTCCCAGGCTGGAATGCAATGGCGCAATCTCGGCTTACTACAACTTCTGCCTCCCGGGTTCCAGCGATTCTCCCGTCTCAGCCTCCGAGTAGCTGGAATTACAGGCACCTGCCGTGATGCCCGGCTAATTTTTATATTTTTGTAGAGACGGGATTTCACCATGTTGGCCAGGCTGGTCTCAGACTCCCAACCTCAGGTGATGTGCCCACCTCAGCCTCCAAAGTGCTGGAATTACAGGTGTGTGCCACCCTGCCTGGCTGTTTCAGTGTCTTTATATCCAATGCACTCACTTTGTAAAATGCATAGATGATGTTCTACGTGCTATTCCAGAGGTCATTTTTGCAAATAGTGGCATTTGAGAGAAAAAAGCCATGGTTTATTTGCTCTTTTCACAAGCTGGCCACTGAGTGAACTTTGGAATTGACTCTGATACCTGTTGGTGTAAAGCTGTGTCCAGGCAGTGCTGGATTACACCACCATGGCCAGCCCCGCCAGGCAGCTCCTTGCGGAAGGAAAAGACGTCTAGTGAGGTGACTCACTTAAGTGTATTGCCTAATGCCACAAGGGGGGTCAAAATCTTAGCATTTCAAAAACTTGTTCTTGTTCCCTTGAGCCATTGTAGATTTTCCTCCCTTCTTTAATCACTGGCCATCTGAAGCAGTGATAAGAATCTGGTACATCCCTTCCTCATCATTCGCCCTGTAGCCGTGCACGAATGGGCTGATCTGGGGGTAACTGTTATCTCAGAGGTCACAGAGATCTCCTGGGCACACATTCCATAGAGTCTTTTCCTGTTTCCCTTCCCTCTGACCTCACCGGGTTGCCTGGTCACCGTGCCCCCACCTCGTTTATGACATTTTCTCTTTGGTCTTCAGGACTCTATGCGTCCTGTCTCCTCTCTCTCAAGACTTCTTTGCTTCCTTCAGGAGCTTTGCTCTCTCTCCTCAAATATAGATGACCCAAGGTTTGGTTGGATCTGTGTGATTGAATCCTTCCCCAGAGACCCGGCTTGAACAGTGTATACTAACTCATTTCCCCTCCCCCCATCCCTGGAGATAGCTCTCGAGCTCACATCCCTCAACCTGAACTCTGACCTCTACCACACAGTAGCCATGGCCTCATGGCCTGCTCTGTTGTTCCCCTTCAGTGCTCCTACCAATCCCCAAGCTCACCTTTCTTGGACCAGTCAGTTTCCTACATCCTGGACCAACTGTCTTCACAGACAGCCCTGTTTTCATTATGGCAGCCAAAACCCTCCCATTTGTTAGAACTCAAAACTCAGGAATGACCTTTGATCATTCCTTTTCTCTGGTCCCTCACCTGTAAGTAGTAGTAAGGGTCTTCATTGTATTTTACTAATATCAAGTAACTTTTAATGTTTTAAATTTTTTTTAACTTAAAAATTTTTTTTTTTTTTTTAAAGATGGGGTTTCACCATGATGGCCAGGCTGGTCTTGAACTCCTGACCTCAGGTAATCCACCCACCTCGGCCTCCCAAAGTGCTAGGATTACAGGCGTGAGCCACAGGCGTGAGCCACCGTGCCCGGCCAACTTTTTTTTTTTTTTTTTAACAGAGTCTTACTCTGTAGCCCAGGCTGCAGTGCAGTGGCATGATCTAGGCTCACTGCAACCTCCACCTCCTGGGTTCAAGCAATTCTGTCTCAGTCTCCCAAGTAGCTGGGACTACAGGCACCCGCCACCATGCTGGGCTAATTTTTGTATTTTTAGTAGAGACAGGGTTTCACCATATTGGTTAGACTGGCCTCGAGCTCCTGACCTCAGGTGATCTGCCTGCCTCGGCCTCTCAAAGTGCTGGTATTACAGGCATGAGCCATTGTGCGCAGCCAAGTAACTGGTTTGGTTTGTTTGTTTGTTTTTTACAAACAGGACTTTTTGTCACTACTAAAAGTCTGAATTTTAAACAGATACTTGGATTGGTGGTTCATATCCATCAGCTCATTCAACTTTAGCACCTATCTTATCCTCAGTAGCTTTTCCAGAACTACTACCTTGAACATGAAGCTCCATGAATTTTCCCAATTCAAACTTGGGCTTCTTCTGCATACTAACTTTACTAATCAGGACATCAGGGAGAGGATAAATAGATTGGTGTATGCCAGCACACCAGGCTAATTTTCTTTTTTTCAGTATAGATGGGATTTCACCATGTTGGCCAGGCTGGTCTAGAACTCCTGACCTCAGGTGATCCGCCTGCCTCAGCCTCCCAAAGTGCTGGGATTACAGGCGTGAGCCACTGTGACTGTCTGATTGTTGTGTTTTTTAGTAAAACCAATACAGAATAGACAAAGCAAATAGTAGTAGTCTTGGTAAGCAAGTCATTGGTAGTCTTGACATTAGCATGAGCTGCAATCATGTCTGCCCTCTTTTGACCATGGAACACATTTTGTCAATGGTAAGATCCACCTCATGGAAGTTAGGTGTTTTGCCCTGAACATTCTCAATAATAAGCTTGAGGTTTTTTGTTTTTTTTTTGTTGTTAGATAGAGTCTCACTCTGTTGCCCGGTTGCAGTGCAGTGGCATGATCCTAGCTCACTGCAACCTCTGTCTCCCCGGTCCAAGTGATTCTCCTGCCTCGGCCTCTCGAGTAGCTGGGACTACAGGTGCATGCCCCCACACCTGGCTAATTTTTATATTTTTAGTAGAGACCGCTTTTCACCGTGTTGGCCAGGATAGTCTCAATCTCTTGACTTTATGATCTGCTTGCCTCAGCCTCCCATCCAAAGTACTGGGATTCCAGGCGTGAGCCACTGCACCCAGCCAAGCTTGAGTTTTCTAAATGGAACTTCATCATTCAGCAAGGCTCACTTCAAACAAATGACCCTTGAGCCAACAGGGGCATTTTGATTCCTTGAGTCTCGGTGACTAGTATTTTCCAATATTTCTCACATTGAACATAACAGGTGCTTCCACATCATACCAATCTTTCTTAGAAGATGGATCAAATACCTTCTTGGCTCCCTTTTTGCTGCCTTTCATAAGGAGCTTGTTCTGCCAACCACCAAGTTGCTGCCCAAAGAGCCAGAAGGGTAGAAATGCAACTCACATGAGAATTGAGGCATAGAGGGCAGGGTATGCCATCCATGTGACCTATCATGTGATATTTTCATTGTTAAATTTTTATTTGTATTTTTTAAGCCTTGTGTAAGCAAGACCTTAAGAAATTTGGCTATCAGCTCACAACTGTTCCTTTCAATATTTTTGTTTTAAAAATTTTTCGGGAGTGTATTCCTCCACCATGATCCCCTCCCGCATTAATGTTAGGCTTAATCATATACATTTTAAAACTTAATTTTGGCTGGGCATGGTGGTTAACACCAGTATTCCCAGCACTTTGGGAGGTCGACACGGGTGGATCATCTGAGGTCAGGAGTTTGAAGACCAGCCTGGCCAATATGGTGAAACCCTGTCTCTACTAAAAATACAAAAATTAGCTGGGTGTGGTGGCTGGCACCTGTAGTCCCAGCTACTAGGGGGTGCCGAGGCAGGAGAATTGCTTGAACTCAGAAGGTGGAGGTTGCAGTGAGCTGAGATTGCACCACTGCACTCCAGCCTGGGTGACAGAGCACGACTCCATCTCAAAAACAACCTTAATTTTACCTTTTTTTTTAGAGACAGAGTCTTACTCTGTTGCCCAGGCTGGAGTGCAGTGGTGCAATCATAGCTCACTGCACCCTTGAATACCTGGGCTCCAGTGATTCCCCCCACCTCAGCCTCCCAAGTAGCTGAGACTACAGGTGCATGCCACCAAGTCTGGCTAATTTTTTTTTTTCTTTTTTGAGATGGAGTTTCACCGTTGATGCCTAGGCTGGAGTGCAATGGCGCGATCTCGGCTCACTGCAACCTCTGCCTCCCAGGTTCAAGTGATTCTCCTGCCTCTGCCTCTGCCTCTTGAGTAGCTGGGATTACAGGCATCCACCACCACGTCTGGCTATTTTTCTGTATTTTTTAGTAGAGACGGGGTTTCACTATGTTGGCCAGGCTGGTCTTGAACCCTGATCTCACGTGATTCTCTGGCCTCGCCCTCTCAGCGTGCTGGTATTACAGGCATGAGCCACCATGCCCAGCCAATTTTTCTTTTTTGTAGAGATGGGGTCTTGCTATATTGCCCAGGCTGGTCTCCAACTCCTGGCCTCCAGCAGCTGTTCTGCCCCAGCCTCTTAAAGTGCTGGGATTACAGTCATGAGCCACCCTGCCTGTTGGAAACAGATGCTTGATGCCACAAAGAAAAATCAGCACCGAGACAACGGATCTCTCAGCAAGCAATTTTTTTTTGAGACAGAGTTTCACTCTTTTGCCCAGACTGGAGTGCAGTGCCATGATCTCGGCTCACTGCAACCTCTGCCTCCCAGGTTCATGTGATTCTCCTGCCTCAGCCTCCAAGTAGCTGGGATTACAGACGTGAGCCACCAAGCCTACCAGCTAATTTTTGTATTTTTAATAGAGACGGGGTTTCACTGTGTTGGCCAGGCTGGTCTCGAACTCCTGACCTTGTGATCCACCCGCCTCGGCCTCCCAGAGTGCTGGGATTACAGGCGTGAGCCACCGCACCCAGCTCAACAAGCAATTTTTACTTCCTGGACTGCAGGAAGGGTACCCTCACTAGCCATCTTGCCACCAGAGTACAACGAACAAAGGAAAAGCAGACATATTTATCCTTTACGCATTTGGGGTTGTCCTTACTGCTGTATCTGATCTCCATTGGTTGGAGGCAGACCTCACAATCTAAACTAATACCTGACTGGCTAATAACTTAAAACTTTTCTAAACAGCTAAGGGGCATAGGCTGTGAGTGGGGACATGCCTATGAGCACATCTAGCATAGATATCTTGGTTAAAGTACAAGGACATAGAATATACGTGCCTGTAAGCATGGCATGTTTAACAGCTACATCGAATAGGGCTCAACAAAGAGTTATTAGCACACTTATGATTTATTCTTTAACAAGAAAGGGAAGTTTGAAGAGGAACTCTTTTACTTCCTACAATGCCTTATCAATCTCTCCTTTTTAAAATGATTACATTATTAGCATTTAAATTTATAACCATGTTAACTTATTCTGACTTGAGAGTCCCAGCTTTCTTCTCCTTGCCTGTCTGTATAAGTACAGGGGCTAGAAAGGCAGAACCTCCCCGGCATGTAGGTGTGTAGATGGCTCTTTTTGAAAACCTGTGTAAAAGGGTGCCTAGGTGCTGGCTTGTTTCTTCCTAATGGTCCAAGCTCTAGGATTCGTGCGCAGGCCAGGGTTTAAGTGCCTGCTCCTGACCTGGTTCTTGCAGGAGTTTGCAGAGGTTACACAACTTGCTCAATACCTAAGTGACTGGCATCAAATCAGCTTGAGGCTGCCCATCCATTATGTTTATTAATTCTTCTTATTATTTTTATTTTGAAAGGGAGTCTGGCTCTGGAGTGCCGTGGTGCCCTATCGGCTCACTGCAACCTCCGCCTCCCGGGTTCAAGCGATTCTCCTGCCTCAGCCAGCTGAGTAGCTGGGATTACAGGTGCCCATCATCACCCCTGGCTAATTTTTGTATTTTTAGTAGAGACAGGGTTTCATGATGTTGGTTAGGCTGGTCTCCAACTCTTGACCTCGCGATCTGCCCAACTTGGCCTCCCAAAGTCCTGGGATTACAGGAGTAAGCCACCGCGCCCGGTGTAGAGACGGGGTTTCACCATTTTGGCCAGGATGATCCCCATCTCCTGACCTCGTGATCCACCCCCTTCAGCTTCCCAGAGTGCTGGGATTATGGGTGCAGGCCACCACACCCGGCCCACGATGTTTCATAGATATGTATCAGGGATTAGTGGGTGGCTAAAGTGTTCCCTAATTCTCTTATTCTGTACATGACATTACTCTGGATTTATAATACTCAGATCTTTTGAATGATATAGTTTTGCCATTTGAGATCTTGTGAGTATTTATGACAAGATTTTAGCCCAGTAAATGACCAAAGAGGTCTTGTTATTGCATCATGTTGATTTACCCAAGTTAGGACATTGTGATAAAAGCAAATAAAAATAGCAATCCCTGTAAATATTTGGGATTGCAAAGACTAACACTCTGATAATACAAGAAGAAGAAGGGAAGGAAATGGTGACTTATTCAAAACTCAAAACTGTATTTTACAAATGAGAAACAGAGGCAGAATAAAGTTGAGTAATCTGCTGCAACGTACACTTTCATTAAGTGGCAGAGCCGGGACTCCCCCACAGGGATCTTGGTCAGGACTGAGATCCAGCTCCCGTTCCCACAGCAAATTGCCATTTACTTGGGGTGGCTCCCTTGCTAGGCCAGGGCATGAATGTCTTCTGTGTGCTTTTTTTTTTCTATTGAAAAAACACATTGGGCCAGGTGCAGTGGCTTACACCTATAATCCCAACACTTTGGGAGGTTAAGGTGGGCAGATTGCTTGAGGCCGGGAGTTTGAGACCAGCCTGGACAACATGGTGAAACTCCACCTCTTCAAAAAACACAAAAATTAGCTGGGCGTGGTGGTGAGCACCTGTAGTCCCAGCTTCCCGGAGTGGGGGAGGGTGTTAGTGGGTGCTACTGAGGTGGGAGGATTGGTTGAGTCCTGGAAAGAAAGGTTGTGGTGAGCCAAGATCGCACCACTGCACTCCAGCTCGGGGGATGGAGCAAGACCCAGTCTCAAAACAAAACCAAACAAAAAAACAAAACTAAAAAAACCCATTACATTAAAAGAAAAATTTATTTAAAAAAAAAAAAACTTCAAAGCTGGGAGTGGTGGCATGTGCCTATATTCCCAGCTACTTGGAAGGCTGAAATGGGATTATCTTTTGAGCCTAGGAGCTAGAGGCTGCAATAAGCTATGATCATGCAACTGCACTCCAGCTTGGGTGACAGAGGGAGAGCCTGTCTTTTAAAAAAAAAAATTGGTTGGGTGCAATGGCTCATGCCTGTAATCCCAGCACTTTGGGAGGCTGAGGTGGGTGGATCACCTGAGGTCAGGAGTTTGAGACCAGCCTGGCCAACAAGGTGAAACCCTGTCTCTACTAAAATATAAAAATTAACCAGGCATGGTGGCATGGGCCTGTAGTCCCAGTTACTCGGGAGGCTGAGGCAGGAGAATCACTTGAACCCGGGAGGTGGAGGTTGCAGTGAACTGAGATAGCAACACTGCACTCCAGCCTGGATGACAGAGATTTTCTCAAAAAAAAAATTAATAAAAAATTTAAATATAAATAAAGTTTCAAGGAAAAGAGGTAGAACAAAAAAAGTACATTTTCTATTGGATCTGTAGAAAACAGCAGTAGCTATTATTTATGCAATATTTATGCAATGAAATTAACAATCTGAATGAGGCAGTTCAGAGCCATGGGGCTGTGTTGAGACACTGGCCAGCCATGCATTAAAATATGTGTACACAGACATGCACGCACACACACACTAGTAGTCGAGTGTAGAAACAAATGCTGTATGCACAATTGCTTATGTGTCCTTAGCAGTACATTAGTGGCCTCTGGGCTTTGAATCAGTCTTTGGCTTTCTGTCCTCCCACATTCCTGTGATGGCCAATGAGAGACTTGAAGGTGGGTCCTCTTCTAGTGCATTTTCTCTACCCACCTATGGCCACAGTCATCTTTTTGAATCTGCCTTCCCACTTTAATTGTAAAAATGAAGACCATGTATCTACGTAATAAATTTGCCCTTTGGTAAATCCGAGGACTCAAGCTGGACCCTCACAGGGCCAGTTAGGAGCTGAGTGGATTGTCTGTTTAAAGGAAGTCATACTGAGTTGTTAATGAGGCTTGGCATGGCAGTAATTGCTTTTAAAAGAGAAACTAGTTAACACAAATGTATCTATAATTAGCCTATAGTGTGAAGTGATATTTTTGGACAGGGTTGCTGGTATCCCTCCTTCCCCACTTCACACTTAGCCAGCCAGGAAAGAAAATTAAGGTAGCAACCTTGCATCTAAATCTTTTCTAATTCTGCTTCTCTTGGGAAATAGTGTCACCTGGGAGCCAGTTCTGCTTGGCTCTTTTATTAGGAATCTAGAACCTATATATGTCATATCTCATCTTTAGTAAAAGAATCTGAGAGGTCATAGCATGGCATTAAACCTAGTGCAATAACATTGACATTCATTTAGAAACGTCTTCACTTCTGACTGGGTGCAATGGCTCATGCCTGTAATCCCAGCACTTTGGGAGGCAGAAGCAGGCAGATCACTTGGGGCCAGGAGTTCAAGACCAGACTGGGCAACAAAGCAAGACCCCATCTCTACAAAAATAAAAAATAAAACAATAAAATAAAAACCCAAAGAAACAAAAACAAAATTGTATAAAAAATCCCAACTCGAATAAGAACAGATGGAAATTTTAGAACTGAAAAATATAAACATATATAAATAATTAAAAATCAAAATCCATGTCTGGGCTCAACAGTAGAATGGAAAGGACAGAGGAAAGAATCAGTGAATGTGTATGTAAAGCAATAGCAATTACCCAATCCGAGCAGAGAGAAAACAGAAAAAAATGAAGAGATCTTCAGGAAGCATGTGGGACTATAACTAAAGATCTAACATTCATGCTACTGAAGTCTCAGAACAGAGGACAAAGAGGGCAAGGCTGAAAAAGTACTCAAGAAATAATGATTAGGCCGGGCGCAGTGGCTCACGCCTGTAATCTCAGCACTTTGGGAGGCCAAGGTGGGTGGAACACGAAGTCGGGAGTTTGAGACCATCCTGGCCAATATGGTGAAACTCTTGTCTCTACTAAAAATACAAAAATTAGCTGGGCGTGGTGGCAGGTGCCTGTAATCCCAGCTACTTAGGAGGCTGAGGCAGAGAATTGCTTGAACCTGGGAGGCGGAGGTTACGAGATCGTGCCACTGCACTCCAGCCTGGGCGATAGAGTGAGACTTTGTCTCAAGAAAAAGAAATAATGATTGAGCCTGGGTGTGGTAGCTCATGCTTGTAATCCCAGCACTTTGGGAGGCCCAGGTGGGCAGATTGCTTGAGCCAAGGAGTTCAAGACCAGTCTCTGTCTCTTAAAAAAAAAAAAGGCAAAAACTAGTCAGGTCTAGTGGCATGTGCCTTTAGTCCCTGACACTGGAGAGGCTGAGGTATGAGGATTGCTTGAGCCCAGGAGTTTGAGGCTGCAGTGAGCCACAATTACACTACTGCACTAGTGAGAGAGCAAGACCCTGTCTCTTATGTAAGACAAAAAAAAAAGGCTGGGCATGGTGGTTCACACCTGCAATCCCAGCACTTTGGGAGGCTGAGGTGGGCAGATCACCTGTGGTCAGGAGTTTGAGACTAGCCTGGCCAACATGGTGAAACCCTGTCTCTACTAAAAATACAAAAATTAGTCGGTCATGGTGGCACATACCTGTAATCCCAGCACTTTTGGAGGCTGAGGTGGGAGGATCACCTGAGGTCAGGAGTGTAAGACCAGCCTGGCCAAAATAGTGAAACCCCGTCTCTACAAAAATGCAAAAAAAAAAAAAAAAAATTAGCTGGGCATGATGGCAGGTACCTGTAATCCCAGTTACTCAGGAGGCTGAGGCAGGAAAACCACTTGAATCTGGGAGGCGGAGATTGAGGTAAGCCAAGATCAAGCTATTGCTCTCCAGCCTGGGCAACAAGAGCGAAACTCCATCTCAAAAAAGAAAAGAAAAGAAAAGAAATTTCTCTAGATGAAAAGCAAATGACAAAAGAAGGACTCTTGGAACATCAGAAAAGAATAAAAAACAATAGAAAAAGTATAAATACAATCAACTTTCCTTCTCTTGCATTTTCTAAATTATAGTAGTATCTCCTTATCCTTAAGGGATACATTCCAAGATCCCCAGTCAATACCTGAAACCTTGAATAGTACATAGTACTAAACACCATATATACAGGTTTTGGGTTTCTTTCTTTTTATTTTTATTTTTATTAGACTTTAAGTTCTGGGATACATGTGCTGAACATGCAAGTTTGTTACATAGGTATACATGTGCCATGGTGGTTTGCTGCACCCATCAACCCATCATCTCTAATTTAAGGCCCTCATGCATTAAGTATTTGTCCTAATGCTATCCCTCCCCTTGCCCTCCACTTCTCGACAGACCCCCCTGTGTGGTGTTCCCCTCCTTGTGTCCATGTGTTCTCATTGTTCAACTCCCACTTATAAGTGAGGACATCTGATGTTTGGTTTTCTGTTCCTGTGCTAGTTTACTAAGAAAGATGGTTTGCAGTTTCATCCATGTCCCTGCAAAGAACATGAACTCATTCTTTTTTATGGCTGCATAGTATTCCATGGTATATATATATTAAGTCAAGAACTTTAACCTTTTCACTTAAAGAAAGTGCTTTATAGCTTCTCTTTGGCATATCCAAATTGCTAGCATCACTATTCTTGAAATTTTGGGCCATTATTAAGTAAAACACAACACTGCAATAACCTGACAGTCAATCTGAGAATGGGACAACAGAGAAGGCTACTAAGTGACTCAGGGTGCTGTGCATAGAGGGCATGGATGCATGGCACAAAGTGATGAACCACATCCCAGGCTCAATGGAGCAGGACAGTGAGAGATTTTGTCATACTCTTCTGAAGACCACGTAGCTTAAAACTTATGAACTGTTTATTTCTGGAATTTTCCATTTATGGTTTCAGAAGGTGGTTGACTGCAGGGAGTCAGAACCATGAAAGTGAAACCACAAATAAGGGGGCCTACTGTACTGTTCCTCAGGGCAGTCTGTGTATTGCAGCACCTTTAGTTGTTACTATGCAAGCCCTGCTGCTGCCGCTGCTGCTGTAGTAAGTTGCAGGGGACAGGGAGCATTCTAGAATGCTCTGATTAAATACTGGTGTTTTCACAGCCCTGTATCTTGGGCTGTGAACTTCACAAATGTTTCTCCAGCGATACAGTTTCTTTCTCTTCTGCCCTGTATTCTCCCTCTGGCTGCCGAATCGCCTGTTGATTTCCTCTAAGCCCTGATCACTGTTTATTAAGTTTTGTTTTGTTTTTCCTTCATTGTGTACTACAAGAAGGCTGGAGGAGGCTAGAGTAGGAGGAATTCCATTCCCCAGCTGGGACAAAGCTCTGGCAAAGTCCTTTCCTTTGGAGAGTAGGCTTTTGCTATGAAGAAAGCTCTGGACATCCCCTTCAAACCTCTATACACTCAGTCTTTCTTAATTTATCAAAAAATATTATCATTTACATGTTCCTACCTAATGTGTCCAAATAAAATTATTATTTTTTCTTTCTTTTTTTTTTTTGGAAGCATTGGTCTTACTGCCTCAGGTTACAAAAGCAAAAAAAACTTATTGATTTTCAGTCTGTCCTTTTTTTTTTTTTTTTTTTTTTGAGATGGAGTCTTGTTCTATCACCCAGACTGGAGTGCAGTAGTGCAATCTTAGCGAATTGCAACTTCCACCTACTGGCTTTGACCAATTCTCGTGCCTCAGCCTCCTGAGTAGCTGGGACTACAGGTACATGCCACCATGCCCAGCTAATTTTTGTATTTTTAGTAGAGATGGGGTTTCGCCATATTGGCCAGGCTGGTCTTGAACTCCTGACCTCAAGTGATCCACCTGCCTTGGCCTCCCAAAGTGTTGGGATTATAGGCATGAGCCTAGCCTAAATATATATATATTTTTTAAGACATGGTCTTGCTCTGTCACCCAAGCTGGAGTGCAGTGTCAAAATCCTGGGCTCAAGTGATCCTCCTGCCTCAGCCCCATGTCTAGCCCAGAGCGGTTTTAGATATGTAGGGGTTGGCGTTATCTTAGAGCCAGGTTCTAGTAATCCACCCAAAGTCTGGGTATTTTTTTCCTTTTCTTGGTAAATGGCCACAGGTATCTTTATGGGAGTTCAGGAGGAAGATTTATAGTATATACTCACAGCAGGGTAAGGTATTTTTTCAAGAGTCCTTTTCAACATCCCGTTCATCTGGGTCTATGAACTGTCTCAAGTCAGGGAACTGGTTGAGAAGCTGGGTCTCTCAATTTTGGTGACTTATATCAAGTTTTTGTTCACCAGATCAAGTTACATCTTTAGTAGTCTGCTCATCAATCTGTGAACACCAAAGATCCCCGTGGATCATCTGATGGGTTACCTCTCTGATCCACTGCCCATTATGTCAATGTTGCTCATCTTTCTCCATTGACTAGTGCTGCCACCTGGCTTCTACCACTCCGGGATTCCATCATCAACATAAGAATCCAGGAGCCCATCTCAACAGTTTCACTGTGTACCACCATCTTATGTCTGCAGAGGACAGCAGCGCAGAACTTTTCAAAAGCACTGGTGCTCCACTTACCAATGGACTTCTCAATACCCTGGTGAAGGGATTGTCCTCTGGTTTCTCCTGAGGAATACACTGTAAGGGTGGATGAGTGTTACTCATGACAAATCTACTCCAACATTCCTTTCTCACCAAGCCTTGGATCCTTCTCTATTATTCCAAGGAATTTCTAGTGCCTTCTTTTTTTTTTAGGAGACAGGGTCTCACTCTGTCACCCAGGCTGGAGTGCAGTGACACAGTCATGACACATTGCAGCCTCAATCTCCCAGACTCAAGCAATCCTGCCTCAGCCTCCAGAGTAGCTGGGACCACAGGGGCGTGCCACCATGCCCAGCTAATTTTATATTTTTTGTAGAGACAAGGGTCTCATCATGTTGCTTAGGCTGATCTGGAACTCCTAGGCTCAAGTGATCCACTCTCCCCAGCCTCCCAAAGTGCTGGGATTACAGGTGCGAGGCACTGTGTCCAGGCAGAAGTCCTAGTATCTTCATTTAATGAAGGCCATTGTTAAGTATGGTTTCATCAACCAGTTCAGCAAACTAAAAAGCCACTCTTGGTTGATCGAGGTAACACACTGAATCCAGAATCTCTCATGCTATGAATAAATCAGTAATTTCAACATTACATTTCTTTTTGTCTGGTTTAGAATCTACTCCCACAAAGAAATCCTCTGGTGATAGTATATATCAGTAACACTTTGCAATACTTTCCTTGTGTAAGCTTCTCCTCTGGTGTCAAATGTCTTACTCATCGTCTTGGGGTATGTTAAGATCTGATTCTGGTTGTGCATCTGAAAGCAAAGAAGCACTGACATTCCATTGCAAGGTTGGTGCCTTTAGCGAAGTCATTACAGGATCTTCATGCAAGGTATGACCAGTTTATGAAAAAGGGCAGGAGGAATGGGTTTAGCTACCAAAGGAGATTCAGTGGGATTTGGGGTTTCAAGATAATAAAAATTAATTCCAAGCGACAAAAATGTTCCCATTCCAAGTCCCTCCCTTCCCCTCCCCTCCCCTTCCCTCCCCTCCCCCTCCTCCTCTTTTTTTTAAGAGTCTGGCTCTGTTGCCCAGGCTGGAGTGCAGCGGCACAATCTCTGCTCACTGCAAACTTCGTCTCCTAGGTTCAAGTGATTCTCCTGCCTCAGCCTCCTAAGTAGCTGGGATTACAGGCATGCACCACCAAGCCTGGCTAATTTTTGTATTTTCGGTAGAGATGGGGTTTCACCATGTTGGTCAGGATGGTCTCAAACTTCTGACCTCATGATCCACCCACCTTGGCCTCCCAAAGTGCTGGGATTACAGGCATGAGCCACTGTGCCCGGCCATTTTTTAATTTTTTTAAAAAAAATTTTAAATAGCTGGGACTCCTGAAGCAATCCTCTGGAGACCTCATGGATACCAAGGGTTTCCAATTAATTCCAAAATTTCACATATGGTCCAATTTCACCTTAATGCCCAAGACCAAATTCATCTGAATTTATGCCATATTATCCATAGCCAGAATTCAGAGCAATTCTATAATCAGACAATTTGACACCTGTAAACTGTTCAAGAAGTCTAGGGCCTACATCAATTCCCCCCAACTTTTTTGAGATGGGTTCTTGCTGGGCTCCCCAGGTTGGTCCAGAACTCCTGGGTTCAAGCACTTCTCCCACTTCAGCCTCCCGAGTGGTTGGGATTACAAGCATGTGCCATCATGCTCAGCCCCATAAAGAACTTCCATATATATTATATATATATATATATCTGTGTAAAAAGACCATTGTCAAATGCACATATATAAGTTCCTTTATTCATTTTATTTATTTACTTTCTTTGAGATGGAGTCTCGCTTTGTCACCCAGGTTGGAGTACAGTGGTGACCTTCACCTCCCAGGTTCAAGTGATTTTCTGCCTCAGCCTCTCAAGTAGCTGGGACTACAGGTGTGCACTAACACACCAGGATAATTTTTGTATTTTTCGGTAGAGACAGGGTTTCACCATGTTGGCCAGGCTGGTCTTGAACTCCTGATCTCAGGTGATCCACCCACCTTAGCCTCTCAAAGTGCTAGGATTATAGGCGTGAGCCACTGCACCTGGCCCTATTATTCATTTCTAGGGCTATGGTTCCTGAAATGTCACCAAGTTTGTTATGTTGTTGTCCACCAGATTCTAACAACATAAACTTGGGTTTCTTCGTCCTCTTCTCTTTGCCTTTTTTCTTCTTATTTTTAAGTCTTCATTCTCTTTAACTTCACATAAGAATATTCTAATGAGACTCCTGAATAAGAGGTGGAAGGTGGCTCAGGACAAAATATTTGTACTGGAGCAGAACAGACAGCGGAGGAACAAAAGTGGAGGCAAAGGAAAAAACACCCTGAAAGCTCATGCAACGGCAGAGAGTGAATCCGTCTGTCAGGAATCTCTTTCCTTTTACACCCAAACATTAAGCCCTCCTGAATCTGCTTTCGGCTTACATTATAGCCTCTGTTTAGGTTTGTTCAGAAAAACAAACTGTTTTGAAAAAACACTGTAACTGTGCTTCCTCGGCTCTCACAACACACTACAACAGTCAATGCAGAAGACCTCCATGATCTGGCCAGGTGCAGTGGCTCATGCCTGTAATCCCAATACTTTTGGAGGCTGAGGCGGGCGGATCATTTGAGGTTAGGAGTTCGAGACCAGCCTGGCCAACATGGGGAAACCCCATCTCTACTAAAAAAATACAAAAATTAGTTGCGTGTTGCGGTGTGTGCCTGTAATCCCTGCTACTCTGGAGGCTGACGCAGGAGAATTGCTTGAACCTGTGAGGTGGAGGTTGCAGTGAGCCGAGATGGCACCACTGCACTCTGGCCTGGGCAACAGAGCAAGACTCCATGTCAATAAAAAAGAAGAAGAAGAAGACAACTTCCGTGATTCCAAAATATATGGGGATTTCTTCCCATCAATAAGCAAACAGTTGGTTCTGAGGCAGACACCAGCTGGGTGCCCTCCACTTCAATGCTGACATTCTATCTAGAGATAGCGTCAGATACCAAGGGTTGAGGGCCCAGTCCCCAAGACACCAGTCACAAGTCTAGGCCTCCAGAACTTCTGATGGATCAGCTTCAAGTTGGGGTTTCCATCATCCCTTCTTTGGATTTGATTAATTTGATGGAACAGCTCACAGAACTCAGGGAAACACTTATGTCTACTGATTTTTTATGAAAAGGATATTACAAATAACACAGATGAAGAGATGCACAGGGCGAGGCAGGTATGGGAGAAGGGGCAAGGACCTTCCATGCCCTCTCTGCATGTGCCATTCTCCATGTATTCGGCTATCCAGAAGCTGTATGAAACCTGTTCTCTTGGGTTTTTTGTTTTGTTTTGTGTGTGTGTGTGTTTTTTTTTTTTTTTAGGTGAAGTCTTGCTCTGTCGTCTAGGCTGGAGTGTAGTGGCACAATCTTGGCTCATTGCAACCTCCACCTCCTGGGTTCAAGCGATTCTCTTGCCTCAGCCTCCTGAGTAGCTGGGACGACAAGTGCATGCCACCACACCTGGCTAATTTTTGTATTTTTACTAGAGATGGTTTTTCACCATGTTGGCCAAGCTGGTCTCAAACTCTTGACCTCAAGTGATCGGCCTGCGTTGGCCTCCCAAAGTGCTGGGATTACAGGCGTGAGTCACCAGCCCGGCTACCCTCTTGGGACGGCCCCCTAGGCATGATTGATCAAGCACTGATCATTGACCCTCTGCCTTACCCAGAGGTTGAGGGTGGGGCTGAAAGTCCCAACTCCCTAATTACGGCTTTGGCTTTCCAGTGACCAGCCCCACCCTGCAGCTATCAGCTATTAGCATACCAAAAGGCAGCTGCCTGGAGATTCCAAGGACTTTAGGAGTTGTATGCCAGGAAATAGGATGAATACCAAATATGTATTTCACAACATCATGCACACACACACACAAGCAAAAAACACTCAATGCATTTCAAGCAGAGGAGAATTAAATGCCAGGAATAGGTGCATACAAAACCATTGGAAGAACTGGAAGAGCAAAAACCAGTGAATCCCAATGTGATCTTCGGGTCAACCACTGAAGCTCTAGTCTAGTACACAGAGATTCTTGCTGGGAAACTACAGGACTTTTCCATTGGTGGACACAGCTTCCCAGCTACGTTAAGGTAGGTGACTGGTAAGGAAGCACGTTGTGTCTGCAGCAGCTCATGCCTCTGTCTGTTGCAGTGAGAGGCATTAGAAAACAGTTTTTTACCTTTGTTCCATTTCCCAATTCTCTCTCTCTCTCTTTTTTTTTCTTCTTGAGGTAGAGTCTTGCTCTATCGCCCAGGTTGGAGTGCAGGAGTGCAATCTTGGCTCACTGCAACCTCCACCTCCCAGGTTGAAGTGATTCTCCTGCTTCAGCCTCCTGAGTAGCTAAGACTACAAGCGCACACCACCACGTCCAGCTAAATTTTTTTTTCATATTTTTAGTAGAGATGGGGTTTTGCCATCTTGGCCAGGCTGGTCTTGAAATGACCTCAAGTGATCCACCCGCCTCAGCCTCCCTAAATGCTGGGATTACAGGTGTGAACCACTGTGCCGGGCTCCAATTCTCATACATACACATATTTTTTGGCAGAAGGCAAATAACATCCATCATCGTGGAGCCAAAGGGATCTGGGAATTATTGTTCCCTGGCATCCAGTCCCTCTGATATATAGAAAGAACATAGACAGGAATAGGAATACATGCAGATTACCTTTTCCCTCCAGTCCTTCCCCACAACTGCCACCATCTGGCATTGAGGTGATCTCCCAACTTTTATGAAGGCTGTAATTTCAATTCCAAACAGATGGAAAACTTTTCAGAGACATTCAGTCCAGCCCTCCTAGCTCACCACCTGCCTCTGCCTGCCACACAGACATTTTACCTACTGTTCTTTGTGGTGTATTTTCCTGTCCTCTTTTCCATCTCTACTTTCCTTCCTTTCTGAATAGTCTGTGCATCCTGGGTGCAGAGCCCAGAGTCTCTTAAGGATGACTGGAAGAGGAAACATAGCAGACAAGCAAGAAAGAGAACAGGTTCTATTTTCCCCTAGTTTAAATACAAGTAATGTTCTGATTACTTCTGTGGTCTCTTCCCCATATTAAAACAACTGGAATTTTAAAAGTTCATTCTCTTGCTAAAACTGCCATGAGACAGCTGGAGATGGTAGGTTTACAAAAAATCCAGTTCTAGATGGCTAACTTTCAAAGTAAGATGACAGTGAAAAATGTGTTTCTTAATATCCTTTGCACTTTTACACACACACGTTAAAGTTTCATTCTTCGTGACCATTAGAAAAATGAATTATAAAATATAATGAAATACATGTTGATTTTGATAAGTGATCAAACAAGTTCTTCCTTGGATGGAGGATGAATTGAAGAAAGCTGGTGAAGCATATAGCCTAACAGTAGTAATAAACAGATTTTTTATTGTTTTTTAGACAGAGTCTTGCTCTATTGCTGAGGCTGCAGTGCAATAGCACAATATTGGCTCACTGCAACCTCTGCCTCCCCGGTTCAAGTGATTCTCCTGCCTTAGTTTCATGAATAGCTGGGATTACAGGCACTCACCATCATACCTAGCCAATTTTTGTGTTTTTTGTAGAGACAGGGTTTCACAATGTTGCCCTGGCTGGTCTCAAACTCCACAGTGCCTGGCCATTACATTACAGTGAGAGAGAGAGAGAGAGAGAGAGGAGAGGGGAAGAGGGAGAGGAAGGGGGGAGGGAAAGGAAAGAGGGGAGAGAGAAGGAGGGAGGCAGGAGGAGAGAGACAGACAAGAGAGATAAAGAAAACATATATACAGAGGCTGGGCGCAGTGGCTCAAGCCTGTAATCCCATAACTTTGGGAGGCTGAGGTGGGTGGATCATTTGAGGTCAGGAGTTCGAGACCAGCCTGGCCAATATGGTGAAACCCTGTCTCTGCTAAAAATACAAATTAGTCAGCCATGGTGGCACAAACCAGTAATCCCAGCTACTCGGGAGGCTGAGGCAGGAGAACTTCGTGAACCCAGGAAGTGGAGGTTGCAGTAAACCGAGATTGTGCCACTGCACTCCAGCCTGGGTGACAAAGCAAGACTCCATCTCAAAAACAAACAAACAACAAATATATATAGAGAGAGGGTGTTCAAATCTGTTCAAGTGCTTTCACGTACATATCATCTCTTTTTAAAATCCCACCCAGCTCTGTTGAGATGAGAAAACTGAAGCTCAGAGAGGTTGAGTAACTTGCCCACGCCCCCGCAAAGATAAAAGAACTGCCAACAGCCCATATTAATTTCCCTGAGATGAGATGTGATAGGGAAAGATACCTTGAAATTAAAGAAATGGAGAGCTGCGAGAATCATCTTTCATCTCCGCTGAGTCCCCCAGGATCTTCGCCCGGAGTCTTAAGGCTGCCCCCTCCTGATCCCGCACCAGTGCGGCTCCACACCCTGGAAGTGGCGCACGGAGCGTCCCGGTCCCCAGCAACAGCCAGCGATGGAGTGGGCAGGGCTGGAGATGGCAGCCTTTGGGCCCGGGGAAGCCGGACTCTGCGGAGGGGCTGGGAAGCGGGGAGGAGGAGGGGGCGGGGGCGGGAATTGTTCCGCCCCCTCCCCTCTGTCCACTTTCATTGGCCAAGGGCTTCCTGGTCCCGTACCACCTCCCGCCTCCAGGACGCCGCTTAAAGTGTGCGGAGCAGGTGCCTTGGGTGGAGCAGCAACTTTCCGAGAGTGACTTGGCTGAGCGCGGCGCTCATTCATTGCCCGCGGGCGTCCCTCCATCTGTCCAGCCAGCGGTCCAGCGAAAGGGGCTCCAGGCCGGACGCAGCCGCCACCCAGGGCACCGAGGCCAGCAGAGGGGCCGAAAGCGCGGCTCAGCCTTGAGGACTGGGGCAGGCGACGGTGGCTGCGGCCATGCAGTCCTGTGCCAGGGCGTGGGGGCTGCGCCTGGGCCGCGGGGTCGGGGGCTGCCGCCGCCTGGCTGGGGGATCGGGGCCGTGCTGGGCGCCGCGGGGCCGGGACAGCAGCAGTGGCGGCGGGGACGACGCCGCGGCTGGGGCCTCGCGCCTCCTAGAGCGCCTTCTGCCCAGACACGACGACTTCGCTCGGAGGCACATCGGCCCTGGGGACAAAGACCAGAAAGAGATGCTGCAGACCTTGGGGCTGGCGGTAAGGACCTCCACTGGCCCTCCGCGGCCTCCCCTCCGCCTGGCCCGGGTTCTGCCCGCGCGGCCTCCTGGCTCCCGCCCTGAGCCCTGCTGCGCTCCGCGTGCTCCCCGAACCCTGGATCCCGGGCCGTGGCGTGGAAGCGAATTCGTGCCTTTGGTCCTCGTGCCTTCTCTCACCCGCTTACTTTCTCCTGCACCCAGTCTTCGTGCCTCAAAAGTGTACATTTTTGAACCGCCCCAGCCCAAGTAGCCCTGTGGATGGGCCCTAACTTTGCAAGAGGAGGAAGACCCGCTGGTTAAGGTTAAGAGAGTGGGCTTACCGGCTAGCTCCGGTTGCAACTGAAATGCCACCCTGAGTGGCTGAATCGCTGCCCCGCTTTATGATTTTCTTTCCTCCAAGTGATTCTGGTTTGCTCAAAGTTTTCCTTTTCTCTTAAAAAGAACCCTAATTAGGCGATTTAAATGAGGTTCCCACAAGCCTTTGTAGTCGCAAAACACAGAAGTGACTCTTTTAACTCAGAGGCACTTTCCCCTGTCTTGCGTTTTAATTTTAGAGCATTGATGAACTGATCGAGAAGACGGTCCCTGCCAGCATCCGTTTGAAAAGACCCTTGAAAATGGAAGACCCTGTTTGTAAGCGACTCGGCTTATTCTACTTATTCTGGCCTGTTTGCCTTTTGTGGTCTCTTGAAGGTCCAGCTCTGGGGTTAGAATTGCTCAGGACTGGGAATATGTGGATTAAAGTAAAACAGTGGTGGGTACCTCCGGAGCCGCGAGAGGGTGGGATATTTGGTTCTAGAAGCAGACAGTTAGACAGTTCGGTGCTGTAGAAGGGAGTCGATGTTGTGTGGTTCCTGGTCTTTATCCGAAGGTCCCTGCCAGCTTCCCTAGGGTTTTGTAGCAAGCAGACTCCCCACTTCCCAGGTACCCTCTCACCAGCCATGGTTCTCTCCTACTTTGGGTTGAGAGGTGTCATCACCTTCGCAGATCTGTATAGACTCATAAAGGATCTAGGAAATGCATAAGTTCGTGTAACTGGGGAAGTGACCAGACATCTGGCCTCCCTTCCCCAGGGCTTCTTTAGATTTCAGTAGCTTCCAATTGTTTTCTTATCTCATGTCCAAATTTTATTATTTACCACTTGAAAGGCAGCAGTACTTTTCGGATCTGAATGGTTTTTCTTTTCTTCTCCTTTTTTTTTTTTTTTTTTTGGAGACAGTGTCTCTCTGTCGCTCAGGCTGGAGTGCTGTGGCATGATCTTGGCTCACTGCAACCTCTGCCTCCTGGTTCAAGCGATTCTCCTGCTTCAGCCTCTTGAGTAGTTGGGATTACAGGCATGTGCCACCACACCTGGCTAATTTTTATATTTTTAGTAGAAAAAGGGTTTCTTCATGTTGGCTAGGCTGGTCTTGAACCCCTGACCTCGTGATCCAATGGCCTCGGCCTCCCAAAGTGCTTGGATTACAGGCACCAGCCACTGTGACTGGCTTCGAATGGTTTTTTTCAGAAAAACACACAAATAAGATTTACATTTGGTTAAGAAAGGTCAGCTTAGTCATAGACTTTCTTAGAATTTTATTTTAGGTTTAAAATATTTTAGAGTCTCGCTGTGTTGCCCAGGCTGGAGTGCAGTGGTGCAATCTTGGCTCATTGCAGCCTCCTCCTCCCAGGTTCAAGCAATTCTCTGCCTCAGCCTCCTGAGTAGCTGGGATTACAGGTGCCCGCCACCATGCCCTGCTAAATTTTGTATTTTTTTTTTAGTAGAGATGGGGTTTCACCATCTTGGCCAGGCTGTTCTTGAATTCCTGACCTCGTGATCCACCAGCCTCCCAAAGTGCTGGGATTATAGGTGTGAGCCACTGGGCCCAGCCTCACAGGTATTTTTATGTGGATTTTTGACTTCCATGGAATGGGGAGACAATCCATAAGTCAAGGGCAAAGGCAGAGCTCTTTAAAAAAAAAAAAAATTAATCTGGTTATCTCACTTTCAATCATAAAGATACTTATATCTTTTTCTTCTAGAATCAAATGAAGAGAGAGCAGCTGTTTTGTTGCTATGATAGAAAGGATAGGCTGGGCGCGGTGGCTCACGCCTGTAATCCCAGCACTTAGGGAGACCGAGGCGGGTGGATCACGAGGTCAAGAGATCGAGACCATCCTGGTCAACATGGCGAAACCCCGTCTCTACTAAAAATAAAAAAAATTAGCTGGGCATGGTGGCGCGTGCCTGTAATCCCAGCTACTCGGGAGGCTGAGGCAGGAAAATTGCCTGAACCCAGGAGGCGGAGGTTGCGATGAGCCGAGATCGCGCCATTGCACTCCACCCTGGGTAATGAGCGAAACTCCGTCTCAAAAAAAAAAAAAAGAAAAAGAAAGGATATAGTGTGCAGATGGCAAACTTTATTTTGTTTGAAAGTGGACGTTTGCGGTATAGCGCCTATCTGCTTCTGGTTGGCTAATGCTCAGGCTATACTGAGGGCTGCTGCTTTGTTGGTTTCAAATCTGATAGTCATTGAAGAAAATCTGCATGTTTTGTTAAATTGAGCTAGTTGAGATCTAGGGATAGCGAAAGAAGCGTTATCTATTTTCATTTTAAAAAATCAGAATCCTAGCTGGAGAAGGTGGCTCATGCCTATAATCTCAGCATTTTGGGAGGCCTAGGCAGGTGGTTTGCTTGAGGCCAAGAGTTTTGAGAACAGCTTAGACAACATGGCCACACCCCACCTCTACAAAAAATACAAAAATTAGCCGGGCGTGGTGGTGTGCACCTATAATCCCACCTGCTCTGGAGGCTAAAGTGGGAGGAACACTTAAGCTGGGCAGTGAAGGTTGCAGTGAGCCAAGAGGGCTCCATTGCACTTCAGCCTGAGCAACAGAGTGAGACCCTGTCTTAAAAAAAAAAAAAGACCATGTGTGGTGGCTCATGCCTATAATCCCAGCACTTTGGGAGGCCAAGGTCGCAGATCACATGAGGTGGGGAGTTCAAGACCAGCCTGACCAACATGAAGAAACCTCGTCTCTATTAAAAATGCAAAAAATTAGCTGGGCATGGTGATTCCAGCTACTTGGGAGGCTGAGGCAGGAGAATCGCTTGATCCCAGGAGGCAGAGGTTGCAGTGAGCTGAGATCGTGCCATTGCACTCTAGTCTGGGCAACAATAGTGAAACTCCATCTCAAAAAACGAAAAAAGAAAAGAAAAGAAAATCAGAATCTGATTTATTGGATGTGTGAAGGGTGAAGAGCTATGTATCTTTAAAGCAGGATATTTTAGGTGCATATTTGAACAAGTGAATTCCTTCTTGAGACTTTCAAAGTCAGGCAACGTTTAGGTTAGCTATTTTTATAATATATATGCTCTAAAATATAATGTTCTTTTCGGAGCGTTAGAGCCTGGGAAACGTGGCAAAGTTGTGTATCCATTTTTAGTTCAGTTCTTGGTTCCAGCTGAATAATTTGAACATCAAGGGATTCTGATTCTTCACTCTGGAGGTGGATTCCTGAAAAGTAATTTGCAACTTGAGTATAAACGTTATTATCTTTTGAGACAGATTCTTGCCCTGTTGTCCAGGCTGGAGTGCAGTGGCACGATCTCGGCTCACTACAACTTCTGACTTCCCTGCTCAAGCGATTCTCCTGCCTCAGCCTCCCAAGTAGCCGGGATTAGAGACGTGCGCCACCACTCCTGGCTAATTTTTTTTGTTTGTTTGTTTGTGTTTTGAGACAGAGTATCTTGCTCTGTTGCCAGGCGCCAGGCTGGAGTGCAGTGGCGCAATCTCGGCTCACTGCAATCTCCACCTCCTGGGTTCAAGCAATTCTCCTGCCTCAGCCTCCTGAGTAGCTGGGACTACAGGCGCGCGCCACCATGCCCGGCTAATTTTTGTATTTTTTAGTAGAGACGGAGTTTCACCATGTTGGCCACGATGGTCTTGATCTCTTGACCTCGTGATCCGCCCGCCTCGGCCTCCCAAAGTGCTGGGATTATAGGCGTGAGCCACTGCGCCCGGCAGTTTTTTGTATTTTTAGTAGAAATGGGGTTTCTCCATGTTGGCCGGGTTGGTCTCAAACTGCCGACCTCAAGCGATCCACCCACCTCAGCCTCCCAAAGTACTGGGATTACAGGCATGAGACACCACACCCGGCCTGTATAAACTTTAAACCTAGCAGCTTCTGTGACGTTTTGGGCTTGTTCCATCTAGTTAGTCTGAGATGATTCACACAGAAAATATTGCACCATCAGGAGTCTCCCCATGCCCTGAAATGGACCAGCTCTTCAACAAAGCTTGCTTCTTGGAATAATGAGCTGGGGGTGTTGGGAGAGTGGCAGAGGATGCAAAGGATGAATTTTGACTCTGAGGTGTGTGTGTGTCATGGTGAATGAATGTTCTCTAGGTGGGGAGAGCAAATGGGTTCATGTAAGCTCTGGCAGTAGCATTTCCATTGAATAGCAGAGCACCATTACTCAAACTTTGCTTCATGGGAATGCCCCGGTTCTAGTGTAGAGAGGAATTCTGGATTAAATATTTGTGCCGGGCGCGGTGGCTCACGCCTGTAATCCCAGCACTTTGGGAGGCCGAGGCGGGAGGATCACGAGGTCAAGAGATCGAGACCATCCTGGTCAACATGGTGAAACCCCGTCTCTACTAAAAATACAAAAAAAAATTAGCTGGGCACGGTGGCGTGTGCCTGTAATCCCAGCTACTCAGGAGGTTGAGGCAGGAGAATTGCCTGAACCCAGGAGGCGGAGGTTGTGGTGAGCCGAGATCGCGCCATTGCACTCCAGTCTGGGTAACAAGAGCGAAACTCCGTCTCAAAAAAAAAAAAAAAAAAAATTGTTTACCATGTACAGAGATAACTGTAGTGAGAGCTAGTTATAGGAGTCTTAAATATCCTCAATGCAGAGTAAAGATTGTGAGGGTTGTAATCAGTGTGGAAATACCTGGGTTACTTATTACACATAACTCAGTAATCTCAGACATTTACATAGTGCTTACCATGTACTGGGAACTCTTTAACATGCTCTTGTGTATTAATGTATATTACAACCCTATGAGGAAACCACCATTAATACTTCTGTTTTAAAAATGAAGAAACCGGCGGGGCGTGGTGGCTCACACGTATAATCCCAGCACCATGGGAGGCTGAGGCGGGATGATCATGAGGTCAGGAGATTGAGCAACCTGGCCAACATGGTGATACCCTGTTTCTACTAAAAGTACAAAACAATTAGCTGGGCTGTAATACCAGCTATTTAGGAGGCTGAGGCAGGAGCATGACTTGAACTCGGGAGGCGGAGATTGCGAAGATCAGGGGTCGAACCATTGCACTCCAGCCTGGTGACAGAGTGAGACCCTGTCTCAAAAAAATAGAATAAGATAAATAAGTAAATAGATAAAAATGAAGAAACCATGATATACAGAGGATGCGTGACTTGCCCAAGGTCATAGCTGGTAAGCGGTGGAGGCAGAATTCAAACCCGGGCAGCCCAACTCCACTGTCCACACTCCATCCACTACTTTGCTCTTTTTTCATTTTGTCTTCTGCAAGGTAGTGGGTGTACAAAGTGGAAAACTTCTGTCCTGACTCATCTGGGGTGTCCAGTTACAGATCTGCACACACCTAGTTGCGCTGGAATCGCGCTGCCATATGCCAACTGCTCCAGCAGAAAAGCGGCAGCTTCCTGGCGCACAGATGTGGGAGCACTCAGGCCTGCTGACGGGGCGAGGGAAGGGGTCACGGAAGTGCAGTACGGAGGCTGCACGTTGAAGAATGAGCAGTGACGCTCTGCTAGGTAAATCTAGGGGAGGCTGCTGCAGGCAGTGGACTAACATGTTCAGGACAGAATGGCTAGACAGAACCAGGGAAGGACGGGTGGTCCATCAGTCAAGAAGCATGCTCCCCCTCTTCTTGGACAATTCAGGAAGTGCCTTGAAGAGATACCTTGATAATGAACTGGCCGATAAGTCAGTCATTATTCAAATAAACAAGCAAAACTACTCAGTTAAATCCTGTCCTGCTCAAGTGAATCCCCCATTCTCCGTCCACATGCACTCAACAACAACAAAAGGACTAGAAGGGTGTGTGTCAGTGGGGATACTGGTTTCTCTAAATGGTGCCCTCATTAGTGGTTTTAGCTTTCCTAATTACTTTGCAGTTTGTGGATTTTCTGCAGTGTAGGTATTCATTTTATAATTAATTCAAAGTTAAAAATTACTTTATGACCAAAGCCAGTTACTTTTAGCTTTCGTGTGCCCAGCTGTGTAGTCTTTTCAGCGCATTCATCTCAAGATAACTAGTCTGAACTGGACTGAACTAATCTTAGATAAACTGCAGGGCTTCACATTTACACAAAATTGCACATTGCTCGTGGAAGAGAGGGGAGAAATTAAACCCTCTAACATTCACATTATTCAACTAGAGCCGAGGAGCTGAGTTGTCAGAATGATGGACTTGTGCCAGCTGAATGTTCCAGAGTGATTTCTATTAAATGGTTAATGGAAGGCAGGGGGCAGGGAGCAGAGGGGGAGGGAATGTTGTGTAATGTAACTGCAGGTGTTGGCTTTGTCACCCCACTTGGGTTGAACGCTCTCCTGAACTGACCCCAGGGGCAACTAGGCCGGGGCAGCTGTTCCCCAGGCCGAGGCCATGACTTGTCTTTAGCCATGTGGTGCCCATTGCCAGGTCCTGCCTGTAGGCCCCTCAGTCTGTGACAAGGCTTTCCTTTGGACATTCCTGGCTCATTTGATTCCCAGCTTTTATGAATTATGATTTCTTCTTTAGGATGATTCCAATAGATTTTCATTAAATGACTGTGGAAGTAAAGACCAGCTAAATGAGAGATGCAAAGGCTATTTATTTATAATGAACTTGCTATAGCAAGGGAGTCAGACTTGCATTTTGACAGTGGAGAGGAAAGCTTTATTGTGGAAAAAAGGGAAGGGTTTTGACTGGAGGTTGTTTACAATGAAAGTTGTCTTAGGGTTAACTAGAAGTTGGACATCCGATGTGATTGGTTATGGATACATATTTGGCTTTACCTGGTTGGTCCTATGTTGGATATGGGACAAAAATTGGGGAAGCTATCAGTTATTAATTAGGTTCTAGCCCTTTGGGGCCAATTGTTAGGGAAGTTATTGTTCAGTTTTCTGGATTGTCACTAGAGATAGCAATCTGGCTTTCTCTGTAAGTCTAAGTTGTAGCAGGCTGGCTTCCTCCATTGTTTATTGTAAGTAAGCGTGTTAGTTTTCTGGACAGGTGTGGGTGAAGGCTCTATTTTAAAACATGGTCTGGTAATTGCCCATTTGTGTATGTAGTTAGTCCCTCACAGCAGAATCTGTCTTGTCCTTATGTTTTCGTCATTAATTGCTCATTAGGCAGATACTTGACTGATAACCTTGGACAGTCACCCTGTTGCCTAAATTGTTAAATGTTTACTGACTACTATTGGAAGACATTCTGAAGATATACATTTTCTTTTTCTTTTTTGAAATGGAGTCTCACACTGTTGCTCAAGCCAGAATCTAGTGGTGTGATCTCAGCTCACTACAATCTCTGCCTCCCAGGTTCAAGTGATTCTCCTGTCTCAGCCTCCCAAGTAGCTGGGACTACATGCATGTGCCACCATGCCTAGCTAATTTTTTTTTTTTTTTTTTTGAGACAGAGTTTCACTCTTGTTTCCTAGGCTGGAGTGCAATGGCTCGATCTTGGCTCACTGCAACCTCTGCCTCCTGGGTTGGAGCGATTTCTCCTGCCTCAGCCTCCGGAGTAGCTGGGATTACTGGCATGCGTTGCCATGCCTGGCTAATTTTGTATTTTTAGTAGAGATGGGGTTTCTCCATGTTGGTCAAGCTTGTCTTGAACTCATGGCCTCAGATGATCCACCTGCCTTGGCCTCCCAAAGTGCTGGGATTACAGGCGTGAGCCACTATGCCTGATCAATTTTTGTATTTTTAATAGAGACGGAGTTTCACTATGTTGGCCAGGCTGATCTCAAACTCCTGACCTAGTGATCTGCCCACCTCTGCCTCCCAAAGTTCTGAGATTACAGTTGTGAGCCACTGCACCCGGCGAGACCATACATTTGAATAAACATAGTCACTATCTCCAAGGAGCTTACATCTTAACCTTCTTTATAAAATAGGTCAGACAGTGAAAAAGTTCCAGGTGCCATGAGAGCTGTGGATAAAATGTCATGAGTGTTCAGAATTACGTGAAATGGGACAGAAAGACAGAGTTAAGAGTTGGAACATATCTTCTCAATGTAAAGAAGCAAAGATGTAAAGCAGAGATGTACAGAAGCAAAGATGAGGCTGGGTGCAGTCATGAGCCACGGTGCCTGTCCTGTTTTGGGATTTTTAATTTTATTTTTGAGACAGGGTCTCACTCTGTTGCCCAGGTTGGATTGCAGTGGTGCAATCACAGCTTACTGCAGCCTTGACCTCTTGGATTCAAGTGGTCCCTCACCTCAGCCTCCCGAGCAGCTAGAACTACAGATGCATGCCACCAGGCCTGGCTAATTTTTTGTATTTTTTGTAGAGACAGTCTTACTGTGTTGCCCATGCTGGTCTCGAACTCCTGGGCTCAAGAAATCCTTCCGACTCTGCCTCCCAAGATACTGGGATTATAGGTGTGAGCCATCTTGCTGGGCCAACTTTATTTTTTAGAGCAGTTTTAGGTTCACGGCAAAACTGAGTGGAAGGTACAGAGATTTCCCATTAAACCCACCTCACAAGCATAGTGTTCTCTAATTATCAGCATTGCCTACCAGAGAGGTACATTTGCTACAATTGAACCTAATTAATGCATCATTATCACCCAAAGTTTTTTTTTTTTTTGAGATGGAGTCTCACTCTATCACCCACGCTGGAGTGCAGTGGTGTGACCTCGGATCACTGCAACCTCCACCTCCTGGGTTCAAGCGATTCTCCTGCCTCCGCCTCTCGAGTAGCTGAGACTATAGGCATGAACCACCATGACTGGCTATTTTTGTATTTTTAGTAGAGATGGGATTTCATCATGTTGGCCAGGCTGGTCTTGAAATCCTGACCTCAGGTGATCTGCCCACCTCAGCCTACCTAAATGCTGGGATTACAGGTGAGCCACTGTGCCTGACCTAACCCAAAGTGAAGATTATTTACATTAGAATTCAGTCTTGGTGTTGTACCTTCTAGGGGTTTAGACAACTGTTGTATAACATCTATCCATTATTATCATTTTTATTTTAAAATATTTTATTTTTATTTAATTTTATCTATTTTATTTTTTTGAGACAAGGTCTTGCTATGTCACCCAGGCTGGAGTACAGTGGTGTGATCACAGCTCTGTACAACCTTGACCTCGCCGGCTCAGGCAATCCTCTCACCTCAGCCTTCCAAGTAGCTTAGACCACAGGGAGGACCATCATGCCTGGCTAATTTTTAAAAATTTTTTGTAGAGGGGGTCTCAATATGTTACCCAGGCTGGTCTTGAACTCCTGGACTTAAGTGATCCACTCATTTTGGTCTTCCAAAGTGCTGGGATTATAAATGTGAGCCACCATGCCCAGCTCCTATCATTATTATTTAGAGACAGGGTCTTGCACTGTCACCCAGACTGGAGTACAGCGGTGTGACTATAACTCACTCTAATCTCAAAACATATGCAGTGCTATCAAAATGAAACCTGTTATACTGCATTATAAATATAGTGTGATTCTTGAGGACTATTATGGTGCATAGGACCATTTGCCCATAAATAAAGTGCCCTAGACTACTCAGCTTTTGGTTTTTCAACTGGTATTTACTATCACCTTTGTTATCAGTGGGTTATTAAGCTACTATTGCCAAATCTCCTTCTACAGCTTTCTCCATCTTCTTCCATTCTGCACTTATTGAGAGTCAGTTGTAGAAGTTAAGATACTGCTTTAGGCACTTGGTGTACAAAAGTCAGTTGGTCAAAGGTGATAAAGATATGATCCCTAGCTATAGGTTGCAACTTATAAGGAAATAGATGTTGGATAGCTTGATGGGTCTGCAAATAGGAGGGAGACTTAGTCTGAAGTTATGACATGAGCAGAGGCATGGAAGTGTGGAAATAGATGGTGATTTGAGGGATGGTGAATAGGCCATGTGGTTAGAATGTTAGATTGCAGAGGGGCATGAAAAACAAGGTATGGGTCCACAATATGGAGGGCTCAGAGCCAGAGAATTTATTTTTCTTCCTCTAAGTAAAAGGTGGACATGAAAAGTGAAGTGGAAGGATTGATTCTGTGTTTTGCAGAGTGCCTCTGAGATCAGAGGCAGGGAAACCAACTGGGAGACTTTCCATGTGAGATGTAAATGTGCATTAGTTCAGGTCGACTGGGAAGCAGACACCAAGATTATGTTAGATACACAAGACATTTTTATTGGGGGTAGAAGCAGGAGAGGGCAGGGGAAGCCTCTAAACCAATGCAGGTCTAACTTTGGTGGAAGGAGAGAGAGATAGAAAGAAGACTAGGTAGAAAGAGTCTTACAGTATAGAACAGATCTAAGAGAGTTTCCACCAGACCCACATGGAGTCCTGGAGCTACAGCTGCCCATCGGAGGAGTCTAATGTCTCCAGAGAGTGAATGAGTCTGCATTAGTGTTCCTACAGAGCTTAGTCACAGGCTTAGGCATCCCAGTAGAAGCATGATTTTTTTTTTTTCTTTTTTGAGACAGGGTCTGGCTATGTCACCCAGGCTTGAGAGCAGTGGCACGATCTTGGATCACTGCAACTTCTGCCTCCTGGATTCAAGGGATCCTCCCTCCTCAGCCTCCCGATTAGCTGGGACTACATGCATGAGCCACCATGCGCAGCTAAATTTTGTATTTTTTGTAGAGATGGAGTTTTGCCATGTTGCCCAGGCTGGTCTTGAACTCCTGAGCCAAGCAATCTGCCTGCCTCGGCCTCCCAAAGTGCTGGGATTAGAGACGTGAGAAGTGTGGGTTTTTTTTCATTTTGAGACAGAGTCTCACTCTGTTGCCCAGGTTGGAGTACAGCGGTGGGATCCTGGCTAACTGCAGCCTCCACCTCCTGGGTTCAAGCGATTCTCCCACCTCAGCCTCCCAAGTAGCTGGGATTACACTTATAGCTCATTGTTGTATTTTTAGTAGAGACAGGGTTTTGCTGTGTTGGCCAGGCTGGTCTTGAACTCCTGGCCTCAGGTGATCCATCCTCCTCAGCCTTCCAAAGTGCTGGAATTACTGGTGTGAGCGACCATGCCTGGCCAGAAGCATGGTTTTCATATAGACATGGTGATTGATCCAAAGAAGCTGGAGGTCAGGCTGTTAGTCAGTTTCTAGATGGGGTAGTGATGTTGATGTCATTCATTAACAGAGGGGGAACAGGGAGAAGAGGAAGGAGAGATGGGGTCTTGCTTGAGCAGAATTGGGCTTGAGGTACTTATGGAATATGCATTTGGAAAAGTTGAAGAAAGTTGGAAAGTAGAGACTAGAGATCCAGAGAGAGAGAGAAGAGATGGAGTTGCAGATTTAGTGAGTTTTCTGAACAAATTCATGAGAATGAGTGAAATTTCCCAGGGATGGAGTGTGGGGAAGAAAGCAGAAGCCAGGATATTGGGAAATAAAACATGCAGAAGGAGAGAGCCAGACAGTCTGAGATGAAGTTATCAGAGGCAGGAAGATATATTTTCAGGAAGGGAGTTGTGGACCCCTGTGTCATATTCTGGACCTTTCTTAGGCAGAAGAAGGAAGTCTGCATAAAGACATAAGGATCCTCTTAGGTGGGAGGAGTTGAGGTGCTGCGTGTCTGACAATCCTTCTGGATGAGAAACAGGAAGACTGAGACCGAGCACTAAGGAAAAGTCAATTTCAGAAGAGCTACTGTGCGCATCTGGGTGGCAAGGACCGTTGATTGGCCTTCAGGGAGGGGCTGCTGAGACTGAATTGCAGGAATTTGTAAGGCCTGTTTAAGTGTCCTCCACCCCACCCACCATCGGTCAGTGACCTGGAAGCAGGAACAGAGAAATGGTGTGACTGAGTTCAGCTGAGGGGAGGACTTCAAGGTCCGCTAGTCAGCTCAGTGAGGTTGAGAGAGAGGTGGAGCAGCCCCACCCACATTCTGTCTGGACGCTCAGTGACCTGCCTCAGGAGACTGGGAGTGAGGGCCCCGGCTGCACGGGGTGCGTGCTAGAGAACAGGGATGTGAACTGCTATGAGCGAATCTGTGTTCTGACTTCCATTCTTCATGTCCTCTTCCCACCCCACCAAATAGCCCTATGTCTTGCTTTAATAATACTCAGTTACACGATGCATGAATAACTTTGATTTCGTTTTGGCTCCAGTTTGCTTTACTTTTTGTAAGTCCAGAGTATTTATATAAAAATGCAAACTAAGAGTTTTAGTAAGGATTTTCAATGCCTATATCATTAACATACTAACTGACTTGAAGAAATAAATGTAGACATTGCATTATTTTATACGACTTTCTTTTCATTTATTTATTTTTTTAATAAAATGGGGTTTCACCATGATGGCCAAGCTGGTCTTGGACTCCTGACCTCAGGTGATTCACCCACTTCGGCCTCCCAAAGTGCTAGGATTACAGGCGTGAGCCACAGCGCCCGGCCTATTTTATTTTTTTTAAGACGAGGTTTCACCATGTTGGTAAGGCTGGTCTTGAACTCCCGACCTCAGGTGATCCACCCGCCTTGGCCTCCAAAGTGCTTGGATTACAGGTGTGAGCCACCACGCCCAGCCACAACTTTCTTTCTTTCTTTTTTTTTTTTTGAGATGGAGTTTCGCTCTTGTTACCCAGGCTGGAGTGCAATGGCGTGATCTTGGCTCACCGCAACCTCCGCCTCCTGGGTTCAGGCAATTCTCCTGCCTCAGCCTCCTGAGTAGCTGGATTACAGGCCTGTGCCATCACATGAGCTAATTTATTTTATTTTGTAGAGGCGTGGTCTTGCTATGTTGCTTATGCTGGTCTCCTGGGTTCAAGCCATCCTTCCCCTTAGCCTCCCAAAGTGCTGAGATTACAGGCGTGAGCCACCGTGTCTGGCCCATATGCCTTTGATCTATAAAAAATTATGTTTTCCTCAAGCATGATAAATTGTTTGCGATAGACTTTTAGGACATAGCCTTCCCTTCTTGTTCTTGCCCCGCAGGCCATGACAGTGTACCTTTGGGGCAGCAAAGAGGGAAAACAAATACTCTGAGACTTCCACTGATTCTCATTTCAAACTCAGCATTTGCCCTGATTACATAGGTCAGCTGGTATTCCAGATAAATACTATGAATTGCAATGTTTCTCTGTACATTTCTTTAAAAAACATTTGTAGATTAAATGAAAAGAGGCCTCCCGCAGGAAGGAGTATGATCCAAGTTCAAGGAGTAAAATAACAGACATAGCATCCCTTCCCACTCCCCACTGTGAATGCTGTTTTGGTTTTGGTACAGCTGGTAGGATCTTGAAGCTGTGCATCTCTCGGGTGATCAGGAAGAGCTGCAAGGACTGCTCACTCATACGGAGACAAGGGACCAAGGAGTCATCAGAAACACAGATGGGACATGCCTCAGCTCCTTTTGAGTGGAGGTGTCCTGAGGAGGGCGGTAACCCCTGAGGGTCATCAAGGACTGAATGAGGCTTGGTATTAATTGGCTGCACAAGATGACAGGGAAGAGCCTGGCAGGATTAGAGCAAGGAGACAGCCCCAGGTTGGGCCTGTGTGCTGCTACCCTGATGAGGTCCTTACAAATGGCTCAACGCTGCCTGTCTTCAAGGGTTTGCAGTTCAGTTTCCTCTGTACACTGTGCAGAGCATATGGATTGGATTAGCTTCCCGTAATGATTCAACACATTCTGTGACGCAGCTGACTTTGGTAGTGAAACCTTCTCTGCCCAGGGAGGAAACTTGACAAATAATAGGGAATTGGGTCTATGGACTGGGTAAGTGGGCTTGTTCCAGGTGGCTATGAGGGAGAGAAAGGAGTGCTGTAAATGACTGGGTGATGCTGGGGAAAGGCTCAGCATGCAGATGGAATTTGCATCCAAATTCTGACTTCCCTTCAGAAAGATGAGAAAGTCCTGACACGCTGTCATTCATGGTCTGTTTATCTTGATTGACACCCCAGCCCCAACCCCTGGTTCCTGTGCAGCTCTGCAGCCAAGGATTAGGATCCTGAGTAGAAAAATCTGCCCAGACAGTCTCTTTCCTCACATTCTGGCCCCAGCTTTCCCCTTAGCCTCTAGCAGAGAAAGGCCTTTCTCAAACTGGTGACATGGGGCAAATTCAAATATGAGTGTGTTGGTTTTCAGTCCTGATGATTTCCTTGGAGACCTTTTCCTAGTGTCTTGCCAAGCACATGGAGGGCGAAGAGTGAGGGAGGCTCTGACGTGGTTAGTGGCTGCTGTGTGCGAGGCATTGCTGTCTGGGCTGCCTGGAACTCGCTCTGTGGATAGCCTGCCAGTGTCGAGGACCGACAGGGTCTACACCCATGTACTCATGTATTTTACAAGGAGGATTTCATTCTAGATGCAACATTTTAATTTAATTTTAAAATAAATAATATAAGCACATTGGTCAAAACTCAGAAGCACAAAAAGATATACAGGGAGGCCAGGTGGGGGTGGCTCATGCCTGTAATCCCAGCACTTCGGGAGTCTGAGACTAGAAGATTACTTGAGGCCGGGAGTTTGAAACCAGCCTGGGAAATATAGTGAAACCTCATCTCTCTCTTAAAAAAAAAATGCCTATACAGGGAAAAGGAAGCCTCCCTCCCATTTCCATCATCTTCTATTTATTATCAATTTCTTGTGAATCATCCCAAAGATGTTCTGTTAATATATAAACATATGCATATATATTATTATTTTAAAAACACAAATGATAGCATAATATTGTGTGTGTGTAAATGTATATATGTATATATATATAGTGTAAAACTTCAGGCATAGCATTTTTAGATTGTCGAAGCAAAGAGCAAAACCTGAATACATTTTTTCCTTACAATTTAGGCCAAAAAGAAATAGTAGGGTTGTGTTTAGGGTAATGGGTTAAGGATGGGAAACAATGTGTGTGTGTGTGTGTGTATGTTTAGTTGCAGCAGGTATCTTGACTCATACAGATTGCCTGCCCATTTTAATGACATTTCCCCAGTTCTTGTGCAAATTCACATAAACAAGATATTAAAACCTAGTCCTAGTAATGTATTGAAAATTTAACAGCTATTGAGAGGCTGAGGCAGGTGGATCACCTGAGGTCAGGAGCTTGAGACCAGCCTGGCCAATATGGTGAAACTTCATTACCACTAAAAATACAAAAATTAGCTGGGCGTGGGGGTGCGTACCTGTAATCCCAGCCACTCAGGAGGCTGAGGCAGGAGAATCACTTGAACCCGGGAGGCGGAGGTTGCAGTGAGCCGAGATTGCGCCATTACACTCTATTGGGGTGACAGAGTAAGACTCTGTCTTAAAAAAAAAAAAAAAGAAAAGAAAATGTAACAGTTAATCATCTTACTACATTGGAAAGCATTTATTTGGTGTAGTAGTTGGTTCAAAATTCTTGCTGTTTTAGGCTCAGTGGCAAGGGAGTTGCTATAGAATGGCTCTTATGTGGAATGATGTAAAGAGGAAGCATTAATTCTGAATTCTGAGAAGCAGCAGCAGTGCAAGTTCTTACCTGCAGTTTCTTAGGAAGTGATGCCCAGAGGCCACTGAACTCTGTTCTTGGTACATTAGGACCAGGAGATTATGCAATGCTCTGAGGCAGAGTAATAAACAAGGTCAGAAGCAGGCATTTATTCTGCAAGAAAAGAACTTACTGTGTAGGCTTCTGAAGGATTGCCTGAATTCCTTCATGGCGGAGAGTGCAAAATAATGCACAGCCACTGGTTGCCCTGCGTAGCTGTAGGTAAGGATCTGGAAGATAACAGCTTGCCTCCAAGCGTTTTTTTCCTTTCCTTTAGGCAGGGTCTTGCTCTGTCACAGGGGTGGGAGTGCAGTGGTGCAATCACAGCTCACTGCAGCCTCGGCCTCCTGGGCTCAAGCAATCCTCCTGCCTCATTTTAAAATTTTTTTGTAGAAACGAGGTCTCACTATGTTGGTCAGGTTTGAACTTCTGGGCTCAAACAATCCTTCTGTCTTGGCCTCCCAAAGTGCTGGCATTTAGGCGTGAGCCACTGCCCCCAGCCTTCAAGTGTTTCTTAATGGATGACCCCCTTTCTCATTTGGTCTCTTTCCCCCCCGGTTAGGTTCTTTGTAGTTCCTGTTGAGGAAGATAGCTACAGGAATTAGGCTTATGCACTGGAACCAGCTGGTTTTGTCCAGTTGAAAGGAGAAGTGTGAGGAATGTGCTCTGCTGTGAGATTTGCTGGGGGGTAGGGAGACACTGTAGTTTTCTTTTTCTCTTTTCCGATTTGCTGCCCAAGGCACAATCACCTTTTCAGAATCCTTCTTTTTTTTTGAGACCGAGTCTCATTCTTCTTGCCCAGGCTGAAGTGCAATGAAGCTATCTTGGCTCACTGCAACCTCTGTTTCGTGGGTTCAAGAGATTCTCCTTCCTCAGCCTCAAGTAGCTGGGATTACAGGCACCTGCCAACACGCCCGGCTAATTTTTGTATTTTTAGTAGAAATAGGGTTTCACCATGTAGTCCAGGGCAGTCTCGAACTATTGATCTCAGGTGATCTGCCCACCTCAGCCACCCAAAGTGCTGGGATTACAGGCATGAGCCACCATGCCCAGCCAGGACCCAATACTGTTTCCTCTAGAAAGGGAGCTCTTTTCCATGAGAGAAGAGGAGTACAGTGGTGGGAATTCTGTGCTTAATTAGGGTTTGAGGTTTTATTTAGACATCATCATGTCCCCCTTAACTTTGACTTGAAGACTGGATTCTGCTAAGTTCAACTTCAGGTTGGTCCAGCAGGTAGATCTCTGATTGTGGACTTCTGTGTCTTCTCTCCTTTTCTCTGCATCTATTGCTGACTTGACATCAAAGTAACTCAAACTCTGGGCCTCTAAGAACACTGGATTGGTTCTTCTGCAGATTTGGCCAAAGTGATAGATATTTTATGAGTGAATTTGAGAAATGGCAACCAGTGAACAAACATTTGAAACAATTCAGACACTCACTAGGCTGTATGTTTGGGGAATTGTTTTTATTATATGTGGCTGTGGAAGCCTGAGGTCTTAGATTTTTATCAGTAAGAAGCGGTTTACGTCTCTGTTCATCAAGTCACAGACTGTCTTGGCTTCTAGCTGGGAAGTTTGTGCTGGGAAGTTTTGTAGTGTTGGGTGATGGACGAGTGAACAGGAAAGAAGCATGACTAGGGACCTAAACTTAATGGCTCAAAAGTTCCATTAACTTGTTGTATAGGGGACAGCTCATTCTATTAACTCACTTTGTTCTCAACAGAAGGTAAAATTAGGCATAACGACTAGGCTATCATGAGAACTAATCCAGGAAAATTCATATTAGCCCCAAGCTGCATAGGGACAGAGTGCACAGGTGCTTGAGAAGTTTGGCTGGTCCTATAGAATAGAGTATATATTTGTTGACTTAGAAACTTCGTTGTCTCATGTTTGACAGTTTTTATGCTTCTGAGTCTTACCTATAATTAATATTTTGTTCTTTATTTAAGCTAGTTTGCCTCTTAAATTTTTCAGGCATTTGATTCAAGTGTATAAGACATCAGCGGCTGCTCTGAAGTATGCTGATTTGTGTCTGGAGACCCTGAACTGATGCGGATTGGGCCAGTGAGTTCCTGGCTGGTCTGATGTGGTGTCTTCACTTCCTTTTTTATTTATTTATTTATTTTTATTTTTTTTGCTTGGCTGAATCTTTTTTTTTTTTTTTTTTTGAGACGGAGTTTTGCTCTTGTTACCCAGGCTGGAGTGCAATGGTGCGATCTTGGCTCACCGCAACCTCCGCCTCCTGGGTTCTTAGTTTCTTTACGTTGGGCTAGGACATGTTCTTTTAACTCACAGAAGTTTCTTATTATCCACTTTCTGAAACCTAATTCTGTTATTGGAACGCACTCGTTCTCCATCAGGCCTTGATCCCTCGTTCATGAGGAACTCTGATCCCCTGTAGAGGGAGAGGCATTCTGATTTTGGGTATTCTCAGCCTTTTTACGCTGGTTTCTTCTCATCATTGTGAATTTATCCACCTGTCATCTTTGTAATTACCAACTTTCAAATTCGACTCTGAGTGGATGTCCAACTTGTTGATTCCCAGCGCCAGAATCTGAGCAACCCACTGCGCCAGCTAAAAGAGCGGTGTTAAGATTGATGGTGCTTTTCTGCCGGGGAATCTCTGGTCTGGCTTCCTTCCTGAGTTCCTTTTTCAATCAACTGAATAGGCTATTCTGCCTTCCTGGAGCTCCAAACGTTGACCAAAAGGGGACCCAGTCCCGTTTACTCTGCACCAAGAACCGCCGCACCAGGGTGCCGGCAAAACCGCCGCACCGGCCACAAGAGTCGCTCTGGTGACCCGTGGGGCTCCTCCACTGGGGAGCTCCTGGTCCGTGACCAACAAATATTCGTCTGAAAGTGTGGCGTCCTCTCGTTCTCTGAACTTTCACTGGGAGCTACAATCCTGAGCTGCTAGTAATCGGACATTTTGGATCCGGCTCTCTTCCTTACTGTTGAGGACATGGGGCAGTGTGGGACCAGGGCCTGAGTGGCAGAAGGTGACAGAAGGGAGGGAGATGGGAACTGGGCTGTAGTCAGGGCTCTCTCACAACAGGGCTTGACCCTTACCTATTACCTCCTGGACAGCTGTGCAGAAGAGAGGTATGAGAGAATGGGTTTTCTTTTCTATTTTTTTTTTTTAAGATGGGGTTTCACCATGTTGGTCAGGCTGGTCTTGAACTCCCGACCTCAGGTGATCCACCCACCTTGGCCTCCAGAGAATGGGTTTTCTTGTGAAAGGAAAATTCAAATCTCTCTTCTACTTGAGAATTTAGGGACTCCACACATCACCATCCCCCATAGAAGCACTGATGATTTTCACATTTGAATAAAACACTTGAAATTTTTAAAAGGCCAATTAGTAAAAATGAAGAACAATGTAATTAATTATAAAGACCCAGAGGCATAAAAGTGGTCAATCTTGAAACACAGTGGCAGGCGCCATCTTGGTTCTTGTGTTCCTTCTTCTGTCAAGTGAAAAAATAAACCACCATTTTTATTTTTTGCAATACTCCCATTCAATTGGGCTGCTTCTTTTTATTTTTTTATTCTTTTTTTTCAATCCTGCTCCTTCTGTAGGCAGAATTGAATTGAGCTTCTTGACTGGTCTCCTGGAGCTAATTGTCAGGATTAGGGTGAGCCCCACCCCTTCCTGGGATCCTAGCCTTCCCCTCCTTTGGGTGAGAGCCTGTCTACTCCTTCCCAAGAGGTGGCCTCTGCTCCAGACCCATGAAACTTTAACCCTACATTTCCTTACCAGTGGGAATTAACGTAACAGCTAGGGCCACTATCACAGGAGTGGAAAATAAAACCATAGTAAAGAGACCTTCTGAAAGTCTCCACGCAAAATCAAAACACATTAGAGCACCTCTATATGGGGCAAGAGCAGTAGATTTTTGCTGGAGGGAGGTGGGGGGGGCATCATGTGTTCTCAGACGGAAGAGATCTGGAGTTTGGTTTAGTTCAAGATTCTTCTCAGCTTCTAGCCCTGAGCTCCAGGGCTTCTATCACCTCCCTCTGAGTCCTTGAAGTGCTTTTTTCAGAAAACTTGACCTACTGAGGGACTGTAATTGTGGCTCTTGGCACAATAGCCAAATTCCTATCTCTCTAATCCTGTTTTGTCTCCTGGGGCCAGGGTATGAGGAAGGAGAGTTCTGCACTGGAAAAATTACGTTAGCAGTTTCACTCACTATGAAGACTGTTTGTTTAAATAATCCTATTGGCTCCCACCAATGTCCACAATGTCCATTTAGCTATTTCTAATTATTTCAATTACTATTATGTTACTTTTCCCCAGGCATAGAGCCAGTTAAAAGTCAGCCATTGAGTTGGTTCTCTTAGCCGTGCTGCTTGTGGAACAACATGGCTGCAAGACAGCACTGCTTTCCTTTCCCATGCCAGGCCGTGTGAGTTAGAGAGTGATCAGTACAAACCTTTGGACCGGATGGTTGGTGGTGCTGGTTTCACCTCGGCCGCATCACTCTGAGGGACTGTGGGGGAAGCTGCTGCACCCCTCTGCACAGACTTCCGACACATCCCAGAACTGTAGCACCAGCTCTCTTAAGCCAGTGGATAATGTTGATTAGTAAAGAGAATGCTACTGTTGGGGTTGATTACTTCCACTAGTAGAATCTTAACTTTTATTTATTTATTTATTTTGGAGACAGTATCTTGCTCTGTCGCCCAGGCTGGAGTTTAGTGGCGTGATCTCAGCTCACTGCAACCTCCGCCTCCAGGGTTCAAGCAATTCTGCTGCCTCAGCCTCCCAAGTAGCTGAGATTACAGGCACACACCACCACACCTGGCTAATTTTTGTGTTTTTAGTCGAGATAGTGTTTTACCATGTCGGCCAGGCTGGTCTTGAACTCCTTGACCTCAAGTGATCCTCCCGCCTTGGCCTCCCAAAGTGCTGGAATTACAGGTGTGACCCAGCGTGCCTGGCCAACTGAGCTTTTTTTAACTGGCCAGCTGGGCCCAAGAGTATTACCATATCTCCTAAAAATGGCTGATGTAGTTTATTAGTTTCCTACAGCTGCCATGTAATATAGTACCACAAACTAGGTGGCTTTCCTTTCCCATGCCAGGCGGTGTGAGTGAGAGAGCAATCAGTGCAAACCTTTGGGCTGGATAATTGGTGGTGCCAAAAACAGCAACCTGTTGACTACCAGTTCCATAGTCAGAAATCAAGATGTTGGCAAGGTTGGCTCCTCTCTGGAAGCTCTGAAGGAAGATCCGTTCCCTGCCTCTCTCCCAACTTCTGGGGGTTGCTGGCAGTCGTGGCACTCTTTGGCCTGTGGATGCATCGCTGCAGTCTCTGCTGCCATCATCATATGGATTCTTCTTGCGTGTGTTTCTGTGTGTCCCAATTTTCCTCTTCTTATAAGGACAGCAGTCATCGGATTAGGGCTGACCTTAATCCAGCATGATCTCATTTTAACTTGATTACATCAGTGGAGACCCTATTTTCAAATAAGGTTATATTCAGAGGTACCAGGGGTTAGGATTTCAAAGTATCATTTTTAGGAACACAATTCAACTTGTAACACTCCTTACCCATCCCCCTCCTGGACTATAGCGCTGGCCTCTTACTGTATCTCCCTGAAGCCAGGGTCTCCCCTCAGTGACCTTTCCACACTATCAGTAGAATTATCTTTCTATATCGTAAAAAGAATCATATTCTCCAGCTTGATTTCCAAAGGCTAATCTCAGTTTGACAGACAAAGCCCTTCACAGCCCATTGTCATTTGAGAGTTGGACCCTTTGTCCACATGGTATAATGTGGAACAGGGACCTGTCCCCCCCATGCAGGGTCATAATTGAAGTTGGACTCGCCTACAAGGCACTGCTAATTAATCTTTCCTCCTACTGGGTGTCTGAATCATTCTGCCCCTAAGAAGATTATTTGGGAAGTGATTGGACTTCTTGCATAATTGTTTCCAGGGATGCTGTCCTTGCCTATCTTCTCAGATGTGGGTTTATTGTATTTTTACTTATTTCCTAAACTTTCCGTGGAATAAGGCAAGATCATCTTCCATAAGGTAGTTAGATTATATTAACTGATGAAACTGATATCTTCAAGACTACCCTTTCTTTCCTTACTCTACTCTGGCTAAGTACCAAATCTCCTGTGAGTTTATTTCCTGGGAAAGCATGTGGAGTGGGGAGTGTGTGTGTGTGTGTGTGTGTGTGTGTGTGTGTGTGTGTGTGTGTCTGTGTGGTGGAGGATGAAAGTACTTTACTTGAGGATAAAGACTGATGCAAATAATTTTCAGATAGAGCTCAATAGGTTTAAAACAATGTTAAGTGTCTTCCTTGCCAGTTTGCTGTCTTAGATTTTTCTGTACCTACATTTTTCTCTGATAGAAGAACAATAAAATAAATCAATTCCTAGGGTTAAGTGACTGAGTCCCTAAGAAGATCTTAAAGAAGACATTTTCCTAAGTAGCCAAATTCCAGTTAAATTTCAGTAGCATGATCTATATCTACGCAGAGAGGCAAAGAAAGAACCATATGATGTCATTTGTATCTAAAAAGTACCCTTACCTTTTTAGGTAAGAGCTGTTCATGTAGCAGCACTCAACTTAGTCCAGTGAGTTACAATGTGGAATCTGGAGTTATAGAGACTGGATTAGTAATCCTTTAATTTAAAGTCATGTGACCTCAGCCAAGTGACTATCTTCAATCCTCAGTGTCCTAGGCTGCACGAAAAGCATATGGTACAATTCCTGGCAGAATAATATTCAATAAATGTCAAATGCTGTTATTACTTTGTTGTACGAATGACCCGAAAAAGGGTCCCACCTGCATCCAAGTACATTTATGCTTCTTAATTAATGAAAATGCTGGTAGAAACTGCATAAAGGCATTTGTGTGTGTGTGTGTTTTTGAGATGGGGGTCTCACTCTGTCATCCAGGTTTGAGTGCAGTGGCGCCATCTTAGCTCACTATAACCTTCACCTCCCAGGCTCATGTAATCCTCTCACCTCAGCCTCCCAAGTATCCAGGACCACACGTGCAAACCACCATACCTGGCTAATTTTTTGTATTTTTGGTAGAGACTGGGTTTCACCATGTTGCCTAGGCTAGTCTTGAACTCCTGAACTCAAGCAATCTGCCCACCTTGGGCTCTCAAAGTGCTGGGGTTATAGGTGTGAGCCACTGTGCTCAGCCCTGCATGAGAGTCTTCTATTACAATCGATATTTTCTTTTCTTTTCTTTTCTTTTTTTTGAGACAGAATCTTGTTCTTGTTGCCCAGGCTGGAGTGCAATAGTGTCATCTTGGCTCACTACAACCTCTGCCTCCCAGCTTCAAGTGATTCTCCTGCCTCAGCCTCTTGAGAAGCTGGGATTACAGGCTTGCGCCACTACACCCAGCTAATTTTTGTATTTTTAGTAGACGTGGGGGTTACTCCATGTTGGTCAGGTTGGTCTTGAACTCTCGACCTCACGTGATCTGTCCGCCTTGGCCTCCCAAAGTGAAGTGCTGGGATGACAGGCATGAGCCACCATGCCCGGCACAACTGATATTTTCTACTGTTGGGTGATGGTGTTTTTATAAGTTGCCCTTTTGGTGACAGAAAGGAAGAATGTGCAACTGAGTAGAACAATTTTAGAGAAAAATGTAGATTATGTGTTAATTAGACTGAGGCCGTGCCTACTTCCGGAGAGTGTAAGGCAGTTTAGAAGGTAAAACACAGTATTTCTTTTTTTTTTTTTTTTTTTTTAGTTCTGTGACTCTAGCCAAAGAAAAATACAGTATTTTGCTGGGAGTAAGACAGAATTTTTATTTAGCTATATACAGCAGAAAAAGAAAAGGAGTAGAAAAAACCTGGAATGAGGCAATTAAAATGGGCAATTCTGGCAAACAGAACCGAATAAGGAAGAGTTAAAACAATGATGAGGGGCAAACCTTGAGGAGAAATTTAGTGTTGTTTGGGGATTTTTTTTTTTTTTTTGAGCTGTCACATACAGTACTTAGTGTTGGCTGGATGGATGACCCTTATCTTTCCATATGGTTATTCTCTCATAAATGTTCAAACAAAATGAGGGTTTTAAACTGTAATTAGAGCTCCTTTCTGAGATATATTCTCTCTGTAACATTTCTCTCTTTCCCACAATCAGGTGAAAATGAAATCCTTGCAACTCTGCATGCCATTTCAAGCAAAAACCAGATCTGGAGATCATATATTGGCATGGGCTATTATAACTGCTCAGTGCCACAGACGATTTTGCGGAACTTACTGGAGAACTCAGGATGGTAATGTATTTCTCAGTTCAAGAACAGGGCTACTGTGATTTGCGTAATTCTCTCCATCCTCCACCTGTCCCCATGCAGTCTCAGAACCTCCACATGGCACCCACTCCCCAGTGCTGTCTCCAAGCTCTGGGAACCTAACAGATTTCTCTGGATTGGGAAGTGTTCTTGTGCAAATGTTGAGAAACTAGAGGTTTCTTCCCACTTCCAGTCCCATGACATCTGCTAGGATGCTAAATTGTGGATCTGGTCGTCTCTTTCTCTTCTCCAACTTAATTTCTGTGCTGTATTTGAGTAAGATGTGAAACCTGCAGGTGGGCTTTACTCTCCTTGGAGACGCTGGGACTTAGGCTACTTCGGAGCTAACTCAATGAGTCAGTAGGGGAGTCTGGGAGAGAATCTTGGTCCGCTGTCTTCTGTTAGGATTTCCTTGACCACCCAACCTAGATGGAGTCTTGCTCTGTCACCAGGCTGGAGTGCAGTGGGTGATTTCAGCTCACTGCAACCTCTCCCTCCCGGGTTCAAGCGATTCTCCTGCCTCAGCCTCCTGAGTAGCTGGGATACAGGTGCCCGCCACCATGCCCTGCTAATTTTTGTGTTTTTAGTAGAGACAGGGTTTCACCATGTTGGCCAGGCTGGTCTTGAACTCCTGATCTCAGGTGGTCTGCCTGCCTCAGCTTCCCAAAATGCTGGAATTACAGATGTGAGCCGTAGCACCCAGCCTTTCTGTTAGGATTTTTAAGGGGGATGGATAATCGTGTTCCCTTACCCTCCCACCCCCCAAACTTTCGATTCACAACTGACTGACAGACATGTGTTGGAGATCATAACATAAGCTGTATTGCTGGCACTTTATGGAGAAAGAGAACACGTGCGTTCTGTAGACAGGCTCATCTAGAAAAGATGAGAAAGGCCTGAGCTATGCGTGATCAGTTACTTATTCCAGTCCCACCTCAACAGTTAGGTAAGTAACTCCTACTTCTAGATGTGTGTGTGTGTGCGTGTGTGTGTTTGCATGTGTGTGCATGTGTATCTGTCTGTCCATCTGTGTCTGTGTCTCCTGCCCACTCCCGCCCTCACTGACAGAATAACACAGAAAGCATTTCTCCTGCATTTGAGAAAATAATTCTAGTCCACTTCCATGCTATTTCATTATTTTCTGTTGCTGTTTGCTATATGATGTAAAGAACCAAATAGGCCAGATGTGGTGGCTTACGCCTGTAATCTCAGCACTTAGGGAGGCCAAGGCGGGCTGATCACCTGAGTTCGGGAGTTTGAGACCAGCCTGATCAACATGTGGAAACCCTGTCTCTACTAAAAATACAATATTAGCCAGGCATGGTGGCACATGCCTGTAATCCCAGCTACTCAGGAGGCTGAGGCAGGAGAATCCCTTAAACCTGGGAGGCAGAGGTAGCAGTGATCCCAGATGGCGCCATTGCACTCCAGCCTGGATAACAAGAGTGAAACTTTGTCTCAAAAAAAGAAAAAGAGAGAATCGGCTTGAATCTGGGAGGCAGATATTGCAGTGAGCGGAGATCACACCACTGCATTCCAGCCTGAGTGACAGAGCGAGACTCCGTCTCCAAAAAAAAAAAAAAAAAAAGAAAGAAAAAATGGCAAAGACCACAGCTGCCTGGGAAGACTGAAGAATGAAATTTCAGAAGAATGTCAGGTGAGGAGCAAGGTCATGCTAGGTGAAAAAGATTCTAGACTGAAGGGACACCACAGAAAAGAAAGCATGGAAAGGCGTGGCTTGAGGAAAATGAGAGGAGTCCTGGGTTTGTCCTCAGGTCGGGAAGCTGAGGCTTGAAGAATGAGCAGATAAGAGAAATGGAATGCCTGCCATCCTCAGACCTGTGTCCAATACCTCTGTCCATGCATCATCAGGCAGATCAACATCCAGAACACACTTCACTTTTTTTGTGCCTTTTTTTTCTCATGGAGGAAGAGGTTTGTAGTAGTAGCAGTGTAATCTGCAAGGCCAGGCTCTAAAACCAACCAGTCTGCTGAAAACCTAAGCTACTTCAAGCCAGAGTTTCTTTTTATAAGTGTTAAGAAAATTTGAAATATATATCCAACATCTAATACTTGAAATAGATAACTGATACATAATATTTGAAATATATAATATATCCTCTTTTTTCTTTTTTTGAGACAGTTTCCCTCTGTTGCCCAGGCTGGAGTGCAATGGTGTGATCTTGGCTCACTGCAACCTCCGCCTCCCGGGCTCAAGTGATTCTCATGCCTCAGCTTCCCTAGTAGCTGGGACTACAGGCGTGCACCAGTACTCCCATCTAGCTTTTGTGTTTTTAGTAGAGACAGGGTTTCGCCACGTTGGCCAGGCTGGTCTTGAACTCCTAGCCTCAAGTGATCCGCCTGTCTTGGCCTCCCAAAGCGCTGGGATTACAGGTGTAAGTCATTGTACCCAGCTATGAAATATATAATATATCCTTTAAAGTTCTTTTTATTTTTATTTTTGTAGAGATGAGGTCTTGCTATGTTACTCTGGCTGGTCTCGAACTCTTGGGCTTAAATGATTTTCCCACAGTCTCCGAAAGTGTTGGGATTACAGGCATGAACCACCACACCCGGCTATATATAATAACACACATATATGTAACGTTTATGTGCAGTTTTAAGAATAGCAGAACAAACCAGGCATGGTGGCTTACACTGTAGTCCCAGTACTTTGGGAGACCAAGGCTGGTGGATCACAAGGTCGGGAGTTCAAGACCAGCCTGGCCAATATGGTGAAACACCGTCTCTACTAAAAATACAAAAATTAGCCAGACATGGTGGCACTTGCCTGTAGTCCCATCTACTCAGGATTCAGCCTCACTCTGTCACCCAGGGTGGAGTGCAGTGGTGCGATCTCAGCTCACTGCAACCTCTGCCTCCCAGGTTTGAGTAATTCTCCTGCATCAGCCTCCCAAGTAGCTGGGATTACAGACGTGCGTCAGCATCCCCAGCTAAGTTTTGTATTTTTAGTAGAGATGGGGTTTCGCCATGTTCGCCAGGCTGGTCTCGAACTCCTGACCTTGTGATCCGCCTGCCTTGGCCTCCCAAAGTGCTGGGAATACAGGCATGAGCCACTGTACTCAGCCGATCTGATGGTTTTATGTGTTTGGTAGTTTCCTCTGTGTGCATTCTCCCTCCTGTCGCCTAGTGAAGGTGCTTTGCTTCCCCTTTGCTTTCCATCATGATTGTAAGTTTCCTGAGGCTTCCCCAGACATGTGGAATTGAGTCAATTAAACCTCTTTCCTTTATTAAAAAAAAAAATAAAGAGAGAGTGAAAGAAGCAAATAGAGGTTTACATTTCAATACCAAACAAGAAAACACCTTGGACCTCCCTTGACAGGCAGAAGCCATGGTTCCAAAAGTGTCTGAGGGCAGTTCAGGACATCTGCCTCTTCTGTTCATTGGGAAATAATGTCTAACTGGAGGAGGAACGGTGGGCTCTTCTTTCCCATGTTTTTGGATTGGTGCCATTTTATACACCAGAAACTTTGAGTTGAAATTTTATTTTAAATGATGCATTAGTCTTAAAAGGAAGACATCTTATTTGAAAATATAGGTGCATACTTTTTATTTCCAGTATGGAAACAAATCAACCATAGATGGAGTATGATGATAATTCCTAGGTGATTTTTGATGTTAGTTTGTGTAAGAGGTAACTTTAATTTCTAGCAGGATCATTACAATGTGAGGACAGAATAGTTACCTCTGCAATTCAAAGGTATTCCTAGCAAGGGGCACAGATTGTCTTTCAGATTAATGTATGTAAAAACCAACTTTACTAAAGGGAATGTAAGCTTCCCTAAATGGGAAATCATAAGTTGCATCAACAGGAGCTTTTGAAATATCCAAGTACATGCTGTCAATCAATGAGTGTTAACAATTTGGTCAACACTTTGCATCTTTGCTTTTCCATCATTGCAAATGTAGTCCTGGTGCATGCACGTGCTTTGTCCTAGGTGCAATTATTTTCATCATATCATTATAGGAGCTGAATCTCTCAGTACAGTCACTCCTGTATTGCTGTTCCTGCACATAACTCTTAGCTTCAATATGCTCCACTTCTTTATTAATAAGGGGACAGGAAAATCAAATAACTAGTTTCTCTGTAGTGTATGTCAATGCATTTGCATTGATGAAGGCTTCTTTTTCACTGTGGTATCGGTAAATATTTGAATGGTAAACTCCGAGGTTGATTTGAAAAGAAAATGGCCTGTTTCTCTTCCCCCTTAAGAAAAGCCTCAAAAGTACATGAATGGGCTGCAGCGTTCCAGCCATCTGAATACTGGCCAGTAGCCCTTGCTCTTGGTGGCTGTACAGAATATTCACCATATTGCTTTCAGGCTGTGGGCAGATGTTAATTTACTGTAGGAGCAGCCAGTGTTTTGAGAAGGAGATGACGTTGTCCTGTACTTTTCATTTGCTTTTCGGGTGCATTTTAAATACTGTTTCATTCTATTCTCTGAAAGCTGATCTGAACCAGAGAGTGATACCGCACCCCACCAGCACTGATAGGGAGGGCTGTGCACATGTGGGCGGTAGACTTCACATTATCATCCTTCTGAATGGTTTCCATAGAGATGGAACCAACAAATTCCGGTGACGTGAGGGGAAAATAAATGGATAACATAGCCTTGAAAGAAAACAAATGTTTGGGCTCCTGAAAGAAAATTTACATCAGATCTAGAATTTATTTTATGGGGTTCACTCTTGCGTATTTTCAACCACTGATAACATCAGAACATTTACATTTTCCTCATAGCTATTTCTGTTTGGTATAATTTTGGCAGCAGGATTAAAATGAGAGAATCTCAGGAGTGTTTGTCCTGCAAACCCCCATGACACCCTTTCCCAATTCCAAAGAAAGTCACAGCCAAAATGATAGAGAACACTGATTATTTTGGGTTAACTGTTAATGCCATGTTGAATATATCAAGCATCCTATTTGAGCTAAACTAAATGCCTTCTTGGACGTGCAGATACCTTTTTATATTTTAAAATATATTTAGAAACAAACCAATGGAGTTAGTCAGTTGGAACATAGACATTATAGACACATTTTATTACTCACTATGTTTTACTTAATTGAGTCAAACTCTTGTAAGCATGACAGCTAGGCCTTTTGATAATAATTTTCTCCTGAAATGAGGGTTATGTATCGTCCCTCAGATCTGAGGCTTACTGTCCTTTAATAGATCATTGTTAAGAGCATTAATACCCGTTTTATTTCAGTAGTGCCAAAAACCTGTTGACTAATAGAAGAAGTTTACATGTAAAAGGAGTGAGATTACATATTTATCATCTTTGCAAGACAACAATTTTAAAGGTCTCTACCTTTAGCAGTGATAAACAACATTAACCTCACCTTGGACTTATAAAAGGGTTGAGAGAGAAATATTACATAAGGGATGAAAAGGATGTAATGAATTTGAATAAAAAATCGTTTTTAAGTGGTAATATCTAATAATATCTAAATTGAATTCTGGGGAAGTCCTTTTGGGAAAGGCCTATCAGCATATGCTTTAAAAAAATTTTTTTGAAGATGATAACAAAAAAACCCCCAACTTTTCAAGAGCCAATGGGTCACTGAAAATACTGATCCTAAGTCAGGTATGTTGGCTTATGCCTGTGGTCCAGCTCCTTGGGAGGCCAAGGCAGGAAGATCACATGAGTCCAGAAGTTTGAGGCTGTAGTGCCCAATCATCGCACCTGTTAATAGCCACTACACTCCAGCCTGGTCAGCGTAGCAAAACCCTGTATACAAATAACAGAAAAGAAAATACTGTTCGGGCCGGGTGCGGTGACTCACGCCTGTATCCCAGCACTTGGGAGGCTGAGGTGGGCAGATCACTTGAGGTCAGGAGTTCAAGACCAGCCTGACCAACATGGCAAAACTCTGTCTCTACTAAAGATACAAAAAAATTAGCCAGATGTGGTGGTGGGTGCCTGTAATCTCAGCAACTCGGGAGGCTGAGGCAGGAGAATCACTTGAATCTGGGAGGAGGAGGCTGCAGTGAGTGGAGATTACGCCACTGTACTCCAGCCTGGGCGACAGTGAGACTCCGTTTCAAAAAAAAGAAAATACTAGTTATATACTAAGTCTTTTTTTTTTTTTTTTGTAAGACAGGGTCTCCATCTGTCACTTAGACTAGAGTACAGTGGTGCTGTAATAGCTCACTGTAAACTGGAGCTCATGGGCTTAAGTAGTCCTGCCCAGCCTTCTGAGTAGGTGGGACTTACTGGTGTAAGCCACCTCGACAGGCTAATTTTTTTTTTTTTAATAGAGACGGGGTTTCACCATGTTGGCAGGATGGTCTCTATCTCTTGACCTCCCTTGTGATCTGCCCACCTCGGCCTCCCAAAGAGCTGGGATTACAGGTGTGAGCCACCGTGCCCGGCCCTAATTTTTTATTTTAATTTTTAATAGAGACAAGGTTCTTGAACTACTTGCCTCAAGAGATTTTCCTCCCAAAGTGCTGAGATTACAGCTGTGAGCCACCACACCTGGCCTGTATACTGAGTCTTAAAACACATATAGACAGACACGTATAGGCAAAAGCTAGGGATTTTAAAAGTTTTTGAGTGTCCTTATAAGTGCAAAAGAATCTACAGATGCTAATTTACAGTTGCTATTATTCACTTGAATAACCTTTGGAAAGTACATTAATCTGATTTGAGCATTAAGAAAAGTCTCTCATATAGGCGATGTCATTTCCATTGAGAGCCAAGAGATATTGGCTAGAGTGAGGTTTAGCTATTTGTCCCAGTTCACAAGTACACTCATGCCCTGTGTAGTGATGTTTCAGTCAGTGACAGATTGTGTGTATGACATTGGTCCTGTAAAATTATACTTCTATATTTTTACTGTACCTTTTCTATATTTAGAAACACAAATACTTAACCATTGCATTACAATTGCCTATAGTATTCAGTACAGTAACGTGCTGTACATGTTGGTAGCCTGGGAGTGATAGGCTATGCCATGTAGCATAGGTGTGTAGTAGGCTATACCTTCTAAGTATGTGTAAATACACTCTGAGGTTCACACAACAATGACTCAATCACCTAATGATGCATTTCTCAAAACATGTCTCTGTTGTTAAGCCATGCATGATTGTAGAAAGTAAGATTAAGGCTTGGCACAGTGGCTGACCCCTGTTATCCCAGCAATTTGGGAGGCTGAGGTAGAAGGATCACATGAGCCCAGGAATTTGAGACCAGCCTGGACAACATAGTGAAACCCTGTCTCTACAAAAAAGAAAAAAATTAAAACCCAGAGCTTCAGCTGGGCATGGTGGCTCATACCTGTAATCTCAACACTTTGAGAGGCTGAGGTGGGTGAGTCACTCAGCCTAGGAGTTTGAGACCAGCCTGGCCAATGTGGTGAAACTTCATCCCTACGAAAAAATGTTAAAATTGGCTGGGCATGATGGTGCATGCCTGTAGTCCCAGCTACTCCAGAGGCTGAGGTGGGAGGATTGCTTGAGCCCAGGAGGTGGAGGTTGCAATGAGCCAAGATCAGGCCATTCACTACAGCTTGCATGACAGAGCAAGACCCTACCCTGTCTCACAAAACAAAACAAAAACCCAGTGCTTCTTAATACTTAGTATTTTTGAAGATGCAGGGAAATCTGTGAATTGTACTGCTTAAGAGAATACAGAAAGATCTGCTCTTTCTGAAGAGGAACATGGCGCTATGTGCTGGGAGCCTTAGAACTAATTATCAGGCTGGGCAAGGTGGCTCACACCTGTAATTCCAGCACTTTGGGAGGCCAAGGCGGATGGATCACCTGAGGCTGGGAGTTCGAGACAAGCCTAGCCAACATGGCAAAACCTCATCACAACAAAAAATACAAAATTTAGTTGGGCGTGGTGTTGCGTGCCTGTTATACCAGCCACTCGGGAGGCCGAGGCAGGAGAATCGTTTAACCCAGGAGGCAGAGGTTGCACTGAGCCGAGAACTAGCCACTACACTCCAGTGTGGGTGACAGAGCAAGCCTCCATCTCAAAAAAAAAAAAAAAAAAAAAAAAAACCAATTATCATATGATTTGGAATTCTACTTCTAAGAATTTATCCTAAGGAAATAAGACAAAGATAAGGATCTTCACTATTATGCTATTTCTAATATTTGAAATCAAAAGTAATATTCAACTGGAAGGAACTTGTTAAATAAATCAAGATTTACATGAAGAAATTATAACTTAAATAATTTATTTAAGTTACAATAAATATATTTATAAATAAATTATTTAATACCATAGAGCAGTTAAAATTATGTTTTTGAATAATATTTAAAGATGTTAGAAAGTGTTTATGGAGTAATGTTAACTGAAAAATGTTAGGATACAGAAATTTATTTTATTTTTAGTAGATACAGAGTCTCACTATGTTGCCCAAGTTGGTCTCGAACTCCTGGTGCAAGAAGTGATCCTCCTACTTTGGCCTCCCAAAGTGTTGAGATTATAGGTGTGAGCCTTCATGCTTCTAAGTATATACTTCTAAGTATAAATAGATTATGATGTAGAAAGGGATTGAAAAAAATGCACCTGAATGTTAACTGTAGTTATGTTAAAGTTTGGGGATTATGAATGATTTTATTTCTCAATAGTTATCTGGGTTTTCCAATTTGTTACAATGAACGTGTGTAATGTAATCATTAAAAAAAGTAGTAAATGTGTTCCTGACACATAGGAGATGGTTAATGAATGGTAGCTGGTGTCTTTTAACACTTGGAACATACAATAAATAGAAAATTTAGGGTTAATCATTTCACCACCCAGAGAAAACTGGCTTACATTTTGGTTCACCTACTTTTTTTACAAATTTATAAAAACGAGATCATTTTGTATTTTAATTATTATTATTATTATTATTATTTTTGGAGACAGGTCTCACTCCCATCACCCATGCAGGAGTGCAGTGGTGTGATCACGGCTTATTGCAGCCTCAACCTATCCTCCAGCCTCATGTTTTTGCTTTATTATTATTATTATTTTTGAGACAGAGTGTCACTCTGTTGCCCATGCTGGAGTGCAGTGGCGCAGTCTCGGCTCACTGCAACCTCCATCTCCCAGGTTAAAGTGATTCTTCTGCCTTAGCCTCCCAAGTAGCTGGGACTACAGGTGGGCACCACCACGCCTGGATAATTTTTGTATTTTTAGTAGAAGGTTTCAGCATATTGACCAGGCTGATCTCGAACTCCTGACTTCATGATCTTTGCGCCTCAGACTCCCAAAGTGCTGAGATTACAGGTGTGAGCCACCACGCCTGGCCTGATTTTTATATATAGAGAGAGAGGTGAGGTCTCATATGTTGCCCAGGCTCGTCTCAAACTCCTGGGATCAAGTGATCACCCGCCTCAGCCTCCCAAAGTGCAAGAATTACAGATGTGAGCCATCGCTCCCAGCCTCCATCTACTTTTCTTTCTTTCTTTTTTGAAAGCTTTGAAACCAATGTCTTATCTCTGACAGGGAGTGTGGGGGGGAGGTTGCCTTTCCAAGCAGTACAATGTCAAGACTTTGAAATAATTTCCTGATATTTGTTTGTACTGGTGTGTATCTGTTTGTATGTGTATGTGTGTGCGTATGTGAGAGAGAGAGAGAGAGTGTGTGTGTGTGTGAGAGGGAGAGATAGAGAGTGTGTGTGTGTGTGTGTGTGTCTGTATACGGCAGAATGGATTTTTCTTGAACAGCCTGGTTTAGCAATTGTAGATTAGTTTGCCAAATTCTAAGTGGGTGGTGAACTGGAATGAATGAGGCACACAATACATGGTGCTGGCAAATAGAAAGGGAAATCTGAACAGAAATGGGGTCATACAAAAGGCATAGACAGCAGGCAGGCAGTTGTGATCTCAAATCAGACAAGGTCTACACACACGGCTTGACACCTTGAAGACAGATGTGGCACTACTCCAGCCAACTACTTAGATTGCCTGGCTAATAAAAAACTTTCATTTTACTCAGAGTCATTATTTGCCATGTAGAAACACACACACGCTCAGGTATACACACATACAAGCTGGTCCAGCTGATAAATAGGAAAGACTTAGTATATCCATAAAGACAGGCCCAGGATATACAATAGGAAGAGAGAGAACAATGCTCCAGAGAACTGATGATAGCACAGAAAATAACAGGAAAAACAAGAAAAGTGTCTGCTAAAAAGGAAATGGTAATTAGACAATATGTATATAATACTCTGCATTCACTGAAAATGATGCTGTAAAAAATATTTGCTGATGTGGGAGATGTTCACGATATACTAATTTTAAAAGTAAAATAGGCCGGGCGTGGTGGCTCTCACCCATAAAGATGAAGGAACCAAATTGGTTAACTCACATATCGAAAGCCACATTCTTGGCTAATAATTGAAGGAGTTAAGTTAGAATCCATGTTTATGCTACCTTCTAAATATTTCTGTCTTAGAATTTCAATAGCTATGGAGTTAACTGCCACAGACTCTTAGTAACTAGATAGTGAGAATTCTTAAATAGACCTCTATTAATTTCTTAGCATGTAGAACTTCTCCAGATTATAGCATAAAATAAAGATTTTAAATGAATAAAGAAAATGTTTTGAGTATTACCTGTTAGATTATTGGATGCTTTCCTATCACAAACTTTGAATAAGTTCTTCTTTTATCTAGGGGAAATATAAACCAAGTGAAATTTCTGTTTATAATATTATAGATAGGCTCAAGTGGATTTTAAGAGCCAGCTCATAATAACACACACACACACACACACACACACACACACACACAGAGATTGTTAAAAATAGAATATTAAAAAAAAACAGAGGGAGGTCCAATGCAGTGGCTCATGCCTGTAATCCCAGCACCAGCACTTTGGGAGGCTGAGACATGTGGATTGCTTGAGCTCAGGAATTGAAGACCAGCTTGGGCAACATGGCAAAACCCTGGATCTACAAAAAATACAAACATTAGCAGAGCCTGATGGCATGTGCTTGTTGTCCCAGCCGCTTGGGAGGCTGAGGCCAGAGGATCTCTTGAGCCTTAGACATTGAGGCTACAGTGAGCCGTGATCATGCCATTGCACTCCAGCCTGGGTGACAAAGCGAAACCCTGTCTGAAAAACAAAAAATACAAACCAAAAACAAGAAAACCAGAGAGATAGGAAAATAAGTACTGCTTATCCCCAAACAAAGGGTAATATTGTTACTATGATTTAATTTAAGCTTCTTTACAAAGGCCAAAAAGAAGCTTACTGATGTGTTATGTAATTCTCCTCAAGGTAGGCAAATTATTTTCAGGTACTGAATCCTAAAATGAAAGCATTTCATGTGCCTCTGTAAACAGCAGAGTCAGAGTCTGTACAAGACCTTTTGTTTCCCTTGCAGGATCACCCAGTATACTCCATACCAGCCCGAAGTGTCTCAGGGGAGGCTGGAGAGTTTACTCAACTACCAGACCATGGTGTGTGACATCACAGGCCTGGACATGGCCAATGCATCCCTGTTGGATGAGGGGACTGCAGCCGCAGAGGCGCTACAGCTGTGCTACAGGTAAGAGGCTCACCCTGAGATGCCTCCAGTCTCTCTCCAGCACGGTCAAGCTCCACAGTACCTGTCAGTGCCCAGTGACGTCTCTCTCTCTCCCTTTCTCACTCACTCTCTCTCTCTCCCTTTCTCACTCAATCTCTCTCTCTCTCCATCTCTCTCTCTCAAACACACACACACACACACACACACACACACACTCTTATTAAGTCCGGAGGTAATGTTAGGCTTAGGGATGTTTATGGCAACCCCAAGATTTTGTCAAGGAACCATGCTCCTCTCACTCCACCATCTCTGTGATGCTTTAACCCTGCTAGAAGACAACCTCAGGAGTTCTAGCCTAGCCGTGACTTATGCACCCAGGAAAATCAGGGAAGGGTAAGGGAGACTTGTAGCTAAATAAGCCCTCTTTAAACAAATGTTTGGAAGCCCCACTCAACAACTTACACTTCATTGGCCACCCCTTCCTGCAGGTGACCTAAAGAAAGAACTTTTTAGATGGGCACACTGCTGTTCCCCCCATGTATTCGAGTCCTGTTCATTGGGGTGAAGGGAGGAATAGATAGGTAGGAAGTGGCAATCTGCAATGTAATAGAAAATATCACCGTCTTTTATGATTATGAAGAATATTGTTCTTAGGTTATATTTGTTTATAGCTTGTTTTGTTTGTTTGTTTGTTTTTTGAGATGGAGTCTTTCTCTGTCGCTCAGGCTGGAGTGCAATGGTGCGATCTCAGCTCACTGCAACCTCTGCCTCCTGAGTTCATGTGATTCTCTTGCCTCAGCCTCCTGAGTAGCTGGGATTATGGGCGCGTGCCACCATGGCTGGCTATTTAGGCCATTTTCATATTTTACTAAAATACGCCATATTGGCCAAGCTGGTCTTGAACTCTTGATGTCAAGTGATCCACCTGCCTTGACCTCCCAAAGTGCTGGGATTACAGGCCTGAACCACCACGCCCAGCCTTGTTTTCTTTTTATAGTATATTGTGAATATTTCTTTAGTCAGCTTTCTAGAGTATGACTTTTTAAAGAAACTGAAAAACTCAGAAGTTCAAAACCTAGGGGTTGGATATTTCCTCCTGGCAGCCGCCCACTGTGAGTACCCACAGAGCCCCCTGCCCAGGCACAGGGTCCTTGCTGTGCGCATGACACCCCTTGATGGCCTCCGTATTTTGAGAGCTCCCAGGGTCCTTCTGGGTGTCTCCATTCGGATTTTGGTTGGGGTGGGGGAAGATCAGACAGGAAGGCCGGGGTTGGCAGGTGGGGGTTGAAGACATCAGCTCATTTGGTGAGGGGACTATTTTTGGAAGGAAGGAGATGGAGCCGGTGCCAGGTCCCCCACTGGGAGGTGCTGGCATGGAGGAGCAGCTGAGTGCAGGCCTGGGGGCTGTGAGGGTAGCTCCAGGGGCCAGGAGGGTTGTTCAGGGGACAGGGAGAGGTCAGATAGGGCAAGGCAGTGAGGCTAGGGCGGCAACGTGATCTTAAGCAGCTGACTCGGCGCCTTGCTTTGGGAGGGCAGAGGGCAGGAGCAGGGGAGGGGGAAGCCCAATTAGGAGTGGACTTTAGATAGATGTGGCTGGGAGTGGGGGTGAGGGTGCTGCTCCCAGGGCGAGTGTGGGTCAGATGTGAGGATCCCCCCATAACACACACACACACACGACTGAACACCCGGGAGCCTCCCCATTGTTCCAAACCTTGGCAGTAGAGCTGAGTGTAAAGGTGTGAGGGTCTCTGGTTGGGGTGTGACAGCATAGCGACAAAGGTCCTGGCACTGGCCAACGGTGGGTTCTCAGGCCTGTAGTGTAGGACTTCTGGTATCTCCATGGCACTGGCATGGAAATGCCATACTTTATTTACTCTCTCATCTATTACACATTTAGTTTGTTTCCATCTTTTACTGTTATTAATAGTATTTCATGTGCATCCTTACAATACATCTTTGTTAAAACTTCTGATTGTATCCTGAAGAGCCATTTCTAGAGGTGGAGTTACTGAATCAGGATGGAAATCCACAGTGGTTCTCCAGTTCATCCCCTTCCTTCATTTGCCTTGCCAGTACTCAGGAGTGTACCTTCCTGGTAGAATTCTCATGTAGATGGTCATCTGGTTGGGAAAGGTGCCCACATGCATGCTGTGTCTTAGGTTTTGTGCCCCTAGTCCTGAGTGCCCATGTAAACCTCGTTTTTGGCTTCTGTAGACTTGGGGTGAAGAGCGAGCCCCATGCTTGCTCAGCAGGTTTACGGGCCTCTGGTGCATTCCAGCCATAGGCCTTTCTGATTCCTGAATGGCTGTTGGGGGTGGGTTCGGGTTGTCCCTTTTGTCAGGGACAGACAGCAACAAAGGAGTGCCGTCCACCTACCTCTGGTTGTTATTCTCAACTTTTCACTAATTTTCTTTTTTTTTTTTTTTTTTTTTTGAGATGGAGTTTTGCTCATTACCCAGGCTGGAGTGCAATGGCGCGATCTCGGCTCACCGCAACCTCCGCCTCCCGGGTTCAGGCAATTCTCCTGCCTCAGCCTCCTGAGTAGCTGGGATTACAGGCACGCGCCACCATGCCCAGCTAATTTTTTGTATTAGTAGAGACGGGGTTTTACCATGTTGACCAGGATGGTCTCGATCTCTTGACCTAGTGATCCACCCGCCTTGGCCTCCCAAAGTGCTGGGATTACAGGCTTGAGCCACTGCGCCTGGCCTCAACTTTTCACTAATTTTCATCTTACCTCTTTTTTAGAAAATTGCTTTTTATCTTATTTATTTTTTTGAGGCAGGGTTTGACTTTTGTCACCCAGGCTGGAGTGCACAATCTCAGCTCACTGCAGCCTTGACCTCCCCGGTTGAAGTGATCCTCCTACCTCATCCCCCCAAAGTAGCTGGGACTATAGGCCCATGTCACCATGCCCATCTATTTTTTGTAGAGATGGAGTCCCAGCTGGTCTTGAACTTCTGAGCTCAAGCAATCCACCTGACTCAGCCTCCCAAAGTGCAAGGATTACAGGTGTGAGCCACCATGAGCAGCCAATTTTTTTTTTTTCATACAAAAACTGGCTGGGCATGGTGGCACATGCCTGTAGTCCCAACTATGGAGGAGCAGAGTGCTGAGGCGGAAGGATCGATTGAGCCTGGGAGGTTGAGGTTGCAATGAGTTGTGGTTGCGCCACTGCACTCCAGCTTAGGTGACAGAGTGAGACCCTGTCCCCCCTAAAAAATTAAATAAAAATAAATAAATAAAATACTTAATTAATTAATTTATATATGTATGTATGTATTTATTCGAGACAGAATCTCACTCTGTGGCCCAGGCTGCAGTGCAGTGGTGCAATCTCAGCTCACTGCAACCTCTGCCTCCTGGGTTCAAACAGTTCTTCCTCAGCCTCCCGAGTAGCTGGGATTACAGACAGGCGCCACCACACCTGGCTAAGTTTTGTAGTTTTAGTAGAGCTGGGGTTTTGCCATGTTGGCCAGGCTGCTTTGAATTCCTAACCTCAGGTGATCCACCCGTCTTGGCCTTTCATAGTGCTGGGATTACAGGCGTGAGCCACTGCACCTGGTCAGTTTTCACTTGTATCTAATCCATTTCATTTGTTTTATTTTCTTTTTCTTCATGGTATATTTTGAAACATTTGGAACCATTTTTAAAAAATTGTTATTGAATAAACATAGAAATTGAACCATCTTGAGACTGACTTTCTAAACGGGGTTTGAATGGGAATTGGATCTGTGAGGAAATGCTAATCAGTAAATGCTATTAGTTACTGATGACTCAGTATTTTTTATACTGTGCTTACACTTACCCTAGGTACCGTGTTTGCTTTGCATTCTTAGAAGGTAGTCTGATTTATTTAATGTTCATGTTAGAATGTGCTTTTTCTTTTCAACAGACACAACAAGAGGAGGAAATTCTTTGTTGACCCCCGTTGCCACCCACAGACAATAGCTGTTGTCCAGACTCGAGCCAAGTAATTAATTTTATTCGTATTTTAAACTCAAGATAATGTTGTGTTCATCTCCTGCTGTGTCTTTGTCTTTCTCACTTCCAAACTCATTGGAGGTAAATCTGAAACAGGCTTTTTTGCTGTTTAAATTGGGGTTGCTGAGTTTTGCCTTCCCTCTCACTTTCTTCCAGGGATCTCTGGTAAGTAAACTGTGTTAGAATTGAGCGGGGAAATACACAGTTTCCACTGCTTTATACAGCGGTGGCTTACACCTGTAATCCCAGCACTTTGGGAGACCGAGGCAGGTGGATCACAAGGTTAGGAGATTGAGACTGTCCTGGCCAACTTGGTGAAACCCCCATCTGTTCTAAAAATACAAAAATTAGCTGGGTGTGGTGGCATGTGCCTGTAATCTCAGCTACTCGGAAGGCTGAGGCAGGAGAATCGCTTGAACCAGGGAGTTGGAGGTTGCACTGAGCCAAGAGGGTGCCACTGCACTCCAGCCTGGGCAAAAGAGTGAGGCTCTGTCTCAAAAAAAAAAAAAAAAAATTGTTTTCATCAAGTCAGGTTTTGGAATGTTTGAAAAACAGAGAGAAAAATGGGATTCAGATACAACCGTTAGGATTTTGTGTGTATTCCTTGCAAATGTAGTTTACAGAGGATGCCCACAGTCCCTAGGTGAGATGCGATGTAGTTTAAAGTGTAGTGCTCCTCTTTAGTGCTGTAATCAGGTAAAACAAACCTGGAAACGACCACCATTTGTAGATATTTGGTTTCTCCTTTGTAAAAGTTGAGCATTCTTCCACCTACCCATTCCACTGTCCCTTCAGAGGGGGATTTCTGACATATAATTGGCATTAGATAGTTTCAGGAATCTAAGGAAGTTCTTCCTCCTCGTCTTACTGTTGGTTTTCCTTTCACTGAAGAGTGATCCCTCGTGAAAGAGGTGTTGGATCTGTTGTTACAGGTATTGGCTCATTAGCCCTAGGAAGCGATGTTCCCGATCCTCTCTCAGGAGCAGATTGTGACAGGAAAGGGCAAAGGGGAATCATAGGATAGAAGGGGGGAACAGAAGCAGAGCAGTTGGATGTGCTAGAGTTGCTGTAACGCAGTTACCACTGAGGGGCCTGGTGTGGGATGGGATGGGGGCAGGGGTGGGACGCCATTGGAGGGCACAGAAAATGAAAGCTGTCTTACTGAAAAAGAAGTGTTAGTTAATTAATTTCCCTTTGTAATCCAAAACCATGAATGTTTTTTGTTGTCTGTCTTCCCAGATATACTGGAGTCCTCATTGAGCTGAAGTTACCCCATGAAATGGACTTCAGTGGAAAAGATGTCAGCGGAGTGTTGTTCCAGTACCCAGACACGGAGGGGAAGGTGGAAGACTTTACAGAACTTGTGGAGAGAGCTCATCAGAGTGGGGTAGGCATACCTTTCTTGTGGGGGTCTATGGAGGTGTATCCCAACTTGTGTTTGTCTGTCTGTCTCTGTCTCTGTCTCTCTCTCTCTGTCTTTTCATGTGCTTTAATTTCTTTACCATTATCACATGGTAAGACTCTCCTTCCTGCCTCCTTGCTGCAAATTTGTTCTGTTCACTGATTCCTGGCACATGGTGGGCACTCACTGCATATTTACTGAATAAGTAGATGAGCAAATGGAGTTCACAGGATATGAATACACTCTGCCAGTCTTCCTGTAGTTAAGGTAATTTGCTACTCTCCCACTAATCTCAGGGAAAGGTAGCAACCTTATTCCTTTTCTCTCATTTCCTTTCTAGAGCCTGGCCTGCTGTGCTACTGACCTTTTAGCTCTGTGCATCTTGAGGCCACCTGGAGAATTTGGGGTAGACATAGCTCTGGGCAGCTCACAGAGATTTGGAGTGCCACTGGGCTATGGGGGACCCCACGCAGCCTTTTTTGCTGTCAGAGAAAGCTTGGTGAGAATGATGCCTGGAAGAATGGTGGGGGTAACAAGGTAAAGGGGCTCATGTTTCTCTCCTTTTATTGTGATTATGATTTCCCCGATTCCTTCTCCTGATCACGAATGTTGATTTCTCTCTGAATTCAGTCGGGCCATGTTGAGTCAGTTAAGGAAATGTACAACGTAGATTCAGAAGAACAATTCTGTTTGGGGTATGAGCTAGTACTTCTCAAACACCATAAATCTGTAAACTTTTTGAAAAATTTTGTGTATAATTTACAACGTAGTTATATTGAAGTCATATAACATATAACACATTTGCTTAGGTTGATGGAAGCCTTGAAAGACTAAGTATTTTAGGCATGTTTTGTATCTAGACAGTTCCTTTCTTAAAAGAATTATGCCACATGGGTCTGTAAGCACAAATGCAAAAAACGTCTATAAACCACATGCTTAGTGCCCTCTGCGTTCCTTCCTAGAGGCTTCCGCCACATGGCCATTTGAGTAATTTCCAAATGTGCTTTCCTGATTGCTTCTCATTGGTGAAATCTCTCAGATTAAAAACAGATGTTCAGTAGTAGTCTTTGTTCCTTAAAAAAAAAAAGGAGAAAAGGAAGGGGGGGCCTAGACACATGCCAGGATTATTACTAGGGAAATTTAGCTTTATCTCTTTGAACTTTGATAAAAGCTGGGCTATTAACATGAATGAGTAGCCTGAATTAGTGAATGATGTGATGATAATATCAAGTTTTTAAAAAATTATATTTTAAAAATTATACCAGATGGCTTTCAAAAAGTTTAGTATATTAATTATCGTTGGCTGATTTTTTTTTTTTTTTTTTTTAAACGGAGTTTTGCTTTGTCACCCAGGCTGGAGTGCAGTGGCTGCTCACTGCAGCCTCCATCTCCCGGGTTTAAGCAATTCTCCTGCCTCAGCCTCCTAAGTAGCTGGGACTACAGGCACCTTGCCATCATGCTCAGCTAATTTTTGTATTTTTAGTAGAGATGGGGTTTCACTCTGTTGGCCAGGATGGTCTTGATCTTCTGACCTCGTGATCCACCCGCCTCATTGTCCCAAAGTGCTGGGATTACAGGCGTGAGCCACTACGCCCGGCCTATTGGCTGATTTTTATAATGAACTTATTTTCCTGAAAAATGGCCCAAGAGGCTGATGAAATAAAGTTGAAGACTGCTGAATGTTGGGTTTATTCAAATTTTTTGTATTAGGGAGGGAAAAATTTTGAGACAAATGGTAAGACTATTACTTCTTCTTTTTTTTAAATAGCCGTAAGGTCGCTTTGTATTTCCAGCGTAGTTGTCCCATATCTGTAGAGGATTGGTTCCAGGACCCCTTTCTCCATGGATGCCCAAATCCATGGATGCGCAAGTCCCTTAAATAAAACAGTGTAGTATTTGCATATAACCTGTGCACATCCTTTTTAAGAAAGGATGTCGCTTTGTCACCAGGCTGGAGTGCAATGGCGCCATCTCAGTTCACTGCACTTCCACCACCCAGGCTCAAGCAATCCTCCCACCTCAGCCTGCCAAGTAGCTGGGACTTCAGGTGTGCACCACTGCATCCAGCTAATTTTTTAAATTTTTTTTGTAAAAACAAGGTTTTACCATATTGCTCAGGCTGGTCTTGGGGCTCAAGTGATTTGCCCATCCAAGTCTCCAAAAATGCTGGGATTACAGGTGTGAGCCACCACGCCTGGCCCCTGTATACTTTAAACCATCTTATAACACCTAAGGCTATGTAAGTAGTTGTTATGCTATATTGTTTTTTAAAAATTTGTGGATTTTTTTTTTCTGAGGCGAAGATTGCAGTGAGCCGAGATCCTGCCAGTGCACTCCAGCCTGGGTGAAAGAGGGAAACTGTTTAAAAAAAAAAAAAATTCAGTCATCCTGTTTAGATTAGAAATTGTTTCTTTATGAACTTGCACTCAAGTATATTTGCTGAATTCACTTCTAGCTGGGAAGGAAAGAAGTAATTCTATTATTTATAGCAGCCCATGGTGCTGTGATTATCTGTGCTAACTGGATGCCTTATTCTTGGTCCAGAGATGCCACTGGGAAAGAAGTGTATCGTCTTGCTCTTCAAACCAGGGAGCAACACATCCGGAGAGACAAGGCTACCAGCAACATCTGTACAGCTCAGGTAAATCACATGTCTGACCTGACCACTGAATGCCTTACGATAGAGAGAAATGAGCTACTCATTCATTCATTCATTCATTTATTCACCACCTCCTGAGCAGTGAGCACACCAGAAATGGCAAGATCTTATTGGTGTAAAAGGCTCATTGTCTTATGAGAACCAAAATACAGTGTTGGCTGGGTGTGGTGGCTCATGTCTGTAATCTCAGCACTTTGAGAGGCCAAGACGGCAGATTACTTGAGCCCAGGAGTTGGAAACCCACCTGGGATACATGGCAAAACCCTGTCTCTATGAAAAATAAAATAAAATAAATTAGCCAGCAGTGGTGGTATGTGCCTGTTGTCCCAAGTACTAGGGAGACTCAGGTGGGAGGATCACCAGAACCTGGGAGGTTGAGGCTGCAGTGAGCCATGATCATGCCACAGCACTCTAGCCTGGGTGACAGAGAGAGACGTTGTCCCCTACTCCTGCCCCCGAAAGAAGTTAAAAAAAAATGCACTGTGTTTTACTGGTGTTCTTTATATGCACACCCTTTGCCTATGCATTCTCTTCATATAAGTGTTTTAATATTAAAAGAACATTATTAGTTTCATTTTACCCATAAATTAAAATATATGTAAATAAAAAGATGGATATCAGGATCTCTAGCGGTCTTGGCTTTGGGCCAGATTTGTTACAGGTGGCAGTTGAGACACCCTGTCTTAGGGCTGAGATGGAGCCTCTCCAGGAATGGGTTGAGGAAGTCACCGTGAGGGCTTTGAGATAACTGTGCTCACGAGGATGGTGGTGGTCCCGAGGCACTCTTTCTGGGAGGTCATAAATGGTATTCTTTTAAAAGGTTGGGATAAAGCAGGAAGAGCTTCCTGGGTTCTGACCAGGGTTCTGGGTTCTGCTCCTTGAGTTGCTCCAGGGCTTAGGTCAAAGTGTTTGTGAAACTCAGCCAACCCCTCGGATCAGTTGGAGGACCACTCCTGAGCATAGGATCCATTCTAAGTGCATCTCCTGTTTTTTTTTTTTTTTTTTTTTTTGAGACAGAGTCTTGTTTCTCCATCACCCAGGCTGGAGTGTGGTGGCACAATCTTGGCTCACTGCAATCTCTGCCTCCCAGGTTCAAGTGATTCTTGTGCCTCAGCCTCCTAAATAGCTGGAATTACAGGCACATGCTACCACACCCAGCTAATTTTTGTATTTTTAGGAGAGACAGGTTTTCATCATGTTGTTGGCCAGGCTGGTCTCAAACTCCTGACCTCAAATGATCGGCCTGCCTGGGCCTTCCAAACTGCTGGGATTATAGGTGTCAGTCATGACACCTGGCCTCTTTTTTTTTTTTTCTTGAGACAGATTCTTGCTCTGTTGCCCAGGCTACAGTGTAGTGGCATGGGCATAGCTCACTGCCGCTTCAACCTCCAGGGCTCAAATTATCCTCCGGCCTCAACCTTCTAAGTAGCTGGGACTATGGGCACGTTCTGCCATGCCCAGCTAACTTTCAAAAACTTTTTTGTAGAGACGAGGTCTCGCTTTGTTGCTCAGGCTGTTCTCAAATTCCTGAGCTCAAGTGATGGCATGAGCCACTGTTCCTGGCCATTGTAACTGCATCTCTTCTATGAAGAGTCAGAGATACCACAGATACTTCAATGGGAGGTGTAGTGTTCTTCCATCTCAGGGCTTTGGCATCTAGAACCACTGCTGAAAGGCTTCCCCAGGAAGGCAGTGGACAATAAAATCTTCTTACAGTTGGTTCTGCAGCCATTGGTCTTTGGAGCCGTTTCCTCAGTTGGTCATTTTGTATTATGTTTTACCTCAGGAAGGTGCTGCTGCTTTTCAGATAAGAGCTCTTCCAGTATCACAGGAAGGCAAGCCGGTGGGCACAGCCTTTTCCTCTGTTGAACAGCAAGCTGATCTTTACAGGATGACCTCACATTCAGTAGTTTACCCTCCATGTGTTGAATTCTCTGCTTACGTTTTCCCTTTCTGTGCAGCTGACTGCTCCTATCTTGCTATTTCTCCCCATGTTTTTCCAGGTTTCCCTCTGATCCTAAGTCCATTTAGGGCCTCAGTTTTCTGCCTCTAGGTTCATGTTCCAGGTAAATGTGGGCTGTCTGCAGTGAACCAGTTATGTTCCTGTTTCTTAATTTCTTCCAGTTCATGTATAGCTGATAATTCATTATTCAACTTGTGTTGAAAAGGTCTGTATCTTTTCCAGCAATTGTTAAAATGTTTGCCCTGGAGACAGGCATACTCCAGCTTGTCTGATTTTCATCCTCTTATTTTGATGCTCTTCTAACTCTACGTTGTCTATTTCACTGCATATATGCCTTTTCATAATTGATTGCATAAAAGAATTACTCATAACTCCAGTTTCACTCTCTTTGTAAGCGTGCACTTCTCCCTGTTTTGTCAGGAGATGAGTGGTGTCTTTTGAGTTGCTCATTTTGCACTGTATGTCTTTGACCCCCGCGTTCTGTTGTAGCAACTGTTCCGCGTTCTTCTCACTCTTGCTCTTCTCGCTTGGCATTGTGGGGGTCCACTTTTAGTTATGCATCATTGATGGGGCATGACTTTTTTTTAATCTCTGAAAGTATGTTAATGAATTTTTTTTTTTTGAGATGGAGTCTGGATCTCTCTCCAGGCTGGAGTGCATGGCGCAATCTTGGCTCACTGCAATCTCCGCCTCCTGGGTTCAAGTGATTCTCCCTCCTCAGCCTCCTGAGTAGCTGGGCTTATAGGTGCTCACTACCACGCCCAGCTAATTTTTGTATTTTTAGTAGAGATGGGGTTTCACCATGTTGGCCAAGATGGTCTCCATCTCTCAACCTTGTGATCCACCCACCTTGGCCTCTCAAAGTGCTGGGATTACAGGCATGAATCACTGTGCCTGGCCAATGAATTCTTTTTTTTTTTTTGAGACGGAGTTTCGCTCTTGTTACCCAGTGCAATGGCGCGATCTCGGCTCACCGCAACCTCCACCTCCTGGGTTCAGGCAATTCTCCTGCCTTAGCCTCCCGAGTAGCTGGGACTACAGATGTGTGCCACCACGCCATGCTAAATCTTTGTATTTTTAGTAGAGACAGGGTTTCACCATGTTAGCCAGGATGGTCTCGATCTCCTTTCCTCATGATCCGCCCATCTCAGCCTCCCAAATTGGGATTACAGGCGTGAGCCACTGTGCCCGGCCAACTTTTCTTATTTTTAATGTAAAACATTTTTAAAACTAGAGATGCTAATCTTACTTTGTTGCCCAGGCTAGTCTCAATCTCCAGGCCTTAAGCAATCCTCCTGCCTCAGTCGCCCAAAGTGTTGGGATCACTGGTGTGAGCCACTGCATCCAGCCTTTTTGGCTTTTCTAAAGTCAGGTGTAGTAAGGAATAATTTATACTTTATTAGCTTTTTTTATTGAGATGTAACTCACCATAAGTTTCACCCATTGAAAGTATTCAGCTCTGGCTTTCTTTTTTTTTTTTTTTTTTTCCGAGACGGAGTTTCGCTCTTGTTACCCAGGCTGGAGTGCAATGGCGCAATCTCGGCTCACCGCAACCTCCGCCTCCTGGGTTCAGGCAATTCTCCTGCCTCAGCCTCCTGAGTAGCTGGGATTACAGGCACGTGCCACCATGCCCAGCTAATTTTTTGTATTAGTAGAGATGGGGTTTCACCATGTTGACCAGGATGGTCTCGATCTCTTGACCTCGTGATCCACCCGCCTCAGCCTCCCAAAGTGCTGGGATTACAGGCTTGAGCCACCGCGCCCAGCCTCAGCTCTGGCTTTCACTGTATTTACAAGGTTGTGCAACTATCACCAGTATTTAATTTCATAATATTTTTATTATCATGCCTGTAATCTCAGCACTTTGGGAGGCCAAGGCAGGCAAATCACAAGGTCAGGAGTTCAAGACCAACCTGGCCGACATGGTGAAACCCCATCTCTATGTAAAGTACAAAAAATTAGCTGGGAGTAGTGGTGGGTACCTGTAATCCCAGCTACTCAGGAGGCTGAGGCAGGAGAATCGCTTGAACCTGGGAGGTGGAGGGTGCAGTGAGCTGAGATTGCCATTGCACTCCAGCCCAGACAACAGAGTAAGACTCTGTCTCAAAAACAAAACAAAATAAAGAATATTTTTATTATTCCTAAAAGAAATTCTATTCCTGTGAAGTAATCACTCCTCATCCCTCTCCCCTTCCTATAGTCCCTGGCAACTACTATTATACTTTCTGTCTCCCTGGATTTGCCTATTCTGAATATTTCAAATAAATGGGATCATACAATATGTGACCTTTTGTACCCAGCTTCTTTGCAAAAGGTTTTCAAGGTTCATCCATACTGTAGCATGAATGTGTGCTTAATTCTTTTCCATGGCTGAGTAATATCCCATTGTTTGGACATACCACATTTTGTTTATCCATTCATCAATGAGTAAACATTTGAGGTGTTTTAAATAAGGCTGCTCTGAACATTTCTGTGTAAATTTTTGTGTGGATGTAGTGTTTTCAGTTCTCTTGGATATATTCCTAGCAATAGAATTGCTGGGTCATATGATAATTCTACGTTTAACTTTTTTGAAGAACTTCCAAACATTTTCCAAAGTGGCTGATTATTTTACTTTTCTACCAGCAGCATATGAATGTCTTAATTTCTTCTTTTTCGCCAATGCTTGTCATTGCCTATCTTTTGGTTATAGCCATCCTATGGATGTGAAGTGATAATCTCACTGTGGTTTTGATTTGCATTTCCCCAATAACTAATGATTTTCAGCATTCATTAGCTTTTGATGCTTTTAAGTACCTTAATTGTATTGTTATTATTTAATTATTTTAGAGACAGGGTCTTGCTGTGTTCCCCTTGCTGGTCTTGAACTCCTGGGCTAAAGCAGTCCTCTTACCTGAGCCTTCTAAAGTGTTGGGACTACAGGTGTGAGACCAGCCCATTGTGTTTTTAAGTTTGTCCGAATTATGAAAGAATTAGTCATTTTTTATTATTTTATTAATTTTTTATTATTGGTCTCTATTTTAGTTTCTTGGTTCTTCTTTTGATATTCTAATGCTCTTTGAAGTTTTAAAAACTGGTTTAATGCTTCTCATCAATCTGTTGTTCAGCCATGTGATATAGTCTCCTGATTGTGGAAGGAGTCATCTCTGGATTAAAAAGGAAAATGAACCAATCCCTACAATGTGGTGGTGGAGGCTTCTGGGGCATTCTGTGAATGTCAGGCCTGTGTTTCTGTTCCCCAGCTACACAGTCATGAGCATTTGGGCACAGTGTGTTACCCATTCTTTACCTCTCCCTTGCCTTCTCCACAGCTGTAAAGTGCTATGGAGTTTCTGTATTTATTTCTGATTGTGGTAAGGGGTCCACAAGAGTGTTTATACTTTGTCTAAGACTTTTAGTACAAGACTGTCTATTTCCGTGTTTTCTGATGTCTCTTTCTCTTCATTTACTTCATTGTCTGCTGACTTCACCTTCTGGCATCTTTGGACACTGTTTCTTATTTTGCATTGGCTTTGTAGAGATTTACTCTAGTAGTCTAGCAGAAAAAAGATGTACCTAACAAAATGGACCCAGTATGGAACATCATTCAACTGTTTTTATTTTTTTATTGCATTTTAGGTTTTGGGGTACATGTGAAGAACATGCAAGATTGTTGCATAGGTGCATACGTGGCAGTGTGATGTGCTGCCTTCCTCTCCATCACCTATATCTGGCATTTCTCCCCATGCTATCTCTCCCCAACTCCCCACCCCCCGCTGTCCCTCCTCTATTTCCCCCGCGACAGACCCCAGTGTGTGATGCTCCCCTCCCTGTGTCCATGTGTTCTCATTGTTCAACACCCACCTATGAGTGAGAACATGCGGTGTTTGATTTTCTGTTCTTGTGTCAGTTTGCTGAGAATGATGGTTTCCCGGTTCATCCATGTCCCTACAAAGGACACGAACTCATCGTTTTTGATGGCTGCATAATATTCCATGGTGTATATGTGCCACATTTTCCCTGTTCAGTCTATCATCGATGGGCATTTGGATTGGTTCCAGGTCTTTGCTATAGTGAACAGTGCTGCAATGAACATTCGTGTGCATGTGTCCTTATAATAGAAGGATTTATAATCCTTTGGGTATATACCCAGTAATGGGATTGCTGGGTCAAATGGCATTTCTATTTCTAGGTCCTTGAGGAATCGCCACACTGTCTTCCACAATGGTTGAACTAATTTACGCTCCCACCAATAGTGTAAAAGTGTTCCTATTTCTCCACATCCTCTCCAGCATCTGTTGTCTCCAGATTTTTTAATGACCGCCATTCTAACTGGCATGAGATGGTATCTCAATGTAGTTTTGATTTGCGTTTCTCTAATGACCAGTGATGATGAGCATTTTTTATTTTTATTTTTATTTTTTTTTATTTGAGACAGAGTTTCGCTCTTGTTACCCAGGCTGGAGTGCAATGGCGCGATCTTGGCTCACCGCAACCTCCGCCTCCTGGGTTCAGGCAATTCTCCTGCCTCAGCCTCCTGAGTAGCTGGAATTACAGGCACGCGCCACCATGCCCAGCTAATTTTTTGAATTTTTAGTAGAGACAGAGTTTCACCATGTTGACCAGGATGGTCTCGATCTCTTGACCTCGTGATCCACCCACCTCGGCCTCCCAAAGTGCCTTTGCCCACTTTTGAATGGGCTTGTTTATTTTTTTCTTGTAAATCTGTTTTAGTTCTTCATAAATTCTGGATATCAGCCCTTTGTCAGATGGGTAGGCTGCAAAATTTTTTTCCCATTCTGTTGGTTGCCGATTCACTCTAATAACTGTTTCTTTCGCCATGCAGAAGCTCTGGAGTTTAATTAGGTCCCATTTGTCTATTTTCGCTTTTGTTGCCAGTGCTTTTGGTGTTTTGGTCATGAAGTCCTTGCCTGTGCCTATGTCCTGAATGGTTTTGCCTAGGTTTTCTTCTAGGGTTTTTATGGTGTTAGGTCTTATGTTTAAGTCTTTAATCCATCTGGAGTTAATTTTAGTGTAAGGTGTCAGGAAGGCGTCGAGTTTCTGCTTTCTGCACATGGCTAGCCAGTTTTCCCAATACCATTTATTAAACAGGGACTCCTTTCCCCATTGCTTGTTTTTGTCAGGTTTGTCAAAGATCGGATGGTTGTAGATGTGTTGTGTTGCCTCCGAGGCCTCTGTTCTGTTCCATTGGTCTATATCTCTGTTTTGGTACCAGTACCATGCTGTTTTGATTACTGTGGCCTTGTAGTATAGTTTGAAGTCCGGTAGTGTGATGCCTCTTGCTTTGTTCTTTTTGCCTAGAATGGACTTGGCTATGCAGGCTCTCTTTTGGTTCCATATGAAGTTTAAGGTGGTTTTTTCCAGTTCTGTGAAGAAGGTCATTGGTAGCTTGTTGGGGATAGCGTTGAATCTGTAAATTACTTTGGGCAGTATGGCCATTTTCACAATATTGATTCTTCCTAACCATGAACATGGAATGTTTCTCCATCTGTTTGTGTCCTCTCTTATTTCGTTGAGCAGTGGTTTGTAGTTCTCCTTGAAGAGGTCCTTTACATTCCTCATTAGTTGTATTCCTAGGTATTTTATTCTCTTTGTAGCAATTGTGAATGGCAGTTCGTTCTTGATTTGGCTCTCTTTAAGTCTGTTATTGGTGTATAGGAATGCTTGTGATTTTTGCACATTGATTTTGTATCCTGAGACTTTGCTGAAGTTGCTTATCAGTTTCAGGAGATTTTGGGCTGAGACGATGGGGTCTTCTAGATATACGATCATGTCGTCTGCAAATAGAAACAATTTGACTTCCTCCTTTCCTATTTGAATAACCTTTATTTCTTTTTCTTGCCTGATTGCTCTGGCTAGAACTTCCAATACTATATTGAATAGGAGTGGTGAGAGAGGGCATCCTTGTCTAGTGCCATATTTCAAAGGGAATGCTTCCAGCTTTTGCCCATTCAGTATGATATTGGCTGTGGGTTTGTCGTAAATAGCTCTTATTATTTTGAGATACGTTCCGTCGATACCTAGTTTATTGAGGGTTTTTAGCATAAAGGGCTGTTGAATTTTGTCAAAGGCCTTCTCTGCATCAATTGAGATAATCATGTGGTTTTTGTCTTTGGTTCTGTTTATATGGTGAATTACGTTTATAGACTTGTGTATATTCAACCAATCTTGCATCCCCAGGATGAAGCCTACTTGATCATGGTGGATAAGCTTTTTGATGTGCTGTTGCAGTTGGTTTGCCAGTATTTTATTGAAGATTTTTGCATCTATGTTCATCATGGATATTGGCCTGAAGTGTTCTTTTCTTGCTGAGTCTCTGCCGGGTTTTAGTATCAGGATGATGTTGGTCTCATAAAATGATTTGGGAAGGATTCCCTCTTTTTGGATTGTTTGGAATAGTTTGAGAAAGAGTGGTACCAGCTTCTGTTTGTATGTCTGGTAGCATTTGGCTGTGAACACATCTGGACCTGTGCTTTTTTTGGGTGGTAGGCTCTTAATTGCTGCCTCAACTTTGGACCTTGTTATTGGTCTATTCAGGGTTTCGACTTCTTCCTGGTTTAGGCTTGGGAGGATGCAAGTGTCCAGGAATTTATCCATTTCTTCCAGGTTTCCTAGTTTATGTGCATAGAGTTGTTTGTAATAATCTCTGATGATGGTTTGTATTTCTGTGGAATCTGTGGTGATATCCCCTTTATCGTTTTTTATTGCATCTATTTGATTATTCTCTCTTTTCTTTTTTATTAATCTGGCTAGTGGTCTATTTTGTTGATCTTTTCAAAAAACCAGCTCCTGGATTTATTGATTTTTTTGAAGAGTTTTTTGTGCCTCTATCTCCTTCAGTTCTGCTCTGATCTTAGTTATTTCTTGTCTTCTGCTAGGTTTTGAGTTTTTTTGATCTTGCTCCTCTAGCTCTTTCAATTTTGATGATAGGGTGTCAATTTTAGATCTTTCCTTGCTTCTCATGTGGGCATTTATTGCTATATATTTTCCTCTAGACACTGCTTTAAATGTATCCCAGAGATTCTGGTATGTTGTCTCTTCGTTCTCGTTGGTTTCAAAGAACATCTTTATTTCTGCCTTCATTTCATTGTTTATCCAGCTGACATTCAAGAGCCAGTTGTTCAGTTTCCATGAAGCTGTGCGGTTCTGAGTTAGTTTCTGAATTCTGAGTTCTAACTTGATTGCACTGTGGTCTGCGAGACTGTTATGATTTCCGTTCTTTTGCATTTGCTGAGGAGTGATTTACTTCCAATTATGTGGTCAATTTTAGAGTAGGTGTGATGTGGTGCTGAGAAGAATGTATATTCTGTGGATTTGGGGTGGAGAGTTCTATAAATGTCTGTTAGGTTTGCTTGTTCCAGGTCTGAGTTCAAGTCCTGGATATCCTTGTTAATTTTTTGTCTCATTGATCAATATTGACAGTGGAGTGTTAAAGTCTCCCACTATTATTGTGTGGGAGTCTAAGTCTCTTTGTAGGTCGTTAAGAACTTGCTTTATGTATCTGGGTGCTCCTGTATTTGGTGTGTATATATTTAGGATCGTTAGCTCTTCTTGTTGCATTGATCCTTTTACCACTATGTAATGTCCTTCTTTGTCTCTTTTGATCTTTGTTGGTTTAAAGTCTATTTTATCAGAGATGAGAATCGCAACTCCTGCTTTTTTTTGCTCTCCATTTGCTTGGTAAATCTTCCTCTATCCCTTTATTTTGAGCCTTTATATATCCTTGCATGTGAGATGGGTTTCCTGGATACAGCACACTGTTGCGTTTTGGCTGTTTATCCAATTTGCTAGTCTGTGTCTTCTGGTTGGGGCCTTTAGTCCATTTACATTTAGGGTTAATATTGTTATGTGTGAGTTTGATCCTGCCATTTTGATGCTAGCTGGCTGTTTTGCCCATTAGTTGATGCAGTTTCTTCATTGTGTTGATGCTCTTTACCATTTGGTATGTTTTTGGAGTGGCTGGTACTGGTTGTTCCTTTCTATGTTTAGTGCCTTTTTCAGGAACTCTTGTAAAGCAGGCCTGGTGGTGATGAAATCTCTGAGTACTTGCTTGTTTGCAAAGGATTTTATTTTTCCTTCACTTATGAAGCCGTGTTTGGCTGGATATGAAATTCTGGGTTGAAAGTTCTTTTCGTTAAGGATGTTGAATATCGGCCCCCACTGTCTTCTGGCGTGTAGGGTTTCTGCTGAGAGATCTGCTGTGAGTCTGATGGGCTTCCCTTTGTGGGTAACCCGACCTTCCTCTCTGGCTGCCCTTAGCATTTTCTCCTTCATTTCAACCCTGGTGAGTCTGACGATTATGTGCCTTGTGGTTGCTCTTCTTGAGGAATATCTTTGTGGTGTTCTCTGTATTTCCTGGACTTGAATATTGGCCTGCCTTGCTAGGTTGGGGAAGTTTTCCTGGATAATATCCTGAAGAGTATTTTCCAGCTTGGATTCATTCTCTCCATCACATTCAGGTACACCTATCAAACGTAGATTAGGTCTTTTCACATAATCCCATATTTCTTGGAGACTTTGTTCATTCCTTTTTACCCTCTTTTTCTCTAATCTTGCCTTCTCATTTTATTTCACTGAGTTGATCTTCGACCTCTGATATCCTTTCTTCTGCTTGGTCAATTCGGCTGTTGAAACTTGTGTATGATTCACAAAGTTCTCATGTTGTGTTTTTCAGCTCCATCAATTCCATTATATTCCTCTCTGAGTTGTTTATTCTCATTAGCATTTCGTCAAATCTTTTTTCGAGGTTCTTAGTTTCTTTGCATTGGGTTACAACATGTTCTTTTAGCTCACAGAAGTTTCTTATTACCCACCTTCTGAAGCCTGATTCTGTCAATTCATCATACTCATTCTCCATCCAGCCTTGTTCCCTTGCTGGCGAGGAGTTGTGATCCCTTGTAGGCGGAGAGGCGTTCTGGTTTTGGGTGTTTTCATCCTTTTTGCACTGGTTTCTTTCCATCTTTGTGGATTTGTCCACCTGTCGTCTTTGTAGTTGTTGACTTTCAGATTGGGTCTCTGAGTGGACGTCCATTTGTTGATGATGAAGTTATTTCTTTCTGTTTCTTAGTTTTCCTTCTAACAGTCTGGCCCCTCTGTGTAGGACTGCTGAGGTTCACTGCAGGCTCTGCTTGCCTGGGGATCACCTGCAGTGGCTGCAGAACAGTAAGGGTTGCTGCCAGTTTCTTCTTCTGCTATCTTTGTCCCAGAAGGATACCCGCCAGATGTCAGTCTGAGCTCTCCTTTATGAGGTGACTCTTTGGATATACAGGGGTCAGGGAGCTGCTTGAGGAGACAGTCTGTCCTTTATAGGAGCTCAAGTGCTGAGCTGTGAGCTCCATTGTTCATTCAGAGCTGCTGGGCAGGTAAGTTTAAGTCTGCTGCAGCAGAACTCATAAACGCCCCCCCTTTTTTTTCCCCCAGGTGCTCTGTCCCAGGGAGTTAGGGCTTTATTTATGAGTTTCTTATGTGCTGCTGGTTTTTTTCAGGGCTGTCCTGCCCAGCGAGGAGGCAGCCTAGTCACTGTCTGCCTACAGAGGATTTGCTGAGCTGCTGTGGGCTCTGCCCAGCGGCCCTATGAACTTCCCTGCAGTCCTGTTTATACGGGTGTAGTTAGAACTGTCTCAGCAATGGCGGCCCACCTCTATAATGGCTGACTCTCTCTGTAATGGCGGGCTGCCTCGGCAATGGCGGGCTGCCTTGGCAATGGCAGGCTGCCTCAGCAATGGCAGACTACCTCCGTAGTGGTGGACTGCCTCGGTAATGGTGGACGCTCCTCCCCCGCAGAGCCGGACCATCCTGGGTTCCGCTGTGCTTACTGTGAAACTCTCAATCCAGAGCATTTCCGATTGCTGTTTTTTTGTGGGGGTGGGACCAGCCGAGCCTGATCACCTGGCTCCCTGCCTCAGAGCCCCCCTTTTTTTTTTTTTTTAAGTTGAATGGTCGACTCTGTCTCCCAGGTGTTCCAGCCGCCTGTTGAAAAGGCACCGGGATCTGTGTGATTTCCCATGCGGCGACCCACTGTGCCAGCTGAAACAGCTGTGCTGTGATTCATGGCACTTTTTTGCCCGGGTATCTCCTGGCCTGGCTCCCTGTTTCAGTCCCCTTTTTAATCAGATGAATGGGCGACTCTGTGTCTCCCATTCATCAGCTAAAATGGCACCCAGACCCGTGTATTTTGTATGGAGAACTGCCGCACCGGGGTGCTGGCAAAAACAGCCATGCCAGGCAAACAGTCGTGCCGGCCAAAATGGCTGGGCTGGTGACCTGTGGGGCTCCTCCGCCTGGGAATCTCCTGGTCTGTGGGCAATAAAAATCTGCCTGGAAATGCAGTATCCAGTCACCCTCCACACTTTTGCTGGGAGCTGCAATCCTGAGCTTCTCCTAATCAGCAATCTTCCATTCAACTGTATTTTGCAGAGATAGGGTTTTGCATTGTCAACTGGGCTGGAGTCCATCCAGTGATGCAATCACAGGTGACTGTAACCTTAAAGCCTTAATTCAAGTGATCCATCTCAGCTTCTGGAGTCACTGGGACTACAGTTGTGCACCACCTTGCTCCCAGCTGAGTTGCACATTTCCATTTTGGCCAGTCCTTTGCCACAAATTCTACATTCAACCATCGTTGGCAGAAGTTCAGCCTCTATTGTTTTATTTATGGTTTTAGGAGAATTTTATTCCTGAAGCCCTTGGATGTTTGAACATTGTGAACATTGCTTGTTCCTTTTTATTCTTGAAGAACTGCCCAGTTGAGTGTAAAATTCTCAGATCTCACTTTTTCTCCCTGAGGTCTTTATTGCTTCACTGATATTGCTTCTTAATGTCTGATGGTAGTCTGATCTTTGCCCTTAAGGGTGACATGCTTTTGTTGCATGGATGAAGCCCTTTGTAATGGTCCAATGTGAAGGTTTAGTATAGTAATAACTCCAGGGTATCTTGGAGGCCATTTCACTCCACGTAGTTGGGCAGGTTATATACTAATTGTCTTCAACTATCAAAGAATGTAGGAAATCTGATCACCTTGTTTTATCCCTGTCTTCAGTTCTGGCATCCCAAGTCAGGTAATTACTCCCTCCCACTAATTGTCCTCCATCACATGATTCTTTAAATGATCCTTTAAATGTTCTTATCCTTTAGGCCCTCTTGGCGAATATGGCTGCCATGTTTGCAATCTACCATGGTTCCCGTGGGCTGGAGCATATTGCTAGGAGGGTACATAATGCCACTTTGATTTTGTCAGAAGGTGAGTTGGTAATCTGTCTAAAACTTTTGGGCATAATAAAACTGATAAAGTAGAGTAAGTAAAATTGAAAACATTGTATGTCCAATACTATTTGCAAAATTAAAAGTCAAATGAGAAACCAGGAAAGGTACTTTCAACATCTATGAGTATTTTGTTATTGTTGTTGTTTCTTTCTTTTTTCTTTTTTTTTTTTGAGATGGAGTCTTGCTCTGTCTCCCATGCTAGAGTGCAGTGGTGCAATCTCGGCCCACTGCAGCCTCCACCTCCCGGATTCAAGTGATTGTCCTGCCTCAGTCCTTAGGTAACTGGGATTAAGGTGCACGCTGCCATGTCCAGCTAATTTTTGGTAAAGACAGGGTTTTGCCATGCTTTCCAGGCTGGTCTCGAACTTCTGACCTCAAGTGATCTACCCACTTTGGCCTCTCAAAGTGCTGGGTTTACAGGTGTGAGCCACCATGCCTGGCCTAGACTGAGTGTTAGTATTTTTTTCTCTTTTACTTCTGGTAAGCTGTGATTTTTTTTTTTTTTTTTTGAGATAGAGTCTTGCTCTGTCACCAGGCTGGATGGAGTGCAGTGCCATAATCTCGGCTCACTGCAACCTCTGCCTTCTGGTTTCAAGCAATTCTCCTGCCTCAGCCTCCTGAGTGGTTGGGATTATAGGCAACTGCCACCAAGCCTGGCTAATTTTTGTATTTTTAGTAGAGACAGGGTTTCACCATGTTGGCCAGGCTGGTCTCAAACTCCTGACCTCGTTATCCACCTGCCTCAGCCTCCCAAAGTGCTGGGATTACAGGCGTGAGCCACACTGTGATATTTTTAATATGCAGAACTCTTACTCTCCCACCAGCCCCAAACATAAGAAAGATGAACTCCCTAATATAAAAATGGGCAAAGAACTTTAAATGTAATTTTAAAAGAAATAATTATAGAAATAAAGGGCCAATAGACATATATAAAATTTTAGCCTTGCTATTAATCAAAGAAATATAAAATAAAGCAATAAAATAGTGTTTATCCCATTACATTGGCAATCAGAAGAATGCTGTTATTTAGTGAGCTGGACATGGTGACTTGTGTCTGTAATCTCAGCTACTCTGGAGGCTGAGCCAGGAGGATTGCTTGAGGCCAGGAGTTCAAGACCAACCTGAGCAAGTGAGACCTCATCTCTATAAAAAAATTAAAATAGGCCAGGCGTGGTGGCTCATACTTGTAATCTCAGCACTTTGGGAAGCTAGGGCGGGTGGATCATAAGGTCAGGAGTTCAAGACCAGTCTGACCAATATGGTGAAACTACATCGCTACTAAAAATACAAAAATTAGTATGGTGGCACCCGCCTGTGGTCCCAGCTACTCTGGAGGCTGCGGCAGGAGAATCACTTGAACCCAGGAGGCAGAGGTTGCAGTGAACCGAGATCGCTCCACTGCACTCCATCCTGAGCAACAGACTGAGACTCTGTCTCCAAAAAAAAAAAAAATGAAGTGATTAAATCATGGTACATCCATATGTTTGACTATTATGTAGCCATTAAAAATGATTTAAGACAGTGATCTATAGGAAAGCATAGATGAGATCAAGTGTGGTGGTTCACACCTATAATCCTCTCATTTTGGGAGGCTAGGTGGAAGGATTGCTTCAGTTCAGGAGTTCAAGGCCAACCTGAGAAACATGGCAAGATCCCTCTTTTCAAAAAATTAAAAAAATTAGTGGCCAGGTGTGGTGGCATGGGCCTGTGATCCCAGTTACTTGGGAGGCTGAGGCAAGAGGATTTCTTGAGCTTAAGCCCAGGAATTTGAGAGTGCAATCAGCTCTGATCATGCCCCTGCATTCCAGACTGGGCAACAGAGTGAAACCCTATCTCTTAAAAAAAAAAAAAAAAAGGTATAATGAAATATAAATATATATCTGATAGTTCCTGCTCCCCCCGTTTCTTGAGATATAATACACCAAAATACAAGCAGTAATGTAATTTTTATCGAGATTTTCCTTACTGTTTTATATGTATTTCATAATTTTCTATAGCATAATAATAAACATGTTTAGTTTTTTTTTAAAAAAAAGCAATCACCAAAACACTGCCCAGGACCAGCAACAGAGTCTAGTAGAATTTATCTCTTTATTACTCTGTGACATGTCAATGGCTGAGGAGCAGGTTTCGTTATCAGAGATTGGGGGCTCTCCCATCTTGTCTAGGTCTCAAGCGAGCAGGGCATCAACTCCAGCATGACCTGTTCTTTGACACCTTGAAGATTCAGTGTGGCTGCTCAGTGAAGGAGGTGTTAGGCAGGGCTGCTCAGCGGCAGATCAATTTTCGGCTCTTTGAGGATGGCACAGTAAGTCAAATTTTCAGTATTTTCACCAGTTTTTCAAATTCTCACATCCTTTCTCATTAAAAGCTTTCCTCTTTGTTTTTAAAAAGAAAACTTTAGGCACAGTCTATTTTTTCATAAACCAGTTTTATTTACAATATGCAATACTCTGATCTTTTCAGTAAAGGATCATTCACCCTCTGCTTTCTTTTAATACTTTATGTTTTCATATGTGGGACTGAAATGCACATATTTTGCTTATAATACTCTCTTCACAGTATGACTGATGGTTTAAGATAAAGGCTCTGATAACTGATATGGTAGTATAGGTAAAGGGAAGGAAAAGATAAGCATGTCTAGCTCTAACAGGGAGTGTCCTGCAACCATGGAATGTTAGAGCTCACAGGTGGCTGGCTAAACTCCCAGCCTTGTGAAGCCTGGGACTGGCCCAGCCACCTTCCTCTAAGCATTAGCTTGGATATAATGGTACCCTGTTATTTTGGAATGGTGGGATTTTGTTTAGCACCATCTCCCCTTTGACCTCTCTTGGGATTCCTCCACTGATCTTGCAATTTAGAGTTGATGTTTTCCATTTTGTTTTTTGTTTCTGTAGCTTGGTATTTCTCTTGATGAAACAGTCAATGAAAAAGATCTGGACGACTTGTTGTGGATCTTTGGTTGTGAGTCATCTGCAGTAAGTAAAATAAAAACATGCATTCCTCGTCATGACTATTAGAGATGGTAGCAAAGGTAGCTTATCCTCTGAATGTGAGGGAGAAGGGACCCAAGTGGGACATTGGTAGCTTGCTGTTAAAATTACTCCACTGACTGTCCCTTGTTAGTCACTGCTGACAGCTGGAGGTCACTACTCTAGGGCTCCAGCCAGTATTATGCAGCTAGGCTAGTTGGAAAGATTGTTAATGATATTTAATTGAAACTGCCTCTAATACAAAGATTCAAGATGTTGGCATCTTGGTTATGTGATTCATTGGAAAATTATGATACTCATTTAATACATATCTATTGAGGACTCAATATATGCCAGGTGCTATGCTAGGCCCTGAGGATACAGTGGTGAATTAGACATGCTTTCTGTCCTCATGGAGCTTACAGTTTCTTAGGGATTCAGACAAACAAGCTCAAGATTAGAATCCAGGTGGGTGATATGTGAAGATGTTTTGGGAATTCACAGGATGAGCTCCTTACCAACAAGATGAGCAGGAGTTATCTAGACCAAGATGGCACAGTGAAGGGAAAGGAAGAGGGGTCTGAGTGTGCTAGACGCTGGAGAAAGCAGTCACAAAGGCTGGGAGAGCAGCTACATGAAAGCTATAAGCAGTTCAGTGTAATGAGTTGCTTTCTAAAATAATGAAGTAGCAGGGACAAGCAAGAGAAGAGTTACCATTTCATGGCATGAGAGTGAAAGAGAGCAGACAGTAGCTGCCTAGACCTGTGACAAGGAGCCAATCACAGCAGTCTACAGCCTGGTGTGTATTAGTCACGAAGTAAATATTTGTTGAATGGATCGATTAAAGGAAGTAAGTAGAAATACCTTCAAGAGTGCTGAGTGGTGTTGTCTTGGTTATCTGTGTCCTCTTTGAGAGACGACTTCAAAGGATTATGCCAGATAACATTCATAAATCATCAAAGAAGCATCACAACGTTCTCTTTCAAACTTCAATTAATAAGCAGGACTCAGCTCCTTCTCTGTGGAACTCTGCACTACATTTAATCACAGATATTTGGTTAATGCATTTGAGAAATGTTTCTGGAGCATCACTAAGGGGTCAAGAGGGCCATTGTTTTAGTTCATTTGCATTGTATAAAGGAATATCTGAGACCAAGTAATTTACAAAGAAAAGAGGTTTATTTGGCTCACAGTTCTGCAGGCTGTGCTGTGCAAGAAGCATCTGCTTCTGGTGAGGGTTTCAGGAAGCTTCCTCTCTTGGAGAAAGTGGAAGGGGAGCAGGAATTACATGGTGAGAGAGAAAGGAAAAGAGAGAGGAGGGAGGTGCCAGGTTTTTTTTAACAATTACTTCTCATCAATTCTCATGGGAACTAGTAGGGTGAGAACTCACTTATTACTGTGAAGACAGCACCAAGCCCATCTTCAACATTGGGGATCACATTTCACCCTGAGATCTGGTGGGGACAAATATTCAATCTGTATTAGCTGTATTATTAGCCTGGGGAGGAATAAGGATCAAGCCATGTATTCATTATATATGCTGGATATTCAACCTTTATCAGATACATGACTTACACATATTTTCTTCCCTTTGGGTAGTCTCTTAACTTTCTTGATAATGTTCTTTGATGCACACACATTTTAAATTTTATTGAAATTCAATGTATCTAATTTTTTTGTACATTTATTGTTATTCCTTTGGTGTCACATTTAAGAAACTATTGCCAGATCGGTCATACAGATCTGCCCATGAGATTTAGTAGTTTTCGCTTTTAAGTTTATATCTTTGGCCAGACACAGTGGCCCACACCTGTAATCCCAGCACTTTGGGAAGCCAAGGCAAGCAGATTGCTTGAGGCCAGAAGTTCGTGACCAGCCTGGGCAGCATGGTGAAATCCCATCTCCAGAAAAATACAAAAATCAGCCAGGCGTGGTGGCATGTGCCTGTAGCCCCAGCTACTCAGGAGGCTGAGGCAGAAGAATCAAGCCCAGTAGACCGAGGCTACAGTGAGTCGAGATTTTTGTGTCACTGCACTCCAGCCTGGGTGCCAGAGCAAGACCCTGTCTCGAAAAATAATAAATAAATAAATAAATAAAATTATATATTTGATCCATTTTGAGTGCTTTGTGGCCCAGCCATTCAGAAGCCTGCATGTCCACACGTGGCTCTAGATACATCTCTGGCCCATTGTCTCTGTTTCTCCTTCAGGAACTGGTTGCTGAAAGCATGGGAGAGGAGCGCAGAGGTATTCCAGGGTCTGTGTTCAAGAGGACCAGTCAGTTCCTCACCCATCAAGTGTTCAACAGGTTTGTGTGTCTTGTGTGACTTCTGCGTTTTGTGCCGTGACAATCCGCTAGGGAGCTCGGCAGAGAGCCGCTATTGACTTCGTCTGCTGTGGCCTGGTTATTGTCACTCAGCCATGGCTCATAAGTATCTTATCCTGGTAAGGATCCCGTTCCTGACTTGGGAAAAGTACACTTCGTTTCCTGGCGGCTCTGCTCCCTTTGCACAGTCAAGAAGCAGGGATTTAAGATGAATAATTGCCAGGCTGAAGTTCATTCCCAGGAGCCCTAAATCCTCTTCTTCCCAACCTTTAACGCATGCCCACAGGCAGCTTCTTGTCCAAGGCAACCTCAGAGGTTTGTGGGAGTCTGTGCACTTCTCTCTGAGTGTAGTTGACATATTGCCCACGGCCAAAATCGATCTGCATTTTGAAGGTAGATTTCGGTGTGTCTTATATTGCAGGAGGATGTGCATGGACGCATATCTGCTTTTTGCGACCCTAATTCTGCATTTTGTGTTCACAGCTACCACTCTGAAACAAATATTGTCCGGTATATGAAGAAACTGGAAAATAAAGACATTTCCCTTGTTCACAGCATGATTCCACTGGTAGTTATTTGTGGCCTTTTTTTTTCTCATTTCAAAGCTACCGCAATCCCACCTCTTTTGTTCCTACCTAAAACACTCCAAGAGCGACGAAGGGGTGGCCATGCGGGGAGAGTGGAGGGTTGATTGATGGCGTATAGAAAATCACTAACTCGGTACATTTTGGATGTGCTTCTTTAAAGGGATCCTGCACCATGAAGCTGAATAGTTCATCTGAACTCACAGTAAGTAGCTCACTTCTTTAAGTGGATACTCAGCAAGGGGCGGTGTTCTAGCATCCACTGAAGCTTAGAACTAGTGAAATCTACTGGGACTGTGATTCTGTGATTGAAGAACTATTTTAATAAGTATTTACGTTGCTATTCAACAATCTTGGAAGACACCTTGTATTTCTCACAACTTCATCATTTAAATGTATGGGTAAACTTTATTTTATATATATTTTTTGAGACGGAGTTTCGCTCTTGTTACCCAGGCTGGAGTGCAATGGCGCGATCTCGGCTCACCGCAACCTCCGCCTCCTGGGTTCAGGCAATTCTCCTGCCTCAGCCTCCCGAGTAGCTGGGACTACAGGCGCGTGCCACCATGCCCAGCTAATTTTTGTATTTTTAGTAGAGACGGGGTTTCACCTTGTTGACCAGGATGGTCTTGATCTCTTGACCTCGTGATCCACCCGCCTCAGCCTCCCAAAGTGCTGGGATTATAGGCGTGAGCCACCGCGCCAGGCCAACTTATTTTTTTTTTTAATTAATGAAATGTATATGGTATTATATGCCTTTCTATCCTATCCCTCACCTGCTCCCACCCCCTTTTAAACCTGCCATAGTAAAAGCTTTTTAAAAAAATTTGTTTATAGTTCTAAATCTCAGGTATAATTAAGAAGCTTAAGCCTTCTTTCCAGAAATCCATTCCTGTATCAGAAAGATAGGAGTTCAAGTCAATGGAAGATTTGCGTAACTCGCTCTTGTGGTTGACAAGTATCTTTACTAGGCCAGGATCCATTTTAGCAAAGCTTTTTTTTCTTTCATTTCTTACATTTATTCTGATGTGGCAAATCGTACTAGACAAAAGAAATCATTTTATATTGTGATAAGACGATTTCCCTCCCCATTCATTTTTTTAAAAAATAGAAATTGTGTCTTGCCATATTGGCCAGTCTGGTAGCCTGAAGCAATCCTCCTACCTCAGCCTCCTGAAGTTCTGGAATTATAGGTGTGAGCCACTGTGCCTGGTCTACCCATTTATTTTTGCATTTGTTTCTTGTTCCGCTTAGTGAAGAAAGAGAATAATATATGTGCTATATAAGAGTTTATGTCAATCATACCTGAAGCAACTCATTGTGTTTCCTGGAAGGAAATCTATTTTGGAGGCTTTTCTTCCCTGAAAAGTTAGCAAAACATTATATTTTTTATAAGTTCCCTTTTTGGGCAACTGTGTCCCATTTTAAATGAAGACAGTAATGGTACTTACCTTAAGGTTGTGGTGGAACTTAAATGAATGAACGTATGTATAGTGCTTAGAACAGTGCCTGGCACATAGCTTTTCTCATCATCATTATTAAAGTTATTATTGCTATTCTAATATGTATATATGCTTTTTTTTTCTTCTTTCTTTTCAGCCTATCACATGGAAAGAATTTGCAAACATCCACCCCTTTGTGCCTCTGGACCAAGCTCAAGGATATCAACAGCTTTTCCGAGAGCTTGAGAAGGATTTGTGTGAACTCACAGGTTATGACCGGATCTCTTTCCAGCCAAACAGGTAGGGGGTTAATTTTCCTGTTGTTACAGCAGACTTTTGTTGTATAGCGTACACCCCACAGCTGAAAGGCTTAAAACAACAACTTATTGGCTAGGCAGTTCTGCTCCACTCAGGAGGTGTGGCTAGAAGGTGCCAGGTGTTCTCCCTCACATAGCAGGTGAGGAGGTGTTGGCTGCAAGTGCATTTGACGATGTTCACCAGAGCCTTAGTTTTTCTTGATATGGGGCTCTCCTGTGGTTCCTTGAGCTTCTTTGTTCCTTACAGCACAATGTCACGGTTGAAAATGAATGTTCCCAGATGAAGCATGCAGAAGCTGCAAATCTCTAATGGCCCAACCTCCTAAGTTACACGGCATCCCTTCTAGATTAGTCTGTCTATTAAAGCAAGGCACAGGACGAGCCCAGATTGCATTGGGGAAGGGCCAACACCTGGGTGTGAATGTTGGGAGATGTGGTTCATTGTGGGTGTCTTTGGAAGCTGCTTACCACACCTATCAGTGACACAGCCTAAGGAGAAGAATCAAGCACACGTGCTGAATTTGAACAAGTGTCTCAGTCTATCAGGGCCAGGAGAACCCAGATAGTGCTTTGGTGATGTCACTAACTTTGAAAAGTTCCTTCTCCTCTTCCAGCCTCAGTTTCTTTGTAAAGGAAAAACTTTGAAGAAGAACAATGATTTTCAAAAGCAACAGGGTCCAGCCAAATCTCCTAGGTACTTGTTAAAAATACAAATTCCTGGCCCCACTCCAGACCTACTGATCATAACCTCCAGGGGTTGAGACTAAGAACCTTTTAGTCTCAAATATTTTGTTTATAAAATTATTTATTTATTTATTTTTGAGACAAAGTCTTGTTCTGTCGCCAGGCTGGAGTGCAGTGGCACAATCTCGGCTTACTGCAATCTCCACCTCCCAGGTTCAAGCGATTCTCCTGCCTCAGCCTCCCAAGTAGCTGGGACTACAGGTGGACACCACCATGCCTAGCTAATTTTTGTATTTTTAGTAGAGACGGGGGTTTCACCACGTTGGCCAGGATGGTCTTGATCTCTTGACCTCATGATCCGCCTGCCTCGGCCTCCAAAAGTGTTGGGATTACAGACGTGAGCCACTGTGCCCAGCCCAGAATCTTTAGTTTTAAGAAGCAACCAAGTGATTCTAATGCACAGTCAATTTGGAATCCCCTGGATTTGCGATCTCTCTGCCTTCATGAGGATAGATGACAGATAAAGATAGATAGATAGATAGACAGGCAGTGATCATGTTATCAATGTGTGAGTTTACATCTTAGAATATCTTCAGAAACTGAGTTATGGTATCTGCCCCTAGGTTCTCCACCTCCTACTGCTCAAAGTATGGTTCTCCACTAGCAGCCTCAGAATTGACCCCTTTGAGAGCTGGTTAGTAACGCAAAATTTCTGTTTCAAGATGCCCTCCCTCCTGTTTTGTAACATTGACTGCACAGCAAAGCCATGTATTTTGTAAAAACGATACACCCTATAAAATACAAGCCCTCTGGGAAGAGGGTATGTGGCAAATGAAAGGACACAGTGTTCTCAATTGCATCTGAAAGTCTCACTTCATAAATAGGTAGGAGCTGATAGCATGAAAGTCAAGCTTTAGTAGACCTTTGTTAGAACTTCATTACTTTTTTTTTTTTTGGTTTGTTTTTAAGAGAGGAACCTCAGTGAATTCTTAACCTTGAGGCAATGATAGTTATTAAATGTTGAAAATGAAGAAATTTCGCCCTCTAGTGACGGAATATGATCACATCTTCACTGTCGTAATGGAGAGTGGTTTTTCAAGACTCTTTTAATTCTGGTTATTAGCTCTTGCAGAAAATTGTGATCCCAGCCAGGGTTCCAGAAGACTGACCTAAGAATCAATATTTGTCTTCTTAAAGCAGTGGTTCACAACCTTGGCTAGAAATTAGAATCTCATGGTGACTTTATAACATTCCTGATGTCCAGATCACAATCTCAGATTGAATCATAATCTCAATGGAGAATGACTGGTGTGAGGGAAGGGACCCAGGTGTGAGTATTTCACCTGAGTCCAGGAGGTTGAGGCTGCAGTGAGCCATGATCATGCTACTGCACTCCAGCCTGGACAACAGAGTGAGACCCTGTTTCTAAGAGAAGAAAAAAAGAAAGTACTTTGCAGTGAATCAAAATGAAGATACAGCATATCAAACATCATGGGCTGTAGCTAAAACAGTGCTAATAGGAAAGTTTATAGCTGTAAATAACTACATTAAAAAAGAAGAGGAAAGAGCTGGGTGCTGTGGCTCATGCCTGTAATCCCAACACTTTGGGAGTCTGAGGTGGGAGGATCACCTGAGCTCAGGAGTTCAAGACCAGCCTTGGCAACATAGTGGGACCCTGTCTCTACAAATTAAAAAGTTAGCCAGGTGTGGTGGCATGCATCTGTGGTCCCAGCTACTTAAGAGGCTGAAGTGGGAGGATCACTTACACCCAGAGGTCTAGGCTGCAGTGAGCCATGATTACACCACTGCACCCCAGCCTGGGTGACAGAGCAAGATCCTATCTTGAAAAAAAAAAAAAAGAAGAAGAAGAATAATCCTGGACTAGATAGTGAGACTTTGTCTCTACAAAAAGTTAAAAAAATTAGCCGGGCACGGTGGTGTGTTTCTGTAGTCCCAGCTACTCGAGAGGCCAAGGCCAGAGGATTTCTTGAGCTCAGGAGGTTGAGGCTGCAGTGAACTGTGATAGAGCCACTGCACTGTAGCCTGGGTGACCCTGTTTTAAAAAAAGAAAAAAGAAGAAATATCTTAAACCAACCAACCTAACCTTCCACCCTAAAACATCACAGAAAGAAGTAAATTAAACTCAAAGCAAGTAGAAGGAAGGAAGGAATCAGGATTTGAGCCAAAAAAGAGACAGGAGCCAGGGAGGAGGGGAATTATAAGAAAATAAAATGTATTGAAATAAAATAAAATTTAGAACAAGAGATCTTAGTTGTGTAAAACTGTGTGTGTGTGTGCAGAGGCATAGGTGGAAAGATGTATAGAAGGATGGGACTCAAACAGTTGTCTCTAGGTGGTAGAATATCAGGTGATTTTGCTTTTTTGTTCTTATGTTTTTAGGTTAAAGTTTTTAAAGCCATGATCATATGTAATTTATTCAATCCAAAAAAGTTATTTTTATGGTGGAGAACATGTGTATAACCAACATGCGTTATACAAATGAGCATTGCACCTGGTTCTCCTGATCTCAGAGGGTTTCTCCATCAGCTGATGGTGTGATAAAGTTGGTTTTGAAGGTTGCCCTGGGGTTGGAGGCAAAACATACCACCTCATAAAAATAAACATTATAGACGCCTCATAAACATAAATGCAGTGAGGAAGTCTCCCAAAGCTCCCAGTTTAAGCTATGCAGAATAGGATATTTAACATCAACTCTTTGTTAACAAATGACCAAGTAGGAGAATAAAATGTAACCTCTGGCCTGAGCCTGGATTTTCCTGTGTGTGGCCCTGCAGGCTCGGCCTCATCCTCGCTGCTGCACCCTTCCGCGCTGTCTTCTCAGCCAGGGCATTTCTGTGTTATGTGCACGGAAGACTTTTGTTCTTTCTGTGGTCATTCTCTGCCCACATGTATACTGCAGCAGGGACCTTTCTCTTCAGTGATTTGTTTTTTTTTTTCTACAAGAGAATTCAGCAGCTTAAGGGAAAGGTTAAGATCTAGAACATGTGAGGTCTTCGAAGGCTCTGTTATGTGGCTTCCTACCAAGTAGTGCTGTAGGATTCTCCCCTACGCAACAGAAAAGTGAATGAGATTTAATCCGGGAATAGACAGTAAATATGGATCATAAAAAGGTTTTATAAGTGCTATAGATTGAAAGTTTGTGTTCTTCAAAATTCACCTATTGAAATCCTAACTCCAGGGCAGGCACAGTGGCCTGTAATCCCAGCACTTTGGGAGGCCGAGGTGTGAAGATCACCTGAGGTCAGGAGTTTGAGACCAGCCTGGCCAACGTGGTAAAACCCCGTCTCTGCTACAAATACAAAAATTAGCCAGGTGTGGGGGCAGGTGCCTGTAATCCCAGCTACTCGGGAGGCTGAAGCAGAACAATTGCTTGAACCTGGGAGGCGGAGGTTGCAGTGAGCCAAGATTGTGCCATTGCACTCCAGCCTGGGCAACAAGAGTGAAATTCCATCTCAAAAAAAAGAAGAAGAAGAAAATAAATTCTAGCTCCAAGGTGATAGTATTAGAAGGTGGGAACTTTGGCAGGTCATTAGGTCTTTAGGATTGTGCACTCCTGAATGGGACTAGTGCCCTTATTGTAAGAAAGACCCCAGAGAGCTCCTTACCCCTTCCTTCCACCATGTGAGGTCACAGTAAGACCACAGCCATCTATGAACTAGGAAGTGAGCCCTCACTAGACACTAAGTGTGCTGGCTTCTAGGATCTTGGACATCTCAGCCTCTAGAACAATGGGAAATAGCTTTTTGTTGTTTATAAGCCACCCAGTTTTTGGCATTTTGTTATAGCGCCTGGATGGATTAAGATAATAACCATAAATTTTGTCAAGAAAACTTTGATGTAGCCAAGCCTTCGCTGGTCTTCCTAGTTCCTTAGGACATTTAGGGGGTTTGAAGGGCATGAAAGAAAAAATGTCAAGAAGCTTATCCAGTGGCTGGGCGAGGTAGCTCACACCTGTAATCCCAGCACTTTGGGGAGGCTGAGGCGGGCGAACCACAAGGTCAGGAGTTTGAGACCAGCCTGGCCAATGTGGTGAAACCCTGTCTCTACTTAAAATACAAAAATTAGCTGGACATGGTGGCGCACACCTGTAGTCCCAGTTACTTGGGAGGCTGAGGCAGGAAAATCGCTGGAAGCTGGGAGCAGAGGATGCAGTGAGCCGAGATCATGCCATCGCTCTCCAGCCTGGGCGACAGAACGAGACTCTGTCTCAAAAACAAAACAAAACAAAAGCTTATTCCTATTTTCTACTACTTATTTGTTCAACCCATAAACCCTGGGGAGGATTTCCAGCTTGGCGTAGAAAACAGCCAAATAATATTTAATTACCTTTTATTTCCCACTGAGCCCTGCGAGGCTTGCTTCAGCTTTTTCTCCATAACACTTTGCCACTCTTAAAATCATTCAGCATCTGACAAGTACATTCTAGGAACTGCTGGTTTAGAATTACAATGTGATGTTTAAGGCTGACAGAAAGAGTAATTAACACCTCCCATGGATGTGTAAAGTGAAAGACAAGTTGGAATTATTATTAGCTCACTAGGCTTAAAAAATTGAGGAAGTTGTTTTTGTCCTTAAAAACTGCAAACTGTAATTGTGAATGTGACTGAGCTGACCACTGCTTTTCCGAGACTCTCCTTCCTGGAAAGATTCTTAAACTGAGGTGTGAACAGGGCTCTCAATGGCTGTCAGAATTAACTGTGCATGAGAATCACCTGGAGGGCTTGTGGAATTACTAAGCCTCACCCTCCAGAGTTTCTGATTCAGTAAGTCTGGAATAGGGCCCCAGAATTTGCATTTTTAACAAATTCCCAGGTGATGCTGAGGCTGCTGGTTTGTCCACCACCAGCCTGTGAAAAACACTGGGTTTACAGAGGTTCTCAGACCTGGCTGCATGAATTACCTGGGAAGACTTTGAAGAACACAGATATTCTACCTACTGCACAAACCAATTACATCAGAATCCTCACTGGGGGTAGGAGCCCAAGTGGGAGAGTTTTGGGTTTTCTTTTTTTCCTTTTTTTGAGACAGAGTCTCACTCTTTCACACAGGCCGGAGTGCAGTGGCGTCATCTCGGCTCGCTGCAACCTCTGACTCCTGGGTTCAAGCGATTTTCCTGCCTTAGCCTCCCTCAAGGTTAATTGGGACTACAGGTGCCCGCCATCACACCCAGCTAAGAAGTGGGCGAGTTTTTAAGCAGGTGATTCTCATGTGCATCAGTGGGTTGGAGAGCAATCTGGCCTGGAGGAACACTAAAGAGGGAGGTGTAGACAGATGGATGTGGCTTTCGAGTGCATATCACAAATAATTTAGAGCAGGGAGGGTCAAAAGCCCACTAGCTATTTGCCATCTCGCTCCCTTCCTGAGCTCGTGGTTGACATCATTGATGGTCTCTGGTAAGTTTTCCACCGAGCCAAACAGACTGCTCTGGGGTCCAAATATGAGGGACCTGTGAGCCCTCTCTGATTTCCCAAAGAAATGCTCAGATCGCCAGGAAGAAGAGAAAGCAGGGTGAGGGGTGAGGAGAGCCATCTTTGGGGAAATGTAAGGCAGTGAGGACCTCCTCTCTCCCAGTCTCCTTAACTCTCAAAAGTATATTTTGATGTTTGTAGTTTGGTAGACTTTAGGGCAGTAGTTCTAACATTGGACTGCACCCCAGAATTTCTGATTCAGTATTCCTAGACTGGAGCGTACGAATTTGCATTTCTTTTTTTTTTTTTTAAGGAGTCTTGCTCTGTCACCCAGGCTGGAGTGCAGTGGCATAATCTCAGCTCACTGTAACCTCCATCTCCTGGGTTCGAGCCATCTTCCTGCCTTAGCCTCCGAAGTAGCTGGAATTACAGGCGCCTGCCAAAAAGCCCAGCTAATTTTTGAATTTTGAGATGGGGTTGGCCAGGCTGGTCTGGAACTCCTGATCTCAGGTAATCCGCCTGCCGTGGCGTCCCAAAGTGCTGGGCCAAATTTGCATTTCTAACAAGTTCCCAGGTGATGCCAATACTGTCTTTTGTCTGGGGTCTAGACTGAGCACGAGAACCACGACTCTGAGGCGCTCTTCTGATACCAGCTGATTTGTCTATGTTTTTTGACTAGATAGTAAAGGTAATTATGAAATTAAACTTATGTAAGAACATTACAGAATGATGTAATGAGGGGTTTTGATTTTAAACCTATAGAGATAGAGACCTAGGTAACGTTAGGGTACTTGAGACATGCCATACAAGGAATTAGACTGGTGAAAATCATACCGTTTCCAAGGTATTTGTACTGTTAAATTGTTATTCACCTGTTTTTTCCACCTGGAAGATAGGAATCTGCACCAATTTTTACCGTATTTTCTTGGGAGTGGTCCTCTGAAGTTGCCATGAACTGAAGTGGGTCATTTCGACAGTGGTTGTTAGGATCATTTTACTGCCATCATTTTTACCATATCAGCTTCTCGGTTAATGTTTCACTTGCCTTACTTTCGTTTCTCAACACTTGATGACGGTATTTTCAAAGTAAAGGAGAGTTTGGATGAGGGGAGTCTGACATGAAAGATGTCCAACACCAAACCCTTGTCTGTGACAAGAAACTGAAGTATTTCCTTCTGGGGAGTGACAGTGGGCAGAATGGATGGGGGTTGCTTTTTGCTTTTTTTCTTCTTCTCCTTTGGAGTCTCACTCTGTTGCCCAGGCTGGAATGCAGTGGTGCTCACTGCAACCTCCGCCTCCCGGATTCAAATGATTCTCTTGCTTCAGCCTCCTGAGTGGCTGGGACTAGAGGCATGTGCCACCATACCTGGCTAATTTTTTGTATTTTTGGTAGAGACGGGGTTTCACCGTGTTAGCCAGGATGTTCTCGATCCCCTGACCTGTGATCCGCCCGCCTTGGCCTCCCATAGTTTGTTGGGATTACAGGTGTGAGCCACTGTGCCCGGTCTTTTTTTTTTTTTTTTTTTTTTTTAAAGACAGAGTCTTGCTTGTTGTCGAGGCTGGAGTATGGTGGCCTGATCTCAGCTCACTGCAACCTACATCTGCCGGGCTCAAGCGATTCTTTGCCTCAGCCTCCTGAGTAGCTGGGATTACAGGCATGCGCCACCATGCCCAGCTAATTTTTGTATTTTCAGTAGAGACAAGGGTTTCTCTATGTTGGCCAGGCTGATCTCAAACTCCTAACTCAGGTGATCCACCTGCCTTAGCTTTCCAAAGTGCAAAGATTATAAGCGTGAACCACTGTGCCTGTGCCCACGTAAACGTATTCTATCATAAAAATTTTAAGTTCACCTGTGAAATAGGTAGCATTATGTTCATGTGATCCAGAGGTCCAGAGGAATATTTGCTTGGAGCCAAACAGCTTTGAAAAGGGGCAGCAAATAAGAAACAGATTTTATATTACAGGCAATTACACTCCAGGGTGGCTGTAGAAACTGTCTGTGAGATCTGCTTGGGAATGAGTGACTTTAACACACCATTGTTGTAGGAAACATTTAACAATATGTGCCACCTAAGGGCTCCTGGTTGCAAACAACAGAAAATGGCTTGTGTGAACTTAACCAGAAAAATAATTTACAGGGAAGTTATTGGGCAGTTCACAGAGCTGATGGAAAAGCTGGAGAATTAAACTTCAGCAGTGAGCAAGACCCAAGAGAAGCTGGCAGCAGAGAACAAAACAGAGTCTCGCTATGGGAAGAGTCACCATCCTCACTGTGGAAAATCTCTTTTTGAGACGGATTTTCACTCTTGTTGCACTGGCTGGAGTGCAGTGGCGTGATCTCGGCTCACCGCAACCTCTGCCTCCCAGGTCCAAGCAATTCTCCTGCCTCAGTCTCCTGAGTGGCTGGGACTACAGGCATGCACCAACATGCCTGGCTAATTTTGTACTTTTAGTAGACATGGGATTTCTCCATGTTGGTCAGGCTGGTCTCGAACTCCTGACCTCAGGTGATCCTCCTGCCTCAGCCTCCTAAAGTGCTGGGATTACAGGTGTGAGCCACTGGGCCCCGTGGAAAATCTTTAACTGTCCCATTCCTTTGGGACAAATATAAGAAGTAAAATAGGTCCACTGCTTATAAACAACTTCAATGAGAGCTTCAGTGAAATCATACACTAAAGGTGGCCATCCGTGCACAAACTATAATAGTGTGTTAAAAACTATAAAATGATTTTCAGAATATTTAGGGAATATTAAAGCTAAAATAGATCTGGTCAATCTAGATATTTGGTAATTCAAACATATACAAGTCTTAATTTGTTGGTACTATAATTTTTAAAACTTTGGAATCCATGGCATTGTCTTTTCTTTATGGCACATTTTAAACATCTTTTGACTTGTATAAAAATACAGCATTGGGCGCGGTGGCTCAAGCCTGTAAACCCAGCACTTGGGGAGGCCGAGGCGGGTGGATCACGAGGTCAAGAGATCGAGACCATCCTGGTCAACACGGTGAAACCCCGTCTCTACTAAAAATACAAAAAATTAGCTGGGCATGGTGGTACGTGCCTGTAATCCCAGCTACTCAGGAGGCTGAGGCAGGAGAATTGCCTGAACCCAGGAGGCGGAGGTACGGTGAGCCGAGATCGCGCCATTGCACTCCAGCCTAGGTAACGAGAGCGAAACTCCGTCTCAAAAAAAAAAAAAAAAAAAAAAAAAAACAAAAAAAACAGCATTTTACTTGGGAATACAAATACTGTTTTCTCTATATAATTACAATATGATATAGTGGGAGTTTTGGTGGCTGCTGGTGTTCACCATGAATTATTACTTTAGTGCATTCTGTAATCTTGCAAAATGGGTTTCATGTTACTTTTTGCATATGTAAAAAGCACATAGCTACAGTGACCCATCTCCAAGTATTCCAAAGCAGCCACCATCTCACCATCTAAGAAGTTGCTTATGGTGTCTATAAAGTCAGCCACGATGTGTTATTTTTTTCCTTCCCATGAGACTGAGTCTCACTCTGTCGCCGAGACTGGAGTGCAGTGGCGCTATCTCGGATCACTGCAGCCTCCACCTCCTCAGTGTAAGTGATTCCTCTGCCTTAGCCTCCCAAGTAGCTGGGATTACAGTTGCATGCCACCACACCGGGCTAATTTTTGTGTTTTTAGTAGAGATGGTGTTTTGCCATGTTGTCCAGGTTGGTCTCGAACTCCTGACCTCAGGTCATCTGCTCGCCTCGACCTCCCAAAGTGCTGTGATTACAGGCGTGAACCACAGCGCCTGGCCTACAACATCTATTTCTAATTATCAATGTGTTTGGCTAGGGTTCTTAGTAAAGGGAAAATAAATTAATTTTAAAAATCTTTAAAATTTATTTTGTCTTTGAACTCCTGTTCTAACCTTGGCAAAAAGACTTTTAGCTCTTCTGAGCTAGCACCCTCACCCTATCTCTGCCATGTTATCTACAAATTCTTTTTTTTTTCTAAGTTCACATTGAGTATTTCTCCTGTTAACTTGCACACCTATGATGATACACTGGTACTGAAAGCGCCTAGGTTATAGTCATCACAATAGTGTTGAATTCCATCAACTCCAACTTATTTTCACCCTGTGGGTTCTTATACCTGTTTTGTGGTTGTTCTACTTTTTCTAGTCTATTGAATTTCTTGGGGATTCTTTGTAGAATGAGTCCGGGTTTTGGAAGAAGTTGTCTACTCAATTTCTGCATTCTGCCTTAAACAGCAGTTCCTTCATCAGCCTGAGTGAATGCCATACACGTGAGGACCTCGTTTTTCTTTCTTTCTTTTTTTTTTTTTAATTTTTGAGATTGAGTCTCATTCTGTGGCCCAAGCTGGAGCTTAGTCACACAATCTTGGCTCACTGCAACCTCCTCCTCCCAGGTTCAAGCAATTCTCTCACCTCAGCCTCCCAAGTAGCTGGGATTACAGGCCTGCACCACCATGTCTGTCTACTTTTTTGTATTTTTAGTAGAAATGGGGTTTCACCATGTTGGCCGGGCTGGTCTCAAACTCCTGACCTCAGGTGATTTACCCGCCTTGGCCTCCCAAAGTGCTGGGATTACAGGCGTGAGCCACCGCGTCCAGCCTGGAAGGCTTTGTTTTTCTAAGACAGTTTAAGCTGCACTAACATAAACTTGGCACTTCTGAGGCTCCCTGTCCACTGGCCAGCCCTGCAGCTCCAGACCATTCACTACTTCATTTTAAACAATTGTCAGAAAAGCACTGTCCTAGCCTCTCGTCCATATATAATAGTTTGCTGATGGTTGCTCAGTCTGGGTTATGTAGATAAGCAATTACTTTTCATAATACTTTTCTACCAACAGGTGGCACTAACAATTTGTTTTAATATCCCAGTAGTAATCCTGGTGTCACATTTGAATACATCATTTGAACTTTTTGAGTTGAAACATAGCTGATTTTATAGATGTTTAAGGGCAAAAAAAAAAAAAAAAAAAAGGCAAGAGAGAAATCCAGCATTTCTGATCAAGTCTTTAAGCATGTCGCTTTTCTCCTGCACTCCTGGCTCGCGGCCAGTAATCTGCCTCTTCCTTCATTCCTAGTCTACAGCTTGATTGGCCTTCCAAGAAAGTAAGATGAATAGAATTCATGAGAAATACATAGGAGTAAATATAAAATGCTTTTCTTGAGGTTCTTTACTGTACAGGAAAGGATGACATTCATATTGATTGCTTGGGATGGAGAAACTCAATTTTTAAAATATTTACTAAATATTTATTGCAGAACTACAACATGCAGAGTACTGTCTATATATTCCCTGTCAGAGGATGTGCAGAACTCTGAGAATTAGACCCTACTTTCAGAGGTTATTCTCTAATTGAGATAAGACAGGCACACAAAGTAAATGTGAGATCAGTAATAATTTTCAACGGCCAGTACATGTAGGTAAGGATGGGAATGTCAGGTAAGATTGTAAAGTGCTATGAGAATTTGGAGGAGGTACAGGATTATTTCTTTAATCAATCTATCAAATGTTCTTTATGTCAGTGTTCTTGTCACAGAGAATACAATTGTGAACAAGGTAGACAAGATTCTTGCCTTCAGGGAAGGCCTCTCTGAGGAAGTGACAAAGAGCTGGGCTGGTGGCTTTGGGGAAGGCTTTGCAGAGAGTTGGAGCCAGATGAAGAATGGATAGGATTTGGGTGAGAAGCGTTTGACATCGATGATGTCACTACTTATCACATCCGCCCTGCGCGATGGTACCCATGTCACAGGCACATAGGCACAGGGAGACAAAGTTGCTAGTGATGTGAGTGGTTTCCTGAAGCACGGCATATTCATTTCCTTGTCCTCAAAATAAAAAACCTCAAATAGGCTAGGACTTGTTTTTCAGAAGCCAGGAAAACAGAAGACGCAGTCTTTGCCTTTCTTATTGGAAGAGAGCGGAGAGAGCTACGGCTGAGTCAGTGCCAGTGACGGGGTAACCCGGGTCTTGTAAGACAGGCTTGCTTGCTTGCTTCTTTCCTTCCTTTTCTTTCTTTCGTTTTTTTTTTCTTCTTTTTTTGCTTTTAGCTAAACTCGCCAGTTCTATCAATCTGACAAGAATTCTGCTGTGAAGGAAAATCAGCGTTTGCTCCCACAACTCTCAATCCTTGGAGAGCACAGAGGAACGGCACTGCCTGCAAGGGGAGCCTGTCGCTCCGGGAGGCAGGCCGACTCCACACCCAAGCTTTCATCTGTCACTGTTGGCCATTTGGCATGTCGCATTCTGACCGCAGTTTCTTCATATGTAAAATGGGGGTGATGGCATGGAGGACATACACATTCTATTTTTCTTCTCTCCTATTTTCTGTGGGTCACATTTAAAAATTTTTTAATTTTATTTTTATTTTAACTTGTTTAAAGTTTAAATTTTTGTTTCTTTTTTTAGTATTTAATTTTTGCCTTCAGCTTCTGCAGACATACACATTTTGCATGGGACCGATACCTCTATTACTCATTTCCCTTCCCTTCCTGCACGGGGTGCTGAGAACATTAAATAACAGTCTACGATTGAGTCAGCATTGCTCACAGGAATGTTAGTCATTGCATTTGCCCTGAGGGTGGTGCCTTCCAAGACCCTTGAGATGAGGATGGCCAGCCCCTAGCAGCCATCTGCATGCGGGGCCTGGGAGAGCAGATCCTGAGACTGCCAGGAATGGTGTCACATTAAAAGTCCATCATTCTTTTGGGGCTGATCAGGCCCTTGCTTTGATATTTGGTGGTATTAAGAAGTCATAAAGAGTGACGATTGGTTTTCATGCTCATGTATGAGGTGTGCCTTCCTTGAACCTTGTTAAGATGTTGGTATAATACCCATTTAAAGGAGGAAAGAAAAGGGGGAAAAAAGGGAAAAAGTGAAAGTCATTGTTCTAGGTGTGACAACTGTGTTTGCAGTTTTTTAAATTTATATTTTAAGACAGGATCTCACTGTGTCACCCAGGTTGGAGTGCGGTGGTGCCATCTTGGCTTACTGCAGTCTCCACTTCCCAGATGCAGGTGATCCTCCCACATCAGCCTCCCCAGTAGCTGGGACTACAGATGTGTGCTATTGCACCAGGCTAATGTTTTTTACTTTTAGTGGAGACACTCTTCCACCGTGTTGCCCAGGTTGGTCTCAAACTCCTGAGCTCTAATGATCTGCCCACATTGGCACTCGGCCTGTAGATGTGCCAACATATATATTTTGAAGATGGGCATACAACAGCCATATTTATTTATTTATTTTAGAGACAGGGTTTCACCATGTTGGCCAAGCTAGTCTTGAACTCCTGACCTCAGGGATCTGCCCACCTCAGGCTCTCAAGGTGCTGGGATTATAGGCATGAGCCACCACGCCTGGCCTGTAGTTAAATTTTTAAAAACAATACTTACCTTTGAAGGCTGCATATTGACATTTGAACAGATGATAGGATGTTTGAAGTTTGCTTCAAAATATATAGTTCAGCATGAAAGTGGTTAGTGAGGAATATAATTGGAAACAAGGATGACCATAAACCGAATTGTTGCAGCTGGCTGATACACACATGGTGGTTCCTTTTGTTCTTCTCTGTATTTTGGTATAGTTTTGAAGTTTTTCATAATAACAAAAGGCTATTTTCAGTGTGTGGTCCTGAGCAAGGGTAGAAAGCCCCATCTTTGGGTAGAAGTAGTTGAGCTGTATTGCACAAATTGGATGCTGCTGCTTTGATTGTTTTGATTGTTCAAGACCTTTTGGCTCCAGCAGAGCTCCCCAGTGAGCTTCTCTCAGTGTCTGGACAGTGACCATGTGTCACGCGCTGGTGAACCCCTGGCCAGAGCCTAATGAATATTGAATGAGCAAAAGAAAGCCAGAAGACCTAACCATGATCCTTTTCTTCTTGTCTTTGCAAGCGGAGCCCAGGGGGAATATGCTGGACTGGCCACTATCCGAGCCTACTTAGACCAGAAAGGAGAGGGGCACAGAACGGTGAGTGTGGCAGGAGGTGGCGCTTTCTCACCATGCGGGGCACAGAGGGCCTAGCTCTCAGGGTCCCTTCTGTCGGACACTCCCTCCAAGCCTTCTTGGAAGCAGATGAGGGAACATACAATCAAGAAACAAATTTCTGTGAACTAGCCATTATGATCCTTGCTTCCAAGACATCCCACTTGACCATTTTGAGGGAAAACATTCAGAGATAAAAGACTTTTGCTCAAACCCAGAATGCAAACGTCAGCCAGTTGGCTGTGGAACTGCTCTCTAGGGAGCTGAGGGAGGAAGAGGGCAGGAATGTTGCCATTGCAAGCATCCTCTTCTTGGCTCAGCCCCTGCCCTGGGCCTGGATGAAGGGCAGAGACCACGTTTTAATTCTTCTGTAACCCCTATTGTGCTGAAGCCCAGTGCTGGTCATACATATGCTAAAAAAAAATTTTGAATAAATAAATTCTCTGTTAGATGATTCTCAACTTCAAGCACCAAAAAAGGCGTAAAGCAGAGTTCACGGTCCTGCTTCATTGTTAGCTTTGGATATGAGAATCTGGTCTCCAGGATCCCAGTCGCCTCTTGGGGACCACTGTGGGGACCAGCAGGTACTAATGGGCACCACTTGCCCCCAGGGGCAGCGCCTGAAGCAGTAACCTAACTCAGACCTCAGCTTGTGGCAGAGGTGGCCTGTGTTTCTGGTTCCTTCAGTCTGATGGCCAGTGCTATGCTAGAGTTTCCACTGAGCTGGAGAGTGGGTGATCTTAGTGGGAGCATCAGCTAGGAGCTGGGAGCAGGGCAAAAGTATCTGCTTGTCCTAGAGAGTTGGAGACAAAGGGTGTAGGGTGGTGCTGGCTGCCTCACTAAGTGGGGTGGAGTGGTCGTGGCCTAATCTTAGTCCATCTCTGGTTTTATTACCACTGGAAGGTTACTTATGGCCAGTTGCCTGGAATTTGCAATAAAGAATGTTGAAACTGTTTCACTTCCCTTTCATAAAAGGGGAAAAGAAAGAACTTTTCTTTCTCTCCTTCCCTTGCTTAGGTCATCCTGATTCCACAGGTGTGTCTTTCCAGGCTTTCATCCTGGTTGGGGAATACATTTTTTTTTTTTTTATAACTCACTGCAGCCTTGAACTCCTGGGCTCAAGGGAGCCTCCCAAAGTACTAGAGAGGCCAGGATTACAGGCATGACTGTCCTCACCTGGCCCTAGAATTCATGTCTAAAGATCTTTGAAAAACAGTCCATTTGTGAATTGAATAAATGATTAAACCCTGGTCATGGTCAAGGAGTGCTTGCCAGTCCAGAGAGAAGTGAAATGGTCAACCAGATAGGCATAGACCCTGAAATTCCCCCCCAGTTTATTCATTTGTAGTTTTGAACTCTTAACCTTCTAACGAATGATTAGTTTAGAACTATAATTGCTCTTGGGACCTGAGAGTCTCAGTACTTTCACAGAATCAGAAAGGAAACTTTGGAGTTCCAGGTGTCCAACCAGTGAAACAATGCCAGATGCTCCCTTTCCTATTTTTCCTTCACGGCTTCCATGTGCTGAGGTCATCCCTGGAGCTCCTCATCATTAGCGTCTTTCAGCATGAGGTGCCCAGGAGCTTGGGCATGGTGGAAAGGGAGCAGCCTGGCCTACGTGACATCTCCACCCCATTTCTCCACTGCTAAGTGGAGAGGCTGAAGAGAGTGGTGTTTGGAGAAGGCAGATGACTAGCTAATGGCAAAGGGCCAGCTAAATTCCAGATTCTTTCCATGCACTGATGCTTCTCACCCCTCACCATTTCCCAAATTCCCCAGTGTCACACCAGGAAGTAGCTGTCAATGTCCAGGAGATGGGGACCAAACTGGAAAGACAAAGGAGAAAGAATGAGAGGCCTTTGGGTTTGGCCTGGGTGGGGTGACTCACAGATTCTTTCTGGCTCCTGTTCCCTCCCTTTGTGTTTTCTGGTCCTCCTCCTCCTCTTCTCCACCCGCTGTGTGTTATGTTTCTCCTGACCCTGTTGCCCAAACTGCCATCACTGAAGTGTCACGAGAGGCCATTTCATTCTGTAGGAGGTAGAGGGGCTGGGTGCTGCACTTCAGGGAGAGTGGGAGAGGGAGAGGCACAGAAGACCCCCTCCCTCCAGCCACTGAGCTGGTAGAAAATACAAAGCTCATAAGCCTGGAAATGTTGGCATCCTTCTGAATCAAAAATTTTAATTAGCTTGGGCATGGTGGCTTATGCCTATACGTATTCCCAGCACTTTGGAAGGCTGAGGTGGGCAGATCGCCTGAGTCAGGAGTTCAAGATCAGCCTGGCCAACATGATCAGATGGCCAACATCTCCATCATGGCAAAACTCTGTCTCTACTAAAAATACAAAAATTAGCCAGGTATGGTGGTGCATGCCTGTAATCCCAGCTACTTGGGAGGCTGAGGCAGGAAAATCGCTTGAACCCAGGAGGCGGAGGTTGCAGTGAGCTGAAATCGTGCCACTGGACTCCAGCCTGGGCAAGAGAGCGTGACTCTCAAAAAAAACATTCTTTTAATTAAAGCCAAGTTTCTTAGCTAGAGAAGAAAATGACTTATTATTCACTAATCAGGGAAGATTTTTTCCCATCACTGATGTCTGTGGCAGCTGCTTCCACACAATAGATTCTAATGGAATCCAGCAAAATATATCCTTGTTTTTTGAAAGGGAATGTGGGGAAATCATGTGCTGCAGAAGTGCCTGGGTTCCTGATGGGTCTCTTCTTTCAAGCTGCTTTTTGAAGTTATTTTCACATCTTCTCTTAGGTTAAATTTCAGAGGTTTCTAAAACGGAATGCCCAACTTCTTGATTTATGAGTTTAATTTGGGAGAATAGAATTTATTTAACAAACATTTATATGTCAGTTACCATGTGCCAGGCCTGGTCTTTAACACTTTACAATTAATATTTCAACTTGTTAGTCAAATACTAACTTAATCAGCAGATCACCAGATCAGCAGATCTTGTGAAAAAATAAAAACTCTGAAGAAAAACAAGTTTGCTGTTCAGAGTCTGAGTTTCCTATACAAAGGGAAGACATTGACCAAAGAAAAAAAATTATGCATATATGTAAATCACCAAAGAAAGCTCAAAACCTGTATAGGAATATCTTTTTCTTCCCAACTGCCTGAGACTAAGTAGTGGCCTACTTGTCAGATTTTACCAGTGGTAAGATGTCAATTTCCCTTGCACAGGAAAAGTCCTCAATCCCTCACTCATTCAACAAGTTAGAGGATGACCTATGCCTGTTCTATGCCATGCAGCACCCTGGGGAGTTCAGAAAATATAGCACCCTCCTAAATGGGCATCAATGCACCAACAGCTGAATTTGCTTTGGATAAACCAAAGCTTCAAATCTGGGTCCTATTACTTCCATATCCCTCACAACAATACAATTTTTTGTTTTTTTCCAAGACAGAGTCTCTCTCTGTCATCTAGGCTGGAGTGCAGGGGCATGATGTTGGCTCACTGCAACCTCTGCCTCCTGGGTTCAAATGATTCTTGTGCTTCAGCCTCCCGAGTAGCTGGGACTTTAGGCATGTATCATGACACCTGGCTAATTTTTGTATTTTTAGTAGAGACAGGGTGTCACCATGTTGGCCAGGCTGTCTTGAACTCCTGGCCTCAAGTGAACCACCTGCTTCAGCCTCCCAAAGTGCTGGGATTACAGGTATGAACCATCACGCCCGGCCAACACAACAACTTTAAACTGAGAAAAAAATTAACATTATAGAGAATAAAGTCCTCTAAATCCTCATAGAAAACCAGAAATGTCTGACAGTAACATATAGGGCCTTGACAAAGCCACTGAGACTTCTTTTTCCATCACTCTTTGTACCAGGATGTGTAATAGTTTCCTATGGCTGCTGTGATAAATTACTACATGCTTAGTGGCTTAAAACAACACACATTAATTTTCTTATAGTTGTGGAGGCCAGGAGTCGGAAATTGGTTTCACTGGGCTAAAGTGAAAGTGTTGGTAGGGCTATTCCTTCTGGGGGAGGCGGGAGAATCTGTTTGCTTGCCTTTGCTGGCGTCTGCAGGCCCCCTGTGTGCCTTGGCTCCAGCTTCTTGCTTCAGTCAGCACATTTCCTGCTCTCTCTGTGGTCCCATCTCCCTCTGCTTCCCTCTGATGAGGACACGTAAGAATATATTTAGGGCCCAACCCCAAATCCAGAATAATCTTTCCATCTCAAGATCTTTCCTTACATGAATCCCATCTGCAAGTCCCCCTTGCCATAGACGGAAACGCCCTCAGGTTCTGAGGGTTAGGACAGGGATGTCTTTGGGAGCCCGTTATTCAGTACCAAAGGGTGGTTGATGTTTTTACATGTCTGTTTCAACAGAGCTCACCTGGTGTGAATTCTTAATTTTGGCTTTCTATGAATATTTTATATTCACTTTTGATATTCACTCTTCTCCTTCTTACCAATATTCTGCCCTGAAGGGATCCTTTCATCCAGTGATCCTTTTGTAGACTCACAATACCTTGTGAGAGAGGACAGTGCCTCCCGCTTGAGTCCTGAGAAATTAAAGAAAAAAATTCACTATAGAAGGGAAGCATTCAAACAAGAAAAAGATTTGAGGACAGCACGACATAACCAGTATGAGACCAACAGCCATTCCAAAGGGGCAGCAACCTTCTGACAGCAGAATAGTGCAGAGTAGCCCATGTTTGCCTTTGGCTAACGTTCTCTCTTTGTACATGTGTATTTTTCTTAAGTAGACTCCTTGGCTGTTTTTGAGGAAAGAGCTGGAAGCTAAGGTTTAACTTCATAGCCTATTTTTAATAATGCTCATCCCTCTCTCTTCAGAGGGGTTGCAATATGGGCTATGGGATAAAATATAGGAGGATTATTTTCAGGGTAATCATGGCTTCTCCTTGATGCTTTTTGTTGGGGAAAACCTTGTGACTTACGTTCCTATTGAGACACATCATCAGTTCTACAAGAGCATGTGTCTTGGCCTGTGTCCACATGGTTGTTTGGAGGAGATGAAGGATGATTTGAGTCTGAGAATTCTAGCACTGCACCTACTGTCCAGCTTCCATAAAAATTCAGTGCAGCTGTAGGCTCTAACTTAGGCTCACTCTTGAGACACTTTCCTTGATTTCCTTAACCTGAAGCTACACCCCCATCTCCATGTTAGTGCTTCTCCTCTGGACTCTAGACAGTCATTCATAGGCCACCATTGTCAGCGGGTGAGTTGTGTGAACCCAGGGCAGGAGTTGATCTTTTTTATTTATTTATTTTTGAGACAGAGTCTCACTCTGTTGCCCAGGCTGGAGTGCAATGGCTCAATTTTGGCTCACTGCAACCTCTGCCTCCCAGGTTCAAGCGGTTCTCTTGCCTCAGCCTCCTGAGTAGCTGGGACTACAGGCATGTGTCACCATGCCTGGTTAATTTTTGTATTTTTAGTAGAGACACGATTTCGCCATGTTGGGCAGGCTGGTCTTGAACTCCTGACCTCAGGTGATGCTGCCTGTCTCAGCTTCCCAAAGTGCTGGGATTACAGGCGTGAGCCTCCACACCCTGCCAGGTTGAATTTTTTTTTTTTTTAGATGGAGTTTCACTCTTGTTGCCCAGGCTGGAGTGCAATGGCACCATCTCGGCTCACTGCAACCTCTGCCGGTTCTCCTGCCTCAGCCTCCCAAGTAACTGGGATTACAGGCACCTGCCATCACACCCAGCTATCTTTTGTATTTTTAGTAGAGACAGGGTTTCACCATATTTTCCAGGCTAGTCTCCAACACCTGACCTCAGGCAATCCATTCGCTTCAGCCTCCCAAAATGCTGGAATGACAGATGTGAGCCACCACACCCTGGGGTTGATCATTTTTAATGCTTAGTTTATGGTTCTTATAGTAACTAATAATTTATTACAGAGTAAGCATCCAATAAATATTTATATAATTGGTGTATTGGTACTGGGAGGCCTTGGAATTGTGTCTGTCATTATCATCTGTCCTGGATAAGCCAAGCAGAGCACTGAAGCTGTGATGTGGGAACAGAGTCCTTGGGTTTAACTTCCAATCTCATGTTCTTCTAAGGTGCTTTCTGTACATCCTAACCAAGACAAGGTTAGAATAAGCCCAGGCCTATTTTTAGTGTGCTGGGATAAGGGAAGAGTGTATTGATTTTCTGAGCATGTTTAGGGAACAGTATTCAACTGGAAACTCTTCTTTTGGACATTGTTTTGCAATGACAAATAATTAAATTATAGCAGATTTTAAAGCACTAGTGTTCAGCTTAAATAAAAACAGGTGATGTCTAACTTGTGCTATAATCATGTTGTAGGACTTTTCTCTCATTATTCATAGTCAGATGGTGACTTTCCTCTTACTTTGCTTCCTTTCTATTCCTCAGGTTTGCCTCATTCCGAAATCAGCACATGGGACCAACCCAGCAAGTGCCCACATGGCAGGCATGAAGATTCAGCCTGTGGAGGTGGATAAAGACGGGAATATCGATGCAGCTCACCTCAAGGCCATGGTACTTGTCTTCCCCTTAGCAGATGGGAGAGCCTGGGGTGGGGAGCGGTGGTGGGGATCAGGGATTTGATGGATTACGTAAATGTCTTCTCTTGCATTCTAATGAAAAGTCTGCAGTTCTTCCTTTGACCAGAGTCTACTCTACCCCTCCCATTACCAACAGGGAGAAATCCCGTTCTCTAATTCCAGCTTGTGTAAGAAACTGAATGAATTATTCATAGTGGTCATAAGAGTACTCCTTGCAGGACCTGTCTATCTCTTTCTGCCCAATCTTCCCTCTCCTTCTCCCCTTCCTCACTTGATAATCAAAACGGCAGTCACACTTGCACTCAATCTTTGTGTCAGGAATTGTAGCACAAATGACAACTTTGCAAATATCCATGACTCTGTTAGCCCCAGAGTGCTGCATTCCAGGCAGCATGCAGCTTGGTTTCCACCAACCCCCACTCTCAACCTCCCAACCTCCAGGCAGAGGTTGCTTAGCAACTGTATCTGCTTCCCACCAGCGGACTGGAGGCTGCATCTTAAGAGGGAAGGAAATCAGTAGAATAGCAATGTGATTTTGATGGTGGTGTTATTAGGCATGGAGACTGGGAATGCTATGCAGTTGCTTTCCAAAGGAAGCTGAAAATCCAGAATGCTGCACCTCTCTTCCATCTACCCCTACCCTTCCATTGCCCCACAAAGTCTTCCAACAAGTGTGCCAGGCCAGAAGTTGAAATTATTAAGTCCCTCTGTTATAGTAATACAGGACATGACTCCCCTGGCCACCCCCATGCCTGCTCTGATATGCTGGCGGGAAAAACAAAGAGGGACACGACTTATATACGCTTGCCTTCTGTAAAAAGAAAGAATGAAGGAGACTTTTATTTAAGCAGAAACTCTCCTTGTGGAAATTCTTTTTTTTTTTTTAATTCCTGTTCTTTATCTTTTTAAATGACAATAGTTGTACATAGTCATAGGGTACATAGTGATGTTTCATGACACAAAATGTATAGCGATGAGATCAGGGCAATCAGCATATCCATCATCTCAAGCATGTATCCTTTCTTTGTGTTGAGGGAATGTTCAATATCCTCCTTCTAACTATTTGAAATTATGTATTTTTTTTTTTTTTTTTTTTTGAGACGGAGTTTCGCTCTTGTTACCCAGTCTGGAGTGCAATGGCGCGATCTCGGCTCACCGCAACCTCCGCCTCCTGGGTTCAAGCAATTCTCCTGCCTCAGCCTCCTGAGTAGCTGGGATTACAGGCACGCGCCACCGTGCCCAGCTAATTTTTTGTATTTTTAGTAGAGGGTTTCACCATGTTGACCAGGATGGTCTCGATCTCTTGACCTCGTGATCCACCCACCTCGGCCTCCCAATGAAATTATGTATTGTTAAAGATAGTCACCCTGAGGTGGTATAGAACTCTAGAATTTACTCCTCCTGTCTAGCTATAATTTGGGAATTCTAACTTCAACAGAAGGCAAGTGAAAGGAATGGATATGAGAAGATGAGCAGAGAGATTCACTGTGAGAATGGGCGTGCCTAGAGCCAAGAACATCTGAAATCATTATTGAGATGACTTGAACCAGGGAAAACCACCTCAGAGAGTTGGGCCCAAAATACCCAGAAGTCTTATGAATAGTTCCTTTAGTCTGGACCATACAGACCTAGCCTAAAAGGATCTTATTATTTCTTTTCTTTTCTGTTTTTCTTTTTTTTGTTGTTGTTGTTGTTTTGTTTGTTTTTTGAGATGAGGCCTTGCTCTGTTGCCCAGGCTGGAGTGCAGTGCTGCCATCTTGGCTCACTGCAACCTTCCCGGTTCAAGCAATTCTCCCTGCCTCAGCCTCCTGAGTAGCTGGGATTATAGGCACCCACCACCACGCCCAGCTAACTTTGTGTTTTTATTAGAGATGGGGTTTCACCATGTTGGCCAGGCTGGTCTCGAACTCCTGACCTCCCAAAGTGATGGGATTAGGGGCGTGATCCACCGCACCTAGCCAGGATCTTATTATTTCTTTGGAATGATTTGTGAAGGGAGTAATGGCTGTGGATCTTTTATTGCTGTGATTGTACTTTGAGACAGTTCCAGGAATGTAAAGACTAAGACTTCATCTTTCTTTATTCTTTAAAATAAAAGACGAGGGTTTGGCCAAGAAAGAAACATATCCTCCCTCCATGTCCCTCTCTACCCCTTTTGCTCTCACAGGTGGATAAGCACAAGGAGAACCTAGCAGCCATCATGATTACGTACCCATCCACCAATGGGGTGTTTGAAGAGAATATCAGTGATGTGTGTGACCTCATTCATCAGCATGGAGGACAGGTCTTCCTCGACGGGGCAAATATGAATGCTCAGGTGGGTACTGGAGAGAGCCGCCCTTAGTTCCCACTGAGAAAATGGATAAGTTAAAATTTTTTTTCTTTGACTTCCTGAGAGGTTCCCTGCCTGAGGGAACTCAGACCCACGACCCGGCCAGTGGTGGCTATTGATCTCTCATGGCCTTGGAAAGCCACTTATCCTCACTGCAACCTCCGACTCCCCGGCTCAAGCAATTCTCCTGCCTCAGCCTCCCGAGTAGCTGGGACAACAGGTGTGCACCACCACACCTGGCTAATTTTTTTTTTTGTATTTTGGTAGAGGCAGGGTTTCACTGTGTTGCCCAGGCTGGTCTTGAACTCCTGAGCTCAGGCAATCTGCCCGCCTCAGCCTCCCAAAGTGCTAGAATTATAGGCATGAGCCACCATGTCCAGTCTCTTTTTTTTCCTACTATTTTAGATTCTTTCTTTGCTTCTGATTCCTTTCACAAGTGTAATCCAGGGATTGTCTATTGCTTCTGTAGCATAAATGAATTGTGTCTTTGGCCACCATCAAAATTAGTCCTAACATTCAAGTGGTGGGAAGGCTACTGGGATATTGTGCCTGGTATCTGGATCATCTCAGGAAAGCTGCCAGTCTTGCTTTCCCTCTCTCAGTTCAGCCTCCTCTCTGGTGCCCCTATAGCCCCTACCATCATTGTGCCCAAAGGGGCCATTCGGTCCATCATAGCAAAGGTGACTGCGCAGCGGGAGGTAGCACTGCTCAGGGAAGAGATGTCTATTTCAACAGCACAGAGCTTCTGCCCTTTCTTTTTTTTAATTTTTTTTTTTTTTTAAAGAGATGGGGTTTCACCATATTGGCCAGGCTGACCTCGAACTCCTGACCTCGTAATCCGCCTGCCTCAGCCTCCCAAAGTGCTGGGATTACAGGCATGAGCCACCATGCTCAGCCTTGCCCTTTCTTGTGTTAGAGACACTTCTCTGTCGTGGTGTGGATAGTTAGGAAGAGACTGTGTATTTGGATCCATATTTTTAAATCTAAATTGGGCTAAATGGTCAGTTACTATTTCCATAGCAACCACAAGCACTCTGCCTATAGGATGCCAGGTTTCGACTACAGAACTGGGCTGGTCTAGAGGACACTGCTGTGAACACCATGGATGTGGCTCTGCCTGCTTTTCCTCTGAGGGAAGGCAGTGCCATCCAGCCACAGCCTTCATGCTGCAGGGTGCTTCCAAGCTCTTGACTTTGGCTTTTGGCCCTTGCCTTTGTGGTAGGTGGGAATCTGTCGCCCTGGAGACTTTGGGTCTGATGTCTCGCACCTAAATCTTCACAAGACCTTCTGCATTCCCCACGGAGGAGGTGGTCCTGGCATGGGGCCCATCGGAGTGTGAGTTCTGGGCTGCTGGTTTCAGAATGGCTTCAGAGATGGAATGGAGTGGCCCCAGATACACTACTCATCCCATCAGAGTCCTCATGTGTTGAGGATACCCTTGTTAGTGTAGTGCACTTGTAGGGGCTGGGGGAGGAGCAGCAAAATGTGTACTTTTAGGGGATGTCCAAAGAAAAGCGTAACTAGATTTTATTAACCTCAACATCTGGCCTCACTGAGACAGAGCAGGATTATTAACAGAATAATGACTAGAGAACTTTACCTAAGCGTATGTATTGGAACTGGAATATCAGCACTAGAAAGTGTCTTTCATACTTTTGGATTTCTAAGCAGTTTTTTTCTTTTCTTTTTTTAAATCAGCTAATGGCTCCATTGAAAGAGAATTAGATATAAGGTGTTGAGATAAGTAACAGATAAGTAAAGAAGAAGCAAACCTTATTACTAGAAACAATTGGATGAAGCCGGAGTAGGACTGAAGGAATATTTCTTAGCTGTTGATAACTTTTTACACTGAAATCAATTCATCTTGGGAAAATGATGATGAGAGCAGCTGTTTCCTGAGCTGCTTCAGTGTTCCAAAAATATACAAAGAAGCCAGTTTTCAGAGTTTCTGGAAGCTTGGCCTTCTTACTTTTTTCTTCTTTTCTTTCTTTGTCTTTTTTTTTCCTTTTTTTTTTTTTTTTTTGACTACTATTAAAGTGAGATTCATTTTGATGATTATTTCTAGTAAATGGGTTAGCTCCAGTGCTTCAGCTCAGGGAGGTGGGGAGAATGATGTTCATGTCAGCCCATGGGGCATCTTCTCATCGGCCCCTCGTACATTCATCTTGGGAAAGTGTCTAGGGGTGAGGGCCTGGAAGGGAGAGGGGAATGGGGATGGGAGGGGGAGGGAGGGGCATGGAACTCCACTGTTTCATGGCTGCCTGCCTCTACCAAGTCCTCCACCACAGTTCTTGGGTGAGTCCTGGGACACTGATGACTGGTGGACCTCCAGCAGAGGAGGGAGGGAGGAGAGGGAACGAGGGAGGGAGGGAGCGAGGGAGCGAGGGAGGAAGGGAAGGGAAGGAAGGATTGTTTCCTGAACAGCTGCCTCCCAGCAGGTGGAGGGTATCTTCTGCTGTCAGAGCTCCTCTGCTAAGAGCAGGGCTTCCTAGGAGGGCCCAGAACCTTCCCATTAGATTAAACTGAATCTTTTTACATTTTCTGAATTTCTACTTAAAAAATATATAGGAAGAAGCATCTTGCCCCATTTTTGCCCAATCATCCCATCATTTCACTAAAGCTGAATGAGGATACCCGTCCTGTGGGAACCATCAGCGCCGCCCCATGGGGCTCCAGTTCCATCTTGCCCATTTCCTGGGCTTATATCAAGGTGAGGCCTTGTACAGGTGGGTGGGGAACGTCAGGTATGGGTTGGGGCTGGAGACTGCAGACTTCCTTTTTGGCTTAAAAACAAAGAAATTTATCATCTGAGATGTGGTTCGAAGAATATTGCTGATGACCTGGGTGGAAGAAACCCTCCTAAAGAGATGAGCTAGAAATAATTTCATCTCTTCTTCATTACACTACCTCCTTTGGGTTTCTGGAGTGGGTTTAACATCAGAGAAACTGAAGCGCCAGATATATTTTTCCAGACACAGCTAAGTTCGATGAGTCATGGATGTTCTGGCCGCGTCCTTTGGTTTCCTGCAGGATTTATTTAGCCCCTTCCAAGTGAAAAGCAGTGCATGTGCTAATTACTCCACTTTGCTGAGATCCTGGGATGAATTTTAGGAGTACATCTCACTTTGCTGTTTATTTCTTGGGGGGCCTTGGAAGATAAGATGAAAAGTAGCAGAAATTTGCTTTTCTGGTGGTTTCCCAGAGCTCTGCGGCCTTTAGGACTTGTGGCACTGTTCTCTCGTGTAATTAGACTTTGTCAGAGAACAGGCTTCCTTCCTTTGTCTTACTGCAAAAAAACACCAGGGCCAGAGCTGATTTTCTACAGTTCTTGTTCAGACTGGCCTGCCCACCTCCTGGACTGACAAGACTGAATAGGAACACTTGTTCAGCCGCTAATTAGAGCAGTCTCCCCAAACCAGTGCCCTACTTTAAAGGAAGGGGGGCTCCCACTGAAACAAAACCCCCAAAATGCAGCGAATCATGCCAGAGGACTCTCTGGAGCTGGTTGTTTATTTCTGGAACAGGGTGGCATTTATGAGTCTTCATGAAAAGTTTCTTGGAAGCCAGAACAATCCTGTACCACAGAGATTAACACTTGCTTTTAAAAATGAGACTCAAGTTGTTTTGCAAACAACACAAGCAATCGGAATAAAGGTCTGCCTCTTTGTAAGCAGAATCAAATTCCCACTTCCCTTTTGATCTCTGGGTTCTGTAAATCTAGGTTATTTGTATGAACATATTTGGGTTGGAGATGATTTCCCACATATAGAAAATAAATGCCCCAAGTTTGGTTTGGCTGCATGCCTGGAACACCAGCCGGTGCCTCAGTTTTAAAACTAAATAAATAAAGTAGGGTTTAAGCTACCCCTCTGACCTTGGACCTTCTCTTATTTCAGGCTATTGTTACTTATCCCCTGGACTCTAGCATTAGCCACTTCCTTCCCTGCTGCAATTCCTACAGGCGCTCCTACAGGACTGCTAGACTCACTCTAGGCACCCACAGACCTCTCCTGGCTTCCTGTTGCTTTACCTGGTTCTCAATAGCCTGCACGAAATCCTTAGGGGATTCCTTCAGAATGCACATGCTTAGGCCCCATTCCACGGAGAACCAAATTGAGCATATGTAAGGTTGGACTTGAGCCGTCTCTATTTTGAAAATACCACCCATGAGACACAGGTTGAGAACCAGTGGCTGGCTGAAGTCAACGTCCTTCCTAGCGAAGGTTTGGGCTTAAAAATGGAGTCACAATTCACCTTGGCCTACATCTGCTCCCAGATGACAGTCCTGTGCCCTCCCCTTCCACGCCTTCATTTCCGCCATTCTTCTCACCTGGCGTGCCTTCCCCTTTCTCTTCCCCTATCTAAATTCTATTTATTTCTAAGTTGCTAGCCAAGTTCTGTCTCTTAATCTAGGAACCCTTCTTTGACCAGCCTGGAGCAATGTGGCCCCTTTCTACTTTGGACCCCCTTAATGATATCGAAGTACTACTATTGTTTTATTTGGTGCGCTCTCATTCTCTTTACATTAGTTATGTGTTTAATATATATGCCGACTCCATCACATGTGAGGTACTCTGGGAAGAAAGTAGCCCATTGGAATTGGTGCAGTCTTGATTTGAAAGCTCTCTGCTGGTGATGACGTGTATCCCTTATGATTGCAGGGACTGATTAACTACCAGGACAAGACTGATCAGTTTGTAAACATAAGCGGCCTTGACTAGGGACAATGGGAAACCATACAAAATTGCTTCAATGGGGAGATACTGGCCAAAATCCCATGGGATTCCTGGCAATTATCAAGACCTCTCAAATTTATAGTAAACAAACAAAAAAACCCCAAAACACAATACTATAATAGAAAACGTAAAACTACTATTAAAAGAAAAAGACAAAAATGTATTACAGGCTTAGAGGGATCTGACAGATGTCCTTGCTGGAATTTTCCACTCCTCTCTTCTCCAGAGTCAGGGTGGGCTGCCTTCCTTTGTGAGTGGAATTTACCTGGGGGTGTCTTTTGGTTGACGTCTAGACCTTTGGGTTTGCCCTTTCAATGGCTAATGGCTCTTTTTCCCTCTGTTGCAGATGATGGGAGGCAAGGGCCTTAAACAAGCCACGGAAACTGCAATATTAAATGCCAACTACATGGCCAAGCGATTAGAAAAACACTACAGAATTCTTTTCAGGGGCGCAAGAGGCAAGTACCAACTTTAATCTACCATTACTTTGTTTTTTTTTCTGGGCCAAACCAAGTTTGATCTAGATGTGCTTTTCTGACATGGGTAAGAGACTTCTGTTTCTTTGAACATATCAGAAAAAGGTGTAGCATTCTTGGAAATAAGTCTGCTTTATTTTTATTTTATTTTTTATTTTTGAGGTGGAGTCTTGCTCCATTGCCCAGGCTGGAGTGCAATGGCACGATCTTGGCTCATTGCAACCCTGCCTCCCGGGTTCAAGTGATTCTCAAGTGATTCTCCTGCCTCAGCCTCCCGAGTAGCTGTGACTACAGGCATGCATCACCACACCCGTCTAATCTTTGTATCTTTGGTAGAGACGGGGTTTTACCATATTGGCCAAGCTGGTCCCTAACTTCTGACCTCAGGTGATCCACCCACCTCAGCCTCCCAAAGTGCTGGGATTACAGGCATGAGCCATCACACCCGGCCATAACTCCACTTTAGTTAACAGTTTAGGAGTATTACTATATGCAAGGCTCCCCTAGTCTCTTAATCTACACAGCCCAGGTCAATAGAGTCCACAACACTGAAATGTGCACATAAATACCATGAGCTAAGTATTTACAAAGTGCTATGTCTATGCCCTGAAAGAGTAGAGTAACTCAGACAGGGTAGAGGCAGGGTGGAATGGTTGAGAGCACCTTCTTGTTGGAGCCATTTGAGATGGGCCTGGAAGGCACGTAGCAGATGAGAGCCTGAGTAAGCAGAGATGCAGGAGCAAACCAGAGAAGAGGAAGCTGTCTGGGTGTCTGGAGTGTAGGATGGGATTAGGGAGAGGGAACAAATGAGGTTGAGGCTGGAAAGGTAGCATGGGGCCTTGAAGGTCTTAGAAGGCTCTGGACTTCGCCCTTGATCCAGACAATAGCCATGAAAGGTTTTTGAGCAGGGGAGTATCAGGATTCATGAAGAGACTGTTAGAATCATTAAGGCAGTGGCAAGGGGTGAACATGCTTAGAGGTAGCATGGGGCTGGGGTGTTGGCTCACACCTGCAGTCTTGTGATCACACCTGTGATTTCAGGTTAGCTTCTAGGGCTTACAATAGAGGGAATCGTAGGCAGGGGAACAAAGTCACCCTGGAAGTGATGAGAGGGAACTAAAAACCAAGCAGCCATTTACACATTTGGCTGTGGGTTCAGAACATGATAGCTGAGTCTTGGAAGTGTTGAGGCCCCAGGAAAGAGTATTGAAGGTGAGAAGCCAGAACAAAACGCCTCAAGCAGATGGCTACATTAAGAGGGAGGCAGAAATCGGGTGCCTGGTGAGGGCACTCCACACCTGAGGCAGCTTTAGAACCCTGACAGCCCTTGGCACAGTGCCTCCTGTCAACAGCCCCTGCCTCGCCTTCCTGCTGCCCTGTGGCTCCGCCACCTCCCTGCAGCCCCTCTCCAGTGGAGTCAGCCAGTCCCTCCTCTTGCCCCCACCCCCACCCCATCCCTGAGCAACTGCTTTCCCACTCTGTATTGTCTGGCTATGCCCATCCAGGGTCCAGGAGAAGGGTGGAGGCTGTGCCTGCTTTGTTTCTCTGGCAGTCAACAGACAAATGCACGTGATGTCGCATAATAAGGAGACACACTGTAAAGGGCAGGTAGCTGATTTAACCTTACTTAAGTTTATTTATTTAGATTTTTTTCCACCTTGACTGAGGTATGATTGACATCTGATTTTAAATTATGAGTCTTAATAAGAACCTTTGTCTATAACAATTAGGAAGCCTTTGGTAGCATTTGAAAGTAGTTTGGGCACAGTGGTGAGGCAGATGCTGGATAGAAATGGGCTGAGACGTGACGGAGGTTGGGAAGGAGAGGGAAGGATTCCGCGTTTCAGGGGAGTTTGGTAGTGAAGGAGGAGGGTGCTGCTTCAGTAGGATGTAGTTATATTTTCTTTGTAACTATGAAAACAGTATGATTTTAAGCTACCAGGGAACAGGCTGTGAGAAGGGAGAGTGAAGATACCTTAGAGAGAAAAAATAGATGCAGGAACAAAGGAAAGGCTGGAAGGGAAAGGCTGAAACTGAGAACCAGGTACAAGTCCTTGCTATGGGCCCAGAGTGAGAGCAGGACAGAGACCAGGACCTGGAGCTTGAATCAGAGACAGACATCAGGAACCAGCCCACTCGTCCATACCTGGGCAACAGCTGTGAGGCCCTTAGGGGATCTTGGTTTCTCTGGCCCAGGTGGAATGTACCTCTATAGCTGTGATCTTTAATTTACGGCTGATCTTACCTTATAAATCTGTATCCAAAGTGGTAGTTCCACAGTTTGAAAAAGAACAGGACCAAATAACCAGAAGTGCTGGTTAAGAATGCTCCCCAGAGAGCAGAAAAGACAGTTGTGGGCAACATGTCTCTAAGCAAGACACTAAAATGCTTCTGAAGTGGGTACTAAAGAAGCGACAGGAGCTACTAACTGATTCAAATATAGTTTAGCTCCTGCTCTGTGAAATGCATCCCGCTTATGTACTGGCTTTAAGGAATAGCTTCAATATTTATTTTGTCTGATTATATAAATAATGTATGTATGCTCAGCATGGAAATTTTGGAAAATAAAGCATGACAAAGAAAACGTAAATAACCCATGGTTCCATCAGTCAGTTCTAGCCATTAGTAATATTTTCTATATTTCTTCTTCTCTTTATTTTGTACAATTGATCATATTTTACAGATAGTTTTATTAGTTGGTCGTCCAGGCTGAAGTGTAGTGGTGCCATCGTAGCTCACTGCAATCTCGAGCTCCTGGGCTCATGTGATCCTCCTAACAAATCCTCCCAAGTAGTTGGGACCACAGGCACAGACCGCCACACCTGGCTAATTTATTTATATTTTATTTTTTGGTAGAGACGGGGTCTTGTTCTATTGCCCAAGTTGATCTTGAACTCCTCTGCTCGAGTGATCCTCCCACCCCGGCCTCTCAAAGCGCTAGGATTATAGGCATGAGCCACTCCACCCGGCCTATAAATACAATTTTTAGCCTGTTTTTTAAGCGTATATTATGAACATTTTCCCATGTCACTAAATATTCTTTGAAAGTGGCAGTGTCACTTCCATTGTGTAGATGTGCCATGATCTAACCAATTGTATAGTTTTTCTCCCTTTCATTTTCATTTATTACAATGTGGCGACGAGTATCCTTTGCTTGAAATGTTAAATAATTTTGCCTGATAATTTCCTTAGGAGAGAGTTGTAGAAATAAAAATATTATCTCAGAGGATATGAATGCACTGAAGCTCTTGACATGTATGGCTTCAATTTTTTTCCCAGAGACTTTGTGCCAATTTATCTCGTAGTGATAACATATGAGAGTGACCGTCACACGGGGGCCTAGTGAGGACTGAGAACTAGACAGAAGAACAACAGGAAAACAATATATCGTTGCCAGTTTGATAGGTGAAAATGCCCTTATTGTTTTAGTATATGCAGCCAGTATTCTCAATGCTTCCCCAGGCCGCAGCGGCAGCTTGCCCATTCAGGGTAACTGTTTGCCCATCTGTTCTCTCTACCATAGCTTCACTCTCCTTCACAGCCGACTCTGATTTCACAGCTTAAAATATAGTTGTTTCCAAATTTAAAAAATATATATAACTGCATCCTATTGGTTTTTTTCTTTAATTGCTTATTTCTTCATATTTTAAACTTCCTTACATTTAATTTTATTTAGTAGTGGCCGGGTGCGGTAGTTCACACCTGTAATCCAAGCACTTTGGGAGGCTGAGGCGGGTTGTCTAAAAGTATGGCATGTACAATTATATATAGTACCTAATACTTAATAATGATAAAGACTGTGCTGCTGGTTTATGCACTTACTATATAATGCTTTTTAATATTATTTTATTTTTTTGAGACAGAGTCTTGCTCCGTCACCCAGGCTGGAGTGCAGTGGTGCGATCTCGGCTCACTGCAACCTCAGCCTCTCAAGTTCAAGCAATTCTCCTGCCTCAGCCTCCTGAGTAGCTACAACTACAGGCATTCGGCTGATTTTTATTTGTTTAGTAGAGATGGGATGTCACCATGTTGGCCAGACTAGTCTTAAACTCCTAACCTCAGGTGATCTACCCACTTCAGCCTCCCAAAATGCTGGGGTTACAGGCATGAGCCACTGCATCTGGTCCCCATCATTATTTCAAAGTGTATTCCTCTACTTAAAAACAAATAGGTTAACTGTAAAACAGCCTCAGGAAGGTCCTTCGGGAGGTATTTCAGAAGAAGGCATTGTTATCACAGGAGTTGGCAGCTCTGGGTCTGTTACTGTCCCTAAAGAACTTCCAGAGGGACAAGATGTTGGAGTTTGGGCTGGGTGCTGTGGCTCATGCCTGCAATCCCGGCAGTTTGAGAGGCCAAGGCAGGAGGGTTGCTTGAGCCCAGGAGTTTGAGACAAGCTTGGGAAACATAACGATACGTCTGTCTCTGCAAAAAAAAGAAAGAAATTAACCACCATGGTGGCGCATACCTGTAGTCCCAGCTACTTGGAAGGTTGAGGCAGGAGGATGACTTGAGCCTGGGAAGTTGAGGCTGCAGTGAGTTGTGATGGTGCCCCTGCACTCCAGCCTGGGTGACAGAGACCCCGTCTCAAAAAACAAAAAGATGTGGAGGTGGAAGACAGTGATATTGAGCATCGTGAATCTGTAGGCCTAGACAAAAGTGTGTGTTTTTGTCTTAGTTTTTAACAAAAAAGTGTAAAAAGTAAAAAATTAAATATAGAAGAAAGCATATAGAATAAGGATATCGAGAAAGAAAATATTTTTGGACAGCTGTACAATGTGGTTGTGTTCTAAGTGTTATTACAAAAGAGTCAGAAAGTTTTTTAAAATTAAAAAGTTGATAAAGTAAAAAAGTTTCAGTAGGCCGAGCATAGTGGCTCATGCCTGTAATCCCAGCACTTTGGGTGGCCGAGGCGGGCAGATCACTTGAGGTCAGGAGTTTCAGACCAGCCTGGCCAACATGGTGAAACCCTGTCTCTACTAAAAATACAAAATTTAGCCAGGCATGGTGGCAGGCGCCTGTAGTTCCCAGCTACTCGGGAGGCTGAGGCATGATAATCGCTTGAACCAGGAAGCAGAGGTTGCAGTGAGCTGAGATTGTGCCACTGCACTCCAGCCTGGGCAACAGATTGGGACTCTGTCTCAAAAAAAAAAAAGTTACAGTAAGCTACGTTTAGTTTATTATTGAAGAAAAATTTTTTAAAAATAATATAGCCTAAGTGTACAATGTTTACAAAGTCTATAGTAGTACACAGGAATGTCCTAGGCCTTCCCATTCACTTGCCCCTCACTCACTGACTCATCCAGAGCAACTTCCAGTCCTGCAAGCTCCATTCATGGCATGTGCCCTACACAGGTGTGCCATTTTTAATCTTTTCTCTCATATTTTTGCTGTATCTTCAATGCTGAGATATGTTTAGATACACAGATTCAGACCATTGTGTCACAGTTGCCTACAGTATTCAGTACAGTAGGAGCAAGAGGCTGTACCATGTAGCCTAGGTATATATAGCAGACTTTACCACTTAGTTGTGTAAGTACACTATGTTGTTTGCACAGTGACAAAGTCAGCTCGCAATGCACTTCTCAGAATGTATCCCCTTCATTAAGTGACACATGACTGTATTCTGCTAGAGTAAGAAAGGAATTATCTAGGTAAGATGATACATTTTTAAAGGAAGAATTGCAAAAATCCATAGCTGTCTACTTTTGTGGGAGGCAGAGGTCACTGTTTGATCTGAATCAAGTTCCCATTAGTAGAAGATGACTTTGTTAGTATCCCAATATTTTCTTTATGTTTTAATTTCTTATATGCCTATCTTTTTTTTTTTTTTAAACATCAAACAAACCCAACTCTTCCTGCAAATACCTTTCCCTGCTGAGGTTTCCAGGTGGCCCTTGCTGTAGGGGTGGGCAGGGGCCTCAGGGGCTGGGCCCTCACGTCCTTGGCTCACAAGTGGCCCTGCTCTGTCCCACTTACCTGACCTCATTCTCAGGGAAACCTCATTCTCAGCTTGAACTACAAGGCAACAGCCAGGAGGTCTGATTCATTCTGTTAGTCATGGTCTGTGGATTACAGCTAAAAGGATTGACCAAGCATTGATTGCCCAGTAGAACTTTACAGAGTATTTACTTAGTGAGTTTCATTTATTCCTCAGTAGCCACCTTGAGGATGGGGGATAAGTAAGGTCTGGTCCTTTCTCTCAAGGAGGGATTTGAGAAGCCCGATTTTTCCACAGCACATTCCCATGTTGTTCTTACCCTCAGAAGACAATCAACATATGGGGGCGGTGGTTCCTACTTAGACAGCCATCCCACCCCCTCCTGTCCTCCTTGCCCCTTTCACGTGGCACCTTCTCTGCTATAGTCATGGTTAGGTCCAGCAGAAACACATACTCTGTGAACATTAAAACTTGGAACTGAGTGGTTTATACAGTTTCCACTTGATATGGCCCCAACATTGCCCTATAGCAGGTTTTTGTGTCTTTTCTCCTAAAAGCTGCAAACAAAGAACATCTTAGGATCTGGCTTCTAACAGCTACCAAGATGAAATTTCATCCCTTTCAGGGCTCATGTAGAGATGGAGAGAGAGATGCTGGAATTCACTACAGTTTTTATTTGAATGCAATAGAGTGTGGATTTAGAAAATAACATCTGAACCTCATTTAGAAAATGGAGCTCTTCCTAAACCTCCTGGCTGTGGTGGGGTCCTCTTCGGATGGCACTGTGGTATTAGCAGTGCTGTGTTGAGCTTGGCTGGATGGTGCCTTTCAGCTATTACCGGACCTCTGCTTGGAAGACTCTCCTCTTATCCTGCCAGCAAGAGTGCCTCCTCTCCCACTGTGTCCCTCTCCTCCTCCCCTCCCTGCCACCCGGTGTCATTCCGTGCAGCAAGCTTCCACTAGCCTTCTTCCTTCAATCATTGTCATAGTCAGGGCATTTTTTTAAGACATAGTCTTGCTCCGTTACCCAGGCTGGAGTGCAGTCACCTTATAGCTCACTGTAGCCTTGATTTCCTGGGATCAAGTGATCCTCCCACTTCAGCCTCCTGAGTAGTTGGAACTACAGACGTGTGCCACACACCTGGCTAATTTTTAAATCTTTTGTAGGACAGGGTCTTGCTTTGTTGCCCAGGCTGGTCTCCAACTCCCAAGCTCAAGGGATCCTCAGATGAGTGTTTAAGAGTCCTGGTATTAATACTTGTTAAAAGTCTAACCTTATGATTTTCCCCTTGAATATTCACTGACTAGTCTGTTTAAGCATTTTCCCCTATGTTTACCCATCCATGAATAAGATTTTCCACGTTTTTTTTTTTTTTTTTTTTTTTGAGAAAAGGTCTCACTCTGTCACCCAAGCTGGAATGTAGTGGTGCGATCTTGGCTCACTGCAGCCTTGACCTCCTGGGCTTAAGCGATTCTCCCACCTCAGTCTTACAGGTAGTTGGTGCTACAGGCAGGTACAACTGCACCTAGCCTTTTATTTTTTTTATAGAAACAAGGTCTCACTATGTTGCCCAGGCTGGTCTCAAACTCCTGAGCTCAAGCAATCTTCCCACCTTGGTCTCCAGAAATGCTAGAATTATGGGTGTGAGCCACTGTGCCTGGCTGAATTTTCTGCTTTTGAATCACACTCCTTACAAATTTATTCTCCATCATTGTTAGAAAGCATGTTTTGCCTGGGCACGGTGGCTTATGCTTATAACCCCAGCACTTTGGGAGGCCGAGGTGGGGGGATCACTTGAGCCCAGGAGTTTTGAGACCAGCCTAGCCATAGTGAGACCCCATCTCTACAAAAAATGCAAAAATGAGCTGGACATGGTGGTGCATACCTGTAGTTCCAGCTACTTGGGAGGCTGAACTGGGAGGATTGCTTGGGCCCAGGAGGTCAAGGGTGCAGTGAGCTGTGATGGCACTACTGCACGCCAGCCTGAGTGACAGAGTGCTCAACCCTGTCTCAATTTTATCTTTTTTTTTTTTTTTGAGATGGAGTATCACTCTGTTGCCAGGCTGGAGTGCAGTGGCATGATCTCTGCTCACTGCAACTTCTGCCTCCCTCAGGTGATTCTCCTGCCTCATCCTCCCAAGTAGCTGGGACTACAGGCATGTGCCACCACACCCAGATAATTTTTGTATTGTTAATGGAGACAGGGTTTGATCATGTTGGCCAGGATGGTCTCAACCTCATGATCCGCCCGCCTTGGCCTTTCAAAGTGCTGGGATTACAGGCATGAGCCATCATACCTGGCCCCTGTCTCAATTTTTAAAACTTTTTTTCCTTAAAGCGTGGTTTAAAAATAAGCAGTTTCAGTATATTCAGAGTTGTGGGCTCATTTTAGTTTTATTTTTCAAACAAAATTACTTCTTTTTTTTTTTGTTTTCCTGAGACAAAATCTCACTATCTCCTAGGCTGGAGTGTAGTGGCCCCACCTCTTTCATATTTATTCATTCTATAAGCAGCAGAGCAGTTCATAGACTGTCTTCAGGGGCTGTTACTGGAGCTATTCTTCACAGACTTGAGAAGTTGTTTGCTCTGAGTCTCTGTAAGTGAATTCATTTTTGCTGAAAGTCAGGAAAGTGGGTTAAGAACGAGTACATCATTATCTCATGAGTAGATATTTTCCTGGAAGGAAATTCATCAGTTGGTGGACTGTGGAATTTGGAAAGCCCCAGAGGAATATTGGTCTCTTTGTTAAAATGCTGACTTAATGGTTTATTCCTGATGATGGTTGTGTGGTCAGTAGCTCATTCTGGGGAGCTACTGGCAGCCTGGATCTAGAGAAAAAGTCTATTTATGACCTACAGGTTGAATATCCCTAATCTGAAAATCTAAAACTCTTTCTAAATATTTGTATTTAATTTTTTGAGACAGGGTCTCACTCCTATCACCCAGACTAGAGTGCAGCCCCGACCTCCCAGGCTCAGGGGATTATCCCACCTCAGCCCCCCGAGTAGCTGGGACTACCAGTCTGGGCCACCAAGTCTGGCTAATTTTTTGTATTTTTAGTAGAGATAGGGTTTTACCATGTTGCCCAGGCTGGTCTGGAACTCCTATTCTAAAGCAATCTGCCTACCTCAGCTTCCCAAAGTGCTGGGATTACAGGCATGAGTCACGGTGCCTGGCCTGAAAATCCAGAACTTTTTAAACGCCAACATGAGGGTCAAATAAAGATCTATAATTTCAAATAAGGGACGTATCATTGGTAGAACAAAGTGAACTGAGTCTCAGATTTTGGCCTCATTAACTCCTTGTTACTTATGGTTTATTGTTTGGCATTGCTTATTTCTAATTCTTTGTTTGCAGCCTGAAACCAAAACATCAAAAGGTCCTTCAAAGAACACATAAAATTCTGTATGTGTCTTATGGATATGTGTTTAATATATCCATATCTATACTTACACAAAAGTAGTTGTTATTTGATGTTGAAGGTAAAGTTGCTGAAAAGTTGTCAATGGTTCTATAAATATTTTGTATAAAAGGATCAGGACTATACAATGCATTTAACTGTTCCAAGTAGCTTTTAGGTCCGCAGAGTAGAAATAAGCTCATCCCAACACCTCCCTTAAAACGTTCCAGTAATGCCTCCCACCTGTCGTTGGCCACAATCAGGTTCACAGGTCTGTAGTGAGCTAAAGGGCCCAATGTGCTAAACATTTTTATTTGTAATGAGACTAGATGATGTCTTTATTGCCAACGATAAACTTACCTGGTGTCCATGGCTTCTCGGTCCTCACTGATACACACAGAAAGCTGATGTACTTATTCATTAAATTACTTATTCATTTGTTTGGGTAAAACAATAAGCTGATGCTAATCTTGAGCTGAATGGTTTACCTGAACAGGTTATGTGGGTCATGAGTTTATCTTGGACACAAGACCCTTCAAAAAGTCTGCAAATATTGAGGCTGTGGATGTGGCCAAGAGACTCCAGGATTATGGTAAGTGGCTTTTGACGTTCTTGCCGCTGCCCATGCTGGCTGTGGACCACTTCCTAAAGCACAGATGGAAAGTGCAGGCACCACTGTAAACTGATCTGGGGGATAAGTGGGGAGTTCAGGATTCTTGGCAATCTCCAAAATAATAGAGAAAAAAGTTTCCTTATGACTGCACTGGTCCTGCCTTTCAGAACATATTAAAATACACATCTTGAATCCATTAACAGTCAAGAAAAGAAGTGTTTATGATTAAAATTAAAATCCCAGTGAGTTGCAGTGAGTGTAGTGGTGAAGGAAGCAGAGCCAGTAACCCATCGAAGTGGTACAAGTGAATGGCATTGAAGCATTATAGCCACCTGTCATGGCATAGCTGTTTCAGCTGACTCCAGAGATGAAGAAATAAGTGTAGTAGTTATCACAAAGAAAATGCAAGTTTCTTTGAAGCATTTCGAAAGACCTGAACCCTTTATCTGTGCACTAGAGGTGTTCATTCAGCTCAGCTCACTACATTTTCCTAGTGAACAATGTTATTAATATTATAATATTAAGATCATATTACTTTTTGGGGGGTTGTGGAGACAGAGTCTCACTCCGTCACTCAGGCTGGAGTGCAGTGGTGTGATCTCAGCTAACTATAACCTCTGCCTCCCAAGTAGCTGGGACTACAGGCGCATACCACCACACTCAGCTAATTTTTTCTATTTTTAGTAGAGACGGGTTTCACCATGTTGGCCAGGCTAGTCTCAAACTCCTGAGCTCAGGGAACCCACCCGCTTCAGCCTCCCAAAGTGCTGGGATTACAGGTGTAAGCCAACACACCTAGCCGATATTACTATTATAATATTAAAGTGATAATAATATCAAGGATATTTCAATTATCAGAAAGGCTAAGTTGGGGAGAACTCTGCCATTCGATGGATATGGAGGCTTATCTGAGTTTTAATGACTTGTTTTGAGAAGAGAAAAATCTTTTAAATTTAATAGTTTCACTACTGCATCATAATGGGAATCCCATGTGTCTGACTCATTCCTCTCTCAAACAAATGATCTTATTATGCAGATTTATTCTGATAATAAATGGGAAAGCCAGAGAAAGTCTTCATTAATGAAATTACCAAGCCAATCCTCAAGATCTCCTCTGGGCAACTCCTGTCACCTGACAGTAGAACTCCTTTTGTCTGACAGCCTCCCGGCTAGTGACTGCATAATGGCCGATTCAGGAAAACACATTCTCTTTGTGGATGCCTTGCCTACTTCACACATCTCACTGCAGCAGTAATTTGCAAGGAGGGAGGAGCGGTTCTCAGTATTTCTGAGTCATGTTCTATCTCCCGACCTTGATGTTATTTTGATGATGGATAGAATGGTTTCCACACTTCTCCAAATGCCCAAAATTGTCTAGATGCCTGGCACATAGTAGATACTCACCTTGTGGTGTTAATAAATAAGAGACCAGGGCTGAGCACCATGGCTAACGCCCGTAATCCCAAATGCTTGGGAGGTCGAGGAGGGTGGATCACAGGTCAGGAGTTAGAGACCAGCCTGACCAACATGGTAACCCCATCTCTACTAAAAATACAAAAATTAGCCAAATGTGGTGGCATGTGCCTATAATCCCAGCTACTCAGGAGGCCGAGGCAAGAGAATGGCTTGAACCCTGGAGGTGGAGGTTGCAGTGAGCCGAGATTGTGCCACTGCATTCCAGCCTGCGCGACAGAGACTCTTGTCTCAAAAAAATATATAAATAAACGAGAGACCAGATGAATAGCTAAGTCAAAAAACAATGAACATGACAACACAGTTTACAGGTCTTAAGCATACCTGCTGAACGTGAATTTTTAAGGAAGAGGGTTTATTATAATCTGTATATTTAACATGGAGTTTCTGTATGAGTATTCTTAGATGACTTTGATGCATCCTGCCTTAGCAGTTTCCAAGCTAATTATCAGACCAATTATCAGAATCACCTGGCATGTTTTATGACTCATAGATTTTTGGGGCTTACCTTCCTAAATCAGGGTCCAAATGCAGGAATTTGTGTTTTTGCAAGAAATCTCAGGTGGTTTGAAATATTGGAACCACTACAGCAGGATATGTTGGATTGAATTTGCTCACACATAGAATTAAGGGGAGACTTGATAGGTAATCAGCTTGTTGTCTTTAAAAAAAAAATAAAAATCCGTCTGGTTTGAGTGACAAAAGGTGTAGGCATTTACCAAAACTCATTAAATGGTACAGTTAGGATTTGTGCATTTCACTCTAAGTTTTATCACAAAAATATGTGAACAGATGCTGAATTCTAGTTCATGATATGGATGCTGAAGAGTTTAAGAGTTAAGTGTACTAATGACTGCAATGTACTTTGGTGTTTTTTTTCTGGAGACGGAATCTTGCTCTGTCACCCAGGCTAGAGTGCAATAGCACAATCTTGACTCACTGCAACCTCTGTGTCCTGGGTTTAAGCAATTCTCCTGCCTCAGCCTCCTGAGTAGCTGGGTTTACAGGCATGCGCCACCATGCCTGGCTAATTTTTTGATTTTCAGTAGAGATAGGGTTTCACCATTTTGGCCAGGCTGGTCTTGAACTCCTGACCTCAGGTGATCTACCCACCTTGGCCTCCCAAAGTGCTGGGATTACAGGCATGAGCCACTGTGCCCGGCCCGACTGCAGTGTTCTTAGAAATGCATCAAAAAGTAAGATGGATGGCTGGATGAGTAAGTATATGATAAAGCAAACAACAGTATTGTAGAATCTAGGTGGTAGGTATATGGGTGCTCACCTACAGTTTTTTCAACTTATCTATTATTAATAGAGACAGGGTCTTACTCTGTCGCCGAGGCTGGAGTGCAGTGTTGTGATCTTGACTCAATGCAGGCCTTACCTCCTTCAAGTGATCCTCTTACCTCAGCTTTCTAGCTGAGACTACAGGCACACACCACCACACCCAGCTAATTTTTGTATTTTTTGTAGAGACTGGGTTTTGCCATGTTGCCCAGGTTGGTCTCAAACTCCTGGGCTCAAGCAATCTACTGGCCTTGGCTTCCCAAAGTGCTGGGATTATAGGTTTGTAAGCCACAGCGCCTGGCCTGAACATTTTAAAATAAAATGTTGGGTAGAGAATTCCTTAAATCATGCAGATGTGACTCTAAAGTACCCCATGTAATTATGATGTCACCAGAATTTGAGAAGCACTGCACACTAGGACAAGATTAGTTCAGAGGTGTATCAACCTGGGAGTTGCTCTTTGGCTTTTAAAAGTTTCTTAGGCCCGGTGTGGTGGGTTATGCCTATTATCACAGCATGATGGGAGGCAGAAACAGGCAGACTGCTTGAACTCAGGAGCTGGAGACCAGCCTGGGCGACATGACAAAACCCTGTCTCTGCAACAACAACAAAAAAATTTAGCTGGGCATGGTGGCATGCACCTGTGGTCTCTGCTACTTGGAAGGCTTAGGTGGGAGGATCACTTGAGCCCAGGGGGCTGAGGCTGCAGTGAGCTGTGAATAGTGCACTCTAGCCTGGGTGACAGAGCAAGACCCTGTCTCAAAAAAAAGAGAAAGTTTATAGAAAAGACATAAGAAATGGAAAATGTTTTTGACCTCTGTCCTGGAAGTCTCTCTTGACTATGTGTCTTGTTGCATCACCTTACATGTGAAAACCTTTGGAAACATAGAAACACACTGAGCCTATGTTCAATGTAGAGGCAAAGGCTTTCCACATACTGGCCAAACTTCAGTTTTCTTATCTTATAAAATGGGGACAACAAAATTTGCTCCAGGGTCCTTAACACTTGTTATCTCACTATTTAACTTTTGATATATAATATTTGCATTTCTCTTAATTGCAAGTAATACATGATAACTACTGAAAGATTCTAAAATATAATCAAAGTGAAATAAAAATCCCAGTCTCATTTTCTGGCCATATTTACAGTTAACATTTTGTATTTTCTTCAAGGCATCTTTTCTCTCTCTGTCCTTTTATTTATATCTAGAAATGGGATATCATTTTGTGGCTTGCTTTTTTCACTTAATATTTTTGAATGTTTAATCAATTTAACAAATTTACATACTTTTGAATGGTTGTCTACTGTATGGGTGCTCTGTAAAATTTGCTTATCTGATCCCCCACTGTTGGATATTAGGTTGTTTCCTGAGTTTTTCTTCTAAAATCAGCATTGAGTTAAATCCCCAAATACATATAATTGCAAAGGTATCTGATAATTTTCTTAGGATAAAGTGTAAGAGGGGATGGGAACTTTTCTTCCAAACTGGGTAGGCTACTGACTTTCGGTGAGGCAAGTTCTCCTGTCTCCCTTTGCAGGATTTCATGCCCCTACCATGTCCTGGCCTGTGGCAGGGACCCTCATGGTTGAGCCCACTGAGTCGGAGGACAAGGCAGAGCTGGACAGATTCTGTGATGCCATGATCAGCATTCGGCAGGAAATTGCTGACATTGAGGAGGGCCGCATCGACCCCAGGGTCAATCCGCTGAAGGTGCGTAGGCCCTGGAACTTTGTTTGAAATGTTCCTTAAAGTAGAAAATGGTGTCTGGACAGTGTACCAGCAACTCCTGAACTCTCCTCTGAAGATGATGTTCTTCCCAAGAATGAGGTAGTTCTCAGAAGATAGTTATTTGAAGTTTGCATCATCTTGAACAACAGTTACTCAAGGATGATATGGTTGCAGAAGCTGTCCACAACTGTCTAGTTGGAGAATTTGTAACATTCTGTGACTCTGTTTGATGTAGTAACATTATGGCATAAATGAAATTTACATATTCACATTACAAACTCTGTCAAAGCACATATTCTTATGTTAGAGCAGTTATCTCTGAGAAAACCGGATTGGCACCAGGCACGGTGGCTCACGCCTATAATCCCAGCACTTTGGGAGGCCCAGGTGGGCAGATCACGAGGTCAGGAGATCAAGACTATTCTGGCTAACAAGGTGAAACCCTGTCTCCACTAAAACTACAAAAAATCAGTCCGTCGTGTGGCGCATGCCTATAGTCCTAGCTACTCGGGAGGCTGAGGAAGGAGAATCATTTGAACCTGGGAGGCGGAGGTTGCAGTGAGCCGGAGGTTGCAGTGAGCCGAGATCATGCCACTGCACTCCAGCCTGGGTGACAGAGCTAGACTTTATCTCAAAAAAAGAAAGAAAGAACTGGATTGGCATTTGGACTAAATGTTACAATGTTTATGCCGCATGTTGGGGAAAAGTTGGTTGGGCATTACTCTGCCTCATCCAAAACATGTTAATTGTATATCTGTTCAGAGTCTTAAGTTTCTTGTTAGTCCAGATATTAAACTGGAAGATCAGGAATGGAGAATATCAAGAAGGCTATGGTTGTGTCTTCATGGCTATAAGCCATAGAACAAGTCTGAGATGCCTGCAGCAGCTGGCAGGGGTCAGCAACTTGCAGAAGGCAGGCACCTCGCTAGCTGTGAGTTTCACTGAGTAATGGAGGCATACAAGATGATTATGTTTACCATCATTTACTTCTCTTTTCTCTCTGGAGACTTCTTCTTTTAGGATTTAGGCTATTTTTTTTTTAAATGGCAATAAACATTTTAAAGAGCATAATAGTGAGATATAATACAAGTGGGTAATACTATTCATAGGATGATACCAGAATTATGGTATATGCTGTTTATTAACATACACAGTAATAGTATAATAGCATGATGAGAATGGTAAACACCAAATCCAGAAGAGTGGTTAGCTCTGGGAAGGGGATACACAGGCATCTCCAAGTGTATAGGTAATTTTTTCTAGAAGGTGAAGCAAATATGACAGAATGTTCATTAGACTTTGCTGGGTGGTAGATGTGATTATTATTACCATGACATTCTGGTATTTAAATTACACAATTACAAATCACATTGTACCCCCTAAATTGAAAGAAAACAACACCTTTCTCTGCCTGGTCTCCTATCAGAAGCTTGATGGCTGAGGTGCAGGGTGGGAGGAGAAGAGTGTATTGCTCTGACCCCTCCTCTGTCTGTGTTTCTGTCTCAGATGTCTCCACACTCCCTGACCTGCGTTACATCCTCCCACTGGGACCGGCCTTATTCCAGAGAGGTGGCAGCATTCCCACTTGTAAGTTCTCTGAATCTGAATGTGCCAGCTGGGAAGGCACAGGCCAGCTCATATCCTGAGGGGTGTACACTCTTAGCCTCCTCATTATAGAAACCATATATGGGACACCTTGTGAAATGTGGGTCTTTATGAGAAATGAGGAGCAAAGAAATTGGCTTTCAGAGGCAAGGTCACAGAGTATCAACTACAGGTCTGGGAAGCCATAGGGAACGCAGTGGGAGAAAACTGAATAGGAGTCCTGCCCAGTGGACCAATGCATTTTCCTCCACTGTGGGACAGGGAGATGGTGCCCAATGCAGCCTTCCTGTCCTGATTCTTATATGGAGGAGAGAAGGTTCTGTGTCTGAGTGAGGTAGGGAGAAGGCTCAAAATGTGCCAAATTATGCTATGTGCTATTAATGAATCTGTGCAGTGATGGTATAAAAACATAATGAGAATAGTAAATCCTATATTCAGGATAATGGTTGTCATTGGAGAGGAGGGCAAACAAAATGACACTTTTTAAAAAATTGTTCACATTTTTATTTTAATGCACAGTATGAGAAATTAACTTTTAAATCAACTGAATTGTATGGAAAATGACATGGCAAATAAATTAGAACTATGTTAAAAGAGAAGGTCAGCTAAATATCGAAACTAAAGTAAAGTAATGTAAGGTTAGCTTTTAGGTTCTCAGAATATTTGTTGACCTGATGGTGTCTTACTTAGGCTGTGGGAATAGCATTTGCCACCTCCTTTTCCCTAAGATAAACCTCTCAAAACATCTCACAGCATTTCCATCTTTTGTCCTTTGCAGCCCTTCGTGAAACCAGAGAACAAATTCTGGCCAACCATTGCCCGGATTGATGACATATATGGAGATCAGCACCTGGTTTGTACCTGCCCACCCATGGAAGTTTATGAGTCTCCATTTTCTGAACAGAAGAGGGCCTCTTCTTAGTCCTCTCTCGCTAAGTTCAAAGGACTGATTTGATGCCTCTCCCCAGCAAGAAAGATTTCATCTCACACCCCCGCCTCAAGTAGGGGTCTTATATACTATGTATATATATCTTTGTAATCTCTGTCAAGGTAAATGTAAATACAGTAGCTGGAGGGAGCTGAAGCTGACTGTTGGAAGATGGATTTGCTTTGGTTATTTTGCTTCCACATGTGCCGGCTGCCTGGATTGGGAGCCATTTTGGTTTTTTTTGCATAGAAATTCTTAGGAACTTAAACTTTCAATGTGGCAAGTTTGCAGACATAGAGGCTATCCTGCTCAACAGACTTGTATTTGTTCCAAAAAAGTCCGTGTGGACTGTGCCATCTGTGGGAAATCCCAGGGAAAATGTTTACATTTTGTATACCCTGAACAACTCCTTTTCCTCTAATATGCCTAATCTGTAATCACATTTCTGAGTGTTTTCCTCTTTTTCTGTGTGTGTGGGGTTTTTTTTATCTGCATTTATTAGTATTCTAATAAAAGCATTTCAATTGGAAGAATGCCTTTCTTTGGTTTACTTTTTATAGTTTTAGAGGGAGCTGAAGGGCAATGAGAACACCCAACCTAACAACCATTGTTACATCATCAATCAATCAGTTTTGCCTTTGGCTGAAGAAACAGTTGCCTTGGTCAACAGTGAAGGCCACTTTGGCCCTTTTTGTTAGAATTGAGTTAGACTGCATGTAACTGAACGCCAGCTATGGAAGTTCAAGCAAATAGCAATTTATCTTTTCTCATTTAAGTCCAGAGGTAATATGCCAAGCCCTGCTGTGCCTTCAGTTTTCATCCACATGGTCTCAGGATGGCTGTTGCCTATCCAGGCACCATGTACCCATTCTAGTTTTTGCTTTTTTTTCCTTCTTCTTTTAAGCTCATCAGCTATTGTTAGTATATGTTATTTGTGCCCAAGACAATTCTTCCAATGTGACTCAGGGAAGCCAAAAGATGATTGGACACCCCTGCATATCACTGTTCCTATGGGAAATACTCATACAAATTCATACAAACAAAAGATTATTTCATTTTCAACTTACATCAAGACAAAGATCATGGCTTTCATTCTTTCACAAATTAACTTCTGGAACAAAGCCGGGGATTGCATGCAATTTCTTCTGAATTTAGCAGAATCTATGGAGGATTGAAAAAAAAAAAACTGTAAATTGCTTTTTAAGTGGAACTGCATGAAAGGAAACAACTCTCTGGTTGCTGTAAGAGGTCTAGGGTTTTCAAAACTGACACAAGTGAAATCTTAGTGTGCTTTTGATCTGTTGTTGCATTGTTACATTTAGTTTAACCTCACTAGTAAAGTATTTGTACAGTTCTGGGTATAACATTTCAAATTTCCTATAAAAGAGTTGTGAGAACATTTGAAAAGTCAAAACAGGCTGGGCGCGGTGGCTCACACCTGTAATCTCAGCACTTTGGGAGGCCGAGGTGGGTGGATCACAAGGTCAAGAGATCGAGACCATCCTGGTCAACATGGTGAAACCCCGTCTCTACTAAAAATACAAAAATTAGCTGGGCATGGTGGCGTGTGCCTGTAATCCCAGCTACTCAGGAGGCTGAGGCAGGAGAATTGCCTGAACCCAGGAGGTGGAGGTTGCGGTGAGCTGAGATCGCGCCATTGCACTCCAGCCTGGGTAACAAGAGCGAAACTCTGTCTCAAAAAAAAAAAAAAAAAAAAAAAGTCAAAACAAAAAACTCAGTGAGATTCAGAAGACTTAAGTGCTTTAAGTAATAACCAAAATAATAAACTCCCCCAAAACAGGCTGGAATCCAACAGCTCTAGGAGTGAGGTCAGTCATCCTAAAAAAAATGCAGACTTCCCCCACCGGTGCTGCCACTGGGAACTTGATTGAAAACTGCTACCCACAGCAGAAGGAGCAAGCAGCCAAAGTTGAACTCAATGCAGATTCTTTCTTTAAAAGTCTGGCATACAGAACGGAAAACGGAAAAAAAAAAAACTTGCTTGTGTTCAAGACATTTAATCCAATATGAACTATAAAGGAATATCAATGTTATGCAAAATACAAAATGTAGATGTTTTTATCGGTTAAAAGAAGCTTACTGGTTAAATGCATTCCAAAAGACAATGAAGAAAATTCTATCTGTGGATGAGGCAGTTGCAGTAGGCTACTATAAACCTGCAAACAGCAAAGGAATGAGTATAGTCTGTGGTGTCAGACATATTGGGAGGGTGGGAATGGAGGGTTATCTAGCAAAACTATCAAAAAAAAAAATCTCTCAGGTTGGAGTACAGTGGCACAATAAGGGCTCACTGCAGCCTCGACCTTCCTGGTTGAAGCGATTCTCCTGCCTCACTTCTGCTAAGCAGCTGAAGACTACAGGTGCATGCCACCATGCCCAGCTAATTTTTTGGAATTTTAAAAGGCACAAGGTCTTACTAAGTTGCCCAGGCTGGTCTCAAACTCCTGGGCTCAAGCAATCCTCCCGCCTTGGCCTCTCAAAGTGCTGGTGAGCTACTGCATCAGTCTAGCAACATTATTTTTATATTTTGTAAAAAAGACAGCCATTAGCCTGAGTGTCTGCCATTCATAGAAGTGCAGTCAATCTGAAGTCTAATGCTACCAAGCATGAGGGTATTTTGGGAGAAGAGGCTGCAGGAAGGTACTAGTTAAGCAGGCTTAATACAGTCTTAAACAATTATTTCCCAGAAGTAATTTGCCTTTAAGAATAAAGCTTGGCCAGGCATAGTGGCTCATGCCTGTAACTCCAGCACTTTGGGAGGCTGCGGCAGGCGGATTACTTGAGGTAAGGAGCTTGAGACCAGTCTGGCCAACATGATGAAACCCCATCTCTACTAAAAATACACACACACACACACACTAGCCAGGCATGGTGGTGTGTGCCTGTAGTCTCAGCTACTCAGGGGGCTGAGGTAGGAGACTCGTTTGAACACAGGAGTTGGAGACTGATGTGAGCCAAGATTGCACCACTGTACTCCAGCCTGGGTGACAACAGCGAGACTCGGTCCCCCCATTAAAAAAAAAAAAAAAGAAGAAAAGAATGAAGCCCGTGATAATTATTGTATGAAAATAAGAGGAGTCTCTCAAAGAAATATGCATCATGCAACAATCATTGTCAGGTATTTTTTAGACAAAATTTAGTCAGGTTGCATATTAGTTCTCTGTAGCAAGGAGGTCTCCCTATGTTGCCCAGGCCAGTCTCAACTCCTGGCCTCAAGCAGATCTTCCCACCTCAGCCTCCCAAAGCCCTGGGATTATAGGTGTGAGCCACCATGCCAGACCACTTCTGTTTGGAATACTGTCCAAACCTGATGTCAAGGGCAAAACGATATAAGATAAATTAAAAGTAAATTATTGAGTAAACAACTGAACAATAGCGAGGCAGAAAAAAATTGTGCAAAGTAATATATAGCTTTGAATTTAAATTCTAGCCCCACTAATGGCTAGCTGTGACTTAGGGCAAGTGGTTAACTCTCTGAAACTGCTTCCTTATCTGTAAAATGGTGACAAAGACATTTACCTGAGTGCTGTTGGTATTGTTCACACATTATTTTACTTATAGAGGTGAATAATACCAACAGCACTCATTTCTCTTTTTAGATACAGACTGAACATATATGGGAAATATTCCCATCCCTACTTCAAAGACATGGACATGCTGGTAAAATATTCCTCTTTTCCTCACTCAAATTTCCCCAGTAAATACTCCTCTTTACCTCTTTTCCATAGAAAAAAATAAGTTCTAAAGGAAGAAAGGGAAGTATGCAGGTGATAGAAATAAAGAGGGAACACACAGAACTTGAAACCACATGGCCCATAGAGGTCCCTAGACTGGGTATGTTGTACCTTAGGAATTGGGAGTGTTTCAATAATGTTGGGGAATGGATGTTAAGAATTGAGGCTGCAGTCACATTGGATAGTAAGGAGCAGAAATGGGCACATTTAGAATTGGGAAAGCCCTGTTCCAATATGAGGACTGAAAAATCAGTATCTACTAGTCCAGGGTCATTGCAAGAAACAAGTTCCCGATCTCAGGTCATCGGTTGAAACAAAGTCATCCAAACAAGAGGCGTGGTTGCATGTGAATACAGAAACCAGTTCATACTATCTGCATGAAGGAGTCCCATTTAACAAAACATAACATTTGGTTCAGCTTCAGAAAACCATATAAGGCCCCAGCAGAAAAGACCTAAAAATTTCTCCAAAGGAAGCAGCTGCATCCATAACCAAGCCATGAATGAAACTTTCTCAAAAGAAAACTCCTATAAACTTCCAGATACAAATTTATTTATTTTTAAATGAAATGTAATGTTAAGGACCAACAAATGGCAAAATTCTTAAAGAATCAGAAATGAGAGAAAGATGGGGGGGCGGCAGTGATGGAGATAGCAAACCACCATGGCATGTATGTACCTATGCAACAATCCTGCAGGATGCAGATGTGCACATGTACCCCGGGGCCCAAAGTACAACAACAACAACAACAAAGAACTTTGAAAGAAGTATGCTGAAATGCAAGAGATCATGGACTAAAATCCATAAATAAGAACAGGAGGTTATGAAATAAGAACAAATAAACTTGAAAACAAAATAGTTCTCAAAAGAAAAAAAACTTATTTAGATCTTATTTTGACAGGCTAAACTGAAGACTAGACACAATTAATGAGAAAATTAAGAAATTGGAAGAAAGAAAATTTAATGAAGTGGGGAAATCACCTAGAACACAGCACAGAGGGAGGATTTATTTTATTTTGATACAGTCTCACTCTGTCACCAGGAACCAGGCTAGAGTGCAGTGGCATGATCTCAGCTCACTGCAACCTCCGCCTCAGAGGGAGGATTTAATAGATGTTAAGTTGTGCAGGGTAGATGAAAGACTTCTAAGACATCAAGAAGGACATAGGATGGGAAAGGAGAAATATATTTAAAAGATAATAAGAAGTGTCCAGAACTAAAGATATATACTTTCAATTAAAAGGGAACAATGAAGTCCCAAACAGAACAAATAGATAGTAATACATACCTAGACACATTTTAGTGAAACTCAGAAACTACTAGAAAACACACAGCCTTCAAAGAAAAGACAATCAAACTGACATTCAACTTTTTTCAGCAACAATAGATGCCAGAACAGTGGTATATCTACAAGATGCTGAAGAAAGGTAACCAGCAACCTAGAATTTTAATCTAAACCCCGCCAATTTAACTTTCTAAAACCAGTGTAAAAAATGAAGGTATTTTCAGACCTGCAAAGATTGAGAATATTTACCGTTCAAAGACTGTCACTGTGAGGCCAGGTGCGGTGGTTCACACCTATAATCCCAGCACTCCGGGAGGCCAAGGCAGGTGGATCACCTGAGGTCAGGAGTTCGAGACCAGGCTGGCCAATGTGGTGAAACCCTGTCTCTACTAAAAATACAAAAAATTAGCTGCGCCTGGCTTTATTCTTTAAGAAACAAATACCTAAACAATGACCAATATTAAATAGTCTGCATGCTACAGTATTTGTTGTTTTCCATATTTTAAAAACAAAAACCTCAAGCACACAGCATAGCATAGATGTTACTTTCCATTTGCTGGCTGAGTGTATTTAGCTATAATAAAAAAGAAATAGCTTATTTGTTGGGTTGTTGGGAAGTTTGTCATATAGTACAGATGCATAGGTGTTTAATAAATGTTAGTTTTCCCAGGCCAGGGATGGTGGCTCACTGCTGTAATCCCAGCACTTTGGGAGGCTGAGGCAGGCAGATCATAAGGTCAGGAGATCGAGATCATCCTGGCTAACACAGTGTCTCTACTAAAAATACAAAAAATTAGCCGGGTGTGGTGGCACGTGCCTGTAGTCCCAGCTACTTGGGAAGCTGAGGCAGGAGAATCTCTTGAACCTGGGAGGCAGAGGTTGCAGTGAGCTGAGATCACGCCACTGCCCTCCAGCCTGGGCCACAGAGCAAGCTTCTGTCTCAAAAATAAAATAATAAAAAATAAAAATAAAACATTAGTTTTCGCTGAAAGAGTGTGGTAAAATGTTTTGGTTTCTTAGATTAAAAATCTGTCTTTGAAAGGTTGCTTTGGGCACTTCAAATTCCACACAAGATGGAGACAAGTATATTCCACCCTATTCCTCTTGCTAATTATAAATAAAAACTAAGCACTCTGGGGTATGTAGAATATCCTGGGAGTAAGCTTCCTGGGATCTTTCCTATACTTGCTTTTTGCCTTCTTTTGCTTTGTTTTGGCTTGGGTACAGTGGAAGCCTACAACCAGAAAACATCAATGGATACAGACAAAGAAAAAAACCCTGCTCTCACAAGCCAAATGAATGGAAAAAGGGGTGACCCTGAAGGAGAAAAAACTGCCTACTCTACATGAACACACTGGGAGAAAACCACACCCATTCTTCCTGGTCACTGGGTCTGGCCAAGACTGTGGAGTGGACCCTTGTAGACCATGCCTGCCCTGTACTGAGTGATTGACTGCAAAAAGGCAGCTTCCCATCGACTCCAAGTAGAGATTGAGGTGGAACTGAAGAGAAAAGGGAGCTAGAGAAATGGATTCTTTAAATCTTTGCAGGAAATTCTGGGAAGACCCCGAAGTAGATCAACGCATCACATCGACTATAATTCAACACAGCAAAGTGAACTGTGAGTGGCTATAGTTCAGGTTTCAGATTGGCTTCTAGGTAGCATCCAAGTGAGGCAGACTAGAAAACGCTGCAAAGGCTTTGAAAACTAGATTGACATAGAAACGCAGCCTACAAAAGTGGGCCAGAAGATGCATTCTGAACCTAAACTGTTTGACTTCCTTCTAAAATAGAAGATTTAAATAGAAATTAGAGTTTCATAGTACTCAAAATGTCCAGTACACAACGGAAAATTACTTATCCTATCAAGAAACAAGACAGTCTCAACTTGAAAAAAACATTACAAAGACCTAAATGGAAATTTCGGAATGGAAAAATATGCCATTCCAAATAAAAAACTTACTGGATGGGCTCAACAGAACAATGTAGACATATGAATGAATTAGTGAACTCAATCACTGGAAATTACCCAATCTGAACAGAACATAAACCAAATAAAAATGAACAGAATCTCAGAGGCTTTTGGGACAGTAATAAAATATTTAATCTTTATGTCATTGGAGTTCCAGCAGAAGAGGAAAAGGAGTGGAGGGTTGAAACCATATTTAAAGAAGTAATGGCTAGAAACTTCCCAAATTTGACAGGAGATAAACATCTGGATTCAAGAAGCTGGCTGAACTCAAAACATGATAAACCTGAAGAAACTCGTTCTCAAACACATCATAATCAAATTTCTGAAAACTAAAGACAAAAAATCTTGAAAGAAGCCAGAGAAGAGCAATGCATTACCCATAGGGGAAAAAGAAAATGAATAACAGCAGACTTCTTATCAGAAATCACAGAAGCCACTAAGAAGTGGCAAAATATTTTCAAGCGCTAAACAAAATGCCAATTCAGGAAAGTGAAAATATCCCTTAGGAATGAAGGTGAAATGCCCATTCTTGCATGAAGGAAAAATAAGACAAGTTGTCTCTAGCAGACCTGATCTAAAAGAATTACTAGAGTTAAGTTCTTCAGGCAGAAAAGAAATAATAGAAAAAAAAACTTAGAAAATCAAGTTTGGAAAGAGCAATGGCAAGGGGAACTATCTGGGTATTAAACTATTCTTCTCCTTCAAAGTTTAAAAAATTATGTTTGACACCGAAAGCATGATCCATAAAATAAGACGTTGGTGAATCAGACTTCATCTAAATTAAAATATTTTTCTCTGAAACACCCTACTGAAAGGATGAAAATTCAGCTAACATAACAACAACAACAAAAATGCAACTAGTAGACTGGAAAAAAATATCTGCAAGTCAAGATATTTTTGCAAGTCAAAATATCTAACAAAAATATATGCTGGGGAAAAGACAGTCTCTTCAATAAATGGTCCTGGGAAAACTGAATACCTATGTGCAGAAGAATGAAACTAGACCCCTATCTCTCACCATACACAAAAATAAAATAAAAATGGATTAAAGACTTAAATCTAAAACCTCAAACTATAAAACTACTAAATGGAAACAATGGGGAAACTCTCTAGGACACTGGTCTGGGCCAAAATTTCTTGAGCAATACTCCATACAAGCATAACCAAAGCGAAAATGGACAAACGAGATCACATCAAGTTAAAAAGCTTCTGCACAGCAAAGGAAACAATCAACAAAGTGAAGAGACCACTTACAGAATGGGAAAAAATATTTGCAAACTACCCATCTGACAAGGGATTAATCATTACAATATATAAGGAGTTTAAACAACTTTACAGAAAAAAACCTATTAATCCGATTAAAAATGGGTAAAAAATTTGAAGATTTCTTAAGACATACAAATGGCAAAAAGGTATATGAAAAGGTGCTCAGCATCAATGATTATCAGATAAATATTACCTCACCCCAGTTAAAAAGACTTTTATCCAAAAGACAGGCAATAACAAACGCTGGTGAAGAGGTGGAGAAAAAAGAACTCTCGTACGCTATTGGTGGGAATGTAAATTGGTACAAACATTATGGAGAATAGTTTTGAGGTTTCTCAAAAACAAAAAATAGAACTACCATATGATCTAGCAATCCCACTGCTGGATATATATATGAAAGAAAAATCTGTGTATCAGAGATATCTGCACTCCTATGTTTGCTGCAGCACTGTTCACAATAGCTAAGATTTGGAAGCAACCTAAGTGTCCATTAACAAATGAATAGATAAGAAAATGTGGTACATATACACGATGGAGTACTATTCTGCCATAAAAAAGAATGAGATCCAGTCATTTGTAACAACATGGATGAAACTGGAGATCATTATGTTAAGTGAAATAAACCACACACAGAAAGAAAAACACTGCATGCTCTCACTTACTTGTGGGATCTAAAAATCAAAATAATTGATCCCATGGACATAGAGAGTAGAAGAATGATTACCAGAGGCTGAAAAGGGTAGTGGGGTCAGAGGGGAGGTGGGGATAGTTAATGGATACAAAAAATTAGTTAGAATAAGGCCTTCTATTTGATAGCACAATGTGGTAACTACAGAATAATTGTATATTTTAAAGTAACTTAAATACTATAGATTGTTTATAACTTGAAGAATAAATGTCTTGAGGTATGAGTAACTGATTCCCTGTGATGTGCTTATTTCACATTGCATGCTTTTATCAAAACAGCTCATGTACCCCATAAATATATACACCTACTATGTACCCACAAAAATAGAAAACTAAAAAAAATTTAAAACAAAAGACCAGTATTCCGAATGTATAAGGAATTTTAAACTCAACAGAAAAAAGAAAACAAAACAATCCCATAAAAAGTGAGCAAAACAGTTGAACAGACAATTCATGAACATATAAAATGGCAACTAAACACATGAAGAGGTAATTAAGTCATCGGCCATCAGGGGAATACAAAATAAAACCATGATGAGATAGATACTACTACACACCTACTAGAATGGCTAAAATAAAAATACTGACCATACTTAGTGCGGACAAGAATGCAGGGCATTGGAACTCACACATTACTGATGGGAATGTAAAATGCTACAGCCACTTTGGGAAATGTTTTTTCTTTTCTTTTTTTTTTTTTTTTTGAGACAGAGTTTCGCTCTTGTTACCCAGGCTGGAGTACAATGGCGCAATCTCGGTTCACCGCAACCTCCGCCTCCTGGGTTCAGGCAATTCTCCTGCCTCAGCCTCCTGAGTAGCTGGGATTACAGGCATGCGCCATTATGCCCAGCTAATTTTTTGTATTTTTAGTAGAGACGGGGTTTCACCATGTTGACCAGGATGGTCTCGATCTCTTGACCTCGTGATCCACCCGCCTCGGCCTCCCAAAGTGCTGGGATTACAGGCGTGAGCCACCGTGCCCGGCCCCAGGAAATGGTTTCTTATAAAGCTAATCATATACTTATCATGCAACCTAGAATTATGTCACTGAGAAATGAAAACTTATGTCCACACAAGACTCTGTACACCAATATTTAGCAGCTTTATTTATAAAAGACAAAAACTAGAAACATCCCCAAAATCCTTTAAGGCATGAACAGATGAATAAATTGGAATACTATTCAACAATAAGAAGGAATGAAACTATTTGATATATGTAATAACTCAGATGGATGTCAAGGTTATTGTGCTGTGGAGAAAAAAATCCAATCTCAAAAAAGTTACACGTGATTCCACTTATATTGCATTCTTGAGATGACAAAATTATAGTGATGGTGAACAGAACAATGGTTGTCATGAGTTAGGGTTGGGGGAAGTTGTGACTCTAAAAAGTAGCAGGAGATAATTAACTTTTTGATGATGAACAGTCCATCTTCTATTATGGTGGTGCTTTATACCACTACCACTCTATGTATATATGTATAAAATAAATGTATATATGTCATAAAATCCCATAAAACCATACATACATACACCTAAAAAATGAGTTCATATAAAAATCAGTGAAATTCAAGTAAGCAATTACTTAATATTATTGTACCAGTGTCAATTTCCTGGTCTGGACAACTTACTGTGATTATATAAGATGCTATCCGTGGGGGAAACTGGGAGAAAAGTACATAGAAATTCTCTGTACTATTTTTGTAGCTTCTTGTGACTCTACAATTACTTCAAAATTTTTAAAAGGCCAGGTGTGGTGGCTCACCTGAGGTCAGAAGTTTGAGATCAGCCTGGCCAACATGGCGAAACCCTGTCTCTACTAAAAATACAAAAAATTACCTAGGCATGGTGGCACATGCCTGTAATTCCAGCTACTCGGGAGGCTGAGGTAGGAGAATCGCTTGAACCTGGGACGTGGAGGTTGCAGTGAGCTGAGATCCTGCCATTGCACTCCGGCCTGGGCAACAAGAGTGATACTTTGTCTCAAGAATAAATACATACATAGAATTTTTAAACATAAATTGAGGGACTGTTTTTTATAGAAATGGAGCTTTGTTAAATATCTGTGACCCAAATAAAAATAGTTTATGTTGGGGGTTGGGGGGGTACTTTAGTAGTCGGTAAATATAAGCCCAAAAGCTCATTTAAGATTTACTATGGGCCAGGTGTGGTGGCTCATACCTGTAATCCCAGCACATTGGGAGGCTGAGGTGGGCAGATCACGAGGTCAAGAGATCGAGACCATCCTGGCCAACATGATGAAACCCTGTATCTACTAAAAATGCAAAAATTAGCTGGGTGTGGTGGCACGCACCTGTAGTCCCAGCTACTTGGAGGCTGAGGCAGAATTGCTTGAACCCGGGAGGCAGAGGTTGCAGTGAGCCAAGATCACAGCACTGCACTTCAGCCTGGCGACAGAGGAAGACCCCATCTCAACAAACAAAACAAAACAAAAACAAACAAACAAAAAAAAGATGACATAATCTAGGTAAATTCAAATGATAAAGTATTTAAACAATCTAGTTCACAATCTTCCACACAAGTAGGTAAGATCTTAATTGAGTAACTAGGGTGATGTCATCCAATCTGGGGCACTTTAAAGAGGAAAAGCAAATAGTATTCATAATTTTGGAGCAACAAATACAAATTCAGTCTTTCCTGGGCAAACTGGCACTCAGGGGCTCCCTATCTGCATTAGTAATCTTTTACTGCATAATAATTACACCAGGGCTTAATAGATTAAGACACCAACATTCATTATCTGTTTCTATGTATCAGGAATCATGGAATGACTTAGTTGGATACCTGTGGCCGAGGGTCTCTCACACGGTTGCAATAAAGGGCTGAAGTCATCTCAAGCTCCCCCTGGAGAAGAATCCACTTCCAAGCTCACTTCTGTGGTTTTTGGTAGGCTTCATGACCTTGCTGGCTGTTGGCCAGAGACCTCTGTTCTTTGCCACATGTGCCTTTCCATTTTGCAGCTCACAGCATGGCAGACAGCCTTCCCCAGATTGAAAGAGAGAGGGTACTCCAAGTAGGAAGGCACAGTATTTTTGTGATCTAACCTCAGAAGTGACATCTGATTAATTCTGCTGTATTTTGTTGGTTACAACAAAATTTAAGTCCAGCCCACACTCAAGGGGAGAAGATTATACCAGGGCATGAAGAGCAGAAGTAGGAATAACTGGAGTCCATACTAGAGGATGCCTACTATACTACCAACCAATTTATGAATAGCTTAGTTAATTGAGCTGCATATTAAAGAATTAGGTCTAAAACAGTGAAAGTTTTAGATTCAATATTAAAGGACAAATTAAATTCAATTCCAAGCCAGGTATGGTGTCTCATGCCTATAATCCTAGCATTTCTGGAGGCTGAGGCAGGTGGACTGCTTGAGCTCAGGAGTTTGAGACAAGCTGGGCAACATGGTAAAACCTTATCTCTATTAAAAATAAAAATAAAAAAATTTAGCCAAGCGTGGTCTTGCATGCCTGTAGTCTTAGCTACTTGGGAGGCTGTAGCAGAAGGATAGCTTGAGCCCAGGAGGTCGAGGCTGCAGTGAGCTATGAACGTGCCACTGCGACAGAGAGAGACCTATCTCAAGAAAAAAAAAAAAAAAAGGAATTCAATTCTGTATCTGCTGTTAGGCTGAGGAAGTCAGGAATGTTTTTATCAGTCAAGTTAGGCTAGGTCATGCTGTGCTAACAACCGAGAAACCTTAGGGGCTTGGATTTACCTCTCTTTCATGTTGCATGTCCACCACAAGTTAGATGGGTACTCTGTATCATTCTTATTCTGAGATCTAAGCTGACAGAAAAGTCCCATCTGGATTGTTACTGGTCTCCATGGAAGGGGAAAGAAAACTTTGGAGGGCAATGAAATGCCCTCCCTATAAGTGATATACAGCATTTCTGCGCACAACTAACTGGTCACATGGCCCCATACAAACACAAGGAAGCTTGAAAGAACAATCCTAGCACACGCACTTGTGAGCCAAAGGTACCTGATGAACAGTACAAATGGCTACCACAATCCACTCTTCTGTCGCCAAATATGCAACTCATTCTTGTGTCTCAAAGGAGTTATACACCCTCTAGAGTGGTTTATATGACAAAACCAAGTATTAGTGAGGATGTGGGGCAACCATGACTCTCATACACTGCTGGCAGAAATGTAAAATGGTATAAACCACTTTGAACATGTTATTTTTCTCAAAAATTAGTGAACACTGATGGGTTGTAAGGTAAGTACGTAATTTTATAAGAGTTTTCCAAAGACTTACAATGGCTCACAGCATCTTTGTAACAGCAAAACCCTGGAAACAATCCAAATATCCATCAGTAGATGAATAAACCGTGTCATATCCATATATAACAGATTACTCAGCAATACATTCAAATTTTGGCACTATCCAATTTTTTCATCTGTTGCACTTTGTCTTCACAATCATGTTTACTTCCAAGAATTTTAGCCTCAAATTACTCTTCACATGTCAGCCTGTTTCATTCTGTCAACGCAACGCAATTTCATACTTGTGGACCTAGTCATGCAATAATAAGAAAGATCTTATTCTTTTATACCTGGTCTGCCTGCATGGTCCCTCTAGATAGGCTCTCGATTTTCCTATATCCAGTGAAGGTATTTAATCTTTTTTTCTGTGTAGGATTAGATTAAGCCAGGTTACTAAATATAATTTCCTTCAGGAATTATGACAGTCTAGTTAGTTGTAGGGACCAGACAGAATGCTCAAGCAAGGATAACTCTTTCCAATGTAAGCTTGTGGTCAATGGGCCATATCAAGCTCAATTCCTGCAATAAGGGCTGTCCTTAAGAATTGGGAAAGGTTTGGTCCTTAATAGGCAAATAGTAGATATTAAGCATCAGAGCAGATCTCTACTCAGCTCTTCTAAGCAGGATCTATAATGAAATCCAAAGCTTTAAGTATATAAGGAGAGCCCCCTTTCTGTTAGCTAAATGTTATAACAGGGTTGTGAGAGAGCTAAAGGTATTTAGATAGCCAGTTTCTGAAAGTTTGCCAGCTTCTGAAAGTTTACCAATATATTCAAACACTAACATGCATATATGTGTTGAGTGAACCATATTACTTAGAAGTGAGAAAACTAGAGGCCCTATCTAATAATAAAACAAAAATTATCAAATGGAAGTGATTAAGTACTTGACAGTAATCACTGTAACCTACCAAATGTAGTAAATTCCAGTTTCAAAAGCTTATATTTCAAACTGGGGACTGAGAGAAAACTAGGTATTATGTACCTCCTGAAGGATAACAAAATCACCTATGAAAAAGTTTTATTCAGTCCCCACACCCAAAAGTCAAATCTGAATCTGGTCATGCTTTAATTCTAAACTATTAATTAACAGAAAATAAAGAGAAACATGTTAAACTACACGACAGAGTTCCATTAGCTAAATATGTTCTGCCAGAAATGCTTCAGAAGAAACAACTCAATTTCAACACACAAATTGCAAAAGGTGAAGAGGGGGAAGAAAGATTGAGGGGATGTATATGGATTAAAAGACTCAAGAGATAGCAATTAATCACAATGTGAGATCTTTATTTGGATCCTGATTCAGACAAACTAACTGAAAACCAAACAGCAATTTATGACAACTGAGACTATGGAAATTGGAACGTTTACTAGATACTTGATGATGTAAAGAAACTGTTAATTTTTTTAAACATGTTTAGGAATAGTATTGTGATTATGTGTCCTAAAAGTCCCCATTTTCTAGATATCAACTGAAATATTTATGTAAAAGAACCCTGATGATTTAAAAGTTCAATAATAAATAATTGCTTAGCTTTGGGCCGTTCTTCACATCTGTGAATATGCTAAGCTACAATCAGCCTTCTTTTCTAGTCTGTCATGTTATAGCTAGAGTTCAGACAATACAAAGCAGAACTGAGAATCTCCTATTTTGTGAATCAAAGTGGTAGAAATAAACCAGTTCAAGTAGCTGAAACTGGAAGCTATTTCTCACTCTTCATGCAGAAATGTGGCCAATACCTCAGGGGATATAGTACTGAATGATGCAATTTAATGATTCATTTTCAATTTAAGAAGGTCTTACTTAAATGAAATGCTTCAAAATAAAAATGACTCCAATATTTAGATCTAAGAGACAATAGTTCCAAGTGTTTTCCACAACTTGATTTGGAATTTAGTTGAATGTAGGAAAAGCACTGAAACTAGTTGGCTATATATCCAAGGGTAAGGGCCTATATAGCAAAGATTACCAGCTCTGGACTCAGACTGCCTAAGTTTATGGCACAGATCCGCCTTCTGGATGTTGTATGACCTTTGGTCAAATTACTTAACCTTTTTGTGCCACTGATCTTCATAAGATGGGGATAATACCTGTTGTTGGTAGGATTCAATGAATACATATAATACATACAAAGTGACTAGTACAAAGTATTCAATGAATAATATTTATATGGCTGTGAACTTAGGGGTGGAAAGACTGACTGGATCACATTAAAACTTTCCTCTGATGGAAACAGTGTTTTTTTTTGGGAGGATGGGGTGGGGAACAGGGTCTTGTTGTCCCCCAGGCTAAAGTGCAGTGGTGTGATCATGGCTCACTACAGCCTCAACCTCTTAGTCTCAAGCAATCCTCCCACCTCAGCCTCCCAAGTAGCTGGGACTACAGGCACACAACACACACCCTGCTAATTATATTTTTTTAGAGACAGGGTCTTGCAGTGTTGCCCAGGCTGGTCTTGAATTCCTGTGCTCAAGCAATCCTTGTACCTTGGCCTCCCACAGGGATTACAGGTATAGGCCACCGTGCCTGGCCTAGCAGTATAATTTAGAGAACAGAATTATGTTTTAAAACATTCTTATGTCTGTGAAATAAGTAGCACTGATTAAACTAAACCTGAACATAGGACAGAAACTACAGGCAAAATAGTCACTAGGTGACTATTTAAAATTTTTTTCCTATTAGAATAAATTTTTTTAAAAAAATGAGGAAGAAATTTGTTCTTAGTGCTTAAGATTTCACTCTCATCTTTGACAAACCTGACAAAAGCAATGGGGAAAGGATTCCCTGTTTAATAAATGGTGTTGGGAAAACTGGCTAGCCATGTGCAGAAAGCAGAAACTGGACCCCTTCCTGACACCTTACACTAAAATTAACTCCAGATGGATTAAAGACTTAAACATAAGACCTAACACCATAAAAACCCTAGAAGAAAATCTAGGCAAAACCATTCAGGACATAGGCGTAGGCAAGGACTTCATGACCAAACCAACAAAAGCATTGACAACAAAAGCCAAAATAGACAAATGGGACCTGATCAAACTCCACAGCTTCTGCATGGCAAAATAAACAGTCATTAGAGTGAATCGGCAACCAACAGAATGGGAAAAAATTTTTGCAGTTTACCCATCTGACAAAGGGCTGGTATCCAGAATTTACCACGAACTAAAGCAGATTTACAAGAAAAAAACAAACAAACCCATTCAAAAGTGGGCGAAGGATATGAACAGACACTTTACAAAAGAAGACATACACTTTACAAAAGAAGACATACATGAGGCCAACAAACATGAAAAATGCTCATCATCACTGGTCATTAGATAAATGCAAATCAAAACTACACTGAGATACCATCTCACGCCAGTTAGAATGGCGATCATTAAAAAATCTGGAGACAACAGATGCTGGAGAGGATGTGGAGAAATAGGAACACTTTTACACTGTTGGTGGGAGTGTAAATTAGTTCAACCATTGTGGAAGACAGTGTGGCGATTCCTCAAGGACCTAGAAATAGAAATGCCATTTGACCCAGCAATCCCATTACTGGGTATATACCCAAAGGATTATAAATCGTTCTACTGTAAGGACACATGCACACAAATTTTCATTGCAGCACAGTTTACAATAGCAAAGACCTGGAACCAACCTAAATGCCCATCGATGATAGACTGGACAGGGAAAATGTGGCACATATACACCATGGAATATTATGCAGCCATCAAAAACGATGAGCTTGTGTCCTTTGTAGGGACATGGATGAACCTGGAAACCATCATTCTCAGCAAACTGACACAAGAACAGAAAATCAAACACCGCATGTTCTCACTCATAGGCGGGTGTTGAACGATGAGAACACATGGACACAGGGAGGGGGGCCCTACACACTGGGGTCTGTTGGGGGGAAATAGGGGAGAGACAGTGGGGGGTGGGGAGTGGGGGAGAGATAGCATGGGGAGAAATGCCAGATACAGGTGAAGGGGAGGAAGGCAGCAAATGACACCGCCATGTGTGTACCTATGCAACAATCTTGCATGTTCTTCACATGTACCCCAAAACCTAAAATAAAAAAAAAAAAAGATTTCACTCTAGTTCTCATTACCAGTGCGAAGTAAAAAAATGTCTGATTCAACAGAGATGCACAATGAAAAACTGTAGAAATAAAGGATTCTTTAAAATTGATAACATAAGCCAGACAAGTGTAAAAAAGGAAAGCAAAATGAGATGTTTTTCTGATCATAAAATATTTATTAAGGTATACTTTAGGGAATATAGTGAATATAAAATTTAGGATCACAATATGAAGCAATTTCAAATCCTCTCAAAGGTCAGCACAGCCCTCAAAACTCTGCAGATGTAAAACCACTGGTGAGACACTAAAAGCAGTTTGACTAGTACAGAAGTGGAGCTTCATGAACATTTACAACTAGAGCATATGAATACCTCTTTTAAGTGCAAAACACACCACATTACACTAATGCAGCAACAATGCATTCATTATTGTTCTCATTAGTCATTAGTAGTCAACTTGCATAAAACACCAGAAAAAAGCACAATGGAGTTCACAAAGTGGGCTAAAAAAAATGAACCTGTCCTTGCAAAACACACATTGCAATGTAAGAAGAGATGTTTAAAAAAGTATATGCACACTATAGAAGCTGTGTTCATTCCAAGGATCTCAAGTGTCATTTCCTTTTCTGTAAAATCAAATTACAAGAACCAGGCACAACTAATATTTGGGAGGCAGTGTGTAGCTAAAATTTCATTTAACTAGTTATTCAATGATTTTTAAAATCCCCATAAATCTTTTCTGTCCTGAGGTAGTTGCAAAATAAATCATAACTTGGATATCAACTAGAGCTGAGGCTTTGACTTTTTACTCATTAAAACTAGTTGTTACAGGAACTACCTTTAGATATTTAAAAGACAGTTGAGAAATGGGCCTCTTACTACACACACAAGATGATGGCTATGTGGGAAAGAGGATTAGCTGCTTCAGAACGTGAGAAATACAGTCCACCACTTCTTCCACCCTCCCTACCCATTTTAGATTCTTTATTGTCCAAAAAACCACCATGAACAACATAGTGAAAGCAGACAGATCACCGTCCTTTGCTGTATCCAGGGAAGAAAAGGTCAAGTAGAGTCTGCAGAATCTCATTGGGAATCATGATATAATTCTGGCCAAGATCATGCCGGCAAGCAGGGCAGGAGAAAACCTGTGCCTTAAAGGAGCGCTGCAGGCAATCCTATGGTAAAAACAAAAACATCCAATTTCAACTGAGGGTAAAGCATGTAAGTACTCAGCAACTTAAGCTTTTAAATAGGAACCAGAAACTGGTAATGAGAGAAATGTACAGGATTAACGAACATAGAGGCTTGAATTTGCACTATGGAAAAGTCTACACTCATGGCTTTAGTTTCACCTCTAGTACATACTGTGAGACTTCAGATAAATTATTTAACTTTTGTACGTCAGTTCCTTATCTGCTTAAAATGATGGAGTTAGAGATTACATATGGTTCCCACTAGCCTCATCTTTTAAGTTAGATTTTAATCCCATTCTTTCTAAATAGAGACCTAGTGGAAAGAAAAAAAGAAAAATCAGGATTCCCTTGCTTAGAAATAAATTTTATATTGTACCAAATCACTTAACATATAGCAGGCAGATCACCTTAGGTCAGGAGTTCAAGACTAGCCTGGCCAACATGGTGAAACCCTGTCCCTACTAAAAAATATGAAAATTAGCAGTCTTGGTGGTGCATGCTTGTAGTTTCAGCTACTCCAGAAGCTGAGGCATGAGAATCACTTGAACTGAGGAGGCAGAGGTTGCAGTGAACCAAGATTGCATCGCTGCACTCCAGCCTGGATGACAGAGCGAGATTCCATCTCAAAAAATAAACAAAACAAAATAAAATAAAATAAATAAATAAATAAACATAAAGTTCTGAAGTTAGGGCACATAATCACCACTGGGTAGAACAAGACTCGAACCTTGGCTTGACTATGTATTTTTATGTATGTATATAGGTGTGCTAAATACATTATATTACGAGTTAATCAACTCAAGTTCAGGTAGAAATTCATATGTAGATTGGTTTCCATTTTATAAAAGAAACTGAAGTTCTGAAGTTAGGGCACATAATCACCATTGGGTAGAACAAGATTTGAACCCTGGTTTCACTAAAACACAAAGTTTCCTTTTACACTACACTGATAACACAATATTCATGTGGGCATGATGTCAGATATAAACTTTTATATTATGCATTAAGTGCATGAAAATACTCCAGTTTGCACTATAATATATAAAACATATAAGCTATTACACAGAAAAGAGCAATGACTTCTTACTTTCCCATTTCAGCCTCTCCTCAAAATTCCAAACATGATAGAATACCTCAAACAACATACATTGGAATTACTAGTATCTAATTAAAATATGCATTTACCACCAAAATGTAATTAAATGCTTCTTAAATAGAAGGTTCCACACTATCCTGACTTCATGGAAAATGTTTCTTAGCATGCTGAAAACAGGTATAGAGATTAGTGTGCCTTCACGCCTTACAAGGGAAAATGAGGAAGGAATTCTACTTACTTTACAGACATTGTGGAAGCACTCAGTTGTCACAGGCTGGTAAACTAGTTCCTGGCAGCAAACACACATAAAAGACTGTTCCAATTTTTTCAGAAAATTCTAGAATGGTACCCAAGGATAAGGAAAGTTAACAGTTCATAATATACTAATAAAATTCATCTACTGTCTATTTCAAAACAGCTAGAGAGAATAATTCAAATGTTCCCAGCATAAGGAAAAGATAAATGTTTACAGTGATGAACAATCCAATTAGCCTGACTTGATTATTACTTGTTATATGAATATATCAAAATTTCACATGTAACCCAAAATAGATCCATCTATTATTTAGCAATAAAAATGTCTCAGTCACATTTAATGTCTTCTATTAAAAAAATCAAGTATTCATGATTATAATTACCTGACAAAAGCAAACTAAAGAAACCCCATTCCATAGATGTTAGTTGTAAATCAAAGTACTGGGTAGGAAAAGTTGGAAAGTCAATATATAATGTTAAAAAGTCAAAGTTCCCCTAAACCTCACATTGCAGGGATAAACTATTTTTCACTTAAAAAAAAATCATGGCAGCTTGTCTCAAGGTCATTACGTACTGTCTTTTTTCAAAAAGCTGTACTGCACAGTATTCCAGTGTATGAACATGTATTATTAAATCTTCTGTTATAAAACTTGAATATTTGTGGGAGCTTGAATCAAAAAGCACTAGGCAACAATACTCTGTAGCATCTAATACCACCAAAAAAAAAAATCAACATATTTATTTTCCTAAGATGAATCTGTGGTATTTTTACCTCAATCCTAATGTTTATTTACAGTAGGACAAAATTACAAAAAGTAGAGCCACCTAAAATAAACATGATCAAATGGATGCCCTATATTACTGGTTCCATTTCATCTTGGCTGGTATTTTTTTTTTCTTTTTGAAGCTAGAAAGAAAAGTAGTTTTTTTCTAAATAAGTTCTAAGGATACTCCTTTAGTTACTTTAGGTAGTGAGAGAGTACATCTCACATTTACTTTTTATATTGATAGAAAAAGTAAGGCCGGGTACAGTGGCTCACACCTGTAATCCCAGTACTTTGGGAGGCCGAAACAGGTGGATCCTTTAAGGTCAGGAGTTCTAGATCAACCTGGCCAACATGGCAAAACCGGTCTCTAGAAAAAAATACAAGAAATTAGCTGGTCGTGGTGGCAGGCACCTGTAATCCCAGGTACTTGGGAGGCTGAGGCAGGAGAATTGCTTGAACCTGGGAGGCAGAGGTTGCAGTGAGCTGAGACCGTGCCACTGTACTCCAGCCAGGGTGACAATGAGACTCGATCTCAAAAAAAAGAAAAAGTAGAACTTGTAAGTTTCAAATTTAAAAATCAAAAGATGTCTCATATTAACTGATTTATAAACATGATTATTATTTTCTGCTTTACCAATTAAAATCAAATGCATTACAAAGTATTATAAACACATTTTTGAAATATGGCAATTATGAGGAGATGTTGAAAACTCTCAAGCTTTATACCAGGCACTCTCTCGTTAACAAACTCCTTTGTTAATGACCAATATTTTACATGGTACTTCTATAGTTCCTATAATATGGGTATATCTAATACAGATATTTTAAGTAGCTATAATGTGCTAGGCATTCATCTACAGTGGTACTAAAAAAGCAGTCTGTGCTCTCATTGAACTTATGTTTCTATAGGAGAACAAACAAAAAACAGATTCAGATAGTAGTAACTGAGGAAACAGCAAACTGACTCTCGCCTGTAATCCCAGCTACTTGGGAGGCTAAAGTGGGAGGACTGCCTGAGGTCAGGTGTTCGAGATCAGTCTGGGCAACACAGTAACACCATCTGTGTGGGTTTTTTTTAGTAAACTTTAAAAAGAGGTTTCTAGAAAGGGTAGTTTAGGAGGACCTCTCTTGAGGAGTCTCATATTTACACAGACTTAAAGGATATGAAAGAGTGAGGCACATGAAAAGAGAATTCCAGCCAGAGAAACAGTATGTATGTAAAGGCCCAGGGATATCAAGATGTTGCGTGTATTTAAATAAAACAGTGACCACTGCAATCAAGCAATCTGGGCACAAGAGAGTAGCAGTTAAGAGGAGACTATAGATGTAGGTAGGGCTGTTGATTAAAGGGTCTTTGGAAGGAGTTTGGACATAAGTACATATACACATATGTATTTATTTAAAGTCACTGTTGGCTAACACCTGTTTTTCTTCTGGCTTAATAAATGTGTTATTGGTTTATCTGAAGAGAATAGGCATAAAACGTGTCCAGGGTAATAGTACATAATGTCCAGAGTAACCACTAGCAGCAAGGTCACAAAATATGACCTAGGCAGGTCAGATACTGTCACCAGAGGGATACTGCCCATAGGGAAGACCTCTTTCACATGCACTCAGGTGGATTTTTCCTCCATCTGTAATTGCTACTGTCCCGCCTGCCCACCTAAAGTCGGAACTCATCTCAGTTATCACTAACTAGACATATTTTTATCTTTCCCTACCAGATAATTAGGCTGATAAACAACCGCTTCCTATATCTTAATTTTCTGTACGTGAAAATGAGTGTGACCTAACATAGTCAGACTCTCCTCATGCCTGGGTGTCTTGGCTAAAATGAAAGGAACACTTCTCCAAGTGTAATCACTTTTCCATGTCTTCTAAGCATGTAAGCCTCATTTTACCAAGGAAAACCCAATTACCACATTTATAGGCAAAGGAAATGACAATTCAAATCCAAATGATATTTGGTAAATTTCACAATTTCTGAAAGTTTAAAAATCATATTAAAAAATTCTTCATTGGTAATAATGACTATCCCTCACAGAGAGAACTCTTGTAGAGTTTTTGTGTTGCTGTTTTAAATCTAGATAGAAAACACATACAGACATAGGGGCACATCCGACACTTTGGCGAGAAAGAAAACAGTGAAGTATTACAAATGACAAGGGGTCAATATTCAACAGAAAATTCAAATTTATAACTAAAATTAAAGATACAATAATAAGTGAGTAAAGAATGAACAGAAAATTCATATTTGAAGCCTCCAACTTTAGGGATTTGTTAAGAAAGACTTGCCTGCAAAACACAGCTTAACACAAAACCCACACATTAATTATGTGATTCCTATTCACTTTAAAATTATGTGATTAAGAAAAAAAATGAAAAATGTAAACACATAAAATACTTAAATAGATATATCAATCTGGTTTATTTTATCCCTTAGTTTAACATGTAGGTTTGAAATCTGTGCTGAACTGCTTAAAACTTACGCCGTTAGGTAACTTTGAACTGTTACAAAAACTTTTGTGGCGATTTTAGGTTAAGCTGACCATGAAAATTCTTCTAACAGTATCTCAAAGTAAAGTAAGTTCAGCCATAGAGAAGTAAAAATCCAACATCTAAGAAGTTTAAAATAAATTTAGGATCATGTGTATGTGCTGCCTGAGATTACTTCTGAAAGGCACTGGATGAGAAAACTGGATAGAAGGATGAAGTTTTGACTGACATGTGAAAAACATACTTTATGAGACAATTACTTATCATGTATCACAATGTTATTATTTTAAAAAATCTTCACATACTGGTCCTTCCACAAGATGTGCAAGCACTTCATCCCACAGCTTCTGGTTTTGACAATCTTCTCTGATGAGATGTTGCTGTTGAGGAGTTAGTTGAAAAGCCTCAATTGCTTCTGTTGAATCTGATGCTTTGAATACTTTGGAGGCGCTTGGACAGTCATCTAGATTTATTTTAAAAATGTATCAGCAGACTTACAAGTGGTTCTAAGCAGAACTATGAAACAAGAGAGTTAACTGGCACAAGTAATGTTTAGTAAAAAGATAAACCAACACAAAGCAGCATCTAATTTCCCCTAGAACTGTAATTCCAGCACTTTGGGAAGACGAGGCAGGTGAATTACAAGGTCAGGAATTCGAGACCAGCCTGGCCAAGATGGTAAAATCCCGTCTCTACTAAAAATACAAATATTAGCTGGTGTGGTGGTGGGCACCTGTAATCTCAGCTACCTGGGAGGTTCAGGCAGGAAAATTGCTTGAACCTGGGAGGCAGCCGTTACTGTGAGCTGAGATCGTGCCATTGTGCTCCAGCCTGGGCGACAGAGTGCGATTCTATCTCCCAAAAAAAAAAATTTTCTCTAGAATTTAGGATACTGTATTTTCTGACACTATTAAAATACACAAAAGATCCATGTTCTACCCCCAACCAAATCCTTTGCTTTCATTTCTTGTAAGTCCCTCAATTTACTTTCTTAATGTTTATTAAAAAGTATGTTGGCCGGATGCAGTGGCTTCCATCTGTAATCCCAGTACTTTAGGAGGCTGAGGCAGGAGGATCCCTTCAGTCCAGGAGTTCTAGACTAGCCTGGGCAACATGGAGAAACTCCATCTCTACAAAAAAATAAAAAAAATTGGCCAGCTGTGGTCCCAGCTATTCCAGGGGCTGAGGTAGGTGGATCGCTTGAGCCGGGAAATCAAGGCTACAGTGAACTACGATCTCTCCACTGAACTCCAGCCTGGGTGACAGAGTGGGACCCTGTCTCAAAAAACAAAACAAAACAAAACAAAAAAAACCTAGGATGTTATTATGGTTTATATTTAGCAATCATTACCTACCATCTGAAATTGGCCTTTTTGTGGTTCCACTGGGGTGCTTCTTTGACTGTCCTTTAGTCTTCTTCCCTTCTTTATCTGAAGGGTAACCTGCTGGATACTGATGGGGGGGGTACAATGTAGATTTAAGCTTCACAGAGAAGGGGGGTTTAGATCCTGGTGAGAAATTAGAAGGGAGGGGAAGACTACACTTTCCTCAAACTGAAAAACTTTACATAAAAGAAACAGACATTTAAAGGAAAAGAATTCAGAGCACAGATAACTATTAAAATCCCAATTTCAGAGTAAAACATGTAGCTGTGACTGCTAACAGATTACATTTTATAATACACTGATCTTAAATTTCAGATCTAAGAAAGGTAAGTCTTCAGGAGTTGTGATTACGTAGCTTAAAGCAAAGTAGAATACAGATATGAAGATAAGTGAGGACCAATCATAGAGCGGCACAACAGATGGCAATCAAATAGATTGGATCACAGGAAATTGTGGAGTCAATCTAAAAAAGTATCAAAACATTAAGGGTTAAACTTCTAATCTCCTATAGTTAGAGGGAGGAGCTTTTAGAAGACCTAAAGCAACTAAACTACTAAATCCTCTACCAACTAAAAGTTAGACTTGAAGTAACTGTTACCTATTAGTTAATATAGATAACTTCATTTATCTATTATTCATATGTTTATGTTTGTCATAAGGCTTATTATCCTTATGTTTCAATGGCTACCTTTTTTGAGGGGCTGAGGTGGGAGAAGCATGCTTTGTAAAACGGTCATGCTTAAGGCACTGTATGTTTCAGGCCACAGTGACTATTAACTCATCATAGCAGATGGGGTCACATGTTTCTGCTCAGTTTCAAATCTAATCTATCTAGAACAATGCTCTCAAACAAGGGCATCTTAGAAATCTTCTGAAAGTGAATTTAAAGTTTTTTTATTATTAAAAAGAATTATTTTAGTAGTTGTTTTAGCAGCTGATGTCTTATTTTCAACAACCAATTCTATGAGTTTAAAAAGACAACAAAAACAGAAACAGATTTGCACTAGAAGACACACTCACCTGCCTGGGTGGTCAGACACTTGCCCACAGTTCAGCCCCTACACATGCAGTGTGGGCAGAGCCAGGGGAAATGACAAAGCTGGCAGTTTTTATGGGAGGCACAACAATGGGGAATGATGGGAGATGAATACAAACCATGCTCTGAAGTCAGTGTCAGGGACGAATTCTAGGGTATACAGGCCATGAAGGGGAAATGCAGCCATACCATCCACTATGCACACAAAATCAAAGTCTTTATGGGTTAACAGCTGAGCACAGGCAAAGGGGTAAAAAGGCAAAGCACTAAAGGTGGTAGCAGGGCAGGGAAGCAGCTTTGCGGGGGAAGAGAGAAAAGGGGTGAGGAAAAGTGAGAAGGGTAGAAAGCAGACCACTCTTATAAAGCCACCTCCCCACCCTTCCCCTACCAGAAAGACATCCCCCGTGCCCTCTATGATAAATGTCCTTTTTCAAAGCCTCCTATACCTAAATTTTATGAATCCCTTTCCCTCACACTTCAAGTCATTTCCAACTTGATTTGGAAATATTTTACTTTTAATTAACAAGCCCAGCTTTTTCCAAGTACAACCCTTGATTCTATTGCAGTCTGACATTCAGGATGCTACCTTTTCACTTCTTTTCCTGTGTCTATTTGCATGGTCTTATTCCTCACCCCTTATAGTACACCATCAATTGCTGTGGGTTATATCCAGTGTTAAGGCATGTCGATAGTAGAGGTGTGTATTTTTATGAACACATAGGCAGCCTAGACAAATGTAATCTAACCTGTAAACGTAGACATAATCTCCTTGATCGTTCTATTCCTTCGGAGGTCCAAGGCGCAGGTTCAACATCATCTCTTCTTAAAAGATAGCGCCAAACCAAGAATCCATGGCTTGATGAAATCTCTGGCCAGTATTTCACCACCTAAATCACAATATTTCAGTACTAGTTTGAGATTTAAAGTTTAGACTTACGCAAGTCATCACATTAGTGGTACCAAAATAATCTTTTCCAGAACTAAATGCAACTTCTGAATATATTGCTTTGCTGTAAGGACAGTAAATAAGTCAAGAATATTCACTAAAACAGTTTGACCTTAATTTCTATTACAGTACTTCCCATGAGTACATGATTGCTATAAAGTAGAGTAACAAGATTATGCTAATTAACAAAATTCTGTATAGTAAGCATGGCAGCAAATTCCTCTTTATTTAAATAAAGAATGCAAATCAAATAATATTATAATGTGCTTTGCTTTGAAAATCTATTACAAATAAAATCATTCTGAAAAGATATATAAAAATCAAGTTATACAACAGCCAGTTAGTTAAATGATTTTATTATAAAGAAAATACACATATATATATATATATCGCAACCCAAAATAAAACTGTGCCCTTAAAAACTCGAAATAAGCCTTAAAAGTAAAGTACTGAAGTTTAGAGTTTGCTTTGTGCATTTGTTAAATTTCCAGGAAAAGTAGCAATATAAGATGGCTACTGTTTCCTCGAGCCCACCCCCAGTAGTTCTTTGCAGCAACCCTGCCTTGAAAGCCCAGGAAGAATGACAAACAAGATGTCATGCCAGATAGAGCACCTTATAAATGCCATCATATCTGTTGCCTTCTTCAGGAGCATATTTGCTGATCTTCCTCCCTTTAAAACTGCGTATCACTCTGACTGGCTTACCAGCTCTCCAATTCCGAGACTCTGCTCCAATTTTATCATCCAATGGAGCATCGCAGTTTAGGGCCAATGCCCTAAAAAAACAACAAAGAAGTCTTTATACCATGTAAGTTTTCTTCAAGTATACAATCGAGTCATTAGCTCAATTAAAAGGTGAATTATACCTTACCTGATGGTTAAGATTCTATGATTCTTTCCATATTATTCCAGATAATAGGATTATGCTTTCCCCCACCAGCAGAGAAGACAAATCAGTTTTCTGATGTCACCCCCAAGCCAGGGAATTGGTTCTCAGATAGCCTGTAGGGTTCTTCTGAAAGTAATAACATCTGTGCCACGTATAATAGAAAACAACTAGAAATACATGGAATTTTTCTTTAAATAACGTTTGTTGGGGGAAGGGAGAATGTTGGAAAACTAAAGCAAATGACTGTTTTAATAGTTATCTTTGATAAGGGTGTGAGGTAAATTGCTGGAATAATGTAGAAAGAAATCCAGAAATATAAATTTGTCAGCAAGGTACAAATGACCTTCCCCAGGTCTACTTTCCACATTCCAGACAATAGAGAATCCTTAAAGTTTAAAAGATTAAGAACAAGTACTTTATGACAATATTCTTTAAAGGTCTCCATAAAAAGATATATTTCAGTAAGCCTGAAGCATTCAAATGCCTGTGCTAATGACAATAAAGATTTCTGGCTGCTTGAGATCACTACATTTTACTGACATGGTCAAAGAGGAACACTGAGTTGGAAGCAGCACCTAACCTAGCTGGAACTTGCTTAGTATGTGCAGTCACCCAGTAGTAACAAGTCAGTGAGCTTATTAGATGTTAGAAGACCTTTCTTGGGAGAACCTAGTTCTACCAAAATCTGTATTTAAATTATTTTTAGTATTTTAAAATTACAGTTTTAGAATCAGTTTAAAATTAGCATTTTCATCTAAGACACCTACTTCTTAAGTGTAAAGAAAACACTGAGGACACTTAAGGTGAAAAAACAAACAAAAAACAGAACTATACCCAATCTGGTGAAAGCAGATATTAAATAAACTACTACTTCAGGGTATAATTCTTTTTATGCAGGCTCCAGTTAAAAGACCTCAAGACCATGACTAACTTATTGGAAAAAAAACTTCTTGACCATAGTTATATTTTACTAAGTAAATGAACTTAAAAGTGTTTGTTTTAAAAAAATATATATATAGTTGTGGTCAAAGAGTTAAAGCTTACCAAGTTACTTTTTTAAAAAAAATCTAAAATGAAGATGCATTAAAATTCTGGGAGGTAGAAGAAAATACAGCCATCAACTCTAGGATTACTATTATGTATTACTTACTGAATACCTATTGAGGTAATATACATACTTCATCTTAAAGAGCTAGGATTAAGTATTACCTTCCTGTCTCTGAATGGAATGCTTTAATGCTCATAGGTACCTTCAGTCATAATTACTGCCACCACTAACTGGCACTGTCAACTCACTTCTGGCTTCAGATAATTAGGCTATTCAAGTATGTGAAGAGAGTCCAAGAAGATGAAACTAGCCAACATAGCAACAAAGCTCCTCCATTAATCTAGCTGCAGCTCAACTAGTCAGGTGCCTCTGACTGCCCTGATAAAAGATGCCCAGGTTACTTTGCTGCCCTCTTTAGTTTCTTAAAGTTGGAAAAGTTGGGAAGAAATAGGAATAAACTCAGAAGCAAGAAGGTATCGAATTACCTCTTAGCAAAGAAGAAAAATGAACTGAACCATACACTACTGGGGAAAGGGCCTACTATGGGTCAGAGCAAAGAGTCTTACACCTCAGTTTTCGTGTTTGTAAGACATACAGGTACATTTGCCCAAGCACTTTTACAATCACAAGGCGTATTCACAACTTAATGTATAAAGTGACAGACAGGATGTTAAAGTCTTTCTGGTAATTCAATCCTAAATTGTTCCCAGTTGATATTTCATTTTCACTATCCCTTCTTTACAGCAAACATTTATACTGCTTGTCAATTATATTCTAATCAGACTGCAGTGGTACTTATTAGATTGTCCAAAAGAGTCAAAGGAATCTACCATGTATATTACAATGGTGGGTAGTTATGAAGGAAGTTTCTCTCAAGCAAAATTATTGATTATTAAAGGGAAAAATAATTATCAGATTTGACAACTTGAAAGAGTCCTTTTGCAAATTCAAGACACACTTTCATTGACAAAAACACACAAAAAACATTTATTTTAAGACACTCTTCTTAAATGACTACTTTCTTGCTAGAAAAAGATTAACTAGGGACTAAGCTCCTGTCTCAGGAATGTTTTCACCAGCAAATCTGATCTGTCTCCTCTGCTGGTTCAGTAAAAATAATCCTACCGTCAGAAATAATATAGAACACATAAAAACAGATATTCTATGTAACTTGGTATGCATTAAAGTCTTGAAATCATTCTGGTATATCCTTTACTTCACACAGTAATCAGAAATTAAGGGGACACTACTTAAAATTGAGTGATTTAGACTCAAAGTGAAAAATACTTTTACTCAATCAATCCACAAAATACCCTTAATAATAGGATATAAAAACTGTTAACTTTGTGAAATGTTCATGAAATTTTCAGTATAACAAATTATAATCTGATTTTTTTTTTTTTTGCTACCTGGTGGTCTTGATTACATATTAATATTGGCATAGCACGCATTTATAAAATAAAACATTTTGAAATTAATAAACTTTCTGTACCTGTGGGAGCTGAGATGTCATTAGTATTTCTATAGAATAAAGTATTTCTATAGAATAAAAGTCAGCACAAGGTGGCTTTTTTGTAATGTCTTAAGGGGATATATTTAGAAAAGATCATTTCTGTGACTAAATGAACATTCCCTTAAACAACACTTAGAAGATATCTTATTAGCAGACATCCTAAAAGTACATTCAGTAAAGATCTGATTAAGTGGCCTTATGTTTCATCTATGTACATAAATGTGGCTCCCAAACATAACATCATTTCACATTTCAGAGTTTACTCTAAAAAAGAAGTTTGTTACTTTAGCTTTGACCAATGGGGTAGTAGACAAGCCACCTTATTCTCAATTTCACTTAAATCACACAGGCTCCTTTCTTTCAAAGTTGTCAACATTTTCAAATGTACAGCACATGTGTTCAATGAGACTAGGAATTATGGCATTTAAAAAGTAACAGTATAGGCCAGGTGCGGTGGCTCACGCCTGTAATCCCAGCACTTTGGGAGACCGAGGTAGGTGGATCATGAAGTCAGGAGTTCAAGACCAGCCTGGGCTGGCCAAGATGTAAAACCTCCATCTCTACTAAAAATACAAAAATTAGCCAGACATGGTAGCAGGCACCTGTAATCCCAGCTATTTGAGAGTTTAAGGCAGGAGAATTGCTTGAACCCGGTGGGGGTGGGGAGGGAGGGCAGAGGTTGCAGTGAGCTGAGATCTTGCCACTACACTCCAGCCTGGGTGACAGAGTGAGACTCCATCTCAAAAAGAAAAAAAGTAATAAATAATAAAAAACCAGTATAAAGATATGTTTGGATGCTTAGACACAATTATATAATCAGGCAATGAAATTTTAATTTCAGATATTTAACTCCCAGTTCTAGATTCTCCTTTGCAATGTAAGTTACAATTTACAGTCCTCTTATGAAACTTTTATACAATGTTCAAATTCAAAACGGTCTTTACAGTAGTACCTGTTCATGTTTGTTAATGTTTGATCAGCTGAAGGTGCGCCAATTCTTTTATTACCAGCAAGATTTTTACCACCACTTCCAGTGTATGTGAACTCATCACCTCGGTCCTGTCAGAGAAGATTTTGTATATTAAGAAACCTAAACCCAAGTATAATTTCACCAATTCTTATTTCAGAGTCAAAACATTTCATTAGGATGTTATAAGTTGACATTTTCTCTCAAGGCATCTCTCAAAATAATGCAAAATTTAAATGCAATCTTGTGTATAGTATACCTTCAAGTTATGTAACTTGACCTAAAGCTTTCACTTTAAATTACCACTTTTCAACATCTCCAAACATGGTTAGACTCATGCTATATACACAGTCAAATAATCAATAGAATGTTACAAGGTATGTCTTATGGGTTGAAATATTTATTCAATTCCACATTAAAACCTATCAATACTAGCTTGTAGGTTCTTTATAGATAATACCACTCCAATAAACACTCCATAACCCAAATTTCCAACTGACATTTACACCACACCTAAAGGTCTTGTTTCAAATTTCAAATTCTGGCATTGACAATAAGTAAGTACTATAAAGCAAGATTACTTAAAAACTTCTTATTAAAATTCTTCTTCTTTTTGAAGACAGAGTCTTGCTCTGTCACCCAAGACTAAAGTGCAGTGGCGTGATCTCAGCTCACTGAAGCTTCTGCTTCCCAAGTTCAATAGATTTTCCTGCCTCAGCATGCCAAGCAGCTGGGATTACAGGAATGTGCCACCACACCTGGCTAGTTTTTGTATCTTTAGTAGAAATGGGGTTTCACCATGTTGGTCTTCAACTCCAGGCCTCAAGTGATCCACCTGCCCTGGCCTCTCAAAGTGCTGGGATTACAGGCCTGAGCCACCACGTCCTGGCTTTCATATTAAAATTCTAACAGCATATTAAGATCTCTTTATTTCATACTCTGTGGATTCATACCTATCACATTCAGGTAAAATAATCACCTCCCATTAAGAAGAAATTTGGAAAAAATTTGAAAAACTGGAAGTAGTATAAAGTATCTACTAAATGTAAAAAGGCCAAAAGATCTCACGTACACTAGCTCTCCAATTACTTCTGTAGCAATCTAGAAATTTTTATGGATATTATTGTCTCCATCTGATTCACTACTTGAAACAAATTAAGGAACTATCAGTGCACAATTAATTCTACTAACACTAGCAAAATAGTAACTTTTTAATGCAATATTATTTTAATTAGACAACTTAGACAATGAAATTTTCTCTACTTAACTCTTATTATAGAGGGCAATTATTTATACTTTGTTTTCCCCTTGGATTAAAAGCCACACACAACTAAGAGTATCATGATCTTAAAGTGTTTTTATTGGCCTAAAACCCTTAAATTTAATTTCGCTTTTTGTTAATCCAATATTAAAGTCTACATATTTTTTAAATAAAGTATTAAGAAACATGATCTTTAGTATGTATTCTACGTGAAGGAATTCTAACAAACATGTACATCTAGAACAGTTTAGAATACTCCTTAAAACTGATCAAAACCAGTCTTCCACCCAGTATCTGGACAGACTCCACAATATGCATATTCATAACTGTCAACTTTTCAAGTTATTACGGGAGTACCATAAAGAAAAAGCAATGGAAAGTAAAACAGGATAATATAACAAATGTAAGCCAAACAGTATTTTAAACATTTCTGATTACTCTTCAAGCAGCAAATCAAGAAAACATGGCTAAAATTCTGTACCATTAACTCATTTGTACTTTAATCATTACATCAACAAAAACATTATATTATCAAGAGGGAAAAAATTGTCAGACTGTAAGAGCTCTCAACCAGTATCATTTCAGACTATTTTTCCTATGGAAAGGCGAGGCAGGGCAACTCATCCCTGGAATCCCAGCACTATGGGAGGCCAAAGTAGGAGGCTTGCTTGAGCCCATGAGTTCAAGACCAGCATGGGCAACGTAGTGAGACCTCGTATCTATGAAAAACTAAAAACAAAATACTTTTCCTACGGAAAAATAATCAGCCTAAATTGTTGCATCTTCTAGTCAATGATCCATTAAATTATGACTGGGAGGCAGTAGCCTAAACAAGTTCTGCTGCCTAGGAAGAGCTCACATAAAGCAGCTCTATCTACACAAGGAACACAGTGCTGCCCCAAGTAACTCAGTTCCTCAGTTATTCCCAACCTCTCTTCTTCTTTGATTTTTCTATTCTTGTGTCAGTTTGCTGAGAATAGTTGGCTCATGGTTTCCAGATTCATCTATGTCCCTACAAAGGATACGAACTCATCGTTTTTTATGTCTGCATAGTATTCCATGGTATATACGTGCCACATTTTCCCTGTCCAGTCTATCATTGATGGGCATCTGCGTTGGTTCCAGGTCTTGCTATTGTAAACAGTGCCGCAATGAACATACGTGTGCATGTATCTTTATAACAGAATCACTTATAATCCTTTGGGTATACACCCAGTAATGGGATTGCTGGGTCAAATGGAATTTCTATTTCTAGATCCTTGAGGAATCACCATACTGTCATCCATGATGGTTGAACTAATTTACACTCCCACCAACAGTGTAAAAGTGTTCCTATTTCTCTACATCCTCTCCAGCATCTGTTGTCTCCAGATTTTTTTAATGATCTCCATCCTAACTGGCATGAGGTGGTATCTCAATATGGTTTTGATTTACATTTCTCTCATGACCAGTCATGATGAGCATTTTTTCATGTTTCTTGGCCTCACGTATGTCTTCTTTTGAAAAGTGTCTGTTCATATCCTTTGCCCACTTTTGAATGGGTTTTTTTTTTTTTTCTTGTAAATCTGTTTTAGTTCTTTGTAGATTCTGGATATTAGCCCTTTGTCAGATGGGTAGATTGCAAAAATTTTTTCCCATTCTGTTGGTTGTCAGTTCAGTCTAATGATTGTTTTTTTTGCTGTGCTGAAACTCCGGAGTTTAATTAGGTCTCATCTGTCTATTTTGGCTTTTGTTGCCAATGGTTTGGTGTTTTAGTCATGAAGTCCTTGCCTGTGCCTATGTCCTGAATGGTTTTGCCTAGGTTTTCTTCTAGGGTTTTCATGGTGTTAGGTCTTATATTTAAGTCTTTAATCCATCTGGAGTTAATTTTAGTGTAAAGTGTCAGGAAGGGGTCCAGTTTCTGCTTTCTGCCCATAGCTAGCCAGTTTTCCCAACACCATTTATTAAACAGGGAATCCTTTCCCCATTGCTTGTTTTTGTCAGGTTTGTCAAAGATCAGATGGTTGTAGGTGTGTGGCATTGCCTCCAAGGCCTCTGATCTGTTCCATTGGTCTATATCTCTGCTTTGGTATCAGGACCATTCTGTTTTGATTATTGTAGCCTTGAAGTACAGTTTGAGGTCAGGTGGTGTAAGGCCTTCAGCTTTGTTCTTTTTGCTTAGGATTGTCTTGGTTACGTGGGCTCTCTTTTGGTTCCATACGAAGTTTAAAGTGGTTTTTTCCAGTTCTGTGAAGAAGGTCATTGGTAGTTTGATGGGGATAGCATTGAATCTATAACTTACTTTGGGCAGTATGGCCATTTTCACGATACTGATTCTTCCTAACCATGAACATGGAACGTTTTTCCATTTGTTTGTGTCCTCTCTTATTTCCTTGGGCAATGGTTTGTAGTTCCCCTTGAAGATGTCCTTTACATCCTTTGTTAGTTGTATTCCTAGGTATTTTATTCTCTTTGGAGCAATTGTGAATGGGAATTCGCTCATGATTTGACTCTTATTTGTGTATAGGAATGCTTGGGATTTGTACACACTGATTTTGTATCCTGAGACTTTGCTGAAGTTGTTTATCAGTAAGGAGACTTTGGGCTGAGACGATGGGGTCTTCTAAACATACAATCATGTCATCTGCAACTAGAGACAATTTTATGTCCTCCTTTCCTAATTGAATACCCTTTATTTCTTTCTCTTGCCTTATTGCTCTGGCTAGGACTTCTAATATTATATTGAATAGGAATGGTGAGAGGCAGCAACTTTGTCTAGTGCCAGATTTCAAAGGGAACGCTTCCAGTTCTTGCCCATTCAGTATCATATTGGCTGTGGGTCTGTCATAAATAGCTTTTATTATTTTGAGATACATTCCATTGATACCTAGTTTATTCAGAGTTTTTAGCATAAAGGGCTGTTGAATTTTGTCAAAGGCTTTCTCTGCATCTATTGAGACAATCATGTGGTTTTTGTCTTTGGTTCTGTTTATGTGGTGGGTTATGTTTATCGACTTGTTTATGTTGAACCAGCCTTGCATCCCTGTGATGAAGCCTACTTGATCATGATGGATAAGCTTTTTGATGTGCTGTTGCAATTGGTTTCCCAGTATTTTATTGAAGATTTTTGCATCTATGTTCATCATGGATATTGGCCTGAAGTTTTCTTTTTTTGTTGAGTCTCTGCCGGGTTTTGGTATCCGGATGACGTTGGTCTCATAAAATGATTTTTGTATTGTTTTGGAATAGTTTCAGAAGGAGTGGCACCAGCTCCTCTTTGTACGTCTGGTAGAATTTGGCTGTGAACCTGTCTGGACCTGGACTTCTTTTGATTATTAGGCTATTAATTGCTGCCTCAACTTCAGCCCTTATTATTGGTCTATTCATGGTTTCAACTTCTTCGTGGTTTAGTCTTGGGAGGGTGCAAGTGTCCAGGAATTTATCAATTTCTTCCTGATTTACTTATTTATGCACACAGAGTTGTTTGTAGTAACCTCTGATGGTAGTTTATATTTCTGTGGAATTGATAGTGATATCCCCTTTATCGTTTTTCATTTCATTTATTTGATTCTTCTCTCTTTTCTTTTTCACTAATCTGGCTAGCAGTCTATTTTGTTGATCTTTTCAAAAAACCAGCTTCTGGATTTACTGATTTTTTTGAAGGGTTTTTTGTATCTCTATCTCCTTCAGCTCTGCTCTGGTCTTAGTTATTACTTGTCTTCTGCTAGCTTTTGAGTTTATTTGATCTTACTCCTCTCTTTCAATTTTGACAACAGGGTGTCAATTTTAGATCTTTCCTCGTTTCTCATGTGGGCATTTACTGCTATAAATTTCCCTCTAGACACTGCTTTAAATGTGTCCCAGAGATTCTGGTACATTGTGTCTTCATTCTCGTTGGCTTTGAAGAACATCTTTATTTCTGCCTTCATTTCAATGTTTATCCAGCCGACATTAAGGAGACAGTTATTCAGTTTCCATGAAGCTGTGCGGTTCTGAGTTAGTTTCTTAATCCTGAGTTCTAATTTGATTGCACTGTGGTCTGAGGCTGTTTGTTATAATTTTTGTTCTTTTGCATTTGCTGAGGAGTGATTTACTTCCAATTTTGTGGTCAATTTTAGAGTAGGTGCAATGTGTTGCTGAGAAGAATGTATATTCTGTGGATTTAGGGTGGAGAGTCTGTATATGTCTACTAGGTCCTCTTGGTCCAGATCTGAGTTCAAGTCCTGGATATCCTTGTTAATTTTCTGTCTCATTGATGTAATATTGACAGTGGAGTGTTTAAGTCTCCCATTATTATTGTGTGGGAGTCTAAGTTTCTTTGTAGGTCATTAATAACTTGTTTTATGTATCTGGGTGCTCCTGTATTGGGTGCGTATATATTTAGGACTGTTAGCTCTTCTTGCTTCATTGATCCTTTTTTTTACCATTATGTAATGCTCTTCTTTGTCTCTTTTGATATCTGTTGGTTTAAAGTCCTTTTTATCCGAGACTAGGATTCCAACTCCTGCATTTTTTTGCTCTCCATTTGCTTGGTAAATCTTCCTCCATCTCTTTATTTTGAGCCTATCTTTGTCCTTGCATGTGAGATGGGTTTCCTGAATACGGCACAACGATGGGTCTTGACTTTTTATCCAATTTGCATCTGTGTCTTTTGATTGGGGCATTCAGTCTGTTTACATTTAAAGTTAATATTGTTATGTGTGAATTTGATCCTGCCATTTTGGTGCTAGCTGGTTGTTTTGCCCGTTAGTTGATGCACTTTCTTCATTGTGTTGATGGTCTTTGCCATTTGGTACATTTGGAGTGGCTGGTACTAATTGTTCCTTTCTACGTTTAGTGCTTCTTTCAGGAGCTCTTGTAAAACAGGCCTGGTGGTGATAAAATATCTCAGCAATTGCTTGTCAGTAAAGGGTTTTATTTCTCCTTCACTTATGAAGCTGTGTTTGGCTGGATATGAAATTCTAGGTTCAAAGTTTTCTTTAAGGAGATTGAATACTGGCCCCCACTCTCTTCTGGCTTTTAGGGTTTATGCCAGGAGATCTGCAGTGAGTCTGATGGGCTTCCCTTTGTGGGTAACTCAACCTTTCTCTCTGGCTGCCCTTGGCATTTTTTCCTTCGTTTCAACCCTGGTGAATCTGATGATTATTTGCTTTGGGGTTGCTCTTCTTGAGGAATATATTTGTGGTGTTCCTGTATTTCCTGGACTTGAATATTGGTCTGCCTTGCTAGTTTGGGGAAGTTCTTCTGGATAACATCCTGAAGTGTTTTCCAGTTTGGATTCATTCTCCCCATCACATTCAGGTACACCTAGCAAACCTAGATTAGGTCTTTTCACATAATCCCATATTTCTTGGAGGCTTTGTTCATTTCTTTTCACTCTTTTTTCTCTAATCTTGCCTTCTTGTTTTATTTAATTGACTTGATCTTTGACCTCTGATATCCTTTCTTCTGCTTGGTCGATTCAGCTATTGAAACTTGTGTATGCTTCATGAAGTTCTTGTGCTGTGTTTTTCAGCTCCATCAAGTCATTTATACTCTTCTCTAAGTTGTTTATTCTCGTTAGCATTTTATCTAACCTTTTTTCAAGGTTCTTAGTTTCTTTGCATTGGGTTAGTACATGTTCTTTTAGCTTAGAGAAGTTTGTTATTACCTACCTTCTGAAGCCTGATTCTGTCAATTCATCAGACTCATTCTCCATCCAGTTTTGTTCCCTTGCTGGTGAGGAGTTTTGATCCCTTGAAGGAGGAGAGGCATTCTTGTTTTTGGTGTTTTCATCCTTTTTGCACTGCTTTCTTCCCATCTTTGTGGACCTTTGAAGTTGGTGACTTTCGGATGCGGTCTCTGAGTGGACATCCTTTTTGATAATGTTGAAGCTGTTTCTGTTTTTTAGTCTTCCTTCTAACAGTCAGGTCCCTTTGCTGCAGGACTGCTGGAGGTCCACTCCAGGCTCTGCTTGCCTGGGAATCACCTGCGTGGGCTGCAGAACGGTAAGGGTTGCTGCCTGTTTTTCTTCTGGTATCTTTGTCCCAGAAGGGTACCCGCCAGATGTCAGCCAGAGCTCTCCTTTATGAGGTGCCTCTTTTGGATATACGGGGGTCGGGGAGCTGTTTGATCAGACAGTCTGTCCCTTATCAGAGCTCATGTGCTGTGTTGGGAGGTATGTTGTTCTGATCAGATCTGCTGGGCAGGTATGTTTAAGTCTGCTGCAGCGGAACTCATAACCGCCTCTTTTCCCAGGTGCTCTGTCCTGGGAAGGTGGGGCTTTATTTATAAATCCCTGATGTGCTGCTGCCTGTTTTCAGAGATGCCCTGCCCAGCAAGGAGGGAGTCTGGTCACAATGTGCCAGCAGAGGCGTTGCTGAGCTGCTGAGGGCTCTGCCCTGCTGCTATGTAAACTTCCTTGAGGTTTTGTTTACAGAGGTACAGTTAGGACTGCCTCGGTAATGGCATAGTGCCTCCGTAATGGTGGATTGCCTCAGTAGTGATGGACTGCCTCGGTAATGTTGGATGTCCTTCCCCTAACAGAACTCGAACATCTGGGGTCAAGCTCCAATTGCTGTGCTTGATGGCAAACTCTCAAGCTAGAGTGTTTCAGGTTGCTGGTCTTTGTGGGGGTGGGACTCACAGAGCCAGACCACCTGCTCCCTGCTTTCAGCCCCCTCTTTTTCAGCTGAATGGGCAGCTCTGTCTCCCAGGCGTTCCAGGTGCCAGTTGAAAAAGCCACCCAGCTTTGTGTGAGTTTCTGTGCCGAAACCCGCGGTGCTGACTGCCATGCTGTAAACTCGTGGCTTTTTGGCCTGGGAATCTCCTGGTCTGTGGGCAGTAAAAACTGCGGGAGAAGTGCAGTATCTGAACTGGAGTGCTGGAGTGGCTGGAAAAGCCTCAGATGGCCTCCGTTGGGTAGGGAGGGGGTGTCCTGTGGGGACTGCACTTCCCGGGTGAGGCAGCGCCTTGGCTTGACCTTCTTGGGCTACATCCACAGTGCAACCAGTCTCTTTGAGATGTACTTGGTACCTCATTAGAAAATGCAGAGATCACTCCCCCTCTGCGTAGCTCTTGCTGGTAATTGTAATCCAGAGCTGTTCCTATTTGGCCATCTTCTTTCCAGGTTCCACTTGTTTATCTCTTCTAAGAGTAGGGAACAAAGTTTGGTAGATTTATTTACAAGCTGTATATGAATGTGTCTACTTAATGGTTTATCTTTCATTTAGTCAATAACAGGACTTTTCCTGTGAACCTATCGTGTCCATGGAAAGCAGCTGAGTTAAATGCCGGGGGTGATGGTTCCCCTGGGAGATGATACGGATGGAGAAATAGTTCATACACAGCTCAGCAACCTTGAGGCAGCATCCGAGAAGGCACGGTCACGGGGCCTCTTTTCTTTTCTTTTTTTTTAAGACAGAGTCTCACTTTGTCATCCAGGCTGGAGTACAGCGATGTGATTTTGGCTCATTGCAAACTCTGCTTCCTAGGTTTAAGAGATTCTCCTGCTTCAGTCTCCCAAGCAGCTGGGATTACAGGCATGCACCACCACGCCTGCCTAATTTTAGTATGCTTAGTAGAGACTGGGTTTCATCATGTTGGCTAGGCCGGTTTTGAAGTCCTGATCTCAAAAGTGATCAGCCCATCTTGGCCTCCCAAAGTGCTGGGATTACAGGCACCTGCCACTGTGCCTGGCCCTATTTAAGATAATATTCTGCTACACAGAATATAACATTTGAGTCCGTGTTATGTGCATAGGACTACATAAATTATCTCATTTAATGTAACCATCTTCCTGACATAAAATACTATTTCTTCTTTTTACAGATGAGGAAACTGAGGTTTATAGAGTTAAATAATTTGGCCCAAGTCTCACATACAACAAATATCAGAGACCAGATCAAATACAATTGCCCAGACGCTAAAAACAAATGTTAAAGAGACTACATTTCTAGTTGGTTTATTATAGAGCCTTTAAAAAATTCCAAGACCTGACTGTAATAAACTATGTAACATCCTTTATATTTCTGACAAATACATAAACATAGAGGTTCAAAACATGCATGCTAAAGAAGTGCAAAGGATGAACCTAAATATTTCCACTTTCATTTACTTTGCCATGTTAATGTAAATGCACTGCCAAATGTGCCTTTCAGAAAGATGGAAAGCTTTTCTATTTCTGTCTGAAAACATACTGTATTTTGTGCTCTACGTAACTACGCGAATTAATTCATCTTTATAACAATCCATGAAATCAAGTAAATGCCTGAAAACCATAGATCTGATGAACAGTAAAAAAACAAACAACCCAATTAGAAAATGGCCAAAAAACCTGAAAAGCTCTACTACTAGAGGCTACAAAGATGGCGAATAAGCAAATGATGTCCAACAATGAGGTATCACTACACATCTATCAGAACGGCTAAAACAAAAAACAGCAACAACAGCATATACTGGTGAGATGCAGAGAAACTGGATCACTCATATTTTGCCGACAAGAATATAAAACGGTACAGTCACTGTGGAAAATAGCTTGACAGTTTCTTCAAATAACTAAACATGCAACTGCCACATGTGGCCTAGGAATTGCACTTTGGGGGATTCCCAGAGAAATAAAAACTTATGTTTACAAAAACCTGCTCACAAATATTTGCTGTAGCTTTATCTGTAATAGCTAAAAACTCAAAAGAACCCAGCTGTTATTCAACAAGTAAATGATTAAACAAACTGTGGTATATCCATAACATGAACTAGTATTCGACAATAAAAAGGAATGAACTACTGATACATATCACAATCTCCTGAGAATTACACTGAGTGGAAAAAGCCAATCCTAAGGGTTATGTACTACATAATTCCATTTATAAAAATTCTCGAAGTGACAAAATTACAAAAACAAAGAAAAGAGGCTGGATGCAGTGGCGGACGGATCACTTGAGGTCAGGAGTTTGAGATCAGCCTGGCCAAGATGATGAAACCCTGTTTCCACTAAAAATACAAAAATTAGTCAGACATGGTGGTACGTGCCTGTAGTCCCAGCTACTCAGGAAACTGAGCCAGGAGAATCATTTGAACCTGGGAGGCAGAGGTTGCAGTGAGCCGATCATGCCACTGCATTCCAGTCTATGTGACAGAGACTCTGTCCCCCCTCCAAAAAAAAAGGCTGGGTGTGGTGGCTCATGCCTGTAATCCCAGCACTTTGGGAAGTCAAAATAGGCAGATCACCTGAAGACAGGAGTTTGAGACCAGCCTGGCCAACATGGTGAAACCCTGTCTCTACTAAAAATACAAAATTTAGCTAGCCAGGCATGGTGGTGGGTACCTGTAATCCCAGCTATTCATGAGGCTGGTTGCAGTGAGCTGAGATCGCACCACTGCACTCCAGGCTGGGCAACGAGAGCAAGACTCCATCTCAAAAAAAATAAAAATTAAAATAAAAAGAGGAGGAAAGATTAGTGGTTGTCAGAGGTTAAGAAGCAGTTAGGGGCTACGTATGATAGGTGTAGCTATAAAAGGGCAACACAACACAATAATGGAAATTGTGGTAATATAAATGTTCAGCCCCTGACTGTACAGTGTGAACATCCTGGTTCTGATATTATACTATATAGTTTTGCAAGATAGTCAGCACTGGGAGAGAGGGCACAGAATCTCTGTATTCCTTCCTTCCTCCCTTTCTTTTTTTCTTTTTTAAAAGACAGGGTCTTGCTCTCTGTAGCCCAGGCTGGAGTGCACTGGCACGATCATGGCTCACTACAGCCTTGATCTCTTGGGCTCAAGCAATCCTCCTGTTTCAGTCTTCAAAGTAGCTGAGACTACAGGCATGTGCCACCGCACCCAGTTAATTCTTTTTTTTTTTTTTTTTTTTCCCAGAAGAAGTTTTGCTATTGTTGCCAAGGCTGGAGTACAATGCCATGATCTCAGCTCACTGCAACCTCTGCCTCCCAGGTTCAAGCAACTCTCCTGCCTCAGCCTCCTGAGTAGCTGGGATCACAGGCATGAGCCACGATGCCCGGTTAATTTTTGTATTTTTAGTAGTAACAGGGTTTCTCCATGTTGGTCATGCTAGTCTTGAACTCCCGACCTCACGTGATCTGCCCACCGTGGCCTCCCAAATGCTGGGATTACAAGCATGAGCCACCATGCCCAGCCACACCCAGCTAATTTCTTTATTTTTTGGTAGAGACAGGGCTTTGCCATGTTGCCCAGGCTGGTCTTGAACTCTTGAGCTCAAGAGATCCACCTACTTCAGCCTCTCAAAGTGCTGGGATTACAGGCGTGAGCCACTGCACTCGGCCCTCTGTATTATTTCTAATGCTACATGTGAATCTACAACTACCTCAAAATAGTAAGTTTAATTAAAAAAAAAAGCTCTATAGATCTTTAACACTGGAACCAAAGTTTTTATTTTTTTTAAAGAGAAAACTTAAAGAAGGAGGAGGAAAAAAAGCTCCATAGAGGCTGGGTGCCGTGGCTCACGCCTGTAATCCTAACAGTTTGGGAAGATAAGGCAGGTTGATCACATGAGGTCAGGAGTTGAGATCGGCCTGGCCAATGTGATGAAACCATGTTTCTATGATAAATACAATAATTAGCTGGGTGCGGTGGTGCATGATTGTAATCCCAGCTACTTGGGAAGCTGAGGCAGAAGAATCGCTTAAACCCAGGAAGCAGAGGTTTCAGTAAGCCAAGACTGCCACTGCACTCTAGCCTGGGAGACAAAAGCAAAACTCCATCTCAAAAAAATAAAAAAATTAGCCAGGTGTGATGGTGGGCACGTGAAACCTCACATACTTGAAAGGCTGAGGCAGGGAAATTGCTTGAACCCAAAGGCAGAGGTTGCAGGGAGCTGAGATTGCACCACTGCTGTACTCCAGCCCGGGCAATAGATTGAGACTTTTTTTTTTTTTTTTTAAAAACAAAAAAGGTCTAGAGAATGTGAGTGTTTTTCTTGTAATACTCACTTACCAAACACATACAAGTCAAACCAGTACATAGTACGTGTAAAGAATAAACTGCCAAATGATTCACTTCCTAACTTGTATAGAACTGATTACTTCAATACAAAAACTGCTAAAAAGACACAACAGTATTTGATGCATCCTAGGAAAAACTTGTATTTTACCAAATGATCAAGGCAGGCTCTAATGAATAACTTTATATAATGACTTACAACTTCATCTGCAAATCCACCAGCCAGGACAAGAGAATAAGCCCCATCATTACTTCGACCATGAATTCCACCAACATGAGGTCTGTGAACACCTGCTTCGCTCACCTATAAAACAAGTAAAGAGAGTCTCAAAGTACCTCTGAACAGTTAAGATACATTTACAAAATGCTTTCATATATATTATTGGTACCTAAAGACTCAAGAAGTGAGTCTCACAGAGTTCTATCTTTTGCTCTCTCATTTTACATCTCCTCAAATATATCCTTTAGGTTCTGAAAGTTGTACAACTGATTGGGTAGAATTCTGAGTTGCACAATAACTAGTAAATAATCATATTCTATCTACTGGAACTTCCAGCTCAACTCACCTACGAGAGAACTAGCAGCAGTATGTATAATTTCTCCCTTATTTCTAGTCTTGGATAGTGGCCCTGCTCCCTACCTAGTTTGCGAAGTCCAAAATGCAGGAGTTATTTTAGCCCCACTCTTCTCCCTTATTCCTTAAACCCTTTTGATCACAAGGATTGCTTCTTTTACCTTCTAAATTTCTCAAATCCATCTTCTTTTACTTCTACTGTTCAATCTTAGTTTGAGTCATGAATGTTTACAATAGATCCTGTTTTACTGCCTCTACTTTTGCTCTTTCAAATCCATACTAGGTATCACAAACTGGATAATTCTCTTAAAAAACAATTCTGCTTTGACTTTCAACTGCTTAATATGGCTCCTATCTATTTTTCCAAGCCTTATCTCCAGCTTCTCTTTCTAGGAACTTTTATGCCTGAGCCAAAACTACTCAATGTTACCCAAATGTGCTATCCATTTCTACTTTATTCATTTCTGCTTTTCTGCTTCAATGGCTGACTGCTTTTTCCTTTGTATCTTCATTCCTGACTCACTGAAACAAGTGTCACGTCTTTGTGAACTTCAAAATCCCTGAGAAAGGTGTTGTAGTTCATCTGTTTTTTACAGAATTGTTCTTTTTTTTTGGTAGACACAGAGGTCTCATTATGTTGCCCAGCAGTCTGGTCTAGAACTCCTGGGCTCAAGCGATCTTCCTGCCTCAGCCTCCAAGTTGGGATTATAGCTGTGAGCCACAATGTCCAGCCAATACAATTGTTCTTAGCAGAGTAAAGGAAGCTGAAATTCAAGTTTGCATAAGAGTTCGGCGTGCGAGGGGTAGGGAGAAGGCATTTAGAATCTTTTAGAAGCCAACAAGAAGCTGACAGCAACAGAACCTGGAAAGGTTTTGGCTGCTGAAACACCTCAGCAGAAGGGACTATTTGATTTCCCCACCTCACCAACCATAGCAAAAATAATCTGTTTCTCCTAAATCTTCTCCACTTTCTAAATAGCAAATCCATCTTACTAGTTGCTCAGGAAAACAATCTCATACTCATCTTAGACTACAGAAGGAGGCTGTTAAAGTTTAGAAAATAAGTATGTGACACAGGTGCAAAAAAAAGTAAGGTGATTAGAAATACACAGTGTATTTTTACTATATTTATAGTATTATATTCCATTTATATACAATATTTTATGTATTTATAGATCCAAAGTCATAATAACCTAAACTTTGAATACTGGTTCAACCAAAATTGTAATACAACTATTGCAAAGATGAGAGAACACAAGAGTATTAAACTAAGTATTTCATCTTCCACAGAAAGAAGTTAATGCAACTAAAAGAATAAAGTACTATAAACATGTTATTTATTAATAGAAATAAGAAGGTAGGGCTGGGCACAGTGGCTCACACCTATAATCCCAGCACTTTGAGAAGCTGAGGCACAAAGATCACTTGAACCCTAGGGATTCAAGACCAGCCTGAGCAACACTGTGAAACCCCAACTCTACAAGAATACACAAAAAGCAGCTGGGCCTGCAGTTCCAGGTACTCTGGTGGTTGAGACTAGAGGATGGCTTGAGCCCTGGAGGACTGTGATTACGACACTGCACCCCAGCCTACACAACTGAACAAGACCTTGTCTAAAATAAAGGCAGAAGAAGAAGGTAGGCCAAGAGCAGTGGTTCACACCTATAATCCCAGTGCTTTGGGAGGCCAAAGGTTGAGCACTGCTTTAGGCCAGGAGTCTTAGACTAGCCTGGGCAACAAACAAACAAACCAACAGTCAGGCATGATGGTACACATTTTTACATTTTTAGTCCTAGCTAGGTGGAATGATCACTTGAGCCCGGAAGTCTGAAGTTACAGTGAGCTGTAATTGCTACTGCACTCCAGCCTGGGTGATAGAGCAAGACCCTGTCTCTTAAAAAAAAGAAAAAAAAAAAAAAGGGTAGTAAGACGGTAAATCCATAGGAAACAACTAAAATTTTAAAGTGGCTGCCTCTGAAAAACAGAAAATGTGGATGAAAACTAGGGTGGGTTTTTCAAATATAAATTATTTACTCATATTTAATACATACATAGCTTTTTAAGCCATGGATATGTAATACAATTGATCCACAGGTCTTGCCAATTCAAGAGAGTAGAAAATATTTGGGGAAAAAAAGTAGACCGTGTGTCTGTACTGAGTATGTCCAGACTTTTTCTTGTCATGATTCCCCAAACAACATAGTGTAACAACTATTTACACAGCATTTACACTGTATTAGGTATTATAAGTAATCTAGGCATGACTTAAAGTCTACAAGAGGATGCACGTAGGTTATATGCAAATACTGCATCACTGTATAAAGGATTTTTTTGAGACAGAGGCTGTCTCCCAGGCTGGAGTGCAGTGGCATAATCTTGGTTCACTGTAGCCTCCACTTCTGGGTTCAAGCAATTCTCCTGCCTCTGCCACCTGAGTAGCTGGGATTTTAAGTGCTTGCTACCACGCCTGGCTGATTTTTGTATTTTTAGTAGAGACAGGTCTTACCATGTTGGCCAGACTGGTTTCAAACTCCTGGCCTCAAGTGATCCGCCTGCTGTGGCCTCCCAAAGTTCTGGGATTACAGATGTGCGCCACCACACAAGCCTGTATAAAGAATTTGAGCATCCAGAGACTCGGTGTCTGTGAGAGATCTTGGAACCAATGCCCCACAGATACCAAGGGACAAGTGTACATTACCTTATTTTTATAATTGTATTAAAGGTCTGAGCACCAGGGCCATTCAAGATAAAAACTAAAGCTGCTCTTAATGTTCAGAATCCTGGGTGTCTCTAATTAGAAACAGGAAATAATTTCATTCTTGGATTAGCTGGCACTTCCTCTGCCCAATGTCTTATCATTCATTCAGGATGATAAATTCCAAATAAAACACCTGAAATAAGCTTAGAGTTCAGCCACACTCAATGAGAATTTGCCACATGATTTCAAGTTTAATATTTCAAAAGTGAAATTTTTGGCAAAAAAAGTTGTTTAGAAAGCTTAACAATAATGGTTACTAATACCATTAACTATAACAAAACAATAACAACAGATAATGAAAATGCATAGCTAACACCCATTTCTGTGAGGTATGTTCCTTTGTTAACCCTCAGAAAGAATATACCCATCCTAAAGAAAATCTTTCATTTTAACAAATGAATGTCATGTGTTAGGTTCACTTACAATCAACAGACATTAACATTGCTATAATTTGATAGCCAATTTTCCCCTTTCAACTAAGCCAATGTTAAAACATACCTGAACTCTAAATCTCCAAGTTGATCCAACAGGAATACCAGGAATAGGTCCATAATGATTAGAAGGGACAATAGTACATTCTCTTGTACGACCAACACAAGCCATTCCCTAAAAGTCATAAAACAAACTGAGAAATCAGTTACATTAAATTTTAATGAAAACCCCTAATTCTCATGAGATGTGAATAGAAACCCAATTGTTTATGTAATTTAAATACCACTGATACTAACAAATAATGATATTGTTTAATTTTTTATACCATTACTAGTATTGATATTAAAACATTATATATTATAACTTGTTACTAGGAAGAAAAGGGGAATTTCTTCTTTACCCTGCCCCAGTCTCTCCGGCTTTCAGTACTAGCTGATGGCATCTTTGCTTTCTTTTTACTCATCTTGAGTCTTTCACCAGCCTTTACAACTTCACTGGAATCAGTTTTACAGGAAGGACAATACCTTTAAAAGAAAAAAGAACAAAGAAATTTTCTCAATACCGTATTTAGGTTAGTAACAGAATATTAGCTTTCCTACATTAGAACAAGTTTTAGGATGTATTATTTGGTATATGTTACAGAGCTTTAGCTGGCATTAAAATAGTAAACTTTTCAAAATATTTACATGGTTAGGCTGGCTATAAAAATATTCTTGTCATTCCTTTAGAGAACTTATTTTATTATAAATCCTCAAATTCAGTTCCAAATTCAGACAAAGCTATGAGATTCAAAATGATGCCATGAACTCTAATCACTAACTCTGAGAACGGAAACTTGAAGTTCCTGTCATTAAAACAAAAGTAGCTAGATCTTCCTAGAACATTCAACTGTGTAACAGACACGTCTCCCCATCTAAATTGATTATTAGAATTCCCAGAGAAAAATGGTAGTTTATATAACCAGTATGCAGGACTTCAAGGATGTTTGTTTATATTAACCTTATCGATAGCTCAATTTTAATTCCCTATGCTTACTTGTCCTTTAGCTTATTTGTAATTGATTAGCCTACTGTAACCTGTATTTCATAAACTGCCTGGAATCTTTTCTAAAAAGAAGGCATATGTCTACAAAATGAGATGAGGCTATTCTTATGTCACCAAGGAATGGAAGCTTTGGGAATACCCTAACAAAGATCTAATGACCACTGCCCAATTAATCTTAAATTTCTTTGCCCATACTTTCTATTTCACAATTACCTATTCCATGTAGCTTTTAGAGCAAAGAAGAGTATGCCCACAAGTCAATCCAATTATGAGATATTTTGTTGAGCACTATAGGAGAGAAAAATTTAAATAATTCAGTCCCTGATCTTGAGCAAATTATGTTTGAGAAGGCACTAAATACTATGAATTAAGTCCTTTCTAGTTGGGAAATCAGGAAGGCTTCCAAAAATAAAGTGTCCTAGAGAAAAGCTGTATTTTATCTGATGGGCTCATCTTTATAACTAGTTTTATTAAAGATTCTGTGATTTAAAGCAAGTATTATCTGTTTGATGAGAAAATTAGTGCAAAGATTAAATATCCAGACAACATGATTCGGAGAAGCAGAAAAGATTTAAGGTTAAGGAGTTCCAGGTGAAGTGAAAGACCTTGATATGAATGTAGAGCTATACTCTAGAGTAATATCAGATAGTCTTTGAATTATATCTTCCTAAAGTTGTCTCTGGGACTGATTCATTCTTTCAACAGGTTTGTTCAGAATCTCCTATGTGCAAGGCACTATTTTGGTGCTGGCGATAAATGTTTGTGATAAAAATGTTTGTACATAAGTAGTTAAGAAAAACCAGTACATACAAGCGAAGAATTTCAGAACGTGTTAAGTGGAAATAGATGAGGGCTATGTGGTAAGAGTGACTAAAAACAGTATGCTTCTTAGAGTAGATAAACCAAGAAAAGCATTCCTGGCAAAGAAACAGTTAAGTGCAAAGGTCCTGAAAAATAAAAAGAAATGGTATGTTTTGAGGAAGATAAAGGTGGGTATAGACCAAGGTTAGTAAGCAAATAGACTAGTGATAAGCAATGGAAGTTAGAGTAGACATGGGCCAGGTCATAAATGGTTAGGGCTTAGACTTTTATTCTAAGTGAAATAGGAGGACATCAGAAGGTTTCAAACAGACGAATGACCTAATTTAGGCCTTTTAAAGATTATTCTGCTGCAATGAAAGAAAGGAAGCAAAGACACTAGTTAGGTATCTATTACAGAAATTCAAGGAAGAGATGGCAGTTCGGGCTGGGAGGTGAGAATGGAGAAATATTATGAACTGTTAAAATCTACTGATGTAGATTTTACACGAAAAGAACGAAAGAAGAATCAAGGATTAGGTTTGGCTTTTTGGCATGAACAAATAGATAAAATGATTAATACTATTTACTGAGGACTCGGGGAAGAGCATGATTTTAGGGAGTTTGTGGAAATCAAGAACCCCATCTGGACTAATTTTGTGATGCTAACCAACTGCATATAGGAATATAAAATAAAACCCAGGGGAAATTAGATATGAAGATATAAATTCAGAACTATTAGCTTGATATTTAACATCTCATGATTGGACAGGATCATCTAGGGTGCAAGCATAAAGAGAAAATAAGTGGGCAGTGCTTTGTGGGGGAACTCTGAAATCTGGTAGGCGAAGGGAAATGTTAACAAGAGACTAAGAAGAAAAGGCTGGTGAAGTAGGTAGAAAAACAGCATCATGGCCGGGCACAGTGGCTCATGCCTATAATTTCAGCACTTTGGGAAGCCCAGGTAGGCGGATCACCTGAGCTCATGACCAGCCTGACTAACATGGAAAACCCTCCATCTCTACTAAAAGTTAGCTGGGCGTGGTGGCGCATGCCTGTAATCCCAGCTACTAGGGAGGCTGAGGCAGAAGAATCATTTGAACCTGGGGGGCAGAGGTTGTGTTTGCACCACTGCACCCCAGCCTGGGCAACAAGAGCGAAACTGTCTCAAAAAACAAAACAAACAAACAAACAAAAACCCACAGAAAGCCAAGATCTTAAGATCTCAAATCTATAAAACAGAGTAAGCAGCTGGGCAGTTGGGTAATGAGAATTGACCCTTAGTTTTATACATAAAATGTGTCTGTGAACCTGACATAAGCAGACACAGTAGAAGGAAAGCCAGACTGGAGTGCTGAAGTATGAATAGGAGAGGAAACGGAAACAATTAGTAGAGATAGCACTTGACAATCTTTGCCACAAACGAAGCAGAGGACGGGGTAGGCAGCTGGTGAGAGAAATGGGTTCAAGGAAGGTTAGTGTGTGTTTTGAAAATTAAAGAGATTCTAGAAGGCTAATGAGAATAATTTAGTAATGGCAACGTGGGAGAGGAATTAACTGAAGAGGTGAAGTTTCTGGAAAGACTACGGAACTGTGAGAGCAGGTGAAAGAGTTTGTATTTTAGAGAAGCAGAAATATGTCATCCATCGAACAAGAAAGGGAAAATACGAGACTTGAGAGGAAATAGTTATTACTGACGATAAGATTCAGAGTGATCATGTGAGGTAGTAGTAAGGGGTAAAAGAAGATATATTCTTTCCTCCTTTCTCTCACCTCCACAGCCTCTGTCATAATACAGCAACCACCTTCCCAACAGGTTGGGGAGAGATCAAAGCAACAATCTATTTTTTCATACCGATACCAATTACCCACTTGTGACATCAATTATTTCTGACTGTTATCCATCTTACTTAAAAACACACAATAGGCTGGGCGCGGTGGCTCACGCCTGTAATCCCAGCATTTTGGGAGGCCGAGGCGGGTGGATCACGAGGTCAAGAGATCGAGACCATACCGATCAACACGGTGAAACCCCGTCTCTACTAAAAATACAAAAAATTAGCTGGGCATGGTGGCGCATGCCTGTAATCCCAGCTACTCAGGAGGCTGAGGCAGGAGAATTGCTTGAACCCAGGAGGCGGAGGTTGCGGTGAGCCGAGATAGCACCATTGCACTCCAGCTTGGGTAACAAGAGCGAAACTCCGTCTCAAAAAAAAAACCAAACCAAAACAAAACAAACAAAAAAAACAAAACAAAAAAAAACACAATAGCAATATGACCCATAGTTTAAAAAGAAAAAACCTCCTTAACATGGTATTAAAAGGTTCAACTTTGGGCACATTTTCCCCAGTCTCTTTTCTAATCATTTCTCTTTGTAGTTATCGCTACTCCATAGGAGAGTAACAGATTTTGGCAAGTATAATTGCTGCCTTGTTCTATGTATCAATGTCATAGGATTAAACACAGTGATCCATATAAACCACTTTGTTAGTGTTTAGTAAATATTAAGTACTATTATAGAACATAACAAGAGTATCTAACATAGTTGGGGGTAGAGGACCATCCATAAAGGATTACCAGAGGAAGTCACGTTTAACTGAAAAGCTAAAGGATTAATATCATCTTCAAGTTAAGCAAAGAGGATAATGCTTCCAAGATGAAAATGTGTCAAGTGTGACAACCTGAAAAAGAACATCGCTTACTTAAGGAGTTGAAAGATATTGAATCTGGCTAGAGTGTAGAGTATTTGGAGAAATGAAAGAGGAAAATGGTAAGAGATACAGCTGAAGAAGAAACTAAATATTACACAGAGTCCTCCTGTAAGGCAACATAAACCTTCTGAAGCAACAAAGTAACACAATCAGATTTGCATTTTTGAATGAACACAGATTCTTATATCAGAGAAGGAACTGAAGGGATTAAAAAATGGAGCTAGAGATGGTTCAGAGATTGTTACAAGATATTTGTAATTGAACAGAGATATAAATGCTAAGTAACCACTGGTCACAACATTTTAAGCACTTTTATATTATGTACCTTTAAAAATCTACTTTAGGTGGTTCAAATACATATTTCATGTTTGGTTATTTACATAACAAGAACAACAACAATAAAAACCTGATAATCATACCAGTATTCCTCTTCTGGGACTTTATCCAAAGGTGGATTCAGGCAGTAAATATGATAAGCCACATTACATTCATCACATAGAAGCTGCATGTTGGGTTCATGTTTCCCACCACATACACGACAGGAACAAGAATGGCATTTCTTATCTGGGTCTCCACCACACAGGTCACATTCAGGGTCATTTCGCCCTATTAAGAAAAAAATTATAGCAAGCCTAGTCTTAAAACAATTTTTATATCTATGAACCTCATAAACAGCTGGTTTATTTTATTTGTTTGTCTGTTTGTTTTTTGAGATGGAGTCTCACTCTGTCACCCAGGCTGGAGTGCAATGGTGAGATCTCGGCTCACTGCAACCTCTGCCTCCTAGTTTCAAGTGATTCTCCTGCCTCAGCCTCTTGAGTAGCTGGAATTATAGATGACTGCCACCATACCCAGCTAATTTTTTTATTTTTAGTATAGACAGGGTTTCACCGTGTTGGCCAGGCTGGTCTCGAACTTCTGACCTCAGGTGATCTGTCCCCCTTGGCCTCCCAAAGTGCTGGGATTACAGGTATGAGCCACCGTGCCGGGCCAGCATACAGCTTTTCCAATGAGAAGAAAGGATCCAGAAAAAATAATCAAGTGCGAGGCTTTAAGAATAAATGCCAGGCTGAGCACGGTGGCTCACACCTGTAATCCCAGCACTTTGGAAGGCCAAGGTGGCTGGATCACGAGGTCAGGAGTTCAAGACCATGCTGGCCAATATGGTGAAACCCCACCTCTGCTAAAAATACAAAAATTAGCCAGGCATGGTGGTGTGCACCTGTAGTCCCAGCTACTCGGGAGGCTGAGGCAGGAGAATCACTTGAACCCGGGAGGTGGAGGATGCAGTGAGCTGAGATCGTACCACTGCACTCCAGCCTGGGTGACAGAAAAAGACTCAGTCTCCAAAAAAAAAAAAAAAAAAAAAATTGCCTCAGCCTTATCCTAGACTTATTGAGTCAGATTTTCAGGAATATGGCCCAGGCATATGCCAGTGAAAAATTTAATGGTCAGCAAACATGAGGATAGGGTATACTTTTGCCTTAAATTTCTATACATACATATACAGATCCACAGTTCCCCAAATGTGTACCAATATACCCAAGGGCAGTGTAGTGAAGTAATTGGGGCACCAGAGTATTATCTGAAAATTTCAAAGGAAATACACTTTTCTTTTGAGGCAGGGTCTCCCTCTATTGTACAGGCTGAAGTGCAGTGGCATGATCTTAGCTCACTGCAGCTTCAATCAATCTTGATCTTCCCACCTCAGCCTCCCAAGTAGCTGGGACCACAGGTGCGTACCACATGACTGGCATTTTTTTTTATCTTTTTGTGGAGATGGGACCTCACTATGTTGCCCAGGCTGGTCTCAAACTCCTGGGCTCAAGCTATCCTCCTGCCTTGGGCTCTCAAAGTGCTGGGATTACAGGTATGAGCCACTGCACCTGGCAGAAATACGATTTGTCTGACAGTTATTTGGACCCAACTACTTAATAAATGGAACTGTTAGGCATTTTTTTGGTCTATGAAAAACCTACTGAGACACTAATGGCTCAAAGAGCCAAGAAAGTCTGAGAAACTATGGGCAAGACCTTAAGTAGATACTTAATTCCATTCAGAGAGATACAATAGTTGGGCCTTTAACTACTATAAGACTAGGAACAACAAAACGTTCAGTGTTAATACAGATATGGAGAAATAGGTGAAAATGCAAATTGATTAACATTTAACAGGCCATTTTACAATACTCAGAAAAACATAACTTAGATTTTCAGTGTTAGAGTCTTATCGCATTTCTTATTACTCTTCTGTGGAGGCAGAGTGGCTTATTCAGTTGGTGGGTTTCAGCTATATATCTAGGTATCTAATCAAAAGTTTATAATCATGAGGGATTTGTTCTCACTCTCCCTGTCCACCCCAACCAATGAAATCAGTCCATCTCTCCTGCAGATCCAAACCTTTCCTTGAGGTGGCTGTATTAAGCTAGCTGGCAAGCCCATTGTGGTTCTCCTACAAGCTACTCTTTATCAGTAATTGAGGTTGCATTTCTAATTCAGTTAATTTTTTGTCTTGTCAGCTGGTTCACAACTCTGGCAAGAGGTACCCTTTATTAACCTCCTTCTAAATCCAGATACCCTTTGCCAAAGCATTCCCTTAATTTATGTATACAAAAAAGTTTTGTATGATTCATGTATACAAAAGTCTTATACCAATATTCATAAAACTGTTAACTTACTTGTTAATGAAAAGGGGAACAATTATATTTTATTAAAAAAAGGTAAATTTACAAGGGTAAAATATCCATGTATATTAAATTCAAAAATGAGGTGACAGAACCTATTTTTTAAACAATATTAATTGTATAAATACACAAAAAATTACACAGTCACAGGAAGATGTCTGGAATGACATACATTATTAAAAAGATTGCCTTCTGGGAGTTCAATACTGTTTGAATTTACATAATTGTGAGAAAATTCACCATATCAGAGCTAATCTAGCAATGTAAGAAAAATGGGAACAGTATCTGACAAGTGAGACAGGGAAGAAGCATTAAGGCTACTGATTTGGTACTAACTAATTGATCTCTGCTTATTCTTGCAAATTAATGAAAGATTACAATTTTGTTTCTCTTCCACTAAGGTGGCTATGACAACAAATAAGCAATGGAAATAGAACAGTCCCAAAATGTCAAAGGCATGTTTAGATCTTCTTGATTGGAGAGTGATCTGACCAGTGACAGTCTGCCTCGGAAATGGTTTTTTTACATACAAGTTCAACAGATAGCTTTATCAAGATTGGCCTTAGGCAGAAGAGAGAACAAATATATCCACATACACTGAGAGTGGGAGATGGTAGAGAAAGATGCCAGAAAAATCTAGTCATCTTGGTTTTGTATTGTGTTTTACTGAGAAATGATGAAGTCACATTAAGTAGGTTTGTCATGCCTTAAGGTTCTTAATTGAGATCCAGATACATTGAGCACTGTAGCATCAAAAAATGAAAATGACCGAGTCTGGTAATCTGGAAGTCTACTTACTAATTTGTCAAGTCTTGTCTTATTCTAACCTTATACAATTGTGGTAAAAAGAGGTTGGGCAGGGCCTTTTAGCCTTAAATACTTCTTTTCCAAAACATATTAAACATTGGCAAACGGCATAAAGTCAACAAACTATGCATCACAAAAAAACTTAGGAGGGAGCATGAGACACAATAATCTATTTCGAAATACAGCAATTAACTCTTCTTACTAGGCCGGGCTCGGTGGCTCATGACTGTAATCCCACTACTTTGGGAGACTGAGGTGGGTGGATCACCTGAGGTCAAGAGTTCAATATCAGTATGGCCAACATGGTGAAACCCCATCTCTACTAAAAATACAAAAACTAGCCAGGCATGGCAGCATGCGCCTGTAATCCCAGCTACTCGGGAGGCTGAGGCAGGAGAATTGCTTGAACTCGGGAGGCAGAGGTTGCAGTGAGCAGAGATCGTGCCACTGCACTTTAGCCTGGGCAACAAGAGCAAAACTGTCTCAAAACAGAAAACAAAAAACAAATCAAAAAACCCATAATGAATGAAAAGACCAAGAATCTAATCCTATCTCTGTTACCTTTTCTTGTTTGATAACAAGAAAAATCATAAAATGGAGAGATACAGCTGTATTCTAACCTTCTACTGTTTATATATGCGTCATTTATTACCTCCCAGAAATTCAAGGCTCAGTCAGCACTATAATTCTCAGGCTTTACTGGTGTAAAAATAAATCTCATTATTAAAAACTAAACTTGGATGGCTACAAAATTACAAAAACAGGCTTTTTCTGTTATAGACAGAATCTATTATAACATAGGAAACTGCAGGAAACCCATCAACAGAGAAAAGATAATGTGGTATATACATATACAATAAAATATTATTCTGCTATAAAAAATAGAATCCTTTCATTTAGAACATGGATGAAACTAGAGAACATTAAGTGAAAGAAGCCAAGTACAGAAGGACAAATGTGACATGTTCTCTCTTGTATGTGTGAGCCAAAAAAATTGATCTCGTGCAGGTAGAGAATACAATGATGGTTATCAGAGGCTGGGAAGGGATGTAGGGCAGGGGATAAAGAAGGGTTGGCTACAGGGTGCAAAATATATAGTTAGAAGGAATAAGGTTTAATATTTAGAAGCACAATAGGGGGACTACAGTTAACATTTACTGTATGTTTCAAAATCACTAAAAGAATAGATTTGGAACATTCCCAAAGCACAAAAAAAGTGTCAATGTTTGAGGTGACGAATATCCCAATTTCCCAGATTTGATCATTACACACTGTATGCCTGTATCAAAACATCACATATACCCCATAAGTATCTACAACTATTACATATCCATAAATATTTTTAAAATAAAAAAATAGCAATTAAATACCAAGATAATATATTTCTTTAAAAATAAGATTTTACCATTTGGGAAAAATTCATTAAAACAAAATTAATCTTAGAGCAAAACTGCTGTCTTGAAAATAAATTTGTATGGTCTACAGTTTTATACTTCCAAGTTATTCACTGACCGGTAAAAATAAAGTTCAATTATGTACAACACATGTAGTCTAAACCCAAAAGCAAAAATCCATACTTAAAAACTTTCCATCTGCAAATGAAAGAGGATGGGCTCCAGGTTTCTCAATCTTGAAGATTTCATCTACAGATATTATCTTGCAGTCATTTAATGTTCCTTCAGAACCTCTGTTTAAAAAAGAAAGAAAGGTTAACTTCTGCCAGCAAAATCTAAACTATATACAAATAATAGTAATTAGTCAGTTTAGAACCTCACTGTAATCTGCCTATTTATAAATTGAGATTAGAGCTATTCCAATCATTCTGAATTATTGTTTTCAATAGTAGGAAAAGTCCAATAGTGATTAGTTAACATTCAAAGTTAAGCGTAACTTTAGGGTAATATGAGGCAAAAAAAATACATACTTCATTAGATTATCTGGTAAGCAGTAGCTATCTTGTAAAGACTAGATAAAATGGTACTCGGTCTATTAAAATGCAAGATTTAAATATATTTCCTGTGCCATATTAAATCTGTGCAATATTAAACCTTTCTATCAAGAAATAAGGTAAGTTTTCTGTTTTGCCCTTTGGTAGAATTTTAACATTTTTTTATGTAAGCAATCTATTTCCATATACTTTTGTGAAATGTAATTACATGGGATAATTCTGTAGAACTTATTTAAAAATCTACAAAAAACAAATTTCCGATAAATATAATAAACTTCTGGACAAATATAAGATGCCCTTTTCATAAAGTCTGTATCGATACTAAATCATATTTGTCAGACGCAATTCATATTTGTTTGTATATACTTCTTCAAAGTTTCCTACTATGGCTATGGATTTGTACATTTCTCTATTTTATTTATTTATTTATTATTTATCGAGACAGAGTCTCGCTCTGTCGCCAGGCTGGAGTGCAGTGGTGCAATTTCAGTTCACCCAGTCTTATGAGAGGAGTCTCTACCTCCCATGTTGAGTCAATTTTCCTGCCTCAGCCTCCCAAGTAGCTGGGATTACAGACCTTCGCCACCGCATCCAGCTAATTTTTGTAATTTTTACTAGAGACATAGTTTCACCAGGTTGGACAGGCTGGTCTCGAACTCCTGACCTCAGGTGATCTGCCCGCCTCGGCCTCCCAGAGTGCTGCAGTTACAGGCATGAGCCACCACACCTGGCCTATTCCTCCTTCTAATCTGTTGGCTTCTCCTTTATATTTCTGATGTTATTAAGTACAGATTTAAGAAGCCTAAATCTTACTGAATGTTTATCTTTAGTAATGCATTCTCAATCAAAAGTCTGCTTTCTTTTGGTTAGCACTTGCCTGAAGACTTTTTCCATCCTTTTGCCTTTTCTTTAAATACTTTCAATGTCAAATATATATAAATGCAGAAATGGATAGCTTAACCAATAATCACATGCACATCCTTTGTGACCTTCAACAATAAGACAGAGGAACATCAACTACCATAGAGGCCCTCACAATGACAACTTCACGTCCTCCCAAGATTTACAGTTACCTTAATTTTTTTCATGTCGCTTGTCTACCTCCCTAAAACACAGTTTTGCCTATGTTTGAAGTCTCTAATCTATAAATTCACATGCCATCTCATTCCTCCTTGAAATATGTTAAGAATCTCAACCATTTGTTGAATAGTGTTTCTCAGTCTTGATTTTTGATCTTTGCATTCCCAAAGTATGGTTTAAAGTTTTTTCTGTCATTCATATTTCTTGTACATTGGTAGTTGATCTGAAGTCAAAAAACTTTAAAGTTTTATTAGAACTTAGTTATGCCAATTCATGTATGTATTATCTATGGCTGGTTTCATGCTGTATCATCAGAGTTGAGTAGTTGTGACAGACCATCTGGCCCCCAAACGTTAAACTATTTACTATTTGGCTCTTCATGGAAAAAAAATATTGCCAACTCCTGGGCTAAAGACTCAATCAGATTTAGGTTCATTTTCTTGGTAAGATAATTTCATAGGTCTATTTCCATCAGGAAGCACCTAGTTATTTGTCTCTTTTCCTCTCATGATGGCAGCTACTACATTAATTCATTGGAGATTAAAAATCGTGTTGATACTCCCATTCTATCATTCCCTTCTCATCTCATTTACTTGGCACAACAGTTCTATAGAGAAATTACCTCATTAACTAGTTGGTGACCCAGTGGTATAGTTCATATAACAAAGACAGATAAAATGCTTATTTAGCAATTTTAAAAATAAATCATTCTAGGTCAGGCTCGGTAGAAACAGAGTTTCACCATGTTGGCCAGGCTGGTGTAGTCCTAGCACTTTGGGAGGATGAGGCAGGTGATCACGAGGTCCAGTATGAGACCATCCTGGCCAACACAGTGAAAACCCCATCTCTACTAAAAATAAAAAAAAAATTAGCCAGGTATGGTGGCAGGCACCTGCAGTCCCAGCTACTGGGGAGGCTGGGGAAGGAGAACTGCTTCAACCAGGAGGTGGAGGTTGCGGTGAGCCGAGATCACACCACACTACACTCCAGCACGGGGAACAGAGCAAGACTCCCTATCAAAAAATAAATAAATAATTCTCTAACAACTTCTATTGTGACAAGTTTTTGTGTTACCAGGGACTCGTGGATTTAAATATATTTGATATGTCTCAACCCATTTTTTTTTTTAAATCAATGTTCAAATTGTCTCATGTTCGACCAGTAGGAACTTCTGGTTGACTCAAACCCTTCTGAGGAGAACTTAGCAGACTTCGTGGCATTCCTTATTTGCATGACAAGATATTCAAGGTTTATCTAGCACATTTTATGCCCCCAGCCAGGAGTTCCTTTCAATGGGAAAGTATTTCAAGACCATAGTTAGGTACTAGGAAAGCTTACTGCAATTGTTAGCAGGGTATAAGTTTTAAACATACACATTAATATACACACTCAAACACAAAACATCTCATAAGTTCAAACTAATGCTTTGTATTCAAATTCAGGGATAAAGGATATCTACTTTTAAAATAATTATGTATTTTTTTTCCTTTTTCCCCCAACCAGAAAATCCTGATTCTCAAGGATACCAAAATTAGAATATTACAAATATTCCTTTGCTTTATCTCACATTACATGCAAGACATTGTTGCCAGTTGTCCATTACTGAAAATAGTTTAATTTTCCCTTCCATGTTTTAGTTATAATATAGCTAACTGTGTCAGATAATAGAGCCAGTAGATACCACATTTTCTCCTTTATGTCCAGTATGTTCTGGTTATAAGTGTAGAAATATTTTAAACGTTTAGCACAACTCTTTATGTCAAATTATGTTCAGTCATCTTGATTGTTTGAACCTAGTTCTCCTGAAGACTCCTTAGGAAGGGTTCATGAGAACAATATACTATTCCTCCAGTTCTTGGAAGTTAATGACAGTTTGTCTATAGCTGTTATACTAAAGTCTCGTTTGGCTAGACTTAAAATCCTTGGCTCTCCTTTACCTGACTCATGCTTCTCTTTCTGGGATATTTTCCATGTAAGCATGTTATACTGTTCCTTATTTTCTCACTCTCTTCCAATTTCATACAGAATTTAACATTGATCCTTTCCTTTTGCTTATTTTCATAAGATAAACTTCCTGAACCCATTAAATGATCTAATTCCACTTCACCTTTTGCTAGTTCACAGCCATAGATCACACATTTCTTGCAGAGACAGTCAAAATTCTAGAGGCTAAAATTTAATGTGACAGAAGGCAAATCAGTGGTGGTCTGGGACCCAAGGGAACTTTTGGGGGTGATGAAAATGTTCTGTGTTTTAATTAGTAGTGATGTGTATATCTTGTCAATGTTCACTGTATTTAAGATACACTTACGGTAAGTACATATTACTGCATGTAAGTTATACCTCAAAAACAATTTTAAAAAGACAGTATGGAAGATTACTTTCTGAAATCTTCTGACTCTATTCTCCTCCCCTATTTCTAACAGGACCCCTTCTTCCTTTGTCCCTATTCTTCCTGTCCCACTGAGTTTGGATCCTACTTCTAACAGTTTCTTCTCAGTATGGATCTTTAGTCCTGAAATGGAGCTTTAGCTGACCATTTTAAAGAGTTTAAAGAGTACTCTAAACCCCTTCAGACCTCACCACAAACTGCTTGTACTTATTCATATTGGGGTGGGTCAGCAATCTGGGAGTAGCTTAGCTGGGTAGTTCTGGCTTAAGATCCTTCACAAGATTGCAGTTAAACCATTAGCTGGGGGTGCAGTCTCATCTAAAGGCTCTACTCAGGGAAAATAAAAAAGCTGCCCAAATAGCCTCATGACATGCAGCTGGCTTCCCTCAGAGGAAGTGATCCAAAAGAGCACCCAAAATGGAAGCTGGTATCTTTTTAAAACCTCATCTTGAAGTATAGCATCACTTATACCATATTCTGCTGGTCATAAAGAGTCGCCTTAGTAAAATATGGCTGAAAACGACATGAGGGTATTAGTAAGCAGGAATCACTGGGAGTTACCTTGAAAGATAGCTACCATAGCTGCTAATTTGAAATTAGTTTGCTGAGCTAATTCATCATTTGGAATTCTTGGACTCAACACACATTTCTGTTGAATAGCCACCGATACTACACGGGTCTTGAAGCTTTCCACTGTTTATCCCACCAGCTATTTTGGGGCTTAAAGGGATACCACATCATCCTGTTTTATTGTAGATGTTGTCCATGAGTTTTTGAGTTAGATAATTTAGTAATATTTTGCTCTATATTGCCAGGACATTTAAGGAGATTTTAAAAGTCATTGCTGTTGTCATCTTAGAATCCCAACCATGCTTCTCTTCAACTCTTGTGACTTTTTAAGGAGTCTTTCTTAAGAGTAACATATGGATGTTTTATTTTAATCGTTTATTGATCGTTGTCTTTAATTGAAATGCTTGACTCACACACAGTTAATATAATGGCTGATATAGCCGTGTGCTTCTGCCATTTTACAGTACGTTTTCTACTTCATCTTTTTTTTTTTTTGAGACGGAGTTTCGTTCTTGTTACCCAGGCTGGAGTGCAATGGCGCAATCTCGGCTCACCGCAACCTCCGCCTCCTGGGTTCAGGCAATTCTCCTGCCTCAGCCTCTAGAGTAGCTGGGATTACAGGCATGTGCCACCATGCCCAGCTAATTTTTTGTATTTTTAGTAGAGACGGGGTTTCACTATGTTGACCAGGATGGTCTCAATCTCTTGACCTCATGATCCACCCGCCTCGGCCTCCCCAAGTGCTGGGATTACAGGCATGAGCCACCACGCCCGGCCTTCATCTGCTTCTTTTAGTCACAACTGTCTTCTTTTGGATCAGTCTAATATTTACTTTTCCATTTTCAGTAGGTAAATTTGTTAAAAATCCTGTATTGATTTTTAGTAGTTACCCTAAAGACTGGGCTGTGCAAACCTGATATAATCTACTTTAAATTTTACTTTCACTACTTCCCTAGTGATTGATACCAGAGCCTCACAACTTAATTTACCAACCTCATCTTTTGCATTATTGTCACACATTTTTTCTATATGTTTTAAAGTTCACTATTTAAAAATAATAATTATTTATATTTACCAATACATTTACCTTTTCCCTGCTCTTAATTCTGTCCCATATTTCCATCTGGAATCTCCTTCCTTTCACTTAAATAACTTCCTTTATTATTTCTCTTAGTGCCTGTCTGTTGGTGGTAATTCTTTCAGGTTTTGTTTGATAACATCTTTATTTTGGCTTTGACAGGTGTTTTCATTAGAAATGTATTTTAAGTTGGGATTTATTTATTTATTTTTGAGACAGAGCCTTAGGATGGAGGGCAGTGGCATGATCTTGGCTCACCGCAACCTCCAGCTCCCAGGTTCCAGCCATTCTCCTGCCTCAGGCTCCGAGTAGCTGGGATTCAAGCCAAGCGCCACCACCCAGCTACTTTTGTATTTTTAGTAGAGACGGGGTTTCTCCATGTTGGTCAGGCTGGTCTCGAACTCACAACCTCAGGTGATCCGCCCACCTCGGCCTCCCCAAGTGCTGGGATTACAAGCGTGAGCCACCGCACCGGACCTTTTTTTTTTTTTTTTTTTTTCCGATATGGAGTCTTGCTCTGTCGCCCAGGCTTGTATATAGTGGCATGATCTCAGCTCACTGTAACCTCTACCTCCCAGGTTCAAGCAATTCTCCTGCTTCAGCCTCCCAAGTAGCTGGGATTACAGGCACCCGCCACCATGCTCAGCTAATTTTTTTTATTTTTAGTAAAGATAGGGTTTTGTCATGTTGGCCAGGCTAGTCCTGAACTCCTGAGCTCAAGTGATCTGCCTGCTTTGGCCTCCCAAAGTGCTGGGATTATAGGCGTGAGCCACTGTGCCTGGCCGGGAATTTCTTTAAATTAGTATTTTCACATGCCATTTCACTGTCTCCTAGCTTAAATTGCTTCTAATGAAAACCTGATCATCTTCCCTGTATTTTTATCTTTAGTTTTTAGCACTCTTATTTGTGATACGCCACTCTACATTTTCTTTATATCTATCCAGCTTAGAGTTAACAGAACTTCTTTGTAAATTCCAATTATCAGTAGAAATTCACATGTTTTCAGCATATTAACCACAATGAAAGTCTCTCTCATAACCTGAATTTTCAATATCACCTATGGGTCTATTCCTATCATTGGTCTTCCTTCTGTTTTCTGAATATGTGGCACCATCTTTTGGCAGAATAGCATTTTTGGCTCCAATATAGAGGGTGTATATAGAATGTTAAGAAGCTTCAGATATTATCTTATGTAAAGGAAAGTCCAATCTTCCTCCTGCTGGGGAGATACTGTGGTGCTTTAACATTTAATCAGTATCTATGCTGAGTCAAGGCTGGTTTAGTCTTGAAGTAAGATTTGGTCCACTTGTATGCCTTAGCCATCCAGTTTTCAAACTAAAAGACCCACATATTCTGTGGAGCCATTATACTAGTGACTCTAAACTTTAGAGTTTGCCTTCTAAGACTGCCGAAAATGCCACTTGTTACTTACACTTCCAACCTCCTGCCCAGCAAAAGTCCAGTATTCAACCAAAGTCAAAGGTAAAAGCAGGCCATATGCTCTAGATATCCCAAATAATCTGCCAAAAGCGCTGCTTTCTCTTTCCATCCTACTCCTAGCTGCTCTCAACTAGGTTTTGCACTGTATTCACAATTAGTAGATTTCCCCAGGGGCAAAACACAACTACAAAGCCAGCTGCCTTCTGAGATTCTTACCTTTTGAGAGTCATACTGGTAGTGCTTCTCTTTGACTCTCTGGTGCATTCAAAGAGATGATAAACTATTTGATCTGACTATTCTAGTTGTTTTAGCTAAGAGCACTTATCTACTGCCAGTTGTCCCACCCTACCTGGAAGCAGATGCTTTCCATGTACTACTTTAAGTGATTCAATAAATGTAACAAATTTAAGGCCAAGTCACTTTTTCACTTATTTACCAGTTTAGTTAAAGGCTTATCACATTCTTTATGCACAAAACTAAAAGTCATTGATCATAATAAAAACATGCATATAATCAATTCATTCTTTCAAGAAATATCACATTTCACTGAATCTAATAGGCTAGTAATTATAAAACAATTTATATGCTACTGAAAAATAAACTAGCCTGAAATCAGGCAGTCTAAGAACTCCCAAATAAAGCTGGGACACCAAATGGTAATCAGGAGCTACAAGACACAATATGTAATCTCAAGTAAGAAAAAAAGACTGTGATGAGGTATCTAAGGAAGACCTTCAAACAAAGCTTAGACACCAACCTGTTCTCACAGTTAAAGGGAGAAATAAACCACCTTGCAGATCAAGAAACAGTCTTGTTTCAATACTACCACTGGGTATAAGCATAAAAAAGCATCCTCCAAGAATTAAATGATAAGCTAGGATTCATTCTGGTTCAGAGGCCTGGATTCATGCTATATGTATGGTCTAAAAAGGTTCAAGCAGAGAGTTAAAGTTAAAGTTAAATGGCACTCCCAAGTGACTGGTAAAAGCAAACTCAAACCTTTGAAAGAATTCAAATTTAGTCAGCTCAACAGCAATTTTAAGATACATTTTTATTTCAGATATGTTAAAATATAAAAAACTGTTCTCTCAGAATCTATGAAATACTGTGTTTACTGTAAATCTATTATAACTAGTGCCTCGAAGAGGGCCTGGCACACAACAGCAAATAAAACAAAGCATTAACATTTCAGTGGTATGACAGACAGAACAATGGGCCCCAAAGAGGTCGTAATTCCAGGAACCTATAAATATGTTACCTCATATGGCAAATAGGACTTTGCACATAAAGAAAAATTTAAATGGGAAGATTACCCAGGTAGATCCAATATAATCACAGGAGAATGGGAGGCAGAGGAGAGAATATAAAGGACATGTATCCACAAAAGAATTGTCAGAGAGAAACAGCATTGTTGGCTTTGAAGGTGGAGAAAGCAGGTAACAAGCCAAGGCACGTGGGAGGCCTCTAAAATATGGAAAAGGCAAGAAAATGAATTTTTCCTTAGAGTCTACAAAAATGAACATATGCCTGCTGACAATGATTTTCCCCTAGTGAAATCCAAATCAATTTAACACTTCTAACCTCCAAAACTGCAATACGATTTACTGTTTAAACTTCTAAGTTTGTGGTAATGTGATATAACAGCAATAGGAAACTAATAGAAATGGTGTGGTAATAAAGAAAAAAACTCAGAGTAAGGGAGAATTCAAGTAGCTTATGTTTACTATGTATGTGATTTTACATAGGGTGATCAAGAAAGGTCAAAAGTATCTGAAGATACTTTTGAGCAGAGAACCAAAACAAGAGAAAGAGCAAGCCAAACCAGTAACATGTGAGATAGACAAGGCAGAGGGAACATCAAGTACAAAGGCCCCAAAGCAGGAGCATGTTTTATGATTGAGCAATACAAGAAGGCCAGCAGGGCTGAAGCACGGTGACCTCTGACTTATAACCTGATACGCTTATTAAGCATGTGTTCTTTAAGAACGGTATATTCAGTAGCAAGTACATCACTATAGAAATTTAAGTATGAAAAAAATTTAGTGAATAAAGCTTCATAAAAATGACAGTGAACTGAAAATGTATCTGTAGGTTTTGTGTGTGTGTGTGTGTGTGTGTGTGTGTATGTATTTTCTTTTTTTTAGACACAGTCTCACTCTGTCACCCAGGCCAGAAAGCAGTGGTGTGATCTTGGCTCACCGTAACCTCCGCCTCCCAGGTTCACTTGATTCTCCTGCCTCAGTCTACCAAGCAGTTGGAATTATAGGCGCCCGCCAGCACGCCCAGCTAATGTTTTTGCATTTTTAGTAGAGAGGGGGTTTTACCATGTTGCCCAGGCTGGTCTCGAATTCCTGACCTCAACTGATCTGCCCACCTCGGCCTGCCAAAGTGCTAGGATTACAGGCACGAGCCACCATGCTCGGCCTTTATCTGTAGTTTTAATAAGGTAAATTAATTTTCTTGCTATAGGATTCAAATGCTACTTACGAATATCTAAATCAGCATAACTTATCATGGTACTAAATATAATATATATTGCAACAGTAAGTGAACAAATTATTTTGAAAAATGTTTTTAAATTCCAAACTTGTTTTCAATTTTCTTCAAAGCTAAAATAAATAGAAAATGACAACATAAAAATAGAATTTAGTAAGTAGAATTAGACAGTTCAAGCATATACACTTTTTGGTACTCACAAATTAAAAACAGAAACAAGCATGAACTTTAACTCCAAGTTCCCTTATCAAATCTCCAAGGCAGATTAAAAATCATGTCCTCTATTTGCTTCTTCCTTTGCACCTTCAATATAATAGAGAGGATCAAAGCTGAAGGTTCGTTCTTTGTAAAAGTCTAACAAAACTGTAAACTTCTGGTGAGAATAGTGAAAAAGTCACAAACTAAATTCAGAAATAAAAAAGAACCTAACAGATTAGCACATTAAAAAGATGTAGTTACCAAATATATGACAACAGATTTTAAAATTTAGATGCAATGGATAAATTCCTAGAAAATTAAATTCTAGTTCAAGAAACAGAAAACATGAATAGTCCTCTGATCATTACAGAAACTGAATCAATCATAAAAAAACTTTTCCACAAAGAACACTCAGCCCCAGATGGCGTTACTGAGAAGTTCTACCAAACATTCAAGACAAGGACACAAAACAGAACAAGAAACTGGCAGCAACCCTCACTGTTCTGCAGCCACTGCAGGTGAGCCCCAGGAAAGCAAGGTCTGGAGTGGAACTCTAGCAGTCCTAGAGCAGACGGGTCTGACTGTTAGAAGGAAAACTAAGAAACAGAAAGAAATAACTTCATCATTAACAAACAGGACATCCACTCAGAGACCCCATCTGAAAGTCACCAACTACAAAGACTACAGGGAGATAAATCCACAAAGAGGGGAAGAAACCAGCGTAAAAAGGGTGAAAACACCTCTCCTCCTCCAAGGTATCACAACTCCTCACGAGCGATGGAACAAGACTGGATGGAAAATGAGTCTGATGAACTAACAGAAGCAGGCTTCGAAAGGTGGGTAATAAACTTCTCTGAGCTAAAAGAACATGTTCTAACCCAATGTAAAGAAACTAAGAATCTTGAAAAAAGTTAGACGAAATGCTAAATAGAATAAACATTTAGGATAGAGAAGAATAAAAATGAATTGATTGAGCTGAAAAACACAGCATGAGAACTTGGCAAAGCATACACAGGTTTCAATAGCCAAATTGACCAAGCAGAAGAAAGGGTATCAGAGGTCAAAAATCAACACAATGAAATAAAATGAGAAGGCAGATTACAGAAGAAAGAGTAAAAAGAAATGAACAAAGCCTCCAAGAAATATGGGATTACGCAAAAAGACCTAATCTACATTTGATAAGAGTACCTGAATGTGATGGAGAGAATCAATCCAAGCTGGAAAACACTCTTCGGGATATTATCCAGGAAAACTTCCCCAACCTAGCAAGGTAGGCCAATATTCAAGTCCAGGAAATACAGAGTACACCACAAAGATATTCCTCAAGAAGAGCAACCCCAAGGCACATAATTGTCAGATTAGCCAGGGTTGAAATGAAGGAGAAAATGGCTAAGGGCAGCCAGAGAGGAAGGTCGGGCTACCCACAAAGGGAAGCCCATCAGACTCACAGCAGATCTCTCAGCAGAAACCCTACACACCAGAAGAGAGTGGGGGCCAATATTCAACATCCTTAAAGAAAAGAACTTTCAACCTAGGATTTCATATCCAGCCAAACTAAGCTGCATAAGCAAAGGAGAAATAAAATCCTTTGCGAACAAGCAATTACTCAGAGATTTCAACACCACCAGGCCTGCTTTACAAGAGCTTCTGAAAGAAGCACTAAACACAGAAAGGATCAGTACCAGCCACTCCAAAAACATACCAAATGGTAAAGAGCATTGACACAATGAAGAAACTGCATCAAAAGACAAAACAGCCAGCTAGCATCAAAATGGCAGGATCAAATTCACACGTAACAATATTAACCTTAAATGTAAATGGGCGGCTAAATGCTCAAATCAAAAGACACAGACTGGCAAATTGGATAAAAAGTCAAAACCCATCATTGTGCTGTATCCAGGAAACCTATCTCACAGGCAAGGATACACATAGACTCAAAATAAGGGGACAGAGGAAGATTTACCAAGCAAATGGAGAGCAAAAAAAAGCAGGAGTTGGAACCCTAGTCTCTGATAAAATAGACTTTAAACCAACAAAGATCAAAAGAGACAAAGAAGAGCATTACATAATGGTAAAAGGATCAATGCAACAAGAGCTAACGATCCTAAATACATATGCACCCAATATAGGAGCACCCAGATACATAAAGCAAGTTCTTAACGACCTACAAAGAGACTTAGACTCCCACACAATAATAGTGGAGACTTCAACACGCCACTGTCAATATTTGACATATCAATGAGACAGAAAATTAACAAGGATATCCAGGACTTGAACTCAGACCTGGAACAAGCAAACCTAATAGACATTTACAGAACTCTCCACCACAAATCCACAGAAAATACATCCTTCTCAGCACCACATCACACCTAGTCTAAAACTGACCACATAATTGGAAGTAAATCACTCCTCAGCAAATGCAAAAGAATGGAAATCATAACAGTCTCTCAGACCACAGTGCAATCAAGTTAGAACTCAGAATTCAGAAACTATCTCAGAACCGCACAGCTTCATGGAAACTGAACAACTGGCTCTCGAATGTTGACTGGATAAACAATGAAATGGAGGCAGAAATAAAGATGTTCTTCGAAACCAAGGAGAACAAAGACACAACATACCAGAATCTCTGGGACACATTTAAAGCAGTGTCCAGAGGAGAACGTATAGCAATAAATGCCCGCATGAGAAGCAAGGAAAGATCTAAAATTGACACCCCATCTTCAAAATTGAAAGAGCTAGAGAAGCAAGAACAAAAAAACTCAAAACCTAGCAGAAGACAAAAAATAACTAGGATCAGAGCAGAACTCAAGGAGATAGAGACACAACAAAGCCATTAAATAATCAATAAATCCAGGAGTTGGTTTTTTGAAAAGATCCATAAAATAGACCACTAGCCAGATTAATAATAGAGAGAATAATCAAATAGATGCAATAAAAAATGATAAAGGGGATATCACCACAGATTCCAAAGAAATACAAACCACCATCAGAGATTACTACAAACAACTTTATGCACATAAACCAGTAAATCTGGAAGAAACAGATAAATTCCTGAACACTTGCATCCTCCCAAGCCTAAACCAGGAAGAAGTCGAAACCCTGAATAGACCAATAAAAAGGTCTGAGGTTGAGGCAGCAGTTAATAGCCTACCACCCAAACAAAGCCCAGGTCCAGATGGGTTCACAGCAGAATTCTACCAGACATACAAAGAGAAGCTGGCACCACTCCTTCTCAAACTATTCCAAACAATCCAAAAAGAGGGAATCCTTCCCAAATCATTTTATGAGACCAACATCATCCTGATACCAAAACCCAGAGGAGACTCAACAAAAAAAGAAAACTTCAGGCCAATATCCATGATGAACATAGATGCAAAAATCTTCAATAAAATACTGGCAAACCGACTGCAGCAGCACATCAAAAACCTTATCCATCGTGATCAAATAGGCTTCATCCCGGGGATGCAAGGTTGGTTCAACATACCTAAGTCTATACATGTAATTCACCACATAAACAGAACCAAACACAAAAACCACATGATTATCTCAATTGATGCAGAGAAGGCCTTTGACAAAATTCAACAGCCCTTTATGCTAAAAACTCTCAATAACCTCGGTATTGACGGAACATATCTCAAAATAATAAAAGCTATTTATGACAAACCCACAGCCAATATCATACTGAATGGGCAAAAACTGGAAGCATTCCCTTTGAAATCTGGCACTAGACAAGGATGCCCTCTCTCACCACTCCTACTCAATATAGTATTGGAAGTTCTAGCCAGAGCAATCAGGCAAGAAAAAGAAATAAAGTGTATTCAATTAGAAAAGGAAGAAGTCAAATTGTCTCTATTTGCAGATGATATGACTGTGTGTTCAGAAGATCCCATTGTCTCAGCCCAAAATCTCCTGAAACTGATAAGCAACTTTAGCAAAGTCTCAGGATATAAAATCAATGTGAAAAAATCACAAGCATTCCTATACACCAGTAACAGACTTAAAGAGAGCCAAATCAAGAACGAACTGCCATTCACAATTGCTACAAAGAGAATAAAATACCTAGGAATACAAATAACAAAGACTGTAAAGGACTTCAAGGAGAACTACAAAGCACTGCTCAAAGAAATAAGAGAGGACACAAACAAATGGAAAAACATTCCATGCTCATGGTTAGGAAGAATCAATACTGTGAAAATGGCCATACTGCCCAGTGTAATTTATAGACTCAATGCTATCCCCATCAAGCTACAAATGACCTTCTTCACAGAACTGGAAAAGAACCACCTTAAACCTCATATGGAACCAAAAGAAAGCCTGCATAGCCAAGTCAATTCTAAGTAAAAAGAACAAAGCTTGAGGCATCACACCACCTGACTTAAAACTATACTACAAGGCTACAGTAATCAAAACAGCATGGTACTGGTACCAAAACAGAGATATAGACCAATGGAACAGAACAGAGGCCTGGGAGGCAACACCACACATCTACAACCATCTCATCTATGACAAACCTGACAAAAACAATGGGGAAAGGATTCCCTGTTTAATAAATGGTGTTGGGAAAACTGGCTGGCAGCGTGCAGAAAGCAGAAACTGGACCCCTTCCCAACACCTTACACTAAAAGTAACTCCAGATGGATTAAAGACTTAAACAAGATCTAACACCATAAAAACCCTAGAAGAAAACCTGGGCAAAACCATCCAGGACATAGGCATAGGTAAGGACGTCATGACTAAAATACCAAAGGCATTGGCAACAAAAGCCAAAATAGACAAATGGGATCTAATTAAACCCCAGAGCTTCTGCACAGCAAAAGAAACAGTCATTAGAGTGAATCGGCAACTAACAGAATGGGAAAAAATTTCTGCAATCTACCCATCTCACAAAGGGCTAATACCCAGAATCTACAAAGAACTAAAACAGATTTACAAGAAAAAAACAAGCCCGTTCAAAGGTGGGCAAAGGCTATGAACAGACACTTTACAAAAGAAGACATATATGAGGCCAACACACACATGAAAAAATGCTCATTGTCACTGGTCATTAGAGGAATGCAAATCAAAACTACACTGAGATATCATCTCATGCCCATTACAATGGTGATCATTAAAAAATCTGGAGACAACAGATGCTGGAGAGGATGTGGAGAAATAGGAACACTTTTACACCGTTGGTGGGAGTGTAAATTAGTTCAACCATTGTGGAAGACAGTGTGGCAATTTCTCAAGGACCTAGAAATAGAAATTCCATTTGACCCAGCAATCCCATTACTGAGTATATATCCAAAGGATTACAAATCGTTCTATCATAAGGACACATGCACACGAATGTTCACTGCAGCACTGTTTACAATAGCAAAGACTTGGAACCAACCCAGATGCCCATCGATGATGCACTGGACAGGGAAAATGTGGCACGTATATACCATGGAATACTATGCAGCCATAAAAAACGATAAGTTCGTGTCCTTTGCAGGGATATGGATGAACCTGGAAACCATCATTCTCAGCAAACTGACACAAGAACAGAAAATCAAACACCGCATGTTCTCACTCATAGATGGGTGTCGAACAATGAGAACACATGGACACTGGGAGGGGAGCATCACACACTGGGGGTCTGTGGGGGGAAGTTGGGGAGGGACAGCAGGTGGTGGGGAGTTGGGGAGGGATAACATGGGGAGAAATGTCAAGATACTGGTGATGGGGAGGAAGGCAGCAAACCACATTGCCATGTATGTACCTACGCAACAATCTTCCATGTTCTTCACATGTACCCCTAAACCTAAAACACAATATATATTTAAAAAAAAAAAAAACTACTTGAAGAACAAGGCAGGATCATGTGCTCTGTAGTATTATCAAAGTGTGAAACTGTCATAAAGATACGTAAAAAAACAGATCCATGGTACAGAATAGAGACATCAAAAGGATTCATCAAATGTAAGATTCTTGATATGACAGAGGTGATACTGAAGATCAATGGGAGGAAAATGAGCTTTTCAATAAACAGTGCTAGGAAAAATGATTACTCATATGTATTCAGTTAAATTAGACCCTAACTTCACACCGTACACAAAAATCTACTCCAAGTCAACTAAAGACTAAAGAAAGGCAAAACCACAAAGCTTTAGAAGGTAGTAAGAGTACTTTTATGATCTCTGGGTAGGGAAGTTTCTAATGCAAGACATAGAAAGTACAATCATGAAGAAAAAAACTTTCTTGAATTTTGATAACCTCAACTGCATTAAAATTAAGAAAACTACTAATCAAACATCATAAGGAGAAAAAGACAAGCCACAGAATTAGGAAAGATATATTTGCCACATGTAAATGAAATGGTCTAGTCTCCACAATCATAACTCCTAAAAATGAATCAGACACATTATTTAATTAAGAGTGAAAAGTCACCAAATTGGAACCAGGTCCTCACAAAACATATATCCAACTTGTCAATAAAAATATGAAAAGGTTCTCAACCCCAACAGGAGTCAGAGAATTGCAAATCAAAGCCAAAATGAGATACTATTACATACCCAGCTGATTAGTGGAAACTGAAGTCTGAAAAAAGCATGGATGAGAACAGAGAAATAGAAACTCTCATACTGTCATAGAACTGTAATCTGGTACAGACACTTGGTTCTATCTACTAAAGTTGAAGATGCATGGGTTCTACAACCTAGTTATTTTAATTCTAGACATGATATACTCTACAGAACTAATGCATACAAGTGCCAGGATATAGGTATAGGTACAAGAAGGTAATGACAGCATTGTTTCTAAAAGCCCCAAACTGCCTATCAACAGCAGGATATATCTATACTTTCAACCTTTTATTTATCCATTCTTTCCAGTGAAAATAAAAGATTTCTAATAGTTAAATAAAACCTTCTATCCACAAGCCACACTGGCTCTTTTTTAGCTATTGTGTTCCTAATGTTTCTAGTAAAAACTTAAAATGATAAAGAAGAATACAGGACACTGTACTGTACTGTTGGGATAGCCATCACATAACCATTCTCTTTATCAAACCACTATTTGCCTATCCATAATTTCCACTCAAATTATGACACGGAGTAATTTTTTTTTGAGACGAAGTTTCGCTCTTGTTGCCCAGACTAGAGTGCAATGGCCCAATCTCAGCTCACTGCAACCTCTGCCTCCCAGGTTCAAGCAATTCTCCTGCCTCAGCCTCCCAAATAACTGAATTACAGGCATGCATCACGATACCCAGATAATTTTGTATTTTCCATAGAGACAAGTTCTACTAGTTGGTCAGACTGGTCTCGATCTCCTGACCTCTGGCGATCCACCCACCCTGGCCTCTCAAAGTGCTGGGATTACAGGCGTGGGCCACTTTCCCTGGCCCACTCAGTCTTAGTTACACTTATGAATGCCAGCGTGTTCCACTCTTTAACTATACCTCAGGATCACTTGGGAAAACTTTTTTTAATAGCAAGGTTTTTTAGCTCAATGTTATGTGTGCTGTTATCCTACTGTGTACATATGCTTTCCACTTCCAACACACAAGTAGGTTATAAGACTCCTAACATCCTAACATAGCCAATTTATTTAGGTGCTTTCTCATTCTTCATTTGTATCCAGATCAGAGTTTCAAGTTGTTTAGAAGTTTGTGACTGAGCTATACCCTTAGTCTAGCAATAGAATCACACTTTTGTTTGTAGGAAGTTCTGAAATCTGTTTTCTAAAATTTTAAGTTTTCAACACCTTGCACCATTTTTTTCTTTATCTCAGGAGTCAGTAAATTTTTTCCATGAATAGCCAGAAAGTAAATAGTTTTGACTTTGCAGGCTAGATGGTCTCAGTTGCAATTATTCAACAATACTGCTGAGCAATAAAATAGCCACAGATAATTAATAAATCAATGGGCATTGTCGTGTTCCAATGATACTTTACTTACAAAAATAGGCAGCTAGTGGGCTATAGCTTGCCTATCCTTGCTATAGATTTTTAACGATTGTTCCAAGATTTGTCATCTTGTATCACTAATTCAGTTAATTAGAACTTGACATGAATATTCATTTAGCTGCTTCTCTTATGTTTTTTAAAAAACTGTCAGGGTCATTCTAAAACCCTCAGAGCTCAACACAACAAATCTTCTAATAATTTACTCTAAAGAAAAGAAATGCACAAAAATGCATACACAAGGATGTTTATATAATTACTGATAATAAACTGGAAACCATTAACAGTGATTTTATTTATTAAGAAGTAAATCAGTGACTATCCAGCAAATTATTCAGAAGCAGCAGACACAGAAATAGGGTGACAGTATTTTCCAAAGCATAAAGAGATAACTCAAATAATGGCTAGTACTTTATCACTTGGGGGAACATGTGTAAGTATTTCTTAAAAAATTAATGATAGAAAGCTGGGTACAGTGGCTCATGCCCGTAATCCCAGCACTTTGAGAGGCCGAGGTGGGCGGATCACTTGAGGGCAGGAGTTCAAGACTAGCCTGGCCAACATGGTGAAACCCTGTTTCTACTAAAGTACAAATATTAGCTGGTTGTGGTGGCACACGCCTGTAATCCCAGCTACTTGGGAGGCTTAGGCAGGAGAATTGCATGAACCCAGGAGGCAGAGGTTGCAGTGAGCCAAGATCATGCCACTATTCTAGCCTGGGCCACAGAGCAAGACTCTGTCTCCAAAAAAAAAAAAAAAAAAAAAAAAAAAAATTAATGATAGAAATATCTGAGTGATTTGATTTAGGTAACTTTTTGCATATTGAATTTTCTTCATTAAGCTTAAATTCTGTAAGTTGAAAAATTACTAAGAAGGAAAATTTCTGCTAGTCTTCGAAGTCCAACAGACAGCTGGTTAGGTAGTTATCCACTGCTATTACATCAACACAGATCCTTATAGCAAACATAGTTTTTAAAATGCTTTTATGTATTATTTTGTTTGCTCTGTAAGAATCCTATGAGGTAAGAATTTCTGTAATAAAACATTTAGTTATTTCCAAGATTCTTCCAAATAATACCTCCAACCTTAGTAGAGTTGGAGATTTAAGCCATTCTTAACTTTTTTAAATTCTTAAGGATTTATAAAAATATTCTCCTTCAGTATGGAAATTTCCAGCGTTCATAGACTCCATCTTTCTTTTTTTTTACTAAGGGACATGTGCTTAATACCTAAAAATACATTCCTTGATTAATTCAGTAATTAAATGGCACACCAGTGAAGACAATCTTACCCCAGAAAAATTTTCACACGAAGTTCTTTTTTGGTCCTCGAGATTGTCTTCAATGTGGTAATTTCTGCATCAAACCAGAATCCTCTTTGTCCAGGACTTTCTACATTATAATTAACCATAACCACATCACCAACATTTAATTCATTCCATTTCAAAATGGTTCTAGCACGTGGTCTAAGATCCTTGACATTCATTTCTAGAGTACCGCTTTCTGGGTATCTGAGAAGAGAGAAAACCATAGAACATGGCTTATGATTACCAAACACAACTAAAGTTGTATGCAATGTACAGAAAAACCTAATTTGCTGAGTTAACTATCCAGGAGAAAAGTAATAGGTTGCAGTGTCCTTAAATAGCAGGTGTTATTTCACGCTGGCTTCCCACTTGTACTGTGATACCTACAGGGTAGTTTCTGTGAGTTTGAGCATGAACCCTTTCCCCATCCCCACTAGGCCTTGGAGATGTAGATCTCTTCATGGCTTGCAGGCTGTAAGGCAAGTAAGTGTTCAGCCCCTGTTCAAGAACCATAATCATCTACTTTGAGGGAGCTATATACTATTTTTCTATAGAACACACTATTTGTTACATACCTATTCAATCACATATTAGTGATATAATCTAGATATTCTGAATGAGAAATTGGATATTCGCAATGGCACTTACATGATATACACTCATGATTTGACTTCCCAGAGCAAAACAATTTTTGTTAAAGTCTTATTAAGAAATTCATTGCTAGCTGGGAAGGTAGGGGACTGGGGAAGGTGATAAAAACACAAACTCTTGCTCTACATTTTTTTTCAACCCAAGTTTTGTTTTGGTTTGAGACAATGTCTCACTCTGTCACTGAGGCTGGAGTATAGTGATGCGTAATAGCTCACTGTAGCCTCAAACTCCTGGGCTCAAGAAATCCTAGCACCAGAGGTGCCTAAGTAGCTGGTACTACAGGTACGCACAACCACACCCAGCCAATATGTTTAGTTTTTCTTTTGTACAAGCAGGATCTTACTATGTTGATGAGGCTGGTTTTGAACTCCTGGCCTCAAATAATCCTCCTACCATGGCCTCCCAAAGTACTGGGACTACAGACATAAGCCACCATATCTGGCTCCAAGTTTGCTTTTTTTTTTTTGAGATGGAGTCTCACTCTGTTGCCCAGGCTGCAGTGCAGTGGTGTGATCTTGGCTCACTGCAACCGCCACCTCTTAGGTTGAAGTGATTCTCCTGCCTCAGCCTCCTGAATAGCTGAGATTACAGGCATGTGCCAATAGGTGTGGCTAATTTTTCTATTTTTAGTAGAGATGGGTTTTCACCATGTTGGTCAGGCTGGTCTTGAAATCCTGACCTTGGTGATCTGCCCACCTTGGCCTCCCAAAGTGCTAAGACTACAGGAGTGAGCCACCACACCTGGCCTCAAGTTTAAGTTTTAATAGGACTACATGTTAGCCTGTTTCTGATCTTTGTAGAAGTTCATCAAATTCTGCCATTTGTATTACCTGTAAGAACATGAACCTAGCATGTTCCAACAGCCTCCATTTGCTCTGAAAGAGAAAGGTAAGATTCCAGTTTTTATATGTAGCCAGCTCTCTAGTAATATTTAAAAAAGAAAAAACCAAGAAATTTCAAACGTATCAAAAAGTAAAACCAAGTAAAAATTCTGGCAGTATCCTGGCTGTATGTATATTTCCTAATAGTAAGCATCACAAACAGAAACCTGACCTGAACCTAAAGCTTTATAAGGTTATCCAATTTTATGTATTTTTATTTATTGTTTCTAGAGATAGAGCCTCACTCTGTCACCCAGGCTGGCTTGCTTGCAGCCTAAGCCTCCCAGGCTCAAGCAATCCTCCTACCTCAGCCTCCCAAGAATCTGGGACTATAGGCACATGCCACCATGCCCAGCTAGTTTTTAAATTCTCTGTGGAGACAGGATCTCACTATGTTGCCCAGGTTGGTCTCAAAATCCTGGGCTCAAGCGATTTTCCCATCTTGACTTCCCAAAATGCTGGGATTACAGGCATAAGCAATCATGCTCAGCTGGGTTCTTCAATTTTAGGCCTAACTTCCTGATATCATGAGACCAAAGACATTAATAACAGTCCATACTGGCTTCTATAAAATTAAGACCTGCTGCTTTTATGTATTACTAAGTAGTAGAGGGACAAAGATATGAGTAACATCTGGTTCTTGCTCTTAAAAAGCTCAATCTATTTGAGGTAGGCCATACTGCTAAACCAGTGGTTCTCAAAGTATGGTCCTGGATCAGCAGCATCACCATCATCTGCGGATGTGCTGGAAATGCAAATTCTTGGGCTCCATCTCAGACCAAGTCAGACAGAAACTCTGGAAATGAGATCCAGCCATCTACATTTACAAATCCCCTCAGTGATTCAGATGCATGCTCAAGTTAAAAAACCCATTGTGCTATAGAAATGTAAGAATATTTATGATATTAAACATCATATCCTAGTGAGGCAGCATTAAAAAGGTAGAAACTAAAGGAAGAAAGTTTGAACCAGTACCCAATTAGTAGTGGCCTGCTCAAAATGAAAGTGGGCCTGAAGTTAGAAGCAGCTAGCCCTGGCTCTTCCAAATCAAACAAAGACTATGTAAGCCCAGGACTCTCTATACCTAACTCATTTAGATTAAATAGATATTAATCCTGTGTGGGATATTACAGTAGGTGATAGGGGCTGGGGGGGCAGTTTTAACCCTAAGAAAGGCCATTCTGTGTTCACATAGTTCTGACATAGGAAAGAAAGGTACTTGATACTCAAATCAAAGATAAGCTTTTGGAACTCATTCTATGCCTTAAGTCCATGAAGAATCCAACACACTCTTGTCATAACAGATCTAACACTTAGCCTAAATGCCCCTGCCAGCCTCAATCATCATCTTTTCTAATTCAAACCATTTTTAATGAATTTCCTTCAACTCACGTGACAAGGTTTTGGATCCCTTTCTCATCCTGGTGTCCTCACCCAAAAGATGTTCTATTTTCAGCCTGCCTACATTTAGATTCTCAATTTAGCTTCTCCCTCAATTTCCCATCAACCCCTCAACTTAGCTTCTGGCCACTGTGTATCCTTGGGAAAGTTAACCAACCTTTCAGATTATATTCCTAATCTGTAAAATGCACCTAATGGTAACTGTATCTCATATGGTGGTTTTGAGAACTAAAATGAGAAGTCTTTTAATGCACTTACAACAGTACATAATGGGGTAAGTAAATGTCAGTTAATGTTATTATTATGCAGATGTAATCTTAAAGAAGGAATCTGACAAGTACAAAATTACATCTAATTCTACTCTTCTCCATTTCAATCACACTTTTTAATGGTCAAATCTAAATTTAGAAGTCTGTAGCCCAACACCTGATATTTATACACTCAAGTTGTTTCACAATGGTTTGGTCAGAAAAATAACCAGCAGTTTTCTCAATCTACACAATGAGGTTAAACTAGATCTTTTAGTGCTTTTCTAATTCCATAGTTGTGAATTCATTTGCTGCCTTTTAAGGCCAAAGACAGAAAACTATTTTATTTTAGATGAGATTCCTTTCTCAGCTGTAATGTGAAAATTATTTTGACAACACATCATTCTGTATGTTTTTAAATATTGTAAAAAGCATATTTGAGTGGCAAAAAAAAAAAAAACCCACCTTAAATTAAATACCCAGAATGGAAATGTTTCGAACATAGTAGAGAACCTCAACTTTCAAAGTTTTAAAATTGTATATAAAGTTATGTTTATATGGAGACAGGACAAAATAAATCATTCCATAAACCATAGCAAGGAAATTTAAGCTACGACCACATGAAAACGAAATCTGTACAAATTAAGGAGAGAATTATGTAGTGAATTATATATATTCTATATATACTCATACATATACATAGTTAAGTCTGTAAGAGTTAAGTCATGAAAATGAAGCACATGTTTTTAAATTCTAACCAAGGAGATTAAAAAAAAAAAAAAAAAAACAGAAAAGGTACATAAAACTTCTCTTACAGTTGGGAACCTATCATGTGCTTAAATATTAGGTATAATATTCTCCTGGGCATCTTCATTTGCACATATTTTAACATATACAGTGATAACTCTAAAGCTCCACTCTCACCCAGACTTTTCAGATTCATATAACTAACTACACCTCCAAATGAGATGACCCAGAAGTACCTCAAATACAAAGCATCTAAAATGGAATCCCCCTACCCCATAATCTGCTGGTGCTCAGTATTCTCTAAGAAAAACCCTTCATGCTCTTAGAAGTGTAAGAGTTATCCCCAATTCCTCTTATATTGCCTTTAACCAGTTACTTAGTCCCACTTATGATAATCTGTTAATGACTATTTAATGTAACTCTATCTCCTTAGTTAAAATCTACCTTTCCCAGACTAGGCCCAACACATCTCGCTTATAAAATAGATCTATGTCTTTTTATGAAGTCTGACTACAATTTGTTGACAGGCTATAGGAAAATAGGTACTCTCATATATTGCTGATGAATACAAAGTGATATTTTCCCCACTTAGAGGGGAATCTGTCAATAACTAGAAACAATGTCTATATATTTACTTTACTTTCTGACCCAGGAATTCCACCTCTAGGACTGCATCCCAGACATAAATAAAATCCTGAAGAAAATATACACGGGGCTATTTATAGCTGCACTAATTGTAACAGTACTAAAAACAATCAAATGTCCATAACAGAAACTCTTAAGATAACATGATACAGTTACATAATAGAATATTGTGCTCCCATAAAAAAGAAATGAGAAACATATACTATGAAGTGATCTCCAAGATATATGAACTTAAAAATATAAGGTGCAAACAGTACATATAGTGTTCTATTTTCTGTCTAGTGTATATATGTATAAATACACATATATACATCTGTATAAGGGTATATGGCACATATATGTATGTATATACACATACACTTTTATTAAAACAGAAGTATAAACCAAACTAACAAATACTGTTACTTAAAAAATTAGCTAAGAAATAAGATAGAAGCAAACAGGATGGAAGCTCAATTTCTCTTAGTATACTTTGTTTTGAAGACTTAACTACAGAACTATGTAATGTGTCACATAATTATAAAACAATTAACAAAATGTGAGAAATCCCTAAAAACCAAAAGCAAAATGAACGAAACTACACAACTGGTAGTTTAACAACACCAAGAGAAACTATTACAAGTTATGTGAAAGCATAGTTCACTAGACAGCCCAAATGATATATCTCCTAAGGACAAAAAAGAAGTGACTTTTCAGTAGTCCTATTGTTTGCAATATTAGTATTGTTAGTATAAAAACTACCACAAGTAGGATAAGGCAAATCAGTGACATCATTAGGAACTGTGATTTTTCAGGGTAAAATAAATATAAAACCACAGAGGTTAGGTTATAACCCTTTCACTCTAAATTTATGTTCACCCCTAGTATACTTATTTCCTAGTTCTGTCAAATGACAAGACCTAGAAACATGATCAAACACATATCAATGAGCAGGACAGATTGTGTGCTTTAAATATCATTTCGAATTCAAAATAACTATTCCTAGACATGGCTGAACCCAGAGCTGGAACATTCTGTTATACCTGAACACAAAGAAACACTCAAAAACTATTAAGACAGTTTCAACTTGAAGGATCCTCCATAGGTCAAAGATGAGACAATCTGAGCACCAAAGTAACAACTGGGATAGGTTAAAGTAAGTGTTAAAATGCACTGGAAGTTCATAATACTTAAAAATAACAATCTCACTGATCAATCTTTGAAGGATTCTAGGGAATTACATTACAAGTAGGTAGCAAATTTTATGATGAGTATATCAGGCTGACAACATCTGAATCTTACCACAGAAAAGTATTATATGTCTCCTGATGCAATGCCATGCCCTAGGTTAAACAAAAACAAGTAGTCTTAACTAATAGAGTCTAAATCAAATCAAACTTTAGACGTGATTATTAGCTTCTCAGGAAACTAACACGTAACAGAAGAATGTCTTAAATACCACATCAGGGATGTGAGCAGTAATATCCAAAGAAAATTGTACAAGACAAATGACACAGTTTATTTAAATAAATAGAGGCGTAAAAGGGGAAGAAATCTGTAGATTGAGACTTAGCAACAAAATGCAATGGATGGAGTTTGTTTTTGATCCTTATTTGAACAACCTAGGTATATTTTTAAAAGACAATTAAGGAACTATGAACACTTATCTGATGGGTTATCTGATGTTAAGGAATCATTGGAAATTTTACGTGACGTTTGTTGTTATACTTTGTATGTCAGTTTCAAAGTTCATTCCCAGGTTCAATGATGTAGAAGAACTCACAGGACTCCTCCCACACAGCACAGCATGAAGCTCTACCAATGGATGATTTAATAAAGCCAAAACAACAACAACAAAACAAAAAACAACAACAAAAAGCAAAATCAGCAAAGGGAAAAGGCACATGAAGTGACCAGAGGAAACAGACACAGCTCTCTAAGAGTCATCTCCCAGGAGAGTTACACAGGACATGCTTAACGCCGCCAACAACCAACTGTGACAACATGTGTGAAATATTGTCTGCCAGGGCAGCTTATTAGTGTGTTCAAGGTAATTAGGGGCTGATAATAGGTACTGCCTAGCATATGCCAGAATTCCAGACTTCCAGAAGCAAGTGTTCAGCATAAACCATATCGTTTGCAAAAATAGTTCAAGCACAGTGAACTATTTTTAATCAGAAAATAATGGGAATGTTCCTGAAATCTTAGGTTCCCACAGGCAAGGGCCAACCCATATGAGCCGATCAATTTAGGGATAGCAGACTCAGATCTGATAACTCTTTTCTGCAAACTCTAAAAAGAATCATTTTAAGCCATTTTGTCAGTTGGATATTCTGGGAAACAGACAAGATGAAGGTAACACCTATGAAACACAGGAAAAGAAAGCGTAACTAGGCAGTAAAAGCCCTTAGACCATGATGCTGGTCTATCACTCTGAAAGAAGAAAGGGGCAGGAAAACCCTGAGTGTGGTTCAACTCTGACAACATCTTTGCCAACCTAATGGTAAGCTCAGGTGTGACATTAACATTGGGTAGAAAGTGCCAAATCCTAGAAGCTCTGCCACACTTGGTCACTGGCTGAGGGAGGCCAAGAAAGAGCATAGCTTTGCCTCAAACACTGTGGCAGAGTTAGAGCTATAGTTGAAAGTGATCAGCTAACTGCACTACTTGCAGCTGGTCAGTGATGGTCTGTTTTGTTTTGTTTCTGAGATGGAGTCTCGCTCTGCCACCCAGGCTGGAGTGCAGTGGCGCGATCTTGGCTCACCACAACCTCTGCCTCCTGTGCTTAGGCGATTCTCCTGCCTCAGCCTCCCAAGTAGCTAGGATTATAGGTGTATGCCATCATGCCCAGCTAATTTTTGTATTTTTAGTAGAGACAGCGTTTCACCATGTTGCTCAGGCTGGTCTCAAACTCCTGACTTCATGATCCACCTGACTTGGCCTCCCAAAGTGCTGGGATTACAGGCATGAGCCACTGTGCCCAGCCATAAAAGTCTTTCTTAAGGGGAGATCACAGTTTCTAAGGCTACATATGAGGCCATTTGCAACAGAAATAATGTAAGGTTCAGGAATTGCTTCAAAATAATACAGTGATGCTCAAGGGTGCTGGTAAAGATAAAACAAAATTGGCTGTGAGTTGAAAATGATTGAAGCAAGGTGATGGGTTCATCATACAGTTGTTCTGCAATATTTAAAGATTTCTGTAATACATACAAATACTATGCAAGTGAAAATCCAACCACGGGCTAAACACAAAAGGCTCTTCCTGGTTTTTGAAGTTTTTCCCTACGTGTATAAATTTTAAAAGGTAACATTCAAGGCTTACAATGAAGATAAGTAGTCTGTCTACTGCCACAGCCCACCACATTCCTAACTCCTGTTACTCAAGAGGCGAACACTTTATCTTATTTACTCCAAATTTTCAAACAGCATGCTTTGTATTTTTTGTTGTTAAACTGTTACTCTTAACATCCACCAAATATATTTCTCTGTCCAATTTCAATTGTAGGCTTTCCGCCTGGGTCCATAGCTATCATGCTAGGATCTCCTTCCATCACCTCCTTTGTTGATTCCTATTTCCTGGAGAGCATGCCTTCTTGTTTTAAACATTACGCAGGGTTAAAAGTAGTTAAAATGCTCTTTAATACAAATTAACCAATCCTCTTATTCTTAGTTCTATTCCACATGCCTTCCTCCTAAGTACCTAGTGAATTCAAGGCCTGAGCCTTCCTGAGGTTCTCCAAAACCAATTTGCTTGCTTTGCTTGCTTCTTGTTCGTTGGCTTTTTGTCCATAGGTTTCAGTTTTCTCTGGCCTGCTATAGAACCACTGCTCTGTATAATTAATGGTCACCGTGGTACCTGTTTGAAAAGTATCCTAGGCTGGGCATGGTGACTCAGGCCTGTAATCCCACGACTTTGGGAGGCCAAGGCAGGTTAATCACCTGAGGTAAGGAGTTCGAGACCAGCCTGGCCAACATGGTGAAACCCCGTGTCTATTAAAAATACAAACATTAGCCAGATGTGGTGGTGGGTGCCTATAATCCCAGCTACTCGGGAGGCTGAGGCAGAAGAATCGCTTGAACCCAGAAGTGGGAGGTTATAGTGAGCTGAGATTGTGCCATAGCACTGCAGCCTGGGCTACAAGAGCAAGACCTAGTGGTAGGGGGCAAGGGTAGGGGAGACGGATGGATGGAAGGAAGGAAGGAAGGAAGGAAGGAAGGAAGGAAGGAAGGAAGGAGCGAGCAAAAGAGAGAAAGCAAAAGAGCAAGCAGATTATTCCTGGGCCTTACCCAAGGACCACAAAATGAGGGGGCAAGGAGAGAGGGTTCCCTCAGGAATCTGTTTCTTAAACACCTTACACAAGTTAAAATGCAGTGTTTCTGACCATCTTGGAGAAACACAAATGTAAAGGGATGATATATAGGTTTGAAGACGTCAGATCTACTGCTATCTGTGAAGTCCTTTTTCTAAGTACTAAGTGATCTTTTAACAATGAGCAATAAGAAAGTCACCCCATACATATTTAACTTCTTCCTCTTTCCTTTTGATTACCATCCACTCAGGACCCTACAAGTCATACATAGAGGAAATACTCTAAGTCTTTGGTAAATACGCCCGTAACAACCAAGAAGCAATAGAGCAGACAGGCTATTGTACCAGGGTTCTGAAATTAAATGTCTTATTATAGTTCCCTATACTCAAGATTGACAAGACACTTAATTCAAGAAAAATCTACTCTTTCTCCCCTCAAAACCTAGAAATCATTACATTTGACACTGTTAAAAACATTTTTGGGGCTCTTTTAGAAAAAGATCACTACATCAATATACTCAAGAAAATCAGTTTTGTTACTTTTTAGAAAAACTACTTTCATCTAAAAATACCACCTGATTTTATTCAGAATTGGCTCACTGACTTCTATTTGCAGTAGCCATAATCAAGGCTACTCAAAATCATGTACCACAGGCTGAGAATAGCTCCAGAAATCTTAAAGAATGCTGGGAACAATGACCACATATTTTAGGACGTTTGCCAGATAAGTTTTTAATTACAGCCTTCCCTGAGTCACCCACAAAGTGGGTGATGTTGTAACATTTCATTTGATTTCAATCCCATGGTAAAGCCGTAACACTGTATTAAAAGCGGCAGTTGAACCTATTTGGTTTAAGCAACCCTTTTAATACTAAAGAGTATGTGTTCTCCCCACAGAGAAGTACATACAGGTGTTTATTGGCAAGTAAAGAACCTCCCTGGTTTATAGTATCTGTTCCTGACTAGAGGAGATAAACACAAATATTTAAGTTATGTAAACAAACTGATATGCTATAGACAGATGGTGTTTTACAACAGTTTTTTTTTAAAAGCATGCTTCTCCTAAAATGAGAGGTAGTATGGCAGAGCAGTTGCAAGCATGTGCTTTTTGGAGTCTGCCTACTACCTATTAGCTCTCTAACACTAGACAAGTTACTTCTTTAAACCTCAGTTATTCTTCCCACTTTACACATAAGAAAATATCTACTTCACTGAGTTTTTATGAGGATTACATAAGAAAATCCAGGTAAATTATTTGTATACTGCTTGGCACACAGTGTTATTTTATTAAGAGAATTATTGGATTAAGCTACTTTAATTTGGTCTTCACTATGAAAAGGCTCTAGGCAATCATTTGCCCATGGTTAAAGATTGCAACTTACCTAGCCACAGGTAACCGTTCATTCTTTTTTTTTTTTGAGACGGAGTTTCACTCGTTACCCAGGCTGGAGCGCAATGGCGCGATCTCGGCTCACCGCAACCTCCGTCTCCTGGGTTCAAGCAATTCTCCTGCCTCAGCCTCCCGAGTAGCTGGGACTACAGGCGTGCGCCACCATGCCCAGCTAATTTTTGTATTTGTAGTAGAGATGGGTTTTCACCATGTTGACCAGGATGGTCTTGATCTCTTGACCTCATGATCCACCGGCCTCCCAAAGTGCTGGAATTACAGGCGTGAGCCACCGCGCCCGGCCCAACTGTTCATTCTTAAGATGCAATACTGACATACTAACTTTCTTAAGAATTTTCCTTCTTTACATACACATTTTGTTGTTTAAACTACTAGGTGTTTTCTAGCTTGCTTTTATTCTTACAGAAATCAGCTAAAGTTATAAGCCAAGACCTCTAAATTAGATAACTAAGTTTAATAAAGCAAGGAAAAGCAAGTCACTAACAACAATAGTTTCCTTATACTTATCTTTTGAATTGACCTCTAAGACTAATGGTGCATGTTAAATCCTTGGTTGTAAGAGGATAAAGAGAACAGGTGGTAGTGTGGTAACTATGGTTTAAAAATTAAAGCCTAGACCACAGCATTACGAACTTCATGCCATGCCAGTCACAGTGGCTGAAGGCCTGTACTCCCAGCACTTTTGGGAGGTCAAGGTGGAAGGATCGCTTGCGCCTAGAGTTTGAGACCAGCCTGGGCAACAAAGTGAGACGCCATCGCTTAAAAAAAAAATAAAAAATTAGCTGAGCGCAATGGTGTGCACCTGTGGTCCAAGCTACATTAGAGGCTGAGACAGGAGGATCACTTCAGCCCAGGAAGTCGAGGCTGCAGTAAGCCATGTTTGTGCCACTGCATTTCCACCTGGGTGATGGAGACCCTGTCTCCAAAAAAAAAAAGAAAAAACGCTTTATGCCAATGTTTAGAGAACTTTTGAACTGACTGAAAATTTACAGGTTGATTATTCTGTGCTGACCAGGGACTGAGCTGCTTCATCCACTGATAACATTTCAAGGAAACAGCACTTTACAATCAGGAAAGAATGTGACATCTAGTTTAAAAGGACTGACTGCCGGTGGTGGCTCACACCTGTAATCCCAGCACTCTAGGAGGCCGAGGTGGGCAGATCACTTGAGGTCAGGAGTTCAAGACCAGCCTGCCAAACATGGTGAAACCCCATCTCTACTAAAAATGCCAAAATTAGCCAGACATGGTGGCAGGCACCTGTAATCTCAGCTACTAGGGAGGCTGAGGCATGAGAATCGCTTGAACCTGGAAGGTAGAGGTTGCAGTGAACCAAGATCGTGCCACTGCATTCCAGCTTGGGCAACAGAGCGAGAAAAACCTTAGATCTGAGAATGGTCAACTATTATATAGCACATCCCACATTCAAGAATTTACCAGACAAATTCCCCCATAAATACATTATGCACATTACTTTCTATGCAAAATTCATATGGGTAAAGACTGTATAGTCGAGAAATGGTCCCTCATTTAAAGTCACCAATAGATCATTTAGCTTGAATGAAATATAATTTTAGAAAAGACTTTGAGTTCCAATATTTTGTCAATAGGGAAACAAAATGGAAAAAAGAAAAAAAACAAGCTACAAACCACCTAGACATACTAAAATGAGAATTAATGTGGCCAGGCATGGTGGCTCATGCCTGTAATCCCAGCACTTTGGGAGGCTGAGGCGGGCAAATCACCAAGTCAGGAGTTTGAGACCAATCTGGCCAATCTGGTGAAATCACATCTCTACTAAAAGATACAAAAAAATTAACTGGGTGTGGTGAAACATGCCTGTAATCCCAGCTGTTAGGGAGGCTGAGGCAAGAGAATTGCTTGAACCCGGGAGGCAGAGGTTACAGTGAACAGAGATCACGCCATTGTACTCCAGGTTGCGCGACAGGGCGAAACTCCGTCTCGGAAAAAAAAAAAGAATGCGTATCATTTTTGGCCTTTAAAATATATTTAAACTGTCATATGTCAACTCCTTTCCCCCATACTGCCATTTAGCAGCAGTTGCCTGATAGTAATGGATAAGGCTAGGCCAAAAGGAATAATGATTTGTTCTCAAACTTGAGTGTGCATCAGAGTCATCCAAAGGACTTATTAAAACAGATTGCTGAGCCACCACCAGAGAATGATTCCTCATATGTCTGGAGTGAGCCCAAGAATTTGTATTTCTTTTGTTTTTAGAGTTTTTCTTTTTTTTTTTTTTTTGGTAGAGACAGTGTCTCACTATGTCACCCAAGCTGGAGTGCAAGGCACAATATTCGCTCACTGCAACCTCCACCTCCTGGGCTCAAGTCATCCTCCCACTTCAGCCTCCTGAGTAGCTGGGACTACAGGTGCACATCATCATAGCTGGCTTTTTATTTTTTATTTTTTTTTGTAGAGACGAGGTTTTGCCATGTTGCCTAGGCTGGTCTTGAACTCCTGGGCTCAAGTAATCTGCCTGCCATGGCCTCCCAAAGTGCTAGGGTTACAGGTATGAGCCACTGCACAGGCCAAGAATTTGCATTTCTAACACGTGACTCTGATGCTCCTGGCCAAGCACTACACTTTCAGAATCAGTGGACAAACGCAGTGGTTCTCAACCATGGCTAGACATTAGAATCACAGGGAATTATTATCACAGGGAATGATTAGAAGAATCATTAGAACTTCTGAAGACATCAATGCCAGGGAGAAGGAAGGGGGAACCCTCAGAAGGATTATACTAGAAATTCTATGGGAAGAGGTCCCATACACTGATCATTTTGAAAACTTTGAAAACTTAGACAATGTGTGCCAGGGTTGAGGACCACTAGTATAAGCAATTCAAATGAATCTAAACCAAATCCACTGAGAGCAGATGCTTCTTAATATAAAAGCAAGACAAAGATTTTAGCATTTGTTTGCTCATAAAGCAGCCAAATGATGAATACAGATAAAATCTGGCCGGATAGCCTAAGTGGATGACACACCCATGGTTTAACTCAATAGAAACTGCATGTATGCTTTTTGCTTTAAATCCCAGGCAAAGTCTAAAGCAAGTCTTTAGGTCATACTTGCTACTAAATGTTTATATAAAATGGTTCACCTCTGAAGGCAATATACAAGTAGGCTATTACAATTATATGTATCATGTCTGTGCTGAATCACAATATTGCATATAGGTGAACTCTTAGGTTCTGGAGTCAGACAATTTAATAGATGTGACCCTTAGCTAATTATATAATTAACCCTTGGTTTCCTCATACGAGAGTTAATGTAACTAACATTATAGTCACACTAAAGATTATGCAACATCTGCATAAGGAGTTATGCTGAGTCTTATAAGACAACAATCTCTAAAACATCATAAGCTATGCCACAGATATTATTAAAAACACTAAGGAAATGATTGCCCTTCAACACCACTACTTCCCTCAGTCAACATCCTGACTCTTCATCAATAGCTTCAGGGTCTCCACTTGCAATACGGCTGTCAATTTTGTGAATTTAGACATTTAGGGCCCTTAAAAAGCTTAAATCTTAACTTTTAGTATCTTAACTACAGAGAGGATAATTGATAGGAATAAGCAATATTGAGGAAGCTATAAAACTGAATAGTACACTTAGTAAAATGAAATACTGACGACTTAATGATTTATAATTGCCTCTATTATCTTGACATCTTGCTTACTTTTAAGTCCTCCTCCCTTTTCTTTTTTCCCTGCCTTGACCTCCCAAAGTCCATTTCTGTTCTGTTCAAAATATCACTAGAAACAAGAGTTTTCATTCAGAAGTACAGTCTCTCTCCAGTAGTCAGGGTCTGAGTAAGGAGAGGTAGTTCTCGTTGTCAAGTTGTATATGCCCACTAAAGGAGTGCTTTTAAAAATGACTTAAGAATTCCTTGGAATCTAAATCTCCAGAGTGTAAATTCAGTAATTCTACTGCCAAAGTTCTCCCTGAGTACTGATTAGGTTGAGTTCTACTAAAACAAGGGTAAGGAAAGATAAGTGACACAGAAGAGCAATCCAGAAAAAAACCTACAAATATCCATCTACTTTGTACATAATGTGAACCCCATGTTTGCTTCACACTATCTGCATAGAGCTGTGAACCACAAAGTTGACAGTTTAATGTAGGCCTTAAGGCAGACAAACTATCGAATATTCACAAGAAACCTTCAATAATTCAGGAAGGGCATGGGGGTTCACACCTGTAATCCCAAAACTTTGGGACATGGAGGCAGGTGGATCACTTGAGGTCAAGAGTTCAAGACCAGCCTGGCCAACGTAGCGAAACTCTGTCTCTACTAAAAACACAAAAATTAGCCAGTCGGGGTGGTGCATGTCTGTGTCTCAGGAGGCTGAGACAGGAAAATCATTTGAACCCAGGAGACAGAAATTGCAGTGAGTCAAGATCATGCCACTGCACTCCAGACTGGGCCATAGAGCAAGGCTCTGTCTCAAACAAAGAAAAACCAATTCAGCCTATGTTCACCAAGAAATCCATAAAAAAGGAACATTTACAAGCAACTAGTAAAACTCAAATTTTAAAACATTTCAAATTTAATATAACCTGCTTTTCATGAACTTAGTTTATATCTATAATTTTTAGAAGAAAAATGGAGACAAATTAAGAAACAAATTATTTCAGTTATATTTGATAATTACGTCTTCTACCCTATCTTAAGGTTTTTTGGTTTTGTTTTTGAAACTTCTCTACCTAATAAGAAACATCATAAATCTGTAATGTCTATCATTCCTCATAGACTAAAAATTGTTTTTAACTCTGCTCTGACTGGAGTAAGAGTTGAAAATTCAAGGGAATATCTATCTTGGCCTAATTCAGCAAGCAATTTTGTTTTAAAGAAGGTTCATTTCAAAAACTGATAATTAATCTGGTCTAGTATCTATCAGATATGTAGATTACTATAAAAAATAGAATTTAAACATCTGCATTTTGACTGACAAACATTGCATATCCCAAAAGAATTACAGAAGCAAGTTTCTCTTATCTTGTGTACATCTCCCCGCTTTTGCTAAATGACATCTTGTTCAAACTACACTGTTGCACTCAGAGGTTTGGAGATAAACTGTGCACAGGTTTGCCAAATAATGCTTATCACTCTAGGAGAAAAATGAAAAACTAGTTATTTGAGAGAAATGCCATAAAGCCATAAATGCAATGTGATGGTAATCTGTAAGTACTTAAAGCCTATTTAGTTGAAGCAAAAAAATTTAACTTTGAGACACACTGGCTTAGAGGTAAAAATGATATGCTAAGGTTAGAGGTCATCTAATGCAATTACTAACTTTATAAATTCTCTTTGCAATGCATCATCTCCAATAAGTCTTCCAGTCTATGGTTGAAAATAGCCAATGCTAGTTTACTGGCTACATCTCAAGGCCGACCATTCTCTATCTTCAGAGAGATTTGACTGGTAGGAAGTTTAGGGTATCCTGAAACTTCCCTTCTAAGTTATACAGAACTTCCTCTTAAAAGAGCTTTTAAAATATGGAAACTGTCATAATCTAAGTCTTTCAAGCTAAGTATTTAGTTCTTTCAGCTACTCTTCACCATAGTTTTACATTTTGAATCCTACTCTGAGCATGCACCAGGTCCTGCTGGTACTATTTTTAAGGCATGGGAGCTAGAAGACAAATTTATACTCTGGTATGGAAAATTACAAACATTCTAGGATTCTGAACTGATGCTTGATAAGAATTTGGTAGCATATTTTCCACACATATTAATGTATCACTTGAATAGTGACTTAAGCTCATTTGGTGTGTTTAATACATACTAAATCTGTCCCAACAGTAACTTTTGGTTGGGTGCGGTGGCTCACACCTGTAATCTCAGCACTTTGGGAGGCCGAGGCGGGCGGATCACCTGAGATCAGGAGTTCGAGACCAGCCTGACCAACATGTTTCGAAACCCCGTCTCTACTAAAAAATATACAAAATTAGCTAGGCATGGTGACACGTGCCTGTAATCCCAGCTCTAGGGAGGCTGAGGCAGGAGAATCACTTTAACCCAGAAGGCAGAGGTTGCGGTGAGCCAAGATGGTGCCATTGCACTCCAGCCTGGGTAATAAGAGTCAAACTCCAACTTAATCAATCAGTCAATCAATCTGTCCCAACAGTAACTTTTGTACTACACTTCTTTTTAAATGGGTAAAGACAACAGTTTACTGTCAGAATCTAAGCCCTCAAGGCAAGTTCTTAATATCACTCCCATCCTAACATTTTAAAACCTATTTTGGGCAGGGCGTGGTGGCTCAGGCCTGTAATCCCAGCACTTTGGGAGGCCAAGGTAGGTGAATTACTTGAGGTTAGGAGTTCAAGACCAGCCTGGCCAACACAGTGAAACCCTGTTTCTGCTAAAGAATGTAATAATTAGCCAGGCGTGAACCTCTAGTCCCAGCTACTCGGGAGGCTGAGGCAGAAGAATAGCTGGAACCTGAAAGGTGGAGGTTGCAGTGAGCTGGGACTGTACCATAGCACTCCAGCCTGGGTGACAGAGAGAGACTCCATCTCTAAATAAATCAATCAATCCTATTTTCTAGAGGAAGTGGGATTAGGGAGTGACTGCTAATCAATATGAGATTTCTTTTTCGGGAGGATATTCTAAAATTAGTTTGTGGTGATATGTCAGGTAAACTGTACATGAACTATCTCAATAAAAAGCTGTTTAAAAAAATATTTTGCACTGGGCATAGTGGCTCACGCCTTTAATCCCAGCACTTTGGAAGGTTGAGGTGGGAGGATTACTTGAGCTCAGGAGTTCAACACCAGCCTGGGCAATATAGTGAGACCACATCTCTACAAAAAAATTAGCTGGCCGGGCGTGCTGGCTCATGTCTGTAATCCCAGCACTTTGGAAGGCTGAGGTGGGCAGATCATCTGAGATCAGGAGTTTGAGACTAGCCTGGCCAACATGGTAAAACCCCATTTCTACTAAAAATACAAAAATTAGCCGGGCATGGTGGTACACGCCTATAATGCTAGCTACTCGGGAGGCTGAGGCAGGAGACTAGCTAGAACCCAGGAGGTGGAGGTTGCAGTGAGCTGAGACTGCACCACTGTACACCACCCTAAGGGACAGAGTGAGACTCCATCCCCCCCGCCCTCCCCCAAAAAAACCCTTAGCCAAGCATGGCAATACATATGCCTGTATTCTCAGCTACTTGGGAGGCTAAGGTGAGAGGATCGCTTAAATTCAGGAGGCAGAGAATGTAGTGAGTCACCATCACATCACTGTATTCCAGCATGTGCAGCAAAGTGAGACCCTGACCCCATCCCCACTACAACATATACATATAGATGTCACTCAAATGGCTGTTATGCTACATATTATAAAACACACTTTACAAAATACTGTTAAAATACCTATCAAAAAACCTAATAGAGGCTGGGTACAGTGGCTCTCACCCCTATAATCCCACCACTTTGAGAGGCCAATGGGGGCAGATTACTTGAGGTCAGAAGTTTGAGACCAGCCTGGACAACATGGTGAAACACTGTCTCTACTAAAAATACAAAAATTAACCAGGCATGGCGACATGTGCCTGTAATCCCAGCTACTTGGGAGGCTAAGGCAGGATAATCAGTTGAACCCAGGAGGTTGAGGTTGCAGTGAGGCAAGATCACACCATCGCACTCCAGCTTGGGCAACAAAGAGAGACTCTGTGTTAAAAAAAAAAAAAAAAAACCTAACAGAGAAAAAGACAAGCAGAAACTCATACACCCTAAATTAAGCCAAATATTATGATACTGAAAAATAAACCACGTAAGAACCAGAGATAATCAAGAGCTAAAAGGCCCTTATTAAAGTACAACCACCAAAAACAAAAAGTAACAGACTGAACATGACCACTAAAGGTTTTCTTCAGAACGATTTTTCAAAATTATCTTGAAATAGAAGGCTTTGTTTCTACAAATGAAAACATGAATAAAGTCCTCAATAGTCTGAGCACTTACTCATCATACTGGATATGGTAAATAATGTCTTCATCAGCAGCAACAGAGTCTGAATTAGACGTAGAGGGTACACTGTCCAATTTATTTGTGTTCTCTTTGGATTTATGATTTATATTTCCATTAGTCCTTTTACAAGAACTGCGATTCTTCAGTGGAGTTTTGCCACGTGACCGTCCATCAGAAGCTCTAGTAACACTATGTATGTGTGCTTCAAACCAAGCACCAAGGCCGACATCTCTGGCATCCACCAATTCATTTACCTAAAAAAAGTTTAAAATCAGTTAATGAAGCTTAATTTTGTCTATTGCTTCAAAAACCTCAATATAACTCAAGTTATTTGTGGGTTATTATGGTAAACAATATTTTCAGCCTACTCATGTTTAAAGTGATTACTAAGATTAAATCAAGACTATTCTTTCTGGAGTGTGCTATCCTAAATCTATTTACTGATATAAAAACTAACTTTCTTCCTAATTTCCTTCAATGAAATAGATGTTTTCTTTAACTACTCCTTACTGATATATACACTAGACTTTTGAAAATATAATTCTTATGTACCTAAGAGTCATTCTTGCAAGTCATCCAGTAAGAATGACACTAACGAAAAGCCAGGACTTTAAACTATTATGACTATTAATCTGTTCCATTCATTTTTTCATAATCTTCAAGGTAACTTAGTCAGTCCAACCAGAAAACAGTAAAGTATTAAACAGAAAACAAAACTTGAAAATGAGAGAATTATGCACAATAAAAAAATAAGAGTCTAATGACCCATTTACACAAAATGGTGAAGTTCCATCACTTGTTAGTAATTCAGTAGGCAAATATGTGTATCTACTATCTCAAAGAACAAAGATGAAATATAAAAATGAACAGGACTGTAATACACCAAATGTAGTCAAGTCTAGTGTCTGATCCAGAACTAACCTATGCAATCTGACAAAAGGAAAGAGTATTATCAGAGAATTAAGAGTTATAAAATGGAAGGTTAAAAAAAAAATCCTGTCCTCTTAAACACTGTTTAAAAGATCAGGCCACGCGCAGTGGCTCACACTGTAATCCCAGCACTTTGGGAGGCTAAGGCAGGTGGATCACTTGAGGTCAGGAGTTCGAGACCAGCCTGGCCAACATGGTGAAACCCTGTCTCTACTAAAAATACAAAAACTAGCTGGGCATGATGGAGCATGCTTATAATCCCAGCTATTCAGAAAGCTGAAGCAGTAGAATCACTTGAACCCGGGAGGTGGAGGTTACGGTGAGTTAAGGGCCAGAGCCCTTTCAGGACAATAACCAAGAGAAATTCCTTCAACTCTGTTTAAGCCCGTAGAAAGGAAAAAATGAAATCAACACAAGATCACTATTTCATCAAGCAATCTTCTCCTTGAGGATAGAAGAGACCACTTAAAGTTTCTAACATAATTCTGACAGATGGTAAACCCTGTGGGAGAAGTATATACTAAAAGTTAAATATCAATATGCCAGATATTATGCAAGAGTCCTTACTCAGGTATGTCTAATCCTAACAAGTCTAATTCCTATTTTACAAAATAAGGAAAGAAAGGCTCTGAGAAATTAACATGCTTTAGGTTTAAGCTAATGAAATATAAGGTCAGGATTTGAAGACATCCTTGACTTTAAAGCTTATGTTCTTGCCATTATACCATGAACCTTAATATAAATGGCAAGACAGGTATACAGGAATTTCAAAGGTAAATGAGGATCTTAGAAATAAGTTACTGCAATAAAGAAAGGGTTCAAACCACAAACTGAGAGAAGGTAGAAAGAATACAGACAAAACAATAAGTATCAACTGTCACTACCAGAAGAGGTACATTTGACCAAAGACAGTATATGCAATGAACACGGTAGCAATGAAATAGCTTGAAATACTTAGGTTTAATATTACACAAGAATGAAGAGTTAGGTTTAATATTACACAAGAATGAAGAGTTTAGGAAAAAAGAAAAGCCTAAGAGCCAACCAGCCTAGGTATTACCAAGAATCAGAGATGGAGCATGTTATACATTACATAAATTAATTCATATATTAAACAAACATAAGCTCATTTCTCCCACAGTACTCACGGACAAATTAAAAACATTTAGTCTCTTGTAGACAATACAGTAAAAATGAAAATAATCAATGTTAAGGTCCGTCATACTTAGGATAATAAACTGAGGTTACTAATCTGTCACAGCCAATCAAAATGTAAGTTTCATATATTACTATAAAAATACTGCTGTAAGGCTGGCCATGGTGGCTCATGCCTGTAATCCCAGCACTTTGGGAGGCTGAGGTGGATGGATCACAAGGTCAGGAGTACAAGACCATCCTGGCCAATAAGGTGAAACCCAGTCTCTACTAAAAATACAAAAATTAGCTGGGCGTAGTGGTGGGCACCTGTAGTCCCAGCTGCTCGGGAGGCTGAGGCAGAGGAATTGCTTGAACCCTGGAGGCGGAGGTTGCAGTGAGCTGAGATGGCACCACTGTACTCCAGCCTGGGCAGTAGAGACTCCATCTCAAGGGGAAAAAAAAAAATTGCCGTAGGAGAGAATGCAGCATATAGTTGATATTAAAATGGTAACGGCAAAAATATATTAAGCTATAATCAACCTTACTAAGGAGCAGGAAGAGGCACAAGTGAAGTACTGAATTTGCCTATCAAATATATGCTACTAGCAGGCAGATTTAATACCTGCCTACCTTAACATCTAACAATAAAACTAAAAGTTAACAGCAACCTAAATCAACCTCAAAATACTGCCATTGCTTGAACATCAACACACAGAATACAATAGCTCACAAAGATAGGGCATTCTTTATATGCTCTACCTTTATAACTGGAAACAAGTTATAGATTTTTTTTAATTTTTTTGAGATGAGTCTTGCTCTGTCGCCCAGGCTGGAGTGCAATGGCGTGATCTCGGCTCACTGAAACCTCTGCCTCCTGGGTTCAAGCGATTCTCCTGCCTCAACCTCCTGAGTAGCTAGGATTACAGGCATGTGCCACCATGCCCAGCTAATTTTTATATTTTTAGTAGAGACAGGGTTTCACCACACTGGCCAGGCTGGTTGGTCTCAAACTCCTGACCTCATGATCCATCCACCTCGGCCTCCCAAAGTGCTGGGATTACAGGTGTGAGACACCGGGCCCAGCCCAAGTTATAGATTTATAACTGCATTTATAGCTAGAATTTCTAACTGGAAATAAGAATTTTTTTGTTTGTTTTTTAGTAGAGAAGGTTTTGCCATGTTGGCTAGACTGGTCTCAAACTCCTGACCTCAGGTGGTCCGCCTGCCTCTGCCTCTCAAAGTGCTGGGATTACCTTTTTTCTTTTTTTAAAAGACAGGCTCCTGCTCTGTTGTCCAGGCTGGATGCAGCGTTGTGACCACAGCTCACTGCAGCCTCCTACTGCTGAGCTCAAATTCCTGAGCAGCTAGGACTACAGGCATATGCCACCATACCTAGCTAATGTTATTTCTTATAGAGTCAGGGTTTGCTATGTTGCTGAGGCTGGGTTTGAACTCCTGGTCTCAAGTAATCCTCTTTCTTGGTCTCTCACAGTGCTCAGATTACACACAAGGCACTCTGCCTGGCCAAAAAAAAGTATTATCCTACTAAGTACAGTAAGTATCCTACCAAGTACTGCTGTGAGTAACCACTCACAGAAATCCATATAAACAGGATGAGGGCAGAAATGCTCTTAAATTCAAAATTTTCTGCACATTGGACAGACATACTAAGTCTGGCAAAATTTGAATGGGCCAAGATGAATGTAAGATGTTAAAGCTATTTTATAAAGCTTGGGTTTTAAAGGCAGTCCAGAAGAAAAATACTTAGACCTGTATATTAATATGAAAACAGATTATCCTGTCATGGCAACTAACCTAGTACAAATTAATAACTGAAGTAATCAGCTAGAGCAGTAGGAAAACAGCAGACAAGACGACAAAGAGGAAAACAATATTTGACTACGTGGAAGCATCTCAGTTGTACCCACAAGATTTTAATTTATTGATGTAACTGAGTGTCAACATGGAGAGGCCAATGCCACTGAAAGAAGAATTACTTATTTCCTAAGACAACGGGACATATAGGAAAGCACCAGGATAGGTCAGGAGGCAGAGGGAACTGGGGAAAATTAGGGCCCAGAGACTTTTCTGTGTTTTCAATGGGAAAGGTAGGGAAGGGGAAACAAGATGGCTATAATTTGAATCATGTCAGTGGGCTTTGGATTGTAGGAGTAGTCTCTAGTTGTCTGGTACCTCGCCCTGGGTGATAAGTGTGGAATACTGGCTTGGTGTGTAAGAGACAAGAGAGGTAGTTAAGTGTATGGACTCAGGATTAGGTGTTTTGTATATGAAAGGCAGGTTCACTGATCAGTTGTTTACTGTCTCTAGGAATTAGCCAGCCTAGGAAGAAGGGCAGTCTTTCCCCAACCAGTAAGGCCCCCCCAAAGATGTCAAAACATCACAAAATACACAATTATTTTTAAAAGATTTATATGGGGAGGGAAGGGACTTGAGCTAAAAACCTAAAAAAAAAGTTTAAGCCAACCATAATTCCACAATTAATAGCTGCATTTATTCACATCAAAGATATTGCCACATTTAGGGTTGGGGGCAGTGGCTCAGGCCTGTCTGTAATCCCAGCACTTTGGGAGGCCAAGGTGGGTGGATCACCTGAGGTCAGGAGTTCAAGACCAGTCTGAGGGACACGGCAATACTCGGGAGGCTGAGGCAGGAGAATCACTTGAATCCAGGAGGTGGAGATTGCAGTGAACTGAGATTGCGCCATTGCACTCCGGGGCAAAGAGTGAAACTCCGTCTCAAAAAAAAAGAAAAAAAAGATGTAGCCACATTTAGAGAAAAAGTCTCCCCTGTCCAAATATTTAATATTTTAAAAACTGAAGTATGGGAGGCAAGGAACAATCATTAAAGAAAGAAAATACCAACAGCAACTATTTGAGGATTTTACTATATGCTGGGTTATCATTTGTTCTGCTGAAAGCACTCCAGCTCTGCAGATAAACCTAGGTTTGAATTCTTCATCTACCACCCACTAAATGTTACCATGAACAAGTTACTTAATTTGTCCCAGCATCTTGCACTGTATTTGAAATAAAGTTAGAAAATCCATATAACGTGCCAACCCAGCAAGCATATAGTATACACAAATAAAACAACTGTTTCCTTAATAAGTATCATATGTTCAACGTTAAGACTCATTAAAACTCAGAGTATAGACTGGGTACAGTGGCTCACACCTGTAATCCCAGTACTTTGGGAGGTGGAGGCAGGCAGACCACCTGAGGTCAGGAGTTTGAGACCAGTCTGGCCAACATGGCAAAACCTCTACTAAAAAAAACCCACAAAAACTAGCCAGGAGTGGATCTCGCCACTATACTCCAGCTTGCACGAGAGTGCAAGACTCTGTCAAAATAAAAAAAAATAAACCTCAGAGTATAGTCTTACTACCATACTCTTAGTAAACATTAGCAGTTCACGATTACGTACATTACCTCCTTTAATTATAAAACAAAGTAATTCCTATTTTCTAATGAGTTCCAGAGATGAAACACATTTGCTCAAGAGATACACAGGTAAAAAATGTGGGATTTAAGCTGAGAATACAGGTTTTCCAACTCTGAAAATTGTTCTCATTATACTATCTTTTTTTCCGCCCCCGCAGACAGAGTCTTGCTCTGTTCCCCAGGCTGGAGTACAGTGGCACCACGTCAGCTCACTGCGACCTTCCCCTCCCAGGTTCAAGCAATTCTCCTGCTTCAGTCTCCTTAGTAGCTGGGATTACAGGCGCCCACCATCATGCCAGCTAAACTTTTCTATTTTTAGCAGAGATGGGGTTTCACCATGTTGGCCAGGCTGGTCTTGAACTACTGATGTCCTGCCTCTGCCTCCCAAAGTGCTGGGATTACAGGCAGAAGCTTCCGTGCTCGGCCCCATCCCCATTGTTCTTTATTTCTTTTTTTTTTTTTTTTTGAGATGAAGTATCCCTCTGTTGCCCAGGCTGGAATGCAGTGGCACGATCTTGGCTCACTGCAACCTACGCCTCCCAGGTTCAAGCGATTTTCCTGACTCAGCCTCCCTGGTACCTGGGACTACAGGCGCATGCCAACATGCCTGGCTAATTTTTGTAGTTTTTTATTTAGTAGAGACAGAGTTTTACCATGTTAGTTGGGATAGTCTTGATCTCCTGACCCCATGATCTGCCCACCTCGGCCTCCCAATGTGCTGGGATTACAGGTGTGAGCCACTGTGCCTGGCTGGCCCCATCTTTCTTTAATCACAATTTTAAAATGCAGGGCTGGGTGCGGTGGCTAACATCTGTAATCCCAGCACTTTGGGAGGCCATGGCAGGAGAACTGTTTGAATCCAAGAGTTCAAGACCAGCCTGGACAACATAGTGAAACCCTGTCTCTACAAAAAAACTAAAAATTAGCTGGGTATGGTGGCAGAGACCTATAGTCCCATTTACTTGGGGAGCTGAGGTAGGAGGATCGCTTAAGCCCAGGAGGTTAGGGTTGCAGTAAGCTTTGATCATGCCAGTGCACTTCAGCCTGAGTGACAGAAATGAGAGGTCTCTTAAAAAAAAAATTAATTAAAAAAGCTGTATGGTTCTATTTACATAAAGTCCAGAAACTGGAAAATTAGGGATTAGGGTTGCATAAATAGGTCAAAGATTATTAATAGTAAGAAAGTTAGTAAAGAACAAAGAAATGATTACCACATAAGTCTGGGTAGCAGTTACAACTAGGGAAGAGGGAAAGTTATAATCAGGAGGAGGTACCTGGTAAGTTTCTGGGAGTCTGTTATTCCATTTCATAACTTGGGTGGGTGTTTATAGACACTGACCATACTCTCTGTACTGTCTATTACATTTCATAATCAAAAAGGTTAAACATCAAGAACTGTACTGTGGACAAAAATAATATATCACTAATAAGATATCAATAATTCTGTTTCCAGCACTTTCTATTACACAATGAGTATAAGAAAATACCTAAGAAGTTTAACAGTGCCACATGCTCACCTAAACTGTAAAGGCCTACCATCATCATTCTAAACAGTCGATGACAGACAGCCATTTCAAAAGTACGATCTTTCTGGAGTTATAAAAACCTTCCATATACAAAAACCAAAATTGAAACCAACTTAGGTTTAAAAGTCCACCTTGATTTCAGAAAATTAGTTCCTAATCTAGAGCCAGTGTGATTCAATTTATGTTCAATGTACACACAATGTGAATGGATGGACCCAGCCGCTGTACAATCTTTCATAGCCTCTCCATACGTGGTAGTGGTACCTAGTTTCTTGCAGTAGCATATGAAAATATTTGAAACTGGTTACATATTGCTCAGAGTTATCAAATAGGGCAAAATAATGATATTGGGTAATAAATAACTTCAGATGTAAAAAAAAAAAAAAAATTTTTTTTTGAGATGGAGTCTTGTTCTGTCGTCCAGGCAGGAGTGCAGTGGTGCAGTCTCAGGTCACTGAAACCTCTGCCGCTGGGTTCAAGAGATTCTCCTATCTCGGTCTCCCGAGTAGCTAGGATTACAGTCATACCATCACGCCTGGCTAATTTTTGTATTTTTAGTAGAAACAGGGTTTTGCCATGTTGGCCAGTCTGGCTGTGAACTCCTGACCTCAGGTGATCTGCCTGCCTCGACCTCCCAAAGTGCTGGCATTACATGTTTGAGCCACTGTACCTGGCCTAAAATTTCATATTAATATACTGTTTAAATGTTTACTCATGCCAGTTTTGAATAAAGTTAATTTGAAAATTCATCTTTTATACCTGTTTATCATGAAGTTCACAGAACACTTCAGTCAGAAGGAAAAGTCCAAAAATGTTTGCTCATCCATAAAGCAATTTCAAGTATAGAAAGCTCTACATCTATAAAAAGAAAATATTTACCAAGTGGCATAGGCAAGAAAACAAGACAAAGCAATAAAATGCCCAATTTCTAAGTGCCCTATAATCAACTTAAGGTTTTGATATATTATCTACTCAGACTTGTACTATCGGAAATACAAAAAATCCAATGCAAATTTTAAACAAATTAATTTGGGCTGGGCACAGTGGTTCACACCTGTAATCCCAGCACTTTGGGGGCTGAGGCAGGTGATCACCTGAGGACAGGAGTTCAAGACCAGCCTGGACAACATGGTGAAACCTCATCTCTACTAAAAGTACAAAAATTAGCTAGGCATAGTGGTGGGTGCCTGTAATTCCAGCTACTTGGGAGGCTGAAGAGAATCACTTGAACCTAGGAGGTGGAGGTTGCAGTGAGCTGAGATAGCACCCCTACACTCCAACCTGGGCAACAGAGCAAGATTCCATCTCAAAAATAAAATAAAAATAAAGCAAATCATTTCAAAAGTAGCAGCTTCTAAATGGTTTCCAGTTTAGTCAACAAGTCAGTATGTGTTAAAAATTCTGTGAAGGCAGAATACTGATTACAAACATACGCTAGATATCCAAATACTTATGGAATGAACTATCCAGAAAAATGTACTTCTATCTGAAAAAAATTAAGGCACCCATCAAAATTTCAAATACCTATGACAATTACTAAGGTTCATTAAAAAAAAAAAAAAGGAAATAAATCTACAGGAGCTTCAACTAAGATTAAACACAGCTCTAAATTTATTTCTGTATGAACAGCAGCCTTCTGAGAATTTAAGTGCTAGGTTCCAATGTGTTCCTAAATGGGGAAAGGGAGCCTTAATGTAAAATTTACTTGCCAATTTGTATAACCAAGAAGCAAGTGAACTGAAATTTGAAACCAGGTCTGATGACAAAGCTCAAGTCTTTAACATCTATACTACATTGTAATAGCAAGTAGAAGAGATGTCAAATAGAGTTTAAATTCTGTAGTTCACAGCCAAAGCAATATCACTGAAAAAGAAAACCAGAGACCTGCAGAGAAAAGTAGTTTCTCCTGATAATCTTCTGAATTAGATTGAGGAGGGAAGAGAAAAAAAAAATGGTGGGGGTATTGAGAAGGTTGCTAAACAGAAATTTGAGCTGACCTGAACTGCTTAACCTTGATTAACCTCAGATGTGCAAATACATAAACTGGCCTTCCTTTGAAAGCAAATTCATCCTGTCACTGCCAAAACAATCAATTCAAAACCAGCAACTTCTAAATTCTGGTCAAAGACAAAAAGTAATAATATAAGCTTAATATAAAGATGGTTACATAAATATTCATAAATGTATACATACACAGGTTAGTACAAATATGTATTATTTCCTTGCTGTCTGTTGAAGGCTCTAAAAGCAATGACACATGAATACTAAGGCGCATACCTAGAGCCCAGACTTTCGTTTTATTTTTTTATTTTTTAAGTAATTTATATTTTTTGAGACAAATTCTCACTCTGTTGCCCAGGCTGGAGTGCAGTGGCACAAACTCAGCTCACTGCAATCTCCACTTTCTGGGTTCAAGCTATTCTCCTGCCTTAGCCTCCTGAGTAGCTGGCATTACAGGCATGTGCCACAATGCCCGGCTAGTGTGTGTGTGTGTGTGTGTGTGTGTGTGTGTGTGTCTCATGACGCCTGGCTAATATGTTCGCATATGTGTGTGTGTGTATCTTTAGTTAGAGACAGGGTTTCGATATGTTGGCCAGGCTGGTCTTGAACTCCTGACCTGAAGTGATCCACCTGCCTCAGCCTCCCAAAGGGCTGGGATTACAAGCCTGAGACATCGTGCACAGTCCCTACCATTTGACAAAGGAAACAGGGAATCTTAAAGAAAGGTTGATTCTAGGACTGAAGCAGGAAATATACAAGAAGTACCTGAAGCATGTCGTAGTGCTAGAAAGTAAGATAATATGATGGATAGGAAAGGGATCCAACATGGCCAAAGAGGAACAACTCTGGATTGCAGCTCCCAGCGAAAACACAGAGGGTGAGTGATTACCGCATTTCCAAACGAATTTTTACTGCCCACAGACCAGGAGATTCCTGGGCGGAAAAGCGTCATGATCCCCTGCACGGCTGTTTCAGCCAGAGAAACAGGTCTCCGCACAATAACTCACACAAATTTCAACTGGCGACTAGAATGCCTGGGAGATAGAGTCGCCTGTGCAACTGAAAAAAAAAAAGGGGGAATGAAGCAGGGAGCCAGGTGATCTGGCTCTGCTGGTCCCACCCCCACAAAGACCAGCAGTCTGAAACGCTCTGGATTGAGAGTTTCAGCTCTGTCGGGGAAGGGCGCCCACCATTACCGAGGCAGCCTGCCATGACCGAGACAGCTCTAACTATACCTCTATAAACAAAACTGCAAGGAAGTTCACACAGCAGCTGCGCAGAGTCCACGGCAGCTCACCAACGCCTCTGCTGGCATATTGTGACTAGGCTACCTCCTCACTGGGCAGCGTTTCTCTGAAAAAAGGCAGCAGCATGACAGAAACTTAAAACCCCACCTTCCGGGGATAGAACTCCTGGGTAAAAAAGGCGCTTATGAGTTCCGCTGCAGCAGAATTAAACGTACCTGCCCAGCACCTCTGAATGGAACAACAGAGCTCACAGCTCAGCACTTGAGCTCCTATACAAGACAGACTATCTCCTCAAGGAGCTCCTCGACCCCCGTATATCCAAAGAGTCACCTCATAAAGGAGAGCTCAGGCTGACATCTAGCGGGTATCATTCTGGGACAAAAATAGCAGAAGAAACTGCCAGCAACCCTTACTGTTCTGCTGCCGCTGCAGGTGATCCCCAGGTAAGCAGGGTCTGGAGTGGAACTCCAGCAGTCTTAGAGCAGAGGGACCTGTTAGAAGGAAAACTAAGAAACAGAAATAAATAACTTCATCAACAACCAAGACATCCACTCAGAGACCGCATCTGAAAGTGACCAACTACAAAGACCACATTGAAATAAATCCACAAAAATGGGAAGAAACTAGCATAAAAAGGGAGAAAACGCCCAAAACCAAAACACCTCTCCGTCTCCAAGGGATCACAACTCCTCACCAGCAAGGGAACAAGACTGGATGGAGAATGAGTCTGATGAACTGACAGAAACAGGTTTCAGAAGGAGGGTAATAACAAAACCTCTCTGAGCTAAAAGAACATGTTCTAACCAAATGCAAAGAAACTAAGAACCTTGAAAAAGGTGTGATGAAATGCTAACAAGAATAAACAGCTTAGAAAGGAACATAAATGAATTGATGGAGCTGAAAAACACAACGTAAGAACTTCGCAAAGCAAACAGAAGTTTCAATAGCCCAACTGAAAACGCAGAAGAAAGGGTATCAGAGATTGAAGATCAACTCAATAAAATAAAATTTTTGAGAAGGCAGAATCAGAGAAAAAAGAATAAAAAGAAACAAACAAAGCCTACAAGAAATATGGGATTATGTGAAAAGACCTAATCTACATTTGATAGGTGTACCTGAATGTGATAGAGAGATTTAACTCAAGCTGGAAAACACTCTTAAGGATATTAACCAGGAAAACTTCCCCAACCTAGAAAGGTAGGCCAACATTCAAGTCCAGGAAATACAGAGACCACCACAAAGATATTCTTCAAGAAGGGCAGTCACGAGGCACATAATGGTCAGACTCGCCAGGGTTGAAATGAAGGAGAAAATGCTAAAGGCAGCCAGAGAGAAACGTCAGGCTACCCACAAAGGAAAGCTCATCAGACTCACAGCAGATCTCTCAGCAGAAACCCTACAAGCCAGAAGAGAGTGGGGGCCAATATTCAACATCTTTAAAGAAAAGAACTTTCAAACTAGGATTTCATATCCAGCCAAACTAAGTTGCATAAGCAAAGGAGAAATAAAATCCTTTACGAACAAGCAATTGCTCAGAGATTTCATCACCACCAGATCTGCTTTATAACAGCTCCTGAAAGAAGCAATGAACATAGAAAAGAACAACCAGTACCAGCCACTCTAAAAACATACCAAATGGTAAAGACCATTGACACAATGAAGAAACTGCATCAACAGACAAAACAGCCAGCTAGCATAAAAATGGCAGGATCAAATTCACACATAACAATATTAACCTTAAACGTAAATGGGCTGAATGTAAATGGACTAAATGCCCCAATCAAAAGACACAGACTGGCAAATTGGATAAAAAGCCAAAACCCATCGATGTGCTGTATCCAGGAAACCCATTTCACATGCAAGGATAAACAAAGGCTCAAAATAAAGGGATGGAGGAAGATTTACCAAGCAAATGGAGAGCAAAAAAAAAGCAGGAGCTGCAATCCTAGTCTCTGATAAAATAGACTTTAAACCAACAGAGATCAAAAGAGACAAAGAAGGGCATTACATAATGGTAAAAGGATCAATGCAACAAGAAGAACTAACGATCCTAAATATATACGCACCCAATAAGGAGCACCCAGATACATAAAGCAAGTTCTTAACGACCTACAAAGAGACTTAGACTCCCACACAATAATAGTGGGAGACTTTAACACCCCATTGTCAATATTAGACAGATCAATGAGACAGAAAATTAACAAGGATATCCAGGATTTGAACTCAAACCTGGACCAAACAAACTTAAAAGACATTTACAGAACTCTCCACCCCAAATCCACAGAATATACATTCTTCTCAGAATCCCGTAACACCTACTCTAAAACTGACCACATACTTGGAAATAGATCACTCCTCAGTAAATGCAAAAAAATGGAAATCGTAACAAACAGTCTCTCAAACCACAGTGCAATCAAGTTAGAACTCACAATTCAGCAACTACCTCAGAACCACACAGCTTCATGAAAAGGAGTAACTGGCTCTTGAATGCTGAGTGTATAAACAATGAAATGAAGGCAGAAATAAAGATGTTATTTGAAACCAAGGAGAATGAAAACACAACATACTAGAATCTCTGGGACACATTTAAAGCAGTGTCTAGAGGAAAATATATAGGAATAAATGCACACATGAGAAGCAAGGAAAGATCTAAAATCGACACCCTATCATCAAAATTGAAAGAGCTAAAGCAAGATCAAAAAAACTCAAAACCTAGCAGAAGACACGAAATAACTATGATTAGAACAGAACTGAAGGAGATAGAGACAAAAAAAAAACCCTTCAAATAATCAATGAATCCAGGAGTTGGTGTTTTTGAAAAGATCAACAAAATAGACCACTAGACAGATTAACACAAAAGAAAAGAGAAATCAAATAGATGCAACAAAAAACGACAAAGGGGCTATCACCACAGATTCCACAGAAATACAAACCACCATCAGAGATTACTACAAACAACTGTATCCATATAAACCAGTAAACCAGGAAGAAATGGATAAATTCCTGGACACCTGCATCCTCACAAGCGTAAACCAGGAAGAAGTCGAAACCCTGAATAGACCAGTATCAATGGCTGAAGTTGAGGTAGCAATTGAGAGTGTACCACCCAAACAAAGCCCAGGTTTAGATGGGTTCACAGCAGAATTCTACCCGACATACAAAGAGGAGCTGGTACCACTCCTTCTCAAACTATTCCAAACAATCCAAAAAGAGGGTATCCTTCTCAAATCATTTTATGAGACCAACATCATCCTGATACCAAAACCCAGAGGAGACTCAACAAGAAAAGAAAACTTCAGGCCGATATCCATGATGGACATAGATGCAAAAATCTTCAATAAATACTGGCAAACCGATTGCAACAGCACATGAAAAAGTTTATCCATCACAATCAAGTAGGCTTCATTCAGGGGATGCAAGGCTGGTTCAACATACCCAAGTCTATAAACGTAATCCACTACATAAACAGAACCAAACACAAAAACCACATGATTATCTCAATAGATGCAGAGAAGACCACTGACAAAATTCAACAGCCCTTTATGCTAAAACTCTCAATAAACTAGGTATCAACGCAACGTATCTCAAAATAATAAAAGCTATTTACGACAAACCCACAGCCAATATCATACTGGATGGGCAAAACTGGAAGCATTCTCTTTGAAATCTGGCACTAGACAAGGATGCCCTCTCTCACCACTCCTATTCAATATAGTATTGGAAGTTCTAGCCAGAGCAATCAGGCAAGAAAAAGAAATAAAGGGTATTTAATTAGGAAAGGAGGAAGTCAAACCGTCTCTATTTGCAGACAACATGACTGTATATTTAGAAGACCCCATCATCTCAGCCCAAAATCTCCTGAAACTGATAAGCAACTTCAGCAAAGTCTCAGGATACAAAATCAATGTGCAGAAATCACAAGCATTCCTATATACCAATAACAGACTTAAAGAAAGCCAAATCAAGAATGAACTGCCATTCACAATTGCTACAAAGAGAATAAAATACCTAGGAATACAACTAACAAAGGATGTAAAGGACCTCTTCAAGGAGAACTACAAACCACTGCTGAAAGAAATGAGAGAGGACACAAACAGATGGAGAAACATTCCATGCTCATAGTTAGGAAGAATCAATATTGTGAAAATGGCCATACTGCCCAAAGTAATTTATACATTCAATGCTATCCCCATCAAGCTACCAATGACCTTCCTCACAGAACTGGAAAAAACCACCTTAAACCTCATATGGAACAAAAAGAGAGCCCACATAGCCAAGACAATCCTAAGCAAAAAGAACAAAGCTGGCGGCATCATGCTACCTGACTTCAAACTATATACTAGAAGGCTACAGTAATCAGAAACAGTATGGTACTGGTACCAAAACAGAGATACAGACCAATGGAACAAAACAGAGGCCTCGGAGGCAACGACACACATCTACAACCATCTGATCTTCGACAAATCAGACAAAAACAAGCAATGGGGAAAGGATTCCCTGTATATGACGTTGGAAAAACTGGCTAGCAATGTGCAGAAAGCAGAAACTGGACCCCTTCCTGACACCTTACACTAAAATTAACTCCAGATGGATTAAAGACTTAAACATAAGACCTAACACCATAAAAACCCTAGAGAAAACCCTAGGGAAAACCATTCAGGACACAGAAATAGGCAAGGACTTCATGACTGACACACTAAAAGCATTGGAAACAAAAACCAAAATAGACAAATGATACCGAATTTAACTCCAGAGCTTCTGCACAGCAAAAGAAACAATCATTAGAGTGAACCAGCAAACAACAAAATGGGAAAAAGTTTTTGCAATCTACCCATCTGATAAAGGGCTAATATCCAGGATCTACAAAGAACTAAAACTGATTTACAAGAAAGAAGCAAACAAACCCATTCAAAAGTGTACAAAGGATATGAACAGACACTTTTCAAAAGAAGACATATATGAGGCCAAAAAACATGAAAAAAAATGGTGATCATCACTGGTCATTAGAGAAATGCAAATCAAAACTACACTAAGGTACCATCTCATCCCAGTTAGAATGGCGGTTATTAAAAAATTCAGAGACAACAGATGCTGGAGAGGATGTGGAGAAATAGGAACACTTTTACACTGCTGGTGGGAGTGTAAATTAGTTTAACCATTGTGGAAGACAGTGTGGCAATTCCTCAAGGACCTAGAAATAGAAATTCCATTTGACCCAGCAATCCCATTACTGGGTATATATTCAAAGGATTATAAATCTTTCTATTACAAGGACACATGCACATGAATGTTCATTGCAGCACTGTTTACAATAGCAAAGACTTGGAACCAAGCCAAATGCCCACTGACAACTGACTGGACAGGAAAAATGTGGCACATGTACACCATGGAATACCATGCAGCCATAAAAAATGACGAGTTCATGTCCTTTGTGGGGACATGGATGAACCTGGAAACCATCATTCTCAGCAAACTGACACAAGAACAGAAAATCAAACACCTCATGTTCTCACTCATAGGTGGGTGTTGAACAATAAGAACATGTGGACACAGGGAGGGAAGCATCACACACTGAGGTCTGTGGGTGGGGAAGTAGGGGAGGGACAGCGGGAGGTGGGGCGTTGGGGAGGATAACATGGGGAGAAATGCCAGATATAGGTGATGAGGAGGAAGGCAACAAACCACACTGCTATGTATGTACCTGCGCAACAATCCTGCATGTTCTTCACATGTACCCCAAAACCTAAAATGCAGTAAAATATTAAAAAAAAAAAAAAGAAAAGAAAAAAAGTCAAAGAATTCTTAAGGAAAACAAAATATCCGGGGAGGATCCAAGATGGCTGAATAGAAGCAGCCCAGGATTGCAGTTCCCAGCAAAAGTGCACAGGGTGAGTGGACAGCGCATTTCCAGATGGATTTTTATTGCCCACAGACCAGGAGATTCCCAGGCAGAGGAGCCCCACGGGTCAACTGCGTGGCGGGTCCCCACATAAAATATATGGGTCCAGGCGCCATTTTAGCTGGCGATTGGAGCTCCTGGGAGACAGAGTTACCAATTCAACTGATAAAAAACAGGACTGAAACAGAGAGCCAGGCCAGGAGATTCTCGGGCAAAAAAGCGCCACGAATCTCCAGCGCGACCATTTCAGCTGGCACAGGAGGTCGCCACTCAGGAAATCACACAGATCCAGGTGCCTTTTCAACAAGCGACTGGAACGCCTGGGACACAGAGTCGCCCGTTCAACTGAAAAAAAAAAGGGGACTGAAACAGGGAGCCAAGCCAGGAGATTCCCAGGCGAAAAAGCACCACGAGCGCCCAGTGCAGCTGTGTCAGTTGGCTCAGGGCATCCCTGCACAAAATCTCACACAAATCCAGGTGCCGTTTCAACTGCTGACGGATGCCGGGAAGAGAGTCACCCATTCAACTGAATAAAAAAAAAAAAAGAAACAACGGGGGTCTGAGGCAGGGAGCCAGGTGATCAAGCTTGGCCAGTCCCATCCCCACAAAAAACAGCAACCTGAAACGCTCAGGATTCAGTTTCACAGCAAGCAGAGCTGAACCTGGGATGGTCCAGCTCTGTGGGGGAGGAGTGTCCGTCATTACTGAGGCACTCCACCACTACCGAGGTAGTCCACCACTGCGGAGGCGGGCCACCATTAGCAAGGCAGTTCTAACATACCCCTATAAACAGGACTGCAGGGAAGTTCACTCAGGAGCTGGGCGGAGTCCACAGTGGCTCAGCAAAGCCTGTGCAGGCAGACTGTGACTAGGCTCCCTCCTCGCTGGGCAGGGCAGCCCTGAAAAAGGCAGCAGCATGACAGAAACTAGTAAAAAAAAAAAAAAAAAAAAAAAAGCCCTAACTCCCTGGGACAGAGCACAAGGGGGAAAAAAAAAAAGGCGTTTATGAGTTCTGCAACAGCAGACTTAAATGCACCTGCCCAGCAGCTCTGAATGGAACAGAGCTCAAAGCTCAGCACTTGAGTTCCTATAAAGGACAGACTATTTCTTCAAGCAGCTACCCAACCCCCGTATATCAAAAGAGTCACCTGATAAAGGAGAGCTCATGACATCTGGCAGGCATCCTTCTGGGACAAAGATAGCAGAAGAAGAAACTGCCAGGAACCCTTACTGTTGTGAAGCCGCTGCAGGTCATCCCCAGGCAAGCAGGGCCTGGAGTGGACCTCAGCAGTCCTACAGCAGAGGGGCCAGACTGTTAGAAGGAAAACTAAGAAACAGAAAGAAATAACTTCATCATCAACAAACTGGACTTTCACTCAGAGACCTCATCTGAAAGTCAACAACTACAAAGACAACAGACATGTAGACAAATCTACAAAGATGGGAAGAAACCAGAGCAAAAAGGATGAAAACACCCAAAACCAGAACGCCTCTCCTCCTCCAAGGGATCATCACTCCTCACCAGCAAGGGAACAAGAGTGGATGGAGAATGAGTCTGATGAATTGACAGAAACAGGCTTCAGAAGGTGGGTAATAACAAACTTCTCTGAGCTAAAAGAACATCTTCTAACCCAATGCAAATAAACTAAGAACCTTGAAAAAAGGTTTGACAAAATGCTAACGAGAAGAAACAGCTTAGAGAGGATTATAAGTGAATTGATGGAGCTGAAAAACACAACACAAGAACTTCGAGAAGCATACACAAGTTTCAACAGCCCAACTGACCAAGCAGAAGAAAGGATATCAGAGGTCGAAGATCAACTCAATGAAATAAAATGAGAAGGGAAGATTAGAGAAAAAAGAGTAAAAAGAAATGAACAAAGTCTTCAAGAAATATGGGACTATGTAAAAAGACCTAATTTACATTTGATAGGTGTACCTGAATGTGACGGAGAGAATGAATCCAAGCTGGAAAATACTCTTGAGGATATTATCCAGGAAAACTTCCCCAACCTAGCAAGGCAGGCAAATATTCAAGTCCAGGAAATATAGAGAACACCACAAAGATATTCCTTAAGAAGAGCAATCACAAGGCACATAATAGTCAGATTAGCCAGGGTTGAAATGAAGGAGAAAGTGCTAAGGGCAGCCAGAGAGAAAGGTCGCGTTACATACAAAGGGAAGCCCATCAGACTCACAGCGGATCTCTCAGCAGAAACCCTACAAGCCAGAAGAGAGTGGGGACCAATATTCAACATCCTTAAAGAAAAGAACTTTCAACCCAGAATTTCATATTCAGCCAAACTAAGTTGCAAAAGTGAAGGAGAAATAAAATCCTTTATGAACAAGCAATTACTCACAGATTTCATCACCACCAGGCCTGCTTTACGAGAGCTTCTGAAAGAAGCACTAAACATAGAAAGGAACAACCAGTACCAGCCACTCTAAAAACATACCAAATGGTAAAGAGCATGGACACAAATGAAGAAACTGCATGAACTAACTGGCCAAACAGCCAGCTAACATCAAAACGGCAGGATCAAATTCACACATAACAATATTACCTTAAATGTAAATGAACTAAAAGCCCAAATCAAAAGACACAGGCAGGCAAATTGGATAAAAAGTCAAAACCCATCGTTGTGCTGTATCCAGGAAACCCATCTCACATGCAAGGATGCAAAAGGCTCAAAATAAAAGGATGGAGGAAGATTTACCAAGCAAATGGTGAGCAAAAAAAAGCAGGAGTTGGAACCCTAGTCTCTGATAAAATAGACTTTAAACCAACAGAGATCAAAAGAGACAAAGAATGGCATTATATAATGATAAAAGGATCAATGCAACAAGAAGAGCTAACGATCCTAAATATATACGCACCCAATATAGGAGCACCCAGATACATAAAGCAAGTTCTTAACGACCTACAAAGAGACTTAGACTCCCACACATTAGTGGGTGACTTTTAACACTCCACTGTCAATATTTGACATATCAACGAGACAGAAAATTAACAAGGATATCCAGGACTTGAACTCAGACCCGGATCAAGCAAACCTAATAGACATTTACAGAACTCTTCACCTCAAATCCACAGAATATACATTCTTCTCGGCACCACATCACACCTACTCTAAAATTGACCACATACTTGGAAGTAAATCACTCCTCAGTAAATGCAAAAGAATGGAAATCGTAACAAACAGTCTCTCAGACCACAGCGCAATCAAGTTAGAACTCACAATTCAGCAACTACCTCAGGACCGCACAGCTTCGTGGAAACTGAACAACTGGCTCTTGAATGCTGACTGGAAAAACGATTAAATGAAGGCAGAAAGAAAGATGTTCTTTGAAACCAATGCGAACGAAAACACAACATACCAGAATCTCTGGGACACATTTAAAGCAGTGTCTAGAGGAAAATATATAGCAATAAATGCACACATGAGAAGCAAGGAAACATCTAAAATCGACACCCTATCATCAAAATTGAAAGAGCTAGAGGAGCAAGATCAAAAAAACTCAAAACCTAGCAGAAGACAAGAAATAACTAAGATCAGAGCAGAACTGAAGGAGATAGAGACATAAAAAACCCTTCAAATAATCAATAAATCCTAGCAGAAGACAAGAAATAACTAAGATCAGAGCAGAACTGAAGGAGATAGAGACATAAAAAACCCTTCAAATAATCAATAAATCCAGGAGCTGGTTTTTCGAAAAGATCAACAAAATAGACCACTAGCCAGATTAATAAAAAAGAAAAGAGAGAATAATCAAACAGATGCAATAAAAAACGATATAGGGGATATCACCACAGATTCCAAAGAAATACAAACCATCATCGGAGATTATTACAAACAACTCTATACACATAATGTAGTTAACCTGGAAGAAATGGATAAATTCCTGGACACTTGCATCCTCCCAAGCCTAAACCAGGAAGAAGTCGAAACCCTGAATAGACCAATAACAAGGGCTGAAGTTGAGGCAGCAATTAAGAGCCTACCACCCAAACAAAGCCCAGGTTTAGATGGGTTCACAGCAGAATTTTACCAGACATACAAAGAGGAGCTGGTACCACTCCTTCTCAAACTATTCCATACAATCCAAAAACAGGGTATCCTTCCCAAATCATTTTATGAGACCAACATCATCCTGATACCAAAACCCGGCAGAGACTCAACAAAAAAAGAAAACTTCAGGCCAATATCCATGACGAACATAGATGCAAAAATCTTCAATACTGGCAAACCAACTGCAACAGCACATCAAAAAGCTTATCCATCATGATCAAGTAGGCTTCATCACAGTGATGCAAGACTGGTTCAACATAACCAAGTGTATAAACGTAATTCACCACATAAACAGAATCAAACACAAAAACCACATGATTATCTCAATAGATGCAGAGAAGGCCTCTGACGAAATTCAACAGCCCTTTATGCTAAAAACTCTCAATAAACTAGGTATCAACGCAACGTATCTCAAAATAATAAAAGCTATTTATGACAAACCCACAGCCAATATCATACTGAATGGGCAAAAACTGGAAGCATTCCCTTTGAAATCTGGCACTAGACAAGGATGCCCTCTCTCACCACTCCTATTCAATATAGTATTGGAAGTTCTAGCCAGAGCAATCAGGCAAGAAAAAGAAATAAAGGGTATTCCATTAGGAAAGGAGGAAGTCAGATTGTCTCTATTTGCAGACAACATGACTGTATATTTAGAAGACCCCATCATCTCAGCCCAAAATCTCCTGAAACTGATAAGCAACTTCAGCAAAGTCTCAGAAAACAAAATCAATGTGCAAAAATGACAAGCATTCCCATACACCAGTAGCAGACTTAGAGAGAGCCAAATCAAGAACAAACTGCCATTCACAGTTGCTACAAAGAGAATAAAATATCTAGGAATACAACTAACAAAGGATGTAAAGGACCTCTTCAAGGAGAACTACAAAGCACTGCTCAACGAAATAAGAGAGGACACAGACAGATGGAGAAACATTCCATGTTCATGGTTAGGAAGAATTAGTACCGTGAAAATGGCCATACTGCCCAAAGTAATTTACAGATTCAATGCTATCCCCATCAAGCTGCCAATGACCTTCTTCACAGAACTGGAAAAAACCACCTTAAACTTCATATGGAACCAAAAGAGAGCCCGCACAGCCAAGTCAATTCTAAGCAAAAAGAACAAAGTTGGAGGCATCACACTACAGGACTTCAAACTATACAACAAGGCTACAGTAATCAAAACAGCATGGTACTGTTACCAAAACAGAGATATTGACCAATGGAACAGAACAGAGGCTTCGGAGGCAACACCATACATCTACAACCATCTTATCTTTGACAAACCTCACAATAACAAGCAATGGGGAAAGGATTCCATACTTAATAAATGGTGTTGGAAAAACTGGCTAGCCATGTGCAGAAAGCAGAAACTGGACCCCTTCCTGACACCTTACACTACAATTAACTCCAGATGGATTAAAGACTTAAACATAAGACCTAACACCATAAAAACCCTAGAAGAAAACCTAGACATAACCATTCAGGACATAGAAATAGTCAAGGACTTCATGACTGAGACACCAAAAGCATTGGCAACAAAAGCCAAAACAGACAAATGGGACCTAATCAAACTCCAGAGCTTCTGCATAGCAAAAGAAACAATCATTAGAGTGAATCGGCAACCAACAGAATGGGAAAAAATTTTTTTGGAATCTACCCATCTGACAAAGGGCTAATATCCAGAATCTACAAAGAACTAAAACAGATATACAAGAAAAAAATAAACAAGCCCATTCAAAAGTGGGCAAAGGATATGAACAGACACTTTACAAAAGAAGACATTCATATGAGGCCAACAAACATGAAAAAATGCTCATCATCACTGGTCATTAGAGAAATGTAAATCAAAACTACATTAAGGTGCCATCTCACGCCAGTTAGAGTGGCGATCATTAAAAAATCTGGAGACAACAGATGCTGGAAAGGATGTAGAGAAATAGGAACACTTTACACTGGTGGTCGGAGTGTAAATTAGTTCAACCATTGTGGAAGACCATGTGGTGATTCCTCAAGGACCTAGAAATAGAAATTCCATTTGACCCAGCAATCCCATTACTGGGTATATATCCAAAGGATTATAAATTGTTCTACTATAAGGACACATGCACACTAATGTTCATTGCAGCACTGTTTACAATAGCAAAGACTTGGAACCAAGCCAAATGCCCACTGATGATAGACTGGACAGGAAAAATGTGGCGCATATACACCATGAAATACTATGCAGCCATAAAAAACAATGAGTTCCTGTCCTTTGTGGGGACATGAACCTGGAAACCATCATTCTCAGCAAACTGACACAAGAACAGAAAATCAAACACTGCATGTTCTCACTCATAGGTGGTGCTGAACAATGAGAACACATGGACACAGAAAGGGGAGCATCACACACTGGGGTCTGTCGGGGGGAAATAGGGGAGGGAGAGTGCGGGGTGGGGAGTTGGGGAGAGATAGCATGGGGAGACATGCCAGATATAGGTGATGGGGAGGAAGGCAGCAAATCACACTGCCATGTGTGTACCTATGCCATAATCTTCCATGTTCTTCACATGTACCCCATAACCTAAAATACAAAAAAAAAAAAAAAAACACCCCACAATAATGGGGATATGTCAACTGGACATAGCCATCAAATAAATGAGCTTTCAATGGCTAAAGTAGAACAATTTGAGCATGAGTTCATACTGATGTAAATGTCTCAATAAATAACTGGTAAAGAAAAGACATCTCCCATGTTAAGTAATTTCAAGTAATTTTTGTAGATACTGTGCCCTCAAGGCAGTGAAGTACATTAACTCCCCACTCCTTAAGTGTAGACTGTACATCATAACTTTCTCTCAAACAGTACAGTATGGAAAGACAGGAAGAGGGTGTGGAGGGTAATTTGACAGTGGAGAAACTTGACAAACACTACCCCGCCAGATGATTAAGGTTCACATCAGCGTTAATATTATTGATGTAAAACCTAAGTTATACTTAGCACATTTACAATATTAACAGTATGTGTCCTAGTTATGTGATGAAAATACCTCTGTGGTCTTCCTCCCCAAAACAAATCCAGACAAATAAGGAAAACAAATCAATCCTAATATGGGGAGATATTACAAAATACCTGACCAGAACTCTTCAAAATGGTCATGGTAATTGGAAAAAAAAAATCCTGAGAAACTGTTACAGCCAATGTCAAAAGAGATGTGAAAACTAAACACAGTATAGTATCCTAATGGGATTCTGCAACAGAAAGAGGACATTAGCTAAAAGCTAAGGAAATATGGGTCATTAATTTCAACAAATATACTAACTTAAGATGTTAAGAGGGAAAACTAGGTGTGCAGTATATGGGAACTCTACCTTCAATTTTGCTGTAAATTTAAAGCTGTTGTAAAATAAGTTTATTTGTTTAAATATAATGATGGAGGTGGTAACACAAATAAAAAAGTAATAATGTAAAAAAATGTAGAAAGCATTGGTATTTAAAAGATGGATGAAATCAATGAGTAACAGAAAAAAACGGCAAGTTGGCTTTCAGTGCTGTAAATTCTATCTTATTTCTGACCCCTACACAGCACTGCTTTAATTTATGTCTTAACTTTTTCCCAGATTTTACCTTTTGTTATTGCAAATTTTTTTCCTGTTCTAACCGACGTAAAAATTCCTTGAGCTATCAGTAGCTCAACGTTAAATTTGAAGACAGCCACTTTATTGATTGCTCATAACTTTCTGAAACATTTTCTCAGCCACTTTACTGATTGCTCATAACTTTCTGAAACATTTTATCGGCTTTCCCAGGTATCCATCAGCTGTAACTTTGCCTTCTCTAATATTTACATTTTATTTTGTTCTCCTGATTAACTGTATTATCTAGTACTTCCAGATAGATGTCAAATAAGGAAGCATTAATTGGCTTCCTTGTCTGGCTTGTCATTAAAGGGAATACTGGTGTAGAATGTGGTTTGAAATATTAACCTATTTTGTCTGTTCTTCTTACCAGGAGTTTCCTTTAAAAAAAAAAAAAGTCAAAAATGACTTGAGTATTTAAATGCAGAAAACATTTTAAATTAATTTGTTTTCTTTGGTTTATTAGTACAGTGAATTATACTAAAACATTTTCTAATAATGAACTCTACTCACATCCTGACAAACCATATTTGCTTACAGTAATATGTTTTTAATAAGCAGCCGTGATTTTTAAAAAAACAAGTTAAATAAGTGAATATGGCCATAGTTATATTTGCTGAGTAGAACTTAGCTTTTCTATCAATGTTAGTGATGCTGATGTGCTTCTTATCATGTTTCAGTAGCAATATTAAACTCAATTTATAAAGCAATAGGTAGTTTTCCTTCTTTATGTTGTGGCTCAATTTAGGTAATATTATAATGATCTATTCTTCATGGGTGTAAAACAATTCAGCCACTCAAGCCTTTTTTGGAACATAGTTCTGTTATATCTCTTCTTAATCTTGCTATATACATATATAGATCTGTTGGCATTTTTTCATATATCCAAAATTATCTCCATTTGAATAATCTTGAATAATTTACTTCATCTACCAATTTTTAAATTTTTCGTCTTAAATACTTTGAAAAACAGTTTAGGCACCCATTTATCCTAACTGATAAGACTTAAGAAAAAGTTACAAGGATAGCAAAGGATAAAGCAAAATTGCCATTTGATTATTTCAATGCAATTTATTAGACTTTGAAAAGGTTGCTGGTTACAAATGTGAAACCAATTTCATTTCTTTATATCAGCAAACAAATTACTATTTTAGAAGACAACTATACATAACTTCATCAAAAACAAAGCTACCAGAAATAAAGCAAAATATTAAATATATAAAGAGAACTAACTAAGATGTCAAAGATCTAAGTCAGCTGGGCACGGTAGCTCACGCCTGTAATCCCAGCACTTTGGGAGGCCAAGCAGGAAGATCACTTGACCCCAGCAGGTCAAGGCTACAGTGAGCCGTGTTCCCGTCACTGCACTACAGCCTGGGTTACAGAGAGAAACTCTGTCTCAAAAAAAAGAAAAGAAAAGAAAAGAAAAGATCTAAATTAATGGAGAAGTCAAGTCTTTTAATATTCATGAATTAGAAGACTCGACATTGTAGATGTTGATTCTCCAAGCTGATCTATAGATGCAATCCACACAGAATCCCAGCAGATTATTTGTAGAGCTTTGACAAGCTATTTCTACAGTTTTTGTATGCAAATATTAAAAAGCCAAGAAAACCAAGAGATCCTGAAAGAGCAAAGAAATTTGGCAGATAGGAGAGAGGAAGATCAAAACAGTCTATAAGGCTACAGTACTCATAACAGTATAAGAACAGAGCTAGACAAATAGACCAATGGAACAAAGTATAGTAGTTCAGCGGTACCCTGTGGGTGAACAACTAGCACTTCTATTCCCTAGGTAGAAGTTCTTGAACATATGCACCAGGATAACAGAAGATTAAAAACAGCACTGTTTACAACAGCTGCAACTATAAGCAGCACAGGTACGTATGAATTATGGATTAGGTAAGTATACCATGGTATGTTAAAATGGAATGACATAATAGTGAAAAGGAATAAAACACAGCTATATGCAGAGAATCTTTCAATGTTGAGAAAAAGTAGAATTCCATTATATAGATTCAAATATAGACAAAACATACTGCCTAGAGAATCACATACAAGTAACAAAACTAAAGAAAAACAAAATGAGCATAGAAGTCAGAACAAGTAGTTTACCTCTTAAGGAGATAGCGGGAGAAATCTTCTGATAGGAACACATAGGAGGCTTTAAAAAGGTTATTTTAATCATTCTACTTCTTAACCTTAGTGCAATTACACAAGTGTCTCCTTTATTGATCTTTAAACTGTATGTATACATCTTCACTCATCTATGTATTTCACAGCAATTTCAAAAAGACTACTTTTAAAAGTTACAATATTGGCTGGGTGCAGTGGCTCACACCTGAAATCCCAGCACTTTGGCAGGCTGAGGTGGGTGGATCACGGGGTCAAGAGATCGAGACCATCCTGACCAACATGGTGAAACCCCGTCTCTACTAAAAAATACCAAAATTAGCTGGGGGTGGTGGTGTGCGCCTGTAGTTCCAGCTACTCGGGAGGCTGAGGCAGGAGAACTGCCTGATCCTGGGAGGCGGAGGTTGCAGTGAGCCGAGATCACATCACTACACTCCAGCCTGGCGCCTGGCAACAGAGCCAGACTGTCTCAAAAAAAAAAAAAAAGTTACAATATTAACATTCCAATCTTTATTTTCAAATGGCAATCAGTATTTACTTATTCACAACATCATGGACAGAAAAGAGATTTATTTGTATTCTCACAACAGTAAGCCTGAAGAAAACACCATACCTTATATATTCCAAAGCCAGGATCAGTAAGACGGGCACGAGCTGATGTAGATGGCTGACTGGAAGATCCCACCCTCGGAGCTTTCTTTACTTTAGGTGAACTATTAGAACAGGGTTTTGCCTCAGTCTGTGTAGATGTGCCAGGAAGATGATCAAGGTCTGGGCGAACTAGCAGCTGAATTATATCATTCAGTCCAACATCATAGTCAAATAAGGTATATCCATTTTCCAACTAGAAAAAAAAGAAAGAATACTGAAATGCTTCTCTAAAATGTATTTTCTTACATTTCTGTTCCTCAAATGTACTAGCCAAACTTAAAATCCATACCACTATAATTTGGTGAGTTTAAAACCATTCTAATTACTTAATGGCCTCTGATGTCAGCATCTTCTCTGGACCCCAATAAATTCTTAATAATTATTCCATATTAACTACAGAGAACACTGCTAGCCATTTAAACAAAAAATAGGCCGGGCTCCCTGGTTCACATCTGTAATCCCAAGGTGGCAGGATCACTTGAGCCCAGGAGTTCCAGACCAGCTTAGGAAGCCAAGGTGGCAGGATCACCTGAGCCCAGGAGTTCCAGATCAGCCTGGGTAACATGGCAAGACTCCATCTCTACAAAAAATAAAAATAAACAAATAAAATAAAAAACTCAGGTGTGGTGGGACATGCCTGTGGTCCCAGCTATTCAGGAGGGTGAGGTGGGAGGATCACTTCAGCCTAGGAGGTTGTGGCTACAGTGAGCTGTTATCATGCTACTGCACATCTGGGCAACAGAGACCCTGTCTCAAAAATAAAATAAATAAAATCCAAAATGTCTCATTGTTGCTGTAACCTTATGACCCACACAGAAAAACGTTAAACTAATTTAATTTCTCAAGTTTTATTTTTAATCAGTGCCTGAATAAACTTCAAGAAAGGTGAATTTTCAAAGTTGCTTTATAACCTCATGTTCATAAAGACGTTAAGTCATCAGCTCAGTGTTTCACTTTTTTTTTTTTGTGAGACGGAGTCTCTCTCTGTCGCCCAGGCTGGAGTGCAGTGGCGTAATCTGAGCTCACTGCAACCTCCCAGATTCAATTGCTTGAATCACTGCCTTCCAGATTCAAGCAATTCTCCTGCCTCAGCCTTCTGAGTAGCTGGGACTACAGACAACTACCATGTCCAGCTAATGTTTGTATCTTCAGTAGAGACGGGGTTTTAGCATGTTAGCTAGGATGGTCTCAATCTCTTGACCTTGTGATCTGCCCGCCTAGGCCTCCCAAAGTGCTGGGATTACAGGCGTGAGCCATTGCGCCCGGCCGTGTTTCACCACTGCGCCCGGCCGTGTTTCATTGTTTAAAAAAAGATATTAAGTCAGCTGGCCATGGTGGCTCACGCCTGTAATCCCAGTACTTTGGGAGGTCGAGGAGGGCAGATCACCTGAGGTCAGGAGTTCAAGACCAGCCTGACCAACATGGAGAAACCCTGTCTCTACTAAAAATACAAAGTAAGCCAGGTGTTGTAGCGGGCACCTGTAATCCCAGCTAACCTGTAATCCTAGCTACTCAGGAGGCTGAGGCAGGAGAATCGCTTGAACCCGGGAGGTGGAGGTCTTGGTGAGCCATTGTGCCACTGCATGCCAGCCTTGGCAACAAGAGTGAAATTCTATCTCAAAAAAAAGTGGGGGAGGGACATTCGGAAAGCAGCAGCAGGAAGGAAAAAGGCAATCATGTGACTGGAGTGATGTATCTAACACAAGCCAAGGAACAAGATTTCCAGCAAAGTGTAAAGAAGGATCCCACCAACAGAGCTATAAGAGGATGGCCCTGCTGACACCTTGCATTCTAGCCTGCAGAACTGTGAGACAGTAAATTTCTATTGTTTTAAGCCATCTAGGTTTTGATACATTAGTACAGAAGCCCTAGGAACCTAAGACTCCATTTTGTTTCCTTATATAAAGTTCAATTGGCAATTTCACTACGATAAAATGAAAGAAAACTCAACTCCTTTCAGGCCAGAACTATCATTTTCCCAGAAACATAATATTTAAAGTGCTCATTTTCTACTCTTTGCATGTATTACTTTTTTCTTTTTTTCATCTTTTAGACCAAATCTCGCCGGAGTGCAGTGGCGTGCACTCCAGCTGGAGTGCAGTGGCGTGATCTCGGCTCACTGCAACCTCCACCTGCCAGGTTCAAGTGATTCTCCTGCTTCAGCCTCCCGAGTAGCTGGGACTACAGGCCCATTCCGCCATGCCCAGCTAATTTTTTCTATTTTTAGTGCAAAGGGGGTTTCACGTGAAACCCAAAAATACAAAAGATGTAATGCCAGGATGGATTACTTTTCAACACCTACAACTCTAACATAGTAAGACCATATTTGAGAAGTCAACCAAAAGGAAATAAAAGTTTGTCCTGAATTTTTTTAAAACTTTTAATCTACTAGATCAGTTATTTGAATTCAGGCAGTCCAAGAACCCAACAAGCACTATCTCAAACACTGCAAGTATTCACGTTTGTCAAATAGAACAAGGTATCAAGAATTTCACAAATCTCTTAGTCAGGGAATTAACTTATATACCACCTCACAAATTAGCATACTTACTCTAAATAAGCCTAAGTAGTATCCCAAGTCAGTAAGCAAATAAGCCCTAATAAGGATAGGGATGTGAATATTGCTTCCTTGATTAAAAACAAAAAAAAGAACACCCTCTAATCTTTAACTCCTGTAGTGGAGGAAAAAAACCCAGAAAACTCAAGGTGCAAACACTGCATTCACACCATCATTTTGACATTCTCCAACAGCCCCCACAAAAAAACCCAAACAAAATACCTAATTCTGGAGGAGCTGAAAAAGCATAAGATATAACTGATAGACATTATGACTATTTTTAAAAGGAAGTGTTCAAAGATAATAAACTCTAACAATATAAAACATGCAAATTAACTAGTAGGATATTTCCAAAAATGAAGGTAGCAATTAAAGCGATAAAACTATTGGAAATTGAAAGAATATTTTTCCACTGAAGTTTGAGGAACCAGAATCAGAGGGATGTTGGGGCTATTTCTACATTCAACTCCTGGTTGGATTCTACTAAATGATTGTCAGGAGTAAATACAAGCTGTTTCAAGTGGTACTTTTTAAAACTTGATTTGACAGGAAAAATGTCGTAAGTCAGAGCATATGTCTAAGCAAATGTCTAAGCATTTCAAGCAAGGCATGAGGCCCTATATTAAGTTATATCCACAGTAAAATATAACCACCTTACCTCATGCTTGCTATGACAGGCTTTTAAACTCAGTTCCACTCCTTCCCTATTTCATGGGTACTCCTCCAGTCTTCCCACAATAGTGATTGTTATCTATTGCATTAACACGTTCCACAGAGCTTTATTCCACAAAGCTTCACATATTATGAAGAGCAGTGAAGTGCTGAGATGATTTACTTGAAAAATACTGAAGTTCTTCCATATTTAATGAAAGTGAAAATTGAAAGTTATCTCTGACACTCAAAGTATGCTCCAAGTAGGGAAAAAAGGAAGGGGTCATTTAGCAATTACAAACATCTATGTGTCAGAAGCATGTAACTTAGGTCCATCAATGCTTCAGAAGTAAATGTTTGAGAGCTGCTATACTCAAAGATGGAGATGCAGGATTTACAATACTAAAGAATCAAGAATAACCGGTTAAGCATTTTTTGTCAGACAACACTTTTGAATTTTTACTGGGTCGAAAGAAGAAATTCCAGGTAACAAGAACTGAAACAATGATGCAAGGGAACACTAGAAAGTACATACCGGCCAGGTGCGGTGGCTCAAGCCTGTAATCCCAGCACTTTGGGAGGCCGAGGTGGGTGGATCACGAGGTCAAGAGATCGAGACCATCCTGGTCAACATGGTGAAACCCCATCTCTACTAAAAATACAAAAAATTAGCTGGGCATGGTGGCGGATGCCTGTAATCCCAGCTACTCAGGAGGCTGAGGCAGGAGAATTGCCTGAACCCAGGAGGCGGAGGTTGCGGTGAGCCGAGATCGCGCCATTGCACTCCAGCCTGGGTAACAAGAGCGAAACTCCGTCTCAAAAAAAAAAAAAACAAAGTACATACCAAGTGGAAGTGGATGAGAGGGGAGTGGGGAAGTCATTCCCAAGCACCTACTGACTAGGGATACCAGTGAAGGGCATAACAACATTTATATATTTATCACATATTATATATATGTTGTATACACATCATATGTAACATATACATAGATATTCCTTTAAATAGCAAGTACTTTTATATTGTGTGAAAACCAAGGAGGAGGGGCAACTTCTTCCAACTATGGTTCATGCCCCACATTGTAATCTATTTTAAGGTCATCTCTATAGTGGTAAGGAGTGAAAGAATGACAGGAGAGGAGGGGGAATCCTTTAAAACAGGAAAAACTCTGGATTCTCAAAAGATCTGGAGATCCACCAACATAATAACTCTTCCTCAAAAAGACCCATTCAGCGTGCCTCTCAAACTCAACTTCCCAGATAAGAATGTTCACAGCATGTTACCCTATTCGAACCAGAACTTACATACAACCCTGAACTGGAGGTCTCTTTTGACTCTCAAATGTGGAGTCAAGGCTGGGCAAGGTGGCTCACAGCTGTAATCCCAGCACTTTTAGAGGTGGAAGTGAGCAGATCACGAGGTCAGGAGATACCATCCTGCCCAACATGGTAAAACCCCATCTCTGCTAAAATACAAAAACTTAGTAGGGCATGGTTGCGCCCACCTGTAGTCCCAGCTATTTCGGAAGCTGAGGCAGGGTAATAATTGCTTGAACCAGGGAGAAGGAGGATATAGCGAGCCAAGATGGGGCCACTGCACTCCAGCATGGAGACAGCAAGACTCCGTCTCAAAAAAAAAAAAAAAAAAAAACGTGGAGTCAATTAACAACGCTTCTCCAACTTCATTTACATACCGATCACCTGGGAACCTTGTTAAAATACAGATTCTGCTTCAGTAGGTCAACTTCAGTAGGTCTGGCGTGAGGATTTTAGGTAAAGCTAATGCTGCTGGTCCTGAGAATCCAGGGACCATACTTTGAATAGTGAGAGACTAGTAGGAGACTATCTTTCAACATTCATTTTCTAAACTGCAAGTAGTTGAATTAACAACTACTCAGGTGTTACCAGAATCTCCCACGGGATTCTGTTAACACCTGCGTAGTTGTCAATTCAACTACTTGCAGTTCTGGGGTGAGCTGACCATCTATAATAAACATCCACAGGCCGGGCGCGGTGGCTCAAGCCTGTAATCCCAGCACTTTGGGAGGCCGAGGCGGGTGGATCACGAGGTCAAGAGATCGAGACCATCCTGGTCAACATGGTGAAACCCCGTCTCTACTAATACAAAAAATTAGCTGGGCACAGTGGCGCGTGCCTGTAATCCCAGCTACTCAGGAGGCTGAGGCAGGAGAATTGCCTGAACCCAGGAAGCGGAGATTGCGGTGAGCCGAGATCGCGCCATTGCGCTCCAGCCTGGGTATCAAGAGCGAAACTCCGTCTCAAAAAAAATAAATAAATAAAAATAAAATAAACATCCACAAGCGATTCTGATGTATACCAAAGTTTAAAAGCAGCAACCTAATTTACGAATGGGGATGGGGGGATACTACTCAAACAAAAATAAATGTTGTGCCTACAATTTATGACATTTTTCACTATGTGGCAGTAAAGCATTTTGAAAAAGGGGTACCTTTTTCCAATGAGGACATGGTATTTTAGAGGATGGGGACTGTCTGTGATATCAATCTAGTAGCTACCTGCTACAGGCAGGCTACCTCATCTGTGGAGCTCCAAAGACCAATAAAGATAACACTCACTGCCATAGTTATGGTCAGCGCATAAGGAAGTGAACACAGCTGGTACAAATGACCTTTCTTTTCTGTCTCCAAGTTAATGGCTGGCATGAAAGGTCTATTTCTCATCCCTACTGGTTTATCACTGGGCTGAAGAAACCAAAGTAGTGAATTATCGACTATGAGGAAGAAGTGTAAGGTTGTTATCCTCAGTTTTCCCCGGAATCTGGAGTGTCCTGGTTTACTCAAAGTCTACTTTGTTTCCTTGAATTTAACCCAATCTCGTATTAGATAATTATTTAAAAATATTTGATAAAAAAAGATTTTAGGGGTATTGCCCAGGAACATCCTTCATTTCTACCTGACGCTGCAATCACCAGTGTCCTAGGAATTCAGGTACTGTTTGTCCTTAGCTAAAAAACAAAATACAGAAGACTTGATTATATGCTTTTTCACTTATGATCAAAAGGAAACGGTATCAGCCACTTGAGGCACAGCAAAACAAACCTATGTAGTGTACAATTATTTCAAAAGCAAAGCTTACAACTAAATATCTGTTTTTACAAGTCAAACAGTAAGGAGTCTGTATAAAATTGGCTGCAAACACCAATCCAAAGTGCTGTAACATTATTTTAAAGAAGGGGAAGGAGAAGCCCTCTGTTTCCCCAAGTGTAATTTGTTACTGTGAAATTCCTGGACAGTCTTCGAAGACTAAGCCTGTGAAGGGAAGGAAAATATTCCTTTTAAGTAGTTTGCAACTGTAGGCTATTTCTACCGAATCAAAGAGCTACATTTATTTCAAACCACAGGAATGGAGCCAAACTGTGGTCTATCAACTCAGGATGCCAACTTTTTTGTGTATTAAAAACATGAAGACAAAGAAAAATATGATAGGTCTGAATGTCTAGGTATAGACTATGAGAGACTTGTGGAACAGGGGGAAAAAAAAAAATCAGACCGGCCAGATCATAGCCATACCATGAAAATACCAGAGATGGCCAAAAAGAGTCTTCAAGTATGCACCGCTGGCTATGCTGCAGTGCTGTACTAAAAGCGTGAAAGAGATGAGGATTAGAAGGCGAAAAGTTATAAGAGCAAAACAGTGTTGTACTCTTTTTCACTCTGGGAATAAAAACTCTGGCCTATATTGGGCAATCGTGAACCCGGTCCCGGGTTACACCGACCGCTTCTTCAAGCCCAGGTCGCTAACCTCCCTCGAGACATTCCAAACCTAGAAGAGAAGAGGGAGAGGGACGAAAAGTTCTGAAAACCCTTTCAGTGTGCGCGAATCCTTCCACAGTCAGGAAGCAGAGGTAGGGTTCTTTTTCTTGAGAGCTCAATTCCTGAGTTTCCCCTATTTGAGAGCTAAAGACGCGGAAAAGACACGGAAGCGAGGCGAACGCTCAGCCGGGTCAGCCGCTAGGAGCCGGAGGGGCCAGCTCTCCCAGTCTCCCGCGCGGTGGCATGGCCGCCAGAACCCGCTGCGCTCCCAGGCCCCGCCGAGCGCGGGAAGCGAGGGACCCGGGCGCCCAGTGCTTACGGTCGCTGTCCTACCAAAAACAAACCGTGAGAGATTTGCGCTCCAGACGCCCTCACCTTCGACCCCGCGGAGCGCACTTGCAATTGGGGCTGGCAAGGACCCACTGCCCGACACCCAGCGGGACTGGGCCCCGCACCCTGCGCCTCGCGGGGGCCACCCAGCCGCAGCGCAGCCAGGTGAGCCCCGCGCGCGCGGCGCACCGAGTCCTCGGACCTGCCGGTCCAAAGAAGCCCAGCTGCTCCGGTCCCCGGCTTCCCGAGGAGCGCGGCGGGCGCATCTCACCTGCTTGCCCCGGTAGAAGAGGCGCTGGCACTCGGGCCGCACGTCGAACAGCGCCCACACCCGCTCACGCAGCTCCTCAATCGTGGCTTTACGAGACACGTCCTCAATAGTGCACGTCTTGGAGCCATCGATGGTGCGAACCTGGATCCACATCTTGGCGCCGGGAGAGGAGCCGATCCCCTTTGTCTACCCCTGCGCTCGGGGCAGCGCGCCCCGCCCGGCTCGCGCCGCTTCCCCTGCGGCTCGGGCCCTCCGCGGCAGGCGGGCGAGCGCGCGCACTGGACCGACCGGACGCCGGGCCCGAGAAACGGCGGAGACTCTCACCCGCACGCCCGACCAGCCGAGCTAAGGAGAGACGACCGGAACCACTCTCAGAAGCTACCGCAGCCACCGCCTCAAAAATAGAAAGAGGCCATGTCTGCGCCGCGCAGAGTGTTTACTTATAGAGCTGGAGCTCCCACATGGAGGTCACGGCGCCAAGTCGGATCTCGCGAGATCCACGCCGGGCTCCGCCTTAAAGAGGAAGCGGCCCAGGAGACGGTTACAGACCCAAGGGAACGAAAAAGGGCGGGCATGGAGAGGGCGGGTCGGAGGGGCGGGGCTACCAAAAGCCGTTACTTGCCCAGCTGCCTGCACCTGGCCCCTGGGGCGCGCCTTCTAGCCTTTGGGTTTCGGACGGTTGGGCGGCTACCCACACCGGTTGCCGTTTTGAGGCCTGGTTTCAGGGCCGAGGGGGCGGGTGACTCCTCAGGCCTAGCGGATATGGTCATTTGCCTCAAAAACACCAAAAATAAGAAACCCTGACGTGCACTTGTATGATCCTGGAAAGGGGGCGTAGGCGGGTGCGGCCTAAACTTCTGAGAAAGAACAGAAGGAAATGTGCCCGCTCTACCGCGCTCAACTGGAAAGCTCCCGCCACGCGGGCTGGCGGGTCCGGTCGCCCCGGAAAGGCCCGGGGGGCCCTCCTGCCCTGCTTCGCGAACACGTTTCCCGCCTGGCCGCAATGCTGCTTTTTCGCGGAAACCCGCTTCCCAGGGTTTCCCGTCGCCTGGCGGAGGCGGCAGCCCCAGGCCTATCCGCAGGCCGTGTGGGTCGCTTGGATTGCCCTCTCGGGCTCGCCGCGCTCCCAGCCGGCCCTCCGGCCTTGGAGGAGCCGGGGCAGCTGCGGGAAGGGCCACTCTCTAGCTCCGGACATTGCTGTTCGTAGACCTTCCGCGTTAGGGGAGCCTTTGGCCTAAGGGATTGCGGGTGTGCAGAAAACAGTTTTAAATAATGCAGAGCTACACGCCTCCGAAGAACTCCAAAGACCCTACTAGGATTAAATTCTCAGAAGTGGGCCTAAGGCAGCGCTACCTAACAGGGCTTACCCGCCCACACTTAATCCTTCCCTGCTAACAGCTGAGTCGAGGGGGTGGGGGTGAGTGGGCTTATTTTAAAAGAAAATATTTCTTCTCCAGAAGAGAGAGAGCATGTAAAAGGAAACAAAACAAGACAACTTGGACTTCGTATTTGCCAAAATTCTCGAATATTCAGATTGGTGCTAATTATTCCCATAAAGGTAGAGTATCATTTTTATAATAAACTAACGAATAGCTAAAATAATTACAAGCACAGACAAGGCCAGTAATATATCATTCAAAAGAAGAGAAAGGCCGGGCGCACTGGCTAAGGCCTGTAATCCCAGCTTTGAGAGGCCAAGGCGGGCGCATCACTTGAGGTCAGGAGATCCAGACCAGCCTGGCCAACATGATGAAACCCCATCTATACTAAAAATACAAAAAAACTATCGCCGGGCATGATGGCGGGTGCCTGTAGTTCCAGCTACTTGGGAGGCTGAGGCAGGAGAATCGCTTGAACCCGGGAGGCGGAGGCTGTGAGCGGAGATCACGCCACTGCACTCCAGTCTGGGCGATAGAGTGAGACTCCTTCCTCGGACCAAAAAAAAAAGAAAAGATGGCCCAACACAGGAGAGACAGAAAAAATGAACTTCACATACATATTTTGTGTTTCTGCCCTGTGAGTATTTCAGTCACCTAGAACCTCTAAATACAGTTCACTTGCCTGCTCCTATTTTAGTTGAAGCAAATATTGAGTAATTATTACTTATGTAAATGAGATATTTAGGTTGGTGCAAAACTAATTGCAGTTTGTCATTACTTTCAACAGTAAAAACCTCAATTACTTTTGCACCAACTAAATTTGCCTAAAGCACACGTACTACTTACCCCAATAAGGCAAAACTATTTACTATTATAAAATTATGCTATGGCCTTGTGGAGTTACGTTTATTTTTTTTTTTTTAGTTCCTTCTCGCACACACAAAAAATACAATCTAGTTGAGATAAGATTTAACAAAAATAAAACATTAAAGAATAATTTAGTATTAAACACTGATGTTGGTAAAAACCATGATTAGAGTTGAGAGAAGGGGAACGAGAATGATCTGGAAGCTTAAAGGTAGCTGTACAACTTCACACGAGTTCTGTGATACATGGTAGTATTTAAATGTTCAGTTTGCGGATTGAGATAGACCGGAATTGTAATCCCAGTTTTACTGCTTGCTTAAAATGTGATCTTGTACAAATTACTTCCTCAATTTCCTCAGTGTAAAATGGTGCTTGAAATACCTAATGAATGTAACGTGCTTTGCATACTATCCCTTAGTAGTATACAATAAATTATTTTAGTGCCGTTGTTATGGAGATTTAGAAAAACGGAGTACGCCCAAAGAGGAAAGAGTGCTTAAACAAAGACAAAAAGTAGAGAATGAGTGACTAAATAGAGTAGGGCAGTGTGTGAAAATTAACATTCAAAGCAGATGATTTTTGTGGGCCCCAGGGAAAAACTAACGTTTTTAAGGAGTAGATGGTTCTATTAACATGGATTTGGAATAATAGCAAAAGGAATCTGGACAGATGCCTTAGGAAAAAAGTAAGGGAGAGTGAGATGACAAGAACTTACTGTCAGAAAGTTTAGGGAAGAGGCAATTGTGTGAGTTATATTGAAATTAGTAGTGGTAAGTAGGAGAAGAGAAGATGTATTCCAGAAAATTAAGCCTATAAAACTTGTAGGATTGTGGATATGAAGGATGAGGAAAATGGAACGTTGAGAATAGGTCTCAAGTTTCTAGTTTAGGAGATTTAAATTGATGGCTTGGGCAGATGGTGATGCTCTGAACTTGAAGAGGAGGCAAGTTGGGAAAATGCAATGAGTTCCAAATGAGCTGTGTTGCATTTGAAATGCATCCAAAATACAGTATCTGTCTAGCTGGAGATGTCTAACTGACCACTGGAAATAGAAGTTTGAAGTATTAAAGAGAAATAGGAACGTTCTTAAAGAGGGACTTGTTAAGACCTCCTGTACACACTCATGAGATTTATCTTTCTTAATGTGTTGGGGCTTTAATGGAGAACTCTGGTGGGGTAGGGGGGTGGGGGAAGACTACTGTCAAAATTAGGCACCTACTGAGATTGCATAGGATTTGTGTATGGATCCATGTAAGACTCAAAAATGATATATTTGTCCCGCAGACGAAATGAATTACCTCTGGAAACATAAATGTATGTGTGCAGTAGGCAACTTAGGGTATATACAAAAAATTGCAAGTAATGATTCTATATATAACAAAATACACCCTTCCTGTGCTTCTCCATATAGTGCTGTGTACTGTTTTCTCTCTTTGCGTACAATACTGTTGTTGTGTGCTTAGGCATCAGCCCAGTTGTGAAAAAAGCCAGTTCTCTGACAAAAACCACAATACTAGACAGTTTTTATTGTTTTTTGTTTTTGTTTTTGTTTTTACTTTTTGCGATGGAATCTCACTCTTGCCCAGGCTGGAGTGCAGTGGTGCAATCTTGGCTCACTGCAACCTCTGCCTCCCAGGTTCAAGTGATTCTTGTGCCTCAGCCTTCCCAAGTAACTGTGATTACAGGCATACACCACCACGCCTGGCTAATTTTTGTATTTTTAGTAGAGACAGAGGTTTCACCATGTTGGCCAGGCTGGTCTCGAACTCCTGGCCTCCAAGGATCCACCCAGCTCAGCCTCCCAAAGTGTTGGGATTACAGGAATGAGCCACCGTGCTTGGCCAAGACAGTTTTGGCACATCACGCCTTACTACCAAGTGTGTAGCTAAAACCATTTGGATATGAACAAGGAAAAATAAAGAGAAATTATTTACATGGATGAAAAGCAAATACTGAAGTTTATACCATCAGTCATGATCCAATATTTGTTCAAGTCAAGAGGCCAAACAAAAAGGTTGATTGTAATACAAATTCCTGAATCTTATACTTCAGAATGTCTTGTTTCTCAACTACTGTCCCAAAGGCAGTAATTTATTTTTTTAAAAATGAATTGAATCTATGATTAATACCTTTTCATCTGCCCTTTTATGTTGGATGTCTTCCTTTGTCTCCTCCAGGGCCACTCTCTACCTCTTTTCAGTCTTAAGAGTTCTTTGCAGTCCTAGAGTCCAACAGTCCAAGAGTTCTTTGCAGTCCTAGAGTCCAAGAGTCCTGGTTCTTTGGACAAACTGATGGCTCAGGTTAGGAGTGGGGACCTGGGATTCTCACTAAAAACTTGAAATGTATCCTCGTTTTCAATCTTATGCCTTCCTCTGCAATTTGCCTGTCTTCTGCAATTTGTCCTTCTGATTGCCGAAACTTTCTGGGGGTCTTTGAATCAATTAGTTATTTCTTCCACTGACAAGAGTGTTTAACAAAATTTATGAGGGTCTGGCGCCAGTGGTTCACACCTGTAATCCCAGCATTTTGGGAGGCTGAGGTGGGAGGACCACTTGAGGTCAGGGGTTCAAGTAGCCCAGCCAACATGATGAAACCCTGTCTTCACTAAAAATACAAAAATTAGCCAGGCATGGTGGCATGTGCCTGTAATCAAAGCTACTCTGGAGGCTGAGGCAGGAGAGTCCCTTGAACCCGGGAGGCAGAGGTTGCAGTGAGCTGAGATCGTGTTACTGCACTCCAACCCGGGCAACAGAGTGAGACTTTGTCTCAAAAACAAAAAACAACAAAATTTATAAGACTGATCCTGTATTAACCCCCAGCAGACCAGACCAAACCAGCAAGGAGTCACCTGTGCTAAGTGCTAAGTGCCACATAATAAAACTGAACTTTGAAAGGGGCTAGATTTCAAATAAGTAAATAAATCAGCCGGGACATTCATAGCAACACAGCCACTAATCAGAGGGGCCCCAGTTTACCTGAGCCTGCATGATAGGAAAGTTCACTGTAGGCCAGGTGTGGTGGTTCACACCTGTAATCTCAGCACTTTGGGAGGCCAAAGTGGGGAGATCATCTGAGGACAGGAGTTCGAGACCAACCTGGCCAACATGGTGAAACCCTGTCTCCACCAAAAATACAAAAATTAGCTGGGTGTGGTGGCACACACTCATAGTCTCAGCTACTTTGGAGGCTGAGACAGGAGAATGGCTTGAACCCAGGAGGTGGAGGTTGAAGTGAGCTGAGATCACGCCATGCACTCCAGCCTGGGCAACAGAGCCAGACTCTGTCTCAAAAAAAAAAAAAAAGTTCACTCTGTTTTAACCCCATAAGGAAAGTAACTTTGAAATGGCCAGTCTGCTTTCTGCTATCTTTAGCCCTTTGCCTATAAAGCCAACCCCCTCTGCTCAGCTTGGCAGAATGCCCATTCTATTTTATAGAAGGAGATATTACTCAATTCCAGAATCACAAAAGAAAGACAATCAGATTTTTAAATTTGTTGTAATTTTGTGTTTTGATATCAGTTAGCGTTCAACATCCTAATGATAGGGGTTAACTTAAGGTTCAACTTCCAGGTAGATTGTCACATACAACCTAATTTTGCAAAAAAATTTAAAGGCTTTATAGTAAACTATCTCTCACAGATTCTGTGGAGCAAGTATTCGGAAATGGCTCAGTTTAAAAGCCTGAATCTGGCTCAAGGTCTCTCATGCCAATATCTCATGCCAGATGGGGCCAGAACTGGAAGAACAAGGACAAGGATAGTTAGGAACTAGCTAGGTATCTCTCAATCTCTCTCTCCACCCTCCACCCCCACCCCCGCTTTCTCTCTCTTTCTTCCTCTCTCTGTCTGTCTGTCTGTCTCTCTCTCCTCTCTTTCTTCCTTTCTTTAAGAAGTCTCAGGATCTTTCTGTGTGGTCTCTCTCTGTGGGCTAGTTTGGGCACTCTCACAGAATATTGCCGCCTCAGGGGCAGTCAGACTGCTTAAATGGTGGTTGAAGACATCAAAGAAGGGTGAGAATTCTAGTGAGCAAAGTGCAAGCTGTAGGACTTTGTATGGCCTAGCTTTGAGAATCACATAGTGTCATTTCTTTTTTTTTTTTTTTTTTTTTGAGACAGGGTCTCACTCCAGTGCCCAGGCTGGAGTGCAGTGGTGTAATCTCGGCTCATTGAACCCAGAATCGCCTCCTGGGTTCAAGCGATTCTCCTGCCTCAGCCTCCCAAATAGCTGGAATTATAGGCATGCACCACCATGCCCGGCTTATTTGTGTATTTTTAGTAGAGACGGGGCTTCACCATGTAGCTCCTGACCTGAAGTGATCCGCCTGCCTCTGCCTCCCAGAGTGCTGGGATTACAGATGTGAGCCATGACGCCTGGCCACAGTGTCATTTCTATCATATTCTTTTGATTAAAACATTCACAAAAACACATTTGGTTTCAAGGGGAGTGAATAGAGACCCCACGTCTCAATGGGTGGAGTGTCAAACTCACTTTGTAAGAAGAGCACTTGGAATGGAAGATATTATTGCATCCAATTTTGGAAAATAGAATCTGTAGCACAACTCTTCTATCTATTTTTCCATCCTTTTATAGTACAACCAAATAGTTTTAAAATTATGAAATATGGGCCAGGCATGGTGTCTCATGTCTCTAATCCCAGCACTTTGGGAGATAGAGGTAGGAGGATTGCTTGAGCCACACACACCAGTCTGTGCAACCTACAGGGACCATGAATTAGCCAGATGTGGTGGGGCACATCAACAGTCCCAGCTACTTGGGAGATTGAAGCAGGAGGATCATTTTGAGCTCTGGAACTTCTGAGTGCAGTAAGCCATCATTGTGCCACTACATGCCAGCCTGGGTAACAGAGCAAGACCCCATCTCTGAAAAAAAAATTATCAAATATATCAGCCATATTTTAAAAGGTAGAGAGAATAATGTAGTAAACATTCTTGTATTCACCATCTTGCTTTAGCAATAAAATATTTCAAATAGTTAAAACCCCACTCTGCTTACATTCCCTTTTCTCTCTCTTTTCCAGAGATAAATGTTGTCCTGAATTGGGGGTTTATTATTGTCATGTGTATCTTTATACTTTTAATATATATACATGTATTTCTAAACAATAAATTCGGGTGTCTTTTAAAATTTTAAATAACATGATTTTTTATAACTTTAAAACTTGCTTTTTTTTTTTTTTTACTGTCCTCTGAAGTGAATGAATTGAACCAAAAAAACTGCTTTTTTTTAACCTAGTTTTATTTTTCTGGGATCTGTTTGTGTTGATGTGTAGCTCTAATACAAACTTTTTCTTAAAGGATCAGATGGTAAATATGTCAGACTTTTCTTTCTTTTATTTATTTTTTTCTTTTAAAGACAGGGTCTTGCTTTGTTGCTTAGCCTGGAGTGCAGTAGCTATTCACAGGCACGATCCCACTACTGATCAGCACGGCAGTTTTGACCTGCTCCGTTTCCGACCTGGGCCAGTTCACCCCTCCTCAGGCAACCTGGTGGTCCCCCGCTCCCAGGAGGTCACCATATTGATGCCAAACTTAGTGCAGACACCCAATCAGCATAGCGCTTTGCAGCCCAGAACTCCTGGGCTCAAGTGATCCTCCCACCTCAGCCTCCTGAGTAGTTGGGACTACAGGCACACAATACGTCAGATTTTTAAGGCAGATCGTCTTTGTTGCAAATATTTCATTCCACAGTACTACAAAAGCAGCTCCACTCAATAAATAAATGAATAGATAAGACTTTGTTCTGACAAAACTTTTTTTTTTTTTACAAAAATAGGTAGCAGAGTATAGGATGTGGCCTGTGGGCCATAGTTTGTTAACCCTAGTTCTGCCTAGTTCTGTGGCATTCATTTTCACTAATTTATAATATTCCATTGTTTAAGTGTACCATAATGTAATCATTCTTTCTTCTCTTTCTTCTCTCTCTCTCTCTCTCTCTCTCTCTCTCTCTCTCTCTCTCTCTCTCTCTCTAAATGCAAAGTCTCACTCTGTGGCCAGGGTGGAGTGCAGTGGGACGATTCTAGCTCACTGCAACCTCTAACTCTTGGGCCCAAGTGATACAGCCACCTTACCCTCTGAAGTAGCTAGACACGCTCCACCTTGCCTAATATATATATATATTTTTTTTTTTGTAGAGATGAAATCTGGCTATGTTGCCCAGGCTGGTCTCGAACTCTTGGGCTCAAGCAGTCCTCCCACTCCAGCCTCCCAAAGTGCTGGGATTATAGGCATGAGTCACCATGCCCAACCAATCATTCTCTTTTTGATATATCTTCAGGTTGTTTCTATTTTTTCTCTTACAAACAATGTTTTAAATATTCTTGTACATTCCACTGTGTGCAGAGTTTCTCTGGGGTAGAGATCAACAAATAATCCATAGGTTTTTCATCTTCTAACAATGTGTTCGTGTCTTGTTTCTGCTATCCTCTCTTTTTCTTTTGGGTTACATTAAAAATGCCTTTACTATCATTTGAATGAGGTTTTTGAGCAAGAGTTGAGTTAATCTGATGTATTTCTCATATTCTTTAATTTTGTTATTTTTCATTAATTATTGAATACGCAGTAGATCATCTTTAGTCCAATAAGCATTAGGTTGAAACTAATGACTGTCGCTTTTGGGTTTTGTTTGATTGGCTGTTCTGTTTTGTTTGAGATATGATCTCGCTGTGTGGCCCAGGCTGGAGTGCAGTGGTGTGATCATGGCTCACTGCAGACTCAACCTCCTGGACTCAGGTGCTCCTCCTGCCTCAGCCTCTGAAGTAACTGAGACTACACATGCACACATCACACTCAACTATTTTTTTTTATTTTTATTAGAGATGAGTTCTCACCGTGTTGCCCAGGCTGGTCTCCATCTCCTGAGCTCAGGCAATCCTTCTGCCTCCGTCTCCCAAAGTGTTGGGATTACAAGCATGAGCCACTGTGCCCAGCTGACTATTGCTTTTGGCAAACTGAATGAGTCCATCTTGCTCCCAATTGCATTGTCATTATAAAAGTACTTTCACTCTTTCTATTTTCTACTAACTGGTATAAGGTAATATGTACAAAATACAACAAATTATCTAAACAATTATCCAAACACTTCCTATTATAATACAATAAAATGATGGTATTAGTGAAGCTAAACTGGTTGGCAGGCAAGCAAGGATTTCAGGCTTTGACAAAAATGCATTTATAAAAAGGTGAGCAGAATTTTTCTTGCTCTTGTTGATACTCGAATGCTTTCTCAAATGCCTGACCTCAAGTAATTTTTTTTTCTTTTTTTGAGATACAGTCTCATTATTTCACCCAGGCGGGAGTGCAGTGGCATAGTCTCAGCTCACTGCAGCCTCTGCCTCCCAGGTTCAAATGATTCTCCTGTCTCAGCCTCCCGAGTAGCTGGGACTACAGCTGTGTGCCACCACTCTCAGATAATTTTTGTATTTTTAGTAGAGACAGGGTTTCATTGTCTTGGCCAGGCTGATCTCAAACTCCTGACCTCAAGTGATTCACCTGCCTCAGCCTCCCAAAGTGCTGGGATTACATGCGTGAGCCACCAAACCCAGCCTCAAATGCTTTCCTTTGTAAATTGCAATACAATTTATAACCTCTCAAACTCGTCTCCTTGCATATCTCAGGATCTTCTGGCAGGGTATTTCTTACATGAGATAATCTGTCAGTGCACTATGTGGGTCTAGCCTAGACTTATTCACATAGCAACTGGATAGGGTTCTAAGAGAGCCAGTGGAAGCCTACAAGGTGTCTTGAGGTCCAAGATTGGAATTGGCATAGGATCACCTCAACAGATTTTATTGGCAAAAGCAAGTCACAAGGCCAGCCCAGATTCAAGGAGAGGGAAAATTGACTCCTCCTCTTGATAGGAGGAGCTGCAAAGTCTCATTGCAAAGGAGTGTGTATATTGGGAGAGGAATAATTATTGGTCATCTTTTTTTTTTTTTTTTTTGAGACAAAGTCTTGCTCTGTCGCCTAGGCTGGAGCTCAATGGCGTGATCTCGGCTCACTGGAGCCTCCTCCTCCCGGGTTCAAGCGATTCTTCTGCCTCAGCCTTCTAAGTAGCTGGGATTACTGGCACACAACACCACGCCTAGCTAATTTTGCATTTCTTTTAGTAGAGATGGGGTTTCACCATATTGGTCAGGCTGGTCTTGAACTCCTGACCTCAGATGATCCACCCGCCTCAGCCTCCCAAAGTGCTGGGATTATAGGTGTGAGCCACTGTGCCCAGCCTGGTCATCTTTATAATTAATCTAAAATACCATCTCTTCCTAATCCTAATTATGATATATTACCCATTAATAACCTTTTATAGCTTCGGTAATAATCTTGTCCTCTATTTTTCATAATCTTTCAATCCCTCATTCTACCACAGATTATTGTTATAAGTATGTTTCACACATTCGCTGATTCAGGCTGAATTTTCTTTTTGGCTGATGCTGACAACCAGTTGATGCTGGTAAACTTTAATCTACCTCAACCTTTGTGACTCAGTATCATTGTTTTCTAAGTCTAGCTAAGGGAAAATTAAATCCTTTCTTGAGTGACTCCTCAGAATATATCATAGTGAAAGACATTAGGGATTATCATTTTGATTATTTAACATTCTCATAGTAATTGTTATGAATAGCAATTCATAAAAATAGCTTTTAAAAATCACAATTTAGTGGACCCTTGATTAACACAGGTTTGAACTGCATTGGTTCACTTATATGCAGATTTCTTTTTCAATGTAACACAGATAAAAAATACAATATTGGAGGGACTCAAAATCCACTTTTATGGAGGACTGACTTCAAATATGCACAGGGCCTACAGTGGGATTTGAGCATGTGCAGATTTGGTATACACAGGAGTCCTGGAACCGATACCCTGTAAACCCAAGGATGACTGTATTTAGTTTCTTAAAACATATCACGAATAAGTACAATTTTGATAGTATGGGTGAACAACAACCTAATTAAAAACAGGCTCAGTGGGAGAGGGGCAGAGAAAAAAATCGGCACAGGCCTTTCACATAAGAGGACATCTAAATGGCCTCCACACCTATGAAAAGATCCTAAATATCACTATCAAGGAAATGTATGTCCCACTAGAATGTACTAACGATTAGAAGGCTGATAATATTGAGTGTTAATAAGATTATAGAGCATCTGGGACTTTCATACATTGCTGGTGGAGTGTGAGTTGATTAAACCAAGTTGGAAACCTGCTGAATAGTTTCTACATACCTGTTCTAGGAACAATTCTACTTGTACCTATATATGCAATAGAAATTAGTGCCTATATCCAACAAAATAGGCACAAGAATGTTTGTAATAGATTTAGTTGTAATAGGCTCAAATTGAAAACCACTTAAATGTCTACAAATAGAAGAATGGGTGAAAAAAATTGTAGTATAATTTACATAATGTAATACTATATAGCAACAAAAAAGAATGAATTACTGATACATACTATAACATGGATTAATCTCTAAATCATTATATTGAGTTAAAAAAAGCCGGGCATGAAAAGCACATTCTGTATGATTAACTTTATATGAAGTTAAAAAATATGCAAACTTAATTCATAGTGTTAGAAGTCAAAAACTTGGGGAGTGGAGAAATTGGTGGTATTAACGGGGAAAGGTGCAAAGGAACCTTCTAGGTGATCATAATATTCTATATTATGACCTGGGTAGTGACCACAGGGTGATTTATATATGTAAACATTTATTGAACTATACACCTATGATTTGTTCACTTTAATATATGTATATTAAATGTTTATGCATGCCTATAATCACATAATTATATAGATGTTCTTGTTAGAAAAATTGGACTTTTTATTTTTATCTATTGAAGGTATAAATGAAATCATAAATTCTATCCCTGGCCTCAAGATTGACCTGTATAGAGATATTAAAAAGAAAACAATTTCGTCCTCCTCTTTCACAGTTTAACTAGGGTGAATACCCAGCATAAGAATTTGATGTGGAGGCCGGTGCAGTGGCTCATGCCTACAATCTCAGCACTTTGGGAGGCCCAGGCAGGCGGATCACTTGAGGTCAGGAGTTCGAGACTAGCCTGGCCAACATGGGGAAACCCCGTCTCTACTAAAAATACAAAAATTACCCGGGAGTGGTGGCACACACCTGTAGTCCCAGCTACTCAGGAGGCTGAGGTGAGAGAATGGCTTGAACCGGGAGGCAGAGGTTGCAGTGAGCCGAGATGGTGCCTCTGCACTCTAGCCTGGGAGCAGAGTGAGACTCTGTCTCAAAAAAAAAGTATTTGATTTGGTCAAAGGTAAAAGAATAGCTAAATTTATAATCCACAATATTGATGAGAGATTGATTAGTTATTCTGATTTTTGAAAGGTATGGTACTGTGCATACATGAACATGCAGGCATGTATATATTGTACATTCATATATGTGTGCTGTGTATATGCACACACATTGGTATGTATGAATGTTTGAACATGTGTGCTATACATGCATGTGTGATGCATGTGTGTACATATGCAAGCATGTGCATGCATGCAAATGTGTTTAGATTTGCACAGGAGTAAGGAGGCATAGCTTCACACTAAGCTAGCAAATATTTTGTGAAAGTGTGCATACTTTGAGTCCCCCTAAATCGAACAATTCTGCTGAAGCTTCTGTGTACTGTCATTCTAGACACAATGAAAATTTAAGGAAATGTTTAGCTTCAGATGAATCGCCATAGGGTGTGGTGGGACACAGCACAGAGTCTAGGACAAGTACATCACTCCTATGTTAGGGCATTCCTAAAGTGGCAAGGTGTATAATCTCGCTGAGAAGGGTAAAGAAGCTCTTTGTGCAGAGTGAACTTTGAAGCAAGGTGGGAGCAAGTCTAGAAACTGTGGTGCTCACCCTAGGAGACTAATTTCTAAATTAGTATGAAAGGCTAATTTCTTTTTCTTTGAACCCATAGCACCAGTTCTGTGCTTTTATTTATTTATTTTTTCTCAGTTGGGCCTTTTTTTTTCTCCAAGACAGGGTCTTGCTATGTTGCCCAGGCTACTCTTGAACTCCTGGGCTCAAGCCAGGAATTTAGCTTCAGCCTGCAGCCTCAGCCCTGCCAGTAGCTGGAATTATAGGCACATGCCATCACACCTAGTTCTATTCTTTCCTTCTTTCTCTTTCTTTCCTTCCTTCCTTCCTTCCTTCCTTCCTTCCTTCTTTCTTTCTTTCCTCTCCTTCCTTCCTTTCTTTCTCTTTTCTATTCTTTTCTTTCTTTCAAGATGGTGTTTCACCAGATTGGTCATGCTGGTCTCAAACTTCTGACCTCAGGTGATCCACCCACCTCGGCCTCCCAAAGTGCTGGATTACAGGCATGAGCCACTGCACCTGGCCAGTTCTATGCTTTTCTTACACTGTAATTCACTCTAGCTTTTTCTTAATTCTTCAGAAAACTGTTAGACATTCTTCAGCCTCATGTTAGTAGTGTTATGGGTGCAGTGGGCAGAGAATTCAGAGACAGGCTGTAAACAGCAGAGCAGCCTGACCTGCTTCACCTCTCCCCCAAAAACCAATATAACTGGAAGCACATAGTTCAGAGAGGGAAGGTGGTGATTCTAAAATTTACAAGTACCCCCAGAAGTGAAATAAACTGAACTCCATTGCAAAGAGGTGGTTAGGAGCTATGTGACCACAGACTGCAGCATTGACAAATGCAGGAATGGATAGAGATGAACCCCTTGAGATGAGACAAGGGTAGGGAAAGTAGAGAAGAGTGAGCTTGACTTATAATGTGGTTTAGGTTCTTTAATGAAGAGTCTAAAGGGACATGTGAAAGAGAAGATAAAAAAGAATGAGACCTACTGGAGTGTGTGTGTGTGTGTGTGTGTGTGTGTGTTGAAAATATCTGATGTGTGTAATTTTTAAAAGTCAAAGAGCCAGAATGTATTTTTATTTAGCTTTCTGAGATTGAGATTGGGGAGGATAAACTGAAGCAAGATACAACTTTTTTAACAACAGAGCATTATACCTAACATATATTCCTTGAGGATTTCAGTTATTCTGAAATTCATAGAGCAGTGGAAGAAAAGTCATGGGTTAAGAAATGAATGTGGTTGAAATTGGCACATATCATCAATAACTTTATACAAAATCAGCAAATACGCTAAATGAATTTTAATTATCAAAAGATCAAAAGACAAAGAGAGTGAATGTAATTGAGGCAGTGAGTGTGCCATTGTCAGATTTTGTGTTCAATAACTTCAGATAAGCGATTCTCACACAACTACAAAAATATTGATAAACAATTTTTGTATGTCTCCTAGTTTTTTTTTCATTGTTTTTTGTTTTGAGACAGGATCTTGCTGTGTTGCCCAGGCTGGTGTGAGTGATGCAATCACAGCTCACTGCAGCCTTGACTGCCCAGGCAGACTCAAGCGATTCTCCCATCTCACCCTCCTGAGAAGCTGTGAATACAAGTGTGCACCACCATGTCCACCTAATTTTTAAATTTTTGGTAGAGATGAGGTCTTGCTATGTTGCCCAAGCCAATCTTGAACTCCTGGGCTCAAGCAATCCTCCTGCCTTGGCCTCCCAAAGTGCTGGTATTATAGGCATGAGCCACCACACCTGACTGTCCTATAGTTTTGGAAAGTAAGTAGATGTAGAATAGAGACCCCTGACTGTCTCCATCGAAGAAGAAAGTCTAGTCAGGCCAATACTAGATATAACAGCAGTGCATGAAGGAAATATAATTCCTCTGATTTCCCTGTATCTTTTCTGGATCAGTTTTAGTCCACAGTGACTACAATGATAGCTCTGAAGAGGGCTCAGTTCTGGAGCAGTCAACTCAACCATGGTGTTGTCATTAAAGCATCCAGACCCATGGTCATTCTACTTTCTATTGTGTATAGAACCAGTTTATTATAGACTTCAATTAATTACTTTCTGTTGTATCACTTGTAATAAGTTTTTTCCTTTCCTTCCCTCCCTCCCTCCCTCCCTTCCTTCCTTCCTTTTTTGAGATGGCGTCTCACTCTGTCGCCTAGGCTAGAGTGCAGTGGCACAATCTCAGCTCACTGCAGCCTCTACCTCCTGGGTTTAAGCAATCTTCCCACCTCAGTCTCTTGAGTAGCTGGGACTAAAGGCATGGGCCACCACATCCGGCTAAATTTTTGTATTTTTAGTAGAGATGGGGTTTTGCCATGTTGGCCAGGCTGGTCTTAAACTCCTGACCTCACGTGATCCACCTGTCTCAGCCTTCCAAAGTGCTGGGATTACAGGCATGAGCCACCATGCATTGGCAGGCATTTATCTGTGGCTTTAAAATATTGGTGATTTAAATGCTTCAGATGTTGCATTGGCTTGCTAGGGATGCCACAACAAAATACCACAAACTGGGTAGCTTAAACAGCAGAAATTTATTTTCTCATAATTTTGGAGGCCGAAAATCCAAGATCAAGTTGTCAGCAGGTTGGTTGTCTCCTAAGGCCTCTCTTCTTGGCTTGCAGATGGCTGCTTGCTTTCTATGTCCTCACACAGCCTTTTCTCTGTGAATGTGCATCCTCAGTATCTTTCTCTCTTCTTATAGCAACACCAGTCAAATTGGATTAGGGCCATACCCCTATGTCCTCACTTAACCTTGTTACCTCATTAAAGACCGTCTCTCCAAATATAATCATATTGAGGGTTAGGACTTCAACCTAATGAATTTGGGTTTGGGGGGCATGATTCAATCCACAACTGATGTCTAACTCCATTTCAGGACAGCCTGGCTTCATTCTTAAAGACTTTTTTCAGTCTTGAAGAGTCTTCTGAACTTCCCTATTTTTCTCCTTTATTTCCTATCCATAAACAAGGATCTAATTTTTGCCCATGAAGTGGGCAGCTAGAAAGACCAATGAGACACTTGTGAACTTGAAATTCTCTCATTAACTGCCTTCCTTTTTTTTTTTTTTTGAGACAGAGTCACACTCTGTTGCCCAGGCTGGAGTGCAGTGGCATGATCTTGGCTCACTGCAACCTCCGCCTCCTGAGTCCAAGTGATTCTCCCGCCTCAGCCTCCTGAATAGCTGGGATTACAGGTGTACAACATCATGCCTGGCTAATTTTGTATTTTTAGTGGAGATGAAATTTCTCCATGTTGGTTAGACTGCTTTCTTGACCTCAGGTGATCCGCCCACCTTGGCCTTTCAAAGTGCTGGGATTACAGGCGTGAGCCATGGTACCTGGCCTTAACCACCTTCCTTTTAAGATTACAGCTTACTCCCAATTATAAAGAGCAAAATACCCTAAATAAAGGATGCATTACTATTAGAAAAACCCCTGGAACAGATTTAGGAATTTAAAAATTATTTCAACCAGATAGATCCTCAGATGGCTAAAAACTGAATGAATTGTAGCCACATGTTGAATATTGAGCTTAGAAAATTCTGTTGATTTATCTAAAATAGAAATAAGATCACTGCCAAATAACAAAAAAAAACTGAATAGAAAACTGATAGTGTGAGAAAGAATACTATGATCTGATATTTTTACTTTACAAATTAAAAAACAAATCTAGATGCGATTATTTTCAGAGCTCTTTTTTTTTTTTAATGGTTCATATTAAATCCTAAGTTAGTAAAGAATTTTGCTTTTTGGAAGGTCAAAGTGGGAGGATCACTTGAGCCCAAGAGTTCAGGATCAGTCCTGGCACCATAGCAAGACTGCCCCCTTCTCTGCAAACATTTTTTTTTAATTAGCTGGGCATGGTGGCACATGCCTGTAGTCCCATCTACTCGAGAGTCTGAGGTGGGAGGATTGCTTAAACCTGGGAGGTCGAGACTGTAGTGAGCAGTGGTCGTGCCACTGCACCCCAGCCTGGGTGACAGAATGAGACCTCGTCTCAAAAAAAACAAAAGTTTTGCTTTCTAAAGCTAGATAAGATTAAATCTTTTTCTTGACAACCCAAGAATTCAAATTAATAAAAGTATGCAGTGAGAAAACAAATATTTGGTGTATACAAAACTCGAAGACAAAGAGTGTGCTGAGATAAATTGTTTTGAAACAATTTGTCTTTCAAACTTGGCTTGACTTGGCTTTCCTGCTTTATAAATAAACACAGTATAGAGGCAAGAGAAGAGGCCTGTGGTTGTCCACTCTCTTTGTCTGCAGATTTGAAGTGCTTCTTGTGTGCTGGCAAGTTTTGGTGTGCTTCCTCTCAGAGAATTCTTCCTCTTTTACAAAGTCCAAACCCATCATTACAGTTTCAAAAATGATATTATAACTTAAAGTTATAGAAGGCATTCTTAATTTTCAACATTCAAGTCAGAAAAATTTACAGTCTGTTCTTTTCCCCCAGCACTTTCACTTACCACTTAACAAAATAACCTGAACATTTTCTTCTCATAATACGTAGACCTATTTTAATACTTTTGATGATTCTGCATAATATTCCATTATAACACACCTCTGTTGATGGACATTTTAGGAGGCTTTTAGAGTTTTGCTACTATAATCAATGCCAATGTGAACACACACACACACACACACACACACACACATACACACATCTATATTAATGAACATAAATGATTATTTTCTTTGAATAAATTGCTAGATGTACATTTTTTTTTTTTGAGACAGGGTCTCACTCTGTCTCCCAGACTGGAGTGCAGTGGCTCGATCTTGGCTTACTGCAACATCTGCCTCCCAGGCTCGAGCGATTCTCTTGCCTGAGCCTCCCAAGTAGCTGGGATTACAGATGCCTGCCACCATGCCCAGCTAATTTTTGTATTTTTAGTAGAGATGGGGTTTCACCATGTTGGAGAGGCTGGTCTTGAACTCCTGAGCTCAAATGATTCACCTGTCTTGGCTTCCCAAAGTGCTGGGATTACAGGTTTGAGCCACCGCACCTGGCCTAGATGTACATCTAATGATTGAATTAAAGAACATGAATATTTTGACACAAAGAATAGAAGTTCTCTTAACCAAAGAGACAGAAACTTGTAAATATTAATCAAAAGAGCTGGTTATAAATATATTATATATATATATTTATTTATATGTATATATATAAAATATTTTAACTTAAAAATATAAATTAAAAATACATTTTTTAAAACACATTCTCTGAACGAAGAGACCCCCTCAAATAGGCTTTGTATGAACAACATGGCTGTTTATTCACCTGGGTGGCAGCGGGCTGAGTGCAAAAAGAGTCAGTGGAGGGCAGTGGGATAGGACTTGGTTTTATAGGTTTGGGGTAGGAGTGGAAAGTTATAGAAGTTACAGTTTAGGGTGGTTTTTGCAAGCTGTAAGTGGGTCTGGAGTCACAAGGTTGACAAGGTTGGTTACAAAGTCCAATTGCCTTATCAATTGAGGCAGGAATAAGGAACAATAGAAGAATGTCTCAAGTTAATTAGGGACCACAGGGGTTGATCATTCTTCCCTTTTTCATGGTCTTTCAGCTACTTCAGATTTTCTAATTCTGGGAGGCCATCCAGAGGTGTAGGTGTGGGTCACAGGGGTCGCCATGGCTCAACTTAGGGTATGGCCTATGATGCAGCCAGTTCAAAGAACCTTGCAACATTAAAAAATATAAAGGTACAGTGGCTCATCTTTATAATCTCAACACTTCGAAAGGCTCAGATGGGAGGCTAGCTTGAGCCCAGGAGTTCAAGACCAGCCTGAGCAACATAGTGAAACTCAGTCTCTACAAAAAACAAATAAGTAAATAAAATTAGCCTGGCATGGTAACATGCACTGTAGACCCAGCTACTTAGGAGGCTAAGAGGGGAGGATCTCTTGATCTTGGGAGGTCAAGGCTGCAGTGAGCCATGACTGAGCCACTACCTTGGTGACAGAGCAAGATTGTCTTTCTCCCTCTCTCTCTCTCTCTCCACACACACACAGACACACTCACACACACACTCAGACACACCCCAATGCACATCCACTCATTAAAATTAGATGAAACTACAAAAAATTAGATTTTAATTTTTGTGGGGATATAGTATGTATATTTATGGGGTACCCGAGATATTTTAATACAGGCCATAATAATCACATCAGGGTAAATGGGGTATCCATCACCTCAAGCATTAATCCTTTCTTTGTGTTATAAACAATCCAATTATCCACTGTCATTGTTGTTGTTGTTTTGTTTTATTTTGAGATGGAATCTCTCACTGTCACCCAGGCTGGAGGGCAGTGGTGCAGTCTTGGCTCACTGCAACCTCTGCCTCCTAGGTTCAGGCAATTCTTGTGCCGCAGCCTCCCAAGTAGCTGAGATTACAGGCATGCACCACCATGCCCGGAAGTAGAATTACTGGATAATATGGTAGCTCTATTTTTAGTTTTATGAGGAACCTCCAAACTGTTCTTCATAGTTGTTGTACTAATTCACATTGCCACCAACAGTGTACAGGGATTCCCTATTTTCCACATTCTTGCCAGCCTTTGTTATTTCCTATCTTTTGGATAAATTCCATTTTAGCTGGAGTGAGATGATATCTCATTGCAGTTTTGAATTACATTTCTCTGAGGAACAATGAGGTTTAGCACCTTTTCATATACTGGTTTGCCATTTGTCTTCTTTTGAGAACTGTCTATTCAGATCTTTTGCCCATTTTAATTGGATTATTAGATTTTTACCTACAGAGTTGTTTAAGCTCCTTTGATATTCTGGTTGTTAATCCCTTGTCAGATGGATAGTTTGCAAATATTTTCTCCTATTCTATAAGTTGTCTCTTCACTTTATTGATTGTTTCCTTGCTGTGCAGAAGCTTTTTAACTTGATATGAGCCTATTTGTCCATTTTTGCTTTGGTTGCCTGTGCTTGTGGGGCATTACTCAAGAAATTTTTGCTCACTCCAATGTCCTGTAGAGTTTCTCCAATATTTTGTTTTAGGAGATTTATAGTTTTAGGTCTTAGATTTACGTCTTTAATTCAGTTTTATTTGATTTTTTGTATATGATGAGAGATAGAAGGCTAGTTTCATTTTTTTGCATATGGGTGTCTAGTTTTCCCAGCACCATTTATTGAAGAGATTGTCCTTTCCCCAATGTATGTTCTTGGCACCTTCATTGAAAATGAGTTTACTATAGATATACGAATTTGTTTCTGGGTTCTCTATTCTGTTTCGTTGGCCCATGTGGCTGTTTTCATGCCAACATCATGCTGTTTTAGTTACCACAGTTTTGTAGTATAATTTGAAGTCAGGTAATGTAATCCTTTCAGTTTTGTTCTTTTAGTTCCTGGAACTTTTGTGGTTCCATGTAAATTTTAGAATTTTGTTTTCTATTTCTCTGAAGACTGTCATTAATATTTTCATAAGGAGTGCACTGAATCTGTAGATAGATTTAGGTAGAATGGACATTTTAACAAAATAATTCTTCCAATCTATGAACATGGAATATCTTTCCATTTTTTTGTGTGTCCTCTTCAATTTCTTTCATCAATGCTTGATAGTTTTTATTATAGAGAACTTTGACTTCTTCGGTTAACCCCTAGGTATTTGATTTTATTTGTAGCTATTGTAAATTGTATTACTTTCTTGATTTCTTTCTCAGACTATTCACTGTTGTCATATAGAAATGTGACTGATTTTTGTATATTGATTTTATATCCTGCAACTTTACTGAATTTGTTTATCAGTTCTAATAGATTTTTGGTGGAAGCTTTAGGTTTTTCCAAATATAATATCATTTATCAGCTGCAAACAAGGATAATTTGACTTCTTCCCTTCATATTTAAATGGTCTTTAGTTATTTCTCTTGTTTGATTGCTCTAGGTAGGACTTCCAGTACTATGTTGAATAACAGTGGTGAAAGTGGGCATCCTTGTCATATTCTAGATCTTAGAGGAAAGGCTTTCAGTTTTTCTCTTCTCAGTAGACTACTCACTGTGAGTCTGTCATATATGGCTTTTATTATGTTGAGGTAGGTTCATTCTAGGCCCAGTTTTTTGAGGGATTTTATCATGAAGGGATGTTGCATTTTATCAAATGTTTTTTAAGCATTGATTGAAATGATAATATATATTTTTTTCCTTCATTCTGTTGCTATGATCTATCGCACTGATTGATTTACATATGTTAAGCTATCCTTGCGTTCCTGGGATAAATCCTACTTGGTCATGATGAATGTTCTTTATAGTTATTTATTTATTTATTTGCATATTTATTTTTTTGAGACAGGGTCTCACTCTTTTGTGCAGGCTGAAGTGCCATGGTGCAAATGTAGCTTATTTCAGCCTTGACCTCCCAAGTGTAAGCAACTCTCCCACCTCAGCCTCCCAAGTAGTTGAGAACAGGCGTGCACCACCATGGCTAGCTAATTTTTTATTTTTTGTAGAGACAGTGTCTCTACAAAACCAGGCTGGTCTCAAACTCCTGGACTCAAGTGATCCTCCCATTTTGGTCTCCTAAAGGTAGGATTATAGGCAGGAGCTACCACACCTGTCTTGAATACTCTTTTTAATGTGTTGTTGAATTTGGTTTCTTAGTATTTTGTCGAGGATTTTTGCATCAGTATTCATCAGAGATCTTGGCCTGTAGTTATCTTTTTTAAAAATGTGTCTTGGTTTAGTTATGATATCAGAGTAATACTGAACTCACAGAATGAGTTTGGAAATATTCCCTGCCCCTCTATTTTTTAAAAAAGTAGTTTGAGTAGGATTGGTAATTACCAAACATCTTAAAATGTTTGGTAAAACTCAGCAGTGAAGCTATTGGAGTCTGGGCTTTTCTTTGCCGAGACAATTTTTATTACAGCTTCGTTGTCATTTCATGTTATGGGTCTGTTGATTTTGGATTTCTTCATGGTTCAATTTTGGTAGGCTGTATATGTCTAGATATTTATCCATTTCTTCTAGATTTTCCAATGTATTGGTATATGGTTGCTCATAGTAGCCACTAAGGACCCTTGAAATTTCTGTGGTATCAGTTGTAGAAGAGCTTGTCTCCTCTTTCATCTGTGATTTTATTTATTTGGGTCTTCTCTCTTTTTTTCAGAATTACTCTGGCTAAAGTTTTGTTGATTTTGTTCATTTCTTTAGAAAACTAACTTTTCAATTTATTGATCGTTTTATTGTTTTCTTCATTTCAGTTTCATTCATTTCTGCTCTGATCCTTATGTTTTCTTTCTTCCAGTAATTTTGGGTTTGGTTTGTTCTTGCTTTTTGTTCTTTAAGATGCATCATTAGGTTGTTTATTTGAAGTTATTTTTTTTTTCTTTTTTGATGTAGGCACTTCTAGGTATAAAATTTTCTCTTTGTACTGTTTTGGCTGTTTCCCATAGGTTTAGTATATTTTGTTTTCATTATCATTTTTTCAAGATATGTTTAATTTTCTTCTTAATTTCTTCATTGATCCACTGGTCATTCAGGAGCATATTGTTTAATTTCCATATGTTTGTATAGTTTCCAAAATTCCTTGTTATTGATTTCTAGTTTTATTTTATTGTTGTCAAAGAGGATATGCAACATAATTTCTTTTTTATTTTTTTTAAGACTTGTTTTGTAGCATAACATATGGCCTATCCTTGACAGTGTTCCCTGTGCTGAACAGAAGAATGTATATTTTGCAGCCATTAGATGAAATGCTCTGGAAATATCTATTAGGTCCATTAGGTCTACAGCACAGATTAAGTCTGATGTTTCCTTGTTGATCTTCTGTCAGGATGATCTGTCCAATGTTGTAAGTTGGGTGTTGAGGTCTCCATCTATTATCATTTGGGGTCTATCTGTTTCTTGATTTAAGGTTATCATGAGACTGGCACATAATGAGATAGCCAGGTGGGAAGGAGTACCCAGAGAAACTCCAACCAGCCTGTCTACTGGGGTGGAGCCTCAAGAGGTTCATGCCATTTGCAGCAAGGAGACTGGCCAACTGGCCTCTCCTCTTCCTGTGTGGAACCTGGGATTCAAATGTCAGGCAGGAAGCACTCTAACAGGGACTCTGTCTTAGAAAGAGTCCCTGTTTCCCCCTTTTCTTCTTTTTTACCCAGTAAAACTCTGCTTTACTCACCCTTCAGTCTCTCAGCGTAAATTTTTCTGGCTGTGGACAGACAAGGACCCCATCCTTAGCTGAACTTAGGAAAAATCCCTGCAACATTTTTGGCACCCAACATGGGGCTTGAGAAGTGGTAAGTGAAATGGAAACTAAAAAACTCACTGTTGCTTCTAAGCCTTTTCATCCACAGACTTCTGAGGGTGGGGGGAACCATGCCTTCACCTCTCATTGCTCCAGGTCTTTTCGTGGCCTTTTCCTTCCTTTTTTGGGACTGACTGGTGAGCAGCGGCTACCCTCCACCCCCACCACTCCCTGCTGGGCTTGGACATATGGCCCAAGGCACTGGTGGTGACTGTCTGGTGTTTCCTGCCATGAGACATTGGAGGCTTCCCATTCCCTGGCCAAGAGATTTAACTCCTTCAGAAATAATCAAACTTTTCTCCCTGATGGAGAAAGCACTTGCATAAGAATAAGGTTCTTCCCCAGGCAGTTTTAAACTGTTTCTTTTCTTTCCCCTTCTCTACCCCATCTGCAAGTTAACTTTTAAAGTTTTTTTTTTTCTTTTAGAAGATGTTTTGCTAGGCCAGCCCCACCAACTATCACTGTTTATATTTTCTGTAAAGTTTTGGTTGTGAAATCAAGCCTCCATCTTGTTTTATATCCTGAGAGCATGGCTTGTAACTTTGGTGGCAAGGCTTTTTTTAGCAATCCTGTCTTAGGGAATAAATTTCTTTCTGGTTTGATATCTGCATGTTTTCCTAGCGCTGTCTCTGTCTCTTGAAGGGTCCCACCCAGTGCATAGGTTTTCTTCTGCCTGTCTGTGTGTGTACTGTGTGTGATGTCTGTAAAAAAGCTCTAATTAATTTGGCATAAAGAAGGACAAGCACTTAGATCTAATATTTTTTAAAGGGAAGTTAAAAGCTATGGTACCTTTCATTTCATATGACTTTAATCTTTAAGAAATAAAAACGGCCGGGCGCGGTGGCTCACGCCTGTAATCCCAGAACTTTGGGAGGCCGAGGCGGGTGGATCACGAGGTCAAGAGATCGAGACCATCCTGGTCAACATGGTGAAACCCCGTCTCTACTAATACAAAAAAAAATTAGCTGGGCATGGTGGCGCGTGCCTGTAATCCCAGCTACTCAGGAGGCTGAGGCAGGAGAATTGCCTGAACCCAGGAGGCGGAGGTTGCGGTGAGCCGAGATCGCGCCATTGCACTCCAGCCTGGGTAACAAGAGCGAAACTCCGTCTCAAAAAAAAAAAAAAAAAAAAAAGAAATAAAAACAGCCCTAAAAACTGTTGGTAAGATGCAGGTCAGCTGCAAGATTTGCTAAGTGTTTTGAGATTACAAATTGCTTTTTGGGCTTTGAAAACTCTTTGACTTGCTGGCTTCACAATTGGTAAGGCCTGGGGACACGTCCGTAACTGAGAAGGAACTAACCATGTCCTTAACTGAGAAGGCTAAACTTGGCTGCAGTTAGCACACAGTTAAGGCAATTTACCAAGTTTTACAGGTAAGTAGGGACACAGAGCCAAACCATATCATTCTGCCTCTGACCCCTTCCAAATCTCATGTTCTCACATTTCAAAACCAATCATGCCTTTCCAGAAGTCCCCCAAAGTCTTAAATCATTTCAGCATTAACTCAAAAATCCCTGGTCCAAAGTTTCATCCAAGACAAGGCAAATCCCTTCCACCTATGAGCCTGTAAAATCAAAAGCAAGTTAGTTACTTCCTAGATACAATGGGGGTACAGGCATTGGATAAATACATCCATTTCTAATGGGAGAAATTGGTCAAAACAAAGAGGCTACAGGCCCCATGCAAGTCTGAAATCAATTCATTAAACCTTAAAGTTCCAAAATGATCTCCTCTGACTCTTTGTCTCACATCCAGGGTATGCTGATGCAAGAGGTGGGGTCTCACAGCCTTGGTCAGCTCCACCCCTGTGGCTTTGCAGGGCACAACCCCCTGACAGCTGCTTCCACAAGCTGGCATTATCTGTGGGTTTTCCAGGTGCATAGTGCAAGCTGTCAGTGGACCTACCATTCTGGAGTCTGGAGGATGGTGGCCCTCTTCTCATAGCTCCAACAATCAGTGCCCCAGTGGGGACTCTGTGTGGGGTCTCTGATCCCACATTTCCCTCTGTACTTCCCTGGCAGAGGATATCCATGAGAGCCCCACTCTTGCAGCAAACTTCTGCCTGGACATCAGGTATTTCCATATATCCTCTGAAATCTAGGTGGAGGTTCCCAAACCTCAATTATTGACTTCTGTGCACCTGCAGGGTCAACACCATGTGGAGGTTGCCAAGGCTTGGGGCTTGCACCCTCTGAAACCATGGCCTGAGTGCTGTACCTTGGTCCCTTTTAGCTATAGCTGGAGCAGCTGGGACACAGGGCACCAAGTCCCTAGGCTGCACACAGCAGGGGGACCCAGGGTCCAGCCCAGAAAACCATTTTTTCCTGCTATGTCACCAGGCCTGTGAAGGGAAGTGCTGCTGCAAAGGTTTATGACCTGCCCTACAGACATTTTATCCATTGTCTTGGTGATTAATATTTGGCTCCTTGTTGCTTATGCAAATTTCTGCAGCTGGCTTGAATTTCTCCCCAGAAATTTTTTTTTTTTTTTTTTTGCTGCATTGTCAGACTGCAAATTTTTCAAACTTTTGTGCTCTGCTTCCAATTGAATGCTTTGCTGCTTAGAAATTTCTTCTGCCAGATACTCTAAATCATCTCTCTCAAATTCACAGTTCCATAGATCTTTAGGACAGGGGCAAAATGCCACCAGTGTCTTTGTTAAAGCATAACAGGAGACATCCTTGCTCCAATTACCAACAAGTTTCACATTGCCATCTGAGACTACCTCAACCTGGACTTTATTGTCCATATCACTATCAGCATTTTGGTCAATGCCATTCAACAAGTCTCTAGGAAGTTCCAAACTTTCCCACATTTTCCTATCTTCTTCTGAGCCCTCCAAACTGTTCCAACTTCTGCCTGTTACCCAGTTACAAAGTCATTTCCATATTTTTGGGCATCTTTACAACACTGCCCCACTACCCATTACCAATTTATTGTATTAGTCTGTTCTCATGCTGCTAATAAAGACACCCAGTACTGGGTAAATTATAAAGGAAAGAGGTTTAATTGACTCACAGTTCCACATATCTGGGGAGGCCTCATAATCATGGTAGAAGGCAAATGAAGAGCAAAGTCACGTCTTACATGGTGGCAGGCAAGAGGGGATGTGTAGGAGAACTCCCTTTTATAAAACCATCAGATCTCATGAGACTTATTTACTATCATGAGAACAGCTTGAGAAAAACCTGCCCCCGTGATTCAATTACTTTTCACCAGGTCCTTCCTATGACATGTGGGGATTATAACAATTCAAAGTGAGATTTGGTTGAAGACACAGAGCCAAACCATATCAGTGTATTTTCAAATTGCCTCTCTTCAAGCTCACTAATTCTTTCTTTTGCTTGATCAATTCTCTTATTAAGAGACTCTGATGCATTCTTCAATATATTAATTGCATCTTTCAACTCCAGAGTTTCCGCCTGATTCTTTTTAATTATTTCAATCTCTTAAATTTATCTGGCTAGGTGCAGTGGCTCACGCCTGTAAACCCAGCATTTTGGAAGGCTAAGGCAGGTGGATCACTTGAGCCCAGGAGTTTGAGACCCACCTGGGCAACAGGGCAAAACCTCATCTCTACCAAACAAAAAAAAAAAAAAAAAAAATTAGCTGAGAATGATGGCACCCACTTGTAGTCACAGCTACTCAGGAGGCTGAGGTGGGAGGATCGCTTGAGTCCCGGAGGCAGAGGATAGACTGAACTAAGATCATGCCACTAGGCACCAACCTGGGTGACAGGGTGAGACCCTGTCTCTAAATAAATAAATAAATTCATCTGATAGGACTCTGAATTCCTTCTCTGATTTATCTTGAATTTCACTGAATTTCTTCAACACAGCTATTTGGAATTCTCTGTCTGAAAGTTCACATATCTCTGTCTCTCCGTAATTGGTCCCTGGTGACCTGTTTAGTTCATTTGGTGAGGTTATGCTTTCCTGCATGGTCTTGATTCTTGTGGATGTTTGTCAGTGTCTAGGCATTAAGGAGTTAAGTATTCATTGTAGTCTTTACAGTCCGGGCTTGTTTGTACCCACCCTTCTTGGTAAGACTTTCCAGGTATTCAAAGGGACTTGGGTGTTGTGATCTAAGCTTTTGCTATGGCGACCATATCTGCATTAGGGGACACCCCAAGCCCAGTACTGCTGTTGGTTTTGCAAGCTCATAGAGGTACCATATTGGTGGACTTTGATAAGATACAGAATTCTCTGGATTACGAGACATAGACTCTTGCTGTCTTCCTTACTTTCTCCCACACAAACAGAGTCTCTCTCTGTGCTGAGCTGCCTAGAGCTAGGGGAGGGGTGACACAAGCACCATTGTGGCCCCCAGCACTGGGATTGTGCTGGATCAGACCTGAAGCCAGCACAGCTTAGGGTCTTGCCCAAGGCCTCTGGTAACCACTGCCTAGCTATACTGCTTTTCACTCATGGCACTAGTGCTCTTCAACCAGCAGGGAGTAATGCCAGCCAGAACTTTGTCTTCTCTTCAGGGCAGCAAGTTATCCCTCAGCCCCGGGGAGGTCCAGAATTGCTATTTGGGAGACAGGACCTGGAGTTTGAAACCCAAGAAATCCGCTTGGTGCTCTATCCCACTATGGCTAAGCTGGCACTGAAACAAGACAAAGTCCTTCCCACTCTTCTCTCCCCTTTCTGCAGGTGTAGGAGCCTCTCCCTATGTCCATCATCACCACAGGCCCATGGAAAGTACTGCCAGCATGCTACTGATGTTCACTTAAGGTCCAAGGGCTCTTCAGTCAGCTTGTAGTGAATACTGCCAGGCCTGGAACTCACCCTTTAGGGCAGTGGGCTCCCCTCTGGCTCCAGGCAAGTCCAGAAATGCCATCCAAAAACCAAGTGCTAGAATCAGGGACCCTAAGAGCCTGCTTGGTGCTCTACCCCATGGAGGCCAAGTTAGTACCTAAGCTGCAAGACAAAGTCCTCTTTACTCTTCCCTTGCCTTTTCTCATGCAAAAGGAGTCTCTCCATAGGCACCACAGATAGGAATGTGCTGCATCACACCTGAAGCCAGCACATCTCTGAGTCTTACCCAAGGCCCATGGCAAGTACTGCCTGGATATTGCTGCTGATTATTCAGGCCTCAAGGGCTCTTTGATCAGCAATTGATGAATCCTGCCAGAACAAGCCTCTTTCCTTCAAGTCACTGAGTTCCCTTCTGGCCCAGGGTATGTCTAGAAATATCATCTGGTAGCTAGAGCCTGAAATAGGGGTATCAGGACTCTGCCCAGTGCCCTGTTCTACTATGTCTTAGCTGGTGTCCAAGATGTAAGATAAAGTCCTCTTTACTTTTCCCTCTTCTCTTTTCAAATGGAGGAAAAGAATCTCTCCTGGAGCTTCAGGCTGTGCTGCCTGAGGTTGAGGGAGGGGTGCTGCAAGCACTCCCTTGGTCACCCTGGCTGGTGTCTCACCAGGTTACTTGTCCCCCAATTCTAGTGGTTCTGATCCCAGCACAGCACCAAGACTTGCCCAGTAATTGCAGTCCTTGAGGCCTAATAAACTTGAAACTGCCTTCCAAGTTTGTTTAGGACCCTAGTGCACTTTAGCCTGTGGCAGCAAGGCTTGCTATAACTTAGGTTCCAACCACTGGGATGGGTGATTCCCCTCTGGGTGTGGCTGTTCTAAATGTTCCTCTGCAGACGCCAGCTAAGTTCTTCCAAGTGTTGCTTTCCACTGTGACAAGGCAGCACTGAGTTCCAATGTAAAGCACTGAGTTCCCACAAAACCACTGTACTCGCCCTCCCTCAAGTGCACAGATTCTCTCCATGCTATATAGCTGCTGACCTGGGATGGGGGAGGGTTTCCCCTGGAAATTCAAGACTGTCTTTCCTACCCTCCTTAGTACCTCTTTCAGTGATATGAAGTTAAAACCAGGTACTGTGATCACTCATTTGATTTGGGCTCTTATGAAGATGCATTTTTATATGGATAGTTGTTTGATTTGGTGTTCCTATGGGGAGGATGATTGGTGGAGGTGTCTATCAAGCTGCCTTGTTTTGCCTCCTCCTCATTTAAATGAAATTTTAAAATTTCTTTTTAGTGCCAAGGAATTTATGGTTGTTGACAATGGGTTCCCTGATTACAACGGTCTATGTAATCATTCCTGGATAAATGACACCTACAATAAATTGTCTAAGATTTTTACTTTTCCTTTTTTTTTAAGGCAGAGCAAGAACTGAAAAAGATTTATAAAGCAATATAGAGTCATTCAAAATTGCTACCCCTCCCCCAATATTTTACTCCTAATTTGACATCATTTGTGTGTGTGTAACTTGCCTTTAGAATCTGTCCAAAGTATTCAAATTACTTTTCCCTGGAACAACCCTTTTTATTTTATGATTTTTTTATTATTTATTATTTTACATAATATTGATTAAATGATGTAGGTATAAAACAAGTACAATCAGCATAAAAGTTTTTAAGTCACATACACAGCTGACCCTTAGTTAGCAGATGATTCTCAATTTCAAGAGCAGATCAAAGAGTAGCCTCTTGCCATTAAGAACTCGATGGACCATGGCCAGCAGTGTGTTTTATAGAGGGAAAGGATTGTCAGTTTATCTGGTGACTTGGGTAACTTAGATGTGTCTACTAAACTGCCTTCTAGGAGAGTTTTATTGATTTGCCCTCTTAGCAGCCGTGTATGAGAGTGCTCATCTCCTTTTACCCTGGTTCTCAAACTCTAGTGTTCATAAGAATCACTTAGAGAGCTTTGTTAAAAATATGTAGATTCTTGACACACCATACTAACAGATTCTGATATGAGGCAAGTCCAAAATGTCTGCAAAGAAGCACACCAGGCATTTCTTAAGTAGATGATTAGTAAAAATATTTAACTTAAGGATGAGTTAGAAAACAAACTCCTGGCCCAGGAATTTGTTTTCTAAAAATCACATATCTGGCCGGGCGTGGTGGCTCACACCTGTAATCCCAGCACTTTGGGAGGCCGAGGCAGGCGGATCACGAGGTCAAGAGATCGAGACCATCCTGGCCAACATGGTGAAACCCCGTCTCTACTAAAAATACAAAAAATAGCCAGGCGTGGTGGCACGTGCCTGTGGTCCCGGCTACTCGGGAGGCTGAGGTGGAAGAATCGCTTGAATCCAGGAGGCGGAGGTTGCAGTGAGCCGAGATTGCACCATTGCATTCCAGCCTGGCGATAGAGCAAGACTCCATCTCAAAAAAAAAAAAAAATCACATATCTAATAAGTCAGTAATGCTAAAATCTGAATTTGTAATAAGTAGGAGGTAATGCCTGTTATCCCCTAAACAACAATAACAGCAAACACCCATTTCTCTTTGGACAGTGGAAAAACAGAGCTAATTTACTAACCCCTTTAGAGGTTCAGCGGCTTCATCCATCTTGACTAAATTGCAGTGTAGCTATCCAGTGCTTTGCAGAGAAGAGTGGAAGATATTTGTCAGGTTTTCCTGCTGTTTTGTAAAGATTGAGGGAACGGTACCCAGCTGCAAAGGAAGACACTTTTCTTACTGGTGTGAAGGTTTTTGAACTTTCCTTTCCAAACCAGGGCTCTAGGACACTGAGTTGGCCTGAAGAGCCAGGGCTGGCCTGCTAGAATAAATGAATGTTGTTAGTAAGAGACTGCCCAGGGGTCTGGGCAGAGTTGAAATCTGAAGAGAGTATCTGTGGCTCTAGAAGGTCGAAGTAGGAGTCACAGAAAGCCTGACTCCATCTGTGAATCAGGCAGGAACTGTTAAATGCCCCAGCCTACTCAGAAACGTGTGAGACAAAATACATGAGCATGAGTCAGAAAATCCAGGGCTCCACTAAACAGGAAATTTGGTGAGGGAATCACCTGGGAAAACATAGTTGGTATCAGAGGATCTCTTAGTGAAGTTTGACAGAGAAGAGAACTAATGTTTATTGATGCTATCTTATATATATCTTATTTAACATAATCATCATTTCTCCAGAAGTTAAAAAAATGCTTGAAATATAAGGCCAAAGAAAGTAATAAGTAAGTAAATGAATGAATGAATGAATGAGTGAAAGGCAGTAAAGAGGCTCACTTTAGTATCTATGGTATTGTATAATGGTATGGAATATTCTAGACAAGAGAATTGGCGGATGCCAGATAGTGATATGTATCAGACACTATACAGCCCTTAGTTCATGGATGTCCTGACAAAGACTCTGTTTGACCAAACTCAGGCTCTTCTTGAAGAGGCCTCAACCTTGGCCTATAGGAATTGCAGACACTCAGTGTAAATGATTTCATTCATCCCCCTTCCCACCACCCCCCAGAGCCTCCTGCCACCCAAACACACACTAAGAAAACTAAACAAACCCTAGCATAGTTTCTAGCTCAAGGACATATCTTGGGATGACCTGCAGCCCACTCCTTCCTCAAACTTCTGGGCTCAGGCAGTCCTCTCGCCTCAGTCTCCTGAGTAATTCGGACCACAGGTGCATGCTACCATACCCAGCTAATTTTTTTTTTTTTTTGAGACAGTGTCTTGCACTGTCGCCCAGTCTGGAGTGCAGTGGTGCAATCTCGGCTCACTACAACCTCTGCCTCCCAGGTTCAAGTGATTCTCCTGCCTCAGACTCCCATGTAGCTGGGATTACAGATGCCACAACCACACCTGGCTAATTTTTTTTTGTATTTTTAGTAGAGACGGGGTTTTACTATGTCATTTAGGCTGGTCTCGAACTCCTGACTTCGTGATCCGCCCGCCGCAGCCTCCCAAAGGGTTGGGGTTACATGAGTGAGCCACTGCGCCTGGCCAATTTTTAAATTTTCTATGTAGACAGGGTCTCACTATGTTGCCAGGGCTGGGCTCAAGTGATCCTCCTGCTTCGACCACCCAAAGTGCTGGGATTACAGGCATGAGCCGCCACACTAAGCACTACTCTTCTTTTTCCTTCACTCTTTCTTCCCTGCACCCTCTAATAAAACATTAGCATAAAAGCTTTGTCTCAGGCTCTGTTTTTTAAGGGAACTAAGACTAAGAAAATGAATTCTGGTATTTGCCCAAAAAAGCAAACTCTCAGGATGGGATTTCAATTGCCTCTTGACTAAAGGTAATGGAGACCCCATTGCTAGTGCAAGTGGAGCCATAATAACTTCTTGCAATGAGATCCCAATTTATGCAGCTTTTGCCTGTAGTTTATTGGGAGGAGATACAAGGCAGAAGGAGAGGCACTGGGAGGTCAGCATGTGGAAAATAGTAATTATAAGACTGTATGGGTGGCTAATTTTGGTGTCAGTGCCAGTCTTATAAAAAGAGAATGGTAGGCTCAGGAAAGCTAATTGCTAACTTAAGGAATCCTTTAAAAACCAGAGGTCTCAATGGCAGTAGGGCCCCAGGGTAGAACAAATTGAAAATCAGATCCAGATTCCAATTATAAGGAAAGTAGAGATGTACAGGAAATTCAGTTTGCAGCTTCAATGAATATGCTATATTATAGCCAGGTCCCAGATGGTGAAGAGGGCACAAAGACTTGGGATGAGGATATCTGAATGGATAAATCTAAGAATCCTGAACCAAAAATTCATCTGAAGTTTCTGGGCCAATGCAATCCATCCCCCTTGCCTAGAGACTATGCAAGAACCTCACCTGAAGCAGATGTCTAACAAGATGATACTTGCTTGCTTCACAAGCTGCCTCCAGGACAATAACCAGGATCATACTTCAGTATAGCCTGAGAGGGAAGGTACAGTCCTTGCTCAGGGAAGAAATAGCTTACTTATCAAACAAACGGCTGAATTTGGCTATTATATAGGAGCAGGAAATACAGCAACATGTGTAGGAATTGATTTTGAGGATATAACATCGGGGGAAGGATATAAAGATGAATAGGAGAGAATTCACTGGTATGGGACATTCTCCCATAACTCAGGATTTGGTGTTCTGGGACCTAGGGCTGGTCTAAATATACTATCAGCTTGGCTCCTTGAAGCTTGGATATGATAATGGCCTAGAGTATGTGAGGTAAAGTTGTCAGACATCTTGGCATTATATTGACTAAAGGGGACATATGAATCAAAGATGCAGGAACTTTAGAATGGATATATCTAAGAACCAACTACTAACTGTTTTCTCTGGAAGGAGCCAGAGAAAATTCCCATTTCCAAAGCAATGGGAGATATGTTGGGTATGTTCATTTCTTTAGAAAGCTTGGTGGTACCTGTTCTCTGCAGGCCATGGAATTAGGTTACCTAATATCAATGGGGATGATGAGATTCCAGAATGATAGAGACCAGTGGTAGGACTTAATTCTCAGAGGTAGGATGGACATAATTATTATAATGGGCATCAAAGTCAGGGTGGTAATTAGAGTGTTTTGACCTACATGGATCTGTGGCAATTTTAGAGGCAAGATAGATGGATAACTGACCAGGTTGTTGCCTGATTTGTATGACAAAAGAAAATTGAGAGCTGGAAAGTAGAAAGCTGACATCAGTACTGCTATGGAAAAATCACCCAGTCCCAAGAACTAAATTGATTTATAGACCTAGAGTTCATTGACTCAAGAGGAAAGCATCTTCCCTTGAAGAAGAACCTGGCAATGCCATCAAAGTACATATTTTTCTGATTCTTTCCTAAAAAGACCAGTGGCCATTTATCAGAGTAACTGTGCCAGGGGGAAGGGGAATACCCAGCCTTTTAAAATCTGTGAGATATAAAGCCTAAGCTGGTACTTATATTAGGAGACCCTGAATGCCATTCTGGTCCTCTAGTTACAATAGGTGTTATGGTGGTGGTCAGATGACAAATGAAGTCTTGGCCCCAATTCAATTCACAGAAGAATCAATGTTATTTTCCTAGTCCTTGAATATATAAATGAGATAGGTATCAAGTGGAATGGATATTAGACCCCTCACAAGAGTTCCCTGCACTGTAAGCCAAGTGGAAGTGTCAGAAACTGACTGTACCCTCACCCTCAGTCAAGAATGTAAATTGCGGTGGCTCAAGCCTGTAATCCCAGCACTTTGGGAGGCCGAGGTGGGTGGATCACGAGGTCAAGAGATCGAGACCATCCTGGTCAACATGGTGAAACCCCGTCTCTACTAATACAAAAAAAAAACTAGCTGGGCATGGTGGCGCGTGCCTGTAATCCCAGCTACTCAGGAGGCTGAGGCAGGAGAATTGCCTGAACCCAGGAGGCGGAGGTTGCGGTGAGCCGAGATCGTGCCATTGCACTCCATCCTGGGTAACGAGCGAAACTCCGTCTCAAAAAAAAAAAAAAAAAAAAAAAAGAATGTAAATTAAAACCATATCTCAACCCAGAAAATTGCTTATCTTAAAACCAGACGGATCATAGCAGCTGATGGTGAGCCCCCATATGCCTGGTCTGGCTTCCACTCATGACTGGGGGTAGGATATGATTATTTTGTTTTTGAGACGGAGTCTCTGTCATCCAGGCTGGAGTGCAATGGTGAAATCTCAGCTCACTGCAACCTCTGCCTCCTGGGTTCAAGCAATTTTTCTGCCTTAGCCTTTCTAGTAGCTGGGATTACAGGCAGCCGCCACCACACCCAACTACTTTTTGTATTTTTAGTAGAGACAAGGTTTCACCAAGTTGGCCAGGCTGGTCTTGAACTCCTGACCTCAAGTGATCCACCCGCCTTGGCCTCCCAAAGTGAGTGCTGGGATTACAGGCATGAGCCACCGTGCCCAGGGGATATGATTATATTTACAGAAGCACATCAATTTATCCTCTAGGATTTACCATGCAGGATCAGTTTAATAAGTACTTTTTTTCTAATTTCCATTAGTAGGAGGAAGCAAATCAATTTGCCTTTACAGGGCAGGCAGGCACAGCATGAAGTTAATGTCCCATGAGGAAAATTTAACCAACGAGAGAAAGAAGATGGGAAAAAGCTGGTAGATAAATTCCTTGAGTTTTAAAGATTCCAAGAGGGCTGGGTGCAGTGGCTCACACCTGTAATCTCAGCACGTCTGGAGGCTGAAGCAGTTGGATCACTTGAGGTCAGGAGTTTGAGACCAGCCTGACCAACATGGTGAAACCCCGTCTCAACTAAAAACAGAAAAATTAGCCAGGCGTGGTGGCTCACGCCTGTGATCCCAGCTACTCAGGAGGCAGAGGCAGGAGAATCGCTTGAATCCAAGAGGCAGAGTTTGCAGTGAGCTGAGATTGCACCACTGCACTCCAACCTGGGCAACAGAGTGAGACTCCATCTCAATAAAAAACAAACAACACAAAAAAAAGTCATAAAGATTCCAAGAGGCAGGAATTCCACCTTGCCTCTCTGGAGATATCCCACATTACCAAGAAACTTGTTAGATCTCTTTCACAGGTGTGGCCAGCTCAGTAAACACACTATCTTGTGTTACTATTTTCTCCTTTCCTGCCTCACCTGCCTTTGCCTCTCACTCTTGCCTCCCTGGGACTGAATCTCTAACAAAGAATTAGCACAAAGTTTGCTTCATGTTGTTTTGTAAGAAATCAGGGCTAAGAAACTGGCCTTCACTTTCGCCTTACCCAACCAGGTGGTTGACTTTGCAGAGGAAAACAATTATGTAGATAAGCAGAAGTGAGTTTCAAAATACAGTTTCTCTCCTCTATTTCTATGAAAATTAATAGAGAGAATGAAGTAAAAATCAAATAGATTGCTTTTAAAAGTTAACCACAGGTGATATTTAAAAATATTTGCACAACAGAAATAGAAATTCTATTTTCCTCTGTAATAACTAGCCAGATGTCTTAGCCTATAAATCGACTATTCCTTAATAAAATATTACTTGGAGATATAGAGGCTTTGAATAGCCATGTAGCATCTGATTACTTTTATTTACATTTATCATTTAATATGTGTCAGCAAGCCAGTGTTCATGAGCAGTTCTTTTTAAGATAGCAAGAACTAAATATTTAAAATCTCTGCACCAGTATCCAAATATGATTAGCATTTTGATTTCAAAAATATTTTAAGGAGACAGTCTCTGCCATTAATGATAAAAGTTGGGTTGTAGCATTAGTTTAGCAGCCAACCTGTGAAATGCTGAATTTAATCCTCAAACCTCTGAGGTGCTGGGCCTATTTGGAAGACCTGGAGGAAGTTCCAGAATTTTCAACAAAAAAGGCGAGAGTTAAAGGCCTCTTGCGGGAAACAACCTCTGAGGTTCCCAGGCTTTCTAGTTTAACAAAGCATTAGTGAGTTGACCTTCAGGGCACAGCTGAAGGTATGGCTTTTAATTTAACCCTATTTTTCTGAGCAGAACTAACCAAACATGTTGAGTAATTTTATTTATTTGTTTGTCATTTTCTGTTTCACTGTATTCCATGACATGCTGTGTAACAGAGTCTAGAGATGTACATACCAGTGAGAGTGGTCTCCTCAGGGGGTTGGACCTAGGGAAGAGGGTTTTGCAGGCCCTAGGAGCATTTTTGAGGCTACTTGTGCAGAACATTCTGTGGTCCCAGGAATCCCAAGTGCGATCTGGAAGTGTAAGAGGTATTGGGTCCTGCTAGGCATGTCCCTTGACTTGTGGACCTCACCCTACAGTGAGGGAGTTTGCAGAAAGAAATTCATCAAGATGGGACCCTATGAAATTTGGGACTCAGGGTAGAGACTGGATCTAGAGGTGGTACCAGAGTTTGGCATAATCAAGGAATGAAAAGACTGTTGAGGCTGGATGAAAGTAAGCATAAGAAGCTTGGTAATAAGATAAAATTGATGAGGCAAACCTTGAAGACCATGAGAAGGTGTTTAGATTTTTGTTTTATTGGGATGATTATCTGCCAGTCAGATGGCACTTACAGCTGCAGAATCTTAAGTGGGAGCTGACTTGAGATCTTGTCTGACATTTATCTGCAAAGCTTTGAGACAAGACGACCTTCTGCAAAAAGAGCTTGAGATTTCAGCTAGTCTATGGTCAAGTAGAGATTACAGTAGGCCAAAGTATGAGGATGTAGTCAAGGTGATATCAGAGCCCTGAGGAAGGAGCTTTTCTGTTATATGACTCACTGATGCACACACTTGGGCCTAGAACTGGAAACAGTACCTGTTCCAACTAACCCAAGAGCTGGGCAGAAGGTAGAAGGCTGCACACTTTGCTATGAGGCTGAAAAATCTGGCTGAGTATCCTTTTGTGTTTCATGATGTCTTTGCCTTACTTACAAACACCCTGAGATTTTTTTACAGCAATGCCCTTGGATGCCTGCATTTGCTCCTGCCATATAAGCTGAAACTCTGTTTGCCTGACATTCCAATCTCTGGCGTTTGGGTTACATATTAGTTCTTTGTCTTGACAGTTTTCAAATGTAGCCTTCTCTAATGGATTCTGAATCAATTGGCCTTTCCTCCTGATACCACATGGCAAATACTGTTCCACTTCTGACCTCTTGGAAAATAACTTCTACCCTAGCTAGAACAACCTCTGCCTCTCAGCAAGGAGCAATTGAATATTTTGTTATGAACCACTGGATTCAGAGAAAACTTTGGTTGCCCTGGCAACAAGGCAATGTTCTGCTTTTTTTTTTTTCATCCTTGGACCTAGGGAATAGGATATTATAGGAGGAAAATTCAGAGCCCTGAGGAGATGCTCCTGCTGGGTCCACCCAATCAGTTGATTTTGGGATGGAGATACATACAGCTGGGGTAGCAGCTGCTGTGGGAATCCACGTCTATCTCTATTCATCAATTTAGAGGAATTTAGAGGCAATTCAGCAAAAATGCTCTGAAATCAAACAATCATAATGATTTGTGAATATCCAGAGCTTTGGTTGGGAATGGGCAGGCGCATTGGTGGGTGCAAGCTGATTACATTTCCAACATATTGTACTTTAGGAGACATGGAGGGCGACAGTACTGCTCCTGAAGCCCCACAGTTATTTTTAGAGGGGGTTAATGAAGGTCCACCCACAAGAACTGATAGGCATTGCTTATCTACCAGGAGGAAGGGATAATGCCTTCACAGCTTTTTCAGCTACCCTGGGGGAAGTGAGAGGGACTCATACAAACTTTCACAGTTCAGCCACAGCCTCAAGAGAGGATTATGCAATGAGCTGGCTCAGGTCACCAGCCTTGAGCCTCCCAATATTAACAAGCTTCTGCGCAAGGCTAGAGGTGAGACTAACACACAACCATGCCTCTTCTTTCTCTTGGGTGGTAGCAGAGTGATAAGTGTGTATGTGCATTTCCATTTGTTTCTGCCCATTTCCCTACCCCTAAGCAGGTCATCTATATTCCTACAAGATATAATGCCTGTTCTTGATGCAGACTGCATTATTCATACTCTGCTTCCAAAAGATGCTTGCTTAAAGAACGTCTATTGCACAGTGTATATTATTTTAATTTTAGAGGTTTTTTTTTAACTGGTCGTAATATTTAAGAATGCCTTCCTTTAGCAAGTGGCCTCTTGCTTATAGAGAAAACCTTTGGAAATGCTTTGCATGTGATGCTGCATTATGCAGGAGCCCCTTGGCAATCTTTGGTAATAGTGGCTAATGTTTAATAGCGGCAGCAGAACTTCTGCCATTTGGGATGCAACAGAGTAGCTGAGAGCTTGGCCCTGAGTGAGATGGACCTGGATTCAAATGTCTGCTATGCTGTTTATAAGCTATGAAGACTTGGGCAATTTCCTTAATATTTGCCTTGATTTTCTCATTTGTAAAATGGGAGTATTAATTCCTTTCTCAAAGGGCATTACTGAGAATTAGGGAAGATAATGTATGTGAAGTCCTTGGTATATAGCAAGTACTCAAATGTATGACATGGACGTTTCCTGGATTCTATCACTGTCCTCACACTTATTAATAATCTTTAAACATTTGCAGAACATAGTCAGGCGCAGTGCCTGTAGGCCAAGTTACTTGGGAGGCTGAGGTGGGAAGATAGCTTAAGCCCAGGAGTTCAAGTCCAGCCTGAGCAACACAGTGAGACCTTAATTTCTAAAAAAAAAAAAAAAAAAAGGTGCAGGACATTTCTTACATGTGAAAATGTTTGTTACCAAAGTGTCATATGAAAAAGCTTGTTTCATCTCTTGCTGTTTTCAAATCATGGTGTGATTTTTTTTTTTTTTTTTCAGAAAAGCTTGAAATGTGGAAATATTCTCATGTACTAGAAATTGATTGCATTATTTTGCTAAAGGACTCCCAAAAAGGATAAATATGATTTGGTGGCTAGCTTGCATATAAACAATGAGCTAGAGCTCACTTAGTCATGGCATCTTTTCAGGGTTAACTAGACTTTCAGCTTCACTGAGAAGACTGCATGAGTCATTTTCTCTCTCCCTGTCTCATGTGCTCTCTCTCACACACAGCTATGCTAAAGCAGGTAAAATGCAGTTTAATAATTTGAATTTAGACAAAGTTAACTCTCTGAACTTCAGTAAAGAAGCGTATTTGTATCAAATATGCTTTAGTTTTCATGATCAAAAAGCCCAAAGAAGCTAAAATTAAACTTCCTTCCGTCTTTTACTCGTTCCTTTACATTTCTAAGCAAGTGAGACTCAAAATCACTGCTTTGATGCTATAGGAATCGGTGAATGTGCCAGCCAGAGGCCTCAGGATTCTTTAAAACCTGACCAGAAGGATGGGAACATATTTCTTGATCTCCAGAATGATCAAAAGGCAATATGAAAAGCTCTCAAGCAAAAAGGATACAAAATTATTCCCTGTCTTATGAATCTAAGAGGTCCAAAAGATGTCCATGTGTCTTCCTTTCTCATTTGAGAGTTACACAAGCAGCCCCATGTCAGAATGGCAGAATTCCAGCAGTTCATTTCCAGAAGTGAGTTCTGTGTGACTCAGAATGCATTCTCCATAGTAACCATATTGTGCCTGGTGGTTAGCTACAATTAATCCATCATGCTCTGAAGTAGAGTTCCAGAATTACAGGACTTGGCCACCCCATGAACAGTATTTTTACAGGAAGATGTGTCCAGGGGTCCAGCTAAGGATGCCAGGAATGGGGGACTCTTTGTTTCCCCAACTTCCCTCACTTCTGGGCCTCTGTAGCCTAGGGCAGAAAATTCTCCCTACAAGATGATTGGGAAGAAGTAATGAGGTGTGGAGCTGCATGGAGGCTTTCAGAGTTTAGGGGTTGGAGGATGCCACTTCGCTGTGAGTCTTTCTTGCTCAGCTTCGGCAGCTCCTGGCTCACTTTTTTTCTTTTCATCTGCTGACCCTCAAAATTGATCTTTTTGCTTCTCCCTTCACTGTCACAAATAACCTCTTTCTTGAGAGAAGCACTTATCTCTTCTCATTTTGGATCAGAACAAAGTCCCCTCTACTTCCGTGGGTTTGAAGTAAATACATGGATTTTGTCCCATACTCTATGGAGTTAAAAAATTTCTCTGATCCTTTTCTTGTATTGCTAATTATTTCTACAGGTAACGTTTAAGCCCTCATTAATGGTAAATATTTTTCTACTGAAGGAACTGGTATAACATTCATCCACATTTCAGGGGGAATCCTAGATTTAGGCTTTCATAAACATTCCTTTAAGAGTTGTGGCTGCACTAATGTTCATTGCAGCACAGTTTACAATAGCAAAGACCTTAAACCAACCCAAATGCCCATCGATGATAGACTGAACAGGGAAAATGTGGCACATATACACCATGGAATATTATGCAGCCATCAAAAATGATGAGTTCGCATCCTTTGTAGGGACATGGATGAACCTGGAAACCAATCATTCTCAGCAAACTGACACAAGAACACAAAATCAAACACCGCATGTTCTCACTCATAGGCGGGTGTTGAACAATGAGAACACATGGACACAGGGAGGGGAGCACTACACACTGGGGTCTGTTGGGGGGAAATAGGGGAGAGACAGCGGGGGGTGGGGAGTTGGGGAGAGATAGCATGGGGAGAAATGCCAGATGTGGGTGAAGGGGAGGAAGACAGCAAATCACACTGCCACATATGCACCTATGCAACAATCTTGCATGTTCTTCACATGTACCCCAAAACCTAAAATGCAATTAAAAAAATAAATAAAAAAAATAAAAAGAAATAAAACCATTAAAAAAAGAGTTGTGGCTGATGGAGGTATGGAGTTGAAGCATGACAATGAAGTTTGTGTGGAGCAGAATAGTGTAAAATGAGCACATGAGTAGCACCCCCTAGTGTTGAAGAAGAGCTGTGAGTGTGGGAGGTGGCTGAAAGAAGGGGTGTATTACAGATACTCTTTTTATTCCTTTTTTGCTAAGTCCCCTCCTGCAGGGGCAGGAGCCCCGATGAAGGGTTGGGCTGCTCAGAGACTGCTGAGCAAAGTAATTCAAGAGACAATACCTAGGAGTAAAACCACAACTAAGAGGCCATCAAAAGGGACCATGGAGAGAGGTGAAATTCAAGTGGCAAAGAGGTGGAAGGTGGGGAAATGTTGGTCCAAGCAAGAGATTTCCAGTGGAGTCTGGAGAGACTCCTTGAGCTGCCACCTGGAAGAGCACACTAAGGATTTTCTTTTCTAGGATCCTCAAGCTCTAGGAGGGAAGAAAATTTATTTTTCTTTCAGAGATGGTGTGTCACTCTGTCCCCTGGGCTGGACTGCAGTGGTGCAATCATAACCCACTGAAGCCTTGAACTTGAACTGAGTCTCGAACAGTCCTCCCACGTCAGCCTCCCTGATAGCTGGGACCACAGGCATGTGCCACCATATCCAGCTAATTTTTATTTTTTGTAGAGAAAGGGTCTTGCTCTGTTGCCCAGGCTGGTTTCCAGCTCCTGGGCTTAAGCGATTGTTCTGCCTCAGCTTCCCAAAGCAGGGGAATTATAGGCATAAGCCACCATGCTCAGGCAGAAGGAAACTTTTGAAGGAGTTGAGTAGACTTGCGTATCATTCCTTAGATCACCATCAATCCTGCCTGGGCTAAGGTCAAAAGAATGTCAGAACAGAATGCTTTAAAACATTCTGGAGGCAACAACTGAGCAGGTGAAGTGAGCAGAGGAGTAAGAGCCACGAGGCTTAACAACCAGGTCTATTGCAGAATTAGTCTTTGGCTTCCTTCAGGCCCTTCAGTTTTTAGCGACTTAAGATGCCTTCTTGGTTTGGATCCATTTTCTTTTCTGACTCCAGCTACCCCAATCTTTTGTTGAAGCTGTAATTTGTCATCATGCTTGCTTCATTTCTAAGCACAAGCCAGGTCCCTCTTTTTGGCTCAGTCCTGCTTCCTTCCTGTCCTATGGAGTTTGGTCTGAGGAAGACTCAGTCAATCCCTGAACTTTCTTCCCTCCTGTCATTTGTTTATTGATCACTTACTGTGTGCCAAACATTGCACTGAATGCTGGGGATTAGGGATTCAACATATAAATTTGGGGAGGGACATTATTTATTTATACAGATGTGAGGGAATTATATGGATATCTGAGGGAAGAACATTTATTTTAATCACATGCAAAAAATATAGGGCATCCATTGCCTTTCAGACAAGGCCCAGATTGATTAGTTGTTTGGAGGGTCAGGTGTTATAAGTATGCCACATAATGGATAAAGAAGGTGGTGGTCGAGATTCAAAATCCTTGTTCAAACTCCAGTTCTGCCACTTATTAGCAGTGTGTTTTTGGGAAAGTTACTTTAGCTCATAGGGAAGGAAAAATACCTTTTCTTCTACCCATTTTAGGTTCATGGCTAAGGTCCCTACAACAATAGGCAGATTAATAAGAGAAAAGCGTGCAAATTTATTTAATGTAAGTTTTATATTACTTGGAGACTTCACACAGAAATAAAAATCTGAAGAAACCATTAAACCTGAGGGTTGTGTGTGGGTTTTTTAAAATGCTAGGTTTGATGAAGAATGGATAGTTGCAGAGAAATGTGACAGGCAGAAAGGGTGTGCTCTAATGGTAATAAACTGGGGGAAACTTAGCAATTCCTTAGAATCTTAACAAGTCATATTCTTCTCTGTAACCCTTTATCTTCAGAGATAAAGATGTTCCTTTCTCCCAGGCATAGGAGGATATTTCTCACATGAGGGTCTTATGACCTACTTTGGGGAAGGTTAGAAAATCTTCCCTAGGTTTTATGACCTGCTTGATGGGAGAAGGGAGATGGGAAGGTAAGACTAGCTTTCCTGCTTCTGCTGTTTTCTCAAACTTCTTTCTTTTCTTTTCTTTCCTCCTCCCTTTTTTTATTTTTAAGGAATAGGGTTTCCCTCTCTTGCCTAGGCTGGAATTCAGTGGCGTGATTATAGCTCACTGCACCCTTGAACCCTGGGGCTCAAGAGCTCTTCTTCCTGCCTCAGCTTCCTGAGTAGCTGGGATTACAGGTGGGTGCCACCATGCCCGGATTGTTTTCTCAAATTTCTTCAGCTTAAAATGTTCACTATGTCAAGGTGCCATATTTTGGGGGTAGCATGTCCTGAGTCCCATCAATTTTTTTGAGTCTTGGTTTCTTAATCTGTAAAATAGAAATAATTAAAACCTACCTTAAAGAGCTATAATAAGAATTAAATGAGTTAAGGCATTAAAAACATTAGAATAGTTCCTAGTCCCTAGTAAGTGGCATGTAAATGTTAGCTTTTATTTTTATAAATATGTTTGCTTCTTTGACAAATATACACATTGCAAATTAGCCAATCTTTAGTGATCCCAAACATGTGAGTTGCCTATCTTCTATAAGATTCTGATGGGCTTGTCAGGATTCCTTAGAGAGCAAGAAGATCAGCTATCAAGGGGCAAATTAAATCAGAAAATATCTATTAGGAAAAGATAAGAGGCATTTGACGGGAACACCTGTTTTACACACTTGCTCTTAGCCAAAAGGCCGAGAAGCGATGGGAACACCTGTTTTAAATACCAAGTTTTAAGGGCCACGGGGAGGCTCATAATTTGGGCAGTAGAGAGCAAAAGGTTTCGAGTCAGACGGAAGCAAGGACGGAGTTTAGAGGGAGAAAAAATGTTCAGAGTGATAGCAGGCCAGGAATAAATGAGAAGGTGTCCATGACAACTGCTGTGAAGGCGCACCCCTTTCTCAGCTGCTCAGCCCCGTCAGGAAGCTCCGTGAAAGGCTCTGGTGAGATTTGAGGGTGTAAATAGGCTGGTAAATAGTTATGCTGGGTCATAAGCTTGTAATGGATATATGGATGTTGATTATGTTATCATTTATTTCCCACCCAATGTGAACATAAACTCCGTGAAGATAATTTTTTTTTCTTCTTCTTCTTTTTTAAGAGACAGGGTCTTGCTCTGACACCCAGGCTGGAGTGCAGTGGTGTGATGGTAACTAACTCACTGTAATCTCAAATTCCTGGGCTTAAGCCATCCTCCTGCCTCAACCACCTGGTTAGCTAGGACTACAGGCATGTGCTATAGCACCTGGCTAATTAAAAAAAATTATTTTGGCCGGGTGTGGTGGCTCATGCCTGTAACCCTAGCACTTTGGGAGGCCAAGGCAGGTGGATCACCTGAGGTCAGGAGTTTGAGACCAGCCTGGCCAACATGGTGAAATCTCTGTCTCTACTAAAAACACAAAAATTAGCTGAGTGTAGTGGCTTATGCCTGTAATCCCAGCTACTTGGGAGGTTGAGGCAAGAGAATCACTTGAACCCAGAAGGTGGAGTTGCAGTGAGCTGAGATAGTGCCATTGTACTCCAGGCTCAGCGACAGAGTGAGACAGGGTCTTGCTAGGTTGCTGAGGCTAGTCTTGAACTCCTGGCCTCAAGCGGTCCTCTTGCCTTAGCTTCACAAAGTGCTGGGATTATAGGCATGAGCCACCACATTGCCTAAAACAGAATTCTTTTTTTTTTTTTGGTCTGTTTTGCTCCCTGCTGTATCCCTGGCACCTAAACAGTACCTGATACATAGCAAAAGTGTAACAAATATTTGTTTGGTGTACAAATAAACTTTTTTTTTTATAAAACAACAACAAAATGTAATGAACACAGGCTCTTCCTCCTGGTCAGGGTAGTAGTGTTTTCCTAGCTTTCCCAGTGGTTCCCAAGACTGCCCTTCTGACCCATAACTTTTTTCTTTTTTTTTGAGATGGAGTCTCGCTTTGTCGCCCAGGCTGGAGTGCAGTGATGCAATCTCAGCTCACTGCAACCTCTGCCTCCCAGGTTCAAGCAATTCTCCTGCCTCAGCCTTCCGAGTAGCTGGGCCTACAGGCACGTGCCACCACGCCCGACTAATTTTTTTATTTTTTTTATATTTTTTTAGTAGAGACTGGGTTTCACCATGTTAGCCAGGATGGTCTCGATCTCCTGACCTTGTGATCCACCTGCCTTGGCCTCCCGAAGTGCTAGGATTACAGGTATGAACCACTACACCCAGCCCTGACCCATAACTTTCTAGTGAGAACAGGTACTAGATTTTTGACAATGGTGACCCTAAATCAAGAACCCAGTTAATGAGATACTCAGGTTCCCCTTACAGGGTTGTTAAGGGAGATTGAGGTGGCATAGGGTTAAGAATAAGGTCTGGATGAGCTGAGGGCACCAGAAAACTGAGAGAGTGAATATACATGAAGATATGCAGGGAGAATCAGAAGGACAAGGATTGGTGATTTCTATTACCTTAACCTTGATGACTCTTCTCATTTCTGGCAGGGTATGAGGCTTAACAAGTAGAGAGGGTTTCTGTAGTAGATAAGTTCATGACCTGATTCATATTCACTTATTTGGAATTGTATTCTGTCCCTAATCCTGGCTAAGGTGTGAGTCTATGTGGTCACACCACTCTCTGCGTCTGACTTAAAGGAAATGCTTCCAGTCTTTGGTCATTGACTGTTTGCTGTGAGTTTGTCATATGTGGCTTTTATTATGTTGGAGTAGTTTCCTTTTATTCCTAATTTGTTGAGTGTTTTTTTTTTTGTTATCGTGAAAGGGTACTGAATTTTGTCAAACGCTTTTTTTTGCTTCAATTGAGATGATTATGTGGTATTTTGCCTCTGTTCTGTTAATGTGGTATTTATATTGATCATCATTTCTACGCTGAACCGTCCTTGCATTTCAAGATTAAATTCCACTTGGTCATGATACGTAATCATTTTTACTATCCTGCTAAATTCAGTTTGCCAAAATTTTGTTGAGGATTTTTACATCAATATTTATAAGGGATATTGGTCTGCAGTTTTCTTGGTTTGATATTAGAATAATGCTGGCCTCATAGAATGAGTTAGAACATGTTCCCTCCTGTTCAATTCTTTTGTGAAAAGTTTGAGATGGATTGGTATTAATTCTGTAAATGTTTGGCAGAATTCACCAGTGAAGCCATCAGGTCTTGGGGTTTTCTTTGTTGGGAAATTGTTTTCATTACTGATTCAATCTCATCACTAGTTGTAGGTCTATCCAGATTTTTATTTATTCATGACTCACTCTTGGTAGATTTTGTGTTTCTAGGAATTTGTCCATTTCATCCACATTCTCCAATTTGCTTATGTACTCTTTTATAATCATTTTTACTTTTGTAAAATCTATGGGAATATCCCCATTTTCATTTCTGATTTCAATAACTTGAGTCTTCTCTCTCTCTGTGTGTGTGTGTGTGTGTGTGTGTGTGTGTGTGTGTGTGCCAATCTAGCTAAAGACTTGTCAGTTTTGTTGATCTTTTTAAAAAATCAATTTTGCTTTCATTAATTTTCTCTATTGTTTTTCTATTCTCTGCCATTTATTTCTGCTCTAGTCTTCTAGTCTCTATTTTTTTCTTTCTGTTAGCTTTGTGTTGAGTTTGTATTTCTTTTTTCTAGTTTCTTTTCTTTCTTTCTTTTTTTTTTTGAGATGGAATTTCACTCTTGTTGCCCAGGCTGGAGAATGCAATGGTGCGATATCAGCTCACCACAACCTCCGCCTTCCAGGTTGAAGCGCTTCTCCTGCCTCAGCCTCCTGAGTAGCTGGGATTACAGGCATGCACCACCACACCTGGCTAATTTTTTTTTGTATTTTTAGTAGAGACAGGGTTTCTACATGTTGGTCAGGTTGGTCTCGAACTCCCGACTTCAGGTGATCTGCCTGACTCGGCCTCCCAAAGTGCTGGGATTATAGACGTGAGCCACCGTGCCGAGCCACTGTTTGTTGTTGAATCTAAACTGAGTGTCTTACAGATGGCATATAGTTAGGTTATATACGTTTTACTTTTTTCATTATTTTTAACTGATACATGATAATTGTACAGAGTTATGGGGTACACTGTGATATTTTGATAAATGTATACAATATGTAATGCTCAAACCGGGGTAATTAGCATATCTATCATCATAAATATTTATCATTTTCTTGTGTTGAAAACATTTGAAATCAATTATCCTAGCTATTTAAAAATATACAATAAATTGTTATAGTCATTCTATAATGCTATAGAACACAATAATTTATTCTTTTCTAGCTGTACTTTTGTATCTGTTAACCAGTCTTTGTGTGTCCTTCCCTTCCTCTTATCCTTCTCTGCCTCCAGTAATTAATATTCTGCTCTCTACTTCTGTAAGATCAACTTTTTTAGCTTCCAAATATGAGTGATAACATGTCATATTTATCTTTTTGTGCTAAGCTTATTTTATTTAACATAATGTGATCCCAACTCATTCATATTGCCATGAAAGAAATAATTTTGTTCTTTTTTTTCTGGCTAACTAGTATCTCATTGTGTATATATACCATATTTTCATTATCCATTCATCTGTTGGCAGATACTTATGTTGATACCATAACTTGGCTACTGTGAGTGGTGCTGCCGTAAACCTGGAAGTGCAGATATCTCTTCAACATACTAATTTCATTTCCTTTGGCTATATACCCAGTAGTGGAATTGTTGGATCATTTGGTAGTTCTATTTTTAGTTTTTTGAGGATACTTTATACTGTTTTCCATATAACTATACTAATCTACCTTCCTACCAACAGTGTAAAAGAGTTCTCCTTACTCTGAATCCTCATCGGCATTTTTTTTTTTTATTTATAGTCATTCCAACTGGGATGACATGATATTTTATTGTGGTTTTATCTGAATTTACCTGATGATTAGTGACATTTAGGTTTTTTTTCACATGCCTTTGGGCACTTTATATGTCTCCTTTTGATAAATGTCTATTTATCAAAATGTCTATTTATCAGTTCATTTGACCATTTTAAAATTGGATTATTTGGTATTTTTCTGGTGATCTGTTTTAGTTCCTCGTATATTCTGGATATTAATCTCTTGTCAGATGAATAATTTACAAATACTTTCTCCAAGTTTTCTGGATGTTGTCTCTTCACTCTGTTGATTTTTTTCTTTTGCTAGTTTAGTTTGATATAATATGATCTGTCTATTTTTGCTTTTATTACCTGTACTTTTGAGGTCTTCAACATAAAATATTTTCTCAGACCAATGTCTGAAGTATTTCCCCTGTATTTTATCCTAACAGTTTCATAGTTTCAGGTCATAAGTCTTTAATCTATTTTGAGTTGATTTTTGTACATAGTGAGCGATAGGGGTCTGGTTTTCTTTTACTTTTTTCTTTTCTCTCTTTTTTTTTGAGACACGTTCTCACTATGTCACTCAGGCTAGAGTGCAGTAGTATAATCTCAGCTCACTGTAACTTCTGCCTCCCAGGCTCAGGTGATTGTCCCACTTCAGCCTCCTGAGTAGCTGGGACTACAGGCTTGCACCACTACACCTGGCTAATTTTTTGTATTTTTTGTAGGGACAGGGTCTTACCATGTTGCCCAGGATGGTTGTGAACTCCTGGGCTCAAGTGATCTGCCTGCCTTGGCCTCCCAAAATGCTGGGACTATAGGTGTGAGCCATGATGCCTGGCCTGGTTTTATTTTTCTGTTTATGGATATCCAGTTTCCCAGCACCATTTATTGACAAGACTGTCCCTTCCTTTATCAGTGTTTTTGGTTTCTTTTTCAAAAATCAGTTGGCAGGCTGGGCATAGTGGCTTACCCCTGTAATCCCAGCATGTTGGGAGGTCAACAGAAGAGGACTGCTTGAGGTCAGGAATTGGAGACCAGTTTGGTCCACATAGTGAGACCTTATCTCTCTAAAAGAAAAAAAAAAAGCCAACAAAAAATTAGCTAGGTATGGTGGCCTGTGCCTGTAATCCAGCTACTCAGGAGGTTGGGGTGGGAGGATCATTTGAGCCCAGGAGTTCAAGTCTGCAGTGAGCCACTGCACTTCAGCATGGGCAATGCAGTGAGACGTTGACTGAAAAGAAAAGAAAAAGGAAAAAAAAGTTGCCTTTAAATACATGGATTTATTTCTGGGTTTTCTATTCTGTTCCATTGGTCTATATGTCTGTTCTTATGCCAGTACCATTCGATTCTGGTTATTATAGCTTTATAGTATATTTTGAAGTCTGGTTGTTTGAGGCCTACAGCTTTGTCCTTTTTTTCTTTTTCATACAGATGGGGTCTTGCTATATTGCCCAGGCTGATCTCAAACTCCTGACCTCAAGCAATCCTCCTTCCTCAGCCTCCCAAAGCACTGGGATTACAAGTGTGAACCACTGTGCCTGGTTCTGGCTTTATTCTTTTTGCTCAGGATTGCTTTGGCTATTCAGGGTCTTTTGTGGTTCCATACATATTTTAGGGTTTTTTTTTTTTTTTAATTTCTGTAAAGAAGGAGTGTCTCTTCATTTTTTGTGTCCTCTTCAGTTTCTTTCATTGTGCTTTACAGTTCTCCTTATAGAGATTTTTACCTCCTTAGTTAAATATTTTTAGGTATTTTTTGGTAGTGATTGTAATTGGGATTGCTTTTTTGATTTCTTTTTCTGCTAGTTCTTTGTGTATAGAGACACTACTGATTTTTTTATGTTGATTCTGTATCTTGCAAATTTACTGAATTTGTTGATCAGTTCTAAGAGTTTTTTGGTAGTGCTTTTAGATTTCTGTACACTTAAGTCCATGTTGTCTGCAAACAAGAACAATTTGACTCCCTCCTTTCCAATTTGGATGTGCTTTATTTCTTTATTTTGCCTAATTGCTGTGACTAGGACTTCCAGTATTATGTCTAGTAAAAGTGGTGAAATTAGGAACCCTTGTGTTGTTCCAGATCTTAGGAGAAAGGCTTTTAATTTTTCCTAATTAGGTGTGATGTTAGCTTTGGGTTTGCCATATATGGTCTTTATTATTTTGAGGTATGTTTCTCCTATACCAAGTTTGTTGTGGGTTTTTATCATAAAGGGATGTTGAATTTTATCAAATGCTTTTTCAGCATCTATTGAAATGATTATATGGTTTTTTTCTTGGTTCTGTTAATCTGATGTATCATGCTTATCGATTTCCGTATGTTGAACTATCCTTGCATTCCTTGGATAAATCTCATTTGATCATAGTGAATTATCTTTTTAATATGCTGCTAGATTTGGTTTGCTAGTATTTTGTTGAGGATTTTTACATCTATCTTCATCAGGGATATTGACCTATAGTTTTCTTTTTTGTTACATTATTGTCTAGTTATGGTATCAAGGCAATGCTGGCTTCATAGAATGAGTTTGGAAGAATTTCATCCTCCTCAATTTTCCGGAAAACTTTGAGAAGAATTGTTACTTAGTTCTTCTTTAAATGTTTCATTGAGTTCAGCAGTGAAGCCACTGGGTCCTGGGCTTTTCTTTGATAGGAGACTTTTTATTTCTGTGGTATCTGTTGGGGACCAGCCCAGACACAACCTAGGAAGTGATGAGGGTCAGTGGAGACAAATTAAGAGACAAGAATAAGAGTGCATAAAGGTGGGCTCCCAAAGGGCCGACACAAATAGGAGGATGCAAAGGCCCTGAGCACTGGAGACCCACACTATTTATTGAGTGTTTAAAGAAAGAAGCATGTGCTCAGGGACATGGGGGGTTAAAAAGAAGTGAAGCATCAAGCAGAAGATTTATAGCTGTGGTGGTCTGGCATTTCCTTTGAAGGTACAGAGCATGCTCTACTTTAGATTCAATCAGTAAACATATAGGGAAAAGGCTACAGGTAGAGCCAGCAAGTCTGGCCACATTCTGGTGCTTCAAAGAGGTCTTCCTTGCTTTGAGCACAGAGCATGGCCTTCCATTAAATCCCATCCTGTGCCAGATAAGCAGGTCATGTGTCAGTCTTTTTCCCGGCAGGAATCACTTGTAATGCCTTCTTTTTTTGTTTCTGATTTTTATTGTTTGGATCTTTTTTCTTGATTAGTCTAACTTCTGCAACTATATTGATTTTATTTATCTTTTTTTAAAAACCAACTTTTGTTTCATTGATATTTTTTTGGTCTCAGTTTTGTTTGTGCTTTGATCTTATTTATTTTTTTGTTTGTGCTTTGATCTTATTTATTTTCTTCTACTAATTTTAGTTTAGTTTGTTCTCACTTTTCTAGTTTACTGAAATGCATTGCTATGTTGCTTATTTGAAAGCTTACTATTTTTTGATGTAGGTGTTTATTGTTGTAAATTTACTTCTTAATACTGCTTTTTCTGCATCTTATAGGTCTTGGTATGTTGTTTCTATTTTCATTTGTTTCAAAATATTTTTAGATTTCCTTCTTAATTGCTTTATCGACCCATTAGTTATTCAGGAACATGCTGCTTAATTTCCATGTATCTGTACAATTTCAAAAGTTTCTCTTTTTATTAACTTTTGTTTGTACTCAATTATGATCAGAAAAGATACTTAACATGATTTAAATTCTTTTAAATGTATTGACATGTATTTTATAGTCTAACATGTGATCTATCCTGGAGAATGTTCTATATGCTGATAAAAATCATTTGAATTCTACAGCTATTGGGTTAAATGTTCTGTACATGTCTGTTAGACACTGGTCTACAGTACAGCTTAAATTCAGTGTTTCCTTGCCGATTTTCTAGATGAACTTTTCAATGCTGACAGTGTGGTGTTGAAGTCTCCAACTATTATTGTGTTGGAGTCTATCTCTCCCTTTAGATCTAATAATATTTGCTTTATATATCTAGGTGCTCCAGTATTGGGTACAGGTATGTTTAGAATTGTTATATACTCATCTTGCTGGATTGATCCCGTTATCATTGTATTACATACCCTGTTTATTATGTCAGCTCAGCCCTAACACAACTGCTTAACTTGATCTAGGGTATTGATTTTTCAGGGGGCAATGTGCCACTTCAGCTCAGGCCTGTTTGTGTGTGATTGTTCTGGGCAGCCCAGGTGCTGTTTTCCTGGGATGCAAGTTACCACTTTAGGTTAGGTACTGGGGTCATGACTACTTTGAGCGGCCAAGGCACCATTTCCTGGAATGCAGAACACTGCTTCAACTTGGGCACTGTGGAGACATGACTGACCTGCATTTCCAAGGTACCATTTTCCCAGGAAGCAGAGTACTACTTTAGCTCCAGTCCAAGGGAGCAGTGGGAGGGATAGGTAGAGTGACTCCACTTCTGCTTGGTACTGTGGAGAAGGGTGTAACAGCAGCTTGCATCTTGGCTTGAGTATGTCAGGCCACTGGGATGGGGTGGTTTAGAGGTGGCTTAGCCTCAAAGATGAAAGGGAACCTTGGCTACTCACCCCTGGAGCAAAACACACTCCAGCCATAGTATCAATACTAAGATGGGGTAGTGGAGTAGCTGTGTAAGCCAGTGTCTACTCCTCTGGAAAGATAACAGCTATGTGGACTCCAGGAAACTCCCTTAGCTGAGTTTCGTGTCTGTGAGGACTACAGAGGGACTCCACTGGTAAGGTCTGTAGGTGTCCAAGGAGTTGATGGGGACTGCCGGGAACTTCTTGCTTTATTTCCTCACTGTAGAAAGAAGTTCCTCCTTGTTCCCAGCTGATTCCAGTTGAGGAATGAGATGGTTCAGGCCTGGCATTTTCTTGTATTCTTTACATGACCATCCCAAGTTTGTTATTCCTCTGGTACACTCCTGCACTCTCTCTTCATTATTTTTGTTAAAATGTAGCTTATTTGCTGTTCTGGCTGTCTTTGTGAGAAGGACAAGCACTAGGGCTTCTAGTGAGCCATCTTGCTTAGATCATGTATTTGTATGCGCTCTGTCAATCTGTGTCTTTTGATTAGAGAATTTACTCCATTTATATTTAAAGTACTGATAAGGAAGAATTTAATTCTTTCATTTTGCCACGTTTTCCATATGCTGTGCATCTCATTTGACTTTTATTTCTTACATTATTGTCTTCTTTTGTGTTTAGTTAATTTTTATAGTGAAATATTTACATTCCTTTCTCATTTTCATTTGTGTACTATTTTCTTTTCTTTTTTTTTTTTTTTTTGAGATGGAGTTTCGCTCTTGATACCCAGGCTGGAGCGCAATGGCGCGATCTCGGCTCACCGCAACCTCCGCCTCCTGGGTTCAGGCAATTCTCCTGCCTCAGCCTCCTGAGTAGCTGGGATTACAGGCACGCGCCACCGTGCCCAGCTAATTTTTTGTATTAGTAGAGATGGGGTTTCACCATGTTGACCAGGATGGTCTCGATCTCTTGACCTCGTGATCCACCCGCCTCGGCCTCCCAAAGTGCTGGGATTACAGATGTGAGCCACCGCACCCGGCCCTATTATTTCTTTAAATATACTCTCTTCTCATTTCTTTCTCTCTCTCTTTTTCTTCTGGAATTCTCCCATTGTATATGTTGGTCCACTTGAAGGTGTCCTATAAGTCCCTTAGGCTCTGTTCACTTTTCTTCAATGTTTTTTCTTTCTGTTCTTTACACTAATAATTTTCATTTTCTTTTCTCAGATTTACTAATTCTTTCTTCAGTCTGCTCAAATCTGCTTTTGAATCCCTCCAGTTAATTTTTGATTTCAGTTATTGTACTTCTTAACTCCAAAATTTCTTTTTTTCCTCTTAGGTTTTCTATATCTCTATTTATATTTCCATTTTGTTCATGTGTAATTTTATTTTCTCCACCTCTCTCTTTAGTTCTATTAGCATCTTTAAGATAGTTTTAAGGTGTTTGTCTACTATATCTGCCATGTGTTCTTTTTCAGAAAACGTGGTTTATTTTTATTCTTTGAATGGCCCATACTTTCCTGTTCTTTGTATGCCTTCTGATTTTTTTTTTTTTAAACTGGACATTTGAATGTAGTAACATGGTAACTCTGGTAATTAGATTCTCCCAATTTCCCAGAATTTAGTGGTTTTTTTTTTTTTACTGTTTTTGTTTATTGTCATTATTTTTTTGTTGTTGTTGTAGGCTATCTCTGTTCTAAGGATTAACCTGAAATATAAATTTAAGGTCTTCTCAGGTATTTTCTGAGTTTTTCTCTGGGCATGCACAATTACTTTCTAATTTCTCCCATATATGCAGTTGTTTTTGAATATCTGGCTTCTGAAAGGGGAGAAAGAGAAAAAATGAAAAGAAGGAAAAAGAGCACTGGCCCTTTACCTCCCTTGGAAGTCACTTCAGTTGGTGGGGAGGGGCTTGCCACAATGGGGTTAGGTACAACAACAATGGGTGCCCACCTCTTTGTCTGTACCTCTGTGAGCATAAGCAGCAATCGATGATTGATCAGAGCAAAGATCTCTAATATCTGGAAGTCAGGGTCATTTTTTCCAACCCTGGCTCTCACAAGCTATGTACAGGTTTTTCCAAAAACATGCACATTTGCCGGTTACAGAGCTGGGATTGGGGATGGGTAGATGGTACTGTGTTCAGAATACTGAAATCAACTACAGTTTATCAAGCCTTTTCCTGGAAGTTGCAAGCCTTCAATATATCCTAGTGTTCCCAAATTGTTACATCACACTGATTTGCCAGCTCGATTGTTGTCTAAGTAGAGAAACAGATTCCTTGTGCTTCCTACTCTATCATTTTTCTCTAATCCTCTTTCCACAGTTGTTTCGATAGAGTGATGCTCATCCTTTTTTCTTGCATTATAGTCCACAGGCAAGAAACTGAAAATCTGCCCAGATCCAAATCTTTAGCAGAGTCAGCCCATGCCATCATTGTCCCCTTGATAGGTGGAGACATCAAGCACATTGCCTAGCACTATCAGGAAATCTGCACAGTTCTGGGTCAGTGGTTGCTAATCATCTCTCTATAGTCCACGGAGGCCATGGGAGTAGGGCATGTAATAAAAATACTTTCTTTCAAATCTGGAAGTTAGCATTTTGATGTATCAGAAAGCAGAGGAACCTCTAGAAAATGTTGGTGAGTTTTTTTGGAGTGATGCTACTATTTTTCTGGGACATGTATGATACTAATGAACACAGGAATTGGTATTCTATCACCATCCTTGCCAGCAGCATGGAAAGTGTTATCTGTGGGTAGTATAACTTTCAATCCTGTGTCTTAGTCATCTGGGCTGCTATAAACTGGGTAGCTTAACAGTAATTTATCTCTTATTCTTCTGGAGGTGGAGAAGTCCAAGATCAAGTTATCTGTAGATTCAGTGTCTGGTGAAGGCCTATTTCCTGGGTTATGAATGCTGCTTTCTCACTGTGTCCTCCCATGGTAAAAAGGGCAAACAAGCTCTCTTGGGGCTTACTTAGCTATTTATGAGGTCTTACCACTTTCCAAAATGCCCCACCTCCCAATGCCATCACCTTGTGGTTAGGATTTTAGCCTATGAATTTGGGGTGGGAAAACATAAACATCAAGGCCATGTCATCTTGTCTCAATTTTCTATCCTAAGCCCTTTATCATATGGGCAATTAAAGTCCCAGAAAACTGAGAGCCTCCAGAAATTTTGTTTTATTATCATTCCCATCTAGCAGTTCTCAGGTGTCGAGCCAAACCTAGGGATGTGAATCTTTGGGTGTACACATATTCTAGGAACTATTGAAAATTATATCCTGAATTGGCCAAGTTAAATAGACTGAAACTAGGCTACAAAATCCACATAGGCCTAGATGAGCAGAGATAATCAAGATGTGCAGGTAGACAGGGTAGATGATAAAGAAAGCCAGTGCATAGGAAGGGTAGAAGCAGGTGGAAAAAGGAAATTTGGAGGAAACTTTAGAATCATAATCCACATGTTCATGGAAGCATTTTATTTGGTGCTTATGACCACTGATATAAAAAAGCCAAAGCAAAATGAATGTGCAACTCAAGCTTCAGTAATATCAGGCCTTTTCAATTCTACATGCTTATTATCTTGCAAATGTACCCCTCTCCCTGCCATGCAATTGGTTCCTAAGTCTGAGAGAATCTACCTCTTAAATACTTAATCTATTTCTCTGATAACCAGAGTAATCTATCTAAAACAAAAATTTGATAGTTAATGTTCTCAATTAAGCGCTTCAATGCTTCCCATTTCCTTCAGGCTTAAATATTAAAATCTAAGGCAATATGTAAGACTACTTATGATTTTGTCGCCTGCTCATTTTTTCTTACTCATCTATCACCATTTCCCCTTCTTCTCTAGCCACAGTGATTTACTGGTAGTTCCTTTGCCATTCTTATACATTCCTTTCTGACTCAGTTTCTCTGGATGTCATCTGGAATGTTCTATTCTTGTCTGTCTGGCAAACTTCTAGGCCTCTAAGACTTTCTGTCTCTCTAAAGTCTTTACTGACCTACCAAGGCAGAGTTGAACACCTCTTCCTCAGGACTTCTTTGATCTCTGGCACACGGCTCTATTTTAGCACTCACTGAATTGTAATGCTTTGAAAGTCTGTGTTTCTAGAGAGCATGGACCATGTCTAATTTAATTCTTTGCCTTCAGAACCTGGGATAGTTCTTGATACATTGTAGAATCTCAAATTGGCTTTGAATAAACAGCATATGTTTTGTTTAAAAGCAGAAGGAACTTGTCAACAAGTTCATGTTGTTGATAATCTCTTGTATTCAAGATTTGATGTCTGAAGTATATGATGTTAATTCCTTCCTTGATTTAACAAGTATTATTGAACATCTATCCTAAGCCAGACATGGGAAAACAATGATCAACAAAAATAAATATGTGCTTTACTACTTTCACAAGTTGAGAATTCACTGGGGAAACTTACTACTGTTGTAGAAATTATTAAATAAAATACAACATCTTTCAGGTTTGGCCCATGATAATAGTCTGAGATTGTCCCTAACATGAGCCTTCCTGAAATATGTCAAAGCCTTTGCCTGTTGGACTACTTTCATTTCTTATATGCTGCAGGCTCACCTCTTGTTCTCCATCATAAAAGCAATTTTGGTTGATAAACACAACAAATTAAAAATCAAACATGCAAAATAGTAAAACATTTTGTTTTAGTCCAAGCAAAACTTTATCTTCAGAAATCTGTGGAGGGTTGGGATACATGAGTAACTTTATAGTTTACAAAGTGCTTTTGTATTTATAGTGGTGTTTGGTTTTGCTTATAGGAAAACTAAAGGGAGGCTGGGGAAGCATTCAAGAGTCAACAAAACAGAATCACCATCTTAGGCTGGAGGGACTATGTTTTTAGGCAGTAAGAGGTTACTGAAATGTACCCAAGCAAATAAGGGTCGTAGTCTCTGCCCACAGCCAATGAGACACAAACTTCTATCTCAGGCAGTGTGACTAGAGGAATGAAAGGGGCTCCCAGACCTTGGCATTTTGAAAATGGAAAAGGAAAACAAACAAAAATTATATTCCTGTGAAAATCAGATATCAGAAAATTCAGACAAGCACACTCCAGGTTCCTACTGTCTTGAGCTCTCCAGAGGGTTATATTCTGCTTCCTTCTCATTTAGGGTTAGCTAAAAAGAAGGGCAGACTTGGAATTAGGAAGAGCAAAGACATATAATTAGGTCCATTCAAAGGCATAACATTCAGCATCACAGTGACATTCTTTTTAAAATGTTGCTTGAGACAGGCGTTTATCTTAATTGAATTTGGCTATACTTGTTTCCCTCCAGCCCCTCAGCTGGAGGTGGTAACTAACTAGGAATTGCTGCTGGAGAAGCAGTTTCTTCCTTTTAAGTGAAATGCTGCTATGGCAAAGACATGCTACTACAAGGGTTAAACTTTAAAACACTCGTTCTGATATTTTATTTATTATTGTCATTTTTGAGATGGAGTCTTACTCTGTCGCCAGGCTGGACGTCAGTGGCGTGATCTTGGCTCACTGCAACCTCCGCCTCCTGGGTTCAAGGGGTTCTCCTGCCTCAGCCTCCCAAGTAGCTGGGACTACACATGTGCACCACCATGATAAATATGGTGAAACCCTGTCTCCACTAAAAATACAAATATTAGCTGGGTGTCATAGCACGCACCTGTAGTCCCAGCTGCACGTAAGATAGAGAACCCAAAGTTTTGTATCTGGTTATTTTGCACTGAAGTTTGTAGATGAAATGTGTCATTATAATAGCTTTCCTGAGGCTGTATTTAATGGGCAAGACAGTGACTTCAGAGGGGTCTTAGGCCAAAGCCCAGACTCTCTTTTGGAAAACTATTCTGTTAGAAAGCCAAAGTAGATTTCTGTTTAAGCTTGAAAGAGTTTTTTTTTTCCCCCTTCCCCATTTCCTTCCCTCAGTCTCAGACAAAGTCACCTTGAAAGCTCCACTTGACCTACAAGTTTTATTTTAAAAAGATGATCAAGGAAACTTCATCTTCTCTGAGACCCAGAAAAAGGGGAAAATCGTAGTAGTGTACTAATTGTTACACTATTAATATAGCTTTTGTAAATCTTGTTAGTTATCAAAGCTCTGGACTAAGCAAAACAACAGCATCAGTTTAGGAAATTCTTACTACTTTGGACACAAACCGAAATTGCAACTTTGCCTTGTGCTTTGTTTATAATTTCTTTGTATATCAGAACAAGCTGGGCGTGGTGGCTCACTCCTGTAATCCCAGCACTTTGGGAGGCCAAGGCAGTTGGATCACGAGGTCAGGAGATTGACACCATCCTGGCCAGCATAGTGAAACGCTGTCTCTACTAAAATACAAAAAGTTAGCCGGGTGGTTGAGTTGATGGCCTGGTCTATGGAGTAGATGTGATAGCTCATGAGGTTCACTTCCAGATGGTGGGGGTGGGGAGCCAGGTGGGTCAGGGTTGTGGAGGTGGGACTTACGGCCCAAAGCGTGAGGCCGCAGAATCTGTGCTCAACTGTGGCGCAACCCGTACTGGGGGCATTTTGGCATTGTGAGGACCTTGTGAGGTAGGTAGTGCAGAGATTATTTTGAAAGGAAAGGAATTTCTCCTGACACAGTAAGTGACAAGCCCTGGCCTTCAAACCAAAGCATCAGGCATCTGTTTTCCACCACACCAGCAGTTTTCCAACACTTGAAAATCATTTAAACATCATTGTGCTAACAGAAATTTATGAAAAGACTCGCACATTAAACAAATATATAACTGCACCAGAGTTTGGGAGGGAGTTCAGAGTTCCTAGGCTTGTCTCCTTTCCATCTTCCAATCCCAGGTTTCCACAAGGGTCTGGAGAAACTCCTAGCACCATGTTTAAAGTGAATTTGAAGGCTCCACAGAATTCTGAGTCCAGTAGTGATCTGATCCCAGTGAAGTATCAGTAGTGCCAGAGACCGGGAATGGCAGAACTCAAAAAGTGAGCATGATCGGTTACAATTGTCTGTTATTTTGGGGAGGAAGAAGGAAAATTAGTAAATCTATAATAGTTTTTCAAATTTAAGCTTAATAAAAGCAAAGACTGTTGTAGTTTTGAGGATTTAGAGGGAAGGGATAAGACATTTGTAAATGGACAAGAGCATGAGTTTTCAATTTTGCAGTCGCATTTTCTTTATTCCCCACTGCCTCCCTTCACATTTCTGGAAGCATGTCTGCCCACATTCAAGGTTACCAGTTGTGGGAGATAGTCTGCAAGGTAGTGTAGAACTAGTTAGATAGGATCTATCAGAGTGTGGATCCACTCCTGTCCCCTCTAACCCCCCCACCCTGATTAATTATGCAGTGGAAAAATCAGGACGATAATCCAGTGACATATTGTGGTCAGGTTTCACTTAGCTCATTGTATGGCTGCCCATTCTCAGCGAATATTCTTGAGCAAGTCTTAGATTCTAGTGATTTTGTTGGATATTCTGGTAGTTCTTACGATCACGATCTTGTGGAACATAATTTGATCCTCAGCAGATTTCAGCAGTTTGCCATACTCATGCCTATGTGGTTACAATGAAGCATCCAGCTGTGCATTCAAACCAACTTCAGCCCTCCTTTGGGTTTATATTGTTTGTAGTGTTTATTATTGTCTTATCCTGAATGGTGTATTTCCCTAGGTTAAAAAAAAAAGAGAATTGTTCTTGTTATAAACACGAAGGCTGATGGAAGATTTGGCTATATGTTTAAAAGCCTGAAAAGGGCAGCAAGGGCTCCCTAAAAACCAAGTCGTTCCAGAGGGTAGACTTTTCCTCCATTGCCTTAGAAACACTGGTGGTTTCAGGAACACTCTCAAACTCTGAATTAGAACTCTCTTTCAAACTTGAGACTGAAGGGTAAAGAAATCCCTAAATCATGCTGCATAACATGGGACACACATTGTCTGTTGCAAGTTGAGATTACAAATTACCAAATCTGAATTTGCACTTGATTTTACTTCTCTGTATTATTTCAGCCACCAACCTTGGTGCCTATTTTCTTTATATGCTTCTTCATCCTTCAATGTAAAATATGAAATATTTTATGTATTTTTATTTATTTATTTTGCAATCTCGGCTCACTGCAACCTCCGCCTCCCGGGTTCAAGCAATTCTCCTGCCTCAGCCTCCCAAGTAGCTGGGATTACAGGCACGTGCCACCATGCCCAGCTAATGTTGGTATTTTTAGTAGGGATGGGGTTTCACCATGTTGACCAGGATGGTCTTCATCTCTTGACCTCGTGATCTGCCCGCCTTGGCCTCCCAAAGTGCTGGGATGACAGGCATGAGCCACTGTGCCTGACCTGAAATCTTTTGTTAAGCCTTGATGACTTTTGATAGAGTAAGGTTTTTTCCTCATAGCAAAACTGAGCTGACCTCTTTTCAGATACTTGTTTTCCAGATCCCATATCAAGACATACCCTTTCATTCAAATAGGAAAGGAAGAAGTCAAATTATTTCTTTGCAGATGATATGATTCTATATCTAGAAAACCCTAAAGACTCCACCAAAAGGCTCCTGGAACTGATAATTTACTTCAATAAAATTTCAGGATATAAAACCAGTAGCATTTCTATATATCAATAATGTTCAACTAATAAGCAAATCAAGAATGCAATCCCACTTACAATAGTCACACACACATACAAAATACCTAAGACTACATCTAACCAATGAGATGAAAGATCTCTACAAGGAGAACTACAAAACACTGCCAAAAGAAATTGTAGATGATACAAACAAATGGAAAACATTACATGCTCATGGATTGGAAGAACCAAATTGTTAAAATGGCCATGCTGCGCAAAGCAATGTATGGATTCAATGTCATTCCTTTCAAACTATCACTGTTATTTTTCACAAAACTAGAAAAAAAAAACTATTCTAAATTCACATGGAACCCCCGCTCCCTCCCAAAAAAAGCCTGAGCAGCCAAAACAACCCTAACCATAAAGAGCAAAGCTGGAGGCATCACATTACCTGATTTCAAACTGTATTACTATACTGAGGCTACAGGAATCAAAACAGCATGGTACTGGTACATGTAGACTAATGAAACAGACATGTAGACAAATGGAACAGAATAGAGACTCAGAAATAAAGCTACACACCTATAGCCATCTGATCTTTGACAAAGTCAACAAAAATAAGCAACAGGGAAAGAATTCCTGATTTAATAAATGGTGCTAAGATAGGTGGCTAGCTATATAGAGAATAAAACTGGACTCCTACCTGTCACCATATACAAAAACTAACTCAAGATGGATTAAAGAGTTAAATATAAACCTCACATCATTAAGAATCCTAGAAGAAAACCTAGGAAACATCATTCTGGACATTAGTCTTGGGAAAGAATTTATGACTAAGTCCCCAAAAGCAATCTTAACAAAAACAAACATTGACAAGTGGGACCTAACTAAGAGCATCTGCACAGCAAAAGAAACTATTAATAGAGTAAGCAGACAACCTACAGAATGGGAGAAAATATTCACAAACTATGCATCTGACAAAGGTCTAGTATCCAGAATCCATGTGGAACTTAAACAGTTGAACAAGCAAAAACCAAATAACCCCATTTAAAAATGGGCAAAAGACATGAACAGACACCATTCAGAAGAAGACATACAAGTGGCCAACAAACATGAAAAAATGTTCCACATCACTAATCATCAGAGAAATGCAACTCAGAACTGTAATGAGATAATATCCCACACCTGTCAGAATGGCTAGTCTTAAAAAGTCAAAAAAACAACAGATGTTAAGAAGGCTGTGGAGAAAAGGGAATGCTTATACACTGGTGGCGGGAATGTAAATTCAGCTACTGTGGAAAACAGTTTATAGATTTCTTAAATAAAACAGATCTACCATTAATCCAGCAATCCCATTACTAGGTATATATGCAAAAGAAAATCGTCCTACTGAAAAGATACATGCACTCATATGTTCATCATAGCACTGTTCACAATAGCAAAGACATGGAATCAACTTAGGTGCCCATCAATAGTGGATTGGATAAAGAAAATGTGGTACACATACAGTATGGAATACTACATAGGCATAAAAAAATGAAATCTTGTCTTTTCCAGCAACATGAATGGAGTAGGAGGCCATTATCCTAAGTGAATTAATGCAGGAATAGAAAACCAAATACCACATGTGCTCACTTATAAGTGGGAGCTAAACATTGGATACGCTTGGACATAAAGATGATAACCGTAGACACTGAGGAGTACTAGAGGGGGAAGCGAGTAGGAGCAAGAGTTGAAAAACTAACCATTGGGTACTGTGCTCAGTACTTGGGTGATTAGATCATTCCTAATCCAAACCTTGGTATCACACAACATACCCAAGTAACAAACCTGCACATGTACCTCTGAATCTAAAATAAAAGTAGAAAAAAAAGACAATAGCCTCTGGAAGGGATGCTACTTATTGACAATGTTCTGATCTCATGAGTAAACCTGGCCAAATAAGTAATACGATGGAACAATCCATTTTAGTAGGCTTATGCATAAGCACACACAAAACAACATTTATATTTTGAGAACATAGATCTGTCAAATGAAATTTCATTTAATTTATAGTGATAGTAACCAATTGTTTGTATAAGCTATCTTTTTAAGGTGTAAAATACCAAACACCTGGCTGTAAAATTTCACATCTCTAGATTAGAGAAACGAATCATATATATTACACAGAAAGACTCATAAAACTGTTCATATAAAACTGAAAGCTTTTTGATGTTACTTCAGTACTAAAAACAGCCAAAGTATTTGATTTAGGAACTGTAAAGAAAAAGCTTGAGTTTGTTTGTAATCCTACAATGGTTTGCTATCCTTTGTTTCCAAGGAGGATACCACTGACCCATTTTTGGTAAAGAAAGAACTGAGTTATTTCTCTAGTAAGGGTAATGGATTTATACCAATCTTTTGTAAAGTAAAGGTAAGTGGTATAATAAAATGATTTTTTTCTTTTTATGTGTAGAAGCCTGTGTATGTTCTATAAATAAATTCTTTTTTTTTTTTTTTTTTGAGACAGAGTTTTGCTCTTGTTGCCTAGGCTGGAGGGCAATGGCGTGATCTTGGCTCACCATAACCTCTGCCTCCAAGCGATTTTCCTGCCTCATCCTCCTGAGTAGCTGGGATTACAGGCATGTGCCACCATGCCCTGCTAATTTTTTGTATTTTTAGTAAAGACGGGGTTTCTCCATGTTGGTCAGGCTGGCCTTCAACTCCTGACCTCAAGTGATCCGCCCTCCTCAGCCTCCCAAAGTGCTGGGATTACAGGTGTGAGCCACCTTGCCTGGCCTATAAATAAATTCTTAAAACTTGAATATAAAAATGAAGCCATATCCTTCACCAGGTCTGGGTTATTTGGGAATGGAAGAAATTAGATTGTAGTGAGTGATATTCAAGTTGGAAATGATTAGGAAGTTGGATCAGTGCCAGCAGTTTTAACCATTTGACTTCTTTTATTATAAATGATCAATATAGAGGTTTCTGATTACATTGATGATTCAGATTGCTCTAAAGAACTGACAACTCACCTTGCAGTTTGGTCACTTGGACTACTAGATTTAACTTAGTGAGTTATCTAAGGCTTTATTTCTAATGTGTAAACTTTTTTTCCTGTTATTCAACAACTATAATTTTAACTGAATGCAAGGAAAAATGTTCAAATATCTTTTTGAGCCTGAAAATAAGGCATATAGTTGAAACCCTACTCTAATCAGAATGTTACAAGAGTGAGAGAAATTTGGTAGCTGGACTTTTCTTGTAGAAAGCCAGAATATTGTATTTGATTTCAATTTGCAAGTTATTTTTACTACTATCTCACATCACAGCCCAGCTTCATCAATAATATATGTAGTTAGTCATCTCTCCATATATATTCTCCAGCATGAACAGGAATATTGACTGCAGTTTACAACAGCAAGCATTACTGTTATCAGTCTTTTTATTTCAGTGGTTAAGGTGATCTTCATTTAGGATAAGGATGATGTTTTCTTTCAGCAGCTCTCCTATTTGGACTAATTAGCTTAAAAAAATAGGTATACTATAGGATAGGACTTTCCTCGCTGACACCAAAATGCACTATCATTATATTAAATTGACATTAGAGCTTATTGCTGTTGTCTACCCTCTTTGGTGGTATATAATGGTGGTAGGGGTACTGGGGGAATCAAATTAAAATTCAGAGTGTGGTTGTATCTGAAGAACCGTATTCCCCTCCTCTGTCATGCTCATTTACATGGGTTAATATGTTAAGGGAGGAAGGGGCTTTCAAGGAGGATTTTTTTTTTTTACAGGTCTTAGAGGTAGAAGAAGAGAAATCATAAGGAGAATGAGGGATGGAAAGAAGGGAAAGAAAAATGATCAAATGATGTAGGAACTTCCCTAGATTAAAAAATGAGAATTCTTCTTGTTGAAACATAAAAGCTTTGTATATGAAGCCCCATGTAGAGTAGCAAGGACTCTGTAAATGCTGTATTTTGTTCCAGAGACTGGAGTTTTCCTCCAGTCTTACAGAAATGCTGGTGGTTTTAGGTATGTTTCTCTAGCAATGATCTAGAAATTTGGGGAATGCCTTAAAATGGAGCGGGGATTGAAAAAGGATAAGATTGTCACTTGCTTCTCACTTTCCTTCACCCACTTCAACCCAACCAACACTCTCCCTGAATTACATGCAGTTATGGCAAAGGCATAGATTGATGCTATGGTTTGAATGTGTCCCCCAAAACTTATGTGTCAGAAAGTTAATCCCCAATGCAACAGTGTTGAGAGGTGGGATCTTTAAGAGATGGTTAGGTCATGAGAGCTCTGCCTTCATGAATGAATTAAGGCAGTTATCACTGGAATAAGTTAGTAATTCCAGGAGTGGGTTCCTAATAAATGGATGAGTTTGACCTCCTTCCTGTCTTCTCTCTCACATGCTCTTTTGCCCTTTCACCTTCTTCCATGGGATGATGCAGCAAGAAGGCCATCACCAGATGCTGATGCCTTGATATTGGACTTTCCATCCTCCAAAATAATGAGAAACAGGTAGCTATTGTTTATGAATTATTCAGTCTGTGATATTCTGTTTTAGTGGCACAAAACTGACTAAGATGACTGTGTTGCTAAAAAGTCTAGGGGATCCAGATTACTTGAAGGAGCTAGTGGTAGGTTTCTGTATGTATGACCCTTAACTCCACAGGAAAATTTAGCAAGACATTTATTTGGAAGATGTACAAATTTTGAGTACCAGGAGATATATGTCCTGGATTGGGCACATATGTATATTTTATCTCCTGGGGAGGTAGGGTTCTCAGAGTGCAGGGTTAAGAGTGGCAGCAGGAGATACTTCTGTTAAGTGGCTGAGTACAGAATCGGCATCTACAGAAAGGACAGAGCAGAAGCACATGGAAGAGCTAGTCCTGAACATAGAAGACTTCCAGAAGTAACTGGGGATATTCAGGGAAGGGAGAGTCTTGAAGTCCTGAAGCTTGGCACTGAGGGGTTAGAACCAACAAAATGTGAGGCCAAAGTAATTAGACTCATTTGTGTCTACAGGCTGCAGAAGCCTGAGGATAATAAGGTTATTTAAAATTTTTATTTTGTTTTACATTTTTGAGACAGGGTCTCATTCTGTCACCCAGGCTGGAGTGCAGTGGTGCAGGCTCCTAGGCTCAAGTGACCTTTCACCTCAGCCCTCAGCCTCCCAAGTAGCCAGGACTATAGGTGTGTGCCACCATATGTGGCTAATTTAAATTTTTTTTTTTTAGTAGAAACAGTTTCACTACATTGCCCAGGCTTGTTTTGAACTCCTGGGCTCAAGCAGTCCTCCCACCTTGGCCTCAGAATTAAAGCATAATGAACAGGAAAGAAAAGGAAAAGAATGCAACTGAGTGCTAAGGCAGAACATCTTGCCAGAAATAATTAATGAAGGTAGAGTATAAAATGAATATCAAGTGCAGAATTTCATAGGGCCAACAAGATATAACAGTCTATATTTTTCACTTACACAGGCGAAGTGGATTTTGCAATTAACAGTTGCATTAAATGCACCAAATAAAGCTCCTAAAATTGATACTATAAGGTGCCACCTTAAGTTTTCCAGGCTGCAACTGTGCATTATTTTAAAATGGTTTTCTTAAATTTTTTTTTTTTAAATATAACACGAGGAAGGTGTTAAAACTGGTGTAATAGCTCAATAGAATAAGTATTCCAGATTTCGGGAGGGATGAAGAGGGAGATATTCAGAACCCTTCACCAGATTCCCCCCAACTTGATCATAGTGGATTAATGATGTGCTTTGTGGATCTGGTTAGTCAATGACACCAGCTTGACGGATCTTTCTTTCTGCACTGAACCCCATTGAATTATCTGGTTCCCTTGGCTGACAAAGAACCATTAGGTGAGGAGCACTGGCATCATCCAGGGTGATGTTCTTCAAGCGATTGACCAACTGATCAGGTTGAGGAGCTGCAACAGCCTTGGGGCCCTCACAGACTCGCCAAACATTACAGGCGCTGCACTTGCCAGTGCGCTGATTAAGAATCACTGAGAACTCCACCTCATCTCCTGCCTGTAGCTCAATGCCATCCTGAACTTCTTTCACATGAAAAAAGAGCTTCTTGCTATCTCCTACTTCACAGTTAATGAAGCCAAACTGATCTTTCACACATTCCACTGTGGCCCTAGGCAGGGGTGTGATGTTGTAAGCCATAGTTTGTGCATTTTGGCCCAGGACACACAATTGGAACTTGACGCTCTCCCCTTTCTGCAGGCAATCCCCTCTGTTGGCCATCCCAACGATGCCAAATGGATAGACCTAACCTTTCATATTCCCCTCCTCCACAATCTCAATCATTCTTTGGTACTCAGTCTGTGTTGGATCAACACTTCTCAGGGAGTGAATGACTTTGCCTGAGTAAATGGTGTGATCAGCTTCCTCAGTAATGCCATTCACTGAGTGTGTTTTGTTCACTTTTTCTGCACTGACTTTGTTGCCTTTGCCTTTGGACAAGCTATACTCGACCATGTCCCCCAGTTCCAGGCCATCAACATCACCAGAGAACTCACTGTAATGGAAAAAGATTTCCTTATCATGATTCGCTGTTTCGATAAATCCAAAATTATCCTTCAGAGTTGCCACATAACCCAAGAGCCTCTTGGAGTTAGAATTATGACCTGAAAGTCACACACAAGTTGCAACCTGCTGTCCAGGACTCTGTCACTAACACTAAATTCAACCTTATCTCCTATTTGAGGAGACGTAGATCCTTCCACATCCTTGGCTTGAAAAGCAATAGTCAGTTTCACCCCACAGTCATCATAAGCAATAATGCCATCTTCAGCCTCCTTCTCTTTGCCTTTATTTGGGCTAGTGGTTTTAGGATTGGAAAAAGTGGCTTCTTTTTCTACCGTGCCCAGAAAATGGTGATCTGAATGGGAATGAAATGAAACCGTGCCCTTGGGAAGTTTTTTTAATCCTAATAGCATGATTTCTTTGAGCAGAGAGCATATCAGGAACCACAGTAAACTCTACTTCATCTGCAATATGGAGCTGGTTCCCATCCAGAATTTCACTAAAGTGGAAGAACATACGAACATCACAATCCACACACTTGATGAAACCAAAACCATCTCTCATGGCAGCAATCATACCCATTTCTCGGGCTTCATTAGTGAACTGAAATGTATTTGACAGAACTTCTATATTGGTTGCTCATTCTAATTTGTCACGTTGGTCTGTTGAAATATTAAACCTAACATGATCACCCTCCAGCAGGGTCACCTTGGATTTAGTATCTTTGTCTCCAAAGGGAAGTTCTTTAGGGATTACAAAGTCAACTTTAATGCATCCTGGCAATGGGTCATTCTGGTTTTTACTGGGTACTTTTGGATAACTTTGGTTACAGTTCCTTCAAAATGTTCAATGCTGATATCTTCAAAAATGACTGTTCCTTGAGGCAATAGTCTGACATCTGTTGCAAGTTCTTTACCATTTCTGTCCTTGATTGTGAGTTCCACATCATCACCAGGCTGTAAAGTTTCTAAGTCACCCTAAATTCACTATAGTGAAAGAATATCTCTTTTACAACATCACCTCTTTCAATAAAGCCAAATGCCTCCTTCATGGCACAAACTACTCCCTGACAGCGGGCTTGTTTCTTTTTTAACAGCATAATGTTGCGAGCACTTACAGCACCAGTATGTTTATTGTTATCAATTACAAAGTTTATTTTATCTCTGGTTTCTAGCTGAATGTTTCCTTCGACATCTTCAGGGGTGTAAGTCAGATAAAACACTTCCCCATTATGTTCGTAGCATACACTCCCTGTTGGACTCTGACCTGGGGCAGCTGGAGATTTACTCTCTAAGTTGTGAGGAACAGAGCACACAACTTGTCCATTCATTTGTTCTTCAGAGAGGATTTCTTGTTTTATCTTCACCAGTTTAACAGCAATGGGTTTCTCAGTCCGCTGGTCAGATGACACTTCGAATTCAACATCATCTCCTACTTTTAAGTCTTGTAGGTTGCCATTATACTGTGAACAGTGGAAGAAAAGTCTAGCTTGATGTTCTGAACACTGAATAAATCCTTATGAGGTTAATAGTTTTTCAATAACCCCAGTTTCAAGCAGTGCTGCTGAAGTACCATTAGGGTACCCATTATGTCCATTGTTGTGGAGAAGGTTTGGATCAAAGCTCATCTCGCAGTGATAATCAAATATTGCACTTTCAGCAGTATTTGCTGATTCTTCTTTTTCAGCACACATTTCAAAGGATGAAAGTTGCTAGTAATAAAAAAAAGAGCGAGAGAAAATGATCTACCAAGCTAATAAAGAATACAACTGCTGCTGCACCAGGCAATCTCACAGTACAGCACTGAAGAAAACAAAGACTACTAGCAGCGTTGGGAAGTGCTCTTTCAAAGCTGTTGAGTAAGCACAAACTTCTTGTTTCAGATCAAGTGTTGTGTCTTCAACTTAAGTGTACTCTTCTTTGGTCCTGTTAGTTGTTACGAGGTTTGTTCCTTGCCTGATCTGAACTTGAAGCAGCAGTTTCAGGTGGTAAAGTCTGTTCTGTTACACTTCGTACCCAACAGCTCAGCGCCCCCTCTCCAGCGCCGCCATAAGCAGCACGGCCCGGTACGGAGGCAGTTACAATATTTTTAAAGGTTGTGACCATTGTGGTGGATTTGCTGCAATGCAAAAAACCCACAGCCTGTACTCTACTCCCTAGGAGCTTAGCTATTCTTGTCTTAAAACTGTCATGACTTCTATAGCAACAGCATAATAACTATTTTATTTCCTTGATTTGGAGGCACAATCAGCTGTAAGACATCTTTGTTTTAATAGGAGATTTCTACGAGGAAAAATCCGTATTAAATTATACATTAATTTTAAGATGCAATCTTAGTCTGTTTGTGTTGCTATACAGGAATACCCGAGCCTGGGTAATTTATAAAGAAAAGAGATTTATTTGGCTTATGGTTCTGCAGGCTGTACAAGATGGTGTCAGCATCCATCTGCTTGGCTTCTGGTGAGGTCCTCATGTTGCTTCCATTCTTGATGAAAGGTGAGGGGGAGGTAGCACCAAATGGTAAGAGAAGTGCCAGGCCCTTTTTAACAACCAGTTCTCTTGGAAACTAGGGGTGAGATTTCACTTCCTCCTTTGAGAATGGCACCAGATCATTAATGAAGGATCCACCCCCATGATCCAAGCACCCCACACCAAGCCCCACCTCCAACATTGGAGATCAGATTTCAACCTGAGACTTGACAGAGCCAAACAAACCATATCCAGGGCTGAGTGTGGTGGCTCACACCTGTAATCCCAGACATTTGGGAAGAGTGAGAAGATTGCTTGAAGCTAGGAGTTCAAGACCAGCCTGAGTAAAACAGCAAGACCCCTTTCTACAAAAAAATTTATTACTATTATTGTTAGTATCATTTTTATTTTTCCATAAGTTATTGGGGTACAGGTAGTATTTGGTTACATGAGTAAGTTCTTTAGTGGTGATTTGTGAGATTTTGGTGCACATATCAACCAAGAGTATACACTGTACCATATTTGTAGTCTTTTAATTCCTTGCCCCCCTCCCATTCTTCCCTCAAGCTCCCAAAGTCCATTGTATCAGTCTTATGCCTTTGCATCCTTGTAGCTTAGCTCACACATATCAGTGAGAACATGTGATATTTGGTTTTCCATTCCTGAGTTACTTCACTTAGAATAATAGTCTCTTATCTCAGCCAGGTCACTGCAAATTTTCTCTTTTGGTTATGTCCTTTCCTGGTTTTAGTATTAGAGTGAAGCTGCCTTCACCGAATGAATTAAGGAGGGGTCCTTGTTTCTCTATCTTGTGGAATAGTGTCAAAAGAATAGGTACCAATTCTTTGAATGTCTGGTAGAATTCAGCTGTGAATCCATCTGGTCCTGAACATTTTTTTGTTGGTAATTTTTAAATTACCATTTCAATCTTGCTGCTTATTATCAGTCTGTTTAGGGTATCTAATTCTTTCTAATTTAAGCTAGGAGGGTTGTATTTTACCAGGAATTTGTGCATCTCTTCTAGGTTTTCTAGTTTATGCAAGTAAAGGTGTTTGTATTAGCCTTGAATGATCTTTTATATTTCAGTGGTGTCAGTTGTAATATCTCCTGTTGTAATATCTCATTTCTTAGTGAGGTTATATGGATTTTCTCTCTTATTTTCTTGGTTAATCTTGCTAATGGTCTATTAATTTTATTTATCTTTTCAAATAACCAGATTTTTGTTTCATTTATCTTTTGTATTTTGTTTTTGTTTTTGAGACAGAGTCTCACCCTGTTGCCCAGGCTGGAGTGCAGTGGTGTGATCTCAGCTCACTGCAACCTCCACCTCCCAGGTTCAAGCGATTATCCTGCCTCAACCTCCTGAGTAGCTGGGATTATAGGTGCATGCCACCATGCCCAGCTAATTTTTGAATTTTTAGTAGGGACGGCATTTCACCATATTAGCCAGATTGGTCTCAAACTCATGACCTCAAGTGATTCGCCTGACTTGACCTCCCAAAGTGCTGGAATTACAGGTGCGAGCCCCCGCACCCAGCCTGTATTGATTTTTTTGTTTCAATTTCATTTAGCTATGCTCTGATCTTGGCTATTTCCTTTCTCCTGCTGGGTTTGGGTTTGGTTTGTTCTAGTTTCTCTAGTTCCTTGAGGTGTGACCTTAAATTGTCTGTTTGTGCTTTTTCACACTTTTTTTTTTTTTTAGATTGAATTTCACTCATCTCCCAGGCTGGAGTGCAATGGCGTGATTTAGGCTCACTGCAACCTCTGCTTTCAAAGTTCAAGTGATTCTCTGGCCTCAGCCTCCTAAGTAACTGGGATTACAGGCATATGCCACCATACCCACAGGGTTTCTCCATGTTGGTCAGGTCACTGAAAACTCCATGTTGGGAGTTCGAGGTTGGTTAGAACTCCGTGTTGAGAGTTTGAGGTTGGTTAGTCTCGAACTCCCAACCTCAGGTGATCTGCCTGCCTTGGCCTCCCAAAGTGCTGGGATTACAGGCATGAGCCACTGCACCTGGCTTCTTTCAGACTTTTTTGATATAGGTGTTTAGGGCCATGAACTTTCCTCTTAGCACTGCCTTTGCTGTATCCCAGAGGTTTTGATAGGTTGTGTCATTATTGTCATTCAATTTGAAGAATTTAATTTCCATCTGGATTTCATTTTTGACCCAATGCTTATTAGGGAGCAGATTATCTAAGTTCCATGTAGTTGCATGTAGTTCCATCTAATTGCATGGTTTTGAAGGTTTCTTTTGGAGTTGCTTTCCAGTTTTATTCCTATTCCACTGTGGTCTGAGAGAGTGCTTAATATAATTTCAATTTTCTTAAATTTATTGAGGCTCATTTTATGGCCTATCATATGGTCTGTCTTGGAGAAAGTTCCAGGCACTGTTGAATAGAATGTGTATTCTGTGGTTGTTGGATGAAATGTTCTGTATATATTTGTTAAATCAATTTGTGCCAAGGTATCATTTTAAATCTATTGTTTGCTTTGTTGACTTTCTGTCTTGATGACCTGTCTAATGCTGTCGGTGGAGTACTGACATCCCCCAGTATTATTGTGTTGCTGTCTATCTCATTTCTTAGGTCTGTTAGTAATTGTTATATAAATTTGGGAGCTCCAGTGTTAGGTGCATATATGTTTAGGGCTGTGATATTCTCCTGTTGGACAAGGCCTTTTACCATTATATAATATCCCTCTTTGTCTTTTAAACCACTGTTGCTTTAAAGTTTGTTCTGTCTGATATAAGAATAGCTACTCCTGCTTGCTTTGGTATCCATTTGAATGAAATGCCTTTTTCCATCCCTTTACTTTAAGTTTATGTGAGTCCTTTTGTGTTAGTTGAGTCTTCTGAAGGCAGCAGATGGTTGGTGAGTTTCTTATCCATTCTGTGGTTCTGTGTCTTTTAGGTGGAGCATTTAGGCCATTTACATTCAATGTTAGTACTGAAATGTGAGGTACTGTTGCATTCATTGTGCTCTTTGTTGCCTGTGTATTTTTTTGTTTGTTTTTGCTTTTTAACTTGTATTTTTGTTTTATAGGTCCTGTGTGATTTATGCTTTAAAGAGGTTCTGTTTTGATGTGTTTCCAGGATTTGTATCAAGATTTAGAACTCCTTTTAGCAGTTCTTTTAGTGGTGGCTTGATAATGGTGAATTCTCTCAGCATTTGTTTATCTGAAAATGACTGTATCTTTCCTTCATACTTGATGTGTAATTTTGCTGGATACAAAATTCTTGGCTGATAGTTATTTTGTTTGAGGAGGCTGACGATAGGGCCCCACTTCCTTCCAGCTTGTAGGGTTTCTCCTGAGAAATCTGCTGTTAATCTTATAGTTTTTCCTTTATAGGTTACCTGGTGCCTCTGTCTCACAGCACTTAGAATTCTTTCCTTCATCTTAACTTTGGATAACTTGATGACAATGCACCTAGGCAAAGATCTTTTTGCAATGAACTTCTAGGTGTTCTTTGTGCTTCCTGTATTTGGATGTCTAGATCTCTAGCAAGACTGGGGAAGTTTTTCTCAATTATTCCCCCAAATATGTTTTCCAAGCTTTTAGAATTCTCTTCTTTTTCAGAAACACCAATTATTCTTAGGTTTGGTTGTTTAAAATAATCTCAGACTTTTTGGAGGCTTTGTTCATATTATCTTATGCTTTTTTCTTTGTCTTTATTGGATTAGGTTAATTTGAAGACTTTGTCTTCAGGCTCTGGATTTCTTTCCTCTACTTGCTCAATTCTATTGCTGAGATTTTCCAGAGCATTTCAGCTTTCTACAAGTTTTTCCAAAGTTTCCTGAATTTTTTATTGTTTTTTCTTTAATCTATTTCCTTGAATATTTCTCCCTTCACTTCTTGTATTTTTTGGATTTCCTTACATTGGGCTTTGCCTTTCTCTGTTCCCTCCCTGATTAGCTTAATAACTAACCTCCTGAATTATTTTCAGGTAAGTTAGGGGTTTCTTCTTGGTTTGGATACATTGTTGGTGAACTACTGTGATTTTTTTGGGGGCTGTTGAAAAGCCTAGTTTTGTCATGTTACCAGGGTTGGTTTTCTGGTTTCATCTCATTTGGGTAGCCTCTGTCAGAGGGAAGATCTAGGGCTGAAGGCTGTTGTTCAGATGTTTTGTCACATGGGGTTTTCCCTTGATGTAATACTTTCCCCCTTTTCCTACTGATGTGGCTTCCTGTGAACCTAACTGCAATAATTGTTGTCTTTCTTCTGGGTCTAGCCACCCAGCAAGTCTACCTGGCTCTGGGCTGGAAAGCACCACCTCCTGGCAGGAGGCCAACCAGCACAAAAATAGAGCATTAAATCACCAAAGCTAAGAACCCTCATGGAATCCACTGCACCCTTGGCCACCTCCACCGGAACAGGCACTAGTATGCATGGCCGAGAGACCCATAGATGGTTCACATCACAGGACGCCTTGTTGTGGTATAAAACCCTTGCTTTCATTTGTGCCTGGTGTTCTTCAAACCATAGATCATCTGTTTTCCCATTATCAGAGAATAAACATTCAGCATTCAGCAGTGATATTTACCATGGTTACTTGATTAGAGTCTGGGGAGAGTTGTAGGGAAGTCCAACTCCTTAACCAGATTTCAAACCACTGTTTTTGGTCCCACTTTCTCTCCCTTTCACTTCTAGAGACACCTGGTGCTGCCAGTTCTTAAGCTTTTTGGTGATTAGGCTGTGTGATTTCCTCTGATTCTTTACTTTCTCCACTACCAGCTCAAATTTCTTATGTCTTCCAAATAAGTTGCTACTCTTCCATCTACTTTTTAGCTTCCTCATTTTGTTGTGGTTGTCTCTTCTTGTGATCTCTTTGTCCTTGCAGAGTATGCAATATAAGTATATAATTCCCTCTACTTTATTTTAATGAGCTTATTGGAGGATGTGGAGATATATTCTTGTGCTCAATCTTCTATCTTTAACAGGAATCCCTGAGGTGAAACTGTTTTACTGGGCCTTGTTAGGTTGGTAAATACTACAGATGTCTCATAGACCTGGAAAGGATATAAAGAATTACTATGTAGACCACAGAACTTCCAAGTTGCCTCAGATGAGTGTGAGAAGGACTTCTTTATTGGTGAAAATTCTTTCCATGACCTCTTGGAATATTTCTGCACTCACAAAGGTATTAAATGGTTGGGTTGCTTATGCAAAAATATTTGTGAATTTGTTCATTTGCATGCAATCAAATGAATCAGACAGGCACACATATATCTATAATGTAAGTTAAGTGTCTCAGGAACATAGCAAAATATTGAATAACTGATGATGCATGGGCATTAACAACAAGAATGGACAGTGGCTGGAGGAGGGTCCAAGAGGCCTTCTGCTGGGCCACATGACATCCCTTTATATGCTGGGCCATCTCAGGAGGGATTAAAGGGTGGCAGGGTAAGGAAAGGAGGACACTTTGAGGACTTAGTGCAGCTGCGGTTTGCCAACTAGTAAGGAAGTATTTTTATATTTTATAGTAGGTATGGACATAATGGTATGTATAATTAATTATCAGTCTTTTCCCATTTGGTTCAACCATGTTGCCCTTATATAAATTATTTTCCCTTTCTAGTATGCTCTAGATGTTTTCTGTCACTGTCTTATTTCCTCTGCTCAATGTCTTTCCCAGCTTTCTACAGATGATGATTCCCATCTATAGACTCAAGCCTTCACCAATTCCTCAGGCAGTCCTGAAGATGGTGGCAGTCTAATCAGTAACACCAGCAACCTGATGCTTGCTTGCCAACAAGAGCCCAGGCTGCATAGGTAATCCCTGAGTTGTAGGCTTCTCTTCCATGTCTCAGTCTTGGCTTTATGTGTACAGCAGCCTTTGGCCTCAGTTTTCCTCCCAAATATCTGTACCTCTGATATTTTTTGATACCTCCTACTTCCTTTGATTCCCCTCTTCCCCAGTCACTTCCTTATAGTATTGCTGCAAGTGGACAGATATAACCTAGAGTCATGATATAGCTACCTATGTGGCTTTAGTTATACCTATCACCTCAGCTCAGCTATCCACTCCTGGATTCCATTCCTTTAGTATTGATGCTTCCCCAATCCATGGCAAAGCTTTGCTGTGCCCTTTGAAATGCTGTATTATACACTGTCTAGCTGCTTCCATGGGACTATTGCATACTTTGTATTGGACAAATAATCTAAAAAGTCAATGTTCTATTAGCAAAGATGCAAGGCAGAGTGGCTGACAAGTTAACTACCAAACAGCTTTTGGCATGTGACGTACTGATATTGGAGGTTCTCAATTAGAAATGCCCTATAGAATATCTAATGACAGAGCTCACAGTGGGAAGTGTTACTCAGATACTCAGAGCTTCCAGCTAGCTTTTTAGCCCCTCACTGTTAAATATAAGAAAGCAACTAAAGATTTTTTTTTTTTTTTTTTTTGAGGCGGAGTTTCGCTCTTGATACCCAGGCTGGAGTGCAATGGCGCGATCTCGGCTCACCGCAACCTCCGCCTCCTGGGTTCAGGCAATTCTCCTGCCTCAGCCTCCTGAGTAGCTGGGATTACAGGCACGCGCCACCGTGCCCAGCTAATTTTTTTTTTGTATTAGTAGAGACGGGGTTTCACCATGTTGACCAGGATGGTCTCGATCTCTTGACCTCGTGATCCACCCGCCTCGGCCTCCCAAAGTGCTGGGATTACAGGCTTGAGCCACCGCACCCGGCCGCAACTAAAGATTATCAGACATTTAAGGAAGGCTTTCCATACAAAAGAAAGAAAACAAAACATATAAACATAAAAAATAATTTGGAAAAGATAAAGACAATGTCAGGAGAAGAATAAGAATTTTAAATTATTAATATTCTTAGAGACATGAGGAACAATATAATCATGAAAAAATAACACTATAGGAGAATATTTACAGAATAAAAAGGAGGTCTTGGAAACTAAACATATGATCACAAAACAATAAACTCAATAGAAGGATTAGACAATAAAGTTGAAGACATTTCTGAAGATAGAGGAAAAAAAAAAAAAGAAATGAAATGTAAGTGTGAAAGGAAAAAAACATTAAGGCGTCATTCTAGGAGGTCTAACACCTGAGTATAAGAGGTTTCCAAAAACAAGAACTCGAAAAATAGAGCTGAGAAAACTGTCAATGAAATAATTCAAGAAAATCCCCTGGAACTAAAAGAATCAGTTTCAACCTAATTTTATAAGGTACATCACTGTGAATTTCAGAACTCAGGAGACAAAGAGAAGGTTCTATAAATTCCTAGAGAGAAAGAAATTTCTTTTTTAAGAAAGGTCAAATACAATAGGCTAGGAATCAGAATGGCCTCAGACTTTTTTAAAGAAATACTAGAATCTAGGAGGCAATGGAACAGTACCTTTAAATTTTAACCTAGAATTTTGTACCCAGCCAAATTATCAAGCAAATATGAAGGTAGAACAAAGACATCTTGAGACATGAGAAGTTTCATAGTTTACTTACCCTGTATATCTTTTCTTACTCAGAAAGTTACTAGAGGATATGCTCCACCAAAACAAGGAAGAGGAAGACTTAGGGTACACAAAACGGGTGATAAAGATGAGACCAAAGGAATTCCCAGGATTAGTGGTATAGACCCTAGGATGAGGGTAATGTACTGAGGCATTGAGGGCAACTAGTCCAGATTGGAGCATTTCAGAAAACTCTGGAAAAGGCTTCTTTAAGAAGATGTAATTGATAGAATACATGATACATATGAATGTGTTAAACAGAGATTTAAGCTACTGGCAAAGAGGTTAATTCAAATTCAAGCCAGAGAGAAAGCTGAAAGTGGATACAGACCTGCTGACTAGTTTAAGCAGGGCATGAGATATCAGCATAAGGGAGAGATCATCTAATAACAGGAAGGAAATTCCTTTATTCCAAGAGCCAGATGGAATATATGATCTGACTGGGCATTTATTGATATTGATATTTGGTTTCTCTATGGCTTATTTCATCCTCACTTCTTAAGAAAGAAGTGACCTCTAATGTCAAGAATATTACAATTATATATGTTTTTTTGTTTTTTGAATGGGAGTCTTGCTCTGTCACCCAGGCCAGAGTGCAGTGGCACGATTTTGGCTCATTGCAACCCCTGCTTCCTGAGTTGCAGTGATTCTCCCACCTCAGCCTCCTGAGTGGCCAGGATTACAGGCATGTACCACCATGCCTGGCTAATTTTTGTATTTTAGTAGAGCCAGGTTGGTGGGGGGGGTCCTCACCATGTTGGTGATGCTGGTCTTGAACTCCTGACCTTAAGTGATTCACCTGCTTTGGCCTCCCAAAGTGCTGGGATTATAGCCATGAGCCACCACACCCGGCCTACAATTATGGTTTTATTATCTTTCTTTTTTTTAGATGGAGTTTTGCTCTTATTGCCCAGGCTGGAATGTGATGGTATGATTTCAGCTCACTGCAACCTCCATGTCCCAGGTTCAAGTGATTCTCCTGCCTCAGCCTCCCAAGTAGCTGGGATTATAGTCATGTGCCACCATGCCTGACTAATTTTGTATTTTTAGTAGAGAAGGGGTTTCGCCATGTTGGCCAGGCTTGTTTTGACTGGTTTTATTATCAATTTCCATTAGCACCAAAACCATCAACCCTTTAGGCCTTAAATCTTAAAATTGTGTTCTTTCTGTCTAGGCAGTTCCCCCAAACAGACTCAGTTTCCCTGAAATACTGTGACATCAGTGACAGGAGTTATGTAACAGGTGAACATTCAGGAAACAATAATATCTGCCTTGACTGTAGGTAGCTTATGGAATCTCTGCTGCAATTGCCAAGTTAGAAAGGCTTTACTATGGTCTTGTTTTAGCATGCTACCTGATTTAAGTTGGTTTTTTTATGTGTCTGTTTATTTTAGGGTTGACTTGCTTATTTCCTTATATCAGGGACTTCATAGTGATAACCATTTCTGTCTCTCCACCTGCAATCACTTCATTTATTTCAGAACCTTTGACAACTATATGGAGATTCATGGTCTTCTCCCTCTCCCTCTTGACCTCCCCTCCTGTGGTTTGCTCTGAGCTTTCCTACACAGGCAGAAGGGGTGTTAGGGCCCTCACTGTTTTGAAAAGAAAGAGAAAAGATTCCAGGTTTAAAAAGACTGTTGGCCCAGCACTTTGGGAGGCCGAGGCGGGTGGATCACGAGGTCAAGGGATCGAGACCATCCTGGTCAACATGGTGAAACCCCGTCTCTACTAAAAATACAAAAAATTAGCCGGGCATGGTGGCGTGTGCCTGTAATCCCAGCTACTCAGGAGGCTGAGGCAGGAGAATTGCCTGAACCCAGGAGGCGGAGGTTGCGGTGAGCCGAGATCGCGCCATTGCACTCCAGCCTGGGTAACAAGAGTGAAACTCCGTCTCAAAAAAAAAAAAAAAAAAAAAAAAGACTGTTGGCCAGGTGTAGTGGCTCACACCTGTACCTCCCAGCAGTTTGGAAGGCTGAGGCAGGAGGATTGCTTGAACTTGGGAGGTCAAGATTTCAGGGAGCCAGGATTGCACCACTGCATTCCAGCCTGGACAACAGAGTGAGACCCTGTCCTTAAAAAGAAAGAAAGAAATCCTGGCTGCAACTGCTTTGCATTTATTGATTGACTATTTCGTGCCCACCATTTATAGAGCAGTGCTTCTTAAAGCTTAAAGTGCATACAATTCACCTGTGAGAATTTTGTTAAAATGCAGATGATTCCAGTTCTGGGGTGGAATTCGAGAGTCTATTTCTAACAATCTCCCAGGCAATGCTGATGCTGCTGGTATATGGACCACACTTTGAGTGGCAAGGATAAAGATCACAAATACTCAAAAGTATTAAGAAATTTGGGAGAAAAAGGATTTGGGCTTTGTTTATAAGTATCAGAGATGATTATGTAGAAAAGAACAATGGCTACCTACTATCTGTTGAGTATAGCTTAATGTGTTAAAATCATATTTTATTTCAAATAGTATATTAGCTATTGTAGATCTTAGACCTGGAAATTACTGGCACTTCAATTGGCCTAATTCTCTTTAGATACTAGAGATCTGTCCTTCTGAGCTAGCAATGTGCAAGTATAATCTTTTAGGATGAGTAAAGAGTAGAGAAAGGACAGAGATAGCACCGAGAATGTTAAGATGGAGATGGATCGACAATATTACCTGCTAAGAGCCCAAACACAAATTTCTCAAGGTATAGGGTACCTAAGAATCCACTAGGGTACTTGAAAACAGTGCAGATCACTGGGCTTTATGCTAAGAAATTCTAATTTGGTAGGTCTGGTAGTGAGAGAGGGGAGATAAGGATATGTGTTTTAAAGAAGCACTCCAAGTGAATCTGAGGCAGTTGGTCCCTGGACCATGTTTTGAGAAATATTGCATTAGAAAGACTGGTGGTAGTCTCTGGAGGAAGAAAAGAAAACAAAATGTGTAAACACAACAAGGCAAATATTTCCATCTATTTTGATTGGAGTCTTTTTGAGTTATTATAAGAGAGAAATAAAAGATATCACCCCTGGTCAGCAGACTGTTCTAGGTTATATCTGACTATAAACTAGGCAGCTACAATCTCTATGTTAGCACCCTGAGGCAGAACCGATGTCCATAATTCATAGGAACATGGAATTTTAGAGTTGATAGGAACCATAGAGGCTTTCCAACTCTTTTAGCTATGACCCATAGTAACAGATGTACTTGATTTTTATTTTATTTTATTGTACTTTGGGTTCTGGGGTACATGTGCAGATTATGCAGGATTGTTGCATAGGTACAAACGTGGCAAGGTGGTTTGCCGCCTCCATCCCCCCATCACCTATACCTGGCATTTCTCCCCACATTACCCCTCCCCACCCTCCCCACTCCTGCTCTCCCTCTCCTAGCCCCTGCAACAGACCCCAGTGTGTGATGCTTCCCACCCTGTGTCCCTGTGTTCTCATTGTTCAACACCCACCTATATGTGAGAACATTCGGTGTTTGATTTTCTGTTCTTGTGTCAGTTTGCTGAGAATGATGGTTTCCAGATTCATCCACGTCCCTACAAAGGACACATACTCTGTTTTTTATGGCTGCATAGTATTCCATGGTATATATGTGCCACATTTTCTTTGTCCAGTCTATCATTGATGGGTATTTGGGTTGGTTCCAGGTCTTTGGTATTGTAAATAGTGCCGCAATGAACATACGTGTGCAGGTGTCTTTATAATAGAACATTTTTTGGCCTTTCGGTGTATACCCAGTAATGGGATTGCTGAGTCAAATGGAATTTCTGTTTCTAGGTCCTTGAGGTATTGCCACACTGTCTTCCACAATGGTTGAATGAATTTACACTCCTACCAACAATGTAAAAGTGTTCCTATTTCTCCATATCCTCTCCAGCATCTGTTGTCTCCAGATTTTTTAATGATCGCCATTCTAACTGGCATGAAATGGTATCTCAATGTGGTTTTGATTTGCATTTCTCTAACGACCAGTGATGATGAGCATTTTTTCATATGTTTGTTGGCCTCATATATGTCTTCTTTTGAAAAGTGTCTGTTCGTATCTTTCATCCACGTTTGAATGGGTTTGCTTGTTTTTTTCCTTGTAAATCCATTTAAGTTCTTTGTAGATTCTGGATATTAGCCCTTTGTCAGATGCATAGATTGCAAAAAATTTTTCCCATTCTGTTGGTTGCCGGTTTGCTCTAATGACTGTTTCTTTTGCCGTACAGAAGCTCTGGAGTTTAATTAGATCCCATGTGTCTATTTTGGCTTTTGTTGCCATTGCTGTTGGTGTTTTAGTTATGAAGTCCTTGCCTATGCCTATGTCCTGAATGGTTCTGCCTAGGTTTTCTTCTAGGGTTTTTATGGTGTTAGGTCTTATGTTTAAATCTTTAATCTGTCTGGAGTTAATTTTAGTGTAAAGTATCAGGAAGAGGCCCAGTTTCTGCTTTTTGCACATTGCTAGCCATTTTTCCCAACACCATTTATTAAACAGGGAATCCTTTCCCCATTGCTTGTTTTTGAATCAGATGGTTGTAGATGTGTTGTGTTGCTTCTGAGACCTCTGTTTTGTTCCATTGGTCTATATCTCTGTTTTGGTACCAGTACCATGCTGTGTTGATTACTGTAGGCTTACAATATAGTTTGAAGTCAGGTAGTGTGATCCCTCCAGCTTTGTTCTTTCTGCTTAGGATTGTCTTGGCTATGTGGGCTCTCCTTTGGTTCCATATGAAGTTTAAAGTGTTTTTTTCAGTTCTGTGAAGAAAGTCATTGGCAGTTTGATGGGGACAGTGTTGAATCTATAAATTACTTTGGGCGGTATGGCCATTTTCATGATATTGATTCTTCCTAACCGTGAGCATGGAATGTTTTTCCATCTGTTTGTATCCTCTCTTATTTCCTTGAGCAGTGCTTTGCAGTTCCCCTTGAAGAAGTCCTTTACATCCTTTGTTAGTTGTATTCCTAGGTATTTTATTCTCTTTGTAGCAATTATGAATGGGAGTTCGCTCTTGATTCAGCTGTCTGTTATTGGTGTATAGGAATGCTTGTGATTTCTGCACATTGATTTTGTATCATGAGACTTTGCTGAAGTTGCTTATCACTTTAAGGAGATTTTGGGCTGAGACGATGGGGTCTTCTAAATATACAATCATGTCCTCTGCAAATAGACAGAGTTTGACTTCCTCTTTTCCTAATAGAATACCCTTTATTTCTTTTTCTTGTCTGATTGCTCTGGCTAGAACTTCCAATACTATATTGAATAAGAGTGGTGAGAGAGGGCATCCTTGTCTAGTGCCTGATATCCAAGGGAATGCTTCCAGATTTTGCCCTTCAGTGTGATATTGGCTGTGGGTTTGTTGTAAAAAGCTTTTATTATTTTGACATATGTTCCGTCGATACCTAGTTTATTGAAAGTTTTTAACATAAAGGGCTGTTGAAGATGTACTCGATTTTTTTGTTCTGTTTAAATTTTTAAAAATCCGGTGATGATCTATTATATTAATTTTGGCTAATATGTTACTTACTACTTCAGAAATACCAATCTAGTGCAGTCACTTCACTTAACAAATAAGAAACAAGCTGCAAGAGGTAAAATTACATGTCCAAAATCACACAGCTGTGAATGGTAGATCTCAGAGCTAGAAGTCAGATATGAGGCTTTTAATCCAATAGTCTGTCCACCATGGTCTACTATATATCTAAGTGTTTGTCTTGTTGATCTTAGCCTGTTTTTTCTCAGGAGATTGCCTACTTATTTAGTTGAAACATTTTGAAGAGTACAAATGTCTTTTCACTAAATGAACCACTAGATGGTAGTGTAAACTCTTCTGATGGTAGACTCTTCAACTGAGCCAAGGTGAATTCTGGTTTGTGTATTTGCCCACTTATCTTATAATGCTCTGTAGATTGCTATGGTCTGTGTGTAAGCTGAGTTTTATGCCCATCCTGAAGAAATTATTTTATATGATTTTACAAGTAGGATACACTTTGTTATTTGGTATATCTTTTTTCATTTGTGTGAAAGAGAGATTTAGAAAAACAAACAAGTCTTAGTACAGTGGCTCATGCCTGTAATCCCAGTACTTTAAGAGGCTGAGGCAGGAGGATCATTTGAGTCCAGGAGTTCAAGACCAGCTTGGGCAATAATAGGGAGATCCCTGTCTCTACAAAAAATTAAAAACAAACAGGCTGGGCACAGTGGCTCATGCTTGTAATCTCAGCACTTTGGGAGATTGAGACAGGTGGGTCACCTGAGGTCAGGAGTTTGAGACCAACCTGGCCAACGTGGTGAAACCCTGTCTCTACTAAAAATACAAAAATTAGCTGGGCATGGTGGTGGGCACCTGTAATCCCAGCTACTTCGGAGGCTGAGGCAGGAGAATCTCTTGAACCCAGGAGGTGGAAGTTGCAGTGAGCTGAGATTGCACCACTGCACTCTGGCCTGGGTGAGACAGTGAGACTCTGTCTCAAATAAATAAATAAATAAATAAATAAATAAATAAATAAATAAATAAATACGTACACATATTTTCCCAGTATCCCCCAAAGAACCCTCTTGTTTTGTGTTTGACAAATTTTTGTTTTTCAGATTCTTATTTTATAGGACTTTAATTAATTAGTTTCTATTATTTCTATTATTCCAGGTTGAAAACTAAATTTCTTTTAACATGGAAATTCTATGTGGGCCCTTTCAGGTTTGAAATAAGCAAACAAAAACTGCAAACAACTTTGCATTTATCATCTCCTAAGAAATACTCTGCTTTATAAGGTTTGTTTTCTTTAGCTACAGCAAGGTTGGCAGCATAATCTATGCATGTACTAGGAGGTTTTGAGGGAGGTCAATATGAACACAGTGCTACTTGCAGGAGCTTCAGGGTCATTTGGCAGGCTGAAGAGTTGAACCCTTCCTCACAGCTTAAACTTGAAGAAAAAGAAGGAATCAGATGGAATGTCCTTGACACATATTCTTTTTATCCCTTTTTCCCTCTTCTATGCAAGTTTTCCTTTTGTATAAAAAAAGAAAAGTGGATTCAAGGATATAGGAAAGACAGGAAAGGGTAAGAAATGTGATTGTTTGGCTGGATGCAGTGGCTCATGCCTGTAATCCCACCACTTGGGAAGCCAAGGTAGGTGGATCCCTTGACCTCAGGAGTTCAAGACCAGCCTCTGCAACATAGCGAAACCCTGTCTCTACACAAAATCCAAAAATTAGCCAGGTATGATGGTGCACATCTGTACTCCCAGCTATTAGCAAGGCTAAGGGGGAGGACTGCTTGAGCCTAGAAGGTCAAGGCTACAGTGAGCCATGAGTATGCCACTGCTCTCCAGCCTAGGCAACAGAGCAAGACCTTTTCTCAAAAAGAAGGTGGTTAAGTGTATGTGTCAATTTGGCTGGGCCGCAATGCCCAGATATTTGTCAAATATTATTCTGGATGTTTCTGTGTGGGTGTCTTTGAGTAAGATCAACATTTAAGTTAGTGGAGTTTGAATTAAGCAAAGTACCCTCTATGATGGGGGTGGGCCTCATCCAATCAGTTGAAAGCTCTAACAGAACAAAGACTGATTGAGCAAGAAGAAATTCAGCCAGCAGACTGCCTTTGGTCTCTAACTGCCATTCTTTTCCAGCCTGCTGGTCAATCTCTTCCAATTTTGAACTCACTAAGCCTCCATAATCCTATGAGCCAATTTCTTAAAGTAAACCTCCCTCTGTCTATCATATCCTGTTGGTTCTGTTTCTTTGGAGACCCCTGACTAAGACATGAAGTAAAGGACTAGGTAAGCAAGGGGACTTCAAAATGATTAACTTAGCTTACAAATGAAAAATGGAATGAAAGCAAATGGCAAAACAATTAGTATACTACTATTCTTCCCTCTGTCCGTCTCCCACAACTTTCACTTCTCTGAAGCCTTGACCAATGCAGGGACTAATTCTGTTTTCTGCACCATTGTATCCTTGGTGCTCACTATAATTTTTGCCATATCCTAGGCTCTTGTAAGTATTTGTTGGCTGAATAAATGAATTGTTAGGAGTCTTAATTGTAGAATTGGGGGAAAGACTCATGCTAGTGTCACAGGAGCATGAAATTCAATGCAATTCTGATCAAAGTCTCAATTGTGTATTTAAGCCCAAAGACCTAATTTTAAAATTCATATGGAAATACAAAAGATCAAGAATGGACAAGCCATTTTTGAAGAAATACAGGTTGGAGGGCTGGCTATACTGGAATCCTTGATATTAGGATTTATAAAGCTACATGTTCAAAGATAGACAGACTAATGGAATAGAATAGAGAGTAAGAAATCTTTACATATATGGACACTTAAACCAAATCAGCAGAGAAAGACTAGATGTTTGAATAAATTATGCCAAAGAATTTGACTATCCATCCATGTGATAAAAATAAATTATAGGTGCATATATATATATATATTTTTTTTTTTAGATGCAGTTTTACTCTTGTCACCCAGGTTGAAGTGCAATGACATGATTTTGGCTCACTGCAACCTCCACCTCCTGGGTTCAAGCAATTCTGTTGCCTCAGTCCCCTGAGTAACTGGGATTATAGACATGTGCTACCATGTCTGGCTAATTTTGTATTTTTAGTAGATAAGGGGTTTCTCCATGTTGGTCAGACTGGTCTCGAACTCCCGACCTCAGGTGATCCGTCCACCTTGGCCTCCCAAAGTGCTGGGATTACAGGCATGAGCCACCACAACCTGCCCAAGATATATATTTTTGTTTTTTTTTGAGACTGAGTCTTGCCCTATCACCCAGGCTGGAGTGCAGTGGTGTGCTCTTGGCTCACTGCAACCTCTGCCTCCTGGGTTCAAGTGATTCTCCTGCCTCAGCCTCCCAAGTAGCTGGGATTACAGGCCCCGGCCACCACGCCTGGCTAATTTTTGTATTTTTAGTAGAAAAGAGATTTCACCATGTTAATCAGGCTGGTCTCAAACTCCTGACCTCAAGTGATCCCTCCGCATTGGCCTCCCAAAGTGCTGGGATTATAGGTGTGAGCCACTGCACCCCATCTAGGTGCATTAAGATTTAAATGTGAAGGACAAAATTATGAAATTGTTAGCAATGTTATAGAAAAATATCTTAATGACGTGAAGTGGGAGAGGATTTCTTAAATAAGATAAAAGGACAAACCATAAAGGAAAAGATTCATTAATTCAACTCTATTAAGAATTTTTTTTTTTTTTTTTTTTGAGACGGAGTTTCGCTCTTGTTACCCAGGCAGGAGTGCAATGGCGCGATCTCGGCTCACCGCAACCTCCGCCTCCTGGGTTCAGGCAATTCTCCTGCCTCAGCCTCCTGAGTAGCTGGGATTACAGGCACGCACCACCGTGCCCAGCTAATTTTTTGTATTAGTAGAGACGGGGTTTCACCATGTTGACCAGGATGGTCTCGATCTGTTGACCTCGTGATCCACCCGCCTCGGCCTCCCAAAGTGCTGGGATTACAGGCTTGAGCCACCGCGCCCGGCCAAGAATTTTTATTTACCAAAAGACATCAAAGAGAATGAAAACACAAGGCACAACTGAGAAGGATATTTACAATTTATATAACTGACAGAAAGTCCATACCCAGGATATATACATAGCTTTTATATATCAGTTAGAAAATGATTCAATAGAAAATGGGCAAAATCTTGACTAGGCATTTCATAGTAGAGGAAAGCAGAATAGCCAATTACCCTATTGAAATATACTACCTTATTAATTAAGGAAATGCAAATTAAAACCATAATATAATACCTGGTTACCCCACCCATGAGACTGGCAAAAATTAAATCTGACAATAAATAGTGTTGGTGAGAAGATGAAGCAAGAGGAACACATATACTTTGAGTGGGAATATAAACTGATATAACCACTTTGGAAAAAAATGTGGCATAAAAATGCTTGTATCAGCCATGATTCAGCAGTTTCACCCCTAGAGAAACACTTGCACATTTGCACTGAGAGACATATAAAGGAAGTGCAGGAATGTTCATAGCAATGCAGTTTGTAATAGCAAGAAATGGAAACTCAAATGTTTATTGACAGTTTTAAGTATCATTGTTTATGAACAAGGAGGAAGGATATTATGACTATCCCACCTGTTTATACAGTTGATGAACAGTGTCTGCCATTTCATCTAACAGGAAAATTCAAAAAAAATTATTTGTTAAACTCAACAGATGTTAACATGGTTTATCATGTTCCTTCTATTTCCTTCCACTTTAAAAATAATTCACAAGCCTTTAGGGATAAAGAGTACAGTGTCAACAACTGGCTATGAACGAGGAATAATTTGCTGAATTGAATCTGCATTTTGGAAAGTCTAGAATGGGAGTATACATGAAAAGATTTTTAAAGGCATTTTCAAGACTGACTTTGAAATTAGTTTGGCAGTCTCTAACTTGCATATCTACTTTTTTTCCTTTCGAAGCTGACTTACACCCTAATAAGATGAGAACACAAAGGCTAGTGGAGGGTGTGGTCAGTTGTTTCTACAATGATAACAGGCTAATGCCTGAGAGGACTACTTTTCCCTCATAGCTGAGCCTACTTCGGTAATTAATGAATAGAGCAGCAGTTGTAGGACTTTTTCATTTCTCATCAATCAAATCACAACAGCTTTTCTAGTGAAGGCAGCAGTGTCAGGGTGAGTATTTTCTCCATGTAGCTCACATATTTAACAGTGCCCTTAAGAAAACCTAATTTTATATACATCATTAAAAGAATTGAATCTTACTCATCTTTCCTTATTGATATTCCAGATAGAAACTTTATTTCTGTTTTTTAAAAGAAAGAAAACTCTGGGGATAAAAGGGAGATGGGTCAGAGGAGGGGAGTCATGTTTCATATTCTAAAGAAAGAAAATATTGGAGACATTTTAGGTTGTTATATTATGCAAAGCAGTAAACCCCAAGCAAACAGTGAAATATTGGAGGAATCAGACACACTGGCTTCTAAACCATTGTGGTTTAGGATGCTGAGCAGCAGATTCTTAAGTTATTAAAATATTTAAAAGTATGACTTCATTGCGTTATTAAAATATTGAAAAGTATGATTTCATTATTTCAGTATGGTTAAAATATGAATAGGAATGGGAGATTTGACTGGCTTTTGTCCCTGGTTCTTGGAAAGGATATCCAAATCCTTGGAAATTTCCTGAGTGGTGGACTGGATTAAGAAGCAACTGAGGCTGGGCATGGTGGCTTACACCTGTAATCCCAGTACTTTGGGAGGCTGAGGCGGGCAGATCACCTGAGGTAAGGAGTTGCAGACTAGCCTGACCAACATAGCGAAACCCCGTATCTACTAAAAATAAAAAAATTTGCCAGTTATGGTGATGTGTACCTGTAATCCCAGCTACTCGGGAGGCTGAAGCAGGAGAATTGCTTGAACATGAGAGGCAGAGGTTGCAGTGAGACGAGATTGTGCCACTGCACTCCAGCCTGGGTAACAGAGTGAGACCCTATCTTAAACAAATAAATAAATAAAAAATGAATAAGAATGGCAATATCAGAGGGCTATAAATAGGATGTATAATGGAAGAGCTTCTTGCTAATATAATTGTTTGATCAATTAGCAAAACTGGGTAGAAGTTAGGGTGCTATAAAATAATTTTAAAAAATTGGGGGTTCCTTACACACAGGTTCTAAAGCCCTTGGAATCTCTGGAGTGCTAAGAGTATCTTTTAGTCATACAGAGTGGTATAATGGACATTGGAGGTTCAGAAAAAGGGAGGATAGGGGAAATGAGGGATGAAAAATCAACTTTTGGGTCCAGTGTACACTACTGGGCTGACGTGTACATTAAGAGCCCAGACTTCACTCTATAATCGATCTGTGATATAAAAAACCAGTTGTACTCCTAAAGGTGAAAACAAAAAATTTAGAAAAGTAAAGGAAATGAGATGTAATATAAACAAAATACAAATAAAAGCGTAGTTGTCATATGTTCAAAAAGGAAGTTCCCCCACTACTTCTGGGGAAGGGAGAGAGCAGGAGATTTAGTCACCAATGGCCAGTGATTTCCTCCATCATGCCTATGTGATGAAGTCTCCATAAGAACCCCTAAATGATGGGGTTCTAAGAGCTTCCAGGTTGGTGAACACAATAACGTGCTGGGAGCATGGCACTCCCAGAGAGGGTATAGAAGCTCTGCACCCTTTTCCCCATACCTTGCCCTATGCCTTTGACTGTTTCTGAGCTGTATCCTTTATAATAAACTGGTAAAAGCAAATAAAGTGTTTTCTTGAGTTTTTTGAGTCATTCTAGCAAATTATGGAACCTTAGGAGGGGGTTGTGTGAACTCCTGAACTCGTAACTTGTGTCTGAAAGTGGGGGTAGGTTTGTGAGACTGAGTTCTTAAGCCTTTAGAGTCTGATGCTGCCTCTGGGTAGTTAGTGTCAGAACTGAAGTGAATTGTGGGACAGCTGCAGCTCAGCTCACTGCAGCCTCTGCCTCCTGAGTTCAAGCAATTCTCCTGCCTCAGCCTCCTGAGTAGCTAGGATTACAGGTGTCCACTACCATGCTTGGCTAATTTTGTATTTTTAATAGAGATGGGGTTTCACCATGTTGGCTAGATTGGTCTCAAACTCCTGACCTCAAATAATCCACCCGCCTTGACCTCCCAAAGTGCTAGGATTACAGGCGTGAGCCACTGTGCCTGGCCTGATGAGACCATTTAAATGGAGGTCTTCTAAGGTCTTTTGTGGCTCACGCTTGTAATCCCAGCACTTAGGGAGGCCAAGGCTGGAGGATCACCTGAGATCAGGAGTTCGAGACCAGCCCAGGCAACATGGTGAAACCTCGTTTCTACTAAAAATACAAAAATTAGCTGGGCATGGTGGTAGGCGCCTGTAATCCCAGCTACTTTGGAGGCTGAGGCAGGGAAATTGCTTGAACGAAGGAGGTGGAGGTTGCAGTGAGCCAAGATTGCACCGGTGCACTCCAGTCTGGGCAACAGAGGAAAAACTCCATCTCAAAAAAAAAAAAAAATGGCCTCATCAGACCTCAGAAGGGCTAACTCATGCCCACATAGGCTTACTGGGCATCTGATTTGTTACTGCCCCTGTGCCCATGCCAAAGAAGGAGGGAAAAGGGAGTCAGATACAGTCCTGCCAAGGCATGTGTTCAAATCCCTGCTCTGCCACTGGCTAGCTATCCTGGCTAGACAAGACCTGGAGGAGTCACTGAGTCCCCTCCCCTGCCCCTAGGCCTAGTCACTTTAGGTTATCAGCAAGAACTGATAGAGTGCAGTAGCTGCTCTGGGCATCACTTTCCTCATCTCTAAATAGGTGTAGGGAATGAAATAAAAATATTGTGTGTGATTTTTAACACAGTACTGGTTAACGCAAGTGAGAGATTGTTAATACTACTGAGCTAAAACTCAAGTTTCTGTCATCAAAACAAAAGCACAGGAGAGAAGGGTTGAGGGGGCTGCAGGCAGTTGCACAAGTAGGTGTATGGATGGGGTGGGTTTATTGGGGGAGGGAGATGTAATTCTAGACAGAAAGCTGGAAGGGGAGAAGGCTGGCCTAGTTTTTTCTGTTCATGTTTCAGAGAGAAAGTGACCCAGAGATGGTTTTACCCAAAGACTATGTCTGAAATAGAAGCCATAGTCTAGACTTCTGGGAAAATGCTTTACCACTCTGAACCTCAGTCCCCGCAACCCCATTGGTCACACAGGGTCTGCTAGGAGTGCTGTGTCTCTGGAGCAGGTGTGTATCTTCTGTACAATGTGGTCCCCATGTCTTATAGGTGACCCAAGGGTCCATGAAGGTGGTCTGGCAGCTCTTGACGTGCCAGAGTGTGGTTGGCTGAGGAATGAGATGCCATTCCTCTCCCAGTGCGGTTGGTCTGACCTCGGGGCCAGGCTTAGACCAAGCCATACTGATGGGAAAGGGCTCAAATTGTGGAGAGCCCCGGTGGGGTTCCAGGACTCATAACGGAGGAGGCAGACTTTGGAGAGACAGCAGCTTTGTCGCCTCTGACTGTGCAATAGGCAAGGTGGTCCTGGGTCCCAGGAGGTGAGAATTTTCAGGCTGACCCATGGGCACTCCAATCCCAGAGTAAGACCTGAGGCAGGGAGAGAAGCCAGCCTGGGGCTGGGCCTGGGGGCCTCAGCAGAGGAGGAAGAGGGAGAAGAGGAGGCAGAAAACTACTGCCAGCCAGGAAATGTCTGTCAGCTGGCATCAGGTGTTCTTGAGCTAGTGTGCTTCCTGGAGGCGGTGCATACAGGCCCAGTGGACTCACCCCTCAGCCATTCCAGGATGGCCCCTCATTCCACATAGACCATCCCACTGTCCCCTAGAACAGCGACCTTTCAGCATCCAACTAACATCCATTCATTCAACAATGTCTACCAAGCACCCACTTTGTGGGTATCACACCAGGCACTGGCATTCAGGGAGAAACTCTGGGGCTCAGCGGCTAATGGGTCTACATTTTTCAGCCAGCCCCCTGTACCTGGAGCTGGTGCAAATCTCCTTGCCTGTTGCTTTGGTTGGGACACCGAGGTCATCGTTGACGAACAGTTCTTAGAATGGGAACACCCTAGGGGTGGGGATGGCCCGCAAATACTGATTTGGGCCCACTCATGCCAAGTGCTACATTGGGGGTCTGCATCTGTTGTCCCGTGAAGTTTCCCAACAACCTGTGGAGTGTCTCCTCCTCACAGAGGTGGACACTTAGTCTCGGGAGCTGGCGCCACGTCACACAGTTATAAGAATCTGGGCGAGGATTCAGACCCAGGTCTTTCCTGGACACCAAGACCTCAGAACTTGTACAACTCAGAACTTGCAACTAGTACAAGTGAGCCTAATCCTTGGTTTGACACCACTTCCTAGTCTAGTGGTTTTGGGAAGGTTGCCTAGCTCCTCTGAGGCTCATTTTTCTCACCTGTAAAATGGGTCACATGGTGTTAGTTTGAAAGAGGACTACGAAGGTTGAGTGGGACAGTGATGTAAAAATCCCTGCCCAATGGCTAAAGCAAGAAGCTTCAGGAGACCTCTTCTTTCAGGGAATTTTATCTCCAGAATTCTCTGGCTAGACGGGACCTGGAGGAGTCACTGAGTCCCCTCCTCTGCCCCTGGGCCTAATCACTTTAGGTTATCGGCAAGAACTGATAGAGTGCACACCATTTTACTAGACTTAATGAGCAAGGGCAGATGGGGAGGAACGAGAGGGGAGGAAAGCACAGATGAAGAACAACACATAGCATTCCCTCTCGTCCTTCCTCTCCTCTCTTAATGCTTTGGAATACTGGGGATAAAGAAGAGCCATCCTGTGTGAAATGACGAGACCAGTACCGGCTGCCACAAGGATCAGCTCTTCACTCACGCTTCCCCTTATTAAGATAGCTCATGTCTTACTTCACCCCTGACACAACTATGTCAATTGCTAATACCCCCATTTTACAGAGGAGCAGATAAGGAAACTGACTATTGGACAGATTTACCCAAGGCCCCCAAGCTAGTAAGTGGGTGAGAGTTAAGCCTCTTCTGGTAACGCCAGTTCCCCTAGAGGAGGCTTCCAGAGCCAGGCAGAGGAGGGGGCAGCTTCCCATTAGAGAAAATGAGAAGGCCTTTTCAGCTGTAGAGAACTTGGTGCAAAAGGCTTGAGGTGGATAAAATATAAACTACAGGATTAAGAAACCCTTCAGATGTTTGCCCCTCTCTTGCCCCTCCTTTACAAGAGATTCCTGTATCACATCTGTCTTTCTGGCTGCAGTTGCCATGCCTCTCCCCTGTCCAGCCCTTGATGGTCGGCACAGTGACACCCCCTGGATGGACAGGCAGATGCTAGAAGGCCTCCACAGCCTCTCCTGATAGCAGCCACACAGCTCTCCCACATGCTGGAGCCAGAGTCTTCCAGCCCCATGGATTCTGCTCATTTCTGTCCAAGAGGTAGTTATTTATCCAGACAGTGATTCTCCTTTGGAGACTGGAATTTTAAAAATTCTCTGAAGACACTCTATTGAAACCAATGCATTTGTTCCCCAAGGGCAGCTCCACTGCATTTCTGGTGTGTGTGTGGATGCATGTGAGCACGTGTACATGTGAACACTCACACAGGCATCCTGGCTCTGCCTGACTGAACCTGGGCTGACAACCTTGGGGCTTCTACCATTCTGCCCAGGTGTCCCTGGCCATCAGTCTGGATTTTCCATGGAACTCCTGCACCAAACCTAGGGACCCCAAATCCAAGACTGTCCAGATACAGCTAGGGGCCTGGTGAGGGTCCTGGCTGCCATCACCAGCTCTGTGACCCATTGCAATCTCTCGAGGCCTCAGTCTTGCCTTCTCTTTAATGGGAATAACAGCAATAGAGTGGTGAGAAGGTTGCACTGAGCATGGCTTGGAACAGCTGGTACTATAAGCTTCTGGGGTTGACTTCCATTCTGCCCTTCCTCCAGGAGGCAGAGCTTTCTCTTTCTCTCTCTCTTTTTTTTTGAGAAGGAATCTCACTCTGTCGCTCTGGCTGGAGTGTAGTGTCGTGATCTCAGCTCACTGCAACCTCTGCCTCACGGGTTCAAGCGATTCTCCTGCCTCAGTCTCCAGAGTAGCTGGGATCACAGGCACTTGCCACCACACCCGGCTAATTTCTTGTATTTTCAGTAGAGACAGGGTTTCACCATGTTAGCCAGGATGGTCTTGATCTCCTGACCTCATGATCTACCCACCTTGGCCTCCCAAAGTGCTGGGATTACAGGCATGAGCCACTGCGCCTGGGCTACCACATTGTTTCAAGAGGGGACATGACTCTTAGGCCACAGAATGCCAAATTAGATTGGCAACAGAGGCCCAGAAAGGGAAGTGGATTGGAAACTGAGCTGCCCTAGTGTAACCAGGTCAATTCAACAGAAATTTTTTGAGCCTCTGCTACATGCAGTCACCATATTAGACACTTCTTATGATCAAGGGAATCCTGAATCAGACATTAATTCTGCCCTTAAGCAGCTCATAGTCGAATTAAAATAATGAATTAGATAATATGAATAAGGTATCTATCTTCATGCCCCCCTGCTTCACAGTCACTTTGCACAGAGCCTGGTATGCAGTGGGTGCTCAGTACATGTTTATTGAATGTAATGAAACTATGAACTACAATAGGGAGCAGACCCAGAGCAGTGGGATAGTTTCCCAGAGGAGGGGTCATTTATACTGGGCTTTGATGGCTGCTTAGGAGTCCTCTGCTCCTTCCATTTGTCTACTAATCCTCTATCAGAGTTGATGAAGGCCACAGCAGGGCAAGGCCCTGGCTTCTCCCCGCTCCTGCCCACCCAGCCCTCATTCAAACTCTGAGGAGTCTCCGGATGTGAATAGGAAGTGGCCGGGCTGCGGAAGGTAGGCTCATTTCCAGTGTGGGCCTGGGCCGCCAGCCCTGGGTCCTGTTTACACAGCAAGGCGGACAGGCCGACAGAACTTGGCGGCAAACGCGATTCTGCCTCTGAGAACACAAGGGGCTGGCAGCGCCCAGCTAGGCCAGGCGTGGGGAGGCTCGTGCCAAGGGGAAAGTCGAATCTAAAGAGTGTTTCCTCCCGGCCAGGCAGCCCCAGACTTTTGTCTCCAGTCTGTGAGCAGTTCCTCCAGTGATTCATAATCAGCGGGAACTTATAAATAAACCCCACCTCAGCCTCTCACCACAGCCTGGCTGGGACCAGGGCAGGGGTGTGGTGGGGAAGTAGGAAATGGGGAGGCTGAGGAGAGGCCCTGAGGAGGCCTGGGGGACCCAGGTGACGCTGGCTGCAGGGTAGGGACACCTCTGGCTTTCCATAGGGGATTGCAGGGTGGGTGCCAACAGTCACAGGGGCTGGGCCACCAGTCTGGAGCAAAGAACTCTGAGAGGGCTGGATTTCCACTGGCTCCCCGGGAAACTAGGTAGAATTTGGAAATGGCTAGGCTTTAAAACACTTTTGACATAATTTCAAAATACGAGAACAGAGACTTTGCATATATCCTGTAGCCAGAATCATCGGTTGTGGACGTTTTGTTCAATTATGCTCCATCATTCTCTCTCCTCTTTATTTTTATTTTATTTATTTTCTTGAGACGGAGTTTCGCTCTTGTCACCCGGGCTAGAGTGTAATGGCGCAGTCTAGGCTCACTGCAACCTCCACCTCTCGGGTTCAAGTGATTCTCCTGCCTCAGCCTCCTGAGTAGCTGGGATTACAGGTGCATGCCACCATGCCTGGCTAATCTTTTGTATTTTTAGTAGAGATGGGATTTCACCATGTTGGACAGGCTGGTCTCGAACTCCTGACCTCAGGTGATCCGCCTGCCTTGGCCTCTCAAAATGCTTGGGATTATAGGCATGAGCCACCACACCTGGCCTCCTCTGTATTTTTTCTGAACCATCTGAAAGTGGGCCTCCAGCATCAGACCTCTGTGCCCCTTCGGCGTGCACCTCCTGAAATTGCCAGTGTTTGCACTTCCGAGTGACCATTTACTGAACGTATTCCAGGGCACGCTATTCAAGCTAAGTCCCATGCGTGTCCTGTCTGTGAAATGGTGCTAAGAAGGTCCCTCACCATGGTGAGGGTGAGAGAAGTAACAATGAAAAGCATTTGCTGTAATCATAATGGTAAGTACAGCTCATTATCATGTCCGAGGCAACTTGTACACATTATTATTTGACCTTCACAACAGTCCTCCTTCTCTAATAAAGTAACTGAAGCTCAGAGACGGGTGTAATTTGTGGTGTAATTTGCACAGGGTCCCACAGCAGGTGAGCTGAGATGCTGGGCTTTGCTGCACACACCTGGGGCTTGTCCTCTTCCCTATTGGTGTGTGATCTCTATTGAGAGCTGGCCTTCCTAAAGCCTCAGTCTCCCTAACATTGTGTGGGCAGAGGGATCTCTGGGGAGGGACACAAGATACTTTCACAGCAGCTCAGCACTTGAGACCCCTAGAGTCCTGATAGAAAGTTGCCCTGCTTGCATCAGGGCTGGAGTGGAAGTTGTTCCAGCAGCCAGACCCAGCTTCTTATGAATTGTTCTGGCTGCTACAGGATCCCAGTTCAAAACTTGAAGCCGAACCTCCCGCATGGCCCCTCCGGCCAGCTGGGCCCCTAAGATGAGAACTGCATCCAGGCCAGCACCAGCCGCTCAGCCACCAGCAGCGGCCACCCCATCTGCAGTTGGCTCTGGCAGCCAGGTCTGACGGCCCAGATGGCAACCACTGCAACTGGCATGGCTGTGGACTCTGCTATGGGGCACACATCGGGCCACGCCATTACTGGGGGCTTCAGTGGAGGAAGTAATCCTGAGCCTGCAAGGCCTGACATCACTTACCAGGAGCCTCAGGGAACCCAGCTGGCACAGCAGCAGCAGCAGCCTTGCTTCTGTGAGATCAAACAGTTTTTGGAGTGTGCCCAGAACCGGGTGACTTCAAGCTCTGTGAGTGAGGGTTTCAGTGAGGTGCCGAAACAGTGCCGACTTGCAAACAGATTGGCCTAATCAAGAAGTTCAACCTGGAGAAACGGAAAAGTAGCTCTCATAACCAAGTTAGTTTAATACAAAAATTTAATTGATAGTGAAGGTGTAGAGTGTAGCCATCAGTTCAACCTCTCCTGTCATTCCTAGCTTCTTTGCTTCAGAATTGAAATGGAAGAGGGTGTTACTATGCTGTAGAATTTGGAGCTGGGAAAATGTTTGTGTGGCCTCCTTAAACTAGCTGTCATGATTTTATTCTTTGTGAGTTAATTAGAATAAAGTGATTTTCTTCCAAAAAAAAAAAAAACAACAAAAAAAAACTTGCTCATTGTTTTTGGAAACTCCAGGAATTCTGACCAGAAAGCTCTGGGCTCTCCTGGCCTTGGGAGCTCCTGCAATGATGGGGCTCAGCCACCAGATGGCCCCACGCAGGCCACTGGACTCTTGAGGCAGAGTCGCAGTTTTTCAGGGCTGTGGCTCCCTCTGAGTGTGTCCACACCACCATCCCTTTAGCCTTGGGTCACAGCCAGGGAAACCCGGTCCTGTAGACGCAGCAACCCGCACCCGTTTTCGAGGCCCGCACTTTGCTCTTCCCAGGGGTTGTTACCCCGGTCCAGCAAGGGATTCTTGCCTGGCTTCTGCCTGGCCCAGTCACAGAGTTGCCAGAATCCCTAGGATCTGAGTTTCCACATTTATAGAAAGGGGAGAGTCACTTCTGCCTGGCTTTCTTCATGGGCTCTGGGTGTCCCCATCTATGAAACTGGTATCAAGGTAGGGGCTGACTGGTAATGTGAGGGCGAAAAGTAGCCCACATCCAAATGTGATTTGAGGCGTTAAGCCTGCAGGCCAAAGTCTGGCCACCTACAGTGTCACCTTCTGCTTCCAGAACAGCCTCTGAACAGCAGCCTAGGACCTCAGGGCAGGAGGAGGTGGCATGGCTGATTCCACCTGCACCTTCCATTTCTCAGATGGAGGAAAGTGAGGTCCAGACAGGACCAGGGACTTGCCCAAGGTCTCACAGCCCTGGCTGACTACACCAGAACCCAGAGGCACTCACTCTGGGGAGTTGTCATTAGCTCTTCTCTAACTTCTACCAGGAGGCCCAGCAAAGAAGCCCATGTGGGGAAGGGCTGTGCAGCTGGGGCCAGAATAGCACAGCGGGCCACTGTGAGCTGGACTGCCACGATGCCGGAAGGCCCAGCTCAGAGCTCAAGGAGCCTTCCTCTCTGAGGGACAAACAGCTCCCCTCAACCAAGGTCTCTCCCTGGAAAAGCCCCTCAGGGCTCACCTGCCCAGACCCTGGGGGGAATATTTTTAAAAGTTTAAACATTCTCCAGGGAACATGCTGCATTTCTGTTCATACAGTGTCTCTATGCTTTTATTTATAAAATAAAAAGACTTCTGTTCTCTGTTAATTAGTGGGCTCATATAAACCCTCTCCCCCAGCTCAGGATGTTGGGGCAGGGGGAAAAAAAACAATAAAAATATAAAAATTTTGAATTCCAGATACTCTGAGCATAACCAGCCTTTCTTCCTGGGGAGGAGGAGGGGCATATAACCCCAAACCAGTAACTGTCCAGAATCTCCAGCTGATAACATGCATATTTTGGGAAGAGCATGCTGGTAACTTGAATGTATTCATATTTGACTGGAATGGTGTGACTTTTCTGAGAGCATGTTTGAATGACAGAAAAGAGAGGGAGCAGATCCCTGAGAGCCTGGGGAGGGGGTGGAGCCCGGCAGAGGGTCGGGGGTGTGCACAGAGGACCCCAGAGGCTAAGGATATTGCCCATGTGCCAGAAAATAATGGGGCATTTGCTGTTGTTTCTAGAAGTGGCCTGGGGTGTAAGAGGCACAGAAAACTCAGTTTCCTTGAGTAGTGCTTGTAACCTGGAGGAAAAGGGGGCATTCTTGTAACCCTGTGGGCCCAGCCCCACATCCATCTCTCTGCAGACCCTACAGTTGCCTTGGGAAGGAGACACTGTCATCATCCCCATTTCTCTCCCAGTAAACCGAGGCCCTGAGGGAGAAGGAACGACTGACCTGAGAGCAGCCACACTGAGTAAGCGCCGGAGCTCCTGGAACCATGGTCTCCTGATCAGTTGCTTTGTACTCACATTCTGCCTGAATCTGGAGCTAGGCCTACCTGATTTCTGGCTTTGTGACCCTAAACAAGTTACTGAAGCTCTCTGAGCTCAGCCTGCGTCGTCTGTACAATGGGCGTGAGAGTGCCTGTCTCCTGAGTTTGCTGACAGGGTCTGGCACACAGCAGGCATGCGAGCAGTGGACGCTGAATCACAGAGGAGTCCAGTCTTACATAGAACACGGTTCTCAAAGCAGCTCCATGAAATGAAAAACCTCCTGAAAAATCCTTTGGGAAGGAGCCACGAAGAGTGAAGTCCTTGGGGACGCGTGGGGCGAAGGGAAGGCATCTACGGGAGAGAGAAAGGCTTTAGAATTGTCTTGAGGCAGGGCAGTGAGTGAGGCCTCGAGGCGGGCAAGCTGTGTGCACTGGAAGAGGGGCTGGTACAGGAGAACAGGGCCAGGGCAGGCTTGGAATGCGGGGTGCAGAGGCTGGGCCCCGCACTCTGTTGCAGATGCCTGTCTTGGCAGTGGGATGATCACAGGGGGCTCCCCCGTGTGTGCCAGCACTTCCCCCCACCCCAGAGCTGTTTCTCCGCGGGGAGCGGGGGCCGGGGGCCGGCTCCTGACTGCCCCTGTGAGGCGTCTCCCCGCCTGCCCGCCCGGGGCCTTCCTCTCCCCGGCCCTCCGCCTCCCTCCCAGTCTGGCAGCCAGCTGAATTTTATGTGGGGAATTTGAGGAATTTGAAAACGCAGAACGCAAATGCCAGTCTTAGAGATTTCCTTGTCGGTGGAGAGGGAAGCGGAGTGTGGCGTTGTGGACTCGGGTCCCAGGACGTCGCCTGCCCGCGCCCCCCACACCCGGAGAGAGCATCTTTGTCCCCCTCGCGCCCTCGAGGCCTGGCTGAGAGGTCCGGGCGCCCCGTCGCAGGCCGTGTGTGAGGAGGGAGGCCGCCGACGAGTCTTCCAGGCGCTGTTTCACAGACAGGGGACTGCGGCCGGGAGACGGCTGCGGCGGGGGAAGCCGGGGCGGCCCCGCGTGGCCCCTGCGCCCTCCCGGCCGTGGGCTTCTCGCCGCCCTCGCCGCCCCTGGGCTGCCGGCTGGGGCCGGGCGCCTCTATCTCCCGCGGCCGCGGCGTCTCCGAGTCTCGGCCGCCCGAGCGCCGGGCGTTATCTGCTCTCGCCCTGCCTGGCCCCTTCCCGCCTTCCCGCCTTCCTGCCGGGCCAGGGGCCGTGGTGACAGGCCGCTCCCGCCTTATCGGCCGCCCCGGGCTGCTCCTCCCAGCTGCCCCCTCCCCGGGCAGCCCCCGACCCCCGCCCGAAGATACCCCCTCCCCGGGCTGCTCCTCCCAGCTGCCCCCTCCCCAGGCAGCCCCCCCCACGCCCGAAGGTGCCCCCTCCCCAGGCAGCCCCCTCCCCCATGCCCGAAGATGCCCCCTCCCCGGGCAGCCCCTCCCTACGCCCGAAGATGCCCCCTCCCCGGCAGCCCCTCCCTACGCCCGAAGATGCCCCTCCCCGGGCAGCCCCCGCCCCCACGCCCGAAGATGCCCCCTCCCCGGGCAGCCCCCGCCCCCACGCCCGAAGATGCCCCCTCCCCGGCAGCCCCTCCCTACGCCCGAAGATGCCCCCTCCCCGGGCAGCCCCCGCCCCCACGCCCGAAGATGCCCCCTCCCCGGGCTGCTCCTCCCAGCTGCCCCCTCCCCGGACAGTCCCCCGCCAAAGATGTCCCCTCCCCGGGCTGCTCCTCCTAGGTGCCCCTTCCTCGGGCTGCCCACCCCCCTAGATGCCCCCGCGCCGGAGCAGCCCCCTCCCTGGCCAAGCGGCTAGGAGCGCCTTCCCCAAGGGGCGCCGCATCAGAAAAGGGTTTTTCTCAGATGTGTCCCTTCTTTAAAAGACAAGCCTAGCTATGCTTCGTTCCATTTCAGCCACATTTTAAACGATTTTACAAGAAAGACAAACTTCTGCAAAACAACACAAAAAAACAAAAGCACCCAACCCAGAAACCCACTAGACATCGGGGCTGTCAGGGAAACCAGAGCCTTTTATTCACCAGCTCTTTATAAAATGCCCCTGCTGGGACTTCATGTTTTAGATGTGGGACTTCACATTGGGACTTCAATTTCCCCAACCTAGTGTCTGAATCTGCAGGACATGAAACTCCCTGCAGTGCTGGTGGCAGAGAACATGGGTGCAGCCCTTTGTCATAACAATTTGGCAATATAGATGGAAAGCCATAAAGTATTCATACCCTTTGACTCAGTAATCTCGCCCTGGGAATGCATCCCAAGGAAATAGTTCAGCAGCAGCAAAAGGAAACAAAAAGTATGGGTTCATGAATGTGTTATTTGTAAAGTTGGTGAGCATATCTTTCTCAGTGAAAAGCTGGAATACATGAGTGTCATGGAACTGGGCTGGAACCCAGCACAGCCACCTACAGACCCGGGGAAAGGGGCTTAACATGGCTGATTTTCTGTTTCCCTATCTGGAAAGTAGCTGGCTCCAGCGCTCAGAGGGCATTGCTGAGAATGCCAGGAGATAACCCGGGAAGGTAGCTAGTACAGGGTCTGGGGTGGAAGAGGAGCTAGCAAATGTTTATTTGCCTGGGCTCCATCCTTCCGGAAATGAAAGTATGGAATATTTCAAGTTACATTTGTAAATACCAGAGGAAGTATACGTGGTGGTTAAGAGCTCAGAGTTTTTGAGTCCTTGCACCTTGGACTGGATCAGAATCCTAGCTTCACTGCATGTGTGATCTTGACAAGGTGTACTTCCTCACAAAAAAGGATAATTGAACCCGCTTGGTAGTATTGTGAGGGTTAAATGAGCTGATATGCACGACGTGTTTAGGTCTGTGCCTGGTAGGTAAGAGACACTTAATAATCTGTTGCTATTATTAAATAGTATTTAAAACTACAAACAACTTCCATATCCAAAAATACTCCAAGTTAAATAGATATCTTTCAGTGGAATATGATGCAATCTTGAAAAAGAATGGGAGAATCCATATAAGCTAATGAGGAAAGAAGTACATGATGAGTGAAGAAGCAAGTTGCATCCATGTGGACAAATTGTCAGAGGTGTTTGAACCAGAGCGATTCCATCTTGAACATGGGGCTGTGTAAAATAAGGCTGAGACCTACTGGGCTGCATTCCTAGGAGGTTAGGCATTCTAAGTCACAGGGTAAGACAGAAGGTCGGCACGAGATACAGACCATAAAGACTTGGATGATAAAACAGCTTGCAGTAAAGAAGCTGGCCAAAACCCTCCAAAACCAAGATGGCGATGCGAGTAAACTCTGGTCATCCTCCTGGCTTATGGTACACTAGTTATAATAAATTAGCATGCTAGAGGACACTCCCATTAGCTCCATGGCAGTTTACAAATACCATGGCAACATCTAGAAGTGACCCTATATGGTCTAAAAAAGGGAGGAACCCTCAGTTCTGGGAATTGCCCACCCCTTTCCCAGAACACTCATGAATAATCCACCCCTTGTTTAGCATATAATCAAGAAATAAGCATAAAAAAGGGCAACCAGCAGCCCTTGGGGCTGCTCTGCCTATGGAGTAGCCATTTTATTCCTTTACTTTCTTAATAAACTTGCTTTCACTTTATGGATTTCCCTCAAATTCTTACTTGTGAGAGATCCAAGAACCCTCTCTTGGGGTCTGGATTGGGACCCTCTTTCTGGTAGCAAAATGACCTAAATATATAAAATTAGATAGTATAAGAAAAATATTCAGTAAAATTCTTGTATAAATGTGTAGTCTTGGGAGTAGGAAGGATATCCTCAAACCAACCAGGAAAGCAGGGCCATATGGGGAAAGATGGACAGATTACACAATGTTTAAATGTCTACCCACATGGATTTTTTGTTTGTTTGAATAAGGTCTCACTTTGTTGCCCAGCCTGGAGAGCAGTGGTGCGATAACAGCTCACTGCAGCCTCGACCTCCTGGGCTTAGGTGGTCTTCCCATCTCAGTGTCCTGACTAACTGGGATTAAAAGCATGCATCGCCATGCCTGGCTAATTTTTTGCATTTTTTTTTTATTTTGGTAGAGATGGGGTTTTGCCATGTTGCCCAGGTTGGTTTTGAATTCCTGGGCTCAAGCAATTCACCTGCCTTGGCCTCCCAACATGTTGAGATTACAGGTGTGAGACACAGCGAGTTGGGCTCACCTATATGTTAAGAGACTCCATAAAGCTGGGCGCAGTGGCTCACACCTGTAATCCCAGCACTTTGGGAGGCCAAGGCGGGAGGATCACCTGAGGTCGGGAGTTCGAGGCCAGCCTGACCAACATGGAGAAACCCTATCTCTACTAAAAATACAAAATTAGCCAGGCGTGGTGGCACATGCCTGTAATCCCAGGTACTCGGTAGGCTGAGGCAGGAGAATCACTTGAACCCAGGAAGCGGAGGTTGCTGTGAGAATAAATATTTGTTATGTAGATAGATAAAGCATTCATATCTTTCATATACAAAACCTCCACAAAATAATTGAGAAAAGTTAAACAATAGATAAACCAGCAAAACCACATCAAAGAAGAGGAAATGCAAATAGAAGCATAAACATGAGAAAGGCATTCAACTTCCCCAGTTGTCGGAGAAATGCAAATTAAAAATATAAGCAAAATCCCATTGTTCTCTAAGTACTAACTATTCAAATAGAAACGGACATGTTCTTTGCCCCAGCAAACCCACATTCAAGACTCGATCCATAAAATCCAGGCACTTTTTTTTTTTAACGGCAGTGACCATAGTGACAATCTCAGTGTCTACCTCTAATAGTATGAGTGGATAAATCTGGTTGCATCCATTCTGAGGGAATATGTTGGGACTGAGAATGAGCTCATTGAATTTATATGCGGTGATTTGTGGGGTTAACAAAAGGCAGGTATGCAGGTAAGGTAAGGTGTATGTAAGGTAGGATCCCATTTTGTGCTTTAAAAAACTGTGTGTGTGTAAGATGGGAGAGGCAAGGCTTCACCAGCGTGAATGTCATGTGTGGCGCCATGACATTTTGGTCAACGACAAATTGCAGATACAGAGTGCTCCTGTAAGATTATAATGGAGCTGAAAAATTCCTATCGCCTAGTGACATCATAGCCATAGTATACCCATGTGTTTATGGCAAACTGGTGTAAACAAACCTACTGCACTGCCAGTTATATAAAAGTATTTCACAGTACTCTGGGAGGCCAAGGTTGGAGGATTGCTAGAGCTCAGGAGTTCAAGACCAGTCTGGGCAACACAGGGAGATCCTGTCTCTACAAATTACAAATAAAAAATACAATAATTTGGGTGTAGTGGCGTGCACCTATTGTCCCAGCTACTCAGGAGGCTGAGGTGGGAGGATCACTTGAGCACGGGAGGTGGAGGCTGCAGTGAGCCGTGATCATGCCATTGCACGCTGGTCTGGACAACAGAGTGAGACCCTGTCACAAAAACAAAAAAATTTTTTAAAGTATATCACGTACAATTACATATAGTACATAATACTTGATAATGATAATAAATGACTATGTTACTGGTTGTATTTACTGTACTATAATCAGTATTTTAGTATTACTCTTTCTACTTATTAAAAAAAAAGTTTTGTTTTTTTAAAAATATATAAAACAGTCTCAGACAGGTCCTTCAGGAGGTGTTCTAGAAAAAGTCACTGTGGCCAGGTGTGGTGGCTCATGACTGTAATCCCAGCACTTTGGGAGGCTTGAGGTGGCTAGATTATTTGCAGTCAGGAGTTCAAATCCAGCCTGGCCAACATGGTGAAACCCTGTCTCTACTAAAAGTACAAAAATTAGCTGGGCATGGTGGCAGGCGCCTGTAATCCCAGCTACTCCACAGGCTGAGGCAGGAGAATTGCTTGAGCCTGGGAAGCAGAGGTTGCAGTGAGTAGAGATCGCACCATTGCACTCTAGCTTGGGCAACAGAACAAGACTCTGTCTCAGGGAAAAAAAAGAAAAGGCACGGTTATCTTAGAAGAAGACAGCTCCATGTGTGTTATCGCCCCTGAAGATCTTCCAGTGGGACAAGATGTGGAGGCAGAAGACAGTGATGCTGATGATCCTGGCCCTCATCCTGGTCTAGGCTCATGTATGTGTCTGTGTCTTAGTTTTTAACAAAAAAGTTTCCAAAGTAAGAAAAAAAAATTAAAAACAGAAAAAGCTTATAGAATAAGGATATAAAGAAAGAAAACTTTTTTTACAGTTGTACAATGTTGTTTGTGTTTTACAAGAGTCAGAAATTTAAAAAATTAAAAAGTTTATAAAAGTTACAGTAATACAGTAAGCTAAGGTTAATTTATTATTGAAGAAAGAAAACTATTTTTTCATAAATGACATTTTATAAGTGTAGCCTATGGGTACAGTGTTTAGAGAGCCTACAGTGTACAGTAACGTCCTAGGCCTTCATGTTCACTCACAACCCACTCACTGGCTCACCCAGAGCAACTTCTAGACCTGCAAGCTCCATTTGTAAGTGCCCTGTACAGGTGACAGGTGTATTAAATCTGTTTTTTTTTTTTTTTTTTTTTTGAGACTGAGTTTTGCTCTTGTCGCCCAGACTGGAGTGCAATGAAGTGATCTCGGCTCACTGCAGCCTCTGCCTCCCGGGTTCAAGTGATTCTCCTGCCTCAGCCTCTTGAGTAGCTGGGATTACAGGCACGTGACACCATGCCCAGTTAATTTTGTATTTTTAGTAGAGATGGGGTTTCTCCATGTTTATTAGGTTGGTCTCGAACTCCCAACCTCAGATGATTGGCCCACCTTGGCCTCCCAAAGTGCTGAGATTACAGGGGTGAGCCACTGCACCGGACTTTAAATTTTTTTTTTTTTTTTTTAATAGAGACAGGGTTTCACCATATTGGTCAGGCTCGAACTCTGAACCTCAGGTGATCTGCCCGCCTTGGCCTCCCAAAGTGTTGGGATTACAGGCATGAGCCACTGTGCCCGGCCCTAAATCTTTCATATCATATTTTTACTGCATCTTTTCTATGTTTAGATACACACATACTTAGTATTGTGTTACCTTTGCCTAAGCATTCGGCACAGTAACATGTTATACAGGTTTGTAGCCCAGGAGCAGTAGGCTGGACCACACAGCCTAGGTGTGTAGTAGGCGCTACCATCTAGGTTTGTGGAAGTACACTCTGATGTTCGCACAATGACGAAATTGTCTAATGACATATTTCTCAAAACGTCATTAAGTGACACATGACCGTGTGTTGGTTATGTCTGCATAAGCCTAAAGAAAGGTGGGTGCATATATAATGAAAGAAAGCAGCAAGTGTTTTTGCTCATCTTTTAATTGTTTGGCTTTTTCTATGTAATTTGTAAGAGTTCTGCATCTGGCTGGGTGTGGTGGCTCATGCCTGTAATCCCAGGACTTTGGGAGGCTGAAGCAAGTGGATCACTTGAGGCCAGGAGTTTGAGACCGGCCTGGCCAACATGGTGAAACCCTGTCTCTACAAAAAATACAAAAATTAGCCAGGCGTGGTGGTGGGTGCCTGTAATCCTGGCTACTCACGAGGCTGATGCAGGAGAATTGCTTAAACTCAGGAGATGGAGGTTGCAGTAAGAGATCATGCCATTGCACTTCAGCCTGGGCAACAGAGTGAGACTCTGTCTCAAACAAACAAACAAACAAAAAAGAGCTCTGCACCTGAAGGATATACATCCTTCTCTGCCTGAGGAGATTCCTGCCAGCTTGTTCTTGATGGTTCCCTGGATCTCTGGTTGGTAGGAAAGAGAGGCGTGGCCTTGTTTTGGTCCCCATTACCCTGTGACATTTGGCTTGTTGCAATGGCATGTCTTGTTATGGTAGATTGAGGGGAAAAATGCAGTTAAATAAATTTGAACCCACAAGAACAGAAGGGAAGAAGTTGCAAGGCAATATGTAACCTGGGTTTCAGATTTTGTGAAAAAGAACAGCCTGTGTTTATAAATGTGGAGAAGGGCTGGGAGAGGACACGGCCAACTACCGGAAGTCACTTCTGAGCAGTGGGGTGTGCTGAAGGGGATTTTAACTTTTACACATCTCTATTGTTTGGATTTTTCACAATGGGCATTTTTACTTTTGTAATAACAAAACAATAGAGTATTTTTTCCCTTGAAGTCTAAGGTGCTGTTTGTGTATTGTGATTGCAAGGAGCGTGGGGGATGGGGACAAGAACAGAGACTGGTTAGGATAGCAGGACCCCTCCACAGTATTTGAATGTAGTAGATTGCCATCAGGTAAATTCTGAACTGGTGTCTCCGCATGGCAGGATAAGCAGACCCAGGGGCAAAAGGAGGGAGTCCCACCTTGGGAAGCTCCAGTAGCACAGACTACGTGAATGACACTGTCCGCGACCCAGCCCTCTGGAGGAGTGCGACAACTCTCTGTGAGTCTGGAGGGCAGGGAAGCCTCAAAGACTGTTGGATTTCACCATGTTGTGAGGAAGGGCATCCTGGAAAGATGGAACAGCCAACAATTAGCATTTGCTCTGTGTCAGGATTGTTCTAAGCAGTTTATAGTGTGTGTGTGTGTGTGTGTGTATGCACACACACAAATATATATATATGTATATATATATAAATTCATTTAATCCAGTAACACATCTATAAGATAGGTACTATTATTATTATTCCCAGTTTACAGATGAGGAAAGTGAGGCTCAGAGAAGTTAGATAACCTATCCAAGGACACACAGCTAGAATGAAGAGGGGCTGAGTCAGGAATGTGGTTCATAACTCCAAGTTGGCAAGAAGGCTGTGTGTGCAGGCGCGTTTTGTTTTGTTTCTAGCAGGAGGGGATCCTTTGGTGAAGGGGCAGCCACCCAGAGCTCTAGGCCTTCAGGAGCCAGGTCATTAATCCTCTCTAAGCTGTGCCGGTGAAATGAGGACAATGATTTTTGCTCTCCTAATTTCCCTTTCAGAGCTGGCCCCTTGTGCTGACACTAGAGGTTATTCTCAGCTTTGCAGCAAAGCACTGGGGCATCAGGGGTGGTGGTGCTGCTCTGGGGTGGAGGCCGCTCCAGAGGCTCAGGGCTAAAGCTAGGTGTTTTCTCAGGCTCCAGCCAGTGCAGAGGGCTGTGGGAGCCTCAGGCCTTCTTCCTGCACAGCTCTCCCTCTGCAGGAGCCAGTGTAGATCAGCATGGAAGGCCCTGGAACAGCTGTGTTCCCAGAGGGTCCTGGGGAAAGTCCCTGGAATCATGGCTGCACCCATGCCGGCTGTGTGATCTTGGGCAAGTGCCTTACCTCCATGGAGCCTTTGGTTCATCGGGTTGTTTCAAAGATTAAATGAGTCGATCTGTTTAGGGTGCTCAGAACAGTGCCTGGCCCGGAGTAATTGTTATATAACCTGGGACTGTTGTGTTTATGATTTAGCAAATACTTATGAAGCTGGGTGCTGGCGAGACTGGAATGGATAAGGCAGGCCTATTCCCTGCTCTCTTGGACCTCTGTGTCTAGTAGGATGACCAACTGTCCTGGTTTACCTGGCCTGATGGCTTTCCTGGGACATGGGCCTATCACTGCTCAAACTAGGAAAGTCATTGGCAAACCGGGACAAATTGGTTTCTCTGCATCTAGTAGGGGCACAGATAATTGGACAGGCCTTCCCAACAAGACACGGTAAAGAAGTTCAGGCTGTCATGGAAGCATTGGACAGGGGAAGACTGAAGCCTGGGCAGCAGGGAGGGCTCCCAGGGGAAGAAGCATTTGAGCTGAGACCTAAGGACAAAAAAGGGTTGAGCAAGCCGGGAGCCGCAGCTCATGCCTGTAATCCCAGCACTTTGGGAGGCCAAGGCAGGCAGATCAGAAGGTCACGAGATCAAGACCATCCTGGCTAACACATGAAACCCCATCTCTACTAAAGATTCAAAAAATTAGCTTGGCATGGTGGCACATGCTTATAGTCCCAGCTACTTGGGAGGCTGAGGCAGGAGAATTGCTTGGGCCCGGGAGGTGGAGGTTGCAGTGAGCCGAGATCGGGTCATTGCACTCCAGCCTGGGCAACAGAGCAAAACTTCATCTCAAGAAACAAAAAAGAAAAAAGAAGTGTTGAGCAAAGGAGGAAGGTGGGTGAGGGGAAGGGGCGTGGAGCAGAGTGTCCTAGGCAGAGAAAAGGCATGTGGGCAGAGCTGGAGGCCAGTGAGTAGGTGGCCCATGTGGACTCAGGTATGACTGGGGCCCATGCACTGAGACAGGCTCATACAAGTGCTGAGAGGAGGATGCAAGGGGCAGCGTGGCAGGGAGATATCCACGGATATATACATGCACGTACAGCCGCAGATCGCCTCTCACAGCAGCGGTTGCCTCTGTGGAGGAGTACTGGGGAGGGGGTGCTGGAGAGGCAGGACAGAAACCCTATGGAACTTTGTAAGCCATGAGAATGTAATACCTACTCCAAAAGATAAAATAATCTAAAGCCACAGCCTCGTGTGCCTGGGCTCACTCCCACGCCCAGCTCATTCCGGCAAAGAGGCCTGGAGACAGTGGCTGGAGGGGCCCCCAGCAGGGGCTGGCCCAGCCTCAGGGGCACCAAGCTGGCCTAGGAAGGGGAAGAGGCCACAGCCACACTGTCTGCCGCCAGGGCCGAGCTCCGGCCTCCCCCAGGCCTGCGGCAGACAGAACTAAACAGGCTGGCTTATCAGCTGTCGCCACTGCGTCCCACCCGGCTGAGCTGGGCTGCGGCCGCCAGGAAAGTGGCCCCCAGCTTCTTGCCAGGGATAGCGTTGGTCCAGGATGGGGAACCTGTGGGGGTGTTTTCCTGGGGTTGGTCTGGGGTGGGTGAGGTGTCTGGTAGGTGTGTAGCAGCGGTGGTGGGGGTGGTGGGGGACAGAGACTGGTGCCTAGGGGGTGCTCTGAGAAAGATGTGCTGTGGAGTTTTAAAGAATTAATTTTTGGTATTATTTTAAAATAATTCAATAATTCATTATCTTTAAAAAAATCAGGCTATTCTTTAGTGTGTGAATTGTGAACTCCTCCTCTGGAGACAGACCTGTGGGGTGCTGGGTCTGGGCTGTACTGTGTCATGTACGTGTCCTCATTCAGTCCTCCCAGCTCCAGGAGGTGGGCACTGTCATGCTTATTTTACATGAGCATGGGGTTTTTTCATGAGGCTCAGCCTCATGAAGGTTTGTCCCAGGCCCCAGGGCAGGGACGCAGCAGAGCTGGTTCCACGTCACCTTCCCATCCTCTTCCAGGGTCCCCCAGCACCTCCTCATCGAGAGGCGGGAATGTGACTGGGCAGGCATCCCCTGGCCTCCCTGGCCCTCAGTGTCCTCCTCTGAGCAATGGGTCAGACATTCTGGGCCTGCTCCCTCTTCGGGGAAGTTGTGAGGCTGGGCCAAGGATTGTGTGTCTCTGTGCAGAGGAAGGAAGGGATGGGGGTACTCCTTCTGTGTTTCCCCTCTTCCCTGGATCCCAGGAGCCCCAGTAGGGGCGGGGGATTGCCCCCAACCACTACATTTGTTACACAAGGCCCATCAACCCCCAGGGGTTTAGTCCCCAGAAACAGCAGGCCTGACCTCGCTCAGCCGCTCCCTGGCTTCCTGCCCAGGGAGACCAGATTGTGCCTGGAGGGGCCAAACCCAGAGCTCTGAGGGTGGGGGGCAGTATGGGGAGAGGGAAGGGGAGAAGGAGGAGGGAACTGCAAAGCTCCTATAGCTATGGGACAGTTGGGCAGAGGCTGCTGGGGGCTGGGGGTGGGAGTCTGGGGGCTGAGGGACAAACTGGAGGCAGAGGTGAGGACTGGGCTGGACCCCACCACTGTGAGGGCTCCCACAGGTACCTGTACTCAGCTGATCTGGCGTGAGACTCACCACCTTTCTCCAGACCTGCCCCAGCTCTTGGGAGTGCACCATCCACCTGGGTCTTGGCCAGAAATCTGGGTGTCCTGAGACCCGTCCCTTCCCAGGGACAACCAGTCACCACATCCTGATTCTCTGTTTCCCCAATATGGTGTCAGCCTGGGCCAGCTCTCCATCCCCTAAGGAGCTTCTCTTCCTCTTATGAGGACCTTGACTGCTGTTCCCCAACAGACCTCTCCTGCCCCCCCCCTTTTTTTTTTTTTTATGAGAGAAAGAAAGAGAAAGAAAAAGGGAGAGAGAGAACAGGATTCTTGCTCTCTTGCCCGGGCTGGAATGCAATCTAAAAATAGGTATTAAAAACCTCTTTTATGCCGATAATTGTACTTAACAACGGAGACAGGAAGGAATAAGGGAAGAAAATAACAAACAAACAGCCAACCAATATTTCATTTAAGTCTGTTAAATGCTATGCAAATGCTGAAGAGTGATTTACTTCCAATTTTCCAATTATGTGGTCACTTTCAAAATAGGTGTAATGTGATACTGAGAAAAATGTATGTTCTGTGGACCTGGGGTAAAGAATTCTATAAATATTTACTAAGTTTACTTAGTCTAGGTCTAAGTTCAAATCATAGATGTCTCTATTAATTTCCTATGTCATTGATCCGTCGAATATTAACAATATGGTGTCAAAATCTCCTGCTATTATTGTGCGGGAGTCCAGGTCTCTTTATAAGTCATTAAGAGCTTGTCTTATGTATCTGGGTGCTCCTGTATCGGGTGCATATATAGTTATAATCATTAACTCCTGTTGTTGCATTGATCCTTTTACCATTATGTAATGTCCTTCTTTGTTTATTTTAGTCTTTGTTACTATTAAAGTCTATTTTGTGAGAGACAAAAGTTACATCTCCTGTTTTTTTTTTCTTTTTTTTGCTCTCCATTTAATTGGTGAAACTTCCTCCATCCCTTTGAGTCTTTGTATGTTGTTGCTTGTGAAATAGATCTGGATACAGCGTACTGATGGGTTTTGACTTTTTATTCAATTTACCTGTCTATGTCTTTGATTGGGGCATTTAATCCATTTAAATTTAGAATTAATATTAATATTTGTGAGTTCAATATTGTCATTTAATGCTAGCTGGCTATTTTGCCCATTAGTTGATGTAGATTCTTCATTATAGAGATACTCTTTATGTTTTGGTAAGTTTTTGGGATGACTGATAACTGGTTGTTCCTTTCTGTGTATAGTGCTTCTTTCAGAAGCTCTTGTAAAGCAGGCCTGGTGGTGATTAAATCTCTGAGTGCTTGCTTGTTCACGAAAAATTTTCTTTTTCCTTCTCTTATGAAGCTTAGTTTGGCAGGATATGAGATTCTGGGTTGAAAATTCTTTTCTTTGAGAATACTGAATATTGACCCCCACTCTCTTCTAGTTTGTAGGGTTTCTGGTGAGAGGTCTGCTGTGAGTCTGATAGGCTTCCCTTTATGGGTAACGTGACCTTTCTCTCTAGCTGCCCTTAGAATTTTCTCCTTTATTTCAACCCTAGTGAATCTAGCGGTTATGTGTCTTGGAGTTGCTCTACTTGAGAAATATCTTTGTGGTGTTCTCTGGATTAGCTGGAGTTGAGTATTGTCCTGCCTTACTAGATTAGGAAAGTTTTCCTGAATAGTATCCTGAAGAATATTTTCCAACTTGGATTCATTCTCTACATGACATTCAGGTACACCTATCAAACGTAAATTAGGTCTTTTCACATCATCCCGTATTTTTTGGAGACTTTGCTCATTCCTTTTTACTCTTTCTTCTCTAAACTTGTCTTCTCATTTCATTTCATTAAGTTGGTCTTCGACCTCTGATATCCTTTCTTCTGCTTGATCAATTTGACTGTTAAAACCTGTGCATACTTCGCGGAGTTCTCGTATTGTATTCTTCAGTTCCATTAATTCACTTATATTCCTCTCTAAATTGTCTACTCTCGTTAGGATTTCATCAAACCTTTTTTCAAGGTTCTCAGTTTCTTTACATTGGGCTAGAACATGTTCTTTTAGCTCACTAAAGTTCCTTATTATCCACTTTCTGAAGCCTAAATCTGTTAATGGAATGCACTCGTTCTCCATCAGGCCTTGTTCTCTTGTTGATGAGGAACTGTGATCACCTGTAGAAGGAGAGGCATTCTGATTTTGGGTATTCTCAGCCTTTTTACACTGGTTTCTTCCCTTCATTGTGAGTTCATCCACCTGTCATCTTTGTAATTGCCTACTTTCAAATTAGGTCTCTGAGTGGAGGTCCAACTTGTTGATTCCCAGCACCGAAATCTGAGCAACCCACTGCAACGGCCAAAACAGCGGCATCAAGATTCGTGGTGCTTTTCTGCCCAGGAATCTCCAGTCTGGCTTCCCTCTTGAGTCCCTTCTTCAATCAGGTAAATGGGTGACTCTGCCTTTGCGGACCTCCAAACATCGATCAGTCCCATTTACTCTGCACCAAGAACTGCCATGCCGGAGGGCCAGCAAAACCATGACGCCGGCCACAAGAGTCGCCCTGGCGACCCGTGGGGCTCCTCCGCTGGGAATCTTCCTGTCTGTGGGTAACAAAAATTCGTCTGAAAGTGTGGTGTCCTCTCATTCTGTGCGTTTTCTCTGGGAGCTACAGTCCTGAGCTGCTAGTGATCAGCCATCTTGGATCTCTCTCTCCTGCCCCCTGTCTTGTTCAGCACCTCCTACACACACTACACACGCACGCACACACACACACACAAGTGCACGTGCGCACGCACAAATGTGCACTTCTCCTCCCCAGAATCCCCTAAGTTCTAACTCCAACATGCAATCTGACCCCCTCTCACCCGGGTTTAAGCCATTTAATAGGGCCCTACTGCTAGAGGGACTGTCTGAGCTCCTCACATGGCCTTTGTGGGACCTTCCCCCAAAGCCCCCTGTATTTTGTCAGCTTTGCCCCCTCACTGCTCCCTGTTTCACCCCAGGAAAAGCCTCCCCATGCTCTAACTCAGGGCGTCTCTCCCAGCCCCAGGCCTTTGCTCTGCCCTGGCTGTTTCCTCTCTAGAAGGCTCTCCTTGCCACCTTCTCTTGACTCCTTCCCCAGGCACTACCCCATTCCCCCAACAGCGCTCCAGCACAGCTCAGAAGGGGGTCCACACGTGGGTGCATGCATCGCAAGGCAGTGTAGGAAGGGTTCTGACTGACGAGTGCCTGTCGGTCTCCTTCTTGGGACTGGGTATTCTTTGTGGGCTGGGCTGGGCCTTTCATCTCTTTGGGAAATGCCCAGGAGCTCAGTAAGACTTTATCAAATGGGTGATAACAGTAGGATGAGCCTGGTGCTGAGCACAGGGACATCAGAGACACCAAGGTTCCCTCTTCAGGAGCCCCTGTGTGGTCTGGGCCTGAGGCATTCCATTCTGGTGGTGGACACCCTCCTGTAGTGGCCTCGGCAGACCCCAGCCCAGACCATCTTCCAGGACAGGTCCAGCCTGGCAGGATTTCCTCTTAGTGGGGGTACCTCGGCCCACACAGCCAGTCCCTGCGGTGTCATCTTCCCGAAAATGTTCCCCAGTACTCCCATGGTGTCCTTCCCTGGCTCGTACCCCCGCCCCCAGCAGGAAGTCCCCACTCCACGGCTGTCCCACGCCTCCCCACGCTCTCCTCTTCACAGCCCAGGCTCCGGCCAACACCAACAAACAGAAAACAGCCTGCTGCTCCCTGTGCGCCCCCTTGTTCTCACCCGGGAGCCTTTGCCTTCACTGGAAAGGCTGCCTATAGCTTCCCCTGACTCTTTCCTTTGGTCCAAAGCCTGCCCCTCCCTCAGGCCCTGCTGAAATGCAGCCTCCTAGAGATCCCTCCCCAGATCCCCTTGTTGACCAGCACTTAGCTTCCTCTGCCATCTGCTGGAGTGATTTATTCTGGGCTGATGTCCCTGTGAGCCTGGAATGGAGCTTCCTGAGCCTCAGTCCTCTCACTGGAGGTGGTTTTGCTGTAGATTGGTTCATGGAGATTTACCATGCCTCACAGACAGGGAGGCTCAGGCTCAGGTCTTTGAAGCCAGCCTCCCCGTTCCTGGCTATGAGGCCTTGAACAACTGACTTAGCCTCTCTGAGCCTCAGTTTTCCCTCCTGTAAAATGGACACAATGATCGAATCCCTCTCTAGTAGTACCTTAGACCTGATAAGTACTTTCTCTGGACAAGCACCCCTCATGGAGTAGGTAGCCTGCTGGGCCAAGGGGACACGCCACCCACAGCCTACACCACCCTGGCTCCCAACCATACTCCAGCCCCAGGCACCTCACATTCTCTCTCCATGGCCCTGAATGGCCTAGGGCCACCTGTTTGCAGGAGGTGTGGGCAGAGCTGGGGGTAGAAAGAGAAGCGAGGAGGCTGGGAGGGGCCAGTTTTCCCATGCCATCCATCCTGGTGAAGAACTCTGAGGTCTTCAAGAAATTTACATTTGAGCTGTCCTTCCCAGTCATTCCGAAGGCACATTAGCGACACTTGTCAAGGCAGGAGGATGGTTTGGTTCATAGGTTTTAAATATTCATACACACAGTAGTAAGTGGGCCCTGGGTTCTGCCGGTGTTGGGGGAGGCTGGACATCTTGTGGGGGAGTTGTGTGGATTAAATAGAACGGCCCCCATGCAGTGGTTAGGTTAGCAGGCTGCCCAGAACATAGAAGCACAGGTGGTGCTAGTCACTATCACCAAGATACGAAAGGCTGAGGACAGGAATGGGGTGAGTGTGGCTGCCCCTGGAGGAGCTGGGGAGCAGGAGGAGGAGGACAGCTGCTTGAACTCCCCACCAGGTAGGGTGCGCACCGGCTCAGACTTTTCTGCTGCTACTAGTATGCAGATGCTGGTGACATGGCCTCCTTTCTCCTCTATGGGCACCCCCTCCCCCGGGGTCATCAGATAGGGCCTTATTGAGGAAGTGTTGCTGTGCTGGCCAGGGAGGGGTCTCACCATGTCACAGGGAGGCTGTTGATGTAAAGGAAGAAAGCAGTTAGGCTCTGGGACAAGAACCGAAGCTAGTACGTCTGTTCGTTTTGTAATTTTGGAAACTTATTATTGTTGCTATCTTACTATATAGCAATGTGTAGTCAGGCCATTGTCAAAATGTTGACACATAGAGATAAGCCAAGGGAAAAAAAAAGCCGCTGCATTCTCCTTGCTGGGACAAAGCCACCATGAACATTTATTGGGGTTTCCTTATATCCTAAGGGCTGAACCTATCATTCTTCTTGGTTAAGGCTTTGGAAAAGAATTATAGCTTCAGCCCTTGGGCTTAAGGAAACCCTAGTCTCTGTGTGTTTGAAACTCTGGGATGAAAAAGTTTAATTCTATAAATGTGTCCCTTGCCCCGTCCTCTCCCTGCCCATCCCATATCTCCTTTCCTGGGTCTGCTCAGCCCTTCCTATCCAGCCTCCACCTACCCCTGAATTGCCTGGCTTAGTCTAGCCCCCAAAACTTTGCTTAGGATATGAATCAAGACAAGCAACCAGTCAGGCCAAGTGCTCCTCTGAGCTGACCCCTTTGTTTTGCTTGGTGGGAAAGAGGGGACACACAGCACTGTGGTGGCACTGCTGGGACAAAGGCTCAAACCTTCTGACTTCCAGTCCAGTGCTCTTCCCCATAACCTATAACTGCTTGCCCTCTGTCTGTCTGATTTCTCTCATCCATCAAACCTTCTGCCTCCTCCAGGGAGCCTTCCTGACTGCCATATGAAAAGCCTCTCCCTCCTGCAGCTTACTGATAATAATAAATCACATACTGAACACTTAGGGATCATTCTAAAAACCACAGAACAACCCCATTATCCCCCATTTTACACATAATGAGGCTGAGGCTTTGAATCACAAAGTAAATTGCTGAAGGTAACCCAGAGTTGACAGTGGCAGGCTCTTCCCATGAAATGCTACAGAAAAGGGCAACTCATTCAGGGTTTGGAGCCACACAGGCCTTGGTTCCAAGCTGATCAGGACCTTCAGATGCTGTCTCAGTTTTATGATTTTGGTAGAAATGATGCATATGATTGTTTTGAGAAGGTGTAAAGAGGAAACCACAAACCCAACCACTGGAGGTTATGAAGCATCTTTCTAGTAGTTTCTCTATGCAGAGAGGGGTATGCACAGTGTGTCTTGGAGCTTGTCTAATTCAGCTCTCAAAGCCTCACAGAGGTGAGTAAGGTGGAACGTCAAGGCTGGGGCGTGGTGGGGGTCACAGTGGGACGCTGGTCCTGTATTCATAATGTGTGTCCCAGTTAGGGGAGTGAAGAGCCCTGCATATGCAGGGAGACAAAAAGCTATAAGGAAGTATGTCCGGCCAGGTGTGGTGGCTCACGCCTGTAATCTCAGCACTTTGGGAGGCTGAGGGGGGCAGATCAGTTGAGGTCACGAGTTCGAGAATAGCCTGGCCAACATGGTGAAACTCTGTCTCTACTAAAAATACAAAAATTAGTCAGGGGTGGTGATGCACACCTGTAGTCCCAGCTGCTTGGGAGGCTGAGGCAGAAGAATCACTTGAACCCAGGAGGTGAAGGTTACAGTGAGACTAGATCATGCCATTGTACCCCAACCTGAGTGACAGAGTGAAATTCTGTCTCAAAAAATAAAAAAGAATGTGTGCCAACTAGGACAGGGCCCTCCAAGGGTCCCTCATCTATCCCTCACCATTCTCCAGGAAGCTTGTATGACACTGTGGCTTAAGACAGTGAACGTGGGGTGCCGGGCTGCCTGGGTTCAAAGCCAAACTCTGCCACTGGCTAGCTGCCTGACCTGGGCATGTTTCTTGATTTCTCCATACCTCAATTTCCTCATCTGTAAATTGGGGGTCAATAATAGAACCTCTGTCATAGGGTTTCCTGAAGTTTAAATGAATGAATTCAAATAAAGCACTTACCAAACCCTGTCTCTACAAAAAAAAAAACAAACAAAAATAAGCTGGGCATGGTGGTGCATGCCTGTGGTCCCAGCTACTCAAGAGGCTGAGGTAGGAGGATCACTTGAGCCCAGGAGGTTGAGGCTGCAATGAGCCATGCATTCCAGCCTGGGTGACAGAGCGTGGCCATATCTCAAAAAAAGGAAAGAAAGAAAATATGAAGTGAAGGGCAAGTGTGTGAGATGAAGAGAGCTCAGATGGCAGGCACAGCTGTTGGGGGAAGAGGCTGCTGTGGGAGGCATACATACACTTTGTGGGCGTTGTGTTTTCAGTATTACTCTATTTTTCATGTTTTCTTATGTAATTAATTTGTCTTTTTATTGTCCCTGAAATAAACTTTAATACAAGGATAAGGAAATACAGAGAAGCAGAGAGAGAGAAAGAAGGAAAGAAAGAAAATCCATGTCCCAACTCCCAGGACCCCACCCCGGACCCCACCAGGGAAACCACTGTGAACATTTTGGTGGAGTGCCTTCCAGGCCTTTCTCCATGCATATGTATCAAAACAGCAGTATGTATGTATGTATATGTGTATTGAAGACCATAGAATAATACTCTATCGATTGTTTTATGAAGTTTTCTTTTTTCCATTGGCAATATTTCAATAACCTTTCACTTTGTCAACACATGTTCTTTGACAGTATTCTTTTTTTCTTTTTTGAAATGGGGCCTTGCTCTGTTGCCCAGGCTGGAGTGCAGTGGTGAGATCTCGGCTCACTGCAACCTCCGCCTCCTGGGTTCAAGCAATTCTCCTGTCTCAGCCTCCTGAGTAGCTGGGACTACAGGTGCGTGCCACCATGACCAGCTAATTTTTTGTACTTTTAGTGGAGACGGGGTTTCACTGTGTTGGCCAGGATGGTTTTGACCTCCTGACCTCGTGATCTGCCTGCCTCGGCCTCCCAAAGTGCTGGGATTACAGGCATGAGCCACTGCACCCCACCAACAGTATTCTTTATTCACGCTGGGGAACATTCTGAGGATGGGCCTACAGTGGTTTGGTGTACCAGCCACTATAGATCCAAGCTGTTTAAGTGACACAGAAACTGATAACACCATGAGGTTTCTACCTTCAGTCTCTGCCCCAGGGGATGAGGCTGGCAGTAGAATGGGGGCTTAGGAGGCCTTTGGGACATGAGGCCCAATCTCTGACAACTTAGGCTGGGGTAGGGCTCAAGGGGGTTGGCTGGGGAGAGGGAGAAAGGGTGGGCACAGATCTGTCTGCACCCAAGCCCTTCTCTGCCTGCTCTCAGGGCCTCCTGCAGGACTGGGGACGGCTTTTCTCCTCTGCTGACCTCTGGCCAGGGCCACCCTGGTGTGGGCAAACCAGTGGTGGAGGACATCCAGAGGCAATGTGGACTGGAGCTCGCCTTATTCCCTGCTCAGCCCTCCAGGCCCAGAGCCCTGGGGAGGGGACTTTGTTCCATGACATTGAGGCCAAAGGCTGCTCTTCTAGACTTAGGGAGAGCCTTGAGGGGCAAGGAAGAGGGAAGGGGGTGGTTTGTCTCGGGCTCAAGGGTCATCTAGTCTTACCAGTCATAAGACAGGTGGAAACGCTGAAGCCCAGAGATGGGAGGACTTTTGCCCAAGGTCCCACAGCAAGGGGTAGAAGTGTCAGGCCTGGTGACCAGCCTAGGGCTCCTTCCATGACACCTCATCATAAGAGAAAGCATTGCCACTGAGGACACTGTCCCTAGAGCCAGAATCCTGGTGCTGCTGCATATACTCATTGACGGATGTATGACAATGACAATGGCCAAGTTATTTAACTTCTTGGTGCCTCAGTTTCCCCCTCTCCAAAATGGTTATAAGAATTGTCATAGCCTAGTGCATTGGTTCATGCCTGTAATCCCAGCACTTTGGGAGGCTGAGGTGGGCGGATCACCTGAGGTCAGGAGTTGGAGACCAGCCTGGCCAACATGGTGAAACCCCATCTCTACTAAAAATATAAAAATTAGCCAGGTGTGGTGGTGGGAGCCTGTAATCCCAGCTACTCAGGAGGCTGAGGCAGGAGAATCACTTGAACCCGGAGGCGGAGGTTGTAGTGAGCCCAGATTAGGCCATTGCACTCCAGCCTCGGCAACAAGAATGGAACCTCATTTAAAAAAAAAAAAAAATAGGGTTGTTGTGGGGCCGAAACAAGTCAATTCCTGTAAAGTGCTTTGAAAAGTGTCTAGCACACAGTAGGCACTCCTAAATGTTAGAGGTTGCAATTTTCTCTCCAGCCATCCAGAAAAAGTGAGACTTGTACTCCTGCCCTTCCCGCACCAAACCTACAATCCCAAAACTTGCTCAGCTGGCTGAACACACAGAACATGAAGACATCCCTTTTCAGTTTTGTTCAGCTGAGGGACTCAAGTTTGTCCTCTTTGGACTGTCTTTTCCCTGGACGTGCTAACAGGAGGAGCCTGGACTTTCTGGATATTTTTATTTGCTGCATCACGTGGGATAAGTTACTTCCCCTCTCTTGGAAACAAGGGTTGGACTTCAGGATAGTTATAGCTCCTTCCAGTGCCAAAGCAGGTTTGGGATGCAGCCTGGAATAGGGAGGCTTGACAACTGGGGACTTAGCAGGTGTTACAGGTTGAACTGTGTCCCCCCAGAATTCATATGTTGAAGTCCTGACCCCCAGTGCCTCAGGATGTTATGGTATTTGGTGACAGGGCTTTCAAAGTACAGAGATGAATAAGGTAAAATGAAGTCGTCAGTAGCCCTTAATCCAAATCTGCCTAGTGTCCTTATCACAAAAGGAAATCTGCACAAAAACATGCAGAGTTGGCCCTCCCTATCTGTGGGCTCCTCATCCACGGAGTCAACCAACTCTGGATTGAAAATATTTGAAGAAAAAAAAGGATGTTTGTATCTATACTGAATATGTATAGCTTTTTTTTTTTCTCATCATGATTCCCGAAACAATGCAGTATAACAATGAATTACATAGTATTTGCATTGTATTAGGTATTATAAATAATCTGGAGATGATTTAAAGTATAGGGGAGGACATGCATGGTTTATATGCAAATACTGTGCTATTTTCTATAAGGGACTTGAGCATCTGTGGATTTCAGTATCCGAGGTGGGGTCCTGGAACCAGTTCTCCATGGATACCGAGGAAGGCCTGTATAGAGAGAGACCTTGTGGAGATACAGGAAGAAGACACAGTAAGCTAAGGAGAGGGGTCTCAGAAGAAACCAACCCTGTCAATGCCCTTTTTTTGAGATGGAGTCTCATTCTGTCACCCAGGCTGGAGTGAAGTGGTGTGATCTCAGCTCACTGCAAGTTCATGTCCCGGATTCAAGCCATTCTCCTGCCTCAGCCTCCTGAGTAGCTGGGATTACAGGCGTGCACCACCATTCCCAACTACTTTTTGTATTTTTAGTAGAGACTGAGTTTCATCATGTTGGCCAGGCTGGTCTTGAACTCCTGACCTCAGGTGATCTGGCTGCCTCGGCCTCCCAAAGTGCTGGAATTACAGGCATGAGCCTCCACACCAGGCCATCCCTGCTGACACCTTGATTTCAGACTTCTAACCTTCAGAACTATGAAAACAATAACTTGCTGGGTTTTTGTTTTTTTTTTTTAAGACAGAGTTTTGCTCCAGTTGCTCAGGCTGGAGTGCAATGGCGTAATCTCAGGTCACTGCAACCTCCATCTCCTGGGTTCCAGCAAATTTCCTGCCTCAGCCTCCTGAGCAGATGAGATTACAAGTGTCCGCCACCACAGCTGGCTAATTTTGTATTTTTAGTAGAGATGGGGTTTCATCATGTTGGTCAGGCTGGTCTCAAACTCCCGACCTTAGGTGATCCGCCCGTCTCAGTCTCCCAAAGTGCTGGGATTACAGGCATGAGCCACTGTGCCTGGCCTAATTTGCTGTTGTTGAAGCCAGCCAGTCTGTGTGCTTTGTTATGGCAGCCGGAGCAGACGGATGCAGTGGGGTGTAGGTTGCTCATCTGGTTCCATAAGGACTGTTTTGGATTCACCAGGTTGCCAGGACATGCCGAAGGCAGGGACGTGTGTTCCTGGTGCTTCTGAGAGTCCCTCAGCACTGGGTCTGTGGCCCCTGGGGTCTCTGGGATGACAGAGACCAGGGCTGAGCATGTACAGAGTGGTGGATTGTTCTGGCCCTGTACGTTCTTTGTCTCCCTTAGTCCTCCTGATACTTCAGGGTAGATATTCTTAGCGACATTTTTCAGAGGGGGAAACAGTGGCTTGGAAAGTCATCTACCCAAGGAGTCCAGCCCTTGTCTGCCTGACCCCAGACACATGCTCTTTCCTGCATACCCCGTGCCCCTCCAAAAAGGCCTCCCACATTGCTCCAGCTGGGCCTGTCTGTGCCCCTGTCACTGCGTGGGCACGGGCGGGGGTATGACCCTGGCACCCTGTACCCCAGGGGCAAAGGAGAGCCAGGAAGGGCCCAGGCTCCAAGGCAGGAATGTATCCCCCCATACCCCCCTCCCCAGCTTTCCTCAGCTCTTTTTCTGTTGTTTCTTTGCTTAGCCGGGCCCTGTTATCTTCCTTTGAGCCTGACGCCTTGTTCTTCCTGTTTAAAATTCAGACTCTAGACTTTTCCTTTGGGGGCGGTTATGTGTTTGTTTTGTGTTTTAGATTCTCCTCCAGCCCCTGTCTCTGGCAATTCAGGTCACCCAGACTTAGCACTAACCCCGTTTTGAATACCCCAGTGCCTGAGTGAGTAGGGGGTCCTCTCTGCCCCGTTCCCTGGCAGGGGAAGAGGGAGGATTCTGCTCTTTCTCTGGCTGTAACATCCAGGCTCCACTAGCTCTGTTCCGCTGCCCCCCGTTCACCCCTCAGCTCCCCCTCCAGTCCCTCCCAAGCTGAGGGGCTCCAGGCTCCCTGTGGCACTCTGCTTTGATTCCCAGCTCACCCAGGAAGGAGATTCAGGCATAGAAGAAGAAAAAAGTTCAGCTGTGAGTCACCCCGAAGGACTCCATTTTTTATTTTTTGAGACGGAGTTTCGCTCATTACCCAGGCTGGAGTGCAATGGCGCGATCTCGGCTCACCGCAACCTCCGCCTCCTGGGTTCAGGCAATTCTCCTGCCTCAGCCTCCTGAGTAGCTGGGATTACAGGCACGTGCCACCATGCTCAGCTAATTTTTTGTATTAGTAGAGACGGGGTTTCACCATGTTGACCAGGATGGTCTCGATCTCTTGACCTCGTGATCCACCCGCCTCGGCCTCCCAAAGTGCTGGGATTACAGGCTTGAGCCACCGCGCCCGGCCCAGGACTCCATTTTTGATAGTGGAGACAAGACCCTAAAATACCTAGCATTGCTGCCTAAGAGGAGAGGGCAGGGAACTGGGAGTGAGCAGACCTGGGCTCCCATCTTGGCTGTGCACTCTGTGCTATGTGAGCTTGGGCATGTCATGTCCCTTCCTGGACCTCAGTTTTGCCACAGAGGGGTGGCTGGGGAGTCAGGCCAGCCGCTCCTGAGGGCCTTCCAACCTGATAAGCTAGGAGTTCAGGTCATCGTGAGATGCTCTTGGGGATTCTGGGTGGGGTACCCGTGGGGAGACCCAGGGGATAGAGCACAAGCAGGTGGTGAAGTATGCTCAGCTCTGCAGGGCAGACCCAGCCCACCTCCTCCAGGCAGCCTTCTCTGGCCTCCTGGGCTGTCCTTTGAGTCAGGATTCCACTCTTACCAGGAACACTGGGAAGGCCTTAGGCTTGGAATGAAACTTTAGGAAGATTTTTTTTTCTTTTTGAGACAGAGTCTTACTATTTCCCCCAGGCTGGAGTGCAGTGGTGCAATCTCAGCTCACCCCAACCTCTGCCGCCCGGGTTCAAGCGATTCTTCTGCCTCAGCCTCCTGAGTAGCTGGGATTACAGGTGCCTGCCACCACACTTGGCTAATTTTTATATTTTTGGTAGAGATGGGGTTTTGCTATGTTGGCCAGGCTGGTCTTGAACTCCTGACCTCAGGAGATCCGCCTGCCTTGGCCTCCCAAAGTGCTGGGATTACAGGTGTGAGACAGTGTGCCCACCCTTGATTTTTAAACTCCCTAAGCCTCAGTGTGTTTCTCTGTCAAATGGAAATAATATCTGTCTTGCAGGGCTGCTGGGAAGACTGGAGATGGGGTGGGGCCTAGCATAGAACGGTAGGCCAGGTGATCATGATCTCCCAGTAGGAGAGTGTATGTGAGGGCTTCTCCCTGGCTGTGAGCTCCTAGACAGCAGGTATCTGGTCACACCTATCTTTGGGTACCTATGGCCTAGGGACCATTGACTTAAAAGGGGGGTGCATCAGTGGGATGTGGTGTCAGGCATCCCTTGACCCTACCTGACATCCACTGCTCACCTGTCTACTCCAGCTCTTGCTAAGGCAACCAGCTCTGTGCAGGTGGCGATTGAAGGCACCTGAACTTGCAGCCACCTGACCTTGTAGCTCAGCTTAGTGCTCGCTTCCTGCCCCAGGTGACAAGAACCAGTGCGTGATGTTTTTCCTTTCAAATTGCAGGGAACCAGTTCTGAGCCACATCCTACCCATTCCTCAGAGAGTCCTCGGAAGGGTGGGACCCCAGGACCCCACAGCAGTGCTAGCTCGTTAATGCCCCTCGGGCTGGCTTTTATTCCTTGCCTGTTTCACTCCTCCCAGGCCCCCATTTCTGACTCTGCGAGGCATCTGGGAGAGTCCCAAGTCTTTGAGGAAAGTCCCCTGGGATGGTGGTCAGTGCGTGGGCTGCAGCCGGCATGCCTGGAAACCTCAGGCTGAACCCAGCTGGGTGGGGCTGGCTTGGTGATGGGGCACAGCCCTGGGCAGGGCCTCTGCCCAGATTCTACTCTGCTCAATGGCTCAGAGGCAGGGGCTCATTGTCCTGTCTTGTGGGCAGAGCCGCCGAATGTAAGTAGCAGATCTGGGGATGGAAGCTTCTCTGCAGATTCATAGTCTACCCAGGTCTCATTCATCCTGCTGGCTCCCCTAGGAAGGGCTGGAGCTGAGTTCTGCTCCACTCCTTTCTCCTTTCATCTGCAGGTTTTGGAGTATCTTTTCTGCTTACTAATTTTAGAAAAAAGTCTAGCTGCTTTTTCTCATCTCTCAACTCTTCCACTTTGCACCCTCAGGGAAGGCCCTGTAACTCAGGGGCAGAGGCCTGAGGGGCTTCCTGCATCCACCAAGGGCCCTGCAGCCTCCCCAGACAAGGGGAAAGCTGGCTGCCCTAGAGCGCCTTGCAAAGGCCCAGCTGTTAGGAGCCTTAGTTTCCACATCTGGAAAGTGGGCCCAATAACATAGCTGACTCTAGTGGGCCCTTGTGAAGATTGGTTCAGCTAACACAGAAGATGACCCATGGTGAGCTGGGTCTATTTTATTTCTATTTCTCAGTAGTTCCCTGCCTCCTCAGGCAGCAGAATCAGATTCTGACAGACTTGGGTGAGGTATGGGAAAGAACAGCACCTAGAGTTTGGAGCCAGAGAACCAGGTCCCAGCCTGGCTTTGCTGCTGACTGACTGCGGAACTGTGGCCCCCCTGCGCAGTGCTGAAGACACCACCTCTACGTGGGTACATTGTGAGGAGGCTCCAGGGAGGGAGTAGGGCTGGTAGGCTGGGGCTTGTCCCTGCTGCCCTGGTCTCAGTCCCCACCCCAGCCAGCTTGGGTGCAAGGACAGGCAGGCACAGTGATCCCCACGTAGCTGGCTCCCAGCATCCTGCCGCCAGCTCCCCAGGCTGCCCGTCTGCAAGCCCTGCCCAGCCCTGCCCGGCCCGCCAGGGTGGCTGAGGGCCTGGAGCCGATGGAATCAGCGTGCCCTTCCCTTCTTTGTCTGCTGGTGCTTCCTTCCCTTCACAGCGTGCTTTCTTTTTTCTGGTTTATCAGGCCCTGGGGAAAGCCTGGGCCAGCCAGGCTCCCAGCCGAGCACCCTTGGGAGGCCGCCAGCTGGGAGCAGACATCCCCGTCTCAGTCTCCCGGCCGGCGGCTCAGCAGTCCCCTCCCTCCACCTGATCCCAGCAGCTCCAGCCTGGCCGCCAGGGCCCGGGGACCCAGGCCTGATCCTAGCATGGAGGTGGTGGGGGTCCCCAGTGTCCTGGGATCTGAAAGCTTCTCTTTCATAGGCTGGAAGCCTGAGGGGTCCTTTGGATACATTGACACCCACCCCCATCCTCAGTTTAGGAGGGAGAAAACCCAGGTCTACAGACAGGCAGTTCCTGGAGGAGCCGGACTCCGGCTCAGGGCTCCTTCTGAACCAGCCGCAGCTTCCTCTCCTCTTCTGCAACACAGTGGGCAAATCCAGGGGTCTGTGGTGTGAAAGTTCCAGCTATGTATTGCAGCCCCATCACTCACTAGCTGGGCAAGTTAACAAACATCTGTTCTTCAGTTTACAAATCTATATAGTAAAGATAATGGTGCCTGCCTCGCTGGCTGTTTTGAAGGCTAAAGGAGCCGATGTAGATGATTGCCCACCCCAGCATAGGCATTCTCAGTAGGTGTGATATTGCCCCCAAGGGAGCAAAACTTGGTTCAGAAGGGGAATTAGAAAAGGTCTTAGGCAGGGTGCAGTCACTTGTGCCTGTAATCCCAACACTTTGGGAGGCCAAGGGGACAGATCACGAGAATAGCCAGGACAAATGGCTGGGAAATGTGATACACCTGTACTACAGGCGGGACCGAAGCCGGGTGGGCAGGCTAGGTGTAGTCGCAGGCTCATCAGAGAAAAGGAACATATGAGGGGGGCTTTGATGGATGAGTAGGAGTTCTCAGAAAGAAAAGGGCAGAAGGAAGTGCCAGGTTAGGGGAAACAACCTGAGCAAAGGTACACAACTATGCCTGAGGCCTGAAATGAGATTGGAGCTCTGGCAAGGAGTGGGTGAGCAGGAGGCCATCACACCTAGGGCGTGACTTCACTGCGTATCTTGCTCATCATTTCTCTTTGGTCCTATTTCTCCTCTGTAATGTCCCTCCCTTCTCCCCTCTCCTCCCCTCCCCTTCTTCCCTTTTATCTTTTCTTTCTTTTTGGACTCCAGTGGCACAATTTAAGCTTACTGCAGCCTCCAGCCTCCGCCTCCTGGGTACAAGCGATTCTCCTGCCTCTGCCTCCCAAGTAGCTGGGACTACCGGTGTGCACCACCACACCCAGCTAATTTTTGTATTTTTAGTAGAGACAGGGTTTGACCATGTTGGTCAGGCTGGTCTTGAACTCCTGACCTCAGGTGATCAACCTGCCTCAGCCTCCCAAAGTGCTGGGATTCCAGGTGTGAGCCACCACTCCTGACCAAATGTCCTTTTGATTTGCAAGTCATGTGTGTTCTTTGTAGGAAGGTTGGGAAGCCTTGAGAAGCAAACAGAAGACCCAGTCTTCCACGTTGGAGGGAGTTTTTGCAGAGGTTTCTGTGCTTTGTGTCCTTTTCCTCCTATCTCTGATGAGCCAGCCCTTGCTTTCCAGGCTGCTCATAGCTCTGCTCACGGGAGACAGCCCTGCCCTGACTGTGGGGCAGGTGAGGGAGTGCCAAACTGGGAGAAAGCTGAGTCCTGTAGGGGCTTCTTCTCTGGCCTTAGCTCCTGTACCTGACCTGGCTCACTTTCAGGAGGTTCTTCCTCACATCTACCCTAAAGCTCTCTTGCTGAAGGACAAGCATATTATTTCTTCCTTTCTGTGTTACCTACAAGTAGCGGGTAGCCAAGAACTCTAAGTTTCTGCTTGTTTTTTGTTTGTTTGTTTTGAGATGGGGTTTCACTCTTGTTGCCCAGGCTGGAGTGCAATGGCGAGATCTTGGCTCCTGGGTTCAAGCGATTCTCCTGCCTCAGCCTCTTGAATAGCTGGGATTACAGGCATGCACCACCATGCCCAGCTAATTTTGTATTTTTGTAGAGATGGGGTTTCTCCATGTTGGTCAGGCTGGTCTCGAACTCCTGACCTCAGGCGATCTGCCCACCTCGGCCTCCCAAAGTGTTGGGATTACAGGTGTGAGCCACTATGCCCAGCCTTCCTGCGTGTTTGTTAGATAACTAACCAACCAAACAAAACAAACACACAAACAATTCCTCGCAGGCCCCTCAGGTAGAGCTAGGCTTTGCCTGGAACACCTGTCTTCAATTGCTCCCGAGTCGCAAGCCTTTAGACAGAGAAAACCTGGTGACTTACATTGTCTGTGACAAAGCTTTCAGAGCTCTTCTGCAAGAGCAATGCCAGCCACAGGTGCCTCTGCCCAGACCTCAGTCTCCCTCTCTGTTATATGAGGGGACTAGGTAAGTTGATCTCTTTGGCCTTTTCCAGTGCTCGCCCTGTGGTTTCAATGATCACACTGTCATACTTCCTTGCTTTGGCTCCTGCAGTGCCCTCTGCCAGGGGGACCCTGCCTATTGTTTCTGTCTGGCCCACTCCTCTTCACCTTTCAAGACCTATTTCAAAGGCCACTGCTTCTGGGAAATCTTCCTTGATCTTGTAGACTAGAAGAGGTCATGCCTTACTCTGGAATCTTACCCCATAGTGCTTGTATCTTGGCAGTGCACTGAGAAGTACGTCCTGGCCCACCCAGGGGCAACCTGAAATCAGGAGCTGTTTTGCTCAATACTGAATCCCAGCACTAGCACAATTAGAGGATGCGCTGTGAATTTGTGGAATGAATGAATGTATGAATGAATGAATGAGGGAGCCAACGGCTGGATGACCCTAAAGGTCAGTGGCTTGGGAGGCCTCCCTGACTAACCATGTCTCAGCATCTTGGTGAAATTGGCCAGTAGTTGGTATTTGATGCGGCTCAGCTGGGAGGGCTGGGTGAAGTGCATGTACCCATTTATTTGGTTTGGCTAGCCTGTTGCCATTCACAATGCAGCCTTAGTCTGGGGAAGCTCATGGGAGCCATGGGGAAGTGAGACAGGGAGGGCCCACAATAGTCTGAAAGTTCTGGCTGCCTGGGTCACCAGTCATTTAGGCCAGCCTCCTGGCCCTCTGACTCATCTCCGGCGGCCAGGGCACACAGATGATCCAGCCAGTGCCAGAGGTCACCAGGCCTGGCCAGCAGACAGAAATGACTCCTTAGAGCCACTGCTCCAGCCCTGGACCTAGAATACAGACAGGAAAACTGAGGCCTGGGGAAAGAAGGCCCCTGCCCCAGGACTTATCATCAATGTGTGGAATCATAAAAACTCAAAGGTTACTCTGGTCTAATTCTATGCATGATTCTTCTTTACATTTACCTTTTTTTTGTTGTTTTTAGATGAAATCTCGCTCTGTCACCCAGGCCAGAGTGCAGTTGTGCAATCTCAGCTCACTGTAACTTCTGCCTCCCAGGTTCAAGTGATCCTCCCACCTCAGCCTCTCTAGTAGCTAGGATTGTTGCATGTGAGACATGAGGCTAAGCACTCTGCTCTAGAACAGTGTTCATTTTATAAATGAGGAAGCTGGCTCAGAGAAGTTAAGTGACATGTTCAACATCACACAGCTGCTAAGTGGTACAACTAGGACTGAATTCAGTGCTCGGCAACATTTGTGCTCATGCTTCTGACTGCTTGGCAATGCTGCCTCTTCATTGCCAGACTGGACTTGTGGGTAAATTATATTCTTTGATTTTTTTTTATCAAAATTTCTGCATTTTCTAATTTTTCTTCAATGACTATGGAATACTTGTAAAATAAAATCAGCTACGGCCTTGGCGATATGGCGAGACCCCATCTCCACAGAAAATACAAAAATTAGCAAGGCGTGGTAGTACTTGCCTGTAGTCCCAGCTACTTGGGAGGCTGAGTCAGGAGGACTGCTTGAGCCCGGGAAGTCGAGGTTGAAGTGAGCCATGATCATGCCACTGCACTCCATGCTGCTGTACTCCAGAGTGAGACCCTGTCTCAAAAAATAAAATAAATAAAAAAGCTGGGCGCAGTGGCTCACACCTGTAACCTCAGCACTTTGGGAGGCTGAGGCTGGCGGATTGCCTGAAGTCGGGAGTTGGAGACCAGCCTGGCTAACATGGTGAAACCCCATTTCTACTAAAAATACAAAAATGGGCCAGGTGTGGTGGTACGTGCCTGTAATTCCAACTACTCGGGAGGCTGAGGCAAGAGAATCACTTGAACCTGGAAGGCAGAGGTTGCGGTGAGCTGAGATCGCACCACTGCACTCCAGCTTGGGCAACAAGAGTGAAACTCCATCTCAAAAAAAAAAAATCAGCTAACTGAAAACAGCAGTTGTGTATGAGTTTGTATGCATGTGTTTTAGCAATTTTTAAACTAGTAGTGATACATTTATGCAACCCTAAGTATCTCTAGGCATCTCTTTATACCCTCTCCCAAACCAGCTGTCTTCAAAACCAACCCCCTTCAAAAATTATTAAAGAGAGACCCCTCAGCCTTCCCTGCAACTTAACTGACTGCAAAGTCACTGGTACCTTTTGCAAACACAGACCCAACATGGTCAGAATGTTTCCACGCCCAGGTGCTGAGGCAGCAGGAAAAACATTGGCCTGGGAAACTGTGATCTGCGGTCTGGCCTGTAGCCTGCTCTGTAGCTCTGAGAAAGCCACTGCCCCTTTCTGGGCCTCAGTTTCTTCATCTGTCAATGAGTTAGAGCAGGAGAGCTCTGAGGACCCTTCCTGTCCTTGTGGTCCTGTTTGCTGAGTGTTCTGTAAGCCTCAGAGCCAAGGTAAGATCAAGGCACCTCAGCTATCTCACATCTCTATGGCAGTAGGAATTTCAAATAACTTTCCCCCTGCCAAGTAACCAGCAGGCCACCCGCTCTGGGGAATAGCCCTCTAGGCAATCCTGCCAATATATATTTGTAAACAGAGTTCATCGAGGTCTTGCTTTGTGCAAATACCCTCACGCGCTCTAGCCCTGACCTGCCCGCCAGGTGACAGGGTTTGGATGCTATATCTTGGGGGTTGACTTTGAAGGAGGCTAGCAAGAAGTCACTGGTCAGCGTGTGCATCTCTTCTTGGAGGATCTGTAGAGGACTGATGCTTATGGACTGGGGAGGACAATGCTTATGAGAAAGGAGTGGAGGTCTGAGACGGCACTTCCAGGGTAGAGGATGGGCAAAGGGCGGTGTTTTCCTGAGGCCTCCCAAAGCACTTCCATGTGGACCAGTCCAGTCGGCATGAAGAATCTGGGCCAATGGGGATGTCCTCATCTTAAGCAGGCTCCCCTGTGATCATCCTGCTGTTCCAGCCCGAGGCTGTGCTACTCTGTTTGTCCCTGATGTCTTGTTTCTGTGGCTGTGACTCCGTGGAACCAGGTCTGTTAGGCCAGACCTTTTCTCCACACTGGTCCTATGTAGAAAGGGCACAATCCCGGGTCCCCCATTCACCACCAACACCAAGTTGGAGAAAGGGAGCAAGTGGAGCCCGGAGTCCGGGAGGCTTCCTGGAGGAGGTGGTCTCTGAGCAGAGTCTGCAGATGACCAGACAGAAGAAACAAGAGACCAGGACTTGGTTCTCAGGATGATGGGGAACCAGAGAACCAGGCCAGAGAGGAGAACGGGAGACAGATTTGTGTTTTAGAAAAGCAGTGACTGTGGGGAGGGAGAGGAACTCATGAGCCTGAGATATATGAAGGCAGACTGGTGGGGTCCCGGTATGGGTGGGAGAGGCAGTGGGAGGGGTAAGGGATGCTCCTATGTTTCTGCCTCTGGAAAGGGGTGGGGGAATCTCAACATGTCTTTTTAGGGCAGGTTGCTTTCAAGGAGGCCAGGGAGAGCCAGGCGGGGTGTCCAGTGCACAGCTAGACGAAGGCATTTGATGTTTGTGAGTTAGGGGTGTCCAGGTGGTGGTTGCATCTGTGAGCAAGGGTGAGGCTGTCTTGAGACAGTGGGAAGAGGAAGCCTGAAGCTGGGGTGTCCCAATGTTAGAGGCAGGGTGATCCGAGGAGGAGGGGGACCTGGCGATCACGAGCCCTAGGACACACAAAGGCGGTTCAGAGAGGGAGCATGCCACAGGGCCCAACAGCACACAGGGTCATGTGAATTTGGCCACAGGGAGGCTACTGAGGGGTCCGAGAGCAGGTCAGTGGAGGGTGAGGCAGATGCCAGATGACCCACCAAGCCTGAGGTCCTGGCATCTCTCTCTGGGGGGCCCTGCCACAGCCTCCCAGCTGGTGTCCCTGCTTCTGTCCTTGCCCTCCAGTCCATTCACCACACAGTGACCAGAGGACCCTGAAAAACATAACTGGGTCATGGCCCTCCCTGTCTCTGACCCTCTCTTACCTCTTCGCCACCACCGTGACGTGGACCATTGAGGCCCATGCCTTCTGGTCTCTGCCCTTCTTCTTTCATGTCTTGGGCCCCTGCTTTGAACAAGGGGCCTGTTTTTTGCCCTCAGATCTCCTCTGGCTTCAACACCTCCACCCAGAAGACCTCCATGGCCCACACTCTCGCCTTACACCTGGGCCAACCCCTCCCTCCAGATCTGAGCAAGCAGGGTCTTCCAAGGGAAGCCTCCCCCAGCACCCGCTCCCTGCGTCCACATAGTTCCGGTTCTCTTGTTTTATACGTGCTGTGCTACATACAAAACACTCCTCACAGCCCTACATAAGTTTTTAATCGTGTGCCTTATCTGCCTTTCTCATTAGAATGTGAAGTATTGAGAAGGGCCGGGGCCAGCTCTGCTGTGTCCTCCAGAAACTGCAACCAGTCATGGCGCCTGGCACGGAGTGAGTGCCCAGTACATGGGAATGAATTAGTGTTAATGAATGAGAACGAGGGCACAGAGGGATTAAAGAGAGTATATACAGGGCAAATGTTGTCATTGAGACACCTGAGTGAGAAGCTAGAAAAGGACAGTGTGATTCTTGGAGGGGGCAGGGGGCTTCATCACCCGGTGCCAGCCTCTGTCAGGCTTCCTATTAAAAAGATAAAGATACTAATTGTTGGGCACACAGTGTGTGGTCAGTAGATGCTGGTAACAGGCCTGGACCTACTTCCGAGGTAATACGGTGCAGCCCAGGCTGGGCTGAGGGTGCGGTTTTATCCGCCATCAGGTCAGGGGGTGGATCTCCCTGACCCCCAGCAGGACCAGCTCAGGGCTGGGCTCTCAGACAGCCCAGCAGAGCCGGGGGGCTGCGGGGTCGTAGGACCTTGGCTTCAGGCCACTCCATTCCTAAGTTCCCAGGGACCCCTGCCCTCCGCGAACTGGAGAACCAGGGGTGGGACGAAGAAGGGGGTGCCCGGCGTCCCTGGCCTGAGTAGGGCACTGGAGGGTCGACTCCCGCCCCCAGCCTCTGTCCGAGGCGGGGCAGGGCCCTAACAGGGTGATTCGGGGAGGGGATCTCGTGCACCCCACCGGCTCAGAGTGGGGCGCATCGCCCCCACCCTCTCCCGCTGCCCACCCCTCCCGCGCCGCCGGATGTTTGAGTTTGGTTTTTGTGATCGAGCAGGGCTGGGAGGGGCCGCCCGGGAGCCGCCGCCTTATCGGGCTGTCTCCGCGCTGTCTCCCGCCGCCCCGGCCTCCCAGGCTGGCGGCCTCTCCCCCCACCCGGCTCCCGTCCCGGCTCCGCGCTGGCGGGCCGGTCCCTCTGGGCTCCTGGAGGGCAAAGCTGGGGGTGGTGGGGTCCTGCAGAGCTGCGGGGGGTGGGGGGATGGGGGGGTGAGCCCGCTCGCAGCGCCTGGGGCCTGGGGAGTGGGTGGGAGGGTGGGGCTGGTGTCGTGAAGGCGCCCGGAGGGCAGGAGACCCTAACCACTCCCTCGGCAGTGAATGTGGGAGGAACCGGAGGGCTTTTTTTTGGAGATTGCCCCATATCATTTTTATTATTATTTGTTTATTTTTTATTTTTTGAGAGACTGGTCTCACTATGTTGCCCAGGCTGGTCTGGATCTCCTGAGCTCAAGCGATCCTCCTGCCTCTGCCTTCCTAAGTGTTGGGATTCCAGGCGTGAGCTACCGTGCGTGAGCTACCGTGCCTGGCCCCCATCCCCATTTTATGGAATAATATTTAGATATTTAGAGCTCAAAAAAGGACAACAACCAGCTAAAGGCACCAGCAGGCGCCATCAAGATCCTCCCCAGCCCCAGCCTGGCAAGGCTTTCCTTTCCCGGGAACCACTGCCCGTGGCAAAGAGGCAAGGTCTGCTGAATCCCGGAACGTGCCAACCTCCAGTGAGGCCTGTGGGGGCCCAGGCCCCATCACAGCAAAAAACGATTGGGTTCCTCTGGTACCATCTGGGGATGGAGACGCTGCGTCCCCACTCCTGGCGGGTCTCTGTGCTCAGCCACAGTGGCCTCCTTTCGCTCTGGCTGCTCCCTCGGCCTAGAATACTCTCTTCATCTCAGTTTACAGGAATCCTCTCTTTTCAGGGCACCACCCAAGACTACCTTCAGCTCCTAGGGGCTGGAGGACTAGAACCTCACCTATGAAAAAGAGCAAACACTACCACAGGACAATCAGTGAGGGTTCTGAAGCTTGAGCCCCGCTTCTTGAAGTGGGAGCTGGTGACGGTAGACCTCTCTGCCTCCGTCTGCAGCAGGCCCTCTGAAGCAGCCCAGGACGGTGCAGGTGAAGAACCTGAGATGGGAGGAAGTGGTGTAACCTGGCATCCAGGGTCTAAGGGAGGTCAGCCCTGCAGGGCCCATACCCAAGGGTGAATCTGAGGCCAGGTTTCCTGAGCCACAGCAGTCCCTACAGCGGTGCCCAGTGGCTGCGTATGGAGGGGGCGGGATGCTGAGCTGAGAGGGTAGGATTGGAGCAGGCATTGTGGAGTCCTGAGGGAGGAGGGAAGTCAGGGACCACCCAGGAGGGAACCTTTGAGCTGGCCTGGAGTGGTTAAAAAGAAGGTAGGAACAGAGGGCAGAGAGTCTGCACAGGCCAAGGTCTGGGGCCCATGAGAGGAACTTGGGGGCAGGGCAGTAGAAAGATGGAGGGTGGCCGGTGTAGTGGAGATGAATTTGAGGCCTACTTGGGGAGACTCTTTTTTTTTTTTTTTTTTTTTGAGATGGAGTCTCGCTCTGTCACCCAGGCTGGAGTGCAGTGGTGTGATCTCGGCTCATTGCAACCTCTGCTGCCCGGGTTCCAGTGATTCTCCTGCCTCAGCCTCCCGAGTAGCTGGGATTACAGGTGCCTGCCACTACGCCCGGCTAACTTTTGTAGTTTTTAGTAGAGATGGGGTTTCACCATTTTGGCCAGGCTGGTCTTGAACTCCTGACCTCGCGATGTACCCACTTCAGCCTCCCAAAGTGCTGGGATCACAGGCACGAGCCGCCACACCCGGCCAGGGAGCCTCTTTTTTTTTTTTTTTTTGAGACGGAGTTTCGCTCGTTACCCAGGCTGGAGTGCAATGGCGCGATCTCGGCTCACCGCAACCTCCGCCTCCTGGGTTCAGGCAATTCTCCTGCCTTAGCTTCCTGAGTAGCTGGGATTACAGGCACACGCCACCATGCCCAGCTAATTTTTTGTATTAGTAGAGACGGGGTTTCACCATGTTGACCAGGATGGTCTCGATCTCTTGACCTCGTGATCCACCCGCCTCAGCCTCCCAAAGTGCTGGGATTACAGGCTTGAGCCACCACGCCCAGCCCAGGGAGCCTCTTATATACCAAGGCAACAGAGGAACCTGTTTCACGTTACTCAGCTGACTCCCAGATTCATGAAATGGTAAAGAATAGGTGTTATGCCCATTTTATAGTCAAGCAAACTGTGACCCAGGGAAATGACTTGGCCACGACTACGTGAGTAACTAGGAGAACTGGAATTTGAGCCCCGATCATCCTGTCACAAGGGCCCAGGCTGCTGCCTCCCTGCCACTGCTTCCGGGGAGAGGCCTGGGGAGAGGCCTTTGGTTCATTTACTGCAACCTCCTCCACTCTGTTTCTGTGGATGGGGACACAGAGGGCCCGAGAAGAGCCAGGCTTGACCCCGCTGTCCTTTTTCCTAATGTGACACCACCTGACATCCTCCCAGGGTTCCCAGGCCAGGAGCTGGTTAAAAACACAGATTTCCCTCCCCTCTGTGCAGATCTGCCATCCCACTTAGTGGGTCCCAGGTGGGGCCTGGGAATCTGTATTTTTGGCAAGCTTCATGGTGGTTCTGGGTCTGCTGCTTGTCCTCAGGCGTTTGAGGCCCGTAAACTTTTCCCTCCAGCCTCTCACTGAGCCCGTTCTCCACTGGCTTCCTCCCTTCCCCCTCAGCTTACCCCCCAAGGACACACATTTCCCCCATTCCCCTCTACTTGTGTGCACCCCAGGCCCTTTCTCTTCAGGCTCCCCCTCTCTCAGAAAAGTGAAAACACATGGTTTCCTAGGCAACCACATCCCTCCTCCTAGCTTGCCCTGAGACCTCCCAGCGTCTCTCCCCCGTTCAGAGGAATATTTCAAATACCAGCCTTGCCAGCCTCACTGTCAGCTGGGGCTGACAAAGGCTGAGATCCCGCAAACTCTTCTCTCTGCAGGACGATGGCCCTGTTCTCCTCCAACCTAGAGTCCTAGGATCTCAGGAAGAAGTTCCAGGCCATCACCTTGGTTACCGCTGAGGCCTACTCTGCTCACTATCTCTCAGCAGAGAGGCCTGGTGCTGTTTGGCCTTAGAGATTTGTTTGGATGGGGACACAAGAGCCCAGAGAGAGAAGGGACTCACCCAGGTCACACAGCAAAACTGTGTCCTGACCGAGGGACTCCAGGGAACAGAACGGAGAATCAGCTGAGCACTGACTACCTGCCAGGCACCGTGCTGAATGCTCTGGAAACATAACTTGTTATCCCTCCTCACAACCCCGTTAGGTCAGTTTTTATTCTTGTTGTATCGTTGGGAAAACCAAGGCTCAGAGAGGTGAAGTGCCTTGCCCTGGGCCACCCAACGAGTGAATGGCAGAGCCAAGTTTCAGAGTTGAGTTTGTCTTCCCACCAAGGCCACAGTCTTTCCACTAGCCCCTGCTGTTCCCAAGGCTGGGCAGAGGTTGGGGGAATTACGGGACTCTGTGGATTCTTTCCTGCCTATTATTTTCACATTTCCTCATTAGGAGATTTTGGCTAAAGTTCTTTGGGGGCCGGGCTCCAGATGAGTTCCTCTCTCCTGCGGCCTCTCCCCTTCTCCCTGGTCAGTATTTCCCATCCCAAGACATCTTTAACCAGATGGGTAAGGTTAGACAGTTGCCATTTTTTTCTTTTTTGAGACGGAGTTTCACTCTTGTTTCCCAGGCTGGAGTGCAATGGCGTAATCTCGGCTCACTGCAACCTCTGCTTCCTGCATTCAAATGATTCTCCTGCCTCAGCCTCCCAAGTAGCTGGGATTATAGGCGCCTACCACCACATCCACCTAATTTTTGTATTTTTAGTAGAGCTGGGATTTTGCCACATTGGCCAGGCTGATCTTGAACTCCTGACTTCAGATGATCCATCCACCTTGGTCTCACAAAGTGCTGGGATTACAGGTGTGAGCCACAGTGCCTGGCTGAGAGCTGCCATTTTTGCAAGTCACAGCATCTCTCTGGGCCTCAGTTTCCCCCACTGGTAATGTGAGGAAGGTTGGAATATAAGACTTTGAAGATCCATCCTAGCTCGTTCTGGAATTTTCACATCAAGTGTATATGTGTGATTGTGTGAATGTGTGTGACTGCATGTGAAATTGTAGAGGAGGGGTGTGTGTGTGTGTGTGTGTGTGATTACTGAGCGACCGTAATTAGAGGTGTGTGATTGTATGTGGGGAATGGTGAGTGTGTGGGTGTAATTACATGTGTGAGGGGGTGTGTGTTTGTGTGTGTGTATTATGTGTGGATGACAGGCTATGTAGGTGTGAATGCTTGGGAAAGCAGGTGTGATTGTGTGACCATATATGTGTATGAAGAAGGGTGAGTGTGTGAATGTCTATATGTGTGTGTTGGGGGTGAGCGTGAGTGTATGTACATGTGTGTGGGTGATTGTGGTATGTGGATCTGTGTGCGAATCGGGCTATCTAGGAGGAGTAGATTATTGTGTATAATTACATGTGTGCGTGTGTGAATGTGTGTGACTGTGTGTGTGTGTGTTATATGTGCTGGAGGGCAATGAAGCCTCATCTCAGCCTGCTTGATTCAGGACCTGGATGGGCACCGACTCTTCCTCCCTGACCCACTCATGGGTGTGCCTGGGCTGGGGCAGAGAAGGGGACCTGTGGGCACCCAGGATGCCAGCAGGCCAGCAGAGTGTGCTCCTTCTGGAAATTAGCTCCAGATGCAGCAGCCCCGTTGCATCTCCCTGACAGGGAGCCTGGAGGATGCTGGAAATGTGTAGGTCTCTTGGGGGGAAAAAAATTAAAGGAGGAGGAAAAAAAAAACCAAAAGGCAAATCTTTATTGAAACATTTTGTGATATGCACACCAAGTAATTGATTTCCTTATTAATAGCAGATTTTTCTCCCTGCCTCTTCTCTTGCCTGAACTTATAAAAGCAGAAGAGGTGGGAAACCAGTTCAGTACAGACCCTGGACCAAGTCCTGTCCCCCTGCTTACTAGGGCAGGGTTAGCAAGGGTGCAACGTTTGTGTTTTCAGGTCTAACTATAGATAAAAGGGCAATGACCACCTGGGGGACCAGGTTTCAAAAGCCTGGGGAAATCTCCCTGTCCATCCCTCGATTTCCTCTTCTTCACCACTAGCTGCTGTGAAATCTGACCATTAGTGAGTCATTCCATTTTCTTTCTTTCTTCCCTCCTTCTTTTTCCCCTCCTCTTCCCTCCCCTCCTCTCTTTTTTGAGACAGGGTTTCACTCTGTTGCTCAGGCTGAAGTATAGTGGTATGATCATGGCTCACTGCAACTTCCACCTCCCCACCTCAGGCGATCCTCCCGCCTCAGCCTTTCGAGAAGCTGGGACTACAGGTGTGCACCATCATGCCTGGCTAATTTTTATATTTTTTGTAGAGATGGGGTTTGGCCATGTTGGCCAGGCTTGTCTCGAACTCCTGGGTCCAAGTAATCCACCTGCCTTGGCCTCCCAAAGTGTTGGGATTACAGGCATGAACCACCATGCTTGGCCATTCCATTTACTTTGGGCTATCCTTCACATCAAAATGCACATGTGGGCAGCTCCCTAAGCACCTCTTAGTGGTTTATACAGAGCTCGTGCAGGGGACTCTGAGAGCCTCCTTCCCGCCTGTAAAATGGAGGGTTTTGTTGTCAATGTCACAGGGTGGCTGTGGAGACTAATTGAGATCATCTGTGTGACTCCCAAAGCCCATTATAAATGTAGGTGTTCCCATTACGTGACAGTGACCCTCTCACGTGCGGCACAACCATCAGTGGCACAATTGAAGGCCTGGGAGTTCTCAAGGAGAATAGGCCTGGCACTGAGCAGAGCAAGCAGGGCATGCTTCAGGAGAGATGGTTAAGGTCCCTCTAAGGACACGGTTCCCCTCCAACTACAAAGCCAAAGCTTCTTCTCAGTCTGGGCCCATGGCAGGTGGTGGCTCACTCTTAGGGTTCGTGGAACGGAAAGGGAAGACACTTTACCCAAACATGCCAACAGATGCATTAGGCATGTTGTTATCCCCATTGTCGGAGGAGGAAACTGAGCCACGAGGGGGTGTACAAGCATACCAAAGAATACCCAGCTATGAAAGGGGAAGAAGGGATTTGAACCTATATGCCTTTTATTTGTTTTGAGATGGAGTTTCACTCTTGTCATCCAGGCTGGAGTACAATGGTGCCATCTTGGCTTACTGCAACCTCCACCTCCTGTGTTCAAGTGGTTCTCCTGCCTTAGCCTCCCTAGAGTAGATGGAATTACAGGCACCTGCCACCACACCTGGCTAATTTTTTTTTTTTTTTTTGCATTTTTAGTAGAGATGGGGTTTTACTATGTTGGCCAGGCTGGTCTCCAACTCCTGACCTTGTGATCCAGTATGCTTTTTATTTGTGTAAAAACAAGGGCAGCCCCTTCTGTGTCGATGTACTTACCTACCTGTGTGACTATCTGATCCAGTGCTCCCTTCCTTCTCCAGTGCCCTGGCTGCCTGACTCCTTCCCCAGGCCCCAGTCCTCCCCACATCCAGAAATCATAAAGGCACAACAGGGGCATCCAGGATCCTGCCATGATGGTGCATGAAGGCCTAGGCCGGGAGCCTGAGGCAGGGCTGGAGTCTCTTGCTCTGATCTTGTGACCGCCTTCTCACATGGGGTAGGGGGGGCAGCGGCTGGGAGCCGGAGTCCAGGCTGGGCAGGCAGGCCTGCTGTTTGACACGTCCCCTTCCATTCCACGCAGACTTCCTGGGAATGACCAGAGGCCTCTATGCAGTTCCTGTTCCCAGCGGCTCACAGTCGCCAGGCCCAGGGAGACAAAACGTCCCTGAATGCGGTGGGGCAGGGAACAATATGGGGCGGGCGGAGGAGGGCCACAGGAAGTGTGTTAGGGACAGCCGGAGAGCTGGCATGGGGCTGGGGGTGACTCAGGGACTTGTGACTTGATAAGGTCCGATGACTCCGAAGGAAAACAGCCGGAGTCCAGGGGGGCGCCAAAATGGGGAACAGGATGGGATTTCCGGCGGCTGTGCAGACATGAGTTCTTGAGTCCCCACAGGTCTCCCTGCAGCAGAGGACCTTAAACAATATCCAACCAATCACATTATAGTCACTGGCTCTCTCAGGTAGGGATGATGATCCTGACCTCACTGGCACCAGGATTCATACCAGGCCAGTCTGCCTCCAGGGCAGCTGGGTTTCCTGGCACACAGTCCTGACCCTTGTGGCACCCCCAAAATCAGACACTCCTGTATTTGAGCCCAAGGCCTCTTATTAGGTCTTCACATCCTTGCTTGCAAAGCCAGAGCCCCCATCATACCCCACCAAAAGACTCCCAGCGAACAGGGCCATTTTGCCATTAGAATTTAGAGTTTAAGAAAATGTTTGAAACTGGGGAAAAGAAGACCTCTTAGTTCCCAAATATAATAAGAAAACTGCAAGTTAAATTAATAATCACAGTAAAAATCACATTCACTATGGATCTGTGAGTTTAATATGCCTGATATGGGCCAGGTGTGGTGACTCACGCCTATAATCCCAGCACTTTGGGAGCCTGAGGCAGGTGGATCATGACATCAGGAGATCGAGAACATCCTGGCCAACACCATGAAACCGTCTCTACTAAAAATACAAAAAGTTAACTGGGCGTGGTGGCATGTGCCTGTCGTCCCAGCTACTCGGGAGGCTGAGGCAGGAGAATTGCTTGAACCCAGTAGGTGGAGGTTGCAGTGAACCTAGATCGCACTACTGCACTCCAGCCTGGGCGACAGACCAAGACTTTGTCTCAAAAAAAAAAAATGTGCCTGATACAGAGTGGGGATTCCAAAATTTAAGAATGCCGGGGTGGAGGAAAGGGTCCAAACAGCCCTGCCCATGCCTGGCCCTGCCACCGATGTGTTAGCACCTGCAGTGGAGTGCTAGGATTGGGAGGCTCTTCCGGCTATTACCCAATCAACTCACTTCTCAGAGCCTCAGTTTCTTTATTAGTCAAATGGAACCATAACTAGCTAATACTGGGTTAATGGGAGGGTTAAATCCGATAATGTGTGCAGGGAGCCAGGCCGCAGAGTCGGAGCTCAGCTATTGTTCTCACCTCCTAAGGCGGCCCTGCCCAATTTGAGGAAGTCCTTTTTGGCTGGAAGTGTCTTAGTATGAAAGAATGTTGGAGAGAGAAGGCCATTAGAAAGAAAGCCGAGCCAGCCTCTCACATGGGAGGGTGACTTCAGAAACTCAGGAGGCCCCAGGCCTTCAGCTCTGTCCCCACTGCCATTCTCTGCCTACGCTCTGCGCTTCCAGCTTCACCTTTCCAGACTCAGGCTTTGATTGAGTGCATGGCCCGTCCCACCCCCACCCCCACAACCCCAGAGTGCTGGCAGCAGAGTCCAGGTGAGGCTTATTTCTATATTTCCTTTTTTTCATTAAAAAAACAAAAACAAAACTGCTCCATTGAGGTGTCGTTGGCATACAGTAAACTCCACATACTTAAAGTGCACAATGTGATAAGTTCTGACATATGTTTACACTCATGCAACCATCACCATAATCAAGAAAATGATCATGCCCATCACTGCCAAAAGTCTCCTCGTGCCACTGTATAATCCTTGACTCCCTTTCTGCAAACTCACCCCAACTCCAACCCAGTCCCCAGGTGACCACTGATCTATGTTATATTACTATATGTTAGTTGGTTGTTTTGTATTTATTTAATTTTTTGAGACAGGGTCTCTCTGTGGCCAGGCTGGAGTGCAGTGGCACAATCACAGCTCACTGCAGCCTCCACCTCCCAGGCTCCAGCAATCTTCCCATGTCAGCCTCCCGAGTCGCTGGAGCTCCTGGTGATTTTGTGTGTGAGTGCTTGCGTGCATGCATGTGTGTGTGTGTGTGTGTGTGTGTGTGTGTTTTGTGGAGACAGTGTTTCACGGTGTTGCCTGGTCCCAAACTCCTGGGCTTAAGTAATCCACCTGCCTTGGCCTCTCAAAATGTTGGGATTACAGGCATGAGCCATTACGTCTGGCCTGTGTACAAGTCTCTATGAACATAAACTTTCATTTCTCCTGGATAAATCCCTAGGAATTGAAGACTGGATCATAGTGTAGGTTTAACTTTCCAAAAAACTTGCTATTTTCCAACATGGTTGTACCATTTTCATTCCAACTAGTAGTGTAATAGAGTCCCATTTGCTCCACAGCCTCACCAGCACTTGGTATGATCAGTCCTTCTGGTTTTAGGCATTCTAATAGGTATATAGTGGTATCTCATTGTGGTTTTCATTTACATTTACCTAATGATTCATGACATTGAGCATCTTTGCATTTGCTTACCTGGTACATGCATATCTTCTTTGGTGAAGTGTCCGTTCAAATTTTTTGCCTTTAAAAATAATTGGGGCCAGGCCCAGGGGCTCACACCTGTAATCCTGGCACTTTGCGAGGCCAAGAAGGATGGATCACCTGAGGTCAGGAGTTCAAGACCAGCCTGGCCAACTTGGTGAAACACTGTCTCTATTAAAAATACAAAAATTAGCCAGGCGTGGTGGCAGGTGCCTGTAATCCCAGCTACTTGGGAGGCTGAAGCAGGAGAATCACTTGAACAGGGAGTCAGAGGTTGTAGTGAGCCGAGATCACACCACTGCAGTCCAGCCTGGGTGACAGAGCAAGACTCCATCTCAAAAAAAAAAAAAAAGTTGTTTGGATATTTTTAATTTTTAATTTTATCTTATTTTTATTTTTTTGTAGAGATGGTCTCCTTATGTTGCCCAGGCTGAACCCCAACTCCTAGGCTCAAGCAGCCCTCCCACCTTGGCCTCCCAAAGTGCTGAGATCACAGGTATGAGCCACTGTGCCCAGCCTTATTTGTTTCTTATTATTGAGTTTTGAGAGTTCTTTACATGTTCTGGGTATAAGTTATAAAATATCTGATTTGCCAGCATTTTCTCCCAGTCTGTGGCTTGTCTTTTTATTTTCTTAACTATGTCTTTCAAAGAGCAGAAGTTCTACATTGATAAAAATCCAACTTATTTGTTTTCTTGTATTGACTATGCTTTTGTTGTGTATCTAAGAAATCTTTGCCTAATCTGAAGTTGCAAAGATGTTCTCTTATTTTTTCTTCTAAATTTTATGGTATTAGGTTTTACATTTAGGTCACTTATCTATTTTGAGTTAGATTTTATATATGGTACAATGTACTTCAGTTGTCTTTTTTTTTTTTTGCATATGGATATCCAATTATTCAGCACCACCCCACTGCCCTCCTTTTTTGTGGGACAGGGTTTTGCTCTGCTGCCCAGGCTGGAGTGCAGCGGTACTATCACAGCTCAGTCCAGCTTCCAACTCCTGGGCTCAAGTGAAGGGACAGTGAATCCAGGCAGGGCCCAGCAGTTGCCTTGAGTTGAGGAGATGGAGCTGGGAGTCCAAGGAAGTCAAGGAAGTCTGGCTTCCCAATAGCTGGGACCACAGGTGCACACGACCATACCTGGATAATTTTCTCCTCCTTCTCTTTCTTCTTCAGTTTTTATATTAAGAGAGAGTCTGACTATGTTGCCTAGGCTGGTCTCAAACTTGGGCTCAAATGATCCTCCTGCCTTGGCCTCGAGAAGTGCTGGAATTACAGGTATGAGCCACCATGCCTGGCCAACACTATTTATTGAAAAGATTATCCTGGCTGGGCGAGGTGGCTCATGCATGTAATCCCAACACATTGGGAGGCCGAGGTGGGTGGGTCACCTGAGGTCGGGAGTTTGAGATCAGCTTGACCAACCTGGAGAAACCCAGTCTCTACTAAAAATACAAAATTAGCTAGGCGTGGTGGCACATGCCTGTAATCTCAGCTATGAAAGAGGCTGAGGAAGGAGAATCGCTTGAACCTGGGAGGCAGAGGTTGCAGTGAACCGAGATTGCGCCATTGCACTCCAGCCTGGGCAACAAGACCAAGACTCGGTCTAAAAAAAAAAAAAAAATGCAGAAAAGACTATCCTTTTCCCCATTGAATTATCTTGGAAACTTTGTCAAAAATCAATTGGCCATTAATGCGTAGATCAATTTCTGGACTCTATACTGCTTCATTGATCTACTTGTCTATCTTGAAGGCAATGCCACACTGTTTAGAGTATTGTAGCTTTATAATAAGTCAAACTTGTTTTGGCTATTTTAGACTTTGCATTTCCTTATGGATTATATAATTAGTTTGTCAATTTTAAGGAAAAAATGCCTGCTGAGATTTTGATTGGGATTGCATTGAATCTATGTGTCAATTTGAAAAGAATTGACATTTTAGTAACACTGAGTCTTCTGATACGTGAAGACGGTATATCTCTTCATTTATTTATTTATGATTTATTTACATCGGCTTTCATTTTCTATTCAGATAGTTTTTAAGATTTTACTGTACAGGCCTTGCACATCTTTTGTCAGATTTATCTGTATTTAACATTTTTAATGTTACCGTAAATAGTACTGTTTTTGTTATACATTTAGGTTTCTGATTATTGACAGTTTCGGGTAACAGGAACTGGATTTACCCTGCCACCTGAAACAATTGAAAAAACAGACAAGGGTCAGGCGAGATAGCTCCTGCCTGTCATCCTAGCACTTTGGGAGGGCAAGGCAGGTGGGTTATGAGGTCAGGAGTTTGAGACCTGCCTGACCAATGTGGTGAAACCCAGTCTCTACTAAAAATACAAAAATTAGCTGAGCATGGTGGCACTTGCCTGTAATCCCAGCTACTTAGGAGGCTGAGGCAGGAGAATCACTTCAACCTGTGAGGTGGAGGTTGCAGTGAGCCGAGATCATACCACTGCACTGCAGCTTGGGTGACAGAGTGAGACTCCATCTCAATAAAAATAAAATAAAATAAAATAAAATAAAACGGACAAAATATAAGCAACAAGGACTCTAAAAAAAAACACTGAATTCAGGCAATGGAGGATAGTGATACCTGAATGATAGAAAGAAGATGAGATGAGCTGCCATTACCCTAGCTTACTGCCTGGAGAGCATTTACAGGCTACAGCAAAGGGACAGTGAACCCAGGCAGAGCCCAGCAGTGGCCTTGAGTCAGGGAGATGGAGCTGGGAGTCCAAGGAAGTCAAGGTGGCTAGGATTCACAGGGAAGGGTACTGGAGAGGAGAGATGGGGAGAACGATACAAGGAGAGAAAGTCAGAGTCTCTTCTAGTATTCAGATGAGTAATGACCAGCAAACACGTGTGAGAAAACTACTTGAGGCCAGAAAGAATCCTAAAAGATTAGAGGGAGCGGTGCTTGGAGCTCTCATAGGACTCAGAATAGTGCCTGTTCCCAACAGCCAGAATGTAAAATATCATAACCCATGGGACATCAGTTAGGGTCCTACAAAATGTCTCATCACAGCAGTAGGGAGACAACCCTAGACTAAATCCTACTCTTGTCCTGCCTAATAAAGCTTCGAATCAACACCTAAAAGGATCAAACTCTTTCCAATAATTTTAGGAATACAAAAGAATGTTGCTTAACAAGATAATATCCATAATGCCTAGAGTCTAATCAAAATTACCAGGCATTCAAAGGAGAAGGAAAATAAAGCACACAATGAAAAGAGGGTCTTTAACGCACGGTGAAGAAAAGGCATTAAAACGGCTTTTATAACTGGATTCCATAAGTTCAAGAAGCTGAAGGAAAGACTGAACATGTTAAAGTGGAGATATAGAAAACATTAAAAAATCCAAAGGAAACCTCTAGAGATGAAAACCACAGTATCTGAGATTAAAATACACTGAATAAATGACGGATTCAACATTACAGAAGAAAAGAATAGTGAACCTGAAAACAGTAAAATAAACTATCCAAAAAGAAAAACAGCAAGAAAGGCTGGGCGCGGTGGCTCACACCTGTAACCCCAGCACTTTGGGAGGCAGTGGCGGGCAGATCACCTGAGGTCAGGAGTAGGAGTTTGAGACCAGCCTGGCCAACATGGTGAAACGCCGTTTCTACTAAAAATACAAAAAATTAGCCAGGCGTGGTAGTGCACGCCTATAATCCCAGCTGCTTGGGAGACTGAGGCAGGAGAATCACTGAACCCGGGAGGCAGAGGTTGCACTGAGCCAAGATCATGCCATTGCACTCCAGCTTGGGCAAAAAGAGCGAAATTCCCTCTCAAAAAAAAAAAAAGAAAAAGAAAAAGAATTAAGAAAAATGAACAAAGCACCAGTGGACTGTGGGACAACTTTATCAGGCCAAATGTATGTGTAATTGGAATCCTTGCAGAAAATGAGAAAAACGGTGGAACCAACAAAATATTTCAAGTAATATGACTGAAAAATTTTCAAATTTGACAAAAACTAGAAACCCACAGATCCAATAAGTTCAACAAATTCCAGCTATAGAAATAGAAAACTCCAGCCTGGGCAACATGGTGAAACCCCATCTCTACCAAAAATAAAACTCACACATACACACACAAAAACCACCAAATGAACTGGATGTGGTGATGCATGCCTGTGGCCCCAGCTACTCGGGGTGGGGGGCTGAGGTGGAAGGATCACGTGAGCCTGGGAGGTGGACTGCAGTGAGCTAAGATTGAGCCACTGTGCTTACCACTGCACTCCAGCCTAGACAACAGAGTGAGACCCCATCTCAAAAAAAAAAAAAAGAAAGAAATAGAAAACTATCCCACATCACATAATAACAAATTGCTTGAAACCAATGATTAACCAAAAAATTTAGAAGCAGCCAGGCGGTGGGGGCATACATTCCATACAGAGAAACAAAGCTAAAGATGACAGCACATTTCTCATCATAACCAATGCAAGAGATAACTTTTTTAAAGTATCAAAAAAACAAGACTAGAATTCTCTATTCAGTGAAAACATCTTTTAAAAGTAAAGGGGAAATAGACTTTCCCTGACATACTATTGTGGAATGCTTAATAGCAATAGCATAAAGGCTGGGAAGGCACAATGTAACTATGATAAGATACTTGCATACCATGTGAAATCGTATAGTATCGATTGAAGGTGGACTGCGATAAACTAAAGAGGCCTAATAAAGAAACAACAAACTAAAACAACACAAAAAGGAGTTAAATAAGCCAGCAAAGGAAATAAAAGAGTCATAAAAAACTATTCAGTTAATAACCCAACCATATCAATAATCACATTAAATGTGATTAAATGTGAACATTCTGATTAAAAATCAGAGATTTGCAGACTGGGTAAAAAAGTAATAACTATATGCTGCCTGCAAGAAATTTAAATATCAAGAAAAAATAGGTTATAAGTAAAAATATAGAAAAATATACACTATACTAATACTAATCAAAAGAAAGCTGAAGTAACTATGTTAATAGTGGAAAAAGTAGATATCAGAGCAAAATGTATTGCCAAGAATAAGCAAGGTCATTTCATAATGATAAGGAAGTCAACTTATCAAGGTGATTTAACAAGATGTGTATGTACTTACTGACCACCCTTCAAAGTACATGGAGCAAAAAGTAATAGTACTGCAAGAAGAAATGCACAAACGCCCAACTGTAGATTCAACGTTCCTCTCTCAATAATTCATAGAACAAGTAGACAGAAAATCAGTAATGATATAGAAGATTTCAACAGCACTACCAACCAACTTGACCTGATTGACATTTCTAGAACATTACATCCATTAACTGCAGAGCGTACATCTTCAAGTGCATACAGAACATTTATTAAGAAAGACTACACTTCAGGACATTAAACAAGTCTCACTGAATTTAAAATAATTCAAATTATGCCAAGTATGTTCTCTGATCTCAATGGAAGTAATTAGAAATCAACAACAAAGATCTCTGGAAAATCCCCTAATATGTGGAAACTAAGTAACATACTTCTAAGTAAACTATGGGTCAAAGGAGAAATCACAGGCAAATTAGAAAGTATTTTGAAATGAATGTAAAAGAAAACGCAATATACCCAAATGTGTAAAATCTCACTAGAGTAGTATTTAGAGAAAAAATGATAGCACCAAAATGCCTACGTTAAAAAGATAAAGGCCTTCGCTCTGTCACCTCAGAGTCTGCCCTGAGGAGCTAGAAGAGAAGACCAAATGAAACACAAAGTAAGTAGAAGAAAAATAATAAACAGAGCAAACCTCAATAAAATAAAAAACGGAGAAATAATACTGGGAATGAGATGTCACTACAAATTCTACATGGATTAAAAGGATAATAAGGGACTGTTGTGTACAAAATATACCAACAGATTTGACAACTTAGATGACATGGACAAATTCTTTGAAAGACACAAACTTCCAAAACTCACTCAGGAAGAAACAGATAACCGGAATAGCCCAATATCTATTAAAGACATTGAATTTGTAGTGAAAACCTTTTCCGCAAAGAAGATTCTAGGCTCAGACAGCCTCACTGAAGAATTCTACCAGACATTTAAGGAAGAAAGCATATCATTTATATACAAAATCTTCTAGAAAATTGAAAAGGAGGGAATAATTCCTAACCCATTCTATTAGGCCAGCATTACTCTCATACCAAAACCAGACACATATATCACAAGAAAAGAAAACAACGGACCAATATCCTTCATGAATATAGATGCAAACATTTATAACAAAATTTTAGCAAATTGAATTCAATATTATATGAAGAGGATAATGCATTATAGCAAGTGGGGTTTATCCCAGGAATGCAAAGTTGGTATAAAAAAAATCGATCAATGTAATTTACTGTAGTAACAGACTAAAAATGAAAAATCATATAACCATGTTAGTAAGTGCAGGAAAAGCATTTGACAAATACGACTTTCTTTTTTTTTTTTTTTTTTTTTTTTTTTTGAGACGGAGTTTCGCTCTTGTTACCCAGGCTGGAGTGCAATGGCGCGATCTCGGCTCACTGCAACCTCCGCCTCCTGGGTTCAGGCAATTCTCCTGCCTCAGCCTCCTGAGTAGCTGGGATTACAGGCACGCACCACTATGCCCAGCTAATTTTTTGTATATTTAGTAGAGACGGGGTTTCACCATGTTGACCAGGATGGTCTCGATCTCTTGACCTCGTGATCCACCCGCCTCGGCCTCCCAAAGTGCTGGGATTACAGGCTTGAGCCACCGCGCCCGGCTTGACAAATACGACTTTCATTCCTAATAAATTAGGAGTAGAAGGGGACTTCCCAACCTGATCAATGGCATCTATGAAAAATCCAAAGCTAATATCTTAGTGGTGAGAGACTGAATGTTTTCCCCCTAAGATCAGGAACAGAAGAAGGCTGGCTGCTTTCACTGCTTCTATCAACATTGTACTAGAGGTTCTAGTTGGGGAAGTCAGATGAGAAAAATAAATTTTAAAACATCCATATTGGAACGGAAGAATTCGGTTGGCTGTGGCTGGAATCCCTGGGGTGGGGCCGCATTTTCAGAGTTCTTGATTCAGTGGGTCTGAGGCAGGGCTGAGAGTTTTCATTTCTGACAAGTTCTCAGGGGCTGCTGTCACTGCTGCTCTGTGTAATGTGAAAATCACCCGAAGGTTTGCTGGAAGGCAAGAGCAGGAGTGGGAGGTGACAGGTATGATTCCTCTCTGAGGCACTAGCCGTGGAAAGGCCCCTAACTCCCATATTTGAGATCAGAACTGAAGCCCAGAAGCCAACGGCCACAGTTGGTGTCGTTTCCAGGCCTTGACCTAGATTCTTGGGTCTAGGATGTCATGGCACCAGGAGCATGGAGCAGAAAGGTTCCTCAGGCACCTCCTCTGGGGTCCATCTGGCCCAGGCTCTTGCAAGGGCACTGCGGTTTTTGCTTAGAATACGGATAGCAAACAGTTAAGACTCCCAGAACGTGGGAAGGACAACGAGGCCCAGCAGACAGAGCAGGAGGGCGGCGCTTTCCAGCTGGGCCCAGGGTTTAACTGTCTTCACCTACAGGGGCCCCGCCCCAATCCCCCAAACCCCGCCCCAATCGCACCCTGCACCAGCCCCGCCTTCCTGGTTAAGAGTGCAGTCTCTGAATCCCAGCTCTTCTTCCTACTGACTGGGTGACCTTGGGTGAGATACTCAACTTCTCTGTTCTTCATTCTCCTCATCTGTAATTTGGGAAACAACTGTCCCATAGGGTTATCATGAGGATAAAAAAGTGTGTACTTGGGGCCGGGCGTGGTGGCTCACGCCTATAATCCCAGCACTTTGGGAGGCCGAGGCGGGTGGATCACGAGGTCAAGAGATCGAGACCATCCTGGTCAACATGGTGAAACCCCGTCTCTACTAAAAATACAAAAATTAGCTGGGCATGGTGGCGCACGCTTGTAGTCCCAGCTACTCGGGAGGCAGAAGCGGGAGAATTGCTTGAACCCAGGAGGCAGAGGTTGTGGTGAGCCGAGATCGCGCCATTGCACTCCAGCCTGGGTAACAAGAGTGAAACTCTGTCTCAAAAAAAAAAAAAAAAAAAAAAGTATGTACTTGTGAAGTCCTAGGAATACTGCCTATTAAGCACTGTTACTAAATGCATAAGCTTCGTTATTAGTGATAATTATTGATATCTTTGCCCTGTTGGAGCCCTGATTCACTCATTTCATCTTCTTTATTAATTTTTTTCATTATGATGTGTTTCAGACATTAAAAAAGAACATAAAAAATATAAAAACTGTGCCCCCATCACCCAGTTTAAGAATGAACCCATTGACTGGGCATGGTGGCTCATGCCTGTAATCCCAGCATTTTGGGAGGTCGAGGCGGGTGGATCAAGAAGTCAGGAGTTCGAGACCAGCCTGGCTAATATGGTGAAACCCTTTCTCTGCTAAAAATACAAAAATTAGCCAGGTGTGGTGGCGTGTGCCTGTAATCCCAGCTACTTGGGAGACTGAGACGGGAGAATCGCTTGAACCCAGGAGGCAGACGTTGTAGTGAGCTGAGATTGCACCACTGCATTCCAGCCTGGGCGACAGAGCCAGACTCCCTTGAAAAAAAAAAAAAGAATGAAAGCATTATAAATGTTTTCTCGGCCTGGCACAGTTGTTCATGTCTATAATCCCAGCAATTTGGGATGCCTAGGTAGGCGGATCACTTGAAGTCAGGAGTTCGAGACCAGCCTGGCTAATATAGTGAAACCCAGTCTCTACTAAAAATACAAAAAATAGCTTGGCATAGTGGTGGGTGCCTGTAATCCCAGCTATTCGGGTGGCTGAGGCAGTAGAATCACTTGAACCCAGAAGGCGGAGGTTGTAGTGAGCCAAGATTGTACCACTGCACTCCAGCCTGGGCGACAGAATGAAACTATCTCCATAATAAGTAAGTAAGTAAGTAAATAAATAAATAAATAAATGCTTTCTCTCTACTCAACTTTAGTCAGAATCTTCTGCCTCCAACCCATCCCCTCCACTGCTCGCTGGCTGTGAGAGATCCAGAGAAAACAGAAGTCGGATCCTGCCACAATCCTGCTTAAAAATCCCCACCTATAAGATAAAGTCAGACATATTCCTTGACTTCCAGGCCCTTCACATCTGACCTGCGCTGAACCTTCTGTTTGGTCTCTGCCACCCAAGACCAAAGTCCGTCTTAAGATTTCTTAAGCATCCCCTGCTCTTTGCATATGTTGACCCCTCTGCCTGGGGTCTTGTATTTCCTTTCTTCTCTCTCTTTTACTCACTCGAGGGGGAGCACCTATCCTTTGGACCCCCAAGGTTCCCTAGCCTGCCCACTGGGAATTAATTGTGTTTGCGTGTCCCCTCCCTTAGACTGTAAGCACCTGGCGGCAGGCCCATGGCGACTCTTGATCTGTTCCCAGGGCAGGGAAGGCACTCATTACAGTACACAGTTGTAGCTGAGTGTTTGAGATACTGTACTGGGGTGTGGAGGGAGTGGTCATCTGCTGATTCAAATCCATTTTTTTCATGGGGAACTTACAGTCTGTCAACTATAAAACTTCCAAGGAAGAAAATAAAAGTAGGCTGGGCGCTGTGGCTCACACCTGTAATCCCAGAACTTTGGGAGGCCGAGGTGGGTGGATCACCTAAAGTCAAGAGTTCGAGACCAACCTGGGCAACATGATGAAACCCCATCTCTACCAAAAATACAAGCATGGTGGCAAAGGCCTATAATCCTAGCTACTCAGGTGGCTGAGGCAGCAGAATTGCTTGAACCTGGGAGTTGGAGTTTGCAGTGAGCTGAGATCATGCCACTTTACTCCAGCCTGGGCAACAGAGCGAAACTCTGTATAAAAAAAAAAAAGAAAGAAAGAAAGAAAGAAAAAAGAAAATAGAGGCTGGTGCAGTGGCTTACACCTGTAACCCCAGCACTTTGGAAGGCTGAGGTGGGTGGATCACGGAGTCAGTAGTTCAAGACCAACCTGGCCAACATAGTGAAACCCTGTATCTACTAAAAATACAAAAATTAGCTGGATGTGGTGGCATGTGCCTGTAGTCCCAGTTACTTGGGAGGCTGAGGCAAGAGAATTTTTTGAACGCAGGAGGTGGAAGTTGCAGTGAGCCAAGATTGTGCCACTGCACTCCAGCCTGGGTGACAGAAAGGCTGCGTCTCAAAAAAATAGAAAAAAGAAAGAGAAGCAATTCAATGGGGTCCTCATTTTAAAAAAACTCTAGAAAGTGTGGTTTCCTCTAAAGTGTCTGGTTTCCCCCTTTCAAACCCCTTCTTGCTTCTTCCCACTTCTTCCTTGGTCCCCATCTCCTCCCTCTGAGGACAGCAGGCTCCTTGTGATCAGTGGATCTTCCCCAGGGACTTCTACGTGGGACATACAGCGGCTGTGTCCTAGATCCAAAAGGCTTGTGGTTTTAGAGAAACCAAATGGATGCCAAGCCTGGCCCCAGACAGCCTGGGTACTAGGAGCAAAGAGGATGTGCTTCCAGACCAGAGGCTCCTGGCCTGTTTTTATTCTGTCAAATGTATTTGCAAAGCAGAATCTCTTTGAAGAGAGAAGAGAGCCTAGGTCTTCATTTAGGTAAAGGAGAAACAAACTGGTATGTGCACTCAGACTCTATGGCGGGAGCCAGGTGCTGGGGTGGCGTGGGGAGGGACACTTCCCTCTAAGGACATTTTGAAATTTGTTCTGTGTTCACATCCGACCTATTTTTTTAAAAAATGAACACAAATTGGAGCATAATCAGAAAAGCCAGGTTCCAGTATTGCGCATACCAATAACCAGCCTGTTCACCTTGGTCTTTCAGAGACTCACTTTAATAACTACCCAGTTCTTAGGCTCCAAGAGTAGACACAAGAGGGATTTCTGTAAACTAGACGGGGCTGGGCACACCTAATTATTATTTACTCTTCATTCAGTCCCTCTCGGGAGACAATAGTTCAGGCCTTCTCTTTTGGCCACAGCATGAGGGTCTCTGTGCGAGTCTGGGTGTGTATGTCTGGACGTGAGTGTGTGAGTCTAGGGTGTGTGTGTGTCTCTCTGTGTGTCTAGACATGTTTGGGTGGGGTGTGTGTTGACTGTGAAGTTGACCATTACAGGGTCTCTGCCCCAAGGAGCTCCTGGTGCAGCAAGTTAGGAGGCCAAGTGAAAAACTTCCTCTAACACTCTGGAACTCTGACAAAGGCCAAATAAAGGGCTGAAAAATATGGGTGTACAGATGAGAGAACACACAAACTCAAACAGGGGCCTTTGCACTAGCTATTCCCTCTGCTTGAAATGCTCTTCCCCCAGGATCCTCAAGGCCCACTCTCTTGCCTACTCTAACTTTTTGAGCACCTTCTCAACAAGGCCCACTTGGCCACCCCATTTAAATAGCAACTTTCAGACTGGGCACTGTGACTCATTCTGTAATCTCAGCACTTTGAGAGGCCAAGGGAAGGGGATCACTTGAGCCCAGGACTTTGAGACCAGCTTGGGCAGCATGGTGAAACTCCATCTCTCCAAGAAATACAAAAATTAGCTGAGTATTGTGGTGCGTGCCTGTGGTCCCAGCTACTTGGGAGGCAGAGGTGGGAGGATCACTTGAGCCCAAGGAGGTCAAGGCTGCAGTGAGCAGTGATTGTGCCCCTCTACTCCATCCTGGGCAACAGAGTGAGACCCTGTCTCTAAATAAATTAATAGCAACTTCATCCCACACTCCCTAAACCCACTCCTGCTTTATTTATCTATTTCTAGCCAACGCACTTCTTTGTTTTGTTTTGTTTGGACAGTGTCTTGCTCTGTTGTTCAGGCTGGACTGCAGTAGCGTGACCATGGCTCACTGCAGTCTTGACCTCCCAGGTGCAAGCGATCCTCCCACCTCAGCCTTCCTAGTAACAGGGACCACAGGCATGCACCACCATGCCCAGCTAATTTTTTATTGATTTTTGTAGTGAAGGAGGTCTCGCTATGTTGCCCAGGCTGGTCTCAAACTCCTGAACTCAAGCAATCTTCCTGCCTCAGCATCCAAAGTGTTAGGATTACAGGTGTGAGCCACCATGCCCCACTGCATTTATTGTCAAAGGCAGCAAAGTTACCTATACTCAAACTAACTTAAAATGCTGTGTGTTTTACTCACTTATTTTGTTTTATTATCTGTTTTCCTCATTTCTGACATTAGAATGAAAGCTCCATGAGGGAAGCCACCATGTCTGCTTTGTTCACAGCTGTGTCTCCAGCATCTAGAACAGTACCTGGCACATAGTAGGCACACAGGAAGTATTTGTGGCTATGGTGGTGATAGGGTGAGTTTTTGGGGCAGATGGCAGCCAGGCTGCAGACACACCCCTCTATTCTGGAGGGGCGGCTGGAGGATCTGATGTGGATGGGGTGGTGGAGATGGAAATAGTCCAACAGGGACAGGGAGAAAGATATGGCCTGAGAAAGCCTGAGACATTTTGGAGGCCATTCAGCATGCCCCAAATTCTAACTCAGTGCCCATCTCCTCCCTCTGCCACCCTGAGATCCACAGCCTATTGATGTTAGGGAGGGAATAGTCAGAGGACACATTTGGAGGTTGGGGGAGGTGCTGGTGGATCCATCTGTGAGAACTGAAGGCCACGTGGAAGTGTCTTGGCTAGGGAAAAGTACCTAGCTGTGTAGAGGGCATTTAGAAGGGAGGAGGCAAAGGCAAGCCTGCAGTGGTGGCTGGATTGCAGGCTTGGTGAGAACAGACATGTTTCTCCGAACGTTGGAGAATGAGAGCAAGGTCCAGGACCAGAGAGTGCTCATGGGACCAGGGGCCAGAGAAGAGGGCTGGCTGGGAAGGGCTTCAAATAATAGGCCAGGGAGTCAGGATAGAATCCCGGGGGCCCCAGGAAGTCCCTGATGATCTGGAGTCAAGTGTAGGAGGTGGCAATGGAAGGAAGTTGTAATCAGGAAGAACTGCCACTCAGTGCCAGTTGCCCAAACAGGAGGGGAGACTTGCTCTCTAAGCCTTCTGTTAGACAGAGAAGGGGGATGGAGAGGCTCTTTCCCTTCAGCAGTTCATTCATTCGCTCTGTCACTCATTCACTTTATTAAACATGTAATGTGTGCTAGACTCTATTCTGGAATCGGGGGATGCCACCAGAAATCAGTTCTCAATTTTGACTCCATGCAAGGCAGAGGGTACCCCACAAGAGATATGACAGCTCTGAGGAGGCTGTGGTTGTGCTGAGCTGGAAGACCAGAGAGGGTTTCCTGGAAGAGGGAGCATCTGAGCTGGTGCTTCCTGGAAGAGGAAGCATCTGAGCACCCTCCGTGGTGGTCAGGGGTTTGAAAATCAATTGTTCAGGAAGAGAAGATGGTTCTACTCCGGAGATCCCCACCAAGAGGTTTGACCATGTATCGCTTCATTTAATTCACCCAGTAACTCTTGGAGATGGCCAAGGCAGAGGAAGTGATTTATTTTACAAGATGAGGAAATAAGGATCTTGGGACTAAGCACAGATCAGGGTAGCTGTTCAGTCCCAGGTCACCAGCCTGACAGCAGCAGAGTTGGGATTAGAACCCAGAGCTGTTGGATTCCTGGCCAAGTGCTCATCCTGTGGGTTCACAGAAGTCACTGGTTGTTTTCCAACGTGCTGTCAGCAAATTCCTAACACCAAGGATCTTTCTCTGTCCCCTCCCTGACTCCAGAAAGGGTCCAGGACAGGACCAGTGACTCACTCCAGGCTCCTCACTGGTTGGTCAACAGTAGGCAATGCTCAGAATAGGAAAAAGAAAAAAAGCCGCAGACTTTGAGTTTAAGGACTTGGGGCTCTTCCCAGCTGGTCCCACGTCCTGGCTGTACAGCCTTGGGCGAGCCTCTTCACCTCTCTAGGCCCTTCAGTTTCGAGCTCTATCAAATAGGACACTGTTCACTCCAGTACTCCCCAACTCCAGGGACTTGAGAAACTGAAGCCATAATTGGCATGACTCTCCCACATAAACATTAGCTAATATGATTTATAAGAAACTGGAGGGCTGGGCCCAGTGGCTCACCCCTGTAATCTCAACACTTTGGGAGGCTGAGGCGGGCAGATCACCTGAGGTTGGGAGTTCGAGACCAGCCTGACCAACATGGAGAAAACCTGTCTCTACAAAAAATACAAAATTAGCCAGGTGCGGTGGTGCATGCCCATAATCCCAGCTACTTGGGAGTCTGAGGCAGGAGAATCACTTGAATCCAGGAGGCAGAGATTGCAGTAAGCCGAGATCACGCCACTGCACTCCAGCCTGGTGATAGAGCGAGACTCCGTCTCAAAAAAAAAAAAGAAAACTGGGGGTTGCCCATACCACCAGAATGATGACAAGGACACCAGGACACTGCTCCTATTGCTAGCTGACTTTCACTGAGCCCTCCCCAGGCCCAGTGGGAAGTGCTTTACATGCATTAATCATCCAGTAAGGGGAGGACTTAGTAAAAGCATCATCAATATGTAAAGATAATGAGGATGATGATAAAGGTATCTTGCAAAGCAATGTAATGAACAGATTCACATGTCTTTAAGAGCAATTGGGGGCCATGCAGACTGTGTCCCCTGGCCCCTTGACACAACTCTCGGTCTTTGCTTCCTTCATCCTTGGGGGGTACAGACAGCCAGTCTCCCGGCTCTTAGCCTCCCAGTCCCTGGAGGTTGTTCAGGCCCCAAGCCAGGCCAGCCTGAAGATTCTTATTCCCAGGCAGCTGGGCTGTGGCCCCAGGAGGATGGCCAACAAGAGGCCTAGCGGCTTATCGCTCTGCAGTGACTCCCCATCAGGCAGACTGTCTCCGCTGCTGCAGAGCAAAGCTGATAAAGAGGACAGAGCCTTGTGTTTACTGGGGCCGAGTCTGGGGAGAGTCGGGCCTCCCAGGGGCAGCCCTGTCTCCTCTGGGAACAGACTGTCTGTTTGTGGAGATACCATCACATTCCTGCAGCCTCGGCCACCCCAGGATGGACTGGGGGAGGGAGTGGCGGAGATGGGTGGGGAGGACGCAGTATGACAGCTGCGGCCCTCTGTTTCCCTGGGGCTGATACTGAGGAGGCCTGAAATGCATCCTCCAGGGGGATTCAGGTTTCCCAGCCTGATTGTCAAGTACTTTAGATCATTAATAGCCAACATGGTTACAGCACTCTACAGTTTACAAAGTATTTTCTCAACATTTATCTTTGTGGGTCTTCCAGATGGCCTTCCATTCATACTCTCTGGGGTAATGTTTCACAGAAGGGAAATGCCCAGCAAACTGGGATAGGGCAGGGGACCTGAGTGACCCTCAGCTGACCAGGCCAACTCACATTCATAGCTAACACTTTTGAGTACTTACCATGTGGCATGACTGCAGAGACACTTCATATATACATATATATATATTTTTTTGTTGTTGTTGTTTGTTTGCTTGTTTTGTTTTGTTTTTTTGAGACAGATTCTTGCTCTGTTACCCAGGTGGAGTGCAGTGCATGATCTCTGCTCACTGCAACCTCTGCCTCCTGAGTTCAAATGACTCTCCTGCCTCAGCTTCCCAAGTAGCTGGCACTACAGGTGTGTGCCACCATGCCCAGCTAATTTTTGTATTTTTAGTAGAGATGGGGCTTCACCATGCTGGCCAGGCTGGTCTTGAACTCCTGACATGAGGTGATCCACCCACCTTGGCTTCCCAAAGTGCTGGGATTATAGGTGTGAGCCACGGCGCCTGGCCACTTAAGGTATGTTAACTCATTTAATCTTTGCAACAGCCCTTAGGAGATAGGTGCTATCATTATATTCATTTTCCAGATGAGGAAATTGAGTCACACATGGGTTAAGTAGCTTGCCTAAAGTCACACAAACAGAAAATGGAAGGGCTGGGATTTGAACCCAAGCAGCATGGCTCCAGAATCCCCACCGTAACCAATGTGCTGCACAACCATCTTGAGGCAAGCTTGTGATGTATTTCTACTCCATGTTCCAAGGTCATGGGTATTTACAGCTGCAGGAGGTGGCCTAGCACAGAAGGGCTTTGGAAGTACACCTGCATCCTACTCCCAGCACTGACACTAATGAATGCTGTGGCAGAATCAGAACTCTGTATATCGCAGTTTTCTCCACTGGAAAGTGGAAACAGCACCTGCCTTAGCAGAGAGGATGAGATGTTTTATGTGAAAGATCTGGCACATAGGAGATTTGCATTAAAGAAGTACTATGACTACTTTGACAGAGGCACTGGGGAGGTGGCCTGTCCAAAATGGAAACTTCAGATGATTGTCTGTTAAAAGAAAGGCCCAATTACTCAGTTATGGGAGCACAGAAGAGGGGTGACTTCTAATAGAAGGGATCAGGGTATCCTCAAAGGAGGCAGCATGAGCAAGTGGTTGGGACTCTGGCTTCAGAGTTGGGCAGACTTGAGTTCAAATTCTTATATCCAGCCCTTACTCACTATGTGACCTTGGAGGGGTTACTTCTTTGAGTTTGTAAAATGAGAACACTTACAAAAAACCTCTCCATAGGGCTGTGAGGAATGGATGAGATCATTCAAAGGTCAAAGAGACCTTCTGGGAAGAAGCTCTGGGCACAATGGCAGGCACCTAGTAAGTGCTCAATAAATGCTTCTGGCATTATTGTTTACAGGGCACTAAGGGGTTGGGAGTGAGGTAGGGTGGTGGGCAGAATAATGGCTCCCTGAAGATGTCATGTCTTAATCCCTGAAGCCTGTGAATGTGTTAGGTTACATAGCAAAGGGAAATTAAGGTTGCAGATAGAATTAAGGTTGCAGGTAGAATTAAGGTTGCTAATGAGCTGACTTTGAGATGGGGGAAATTATCTTGGGTTATCTGGTGGGGATGTGTGTAATCACAAGGGTCCTTATAAGTGGCAGAGGGAGGCAGAAGAGTCAATGCCAGAGTGATATGAGTGAGACAGTCTCTGCCAGCCATTCACGTCTTTGAATTGGAGGAAGGGGCCACAACCCAAGGAATGCAGGCTGCCTCTGGAAGCTGGACAAGGCAAGAAAACGAATTCTCTCCTAGAGCCTCCTGAAAGGCATGCGGCCCTGCCAATGCTCTGATTTTAACCTGGTGACACCCATTTTGGACTTCAGACTCCCAGAACTGTAAGAAAGATAATAAATATGTGTTGTTTGAAACCACTAAGTTCATAGTAATTTGTTACGGGAGAAAAAGGAAAGTGATGCAGAGTGTGAGTTGGTCCTTGAAGACTGGCAGGATGGTCACAGGCAGAGGTGGGGCAGGACAGCACAGGAGGTAGAAACTGAGCCTTCAAAGTCCTGTGGGCAGCCAGGCGCAGTGGCTCACGCCTATAATCTCAGCATTTTGGGAGACTGAGGCGGGCAGATCATTTGAGGTCAGGAATTCAAGACCCACCTGGGCAATATAGTGAAACCCTGTCTCTACTAAAAATACAAAAATTAGCCAGGTGTGGTGGCAGGTAATCCTGGCTACTTAGGAGGCTGAGGCAGGAGAATCTCTTGAACCCGGGAGGCGGAGGTTGCAGTGAGCTATCATGCCATTGCACTCCAGCCTGGCTGGGTGACAGCACAAGACTCCATCTAAAAAAAAAAAACAAGGCTGTGGGCTTGAAAGCACAAGGCATTTCAGGGCAACACTTGGGAAAGCTCATGTGGTTCTTTGCAGAAATGGACATAATTCCCCATGCCTGCCAGTACCTATGCCCCTTTGCAATGTAACTTGGCAACTCTTCCCATCAAGAGGTAAGAGTCTATTTCTTCACATCTTGAATCTGGGTTAAGCCCTATGACTTGCCTTGGCTAATCATATGCAAATTCTAAGCTTGGGCCTCAGAAGACTTTGCATACTTTTGCACTCACTCTTGCTGTTCTTAGGCGGAACACTGCTACAGCCTAAGATCAAGCCCGGTGTGACCAGCAGCCTTGAAAATGGCTCCTGGTGTGAACTCCTTGTGTGATCCTCTCCCATTTAGTATGGGCTGGACCTAGAGACTTGCTTCTCACCAATAGAATACTGTTAAAGCAATGGGTTGACTCTTCTGATACGGGGTTTTATTTTAATTTTTTATTTTTGAGATGGAGTTTCATTCTTGTTGCCCAGGCTAGAGTGCAATGGTGCGATCTCAGCTCATTGCAACCTCCGCCTTCTGGGTTCAAGTGAATTCTCCTGCCTCAGCCTTCTGAGTAGCTGGGATTACAGGCATGTGCCACCATGCCTGACTAATTTTTTTTTGTAATTTTAGTAGAGATGGGGTTTCTCCATGTTGGCAGGCTGCACCTCAAACTCCCAACCTCAGGTGATCTGCCTGCCTTGGCCTCCCCAAGTGCTGGAATTACAGGCATGAGCCACTGCACCGGTCCTTAATATTGGGTTTTAAAAGTCTGTGTGACATCCATCTTGTTGTCCCTTTTTTGTTCCCTTGCTGAGGGGGTCCACAGTTTTCATTTATGGAGAAGCTCAAATGGCAAGGAGATGATGTCTCTCCCCAACAACCAGTGAGGACCTGAGAGCTACCAAAAGGCACATAAGTTAACTTGGAAACAGATTCTCCCCATCTGATATCTTGACTGTAGCCTTGTGAGAGAGGCTAAGCCAGAGTACGCAACTCAGCCGCACTTGAATTCCTGACCCACAGAAACTGTGAGATAATAAATGTGTATTATTTTTTAGCAGTCTAATTTGTTACACAGCAATAGATAACTAATACACCTCTAGGCTAGTCTGCTGGATGATGAGTGACAAATGGCCTAGTCACTTCCTTTCACCCAGCCAACACCCGACAACCACCAGGCAAGTGAGTGAGGCACCCTAGACCAGCCTGCTGTCAGTTGCTTGAGACACGTGAGTGAGTGAAGCCTGGCCCAGATCAGCAGAACTGGGCAATAACAGAAGTTGTTATTTTAGGCCACTGAGTTTTGGGGTGATGATTTTACCCAGCAATAATTTTATTTTACCTGTATAGCCAGAGGGTTACTCGTGTAGCAGGAACTGAAACCAGGAAGCTGGGTAGGGGGCTAAGCGTGGAGGGCTTTGATGACGGATTACAGCATTTGGAATGGGGCAAGTTTTTGAGCAGGATAAAATCATAATCAAAGCTGTGGTTAAAGAAGTTTCTTGCAGCACCAGAAAGTGGCATGAATCACAAGCAGAGGAATCACTTAGAAGGCTGCTGTCATGAGGCAGATGAGCAGTGATGGAGGGCTGAAATAGAGTAGAGGATTGAGGTGTAGAGAGAGTTAGAAGTGGAACCAATAGATCCTATTCTGTGTGGAATAGGGGGCAGGGCAGTGGGAGAGTGGAAGTTGACACCCAGGTTGTGACCCTGAGATACTGTATGGTTGGAGGTGCTATTGGCAGAGATGGAGAAGTCATGATGGGGGATAGGAAGATGCATGCTATTTGGTGGACTGAGGGTTAAGTGCTAAAGAGACCTGGGAAGAGGCCCAAGAGACAGTGATTCAAGACTGCAAAGGGAGCTCTGTCCCAGCCCAGTGTATTGATCAGGTTTGAGGAAGTTTAGAGAATAGCACCTTCTGGCTGAGTAACTGAGGTATCTGGACAAAGGATTATTTGCAAAACTGTGGGAAGGGTTTGAGAATTGCATCAAGGGATGTTAAAGTAGCCTGGGGCTGGCAATGACGGGGAGCTTACTTCTCCTAGGTCTGAGAAGGCAAGGGAGGGAGCAGGAACTGGAACCAGAGGAGGGCAGAGTATGGAGAGTGCTGCCTGATGGAAGCTGTGGCCTTTGGTGGAAAATACAGAGGATTATGGCAACCCAGCAAGGAGGCCACCAGGAGAACAAACACTTTGACTTCTCCCTCTTCCCGTTCTGTGAGGACTTCTTTGGTATTCCCCATTGGCTAAGTCCACCTTGAAGTCAGACAGCAAGGTTGCCTGTAGATGCGGCTCAGACACATCAGCCTTGCAGGACACAGAGAGGGTGGAGAAGGGGAGGGGCACACAGAAGGAGCCGCATAACACATGAAATTCCTTTCACCTGTGTCAGTTGATGACCCTGTTCTGGCAAATGAGATTTGAGGAAAAACCTGGTAGGGAGTTTCTGGATAAAAGTTTTTTACTCTTAGGAAGAAAACAGCAAGAGAGATGTTCTTCAATGTGTCTGATGCAATGCCTGGAACTGCAGCAGCCATTTTGCAACTGTGAGGGAAACCAGCAGAGGCAAAACTGACCCACTGAGGATGGAAACACAAAGAGATAGGAAGAACTAGGCTCTTGATAACTTCGTGGAGCTTCTTGACCTGTCCTACATCCAGGGTTTTTTTTAAATGAAATAATAAAGATTCTTATTGTTTGAACCACTTTGAGTTGGATTTCCTGTTACTTGCAGCCTAAAGCCTTCTTTTAAAATTTTTTACCCAATCAAAAGCACCAAAGCATCCTAATGGACCTGCCATCCACCAAGTTCAAGCCCCTGTGCAAGCTCTCTTAGCTTCCACAGAGTGCGGGTCAAACCCTCCTGTTTCTTCTGCCGACCACAGTTTTGCACTAACCGCATCAGATTCAGTGAGAATTTCAAATCCTTTTTCAATCTGTGACAAAATAAAGAGACAGAAGTAGGTCATGGGGTGTTCTTCTCTAAACTTAGGAGAAACTGAGGAGAAATCTGAGTCTCTGGGATGGTTGGGAGAGAGAGCAGAGGTAGGAGACTCATTCCCAATGCCCACCTTCCTGAGAGGTGTGGTGCAGTCACAGAGACCCAGGTTCTCAGCCTTCATTTCCCTGCCCATCAGCTAAAGGGTAAAGTGGGTCCCACCCAGTCTGGACATGCATCATTAGCACAGCCTCCCCACATGGGGCAAGTGAGTAGGCCCCTATTTTTCAGCATGGACTCCCCAACTTCAGTGCTGTTGTATTTTCCCCCATCCAGGTTTTGCAGGACTTGCTTATATCCAGATATCAGAGCAAGCTCAAGGAAGGCTGGCCATCGCTTGGGGTCTTTAGAGAGAGTCAGATGGAAATAGGAGAGGAAGGTGCTGTCACAAGAACCACACTTGGCTCATCAGAGAAAGTCGGTTGGCATCGGCAGCTGGTATGATGGATTTGCCATGCCCACCTTGCCCACGGTGGAGTCCCAAAAGGTGGCCATTGTCAAATGACTGCACCCCTAGTCTTCTGGGGGTTTCCCTGGCCTAGCATGTTCCCAAGACCACTGGACTCTTCTCCATCTAAGTCATGTCATGGAAACTCCTCCAGAGCTGAAGACAGACAGATCTGGTTCTGAGTCTCTCTGTTTTACTAATCCTAAATCTAAACAGATTTGCTCAAAAGGAGACCATGCTATTTTTTAAAGTACTTAGTGATATACGTATAAGCTTTGCATGGACGAAGTCAAGAAACACATGACCCTTTCTTGTACATTCAGAATCTGAACATCCGTGTGAAAACTGGATCCATTTTTGAGAGATGTGAAACTGCGGTTTATTTGTAATAAATAATGATAATCTATCCATCTGTGCATATATCTATATGCTGTGTTAAGTGGCAATGGTATATTACAGTCTGAGAGATGGTTCTCTCCTCTGTAAGGAACAAGTCGTTCTCATCTAATGTCACAGTAGGTTTAGATTCCATAGCAGTGTTCCCCAACTCACAATTCCCCAACAATTCCATACAGTGTTCTGTACCTCTCACACCACCGCTTGCCCAGGCAGTAGTATCTGACCAATAAAGACCTTTACCTGTTTTGTATGGTTAAAAAAAAAAAAATGATGTGGGTCAGGAAACTAGCCTCTGAGATTCATTTTTCTTATCTGTACAGCAGGATCTTACACTAATTACCTGAACTAATTTATTGTGAGTTTCAGAGATAAGTAATATTTTCAAAGCATATCCTTCTAGCATCCCATTCTTTCAATATCCTTCTCTCTACTAGAAGTCAGCTGGACAAGAAATCTGACAAAATCATTCATTCATGAGGCATAAAGATAATAATAGTGTTAATAGCTAAAATTCATTGGACATATACTATGTGCCAAATACCATTCTAAGTACCTTGTTTATATTGGCTCAAATAGACTCTAGTATTATCTCCATTTTACAGATGAGGAAACTGAGGTTAATTTGTCTACAGTAATACAGGTATGAGAGGGCAGAGCTGGGCTTTGACCCCAGGCAGTCTGGCTCCAGAGCCTGTTCATTTACCTGCTGTGCTGCCCCAGAGCTACCAATGGTGTTTGAGTATGGTACTGACCCCAGTGGAGAGGGAGCGCAGGCCTGGCGAATTGTCAGAACTGGCTTCAAGCCTAGGGCTACTGCTTCCTAACGGTGTGACACTGGGCAAGTTAGTTAACCTCTCTGTGCATTGGTTTTCTCACTAGAGGTGGTAAGGGTTGAATTAAATAACAACAACAAAAACCCGACTGGGTGCAATGGCTCACGCCTGTAATCCCATTACTTTAGGAGGCCAAGGCGGGTGGATCACCTGAGGTCAGGAGTTCGAGACCAGCCTGACCAATATGGTGAAACCCCGTCTCTACTAAAATATAAAAAATTAGCCAGGCATGGTGGCACATGCCTGTAATCCCAGCTACTTGGGAGACTGAGGCAGGAGAATTGCTTGAACCCAGGAGGTGGAGGTTGCAGTGAGCAGAGATGGCGCCATTGCATTCCAGCCTGGGCAACAAGAGCAAAAATCTGTCTCAAAACAAACAAAACAAAAACCCCAACCCTGACACAAATCCTGATCCTGAGAGGCTGTCCTCAAAGGACTCCACCCCACCCACTCTGTTCCCCATCCATGGCTGGGTTGGTTGAGGGAGGCTGGGAAGCGTCCACAAGGATCCATAAGAAAAGATCACCCAATCAGAGGAGGCACGTGAGCTCCCTGAGAGCAGTGGCTTGACTTGCCACCTAGAAGATGCCCCCTATGCGTCTGATATATGAATGTGTGAAACAGTGAAAGAATACATGGAAAAAGGAATGAGTAGGAGGGCTAGAAAGGGGGAAATTTCAGCCACCGAGAAAAAGCCGAAGGAGGGTTTTGTACAGTTCCAGTGATCGACATCCAGGGTGCATGATGGCAGGTGAGTCAGGAGAGGCTAGGTAATGCTGCGGTAACAAACATCCCTCCAATCCCAGCGGCTTTCTAACAAACATGTTTATTTCTTGTTTATGCACTATAAGGCAGGTTATCAGGGTGCTCTGTTCTTCCAAGTTACTTGAAGATCCAGCTTAAGGAAGCTCCATGTTGACATGCTTTCATGATGGCGGCAGCAGAGAAAAGAAGATGTGGCAAACCCCACACTGGTTCAGAAATTTTCTGCTCAGAAACGTCTTATATCCCTTCTGCTCATATTTCATTGGTCAAAACAAGTTATATGGTCACACTTAAGTTCAAGTGGATGGAGAAGTATAATCCTTACAAAAATGACAGGACTGGCTGTTTTCAATAGGACTAATTACCACCATCTGTGGTATAGGCCAGAGGGCCACTTGGGCTGAATGCAGCTCACAGACATGGTTTGTTTGGGCTCCTCAGTGTTTTAAATATTTTTATGTGGTTTCTAACATTTATGACATCATCATATGTCATCTACAAATCTGTATACCTGGCTAGGTTTGAAATTTGGACTATGAGGTGACAGTGAGTATCTTAGTCCGTTCAGGGTGCTACCGTAAAAATACCATAGACCAGGTGGTTTATAATCAACAGAAATTGATTTCTCACAGATCTGGGAAGTCCAAGATCAAGGCACCAGCAGATGTGGTATCTGGTGAGGTCCTTCCTGGTTCATAGATGGCTGTCTTTTTGCTGTGTCCTTACATGGCAGAAGGTGGAGGGAGGTCTCTGGAGCCTCCTTTATAAGGTCACTAATTCCATTCAAGAGGGCTCTACCCTTGTGACCAAATCACCCCCAATGCCCCACCTCCTGATATCATCACATTGGTGATTAGGTTTCAGTGAATGAGTTTTGCAGGCACACAAAACTTCAGTCCATTGCACTGAGCCTGGTTACTTTGACATGGATTAAGTTGGGCCAATTATAACAGAAAAACTCAAAATAGTGCAGCTTAAATGAGATGGATGCTTCTTTCTCACATAAAAGAAGTTGGAAAATTAATAGACAGCTCAGGCCTGGCATGGAAGACTCAAAAAGCCATCAGGGACTTAGCTCTTCTCTCTGTTCTTCCATCTTCAGCGTATGGCTTTTTTTTTCTTTTCTTTTCTTTTTTTTTTTTTTGAGACGAAGTTTCCCTCTTGTTGCCCAGGCTGGAGTGCAATGGCGTGATCTCAGCTCACCATGACCTCCACCTCCTGGGTTCAAGCGATTCTCCTGCTACAGGCTCCCAGGTAGCTAGGATTACAGGCATGTGCCGCCATGCCCAGCTAATTTTGTATTTTTTGTAGAAACGGAGTTTCTCCATGTTGGTCAGGCTGGTCTCGAACTCTTGACCTCCCGAGGTGCTGGGGTGTATGGCTTTTATCTCAAAGGTTGCTTCAAAATCCATCATGACTTCCAGGGTTCCAGCCATCACATCTATAACCTAGGCCAAAGAAGGAAAGGTTGAAGGCAAAAAAAAGGGTGCTTCTTGTCTGACTCAGCAGCCTTGATGCAGTCTTTCCAGAAGTCTCATACAATGCTTCGAGTTACATCTTTTTTTTTTTTTGAAATCCCACCAATTTATTTCCAGTGTTACAGAATATCTCCCTCTTTCCAGACATGGTAACTAGACCTTTCCCACAAATCCCATTTCCAAGAAGCTACCTCTGGGAAAGTCCTATAAAGCCAAAGAGATGCTACAGTATTCTGCCCAAAGTCCATGGAGGGAGAACGCGCATACCTCCTCTCACCTGAATTCTCTTGACTTCACAGAGAAATGGGACAATGAGAATCTCCATTTCTGCAGCAAGCCCCCAGCTGACTTGATTTACATCTTATTGGCCAGAAATAGTCACATGGCTACAGTAAGTGCAAGGGAGAGACTGGGGGTAGTCATGTGACTGTGCTCAGGCCTAGGTAGTCTTTTTCTCCAGGACAAAATTTGCCCAGTTAAAAAAAGCCTAAAGAAGAATGATCATTCTGCTGCTAAAGAGAAAGAGGAGAATTGAGATTGTCAGTTAAGGTTGTCTCTGCCTTGGGCCTGCAGTCCTGATTGTGGAGAAACAGATGCTTCACTAACACTGGGCCTGAGTTCACTGATCTGCCACAGATGCCTCCATGGTTTAATACCTTTCTAGTACTCAGTGTTGGTGACTATTCATCTTTGGGCTTATGTTGGCTTTTTTTTTTTATAAGATGGGGTTTCACCCTGATGGCCAGGCTGGTCTTGAACTCCTGACCTCAGGTGATCCACCCACCTCGGCCTCTCAAAGTGCTAGGATTGGAGGCGTGAGCCACCGCGCCTGGCCCCGCTTTTTTTTTTTTTTAAGTGAAACTAAGAGGAGAAAGAAATATTTCCTATTCTTATGTCTCTATTAAAAATCAAAAGAGCAAAAGATACACCAAGAGAGTCATATATTTCAGGAAAAGCAAAAAAAGGACGCATATTTCTTTGGGGAAGGGAAAAATATTCCTAGCTATGTATCATGCAAACGAGGTGCGTTGAAAATATGCAACTTGGCCGGGTGCGGTGGCTCACACCTGTAATCCCAGCACTGTGGGAGGCCAAGGTGGGTGGATCACAAGGTCAGGAATTCAAGACCAGCCTGGCCAACAGGGTGAAACCCTGTTGCTAAAAATACAAAAATTAGCTGGGCGTGGTGGCACGCTTCTGTAGTCCCAGCTACTTGGGAGGCTGAGGCAGGAGAATCGCTCGAACCCAGGAGGTGGAGGTTGTAATGAGCTGAGACTGTGCCACTGCACTCCAGCCTGGGCAACAGAGTGAGACCCTGCCTCAAAAAAAAAAAAAAAAAAAAGGGCTGGGTGCAGTGGCTCACGCCTGTAATCCCAGCACTTTGGGAGGCCAAGGCAGGCAGATCACAAGGTCAGGAGTTTGAGACCAGCCTGGCTAATATGGTGAAACACCATCTCTAATAAAAAATACAAAAAATTAGCTGGGTGTGGTGGCGCATGCCTGTAATCCCAGCTACTTCGGAGGCTGAGGCAGGAGAATCGCTGGAACCTGGGAGGCAGAGGTTGCAGTGGGCCAAAATCGTGCCACTTCACTCCAGCTTGGGTGACAGAGTAAGACTCTGTCTCAAAAAAAAAAAGGAAAATATGCAACTTATCACCTTATCATGAAACAGCTGACTTGCTTTAGTGACCATTCTGGTCTGACATGCACTTTACTGGGTGGGTAGCTCCCTGGGAAGACAGGGGGCCTCAGCCTCGCTGGCTGTGCACAGTGCATCCCTCTTCCTGGGAGGAGGACAGCCCCGTTTTGTCCAACCCCTCTTACCCCTCATTTGGAATTATCTCACCCTTCTTTGTATTCAGGGCTTATTTTGAGCAAGTTCAAAACTGCCTTGCAAAGTTCAAGATCATTATGGCAGGCAAAAATGCAGTGAAATAGCACACCACTGTCAGTTAATTACTAAAAATCCTTTAATAGCTGACATTATTATAAATTATATACCCATGATGACAGGGACAATTGGGCTCTCTGTTTTTCTTGCCCTGCATTGGAACCCCAAACAATGCTGTCTTGTTGGGGAGAATGACCTGGATGCACTTGCAGGCAAGTTGGGAGTTTACATGGGCTACCTTTGCTGACCACACAGCCCCTGGTCCCCTGAGGACACCCTGCTCCTGGGTGGGGATGAGGCAGCTACCTGACAAGGCCTCAGAACCAACCCTCCCTCCATTTCCACTCCGCTTCTCCACTGCTATTGCTACAAGAGTCTCTTCTTCTTGGACCTCACAACTCCCTCTGCTCTGTTCCCTGTTTCTCTGCCCATCTAGCCCCAGCTCAAAGATCTCCTCTTCCAGGCAGCCTTCCCTGATTCTCCTTCCCAAAGCTGTAGACTCGTGACAGGTAGATTCTCTTTTGTCTTTTGAGTCAGGTGTGTAAAGCATACATCTTACGTGTAAACCTTGATGATTTTCTTACATATGTATCTAACATTTAACCTTTTTCCAGATTGAAATGTATATCCTTTCTTAACTCAAAAATGTTACTGTGTGTAAGAATCCCCTCAGGAGCAGGTAAAAAATGCAGCCTCTGGCCTAACCCAGAGATGCTGATTCAGTGGGCCTGGGATGGCCCAGGAGTCAATAGATTAGTTACACCTAGGACTTCAGGTAGAGGAGTCTGCAGTCCACCCTTGCAGAAACCCACCCATTGCTTGCTGGGATAAGTTCTGTTTCTTCTTAGTTACTCCCCTGTTGGGAGTGGGTGGGGCATGCTCTGGTCTCTTTTATCTGGGGGCTTAGCAAGGTTTTGGGTTAAAAACAGCACCAGCAGGGGTGGATTCAGGCTGGATGCAGCCTGAAACTGCAATTTGGGAAGCTGTCTTTAAGAAAATAATACTTTGGGCTGGGCACGGTGGCTCATGCCTGTAATCCCAGCACTTTGGGAGGCCGAGGCGGGCGGATCACCTGAGGTCAGGAGTTCAAGACCAGCCTGTCCAAGATGGAGAAAACTCATCTCTACTAAAAATACAAAATTAGCCGGGCGTGGTGGTACATGCCTGTAATCCCAGCTACTTGGGAGGCTGAGGCAGGAGAATCGCTGGAACTTGGGAGGCAGAGGTTGCCATGAGCCAAGATTGTGCCATTGCACTCCAGCCTGGGCAATAAGAGCAAAACTCCATCTCAAAAAACAAACAAACAAACAAACAAAGAATACTTTGTTGGTACAGGGTCTTGGAAGGGCTTCCTGCAACTGATGTTTGCCCACTTTCAATCCACTCCTGGAAGCCACCAAGAATTCATGCTCTTAGATGTTACTGAGGTGAGAAGTTGTTTGCTAGGCAAGACAGATCACCCCCCAGCTCACCCTTTCCATCTACAGGTACAGCCATGGAGATCTTGAATCCTGTCCCATACTAGTATCACCTTGGGGAGCTAAAAAAGCAAAAATAACCAATCAACACACTTGGGCCCCAATTAAATCGGTTTGGGGCGGGGATTGTGCTTTAGTAGTTTTTTTTAAAAAAACACCCAGGTGCCTCTAATACACAGCCAAAGCTGAGAACCGCTGAGCAGAGACTTGATTCTGAATTTTAATCTTTCCTTATCTGCTCCAGACTTATACTAAGAGAAGGCCACCTCCTACCACTACTTCCGCCTCTCCTTCTGAAGGGGCCAGGACTCCTGGCTGTGGTCAGTGTTCTCCATGCCAACCACGTACCTGGCCCACCTCCAGTGCACCCCTTCCATTCTGGGGACAGATCAACCAGTAGTAATGGGTGTTTATTAAGCATCATACATTATTTCTAATCCTCAGGACAGCCCTGCATTTTAACAGGGAGGATTCTGAGCTCAGGAAGCCTTAGTGATTGCTTTACCGTGGCCCAGAGGGTAAGTGCTGGAGCTGGGATCAAATCCAGGTCTTTATGATTCTAAAGCCAATGTGTATTTCTCTGAGCCAGGCTGCTCCTAGAAGCAGTACTTGTTTACTGAATGCCAGTCATGCCCAAGGTACAGGCCCAGGGCCCACTTATCCATTAGGTACAGCAAGTCCAAGGCCTAGGGCCGATAATATTTTAGGGGGCCTACAAAATGTTTTCATTTTAATTTTTCTCTGTCACCCAGGCTAGAGTGCAGTGACGTGACCTCGGCTCACCGCAACCTCCAGTTCCTGGGTTCAAGAGATTCTCCTGCCTCAGCCTCCCCAGTGGCTGGGACTATAGGCACGTGCCACCACACCCAGCTAATTTTGTTGGGGTGTGTGTGTGTGTGTGTGTGTGTGTGTGTGTGTTTTAGTAGAGACAGGGTTTCACTGTGTTAGCCAGGATAGTCTCGATCTCCTGACCTCGTGATCTGCCCACCTTGGCCTCCCAAAGTGTTGGGATTACAGGCGTGAGCCACCACGCTCGGCTCATTTTAATTTTCTTTAAAACAATAATAATAATAATAGTAATAAATATATAACAATAAGTCCAGCCTGGATTTCATTTATCTTGATGCCAATACACTATTTTTTAAAAATTGTATGGGAGAAGGGGCCTGTGGAGACAGTGTCCAAGGTCCATGGAAGTCATAATGGCCTGGAGGGTACTGGAGACTGTGTCCCTCAGCCCTTCCCAGAGCGTGGCTCAGGCTAGTGGGAATTAAGCAAGGAATGTTTATTACATACTTTCTGTACGCCTCACTCTGGGAAGTAAATAAGAGCATAAAGCCTGCCCTGGTCTGGCTAGGAAGAGAAAACGTACACACAGGAAACTAAAAGCAAGACAAGACAGGATGCAAGCTCCGACTGTCGTCACTTCTTACTTAGATCTCTTCTTGTGTTTGTCGTTTCATTTGTCACTTAGTGTTCCGCTTTGTAGGTTACTGAACTGTTTCATGTACTTGATGATTTATCAACAATTCTTTTGTTGATTTCTTCCTTTCTTCAACAAATATTTAATATTTTAATAACATATTTATTATTTTAAAATATTTGAATGTGTGTGTGTGTGTGTGTGTGTTTGAGACATGGTCTCACTATGTTGCCAGGCTCTGGGGGGTGCAGTGGTTATTCAAAGCATGATCAGAACACATTTTAGCCTCAAACTCCTGGCTTTAAGCAATCCTTGTGTCTCAGCTTCCCAAGTAGCTGGGACTACCAGTGTACCTGGCTCTAATTCAATTTTTTTTTTTTTTTTTTTTTTTTTTTGAGGAGAAGTCTCACTCTGTCACCCAGGTTGGAGTGCAGTGACCAGGTCTCGGCTCACTGCAACGTCTGCCTCCCAGGTTCAAGAAATTCTCCTGCCTTAGCCTCCCAAGTAGCTGGGACTACAGCCACCAGACCTGGCTGATTTTTGTATTTTTAGTAGAAACAGGATTTCATTCTGTTGGCCAGCCTAGTCTTGAACTCCTGACCTCGTGATCTGCCTGCCTTGGCCTCCCCAAATGCTGGGATTACAGGCATGAGCCACCATGCCTGGCCCTGACTTAATTGTTTTTGAATGGGTAGTTCAGCTCATGGTACAAACACTCAGGAAGTACTGTAGGATATACACCAAGAAGGCCAAGGGCGGGAGAGAGAGGGAGGCCCCTTTTGTATTGAATCTTTGGTGTTGCTTATATTTTGTACCAAGTTCAAGTATTATCTATTTAATAGAATAAAAACAAGCAAGTAAACCAAAAACCAGGTGTGTATGGGTTGAAGAGTTAATTCACCCAGCTTTCTAGCCTTCTGGTTTCCTTCCCCAGAAGCAACCATTTACACCAGCTTATCATGTATCTTTCCAACATTTATGTACATACAAGCATATATGCGTTTAAAAATTTCATGCAAATTGTAGCACACTGTACACGTCATTGTTAGTTAATGTCTTGATCTTCTTTTTTTCTTTCAAGATGGAGTTTCACTCTTGTCACCCAGGATGGAGTGCAACGGTGCAATCTCGGCTCACTGCAACCTCCGCTTCCTGGGTTCAAGCAATTCTCCTGCTTCAGCCTCCCGAGTAGCTGAGATTACAGGCATGAGCCACCACGCCCAGCTAATTTTTGTATTTTGGGTAGAGATGGGGTTTCACCATGTTGGCCAGGCTGGTCTTGAACTCCTGACCTCAGGTGATTTGCCGGCCTCAGCCTCCCACAGTGCTGGGATTACAGGCGTGAGCCACCGTGCACAGCCTGTGTTATCTTTTTATACGGGGCGGGGAGGCTCCCTCCTTCTTTTTCAACAGCTGGATGATATACCATAATTTAACTAGTACTAATTTCTTTATCTTGTATTGATAAAGTTAAGGTTGTTTCCAATCTCTTTCCTTTTGCTATAAAGTAACCTTATGGAGCCTAACTCCCCCCTTTCATTTATACAATACATGACCATATACATGTATCATTTCACTCATATGCAAGCACATCTGTATGGTATATGTATAAACTGGAATTGCAGGGTCGACGTGTGGGTATTGCTGCAGGGAGGGAAAATTGGTAGAATTTCTCTGGGGTACCCAGTTTGGCTACTTCTATCAAAAGTTAAGATCCGCCTCCTATCCCTAAAAGGGAGCACCTCCTGGGTGCTGGGTTAGGAGGTGCAGAGATGAGGAGGACTCAGGCTTTGCTCTTGAGGGTCTCTTCAATGTGGACAAATCCTCTCCAGCCCTGGGAAGTAGGAATGTAAAATGTCAGGGCAGTGCAAGGAAGATAGCTTTGGGCTAGTCACTGGGGAGAAAGGGGGAAAAGTTTGCTCTGAGGAATGGGAGGAAGGACATTCCAGGCAGATGAACCAGCAAGTGCAAAGTCTGGGATATCAGAGAGCAGGTGGGGCCCTTTGGGGTTTTCCAGAGAGCAGCCTTCTCTTGTTCAGGATTCAGGAGTGGAGCGGGGTGGGGGAGATGAAGTGAGACCTGCTCCTAACAGGGCTGGGAGGTTACTCTTTAGCTGGTTAGCCATGGGGATTTACTAGAGCTTTCTCAATCCGGAAGCCTGATAGTCAGAGAGGACTGCTAGAAGGCTGTCTCTGGCCATGTTATAGAAGAGTGATTGAATGCAGACATATCTTCAAATAAACTCCTAGTGACTGAAGGGCAGGGCTCCTTGCACTAAATGCCCCTAGTAAGTGCCCAGTAGAAATGCTCTGTTGAATTATAGCCAAGCACCAAAATGTGGCACATCCCTGGCTATCATTTCTCAAATGAGGGCTTCTATAATTCCCTGAAGGTTGGAAGAGTGAGCCTCCTCCAGGAGGGCTGGGGTCAGGTCTGCGATCAGTCTGAGGTCAGGGTCTGATGCTGCTCATAGTGACCGTGACATGCTTGATGAGAAGTCTCCCATCTCAGGCTGGGAGCGGTGGCTCAGGCCTCTAATCCCAGCACTTTGGGAGGCTGAGGTGGGTGTATTGTGAGACCAGGAGTTCGAGACCAGCCTAACCAACATAGTGAAATCCCGTCTCTACTAAAAATACAAAAATCAGCTGGGTGTGGTGGCTGGCACCTGTAATCCTAGTTACTCAGGAAGCTGAGGCAGGATAATCGCTTGAACCCAGGAGGCAGAGGTTGCAGTGAGCTCAGATTGTGCCACTGCACTCCAGCCTGGGTGAAAGAATGACACTCTCAAAAAAAAAAGAAAGTTTCTCATCTGTTTAGAACTCATGAGAATTGTGCATTCTATTCCCTGATATATCTGGGTTAGCTTTAATATTAAAGATCAAATATATTACAAATGTAATATAAAAAGTTCTGGGCTGGGCGTGGTGGCTCACATCTGTAATCCCAGAATTTCAGGAGGCGGAGGCCAGTGGATCACCTGAGGTCAGGAGTTCGAGACCAGCCTGGCCCACATGGTAAAACGCTGTCTCTACTAAAAATACAAAAACTTAGTTGGGTGTGGTGGAGGCACCTGTAATCCCAGCTACTTGGGAGGCTGAGGCAGGAGAATCACTTGAACCTGGGAGGCGGAGGTTGCAGTAACCTGAGATCATTCCATTGCACTCCAGCCTGGGTGACAAAAGCGAAACTCCATGTCAAAAAAAATAAAATGAAATAAATAAACAAATAAGTAAATTTCTCTAACACTGTGAATAAAATAAGTGCTCCAGAAAAATCCCTTGATTCCAAAAGGCTCCACATCAGTCCAGTTTGAGGAGGATGGATCCACGTAATGCAGGCTCACAGTTCTCACCCTGGCCTCTGTGCAACTGCCTCCATTCCTTTTAACAACCATGAAACTCACTGCACTTTGCTCATTCATGCCTCCATTCATTCATTCATCCATGCAATACTTTTGAAAGCTGATAATGTCCAGGGCATTGCCCTCCCCTATGGGTACACAAGGAGCGGAATAACAGTGGCAGCTCCAAATGCTTTGCACATATTATCTCAATCAACTCTCACAATGACCAAATGAGGTAGGTACTTATGCTTAGTAAGCCCATTAATCAGCTTATTGAGCTGCTGAGTCCTACAGTGTGCCAGAACTTTATTCATTTAATTTCCACCTTGGTCAAGTGGGTCCATTTTACAGGCAAGGGAACTGAGGGTCACAGAGGTTAAATCGTTTGCAGGGTTGCTATTAGTTCAGTGGCTTAACTTGCTAGTGACTGATTCCATGCTCATTTCACTAATAAAAACTACTTTAAATTGAGCACTTACTAGGTGCCAGACACTGCACTAAGCATTTTGATCTTCAAAACGACCTCCTAATGTTATCATTACTATTACCAGTAAAAGATAAAGCATCAATGACATGAGTATACTGTTCAGATGTTCTTTTTTTTTTTGAGATGGAATCTCGCTCTTGTTACCCAGGCTGGAGTGCAGTGACGTGATCTCTGCTCACTGCAACCTCTGCCTCCTGGGTTCAAGCGATTCTCCTGCCTCAGCCTCCTGAGTAGCTGGGATTACAAGTGCTCGCCATGATGCCAGCTAATTTTTGTACTTGTAGTAGAGACGGGGTTTCGCTATGTTGGCTAGGCTGGTCTTGAACTCCTGACCTCAGGTGATCTGCCCACCTCGACCTCCCAAAGTACTAGAATTATAGAGGTGAGCCACTGCACCCAGCATCAGATGTTCTTTTATACTTTCAAAGATATGACAGCAAACCATGCTGGCTGTATCCTCAGGATATATAAAATGTCCAGGATCCAACTGCTGCTCCCCCACATCCACTGCTCCCACCCTGGTCCAAGCCACCATGGCCTCTGGCCTGGACCACGGCCACAGCCTCCTACCCAGCTCTGCTCCCACTGCCCCCTTGCAGTCAGTTCACAAGGCAGTTCAAGGCAGCCTGTTGAAACAGAGGGAAATTCTGTTCCTTCTCTGTTCGGAACCTCCAGGGGCTCCCAAGTCACTCAGATGACAAGCCAAAGACCCAACTACAGCCTATGCAAACCTACAACCTGCCCCCAGTATTACTCCGATCGCATCACTCTTTTGATGATCCTGGAACGTGCCAGGTCTGCTCCTGTTTCAGGGCCCTTGCACTTGCCATTCTCTGTGCCTGTGACGTTCTTCCCCCAGAGAGCATCATAACTAGCTTCCTTCTTGCTCTACCCTCACCATCAAGACCTAGCTCAAATGTCACCTTCTCAGGGAAGCCTTCCCTGACCACTTTCTCTAAACCGCAACCTGCCTGCTCCTAACACTCCTCTCTCTTCTTCTCTGCTTTATTTTTGACCTTGCACCTTTACCTTACAATACACTGGGTACCTGGTTATTTTGTTGTGATCTTCCCCTTAGACTCCTTGAATTGAGGAATTTTTGTGTTCTGCTTACTGCAGGATTGGTAGCACCTAGAAGAGGGCCTGACACTCAGTAGGAGCTCAGTAATTATGTGTTAAATGAATGAACACAAAGTTCCATTCATTCACATGTGCATCTTCCAAGGCAGAGGGTCCAGAGCATTCGTCAGAGCTTTGGAAGGGTTGTTTACCACTGCTCAAGGTTGTCTCCCGTTTGGGGCTATGTTGACCAAGCAGATTTACCTTCCAAAGGGGGAGAGAATGCCACTTAGCCACTTGGGCCTGTAGTTAGTCTATAAAATTTGGGCCTCCAAAGTTAATAAATGAGACCCAGGTTTATCCATCAGTCTCTCTTTTTTTTTTTTTGATTGAACAGAATAAAAATATGGAACGCTTCACGAATTTGCGTGTCATCCTTGCGCAGGGGCCATGCTAATCTTCTCTGTATCGTTCCAATTTTAGTATATGTGCTGCCGAAGCGAGCACTCCATCAGTCTCTTATGAAGTGGGTCATGATGACTCAGTCTCCCTGCCAAACCACCTGCCTATAGCGAGAGGTGGCTCAGATCCCCTCTGTGGTGTCTCTGTTCATAAGTGGTAGCTCCTAAATACTGCCCCTTTCCCACCAACCACACGTAACTTTTCCCTTCCATGATTTCTGCTGTTTCATGCCTTGTGCCTTTCCAGTAATGAGGGACATTTCCCAAGGGCAAGGGACTGGTTTTCTTTTCTAGGACTAGGTATTAAGAAGGTGCACACACATCTCAAGCAGTTATGGGTTCAAGTCTTGACTCTACTACCTACTCACTGTGTGATCTGCAACAAATTACTTAACCTCTCTGTTTCCTTCTTTAAAAATATGGGTCTAGGAAGAATAATACCTCCTTCACTGTGTTGTTTGGGGGATTTGATGAGCTACTGATGTGCTTGGCACAGGGTTAAGTATGGAGTTAAGTGAGGGATTTTATTTCAACCACCCTACAAATATTTATTGAGTGCCCACTATGTGACAGGCATTGAAGTAGGGACCAGGAAGAATAAATGGGGCAAGACCTGTCTTATGTGATTTAGCTTTTCAATGGTACAGACAGAATAGCATCAAATGGCCTGTTTCTGACTCTATTGCCTCCACATTGCTGTAGGTGGCCTGGACCTGCTACTTTCACCATCCCTTGTGGAGCTTACATCCCAAAGGTAGAGGAGAACAGATAAAAGAGTGTATGGTTTTGAAATGGGACAAGCCCAGTAAAGGGGAAGCATAGAGTGCTTTGGGGAAAATACTGGAATAACAGAGTGGGGGCAGATTTGAATCTGAGGGAGTCAGAGTTACTTGTGAGTTATTTTGTGAGTAACTTGGGTACAGAGACCTGTGGATAAGCATCAGGGACCCTCCCTTCTTCCTTTCCTCTCTTTTCCCTACATCCCTAGGGATTTGGAGCTTGCTCTGCGGTCTGGCAGCCTCGGGGGAGGGTGTTTTTAAGCTGTAGCTTAGCCCTGCCCTGCTGGGCCCTGCCACACACACCCTCTAGTGGTCACAACGCGTGCCAGGCACTAGGCTGGAAGGGCCCTAGGAATCCAAGGACAGCAGGACTGCCACTGCCCTTCCCTTCCTGACATTATCTTCACTCAGATGCAGTGGTCCTGTAACAAGGGCTGCTTCTAGGTCCTCTTGTCACTTAATTTTGTCAACCACCTCCATCATGATTGTTTTTTGAGATGGAGTCCTGCTTTGTCACCCAGGCTGGAGTACAGTGGCACAATCTCGGCTCACTGCAACCTCCGCCTCCCAGGTTCAAGCGATTTTCTTGCCTCAGTCTCCTGAGTAGCTGGGACTACAGGCATGTGCCACCACGACTGGCTAATTTTTTGTATTTTTAGTAGAGATGGGGTTTCACCATGTTAGCCAGGATGGTCTCGATCTCCTGACCTCGTGATCTGCCCACCTTGGCCTCCCAAAGTGCTGGGATTACAGGCATGAGCCACTGCGGCCGGCCTCCAGCATGATTCTTATTTCCACTTCACAGATGAAAATCCCAAGGCGGGTCAGTACTGAATTTAGGCCCATCAGACTCTGTTTCAGTGAGCTTCATTCAGCATCATTCTTGAGGACATCAGGAACGATGCCACGTCTCCCAGTGAGCAAGAGATGATGCCAGATTTTGCCCATTACTGCCCAGCAAAGAAGGGAGGTCTCCTGAGAAAGGTCACTGTTGCAGTCTCTCCTTGGTCTGAGGCTACTGGGGCATCTCTCAGGGCGCTCCTCCAGGAACTCTGCAGATTGGGAGGCCATGTTACCTCAGAGAGCCATGGGGGTGGAAGCTGGGGGAAGGGAGCCCCTAGGGCTCTGTGCTGAGCATCTGTGGAAGCACACAAGTCCCTGCCCTCAGGGGAGGTCCTGCAGGTTACCTGCTGGTAATCCTTCTTCCTGCCGGCCCATTTCCTTTGCTTCCCATTACACAAGCACACCCCTTCTTCAGCCAAACTGTCTGGGTTTTAATCCGGCCTCTGCCAGTAACTACAAGTTACTTTGTGCAAGCTTTTGTGCAAATTACTTTGTGCAAGCCTTTGTGCTTCAGCGTCCTTATCTACAAAATGGTGGTAACTCTCTCGCCTATAATACCAGCACTTTGTGAGGCAGAGGCGGGTGGATCACTTCAGGTTAGGAGTTCGAGACCAGACTGGCCAACATGGTGAAACCCCATCTCTACTACAAATACAAGAATTAGCCAGGCATGGTGGTGCAAGCCTGTAGTTGCAGCTACTTGGGAGGCTGAGGCACGAGAATCACTTGAGCCCGGGAGGCGGAGACTGCAGTGAGCCGAGATCACACCGCTGCACTCCAGATGGGGGACAGAGAAAGACTCTGTCTCAAAATAAAATAAAATAAAATAAAATGGTAGTAACAGCCATACCTATCTCTAAAATGTTGTAGTCTGGGGACCTCAACCTCTGACAGTTTGATTCAGCAGGTGGGGCCTGTTTGGAAATCCCTTCTTGAAGAGTGTAATCTGGCAACACAGACCTACACACCACTTCCAGCCAGGATGAGCAGGCGTGCTGGTTCATGCCCCTCTGGTTTTAGCATGTTAGCATTGTCAATGCCATCCTTGTTTTACTGGCAAGTTACATGAGTGCGTTCCTGTGCCTCAGTTTTCCTCATCTGTAAGTGTAGATAAATAATAGTAACTATGTTCAGTGCTTATACATTAATAATAATAGTATCTATGTTAAGTGTTGTGAGAATTAGCTAAATCCTGGAACATTACTTTACTCATAGTAACGACTCAATAAGCATGAACTATTATTAGTGTAATCCACACTCAAAGAGCAGACATATGGATAAAAGAAAATACATTGAGTTTCTCTTTGTATTTTAAGATGCATTAATTTCCCCAAAGCGAAAAGTGACTTACACAAGACGGGCTTCTGGGGTGCAGGTCACGCTGGTTTTTGGGTGTTGGTGAAATCACGTGTGTTTACTTGTGAAAAATCATCCTACTGTTCGCTTGCGATTTGTGCATTTAACCTGCACTATCTCCTGGGAACTTTATGGTTCTGTGAAGCACGAAGGGCAGGCATCCTCATCCGCGGTTTCAAATAAGAAAGTGAGGCTAGGACGGCTAATTTAATTTGGCCAAAGTAGTAGGAGATGGGTGTGAGGAAGTTTCTGAGTCCGATCTTTCATTCGGGGAACAACTGCCACTTCCAGAGAGCGCAGCGCGAACAGTACCTGGCTTCAGGTAAAGCTCAGCAAATGGTTCTGAATCCTCCTTGCAAATACCACTCTTCCCCTAGCGCAGACAGACTCAGGGCCCGGCCGGGGGCTCGCACCGCCGCACACTCCCCAGGCCAGCCCCAAGCGTGGCCACCCTTGAGGGAGACCCGCTCGCCAGCGCCCCGAGGCCAAGGCCGGGGAATGGCGCCTAGCCCCCGGCCAATGAGAGTAGCGGAATTTCTTTCATTCAGCGCGCGGCCAGGCTCCTGCCCGGAAAGGGGCGGGGCGCCGCGCCGTGGGTGGGGCCGCCGCACGCGGGGGGAGAGGGCGGTGCCGGCCCCGCAGTCTGGCCAATCGGCGCAGCGCCCGGGGGGGGAGGGGGGCCCAGGCCTTCTTTCCCCTCCGCGCGGGACCAATCCCGACTTTACAAGCTTGAACTTTTGCCACCCTCGGACGAGCGAGCGCGCCCGAGGAGGTACCCCGCCGCGCCGGCTCCAGGGGCAGGAGCGGCCTTAACCCTTCCCGCGCCAGGCGTCAGGCTGCTGCCGCCGCGCCCCCGATCCCTCCCGCAGCCCACCCCTATTTTTGCGTGGAAACCTCGCCAGGGAAAGCGTGATCCCTCACCCACAGCCATCTCTGAGGTGCGGAGAGTAAACTGGGGAAGGGAGAGGAAGCATCCAGTCTGAAGGGGGCCCGGCCGGCCAGCGGCCCGCCTCGCTCCGAGGGAGGGCCGGGGCGACCGAGAGGAGCCAGCGAGTAGACACTCCCCGCCTCTACCCCACCCTCTCCATCTCCCTACTCCGGGCGAGCCTGGAGCCACCGTGCGCAAAGCGTCCTGAGCACCCAGTTTGGCCCGGCAGAGAGACCTCCGACTTTGTGTAAGGAGCGTGAAGCCTTTCGTGCAGTCACGGAAGATCCGCTACCCCAACATATCAGCCGCCCCCTGCTCCTCAGAGGCTCAGCCCAGGAAGGCACACACAAACACACAAGCACACTCATTTTTATTAGCCTGCCCTGAGATGGGGGTTTGGGACTTTAAAGTGCAAACTGTGTTTGTAAGCTTGTGCACAAGCCAGGGATAGGCAAAGCGCCCCGTTTGCGTCCGAGTCTCAGAGCGTCCGCCGAGCCCTCGCGCGCTTGCCCGTGGTTTGTGTAACCCTGTGTGTATGTGCGTGTGTGTCCGCGCGCGTGTGTGTGCTCGCTCGCATCCGTGCCCGGGGCGCAACGCAAATCAGAAAGCGGGCCGCGGGTGCTGTCAGGCCTGGGGCGGGGGTGCCGGGGCGGTGTGTGGGGCGGGGGCCCGAGCTCCGCCCGCCCCGGGAGCCGGCCCCTTGGAGCCTCGGGCCCTGCAATGGGACGTGTTCTCCTTTAAGAGTTAAGAAACTTGAAACCTTGTTTGCGCAACAATCAGCGCCGCGGAGCCGCCAAAGTGTCTAGACTGGCATATGATGGGAGGCAGCCAATGACTCCGCGGCGCTCCTCCGGGGGCCCTCAGTGTGCGTTTGAGGAGAACAAAAAAGAGAGAGAGAGCCGAGCGGGGGAGCGATCGAGGGAGCCGAGCCGAGAGAAAGAGCCGCCGGGCGCTGCCTCGCCAGACCTCGCTGGGACCCCGGGGCCACTGGGAGACACTTTTGTGGAGGGGGGAGGAGGGGCGACCTCGGCAGCCTCCGCGCCCCGAGCGTCCGAGCGCAGCGTGGGGCGGGCTGCGACCTCTGCCTCGGTGGATTGCATTTTAAATTAAGGATCCCAGCAGCTCTTTGGGATTTTTACAGCTTCCACTCATGTGCTGACACCCGCGTCCAGGAGAAACTCGCTCCAAGTGCATCTAGCGCCTGGGACCTGAGACGGAGTTGGCCTTTCGTGCATGCAAATCCAGGGATTTAGGTTTTGTTTGGGATTTCCTTTTTTTTTTTCTTTTTTTCTTTTTGCAGGGCGTAAGAAGGGAGCTGGGGGTATCAACAAGCCTGCCTTTCGGATCCTGCAGGAAAAGCCCATATAGTTAAGCGCTTGGGTTTAAAAGGCAGGGCTTTCCATACACATTTGGGAGTTCGGCGCGAGCGCTTTGTGCTCATGGACCAGCCGCGCAACTTTTGAAGGCTCGCCGGCCCATGTGGGGTCTTTCTGGCGGCGCGCCGCCTGCAGCCCCCCTAAAGCGCGGGGGCTGGAGTTGTTGAGCAGCCCCGCCGCTGCGGTGCATGTAGCCGCTGGCCGCGCGCGGACTGCGGCTCGGCGTGCGCGTGTTCCCGGCCGTCCCGCCTCGGCGAGCTCCCTCATGTTGCAGCCCTGCGGCGCCCCTTCGACGACAGGCTGTGCGCGGTCTGCACGGCGCTCCGCGGCGGAGCTTCATGTGGGGCTGCGACCCGCGCAGCCGGCGCCTCGCTGAGGGAACGGACCCCTGGTAACTGGAGACCGCCTCCCCCCCACCCCTGGCGCCAAAGGATATCGTATGTTCAGGTCCAAACGCTCGGGGCTGGTGCGGCGACTTTGGCGAAGTCGTGTGGTCCCCGACCGGGAGGAAGGCGGCAGCGGCGGCGGCGGCGACGAGGATGGGAGCTTGGGCAGCCGAGCTGAGGCGGCCCCGCGGGCACGAGAGGGCGGAGGCTGCGGCCGCTCCGAAGTCCGCCCGGTAGACCCGGGGCGGCCCCGGGACGCAGTGGGACAGCGAGGCGCCCAGAGCGCGGGGAGGCGCCGGCGCGCAGGGGGCTCCCCCAGGCCCTTGTCGGAGCCAGGGGCCGGCGCTGGGAGCTCCCTGCTGGACGTGGCGGAGCCGGGAGGCCCGGGCTGGCTGCCCGAGAGTGACTGCGAGACGGTGACCTGCTGTCTCTTTTCGGAGCGGGACGCCGCTGGCGCTCCCCGGGACGCCAGCGACCCCCTGGCCGGGGCGGCCCTGGAGCCGGCGGGCAGCGGGCGGAGTCGCGAAGCGCGCTCACGGCTGCTGCTGCTGGAGCAGGAACTCGAAACGGTCACGTACTCGCTGCTGAAGCGGCTCAAGGAGCGCTCGCTGGACACGCTGCTGGAGGCGGTGGAGTCCCGCGGCGGCGTGCTGGGCGGCTGCGTGCTGGTGCCGCGCGCCGACCTCCGCCTGGGCGGCCAGCCCGCGCCGCCGCAGCTGCTGCTCGGCCGCCTCTTCCGCTGGCCCGACCTGCAGCACGCCGTGGAGCTGAAACCCCTGTGCGGCTGCCACAGCTTCGCCGCCGCCGCCGACGGCCCTACTGTGTGCTGCAACCCCTACCACTTCAGCCGGCTCTGCGGGCCAGGTGAGCACGATGCGCCGGCCGGGGAGGGGGGCGAGTCTCCGGCTCCTCCTCCCTGTCCCCTTCCTTGCCCTTCTCTCTAACTGTGACACTGCGGGTCGGCGCAGCTGCGGGTGCTCCCCCGGGTGTCCTTGGAGCGTGGGAGCCCCCAGGGGAGGCGTCTCAGCCCGGCCCAGGGGAGTGGGTGTCGCAGCACACACATGAAGTGGCAACTTTATCTCGAGGCTCCAGTAAACTTAAAAGGGTGCACGTCGTAGTTTTCTCTGTGCAGTTTCAGGGACATGATGTAGACTCCAACTTCACAGGCAGGGAAAGCAGAGGGCAGGCCAACGAGAGGTCAAAGAAGTAGGTGCTGTCTCCTCCTACCCCTATTCCAGAATCTGCCCCAGACTGTGCCCAGGCTTCTAGCATTTGTAGGCATGTCCCCATACCCATATTATGCTTTTCTATGTCCAAGTAGCTGTAAGTTGTGAAATTGGGTGTACACAAATCATAGCTACAATCAAGTGTTCATCAAATATCTCACTAATGCCTTTGTATACTTTGGACAAAGCTTTGCAGGGTAGCCTCTGGAGTAAAGAGCACTCTCTTTATTTCCCACATGCTATTATTCCCCACATCCCTTGGGTGTCAAGTGCCAGGATCTTCCATTCTCCTTCTCGTATGTTCAGCTTTTGTATAGCGTTGAGGGTCTTGCAGGCATCCATGAGTAGATGAAGAAGCCAGATACTTGATGACCTCTGAGCACTGTCCTCCTTCTTTGTTCTCCTCTTGAGATTCCCTGCACACACCCCACCCTCAGCGTTGCTCACCTGGCCAGGCCCTGGTGCTCAGGTCCAGACAGGCGGTAGCCCCAGCAGGCCAGGAGCTTGCATTTACCTTGCTCTGAACTCTGCCCTGCGGGGAACACACATGTTAGCTTGTAGCTAGCCTCTGAGGGATATATGGGAATCCATTAGGTGGCACTGGGGTTTTGCAGGGGTGGGACTGTCAGGGAGTCACAGGCTATTGAGTCCTGGAGGGCTCTGGGTCCCTCCATTCTGGCTTCCCTGGAGAGAGTCAGCACCCAGGTTGGGAGCACATAGAAGGTCAGATTGTAGGTCTCCCGACTCTCACTTTGGAAGGGGAAGGTGGGCCTGGGATCGTGCATTTGTCCCAGGTGCCTTGTTTGCATGTGGAGTAGTTTCTGGAGAGGAAAGGAGGTTTTTCCTCAGTGATGCTTCCTGAATAGAGGGCATTGATGGAGGAGCCGTGTTGATCAGGCACCCTACTCCCCTCCTGGTCACTCCAGGCCCAGTTCAGGAGCTATGAGCAGTCTCTGACCTGTGGCTCATGCCAGGCTTTCTATGGACTCTTTTCCCCTTCCCGACAGCTTCCCTGAAAGTGGCTTTCTCTCCTCTTCGAACTCTGCTTCCTCCCTGCCTCTGGGAAAGGAGACCCTATTTGTGGTTGGCTGTCTTGTTCCTGGTCATCTTTTTCTTTTTTTAAGTGGGCCCATTCCACTCTTGTAGAAGCCCCTGGCAGGTGTTTTTCTCTCTCGCCACTTCAGTGTGTCAACAAATGTTCATTGAGCAACTACTCTGGGCCAGGCACTGTGCTGGGTGCTGTGGCTGGCAGAGTGGAAATATGAGTAGGATCTGTGCCCTCAAGAAACATAATCCCATGGGGGATTTATGGGGAAGAGATGGGGGATTTATGGGGAAGAGATGGGGGAAGAAGGGAAGTGTGCAGGGCCAGGTCTGTGGGTCTGAACTACCAGAAGGCTATGGGTGTGTATGTAATAGGATCACCTGCAGGAGCTCTGCAGCTCCAACCTGGAGCAGGGCCTTGGAGGATGGGTCAGAGGAGAAGGGAGCCTGCCAGCTCAGAGTCAAGGTGCCAGGCACACTCAGGTGGGTGGGCAGGGAGGGGAGGAGTGAAAAAGTTGGAGACAATGGACAGGACCACTCCTGCTACTACTCCTTGGACTAGGAGTTGGCGTGGGTGTTGGTTTGCATTTGGTGGTCTTGGACAGGTACAGGTCAAGGGATACCTGGCAAGCTGGAGTAGAGTGGTTCTTAACTATGGACCTAGTCCTAGGCTCTGCCCAGCTAGTAACCTGCAGCTTGACTTTGGATGAGTTACCTCCCCTGTCAGCCACTGTTGTGGTCAGTGGGGGTGGCTCTGGGAAAGTTCTCCTCATCTAAATCTGAACTAAGCCTTAGGACTTGATTCTTCTCTTTCTCCCAGAAGGAGGCGCTGTTGCGGGGGGACTGCAGCACCCCGAGTCTCCTCCCCTGCTTCTTTGCTAGCTGCTAGCCTCTGGGGCCCCCATTCAGCCACCCTGGGGACAGCTGGGAGGACCGATGACCAGGGAAGAGTTTCCAGTATGTGCCGGGTTGACCCTTTTGCTGTTGGCCTGAGAGCTGGGGGAGCCCTGGGCTGCCCACCCCGCCCCCGCCGCCTGGCCGCCAGCCTGGCTCCCGTAACTGGGCGGGCGCATAGCTGGGGCTCAGCCGTGCGCGTCCTGATAAGGCGACTGCTCCTTCCAGGGCTCTGGAGAGAGGGCCGGGGCACCGGGCAGGCAGGCGCGCACACACAGCTATCGAGCAAAGTACGCTGGAACACTGGCAAAGGGGGACTCCCACCTGGCAGCAGTCATACCCCTCCCCCTCACCTCCACCGGCCACCGCAGGGAGCCCCAGTGACAGGAGACCCCTCATTGGCAGTGTGGACACCTGCTGTTCAGAGCCCACCCGGGTCAACTTGCTTTGGAGCCTTGGGGCAAATTTCCCCTTTGGGCTTCTTTTCCCATCTCTAAAGTAAGGGGTTGGAGGGAATCCCTGAGGGCCGATGTGCAGATGCCAGGCCACAGAGGCCTCCTTCCCCTCCCCTGCTCTGCTCCAGGCTGGTCTCAGAAACTGGGGTCCTCAGCAGGGGACCTGCCTCTGCTGGGCATGGGCTGGGGGCCTCCTGACCTCTCAGCCCGTGGGAGTCAGGCCCAGCTCTGCCTCCCCCTTGGGTGTCTTTCTGTCCCAGGAAAAGCCAGTTCGCTGAGCTCGGTGGGTGCCTATGTGGACGGAAATGTGGAGAAATACTTTAATCACAGCTCTAACCTGTGTTTATAGAGCTCCTTTCTCCTGAAAGTATCCATTAACTTCGGAATAAATCTCCTGCTCTTTGCTTCCCCACTTTTTTTTCTGTAATTATATTCTGTAAATTACTATTATCCAAATTGCGCCCGGGGAAGAGAGACAGAGCGAGAGAGAGAACTTCTAAACGACTGGAGGAGGCCGCCTAGGAAAACACAGGGTTCCCAGGCCAGGACTATAGGAATTAGAATGGGCTAGAAAGTTTTCCTTTTATTTGGCCTGGCATTATCCCTTTGAAATGAGATCAATTTCAAGTTGGGCTTCCAAGCCCCCGCCCTGCCCAGCTCAGCGGCCCCTAGCCCTGCTTGTCTGCTCCTCCTAGCTCCTCCTGGAGGTGAGGAAGGGGTGATAATGTGCAGTTTGCCTCTTGCTGGCGCCAGCCGGCTGCGCTGTTTATCTGGCTGCCAGGGGAATCTGGGCAATTAGGCTCAGCCGGCCTTAAAGTGCCAGGAGCTCCTTTTCTGCGTCTCCCATCATGGGGCTTAGGGTTGAGTCTTCAGGTTCTGGGGGCAGGAAGGAGGGGCACTCAGGAGGCCCCCTCCCCACCCACAGCCCCTCTTTGGGAGGGGGGAAACTTGGCAACTCGGGAGGCATGTGGATCTTTTCCTAAGCAAGATGCTGAGCTGCAAAGATGGGGGTGGAAGGTAAATGTCCCAAACTGAAACTTTGCCAGGCACTGGGAGAGGCTGTGAACTCTTTTCTGGCTTTAGAATTTAGGTCTAGATCCCAAAAGGCTAAGTACCCCCCGGGGTCTAACCAGAGGCTGCCTGGGCTGAGCTGAACCTTCTGGCGCACTGGCCCCTGGCTGACTGCTCCTGCTTCTGAAGGAAGTTGGAGGAGATTCCTAAAGTGGATGCCTCAGGCTGGGTGTCCAAGGGAGTTGGAGTTTCTGATGTCTTTCTGTCTCCCTCTCTTTTCGTTTTCTCTTTGCCAGGTGAAAGAAGTGGTGCTCTAAAAGGTCTCCTGTTAAAATTTAGAGCATATTGGTTATTTTAAAATCAACACAACTTCTAAAAGTACTAAGACAACTTCTAAAAGGGGAGTGGACAGAGGGCTTGGTGGCAGCTCAGTTTCTCTTCTGACCTTTGGTCTCACCCACCATGTGTCCCACCTGAGTGCCCACCTTGTCCACCTGAGGTAACGTCCTGGGGCTCCGTCAGTCCAGGTCCATGAGGCGCAGCCTTGTGGGAGTGGCAGCTGATTCTTACCCAGTAGTGTTCATAGCACATTATTTGTAACAGCCAAAGAGAGGAAGCAACCCAAATGTCCATTAGCTGATGAATGGGTAAACGGAATATGGTACATCCAAAGAATGGACATGCCATGAAAAAGAATGATGGACAGTACCGAAACATGCTACACATGGATGAACCATGATGACTTTGCGCCACATGAAAGAAGCAGCCAGCCACAAAGGCCATATATTGTATGATTCCGTTTAAATGAAATATCCAGAAATGGGCAAACCCATAGAGATGAAAGTAGGTTAGTGGTTGCCCAGGGTTTTGGGGTTGGGGTCTAGGAAGTGACTTCTAATGAGGATGGTGTTTCTTTTTGTGATGAAAAAAATGTGTTTAGATTGTGGTTGATGGTTGCACAACACTGTGAATATACTAAAAACCACCGAATGGTATATTTTAAAAGGATGAATCTTAGGGTATGTGAATTATATCTCAATTTTTGGAAAGGGTTATCTGATACTGGTCTCCAGCTGGTCTCTCCTATACCCCCATTACACCTGCAGCTACCTTCATGTGTGGCCTTTTGGGCAGGTCCTTCACCAAGTGGGACCTTAGTTTTCCTATCAGTAAAACGAAGGAGTTGAGTTGGGTGAACCCCAAGGCCCCTTCTGTCTCTGACACTCTAAATCCTTGTGTTGTGGGGTGGAGTCTAAAGCCTTCATACTTTTTTCGAATCATGGAATCTCATTATTAGCTTTCAGTCTCTGCAGTTGCTAAACAGTTGTGTGTGAACCATTTTGCCAGAGCCAATAGTGGGAGCCTAGTGAGGTCCCTCCTGAAAGCTTTGCAGTGCTCCATTAGCTGGCATGTCTCATGGTTCAGGTTCATGGATTTTCTTTCTATCTCACAACATTGGAACTCCCAACTCAGCTATGGCCGTGGGTAGTGAGTGTCACAACTCAAGGCCCAGGTAGCTCTTCCAGGTGGGAGTTCATGAGCCCTTCCTGCCTTTCACCTTTTGAGCTCCAGTTAAGCAGCCCCTGGAAGAGATGCTGGCATTGGTTACAGAGGCTTGACTCCAGCCACTACTGCCCATTGTTGTCAAGTTTCACCTTTGGGGACAAATCTGGGGGGTGGATGTCCAGAGCTCCATGCCATGTGTGGCCTGGGCCTTAGCCAATCAGATTTTTGCACAAGTAACCCTAAGGAATTGCAGGCTTTCTGATAAGCTCATGGGGATTGCGGAAAGGGCATGGAGGTCAGAGACCTGGCTTTGGTTCTGGCTCAGTACCTGACTCCTGAGGGAGTCACTTCCGCTCGCCGGGCTGCAGTCTCCTCCTCTGTACGGTGGGAGCACTGGCCTCAATTCTCTTTTATCGTGGAACTCCAGCCCTTCCTATACCCTGCGTCTTGTTCTGAGAGGCTGCTCTTCACTCAAGGCTGGCCTCTAGGCCTGAGGGCCCCCTAGGTCCTCCTCCTGCACGTCTTTGTCCACAGGTGCATTCACCTTTACCGTTATCCTCATCCCAGTTGTCTTTGTCCATATTTAGTGAGCACGTTGTGAGCAGGTGGTGTCCCAGACCCAGTGGGGATGAAGGGGTGTAAGACAGGGCATCTCTTGATTCATCTCAGCAGGTGGCAGAGCAGAGTCAGGCCTGGACTGGCATCCCAGCTCCACCATGACTGGCTCAGGGGACATGCGCAAACCAGTTTTCTCATCTCTAAAATGGGGATAATAATGCCATCTCATTTATTTTTTGTTTTTTTTAAGAAAGGTTGATATAAAAATAGGTGCCTGATGAGCATGATTAACTACTCTGTACCTGAGGTCTAAAACAATAAAATACAATAAATAAAATGGAAAGTGATTGGCATGGAGTGGGATACAAGGTAGGCACCGAGGAAACGTTCACGGCTCTTTTAGAGGCTGCTCTGTGATTCGTGTTTCCTTCTCCCTAACATCTGTCCACAGAAAGTCTCTGTTTCTAAACCTCAGAGCCTTCACTTTGTTGGAAGTAACTAGGAGCTGGAAAAGCCAGGGTGGGGAAGAGGAGAAGCCTCACTGGGTGTATGGAGCAAAACAAATGCTCCTACAACTAATTGTGCCCTATTACAATTGCGAAAAACACTTATTACCCCTTGTGTCATTACTGATACCCGCCTAATAATAGTTATTACCAGTTTATTACCACTGAGAGTTTGTTTTAGTTTGCGATTTGATTGTGTTTAGTTTCATTTACAGAAAATGAAGGGTCATTTCATTCATGCAAATTGTTACTTAGTTTAGCAAATTGTTACTTCCCGTAAAGCAAGAAGCTAAGGAATTCTTCTGAAGGCAAAGTATATGTTTTTAAGGAGGAGTATTTTAGGCAAATGAAAGGAAACCCAAAGAAAAATATCATAGACAATAAGGAATCGTAGTGTCCAAGCTGTAGAGAGCTTGTGTTTCACCCCTGTCCTTTGCAAAAGGGGAGACTGAGGCCAGGAGCTGGAAGTGACTGGCTTAAGGCCTCCTGTTGACATAGCTGGGTTTGGCCTTTTGGGTCCTAACCCTTTCCGCTGTCCTCCCCTGCACCTAGGAATGCCAGCTCTAATGCAGCTTGTTTGGACATGAGTTTCTGTGTCTGAGTCTTTGCACTCACACTTGGCTCTGACTTGGCTTGCCAAATTTAGCAAATAAAATGCAGGATGCCCAGTTAAATTTGAGTGTCCGATAAACAACACACCATATTTTAGTATACGTACGCCCCCAGTATTGAAAGGGGCACAGTCATACTACAAAATGATGCCATGTTGATCCAAAATTCAAATGTAACTGAGCATTCGGTATTTTATCTGGCAGTCCTGGCTCTGACTTCTCCTGCACTCACGTTTCTCTTGTTAAAGTAATAACAGTTACTGTTTATGGAGGTGTTTTTCAACAGTGCCAAGAGCTGCACTAAGCATTTTATGTACATTATCCCAGCAAACCTGGGAGGTCTAGATGATTATTATCCTCATTTTAGAGCTGAGGAAACAGGCTCAGAGAGGCGAAGTAACTTGCTTGAGGTCACACAGCCAAAGCTGGCAGAGCTGGGATTGAGCCCATATCCGTCTGCACCCCAAGCCTGTGGCTTTAACTGTTGAGGGGATTTGGGCAGCAGAGGAGGTGGGACAAAGCGGGGAGGGAGGACTTCCTGGAGGCTGAGTTTATTATTGGAGGAAACCAATAATTAAAAGCATGTAGAACCTGAGGTATGAGTTCCCCCACCCTGGCAGTGACATGCTGTCTCCTGTCTTCCAGAATCTCCGCCACCTCCCTATTCTCGGCTGTCTCCTCGCGACGAGTACAAGCCACTGGGTAAGTGTGCCTTCCTTCCTCCCCTTGCAGAGGTGTGTCCCTCACCTCCTTCCTCCCCTTGCAGAGGTGTGTCCCTCACTGGCTCCCCTTCAGCCTAGGGTCTGTCCAGCTTCCGGGCTGGAGGGCTGGAGGGGAGGGGTGGAAGCCGGGCTGGTTGAAGTGGGGTGAAGTTATACAGACACTCCCACAGTTGGGCCAAAGCAGACCCAGCTTCTGCAGCAGGCTATTTACATCTCAGAATTCCACGGCTCATCATTAACCTCTCTGTGACCTTTAAACATGGGCCTGTCGGAGATGAATGGGTTTTGACTTAAGCATCTCATTGGAGGTGGGTTGGTATTTCTGTGCCTCTTCTGTCTCTCTCGGGCCACCCCCAGCCTTGGGTTATTCTCCTTTAGTGTGTATTAATTAGTTGTATGACAAATAGGTTGGGCATGAAGTCTTTGTTGAGAGGAGCTGTATATTTTCCCCCTTTTTAAGTCAAGATGTTCACTTGAGCAGAAACAGCAATTGGAGTGTTAGAAAGGAATGTATATTGATACGCAAAGCCCCTGGCGTGCACTGTCCCCTAGGTGAGTTTAGTGGACTTGGTAATGTAATTTTAGACAACTCCCATTCAGAGGCAGAACGTGTTTTCTGTAAAACCTTGAGCCTAGATGATCAGCCCATATTCTGGGGTAGATGCAAGTGGTTTCGAAAGTAGAGATTGTTGGCTCACACCTGTAATCCCAGCACTTTGAGAGGCTGAGGTGGGCAAATCACTTGAGGTTAGGAGTTTGAGACCAGGCTGGCCAAATGGTGAAACCCCGTCTCTACTAAAAATACAAAAATTAGTCAGGCATGGTGGTGCACATGGTCCCAAGTAGCTGTAATCCCAGCTACTTGGGAGGCCGAGGCAGGAGAATTGCTTGAACCCGGGAGGCAGAGGTTGCAGTGAGCTGAGGTCACGCCACTGCACTGCAGTCTGGGCTACAGAGTGAGTGAAACTCTTGTCTCAAAAAAAAAAAAAGTAGAGATTGTGGCTGGAAACGATGGCTCATGCCTGTAATCCCAGCATTTTAGGAGGCTAAGATGGGAGAATTTCTTGAAGCCAGGGGTTTCAGACCAGCCTGGGCAACATAGCAAGACCCATCTCTATAAAACATGCAAAAATTAGCTGGATGTTGTGGCTCAGGCCTGTAATCCTAGCTACTTAGGAGGCTGAGGTGGGAGGATCACTTAAGCCCAGGAGTTCGAGGCTGCAGTGAGGTATGATTGTGGCACTGCCCTTCAGTCTGGGTGACAGAGCAAGACCCCATCTCTAAAAGAAAGAAAATAAAAGTGGAGATTACTTTCCTCTAGTGGGAGTTCAGAGCATGGGTTCTGAGGCAGAGAAGCGATGGAGTCTGTAGAATCTTGATCACGGGGCAAGTTAGTTTGGCCTTGACAGTACCAAGAGAGCAACTGTGTGGCCCCAGCACTTCCCATGGGACTCGAGCTTTAAAAGTCAGATGGCGTGGCAACGATGCTGAAACTTTCCACCAAGTGACCGCTTTTACTGGGTTGTGTTTGGTTTTTGGTAAGGGCCTCCTCCCAGTAGCATGTCAGCATCATCTGGGAGGTCACTTCTTAGTGTTGGAGATGCTCAGGCATCTGCCCCAGTTTTCCTTCCAGACCCCTCACCCGCTGTGAAGTCAGACATGCTCACCAGCCCCTTCAGGAGTGTGACCTTCTCAGGCTAGGTGGGCAGAGGCTGTCCCACCAGGGTGTGGGAGTCGGCTGCCAAACCATGGTGGCCACCCTATTGTTTGTTCCAGAAGTAGGATTGTCCCATGCATGGGGGAGCCTTAGTTCTCTGGGGAACTGGAGAGCTTCTCTGGTGGGACCTTGTCACATAAGAGATGAGGCATCAGGCTGACTGAGGGTGAGGAGGTGCCTAGCTAATGAATGGCAGGGTTGAGGCACAAACTCAGAGCAGCCCCCACTCAGGTCCGTGGCTTGCTGTCCTTCCCTCGTAGGCCTGTCTCAGCATTTTCTAAGTCAGCATAATTGCACTAGTTGCTTACAAGATCCACAGTTCCATTAGAGAAGAAAACCCTCAAAAGTTCTTAGTGAAAGTTCCTAGCACCTCAGTTTGAATGTCAAGCATCATCGCCCTGAATGTTTGTCAGTCAGCCTGTGATAAAGCAGCAAAAATCAGGACACTCTCCAGCCCTGCAGAGTGACCGTGTGGAAACCAACAGTTGTTCCCATGATTTTACAAAGGAAACAACTGAGGCCCAGAAAGAGGAAGTGACACTTACCGGTGGTCAAACGGCTCAGCCCACCACCTGTTTTTATATGCCTTGCAAACTAAGAATGGCTTTTATTTTTGAAGTTGTTAAACAAAAAATCAAAAGAAGCATACTATTTTGTGACACTTGAAAATGACTTGAAATTCCAATTTTGGTGTCTGGAAGTGGAGTTTGACTGGTACACAGCCAGGCTTGTTCATTTCCATTTTGTCCATGGCTGCGGCAGAGTTGTGTGGTTGCAGAAGAGAGTGTATAGTTCACACAGCTGAAAATATTAACCTCTGGCCCTTTATAGTGAAAGCTGGTGAGCCCTGATGTTGCTTGACTAATAGTGGAGGTGGGGCCCTGAACCTGGGGCTCCAGCTTGCAGAGGGAGCTCTTCATCCTCGAGGCTTGAGCAGTGATGGAGGCTGGGAACATTCTTTTGCACAGCAGCCATTGAGACATTGTCCAGGGCCTCACTAGAAACACTAGATGTGAGGGTTTGGCAAGGGCGTGATAGGGACTTACCAGCTGTGAAAGGTGGAAACCGCCTGTCGTTCCCACTCTTCTGGAAACCTCACAATGCTGTCTGTGTTGGCTGTAAGGCAGTTAACTGAGAAATAGGACTCGGCTTGTGATGTTGCTGCTTCACATGAGAAGTGGCAGCGGGGCTCTGGGCACAGAGCACTTTGGGAACATTAGGTATCAAAAGCAAAACTCTTTTAAGAAGTTCCCACTTGAGCATTGAGGGTATTTTGTTTGTTTGTTTGTTTTAAAGATTTTTCTGTGTGTCCTTATTTTTCTCCTAACTTGTTTTACCAGCAGATAACTTTTTCATTCCCTGATCAATAGTCCCAGGTTATTTTTTGGGAAATAATTTCTCTTCCTTGCATTGTTGCTTTTTGTAAACAAAAAGCCAGTTCACTTCTAAGCCTCTGTGATCACATGAGAGCAAAAAAACAAAATAAAACCCAGAACACCCAGTCAGCATCTGGCAAGTGGGAAACGAGAGAGGGGGGAAAAAAAGGCCAAATTGGTTAATGTTTTATCTTCCGGCTCCCCAAGCCATGTGGTAAAAGGAAAAAAATTCCTGCAGGATCAAATGGAATTCTAGCTAGTGAGGGCCTAGGCAAACGGTTTCATCCCAGGAATCCCTTGCCTGGAGTAGCTCTGCCAGGCCAGGTGGGGTCAGGTGGGGCCACCCGAGCCAGTCCTGGGTTGTGCTGGGTGAGAAGATGAGTTTGCTGTAGGCCATCTAACGCCTGGACAGGCCTGTCCCTTAACGGGGACAACACCCATTGCTGGTAGCAGAGGCACAGGCCCAGGAAAAATTTTCCAAGTCTACCTGTCCCAAAAGCCATTGACTTGCCAAACTAGCAGCTCAGTGTTCTAGAGAAAATGTGCAAAAGAATTTCTCATTCTCATCTAACTGTACTGCAGACAGAGGAAAACCAACAATGTACATATGAAGTAATTAAAACTACTTAAAAAAGAAGAACGCCTTGAGAAAACAGTCCAGGCTTTGAAAGTTGCTCTGTGAGCAGGTTTGGATGTCAGGGAGTGGGGGAGGGGAGAGAAAAAACAAAGTTAATCTGGGGAGCAAACGCTTGAGCCCTTAATTAGAGGGGTGTAAGCAGGACAGAGTGAGGACGGCTGGTGACTTGTTAAAAGTTTCCCCAGCTCCAGCGGGAGGGAGGAAGGAAAGAAGGAAGAAAGGAAGGAAGGAAGCAAGAAGGAACAGCTTCAAGAATTTTAATGGTTGTAATTAAGAATAGCGACTATGAATTGTTTAGGGGCTTAATTTAACCTTACCCACGAGGCTCCAAGTTGCTACTTGCTCTGTCCCCTGAACTTGGGCTATTTCTGTGGTCAGGGCAATTGCAATGTTTTCAGGTACCAGCTTCACTAGCCAGCATTTTCCAGAAGAGCTCCCGGGCTGGCTGGTCTGGTCTGGGATGATCCTGAGAAGGGGTTACAGGGTGACATCGGAAAGTCGGGAGGGACATGCTGCCCTTTGCAAGCACACATATCCACACACGTGCACACATACACAGATGCATGAGAAAGAAGCAGAAAGAGCGCGCTGCCTCACGGCCAACTAAGTTCTCTTTTTCTTTCCTCCCACAGATCTGTCCGATTCCACATTGTCTTACACTGAAACAGAGGCCACCAACTCCCTCATCACTGCTCCGGGTGAATTCTCAGGTCGGCAGTTTTTCTTCTTGTACATTGCTGTGGTGTTGAAATTTATCAAAGGGGACAGCTGCGGAGGGGGCTTGGTGGGAGACTTGTTGACTTCCCCTCTTCTTTTTGTTTCCTTCTCCTCCAATCTTTGGATGGGAAGATTGCCAGTGTTTCACTCGCTGGTGTTCTTCGGGTTAAGAACGGTTCGTGTGAGTGAAACCTGAAGATAACTCTTAAAGCACCTGTCTACCACGTTTTAACCAGTTGTCTCTATCTTGTCTCTCTTGGAAATGATAAAAGCCCAGCACAGCTCTCCATCTCTCATTTTAGCAAGGGATCCTCTTCCCCCAGCTGCGAGAGGCAGCAAAGTGGTTATGTTACACGTTTATCTTCCTCCTGTCCCCACTCTGGGGGAGGGACTGATGTGAAGGGTTAGAAGATTGGGGGAAATGAAGCTGGTTGAATGAACTTGCAGGGAGGATCTGGCAAGTGAGGAGTTTGGCAAAGGCCAGTGATTTCTGTGTCTCCCCCTGAGCAGCGGAGGCTGGGATAGAAGCCGAGGGAACCCTGGTTTGGAGTCCTCTAGCCCCTGCAGTGAGAAGCTGGTTGTAGGGACCCCCATATCTGGAGGAATACCTAAATCAAACTTTCCTTGAGAAATGAGAGACTGGTGTTGGACTGGGGATATCGAGGGCCAGGGGCAAGGTCTGTGGGGCCCTTTGGGAGCATGGCTGGTAGGCTTGTGGCCTGGGGGTGTGCTGGCTGGGACTGACAGCCCCTCAGGCTGGGGCTGCATCCCTAGTGGGTATGGCTGGATGGCTGCGTGTCTCCATTTGAGCCATTCTTCCCTTGCCCACATCCATGCATGGTAGCAGTCACAGTCATCATAGCCGTTTATTGGTATGCTATGGCCCGACACTCCACTCAGCCCCCTTTATGTGCATTCTCCAGGAACAACCACAGGCTATTTGCCTCCAGGGTCTGTGCTCCTCATCACTGTTTGTCCCCCACTTTTCTGCAAGGGCCAAATGCACCTTTGATAAATGTATTTCCTGTAAAGTTCTGTCATTCTTGATGTAGACTCTCTGCAACTCTAAGGATGATGCAGCTCTGGCTGCTCATGGCTGCCTGGGGATTTCCCCAGCCCAGAGCCTTCGCCCATCCATTCTCTTCTCACCGAGGCATGGGAGCTCACAAGAGTAGGTTGTTGCAAAGATAGAGAGTCTGGAAGTAGAAGCAGGAATGTGACTTGCCACACAGGGTTCCACAGTGGGCAACCTGGTACTGGGGTCCAGGTGATGCTGGGGTCCAGGTGGTACTGGGGTCCAGGTCTTCTGGATCTTACTCCTGAATGCCTTCTGGTCTCTAGTGGCCCACCCAATTAGGGTACTTCCTTCTCTAATTTCTTTCCCTCAAAGACCAACCAGATGCACACAAGTTAAAATTTCAATCCTTTCTTTTTCCTCTGCACCCATGTGAATGAAAGCCACATATAATTTTGAAGCAAGGAGCTTAAAAGTATTTCTGAGTTTATGATTTTATGTCACTGCCAGCCCTCAGAGTATATGTGATTCAGATGGATTGCATTGGCATTGGTTGTCTGGACAGATGGGTAATTTTTTGACATCCTCTTTCTCCCAATTGTTAATGTCAGAAAGTCCGTGGGGTGTGTGTGTGTGTGCGCGCGTGCGCACACGCACACACCTTGCAGTTTTAAGGTGTTTGCACATATAGTCTTATTTGATCCCAGCCATTCCAGAGGGGGCCTGGTGTGGCTCAGGCTAGAAGGACCAGACCCCCGAGCACTGACAGAAGGCCCCTCCCTCAATCTGGAGGCTGGGAGGTCTCTAGAGACCCCTAGGCCATTCGTTTTGTTGCCTTTGGGCCTCACTGGGCCTGTTTCTGAGATTTCTGCCCGGATATCCCAGAGCAGTCTCTGGTACTGGTTAGTGAGAGGGTCCCAGCTACTCTTGACAGTGCAAAAGGACTATGTTGGAAATGTATCCAATGCCTTAGAATTCTAAGGGGTGGAAGGATTTGGGGAAGAAATTGGGGATTTCCTATGCCAAGGACATTGAGTGAGGTCTTGAAGGACTTTGGTCTGAGTTCTGGGTGGCCTCAGTATTTGAGTGGAGTGTTTCCCTTTGTGTCCTCCCAGTCCCTTCCAGAGATGCCATGCATGGAATGTCCCCCCCTCTCCTGAGGGCCCACTGTTAGCTTTCCCAGCTTGCTCTGTGCTATGAGGATCTGAGGGTCCTGTGGGTTAAGCTGCCCGCCTGCCTACTGGGAGCCCACAGACATGGGGGTGTGCTGGCTGTCACACTGGAGGACATATTCAGGGAGGGAAATGGCCTGGGGGTGACAGGTCTTGGTGGGTGGTGAAGGCATGAATCATCCTGCAAGATGGAATGCAAGGTTGTGTGGGAGGGCAGGGCTGGAGGTGAAGTCAGAAAGGTAAGGGGCAGAGGTAGGCACAATATGTTGGGCCAGGCCAGGGTATTTGATGTCTAAGGATAAACGATGATGGTGCTGATGATGACAGCAGTTGACATTTATCGACACTCACTATGTGTCAGGCACTTTGCTAAGCTCCAGCATTCTCCATTTCAGTGATTCCTTTCCATGACCCAGTGAGACAGGTGTGATTCTCCCCATTTCATAGAGGAGGAAACTGAGGTTCATTGCTGGACCAACTGCCCATAATGTAAGTGGCAGTGTTGGAATGTGAGCCTCGACAGTGTGACTGCCCAGCTCCCACCCTGAGGGCCCTGCCCAGCATTCCACAACAAGTGTCCTTGTCCCCTTCCCCAAACTAGACCCGGCAGGAGCAAAGTAAAATGATCACAAGGAGCCTGGGGGCACCTGTCCTGATTTAACTACCGGGGAAAGGAATGAGGGGCCTAGCAAGAGTGCAGGGCGGCTCCATGCCCTTCCAGGCCACCACTGGACAAACCTGCGGACCACCCAGAGATCACACCACTTGGCTGCCTGGCCCTCCATCTCCCTGTGTTCTGGGGGTCTGCCGATCCCAAGAGCCTTGTCACCCTCGGTGTCCTGGGATGGACGTCATCCCCAAACGGGGTGTCTGCAGCCCCAGGATGGAGACTGCCCTTGTTTGTCTCACACGATGGCAATCTCAGTGCTGGGCCTGGGACTCTGTGTGTTTTATCCAGCTCCATGGTCTCTGCTTTACTTCCCTGTCCTGTTGTTGAGGCCACTTAGGGGAATGGTGGGGCTCCTGAGGCTTAGTCCCAGGCCTGGGCAGTCAAGGATGCTTGAGTGGGCAGGGCGAGGGGCCGCAGGAAAGGAGACACACTTGCTTCAGCTCTCTGCTGAGTAGTTGATGGAAAACCTTCATTTGATCTCTATGTGAGCTCCCAATTTGGATACGTGATCTCCACTAAACAGTGTAGAGGGGGCAAGTGGCTTCACCAAGGTCACTGGGGAGAGGGGTGGTGGAGGAAGGCTAGAATGCAGAGCTTTTACCAAATCCAAAGACCTTACACCTGGAGTCTTCGATGGGATTTGGGAAAAATTAAAAGCCTAGAACTTTTGGAGTCCTTTCAGGGCCTGGGGTGCTGTCCCCTGCCTGTCCAAGGCCTCTGTCAGGCTGTCCTCTTCTCAGCAGTATTTCTATTCCTCTTCCATTTGCTTGATTTCAGTTTAGTTTGGGGAGAAAAAGAAGAGAAGTTAGTTAAATAAATTCATACTAAGGTGTGAGTGGCTGGTAGGCAAACTTTTTTTTTTTTTCCAACTTTAAAGTAGAACATGCCGTAAATCTCAGGATTGCAGGATGAAGGAATGGCAATTCTGAGAAAGGCTGGTGGCAGAGGGCAGGGTTCTCTCAGCATCTCTGACTCCAGCCTAGAAAAACAATGAACATGTCATAAGGAGCTTTAAGCCTTGGGTGAGGGAAGGAGCCCTGGCCAGGCCAGGCTGGGTGAGCTCTGAGTCACTTAGCGGGAGCCTGACGTGGTGGGGCTGCTGAAGCACCCAGGCCTGCCTGACTCCATGCTGCGGGGCTGGGGACAGGGCACCGGACAAGCTTCCTTAGGACAGTGGCTGCCCTGTACTGTCTTATTCTAGAACCCGTAAGGTGACCATTCAAGTGCTTTATTAAGCACCCTGCCCCTCAGTTTTCTCTCACCTGTAAAATGAGGATGATAATAACAACATATCCCTAATGGTGAGGGTTAAATGAGATACTTTGCCCCTGGCAGGGTCTGGCGCGGGGAAGGGGGCGGGGATGCTTGTTGTGGAACACGGGGCAGAGCCCTCAGGGTGGGAGCTGGGTAGTCACAGTGTCCAGCTATATGTAGGGCACGTATACGCTGCCCATCACTGAGATTGGGCAGTCCTTTCTGGTACCTTGGCCGTGTGTGCCTGGGATCTCAGTACTCACAGCATGTGTGGGTGTCTTTAGAGCTGTGTTATTGAGAGCCGGCCCCTCAGATTAGAAAGGAGAATTCCCAGGGAAGGAAGAGAGCCACGTTAGACTACATGGAGAGTTGGGGGCTGAGCTGGATGGAGGTGTCTTTCCTCCATCCCCCCTCCTTGAGGGCACAGATCATGCTGTAGATTGTTGCATTGTGTAAGGTGGCAGAGTTTGGGAACAGAGGCTCAGGGAGGTTGGGAGACTGGCTCAGAGCCACACAGCAAGCATAGCAGTGTGGACCCACCTAGGGTTGCAACCTAGGTGGGTCCATACTGCTTACCCACCCACCACTTGATAGGACTGTGCCTGCCATTTGGCCATTTCAGGAGTCACTTGGGGTCGGTCCCGTCTGGTGTCATCGTCGGTGCCTACTGAAGCTGGGAGAGGAGTGTGTGTATGCAGTGTCATTTCCTGCTGCTTTCTTGATTACAGGGACCAAGTGTGTTCTCGTTCAACACCCTCATGTAACAGACTCTAGAGTTCTGTGTTCCGAGGCGTGCGGTTCAGCCCATTCAATGTGTTCTGAGTCTCGATAGCTGTTTGGGCCGAAGGGCATGGGCTCTGCACCCATGGGCCCAGTGATCAAGCCTTGAGCCTGCCATCTATTAGTTGCATGACCTTGGGAGAACCACTCAGCTGCTTTGTCCCTCAGTTTTCTCACCTGTAAAATGGGGATGATATAACAATGTATTCCTAGTGGTGAGGGTTAAATGAAATGATGCCTTTGAGTCAGCCAAGGCCTGGCACACTGTATGTGCTGGGGGTGGCCATTGCAATGTTCCAGGCACTGTGCATAGGGCTAGGGGTTCAGAGATAAAAGTTACTTTACTTCTGCCCTCAAGGTATTCACAGGTAGGTAAAGACACAGTGACAACAGGCAGTCCAGAGGAAGAAGGGATTAGTGATCAACTCTTGGCATGGTAGGGAGGTAGCTCAGGAAGACTTCCTGGAAGAGGCAGTATCCACGTTGGGTTTTAAAGAATGTGAATGGAAGTCAAAAAGACAGGATTTGGAGCATTCAGGTAGAAAGAATAATAGCAAGTGCAAAGACCTGGAGGTGTGAAAAGAGCTTGATGTTGAGAAACCAAAGGAGTTTCAAGGGACTGGGAAGCAAAGCTCCAGATGTTGGTAGGAGATGAGATGGGTAGAGGCCAGGACCTGGGAAAGATTTTAACTTTTTCCTAAATATGCAGAGTGCACATATAAGTGCCCAGCTCAGTGAATTTTCATGGGGTGATCACACCTGACCGATAGGGCCTGCAGAACGTTGCTGTCACATGATGATGCTAAAGCCTGTCACATGACATGCTCATTGCCTGTGAGTCTGGGGCACTGTATGCAGAGTGGTTTCAAAGAGAAAGCCGGAGGGCAGGTGATACGATACATTTTAGCTGAAAAGAACATTTCTTTAGGTTTTGGAGAGCAGGAAGGGCATTTCATCTGGGGTGAATGGTGCCCTGAAACAATCAGACTTGAACCTGGCCTGGTCCCCATGGGTTTAAGAGATGGCCCTCTGATGTGACCTATGCCCACTCTTCGTATCCCCAGGGGTCAGGCTCCAGCCTAGAGGCGGTGGACAGGTTGCCAGACTGACACCGATTCTGGCCAGCACCAGCCTGCCATTTCCCACTCAGAAATGGGTGGGGGAGAAGGGGCATTCAGCTCCAGTTCCAAACGGACAGTATTTACTACTCACATCAAGCCCCTGCCATGTGTCTTTCTAGCTTTGACCAAGCAAAGGGAGAAAAAAAAATGCCTTCCCTTCCTAACTCCTCGTGAGTATCTCACAGTACCCATTCTTCCTGGGCTGAGGTAGAGGTGTCAGGGGCGGTCAGCAGGAGTGATGGAGTGACTAGAGCAGTCCCGGGGGAACAGGCAGCTGAAGGAGGGCCCAGCCAACCCGTGTCTGCCAAGAAGCAATGCGGGGTGGTAGGCAGTGTGCTAGAGTGGGTTCTAGGCTTAGCTGTACCCATTCCCTGCTGTGTGACCTCAGGCAAATTCTTCGCCTCTCTAGTCTCAGTTCGCTCAGCTGTATATTGGGTCCACTGGGTCATTGATCTCAGGAGCTCCTTGGTGCTGATGTGTTGCAGGCTATAAGTACCAGCTCCCAGGCCTTGGGATGGGGAGTAGTCATAGAGCTAGGGCTTCTGGCCTGGGGCATCTTAGCTTCTCCTATCATTGTTCAAAAGCACAATGGTGGCATGGGACAAAGTCATGAGGAGGGAGGGGATCAGTGTTTTGGCCCTCCACCCCTCTATCCCAAGGCACTAAAGCTTGGGGACTGTGGTGGGGGTATATTTGGAATGTCCAGAGTGGGCAACTGACTCAGCAGTGGTAACAGAGCTTTTAGACTCCCATTGGCCTCAGACAAAGGACCTCAGGGCTATTGTGTTTCCTGAGTGTGGGCTTTTGAATGACAAGTCAATGTATTGAACATTTATTATTCAGGACCTACTGCAGCCAAGCATGGTAGCTTGTGCTTGTGTGGCTGAGGTAGGAGGATTGCTTGAGCCTGGGAGTTTGAGACCAGCCAGGGCCAACATAGCAAGTCCCTGCCTCTTAAAAAAATTCAAAAATTAGCTGGCCATGGTGGCACACATCTGTAGTCCCAGCCATTGAGATGGGAGGATCACTTGAGCTCAGGAGTTGGAGGCTATAGTGAGCACCACTGCACTCTGATCCAACCTGAGCAACAGAACAAGTCCCTGCCTCTAAAAAAATGAATCAAGAAGAAAAAAATTAAAAAATAAAAAAGAAGAATCTACTATAAAAAAGGGGAAAAATAATCTCCTGCATGCCAGTGGCAGACGATACAAAATGGAGAAAGACTGGGCCTTACCCTCTAAGAGCTGTTGGTCTAGAGGAGAGGCAGACAGCAAACAAACTGTGGTGACTCATCATGCTAAGTGCTGCCCTCGAGATGTGCTCAAAACCGGGGACTCTGTTGGGGTGGGGATGGGGTGTTCAGGGGATATTCACTTTGACAGAGAAGGTGATTCTGAGTTGGGTTTTGTAGAATGACTAAGAATTCACCAAGAGGACAACAGGCTATAGATATCCTTTCAAGTAGGAAGAACAGCTTGTGCAAAAGCAAGGAGGCATGCATCGAATGCCATATGTTCTGAGAGTTTGTGGCTAGAAGGTAAATATGCGAGAGATGGAGGAATGGGGAAAGATGAATCCAGAGTGGTTGTCCTGAACACTAGAGGAATGAGCTGGAACAGAGGGATCATGGTCACGGAGACCAGGGAACCGTGGGATATACTTGGTCCTGAAGGACCTCATCCGGCTTCTAGTACTGTACCTAGCTCACAGCAGGGAGTCATTGTGGAATAAATGAACAAATGAATGAATTTTTGCCTGGGACAAAGAGATCCAGAGAGAGAGCATAAAGACAAAGATCATCACACATATTTAATAATCACAGCTAACGCAGTGCTCTGTGCCAGGTATTCTAAGGACTGTAAATACATTTATTCATGGACTATTCCCTACAACCCTCTGAGGAAGGCACTTTCATTGGCCAAATTAAAGGAAGAAATAACAGGCTCAGAGAGGTTAAGTAACTTGCCCAAGGTCACCTAGCTAGAAAGCAATAGAGCTGGGATTAGAACCCAGGCAGTCTGGCGCTTGTTGGGTTCCTCAGTGTCTGATGAGGGATGCTTGCTAGCCCTGGAAGATTCAGGATGCAAACACAGTTCTTGAGCTTCTGGGGCGTCTGTGTCCCATAGTACCTGAGATTGAGCATGAACAATGATCACTTGAGCCCCCCACCGGCTCTGCTCATTGGCTGGTTACTGAATGGATAAATGAATGACCAGTGAGATGGCAGGTGGGTGGGCTTCTGAGGGGAGGCTGCTGGCGAGGTGGGGTGTCAAGTGCCTGTCCAGGGCTGGCTGCAGATGGCCCCTACCCCTCACTGTACACTGGTGGCCTGCATCATCAGGGGAACCAGCAGGTTGTCTGAGGAGACCTGAAATTCCAGAAAATGTACTTGGTTGCGTCCAGCCTAATCACAACCATCTGCCTGCCGGGCTCCATGGTCCCCCTCCTCCCATCCCCACTGGCATGCTTTCCCCGGGCGTCTGTAACAATCGGGAACTGCGCTCGAAAGTTTCCTTGTCAGGGTAGAGTGACTGTTGCCAAGAGCTACTTCTTTGATGCAGAAAATGTATCCTGAAGGCACTTTGTCAGATGTTTTTATATTAAACATTTTTCCTCCATGGCCCTTGGCTGCCAAGGGAAGCAGAGGTGCATTGCTTTTCCAGTTGTCCTTTGTGGAAGGAATTCCTGATATTCGTGGGCCGTTTCCTCGTGCCCCCCAGTCAGGGCCTGGCACCCCTGCCAGAGAGGGTAAGACCCTGGGGCTGGCATCTCTGCAAAGCAGGGGCTGCTCTGGCTCCGGGGAGGGCCCCTGTCCTCACCATTTGGTAGCAGTTTCTAGATTTGGAAAAACAGAGGTCTCATGTCTGGAGCGGACATCAAAGCCACCATCCTAGACTGCAAGGTGAATCATTCCCAAGACTTTAATTGATCTTGAAAAGGAGAGGTGGGAGCTCAGAGATAGGGTCCTGGCAGTCATTTTGATCTCTTTGAGTTGTCCGGGATAGTGCCGGTGCTGGACAGAGCTGAGAGAAGCTGGGCTGGGAGGCCTTCAATGCCAGGTGGGGAAGAAGGAGGGGAGGCCAGCTCCGTCACACAGGCTGAAATTGGGAGGGTCGGGGCACCATTTGGCTCCTCAGCAGCCATGGGAGGCAGCTAAGGTGAGGGGCTTTGCTGGGCAGACGTGGTCAGTGTGGGGAGAATTGGGAGAGGGGTTGGAGTGGGTACAGCTGTCTGGCTCCAGCCTCCTTGGAGAAATGAGGCGAAATGGTGCACCCAGAAGGCATTGCTGCAGACAGGTGGCCACGCCAGCCCATCAGGGTGTGTGTGCCCTGGTGTCCCAGGACTGATCTCCCCCACCTGTCACCCCTTCACTCACCTTCCTCAGTCCTCCTGACCACTGCCTTATATAGGACATTCACGGAAAATGTCCCTGGCCCTGTCACCAGGGAATGTGTCTGGCTCTGTGGTCTGCAAACCACATGTCCACTCTGGACCTCAGGTTCAGCCCTGGAGGAGGCTGCTGGGCCCGAGGGATGTGCAGGGTCATTCCTAGGCCTCTTACCCCCACTGCTGTACCCCACCCCGGGATCACTGGGGAAGAGGAGACACTGTTTCCAAAATGGGCATTCCAGGCTGTTCCCCAAGGGCAGATTATGGGAATGAGGCTTGGGGTGCTTGGCTCTGAGGGCAGAGCCTGGTGTGTAGTAGATGTTGGGGTTATGTTTGTGATTCACAGAGGGGTCCACTGTCCCTTCCTCCCCTCCAAGGGTTCAAAATAAAACAGACAGATTGCACAGAGAGGCCAAGCCTTCTCCACACCCCCAGACTCTCTCAGCCGGGATTGTCTGTCTCAGGCCCAAGGTGATGAAATCTCTGGGGCCTCCTCTGCTGTTTGACCGAGGGAGGAGCCGAGGAGAGTGGAGAGAGGGCCCAGGCTCTTCAGAAGGCAGACCCTGTCTCCAAGCACCTGGCTGCCCAGCTGTCTCAGCTGCCTTCTCCCTCACAGGGTGAAGGTCAGAGGGAGCCCAGGGGTTTCCCCTGAGTCTAGAGGTAGCACCACCTCTACCTAGGGGCCAGGAGGCTCAGCTCCGAGTCCTGACTGTTCCCTGTTTCTTGGTGGCCTCAAACTACTTCCATGTGGGCTTGTTCATGTGTATATGGGTCAGTTGGTCCAACTCATGGGTTCTCCACCCTCTTTGCACATTAGTCCCCTGAAGAGTTTTGGAAAAGCTCAGACCCCTTTTCAAAAAGGGTTGGGGCTGGACTGGGCATTGGGATTTTTTAAAATTCCCCAGGCAATTTTAAGGCGCAGTCTTGGCTAAGAACACAAATCTAGATGGACCTGGGAGGATCGCAGAGCACCCAGACCATCTTCCCCTCAAGGCAGGAGTCCTTTCTGTATGGGAGCCCCCAACCGGTGCCTGATTACTTCTGGGCATAAGCATATGTGGCAGCTTGAAACAGGCTGTTCTTTTGTGAGCTATGCTGGCTCTGGTCTATAGCTATGATCTGTGTTCTGGGGGTTAGCTGTACAAGGAGGTTACCTCTGACCATCCCTCTCAGGGTCACTGGGTGCTTACGCATTCCATTCTCGCCACAACCTGGTGGGACAGGTGTTGTAACTTCCAGTTTTTAGATGAGCACACTGAGTCTGGTGGTCAGTTAAAGTGACATTTGTGACCAACTCCTCCAAGCAGATGTTGTCATCCTATCTTGTGCAGGCAGGTAGATTCTCTGTGATTGTTCAGGAAAGCTGGAGCCAGCCCCACCTGAGCCCTGATACACCCTTGCCCTGATGCCTCCCTTGGGTCTGAAGAGTTTTACTAAAAAATAAAGAGCCGGGCGCAGTGGCGCATGCCTGTAGTCCCAGCTACTTGGGAGGCTGATGTGGGAGGATCGCTTGAGCCCAGGAGTTCTGGGATGTAGTGCGTTATGCTGGTCAGGTGTCCACACTAAGTTTGGCATCAATATGGTGACCTCCCGGGAGCGGGGGACCACCAGGTTGCCTAAGGAGGGGTGAACTGGCCCAGGTCAGAAACAGAACAGGTTAAAACTCCCGTGCTGATCAGTAGTGGGATCTCTCCTTTGAATAGCCACTGCACTCCAGCCTGGGCAACACAGCGAGACCTCGTGTCTAAAAATGAGAAGAAGAAAGGAAGGAAGGAGGGAGGGAGGGAAAGAAGGAAGGAAGGAGGGAGGGAAAGAGGAAAGGAAGGAAGGAGGGAAAGAAGGAAGAAAGGAAGACACAGCTCTGCCAAGGCCTGCTTCCAGACCTTGCAATGGGGTGTGGAATGAGGGGTAGGGATGACCAGGGGATGCTAGGGGAAGGCAGAGGCTGAAAGCTCAGGCTTTGGGGCTAGGCAGACTTGCTATCAACGTCACTTTGCTTCCCTTTGCAGCCTGCATTTCCTCTCCTGAAAGGTGGGCTCAGCACCAGCTTGTAGGAGGTCACAGAGATCACAATGACAATATGTGGCACGGTGTACCTGGCACATGTGTAATTTTCAGTGAATGGTAATTCAGTGAATTGGTAATCAAGTGTTAGCTTGAGGGATGGGATTGTGAGAAGGAGAAAATACCCAGGAGACTGGGCATTCTCAGCAAACTTAGAATCTAATAGAAAAGACTAGGGGAAAAGTGCCTCCTAGGGAGGCAGGGCAAATGCTCTTTCTTTCCTTCTTTCTTTTTCTTTCTTTCTTTTCTTTCTTTCTTAGGCAGAGTCTCACTCTGTCATCAGACTGTAGTGCAGTGGCGCTATCTTAGCTAACTGCAACTTTCGCCTCCCAAGTTCAAGGGATTCCCCTCCCTTAGCCTCCAGAGTAGCTGGGACTACAGGTGTGCACCACCATGCCTGGCTAATTTTTGTATTTTTAGTAGAGACAGGGTTTCACCATGTTGGCCAGGCTGGTCTCGAACTCCTGGCTTCAAGTGATCCACCTGGCTTGGCCTCCCAAACTCCTGAGATTACAGGCGTGAGCCACCGTCCCCGGCCATAGATGCTGTTTTTTCAGTGGGTAGCGTGGACTGGGAGGAAGCTGCTGCCCAGATCAGCTGCCAGGGAGGCTGGGGTCAGGGCTGGGTTTGAAGGTGGAGGGTTTCACCAGGCTTCAGCAGGGAAAGGGCATTGCAGCTGAGGGGACTGTTGGGCAAAAGCAGGAAGATGTGAGGACACTTGTTCTGGGAATGGGGAGCGATCCTGGTAGGGCAGTAAGGATTGACGCCCACAGGGAGAGAGAGGGCTGGCCTTCTATCTGTGGTCAGTCACGGATGGGTGTCCCAGAAATACTTTTGACTGATAGATAGATGACTGTGGGCTTAGTGAATGGGTTTGTACGGCCCCAAAGTGTAGAATTTTTTTTGTTTTTTAACGTAAACTTTTTACCAATGCATAATACATGCAGAAAAGTGCAGATGTCACATATGAACGATTTTCACGAAGTGAGCATCCTTGTGTCACCAAAGCCCAGATGAAGCAACAGACCAGGACCTCAAAAGCCCCCTCTCATGTCCCCTTTCAGCCACTCCCCACTCTCTACTCCCCAGGGGTACTTCAGCTCTATCCTGACTTCCAACCCCATTGTCTAGTTTTCTGGTTTTTGAACCCGATGCATACAGAGGCATATCCGGTGGGCTTTTTGGAATATAGGTTCTTTAGCTCAACACAATATTCATGGGGTTCATCCATGTTATTTTTGTTTTTGTTTTTTTTGTTTGTTTGTTTTGAAATGGAGTCTCATTTTGTTGCCCAGGCTGGAGTGCAATGATGTGATCTCGGCTTACTGCAACCTCTGCCTCCCAGGTTCAAGCAATTCTCCTGCCTCAGCCTCCTGAGTAGCTGGGATTACAGGCACGCACCACCACACCTGGCTAATTTTTTGTATTTTTAGTAGAGTTGGGGTTTCACCATATTGGTCAGGCTGGTCTCGAACTCCTGACCTTGTGATCTGCCTGCCTTGACTTCCCAAAGTGCTGGGATTATAGGAGTGAGCCACCGCACCTGGCCTCATCTGTATTGCTGTGTGTATTGCCGATTGCTCATTCTTATAGCTGGATAATTTTCTGTGGGAATGAACCGTGATTCTACTAGTCTAACGCATCCATTCTATTACCAATGGTTCCCAGTTACTGATAGTGCCCGACTTTTGGTTCCTACCCATGATGTTACGATCAATATCTTGTACCAGCCTTTTTGAGGACACAAGATCATCCTTCTCTTGGGTACATACCTGGGAGTGGGATTGCTGAGCTATACATGATATGCGTGCTCAGCCTTGTTAGATACTGTGCCAGACTGTGTTCCAAGACCACAGCATTTTAGTCAGAAGCCCCTGTGGGGGAGATTTGGGTCATTCACTCCCTTACAGACGGGGGTGTCCTGAGAGGGGTATCGCCTGTGCTTGGTCCCCAACTCCCAAGTGACAGAGCTCGGCCTAGAGCAGGGTCTCCCCTCTCTGGGTCCAGGACCTCTGCCCACACTGAGGTGGTGGCCATCCTGCTACTCAACAAAACTGAGTCCTGTCCCCCTGAACTCCCGGCACCCCGAGGCAGGATTTTGAGCTCCTTAACGTCCTTTCCTAAGGCCCTGGGCAGTGCACTCTGGGAAAAACAAAAAGGAGAAAAGAGTGAAAGGAAACTAAACATTGGAAAAGAAGTGTGTTTCCAATAAACTGGGCCTTTCACCGGTAGCCAAAACATTACATTCCTGTACCCCGAGCAGCCGGCCGGGTCTGCCTCTCTGGGCTGTAAATCTTGCTGGGAGTTGGGTCAGGATTGTCCCCAGGACACACAGACGGGCAGTGTCCTTTGGGTCTCTGGATCCTTGGATTTCAGGGTGACAGCGTGGTGTTTTCAGCCGGCTGGCTGGGCCCCAGGCGAGGGGGCGCGGGGCCCCTCTGACAGCATGGACTCCCGGGCCCTTCTGAGGGAGCACTGTGTGAGTTACCGTAAGGGATTTTCTTCCTTGGCCCGCCCCCTCTCTTTCTTGGGTGCTTTGATGGGTTTGAGGTGTTTATAGGCTTGATTCACGACCGAGTTACCAGGGTTTTCCACGGAAATAACTTATTAAAGGGGCCGTGCACACAGCGACATTGAAGTCTGGAGGGTGGTGTGCATCAAAGGCGGCCCCGCGGGCCGGCCAGTCAGCATTTCGCTGCTCCAGAGGAGGGCCTGGGCCCGCAGAAGGGGCGGGGAGGGGGTGGGCCCAGGCTGCAGGAAAAACACTTGGGCTTAAGAAAACACTCCCCAGACAAACCCAAATTCAGGTCCATGGAAAAAAAGGGTGGGGCGGGAGTTAAAGCCCGAGATCCCAGACCAGCCCTCCATCAGATCCCCCTGCCCAGATGCGGGGACACATGTGGGTGCCCTGCTGACGCATGGTGTCCGGATTCTCTGTTGTCACGCCTGCACCTCCCCTTGTGCAGGGCTGTTCCTTCGAAGAAAATGCCAAGGATGCAGACTGCCCACTGCCTTTTGCCAGGGATGGATGGAGGGATGGGCTGGGCTGTGCGGGAGAAGTTGGGTAGAGGGATTTTCTGGTTCCTCCCTTCCTGAGAGCTCCTCTCCTTTGATTTAGTTACATCTGATTTGACCGGAAGGCTCATGAAAAGCCTTCGTTTTCCAGGAAGCCTTCAGGGATTGCACAGCCCACAATGGCCTCTCTCTTCTGAACCTTCAGTGGCTTTCATCTCTATATTGCTCCCTCGTAGTGCATTGAATTTATCTGCTGTCCCAGCCAGACTATGAGTGACTTTTGGGCAGGACCTTGGCCTGTATTTGCATCTTGGGGTTGTAACCAGAAAACTGGTGGCCCTGGTGCCTGGCATGGCCCACTTCATGCAGGAGGACACGGTGTGGAGTCATTCCCCACGAGTCAGCTCTTTCTTTCTTTCTCTTTCTCTCTTTTCTTTCTTTCATTCTTTCTTTTTCTTTCTTTCTTTCTTTCTTTTCTTTTATTTTCTTTTTTCTTTCTTTCTTTCCTTTCCTTTTCTTTTCTTTTCTTTCGATGGAGTTTCGCTCTGTTGCCTAGGCTAGAGTGCAGTGGCGCTGTCTCAGCTCACTGCAACCTCCGCCTCCCGAGTTCAAGTGATTCTCCTGCCTCAGCCTCCCAAAGAGCTGGGATTACAAGCATGTGCCACCATGCCCGACTAATTTTGTATTTTTAGTAGAGATGGAGTTTCACCATGTTGGTCAGGCTGGTCTTGAGACTCCTGACCTCAGGTGATCCACCTTAGCCTCCCAAAATGCTGGGATTACAGGCGTGAGCTACCGCACTGGGCCAGTCCTGGCTTTTTCATAGTAATAATGACAACAGCCGTAGACGTAGTAATAACAGCAGCTAAAATGTGAGTACAAAATAGGTGACAGACCCTGTGCTATTCCTTATTCCTTAAGCTTATTTAGTCCTACTAACAAGATGAGTTCTATTGTAATTTATCTCCACTTGACAGATGAGAAAACTGAGGCTCAGAGGGAAGAGGTAATTTGCCCAGGGGCACCAAGCTGGTAAATGGCAGAGCTGGGTTTGGAGCCCAGGCCTGCCTGCCTTCCGAGCTTGTGTCCTTGGATGAGTCACTTTATTTTCTGGGCCAGAATGATCGTCACATTCTATCAGTGAGCTCAGAGACTGAGCGGAGAAACAAGGAGCCCTCATGAGGCTGCGTCGAGTTTGTTGTTTTGGTTTTGGTTTATTAAGGTATAATCTACATACGATAAAAGGTTGTGAAAGTGTACTATTGTATGAATTTTTGTAGTTATAATTATTGCACAATCGAGATAGAGAACATTTCCATTATCCTTGAAAGTTCCTTGGTGAGTCTTTATAGTCAGCCCCGACCCCAGCCCCCAGCTGTTGGCACTCATCTATCTGATTTCTGTCTCTATAGTTTTGCATTTTCCGGACTGTCTTCCAAATGTAATCATACAGCAAGTAACCTTTTGTACCTTTTTTAAAAAACTCAGTATACTGCTTTGAGATTTTTCTGTGTTGTTGCTTGGATGGACATTTGGGTTATTTCCAGTTTTTTTGGCTACAGACATTTGTGTTCAGGTTTTTGTGTGAACGTGGTTTTTAGTTCACTTGAATAAACACCTAGGAGTAGGATTGCTGGGTATGTGGTTGAAAGTACATTTAACTTTCCAACAGGCACTGTTTTCCAAAGTGGTTGTACCATTTTGCAATCCCAACAACAGTGTATGAGAATTCTAGTTACTCCACATCCTCACCAGCACTTGATATGATCCGTTTGTTTTTATTTGAGTTATTCTAATAGATAAGTGGTGGTATCGGTATCTCATTGTTTTTTTTTTTTTTTTTTGAGACGGTCTTGTGCCATCACCTAGACTAGAGTGCAGTGGTGTCATCATGGCTCATGCAGTGGTGTCATCATGGCTCACTGCAACCTCTGCCTCCCAGGTTCAAGTGATTCCTGTGCCTCAGCCTCTTGAGTAGTTGGGACTGCAGGTATGCGCCATCATGCCCAGCTAATTTTTGTATTTTTTGTAGAGGTGAGGTTTTACCATGTTGGCCAGGCTAGTCTTGAACTTCTGGCTTCAGGTGATCCGCCCACCTCAGCCACCCAAAGTGCTGGGATTACACACATGAGCCACTGTGAGTGGCCTCACTGAGGTTTTAAATCACATTCCTAATGATGAGTTATGTTGAACATCTTTTCATGTGCTGACTTACCATCTGTATATCTTAGTGTCTGTTCAAATCTTTGCACTTCCCCTTCTCCCCAAAAAGAGACAGGGTCTTACCCTGTCACCCAGGCTGGAGTACAGTGGTGCAGCCATAGCTCACTGTAACCTTGAATTCCTGGGCTCAAGTGATCCTCATGTCTCAGAGTCCCAAGTAGCTGGGACTACAAGCTACCTGGGACAGCTGTGTGCCACTGTGCTGGCTAAGTTTTATTGTATTTTATATATATTTTTAGAGACAGAGTCTTGCTATGTTGCTCAGGCTGGTCTCAAACTCTTGGCCTCAAGTGATCCTCCTCTCTTGGCCTCCCATGGTACTGGAATTGCAGGTGTGAGCCATCTCACTTGTCTGATTTTTAAATATTGGTTTTTTTCTTATTATTGAATTCCGAGGGTTCTTTACATATTCTAGTTAGCAGCCATTTAAAATATATGTGTTTTGCAAGTATTTCCTCCCAGTCTGTGGCTTGTCTTTTTTTAAATGAAGTTTTTTGAAGGTTTTAATTTTGCTGAAATTCAATTTATCAGTTATTTCTTTTCATGCTTTTTATGTCAGTTATATGAAGAACTCTGCCAAACCCAAGGACATCATTTTTTTTATGTTTTCTTCTAGAAGTTTTATAGTTTTAGGTTTATAATCCTTGTTGAGTTAATTTTTGTGTAAGGTGTAAATATGAGTCTAGGTTCTGTTTTTTTTTTTTTTTTTTTTTTAACATATAGAGGTTCTATTATAGTATCATTTGTTAAAAGACTCCTTTTTTCTTTTTGAATTAACTTTGTCTCAAAGAGTTGATCATATATGTGTGGTTCTTTTTTTTTTTTTTTTGAGACGGAGTCTCACTCTGTCACCCAGGCTGGAGCACAGTGGTGCAGTCTTGGCTCACTGCAACCTCTGCCTCTTGGGTTCTAGAGATTCTGTTGCCTATGCCTCCTGAGTATCTGAGACTACAGGCGTGCACCACCGTGGTATTTTTGGTAATAATACCAAAAAATGCTTTTTGTGTTTTTAGTAGAGATAGGGTTTCACCATGTTGATCAGGCTGGTCTCGAACTCTTGACCGCGTGATCTGCCCACCTCAGCTTCTCAAAGTGCTGGGATTACAGGCGTGAGCCACCGCACCTGGCCTCTTTCTGGATTCTTAATTTTGTTCCATTGTCTATGTGTCTGTCCTTTTACCAATCCTGCACTGTCTTGATTGCTGAAGCTTATTATAGTAAGTTTTGAAATCAGGTCATGTGAGTCTTTTGACTTTTTCAAAGTTGTTTTGGCTATTCTAGGCATTTGCATGTTTATATAAATTTTAGAATTCGCTGTTGATTTCTATAAAAAAAAGTCTGCTAGGATTTTGATTGGGATTGCATTGAATCTATTGATGAATTTGGGCATCATTGTCATTTTGACAATATTGGTTCTTACAGTCAATGAACATAATGTATCTCTCCATATATTTAGGTCTGTTTTTTCTCATCAGTGATTCGTAGTTTTCAATATACAGATCTTGCACATTATTGTTAAAATTGTACTTATGCAGTTCATGTTTCTTGGTGTTATTGTCAATGTTACTTTTAAACATTCTCCAGTTATTTATTGCTCGTATATAGAAACGTAATTGATTTTTACATCCTGACCATATATGCATAGGACTTTCACAGCTTGGATGCTTGGTGTTGAGTGCCTTGTTTCAGGGGAAGGGTTGCAAAGTGAAGAATTTATTTCTTCTGGATTCCCAGAAACAAATGTGACATTTTGGGCAAGTTGCGTTGGCCTTTGTGTGTGTTTCTTGTATGTAAAATGGAAGGCAATGGAGAAAACTGGATTCAAAGACCTGATGAGGTCCCATCCTGCCTGGGCACTGATGTTCACATCAACTGCAGGATGGGAGATTTGGAGAGAGCTGAATCCTTGTCATGGGAACCCTTTCTTCATTTCACAGAACTGAGAGGGCAGGGCATTTGCCTGCGGTTGCACAGTGGCTGATGAGAGGACAGGTCTCCTGTGCCCAGCCTGGGGTCTTGCACTTTTGATTTGGACTGGGAAAGGCAACCCAGCATGGTGACTAGGAGGCGACTCCACAGCTGGGAGGGAGGGAGAGGAGGCAGCTATCAGTGCCTGCAGCCGGGAGGCCCAAGGCTCTTCCCGGAGCTCTGACCCTCAGGAGTGGCCAGTTCACATTTGGCTGTTTTCAGAGCAGAAAAGCACTGTGCTTGGAAATGCGAGTTTTGGCTGACCTCACCCCGAGGTACTGAGTGTGGAGTTTAAGGGCCTTTGTAACTCTTTGGTTTGGAACTGGGTTCTGGGCATGGCTAGGGGAAAACACTGGAACGCATTCATGCTCATTCCATTCGCCCTGCCTCTGGGAGAGGGAAGCAGCCTCCTCTCCCTTGATCACTGCAGGCAGGTCGAGGGAGGGGAGGAACCTCTTCAGTCAGAGAGGCCCTAGCCTGGTCTTTATTTAATCCTGCCGGGGGCAGCTCTAAGTACTTTCTACCCTTTAGCTTTGACTTTTATGACGCCCTGTAAGCAATTTCATTTTACAGATAAAGAAACTGAGGCTCAGAGAGGTTTCACTTACTTACCAGAGTCACACAGATCACAAGTGAAAGAGCTGTAATGCGAACCCAAATTTTTCCTGAACTCAAAAGCTGATGTGACAGAGGTGACTGTTTATTAGGTAGACAGTTTCCATTTAGGATGATGGCAAAGCTCTGGAACTAGATAGGATGATGGTTGTACAACAGTGTGAATGTACTTATGCCACGGAACTGTGCACGTTAAAACAGTTAAGATGGTATAAGTTTTATGTTATGTGTATTTTCCCATATTATAAAAGCTGTTGTGCCTTCCATGCTGCCTCTGCCATAGCATGCTCCGTGGCAGGGTAGAGTGTGGCCCCTCGTGGCTCTGTCACCCAGTGGGTAGGACTGCCCAGGATCCCAGCAGAAGGATGCGTAGGGGCTGTGGCCAGCAGGATAGCCACAGCCAGCTTGGCCTTTTCACGCCATCCCCTGCTTTTAGGATAGAGAGAAACTCAGGCCCTGGCAGCGTCATCATGAGGATGCCAGGATGCCATCCCAGAGCCCTTGGTCCACACAAAAGAGGTGGGACCTGAGGTGACCATGGCCTGCTGGCCATGCCATAGTCCAGGGCTAGGTGGGAGCCAGAGTGGATGGCCAGGTGCCCGCCTATTTGGCCTCTGGCCTCTGTCCCTTGGCACTGCTGGGAGTTATGACTCTTTCCCCAACAAGAGCCTTCTCCTTTGGGAGGGAAACCAGGGAAGGAAGTCAAAACTTAACTGCCTTTATTTTTTTAGAGATGCGTCCTGAAGGATGTAGGGGGAAATTACATACTTCAGCCAAAACAAACAAGTAAGACACCAAATAAAAGGGGCTAGATGAAGCAAGTGTGGCACAACTCTGATAACTGTTGAATCTTGGTGAGAGGTAGTTCAGGTTGGGTTCTTAGAAGCACAGCCTGAGATGGGATTTAGATGCACATAGTTTATTGGGGGGCGTGTTTTCAGAAGAAAGGAGTGAAGGGAGCAGGATAGGGCAGCAAGAATGTGGTCTCAGCTGGAGTCCAGCTCAGCCTGATCCCATGGGGACATGGAGAGGGAACTGCCCCTCCGAGTGGTCACACCTTGAGGTATGGGGCCCAGACCTTGGCTCCCATGTCGGTTGGTCATTGGCTACAGGCAGACAGGCACACGTGTGTGCACGCACACACATACACACACCCCATGCTGGAGGTGAGCATCATTGCCTGACCCAGGACAATTCTCGCGATAAACGGACCTCTGTGAGCCATTACCCCAAAATTCCCAGTAGCTAGAGGTAAAGAGGACCTGGACAGGACGTGTCACAGCATCCGCGACATGGGTGCATGGGGGTTTATTGTTACTATTCTTTCACTTTTGGTGTATGCTTGAAGTTTTTCCTAAAAAATAACCCTCTACTAGAACAAAGTTCTGAAGAGGAAGGAAGCAAAGCCACCCACCGAGGGCTGGCTCTATGCCAAGCGTCTTGCTGCCTGTCTCCATCTCGGTGATCTCACCGAGACAAATGGGGAAAGCGAGACCCGGGAAAGTTAAAGGACCAGCTCTAGGTGTCGGGCGGCCAGATTTAGCAAATAAAAATACAGGATGCCCTTGTATATTGGAATTTCAGAACAATGAAAAAAGTTTAATGTGAGTTTTAGCATAGTGTGTCCCATACAATACTGGGGACATATGCATGCTGAAAAGTTATTTGCTGTTTATCGGGAACTCAGATTTTTAACTGGGTGTCCTGTGTTTTGCCTGATAACACTACCTAGGTCACACATCTTATAAGTGGTGGAGCTAAGATTCATAGTGAGGTGGAGCTGACCCTGAAGCTTATGTCTTTCACCCCTGCTGGGTACAGCACTAACAAAAGGGTTTTGAGGGCATTCTCTCACCAGGGCCTCAGAGGGTGCTGCCTGACAGCAGAGCCCATGAGGATCATCTGGGCAGCTTTGGAAACATATTGATGCCTGGGCGCCACCAAAATTAGCCTGGGCCTGGCAAATTTTTGTATTTTTAGTAGAGATGGGGTTTCACCATGTTGATCAGGCTGGTCTCGACCTCCTGACCCTCGTGATCCACCCGCCTTGGCCTCCCAAAGTGTTGGGATTACAGGCATGAGCCACCATGCCTGGCCTCTTTCTGGATTCTTAATGTGGTTCCAGACCAATTACATCAGGGTCCCTGTTAGACACACTCTCCTTCCCCCTCAATTTCCTTTTAAAACTGCAGGTGAGTGTAACATGCACCCAGGGCCGAGGATCACTGGCCTGGGCTGCCAGCTCTCATTGTTCATGAATTTGGGAAGGAATAAACCCAGGGGGAGGGCAGGGAGCACAGGTCTCCGGAGGAGCTTGTATCACCTCTCCTTTCAGCATCCTGCCGGGTCCCTGCCTCCAGCAGGCCCAGGTTCAGCCTGGCTCACGGGCTCTGCCCCAAACTGCCTGCATGCTAGGCTCCTTCACAGCCTTTGCCAGTCCCTCTACTTGGAATGCCCTTGTCAGGCTGGTTTTGCTCATCTGGCTGGCTCCTCCTGTTCCTTCTGAAGGTCCCACGTACATCACCTCTCTCTGGAGTCTGCCCTGACCCCACAGCAGAGCTAGTCACCCCATCCTTCATTGAGTCATGGCACAGGCTTCAGGAGTAGCACTCTGCTAGCAGAAGTGAGCAAGGGTCGGCTCACCCACTTCACTGCTCGCTCAGTACTTCTCCACATCCGAAGGCAGTGCCTGGCATGGTGTAGGCACTTGGCACATGGGTGTTGAAAGAAGGAGGAAGGATTTTGTTGGGGGCGTGAGGTCCCATCTTTCCTCCTCACCCTATTGGCCCTGGAGGGATCCCCCTTTCCCCCTACTCCTCTTCCTGCTTGGCACATAAATTCTGTTTGCCTGGAGCATTGGCCCTTTGCAGCCCAAAGGTAAACAGGTTTATAACAACTTTAGAGAAAAAGGAAAAAAAAAGCAAGTGAGCCAGGAAGTCATGCAGTTCCAGCTTCAGGGCTTGGGAGGTGGAAAAAGGCCCCAGTGGCAAACCCAGAGCCCGGGACCCAAGCCCCAGCGACGAGGAGCTGAGCCTCTGCTTTCCAGAACTTCACTCTGGATAAACATGGAAGTGAGGAGTGCTGCCTCCTCCCTTCTGAAATATGGCAAGGGAGGAGGAGAGGGAGTGAGGACCCTGGTTAGGAGAGGGAGCCCCGGGGTACCTGCTCAATGGCAATAATAGAAAGGCTTTTTAGAAATTGTGATATGGTTGACTGTCTGGACTATGTTTGAGCGTTCAGTTCAGTGGCGTCAAGTACGTTTACATTGCTGTGCTATCACCACCATTTATCCACAGAACTCTGAATCTGGCAAAAGGAGAATGGCTTTATAAAGCCTCATATTTTATCCTGTGGAAAATGTACACCAAGAGGCTTTTTTTTTGAGACAGAGTCTTGCTCTGTCGCCCAGGCTGAAGTGCAGTGGTGCGATCTTGGCTCACTGCAACCTCCGCCTCCTGGGTTCAACCGATTCTCCTGCCTCCTGAGTAGCTGGGACTACAGGCGTGTGCCACCACCCCCGGCTAATTTTTCTATTTTTAGTAGAGATGGGGTTTCGCCATGTTAGCCAGGCTGGTCTCAAACTCCTGATCTCAGGCAATCCGCCCTCCTTGGCCTCCCAAAGTGCTGGGATTACAGGCGTGAGCCACCATGCCCAGTTCCGAGAGGCTATTTTATATCAATAGCTGGCGACACAGATGAAGAAAACAGCCCCCTGCCTGTGGGAAGCTCCCATGGTTGTGGGGCAGGCAGTCCCAGGACAGAGAGGCCCATGGAGCCAGGGAAGGCTGTACGAGGCAGGATGGTGAGGTGGAGGATGGTGAGGCACAGCTGGAGATGTTCAAGAGGGCGCACGCTCCAGGCTCGGCTCCGAACAGGACCCCAGGGATGTGCGTGCGTGCTGCTGTCATACATGGATCTATTCATGTCACCGTGAACATTGCAGGGGGCTGTGAGAGGAGTGTCACGATCCTCCAGGAAGTTTGGAAAATAGAAAAATATTGCCTGTTCCACAACCGCCATGCCCAGTTTCCTCTGTCCTTCAGTTTCTTGTCTTACGCACATATTTCCACTAGATCACAGCCCAGTGGCAGAGAAGATAACATTTTCCTCTCTGTCCTCCTCACCTTACATCATAGTAAGCACTTTTCCATGTTGCACCCAGGCTTCCAAATGTCTACGAAGAACCCTGCTTTGTCCAGGGAGTGTGTCCGCCATGAATTCGCCTCCAAGCGGCAGGGTGGGTGTGGAAGTGGCTGCATCTGGGGCCAGAGAGCGGGTTCAGCTGGGTGAACTGAACTGTAGGAGTGAGGAGGGACGCTTTGGCAGTTTGAGGGCATTTATTTGGAGCAAGGTCATGGATGGTGGAGGCCGAGACTGTTTAGGTGGCATCTTCGAGCCACTGCAGTGCATTCACAGGCGTTCTTCTCTGGGTCCTGTATCAATGGAGGGTAACTAAGGCCCTCATCTGGTTGCAAATAGAACCCAGGTGCGGACTGTTCTACCCTGTAGCCTTTGGACACTAGAGGTGACCAGTGCATGTCTGGCACTATGTGTCCATCGTCCCAGGGCTCTAGAGAGGGAGCCTTACCCAGGCCTTCTCATTCCCAGCACAGAGCCGCTCCTGTCCCCCATGGAGCGGTGGGCAGGCAGGCAGGTCAGAGCTGCTCAGGGACTGCAGGTGTGCATTGTTAAGAGCGCTTGGTAAGGGGTGCAGAAGGTGTGTGGGGAGCTGACAGTAGCATCTTTGTGGTTTGCTTTAAATATACCTATTTGCTTTTGTTTTGCAAGAAGCGTGTGACTTGTTAGGGAAAACTTGGAAGGCAGAGAAAAGTGCAAAGAGATGCAGGGAGGGAATTCCCATAATCTGACTGTCCAGAGATAGTTACTGTTAACATTTTCCTGTATTCTGTTTAAATTTAAGAAAAAAAAAATTAGTTTTTTAAGAAATTGGCTCGCTTCATTGCCCAGGGTAGCTTCAAACTCGGCTCCAGTGCTCCATCCACCTCAGCCTTCCGGGTAGCTGGGACCACAGGAACACACCACTGCACCTGGCTGTTCTGTTAAAAAATACAGTTTTATGTCCTGCCTTGTCTCCTCAGCATTACATAAATATTTTCCCGTGTCATTAACATCCTTCATAAACATTGTTTTTGATGGCTGCGTTCTATTCTGGCCTATGGATCTGCTAGGCTGACTTACTTCTTAGCTTGTGAGTTGGACACCTGGCCTCCCAGGTGGGAGAGGGAGCCCTGGCTGGGAGGTGGGGTCTGCCCACATTGCAGGCTGTGGCACTCTCACCCTGGCAGTCCTCTGTGCACTGCTGGCTGTGCTACATCCTGCCCGGTCCTTGGACATCCAGCGTTATCCATTCCCCTCTTTGAGCTTCTGCAGCCCTGGACATGAATCGAAGGCTCTTTCAGGAAGCCTTCTCTGGTCATCCAGCTTGGGGTGGCCAGTGGGTGTTTGCCATCCTCTCTGAACTCCCGAGAGTCTGATCCTTAGTACATGCTGCCCAGATGGCATGGTGGGATCATCCCTGCCACGTTTGCCCTCTTTTTCTTGATTTCTTTGCAGAGTTTGGCTTTAGAGCAACACTTTGCCATTCACTAGCTGTGTGACCTTAGGCAAATTCCTCAACCTCTCTGAGTTTTGGTGTTTCTTCTGTAAAACAAGGGTGATAATAATGGACCATTTGCCTGGTTCTTGCGAAAACAAAAAGAGATTATGTGCCAGGTGCCGAGTACTGTGCCAGGGACATGTTGAGTGCTTGATAAGGGATGGGGGTTATTCTGAGTGTCAGCGGTGGGACTGTTACCCTGCCATCTCCCCTTTCACCCACAGGGATGAGCAGCCCAGTGGGTAAAGGTTGACCAGAACTATAGTTGACTCAACTACAGTTGAGTGAACAATCTTTGCTCCCTTTTCTTCTGCCCGCACTTTGGTTGGGGAAACTGAGGCCACCTGAAGTTCCCACCTACACCTCATGACTTTCTCAGATCCCTGGAGTCTGGCTTAGGATATATCTTTGGAGATTTGGGAACACACTGGGTGCATCAGTTGGTGAGCCAGGGAAATTAGCAGGAACGAGCTCATTTCGATAGCAATGAGCTGAGTCTCTCTCCAGCTGCCAGACATTTACGAGGCTGGCTGGGTGCCGGCGGCCGGAGGCCTCCAATGGCCCTCATCCCTCTGCCTTCCGGCTGGAAATAATTCGTGTTTAAAAAATAACAATAATAAAAAAAAAAATCTCCATCTCCTCTGGCCTTCTGGTTTCTTTGGGCCCAGGTGGGGAGATGGTGGATGCCTTTTCCCTGTAAGCAGCTCTCTGTTCAGGGCAGCCAGACAAGGAAGGCCATCCCTGTCCCTCCTCAACCCTCCCTCACCTGCCAGAAGATTGGGCCATGAGGTGGATGGCTGAGGGGCTTTGCCTCAGAGGAACCCTCTGTAGCAGACCCTGCTCTTAATTAGGGAAGAATTGTTTGTATTTTGTTAGGCTCCTGCAGGAATTTTGGTACCTTTTCCTGCTCCTGGCCTCAGTTTCCCCATCTGTAAAATGAGGAGGAGGTTGGGAGGGAGGACATATAACTTATAGATCCAATGTTATATGGAAACTAGGGTCCTGAGGTTGGGCGTTTTCAGCCCTGATGGGGAACCATCATCCCTTGCAGCACATGTTAAATGCAGGTTCCCAGGCTCAGACTCACTAATCAGAATCTCTAGGGTAGGGCCTCTGAGTGTGCACGTCTGGGGCAATTGAAAAAATGGAGATTAAATTCACAGAACTCTATTTTGAAGTCCACAGTTCAGTAGTTTTTAGTATATTTGCAGCGTTCTGCAGCTGTCACCACTCCCTCATTCAAATGCCCTGGGATTCCAGTTGCCGCTGGTCCCTCTGGGCAGCTCTTCAAGTGCGTGTCCTGAGGCATTGACTTGGACCCTTGTGTTCCCCGCTCTCCTGGTTGGGGTTTCCTGGTGACAGAATCAGGTTTTCAGGCCCCTTATGAGTTAAGATGAGAAGTTTCTGAGAGGAGGAAGCCAGACTGGGGGAGAGATGACCCTGTTTCCCTACAGCGTTCTAGGGCAGCAGAGGTCTTGCTGCCTTTCTCGGTCCCCAGTGCCCCACACCCTGTGAGCAGGGCAGTCACTTACTCAGAGCTAGTGGACCCTTTAAGCCTCAGCATATGAAATTCTTGTGGCAGTTTGAGCATCTCACAGCCACAACGCAGGTAGTACAGTGGTGGCCCTGCACCCTGGAGAACCCCCTCTCCACTTTCTCAGCCCACCTCTCACGGAGTCAGCATCCCCTCACTGTCCTGAGCATGTGCCCTTCCTCTGGCTGCCAGGTGCTGAGACTCTGGTTGTCATAATCCCACCAATGTCTGGTTTCCCTCAGAGCAACTTGGGGTACCTGGAAGCTTCAACCCTAACAGACAGGTCTTTGTGAGGGTCACAGTCTTGGGGTGGGACAAGGTCCTTTCATTCCACCTTGTTAGTGAAAGGGATAGGCTTTTGCCCAATGCTCCTGCCCTGGCTGAGGGTATGTCTGGTGGTCTTGGCCAGGACACTCCCCCTTGGATCTTCCTGGCAGTGAAACTCTATACAAGATTATCTGCAGCCCCAATGTTTGTGGTCCTGAGGTCCCATGGGGTCCAGCCAGCCCCTCTGAATAGTAATTGGTAGATCTGAAAATGGGATTCAGTCACAGTTGACCCCTTTTTTGGGAAGGAGTGACTGATTGGCTATGTGCCTCCTCATAGTGAAGCTCGCGGCTCTCAGGGTCACCGCCAGCATTTCTGACCCTGTCCACAGTCAGCACCCATTCCCGGGCCCCGAGCTGTCGTTAAGGAAGCCAGGGAGGGAAATCAGGGAAGGAAGTCAGGTTGGTGGCCGTTCCCTTTGCTTGGACTGCCTGCTGTGCTCCCTGGCCTGAGGCCTGGCTTTGTTTCTGGGTTTGAGTGCTCTTACTGGGTTCTTCCCTGAATCTTCAGCCCGGAAATCTTTTCCCTGGAGTCCCCCACCTTGAGTCCGGCATTCCAGAACAGCTGCCCTCCCACGGTTAGCATATGGTGACGGTCCATGCCTTGACCATGTGACCGTTCCCTCTGTGGGCCTCAATTTCCCCCTCTGTCAAATAACAGGGCCTTTATAGCCCTGTCCTGCCATGTGGCACCCTACTCTTGATGTGGTAGCTGCCCAGGGAAGGTGGAGTGAACGGATGGACACTCCCACCAGCCAGAGGCCCTCCAGTGCCTTGTTCCTGGTGGGATCCTTAGAGCTTTCTGCAGTTTGCAGTGAGAGAGTGGCAGTTTTCTTTCTAAGAAAGAGGGTGGTTCTGGACTGAGTAGTTATTTCCCAGGGCACTCCCAACGAGCCAGTCTCACAAGGCTGACTTGGACTGCATTCTCTTGGAGTGGCTGGGCTTGAATCGTGAGCAGGGGCCTCTGGGTTGGCATGGAGTCAGTTTCTGCATCTGTAAAATGGGTATATACCTGAAAAGGCTTTTGTGAATGTGAATGAGATCATGTATGCCCACACGGGTACAGGTATAATCCTCCTAGCTGTCATCATCACTGATGCCCTCATTATACAGAAAAGAGGCTCTCAAAGACATTACATGGCTTGTTCATCCAGCCAGTTAGTGAAGGGGTGGGCCCAAACTCTACCTCAATAGCATTTGCTCTTTCATTTTTTTTTAAATACATGATTCATGCAGATCATTTAGAAAACAAGAAAAGCACAAAGGAAAATCAAATTACCCTTAAATCACCCTAAAATAAAATAATTATTATTCTTAAAATAATCTGGATGTTATTTTTCGTGTCATCCTCTTTCTTAGCAAAATATGGAAAGTAGAAATGGTCTCCATGTAGCCAAATGAAAAAGTTCATATAGCTGTTTTGTAGCTCTTTTCTCTTGGCAATACTGAAGCCACGTCCTCAATTCAACACATAGTCTGATTTTTCATGGCTGCTTAGTATTCCATGTCATGGTTGTGCCATATTTCCTTAACCAATCCCCCAGGGCTAGATATTTAGGTGGCTGCAGTGCCTTTTTCAAAAAAAAAAAAAAAACTATCATAAAATCATAAAACATGGCCACTTGGCGAGCATCTTATGTCTTTGTGCACGTCATTGGTGATTTCCTTAGAATATGTTCTTAGAAATGGGATTGCCAGGTCAAAGGCTACACACATCTAAGGTCAGAGTGCCCTCCGGAAAGGCCGTATCCGTTTTCTCTCAGCAGCGCTAGAGGAGAGGGCCCGGATCCTGTAACTCACAACCCTTTGCTATTTCCAAACCACGAGCCCAGAAAGAGTCGAAAAAAACAAAAACCACGGCTCTGGGAGCGACTTCCTGCCAGAGGAAGGGAGGCATTTGGCAAATAGTCTACTCCCAGTTTTTGAGTGAATGTTGTGTGGCCCGCCTCGGGCCAGGCCATCTGGGAACGGACTGAAGAGTAGAGACCAGGTCTGTGTCCTCAGGCGGCTTCCATGTGCCTCAAGGGAGAAGATAACGCATGTCGGGACACCTGACAAACAGCTTAAAGACCACCGGATCCCAAGTCCAGGCTGAGGGTGGGGCCATGGCCACTGTGTCCACTCCATCCCCCTCCATCCCTGTCACCTGCTCAGGGCCACGCAGACTAGATGTGCAATGGATATTTGTTGAACAGCAAAAAGCAGTGTGCTACCCACAGAAGATGACTATGAACTCCTTGAAGTAAGGTTTGAGTCTTGTTCGTGACCGACTACACTCCCTAAGCCTGGAACCTCGTCATTGTCATAAATACTGGCCAAGTGAACAAAGGCTCTATGAAGAATCCAAGAAGGTTGGTGGAGTGGTCTAGACCCCAGCAGGAAAGTGGGATGAGCCGGCGTGCTGCCCAGAGCCCGCATCGTCGGTCCCTCTAGTAGGTGCTAGGAAGCACTGGGTGGAGGGTCTGGGGCTGATTTCATGTCCCCCGCTCCTATGGGACTTGGGCAATTGCCTCACTGAACCTCAGTTTTCTTAAGGGACTAGACTTTGTTTTTGGGGGCTCCTTTCTGGTTCTTGCTAAGAATCTGGGTGCCTGTGGTCAAGATGGGGGCTGGGAGAGGGTTAGTTGGCAGAATTTGGCCCTACATGTCCAGCAAGCCTGCCCATGACCAGGTGACCTCTGGCCAGAGGGTAACTGCTTTCCAGCCCAGGACCCTGCCCTCCCCACAACCTCTCAGCAGGACCCTCCTAGCTGGCTGGTGGCACACCCAGGAGGTATGGAAATAAGGTGACCCAGCTCTGGCTGCCCCTCTATTTTGAATAAGGTTGTGGATTGTTTATTTGAGAGAAGAGAGGCCCCAGCCACACATCCTGCTTTCAAAATCTGGAGCTCTAGCCGAGCCCTCTAAGCCTTGAGCCCCATACCCTCTCCCTTCACCCAGGCCCCTCTTTCACAGCGCCCCCACCCCGGCTGACATACCTTCTGCCCCCACCCCGCTTCCTGGGCCGGCTTTTAAATAGCTCTCAGTGGTCTTCTCCCTCCTGTTCCCGTCTACTCCTTTCCCTAAACGCCCCTTCGCCACAGGCCAAGGGGAAAAGGACTTCCTACTCCAGGAGGACACTTTTACTTTGGCAAAAACACTCATCTTAGACTTTCCTGGTATTTCAGTGATCTGAGTACTGAATCTACTTTGTTGACGAGGACACCAAGTGTCAGAAAAGTGCTGCTGCTTGTTCAGAGTATGTGGGACTGCAGTGGCCTGGCATAAGACTCAGAGTTAGGCTCTAGCCCAAGCTCTGCCTCCGGCTTGCTATGTGACCTTGGACAAGTCCCTTTCCCTCTCTGGGCCTCAGCTGGCTCACCCACAGAGTGAACGGGTGGGTGGTAGATGCTCTTCGAGTTCTTTCCACCTCTGTTTCTCTGTCTTCATGAGAACCACACGGTGTCAAGTGAGGAGGCCCCCTGCCGCTTCTCCATTTTCCCCTGAAGGCCTGTGGTACCCCGACTCCTCCCTTGTCCCCACTGCCCACAGCCAGTTGAGAGTCAGAGACAAAGGCCTGCTGCAGGCAGAAAGCATGGCCAGAGGGGATGTGTGCTGGTGCTTGGCTGACAGTCCCTGATAAGAGGCCGAGGCTCCCTGAGAATCAGCTGGAGGGTGCTGGGGGTGGGGAGCACGGAGCAGGCTGGCACTGGGCTCACCAGCCTCTCTGCCCATCCCTTCTGGGGCCTCCCCAAGCCCTCGGATACAGGTGAGGGAAGGTTTCATGATAAATGCTAGATTTGCTGAAAGGGACGCAGCAGCCATGCAACTTCAGTGCCTCTTGTCCTATTAATCCTTTGTGAAGTGGGGGTTTTCTGGCCCCAGCAAAGCTGGAACCCTCAAAAGGCTGCCCGACCCATAGGCTCTCCTCCTCTCTCATGTGGGGCATGTGGGGCCTGTGGGCTGGGACGTGTGGTTTAAAGTCTGGAAGTTAAAGGTCTCCCTCCGCTGCGAGCCAGCTCTTTGTTCCACATCCTCAAGGACCCTGACTTCAGCCTATTGTTCCCCCTGCTGACACAGAGGCTCCAAGTTCCTCTCTGGATTTGCACTAGGGTGGGGCGGGGGTCCTGCTGTTGGTCGTGGGGGCTGGGGAGTCTGTGCATACCTGCTTATTAAAAGTCACTCACTCGTTCAGAGAAAAATGCTGTTTTGGGACACCCTCTTGCGTGTGGGAGGCTGAGACAGTGACTGCTGAGGTTTTTGTATTCTGAGTTTTGTCAAGCTGAGGCCTGGCCACTTCTGGCTTTGGCTGATTTTGTGTCCTTGGTGGACGTGATAATCAAACTGCTCAGCTGACCAGGCGGGGCGAGGTTGGATTTGACAGCAGGTGGCGGAGGTGGTGCAGAGGGCTCGCTTCTGGACTGGAACTAACAGTGGCCGGCAAGTGAATCCAGCAAGTCCCCCTGCTCCATGGGATTCCCAGACCCTTCAACTCAGAGTTGACCATGGGGGAAGAACTGAATCCTCCAGAGTTGGGGGCGTGATCCAGGGCTCCAAAGTGTTCATCATGTTTTGAAGTATTAATAAGAGAAGAGTATGTTTGAGTGATTTTCTGGGGTATTGTGCTTTTGGTCATTTAGTGTGTCAGTTCTTGCTATGATAGCACTAATGCATAAAATTCTTTCTGACTTGATTTTCATTTTACAAACATAATCCGACTAATCTAATTGATCCAATTGATCTTCCCTGAGAGGATCCAGCCAGAAGGACAGAAATTCTTGTGACAAGTGGGGAAAATGAGGCTTGGCCAGAGGTTGCACGGTTTGCCAAGTTTGCATGGCCAGGCCAGCGGGGTGGGGCATGGGTAGGCCATGGGCCTCTGGCTGCCAAGGCCTGGTCTTCCCCCCAAATCTGCCCTTCTCCATGAGCGCCTTACCTGCCGGTGCTAAGAGCCTGGCCTTGACTCGGACTCCCTTCGTCAGCAGGAGGCTCTGGCCAGACTCTGCTTCCCCGTGGGGAACTAAGCCTGCTCCTCCCGGCTGCTCTTTGTGGGCCCTCACCCTCTTCTCTTCTGGGTGTTCCCTTGAGAGTGTCAGGGGCTTCATGGTCAGGAGGGTGGGAGATGCTGATTGCAGAGCCTGCCTGGCATTAGCACCACCCCGTCTGCCTACTGGCATTGCTGCTTCTCACAGGTAGTTTTTAATACCAGGTTAGCCTTCCTCTGACACCGACTCCGAGTTTCTCCCTGAGTCATACCTGCCTAGGATAATTGGAAAATGAGAAGCGTAAATTTGATAGAGGTTGAACCAGACACCTGCCTTAGAATGCAGGGCCAATTCGAGTGACTTGGGGATTATTGGACATCAGGTGTTCACTTCTGCTCTGGCCACCATTTCCTCAGGACTGACTGCAGCCATCTGTCCCACGTAGGAACCCTTAATCTTTCCCATTCTCACCCCTGCAGAGATGGCCTAAAGTCTTCCCTAAGAGCCCTTTGCACCCCACTTCTCCTTCCCCAGCACACGGCCACTCCCATGCCCTAACTTGCCCCATTGTAGCCAGACCCCTCCTTCCAATCATGAGCCTCCCTGGGCTCCATAAATCACCCTAAGAGCACATTCCTTGGGGGATTTGTAAAATAATCAAAATATTTAGGGAAAAGACCTTAAGATTACTTATGGCTATTAGTGGGATCCATATATTTTGGCACCAAGCATGGCTTAATTGAAAAAATATGTGTGCTTGGTGATTTCTTTCTTCCCTTTTTTTTAAATAAGGAGTAGGCCCAGAGAGAAGAGTGGTTAGGCAAAAAAATAGGGAGGAATTAAATATCAAAAGAGTTTGTGTGGAGGAGCTGTTTACAGAATTGTGGAAAATATAATGCTAAATGGAAAGTAAGCCTGCCTATATAGTCCAGGATTATTAATAGAGCCTGGTTACCGTGCACATAATGAAGCTTTTAAGAGACCTGGGACAACTTTCCCCTTTGCAAAACAAGTTTCCTTCAAATAGCACCATTCACGCAGCTAAGGGCATTGGGTTACAACAATAAATAAAAATGAACAGTGCCCTGAGAAATTCAAGGAATGCACAAACGTTTCAGTGATTTAGTATGAGAAAACACTATTTAAACATTTAATTGAATTGCATACTTTCATCTTTAAAACGTTAGCGTTTGAACTGCCACCTGAATCTCCCTCTCTTCACTTCATTAGGTTGCAAGGCTCTTTCAGGGGAGGGAGTTCCTATTCTCCTGCCCCTCTCCAGGCTGTTCCCCTTCCCTGCTGTTCCTTAACTTGCTTTTTTGCCCAAGACTATCAGGAAAAGGAGACTCGACGGGAGTTTCCTTTTAAAGCTATAGGGAGAGACTTAGAGGGGATGTGTTTTTCAGAGTATTTAATTTGTCAGGACTTGATATGAGCTGTGGATTCCGGGGTCAGTCACCACCCTCCCCGAGACTCAGTTTCTCTTTTGTTAAATCAGGAATTCAGGTTAGAGCCCCGGGAGAACTTTGTCAACAATACACGTGCCCAGTGCCCAGGCTAATTCAGTCAGTTGCCCAGGAGCTTCTGTCGTGCCTTCTTGGTTAAAAATTACTGGAGTGGGCTGGGTGTGGTGGCTCATACCTGTAATCCCAGCACTTTGGGAGGCTGAGGTGGGCAGATTGCTTGAGCACAGGAGTTCAAGACCAACCTAGGCAACATGGCAAAACCTCATGTCTACAAAAAATACAAAAATTGGTAATCCCAGCACTTTGGGAGACTGAGGTGGGCCAGTCATGAGGCCAAGAGTTCGAGACCAGCCTGGCCAATATGGTGAAACCCCATCGTTTCTACTAAAAATACAAAAATTAGCCGGGCATGGTGGTGGGTGCCTATAATCCCAGCTTCTCAGGAGGCTGAGGCAGGAGAATCGCTTGAACCTGAGAGGCGGAGGTCACTGTGAGGCGAGATCATGCCATTGCACTCCAGCCTGGACAACTAGAGCAAAACTCCATCTCAAAAAAAAAGCAAAACAGAAACAAAAATTAGCTGGGCATGGTGGCATGCACCTACCCAGGAGGCTGAGATGGCAGCAAAGTTGAGCCCAGAAGGTTGGAGGCTGCAGTGAGATATGATAGTTCTGCTGTACTCCAGCCTGGGTGACAGAGATCCTATCTCAAAACAACCAAAAAATGTACTGGAGTGGAAACTCCAGAGGGCCCTTGCAGGTCTAGGAAGCTAGGGGGCAGAGACACAGTGATCACTGGGCACTTCCTGAGCCCGGTGAGCTCAGTGCATGGTGGAAGGTGCCTGGCTGAATCCTCCTGGGTCTAGGGACTCCTCTGTGATTCTAATCTTGGCTGATACCTGCCCAAGGAAGCCTGACCCCTGTGGCATCCCCTTCTATGTGCTGGAATCAAGTCTTTATGCGTGGACAGTTGTTCAAAGTTGCCGGGACAGTGGAGCCTACTGACAGATCAGATTTGGCTCTGAAGAGGGAAAGGGAAGATCATGTGTCCTCAGCACGTTTTCCAGCCTTGGCGAGGATTTGTCCTTCGAGGTTAATGTGTACACGTGGGAAGCACACAGCCCTCACAGACACGTTCTTTCCTCAGAGATTAACCAGTGGCCCTGTATTGATTGCCAGCTTACCCTGTGGGCTGCCGTGGGGGACACAGGGAGGCTTTTTTGCAACCCTGCCCTGGAATGGCTTGAAATCTGTTTTTACAGGTAGACAGCAGAGCAATGTGACCTTGGGCCAGTCACCGCTGAGTAAGACAGAGACATCAAATCTAGATGCCTAGGAAAGCCCCCTTGGTAGCAAACCCCTTTTTCTTTGTGGGTGTCTTCATAAACTGTTGCATATCTTAGCTCCCAGTTAGACTGGGGGTACCTTGAGGACAAGGGCAAGTGTCCTGTATTTTCAGAAGATAGGGACGTTCCGTGTGGCCAGTGAATGCTCATCGAATGACTCATCCAATTCATTTTGCCCCATTTAAGGGAACCTCCTCTGAGCCCAGCCCTGGTACCTAGTGTGGGGTACAAAGCAGATAGGACCTAAGCCTTGTTCTCACAGTGCTTCCCATCTTTCGAGGGACTTGGGCTTGGCTATGGTTTAATTTATTTGGTGCCAAGAGGAGGTTTTCTTAGTTTGAGTGTCCCCAGGAGCAGATCTCACACCAAAAATTCAAGTGCACGGTTTATAGAGGCAGGGGGGTTTACCCAGGAAACAGCAGTTAGGAGAGTGCTGGGAAGGGAAGAGAAGGGGCTAGTGCAGGCAGCATTATCAAGCCAGCTACTTCTGTGGGCATTTGGAGCCGAATCCTGCTGGGAACTTAGGGAAGCAATGCAGAACTCACCCCAGCTATCCTCTTTGAGGGGCAAGGGAGCTGGGGTATTAATCCACCACTCCTGGCGCATCTGTTCCTGGCACTTCCCAGCACTCAGGCAGAACAAGCCCCTTGCAGGCAGGGTGGGTCCTAGGACAAAAGCAGGTGTTGGCATTTGCATGGAATTGGTGGGGGCCAAGAGGATGTGAGCAGAGCACCGCAGAAGTGTTTGCTGGGCCTCCATGTGCCAGACCGAGAGTAACCCAGACTCCCCCATCCCCCACCCTGGTCTCCTAGAGGAGTGGTTTGTTCTAAGGAAAGGGGCACCCAGGAAGCCCCTGCCCTTTGGAAAACAAATACCGAGAAGGCCCTGTGCCTGAGGTTCTCTGGGTAAAAGCAGTTTGCAAAATGCTGAGCCTTACTCTGCAGGAAGTCAGAGGGTGATGGTGGTGATCATCTTTGCTTAGAGGGTTCAGACCTGCAGCCTTTACCTCCTACTCCAGAATCTGAAGGTGGGGCCAGTCCCAGCTTGGCCTCTTGGTAGCCAGTGGCCCTGGAGAAGCTTTTGAACCTACTTCCCCACGGATTGTGGGCCTTGAATGGTAGTCTATGAACAGTGCCTGGTGTGAGCGCATAGTGGATGCCCAGGACTATTCATTCTCACTCCCTTCCCTTCCTGGCCAATGGCGCATGTCCTCCCATGGCCCTCCCATCAGGCTTTGAGGTGGCAGGCTGGCTGGGTCTATCATGGCCTCTTCCACAATGGGAAACTGAGGCCCACAGGAACTAAGACCCAAAGTTCTGGCCTCCTGAGTCCCTAGTCTACACTGCTTTCCTGATGTGACAGGCCCATGTCAAGGTCAAAGCAAAGTGTGAAGCCAGTGGTAGGAGGAGGTGGCTGGCCATGCTCTGGCTATGGTCCTCACCCTGTCTTCAGTGGGTCATTGTGCCAGATGCTTGACTCACCAGAGCTTGGACGCCTGAGTTATCCGCTCTACCCCCTGCCACACCTGCATAGTGCCAGGCACAGAGCAGGATGTCAGAGCTGGAGGGACTTTGGCGATTGGCCAGACCAAACCTTTGTTTTGTTGAGAAGAGGAAACAGTCTCAGAGACACCAGTGACTTCTCCAAGTCACACGGTGACTTAGTGACGGCCAGGATTGGAGTTGGGCCCTGGAGGGCCAGCCTGCCTTTCCTCCTACTCCTTCCGTAGGAAGCTGCTATGTAAAGTATGTTTTATTATAGTTGCTTATAAACATAATAAAAATCCCTTCATTTAATGGCACCCCCTTTTTTTCAGGCAGTTAATAATCCAGCTTTTCAGTTGCTCCTCAAGGAAACCATTGAGGGAGGTTGAAAGAGCATTGCCCACTTTCAAGCTGGAGTCATTGAGGCCCAGGAATCTTTTCTGGGTCTCAGGACTCTCAGGACTCTGGGAATCTCGTAGGTCAGTTTGGGGTGAGTTTGACCGGGGCCAGTGCTGGCAGCTTTGCCTCTGTGGGGGCCCTCCCCACTTTCTGACAGACTACAGATCTTGCTGGAGGAGAGTCTCAGGGGAGAGAGCCCTGGGCTCATGCTCAGAAGATTCAGGTTCAAGCCCAGGTCTGGCGTTGGCTGTCTGTGTGACTTTGGAGGGTGTTTTGGGTTCTTCCACTAGGATAGATGGTCTTGGGTCACTCTACCAGCTCTTGCCTCTGCTCTCAAAATGCTCACAGTTTAATGAAAGCAGACTCATAATTTAAAAATACATACCTAGGGCTAGGTACAGTGGCTCACACCTTGAATCCCAGCACTTTGGGAGGCTGAGGTGGGAGGATTACTGAGGCTGGGAGTTCAAGACCAGACTGGGCAACATAGTGAGACCCTGTGTCTACAGAAAAATTTAAAAATTAGCTGGGTGTGGTGGCACATGCCTGTAACCCAGCTACTTAGGAGGCTGAAGTGGGAGGACTGCTTGAGCCCAGAAGTTCAAGGCTACAGTGAGCTATGACTGTGTCACTTTACTCCAGCCTGGGCAGCAGAGTGAGTCCCTATCTCTTTTAAAAAAATTAAAAATTAAAAAAAATATACAGAAAGCTGTGATAAAGATCAGAACATTTTGCCATAGGAACCCAGCAGAATTGTCTAGGTAACTGTGGGAAGGCTTCACAGAGGAGGTGATGTTTAGTGCAGAGGACAGCAGGGGCATCCAGGGAGAAGGTGTAGGGGGACAGTCATAGCATTTGCCAAAGGCGTACACGTGCTGCATGCTTTCAGTGTGCTGTCTTACTGAATTCTTGTGACATACAACCCTTGGAAGGTTGTAATTATGTGTTAATTATTGCCATTTTGCAGGTGAAGTTGAAGGGCCCCAGAGAGGGGAGAAGGCTTGTTTGGGGTCTCGCAGCCCAGGTTTTAAAGCCCCTCGTCTTCCTTCGTCTTCTCTGCAGCCTCCCAAGCATTTCCCACAAAGACCCCTGAGGACTGATCAGAGCCTCCCAGCACTTTTAGGATCTGGGATGTGGGAAAGGTGATGGGTCCTGTAAAAGGGCGTGTCCAGGGAGGGACCGGGACATCCCAGTGCCCATCCCAGTGCCAGCAGCCTGTCATACCCCAGCCTGCCCTCCTGTCACCCCAGTCACAGAGTTGTGGGCAGATATGAGTCCTTCTGCATTGGGCCATCTCCAAGGAGCCCCAGTGGCACCTCCTTGTTCCTGTAACACTCAGCACTGCTGCTCAAGGCACCATCTCTTCTCCCGATCCCTCCTCCTGCCTCAGCTCCCTTGGGTGGCCTTTTGTAAGGGTCTTATTTCTGGGCCTGAGTCCATTCTGCAGGTGGAGAAACCAAGGCTCTGAGAAGAAAGCGACTTAGTCAAAGTCGCACCATACTAGGAACTGGGCAGAACTAGGAGTGACCCTTGTGGCTTCTAGCCCTCTCCCATGGCAGGAGGGCCAGTGGGATCTAATACAGGCTCCCCACCTTGCACAACGCAGGCCTTCCTTCCTCAAAGATCCTCACTGAACTTGAAGAGGAAATTTATATTTTTTTTCTTCCTCTTCTTTCAGGACTTTACCTCTTTTGGAGATTTAGGTCTGAGGCGGAGCCCCAGACAGGGAGCCAGGACTCCTCGGTCCTAGCTCAGGGGTGCCCCAGCTGGAAGACTTGGGTTTCATTTCTTTGCCAGCTTCCTGGCACTCCCTGCTCTCAGAGGCCCCAAAGGGCAGTGTACAGGGTGCCTGGGAGCTCAAGTTCAGATGTCAGCTCTACGTGAGTGACATGTAGGTGGGTGGTGACGGGCTCATCTGCCCTGCTTTGTAAAGGTAAAAATCCCATCTCAGGATTGAATAGTCAGTGCTCCATAAATGGATGCTATGGTTACCTGGCCTTCAAAAACAAGGGCACATTTCTCATTCCTCCGGTCTCTCCACCTGACTCGGTTGTATTCTCTGGACTTCTTCAACCTCTGCCACTCTCAGTAAGTGGGCCGACCTCTCGCTTGTGCTCTCAGATTAAAGGCAGGGGTCAAGCTGAAACTTATACTTGCAGAAAGGTCAGACCTTTGCCTAGCTCCGGGTGTCACTGCCTGGGGAATGGGCAGACTCTTCCTGTGCTCCAGAAAGACTGGACTGAGCTTGGCAGTATTCAGGGGTTCATACTTGCACCTTCTGAACAGCCTCCCCAGACCACCTTCCACTTGCACGTGGACACACAGCGTCCACCCAGGCCCCTCATGAAGTACAACCGGTGGTACCAGGCAGGAGCTCAGTGAATGCGTGTGCCCATTTTCTGTCCCTCAGCATTGATACTACGAGGTGTGTAGGATTCATTTATTCTCATTTTCATTCCATTTAGTGATTTCTCTGAGTGCCTTCTGTGCTGGACTTTGTGGGGTTATGCAGAATGAGTGCCAACTAGCTGTTCAGCACAGAGTTGGGCATTTTATGTAGAGTGTCTCCCAGAATCCTTATAACTATCCTGAGGATGAGATATGATAAATTATAATCCCCATTTTACATATGGATTCACTGAGGCTCAGAAGAAAGGCACATATCAACTTTTAGCTCCCAACAGCATGGGAGCTAAAAGTCCATTTAAGACAACAGTGAAAAGGACAGAATGAGGCTTTGTGGCTCCCAGCAGAGGTAGTGGTGCTAGGTAAGAGGAGGCTGTGTGGGCTGGGGGTACTATGTGTCTCACCTCACCAAGCAGATAAGATTCCAGTAGGGGCTGAGGGATAGGCCGCTTTATTCATACCTGTAATCCTCTCCTCTACTGGTTATTTGCTGTGTGACCTTAGGCAAGCACCTTACCTTCTCTGGGCCTGTAAATTACTGCACACTCTCGTGCAGTCTATTTTTGCTTTTTTCTGGAAACTGACAGCAGATCAGTTGTATGCAGAGAAAAAAAGCTATTTATTGGTTCCAGTGCTATCTTTATCCTTCAAGGCCTTCATAAGGGTTTAGGGGTGATGAGGAGGAGTCATGACCTAGTACAAAGGGCCACTGCCATGATGAAGAGTCACCACCAATTTGAGGATCCAGCAAAAATTTCAGTTTGTCACAGGATAGTGCCAGGCAGGTTCTCATGGACTCACAGGCCCAGCCAGCATGATAGGCTGGCTTCACATTGATCTTTTTAGGTATGAGGGTTAACAGTAAGATTTTTTTTTTTCACTTTTTTAAAAAAATTGTACTTTAAGTTCTGGGGTACATGTGCAGAATGTACAAGTTTGTTACATAGATATAAATGTGCCATGGTGGTTTGCTGCATCCATCAACAGTAAGATTCTTTATGAGAGGAGAGAGGTGAGTGTGTGTTCCATTGCTAAATAGGAAAACAGATTTTTTAACAACCAAGTAGATGATCCCTTCTGCTCAAGTTTCTTTTATGAGAAGCACAATCTAGGTATTGAACCATCCTTGAATGACACCCCAGGGACTGATTCAGGGAACCCTGGGTTTTAGCTGTGAGGGGAGAGGGTGCAGTGCTCAGTAGAGGGTGTAGGGCAGGATCTTGAGTGTTGAAGGTTGTGTCCACAATTGCTTACAGGTCCATGAAATTGCTACTGCAGCCATCTGCTTACCTGGGCTTCAGGTGGAAGAACCCCAAGCTTGTCCCTGGACTTTTGGGTCCTCTGGGTTTTACAAAGGGCTTTCCTGTCCTCCAGAGCAATACCAGCACTGCTCTGCTCATACTCCAGGGTCTTGGCAGTGGCTACTGTTGTCACCCCATTCCAGGGCTGAGGACCTGAGGCTGAGGGAGGGAGGAGCCTGCCCGAGGTGAGTAGCAGGGTCATCCCAGCAAGTGAAGGGGGCGGTCTCCTCCTCCTTGGGCTGAGCTGGGCTTGTCCCCTACCACTGTATGGGGCTTCATGCCAGGGGAACCCACAGTAGGGTTAAACAGAAAGACCTCCTGGAGGAAGGAAAAGATTCCCAGAGTTCTATGCTTCAAGCCATTTTGGTAAAAAAAAAAAAAACCTAATTAGAGGTGACAATGGTGACTTTGTCTGTGTGTTCACTTTTTCCTCCTTCTTCCCCACACCTCCCCCTTCTCTCTGTCCCTCATTTGTTGTATCCATGGGAAAACTAGGTAACATTATAATTACTGAAAATATTGTGGGTACGTGGAAGCTGGGAGTGGGGGTGCCTGAGAGTGCAGGAGGCCCTTTAAAAAAATTTTTTTTTTTTTAGATTTTATTTTTTTCCTTTCGTTTGGAAACGGAGCCCTTTGCAGTCATGCTGTCACAGTTAAAATAAGGTTTAAATTACAGGCCAGCCCGTGGCTTTTCCCCTTTCTTTCAGAATTTTTGCCAACTTGCAATTTACTTAATGAAATCCTGCTATTCCGTTTAACAGGGATATTTTTTGCAGATGTTGATTTAACTTAGCTTTGCAAAATATGTGAACTGTACCGTTTCTTTTCCTATTTTTAACGGTTTCAGGATTCTAGTTCAGCAGCTCCACTGGCGCTGCCATGCCAACAGTGGTGTTTACTCCCATCCCTTGAAAATATTTGTTTTCCATCGTTCTGTCTGCCCTCCCCTCCGTCCCACATATCCGCAAAGGGGAGGGTCCCGTACACATGGCAGAATCTGCCAGTGGAGGTTGGACTGGTGGGCCAGAAGGGACGCCAGAGTTTCTGATAGGACACCAAATCCTCTTGGGTTTGAGGAAACCAAAGCCCAGTGTGGGGAATTAACTTGCCTAAAGTCACACAGTGAATTTGGGGCAGAGTGGTTTGCAGCATGAGCTGTGTCCCTGCACAGAGGTGAGGGTATGGGGTGGGAGATGCTACCCCTGTGGCTGTTTTGGCTGTTTCTCCTCCCTGGGAGGACTCCTTCCTCCTCCCTTACAGGGAACTCTGGGCCTGATGATCGTATGTTGGGAGGGAAGTCCTGCCTCATGTCTCCCTGAGATGGTTGTGGGCAGTGGAAAAACTCCAACTGGGAGTCCCTAGGCTTGGGGTTAGCAATGGGGAGCTTCTGTTGCTGACTAGCTCTGTGTCCTGAGGACATTGCTTAATCTCCCCGAGCCTCAGTTTCCCCATCTGTAGTGTAGGTGATAGTCCTCATCTCGCAGCAACGCCATAGGATCTAATAGAGGGGGCTGGTGTGAGACACAGCAAACACAGCAGACATCCAGGGAACACTAAACATCCTCACCATCTGCCAACTCTGATACCCAGGGAACAGAAGGAGGCATGGTGTGCAGCCCCGGCCTGCCTCTGAAGAAGTGAAGCTGGGATCTAGGGGTGTCAGACACAGCAAGAAATGCCACTTTACTTTTGGCTTGGGGACCCCCTCCAGCCACCCTTTCTTTAAGGAGGAGTCCACCAGAAAAAGGGGTTCATGTGGACTCAGAAGACAGTGGACACATTAGCCCCGGGGAGTAAGCAGAGGCCAGAGATGTTGTGGGCTGGCTGGAGGCAGAGCTGAACCCAGGCTCACTCTGGAGGGGCGTCCAGTGGGACCCTCAGGCTGGGTCTCCCTGCTTTCCAGGCCGGGGGCTGCTCTGCCTTGATGCTGGCCCCTTCTGGCTCTTGTCCCGCAGTCTCTTGGAGGTCCTGCCGGGCTCTGACACTCTGGGGAGGGCTGAAGAGAATTCTGAAGGTGGGCCCCCCTCCTCTGGCAGAGGCACGAGGGTGGCAGTTCAGTGCCTGGAGGGGGTCTGGCCAGGGCTTCCCTGAGCACTGCATTCTGCTCACACAGCCTGGACGCCAGAATGTCCACCGAGCCTCGAAGGAAGTGCTGGCAGGAGAAGAGAGTGGCATGGAATGCGCTGGGCGTCCTAGGCACCATGGTAGGCTCTGCAGACGTGGTGCTGGTGGCCTGACTAGGGGCAGCAGGGATAGCTCTCAGGCATGTGTGCCTGCCTCAGACAGCACTTTCCCATGGCCACCAGCAGAGCCCAGAAGGGCCAGCTTCTTGTTGGTCTGATGGAGTGAGTGTTGGACCCTCCTTAAAGCAAACTCCACATTTACTCCATGGATAGAAAGTTGTTGTCATTGTGTATCTGTGGGTGGATGCAGTGGCAGGAAGGTGTGACTGGAACTTTTGCTGACCTGAGAATTAGTCACAGAAATCCTTGTACACTCATGACTCTTGGTTCTTGAAAACTCTTTTTTATTATTAATATGAAATAATACATGATTATGCAAGTAGTGTAGTGACATTCTCTCTATATAGAATTTAAACATACTGCTAAAGCAGAAGCCTCTCTTTCTTCCCCATCCCACTCTTTTCCTGAGAAGGAGTTCCAAAGCTCAGCAGGATGGAAACAACAACAAAACATGATAAATTTCTAAAAACATAGAGCAGCATGGCAGGTCCAAATACTCATAACAATAAATATGAATGTGTTAAAATAATCTATTAAAAGATAAATGCTCTTGGGGCTGGGCACGGTGGCTCACACCTGTAATCCCAGCACTTGTGAGGCTGAGGTGGGCGGATCACCTGAGGTCAGGAGTTCAAGACCAGCCTGACCAACATGGTGAAACTCCGTCTCTACTAAAAGTACAAAAATTAGCCAGGCATGGTTGCAGGTGCCTGTAGTCCCAGCTGCTTGGGAGGCTGAGGCAGGAGAATCACTTGAACTTGGGAGGCGGAGGTTGCAGTGAGCCGAGATTGTGCCTGGGCAACAGAGTGAGACTCCATCTCCAAAAAAAAAAGAAAGGCTAAATGCTTTCATATTTTGTCTTTATACATCCAGCTACATGCTAATCTAGAAGAGACACACCTTAACAAAATTATGGAGAAAGGTTGAAACTAAAGGGAATGGGGAGAAGCCTTACTAGTCAATGCTAAAGAAAAAGAAAGTAAGAGGAGTGATATTAATAGGAAGTAATAAAATTCCAGGCAAAAAAGCAGGAACTGAGAGGCATATTCTACAGAGTTCAGAGCAAACTTCTGTAAAAAAGATAGTAAACATTTTAGGCTTTGCAGGCCACACAGTCTCTGTTGCAACAGTTCGGCTCTGCCACTGCAGCCCGAGAACATCTATAGATAATACATCAAACAGTGAGTATGCCTACGTTCCAACAGAAGTCGATAAAAACAGCTGGCAGGCCAAATTTCTCTTTTGCGGATTCCTTATTTATACACAAACCAAAACGATCTATAAGGTATAATAATTAAGTTTGTTTGTACACCTGACAACATATCTTTGAAATACCTAAATCAAAAATGGACAGAAACAAGAGAATTTGATAAACCCCCAGAAAAGTGGGGCTTTATAATCGTGCTTTCAGAAGTGGACAGACCTAGTGGACAGAGAGAGAGAGAGAGAGAGAGAGAGAGAGAGAGAGAGAGAGAGAGAAATATTCATGAACAACACAGTAAACTTTTTTTGTTTCAATTGCTTTTGGGGTACAAGTAGTTTTTGATTACATGGATAAATTGTATAGTGGTGAATTCTGAGATTTTAGTACACCTGTCACCTGAGCAATATACCCTCCTCCCATCCTCCCTGCTACCCCCAAATTCCCAAAGTCCATTATATCATTCTGTATGTCTTTGCATCCTCATTGCTTAGCTCCCACTTATAAGTGAGAACATACAGTATTTGGATATCCATTCCTGAGTTACTTCACTTAGAATAATGGACTCCAGCTCCATCCAAGTTGCTGTAAAGGACATTATTTCATTCCTTTTTATGGCTGGGTAGTATTCCGAATACCACATTTTCTTTATCCACTCATTGATTGATGGGCACTTAGGTTGGTTCTATATTTTTGCAATTGTGAATTGCATGCAGCACAGTAAATTTGATGATCTCCATATGCATATGTTTATAGATGCTTGTCCCACTGTACTTTGCTGGATCTTCGTTCACTCCTTTTCTTTCTTTCTCTTTATTTTTTTGAGATGAAGTCTTGCTCTGTTGCCCAGGTTGGAGTGCAGTGGTGCAATCTTGGCTCATTGTAGCCTCTACCTCCTGGGTTCAAGTGATTCTCCTGCCTCAGCCTCCTGAGTAGCTGGGATTATAGGCGTGTGCCACCACATCCTGCTAATTTTTTATGTTTTTAGTACAGTCAGGGTTTTACCATGTTGGTCAGGCTGGTCTCGAACTCCTGACCTTGTGATCCACCCTCCTAGTCCTCCCAAAGTGCTGGGATTACAGGCATGAGTCACTGTGCCTGGCCCACTCCTTTTATTTTTTAAACTAGAGTGGTCTGTCTTACCTCTGAATAGGCTTCACAAATAAAGACCAGGAACATGGTCTTTAGACCATTTAGAGCTTTTGCTCTGAATGTTCAGTGCTTTGTACAGTCCTAAAGTTTGCTCTCATAGAATCCACCTGTCTTCTAGTATTATTCGCATCCACTTGTCAGCACCAGGTGGGATCCAGAGATCCAGAGGCAGTGCGAGCAGGGTCTCTGCCCTCTGTTGGGGTGTGCATACCTGAACCTGGGAACTGGTTGGGTCCTGGCTCTCCTTGCTCAACACCTTGCCATCCCTGTGCCCACAACACAGGTGCTTATCCTGGCCAGATAATCAGGGTCTTGCGTGGTCTGTTCTTCACTAGCCCTTATGAGGTTCTGCAGTCTGGTCAAATGAGACCATTCTGGCCTTGTCTTCTGCCCGTGTGCCTCTGCCCATGCCATTCCCCACACCTGGAATGCCACTTTTCCTCCGCATCCCTCCCACCATCCCCATCACTGCGCTCAGCCTTCAAATCCCTGATTGTTAACCTTCCTTTCTAGATGGATGTGATGTCTCTCTGTTCCTTGCCTCGCTGCCCTCATTTATAATACTGTTTTGTGGTCACGCCCTTTCTTCCTGTTGGATTTGGAGCTTTGCTGGCAGAGATGTGTCTCGGTCTCCTGGTGCCCCATGCAGAGCAGTGCCCGTCATGGGTGCTAGGGACTGCCTGTGGAATCCAGAGAAGGGAAGGAAGGCAGCATTGGGGGAAGACTCTCTGCATGCCAGAGCAGAAGTCACACTGGACGTTTGTGAATCCCGCATCACCGGTGACTTTGAAAATTGAGAACATCTATGTTGTAGGGTTGTTGTGAGAACTAGGGCGTGCTTGGCACATGACAGGCTTGAAGGACTTGTCAGCGATTAATACTTCAGCCCCCTTCCAATGATTCATCCTCATGGCTGCTCCTGGTCTCATGTACCTGAGGCCCAGAGAGGCTGAGGCATTCATCCCAGACAAACAGCTAGGAAGTGGCAGAGCTAGGGTTTGAACTGTGGGCCTTGACTCCAAATCCCACAGGGAGGTGCACACTGTCCCAAGGGCCTGTCCTCAAACACACCCAGACATACTCATCACGGCCATCCGCGATGGCTCCAGAGTGTCGCCTTCCCGGCCAGTCTCCCAGGCTTGGCACTGGGACCAACCATGTCCATCTCATGCTAGGAAGTGAACTCGGTTTGGTCTCCTTCCTGCTCCTGTCATCCCTCCCTGGAGCAAGCTAGCTCCCTCCCCACCGTGCCAGGCCGTTGAACCCTCCTCTCAAGGGATCATGACATTATCAGAGTTAGAAAAGGGGCCTCCTAAATCTTGTTAAAAACATAGATTCCCGGGCTCCACCCAGGACCCATGAATCAGAATCTCCAGGGGTGGGGCCTGGGAATCTGGACACCAGCAGGAGAAACACTGCCTCTTTTAACCCTTTTATTTTTCAGCTGAAGAAGCTGGAACTCAGAGGGGCGTCTGCATGGCCATGAGGCCCAGTGAGGCTGGGAGCCGGGAAAACCCCTCTCTGGGTTCTTACCTGATCTGTGGCTTCTGTCACTTCCTAGCACTGTCCCGGTCCCTCCTGCCCCGCCCTCAGCCTCAGGATCTCTAGCAGCCCCGTACAATGCAAGGGGTTGTGAACGGGTGTGCAGAGGCTTTCTGGAAACCAGGCTCTGCTCTCAGACTTCCTGTGTCTTACAATGTTATCTTCAGAATAGGAAACTTTGCCCCATTTTTGCAACGCACATCCTTTGCCTGAGAGTCGGTGGTGGTGCTGGCCAGCCGGGGCGGGTCACTTCTCAGGCACAGGCGGGGAGTTGTTCCGACAGCAATGCGAGGAAGGACTCTCTCCCTTCTACCCACAAGAACAAATAAACAGACCATTTTGCAAAAATAATTCATGTTGGCTGGACTCACTAGGATTATTTGTCTCCGTTCCTTGGGCCTGGTGGTATCTAGGACGGGGGCCCTTCCTCGGAGGCAGCAGCCCTAGCTGTAAGGCCCTACCCTCCTGGATGACCTTGGATGAGTGATCTCTGCTCCCTGAGTCTTAGTTCCCTCTTCTGTAAAGGGAGGAGGTCAGGCCGAACGATCTCCAGCCCAGACATTCCCAAGGAATGCTTTAGATTCCCCTGACTTCCTCCAGGTTTCTTTGAAATACGCACGCCGTTGCTGCTAGACAGTGCATTCCACAGCACCCTGTACTTTTCAGAGCTTCTGCCAACCCAAGGGTGGCATGCCCACCTCACCCCGTGACAGTCACATCGCCCACTGGGGTGGTGTGCGGATTCCTCAGACACCAGAGTCCATTTTGAACTGGGAGCAAGGAAGTGATGCTCAGAACTCCCAGACTGAGATGTCTCCAGGCTTGCAGTCAGCTCAGTCCTGGGCGACTGCTCACCTCCTGCAGGCCAGCAGCAAAGAATGTTTGTGTTCTTCTTCCAGGCTGAGGGAGGGCTATTTCGATGTGAGAGAAAAAAATAACGCGTGTATCGCCCACTAAAGAAACTTGGAACTGACCAGCAGGAAGGAATGATGTTTACAGAAACAAATTTCCTTGATTTCCTTGGACTCCCGCATTATTTTCTCCTCTCTCCACCTCCAGTCCTCCCTCACCACAGCATCCATCGTTCCTCCTGTGTGCCTGCGTGGGTGCATCCATGCACACAGTAGGCGCTTAGCAAGCGGGTGAGAGGGGTCCAGTCTCCCAAGGAAACGCCTCTCTGGCACCTCAGTGGCACTTCTGCTGGCTGAAACCCAAACCCACAATGAAGGGTTCTTGAAAACATCCTACCCGCTCTTTCCCCTCAGGGAATTTGCTTCCAGGGTTTCTGGATGGAGCTCTCTGTGTTCAAGGCCTGGACAGCCCTCTGTGTGTGGTGGGGGGGTGGGAGCACTCTCTGAAGAGGGGCTTTGGGGGAGGTAGAGGTGGTCAGACTCCAACAAGGAAGACCTGCTGGGAGGTGGCTCTCTGTGGGTCTGCCAGTTTTAGAGTAAATGCCATGAGGGAAAAGAGGGCTGAACCTGGTGGATGCTCGGATTCCAGACATACAGATGAAGAATCCTTCCCACCAAACTGTACCGTTGATGAAGGGTCAGCTTCAGAACCCATGGTGTCTGTGGCAGAATGTCCATCTGGTGGCAGGGTGCATGCCCAGTGCCAAGACCCAACTGCAGTGTTTTTGTTGGTCTTACCTGATAGCAGTTTTTGAAGCCCAAGGGGAAGATGCAGAGGAGTCGGTAGAGAGAGAGAGAGAGAGGGAGAGAGAGAGAAAGGAGTTCACCAATACACCTGGCTTCCCTGTTCCAAAGGAGGCGTTGTCCCCAAAGGACACAGCAGGGAGATCCCTGCCAGTCTTGGGATCCCCTTCTGAGGCTGCTTCCTTTACCCAGGGGGTGCAGTCAGGGTCTTGTTGAACCAGAAGCTGTCCAAAGCGCCCTCAAGGCAAGCAGCAGCAGGGCCCCCTTGCATGGTGGGCTTGGGGAGCTCTGCCGAGCACCTCCAGAACTAGGAGACAGAAGGTGGAGGGGAGAAGAGCAGTCTTCCAGCCTGGTGGCCAGGCCTGACTCCCTGCGCAAGGTCAGCGTGCCACTTGGAGGGGCTCTGCAGTCCTCAGGGGACCTCAGGCCAGTGGGCTGCAGGGTAGCACCAGGACAGGGGCACCCTGGGGAGACTGGCGGCTCTGGGTCTCCCTGGCATGGCTCCAGCCCCCACGTGCCCAGAGACACAGGCGGTTGCCCCTGACTCGGTGCCCTTGGGGACCGGCCTGGCCGGAACCTGCCATTCTCTCGTCAGTGCCGCCTCCCTGACTTGGCAGGGCAGTCTCCTCAAGCTGGAGCAGCCCTTGGTATTTCCAGCTTGGCCCCCTGCCCACCTCTCTGGGGCCTTGCAGTCTGTCCCTCTCGGGCCAGGACCGACGCACCCTCTCCACTCGATGGCTTCACCACCTCACCCAGGGCCTCTTCCTGCCACTCCAAACTCCCCAGCTTATCTGGGGCCCCTCACCCCCTCTTCATTACTATTATTGTCCCTCCCAGGGTTGGAAATGCTGCTTCCTCCCAGAGAGAGAACCTGGGGCCCAGCTAACGTGGAAATCACCAAGGAAGCCACAAATGTGGGCTGTCCTTGGTTCACCTACTGCAGTTGACGCCTGAGGGGTTTCCACTCAGGGGTGGGGCCCCACCCTGCCCGTTTGGAAATGCCTGTGTTGGCAGGGTCCCCTGGCTGGATGCCCTAGGAAACACTGCTTCTCAAAGATGGGCATGGAGATAACTGGGTGGCATGTTGGCATGCCAGAGCCAAGGGCTGCTGCTCCTTTCCGGGCAGCCCTGAGTACCAGAGCATGGCTGGGGAGCCTCAGCCATCCACGAGACTTCCTTTCCAGATACACAGAGCAAGAACACTGACAGCTCAGGGGCTCCTCACCAATTCTGGCTGATTGGGTGGTGGGCGATTGGAAAGGATACTGTCTAAGAAACCAGGTTTTGTGATTTCCAGATACCGTAGACTGTGATACTAACTGGATAATATTTCCTGTTAGAGGTCATGCAGAGATCTGCTTTCGAGAACAGATAAGAGCGATTTGTAATTGGTATGCCAGTTGTTTATACAGTGCTAGTAGGATAAACAGTTCTCCTGAACCTTATTTATATTTTGCATTTGTTTATCAAAACTTTTTTTTTTAACTTTGACCCAGCTGCTTTCGGAATTATTACAGACTCTGGATTTATGAGTCCTAATTAATGGTACTTTATTGTATGTGCACAGTGATTTATCTTGGTGGGATTCGTGCTTTATCCGAAAGCCTCAGTATTTAGGGAAGGGAAGCCAGGAGACAAAAGCATCTCTTCCTCCCTAGAGTATGTGAAGACATGGGGCCAAGTCGTCTGTCTTATCACATCAAAAGCAGATACAACATGGAAGGCAGAAAGCATGAGATTGAAAGACCTTTCCTAGACTATGTATCCGAAGGTGCTGAGTCCTTGGAGCTCACAGTTGACAGCTCGGTGGGTACTGTGGGTGAGGTTGACGTACCGTAAGCTGTGTATGGGTCCAGAGGAGGGAGAGGACCAAAAGCAGACAAGGACACTGGGTGGCAATGACCACAGAAGTGTTTGTCCTTGTTATGGTAGGTTGCCTCTGTCATTTCTGTCCTTCTGTGATCTCACGGCTTCATTCTGTCTTCCATCCAGCTAGCAACAAAGGTTCAGCATTGTTGCTGACATCAAGTGCCCATTCTAACTTGTAACTTAAAAGGAGGGAAAGCCCTTTATTACTTTTAGCAATTAAAGAAACTATGCTCAGATTTCACCCCTGGGTTTCACCGCCATAGGGCTCCATCTCACACCAGGGTTGGTCCCTTTGTGTCTCGGGGTGTTTGTCCATGCAAAGGCCTCCCGAAAATGTGACCCAGCAAAGAGGGGTCATACTTCTATCCTCTCCCTCACTATCTCTGAAGATGCTTGAATGACTTTAGTAAGGCTGAGTCGCAGCCCTCACCCATGCTGTCCCCTCTACCCCAGCCGCTTGGCACTTTCCTTCATCCAGTGAGGAGAAAGTGAGTGGATAAGGGGAGAAGCAGCCCCTGCTTTGGCCCAGCCTCAGGACTGCTGCTTAAGTCTTGGTGTCTCCCTTTCCGGCTAGTGAGAATTACCAGAGGGGAGGGCTTGCTGATTTTGCTGATACCCCCTTCCTACACACAGACCACAGCCTTACTCAATGGGGGAACATCTCCCCATCTCTTTGTTTCTTTTTTTGTTTGTTTGTTTTTGAAATGGAGTCTCACTCCATCGCCCAGACTGGAGTGCAATGGCATAATCTTGGCTCACTGAAACCTCTGCCTCCCGGGTTCAAGCGATTCTCCTGCCTCAGCCTCCCGAGTAGCTGGGATTACAGGCACCCGCCACTACACCCAGCTAATTTTTGTATTTTTAGTAGAGACGGGGTTTTACCATGTTGGTCAAGCTGGTCTTGAGCTCCCGACCTCAGGTGATCTGCCCACCTCGGCCTCCCAGAGTGCTGGGATTACAGGCGTGAGCCACTGCGCCCGGCCCATCTCCCCATTTCACAGACAAGAGAAACCAAGGTGCATCGTGGCTTTATGATGATGGGGGCATGCAGGTTGGGTTGGTGCTATGGGATGGAGCTGGGAAGGCTGACTTCTGGGTATTCGGGTTTTCTGCTGTTATTTTTAACTCTGGTTTTAGATGTCCTTGCTTGCAGCAGTGGCCACAAGACAGGGCTGGGATGTTGTGAGACGCTTGATGTAACTCAAAAGGCCCGGCCTGCAAGTTCCCTACTGAGGAGGAAGTGGTTAGGTGGCCAGGAATGCAACCTGCGCCTCCCAGATTAATTAATAATTGAGAGCTGGCCCCCAGCCAGACGGAGCTGAAAGAGATACAGTGAACAAAGAGTGGTTAACTACAGTGGGGGAAGGAAAAGTTTGACTTTGCCTGTGGCTAAAAGGGAAATTCACAATGGCCATGATTTATGGGCTGAATTACTCAGGATCCTCCTTAGTGGGCCTGAGTTGGGCATGTGCTCCAGGAATGCAGACGCTGGCGTCCTGCAGGGCCATTTGTGCCCATGGGGAAGGGAGGAGGAAGGAATGGGGGGCAGGGGGCAGGCGCCAGCCTCGTGGAGGAGGCGCGAGTCACACCCGTGGGAGACGTCAGGGAGAGGGACTGTGCTGACTGCCTGTTGGAACTAGGTACAGGTTAGAAGTTGAGCCCCTTTCAGGACGCACTCTGTGAAGAGAAATGAATGGCAGGAAGAATGGCTGCGGAGTCTGGCTGCCCTGGGTTCGGATTGGGGCTTGTTGGCTGTGTGACCTTAGGCAGGGGGTTTAATCTCCCTGAGCCTCCATTTCCTCCTCTGTAAAATGATACCTGCCTCCTAGGATTGTTCTCAGCATTGAAGGAGTTGGGGTATGTGGACATAGGCGCTCAGTAGCCACTGGATTCCCATAGGAGACCCAGAGATGACAAAGGATGTCTACAGCACCCTAAGCAAGGTCCCTACTTAGCGAATCTCTGCCAATGTTTGCTGGGCCCATGCATGTAAGTTGCTTGCTGGCTAGACCCCAGCAAGGCTTCCCTGTGATTCAGGAAAGGCACCCCCTCCTCCCACCTATCACGTAGGTTCCTGTAGCTGCAAACAGCCCTCCAGAGGGGGAGACCATTCTAGAAGGCACTTGGGCATTGCCATCATCAAGTTCAGCCCAGATGTCTCTCTGGGACTCTTGTCTTCTCTAGAAGAAATTTACAGTTATGAACTGGATCATGGAAAACATGGCATGCCCATCTTCACTGAAAGGTTAACCTTGGGGATAGAAGACCAAATAGAAGCTGGTGACAGTTGTGATCACTGCCCTCATTACTCTTGCTGTGTTGGTTTTAGTCACACAGTGTGTGCTTTTACCCAGACACAGGCTAAAGAATCACTCTGAGAAATACGAAACTGTTACTGAGATAATAACTCACCTTCTTCAAGATGCTGGGCGGGTGACAGTGGCAATGGAAGGAACATCTGATCGCTTCGTCATTAACCTTGTGGGGCATGGGGCGGTCACCAAACCTCTGAGCTTTATATTCCATAGGCTAAAACAAGGTCATTTATGAATGGGCTTGCAGAATTGGGAAACCTTCCACAGTTCAAAAGAATATTCCCCCTATTACCATCTATGAGGATAGAACTACCTTCTTGGCATGGGCTGTGGGAACCAAGCTTGGCCTCCTCCTACCTTGGAAACCAGTCTTGGACTTGGGGTAGAGGTGTGGGTCCTGGGGTCTCTGTGGGGCTGTGTCTGCCTATTGGCCTGGTGGGATGGATGTACTGGTTGGCTGTCTCTCCCTCCTCTGCACCCTTCACCCCGATCAAACAAGGCAGCTCTTTCTTGGCAGCTTGGGTGCTTGGGCATGGATGCATCAAGCAGCTTCAACTTGCCTGCACAGTAGCATAGCCACAGAGAATAGACGGGTAGCCATGGCAGAGCCATACACTTCTGCCAAGCCAGTAGGGCATTTTGCAACATTTTTGTTGGGAACGCTTAAGTCTCGTGTTACTGCATTCTCTGCAGTAAATATTAGTATTTAATTGTGGATTAATAATCTCTCCAGTCAATATTAGCCTTTTGCTAATTATAAAGCATTCCTGTTTGTTCCAGAAATAGCCCAAGATCTATTGAGGCAATCCTCACTTTAAGAAAATTCAGTATATAGACCTCTGCATTCACCAAAGAGGTGTGGATTAAAAGATTATTTTAAAGGAAAGGATTTAATGCAAGAATTATTATCTAGTGCCCCATTTTTGTACTTTTAATTTTGGAGTGATTATCCCAAGCTGCATCTTTTTTTTTTTTTTTTTTTTTTTTGAGACAGGGTCTTATTCTGTTGCCCAGGCTGGAGTGCAGTAGTGCAGTCACGGCTCACTGCAGCTTCAGCTTCCTGGGTTCAAGTTATTCTCCCACCTCAGCCTCCAGAGTATCTGGGACTACAGGAGCATGCTACCATGCCTGGATAATTTTTTGTTTTTTTGTAGAGATGGGAACTTGCTATGTTGCCAGGGCTGATCTCGAACTTCTGGGCTCAAGTGATCCTCTCACCTTGGCCTCCCAAAGTGTTAGAATTACAGGCGTGAGCCACCACGTCCAGCCTATATCTTTAGTGTAAAGTGAGGCAGGTATATTTGACTTGCAGAGGTCACATGATTCTGACTAGTTGGTAAATAAGAACAAACTGGTGTTAGATGAGGCTTGCGTTTGAGAGTTTGCAAATAAGAAAACCAGCTCCTCCACCCCATTCTTTGCTTTTCCATTCAAAGCCATGTTCCCTGTCCCATTTACCTTCATAGACTTAGTAAGCCAGAGAAATTAAATCTACCCTCATTGCCAGGTAAGATGACTTGTAGGCTTTAGGTGATTTTATTTTATTTTGATCCACTAAAACAAGCCTCACACATAGTAAGCTCATTTGTCATTCTGTTAACTAGGCTGCATCATGAGGATCAGCCAATGGGGACAATGGTTCTCCCCGCCTACCTAACATCCTGACATCTGAGCATCGGTAGTACCATCTGTTAAATGGGAACAATATTGCCACAGTGCCATTTTCAAACCTGGGGCTGGGTTTGAAAGGAGGCAGATGACTTTCCAAAACCCCTTCTAGCTTCTGAGTTTTTATATTCAGTTCCCCATTGCTGAGAGCACCTCCTTTAGGCCACACAGTACCAGGTCCTTGGAGAGGAGAGGAGAGATCAGGCCAGCTGAATCCCAGGCCAGCCTGCTGGTGGATGAGTTGGGTGGAGACACATACCCTTCTGTTGACAGCAGAAATTAGAGTGTCACAGAAGAGGGGCGTGTGATTCAGACCCAAGGGCTTTCCAAAGGAAGTGACAGTGGTGTCTGGATGGTCAAGCAAGTTTCTGACAAGTATTGGGGAATGGGGAAGGAAACTCATGGTCACCCGAGTGCTGGTTACTGTTGTCAGGCCCTTCTCTAAATACCTTAACCCCTATGAGTTAGGTAATCTCCTGGAGGAAACCAGCCCCTGGCAGGGCCTGCTCCATGGGTGTTCAATGTATGGGGTAACTCAGGGCTCTTGCTTGGAAGGGGTCTGTGCTTAACTTAATGCTCTGCTTTCACCATTTTGAAAATCTTAATAATTTTGGAACAAGGAGCCCTGCATTTTCATTTTTCACTGGGCCCTCAAAATTAGGTAGCTGGTCCTGGTTCTCAGAGATGTGGTCACCTGCCCACAGTAACACGGCTGTGAAGATTTGCACCAGTTCACCTCTCCATCAACTGTGGTCTCAGGAAGCATTCCAGAGCAAGAGAGTGGGATGGATGAAATTCACACTGAGTGTGGCAGGAGATGGTGAGGCCAAGCATTTGAGGGTGCTGGGCTGTGGGTACCTTACCTGGTTACCCCCTGGGACGTTTCTACACCAGTGTGGGTGCCTGTTCCCGAGAGCTGAGACAGGCTAATTGAGGGCAATTTTTAGGTACTTTGCTTTTATGGCTTTATATTGGGTCTAAGAAGTCTAAGGCAGTAGGTTTGCCAAAAAAAATGTTGTATTGGAGAAATACACATTGTATTTGAGAAATACACATTTTTTGAAATGGAGTCTCGCTCTGTCCCCCAGGGTACAGTGGTGCAATCTTGGCTCACTGCAACCTCCACCTCCGGGGTTCAAGCAGTTCTCCTGCCTCAGCCTCCCGAGTAGCTGGGATAACGGGTGCCCGGTTAATTTTTGTCTTTTTTGTAGAGATAGGGTTTCACCGTGTTGGCCAGGCTGGTCTTGAACTGCTGACCTCAGGCAATCCACCCGCCTTGGCCTCCCAAAGTGCTGGGATTACAGGTGTGAGCCACCACGCCGCGCCGAGAAGCACTTTCTTGAAGCATGCCATCATCTGCTACAAACCAGCATCCCTGCACCTCTGATGCACGCCCAAGCTGTCCCTCTCTGAACCCCCAAAGGGCCAATTTTGTCTCTATGGTCTCAGATTAACCAGGGACATCATGGTTGGGTTCAGTTGGAGAAACTGGGCATTTAATGCCTAATGTAAAAGTGAATCCAGCAGTTCGGCCATAGGCAGTGCAGACCCACAGGCTGGTAGGATTTGGGGGCCCCTTCCCATCTCACAACTGCCACCTGGGAACTGAGGTACCCAGCTTCACTGTCTTGTACACTGTTATTTTAGAACCTTTCCAGAGGCAATAATGAAAGCAAGGCTTTCCCACCCCAGGTGGTCTCTGAGTAAGAAAACAAACAAACACTCCGGAGTCTGACTTTGTGTTAAAACAAAAGAGGACTTGGAATGGGAGCAAAGTTCAGAGGCTTTTGTTGCAGAAACTGGTTCCTTCTCAAAACCCGGGCTGATTTTATAATCTGCTTATCTTGCCCTGGCTCTCCCTGTCCACCCTCCTTCCCTCCGGGACACAGGGAACCAGAGTTCCCCTACCTGGGCTCCTTTCCTCCCCAAGGGCCTGAGGGGCTCCCTGTTTGCTTACCAGGTGGTCTTGTCCTTTTCAGGCTTAAGTTGTTGGGGTTTCTTTTAAGAGGGCAGCACCACTGTTTCTGGTGCAGAGTCTGATGGGATGAGTCCTCTGATGCAGGAGATAGCTCTGCCACCAGCCTCCGTGTGGCTCTTCGCAGCTACAGCTGTCTGCAGAGAGTGTAGTGAAGAAGGGAGCCTGTACCACAGAGCCCCGGGACCTGGAGAGAAAAGTCATGCTGCCTGGGCCCCGGGAACCCAGAACAGTCTTAGCAGGTGGGAGACGATCTCTTCGGCAGGGCCAGACGGGTGAGCTGCAGGTGAAGGGCAGGTGGAGGCATGCTTGTGGGAGTGCAGCCCCAGGTTTCATCCTCTGGTGGGCTCCCTTGCCGTTGGAGTGGTAAGGCCTAATGGCTCCTGCGGGAACTGTCTGTGGAGGAGACACTGAGCAGGCCTGTGTATTAGGACCTGGGCAAGAAAGCTTGTTTTGTGTCATTGCAAGACGAGTTCATCTGTTCAGGATTTGTTTGAGTACTGCAAGAGATGAAAGAATGGAAACCTTACCCATCACAGCCCAGGCCGCCACTTTGTTCTGCCAGAGACGTGGGGCCGAGCAGGCTGCCGTCGGGGCGCCGAGGCTGAAAGAAAGGCCTTTCTGTAGAGAAAAGCCTGCAGAAAACACTCGGTCTCAAGGCTGGGTACAACCCAGCCAGGTGACCTCTGACCGTCAGGATACCCCAGATCACTCCTAAACCCCTCCTGCAACTGGGGGACTCTGAGCACCACCCCAGAGAGCTCAGGGAGCATATGACAGCACCAAGGAGGGCCCAGTGGAGAGACAGTGGGCTCAGGGTCAGGCTGGTCCATCAGGATTCCTGTGCTGCACTCTGACTTTGGGTCTGTCCTGAGAATGGGGATGATTCTGCCTCCTGGACTTGCACAGTTCAAAAAGGATCATGAATGAAGAGTGTAGAGCCTCCCACTCCCCAGGGACTAGCCAGGGCTAGCAGCCTTTTTCAAGATGAATTATTATGAGTGTGGCCCATCTACAAAATACTCGTTTTTGTATTTTAGAGGGGCAGAATGTTTGAGTGTGCGGGAGAAACTACACTTAAAAGCCAAAAAGTGGCCAGGTGTGGTGGCTCACGCCTGTGATCCCAGCACTTTGGGAGGCTGAGGTGGAAGGATCACCTGAGGTCAGGAGTTCGAAACCAGCCTGACCAACATGGAGAAACCCCATCTGTACTAAAAATACAAAATTAGCTGGGCATGGTGGTGCGCGCCTGTAATCCCAGCTACTTAGGAGGCTGAGGCAGAAGAATTGCTTGAACCCAGGAGGCGGAGGTTGCAATGAGCCAAGATTACTCCATTGCACTCCAGCCTGGGCAACAAAAGTGCAACCCCATCTCAAAAAAAAAAAAAGCCAAAAAGTGTGTTTACAGGGCTGCATAGGGGGCCAGAAATAGCTGTTAGGGCGTGGTATTTGAAAAGCCCACTGCCCTCCTAGGAAGGTGGACAGCATGTCGCGGGGGCAGTGTCATTAGCGCTGTCACCACTGAGGACCCCTTTTAACATCCAGTCTTTGCAGAACCCCCATGTGATGACTTGGAGTGGACGTGGCTGCCTTCTTACAGCATGGTGTCTGTGCCATTGCCCTGATGTCCTCTCGGATTGTGCAGTGCACACGTTGCAACTGCAGGAGTAATGCAAGGAGTCCACACCTCTAAGCCTAGATGGATGGAAGCTCAAATACTACTTTGCAGCTTCCTGGCTGAGGAGTTGGGATATGTTTCCAGACTTTCAGGCCTCAGCTCCCTCATCTTAAGATGGGAGAATTGGCTGGCGCAGTGGCTTACGCCTGTAATCCCAACACTTTGGGAGGCTGAGACCGGTGGATCATGAGGTCAGGAGTTCAAGACCAGCCTGGCCAAGATGCTGAAACTCCGTCTCTACTAAAAATATAAAAATTAGCCAGGCATGGTGGCAGGCGCCTGTAATCCCAGCTACTCGGGAGGCTGAGGCAGGGAACTGCTTGAACCCAGGAGGCAGAGGTTGCAGTGAGCCGAGATTGTGCCACTGCACTCCAGCCTGGGCGACACAGCGGGACTCCGTCTCAAAAAACAAATAAATAAATAAAAAGATGGGAGAATGAATGTTGAGGTAGTGCATTTTAAGGGTTTCAGATGCTGCCTGTTATTTGGTAAGGGTTTCTTAAATGTGAGCTAGTTTATTATATTATCATGACTACTGTTACTTCCCCTTGAGTCTCAACTCCACTGGCAGATACTATGTTTGCAGGTGTTACTATCGAATATGAATAGCCTTATGAACTATACAGGCTGAGTCACTCTATCATATAATTTATATACATATGTAAATAAGGCTGCACGGTGGTAATAATATTAGTAATCATAAATGATGCAATGCCTCTTTTGAGCCAGGCATTATTTGACACACTTGAAATTAATCCTGACACCCTGATGAAGTAACCACTGATTGCATCCCGGTGTTACAGGTTAGGAAACTGCGGCCTAGAAGGGTGAAGGCCTAAGGTTTCACAGCTGCTGCGTGGCAGAGCTGGGGTTCACACCCAGGCACCCTTGCTCTTGAGTCCGTGCTTTTAACCCTATGCAGGAGACATCCTGGTCCCAGCTGGGTTGCTAATTTCCACTGTGATCTTGGCAAGTCACTTTACCTCTGGGCCTGTTTGTGCACTTCAGCCATGTGGACTGCACGTTCCTCCGTGTCCCTCCTCCTGATGCTGTCACTCAGCCTCCCTGTTCCCATCACACTCCCTGTCTTGTGGGTGTCCCTCCACTCCCAGCAGACCAGCTGAGCAGCTGTCTGGAGGGTGGTGGCCAGTGCAGAGACCAGCCGCCAAAAGAACCCCCGAGGTGGGCCCTGTGCAGGCAGGCTGCGGTGGTGGCCAGACCGCCCGTGATGTAATGACCGATTAGGAACTTCCCCTTGGAAGCCAGGCTTCCTCTAGGAGCCAAAGGTGCTGGAGTTGAGGTTGGGGGTGGGGAGGGGTGGGTGGGAGCGAACAAGAGGAAACTCCTGTCAGCTGGGCCCAGCTTTTGGAAAGAGTTCAGCAGAGAGGCTCGTTCTAAGCTGTTGACCATTAACATGGCCCTCTACATATTCCTTCTCTGCTTTTACTACCAGAGCCCGGTGGATAAAGAACTGGTCTTCCCCTCCTTTCACAAAGAAAAGAAAAAGAGCGTCTAATTAATGCTGCATCTCTAGACTTGCTGCAAAACCTGAAGCCATTTCTGTAGCTTAAAACGACAAAGGAGACTTAAGTGGAAACTCCTTTTTCCCTCTAAGTTTGATAACAAAAACTACTTATCTAATGGGCAAACAAGGCTTTAAAAGGGGTGTTAGGTTAACCAGATGCAGGGCCACGTAATTACTCCCAGGCCTGGGAGCCACAGATGAAAAGCTGCCGGTTGGACAGGAACTTGAAGCCACAGGCATGACACGGGACAGAAGAAAGGAGTTTTCCAGGCGGGTGGGAGGCCTCAGTGCAGCCCTGTGCAAAGGGGATTGAAAAAGCCAGCCCTGGGCCCCTCTTCAGCCCTGCCACCAACTTGCTGGGTGACCCTGGGCAAGTCACTTAACCTCTCTGGGCTTCTGAGACTTTGAGTATCGCTTCTTCGCTCTCAGTGGAGTCTGGGCCTGTCTGCCCTTGTTTCAGGCCCATTAACGAGGGGCTGAGTGGGTCCCTTTCCGTCGAGCCCTAGAGAGCCACCTGGGTGTCTGCTGTGGCCCAGGTGGGTGTGAAGCAGCAGCAAAGACCTGGAAGGTGAAGGAGCAGGGACCACCCGGCCAGACCCCCGAAGACCTGGAGGACTCAGGCTGAGCCTCCCGAGAATGGCTTGAACCCTGGAGTCTAAGCTGGGTGCATCGCTGGTTCCTGCAGGGGATGGCCGAGTCCAGGGCAGTCTGGCCAGAAGGAAAGCGGGAAGCCGGAAGAAAGCAGGCTGCAGTTTGTGCTCAGGCTCTTGGAGCATGCAGTCCACGGGGGAGCACACAGGAACGTTCCTGGCCTTTGTTTTGACAGAAAACTGCTGATTCGAAGAAGCAAAAGGCTTTTCTTGGGATTTCAGCACTCCCCGCCTCCCTCAGACTGCAGTCAGCCCTCTTGGTGCCCCCGCGCCCCCACAAAATTACATGTTGGGCTCACAGCACCCTCCCTGGGCAGAGAGGCCAAGAGGAAAGAATGCTAGCCACGGAGGGACCGATTTCTGTGCAGGGGAGAAGGCCTATTGTTGGGGCCAGTCGCCTCCTCCTCCTCCTCGGCACAGACAGCCACCACCCTCTGGTGGCAGGAATGTGGGTGCCACCGGGAAGGAACAGGGCTTGTCCCCTGGGCCACTGTGGAGCACTGCTTGGGCCACTCTAGGACAGCCACAGGACATTGCCACTTTCTTCTTTTTAATTTTTTCAAGGTATCATACCTAAAATGAAATCCACAGCTCTTAAGTGTACAGGGTGTGGCTTTTTACAGCACAGATGCCCAAGTTCCCATGGTTCCAATCGAGAAATCAGACATTTCCATCATGCTGGAAAGTTCTCTTGTGCTTCTTCCCAGCCATCTCCCTCTCCCCACTGTTCTGATTTGCTTTATTTATTTATTTTTTTGAGACAGTTTCACTCTTGTTGCCCAGGCTGGAGTGCAATGGCACGATCTTGGCTCACTGCAACTTCTGCCTCCCGGGTTTTAGCTCTTCTCCTGCCTCAGCCTGCTGAGTAGCTGGGATTACAGGTGCCCGCCACCACACCTGGCTTTTTTTTTTTTTTTTTTTTTTTTGAGACAGAGTCTCGCTCTGTCACCCAGGCTGGAGTGCACTGGCGTGATCTTGCCTCACTGCAACCTCTGCCTCCCAGTTCAAGCGATTCTCCTGCCTCAGCCTCCCGAGTAGCTGGGATTACAGGCATGGGCTGCCACACCTGGCTAATTTTTCTATGTTTAATGGAGACTAGGTTTCACCATGTTGGCCAGGATGGTTTCAAACTCCTGACCTCAGGTGATCCACCCGCCTTGGCCTCCCAAAGTGCTAGGATTACAGGCATGAGCCTCTGCACCCAGCCACTGTTATGATTTATAGCACCGTAGATTAGTTTACCTTCTCAAGAGTTTTGCCTCAGTGGAAATACACCGCGAACCTTCTGTGTCTGGCTTCCCATGCTCAGCAGGATGCCCTTCAGATTCACGCACCTTGTTGCTGGTGTCAGTAGCTTGCTCCTTTTTCTTGGTGAGTAGTGTTCCACTGGCTGGATGTGCCTAGTTTTTGTTTATTGGTTTTCTGTTGATGGATATCTGAGCTGGTTTCTGAGTTTCGGTGGTTAGGACTAGAGCTGCTAGTCCTAGGAACATTAACTAAATCGTGGAAATTTAGAGCTGGGGAGAGTAATGATGTCATTGTTCGGATGAGAAGACTGAGGCCAGAGGAGGGAGATGACCTGCTGATCAGGGCCAGGACGCAGGACTCCTCCCAGCCTAGTGCCACTTTGCCAGATCCACCCCAGACACAGCTCCTCTCCTCCTCCCCACAGAACCCTCCCAGCAGGACCCAGCAGGGCTGGGAACTAGGCCAGGCCCTGAGCAGGGGGCAGTGAGCGGGAGTTTCGGTCAAAGCTCGGTCATCTTTGATGTTGTTCACTCGGGTCTGACTCCCTGGTATTTATTTGCAATTAAAGAGCTGGTTCCTAATTAGGCTGATGGCTGTGGGAGATGGCGGTGCCACAACCTAGGAGCCACCAGGAGAAAAAGATCCTTCTGCAAGAGACTGTCCCCTCACCTGAGTGGCAGCCCAGGCTTATGACTCAGACGTAGGAGGAGGGGCTGTGCAGCTGTGGGAAGTACAGAGGGGGGACCATGGGTTAGGGGGGCACCACCTTCTCACTCGTGGTGTCGCAGAGAGCATGTCAGCTTGTGTTGGACACCCCACATGAAATCTGAATGCACGTGTGTGAGGGAATGGAGACATTCAGGCGTTCATTGCTTTGTTCTTCCATTCCGTCACTCACTGAGCACCTCTTCCACCGCAGGTGCCAGGCTAAGGGCTAACCCCTACCATTTGTACAATGCTTGGCAGTTTGCAAAGGGCCTTGTCACCACAGTACTATTGAGACCATCCATAGTGGTGACCCTGGGACGTGACCCCTGGCCCCACTAAAGATCCCTGGCCCCTGGAGGGTAAGGCCAACACTGGGGCTCGTGAACAAGGTAGCTCCTTCCTTCTGCACTCAGCTGATTTTGCTGGAGTTTCCAGAAAATTCAAAGATGTGTGAATGGTGGAGCACTTTATTATGAATCAGTGCTTTTACAAACAGGGAGACTGAGGCTTGGGGGCATTTAGCAGTGTATCGATTGATAGCCACACATCCAGTCCGTGGTGGCAGCCTTAGGTTGGTCTCACTGGGAAACCTTTTGGATCACGCAGCGTGGATTAAAGTAGAATTCTGGGCTCTCAGGTTCTGGCCGTAGGTCTACCGCCCACTGCCGTATGTCCTTGGGCAAGTCCTTCGACGCCCCCCAGGGTGCTGTCTTTGGGGCACCAGATTATTGGACTCCATTCGTGGTCCCAACAGGTCAGTCTCAAGACTAAATTTTCATTGGTCCATGGTGAAAGAAATAAAAATAAGTTAGAAAATAAGTCTGTACGTGGCAAAATAAAGCAGTGGTAGGCCGGGTGCAGTGGCTCATGCCTGTCATCCCAACACTTGGGAGATCGAGACAGGCAGATTGCTTGGGCCCAGGAGTTCAAGACCAGCCTGCGCAACATGGCGAAACCCTGTCTCTGCATTAAAAAAAAAAAAAATAGCTGAGTGTGGTGGTGGGCACCTGTAGTCCCAGCTACTTGGGAGGCTGAGATGGGAGAATAGCTTGAGGCTGGGAGGTCGAGGCTGCAGTAGTAGCCCTGTGTCATTCCCAACTCCCCTGTTAAAAAACGTGTTGGTTTGTGGAAGCCCTAAGTGTTGGGTCTTCCCGGATAAGACAATGTCGGCAGATACTGAAGCTCTGAAGTCCTGAGACTGAGAGCGGGTAGGGGGGGTGATAGGGAGGCTGAGAGTGGGTGACTTCCCCTCTGGATCAGACAAGGGACCTCAGTTTTTACCCACCACCCTTCAGTGCCTGAGGGCCTGAGCCCACCAGTCCACCTGCTGGGCAGGATTCCCGTGGGGTGAGGGCAATGTGCAGGCGCTGGGGCGTATTTTATTTCCTGGCTCCTTCCTTTTTATTAGGTTGGTGCAAACGTAATCGTGACTTTTGCCATTGAAAGCAATGACAAAAACCACGATTACGTTTGCATCAACCTAATAACATGTTCCAAGAGAGTGTCCTAGGGATATACGAGGCCCTGGGATAGATGGAGACCCATCCCTTCCTAGTCAGAGAGTGTAGACCAACTCGGGGGCGGTGACCAGCATCACAGACACTTGTTAAGGCCAAGGAAGGAGCTGCAGTTCAGGTGCCCCAGGAGGGAAGAGGTCAGAGAGGGCTTCCCAGAGGTGGCAGTCTGTCTCCCTGAATTTGGGAGACTTGGCTAGGAGCACAGACCTGATGATGTGTAACCCAGTCTGTTCAACCAAGGAAGCTGCAGGGGATGGGGCCTGGCTCCTGCCCTGGGTGTCCCTGAGCTGGATGGCTGGGGCAGGCAAGGCCCAAGGGCAGCTCTGTGACTTCATCCCCAGTCATAGGGTACCATAAGGAGTGCTGGGGCTAGGCTGGGGACACAGGTTTTGAGGTGGGGGGACGGGGGGAGTTTGACCTGGCTGGGATGGGGGCAACTGAGAGGAGGGGATAGGAAGTCCCATCTGTCCTTGAATTGAAAAGCTTCCTCTCCTCCCCTCCCCTCCTCTCCCTCTTCCTCTTTTTTTTTTTTTTTTGAGACAGAGTTTCACTCTGTGCCCAGGCTGGGATCTCTGCTCACTGCAACCTCTGCCTCTGGGGTTCAAGCGATTCTCCTGTCTCAGCCTCCTGAGTAGCTGGGATTACAGGTGCCCGCCACCACACCCGGCTAATATTTTGTGTTTTTGGTAGAGACGAGGTTTCACTATGTTGGCCAGGCTGGTCTCAAACTCTTGACCTTATGAGCTGCCTGCCTTGGCCTCCCAAAGTGCTGAGATTACAGGCGTGAGCCACCGTGCCCAGCTGAAAAGCCTTTCTTTTTTTTTTTTGAGACAAAGTCTCACTCTGTGGAATGCAGTGCCACAATGACAGTTCCCTGTGACTTCAAAGTCTTGGGCTCAAGCAATCCTCCTGTCTCAGCTCCCCGAGTAGCTGGGACTACAGATGTACACCATCAGGCTCAGCTAATTTTTTAAAGTTTTTTTGTAGAGATGAGGTCTTGCTTTGTTGCCCCGGCTGGGCTTAAACTCCTGGGCTGAAGTAACCCTCCTGCCTCAGCCTCCCAGACTTCCCAGCCAGAAACCTTTCAGAAGCTGGGAAAAAGAAAGTCACTCCACCCATGCCCTGAGCCCCTGCCCTTCCCCAACTAGACTCTGCCTTTTTCCATGGACAGGGTAGTGCTGTTACTCTGTGGCTGGGCAGCTGTCTCAGAGCCTTGTCTGTGAAGAGGGCAGCAGTGACCGCTCCCTCAGTGAGACAGTAAAGTGAGTCCTCCAAGAGTGGGCATAGTGATGCCCCAGCTTGTAGAAAGTCACCTCTAGGACTCATGGACCATGAGAGCAGTCATGGTTACCGATAGGGAAACTGATGCTTAGGGAGGAAGAGGGACTTGCTTAGTGCACAGGTTTTAGGGAGGGGCCAGGGCTGAACCCTCTGGAGAGTGGAGAAGAGCTCCCCTCCAGAATGTGGCCTGGCACTGAGGCGGCCCCAGCATTCACTGGTGTGTACCCTTGGCCTCAGTTTCCTCACCTGTGAAATGGGGTGCTAGTAGAGGTGAAACGAGGCTGTTGTGAAGAAGGGGTGTAGCTCATAGAAGGCACTCATGAACGCCGTTGCCTGTCCTGTCTCCCAGCGTACTCCAGGCATCACCTCTTTGCATCCCTACCTGGCACACTCATGGAATTCTTGTTGGTTGGTAAACAGTGTGGGTACTGGAGTTTCATGGCCAGGCTGGCACAGTGCTGCTTTTCTGGCCCCTGGGGGCTCCCAGACCTATGCCAGATAGATGGGTAGGGAGAGGGGCACTGGCATGGGGTGACTGGAGCTCAGTCTGGCTATTTCCAACTGCCCCCCTGCTGAGACTGGCCTGGTGCCTGCAGCCTGATGACCTCCCATGGGTTTGAGCTGTGTCTGTCACTATTGCCCACTGGCTAAGGGGTAGTTCAGTTGAGGGCAGGATGCAGGACCTCTTCCTCCTCTCCTGACCATCAGCTGAAAGCATCAGAGGCCTCGCTGGAGACTGTGGGCAAAATGATCCAAGCTGTGGGCTGGTGTGAGAACTTGGATTATCACCAGCAGACTTGGGGACCTGTGTTTGGGACCTCAGTACCAGGCACAGGGCAAGGGGCACACTTATGGGGCCTGTGCCCAGCCCAAAGCCACAGCAGAGCAGTCAGCCTCCAGGATGCCCCTGAGGCAGACAACTTCCTGCCAGGTGGCTGGATGGGCCTCCCAGTATGTAAGGGGATGTCAGGGGCCCTGCCACCCAGTTCTTCTGGAGCCTCTAGGCAGGGGCAAAGCCAGGGCAAGGCAAAGGCAAAGGCAGCCAGAGCTGGCCTCACTCAAGCCCCCAGGTGAAGCTGTTAGAAGTGTTGTCCTCTGGGATTTGGTTGGACTTTGATCAGTTTTCCTTGGAGAAACAGCCATGAAGCACCTCTCTTTGCTCTGTCAAGCCTCCAGCAGAATGCCTCCCTCTGCACAGGCCTGGCCAGGGACCCGTGTGGAAGCAGGTGTGGCAGGCAAATCATGTCACCTCACTGCGCAGTTATGGGTGCCTGCCTGCTTCTCAGAGCTGTGAGCTCCAAGGAGAGGCCAGATGTCAGAATCTGAGAAGTGGCCACATGAGAGCAGGGAGCACCCTGGCCTGTGCTGGTCTGAACTTTGGTCTCAGAAGATTGTTAAACTCCTCCAGACACACAGATGCCCCCAGTCAGAGTGACAAGAGGTTTCAGTAACAGCTACCCCTTTGCTGTACAGTGGGGAAACTGAGGCCCAGAGAGGAGCAGCACACACCTCAGAATTGCTGGCCATCTCCAGAGCCCTTAAGGAGCCATTTTCTTTGTCATTTAGGGACCCTCAGCTCCCCTGCCATGCAGAAGTGACTGCAGTTCTGGTGCCAACCTGCATTTCCTGCCAAGAAAGCCAACTCAGGTGGACGGTGCCAGGAGGCTGAGGCTGAGGCAGGGAGCAGTCAGGTAGTCATATTTATAACAAGACCACCACAGGAATCCCACTGCTCCAGGCAGGAAGGGATCCTGGGGCAAATCCCCCACCCCCAGCCTGCCTCCTTGTGCTTGAGTCCTCGAATGTGGTGATTTCAACCTCCCTATCCCCCAGTAGCCTAGCCCTGTCAGGTTGGGACTTGGACTAGTGGGTTCAAATCCTGGCTGGGTGCCCTCCTCTGTAGAACGAGAAGAAGGCGGCATCCTTGCAGAGTGATCGTGAGGACCAAGTGAGTCCCATGTGCTGTGATGAATAAGAAGTACAGTGCTCCACGCCTGGTCCACGGCGGGTGCCCCACAGTCAGTCCCTCCTTCAGGGGTGCCGGCAGTTGTCTCTCTCCTGCTAGCAGAAGCGTCAGGGGCAGGGTATGTTGGGTTCATGCCTATTCGTTCACAGCACCTAGCATACAGCAGGTACTCTCTGGCTTGCACTCTGGCTCATTACCTTTGTTTCTTCCTTCGTGTGAGGTTGCGTGTGTGAAAGAGATGTCCCGTTGTGTGCTGCATTTCCTGAGGACAACCTGGCACACAGTCGGTGCCCACATGACCACTGGATGCTGGAAACCTTACCCAGCTCCCACTGTGCAGACAGCAGCGCCCACCTCCCCACCCCAAATAACGCGGCGGTCCCTGTGCTTGTCCCGCAGACGCCAGCATGTCTCCGGACGCCACCAAGCCGAGCCACTGGTGCAGCGTGGCGTACTGGGAGCACCGGACGCGCGTGGGCCGCCTCTACGCGGTGTACGACCAGGCCGTCAGCATCTTCTACGACCTACCTCAGGGCAGCGGCTTCTGCCTGGGCCAGCTCAACCTGGAGCAGCGCAGCGAGTCGGTGCGGCGAACGCGCAGCAAGATCGGCTTCGGCATCCTGCTCAGCAAGGAGCCCGACGGCGTGTGGGCCTACAACCGCGGCCAGCACCCCATCTTCGTCAACTCCCCGACCCTGGACGTGCCCGGCGGCCGTGCCCTGGTCGTGCGCAAGGTGCCGCCCGGCTTCTCCATCAAGGTGTTCGACTTCGAGCGCTCGGGCCTGCAGCACGCGCCCGAGCCCGAGGCCGCCGACGGCCCCTACGACCCCAACAGCGTCCGCATCAGCTTCGCCAAGGGCTGGGGGCCCTGCTACTCCCGGCAGTTCATCACCTCCTGCCCCTGCTGGCTGGAGATCCTCCTCAACAACCCCAGATAGCGGCGGCCCCGGCAGAGGGGCAGGTGGGAGGCCGCGGCCACCGCCACCTGCCGGCCTCAAGACGCACCGATGCCCAGAGACACAGCCCCCACAGACGAAAACCCCCAGATATCATCTACCTAGATTTAATATAAAGTTTTATATATTATATGGAAATATATATTATACTTGTAATTATGGAGTCATTTTTACAATGTAATTATTTATGTATGGTGCAATGTGTGTATATGGACAAAACAGGAAAGACGCACTTTGGCTTATAATTCTTTCAATACAGATATATTTTCTTTCTCTTCCTCCTTCCTCTTCTTTCCTTTATATATATATATATATATATATTAAAAAAAAATGATACAGCAGAGCTAGGTGGAAGAGCCTGGGTTTGGTGTATGGTTTTTGAGCTATTAACGCCCAGACAAAAAGCTAATACCAGTCACTCGATAATAAAGTATTTGCATTATAGTTTTTTTTTTTTTTAAACTGTCTTCTTTTTACGAAGAGGGGCAGTTAGGGTTTCAGCGGATTTCCAACCCATCATGTTCCCTAAAACTTCACCTCAGTTTGCAAGTTTTACTTTTATTGGATAAAGACAGAACAAATTGAAAAGGGAGGAAAGTCACATTTACTCTGAAGTAAACCAGAGAAGGTTCTGTCGTTCCTTCCTGCCCACGGCTGTGGTGTGGCTCCCGGTTAGGGACAGGGGTGGGGAAAGGGAGAAAACACTGGCCATTTTATCCTGGACAAGCTCTTCCAGTCTGATGGAGGAGGTTCATGTCCTGGCCTAGAAGGGCCCAGGCCCACACCCACCATCTCTGAGCTATGAGCAGGCCTGAAGAAGACACTATTGCTCACCACTTTGTGGAAACAGCCTGGGGAACAAAGACTGAAATGGGCCTTGAACCCACCTGCTACCTTGCAGAACCATCTCGAGCCTTATGGTGAGTAGATTCTCTTAGGACCTAGACAGGCTATTTCCCACCCCCAGCCAAAAATAGCTCAGAATCTGCCCATCCAGGGCTGTATTAATGATTTGTGTAAAGGCAGATGGTTTATTTCTACTTTGTAAAAGGGAAAAGTTGAGGTTCTGGAAGGATAAATGACTTGCTCGTGAGACAAAATCAAGGTTTGAAGTTAAATCAAATTGTAGGACCAGAGCCATATCATTAGATCAGCTTTCTGAAGAATATTCTCAAAAAAAAAAAAAGAAGGTCTCCTTGGCCAGATAATGAAGAGGAATGTTGCATTGTATATCTTTTTTCTTGGACATTTATATTAACATATGAAGTGCTCTGAGAAGTCCTATGTATTATCTTTTGCTGCATAATAAATTATCCCCAAACTTAGCAGCTTAAAATAACTAACATTTATTATCTCCCACAGTTTCTGTAGGTCAGGAATCTGGGAGCAGCTTGGCCAAGTGGTTCTGGCTCAGGGTCTCTTGCGAGGTTGCCATCAAGCTGTCGGCCAGGGCTGCAGTCATCTGAGTCTTGACTGGGTCTGGGGGACCTGCTCCAGGCTCGCTCACGTAGCTGCTGGCAGGATCCCTCAGATCCCTGCACATGGGCCTCTCCACTGGGCTCCTTGCAACATGGCTTCCCCAGAGCAAGTGATCAACAGAGCAAGGGTGAAGCTGCTGGTTTTCTGTTTTGTTTTGTTTTGTTTTTTTGAGACAAGGTCTTACTCTGTCAGCCAGGCTGGAGTGCAGTGGCCCCATCATGACTCACTGCAGCCTCAGACTCCCTGGGCTCAGATGATCCTTCTGCATCAGCCTCCTGAGTAGCTGAGACTACAGGTGCACACCATCCTGCCTGGCTAATTTTTGTATTTTTGGTAGAGATGGGATTTCACCATGTTGCCTAGGCTTGTCTCGAACTCCTGGGCTCGAGTGATCCTCCCACTTCGGCCCCACAAAGTGTTGGGATTACAGACATGAGCCACCATGCCCAACCTAAGCTGCTGTCTTCTGTAACTATATCTCTGAAGTGACATACCGTCACTTCTCCCATGCTTACTGGTCATACAAACCATCTCTGTTACAATGTGGGAGGGATCACACAAGGACATGAATGCCAGGAGTGCCGCCACATCCTCCAAGAAGTCAAACCGTTTAACTTTGTTTCCCAAAGTTATTTACCAATAGACTGCCCCCCGCACCCTGTAATTCTGTCCCCATACCGAGGCATGCCGGTGCTTCTGGACTGACCAAAGCTGGCCATGCCAGGGTGCTCCGCACTGAGGCCTTGCTCTGAAGACACTCAGCAGAGATGTCTGTCTCACTGGAGTGAGTATTCAGAGAGCTCTTGGTCTAGCGGAGGGCTGGGAGACACCTCAGGCTCACAGGCAGTTTGTGGGTGCACAGCCAAAAGGAATAAGCAACCACTTCTGTGGGAGTGCCGAGGAGGGGAATCGGGGAGGCCTCCTAGGAGGGCTCAGTGCTTTGACCTCTGGTCCTCACAGGACAAATGAGCAGCAAGCTTGCAGGCTAAGGTTGGCAGAAGGTACAGGAGCAGAGTTTGGGGGTGGCAGAGACCAGGAAGCAGGAGAGGCCAGGCTGCCCGAGTTCAAATCCCAGTTCTGCCCCTCGGAGTGACTTCAATGACTTCTTGACATGCTTTGGTGTTACTGTTTGTAAGATGGGAATAAGATTGTCTCCACCTCAGAAGTAGGTACGAATTGGGAGAATGAAGCACGCCACGCCGTACCTGTTCGGTCATCCGGACACAGCAGCTATTATTTTATTTATTTATTTTTTCAGGTAGAGTCTCACTCTGTGCCCAGGCTGGCTCACTGCAACCTCTGCCTCCCAGGTTCAAGCGATTCTCCTGTCTCAGCCTCCAGAGTAGCTGGGATTACAGGCGCATGCCACCATGCCCGGCCAATTTTTGTATTTTTAGTAGAGATGGGATTTCACCATATTGGTCAGGCTGGTCTCGAACTCCTGATTTCAGGTGATCCACTCACCTTAGGCTCTCAAAGTGCTAGGATTACAGGCGTGAGCCACCGCGCCTGACCCAGGTGGTATTATTAACACAGGGCCAGGGCTGGAAAGGTAGCTGGGGGGTCTCAAACACCAAGATGAGGAGCGGGGGTGATCTTTAGGGAGCAATGGGGAAGGTGAGCTGGTTTCTCACCAGGGAGATGAGCAGACCTGGGCCTCCTAAGGATCATTGCAGGGTCCCCTGAGCCCTGAACCCATCCTGGCTCCCCTTGAGCCTGGTGCCCACCAATGCCAGTCTCCTGAGAGGGGCTCCTTGCCATTCCACTCCGCAATGCCTGGATATGGAAGTGATCATTATGATCTGACATCATCAGGGGTTGACAGCCCCATTTTATTAGTGAGGAAACTGAGGCCTGGAGCAGGGAAGTGCTCACCTCAAGCCTGTAATCAAGGAATGTTGGAGTGTGACCCAGGTTTCCTGATCCCACATCCTCTCCCTGACCTCAGATGATCCACGGTCGGGGCCTCCCAAAGTGCTAGGATTATAGGTGTGAGCCACCATCCCTGGCAGACATTGCTTCTTAGAGCTAAGCCTCACTGGCCCTACCCTGCCCTTCAAGGAAAACGCTCCTGGTTCTGCTGCCAGCCCAAACTCCTACACCCTTTCCCATTGCAACCCTGAGGCCCAAACCTAACGTGGGAGTCCCCGTGCCTCTCTCCGCAGACTGTTGCCCTGCACTGCTCAGGCCTTGGCCCTTCTGTCTGAACTCTGCAGGCTCATAGCCGGCTGCTCTATGTAAGAATGTGCTTGGAAGAATGACTAGTGACGCTAACTCACTGCTTGGGAGCCCTTACAGATAAAGAAGCTGATGATGACATTAATGGTCATTTGTTCAAGCTCCGTGGAGGAAGGAACAAGCCCCCCCGTCTCAAATGCCAGTCTGGAGCTCTCCCCATGCCCTGGATGTGATTGGCTTTGTTGGAGTGGCCTTGTCCCTTGGGGGATAATATGCACACCTGAAAGACTGATTTCTGGGGACACAGGGATCTCAACCTTGAAGCTATCTCCTGCTCCGAAGCTCAGGACTTCCCTGGGGTCCTCAGGTGGCCTCGAGTGTCAGGGAGAGGCCCTGTGGCTGCCATCTTGAGGGTCTGAGAGTCCAGTTCCAGCCCCTCAGTTTACAGATGAGGAAACCGAGTTCTGGGAGTTGGTCTAGCTGCTGAGTTCAGCGGTGGCGGGACCTGCTGTCCTCCCTCCTCTCCCAGTCTCATGGCTTCCTGGTAACTTTGTGGTTTCCCCTAGACCACCCAGGGATTGGGTGACTCAGGCTCCGACAGAGACACTTTCTAAACAAGCCCTGGGTCTTTGCAGAGTGTTGGGGGGAGCCTGGTCCCTGCAGGCCCTGGGAGGCAAGATTGGTAGGACTTACTGCCCCCCAAAACCAAGGTGATGCCCTAAGAGGATTCCTGCAATTGACTAGGTTTTTGGAGACGGGTTAGTCCGTATATTCTCCTCTCCCATCCATTCCGTATCCCACCCCGATCTTCGGCACCTTCCCTGCCTTAGTCTCTGGGTGTGTATGTTGAGGGTAGGAATGGAGGGGTTGACCAAAGGAATGAGAGGAACAGATGGGAAGAGAGCAGGGATCCTGGAGATTTGGGATTCTTGTCTCAGAAAACTGAGGCCCAGAGAGGGGGTGTGAGAGACCTGAGGTCACACAGCATGCACATACATTATTCATCTCCGGAGACTTCCTGGTGCTCCACACTTCCATAGTTCACTCCCTGCCCATCTGTCCCCTCCTGCAAACTCCCATCCCACACATTGCAAGGAACATAAAAGCTCCAACTGCCTCTGGCTGCAGCCGCCTTGTTCTAATCCCGACCCTGCCACTTAGCAGCTATGTGACCTTGGGCAAGTTACTTGACTTTTCTGTCTCAGTTTCCTCGTCTGTAAAAGTGAGGAATAATAATATAAGAGTATCTACCTCCTACGGTTGTTGGGAGGATTAGATGAACTCGTGCCTGTCAGGCATTCAGACCTGGCCTGTATAGACACTCATCAGGTGTTCACAGGTATGACTTCGGGGGGCCTGGAAGGCAGCTCAGGGAGGTGAGCAAAGCTTTGGTGTGGGGACTCCTCAAGTGTGAAGACTCAGATCCGGATCCCTCAACTTGCTGGTGTCCTTGGGCAGTCACCTGACCTGTGTGAACCCCTGTTTCCTCAGCTGGGAAGTAGAATCAATGATCCACAGTCGCGTCCCTCCCCTGACCCCTCTCCTGCCACCTCCATCCTCCACCCACTGGGATGATCTGTACCCAAATCCAACCCGCCCCTCCTCCCAGTGCCCGGATGACTCCTTCTACCCGCAGGATGTAGCCCTGCCTCTCAGAGTGAGGCCCCATGGGAATCGGGTTCTGCCCCATCGCAACCCCAGACAACCCCCTTCAGACACCGCACTCCAGACTGATCTCTCTCTGCCTGCTTCTGTCTCTCTTTCAGGCCTTTGCCCAAGTTGCCCCCTCCTTTCAACCATCTCCCAGCCTGCCCCATCCCGGCTCTGACCACACCGCTGTCTACTCTTTCTTCCCCTGGAGACTCCCGAGAGCTAGAGATGTCTCATATCTTACTTGCCCCTGTGGCCATGGGCCAGCCCAGTGGCAGATACAAAGGACGGACTCCCTGAATGTTTGTGGAATGAAAAGACCATGGAGGTAGTGGGTGTGGGCGAGTTATGTAAACTCTGAGGGACCAAGCATGCATGTAGAGGGGCCTATGTTTATTAGCATCACGTGTCTCCATGACAACCCCCAGCTGGCTTCTCCCTACAGGCCCCGAAGATCCACCCTCAGGCTGGGGTTCTGGGGGGTCATGCCCCGCAATCTTATTCTACCCTCTTGAGAGGGTAGTGGCAAGAATTGCTATTTGCATCTATTAAAGTACAGGAGGAAAAAAAAGAATTCCTGGTTTGTGGTGGGAGGTGGACGAGGTGGGGTGGGGTCCATAGGATGGATTAGAACCACAGACTCAAGGAACATCTGAACTGGGAAAGGCCTCAGAGTGCGTCTAGTGTCATGGCTATCCCGGAACTGAGGCCCAGAGAGGGCAGGGTGCTAACTAGGGTCACACAGTAAGGCAGTAGCAGATGGAGGCCAGCGCATGACTTGAAGCTCCTGCCAGAGCCAGCCTCAGCCATGCAGCAAAGGCTTCTGGGAAGCCAGCACTGGCCTGAGCAAAGCAGTTGAGAGGCCAGAAGCATTGGGGTGCAGATCATATGTTTCATTTTGTTTTAATTGTAGTGAAATATATATATATATATTAAAATTTCCCATTTTAACCATGTTTAAGTGAAACATATATATAGTAAAATTTCCCGTTTTAACCATGTTTAAGTGAACGGTTTAGCAACATTAAATACATTTATATTATTGTGCAGTCATCACCCCCATCCATCTTCAGAATTGTTTCCATCTTCCCTGTGTTTTCTACATTTTACTGTGGTAAAACATGCATACCATACAATTTGCCTTTTTAACCATTTTTAAGTGTGCAGTCCTGTGGCATTAAGCACATTCTCATTGTTGCATTCCCTATGCTTTTCAATGAAAGGCGAATGAAGACAGGTTTTTAAATCCTTCACCCTGGGATATTGAGCCTTTCCTGACTTCCAGCAGCCCTGAGAACCTAGAGGAGGGTGTGTGTCACCTTGGCCCAGTTTGGGGGCTGCAGGAGGCTGTGGGGGGCGTGGGAAGGGGGTGTTCAGGCTAGGCTGATCATCACTAGGCACACAGATTGTGAAACAGCCTTATAGCCTCTCTAACCATTTTCAAAACAACTATCAATGGGGCTAGTGGAGTGTAGATTAAGTGTCCACGATTTCTGAGCCCGAGATTGGGAATCTATGGTCTGAGCCGAGGAGAAATGTTTTTCAACTTGGCCTCCTTGGACTCTTTGGGGTACCATGGGAGACCTGAGTAAGTGATGCTGGGAGAGTTTCCCCCTTCCCAGGCCTCAATTGCCCCTTCAAATAAAAAGTCTGGCTGGGCATGGATCATGCCTGTATCCCAGCACTTTGGGAGGCTGAGGGGGGCAGATCACCTTAGGTCAGGAGTTTGAGACCAGCCTGACCAACATGGAGAAACCCTGTCTCTACTAAAAATACAAAAAAGTTATCAGGCGTGGTAGTGGACGCCTATAATCCCAGCTACTGGGGAGGCTGAGGCTGGAGAATCACTTGAATCCAGGAGGTGGAGGTTGTGGTGAACTGAGATCATGCCATTGCACTCCAGCGTGGACACAAAAGCAAAACTCTGTTCCAAAAAAAGAAAAGGAAAGAAAAAAGTCTGGGTCAGATGGCTTCTGGGGGAACTCAGGAACTCAAGAGAACCCCTGCCCCTCACCCAAAAGTCTTATGCTCCAAGAGAGGCAGGTAAGGTGAAGTTTCATGCTGAACCTACTGAGAGAAGCTGGGACAATTGCTAGCAATAGAACTCTTACTTTGCTTAGTGATCATAATAGCAGTTATCATTTACTGAGGGGCTTGTTATATACTTGTTATGTTTATATTATGTCATGTAATCCTTATTCCATTTTATAGATGAGTCTCAGAGAAGTTAAACAAGTTTGCCAAGGTCACACAGCTGGTAAGTATCAGAGCTGGATCTCACACTCAGATCCCTTTCCAGAGCTGGTGTTCCTACCCCCACACCCCTGCTGGTGGCAGCACTTCTGAACTTGACTTTCCACAGCTGCTGAGCACACAGGCTTTGGAGCCAACTTCTGGGGCTCCAGGCCCAGCTCTTCCTTGAGTTAAGTGACTTAGGCACGATAAAACAGTCTCTGAGCCTCGGTTTCCTCATCTGTTAAAATGGGCATAAGAATAGGGTGGTCAGGGAAATTAAATTAAATTAGTTAATATTTGTGAAGTAGTTAAGCAGGGCCTGGCACATCATGAGTGACATTTAGTATTTGTTGAATTTTTTAAAATAATCACATTTGGGCAGGTGTGGTGATGTGCGCCTATAGTCCTGGCTACTTGGGAAGCTGAGGTGGGAGGATCACTTGAGCCTAGGAGTTTGAGGCCAGCCTGTGCCACATAGTAAGACTCTGTCTCTATAATTATAAAAAAATTAAAAATTAAATAAATAAAGTATTATGTCTGTTGACAGTTCTTTTGGTCAGTTCTGCTTGAACCAGTGAATTGGAACTGTTTGTTTTTAAAGTGGTTTTGCTTTCTATTTCTCATCATTGAGCAATGAACAAAGTGGAGTTTTTGGAATACCCAGGAAAACACGCACATAAACACCACTGCATATATGCACTCAGTCCAAGATGCACTTTTGTTAACATTGTAACAGAAACTCAACTATTCATGAGTCTTTGTAGAGAAGAAAAAAAAATCTCCTCCAAAATAGGCTGTTCAATGTTGGCCAAGTTCCTTCAGTTGCCTAAAATGGGCAGCATTTTGGTGTTTTCCAAGTAGAGCGTGTGTATTAGAAGCCGCTTTTGGAAGTGGTGACTCCCCCACGGCCCCTTATTTCCTTTCCTTCTCTACCCATGGGGCAAGGATGTTTGCCTTCCTGACCCTGATGACAACTACTTTGACCCTTTAAGAATTCTCTGCTTTGTGCTTCCCCAAATATAATATCAATGAATGTCAAAAGTCGCATCGGGTCCCCAGAAAGCTGAGTGGCACTGGGCCTGCCCTGGTGGCTCCTGAGCCTTAATCACTCTAGGGCCCAGGGGCTCTGAGGTCTGGTTCCTGGGCCACTTGGCACCATCTGGGCCCACATCTAGCATCCCTGCTCCACCCTGGCCATGATGAGAGGTGTCCTTGTCACAGCTTGCAGAAAAGAACCAGACTTGAGCCATGCTGATTTTTAAATTGTGGAATTGTCAGTCCATACGTCTGGGAAGCTTTGTTCTGTCTGAATCTGAGCCTGAGTGCTCTGCTAGGTGACGGTTGGCCAGGTTCCAGAGGAAGCAGGAGATGTCATCAAACATCTTCTGTGACAGTTTCTAAGCCTTGGGGGTGGGCTCCCAAGTGACCAGGAGAAACCAAAGGCCTTTGACGTAAGTTTCTTCTTGAATTTCCCATGGTTGGGAAGAGAGGAGACACTAGGCACCTAAAGTCCACAGAGCCAATGAAAACCATCCTTGAACAGAGAGATTTCTCTGCCTTCTCCATCAAGCCTCATGCCTGAGCTACTGATGATGATGGAGGGGCCAGCTTCAGAGAAAGTGAAAGCGGACACAGATTTGAATCCTGGCTCCATCATTTTCCAGTTTGTGTGAATTTAGGCATTTTATTTTCCTCTGGGCCTTGATTTTCTCATATGTAAAATGGAGATGATATCCTCTACCATGTAGGAATCAAAGGAGAAAGCATATCGTGTTTAGAGTCAATTCTCCATGGGTCTCTCTGCAAATATTGCAAGCAGAAGCACTGATGGCCTCTGTTCTGGACTATCTTTTCAAGGATATATGATAGCCACAAGCATTAGAAGATATAGTATCTCCCTTTGCTACAAAGAGCAGGCATGTTTACTGCCCACTGTAAAAGATTTGGGTTCCCTAAATCCAGGGTTCTTCTCCTGTAAGGCACCTCCACTGAGTGTGCAGGTATCACCTGTCTCTCTTGGCATCACAAGGGAAACTATGATGCTGCTCATTCTGTGTCATGAGGAGCAGAAAGAAGTCCTTTGTCTCTGACCCAGGAGTCTTGTGTCTTCTCATGTCTTTCATGAAGCAGTGAGCTAACTTCTTATCTTATTGAAAAAATGGTTAAAATCTCAGATTGCTTACAGTTCTTGACAGTTTTGGCGATCAGGATGGGATGCTGACAGAGAAATGGCTTTCTTGAAGAGGAAAGATGAGGGTCTCACAAGCCAATTTGTGCAATTTGAGGGAAGTCTATGGAAATCAGCAGCAAACATGTTGACCAAATTGTATGGTCATGTGGGCAATAAGTGACGCTCTATTTTATCTTAATGCTTGTTAATGAGAAGGAATTGGAGAGGTGGTTGCAGGCTGAGTACTGGGAAGTAGATTCAAAGACAGCTGCCAAAACAGTGCCTTAGTGTTTGTTACCTCTTCTCTGGGCTTCCTCGCCAATCTAATGGCCAGCCTCAATCCCTCCCCTGCTGAAACAAAGCAGCACTAAGCTTTCTCCTGGGTGGACAGAAGGTGCCACTGCCTTTCACATAGGAATTACAGAGATGGCCATATACACAGAGCGTGAAGGGAGGGAAACTCACTCCTGCTGTGGGCAGAGACCAGAGGGTTGTTACAACTTAGGCAGGTTCACTCGGGAGAGGAGGGGATGGGCACATGACACTTGTGAAGAAAGAAGGACAACACTCAGCCCCTCCTGCCCTCTACCATGCCAACTTTAGATCCATTTGGAGATGATGGCAATAGGTCTCAGTTTTTTTGTTGTTTATCTGTTGCTGTTGTTACATCGAGCCCTGGCTGCTCTAAGGGAATAGATGGGAGTTTTGGCTGCTTGTGGGGGTTCTCTGAGACAGACAAACTCCTACAGGACACCATACATGAAGAACTGGTTGGTATTAGGGATCTTTATTTTTTCATTTTTTGAGACAGAGTCTCACTCTGTCGCCCAGGCGGGAGTGCAGTGGTGCGATCTCTGCTCAATGCAACCTCTGTCTCCTGGGTTCAAGTGATCCACCTGCCTCAGCCTCCAGAGTAGCTGGGATTACAGGCATGTGCCACCACACCTGGCTAATTTCTGTATTTTAAGTAGAGATGGGGTTTCACCATGTTGGCCAAGCTGGTCTTGAATTCCTGACCTCAGGTGATCTGCCCGCCTCAGCCTCCCAAAGGGCTGGGATTACAGAGGTGAGTCACCATGCCCAGCTGGTATTAGGGCTCTTAATGCTTCATGCTGGGTTTGCAATACCAATGGTGACCCATTAGAGAATGAGAAATTGACCCAAAGAAATCTAGATAAACTTCTGCTGTCAACCCCACCACCCTGGAAAATCCCCCTGGTCCTTATGTTGAAACCACATAAGAAGTTAACAGATCTTACTTATATTTGGGGCAGCAGATGCGCTGGATTTGGGTGATCTCCTTTAACAAGTGCTGCACTGTCTGCGAATCAGGCCCGACTTGGTCTATGGACACAAATCCCCTGGCCCCAGCCAGAAAGTAATGTGGCTACGGCTGCTGAGTCAAGGTATCACTAAAACTGAGCTAGAGGTGTCAACAACGATGACTGTTTAATACAGTTTGGATATTTGTCCCTGCCCAAATCTCATGTTGAATTGTCGTCTCCAGTCCTGGAGATGCGACCTGGTGGGAGGTGTTTGATCCTGGCGGCGGATTCCTTATGGCTTGGTACTGTCTTTGTGAGAGTGGGTGAGACCCGGTTGTTTAAAAGTGTTTGGCACCTCTCCCTTACCCCTTGCTCCTGCTTTCGTCATGTGACCGGCTTGCTCCCACTTTGCCGTCCGCATGAGTAAAAGCTTCCCGAGGCAAACGCCGGCCCCATGTTTCCTGTCTAGCCTACAGAACCATGAGCCAATCAAACATCTTTCCTCATAAATTGCCTGGTCTTAGATATTCAGGTATTTCTTTAAAGCAATGCAAGAATGTCCTAATACGCTAACATTAGAATGTCCCAATATAGGGCTTTGAGTGGACTGCTTAGTTTGGCCATGAGCAACCACCGTGCTGGCTGAAGCCAAAAGTAAATGCACCTTGCTTACTGGCACCGGAGCACTCTCTCCCTTCACACCTCTGATTGCTCCCTCCTCTGCTACTCCAACCTCAACTGCTGTAAGGAGCAAGCTGATTGGGGTGGGGCTAAAGTCTTCTTGTTCCCAAGGGGGCTAAAGTTTGCTCTCAGTCAAGCACACCAGTAACTCTGGAGAGAAGAACTCAAACTTTTATGGGTTTGCAGGAGACAGGCAGCCAAATCAACATCCTACCCACGGTGGGAGGAGATCCTGGATTCAGCTAATACATTGACTAGGGTTCACTGAGGGGAAGGAAAACTAACATGATCCTTTGGGCCACGTCAATATACTGCTACTGTGGCTTCTACATTTAAATGGCTGGCAGATTAGATGCTTGTGCTTCCCTGTCCCATAAGGGCCATTGAGATTCTCTCAATGGGGAAAATTCATACACAGAGAAGTGCTGATACCTTTAGGGCCCCACAATCCTAACGACCCCTTTGAGCTATAAGCTAAAAGTGACAGGTGATTTTGCTGATTGAAGCTTCTGGCTAAAGGGAGAAGCTTTTTTTTTTTTTTGAGATAGAGTTTTGCCCTGTTGCCCAGGCTGGAGTGCAATGGTGTGATCTCAGCTCACTGCAACCTCCGCCTCCTGGGTTCAAACGATTCTCCTGCCTCAGTCTCCTGAGTAGCCAGAATTTCAGGTGCCTGCCATTGTGTCCAGCTAATTTTTGTATTTTCAGTAGAGACGGGGTTTCACCATGTTGGCCAGGCTGGTCTCGAACTCCTGACATCATGATCTGCCCGCCTTGGCCTCCCAAAGTGCTGGGATTATTGGTGTGAGCCACCGCACCCAGCCAAGGGAGAAGCTTTATATGATTTATACTCCTTTATAAATTGTTAGCTTGCTACTGGGCTTGGTGCAGTTGAACACCTAACTAAGCAGGGGCCTTGTGACTGGATGATCTGATATTCCCACTTGGGGTGGGTCAACTCAGATTCAATGACTCACAAGGTGGGAAGGGTCCAACAAGTTCTATTCATCCAGTAGAAATGATGGACTCAACATAGCTTGCCTGGCCCAGCAGCATCTCAGTCCCCACTCTACCACCTGAAGTGAAGCTGCTGGCTCAGTGTGGACCCTGATCCACAGAGGTTCCCCCAAATGCCTTGACCTGGTTTACTGATGGTTCAACTGGGCCAAAACCCAGTGGTGTCCACCAGGCTGCTATGGCTGTCCAACCTCAGTGTCAGCTCTGTGGAACCAGAAATGAGGAGAACTTCATGCTGTTTTCACAGTTCAGGCCAACTCCCTTTGATGAAGCTTGTGATATTTTTACTGACTCTTGGATGTAACTCATGGCTTGGTTGTTTGATCTACCACTTGGAAAACCACAGACTGGCAGATTAAAGACAGCCCTCTTTGGGGTCACCAACTAGAAATGTTGAGGCTGCTGACTGAATTGCCTGGGTCACTCCTGTAGATGCCCATCATAAGGGGCCTGTGCTCTGATACTGACTGGCAAGCTTGCTCTGCCCAGACTGCTCCCATTGCTGCCTGGACCTGTCATCCTGCCAGACATGGCAACATCCCTACTTCATAGAGGTATACAAAGTAAAGGACTCCATGCCTCTACCACTGCCAGCCAGACTCGTGACTCCTGCCGAAAGCTGACCTGGATGTCTGTCAGTGGGCATGGCCTCCGTCTGCTTATGGCAGATTGACCACCTTGGAGCGCTGGCCCCATCTGGTAGCTATTGTTGGCTCCCTCACTGCTCCTGACACTTTTTCAGGTTCTGGGGTTGCTGTTGCAGTCTCACCAGCCAATTCCAGCTACAACACTGCAGTCCTTGAAACTTATCTGTGTCATGTTTTCAGCTTTCTGGACAATTTACAGCTTGATAAGAGTGTGCGTTTGGGCCTGGTGCAGTGGCTCACGCCTGTAATCCCAGCAATTTGGGAGGCCGAGGTGGGTGGATTGCCTGAGGTCAGGAGTTCGAGAGCAGCCTGACCAACATGGTAAAACCCCGTCTCTACTAAAAATACAAAAATTAGCTGGGCGTGGTGGTGGGCGTCTGTAATCCCAGCTACTAGAGAGGCTGAGGCAGGAGAATCGTTTGAACCCAGGAGGCGGAGGTTGCAATGAGCTGAGATTGTGCCATTGCACTTTAGCCTGGCGACAAGAGCAAAACTCCATCTCAAAAAAAAAAAAAAAAAAAAAACAGAATGTGTGTTTGATTGCAGAAAGCTCTCAACAATGGCTGACCATCAAGGTATTCGATGACCTTCCATGCTTCCTGCCATCCACCGGCATCCAATACTGTCCTTGAGAGTTGGAACAACCTCCTCAAGACTTGGGCGGAGGTTTCCGGCTCTGTTTCACCATCTAGTCTACACAACTGAGTAAGGCAGTTTGGTCATTGATTCTGGCTGACCCCACAAAGGAATTATTTACTCTAGGCCACTTCCTGGATAAGGACCAGGATGAAAAAGGTAGGGGCGTTATAAAGACCAATTTTGAGACCGGGCATGGTGGCTTGTGCCTGCAATCCCAGCATTTTGGGAGGCCAAGGTGGGCAGATCACTTCAAGACCAGCTTGGGCAACATAGCAAAACTCCATCTCTACAAAAATACAAAAATTAGCTGGGCATGGTGGTATATGCCTGTGGTCCCAGCTACTCGGGAGAGCCTGGGGGAGGTCAAGGCTGTTGTGAGCTAGGATTGCACCACTGCACTCCAGCCCGGGCACCAGAGTGAGAACCCTGTCTCAGAAAAAAAAAAAAAAAGGTACATTTGGAAAATTTGAGATTCTGCTCTAGCAATTCCTGGGCCTTGTACTTCTGACTTCCCCTGAATGGCCAGCCTAGTTGATACAACCTACGGTTGATAGCTTGGCCAAGAGGTTCACTGCAGCCTTGACCTTCCAGGCTCAAGCGATCCTCCCGCCTCAGCCTCCTGAGTAGCTGGGACCACAGGCACATGCCACCACACCGGGCTTATTTTTATATTTTTGTAGAGATGGGGTTTTGCCATGTTGCCCATGCTGGTCTCTTGGGAGTTCAAACTGAATTCTGGTTAAATTTTTTACAAATATCCTGTTGCTTTTGTACCTGACCCTTCTGAAAGAAAGGCGTGGTTACAAGTAAGGCACAACTGGAAAAAAGGTGAATTTATAGCTCCTGCAATGGAACACGGTGCTTTTGGGTTGGTGGAAGAAAGCAACACCCCAGCACCTGGGAAGGCGTGGACACTTTAGATCCCGGAGCCTTTCTCACAGCGGAAGACGACCTGGTGCAGCTCTCCCAAACTGTTGCAAGTGCCTTGCATTTAAATGACTGCTGGGTTGATCATCCTCCACCAGACGGCTCTGACCATTATCTGATCGCCATTTCCCTTAACCTTACTGAAAAACTAAGAAGTTATAGGAAATAGCATGAGATGGTCCAGCTCCTGCACCTCCCATGCGAGATGCCTGTCAGCACTTACAGATGTCTGCCCCACCCCACACGCATCGTTCTTCTGACGCCGTAGAAGGCGGGGGGAGCATGCATCATCCCATGGAGTGATGAATGGCACCTGATTGGTGGTGTAGACAAACAGGACAGATTGGACCGACTGCCTTTAGGCAGTCTCTTCAAAGACATATAATTTGTTACATAGGTAAGAGATAACTCTTGCACCATCAGACCTTTTGTTTTCTGCTCACAGTAATGCCTCTGTTTCTGGGAGACGGTGCCTGCTTTACAGAGGAGAAGCAAAGGATCAGAGAAGTCAAGCGACTGCTTAAGGTCACACAACCAAGTGTTGGCACGGGTTGGGACCAGGTCTACGTGACTTCAGTTCCAGTGCTCCCTAAGTTCAGCCTCAGTAGTTTTCCCTCATTCAAGGTGCTGCGATTTTTTTTTTTTTTTTTTAAATTTTGAGATAGAGTTTTGTTCTTGTTGCCCAGGCTGGAGTGCAGTGGCGTGATCTTGGCTCACTGAAACCTCTTCCTCCTGCGTTCAAGTGATTCTTCTGCCTCAGCCCCCTGAGTAGCTGGGATTACAGGCATGCACTGCCACACCCGGCTAATTTTGTATTTTTAGTAGAGACGGGGTTTCTCCGTATTGGTCAGGCTGGTTTCAAACTCCTGACCTCAGGTGATCCTCCCCAAGCGCTGGGATTACAGATGTGAGCCACCATGCTTGGCCAACTGCTGGAATTCTTTCATGGGCCCCACAGACCCTGTCCTGTGGCATTTCATGTCTCTTCGTTCTGGAAACCACCCTTGGGAGGCTTAGAAGGCTGGGGGAGCATGGAGCGGCTGGTGGGTTCCCTAACACCCCCTCCTCATAGGGGAATCTTCATTGCCTCATCTGTGAAATGGATCTAAGACATGCTTAGGTCTTGTGGTGAGGAGAAAATGAGCTAAGGAACAGGAAAGCGCTTTGGAAAATGGGAGGTACTGATGTGGACAGTGATGTGGTCTGAGGCGTGGCCCAGGGGAGAATGAAAGTCTTGCTAGAGGGCCTGGGATGGACAGAGCAGAGTGGAAAGGGCTGATCAGAGTCTGGGCCAGGGTTTCTCATGAGCTGCCTTCCTGTGACTGAAATCCCAGATATGGCTTTGAGTTAAGCAGTGCATCTTCTAGACTCTCCCCACCCGCCTTCTTTTTTTTGAGATGGAATTTCGCTCTTGTTGCCCAGGCTGGAGTGCAGTGGTGCAACCTTGGCTCACTGCAACCTCTGCCTCCCAGGTTCAAGCAATTCTTATGCCTCAGCCTCCCAAGTAGCTGGGATTACAGGCACGTGCCACCATGCTCAGCTAATTTTTTGTATTTTTAATAGAGATAGGGTTTTGCCATGTTCGCCAGGCTGGTCTCAAACTCCTGACCTCAGGTGATCCACCTACCTCGGCCTCTCAAAGTGCTGGGATTACAGGTGTGAGCCTCCACACCTGGCCTAGACTCTCCTTTTAAAGCACTCCTCCTCTTGAGAGCAGTGGTATTGTACTTTACATGTACATAACGGGAGCCCATGCACATGGAACCTTATATACATTCTCTAATCGGATACTTCACGCTGGGTACTCACACTAACCCCTTTGTCGTGTTGTGCAGATACAGAAAAATGAGGCTGGCAGGATCTCAGTCATTTGTTTAAGTTCTCACAAGAAATAAGAGACCAAGTCAGGGTCTGGCCTGAGATCTTTCTTGCTGCAGAGACTAATTGTTTTGGGGCTCCTCAGCTTTTCTAGCCCCCTAACTCTCACCGCCAGAGAAACCAAGCACACTGAGGCTGGGGCCTGGGCAGAGAAGGCCCAGAATCCTTCCCCGTGGTAGGATCCCAAAGTGACCAAATGCCAGATGTCCACAGGTTCACCTTCTTCCAGGAGGAGCTTCAGGCTGGAAAAGGCAGCCTGAGTACATAATTGTCTCTCTGTGACATCACCACAGCTGTCTCATCCTGGGTCCCTCTGTTTACCCCAGGAGTGACTTTCGTTCCTCTTTCTGTAATGCAGTCAGATGGGTCTTTCTAAAATGCAGCCCTGGCCAAGACAATGCTGGTGCAAAGCATTCCATGGCTGCCCGCCCAAGTCCGAGCTCTTCCCAGGGAATGGAAGGCCCTTCCTAGTCTGCAGCATCTCACCCTGCCTAGGCTGAGCCATCACACCTTCCTGGTTTGTGACCCCAAGCCTTGGCTTATGCTCTTCCTAGAAGTCCCTTCACCCACTCCATTGCTGAATTGCAGAACAGAAATTCCTTTCTGTTCATTTAAGATGGTGATGTTGTGAACATTTCATGTCTTTTTTTTTTTTTGAGACGGAGTCTCGTTCTGTCGCCAGGCTAGAGTGCAGTGGTGTGGTCTCAGTTCACTCCACTTTCCTGGCTCAAGCGATTCTCCTGCCTCAGCCTCCCGAGTCACTGGGACTACAGGCGCGTGCCACCAAGCCAAGCTAATTTTTGTATTTTTAGTAGAGATAGGGTTTCACCATGTGTTGGCCAGGCTGGTGTCTATCTCTTGACCTTGTGATCTGCCTGCCTCAGCCTCTCAAAGTGCTGGGATTACAGGCGTGAGCCACCACACCCAGCCCCATTTCATGTCTTTGTTAAGAGATACATGCAAGTGGACCAAATGGCATATAGTGACAACTGTCTCCTCCCGCCCAAGCCCAGTCACTGTGATCCCCTGGGGTTACCTGTTGGTGTGTGCCTTGGATTCTTTTACTATTTTGGCTTAATAATGCTCCTGCTCACCTGTTCTTTCCTCAGGGACGCATCCCCTAAAGGCTCTCCCCTCACCTGGCACAGGTAACCCCTGAGTCCTCCCCGAGGGCTCCCACAGCCCCCAGACCCCTGCCTTTGTTCCAGCCTTTCGCACATGCTATTGTGACTGTCTGTTCACAGGCCTGTTGTCTCCCTAGCCTGGGAGCTGCCCGAGGGTGGCAACTGTATTGTGTTGGGATCTGTGTCCCCAGGAGAAGGCGAGGGCGGTGGCACATGGTGGGTAAATGTAGGTGATGCTGGAGGACTGAGGGGTCTTCAGATGGTGACGGCGCAGTGCCTGGAGCTGTTGCACTTCACAGAACTCCCCCGGAAAGGCAGCTTTGCTTAAGAAGTGGAGCTGGGGAAATGGAAGAGATGGTGGAGGGAGATGGGGAGGGGAGCGAATAACTCCATGTTCACCTCACACTACAGAGCAGAATAAATTCCAGATGGATGAGACTGCAAAATGTGAAAACAATGAAATCATAAAATAGCTAACATAAAATGTTCATGATTTTGATCTCTGGATGGGAAGGGCTTCTCTAAGCACAGCAGTAATGGAAGGAATTATAAAGGAAAAGATGTGTATATTTGAATACTTACAATTAGAAACTTCTGTACATCAAAACATATCATAAATAGAATGAAAATAAAAAGAAATATGTAAAGAACACTTACAAATCAAAAAGAAAAAAAGTCTAACACCCAGAATGAGAAAAAAATGGAGCAATGGATATAAAAACAAAATCAAAAGGGAAAATTTCAGTGGCTAAGTATGTGGGAAAAATGCTTCATCTCAGTAGGAAACGAAAGATTCCATTAAAACAGGGAGATGTTGTTTTTCACTGATCACTTGGGCCAAAGCATTTTTTTTTAAGTCATGCTCAGTGGGGCCGAGATAAAATGAGATGGGCAAAAAGCATGTTCTCCTTCCATGCGGATGGGGCTCTAATGGCAGCTGCTTTCAGGAAATCAGTTTCTCAATCTGGATCAAAAGCCTTAAAAATGTTTGTGCCCTTCGTTCCAGCAAGGCTGCCTCTGGGGATCTTTCCTGAGAAATATTCATTTTCCTATAACAGAAAAAATTCTGAAGCAGTCTAAATGTCCCATAATAGGAAATTACAGAAACTATGGCACATCTATCTGTCAAAATATTATGCAACTTTTAAGCATGTGCTTAATTGTCACTAGCACTTGCGTCTGGGGAATGGGAGGAGAGATAGTACAAGTAGGCTTTTTTCTTTCTACTTTCTATTTTTCTGGACTAGTTACCTTACCATACACGTGTATTCCTGTTACAAATAAAAATATCATGTTTTAGAATATTTTTCATTATGTAGAAAAATTATCATTAGAGACCGGGCGCGGTGGTTCACACCTGTAATCCCAGCACTTTGGGAAGCCAAGGTGGGTGGATCACGAGGTCAGGAGTTCAAGACCAGCCTGGCCAAGATTTTTAATACAAAAATTAGCCAGGTGTAATGGTAAGTGCCTGTAATCCCAGCTACTCGGGAGGCTAAGGCAGGAGAATTGCTCGAACTCGAGAGGCAGGGATTGCAGTGAGCCAAGATTGCGCCACTGTACTCCAGCCTGGGCGAAAGAAAGAGACTGCATCTCAAAAAAAAAAAAAAAAAAAGAAAAATTATCGTTACATAATGCTAAATGGAAAAAAAAAGCAGGTGATAAACATACATGTATATAATGTGATACTTCATTTATACATATATACATAGGTAACGTAGTAAGCACTGAATTCAGTCCCTGGCATAATAAAATGGTATATATATGCATACAAATTTACAATAATGATTTTAATGATATAAATGCTTGCATATATGAGTATAAAATAATAACCAGTGAATACATCTGGGTTCTGGAGTTGGGAATTATTTTTGTATCATTTTTCTTTTATAATTTCCCACATTTTTGAAATTTCCTACACAGATCATATATCATTTTCATTCTATTAAACTTCATTATGAATTATAATTATAAAAAGTTTCTCCACGAAAAATGTTGAACAAAAAGGATTTGCCATTAAATCTCAATTAAACATTTCTGGCTGCCAGTACTCTGCTTAATTGAAGTTTGACTCTATTAAAAGACAATAAATAAATCCTCACATTTGTATCATTTAATAGTGGACTTCCGCACATGACCGCCTCCCTTGATCCCTGTAGCACCCTGTGAAGTACTGAGATGAAGGGAAATCACTCGACATATGGATATAGCAGGTGCAGACACACACACACATGCGCACACACACATGCACACAAATCTGCTGTGGCCTTGGGTGAATCACAGTCTTCAAGGGCTCCAGTCTCATACAAGTCCCATGGTGTGCAGCTTTCGATGAACAAGCCATAGCCCAACTTTCTTTTTTTTTTCTTTTTGAGACGGAGTCTTACTCTGTCACACAGGCTGAAGTGCAATGGCATGATCTCGGCTCACTGCAACTGCCGCCTCCCAGTTCAAGTGATTCTACTGCCTCAGCCTCTTAAGTAGCTGGGACTACAGGCACCCACCACCACGCCAGGTGAATTTTGTATTTTTAGTAGAGACAGGGTTTCACCATATTGGCCAGACTGGTCTTGAACTCCTGACCTTGTGATCCTCCCGCTTTGGCCTCCCAAAGTGCTGGGATTATAGGCATGAGCCACCACATCTGGTCATAGCCCAGCTTTCTAACTGGGTCTCCTGGCCTCCCTGTGGTCCAGTGGGCACTGGTGGGATTTGTCAGGGCAGCAGGTGAGGAAAGGAGCAGCCCAGGGTCCTCGTGAAGGGCTGGGGGCATCTCACCTCTCGTGGCTTTCAGAGAAGGCTTCCTGCCGCCGTCCCTGACTAAGTTCTCCCCCTCATGTTGCCCCCCAACCCGCCCTTCTCAGCCCAACAGTGGGTTTGGCAGTGCGGTGGCATTTCCTTGGAAGAACAAAAGAGAAGACTGTGTCCTGCAAATGCTTCCAGGGTAACTGCTTTCCGTTCCTTCAGTCATTGAATTCATGTGTGATTTGTTTCTGGGGCAGACAGGACACCGAGGGTTCTCTCAGCCTCAGGACAGAAACCCCAGCTCACACACAGACTCGTGAGAGGAGCCAACACGCGCAAGATTAAGGGGGGAACATCACACTAGACACGCTGGTCATCGGCCCTGGAGGCCAGCCCACAGAATAGCATTCAGAAAGCAGTAATGATGATGAAGAACAACTGTTGTTTATTGAACACCATTTTTTTTTTTGAGATGGAGTCTCACTCTGTTGCCCGGGCTGGAGGGCAGTCGCATGATCTTGGCTCACCGCAACCTCCGACTCCTGGGTTCGAGTGAATTCTCCTGCCTCAGCCTCCCCAGTAGCTGGGATTACAGGCATGTGCCACCACGCCTGGCTAATTTTTGTATTTTTAGTAGAGTCAGGGTTTCTCCATGTTGGTCAGGCTGGTCTCAAGCTCCCAACCTCAGGTGATCTGCCCGCCTCGGCCTCCCAAAGTTCTGGGATTACAGACGTGAGCCACCGCGCCCGGCCTATTGAACACCTTTTATGTGGCATCCATTATCTCATTTAATTGTCCCATCATCCCTGTGATGGGTAATGTTATGCCTATTTTACAGATGATGAAACTGAGATTCAGAGAGGTAAGGTGAGATCCTGTTCCAATACTTGGTGAGTAAATGGCAGCGTTAGAATTCAAATCCCCGTTATTCTCCCTCTCAAATTAACATCCAGAACTTACCTGGCTTATGATATTCTCAATGGGGGTTGTTAGAAACAGATGAATTTAATGAGTACCTGTGAGTACCTACTGAATGCCAAGCCCTGGCTAAGGTGCTTTTCTTGTGGTATCTCATTTAACCTTTAGAATAGCCCTTGTGAGATGCATGCAATTCTCATTTTACGAATCAGAAAACTGAGGCTCAGAAGTTTGCCCAAGGTTATAGTGAGCCACATAAAGGCCTTTTTAAGAAAAGCACCCAATGGGAAGAATGAATGAGGAGTAACTTACATGTAGGGGTCAGAGTCCCAGAATCCAGAAGGACGGGGGGATGGAGTAGATACTGTCTCTGCTCACAAGAGGCAGCAGAGGGTTGAGGGGTCACTGTGATTTTTGGACAAGCCACTGCCCCAGCCTCAATTTCCTCAGCTGAAAAATGGGGCCACCAATACCTACCATAGTGTGTTGTCATGAGGATTAAATGAGATGATGCACATGACATGCTTAGAGCCACACCTGCTGTCCCTTCCCCTGCTGCTCTCTGTCAGTGGCTCCGCACTCCTGGAGGTGGGTCCTGTAAAGCCAGCCTGGCATCCCACCCTACCCCGGTCCCTGATCTAAGTGCGTACTAAGAATGTATGGGAGGAGGGCCAGCTGAGCTCGTTCACTCATCCTCTCCAGGCCTCAGTCCGCACCACCAGGGTGGGCTGGGGGCAGGGGATGCTGGATGGGACCATCTCTGGGAGCCTCACCAGACCTGACTGAGCCCCATTCCTGTCTTTCTCCTACCCCTGGCTTGTACTACCTTTGCTCTGAGCCTGAGCACAGGCTGTACACACAGGCTCTGGGGACCGGAGCAGCTGCCCACCACCCCAGGAACCGTCGCTGAAGGCTTCTTCAAAGGGATCCCCTCAACATACTCGCCACACTCTTCAGCATACTCTTCCTCGTACACTTCCTGTATGTTGACAGACCCACGCTTCTTTCTCCCACAGCCCCTAGCAGAGGCGCCCCCCCTCCAAATTCCAGCAGTGGACAGGAAAGTGACTCAGCCCCCACGGCCCCCTCCTCAGACTCACACACCCGCAGCCTTGCTTTGGAAAAAGGGTGGTTCTCATTTCTTTCCTCTTTTTTTTCCCCTTCAAGTGCTCGCACTCATTCTGTCCCCAGGCTGTCTCTCCCACGAGCCTCCGTGGTCTGGGCCAGAGGTCTATGGCCAGCCCTTCTCCATCCTCTCCTGGTGGAGGGTCTCAACATTGGGGTGGGCTGTGTGGCCCTACTGTGAGTAGGGGAAGAGGTGGGCCTCTGGAGGTCCCCACTGGCCCCCTATTATATTGGCTTCTATTAAATTGAAACACATAGCACATCTATTACACAATAAACCACAGCTATTTCATGGATCAAATTAAGTTTTATTTGGGCAAATTACAACCTTTCCTACAGTTGTGCCTTTGTGAGGCCATTCCTTTTTAATAAAAGCAAGCATTTCTGGGGCTGGCCCTCCTGGACCAAAGCACCATGGTGGGTTGGGGGCTCAGGCCGGGGCTGGCAACAGGGTGGGAGCATGTGCGCATGTGTGAGAGAGATGGGAATTCTTGGGGCCCCTCTTGGGAACAGATTTGGTCTCCTCCTCCCCCTGCCTCCCCATCCTGAGGTTGTCATGGAAGTCTGCAGAGAACTTCTCATTAAACAAGAAAAAAGCAGCAGCAGCAGCAGCAGCAGGAAGGCATTTCCCGGAATCCGGGAGGAAGCATGAGTCACCAGCCTGCAAAGTGAGCCCTGCATGGCCACTGTGGCCCCAGCCCAGAAGGCCTGGAGTGCAGGACCAGCCATCAGAGCTGTTCCAGGCCAGCCCGTATGGACACGCCCACTGCCCAGGCTGACGCAGGCTCCAGGAATGCAAACAAAGCTGGGCGGAGGGGCCTTCCCAGGGCCAGGGCACTGGGCCAGGAAGGAGGCAGGGGGCCTGCAGGAGAGGCCTGTGGAGGGACCTCGGGCCTCAGACAAGCCCCTCTCTGGTGTCCTTGGAGCCCAGGGCACCTGGCTGGTAGGGCTTCTAACTCTGGGTGTGACCTGGCCCAGCACTGCCAGCGCTGGCCTTCAGGCTCCTTGTAGGGCAGGGGCAGGAGTTGCTCCTAGATCAGAGGTTCTCAAAGTTGGTCCCTGGGCCAGCATCAGCAACACCTGGGAACTTGATAGAAGTGCAAATCCTCAGCTCCCTACTACAGACCTACTAAATCGGAAACCTTGGGGTGCAGTTCAGCGATTCGTATTTAACAAGCCCTCCAGGCAATTCTGATGCATGCTCAAGTTTGAGGACGACTGCATGCAGTCATCTGCGGGCCAACATCAAACCCACATCTGCTAAAGAGTCATTCAGCAAAGTGAGATCTAAGGCGTAAGCAGTGCTCACTGTGTGTCAGGTACTGAGCTGACGGCTTTGCATATGTTGACTCGTTTAATCCTCAAGCCAACCTATTGAGTTCAGGTTCTATGATTATTTCTCCATTTTACAGGTGATATAAATGCTGCTTTTTCACCAGAAGCCACAGTTCTGGGATCTCAGAAGTGATGGATGGTACTAGGCCTAGCTCATAGATTGGTCCATGTTGGCTAACTAGTATGGCATCTGGCTGGCCATTCCCAGGGTAACGTTTCTTAAAATGCCCTTGAGAAGCTGTCCTGCCACCTGAGAGGTGCAGCAGTGGGGAGAACGATCGCTTCAGAACTGGAAAATCAGGCAAGCGGAGTGAGAGAAGCCAGAAGACAAGTGAAGGAAGTGAGGCCTGTGAGAGATACAGGGTCCCACAGAGAACTGTTTCTCCAAATGTGGTCCCGGTAGCAGCAGCATCAACAATGCATTAGAGCCTATTAGAAATGCAGAATCAGCTGGGCAGGGTGGCTGACGCCTGTAATCCCAGCACTTTGGGAGTTCGAGGCGGGTGGATCACGAGGTCAAGAGATCGAGACCATCCTGGCCAAGATGGTGAAACCCCGTCTCTACTAAAAAAAACAATACAAAAATTAGCTGGGCATGGTGGAGCACACCTGTAGTCCCAGCTACTTGGGAAGCTGAGGCAGGAGAATTGCTTGAACCTGGGAGGCAGAGGTTGCAGTGAGCTGAGATCATGCCATTGCCCTCCAGCCTGGTGACAAAGTGAGACTCTGCCTCAGATTTAAAAAAAAAAAAAAAAAAAAAGGCAGAATCATGGGCCCAACTTGGGACTTGCTGAATCTGAATCTGCATGTTAATAAAATCCCCAGGGATTTGTGGGCACATTCAAGTTCAAGAAGTCCTGGGTCAGGTACGCCGGCAGATTCCTGACCCCATCCCACTACAGGACAACGGGGATCTGGCATCTGCACCATGCTCAGTCCAGCTCCACAGGGGCTCTGCCTTCCTCACTGGCACAAGCATCCCCTCAGTTAACCCAGGAAGTTGAGGTCACTGAAGGAAGCCTCCAGCCCTTAAAACCCCACAGCCAAACTAGTACAGCGAGTGGGATGCTCTCACCCTGCTGAGTCGCCACTTCCCAGGGTGGAGGATCTTCACTTCCTTTATGTCTCTTCCTAAAACATGGGTTCTGGGTTCTAACCCAGGCTCTGCCACTTACTGACTGTGATCTTGGAAGTTGCTAAACTTCTCTGCACCTTGATTTTCCTTTTCTGTAGTATAGTGGTAACAGTTTTTCTAGATCATACCTTCCTTTGGTGCATATATCTAAGCAAATACACACAGCATGCTTAGAAGAATGGTTGGCACATAACACCATTAACATTTGCCACTTGCTGTCAGCCTTCCATCTTTCCCTCCTCTGGGTGGCCCTTGGGCTGGGTGGGATGAAGGGAAGGTGGTGCTGACATGGGAGGAGTCAGGAAAAGCGGTGCGAAGGCAGGGATACTGGATTGGAGGTGACTCCTAAAGGGGAAAGAAGGAAATGTGTTTGTATGACACTGAGGTGTGCCAGGCTCAGTGCCAGGCATTTTCCTCCCTGCCACAGTTATACCAGGATAGTGCTGTTATTTTATAATCCTACAGATGAGGACTGAGGCCCCAGAAAGGCAGTGACCAAGCCAAGGTATTGCAGTTAGTGAGGGGTGGAGCTCATGCTTGGTGGGGTCTGCCTGGCCGGCTTAACCTCAGCCACCCTCATGTGCCCTATGCTTCCTCCTCCACTGCAAAACAACCCAAGCCCCAGAGGGGGATCCAGAGGCCAGGGCTGGCAGAGGAACGGGGAGTCTGAGAGATCTGGTGCATGAAGCTTATGGCTCCTTCCCTAGGGTCTTGGTTTCCCCTGGTTGGGCCTCCTTTGTGCAGGGCAGTGGGACAGGTCTACTGAATGGACCTATCATGGGTTTGGCTCCTCCTGGCTTTGCTTCCCCTGCAGTTTTCTGTCCCTCTGTCCCATGACTGGGAGGCAGGTCTTTGGCAGATATGTTAAAACGCCAGCAGGGGGTACTTCTGGTTTCAGCTCTGATGTATAAAGCGTTTGGAAGTTGTCAGGCCCATCCTCACATCATGAATTAAGTTGAACAAACTGAAAGTCAACAATGTTTCTTAATCCTCATCAGAGAATTAAGGTCACAGGGCAAACTGCCACTCTGAAATCTGGGGAGATGAGTGAATACAGTCAAGATCAGGGCTTACTTGAAGCAGAAACCAGGAACTGTTGGGAACACTTGAAGTGTTGGTAATTTTGATGAATTTCTGGAAATTAAAAATGACTTATTTGTAAATTTAAAACTTCTGGGGGCCTAGTTGTAGGTCTCCCTTCAATACTTAAGTGGGTTTTACCTCCAGGAACCCCACCAGACTGACACTGGGAAGATCAGAGAAAAACAAAACAAAACTTCATTCCAGACAGAAAGAGGCAAATAACCATCTTGAAATACCCCCAGAGCTTTCCCAGTAACAAAGGCCAGCCCTCCAGAGAAACTGCTTTACCAGAGCCTTGTCTGACTGGTTCCCCTGATTGGGGTTAGACGACCCAAGGCCTCCCCTCCAGCCTTAAGTCTGTCTCACTTAAGGAGAAGGGAAAAATTAATGGGGCCAAAAAATACTTCTGAAGGTCAAAGCCCAGGGGCTCAGGCCAACTAAAAAAACTAAGATTTAATAATAAGAGGATAGAATGCCTTCTCTCCCCAGCATCATATTTCCACCACCACAACAGGTCTTCAGTATCATAACAATGAATTACAACTGAAACAGCTGTAAGACAGACTCTTTAAGAAGGAGTTCTTAGGGAAACCCAAAGTTAACCATGGAGAAAATTACCAACCAAGGAAATTAGAGGAAACTAAAGCCTTTGGCACCGACAGCCATAGCAAACCTTAAACACAGTTCAGCTCTAGTAAAATTAAAATAAAAACTCAGGCTGGGCATGGTGGCTTATGCCTGTAATCCCAGCACTTTGGGAGGCCGAGGTGGGTTTGAGGTCAGGAGTTTGAAACCAGCCTGGCCAACACAGCAGAACCTCGTCTCTACTAAAAATACAAAAATTAGCCAGGCATGGTGATGTGTGCCTGGAATCCCAGCTACTCAAGAGGCTGAGGCAGGAGGATCACTGGAACCCGGGAGGTGGAGGTTGCAGTGAGCTGAGATTGTACCATTGCACTCCAGCCTGGGCGACAAAGAGAGACTCCATCTGCAAAAAAAAAAAAAAAAAAAAAAAAAAAAAGTTAATATGCAGAAGTCCATTGCTTTCATACATACCAGCTATGAACAACTATAATTTGACGTTAAAAATGCAGTAACACTTACTAAAAAAAAAAAAAGGAAAAAAAAGAAAAAGAATTATTTAGGTATAAATCTGACAAAATGTCTACAGGAGCTACACAAGGAAATGATAAAACTAATGAAAGATCAACCACCTAAAGAACTGGAGTGCGCAGGAGCGGAAGTGCCCAGTGGGAACGGCAACCTGGTCGCCCCTCCCCGTCCCTGTTCTGCCCACCTCGCCCCCGGAAGTCTGTGAGTGGCTTGGCTGCCTTTGATGCCGGGTCCTGGAGTTTTTTTTGGTCCACAGCCTTTGTCAGCCATCCTTGCGAGCCAAGTTGATGCACAACATAGGCCCAGGAGCCTCAGAGGAGCAAGAAGAGGAGGAGGAGGAGGAAGCTGCTGCAGGTGGCCCATGGCAGCCATCTTACTGAGGAGCTGTCAGGGCCGGGCGGCCCTCGTCGCTGCCCTGAGGGGTAACCTGGGGGATCGTGCACCAGGTCTCCGTTGGACCAACATCACCGGGCTGACAAGCCGCGTGAATGTTCCATTTGACTGCTGCATCCCCGCCTACCCGGTGTACCTTCCTTCAGAGGCCGTCACCTCAGCGGTTGCCCCGTGAGGCCGGAGCGCTGGCACACAGTGGCTACGGCGACGCCATGTTTGGTGGTCACGGGACCTCAGGACCTTCCTGCGCGCTGCTGGCATTCATCTCCCCATCTTGGCAACGACTCCGTAGTCAAGCCCCCAAGGACAAGAACAGGAAGCTGGAGGAAGGCAGACCCACGTAAGCCCCGCTGCAGAGGTGCTGGTGAGAACTGTGGGGTGGAGGGTCCTGGACGGGCTGAAGCACTATTACCAGGACTTTCGCCTTCTCTGGATCACACCAGGGTCGCCGCATGCACGCTCTGGAGGATTCTCAGTGGCCACACGCTGACCAGCTGGGAGCACAGGCAGTTTGCCGGGGTCTATGCTGACCTCTTTCTAGGGGTCCTGCTCCTGATCTTCGTGGTGGTGTCTTTCATGGAGTTCCTGTTGCCCATTGCAGCGAAAGTCTTTCCCAACACGTTGCTGTCCACATTTGAGACCCAGTCCATCAAGGAGCAGCTATGGCGGGGAGCACTGCCAAAGACTTTTCCTTGTTTTTCCAGAAGATCCAAGAAACAGGAAAGACCTAGCAACAAAGAAAGAAATCATGCGTTTTTCCAAATTATTTGAGGGTGAGCTGACCCTGGATAACCTCACCTGCCAGCAGAGGGTGGCATTGTGTGAGCTGCTGGATCTCCAGGCCATAGGTATCAATAACTTCCTATGCTGCCAGCTTACCATGAGGTTGAGGTTTATAAAGGCCAACAACAAGCTGATTGCTGAGGAAGGGGTAGACAGCCTGAATATCAAGGAATTGCTCTTGGCAGGTAGAGCTTGAGGGATGCAGGCCCTCGAGGTCTTGGAAAATCATCTGAGGAGCCAGCTGAAGCAGTGGCTGGACCTGCATTTGCATCAAGAGGTCCCCACATCACTGCTCTTATTGTCCCGAGCTATGTGCCTCCCAGACACCCTCTCTCCTGCTGACCAGCTCAAATCCACCTTGCAGACTCTTCTGGAGATAGTGGTGAAGAGAGCTCAGGTGAAAGTGGCCAAGGTTGAGGGTGAGCAGGTGGACAATAAAGTGAAATTGGAGGCCACATTACAGGAGGAGGCAGCCATCCTGCAGGAGCACAGGGAGAAGGAGCTGCAGAAGCTATCCCAAGAAATAAAGGAAGTGGAAGAAGCCACCTCTGAGAGGCCAGTGGCTGACCAGCAGCCAGAAGTGCCTGATGTGATCCTGACCTCAGAGGCCCTGAAGAACACTGTCCCTGTGCTGGAGGTCTTGAAGGAAGAGGAAATGACTAAAGAAGAAATAGATGTGCTTAACGATGCCTGTTCTAAACTGAAGGAGCAAAAGAAGTCCCTAACCAAGGAGAAGGAGGAGTTGGAGCTGCTGAAGGAGGATGTCCAGGACTATAGTGATGACTTGCAAGAGATCAAGAAGGAAGTTGAGACCAGCAAAGAAAAATACATGGAAAAATCTAAAGCCAGCAAGGGACTGACAAAGAGAGTTCAGCAGATTATCTGGTGGATAGACTGCTTGATTGCACAGGCTGGAGATGGATCAGAGGCCTGGCAAGCTGGGCCAGGCAGAGGGCTCAGGGGTAGTAGGGGAGAAAGTCATCAGTATCACTGAGCTCATCAGCAACATGAAGCAAATTAAGAACATTCCAGAAAACAAACTGATAAGCTTGGCCTCAACACTGGATAAAAATAAGGATGGCAAGCTCAACATTGACAGTCTCATTAAGGTGATTGAACTGGTGCACAAAGAAGATGTTTATATCTCTACCAGTCAGGTGCCTGAGATTGTAGCAATGCTGGAAAAGAAGGAGAAGGTGGAGGAGAAGAAGAAGGCCAAGGGAAAGGCTGAGAAAGAGTCTACAGAAGTGAAGAATTAGGGCTGGTCTTGGCTCTGGGACATGTTGGTGGCTCTGCAGTATCTGCCTCCATCCTGCTTCACTAGCTTTTGTGGTAATGACTGTAATAGTGATCACTTTGAGGTAATTCTTAATGGCAAGTCTAATACTTTGTCTGAAATAAGTGAGAGGCTTCCATTAAGAAAAAGGAAAAGACAAAAGAAAATGGAGAGATATTCCATGTTCATAGATAGGAAAATTTAATATCATTAGATCACTCTTCCCAATTTGTTCTATAGACTCAGTGCAACCCCAATTAAAATCTCAGTGAATTATTTTTGATATTAACAGAATAGCCAACACAATTACTGAAAAAGAAGTCAGAGGACTTGTGACAGTACTTGACTTCAAAACTCACTGCAGTAATGAAGACAGTGTGATATTCATGAAAGTATAGATGAATAGGTCAATGGAACAGAATAGAGGGCCCAGAAATAGACCCATGTAAATACAGTCAAGTCGACTGATCTTTGACAAGGGACCAAAGGTAATTTAATGGAGAAAAAAATAGTCTTTTCAACAAATGGTGCTGGAATGACTGGGCATCCACATGCAAAATAATAAAAAAGAAAATAAGAAAAATATAGATACAGACCTTTACACCTTTCATGAAAGTTACTTAAAATAGATCACAGACCTAAATGTAAAGCATAAAACTATAAAATTTCCATAAGATAACAGAAAATATAGGTAGCTCTGGGTTGGCAATGAGTTTTCAGAAAAAAAAACACCCAAACAGTGAACCATGAAAGAAAAAATGTTTAAGTTGAACTTCATTAAAAGTAAAAGCTCTGTTATGCAAAAGACACTGTTAAGAGGATGAAAAGACAAGCCACAGACTGGGAGAAAATATTTGCAATACACATAGCTGATAAAGGACTTGTATTCAAAATATATGAAGACAACCTAGGCAGCATGGTGAAACCCCATCTCTACAAAAAATACAAAAATTAGCTGGGCATGGTGGTGCATGCCTGTAGTCTCAGCTACTCTAGGAGGCTAAGGCAGGAGGATTGCTTGAGCTCAGGAAGTAGAGGCTGCAGTGAGCTGTGATGACCAACACTGCACTCCAGCTTGGGTGACAGAGTGAAACCCTGTCTCAAAATATATATATGAAGAACTCTTAAAATGTAACAGTAAGCAGACAGTCAAATTTTAAAATGGCAGAAGAGGCCGGGTGAAGTGGCTCACACCTGTAATCCCAACACTTTGGGAGGCTGAGACAGGCAGATCACGAGGTTGGGAGTTTGAGACCAGCCTGGCTAACATGACGAAACCCCATCTCTACTAAAAATACAAAAATTAGCCAGGCATGGTGGCACATGCCTGTAATCTCAGCTACTCAGGAGGCTGAGGCAGGAGAATCGCTTGAACCCGGGAGGTGGAGGTTGCAGTGAGACAGTGAGCTGAGATCGTTCCATTGCACTCCAGCCTGGGTAACGAGCTCAAGACTCTGCCTCAAAAAAAAAAAAAAAAAAAAAAAAAAGATGATCAACATAAGTTATCACTAAGGAAATGCTAATTGAAACAACAGTGAGATACCACTACAGATCTATTAGAATGGCCAAAATCCAAACTGACAATAACACGTGCTAGCCAGGATGTGGAGCAGCAGAAGCTCTCTTCATTGCTGGTGGTAATGCAAAATGGTACAGCCACTCTGGAAGACAATTTGGCAGTGTCTTATAAAGCTAAACACGCTCTTACTACACAATCCAGCAATTATACTCTTAGGTACTTGTTGAGTTGAAAACATATGTCCACATAAAAACCTTCACACTAGTGTTTATAGAGCAACTTTGTCCATAATTACCAAAAAGTGGAAGCGATCAAGATGTCCTTCAGTAAGTGAGTGGATAAACTGTGGTACACCTCTACGATGGAACATTATTCAGCGGTAAACAGAAATGAAGCATTAAGCCATGAACGGACCTGGAGGAAGCTCAAATGCATGTTATCGCAATCCATCTTAGCCAAAGGCCGAGAAGCCATTCACGTGCGTATTACTAAGTGAAAGAAGCCAGTCTGAAAAGGCTGCATACTGTGTGATTTAACTCTTCCAGAAAAGGCAAAACTACGGACTCAAAAATTTAATGATTTCCAGGGTTTAGGGATAGGGATGAATAGGTGAAGCAAAAGGATTTTAGGGTCAGTGAAACTATTCTGTTATAATACCATAATGTTGGATACGTGACATTATACGTTTGCCAAAACCCATAGAACTGAACCACATACAGAGGGAACGCTAAGGTAAACTATGGAATTCAATTAATATGTATCAATATTGGTTCATTCATTGCAAAAAATGTACCGCACTGATGCAAGATGTTAATTCTGGAACTTTGTATTCTCTGCTTAATTATTCTCTAAAACTGTTACTAAAAAATAAAGCCTATTAATGAAAAAAGAAAGCAGGGCAGCTCTACAGAGTTCCATGGCTTTAGACAGTGACCACTGGCTAGCTGTCCTTGGCATCCCGGCAACATCAGGGGGCTTTGATATCTGACAGAGATCAAGTCATTGTCTAGGGAACAGGGCCTCTGGAGCCTGACAGACAGGGGATACAATCCCGACTCCATCACTCACCTGCTGTGTGACCTTGGTTCAGTCACTTAACCTCTCTGAATCTCAGGTCTAGGTCTCTCATCTGTAAAGTAGAGACAATAATAGTAACTACCTCGTGGGTAGGGTGTTACAAGGTTGAAATAAGACATTCCGTGGAAAGTGCTTCAAATACTCCCTGGCTAGAGGTAAGCCCTCAATAAATATTACCTGCTTATATTATTAGTAAGAAAACAATGAACAAAAAGCTGAGCTCTTGCTGTACACCGCTCCCTGCTGGTCACTGGAGACTCAGAAGTTCCAACACTGGTCCCTCTCCAGGGCTCACTGTCTATGAGACTTACACTTACCAACCTCCTGGGCAGAAACCACTGACTCCCTGCAGGTGCAGTGCAATGTGAAGCAGGCTTCGTTGAGGGGTGAGGCTGGGAAGAGACTCTGACATGGGACGTTTGAGATAAGCCCCCAAAGATGAGGTCTATTCCGAGGTGAGAACATGGCCTGAGCAGGGCTTGGAGGATGGCTAAAGCATGGTGTATTCTAGGACTAGCGAGCAGTTTGGTGCATATCGTGGACCCTAGAGAGAATCAGGGCTGGAAAGGGCAGGATGCAGAGGTCACCTGGCCCAATCATCTCACTTTAGAGATGAGGAACCTGACAGCCAGAGGGAGAGGAAGAGACCTCCTAATTGTCACATTGCTAGATTTGTTTAGCCACAGTCGAGGACTTGCTATTCCCAGGAAGGGCCTCTGGGCCTCTGGGGCCTGGCAGTTGCTCTCCCGTCTATTCGACATGTCCTTCCATGTGTTTGTTTTACACATCTCCTCCTCCTCCTCCTCTTTCCTGAGCTGGCTGCTCCATCACCTTCTTTTCAGAGTCTGAGTGGCTTCCTAACTCAGGGGTCCCACAACACCCACCTATGTGGCCACCATCGCTCTTGTCACCCAAGATTGTCACTTATTTGTTTATGTATCTGCCTTCCTTCCTGGACTGAGGGCAAGACCTGGTCATGTTCATCTCTGGGCCCTTGCCACCCAGTGCAGGGCTTGGCCCAGAGCACACACCCTCTGAGTGGCTATGGAATGAATAAGAGTGTAGAGGTCATCTCAGTCCCCTGGGGCCCACAAGAGGTACTAGAGAGGCAGCGTCCAAGATGACAGCATTAATAACTGCAATCATTAATGAACCACTTCCTCACTGCGGGCCAGGCATTTCCCACACATTGTCTCATGTACTCTTTATGGCATGACTGTTATCCCCATTTTATAGATGAGGAAGCAGGCACAGAGGCACAAAGCAACTTGCCTGAAGCTGGGGTTAAAACAGAACTCTGTCGGTCTGTTGCTAAGTGAAAAAAGAAATACACTGAATGTAGATGTGTGTGTAGGTGTGTGTGTGTTTGATTGCAATAGATGGTAGGAATATTGGCAATTTACATTTCAATGTTCTCTGTATTTCTAATTTTGTTTCAGAAGCATAATGGGGGAAAATAAGAAACATCTAGCCAAAGGTTTAGAGAATTAATGTTGGGCTGGACCGTGAGCCCTGAGGATGTTGGTTTCTTAAAGGATCCCATAGTAGAGCAGGGAGCCCACGTAATTCTGTACTCCCAAGACACAATCTGAACAGGACAGTGTCAGCATTGCCTGAGGCTCTTATTCTCCATTCTGTGCTCCCACGGGTTTGGGGAAGTTTTCATTTGGTTTTTGTTTCCTTTCTTCCTTTTTCTTCTTCTTCTTCTTTTTTTCTTTCTTCCTCTCTCTTTTCTTTCTTCCTTTTTTCCTGTTTTTTAATCAGAAATTGAGGATAATGAATGAGCGCTGCTTTCATTTTTCCAGCACTCCTTAAAGTTTTTGTACTTAAAAAGGTTAAATCGTTAGGTTGTGGGGTGTGGGTAGGGAGGTAGAAAACTCATCTCCAAAAATACGCCCTCTTTCTTTCTTGTTCATATAAAGTGTTGTGCTAAAGGTTTCTCAGGACTGGAAAGCAAGCACGCAAACAAAATCAGGTCATACGCATTCTGCTGTCTGCTCCTCTCCCCGCTGCGCCCTGGGTGGAGCCCCAGGACAAAGGTCCGGCAGGCATCAGGAAGCAAGGCCAGCAAACCCCAGGAGCAGAGTTTCGCATGCCTTGGCTCAGGCTCAGAAGTGCAGGGACGCAACTGAAATAAATGGCTAGATCCCCACAACCCAGGCCTGTGTTGCTGGCTCCCCAGTCTAGCACAGGATCACCTGCTCAGAGAGAAGAGGCCTCAGTTCCTTCATCTGTGAAGTGGAGCTGCTGGGAAAACCTACCAGTATGACACGTGGGACTGGTGGGAGGGAGGACCAGGCTTGGGGCAGGAGTTCAGGAAATGTGGGTTGAGCCCCGTCTGTGAAGATGGGCTTGGGGGTAGGGAGGAGCTTCTGCAGGTCAAAAAGCATGTGTTTTTAAGAAACTCTTTCTGTTGCTGGCTTCGGAAGCACAAGTCTTCTATGAATCATTTCTTCTTATTGCAGCATTGGGGTGTTTTTTTCCCCACTTCATCTTGAAGTCATGTAAACCTCTAATGCCAATTTCTGCTTCCGCCCAGGCTGGTCTCCAGCAGCCGCCTGCCTATGCCATCTTGAGGCAGCGTGACTGGTGAGGAGGCAGCAGGGCAGTGTCCCCCTCCAGAGAGAAGGCCCTGCCCCGCACTTGCCAGGTTTTAAGCAGCTGGCATGGGGCAGTGGAAAGAAGTCTTGATTAGTATCAGAAGCCCCGAGTGCCTCATGGTCCTGCCACAGAGCTGCCCGTGCCACCTCCAACTCCAGCTTCCACCCTGGGAAATGGGGCATCTGGTTGAAATGAGGGCAGAGGGCCTCCCCAGCTCTTTGGTCCCATGGAAAGGGCTGGCACAGCTGGAGGAAGGCTAGCAGGGAGCAGAGACCGCTCCTTCCAGGTCCTCCCTCCGGGCCCCCCCTCGATCTGGGCCTCCATTCCCTAACAGGGTTCGAGGCAGCGGCAGCTACTGGATAACGCAGACCAGATGCAGCCCTTTACCCAGATATGCTCAGGGCCTTCCTCCTTGGAGGCCTTGGGGATATTTGAAACTCCTCGGAGTTTGGCTTCGGAGGCTGGAGTGGAAACCACAGCTCCATTACGCGAGCACATGTGATCTCCCTGGGAGGAAAGGAACCGGCTGGTCTCAGAAAATGAGAGACAAGTTCGAGGCCACAGGCTCTAAGGAGAACATGTTTGCGTCTCTGAGTAGGGCAGTGTCTGGGAACCTCAAGGAGGGCAGGTCTCACATGCTCGGCCAGAACGGAGGCACTGACCCCCGAAGTGGTGGGCTCTCTGTGACCAGAGAATAGGAGCAAAGGCCAGGGGCCTTTACAGGGGAGACTTGAGCCTGATATAAAGGCTGGACATCCACCAAGGAACCATCTCACTTCCCCCGGTGCCATCTCGTATTTTGAAAGCTTTACATTTGCCCAGACAAGTCCTTGAAGAAGAAAAATTCCATAAAAGGGGACGACCCCCAACCCTCCCCTATGGCAATGCAAGCGACTGAATATGCACAAATAAGTGGAAAATGGTTCCAAAGCCACTGACAGTTAAGACACCCCAACTTCCATCGCTGCCTAGTTGGGTAACTTTGGGCCAATCATTTACTAACTCTGGCCTCAGATTTCCCATTTGCCTAATGGAAGTACTGAGCCTCACCTGATGCTGCTCTAAGGTGTGCAGAAAGTAGCCTAGCAGAGCCTCAGTATAGAAAGTCAGTGCACTCCCCAGTAACAGGGAAGAAATCCTCATTCCCATTTCTCTCTCTTTTTTTTTTTTTTTTGAGATTGAGTTTTGCTCTTGTTGCCCAGGCTGGAGTGCAGTGGCACGATCTCAGCTCACTGGGTCACTGCAACCTCTGCCTCCCAGGTTCAAGAGATTCTCCTGCCTCAGCCTCCCAAGTAGCTAAGATTACAGGCATGCACCACCATGCCCAGCTAAGTTTTTTGTATTTTCAGTAGAGACGGGGTTTCTCCATGTTGGTCAGTCTGGTCTTGAACTCCCGACCTCAAGTGATCCACCTGCCTCAGCCTCCCAAAGTGCTGGGATTACAGGCATAAGCTACCGCACCCGGCCCCTCATTCCCATTTCTAAGGATCCAAGACCGTCATAACTGCCCATCAGCTTGTGGTTGGCAGAAATAACCGAGACATCCCCTGGTTGGCTGTGGTCTAGGCTGAGGCAGTCAGGCGGCCTGCTTGGTGAGCATATGGACTTGAGTTTTGGTTGGGGGTAGAGGACTTTGAAAGCTGCAGAAAATGAGTCCCCTCCATGGAGACTCTTACAGGCTGGAGTCAGGGCTGAACCCATCTCTGCTGAGCCATCCAGCCTGAGGTTCTTTCTCCCCAACACTCTCAGGGGTGAAGGCTTGGGCAGGCCGTGGATCCCCAAGCTTGGTTCTGCTCAACATCCACTCACCCGGGGTGATCTGGGCTAATTCTTGGATGTTTTTGTGGAGCGTGGGACAGACTTGTTCGTTAACTTAGCAACCTCAGTTTCTTCCTGTATGAAATGGAAGTAGTAGCTGTTTTAGGCCCTGGCGAGTTGCTGTGAGGGGTAGGGAGAGTGGACAGTGAGCCCGATTGTGTGATCCTCCCCACGTAGTGGGGAGAGGCCCCAGGCTTTAGGGTGCCGAGGACTGGGGTTGCAGCTGGGGTGATCAACTCCTAGGAGAGGGTGCATTCCCTGCACAGGGCCTGGAAGTGGGCAAAGCAGCTTCCTGTGACATTTAAGATTTGTGGATAGAAAGAGATTAGACTAGGTGATGAACCTTGTAATAGGCCACACCGGCCACAGATAATGAAGCCTTTTTCACTCCCGCCAGACCCCTAACCAGGTCTATGTCTGTGCCCATCCCGGCCACAGTCCATCCTTCCTCTCATCCACCATTCATTCATGCCATCACTCATTCCACACTTTTTTTTTTTTTTTTTGAGATGGAGTCACCCAGGCTGGAGTGCAGTGGCGTGATCTTGGCTCACTGCAACCCGTGCCTCCCAGGTTCAAGCAATTCTCTTCCTCAGCCTCTTGAGTAGCTGGGATTATAGGTGAGCACAACCACTTCCAGCTAATTTTTGTATTTTTAGTAGAGAGGGGGGTTTCACCATGTTAGCCAGGATGGTCTCGATCTCCTGACTTCATGATCCACCCATCTTGGCCTCCCAAAGTGTTGGGATTACAGGCGTGAGCCATCGCACAAACATTTTTTTTTTTTTTTTTTTTTTGAGGCGGAGTTTCGCTCTTGATACCCAGGCTGGAGTGCAATGGCGCGATCTCGGCTCACCGCAACCTCCGCCTCCTGGGTTCAGGCAATTCTCCTGCCTCAGCCTCCTCACAAACATTTTTTAAGCCCCTTCTCTGTTCCCAGCACTGGGGACACAGTTCCAGATGGGGATGAGTCTTGCCCTCCTAGGGCTTACAGTCCACATGGAGGAGAAAGGTCTTAAACAAATAGTCACACACATCAATACAAATAAACACAAAACTGCAGTTTTTTCTAAGAGACGGTTTGTTCTGTCTCCCAGGCTGGAATGCAGTGGTGTGATCATAGCTCACTGTAACCTCAAAATCCTGGGCTCAAGCAATTCTCTGGCCCAACTTGGGAGGCTCCCACTTGGGCAGCCTCCCAAGTAGCTAGGAGGACTACAGTCATGCACCACCACACCCAGCTAAGTTTTTTTAATGTTTATTTTTGTAGAGACGGGGGGCTCATTATGTTGCCCTGGCTGGGGCATCAAGCAGTCCTCCCACCTCAGCTTGTTGGGATTACAGGCATGAGCCACCACACCTGACCAAAATTACAAAATTTAGCAAGTGCGTGGAAAGAAAAGAACGAGGTGTTACGAGAGTGAATAATGAGCGCTGACTCCTCCCAAAGGCCAGGACTTGCTGTGTGGCTGCAGCATCCAAAGCACCAGATATTTGATAACTGGATTCTCACTACGTTCCTGTGGGGTGTCATTGCTCTCGCCATTTTCCAGGTAAGGAAACTGAGTCCAAAGGCCAGGACTTGCTGTGTGGCTGCAGCATCAGAAGCACCAGATATTTGATAACTGGATTCTCACCACGTTCCTGTGGGGTAAGTGTCATTACTCTCACCATTTTCCAGGTAAGGAAACTTAGATGGAAAGGCTTGTTCAAGATCCATGGCTAGGAGAGTGGAGCGGTGGTATGGCCCAGCGCTCCAGAAGCTGTGCTGCCCCAGGCCACTTCAAGACTGGGCTTCTGCTGAGACAGGACAGGTGAAGTGAGTTGGCCAGAAGAGGAATAGGAAGGAGGACTTCTAGGAACAGCTTAGACCTGTGTCCTCTGGGCAGGAAAGAAAGGCAAGCAAGAGGGAATGAATGGAGAGAGAGAAGGAGGATGGAGGAATGGGACGTTCCAGGCCTTGGGGGCCACAGGGTGTCTGCGACATCCTGAGCGAATGGAAGGCTGATTCTGGGCGGGAGCCTGGAACCATGATGAATCACTAGCCTGACGCAGCGACACTCTTTCTATGGCCAGGGCAGATCCCGGATCGCCATCATTCCTGTAATTCTGTGACATTGGAGGACAGGCTTCCATCTTCCTTTTTTTACAAATGAGGAAACCAGGACTTGGAGCAGAAGTCAGATGTTTTTGCTCAAGGTCACAGAGATTGAAATGGCGAGTTCTCTGCCTTTTGTCCTCACACCCAAATCCAATCAACCTGAGCGGAAATTTGAGTCCACTGAAGATCAATCAGCCGTTCAGGAACAACTGCATGGTCTAGTGGAGAAGAGGGACACGGTGGCAGATCAGCCGCATGCAGGGCCCTGCTACTCCTCCCCACTGCCTGTAACCATGTCCTTTGCCAAGTAACTCTGCAATACCCTCCTGCCCCGGGTAAAATGTTCTGCCAAGCCTGGGCTCTGGGCTCAGCCTTGTGCTTTGCTTGGGCTGATAGGACGGTGGCTGACTTGGCACAGCAGAGGCTTCGCAAAGCACTGGCACGTTTCCCCTTTTGCTTTTTCTCTTCTGCCATTGTCATGAGACCAGGCTGGGCTAGCTTGCTGAAGGACTAGATGAGGCCCCAAGCCAAGTCCCCCCGTCATCCCAGCTGAGCCATCGTAGATCGACAAGCTGACCTATATAGGAGAGACCCCCAACCCAGATCAGCCGAACCCCACAAACTCTGTGCTAAATAATAAATGTTCAAATCTGCAATTTTGGGTTGTTTGTTATGCAGCATGATTATGGCGATTGAAGACAGATACAGACATGTATGCAACCAATTTTTTTTTTTTTTCTTTTGAGATGGAGTCTCGCTCTTTCACCAGGCTGGAGTGCAGTGCTGCAATCTCCGCTCACTGCAACCTTCACCTCCTGGGTTCAAGCGATTCTTCCGCCTCAGCATCCCGAGTAGCTGGGACCACAGGCACGCACCACCACGCCCAGCTAATTTTCGTATTTTTAGTAGAGATGGGGTTTCATCTTGTTGGCCAGGATGGTCTCAATCTCTTGACCTCGTGATCCGCCCGCCTCAGCTTCCCAAAGTGCTGGGATTATAGGCATGAGCCTCCGCACCCGGCCGTATGCAACCAATTTAACTACAGATTGCAGATGTTGGGGGCTCTGCTGGCCACCTGCACGGAGCAGGGGAGGGACAATGAATTCTGAACCCAGAGGTCAGGGAACGCATCATAGCGTAGTGGACGCAAGCACTGAATCTTGAACAAGAAGGAAGAAGTCATCCCAGGCAGATGAGACAGACACAGGCCCTGATCCCTGCTTCCCATGCTTCCCCGTCAATAGACAGGAGCTTGCCTTCTGTTTTGTTCTCTGCAGCAAAGGCCTGGGGAGCTGTGTGCTGCCCCCACATCCCATTTGGTGGAACTCCTATGACATGTTAATGGAGCTATCACAATGGCATGGATTGGTATGGAATAATCCAAGATCTAATAATATGTGAAAGAAGCAGGGTGCATGCCTGTAAATGCGGAAAGCTATTATTTGTGTAAAGAAAAAACCACACATGCTTGCACTAGCAAAGGTGACGTTGAGGGAGGAGAACTGGGGTCTGCGGGAATGGGGAAGAAAGGAGGGGTTTTGAACTTTTGCCGTATGTAGGTGAACTTAGCAAATTACCTCAGGAGTTGGGTGCTGAGTGGAGGAGAAGCCCACGTAGCTCTTGCTGGAGGATAGCCACACAGCCGCTGGCAGCAGAGGGGTGCAGCATCCCCCAGAACCCTCAGCACTGCGGGCATCTGCCACCCAGGCGACGTCCCAGCCTCTAGGCCCTGCCATGCCTCATATCACCTGCTGCCACCCCTTTGCTGGGCTTGTGCCTTCACTGGAAGTGCTCTGCCTTTTTATTTTCACCATTTTCAATGGTTGAGTTTACAAGTCCTAACATGATTCCTGCCTCTTCCCTGGAGCACGCCTGGCTCCCATCAGAGGACTCCATTCGACCATCTCGCTCCCTCGACCTGCGATCCTCCCCTTCCTCCTCTGCAGCGGGAGGGCCGTACACCTGTCTGCTGGGACACTGACATGCCTGAGTGCGTGTGTGTCCGTGTGTGTGTGTGTGTGTGACCAGATGGGGTGTGTGTGTGACTGGGTGGAGTGTGTGTGTGAATAGGGTATGTATGTGTGTGAGTGTGTAGGTGGGTACAGGGTGTGTGTGTATATGTATAGAGAGAGTGTGTGTGTGTGTGTGTACGGGGGTGTGAGTGTTAATGTATAGTGTGTGAGGGGTACAAGGTTGGTGTGTGTCAATGTATTGTGTGTGTGTTAATGTATAGTGTGGAGGTTCAGATGTATGTGTGTTAATGTATCGTGTGTGTGTGTGTCCATGTGTATGGTGGGGTGGGTACAGGGGGTGTGTGTTGATGTATAGTGTGTGTGTGAGCGGGTATAGGGTGTGTGTATGTTAATGTATAGTGTGTGTGTACAGGGTTTGTGTTTGTCAATGTATTGTGTGTGTATATATGTGTGGGGGGTGGGTACATGTGTGTGAGTTGTGGGTAGGTACGGGGGTGTGTATTAATGTATAGTGTGAGTGTGTGGGTGGGTACAGGGAGTGTGTGTGTTAAGGTATTTTTGTGTGTGTGTGTGTGTGTGTGTGTGTGTGTGTGTGTGGTGAGAGGCAGGGCTCAGGAGTCAACAAGAGCCCCAGGGAACTATTTTTTCTTTAGAGTCCCTAATTTTAGAAAGGGAAGAAAGGTCAAAACAATATGCAAAATGTCAATGTATGTATTTAAAAATTCTTTCATTTTAGAATAATTTCAAACCTATAGAAAATGTACTGTGATCGTAGAGTACTCCTGTATAGCTTTCACTCAGATCCCCCAAATAGTTTCTCCCCACGTTTTATCGTATTCCCTCTCTCTTTATATCTACACATGCATAATGCATCCACATTTTTTTCTGCACAAGAGTACAGTAAGTTGAAGATGACATGTTCCTTTACTCCTAAATGCTTCAGCGGGTCTTCCTAAGAACTAGGATTTTTTTTATAACAACAGTACAGTTATCAAAATCAGGAAATTTCACAATGATACATTGCTATTATCTCATCTAGGAGTCAGCAATCATCTTCTATAAAGAGACGGATATTTTCAGTTTTGCGGGCCATATGGTCCCAATTGCAACTACTCAACTCCGCCCCACTGTGCAAAAGCAGCCATAGATAAAGTGAAATCGAACGGGCATGGATGTGTTCCAATAAAACTTTATTTATGAAAACAGGCAGCTGGCCAGGCCAGATTTGTCCTGAGGGCCGTAGCTTGCCAACTCCTGATGGTTCATATTCAAATTTGGCCAACAGTCCCAATAATATCCTTTTAGAGTGATATTTTTTCCTGATCTCTGTATAGATTGTAAATGTTTATCTTGAACAAATTAATGCTCTTAATCCTCCAAAATAGAACTGAAAATAACTGTGCTATTCACATAGTGATCACAGGATTTAAAAATGTCTGAATTCACGCTGAACCCCCGGCAGGCAGTGCAGTCCTGTGATGGGTGTGGGTTTCATCTGTGTCTTCTACTTTGTCCAATCCTAAATGCAGGTCTGTGAAGTTCTGAATGACTTCATTTAAGGTTGCTACAAAAGTCTCTGTCAGGGTTCTTTGTGGGATAACCCCTACACCAATGACTTTACTGGCCCCCCAGTGATCTTAGACTCTTCTTAAGGACAGAAACCAGGGTCTGTGCCTTACAGAGCCTGGAGCCTAGCCCAGCAAGACAGACAGACCTGGGTGATGGTGAGGTGTGGCCTGGTGCGAGTCGTTTCTCCTCTGGGAGTTTGCCATTTCCCGTTGCTTGTGAGGCTCACTCAAGCTCAGAATGAGAGGCACCTGGCTCAGCCCTGGGGCACAGTAGTGAAGGTTTAAATAAAAATGTCTCCAAAGATGCCGGGCATGGTGGCTCACGCCTGTAATCCCAGCACTTTAGGAGGCCAAGGTGGGTGGATCATGAGGTTGGGAGTTTGAGACCAGCCTGACCAACATGGTGAAACCCCGTCTGTACTAAAAATACAAGAATTAGCCGGGCACGGTGGTGCACACCTGTAATCCCAGCTCTCGGGAGGCTGAGGCAGGAGAGTTGCTTGAACCCAGGAGGCAGAGGTTACAGTGAGCCGAGATTGTGCCACTGCACTCCAGCCTGGGTGACAGAGTGAGACTCCATTTCAAAAAAAAAAAGTCTCCAAAGAATGAGTTGTGTAATCAAGGGCCACTGAGCGTTTGCTCCAAAGGCCACAGGGGCTGAATAGTAAGCCCAACTATGAGAGCCAGAGAAGACAAGAAGGGCATCCAGAGACTTCTGGCCCCATTGGCCTTTCTCTCTCTCTCTCTTTTAAAAAGAGACAGGGTCTTGCTCTGTTGCCTAGGCTGGAGTATAGTAGTGAGATCACGACTCACTGCAGCCTTGAAATCCTGGGCTTAAGTGATCCTCCCACCTCAGCCTCCCAAGTAGTTGAGACTATAGGCATACATCAGCACACCTGGCTCATTAAAAAAATTTTTTTTCTCTTTTCTTTTTTTCTTTTTTGAGATAGAGTCTCACTCTGTTGCCCAGGCTGGAGTGCAATGGCGCGATCTCGGCTCACTGCAACCTCTGCCTCCTGGGTTCAAGTGATTCTCCTGCCTCAGCCTCCTGAGTAGCTGGGATTACAGGTGCCTACCACCACACCCAGCTAACTTTTATATTTTTAGTAGAGAGGGGGTTTCACCAGGTTGGCCAGGATGGTCTCAAACTCCTGACCTCAGATGATCCACCCTCTTGAGCCTCCCAAAGTGCTGGGATTACAGGTGTGAGCCACCACGCCTGGCCTAAAAGCTATTTTTTTCTTAGAGAGATGAGGGTGTTGCTGTGTTGCCCCAGCTGGTCTTGAACTCATGGCCTCAAGTGGTCTTCCCACCTTGGCCTCCTAAATTGCTGGTATTCCAGGTGTGAGTCAGCACATCCCCCAACCCCAGGGCCCCCACTGGCTTTTCCCTTAAGGAAGACTTTATTTAGGACTATTGTGGTAGGTGTCAAGACTGTCACAACAGGGGAGAGACTACATTCAACTCCAAATACAGCATAGACAGCTGAGGGTTTGCAGCCAGCAAGCCGAAAGAGGGGTGGGAGCACGCCGTCAGCGGGTGGAAGTTACTAAGAGGAGACATCAAGGGTAGGGGGATTCCTGCTAAATCAACGCCACAGGATTCTTGCTAAAACTGGCTAGGCAGGCTGAAGACAGGGTCCAAGGATGAGGCCTAGTCAAAAAGAGGGCTCAGAAGAGCAGGTCTAAAGTTTGCTCAAGGAGTCTTTGTCACATGCCATGTGATCTTAGAACCAGCCCCCTCCACTTTTACAGGTGAGGAAATAGAGGCTCAGAGAAACAATTATTTGCTTGAGGTTTGCTTTAGTGCATCTCACCCCCAGGGGGCTCGGCCCTAAGGTTCTGTCCACAGCCGCCCCCTGCCCACAAGCTATAGGTAAAAGGACCTGGGCCCCAGTCTCTACTTTGCTACTAGACTCATTGCTGTGTGACACTGCTTATATCCAGTCCATCTCTGGGCCTCTCAATGTGACCCAAAGCCAGGAGGGAGTCCTCTGGCTGAGCCAGGGAACACAGGAGAGCTGGGTAGTCCAGGCCTGGGATGGGCAGGGCACTAATTACTGAGAGCTCCTCTGGAATGTTAAGTACTCAGCCCTGGAATGCAGCTCCTGCTGGCTGCAAATCCCCCTGCCATCAAACAGGCCCTGCCATGGTGATAAAGATCAGGGTGGGCAGGCCCGGGGGCCCTGTCTAGGGAAGCCCACCAGGAAACACATTTCTCTGGCCTCTCCCCCATCTCCCTCCATTTAGAGTTCACTCTATCTTAGAGCTTGAGCTTGGCTCAGAGCAAGGCTTGGTGAGTGTACTAGGGGGCTTCTAAAGTGGCCCCCAGTGGTCTCCACCTCCTGGTATTAATGCCTTTGTGGAATGCCCTCTCCTCCAGTGTGGGCTGGGCTTAGTGAGTGGCTCCTGACAAATAGAATACAGCAAAAGTGATGGCACGTTGCCTCTGATATTAGGTTGCAAAAAGACCATGGCTTTCATCTTGGGCACTCTGTTGCTCTCTCTGAGTGAAGCCAGCTGCCATGTCATGAGCTGTCCAGTGAAGAGGTCCACGTGGCAAGGATATGAGAACAGTCTCCAGCCAACAGCCAGCGAGGCCAGCCAGGCCAGAGAGGAACCGAGGCCCACAGGCGTGCAACCCACAAAAACAGAATCTTGCCAACAACCATGAGTAGGCTTAGAAATGATCCATCCCCAGATGAGCCATCAGATGACTGTTGACCCAGTAACAGATTGATTGCAGCCTGAGAGAGACCATGAGGCAGAGGACTCAGCTAGAAACCTATGCCCAGATTCTTGACCCAGTGTCAAATACAGTGAGTTCTAAGTTTCTCTTCTAAGAATCAGTCTGTCAGGATGTTCAGTTTCCTTGTTCTTTGTTCTCCATTTTAAAGTTTATCTTCCTCGTTCTGTCTCCTTGCCGCTAGTTTCAGTAAACAACCTTCCTGTCAGCTCTAATGAGTAGTTCACATCTGTACCCCTGGTCACCTGCTCCATCCTGAGTCACCCCTGGTCACCTGCTCTGACCTGAGTTGCCTTTAGTCACCTGTTCCATAATTGTCTTTCCCACTGAAATTGCTCACCCCACCACTCTGGCTCGTATCCCTGCTCTCTTTAAAATAGCCAATCAGAATTAGCTTAGACTGTGCAGTCCAACCCTAGCCAATAGGGAAACAACAGAGCAGTAGAGGTAGGGGCTACTTACGTCAAGGATAAGAACCGCTTCCCCTCTCTTGCTCAGGTGTGCTCTCACCATTGCTCCAACCACGAGACATACCCTTCTGTAGATGTAAATTGCCTTGCTGAGAAAATTTATGTTCCAGTGCTATTTCTTTTGTGGCACTGAAAATTTATTTCCAACACCAGAAAACTGTGACATCATAAATACCTGTTGTTTTAAGTTGCTAAATTTTGGGGCAATTGTTATGTAATAATGGATAACTGATACAGCACATATCAATCAAGTGCTCACAGTTTGCCTGGCCCCCTTCCCATCACTCTTTCCCCTGCCACCCTTAGGAGGTCAGCCCATTTGATAGCCATGGAAACTGAAGCAGGAATGAAAGCCCAAGGCCAGGCTCTTTAATTTCAGCACCCATGGAAAACTCAGGACATCCTACTTGAGTTTTGTTTTTTGTTTTGTTTTGTTTTGTTTTGTTTTGAGACAGAGTCTCCCTCTGTCATCCAGGCTGAAGTGCAGTGGCGTGATCTCAGCTCTCTGCAATTTCTGTCTCCGGGGTTCAAGCAATTCTCCTGCCTCAGCCTCCTGAGTAGCTGGGATTACAGGCATGTGCCACCACGCCTGGCTAATTTTTGTATTTTTAGTAGAGACAAGGTTTCACCATGTTGGCCAGGCTGGTCTCAAACTTCTGACCTCAGGTGATGTGCCTGCCTCAGCCTCCCAAAATCCTAGGATTATAGGTGTGAGCCATCGCACCTGGCCCTATCTCAGTTTTAACAAGGCATTTTCACTTGTCTGATTTCCTTGAGCTTCATAGTTAGAAATACATTATGACTCCATTGGCCAGTTGAGAAAACTGAAGCCCAGAGGGGAGATGGATTTGTTTAGTCACACAGGGTGCCATGAGCCCTGACCCCAGGGTCTTGAGTTCAGAGTTCAGGTTCTTTACTGCCTCCCCTGCCCAGTCTGACTCACACAGAATCCCATGGAATGGGGCTCAGAAGAAGGCAGACATTGGTGATTCTGAGGTCTACTGCCTGGTTTCCTTGGGGCTCAAAACTATGCATGTGCCTTTAAGAGTGTCCCTTTGCCATCTAAGGCCTGTGTTGGAGGGTCTAAGACCTGGAGCCTGGACCCAGCCCCTACAGAAGCCTACTGGTGTTGGACTCAAGAGAGGGAGCTCATGGCTCCTGCTGTGTAGGGTCAGCCTCGATGCATCCTCAGGGCCCAGCCTCACTGTTCTTAGACATCCCACATGAGGGAGCCATAATCCCCAACTGAACAAGACGGACAGAAGCTCTCCCCTGTATGGTGGGCCAGGACAGATGTGGTGCCCATAGTCTCTGTCTCCACTTGGGACCTGGGTCTGACAGATTTTTGGAGCTTGGACCCAAGCAGAAAGTGGCAACGTAAACAGCCTCCTGGAGCACTCACCAGACACAAAGGCAAACAGATCCAGGTCCGTGCCAAGACTCCCCCATCCTCCTCAGACTACAGAGAGCCTGGGTAAAGGCAGGATAGCACGGCTCGGGCTGGGCCTCTGCCTAGACCAGGACACTCAAGGGAGTCTGACAGCACCCTAATTTCTACAGTCCTGCCACCAGAATGCTGCAGAGTGAGAGAATCTCCCTCTAAAGAAGGAGGGCACATTCCCTGCTTCAAGGCCAAGGCCCTACTCCCAACAGGCAGGTGAAGAGATCTTGGACTGTCTGAACTGAGAAAGATCTTAGGGACCATAGCCCACCCCTCAATCTCAATCAGGACCAAATTTCACCTAAGGACTGGGGCTGGGGGAGAGGGCCAGATTTTCCCAACATCACAGAGCCTGAGAGTGCCAAGTCCAGTATGAGAATGAGGGTTTCTGACTCAGCCCAGTGCCGAGGGCTCTAGGCCAGTGGTCCTCAAACTTCGGCTTGCACAAGAATCATCTGAAGGGCTTGTGAAAACCCAGAGAGCTAGGCCCTATGCCTGGAGCTTCTGACTCTGTGGGTCTGAGTGGGGCCTGAGAAGCTGCATTTCTGACAAGGTCCAGGTGGTGCTGATGCTGCCCATCCAGGACGCTCTGTAAGAACCAGTGCTCTAGGCATGCTGTTTGCCAGATCACTCTCCTGATGCTTCCCTAACGCAGCGGTCCCCATCCTTCTTGGCACTAGGAACTGGTTCTGTGGAAGACAATTTTTCCACATACCAGGATGGGGAGAGGAATATAGTTTTGAGATGACACTGTTCCACCTCAGGTCATCAGGTATTAGTTAGATTCTCATAAAAAGCAGGAAACCTAAATCCCTTGCACGTGCAGTTCACAGCAGGGTTCACACTCCTATGAGAACCTAATGTGTGAGCCGGGCATCGTGGCTCACGCCTGTAATCCCAGCACTTTGGGAGGCTGAGGCTGGTGTACCATCTGAGATCAGGAGTTCGAGACCAGTCTGGCCAACATGGCAAAATCCTGCCTCTACTAAAAATACAAAAATTAGCCAGACACAGTGACACGTGCCTGTAATCCCAGCTACTCAGGAGGCTGAGGCAGGAGAATCGCTTGAACCCTCGAGGCAGAGGTTGCAGTGGGCCAAGATTGTGCCACTGCACTCCAGCCTGGGCAACAGACTTCATCTCCCCGCCCCCAAAAAGAATCTAATGTGGCAGCTGACCCGACTGGAGGCAGCGCTTGGGCGGTAATGCTTGCTGCCCCGCGGCTCACCTCCTCCCGTGCAGCCCAGTTCCTAACAGGCCATGGACCAGTATCAGCTCACAGCCCGGAGGTTGGGGACCCCTGCCCTGAAACACAGACCAAGGGCAATTTGCAGAGTCCCTGAGTGCCTGTCTAGGTACCAGCTCCTTTGAGGGAGTGGGGTGTGTCAAAGAATCATGAAAGGCAGCACCCTGTCTTGGTCAACTTTGCAGCTATTGACCAAGCAGCTCCCCTATTAGCTGACCCAAAAAACCCACAGATATATACAAAACACCCCGGTTTTAGAAGAAAACATATTTAGAAAAATTAATGTTTTTATTATAACCATACTGAAAGTATTTTGTTGTTGTTGTTCAGATAAATCAAGCATTATATGTGGGCATATTTTTATTAAGAAAACTACCAGTAGGATGTCAGTGGGAAGTAAAGGATGATCTCTGCTGTGACGTTTTCTGTTTCCACGCTTTGCCACTAGGGGCTGGTTTCATCCTTCACTCTACTGTCAGCTCTCTGCATCCGTGAGTTGAAAATATTTGGAAAAAAAAAAAAAGGATGGTTATGTCTGTACTAAACGTGTAAAAAGGATTTTCTTGTCATTATTCCATTAATAATACAGTATAACAACTGTATACATAGCATTCACATTGTATTAGGTATGATCAGGAATCTAGAGATAATTTAAAGTCTGTGGGAGGAATGTGTAGGTTATATGCAAATAACATGCTATTTTATTTTGATTTTTTCATTTTTTTGAGACGGAGTCTCATTCTGTCACTCAGGCTGGAGTGCAACAGCGTGATCTTGGCTTACTGCAACCTCCGCCTCCTGGGTTCAAGCGATCCTCCTGCCTCAGCCTCCCGAGTAGCTGGGACTACGGACGTGCCACCACTCCAGGCTAATTGTTCGTATTCTTAGTAGAGATGGGATTTCATCATGTTAGCCAGGATGGTCTCAATCTCCTGACCTCGTGATCCACCCACCTTGGCCTCCCAAAGTGCTGGGATTACAAGTGTGAGCCACTGCGCCTGGCCTAAATAATATGCTATTTTACATAAGGACTTGATCATCTGTGGATTTTGGTATGCATGGGGGCCCGGGATGCATCCAATCCCCCACGGATACAGAGGGACAACTGTATTTTACCTTTTTTGGCACTAAGGCTTCTATTCTTAAAGTGATGCTTCAGATACTGGGTAAGTGGTGGCTCTATTGATGTAGTTATAGATTCATATATGTATGTGGCCTTGGACACAAATACAGTTGCAGATACAGAGACAAATGAGGATCTAGACAGAGACACATGTACAGATGCAGATAGAGATATAGTGTGTGTGTGTGTGTGTGTGTGTGTGTGCCTGTTCTGGAAAAATGTAAAAGTGTGTGTAACATGCTGGCCGGTAGGCCTGTATGGTATATTCCTCCGCTAGGACTTCATGTTGCTTATTGTGAGGGATACAGCTTTGTCCTTCTTCCCACCAGGAACTTACATCCTCCTGCGTAGACACTAAGAAGAGGCTCCACAACCCAAGGCCCATAGGGATCATCGCTAAAGGGCCCAGGCTAGAAAGAGATGGGTTTAAGGACATCAGAGCTGGCTTCTTGGAGGAACATAGCCATATGAAATGACTCAAAATTAAGTTCGTGGAGCACAGCTGTGATCACATGACTCCCCACCTCCCCACTGCCCATAGGAATCAAAAAGCCTGCAGCCTGGCAGACTTGGATAAGGCTCCTCCTCACTCGGCTGGGCCCTCCCTCTTCATCCCTCAAACTGTGGGGTGGTCCAGCCATGCCCGACTTCTGTGCACCCAGGCTTTTCTCATCACTCTGCCCTCAGCCCAGATGACCTTTCTCCACCTTCTCTGTTACCAAAGTCCTACACTTCCTCCAGGGAGCCTCATTCCTTCTTCAAGTTCTCAGAGCCCAGGACTTTCCATGTGGCCTTGTCTAATGCATGATTACTGTGGCACAAGCTGCTGGTTGTCTGCTGATCCCCACCCTTCCCTTGTTCAATGGCAGGGGTCAGCAAGTTGTAACTCATAGGCCAGATCTGGTCTGCGGCCTATTTTTGTGCTGCCTGAAAGCACAAAAGTATTTCTTTTTTACTTTTTTGTTTGTTTGTTTGTTTTTTGTTTTGAGACAGAGTTTCCTTCTGTCACTTGGGCTGAGTGCAATTGCATAGTCTCGGCTCACTGTAGCCTCGAACTCCCGGGTTCGAGCAATCCTCCTGCCTTAGCCTCCAGAGTAGCTGGGACTACAGGTGCAAGCCACCATGCTGGGCTTTTTTTTTTTTTAATTTAATTTAATTTTTTTTGTAGAGACAGGGTCTTCCTAGGCTGGTCTCAAACTTTTAGACTCAAGCGAGCTGCCCATCAGCCTCCTGAGCCACTATGCCTGGCCACTTTTTTTTTTTTCACATTTTTAAGAGATTGAAAATAAAATGTTTTGTGAGTCATAGAAACTATATCATATTCAGATTTCATTGTCCATAAATACAATTTTATTGCAAGGGCAGACAGGCTTATTCATTTAGGTATCTATAACTGCTTTCACACTTTTGTATAGGGTAGGCAACGCCACAGAATGTATGGCTCGCAAAGCCTCAAATATTTACTGTCTGGCCCTTTACAGAAAATGTTCTCCAAGCCCTGTTCTACAGTGTTAAAAGTTTGTTTGTTTCTGTTGGGCACTTGGGTTGCCTCATTAAAGACTATCTTGCCTGGCCAGGTGGTGGCTCACGCCTGTAATCCCAGCACTTTGGGAGGCCGAGGCAGGTGGATCAAGAGATCCAAGTCAAGAGATCGAGACTATCCTGGCCAACATGGTGAAACCCTGTCTCTACTAAAAATATAAAAATCAGCCAGGCATGGTGGTGCGTACCTGTAATCCCAGCTGCTTGGGAGGCTGAGGCAGGAGAATTGCTTGAACCTGGGAGGCGGAGATGCAGTGAGCCAAGATGGCGCCACTGCACTCCAGCCTGGTGACAGAGCGAGACTCTGTCTCAAAAAAAAAAGACTACATTGCCCAACTGCCCTTGCACCTAAGTGTGACATGTGACTAAGTTGTGCTGGAGGGTTGTGAGTAGAAGTGACGTAACCTAAGGGAGAGGACGTGTCCCCCCATCCCTTTCCTCTGCCCCAAATGCAGATATGGATGGGAGCCCACAGTGGATATCCCAAGATGGCAGAGCAGCAAGATGGAAGGAGCCTGGGTTCCCGGGCAACCCTCGGAGTAGGATCGCCATCCCAGTCTTGGACAACCTACCCCTGGGGCCATACCAGAGAGCAGTCAACTTCACTCTGACATGACCCTGACCAAGGCACTTCACGTTACTCTCCCCCAGCAGAAAACAGGCTCCTTGAGGGTAAGGGCAGAGCCTGCCTCTTTCACCAGAGCTCCCGCAACACTGCCCAGCACACTGCCGATCTGGGTCTGCCCCTTAGGGGCAAGCAACCTGTGGCAGAATGACCTCCCTGGCCCGTTTTCTCTTCTGTGAAATGAGACTTAGCACCATGCTCACAAGATTATTGTCAAGTTTACTGAAATGTGTGTAAAACACCAGTCCTGTGCCAGCATGTAATAGGAACCAAATAAATCATGACTATTGTCAGCTATTAAGTTTCCCGAAATCTGATCCTGTCCCCCACCTCCCTGCTGTAAACCACGGCTCCTTGGTTCCCTTGTCTGAATTCCCTACCATGACCCACAAGACCTTTTGTACCCCAAAGCTACCCACCTCCCCAGTCTCACGGCTCATCCTCCGAATGACTCAGGCCCTTGACCTCGCATCCCGTCCCATCGGAGTGGCAGGGGGGTTGCCTTAAGGTCGAAGTGAAGGGGAGAAATGTACTAAGTCCAGATGACCCCTAGAAAATGTCTTCAGTCACTCATAGGTACAGTACTCAGACTTAGTACCTCTCAGTAAGTCCAAACCAGTCTTCCTTTAATGTAGGAAAATGTGGCTATATCTTCAGCTGAGCACTAAAGTAGCTGGCTTGCGTTAAGAGGCCCCATGGGATCAAAAATACGCGTCTTTAATCGGTGGAGCCACCTGAGGATTGAAAGTTCCTGCGATGCTTCTCTGCCGAGCTTTCAGTCCTCGGCGTGCGTTCTGTCTTCTCGCCTCCAAGCCTTTTCACCTGCTGCTCTTTCCACCTGGAGTGCCCAACCTGCTTCTCCCCTCAACAAGGCCCATTCCTCTTTCAGGCCTCTGAGCAGGTGCCACTTCCTCCAGGAAGCCTTCCCTAACTACCTGGCTCCCATCCACATACCCTGAAACGCCTCTGCCTGTGCAGTGGCCTCCCACTGTGTGGTCACCGCCTGGCTGCCACTCCGCCTTTTTTAACTTTTTTGCCAGGTCCTTCCTTCTGTTTTGCTCACTGCTGAATTCCCAGCGCCTCGCATCGAATTTGGTGCACAAGAGGTGCCCAGCAAACGCCTGTGGATGAGTGAACGGTGGACACGGTCAGCGCTGCCTCTGCTTGCACCCGCGGGCAGGCCTGGGAGGGCAGGAAGGACAGCGCTGTGGGCCCTCCCCTCCCCGCCGTCCTCCCAAACCCCTTCCCTGCCCAACAGGGCGCCACTGGCCTGTCCCACACCCTCTCTGCCGCCTGCCCAGTGACCTAATTATTGTTTTTTCTTCCAGCCCCGCGGAGGGGAAAACAGAAATTCCTGGTGGATGACACAGCCCGGCGGCCGCCTGCGAGCCGAGCACGGGACCGGCTGGGCCGGCTTCGCCCGCCCTGAACCCGCTGCCCGCCCCCCGCCCCGCCGAGGGCCGCGGAACCCGTCATCAGCTAAGTACAGAGCGGGCGGCGGGCGGGGCGGCGGCCGGGGAAATTGCCGGTTCCCGTGCCCCGCGGGGCCTCCGGGCGCCCCGAGTCTGGGGGCAGGGCGGGCGGGCCGGGGTCCGGGGGAGCCCGGGGGGTCGCGGGCGGCTGGGGCCCGGGTGCACCCGTCCTGAGCTCGGGGACGGCCCCCGCTGGGGAAAGAGCCGCTGGCAGCGCGGGGGCCGCGCTCGGGGCAGGGGGCGGCGGCGGCGCCGGCGCGGGCGGGGAGGGAGGGCGCGGCCCCGGGCGCGGGGCCAGGTCGGGCGGCCCGGGGCTCCGCGGGGGACGCGCGGCGAGGGCGCGGGGCCCTCGGCATCCCTCTCCCGCGGCGGGGCCCTGCCCCGGCTCTTAGAAAGAGCACTGGGCTCGGAGCCAGAGCGCCGTGGGGCCAGCGCCCTGGCCCTTAGTGGATTGCTTCATCTGCCACTCACAGCCTGCGCCCTGGAAGCTGCAGAGAGCGCCTCGGCTCCCGGTGCAAGCGCTGGGCTCGCGACTGACAGCGGCGACAGGCTTGGAATGAGACGTCCAAGGGTTCAAGGGTCAACCCTCTCCTCCAGGCCTAGCAGATCAGAGATGCTCCTTTTTCTTAACCTTATTAAGGAAAAAGGCAGTCACTGATGCCTTCTGCCAGCAAATGTTGATTGAGCACCTACTATGCGCTAGACACTGTTAGGCCTTGAGGATGGGGTGGTGAATGAGACAGGCAAAACCTCATGTTGTTTTGGTGGAGGCAAACAACAAACACTTGAATACACAGCTCAGACAAGCTCGTGCTGCAGAGGCTGATGGGCGTCGGGGAGACCCATTGCCTAGGCCAAGGGGAAAAGGCACTGTGGGAGATGGAGGAGTTGCTCTATTTGAGACTCAGTAGCCCCAGAGGAAGGGCTTCCTGGGACAGTAACCCTGAAGCTGAGACCTGAGTAAAGTGTGGGATTCAGCAAGGCAATTTTCTAAGGGGAAGGTTTTTTTGTTTTTAATTGTACTTTAGGTTCTGGGATACATGTGCAGATCGTGCAGGATTGTTGCACAGGTATACACATGGTAATGTGGTTTGCTGCCTCCATCCCCCCGTCACCTACATCTGGCATTTCTCCCCATGTTATCCCTCCCCAACCTCCCCACCCCCTACTGTCCCTCCCTTAGCCGCCCCCCCAACTGACCCCAGTGTGTGATGCTCCCCTCTAATGGAACGCTTTTTAGATAAAGCACACAGCAGGTACAAAGGCCACAGCCCTCTCCCCTGCCCTTGCTGGTAGAATCATCTCTCAGGCTCCTGGGCCCCCAAAACACAAGAGCACACCCCTTCCTCTGACAAGGAAGGAAGCATGAGGCCCAGATCTGGAGTCAGACAGACCTGGCTTTACATTCTGGCCCTGCTACCCACTAGCTGTGTGGCCTTGCACAAGTCACTTATCCTCTGTGAGCGGTAGTTCCTGCATCTGTCAAATGGGGAGAATAATGCTCTGTTCTTTACAGGTTTGTGTGAGGATTCAATGAAGTAACACCAAAATGTTGCAAGTCCAGACTTGGGCAACCTTATGTGCTCAGATGAATGATCTCTGGGATCCCGAAGAAGAACTCAGCTTCTGCATCTGAAAACTAGGTCTCTCTGTGACTTGGAGTGAAAAGCGAATTTATCTTTTCCCATCTTAGTGGCAACTAGGGGACCTGTGGTAGAACTCTGAGCAGCTTGGACAAACTGGGAGAGGGATCCCAGCTGCAGTCTGCTGTTGGACACCCTTTGGAACTCAGAGCCCTGTTTACAGGAGAGAGGAGTGGCTGAACGGACAGCTCCCCATCCCACCAGCCACACTGAGTCTTAGCCAGGCATTTGGTGGGGTTCAGAGAGGAGGCCTCCAGCAAGCCCGGGTCAGGGTCACACTGTCACACTGGTGAGGTTTATACTTCACATTCTCACCCTCTTCCCCAGGCTTCCCCTCTCTGCCTTCTTTGCTGAACTTGCCCTTTCTTGAGAAAGGATGGGAGGTCAGTCACTTTACAGTGACTAAGAGAGGACTTCAATCTTTGGAGATCCTCCCTCATTTGACATATGAGGAATCTGAAGCGCAGAGATAGCAGGACTTTGCCAGAGCCTACACAGCAGTCCTGAGGTGTGAGAATTCATGCCAGAGACCCTTGATCTTAGGCTGTTTCTCTGTGATACTTCATGGCCTAGTTCTACCCATTTTACAGATGAAACAAACTGGGGCCCAGAACTGTAACATAAGCCAAAGGCTTCCCAGGCCCACATTAGCAATAAGGAATGAGGAATGTATTTTAGGCAGGGGTGGGGAAAGTGGGATCCTTCGGGGACCCCTCCAATTATTCCTAAACCCACCTGTTTTGAAGATGATCTCTGCCTCCCCACCATCCCAGGGAAAGACATCTGGAGAGATCCGTAGCTATCAGCTCCCCCTTGTCACCCAGGAATCCTAAATTTCCCCCATCCTGATTGGTCAGCCCAGTTGGGGCCCAGATCCTCATTGGTGCCCTTGTCTGTAGGTTCCCGTGAGAGCTGGCTGTGATGGCTGAGCACCTGGGGCCACCAAGGGTAGGCTGGGCACTGCCTCACTCTGCCCTGGGGCTTTAGACCAATGTCCAGGTGAGAGCTTTGTCTCAAGACTTGGACGTCAACAGGAGGCCTGGCACCAAAAGCCTCTCCTGACTTGCAATGTTTGCTGCCAGCTGCTCTGAGGGGTTGTGTTGCATTTGTTCATGAGGTCATTCATTCATTCTTTCTGTCCTTCAGTATCTCTAGAGAATCTGCAAGGTGCCAGGCACTGCCCACACATTGAGAGTGGAGCAGCAAACAAGATGGTGAGGCTCCGCCCTCTGGAGCTCACTTTCCAGGGTAGGAAGATAGATAGGCAATAAATCCATATACACAAGACAGAAGGTCAGACGGAGGTAACGAGGTGGGGCGGTGCACGATGGGGGTGCTCTTTTAGACGAGGGAATTGAGCAACGGCCATGAAAAAGTGTGGGTTCGGGGGTGCCTTGCGGATGTCTGGGGCAGAAATTCAGAAAGAGGGACCTGCAGGTGTCAAAGCCGTGAGGCAGAAACATGCTTGGTGTTTGGGGGATAGCAAGGAAGGTAGTGTGGCTGGAGTGAGGGGGACAGGTGAGGGCAGGGATGAGACTGCAGAAGGGAGGGCTGCACAGTGTGGGGTGGGGGGGCGGGAGACCCTCAAGGCACGGGTTTCCCCACTTGTTCCACGTTGGCCTCTGTCCAGCCTCTGCCTCGGTGGCGCTGTGCCATCTCAGGCAGCGTGGACATCCCCCAGGAGCTCGTCACGGAGCAGGCTGTCTGAGGGGCTTCTCTGCCTCCCCTGCATCCTCACATCCCTTCCACCTGTCCTAAAAGGTAGGATGAAAGGATGGGAGAGGAAGCTGGCCTCCGCTAAGAAGACGCTGGACTCAGAAATCTCTGAATTCCAGATGAGGCTTTACTTCTGAGTAACTGCATGAACTTGGATGAGTTATTTTTTTTAGAGGGAGTTTCACTCTTGTTGCCCAGACTGGAGTGCAATGGTGACATCTCGGCTCACCACAACCTCTGCCTCCAGGGTTCAAGCAATTCTCCTGCCTCAGCCTCCCAAGTAGCTGGGATTACAAGCATGTGCCACCACACCTGGCTAATTTTGTATTTTTAGTAGAGATCCATGTTGGTCAGGCTGGTCTCAAACTCTCGACCTCAGGTGATCCACCCACCTTGGCCTCCCAAAGTGCTGGGATTACAGGCGCGAGCCACTGTGCCCAGCCTGGATGAGCTACTTAAATGCTCTGTATCCCATATCTGTAAAATGGGGCTAAATATACTGACTGCACACATAGCTATGAAAGCTAAGGGTACACAACCCCCTTTCCAGCAGGCACACTCCTAGCTACCGACCCAAGAAAAATGAGTGTACGTGTCCAGCAGGCACGGACAAGGTATTTGTGGGGGTTGTCACAATGGCCCCAAATGAGTCAACCTGAGGCTCATCACCAGAAGAATGGCCGAAGTGGTGTGGGATAGTTGTACAGTGGACTATTTCACAGCAACAGCATAAATAAACTGATAGATGCAGCAACGTGGAAGAATCTGACATTTTGTTGAGTGAAAGAAGCCAGATGCACAAGAATAGGAGCCGTGTGATTCCATTAAGCTGAATTCAACAACAGGTGAGGCTACTCTGTGGTGAGAGAGGTCAGAATAGTGGTTGCCCTTGGGGGGTGCTGACTGGGAGGGGGACTGAGGGAAACTTCTGGCATGTTGGAAGTGGTTTATTTATTTATTTTACTATTATTATTTTTTTGAGAAGGAGTTTCGCTCTTGTTGCCCAGGCTGGAGTGCAGTGGTGCGATCTCGGCTCACTGCAACCTCTGCCTTGATTCTCCTGTCTCAGCCTCCTGAGTAACTGGGATTACAGGCATGCACCCACCATGCCCGACTAATTTTGTATTTTTAGTAGAGATGAGATTTATCCATGTTGGTCAGACTGGTCCTGAACTCCCGACCTCAGGTGATCCTCCCGCCTCGGCTTCCCAAAGTGCTGGGGAAAGTGATTTATATCTTGATCTGGTTGGTGTCACATGGGTTTATACCTATGTGAAAATTCATTAAGCTTGAGCTCATCAAACAATTTGAGATTCTTGCAAGTTGTACCATATGTATATTTCAATAAAAAGGGGATTCGAAATGCCTAGTGAGCTGGTGAAGGTGAAATGGGATTGAGAATGTAGCTATGCCTGCCTCAGAATAGGGCTTTGTGAATATTCCTGCCTCCCTAGCGCCACTCTGAGGGACAAGGGGGGCCCTCCAGCCGCCAGACTTTGTCTAGCCTGTTTTGGCATCAGCTGCCATCACCTGCTCTGACCACCGTGACAGAGCATCAGCCAGGGTCAGATGATACTGTGCTGTGCTGTTGGGTGTTGTTTTGTTTTTGTATTTTTTTGTTTTTGCTTTATTGTTTCTGTTACTTTGCTTTGTAATGAGAAAATTATTGTGCTTATCATCATGTATTTTATTTATTTATTTTTAAAGCAAGGGTCTCGCTTTGTCGCCCAGGCTGGAGTGCAGTGGCACGATCTCAGCTCACTGCAACCTCCGCCTCCAGGTTCAAGCAGTTCCAGTTCTCCTGCCTCAGCCTCCCAAGTAGCTGGGATTACAGGCATGCGCCACCATGCCCAGCTAATTTTTTTTTTTTTTTTTTTTTTTTTGGTATTTTAAATAGAGACGGGGTTTCACCATGTTGGCCAGCCTGGTCTCAAACTCCTGACCTCACGTGATCCACCTGCCTCGGCCTCCCAAAATGCTGGGATTACAGGCGTGAACCACCGCGACTGGCCGCTTATCATCATTTAATGAGGCAACTTGCTGGTGTTCAGGTCCTCAGGCCTGGTGTGTGCAGCAGAGACCCTGGAGTTGGGGAGCCATCCCCTCCCTTTGCAGAGGGACAGTGTTCCCCTGAGATGAGCTTGGGAGCCTTGGGTTCACCTGGCAATGGAGTGGCAATCCCCCAGCCTCCCTTGGCTCACATCCCCAGCGCCCCCAGGATCAACTGGCTGCAGACAGCTGCACCACTTCTGCCTTTCCACCCTGTCCCAGAGTCACTGCCTCAGGCCCAGAGTGGGAAGGCCACACAGGAAGTCCGCAGCAGGGCTAGGCCAGGCCAGGGGAGGCGGGGAGAGTGAGAGGCCAAAGGCCTGGGCTACCTAGGGCACCAGCCAAGCTTCCCCCTTGAATTCAGGCGGGGAGACCCTTCCTGAGCAAAGGCCAGGGGTCTGTGTCCTCTCCCTGCGCTGAAGAAGGGACACAGTTATAAGATTAATGAGAGAAGTACTTTTATCATCAGCTCAGCATGGGGGTGGGCTTCCATCATACCCCTGTCTGCCAGGTACCATGTGGGGTAAACCCCACTGCCTAAGTCCCTCCTATCTCAGGGTTACAGCCTGGTGTCTCCCACTTCTTTTGGCCACATCTTCTCTCCCTTACCATGAAAATACCCCAGATCAGTGAGGTAGGGGTGGCTCGAGGGAAAGATTCCAGAGGTCCAGAGGCGAATGTGAGCCCCCCCTAGGACCGAGCATGGGAACTGATCTTCCCTCCCTTCTCACCAGCCTTCAGCTGTCAGTTTCAGTGTCACCTCCTCAGGAAGACCTCCCCTGGCTGGCCTCCCGTCTGCCACCTGCCTGGCCCAGCCTGTGGCCCGGCCTGTTCCTTCTTCGCCGCCTTGATCACTCCTTGTGGTCTTCTAGTCATTGGCTTGATTCTTGCGCTACAGTCCGCTCCCCTGCATGAAACTGGAAGCTCCTTGAAGGCAGGAGTTGTGTCTATTTTATTCCCTGCTGGGTGTCCAATGGCTGTGTGAGGGATGAAGGCACGCATGCTGAAGAACTGCTCTGAAAGGGATGCAGACACCCGGGGGAGCCAGTGCCAGGGAAGGGTAGTTCTGGGGTGCGTGGTGTTTGGTGCTGAGCCTGTGTGGTTGTGGAGGTTTCAGGGAAAGCTGGCTGGGAAGGGGTTTACAGGAGAAGGCGGGAGGCCCTGCAGGAGTGAAGCCTGGGCACCTGGAGATGCCAGGCCCTCCCTCTATGAGCTGAAGGTCCCTGATCCTGGTGAGAGGCCCAGCTGAAACCTTTGGCCAGGGGCCCCATATAGGGGAAGGCAGTTCCTGGGTCCACAGGTACAGGAAGCCTGGGTGCCTCCTCTCTGCTGTCCATAGAACTCCCAGCCTAGCCCGGAGAGGCACTCCTCCTCCCTGGGGAGGGGAGGCAGCCTGGGCCTTTTCCATCAGTCACACTGGCCTTCCCATTAGGACTCTCGCTTGGAGCTTCTATTTCTAGGAGGCCCCCATGAGCCTCCAGCCCTCAGAGAGGGTCACACAGCAGGGAGAGGCAGAGCTAAGCTGAGCTCCAGGCTAGGACCTCCAGCTCCACCCTCCACCACGTACAAGGTCCTTATTCAGGCTGGATACCATGGGGTGGCCCCAGCAGTAGGTCCCATGTTCTTACCATGGTTCAGCCAGGAGCCCAGCATTCCCACGCTGCCCCAGGAAGTGGGACTGCTGCTGTCAGGGGCATCTTCCCTGGCAGTGCCCACAGCCTCATGCCTGAGCCTGTGGGCACTGCCCTCTGCAAGGGTCTCTCTGACACCCCCATGAGACTGCATCTTCCCCAGGACAGGGCTTCTGCCTCCTCCATCAGACTGGACACTCCTTATTCACAGGCCCCTCATGCTTCAACTCTCCAGCCCTGTGGCACTGAGTCTCCAGGATCCCCCAACTCCCTCAAGGCTGGCAAGATACCCCCTCATGCACCTCCCACTCCAGGCCAGGCCTCTCTGCAGGCTGGGGGTAGAGGGCTGACTTGGGTCAGACCTCTGCGCGGGCGGCAGATCTTCCAGCCCCCTCTCCCTGGAAGGTCCTTGTGGTCATGGACCACTTTTTTTTTTTTGGAGATGGAGTCTTGCTTTGTCACCCAGGCTGGAGTGCAGTGGCACAATCTCGGCTCACTGTAACCTCTACTTTCCTGGTTCAAGCAATTCTCCTGCCTCAGCCTCCTGAGTAGCTGGGACTACAGGTGCCTGCCACCACACCAGGCTAATTTTTTTTGTATTTTTAATAGAGACAGAATTTTACCATGTTGCCCAGGCTGGTCTCGAACTCCTGAGCTCAGGCAACCCACCCACCTCGGCCTCCCAAAGTGCTGGGATTACAGGGGCAAGCCACCGCGCCCGGCAGACCACGTCTTACTTATTCTCGCATCCCCTGTGCCTATTGCGAAGACTGGCATAGAGTAGGCTCTGGTGACATGAACAAGGAGGATGTATAGAAAGTGACTTGGGATGTCCTCTGAGGAGGTTGAGAAAGAAGTTACAGGCCTCCCGATCTCCATCCCTGACAGCTCCCCTGGAGCCACAGTCTGGAATTCCATGGAGGGAGATGTGTCTTTCACATTCTCTTCCTGGGAATAATTCAGAGGGTTCATTTACTGCACTCGGGCCCGGAGGCATTAGGGACTTTAACTGGGTGCTAGGAGATCTGGGCAAGGAGGGGTCTGCCAGCCTGTTCCTCAGCCTCCAGTGGGGAGCGTCGGGGTGCGGGGGGCAGCCCCCAGGGCGGGATTGAGCTCCAGACAGGCTCAGGCTGCAGGAGCCCTTGGGGCCTGTGGGAATAGCGGGGCCTCTGAGAACGGCTTTATCAGGCCCTGTCGCCAGCGTTATCTGTGGCTTCTCAGCAAAGAAGGAGCCTCAGTCACTCAGATCACTCCAGGCTGGGGACAAAGTCGCCAAGTCAGCTGGGGTCCCGTGGTTCCACTGCCAGACCCGTGGGCTCAGTAGGTAGCCTGCAGCCCAAGCTGGGTGTTCAAGGGGGTGGCTGGCCCAGCCTGGCGACGGCCTGTCTGCTGGGACTCCCCCACCAAGAGCCCGCCGCCACCAGGACCACCTCCCTTGAGCCTGTCTTCAGAAGGGGGATGGGGCATGGGGTCACTCTGGTCCTTCCAGGGCCCTGCTGAAATGTCAGCCACAAAGGACGGGACACAGAGGGGCCTGTCCAGGAACAAGGGCCAAGTGTCGGTGTGGGATGAGGGCTGGGGCAGGGCTGGTCAAATGTTTACTTGGAATGATTTGAATGGGCACCCTCAGGCCACGGGGGCAGCTGGCGCCTGGCACGGAGCCCCTCTACCCACTCCCAGTGGGGCACTGCGAGGATTTGGGCCCACCCCAGATGGGGCCTGAATGAGAAAGCACCCAGAGAGGGCAGCCAGCCAAGGCCAGGCCATGGTCCTCCTCTGCCAGTCCCTGCCCTCTGTTGGGGAGAAGCAGGAGCTGGGAGGGCCAACTTCTCTCATTCAGGAAGCACCTGCTCCTCTGGTCTCCTGCAGGGCTGCCAGGCATGGTTGGGCAGGTCACACACTGCAAAAGGGCACCTCGTGGCTGAAACAAGTGGATCTGAAATTCATGCAATGCGGTAAGGGGCCGATTCAGCTCACAGATTGCTTTTTGGCAATTTTCTGCTAGGGAAGGCGCAATTGTACACCAGGCACTGTGGATGACAACATGATTCTTTTGGCAGAAGCTCACAGGGTATTCGGGGGAGGGTTGCCGGACATAATACAGGATGCCCAGTTGGATTCGGGCTTCAGATAATCAACAAATATACATATATACAATATGAGCTATTATAAACATTATATACATGTAATGCTTTTAGTCTAGGTCCCATGCATTATTGCAATGTCTGAAGTGTCATGAGGGACACTTGGGACCATGCGGGAGGCTGAGCAGCCGGGCAGGGTGGCTGCAGAGGAGCCCGAGAGGCCAAAGGGACAAGATGGAGTGTGGCCCTCAAGTGCCAGGAGTGAGCGGGGCGCGCGCTGTGGCAGGCTCCCTCTGGCGGCCGTGTGGAGAACAGGCTGCAGGGCGCCGCGGAAGAGGCCACCCGTGGGGAACCCAGGGCACTGGGCCCCGGGCAGCCAGCGTGGAGCTGGAGAGAAACGGCTGACTCTGGACGTCCGCACTTTTGATTATGGAGAACGGTAAATGTATACAAAAGTAGGGAGACAAGGCACGCCCATGTCCTTATGACCCGCTCAACCATCATCAGCTCAGGGCCAATTATGTTTCACATAAACCTCTCACCCCTCCCAGCAACTGGATTATTTTGAAGCAAATCCCAGACTTCACATTATTTCATCCATAAAAATGTCAGTATATATCACTAAAAGATAAGGCCTGGATGTATTTGGAAGCTGGAGCCACCAGGAATTTGCCCGGAGCCCTCAAGCCGCTATTAAGAGGGAGGGGCCCCACCCCAGGAAACGCCTCCACTGCGCAGTTTGCCCCGGCTCTTCTGACCATCTCTCCTAAAGCTTTCTAGTTTTTTCTCCCCTGGGACAAGTCTTCCTAGGCCTGAGCCTCTTCTCTCCCCACTCCTGACTATGCACCCTGCTTAGGGACGCCCCCTGGGCTGTCGTATTGGACTCTCCAGAGCCTTCTCTCCAGAGCTCGGAGCGCCCACAGCCCTCCCCTCTCCGCGGTCCCTTAATAACAGGATTATCTAATGTCTAGGCCTTCAAAGACGACCCCTCTTGGGAACTCAGGACATGCAGGCACCCCAGTGAATGAGAGGAGAGCTGGCAGGACGTCACAGAACGAGGGACAGGGAAACAGATTCCAACATGAAGATACTACTAAGTGCAGAGGAGGCTCTTTGCTCTCCAGAAGGCCACCTCCTCCAGGAAGCCATCTGACTTTGCCTCCCGGGGAGACTTTGAGTAGGTCACCTCCCCTCTCCTGGCCTGAGATAGGAACCAGTTTCTCTCGCAGAGCTTCTCCCTTCTCTCCCTCCTCTCAGATTCTGCACCTGCACAGTCCCTGGGATGGGAGGAGCTGAGGGGCAAACTGGACCCGGGGAGAGGCTGCCAGCCTCTAACTAACTTCGGACAGGCATAGTAACCCTGCTTTACAGGAGAGGAAGGTGAGGCGGGAGAGGTAAATGACTTGAAGGGTCCGCCGGTGTGCAGGATGTACAACTAGGATTTGAGGGCAAGGCCAAACCCTCAGCCCTGGTGCTCAGGTGCCAGCCAGCTTTCAAGGGTCCACACCTGCTGGGCGTGGTGGCTCACGCCTGTAATCCCAGCACTTTAGGAAGCCGAGGCGGGCGGATCACGAGGTCAGGAATTGAGACCATCCTGGCCAACATGCTGAAACCCCGTCTCTACTAAAATACGAAAAAAAAAAAAAAAAAAAAAAAAAAAATTAGCCGGGCGTGGGGCATGGTGGCCGCTGCCTGTAGTCCGAGCTACTAGGGAGGCTGAGGCAGGGGAATCGCTTGAACCAGGGAGGCAGAGGTTGCAGTGAACCGAGATCACACCACTGCACTCCAGCCTGGAGACAAAGCAAGACTCCTTCTAAAAAAAAAAAAAAAAAAGGGATGGGGCTCACACTTCAGCGGTCCAGATCCCAGCCACCCCACTACCTCCCGCAGCAGCTCCAGGAAGCCAGCCCGCCTCCCTCACTGCCTTTCACTCTGGCGCCCCTTCTGTAGGCGGGGCCAGAGGGCACCAGGTGCGCCACGCTGCATTCATTCAATCCTCACGGCAGCTGAGTGAGGGGCTGTTCCCATTTCGCAGCAGGGGAAACGGACACTCCGAGAGGCGCCGGGAGCCGCCCAGGACCACACAGCCCTGCAGTGGGGGAGGCAGGATGGAGACTGGATCCTCCGACGGTAGGTGCTCCTTCCACTGCGTTGCAGAACTGGCCCGAACAGTCACCTGAGGACCAAGCCCCTGTGCTCGTCCTGCCTTCAGGCAGCCTTTCTTGTTTTTCTTACAAGTAACGCCTTTATCGTGTTTCACCCACATGCTCACACTTGATCCTCCTAAAACCCACGCGAGGCAGGTCTGATGATAGTTCGACTTTTATGGGCGAAGTGCCGCAAGAGACCGGCCGAGGGTCGGGGACCTTGTTCTGAAACTTTCCAGATTGTCCCCAGGCTCGCGTCGCTCCCGGGAGCGGCTCGTGGACGCTTATGTTCTTCCAGCGCCCCCTACAGCCTAACAATGGCATTAAATCACCCTGCGGGGCCAGTTCGTTTTGCTTGAAAAGTTTTTATTCTTCTCAATACTTTGCTGCTGAATCTGGACCTTTCCCTTACAAGTTTGGTTTATTTTTTGTTTCTTTTAGAGACAAGGTCTTGCTCTGTCCCCCAGGCTGGAGTGCAGTGGTATGATCATAGCTCGCTGCAGCTCAACCTCCCGGGCTCAGCCTATCCTCCCGTCCCAGCCTCCCAAGTGTCTGGGACCACAGGCCCGTGCCACCATGCCCGGCTTCCCCTCACAAGTTTGGACCCACCTCGACCCTCCTTGCTCGACATATTTAGCAATAGTTAAAGCATGTTTATTTTCTATAACTTTGTCTTCAGGAAAGCAGGCTATAATAAAGGCTCATCCATTGGGGAGGTCGTCAGACTTGAGAACCACAAGCAGTGTGGACTACCAGCAGCCTGGGAACCTTTAGGGGTGAGGTCTCTGTTCTCCCATCATCCTAGACCAAGGCTCTCCCAGGAAAGGGACTGTGTCTCCCTCAGGCTCCCCTACCCCCTGCGTCTTGATGAGGCTTTTCAGAGCAATCACATGGGCAGTGAGTGGCTCCAGGCCCAAAAATCTTAAAGAATTTATAGGAGCAGATGACAATTCATGGATTGGGCAGCTCCAAACTAGAAGCGAGGGAATGCAAGGGGTAGGTTTTTATAGGAGGAACACAGAAGTCAAGCTATATATATATATATATTTGGTTGGTTATAGTTATACAGTTGCCTTATTTAATCATCCCATGGGAAAATCTCTCATATAATTATAAGTTTGTTGGTTACTTCTGATTGGTTAAGCTTAGTTTCTGGTATTTTTTAAAAAAAAATATATATATATATATAAGCATTTACAATAAATAGCTCAAGTTAAGTTTGCTTATGTTTGCACATCAAGCAAGGCTGAGGTCACTTATGAGACCTAACTGGTTTTGTTTGCTCAGGGATTCTTTAGGCCTGGTCTTCATTTTAATTTACTTTAATACCACAAAGAGAAAAACTATTCCAAATGACTTTCAAACAAAGTAACTTAAAGACACAGCATGGGCCTGGTGCTGTGGCTCACGCCTGTAATCCCAGCACTTTGGGAGGCTGAGGTGGGTGGATCATGAGATCAGGAGTTCAAGGTCAGCCTGACCAACATGGTGAAACCTCGTCTCTACTAAAAATACCAAAAAATTATTTGGGCATGGGGAGCCGAGATCGCACCATTGCACTCTGGCCTGGGTGACAGAGTGAGACTCTGTCTCAAAAAAAAAAAAAAACCTACCAGATTTTTATTCAGAATGCCTGTACCATCTCCAAAGCCATAATGGCCTTTAAAGTTTAAGCTTTAACTTGAATGTCTTGAAAAATACCAGGAAGAATCTTATTCCTAACTGGAAGCATCACTGTTTTTGGGCAAATGGAAGTTTTCACTTCTCTAAGGTAGATGCTGGGTGTGGAAGTGCTGGCTTGCACATTAAGCATATTCTATAAAAACTGCCAAACTGTTTTCCAAAGTGACTGTAGCATTTTGCATTCCCCTAGTAATGTTTGCGTTTTGATTGTTCCACATCTTTATTAGGTGCTAGTCTTTAAAAATGTTTTATTATGGCCGAGTGCGATGACTCACACCTGTAATCCCAGCACTTTGGGAGGTCGAGGCAGGTGGATCACCTGAGGTCAGGAGTTTGAGACCAGCCTGGCCAACATGGTGAAACCCCATCTCTATTAAAAATACAAAAATTAGCTGGGCATGGTGGCGCGTGCCTGTAATCCCAGATACTTGGGATTATACCCCTTGCATTCCCTCGCTTCTAGCTTGGAACTGCCCAATTCATGAATTGTAATCTGCTCCTATAAATTCTTTAAGATTTTGGGCCTGGCGCTGTGGCTGATGCCTGTAATCTCAGCACTTTGGGAGGCTGAGGTGGGTGGATCATGAGGTCAGGAGTTCAAGGTCAGCCTGACCAACATGGTGAAACCTCGTCTCTACTAAAAATACAAAAAAATTATACAGGCATGGTGATGCATGCCTGTAATCCCAGTAACTCAGGGACTGAGGCAGGAGAATCACTTGAACCCAGGAGGTGGAGGTTGCAGTGAGCCAAGATTGCCCCATTGCACTCCAGCCTGGGTGACAGAGTGAGACTGTCTCAAAAAAAAAAAAAAAAGAAAAAGATTTTATTGTGCCTCAGTTTACTTTTTTTCTTATTTTTAGAGACAGGGTCCAGCTCTGTCACCCAGGCTGAAGTGCAGTAGCATGATCATAGCTCACTGCAGCCTCCATCTCCTCGATCCTCCTGCATCCGCCTCCTGAGAAGCTAGGACTACAGGTGCACACCAGCACACATGGCTACTATATATATGAGAAACAGAGTTTGGCTGTGTTCCCCAGGCTGGGCTTGAGCTCCCGGCCTCAAGTAATCCTCCTGCCTCAGCCTCCTAAACTGCTGGCAGGGGTAAACCACTGCACCTGGCCTCAGTTTAATTTGAACTGTGGCTAAATCACTAATTCAGTGTGTAGATTTATTTGCTTAATTTTGCTTTAGATTTTTAGGATTTTGAAAACTTTGTTTTTAGAAATTTATTTAAAGATTTTAGATTTTATTTCTGGTTCCAAAATCTATCATGCGAAATATATTCAGAAAGGTCTAGCTTTTATGCCCCCTTCAACCAGTTCCCTTGCCCATAACTATTAATTTTTAAAAATGATTCTTTATTACATTAATTTAACATATATCAAACATGCATCACATACATAATGCATATATATTCATATCCCTCCGTCCTTTTTTCTTTTTTCTTTTTTCTTCTTCTTTTTCTTTTTTTTTTTTTTTTGAGAGGGAGTCTCACTCTGTCACCAGGCTGGAGTGCAGTGGCACGATATCGGCTCACTGCAACTTCTGCCTCCTGGGTTCGAGTGACTCTTCTGCCTCAGCCTCCCGAGTAGCTGGGACTACAGGCATGCACCACCACGCCCAGCTAATTTATTATTTTTATTTATTTATTTATTTAGTAGAGACAGGGTTTTACCATGTTGGCCAGGGTGGTCTTAGTCTCTTGACCTCATGATCTGCCCGCCTTGGCCTCCTAAAGTGCTGGGATTACAAACGTGAGCCACCACGCCTGGCTGCGTTTTTTTTTTTTTTTAAGATGAGGGTCTTGCTATGTTGCCCAGGCTAGACTTGAAATCCTAAATTCACGCAATCCTCCTGCCTCAACCTCGAGTAACTGGGACTACAGGTATATGCCACCACACCTGGCTCTGACTTCCTTTTACGTAAAGATTAGCATGCAATGACACTTCCCTGGCCCTTGCTGTATTCGCTGTCCATCCCATCCCAGCTGTCTCTCCCCAGGAGTCTGCCAAGATAGTCCTCATTCCCCTTTACAGCCACCGAGTTTTCCATTGTGCTGATAACCACAGCCCTCTGCTGATAGACATTTTCCTTGCTCCCATCCTTTAGCTATCACAAATTGAATTGCAATTAAAAGCCTGTGCTTACATCTTTTGGTATTTTTGCTAATGTCTCTCTAGGGTAGATTCCCAGCAATGGGACTCTTGAATCAAAGGTTGAACATACACGCAATTTTGCTAGCTATTGCCAAATTTCCCTGCAGAGGAGCTGCCTCATCTTACATTCCCATCAGCTCTGGCTGGGAGTGCCAGCAGAACACATTGCCAAACTTTTGGACTTTTGCCAATCTGATAGGTAGGAAATGGTATCTCTGAGTAGTTTTAATTTGCATTTCTTTTGTTTGAGCAATGTTGATCATATTTTCCCAGGGTTATGAGCCATTTGCATTTCTTTGTCTTTGAATTGTCTGTTAATAGTTTTAGCCCATTTTTCTAGGAAGGTGTTCGTTTTTTCCTTCTCTACTTTTAGAAGCCATTCACTAGAGACGTTCACGCTTTGTCTGTGATACAGCTTCTGGTATTTTCTGCAGTCTGTCATTTGCCTTCTTTCTTTCTCTGTTTGTTTGTTCGCTTATTTATTCATTTATTCTGGGGATGTAGCCGTGAACGGGGTGACCCTGAGGGCCTCTGCTGACATGCACAGCCCGAGTCAGAACCTTGGATGGTCCTGCAGGTGCCTCCTCCCAGCCCTTCCCTGTGCTGTCCTTTCTGCCTCTGACTCCTCTCCTGCTGCCCAGTGACCACGCTGCCCCTGTCCTTCCCTGCTCGGGCCCTCAGCGTCACCCAGTCCGAGCTCAGAGAGGACTGGAAACAAGGCTGGTTGTCTCTGTATCCCCCTACATGCCAGGCATCTGATCAGTGAATGAATGAATGAATGAATGAATCCTGTGTGGCTGAAACAGCCTCTCAGCCTAGGAAGCCAAGTCAGAGAAGAGCTTGGAAGAGCACTCTCAAGATCAAGGTTTCTTTACCCTTTGCACTCTCTTCAGACCTAACTTGGGTTGGAATTTCTACTCCCAAATGCCTCAAAGGCAATAGGTGATACCTGCTTCTTTTCATGATTTAAAAGAACACTTGCTTATTGTAGAAGATGCAGAAAACACAGAGCAGTACAAAAAAAAGAATTAGAAATTCTCCATTAACTCATTGCCCGGAGGAAAGTGCCATGGACATTTTGGTGTATTTTTAGTCAACTTTTAAAAGCATATTTTATTTTTACCTATTTTATACAGTGTGGATATACCTATGCATACATGCCTCCTTAACATTATAACACACATATTTTTTCATGACATTAAACTTATGCACATCACAATTGTAAATGATCATATAAAAATGCCACAAAATGAATGTATCATATCCCAGCCCCACCATTTCACCTCTCTGTGCCTTAGTTTTCTCCTCTGTAAAATGGGGATAATAATAGTACCTCCATTATAAGTTGTGTAAGGGTTCAATATGGTGTGAGTGTGGGAATCACTCAGAAAGTGTCAGACAAGGCCGGGTGCGGTGGCTCACACCTATAATCCCATCACTTTGGGAGGCCGAGGCGGGCGGATTACCTGAGGTCAGGAGTTTGAGACAAGCCTGGCCAACATGGTGAAACCCAGTCTCTACTAAAAATACAAAAATTAGCCGAGTGTGTTGGTGGGCGCCTGTAGTCCCAGCTGCTTGGAAGGCTGAGGCAGGAGAATCACTTGAACCCAGGAGGTAGAGGTTGCAGTGAGTCAAGACCGTACCATTGCACTCCAGCCTGAGTGACAGAGTGAGACTCTGTCTCAAAAAAAAAAAAAAAAAGTGTCAGACACTGTCATTATTATTAGAACTATTATTCTCTAACTGGAAACATTTAAATTCTAATTTTATTCTATTGCAAATGACACTGTAATGAATCTCTCTGCTCCGGAGCGTTGTGTGGGAACCCTGCTCAGAGAGCTTGCTTCACCCCCGCCCCCCAAATTAAGCACAACAGGGACAGAGAGAGTGAGGCGTGTTGGGAGGCCCGGAGGCTGAGTTAGGAGAGTGGATCTTGGCACTGGCAGCCTGGGGAAGGGCAGGGGGTGGGGGTGCAGGGAATGGCATCTGTGAAAGTTCAGAAGCTTGGAAGAGCATGGCGGGGTTCCAATGTGGTTGCTCGGGAGGGGGCAATTCTTGTCTCTATTTGACCAATAGGGTAATTGAAGGCCAGGAAAGGAGTGACTTGTCTGATGGCGTGGGTGGGCACCAGGTCTGAGAGTCCTGGCTCCCCACATGCCTGAAAAACATCTGTGTTTGAGGGGAGAAGGAGATGAAGAGGAGGAGGAGGAGGAGGAGGAAGAATTTGGGGCTTTCGAAGCATGCACGCCTGTGAGCCCCTGCCCACTCAAGGCCCGGCTGTTTGGCAAAGCAATCCAGTGGGCCCCTGGAGCTGGAGACCAGTTTGCTCTGTTTGTCTCCATGGGTCTTTTCCCTGATGTCGCCCAAACGCAGACATTCGGGCTGGCAGCTGGCAGGTCTCCTGAGCTCCACCCTCACCTCCCATCCCTTCAACCCAGTGGCCTTGCAGACAAAGGCTGGAAAGCCAGGTCCCATTTCCAGTCATCATCCAGAGTGCATCATTAGGCAGTGCCTGCCTTGTGTTTATTTAAAGAAAGCGTGTGACCTCGGCACCAGTGCTTCTGCCAAGAGGCAAGAGCCCAGGAAGGCCCAGAGAGAGCTGGGGGCTTGGGCAGCAGGGGTTTGAGGCCTGAGAGGCCAGGCCGACCTGAGGCATCGGCATCTACAAGCAAAGTTTGAGGAGTGCTGAAAGTTCTCCGAAATCTTACCTGCTGCCTATCACCATTCATGGTCCGTTATTACCACTGTAGAGTTTCAACGGCTTTCTAAGCACCACAGAAAACGCAAATGAATACTTCCTGGAGCGCCTCTACCTTTTATGGTCTGAATTTGAGAACACTGCCCCAGCAGCCTCATTGCTGCACTAGTCCAAACACGTCTGTGTAACTCTCTTCCGCATGCAGTACTGAGGAGCTCTTGCTGCCTACTGTTTATAGAGGGTAGTCCAAGGAATAGGAGATGTCAGTCCCACATGGTGAAAACTCTGCACTCTAGGCCTGGGAATTATCTGCTAATAAGACCTGACATTTCTGAAGGCCATTATGAGTTAAACCTCAGGCTCAGAATTATAATGAGAAGGGATTCCAGGTATTTCTAGCCCACCCTTCTCATGGAGTAGAAAAAAATGTAGAGGAACCTGAGAGGGGAAGGGACTTACCTGCACCAGTTAATGACAGAGCTGGGATGAGAACACCGGTCTGCTGACTTCAGGCTCAACTCTCCGGCACCACGTTGCTTCTCTCCACTCAAAGAGCACTGAGGGGGCATTCGGCACCGGCTGGAGTGTGGCAAGGAAGAGCTCACAGTCCCTGTCCGGGACTAGCTCCCAGAGGCTGACAAGGCTTCGGGAATAGGCAGAGTGAATGAATCAGAGTGGGTGGAGCTTAGGCAGGGGTGGGTCTGAAGAGCTGCAGAGAACAGGATGGTGAGACCGACATCAGCAAATCTCCCGAGGGAGTTAGCATAGGAGGTTGAAGGATGAATGGGGCTTCTTCACCAGGAGAGACAGGGAAGGGCAAACTCACGGGAAACGAGGCTGATTTCCCCTGCTCCCAGGTTACAGTGGATTCCCTGCGGGCTTCCCCAGGATCCCCAGCGCTCAGTGCAGACCCTCCCACCGCAGGGCCCGAGGCTGTCGCCCGTAGCCTTATGAGGCTTATATAGTTACAAGGAGATTGGTTGGACAAGATGGATTTTAAATGAAAAGAGTGAGTCTCTGCTGGTGGAAATGCGGGCATTGTAGCAGGTGATGAGGAAAATCCTTTTTGAGGTAGCAGTGGTGAAAATGCTCGCATGGGGGTGCTGGCATGCGTGCAGAGGCACCTATTCCTTGCTGTCAATTCTGTTGACTTTCAAATTGCAGTTTAAGAGCCATCTGCCCATGTCCACTGTTAAGGTGGCCACTCCCACCTCCCTCTCCTGGACCATGCCATGCTCTGAGCCTCAGTTTCTTCACATGTAAAATGAAGCAGGTGGACTTGTCCTCTGTGTATGTGTGTGTGTGTGTGTTGGAGTCTCACTCTGTTGCCCAGCCTAGAGTGCAGTGGCATGATCTCGGCCCACTGCAGCCTCCACCTCCCAGGTTCAAGTGATTCTCCTGCCTCAGGCTCCTGAGTAGCTGGGATCACAAGTGCCCACCACCACAGCCTGGCTGATTTTTTGTACTTGTAGTAGAGACGAGAGTTCACCATGTTGGCCAGGCTGGTCTGGAACTCCTGACCTCAGGTGATCTGCACCCCCCTCACCCCTCAAAGTGCTGAGATTACAGGCGTGAGCCACTGCGAGTCTTAAAGGCCCCTTTTGCCTGGGGCTGGTTCTTTAGCCCAGTCTCAGCTTCGCCCTCTGCGGGGATGTCAGAGGCGGCCTCTCGTGGTCAATATTGGCCATGCATCCTTCGACTGGGTGCAGGGTTTTGTTTGGCCTCTGAGGGTGTATGTTTGTGTGTGCATGTGTGTGTGAGCATGCCTATGTACTGGGAGTGGTTACACAGAGGGGACATGACAGGCTCATGACACATAGAATGCAGAGCTTCCCTAACTCTCAGTCCTGATGAAAACACAGGTAAGGAGGTGGGGGTCATTTAAAATAGAGGCAAAAGCTGCTAAAAAGTTTTCTGGGGCCTTTGCCTGGGACCCCTAGGGTTCCAAAATGCCCTGGGCCACCCATCTTGCTAATACACTTTGAGAGCATCACTCTCTGCTCAGAATCTCATCCTGCCGCCCCTCTGCTGAACAGAGTAAAGATCAAACTCCTGGCCTTGGCATTTAGGCCCTCCAGAATCCCTGTGGCCTCATTTTTCACTCTCCTTTCCTATATCACTCCAGATGACCTACCCCATCCTTCCCATCTCCTAGCCTCTGCTTATGCTGGGATTTTTTTTTTCCCAGAGCGTCCCCCCATCTCCTTTAGTCCCCCATAGCACCTTTCAAGATGTGACTAAAATGCCACCTCCTCCAGGAAGACTTCCTGAATTTTCCCACTTGGATCTGTGCTCTCCTTCCTCTGAACCTCCTGGCAATTTTGTCTATAAATGTCTCCTGGGATGTAGACAGCTTAGAGTTTGCCCAGGTAATTTGGGTCGAATATGTCCTGTTTTGTTCCCCCTACTCGAAAACTGGCTCCATGTCTGCTTTATATCTGGGTCCTTCTAAACACCGAGGCTTCCCCCCATGACATCCAGGCATCACTCTGTGAGGCCCTAGTTCCCACTCCTTCCCTCTGCCTCCTCCTTCAGTAGGGACTGCTGTCATGGAAGGAGGCCTGGCAGTGGAGGGGGAAGACAAGAACCTTGGGCCAGACTCTTACTGGACCCCCCATCCCCACCCCAGCCAGCCCATCTTCAGCAGCTAAGTGGCTACCCAGCACAATGGCCCCACCTGCTGAGCTGTGTGTGGGAGGCTGGTCCCTGGGTGCCCAGAATGAAGGGTCAGACCCAGATCACTGTCTGACTCTTTCAAGGACAGAAGTAAGAACTACAGCTCTAACAGTCGCACCCCTGGCTACTTGTAGAAGTCCGCTATGGTCAGCCTATGCTCCCTAACATGCATTTCTCATACAACCCATTTTCAGCTGGGGAAACAAGAGCTCAGAGAGGCTAGGTAACTTGTTCCAGATCACACAGCTCTTGAGTGCAAATGTTCAAACATAGTCCTCAGTTTTCATCTGTCTCTAAATCCTGTGAAGCGTCTGGACTATTCTGCTGTCCTTGTGCTTTGCACAAATCCAGGATTTGATAGATTCCTGGATACTAAAAGGCAGGCATGAAGGAATATATAACCAGCTCTTTCTGTTTGACTTCCACATTGCCCCAGGCCTGCACGCTCACCTCTGTATGCAGAAAGATTGACAGAACTGGGTTTGTCTGAGAGGGTGATGGCTTGTGAGGGTGAAGGGAGAGATGAGCCCTGCATCCCACGAGGGATGAATTCTCTGGGCAGATCACCTGAGGTCGGGAGTTTGAGATCAGCCTGACCAGCATGGAGAAATCATGTCTCTACTAAAAATACAAAGAATTAACTGGGTGTGGTGATGCATGCCTGTAATCCCAGCTACTCGGGAGGGAGGACTGGGTCCTGGGCCTGATGGGGACTGGCACCCGCTGCTGCACTGTCCCAGTTAGGTTGGATCTGGTGCCCATGAATGTCCCACAGCCAGGACTGGCCTGCAGGGTCAGGACTTGCAGTGAATCCAACTTCTCTGAGGAGCAGATGCCAAGTCAAGATTAGATGTGCAAGAGATTGATTAGGAAACACGGCTGTGAGGGAAGATGGGGAGGGAGCCAGGGGAGGCTGGCAGGGCCATCCGACCACAATGCAGGTCTGTCCTGGACCTCAAGGAGCCTGCGGGGAGTGCAGCCACCTCAGGCACACACCTTGGTGATAGATTTTGCAGCTCAGCTGCTGAAGCCATTGGTCGATGATGCTCCTCGCAGTCAGAGATGTGACAGGGGCATTGTCACGGCCACCACTGACCTTCTGCCTTGCAGGGCCTCCTCACCGGCCTGTCCCTAGCATCTCACAGGACTGCCTCTAGCACCCACAGTTAGAGGGAAGGAAGTTTCTGGCATCTCATCTGTAACCCAGGAGAGAAGTTCACTAGTCCAGCCTGGGCCAGGTGTCCAGCTCTGGTGGGTGGAACCCTTTGCCCAGCTGTCCTTCAGCAGAGGGTTGGGGGCCTGGCCTCTGAAGTGAAGGCACCCATAGAGCTGGCCAGTGAGGCAAGCGTTCAGCATCCTGGGGCCTGGGCACTGGCAGGGGAGATGAGGTCTTGTGAGATGTAGGTGGCGCTCTCTTGCAGAACCCGCCATCTCACCGTGGCACACAGGGGCTCCATGAGGCCAGGAGCTGGTCTCTTGTTTATCTGGGTGCAGGGCGTGCACACTGCCCAGCACTGACAGTGTCAGGGACTTCTGCTGGCCAGGACAGACCGCATGCCTACTCAATGCCCATCACCCCTAGGGCAGCAGCATCAGGCTCTCTGTTCCCGGTCGGTCAGGGAGCTTGCAGTGGGCACAATCCACTGAGGTGAAGCAGTCCAGGCTCTAGTGTTGGTTTTGGGTCTGGCTCTCTCACTAACTTGGGCAAGTCCCTTAGATCCCCAAGCCTCAGTTTCCTTATCTGTCAAGTAGAGATCATCACACTGATGGCAAAGAGGCTTTGTGGTATGGAGGGTTTGGGGTCAACCTTTCTTTCCGAGCTGATTCGAGTCCCATTTCCCCAATTATTTGCTGTATGGCATTAGGCAAGTTACTCAATCTCTTGAAGACTCAATTTCCCATCTACAAAATGGGAGCAAAGAAGAATCTTTTTTTCTTTCCAAGAAATGTAAATGTGGCCAGGCATGGTGGGCCTGTTATCCCAGCATCTTAGGAGGCCGAGGTGGGCAGATCACCTGAGGTCGGGAGTTCAAGACCAGCCTGACCAACACGGAGAAATCCCATCTCTACTAAAAATACAAAGAATTAGCCGGGCGTGGTGATGCATGCCTGTAATCCCAGCTACTCGGGAGGCTGAGGCAGGAGAATCACTTGAACCTGGGAGTCGGAGGTTGTGATGATTTGAGATTGTGCCACTTGAGCCTGGGAAACAAGAGCAAAACTCCGTCTCAAAACAAAGAGAAAGAAAGGAAGGAAGGAAGGAAAGAAAAGGAAGGAAGGAGGGAAGGAAGGAAGGAAAGAAAGAGAAAGGAAAAGAAAAGAAAGAAAGAAATGCAAATGTGAGGATTCAATAAGAGCCTGCGCAGGCAGCTCTGCGCACAGCATCTGGTTTGTCATTGTGATGTGGCAGCACACTCTATGCAACAGGCAGAGTGGACACGCTCCTTCCTCGCTCCTCCTCCACCTCTTCCCCTGCCCCACCCCTCACATCTCCTTGGTTAATGGGTCAAGCAGTGGTCAGTATCTGGCCATGCACAGGCAGTGGCAATGCAGTGCAGATCTCCTGCCCAGGTAGCCCCAACCTCATTCATTCAGCGTTTGTTGAGCACTTCCGGAATGGCAGGTGCTATGCTGAATGCCGGGGAAGATGGCCCCAATGTTCCTCCGCGGAGGGGTTCCCAGTCACATCAGCACAGCATAGGATGGATCTTGCTGTGCCAAGGCTCTCTGCAGGCTGGTGGGGACCCTGGTTGAGATGTCTGGACATCTGGATTTCAATCCAGACTTTGCCATCCACTCCCTTTGTGGCCCTCCCAGACAAACTAAATAAAAATTTGATGAGCTGGGGAAGGAGACTCAAGGGGAAGCCAGACCAGAGGACAGAAACAAGTTGAAGAGCAGGAGGAGCCTGGAGCCTGGGCTTCCTGTGCTGTGATGTGCGCCAGAGTGGAAGCGGAAGTGGCCCTGCCAGTGGGTGTGACTGGCCTCACAGAGCTGCCAGGATAGCAGGATGTGCCTGCATGCCCAAGAGGGTTTCCCACAGCGCCAGGTGGATTGGACTCAGAAGCATGTTTCTGATGTGCCTGAGGGTGTGGCCCAGACAAGGCACAGAGGGCAGGAGTGTCAGAGGCATTCAAACCAGAGCTACATTCTGAACAGGGCCTGGGTAAAATGAGGCTGAAGCCTGCGGGGCTGCATTCCCAGGAGGTTAGGCGTTCTAAGTCACTGGATGAGATAGGAGCGGGGCACAAGATACTGGTTACAAAGACCCCACTGATAAAACAGGATGCAGTAGGCTGAGCGCAGTGGCTCACGATTGTAATCCCAGCGCTTTGGGAGGCTGAGGCGGGTGGATCACGAGGTCAGAAGTTCGAGACTAGCCTGGCCAAGATGGTGAAACCCTGTCACTACCAAAAATACAAAAATTAGTCGGGTGCTCAGGAGGCCGAGGCAGGAGAATCGCTTGAACCCTGGAGGCAGAAGTTGCAGTGAGCTGAGATCGTGCCACTGCACTGTAGCCTGGGCGACAGAGCAAGACTCCGTCTCAAAACAACAACAAAAAAGCAAAAAAACAGGATGCAGTAAAGAAGCTGGCCCAAACAAAAATGGTGATGAAAGTAACCTCTGGTCGTCTTCACTGCTCATTGTATGATAATTATAACGCATTAGGGTGCTGATGCTGAGATTGCGCCCCTGCACTCCAGCCTGGGCAACAAAAGCGAAACTCTGTCTCAGAAGAAAAAAAAAATGCCAGCAGCCCTTGGTGCTGTTCTGCCTGTCACTGTTTTATTCCTTTACTTTCTTCATAAAGTTGCTTCCACTTTACTCTGTTGACTTGCTCTTTTTTCTTTCTTGAGACCGTCTCACTCTATTGCCCAGGCTGCAGTGCAGTGGTATGATCTCTGTTCATTGCAACCTCCACCTCCCAGGTTCAAGTGATTCTCCTGCCTCAGCCTCCCGAGGAGCTGGGACTACAGGCACCACCACGCCTGGCTAGTTTTTATATGTTTAATAGAGATGGGGTTCCACCATGTTGGCCAGGCTGGTCTCAGACTCCAGACCTCAGGTGATCCACCCGCCTCAGCCTCCCAAAGTGCTGGAATTACAAGCGTGAGCCACCACGCCCGGCTGTAAGATATTCATTTTGTGGAAGATAATTCCTGGGTCCAAGCAAAGAAGGAGGTAGGTTAGAAGACCCCTACGTGAAGTGAGGATCCCAAGGGCTGCATCCTTAGTAAAGTAGGGAAAAAATGTCCACAGAGACTTGTCTGTCTCTGTCTTGACTGCAGGTGGAGCACAGGAAAGATGGGTTTTCCCTGGAATCTCTGGGACAAGCCCAGTTTCAAGCGGGAACCATCTTTGTGAGGGAGGGAGGAAGGAAGAATCTATTGGATGCCTGAAGATGAAGGGAATGAGGAAGCAAGTGGTGGAAATGAACGTTCTACAGAAACAAAGGAAACTTTCCATTAAAGCAACTTCATTTTGCTATAACATAGAAGAGGACACCCTTGAGCTAAGACACTTATTGAGCCCCCTAAATCCTTACCTTTGCCTGCAAAGAATCACCTGCAATTGCTGCTCTAGAAAAATATAAGATGTTTAAAATAAACATAAAATGGTAGGCAGTACCTTCACAAACGTACTATAAAACAGAAACTGGGGATCAACATATTTCAGTGGCTAAACTTCTGTCTCTAAAATCAGTGTTGAAGCAGAGCAAAGCTGCTGCAGAACACCTCAACCTAATTAAATCTTCCTAAACAGGCACTTGCAGGTATGAAAAAATAAAAACCCACTTCAAATCAGAAACAGGAATGCTCAGAAAAGAGATGAAAAAAAAAACAATAGAAAGATACATAATGAGAGTTTATCAAACTCAGGAAAGAAATGGAAGAAAAACACAAAGTCATCGCAGAAATGAAGAATAAATTACAAGGTGCCCATGGGAAAATAGACTGAAAATATGGTCAGAGAGGAATGAAACAGCTAAGAGAACAAAAATGAAATAAAGAGATTATGAAAGATTAGAGAGAAATTGGTGGATAGAGAAGGCAATCAAGAGTCAACCTTTTTTTAAATCATTGGAATCCCTAAAAAAGGATTTTAAAAACCCAACAATTAAACAGAACTAAAATTTAAAACTATTATACAGTAAAACTTTCTGGAAATAAGACCTGAATCTATGTATTCAAAGGGCTAACTCTGTTCATGGGGAAATAGACATGGAACCGTCCATTCCAGGACTTATAGACTTCAAGAATAATGACACACATTCTCTAGGCTTCAAATTTTAAAAGACCAATTCCCTTACGTTGGAAAGAAGATTAGATTGGCATCAGATTTCTCAATAGCAACATATGAAGACAGGCTACAATGAAATAACATTTTCAAGAAACTCAAGGAAAGAAAGTGTAAGCAAAGGATTTTGTGTCCAGACACCATAAACATGCAGGCTACCCAACAGTCGTGAACATGCAGACTCAGAACACTATTCTTACAGATCATTCCTGAGGAATCCACTGAAGACCATTTTTATTCTAACAATGAGACTTGCGTTCTTTCCCGTCTTTCCTGGACCACTGTTGTGTGACCTTGGTAAGTCTCTTTCTGTATTTGGGCTGTGACTTTGAGATCTTTGAAGCCCTTTGGCCTCAATCATGTTGGTTTTACTTGGTCTTAATAAAGATTCCGTGACTGAAGACTTGGTGAAGTGAAATAGAGAGAAGAGTCCTGTGGTCAGATGATCTTGTGTTGGAATACTTTCTCCACCCCCACCCAACCATTCATCGGTCCATCCAACCACCTGTCCACCCGTCCACTCGTTCATGCAGCCACCCACCTACCTATCCATCTGCCACCATCCACATCCTTCCATCCATCCACCCATCTACCCATCCACTCGTCCATCCACCCATGCACCCATTCATCTACCGTCCACCCATCCATCCATCCACTCGTGAAGTAACTGAGAACCTCCAATATGCCAGCTACGCTGCTAGGCTCTGTGCATACAGAAGTGAGCCAAGCACATCCCAGGAGCTTATATTCTAGTGGGAGAGGTAGACATTTAACTAATAATCACACAGATGTATTATTACAAATTGTGGTAAGCACTGTGAAGAAAGTATGCAAGATTCTTTGAACATGAACAGAGGTTGGGTATAGGAGATGCTAGGGAAGGCTTCCCTGAGAAGATGATATTTGGGGCTGAGTTGGGAAAGATGGGGAAGTCTTCCAGGGGAAGGGGGTGGGGCGGGGCATTCTGGGCAGAGGTGAAAGCGCAGACCACTTCCTGTGGTAAGAGGAAGCACAAATTTTTAGGGCAATGTGGCAGGAGCCAGAGACCCAGTGAGGTGAGAGAGATGGGGCCAGGCCCCTGGCTGGGGATGGGGTCTTTCTATAATAGTAATGGCAACATTCTAAAGGGTCTGAAACAGAAAGGCATGATTTCAATCATGTATTAAAAGGATCGTTCTGACTGCACTGGGGAGAATGAGTCAATGGAGGTGGAGGTGGGCAAGAAGAGACATGGGAAAATCAGGTATTTGCTGTGCAACCTTGGGTATGCCACTCAACTTCTCTGCACCTCAGTCTTCTTACCTGTAAAATGGGGATAACACTAGCCAACAAGTCGCTGTGAAAATAAAATGACATCAATAATGTAAAATGGGCTGGGTGAGGTGGCTCACACCTATAATCCCAGCACTTTGGGAGGCCAAGACGGGCAGATCACTTGAGGTTAGAAGTTCGAGACCAGCCTGGCCAATATGGCGAAACCCTGTCTCTACTAAAAATACAAAAATTACCTGGGTGTGGTGGTGTATGCCTGTAATCCCAGCTCCTTGGGAGGTTGAGGCAGGAGAATCGCTTGAACCTGGGAGGCAGAGGTTGCGGTGAGTCAAACTTGTGCCACCACACTCCAGCCTGGGTGACAGAGTGAGACTCCATCTCAAAAAAAAAAAAAAAAAAAAAGAGTGTAAAATGCCTGGCACAGAAGAGGAAGTTCAGCAACTGAGGCTCCATTTTGGTGAAGTCTCTGAAAAGAGTTTCCTGTGTCTTCTTTTTCTCTCTTCTCTCCCCCTCTTTGGGCTTTCCACTCCCCTCCCAACTTTACCAATGTCCATGATGGAAATTGAATGGAACTTGAGTTTTAGGACAGCAAAGTCATGCTTTGGAAGATAGTGTAAGGCCCATGGATTATGAATAGGAGAGGGTCCCTGGAATCAATTTCTCCCTCTCTGTTCTTACCCCTGGCAACATTTCTGAGGCTGTAGCTCAGAGCTCTCCAGATCTCTGAGATGAATAAGAGTAAAAACTTGCCTTGCAGGACTATCATTTCCAAGGGAAGCACAAAAAGTTCCTATCTCTCTTGCTTTCTTTTTTTTCTACCTCTCCTCCCCTCCCCTCCTCTCTCTTCTTCTCCCCTTCCCTTCCCACTTTTTTCTGTTGTTGTTTTGTTGTTTACTTTAAGTTCTGGAATACATGTGCAGAACACGCAGGTTTGTTACATAAGTATACATGTGTCATGGTGGTTTGCTGCACCTATCAACCCGTCATCTAGGTTTGAAGGCCTGCATGCATTAGGTATTTGTCCTAATGCTATCCCTCCCCTTGCCCCCCATCACCCAACAGGCCCCAGTGTGTGATGTTCCCCTCCCTGTGTCCATGTGTTCTCATTGTTCAGCTCCCACTTATGAGTAAGAACATGTGGTGTTTGGTTTTCTGTTCCTATGTTACTTTGCTGAGAATTATGGCTTGCAGCTTCATTCATGTCCCTGAAAAAAAACATGAACTCATTCTTTTTTATGGCTGCATAGTATTCCATGGTATATATGTGCCACGTTTTCTTTATCCAATCTATCATTGATGGGCATTTGGGTTGGTTCCAAGTCTTTGCTATTATAAATAGTGCTATAATAAACATACATGTGCTTGTGTCTTTATAGTAGAATGATTTATAATCCTTTGGGTATATACCCAGTCATGGGATTACTGGGTCAAATGGTATTTCTGGTTCTAGATCCTTGAGGAATTGCCACACTGTCTTCCACAATGGCTGAACTAATTTACACTCCCACCAACAGTGTGGAAGTGTTCCTATTTCTCCACATCCTCTCCAGCATCTGTTGTTTCCTGACTTTTTAACGATCGTCATTCTAACTGGTATAAAATGGTGGTTTTGATTTGCATTTCTCTAATGACCAGTGATAATGAGCTTTTTTTCATAGGTTCATTGGCAGCATACATGTCTTCTTTTGAGAAGTGTCTGTTCATATCCTCCACCCACTTTTTGATAGGATTGTTTTTTTCTCGTAAATTTGTGTAAGTTCTTTGTAGATTCTGAATAGTAGACCTTTGCCTGATGGGTAGGTTGCAAAAATTTTCTCCCATTCTATAGGTTGCCTGTTCACCCTGATGATAGTTTCTTTTGCTGTGCAGAAGCTCTTTAGTTTAATTAGATCCCATTTGCTAATTTTGGCTTTTGTTGCCATTGCTTTTAGTGTTTCAGTCACAAAGCCTTTGCTCATGCCTATGTTCTGAATGGTATTGTCTAGGTTTTCTTCTAGAGCTTTCATGGTTTAGGGTTTTACATTTAAGTCTTTAATCCGTCTCGAGTTGATTTTTGTATAAGGTGTAAGGAAGTTTTCTGCAAATGGCTAGCTAGTTTTCCCAGCACCATTTTTTTGGTTTTTTTTTTTTTTTGAGATGGAGTCTCGCTCTGTCGCCCAGGTTGGAGTGCAGTGGTATGACCTCGATTCACTACAACCTTTGCCTCCTGGGTTCAAACAATTCTCCTGCCTCAGCCTCCTGAGTACCTGGGATTACAGGCATGTGCCACCATGCCTGGCTAATTTTTGTATTTTCAGTAGAGATGGGGTTTCACCAGGTTGATCAGGCTGGTCTCAAATTCCTGACCTCGTGATCTGCCTGCCTCAGCCTCCCAAAGTGCTGGGATTACAGGCGTGAGCCACCGCACCCAGCTCCCAGCACCATTTATTCAATAGGGAGTCCTTTCCCATTCCTTGTTTTTGTCAGGTTTGTCAAAGATCAGATGGTCGTAGACCCTTTCCACTTTTCATGTTGCTTCAAGGAACATAAACCACAGGCTGAGAATTCCTAATCTGAAGTCCCAAATCCGAAATGTGCCAAAATCCAAAACTTTTAGAGCACCCACATGATGCCACAAGTGGAAAATTCCACACCGACCTCGTGCGGGGTGTCACAGGCACACAACACACAGTTTACTCAGTGTCCCCAGTTGCTTACTGGCAGCAGGTGAATTCAACATCGAGAATGATGGTGGTGCCAAACAACCACAGACTGTGGGCATGGGTGGCTGACATCACGACACCTTTGCTTTCTGAGGTGCCGACGTATACAAACTCTGTTTTATTTGCAAAATTATTTAAAATCTTGTATAAAATTGCCTCAGGATATGCGTATAAGGTGTATATGAGACATAAGTGAATTTTGTATTTACATTTGGGTCCCATCCCCAAGATTTCTCATTATGTGTATGCAAATATTCCAGAATCCCCCAAAAATCCCAAATCTGAAACACTTCTGTTTGCGAACATTTCAGATAAAAAAGAAAATATGCAACCTGTAGTTTGAAGCTACAACTCATTGAGCCCCGAGACAGTTAGAACCTAGCTTTGTAAAAGCTCCTCCACCTTGTCACACAGTGGGAGGATGACAATGGGAACAACCACTCATTGTATGCACATGGCCTGCAAAGGCTGGGCTCAGAGTCCGGCCCGGTGATGCTTTTATTTGTTTATTAATTATTTTTATGGGTATGATGATGCTTTTTAAATTGAGGTTTATGTTTACTGTGCATATGGTAAAGCGCACCACACGCTGTAATCTTACATATACAGCTCAATGACATTTTGCATATGAAACTGCCACCCTGATAAAAATCTAGAACATTTCCAGCACTCGAGGAAGTTTCCTTGTGTCTTCCTCCCAGTCAGTACCACCCCTACCCTCAGAGGTCACAGTTATTCTGACTTCTGTCTTCATTGATGAGTGTCGCCTGTTCTTGAATTTCACAGACAGGGAATCTGCAGTACGTACTCTTACTAAACCTGATGTCTGTGAGACTCAGTCATACTGTTGCATGTACATTGCTTATTTTCATTGCGTTCTGTTATGTGAATACACCGTAGTTTACTAATCCATCATCTTGCTGATGGACATTTAGGTTGTTTCCAGTTTGGGGCTGTTGGGAGCAGTGTTGTTCTGAACACTCTCTGGCACAAGTCCTCAGGCGCACTGATTTCTGTTGGCCATAGGCCTGGGAGTGGAATTGCCGGGCCCTAGCTTATGTACACGTCCAGCTTTCATAGAACTGTCGAACAGTTTCCAAAGTGGTTGAACCATATTGCATTCCCACTGGCAGCTGTATGATAGAAATCAAATTCAAGCTAACTCAAAAAAAGTGTATAGTCTCACACAAGCAAACCACGGGGCAAAGGAGGGTGCAGCTGCCTTGAGGTGGACGAGACCCGCCAGGTTCTCTTTGCTTCTCTCTGCGTGTCGACACCATTCTCTCTGGATAAAGACTGCTTTCCTCTATGTGCCAGCCTGGCTTCACAGGTCCCGGCTTCACTTTGGCAGAGAGAAATCCCCTCTTCCCTTAATTTCAATTTTAAAAGTTCCAAGGAAGGTCACTGACTGACCTAACCTGGATTTTGTACCAACCCTCGAGGGCCTGTGATTGGCAGCCCCTATGAGGGTTGGAGGAGGGAATGAACAGTTCCCCCCAAAGATAGGAGGTGCTGTCCCCAGACTGCCGGGGGGTTGTCTACAGCTCTGCCACAGAGGCAGCACAGTTCAGTGGAGAGAACAGAGCAGCGGAGTCAGCTGTCTGAACTCCATCCTCAGCTATGCCGCACCCTCCTCCTAGCCGTGTGACCCTGAGCAAGTCGTCTCATCCTTCAGTTTTCTAATGGATAAGATGGGACAAATGCCTACCTCACAAGGTTCTTGTGAGTATTGAATAAGTCCTAATAGTCGGAAGCCTCTTGCCCATGATAGATGCTTAGTAAATGTCCTTTCTGTCCCTGCCCTATCAGAGCAGGAGTTCCGGCAGCGTTGGGATGTGAATCTCCCTCCTCGTGATTCCTAGGACTGTGTTCTGTGTCTAAGAACTGCTTCTTCTTGTGGCTGGTTGAGGAAATCGTGACTGAGGGAGAAGGTCACCGCTCGGGATGGAACATATGCCTCCTGGTGGCTTCATCGAATTGTGGGAAAAGAGAGATTTGGAGACTGAGTGAGTTAGGAATTGCATTTGGAGTGATTCCCCAAACAGCAACTTAAACAAATGAAGGGTCTTTTCCTTTCTTTGAGTAAAAGGAATATGTTGGTAGGCAACTCAGTGGGTTGTCAGTACCGTCAAGGTCCCAGAATCCTTCCTGCCACTCGTGGTCCCAAGTCGGCTGCTCTGCCTCTCATAAAACACCCACAGTCCTGGAGCAGGGAGGCCCCAAAGGCATGTGTTGGCTGAGCTTGTCCCCCTCCCCACCTTTTTTTTAAGATGGGGTCTCACTATGTTGCCCAGGCTGGAGTGCGGTGGCTATTCACAGGCGCGATCCCACTACTGATCAGCATGGGAGTTTTGACCTGCTCCGTTTCCGACCTGGGCCAGTTCACCCCTCCTTCGGCAATCTGGTGGTCCCCCGCTCCCAGGAGGTCACCATATTGATGCTGAACTTAGTGCGGACACCCGATCGATAGCGCACTGCAGCCCAGAACTCCTGGGCTCAAGTGATCCTCCCACCTCAGCCTCCTGAGTAGCTGGGACTACAGGCAAGTGCCACTGCGCCCGGTGCTTGTCCCCTTTCAAGGGGCTTTCCTAGAAATCTCACCCAACAATCTCCCCTCCTCATTGACTGTGCCATGTCTATGAGGGCTGCAAGGGAGATGAAGAAATGTCCCGCAAGGTTGCCACAAATATAGCTGTTATAGTCCTGAGACGATGCCAAGACCTCACTGGCAGAGGCTGGCAGTTTCCCCTTAGTAATTCTGGGAGTGTCGTCTCAGGGTGGAGAATAACTGATCACTGTGGAAGACACATTTTCCCTTCCAGGATGTCCACCTAAGTGGACATGGAGAGCTGGCTCCAGTAACCTATCTTAGGGCATCAATGTCAGACAGGCAATCAGCAGAGAGAAGAGCTGCCTGGAAGAGGAGGAGTCATTGAGTCCAGGGAGCAGCTGTGTGCAGACTGGACCTGGGCCACCAGTCAGTGCCCACTGAGGCCATCACCATAGCCTGTCCTAAGGAAAACGCCCATGTGCTCCAGGCTGCCGTGTTTTGTCCCAAGTGAGCCTGCTCCATCCTTTGCCCCCTTGTTCTCAGCTGATTGGACAAAAGGCTGACATTCAACCCACAGACAGCCAATCCACAGGCCGGCCAGCCACTTGGCTCGAGAACTCATCTAGGCCGTTCAGATTGCTGGGTTCAGGAACTTGACCTACCTGGAAAGAATTAGCAGGTGGGAGCAGAATAAAAAGGATGTTGACAACAGGGAAGTGTTCCGCGGCTGGGCATGTGGACTTGTCCTAGATCCCTCGTGGTCTTTCAGCATCCTATCTAACGAGGGATCTAGCTCAGGTCTCTATAACTTCCCTCCCAGCTCCCGGTGATCTTCCCCACAGCAAATTCCCCCAACTTGAGCTAAGATGGGAGGAGGGCTTCTGCTCCATGCGACCAAACACGCCAGCCCTCAGCTGTTTTACATCAAGGTCATCAGGTGCTTCAAATAGAAAAATCAGTTGGTTCCAGTGATGAAATTAAAATCAAGCTTTGGGAAATTCACTCCAGTGAGGGTGAAACATCTGACATTATTGAGAATATTCTTGTAAATTCCATTTAAAAGTTCAACATTAAAGACAGAAGTATTTGTGTTTGTAAATATGGATATACATTTCAGTAGAACATAGCAGCAAAACAATACTCACATCCAATTAGAAAAATCCACAGTAGAAATGAAGTCGAAATTGGTGGTGGTGCACATGTAATTGAAAACTAGAATAAAACAAGGTGTTATGGTGTATCAGTTGAAGTAGAAACTGTAGTTGTCTATAAATTTATAGATGTATATGTATATAAATGCATACATAAAGGAGTAATTACACTACAATATTTTTTAGGCAAAGGTGATGGTGAATATAAAACATATTTCAGCACAATGGCAGGGCTGGGTCTAGGCACCTGCCTCAGGTACAGATTTTAAGAGGGAACAAAAAAACACAGTAATCAAGACAACCAATATTTCTAAACAATATTCTGAAAATCAAAATTAATGCAAAAATGCATGATGAAAAAAATATCAAAATTTTAAATAAAGGCAAGATCAGTACGATTGATTTTTCTTTTGCCTCAGGCTCCAACATGGCTTATCGTAACACTGCTCAGCAATATGTTTTCTGTTTTTGATGTCTGTCGTCAGTTGAATTTTTTACATGTTTGAATCTTTGAAGAATTGCCTTGTAGATCATTTTAAGCGTGTACAATGGATTTGAACATTTTGTAAATGAGTCCTCTAAATTTTGTTCAAAAGCAATTGAAAGCTTTTAATCAGTGTTCAACAAGTGTGCCAAAATAAATTTTAACTTTTGAAACTTGTATCAAATTTCAGGTATTGAAAACAGGGTTGTTGTTTTTTCAGACCCAGTTTCGCTCTTGTCACCCAGGCTGGAGTGCAATGGCATGATCTCAGCTCACTGCAACCTCCACTTCCTGGGTTCAAGTGATTCTCCTGCCTCAGTCTCCCGAGTAGCTGGGATTAGAGGCACCCGCCACCACGCCTGGCTAATTTTTTTGTATTTTTAGTAGAGACAGGGTTTCATCATGTTGGCCAGGCTGGTCTCAAACTCCTGACCTCAAGTGATCCACCTGCCTCAGCCTCCCAAAGTGCTGGGATTACAGGCATGAGCCACCACACCCGGCCAAAAACAGAATTTTTAGCAAATTTCATTTATTGCACACTGGAAACCAATTATTTTTGTTTTTTTTTATTATTTATTATTATTATTTTATATAACTTTTATTTTTTTTATTATTACTGAACAAGTTAAGTAATGACAGTTCAAATGGTAAGCAAAATTTAATTTAAATATTTTATAATTTTTATTTGGAATGTCTTGACTTGCAGGAAGAATATTTTGAAGGTGCTCTTATTTTTAACTGGGAAAATTTATATTTTGTAGTTGGACTGAATGGAAGACAGATGGTTTATGGTTTTGTATCATCTGTAATAGGCAAAATGTTAAGCAGAATGACAAAGTCAATTTATGTGATGAATTTTAACTTCTCATAGTATTTGTTAAAGAAGGTATTATAGCTGGGCATGGTGGCTTATGCCTGTAATCCCATTGTGTGGGGAAGCTGATGGAGGAGGGTCACTTGAGCCCAGGATTTCAAGGTGCAGTGAGCTGTGATCTCACTACTGCACTCCAGCCTGGACGACAGAGTGAGATCCCTACTCTAAAAAAATTCTTTTAAAAAGTTTTTTAAAATCATGCCTCCACCATTCGTTCTAGACTACTGGTCATACTGAGAGACAGGTCATGCCACAATGGGCAGAGGAAGGAGCAGCGCTCTGGGCAGCAGGTCTGACTGACTCCTCCAGCCCTCTTTGAGCACCAGTTTGCTCAGGGCCTCTGCTCACCCCTCTATTCCGGCTGCTCCCTGAATCAGCACCTGGTTCCTGGAGTAGAGGCCCTGGTCAGAGAAGGCCTGGAAGTTGGTGAGCCCCAGCTTGATCCAGGGCCATCGCCTCAATGGAGGGCGGGTGGATGACCTGAGGTCAGGAGTTCGAGACCAGCCTGGCCAACATGGTGAAACCCCATCTCTACTAAAAATACAAAATTATCTAGGCATGGTAGCACGCATTTGTAGTCCCAGCTACTCGGGAGGCTGAGGCAGGATAATTGCCTAAATCCAGGAGGCGGAGGTTGCAGTGAGCTGAGATTGAGTCATTGCACTCCAGCCTGGGTGACAAGAGCAAGACTCTGTCTTAAACAAAAAAAAGCAGTGAGGTAAAGTTTCAAGTCTCACCAGTGCTCTTATGGGAGATGAACGAGCCAGACACAAGTGTGCCCGTGCCTGCCTCCTCAGTCTTCCACAGCAAGCAGTGTGCTACCCTGCCTCCATGCATGCGTGCATAACACCCTTGGGGACACATATGTGTGTCCACAGACATGCATGCATGTGCACACCTATATCAATACCATCAGGTGGACGCACAGTGCCTAACACACACAGTACACTGTGCGCCACACCCACAGGCACATACATGACAGAGCACAACTGGGGCTGGGTGCAGGGGCTTGGGAGCCAGGCAGCCTGGGTTTGCATCCCAGCTCTGCAACCTACTGGGTAAGTTACATAATTTTCCTAGCCCTGATTTTTCATCTGCAAAATGGGGCTAAGAGATCCTTCCCCGGATGCTGTTGGGGGGTTGAGTGAGCTCACGCATGCATAATGCCTGGCACAGGGGCTGGCACACATAGCCTCCTTCAGTGTTGGGTATCGCCGTTTCTCATCATTGATAGAAAGGACACACATCACCCAGCACAGCTCCAGAGGTTCCTCCTCCACCAACTCTTCCATTGCTAACTCCCAACACCTTCATAACTGCCTGAGGGGTGAGGGCCTGAGGGGTCTCCGAGCGGTGTTGACCGCTGACTTATACATTGTGCATTGCGGGTAGTTCACTTGTCGCTTTGCTAACGGCGTTATCTATCATTTTTGGGGCTCAACAAAAACTTCTACTTTAAAATCCAGCAGAGACAGGAGAGAGAAGCAGGGATGAGAGATGAAGGGGAAGTGTGGGCTGCGACCCCTTTCTGGCTCCAGCCCTTCCTGAGTCCAGCTGCATCTTCTTTGCTCCCTTAAGCCATGTTCATGGCCTTCCAGCAAACTCCTCTTTTCAATTAAGGAATATTAGCTGGGGCCAGGTGAGGTGGCTCACGCCTGTAATCCCAGCACTTTGGGAGATTTAGGGGGTGGATCACCTGAGGTCGGGAGTTCAAGACCAGCCTGACCGACATAGAGAAATCCCGTCTCTACTAAATACAAAAAATTAGTAGGGGGTGGTAGTGCATGCCTGTAATCCCAGCTATTTGGGGGGCCGAGGCAGGAGAATTACTTGAACCCGGGAGGCGGAGGTTGTGGTGAGCCGAGATGGTGCCATTGCACTCCAGACTGGGCAACAAAGGTGAAAATCTGTCTTAAAACAACAACAACAACAACAACAACGAAGTATTAGTTCGTTTCTGTTCCTTGCAGCCGAAACCAGTCCAGAGTCAGGTGAATGAGGCACAGTTCCTCCCTTCCTAGAGCTCAGTCCAGCACAGGACAGGCAGGTGGGCAGTCTTCTGGGAGCTGTGCTGGGACAGGGAGGGTGGGCAGCATGGAGCACAGAGCAGGGGCTGACCCAAACCCAGGTGGAGGGAAAGGGGCTTTTTCCAAGGTCAAACAGGAAGGGAAGGGGAGATGGCAGCCAGGGCCAGGAAGCAGCATGCCAGACTCCGCCAAGCTGAAAGCCTGGCATATTTTGCACATCAGGACTCATGTCTGTATGTTACACCCATTGCAAGCACTAACGATCCCTGCTGCTGGACGAGCTCACAGTCCCCACGCCTTTCCCTCATACCATCTCAGTGCACACGGCGTTATTCCTCCATTCCCAGGGGAGGAAGCCGAGGCTCAGACGGCCCTACCTTTTCCTTCCAGCAGATTCCAGGAAGTAACCCCAGGCTGAGGTCACGCTGGAACATCCATCTGATGCCACAGAGAGAAGGGTAGAAGGAGGGGCCTGAGGCCTCCACAGAGTCAATCAGGGCCAAAGGGCCCCCTGTTCTGGAGGCAGCGAAGGCTTCCCAGTGGAGGCTGCTGAGGGGAGAACGAGGGGCTGGCAGAAGGGAGCAGGCAGTGGGCACCCAAGCAGAGGACAGCAGGGACTGCCCACAGGCCAGGCAAAGTCTAGGGTGTCTGGGTGGAGCCCTTCTGGGCACTCTGGGTCTCAGGGAGGATATATGAAATTGGGGGTGCAAGGAAGGTGCTGGGGGAGCTTTGATGGCTGACTGCATTTATCCCACATCTGTGCACCTGAACCTAATTTTAAAATATTTATATTTAGCTCTATTTATAGAGAAAGAGGCAGAGACAAAGCGGGAGAAGGCGGATGATTACTTTGTGCGAGGCAGGTGCGGAGCACCGTCTGATGTCATTGTTTCAGCCATCCTTGAGATAAGCGTTCCTTTTTGTTTGTTTGCTTGAGATGAGTTTCACTCTTGTCGCCCAGGCTGGAGTGCAATGGTGTGATGTTGGCTCACCGCAAACTCCACCTCCCAGGTTCAAGAGATTCTCCTGCCTCAGCCTCCTGAGTAGCTGGGATGACAGGCATGTGCCACCACACCTAGCTAATTTTGTATCTTTAGTAGAGATGGGGTTTATCCATGTTGGTCAGGCTAGTCTCGAACTCCTGACCTCAGGTGATCCGCCTGCCTCAGCCTCCCAAAGTGCTGGGATTACAGGCGTGAACCACCACACCCAGCCGAGGTAAGCATTCTTATTTTTCTTTGTTAGATGAGGAGATCAAGGCCAGGCATGGTGGCTCACGCCTGTAATCCCAGCATTTTGGGAGCCCGAGGCTGGTGGATTGCTTGAGCCCAGGAGTTCAAGTCTAGTTTGGGTTACAGAGTGAGACAGACACACACATAAAAGGAGATCAAGGCTCTGAGAATAGTGCCGTTGCCAAAGGTCACACAGCTAGTAAGTGGCCACAGAACTGCCAGGCTATAGTAAACCATTCCAGGCCAGTGCGAGCTGACCTCCTGTCCGCAACTACACCTGTGAGCAGCCAGGAGCGGTGCCACGGGGCCAACTCAGCACAGCTCGAGGGCTTCACTCATGCACACACCATCCTTGCAACAACTCTGCATGTCATGAACCTCACTCTTCCCCACCTCCCTTTTGAGTCCTGCTCTACTCTCTCTCAGAACGTATTACACACACTTCTAACAAGTGATAGGGCATAAAGAGCACTGATCCATTAGAGTCCCAGGGCAAGTCTGTTAGTATCTGTTTCTCTTCCCCTATCTGGTAAATTGAGATAAAAATAAATGCTTAAGGCTGAGGGTCTCTCCCAGGGTAGAGAATCTCAAGGTCACAGTGTCCTTTATAGAACACCATGACATTTTACATAGTTAATTCCATAGTGAAAAAAAAAGAACAAATTTGTGGAAGAAAATATGATTACATATCATATCTGTGGGATATCTTATTTAAAAATTACACACAGAGCCAAGCGTGGTGGCTCACACGGGTAATCCCAGCACTTTGGGAAGCTGAGGTGGGAGGATCACCTGAGGTCAGGAGTTCGAGAACAGCCTGGCCAACATGGTGAAACCCCATCTCTACTAAAAATACAAAAAAATTAGCCGGGCGTGGTGGTGCTCGCCTGTAATCCCAGCTACAGGGAGCTGAGGCAGGAGAATCACTTGAACCCGGCAGGTGGAGGTTGCAGTGAGCAGAGATCGCTCCATTGCACTCCAACCTGGGTGACAGAGCGAGACTCTGTCTCAAAAAAAAAAGTAACAACAAAAACAACCCACAAAAATTATACACAGAAATCAAGAAAATGCTTCCCTTTCACTTTATTCTTTTCTCCACAAACTGGGCAAAATCTCACCATATGATGCTCCAGGCAGGACACCCAGGTACCCTGTGTTCCACGGGCGCCCAGTTTGAGAACTCCTGGGCAGGAGTGAGGAAACCGAAGTGCCAGCCCCTGCTTGGCCCTTACCTCGCGGTGTGACTTTGGACGAGTCACTCACCTGCCCTGGGCTTCTCTTTCTCCCTAGACACAGTGAGGGGTGGGAGTGGCTAGAGATCAGCTGAGGTCCTTTTCAGTCCCTGCCTTCCAGGATGAACTTGACGCCTGTACCTCGGTGTCACATCCAGGATCTGCATGGGCTGGGGTCAGGTTGGAAGTCATCCTTCCCTCTGGTTGCCGCTGTGCCTCCACCCCCGCCCATGGGGAACCCTAAAAGGGAGCTCTTGGGCCAAGGAAAGGCTGCATCCCTCCCTGAGTGGAGACCCCCATCTCCCTCTGGCTCTCCAGTCCCAGGCCTCAAGCCCCTAACTAATTGTCTGAGGGGGAGCCAGGCTATTAAAGTAATTTACATAGTAATGAACACAGTTCCATAAGCTGATTCCTAGAGCCGGAACACTCTGCCTCTATTTCCCTTTAGGGGTCCGCCGTCCCAGGATGGGACGGGGTTTGGCTAGGGTTTGACTGCAGAGCAGGGAAAGGAAGAATTTTCCATGCTGGCGTGTGGCAGCTCCACACCCAGGGAAGAGGAACAATGACTGTATGAGGGCCCAGCTGGCTGCGTAATGAGGTCTGGGGCAAGGAGGTGCCTCGTGAGCACTCAGGGCCTGAAACCCTGAGAAGAAAGACAACCGCGAGGCAGCCGTGTGTTCCACAGCCCGGGGCCTGCTGCCTCCAAGAAGTCCCTGTTCAAGATGACATAAAATGTCTCATGTCCTTCTGGGCCTCCTGATGATAAAATCTGTGTTTGACTATAAAAAGGTACAACCTAGGTCATCACCTTTGAGCCTGGGAGGGAAAGCCTGTCTTCTCCACTTTGGGGATGAGGAAACCGAGGCCCACACAGGTGACGTTCCCAGGGTTACACAGCCTGGAAGTAGCAGAGGGGAACTAGAACCTGGATTCCCAGACAGAACCCAGCTTCTCCCCACTTGGCCAGGGGTTTCTTTCCTTCCCTCCTTCCTTCCTTCCCTCCTTCCCTCCTTCCTTCCTTCCCTCCTTCCTTCCCTCCTTCCCTCCTTCCTTCATTCCTTCCTTCCTTCATTCATTCCTTCCTTTCTTTTTCTTTCTTTTTTTTTTGAGGTGGAGTCTCACTCTGTCACCCAGGCTAGAATGCAATGGCATGGTCTCGGCTCACTGCAACCTCCAACTCCCAGGTTCAAGTGATTCTCCTGCCTCAGCCTCCTGAGTAGCTGGGATTACAGGCACCTGCTACCACGTCCGGCTAATTTTTGTATTTTTAGTAGAGACGGGGTTTCACTACGTTGGCCGGGCTGGTCTCGAACTCCTGACCTTGTGATCCAACCGCCTTGACCTCCCAAAGTGCTGGGATTACAGGCTTGAGCTACTGCACTGGGCTGGAGTTCCTTTTTGAAGGAGTTTGTGAGGGAAGGGCGGGAGCACACCCCAGCTAGAGGGAATGGCATGGGCAGGAGAGCAGAGGGCAGTTGGTGGCTTAGCCCTGATATATGATGTGCATGGCAGGAGTCGGGTAGGGGGAGTCGGGGGGCAGCCAGGCCAAGTGAGGGCTCTTTGGCCCTCAGGCCCCACTGGCTTCCTGCTCTCCTCTGCAGTTCCCTCCAAAGTGCCTCTCCTTGGGGCATCTGAGGGGCCAGTTAGGCTTTGGGTAGGGGTCACCAAAGGACTCACAGCCCAGAGCACCCCACATTGGTGCTCCACAATCTGTGCTCTCCTGTCCCCTGGGCGCCTGCCCTGACCCTTGCTCTTGGCTGGAGGTGGGGGCAGTGGGGCTCAGCGCTGCTTTCCTGGAGGCCTGGGGACAGGGTAGGTCACATCAAGGGAGTTGGCAACTTCTCCTTTCTGGGCCTCCCTCACTCCTTCTAGACAATCACGGGGTGGGAGCCAGAGACGGCTGAAGCCCCTTCCGGACTGGACTCCCCACTTCAGACAAATGACTTGCCTCCCCAGATGGGTTCTGCTCCCCAAGAAGCAGAGCCTGAAACAAGGATCTGAGTGCACGGAGTTCATTTGGGAGGGGTCCCAGCAAGCCCCGCCGGGGATGTGAGCGAGAGATAGCGAGGAGAGACTGCAGGGTGGCTAGGAGCAGGTGCCACCCTCTGCAGCTGGGGCCCATGCCTCCAGGGAGTCCCGGGACATGTGAAACACATGTCTTCAGAATCTTCCTGTCTGAGGGAGAGGAGGCTGGGGTCTTCAGCCCCCAACTCCTGTCTTTTGTTGAGGGTTGCTCTGGGGGGCATGAACTTCCCAGCGTTTCTGACCAGCTCCACCTTGGGGGCAGCCTCCTCCTGCAGCCAGGAAAGGTATTCAAGCAGAGAGTGGCAGGGGCTTGCCGTCGGCAAGAGGGCAGCTGTGTGTAGGGAACAGTGCTTCCAAATGGAAGCTGCCATGCAGAGTGTGCTCCTCACACATGGAGACCTGCAAGGGCACCAGCGGCATGTCCTGGGTCACAGCACCAGTGAGCAACAGGCCACACTGAGAAGCCAGGTCCCCTGACGCATCAGCAGGGCTCCTCCTGCCGTGGTGTTTCTCTTCTCATCTCCTCTCCCCCGTGTCGTCTGCCTTGTTCATCCCCCCTCACGTGGCTTAGTAATAGCACATTGGCAGTACATACAGATGTCTTGAAAAAAAACACCAAACAGTTTGAATCTGTGAAACTTTGAGCCCTTCACTGAAAAGGGCCTTGTCGTCTCCATGTTTCCACCCCAGTTCTTGACCCAGTGCCCAGTGCAAGGTAGGCAGTCAACATGCAGATGAACTGATGTCTTGGCCAGTTGCTGCTTGGGATGGGGCAGTTCCTACACCTTCTTAACTGTTCCCTCCTTTGAAAAATGGGTGCAGGGTCAGGTGCCGGGGCTCACACCTGTAATTCCAGCACTTCTGGAGGCCGAGGCAGGCGGATCACTTGAAGTCAGGAGTTCGAGACCAGCCTGGCCAACACGGTGAAACCCCGTCTCTACCAAAAATGCAAAAATTAGCTGGACATGGTGGTATGTGCCTGTAGTTACAGCTACTCAGGAGGCCGAGGCAGGAGAATTGCTTGAACCCAGGAGGCGGAGGTTGCAGTGAGCTGAGATCACACCACTGCCTTCCAGCCTGGGCGACTGAGCCAGACTCTGTCTCAAAAATGAAAAAAAGAAAAACAAAAATGCGTACAAATGCCCACTCTGCCAACTTTCTTGGATTGTTGTATCAGATATTCAGCAGGATGCATGGATAGCACTTAGTAGGTGCTCAACAAATGTTTGCACCTATGAAGAACGTTTGGGAAACCGCACGGGGCTTTCACACCAGAGGGAGTGGAGGCAGTGGCCAAGGTTAGCCGACAAGAATGCATTCTGAGTCAAAAGAACCACCTCTTCCCTGGCTGGCTGCCCCTCGCCCTCCTCCCATCTCCCCCACAACCCACATTCCCAAGTCCCCAAAGATCATGAGTCAGGTTTTCCACCTCCTGCGATTTCAAAGCTCCCTGCCAGCCAAGCTGTTTTGCAGACCCAAGTCGATAATGACAAATTCTTCCCTCCTCGCCCTCCACTGGCGAAACCACGGAAAGTATTTGAAATATGCAGCCTGGGAATGTGCAAACTTCCATTCGCCGGGCTTGGCAGGGACCGGCGGTTTCTCAGCCAGCATTTTTGACTAAGACTTCTGCAGCTCAGGTTTCCAATGAGCTCATCAGCCCAGTCCTCCTACAGTGTTTATACCTCTTTTTTCCTTCAGAAAATTAACCCTACAACAGATTCTGAATCATTCAATCCCTAGGAGCACAGCTCCCTTGTAGGTGGGGGCATGGTTTCAGACATACCTTAGGAGAGCTGCCTTTGGCTTGCCCAGCAGGGCTCCTCTGAGCACCCTTCAGCGGCCTAGGTGGCCTGAATCAGAGGATTCTTTGCTGAAAGGGACACCCAGAGGTCTTCCTTTCCATCTTTTGCTTCTGTAAAGATCTGATTAATCCATTTCAGGTCTCTGCAACTCTGTTTTAAAAATATCCTCCCAGGGGGATGAAGGAAGGGAGAAAGGATGAAAAGACCTGATACTCTCAACCTAGATACACCTGGACGTCAATTGCACTGCTGTCTCCACCCACTTTCTTCATCTGCAAATGGCAATAGTAATCCCCACCTCCAGTTTATTTGGCGGTTTAAGTGGCCCCCTATGAATGCATCTAATACAATTTCTGCCTACAGTAGATGCCTCTTCCTCATTTCCTGGTCACACATTCTACTCTCTCATCACAATGTTATTTGGTGAATGAATGAATGAAGGTCTCCTTCACACACCCAAATCCTCCCTGCTCTTGATGATCCCCTCCTTCTCCTCTCAAGTTGACAGTTCAAGGGCATGCATCAAATAGCCACTGAGCATCCTTCTGTGCAGAGAGCAGAGCTAGGTCTCACAGACTCCCTGATGACCACAGTCCCTGTTGCAAAGGGTTTTCTGGTTTAACGAGGGTACAGGCACCAGGGGAAACAAGAGGATGGACAAATGTTGTCAGCTGGAGAGATGTTCAGACTTATTTTGCTCACCCACTTACACATTTTCCTTCATTTCTGAAATAGGCATTTACTACAGAAGGAGAGTCTGGCCACCCTTCACCCCTGGAGGTGGGTCTGGGGGCTTCTAAAGGAAATTCTTTTTGTTTGACATCCTTGGTTCTACTTGCTGGGAAGTGATCTATAAAAGTGCTTTGGAAATTAAAAGACATGATTTCCCTCTGACTTGAACACTCTTCCCATGTCATTCACCTTGAGGGGTGCCTTTCCAGGTGAGGTGGCTTCTTTTCAGCCAAAGGCAGTTTTCTGCAGAAAAGGGTGGCCATGAACTTTAGCAACCGACACTCACAGCAGTGGAGAGATGGGGGTCCCAGACGTGTCATGTGTAAGGGGCCTGGGTGGGGCCGGGGAAGATTAGGAAGGAGCGTCTAGAACTCCACCAGCTTTTCGACAAGCTGTATACAAGGTTCTGTGAATTCGTCCCCATCTTTCCATCTTTTGTTGAACATACTGAGAAGGATGAAGGAGCACAGCAGAAGTCACACAGCTGTGGGTGTGGCAGAGCCACTGTCCAGGGAAGGAGGACCGAATGGGCTTTAGGGAGATAGATGGGTGCAGGTCTGACAGGGGGACAGCATGGAAGGAGCTAACCCTTCTCCACTCAGCACCCAGAGTGTCCTGCCGTCATTTACCCCTCCCTGCCCCCGCACCCCAGGCCCAGCACATCTTTCCCTATGTCTTAGTTGGCTTGGGCTGTGGTAACAAAATACCACAGACAGGGCAGCTAATAAACAGCAGAAGTTCGTGTCTCATAGTTCTGGAGGCTGGGAAGTCCAAATCTGCACTGGGAGATTTGGCATCTGGCGAGGACCAGCTTCCTTGTAGGCAGCTGTCTTCTTACTGTAACCTCATATGGAGGAAGGGGCAAGGGGTCTCCCTCGGGCCTGTTTTATGAGGCACTAAAATTCCATTAAAGAGGGCTCTATCTTCATGACCCCTAAAGGTCCCGCCTCCTGATGCCCTCATCTTGAAGCTTAGGATTTCAATATATAAATCTGGCGGAACACACGTGCACACCACAGCGCCCTTTTCTGAGCGCCTTCTGCACTTAGAAGGCACAGACCGACCCACTCGGATGCGAGGACATGCGCTGCCTCCCTGAGCTGACTGGGAACTATTAACACAAGAACTTCATGTTTTTTTGGCGGTGGGGTGGGGTTGTTCCAAGTATGTAGCTTGGTGCCTTGGCTTACACTAGGTGTCCAATACATACTGCTGAGTAAATAAATAATAGATTCCTTCGTTTTTCTATGAATTGGATTGGGGAAAGACCCTCTCTGATGTCACCCATTCATCAAGGGCAGCACTCATATTCTTGTAAGGTCTGGGCTGTTTTTGCCCTCTGTAGCAACACTGCCAGCCTCAGCCCAGCTAGGGCTGAAGCCTTCCCCTGGCCCCACAGAATCCTGCATGGAAGCCTCAGGCTAGGGTGACCAGTGGGATGTAGCGGGACAAAGGGCTCCTGCTGGCAAACCGACTCCACAGCCTTCATTTATATGAAATGTGACTACATCACTCAAAACCTAGTGCCTGGCCTTGGTCGGTGCAGGTAATGATGATGTAGGCTCATTTATGCAAGATTATCCTTTTATCACATTTCCAGACTCATTTATGAGGCTCATGTTTCTCCCCGAGGGCGTCATCAAGCAAGTTAAGTTGTACTATTTCCCTCCTGCAGCGAACTGGCGGGAGCCTCCCTCGTTGACGGATGAGGCCGGCTGCCTTTGCCAAATAGGGTCGGCGTGATAGATCTTTTACTTGTGAATATTATAGCTGGAAATTAGCATGTTTATTGAGGTAGAATGTGTTTGTTTACATTCCACTACCCATGGCATTACCTCTTATGACCTGACTTATTTAGTTGAGGATAAGCACAAATGATCCGCATTTTGGCACCCACAAAAAATTAATGAACTTTCAGATATAGAATTCAGCCTTAAGTAAACACATCAGCGAGGTGAGTGGGGGCCAGAGGGGCCAGGAAGGGGGCTGGGGAGCTGGGTGCTGAGCCAGGTAGCCCTCCTGATGCTCTGCTGTGATCTGGAAGGGGCAGGAGGTCAGGGGTGGAGGAAGGTGGGACTGTGTGATCCAGCATCCCTGAGCAGTGCCCAGAACCAGCGCCCCACATGTTAGCTTTGTCAAGGTGGCTTCTGGGTGATGGAGGAGGGAGCTGAGGGAGGACCTGCGTTGTGGACCCCTTTCCTGGGGAGTCTCCTGGGCTACCTGTGTCTTTGATCAGGAGTGAGAATCCTGGTCCAGGCTGCAGACCTAGAATGGGGAAGGAGGATGCGTGCGTAAGGATGATGAAGACCCAGGTGAGTGATTGACAGCACTGGAGAGTCCAAGCCACCACCCGAGCCTGCTCCTTTCCTAACCCTTCCGTCTGCTGTGTCTGTGAAACCCAGCTTTTCTCTCCACCCCGGGTTTGGTTATAGGCAGCATGATCTGGGGTGAAACACTTTCTTGTTTTAGAAAAGGAAACTAAGGTTCAGAGAAAAGAAAGGATTTGGCCAAGGTCTTGGAGGCAGAGGCAAACCAGAAGCCTGACTCCCAAGTCCTCTGTTGCCCCCCCCCCCCCCCCGCGATGTAACCGCCCAAGGGCTCACCTTGCCTGCTGCCTAGACAGAGCCGATTCATCAAGACAGGGGAATTGCAATAGAGAGAGAGAGTAATTCACACAGAGCCAGCTGTTTGGGAGACCAGAGTTTTATTATTACTCAAATCAGTCTCCCTGAGCATTTGGGGAGCAGAGGTTTTACGGATAACTTGGTGGGCTGGGGGAGCCAGTGAGCCAGGAGTGCTGATTGGTCAGGGTGAAATCATAGGGAGTCAAAGCTGTCTTCTTGCACTGAGTCAGTTCTTGGGTGGGGGCCACAAGATCAGATGAGCCAGTTCATTGATCTGGCTGGTGTCAGCTGATGCATCAAGTGCAGGGTCTGCAAAATATCTCAAGCCCTGATCTTAGGAGGAGTTTAGGGAGGGTCAGAATCTTGTAGCCTCCAGCTGCATAAATCCTAAGCCATAATTGCTAATCTTGTGGCTAATGTTAGTCTCACAAAGGCAATTTAGTCCCAGGCAAGAAGGAGGTCTGCTTTGGGAAAGGGCTATTACCGTCTTTGTTTAAACTATATACTATAAACTAAGTTTCTCCCCAAAGTTCAGCCTGTGCCCAGGAATGAACAAGGACAGGTTGGAGATTAGAAGCGAGGTGGAGTCAGTTACATTCGATCTCTCTTACTGTCTCAGTCATAATTTTGCAAAGGTGGTTTCAATCCCTCCCGTTGGGGTTTGAACACCTTAATCTGAAGGTTTAGGCTGTGAAGATGGGGAAAAGCCCTTGATCACTCTGGCTTCTTCCTGCTGACAGGGGACGTAGTGGGAATGGGAGTGAACCCCAAGGTGAGAAGAGTGGAACCGCTTTGCAACTGTCTCAGTGTCCTCATGCAGGCCTGGCTGGGCTTCGAGGATGGGCGGCAAAAGCATTAGTGTTCTCATCTGTGGTTTTACTGCAGTGTTACAGTGAACAGCCTACTATAAGGTAAATAACGAGTCCTAGGATGAGAGGTACAATTCCCGATTTTAAAACCAAAGATCTGAAAGCATTAGTTTGGGGACTTCTAACCCACAAAGAATTTAGAATGTAGTTCAAACTGCAGGAAAGAAATCCTCAAGAACAGCTAACAACGGTGTACTATATTTCTCTTTAGAAGCATAATTTTTCTCTCTCTAGTCCCCATTTTCCTTAAAAACAAATCATGATCAAATTGATTTGTTTACAAAATAAACGTTAGTCTTACTGTACTTGGCTTGATTATTTGCATAAAATGCAGCAAGAAGAATTATTTTTCACTTAGGCTTTTAAATTGGATTTGATAGAACTCTGTTCCATGGAGAATCTCAGATAACAATTTTTAAAAGCCGAGCCCAGCCATGAGTTTGTATCCTCAAATACCTAAGAGTTTGGCAAATTCCTCTCCTCTTGAGGTGGCAAGATAACTTGGGATTTCTGGGCCTGTTAGAAAGTGACATTCTTTACTTACCACAGGTTAGGAACCTTGTACAGGGACTCTGTGTGGACAAGGTATGAGGCCAGATGCCCCAACGGGCTTTCATTGGCTGTATGAGTCGCCTTTGATTCCTTTTTTTTTTTCTGAGACGGAGTCTTGCCCCATCACCCAGGCTGGAGTGCAATGGGGCAGTCTGGGCTCACTGCAACCTCCACCTCCCAGGTTTAAGCAATTCTCCTGCCTCAGCCTCCCAAGTAACTGGGATTACAGGCGTGCACCACCATGCCTGACTAATTTTTTATATCTTTAGTACAGATGGGGCTGGCCAGGCTTGGTCTCGAACTCCTGACCTTGTGATCCGTCCACCTCGGCCTCCCAAAGTGCCGGTATCACAGGCATGAGCCACCGCACCTGGCCTCAACTTTGATTCTTTAAAGAAGCATGCCATTCCGGTCAAAGCCTTGGGAAAATAACCAATTTCTCCAATTGTATCCTGTTACAAAAGAAAACAGATTCTTATCGTACTTATGCAATTAGCTATACTGCCATAAATTGAGAACAGTCACAAAGAGTTTCCAAATTCTGGAGAAATCAGATAGACAGGAAAAATACACTCCAAATTTTGTTCACAGGAGTATATTTTACTCACTTGTTAAAAGGTGCAAATAGCTCTAAAGAAGTAAGTTCTCCTGACTCTGAGAACAAAAGGTGTAGCCATGTTTAACACATTAGCTCTCCGTGAGAGTCCTAGAAGTTTGGTTTTTCTTCTCTATTCCAATAGCACATTTTTAAAGTTATCTGAGACCTGCACTCAAGAGTCCTATATCTGATTATAAACTGCCTTTTGAAAAGGACCAAAGCAAGATGTGGATGACAGAAGTCTATAGCCACTATTAAAGCTACAGTTGACTAGGAATTTCGGTTACTTCTGTGGCATTCAACAATTTCACATAACATTTATAATTATTTATCATGTATACTAAATTATATCGATTATAAAAGTTTCCCATAATTTTGGAACACATACCAACAACATATTTATACAAATACAATCCAAAGAAAACCAAACACCTTTCACTCTTCTATTTGAAAGTTTTTTTTTTTTTCCTATCCTGATGTCACACTCTCCCAGAGTTATTAATCAGAAACCCACATTTAAGAGCATTGGGCCAGGTGTGGTGACTCACATCTGTAATCCCAAAACTTTGGGAGGCCGGGGAAAGCAGATCACCTGAGGTCAGGAGTTTGAAAACAGCCTGACCAACATACAGAAACCCCATCTCTACTGAAAATGCAAAATTATCCGGGTGTGGTGGCGTGTGCCTGTAGTCCCAGCTACTCGGGAGGCTGAGGCAGGAGAATTGCTTGAACCTGGGAGGTGGTCGTTGCGGTGAGCCGAGATCGCACCATTGCATTCCAGCCTGGGCAACAAGAGTGAAACTCTGTCTCAAAAAAAACACAAAAAACAAAACAAAAAAAACAGCACCTGTTAAATTTTACAGCTGATTGTAAAATCATCTTTTAAAGAGGACCAAAGGGAGACAATTGTCTGTGGGTGACAAAAACATTTTAGGGCAGCAGCACAGTTAAAGGCGCAATTGACAGAGAAATTTATCTCTGTGGCACACAGTCATTTAACATAATAATTATTATTGATAACACATCCCAACTCATATCAGAATTATAGCAGTTTTACAAAATTTTGGAACATATACCAATAATACATTTACACAAATACAGACCGAAGAACGCCAAACATCATTTCATATTTGACAATGCTTCCTATATGATTTTTGTAACAAATAAGCCAAATGTCATTTTTGGACTTTAGAGGACCTAATATCTAAAAGATTAGGCTAGAAAGAGACATAATTTATAATTTGATTTTGGAAAGTGTGTCAAATATCAAAGGTTTAAAACACTGGATATATCACAAAATAGAATCCTAGGTCACCATAAGTCATTCATTTGGCCGAAATAACTCCAAATTTTTTAAAAAAGAAAACCTTTACTCTGATAGAGGAGACTGAGCTTTCCAAACAAGACTCAATAATGACAGCGTGAGACCAACTGCCTTTGTCCCTCTCTCTCCTCCCTTATTTCCCTGCCATTTACCCAAAGGAGAAAACAAACCCCTTTCAGTATCATTTAACATTACATAAAAATCATCTTCAAAAGAGACAACCAAATTCCATCTTTGCATTGGTGCATCTTTAATGTTAAAGGTAGTTTTTTAAATAAAATTTTATATCTTTATCCAGTTTTAATTAGCTTGACCATAAGGTTAAGAATTTCATAAACTTTTTAGAACTCTTTACAATTTTCCATCAAACGGTAGATCAATTTTCTTTCTTTTTTTTTTTTTTTTTTTGAGACGGAGTTTCGCTCTTGTTACCCAGACTGGAGTGCAATGGCGCGATCTCGGCTCACCGCAACCTCCGCCTCCTGGGTTCAGGCAATTCTCCTGCTTCAGCTTCCTGAGTAGCTGGGATTACAGGCACGCACCACCGTGCCCAGCTAATTTTTTGTACCTTTAGTAGAGACGGGGTTTCACCATGTTGACCAGGATGGTCTCGATCTCTTGACCTCGTGATCCACCCGCCTCGGCCTCCCAAAGTGCTGGGATTACAGGCGTGAGCCACCGCGCCCGGCCAGCAGATCAATTTTCTAAGGCACTATTAACCCTGTTACTCGGATACATGGGCCCAGATTCTGGCCCCACACCTGTGTCATCTTAATGTTTTAACCTACGGAAAAAAGCTAATAATTTCTTTTAAATCTTAGCCAACTTGTTCATACCCACGGAATTTTTACAAGATCAACCCTTTACAAACCCTTTTCACTTTGCCTACACCTTCAGTTTTGTTCCGTTACTCTTTTAGGTTAAAACAATCTTTAAAACCCTCTGAACTAGATAAAATTACATTCCCTTTAACAAAAGCCATATTCCCATGCCTTCTTATAATCTTTTACCAAAAACACGTTCCCTACACACCTTGTATGTAAAACTTTCTCCAGTCGTCTCAACTACATGTTACAACGTTAACTCTCAGCAACTTTTATTTTTAGTGAAAAACCTGATAAGTAAGTAATTTTAATTACGTACTGGGGTGGAGCCTAGGACATCAGACAGAAATGAAGATAAGGTCTGACTCTTAGCATAGCTGGTGAGCACAGCTCTCCATATGTCCCCAGGCCTTATCTACAATCTAATGCTCCAAAGTAGGTAAATCAAACAATTTTCAAAATCAAAGAAACAATTTGACCTTTGAGCATTTAGCAAGTATGATATCTGACCTTAATTTAGACTAAATGTCTACATTTTCAAGATATTTTATTTTGCCAATAATCTTTAAAACTGTCTTTATTTCCAAAAGATTACGGAGGTCACGTGAACAAAAAGGTACTAACGTTTTTATTTTTCTGACAAAATATTTGATTTAAGCACTAATTTTTCTAAGCCAATTAATCAGAGCTCTTTTATATATAAACATCACACACGCACAACACATATAAATACAGACAGATAAATGAAAACTGTAAGATTTTTCATTTGTCAGTTTCTTTTTTTTTTTTTTGCCAGTTTCTTAATTAGATGCCTGGCTTCAGGGTGGAGCCCTTGGAGGAACAGGGCCAGGGAAGCATGCATTTCTAGGGTCAAATAGGCAGCTGAAGGCAAAGACAGATCCCCAAAATTAAGGGTGCCGTTTTATTCTGGATCCTGGATCCCCCAAAGGAGGGAAATACTTCAGGAGAGGACCGTGCAGTGCTTTTACCCTGCATTCCACTCAAGTCAACCCAAAGCCAAGCAGCCCACTTTGTAATCCGGGCATCACCTCTCCTGGGAGTCTCATCTCCCAGTCCCGGTGGCTGAGAGCATGTGTCTCTGATCCAAATGTGCAAAGAGTCAAGTATCCCTCCATAACTACTACCAGCCATCCCCCAAAGTATATTTCCTACCTAGTTATTATACACACATAATGAGAAGTAATTGCTGATACCCCTAAAACTCCAAACTGTCAGGTAACACAATGCAAAACAGAACAGAGCTTTTGATTTTGAGAGGGATTGATCTACTTTTAATTCCTGGGGTTTCATGAGGAAAACAGAGGGATTCCCGCACTCAAAACGGGGTCTGTGGCGCCACCTCTGTTTTTCCCAGTGAGTCCCAGGCTACCAGAAGTTATCTTAAGTCCTCCATGTGTGTGCGTAAAGAATGACAAAACAAAAAAAATGGAGAAAAACAATTCAGTCAACTGAGAAGGAAACACCTTTATCCAGAAAAACAAGTTCCAAGCAGAGAAAAACATAATGGCCTTTTAACTATACCTGTAGCTTGTTTATCCACTTTAAATTAAGCTGACTTGTAACCATAGCACTCTTTAACAAATCCTTTAAAATTGTTTTATTATCCGACTTTAGCCACATCAAGGGGCCAATATTTTTGGCTTTTGAATTCTACCACAGGTAACTTTCCACTGAAATCAATCAGTTTTAACTAAGGTTGTATGTTAACCATGGTCACATAGGTGTCTCGAAGGGATGGAAAGCACTTTCTTTCCTTCTTTTCTTTTTTTTTAATAAGATTTAGAAGCTCCCCCAGGGTAGTTTAGGGAAAGGAAAATTCAAGACAGGAAATCAGAAGCTATCCATGGGCAGAGTGTAGGGGGGAGCCTCAATAAATGGCAAAGTTACATAAATAAAAAACCAGAAAGGACTCATTCCAGAAGCCAAGAATAGAACCCAGGCTGCCATTGTCAAAAAACAAAGCCTCAGCTACTGAGTTAGAGCAATGAGCAGTTTCTATTGGTCTTCTCGGAAGGAGCCTAGAGAAGCCGATTTCAAGCTTGCAAAGGCTTTTAACTGCTCAAGATAATTTTTAGGCTATCTATGACATGAACCCCCAAATTCCTGTCCTCCTGATGGTTAAAACCAAGATAAAGGATCCCCACATGGTCACAAGGTTAAACTCTTAAGGACACAAAACAAGACGGAGAAATTTCATCCAGTATTGGTTTCAGAGATGCTCGGCAAAGTTTGTAACTGACCAGCCTGGCAGGCTGGCTTGAGAAGCGGGCTTATAGGGGTCCTAAAGCCACATGCTATCCTGTGATGCCCCTCTCTCCATTACAGAACCAGAAAGACAAATTCTTAGCACAAAGTACACGAGATTTGCTACTGCTTAAGACTAGTCTCACAAATCCTTTTTCTACTAATCAGACCCTTGCAGAGAGACAGACAGTGACGCTTACTGTTTACTCAGTAGAAGAAGGTGCAGGAGTCGGACCCTCTAGGATACTGCTTCAGGGACCCATAAAATTTTGTCACCTGTGTCTGGCAGGCAGATGCCTTTAAAAGCAACTAACTACAAATATGTCTCACTACAGATGAGGAAACCAAGGCAAAGAGAGATTTGGAGATTTTCCATGATTTCCCAAGGTCACACAATGAAACGAAGGGACAGATGTTTCAGGAGCAGATTCTTGCATTTCCAACACACCAGAGCTGTCATATACAAATCTCCTTCCCAGTCTCTCTGTACTGCTATGGGCATCAGCAAATGGACTGGCTGTGCAGGCACTGGAGAAGCAGGCAGATCTAGGGCCTGCTCTCTATGAGAAGGAGCCAGGAACATGGGGTCTTGGATCCTAGTGAAGACCCTGAGGTGGGGGAGTAGATTGGAGCTGGAGATAGGAGTGCGAGAACATTGCTGCAGGCTGAGCAATCCCTCCTGGTAAGAAGGGAGGTGAGCAGATAGCTCTGACCAGCTCAGAGATCAAGTTTTTAATACTCTGATAGGGCAGGCAAGCCAGTACTATTAGTTATGGACAGCATTCAGCAGCAGATAACCAAGACTCAAAAAGCTAAAGCTTAACAACAACAAAATACAAAAGTTGAGGCGTATCTTTCTCTCTTGCACTGTGATATCCAGAGGTGATCGGAACTGGGGCCACAACTCCAAGGTACCGTCAAAGACTGTAGTGTCTCCTAGCTTCCTTCTCTGGCAAGTGTCTCTGCTACTGGCTTTCACCCTCAAGGTCACCTTGTAATCACAAGGTGGCCATTAGCTCTCCAACCATCGGGGCCACATTCTAGGTGGGAGAAAGGAGGAGGGGAAAGAGTGCCTGTCAGCGGAGTCGGCTTCCTTTTTTTTTTTTTGAGACAGAGTCTTGCTCTTTTTGACCAGGCTGGAGTGCAATGGCACAATCTCAGCTCACCACAACCTTTGCCTCCCAGGTTCAAGTGATTCTTCTGCCTCAGCCTCCCGAGTAGCTAAGATTACAGGCATGTGCCACTACACCCAGCTAATTTTTTGTATTTTTAGTAGAGATGGACTTTCTCCAAGTTGGTTAGGCTGGTCTTGAACTCCCGACCTCAGGTGATCTGCCTGCCTTGGCCTCCCAAAGTGCTGGGATGACAGGTGTGAGCCACTGCGGCTGGCCATCAGCTTCCTTTTAAAGGAGACTTCTTAGAGCCCCACCCAAGAAGGGAACGACTTTGGCTTTCGCCTCATTGACCAAAATTGGTCATGCGGCCACCCATAGCTGTAAGGGAGGTTGGGAAATGTAGGTTTTGTAGCTGGTACATGGCTGCCCCAGTCAGGGCTGTGTGAATAAGGAAGAAGGGACTCAAAGATATGGGGTGAACAGACCACAGTCTCTTCTTCCTTCCCGTAATTTGCAGGTGAGTACACCAAGGCTCAGGGAAGGAAGCAATTTGTCCAGGATTGTCAATAGTCAAGGGCGTCACCTGAGACCAGACTCCAACATTGCTGCCTCTGAGACTGATGTCTCTTCTACCATCTACACCTCTTCACTCGGTAGCCACACACCTGGCCCCAAACAATAACGTCATTCTTTATTAAGCATTAACTATGCACCAGGTACGACGATAAGGGCTTTCGAAGCTTGTTTTCATTTAATCTCATAATACTGTTTGAGGTGAACGTTACACAAGTCCCATTTAAAGAGGAAGCAGCTGAGCCTCAGCTACATTGGGTGACTGTTGCTGGTCACAGAGCTGGTAAGTGCAGAGGCAAGCTTCAAACCAGGCTCCCGACCCAGGCTGTGAGCAGTTAGTGCTTGTGATTAAAATGATCCAGGGGCAGCCCCAGTAAGCTGCTGAGTGGAGGTGGGTCTCACTCAGTGACTCTGTAGTGCCAGGAATGCCTTTTCTCGGCCCCAATAGTTGGGCAGCAAGCCTGGCATCGACTGAGGGAGCTCCCAGCCCCCCGCCCACCTGGCCCGCCTCCCTCTCCACAGTTCCCCATCCCGGCCAATTACTCCTAATGGAGTGATATGAAATGTAACTAACTTGGGGAAATATCTGTATACTTTAATTAAATCAGTTTGCAATTAGCCATCTGAGTAATGAGGCTAAGGTGTTTTATCTCCCTGTGAGCCAGCAGGCTAGGGGAACCATAGGCAGAGGGACTTGGCATGAATAGCGCTGTCCTAGGGGCTGAACTCCTCAGGGATATGGAGGCAGGTGCTGGAAGCCCCGGGAGAGGGTTTGGCCCAAATTTACTACTATTAAATAAATATGGCACTTTAGAGAGGCGCTACTAATTTGTGGGACTAAATTTTTAATGGCTACGGCATGTTGTCTTCTTAAAGAAATAGTGGGGCCTTTCATCCAAACACTTCATGGCAAAGGGCTAAAAATTACACGTGTCCACTGGGCGCCCCCGATGTCCCCAGACACGGCAAATGCCTGGCTGGGAAGGTTGGCGGGTGTGAAGCCGGGGGCTTTCCTGGGAGGCCTGCGGCTGGGATGGAGGCCAGGATTAGGGCAAGGCGGGTGAGGCGACTGCGTTGGGAGCAAAATTTAAGGAGGCCCCCAAATACTCAGTAATCAAACCAGCTTTTAATGTGATTTTTTTGTTTGTTTGTTTGTTTGGTTTTTTTTTTTGGAGACAGAGTCTCGCTCTGTTGCCCAGGCTGGAGTTCAGTGGCACCATCTTGGCTCAATGCAACCTCCGCCTCCCAGGTTCAAGCAATTCTACATCAGCCTCCCAAGTAACTGGGACTACAGGTGCGCACCACTACGCCCAGCTAATTTTTTGTATTTTAGTAGAGACGAGGTTTCACCGTGTTGCCCAGGCTGGTCTTGTACTCCTAAACTTAGTCAATCCGCCCGCCTTGGCCTCCCAAAGTGCTAGGATTACGGGCATGAGCCACCACGCCTGGCAGACATGTTTTTCTCATGGATGATAAATACAATTTCAGAATTTTAAATAAAGACAAGGTCAGCAACAGTGCCCCACATCATAGCCATATCGGTGCCTCGGCCAAAGGAAAAGCTGGTAAGTAATCCTGATCTTGTCTTTACTGAAAGTTTTAGTATTTTGTTCATCATGGATTTTGTGCATTGATTTTGATTTTTTAAAAGGCTGCATTAAAATAGGATGTATCTTGATTACTGAGCCTTAGCTGTGTTTCTGGGGGGTGAGGCCTCACTCACTCCACCCCTGCCCCACGCCTGCCACTGGGTTGCCCCTCAGTATTTGTGTGTTTTTCGGGAAGGTGCCCATTCTGTGTGCCCCTCCAAGACCCAGCTGGGTTCTTAGTGGCTGTAAATGTCAGACTTCACGGTGGCTGAAAGGGGGTGGCACTTGGAACTTGAGACTCTTTAAGCAGAAAACTGTCTCATGATGGCTCCAGCATGGCCCAGAGACCACAGGCATTTGGCCTGAGGTCACACAGCGGGTTTGCGGCACAGCTAGAGCTGGATCTGGATTTTCCTGTTTCCCTATGTGGCTATTTCTCATCAGAGAAGAAACAGGCCTTTCAGGTGACCCAGGGCGAACGTCCCCACAGAGCCACCCTGCATACTGGGAGGCTCTAATAAGATGACCCAGGGCACAGAGTGTTGACTGACTGTCCTGGCTACCCCCAGCAAAACCCTCTTTTCCCTTCCAGTGACTGTGCGGAGGCGGCCAAGTGACCCAGCTCTGGCCATTAAGATATAAGCAGGAATCACTGAGTGTGGCTAATGGAGACAGACTCAGCTGCTGTCTCTCTGGCCCTTTGCTCACTCCCTGCTTCATCCTGGTCTTTGCTCCCTGCACCTCCTCAGAGAAGCCTTCCCTGACCATCTTATCTGAAATAGCAACCCCATCACTCTCCACTTCCTTTCTTTCTTTTTTTTTGGAGACAGAGTCTCACTCTTTTGCCCAGGCTGGAGTGAAGTCGTGTGATCTTGGCTCACTGCAACCTCCACTCCTCTGGGTTCAAGTGATTCTCCTGCCTCAGCCTCCTGAGTAGCTGGGATTACAGGTGCCTGCCACCATGCCTGGCTAATTTTGGTATTTTTAATAGAGACATCACAGGTCATCCACGTGCGTCAGCTTCCCAAAGTGCCAGGATTGCAGGCGTGAGCCGTCGCGCCTGGCCGCCATTCTTTTCTCTTACCTTATTTTTTATGGCCCTGATCAATTTCTCCCTGCCATTATGTTACACAATTAATTGTACTTGCCTCCTCCACAAGAATTAGCTCGACGTGGGCAGGGCTCTTCTGTCTGGTTTCAGCCTCTATCCCCAGAGTCTAGAATGGTGCTTGGCACATAGTATGTCCTTAATGAACATTTCTTGAATGAATGGATGTACTCTGAGCCTCTGGGTGCCTGAGCCTTTACTCCTGCCTCTGACATCTGCCAGCTCTCTGTGGTGGCATTAACTTTGTCCCTGGAATTAGAATTTCTGCCTCCTCTGGCACAAGCTCTCAGTACCTAAGTGTGAATTACCATTATTGGCTCCTCTGTCTCCCTGCAAGAGATGTGCCTGGACACCTCAGATCCCAGCCAGCTTGCCCTTGTGCTCTGCTGCCTCCAGCTCTGTCTCACCAGACATGCAGCCATCTCCATCCCCAGTTATGGCCGGGCACCCTCTGCCAGGGACATCCCTCCCCATCCTTCTTCTTATCCTCGGTGTCATCGTCCTTGTGAGAGCCCAGGCAGTGATGACACTGTGAGGACTTCCCTCCTCCTCTGTTGGCAATGCTTCAAAAGCCATTACCTCCTGGTTCTGATTTCCAAAATGGAGCCTGCCTCTAAGAAAGCGGAATGAATGGCTTTGGTGTGCCAGCCTCCATTAACTGGCTACCCGAACTAATCAACAGCAGAAATTCAAGGAAATTGCTGGAGCAAATTGAGAAGCCAGATTATTTGGGTTTCTTGATTGAGAGTGGGAGAATAATTATTTGAGGGTTCCATTTAATAAGCTTTGTTTACTAACTCCAGGTCCTGCTTTGATAGTCTGCCTCGATTATTGGGGGTGGGTTCCCCCAGGATAAATAATTTTGACATTATTGCTGATAGGGGCCTCAGAACTCATCTAACTCAATCCCTTCATTGTATACATGGAGAAAATGAGGCTGAGAGGAAAAGGAACTCCCCAAGGTCTCCGGGGATTAGAGACTCCAGCCAGGGTGCTTCTACTTGGAAGGGAACAAGAGGGTCAAGAAGCCTCAGAGGGCATCTGCCTGAGATGGGACATCAGTGCATCCAGAAGGGGGCTACAGACCTGAGTGTCCTCACCAGGCGAGGAAACACTGGGACAATTACCCTGGTAGGGAGAGCGTGTCATTGTCCCCAGGGACACGAGTCTTCCTTGGGAGGTAAAAATGGCTGCCACATAGGTGGCCCCTTCTGCTTGGGATCCCTTGGGTCTTTACCTCGTAGTCACTGACAGTGCCGTGAGTTCTAGTACTTCAGAGAATTACCACATGCGAGGGGTAGTCTGGAGAAGCTTCCATGAGGCCCAGGGAGGGGACAGGAATTGCCTAGTTCTGGAGCAGCCAGGGCTAGAGTCCAGGTCTCCAGAGTGCCCGGGTAGGGTGCTGCTCCTCACTCCACACTGCCCTGGTCCAGTTCACAGCACTGAGATGTTGTCCTGGGAGGCAGTGAGCCCAGACCTGGAGGGCCAGCCCTGGCAGATGTCCTCTGGTCCTTCAGGTGAGCTGGGGAACAAGGTGAGAACGGACAGTAAGTGATCTGGGGAAACAGAAGAGGCAGGGAGTGGCCAGGGAGGCTTCCTGATGGGAGAGTGAAGCCTCAGCGCCTGAAGGAGGAAAAGAATTTGGTGGACCAAGAGATATTTGTCAACAGTGATGCTAAGCGGGGAATCGGGGTGCATGAGAGGGGTCAGCGGAAACTCATTCATTCTGCACATTGTCTGATCCTTTATTAGGTGCTGGGTTCCTGCATGGGCCATTTCTTTTAATCCTCACAGTAAACCTTTAAGGAGGCAGTCGTCGTATTTTCATTTGGCAGTTAAGAAGTGAAGTCTTAGGCCGGGCGCGGTGGCTCAAGCCTGTAATCCCAGCACTTTGGGAGGCCGAGGCGGGTGGATCACGAGGTCAAGAGATCGAGACCATCCTGGTCAACATGGTGAAACCCCGTCTCTACTAAAAATACAAAAAATTAGCCGGGCAAGGTGGCACGTGCCTGTAATCCCAGCTACTCAGGAGGCTGAGGCAGGAGAATTGCCTGAACCCAGGAGGCGGAGGTTGCGGTGAGCCAAGATCGCGCCATTGCACTCCAGCCTGGGTAATGAGCGAAACTCCGTCTCAAAAAAAAAAAAAAAAAAAAAAAAAAAGTGAAGTCTTTGCCTGTTCACACAGAAATGGTAGAGAAGGAATTTGAACGGGGAGTAGACATCTCTTTCCACTCTAAGATGCGCAAACTGCTCATAGTGGATTCCTAGGAATAGGCTTTCAGAGAAGGCTCATGGGCGGGCCCATTAAAATGGGGTTCAGAGGACCAATGATATTCCGGGCCACTGCCACTGTTGGGCCCGGTTCCCTCTTTGAAATAGTCAAAGTCTCCTGACCCCTCTGATCATTCATGCCTTTGTTCTTCCCACAAACGCAGCCAGCACCTTGTCTGCGTCAGGGGCTACAGTGACTCTTGGGGATGTAGCGGTCCCTGCTTCCTTCTGCAGCTCAAGTGTCACTCATGAAATGACTGCAGGATCCCTGCCCAGCTCAGCGCAGCAACCCAGCTTCCTTAGGCTCCAGGGCTGCTCTGTCTGATGGGCACCATGACAGTGGGTCCAGCCCCGCCACCATCTTTACCCCACACTTGCACTGATACAATCGAAGCTGACATTAATTCTCTTAGCAGCTGTATGGCGTCTTTACTTTTTAAATTTGTGTTTTAGTTCTCTTCCTTGCAAGATGCACCACATCTTTAGTTAGGACTTCATTTACAGATTACTAAAAGCTTAGGGATTTAAAATAAGGACCTGCTATCACATCAAGCGTCCGCCCTCCCATGCTCGTGCTCCGGCGGTTGATTGTTTGAACCTGAATGGGAAACTTCACATTTTTTATCTGTTCAGTTTCACTTGCTTGCATTCAGCCCATTTTTTGGTAGCCTATTAAACACTTTTCCAATCCAGATTTTGTCACTCAAGGGCTTCTGCCCATGCCTGGGGATGCAGAAAGTTTGCCTTTAGAGTCTTCATAAAAGGGAGTAAAAAGCAGAATAGAACAGACGTAAGGATGGGTCTATACAGTTTCACCAGAGACCTCCCTCTAATCAATTGCTCCATATTCTGTGTGCAGGGTTGATTAACCACTTGTGAATCTGCATGTTTAAACTCTCTTCTTGCCCCACCTCTCCGCTTTGTTCACAAGTCCAACAAGAGAGACTTTCAAAATGCTTGGCAGAAATAAAAATGCATTAGGCCTAAAGCATGTCATCAGAAGGGAAACCAGGTGAGTTTGGGGTAACTTTTCTTAATGAATCCTCACTGACTTTTAGCAGTCACTGTTTCTTTTCTAACTGCTTGTAAACTAGGAGAACACTATTAATTGCAAAAGAAAGTTCTCCAAAGGGCAGCAACCACTTTGCAGGTCACGGATGACATGATTCCATGCAGCTGGAGATGCAGCTTCCTCCAGATGCAGGAGGCGCCAATCTGGCAGAAACTAGTAAAGAAAGCTGCACTGGGGAGGCTGTGCCGGGAACAAAGCCACAATAGCATTCTGTGAAAAGACAATTAAAACCCCGAATCTGGGAAAGATGGTAGAAGCAGAGAAGCAGAATGAGCTTGGACCTTTGATCCTACCTCAAGATTGAGGCCATGAGAGAGAGTGGTCCACTGAGTACAGCTAGAGCTGAAGCCTGAGGCCCTGGACCAGACCTAAGTTAGACACAAGACATAGGCGACTGGGAGCTAAAGGCACCAGAGGGTGTGACAGCAGCTGGAGCTGTGGGGCATCTTCAGAGCCATTACACTTGGCGTCACTCAAAGAGGTTGACTTTTTTTTTTTCAAAGTCTCACTCTGTCGCCCAGACTAGAGCTAGAGTGCAATGGTGCCATCTCGGCTCACTGTAACCTCCGCCTCCCAGGTTCAAGCAATTCTCCTACCTCAGCATCCCGAGTAGCTGGGATTACAGGCGCCCTCCACCGTGCCCGGCTAATTTTTGTATTTTTAGTAGAGACAGGGTTTTATTATCTTGGCCAGGCTGGTCTCGAATTCCTGACCTCGTGATCCACCTGCCTCGGCCTCCCAAAGTGCTGGGATTACAGGCGTGGCACGCCTTGCCAAGTTGGCTTTTTAATACATATGTGTCCCCTCAAATCCTAGTTAATTGCCCCTAGGCATCGTGCCTGTAAATCTCAATACAGCCACCAGAGGCAGCATTTGCCATATTTGATATAGGTTGAGTTTTCCAAAACTGGCCACCTGGTGGCTGCTATTGGAACCACAGGACCGATGCTTAGAGGAGACACGTTGGTTAGGATGACACGTAGGATAATGCTTAGGCTAAATCATTCAGTTTGCAAAAGAGTGTGCCAACTTATTTAATGTTTGTAAATTCACAGTAACCATAACGATTCTGAGTGGTGAGAAAGCCACTGATGGTGGGGAAGCAAAGGAAAAAGACCAACGGAAATAAATTAAATAGGAGTATTTGTGTGTTGCTGATAGATGGAAGGGTTTGTTCAGATAAGACCAATGAAAAAAGGCAGAAATTTAGAAGTAAAGGCGAATGGGCCACCTAAACGAGATTGGAGGAGTTTCTGATCCATGCATCAGACCTAGCTCATCTGTCACTCCTGGGGCCTCCCTCACTCTGTCACTTAATTTAGTTCAACAAGCTTGAATTGAATACAGAAGTGTTTCTGAAGAGGTGGCCAGGCCTGAGAGATCCAAGAGTCTGTTCTTCATCAAGCCTCTCAGAGACTTTGTCCCCTGACTTCTGTGACATGCTTGGGGTAGGAAAGATGTCTTCCTACCTCATGCATTTTTTAAAAAACAAAATTTACATTATTTTTAATTGTAGTCAAATATATATAACATAAAATATACCATCTTAGTCATTTTTAAGAGTACAGATCAGTAGTTTTTTGTTTTATTTGAGACAGAGTCTCTCTCTGTCACCCAGGCTGGAGTGCAGTGGCGTGATCTCAGCTCACTACAACCTCCGCCTCCCAGGTTCAAGCGATGTTGCGATTACAGGCATGTGCCACCACACCCAGCTAATTTTTGTATTTTTAGTAAAGACGGGGTTTCACCATGTTGGCCAGGATGGTCTCAATCTCCTAACCTCATGATCCCCCCCCACCTCAGCCTCCCAAAGTGCTGGGATTACAGGCGAGAGCCACCATGCCCGGCCCAGATCAGTAGCATTAAATACATTTACATTATTGTACAGCTGTCACCACCATCCACCTCCAGAGCTTTTCATCTTCCCAGACAGAAACTTTGAACCCATTGAACCTTAACTCCACACCCCCTTTCTCTGTAGCCCTAGCAATGACCATTCTACTTTGTCTCTATGAATTTGACCCCTAAGTACATTGTATAATTGGAACCATACAGTATTTGTCATTTTTTTTAAGAGATAGAGTCTCACTGTGTTACGCAGGCTAGAGTGCAATGGTGTGATCATGGCTCACTGCAGCCTTGAACTCCTGGGTTCAAGAGATCCTCCCACTTCAACCTTCCAAGTGCTAGGACTACAGGCACAGGCCACCATGCCTGGATTTTTTTTTTTTTTTTTTTTTTTTGTAGAGGCAGAGTCTTATGTTGCTGAGGCTGGAATATTTATCTTTTTTTTTTTTTTTTTTTTTTTTTTTTGAGGTGAAATTTTGCTCTTGTTGCCTAGGCTGAAGTGCAATGGCATGATCTCAGCTCACTGCAACCTCCACTGGAGTATTTCTCTTTTTGTGACTGGCTTTTTTCACTTAGCATATTGTCCTCAAAGTTCATCCATGTCGTGGCATGACGGAATTTCCTTCCTTTTCAAGGCTGCCTAATATTCCATTAGATGGCTAGACCATGTTCTGTTTACACATTCATCTGTTGGTAGACATGTGGGTTGCTTCTGCCGTTTGGCCCCTGTGAGTATTGTGGTTAGGAGCTACAGTACTGTGCAAATCTCTCTTTGAGCTCCAGCTTTCACTTCTTTTGGGTATATACCCAGGAGCAGAATTGTTGAATCACATGGTAATTCTATTTTTAATTTTTGAGGAACTGCCACACTGTTTTCCAAAGCTACCTCATGCCTCCTGGTGAGGAAATGCCAACCGCTTAAGCCAAACACAGAGTCCTCCAAGGAATGAGAGGCAGAACATTCCCGAGGTGGAATTCCATCTCCAGCTGGAAAGGAAGGGCTTGTATTTTTCCAGTTGTACCTTTTGCTTCTCCCGCTCTTAACTCCCACCCTGAACATGAGTAGAACCCATCTATTTAAGCCAAATTTTAAATACTCCAAGGCTGGAGTGAAGAGCCTCAGTTTCCTGGTGGGATTGGAGGAGGCAGAGGCCCAGGTAGCGAGTTGGGGAGCACTGTTCTCTGTCCGCAAGAAGCCTAGTCCTCTTGACCCTGGAGGAATCTGGGATCCAGATTGAAAACTGATCAGATATGGATGGAGAATACAAGCCAAGAGGTAATGGAAAGACATAAAACCAGTCTCTTCTTCTACACATTTGGCCTTGCCTTGCTGCAGACAGGACAGCTAGCTCCTCTCACCACCTGCAGGGGACAGCCTGGCACAGAGGCAAGTGCAGCTTTGGAATCAGAGCGAGCTGGGTTTAAATCCTTCTTCTGCTACTCACTGGTCCTGTGACCTCAAGTATTCCTCAACTTTGAGACCCATTTGGTACTCCTCAAGGCCGGTGATGATCATGTCGAGTTCTTAACTTTTGTTGTAAAGGTGACATGACATAGCAGATGGACAGCATCAAGCACCGTGCCAAGAATTTAGGTGTTCCATGGATGTTCCCTTTCTTTCTTCCTCTTTGATCCTTTCTCAGTTATTGACTTAGATCGTGTTCTCCCAGTTTTCCTCTCTCCAGGCTGCCAGGTGCAGACTTGAGCGCTGATCTTAGCAATGGCGGCTCCACTTTTGACTATTTCATGTCAGTTTCTGGGTCCCCATGTGTAGCTCAGATTCATCCCTCTCAGTCCTCCCTATCCAAAGTGTGACTGAGGATGTGGGGTTGAAACCACCCCTCCCGGAGCCAGTTCCACTGCCAGGCAAGCCAAGTGCACTCTGCTCCACTCTCTCTTCTGGGTGCAGACTCTGTGAGGGGAGTTTTGGTTTTGCCAGCCACAACCTGGCCAGCCCCGTCCCTCATCTGGCTTTTGTTAGATTGTGTTACAACCTTCCTGTTACTTAACTGTAGAGGACTTTGGGATGTGCTTGCTGTGTGTGTGAGAGAGAGTCTGTGTGTTAATATCAACTTGTGATAGATGCCTTCGGCGCCCACACATTCAATAACACCCACACTCACAAAAAAAAAAGAAGGGGGGAGGGGAGTCGTTTTTATGGGAGATAACATAACTGCTTGCAATTTGGCTATTCATTGTATCTTTGGCATTTTATGTACTGCATTAGCGGAGGCAATTTCATGCATATGGATATAATGCATTAAGTGGAGGCATTTAAATATAGTGAAACTAATTTTATGATGATTAGTTGAAGGAAAACATTGCATTCGTATCATCTATATAGAAGCCAATTTGCATGAAAATGCCCAAAGTTGCTATGCCAACATTTTCTGTGCTGCTGGTCGGGGTCGTCTCCGAGTCAAGACTTTGTATTAAAAATCGGTCTCCAGTGCCCATGTCTTTTAATTCATTGCAAGCTGTAGGCCATTTGCTCACAAAGCGCTCGCAGTAAAACAAATGAATAGCTAAAATACTCATTTGCATGATTCCCATTTGAAAACGATTCCCCTGAAATTAAAAAAGCGTGTTACTCGGTTGTGAAGATGGATGGGCCAGTGAGGCGGGCAATTAATATTTTCGGCGTTCTCTTTAAAGCCCTCCCAAGACTGAGAAGAGCACATGCCAGACAAATTGGGCCCCACAACAGTTTCGGGGCCTCGGCAGCAGCAGCTTGCTTCCACCGCCTCTCCTTTATTGTCTCACTTACATTATGCAGTAATTAAAACTATTTACCATTCCTACTTATCCGCCATCTGCTACCACGGAAGGCTCCTCTTCTTTAGAAAGCCTTCTTAAAGAGCGGCAAGAACAGGGGAAGGCTTGGCGCTGACTGTGGAGGGTTCTCGGGGGTCTTCTCCTGCCCCTGCCGTGCCCACCGATCCCTCCGTGAAGCCAAGGCAGCGGGAGGTCATGGGGCGTGAAGCTGAGTTTCTGAGTGAGTTGGTTGTATGTAGGGTGGAGGTGTTAGGGCACAGCTTCCTCCACCTTTGGGAAGGAGTCTCGGCTTAGATCTGGGGTGATCTATATGTCAAGGGAGAGCCTAGGCCTGGATCCTCCCGCCGGTAACAGCTGAAAGGGATCTGGGAGCTTTCACCATGCAGCTGGCCATCGAAACCACCAATTACAGTTGTACAGGTTGTTCACTGCACAAGCATAACCAACCCAGGGAATTGTGAAGGCTGAAGTCCATCCTGTGATCTGTTGACCCATCTGAGGTCCTTGTGGAGTCTGTCTGCCCCAAGGGTGCATTTTCAAATGCACACAAAAGGAATTCTATGACCTAGCTGGAGCCTTGTCCAAGGGAAGCCATTTTGAAAGCAACCAAGTCTCTGCCACCTTTTCCGTGGCAAATGATAACCTTCCAGCCTGGTCATTCTACAACGGGACCTCGCTTTGCGCAGGCTTAGCATTTGCTTGCAGGGGCTGAGCTAGGCTGTCCAAAGAGCAGCCTCCTCTGCAGGCATTTCAACTACCTCCTGCACCCAGCCCCCAAAGCCAGCACAGACCATGTAAGGAGAAGCCAAACGCAGCAGAAGCGGGAACTAGCTCTCTCACGGGGACATAGGTGCGGGCCCGGAGCTTGCAGCCTTGCAGCAGCGGGCAGGCTCTGGGACGACAGGGCCTGTTTGGAGAAGGCTTTCTGCTTCCTCTTCTTTTCAGAGCCCACCCCTGTGCTGGGCACACAGCAGGTTTCTCAAAGTAATTGTTGCATTACATGGACAGTGATGTTTGCAGCCTTCACTTCACTGTCCAGCTTTGAAGCCGCCTCTGCAACATTATCCAGTAGACACTGTCAGCTCACATCTTCCCATTGTAGTGATCCTTCCCTGGTACATAGTCAAAGGGTTTGCATTTGCCTAGAACTGAGCCTCTTAGCTGTGACCTTTCTGGGCAGCATTTCTCAGCCAATGAATGCCTCAGAGCCATGCCCTGCAGCAGGCGCTACGTCTACCCTGGCACGCCCCTTCCCTGTCTTCTCACCTCTGACATTTCATCTCTGTCTCTCCACCCTCTTAGGAAATAAGACCTTGCTTGCCCAGGCCCGCAGACTGTTGGCCTCAGCTAACATATGTGGGTTTGAACTGGTGCTTGGCATGACTGTCACACCCTCCATCACCAGGGGGCTCTGAAACCTCTTGGCCTTGGGCAGATTGGGGAGGAGGTCTGGCCATTCATAATGAAGTGATAATGCTTTACTGAAGATGTTGGCTTGGGTTTTACACTGGGAAAGATGAATTTCAAATAAGAGCTTTGTCCAGAAGTGGTGAGGACCATCTCTGGAGTGAGTCCCATGCTGTTGTCACCAAGCATGTGGTGGCATCTGAGAGTCACACAGAAGATTCTCCACCCCTGACTAGCCAAAGCCCTGCGGAGCCCTTAGGCCTCTCCTGCTGCCTAGGCAAACCAGAAACTGACTCTCACTAATGGGACAGAGAAGGAACATTCATAGGCCATGTGGGTCATAGAATTAATAGATAAGTACATACATGGAGAAAAAGCAAGACTTAACCTAGAGACAGGCCTCTCTAAGGCCTGGCCATAGGCACAGAGAAAGCAGCGGGTGCCTGTGTAGCATTTCAAATGCTGTCACATCGGCAGCTCCTTATCCCACCACCAGGAAACACGCTTCCCCACACAAACCTCGCCACCATCCACCCAGGCTCCTGCGGACTGGCCAGGGCACCAGAGGCTGCCAGCGTGCTGGAAAGGACACTGACCTCGGAGTCCATAGTCCTGGGTCGGAATCTCCCCTCTGCCATTGACTGTCTGTCTGATTCTAGGTTGGCCACTGAAACTCTATGCTACTCTCAGTTTTCTCATCCATGAAATGGGCTTCCTTGCCTGCCCATCGTGAGACAGTTAAGGCATGTATAGGATTCCAGAGCCCACCCTGTATCCCCAGGGCAGGCGTATGTCCTCCCGGAGCGGATGGAGACACGTTTGTATGCTGAGTGAGCGAAGTTCTGCAGGTCTAAGATGACAGTTGCTCTTAGCTTATACTTGAGTATAGTCCAGCTCTGTGATTTGGAGTCAGGCACTTGAAAAGGTAGGTCTGCCCTTGCTGAGGAAGGGCAAGACAGTTAAAGTCATATCCAACATTGCTTAACAGCCACTGTATACTGAACCCTGTGCTAAACTCCCAGCAGCAACTCTTAAGGTTCTCATTCTACTGATGAGAAAATTGGGTCTCCGAGGATCTCAGAGAAGGAAAACCAGGGCTTAGAGAATCCCAGAGGATCTTGGAGGAGTCCTGGAGTCCAGTGGACTTTGTAACTTGCTGTGTGACTTTAGGCAAGTCACTTGCCCTCTCTGAGCCTTCATCTCTCATTTCCACCCACATCTGTTGCAATTCCCCAACCCACACTGCCTTTCAAATCCTCTACTGGTTGCTAAGCTTGCCTCTCTTGGCAAAGCATTGTTATAATTATTATGAAGCTTTGTTATTAAGACGTGAGTGAGAGAGAAACATTCCTAGTTGTTGAGAAAGACTTTAGTAAAAGTAAACCCGGAAGCAGGAATCCGAAAGGGGAGGGAGAGAATGAGCAGAAAATTCAAAATCAACCCCACAAAAACCTGCACCTGCTTTATATAGGGAAGGAATTGGCCATAGGAAAAGAAGGGGGAAAAAGCCAACCACCTACCTAGCAACTACCGCTAAAGATCAATACTGGACCAAAATAGAATCCTACGTAGGAAGCAATCTTGCTTCACAGCTCCAGGAAAAAAAAAAAAAAAAGTTAACATAGAGAAGCCATTTAAAGCAGAAAAAATATTTGTATGTAAAAGGAAATATTTTAGGTAGGAGTTGAATACCAAATGATTTTGGGTCTCTGTGGGGAGTAATGAGGCATGGCAAACACACAATTCTATATGCATGTAATATTATCATCGCACGCCTCGGAAAGCTTTTAAATCACAGAAATGCAGTTAGGGACCATTGTACAAAATAAACATCCCACTTGGTGTCTTGCTTGCCCTAAGTTCCTTGATCTAGAGCGGCACTGCCAGATTTTTACAGCCCCGTAAATTAACGTGGTGCTGATTTGCTTGAGCTAAATTAATAAGACTTGTGCTTTGTTGCAAAATAACTATTACAGTATGTTGTGGGGACGCACTGCCGATAAGGAAATTGCCGCCTTTAACAATCCCACTGAAGTTTCATGGAGGATTTCAAAACCAATTTTAATTAAAACAAAAGCCGATGTGTGGCAATAATGTGGGTGTTAAGGAGAGAAAATGCAAAATGTCTTTTTAAATCCATTTTAATATGTCTTAAGGACTGGATGATGGATGTGGTAAGAGCTGGCGGCTGACACAGCTGGGAGGCTGCCCGTGCGCCTCGCTCCAGCGACAGTGGCACGGCGGGCTCACCCGGTGGGCCTCAGCGCTGGCTCTCGACTTCCAGACCCGGGGTCATCTCTCAAGCTGAGGCTCCTGGGAAGGACCCCTTTGCTGGTGCTTTCTCAGTCCAGGGGATTGTGGCAGAAGCTGAGCTTTGTCCTGTGGTCACACAGACTGGAGCAGAGGTCGACAGAGCCGCAGCCTCCAGGCCTGGCTCCAGCCTCAAAGACAGATTCTCCCCAGCTCACCAACCCCCTGCGACCAGCTCCCTGGCCACTGCCAGGCACCCTCTGGGAAGCCTGGGTGGGGGAGGGATTTTGAATAAGAAATATCTGGAGTGCACTAGCAAGAGGAAGGGCTGGTGTCCTGAGGAAAGCAGGGCAGAGCAGTGAGGATGGCAAACCTGCAGACCGGGCAGAGGAGACCCCAGATCCGCAGGGAGGGAGGACCCAGGAGGCTCAAAGCTGGAGCCACTGAGGGCCTGGGGCCCAGAGAAGGCCGCAGAGCGGGGCAGGGAGTGCTGCCGGGTGCTGGGGCAGGAATGTGAGTTTGGTTAATTGAGACTTAAGAAACTCACTCTTAAGTCTCAGTCTCCCTCACCTCAGTTTCCTCGGCTGTAAAATGGAAACAGTGATAGAATTTACTTTACCTAGCTGCTACAAGGATTAAATGAGGTTGGCACCTGATACACAAATGCCTAAAAATGATCGTTATTGACATAAAAAGAACAGGTTGGGTGTGGTGGCTCATGCCTGTAATCCCAGCACTTTGGGAGGCCGAGGCGGGTGGATCACGAGGTCAAGAGATCGAGACCAGCCTGGCCAACATGGTGAAACCCCATCTCTACTAAAAAATATAAAAAATTAGCCAAGTGTGGTGGCGCATACCTGTAGTCCCAGCTACTCAGGAGGCTGAGGCAGGAGAATTGCTTGAATTCAGGAGGCGGAGGTTGCAGTGAACTGAGATCACACCATTGCACTCCAGCCTGGTGACAGTCGAGCAAGACTCCAGTCTCAAAAAAATAAAAATAAAAAAGAATAGCAGCAACAATACAACCTTCTTTTTACCCTTCATGTTTCAGTCAGGGACAGCTCTTATTTGAGGTCCTGCTGTATGATACGGGCAATGGTAACACAAACAGGTGCCAATATTTAGAGGTCCTAGGACATGCCCGGTGCTGTTCTAGCGACTTGTCCACAAGCACTGCCTCATCAGTCCTCACAGCAGCCTGTGAGGGGAAGGAAGTGCCACACAATGTAGGAAGAGGTGGAGCTAGGATTTCAACCAAACCTGTGTGCCTTCAAAGGCTTGCTCTTGACCCCTTGGAAAGTCAGTGGCTTTCAAAGTTCTTTGAACATAACCCACAGTAAAAAAAAAATACACTTTCCCACATGACCCAGCATCACACAACACACACACACACACACCCCACACACAGAGTTATTAGTAGGTAGGTTTCACAAAATGATACTTTTATTACATATGATGCATATAATATTTTTATTCTGTTCTATTTCCTTTTTTTTTTTTTGAGATGGAGTCTCGCTCTGTTGCCCAGACTAGAGTGCAGCGGTGTGATCTCAGCTCACTGCAACCTCCGTCTCCTGGGTTCAAGCAATTCTCCTGCCTCAGCCTCCTGAGTAGCTGGGGCTACAGGCACGTGACACCATGCCCAGCTAATTTTTGTATTTTTTAGTAGAGACAGGGTTTCACCATGTTGGCCAGGATGGTCTCGATCTCTTGACCTCGTGATCCGCCTGCCTCAGCCTCCCAAAGTGCTGGGATTACAGGCTTGAGTCACCACGTCCTGCCCTATTTCCTTTTTAAAATAAATTATTGATGATCCACTCCATTGTAACCCAGCTTTGAGTCTCAATCCTGTTTTGGAAAAAGCTGTCTGTCCCCACCTCCGTGTGAGAAAGTCTCTGTGTGCCTTCTTATCTGACCATCCCCTCTGCCCTTTCCATTCTGTTGCGTACATACTAAGAAGCGGAATTGCTGGATTGTATGGAAGTTCCACGTTTAATTTCTTGAGGCACCAACATCGTGTTCTCCACAGCAGCCGCACCATTTCACGTTCCTATCAGCAGTGCACAGGGGTTCCAGTTTCTCCACATCCTCATCAACATTTGTCTTCTGTTATTTTGACAATAGCCATCCTAATGGGCATGCACAGTGTAGCTTAGCTTTTAAGCCAGGGCAAACCCCTGGGAAAATGAACCAATAATAAAGTAGTTGAAACGTCAGCAACCACGAGGGAGTGGTGTGCCGTGTACAGATGAGGAATGGAGGTTCAGGATGGAGGAGTGATTTGGCCCCGGCCCCTGCACATCCCCAGGCTAGCACTGACCACGCAGCTTGTGAATGCTCAGGTCTCAGCTGTCCCTCTGCTCCCATAAGCTCCATGAGGGGAAGCCTCGTGTTGGCCTCCGCTCTTCGTGGCAGGGTGACCTCAGGCAAGTTATGTCAGTGCCTTGAGCCTTTGTTTACCTGTCTATAAACTGTGATAATTCGGGTTGTCCTCTTCTTCTTACTGCAACCCAGAGGGGTCCAGAGGGGTCCAGAGGGCGGAGAGTGGGAGTGCTTTTGACAGGTGCTCCCACTCCCTACAGGAGCTCTCAAGACTCTTATCTCTGGCCTGATAGTAACTGGATTTTTCCTCTTTGATCCCTAATTTTGTCTTAAAATCACCTCTCTCCTCCTCTCCTTCTCTCCTCCTCTGTTTGAGATAGTCTCACACTGTCGCCTGGGCTGGAGCGCAGTGCCACAATCTTAGCTCACTGCATCCTCCGCTTCCTGGGTTCAACTGATTCTCCTGCCTCAGTCTCCCCAGTAGCTGGGATTACAGGCACCCGCCACCACGTCCGGCTAATTTTTTTGTATTTTTCATAGAGATGGGGTTTCACTATATTGGCCAGGCTGGTCTCAAACTCCTGACCTCATGATCCACCTACCTCAGCCTCCCAAAGTGCAGGGATTACAGGCGTGAGTCACAGCACCCAGCCTCCTTCTCTTATTTTTAGGTTTTTATTATCTATCTGTTTTTTTCTTTTTCTTTTTTCTTTTTTTTTATTGAAGCAGAATTGGATGGAACCTTGGGATGGATATCTAGTATAGCTGGCTCATTAAATAATAGCTAATTTGTGTACTATGAACTGAGAGTCAAAAGGGAGAGTATTACTCTGATATAGCTCTGTTGGTGACCAGCAGCAGTTTCTCATTCTTTTTTTTTTTTTTTTTTTACGAGAGAAAGAAAAAGGGGGAGAGAGAACAGGATTCTTGCTCTATTGCCCGGGATGGAATGCAATCTAAAAATAGGTATTAAAAACCTCTTTAATACCGATAATTGTGCTTAACAACAAAGACAGGAAGGAATAAATAGGAATAAACAGGAAGAAAATAACAAACAGCTAACCAATATTTCATTTAAGTCTGAGAAATGCTATGCAAATGCTGAAGAGTGATTTACTTCCAATTATGTAGTCACTTTGAAAATAGGTGTAATATGATACTGAGAAAAATGTATGTTCTGTGGACCTGGGGTGGAGAATTCTATAAATATTCACTAAGTTTACTTATTCCAGATCTAAGTTCAAATCATAGATGTCCCTATTAACTTTCTATGTCGTTGATCCATTGAATATTAACAGTGTGGTGTCAAAATCTCCCGCTATTATTATGCAGGAGTCCAGGTCTCTTTATAAGTCATTAAGAACTTGTCTTATGTATCTGGGTGCTCCTGTATTGGGTGCATATATATTTATGATCATTGACTCCTGTTGTTGGATTGATCCTTTTACCATTATGTAATGTCCTTCTTTGTTTCTTTTAGTCTTTGTTACTATTAAAGTCTATTTTGTGAGAGATGAAAGTTACAATACCTGTTTGTTTGTTTGTTTTTTTTTGCTCTCCATTTAATTGGTGAAATTTCCTCCATCCCTATGAGTCTTTGTATGTCGTTGCTTGTGAAATAGATCTGGATACAGCGTACTGATGGGTTTTGACTTTTTATTCAATTTACCTGTCTGTGTCTTTGATTGGGGCATTTAATCCATTTAAATTTAGAATTAATATTAATATTTGTGAGTTCAATATTGTCATTTAATGCTAGCTGGCTATTTTGCCCATTAGTTGATGTGGATTCTTCATTATAGAGATACTCTTTATGTTTTGGTAAGTTTTTGGGATGACTGATACTGGTTGTTCCTTTCTGTGTGTAGTGCTTCTTTCAGAAGCCCTTGTGAAGCAGGCCTGGTGGTGATGAAATCTCTGAGTGCTTGCTTGTTCGTGAGAAATTTTCTTTTTCCTTCGCTTATGAAGCTTAGTTTGGCAGGATATGAGATTCTAGGTTGAAAATTCTTTTCTTTGAGGATATTGAATATTGACCCCCACTCTCTTCTAGTTTGTAGGGTTTCTGGTGAGAGGTCTGCTGTGAGTCTGATAGGCTTCCCTTTATGGGTAACGTGACCTTTCTCTCTAGCTGCCCTTAGAATTTTCTCCTTTATCTCAACCCTAGTGAATCTAGCGATTATGTGTCTTGGAGTTGCTCTACTTGAGGAATATCTTTGTGGTGTTCTCTGGATTAGCTGGAGTTGAATATTGTCCTGCCTTACTAGATTAGGAAAGTTTTCCTGAATAATATCCTGAAGAATATTTTCCAACTTGGATTCATTCTCTTCATGACATTCAGGTACACCTATCAATCGTAAATTAGGTCTTTTCACATAGTCCCATATTTCTTGGAGACTTTGCTCATTCCTTTTTACTCTTTCTTCTCTAATCTTGTCTTCTCGTTTCACTTCATTTTTGGTCTTCGACCTCTGATATCCTTTCTTCTGCTTGATCAATTCGACTGTTAAAACCTGTGCATACTTCGTGAAGTATGTTATTGGAACGCACTCGTTCTCCATCAGGCCTTGTTCTCTTGTTGATGAGGAACTGTGATCACCTGTAGAAGGAGAGGCAATCTGATCTTGGGTATTCTCAGCCTTTTTACACTGATTTCTTCCCATCATTGTAAGTTCATCCATCTGTCATCTTTGTAATTGCCTACTTCCAAATTAGGTCTCTGAGTGGACGTCCAACTTGTTGATTCCCAGCGCTGAAATCTGAGCAACCCACTGCACTGGCCAAAACAGCGGCATTAAGATTCGTGGTGCTTCTCTGCCCAGGAATCTCTGGTCTGGCTTCCCTCTTGAGTCCCTTCTTCAATCAGGTAAATGGGTGATTCTGCCTTCCTGGAGCTCCAAACGTCGATCAAAAGGGGACCCAGTCCCGTTTACTCTGCACTAAGAACCACCGCGCCAGGGCGCTGGCAAAACCATGACGCCAGCCACAAGAGTCTCCCCGGTGACTCCTCCGCTGGGAATCTTCCGGTCCATGGGTAACAGAAATTCATCTGAAAGTGTGGCGTCCTCTCGTTCTGTGTGCTTTCTCTGGGAGCTACAATCCCGAGCTGCTAGTGATCAGCCATCTTGGATCTCTCTCCACCCTACCTATTTTTTTCTTACCTCACATTCCTATTTGGATCCCTTTTAATCAATCCTTCCATGTTTTATACTTTAAAAAATATTTTATTATCATTTTAACATTTGAATGGGAGAAAACCTTTAGTTGCTTCAAGTGAATCCTTCTCACTTTACATATTTTTATGTAAAGCTAGCATGGGGATGCTTGGTGGCTGGGACCAAATCACTGCCTCAGTTCCTCGTCTGTACAATGGCACACCACTACCCTCCTTCCGGGACAGGGGCAATGGTCAAATGAGAAGGCACATAGAGAGTTTCTCACATGGCTGTGGGGGCAGGCAGCCTTTTCCAAAACAGAGATTGAGCCTCAAAAATGGGTTACAATTTAGTGAGTCATGAATAATTTCTCATGAAAACTAGATTTACAGCCCAAATTTACATCACCTCAATGGTCAGAATAGCCATTATGATTAATTTAATTTAAAGTAGTCTTCAGGTGTCTTTAGGGTACCTGGCAGAAGCTGCTCAGATCTTTTCATCCCAAACCTCAAAGAAGTACCAAAAATAAGTTTTCTGGGGAAAATGAACAAATAACTCAGACCAAAAATAACCAGGAAATTGAGCACACAAGGAAACAAGGCTCCAAGTGAGAACCAACAGAAACAGCAGCAGAAACAGATCTGCAAGGTTTCAGATATTAAAATTAGCAGGTCCAGAATATAAAGCAATGATCCTTACTATTCAGAAGGAGGAAAAAGACAAGATTGATAATATCTACAGGGAACAAGAAAATGTTTAAAAGAGAGAGAGACTTAGCAGATTCTAAAAAGAAGGAAATATCACATCTGGAAATGATAAGGAAACAGTGGATAAGTAAAACAGCATATTAGATACAGCTGAATAGAGAATCAGTGGACTAGATGAATCCAACAAAAAACGAAAAGGAGATGGGGAATATGAAAAAAAAATTAAGAGCTATAGATGGGAGATAAAAATGAAAAGATGTAATATACATCAAATTAGAACTCCAGGAGGAGAATGAGAGAACTGGGCAGAGCCAGTAATTCAGAAAATAATGGCTAAGAATTTCCAGATCTGAAGAAAGAAACCAATTCATGATTTTAAGACCAGTCAACACTGTAAAGGTCAAATAAATGAAATTCACATGCAGATTTGTCAGAGTGAAATGAGAACATCAAACACAAAGAGAAATTTTTTTCTATAAGAAAGTGATTTATTTCTACAGGATATATAACAGTATGTATAGCACTCACTTTTTTTCTTAATATATAGGACTAAGCAGATTCAAATATTTTTAAAGCTGTCAGAGAAGGGGAAAAACTAGACCACAACATATTCAAAAGATAAAAGCTGGATTAGCAGATTACTTTCAACAGCAACGGTTGGGAGCCAGAAGACAAAATTTTAGCATGTGTTGAGCAAAAACAACCTCTGACCTAGAATTCTGTAGCCGGTGAAAGTGTCTTTCAAGAACAAAGTAAAATTAAGGCTTTTCAGATTAAAAAAAAAAAAATTGCCACCAGAAGTGCCTCACTAAAGGCAATGCCAAGGTTTGGACTAAGGGGAAAAGGAAAGTGATGCCAGGATGAGGAGCTGAAGTATAAAAGCAAAGAACAGAAGAACTGGGAGCTACGTAGAAAAGACTAAGTAAACATTAACTGCTTTAAGCGTTGCTAATAATGGTATGTGGGGTTAAAATAAAAGATAGAATCTAAAATATGAAAACACCAACCCATAAGTCAGGGGTGAAATGGATTCAAAGTGTTCTAAGTGCTTTTTATAGTTTGGGAGAGAGATCAGGTTATTGATTTATATTAGCTATTGATAAGTTTTGAATACATATGTTGTAATTTCCAGGTGAACTATTAAAAGAATAGAAATAGAAAATGTATCTTTCAAATTGAGGAAGCCATTTTGAATGGTCAAAAGTATTTCATTAATCTAAAAAAGGCAAGAAAAGGGCGTAAAAGTAACAGACAAGGTGGGGCATATAGAACGCACAAAATGATGTAGAAGAAATAAATGCAAACATATCAGGACTTAGCATTAAATGTAAGTGGATTAAATGTGCTGGTTAAAAAAACTCCAGATTGTCGGACTGGAGGTGGAGAATCTGTTTCCAGGGAAACCACCCTTTTAGCTATTGGCTGGAGGCCTAAGCATCTCACCCCCGAGCCTCCCCATAGGCTAGCTGAGTGTCCTCAAGACATGGTTTCCCTCAGAGCAAGATATCAGGAGAGAAGAATGAGGAAGTCGCAGTGCCTTTTATAGATGTTGGCATTTCTTCTCTGAGTCTCAGTTTTCTCACCTGCATAGTGGAGAAGTTGGACAGATTATGAATGGGCTTCATCTTGCCATAGAAATGCCAATCCATTGCATTGGTTCAGTGAGAAGGGTTCTGAGACTGAACCTAAAGTTAGGGCTATAAAGTGCAGCAATTGATTGGCAGGGAAGCAGAAGCCTGGCAGCTTACTTCTCACGTCTATTTTACCCAGACAGAAGGAAGGATCACGAAACCCAGGGGAAAGCATCTCAGGCTCCCCGCTTGATGAAATAGGCAACCCAAGCTCCTTAGCTTATCAGTGACGAAAGCAGTCACTCTCCTAAAATAGGGGCCTCATGTCTGACATTACTTAAGTAAGAAGCATTGGCTGGGTGCGGTGACTCATGCCTGTAATCCCAGCACTTTGGGAGGCCGAGGCAGGTGGATCACGAGTTCAAGAGATCAAGACCATCCTGACCAACATGGTGAAACCCCGTCTCTACTAAAAATACAAATATTAGCTGGGCATGGTGGCGCACACCTGTAGTCCCAGCTACTTGGGAGTCTGAGGCAGGAGAATTACTGGAACCTGGAAGGTGGAGGTTGCAGTAAGCCAAGATCGCGCCACTGCACTCCAGCCTGCCGCCTGGCGATGGAGCAAGACTCTATCTCAAGAAAAGAAAAAGAAGCATTGGCCAGGTCTCTAGGGATAAACCTGGCTTCAAATCTTGTTTATCACGTCACATCTATGTGACCTCCAGCAATCTACTTCATCTTCAGGCCTCAGCTTTCTCACCTGTAAAATGGAGATTTCTCCAGTTGGATGAAACATGGCAACTAGCCAACCAGTTCATCAAGAGTCATCGGCTCACACCCCATGAGCCCATCCTTGAGCTAGTGGTGTTTTGGAGGATAGAAAGAAATGGCCTAGAGTCCCTGCCCGTGAGGATCTTGCTGTCTATTTGAGGAGACAAGCTACATGATGCTATCAGAGAACACTTCAAGCAAATACAAGTAACAAGCACAGTGCCTAATGATCTGGAGCGACTAGATGTGCTCTGGGCGTTCTGAAAGTGGGGTCCCCAGACCAGCAGCAGCAGCAGCAGCAGCATCACCTGGGAACTGGTGAGAAATGCAAGTTCTCAGGCATCCCCAAGACCTCTGAATCTAGGGCCATTTTGCCATATGCCCTCTCAGAGACTCTGATGCATGCTCAAGTTTGGGAAACACGACTTTGGGAATTCAGGACACAGAGGGACCAGGAGAGGCCTACTGGAGGATCTGGAATTTGATTCATAAAGAATGCCTAGTTGGATGGACAGAAGAAAGAGCAAAGGCGATTTCAGGGAAAAGTGACAGCATGAGCAGGGTCAAGGAGGCGGGACAACTCGGGCGTGCGCTGGACACAGCTGGATGGAACAGAGCACAAATGTCAGGAAAAGCAGCAGCTCACACTGAATAGGGAGGGCCTCAAATGCCCAGTAAGGAGCTTGGCCTTGGCAGGGAAGGCCACAAGGAGCCAGTGCAGGTTTTCCAGGAGGAGAGTGACAACAATCTAGTACCTCTTCGAGAGCCGGCAGCCACAGTCCTTCCCCAGGTCTCATTGCATTCCTAACTCAGACAAATGCCTCTATTCACTGGCATCCTCCCAACAGACCCCCGCTATGAGGCAAGGAGCTGCAAGTCAGGGAGGTAGGGAGGAGGGCTAAACCGGCCTCCCTCCCGCAGAGGGCCTCCGAAGCCCCAGCCCAGCACGGACTTGAGCTGCTCCAGCAACCACGGGCCGTGAGCAGGTATTGAATTATGAATGGATGTTGCCCAGAAATAATTGCAAACATGATTGCCCCCCGCACACGTGTGTCCTCCGTAGGGCTGCAGCAATAGATTTTATTGCTTTAACACTCCAGGGTCATTATAAATTAGAGCTAACACATTAACAGTGGGTCAGGGGACATGGGGAGAGGGAATCCCGTTTGCAAGCTCTAATAGGGACAAATCCCAAGACTACACACGTGGGTTACTCTCAACGATTCCTTTCTTTTGATCTATTCCACCCATCCCTATTAAATAACTAATTATTTAACATCTTTTAGAGCTTTGTTATGTATTAGAACAGGCAGGACACAAATGAGTGCTTTTAATAATATAAAAGCCCATTAGCTTCATTTACTGTTAATGTTAAAATAAACATGAGGCAATTTAGATATACTATTCCAATTTCACGGAAACTTTGATGTTTTTCTTCTCTAGTCACATAATTAAGGGAAAAACTACTAATGATATTAAGTTTGTACAGTGTTAATGACAGAAACAGGCACAAGCTGAAATTGCAGCCATTAATATGAAAAAATAAAATATTTAACAGGGGAGATAGATGAGTGCAATTTTAATAAACCAAAATGAAGAAAATTAATTTTAGAAAGTTCCACAGTCTTTCACATGCTACTACTGCTCCAGCTGTCTAATGTATTATTTTTGTGGTCTGGATTATTTATTGATGGTCTGGAGGAATGCCCTGGTTTTGCATATTGTTTTGTGGATGGTGAAGATTTCGCCTTTATTTGTTTAATTCTCTTCCTGTTTCCTTCACTCTACCACCAGTCCCCAAACTGCAATGGCTTGCTTTTCTTTCTTCTTTCTTTTTTTCTTTTTTTTAGACAAAGTCTTACTCTGTCACCCAGGCTGGAGTGCAGTGGCGCGATCTCGGCTCACTGCAACGTCCATCTCCCAGGTTCAAGCCTCCAGACTAGCTGGGACGACAGGCATGTGCCACCATGCCTGGCTAATTTTTGTATTTTTAGTAGAGATGGGGTTTCACCACGTTGACCAGGATGGTCTCAATCTCTTGACCTCTTGATCCACCCACCTCAGCCTCCCAAAGTGCTGGGATTACAGGCGTGAGACATTACACTGGGCCCTGCAATGGCTTTCTTACAGTGTGTGCTTTGACAGGGGCCCTTGCCAACAACACGTAGATGAGATGCAAGGGGCGGAGCACAGTACCTCCTGAGGGAGTCTAGCAGGGACCACTGGGCACCAGGGGCTGCGTGGTCACAGGGGCTAAAATGTTGGGGTTGCCTCAGAGGTGATAGTGGCTCCCCTGAGTCCGAATGGGGACAGCCATTGCTTTGTCTTCAGCTTGTCTTTATGGATTATCAAGGAGTCTCTTGGGAAGCAGAGTCCTCTTCTCCAGCTTGCCACGTGTTATGTGTTAACAGTGTTCCCCGAAAATGTATGTCCACTCAGGACCTCAGAATGTGATCTTATTTGGACAGAAGGTCTTTGCAGATACAATGCAGGTGAAAATTGAGATGGGATCATACTGGATGAGGGTGAGCCCTAAGACCAGTGAGAGTGTCCTCATCAGAGACAGAAAAGACACCCAGAGACACAGAAAGAAGATTGGAGGCAGAGACGGAAGTGATGCTGCCAAGCGCCCAGGAACTTTCCCGAGGCCACCAGATGCTGGCACCGGCAAGGAAACACTCTTCCCTAGAGGCTTCAGAGGGAGCATGGCCCTGCTGGCACCTTGATGCCAGACTTCTGGTCTCCAGAACCATGAGAGAGTCCGTTCATGTTATTTTAAGCCACTAAGCTACGGCAGCCACAGGAAAAGAATGTCTGCTGCTTGGCCGGGCGCGGCGGCTCACACTTGTAATCCCAGCACTTTGGTAGGCCGAGGGGGGCAGATCACAAGGTCAGGAGTTCAAGACCAGCCTGTCCAATATGGTGAAACCCCATTTCTACTAAAAAAAATACAAAAATTAGCTGGGTGTGGTGGCACGAGCCTGTGGTTCCAGCTACTCGGGAGGCTGAGGTACGAGAATCGTTTGAACCTGGGAGGTGCAGGTTGTAGTGAGCCAAGATCATGCCACTGCACTCTAACCTGGGTGACAGAGTGAGATTCTGTCTAAAAAAAAAAAAAAAAAAAAAAAATGCCTGCTGCAGAGCAGCCTCACAGAAATAAGCATCCCTGGCCGGTCTCATTAAGGCCATGGAAGGGCTCAAGGAGCAGGCAGAGGGACAAGACTGCTGAAAAGGAAGAGAATGCAGAGCAGAACAAGAGCCAGCTGCAAGAAAAAGAAGTCCAGCTAGCGGCAGGACATGGCACCATAGCATGCATAGCATGAGGCTATGAAGCAGTAGCAACAGGAAATTATTCAGGCAACCAGAAGATATCAAGAAACGAGCAACCTGGAGAAACAGGGAGGAATGGTGGGGCCTGGGAGTAGGTAATAGGCAGGTTGTCGGACTGGTGGCTTGAGCCCAGGGAGGTAAGGTGCACAGCCTGGCTCTCTCTGTGATGCACAGAGTGCAGCTGGATTTTTTGGGGGGGACAATTCAAAACCCGATTGCCAGAACAGCAGCATGTAAATTAATGGCCAATAACAGTGGCTAAAAGAATGCTTACTGTGTGTGAAGCTGGCCCAGACAACCCAATGAGACAACTGGATGGTTGGTTGGTTTGAGATGGAGTTTCACTCTTGTTACCCAGGATGGAGTGCACTGGTGCAATCTCAGCTCACTACAACCTCCGCCTCAAGTGATTCTCCTGCCTCAGGCTCCCGAGTAGCTGGGATTACAGGCACCTGCCACCATGCCAGCTGATTTTTTGTATTTTTAGTAGAGATCGGGTTTCACCATGTTGGCCAGGCTGGTCTCGAACTCTTGACCTCAGATGATCTGATGACCTCGGCCTCCCAAAGTGCTGAGATTACAGAGCCACCGTGCCAGGCCTGTTTGTTTTTCAAGACAGGGTCTCATTCCATCACCCAGGCTGGAGTGCAGTGGCGTGATTCGGCTCACTGCAGCCTCAAACTCCTGGGCTCAAGAGATTCTCCTGCCTTGGCCTCCTGAGAAGCTGGAACTACAGGCACATGCCACCATGCCCAACTAATTATTTTTATTTTTTATGGAGACGAGGTCTCCCTATCCTGCCCAGGGTGGTCTTGAAATCCTGGGCTCAAGCGATCCTTCTGCCTCACCACCCAGAGTGCTGGGATTACAGGCACGAGCCACCATGTTTGGCCCAGATAACTGGTTTCAATACCCTCATTTTGTAGCTGAGGAAACTGAGGATAGGAGAGATAAAAACTGGCCTGAATTAGCACGCTGAGGGAGGGAGCAGATACTTAATCCCAGGAACCTGAGCCAGGGTCCCAGTCCCTCAAGACCACACTAGCTGTGAGGGGGTCTTCTGGTTCGATCTGATTAATGTCGACCAACGTGGCAGCCCTGTGCTAGGCACCGTTGGGGACAAGAGCTGTGTCAGTACAGAGGCTGGTTCATCACAGAAGAGCAGACCAGGAACAAGCGGCTCACACAGGGAGACCTCCACTTTCTCCCATGCCAAGAAGCTAAAGTCAGGCAGCTCCACGGGTTTTTAGCTCCATGCTTAGTGATGTCTTCCAGGATTCAGGCACCCTCCATCTGTGTCAGTTACCGGGCCGTTACCTCAGTTCCAAACCCACCCTTCTACACTCTGCTTTGTGACACAAAGACTGGGACTCCACAAACCACATTTCTGCTTTGCCAACTGCTCCCTGTTAAACCCTGGCAATACAGGGAGCTGGATCCCTGCAGCAGGGCTGGAGGAGGGAGAAGGACTTCCTGTGCCTTCCCGAGGGTTTTACTCTTCCTGTCAGTATCTCTCCAGCAACGCGACCTCACCTCGGCAGAGGCGATTCCTCCTGGTAGAAGGCTGAATCTAATTGGCTGCTTTTTCAACACGCAGCCTCGTTGCACTTAGCGTAATGTCCTCAAGTTTCTCCCATTGCAGCATGTGTCAGAATTTCCTCCTTTTTAAGCTGAATAATCTTCCACTGTATGGATATGCCACATCTTGTTCCTCCATTTATCCCTCTCTGGACACTTGGGTTGCTTCCACCTTTTGGCTGTTATGAATCATGCTGCTGTGAACTTCGGTGTACATATACCTGTCAGAGTCCCTGCTTTCCATTCTCTTGCGTATGTACTAAGAAGCGGAATTGCTGGATTGTATGGACGTTTCACATTTAATTTCTTGAGGAACCAACATCGTGTTCTCCACAGCAGCCGCACCATTGCACGTTCCTATCAGCAATGCACAGGGGTTCCAATTTCTCTACATCCTCATCAACATTTATCTTCTGTTATTTTGACAATAGCCATTCTAACGGGCATGAGCAGTGCAGCTTAGCTTTTGAGGCAAGGCAAACCCCCGGGAAAATGAACAAATAATAAAGTAGTTGAAACGTCAGCAACCACGAGGCGGGAGACAGGGACTGAGCAGATAATGGAAAAGAGGTGTGTGGGAGGGGTGAAGGATGCCTCGGACCCCTGAGGTCATGGCATCCCATGGCATCCTTGGGGGAAAGCCCAGCCTTGGGCGCTGCCAGGTGGAAGGGGACATGTGGCCGAGAAAGGGGAGGGCAGGCCATGGGTGTTGTGAGCAGGTGGGGAAGACCGTGGATTCACAGATGGAGTCTTGGCCCAGGGCTTGTCAAAATGGAATAATATTCCCAACCAACTCTTGCCCAACCTGCAGACCCTCTGCAAGGTCTTGCTTTCCAGAGCCTCTTCTGCACCCCTCCTCCTCTCTCTTCCTCAATTACCGCCCCAGTGCCTTGCTTAGAGTCTGGCACACATCAGAACCTTAGGGAATCGTCATCAATGGAAGGAAGAAAAGATACATGACAGATAGTGTTAGCCCCCATTTCACAGACAGGGACACTGAGGGTGGAGCTGATCTCATTCCATGGAACTGCCATCCAGCCCGGGTCTTCATGATGCTCCTTGAGCTTTGAGCTCACGGCTGGCTACAAGGGAGGAAGCGTCCCCTTCAGATGTCTGCTGCACGAACGCTGCTCACAGATCGTGCCTCAGACCATCCTATTCCCTCTGTCCACTCCCTCCCTGGGCCATCCTAACTGGTTGCAACCTTTCAAAGGAAACTCCCCATGCAGAGAGGATGCTATGATTTTCCACCTACCCATCCATTACAGAAAATCCTTAATTACAGAATTCATTAAATAATTGCAGGAATTAATTGAATAAATTCCTTTCCCTTGCATAGAACCCCTTGTTTTGGGGGCTCCACATTTGCAGGCATGTGTGAGAGAAAGCCCCTGGCAGCTCAAATAGTGGACACAGTCATCTGTTGGCTTCCTCAGCTCTGCTGGCCAGGAATCAAGCCCTCACCTGAAAAGCAGGACTCCATTGACCTCACCCAGGCATTTAGACTGTAATGTATAACAGGGCGCGCCGATGTTCCCGGCAACCGCTGAGATGGATCCACAAGTCAAAGGGAAATACATGAACTACTTTAACTGTCCGGGAATCCAGCATAATGAACATCCAGAGGTGTCTTATTCCTAGCTCACTTTGCTTGCCTTTACTTATTAAACATTTAAATGTTTCTTACATTAATTATTGGGTGGGAATGTTTTCATAATTTCAGGTGTGAGGAAAGGGCTACGTCTCTCTGTCAGCGAAGGGCTCAAAGTTTCATAGATTTGAGCCAGGTACAGTGGTTTACACCTGTAATCCTAGTGCTTTGGGAGGCTGAAAAGGAAGATCACTTGAGCCCACAAGTTTGAGGCTGCAATGAAGTATGATCATGCCACAGCACTCCAGCCTGGGCGACAGAGCAAGACTCTATCACCAAAAAAAATATGTAGATTGGAACCATTTGGTATTTTTCATGACATGCTCACTTCTGCTTATTAAACCATGTCAAGGAGGATGGGCAAGGATAATTTTGAAACTTGACAGTCTGGGTGCTGAGATATGAGGGGCATGGTGGCAGAAAGAGCCCTAGTTGATGAATCCAAAGATCCAGCTTCTCTTTTCCAGCTGTTGCTAACTCTTGGTGTGACCTAGACAGAGTCATTTCACCCACTGATATGGTTTGGCTGTGTCTCCACCCAAGCCGCATCTTGGATTGTAGCTCCCATAATTCCCACATGTTGTGGGAGGGACCCCCTTGGGAGATGACTGAATTGCGGGGGCAGTTTTCCCCATACTGTTCTCGTGGTCGTGAGCAAGTCACATGAGAGCTGATGGTTTTATAAGGGGAAATGCCTTTCACTTGGCTTTCATTTTCTCTCACCTGCCGCCGTGTAAGACGTGCGTTTTGCCTTCCGCCATGATTGTGAGGCCTCCCCAGCCACGTGGAACTGTGAGTCTATTAAACCCCTTTTTCTTTATAAATTACCCAGTCTCAGGTATGTCTTTATCGGCAGTGTGAAGATGGACTAATACACCCACTTTGGGTCCTGGTTTTTGTAGCAGACGATATCAGTGTCCCATGAACATCCCCTGTGTACTCACTGTTTTCCGACACCAGGGTTTCTCAACCCAGGCGCTACTGACACCAGGGGCTGGTAATCCTTTGTTGTGGCGCTTTCTGGTAAACTGGAGGATATTTAGCAGCATCTGTGGCCTCCAGATGCCAGCAGACCCCTGTCCACGCCATATCCTCAACTTATCTCCATGGCAAGGCTGAAACTACTTGAGTGCAGCAGAGTGCCATTGCCCTCTCAATGCATGTCCAGAGCAGAGCTCAGCCAGAATTTGTTCACTCACTGATTGCCTGACCAGGGACAGCAAAGCAACAGGGGCGGGGAATATCTGACCCAGTGACCCGGGAGACCACCCAGTGGGTGTAGCAAATTAGAGAGTGGAAGCCAACACTTACTGAGCTTTAAACTATGTGTTAGGCACGTAACATATATCATCGAACTTCATCCTTGGGACAACTTTTTGAGACCTCTGTTTATGATTTCACCTGACAGGCAGTAGCGACTCAGAGATATTAAGCAACTTACCCAAGGTCACACAGATAGGAAGGCACTGAGCTGGAATTTGAACATTCATCTGTCTGGCTTCAAAGCCCACGTTTGTTCCACTGTGCCATCAGTCAGTCTACTTGTGGCTGTGTGATATACGTCAATGTGAGGTTAAGATTTATCAAGCTAAAGATAATTTCAAAGTCATCTAGTCCAGCTACTCATTTTTACTGGTAGTAAACTGAAGCCCACAGCAGAAAAGTGACTTGCCCAAGGTTGTGGAAGAGTCAAGACCAGCCCGTGGCTCTGGGTGACATCATGGCCCAACCCCTTCCCTCCGTACCAGACTCAAGGGACAAGAAAGCTCATGGGCTTGGTAAATCAGGGAAGCTCATCCAGGAGGGAAGAGCTCTGACCTAGTTAGGGAAGGGAAAGGAAGTTTCCAGGATATATACTTTGTTGGGGCACAGAGAACGATACCACAGAGCATGATGCTTTGGCATGCTGAGTACTGTGAAGTAAGAAAAATCGGAAGGCCTTAATCGCTGTCTAACTTTCTGACCTTCTTTTGTTTCTCTTCCCACAACCCCAGTGCAGAGGGAGACTGTTTCTGAAATTTTCTTATCTGACTAAGGTAACTTCTTTCCAAAAGAAATGCAATTGTCTTAGGACCCCCTCCCCAGGAATCTCACCAAATAACCAGGAAAGATTAACCACTGGAGAAGAAACAAAAAATCATCACCACGCCCAGACAGGCTTTTCATCTGTTCTTCTGAGGGCACCACGAAAAGGCCACCTGGGAGTCTTTATCTGCATGATCAACCTTTGCTCACAGTGAAGGGCTGCCCCTCACCTTCCTGCCACCTCCCCCAGAGCTCAGATGAACTTTGTTTCAGGCCATCGTCCTTTGGGCTCATTCATTTTACCTGAAAATTATTCACCATCCCTCACAATTGCCTACATTTCCCCCATTTCTTCCCCCTCATCAAGAGAGTGTTGAAGCCTCAACCATCTGGGCCTTCTTTGAATCTCACATTTTCAGGACTGCCATGTTCACATACATGTAAATACATTTGTAAACCTTTTTCTCCTTTTTATCTACTGTCATTCATTTCAGCAAAACATTAGAGAAGACAGAAAGCAGCTTTACCTCTGCCCCATGACTTCATGCCAGGTAATAAACATGTGCTATCTCATTTAACCCTCTCACAGGCTGTTTGGATTGTCCCTGTTGTACAATTGTAGGAAAAGATGTGAAGGCTTTTGAAATGAGAAGGAAGGAAGGACAGAGGGAGGGAAGGAGGGAGGGAGGAAGGGAGGGAGGGAGGGAGGAGGGAGGGAGAGAGGGAGGAAGGAAGGAAGGAAAAGAAAAAGAAAAGAAAGGAAAGGAAGGAAGGAAAGAAAGAAAAGCAAGAAAGAGAGTAATAATCCAGTAGATTATTACTGTTGTTAATGTCCTTGCTCCATCTACTGCAGAGGGAAGGGCTGAGGAAGTTTGAATGCAGGAGCTCCTGGCCCCTCTCCCTGTGGTCTACTTCTCTGGGGACAAACCAGGGCTGCTAGGAGCAGGGGCTTTCACCTTGCGCTCCCTGCCTCTTACCCTCCTCTCCACAGCCCTCAGCTAAGCCAGCAGCAGTGGCCAAGTCCACCTTCATCTGGAGGTGCTTTCCCAATGAAACCTGGGCCAGGGATACATTTTCCCAGGTCCCGCAGACACTGCCGAGCCAGTGCAGATATTCCACAAAGAGACCATCACAAAACCCTTGCATCGGCTCATTCATGCTTCCCAGTTACTCATAGCCGCAGGATGGCTTCCGAGCCCTGTCCACCAGGTGTGAGCTCACTCAAGCCCAGCCAGCTGGGCAGGTGTGGAGTTCCTATCCAGTGCTGGTAAAAAGAGCAGGAGGAGACTTGACCACTCACCCTCACCCTCAACCAGGAGAGAGCATCACAGAACTTCAGGGCAAAGACAGGCAGAGGTGATCAAGGCCAAAGGGCTCCAGCTCCAGCTCCAGCTGCTAGGTACCTGCACAGCCCTTAAATGGAAGCCTGGGTTCTTTTCTCTTCCATTCTCCTTTCCTTTCCCCTCCCCTCCCCTCCCCTCCCCTCCCCTTCCTTTCCTTTCCTTTCTCCTTTCTTTCTCTTTCCTTTTTACTTTCTTTTTTTTTTAAAATTTATTTATTTAATTTTAGGTGCATACTATATCTGGCATTTCTCCCCATGTTTTCCCTTCCCACCCTCCCCACCCCCCACTGTCTCTTCCCTACCCCCACAACTGCCCACAGTGTGTGATGTTCCCCTCTCTGAGTCCACATGTTCTCATTGTTCAACACCCACCTGTGAGTAAGAACATGCAGTGTTCAGCTTTCTGTTCTTGTGTCAGTTTGCTGAGAATGATAGTTTCCAGATTCATCCAAGTCCTACAAAGGACACAAACTCATCGCGTTTTATGGCTGCATAGTATTCCATGGTGTATATGTGCCACATTTTCCCTGTCCAGTCTATCATTGATGGGCATTTGGGTTGGTTCCAGGTCTTTGCTATTGTACACAGGGCTGCAGTGAACATACATGTGCGTGTCTTTATAGTAGAACGATTTATAGTTCTTTGAGTATATGCCCAGTAATGGGATTGCTGGGTCAAATGGAATTTCTATTTCTAGATCCTTGAGAAATCACCACACTGTCTTCCACAGTGGTTGAACTAATTTACACTCCCACCAACTGTGTAAGAGTGTTCCTGGGCCGGGCGCGGTGGCTCATGCCTGTAATCCCAGCACTTTGGAAGGCCGAGGCGGGTGGATCACAAGGTCAAGAGATCGAGACCATCCTGGTCAACACAGTAAAACCCCGTCTCTACTAAAAATACAAAATATTAGCTGGGCATGGTGGCGCGTGCCTGTAATCTCAGCTGCTCAGGAGGCTGAGGCAGGAGAATTGCCTGAACCCAGGAGGTGGAGGTTGCAGTGAGCCGAGATCACGCCATTGCACTCCAGCCTGGGTAACAAGAGCGAAACTCCGTCTCAAAAAAAAAAAAAAAAAAAAAAAAGAGTGTTCCTATTTCTCCACATCCTCTCCAGCATCTGTTGTCTCCAGATTTTTTAATGATCGCCATTCTAACTGGTGTGAGATGGTATCTCAGTGTAGTTTTGATTTGCATTTCTCTAATGACCAGTGATGATGAGCATTTTTTCATATGTTTGTTGGCCTCATATATGTCTTCTTTTGAAAAGTGTCTGTTCATATCCTTCGCCCACTTTTAAATGGGGTTGTTTTTTTCTTGTATATCTGTTTTAGTTCTTTGTAGATTCTGATTATTAGCCCTTTGTCAGGTGGGTAGATTGCAAAAATTTTTCCCCATTCTGTTGGTTGCCAATTTGCTCTAATGTTTCTTTTGCTGTACAGAAGCTCCAAATTTTAATTAGATCCCATTTGTCTATCTTGGCTTTTATTGCCATTGCTTTTGGTGTTTTAGTCATGAAGTCTTTGCCTATACCTATGTCCTGGATGGTTTTGCTTACATTTTCTTCTAGTGTTTTTATGGTGTTAGGTTTTATGTGTAAATCTTTAATCCATCTGGAGTTAATTTTAGTGTAAGGTGACAGGTAGGGGTCCAGTTTCTGCTTTCTGCACATTGTTAGCTAGTTTTCCCAACACCATTAATTAAACAGGGAGTCCTTTCCCCATTGCTTGTTTTTGCCGGGTTTGTCAAAGATCAGATGGTTGTTGATGTGTGGTGTTTCTTCTGGGGACTCTGTTCTGTTCCACTGGTCTATGTCTCTGTTTGGGTACCAGTACCATGCTGTTTTGATTACTGTAGCCTTGTAGTATAGTTTGAAGTCTGGCAGTGTGATACCTCCGGCTTTGTTCTTTTTGCTTAGGATTGTCTTGGTTATGCAGGCTCTCTTGTGATTCCATATGAAGTTTAAAGTGTTTTTTTTCCAGTTCTGTGAAGAAGGTCATTGGTAGCTTGATGGGGATAGCATTGAATCTATAGATTACTTTGGGCAGTATGGCCATTTTCACGATATTAATTCTTCCTAACCATAAGCATGGAATGTTTTTCCATCTGTTTGTGTCCTCTCTTATTTCATTGAGCAGTGGTTTGTAGTTCTCCTTGAAGAGGTCCTTTACATCCTTTGTTAGTTGTATTCCTAGGTGTTTTATTCTCTTTGTAGCAATTGTGAATGGTAGTTCGCTCTTGATTTGGCTCTCTGTTTGTCTGTTATTGGCGTATAGGAATGCTTGTGATTTCTGCACATTGATTTTGTATCCTGAGACTTTGCTGAAGTTGCTTATCAGTTTGAGAAGATTTTGGGCTGAGAAGATGGGGGTCTTCTAGATATACAATCATGTCATCTGCAAATAGAGACAGTTTGACTTCCTCTTTTCCTAATTGAATATGCTTTATTTCTTTTTCTTGCCTGATTGCTCTGGCTAGAACTTCCAATACTATATTGAATAGGAGTGGTGAGAGAGGGTATGCTTGTCTAGTGCCTGATTTCAAAGGGAATTCTTCCAGCTTTTGCCTGTTCAGTATGATATTGGCTGTAGGTTTGTCATATATTGCTTTTATCATTTTATGATACGTTCCATCAATACCTAGTTTATTGAGAGTTTTTAGCATGAAGGGCTGTTGAATTTTGTCAAAGGCCTTCTCTGCATCTATCAAGATAATCATGTGGTTTTTTTCTTTGGTTCCATTTATGTGATGGATTACATTTGTGGATTTGTGTATGTTGAACCAGACTTGCATCCCCGGGATGAAGCCTACTTGATAATGATGGATAAGCTTCTTGATGTGCTGTTGTAATCTGTTTGCCAGTATTTTATTGAAGATTTTTGCGTCTATGTTCATCATTGATATTGGCTGGCCTGAAGTTTTCTTTTTTAGTTGAGTCTCTGCCAGGTTTTGGTATCAGGATGATGTTGGTCTCATAAAATGAGTTAGGGAGGATTTCCTCCTTTTGTATTGTTTGATACAGTTTCAGAAGGAATGGAACCAGCTCCTCTTTGTATGTCTGGTAGAATTCAGCTGTGAACCCGTCTGGACCTGGAATTTTTTTGGTTGGTAGGCTATTGATTGCTGCCTCTACTTCAGCCCTTGTTATTGGTCTATTCAGGGTTTCAACTTCCTCCTGGTTTAGTCTTGGTAGAGTACAAGTGTCTAGGAATTTATCCATTTCTTCCTGGTTTACTGGATTATGTGCATAGAGCTGTTTGTAGTAATCTCTGATGATGGTTTGTATCTCTGTGGGATCAGTGGTGATATCCCCTTTATCGTTTTTTATTGCATCTATTTGATTCTTCTCCCTTTTCTTTTTTATTAATTTGGCTATCAGTCTGTCTATTTTGTTGATCTTTTCAAAAAACCAGCTCCTGGATTTATTGATTTTTTGAGGGGTTTTTGTGTGTCTCTATCTCATTCAGTTCTGCTCTGATCTTAGTTATTTCTTGTCTTCTGCTAGCTTTTGAGTTTTTTTGTTCTTGTTCCTCTAGCTCTTTCAATTTTGATGGTGTCAATTTTAGATCTTTCCTTGTTTCTCATGTGGGCATTTATTGCTATAAATTTCCCTCTCGACATGGCTTTAAAGGTGTCCCAGAGATTCTGGTAAGTTGTGTCTTCATTCTGATTGGTTTCGAAGAACATCTTTATTTCTGCCTTCATTTCACTGTTTATCCAGTCGACACTCAGAAGCAAGTTGTTCAGTTTCCAAGTGGTTGTGCAGGTTTGAGTGTGTTTCTTAATCCTGAGTTCTAGTCTGATTGTGCTGTGGTCTGATAGACTGTTTGTTATGATTTTCATTCTTTTGCATTTGCTGAGGAGTGATTTGCTTCCAATGATGTGGTCAATTTTAGAGTAAGTGCAATGTGGTGCTGAGAAAAATGTATATTCTGTGGATTTGGGGTGGAGCATTCTGTATATGTCTATTAGATCTGCTTGGTCCAGCTCTGTGTTCAAGTCCTGGATATCCTTGTCAATTTTCTGTCTCGTTGATCTAATATTGACAATGGAGTGTTGAAGTCTCCCACTTATTATTGTGTGGGAGTCTAAATCTTGTTTTAGGCCATTAAGAACTTGCTTTATGTATCTGGGTGCTCCTGTGTTGGGTGCATATATATTTAGGATAGTTAGCTCTTCTTGTTGTATTGATCCTTTTACCATTATGTAATGTCCTTCTTTGTCTCTTTTGATCTTTGTTGGTTTGAAGTCCATTTTATCAGAGACTAGAATTGCAACCCTTGGTTTTTTTTGTTCTCCATTTGCTTGGTAAATCTTCTGCCATCCCTTTATTTTGAGTCTATGTGTGTCTTTGCATGTGAAATGGGTTTCCTGAGTACAGCACACCGATGAGTTTTGACTTTTTATCCAGTTTGCCAGTCTATGTCTTTTGATTGGGGCATTTAGGCCATTTACATTCAATGTTAATTTTTTTTTTTTTTTTTTTTTTTTAGAGAGAAAGGAAAAAAAAGAATGACAAAGAGGAAGAAAAAGGAAGAGAAAGAGGGAGAGAGAATGGGAGTATTGCTTTATTGCCCAGGCTAGAATGCAGTCTAAAAATGGGAATTGAGAACCTCTTTTATGCCAATAATTGTGCTTAACAATGGAGACAGGAAGGAATAAGGGAAGAAAATAACAAACAAGCAGCCAACTAATATTTCATTTAAACCTATGAAATGCTATGCAATTATTGAGGAGTGATTTACTTCCAGTTATGTAGTCACTTTTGGAATAGGTGTGATATGGTACTGATAAGAATGTGTGTTTTGTGTATTTGAAGTGGAGAGTTCTATAAATGTTTATTAAGTTTACTTGTTCCGGGTCTGAGTTCAAGTCCTGGATGTCCTTGTTAATTTTCTATCTCGTTGATCAGTCTAATATTGACAAGGTGATGTTACAGTCTCCCACTATTATTGTGTGGGAGGCTAAGTCTCTTTGTAAGTCATTAAGAACTTGCCTTATGTATCTGGGTGCTCCTGTATTGGGTGCGTGTATATTTAGGATCATTAGCTCTTCTTGTTGCATTGATCCTTTTACCATTATGTAATATCCTTCTTTGCCTCTTTTGATCGTTGTTGCTTTAAAGTCTATTTTATCAGAGGTGAGAATTGCAACTCCTGCTTTTTATTTATTTGTTTATTTTTGCTCTCCGTTTGGTTGGTAAATCTTCCTCCGTCCCTTTGTTTTGAGTCTTTGTGTGTCGTTGCATGTGAGATGGGTCTGGATACAGCACACCAATGGGTTTTGGCTTTTTATCCAGTTAATAATATATATGATGTAAGTTCTTCATTATGTTAATGCTGTTTACTTTTTGATATATTTTTGGAATATTTTTGGAAAGGCTGATACTGGTTGTTCCTTTATACGTGTAGTGCTTCTTTCAGAAGCTCTTGTAAAGCAGGTCTGGTGGTGGTAAAATCTCCAAGTACTTCCTTGTTCGCAAAATATTTTATTTTTCCTTCACTTGTGAAGCTTAGTTTGGCTGGATATGAAATTCTGGATTGAAAGTTCTTTTCCTTAAGGATGTTGAATATTGGCCCCCACTCTTTTCTGGCTTGTAGGGTTTCTGCTGAGAGATCTGCTATAAGTCTGATAGGCTTCCCTTTGTGAGTAAACTGACCTTTCTCTCTGGCTGCTCTTAGTATTTTCTCCTTCATTTCAACCCTAATGAATCTGACAATTATGTGCCTTGGGGTTGGTCTTCTTGAGGAATATCTTTGTGGTGTTCTCTGTATTACCTGGAGTTGAATATTGTCCTGCCTTACTAGGTTGGAAAAGTTTTCCTGAATAATATCCTGAAGAGTATTTTCCAACTTGGATTCATTCTCTTCATCACATTCAGGTACACCTATCAGACGTAGATTAGGTCTTTTCACATAGTCCCATATTTCTTGGAGACTTTGCTCATTCCTTTTTATCCTTTTTTCTCTAATCTTGACTTCTCATTTCATTTCATTAAGTTGGTCTTCGACCTCTGATATCCTTTCTTCTGCTTGATCAATTTGACTGTTAAAACTTGTGCATACTTCACAAAGTTCTCGTGTTTTTCACCTCCATTAATTCACTTATATTCCTCTCTAAATTGTCTATTCTCGTTAGGATTTTGTCAAACCTTTTTTCAAAGTTCTTAGTTTCTTTGCATTGGGTTAGAACAAGTTCTTTTAATTCACAGAAGTTTCTTATCATCCACCTTCTGAAGCCTACTTCTGTTAATGGAACGCACTCATTCTCCATCAGGCCTTGTTCAGTTGCTGATGAGGAACTGTGATCCCCTGTAGAGGGAGAGGCATTCTGATTTTGGGTATTCTCAGCCTTTTTAGGCTGGTTTCTTCCCATCATTGTAAATTTATCCACCTGTCGTCTTTGTGATTACCGACTTTCAACTTAGGTCTCTGAGTGGACGTCCAACTTGTTGATTCCCAGTGCCAAAATCTGAGCAATCCACTGTGCCGGCCAAAACAGCAGTGTTAAGATTGATGGTGCTTTTCTGCCAGGAAATCTCCAGTCTAACTCTTCTTGAGTCTGTCCTTCAATCAGCTGAATAGGCGACTCTGTCTTCCCAGAGCTCCAAACAACATTGGCCGAAAGGGGACCCAGTCCCGCTCACTCTGCACCAAGAACTGCTGCGCTGAGGCACCGGCAAAACCGCCGCGCTGGCCACAAGAATCGCACTGGTGACCCGTGGGGCTCCTCCGCTGGGAATCTCCTGGTCCATGAGTAACAAAAATTCGTCTGAAAGTGTGGCATCCTCTCGTTCTCTGCACTTTCACTGAGAGCTACAATCCCGATCTTGGATCTCTCTCTCAACGTTAATATTGTTATGTGTGGATTTGATTCTGCCATTTTGTTACTGGCTGGTTTTCTTTCCCATTAGTTGACTCATTTTCTTCATTGCATTTTTGGTCTTTGCCCACTGGTTTGCTTTTGCAGTAACTGGTACTTGTTCCTTTCCATGCTTAGTGTTTCTTTCAGGAGCTCCTGTAGGACAGGTCTGGTGGTGACAGAATCTCTCAGTAATTGCTTGTCTGTAAAGGATTTTATTTCTCCTTCACTTACGAAGCTTAGTTTGGCTGGATATGAGATTCTGGGTTGAAAGTTCTTTTCTTTAAGGATGTTGAATATCGGCTCCCACTCTCTTCTGGCTTGTAGGATTTCTGCCAAGCGATCTGCTGTGAGTCTGATTGGCTTCCCTCTGTGGATGACCTGACCTTTCTCTCTGGCTGCCCTTAGCATTTTTTCCTTCATTTCAACCCTGGTGAATCTGATGATTATGTGTCTTGGGGTTGCTCTTCTTGAGGAATATCTTTGTGGAGTTCTCTGTATTTCTTGAATTTGAAATTTGGACTGCCTTGCTAGGCTTGGGAAGTTCTCCTGGATAATATCCTGGAGCATGTTTTCCAGCTTGGATTCATTCTCCCCATCATATTCAGGGTACACCCATCAAGCGTAGATTAGGTCTTTTCACATAATCCCATATTTCTTGGAGGCTTTGTTCATTTCTTTTCTCTCTTTTTTCTCTTGTCTTGCCTTCTCTTTTTATTTCATTGAGTTGATCTTCAATCTCTGATATCCATTCTTCTGCTTGATCAATTTGGCTATTAAAACTTATGTTTGCTTCATATAGTTCTCATGCTGTGTTTTTCAACTCCACCAAGTCGTTTATGTTCTTCTCTAAGCTGGTTATTCTAGTTAGCATTTCATCTAACCTTTTCTCAAGGTTTTTGGTTTCTTTGCATTGAGTTAGAACATATTCCTTTAGCTCAGAAAAGTTTGTTATTTTCCACCTTCTAAAGCCTGTTTCTGTCAATTTGTCGCATTCCTTCTCAGTCATGCTCTGATCCTGTGTTGTTCAGATCCTGTGTTGTTGAGGAGTTGTGATCCCTTGAAGGAGAAGAGGTGTCCTGGTCTTTGATGGTTTCATCATTTTTGCGCTGTTTTTTTCCCATCTTTGTGGGTTTACCTGGCAGTGTTGTCAGGGAGCTGCTTGATGAGGTCGCTTGTCTGCCTGTGGAGGCGCTACTGGGTTTCTAGGGACTCCTTCAGGTTACTAGGGAAGCTTCCTGTGTCTTTTTTGTTTATACTGGGAGATTAGGACCGCCTCTTCCACTGACCTGTAGGTGCTGCTGGGTTGTCAAGAACGCAGTCCCGTTGCTATGTAGGCTTCCCGTGTTTTTTGTTGAAAGATGTATCCCAGTCCCACCCCTCTAATGGTGGGTTGTGCCCTTCCTCCACTGGACTGGATCATTCAGGGTTCAGCTCAGACTGTGGCACTGGCCGTGCAACCTGCTAGAGTCAGAGCTTCAGCCCTCTGGGGTTTGTGGGGGAGGGTAGGGGCCTGCCCAGCAGCACCCACCTGTTTCCCACTTTCAGCTTCCTCTCTCTCCAGTCATGGGGTAGGGGACCGCCCAGCCGCTCCCGCTTACAGCTCCTTCTCTCTCTGGGCAGGGGGAGGGGGGTAGTAGCTCAGTCCGCAGGTTCTCCCGGCTGCCTTTTGGGCTTATGCGTCTGTTTAGGTCTGTGCGCCAGTCCGGGACACCGTCCTGGATTATTATTCAACTCCGTGCTTGTAATTCCTGGCGCTTGACTGGCAAAGATCCCCTGTTCTGTGTATTGCTGAGGCTTTGGGGGAAGCGCTGTATCTGGACCAGAGTGCCAGAGGGGGAGCCTCGGACTCGCCAGTCAGATGCACTTTCTGGGTGAAGCAGCACCCCTCCCCGCCTTGGTCTGCTCTGAGTGGACTTTGCTCACCATGGGACCAGACCCGTTGAAATGCACCTGGTATCTCGGTTGGAGCTAGGAGATCTCTGGATTTCTGCATCTCTCTTGCTAGGTGTTGTGCGCTGGAGTTGTATCCATTCAGCCATCTTGGATCCCCTCTTTCCTGTTTTCTTTTCTTTTCTTTTTTTGTCTTGCCCTATTGCCCAGGCTAGAGTGCAATGGCATGATCTCAGCTCACTGCAACCTCTGCCTTTCAGGTTCAAGCAGTTCTCCTGCCTCAGCCTCCCTAGTAGCTGAGATTACAGGCGCACACCACCATGCCCTGCTAATTTTTTTTTTTTTTTTACTCTTTAGTAGAGACAGGGTTTCACCATGTTGGCCAAGTTGATCTCGAACTCCTGAACTTGTGATCTGCCCACCTCGGCCTACCACCTCCGCCTCCCAAAGTGCGGGGATTACAGATGTAAGCCTCCAAGCTTGGCCACTGCTAGGTACCTGCGGGAGCTTTCAAAACTTCAGATTAGGCCAGGCACAGTGACTCATATCTGTAATCCCAGCACTCTGGGACGTCAAGGTGGGTGGATCACTTGAGGTCAGGAGTTTGTGACCAGCCAAGCCAACATGGTGAAACCCCAACTCTACTAAAAATACAAAAATTAGTTGGGTGTGGTGGCATGTGCCTCTGATCCCATACTCAGGAGGCTGAGGCAGGAGAATTGCTTGAACCCAGGAGGTGGAGGTTGCAGTAAGATTAGATCGTACCACTGCACTCCAGCCTAGGTGATACAGCAAGACTCTGTCTCAAAAAAAAAAAAAAATCAGATTAGAGGGCCCACACCCTCTAAATCAGAATGTGAAATGGTGAGGCCAACAAGGTTTATTTTTTCAATCTTCCCAAGGCTTCTAGGGCCCAGCAGTCTGGTTTGCAAACCAGTCTTCTAAAGCAATATCTTTCTATTCGTAAGAAGGAGCCCATGACACAGAGGTGTTAAATTAAGGTCTCTTGGGTCAGCTTTTAGATCCACTGTTCCAAAAGGACAGGTTCTCAGGGGGCTGGCATTTTCTTGGAGTGAAGTGGGAGCTGCTGCAGGGCCTGAGAAAGCGGGAAGGAGCTCTTTGCTGCATTCCAGAGCAGATCTGGCTGTGAACAAACGAGAAAGAGCTTTGGTGTAAGCTGGGCTGAATGGATAATTAAACAGATAGCAAAATGGAATGCAGTTGCACACACCTCCCGGGAGCTGGCTGGGAGGAGATAATATGCTTTCCTGTTGTCAGAAGGCACAGGAGGAAAAACAACTGGGCCTGGCCGTTGGCCATTTAACAATATCGCTTTTGTAAACAAGTTGAAATATCCAATAACTGTAAAACTTATGGCATGTCCTTAAAAGCCTGTTGCCGTTTTCTCTATAAATGGATGAGCGTTTCTGACTGAAGGTGTTCTAATTAAACAGTCTGCATCCCCAGGGGCTGCGAGGTCATCCTCGGGAAGGAGGGTCTGACCCCTCCTCGCGGCCTCAGGACCCCGGGTCGGGGTGGTGAGCTCGGGCCCGCCAGGCGGTGTTTCGTTTGTTTTGTTAGTCGCTGTGCTGGATTGTAGCTGAACAGCTCTCCTCCTTCCCTTTGTCTACAAAGACTCCAAAGGGCAATCCAGCACAAACTCAAAGAAGCAGACTCTTACGATGGAAGCGGGGCAGTGAGTGCCCAGCAAAGAGACAGCCTTTAGGCTGGGAAGAGAGAGAAGGCTGGATCCATTCATCAGAAAACACTTTGGTGGTGCAAGCAACAGAAAGGTAGAAACTCTAGTTCTAGGCCTAGAGGAGCTCACGGTCCTGATGGAAAGAGAATGCAATCACACATGCACACGCTCACACATGCACTCACATACCTGCTCTCACATGCACACATGCATATGCTCACACATGCACTTACATGCTCACACATGCACACACACCTGCACTCACATACATACAGGCACACTCATGCACACGCTCACACATGCACTCACACACATGCTCACACATGCACTCATTCTCATACATGCACACTGATGCACAAGCTCACACACATGCACATTCATGCACACACATGCTCACACTAACACGCACAGGCTCACATGCTCACACATGCACACTCGTGCACATGGTCAAACATGATCACACTTATGCACGGGCTCACATGCTCACACGCACACTCATGCATGCTCACATGCACTCATGCATATGCTCACACATGCTTACAACACAAGCACACATGCACACACACACATGCTCACACTCATACCCAAGGTCACACGCACACTCATGTACATGGTCACACACATACGGACACATACATGCTCACATATATTCACACACATGCACAGGGTCACACATGCTCCCACTCCCACTCATGCTCACTCACACACATGCTCACTCACACACACATGCTCACTCATGCACACACACATCCTAAAAAGGGACTCAAGGGGCAGGATCCCAGCACTGGTAATTGGAGCAGATCAGTGGTGGCGGGCAGGGGTGAGGGGACAGTGCTCCGGAGCTGGCGTTCTTCATAGAGGAATCACAGAAACTCAGGGCTGGGTGGGATCCTAAGGCCACTTGGTGCAAAAGTCAGCTCTCAATTTCTTCCTCCCCTTTCCTCATCGATGTGGAGCTCGGCCACGCTTCACAGGTAATGGGCACAGTCCTCTGCAAGACTGTCCTCACTCTGGAATCAGCCGCAAGCTCACGGGTTTCCCAGGCCACTCATACCCTATCCAGTTGGCTACAAATTTAGGAGTTCCCAGGATCACCCTCAGATTTGATAATTTGCTAGAAAGACTCACAGGACTCAGGAAAGCACTATATTTAAGATTATAATTTTTAAAATTGTAGTAACAGACACATAGCATAAAATTTACCATCTTAGCCATTTTTAGATGTCGAGTTCAGCAGTGCTAAGCACACTTGCATTGTTGTGCAACCAATCTTGGGAACGCTTGTCACCTTCCAAAACCTAAACTCCATACCCATCAAACAACCACTCCCCATCACCCCTCCCAGCTCCTAGAACAAACAGTTTCAGTTTCTGTAATCTGACCCCTTAGGTACTTTGTACAAGTGAAATCCTACCGCATTTGTCTTTTTGGCCATTATAGTTTTATTATAGCAGAACGTTACAAATCAGAGCCAACCAGAGAGAGAGAGACATGTTCATGAGGTATGGGTGGATTTTGAATGCAAAGCCCCCACCATCCTCAGGGACACATCACCTTCTCAGGCTTGAATGTGACCAACTCAGAGGACTGCCAACCAGGGCAGTTCACCAAAGCTTCAGTGTCCAGAGTTTTTATTGGAGTTTCACATAGCTGTAATTGATGGAATCATTGCCCATGTGATGGAATTCAATCTCCAGCCCACCTCCCCTCCCCAGAGGTCAGGCTGATATCCTATGACTCAAAACCCCAGCTCTCTAATGCCATGACTGCTTCTCCAGACATAGCCATCCTTATCCTGAATTATCTCATCGGTATAAATGATGGAGGGGCCCACTGCAAGTTACCTCATCAGCAGAAGCTTCCAAGTGTGTTCTAAGAGGCTCACAGTGACTAGCAACAACAGGGCCCTATAACCTTTGTGGGGGATCAGAGATGTCTTTCTAACAGCTCATAGGCCCTACTGCCTTGGTTGAAGGGTGACCTCCAAATATATGCCCAGATCTAGAAACCCGTGAATATGAGTTATTTGGAAAAAAATTCTTTTCAGATGTAATTAAAGTTGAGAATCTCAAGATGACATCATCCTGGATTACCCAGGTGAGCCCTAAATCCAATAACAAGTGTCCTTGTGAAAGACACACAGAGGAGAGATGGAGAGAAGAGGAAACGGCCGTGGGGAGACAGAGGCAGAGACGGGTGATGCTACCACAAGCCGAGATGACCAGGGCCACCAGAAGCTGGAGGAGCAAAGGAAGGAGTCTCCCCTTGAGCCTTCAGTGGGATCCCAGCCTGCCAGCCTTGATTTGGGACTTCTGGCCTCTGGAACTGTGAGGAAATCTTTCTGTTGCTTTAAGCCACTCAGTTTGTAGTGATTTGTCACAGCAGCCATAGAAAACTAACACAGAGAGCCTAAACGATACCCCACACATGCCATGGCCTCCCCTCAAGACAGACTGAAAGAGGGACTAAAGGGACACTGAGGCAGGCACCCAGGCAGAAGGGACAGTGAGAGGCCAGGGCAGATGGTGGCAGCCTGGCCCACAGGCTTCTCCATCTTCTCCTTGGCAAGACAAGCCCCTGGCCTCTGTTGCCCACTCTCCTCTGCACAGACACCCACTGCAGGAAGGGCTCTGTTCTAGTTTGTGAAAACCATTCATGGTAAACCTGCCTCCTTTGTCAGTGATGAGTTAAGGGGTGGGCATGTGTCCTGGCCGGTGAAATGTGAGAGGAAAGATTTCCTGGTTTTTACAAAGGTTCCTTCTCTCCTGGACCTGTCGGGATGGATGGCCACAGCAGCCACCTTGTGAGCATGAGGACAGAAAGCTGGCTCACTGAGGAGGATCAAAGGCAAAACAGGAAAGAACCTGACTCCCTGATGATATTGTCCAGCCCCTGATTCGCCAGCCCCGCCCCCTGGACTTTACGTAGTGGTGATAATTAATTCCTTCCTTTTGGGCCTTTTGGATCAGACTTTCTGCTACTTGTGGCCAAAGCACCTTTACTCAATGGTTTTCAAACATTCTTAACCAAATCTCATTGTGAAAATATTTTACACTGGAATCCAGATCCATACAGAGAACTGAAACAAATAATTCACAAAATAGTGTGTATAACACATTCGGATATTTTCTATCTATTCTTTTATTTTTTTATTTTTTTTAGTTGCTGGTCACAACCTATCATTTATTGACTGATTCATGATCCGCCAGTGGTCATAACACACAACTTGGAAAGCACCATCTGGAAAAACAAAACAAAACAAAAACCAGAAATATTTGCCAAGGAGAGAGAGAGAGAGAGAAGTAAGTTTCCCCAGTGGAGGCAAAATCACACAGACCCTGCCCCAGACACCAAGATGGTGTCTTGGGGCACTGGTTGGGCACAAAGAAAGAGGTGGAGAGGGACATGGGGGGCGAGTCAGAGAAAAAGGGAGACAGATGGAGGAAGAGCCCCACTCAGACAGAGCTGCACACCCACAGATGCTGACATGATACCCCGAGAAGGGCAGAGCAGGAGGCTGGCAGAATCAAGTGGAAAACACAGAAGTCCAGGGTTGAGAAGGAAGAGACAGAGATACAAGAAATTAAAAATGAGATGCAGACAGAAGAGCAAGCAGGCTGGGAAGTGGAGATTCTAAGGCCAAGACCCAAAGGAGACACATCCCAGAATAAGCTGGAGCATGAGGGGCCTGTGCACGGGCCGGGGTCTTAGTGTCCAGAGTCCAGCTGCAGGCCAGGGCTCAGCCACTCAGGAGCCTTGGTCGAGTCACTTCACCTTTCAGCCCCTGCTTCCTTCTCTGAGAAACCCAGCTAGCAGTCCCTCCTTCTCACGAGTGTAGAGAAAGTCACGCTGCAAAGTGAGCACCAGGACTTGAGGGTCTCTAAAGGATGGATGGATGGATTGATGGATGGATGTCCAGAAGGGCTGTCCTCACAGACCCCTGCCCTTGGCCGGACACAGAGTCTTTCGCTGCCACCCACCCACAGCATCCCCAGTGTCCCTCTCCAGACAGTCCCCTCCCCTTCTTCTCTGCCCAAAGGAGGGAAACCCATTTCCCTGGGAACAGCTGTGTTTCCTCAACAAACAAATGTTCCCTTAAAACGTTTCTGAGGAAGAGCGGATGGTAATGAGCGAACATCTGGCCAAGCGGCACACTTTCGTTTTTGGCAGCTCCGGAGCCCACCAAGTGACTATTCCCTAATGTTCACCACATCCCAGCCCCTGCTATTCCCAATCAGGCTTGTACCACTACGCCTCAATTAAGAGCAGATGCGGGGCTGAGCGAACAAGGAGGAAAAAACACCCTTCCCCAGCATCCGTCTGCGCCGCTCAAAATCCAGGGAAGTGGTCTGAGAACTCACAGCGACTCTAGTTTCTGCCTTTGAACTTCATCCGTCCATCCATCCGTCCATCTGTCCATCCATTTTTCTGTCCATCCATCCATCCATCCAGCTTCCCGTGCTGTGGCCTTTGGGGATACAGACGTGAACAACAGATCCTTGCCCCCTATCTGGCTCCTAGACAGACAGTCTTCTTCCCTATAATACAGGCATTGGCAAACTGGCCATATGAAGGCCCAGATAAAAAATATCTGGCTTTGCAGGCCACATGCTCTTTGTCACAACTCTTCAACTGCACTATTGCAGTGTGAAAGCAGCCACGGACAAGACAGAAATGAATGAGCATAGCTGTTCCAATAAAACCTTATTTACCAAAATGGTGGCAGGCTGGATTAGCCCATGGGTCATAATCTGCTGACCTCTGCTATATGACAACATCCTAAGTTGAGGCGGTCACAAGTTGGGGTATCTGCCTTCAGAGTCCCTCACCCATTGCACTACATGAGCCCTGCTATCTCCTCCCCACCCCACTCTGGTGGACTCAGTTGATTGGCCCACCCTGGGAAGACACAGGTGGTGATACCTGACCCAACTGGGCTACTCAGTCTTTCTCCAGGCTTAGGAATTGGACCAAGTGGGTCAGTTGGGTCTGGAGCTCATTTACACTGGGAACTGAGGGGCCACCATCTTCTTCCTGCCTCCTAGATAGAGATGCAGAGAAAAGTGGGCTATAGACAGTGCAAAATTTTGGTCTGAATATTTGCATGTCCTCTAAATTCATGTGTTAAAACCCTCACCTGTAAAGTGATGGTATTAGGAGGTGGGGGCTGTGGCTAGATCTGAGGGTGGAGCCTTCATAAATGGGATTAGTGCCCTTATAAAAGAGACCCCAGAGAGACCCTCACCCCTTTCATCATGTGAGGACACGGTGAGACGGCACCATGTCTGAACCAGAAAGCAGGCCATCACCAGATACTGAATCTGCCAGCAGCTTGGTCTTGGACTTCCCAGCCTCCAGAACCATGAGAAATAGTTCTCTGTTGCTTATAAGCCACCCAGTTTATGGTATTTTGTTGTAGCAGCCATAAGGGACTAAGACAGGAATGAAATAACCCACGTGGAGAGAGGCTTCCTGGCATCCTAATTTGCTTTCGGACTGTCCCATCCTGTCCTGAGCCCTGCCTACATTACGGTCCTGTATTCCCCAGAGCCCCCTGGATCCTTCCTAAAGAGTCTGCTTTTCTGTTTATACTGGCTTAAGTTGGTACTTGTTTCAACTAACCAAGCAAGGCATTCTGTACCACTTTCTGCCTCTGCATGCCATTCATAGGATTAATTGGCTTTTGTGCCAGGGTTTGCCCTGCAGTAGATACCTAGGAAAGTAAGATATGTCCTTGCCTTCCAGCAGCAGATAGGTAACAAAATAGGGAAGATGGACATCCATGTTCCTCACTCTTGCACAACCCACAATATACTTGGAGCGCATCAACTGCCAAGGAGGAAGGGGTATGGAGTAGGAGGTGGGGGAAATCTGAGAGCCTTGGCAGAGGAGGCACCTGTCGTAGGCCTTGGAGAGTGAGTTGACTTTGGGCAGAAAGATAAAGTGGAGGGGGCAGTGCTTGAGTATAGAGCAATGTTTTCCAAATTAGGTTCATAGAACGCTAATTCCAGGAGGAGTTTTGTGGTATCCATCCTCTCCTTTCTTACCCATCAACCTTTGATTCCATCCAATTGATAATGTGCTCCTTAGAAATACTCACCCTCCCAGGCTCCTTTGCAGCTAGCGTGATCATGTGATGTACTTCTGACCAATGAGATGTAAGCAGAAGTCAGCTGGAGGGTGCTTACAGGATATAAAGGTTCAAACTCACCTTTGCACCTTGCCTTCTCCTTCTTCCTGCCTGGAATGTAGCTGTGGTGCCTGAAGGGGCTTTTTGCAACTATCAGGATGAAAGCTACATGTTAAGGAGGGCAGAGCAGGAAGCTGGAAGGAGTCTGGGTTCCAGTGCCATGTCCGAGCCACCATAGCCCTGGACTGCTTATTTCTGTACTGGTTACTGAGGGAAGTGGCTCTCCCATTTGCAACTCAACACACTTCTAACCAATGCAATGTTTAATGATAAAAGAGTTTTAAGGACCAAATCAGTTTGTGTACGCCAATTTGCACTATCAGAGATTCACAAAATAGATTATTACATGTTCTGAGAAACTTAATATGAAGATCACTGTTTAACCCAATGTTTCCCAAAATGTTTGTTCACCAACACCTCCACTGCCAGGTTGCCAATGGGCATCCCATGGAACACACTTTGGGAAACAGGCTATAGAGGAAGAAGTATGGGCTTCAGGGTCAAGGAAGATCTGGGTTGTAATGCTGTGTGGCTTCAGGCATCTCATATAACCTCTCTGAGCCTGAGGTTCCTATTCTATAAAACAAGTGAGGGACATTACAGGTTACAGGTAATCCAGGTAAAGCGCTCGGCACTGTCTGTGGCTCCTAGTCATCAACGATTCTCATTAGCTGCTAGGATCGTGTTTTGAAAGGAATGTAGCATCAGAGACAGAAGAACCTGGCTTGAGTGATGGTTTGCCACTTTCTTCCTCTGTGACCCTGGGCCAGTGACTGCACTTGTCTGAGCCCCTGTGTTCTGAATGGCAGAGCAGGAATTACAGTGTCTACTTGGGCAAGGGGAGGTATGTGGAAAAGCCTGGCCCCAGGAGGACCTTCCCCCAGTGCAGGAGCCCAGAGCTCTGCCACCAGGCCTTGCCTCCAGTCCCTGCGGGCCAGCCCTATGCCCCAGAAAGACTACAGCATTTGGCTTTTGCATTTTCATTTGTAAGGTATCTGCCTCGCCTCCCAGCCCACTTGTCTGTCTTCCCCAAGGGATCGCTATTGGACCTTTCCGGGAGCCCCCCAGCGGAGAGCCTCCGCTCCAGCCGGTTCTGTCTCCTCATCAGCCACACCTGCAGCGCCCAGTGAAGCCTCCCAGCCTCGCAGGGCTCCACCCAGCCCTCCCAGGCAGCCACATCACGAGGCTCAAGCAGAGCGCAGGGGCGTGGCCTGATGACCCGGACTGCATCTTCACGCTGCGCACGAGGTCTTGGGGGAAATTGCTTCCCCTTTGAGCCTCAGTTTTCTGCTCTATAAAAGGAAGGGGTTGCAAATATGGGATTGAAAATGAAGATAAGACTTGCTTCACAGGGTTGTCAGGAAGATGAACTGAGGAAGAAAAGCACATCTGTACGTACATTCGTTGGTTGCTATTATTTCCATTTTATTTTCTCGGCCTTACTTTCGAGGCCTTTCATTCTCCGTCGTTACCCTCTCTCTTCTTCCCGGTGAGCTTGACTTTTTCTTTGACGTGTGCTGAGTGTTAACTATGTGCTGGGTACCCTGTTTGTATTATCTTAGTTCATCTTCCCCCAAATTCTACGAGGTAAATCCCTCCTCCTTTTTTTTTCTTGAGACGATGTTTCACTCCTGTTGCCCAGGCTGGAGTGCAATGGTGCGATCTTGGCTCACCACAACCTCCGCCTCCCAGGTTCAAGCGATTATCCTGCCTCAGCCTCCCGAGTAGCTGGGATTACAGGCATACGCCACCATGCCTGGTTAATTTTGTATTTTTAGTAGAGATGGGGTTCTCTATGTTGATCAGGCTGGTCTCAAACTCTCAACCTCAAGTGATCCACCCGCCTTGGCCTCCCAAAGTGCTAGGATTACAGGCGTGAGCCACTACATCCAGCCTGGTAAATCTTCCTTTTATTCCTATGTTCCAGTTAAGGAAAGAAGCTCAGAGAGGCTAAGTCACTGGCCCGGGTCAGATGGGGTATATATAGCAGATCTGAGACTCGAAGCCAGGTATTCTGGTGTTAAAGCTTACCCTTCTAACGACAGCACTATCCTGCTTCCCTGCTGGCTGTCAAAACCTGTCTATCAATCCTGACTCCAGGCTAGCGAGGCAGATATTCACTTGCTCATCTGTTTCAGGAACAGATCTCATGCCGTATTAGTCATTGACATGTTAGTGTGAACGGAAACCTACTTTCTGACATTCTTTTCTGACTCATCGCAGGCAGAGGTCCCTGCTGCCTCCTCTGTGCCCCCAAAGCTTTTGTAATTCCCCAGCATAGCCTTGTCATGCTGCCTTGTCATGGTACCTGTCTGCCGCTCTGAACTGAATCTGTGGATTGGTCAAGGATTACATGTATTCATCTCAGTGTCCCCAGTGACCAGCACAGCACCTGCCACTAAGCAGATACCCAATTAAATCTGATGAATGAACAAATGAAGTGAGTTAATCATACCCCCTAATGAAAGCCGTGTGCATCAGTGAATCTTGAGGCACTTTTCATTTTGGTGACATGACAGTGATAGGTACTTAGAGTCAGGGCTGGTCCTACTAGGAAGGGGCTATACATTGGGGAGCCCCCAAAGTTTCCTTCTGTTCCCAGAAACTCTCCCTCACCTCATTGCTGCTCACTATTAGAGCTTTACCTTTCACTGTGGGCAGACTGCCCTCCCCCTGGAAAGCCCTCTCTCTTCCTTTAAACTTCTGTTCAAGTCCCAGCTCCTTCCAAGAAGTCCTCCACCCAAATCCTGAGGCATCCCCCATGTCTCTGAACTCCTGGGTTCCATTGCAGCTTATTTTGTAGCCAGACACTAACAGAAACCAACCAGGTATTAAACAGAGAACACATTAGAGGGCTCTTGAGCAGTGCTCAGAGCTGACGCAAAGGCAAGAAACCCAAGCGTAGGCAACGCGCAGGAGTGAGGGAAGCCAGGCGTTCAGTCCCCAGCCGGGTCCACACTGCAGGGATTACCTGGTGAGATGGCTGCTACTGGCCCTGGACCTTGCTGCTAGGATAAGCACAGAACTGCCCTTACTTCTCATCACTCACTTTTTTTTTTTCTGAGACCGAGTTTCACTCTGTTGTCCAGGCTGGAGCACAATGGTGCTATCTCAGCTCACTGCAACCTCCGCCTCCCAGGTTCAAACAATTCTCTTACCTCAGTCTCCCGAGTAGCTGGGATTACAGGCGCCCGCCACCATGCCAGGCTAATTTTGTATTTTTAGTAGAGATGGGGTTTCACCGTGTTGGCCAGGCTGATCTTGAACTCCTGACCTCAGGTGATCCGCCCGCCTCAGCCTCCCAAAGTGCTGGGATTACAGGCATGAGCCACCGCACCTGGCTCACCACTCACATATAATCCACCTCCATCTTGGAAGAAGCAAAGGGGCCAAGCTTCGATCGGGTGCCTGCGTCCTCAGCACAGCAAAGTGGGTCTGTGTTCCACACCAGGCCACACACCAGGACGTGTTGCACAAACGCAGCCAGGGCTCAGGGCCACTGCCATCCACCCCTCTGGCTGCCCAGCCTTCACGTCCATCCCTTCCTGTTCTTATGGTTTGCCAGGGCGTGAGTAGTGAGCACATGTAAGAGCTTTGTAGGAGGAAAACTCAGCGAGGCTTGCCGATGAATTGGATGTGGGATGAGCAGAAGGACTAAAGCTGCCTCCTGGGTTTCTGGCCTGCAGAGCTAAGGGGATGGGGACGAAGATGTCATCACAGAGGTGGGACCACTCCAAGAGGAGCTGGTGTTGGAAACAGGTCAATAGCTCACTCTCCATACACCCCCTCCAAAGCTTCCAGATCGTCCTCTTCCCCCAGAGCAGTTTCTCCTGGCTCTGCTCTGTGCTGTCCTCTGGCCACACCCCTTTACCAGGCCGCTATTTCCCAGAAGCAGCATTTTAGGTTCCCTGTTCCTCAGCAAGCTCTCTCTAGCCCTCAGGCGTTAGTGCTTTTTCTTCCTTTAGCAATATGTAGCCTGTAATCCCAGCACTTTGGGGAGGCGGATCACTTGAGTCCAGGAGTTCAAGACCAGCATGGGCAACCTGGTGAAACCCCATCTCTACAAATAAATAAATAGTTAGCCAGGCATGGTGGCATGAGCCTGTAGTCCCAGCTACTTGTGAGGCTGAGGTGAGAGGATTGCTTGAGCTAGGAGGTCAAGGTTGCAGCGAGCCAAGATTGCACCACTACATTCCAACCTGTGTGACAAATTGAGACCATGTTCCAAACAAACAAACAAAAAACAATACATACAGGCCAGACACAGTGGCTCACACCTGTAATTCCAGAGCTTTGGGAGGCTGAGGTGGGAGGATTGCTTGAAGCCAGGAGTTGGAGGCTGCAGTGAGTTGTGATCATGCCACTGCACTCCAGCCTGGGTGACAGAGTGATACTCTATCTCAAAAAAAAGACCTATCCCACGTTATACTTTATTGCATGTCCACCGTGCACCTGGCACAGCACTGGGGTCTCAATTCATCTCCCACCCGTCTTGCCTACGGGCTGGTGAGGTGGGCATGAGCTCGCTCATCACAGGCAGAAGCTCAGGTCCAAAGCTTAGAAAGAAACTCATCCAAATGTTCACAGCCACCGCAGAGCAGGGGCTGGACTCAGATTCCCACCCCACGTGGGGCTGCCTCGCTATTGCCCCTGGGAATAGAAGCTTTTTCTAATTGACTAATTCTGTGGGAAAAGCTGGGTGGGGGATGTTTGGGGGCAGGTAGGGATGAGCGTGAGAGAAGGGTGATGGAGTTTGGCTTCATTCTAGGACCCCAGGCCAGGCTTCCTTCTGGTGGTGCATCCCCCCAGGAAGAGAAAGCTCGAGGCCACTGGCACAGAGCCCTCTGAAAGAGCTGCCCAGGTCACCCGAGCCTGCTCTAGAGAGAGGCTCCTGAGCCCCCAGCAGGGCCAGCTCTGGGGGACAGGGAGAGGGCCCTGTTCTCCCCTCTCATCCCCACGTCTTAATGCCAGAGCAGTGGCCATAGGGAGAAATGCGGACTCTGTAACCCGTGCAGCATTGAGGGACCCTTAGGATGGCCAGAGAGGTGGGGGAGGACAGGGAGAGGAAACCATAGAGAGATGGAAACGGCTCCCCACCTCCCCTCCCCGTCCCGTCTCCCTCCCCACCTCCCCTCCCTGTCCCGTCTCCCTCCCTCCCTCCCTCTTCTTTCCCTTTGGAATATAGGAGCCCCAGGCCCCCTGAAAGCCTGCAGTGCTGAATTACATTACCTTGCTCCAGGCTGCAGCAGGGGCCCGGTGGGGCTGGTCTGTGTCCCTGTCCAGTGTGTGTCGGGGCAGGGACAGCTGCCAAGCAGTCTTCCCCCTGCAGTTTCCCCCAGAGCCCCCAGCTCCCCTGAGAGGCCTGACGCTTCCCTCAGGACACTGAGGACCCTGAAGCAGCTGCTACCTTGATACGAAGCTCTCCCAGCCCACAGCATCACCACATGTTCGCTGTAAGTTGCGTTTTAAGGTAACACCTTCTATTTGGACTCTGTGACGGTGTTGGGCACAGAGCAGCTGCCAGGCTCCCTGCACACGCCCGTTTGTGGAGTCTCCCCAGGAGGCCAGGGCGATGGCAGCGGATTTTCCCTGGCAAAAGAGGGCTCTGCAACCGGAGTGTTGAGGCCAGGCCCCAGGGGCACTGCCGCTGGGCCAGGGTGTCACTTGGCACCTTTGCTCTCCCCTGAGGTTCAGAACTGCTTTTCCCAGAACGCTCTTCTCTGTAGGGTTCAGTTGGCAAGATTTGCAAGGTGGAAGTAAAGTGCAAGGCTTGGGGCCAGGCCGGGGACAGGCACAGAGGTACCCTGGGGCCCTGGCTTGCCCCCACCCGGGCAACAAACAGCTCTCGTTTCTGACTGCTGACCCTGCCACCCATCAGTGGCCCCCAGGCCAGCACCAGGTGCCTCCGCAGGGCCGCGGTATCCCAGGCCTCCTCACGGGCTCTCTGTCCACAGCCCAGGGCCTGAAACCCAGAGAGGCCCGGGGAACGAGCTGCGAGCTGGAGACGGTGCAGGTGGGGTGTAGTGGCCACAGCACAGACAGACAAATCCCGGGCTCCTCACTCACCTGCTGTAAGAGCTCAGCTGGGTCGCGGCGCCCCATGGAGCCTCAGTTTCTCAATCTGAAAAACGCTGGCAGTAGTCGCTCTCTGCAGGGTGGATATGAGGGTTTGAGGTCGTGTCCTGAAGCACCTGGCTGTGGAAGGCGCCTCCCCACTAAACGACCCACTTCCCAGCGGCCTCCTGTCATATAAACTCATGTTACCCGGTTTCTGGGGCATATGCCCTTTGCACATGAATGTACATTTAAAAAATAATAATGAATAAAAATGAAACTTGAACTCCAAGTCTCTGCTGCACCCCAAGCCCAGCTCCTGAGAGCCTGGTCCCTTTCAGACAAGCTCACTGAGTTCCTGCAACTGGCCTAACGTCTTCTTTACACTTGGGTGTAAGAAATGTCCCAGTTCGGCCGGGCGCGGTGGCTCAAGCCTGTAATCCCAGCACTTTGGGAGGCCGAGGCGGGTGGATCACGAGGTCGAGAGATCGAGACCATCCTGGTCAACATTGTGAAACCCCGTCTCTATTAATACAAAAAAAAATTAGCTGGGCACGGTGGCGCGTGCCTGTAATCCCAGCTACTCAGGAGGCTGAGGCAGGAGAATTGCCTGAACCCAGGAGGCGGAGGTTGCGGTGAGCCGAGATCGCGCCATTGCACTCCAGCCTGGGTAACAAGAGCGAGACTCCGTCTCAAAAAAAAAAAAAAAAAAAAGAAATGTCCCAGTTCTTCAGTTTTCTAAGTCAAGCTCATCTGCATCCCCATGCCTTCCACACTCCCTTTACAAGGGCCAATTTCTTTCGTTCTTTCTTTCTTTTTCTTTCTTTTTTTCTTTCTTCTCTTTCTTTTTCTTTCTTTCTTTTTTTCTTTCCTTCCTTCTTTCTTTCTTTCCTTTCTTTTTTTTTTGAGATGGAGTCTCGCCCTGTCACCCAGGCTGGAGTGCAATGGTGCGATCTCGGCTCACAGCAACCTCCACCTCCCGGGTTCAAGAGATTCTCCTGCCTCAGCCTCCTGAGTAGCTGGGACTACAGGTGCCTACCACCATGCCTGGCTAATTTTGTATTTTTAGTAGAGATGGTGTTTCACCGTGTTGGCCAGGCTGATCTCAAACTCCTGGCCTCAGGTGATCCACTCACCTCAGCCTCCCAAAGTGCTGGGATTACAGGCATGAGCCAACGCATGCGGCCCACAAGGGCCAGTTTCTATAGTATTTCTGCAGCACCCTATATCCCCACCCCTTCTTCAATCCTACAAGAGATTGCTCATGGCCGTGGTGTTCCAGGACATGGGGCAGGGCCTGGCCCATAGCCCAGGCTGTGACATTGACATTGATGCTGCCCCTTCCTCTGCAAGTGTCTACTATAGGACCTGGTCTTTGTCTTCTGGCCCCTGCTGCATGGAGCCAGCTACTGAGATGTTCCACTCGGCTGGCTGTGCCCAGAGCCACCAAAGACCCCTGTCCAGTCCCCTGAACTCCCCCACCAGCCCAACAAGGCCTTGCCTGCACTGGGGAGCAGCCACAGGACCCCATCTCAGGAACTCATGACATCCTCGTCTCCTCTCCCAGCGGGCTCTTCACAGCCACCATCTTCCAGGTACCTTGTTACCCTCTCCCAGATCCTGAAAGCACCCTATCCTCCCAGGCCTGCCCCTACCCCAGAAAAAGCTAGATCTACCCCGGGATGGACCAAATCTGGTGACAGCCCCCAAAACACACAAAGGCTGCTACCCTTGCTCACCCCTCATCCACTTCAGCCCCACCCTAGCACTCATAGGCTTGGATTCCCTTTTTCTGAAAGCGGGAGAGAGATGCTGCTTTCATTTCCCTCCACCACAAAACTAAACTATGATCTTAAATATCTTTTTCAACATTTCACCTTGTAACCTATACACTCAGGTCCCTGGGCCCCAGCTTCCTGCCCAGGCTCCTGGAATTTTGGAGAAAGAGCTGCTGCCCTGCTAGCTGGCCACCAAGTCCCCAGCCCCCAAAGGTTGACTTAGCTCCCCTCAGACGGGACTCACTCTCGTGATTTGTTAACGGTGACACTCACATGAGTTTGTATTAATCGCTCTGATGAGGGTCAAGTCCAAAATGGAATGGGTGGGAATAAATGGTTCAAAAATCCATTCGGAAGTGAGTCCACAGGTGGCGGAGTGACTGCGTGATTTATCCTTCACCCGGGATGTCATCTATACTTGGTAGAGTGACCAGATGATGTATCTTCCAAACAGAGATACTTGTGAGCGAGAACGAGGGGTCATTAGTAATTATGGCACACAGCCGGTGTAAATCAGGCTTTCCCCAGGTGCCTTAGACATGTAGTCACCCATTAATTGGGAACTGGGACCCATTTTTTTCCCTCTCATTAGCTCCCGTGAAAGTCTGGGCAAGTTTCATGGTTCCTAATGTAGAAATGAAGAAACCGAAGTTATGAGCAGGGAGGGGATGTGCCCAAGACTGTCCTCTGCGGCCCTTGTGACTGGCCCAGCCCCTCATCACACTGGCTCAGAGCTTACCTGCATGTCCAGAGAGCGTACAAGGGGTCCAGCCCTCAGGGCAGTTCCCAGTGGTAGGGCCACAAAGCGATTCTGGAATTCTGGAGGCTGAAGATACAGGTAACTTTATGGTCTAGGTGAAGAGAAACCCTTGCCAGAGACAAGGGATTGGACGAGATGACCTCTGAGGACATCCGCAGCTGTAAACGAGGAACCAAGTGTCAGACCCCACTTGGGGCTGCATGCTGCATTGTGCCTTAGTAACCACAAGAGAGAGCCCTCGCACCAACAAAGACACATGCCTTGAAACGTTCTCCCAAAGCTAGAGCCAAGACCCTTTCACTTTTTGTTACCTGTTGTTTAAGTTTTAATTATTTTTCATTTTGAAGCAATGTTATAAGTGCAGAAAAGTTTCAAGTACAGTACAAGTAATTCTCCTCTGCTCCCCAAACCATTAAGAGTAACTTGATGAAATCACTCCCCAGGTTCACCATTTTTCTTTAAATACAGTTCTTAGCATTTTATTTACTTTTTTTTTTTTTTTTTAGATGGAGTCTCGTTGCTCCCTGCAACCTCTGCCTCCCAGGTTCAAGTGATTCTCCTGCCTCAGCCTCCCAAGTAGCTGGGATTACAGGCGTGAGCCACCACACCGGGCTACTTTTTGTATTTTTAGTAGAGACAGGGTTTCACCATGTTGGCCACGCTGGTCTTGAATTTCTGACCTCAGCTCATCCACCCGCCTCGGCCTCCCAAAGTGCTGGGATTACAGGCGTGAGCCACTGCGCCTAGTCATCAAATTCTTCAGTGCCTGTTTCCTGTAAACCAAGTCATCTTCTAACTAACCACGCTATAGCCATCAAATTCAGCAAACAGACACTGAAGCATCACTGCCACGTAATCTCCAGCCGCCTCATTGTTTTGTCATGTTCCCCGTGATGTTCTTTGCAGCAAAGAGTGCAGGTCGGAATCATGCTTCTCTTAGTTGTCAAGTCTCCCCCGTCGGCTTCCGTCTACAACAGCTCCTGGGCACTTCCTTGACGTTCCGACCACAGCGCTATTGTGGGATGTCCCTCAGTTTAGGGTTCTCGAACGTTTCTCATGAGTAGATTCAGGTTCTGCATCTGTGGTAGGAATTCCGCAGGGCTGTTCTGTGATGCTGTCTCCTTGCTGCACCCCACAGCGGGGGCAGGGTTTCCATCTGTCCCATTCCTGATGACGTCCATTGCGATCACTTGATGAGGGTGGCGTCTGCCAGGCTTCTCCCTGCGACTTATTCTTTTGCTCTTTGTAATTGGTATGTATTTTTGTGGGAGGCCCTTTGATACCATGTAACTATCCTGATTCAATGTGTTGCTTTATTTATTCATGTGAATATGGGCTCATGATTTATTTGACTCAGTGGTTTATAACCTGTTATTGACATTATATATCTTGGTGCTACCAGTGGGGGCCCCTTTGGGGTGGTGCCTTTTGACATGTCCCCATCATTCTGTGAGCACTTCCTTGCTTTCTGGCACCACAAGATGCTCCACACTCATCTGGCACTTTCTCTGCCCCAGTTCTGAATTAGTCATTTCTCCAGGAAGTCCTGATCTACAAAATGGAGAATATCAATAACGTTTTTAGAAGCAGAGATCTGGACTCCAGTGTGCTTGTTGCTATTGGAAAGTCACTGCTCCCAGGCCCTCTCGGTGGTTAGAGCTGCAAAATATACCTTTATTTCACACCTACATTTATTTCCCTCTATCTATCTATCTATCTAACCGTGAGTTAAACTCAACACTTTCAATTCCAGTTGATACCACAGTTCAATCTAGCCATCTCCCTTTCCATATTTGTAACTCCCTTTTCTGATAGTGAGGACCTCAGCTTCTGTTATCTTTAGTATCTTCACTTTAAAAATCAATCCTCCTATATATAATCAATTTCCCACGCCTACCACCTCCTCCTCCCTCTGAGGATGCCCTCCTCGCCCCACTCAGGCTTTGGCACTCCCCGATGGGTCACTACCGCCAGCTCCCTCCACAGGGATGCTGTCCTCACCTGCTCACACCTCCCAGCAGGTCACCCCCCCACATGGTCTTCAGCGTGCTGTGTGGGCTGCCACTCCCCACGTGGGCACCCTCCTCACACTGCACGGGCTTCCACTACCATCTCCAGGCACTAAGGTCTGCATGTGTCCTCCAAATTTCAGGTGTTGGAGACTTAATCCCCAATGCAGTAGTGTTGAGAGGTGAGAACTTTGAGAGGTGATTAGGCCATGTGGGCTCTACCCTTATGAATGGATGAACGCTACTGTCATGGGAGTGGGCTCATTAGCATGGGAGTGGGTTCCTCATGCAAGGATGAGTTCAGCCTCATTCCTTTTCATGCAGGAGCACTCTCTTTCCCATGTGATGCCCTCCGTCACGTTGTGATGCAGCAAGAAGGCCCTCACCAGATGTGGCACCACGATCTTGGACTTCCCAGCCTCTAGGACCACAAGTCAAATGCATTTCTGTTCATTACAAATTACCCAGTCTCGGATATTCTGTTACAGCAGCACAAAATGGACCAAGACAGGTAATTGGCACCAAGAAGTGGGGCCGTTGCTGTAATAGACAAGTGAATATGTGGATGCAGCTTTGAAACTGGATAATGGGTAGAGGCTGGAAGAATTTGGAGAAACAGGCTAGAAAAGCCCAGATTGCCATGAATAGAGCGTTAAGGGTGATTTTGGTGAGGGCTCAGAAGAAAAGACACGTAAAGGAATTCTGGAACATCTTAGAGATGACTGAAGTGGTTGTGATCAGAACATTTGTAGAAATATGGATGGTAAAGGTCATTCTGATGAGGTCTCAGATGGAACTGAGGAGTGAGGTATTAGGAACTGGAACAAGGCCATCCTTGTCATACAGTCCTTGTCCTGGGCCTTTGTGGAAGGCAGAACTTGAGTGTGATGATCTAGGATATCCTGTAGAAGAACTGTCTAAACAGCAAAGCGTTCAGGTGTTGAATGGCTTCTTTTGGCTGCTTATAGTAAAAGAAGAGAGATTATTTGAGGACCTAATTTATAATTAAAACAGAAGCAGAATGGAAAGATGTGGCACACCCTCAGCCTGGCCATGTAAAGAATAGAAAAAATGTTTGTGAGAGAATGCTAGGAACGTGGCTAAGCAACTGTTCCCTAAAGAGACTAACGTGGAAATAAGGAAGTCAGGTTCTATTCATCAAGACAATGGGAGAGTGACTCTGAAGGCATTTCTGAGATCTTCAAGGGAAGCTCAGACCTAGAAGGTAAAGGATCCAGAGAGGCGCCTGCGGGACCTCTGCACTTGCTGCCCAGGGCTGCCTCAGCACTCCGCTCCTTGTATTCTGGTGCAGTGCCCCTTGGCTGCCCTAGCAATGACTCAGCCAGGCCCAGTGGCAGCTTGTGCTGCAGCTCTGAAGGGTACAGTAAGCCTTGGAGGCAACCACATCATGCTGACTCTGCAGACGTAGGGAGTGCATGAGCTGTGGGGCCATGGCGGCCTCCATCTCCATTTCAGAAGATGTCACGTGATAGCCTGAGGGCTCAGAGAGAAACCTGCCATGGGGGCAGAGCTGCCACAGAAAGCCCCACTAGTGCAGTGCCTACTGGAGCATGAGAGTGGAGCCACTCCTGAGGCCCAGAATGGTAGAGCTACCAGTGTGCAGCACATTCCCAGCAGGGCTGCAGGCACAAGACTCCAATCCAAAGAGCCACGTCGTAGGCCGAGCCCAGCAGGGCATAAGAGTGGGGCTGCCCAAGGCGTTGGGGGCCCAGCTCCACTCCGGTATGCTCAGAAGGTAGGACATGGAGTCAAAGATTATTTTCCACTTTCAGATTTAACATTCACCCTGGTGGGTTGTGGACTTACTTGGAGCCAGTTGCCTCTCTTTCCTTGCCTATTTCTCACTTTTGGAATGGGAAGGTCTGTCCTGTGTCTGTCCTGCCGTCATATTTTGGAAACATATTACTTGTCTAATTTAATTGGCTCACAGCTGGAGAAGAACTTGTTTCAGGGTTCATCATGCCTTGAGTCTCACCCATATCTGATTTAGATAAGACTCTGGACTTTGGGGACTGTTGTGATGGAATGAATTTTGTATGTGAAGACATGAATTTTGAAGGCCAGGAGCAGAATGCTATCATTTGAATGTGTCCCCCAAATTTCATGTGTTGGAAAGTTAATCTTCAATGCAACACTGTTAAGAGGTGAGAACTTTAAGACGTGATTAGACCATGAGGCCTCTGTTGTCATGAATGGATTAATGTTGTTGTCATGGGATTGGGTTTATTATCATAGGAATGGTATCCTCATCAAAAAACGAGCTCAGCCCCCTCCCTTCTCTTTCTGGAGTGGTCTCTCACTCATGTGCTCCCTTTCACCATGTTATATCAAGGCAAGAAGCCCCTTGCCAGATGTACACCCTTGATTTTAGATCTCCCAGCCTCCAGAACCATGAGTCAAATACATTTTTATTCATTATAGATTACCCAGTCTCAGGTATTCTGTTATAGCAAGAAAACATGGACTAAGACACTGGACCTCCCCAGACCCCCACCTCCGAGAGCATGCCTCTGTTATGCTGCTCCACCTAATGGTTTTTGAACAACTGAGAGGAAGAGAGGAAGGTGAAAAGGAAGAGCTATTTTTATAATTTTTTTCATAGGATCCTGTTCTTGTTTCATGATTATAATCTCATCTGTTAAATTAAGTGTATCCTCAAGGCATCCTCTTACATATTTTAAGTTTGACCTACAGATTTCTCTGTACAAAGTAAACTGCAGCCTAATTGGATGTGTGAACAGACTGTAACCTACTCTTGTGCCAATCACCAAGTTTTGGTCAATTAAAGATGGCCAGCTGTTCAAACCATGTCTAAATAAGGCAAATGCCAAGATATAACCAATCCAGTTGTTTCTGTGCCTCACTTCCATTTTCTTTACATCACTTTCGTTTTTCCATCCATAACTCCTCTTTGACCAAAAGATGATACTGGAGTCTCTCTCTCTAAACCTATTCTGGTTCCAGGGCTGCCTGATGCATGAATCATTCCTTGCTCAATTGAACTCTGTTAAGTTTAATTTGTTGAAGGTTTTTCTCTTAATGCATCTCATATATTTCTGGAGTTATGACAAGTTTTCCTTGTTTATTTTGCAATTTCTTCCCTTGCAGAGTCTTATTCCTCCAAATTGCTTTTTTGTTTGTTTGGGAGATGCATAGAGATCTTTCTTGTTAGAGCCTCTCTTCAGCTGCCTGCAACTCTCTGGCTGCGGGCCCATGTGTGATGATGAGGAATGAGCCAGCTAGCTGGAAGAGGGCTGTCAACCGCAGTGTACCCATAAGTTCTGCCAGGTCACTCAGTTAGGGAGCTCCTAATGTCGGCATTCCCTTCTTTTTGAGGTGCTCAGATTCTTCAGGAAGAACTATCCCAGTCTCCTGCCTGAAAGGGGAAGCCTGGCTGGCAGGGCTTGGGTGGTGAATAGGGGTGGAGGGCTAGGATGGAGGTAGTGTCCACACCAACACGATAACATCACTTAATTCTCCAGCAGGTGATATGGGACCTCTGCCTTCAACTTTTGCTGGTACCCATTTGTCAAGAGACCTTCCTATATTACCCCTTCTAGAAAATAACCCTCCAATCTTTGTGGGGAATGAGAGATCTAGCCATAGACATCAATTTATTTAGAGGGAGAGAGAGACTCTGAGGTCTGTCTTTTTCTTAAACATACTTTCAGTCAGTTCCCTGATTTAGCCCCTCTTCATTTTCACTTTCAGAGGCATCTGGAGCCTCCAGTTTCTGAGCCTTCTAAAAATTCTGAATGTAAGCCTGGCTGACTCTTGCTTTTCCCACTACTGGGTAAGTATTCAATGTTCTTGGGTTTCATTTACAGTGGCCCATCTGCTTTCCATCTTCCAATAGTTTGTCACTGCTGTTTCTTCTCTCTTCCCAATCTTTACAGCTATATAGATAGATGGATGGATAGATAGATAGATACAGTTTAAGCCACTATTTACTGTTTTTCTGGTGAGTTCTGAGAGGCAGCAAAAGTAGATGTGGTTGTCCAATCATCTTCTTTTCTAGCCCCAAGGACAGTCTGACTCTTTAAAAATGTTTTCTTTTATGTTTACTTGACACATAATAACTGTACATATCTATGGGATACAGAATGCTATTTCAACACATATATACAATGTATAAGGATCAAATCAGAGTAATTAGCAGATGCATCATTTTGAACAGTTGGTCTTTCTTTGTGTTGTGAACATTCAAAATCCTCTCTTCTAGCTCTTTGAAAATATACCTAAATTATTGTTAGCTATATTCACCCTACAGAGCTGCAGAACCCTCGGAAGTATTCCTGCCTAGTAGCTGTAACTCCGTATCCATTAACCAACTCTCCCTAACTTCCCCTCTCCCCTACTCTTCCCAGCCACGAGTAACCACAGTTCTACTCTCTGCTTCTACCAGTTCATTTTTAAACTCCCACACGTGAATGAGAACATGAAGTATTTATTTTTCCATGCATGACTTATTTCACGTAGTGTAACGTCCTCCATGCTGCTGCAACTGACAGGATTCCATCCCTTTGTAATCCAGTATGTTCCATCGTGTGCGCTACATTTATCCATTTATCTGTCTATGGACATTAAGGTTGAGCCCATGTCTTTGCTATTGTGAAAAGTGCTGCAATCCAATAAACATGAGGGTGCCGATATCTCTTCAATACACTGATTTCTTTTCCTTTGGAAATCCCATTAGTGAGATTGCTGGATCATATGGTAGTTCTATTTGTAGCTTTTTGAGGAAGCTCCACACTGTTCCCCATCGTGGCTGTCCTAATTTACATTCCCACCAACAGTGGGTAAGAGTTCCCTTTTCTCCACATCCTTGCCAGTATTCATTATTTTTTGTCTTTTGTTAGCATAATGGCCATTCTAATTTGGTGAGGTAATATCTCATCGTGGTTTTGATTTGCATTTCCCTGAGAATTAGTGATACTGAGCATATTTTCATATACTTCTTGGATATTTGTATGTCTTCTTTTGAGAAATATCTATGCAGGCTCTCTTATTTTTTTCTTTTTTCTTTCTTTTTTTTTTTTTTTTTTTTTTGAGACAGTATTGCTCTGTTGCCCAGGCTGGAGTGCAGTGGCGGGATCTTGGCTCACTGCAACCTCCACCTCCCGGGTTCAAGCAATTCTTCTGCCTCAGCCTCCCAAGTAGGTGGGACTACAGGCGCGTGCCACCACGCCCAGCTAATTTTTTTGTATTTTTAGTAGAGACAGGGTTTCACCGTGTTAGCCAGGATGGTCTCGATCTCCTGACCTCGTGATCCACCCGCCTCCCAAAGTGCTGGGATTACAGGCATGAGCCTAGCCTGATTATTTTAAAATCAGATTGTTTTTTGCCATTGTGTTGTTTGAGTGCCTTGTGTATTTGGTATATGAGTCCCTTATTGGATGAATCGTCTGCGAATGTTTTCTCTCATTCTACAGGTTGTCTCTTCACTTTGGATTATTTCCTTTCCATTAACCAACCTCTCCCCAGTCTCCCCTCTCCCCTACTCATCCCAGCCTCTAGTAACCACAGTTCTACTCTCTACTTCTATCAGCTCGTTTTTAACTCCCACATATGAATGAGAACATGCAGGACTTATTTTTCCAGGCATGACTTATTTCACTAATGTAATGTCCTCCAGGTTAATCCATGTTGGTTTGGATTTGGATGAGATATGACCTCACCAAGTTAAAATGGCCAGCACACTAACGAAAGACAGAAAACAATGAGTACTGGCAAGGATGTGGAGAAGAGGGAACTCTTACCCACTGTTGGTGGGAATGTAAATTAGTACAGCCACAATGGGGAACAGTGTGGTGCTTCCTCAAAAACCTACCAATAGAACTGCCACAGGTTAATCCGTGTTTTCTGTTGGATATAGTCTCACTTGTCAACTTCTATTTTTGTCGCTTGTGCTTCTGAAGTCTTACTCATATAACCTTCGCCTCAACCAATGTCCTAAAGCATTTCTCCTGTGTTTCGTTCTAACAGTTTTGTAGCTGCGGGTCTTACGTCTAAGTCTTTAATCCATTTCGATTTGATTTTTGTATATGGTAAGAGATAGGAGTCTAGTTTCTTTCTCTGCATATGGCTATCCAGTTTTCCCAGCACCATTTATTGAAGAGGGCGTTCTTTCCCCGTGCGTGTTCTTGGTGCCTTTCAGACTGACTTTTTGATTGCCATGTGTGTTCATCCCAGCTCCTCAGCTGGATGGTGAGGCTTTGGCTGGACATTTGGGAGAAACTGGGTACCTCTTTGTTCATCAGAGATGTCCTTTCCACAGATGATTTGGCCAAGCAGGAATTTGTGACACTTTGTCATTTAATCATTCCTTTAACATGGCACAAATTAAGGTGTCCCCAGCCCAGGACATCTTTTTTTTTTTTTTTAATGGAATTTTGCTCTTGTTGCCCTGGCTGGAGTGCAATGGTGTGATCTCCACTCACTGCAACCTCTGCCTCCTGGGTTCAAGCAATTCCCCTGCCTCACCCTCCCAAGTAGCTGGGATTACAGGCATGCACCACCATGCCCAGCTAATTTTGTATTTTTAGTAGAGTCAGGGTTTCTCCATGTTGATCAGGTTGATCTCGAACTCCTGACCTTAGGTCATCCGCCCACCTTGGCCTCCTAAAGTGCTGGGATTACAGGTGTGAGCCACTGCACTTGGCCAGAACTTCCATCTTAAAGGCCCGCTGACCTCGTCCTGTCCCTGAAAACCCTGTAACCATCCCCAGGCTGCTCCTGAGCCCTGGGCAGCCTTTTTCAGGGTCAGGATGGTACCAAAGAATGGGTTCAGCTTTGGGGCAACTATGTGCAACAGCTCCCAGTGTGACTACTGTCTTGTGTGCCGTTGGGCAGGCTTCCAACTGCCATATGCGCAAATGTAAGATGGGAATAATTAGTGCTGTTCTCCCCTGGCTCCTGTTTCCAGGTGTTTCTCAGCACCTGAGTGATTGCATGGGGCTCACGTGACTCATTCTGGCCAATGGCTTCTGAGCAAAAAATGATGTATGTCATTTCTAGGCTGGCTCATGTAATCACTGATGCAAGACCCTCCAAGCCTTTCTCTGCCATGGGGACCAGCCGTGTTTCTGATGGCAGCTGCTCTGCCAGTCTGGGTTGCAGAGTAAGAACAAAGATGACACGGAACGGAAGGCCCACCAGCCTGCAAAAGTCATAAGTGAGACACGAACCTGGTAGAGGCCAGGGAAATGAGAGGGTCTCACGGTCGCTGGAGCATAACTTAGCTTCCTTCACTGACACACCTCGTGAAGCTGTAAGGGGTCAGAGGTGACATGTGTGAACCTGCACGGGGCTCTGCCTGGCACTGCGCAGGTATTGAAGAAACGTGATCCTTTTGGTGGCTCCAGGAGACCTGAGAGTCAGAGACTGTGTGACTCAGGCAGATGCTCCACATCCAGACACAAGAGTCAAAGGTCGCTGAGGGGGTCGACAGGAGCCCCTCAGGGGCAAATAAATCACACTTATTCCACTCCCAACTCCGTGCTGGGCTCAACCAATGGGTACTGAGCAACTGCAAAGGGATGGGATGGAAATGCTGAGATTCTTCCAGCCCCTGGGCCAAGCCTCTGGATTTCAAATTCACTGCAGTTCAGTCCTTCTCCAAGGAAGGGAGACTCTCACTGAGTTGATTGATGGGTGGGGCAAGGTGTGTGATGGGAAGAGAGGGCATGTGACAGCACAGGACAGATTATGGGGGTTGCAGCTTGCCCCGTCCCCACAGCAAAAGGGCAGTGGCAGAGAGACCTGGGTGAGTGGGGGTCCCTTTCTGGCTTTTTTTTTTTTTTTGAGACAGAGTTTTGCTCTTGTTACCCAGGCTGGAGTGCAATGGTGTGGTCTCGGCTCACTGCAACTTCTACCTCCTGGGTTCAAGCTATTCTCCTGTTTAGCTTCCCATGTAGCAGGGATTACAGGCATGTGCCACCATGTCCGGCTAACTTTTGTATTTGTAGTGGACACGGGGTTTCGACATGTTGGCCAGGCTGGTCTCAAACTCCTGACCTCGTGATCCTCCCACCTCAGCCTCCCGAAGTGCTGGGATTACAGGTGTGAACCACCGTGCCCAGCAAATTTGTTTTTGTTTTTGTTTTTTGTTTTATGAGAGGGTTCTATGTGGCGCAGGCTGGCCTTGAACATGTAGCCTCGCCTCCTCAAGTGCCAGGACAACTGGCCTGAGCCACCATGGCTCCCTGGCTTTTTAACACATGACTGGAGCTCTCAGGGTGTCTCCACTACTTCCTCATCCAACAGGTGTGGGCAAGACACTGTCACTCAATTCTATGTCACATTGCTGTGGCCTGGGTGTCTCCGCAATGCCCTTTCCCACCTGCGATTGCATCTTGACCTCTCTCCTCCTTCTGGCGTCGTCACAGGCTGAGCACACGTACCTGAAATTAGGCTCAGCTTAGCATTAACTGGCAGTTTGACCCTGGGCCTCAATTTCCTCATCTGTAAAATGAGGATCATACACACACTTGCCTGTGTACCCCACAGGAGCCCTGAGACTCAAATATGAAAATGGGTATGACAGGCCTTTTAAAACATGACAGTTCTCTGAGAATGCAAGTTTATTTCAGAGAGTTAAATCTTACGCTTCCCATGGAGCTAGGCAAAGCAGACCATTTTATCCCCATTTCAGAGATAAAGAAACAGAGGCACAGAGGTTAAGTGACTTGCTCAAGGTTCCACAACTGGTGAGTGGCAGAGTTGAGGTTATGATCTGGGTGCTGTGATTCTGAATCTAGTCTCTGCTTCACCAAGTCATTTCCCTACAAAAACCCCCATGGAAAGAAAATCCCTGGCCAGGAGCAGTGGCTCATGCCTGTAATCCCAGAACTTTAGGAGTCCAAGGCAGGTGGATCACAAAGTCAGGAGTTCAAGACCAGCCTGACCAAGATGGTGAAACCCCGCCTCTACTAAAAATACAGAAATTAGCCAGGTATAGGGGCAGGTGCCTGTAATCCCAGCTACTTAGGAGGCTGAGTTAGGAAAATCACTTGAACCTGGCGGCAGAGGTTGCAGTGAGCTGAGACTGAGCCACTGCACTCTAGCCTGGGCAACAGAGTGAGACTCTATCTCAAAAGAAAAGAAAAGAAAAAATCCCTGTAGATCTGGCCCAACTGGAAAGGACTTCTCCAGCCCTCAGGATCCACTGTTCTGGAAGCAGGCACGCAGGTAAGCAGACACGACCCACAGGTAGAGACAGGAGGCCCTGCCTGTGATTAACCCGACACCGTGGTGTTCAGGGGGCAGAGTGAAGTCCATGATGAGTTGAAGGCTGGGGTCTAGCAGATGCGGCAGAAACAGTTCACTGGCTGCACCTTGTCGCAGCGTCAGGCTCTTTCTGATCATGAAGTGGCCGTGCCCTCAATTCCATGTGCCGAGGAGCTGGGTGACTCACGGAGCCCTCGGTCAGCAGTTGTTCAATATGTCAGGCCTCCATCTGCTCCCCAGCCTCAGCCCCTGTGCAGCCACCTGTACTACACCTTCCTAGGTCAACAGGCAAGTCAATATGCCGGGGACATTTGGTGGGTAAAAGCTGCCGAGGATGTTGGGGAGCCGTATGTTTTTCCTGGCGCCAGGATCAGGGTGACTAACGCAGGCATGCATAATCATGGAACAACCCCTCCTACTTAGGCAGCTTGATAGTCTTCAAACAATTTTGTACACATGATCTTGTTGATCTCTGCAGGTATTTTATAAGCTAGGGAAGACAGAAATATTCACCCTGGGGCACAGAGAGGCTTACCAGGGCAGAGACAACAAACAGGCAGGGCTCAAACCATTCCTCGGTTCCTTTGCTAGTGGCAGACATCATTAATCAATTATGCCACTCTTTCCAGTTCATCTGGGACGTGGCCTCAGAATGTCTCGTTACAGCCCTTCAGGCAGCCACTACCAATCGATTAAGGATTGCCATCCTAGGTGTAGTAGATGGTAACTACCTAATTAGCTGGGTGACCTTGGGCAATTCTTACCGGGCTTCCCAACAGAAACACAGGAAGATGGACTAGAAGTCCTGTGTTTCTGTGGCATGGTCTGTTGACAAGTCCTGTGTCATCCTTCTTTGCTCCTTTCCACACAGTGGTAGCTCAGTATCTCGCCTGTTACATGGGACCGCTTGGTGGTCTGCTTTCCGGGCTGCAGTGCATGTGGAAACTGTTGCCCTTTGCCCTTCCTAAAGTTGTCTGCTCAAGAACGTCCACGGGGAGGGGAACATCACGCACTGGGGCCTTTCGGGGGGTGAGGGGTAAGGGGAGGGTAACATTAGGACAACTACCTAACGCATAAGAGGCTTAAAGCCTAGATGACGGGTTGATGGGTGCAGCAAATCACCATGGCACATGTATACCTGTGTAATAAACCTGCACGTTCTGCACATGTATCCTAGAATTTCAAGTAAAATTTTTTTTTTTAAAAAAAGGACTTCCAAAGGCCCTCCATGGCCTTCCCAAGAGAGTCCCACTGCAGAGTGGCCTGCTCTGGCCCTTCTCATCTTCAAACTCCATGCCAAGACTCCTCTTTACCCATCTCGGCTTTCAGCCAAAGGGCACATTTGTCTGTTCGTGTGTGTGGCCCACACTATCCCCATCCCACCCCCGGGCCTTTGCCCATGCTGTTCCAGTGCCGGCGGGGGGGGGGGGGGGGCCTGCCCTTACCACCGTTCCTCGTGTCTGCTTCTCAAAAGCTCCATATTCATCATCTTAGCAAATGCTACCACCTGCTTCACAACTTCGTGAATTCACGACAGGGAGTGCCCACTCCCTCCTCTAAAATATTAGTGCTTTTTTTCTCTTTCCACATGCCTGTCCCTGCCCCTCCCTCAACCTTCCAGCGTACTCACCTAGGAAATGCCAGGTGACTCACAGCCAGCACACCAGGCAACAAACAGGACACTCACCTTCCTTTCCAATAGAAGTCATGCTGAGGGCATTGCCCGAGACCTACTATGCACAAGACACCGGGGTGGTGGTGGTGGGGCATCTGGCTGGGACTCTTGCCAGCCACTGGAGTTCTTTCTCCCTAGGGAGGGCTGCAGCTATCAGAGGGGTGCCTTCAGTTCTGAAGGGGGATGGACTTTGCAGAGTCTGCACCTCTGATGGGTATGAGGAGAGGGAAGAGAAAGACTGAGGCCAATGAAGGAACACAGCTCCTTTCTTCTCTCTAGAAAGCCCCCACCTTCCTCCTCTCCAGGAACCCTCACTAACCATGCACCCTTATGGAGAACTTGCTGGAGATAGTGGGGACCCAGACCCTGCCTTAACCATAGGAACAAAAGTGACAGACACTCACAGGCCTTAGTGCCTGTGCTCAGGCTGTTCCTACTTTTTGGGCTATACTTCCACTGACTCTCCTCAACCCCCTCTACGTCCTTCCAGCTCAGTGCCACCTCCTCCAGGAAGGCTTCCCTGACCACCCCACCTGGAAACGGTCTGTGCATGTGGACTCCCTTAGCCTTTTTACTGAGCCTCTGGTAGAGTATTCACCCAGTCCCACCTCCCTGTGGTCACTTATTTTCAAGCGACACTGCCACCACCTTGTTCCATAAGGTCTTTGAGGCGAGGTCTGTCTCTGAGCCTCCCTGACTCCCCTGGGCCTAGACATGCTGACACATTGGGCACCCAGAAACATCTGTCGTGCAGAATGAGCAGCGAGGACCGGCTGTGAAGCAGAGACTCTGGAGGATGTCTCACGGTGCCCTTTCTGGAGGATGTCTAACCCTTGCCCTGCCTTCCAGGGGAAAGGGCCTGGAAAAGCCAGCTGGGCCTCAGAAAGCAGGAGAAGAAGATTTTGGCACCCTCCCCTCCCCTGCTTCTCCTGGCTGAGTATCTTCATGCTGAATTCAAGGGAGTGATCATAAAAACCAGAGCCTCCTTGACTTATTTCTAGGGCCAAAGCCAGGTGTCTGGGCTTCCCCTCATGCCTGCTCTCACACCTGTGACAACAGTGGGCCTCAGCTATTTCACCGGGAGTAGGGAGGACCCATGAAGATGCCAGTTAACTCAGAAGGGCTGTGTGGCAGCCCTGGGCTAAATCCTAGCTGTCACTCATCAGCTGGTGACTGTGGGCAAGGGGCTCAGTCTCTCTGACCCTCCACTTCCTTTATTTTTTACTTTTATTTTTTGAGACAGGGTTTTGCTCTGTCACCCAGGCTGGAGTGCAGTGACCCCATTTCCTTCCTTTAAAATGGAGCCAATAATCACAAGAAGACAGCTGGGCGCTGTGGTTCACACCTGTAATCCCACCACTTTGGGAGTCCGAGGTGGGTAGATCGCCTGAGGTCAGGAGTTCAAAATCAGCCTGGCCAACATGGGGAAACTCTGTCTCTACTAAAAATACAAAAAAATTAGCCAGGCATGGTGCTGTGTGCCTGTAATCCCAGCTACTTGGGAGGCCGAGGTAGGAGGCGCGCTTGAACCTGGGCGGTGGAAGTTGCAGTGAGCCGAGATCATGCCACTGCACTCCAGTTTGGCAACAGAGAGAGACTCCGTCCCAAAAAATAAAAACAAAAATAAAATAAATAATCATAAGAAGACAAACACTGTGGGATTCCACCCACGTGAGGTTCCCAGAGTAGTAAATTTGTAGAGACAGAAAGTAGAATAGTTACGGGGCCGGGCGGAGGAGAGGATGGGGAGTTGGTGTTTAGTGCGTGCTGACTTTCAATTCAGGATGATGAAAAGTTCTGCAGATGGATGGTGGTGATGGTTGCACAGCAATGCAAGTGCTCTTTCTACTGAACTGTACACTTAGAAATGGCTATGAGGGTATATTTTTGGTTATGCGTATTTTATCCCAGTTAAACATTTTCAAAAATCTTTTAAAAATTGGAGCCAGTGAGAGCGCTTATCTTTACCTCCTGGGGTTGTGATGGGAACCAATGAGCAGATCCCTCAATCACTGGGTCCAGTGTCTGGAATGGAAAGAACACTTCATAAGTCCTGTCCCCCGCCCATCTTCCCGGGCCCATCTCCTGGGCAGGGAAGCCGCGGTCCCTGTGGCTGAGGCTGCGGTGTGTGTCAGAGGCAGTGGCCCAGCAGTGGCCCGGCTGTTCGCTGTGGAGGTAGTGAGCTCCCCAACAGAGGCAGCGTGTGAGTGGCAGAGGCCAGGCAAGCACTCGAGGCTGTGGATGTGGGTCCTGAGCTCCCTTCTCACCTGAGGATTCAAGCAGTTTCTCAGCTCGACCTGTCTTACCCTACCCCGCTACCATCTTCAGTGGCTGCACTAAGGTGTCCTGGCCATTCTGTCCTCTGCCAAGCACACCACATCTGGGAGTACCCGCGGCTCGTCTCCCTGGGCCAGGCAGGTGGTAGGGCCATGCCCAGCCTCCAGGAGCCTATGTCAGCCTGTGTCAGGTGGAGGTGAGTGAGGGACGGAAGTGGCAGAAGCAGTCAAGACAGGTGGCACCTCCTAGGTCCTGGGTTGGGGACAGAGCAGGGACAGGAGGAGCAAGGTGAAAAGAATGGCAAAGACTGCAGGGCAGACAGGCATGGGCTCCATCCGGCCTTCCTGGCTCTGAGCTGGTCTCTTCCTGTGGAAAGGGGCCTGATCATAGCGCCTCTTCCATAGGCTGTGACAATAGATGACACAATGCAGAAAGCGCTCAGAGCACAGCTAACCCTCAACAAATGGTGATCAATGTCGATTGCTAGTTTTTGAGTGTTGAGTGGTGTGTGTGTGTGTGTGTGTGTGTGATTTGTTTTTGAGAGACGAGTCAGATAGAAGAGCCCAGTCCTCACCGCAGGGAGCTGGCATCCCTCCTGGGACAGGATGTCTTCCAAACTCCCCTCCCCACCACTCAGCCACCATCACCATCCCCTCCCTTCTTCAGAGTAGGGTCAAGAAGCCCAGAGGCCCAGATCCCCAGAACTTCTGCGAGTGCCTAAAGAAGTTTCCCTCCTTCAATAGTCCTCCTTCCCTGCCTCTTCTCAGTCCAAGAAGATCGGAGAATTGATTACCGGCAGGTAATCAATTCTCTAACTTTCCACGCGCACCCCCCAGTTCCCAGTGGGAAGCCAGGAGGGTATGGGTTAGGTAGGGTTAGGATTCAAATGAGACTGAAAGCCACGACCAGCACCTGCTGTTTCTCACTTGCCTGGTGACAATGACCATCACAGTAATTGTACGGTAACATCAACAATAATAAGAAAGTTGATATCTTTCACCCAGTTTTTGATTAGTTTGTCTTCTTGTTACTGAGTTGTAAGATTTCATTGTAAATTCTGAATAAAAGCACTTTCCTAGGCATGTTTCACCAAAAAAAGACCTAACACACGTTGTGTACTTGCCGTGGACTGCAGTACTGTTCTTAGTGCTATGGTACTTGCCGTGGACTGCAATACTGTTCTTAGTGCTTTGGTACTTGCCGTGGACTGCAGTACTGTTCTTAGTGCTTTGGCACTTGCCGTGGACTGTAATACTGTTCTTAGTGCTTTGGTACTTGCCGTGGACTGCAGTACTGTTCTTAGTGCTTTGCCCTCAGTTCGCTCCCTCAGTCTTCACCATGACCAATGAAATAGACACTATTATTACTCCCATTTACAGAGGAGGAACCTGAGGCTTGAGGAGGGAAACCCAAGCCACAGAGCTGGCACGTGGAGAGTGAGTTTCCAGAGCCCCCTCACAGCCCCTTGAAAGGCAGCTGTCCGCAGGCACAGTGGATAAAGGAGACAAACCCCTGCCTTGGACACCTGTGGGGGTCAGATGAACTGGTGTGTACAATGGTACTTAGTAAACTGTGAATGTGAGTTAGGAATAAAATAACAGGCTCCCTCTCTAGAGGGCTCCCCCAAACCAAACCCGTAACCCACCTTTTTCTTCAAGAACAGTCAGCAAGGTCAAACCTTCTCAGAGGAGGCAAAGAAAGGAGTGGGCTGAGTCGGAACCAGGCTGGACTCATTAAAGCCAGTCGGCATTGCTTTGATCTGAACAGAACTGGTTTGATCCAGTTAGATTTAGCCAGAACCACTCAGAACCAGTCAGAGTTTGTTTTAAAAGGTCCAAATTGGGCTGGGTGCAGTGGCCTACACCTGTAATCCCAGCACTTTGGGAAGTCAAGGTGGGCGGATCACCTGAGGTCAGGAGTTCAAGACCAGCCTGACCAACATGGAGAATCTCTACTAAAAAAAATACAAAATTAGCTGGGCGTGGTGGCACATGCCTGTAATCCCAGCTACGTGGAAGGCTGAGGCAGGAGAATCGCTTGAACCTGGAGGTCGCGGTGAGCCGAGATCTCACCATTGCACTCCAGCCTGGGGGACAAGAGCAAAACTCTGTCTCACAAAAAACAAAGGTTTAAATTGATGTGATCCAGTCATATCAGGTTAGAACCAGTTTACATCCTGAGATGATCGATGTTGGAACTGGCTTCAACTGGTTAGAAGCAGGTTGAGCCCATCATGACTGGCTGGGAGCAGCCACCGGCTCTGGTTTTACACCAGCACGCTTCAGTAACGCACTCAAAGCTGGGCTGCAGTGGGATGAGCTGTGAGTAGGAACAGGGCGGTGGCTTTGGAAGGTCAGGGAGTTACAGCAGGCTTGGCTCTGCCTGGAGGAGGCCTTGGATGCCGAGCTGAAGTGCACATGATGTCCTGTCCGTATTCAAGCCATACGTGACCCTGTGGAGTGCCGCACGGGCCACATGCTATAAATCAATTCCCCTCTCACCCAGTGATTAATGGGAGGGAAGCTTTCATCACTCATTCTGGGTGAGGTATTGCATACGGAAGCACATCCTAGATTTTATGAGTTCTTGCTGCAGCATGAGATTTCTTGGGGGAGGTTCCCTGAGGAATGTCCACTCCCTTCTCCCCTCACAGATCCCACTCCCCACTTCCTCCTGGCCCATTCCTCCTCCCACTCAACTTTGTCTCTCCAGGAGCCTCTGCTGCATCTCCCCAGGCCAAAGGACTCACCAGGGCTTGGAGGAAGGGCTGGGGGAGGCGGCGTTCGCTGCCACCTTCTGAGAGCAAGGGCTGATGGTGCTTTGTAGACAGCAGGTGTGAGGGAGGAGGGAGGAATGGCACAGAGCAGAGACAGACTCATTGCTGTCCTGGACCAGATAGTCCAGGCCAACCTACTGAGGGCAGGGAACTGAGGAGCGGAGAGGGGCCAGGCCACCCAAGGGGCTTCCTACAGTAGCTGCTCTACGAAGCCATGGTGGCTCCAGATATGAGTCCAGTTTAGAGATCCAGACAGTTAGAAATTCTAGAGGAGATCCTTTGAAATGCACATAGGTTGGACCCTCATTTTTTCCCAGGGTCCCTGAGTGGGAGGGTCTTGCCAGGCTACACAACCAGGACCTGAAGCTGCTCCGACCCCCAGTCCAGAGGGCTGCCTCCCTGAGGAAGTGATGTCTGCTCTTCCGTCGACCCTGCCTGCACCTGCAGCACCAGCTGCACACTTCCCAAAGCCCCTTGGGGACCTTGGGAGCTCAGATCACCATGGCATTGAAGCAATGGGCCCTACAGACTCTGGAGCCAGAGAGACCTGGCTCTATGACCCTGCCCTACTAGCTGTGTGGCCTTGGGCAAGAGTCTTTGCCTCTCTGAGCCTTAATTTACTTGACCACAAAATGGGATAATATGAGAAGTCAGCTCGTGCATGGCATTATTGGGAAGTTTAAATGAATTCATATGCATAGTCGATGACATTGCATGTTCACCTAACGGTTGAATCAATAATACGTATTGTTAGCATTTATGACAATAATTTTAACTATCATTGAGCCTTTGTTCTTGGTCATGGAGGCACTAGATGAGGACTCGAGGACCTGTTAAGTTAGAGTCCTTGCTCAGGCACTGTCTCACTCGCTATGTGGCCTCAGTCTCCCCATCTTTAAAGTGGGGATGAGTCCTTCTGCTCTGCCTGCCAGCATAGTTCTGAGACTCCAGAGATGTGAATGGCTTTTGAAAGCTGCAGAGTGTCAAACTCACAATCTGCTCTGCTGGGCACAGAGAATGCGTGACCCATCCGACTCCAGGATGCTGCCGGCAATGTGGTCGGTGGGTGCAGATGGCCCCGGCTGTCAGCTCTTTCGGGGTCTGCCTGAGTTGCAGAGACCCACCTTGCCTAAGGTCATGCCTTCCCTGGGGCAGCCCACAGCTGGGGACGGAACAAGGCGCAGGATAAAGACTCAGCCATTTGGGTCCACCATGGGACATTCTGATGGGCACTAGCTGAGGCTTCGCGAGGCCTGCCTTGAGGTTCAGCTCGTCCCTCCACCCATCCTCCTTCCTCCCTCTTCCACTCACGTGTGTTCATCCCCCATACACATCTTGCACCCCAAATGTCACCTCAGTGTCTGCTTTGGGGGAATTCAATCTGCAAAAGCTGTCTAATAAAAAGGCTGCCTCTTGCTGACACAGCTATGCTTACCACACAGGGAAGGCACCCCCAGGCCTGAAGACCCCGCCCCTAAAATGGGCCCTTTAACACCTGGCTCAGAATCCTACAAATCTGGAAATCCAGTTTGCCAGTGGTTAGTCAGTTTAGACGGAGGCTCTCCGAGTGGGTTTGTTAGAGTTGCAGGGAAAAGAAAGGCAGAGTGGAGGGTGAGGAGAGCTCCTGTCCTACGCACGACTCTTTCTAGAAGCCCCTACGGAGGGACCCTCAGCAGTGAGAGTTTTCTTCCATAGCAGTGACCTGATACTCAGTCTACTAAGGCCACTGGTCAACACTGACCTCCGTGGGTGGAAATAGTTTCCCAATTCACCATGAAATGAGGGAAGTTGGATGATATCGTGAACTCCAGGCAGTTAATTATACTCCTCATAACTGTTTGCTGTTAAGAGAACTACATACTGCTGATTATAGATTGCAGGGGTTTTTGTGATGTTGTGTGTTTAAGCTCCTCACTTGGCAGAAGAACAAAGAGAAGGAAATCCAGGTCTGGGATGCACTGAAGGGTTCCGAGTCACCGGGACGAGGCTCCTTGCTGCGCTGAGGCAGAGAGCAGGGCCCCTTAGCTATGGATGTTTCTGGGGCGTGTCCACCTGCCTCATTGCAGAAGAGGGAAGGGAGGCTTTGACAGGGACAGTGACTTGCCTCAAGACACACATCCAGTTAGGTGCAGAGTCAGCTTCCAGAACTCCAGGATTCCATCACTTTCTCCCTAAGAGGCAATGGCTTTCAACCTTCCTTCTGGGGGCCTCACCCTGTTCATAGTTTGGACTGTAGGCGGGGTGACCTCAGTGCCCTTCCAACTCCAAGATGTCTGTGGTGAGACTCAGCACTCTGCATAAGGTGGTGGGCTGTGACAGTGAGCAGGCCTTAGGCACCTGCCCCTCTGTCCCCCTCACAGGTCCTCAACACCTGGAAGGGGTCACGAGGGCCAGGACGGGTCAACAGCATCCCTCAGTGAGTTTTGGGCCTTCCTACCATCACTCCTGAGCTAACTGCCACCCGCTCACCTGCCAGGTACCTGCCTGTCTGTCCCCAGCTCTGGGCTGCCATTAACAACATGTTGCAGCAGTTTTATGAAGCGTGGCTCGGAACAATTTTACACCTCATTTGATTTATGTTCTGGGATTCCTTCCTCTCTCAGAGGTTCCCTCCCTCTGGAGAGACAGCGTGTGTCACCCATCCTAGTTCCCTGTGCTCCCGCAGAGCAGACAGACCCCAGGTCCTGAGCAAACAGCACCATGACCTCCCTCCCAGGCTTTCTCTCCAGGTGACATCCTCGTGCCGGGACATCTGTGACTGAGGCCGGCTCAGTAATGACCGAGAGAATCCCAGAGTAGGGAAGGACCTCAGGGATGGGCGACCAACCCCCAATCTACAGGCGAGGAAACCGAGGGTTGGAGAGAGGCCTCAGGGACCCTTCTGAAAGTCACAGAGCCAGTCCATGGCAGGCACCTGGCTCCAGGGTCTGCCCGGGAGTTGAGGCCAGCCATGAGCCGACCTTCCAGGCAGCGGACCCACTAGACTAGCCTCTCCGCAGGGCAGTGATCTTGCTGAGGCAGAGGAACAGTGAAGCTAAAGGACCACTTGTCCACCTTCCTAATTGCAGAGGAGGGAAGGGAGGCTTAGAGAGGGAGAATGACTTGCCTCAAGACACACAGCCAGTTAGGTGCAGAGTCAGGGCTAGAACACTGGTTTCCAGAACTCCAGTATTCCATCACTTTTTCCCTAAGAGGCAAGATCATTTCCATGGCTGGATCCCCTCCTTCATTCACTTTTTATGGCCCCCCAGGAGCCAGGCATGGTGTCAGGTAGGGAGGATGCGGCGATGACATGCGAGGCCCAGCGGCTGCCCTCACAGCCCATAGCTCTGCAGTGGAGGTCGATAAGCACTTGGGAGATGACGTCGCAGGGTAGTGAGGCTGTGAAGACAGAGCGTGGGTTCCAGAAGTAGACCTTTTCCTCTCTATCTTTGCGAAACTCCCCTCACTATGACTCCTGGTTGAAGGCCAAGCCCACCTCTCACTATAGAAGTTGGTAAGGCCAGAAACTCACCACCCCAGCCTTCTTGAGGTATGTGACCAAGTTTCATTCAACTAGAAGTACCTGTTTAGACTCAGGAGCTGGTGACATGAGAAAGAGAGGGCAAGGGGGTTCTCTGTGGCCACAGGGCTGGGGCAGTTATGGTGAGGTCAAGTGCCAGGGACAGAGGCAATGCAGATGGCATTGGTGGTGCAGACCACAGCATCCTGGGTTCGGCACCGTTCTGGAGGCGACCAGTCCTGGAGCTTGACATGGATGATGCCCCTGCTGTGTAGCTCTAGGACAATGATGCCACAGCCCGTGTAGAGGACACGTGAGGCTCTCAGTATCTTTAAGAAGTATACTTTTTGGAATGTTCATTGCAGCACTGTTTACAATAGCAAAGACCTGGAACCAACCCAAATGCCCATCGATGATAGACTGGACAGGGAAAATGTGGCACATATACACCACAGAATACCACGCAGCCATAAAAAACGATGAGTTCGTGTCCTTTGTAGGGACATGGATGAACCTGGAAAACATCATTCTCAGCAAACTGACACAAGACCAGAAAATCATGTTCTCACTCACAGGTGGGTGTTGAACAATGAGAACACATGGACACAGGGAGGGGAGCACTACACACTGGGGTCTGTAGGGGGGAAATAGGGGAGGGAAAGCAGGGGGTGGGGAGTTGGGGAGAGATAGCATGGGGAGAAATGCCAGATATAGGTGAAGGGGAGGAAGGCAGCACATCACACTGCCATGTATGTACCTATGCAACAATCTTGCGTGTTCTTCACATGTACCCCAAAACCTAAAATGCAATTTAAAAAAAATTAGAAAAAAAGAAAAAGTGGAGTTTCTTTAGAGAAGAAAAAAAAAAAGAAAAAGTATACTTTTTGATTTGGAAACTTTCAAACGTGCACCAAAGTAGAATTGTACAAAGATGGCCACCCCCAGGTAGCCACTGCAGAGCAGCAACCACCATCACCATCCGCGTTATTGTTCGTCTTCCCTCTACGCCTCTCTGCACACGGTTTTTTTTTCCTCAAATTAATTTTAATTAATAGACTTCATTTGTCAGAGCAGTTTTACAAACAATGGAGCAGACAGAACCATCGTTCCCATATACCACATCTCCCACCCTCACACAATTGCCCCGTCGTTAACGTCTTGCGTTGGTAGGGCACGTGTTACAGGTAGTGAACCAATAGCAATACATTTATTATTATTACTCAATATTATCAACAACAGTCCATGCTTTATTCAGATTTCCTTAGCTTTTACATAACGCCCCTTTGCTCTTCCAGGGTTCCATCCAGGATCCCATATTGCACTTAGTCTCTACGTTACCATAGGCTTGTCTTGGCTGTGACAGTTTCACAGACTTCCCTTGTTTTTAATGACCTTGACAGTTTTGAGGTGTACTGCTCAGGTGTAGTGTGGATTACCCTTTACTGGACTTCATTTCTGCTCAAGATTAGACTGGGGTGGTGAGGTTTTGGAAGGAAGATCATAGAGGCGAAGTGCTGTTTTCATCCCATCATAGTCAAAGTGCATGCTATCAATCATGACTAATTGTTGCTGATGTTGACCTCGATCCCCTGGATGAAGCAGTGTTTGTGAGCTTTCTCCACCGTAAAGTTACTATTTTTTCGCCACTTTCCATACTATACTCTATGGAGGGACATCACTATGCGTAGCCCACACCTAAAGAGTGGGGAGTTGTGCTCCCCTCCCTCAAGAGTGGAATATCTACATATTTTATTTTATTTTATTTTATTTTGAGACAGAGTTTCGCTCTTGTTACCCAGGCTGGAGTGCAATGGCACGATCTCAGCTCACCGCAACCTCCGCCTCCTGGGTTCAAACAATTCTCCTGCCTCAGCCTCCCGAGTAGCTGGGACTACAGGCATGTGCCACCATGCCCAGCTAATTTTTGTATTTTTAGTAGAGACGGGGTTTCACCATATTGACCAGGATGGTCTCGATCTCTTGACCTCGTGATCCACCCTCCTCAGCCTCCCAAAGTACTGGGATTATAGGCGTGAGCCACCACGCCCAGCCTACATTTTACTTTATTTTGTTTTATTTTATTTAACACAAGTCCTCACTCCAGCCCAGGCTGGAGTGCAGTGGCACAATCTCAGCTCACTGCAACCTTCGCCTCCCAGGCTTAAGCGATTCTCCTGCCTCAGCCTCTCAATTAGCTGGGACTACAGGCACACGCCACCACCATGCCCAGCTAATTTTTATATCTTTTGTAGAGATGGGCTTCATCATGTTTCACAGACTGGTTTTGAACTCCTGGGCTCAAGCGATCCACTTGCCTTGGCCTCCCAAAGTGCTGGGATTACAGGTGTGAGCCACCAAAACTGGTCATAATTTATTTTAAAGCAACTTGTAGATATCCTATCATTTCATTCATAGATACTTCAGTATGTATCTGTAGCAGATACAGACTTAAAACACACACACACACTACTGTGTTAGTATTATCACCCGACACCATTACCAATAATTCTTTAACGGCATTTACTATCCAAAACATGTTCGGTTTTCCCATATTGTCTCGAAAATTTATTTCTGTGGTTGGTTTGTTCATGTCAGGATTCAAACTGAATCAAATTGAAAAGATACCTTTTCATTTTGATTAGAGTCATTTCTCCTAGAGAACTTCAAGCATTCTGGTCTTGGCTGATTGCTGTATTATGGTTTTATTTAACATCTCCTCTGTCCTCTGTATTTCCTGGAAACTGGTAGTTATGCCAGAGGCATGATCAAATTCAGGTTCATTGTTTTGATAAGAATCCATCGTAGTCATGCATTCAGTGTCAGATGTCCCTCTTTTCATGTAGCTAGGATTGATCAGGGGTTGAAACTTACCAACATTTCTCCTCATGGATTTAGCAGCTGCTGATAATTGATGCCTAGACTCATAACCTTTTAATCAATTTCTTTTCTTCTTAAATAAGGAAGTCGACCAGATGTGGTGGCTCATGCCTGTAATCCCAGCACTTTTGGAGGCTGAGGCAGGCAGATCTCTTGAGGTCAGGAGTTCGAGACAAGCATGGCCAACATGGTGAAACCCTGTCTCTACTAAAAATACAAAAATTAGCCAGGCATGGTGGCGTGTGCGCCTGTAATCCCAGCTACTCGAGAGGCTGAGACAGGAGAGTTGCCGGAACCTGGAAGGTGGAGGTTGCAGTGAGCCTAGATTGCACCACTGCACTCCAGCCTGGGTGACAAAGGGAGACTCCATTGGAAAAGAAAAAAGAAAGAGAGAGAGAGAGAGAGAGAAGAGAGAAATAAGAGAGAAAAGCAGAAAGAAAGAAGAAAGAAAAAGAAGGAAGGAAGGAAAGAGAAAGAAAGAAAAAGAAAGAAAGAAAGAAAGAGAAAGAAAGAAAGAGAGAAGGGAAGGAGGGAGGGAAGGAGGGAAGGAAGGAAGGAAAGGAAGAGAGAGAAGTGTCTATTTCTTGTGACAAAAAATTTGACGGATAAATCCTGGATGCCCAGTCTGGTGCTTTTCAAAGTCCACCTGGCAGATGCTGCCTAAGTGCTTGTTAGTGAGATGGGTATAGCATGGGGGTCTAGGAGTGAGGACGATGGAGCCAGAACTGCCTGAGTTGAGGTCCCACCTCTACCACTGATTAAATGTATGCTCTGAACAGCTTCCCTCAGTTTCCTCATCTGCAAAATGGAGATGCTGTTGATAATATCACTGCCTAGTTCATAAGGTTATAATCAGAATTCAAGTATTTAATATATGCAAAGCCCTTAGAATACGGTCTAGCACACAATTAAGCATCAATAATTGTTAAATGATAGGATAATAACACTAATAATTTTTTTTTGAGATGTCTTGCCCTGTCGCCCAGGCTGGAGTGCAATGGACGATCCCGGCTCACTGCAACCTCCACCTCCTGGGTTGTAACGATTCTCCTGCCTCAGCCTCCTGAGTAGCTGGAATTACAGGCACCTGCCACCACACCCAGCTAATTTTTGTATTTTAGTAGAGAAAATTTTATATTAGTTTTGTAAATTGTGCATTTTTAGTAGAGACGGGGTTTCACCCTGTTGGCCAGGCTGGTCTCGAGCTCCTAGCCTTACGATCTGCCTGCCTTGGCCTTCCAAAGTGCTAGGGAGGCATGAGCCACCACACCTGGCCGACTAATAATTTTTAATTTGATTTTATTTCCTATTTCTCCTCTGACTCAACCTCATCTCCTTGGGTAATTGCACCCATCCCTATGAAGTTGACTGTCATCTACCCTGATACCTCAATGCCAAGAACTGACTTGACTGAAAGACACACTGTCGATAGAACAGATTTATTTATTATGAGGAGTGGGGATGATCTAGTGAACTATAGATCGTGGCCCTTCCTAGTCATATAATTTGCATACATGCCCTGGGGAGAAGGACACGTGAAGAAAAACTCAGGCCATGGCCCAAGGCTCTGGGTGGTGGAAACTACATCACCAGGACAAGAAGATAGATTTGTCTCTGCTACACTTGGGGAGTGGCCCTGGGGGGAAAAGAGCTCACTCTTAGATAAAAGGGGTCAGTAGCCATGGTAACCACCAGGATGAGGCTGAGAAGGTGGTCCAGTGTCTAGGTTATTGAGTGGTTATTTTCAAACACGAAGCTGAGGGATTTGGGCATTTTCTTCTAACAGAGTTCTGCAGCAGTGTAACTGCTCTTTGGGAGCTCACTACGAATCCCACTCTAACGGCATGTGGAGAGAGACCTGTGGACAAGGGATGTGAGCTGTGCTGACAGGTCGGCATGTCAATGCTCCTGTTGGAGGCAGTTCTTTGGCACCGTGGCTCCAATCAGATGACCCTGAAGGGCAAAGGGTGAAGAGAAACCCTCCCAGGGGCAGCACTTCAAGCAGGGCACCTGCCTGTTTATCTTGCCTGGAAGAAAAGATGGCTAAAGGATTGGATTAGATCTATGTTGATGTATGAACAGAGGCTAACGGTTTGGTCAGGGAGTTGGAGGAAATGCAGCTGGAAATTTGATGACAAGGAGGTCTGAGAAGGAGACAGAGCTCTCCAAATGGACTCGGAGGTGAAGATATTTGTATTCCAAGTGAATGCTTAGCAAAGGGCAATCTCAGCAGAGCATGATCTTAATAATATGTCAACGGCTCATAAACAACATTCTGTTATGAATGTTGTTATGGAGGCAGCTCTTTGGCACCAGGTGCCCTGCTCAAAGTGCTGCCCCTGGGAGGGTTTCCCTTTACCCTTTGCCCTTCAGGGTCATCCTGAGTGGAGCCACGGTGCCAAAGAGCTGCCTCTATAACATTCTGTTATGAATGTTGCTTATGGACAACACTGAAAATCCCAATTCATCCTGTTGTTCCTACAGCTCATATCCAGCATGGATTGAGGTTCTGCCTGGGCCCAGCAACTTGGACTTCCGTTTAGCAAAAACAATCTGGCTACAATCACTGCTGAATACCCAACCTACCGATCAACAGCAGGGACCAACGTGGAGCCCCCAACAGGGCACTACCCTCCAAAGGGACCAGCGAACACCTGGTGGCAGGTTGACTAGGTTGGACCACTTCTGTTTTGGGAGCAGTAGCCGTTTTCATCACTGGACTAGGTATGTGTTATGGATATGAGTTTGCTTTCCCTGCCCACCATGCCCCTGCCCCCGTCACCATCCGTGGACAGGATATCTTATTTACTGTCATGGTATTCCACACAGCATTGCTTCTGACCAGGGAACTCATTTCACAGCTAATGAGGTGCATCCATAAGCTTGTGCTCATGTAAGTCACTGGTCTTCCCATGTTCCCCATCATTCTAAAGCATCCACCTAATAGAACAGAGGAAATAGGCATTTGAAGACTTAGTTATGGGGCCAGCTTGGGGGAGCTTTTTGCAGGACTTGGGTAATGCCTTTTGAGAGGCAGCAGGTTCTCTGAATCTCAGTATATGGTGCAGTTTCTTCTGTGGTCAAAACTCAGAGGGTGCAGACAGACTTCAAGAGGTAGAAATGGCAGTGGCTCCTTTCACTCCTACTCCTAATGACCCACATTTTTGCTTCCTGCCCCTGCAACTTTGGGATCCTGTGGTTTGGAGGTCTTAGTTCCCATGGAATTCACAGAAGGAGAAATACAAATGGATAAGACACATGTGCAAAAATGATCAAGTCACAATTAATCAAATAAACGCAAGTTAAAACAATAAATAACACTTTACGGCTTACATTTATGATGCTAAATGATAATAATATCTAATGTTGATATATTGGTGAGGATAAACAGATTTTCTCATATGCTCTTTCTAGAGAAAAATATATTCCAAAGATCTTAAAAGTTCTTAAAATGTGCATCTCTTTGATCAAGTGATTCTACCTTTGGGAATTCAGTTTAGTGGCTCCAGTCTGGCTTAAAGCCCAGTTTTGGGAACCAGACCAATCCGGTCTGCCTGTGACACATATAACTGTGTTCATTGGGTAAGCTGGATCTCTTCCAGATACAGTACACACCAAATACATGGTGCTATTATCATCACTTTTAGCAAACAATTACAGGTATTCCCAAAGAATTACCCACGTGGATGTCCATCATAGTATTGTTTTTAATAGTAAAATCTTGGAAACCAGTTGGGCGCAGTGGTTCACACATATAGTCACAGCACTTTGGGAAGCCAAGTGGGCAGATCACTTGAGGTCAGGAGTTTGAGAACAGCCTGGCCAACATAGTGAAACCCCAGCTCTACTAAAAATACAAAAATTAACCAGGCTACTACAAAAATTAGTAGCTGTAGTCCCAGCTACTTAGGAGGCTGAGGCATGAGAACTGCTTGAACCTAGAAGGCGAAGGTTGCAGTGAGGTGAAATCACACCACTGCATTCTAGACTGGGTGACAGAGTGAGAGACTGTCTCAAAAAAAAAAAAAAAGAGAAGCCACCTAAATATTCATTATTCATTAATTGAGAATCATCTAAAACATAGCAATGAATCCATTGAATAAAATACTATATATCAGCCAGGTGCAGTAGCTCATGCCAGTAATCCCAGCACTTTGGGAGGCCGAAGACGGTAGATAACCTGAGGTCAAGAGTTCGACACCAGCCTGGCCAACATGGCAAAACCTGATCCCTACTAAAAATACAAAAAATTAGCCAGGCTTGGTAGCAGGTGCCTGTAATCCCAGCTACTCGGGAGGTTGAGGCAGAAGAATTCCTTGAACCTGGGAGGCGGAGGTTGCAGTGAGCTGAGATCATGCCATTGCACACCAGCCTGGGTGACAGAGCAAGACTCTGTCTCGAAAACAAAACCAAAGAAACAAAAAAACTATGTATCAATTAAAAATGTTTACAGGAAGGCTGGGTGCGGTGGCTCAAGCCTGTAATCCCAGCACTTTGGGAGGCCGAGGCGGGTGGATCACGAGATCAAGAGATCGAGACCATCCTGGTCAACATGGTGAAACCCCGTCTCTACTAAAAAATACAAAAAATTAGCTGGGCATGGTGGCGTGTGCCTGTAGTCCCAGTTACTCAGGAGGCTGAGGCAGGAGAATTGCCTGAACCCAGGAGGCGGAGGTTGCGGTGAGCCGAGATCGCGCCATTGCACTCCAGCCTGGGTAACGAGAGCGAAACTCCGTCTCAAAAAAAAAAAAAACAAAAAATGTTTACAGGACTATTCAATGAAATGGAAAGATAGTAACAATACACTAGGTGAAAAAGCAAGTTTTAAAATATTATATACTATATAATGTCATTTTAGTGTTTTTTAAGTTATATATCATGTATAAAACTAATGCTTGAATGATGTAAAATATAGTGAACATAGTTATTATTCTGTTTGGGAGATAGGAAATTGGGTGATTTTCATTTTCTCCTTTGGCTACTCCATATTCTCCACATTTATTTTGGAAATAACATGTATTTGTAATGTTAAAATAAAACCTCCCCTCTCAAACCAATGTGGTTTTTAAAATTTCAGCTTTTATTTTAGATTCTAGGGTACGTGCACAGGATTGTTACAAGGATATATTGCCTGGTGCTGAGATTTGAAGTGCAATGACACAATCTTGGCTCACTGCAACCTCTGCCTCCCAGGTTCAAGTGATTCTCCTGCCTCAGCCTCCCAAGTAACTGGGACTACAGGCTCGCACCACCACATCTGGCTAATTTTTGTATTTTTTTGTGTGTATTATTTTCTTTTTTTCTTTTTCTTTTTTTTTAAATTGTATTTGGGCTCTGGGGTACATGTGCACATGCTGCATCCTGCAGGATTGTTGCATAGGTACATACATGCCATGGTGGTTTGCTGTCTCCATCTCCCTCCAACACCCCGTTGCCTACATCAGGCATTTCTCCCAGTGTAATCCCTCCCCCTCCTCCTTGCCCCCCTCCACTGTCCCTCTCTCCACCCCCCACCTAGCCCTGTGAGTGTTGGTCCCTTCCCTGTGCCCAGGTGTTCTCATAGTTCATCACCTGCCTATGAGTGAAAACATGCGGTGTTTGATTTTCTGTTCTTGTGTCAGTTTGCTGAGAATGATGGTTTCTAGGTTCATCCATGTCTCTACAAAGGACACGAACTGATTGTTTCTTATGGCTGCATAGTATTCCATGGTGTATATGTGCCACATTTTTTTTTGTCCAATCTATCATCGATGGCCATTTGGGTTGGTTCCAGGTCTTTGCTATCGTAAACAGCACTGCAATGAACATACGTGTGCATGTGTCCTTATAGTGGAACGATGTATAATCCTTTGGGTATTACCCAGTAATGGGATTGCTGGGTCAAATGGAATTTCTATTTCTAGATCCTTGAGGAATCTCCACACTGTCTTCCACAATGGTTGAACTAATTTACACTCCCACCAACAGTGTAAAAGTGTTCCTATTTCTCCACATCCTCTCCAGCATCTGTTGTCTCCAGATTTTTTAATGATCGCCATTCTAACTGGTGTGAGATGGTATCTCAATGTGGTTTTGATTTGCATTTCTCTAATAATCAGTGATGATGAGCATTTTTTCATATGTTTGTTGGCCACATATTTGTCTTCTTTTGAAAAGTGTCTGTTCATATCCTTTGCCCACTTTTGAATGAGTTTGTTTTTTTCCTGTAAATCTTCTTTAGTTCTTTGTAGATTCTGGATATTAGCCCTTTGTGAGATGGGTAGATTGAGAAAATTGTTTCCCATTCTGTTGGCTGCCGATTTACTCTAATGATTGTTTCTTTTGCTGTGCAGAAGCTCTTAAGTTTAATTAGATCCCATTTGTCTATGTTGGCTTTTGTTGCCATTGCTTTTGGTGTTTTAGTCATGAAGTCCTTGCCTGTGCCTATGTCCTGAATGGTTTTGCCTAGGTTTTCTTCTAGCGGTTTTATGGTGTTAGTTCTTATGTTTAAATCTTTAATCCAGCTGGAGTTAATTTTTGTATAAAGTGTCAGGAAGGGGTCCAGTTTCAGCTTCCTGCATATGGCTAGCCAGTTTTCCCAACATCATTTATTAAATATGGAATCTTTTCTCCATTGCTAGTTTTTGTCAGGTTTGTCAAAGATCAGATGGTTATAGATGTGTGGTGTTGATTCCGAGGCCTTTGTTCTGTTCCATTTGTCTATATCTCTGTTTTGGTACCAGTACCATGCTGTTTTGATTACTGTAGCCTTGTAGTATAGTTTGAAGTCAGGTAGCGTGATGCCTCCAGCTTTGTTCTTTTTGCTTAGGATTGTCTTGGCTATGCAGACTCTCTTTTGGTTCCATATGAAGTTTAAAGTGTTTTTTTCCAGTTTTGTGAATGTCAATGGTAGCTTGATGGGGATAGCATTGAATCTTTAAATTACTTTGGGCAGTATGGCCATTTTCACAATATTGATTCTTCCTAACCATGAGCACGGAATTTTTTTACCTCTGTTTGTGTCGTCTCTCATTTCCTTGATCAGTGGGTTGTAGTTCTCCTTGAAGAGATCTTTTACCTCCTTTGTTAGTTGTATTCCTGTTTTGTTCTCTTTGTAGCAATTGTACATGGGAGTTTGCTCATGATTTGACTCTCTGTTTGTCTATTATTGGTGTATAGGAATGCCTGTGATTTCTGCACATTGATTTTGTATCCTGAGACTTTACCAAAATTGTTTATCAGCTTAAGGAGGTTTTGGGCTGAGACGATGGGGTCTTGTAAATATACGATCACGTCATCTGCAAATAGGGAGAATTTTGACTTCTTCTTTTAGAATGCCTTTTATTTCTTTTTCTTGCCTAATAGCTCTGGCTAGAACTTGCAATACTATATTGAATAGGAGTGGTGAGAGAGGGCATCCTTGTCTAGTGCCAGTTTTTGAAGGGAATGCTTCTAATTTTTGCCCATTCAGTATGATATTGGCTGTGGGTTTGCCATAAATAGCTTTTATTGTTTTGAGATACGTTCCATCAATACCTAGTTTATTGAGAGTTTTTAGCATAAAGGGCTGTTGGATTTTGTCAAAGGCATTCTCTGCATCTATTGAGATAATCATGTGGGTTTTGTCTTTGGTTCTGTTTACGTAGTGAATTACATTTATAGATTTGTGTATGTTGAACCAGCCTTGCATCCCCAGGATGAGGCCTACTTGATCCTGGTGGATAAGCTTTTTGATGTGCTGTTGCAGTCAGTTTGCCAGTATTTTATTGAAGATTTTTGCATCAATGTTCATCATGGATATCGGCCTGTAGTTTTCTTTTTTAGTTGTTTCTCTGCTAGATTTTGGTATCGGGATGATGCTGGTCTCATAGAAAGAGTTAGGGAGGATTCCCTCTTTTTGGATTGTTTGGAACAGTGTCAACAGGAATGGTGCCAGCTCCTCTTTGTACATCTGGTAGAATTCAGCTGTGAACCCGTCTGGACCTGGACTGTTTTTGGTTGGTAGGCTATTAATTGCTGCCTCAACTTCAGACCTTGTTATTGGTCTATTCAGGGTTTCAACTTCTTCTTGGCTTAGTCTTGGGAGTGTGCAAGTGTCCAGGAATTTATCCATTTCTTCCAGATTTACTGGTTTATGTGCATAGAGTTGTTTGTAGAAATCCCTGATGGTAGTTTGTATTTCTGTGGAATCACTGGTGATATCCCCTTCATCGTTTTTTAGTGCATCTATTCGATTCTTCTCTCTTTTCTTTTTTATTAGTCTAGCTAGCGGTCCATTTTGTTGATCTTTTCAAAAAACCGGCTCCTGGATTTATTGATTTTTTGAAGGGTTTTTTGTGTCCTTCAGTTCTGCTCTGATCTTAGTTATTTCTTGTCTTCTGCTAGCTTTTGAGTTTTTTTGTTCTTGCTCCTCTAGCTCTTTCCATTTTGATGATAGGGTGTTGATTTCAGATCTTTCCTTGTTTCTCATGTGGGCATTTATGGCTATAAATTTCCCTCTAGATGCTGCTTTAAATGTGTCCCATAGGATCTGGTACATTGTGTCTTCATTCTCATTGGTTTCAAAGAACATTCTTATTTCTGCCTTCATTTCATTGTTTATCCATTAGTCATTCAGGAGCAAGTTGTTCAGTTGCCATGTGATTGTGCAGTTTTGAGTGCTTTTCTTAATCCTGATCTAGTTCGATTATGCTGTGGTCTGAGAGAGTGTTTGTTGTGATTTCCGTTCTTTTGCATTTGCTTGGAGTGATTTACTTCCAATTATGTGGTCAATTTTGGAGTAATAGCAATGTGGTGCTGAGAAGAATGTGTATTCTGTGGATTTGGGGTGGAGTGTCCCGTAAATGTCTATTAGATCCGCTTGGTCCAAATCTGCGTTCAAGTGCTGGATATCCTTGCTGACTTTCTGTCTCGTTGATCTGTCCAATATTGTCAGTGGAGTGTTAAAATGTCCCATCATTATTGTGTGGGAGTCTCAGACTCTCTGTAGGTCTTTAAGAACTTGCTTTATGTATCTGGGTGCTCCTGCATTGGGTGCATATATATTTAGGATCATTAGCTCTTCTTGTTGCATTGATCCTTTTACCATTATATAATGCCCTTCTTTGTCTCTTTTGATCTTTGTTGGTTTAAAGTCCATTTTATGAGAGACTAGGATTGCAACTCCTGCTTTTTTTTGCTCTCCATTTGCTTGGTACATCTTCTTCCGTGCCTTTATTTTGAGCCTGTGTGAGTCTTTGCATGTGAGATGGGTCTCCTGAATATAGCACACCGACAGGTCTTGACTTTTTATCCAGTTTGCCAGTCTGTGTCATTTGATTGGGGCATTTAGGCCATTTACATTCAATGTTAATATTGTTATGTTTGAACTTGATCCTGCCATTTTGTTACCAGCTGGTTGTTTTGCCCATTAATTGGTATTGCTCCTTCATTGTGCTATTCTTTACCATTTGGTACATCTTTGCAGTGGCTGGTACTGGTTGTTCCCTTCCCTGTTTAGTACTTCCTTCAGTGGTTCCTGTAAGGCAGGAAATAAAAGATTTTATTTCTCCTTCACTTATGAAGCTTAGTTTGGCCGGATATGAAATTCTGGGTTGAATGTTCTTTTCTTTAAGGATATTGAATATTGGCCTCCACTCCCTTCTAGCTTGCAGGGTTTTTGCCGAGAGATCCGCTGTGAGTCTGTTGGTCTTTCCATTGTGGGTGACTCGACCTTTCTCTCTGGCTCCCCTTAGGATTTTTCCTTCATTTCAACCCTGGTGAATCTGACAACAATGTGCCTTGGGGTTGCTCTTCTTGAGGAACATCTTTGTGGTGTTCTCTGTATTTCCTGGATTTGAATGTTGGCCCGCCTTGTTAGGTTGAGAAAATTCTCTTGGATAATATCTTGAAGAGTGTTTTCCGACTTGGATTCATTCTTCCTGTCACATTCAGGTACGCCGATCAAGAGTAGATTAGGTTTTTTCACATAATCCCATAGTTCTTGGAGGCTTTGTTCATTTCTTTTCACTCTTTTTTTTTCTAATCTTGCTTTCTCGTTTTATTTCATTGATTTGATCTTCTATCTCTGATATCCTTTCTTCTGCTTGATTGATTCGGCTGTTGAAACTTGTGTATACCTCGTGAGGTTCTCATGCTGTGTTTTTCAGCTCCATCAAGTCGTTTATGTTCTTCTCTAAGCTGGTTATTCTAGTTAGCATTTCATCTAACCTTTTTTCAAGGTTCTTAGTTTCTTTGCAGTGGGTTAGAACATGGTCTTTTAACTCAGAGAAGTTTGTTACTACCCACCTTCTGAAGCCTGCTTCTGTCAATTTGTCAAATTCATTCTCTGACTCTTTTTGTTCCCTTGATGGTGAGGAGTTGTGATCCCTGAGAGGAGAAGAGGTGTTCTGTTCTTTGATGGTTTCATCCTTTTTGAGCTGTTTTTTTCCCATTTTCATGGATTTATCTCCCTTTAATCTTTGAAGTTGGTGATTTCAGGAGGAGTCTCTGAGTGGATGTTTTTTTCTGTTGAGGTTGGAGCTGTATCTTTTTCGGCCTGTAGAGGGCGCTGCTGGGCTCTCGGGTTCAGTCAGGTTGCTGGGTTGGTGGTCCTTCCCTGGAGTTTGCTTGCAGGTGAGATTGGCCCCGCCTTCCCAATGGCGTCTCTCCCAGAACTCGATCTTCCCGCTTGGGGTCAAGCTGGTGTATTTGCTGCCTAGCTCTCTAGCAAGGGCTTCAGTTTGAGCTCTGTGGAGATGGGGCCTGCCAGGCTTTATGTTCTATTTCCCTGCTTTCAACTTTGCGTCCCTCTATGGGACGGTCCGTCCCACTGGCGTTAGTCCAAACTCCCGCCCAGGTCCCTGCAACAACTTGCCGCACCTGGAGGTAGCTGCTGCTCAGATTTCCATGGACTACCCACAGCGCCCCACCGTCTAGCACGGCTCTCCTCGACCCTGGGTTGCAGGAGGGATGAGGTAAGCACAGGATCCTCCTAGCAGGCTGCACATTTCAGGTAGGGACGCACTGCACCCCCCCACGCCCCATCTTGATTTGCCTGCGGCTCCTTCCTGGGGCCTAAATTCAGTGCCTTATTCGTCCCACAGAAACGAACCCGGCACCTTGTTTGGAATCGTGAGTCTAGCCCTCTGAGTCTCATTTGCAAGGAGCTGCATTCCCATGCTGGCCTCTCTCAGCCGTCTTGGCACCCCTCCAGTTTTTGTATTTTTAGTAGAGACAGGGTTTCACCATACTGGCTAGGCTGGTCTCAAACTGCTGACCTCGTGATCCACCTGTCTCAGCCTCCCAAGTGCTGGGATTACAGGTGTGAGCCACCGCACCCAGCCTATTGCTCCTATCTTTATGTTCATGTCTACCTAATGTTTAGCTCCTACTTACAAGTGAGACAGGTGATATTGGGTTTTCTGTTTCTGCGGTTAACCCTTAGGATAATGGCCTCCAGCTGCATCCATGTTGTTGCAAAAGACATGATTTCATTCTTTTTTTATAGCTGCATAGTATTCCATGTGTATATGTACTACAGTTTCTTTATCCATTCCACTGTTGATGGGCACCTAGGTTGATTCCGTGTCTTCGCTATTGTGAATAGTGCTGTGATAAATATATGAGTGCATGTGTCTTTTTGGTAGAATAATTTATTTTCCTTTGGATATATACCCAGTAATGGAATTGCTGGGTCAAATGATAGTTCTATTTTTGGTTCTTTGAGAAATGTCCAAACTGCTTTCCACAGTGGCTGAACTAATTTACACTCCCACCAACAGTGTGTAAGCATTCCCTTTTCTCCACAGCCTCGTCAACATTCGTTATTTTTTGACTGTTATAATATTAGCTATTCTGTCTGGTGTGAGGTGGTATCTTGTGGTTTTGATTTGCATTTTTCTGATGATTAGTGGTGTTGAGCATTTTTTCACATTTTTGGGTGCTTGCTTGTATGTCTCCTTTTAAGAAATGTCTGTTCGTATCCTTTGCCCACTTTTTAATGGCATTGTGTTTTGCTTATTGATTTAAGTTTCTTATGGGTTCTAGATATTAGACCTTTGTCGGATGCATAGTTTGTGAATATTTTCTCCCATTGTGTAGGTTGTCTGTTTGTTGAGAGTTTCTTTTGCTGTGCAGAAGCTCTTTGGTTTAAGTAGCTCTTACTTATCAATTTTTGGTTTTGTTGCAATTGCTTTTGAGGACATAGTCATAAATTCTTTGCCAAGGCCAATGTCAGAAGAGTATTTCCTATGTTGCATCTAGGATTTTTTAGTTTTAGGTCTTTCATTAAAAATCTTTAATCCGTCTTGAGTTAATTTTTGAATAAGATGATACGTATGGGTCCAGCTTCAATCTTTGACATATGGTAAACGAGTTAACCCAGCACTGTTTATTGAATAGTGGGTCCTTTCCCTATTGCTTTTTTTTGTTAACTTTGTCAAAGATCAGATGACTGCAGGTGTGCAGCTTGATTTCTGGGTTCTCTATTCTGTTCTATCGCACTGTATGTCTATTTTTGTACCAGTACCATGCTGTTTTGATTACTGTAACCTTGTAGTATACTTTGAAATTGGGTAATATATATCTCCAGCTTTGTTCTTTTTGCTTAGGATTGCTTCAGCTATTCAGGCTCTGTTTTGGTTCCACATGAATTTTGGAATAGTTTTCTCTAATTCTGCAAAAAATGACATTGGTAGTTTGATAAGAATGGCATTGAATTTATAGATTGCTTTTGGCAGTATGGCCATTTTAACAATATTGATTCTTCCAATCTAGGAGCATATAATGTTTTTCCATTTGTTTGTGTTATCCATGGTTTCTTTCAGTTGAGTTTTGCAGCTCTCCTTTTATAGACCTTTCACCTCCTTGAATAGATGTATTCCTAGGTATTTTTGTGTGTGTGGTTATTGTAAATGAGATTGAACTCTTGATTTAGTTCTCAGCTTGAACATTATTGGTATATAGAAATGCTACCGACTTTTGAATCCTGAAATGCTACCGAATTTTGTATCCTGAAACTTTACTGAAGTCATTTATCCAGTCTCGGCAAACCAATGTTTTTAATTCAGACAGATAAAGGGGGAAACAGGTGAGCTCTGCATACCTGATCCCAGGCAGGATGCATTTTTCTGCATCTGAGAGGAGTCTGGCTGGCCAGAAGGGGATTTTAGCTACATTTATTCTGTGACATTCAGTTCACAGCCCCTTCTTGGCACAATCCCATCCCTATACCAGCTGCCCCCACGATGCTGGGCCTGTAATGGCAGGGAGAGAATTCCCTGGCCCTGCTCACTGATAGGATGGGAGAATGTCCCAGCAGCTGCCTCCATACCCGAGACCAGACATGCCATATTCAGGGCATCCGACAGGAATGTGGCTGCCTGGGAGAAATAGGCCCTGACCCAACACCCCGGGCCTGTGTGTATTGGCTGAGGTTCACAAAGACGCTGGCCTTCAGTCCAGCAGATCGAAAATATTTTTCAGTGAAGCCCCAGTATTTGACTGGAGAAACAATAATATTCCTTCTCTGGATGTCAAACATCCGGATAAACAGAAGTCTTTTTTTCCCACCTCCTCTCTTCCCTGAGTGTTACAAAGGATGCTCTGACATAGGGTTTTGGAAGGGACTCACCCAGCCAGGGTGAGGGCCAATCTGAACCACAAGGAGTGCTTATTTTTAATAAAAGAGGGAAATATGTGGCCCATTGCAGGTTTGCTTAAAGGGCCTGGTTTCTTCAGGAGCAAGGGTGCGAGACGTGTCTCTTGAGATCGAACGACTCAGAGCGCTGTGGTGGCTGCCACTGACACTTGTGGCCTAGGGGTCTGAGCCCCATCCCCAGCAGGAGGCTGGGGCATAGCTGGGGAGGAGCCTAGTGGGGAGAAGTCATCCTACCCAGAGGTAGATTTGTGGGTGCAGCCAGAGGCAGGGTGCGTATGGGGTCAGGAGTAGAGAGGTAGAGGGCAGACATTAACTGAAGAACTCCTATTATTTGCATTGAACTAGAACCCAAGGATTACCAAGCCACAGAAAGTCAATCTCACCCAGCAGATGGACAAATCCAGTGGATGTGACTAAGCCCAGAGGTTTGATGAAGGCATTCCTAACAAGTCTTCTCCCAAATATAACACATTCAGGAGATCCCTGAATTTCTGGGGAGAATTTCTGGGGAAGAAAGGAGAGGGGATAATGACCCAAACCCTTCTCAAGTCTCACAAGGGATTATGAAATCCTTCCCAATCTTGGGTTCCTTTGAGCACCTTCTCAACCCAGTTCAGCCAGTGACTCCTCAATTGGGTTTTTTGTCCCCTAACTCACTGGCTAGCTCTATATCACTGGCACAGTCTGCTTCCTGACACATGAGCTCTGGAGCCCTTCTCAGAGCCAGGGCCAAAACACCTCCTTCCAATGGTTCATCTTGGTGTCTCATCCTGAGACAGCTGACAGTCCTTGGGGCCAGACCCACTGACCTGTCTTCCCTTTGGTGAGACACGTTGGCCTTCCGATCTTGGTCTCAAACCTTAACTCTGTAATAATCACATTCTTCACAGGCAGACCCCGTATTCACTCAAATATCCTTCCATTGGAGATGCTCAAAATGAAAACTTAAGTGCTCTCATGTGATGGGATAAACTTGAACCTCTTCATCAGAACTTCCTGGAAAACCTAGTACAGAGTCCTCCATGTTTCTATGAACTGGATTGAGCCCAACCCCTGGCAATGTATAGACATCCTGACTCCTTTGCAGACTTCATCACTGAGCTCTGTTGATTCCTCCCTGAAACACCATTGCCAAAGAAACACCATCGCCAGTCTGTCCCTCACTCTCCACCTTCACTGCCTCTCCTCTGGTTCGAGCCACCTTTATCTTTGCCTGGGTTATTGCCATAACCTCCTCCCTGCTTCCTCTCTGGTCCACATCCAATCCCTTTGCTGCACAAGCAGTTCCCCTGCCTAAAACTCTTCCCTGGTCTGCCATTGCCCTGAGAATATGATGGTAGGCTCCTCACCCAGTGGCCCTACCATCTGTTCATTGCTTGTAGCTCACCTCTGTTCATGGTTATCTTCCCACCAGCCCCAGCCACAGTGGCTTTCTCTCTATCTTTCTATATGCCCACCATGTTCTTGCTCTAGTACCGTTACCACTGCCTGGAACAGCCTCCATCCGCAGGCTAGCTCTTGGTTACACTTTATCCTGTAAGTCCAAGCTTCAGAAAGGCTTTCTCTGACCACTCAAGACAAAAAAAATTCCTCATGGTATTCTCCTCTTTCCCCTATGGCACTTACCAGACATTAAAGTGTACATCTAACTGGGCTTTCACTTATTCCATATCTATCTTCATTACTGGCCCATGAGCTCTATTACAGCAAAGACTGTCTGCATGGTTCATCTTTATATGGTGTAATCCACATACCAGATACTCAAAAATATTTCCTGAGTGAGTAAGTAACTAGGTAAACTGTCTTTGTCTGTTTTGTGTTGCTATAACAGAATACTTGAGGCTGGGTAATTCATAAGGAAAAGAGGTTTATTTGGTTCATGATTCTGGTGGCTGGAAAGTCCAAGACTGGGCAGTTGCATCTGGTGAGGGACCCATGTTGATTTGACTTGAGGAACCAGCATCTGCAAAGAGATCACATGATGAGAGAGAAACAGAGAAAGCAACCAAGGAAGGCACACTATTTTTAACAACCTGTTCTCAGGGGAACTAATCCGTTCGTATAAGACTGAGAACACACTCACCCCCACAAGATGGTATTAATTTATTCATGAGGGATCTGCCCCCATGACACAGACACCTCCCACCCAACCCCACCTACCGACACCGCTTCATTGGAGATCAAATTTCAACATGAGTTTTGGTGGGAGACAGACCATAGTATAAACAAAAGAGAGAGAGTAGGCTACAATAAGGCAAAGGACACCAGGTGGCAGCTGATTTAATAACCACCTGGGCTCCGAGAGTCCTTGACTGGCATCTGAGATCAACCACATTCTAGCTGTGTGACACTAGGCCAATCACTTAACCTCATTAAGCCTCAGTTTCCTCATCTATAAAATGATGATTATAAGACTTTCCACACTAGGTGGTTTTGAAAATTAAAGGTAATATATTTTGAGAGTCTGACCCAGTGCCTGGCACTAAATAGATCTCTTCATTTGTGCCAAAAACACCTATTGAAAGCATCCATGGGGTGGCCCTGAGCTGGGGTCTAGGGACTATTCAGACCCTGCACACAAGGAGGATACCAGTTAGAGGCTCTATAAACTGCAGCTATTCATAGTAGTGGAACTACTGGTAGTATTAATAAACAAAATGTTAGGAAATTCTCTAGCCAGAGTGAATGAGCCAAGCCCTGTGGAAGCCCGCCTGGGAAAACCAGGGACATGAGAGAAGGGAACACAGTGTGAAGCAAAATACAGGAGCCAGTGTGTGTTTTACTATAAATTGTCCTTTGATCTTTTTTTCATGGTTGGCTTCCATTTTCCATTTAACTGAATTCAAGAATTCTCTGACGAAAGTTTTCATTCACAGAATGGATATTTACGTGTAGGTTGCTTTACGTGTAGGAGATTCAGAGGTGATTGCAGCATGCTCTCTGCCCTCAAGAAGCTTATAGGGGAACAAGATACACAAAAACTCCAATCACAAGTCAAGCCTAAAAGAGACACAGGTGAAGGGATGGAGATTCAGAGGTGAGAGCAACAGGCTTCATGGCAGGCAGCATTTGAGTAGACTGGAGGACACACGGGAGAAGGGAGCATGGCGATGGGAGGGGTGTGGGATATGGAGTCAGATGACCTAGCTTAAAATTTACCCTTCAATGGCCAGGCACAGTGGCTCACGCCTGTAATCCCAGCACTTTGGGAGGCCAAGGTAGTCGGATCACCTGAAAAACCCCATCTCTACTAAAAATACAAAATTAGCCAGGTATGGTGGTACATGCCTATATTCCCAGCTACTCAGGAGGCTGAGGCAGGAGAATTGCTGCCATTGCACTCCACTGTACTCCATCCTGGGAAACAAGAGCGAAACTCCATCTCGGAAAAAAAAAAAACCATTTACCCTTAGAAAAGCCACAGTTTCTCTGAGCCTTGGTTTTCTCATCTATAAAATGGGAGTAATAATAATAATGAAACCTCTGCATTGTTATGATTTTTTTTTTTTTTTTTTTTGAGACGGAATTTTCCTCTTGTTACCCAGGCTGGGGTGCAATGGCGCGATCTCGGCTCACCGTAACCTCCGCCTCCTGGGTTCAGGCAATTCTCCTGCCTCAGCCTCCTGAGTAGCTGGGATTACAGGCACGCGCCACCATGCCCAGCTAATTTTTTGTATTTTTAGTAGAGACGGGGTTTCACCATGTTAACCAGGATGGTCTCGATCTCTTGACCTCGTGATCCACCCGCCTCGGCCTCCCAAAGTGCTGGGATTACAGGCATGAGCCACCGTGCCCGGCCCTGTTATGACTATTTTATGTCATCATCATCATCCTCACTCATACTCACACACTAAGGTTTCCTGGAAAATGTCAGCACTGTGGGACTGAGAAATCTCTCTCTTTTTTTAAATTATATATATATATATATTTTTTTTTAATTGCATTTTAGGTTTTGCGGTATATGTGAAGAACATGCAAGATTGTTGCATAGGTACATACATGGCAGTGTGGTTTGCTGCCTTCCTCCCCATCACCTGTATCTGGCATTTCTCCCCATATTATCCCTCCCCAACTCCCCAACTCCCACTGTCCCTCCCCTATTTCTTCCCCACAGACCCCAGTGTGTGATGCTCCCCTCCCTGTGTCCATGTGTTCTCATTGTTCAACACCCGCCTATGAGTGAGAACATGCAGTGTTTGATTTTCCGTTCTTGTCAGTTTGCTGAGAATGATGGTTTCCAGGTTCATCCATGTCCCTACAAAGGACACGAACTCATTGTTTTTTATGGCTGCATGGTATTCCGTGGTGTATATGTGCCACATTTTCCCTGTCCAGTCTATCATCGATGGCCATTTGGGTTGGTTCCAGGTCTTTGCTATTGTAAACTGTGCTGCAATGAACATTTGTGTGCATGTGTCCTTATAATAGAACAATTTATAATCCTTTGGATATATACCCAGTAATGGGTTTGCTGGAGAAACATCTCTTGAGATTCTGGTGAGCTCCCAGCGTCTCATCCTCATTCCTTTCCTCCCCAAGTAATGGCATAGTAGACACTCTAGGCCTGGAGGGTATGTGCTTAGTGACGGGTGACAGGGGTTGCTGACAGTGGTGCCACCACGTGCCTGGCTCACTGCTCCACATCCTTCCATTTAATCCTTTTGAGATAGAAATGACACTTCTCAAACTCTCAAACCACTCCCATCCAGTCAGAAGACTTTCAGGAACACGTAGGTGGGTCCAGCATCTGAGCCCGGGCAGGCTATCAGCCCAGGCTACCAGAGATGCCAGTGGGCTAAAGTGGGGCAGGGCAGATCCTGGCCAGCTGTCCACCCAACCCATTTCCATTTCATCCTGAGCACACAGCTAGACTGCATTCTTGCAGCTGAGTGTGCCCATGCAACCTAATTCTTATCAATGAAAACTGACAGATGTGTGCTCTTCTCAGGCCTGACGGATAAGACCCTTCCACACTCCTCCTTCTGGTTAACTGAGATGGTGCTCTCCAGCATGACTTTGGGGGTCAGTTTAAAGCTGGCACACCTGCTATCAGCCAAAGTCTCTGAACCACTGCATGGAGAAGGACGCCCTCATGCTCACCAAGTCTGAACCCCAACTCCAACAGCCTTGCAGTGTTAAATGAGGCATGATATAAACTTGCATTATGTTTATCCGTGGTATGTTTGGGTCTATATGTTACGGCAGCAATACTCACTAATACAGAAGAGCAGGGATCCCCACCTGAGGAGGACCAATGCAGGAAAGACCAAAGGGCAGTTAGAAGTCAGCGTCCTGAGAGAACACAAGATGTTGTGAGCAAGGTTTGTAAATAACAAATGCAAGTCTGTGGGGGCATAAATGGAGTTGAGGGTTAGCATCTAGGCAAAGTGACGTCAGAAATACAAGGAGGCGGCTTATAGGTTATAGCGCTGTTGTGCCCAGCTTGTTCTCAAGGTCGAGCAGATTGGAAGGTCAAGGCCAGTGCCCTTGTCACTGGGCCTCTCTCACATCTCAGCTTTTATCTTCTGCACTCTGCTGCCTGAAACCCTAGGGCTTGGTAACTAGGACCTGCCTTGGTCCCTCCCCTGGGCCCTGAGACAAGACTGATATCTGATGGCACAACACTGTTTTACGGATGAGGAAAAGCACACCCAGAAAAAAATGAAGGGGCGAATTCATAAAGCCCAAATTGATCTTTCCACCTAGTCTTGGCCAGGGCACACTGTTTCCAGCAAAATCCTGCCTTTTTAATGCCCTGGCCAGAGCCTCCCCAAAAGGACCGCTTCTCTCCTCCCTCCCTCTCTTCTGGCAAGCTGGGTTTCCAAGCCTGGCCATTGAGAATTAAAAAGAGCTGGTTTCTTCTGGTCCCAAAGAAAAACAAGCTGGTCAATTTTCTGTCAGTCCCAAGGCAGCTCCTCACTGCCCTGGAGCCAAGCAGACACTGGCCGGTCTGTGTGGAGGGCTGAGGCTGCAGTACCCACCAGGCGGTAATGACTTCTCGGAGGGAGCTGGCCTCGGCTCAGGCCATTCCGGGTGGGGGGGAGAGGAGACTGAAGACAAAACTGCGCTTCTCGTAAAGGTCCAGTTCTAAAAATAAAGACAGAGTTAGCCTAGTGCGTGTCTGCAGGGATGCTTGTCTGAGCAGAGAAGTAGCAGAGCCGTGCCGAGGTCCTTGAGTTAGGCAACCAGACTAAGAAAAGAGTGCAAAGCAAGCCTTCTCCTCACAGGATCTGCATCCCAACACGATCAGAGCTTTCAGCTTCTGATAAATCTGTTAGGATAAGGAAGAGTCTGAGAAACTTAAAGCTAGTCTGGAATCTAGTAAAACAATAAAGAGAAATTATTTGTTCTTGTACCTGGAAATTTCAGAAATGTGAGCTTCAGGCAACGTTTGATCCAGTGAGTCAAAGATGTCACCAAGTATCCAGTTTCTTTATGTCCCTCTTTCTGCTTTCCATGGAATCACTGGGCTGCTAGAAGGAGGAAGAAAAAAAATACAGGATGTCTATTTAAATTTCACTTTCATATAGATAATAATTTTTTTTTAGTATGAGTATGTCCCATGCAATATTTGGGACATAATTATACTAAAAGTCTAATTCAACATCAAGCAGATTTAACCAAAAAAGATTACCTCAAGCCATTTAATAATCAAACTCTCAAAGGTCAAGGATAAAGAAAGGATTCTGAAAGCAACAAGAGAAAAAAAAACAAAAAACAAACATACAATGGAGCTCCAATATGTCTGGCAGCAGACTTCTAGGGAAAACTTCATAGGCTAGGAGAGAGTGTCATTACATATTTAAAGTGCTTTTACCTCAGAGTAGTATATCCAGCTAAAATATCCTTTAAACACGAAGGAGACATACTTTCCCAGACAAACAAAAGCTGAGGGATTTCGTTAACACCAGACCTGTCCTGCAAGAAATGCTAAAGGGAGTTCTTCCACCTGAAAGAAAAGGATGTTAATGAGCAATAAGAAATCATATGAAGGTGCAAAATTCACTGATAATTGTATGTACGTAGAAAAACACAGAATATTATAACACTGTAATTGTGGCATGGAAACCTCTCATTATCTTGCGTAGAAAGACTAAAAGATGAACTGATCAAAAATAATAACTACAGAGACGGTAGAAGACATGGACAGTACAGTAAGATATTAATATAAGTAGAAACAACAGAAAGTTAAAAAGCAGAAGGATGAAGTTAAAGTATAGAGTTTTTATTAGTTTTCTCTTTGCTTGTTTGTTACTTTGTCTATGCAGTCAGTTTAAGTTGTCATCTATTTAAAAATAATAGGTTTTAAAATATTATTTGCAAGCCTCATGGTAACTTCAAATTTATAAACATACAGCAGATACACAAAAAATAAAAAGCAAGAAATTAAAACATACCACCAGAGAAAATAACCTTTACTAGAAGGAAGACAGGAAGGAAGGAAAGAAGGAAGAAAAGGCCACAAAACAATCAGAAAACAACAAAATGGTGGGAGTCAGTCCTTCTCAAAAATAACATTGAGTGTAAATGGAGAAACTCTCCAATCAAAAGACATAGAGTGGCTGAATGGAAACAAAAACAGGACTCAATGATCTGTTGCCTACAAAAAACACGTTTCACCTATGAAAACACACATAGACTGAAAATAAAGGAATGGAAAAAGATAGTCCATGCAAATAGAAACCAAAAAAGATCAAGGGTAGCTATATTCATATCAGACAAAATAGATTTCAAGATGAAAACTATACGTGGCCAGGCATGGTGGCTCACACCTGTAATCCCAACACTTTGGGAGGCCGAGGCAGGCGGATCACGAGATCAAGAGATCGAGACTATCCTGGCCAACATGGTGAAACCCCTTCTCTACTAAAAAAACACAAAAATTAGCCAGGCATGGTGGTGCATGCCTGTAGTCCCAGCTACTCGGGAGGCTGAGGCAGGAGAATTGCTTGAACCCGGGAGGCGGAGATTGCAGTGAGCCAAGATCACACTACTGCACTCCAGCCTGGCGACAAAGCAAGACTCTGTCTCAAAAAAAAAAAAAAAAAAAAAAAAAAACTATAAAAGTAGACAAAGTCATTATACAATGATAAAGGGATTAATTCAGCAAGAGGATATAACAATTGTAAATATATATGCACCCAACCCTGGAGCACCCAGATATTTAAAGGAAATATTATTAGAGCTAAAGAGAGAGACAGACCCCAATACAATAAGAGCTGAAGACTTCATCACCTCACTTTCAGCATTGGGCAGATCATCCAGACAGAATATCAACAAAGAAACATTAGACTTGATCTGGACTATGAACCAAATGGACATAATGGATATTCACAGAACATTTCATCCGGTGGCTGCAGAGTGCATATTCTTCTCCTCAGCACTTGGATCATTCTCAAGACTAGACCATATGTTAGGCCACAAAACAAGTCTTTAAAAATTCAAAAAAATTAAAATTGTATCTAGTATCTTCTCTGACCAAAAAGGAACATCTCTACTGTCAGGGACGTCACTTCCTTCCAAGGAGCTCATTCCATCTTTGGTCATCCCTGGCTGTTGGAAAATTCCAGCTGAAATCTTCTCTTGTATCTTCTACTCATTGGTTCCAGTGCTAACAAGAGGGATCTATCTACAGGGCAGTTTCTAAGTCAACGCCAGATGAATGATCACCTACTATGCACCAGGCCGTGGGCTATGTGCTTCAACATTGTTCATCTTATTTAATCCTCTCAACACCTTTGAAATAAGCAAGTCCCTTTTTATGGAAACAGAAACTTGGGAGTTAAGCCACTTGTCCCCAGAATACACAGCTAGTGGCAGAGCTGGATTTGAACACACATAGACTAGATCCAAAGCCCACCCTCTTACCCCTTCACCACGATGAGGAGCCAACAGCCTTCAAATATCAGATGGCAGGGTCCCAGCTCCCTTCCTTTCCAGACTGAGCATTCCAGGTGCTTTAGTCCCTAAAGTTGGTGCCTTAGATGGAGCATGCTGCTTAGATGTGGTCAGAAAAACAGAACATAGCCAGGAATAAAAGAACTGTGAGGATGGAGAAGAAGGCAGCTTCACACACAAACTACTTATCACTTGAGTTCATCTACTTGTTGACATAAGTTGAGTGCCCGGTGTGTGCAGATACCATGTGAGGCAATGAGAATGAAGAGACAAAGAGGGAGAGTGAACAAATGAGTGAGGAACAGAGAGAGGAAGGGAAAGAGAGAGAGAGAGAAGGGAGGGAGGACCCAGTGTGGTGGCTTGTACCTGTAATCCCATGTAATCCCAGCACTTTGGGAGGCTGAGGTGAGAGGATCACTTAAGCCCAGGAGTCTGAAGCTGCAGTGAGCTGTGATTGCACCACTGCACTCCAGGATGACAGAGAAACCCTGTCTCTATTAACAAAATAAAATAACAATTTTAAAAAGGAAAAGAAAGGAAGGAAAAGCCTAAAGCATGAAAGAGCTCATGGCCCAGAAAAGAAAACAGATGTAAAATCAATAATTACTGTAAAATGTTATATATGTGTGTGTGTGTATTTATATATATGTCAATATAGATATGTTTACTTATATCAATATATATTTATATAAGTATATATAAATATATATTTATATAAACATATTTATATTGATAAACAATTACCCTATATATTATATACTATACATTATATATAAATATATTTATGTTTTTTATATTGATTTATATAAAAAACAAATATATTTTTATGTTTTATATTGTAAAATTTATGTTGATAAATATTGATATATATATTATATACTATATATATCAATATTTATCAATATTGATATATATATTACTTTTTTATAATATACATTATATATAAATATTTTATATATTATATAAGTATAGTATATAATATATAATATATTTATATATATTGATATTGATATAAGTAAACATATACAGAAACATTTGAATATTTAAATAGCAGCATAACTAGGGTGCTGTGAGTCTGGTCACAGGGCAGTCCATGGGGAAATGGCAGGCAGTAGGAACACCCCAGGCAGAGCGCAGAGGGGCAGACATAGCCTTCAGACAGCTGAGGATTAAAGAAGAACCTAGATGGAAAAGTATTCTATTAAAAGACTGCTGTACACCAAAGGGGCAACCCTTGCCTCAGTGTTGGATGACAGGACCTTTGCTTTGCAAGGCACCCCTGGCCTGGGCCTGCCTTCCCGAAACCCCAGGCTGTTTCTACAGAAAACATTCTCTCCATACATTTAAAAATCTGGTGATTCATTCCCACAGAGGAAACTTCTTTTGGTGTTTTAAACAAACGGGCAAAGGACACAGGCGGCTCACACAGAAGGAAGCGTGGTTAGTAAACAGACTCGAGGAAACACAGTCAACCTGGCCAGTAATCAAAGAAATGCAAATTAAAACAACTGAGGCGCATATTTCCACCTATTAAATTAACGGCCATAACAAAAAGGTTGAGATGCTTGTATTTCATTCTGGTGAGGTCTGGGGGAAAAGCAGTCGCTCTGATGTTGCTAGAGGTAGGGGCAGCCCCATGATCTGCAGAGCCAAGTGCAAACTGAACATGTAGGGCCACTTCCTCAAAAATCATTAAGAATTTCTAACGGCTGGACACAGTGGCTCATGCCTGTAGTCCCAGCATGAGGGGAGGCCAAGGTGGGCGGATCGCTTGAGCTGAGGAGTTCAAGATCAGCCTGGGCAACATGGCAAAAACCCATCTCTACAAAAAATAAAAAAAATTAGCCGGGTGTGGTGGTATACACATGCCTGGAGTCCCACCTACTCAGGAGGCTGAGGCAGGAGGATCATGTGAGCCCAGGGAGGCTGAAGCTGCAGTGAGCCGTGCTCATGCCACTGCACTCCAGCCTAGGCAACAGAGCAAAACCCTGTCTTAAAAAAAAAAAGAAAAAGATAAAAGAAAATTCAAGATGGCAACAGCATAGAATTAAACCAAACACTCTTCTCTTCTAAGTCCTCAGTGGAAATCCTATAATGAGTGCAAGCCTGTTGTGGGAAAGGCATCCCTTCCCCTAACAAAGCAGTCTCTCACCTGAAAGAAGACATCATCCTCTCCCACCTACATGGAGACTTTATTATCGATAGTCACTTCTCCCTTGACATTCACCCTGCTGCTCTCGACTCAGATTTTCCCATCAGCATTCAACATATGCACAAGTCCTCCTTTCTGAAAAAAAAAAAAAAATACAAAAGCAAAACTCCTTCTTCAAGCCCTCACTCTGCCTTCTCCTATCCTCCCATTCTGCCGTCTCAGTCACATTCTGGAAAGGCTGCATAGACACACAACCCCCATGCCTCTATTTCTCATTCATCTTCCCACCCTGTCTGTTTGTTCATCATTGTGTCTTGCCAAGGTTACCACTGATTCACACCAATTTGCCGAGGCCTCTCAGCAGCATTTGACACTAGCAACCACTCTCTCCTTCCTGTCATATTCTTCTCTTGGCTTCTGTGACATCATGTCCTCCTGCCTCCCCTCCCACATCTCCTGTAGGCTCTTTGCCCAGCTGTCTGTATACTGACGACTCCTAAGTCCATGGCTCTTACCTAAACTCTGCTCTGACTTTCAGACACACAGTCCAGTTACCCATTTGATGGCTCATCTTGTCTATCTCAAAGATACCTTGAATTCCTTATGTACAAAACTACCCCAATCCGATCCTCTCCCACTGATGCTTATGTCTGTGGATGGCACCACCATTCCTCTTTCTTACACCAGGAATCTTCCTTCGGATTCCTTTCTCTCCCTTCCTTCCCACTACCTCTTAAGTCAAAGCCACTACCAAGTTTTGTCAATTTTACCTCCTCAATATTTCCTAAATGCATCCCCTTATTCCCGTCTCTATCCACACGCTCATCATCTAAGCAACCATCATCCTTCATCTGGACCACTGCAAAGCTCTTCATTGGTACCCCGATCCTTTCTCAAGCTCTCTCCCCCTACGCACTATAGCCAAAGTGTTTTGAAGCACACATCCTGTTCAGTAGGATCCCATTGTTCTCAGGATGAAGACCAAAACCCTTCACATGGCCCATAACCCGTCCATGGTCTTGCCCCATGCTCCCCCACCCATTTGGCTCCAGCTATCGTGGTCTTCTTCCAGTTCTATGTGCTTTACCAAAAGGCATTTGCACATGCTGCTCCGTGTCTAGAACTCTGTTCCTTTCCACCTTTGGTCTACTTAGCTCCTAGTCATCCTTAAGCCCAAAGCACAATCACTTTTTCCTTAGGAAATCCTTCCACTAACCAACAGGCAAAAGAGGGTTCCACCATCAAATACTTTTATAGCTCCATGGCTCCATGCCTCTCTCCTTACTAATACTTAGCATGGCTATAATTGCATCCATCTGTGCGACGACCCGATGGAGTCTGTCTCCCCAACTAGACAGCAGGGTCTATGAGCATGGGTTGTATGTTTTTCCTCACCATTGTAACCTTAACACTTAATCATTGTCTGGCAAGAAGAAAGTGTTCAATAAATATTTGGTGAATGAATGAATGGAAATCCCTTTAACGATGTATTTTGAGAGCTACAGAAATTATAGCTATAGTTATGTTTTGATTCAAAAATACAACTCCTAAAAATTTATCCTGAGGAAGTAATCCAAAAGAAAGAAAATGTTATATATGTTTTTATATATATGAAAATATTAAGTACAAACTTTCTCTAATAGCAACATTTTAAAAAACACATGGCTATCGAGCAATAGGAGAAATGTTGACGTGTGGTAAATCCACAGAATAAATAACATGGTCGTTAAAAATAATTGTGAAGACTAAGTAGCAATGTGAGAAACAGATTGCAATATTACAATTGTTTTTCAAAAGCTGAATACAAAATTGGATTTCTACAACTATGCAAAAATGTTTTATGCATGCAGACAAGTACCAGATGGGAACAAGGAAAAATAAATGAGTTGATTTGTCCAAAGAGTACATTATGGTTGAATTTTCTGTCTCATTTTGATTTCTCTTAGTGTAGTTATAATATTGTTTTTATGTAAATAATAATTTAGTGTAATCTATACATTTTATCTAGCAATAGGTTGAATGAAATAGCAATGTTAAACTAAGAAGCTATCAAAACATAGCTAGTTACAATTGGTTCACTGCTTAATGGAGTCACAAATGCATAATAAATAATGTTATTTGAGAACAATCTTATCAACCACTTTTAAAATAGATCTCATAACCATATATATATATATATATAAATCCTATGTTTATAATGTTTTATGAACATTCATGTACATGTCTCTGTGTGGACATAAGTTTTTGTTTCCCTTGGGTAAATACCTAGGAATAGAATGAGTGAACTATATGATAGGTATGTGTTTAACTTTTTAAATAACTATCGAACTGTTTTCCAAAGCGATTGTGCCATTTACATCCCCACCAGCAGTGCCTGAGTGCTAGTGGAATGTAAATGTTCCACATTCTCACCAACATGTGGTATGATGGTCAGTCTTTTTAATTTTAGCCAGTCTAGTGGGTGTGTATTGTGGTTTGGATTTGTATTTTTCTAATGATTCATAATGTCAAAAATGTTTTATATTCTTATTTGATAGCTGCATATAATGTTCGGGGAAGTATTCATTCAAATCTTTTGCCCATTTTTAAATTGAGTTATTTTTCTCTTAACTATTGAGTTATAAGATATATTTATATATTCTAAATTCAAGTCCTTTATTAGATACATTTTGCAAATATTTTCTCCAGTCTGTAGTTTGCCTTTTCACTTTCTTAACATAACATGGTCTTTTGGAGAGAAAATTTCAAAATATTTATGAAGCATAATTCAGCAACTTTTATAGTCTGTGCTTAGCCCAAAATCACTAGATTTTTTCCTTCTGTTTACACAAACTTTATAGTTTTAGGTCTTACATTTAGGTTGGTGGCCCATTGAAAGTCAGATTTTGTACTTGGTGTGAAATAAGGGTCAAGGTTCACATTTTTGCATCCGGATATACAATTGTTCCCACACTATTTGTTAGAAATATTAAACTTTCCTCATTGAACTGCCTTAACATCTTTGTCAAAAATCAATTAACCTGAGGAAAGAATAATTTTTTCAGCAAATGGTGCTAGAACAACTAGATATTCATGTGCCAAAGAATGAAGTTGGAACCCTACCTCATATCATATACAATAACAAACTCAAAATGGATCAGAGACCTCTAAGTAAGTGCTAAAACTATAAAACTCTTAGAAGACAACATAGCAATAAATCTTACCTTGAGCTAGACCATAGTTTCTTAAATATAAAAACGAAAGCACAAGCAACAAAAGAAAAAGTAGATAAATTGAACCACATCAAAATTTAATTTTTTTTGGAAATATTAATAATAGCATCAGAAAAAGTGAAAAGCAGTAAGAAAGACATGGAATCAACCTAAATGTTCATCAGTGGCAGATTGGATAAAGAAAATGTGGTACATATACACCGTGAAATAGTACGCAGTCATAAAAAATAATGAGATCACGTCCTTTGCAGGGACACGGATAGAGGTGAAGTCCATTCCCCTTAGCAAACTAACCTAGGAACAGAAAACCAAATTCTGCATGTTCTCGCTTATAAGTGGAAGCTAAATGATGAGAACACATGGACGCAAGGGGGGAACAATAGACACTGGAGCCTATTTGAGGGTGGAGGATGGTAGGAGGGACAGGATCAGAAAAAATAACTGTTGGGTACTAGGCCTAGGACCAGGGTGATGAAATAATCTGTACAACAAACCCCCATGACACGAATTTACTTGTATAACAAACCTGCACATGTACCCCTGAACTTAAAAGTTTAAAATATTTTTAAAATAATAAAAATAATAATTTTTTAAAAGTGAAAAGACAAGTCACAGAATGGGAGGAAACATTTGATCACATATCTGATAAGGAACTTGTATCCAGGATACATTTTTTAAAAAACCAATCTCTTACAACCCAATAATAAACAGACAAATAACCCAATTTAAAAATGGGCAAAGGCTTTGTAGACATTTCTCCAAAGAAGATCTACAATAGCCATGAATAACACGAAAAAATGCTCAGCATCATTAGTCATTAGGGAAATGCAAATCAAAGCCACAATTAGGTACCACTCTACATCCAGTAAGATGACTATAATTTTAAAAAATGGATAATAACAAGTGTTGGTGAGGATGTGGAGAAAGTGGAACTCTCATGCATTGCTGGTGGGACTGTAAAATGGTGCAGCTGCTTTGTGAAACAGTTGGGCAGTTGTTCAAAAGTTAAACATATGGTTACCATATGACTCAGTGATTCTACTCCTTTCTACCCAAGAGAAATAAAAACATATGTCCACACAGAAATCTGTACATGAATAGTCATAGAGGTATCATTCATAATAGCGAAAAGGGGGAAACAACCCAAATGCCCATCAATGATGAGTGAATAAACATGATGTGATATATTCATGCAATGGAACATTATTTGTCAATGAAATGGAATAAAATATGGATACATATACAACATGGTTGATCCTTAATACATTATGCTAAGTGAAAGAAGTCCACATATTATTTGATTCCATTTTTTTAAATGTCCATTTATATCAAAAATATTAGGCAGAATGGGCAAATCTATGAGACAGAAAGTATACTAGTGATTGCTTAGGGCTACAAGTTGAGTGTTGGTGGAGGAAAATGCGGAATGACAGCTAATGAATATGGGTTTTGTTTTTAGGGTAGATGAAAATATTCTATAATTGGATAAGTTGGCGATTGCACAACACTGTGAATATATTAAAACCATTGCGTTGTGACTTTAAATGGGTGAATTATGTGGTGTGAATTATTTATCTAAGATTATTAAAAATCAATAATTTTTAAATTATTTCTATTCATTCTATAATTATTATAGAATAATATAGTGGGTCTATTTCTGGATTCTATTCTGTTCCATTGAGTGATTTGTCTATCTTTTTTTTTCCCAAGCTAAACTGTATCCAGCTTTATTAGATACATTCCATAAACAATTATAGTATTTCAGGCAGGACATGGGCAGACTGTGGTAAAACAGTATATACAACTTTCAAACTCCTTTCTTCAGTGGACTACCAAAAATCAGAAAGCCGCTATAAAACCCAGTGACATCTTCATCTGATGTTCTGAACAGGGAAAGTTTAGAATGAGGGTTGACATTTCACATTTAGCATGTTGTTAAACAGTGTTTCATAAGCCGACCCTGAAATGAAAATGGCAGAATTTACCTGAAGATCCACAATCTAGAAACGGAACCACTGCTCTTTTGAGGGGTTTCATCTCAGTGGCATCACTGGAAAGTCCAAATTGCCTGACACACTGGTAACCAGTGATTGGGGGTTAGGTCCCAACGGGTGTCTGGGCATGCTGAAAGATGGAAAGGGAGAAGAGATCATAAAGACGTTTTTCCATACCACAAGGCTTTTGTGCCAAGGGGCCATGTATATCAAAGTCAGGGAATCCCTCCTCCTGGGAGCCAAGAGGAGATCTCTCCAAACTAGAAGGGAAAGATGTTTTCCCCACATCAATCCAGCTTCGGAGACATTCTATTAGTGACATATGCCCCTCCCCTCCAAACAACAATGAAGTGTTCTGTGTGCGAACAACATAGCTTAAAAAAAAGTAAAACAAGGCCGGGCGCGGTGGCTCAAGCCTGTAATCCCAGCACTTTGGGAGGCCGAGGCGGGTGGATCACCAGGTCAAGAGATCGAGACCATCCTGGTCAACATGGTGAAACCCCGTCTCTACTAATACAAAAAATTAGCTGGGCATGGTGGTGCATGCCTGTAATCCCAGCTACTCAGGAGGCTGAGGCAGGAGAATTGCCTGAACCCGGGAGGCGGAGGTTGCGGTGAGCCGAGATCGCGCCATTGCACTCTAGCCTGGGTAACAAGAGCGAAACTCCGCCTCAAAAAAAAAAAAAAGAAAAAGTAAAACAAAATTTTGCATTTTTATAAAACTTGATTAAAAAATAGTATTTCAAGCTATACGGTCAGCAGAAGTAGTTATCAAAAATGCACACACTTCACTCGGCATCTCCAGCACCTTCAGCTTTCTGTGTCTGATCTGTTTGGACGTCTCCATTTTCTGCAGTTATTCCCCTCCCAGCCAGCGTCAGCTTTTCACTTGTCCCCTTCGGGTACCTTCTCTCCGTTCTTTGCAGGGACCTTTTTAGACTTGGGCTCTGGCTTTGGAGGAGCAGGTTTAGCAGAAAACCTCATGGATCTTCTCTGTGGTTTGCCCTTCACCTTGGCTCTATCTCCTTTAGCATCCCCTTCGGCCTTTCTCTTGGGCATGGCGACTGCCCATGGTGGTGGGATGTAGGCGCTGGGCACGGGATGCAGCAGTGCATGGGCTTTGATCGGTCTGGGGGTCATTCTTGCCCTTCTTCTTCACACTGCTCCCATTTGTCTATCTTGACACCAATACCATGCTATCTTGATCACTGGAGCTTTATAGATTTGGAAATTCTTGCAATTTCATCAACTTTCTTCCTCTTTTACAAAATTGTTTGGGCTGTCATAGGTCTTTTTTAGAATCAGTTTGATATTTTTACAAAAAACAGCATGCTGGGTTTTTTTTTATTGGAATAGTACTGAGTCTATAGATCAACTTTAACAGAATTAACACCTTAACATTACTGAGTCGTCTGATCCATGAGGATATATACCTCGTCACTTATTTAGGTCATCTTTAATTTCTCTCAGCAATATTTTCAGTGCATGGGTCTTACACATCTTTTGCCACATTTATCCCTAAGTATTTCATATCTTTGAGACCCACAAAGTTTTAAAAGTAATATATCGGCAGAAATACTGCTAGATTAGACTGAAAGAGACAGAGACAGTACAAAATTAACAGAGGCTCTTTGAACCCCTCAAATTCTACTGGCAAGGAGCAGACTGAGAAAGCTGCTCAGTTGCAAACATGTGCTACCTTTCATTTAATATTTTTGGTTTTTTAAAATTTCAATTTCCAGTTGTTTGTTACTGGTATATAAGAATACAATTGATCATCAAAAAATTTGATCTGTATCCTATACATTTCTTTTTTTGTTTCTTTTTTTCTTTTTTTGAAAGGGAGTCTCTGTTGCCCAGGCTGGAATGCAGTGGTATGATCTCAGCTCACTGCAACCTCTGCCTCTTGGGTTCAAGCAATTCTCCTGCCTCAACCACCCAAATAGCTGAGATTACGGGCACCTGCCACCATGCCTGGCTCATTTTTGTATTTTAGTAGAGACTGGATTTCACCATGTTGGTCAGGCTGGTCTTGAACTCCTGACCTCAAATGATCCACCTACCTCAGCCTCCCAAAGTGCTGGGATTACAGGTGTGACCACCATACCTGGCCTGTATCCTATGTCTTAAATTCACTTATTAGTTCTAGTGGCTTTTTTGTAGATTCCTTGTAATTTTCTACCTAGACAGTAGTGTCATCTACAGATTAAGAGTGTTGTATTTCTTCCTTTCTAACCTGAATGCATTTTATTTTTTGCTTTATTGCACTGGCTAGAACTCCCACTAGAATGTTGGGTTAAAGTGGTAAGAGTACACGTCACTGTCTTATTCGAGGTCTTAGGTGAAAGCATGCAGTGTCTTCCTGTTGTGTTAGCCAGCCTCCAAGATGGTACTGATGATCCTCACCGGCTGGTGTTCATATCCTTGTTAGTCCCTGTGTGTCTGGATTGGTTTGTACAACCAACAGAATAAAGAAGAAGGGATCATGTGTGAGTGCGGAGACCAGATCATAAAAGGCACTGTTACTTCCCTCTCGGTCACTCTTTTTAGAATAGTTTGTTTCGAGGGAAGCCAGCTGCTATTTCAAGCAGCCCTCTGGAGAGTCTCTCGTGGCAAGGAACTATGGCCTCCTGACAATGGTCAGTGAGGAACTGAGCCTCTAGCCAACAGCCACATGAAAGATGCCGTATTAGAGATGACTCCTCCATCCCCAGTGAAATCATAACTGCAGCCCTGGCCAGCAACTTGGTTACAACCTATGGAAGACCCTAGGCCAGAACCACCCAGCCAAACAACTCCAGGTTCTTGACCCTGAGAAACTACAAAGAGGTTAAAAAAATGGTTTAAGCTGCTAAGTTTTGGGTAATTCTTTATAAAGCAATAGATAACTAATAAAGACTTTGGTATTTAGAAGTGGGAGGCTGTCATAATAAAAGCTTAAAATTTGGGAATGGTTTTGGAACTGAGCAATTGGTAGGAGCTGGAATGACATTGAAGAGACTGCTGGTGAGGACTTAAAAGTAAATAAGAAGCATGTTATTGGAAACTGGAGGAAGGAAGATTCTTATTATGTAGTTACTATGTGATTCTTATTATGTAGTTAGCCACACTGTCACCTGTGGTTATGGAGAAACTAGAAAATGTCACTAGTGAACTAGGTAACTGGGCTAAGGACTATTAGCCAAGTCGGTTAGGGTACTGCCTCATAGCTTGATGCTTATAGTAAAATGCTAGAGGAAAGATTGTTTGTTTGTTTATTTGTTTGTTTGTTTTAAAGGAGCTGGGCACATTGGCTCACACTGGTAATCGCAGCACTTTGGGAGATGAGGTGAGCAGATCACTAGGGCCCAGGAGTTTGAGACAAGTCTGGGCAACATGGCAAAACCTCATCTCTACAAAAAATAGAAAATTTAGCCAGGTGTGGTGGTGCACACCTGTAGTCCCAACTACTCAGGAGGCTTAGGTGGGAGGATCTCTTGAGCCCAAGAAATCAAGATTGCAGTGAGCCATATTCATGCCACTGTACTTCAGCCTGGGTGACAGAGCAAGACTCTGTCTCAAAAAAAAAAAAAAAAAAAAAAAAGAGAAGACAGGACTTGCTATTTATGAAGATTCTCACCTCTCTAGAGAGCAAACAATGCTAAAATTAAAAAATAGTTTCTGGGCAAATATTAAACCCAGGGCCCTCTCAGGAAATTGTGTTCTCAGGAAGAAGCTGAGGGAGGAGTATCGCTGTGAAGTCCTTTGTTAAAAGCTAAGGAAGATTCAAAAGGCAGTGTTTCACAGCACAGTTCAGTCACACTGCAATTCTAAAGGTTTTATGGTGTGACTCACTAGAAACGAATCGCTAAGTGGGACAAGATTCCAGAGCCAAATAGCTGGATGAGCAAGAGGACACGAGAGGGATGTGTGGAACAGGTAATCATTTCCAGGAACTGCCAGGAGAGTAGAGGTTGTGGCCATGAATGTGGACTCAGGGTCAAACCCCAGTTCTGCTGCTTAATTGGCTATGTGACCTTGGTTAAGACACTTTACTCCTTAGTTTCCTTAGCAGTAAAGTGGGCAACAAAGTACATACTTTCTAGAGTTGTCATGAAGGTTAAGTGGCTTAATATATATAAGCACTCAGAACAATGCCTGACATCTAGGCTCTGGTAAACAAGTAATGATTATCATCATTATTTAGGAAGGTGAAGTGAAAAAGTCTGTATTTCTTACAGTGAAGCTAGATGTGGGCCAGCTGTTAGAATTTGAGCAACAAAAGGAATTGCGGTCTCATGTGTTGTCACAGGCTATGGAGGCTTCCAGAAGCTATCAAAATAGAGCAATCAACCAAGGGACAAATGTGAGACCAGGTCCCAGAGGTTTCATTCGCATCTGGCAACTGAGTGACACAAAGAGCTGGGATGTGAAAAGGAGAAATTGCTGTGGTCTGAGAACACTTTGCATTGAATAGAGCAGCAAGGGGTTTTTTCTTTGTTCGTTTGTTTGTTTGTTTTGGAGATGGAGTCTCACTCTGTCACCCAGGCTGGAGTGCAGTGGTGCTATCTCAGCTCACTGCAACGTCCGCCTCCCAGGTTCAAGCGATTCCCCTGCCTCAGCCTCCCTAGTAGCTGGGATTATGGGCACAGGCCGCCATGCCCAGCTAACTTTTGTATTTTTAGTAGAGGCGGGGTTTCACCATGTTGGCCAGGCTGATCTTGAACTTCTGACCTCAGGTGATTCACCTGCCTCAGCCTCCTAAAGTGCTGGGATTACAGGTGTGAGCCACCGTGCCTGGACTGGAAGGGGTTTTTATATAGGCATGTCCGATAGGATCATTTCTATCAGAGAAAAGGAGCTTAGACAGGAAGTAACACAGCTAGTGGCGGTATAGCTGTGCCTGACACTGAGGAGTCCATGGTCTCCTGGTGCCTGCAGCACTGAAGTAGACCACAGCACCCCCTTCCCTCTGTGATAACCATCCTGGGCAAGGCCTGGTCAAAAATGGCTGGTACTCACTGTCAGAGAAGAGCTGAGATAATAACAAATACTAATGTAATTTTCTATACCTTTAGCTTGCATTTGTTAAACACTTACTATGTGCTATCACAATTGTATTAGAATAAACCATTTGGGGCCTATACAAATGACAATTTCATATAGGTCAACCTATTTATTTATTTACTATTTTTTTTATTTTTTTTATTATTTTATATTTTTTATTCTTATTTACTTTTATTTACTTATTTACTTCATTTAATCGTGATAAAACTCTATGTGGTATATACTATCATTATCTCCATTTTACAAATGGAGAAACTGAGGCACAGAGAGATTAATTGACTCACCCAGGGCCACACAGCTGGTAAGTGGTGGAGCCAGGTTACCAATCTAGGTCTGACTGTAGAGCGTATACTTGCAAACCCCTTCTTTATACACTGAGGTGGTTGTGCCCAAACCCTCCCGGAGCCTTATCAGAAAGAAAGTGTGCTGGATCAGCCCTGTGATCTCTTGCTGGCCGGGCTGCAAGACAATGGAACGACTCGTGCGCATTATGCGTTGCGGTGGAGACAATGTGCTTCCCCAAACACCAGCCACCAGAATAACAAACACTGCTGACTTCCACAGCACCAAAGTCTAAATATTGAAGTGGCGCATCCGTGCCTCGCCACGTGTGGTAATATTCCAGTGGAAAAAAGCCCGCAGCTGCTATTGTCTGGATTCCCCAGAGAAAAGATCTGAGGCTGTTTCTCTGGTCTTGTGAGACTTCTGCGGCCTCTCCCAAGGCCCCAACTTGAAAGAGGGATTGTTTGATGTCAGATGAACTTGGGGACCCCAAACATCCCCCTGTGGTCTGCACTGGTGTATAGCAAAACAAGCAAATAATGACAACGTGGAGAGTTTTTCCTAAAGCAGAATGTATTCCATTGAAAGAGTCCTATTCATGATGCACAGCTTCCTTCTCCCAGTGGCCCCTGCGCTCTGTGTCAGCTCCGTTGCCCTCTCTGTACTTAGCGGCTTCCTCTTCGGACACAGACTCTGCATTGCACAAGGCCCTAGTGCTGGCTTCTCCAGCCCTAACTCTGCTTCATGACTTCTCAGTCTCAATTTCCATTGCTCACCACCTCATTCTCTCCATATTTTTTTGCTCATATTCTCTTCAGAGAACCTGACTGGCCTAACATGCCTCTTTTTAAAATTTTTTCAGTGGGGCGCGGTGGCTCACGCCTGTAATCCCAGTACTTTGGGAGGCCAAGGCAGGTGGATTGCCTGAGCTTAGGAGTCCGCGATCATGCCTGAGCAACACAGTGAAACCCCATCTCTACTAAAAAAAAAAATACAAAAAATTAGCCAGGCGTGGCAGCGTGTGCCTGTAGTCCCAGCTAATTGGGAGGCTGAGGCAAGAGAATTGCTCAAACCTGGGAGGTTGCAGTGAACCAAGATCATGCCACTGCACTCCAGCCTGGGCGACAGAACGAGACAGAGAAAAGAAAAAAAAAATTTCATCTTTTGTAGAGTTAGGATCTTGCTATGTTGCCCAGGCTGGTCTCAAACTCCTAGCCTCAAGCAGTCCTCCCAGCTAGGCCTCCCAAAGTGCTGGGGTTATAGGTATGAGCCACCAAATACCAGACCATGTTATACGTTGTCGGCCAGCCAATCAACTACCTGCCTTGGGGCCAGGTGGTTACCATGGGTCCAAAAAGCTGGCAGGATCATATGGCCCTGAACAGGGTTCCCTTTTGCAGCAGGTGGTGACAGCAGGTCAGTTCCCCTCAGAAGGAATGTAAAAGGCAAGTGGTATGATTGACATGGCTGGTACAAAAGTCCAGTTCTAAGGTTTTGTGCTAACACTGTATTGGTATTTCGCAGCCCAGGAAGGTCAGAGTCATAGCTTAGGAAGATCCCCCCGAGACACACAAGGGATACCAGAGCACTGGGCTCTGTGGAGAGAGGCCACCAAGGGTCACACGCTAAATGGACAGGATTCAGCCCAAGGAGGTGTTTGCTGGGTCAGGGAAGAAGACACAGATTTAGACATATCTAGGAAGAAATCAGGAAGCCTTGGTGGGTAACTGGATTTCAGGAATGAACATAAAGGTCGATGGTGGCATTGTTCACCGAGAAATAGCACAGGAGAAGAGCAGATTCGGGAGATGAAGGAGACGTGGCGTTCCCTTCTGACATGAGGTATGAGACATTCTGCTGCATTTCCCATCAGAAAGTAGGCTGTTCAGGTGCAAACTTGAGGAGAGATGTCGGGGTTGGAAGAACAGATGTGATAGATGTGGGTGGGCGACACCGTGGAGTAGGTGATGTCACCCTGGGAGAAGGGGAGCATATGACTGACAGCGAGTGAATGAATGACCTGATCAAGACTTGGGACTTGCTCATGTTTCATTCCTCCCCAGGGGACTAGCACTCACTGAGACCCTGCTCTCAGATGAGGCAGAGCGGTGAATGGAAAGAATAAGGATACGGGCTCTGAGCACAGTGCCCAGTTCAACTGTGGGCTTTGAAACGTACTAGCTGTGTGCCTTTGGGCTTTGCCCTTAACCTCTTGCGGCCTTAGTTTCCTCATTTCAAAACGGTTGTAATGACGTGTACCTCGTCAGACTGTAGTGAGGATTTAAAAATGTAGCAACAGTAGAGTTCCAAGCAGAGGATTTGGTGTGTGTAGGAGGCATTTAACAGAACTTACAGGACTGGGCCCAGTGGCTCACACCTGAAATCCCAGCACTTTGGGAGGCTGAGGTGGGCAGATCACCTGAGGTCGGGAGTTCAAGACCAGCCTGACCAACATGGAGAAACCCCATCTCTACTAAAAATACAAAATTAGCTCGGTGTGGTGGCACATGACTGTAATCCCAGCTACTCGGGAGGCTGAGGCAGGAGAATCACTTGAACCTGGGAGGCGGAGGTTGTGGTGAGCCGAGATTGTGCCATTACACTCCATCCTGGGCAACAAGAGCGAAACTCCATCTCAAAATAAAAACAAAAACAAAAAAACAAAAAACAGAACTTACAGACTCCTGCCTCCTGCTGAACGCAGTTGTGAAATACTCATAGCATTCTGGGTAAGAGCAGAACAGAGATTCTGGGGATGCCACACCCCTAGCCAATGGCCTCTCCAAAGGACCAACTGACTGTGTCAATAACCTCCTCTGGAGATAATGTCAGGAGTCTAAATTTGAGGCCTGGGCCAAATAGTCCTTCTGCTCCCCACCCACAGCCCTGGCATGTGCCCTCTATGCCAGGCCATGCCCATTAATGTGGTCTCCCCAGTGGGGGCCTCCGTCTTGCAGGACTCCCTCGAGCCCTCCAAATCTGCATAGCCCTGGCTACCTCCTCTTCTGCCTGCTGCTACCCAGGTACTGGCCACTCTCCAAAAGTAATATCCAGTTTCCAAGTCTTCCAAACTTCCCACGAGCCAAAAGCTTCCATTCTGACGTGTATACCAGTATCATGCAGATAGAAGACACATGGGAAAAGGTATTCCCTTCAGTTAACACCAGACATTCAACATTTGGACATTAGTTTACTTCATGTTATAAGATTTCTTCAAAGAAGTTCATAGAACTGTATTGGGAAAAATAAATGAAGATGAAAATAAGAAGAGGGTATGCCCGGCTGAGCACAGTGGGATTACGCCTATAATCCCAGCACTTTGGGAGGCCAAAGTGGGCGGATCACCTGAGGTCAGGAGTTCGAGGCCAGCCTGATCAACATGGAGAAACCCCATCTCTACTAAAAATACAAAATTAGCTGGGTATGGTGGCACATGCCTGTAATCCCAGCTACTCGGGAGGCTGAGGCCAAGAGAATCTCTTGAACCCAGGAGGCGGAGATGGCAGTGAGTGAGATTGCGCCATTGCACTCCAGCCTGGGCAACAAGAGTGAAATTCCATCTCAAAAAAAAAGAAAAAAAAAAAAGAGTATGCCTATTCCAGCCTAGAAGACTAGAAATAGCAAAGGCAACAATTTACTTTGAGTTTCTGTATAGATTTATTTATTTATTTATTTGAGGCAGAGGTACAAACTACAAGGTAAACAAAAGTTAGTTCAATTAAAAAATAGGAACCTTTTGTTGAATAAAATACAGGGCAATCACAAGAGGAAAATAACATCCTGGAAGAAATAACAAGCCAGAGATACATCTAAAATTTATTAATTTTTGCATTTTGTTTTGTTTGTTTGTTTTTTGAGATGGAGTCTCGTTCTGTCACCAGGCTGGAGTGCAGCGGCATGATCTCAGCTCACTGCAACCTGCACCTCCCGGGTTCAAGCAATTCTCCTGCCTCAGCCTCCCAAGTAGCTGGGACTACTGGCAGGCGTCACCATGCCCAGCTAATTTTTGTATTTTTAGTAGAGACGGGGTTTCACCATGTTGGCCAGGGTGCTCTCAATCTCTCGACCTCGTGATCCACCCGCCTCGGCCTCCCAAAGTGCTAGGATTACAGGCATGAGCCACCGCGCCGGGCCGATTTTTGCTTTTTTACAAAAAGCTAAAATCAGTGCCCAGATTTCACTCCATAAGCAACAAAGGAGGTGAACAGACAGTTTACTCAGGAAGCACAGATGGTAAATCAAAACATGAAAAAGTACATAGCTCCACCAGAAACGAGAGGAATGCAAACACAGGAGCTCTGGGTATCAGTGCATGCTTACCAAACTAGTGAAAAGAAAACGAAATCGTCAAACCCTAAATGGGTTTGAAACTGTGGGATGCTGTGGGAAACAGGCAAGATGGTATAGAGAGACTCAGGGCTGACCTGCAGCCAATTGCTGAGTTAAACACTGGCTCCATCATGTGTGACCCCGGGCAAGTGACTAATCTCTCTGTGCCTTGGCTTCCTCACCTGTCAAATGAGGTGTGAATGAGTTGATGTACATAAAGTGCTTGGAACCGTGCTTAGCATGTAGTCAGTACTCTGTAAGTGCTAGCTATTATTAATATTTGTGTGGGGTGGTGGCTTTCTCTCAAATGTAGTAACAGGGCATGGACTTTGGAGCCAGAAGGATCATTCTTTCAACAAATATTTACTGAATGCCAGATCCAGGTGCAAATCCCAGTTCCATTAATTATTAGTAATGTCACCTTGTGAAAACTGCTTAGCAATCCCCAATCTCAGTTTTCTCCATCAGTAAAATGGAATCATCAAATCTACTGCTCAGTGCTGTTTGGAGTGTGATAAGACACTACATATAAAGTCCTAGGATAGGCCTGCCTTGTAGACATCCTTAATACATATTAGATTCTTCACTCTTCCCCCTAGAATGTCAGCTCAGCCCAGGTGCCCAGCCCAGATCTGTGATCACGCAATTTGCCCTCCACTGCCTGCCAGCTCAATCCGATTATGAAGGCTCATTATGCCATCTACCTCCAACATATGTAAATTGAAAGAATAACATCACCAATTTCATAAAATAAATGTTGGTGTTTGTTATTGTTGTTGTTTGTTCGAGACAGAGTCTCACTCTGTCACCCAGGCTAGAGTGCAGTGGTACAATCTCAGCTCACTGCAACCCTGTCTCCTAGGCTCAAGCGATTCTCCTGTCTCAGCCTCCCCAGTATCTGGGATTACAGGTGCCTGCCACCACACTTGGCTAATTTTTTGTATTTTTAATAGAGATAGGGTTTCACCATCTTGGCTAGGCTGGTCTTGAACTCCTGACCTCAAGTGATCCGCTTGCCTTGGCCTCTCAAAGTGCTGGGATTATAGGTGTAAGCCACTGTGCCTGGCCCAGATATTGGGCTTTGATGTGCCATGCAGCTCACACACGTGCTGAAATATGGTTGCTTATTTCTGTATTATCCCTCTCCCTCTTGCTTACTTCTTTTGGTCTGGCTGTTTGCTGCTGACCTTTTGCAGGTGGCTAAGTCAGCCCAGTGGGTCATCCCTGCCGCTACCAAATCATCCCCGTGATGCGCAGGCCACACCAACTTCAGATTTCTCCCTCCCCAGGGAAATTTACATTTTAGGTGGTGGGGACACCACCTAAACAGAGTTCCTGGGGGCCAAAAGCCTGGCCCAGAATGGGCACCCAGTAAATATCTGTGGAATGAAGAAGTGAATGGATGTATGAATGTTTCTGAACAGTGGAATTTGAGCTGCCATGGGAGGCAGAGGAAAAGGATATCAATTTTTACTATCTTTTAAAATCCTCACTTCTCTGCCAGGTGCGGTGGCTCACACCTGTAATCCCAGCACTTTGGGAGGCCGAGGTGGGCAGATCACCTAGAGTCAGGAGTTCGAGACCAGCCTGGCCAACATGGAGAAACCCCGTCTCTACTAAAAATACAAAAAATTAACCGGGCATGGTGGCACACGCCTGTAATTCCAGCTACTTGGGAGGCTGAGGCAGGAGAATCGCTTGAACCCAGAAGGTGGAGGTTGCAGTGAGCAGAGCCATTGCAACCTCCATTGTGGTCCAAGCCATTGCACTCCAGCTTGGACAAGAATGAAACTCCGTCTCAAAAAATACAAATAATAAAAAATAAAATCCCCACTTCTCATTAATGGAGAGACAAGTAACCAGAACTCTTCAGATCACACTAGGTAAAGGCGAGGCTGATATTTAACAGGTCGAGTGGCACAGATATTAACCAATCAGAACAGACCTGGAGAGCTGTGCTGGACTTAGCACCACCTCTTTGCTTGTGGATCATGGAAGCCCAGGGGTTCTGAAGGCAGGGGCTACAGAGGAGGGGATGCTAGGGGCTCAAGGCAGCTGCTAGCCATCAACCAGTATAAAAATATTTCAGTACTCAAATCCCATAAGCACAGCAGTGTCACACACATGATGATTAAATGTCACATTGGGTTAGGTAGCTGCATGAGAATCCCTAGGCTCCAATTTCTCATCTACAAAACAATAAAACTTACAAATCTTCAGGTTCACTCTAGTTCTGACTACCTGTTTTTTTAATATAATAATAAGAAGAACAATTTCTGAAAGCCGGCTGGGTATAGCAGAAAAAGCACATGCTCTGAAGCTGGTAGACCCAGTTCAAATTCCAGCTTACTTACTGTGGGGTGTGGAATCAATTAACTTCTTAGAACCTCCACTTTTCATTAATTCAACAAACATTTATAGAGCCCTTTTTACGTGCCAGGTCCAAAGGACACTTTTGTGAACGAGACCCAGTCCCTTGCCATCACGAAACTCTCTATTCTACTTAAGCCTCTTTGGTTGTAAGTGGCAGAAACTGGCTCAAGCTAGCTTAGACAAAACCAGAATGCATCATAAGAATGTAGCAAGCCTGCGGGTGCCCAGGAGGGAATGCGACCAGACCTTGCCTAGAACCTGGACAGGAAGGCCACCAGGCTCTCTACCACCCTCAGCTACCTGCTGCATTATTCTCTTCTCCCCCTCAGCCCCCCTCGGTTCTGATGAGCCTCAGTTAATATGACGTCTCAATTCTAAATTCTCCACAAAGAATCCCAGCACTTGGATGGGTGCGGTGGCTCATGTCTGTAATCCCAGCACTTTGGGAGGCTGAGGTGGGTGGATCACCTGAGGTCAGGAGTTCGAGATCAGCCTGACCAACATGGCAAAACCCCATCTCTACTAAAAATACAAAAATTAGCTGGGTGTGGTGGTGCAGGCCTGTAATCCCAGCTACGCGGGAGGCTGAGGCAGGAGAATCTCTTGAACCCAGGAGGCAGAGGTTGTAGTAAGCCTAGATCCCACCATTGCACTCCAGCCTGGGCAACAGAGCAAGACTCCATCTCAAAAAAAAAAAAGAATCCCAGCACTGGGAAACAAAGGTGGGTGGGTCACTTGAGGTCAAGAGTTGGAGACTGGCCTGGCCAAAAAGGCAAAACCTTGTCTCTACTAAAAATACAAAAATTGACCAGGTACAGTGGCTCATGCCTGTAATCCCAGCACTTTGGAAGGCTGAGTCAGATGGATCACAAGGTCAGGAGTTCTAGACTAGCCTGACCAACATGGTGAAACTCTGTCTCTGCTAAAAATAGAAAAAAAATTAGCCCGGCATGGTGGCATGCACCTGTAATCCCAGCTACTCAGGAGGCTGAGTCAGAAGAATCACTTGAACCCTGGAGGCAGAGTTTGCAATGAGCTAAGATCGCTCCACTGCACTATAGCCTGGGCAACAGAGCGAGACTTCATCTCAAAAAAGAAAAAAATACAAAAATTAGCAGGGCATGGTGGTATGCCTCTGTAGTCCCAGCTATTTGGGAGGCTGAGGCAGGAGAATCAGTTGAACCCAGGAGGTGGAGGCTGCAGTGAGCCAAGATCGCCCCATTGCACTCCAGCCTGGGTGACAGAGTGAGACTCCATCTCAATAAGTAAATAAATAAGTTCTCCAAAAAGAGAACCAGATTGGCCCAGCTTGAGCCACATGCCCACTCCTAATCCAATCACCTATGACCATCAGGCAGGACCACTAGGTACAAACATGGCCTCAGGGACTCAACCATGTGGATGGGGGAGGGCTCCAAATCCCAAAAAAAGGGAGGCTTGTAGATCCTGGTGTCCACTTCACAGCCTCATAGGGAAGATGTAAAGACAAAATTCCATATAAAGTGACTGGCACAGAGCCTGGCAGACATAGCTGGAGCACTGTGCCTTGCTGATAGTTGGTGCTGGACTAAAACGTGTGCTGAATGGGGGAACAATATCATGAACAATGATACCTCTCATGTATTCACCAACTTTATGTCCGTTTCCTCAGTTACTTCCTTGGTTGCCTGGATCAGGAGCCCCACCTTGCTGAGTGGACTGAAACAAGTTAGTTGGGCACATGTGGCTCCCAGGCTGGGTGGCATCCACATGGTGGGTGCCTGATGTGCTGAATGGATGAATGAGTGAATGTGTGCCCACTCAACCCTCAGTACTCTGCTGTAGGGGCAGCTAGAAAAACGGGGTCTTTGGAATTTGTCTCTTTTTCACCCAGATCTTTTGTTAGAAGATCTTTCCCCCCCGCTTTTCTGTTTAGTAACTGAAGAACCAAGAACTCAGGAAGAGATCAGGGACTGGGTTCGAATCCTCCCACCCCACCCCCAAATTTGATGACTGTCATTGAGATACTGACCTCCCTTCTCTGGACTTGGTTTCTCCACTGGCAAATGGATATGGGCGCACTGATGATGCCTGCTTGGTCCCCCGTGTTTGGGAGGATTGGCCACAGTCAGAGGTGGGAAAGGACTTCCACAAGGCCTGGCCTCAGCCCTTCCCCACTGCCATCCGCAGGGGAATCTTGGGTCTCACTGAGCAGGCCCCAGCAGCCTGGCGGGAAGAGATCTCCAGGCCTTCCGCCCAGCTGCTCTGTGCCCTTGGGAGCCCCTCCACCGCCAGCCCACGACCGACCGATGACTTTACCGGCTGTGTGGTTGAAACCCGAGCTCTCTTGCTAGGGCTTGGGCAGGAAGTTTTTTCCTGTGGTGGAAGCTTTTGTTCTCCAAGTCGAATTTCCCCAGGCTGACGTCAGGTCCAACTTAGGCCCAAGCCGGTCGAACCTGCAGGGGGGCTGAGGGAGGGCTGCCTTGCAGGACAGAAGACTCTGGGTTTCAGGCATCGAGTGGCTGTCTCCACCTTCCTCTTCTTCCTGCATTAGCCCACTGTGGCCTGGGGTCAGCTCCCTGTCCATCAGCTCCTAAGGAAAGCTGGGGAAGCTCATTCATCCCGAGAGGGGTTAGAAAGTGGGTGGAACATGGTTTCTAATTTTGGTCCAGTCAATTACTGTTAGCTGAGTGACTTGGGCTGGGCACTTAACCTCACTGGGACTCAGTTTCCTCATCTGTAAAGTGAGAATAATAGTCCCTCATTCCTCCTAGTAGTGGATATCAAATGTAAACCATTAAAAAGTGCCTTGAACATAGTAAATGCTCAGTGAATATGACCGTTAATTTTTGTCCTTTTTTTTTTTTTTTGAGATGGAGTCTTGCTCTGTTAGGCTGGAGGGCAGTGGCGTGATCTCTACTCACTGCAACCTCCACCTCTGGGGTTCAAGCAATTCTGCCTCAGCCTCCTGAGTAGCTGGGACTACAGGCACACACCACCATGCCCAGCTAATTTTTTTTGTATTTTAGTAGAGACAGGGTTTCACGTGTTGCTCAGGCTGGTCTTGAACTCCTGAGCTCAGGCAATCCGCCCGCCTCGGCCTCCCAAAGTGCTGGGATTACAGGTGTGAGCCACCGTGCCCGGCCAATTTTTGCTTTTATCATCGCTCTGGTGAAGAGGAAATGAGATGCTGTATGTGAGGTACCTACAGAGGGTCCAGCTCAAAAACAGGCAGAAATAATCCCTTCACTAAGGGAAGATCATACTTTTCTGTATAGGAGTCGGGCTGTGCTTTCCCTCCCAGGAACACAAGGCTTCACAAAGATGACTCTGTTTGTTTCTTAAGACTGCCATAACAAAGTACCACAAACTGAATGGTTCAAACAACGGAAATGCATCCTTTCATGGTTCTGGAATCTGAAAGTGTGAAATTAAGATTATCCAGCAGGGTTGGCTCCTTTCAAGGGCTGTGAGAGAAGGATCTGTCCAGGTCTCTCTTGCTGGCTTGTAGATGGCTGTCTTTTCCCCCATCTTCCTGCCTTCTCTGGGTATCTCTGTGTCCAAATCTCCTCTTCTTTTTTTTTTTTTTCAGGGGGGCTAGTGGGGGAGGGCAGGGTCTCACTGTGTCACCCAGGCTGGGGTGCAGAGGTACGATAATGGCTCACTGCAACCTCAAACTCCAGGGCTCAGGTGATCCTCCTGTCTCAGCCTCCTGAGTAGCTGGGATCACAAGCACATGCCACCACACTTGGCTAATTTTCTTTTTTATTATTTGTAGAGACAGGTCTCACTGTGTTGCCCAGGCTGGTCTCAAATTCCTGGGCTCAAGCAATCCTCCCACCTCCTAAAGCGCTAGGATTACAGATGTAAGCCAGTGTGCCCGGTCCAAATCTCCACTTCTTATAAGGACACCACTGGTGCACCTTCTTTGAGTGTCAGTTTCACCTGAAGGTAAGCAATTTCAAATATAATTTTAAAACTCCAAAGTGCCCAAGCATGCACTTTTATGCTAAAACATGAGGTGTTAAGAGAAATTAGAGATATACTAGGCTTTTAGTGACCGCCCCATACTTCATTCCATAACGCTGATCCCTGGGGTCTGAGCTCCTTCCTGTGTGCCAGTAGGGTTCTTCACTGGAAAAATTTGAAATGCTTTAGACTAGGTATTGGCAAAGACATTCCAGTTCAGAAGCCAGACAGCTTGAATCTGAACTCACTTTTGACACTGAGAATCTCCGGGGGTCTTTTCATTCATCGCCTTCCCTTTGTTCAGCCACATTTTCTTTCTTTTCTTTTTTTTTTTTTTTGAACGGAGTTTTACTCTTATTGCCCAGACTGGAGTGCAATGGTGTGATCTCGGCTCATGCAACCTCCATCTTCCAGGTTCAAGTGATTCTCCTGCCTCACTCAGGCCACTGAGTAGTTGGGATTAAAGGCCTGTGCCACCACACCCGGCTAATTTTGTATTTTTAGTAGAGATGGGGTTTCTCCATGTTGGCCAGGCTGGTCTCAAACTCCCAACCTCAGGTGATCCGCCCGCCTCAGCCTCCCAAAGTTCTGGGATTACAGGTGTGAGCTACCACGCCCGGCCTTGTTCAGCCAGACGCCTGGCCTTGTTCGGCCACATTTTCACTATCCATACAACAGCCAGGCCAGGTGGGAGGCCTGCACCAATCAGAAAAGATGCAGCTGGACTTTTGGAGGCCAGGGCAGGTGGATCACCTGAGGTCAGGAGTTTGACACCAGCCTGGCCAACATGGTGAAACCCTGTCTCTACTAAAAATGCAAAAATTAGCCAGGCATGGTGGTGCGTGCCTGTAATCCCAGCTACTTGGGAGACTGAGGCCCAGATAGGCGGTCACATGCCCAGAGAGGCGGTCACAAAACAAACGCGTCAGTCTAGGTCCATCAACTCCCTATCCATTGCTCCTTCTTTGCAACTCCATTGCCAAGGAATTGAGGATGGCATAGTTTTACTGGGGGATCTCAGATGCAGGAGAATTGCTTGAACCTGGGAGGCTGAAGCTGCAGTGAGCTGAGACTGTGCCATTGCACTCCAGCCTGGGCAACAAGAGCAAAACTCTATCTCAAAAAAAAAAAAAGAAAAGACACAGCTGGGAGAAGAGATGCACAGATGGTGGGCGTGGAAGCAGAGGAAGTGGAATCAACCACTGGAGGAAGCAGGCTCTGGCAGTTCTGTGGGGAAACATCTCGGGGCTTCCCCCATCTTCCAGTTCCTCTGATGGTCCAAATGATAGGAATTTGAAAGTGAGAGCTGCCTGGGCTTGGTGGTTCACACCTCTAATCCCAGCACTTTGTGAGGCCAAGGCGGGAGAATGGCTTGAGCCTAGGAGTTCAAAACCAGCCTTGGAAATATAGCAAGCCATCTCTACAGAAAATAAAAATAAATTTAAAAATTAGTGGCCGGGCGCGGTGGCTCAAGCCTGTAATCCCAGCACTTTGGGAGGCCGAGGCGGGTGGATCACGAGGTCAAGAGATCAAGACCATCCTGGTCAACACGGTGAAACCCCGTCTCTACTAATACAAAAAAAAAAAATTAGCTGGGCATGGTGGCGCGTGCCTGTAATCCCAGCTACTCAGGAGGCTGAGGCAGGAGAATTGCCTGAACCCAGGAGGCGGAGGTTGCAGTGAGCCGAGATCGCGCCATTGCACTCCAGCCTGGGTAACAAGAGTGAAACTCCGTCTCAAAAAAAAAAAAAAAAAAAAAAAATTAGCCACGCATGATGGTGCATGCTTGTAATGCCGACACTGGGAGGCTGAGGCAGGAGGATCACTTGAGCCCAGGAATTCGAGGCTGCAGTGAGCTGAGATCACACCACTGCATTTCAGTCTGGGTGACAGAGTGAGGCCCAGTCTCAAAAAAAAAAAGAAAAGAAAAAAAAGTGAGAGTCCGCCTTTCCCTCGAGCTCCAGCCCTCTCTTCTCTCCTTCACAGCCAAGCCTCTGGAAGGTGACGTGTATCCTTCTCCACTTGCTGTATTCTGGCATCTGCCCCCCCGTACCCAGCTAAACTTTATCTCTATAAGGTCCTGAGCACCCACCTCCTTACTGGTAATAAGTCCTCTTCAGTCCTTATCTCCCTGGCCCTCTGGCCGACTCTGGCTTAAGAGTCACTGCCTGCCCTTGGCTTTCCTCCTTATTCTCCAGCTCCTCCTTCTCAGCCATACAGAAGCTTCTCCTTTCCCTGGCAGCTCCTCCTTGGGCACATCCTCACCTGCTCTCCCAGATCAACCTGTCTCTTTGCAATGATGGTCCCCCATGTCCATCCCAGGCCTAGAGCGCTGCTGGAGTTCCAGCCTGGCCACCTGGCTTTCCCCTGGATATCCCACAGCCCTTTCACACTCAGCAAGGATTAAGGGGAGTCATGGCCTTTCCCTGGACCCCAACCTTCTTCCCTCTGTGTTCCCAGGCACTGAAACCAACTGGGGAGCTACCCATGGTGCCTCCCTCCCCTTCACCCTCCTCTCATTTTATCTATAGATTAATTGATTAGCTTCAGTCTCGTTCTGTGAATTGCACCTCTTAGTATTCTTCATTTCCATGTTTCAGCTGTTCTTGACCATGTTTGGGCACCCTCCAGCTGTTCTGAGTCCCACAGCCGCCACTTCGCAATGCTCGTTCTCTTTCCTGCAGTGCCCGCCTCGGTCAGGCCTAGGTGCATCCCTAGATGCTGATTTCAAGACAGCTGAGTTCCCTTTGGCCAGGCATGGTGGCTCACACCTGTAATCCTAGCACTTTGGGAGGCCGAGGAGGGCGGATTGCCTGAGTTCAGGAGTTCAAGACCAGCCTGGGCAACATAGCGAAACCCTGTCTCTACTAAAAATACAAAAAGTCAGCCAGGTGTGGTGGCAGGTGCCTGTAATCCCAATTACATGGGAGGCTGAGGCAGGAGAATAGCTTGAACCCGGGAGGTGGAGGTTGCAGTGAGCTGAGGTTGTGCCGCTGCACTCCAGCCTAGGCTACAGAGTAATACTCTGTCTCAAAAAAACAAAAAGGCAGCTGACACACGGTCCCTGAGCTCATGAGAGGTACACGACAGCACACACAGCAAGTCAGGAGCAAGGCAAGCCCCCAACAGGTCTCATGAATAAAAACCAGGAGCTGACCCAGCACTCAGGACGAGACACAGCAAAGAAATCTAGCCCCTCATCCAAGCTCTCCCACTGCAATAGACTTAGGTCACCTGCCCATGAATGTCCTGTGTGGTCAGCCAGCCAGAAAACCCAACTCCACTTCTCCTCCGTAACACATAAGCAAGAATTGGGTTTAAGGAACTGGCTTGCAAGCTGGGCTGGGAGGAATTTGTTTGCCCAGGTCAGATTGATTCTAGATGACTGATACACAGGATTTTTAAACCTGAAGGCCAAGGACCTTTATGAAGACCTCCTTGGGAACGCTGGTATGAGCAGCACTCTGGAGTCTCCCTTCCAGATGCCTTACAAATATCCTGTCCAGGGCCTTAGCAGCGAACAACTGTGGTAGTTCTCAACAGGGGCACTTTGGAAGACACTTTTGATTGTCACATCTTGGGTCAGGGACAGGTGTCGCTGGCATCTAGTGGGCAGAAGGCAGGGCTTCTGCTAAACATCCTACAGTGCACAGGACGGTCCCCAACAAACGATGACCTGTCCCCACAGGTTAACAGTGCCAAGGTCAAGAAACCCCATATGAAGTTAGATGGCTTGGCTTCCTACCCCAGATCCACCTAGAGCAACTCAGCTACCTTCCACTGGCTTCGGTTTTCTCCACGTTTAAAGGGTTGGGTATTTATATCTAACCATAGGGTTGTTGTAAAGAAAAAAAAAATGAGGTAACTTATGAAAGGTACCTGGAACCATTCTTATTACACAGTAAAGCACTCAAGAAAGTATTCTTTTTGCTGTTAACTGCAGCACACTGCCAATCCATTCAGATATAGATGAGCACATCCCTCTTGTCATCATATTCGGTGGAATCAGGAAGTCCCCTTGTCACTGTGGAGGCTTCACTTCACTCTAGATGGAGCTGGGCCTCAATCTAGACCCACAGGGGCAAAGCGCTCAAGCCTCCACCTGGATGGATTTAGCAGCTCCCCTCCTGGCTCCCCGGGCTTGCTTCCTTGTCAGCCTCTGCAAATGCTCACCCAGAATCTACCCCAGACTCCATTGCTGGGCTCTTCCCCTCTGGCAGCTGAGTCCCAAGCTGCTCCAACTCAGCTGTTCTTGGCCACGTTTGGGCTCCCTGACCATCCTCTGGCTGGTGTTGGCCTCAGCTCACCCTATTATTGCTGCTGGCCGCCCAAGTAGCCTCAGCTGGCTTCCCATCCAGCGAGGGCCCTAACACACACTAGAGAGTGGTACATTTGTCTTTTTCTTTCTTTTTCTTTTTTATTTTTGAGACAGAGTCTGGCTCTGTCACCTAGGCTGGAGTGCAGTGGCATAATCTCAGCTCACTGCAACCTCCTCCTCCCAGGTTCAAGCAATTATTCTGCCTCAGCCTCCCGAGTAGCTGGGACTACAGGCACGCGCCACCATACCCAGCTAATTTTTTGTATTTTTAGTAGAGACGAGGTTTCACCATGTTGGCCAGGCTGGTCTCGAACTCCTGACCTCATGATCTGCCCACCTCAGCCTCCCAAAGTGCTGGGATTACAGGCATGAGCCACCACACCTGGCCACATTTCTATTTTTCTAGCTTTCAGCTATACCTGACCTGTACTTGGAATTTTTCAAAACAACAACAAAATAGCAGGAGTGGAAAGTTTGTGAGAAGAAAAAGAGAGGTAAAAAGCACTTTTTAAACTTTTTGAGGCCAGGTGCGGTGGCTCACGCCTGTAATACCAGTACTTTGGAAGGCTGAGGCAGGCGAATCACAAGGTCAGGAGTTCGAGACCAGCCTGGCCAATATGGGGAAACGCCGTCTCGTCTAAAAATACAAAAAAAAACAAAAATTAGCCGGGTATGGTGGTGGGTGCCTGTAGTCTCAGCTACTCCACAGGCTGAGGCAGAACAATCGCCTGAGCCCAGGAGGCTGAGGTTGGAGTGAGCCAAGATCACACCACTTCACTCCAGCCTAGGCGACAGACTCCGTCTCAAAAAAAAAAAAAAAAAAAATTGAATTCAAATATACCTATCTTACTTTTTACATGTACTGTATATAAAAAAGTGTTGTAGCTAAGTGTATTGGTTTCCAAAACACACTCATTCTCCATTCCTGCCCCCTGACAAACATGCTTTAATTATTTAGGTAGTAGAGTTGGGAGGGGAGGCAGAGGGAGTGAGAAGAATATTCAAAAATCCTAAATTTGCATAAAAGGAGAACCAACGCTTTCATGGGTCAAGTAATGAAAAAGAATAGATAGCCTTTTAAGAAAAAGTCAGTCTCCCAAAGGCACAGATTGAAATGCACTATCACTTAGGGAGCAATCAGCTTGACCAGGCATCCCCAGCGACTCCCTCCTAGGACTCTTGCAGTCAGAGGGGTCAGCCTGCATTCTCCTGCTGGCAGTGCAGCAGGCTCTGAAGTGCCCGGCAGTGAAGTTTAAGGAGCAAACTGAGGCGTATTCCTGCTCTGAACCTGTTCTTCCATTCTACAGACAGGAAGATGAGTGACAGGGCTTGCCAACTCAGCCAGTCATAAAAGATTGATCTGTTTCTTCCAAACTGATGGATCCTCTCTTTAGGAAATTGGGCACTTGAAGAAGCTTCTCCCATGCTAGCTGATTCTTTTGTGCCCATTTTCTCACTAGCAAGTCATTGGCATGGTGTTCAAGGAACAGTCATCTACTGCATGATGAACTGATGCTCTGTCTGATCAAACTGGGCTTAAGAACAGCTGTGAAGGGCCGGGCATGATGCCTCATGCCTGTAATTCCAGCACTTTGGGAGGCTGAGGTGGGTGGATCACCTGAAGTCAGGAGTTCAAGACCAGCCTGGCCAACGTGATGAAACCCTGTCTGTACTAAAAATAAAAAAATTAACCAAATGTGGTGGCGGGCACCTGTAATCCCAGCTCCTTGGGAGGCTGAGGCAGGAGAATCACTTGAACCTCGGAGGTGAAGGCTGCAGTGAGCCAAGATTGTACCACTGCACTCCAGCCTGGGAGACAGAGCAAAACTCTGTCATAAATTAAGTAAGTAAGTAAAAAGAATAGCTGTGAGATGGAACAGACTGCAAGTTTCCCTGGGAGCTCGTGGCACACAGAAGACCCCAGGACCTTGGCCTTCATGGGGTTAGGCTGCTGGAACTGGGGCTGGCTACTTCCACTCTAGAATAATAGTACTGAAGAGCTCTTTGTTCATTTACAACTTCATTCATTCAGAGAATATTTATTGAGCTTCTACTGTGTGCTCCCAGGCACTATTCTAGGCACTGGAGTTACAGTAGAGAACAAAACTGGAAAAGTCTTGCCCTCATGGAGCTAACATATTAGTGGAGGGAGACAGATAATACATGAAGTAAGTAAGAGATACAATCTGTGAGGGTGGTAAGAGCTGCAGAGAAAAATTAAGTCGTGGAGGGGGCGGGGTGTGTGGGGAAGAGGTGTTGCCATGTCAGAGCGTTCTTGGAAAGCCTCACTCAGTGCTGATGTTTCATTGAAGACCTGAGAGGTGAGGGGTGCTGCTCTGACGCCTGGGGAGAGTGCTCGGGGCAAAGTGAACAGTCAGTGCAAAGGCCCTGAGACAGGGATGAGGCCGGTGTATTTGGAAGACCAGGGATGACATCAGATCGGAGAAGTGGGGGTAGAGGCACATCATACAGGATCTCACAGGCTGCTGCAAGCCCTTTGGGTTTTTCTCCAACTGAAATGGAAAGTCACTGGAGAGTTTTACAAGGAAGAGTGACACCTAATATTCTATGAATCACTGTCAGTTCATTCCTCAATTATATTACTACCACCATTTTAAAGGCAGAGAAACTGAGGTTCAGAAGGGTTAGGAGAGTTTCCCATAGGCACACAGCATGAGCTGCCAGAACTCCTCTCCCTTCTTTTTTTTTTCTTTTTTTAAGACAGAGTCTCGCTCTGTTGTCCAGGCTGGAGTGCAGTGGCACAATCGGCTCACTGCAACCTTTGCCTACTGGGTTCAAGCAATTCTCCTACCTCAGCCTCCCGAGTAGCTGGGATTACAGGCGCCTGCCATCATGCCCAGCTAATTTTTGTATAGATAGGGTTTCACCATGTTGGCCAGGATGATCTCAATCTCTTGACCTCATGATCTGCCCGCCGTGGCCCCACAAAGTGCTGGGATTACAGGTGTGAGCCACTGCGCCCAGCCAACTCCTCTCCCTTCTAATCCAGGGCTCTTAGTGCTCCTGTGTGTGGTTTCCAAATGTGCTCAACTCTTCTCCTGCCTGCGAAGGGGAGGCCAGAGCCTTGCAGCTGGGAAAGGGGCAGGCAGGACAGCTCTTCTCGAATCTGGATTGCTGGGCACCTGTTGTCCAGCATCATTTGAGGACACGTATGGAAAATGCTTTGGAAATTTGTTAAGTATGGCACACATGGTGAGTGTTATGAGAGACTATCCAGATGCTCTCAATGATTCCTGCTGAACCCAGGTCCCGAGTGCCCAATAGGCCTCCATTTGAGCCTTGGGTTGGCCACTGCTAGTAGCTGTTACTCATCTGGGAAGGTCCCAGTGCTGGCCCCCGTTTCCCCCAGCCCTCATATGTGGATCCTCACATTTCACCTACAGCTCCAACCTTGGCCTGGTTCACTGACCCATCAGCCTGAGGCTAGAAGCACTTACACAGCTGGGGAGCAAGTCACTCTTTCCACTGGCACCTAGCACTGTGCCTGGAGCACAGAAGTTGTCACACACCTGTCATTCCCTTGGGCACTGGGCCTTGCCCTCCTGTGTGGCCTCAGCTGGGTCAGCCTGGCTCTTCCTGTGGGGTGGGGGCTGGCCCCAGAGCTGCCCTAGCTAAGGCCAGGGGTCATGCTGGAAGTGAACAGACCAGGCTCAATAAATCCAGGAAGCAGACCCGGGTAAGGAGTGTGAAGGACATGGCTGTAGTGTAGGGTGTGGAAGCCCAATTCTGGGCTGCCCAGAATTTCCCAGCAGGCTTTGGGGAGGGCGGTGGCAGCTGGCCCAGTGGAAGGGAACCTCCATCCACCCTAGAAAGATTGTGCCACTTTCTTTGTGGGTCAGCACCTCACAATGTCATCATCAGAAGGGTTTTCTTCCACATGTGGATTCCGTAGCAGGTAGATGGATTTGTGCTTGCAGACACAGAGTGGCCACAGTTTTAAAGGCCATCAGCACCCCATGGCCCATCTCAGAGAAAAAGACAAAGAGAGGCAAAATTAGAAGGAAAGAAAGAAAGACTGTAAAAGTTAAACAAAACCACCCACAAATAGCTTGAGGCGGAAAAAAGATTGTACCATATCATGGCAATCGTGGACAGTTTGGCAGCTGAGGGAAAGATGACTCATTCCTAGGCTCCGCTTGCATAATCCTCCCCAGCCCAGGCAGGAGAATGAAACTAGGAAACTAACGCAATGACATTTAGTAGCAAAAAGGAAGCCCACACAACATTTGTGCAAGGCCATCCAAAAATAGCAGGCTCCTCCATGCTTGGGTTTTGAAACTATGCATTTCACTTGAAATGCCTCAGTCGTGGCACATTTTTCTTGGACCACCCACACCCTAATTCAGTTCATTTCAACTTCGCAGACATTTATTGCAGGCCTACTGTGCTCCAGGCTCTGTGCTAAGGATTTGGGAGTGGCAAATATGAGGATCGGGAAGGCACTAAGAGGAAAGTGTAAAGGGAAGAATGAATGGAGTCGCACCCCAGCACCATCCCTTACCAGGTCTGAGCCTCAGTTTTTCTGTCTATAAAGTGGGAACAATGCCCACCTCATGAAATTGTGTGAGAGTTACATGAGAAGAACAAAGCCATAGGGGCTCATGAAAGGAGTCCTCAAATCTGGTCAGGGTGATCAGGAGGTCCAGTAGGGAAGAAGAGGTCTTTGAAATGAGCCTTGACTCGTTTGAACTGAACTGAACTGCCAGATTGAATAGTGACAAACATTTCTTCTATACCTGCTGGGTGTCAGGCCTGGTGCCAGGTCCTGAGAAGGTAAGGACAAAGGAGACTAACCCATCATCAAGCAATAATAATCCTAATAGTAAAAACAGTAAAAATTATAAGGGAAGCAGCTAGGTGTAACGGTTGTGGGTGCTGGTTCTGAAAACAGGTTCTCTGTATACAAATCCTAGTTTTTTTACTCCCACCTGTGCGGCTTGAGCGAGTTTTTTTTTCTTTTTTCTTTTTTTGAGACAGAGTCTCACTCTGTCACCGAGGCCAGGCTGGAGTACAGTGGCACAATCTCGGCTCCCTGCAACCTCCACCTCCCAAGTTCAAGCGATTCTCTTGCCTCAGTCTCCCAAGTAGCTGGGACTACAAGTATGTGCCACCACGCCCAGCTAATTTTTGAATTTTTAGTAGAGACGGGGTTTCACTATATTAGCCAGGCTGGTCTCAAACTCCTGACCTTGTGATCCACCCACCTCAGCCTCTCAAAGTGCTGGGATTACAGGCGTGAGCCACCGAGCATTCATTAGCCATTCATTAGCCATTCTTCATTAGCCGTTCATTCTATGCTCCCGTTTCCTTTTCTATAAAATTCGTATACAAATAGCAATTCCTTATAAGGTTGTTGTAAAACTTAATTGAAACAGTGCTTGCAAAGCACTTAACATAGCGCCTGGTGAAGTGGTCCTAAGGGTAAGCTGCGACTATTTTCACTGCCATCATCATAGTCTTCATCACCATTGTCACCATCACACATCATAGAAGAGAGGGAGGTACAGAGTCCTCCATGCAGAGGAGAACACAGAGAGTCGGGGAATGCCAGAGGAAGGAAGGGTTATGCCTGAAGTGAGTTTTGAAGGACAAGGAGAAGTTTGCCAGTAGGATGCTGGAAGAAAGAGGTATTCTAGGCAGGGGGACAATATGAGAAAAAAAGCATGAATGTGCAGAAGATAAATGTTCAGGAAACAGGAAATGGCTCAGGCCGACAGCCAGGCTGCAACGATGACCTGAACAGGCAAAGAGAGGGCAAGCGGGAAGGGGGTGAAAGTCCTTCTTTTCTCGGCCTTTTGCACACACCCTCCTGGCACATGCCAGGCAGTCAGGAAGCCCTGGGCCTGGACGTGAGCGCTGGCTCTCTCACAGAGCCCTTTCTGACTCTTGGGGTTTCCTTCCAGGAGACGTTAAGACACAGCCTTACTGAAAATGCAGCCACGGTTACTATCACAGTTATTGAGAAAACTATGGCTTATGTTACTCAGAGCTCTTTGTATACAGATGCTCAAGATAAATTCATCTTAGAATTCAGCCAGAATAAAACATTGATAAAAATAATTTATAACTTTCATTCAGAGTTTACAACATGCTAGCCTCTAAGTGCTTTATGTGTATTAGCTCATTTAATTTTCACAACAACCCTATGAAGTAGGCACTATGATTGCTTCTGCTTTACAGATAGAGGAACTGAATGATAAAGAGGTTAACTAATTGACCAAAGCAGCATAGCTAGTAACTGGCAGAGCCAGGACTCACATTTGGGAATCAGGCTTTAGAGCATGTTTTCTTCCTTCCTTCCTTTTTTTTTTTTTTTTTTGCGACAGGGTCTCACTTTGTTGCCCAGGCTGGAGTGCAGTGGCACAATCTCAGTAATCTCAGCTCACTGCAACCTCCACCTCCCAGGTTCAAGCAAACCTCCCACCTCAGCCTCCCCAGTAGCTGGGACTACCGGCACCCACCACCATGCCTGGCTAATTTTTGTATATTTTGGTAGAGATGGTGTTTTACCATGTTGGCCAGGCTGGTCCTGAACTCCTGACCTCAAGTGATCTGCCCATCTCAGCCTCCCAAAGTGCTGGGATTAAGGTGTGATCCACCACACCCGGCCAGCATGTGCTCTTTCTTAACTCCTTTGTAATAAACAGAACTCTTGTCCCTTCTGTGTTTCCCTTTTTGCTTTGGCCACCTGGAGCCTCTGCTACTTTTGCAATAAAATATATCTTTAGCCCAGATTCTCTTTCATAACTTTTTTTCCTTTAAAGCCCTTCAGTCTCCAGATCCTGGCAGACAATCCAGGTTTTCTTCCCACTACATTCTTCTTTGCAATTTTGTGCTCCAGCTGCTCTGGGCGCTTCACTTTTTCCAGACTTTCTTTGCATTGTCATCCCTCTGTGTCTTTGCTCATACCAGTCCTCCTATCTGAGACGACTTGCCTTTTTTTTTTTTTTTAACCTAGTGACATGGAAAACTTACCATTTAGTAAAAATACAGGCCGGGCACAGTGGCTCACACCTGTAATCCTAGCACTTTGGGAGGCCGAAGCAGGCAGATTGCTTGAGGCCAGGAGTTCAAGACCAGCCTGGCCGACATGATGAAACCCCCTCTCTACTAAAAATACGAAAATTAGCTGGGCATGGTGGCGGGCACCTTTAATCCCAGATACTTGAGAGGCTGAGGCAGGAGAACTGCTTGAACCTGGGAGGGAGAGGTTACAGTGAGCAGAGATCATGCCATTGCCCTCCAGCCTGGGCCACAGAGTGAAACTCTGTCTCAAAAACAAAACAAAACAATCAACTCTCATTGTTGGCAAATAATACGTAAAGTTACTATATGACAAACCCCTAAAGAGTTACGCACCAAACTAACATTGTTTAGATCTGAATGGTGGAATAACAAATTATTTTACTATTTTTTCTTGGCGATTTCTATTTCTTGAATGTTCACAGAAAAAAATATCTTTAAATTATTACTTTTAAGAAAAATAATTTTTTTCATTAAACAATTTTTTTAAAATTATTACCATTTTGATCCTTTTTAAATGTGCAGGGTTATGGCATGAATTACATGCACACTGTTATGCAACCATCTGGGATGACGTTACCGCCTCATTTCCAGCTTAGCCGCATTCTCGATCTTTCCAGGACTACAGCAGTTTTCACCTTATGTTTAAAACTTTCTCTGTCTCCTCCCACACCCCCAGCAGAAATGATGGCTCACCTGTCCCCACTCTCCTGTTATGAGGAGTGTGTCACTATTTGTCACTCACATCATTCTGTGATATGAATGACCACTGTCGGCCACCGTGGTTCAGTCAGCAGTCCCTACAGCCTTCATTTCCTGTATTTCATACCTACTAGTTGTTTCCTAGCATGGCTAGGGTAAGTCACTTAATCTATCTGTGCCTCAGTTTCTTCAACTTTAAAAATAGACATCAGAATGGCTACTAAAACATCCAAAAATAACAGATGCTGGCGAGATTGCAGAGAAAAGTGAACTCTTACACACTGACAGTGGGAATGTAAATTCGTTCAACTGCTTTCAGTGGAAAGCGGTCCAGATATTTCTCAAAGAACTAGAAACAGAGCTACCATTCGACCCAGTAATCCCATTCCTGGGTATATTCCCAAAGGAACAGAAATCATTCTGATACAAAGACACATGCATACATATGTTTATCTCAGCACTATTCACAATAGCAAAGACATGGAATCAACCTAGATGCCCATCAGTGGTGGAGTGAATAAAGAAAATGTGGTGCATATACACCATGGAATACCACGTAGCCATAAAAAAGAATCAAATCATGTCCTTTGCTGAGGCGATTATCTTAAGTGAATTAATGCAGGAACAGTAAACCAAATACCACATGTTCTCACTTTAAGTGGGAGCTAAACATTGGGTATACAGGGACACAAAGAGGAGGGTAATAGACACCAGGGCCTACTTGAGAGTAAAGGGTGGGAGGAGGATGAGGGCTGAAAAACTACCTATCCGGTACTATGCTGATTACCTGGGTGATAAAATTACTCCAAAATCCTACAACATGCAATTTACCTATGTAACAAACTTGCACATATATTCCTTGAACCTAAAAGTTGGAAAGGAAAAAAAATAGACATTATTAGTTTTATTTCACAGATAAGGACATCAAGGCTTACAAAGGCTAAGTTTACCCAAGATCCCAAAGAGGGTAAGTAGTGAAACACTTTTAAAGCAAGTCATATGGCCCTAGAATGCATATGCTTAACCTGTGCCCCTAAATAATAACAACACTGCCCTTTGTTGATCACTTATTTTGTGGCAGGCTGTCAGCTAGGTATGTGGTATGATAACCTATTTAATCCTCATAAGTAGCTCCATAAAAGTGGTTATTCATAGTTATTTTATTTACTTATTTTGAGAAGGAATCTCACTCTGTTGCCCAGGCTGGAGTGGAGTGGCGCGATTTCAGCTCACTGCAACCTCTGCCTTCCGGGTTCAAGCATTCTCCTGCCTCAGCCTCCTGAATAGCTGGGATTATAGGTGCCCGCCACCACGCCTGGCTAACTTCTTTTGTATTTTTAGTAGAGACAAGGGTTCCCCACCTTGGGCAGGCTGGTCTTAAATGCCTAACCTTGTGATCCACCTGCCTCAGCCTCCCAAAGTGTTGGGATTACAGGCGGGAGCCACTGCACCTGGCCCTGTAGCCCATTTTACAGATGCAGAAACTGAGGCCCAAGAGACGTGAAGGCATTTGCCTAAATTCCTCAGCAGAATTTGGTGACTATAATGAATGCCTTCTTATTCACTACACTACACAAAAAGGTTTGATTTCTCAAGTCTATCACTGAGGACTTAAATGATGACTGCAGGTTGTTCTTAAGACAGAAAAGGACAAGGCTTGAGAGTTCAAAGACAGGTTCAGCAAGGACTGGGAAGTATGGAGAATCCTTCACAGAAGAGGAGAGGCTGCACTAAGCCCTGCGGACTGGTGGTGGAGGGCCCATTTTACCTTGGGCTGGTAGTGAAGGTGGGGCTCCTCAGAAGCTGTCAGTTCTCAGTTAAGATTAATGAGGCTGAAATGGGATCTAGGCCAGGGCTTTTGCTGGAGAGACCGCTGAAAGCCAAAGCCCAGCTAGAGATGGCCAGCGTTAACGATGAGCTCAGGCCGGGCGCGGGGGCCCATGCCTGTAATCCCAACACTTTGGAGGCCAAGGTGAGTGGTTCACGAGGTCAGGTGGTTGAGGCCAGCCTGACCAACGTGATGAAACCCTGTCTCTACTAAAAATACAAAAATTAGCCAGGCATGGTGGCACACGCCTGTAATCCCAGCTACTCAGGAGGCTGAGGCAGGAGAATCGCTTGAACCCGGGAGGTGGAGGTTGCAATGAGCCGAAATCGTGCCACTGCACTCCAGCCTGGGAAACAGCGAGACTTCATCTAAAAAAAAAAAAAAATGAGCTCAGTTCGAGAGATGCCCAATTAGAGCAGGGAGCACACAACAGTCCAGGTCCACAGGTGCACTCAGCAGGTGTCTGAGCAGGTGGCTGGGTGTGGGAAGGGGAGAGTGTGGGAAGACTCCACATGGGGCTCTCATAGGGCCTCCTTTCAACCGTTACAGGCTTCTCTCCTGGAAGCCAAAGCCCTCACCCCGTGGGTGCCCCTCTGCCAGCCTTAATGACAACTCAGGCCTCCAACAGGGTAAGATAACAGGAAGCATTCCAGGGAGCCAAAGGATAAGAGGTGTGCCAGGGTGTGATGTGGAAGAGCAGAAGGTGGAGATGGAGGGGAGGAGACGGGCCGAGCGCGGGGAGCGGGAGGGAAAGGGAGCTTTGGGAGCAGCTGTTTTTTTTCAGTTGAGGCCTTCCTGGGAAATCAAGGTCACCTTTTCCAAAAGCCAGTTCTCCAGGCTCTGCTTGTCAAAGCTTCGTTAATTGTGTTCAGGTTGTGTGCTTGAAAGCAACATTGCTACCCTTTGGAGGAAATGCTAGTTAACTGAGGCCTTCTGCAAACAAAGCCTGGCCTTCCCACCTGCTGTCCCTGCTTTGTTTTCTGGTGATCACCTGCTGGGTTCCCCCATTGTGTCCACTCTACAACGAGCACTGTGTGTGTGTGTGTGTGTGTGTGTGTGTGTGTGTGTGTCCGTCCAAAGGAAAGAGGGCTGAGTGCAAACTGAGTGCAAATAACAGCAATCACTTCTATCATTTTGTAAACTGTATCCTGATCCAGGACTGCTCTTAACTAATTCTCACAATGATCTCACGAAGCAGATATTTTTATTAACTCTTTTTGCAGGTACAGAACCATGGGTCACACAGCTCAGAACTGGCTGAGCTGGAACTTGAGCCCAGGCCTGCCTTTTCCAAGACGGTTACTCAAAAAGTCCTCTCTGGGGGTTGCGCTGGGATGGGGCGGGAGCTTCATCTTTTCTGGTTTCATCCTGAAACACTACCACTTGGGACTTACTCCATCATCCGCTTTGAACCATTAACTCTACCCTCTACCCAGCCCTGGAGATGTAGAAAAGCTAAAAAAATAGACAAAACGTGGTAACAGGGTATCAACAGAGACTCTGAGGAGTGGTACTTGGTCCAGATTGAGGGGAGGCTTTTAGGAATGATTTCTTGAAGAATGAAACATCTAAGCTGAAACTTGAAGGGTGAGTAGGAGCAGACAGGTAGGGACAGTGGAAAGGTATTTATTTAGGCAGAGATCAGTCTGTGCGAAGGTCTGGAGGTGTAGAATACCAGGGCTTCTTCAGGGACTCACTGGTGATTGGTATGGGCGGACCCCTGGGAGGAGCAGAAATGCATTTACTGAAGGTAGCAAGGGCTTACCTAGCCTCCCAAGGAACTTGGACTTCATCATGAGGAGATGACAGGGAGACACTGAAGGATTTCAAACAGGAGAGCGATCAGGGCGGACTCCTGTTTGAGTTGAGCACGGCCCTTTCTACTTTCAGAAAGGCAGCTGTGACATTGTGGGCAGCACCTGGAGCCCTGATGTTTAATTCCGAATAGGACCTTAAGCAAGTCACTTCCTCTCTTGGAACTCAGTTTCCTCATTTGAAAAGACTGAAGAGGTTGACCAGATGGCCACTTGGATCATTTCCAGCTCTCATACTCTAGGAAAAAAAGAATATGACCTCTCCAGGGGAAACAATGAGGGTACCAGATCTCTTTCTGGTTTTTCCGATTCCTCTAGAGTTTACTATAGAACTGAAGAAGGCAGTCGGATATGAGTTTAGAGTTCAAGACAGAGGTCTGGGGGAGAGAGATACTTAGGAGCCTTCAGTATACAAAACATCTGAAACCCCAGGTCATCTCATCCAGCCTAAGGCTTCAAACATCATCTATACCAAGAGATCTCAGATTTCTTCCTCCAATCACACCTCTCTTCCAAACTCCAAACTCGTACATCCCACTTGGATGTCCAATCGGTACCACCAACAAATCGTGTCCAAAGTGAAACTGCTGATCTTCCCGCTCTGCCACCCTAGCCTGCATCACCCTCACCTTCCCTGTGCTTGGATTTAACTGCACTAGACATGGGGGCGTGGGGGCAGTCTTCTGGGAAGACAGGATGGGGGTAAATATGGAGGGACACTTCTGTCCCCTCAGCACAGCAGCAACCATGGACTCTCCGAAGAAAGGCCAGTTCATGGCAACTCTATCCTTCTAGTTGTTCAGGTAAAAAATATACACATCATTCTTAGTCCCTCTGTAGCTCTTATACTCCCTATTCAATCCAACCTGAAATATACCAGAATCCACCTCCATCAGTTCCATCAGGGTGCAGCCAACATTATTGTTTACCTGGGTGACTGAAATCACCTTCGTACTCCCCTCATGGTCTACCCTTAATGCTGCTTTTTAGAATATCAGCTAGGTCATGTTAGGACACTCCAATGGCTTTCTGTCTCATCCGAATAAAATTCAAAACCCTTACCATCACCTACAGGGCCCTACGAAATATGCGCCCTTCGCTTCCTCTCTGACCTCATCTCCTACCACTGTCAGCTTCGCTCTGCGCCCTCCAGTTCCTTGAACTCCTGCCTTGGGGCCTCTACTTTTGCTGTTCCCTCTGCCTGCAATGCTCTCACTCGGAGCACTACGGCTCCCTCACTTGCTTTGGGGCTCTGCCCAATGTCAGCTTGTAAGAGAGGCCTTCCCTGCACGTCTCTGCCACACGTTGTCCTTTCACTCTGCTACATTCTTCATTGTAACATTTATCACCATCTAATGAAGACATTTATGTACGGTCTGCCTCCCCACCTACAACGGAAGTTTCATCACCGCCGGTACCTTTTGTTCACTGCTTTGTCTGTGATGCCAAGGATGCTGGCTGGTAAAGTCTCAGTAAGCGCTTTTCATACGAATATGAATAAAATGGCCAGGCATGGTGGCTCACGCCTGTAATCCCAGCACTTTGGGAGGCTGAGGCAGGCGGATCATCTGAGGTCAGGAGTTCAAGATCAGCCTGGCCAAGATGGTGAAACCCCGTCTCCACTAAAAAACATACAAAAATTAGCCAGGGGAGGTGGCTCGCGCCTGTAATCCCAGCTACTCAGGAGGCTGAGGAAGCAGAATTGCTAGAATTGCTTGTTTGCACTCTCCAGGATGCAGAGGTTGCAGTGAGTCGAGATTGCGCCACGGCTCTCCAGCCTGGGCAACGAGAGTGAAACTCCTTCGCAAAAAAAAAAAAAAAAAAAAAAAAAAAAGCCAGGGAAGGAAGGAAGGAGGGAAGGAAACGGGAAAGAGAGAAAGAAAAGAAAACAACATGGCAAGGTCACATGTCTAGAAAGCATAGGGCAGAGATTTGAATTCGGGTACAACCTGCTTAATGGCTTCAAGCCTAACCACTGTGCAGTCTTCCTGCAGGTGAGGGGGCAGGCTGGGGAAATCTGAGGTCCCTCAGCAATTGAGTCCTACACTTAGGGGAAAAGCCATGGGGCTGGGGACGGGTAGGTAAAGACAAGAACACAAACTCCTCAGTGTGGCTTTTCCCAGCCCTTCCTCTACTCGCTGTGGGGTGTGCTTGGTTTTTATAGCACTGGCCCTGGGGTCATGGTGGCGCGGGGCAGTCTTCTGGGAAGGCAGGATGGGGGTAAATACGGAGGGACACTGCTTATCCCATCAGCGCAGCAGAAACCACGGACTCTCCGAAGAAGAAAGTCCGGGCTGGGTGCGGGGCTCACGCCTGTAATCCCAGCACTTTGGGAGGCTGTGGCGGGCGGATCACTAGTCAAGAGATCGAGACCAGCCTGGCCAACATGGTGAGACACTCCCCTCCCCCACCGCCATCTCTACTAAAAATACAAAAAATTAGCTAGGCGTGGTGGCTTGCGCTTGTAATCCCAGCTACTCGGGAGGCTCGGGTAGGAGAATCGCTTGAACCCGGGAGGCAGAGATTGCAGTGAGCCCAGATTGCAGTGAGCCGAGATTGCAACACTGCACTCCAGCCTGGGAGACGAGAGAGGGAGGGAGGGAGGGAAGGAAAGGAAGGAAGGAAGGAGAAAAGATAAAAAGAAAAAGAAGGAAGGCCAGGTCGGGAGGAGGCGCCACACCTTCGCCGAGTTACCCCGCCCCGGAAAAAAATCTACGCGGGAACCTTGGGCGGCAGAACCCTAATGGAGGGACCCTGGCAGGAGGGAGGACCACAGAAATTCCAGAGAAAGAATAAAACAGAGCGAGACCGCACGCTGGGCCCTACCCGAAGGTTCTTCGCGAAGGAAGCGCGCGTTGCAGGGCGCAAGCTTGCCCAGAACGCGGCTGCAGGCGCCGTAGCTCCGCAGCGGGGGCGGCCCGGTTTCCCCGCTCTAGTCCTCGCCACTTCCTCTGCCCGGGCTGCCAGGAGACTCGGTCTCTGTCGGCGACGCGGGCCCGGGGGCCCACGGTCCTCCGCCGCGGGCGCTCTCCCCCTGCACGCGCGCCGCCCTCCCACCCGGTGCACCGCCCGCGCCTGCACCTGCGCCCACCTGCGCCGCCGCTCGCTCGCTCACGGACCTGTGCACACCCCGCGGCTTGCGGCCCTGGCCTGGCTGGTCCTGGAACACATCTCCCCGGAGTCCCCCGCAGACTCCAAGACTCCAGGGTCTCTTGGCTGCAGCGTTAGGACTGGCAGCACAGGTGGCCTTGCTGAACGTGAAAAAAGCCATCGCTAGGCTGGGGACCCTGAGCCCTCTGCTCTCTTGGCGAAAGGGGGTTCTCTGTCCTCGAGAATCTAAAGGGCACAGGGCCTGCTTTCCTTGCCCTCTACGTCCTCCTCCGTGCATTTGGAGCTGGGGAAAGGCTGCAGTCTGGAAGTTGGGCCACCCGGCTTCCTGTCTCACTGCTCTTTCTCGCTGGCTGTGAGACCTTAGACCAGTGACTCGTTGTCTCAGATTCCCTTAACTTTAAAGCCAGCCGTGTAGATAAGATGATCTCTACCGCTCCTCCAGGACAGGGGCTGGGTCCTATTGTTTCTCATGGCCGCCGATTGGAAAAGTGGGAGAGTACATTCGGTTTAAGAATGATTGTCCCTATTGTAATGTATTCCTGTTGGGGTGTGTGTGTGTGCGTGTGCGTGTGTGTGTGTGTGTGTGTGTATTATTTGAACCAGATGTTTTCATCCCATGTGTAAAGTTCTAAATGGCCCCCATTGTCCTGCAGCTGGGGACACAGCAGAGATTTCACACACATGCCAAATTCATCTTAAGGTTCAGTTAAACCCCAAGCTCAAGGGACCAAGCCACAACCCACTTTCTGTTTCCCGAAAACTCCCCTGCACCTTTGAAGAGGGATGATGTCCCAGAGCTGTGGCTTGTCCCAACCCCTTCTGAGAACAGATGAGCCTCAAGGTCGAAGCCTGGGGGAGTGGAGAGAAAGCTGTGTGGGAGTCAGGGTGAACTTAAAGTGAGGCCCCAGTTTGAAAGACCCAGTCTGCTCAGTGGCAGGTAGGGTGAGGAGGGGACAGGTTTTTAGAGCTTCAGATGGAAGCCATCTAGAAAACTATACCTTACAGCTGCAGGCATATCTGGCGCTTTGTAAGCACCTCTCCAGTGCTAGCATCGTCCAAAACAAGGGTGTACTTTTGAGGTCATTACTGTGGGGAAAATGGGGCTCACCTCAGCTGGAACCTCCTGAGAAGCATACAGAAGTCCTCCCTGACAAGTATGAAACTGGGGTTCAGATAATTTAAGTCACCTGCCCAAGGTCACACCACTGGGGAGTAAGGCATTGGCCAGCAGGGATTAGAACCTTCTGTTGTCAGAGCTCAAGCTTTTCCCACAATACTACAGACCAGGGTCTAGTTAGGTTCTAACTCTCGGGGAGACTTTGGGCCCATCGCCTGACCTCCCTCTGGAGGTGACTCAGTTTTTCACCTGGCCGGGGGATGATGAAGGACCTAGGGAGAGAAATCACAGGAACTGGGGAGGTGCTCACAGCATAGCAGAGCATGAACAGGGCACAGGGTCGGGGCTGTCATCCTCGTCACAGGGTGGGGGGTGGGGCTGTCATCCTGGGCATGGGGGTAGGGGTGGGGGGTGTCCTCCTGGGCATGGGGTCGTGGGGGGTATCATCCTGGGCACAGAATGGTGATCGGGTTTCTTCCTGGACATGGGGTGGAGGTAGGGGTGTCATCCTGGCATGGGGTGGGGGTGGAGTGAGGGTGTTATCCTGAGCATGGAGTGGGGATGTGGGTGGGGGTGTCATCCTGCTGTGTATGGACACCAAGTAAAAATGGGGAGCCATGCCTGAAGGGAGACTCTGGGAGGCCAGGCTGCCCACCTGACTTCCCTCCTCCTCCCCCTCCCCCAGCCACAATCTCCCCAGGCTGGGAGACTTCAAGTCTGATTGCAGCAACACCTGGTTTGCATTAAGACGTTCCCGACTGCAGAAAGAAGGCTCCCAGAAACTTACTCCTCCCAATTACATAGGGTTTTACAACTTACCACATATCTCCAATCATTTTTTATTTTTATCCCACACGTCTTTGAGGTGAGCAGAGAAGGCGCTGCTAATATCCCAATTTTACAGTTGCATGGAAGGGGACTTGCAGACCACTGCCCAGCCTCCTCCTTTTATGGATGCATTAATGTGGCCCAGAGAGGAGAGGCCACTCGTCCAAGGCCACACAGGTCATGCATGGCAGAGTCGGACAAGAAAGAAACTCTCTTGGCTGACAGGCCGATGTTCTTGCTAATACACTGACCTAGGACTTCCAGACTCCTGGGACTTCTCCTGGAAGTTGCTTAGGCTGGGCGCAGTGGCTCATGCTTTTAATCCCAGCACTTTGGCAGGCCAAGATGGGTGGATTGCTTGAGGCCAGGAGTTCAAGACCAGCCTGGCCAATATGGTGAAACACCATCTCTACTAAAAATATAAAAATTGGCCAGGCGCGGTGGCTAACACCTGTAATCCCGGCACTTTGGGAGGCCAAGGTGGGTGGATCACGAGGTCAAGAGATCGAGACCATCCTGGTCAACATGGTGAAACCCCGTCTCTACTAAAAATACAAAAAATTAGCTGGGCATGGTGGCGTGCGCCTGTAATCCCAGCTACTCAGGAGGCTGAGGCAGGAGAATTGCCTGAACCCAGGAGGCGGAGGTTGCAGTGAGCCGAGATCATGCCATTGCACTCCAACCTGGGTAACAAGAGCGAAACTCCGTCTCAAAAAAAAAAAAAAAAATATATATATATATATATAAATTACCCGGTGTGCCTATAATCCCAGCTACTCAGGTGGCTGAGGCAGGAGAATTGCTTGAACCCGGTAGGTGGAGATTGCAGTGAGCTGAGACTGTGCCACTGCATTCCAGCCTGAGTGACAGAGCAAGACTGTCTCAAAAAAAAAAAAAAAAGTCCCTTTGACTGGGCATGGTGGCTCACACCTGTAATCCCAACACTTCAAGAGACCAAGGCGGAAGGATCACTTGAGTCCAGGAGTCAAGGCCAGTCTGGGCGACATAGGGAGACCCCATCTCTAAAAGAAAAATAAACAAATTTAAGCTGGGCATGGTGGTGCATGCTTGTGGTCCCAGCTACTTGGCAGGCCTGAGGTGGGAGGATCACTTGAGCCCAGGAGGTCAAGGCTGCAATGAGCTGATATCATGCCATGGCACTCCAGCCCGGGCAACAGAGCAAGACACTGTCTCAAACAAAACAAAACAAAAAACAAGTCCCCTTAACAGTATTTTCCCCAACGTCTACATTTTCTTCACGAAAGTCAGGTGAAGATTAAAGAAGAAAAAAGATTGCATCTTGCCCCTGGCCCTGCTTCCTGTGCTGGGTTAGGTGAGGGGACGAGGCTGGTGCAGGCAAGTGAGGGGTGTGGTGGCAGCCAGCTCGGGTTCCCATGGTGTCCTGCAGCCACACGGTCAGTGGTGGCTAACCCCTAGCCTTCTCCTTTTCCGTCCTATTTTCCAACCCTGGCCTGTGGCTATTGATGACCACACTGCTCCTCTGTGGCCTGCAAGAACCCTCTTCAGCAAGGAGTCACTTAATCACAATCAGAGGGCAGAAAAAGTGGATTCGGACATTTTTTTAATAACCAGCAGCTACAAAGAGGACTGAAACAAATTGAGTTTTATTAAAAGAACCCTCCATTAGCCAGAAAATGTTATTGCCTTGCATCCTCTACTCCCTGAGCTTTCTGCTTAATAGAGTATTGATTGAAACATACATTTCCAAAGTCTGGTCTCAGAGGAGTGGAAGGGGAAAAACCCAGATAATTCAGAAACGCAGAGGCCTAGCTGAAGTATTACTCCCTCTGATAGAATTTGGAGGGATGCTGGAAAGAAAAATTAATTAAGCAAGTAACAAGCTGAGGTTTGGCCTGAAGCAAAAGTTTTGTGGCTGAGCTATAAAAAGGTGAAGTGCCTTAGGGAAAATCCGGAAGCGTTCTAACCAGCTGCTCAAATGGGTGCTGCTGTAATTCCATAGTTTGCACCAGACCTGGGCAACAGCTGGCCTTGGTTCCCAGCGGGGAGAGTGTCTCCACTGATTGATCCGATTGAGAAATTCCTCTTCCACTTTGTAACTTGAAATCTTTAATAACTTACCTCCTTCCTTCCTCCCCCAACCCCAAACACAGAAAATTAGCCAGTTGTGTGAATGGACTTCATAAGTGATTCATCATATCAATACCATATCAGCAGGGGTGCTAATGACTGCCCTTTGAGGGTAAGTAAGCAACCATCTAGAGCTCAATTGTCCTCCCCAATGTGATACTGAGCATCCAATGGCTCCCTGTTACCTATAGGATAAAGCCTAGACCTCCTTTTTTTTTGAGATGAATTTTTGTTCTTGTTGCCCAGGCTAGAGTGCAATGGTGCAATCTCGGCTCACTACAACCTCCACCTCCCAATTCAGGTTCAAGCAATTCTCCTGCCTCAGCCTCCCGAGTAGCTGGGATTACAGGCACGCAGTACCACGCCCTGCTGATTGTTTTTGTCTTTTTAGTAGACATGAGGTTTTACCAAGTCGGTGAGGCTGGTCTTGAACCCTTGACCTCAGGCGATCCACCAGACTCAGGCTCCCAAAGTGCTGAGATTACAGGTGTGAGCCACCAAGCCAAGCTAAGCCTAGACTTCTTTACATGACATCTTAAGGTCCTCCAAACTGAAACCCAAATTATCTTTCCAACTTAATCTAACGATTCTACATGCCATCTGCCCCAGGCAAGCTACTAAGTCTTTCTCATCTATTCATTCCGATTCTTCCCAGAACATGTGAGGGCCAGAGAAAAAAAAAGATAATCTCAATGAAATCTTGCCTTTCCTTCCCCAGGATGGACTATAGACTTTCCCACCTACCTCTCCCATTGCTTCCAGGATATGCCCCACCCTCCGCAGCCTGGCTTTCCAAGCTTTTCTCAGCTTTGCTTTCCTGCCCTGTCTTCAACATGGATGCTCTGGGTCCTGTTTCTGACCTTATACAATTACAAATGTGACCAGTTTAGTCTATCATCTGCATATGTTGTATTTGTCCAACCACACAGTAAAAATACTGAACTTCTGAATGACTGAACAAATGAATTTGCAATTAGCCCTTCACAAATACTTTATGGCAAGGCAGGGATAGAATGCTTTGCTCAAGGGATCGTCAGTCTAGTGTTCCTTACACAGAGCGGTGAACTATGATAACAGTCCATTAGTAGCCTAACGATTAGCTTTTTGTTGTTGTTGGCCGGGCGTGGTGGCTCACACCTGTAATCTCAGCACTTTGGGAGGCTGAGGCGGGCGGATCACCTGAGGTCAGGAGTTCAAGACCAGCCTGGCCAACATGGTGAAACCCTGTCTTTATAAAAAATAAATAAATAAAAATAAAGCTTTTTGTTGTTGTTGTTGTTTTGAGACAGAGTCTTGCTCTGTCACCTAGGCTGGAGTGCAGTGGCATGATCTTGGCTCACTGCAACATCCGCCTCCTGGGTTGAAGCAATTCTCCTGCCTCAGCCTCCCAAGTAGCTGGGATTACAGGTGCCCACCACTACGCCTGGCCAATTTTTGTATTTTTAGTAGAGAGGGGTTTTGCCATGTTGGCCAGGGTGGTCTTGAACTCCTGACCTCTTGATCTGCCCTCCTTGACCTCCCAAAATGCTGGGATTACAAGCATGAGCCACCACGCCCGCCCCATGTTAATTCATTTAACTGACCAGTTTAGTTAGGGGTTGTTGGCACATCACAGCAATGTTTATCAACCTGGCAAAGTGTCACATTGTGCTTGGGTACCTCAGACTTTTCTAGAGCTAGATGATAACATCTGCTTTCTTTTCAAGAGAAAAATAGTTTCCTTTCCCTGAGCATACAACATCTTTATTCCCTCTGTTAACTAAGATGTCAGGCTGCCTTGAGTTATTTAAAGAGACAGAAAATGTCTTTGTTTCTCAGCAATATTCCCCTTGGATTCCTTTCACTGACAGCAAACAGCTACCTTGTTGTAAGATGTATTTGCTTTCTTTAATAAGGATATCACTCTATCTATCTAAACTCCACTTTCTGGTTTCCATCTTTACTTAGAAATGCTTTGGCCCCCTAAGTCATTTCTGTGTGTATTGCACTTCTTTAATATTGATATGGAAAGACCCCAAGCTTCACGTCCTTTCCCTTGAGAAAAATAATGTCCTCTTCCTTTTTAAGGGCTAATAACTCCATTTTGCAAACATGCCATTTCAAGCCCAGCAGTTGAAACCCAAGGATGCGGCTGCTTTGCTAAAACTAGATAAATGGGGCGGCTGCCCTGGTTACCGCAGAGACAAAAGCCCACTTTCCAGGAGAATGAGGGCCACATCTGGGAGCCTCAGGCCTCGCCTCTTCCCCCTTCCTGGAGGCCTCTTGCTTTCTGTTCAAATAGGAGTGGAGGAAGAATAGTTTCTGCTGCTGACTTGTGACTTTGTGGAGGCTCAGCAGGGGAGCAGAGGGGAGGAAGCACTCATCTAAGACTGGTCTGGTCTAGTGGGAGGGCACTGGGCTGGGGGCCTGGGGGGCCCAGGCTCTCGCCTGGCTCTGCCAGCTGTTTGGTGACCTTACGCAGATCATCTTCTCCTCTCTGGGCCTCAGTTTCCCCAGCCATATAATGAGGGACATTTATGAATTATTTTGGTTTCAGTTTCCCCAGAAGCTTGAGTCGAGTATTGAAGTGTGAGTAATAGTTCATTTAGAAGGTGATCCCTGGGCGTGGAGGTGAGACGGAGAATGGAAGGAAGCCAGTGTGAGGCGTGCTGTGGAGCAGGCCATCACCATGAGCAGCTGGAGCTCAGTCCTGTTGGGATCACTGTGGGAGGCAGAGCTGGAACACACCTCGGAGTTCATCCTCCCAAAGGATGAGGAAACTGGGGATTTAGCCACCAAATGCTCATCCCTCATTCATAGAGGGCTGTCGTCAGGGACATCAACTCTTAGGCACTTTGGGCTTTGCCCCACACTGGCCACGGTGCTCAGGGGTATTGGATGTGAGTGGCCTGAATTCAGCGTGGAGGTGAGTGCTGAGGAGATGGGGCAACGCACTGACGGCATCCACTCTAATCATTGACCTTTACGGCCCTGAAAAGCTGTGAATTTACACTTGGCCACAGTAAGCAAATTTAGGGCTTTGGTATGATTGGCAGGGCGAAAGAACTGTATTCTGTGTAATCAGTGACAGTCCCCGCTTTCTTTCCCATGATTCTAGACCTCTAGGCTGTTCCCAAGGAGAGCAGAACAGAAATAAAGTTACCCACTGGCCAGAGGAGAAGGTGATGAAACTACAGGGACTCCATCCCACCTTTCTTTCCCATTGCTTCCAGGATGTGCCCCACCCTCCCCAGCCTGGCTTCCAAAGCTTTTCTCTGATCAGTTCCAAGATTTTTTGTTGTTTTTTTTTTTGCTTCCCAACACAAACCACCCATCACTGTTAGGTTTTCTCTCTCCTCACCTCTACCTAGGCCATTCCTACAGATACCCCTAGAGTATCTCTCATTTTATTGACCGGTCTGAATTCTAAATGTCTTTCAAGGCCCAGTAGTATTTCACCTTCTCCAGGTAGTGCTTCATGACCATTCTTGGGTTAGAAATATCCCTCTTGGCCAAGCACAATGGCTCACTCCCATAATCCCAGCACTTTGGGAGGCTGAGATGGGAGGATCACTTGAGTCCAGGAGTTCAAAACCAGCCTGGGCAACATAGTGAGACCCCCACACACACACACCATCTTTACAAAAAACTTAAAAATCTCCCTAAAAGCAGCCACCAATTAAGAAAGCGTTTAAGCTCAACATCTGACTATTTTTAATTCCAACCATCCTACTGAGGTGGCGCATGCCTGTAGTCCCAGCTACTCAGAAAGCTGAGTAGGGCGGGTCACTAGAGAGCAAGGCTTCAGTAAGCCAAGATTGTGTTACTGCACTCCAGCATGGGCAACAGAGGAGATCCTGTCTTGGGAAAGAAGGAAGGAAGGAAGGGAGGGAGGGAGGGAGGAAGGAAGAAGGGAGGGAGGGAGGGAGAGAGGGAAGGAGGGAAGGAAAGAGAGAGAAGGGAAGGAAGGAAAGGAAGGAAGGAGAAAGACAGAGAAAAAGAAAGAAATTAGGAAGGGAGGAAGAAGGGAGGAAAGGAGGGAGGGAGGGAAGGAGAGAGGAGGGAGGGAGAGAAGGAGAGAGGAGGGAGGGAGGGAAGAAGGAAAGATGGGAAGAAAGAAAGATCCTTCTTCTCTGAGTATCTATTGCCTCCAGCACGCATCCAGCCTGCACACACCATAGACTCCGTCATTTCTCAGTGCCATGCCTGGCCTCCCTCAAATGGAAGACAACTTTATACTACTTGGGTGCCTATCTCCCAGTCCCTAGCAAGTATCCTAGAGACAGGAAATGTTGAAATGAAGAGTGAACCAGTTGATTCAGTTTGGCAAATATTATTGAGCACCTGAGTCTGCGGACACTGTACAAGGAGCAAGAAGGTAACTCACAGGTAAATAAGACCCCACCACGGCCATAAAGGGCTTTATTTATTTATTTATTTATTTATTTTTTTACAAGATGGGGTTTCACCATGATGGCCAGGCTGGTCTTGAACTGCTGACCTCAGGTGATCCACCCACCTCGGCCTCCCAAAGCGCTAGGATTACAGGCGTGAGCCACCGCGCCCAGCCCATAAAGGACTTTAGAGTCAAAGTTCACCTAGGCAATGGAAAGTCAGGATTTGCAAGAATGGCCCTTGGAGATCATCATATCCAAATGCCTCCCTTCATAGATGGGGAATCACAGAAGAAAATGACTCACCTAAGGTCATATTGCTAGAAAGGTCATATTGCTACATTCATTTAGTAATAAATGAATTAGTAATTGAGGGCCACAGGCTGTCTTTTTTTTAATCATGTGCAAGTTCAGAAACAATCTTTCATTTTCTTTGTCTCTTTTTTTTTTCCACTTTGAAGGAAAATGAAATTTACTGGCTTCTCTTTCTGAAGAGAAGGGGCAAGGAATAAAAATATCAGTTATGTAAGAGTCATTTGCCTTAGTCACGCAGCCCTGCCAGAGTGCCTTGGAACAGAAAGCTGATTAAGTTAAACACTGCATATTTATTCCCCTGCGGTCACCCTAATTGGTTCTGCCACTGTAATTGATTTGACAGGTTATTTTTACTCAGAATGAGCTGGGTTCCTCTGCTGGCTTGAAGATTTGCTCTTGCTCTTGGAGTCCAGGTCGGCAATTGTCCGGATGGCTAGATGTGGGGTGATTTCTGCCTGAGGAGGGGGAGGGGGTCCCCAGCCTAGCCTGGGGAAAACTGAGCTTGCAATGTGGAAGTGTGAAGGTATGAGTGCTTCCGAGTTTGTGTTTAGGGCTGGATGGGGGAAGAAGGATAGAGAAGCTCAATGTCATGCTTTAAGGGATCAAATTGGGAAGGAGCTAGGAAAAAAATTCAACATGACATGAAACTATGTTAAAGACTTTATTCTAGGCAGAGGGAGTCTTAGAGTCTTATATGGCTTGGAAGAGAGGAATGGAAGACCATGTGGGGGAGAGCTTTTTGCCTACAGAGGCTTCTGTACTTTTTGTCTATTCCAAGAAGCCACCTCTTCCCACCACTGCAAACTGCTCCCCAGAGTACAAAGTACATAGAACCAGTGTTCTCGGGTAGCCTGCCGCACACGCCACCTACACGTCCTTCCTCATCTTTGCACACGGCTCAGTGCCTCCTGCTTTGCCTGCTGTGAGGGGAGAGTGTGCTGGTAAATGCTCAGACACCCATGAGAGGCCTCTAGAAGTGGGCAGGGACCCCTTGAGGGAGCTGGCCCTCTGCAGAGAGACAGGCCATGGATTATTAGAACCACCTCAGTGACAACGTGTGGCTTCAAATATCAACTAATCTTTGAACTTCAGAGTTTTAATCATCTATCATTGTGGGATAACTACAGGCTTTGTCCTGGATCAAATGCTTTCTCCCATGCAGGATCACATGCTATCTTCACAGTGTGATCGAGAAGGTGTTATTATCATCCTTCCTTACAGGTAAGGAAGCCGAGGTTCAGAGAGTTTAAAAACTCTACGATGGGCACAGAGCTCATGGGTGTTAGAATTCAGGCAGGCTGGTCCCAGCCCTTGTCTCTCTCACTCTCTTTTTTTCCTTTAAGTCAGGGTCTTGCTCTGTCACCCAGGCTGGAGTGCAGTGGTGTGACCTCAGCTCATTGCAGCCTCGACCTCCCAGGCTCAAGTGATCCTCCTACCTCAGCCTCCCAAGTAGCTGGGACTACAGGTGCACACCACCATGCCCAGCTAATTTTTCTATTTTTAGTAGAGATGGGGTTTCACCATGTTGCCCAGGCTGGTCTCAATCACCTGGGCTCAAGTGATCCATCCACCTCAGCCTCCCAAAGTGCTGGAACTACAAGTGTGAGGCACCACACCTGGCTTAGCCACTGTCTCTTAACACTACAGTACTTCATTCAATATATGCCAGAAAAAAAAAAGAATTTGAAACTGCGGAATGGTCAACTGCTATGAAGCATGTTAATGTGAAATTGTTACCATATCCAGAGTACTAGAATGCTGTGGAGACAATGCGTGGGAAAGGCAGCCCCACTATCTACTAGTTTTCTAATTTCTCAGACATCATCCTTCTCTTTTTTTTTTTGTTTTTTTTTCTGAGCTGGAGTCTCACTCTGTCGCCCAGGCTGGCGTGCAGTGGAGCGATCTTGGCTCACTACAACCTCCACCTCCCAGGTTCAAGCAATTCTCTGCCTCAGCCTCCTGAGTAGCTGGGATTACAGGTGCCCACCACTGCACCCAGCTAATTTTTGTATTTTTAGTATAGATAGGGTTTCACTATGTTGCCCAGGCTGGTCTTTAGCTCCTGACCACATGATCCACCCACCTCAGCCCCCCAAAGTGCTGGGATTACAGGAATGAGCCACTGCACCTAGCCTAACATCGTCCTCCTTGTGTAAAATGGGAAAAATAATATCCATCTCGCATAGTCATTCTTTTTTATTTTTTGAGATGGAGTTTTGTTCTTGTTGCCCAGGCTGGAGTGCAATGGCACAATCTCAGCTCACTGCAACCTCCGCCTCCCAGTTTCAAGCGATTCTCCTTCCTCAGCCTCCCAAGTAGCTGGGGTTACAGGCATGTGCCACCACGCCCGGCTAATTTTTTAGTAGAGACGGGGTTTCTCCATGTTGGTCAGGCTGGTCTCGAACTCCCAACCTCAGGTGATGTACCTGCCTTAACCTCCCAAAGTGCTGGGATTACAGGCGTGAGGCACTGCGTCTGGCCTCACACAGTCATTCTGAAAAGTGTAAGCCTACCACAGGGCCTGGTATAGAGTAAGCACTCAATAAACACAACTTTCTTCACTTCGACTCATCAAGAAAGCTGAGCCAAAGGACCATCCACTTCCCACAAGCCTCCCAGAATAGGGAATTTCCTCTATTTGAGCAAGGGTATGGGCATGGGGCTTTGAGCAAGGGCATGGGGCTTTGACTCTCCAAAGTGGGAAATGATTCATTGCAGTGACCCAACCAGGCCACGCTCAGTGGTCTGCCATGGTCTGGTCCAGGCCCACACACTTGCCCTCCTGCCCACCGAGCATTCAGAACTGGCGAGGAGGCTCACCCTGGAGCTAAGGAAGTGAGGTCATAGCCCGTGACAGCAATTTGGAAGTTGGGAGAGGCCTGCCAGCCCTTGCCAGTCCCTGGACCTTCACAGAGCAGTTGTTTCCTATGGTTCGGCTGGAATTTCAGGCAGGAATGTTGAGCAGACGGCAGTGGGGCAAGTGTAAATTCCAGAGGCTGAGGCAACATTTTGCAGAGGAATTTTTTTTTTTTTTTCCTGCCAGCCTCTGGCCTCAAGCAAGACCTTCCTGGGAGTGGGAGGCATTCGCTGGGCTTGGACCGCCTGGGATGCAGCTTCTCCCATGGTGAAGGGGAAAGGATGAGTGCACTACTGAGGGCCAGGCACTTTACAGGGATGTAACCCTTTTATGGTCAGTGGGATTTAACCTGAAAACTGAAGTCAATATTATTTTCTTTTTCTGTCCTTTCAGCTTGCTTGCTTGCTTCCTATCCCTAAATAAAATCTCAGGCAGGTCTTACAGGTTTTCGGGGTCCTTTCAGTTTCTAAGACAGTCTTAACCTTGTTTTTGTTTTTTGTTTTTTCTGTTTTTGAGACGGGGTCTCACTCTGTTGCCCAGGCTGGAGTGCAGTGGTGCAGTCACAGCTCACTGTAGCCTCCGCCCTCTAGGCTCAAGTGATCCTCTGAGGTCAGCCTTCTACTACAGGTGCATGCCACCATGCCTGGCTCACTTTTTGTAATTTTTTTTTTTTAAGATGGAGTTTCACTGGAGTGCAATGGCACGATCTTAGCTCACCGCAGCCTCCACCTCCCGAGTTCAAGTGATTCTCTTGCCTCAGCCTCCTGAGTGGCTGGGACTACAGGCATATGCCACCACACCTGGCTAATTTTGTATTTTTTAGTAGAGACAGGTTTCACCATGTTGGTCAGGCTGGTCTTGAACTCCTGACGTCAGGTGATCCACCTGCCTCGGCCTCCCAAAGTGCTGAGCCACTGCGCCTGGCATTTTTTTGTATTTTTTATAGAGACAAGGTCTCACCATGTTACCCAGGCTGGTCTTGAACTGAAGTGATCCACCTGCCTCAGCCTCCCAAAGTGTTGAGATTACAGGTGTGGGTCATGGCACCAGGCACAGTCTCACTTCGGTAAATGGGAAAATCTAGGTTAGTTTTATATCCCAGTTCACAACCTCAAGCTCTTATCTAATGAAGACTTTTCCCTCCTCTTGTTCAGGCCTGCTCCAGGCAGTAGAAGCCATGGTGACTACTGGCTGGCTTCACTCTCCCTCACTGATTGTTCCGTGGCCTCTGCAGGGCAGGCGCAGGGTGAAGGGGAGGGGAGGGAGAGGAGGGGTCTCCCGTGACTATGAGGAGGCAGCCTGTGTCACACCCATCCTTGGCGGTGCCCTGCTGTGGGCCACCTCTCTCTTCCCCTCTGCTGGTTACAGTCTCCTTCAGCCCCAGGCTTTCAGCTAACGGCCACTCTACTGGAGTCCCTTCGCCTTTCCAGTTGTCATCTGCAGTGGAATCTGGTTTAGGAGACCTCAGTCGGGCTGCCCTGTGGACCACAATATGGTGCCGTCTCCCAGTGCAGCCCCCTCTCTCCCTGCTCCAGCCTCTTCAAACAGCTTCAGGCCTTTAGATTTCTCAGGCATGTGTGAAACATCCGTCCCCTTGCCCCCCAAACTCCGGGGTCACATAGCAAGTGGCTTCTTGAAGTGCCTCCTCCTTTCTCCTGCATGTCTGAGGAACCTATGACACACTTGCAACTCTCTTAAAGGATTTCTTGCAATGGTCCACTTCCATTTCCACTCTTTGCTACCCTGGAGGTGTAGGCAGAATGTTCCAGAATCTCCCAGGTTGTCCTACACCGATGACTTAGGCCCTTGCTTTAGCATGTGGGGGTTCTTGGCACCTACTGTATTATGTTAGGTCTTTTAGATGTCAGCTGGGATAAAGACAGCAAGCTCCCGTGGTAGCATCTTGCTGGGAGGGTTCCCTAATGCAATGATCATGATGGTGCTACTCATGTTTCTTGGGTGCTACTTCCTATATTCTAGCCACTTCACTAGGCAGCTTAGATGCATGATTTAAGAGCAACTCGCATTTTACAAAAGGAGAAACTGAGATTCAGAGAGGTTAAGTGACTATCCCCAAGAGTAGTTAGCAGGTCTTATTGGCAGCAGAGTTAGAATCTGAATCTAGACTCCCAGGTTCAATGAACCTTTTTCCGCCAGGCCAGTGCCGTTCCTCTCCCCTCTGCCCTGGCATGGTTCCAGCCACTACCTCTTTCTCCCTGTCACCTAAGCTCATCTATGCTTTCTTATCGTCCAGTCTGGAACAATTCGCTCCTCAAACTTCCCCTCCCCTCCCCTCCCCTTCCCTCCCTTTCCCTTCCCTTCTCCTTTCCCTACCCTTCCCGCCCCTCTCCTTCCCTTCCCTTCCCTTCTCCCTTCCCTTTCCTTCCCTTCCCCTCCCCTCCCTTCCCCTCCCCTCCGCTTCCCTTCTCTTCCCTCCTTCCTTTCTTTCTTCTTCTTTTCTTTCACAGGGTCTCGCTCTGTCACCCAGGCTGGAGTGCAGTGGCACAATCTCAGCTCACTGCAGCCTCAACCTCCCCAGGCTCAAGCGATCCTCCCACTTCAGACTCCCCAGTAGCTGGGACCACAGACTCATACCACCGTGCCTGGCTAATTTTTGTATTTTTTATAGAGACCAGGTTTTGCCATGTTGCCTAGGCTGTTCTCCAACTCCTGAGCTCAAGCAATCTGCTCACCTTGGCCTCCCAAAATTCTGAGATGACAAGTGTGGTCCACTGTGCCTGACCCCAATCTTTCTTTAAGGTCTAGCTAAACCCCACTGTCTCCATGAAGTTTTAGATCATTCGCAGCCAAGGTGATTTCTCCCTCCTGACATAAGGAACACTCCTGAATGTAGTGTTTATCCTGAATTTTGTAATTTTCATTCGCATACGTATCTTTTTGTTTTGTAAGTTTTTAATCAAAGTATCCCTTGCATTAGATGCACAAATCTTAAATGTACAACTTGATGGACTTTACAAATGAATATGCCTGTGCAACTACCAGTAGGATCAAGCTAGGAAACATGTCCAGAACTCCAGAAAGCTTCCTTGGGAAGTACCACTTCAATGTACCACTGGTCTGACCTCTACCACATGGATGAGTTTTGCCAGCTTTTGACCTTCCTAAGTGTGAAACCATACAGATTATTCTCTTTTGTGTCTGGCTTATTTCACCTATAAGAGTCACCCTGATGGCTGGGCATGGTGGCTCACGCCTGTAATTCCAGCATTTTGGGAGGCCGAGGAGGGCTGATCACCTGAGGTCAGGAGTTCGAAACCAGCCTGACCAACATGGTAAAACCCTGTCTCTACTAAAAATACAGAAAAAGTAGCTGGGCATGGTGACACGTGCTTGTAATCCCAGCTACTCAGGTGGCTGAGGCAGGAGAATTGCTTGAACCCGAGAGGCGGAGGTTGCGGTGAGTTAACACGTCATTGCACTCCAGCCTAGGTGTCTGAGTGAGACTCAGTCTCAAAAAAAAAAAAAAAAAAAAAAAAGAGTCATTCTGTTGTTTTGCACAGCAGCAGTTCATTTGTTGTTATTGGTGGGGAGAATTCTCGTGTGACTATACCGTAATTTACCCATCCTACTGATGATGGACATTTGGGTTATTTCCAGTTTGAGGTTGTTATGAATATATAAGCATCCTTAGACATGTCTTTTGATGGACTTAATGGCTTATTTCTCCTGGGTATGTAGCTGGAGGATGTTTACGTATGTTCACTAGTGGATGCTGTCAAACAGCTGTCCAAAGTGGTTGCACCGTTTACTCTCCCACCAGCAGCGGACGAGAGCGCCGATTAATCCTTAATAAAACTCGTGGTGTTAATCTTTTAAATTTTAGCCATCCTAATGGGTATGTAATGTATGGCATTATGTTTTGATTTGCATTTTCCAGACAATTAATAAGGTCGAACACCCTTTTATATGCGTAGCAGTCTTTGAATATTCTCTTTATAAAGAGCTGTTTAAGTTTCATTTTTTAAAAATTGACCTCCTTTCCTTTTCATATTGATCTGCAGGAGTTCGTTATGTAATTTGGAGGAGTTCTTCAACATATATTGCCAATCTCTTTTCCTACTTTCTGTGTGCCTTGTCAGTATCCTCTCAATGTCTCTATTCATGAACAGTTCTTAATGATTTTCTTTTCTTTTCTTTATTTATTTATGACAGAGTCTTGCTCTGTCACCCAGACTGGAGTGGAGTGGTGAAATCTCAGATCATTGCAACCTCTGCCTCCTGGGTTCAAGCAACTCTCCTGTCTTAGTCTCCCGAGTACCTGGGACTACAGGACTGCCCCACCGCACCCAGCTAATTTTTGTATTTTTAGTAGAGACTAGAGATGGGTTTCACCATATTGGTTAGGTTAGTCTCAAACTCCGTACCTCAGGTGATCCACCCGCCTCAGCCTCCTAACGTGCTGGGATTACAGGCACGAGCCACTGTGCCTGGCTATAGTTCTTAATTTTAATGAAATCCAACTTATCATTTTTTTTATGGTTAGTGCTCTTTGTGCCTTGTTTAAGAAATCTTTGGGCCAGGCATGGTGGTTCATGCCTGTAATCACAGCACTTTGGGAAGTTGAGGCAGGTGGATCACGAGGTCAGGAGTTCAAGACCATCCTGGCTAAGACGGTGAAACCCCATCTCTACTAAAAATACAAAAATTAGCTGGGTGTGGTGGCAGCGCCTGTAATCCCAGCTACTCAGAAGGCTGGGGAAGGAGAATCGCTTGGACCCTGGAGGCGGAGGTTGTAGTGAGCGAAGATCATGCCCCAGCACACCAGCCTGGGTGACAGAGCAAGACTGTCTCAAAAAAAAAAAAAAAAAAAAAGAAATATTTGCCTATCCTAAAGTCATAAAGATATTCTCCATGCTTTCTTCTAGAAGCTTTATTATTTCCCATGTACATCTTCATACTCATCTATGTATCACTAAAAATATACGATGTTGTTTTTTGTCATTTTAGATTTGATACAAATAATATGTAGCACATTCTGCAACTCACTCTTTGCACTCAGTAGTGTATTTGCAGCTTAATCTTTGTCAATGCATGTAGTGCACATTCATTCACTTTCACTGTAGCGAAGTTAATTACACTGTGTACATAGGTCACGACGTATTTGCCCTTTCTCCTGCTGATGGACATTTAGGTAGTTTCCTGTGATCATCACCCTAAGTAATGCTTCTATGAACATGCATGCACGTGCCTCCTGGTGTGACAGTGTCTCTGGGGTACATGCTTCACAGACCAGCAGACTGTGGTTTGGAAGCTGTAGAAACTCCGCACTTGGAGGAGGTGACTTTGGGGCTGTTGAGAAGTAGGAATGGTGAGATAGACCAGTGGGTGGGTGGAGTGGGGGTGCTACATAGTCCGGGCTCTGGTCCCAGACCTGTGTTTCAGCCAGAGAAGATTTGCTTTCATGCTTTATGACCTGGGATTCTGTTTAACTCTTTGATTGAAAAATCAGTTCTGCTTTAAAAAAACAAAAACAAAAAAATTTAAACAAGTGACTGAGTTAAGGCATTGTTCCCAAAGTGTTACAGGTTTAAATAAATAAATAAATAAATGGAGTCCAGGTTTGGTGGCTCATGCCTGCAATCCCAGAACTTTGGGAGGCCGAGGCAGGTAGATTGCTTGAGCTCAGGAGTTCAAGACCAGCCTGGCCAAATGGCAAAATCCAGTCTCTACAAAAAATATAAAAATTAGCTGGCATGGTGGTAGGTACCTGTAGTCCCAGCTACTTGGAAGGCTGGGATGGGAGGATTGCTTGAAACAGTGGAAACTGCAGTGAGCCATGATTGTGCCACTGCACTCCAGCCTGGGTGACAGTGCAAGACCCTGTCTCAAAATTTAAAAAGGATGAGCCCTTCAACCTTCAGCCCAAGCCAGTCTGCTTACCACTATCACTCTCCATTGGGAATTAACCCTTCATGTGCAGCCCTCCCATTCTCACCCCCAGCTAGACTGCTTACTGCTGTATCCTCAACTATCCATCTAACAGGCTTGTTGACAGGTTGATTCATTGATGAATGACCCTTTGAATAACTTGACACCATCATCTCATATGTGTACATTCTATAGTTCACAAAACAGGTTCATAGCTATCCTTTGCTTCAAAACTGCCAACACAGAGCCTCAAGGAGTATGTGGTGAAAGAATCACTATCCTCATTTCACAGAGGTGATCCTAGGTCTCAGAGAGTTGAGGAGGCTTGAGATCATGTGACTGGGTGCTGGCGGATCGGAACTTGGACCCAGGCCTTTGAATCCCGGCCTTGTGCCAACTCCACCGTTGAGTGTGGCCTGAAAACATGGCCTTAATCCAGCCGTTAATTAATAACTAACTTGTGTGTTGGCCTCTGCAGTTTACAAAGTGCTCTCCCTTGGGTGATTTCTTTTAATCTCCACAATCCTTTGGTGGCCAGATGTTATTATTTTCCCCCAACCCGCCCCTTTGCAAAGAGGGTGAACTAGTAGTGCTTGGAGGGTGGAAGTGTCTTACCTAAGGGCACACAACTATATGGCAACAGAGTTACACTCAACACCCAGCTTCCTGCTTCCCTGTGCCCATCCTCTGTTCCACCCCTCACTCTTCTCCCCATGGGCAGGCCCTGGAGAGGTCTGAGCATGTGGGCTTTTCAGCCTGCCTCCAGCAGCCTGAGGGCCCGGCTCTCCTGGGCAGGCCCAGGAAACGGCTGGCTCGGTGGTGCTGAGCAGCCCCTCCCAGGAGGCCTCGAGTTGTTTTTCTTATCTAAACAAACCCTACACAAACATGGCCACATTACTCATGTGTGAGTTATTTGTGATAGCATAGCCCAGAGATGGGGAAATCAGTTCACACTGGAACTGTGTCTCAACCTGGTTAAAAAAAAAAAAAAAAAAAAAAAGGGGAAATGGAGTTCTAGGCCCAGGGCAGCAAAACTCAAACCCACACTCCATCTCAAGCCTGGGGAAAACTTCTGCCCCCGGTCACATGCTCTGTGGACCCCACCGGAGGGGAGACAGAACACACCTGTGCCTGGGGAAGGATGTGAGGGAGCTCCAAGGGCTGGGCTTCCTCTTCCACGGTCAGCCTCTCTTCCCAAGGGCCCTCTGGAGGAAAGAGACATACCCATGGAGCAGAGAATCTCTGCTTTATCCTCAGGCCTTTTGCTAAATGAGTGCTGGAATCCATACTTGGTCCTTCTACCCACCTATAATGAAATTCCTTCAACTTCTGGAATTGGATCTCTCACCAGAAGCCCTTAGGATGGGGGAGGGGCTAAGGAGCTGCGATGTAAATGAAGATGTGTAATTTAGCTCAGTGCCTGGCAGGGTTCTGCTGCTTTCGTCACAGTTGAGGGGCCGTTGGTTGTGTGTGTGATGGGAAAGAGAGATGATGCTAAAAGCTGTTTGTCTTGGCTCACCATCACATACCTTCCCAAAGGCTTGCACACCCACTCTCTCCGGCGTGTTTATTACGTCATCGTTTAGGTGAGGGCCTGACTCTCAGAGAAGGTCTTTAATGTGCTGGAGGTACCCACGGGATGTCGATCATAAACCACGGAGAGCGGGTTTTGTGTTTGCAAAGAGTTCTTGGACACAGGATCTCAAAGGAATTCTTGCCAGAGCTAGAAAAAGAACCTCCATCCCCTGACTCCTGGATAAGTAGATGCTGGTTCCAGAAAGTGTGTCCAGGATGGCCAGCTCTCTGGATACAACTCGAATAGGTCCCAAGGAATGACGGCACTGCACACGGCTTCTGTCCCAGGGCTCTGGACTCTGCTGCCTGGGGCCCATGGTGACAGGGATTCCTTGCTCCTCTTTACCAGCTTCAAACCGAGGGACTCAAGCTTGGAGAGGCTGTGGTTACTGTGCTGCGTGAGTCTTGTCCTGGAGACCTTGTGTGATTCATCTTCGTGTTCCCACAGGGGCTGCCGCTAAAACAGGGCTAGGTTAAGACCCTTAGATATCCTGAAAGATCAGTCCTCCCTCATATGAAATTCAAACAGAAACAATTCTAAATCTGAAAAAAATGCCGCCCATCCATGTGGGTTGAACTCAAAATAGCTTCCTTCTTAGAGATTTTGATTGCAAAATCCTGGATGAATGCAACGAAGCTGAACTTTTTTCCTTGGCCTAGAAGCAGGGCAGGGGAGGGAGGGGTTTTGCCGTTGGTCTAAGCGCCTACTTGCTCTGCTTCCTGAGTCACCCAGATTGCCCAGGGGGTCTCACACGTGGTGGATGCTCAGCCCACGTCTTCTAAATTGAATGAAGTGTGCCCGCTTCCCAGAAGAGGACTAAATCCCAGCGGTAATGTGTTAAGGTATGGGCACAGCACGCACGCGCGTGCACACACACACACACACACACACACACACACACACGCACCCATGGGGGAGGGGAAGAGATGGGGGAGGAAGCGGGGAGGAGGGAGGAGGAAGAGAATGTGTGGGAGCCCAGCAATCTTTCTCAGTTCCAGTTTAAATGAACAGCAAAATAAAAACGTGTTGTTCTCCTCATAATGAATAGATGCGCTTGGAGTTTTCACATCTTGCCAGGCCCGTCCCTTGGTGCTAACTGACCCTTTATGGGCAAGCTTTCCACAGAAGAATCAGCTACTAACCCTGAACCACGTGGCTGGAAGGCTGGGCCTGGAACCTCCAACTTCACAGCAGATGCAACTCCACAAAGGGATTTTAGAATTTCCTGTTGCAGCCCCAAGAAGAGGAACGCATTTCTACCTAAAACTGGCTTAGATCTGCTTAAAAAAATAACAACAATGGTAAAAATATACTTAATGAGTGTGTAACAAACCACAAAACCACAGAAAGTGGGGTTTGAGTTTGAGAGGGAGTGCATAATTGTGTGTATTTTAGACGTTAAGTTAAGGTAACATGGGCTCATTTGGAAAAATCTGAGGGGAAGAAGGATGAAAATACGAGTTCCATGCTGGCTGGGAGCGCAGCTCTACCGTACCAGTGAAGCTTCAAGGTGGAGGGTGTTCCTTTGTTACTGTGTGTGTACATTTGTTTTTCATTCACTCATTCAAATATTTACTGAGAGACTACTTTGTGCCAGGCACTGTCCTGGACACTTGGCAACAGAGCCATTAATTAGACATATGAGTTCCTGCTCTGGCTACTCACGTCATTGGGAACAGAACTGATATTTTCTGGCTCTTGAATTAAACTAACTGCATGCTCCCCAAGGGCAGAAAGCCAGGGTATTCTCTTGTGGCATTTCTTCTACAAAGCATCCTGAATGGCCCACAATGGATGCTCAGGCAATAGGCCCAGAGTGTGTCCTGATGCCCTGGTAGGCACTAGAATTCCTTTTCTTCTATCACCTCCTCTTCTGCTCTTATCTCCTGGGCCTCCTGGGTGGCCTTGGCAGAACGAGGACCTGAGAGTTTAGCTGTTCATTAAAGCTGGCAAGAACTTGAGGTGTTACTCTCCCATGGTCATTTGCATCTAGTTATGGGAATTAGGTCAGAACGAGGAGAGCCTGAAAGGCAAAGAGATTTCAGCTAGAAGAATGACACCTCCATGGTAGAGTGTAAAGAATAATTTCAAGGCAGAGAAGATCCCAATAACCGAGTAGCAGTGTCTACAGTGGGTAATGCAAAGAAAGTCACTGAGTCATGTATTTGCAGCATGCAAGGTCAGTCTGCCTCCTTCATCTTATAGATAAGGAAGCTGACATTAAGATTATAAACAGCTTGCAACCTGAGAGCAGGTCCATTGCTAGGACCAGGCACTCCAGATCCACTGGGCACTCCAGTCGGTCCATTAACCAGGTCTTTAATCAGGCTTCAAGAACTTCCGATAGGGCCGGGTGCAGTGGCTCACGCCTGTAATCCCAGCACTTTGGGAAGTCAAGGTGGGTGGATCACCTGAGGTCAGAAGTTCGAGACCAGGCTGGCCAACATGGTGAAACCTATCTCTACTAAAAATATAAATATTAGCTGGGCATGGTCGTGCACGCCTGTAGTCCCAGCTACTCAGGAGGCTGAGGCAGGAGAATTGCTTGAATCTGGGAGGTAGTGGTTGCAGTGAGCCAAGATCATGCAAAAAAAAAAGAACTTCAGATAGTTTTCAGCCAGGGACTTCTTCCCCAGGCTGCCGCCGTCCTGTTCATCTAGAAGTGAAGTCAGCTCTGATTGAGGGCCGTTTGCGCCTCTGTTTCTTCTGGTCCCTGTCATTTCCTAATAATTATTTGAAGGCAGTGAGATATAGTGCAACTAAAACTGAAAAGAAACCATACAGAAAACAGCAGGATTGTGATCCAAGTCACCTAAATGTTAGCAGTTGGCACCTCAAACCAATCTTCACTTACATCTTTCTATGCGTACACTATAGATTAGACCTATGACGTCACCTAACCTAGGGGCGGGATGAACCCAGGACTGAGAGTCTGTACTGTAAGTCCAGAGGCCACGTGTTAGTTATGAGACCTTGGGCGAGTCACTTCATCTTTCTAGCCCTTGGTTTCTTTTCTTTCTTTTCTTTTCTTTTTTTTTTTTTTCAGATGGAGTCTGGCTCTGTTACTCAGGCTGGAGTGCAGTAGCATAATCTCAGCCCGCTTCCCGGGTTCAAGTGATTCTCCTGCCTCAACCTCAGTAGCTGGGATTACAGGCACCCACCACCACATCCAGCTGATTTTTGTATTTTTATTAGAGACAGGGTTTCACCATGTTGGCCAGGCTGGTCTTGAACTCCTGACCTCAAGTGATCTGCCCTCCGCAGCCTCCCAAAGTGCTGGGATTACAGGCGTGAGTCACCATGCCCGGCCCGCCATTATATTTCTATTGGACAGCACTGCTGTAGATAACAGCAAATCACTGAAAGCATTCTTTTTTAAATTTTAAAGCAAGAGAGATGCAAATTAGACTATTGCTTTAGAATGCTCACTCTGGCAGCAAACAGAGAATGGAGACACTTGGAAAATTATTGTAACAATTGGTGGTGAGCAGTGATGGGCGCCTGAATTAAGACGAAGCCTGGGTGTTGCGGAGGGGGATTCCATGGCGTTTGGGGTGTGAGCAAGGCGGAGTCCCCAGGCTGCTGGCCTCTGTGACTGTAAATTATGGTGGTGTCCCTAGAGAAGGGAAGGAGGAGGAGGAGGTTCATGGAGAAAGCTGACAAACTCAGTTCTGAACCAACTTTGAGTTGACGGTGTGCTACCAGATGGGAGGTCCAAGTGATTTGGTCTGTTGTCTGAGCCTGGGGCTTTGTTGAGCAGTCTGGGCGGGATACTCGGATATGGGAGTCAGTTTATAAGGTTAAGGTGAGACTCAAGGATGAGTGAGATCGCCCAGGGAGAGGACAGAAAAGAAAAAAGGCGGGCCAGGCGTGTTGGCTCACACCTGTAATCTCAGCACTTTGGGAGGCCGAGGTGGGCAGATCACGAGGTCAGGAGTTTGAGACCAGCCTGGCCAATATGGTGAAACCCCATTTCTACTACTAATACAAAAATTAGCCAGGTGTGGTGGCAGATGCCTGTACTCCTAGCTACTTGGGAGGCTGAGGCAGGAGAATTGCTTGAACCCGGGAGGTGGAGGTTGTAGTGAGCCGACATCGTACCATTGCACTCCAGCCTGGGCAACAGAGTAAGACTCCATCTCAAAAAAGAAAAGAAAAGAGCCAAGTACTTGGCTCTGAGGAACACCAATACCTACAGGAGAGCAGGGGAAGATGTCTGAGGAAGAAAGCCTTGTACTTCCTGACAACAATGATATCCTGTGATTCCTCACCTTAGGGCAGGCAACTCTCTGCTTGGCTAGGAGGTCCTTCAGTGGAGCCTGGTTTTCCTTTGTTGATTTAGAAAAAAGACAAAAAAGTCACAGCTAAAGTTGAAGCTTTCTTGTCCCCTTGAAAGGAGCTATTGATGATTAAGTGAGGCAATGAGAAAAGAATCTGCCCCAGGTACAATGTCACTTTTTAAAGCTGATGTGGCAAGAATAAGCTGGTGCAATCACTTTTCAGAGGGCTGTTTGGTAAGGACATGTAAAAAGTAGAATTCTATTTCTAGGGACTTATTCTTAAAAAATAATCAGGGATGTACACAAACGTGTATACACAAGCATGTTTAAAACAGCACTTTTAATAATACCAAATAAAATTGGAGAAAACCTCACTGCCCAATTGTGGGAAACTGATTTAATAAGTTATGGTGGGCCAGGTGAAGTGGCTCATGCTTATAATCTTAGCACTTTGGGAGGCCAAGGTAAGTGGATTGCCTGAGCCCAGGAGTTAGAGACCAGACTGGGCAACACGGCAAAAACCTGTCTGTACAAAAAATACAAAAAATTAGCTGAGTGTGGTGGTGCATGCCTGTAGTGCCAGCTACTTGGGAGGCTTAAATGGGAGGATCACCTGAGTCCAGGGAAGTCAAGGCTGCAGTGAGTCGAAATTGTATCACTGCACTCCAGTCTGGGCAACGGGAATGAGACTGTGCCTCAAAAAAAAAAAAAAAAAAAATTATGGGAGATCCGTGTGACAAAAAGCTCTACAGACTTTCAAAACAATGTAGAAAAGATGTGTTTATTGACGTAGAAAGATGTCCACAATATGTTAAACGACAACGCAGGTGAGTGCAATATGCTTATTTCTAGCTAGTGGCTGTTGTTTGTCTTCGTCGTGGTTGAGAGCAAGGACTTGTGTCTGGCAGGCTGCCTGGGTTGACTGGGCACAGCCACTCACTGGGCTCCCCACGCTCAGTGCCCTCTTCTGAAAAGGGGATGATAACACGAACCACAAGCAGTCGTAAAGACCAAACAGGTGAATCTAGTCCATAGTGCAAACAGGGCCTAGCACGGGTAAGCCTTCAATATGTGCTAACCTTCATTATTTTAAAAAACCTTGTTAGTGAGATATAATTTGCATATCTTACACTTAAACCATGTGAATCAGTGGCAGGAAGTTCTCATGGGCTGCAGATGCTGGGTTGTAAGTAAGGTGCAGTAAGAGTATTCCAGATGTGACGTTATTTTTATTTTGTTTAATTGTTTTGGGACAGAGTTTTCCCTCTTGTCACCCAGACTGGAGTGCAGTGGCACGATCTCACTCACCGCAACCTCTGCCTCCTGGGTTCAAGCGATTCTTCCGCCTCAGCCTCCCAAGCAGTTGGGGTTACAGGTGCGCGCCACCACACCCAGCTAATTTTTGTAGTTTAGTAGATACAGGGTTTCACCATGTTGGCCAGGATGGTCTCCTGACCTCGTGATCTGCCTGCCTTGGCCTCCCAAAATGCTGGGAGTACAGGCGTGAGCCACCATGCCCGGCCCAGATGCGATGTTATTTTAAGAGGTCAGGATTCCACCCTTTCTCTTGTCACACACCCAGGGCCTGACTATACTGAAGCACTAACAGGCCAGCAACATGTTCAAACTGACCAGAGAGTACAGAGCACCATTGACTCCTTCTCTGCCACTCTACGACCCACGCGTCACACACTGGAGACACCGGGCACTGCTTTCGCCCTACACGTTGTTTTCCTTCTCTTTTTAAAATCTGTTTGTTGTTGTTGTTGAGTTATAACTTTTATGTAGTATACCCTATTTCCCTCTTTAAATTTTTAAAAAAGTGTGGCCAAATATACATAATAAAATTGACCATCTTAACCATTATGAAATGTACAGCACGGTGGCATTAGGTATATTCATCCTCGTTCTGCTCCCATCGCACCATCCACCTCTGAACTCTTCATCTTGCAGAAACTCTGTACGCATTAAACGCTAACGCTCATCGCGTCTTACCCCACCCTCTGGAAACCACCATTCTACTTTTGTCTCTATGAATTTTTTTATTTATTTTTATTTATTGTGAGATGGAGTCTCGCTCCATCTCCCAGGCTATTGTATAGTGGTGCGATCTCAGCTCACTGCAGCCTCTGCTTCCAGGGTTCAAGCGATCCTCCCACCTCAGCTTTCTGAGTAGTAGCTTGGATTACAGGCATGGGTTACCACACCTGGCTAATTTTTTTTTTTGAGATGGAGTCTCACTCTGTCACCCAGGCTAGAGTGCAGTGGCACAATCTCTGCTCACTGCAACCTCTGCCTCCCAGGTTCAAGTAATTGTCCTGCCTCAGCCTCCTGAGTAGCTGGGATTACAGGTGTGCATCACCACGCCTGGCTAATTTTTCTATTTTTAGTAGAAACAGGGGTTTCACCATGTTGGTCAGGCCGGTCTTGAACTCCTGACCTTGTGATCTGCCCGCCTCAGCCTCCCAAAGTGCTGGGATTACAGGCGTGAAGCACCACGCCTAGCCTGAATTTGACTACTCTAAGTACCTCATATAAGTGGACTCATAGAATATTTGCTCTTTTGTGACCGATTTGTTTCACTTAACATGGTCTCAAGGCTCATTCCCACTGAAACGTGTGAGAATTTCAATCTTTTTGAAGGCTGAACGATCCTCTATTGTATGTCTAGACCATATTTTGCTTCTCCATCTGTTGATAGATGCATGGGTTGCTCCCGCCTTGTGGCTACTATGAATAGCGCTGCTATGAACAGGGACATACAAATATCTGTTTAAGTCCCTGCTTTAAATTCCTTTGGGTATATACCTCTGTTGATTTTTAATGTAAAAATAACATGCCTCTATTATTTTTTATGTAAAAAAATTAAAAATAATTTAAAGGCATACACTCTCACCACATTTGCAGAACTCTATTTTTATTTCAGTGCATCCTCTTTGGTGGCTGTTCATACGCATGGTTTTTTTTATTTTTTTTTTGAGATAGAGTCTCGCTCTGTTGCCAGGCTGTAGTGCAGTGGTGTGATCTCGGCTCACTGCAACCTCCGCCTCCTGGGTTCAAGTGATTCTCCTGCCTTAGCCTTCTGAGTAGCTGGGACTACAGGCACGTGCCACCGTGCCCAGCTAATTTTTGTATTTTTAGTAGAGATGGGATTTCACCATGTTGGCCGGGCTGGTCTCAAACTCCTGACCTCAGGTGATCTGCCTTCCTCGACATCCCAAAGTACTGAGATTACAGGCATGAGCCACTGTGCCTGGCCCATATGCACGTATTTTTAAAAAGTAAATGCAATTATAGTGAACCAACAATTTTCCAACTACTGGTTTTTAGGTCCACATTGCAAACTGAACCATGGACCATGGGCCTGAGCCATGACTGATTTGTGACTTTATTATCTCAGAAAATAAGAAAGGGAAAACACAGCCACCTTATAAACATATATACATACATACAAGATGTACACAAGGACAAAAACATATGAATTCCGAGAGAGAACTCACACAACATGTACCCGTTTCACTTAAACAACTGGGGCTGGACTTTGAAAGAACGAGATCTGAACAAGACCTCAGAGGCACAGGCAGACAGAGCCATCTCACATACACACACATGTGAATCTCAATAACATTCCTGTATGCAGAGAGAGTGAGCAACACACCAGGCCACACACAAATGGTAAAAGTTAAACACGTATACACACAACCTCACACCTCCCAGGATCTTCTCCTGGCCCGCTACTTGCAGACCAGCGATTTCTGAAGGCTGAGAAGGAGATCCTGCAAGAGAACTCAAAATAGCTCTGTGAACTCTGCCCTGGGCTCCAAGTGCCCGCCCACAGGCCTGTCCTGTGCTCCCAGCTCAGCCTTGGCCCTATGCCTGGGTCTGCGTACAGCCCCACGTCCAACCCCCTGCCTCAAGTCTTTCAGACCTGCCTTCTCTGAATACCTTCCTTGGACAGCACCTGCATCCAGCTCCTTCTGTCATAGTCATTTTTTCCAGGGACACGCTGTAATCCACACCAGAGATCCTGCTATGGACTTTGGGGCCATAGGGACCCACACTGGGCTGGCAATAAGGGGTCGGTAGTCTATGGCCAGTCAGGTTTGGGGCAGCAACAGCTGAACTGCCTGCTTCTCTGGTCCCTCCTCCATAAAGCAGCAACGTAATAACCGTCTTGTAGATACTGAGAACTTTAAACACAACCACATTCTTGAAGTCCCGAGCCCCGTCCTGGCATAGAGCAGTCCCACAAAGGGTGTTAATCTCCTGCCGTGCATTCCTTAAGCTGTCAGATCGGGCAACGCCTAAGCCTGCATGTTTTAGGGGTTGCTGTGAGACAGGAATTTTTTAATAATTTTGACTAAGTTCTCCACATGGGAGATATCATGATCACCGAACTGAACAGTGCTGGAAGCCAAAGGTTCTATCTTTTGAACGAACTAGAGAACAATTGGTCTACTGACTAATGTATGTTGAGCACTTTGGAGCACTTTGTAATACTGCAGCTCTAGAGCAGAAGGGTGAGGTTAGCCACGCTCCTCAATTACGCACACCAATCATACACACCTGAATGCATTTATTTATTTTCCCTCTTTAGCCTTATCCCCTGTTCTCCCATGCACCCACCCTCAAACACTGATTCTACTCTGTTCAAGTACCGTTTTATTCCTACTTTTAATTACGGTAAAATATAAATAACAGCGTTGGCCATTTTAAGCATTTTAAGGGTACAGTTCCATGGCACTGACTGCATTCACATTGTTGTATAACCATCTCCACCATCCATCTCCAGAGTTCTTTCATCTTCTTCACCTGAAACTCCACGTGCACTAAACAACTATTCTCCACTCCCTCTCCCCCTAGCCCCTGACAACCACTATCTCCTTTCTGTCTCTAAAAATTTAATTACACTAGGCACCTCTGTAAGTGGGATCACAGCATTTGGGTCCCTTTGTGACTGGTTTATTTCACTTAGCATAATATTCTCAAGGTTTATCTACAATGTAGCATGTGTCAGCATTTCCTTCCTTTTTCTTTTTTTCTTTTTTTTTTTTTGAGATGGAGTCTTGCTCTGTCGCCCAGGCTGGAATGCAATGCACAATCTCTGCTCACTGCACCTTCCTCCTCCTGGGTTCAAGTGATTCTCCTGCCTCAGCCTCCCGAGTAGCTGGGATTACAGGCACCCACCACCATGCCCAGGTAATTTTTGTATTTTTAGTAGAGACGGGGTTTTGCCATGTTGGCCAGGCTGGTCTACAACTCCTGGCCTCATGATCTGCCCACCTTGGCCTCTCAAAGTGTTGGGATTACAGGCATAAGCCACCATGCCTGGCCCATTTCCTTCCTTGTAGAGCTGAATAATATTCCATTGTATGGCTCACTGCATCTTGTTTTTCCATCCATCCACTGATGGACACTTGAGTTGCTTCTACCTTTTGGCTGTTGTGAATAATGCTGCTATGAACACGGGTATGAAAATACCTGAGTCCCTGTTTTCAATTCTTTTGGGTGTATACCCAGAAATAGAATTGCTGGATCATACGGCAATTCTGCTTAATTTTTTGAGAAACCGCCATAAGACATACCATCTTCCTCAGAGGCAGCACTACTTCACACCTTTACCAGCAATGTGCAAGGATTCTAATTTCTTCACATCCTTTCCCACATGTTATTAAATAGCCATCCTGGCTGGGCACGGCAGCTCACGTCTGTAATCCCAGCACCTTGGGAGGCTGAGGCAGGCGGATTACCTGAGGTCAGGAGTTCGAGACTAGCCTGGCCAACATGGTGAAAGCCTGTCTCTACTAAAAATGCAAAAAAATTAGCCGGGTGTGGTGCCACGTGCCTGTAATTCCAGCTACTTGAGAGGCTGAGGCAGGAGAATTGCTTGAACCCGGGAGGCAGAGGTTGCAGTGAGCTAAGATTGCGCCACTGCACTCCAGCAGGTGACAGAGCGAAACTCTGTCTCAAAAAATAAATAAATAAGTCATCCTAATGGATATGAAGTGGTTCAATGTGCATCTTTTTATTTGTATAACTTCTTTCAAGTGTATATAATTATTTTGTGTATATGTAATTTGTTTTATATGGTAGCATTATGCTATTCATTTCCCTCTGTGTCTTACTATTTTCACTGGAAATTGTGTTTAAGATTGATACATTGGTTTTGTGTACATGGAATTCATTGCTTCTCACTTTTGCATAGCACTTTATGGTGTGCATGAATCACATCCATGTATATTGAGAACCTACTAAGTTCTTGTGCCAACCTTTCTATATGAGTGATTGAATCTGATTCCATACAGCAACCCTAAGAAGGTGTAATTATCACATTTTATGGATGAGAAAACTGACACACACAGAGTTAAGGAACGTGCCCAGAGTCACATAGCCAGAAGTGGTAGAGGTAGAAGTGTAACCCAGGTCATTCTGGTGCCACAGAAGAGCTCACGCGGGTAAGGTGTTACAAAGAGCTATAGATAGAGATCTGACTTTAGACAGAGGCTCTCTCTTAGGCAAGGGCACTCTGATGAAAGTTCTAGTCCTGATTCCGCTACTTATCATCATAGTGCAAATCACCTTCCTTCATAGACATCACTTTCTGTCCGTGTAAAATGAAGACAATTTTAATGCTTTTTCTAGATTCATTACATGTTGATTAAATACCCTTTAGCTAATGGGGAAAACAATCAGAATTGAAGTCAGGTGTTTGTTTCTTTCATGTATTTGGAGTGGTCCACCTGGGAGTCACTCCAAATACATAAAAACCCTCTGGTGCGTCTATTCACAACGTGAACTGTTCATAGCATGGACTATTCCCAGGGAAACAGAGTGGCTGTCTCTGCTTCCATCCCACCTCTCCTGAACTTTGTACTTACCATGATGAAATATGTTTCCCTTCCAAGGACAACCTCTGCAAAAGCAGGCCTGGCTGGGCCCCAAGAGACCAGGTGCGAGAACAGAGTTGTATCCATCCAAAGTGGCCCACCCATTCACTGCCCAAAGTCAGGATCAAGAGAGCATGCAGGGTCCTCTCAGCACTGAGAAGAATCAGTTCCTCAGCCCTCCTCCTCCAACGCTTCTCGTGGAGAAACAGGCTGGAGGAGAAAGAACTAGCCCAGAAATGGCACTTATTAGACTTGCAGTTGGGTCCAGCACTCTTTCTGCATGCACAGCTGTTCTTGTCACAAGGATGCCAGCAGGGGAGGCACAGGGAAGCATGGTTCTGCCACCCTAACTAACTGGCTGCCTAGTTATTTCCTTCCCTCTGGAAAATGAGAAGGCTGACTGAGGGCCCCTTCTAATGCCATGATTTTAGAGGGCGAAGTACCTGTCCGGGTCCTTCCACTCCATGTAATCCTCAGACCTCTCTGAGGCTCTTCCTCCGAAGTGCAAATCGCCTTCCTTGGTCAGACATTGCTGTCTGTGTAACATAAGGGACTTTAACTAGAGGAGGACAGTTACAATGCTCTTTCTGGATTCACCACTGCACAGTGAGAACCGCCTGCTCCATTCTTACAGCGGAGAGAACAGACGCTCATCAAGGGGAAGAAGAGAAACAGCCAGAATTGGAAGCCAGGCCAGTCACAGATGGACACTGAGCCTCTTTTACTTTCTCTGGCTACCTCTCAACGGTTGGAGTTGTTCAGGTCAAGAGGAACATTTTACTGGAAGATGATGACTGCAAGGCCCCTTTCTGCCCATCTTTGCCCACTCAGTCACATCTTCCCCACCACCACTCTTTGGGGCTTCTCTAGGCTGTGAACGCCTTGAAGACCTTCGTCTTTTATTTTGGAAGTTCCAGAACTGAGCAGGAGGGCTGCGGCATAGAGCTGAGCTCCTTCCACCACTTTTCATGGCACTAACAATGCAAACCTTTTCACCCGAGTTTCCCACAGCCACCTAAGGAGACTGCGAGGGAAGCTACCTCGAGCCCCATTTTACAGGTGAGCAAATAGACCTTGCAGTGTTACCATAGTGTGCCCGTGTAGAGAACTGTTTTGCAAAGAGCTCCATCAGTGATGTCATCTTTGCCTTCCGTGACCCAGGCGGCTGGGTACGGTGTCAAGATCGGAGACTGAGGCTTCAGCAAAGTATTAGGTTCAAATTCCAGCGCTGCCACTTGGAACCCTGAGTAAGTAATGCAATCTCTCTGTGCCTCAGGAGCGTCATCTGTAAACGTGAGGCACAGGAACTTCTACCTCACCAACCATTGTTAAGATTGAATCAGAGGGCAGCAGGCGGGCTACCTGGAGTGAAGAAAGCAGTCAATAAATGTGGATTGTGTCATCCTTGTCTCTCTTGAGGGGTGGGAAGAAGAGAGTGTAACCTAAGACCACAGCGGCAGCGCGTTAACAGGAGGACCAGCCAGGAACGGAAGCCAGGTTGTCAAACCCCAGTTGGGGTTCAGGGATTCTTTCCAGGCGGGTATTTAGGTAGAGGCGAGGGTGAGGCGCACAGCGCTCTTCTGCAGCAGCAGCAGCAGACTGGCTTGTGGGAGGCGGTTCTCTGGGCCAAGGCAAGGGCCCCTGCCGCTTCTGGCCTGACTTTGTGGATTCCGCCACACCTCACAGGGCTTTGTAACTCCCCGCCCACTTGAAGGTTTGCAGATAACTTAAAAAAAAAAGAAAAAAAAAAAAACAAAGCGGCGGTACGGGGTGGGGGATTCCTGCTGTTAAAAACAAACAAAGGGGGAGGCCGAGGCGGGTGGATCACGAGGTCGAGAGATCGAGACCATCCTGGTCAACATTGTGAAACCCCGTCTCTATTAATACAAAAAAATTAGCTGGGCACGGTGGCGCGTGCCTGTAATCCCAGCTACTCAGGAGGCTGAGGCAGGAGAATTGCCTGAACCCAGGAGGCGGAGGTTGCGGTGAGCCGAGATCGCGCCATTGCACTCCAGCCTGGGTAACAAGAGCGAGACTCCGTCTCAAAAAAAAAAAAAAAAAAAAAAAAAAAAAAAAAACAAACAAACAAACAAAGGACTTAGACACTGGCCAGTCTGATGTGGGAGGCAGCAGCAAGAGAAAGGCCCAGGGTCCCGGAGTAGCTCCTGAAAGTCACCAAGGGGGCCTGCGAGCAGACGCCCCTTAAGTTTTTTGGTGGGGAGAAAAGACTGGAGCTCCCCAATGTGCCAGTTGGTTTGTTGTTGTTTCGCTTTTTTTTTTTTTCTTTGAATACACAAACTCCCGAATACTCCTGTCTTGCCTCACTTTTTTGTGAGTTCATTGCTTTGGAAACAAAACTCTCTTGCATTTATTGGGTGTCAAATTTCTGATCTTTCTCTATCAGGAGATCCAGCAACACCCGGTTATGTAAATTTCTTTCAAAGATAACTTTGAAAGCATCCCCATTCATTTCTTTAAGAATTCAACAGATGTCTTTGAGGCCCATTTTCTGCCTGGTACTCGCTTCACAAGGCTCAAGGGACCCCAGGCTCCAGCCATTGTCGAGGTTGTCACTGAGATCCCCAACTCTCCACTTCTGAGGACCCACTTCTCCCCACCTCCCTCCTTCGCACACGTTCCCGAGGCTCTCAGCCGGTGTGATCTCACCGACAAGAGAATAAAAACAGCCCCCGGGCGCCGGCGCCGGCCAAGGGCCTTGACGGGGATCAGCGAGCGCGAGGCCAAGTGCGCGCCCCAACTTCCTGGGCCCGGGCCTTCCGCGCGCCCCCTCTCGGGCTAGGGTCCTCTCCAGGGTGCACTCCCGCCGGGACAGCGCTTGCTTGCTGTGCGAGTCCAACCCTCTCCGGCTCGCAACTCCAATCGAGCTGCCCGAGCGTGGGCTCCGAGAGCGAACGCCAAGGGCCGCGCTCAGTCCTCCCTCCCGCGGCCCTTCTTGCCGCGCCTTTCCCAAGACTTCCTCCCCGCGCCCGCTCGACTTCAGGTCGGGGCCGCGCGGCATCCCGCGCGCTCCAGTTAGGACCGCTGCCGCCCGGGTCGCCCACGTGGGCGTGCTGGGCGTGGGGAGGTGGCGAGGTGGCCGGCCGACCGGCCGGCCGGGAACCCTCCCCGGAGCAGGGGGCGGGCAGGGCGCCCGCGCGAGGAGGCGGCGGGGCGCGGGGGAGGAGGCGGGGAGCCCCGGCGGCGAGGGGGCGGTGACAGCGCTAGGAAAGGAGGCTGCACGCGGATTTGCATGAAACACAGACTGGGAGCGGGCGGGAGCGGGAGCGGGAGCGCGGCGTACGCCCCGGGCCGGCCCAGCCAGCGAGCGAGCGAGCGGCGAGCCGGGAGGAGGAGGGCGGCGAGGCGGCGAGGCAGCAGAGGCGGAGGGATCTGCTCATCAAAGCTAGCGAGGCGAGCGAAGTTTGGCCGGGGGTTGGACTTTCCTTCCCGGAGGCGGCACCCAAACAGCTACCCCGTGCGGAAACCCAAACTTCTGCTGCCACTCGGAGTCTCGCGGCCGCCGCCTCCGCCCCACGTTCGGGGCCTTCCCGACCCGGCGCCGCTGCCGTCCGCCCACCCGCCTAGCCGCCCTTTTCCCCGCCGTGGGAGCCGCTCCGGGCTCAGAGCGGCGCGCCGAACCCCGCAGGCTGCAGCGCCGCGGCCCGGCCCGGTGCCCCGGCAACTTCGCCGAGAGTTGAGGCGAAGTTTGGGCGGCAGAGGCCGGCCCCGGCAGAGCTCCCCTCTGCGCCCCCGGCGTCCCGCCGAGTACAGCCCCGCCGGGGGCGCTCCTCGCCGCCCGCGCGCCCTCCCCAGCCATGTCGTCCATCCTGCCTTTCACTCCCCCGATCGTGAAGCGCCTGCTGGGCTGGAAGAAGGGCGAGCAGAACGGGCAGGAGGAGAAATGGTGCGAGAAGGCGGTCAAGAGCCTGGTCAAGAAGCTCAAGAAGACGGGGCAGTTGGACGAGCTGGAGAAGGCCATCACCACGCAGAACGTCAACACCAAGTGCATCACCATCCCCAGGTGGGGGTCCGCCCGGGGGACCCGGGGGCAAGCAGCCCAGCCCCCTGGCACTGCGGGGCCGACCCAGTGGGGTTGGAGATGGGAAGAAGGAGAGAGACTGTGTGCGTGCGTGTGTGTGAGAGTGGGGAGCGGAAGCAGGGGCGGGAGGGGGGACACCCCAAACAAAACCATCTCTGCATTTGCAAAGATCGGAGCCCGGGGCTTCCACGCGGCACTCCCGCTTCCAGACCTCATATTCCCTTTCCACCTCCGGGAGGGGAGAGCGGGTTGCTGCGGGACTCGGCCGCCCCCACCCCGGGGAGCTGGGGCTGAAAGTTGAGGCCCGCTTTGTTCGGCTCCGCGGGCCGGAGCCCCTCCTCCGCCGCCGCCTCCCGCCCCCGCGGCCCGCGCTCGTGGAGGTGGTGGTGTCTCTGCGTTTCTTTTCTTCAGTCCGGTCTCCCCACTTCTTTCCTCTACAGGAATGCGGTCCGTACAGCTGGGGCTGTGGGTGAGGAGCGGGAGCCTCGTGATTGACAGATTCCTTCTTCGTTCTTTCTTTGCCTTCGGGATTAGCATTTTTATCGAGTATTTTTAGACTCGGTTATGCCAGTCTCCCGCCCCCTGTGCACGCACGCACTTTGGTTGCAGTGCAAATGCTCTGACTTCCAAATGGGAGAGACAAGTGGCAAAAAATAGGGTCTTCTCCCTTACTTCCCACCCCTCATCCCGACTCTTTCGCCCTCCTTTTAGTCCAAGAGATTTTGAGTCCGTGCAGAAGGAGGGAGAGGGGCGGGCTGGAGCAGGGCAGATAACAAAACACACCCCAAAGTGGGCCTCGCATTCCTGTAGAGCCCTCCTTCCCAAAGCGCTCTGCCATCTGTCTGGATCTCCTTTATCCTTCCCGTCGCGCGCTAGCTAGGTCGGGCGGGAGCCCACAGATGGCTGATAGAAGGGGTCAGTGACTTCACTCCCCCAGGGGCTTCCTTAGCTTAGCTGTGCCTGGCTGGGAATTGGGGGTGGAGGTACCTTGGCCTCCTGTCTCTACCTCTCAGACTTCTTTGATTCTGAACCAGGGGAGAGTGTGTGTGTGTTGGGGGGTGGCTGTTTTGGAGGTCCTAGGCTGCAGAGGAATGAATAGAGAGCACCAGGGACTGTCAGCCACGAAGGGTTGTCATCCCTGCTCCGGAGCCAGGGTGGACTCCATCCTTGGCCACCTGCTTGGGGCAGTTGTACAAGGTCTGCCAGGCGAGTCAGGCGGGCACAAAGCAACATCTGTCTGCAGGAACTCAGGGCAGGCTTCCCCTGGAAATAAATGCACATATGGTGGGAGTGCGGACTTAAAAAAAATTCTTTTTTAACTGGGTGGATCCAGTCAATAAAGGGGGAGGGAAGGCGGTGTGCTGTCTGGGGAAGTCTCTGGGCGTGTGATCGGGAGCCAGAATTGACTTCAGAGGAGGTGGTGTGATGTGCTGGTCAGAGAGAACCGGGGTTTGGTTCCAGCTCTGGTTCTTAATTCTTCTGTATTTCTTCGGTGCGGGTGGAGAGGGTAGAGTGGGTGAGTATCCTACTTCTCTGTCTGGGGAGGGGTCTTCCAAACCTACCTTGTCCGTATCTGCCTTGGTGCATTGAAGACAAGCGCTTTCTGCATTGAAAAAGAAAAAAAAAAAGTATATTAATTATAAAACAGGCAGCTGTGGAAAGTGTTTCACAGTTTACAAAACACTTTCACATGGTTTTCTGAGGTCCTCAAAAAAAGCAAGCAGGCAACCAGCCAAGCCCTGGAAAGTAGATAAAGTTGTTAGGCCTAAGATTATCACATTTTTAAAGTTGAGAAAACTTTAGCAGAGAGAGGTGCAAAAGCTTGGGTAGTAGCACGGGCTTCTGACCGCATGTGCTCTTTCTGCTGCCCCGTGCTGCTTTCTGCTTTGAAGATCTGCATACATTCTTTGCTGAATGCTGAAGCTCTTTTAGCCTGGGGAGGGCCCTGTGGATCTTTGTATGTGCGGTTGCTCCTTTATCTCTGGGCTGCTGACGGCTTGGCGGAGAGGCCTTGCTTTCCCTCGCCTTCTAGGAGTTTGTCCTCTGCAGGGCCATGCCTTTGGCCTGCCTTTTCCTCTTCTAAAGTCCTGCTGAGAATTTGGAAGGCTAAGACAGATGCACGTTTGGATGATTCTGAGAGTTCAAGTGTCCCTGCTCTGTGGCCTTCTCATGACTTTGTTAGGACTGAGGCATCTTCTGCCTGCCTGGATAGGACCTAATGCAAAAGGACGTTTTTTGTTTCATCTTTTTTCACAAGTTAGAGAAACCCAGTTGCTTGGGTGGATCCAGACAAAATGGATTTTCATCCTTGGATTTTGTGCCCACGCCTCTGGGTCACCTTGTGTCCCTTGGCAACAGCTGCTGCTGTTTTGGTCGTGGGCAGAAAACTAAAGGCCACGTCTTGGGGAGGTGGCTGGCTTGGCCTTCTGCTGGTGACATCGATGTGTGCTGAGCCCCATAGGTTGCAGCGTTGATTGTCAAATTGTCTGCTTTCACGCACTGCCTTTTAGTTTGGAAAGTGGAGAAAGGAAAGTGTTTAACTTAGTCATCCCCCTGTGTGGGTGGGGGTTGGTCACTGGGTGCTTAAAAACACTCTGCAAGATCTGGTCTCTGGGGTTTAAGGAGCCCTCAGTCTAAGGAGATTATGCCAAGTGTGTTTTGGCTAATATATAATCATGAGCTGCAACAGCAACATTTGGCAATTAAAGCTGTATACTAGGGACTTCCAGACCGCAGGCTGGCTGCTTCTCTCTGACACTAGCTCTAACGTGTTTCAATTATCGGGGGGCTGGAGTGATGCACACTTGTCAATATCAAGACGGTAAAAGAGATTGGTGCGGAGGAAGTGGTAAGAGCTTCATTTAGATACACCAACAAAGGGGATGTCAGGATACTCTGATGTCTGGCAGGATTGGCAGGATTTACACATGTTTTATAACAGCTTCTCATGCCTCACCTGCTTGAGTACCTGAGTAAAGCTGCAAGTCTCTTCCTCGCTAGTTTATAAGAATGGAAGCATTTAGAAGCGTTTGCCATTGAATGAGAGACGGTGTGAGAGCGTTATATCAGGAATAGCACACTTAAAACTTAATTTTCTGGTGGACACTGGTAGCCTGTGCTTCCACTGGGGAATCCATGCCTTGGCCTAGTTGCTGGGAGATAGAGCAAGGTTAAGGCACTGCTTGTTTGGAAGGGAAATTGGACTTGTGTCAGAGCACCCAGTCCAGTGGAAAATGGGAGAATTGAAGGAAACACTAGGTCTGACACACAGCATCTGCTCCCTCCCTGTGAATCTGATCTTTTACTGTAGTGCCCTCCTGTTATCTCCTTGAATTTCGCCAGGGTACTCTCACCTTAAGGAGGAAGGATAAATATCCTAATCTTTTTTTTTTTTTTTTTTTGAGACGGAGTCTGGCTCTGTCTCCCACACTGGAGTGCAGTGGCACGATGTCAGCTCACTGCAACCTCTGCCTCCTGGGTTCAAGTGATTCTCCTGCCTCAGCCTCCCAAGTAGCTGGGACTATAGGTGTGTGCCACCATGCCTGGCTAATGTTTTGTATTTTTGGTAGAGACGGGGTTTCACCATGTTAGCCAGGATGGTCTTGAACTCTGACCTCATGATCTGCCTGCCTCAGCCTCCCAAAGTGCTAGGATTACAGGCATGAGCCACCGTGCCCAGCCAAAGATCCTAATCTTTAACATTCCTTTTTCAGATTTCTGGGGATAGACCTATTACCAAGGCTGTAGAGCCCTCCCTCTCCTCTCAGCTGCAGCTAGAGCACCATGCCGGTGTGGCCCGTAGGGAGGTAGTCCATTGTCTCTTTGCTCTTGTTAACTTTGATTAGGGGAGCTCCACGTAGGGCCGAGAAGAGGGGGGGCCTGCAGGGCATTAGGTAGCTGATGAGGGTCTGACTCAGCTGCAGCTGAACCTAGGGGCCACTTGATGTTCCCTGGGAACGTTTAGAACCTGCTTGCACCTGGGAGTTGAATGTTTGCAGACGACTCCTCTGTTGATAATTGCCAGTCAAATGTTACAGTGCTGGATTTTGTTGATTTATTGATATGTATTGGACCCCTCCCATGTCTGAGTTCATTTTTTAGGTACCAGAGGAGGATGTAGAGACACACTTGAGAAGTTCGCTGCCTGTGAGAAGCTTACACATCAGTAAGGGAAACATTAATAGGGCATTCTTTGAGTGCCTAGCTGCTATCTCTTTCTCATTCCCAGCTACCAGTAGAAATACGAGATCTAGTATGGATGATTTTTTGGAGGGGGAGTTGGTGTGCCTTTTAAATATTGTATAAGTCACTAGGCTAGAAAATAAAATCATGACAGCCATCTGTTTTCTCTGGAAAAAAACACAAGATTCAGGTCTTGCATCTACCGTTTTACTATCTGCATGGATTTGGGAATCCACTTAAGTGTCACAGCTTTTACGTCTGCCTCGTAAAGTCAGGATGAGATAAGTCCTGTGGAAGTGTTTTGTGAACCAGAGAACTTGACAGGTATGTTACCTTTAGCCTTCATTCTGCATTCATTCATTATTCAATTATTCAGTCCTTTACTGAGCACATACTAAGATGACCACAGCAGGGTCCCAGTACTGTTCCAAGTTTTAGAACAGAGCTCCCTGTCTAGAGCAGGAGACAGACTTACCCAAAGGTATAGGGGCATGAGCTGTAGCTGAGGAATATACTAAGTGCCCAGCAATGTGGAAACAGACAGTTAATTCTGTGGGAGGAAGAGATGTAGAGAGGAGGAGAACCCACGAGAGGTGGAAAACCTCTCATGGGAACAAGAGTTATCCCAGGGAAGTTTCTGGATTGCAGTATGATGTTGGGAACTTTTTGGTACATGGGGATAGTTCCCTACAAGAATGAGGACGTCTTTATCTTCTGTCTTTTACTAAACTGAGTGCTGCTATAAATATGTTACCTTGTAACTGGCACTGAACGGCGGTTGACTTGGGTGCTATATTTTACTCCACCATAAAGCATTTTCTCTTTGAGGTAAAAAAGTAATTTAGTACCGCAAACCTAAAATTCAGGTTTCCTTAGTGGAAACAGGGACTTTAGATGTATCAGCTCAGACTATGACAGGGAGTGTTGATACAAAGTAGACAACTTGCAGATGGCTGTTTTGAAATTCAAAGCTTCGGTATGACCTAGCTTCTCACTTCTCTGGTTAACACTTGCTGAGAATAAATCCCAGACGCCCGAGTTTCTGAATGAACATAGGCGCTTTTAGTAGTATATTTTTTAAAAAGTCTTTGCAAGGATGAAGTTTTAAATGACAATATTAATAACAGAAAAAAATCTATGAGTACAGTCGCATTTAATTCTGATGAGAAATGAAAGAAGTTGATGGAATTGAGAGAATTTGTTTCAGCTTATCACATCAGGAATCCAATTAAATGAGTTAAAAAATAAATATTGGTTTAATAATGTAAATGTGATTGCTATATTATTATAATAGAAATAAAATTAACACGATTTAATGAACTGAGCGACCATTAATTTTTACTTGTTAATTTATTAGGAGATTTTAATGCCATTTGATACGCAGAACAGCCATTATTCTGTGTGAGCTCCTTAATGAAATAGGACCAAGCAGGGCTTGCTTTAAATTGAAATCAGGCTTCATTCCCGTTAACCTTATTCTCCCACCTTCATCCACGTCTCTTGCAGCTTCCTGTAATTGCAGTGACGTTCTCTAAGGCTGGAATGCAGCTTTCTTAATCAGCAAGTCTCATGAATAGTCCTAATTGACTTTTGCCCTTTTCTCCTTTGCTATACTGACTGATTAAAACAAAAGCAAAACTAAAAAAAGACTCCATTCCCTTCCCCAAATCCACATCTCATAGTGCTGGTTGGCTGGCAAGAGGACTTCCCAAGAAGGCTGCTCGTGATGGCAGCCTGCTGAATGTACGGGGGGTGGGAGGTTCACCAGCCATGTGCATGCGAGGATGGCTGGTGCAGTGCTGGATGGGACTAGCTCCTCGCTAAGGAGGGCTATGACCTTCTGTTGGCCCCTGACGAGTGCCTGAGCCCTGGAGCCTTCAGTCTCCCCATCTTCAAGCACAATGTTTCCTGGAAATGGTGGGAAGTTGCCATCCTAAGCCTGCCCTACAGAAGTTTGGTTTCTAATTTTATTCTAGTCCAAGTTTTAGAACAGAGACAATTCCAAGAGAGCTTGTCGGGTTCATTTTTATGCCTTCCTTGAATGCTTCTACCAGGTGTTAATTTCTGTGCCAGGTAACGGGGACAAACTAGTGAATAGGGCAGGTACTATCCCTGGTGTTCTGTAGCTTCTGGTCCCTGGCTGTGAAACACAGGTTCTTTGGAATTGTAAGAATGCTGTATGTGTTCACTCTTTAGCTAATTTGTAAATACTGTTTTCTTGGTTCCAAACAAACCAAATCCCCCAAGCTCTGCAGTTTATTGACTCTCGACAAGGATCTCTCTCTCTGTGTGTGTATAACATTATCCTTTGTTTCGACTTAATTAACAGTTTGAGAAATAGCAAATCTATAGCACGAGTCATACTATCTAAGGCCCTTGCTATAAACAGCAGCCTGCCGCAGTGGCAACTGCTGTAGAATGTTTTGACAGAGACTCAGTTTAAAATGAAAACACAGTAGAAGCCTATTAATTAAGAAGTTCGGCTAATTCTGGACTAGGCCAAAGTTTGTTTAGCAAGGCCTTTTCGCCCCATGAATTCTGTCAAAGAAAAATTACTGATAAACAAGGGTTTGAGGATTATTTTGGAGGTAGGAGTCAGCAGCCCTGGGTGGGTTCTAGATCTGGCTCTGTTTCTGATTAGCTGTGTGACCTGGGACAAGTCACTTTACTTCTTTGGGCCTCGAATATTCTCAACTGGAAAATAGGCTAGATAAGCTCTGTTGGAGGGCCTTTTTGGAATTGGTTTTCATACTAGCGTTTTATTTTGTTTATTTATTTTTGAGATGGAGTTTTGCTCTTGTTGCCTAGGCTGGAGTGTAATGGTGCGGTCTCTGCTCACTGCAACCTCTGCCTTCCAGGTTCAAGCAATGGTCCTGCCTCAGCCTTCTGAGTAGCTGGGATTATTGGCGTTCGCCACCACACCTGGCTAAGTTTGTATTTTTAGTAGAGACCAGTTTCGCCATGTTGGCCGGGCTGGTCTCGAACTCCTGGCCTCAAGTGATCTGCCCGCCTTGGCCTCCTTTCAGAGTGTTGGGATTACAGGCGTAAGCCTCCGCGCCTGGCCACATACAAGCATTTTAGAAGCTCCCAGTTGCACGAATCTAGTTGATCAGTGAATCACAGATCTTTCTTAATTATTAATGTTCCAAGACCGTATGGACCTGGTGTCAATTTACCTAAGTAAAAATAATAAAATTATAATTCAGCCTTTAATTTAGGTTATTTCCCTCCCTCTTCCTTGCCTCTTCCTTACTCTGTCAGTCGAAATCAGTGAAATTTAACTACAAAGAAATATAAAAATAATGCTAAGATGAAGACGTGGAGCTGTGCCTCTTGAGATGCAGTGAACAGTTTTTCTTCTTTTGTTGCTATTTTTGGGTATTCTAAGAACAGGAAGTTTACTTAAACTAATGACCACCGATGCCTAAAAATGGTTAAATGGAAGAGGTAGGCATTATAGAGGATACCTGTGGAAAATGTTTGCTCATATGTCAGAGTTGACCCAGGAAGCTTCCTTTATTTATTTCCAAGCATCTATATAAAGAAAGACTACACTTGATTGCGTAAGCATGAGCCTTTTGTTAGGCAGCGTGGAAGTTGCAAGTTTAAACTCCAGCTAGGAAATGAAAAGTGAGTTTCCTCCTAAATAGTTCTTGTTCAGTATCACATGGCTCTCCCAGCTTACATCTGGCAGGTTTTTCTCTTGAATGCTTTGCTGGTAGTTTAGGACTATTGTTTCTTCCTTCTTTCTTTCTTTTTTTTTGAGTTGGAGTCCTGCTCTGTCGCCCAGGCTGGAGTGCAGTGTTGTGATCTCGGCTCACTGAAACCTCTGCCTCCCGGGTTCAAGCGATTTTCCTGCCTCAGCCTCCCAAGTAGCTGGAACTACAGGCACGCACCACCACACTCAGCTAATTTTTGTATTTTTAAGAGACAGGGTAGGACGCCAGTATTGTTTAAGAAACCGTGTGTATGGCTTTGCCTTTGAAGCTTACAGAGTTATAAATCTGGTCCCTTTTGCTGTTAAATGTTGCATCACAAACTGCCAAGCCAAGTTGTAGCTCTGAAGTGTCACCGTTTTTTTTTTTTCTTTTCTTTTCAACTGGACTTTTGAAAATAGTAATGCTTTTGGGTGTGTGTTTTTTAAAGGTCTGTTTTTACGCTGTCACAGCTCAAAAATGTCAAAAGGCATTTTTTCCTTAAAAAATCACCTCTGGGTTAAGCCCAAATGTGGAGTAATGGATCCAGAAAGGACTTTTTGAGTAGTTACAAGTGGCTGAAAGCAGGCACTGGTGATGGAAATCGGGTTTTTCCTTTTGCTTCAAATCTTCCTGGTTGTAAACTTTTTCTTACCCTTATTGAAGTCAGATTCAAGGTAGGCCTAATTCTTCCCAGCCGTGGGAGGCCAGAGTGAATTGCTGTTTGCTGTGCCACCCCTTTAGTTTTTGTGTGTGGCTGTTTGTCTCTACCCAAACAGGTTCTTCATCTGTTACCTGGGGAGCAGGGAGGGGGAGGACAGGAAGAGCACAGTAGGGCAGAAAGAGCAAAGGTTCTCAAGTCTGATGGAGCTGGGTTTGAGTGTGACAGTTTTTAGCTATGTGGTGACCTTGGGTACTTTGCTTCAAGTTATTGAGCCCCAGTTTCTGCATCTGTAAACTGAGGATGAAACCACCTGCTTCACAGAAATCAACCCAAGTGGCCAGGTGCGGTGGTTCATGCCTGTAATCCCAGCACTTTGGGAGACTGAGGCAGATGGATCATCTGAGGTCACGAGTTCGAGACCAGCCTGACCAATATGGTGAAACCTCATTTCTACTAAAAATACAAAAATTAGCTGGGCGTGGTAGCGGACATCTGGAATCCCAGCTACTCAGGGGGCTGAGACAGGAGAATTGCTTGAACCAGGGAAGGGGAGGCTGCAGTGAGCTGAGATTGAGCCACTGCAGTCGAGCCTGGGAGACAGAATGAGACTCCATCTCAAAAAAAAAAAAAAAAAAGAAAATAAATCAACCCAAGTGAAATAAGATGTGTCAAGTACTTGGGCTGTATCGATCATAGCACATAGTAGGTGCTCAATAAACACTCATTTGCCCCCCCCTCTTTTTTTAGACAGAGCCGTGCTTTGTCACCCAGGCTGGAGTGCTATGGCACGGTATCGGCTCAGCACAACCTCTGCCTCCTGGGTTCAAGTGATTCTCCTGCCTCAGACTCGAGAGTAGCTGGGATTACAGTCACACACCACCACACCCAGCTAATTTTTGTATTTTTAGTAGAGATGGGGTTTCACCATGTTGGTCAGGATGGTCTCGAACTCCTGACCTCAAGTGATCCGCCCACCTCAGCCTCCCAAAGTGCTGGGATTACAGGTGTGAGCCACCGCGCCCAGCCTTCGTTTTCCCTTTCAAAGGGGAAATTTGACAGGTGGTGTCCATCGACTCCGGTAGGTAATCCCCTTCCCACCCCGACACACATGCTCGCAGAGCATTCTCATTTGGAGAGTCTCAGTTGATAGAGTAAAAGGATCTGCTTCCAACACACACACATAACGCACAGCCATGCTACTTGTTGATGTAAGGCTTGGCAGGCCACTGAAAGAGAAACAGTTCGTATTCTTAGGTGGTTCTGCCCTCCCCCCTCACCTTCTCTATCATTATTTTAAAAAATTTGTTTGGTCGACTAAAAATAATAGTACTGAAAACAAACTTGGATGAATCAGTGCTCCTGGGGCGGGGGATGGGTAAGATCCTGAAGCAGAAACGCAGTGACTCATGTGCCCGTCACTGATAGCTGCCCGTAAATGCATGGAAGTGCATGATGTTTATTGTTGCTGGTGTTTTTCTGAGGCTTCAGTTGGAAGGCGCTTCCGGCTCTCCCTCAAGTACTGACTTACTGGTTAGCTGGGCTGTTGAGTGAGAATGGTCAGGTCCGGAAACTCATGGCTCTGAAATGACCTGGACATGGTGGCGGTACCCTTGACTGTCCTCAGATATGTGCAAGAGGGAGCTGAGGCTTAAAGGGTCATGCTTTGGTCCTCCACCTGGCGACTGCAGGGCCAAGGGACAGGCCCATCTAGAGCCAGCACTTCTTTCTCCCACATCATATTCAGGGGCCTGGCTCTTCGGTTCCCTGCCCCAGAGTCTTGAGCCTGTTTCCAAGTCCTGCACGGGCCTCTTCCCCAAGTCTTCAGCACACTGTGCTGACCATGGACAGCACGTGCCTCCGCAGGCCCAATGGCTGGGCAAGGGGTGCAGGGGCATGAAGGGACTGGCTAGAACTTGGACTTGTGGCCTGGGAAGTCTGCGTGGGTGTGTGTGAGGCCTCTCAAAGTTATGGGTGGTGCTGGGGGTGGGCTGAGATCTGCAACTGGGTCTCTCTGAGCTTCCACATTCTGTTGTGACACCAAGGGGTCAGGAAATCCTAAACTCAATCCTGGACTTCAGGTCATATTAAAGTATTGGTCAAGGTAGCCCTTTCTATGTACTCTTGCTCTGGGACCCACCAGTGGTAGGGACAGACCTGTTTGTTTGTTTGTTTGTTTGTTTGTTTTTAGACAGTTTTACTCTGTCACCAGGCTGGAGTGCAGTGGTGTGATCTTGGCTCACTGCAACCTCCGCCTCCTGGGTTCAAGCTCAGCCTCCCAAGTAGCTGGGACTACAGGTGTGCACCACCACACCCGGCTAGTTTTTCGCATTATAGTAGAGAGAGGTTTTATTATGTTGGCCGGGATGGTCTCAAACTCTTGACCTAGTGATCTGCCTGCCTTGACCTCCCAAAGCCCGGCCCCTTTCTTTTTCTTTTTAGCACTATCCACTCAGTTGCGTGGTCACAACTAAATCCCAGTCCAGGTGGCACTATTATATGGGCAGGATTTTGGAGATGTTCACAGGAATTGATTTCCCTCACCGTGAACTCAGGCCAGAATAAACTTAATGCAGATCAGGGAGAAGCTGCTACATATTGTAGCTGCTCATTCAAAAAGTGGAGCAGAGAGCTGGACCACTGAATGTGCATTTGTTTGCTGGAAGTCTTTATTAAGCGTCAGAGATACGGAGATGAAGTCGAGTCTCTGAACTGCTCAGAGGCAAAAAGGGACACCAGTAACCACAGTTATGGTGGGCCCGTGGAAGAGACACTGTAATGAAGGTCAAACGAAATGTCTGGGAGCCCAGAGGAAGAGCAGGTCTGTTTCTGGAGGTGTCAGAAGGCTTCACAGAGGAGACAATGCTCGAGAGGGGCCTTGAAGGATGGGTGGAAGTGTAGGAGTGGGGTGGGAGGCAGTACGGAGCACAGACCAGACTGCGGAAGGACCTGATGTCCAGGGAAGACAGGACAGTTTAGGGTGGCCAGAGTGTGGGTGAGGGCGTGGCCAGAGAGGAGTCGGAGAAGGATGTTGTCAAGGACTTTGGTTTGCCGAACTTGGTGCTTCGCATTTGGACCTTGCTCTGTAAGCATCCAGGAGATTTTAAAGCAGGGGAGTGGCATAGCAAAAGCCACCATTCTATCGTTTCTTATTTCATTTCCTTCTCTTACCCAGTGGCTGTTAACAGCAGGTTTTCTGCTTGAGTTATCCAGGTCAGAGTCATAATCCCTTACACCACCATGTGGACAGCTTTAGGCTATGTCTGGACCAGGTCGAAAATAGTGTTTTGTTCACTGTTGGGAGAGAAGACGTGTTGTTCAGCCAGGAGGGCTCAAGGAACCCAGGCGTTCAGGTAATTAGCCAGTGACTCATGTCAGCCTCTTGACATGGATTCCTCGGGAAACTAAGCAGGGTGCTGCAGGGCTCCGTGCAGACCCCTGGTCTACCCAAGCACAGGTCCCCAAATTAGATCTCGGCCTCTGCTGGGTCTTCCCTGTACCTGACACAGTGCCTTCGTGTGGACCATCTCTGATCAGTGTTTTTAATTTCTTTGTTGATCATTATCAAGGCCAGGCTTTCCAATTCCAGACCACACTGCAGTCAGTGAAAAATACCTAAATTCTCTACTGCAGACCCGTAGCATGATGTATGTTTATTAAAACCAGATTATATTCCTTAATAAGAGAGTAAAATAGCATGTTTTAATCAGTGTTCTTCATTCATTTTATCAGTGAGAGATTGATGTGCCTCGCCTGTATAAAGTCAGTTTATTGTTGTTGGTCGTTTAAGTTGCTGAGTTTTTAAAAGACTGAGTTTCGTGTCCAAGGACTGATTCTAGTTCATGGGCTGTTTTTGAAAACATTGCTGGATACCTGTTACAGAAGGCAAGACCAGGGGCAGCCTGTTGCAGCGGAGTGCCCTGAGTTAAAATCCCTGCTCCCCACTGACTGCGGTGGTGACTGTGGACACATCATTTAACTTCTTTGAGCCTCCTTTTCCTTATCAGCAAAATGGGAAAAATGATGACCTCCCTCAGGAGGAAGGTTATTGAAGTTATTTATTTAGATCAGATTATATTTATTTTAAATTAAAAGCTTCTTGCGGCCGGACACGGTGGCTCACTCCTGTAATCCCAGCACTTTTGGAGGGCAAGGCGGGTGGATTATGATGTCAGGAGATCGAGACCGTCCTGGCTAACACAGTGAAACCCCATCTCTACTCAAAATACAAAAAATTAGCCGGGCTTGGTGGCACGTACCTGTACTCCCAGCTACTGGGGAGGCTGAGGCAGGAGAATTGCTTGAACCCGGGAGGTGGAGTGCACTGCACTCCAGCCTGGGCAACAAAAGAGTGAGACTTTGTCTCACCAAAAAAAAAAAAAAAAAAAAGCTTCTTGCAAGCTGTGAAACGTTTTGCAGTGTCACGTATTATTTCTTTATAGTGCAGAAGTCACTGCTATTTCTAAAAAACCCTTTCTGACAGAGATGGCAGTTAAGGCTTCCAAGATTACACCCAGATTCCCACAGAGACCTTAGTGACAATCATAAATAATGCATACAATTCAATTCGAGTAGGAGCTCGGGACACACGTGCTCTGGTGCCTTGTACTAGAAGCTTAGGTGAGCTGTTGCTCTTGGCCTTCCTTTTCCAAGCATTTGACTCAGAAGACGGTCGAGTCAGCAGCGCTGACCATTAGCAAATCATCTAAGCCCACTCACATGACGTGATCCTGGTACGTGCTGTGTGGACTGAGTGTTGACTGCGTGCTGAGTGTATGCCGGAGTGGGTGATCTGGTTGATCTTCCTTACCTACAAGACTCTGGGAAGGATGGGTTATTTATGTTTACAGAGGAGGGGGGCTGAAGTATTGAGGGGTCAGTGGCAGAACAAGAATCTCGACTCAGGTCTCTCATTTCTGACCCTAGTTCTCTGCACTCCACTCCATAGCCCCGCAAGAAAGGACAGCCGTTCTTCATACAAAAAGCCATGACAATGCTATCATTATTCTCTTTTGGTAAATGACAAGAAACAAGGTTCAGATTACTTATGTAAGTTGCTTTGGGTCTCAGGCTAAGGACTGGAGCTGGATTTGCCACTGAAGCTCTACCCCTTCTAGAATCTAGGGTGCCTACATAATTTATCAAACAAACGGAGGCATTTCCAAGCCTGAAAAGGGGCACTAATTATGGCCACTATTAATTATGGACCTCGGCTGTGAACCGGGACCATCCAGGCAAACGTGGGTAATAGTCACCCTGCCTCTGGTCGTGATACCCGACCAAAGTAATGGAGAATTGGATCTGCCAGCTCATGTGCTGTTGCTTAAGTGAAAGGGAATGTGGAAATGCTGTCCTGCTATTCTAAGTGAAAGGACTTGCCCCAGGTCATACAAGTTGGCAACATAGTATTTTATGGACGAGACCTTAAAAACCTGGTGAAGTTAGCTCTAGAGCTTCATTAACTGGAGCAGGAGTTAGGGAACATTGGGCTGTGCTGATGTCTACTACTGAAGGGAAAAGAGGTAGAGGTCAAGGTCAGGTGTATATGGAGTAGGTGGGGGGGGTGGCGGCAGGGGGAGGCAGGGCATTCACGTGGCTCTAGTATGTCGGCACCGTCATCAGGCCCTGTCCCTTTGAAGCCCGGGAGATGCCACTAGGCCCAACGCAACTTGGATGATATTTAATGGCCAAGAGCAGAGACTTCTTCTGGGACCTGACTTTTGCTGCTCCCTGCTTCATTTTAGCTGAGGGCTTCAAAGAGACTATTGGCTGGGAGTGGTGAACGTTTAGTGGATAATCCTGCTGAAGAATTTTGGCGGGCCTTGAGGAAGGAATTAAAAATAACAGTAAGCATGCCTTCTCTTTCTCTTTGATTGTGGTCAATGCATGGAATGTGCCAGGGCCGCTGCGGAGCAAGCACGTGGCCCCAGATAACCCCTCCCCACCAACGGAATTCTGCAGGGAACATGGCAGGGCTATGCTGTTTCACTCCTGCTTCGGGCTCTCAGGGTTTGTTTCCGCGATCATCTAAACCTCATCCTCCTTCTCTTGCCCCAGATAATTTATTGGATGTCTGGAGAGGGACTCGAATTCCCTCAACTCTCCAACCAGACTGCTGCCGTGGGAGAGGCCCTGTCGGGTGAGCTCCAGGGAGAGCAGTTGGAGTGACAAAGAGGAACAGCGACAGGCTGAGAAAAGCAAAATATAATTTCAAACCAAACATGGCACCTGTTTGGAGAACTTCAGCTGATACTACAGTGGCCCTGTCATTCGCCTTTGTGGCTCAGCTGGGTCTTATAAATAGAACAAGAGGCATTTCCCCTTTTGTTACCCCACAGACACGCGGAGGCATGTGTGGGGGTGGCATGGACAGAGAGTATTAATTACTTATGCTCCAGTTCATCAGATAGTCATTGTGGGAACTGAGCCCTGGTGTCACGGGGATGACTGGGCCATCTTGTGGGTAAGGCTGGAAGCGGCTTTTGAGTCTCCTGAGTTGCAGCTCTCCTCACCATTGCCACCCTCCCTTCCCCAGCTGAGGCCCTCAGTCCCTCATGCCTGTGTGCTGTAGTAAGCCAGTTGGCCTCTTCTGTCTCCAATCCATCTCACATTCTGTATCAGGGGCCAGCATCGCTATATCAGGATGCTTTTTGGCTGAAAGTGACCCGAAACCCAACAAACAGCTTCAATCCTATGAAGGCTATTATCTCTCCTAAGAAGGCTAGCAGCAGGGAAGTTTCAGGTGTCAGAAGGACTCAGGAGCCTTCCATCTTTCTGGCCATCTTCTCTTTAAGCTTGTCCCCTGGTGGTCCAAAGGTGGCCACAGCTGGTTGCAGCTATTACCATCTATAAACAGTTGCATCCAAGGGTAGAAAAGGGCTCCTGTTCCTTGGGGGTCTCTTTAGGAAGAAAACCTTCCCCAGGAGCCTCCTGGTATCTTGTTGGTCAGTATCGTATCACATGCAGTCAATGACAGAAATAATGGATCCTCAGCCACCTCTTGAGGTCAAGGGCCCAGGCTATTCCTTTGACTCATCAGGGTAATTAGTATGGAGGTAGGTGCTTAGTAAATTTCATTTAGGTTGGTGCAAAAGTAATGGCAGTGGCCAGGCATGGTGGCTCACACCTGTAATCCCAGCACTTTGGGAGGCTGAGGCAGGCGGATCATGAGACCACGAGTTCAAGAACAGCCTGGCTAACATGGTGAAACCCTGTCTCTACTAAAAGTACAAAAAATTAGCCAGGTGTGGTGGCGTGCACCTATAATCCCAGCTACTCAGGAGGCTGAGGCAGGAGAATCACTTGGACCAGGGAGGCAGAGGTTGTAGTGAGCCAAGATGGCACCACTGCACTCCAGCCCATACAACAGTGCGAGACCGTCTCAAAAAAAAAAAAAAAAAAAAAAGTAATGGCAGTTTTGCCATTATTTTCAGTGAAAAGAACATATACTATTAAAAATAATGGCAAAACTGCCATTACTTATGCACCAACTTATGAATGAATACTTGCTGGTTGCTGGTTTCCTTCTCTGCGTGAGAGTCCTGAACACTCACTGATGTCTTGCCGGCTTCTGAGGATGTGATGGTAAGTCTGCCCTCATGGAGCTTGCAAGTGGATGTGCTAGAATTGTGTCTGGAGCATCTCCTGAGTAGATTGTGGCAGTCTGGTAGCTTTGGAAGAGTTGTTAAACTGAGGCCCAACGAGACAAAAGGAAGTGAGAAGCACGGAGTGGGGACTCTATCGACCTCTGAATGCCGTGCCCAGACCACACATTGTGTGATGCAAGCCAGGTTCTTTCAAGTTTCAAGCAGTTGCCATTTCTGTCTCCACCCCTCCACCAGTCTTATTTTCCTACTGACAAAACGATGATAACAACTTGCGCTTGGGTTTGGAGTGGGGGCAGGGCCCAGCACTGACAGCCTCCTCCCCCAGGGGAAATTTTCTAAAGGTTCTTGCGGTGTTCTGGCTTCCAAAACCATATGCAGTTTAATTGCATGTTTAGTATCTTGGTGAATCTCTCTTGCTTTGAATCGGCTGGAAACTTTCTCTGAAAGCATATACACGAAGACATAAAAATTCTATAACTGTTTAGTGCTTAAAAACAAAGTCCTGGCCACATTATATCAAGTTTTGCCGTCTTCTGACAGAACTTTCTGCAGATGGGGAATACCCTCGAGTCTTCCTGTTGCAAAGAACTAGTAACTAACTTCAAGGGTGCAAGTGCCCTTTCTTTTGAATTCAGAGAAAACAGAGCCTGTCCCAAGGCCTCATGTTTTGTTTTTCTATTGATCTAGGAGCTGGGATAACTTGGAACCCCAGGGAACATCTCAGAGTTAATTAGTTTTTTGAGGTCTTCCTGTTTTTCTTGCTTGATTAAAAGAGTTGCAGTTTTTGCTTTGATTGTTTAAAAAAAGAATCTGTCACCACTACGGATCTAAGAGGTGGGAGTTGGCATGGGGTGGGCACTCCAGTAAATACATGAATTGTCTTCCTGCCCTCTTGTTCTGGTGGAGCCCAGAGAGGCCCCTTTGTACATGGACCTGGATCCAATAGCTACTTTCCTTGAAAATTCTTTCGTTTCCAGAAGCAGTGGCCAGGTGAGCCTGGGCATGAAACCAGACCAAGTTGCCCCAGTTTGAGGCTGGTTCTGTTTGATCAGCCTCGGTTCTGAACTTAATGGTGCAAGTTCACCACTCAGAGCGCGTCAGCATGTGGGGAGACGGAGGCCCTGATGGCCATGCCAGGGTGCCCCCAACCCTTTGTTTAACCACGGCTGTGGACCAGTGGTCTCAGATGTTTACCATCGCCTGTTTATAAGAGGGAAGTGTGGTCATATTTCTATCTCTCTTGTGGGCTGCACGGTTGCCTTACTGGGGTTCATGTGGGAAGTGGTTACTGTTAGGAGGAGGATGAAATAACAGTACTCACAAAAAGGCTTTGATCCAGTGATCTTTTTAAATGTCATCTTTTGGCCACTGTGTTTTTTTATTTTTATTTTTTGCTATCTGCTTTAACTTCAACCATGAGAAAATCAAACCATATGCTGGACATCATTCTACCCAGCCAGGCTGAGTCAGAATTGCAGTTCAGACTACTTCTGCTCTCCCTGGGTTTCATGTGCTTTCACTGTGGGGATATCTTCCAGATCTGCAGTTCTCCAACGCTAGGGACCCCTCAGCTCCAGCTTCCCTCCGGACAATACCTGAACGTCCCTACAATATCTGAGATTGAATTTGTGCCATTTCTTCTTCTTTCTCCTCCCACAACCTACTCTGGGTTCATCATTCCTGGAGCCCCCAGGTTCTAAAAAGTGTTGAATCAGCGAGTGAACAAATACTCTGAGACCCAGAGAAACTGATCTTAGCAGCGTCCTGTTTTCTGGGTGAGACTGAGGCCCCTTGGCCACTCTTGCTGGTGGAGATGGGCTTTATGACTTTGAGGAAGTCAACTTGACTTCCTGGGTGTTGGCCTTCCCCTCTACAGAATGACAGCCGTGAAGGGAGAATCTGAAAGGTCTGTGTATTCGTTCTCAGTTTTCATGATGCCCCTCTGAACTCTCCTTGGCTTCTTGCCTTTGGCTGTTTTCTCAATGCTTATATTTTCCTGGGGGACAAATCTACGTTTTCATTTGATGCCCTGCCTTCAGAGGTGAACCATTCCTTGATAACCTATTTAATTGTATTATCATCGATAATTCATCACATATTTACTGAGCTGCTTATGTTAGTGGTGGTGGTGGTGGTGGTGCCATCAGACACGTGGTCCCGGAGCTGCAACACGCTGCTGACGAGGACGGTCACACTTGGAGCGTCCCAGGGTGAAATGAGACCTCACCTGAGAACCTACTCGCAGGCTCGGGGAAACCAGGCAAAGAGGAATTCGCAGCCTCAAGCACAGGTTTTCTGTGCTTCTGGGCACCGGCTACGTTCCAGCTGTAGTGCCATAAAAATACAGGAAGGAAGGGAAACGTGTTCACAGGTTGGTTAGAGATTTTGAAACCAACAATCAGCTCTCTCTTATCCGCAAGAAACTAGAATCTACTGCTGGCTTCAGTCCCTCAGACCCGCTGCTCAACAGAGTGCCCTTTCAAAACTGGGTTAGACTCTGTGCTAATGGCTTTTTCCATGAACCTCAGCCAGCCGACAAATATATTCTTTGAGGATTACAATCAACTAGGATGCTCGGGAATCTTTAAAGAGAAGCACTATCTTGGCTATCTTTGCCTCAGTTTTAAGGCCATTGAGGAAGGAGACTGCACCTTTCAGAGGTGAAGCAGTCAGAGGATGGCCTCTGAAAGCATATGACTCAGTAAACCACTGACCCGTCCTTTGTCCCCGTTTTTGTCCAGCATCTGTCACCACAGGGGCTCCTCTGTGGGGTGGAGGAGAGAGAATTAGACGCAGCAGGCCTGGGTTCTAGGTCTGCCTCATTGTGAACCAGCTTTATGACCTTGGGTGAGTCACCTTTCTCCCCTGGCCCCTGGCTTCCTCTTCTATAAACTGAAGGTGTTGGCTTAGCAGGATTTTAAAGTTTCTTCTACTTTAAACATTCTGATTCCTGCACTTGCATTCAAAGAAATGACTCTGTTACTCATTTGGGTAGTTTCAGAATCACTGTATAGTCAACTGTGGCCTAGAATTGGGGGCCTGCAGTTGAGGACAGGATGGAAAGAGGTTTGAGGTTCAGGGTGAGCTATGGGGGATTAGGATTCTTGATTCCTCATGATTTGCAATTGGTTGTTGGTGTTACCATAGAAGGTTCTCAACCATGGCTTCTAATGCTCAGACCACCCCGAGACCAGTGAATTTCAAATTTCTACAGGCGGGGCTGGGGAAATACATAAATATCTTTTTTTAACTTTCCCAGGTGATTCCGGTGTATAGCGGGGATTGAGAATCACAGCCATAGATGCTTGTGCAAAGCAGTGGTTCAGTGTTACAGGCATCTGTTCTGGGTGGAAAGCGATAGTTGTGGGTCAAAAAATAAGTAGAAAGCACACACGCACACAGAGAATAGCTCTAGGTTCTGGAAGCGTGTAGATCTGGTCATCACGAGTGCTGGTGGTGAGCAGCTGCCCTGAGGTTTAGAGTCCCAGTTCCCTCCTATCTCCGGGTCAGTGGTTTCTCATCATCTTTGAAGTAGTGGAACCATCTGTAGCTGGTTCTTTCTGCTCAGAAACTCACAGTACTAAGTGGGGGGCAGTGCAGGGGGGTGGAGCAGGAATGGATTAAATAGGCCCTTACACATGCCCATATTTTTTTCATGAAATTTAAGAGGCCTTAGCCAACTCCTGCATACCTTAGTGTGAGATCCTCGGCATCGGCCCGGTGGGTTCTAGGGGCGGTGGAGGCTGTGGGGGTGTGTGTTGCTCCCCGCTGCTTTGGTGAGAGAGTGTCCCTGTCTTTGGCCAAGAGCTTCCTGTCCTGCCACTTCATCAGCAGTAGCATCTAAACGGCCCCTGAAGGGAATCAGTACCTACAGCTTAAGAACTCTGATGGGACACAGCTGTCTGCATTAAAATATTAACAGAAAAGGTCAAACTGGGAAGAGTCAGCTGAGTTGAAATATCTCCTTCAGGTGAAGGGATGGGCTTGTGGATCCTTACTTGGTGTGAAATGAGCCCCAGGCGGGGAGACTGTCTCAGTGCAGATTAACCTCGAGGGCTTTCACAGATGAAGGACGGAGGTAGGAGAAGCTTTACAAATAACAAAGTTTGAGATGCCGTTGTAGACATGCCAGTTGTAGGTTGCTATTTTCAAATCAATGAGAAATCTGTCAAATATTTATGAGACTGAGCAAGGCACTTAGAGAAATGGAAAATACAGTTCCTGCCCTCGGAGAGCTGAGCATCTTACTGGGAGTTTGAATACACAGTGAAGACCTTCTAAGCCCTGGCCACACAGTGAGGATCAGAAGACGGAGCCATGGAGAGTGGAATGGGACACATGGGTCAAGGAACGTGGACCCGAGTGAGCAAAAGCAAGACACTCAGGTCCCACTGTCACATTGGGCATGTCTTCTCTCTCTCTCTCTATCTTTTTTTTCCTGAGACAGAGTTTAGCTCTTGTCGCCCAGACTGGGATGCAGTGGTGTGATCTCGGCTCACTGCAACCTCCACCTCCTGGGTTCAAGCAATTCTCCTGCCTCAGCCTCTCGAGTAGCTGAGATTACAGGTGTGTGGCACCATGCCTAGTTAGTTTTTGCATTTTTAGTAGAGACAGAGTTTCACTGTGTTGGCCAGGATGGTCTCAAACTCCTGACCTCAGGTGATTCACCTGCCTTGGCCTCCCAGAGCGCTGGGATTACAGGCGTGAGCCACTGCGCCCGGCCTCTTCTCCTCTCTAACATGATGTCAGTGTCTCTGGGAAGCAACCCTGGTGGGCACCTCATTGGTAGCAAGAATGACTTCATGTTCTTGCTCCCGTGAAAATTCTCTACTTTCACGGATACATTTTCCTCTAGGCTTTTTCTTTGTCTGTAAGTTGCAGGGGTGTGTTCTTTGCCAGATCCCTGCTTTGATGATTACCATCTGCCTACCTGAATGTCCTGCATAGCTTCATTGGAAAGTCTTTTCTCTTTGGACCCTGAGATGCTGTGTAATACGACGGTTCTTGGTTTCAGTAGGCACCTGGCACCCTCTCAGCTATGGCCGCATTTCAGGTATGGATGGGAGTGATTATCTGTGCATCAGAAAACTCAGGTTTGCCGTGTGAGCAAGTTGTGTGATCATCAGTAAATGCAGGACTGGCTTTGTTAGGCCCTGGTTGTGGCCAAGGCTTTCCTTTCCCGGCGGGTGATTATTCCACATTTCATGGTCACAAGCTGAGGGTAATCAGGAGCAGATAAGAAAGCCCTGTGTAGAGCAAAGTACACATTTCTTAAAGTGGGAGGAGGCAGCAGAGGCATTATATAGATGTGTGTGTTTGTGCATGTGTTTAAAAAAAGGCTTATATTTTCTGGGCAGCAGAACTTAAGTTTCCAGTAAACATCTCCTCCCTTTTACTTTACCTTTTAATTTTGTGTTTATGGTCTCTGTGCTTTGAAATTGTTTTTGCTGTGATGCCAGCCCTGCCTGAAATGGGTGGAGCAAGCCCAGCCCTTTGGAAGCCACAGTTTAGATCAGAGTTCTTGGACTGACATGGCCCAGCTGATTGACAGCTCAGACACGATCACTCCATCTCAACTAGAAGAATAAAAATAGAAACCTAGAGCCGGGGCGGGAGGGGACACACATTTCTTAGTCTAACCCCCACTCTCATCTTTATCACGGGAGGAGTGATAAAGTACTGCTGTGTGTAGTTCTGGTCTAGGGTTGATTGACTGGAGCCCCAGGCCTGGGACTAATTCTCCCTGGGGCCCGTGGCCCAGAGGATGGGTGCGCAGTGGGGTTAGCTGGTGCTAAATGGCTCTCCTGATAGACTTAGGATCTCACTGTTCTTGTCTTAGCTTTCTTTACTTGTTGGGTCGGTGGAGGCGAGCTAGGTGGACAGGGGCTAGGGAAGCCCACTGTCGAAACACTGGGGCAGAGTGTCGGCCAGTGTGAAAACGCATGGAAGGGAGGGAGGTGGGCGAGAAAAACTGTGGGAGAAAAACCCACAAATGCAGCGAGGCCATCACGGACCCGAGCGGTGGGGGAGACAGTGAAGGAAACACAGTGGTGCTTGGCTGCTGCTTCACGCCACTTTTAGTTCAGCGCTGCTAGGAAGGCTATTTCAGAATGCTCCCGAGCAGGAAGGGGCCGCTGCTCTGGGGTATGAAGGGGATGCTAAGGCCGGGTGCGGTGGCTCATGCCTGTAATCCCAGCACTTTGGGAGGCCAAGGCAGGCGTATCATGAGGTCAGGAGTTTGAGAACAGCCTGACCAACATGGTGAAACCCCGTCTCTACTAAAAATACAAAAATCAGTCAGGCGTGGTGACATGCGCCTATAATCCCAGCTACTCAGGAGGCTGAGGCAGGAGAATCGCTTGAACCCGGGAGGTGGAGGTTGCAGTCAGCTGAGATCGTGCCACTGTACTTCAGCCTGGGTGACAGAGTGAGACTCCATCTAAAAAAAAAATAAAGAAAAAAAAGAAGGGGATGCTGGGGAGCATGTGGGGTGGACAGGGCTGACTGGGGACCTTTGACAGAGTGACCTTTCTTGAGAGCCCAGTGGGCTCAGAAGGAAGGGCCCTCAGCACGCTGGCCCGCACAGTTCCCGGAAGACCCCAAATAAAGCATTTGCACAAGCGTTCCTGAGTGGAGCACACCTAGCCACTTTCTCTTGCAAAGTGGGCTTTTTTTTTAAAGGGGTGTATGACTGCTTAGTTCGGAAGAGGCCAGACTCGGAGACCCCAGAGGGACACCCAGAAAACCCAGACCTGCCTCCTCCATCTGCTCTCTCTGCCAGATGACCCTTGCTACTTTGCTGTTTTTTTTTTCTTTTCTTTGAGGCTCCTGGTGATTTTGAATAGCAGAAAAATAAGCCAGATTTCCTTCAGTCGATGTCAGGCTTCATCCTCAGCCTCCCAGTGGAAGGATGAGTCACACTGATGGGAGAGTGCTCTGCATACCTGATCGGTGCAGAGCACTTTCCCATTGTTTTATCTTTACAACAGCCCTGGGTGGAGACACGGCAAGTGGTCCTGTCCGTATTTTGTAGAGGATCAGGGACAACTTACAGTTGGTGCAGGAACAGGGACTGAGGCCAGCCCTCAGTTCTTTGACACAGTTCTTTGTCTACACTGTGTTATCTCAGAAAGAAATGCCCATGGGGAGTGTATGTGCATGGGCATGTGTGCTCTCCTCTTGGTCCTCAGAAAAGAATGCATTCTTTCCCAACCGATGTCACCGGGAAAGGGGGAACACCACTACTTTCCTGCGTACCGCACTTTACAGTTTACAAAGCATTTTCCCACACGTGATTCCGTTTCATCTCTGTGGCAGTCCCTGGAAGTAGGTGCTAGTCTGGATGAACAGGTGGAGATTGGAGAGGGTGAGGGACTTGGCCCAGGGCACATAGCTAGGAAGCGGCCAGGCAGTAAGTGGGTAGCACTGCTGAGTGCTGGGAGTGGGGAAGCATGAGTTGGATGGAGCATTTGGTGGTCTAACCAGTGACCTGCAGCAGTGTTGGGGTTTGCTGCCCTCACCTCTGAAGCCACACAGACTCCTGCTTCCTGAGGGTCACCCTCTTCTGGAGGGCTGCCCCATCATGGGAACATGCACAAGTGTGCATGAGGGGGAGGGACACCCAGGCCAAGTGGAACGCCACCCTAAGTGGGTGGTGACAGGTGGGTGGCACTGAGAGTGGCTGGAGTCGGGGTTCACCTTGCTCGGGGTGGGGTCTTCCCATTTTGCAGGACTGTGAGGTGGACTCTGAAGGAATCTAGTGCTTAGAATCTTGGTGCCTCCCAGTACTTTGGGAGGCCGAGGTGGGTGATCATAGGGTCAGGAGTTTGAGACCAGCCTGATGAAACTCCATCTGTACTAAAAATACAAAAATTAGCCGGGCATGGTGCCAGGTGCCTGTAGTCCCAGCTCTACTTGGGAGGCTGAGGCAGGAGAATTACTTGAACCTGGGAGGCAGAGGTTGCAGTGAGCCGAGATTGCACCAGTGCACTCCAGCCTTGACAACATAGTGAGACTCTGTCTCCAAAAAAAAAAAAAAAAAGAAAAGAAAAAAGAATCTTGGTGCCTCTCCTGGGGTGGTGGAAAGAGCAGGGAGTCTGGAGTCAGATTTTGCTGCAAATCCCAGCTTTGCTGCTGAGTAGCTGTGGGCTCATGAGATAGGCATTTCAACTCTCTGAACTTCAACTTGGGGGTACTCAGATTTCCTTCAGAAGTGGTGAAGGAGTCCCCTGTCACAAGTTACCCCCCTGTTCAGAAGTGACTTGACTGATCATCTAGTCCAACCCCATCATTGACAGCTGGGGAAACTGAGTTCCTGAGTGGTGCAGTGACTTGCCCAAGTCAGTTGTTGGGACGGATGGGGCAGGGTGGTAAACGCTTCTCAACGTTTGCTTGTGGGCTCTGATGTAACCACTCACTATAGGCTGAATCCTGGTTTTCCAAGTGTTTAGAGGCTGAGCTGAGCTGTGTCTGGGGTTTGGAAGGTAGACTCGCATTTCACTTAAAGCCCTAGATGCTTCTCCTTTCTGCAGCTCCCCTCCCCAGCACTCACGCCTCCCTGTTTTCTGGGGCTTTAAATCAGCTTTGGCTTGGGTCTGAAAGTAACCCATGACAGCGGTAAGCCTCCCGATCTGCTGTGTGCAGTGTTTCAGCTAAAATATTAAACAGACCACCAAACCGTGTTTGGCCCGAGGCCAAGCCCCTCCCTCCCGACTTGAGCACTTGATTACCTGCTGTAGGGTTGCATCTTGAATTCCACGGAGGAGACTGTTTATTTCAGGGCTGTTAGAGTGCGGTGCAGGAATCCAGGATAATTTATTGTATTGTTACCATCTGGTTTCATGGAGTCTGTTTCTTTTGATTTTAACTGTGCCCTCGGGAGAGAAAGATCCTCAAAATGGTAGAGAAAGAGGATACCACCTTCCTGCCCGCGCTGGCCATGGCCTGGCATACTCTTGCTGCTGTGGTGCTTGGTGGACGTGGCTGAACCTAGTCTCCTTTTTCTTTGAACATCCTTGTGTATTATTCCTGCTTCCCCGGCCATCTCCAGGCCCCAGTCTCCTCCGGAGGGATTTCCCGGATGGCTTCCAGGCCAGAGCCTGACAGGAGAGATAGGACCTGCCTCCACAGGAACAAATGACTGAAGGCGGTTTGGGGTGTTGCCAGTAGCCTGCCCTTCCGCAGTGGCTGAGGATCCGGTGTTGCGGTGATACGTGATGTGACCTCTTCAACCAGTGAGTCACTCGCCCTCAGATAATCACCCGGTGCTTTCAGGCAAAACCCTTGTATCATTGTGGCTGTGGCCATGGTTTCTCCAAAATAAGGTGTTTTTAGAAATGAAAGTACAGGGATTGGTTTCCTTAGATTTGTTGTCATGGATTCATAGTTCCCCAACCTTTTACACGTAAAGACTCACCTCTGTTTCCTCTTAAATTGTACACTTGGTATCTGTTTTATTATTTTTATTTTTGAGTTTTGCTCTTCTCGCCCAGGCTGGAGTGCAGTGGCACAGTCTCAGATCACCACAACCTCTACCTCCTGTGTTCAAGTGATTCTCCTGCCTCAGCCTCCCGAGTAGCTGGGACTACAGGCATGCTCCACCACACGTGGCTAATTTTTGTATTTGTAGTAGAGACCGGGTTTCTCCATGTTGATCAGGCTGGTCTCGAACTCCCGACCTCAGGTGATCTGTCCACCTCGGCCTCCCAAAGTGCTGGGATTACAGGCGTGAGCCACCATGCCTGGCCTTGTTTTGTATTTTAATAATAACTGACACTCTTCTAAAGTTTTTTGGGGAGAGAAACCATAATTTTACCTCTTAATTATAGAAGGTAATGTCCTTCTAGAATTGTCTATGGCATAAGCATTTTTATATTACTGTAATCAGTGCATCAGTCAAACGGAAAGGAGGAACTACATCAGATGCTTAGCACAAAGGGAATTTAATATGGGACCTTGGTTACGCAGGTGATGAAGCAGCTGAGAAGCCACACTTGGGAAGGTAAGGTGACCCAGAGCTTGGAGGAAGCCACTGCTGCCTTTAGGCTGGAGGGACAGAGGGAACAGGTGGTGTTCCCAGAGCCCAGGGTCAGAGTCACCTGGAAGCCTGTCTAGAGCAGTTGCAGCTGCTTCTAAAAATGCCGACCCAAGGTAGAAAGAGAGAGAGGAGAGAAACACCGTAGCCTCTCCCTTCCTTCCGCCCTCTGCCTGCCACAAGAGCCTCCTATTGCTTAAACCCTGCCGGAGGTCTCCCGATGTGGAACCTGGGAAGTCAGGGCTCAGCCCCCGGCAGAGCACAGGAAGATGAAGGATGGATCCGGGGGCAGACTGGACCTGGACCAGCACAGGGTACAAGCCTGATGCTCTAATTTTATATTTGATCAGCATTTTCTTATACGTGGCTTTCATAATTACACATATTTTATCAAGTGGATGGACCGCACTTAACCATTCCCCAGCTGTTGGGTGAACACTTTAAATTACCATAAATTAGCAGTTCTCAAAGTGTGGCCCCGGGCCAGCAGCGTCAGCATCACCAGGGAACTTACTAGAAATGCAGAGTCTCAGGCCCCCCCGCCCCGCCCCGGGCCTTTTGGATCAGAAACCCTGGTGGCAGGCCCAGCAGTCCGCATTTCATACAACCTCCAAGGGCTGCTGATATGCATGTGAGCTTGAGAACCATGAATATAGGCAATGATGCACCACATGGAAGCTGGAGGTGGGATACTGAGGGTGCTGAGGGTAGGAGTGGTAGAGGGAGAGGAATCTGGTGTAGCTGATTCAGCTGAAAAGGCCCAGGACTCCAGGGCTGTGCCCTGCTAGGTCCAAGCCTGACCCTTTGCTCTTAACCTCTTAATGGGGTGCTTCTTTCTTCTGTTAAACAGCTGAAAATATGGGGTTGCTGCGAGGGTTAAATGTAATAACATGCACAGTGTTCCATATATGTTGGGTCTCCTGCAGCTTTGGGGAAGGAGGTGTGGTAATAACAGCCAGCGCCTGGGTCATGGAAAATTGGCCCCCATGCCCGTCCTCGAGTTGTGTGGGAGCCTGCTTCGAGTCAGTAGGAAGACTGGACTGAGAGTGTGGAATCTATAGTCTAACTTCCGTTCCCCACCCTGTCTTTGTAAATGGTACTCATCTAACCCTACAGTCACTACTGTCCTGTCACTCATGTCTGGCCAGTAGTCAGAAGGGAAAGAACCCTGGTGTCAGGACAGGACTCCTGGCTCCCTGTGCTGACTGTGTATTCCGGGACATCTCCTTAACCTCTCTGAGTTGCACTGTTCTTGTGTGCAAAACCTCTACGTTGATGCAAATCAGGTGCGATAATGGACACAAAAAGTGCCTTGAACACCTTAGCGGGCCCCTAACTAGAAAGCCTTCAGGGTCCACACCTCTGCCGGGGCCCACACCAGCTTCGCCACCTCGGCGAGCCTCTCATTCCACCACCAGCACAGGGGTGCAGAATCAGGATTTGCCAGCGGAGGTAGGCAGGGCGTCTGGATTGTCATGCTTCTGGCACCCAGATGACACTGGTAGCAAGCTGGGGCCGTCTACGCGCTTTGCGCTCTCTCGGTCTTCCCAGCAACCCTGTCAATCAGGGATTCTCTCAAGAAGTAGCCAGGACGCAGATTGTTTAAGAGGAAGGATGTGAGCAAGCTGGATCCCAAGGGGACAGACGGAGGCCCGCTTTGCCTCAGAGTCCAGAGAGCTGCTGCTGCTAAGAAGGGAAAGAGGAACTGGGTCAGTGGGCCTGCTGACTCGCAGTGCTGTGTTAGCATGCAAGGTAGCGCTGGTCGGGAGGCAGTTACCTGAAGGAAGCAAGGGCAGCTGGTGGTTCCTATCTTCTTGCCTCTCATAGCACCTCAAAGAAGCCTCTTGGGCTAATGAGAGGATGGACCACCCCCACTTGCAGAGTTCCGTGAAGTGGCCTGGACATCTTTGCTGATCTCATTCGGTGCTTCCCCCTGTTGATGGCTGAGGAAACCGAGGCTCTGAGGAGGCACTTGGTTTACCAGAAGGGACACAGGCAAGGAATCTGAACCCAGATTGTGTTTTCTGGTCTAGGTCTCTTTGTGTGACCACATGGTTCCCAGACCCACTTCTAGTGTTTCATGTTCTTGACCACCCATCCTCTGGTGGGGTCCTCAAGGGAGGCAGCGGGACCACTTGAGGCCTGTGTGGGGTGGCCTGTGGTGTGAGGGACCCGGGAATCCAGACTACACCTGGGCGAGTCAGAAGATACGGCCAGCCACCAGCCATTAGATGTTCCCCTACTCCTAAGGCTGCAACTAGAAGTGGCATCACGGGCCAGGCGTGGTGGCTCATGCCTGTAATCCCAACACCTGGGGAGACTGAGGTGGATGGATCATGAGGTCAGGAGTTTGAGACCATCCTGGCTAACATGGTGAAATCCTGTCTCTGCCAAAAAAACAAAATACAAAAAATTAGCCATGTGTCCTGGCAGGCACCTGTAGTCCTAGGTATTCGAGAGGCTAAGGCAGGAAAATTGCTTGAACCTGGGAGGCAGAGGTTGCAGTGAGCCAAGATTGTGCCACTGCACTCCAGCCTGGGTGACAGAGCAAGACTCTGTCTCAAAAAAAAAAAAAAGAAAAGAAAAAGAAAAGTGGCATCTTGGGAAGTGAAGCTTCTGGGAACAAAGTACCGGCTGCTCCTATTCACCCTGCTTTCGGGTGAATAGCTGATACTCTGGTCCCCTCATCCCACCATCCTACCCCGTGGCTCCTCCTGAGCAGGGCTGAGGGCATTTACCTGGCTGCCTTCTAAGGCAGACTCGGCACAAGACAATCTTCTTCAAGCTTTGCTTGAAATTGCTACCCTGAGGAGAAGGTTGTAACCAGGCAGGGCGGGGTGTGATAACGTGGCCTGCTGGAGCAGGCCCTGATGAGTGTAAATAACTGTGTTAGAGGCAGGAGCTGAGCTCTTAACTTCATAAATATACATTACTTCTAATGTGGCCAGGGCCGATCTGAAGACCATAATTATCTGAGATCTGCTTTACAGACATTTAGGGAAATGCGTGAGGCTGCACTGATGTAGGCAGAGATGTGGCCACGTACATTTAACATGGGATTCAAAGGAGCCTTTGCATTAACCCTTTATTCAGACCCTGCCAGTGTGCTCCTGCACTGGCAGGATGTCCCAGAGTGTTTGGAGTCACAACTGCTCTCTTTTATTTTTTTGAGTTAAATCCACTTGAGTTTTAACCCAGCCTCTAGGCAGACTGCAGGGCCACGTGAGGGGGTCTCCATGGGTGGTGAAAAGTCCAGAGAAGTCAGCTGAGCTGACCAGGCAGGTTTTGGGTAAGTCACGCCACTGCTCTGAGCCTCAGTTTTTCCAGCAGTAAAATGGGGATAATGTTACCTGACTCTTAGGGTGGTTGTAAGATTGAGTTAACATGTGTACAAGGCCTTGTTTGGTGGTTACCACCTTGCTAAGAGCTGGTAAATGGTTGATTCCTGTCTTCCTCTCTCCCCTCCGTGTTAAGCAGATGAAAAGATGGCCACATGCTCACCTCCTCTGCTTGACTGGGTAAACAAAGGAGCTGTCACACAGTGTGGCAGCCTCAGAAAGGTTAAAGAAGGCCAGTGAAGTCTTCCAGCCCATCTGGTCGTTAGGTGGGTGAGCATTAAACCCAGATCCTTTGTGTGTTTCAGTATTAGATCCTTTGGCTGACATATCTGAGACCCGGGGCCTCTGAGTGTGGGGTCCTGACCTAATTTGGCTTTAGATGAACTGGCCAGCAAATGAAAGGACGTCTGTGGAAGTGTATCTTGAGCCTGTCCTTACACAGGGGTGGCTGGCATTAAGGCCAGCTTCATGGGCACGTGATGAGTGTAGTCACAGAGTCCATGCTCTGGAGGGCCCTATGCTTGGTTTAATGCTCTGTTGTCACTGCCTTGAAATTCTTTTTTTTTTTCTCTGTCACTCAGGCTGGAGTGCAGTGGCGCAATCTTGGCTCACTGCAACCCCCGCCTGCTGGATTCAAGAGATTCTCCTGCCTCAGCCTCCCGAGTAGCTGGGATCACAGGCTCCCGCCACCATGCCAACTAATTTTTTTGTATTTTTTTCTTTTCTTAGTACACATGGGATTTCACCATGTTGGCCGGGCTGGTCTTGAGCTCTTGAGCTTGTGATCCGCCCACCTTGACCTCCCAAAGTGCTGGGATTACAGGCGTGAACCACCGCACCCGGCCCATGTTGAAATTCTTAATAATTTCATCTTTGACCTAGTGTTTTGGAGCGTGAGCATGGGTAGAGGAGATGTAGGCCACACGTGCCATTGAGCCTTCTGCCCCATCCACATGTAGCGTTTGAGCACAGACTTCTGCTGGACCCACAGTGTGGGGGAGTTGAGTGAGAGTCAAAGCAAGTAAGAGATGTCACATCTGCGGCTGAGTGGGCGGAGGCCCTGACGATCCCGATGCTTTCCATCTGAACTGGAACCTGTCTTGGATGCAGAAAGAAGGCGATGACATTCTAAGAAACATCAATGACTGAAGAACCCCATCATATCATTTTTACTCATGTCACTTCCCTTACACCAACCACTTATACTGAAAATGACGACGGAAGAAGGAAAAGGAAAGATAGGCCACCTATAATGCCTTTTTCTTTCAGGCCGTCCTCACTCCTCAGGAAACAGACGAGAGTTGGTAGGGCCAGGCGTGGTGGCTCATGCCTGTAATCCGAGCACTTTGGGTGGCCAAGGCGGGCAGATCACAAGGTCAAGAGATCGAGACCATCCTGGCCAACATGGTGAAACCTTGTCTCTACTAAAAATACAAAAATTAGCCGAACGTGATGGTGCATGCCTGTAATCCCAGCCACTCAGGAGGCTGAGGCAGGAGAATCGCTTAAACCTGGGAGGCAAAAGTTGCAGTGAGCTAAGATGGCACCATGGCACTCCAGCCCGGCAATCAGCAAGACTCTGTCTCAAAAAAAAAAAAAAAAAAAAAGTGATGGTAGAACATACATAAATCGCGAAGTGAAGTAAAAACAATTGAATTAGCTTTATACATGTTTCTCTTGTTCTGGTACGTCACAAAATATATATCTAAGTCCCAAGATACAATTCGTGTAATGTTGGTGATTCCACATACTACTTGAAGGCTTTTTATATTTGCAGTTAAAACTGGCATCACACAATATAAATAGGAGTGGTAAAATTCATACTAATTCATGTAATTTAAAATTTTAATGTTGCTTTACTTAGAATAATATCAAATAGCAAATTAAAAACACCATGACGCATTAAGAGAGAGACTGTGAAAGACAGGGAAAAAGCTTTCTATTTTTGTACCATGAATGGTACTTTTTTTTTGTCTTTTGCACAAAGGGTTCCATATTTTTATTTTGCACGGGGCCCCACAAATTATATAGCCAATCCTGTCTGGCGTCCTGGGGCCGAGGTCTCAGGCTGGTCTTACACATGCAGCATCTAGATCCCTGGTCTGCTCACATTGTCTCCCGGGTTGCAGAGCCAAGAAACAGCATACAGGCGAGTGAGCATGGGCATTTGCTCTGAAGATTCCGAGCTTCCAGGTGGTGGTGGCTCTGTTGATAGAGATAAAAGTTGAATTTCAGAAGCTACAAACATACTCTTCTTGAAGGTGTTTTTGGGGTCTCCTGTGCTGCTCAGAATTTTACTCTTGTGAATTTTTGAGCAGCCTAGTGTAGAGGCATGAGCCCGCAGTGAGCTGAGAGAGAGGCCCCTAGTTTGACTCTTAACTAAGGTGTGGTCTCCTTGGGTGAGTCATTTCTTCATCAGGTAGTCCTGAGTCTTCTGGTTGCAGTGTAGTTAAAAATGTGGGCTACTCGGAGGCTGAATTCTTGCGTCAAATCTTATCTCCCCCTCCCCGCTCCTCTTTCAATGACACACAGGTTCTTCCTCCACTACCAGGCTGGAGGGCAGTGGTGTTGATTTTGGCACACTGCAGCGTTGGTGTCCCAGGCTCAAGCGATCTTCCCGCTTCAGCCTCCTGAGTAGCGTGGGACTCCAGGCATGCACCTCTCTGCTAGGCTAATTTTTGTCTGTTTTTGTTTTTTTGTAGAAACAGAGTTTCACTATGTTGCCCAGGCTGGTCTCAACTTGTGACCTCAGGCTATCCGCCTGCCTTGGCCTCCCAAAGTGCTGGGAATTCAGGTGTGAGCCACTGCACTCTGCCTCATCTCCATCTCTTAACTAGTTGTTTGATGTTGGGCAGGTTGTTCAAGCTTCCTGGAGCCTTGGTTTACCCATCTATAAAATGGGTATAATGGTAACTACCTTATAGGGTGGTCATGAGCATGAAAGGAGGGCAGGGAGGAGCTAAAATTGTGTGTGGTCCATGGGATTGAATCAGTGCTAGCAATGGTCTTGATGGTGGAGAATGAGGGGAGGAGGAAGAAACAATTCCTGTGGGTGCTAGGACCGAAAGTAGTATCCTTTAGGAATCCTGGCCTTCGAGCTCTAACTTCCGAGATCCGATGAGTACGATGCTAGGGAGCCTCTGCCTCAAACTTCTAAGCACTTCTTCAGGCTGTGATGTAGAAGTTACTGGAATGAAGGAAAAATTGTAGTGTTTAAAGGTCTTTAAGGATCCTGGGCCTCTCACCCTGTCACTCTGTCACATGACCTTTGACTTTCCATTCCCCACTGAGCCTTGGTTTACACATCTGCCAGATGGAGCAGTTGTGGGTGTGCTTGCCTTAGAGGATGAGACCCAGCTGAGACAACATATGGATAAATTTTTTTTTTTTTGAGATGGAGTTTTGCTCTTGTTGCCTAGGCTGGAGTGGAATGATGCGATCTCAGCTCACCGCAACCTCTGCCTCCCAGGTTCAAGCGATTCTCCTGCTCAGCCTCCCGAGTGGCTGGGATTACAGGCATGTGCCACCACGCCTGGCTAATTTTGTATTTTCATTAGAGATGGGATTTCACCGTGTTGGTCAGGATGGTCTTGGACTCTCAACCTCAGGTGATCTACCTGCCTTGGCCTCCCAAAGTGCTGGGATTACAGGCATGAGCCAATGCACCCGGCCGAGAAATCCTTTATAAACTGAAGTACTGGTGTTAGGAAGCACTCCACGGTGAGTCTTCCATGTTTATTTAAGTGCTGCTCACTACCGTCCTGAGCGACTCCAAGAAACAGTGACTTTGCTTGGGCCTCAGTTAATCTGTGAGATGAGGAGATTGGGCTTTGTGCCATAAACTGTCCCCTGCCCCCCACCAAGGCAGATTAAAAAAGAAGGAAGGAAGGAGGGAGGGAGAGAGAGAAAGAAAGAAAGCCAGCAGAATTTGGAATCGTCCCCTAACTGGAACCACAATCGCAGGTTTCAGGGACTCAGGAAGGGGTACAGCCCAGCTTGTGGTTGAGAAATGAATGTCAGATGTTAGGAAGAAAACGGCCTATCTCAGCGTAGCAGGGGTTTCTTACTGCCCCTGCCGCCTCGGCTCCGGTAGCCTGTCACTCCCTGGCCAGCAGCTTGGCAGTACAGAGGCAAACCACAGAGTGCATTTGAGGCCCACATGTGCTTATTTCAAGGGTGGGGCTGCGTTTTTCTCCCGCCACAGTGAGCTAATTAAAGAAAACAAGCTTCGGGAGTTGGAAGAGAACTGGCCACAGGACGCTTGGGGAGGCTCGTGGAGCCCTCCACAGCCCCGGAAGGCAGGTGGCAGTGGGCACAGAGGGTCCCACACATCCTCAGTCGGGGTCCGAGCACTCACTGTTGCTCAGCTGCAAGCGAGACTGGGGGACGGTGGGAAGGTGTCCGTGGATGGGAGGGTGGACTCAGCTCCTGAGGGGACCGGTGTGGAGGGTCCCCTCCACACGGTGGGACAGTGTTTTGAAATGCTTCACAAATGTGGACGTTTGCCCCAAATTGTGGACAGAGCCTGTGCTCTGGGTGAGGCTCAGTTCTGTGAGTACGCGTGGTAATTCCCATCTCTGTGGTGACACCCTTTGGAGCTGTGTGCCAGCCTCAGGGAAAGTGGCTGTGACTTCTGCATTTCTGAGAGTACACTGACAGGAGAAGTGGTGGCCGCTCTTGTTCAAAGTCACAGGGCTGAAAGTGGGATGAGGACCCAGGACTTCTGTCTTCGCATCCAGCATGCTGATTATGGGGAACAGCAGACAGGTGTGTTGTTGAAATAGGGATTTTGCAAATTGAAATGTGTTTTAAGACTACTGGGAAAACCATTTAAATGAATCCTATTGTGAATCATTTTGAAAAATGAAGAATTACACCATCTCCCCAAGGATTTTCTATTTTGGTAAATTTCTTTTTCTTTTTTTTAGACGAAGTCTTACTCTGTCGCCCAGGCTGGAGTACAATGATGCGATCTCGGCTCACTGCACCCTCCACCTCCCAGGTTCAAATGATTCTCCTGCCTCAGCCTCTTGAGTAGCTGGGATTATAGGTGTGCACCACCATGCCCGGCTATTTTTGTATTTTTAGTAGAGACAGGGTTTCACCATGTTGGCCAAGGTAGTCTCGATCTCTTGACCTTTGATGCATCCGCCTCAGTCTCCCAAACTGCAGGGATTACAGGCGTGAGCTACTGCACCTGGCCTATTTTGGTAAATTTCATGTGGCAAGATTACTTAGAAGGGCTCCAGTGTTTTGCTAGCTTATAATGGTTACTGCTTAAGGAAGGTTTATTCGCCAGAGGTGCACACACATTGGAGAACGGCGGGAATAAGTAATATGTGTGTGGAAATGTTTTGATTCATGTATTCAGAAGATGAGATCTGGATGACACCTCCAGCCCAGTGATGGTCCCAAGTAAGGTGTGATGGCACCACCGCCAGCAAGGTGTGCTATGAGGAGTTTTTGTTGACGATAAAAAGTGAATGCTAACTGATTGCTCACCGTGTGCCTGTACCTTACATAGATTATCTTATTTAATTATTACTAGTAATAGGATTACAGTCTGTGAATGATTTACTTAGCAATTAAATCAAAAGCATATTCCACTCTACAATGGAATATTTTTTGAGCCAAGCAATGAAGTACGTGGCTGGGTGTGGTGGCTCACACCTGTAATCCCAGTGCTTTGGGAGGCTGAGGTGGGCAGATCGCCTGAGGTCAGGAGTTCAAAACCAGCCTGACCAACATGGTGAAACCCCATCTCTACTAAAAATACAAAATTAGCCAGGCGTGGTGGCACATGTCTGTAATCCCAGCTACTTGGGAGGCTGAGGCTGGAGAATTGCTTGAATCCGAGAGCTGGAGGTTGCAGTTACCCAAGATTGCACCATTGCACTCCAGCCTAAGCAACAACAGCAAAACAACATCTCAAAAAAAAAAAAGGAAGGGCCGGGCGCGGTGGCTCAAGCCTGTAATCCCAGCACTTTGGGAGGCCGAGGCAGGTGGGTCACGAGGTCAAGAGATCGAGACCATCCCGGTCAACATGGTGAAACCCTGTCTCTACTAATACAAAAAAAATTAGCTGGGCATGGTGACGCGTGCCTGTAATCCCAGCTACTCAGGAGGCTGAGGCAGGAGAATTGCCTGAACCTAGGAGGTGAAGGTTGCGGTGAGCCGAGATCGCGCCATTGCACTCCAGCCTGGGTAACGAGTGAAACTCCGCCTCAAAAAAAAAAAGAAAAATGAAATACGTACCACAACGTGGATGAACCTTGAAAACATGCTGAGTCGAAGAAGTCAGACGGCAAAGGCCACGTATCACATGATTCCATTCTCATGCAATACCCCAGATAGGCAAATCATGGAGATAGAAAGCGGATTATAGTTGCCCAGAGTGGAGGAGGGGGGAACGGGGAGTGACTGACTGCTTAATGGATGCAGGGTTTCCTTGAGAGGTGATAAAAAGTGTTCTGGCAATGGTTGTGGTGGTTGTACAACATTGTGAATGAACTCAGTGCCACCAAATTATGCACATTAAAATGGCTAACATGGTAGATTTTTTGCTACATATATTAACATATTAATATATTGATACATGTATTACATTAATATATTATGAACATATTAATATATCAATATCTTGTGATAAACATATAAACTGATTTAAACATATATGAAAATCAACTGTGTTCCTCTAATGGTGTCCATTTCACTGACTTAGTTTCTGATGTGTTGTGCTGGGTGGGAAAGAAAGGAATGGCTCATTCATGTGTACACTGAGGCTGAAGAAAGCATGGGACTTTCCAATCCAGGCTCTGCCTTTATGAGGAACCAGAGACCCAGAGAGGGCTGGTGACTTGCCCATGGGCACAGAGAAATGTACCACAGTTGAGCTTTGGCTCCTACCCTCCTCCCTTTTTAAATTTTTTTTGGAGACGGAGTCTTGCTCTGTCGCCAGGCTGGAGTGCAGTGGCGCTATCTCAGCTCACTGCAGCCTCCGCCTCCTGGGTTCAAGTGATTCCCCTGCCTCAGCCTTCCAAGTAGTTGGGACTACAGGTGCGCGCCACCACACCTGGCTAACTTTTGTATTTTTAGTAAAGATGGGGTTTCACCATGTTGGCCAGGACTGTCTCGATCTCCTGACCTTGTGATCCACCTGCCTTGGCCTCCCAGAGGGCTGGGATTACAGGCGTGAGCCACTGTGCCTGGCCTCTGCCTCACTTTCTTTTGGGAAAGTCACAGTGGAAAAGTTAGTTTTAGCTCCTGTATGGCTTTGGGTATGCTCTGCGTTGTTGAGGATCAGCTCTATTCAACCTGGCATTCTGTGCCATCCTTGGGTGCTGAGAGAAACTGTCTCACCCTGAGGTGAGGCTCAGGAGGCTGTGGGGCTGAGTAGCAGAAACAGAAATAGCCAAAGTTCTGGGTTGTGTCCTCGTGGATGTGTCTAGAACAATTACAGTTGTGCTCCCTGCTCTGAGCAGTTAGCGAAAGGAAGCAATTATGTTCAAGTACGTACGTTGGGTGTTTGATGGGAGACTTGTGCCATGTGACGCCGCTGCTGCTTTTCTTCTCTTTTTGACTACGAACATCTGACACTACAGGAAATAAGAAACTTTCCAGTACCGAATTTATGCTCACTCTACTTTCAAACCCTCTTGGCCCCAGCACAGGGTAAATGAAACTGTGGCTTATAGTAATATTTACATATGCGAGTCAGTGAGCTGTTTAACTGCTTGGATATCAGAAAAAGGTTTCAAATTTAGCAAGCCCTCTGACTCTCTCACCCTCTGGCATGTAAGGGGACAGGCCAGCCTGCTCTCTGAGGTCAAGCTCTGGCATCCTGTCCTGGTCAGCGGCAATATAGCAATGATGATGATAATGACAGTAATGCAGCCTGAACAGGCTGAGCTGTCATTGAATTAAATATATATTTAATCCATAGAAGAAGCTGAATAAGGTTTCAGTATCTTGGAAGTTCAGTTATACTCTAACTGAGGTGAGATCCATGGGCAAGGAATGACAAGAACAACATTTATTAGCTACATGACCTTAGGAAAGTGGGCTGCAATTTGTTGACACTCAGAGTCTTCAGATGGAGTCTCGTCCCGTCACCCAGGCTGGAGTGAGATGGTGTGATCTTGGCTCACTGCAACCTCCGCCTTCTGGGTTCAAATGATGCTCCTGCCTCAACCTCCCAAGTAACTGAGATTACAGGCACCCGCCACCAGGCCCAGCTAATTTTTATATTTTTAGTAGAGACAGGCTTTTACCATGTTGGCGAGGCTGGTCTCGAACTCATGACCTTGTGATCTGCCCGCCTCTGCTTCCCAAAGTGCTGAGATTATAGGCATGAGCCACCGCACCCAGCCACATTCAGAGTCCTCATCTTTGAATGTGAACGATATTACTGGTCTCTCCTATCTTAGGGTGTTGGTGTAAGCATCTGTATGAGATGACAGACCTTAACGTGCTTTGTTAACTGTTAAGGCTCTTACTGAAATGAAACCCAAGAGTGGGTGCAACTGAAAGAAAAAAGAATGAATGCAAACTGGTTTGTGTTGGGAGTTGTACTTGGCACAGCAGAATTTGTCTTTGTCTTTAGGAGAGCCTTAGCTGTGGGAAGCAGGACTTGAAATGCACTGATATTTATTTCCGCCATCAAATCAGCAGGATTATGAGGCACCTGATCCGTTTAAGGCCGTGTGAGTAGAACCAGGTTCTGCCCTCTAGAAGTTCATGGTTAAATTGGTTTTCATGGGTCACTTGGAAGGCGAGCTTGTCGAGAGTGAGGAGAATTGACCCAGTGAATCCTTCCTGCCCCGAGGCGCCCACCGTGTTATTCAAAGCAGTCTTGCGGGAAATGCTGTGAAAGTGTGTGTGTGTGTGTGCGCGCGCGTGCGCGTGCGCATGCATGTGCCTGCTCGCGTGTGTGAGTTTGTGTTGAGAGAAAAAAGCCAGGAGAGTAGAATGAGTCAGATTTAACCACTGTTTTTTCCCTTTTGAAACATGTTATGTTCATACACATACAGCAGTCGTGCACTTGTTCAGAAATGTGTGAAAACCAGTTTAAATGTGTGAAATCCGGCCCTTTAGAAAGCGTGCCTTCCACTACATTCTCATGAGCAGTGGAATGGATTTGTGAGTGTTCAGATCTGTATGTTCAGAACTGTATGTCCAGGGTGATAGTTCAGGGCCATTCGGGGCTGACGTGTGTATAGACTTGTCCTTGGTGTGATGGGGGCGAGGATGCTCAATGTGTGATGGGGAATTCTATTAAACAGGAAGAATTCTGAACCTCTTGGTGGTCCTGGTTGGTCAGTTGCAGGGAGTGACCTTGGATGAAATACACTGGGAATATCTGGCTATACCATGTTTCTGTAGATAGGATACATGGTCCCTTAGCTTGATATTTAAAGTTCTCCAGAATTGACCGCTTTCCGGGTTTACTTTCTGCGACCCCTCTGCTCCTCCCAGGTAAGGCTCAACATAGCTCCTCTTCAATGTGTTTTATTCACAACTGCTGCCATGTTTTAGCTCCCTGTTACGTTTCCTGGATGCTCTCCCAGATTCCTCTGTACCTTTCTCCTTTAAAACCCAGAATAGGTCCCATCTCCTTAGTCTTGACAATGTCGATTTTATTTTAAGACTGAGTCTCGCTCTGTCACCAGGCTGGAGTGCAGCGCTGCAATCTCAGCTCACTGCGACCTCCGACTCCTGGGTTCAAGCGATTCTCCTGCCTCAGCCTCCTGAGTAGCTGGGATTGCAGGCACGAGCCACCATGCCCAGCTAATTTTTGTATTTTTAGTAGAGATGGGGTTTCACCATGTTGGCCAGTCTGGTCTCCATCTCCTGACCTCAGGTGATCCACCCGCCTTGGCCTCCCAAAGTGCTGGGATTACAGGCGTGAGCCACCGTGTCCAACCAGTCTTGACTATCTCTCAATGGTCTATTGCATCACTCCCCAGCTCTGGCATGTAGTACATGCCCAGTACACATTTTTGAATGCATTAATTTGGCTCTTCTGTGTGAAGGCAGCTTGTCCATGTGTCATTCACTGCCCTTCCCCCAAATTTGATGGCAGCTGTACTTTTTCTGTTGTTTTGCCTAACTCCTTCCCCTGCCTCTCACCAACCCAGTAGAAGAGTTGTCAAGGTCGTGCAAGACCTGCACACTTGAATCTGTTTCATGTGGTTTCAGACAAGGCACACGGCCTCTCTGGGATTCACTCTACATCATCTGACAAGGGGACAGCAGGACCCATCTTGACTATATTGAAGGCTGCCTCATGATCAGGAGAGAGTGAGGATGGGAAAGAGTTTGGAAAACAGCAGAGCACTATGCAAGTGTCAGTTATTAATGGTTTTGTGTCCAGGCTAACTGTGCCCTGATGTTAAGGCTCGGTCTGGCCTGGGGCCTCTGGGGTAGGTGCGATGCTGGTGTATGCTGCTGACCTGGGGTCCAGGACCCCTGAGTTCCACTCCCCTGCCCTGGGCTGCCATTTCCTCAGCTCAGCTACCCTTTCCAGGTGTGACTCTTGATTGTGGAGCTGAATGTGTGTGGGGCGTGGGCCCCTGTGTGGACTCCCTACCTGGTGTGGTTTTTCTAAGCACCCAGAGCAGCAAGGAGCTGGAACAGAGCAGCAAGAGGGAGGAGGGTTTCCTCCGACTGTCAGTGCTCCTGGTTCCACCATTTTGGCTTTGACATCACCGTGAGTGACCACCCTGGACCTCTTTCTTTGTGCCAGGCTCACTGCTGGATTGCCATGAACAGTTGCTTGGATTGATTAGAGAGGCTATTTGCAGTGTGGAAGGTGGCAGTATTATTTCACCTTTTCCAGAGGTGTTGACATTCAAGGGTAGTTGGTGGTGACGGTACAGAAGGGAGACAGGAAGCCTGGAGGAAGGAAAGGGGTGCGTAGCTGAGAAAGTGTGCAACAGACCCGACTTTTAAAAGCGCCTGCCTCCGCTGGTTTTGTTGTGGCAGTATTCAAAGGCAGGAAGACAGATAAGATCGGATTTCAGGATTTTCGTCTGCCCCCACCTCCGCCCCCAAACTTTGACAACCAAGAGCTTTTCCCCAGCAGGAGTGGGTATATTTCAACTTCTGTAATCCCTGCGTCTTGCACAATGCTTGGTATTACAAGGTGCTTAATGAGTGTTTGAATGAATGAATGCCTTCCCAGTTCTCATCGCAGCTATAGGATGTCACTGTATACATGAAGTCATGGTCAGCAGCAGGCTTGATTGGGTGAGAAACACTAATCAATGTGTCCGATTCTAGAAGGACACAGAGCTTCTAGGAAGAAGGGCCTGCCCTCTGAAGCTGTGCTCTGTGTTCCCAGCATTCTGCATTTTGCAGTCACCCCTCATTACCCTGAGTCCAGGAACACCTGAGATTTGGAAAGGATTCCAGCCCTTGTAGGGACTTTATTGTGGCAGCCAGTAAGTGATGAATATGCTAATTTGGGGCAGTGTCCTTTTTCCAGCTGTTTTCCTATGAGTGCCCTCTGTTCCGTCAGGTGGCTGAAGACGGATAACTTTGGCAAGGGACTTGGCATAAATGGCCAAGTTTACACTGGATCGCTGTATTCCGTGTTATCTTGTTTCCCCAATGGTCATTGCCACACAAGAAAGTACTTCCTCTGTGGGCTTTGCCCACCCCCTTCCCTTGACAGAGTCATCTGGGTCTTGATAAATGTGTAAACTGCTTTGCAGGCATGAAGCTGTTTCCATTAAGAACTGGGGTCTATGTCCTGGGAACCAGTTCCTCTCCCTCTTTTAGTACTGGAAGCTGCTTCCCATCTGAGAGCTATGTGGGGACAGACCCTGTGCAGCTGCGTGCAAACTTCTTTGAGAGTTTGATCTTTCAGGCATCCCAGTAGCTGCTTTTCCTTGTCTGCTTCCTGGTGGTATCTTAGTATCAAAGCTACCTGTGGCTCCATCTCACCTCCCTGAACAGGAGGCACTGCCACCTTTGACCGTTTTTTCCCAAAGCAAGAGCCCTGGCCTGGGGTTTTTGTCTCAGCTCAGTTGTGTGACCTTAGGCAAGCCACTTGACTTCTCTGAGCCTCAGCTTACTCCTCGGTAAACAGAGTTGGACCAGGCGCTCTCCAAAGTTGCTGCCATCTGTGTCTTTCCTCTGCTGTCTACCGGCAGGGAGGAACTGCCTCTGGCTGGTGGTGGGGACTCAGGCAGGATGGGTAGGGAGGGGTAGGCGAACGAGATCATGGTGCACCTCCACGGCCACAGTGGAAGAAGCCTCGATCCCTGAGCTGTGTGCGATGAGTCCAGGGCGCTGAGAAGATGCCGGGCTGTTGGGTAAGCAGAGCTCCTACAGGAAGCGAAGCGTATTATTCAGCCCTGTGGAATGCCAAGGCAGGGCTGAGCTTGGGCAGAGGGTGGCTAAAAGAACTGTGGCTGTAGCTGCAGGCAGAAATTCATGGCCTTGAAGAATGGCTACTGTATATACCAGTGATAAATATTAGTCACTCTGGCAGCAGAATGAGTTTCCTGTGCCGCATTTTTGGCACTTCCAGAAAAGGGAAAGCCTTTCTCTCTGACACAGCACAGGAGGGAGAAACAGGAATGTGTCTCTCACCCGGGTGCCCTGGCTGGAGATCCTGTGGGGCTTTCCACCGGCCTGAAGCAGCGCGGGTCTGCTGATGCCTCCCGTGGCCCTAGGTCAGGCCAGGCCCATTGTCGACGTCAGTGCCAGGCTGCCTTGTGGGGCCTTGCTTGAGCATGTCCTGAATCGAAGCCTTCGTCTGTCCTCATTCCCCTGCCCTCCCTGCCATCTGCACAGCCTCCCCCAGGCTTCCCCTTCCCGGTGAAAGCACCACCATCCAGACCTCAGGAAGTGATCACTTTAACCTCTTCTCCTTCTCTCCTGGAGAAGCACTGACGCCATCACAGAACTGACGCCATCAGCAAGGCCTGGATGGTGTCAGTCCTGTCCACAGAATATCTCAGTCCGTCCAGTGCCCCGTCTCCAGTACTGCTTCCTCACCCAAATCAGGGCATCTCTGGCCCAGTCTCCCTCCTGCCTGGTCTCCTTGCCTACACCCTCCTCTCCCCTGGGCCCATTCTCCACCGGCAGCCAGCATGATCTCTAAGAAGTGTACATTCTGTCATCTGCCATATCTGCTGAAACTTGTTCAGGGCTTCCTGTTGGCTTGAGGATAAGGGTCTGAATCCCAAATAAGGGTTCAAATCTCAACCTCTCAGGCCTGCCCTGACCCTTACATTTTTTTCCTCAGAGCCTTTGCACATGGTGTTCCTTCTGCCTGGAATGCTTGTCCCCATCATTTTCAGCTGGCGAATGTGAGTCAGGTCTCTGCTTAAATATCATCCGAGAGCCCTTCCTAATTTACCCCGCTTCGTCCTAACTCTGTCCCCAATACACTGTCTCATACAGCCTGTTCTTTTCCTCTGAGACTTTGCTCTAGCTTGCAGTTCTAAATCTGTGATTATTTACTGTCTGTCTTCCTCTTGAAGGCAGGGCCCATTTCTTTTGTTCTCCACTGTGCTTAGAACCCAGAACCAAGGAGCTCAGTCAGTATTCACACGTATGCATCATACACGGAGGACACTTATGCTGTGATGGCCGCACACCCAGCTTCCTTTGGGGTCTGCCCCTTGCTCTCGGTTACCCACGGGAGTGGCCACTGAGCACCAGCTCTGCCTGGCGTCACTCTCTGGCATCAAAACTTATCATCCTATATCTTAGTCCTTTGCAAGGTGACACTTCATCTGATTACCTAATTCACACTAAGGTGTTAATGGTGCTAATGACATAGTATTTATTACCCCAGGGGACACAGACCGATGGTATCAAAACATATCATTCCCCAGTGGTTTAAAACTCCTTGGGAGCTTTCCAGGAGTCTGAGTAGAGTCCAGTCTCTGTAGCTGGGTTCCCAAGGCCCCATCTGCACAGCCTGGCTTCTGTCGGCTTCCCTAGCCCTACCTTCCCAAGCCTTAGTCATCGCCGTCTCTCCCACCCAGGGCTCAGCACAGTACCTGGAACAGCCCAGCCCTCAATAAATGTTTACTGAATGCATTAAAAAAAAATGGATTTTCATGACTCATGCTTTAACTGAAGAGTTTGGTGTAGTCAGTCAGTCGTTGAGCCTTGGATGCCAAAGGAATGACAAATGGTGGGAATTTCAGGCACAGCAACTGTAATGGCCCCAGGAAGCCAAGAGAGAAGTAGCTTTATCTTGCTGAAGGGGAGTGGGCGTCCAGAACCTCGAAATCTCCCCGCCTGCTGCACCACTCTCACAAGGTAAGCACCCCACCCTTCTTCCCAGGGTGAGAGATATCAGCTCTGCTTTCTGAGGTACCAGACGAGGGGAGAGCCTTGTTGCCATGCCCTCCTGCCCTCCTGCCCTCCTGGTACGGTCTGTGGTCACCTGCAGGTGGAGACAGATGAAATCCGTCATCCATCTGGGAGTAATTTTTGGTAGGAGCGGGGCTTCCCCCAGCCCTTCCTGCCTCTCTGAGCCTTGCCAAGGTCACTTGGTTTGCCCAGCCTAAGTCACTGCCTATCACTGTGGTTATTGTGTGGACAGGGCCCCCCTCTGTCCCGCCGTTTCCCCTCCCTGCCCCCTACTGTTGGCCTCATGCACCCCAAAGCCTCAGTCTTCCCTTCTGTAGTGATATGGCCTGAGAAAGGGGAGCCATTTGATTTTGGTTTAGTTTGGGAAAATCTTCCTTTTTGATTTGTTTTAGTGTTAGGTGCAGAGTGGTGACCATTATTGAAAATGAGGCCAGGTGTGGTGGCTCACGCCTATAATCCCAGCACTTTGGGAGGCTGAGGCGGGCGGATGATGAGGTCAAGCGATTAAGACTGTCCTGGCGGACATGGTGAAACCTTGACTCTACTAAAAATACAAAAATTAGCTGGGCATGGTGGCACGTGCCTGTAATCCCAGCTACTCAGGAGGCTGAGGCAGGAGAATCGCTTGAACCTGGGAGGCGGAGGTTGCAGTGAGCCAAGTTCGTGCCATTGCACTCCAGCTGGCAACAGGGCAAGACTCCATCTCAAAAAAAAAAAAAATGAATGGGTGATTTGGGCTGAGTTTAGGTTTTGGAAAGGAGGATTATCTGAGGCTTGAGGCCTCTGATACGGAATCTGGTGTGGAAAGTCACCCTCCCTCACCTAGGTGACTGAGCCTCCGCGTCACTTCCCCGGCAGCCTCCCTGGATCTGCTCTCCCCGTGTGCCTAGGGTAGTCTTTCTAAAGGACAAATCTTGCTCCAGAACCTCCCTGGTTAGAACCCGTCCATCCCATCCAGTGGTTCCCAATACTTCGGGGATAACTTGCCTTGTCCCTCAGGGTCTGCACAGTATCCTCCATCTCCTCTCGCTTGGCCTTGCCCTTGGGGGCTCCAGTAAGAAGCTTTCCAACCTGGCAGCTGCAGACTGGGCCGTTGTATTTTTGCTGTAAATGGGCAGGGCTTAAGCATTTGTGGAGTGACTGATTTCCAGTACAGCTGCCACCACGGGAGAGGTCTGTGAAAATCATTAGAATTGAAAATGATCACGCTTTGCCCAGAAAGGTTGAGAATCCCCACTCTGATGATGCTAGAGGCCTGCTTGCCTCCCCACCCTGTGCCAAGCCATTTCTTGCCCCTTGCTTTTTCCCATACCCAGCCTGGAATGTCCAAAGCCTATTCAACTCGCTTCCTCCAAAACGTAGTCCCAGCTTGATCTCCTGGAAGCAGCCTTCCAATGCCCCTCCTCCTGACCCCTGCAAATGCATCCCTTGAGCTGCTGAGCACACCTAGGTCTGACACACACCACGATATGTTGAAATCATTGGTTTCTGGGTTATTCTTCTCACAGTCCCAGGCCCTGAGCCCTCAAGGACAGAGGCTCCATGGGACTGCTCTCTGGGTCGGAGGCCAGGACGCTGGCCACTAAGGGCACATCACTCATCTGAACCACAGCTCCTGCCTTACGGTGTGGACTCTGTTCTCTGCACTGGACTCATTCTAAAACAGAGCATTTGGTCCTTGCATCCTGCCTTGTGGTTTATGACTTAGTAGATTGAAAATGACAGTTGTGCTCCATTTTCATTTGGAAAGAGAAAAAGAGTGGAAAACCAGAGATTGCACTGATCTGGAGGTAGAGAGTAAACCGTGGAGATCAAAGAAGATGTTATTTCTTATGAATGTTACATAGATCAAAGTATGTTTGAAATAGGCTTCATTTTCCACATGTTGGTCTTTGCCTCACAGTTGAGTTCTTGTTGACCAGGACCAGTAATTATTCATCTTCACGTCTCCAGAGCCTAGCACACTGCCTGATAAAGCTTGCTCACCTAACAAATACTTGTCAAATGAATGTATGGGATGAATATGCATTTGGGTATTTTTCAGGCTTAATGATTAGAACGTTCTCATGGCTGGTTAATGAGTAAGACATAATTTTCATTGTAAGTTCTTTGTGTGTGTGAATGCTTTTTGTGTGGAATGCTTGTCATGCACTGAAAAATGCTTTGTGATAGCAGTTTTGAAAAATTGAGTCATTTTGCTCTGATTGAAGCTGGGTGACCTTGTGCAAGTCACCCGTAACCCTCTGGGACCTGTGGCCCTCATCTGTAAAATGGGTAGAAGGTCAGAGGGGACCTCGTGGCTTGAGGGCCTAGTACTGTCATGCCGCATGTAATTGTCACATCCTCCTCTTTGGTGACTGGACAGCGACCCTGTCCCCAAGGGTTCTTGCACAGAGCTGGAATTCTCTCTGGTGTCTTTGACTGCATTCCAGTGGGTGGAATGCCGAGTTTCTCAGCAGCAATGAGAAATGTTAATGTGGGGTTATGAAAGCAAGCCAAGCCATGGAATAATTAAAACACACACGCACACAAAGAAGGAAAAGGGAGAGGGAGAAAACACACTTAATGGACAAGGGATGAGTGAAACCCAGTGGACTGAGAAAACCCCGGAGCTGAACTTCACATGACCCCGCGTGCTGCCTGCAGTTGCGACACCCGCGTGCCCCTTGCGCTCCGCTGGCCTCTCAGTGATGTCAGCGGGCCATGGGCCCCACGGGAAGCAGGGGCTGCCATCAGCCTGGTGGAGCGTGGCCTCCCGCTCCTCCTCCATAGCCCACTTCCCACCCACCCGGGTCTCCAGATAACATGAAGCCACAGCTCCCAGGCTTGTCAGCGGGGGAAGCCAAGGCAGTGCTTCTCAGAAAACAGAACCCCAGCCCGTTAGTGATGTCCATGCAGGTAAGAGAGGACCAAGAAGAACGTTTGCTTCTTAGGAGTTCTGTGCCTGAAGCCAGCAGGATTCCTTTAGGGATAGGGTGACTGCGCTTGCTGATGATCTCTAGGTCATCAGTGAATGAAGGAATTCATTCTGTGCTTGAGAGTCTTAAGACCTTACTTATTGAGGAATAAGTAAGATATTGGCTGTGCCCTTGGAGTTCTATGCTGCTTGGGGGATAAGACTCAAACTCACAGACATCTGTGGCTCAAATCAGGGCATATGCATGCAGTGACTCTTGGAACATTCAAGAGAGAATCACCACCTCTGCCAGTGGAGGAAAGGCCGGGAACTGCCCACCTAGTTTTTCCATGACCCCAGCCCCTAGTGGGATATGTCAGGAGATTGGGATTTAGAGGATATTGGGTTTTCCAAAACAGAAGTGTAGGTATATCAAGAGAGAGAGATGGGAGTGTGGGGGAATAGGACGCTGACATAGCTCAGGTAGTACCTCCCCCGAGGTGACAGTATTGACTTCAGAGTGTTGTTGTGAGGCTCGAAGAAGGTACAAGAGGGAAGAGGAGCCAGGCACGGTGGCTCACGCCTGTAATCCCAGCACTTCGGGAGGCCAAGGTGGGTGGATCACTTGAGGTCAGGAGTTTGAGACCAGCCTGGCCAACATGGTGAAACCCCATCTCTACTAAAAATACAAAAACTAGCTGGGCATGGTGGTGTGCACCGTAATCCCAGCTACTCGGGAGGCTGAGGCAGCAGAATCGCTTGAACTGGGAGGCAGAGGTTGCAGTGAGCCGAGATTACACCACCTTCTGCCGACCTGGGTGACAGAGTGAGTCTCAAAAAAAAAAAAAAAAAAAAGCGGGGGGAAGAGGAGCGTTCCTTGCTGTGCAGATGCAAGTGCTCGTTGTTACTTGTTCCGCCCCTCTGTGTGACATCCAGCCCTGTGTGGGCTGCCCTGATTGCAAAGTGGGCCTCCTGCCATTGAGCAGCTATGGTCCAGTGGGCAGGTACACCACAGTCATGGGAGCCTAGTTAAATCATTACATAATAGTTAGCTCTGTATGAACAATCTTTTTCTTTAAAGAAATTCTTCCTTTTGGGGCCAGGCATAGTGGCTCACGCCTGTAATCCCAGCACTTTGGGAGGCCGAGGAGAGTGGATCATGAGTTCAAGAGATCAAGACCATCCTGGCCAACATGGTGAAACCCTGTCTCTACTAAAAATACAAAAATTAGCTGGGGGTGGTGGCATGCGCCTGTAGTCCCAGCTACTTGGGAGGCTGAGGCAGGATAATCGCTTGAACCCGGGAGGCAGAGGTTGCAGTGAGCCGAGATCGCGCCACTGCACTCCAGCCTGGTACCTGGCGACAGAGTGAGACTCTGTTTCCAAAAAAAAAAAGGAAATTCTTCCTTTTGGAATAATTGTAGATATACAGAAAACCGTATACAGATAATACAAAAAGTTCCAGTGTACCCCTCATCCACATGTCCTGTTAACATCTGTTACCATCTGTACGTGTGTCAGAACTAAGCAACAACATTGGTACATGACTAGTAACACAAGTCCAGACTTCACTGAATAAACCCTTTGAAAAATAACAACTTCATTGGCACATAGTTCATATACCATAAATCTACTCTTTTAAGGCACGTGATTTAGTGGTTTTTGGTATATTAATGGAGTTGTGCAACCGTCATCACTATCTAATTTTAGAACATGTTCAGCACCACAAAAAGAAACCTCATACCCATTAACAGTCACTTCCTGCCCATCCCCCTTACCCTGGCAATTTAGTCTACTTTCTGTGTCTCTGGATTTGCCTCTTTTGGACATTTCATGTAGGTGAAGTCATACAATGTATGGACTTTTGGATTTGACTTCCTCCACTTAACATATCTTCAGGGGTCGTCCATTTGCAGCATGTGTCAGTACTTCATTCCTTTTTATGGCCAAATAATATTTCAGTGTATGGATTTACCACATTTTGTTTGTCCTTTCTTCGGCTGATAGACACTTGGGTTGCTTTCACTTCTTGGTTATAGTGAATAATGCTGCTATGAATATTTGTTTATGAGCTTTTTTTGTGGACATGTGTTTTCATTTATCTTGAGTAGATACCTAGGAGTAGAACTATGGGGTCATTTGGTAATTTTGTTTAACTTTTTGAGAAACTGCCAAATTGTTTTCCCAAGTGGTTGTACCATTTTACAGTCTCACCAGCAATTTATGAGGGTTCCAGTTCTCCCCGTCATTGCCAACACTTGTTACTGTCTGTTTTATTTTAGCCATTCTAGTAGATGTGAGGTGGTATCTCATTATAGTTTTGATTTGCATTTTCCTATTGGCTAATGATATTGATCATCTCTTCATGTGCTTTTGGGCCATTTGTGGGGTTTTTTGTTTGTTTGTTTTTGAGATGGAGTCTCACTGGGATGTCCAGGTTGGAGTGTAATAGTGCCGTCTCAGCTCACTGCAACCTCTGCTTCCTGGGTTCATGCGATTCTCCTGCCTCAGCCTTCTGAGTTGCTGGGATTACAGGTGTGCGCCACCACACCCGGCTAATTTTTGTATTTTTAGTAGAGACAGGGCTTCACCATGATGGCCAGGCTGGTCTTGAACTCCTGACTCAACTGATCCACCCACCTCAGCCTCCCAGGATGCTGGAGTTACAGGCGTGAGCCAACGCATCTGGCCATCCATTTGTATATCTTGTTTGGAGGAGCATCTACAAATCTTTTAGCCATTTCTAATTGGGTTGTCTTTCTACTGTTGAGTTGTAAGAGTTCCTAACATATTTTGGATATAAGTTCCTTTATCACTTATATGGTTTGCAAATATTTTCTTGCATTTTATTTCTTTTAATTCTATGGGTTGTTTTTTCACTCTGTTGGTGGTGTCTTTTGAAGCACAAAAGTTTTAAATTCTAATGAAGCTAAATCTGTTTTACTTTTGTCACTTTTGCTTTCAGTGTTTTATCTAAGAAACCACTGCCTAATCCAAGGTCACAAAAATTGATTCCCTTGCATTCTTCTAAGAGTTTTATAATTTTAGCTCTTACATTTAGGTCTTTGATCCATCTTGACCTAATTTTTGTATAAGATGTGAGGTAGGGGTCCAACTTCATTCTTTTGCATGTGGATATCCAGATATCCACACACTGTTTGTTGAGAAGAATGTGCTTTTCCCACTGAATTGTCTCAGCACCCTTGTAGAAAATCATGTGATTGTAAATGTAAGCATTTCTTTCTGGACTCTTAAGACTCTCTTCTATTGATCCATGCGTCTATCCTCATGATAGTCTTGACTACTATAGCTTTGTAGTATTAATCAACTTTTAAGATATATTTTTCATCATCTACATTGTTCAAAAAAAGAATTTGTGGTAACTCTCAGAAATCCAGTAAATACAAGAGGATAAAGATAGACAAGGAACTTAGGGGAGAAGACAAGAAAATAGGAAAATAAGATGACATCAGAGTTAATGTTAGTACACAGTATTATATGTTGTAAGGTTTTGTGAGATTAATGGAAGTAGCCTGCAAATTTGTCTTTGAGCTTCCTAGCAGCCAAGGGTAAATGGAAATGTGACTAATGACAAGATTAACATAAGTGTCTGGAAGATTTTTTTTTTTTAAATGTCCCTGCCTCCAAAATTTTCAGGAACTGAAATATAAGCATATTTCTCTGTAGATCCTAGGAACCTGAGCTGCTTACACATGTGACTGTTTCATTTGTGTTAGTCCCTTAGGCCAGTAGGTGGTTGAGGACCGTAACTGTGTCTTATTTCCCTCACATTTCCCTGTAGTGCTTAGGACAGAGCACAGGAGGTACTTACAAAATCTTGATTGAATTGTTTCTAAAATTGGGAATGTTTGTGAAATCCTTTGACAGCATTTCTGCCACCAGGTTGAGTTTAGTTGGGTCCAGTTTGGTGGTAGAGAAGTGGCAGGGACTGCCCTCCTGGCTGCATTTTAGAAGCTGTTTCTTCCATCGTGCTTCCTGAGTGCTGGCTAAGCAGTGGAAGCATTGGGCAGGTGGGGTTGTGTGCCCTGGCCCTGAGAGATGGCAGTCACATTGGAGTGAAGGCGAGTGGCATTGCTTCACTCGTGTGGAACCCACCCACCTTCCTACCTCCTCAGCACTGGAGAGGCCTCTCTCGCTCACTCCTTAGGGCATGCCTTTGAGACTGCCTGCCCAGTGGAAAAATCCAGACTGTGTGAAGGAGGTCCTGGTCCAAACTGGACAGCTTCTCAGGGATTTGGGCCCTTCACCACATATGGTTGTGCATGGCACAGAGATGGCCACTCTGCAAAGAGACCCAGCCAGATGGCTCCCTCACCAGGGGCAAGGAACAAGCCGCCTTCAACTGATTACACATGTCATATTGGGTGGTCCTCTTCATCCCACACCCAATAAAGGGCTTTACCATTTTTCAGGAGCATCCTTTCCTAAAAGAAACAGAAAATAGATTTGAACTCTAACCTTTAAAGGGGTAGTTGTCATTACTCTACAGTTGACAGATGGGGAAATGGAGGCTCAGGATGTGTCACCTGCCTCCTCTAAGTTATATGGTGAGTGGCATGCAAAGACCTGACTGCAATCCAGAGAATTTTGACTTTGACTTCATCCTCCCGTCTTTCTTCCACCTGCCAGCACTCAGTCTTTATGTAAATTTAGGGGGCTTGAGAGACCATTCTTTCTGTTTTGGGCACCTTCAAACAGGTAAGCACAGTTTTCTTTGAAGTTACCTGGCCGGGCGCGGTGGCTCACGCTTGTAATCCCAGCACTTTGGGAGGCCAAAGTGGGTGGTCACCTGAGGCCTGGAGTTCGGGACAAGCCTGGCCACATGGCGAAACCCTGTCTCTACTAAAAATATAAAAATTAGCCAGGCATGGTGATGCATGCTTGTAGTCTCAGCTACTCAGGAGGCTGAAGCAGCAGAATTGCTTGAACCTGGGAGGTGGAGGAGGCAGTGAGCCGACATCACACCAGTGCTCTCCAGCCTGTGTGACAGAGCAAGACTCCGTTTCAAAAAAATAATAAATAAATAAAAATGAAGCTACCTTTGCCTCCATGTGGGAGAATGTCAGCAAATAGCTCTCCCTGCCACCCCTGGCCAAAAAAGCACTTTCTGCACAGTCGCCCCTATGCCAGGAGCAGCCTTGTAATAGGCCACACATCTTATTACTGCCTCTGGCTTTTCACACCTCCTGTCTCAAATATTTGAGCTTGGCTGTAGCCCTGTGATGAAGGCAGTGTGGGTGCTGTTGACCTCATTTTACCCACACGGACACTGCATCGTCTGGGGTCACCCTGTTGGTTGGGATCTGGAGTGAGCCCAGAGGTCAGGATTCTGACTTCTGGTCCAGTGCTCTGCCCTAGCCCTTGAGCAAATGTGTATCAAGTTGCACTGACAATCTTTGAATTCCTGGAACTCACGCCATGAGCAATTTCCAGGAGCACCATAGCACTTCATTACAAAGATGATGAGACCGTAGGAAAGTCTTCTTTTTTCCCATGGAAGCAGAGTCTCACCCACACCCGCAGATTTTTCGTTTGTGTCCCTTTAGCACTGAGCTCTGTTCTCAGAACAGACAGGTAGAATAGAGTCAAAACGCAAGCAGAACGTGGCCTCCCTCCAGAATCTGCTTTGATGGAAATATGATGTCAAACAAACAAAACAAGGTGTTTTGGCTCCATCTCTGAGGTCATTTAGTTGCTTTTTCCATCTTCTTTGAATCGAGATCTGCTGTGTGCTCAAAGCTGTGCTGGTTGCCAAAGAATCCAACAAGAAAAAGGCCCCCTTTGGGGTGCTCAGGTCCTATCTTGCAGTGCCCCAGGCCCAGGTGAGGGACATACGCCCTCTGGGTTGTGATTTCCTTGTCAGTAAAGCAGAGAAGATAATGTCTGGTTAACTACCCTCCTGGAGTCATGGCCAGATTCAGTGGCATTAACTCATCTGTTCATTCAGCACATTTTACTGGCGACTTCCACTGTGCTGGGCTCCTGATATAGTAGTGAACAATGACAGCACCCACAAGGCCAGCAGTGCAAACGGTAGGAGCCGTGCATGAGAAGTTCAGGGAGCCTGGTTCCATTTCAGCAGGGGATGCTGGTCTGGGAAGGCATCCCCAAGGAAGGGACATTTGAGCCAAAGTCCAAAGGGTGAGTAGGAGTCATCAGAAGAGCATCCCTCTCATCTCTGGACTTCTGTAGCGAGACTTCTGGCTCTGCTGTACCCTTAGGAAGTGGGTACAGAAGTCCAGAGATGAGGGCGATGTTTAACAACAGAGAGAAATCCACCTGATGGACTTTGGGCATCTCTCCAACATCTCCTGTTCAGTTTATCTCAGCCAGCCTTCGCTGAGCACCTGTGAGTCACCTAGGGCATCCCCAGGTGATGAATTATGGAGATGGCAAAGGTGGCTGTGGTTGACACTGCCTGAGAGCAGCTCTCAGATAAACCAGGACCCCGTGGTTGATGGGCTGCCTCCAGGTAGAGAGGAGGCCCTGCCATCCACGTCTTCACATTTGCAGCGCCTAGCACAGAGTGGACACGAGGGATCGCCGAACACATTACCCTTGGATGCAGATTCACACCAGCCCTGCAAGGCGTGTAGAAATCTTCCCTACAAACTGATCACCATGTGGCCTCAGGCAAGGGATCTAAGCTTTTGAATCTAAGATGTGTCTGGGGCACAGGGATAACGGTAGCGCGCATCTTACAGGGTGTGTGGACGCTGTCTCAATAACGACTGTGTTGTGCTGAGCAAGTGCCTGGCTGGAGAAGCACATGGTAAAGGGGAGCAGGTGTGATTATTATGGGTATCGTTCCTAGTGGTTCTGCAGTTCATCTTGACAGTAAGTACCATGGAACTTCAGACAAGGAGAGACTACAGGTGTTGGAAGTGTTCCTCAGAGTCTGTGGGACCTAGGTGGAAGCAGGAAAACTGAGCATCAGAAAAGGAGGAGGACCCTTGGTGATGGGGGTATCTGTTCTGCATGGAGGACAGATGGCTTCTCACCAGAAACCAGCCAGCCAGCTTTCTGCTTGATGGTTGTAGAAAAATCCTGTGATTAACAACAATGGCATGTCAGGTTTGGAGAGCAAAGGTCAGGAGGTGAGAAGGCAGATAAATGCAGTGTTTATCTTGAAAGAAGTTGTCAACTACTTGGAAATCCCCAAGCTTACTTCCTCCAGGAAGCCATTCTGGACTGTTTAACCCAGTTCCCATAGCTCCCGGGCCCTCCATCTTCCCAGCACTGAAGCACATACTGAAAAGGGCATTTTTCTGAGTATGTCTGTGCCTCCCCTTTTGGAGGCATGTGGCTCCCTGATGTCTGGGGTCACGGCTGGCATGTTTGGTTGAGTAGCTAGAAAGAGTAATAATCTATTTGGAATGCACAATGTTTATAGAGGCCTCACAGGCCTAAAGTGCTAATTAGGACACACACTCAGGTATTTTGACCTCAAATCCAGGTATCTTCCCACCTCGTGGGCCTCACTCAAATGATGACCCCAGGTTCTGCCCATGATGAATGAGCAGGCATGGCTTTGCTCTGTCAGGCTGTGATGGTAGAAGAGAGCCGGTTCTCAAACCAGCAGTGGCTTCGGATCTTGATAGTCCAACTCCTTCGTTGTACAGAGGAGGAAACCTATGCCCCAAAGCAGGTCCCCCCGAGTTCCAGCCCAGTGCCACCCTCACTGCACAGAGCTGCTGTCTCCTTTTGATCATGAGGAAGCCACCAGGTCCCCGGTGGAGTTCAGCAGATGTGCTGGGTGTGTGACTGGTGGGTGTAAGGATGTTTCCCTTCCTGCTGGGAAGTCCTCCAAGCTCTTGTGAAAGAAATGTGGTTTGTCGAGCATGGATTTTCAAACTTTCTTTATAGAGCGCTGTTGTTAGTTTAAAAATGCCTGGAAACATGATCAAGTGTAATGTTTTAGTGATAACATAGAAAGCACATAATACTTAGCACATGTAATGAGAATGTATGGAAGTCTCTAGTAAGAGTCTGAAATTCAGCCATGTGTGGTGGCTCATGCCTAATCTCAGCACTTTGGGAGACTGAGGTGGGTGGATCGCCTGAGGTCAGGAGTTCAAGACCAGCCTGGCCAATGTGGCAAAACTCCATCTCTACCAAAAATACAAAAATTAGCTGGGCATGGTGGCAGGTGCCTGTAATCTCAGCTACTCTGGAGGCTGAGATAGGAGAATCACTTGAACCTGGCAGGCAGAGGTTGCAGTGAGCGGAGATCATGCCATTGTACTCCAGCCTGGGCAACAGAGCGAGACTCCATCTCAAAAAAAAGAGTCTGAAATTCATTCTTTCAACATGCTTGTGTTGGGTGCTGCCTGGCACAGCATTTGGGCCCACTAACTCACAGCGTGGGGGACGATGGGCACGGAACAGGTCATCTGGTGCGGTCACTGCAGTGAGGAAGCCCAGTGAGGGCCTGTCCAGCTCAGCTGACAGGAGTCTGAGAGAAGGCTATGTGGCATAAGTGAAGGTATGGATGGCACTTTCCTCTTCAGAGCATTTATTACCGGGGTCAGATAAAGCAGATCTCATGTATTTTCTGCTACTAAATAGAAGTTCTTGTTTTGTTTCATTTCTGGTGGTCTTTGGTGTTTTCCAAAAAGGTAACAACTCATTGTTGAGTGAGATCAGGACTGGGGCCAGCAGACTTGGGTCCACAGGTGTGTCATTTTAAACCAGACTGGAGTTGGGTGAGGGGAGATGTAAAGAGATCACTATTGTCACAAAAAGCACCAGCGAAAGCTCTGCTTAGAAAATGCCTTTCTCTAGGAGGTTTTCATCCAGTGTGGGAACACAAAACACTAGTTTAAAATAGCAAGGTAAGGCTTCATGCCCTCTCAGTGTGATGTGGGGCTCCTGAATCATGAACATCCCATTGTGCAGAATAAAATGCTGGTTTCTGAGCTGTCTTTCAAGACACAAGCCAAAAGCTGTTTTCCCCGAGGTGTCTTCCTCGGGAACCCCAGCAGGGTGAGGTCCGCCTTCTCTCCGACCTTGCCTAACTTTTCCTCTGTGTCCCTTGAGCTCAGGGACGTGCATCTCCTGTTGTACCTAGCACATAATCATGCACGGAGCAAGTCCTTGTTAACTGTTGGTGTGTACCAGCAAACATTTATGGAGTACCTGTTATAAGGGACACAGAGCAGGGAGCAGGATAGATCAGCGTGGAGTTTCGGGGAGAGATCTGAGCTGAGCTCTGTGTGAGTTGTCATCGTATGGGTGAGGCCAGGCTGTGGAGGAGGTGAGGGTAGGATGAGAAGGTCCAGACCTGCACCCAAAGAATAGCCCCATTTAGGGAATGCGGGGAAAGACAGAGGAAAAGCAAGATGGTGCACAGTGACATCGAAGGTGAGAGGAGACTCTGCAGCAAAAGGAAAGGAGCGGCAGTGCTGGATATTGCAGAGAACCCGGAATGGTAAGGCCTGGAAACCATGTGTTTTAGATTCTGTAACCTGGAGGCTACTAGGTGACCTTAGTAAGGGCAGTCATGGTGGAGTGCTGGGGCTGAAGCCCGTTGCAGGGAGTCCTGTAGTCAATGGGAGGTGGGGAGTAGACACAGAGGGCTGGGTTATTCCTGCCACACAGCTGTGCTGGGGCCATGGCAGGGGCGGGGGTGCCGCAGAGTGGGAGCCAGAGAGGGACCTGGGTCAGGGCTGACCGTGGGTGGGGAGAGCATGGAGTGCTTTCAGGGGCGAAGTGAGTAGAAATGCCGATGAAGTGGATGGATGGAACCCTCCGTCTACTCCGTGGATGGATGCATGGCCGTCTTTGTCTCAGACTTGCCAAAGACAGCCATAAAATTCAGACCCGCACCCACTCAGGAGAATGGGAAAAATGAATTATTTTGTAAGAGGCTTGTAGTCCAAGGTAGAATTGGCTAAGAGAGCTTCTGAAAGGAAAAAGTCATGGTGAGTTGGTATTTTTAAAGAGAAATAACATAGGTTGGATTTTTCTAGTAACTTCAAGAGGTCAAGACTTTGGATTTTTTTTTTTTTTCAAACAGAGTCTCACTTCATCACCCAGGCTGGAGTGCAGTGGTGCAATCACAGCTCACTGCAGCTTTGACCTCCCAGGCTCAAACAATCCTCCTGCCAAAGCCCCTCAAGTAGCTACCATGCCTGGCTAATTTTTGTATTTTTTGTAGAAGTAGGGTTTCACCATGTTACCTAGGCTGGTCTCAAACTCCTGAGCTCAAGCGATTTGCCCACCTTGGCCTCCCAAAGTGCTGGGATTAAAGGCATGAGCCTCCGTGCCTGGCCAAGACTCTGGGTTTAGTAAGCCTCTTGCAATTCACTAGGAATGGGTTTCTAGGACCTCCTCACTTTTTTGCTTCTGGTTTCTTTTGCCAGCCATAAGTCCCTGGAGAACACTGGGTACTTTACGGGAGAAAGGAAGAGCATGGGACAGACTTTGCCCAGAGCTGCTTAATGTGATGTGGGGAACAGAGGTGATAAGAGCCTGTGGCAGCTCAGGCAGCCCTGCCATGACTTGGAGTTCGGGAAGGGGTGTCAAGGATAACAAGTCGTAAACATGCCATGCTATTTCTTTGGATCAATACATGAATGATTTTTGAGACCCCCTCTATGTATCAAACTCACTTAGAGGTAAGGCGTGGATTGTGTCCTGGTGACAGTATCTGAGGGGGAGGCCTGGTACAGTGTCTGTATTTAGGTTGATGAACACCATAATCTAAGACTGCTAAGTGCCATGGGGTGGTCTAGAAGGGCGGATGGGCTGGCTTCGAGGAGGGCAGAGGCACTGTGCAGTGGCGTTGCCTGGGAACCCTCCGTGGAGAGTGTGGGAATCTCATCCTGGCGCTACCACTTTATCTTCTTTTTTTTCTTTGAAATTAAGTCTCATACTGTCACCCAGGCTGGAGTGCAGTGGTGCGATCCCGGCTCACTGGAACCCCCGCCTTCTGGGTTAAAGCGATTCTCCTGCCTCAGCCTCCCAAGTAGCTGAGATTGCAGGTGCCCGCCACCATGCCCAGCTAATTTTTTGTACTTTTAGTAGAGATGGGGTTTCACCATGTTGGCCAGGCTGGTCTCGAACTCCTGACCTCATGATTCACCTGCCTTGGCCTTCGAAAGTGCTGGGATTATAGGTGTGAACCACCGCGCCCGGCCCCCCTTTATCTTACAGCTAAGAAATTGGGCCTGGAAAGGAAAGAGGATTTTTCAAGCTTTATGGCAGCTCCAAGACTTGAACTGAGACTTTCTTTTAGAACAAGCTTGGACAACGTCTGGCCCACGGGCTGCCTGCAGCCCAGGACAGCTTTGAATGTGGCCCAACACATTCATATACTTTCTTAAAACATTCTGAGATTTTTTTTTTGCGATTTCTGTTTTAGCTCATCAGCTATTGTTAGTGTATTTTATGTGTGTCCCAAGATGATTCTTCTTCTAGTGTGGCCCAGGGGAGCCAAAAGTCGGGGCACCCTTGCTTGGAGAAAGTGCATTTTCTGTTATAAAAGGACCTTGAATCCCCATATAATATGTTGGGTCTTTGTCTCGCATGTTTTCAGGCAGGACACGATTGTATCTGTAACATAATAATATGTAAGAATGTGCACTTCTCAGCCTTTGCAGAAAGGCGGGAGGCCAGTTTCCTGCAGCCCCCGCCCCGTCTTGGCTGAGGGGTGGGAGGCAGCTTGCTGGCCAGCCCCACTGAGTCACCCCTCCGGCGTGGAGCCCAGTGGGGATTTCCACGCGGCCCCAGTGTTCTCTTCTCCTCGTTTCCTGTTGTGCTGTGACGCAGGCTGGCTGCCAGCGGGTGCCGGTGGGCACTCCCGACAAAGGCCATTGCCAGCCAGCCTTGTGGGCCCCGAGGGCACCGTGGGTGGCTCTCCCCCCACAGGTGACTGTGCCCCAACTGAATGTGCCCCGCGTCTCAGTTGCACTCGTTCTGGGTGGGCAGCTCCCAGAGGCCCCAGGGAGGGCTGCAGATGGGTGGTGGGGGGTGGCTGCCTGGGAGGACGGGAGGTTTTGTTGAAGAATGAAAGCTTGCTTTTGGGGCAGTTTGTACTGGGCGTTGAGGGTTATAAAAACCTAGATTTGCTGAAAACGGCTCTCTTTTATCTTTTGACAAGAACATTTGTGAAGAAAACAAAACAGACCTTCAACTGTTTTGCCTATACGCCGAGAGAGTGGTTTCTACACTATGCCTGATTTCTCTGGGTGTTTCTAACACAGCCATGCATGTGTTTGTCAGTTTCTAGTGTTTCTGTTTCTCAATATGAGGATATTCTGCTAAAAAAAAAATTCTCTACGGATAGGACCTCTGCATATTCATGTATATTTTTCCTCCAGAACTTTGTGTCCCACCACTGTGGTAGGCAGTTTACAAATGTCATCTGATTTTGTTCCTGCCACTGTGGACTTAGGCTGTGTTGTCCGATATCTATCCACCACCCTCATGTGGCTATTTAAATATTGGGTCATTCAAATTAAATACAGTTACAAATCCTGTCCCTCATCACACCAGCCACATTTCAAGTGCTCGGGCAGGCTAGTGGCTACCACGTCAGTTCATACAGAGCAGCACATTTTCATCCCCGCCAAAAATTCTATTTGCTAGCACTGGTCTAAGGTCCGGACATATGTCCCCATTTTACAGATGAGGAAACTGAGTCCTACAGAGGTTAGTTGACCACTTATAAGAATGAACAAATGAGGCTGGGCATGGTGGCTTACGCCTATATCCCAGCACTTTGGGAGGCCAAGGCAGGCAGATCACCTGAGGTCAGGAGTTCGAGACAACCCTGTCTCTACTAAAAATACAAAATTAGCCGGGTGTGATGGCGCATGCCTGTAATCCCAGCTACTTGGGAGGCTGAGGCCGGAGAATCACTTGAACCCAGGAGGCGGAGGTTGCGGTGAGCTGAGATCATGCCACTGCACTCCAGCCTGGGCAACAAGTGTGAAACTCCGTCTCAAGAAAAAAAAATGAACAAATGAAACATTTTAATTGTACACATGAGGAAACTGAAGGTTATATTCCCTTTTCCTTCTTAGAAAAGAGAAACTGATCTGTAGGCTTCAGGGCCTCTTCAGTTAGCCTGGAGGTGCTGTGCGAGTCCGCTCTTCTGATGTTCCCCCAGACCCTGTCAGCTGTGGGTGACTGCTTTCTCTTGGTTTCCTCATCAGAGTTTGGGAATGTGAGCCAGGCTGCTTTCCACACAGTAATCCGTTTTCTATCGGGGGATTTGTGGAGTTTGTGATCTCTTGGGTTTTTTGGCCTTTTGTTAGAGCCAAAAGTGGTCTCAGGAAATAATATCTCAAAATACTGAGGTCCAGAGAGGTGAGGGGACGCTGAGGGTCATGCCTCTAGCTAAGAGCTCTGCTGGTTCTTAAACTTGTTTTCAAGCCAAGGCTTACCTGATTTTCTTAGGAAAGTAATCACTCTGTGGACAAGGAGAGGTTTTTTTCATGGAGCAGTGACGTTCCCTGTGGTCCCTATGTAGGGCGGTAAGGAATAGGGCTTTGGGATCCAACAGACCAGAGCGTTCAAATCCTGGCCCCACCACTGATAAGTTATGGGACTTCAGGCAAGGACTTAAACATTCAGAGTTCTCAGTTTCTTCATCTGTAAAACAGGGATAAAATATCTCAGTTAATTTGTTTTAAATAGTAAATTGTGGCCGGGCATGGTGGCTCACGCCCGTAATCCCAGTACTTGGAGAGGCTGAAGCGGAAGGATCACTTGAGGCCAGGAGTTTGAGACCAGACTGGTCAGCATAACAAGAACATAACAAGATCTCATCTCTACAAAAAATTAAAAATATTAGCTGGGCATGTTGGTGTGCCTCTGTGGTCCCAGCTACTCGGGAGGATGCAGTGGAAGATTGCTTGAGCCAGGAGTTGAGAGTCTGCAGTGAACTTTGATCATGCCACTGCACTCTAGCCTGGGCCACAGAATGAGACCCTGTCTCAAAAAAAAAAAAAAAAAAAAAAATCGGCCGGGCGCATTGGCTTACGCCTGTAATCCCAACACTTTGAGAGGCCTATGCAGGTGGATCACCTGAGGTCAGGAGTTTGAGAACAGCCTGGCTAACATGGTGAAAGCCCCTTTCTACTAAAAATAGAAAAAATTAGCCAGACGTGGTGGCGCGCCTGTAGTCTTAGCTACTCGGGAGGCTGAGGCAGGAGAATCACGTGAACCCAGAAGGCAGAGGTTGCAGTGAACTGAGATCATACCATTGCACTCCATCTTGGGCAACAAGAGCAAAACTTTGTCTCAAAAAAAAAAAAAAACTAACATATTTAAGTGATTGACTACAATTCCTAGCATATTACACGTTAGTAGATAGTACTCATTAATATTATGATCATATCATCACCTTCTCCCAGCATTCTAATTTGATAGGATAGTATCCAGTACATAGGAGGCACTCAGATAGACAGAATACCTCAAAGTTGGGAGACAGGGCAAATTTATTTTGAAATAGTCTTTTTTTTGGACATTTCCAAATAATATGCTTAATGTTTTTCTGCAACCCTTGGTCTTCTTTTTAGGTGAAGGACCTCTACATTTAAAGCAGTGGGTTCAATTGCTAACCTGAAAAGCTATAATAAAACATACCAGAGTATCCAAAAAGTCTGGAATCAAAGGGAAAATAGTGTGTCCTGTTTTCCAGCTTTTGAATATGCTGCGGAATAGACTGAAATCACTGGGAAATAGGTTGTCAGTTTTATTTAGCTTTTTTCCTTTGGCTTTTCATGTTTTATTTTTGAGAGAGTCTCCCTCTGTCACCCAAGCTGAACTGCAGTGGTGCGATCATAGCTTACTGCAGCCTCAAACTCCTGGGCTCAAATGATCCTCTAGCCTTGGCCTCCTGAGTTGCTGGGACTACAGAAGCAGGCCATCATGTCTGGCTAATTTTTGCATTTTTCTGTAGAGATAAGGTCTCCCTATGTTGGGCAGGCTGGTCTTGAACTCCTGGCCTCAAGTGATTCTCCCACCTCAGCTTCCTGAAGTGGTAAGATTACAGGCATGCGCCACCACACCCAGCTTTTTTGTTCCTTTGAAAGAAGGCATTGCTGATGACTGCCCTGGGGTGTCTAGATGACACGGCCAGCCATCCGCCTCTGCAGCTTACACAGCTGGTTGATCTCTGCAGTGAGAATTAACTTTAAAATCTGGGTCCAAGGAGCTGAAGGAATGTCAGTCTTTAGAAAAAAAAAATCTATTATCTTTAGAGAAAAGCCTCATCTGAGACTGTGTTTGAACAGAAATTAAACAGGGCTGGCAGTGAAGTTTCACCCTTTAATTAGCATTCAAAGGTATACCTCTACCTGTAATATTGGAGCACCTTGAAAAACCTCACTGCTCTGTGCCTGAATGAGGGGCATCTAGAGGGCTTGGAAGGGGAGATATGGGATGGGGCAGCCTGGGAGAGGCTGGTGGCCAGAAGATGGCCCTGACCTTGGTGAATTTACCTGGCATCTGAGCCTGGCCGGAACAATTCAGAAACCTCATTTTGTCTGTCTCAGGGTGAGGGCTCCTGTCTCTTAGCAAAAAGCTAAAGCACAAATCAAGCGTATTTATTGAAAAGTGTAACAACGCGAGGTTATAATCAGGGCACTCTTGGCTCATGGGCACCCCACCCGACCGGCCAAATGGCCAGGGGGCTGAGTGAGTCGGAACAGGGGAGGGAGGAAGTCATGGGAAGCAGTTGCGTTGAATGGCCACAGGCCCTGGTGGCCAGGTGCATCCCCTGTGCCCTCCTGGCCCACCCACTACCCTGCCAGCCCTTCCCCATTGGACAGTTCTTGCTTGGGCACTGATTGGGTTTGCTGCTGAATCTCCCGGCCTGGCAGCTCCAGTTGCTGGCCCATCCGCTTCTTTCTTTGGAGATTAAGAGCGGCTTCCGTGTGCGTGTGCAGTGAGCCTCTTTGAAGCACTGCTGCCTGTCTGTGCCTAGATCCGCGATCTTCTCTCCAGGATCACCCCGTAGGACATTTGCTTCCCACCTTCTCTAATCCCCGTGAATGCACGCACCTCCATTCTCAGTGTTATTGGCTGAGCCGATGTCGGTCCTATGACCTGGCCTTACTCTTCTAGCCCACCGTGGGTGGATTAAGCCAGTGGGAACAGGATGATATGAGTTAACCACTTTTTAGGCCTCATCGGGCCTTTTCACTTTAATAGCTTCACAGAGACATCTGTGATGGCTCGCATCCAGAGTGCGTGGTATTTATTTTTGATTTAAAATATGAAAAGCATTTTTTTTTAAGACAACCGACTCCTCTGAGTCATGCCCAGGGGAGCAAACGGCCTGAAATATGAGCTTGTGCTTGCTGGAGGAGGATGACAGAGGAGCCTGCTGCTGAGTTCACTGGTGCTGGGGTCAGGTCACTGCTGGGCTGAAGTGCGCTGACCATAAGAGCAACATGTGGGCAAGAGCCGCGGCAGTGGGGTAATTTATTGCAGCCGCTGGCTCCAGCAGGCACTCCACACGCTGGGTTCCCACAGCATGGGACAACTGCATGGAAACCCACACTCGGGCCTGTGTTGAGCAACCACGTTTGAGTAAGAGTTATCTTACTTGGCAGGGTGGGTTAGGTGTGGGGTATTTGTCACAGAGAAGCAGAAGCTGTACGCTTGACAGACAGTCCCTGAGTCCCTAGGGAGCTGTGTAGTTTTCTTTTCTTTGTTCATCTTACCAGCATCCCTGTTTGGGAATGTGCACAGCTCACCTTCGATCAGCCCTTTAGAGTTTACCCACAGCCTTCTTTGCATCACAGCGCCATCCTGCGAGGTATCAGGCCAGGCGTTAGGATACTCGGTTTGCAGATGAGAAGATTGAGGCACAATCATGATTGCTTCCTGAGTGGTGGGGCAATGCTGGGGCACTGTACCCAGACTCCAGACTTGCAGGGGTTCAGGACCTCCTGCTGCCAATCTCCTAGCCTGCTGCTACAGCTGTCTGTTTCTTGGCTTCTCCCTAGACTTCTAATGGAATTCTTGGAGTATAGTCTGGAAATATGTATTTTAAACATGCTTTGGCTGGGCGTGGTGGCTCATGCCTATAATCCTAGCACTTTAGGAGGCTGGGGCAGGGGGGATGGATCACCTGAGGTCAGGAGTTCGAGACCAGCCTGCCCAACATGGCGAAACCCCGTCTCTACTAAAGATACAAAAAATTAACCGGGCATGGTGGCAGGTGCCTGTAATCCCAGCTACTGGAGAGGCTGAGGCAGGAGAATCGCTTGAACCTGGGAGACGGAGGTTGCAGAGGGCTGAGATCACGCTACTGCACTCCAGCCTGGGCAACAAAAGCTAAACTATGTCTCAAAAACAAACAAACAAACAAAGAACATGCTTTGCAGCGATTGTTACAGATATTCATGTTTAAGTGGCCCAGAGGCTGATCCTGCTTCAGCTCCCACCCTCAGACATTTAACCTGTACCACCCACCGAAATGGTCTTGATTTCCTGTTCTGCATTTAAGGCCCACCTTACCGCCATGAATGCCAGCTCCCCAAGGACAGAGCCCTTTCCCGTCTTGTCCACGGCCATGTCCCAGGGCCCTGGACGGTGCCTGGCACACAGTAGGCCCTTGGTAAATATTTGTTGGATGAGTGGGTCTCTTCCTGAGCTCTGTGGTCACCTGGGAGAGCTCTGGCAGTAGAACCTGGCTGGTCTGATTGAGGCATCCCTTCGGTGTAATATGGTATGAATGGTGTGGCCTCGCTGAGTTGTGGAGTGGAAGGCACTGTGCCTTCGTATGGCCTCATGGTGAGGAGAAGATAGTCACCACCCACACAGGCACGCTCTTGAATATTCCAGCACAAGGTGGGCACTCATTAGAGGGCAGCTCTTGTCGCTGCTGGCTGGTATGTCTTGGCGTGAGCAGCAGGGTCATCGTGGTGGTCAGTTTTTCCACTGCCATCAAATGGGATCCATTTAGCTCTCAGACAGACAAGGTATAGGGCTGGACTCTGTGCCGTGGGCTAAATGCCGGCCACCTCGAGCCTCAGATCAAGACCAGACACCGGCATAAACCCAGGTGGCCCAAGTTGAGGTCGCTCCCCAGGGCCAGGCTCATGAATGGCTGAGTAAATATTTACCCTGTCTGAGGTCGAATGTGAACTGTCTACCAGGTGTTTTGTTTTTCTGTCTCCTCCTTCTCATTCTGTAAAAAAGGAAACCAAGAGGCTGACAGGTTAAGTGATGGGCTTGACACAGCTAGCCATCAGAACGTCCTCCGATAGATCCCATCTGAGTCCTGTTCCTCCTCAGGCACCTCCTCCAGGAAGCATTCCCAGATGACTGGCCCATCCTGCCCTTTCCCTCCTCTGAGCCACAGCCTGCAGACAGTCCTCTACCTGTGAATCCATGCAAGATACAGGCAAAGGGGAAGAGGTTTGCTCTTCCTCTCTCCTTTACCCCTCTGCTTTTTTTTTTTTTTTGGAGATGGAGTCTTGCTCTCTCGCCCAGGCTGGAGTGCAATGGTGTGATTGCGGCTCACTGCAACCTCCACCTCCCAGGTTCAAGTGATTCTTCTGCCTCAGCCTCCTGAGTAGCTGGAATTACAGGCACCTGCCATCATGCCCAACTAAATTTTGTACTTTTGTATTTTTGTAGAGACGGGGTTTCATCATGTTGGCCAGGCTGGTCTTGAACTCCTGACCTTAGGTGATCTGCCCACCTCAGCCTCTCAGAGTGCTGGGATTACAGGCATGAGCCATGGTGCTGGGTCACCCCTATGCATATTAATACCCACCTGGCAATTAGTCATATGCAACTCTTGTATTGACTTTCCATGTTCTGTGTTTTCTCTGCCCATCTCCAGAGTTCCTAAAGATGAAGGGCTGTGTCTGCTGTACCTTCAGACTTTTAAAAATCGATTGGTTGGTTTGTACATCCATCTATTCACCCCACCCCCTCATCCTACCGTTCGCGCTTATAGTCAGCCTATTCTGTGTCAGCCTCAGGGCCTTTCTTCCCAGAATGCTAAAAAGTTCACCCAAGGCTCGAGTGGATGGCTAGAGGCCAGAGGACAGCTTAGGCTGAAAGTGGTAGGGAGACTATCAATGGAGCCGAGGGAAGCTCAGCTCCCTCTGAGTATAGGTAATACTCAGCCTTGCTAATGAGTTCCTCTGAAAAAATATCTTATCAGGCCCTCAGCTATCCACCAGTTCTCTCTTTCCAGCTTTCAGCCTGCTCCCTGGCCAGGAAGTTCATAGGCAAGAAAATAGAATCCACCTTCCCTATCACTCACCCTTTTAAAATGTGACTAACTCTGAGCTAACCGAGCCTTGGCCAGACGTGGATATGGTTCTGCACGGACTCCGTTTTGTGGTTTGTCATTTCTGACTTGCTGGGAAATCCTTTGTTGGGGGTGGGGATGGGAAGTAGAGCCTCTCTGGGGCTGGAGTTTTTCTAAGATGTCTAAGATTGAGAGGCTCTCACACGGCACACAAGGAGAGTGTGCCGTCTGCTTTGGTTCATGGTCAGTGGAGAAGCGCCTGGACTTGGAGTCAGAACAGCAAGGTTCAGATCTCTGCTTTTACTCCTGACCATTTAGTAGCCTTGGCCGAGTCCCTCAACCTTTTTGAGCCTCACTTTCCTTGTTTGTAAAGCATGGGGTTCTTGAAGGATTAGAAGAGCTGGTGTGTGTAAAAGCAAGGAACATTGCTCCTGGTGTAGAGTCATTTCTTAGAATTCTGAAAACCTAACCATTTTATTCATAAGATTTCTTTCTTTTCAAGGCCAACATAAGATTTATGAGAGTTTGTTTTTCCGAGAGTTGGGGTCTTGCTTTGTTGCCCAGGCTGGAGTACAGTGGTACGATCATAGCTGACTGCAGCCTCAAACTTCTGGGCTCAAGAGATCCTCCCACCTCAGCCTCCTAGGTAGCTGGGACTGCAGGTGCACACCCTCACACTCAACTAGGTTTTTAATCTTTTTTTTTTTTTTTTTCTGTAGAGTGAGTCTCCCCATGTTGCCAAGGCTGGTCTGGAGCTCCTGGCCTCAAGCAGTCCTCCCACCTCAGCCTCCGAAAGTGCTAGGATTACAGGCTTGAGCCACCACGCTTGGCCTTCTAAAAGTATTTTGGTGTGCACCATTAGCACTGGGTGTTAAAAGTGATGTGCACCTTTAGCACGAAGTGTTAAGTGTGTGGCAGATGAATATCATGTGCATTTTACAGATGAGGCAGCAGAAACTCAGGCTCAGCCACTTACCCAAGGCCACATAGTCCTAGGTAGAGTTGGAATTTGGAATAGGGCCTGCTGACTTCAATCCTAGGTGCCTTCCACTCACCTGTCCTCCTTCCTCTGCACCGGGGGTCCCCAACCCCTGGGACCCCTGGGAAGTGCCGTGCACTCAACACATTACTACGGGAAAAGTAAAGCAGGAACTAACAGGACTCCTCTCTCCAGAAGGAATTCCAGTGTACTTGGGGAAAGAATAATGGCCAAGCAGTAACTCACGTTTGTGAAGCATTCTAGAGCAGGATGCCTGATATCACTGTGATGTGAGCTACAATGTGCAATAGCCCCCACTTATTCTTGGTTTTGTCTTATGAGGTTTCAGTCAGTTACAGTCTAGAAATAGGTGAGTATACTAGAATCAGATAAGTTGAGAGAAAGAGACCACATGTATATAACTTTTATTATAGTAGATTGTTATAATTGTTATTTCATTATTAGTTATTCTCGTTCATCTCTTACTGTGCCTGATTTATAAATTAAACTTTGTCTTGGGTATGTATGGGGAAAAGTGTAGTGTTTGCTACTGTTTCTGGTTTCAGGCAGCCACTGGGGGTCTTGGAATGTGTTCCTTTTAAATAATTACAATCACTTATACAATTTGAAATCTTCTTCTGGTCATGTTAAAATGGAAAAAGAAGAGGGTGAAATTAATTTTAAATAATATATTTTGTTGAATACAATATAACCAAAACCGGTATTTTAGCATGTACTCAAATATAAATATAAAGATTCTTTTTTTTTTTTTTTAGATGGAGTCTTGCTCTGTCACCTAGGCTGGAGTGCAATGGTGCAATTTCGGCTCACTGCAATCTCCACCGCCCAGGTTCAAGTGATTCTCCTGCCTCAACCTCCCGAGTAGGTGGGACTACATGCGCCTATCACCGTGCCCAGCTATATTTTGTAGTTTTTAGTAGAGACAGGGTTTCACCATGTTGGCCAGGCTGGTCTCCAACTCCTGACCTCAGGTGATCCATCCGCCTTGGCCTCCCAAAGTGCTGGGATTACAGACGTGAGCCACCGCGCCCAGCCTAAAGATTGTTAATGAGGTGTATTACCTTCTTCTTTATCATACTGGTCTGAAGTTGATGTGTTCTTTACACTTGCAGCACATCTCCCTTTGCACTGGCCACATTCCAAGTGCTGCCACGTGGCTGGTGGCCACCATACTGGACACCGCAGCTATAGGATTTCTTTGTTAGGTCAGTTGATGTCACCTGCATTTTGGAGTGGAGTAGTTGAGCTCACTGGCTGAGTTACACAGCGAGTGAGGAGCCGAGTGGGGCTAGAGCTTGGTCTCCCTCCCACTCAGGAAGAAGGGCAACTTGCATTTGCTGAACGTCTACCATGTCCCAGGTGCTGTGCTAGATACCCCACCTTTGTCATTTCATTTAGTTCTCACAGCAGCTTTGCATGGTGAATGAATGCCACGTGCGTTTTACAGATGAGGCAACAGAAACTCAGAGAGCCTCAGCACCTTATCCAAAGCCACACAGTCCCAGGTAGAGTTAGAATTTGGAATAGGGCCTGCTGATTCTGGTACTAGGTGCCTTCCACTCACCTGACCTCCTCCTAATCAGGGCTCCCCAACTCCAAGACCATGGACCAATACTGGTCTGTGGCTTGTTAGGAATTGGGCCTCATAGTAGGAGGTGAGTGGTGGGTGGGTGAGCATTACTGCCAGAGCTCCGCCTTCTGTCAGATAAGCAGCTGCATTCGAGTCTCATAGGATCGTGAATCCTATTGTGACCTGTGCGTGTGAGGGATCTAGACTGCACACTCCATATGAGAATCTAACTAATGCCTGATGATCTGTAACAGTTTCATCCTGAAACCATCCCCCTCAAACCTCCGCTCCCCGTCCCTGGTGTCAAAAAGATTGGGGGCCACTGCCCTACACAGAGAAAGAGAATTTGCACAGAGCAACTTAGGCAAAGTATTCAAGGAAAGGACAGGAGGGACACCATGGGCTCGTGGCCTGTTGAGTAACAGCGTCGGGATATCAGCTCGGAAGGCCTGGGCCTGCTTTGGTTCGGGTGGTGTATGCATAAAAGCAGCAATCCATCTAATCACAAGTTCTGCCTGAAAGGAAGACACTTTTGGGCCTTTGAGGGGCAGGGTTGGTGATAGCTAGTGCGGGGTATGAGGTGGATGTGGAGAGGTGGGGGTGGCAGCAATTGCAGAGACCAGAGAGCTGGGCTGTATTCTGCCCCCCAAGCCTGGGAATGCTGAGCCCTTCTGGAGACTTTCTGCTCGGGGAATCCCCAAGGATTTGGGGAGACTGAAATTGAGCCAGCCTTTAATGCATGCACGCATTCACGCAGTCACTCACTCCACAAATATTTACTGAATACGTGCTTTGGGCCAGAATGATTTCGGCAGGCATATCTTGTCCTGCCTACTATTGCCTTGTTTTCTGAAGAGCCGCTCCTTCGCACGTGTAAATCTCCCTCTGGAGTACTCAGCAGACTGCCGAAGCTGACTGAGGCTCGGCGTGCCAGTCCCCTTGCCACAGGTCACATGGTACTGAATGGAAGATACAGGACCTCAGAACCAAGAGGTTTTGACTCATTCGTCTCTCTTTCTGTTTTGTCATCGGCCAGGAGATAGTCATTGAGTTGTTTCTGTTTGCCAGGCATCAAGCTATGTTCTCAGGAGTTTTGTTGTTGTTTTCATTTTGAGCGTGTTTGTTTTGTTTTAAGAGCAATCACAGTGCCCCTGATGCTGGATGGTGGCTGATGTCTGTTGCATGCCAGGCACTGTGCAGGGTGCTGGTCACGGTCTTCTCCGGGGATTCCTCCCAGACCCGCTGGAAAGAGGAGGAAACTGATGCTCAGAGACATGTACCTTTCTGAACATCACACCCCTCAGGTGAAGCTAGGGATTTCAATCCCAGCCTGTCTCTCTAAAGCCCTGACTTAGCCACTATCCCTCACTACGTCTCTGTGACCAGGGTTTAGTTCTGGTCCTCCAATGAAGCCCGATTTGCCAGAACCTGCTTATGAGACCTTACCTGATCTTCATTTTGACCACGTGTAAATTGGGAGCAGGGCAGCCTGTCCATCCTCTTCTGCTGAAATCACCCTGCCCAGAAGATGGGTGATTTCAGGACACTACCTGGTGAAGATCACTGCATTAACAGGAGCTAGAGGTCCGGTGTGTGAGCCTTGTGAAGGCACTTCTCTCTGTTCCTCCAGTCTGCCCCTTCTCTCTCATCATGCAGGGCAAGCTCAGGTTGTGGTCCTGCCTCTGTTGGGAGCACTCTTGAGCAGTCATCTCCCATGCCTAAACAGACCTGCAGAGAACCCTGTCCACACTGATGGTCATCTGCGACATGGAACTTCATGACAGGAAGGTATATTGGAGGATAACTAGCAAGGCTTTCACTTTATAGGGGGGAAAATGAGTCCTCAGCAATCAGCCATGTCGATTCTGTGTTGTAGAGACCCGAGGATGCGTCTCATCTCCCTGTCTGAACAGCACGTTCCCATTCTGCGAACGTTTCATCCTGACCCTCACCATATTTTTAAGGAAGTGAATAGGGCTTTAAGACAGACAGCCTCGCTGTTTTGCCCATTTCTGAGATGGAAAATCAAGGAATATTGCCCCACCTCCACCCCAGGAATCTCTATGCTCCTCCCATAGACAAGATGGAAGCTAGACCAGAATGGGCAGCTTGTGCTTCTTTGGGGGGTGGTGAGGACAGATGGGGGCAGGGAGACAGGATTCCCAAGCCCAGCCTTTCGACCCAAGAGGCAGGGACTCCAAGGCTCTAGAATGGGAGGAATTGTGGGAGGAAAAGCAGAAGGTCTGAGTCAAATGCACCTGCAGTTATTAGCTATGGGACTTGGGCATAACGCCACCTGTGAGCCCCATTTTCATCTCTAGGGCAGTGAACTCACGAACAGGTTTGAGTTGTTGCCCTCCCAGGACTGTTGCATGAATTGAATGAGGTGCCTTGCTTAACTGCACTGTACTGGGGAAGCCTTCTTAAATGGAAGACAGGCTTTTTATCATTAGCAAGCTGCCGCCCTACGCACTCGTCACTCCAAGGCAGCCCGTTGCATTTTCTTTCATTCTAACAACCTCCTTGAGTTGAGCAGAAATCACATTCCCTGTAACTTCTGCTCCGCAATTTAGAACAGCCCAGAAGCCTTAGGTCCTTCGGGACACTCTGCCCTGTCCACACGGATTTCCCTCCTCCCTGCCCCGCGGAGCGTCTTCAGCTTCCTCCTCTGCTCTTCTGACCCAGGTTTTGTACTTCCTTGCTCTGCCACTCCTCTTTAAACACTTGTCCAAATTGTCTGTGGCTCATCCTGTATTACGCCCAGGGCAGATGCAATAGCCCAGCCCAGGGCCTCCCCGGTGTGGGGTCTGTGCCTGTTCTCCAGGCAGGTGGCTGTGACAATGTAACTTTATGGAAGGGTGAACTCAGTGACGCTGGCTGAACTACTGCTGGTGAACATGGGAAAAGCCTCCCGGACCTCGTATCTCTCGCTTCTTGCCAGAGGAAAACCATGTCCCATTCCTCCCATGTGAGCACTGTCAGGCCTATAGCCATCATCTTTGACACCGTAACATAACTTTGCTCCGGATGCCAATATTATATGGCTGGTTTTTATTTTTTCCAGAAAAACTTAATTGGGATTTTAAATGCATCTGGGGGGATGGGCTGTTTCTGTTTACCTCTAAAAACAATGAGAAGGAAAACAAACTATGATTCTCTTGCCAGAAAAATGGAGTCAAATCTGAAATTAATTTACAGAGTCATAGTATTTTCCATTTGCGAACACTTGACCCATCCCAGCCCCTAGAGCTTTCTTTCCTCCTCCTCTGATACCACTGTGGGTGATGGGAAATTACTAAAGGCACGACTCCGGCTCGCAAAGACTCTGAAGTCCAGGATTGGGAAGAACTGTGTTCATACAGCGTTGTCAAGGGTCATTCTGCCAACCATAACCTATCAGCGTGGACTCTGCGCCAGGCCCTGCTCGGAGCTTCGTGTGTGCCGTTTCCCCTCACGCTCATGGCAGAGGTGAGACAGAGTGCTGAGATTTCGACAGACAGGGAATCTGAGATTTGAAGAAGCGATGTTTGACGAGCCACTGAAGGGTGGGGCTGGGATTGGAACTAAAGCGGGCTGCCCTTCGGCTCCCAGGGTCCTGTTGGGGAGATGTGTCCAGGTGGGCCTGTGCTGGGAGACGGGAAGCAGGAGTGATCACCGGGGGCTTTGTCCTAGAAGCTGGGCAGGTGCTGGGGATGGAGCTGGCCTGGCTTCGGAGCCACAGGAGAGGAGATGGCCGGGATGAGCTGTGTTTGGGAAGGTTCTTTTCTGTGCCAGGGATCAGCAATCTGGGTTCTAGCACTGAGAGGGGCAAAACGTGGGTTTGTAGGGGAGAGAGGGTGACCCCACTGAGTGTAGGAAAGATCAGCTCTATTGAGCTCTTCTCACCCTGGGTTCCAGACTTCACCAAAATTCCAGGGGCAGCCCCTGGGCCCAGCCTGCCCGCTTCACCGTCCCCTGACTGCTTGAGGCCGTGGGTCAGTGGCTTTGTCCCTTGGAAGCTTGGTTTCGCATCTGGGACGGGAAGGTGTCAAAACACCCTTTTTCATTGTTGAGATTAGTTGATTTGAGAGCCGAAACTTCTTGCAAAGTGCTTGGTACCAAGTAGGCCCTCTCTAAATAATTAAACAATAGTTTTCATGTTCCCTTCCACTTTTTTTTTTTTTAAAGTTTCCCCCCTGTAATAACAAATTTTAGAAGACAAGTTAATACATTGCTGTGTATACTCTGAGGCCAAGAATTTCCTCAGTGTTTACATACCAGAGTAGTACTTTGAACTTCGATTTTCTCTGCTGCCTCTGTGCTGCTTCAGACACCCTCTCTAAGATGCCAGAATGCCCTGCGGGGATGTGTGTGTGTGTGTATGTGTGTGTGTGTGTTTTCATCGTATTAGAAAAACATGAAACATTTGAATTACAGGTAAATGGTAACTTAGCCATGTACCTTCTACCAGATTTAACAAATGTTAATATTTTCCAGATTTATGTTAGGTATTTGCAACATCCCTTTCTTTACTAAAAATAAAACCCTTGTGTTGAAGGCCTCCTGTTACTCGAGCCCCCTTCCCCTTCTTCTCCCTCCCGTTTCACAGGTGTTTACTCTCTTTTAAATTGGTGTGTGTCCTTCCCAGCTAGAATTTTGTAGTGTTGTTATTTGTAAAGCCAAATAACCCCATTGTAATGTGTTTGAACCACCAAAGCAAATGATCAGCTTTTGGGAAAAGAAGGCTGAATATCAGTGACCTGAGATTGCAGAACAAACCTGCTATCAAATTGAAATCCCAAAATTATAAATTCATTGCCTTTGACTTAAAACTTGAAACCTTCAACCCTGCATACTTGCAGATACTTTAAAGATTGTGCCATCTTGAGCTCCCAGGGTCATCTGAACCTTTCATGTGAGGAAACACATCCCAGAGTCAGCTATTCTTTTTTTTTTCTTTTTCAGATGGAGTCTTGCTTTATCGCCCAGGCTGGAGTGCAGTGGTACCATCTTGGCTCACTGCAATCTCCGCCTCCTGGATCTCAGCAATTCTCCTGCCTCAGCCTCCCAAGTAGCTGGGATTACAGGCGTGCGCCACCATGCCCGGCTAATTTTTGTATTTTTTAGTAGAGACAGGGTTTCGCCATGCTGGCCAGGCTGGTCTCAAACTCCTGAGCTCAGGTGGTCCGCCTGCCTGGGCCTCCCAAAGCACTGAGATTACAGGCATGAGCTATAGCCCCTGGCCCAGAGTCAGTTATTCTTAGAGCAGGTGTTTTGGCTTTTGTCTTAGATGCTTCCCTCCCCCCTTTAACATAACTGTAATATATAATTATTGTGGAAAATTTAGAACACATGGAAAAGTAAAGATTGAAATTGCTCACTGTGCTATTACCCCAACCTCCACCCCCATAGAGCTATTTTCTTCCCATCTCCCCAAGGGCAGAGGATGGAGATGGCTGCGCTCCTCCAGGTGGGGACTGGCACCGTGGTCTCTTCGGGTTTCCTAGCGGACAGGTCCATTGGCAATAGGTGGTTGGAGGCCATCACCTGCCTGAGGTGAGGTCAGTGGGCAGGGCTGGGCATCTCCTGGTGGTCTTCCCACCAGGCCTGTTCATCAGGCTGGGGTCTGACCTCTTTCTGGTGTCTGATGCTGACCCAGGCAAGGTAACAAGTGCTCAGTAGAGGAGTCCTGGTTCCTTCAAGGAAGCTGGGAAGTGCAGGACAGACCAGCCTGGATTTGTGGCTTTTGCCTAGGCTTGGCTTTTGACCACTTTTCTGAAAAAGGACAGGGGTGGTTTTTGTTTTTTTGTTTTGTCTTTTTTTTTTTTTAACCGGTAGATGTTCCTATTTGGTTCACAGAGATAAACACTTAAACCAAGTGATCTGAGCACTGCAAGTCAATTTCCTACCTCAGTCATTTTCTGTGTGCCAATACGAAACTGTTCCTTCCTGAGATCTTCCTTTTCGCTTTTTCAAACTGAAATCATTTGCATTAGGATCACTATTTTCCCAAGTGCGTTTCACCACAAAATTTGGTTCTGTTTTTGTTTGCTTGCTTGCTGTTAGTACTCATTTTAGCTTCTGCCATTCTCTCCATCATGTCCCAGGTAAAACTTTGCATTTCTGAGTTGTTGGATTCTTTCATCAGTTCCTGGTTAGTGACTTTCATGGTCTGCAGTTTCAGCTCCTTTCAGTTTGATTTTGAAGCCTTTTTCTGCGAGGTTTGATTTTTCCAGGGTCAGTTTTTAAAGGTTGCAAGAAGTGTGCTTTTTCAGTTTGTTTATTATTTTCAACAAATGTTTTAGGTGGGTCATTTTAGCTTTGTCGATCAGCAGCATTTTTGGGGGTGGATCATTTCTCTCAAGTCGAATTTTCCCTGGTAATCTGGCCAGAAGGCCCATGGGGTCGGAATGGCAGGTCAAAATGTCTTGCTGCTTTCTTGAAGAATTTGAAACAAGTTTGAAAGTCCTATCCTCCCTTTGGATTTCTCCTTTCTGGGTGTTGCCAGGGCTCCTGTTAGCCACAGGGAAAATAGGAGGTAATAGGATTCAGACTTCTAGGGAGGGCTGTATTGTCCTTGTGATCAGAGTCCCTCCCTCCAGTCCCTGTGACCTCCCAACTTCACACACACGTCCTGCCTGCACCGTAGGCAAACGCGGAAAGGAGCAGCTCTGGTACACTGGAAAGCACGGTGGATGGGGAGGTAGGAGCCCCACGCTGGGACAGGAACATGTCTTTTCTTCTTCTTGAACTCATCTCAGGGTTGAGTTGAACCCATCCACAGGGTTGCTGGCCAGAGATCTATCAGAGTTCTTCTGGGTTTCTCTTTCTCTGGGTGGGGATATGGACTCTTAGGATGTCAGAAAGCCACTGTAGGAAACCCCCTGTGTGGGTGAAGCAGAGGCGTCGCTCGGCCTTCCGCGGGTTCTGGGTCCTGGGACCCTGCTTCTCCCCGACCCCACTCCCCACCCCCGGCACCAGGACCGAGCGTGCCTGCCATTGCAGTGGATCTGTGGAAGAGGGTTCCAGAGTGTGGGGAGAGCCCTCTGGGGAGGGGAGCTATTTTTTTTTTTTCCAGTCATCGCTGTACTGAGCAGTTCCCTAGGACAGTTGAACCCAGGGGAACTGAATTCATCTGTGTAGGTAACCATCCATCTCCTCTTAAAGGAAAAGCGCCTGCTCAGCCTCTCTGGGCAGCTGGAATGCTGCTCTGTGGGTCTGGGCATTTTGTTCCTTCTTTCTTTCTTCCTTTGATTTCTTGCTGTCTCCTTCAATTAGACCTGTGACTGTTTTCACATGGCTATTCATACATACAAGCCATGGCAGGCATCATAATTTGTGTCTGACTAGATCAATAAGAGCGGCTCTAACCAAAAAGTCCAGCTGAGAATGTATAAACACCCTTCACCCCCTCCCCTCCCTGGAGGATGTGAAAACCGCGTCCCATTAACCCTCCAGAGCAGTTGGTTGACTTGATCGGGGAAGATGCGAAATATAATTTCTTTGAATGTGCTTTCTCTTTACCCTTTTAGTGGAATTTGATCAGTGTTTAAGCAACTGTAGCCGATTCCCAGCCTACTTCAAAGCAAAAGCCCTTCACTGTGCCTATTTGCAAAATTACCTTTGAGAGGCTGAGTGTCGGAAATGCATTTAGACACAGATTGTGCCTTATGTTAGCTCTCCGCTGCCCAATAAAACGGGCTTGGGCGTATCTGAGGCAGCTACCAAAGGAAACTTAAAAACAGATTCCTGCCGGCAGCGATTATTGTGTGCTGTGCTTGCTGTGCAAAAGAAGGGGGTTAGAGATTTAAGTTTACGTGGATCTTGAGGATTTTAAGAACCAGATTTGTTCTCTTTGCTCACATTAGGGAAAAAAAAATAAACCTCAGATGTCCCGTGATATCTCGTTACGTCAGGTTTTCCTATAAAATGTCAAGACGGCAGTATTGGGTTTCCTGGCTTGCTTTTCCCCACTGTGTCTGTTCTTGCCAGAATTTTTATTAGGGGGAGGGGAGCCTTCTGCGCCCCTCCTTCCTCAGGGAAATCATTTCTTCCGTAGCCTTTAACCCTTTAAAGTTTGGGAAGGGAATACTTTGATTTTAAGGTTAAACAGAAAACTTCCCTAGTGACCATGGCTGGAATTAAGGTGTACTTAAGGCTGTAGCGCTCTGGTGGGTCCTGGCCAGGTGCTAGGTTTTGCTGTGGAAAGCAGCTTGCATAACCTGCTTTTCTTTCCATGACTATGCCTTCTACAAGCATCTCCTCTGAAGCCAGGTACGATCCCGGCTATGCTCAAAGGCCCTGGAAGATGTTAACTGATAAAAAATGTTTGGTACTCTAGAATTATTATTTTTACCCTGACCAACTTCAGTCAGATTGGCATATCTGCTGTCACCAGGTATGGAGCAGGCGTGGGTGGAAGCTGTGAATGTGTTTAGGTTGGATGTGGTGGTTCATGACTGTAATCTCAGCACTTTGGGAGGCTAAGGCAGGTGAATCACGAGGTCGGGAGTTTGAGACCAGCCTGGCCATTATGGCGAAACCCCGTCTCTACTAAAAATGCAAAAAGTAGCCAGGTGTGGTGGCAGGAGCCTGTAGTCCCAGCTACTCGGGAGGCTGAGGCAGAAGAATTGCTTGAACCCCGGAGGCAGAGGTCGCAGTGAGCCAAGATCGTACCACTGCACTTCAGCCTGGGCGATAGAGCGAAGACTCTGTGTCAAAAAAGAAAAAAAGAAAAGTGAATGTGTTTAGGCTGGGCGTGGTGGCTCCTGCCTATAATCCCAGCACTTTGGGAAGCCGAGGCGGGTGGATCACTCGGGGTAAGGAGTTCGGACCAGCCTGACCAACATAGTGAAACCCTGCCTCTATTAAAAAAAGAAAATACAGAATTAGCTGGGTGTGGTGATACACACCTGGAATCCCAGCTGTTGGGAGCCTTGAGGCAGGAGAATCACTTGAATCTGAGAGGCAGTGAGCTGAGATGGTGCCATTGCACTCTAGCGTGGGCAGCAAGCCTGAAACTCTGTCTCAAAAAAGAAAAAAAGAAAGAGAAGTGAATGTGTTTGATGGGAGCTGTGCTTGATAAGTGAATGCATTTGATTCAACAGGGCAGGGGATTCTGGAAGAGACGTAAGTACAGATTGATGAGTGTCTTGTCTCACCGTGAAAGCCTCCCTTCTCTCTTCTTTCTTAGTCCCCACTGAAGATGGAGTGGTGATAGCTTAGTTCTCACTTTGGTTTCAGGCAAAAGAAACGGTACCCAGGAGGTAGAGTTGAATAGAGACTTCTCTAACTCTCTCCTTTTTTCTCACTTCTCTTTACTTCTGCCTACCTAAGCAGCATGCTGCAGAATAAACTCTGCCAGGAGGAAGTTTGAAATCTCCAGGCTGAGAAACTGTAGAGAGCAGATGACCTTCTGAGGGCTCTGGGTACAGAATCCTTGATATGACAGGTGGGTCTAGAGCTGACAGAGGCTCAAGGCGGCCTGATGGGACAGTGAGAGTGAAAGGGAACGCCATTAATAATGACACCAGGTCAACACATGTGAACCCAGCTGTCCCGAACAAACGGGGGTTTGTGGTTATGCTCCAAAGCCCAGGCTCCAGTCTCTTCGAGTTCTGTTTTGATTTGGAAGGAGTGAAACCTTCCCCTTTGGGAGCTTAGGCTAGGGTTGCAAGCTGAGGTGTTCACAGGGACAGTCACAGTGCGGGAAATGGGGCCTGGAGTAAGGAAAGAGAGCAGAACTCGGGGTTCATTTGTGTTCTCAAGGGGGCGTTGGCAACTCAGCATCAGACAACGTCAGCGTGTTGCCAGATCTTTTGAGTTCTTTCAAGAGAAGCCAAAAATCGAGATTTACATACAAAATCTCCGCGTTTTGAAAAGTTGGCAACCATTTAAAAATTTTAAAAACGCTATGCAGGCCAAGCATAACATCTGTGGGCAGTGGACAGCTGTCTGTTTTTGACCTCCAGCCCAGACCGATTAATTGACGGCTGTTTTCTGGGTCTCCCAGTTCCGGCCACGGGAAGTTTCTTAGGGAAGTTGCCTGGGCTGACCACAAGTGAGGTGGGGAAGTGGAAAGAGGAGCTTGATCTGGCTCACGTTCATCATTTATTTGCACAATAAATATTTATTGAACACCTGTTACGTTCAAAGTACTATCTGTGTTGTGCCGTGTTTTCTAGTCAACATTTTGGGATGAGCTGTGTCTTTCTCTCTCTCTCTCTCTCTCTCTCTCTCTCTCTCTCTCTCTTTTCTTTTTTTAATAAAGACGGGGTTTCACGATGTTGGTCAGGCTGGTCTTGAACTCCCGACCTCAGGTGATCTGCCCACCTTGGCCTCCAAAGTGCTTGGATTACAGGCGTGAGCCACCACGCCCGGCCTGAGCCACCACACCCGGCCTGAGCTGTGTCTTTCTCATGTTGGTGGACTCTTTCTGCCCTTCACGGTCATGGTTCCATGCTTCTCCCTGAGATTGTAGCCAAGGTGGATAGAGTGGGAGGAACGTCAAGTGGGGGATTGTCGGGGAAAGGCCTGGGTTCGATTCTCAGACCCTGCAAAGTTCATTGTATTTCAGCTTAACCCAGCAGTAGTGCCCAGGATGAGACAGCCTTCATCAGAGGAAAGCCCTGGGGATTTGGAAGCTAGAACAGAGAGAGCCCAGCCAGGGACCCTGGTCTGGCAAAGTCCCTGAAGGCTATACCAGGACCAGGAGGCAAAAATCACAGAACAGATTGCATTCAGCTCCATACATGGCAGAACTTTCTAACAGAGCTCTGTATCCTGTGGTTGTTGGACTGGATGACCTGTAAGCTGTTTTTCATTACCTGGAAAGTCTGATACCTGGAGGCCGCTCCCTGCACACCCACTAGACCTCCTCAGCCTTAAACCTGCTCTGGTTCATGGCTTACCTCTGGCAGCTGAATTGGAGCTCAGGTCGAGTGCCCCAGAAAAAATCATATAAACTCTAAATTGAGGCAGACTCAGTTTGCCTGGGGATGAGGTGGGGTGGTATGGGGGAATAGAGGCTTCGGTGACCCTGTGAGGTGTCATTTGTGTCTTCCGTTCTCCTGCTCTCCGAATTTTAAATTATGGTAAATCACACCAACTTCACAGGCTGGTTCAGTCAACAAAGGCACGAGAGAGCTTGAGTAACTTGCTCAAGGCCACACAGCTAGGCAGTGAGGAGCTGGGGCCCACCAGCTCGGCTGTCATCCACTGTTCTTTCACCCTCCTTCCTACTCTGTTAGATTTTAATTTCCTTTGGTATATTCATTCTTTTGTGTGTCTCCCCCCTGACTGCCCCATTGTTTCTAAGACTGTCAGTGTTCAAATGTTTAATAGCTAGGGGTTTTTTTTTCCCCGTACACTTGGCCAGAAGTAGGAATTCATCACCATCTGTGAACATTTACTGAGCCTCCATGGTTAGCGTGGAATTGTACTAGAAACACTCGACCCCAGGGCTTTGTTGGCGATAAACGAGGTCTTTCTGCAGAACTTCTGAGGACAAATCACCAACGGGTTGGAAAGCATGTCCTTCAGGAATGGTGAAACTCTATTTTTCACCTTCTTATTGCTTCTTCCACCTTCGTTTCTCCCCTAGGGTCAGTCTTAAGTGTGTTAAGTGCTTTTTTCTGCTGAATGTCCTAGATGAGAGGTTTCCCAACAATGTCCCCTGATCTGTACCCCACCCCCAATTCTCAGGCTTCTGGATAGACAGAGAATGGACATCTGGTTTGTTTTGGAATGACAGGCTAGACTAGAGGCGTCCAGAGGCCTGGTAACTGCCGAGGCTGCTGGCATCGTAAGACATTCAGAAACCACTGTGCTAAATAACAGTGGCGCTCCAGTGATCTTAACATTTCAAGGAGGAAAGAGCTGACAAAGTAGGCTTGTGATGTTTGTGAAAAGGGCCCTATAGGGCATCTGGTGAGTACCCCACGTAGAGCTGGAATATAGGGGCATGCACCCATGCGCCGGACACGACTCCAGCGTCTGCATACCCATCGGCTCACTCCTGGGTTGGAACATCCTCCTCATTTTCTCTGGCATGTCCTTTTGCTCAATGAATCATTCCCGGCCAGGCCAGACGTCCTTGCTGGAGAGCCAGCTCTCTTGTGCACCAGCCCGGTGATTCTCTAATGCCAGCTTGAAATTTGGTGACCCACCTTGGGATGCTTTGCCTGTCGAGGCTTTTCATTGATGAATAGTTGTTATGAGCACATCAGCCAGAATGAGACTTTTCAAGTCATGCAGTAATGGATCTGTATGATTTTTTGCACAAAGAACTAAATAGCTGAGATACTAAAGTGGCAGATATGCCGTAACTACCTTTTCAGTGAAATCTTTAGTGTACGTATTTGCCACACTGTACTAGAACACATTAAGGCAGCTCATTAATGTTTCAGTATTTAGTGTTTGTCATACAATGAGCAACAGTGGACGCCTTTGACACAGTCTATTGGAGCAAAATATGTCTAGGCTTCTGCTTACTTTGTTGCATTTTTAAATCCCCATTTCCATCAGAATTTGACTTGTTCGTTTGTTTTGCGGCAGAGTCTCACTCTGTAGCCCAGGCTGGAGTATACTGGCCTGATCTCAGCTCACTGGAACCTCCGCCTTCCAGGTTTAAGCGATTCTCGTGCCTCAGCCTCCTGAGTAGCTGGGACTGCATGCAGGCACCACCATGTCTGGCTCATTTTTGTCTTTTTAGTAGAGACGAGGTTTTACCATGTTGACCAGGCTGGTGTTGAACTCCTGGCCTCAAGTGATCCGCCCACCTCGACCCCCCAAAGTGCTGGGATTATAGGCGTGAGCTACCGTGCCTTTCGTTTTTTTGAGACAGAGTCTTGCACTGTCACCTAGGATGGAGTACAGTGGCATGATTTTGGCTCACTGCAACCTCCACCTCCCAGGTTCACGCGATTTTCCTGCCTCAGCCACCCAAGTAGCTGGGATTACAGGTGCACACCACCATACCCAGCTGATTTTTTTATTTTTAGTAGAGATGGGGTTTCACTATGTTGGCTAGACTGGTCTCGAGCTCCTGACCTCGTGATCTGCCCACCTCAGCCTCCCAAGCCTGGGATTACAGGTGTGAGCCGTGGCGCCTGACTTTTTTTTTTTAACATTTGTATCGAGGTATAATTGATATGAAATAAATGCCACATATTTCAGGTGTACAATTTGATGAGTTTGATATTCATATACGCCCATGAAACTGTCACCACAATCAAGACAACGAACATGTCCATCACTCCTCAAACTTTCCTCTTGCCTCTTTGCAATTTCACCATCCCGTGTGCCCGCTGCCTGCATCCCCAGACATCTACCGATCTTTCTGTTATTAATTAGTTTGCATTTCCTAAAATTTTATATAAATGGAATCCTACTCTATGTATTACTTTTGTCTGATTGTTTTTATACAGCATAGTTATTTTCAGATTCATCATCTTTTTGCATGTTTCATAGCGACTTTTTATGGCTGGGTAATATTTCATTGTATGGATATTAAGGAAGGGGTGTTGATCTTCAGGGATTATTTATTTTCATTTTAAAAATTCCTCCTGAAGTAGTAGTTTACTTTTGAAAATATGCTTTGAAAGAAATTTGTTTATAATTCATTTGGCCCTCATATTTGTGTAATTGAGTTAAATCAGTGAGTATAATATTTAGCATCAGCTGTGTTTGCTATGTGCCAGGCTTGATGGTGCTTGTAGGGCACCGAAGGGGTTCCTGTCCTGGCCAGTGGTTGATGTGTTCAGGAAGGTCTATCAGTAGTTCTGTAGTGCACCACATCCTACATGGGATAGAGCTGCCGTGTTTTAGACACAAAGACGGCTGTTATGCTGTCTTTGCAAAAACGGTGAGATCTTGCTTTCCACAGGCTTATGGCCTGATGCAAGTTTCCAGTTTTGCACAATGTCACAGCAGATATCAGATATGCCTTCCACGCCCTTGGTCTTTCACAGCCAGGCGTGGGGCTGGAATCTGAGCTGTGGTTGCTGTGGTTGCTGTGGTTCTCTGATTCCTGCTCAGAGGATTGCGTGATGGGGGCTGGAGTGCGGGCGGGAAGTCAGCCTCCTGGATCCCTTCATCCTCACAAAGCCAGGCACACAGGGAGGTTGTGGGGGCGGGGTATGCCATGGGAATTTCTTCCCCAGCAGGAGAGCCGGAGTGGAATGTGTTACTGGGGAGTTGGAAATGTACCCCCTTTTCCTTGTCCATAGTTCAGTCAAGTTCTCCTGAAATAAGTCTTCCTACTGTGTGTAAGAAAAACCAATAAGCGTCTGATTAATAGTCAAAGACTGTCAGAAAAGGGACCTTGGAAATATCTGGTCCAGTCTGCCCATTTTATAGTTGAGCAAGCTGAGGTTCAGGAAGCAGGAGTGACTCAGGAATAGGCGCTCGTAGCAGAGCTGGGACTTGGGAAACTCAGGCACTGCTTTAGACCTTCATTTTCATAATCCTTGAGGATGAGAGTTTCAAGAAGACTTGGCAAAATTTGAAAGGCCTGGGAAAGAGATTGTTAATCTCTCATCCAGCGCTAGAGCATGCTGTGGCATTAAAAAAAAAAAAAAGAAAAGAAAGACAAAATAATTCTCCCAGATGATGTTTCTAGAATGTTCTCACATCTTAGTCTTCTGACCTTGCAGCAGCTTGTTCTAGGACTAACATTAAAATTCAGGAGTTGGGGCCGGGCACGGTGTCTCAAGCCTCTAATCTCAGCACTTCGGGAGGCCAAGGCAGGCGGATCACAAGGTCAGGTGTTAGAGACCAGCCTGACCAACATGGAGAAACCCCATCTCTACCAAAAATACGAAATTAGCTGGGTGTGGTGGTGGACGTCTGTAATGCCAGCTATTTGGGAGGCTGAGTGAGGCAGGATAATCACTTGAACCCTGGAGGCAGAGGTTGTGGTGAGCTGACATCACGCCATTGCACTCCAGCCTGGGCAACAAGAGCGAAACTCTGTCTCAAAAAAAGAAAAAAAAAATGCAGGATTGGAATTCAGCAACATCATTGGACAGGATTTTCTGGTTCGTGAATAAAAGGTGATGGGTGACACTCTATGTCAGGGTAGCACTTCTTGGTTTATGAAGGGCTTTCATGTTCAATCTGTACGTGAACCACTTGACTGTCTTCCCACATGGCCCCTTTATACCAGTGAGGAAATTGGCCCCCGGAGATGGGGCACTTGGCCTGAGGTGGCCCAGGTGGTAAGGAGAGGAGCCAGATTTCAAATCCAGGTTCCAATTTCCAGTCTCCTGCTATTTCCATCGTGTCCCCCTGCAAGGCAGCTGGGCGTGCAGAACAACAGCTTGACACAGTGGGAAGAAGCTGGGCTTTTATGTTTAGAGTTCAGAGTTCAGCTCTGCTTCCCTGCCTGCTGGGTGACCTTGTGAAATACTCCTAACCTCTCTGAGCTTCACTGCCTTCTTTTGGAAGATGAGGCCCTGTCCTACAGGATTAAGTATTTAAATATGGTGAATAAAGTATTTAAATATGGAAGCACTAAAGTGCTTACCATAAAACTTGCTTCTAGGAAGCAACTGGTCAGTGTTACCTCCTTAATGAGGGTGAAGTAGATGAGAGAAAACTAGTTGTGAAAAGAGAGCCGATAAAGCAAAACTTAGGGCACGTTTACATGTACAAGGGGGTGCCCCAGCCCTCTTCTTCTTGCACATAGAATCTTAAATGTTTCCTAGATTGAACCATTAATCTTGATCTCTTGCAAAGGAAGTTAAGACAGAGGTACTCCCCAAGTGCTTTGCACATAGTAGGCCTGTAATATATACAGACTGAGTGATCAAGTGCTCTTTGGAGCAGCAGAGAGTATGCCTACACATCATTTGAATAAAACGTGACAGCCTGGCAGAGACCAGACTTGGAAGGTGATAGGCTCAGGGCATGTGGGCAGGGCAGCTGTCGCTGGAGGTACAGCCTGGAGCGGGTAGTGTGGAGGCTGGAGGGGCTGTCCCATGGCACCAGGGTTGAGTGGGTGTCAGTGCAGACTTAGGGATGTGTTTTTGGGGGAGGGGACAGGGAGGGACTTCTCAGACACTTAAATGGAATCTCAGGTCATACGGAGACATTGTCCCTGTGTTTATTTTCCTTTGAGAACATCTCCATTTAAGTAGTTGATGCTCTGAGCAGGGAGAGAAGAATGAGCCTTTTCCCTCTGTTAGAGCCAGTAGTAGCCTCTTCAGGTTCAGAATTTTTTTTTTTGAGGTGGAGTTTTGCTCGTGTTGCCCAGACTGGAGTGCAATGGTGCGATCTCGGCTCACCACAATGTCCGCCTCCTAGGTTCAAGCGATTCTCCTGCCTCAGCCTCCTGAGTAGCAGGGATTACAGGCATGTGCCACCACGCCCGGCTAATTGTTTATATTTTTGTATTTTCTACATGTTGGTCAGGATGGTCTCAAACTCCTGACCTCAGGTGATCCACCCGCCTCAGCCTCCCAAAGTGCTGAGATTACAGGAGTGAGCCACCGTGCCCGCCCAGGTTCAGACTTTTTAAGGCGTATGGGGACAAAGTTGGGTCAATGTTAGAGAAGAAAGGCTTTTTCTCCGTCTCTCCCTCTTGCTTAATCTAAGGAGCAGAGAACGCCAGGGAAACTCGGAAGTAGCGGGGGGTGATTTGGGAGCTAGATGGGGCCTGACATATGAAGCTGCTACCTGGTCACAGCCAGGCAGAGTTGGAAGGGTGTCTTTCGGCGGGGTGAGAAGAGAGCAGCCTCCAAAGATTCCCCTGCACCCTGCCAGGCCCTGCCAGGGGCCCCTCCTACCCCTCTTTGCTCCTTGAGAATTCAGTGATTCACTTCCCGTGTCAACTCTTGTTTAATGTTCGCCTCCATTGTTACCAAACAATCTAGGCCCCAGTGGTGTGTGGAGTTCTGAGAGTGGAGGAGGGAAGGGAGCCAGCCAGCGCCAGAACTGTTTACAGAGCCGGGGAGATGGGCCCAGGCTTGACAGCCGGGCTGACTTGAAAGACCGGCTACAGCGGAGCGTGGCCCCGACAGCTGGGTGTGTGTACGGTGGGAAATGCCAGGCACAGCCGCTCCTCCACAGAAACCACTCTGTTCTTTCTGCTCTTGATGGAAGCTCCTGCCCTTTGTTGTGGTGTTAGCTTCTTTGTTCAGTTACGCCGACAGCTGAGTTTTCCATTTGGGGCCATAGTTTTGGGATCATGGATTCCTGGAGTAGAAAAAACAACACAGGGCTGGGCGCGCAGTGGCTCACGCCTATAATCCCAGCACTTTGGGAGGCTGAGGCAGGTGGATCGCCTGAGGTCAGGAGTTCAAGACCAGCCTGGCCAACATGGTGAAACCCTGTCTCTACCAAAAATACAAACACTTAGCTGGATATGGTAGCGGGCACCTGTAATGCCACCTACTTGGGAGGCTGAGGCAGGAGAATCACTTGAACCCGGGAGGCGGAGTTTGTAGTTAGCCAAGATTGTGCCATTGTATTCTAGCCTGTGGAACAAGAGCAAAACTCCATCTCAAAAAGAGAGAGAGAGAGAGAGAATGAATGAATGAACGACACAGGAGCTCATTCAGAAGGATCCCTGGGTAAATACCATCTCCTCCTGGGCCCCTGTTTCCTCATGTGTTCGGGGAGGGGAAGGAGATAATGGTGAAATGCCCCCCACCAGCTCCAAAGTCCTATGGTTCTGAGGCTGGAATATACTGCAAAATAACATTTGCATACCACCTTCCCACCGCCTCTGCCCCACGTCCAGTTCTACCAGCCACAGATGTGAGCACATCTGGAATCCGTCTACCTGTCTCATTCATTTCATGACCTCTGACTTTTGAGGTCAGCAATTCTGCAGCCTCCCTCAGCTTTCTGGTTTAAAGCAAACTCCTCTCTCGGGAAGTTGTTTGAAATCAATTTCATTCCTTTCTATCCCACATGACAGCTACGACTGCCGCTGTTGAGTTGACGTTGACATCGGGTTTGGGGCTGCTTTGGTTTTTGTGTTTGCTTCTAACCTGCAGAAAGAGTCGACGTTCTGAAGTTTTCTCCCTCATCCTTTCTGTTCGTCGCTCCTTGTACAGTAGAGAAGAGGAATTTTTGTTGGTAGTCCACGTTCTTGATTACTTATTTCCTCAGCTGCTATTGATGACTCAGGCTTTCTCCAAGGCCCTAGGTGCCTAGAGGTATAGAAGGAATGAGAAGTGTAGACACAGAACACCTTTAAGCCCCTTTCTCCTGCAAGTTAGTGTTTTTCCCAAGTATTTGGAATGCTAGAAAGTGCTAGAAGGTAAGGAGACACTAGATATCCATTGAACCCATCATTTTTTAAATGAGATAATCCATACCTAAAGACTCCCGTGTTAGTCAGTAGCACAGCCGGAGGGAGGACCACACTCATTCCTGTCATCTAATGAGCAGCCAGGCTCCAGTCCATTCTCCAGGGTGGCCCCACATATCTGTATGCTTTCTCCTTTTTTTTTAGACGGAGTTTCGCTCTTGTCACCCAGGCTGGAGTGCAGCGGCGTGATCTTGGCTAACCGCAACCTCCGCCTCCCAGGTTCAAGTGATTCTCCTGCCTCAGCCTCTGGAGTAGCTGGGATTACAGGCACTCGCCATCATGCCCAGCTAATTTTTGTATTTTTGGTAGAGACACAGTTTCACCATGTTGGCCAGGCTGGTCTTGAACTCCTGACCTTAGGTGATCTGCCTGCCTTGGCCTCCCAAAGTGCTGGGATTATAGGCGTGAGCCACTATGCCCAGTGGCTGCTTTCTCCTCTATTAAATCCAATACTGATAAAATCTCCAGTTAACAAATATTTGTTGAGCAAATTTACTGCAGATTGCTCTATTTAATGTCTGCCTATAACCTTAGCCACAGATGACTCTGTCTCCCCGGTATGGCAAGTGGGCAGAGCTTCCTCATTTGAAAACATTTTAGCTTCCTGCACTTACCCACTGGTTGCTTTTGCCTAACTGGCACCTGTGGCTGTCATTCTCCTGCTGTTTTTTTTTTTTGAAACGGAGTTTCGCTCTTGTTACTCAGGCTGGAGTGCAATGGCGCGATCTCGGCTCACCGCAACCTCCGCCTCCTGGGTTCAGGCAATTCTCCTGCCTCAGCCTCCTGAGTAGCTGGGATTACAGGCACGCGCCGCCATGCCCAGCTAATTTTTTGTGTTTTTAGTAAAGACGGGGTTTCACCATGTTGACCAGGATGGTCTCGATCTCTTGACCTCATGATCCACCCTCCTCGGCCTCCCAAAGTGCTGGGATTATAGGCGTGAGCCACTGCGCCCGGCTCTCCTGCTGTTTTTAATTGCTCCTCTCAAGACCAGCTGATTGCTTAAAGAACATTTCTGGTATCAGGCCCGTGGCAGTAATGTGTGTCTGTGGATTTCTTTGCTATGAGGCTCGATTTCTTGATCGGGTTCATAAGGCTGGTGGGCAGCCTGAGATCTTTGCTTGTTTCCTACATCTTTGGAAAGGTACTGTGATGCTTACCAGTTGCTGATGCACATTATCAGTTAATTCCATTACCATTACCTATTTTCTGAGCACACGTGACCTGCAAGCCCCATGCTTGCTCCATCCAGGATGCAGGCAAAGTTAAGCTGGGTCTCCTTCCCCTTGTGGAGTCCCTGGCACAGTTGGGAAGGGAAGTCAGAAACACATAGAAGTCACCTCATCATACCAGGCCTTTGGTGCTAAATGATGATGAGTCTGAAGAGTGTGAGACAGTGGGGACTGTAGACTGTAAGAGTTCAAGGAGGGGAAGATGGAGAGAGGTCATTCTTAGCAGAAAGCCACAGCGTGGGTTACTGTTTGAGCTGGAAGATCATTGGACCTCAGAGATCTCTGTCCCCACCTGCACCTCAGCTCAGTATGCTGCTGGCCAAGAGTGCAGGGGCTCCACGTTCCGATGCTGTGGCTGCAACATTTACCTCCACTACTTGGGCCTGTTCAGCATTTTGAGTTTCTATACCTGTAAATTAGGCCTGGTAACATCCATCTGCGTCTGAATCAGCTGGCACTGGGTGGGCTGATAACGGGGAGAGTTGAAAGAATCCAGGACCCAATGGGAGGATGCCTCACCTGGAAGCTTTCCTTGTTCCTGATTGTAGCTGTTTTAGGGATGCAGCTTTCAGATAAGAGCCACTTAGTTGATGAGGCCGGCTTAATCGAGGAGGACTATTGCCATCCTGACATTGTAAGCACGGGCCTGGCTTATCTGATGTCCTCCCTTCTTGCTTGTGTGGAATTCCTGTCTTCCTGCCCATAGGGGTTCTTTGCTGTCTTAGGTGAATTGTCCCAATGAGCCAGAACCTTTTGTTTAAGTATAATGGGAAGTCTGTATCCTTAGACAGAAAAGAATACTAATTGGCCACTTAACTGTCCTCAGGGTACAGATGCCAGAACATGAGGGACACCCATTCTTTGTTACCATTTGGGATGGAAACTGCTATATAAGCTTGTAAAGCTTTGGTTCAGAAAGCACAGAATGTGTATGGAACAGGGATTGCTGTCATGCAAAGGCTGCACTTTTTGCATGTAAAGGTACCTCTTTAACTCCATTGTCCTGAAACTAACTTTTTCCAGAAACGTGGTTATTTTCCACCCTTCCTTTACTTCCAGCCCCCCATTCACGCCCAACAGTGGCTGAACTGAAAGGCTTGCAAATCCCGAAGGCTTTGGGGCTTTTTAAAAAAAATAGGGACTGAGTTGTAAAGACCGAGAAGGGGAATGTCCCTTTCTCAACCATATCGTGTGACATTTGCTAGGAATTGTAAAATCACTGGAGTGAACGCTTGTCCCGAGGCACTGCCTCTCTGTGTGAATGTCACTGAGTCGGCTGGCCGGTTGACCCATTGCATGTTCTACAGCACTTGTGACATTGCTTTATCTCTCTGGCCAGTGACTCATAATTAAGGAAGTCAAAACTGTGCCATTAACACAGAACCTCCTCATTTGCCCTCTTCACCTCTCCCCATCCGCCGCTCCCAGTCAGGAATGCCCGCCTGACATTTTCTCTAAGTCTTTGGAAACTTTAAGATTTGTTTTGATAGAATAAGGCCGCCGGCTATCATCATTGTCGCCTGGTTCCACTTGTTTTACCCCAAAAGTCTGTGAGAATCTTTTCCAGGAAAAAAAAAAAACGAAAGAAAATCCCACCCCCAAGCGTGCAGTCTGCCCACGGGAAGTGATTCATGGTGCTCCAATTCAGGCAGACCTGACTGCGGGAGGCGGGAGGCTGGGAACCAGGTCTGGGAAAAGAGGGCAGAGAAAGGATACCCAGACCTAATGGCTTCTGCTCTGTGGAAGAAAGTGAAAAACAGAATGACTAAGAGTCCTGTAATAAGAATTGTTTGTTTTGTGAAGTTGAACTAATAGTGAGGTTTGCCGGCAGATAAGACATGAGAAATTGCAGTTGTCAGGGGAGGGGACTTTTCCATGTCCTGCTCTTTTTTTGTTTTTTGAGAGAGCAAAGCTATTTCTCAGTCTTCCTTTTTTTTTTGTTTTTTTTTTTTTGAAATGGAGTCTTGCGCTGTCACCCAGGCTAAGGTGCAGTGGCACAGTCTCCCAGTTTTAAGTGATTCTTGTGCCTCAGCTTCCCCAGTAGCTGGGATTACAGGTGTGCGCCACCATGCTGGCTAATTTTTTTTTGTAATTTTAGTAGAGACTGAGTTTCACCATGTTGGCCAGGTTGGTCTTGAACTCCTAACTTCAGGTGATCTGCCTGCCCCAGCCTCCCAAAGTGCTGGGATTATAGGCGTGAGCCGCCATGCCTGGCCTTATTTTCAGTCTTAAGACTTTCATTTATTAGTGGAAGGCCCAGATCTGTGTTTGTTCCTCCTGTAAGCCTGTTTTCTGTTCTTTGAAGAAGAGGGTCTAAGATGAGACCAATCACAGTTTCCAATAGCTCTTTCTCCTCAATTTCCATTTTTACCTTTCCCTCCAAAGTCGAGTTTTTAAAACAATATTTGATTGTTTATCTATTTATTTATTTTAAGACGGCGTCTTGCTTTCTCGCCAGGCTGGAGTGCAGTGGTGCAATCTGGGCTCACTGCAACCTCCGCCTCCCGGGTTCAAGCAATTCCCCTGCCTCAGCCTCCCAAGTAGCTGGGACTACAGGTGTCCGCCACTGTGCCTGGCTAATTTTTTGTATTTTAATAGAGACAGGGTTTCACCATGTTGGCCAGGATGGTCTCGATCTCCTGACCTCATGATCCGCCCGCCTTGGCCTCCCAAAGTCCTGGAATTGCAGGCATGAGCCACCGCACCTGGCTGATTTTTTTAAATTGACAAATAATTGTCCATATTTATGGGGTACATAGTGATGTTTTGATACATATTAATATGATTATGGTGATCACATCAGGTTAATTAGCATATCCATCATATCAAGCATTTATCATTTCTTTGTGTTGGAAGCATTCAGTATCCTCCTGTTTGAAACCATGTAATATGTGATTGTTATACAGAAACATTACGTAGTAACAATCCACACAGTAATTGTAAACTATGTAATTGCATTATTTGATTAATTGTATGATATGTTACTATGTGACAATCATTACAGTTTACAATTACTATGTAATATAAATACATACATAGTTTACATAGTAATTGTAAACTGTAATGATATTGTAATATGATTGATAGGTATTTGATATAATATATGATTGTTAAGTATAATTATCCTACAGTGGTATAGGACACTAGAACTTATTTCTCCTAGTTAGCTGTAATTTTGAGTCCTTTAACAAATCTCTCCCCATCCCTCTATTCCCTCTACTCTTTCAGCCTCTAGTATCCACTGTTCTTTTTTTTTTTTTTTTTTTTTTTGAGACAGCGTCTCACTCTGTCATTCAGGCTGGAGTTCAGTGGCGTGATCTCGGCTCACTGTTCCCTCCGCCTCTTAGGATCAACCGATTCTCCCGCCTTAGCTTCCCAAGTAGCTGGGACTACAGGTGCATGCCACCACGCCTAGCTAACTTTTTGTATTTCTAGTAGAGACAGGGTTTCACCATTTTAGCCAGGATGGTCGCGATCTCCTGACCTCATGATTGCGCAGCTCGGCCTCCCAAAGTGCTGGGATTATAGGCGTGAGCCATTGCGCGCATGGCCCCTCTGTTCTTGATCTCAGCTTACTGCAAACTGCCTGCTGGGTTCAAGCGATTCTCCTGCCTCAGGCTTCCCAGTAGCTGGGATTACAGGCACCCGCCACCATGCCTGGCTAATTTTTTTGTATTTTTAGTAGAGATGAGGTTTTTCCATGTTGGCCAGGCTGGTCTTGAACTCCTGACTTCCGGTGATCCTTCCTCCTCAGCCTCCCAAAGTGCTGTGATTACAGGTGTGAGCCACTGCACCCGGCCCCCTCTGTTCTATTTTTACAAAATTAGGGTTTTGGGGCTGATACATGTTTTTCCCTAAATACTCACTTTTGTTTCATCATGTTGTCATAGAATGAAGGAATCCTTTCTGTCCTATGGGCATTTTATTTTATTCTCCCTCAAACTAACACTACAAATTAATTTGATTCCCTAAAGCAGTTTGGAAACAGAAACTCTTAAGTGTTGGCTATATGAACAGGCCCGCTGCCAAGTGAAATGCCCAGATCACCCAGAATGAGAAGATGGGTCTAAACACACCTGGCTTTGTGACTCCATTTCAAAATCCCTGTATTGTTGGAGGTCAGCTTTGGGGATGAGGGATTTTAAGGAAAACAGAGGTGAAGTCCGCTGTTGCCTTAAGCCTATCAGAACATTGGCAAGGGCCATATGCTGAATGGGTCCATGAGTGATCTCTTAAAAAGCGAATAAAGTGGTCAGGCACGGTGGCTCACACCTGTAATCCCAGCACTTTGGGAGGCCAAGGCGGGCGGATCATGAGGTCAGGAGATGGAGACCGTTCTGGCCAATCTGGTGAAACCCTGTCTCTACTAAAAACACAAAAATTAGCTGGGTGTGGTGACAGATTTCTGTAATCCCAACTACTAGGGAGGCTGAGGCAGGAGAATCGCTTGAACTCGAGAGGCGCAGGTTGCAGTGAGCCAAGATCACACCACTGCACACCAGCCTGGTGACAGAGCGAGACTCCGTCTCAAAAAAAAACCCCAAAACTAAACAAATAAAGTATCTTCAGGCTTAATTCTCAGCAGAGTGAAATGGCCACCCAGAAAATTCTGTGAAGCCTGGCAACTTTTCCCTTTCTTCCAGTAATCACAGACCAACCCAGATCTTTGCATCATCTTTTATTTGTGACTTGAAAGTTCTGTGATCCTGCTGACACTCAAGAAAAAGCAATCCCCATCAACTTGGTGCTTTGAGAAAAAAGTCTGTGAAGACCAAAGCTATTAAATAGAAAAGCCCTAAACACTCTCGTCCTCCTCCTTCAGTTACGATATCGTCTTTGGATGGGGAAAGGGAGGGGCTCTCACCAGAGCCAAGAGTATCTCCGCTGATTCAAACCCAGTGTGCTTTGTAGTTGTAGAGAACTGAGTTTGGAGAGTAACACTGAGGTTCAAGCCCAGGCACTGTTCCTTGCTGATCTGGCTGATTTTGGGCAAGTCACTCAGGATCATAAATTTTTCATCTGTAAAATGGGAGCGATGACACTCAGCCTGCAGGGTCCCTTTATGCAATGAGTTACTGAGAAGTGCTGGGTAAACACTTGTTCTGAGGTGTAAACTGCTTCTGTTTCTCCCTAGCTTCTTCATCCCAGAGCATATCTTTAGCCTAGGGGGATCTCAAGGGGAGGGAAGAGAGCAGATTTGCTCCCCAGGGGACATATGGCAATGTTTAGAGATTTTTTTTTTTTTCAGTTGTCACAGCTGCAAGTGGCAATGCTACCCTACCGGCATCTGGTGTGAGGAGGCCAGACTTGCTGCTAAACATCCTATACTACACAGGACAGCCCCCCAGTCCCCAACAAAGATTATCTAGCCCAAAACATCGGTAGTGCCAACGTTGAGAAACTCTAGGTCTCGCCAAATCCATAGCCCAATGTTGAAAAGTTCTTGGTGTGTCTGTGCTTTACAGATGAGTATCATCAAGGTGAACTTTCTCCAATAGCCAACCACCTTCTTTTCCAGAAAGTACACACTCTGTGCCCACCCATGGCCCTTGGGAGGTGGGATGGCCCCAGGTCTAGGGGATCTTTGTATGTTTCCAGTCGAGTCCAGCCCTCCCAAGGATAAAACGAGGTGTTTCCTGGCTTCCTCCTCCAAGAGTCTGCCCAGGAGCCTCCTGCAGCCTCTGCGGCTCCTGCTCAGGCTGCCCCATCTGCCTGGGGCACTTGTCATGGACCTGAGCTGGCTGCTCTGGAGAGCTAGCAGGGTGAAAGAGAGGACTAAATATCATAGGGAGAAGTGAAGAAGAGGCCGGCTGCTGGTCTGGAGGATGGCATAGGGGGCACTAAATATCATTGGGAGAAGTGAAGAAGAGGCCAGCTGCTGGTCTGGAGGATGGCATAGGGGCTGCAGCCTGGTATCTTACTTGGTTTCCCCCCAGACTGGCTGTATTCACACCTGAAGCTCCTGATATTGTCCATTTATAAGTTCAGATGAAAATTGAGTTGTTCTTGGTGGAAATGTTTTAGTGACTGGTATCAAGGGCTGGCTGTGAAATCCTGTTTTCAGCTCTTCATGGGCCAATCTAAACTGGAACATTCAAAAACATGCTTAGCGGCCAGGCGCGATGGCTCACGCCTGTAATCCCAGCACTTCTGGAGGCCAAGGCAGGTGGATCACAAGGTCAAGAGATGGAGACCATCCTTGCCAACGTGATGAAACCCTATCTCTATTAAAAATACAAAAATTAGCTGGACGTGTTGGCATACACCTGTAGTCCCAGCTAACTTGGGAGGCTGAGACAGGAGAATCGCTTGAACCCAGGAGGCAGAGGTAATAGTGAGCCGAGATCGCACCACTGTATGCCAGCCTGGCGACAGAGCGAGACTCTATCTCAAAACGAACAAAAATAGCTTAAAAAAAAAAAAAAAACCCATGCTTAGCACCCTTACAGAACTCATTGAGAATATGCAGGAAACTCAGCTAGAGGTAGAGCACGTGGTCACTGTGGTAGAATGCGCAGTGAGACCTCAGTTACCTAGAACCTGGCCAACCACATACCTACCCTCACTAGGTTTCTTCTTTGTGGCACCAAATGAAAAGAGGCTGATATTGGAAATGGAGTTTAAATGAACAACAACAGTTTTAAAACCTTTGAAAATGCAGGGATGTAGTATATTCAGTTACAGCCTGAGTTCCTTTTGTTTGTAACTCTTTGATTTGAACCTCAGAATATTACAATTATAGGCTATTTTTTGCTACTAGTAATAACATAATCAAATTATATGTCTTTCAACCAGAGTCAACAATTGCTCAGTTCCTTTAAAAAAAAAAAAAAAAAAAAAAACACTTGTCATCGTAAAGACCTTCAGGCAACTTAAGATTCCATAAAACAAAGGAAAAGTTGTCTTTCTGTTCTTAACTTACCAAAGCAGGAAAGTATACTCACACGTTTAACGTCATCGGCAAGAAGGTTTGACACCAGCTTAGTTGCAGGGAAAGAGGCAATTGCGAGGCTTCCTTCTCACGCTTCGGTAATTTGCTGGGTGACTTGAACAAGGATCTCAGTGCACCAGAGTCTGTTTCCTCAACCCCACGATGAAGGGAGTGGAACAGATGCCCTCCAGGTTCCTCAAGGGCCAGCTGTCTCAATTCTCCAAAGTGAGTTTTCAGGCAGGCAGAGTTAGCCAGAGTGTCGCCTCACACTTTGCTCTCTGCACATTGGGCCTCTGTGGTTTGTCACATACAGCCAGGGGACTGGGCCCATAACTCCCTGAAGGATTTCTGCCCAGAACAAAGGATGCTTTGGATTTGACTGTGTGTACCAAAGGGAATGAGTGAGCCCCCAAATCAAACACTCCTCTTGGCAGTGTTTTCAGGGCTTTCTCATTTGTTCCTTTATTAAACAGTTATCCTGGGGCTGTCCATTGCATGGAAGAAATAAAGGCATGTTCTAATACTCGCATATTAAAGAGCAGCAGAAAGAGAGCTCTCAGGGTGAGCTTATAGTTCAAAGGCCAAATGGAACCAATGCAAGGAGACTTTCAAGCCACGAGCAGAATTTTTTTCTGCCTTCCCAGAAGGTCTGATGGAGTGAGCACCTCACCCAAACTTGAAGTCATTCAAGTCTTGCTTTTATTTTGAACCAGAAAAAAAAAAAAAGCCCACATAGAATGCAAACTTTAAGTAAAGATTTTATGGCTGGGCGCAGTGGCTCACATCTGTAATTCCGGCACTGGGAGGCTGAAGAGGGCAGATCACAGGTCAGAAGTTTGAAACCAGCCTGGCCAACATGGTGAAATCCTGTCACCACTAAAAATACAAAAATTTAGTCAGGCGCAGTGGTGGGTGCCTATAATCCTAGCTACTTGGGAGGCTGAGGCAGGAGAATTGCTTGAACCCAGGGGGTGGAGGTTGCACTGAGCCGAGTTAGCGCCATTGTACTTCAGCGTGGGTGACAGGAGCGAAACTCTGTCTCAAAAAAAAAAAAAAAAAAAAAAGATTGCAGGTGAGTGAACACTGGGATAGTAGGGTAGCTTGATTGCTGTCAAAGGGAAAGAGATGGGGAGGATATGAAACTGGGAGAGCAGGTGGGGATATCCACTGCAGCATGTGTGTTCCGGGAACATGTGTATCTGTACCAGTGTGGGTTCAGGGCATTCATTGGCAACCCCAGGATCTAAAACAGCTCCTTTTTCTTCCACTAAAACTTAGCAGGTGTTAGGGAGGAAAATGTAAAGATACAGAATAAATTGAGGTGAAATGTATGCTAGTGGTTTGGTTTTTGAGTTATTAATGTAGTATTTGGGCCACTTTAAAAAATGAATATTAGATGAGTATTTGGGATAAGTTCACATTTTATGCAAATTGACTCCAAAGCTGCCAGGTAGGTTGTCTGTCTGAAATGGTGAAGTTTTCTCCTGGTATTGTATTCAAGATCTGGGCATAGGGGTGTACCCCATTTAGAATTAGGGAAAAGAAGCTGAGTCACACTGCCTGGCTTCACTTTGTATTAACTGTGGGAAAGGTTAGGAAAGTTGGGTAACCTCTGGTGATAATGATGCTTGGAAGTTTATCGGGAAAACTGGCGGTGGAGTCAGTGCATCAGTCAGCTAGTGTTGTGTAACAAAGCACTCTAAAAACCCAGCAGCTTAAATCCATTGTTTATGCTGACTCATGCTTCTGTGGCCCACCTGGGCTTGGTTTTTTGCTACAGATTTGGCTTAGGTCTGCTCCACATGTTTTCATTTCTGGGCCCAGCCTATGGGGCAGTAGCAGCCTAAGGGTGGGGGGGTTGGGAGCTGGGGAGGTCGCATGATGATGGCAGAGGTACAAGAGGACAGGCAGAGACACACAATGGCAGTCTGTCCCTTCTGCTCACATTCTACTGGCCAATGCAAGTCAATAGTCCACCCCAAAGTCAAGGGACAAGAAAATACATGCCACCCGTGGTAGGAGGAGTGGCAGAGCCACAGAGCAAAAAGTGTGGCTGCAGAGAGGGGTGACTAATTCACTCTCTGTGAATTAGTCATCAAGTGGCCAACACAGTACGTGGCACATAGCGGTAGCCATTTCCACCTCTGTTGTTACTGTTACCACTCCACAGACAAGTTGAAAAAGAAAGTTGTCTGAAAGTGACTGGAAAGTTCAGTATTAAGAGCACGTGTATGCATTAAATCAAATAGGTTTCGACTGAAATATGATCGTGTTAACAGATTTCCTCTGTTCACTTCTTCGGCCCAGTTAACTGGCACAGTGCTTGTGATATGGTAGGTGCTCAGTAACTATTTGGTGATTGACGAATGGTCAATTTTCTTTTTTCTTTTTCTTTTTGAGATGAAGTCTCGCTCTCATCCCCCAGGCTGGAGTGCAATGGCACAATCTCAGCTCACTGCAACCTCCACCTCCCAGGTTCAAAGCGATTCTCCTGCCTCAGCCTCCTGAGTAGCTGGGATTACAGGTATCTGCCACCACACCCGGCTAATTTTTGTCTTTTTAGTAGAGACAGGGTTTCACCATGTTGGCCAGGCTGGTCTTGAACTTCTGACCTCAGGTGAGCCACCCACCTCAGCCTCCCAAAGTGCTGGGATTACAGGCGTGAGCCACTGCACCCGGCTGTATGGTCGTTTTTCCTAATGGTGATACAGCATGGGATAACAGAAAAAGCACTGTTCATCCTACCTACCCCTACCCACCGTGTCTCATCCCTGGTCTGGGTTTGAATCCTGGCTTTGCCTTTTACAAGTCATATGACCTTGGGCAAGCCCCCTAAGTTCTCTGAGCTGGGCGAGGGTCCTGGGGGTATTGCCATCTCTGCGTGCTCACATAGCATCGGTGTGCCTGGCGTGTAGTTCATGCTGAATAGGTGTTGGCATGTTTCTGGAATGTACGTGCTCTGCGCCTCACCTTCTCCCCAGCCCCCGTGTTGTCACACAGATGGCTTTGAGTGGCCGATCGGTGGAAGTGCAGATGTGAGGAGCACTTGGCCCCACCCTCTCTGCTTTGGGTGCACTCTGGCACGCTTCACCTGCACCTAGGCTTTGGGCTCGGGCATTACCACGTCCTTGGCTGTGGCTCTCACCACCATTTTGGGACAGTTTACGGGTCCCACTTGAAGCCAATGGGAGGAAACCTACTTTTCTGCCACAGGAAATTGTTCTGCTAGTGAAGAATATATTTAAGGATTAAAACCTGTCAAGGAACTTGAGGGAGTTGCTAGAGAAAGACTTGGGGCTCTCTCATCAGGAAGCCGCTGGGTGTGGGAGAGCTCTCAGTCATAAATGGGGAGGAGGCCCAGAGGCAGGTTCCTGGGACTGTATTCCTAGTGCCAGCAACTGGTCTTGGGCTAGGAGGAACGGCTGGGCCAGGGAGAAGAGTGGGTCATAAATAGACCATTTTCTGCAGCCAGGCATATTTATGGTAACATCAGCTTAGAATTAAGACTTATTTATTGAATTTACTTCATGGGCCCAGTGCCCTATAAGACTTGGGAGGGTGTGTTCTGGACACATCAGCTATATTAAATCCAGCAGCTGAAACTCCCAATTCCCTCTTATTATTTTGGTAAGCATTGCTGTCTAGTTTGAGTGGGGCAGAGGGAAAAAGAAGGAACAGTGCCAGGGCTCTGGGCAGCCCAGACTCGGAACCAAGAGGAGCTGTCGCTGATGCATAAGATGTGAATTCGATGCCCTCCCTCCCTGTCCTGAGTTTGGGAATTGCATGGCCCAGAGAAGCAGGCGCCTGGTCCAGATGACTTTTCGAAAATACTGCCAAGCCAGACTGGTGGTCATGTCCTCACGAGCTGGAGAGTGAGAGGGGCTTGTCTCCTTGCGATCAGAACCCAGCCTGGCAGCCAGGAGTGCTGGCCACTTGCTGTGGCCCTGATACAGACTGCTGTGTGATCCTGAGACATGAGCTTTGCCTCTCCAAGGATGAGTATACATTGAGGTGGGACCATTGTAAGATGTGCCTTATTACCCACACAGCGTTGTGGTGAGGATAATCTGAGAGAAGGAACACAGAAGGCTTTGTGAAAATTTAAAGCACCAGGCAGACATGAGGCCTTCCTGTGACCCTCCTGACCGTGTACCCAGATGGCCGAAGCAGGGAAAGAGATGTGTTGTGGAGGACCTACTGTGTTCCTTACTTTGCCGGACACTATCATCGTGAAGAGGCAGTAGTAGTTACATGACAATAATGACAATAGATTCCTGCCACCTTCTGGAATATCCAGAAAGTGGATAATCCAATTGTTTAAAAATTGGATTGTTAATATTGAGTGTTATTAATTTTTCATTTAAAACATTTTTTAATCCCTCTGGGGGAAAAGATTTTTTTTTTTAGACAGTTTCTTACTCTGTCACACTGGCTGGAGTGCTGTGGTGCAGTCACAGCTCATTGTGGCCTTGACCTCCCAGGTTCAAGCGATCCTCCCACCTCAACCTTCCGAGTAGCTGGGACTATAGGTATGGATCACCTTACCTGGCTAATTTTTCCATTTTTTGTAGAGATGGGGTTTCACCATGTTGGCCAGGCTGGTCTCGAACTCCTGGGCTCAAGTGATCCACCTGCCTCAGCCTCCCAAAATGCTGGGATTGTAAGTGTGAGCCACCATGCCCAGCCAGTGTTTCAGATGAAAAATATTAAGACTAAAACACTGATTTTTTTCAACTTTATACAGTTAGCAAGTACTCAGTATTTAAACCCAGGTTTATTAAGTCCATTCGCTTTTTTTGGAACGGTGATATAATTTATAAATAATAAGCTGTGCATATTTAAAGTACGCAGTATGACAAATGTTGATAGATGTATACACCCATAAAACCACCACAGCAATTAAGAGAGTAAACATAGGCTGGGTGTGGTGGTTCACGCCTGTAATCCCAGCACTTTGGGAAGCCGAGGTGGGCGGATCACAGGGTCAAGAGATGGAGACCATCCTGGCCAACATAGTGAAACCCCGTCTCTACTAAAAATACAAAAAATTAGCCAGGCATGGTGGTGTGCATCTAAAATCCCAGCTACTCCGGAGGCTGAGGCAGGAGAATCATTTGAACCCGGGAGGCGGAGGTTGCACTGAGCCGAGATCATGCCACTGCACTCCAGCCTGGCGACAGAGTAAAACTCCGTCTCATAAAAAAGAGAGAGAGAGAATAAACATTACCTTTATCCCCAAAAGAGTTTCCAAGTGCACCTTGGTAATTGTTCCCTCCAATCCCTGTTCCCTCCCTGTAACTCCCTCTGTCCCCAAGCAGTGACTGATCTGCTTTCTGTCACCAGATTAAGATGAGTGTGCCTTTTACTTTACTTTAAATTACCTTATTTTACATAAACAGAATCATGTCTGGCTTCTTTCATGAAGCATCGTTAATTTAGATTCATTCATAGTGTTGCCCTTATCAGTAGCTCATCCTTTCTTATTGCTGAGTTGTATTTCTTTGTATGGCTATGTTATAGCTCATTCATCTGTAATACACGTGCAGTAGTTTTCAATTTGGGGCGATTACATTCATGCACAAGTCTTTGGCCATACGCTTCTATTTCTCTTTGGTACATACTTTGAAGTGGAATGGTGGATCATATGGTAGGCTTATTTTTTTTTAGTTTTTTAAGAAACTTCCAAATGTTTGAGGGATGAATATCCCAATTACCCAGATTTGATCATTACACATTGTATGCTTGTATCAAAATATCACGAGTACCCTACAAATATGTACAGCTACTGTGTAGCCCCCAAAGTAAAATATTTTAGAAAGGAACTTCCAAGCTGTTTTCCCAAATAGTTGTACCATTTTACATTTGCACCAGCAGTGGAAGGACTTCCGGTTGCTCCACACCCTTGCCAACACATGGCATGATGAGGGTTTTCATTTTAGCCGTTCTAGTAAGTATTAGTCCTATGTCATTGTGGTGTTAATTTGTGCTTCTCTAATGACCACCATTGTCAAGTGTCTTTTCCTATGCTCGTCGTCTTCACACCTTTCTGGGTAGTGTCTGTTCAAATCATATGTCTCTTTTTTAAAAGATTGAATTGTTAATTTTGAGTTTTCAGAGTTCTAGAAACAGGTCCATTATCAGATATATACTTTGGAAATATTTTCTCCCAGTTAGTGCTTGCCTTTTTATTCTTTTAACTGTCTTTCAAAGAATAGAAGCTTACGTTTTGATGCAGTCTGATTTCTTTTTTAATGAAGTGCTTTTGATATGGTATCTGAGAAACCATGTCTGGCTGACTTTTGTACTTTTAGTAGAGACGGGGTTTCACCATGTTGGCCGGGGTGGTTTCAAACCCCTGGCCTCAAGCGATCCATCCACCTCGGCCTCCCAAAGTGGTTTTGGTGACTGTTTGATTTATGTTGGTCTTGCCCAGTGGATTGGAGGGTCCATGCAGACAGGGACCACTTTGCTGGCCCTTTCTCACGGTGAAGTCTCTTTCCTTACCACTGTATCCTTAGTGCTACACATAATAGGTGCTCATTAAATGTGTGCTAAATAAGGGATTCTATTTTAGTGGCATCTCCTCACCTGTCTGAAAAAAGTCACATGGATGTTCTCCTGTTAATTCTTCTAGAAGTTTTATAGTTTTAAGTTTCACTTTAGTTTGTTTTTGCATAGAGTACAATGTGTAGTTTGAAGATCATCTTTTTTATATATCCAGTTGTTACGTCACCGTTTGTTGAAATCTACCAAATTGTCTTTGGACCTTTGTTGAAACCAGTTGTCCCTGTATATGTAACTATTTCTGGGCTCTATTAGGTTCCATTGATCGGTTTGTCAGTCCTTGTGCCATTATCCTACTGCCTTGATTACTGGAGCTCCCTTGCTTTTTTTTTTTTTTTTTGAGATTGAGTCTCACTCTGTTGCCCAGGCTGGAGTGCAGTGGGATGATACTGGCTCACTACAATCTTTGCCACCTGGGTTTAAGCAGTTCTCCTGCCTCAGCCTCCCGAGTAGCTGGAACTACAGGCATTGTGCCTGGCTAATATTTGTATTTTTAGTAGAGACGGGGTTTCACCCTGTTAGTCAGGATGGCCTCGATCTCCTGACCTCGTGATCTGCCTGCCTTGGCCTCCCAAAATGCTGAGATTACATGCATAAGCCTCTGTGCCCAGCCTGTTCCCTTGCTTTTAAAAATTGAGTTACTATCAAAATAATTCATGTATGATTAATATTACTTTTAAGGCAAGAGGGCCACCCACTTCTGTCACGTGGATGGAGCTTACCTCCCCAGCCTCATTCTCCCCCGCTGCTGGCCTGAGCTTTTCTCCGAGGCCTCTTGCAGAGGAGGCTATGAAGTCCTGAAGAGCAAATGTGGCCACTTCCCTAATCTGTGGGCACTCCGTGGCTTTGTAGGAGAACAGCTGAATAATTCTCTGTTCCCACTCGCCACTTCCCACTCTCCCTTTTTCTCCAGCTCACCCTACTGGTCCAGGATTGGACTTGGGGAGTAGCTGCTGTGATGTAAAATAATAATGCTAATTTGTGGGTGTTTATGAAGCACTTTCAAATGGAAACCAAGCTTCACGAGGTCGGGATGAGGGCAGGAGAATACCCCATCTTGGAGATGAGATGACTGAGTGTCCTAGGAAGCTGACGAGCTGCCAGTGTCTCCCAGCTAGGAGAGTAGAACCCTCCTTGACCCCAGGTCTTATGACTCCACATCCGCCAGTCCTCCTTCTATACCTCAGGGATGAGTTCCGGGCTGTCCTCCTGTTCTGCCTGGTAATTACTGTTTTTCAGCTGTAGGGGTTCCTTGTTCTTGGGCCCCATGGGAGGAAGGTAATTACATCCTTCGAGAGGCCCTTAGTCAGCAGCTCTGGGTCAGTTCCTGTGACCAAGCCCAGCTCTGACCTTTGTCTGTCCTTTCCGCTTCCCAGGCCGGTGGCGTGCAGATTTAATCCAGAGTGCGATGAAATCCCTCTGTTTCTCTCTTTGGTTGGTGCTGCTGGTGGCATCTGGCCAGCCCCTTCTTCACAGAGTGCCCGTGAATTCTGTGTATTCAGGCAAATGGGTGCCCTCGGTCATAAGAAGGCACAGAGGGAAAGCTTGCAGATGTCTCACTGCCAGCCCTACCCAGCATTAAAAAAATCATGGCACTGACTGGCGGGGTCCTAGGTTGGGCCTCCTTGAAGAAAGAGCAGTCCTGCCTCTTAACAGGATACCTGTGATTCATGAGCATCCATCTCATTCGCTCCCCACTTCTGTTCCTGCTACCTGCCTGCAACCTGTTGGTTACATGTAGCCAGAGTTTCATGGGGCCTTTTTCACACACATGCACAGCCCATTTATACATCTCAGAGGCTACATACTACTTTCAGAAAACTGGAGAACACGGCTGGGCACAGTGGCTCATGCCTGTAATCCCAGCACTTTGGGAGGCCGAGGCGGGAGGATCACTTGAGGTCAGAAGTTCGAGACCAGCCTGGCTAACAGAGTGAAGCCACATCTCTACTAAAAATACAAAAATTAGTTGGGCATGGTGGCACGTGCCTGTAATCCCAGGTACTGGGAGACTGAGGCAGGAGAATTGCTTGAACCTGGAAGGCAGAGGTTGCAGTGAGCCAGGATCATACCACTGCACTCCAGCCTGGGCAACAGAGCAAGACTACGTCTCCAAAAAAAAAAAAGAAAAAGAAAACAGGAGAACCCCTTATCATGGCCTTCAGGGTCATGCGGAGTAGCCCTGTCTGCCTCCCCAGCCTCGTCTCGACCCAGCTCTCTCCCATGATCCCCTCTCCAGTCACTCTGGCCTTCATTCTCTTCCGGCCTTACCATGTTTTCCACTTTCCACAGGGCCTTTGCATGTGCCCTTCCCTCTCCTTGTCCTGCCCTTCTCCCACGCCCCTTTGCCTTTGCCTGGTTCTTACTTACCCTTTAGGCTTTCAGGTTAACTGTCACCTCCTCTGAGATGCCCTGTCCAACCCTTCAGCAAAGTGGGGTGCCATGGTCATGTACTCTTGGGGTTCTCTGTTATTTTCCTTCAGGACACTTTCATTGTGTGTAATTGTAGGTTTCTGTGATGATGATGGTGATGATAATTTGAAACAGAGTCTCACCCTGTTGCCCAGGCTGGAGTGCCGTGGCACAATCTTGGCTCACTGCAACCTCCCCCTCCCGGGTTCCAGTGATTCTCCTGCCTCAGCCTCTTCAGTAGCTGAAATTACAGGTGCCCGCGACCATGTCTGGCTGACTTCTGTACTTTTAATAGAGACCGGGTTTCACCATGTTGACCAGGGTGGTTTCGAACCCCTGGCCTCAAGCGATCCATCCACCTCGGCCTCCCAAAGTGGTTTTAGTGACTGTTTGATTTATGTCAGTCTTGCCCAGTGGATTGGAGGGTCCATGCAGACAGGGACCACTTTGCTGGCCCTTTCTCACGGTGAAGTCTCTTTCCTTACCACTGTATCCTTAGTGCTACACATAATAGGTGCTCATTAAATGTGTGTTAAATAGGGGATTCTATTTTAGTGGCATCTCCTCACCTGTCTGATACCAGACACCATCTGAAGTCTCCCATCCCTCCAGAAGCCTTCTGCCTCCAGCCTTGCCCATAGCTGGCGATGCTTTTGCTGCCCCCCCACTCCCCTCAGCTCCCCAGTCATCCTGTCCTGTAGGCTGCCCAGACTCTTGTCATGCCATCTCCTGGGGATTTCACAAAAGGAAAGATTCTGATTTAGTAGGTTGGGGTAGGCGCTGAGAGTGTACATTTTTAACAGACTTCCCTGAACCTCTGCTGCTGGCCAGGGACCACGCTTTGGGCTGGCTTGAGAAGTGAGGGCACCAGGTCATAGCTGCTTGGCCACATCACCATAGAAGACATCGTTCACACAGAGTCACAGCACTGCCCATTTGTAGGTGGGCACGGTAGTGTGCACATGTGCTCCCAGCTACTTGGGAGGCTGAGCTGGGAGGATGGCTTAAGCCCTGGAGGTGGAGGTTGCAGTGAGTCAAGATCACGCCACTGCACTCCAGCCTGAGTGATAGAGCAAGACCCTGTATCAAAAGTAAAAAGGCCGGGTGTGGTGGCTCACGCCTGTAATCCCAGCATTTTGGGAGGCCGAGGCAGGCAGATCATGAGGTCAAGAGATCAAAACTAGCCTGGCCAACATGGCGAAACTCAGTCTCTACTAAAAATACAAAAATTAGCCGGGCTTGGTGGTGTGTGCCTGTAGTCCCAGCTACTCGGGAGTCTGAGGCAGGAAAATCACTTAAACCCAGGAGGCGGAGGTTGCAGTGAGCCGAGATCACGCCCCCGCACTTCAGCCTAGAAACAGAGATTCTGTCTCAAAAAAATAAAAATCCCTTTAATTTCCCTCTTTCCCATCCTGCTCACCACAAATAATAACTAAGAAAGAGGGAAAGGAGGAAAGGCAAGTTTTCTTTTTTCCCCGACTTTCTAATGTGTGAGGGAGACCTAGGTGAGTGAGGGGAGGCAGCGTGTGTACTCTGTCGCTCTTCTTGGCATCACTGTAGTCCTGATATCCGTGCCTAAAGAACTCTCATTGTCCTCCCCAGCCCTGTCCCCTCTCCGCACCACTGGGCTGAGAAGGAAGCCGATGAGAGGCTCCTGGACCTTTTCCAAGCACAATTGAAGTGTGGGGCCTTCACGTGGAACCCAGCTCCCTGACGAGCAGTACAAAGTCGGGGAACCCACTGGGGCCTGGTGGGTGAGGCCTGCTCTACCAGCTGAGGGTCCTCCCCTTCCACAGGGGGCCTCTGTCGTCTTCTCCTGAGATCCCTCCCGGCACTCACAGCTAGCAGGGCTCTCATCTCCTGGACCTCTGGGTCTGGGAGAAATGAGGGGAGGGAGAGCTTTCCGAGTGTCTGAAAGCAGAAGGCCGGACTCTGCAGAAAGCAAGCACAGCCCACATCTCCCTCTCTTTCTGCTCCTCCCCATCCCCACAGGTCCTTGGATGGCCGGTTGCAGGTGTCCCATCGGAAAGGGCTCCCTCATGTCATCTACTGCCGCCTGTGGCGATGGCCCGACCTGCACAGCCACCACGAGCTGCGGGCCATGGAGCTGTGTGAGTTCGCCTTCAATATGAAGAAGGACGAGGTCTGCGTGAACCCCTACCACTACCAGAGAGTAGAGACACCAGGTATGCCGCCGGCCCACCGGTGGGGTCAACAGCTGCTGGGGAGGGGGAGTCATCACCTCTCCCCTGCCACCCCCCCACAGGGTTTGCGGTGCACTTGGGGGTGTGGGGACTTTGGTGCTGGTCTGGCATGGACGCTGAGCCACCTCTGCTCTGTCTCCCCCGGACAGTTCTACCTCCTGTGTTGGTACCACGCCACACAGAGATCCCGGCCGAGTTCCCCCCACTGGACGACTACAGCCATTCCATCCCCGAAAACACTAACTTCCCCGCAGGCATCGAGCCCCAGAGCAATATTCCAGGTAGGCACGTGGGTGGCGCAGGCTGGCCTGGGAGGCAGGGGCAGCGGTCAGCCCCGACATCAGTCCTGTGGCCCCAATCTCTGCCCCCGAGCCATCCCCTGCTCACCCCTTCTCTGTACACAGCTCTGGCCTGAGGGCCTCTGACTCAGAACCGCATCCCTGTTAGGAGAGGACCCGTGGCCTCAGCTCCCCGCTCACTGGTGATGCTTTTCTTGGCATAGAGGAGCAGCGTGACCCTTCCGCCCGGCCTTGATGCAGTCATTTATTTTGGAAGCAGAAATAGCAACACTATTTCTCTCACCACCCTTGAGGCCGGGACCAGCATTCTGTCCCCGATGGACTAGGGGTCTGCAGAGGCGGGGAGTGAGCTGACGGCCAGGCCACAAGTGTGGAGAGCTGGCTCCGTGAATTCGTCTGGGCATCAGGCCTGGGTGAGGGGCTCCAACCTGGGTGGGAATTGAGGCCAACTTTGAGTTTTCACTCTGCAGGCAGAGAGAAACGGACTTCGCAGTCAAAGACTGCAAATGTTTTTAGAAGCCCCTCATTTACATGCAAATAATGTGTGAATCACCAGCACTTTCAGGCTCCAGGAAAGCTGGGCTTGGCAGCACTTGGGCTAGTCACTTTTGCTGGCTGGGGCAGTCCTCCCGCTGTGTTCCTCTTAGAGCATTCTCATTTGGACGTGACGTTCCTCCTGGGTTAGTTTACTGGGCTGAGGTTGGCTGCAGGCCTGTGTGCTTGGGTCAGAGTGTTATGGAGAGACCCACTGTCCCACCTTCTCAGATCCTTCGCGGGTAGCCCTGGCATCCTGAGGGTAAGTCAGCTACTCCCTGTTCAAAGAGCAAACCTTGGAGGGCTTCAGTCAAGGTCTGGGGCGGTTTCAGAGAAACTGCGGAGCTAAGACACATCCCCTAGAGACAACAAAAATAACATCAAGTCTGCGCAGGAGAAGAGAGCAGGGACCAAAGGGCAGGTCTGAGCCTGCAGATCTTCAGAGGACAAAGAGGGGTGAGGCGGAGGCGCGTCCAGACGCCTCCCTGGAGGGGGTGCGGCTTAACCCTCACCTTGAAGGATGGGGGGAGAATTTAGCCCGGTAGAGGATCTAGGAGTACGCATTTCAGACTTGGGAGTTGGTCCGGTCCTGCGCGAGCACCGGCAGTTATGATCCAAGTGGGAGTCAGAGGTGGACAGGGGCAAGGCCAACAGAACCAGGGGCTGGTACCTCTACTCCGAGTCCTGGAGCTCCTGTGGCCACGGACACTAGCATCATGGTGTGCATGTGTGATGTGTTTGCAAAACGTGTCTCAGAGCCAAGCTGTGAAGGCCTTTTAACGGGCCACCTTCCTTCTGATTCCCAGAGACCCCACCCCCTGGCTACCTGAGTGAAGATGGAGAAACGAGTGACCACCAGATGAACCACAGCATGGACGCAGGTCAGTCATGCAGGGTGTGCATTTTTTTTGTTTTGTTTTGTCGTTTTGAGACAGAGTCTCCCTCTGCCACCCAGGCTGGAGTGCAGTGGCGTGATCTTGGCTCGCTGTAACCTCTGGCTTCTGGGTTCAAGCGATTCTCCTGCCTCAACCTCCTGAGTAGCTGGGACTACAGGTGCACACCACCATGCCTGGCTAATTTTTGTATTTTTAGTAGAGAAGGGGTTTCACCATATTGGCCAGATTGGTCTCAAACTCCTAACCTCATGATCTGTCTGCCTTGGCCTCCCACAGTGCTGGGATTACAGGTGTGAGCCACTGCACCTGGCTGGGGTGTGCTTTTATTCTTAACTGATGAGCAGCTCGTGGGTTCATCCCTTCCATCCTTTCCTCTTCACCCCCTCCCTCCCTCCTATCTCTCTCTCCAGTATTTGTAGAGCAACCACGATGTGCAAGGGGCAGGGCATAGAAGAGAGTCCAAGCTGCTCACAGATGGTGGGGGAGATTGACAGGACAACCAGCAGTCACGAGACCATCTCGTGGATGCCCTGATGGAAGATGCCGCATGGCTTTGGGCACACAGCAGGGCGACTTCACTCCGTCTGGGGAGGAGCAGCACCTTGCATTCCAGGTTTCTCCCCAGATTGAGTCTTGGTGATGTGTAGGTGTTAGCCAAGCTGTCAGGGTAGGCAGGGGCCGTGTCAGGCAGAGTCATGGGGGTTGGGCAGGAGAGCCTGGTGCATTGTGGGGACAGTGAGAGCTCAGTGTATCTGGAGTCCAGGGAGTGTCCAGCCCAGGGAGCTCAGCGTGGCTGGACGGTACACTCTCTCCAGTGGGGAGAAAGATGGGAGGGCCCTTCACATAGGTGTCCAAGTGTGGTGGACCTTCAAGCTAGACAGACAACTTGGCATTTAGTCAGGGCTGATGGGAACCACTGCAGGCGGTAAGCAGGGCCGGTGCCTTAGTGAGATGTTACCAGCAGCAGGGTGGAGAGTGGCCTTGATCAATTCAAACAGTTGGGTGGGAGGCAGGAAGAGGCTGAATGGAACTAATGCCTTCTTTGGATGACCAGTGGAGACTCCTGAAGCCAGTATTTTTGTGTGACGACCACATGTGATGTGTGTGCTCCTGCCGTGGGAGGCTGGGTTTAGCTCTCTCCTGCTACATCTCCAGATGTTTCCCATATCATTTGTTATAGGACCAAATTGGCTCCAGACCAGCAGCTTCTTGAATTGAACCCCAGCTGCCACATAGAATGTGTACTGAGTTGTGTGTGGTTGGGAGAGGGGGAGAGGGAGCCCCGCAGATGTTCCATTCCAATGATGGTAGGCGTGCCTTGTACGCACAGAGCTGCTAGACATAGTGGAGCCACCTGCCCTCACATACAGCCCAGAAGAGATTGTGCAATGCTTTTTTTTTGCCAAGACAGAGTCTCCCTCTGTCTCCCAGGCTGAAGTGCAATGGTGCGATCCTGGCTCACTGCAACCTCTGCCTCCCAGGTTCAAGCGATTCTCCTGCCTCAGCCTCCCAAGTAGCTGGGATTGTGGGTGTGCACCACCACACCTGGCCCATTTTTATATTTTTAGGAGAGACAGGGTTTTGCCATGTCGGCCAGGCTGGTCTTGAACTCCTTACCTCAGGTGATTTGCCCACTTGGCCTCCCAAAGTGCCGGGGTTACACCACACCTGGCTGAGATTGTGCAGTTCCTGAGAGAACGAGACTCGCATGTACGTTGTAGTTGCTGAAAGCCAGCCTGGGCATCGTGGCACCTTTGGGTTGAGCACACCCCGTGAAACACACCCACCCGGCAGAGTGGCTAGCAACGCGAACCAGCTGGAATGCATCGAAGACCTTCCTGTATCCGATGCCAAGTGACTGCTGCAAGCCTGCAGCTATTCATCGCAGGCACGGGAAGCAGGCCAGCGGAGCAGCATCTCTCCAGCTGCTGCGTTTCTTCCCACTCTGCGTTCCCTCTTCCCTCTCTGCTGCTCTCCATATTTGCACAGTGATTATCGTTACAAACACACACGGTCCAGAGGGGCTGGAGATTGGAAAGAGCAGCCCGGATCTCACCCTGTCAGCTCTCATTTCTTCTCCCTTATCTTCCTCCTTTGTGCCCTCATTTTCTCTGTCCCCTCTCCCTTCTTCCTGTCCTCTCATTGAGTGTGCCTGGAGGGCCTTGTTGTGAACATGAGTGATTTATCCAAAGTAGACACAGACTAGATTGCGGACCCCAGCCAGCGTGCGGGTGGTGGGTGGGAGCCCTCCTGTCTGTCTCTGTTCTTCACTCAGAGTTGCCTGCTTGGATAGTCCAGTTGCCCATGCGCTTGGCTTCCCTGCCCGCAGGGGTGTGGTAGTGTCTCAGGGCCAGAGGGTCATCTTGTTGTCCCCTGTGTCCCCTCACCTGCATATGCCCCCTTTTAGACTTGCGAGATGGACTTCCTAGGTCTTCGTGGTTCAGGATACCACAAAATGGGACAAGCATTTATCGAGTGTCTGCCATGTAGCGGTCATGGCATAAGCACTTCTGTGTGCATGGTCTCACTTAATTTTCACATGTCACACACTGGATGATATTATCCTCATTTTATACCTGAGGAAAACATTAAGGCTCAGGGAAGTTAAACGGCTTAGCCAAACTCACATAGCTGATTCGCAGGGGTATCCAGACCCTGTGACTGATTCTGTAACTCAGTTCTCCCAGTGAATATTCCGCATCCCCCTTTAAATTAGGGGCTACAGGTGAGAAGGAGAAATCCATGATTCTTCCTTTGCCCTCAAGGAGGTTACAGCTGAGTTAGGACAAAAGAAAAGACCCCCACCAACAGCGCAAGGCAGCATTCGCTTGAGGCCGGATGCTGGACGCAGTCTCGGGACTGGTAGATTTCATGGGGTGGAACCAGACCCCACAGGATGGTTAGTAAGTAGCCTCCTTTTTTATTTTAATTATTATTTTTTGAAACAGAGTCTCACTGTGTTGCCCAGGCTGGCGTGCAGTGGTGCAAACACGGCTCACTGCAGCCGTGATCTCTCCTAAGCTCAGCCTTCACTACTCCTGGCTATTTTTTTTTTCTGTAGAGATGGGGTCTCCCCATATTGCCCAGGCTGGTCTCAAACTCCTGGGCTCAAGTGATCCCCCAGCCTCGGCCTCTCAAAGTGCTGGGATTATAGATGTGAGCCATTGTGCCCAGCCTCTGCAGCCTCCTTGACAGAGGAACGAAGGAGGGGGACAAGCAGAATGCTGCTCTGGAAAGGTGTCCACTGTTTATTTTGGAAGGCTGATACCACGTGAGTTCTTTTTTTCTGGAGGTGAGAGGAGGAGAGAACACAGTAGAGTAAGACTTGGGTAGATGTAGGCTTTTCCCCATGTGCACCATCATCTTTTGCAGAGTGTCAAGTCTGGTTGCGGAGTTGCAGGGTTTCTGAGGCAGGTTTGTGAGTTTCCTGAAATCAGTCTTTCCAGCACCTGAGCTGTTTGCGGCCTCTGACCAAAGTCAGTGGCTGGTGACGTTGGGGAGGCTTCAAGCCCCTCGTGTGTGGGAGGACTGGCCTCCTGCTGCCTGGGTCTTTGCAGTTTGGGAGAAGGGTTTCCCTGCTCCTCTCATTGTCCTGAGGCCATAGTTAATAGGGCAGGTGGTGTAAGCTAAAGAAAAAAGGTGTCACCTATTCTAGTTGAGAACTTAGCAGCCCTGAGCTGGGAGTCTTGGTTAGGATCATAAAACCATCAGAGACCTCTGAGATCATCTACTCAATCCGTTCATTCCAGACAAGAAATGGAGGCCCAGGGAGGGAGAGTAGAGGCAAGAGTATGGGGTAGGCCTTCTCCTGGGACTCGGAGGCTTAGTCCAGGGTTTTCTTTCTGCTGTGTTGAGCTACCCGACCTTGATGTAAGTGTTCAGTAATTTGGCTCTCCAGGCCAAGAATCTTTTGCGAAGTCTCACAACTGTGTCTCACCTCGCAGGTTCTCCAAACCTATCCCCGAATCCGATGTCCCCAGCACACAATAACTTGGGTAAGTATCTCCTTGTGCACACACTGGAACCGCCTCTCACTGAAGCCCTGGTGGGTCACTAGTGTGGGGAGGGGGCCCTGAAGGTAAGGCTCTCCCCCGACCCCCACCATCAGCCCAGCTCAGCCCATCAGGTTTCTGGTTACGGTGATGCTGAGGTCACCACAGAACGGCGAAACCTGAGAACAGCAGTGGCAGGAAAGCCAACCATATGCCGGGTTTGAATTTCCCCTGGGGGGTGGGTAGACGTGAGTGAATGAAAATTCCCTAGACTTTATGCCCAGCAGAACGAGGGTCTGTGGTCAGCTAAGTATACGTGTGAGGTTTGGTGCAGAGCCATGGACAGCCGTGCAGACTCCAGCCCCCTGACATTTATAGATTTGTTTCAGATATACTTATTCGAGTATTTCATCTTATAGTTATGTAATTTTTCTTAAAACAGCAGCATATAAGGAATTCGAAAATAAAGTCAAAGTGCCCATAATCCCACCACCCTAACAGAACTGCCTCTGTGTGCTCGAAGCCCTGATATTTGTGTATCAGGCATATATATATCTGTGCCTTGCCACTGAGATCATAGTGCATATCTGGTTTTTTCACTCCTTTTTCTCCTTATGTTATTTTGTAAACACGTTCCCATATTTAGGTGTTTTGTTTATCGTTGTACGTTATCTCATGATGTTTTGGAGTAGAGGATCCATTGTTTCCACAACATTCCTCTGTTGCTAGACTTCTGGGTCAGTTTTCCCAAGACTGACTTTTCTAACCCAGTATAGGGTCCTTCAGTTCTGCGGCCTGGGATAGGCTTTCAAGGGTCCTGCCAAAGGGCTCAAAACAAATGAAATATCCGTTTAGTTTTTATTGAGGGGAGTTTTTTTTTTTTTATTCGGGTCCGGTGGTTTTAGAAAATGTAAGTTGGATTTTCTTTGGGGCTTTATTACGGAGGCTGAATTTGTGGCTCAGGAAAAGAACTGGTTAATATTTCTTGGCAAATCAAAGTGGATTGGACTGGCTTTTGTGCCCATTTGCTTCCAGACCTTGACTGACAGCGTCAGATGAAGAAACTCATCATTTGGGATATAAGAGATGTCTGAAACCCTTTAAAGCCGGCTGACCTGGGAAGGGTGGGATGTGACTTGGGGGGATCTGTTTTTAACATTTTTGTAAAATAATATCACTGTGAGTTCTGGGCTTTGCAGAGGGAAGGTCAGATTCCTGATATGAAAGGACTGAGTTATTAAAAACAAACTGAAGGCTAGAAGCAAAGCTAACACTTGAGAAATTAAAGGCCATGATCAGCTTTTGAGATTGGCTGCTTTAGATTTATTTTCTGTGCCCCCTCCATCCTTTTTTTTTTTTTTTTTTTTAGAACTAGTTTTGCTCTTGTTGCCCAGGCTGGAGTGCAATGGTGTGATCTTGGCTCACTGAAACCTCTGCCTCCCGGGTTCAAGCAGTTCTCCTGCCCCAGGCTCTCGAGTAGCTGGGATTACAGGCACGCGCCACCACGCCTGGCTAATTTTGTATTTTTATTAGAGATGGGGTTTCTCCATGTTGGTCAGGCTGACCTCGAACTCCCGACCTAAGGTGCTCCGTCTGCCTTGGCCTCCCAAAGTGCTGGGATTACAGGCTTAAGCCACCATGCCCAGCCTTTCTGTGCCATTTTAAAACCTTCCTGGGGTCAAGGTAACACTTTTAGTCAACAGCCTTTTGAGCAGACACTTGCCTTTGAAACCACAGCAGTCCCAAGGCAGCTTGGAGGTGGCTGATGCCGGATGCAGTGGTTTAGACTCAAAGGTGGTAGTTTGCTGCGAACTGCCCTCTAGATGGCTAGATGGTGTAGACGAGAATGATGGGATGTTTGTTTCTTGAGCTTGGACTTGAGGCAGCGTCCCCTGTTGACATGGTTCTCATTCCCTCCTGCCCTTCCTCAGGCAGCTTGCCTGAGAGTTAAGAATTGGTAGGTTATTTCTTCCAAAGGGAGACCCATCCCCTAGCCTGGCCATCAGAAAATGGGTGCACTTTGCACTGGCATAGTTGCACCTCTACTGGGAAGGTGTGAATCAGGGGCGAGTCGCTGAGCGAGTCATGGTTAGGATTCTGGGTGAGACACTGCGCTGACAGGCCCGGCTTCTTCTCTTCTTCATTAGCCCCTGTGCTCCCTTCACCTATTGAAACCATTGATTTCATCCTTACCTAGAAAGGTCGCCTGGACTCCCAGCGTCATAGCTGGAAGCGGGTGAGATGGTGAGGATGATGGCAAACATTTCTTGAGAGTTTGCTGTTTACTGGTATTCAGAGTGCTTCCTGTGCATTAACCCAATCCTTGTAACTTTATAAGGCAGAAGTGTTGTGATTGTTCCTTTTATAGATTAGGAAACCAGGGAAGAAATCAGTGAACTCGTGCCCCAGATTGACAGCTAGCGAATGGAGAAGCTGGCTTTGAACTCAGGCCCTGTCACTCCAGAGCGTGCACCCCATCGCAGCATGACACTGCCTTGCTGGGCCGTTTAGACCAGCTATCCCCACCTTCCTCACTTGGAGGAACAAGGCTCAGGCAAGGCATTTGCTGACTTTTACGTTGGAGACAAATGCTAGGCTGTGGCCCCTGGGGGTAAGCCCTGCCTGCTTGCCTGCCTCTTCCGCACTCCCTCATCCCCGGATACTTCTTGTCTGCATGCCAGTTCAGGAGGGGGATTGGAAGAGGGACCACAGACCCAGCCATCAGGAGGCTACAGCCTTGTTGGGATCAGTAAGCGGGACCAAAAATGATTCTAACACAAGAAATAGGTGCAAATGAAGTCCTCTGAGGGTTCAGGCACTCACCCAGGCTGGAGTGCAGCAGCACGACCTCGGCTCACTGCAACCTCTGTCTCCTGGATTCAAGTGATTCCCCTACCTCAGCCTCCTGAGTAGCTGGGACTCCAGGTGCGCGCCACCACGACCAGCTTTTTTGTATTTTAGTAGCGACGGGGTTTCATGATGGCCAGTATGGTCTCGATCTCCTGACCTCGTGATCTGCCCACCTTGACCTCCCAAAGTGCTGGAATTCCAGGCGTGAACCACCACCCTGCAGTTCGCTCTTACTGCCCCACTGCCCAGCTGTAGATCTCACTCTGGAAACACTGATGACGTTTGGCCAAAGTCATGGCATGGATGAATTTAGTGGAGAGGCAGACCCAGCTCAAGAGGGAAAAACAGCCAGAGACACACCTGGGTTGTGTGTGTCGGGGGTTCTTGGGGAAGGCTGAGGTCAGGGGGATGATGGGGTCACGGCAGCCGAGGGGAGGAAGCCCTAAAGGATGGTGGCCATGAGCAGGTCCTGTGGAGATGCAAAATGAGATGTAAGAAGAGGCCTTGCATTTGGAATCAGGGGTTCAAGGGCAGCCTTTAGGGAGCAGTTTGTGGGGAGGGGTGGGGGCTGAAGTCAGCAGTGCGCTGAAGGGCAAGTGAAAGGTGGGGAGGTGGAGGCAACCAGCAGCGCAGCCTTTGCACTGGCTCACAGTCAGCGCGTCCCAAACCCTAGGATGGAAGCAAACACAGGGAGCTCTTCCTAGGAAGACACGGGGACATCTCAGGACATCTGATTATTTCTTTTAAAGAGATTATTATGAAATTACCCTACAAAAAGAAAGAAAGCAGAGGACATCTGGCTTCTCCTTTCATTTCCTCCCCACTCCAGGCATTAGCCCCAGGCTCGGGTCTGAGGAAGGTTAAGCCTCCTTGCCACAGTAAAGCCACTTCTGGTAAGGGGCAGAGACTCCTGGTTGAGACCTAGCTCAGCATCCTGCCCCCAGGCAGGCTCTCAGAGACCCTGGCACCTTTGTTTGCAGGGAAGGGGATATGAGCAGGTGATATGCCTGTTAGACACAGCGCGCTTGCTGGGTGAGTCACTGGGAATTTCCTAGGCATTTAAGTCGGAAGGATTGGGGCAAGTGGAGGGGAAGGAGGAGGCAGGTGGAGAGAGGAAAAAGGTAGTGAGCTGGCTTCTGCTGGGTGAGTAAGTTGCTCCCTGCTTTAAAGTGAGACAATTAGGGAGGAGCTGTGACCAAGGAAAATAATGTGCCAGGGAGAGCCCTGGGGGAGCAGTTGAGCTGGAGTTTAAGGAGGCAATGGCTTCCCAGAGTGCCAGTGCCAGGAGAGAGAGGCAGGGATGGGACTGTGGTGGCGGGGCAGCCCGAAGGCCACCGGCCCTGGGGATGGACAGCGGCCCAGGGCACAGGCCCAGCCTAGTTCCAGGTATCTTCATGCTGCTGCCCAAGGCTCTTTTTTTGTTTTGAGACGGAGTCTCACTCTGTCGCCCAGGCTGGAATGCAGTGGCACAATCTGAGCTCACTGCGACCTCCGCCTCCCAGGCTCAAGCAATTCTCCTGCCTCAGCCTCCTGAGTAGCTGGGATTATACGTGCATACCACCACACCCGGCGAATTTTTGTATTTTTAGTAGAGACAGGGTTTCACCGTGTTGGCCAGGCTGGTCTTGAATTCCTGACCTCAAGTGATCTACCCGCCTCGGCCTCCCAAAGTGCTGGGATGACAGGTATGAGCCACCGCGCCTGGACCTAAGGCTGTTTTCTAAGGCAGCCTCCAGCTCCCATCTTCCCCACACTTGTGAAATCACAGGCAGGCGAAATGACGACAGGAAGTCAGCTGCCAGCTCTGTCTTCATGCTCCTGAGCGTCCGGCTTTTAGACTTTGCCACTGTTCTGGTTGCAGTAAGCTGGTCCTAAGCTAAAAGGGCATGGGGGTCTCTGTGCAGCTTGGTTTGGTGTTTTAGTCCTCAGATGCATAGGTTGGAAATTAGTACCCTGGGTGCTGGACACAGCTGGCGTGGGCTCACAGAGACCTCACCCTATAGCACCCGAGACTCAGGTACACAGTTTCTGGGACACAAGGCTAATTCAGCATTGAGGCGGTGAGGGAGTGTTTCATAGCCACGTGAGCTGGACCTTAAAGGTGGAGTCCCTGCAGAGGAGCGGGGTGGGCAGTCCAGGCAGACGACCCAGGCAGGACTGAGATGTGGCAGATGAGGAACATGGGATCTGGAGTGTGGAATCTCCTAGAGTAAGGAAGAGCTGCCTTCTGCAGTGAGGCGGGCCGGGGGGAAGCCAGTCCCTTTCTGTTCTGACCTTTGCCTTGCCGCGGTGGTGCTCTTGGCCTCGGCCAGTTCCTTGCTTTCCATTTATAGGAGAAGGTTAATTTCCCCCTCTTGCCTCCCCACCTCTTCCTTTACCGGATTTGAATCTCTCGCACATGTTTTTAATAGGCATCCCTTAATCCAAGCGTTGCCTTCTGGGTTTTATTCTGTTTTCTTTTTCTTAAACAAAATGCAACGTCTGTGCCAGCTTGGAACAGGACTGAAAACTGAGGCCAGCCAATGCGTTAGGCTGGCAGGGGGCCAGCCGTGGATTAAGTGCCCCATGCCACTCGAGAAGTCTGGCCGACACCACACTGGTGGGGGCGGGGGACAATGGCTGAAGCTGGAGGTTTCTGTGTCTCCAACACCTCTGCTCTGGGAAGAGAGATCAGCACAGACTCAGATGTCTGGCCGGGAGCAGGGCTGTTTGAAGGGAAGGCCTTGGGCAGGTGCCATTGCCTCCCACCCCAGGTGTGTGGAATGCTCAGCCTGGAGGTGAAACTGCTCTCCACTGGGGTGTGTCACCTTACCCCCAGTAGTCATTCTCCCAGAGGCGCTTCTGTATTTTTGGTGAAATGCAAAAATTCTGTAAATGTAAAAATTCTGTAAAAATGTAAAAAGCAATTCTGTAGGCCAGGCGCAGTGGCTCACACCTGTAATCCTAGCACTTTGGGAGGCCGAGGTGGGTGGATCACCTGAGGTCAGGAGTTCAAGACCAGCCTGGCCATCCCCATCTTATTAAAAAAAAAAAAAAAAAAAAAAAAAGCTTCTGATTTGTTGGTAAACCCTTGGAACCAGATCTTATTTCCTTGCTTGCTTAATCAATTGCTTGATTGGTGGAGGGAGAGGTTGCCACTTCCCCCTGAGAAACTTTTTTTTTTTTTTTTTTTGAGATGGAGTCTCCCCAGGCTGGAGTGCAGTTGCATGATCTCTGGTCACTGCAACCTCCGCTTCCAGAGTTCCAGCGATTCTCCTGCCCCAGCCTCCCAAGTAGCTGGGACTATGGGCACATGCCACCATGCCTGGCTAATTTTTTTCATATTTTTTAGTAGAGATGGGGTTTTACCATATTGGCCAGGCTGGTCTCAAACTCCTGACCTCGTGATCCACCCACCTCAGCCTCCAAACTGCTGGGATTACAGGTGTGACCCACCTTGCCCAGGCTGAGATAGATTTCTTTTAAAATTTAGTGCCAGGACAAGCTTTGTTTCCCCCGAAGAGCTAGTAAGCATTGCCCATCCGCCACCCAGAGCCATGTATCATATCATGTTCCTTTTTTGTCTTGTCTACTAGGAAGCTCAGAGCCAAGTTGTAGCTTTTGCAGTAGCTATAACCTCCATTTATAGCTGCCTTCTTTCCAGAGTCCTTTTGGTTTCTCTGGTACTAACCAGGGTAAGGGTAAGTCCTTTGGGAAAGAAATGAGGGCATATATAGTGTTTTTTATTGTTGTCATTACTGGTTTTTAAAGAAAAATGTGCCATTGAAGGCAGAACCCAGAGGTGGTGACCATACTTTCCAGTCTGCCTCTCCTCTTGCACAAGTTCCGGGAGGAAGCAGCTGAGGCGTGATGGGCGGGAGGGACCTAGAAAGGAGGGAAAGGCACAGCTGGCTTTTAGTTGTTTGCAGAGAATAGAAAGTGCATGGCTGGGGTGCTGACCCGACTCAGTCCCACTTCTGAACACAGGGCAGCTTGTCCAAACAGCCCTCTCTGAAATGGCAGCCTGCAGACTTTGCCACTGGCCTGATTTCACTGCTCCCTCAAACTAGCATCTTCCTAATGACGTGCCAGGCTCCTAGTATCCGGGGTTTCCCACAACACTGTCCAGTGTGTGTCTGGGAGTTGCAGGGCTGTTTGGATAAGGGCCCAGATCTGCTTGGGAGGGCCTCTCGGCCTAGGACCCCAAGCCCGCCTTTGATTCTGAGGGTCCTTGAAGCCTACCCTTCCCCAGAGCATGGTGCTGGAACCATGCACCCACAATGGGTGGCCTGCCGGCTTTTTCTTTCTTTGAATGGTGGGCTGGGTTGCTGTTCCTGGGAACCTAGCTCTTTCTCTTCTGCCTGGACTAAACCCAGAGAATGCTGGGCAGGGCTTTACGATTTTGGGGTGAGGACTGTGTTCTGTTCTCCACATTGCTGAGTCAGCCAGGGCCAGCCAAAGCTCTGTGTTCAAGCTGACCCGTGCTGGAACAGTGACCTAGGTGGTCAGCTTGATTGCCTTTGTTGTTGTTGTTTCTGAGATGGAGTCTTGCTCTGTCGCCCAGACTGGAGTGCAGTGGTGCGATCTCGGCTCACTGCAACCGAGTTCCAGCAATTCTCCTGCCTCAGCCTCCTGAGTAGCTGGAACTACGGGCAGGCACCACCATCACACCGAGCTAATTTTTGTATTTTTTAGTAGGGACAGGGTTTCACCATATTGGTCAGGCTAGTCTCAAACTCCTGACCTCATGATCCACCTGTCTCTGCCTCCTGAAGTGCTGGGATTACAGGCATGGCAGCTTTATTGTCTTCTAGTGCACTGCAGTCATTGTGTGGACTAGAAAACTGAGGTTACAGAAGGAGGTCGCGTCGCCACGATCACACAGGATCAGCAGAGCCTGCGCTTGGGCAGTGGTGGCCAGCAGCACTGATATACTGCCTGACCACTCTGAATGCTTGGATTGCACTTGGAGGATTTTTTTTAAGTTTCCAAAGCAACATAGCTCACATTTTAGTGACCACATTGTTTAGAATATAGCTTATCTCATTGGAATGTGGAAGCATCAAGCAAAGCCAGAGCTGGATATGGCTGACGTGGCTCAGCCTCAACTTAGGAGCCAAGGCACAAGCCACAGCTGCTCCTGGCCCTGTCATTCCTCCCTTCCCCATTAAGTACCTTTGATGCCTTCATCCTTATCTTCCTTTGCTCCACCCCAGGAAGAGAGGAAAGGGGCAAGAATGCTTTGCCTCTCCATCTTGATGGTGATGAAGATAGGACCGGGCTGTTGTCAAGTTCATAGAGTCGGGTTATTATCATTGTTAGCACCATGTGCTGAGTGCTTGATGTGCGCGCTGTGCTTCCCGTAAGTTAGCTCTTTCCAGAAACAGCACGGAGAGGAAAAAGGATGAGGCCCAGAGAGAGTAGCTGGTTTGCTTGCAGCCACACATCTAGTCTGTGCCTGAGCCAAGACTGAACTCCAGTCTGTCTGGAGGATGGCTTTAAAGCTTCTGCCCCATGATCCAGTTAATATCTAGGGCAGTGGTTTTCAACTGGAGGTCTTTTTGCCCCCTAGAAGACATCTGGCAGTATCTGCAGCCTTTTTTTATTGCCACAACTTGAGGGGGTGATACGGATGTATACTGCTAGCACCTAGTGAGTAGGGACTAGGATGCTGTTAAACATCCTACAATGTACAGACCCTCCCACCCACCCAACAAAGAGTTACCTGGCCCCAAGTGTCAGTAGTGCTGAAGTTGAAAAACCTGACCCAGGGCATCCCAACCCTCTAGCTGACACTTCCTGGGTGTGTGTGGAGTGCAGGGGTGTGACTGGCCTGCCCCTTTGCTGTGCGTGGTAGCGTTCTACTTGCTCTTAGAAGGGATCGTGTGCCTAGACCTCAAAGGGGGATCAGGACACTCTGTCCAGCAGGGGCAACCAGGCGCCTTCCTGTGGGCAGAACAGCTTTTGACTTTTCTCTCTTGGGCTCCACATGCCTTCAGTAGGTCTGATGAGTAGAGGTCCCTGGTGGGCTCTCTCCTGGACATTGCCTGGCACCCAGTGAGCAGGGTTCTCAGGCCAGGGCTGAGATATGGGCATGGTGAGTCTCTCCTCCTGCCTCATCAGAGCCCTGCGCTGAAGGTTAAAGAGAGGGAGGAGAGATATCAGCCTCGGCCCTAGGACCCCGTGGTCGAGTTGGACAGTCACAATACTCACACAGAGGTGCACCCTCAGTAACTGGGTGGCTCCAGGTCTGTTTAAGAGCCAGAGGGACTTCAGAGCCAGGCTGAAGGTTTGAGGTGGAAGAGTGTGAATGAGCATGGGGGGCTCCCTGATTCCTCAGCACATGGATGGGATTCAGGTAGGCATCAGGCAGAGTGTGCTGGGCTCACAGAGAAGCACAGAGAAGCAGTTGGAAATGGCTGGCATGGGGCGCAAGGCAGTCCTGGTCCAGAGGCTGTGGCATCAGTGTGAGTGGGAATTCCAAGGGCATAGTGCCATGGCTGCTGGGGCAAGAGGAGGGCGAGGAGGCCCCAGGAAATGGAAGGCTGGGAAGTCTCCAGTGTGAGGAGAAGCCACCATTTACTCTTCTGAGAAAAGGCAGCAGCCCCTTGCAGGATGGCAGTTTTGCTTTGAGGAGCTCCTGATGGAGGCTGTACAGACAACTGGGACCAACCCAACTTTCTTCAGCTGCATTTGTGTCCTTGCCACCCCAGCAGCCAGCATCTAGGGAAATGTGGAAGACAGTTTCTGTGATAACAGACGTGACCCGGGCTCAGTCTGCAGACGATGCCTGGTGTGTCTACTGCACTGATGTGGTGTGCCTTTGGAACCCACTCAGCTGCTGTAGGCTTGGAAGCTGCTGCTCCACAGGCCTGGAGTTTGCCCCTAAGGCTGTGCAGAGCCAAAGCCTGAAAGCCCTTTTAGGGGCAGGGATTAATGTGGGTTACTCTGGGGATCTTGCAAGAGAGGCTGGGAGGTGACCGTGCAGAAGCCGTGGCCTGCCCCACGGTGAGTGCAAGCAGTGGCTGTCCCAGGTTCATCCAGGTACTTGGTGGTCCCCTGGTCCTCTTCTGGTTTGACCTAGCCCCTCCTTGAAGACTCCCTCCATCCAGTCAAGGCCAAGCAGGAGGGGCAGGACCTCTATGAGCTAAAAAAAAAAAAAAAAAAAATGAAATCAATGGCCCTTTACACTCATACCAGGGCAAGGCTGATGGAATCTCCTCCAGACACCAGAGCATCTTGTTCTGGTGGGTCCTGCCAGTTTTATACAATAAAAGGCACGGGGTAGGGGAGATTATTAATACCCTCTGAAATGCAGGGAAATGGTTTTCCAGAGCCTCCGTGGGACCCCATCGAGGGAGCATGGGGCCTGGGCACCCACTGACCCAGTAGCCTACTCTGTGTCCGCAGACCTGCAGCCAGTCACCTACTGCGAGCCAGCCTTCTGGTGCTCCATCTCCTACTATGAGCTGAACCAGCGCGTCGGGGAGACATTCCACGCCTCACAGCCATCCATGACCGTGGACGGCTTCACCGACCCCTCCAACTCGGAGCGCTTCTGCCTAGGGCTGCTCTCTAACGTCAACAGGAACGCAGCAGTGGAGCTGACGCGGAGGCACATCGGTATGGGGTGGCTGCATCCCCTGCCCTCCCCATCCTGTCCCCACCACTCTATCCCCCAGCAAGCCCTAGGCCCCAACACACCCTCTGCGTGGAACCCTGCCTCCATCCTTAGCTGTGCTCTGCCTCCTGCTGGGAATGGGGGAAAACTCACTGCCTCAGCAAGGCCCCCACATTCTCTGTTGCCTTGTTTAGGGGCCAGATGGGTAGTGTTCCATCCAATTGATCATTCCCACTCAAAGATACAATCTCGGAAAATCTGGAGGCCACAGAGGAAAATACTTCACTTAAGGGGTCCAGAAAGGAGCGTCTATGAGAAAGGCAACATATGAAATCTTTTTTTTTTTTTTGGTGGGGAGCCACAGTCTCTCTATCCCCCAGGCTGGAGTGCAGTGGCATGATCTCGACTCACTGCAACCTCCGCCTCCTGAGTTCAAGTGATTCTCCTACCTCAGCCTGCCGAGTAGCTGGGATTACAGGCACCCACCACCACGCCCTGCTTATTTTTGTATTTTTAGTAGAGATGGCATTTTACTATATTGGCCAGGCTGATCTCAAACTCCTGACTACAGGTGTGAGCCACCGTGCCCAGCTGAAATCCTCTTAATAAAAATACCCTGAACGTACAGATGGATAGGTTGATAAGCAGGCAGTCATTGTTGGAAGAGTGATCTTTTCTTATTTTCATGTATCATTATTCTAGACAATTTAGACAATTTAGGTAGAAAAGAATTGTCCGTTATCCAAACAGCACTACTGTGAACATTCTGCCTTCTAGCCCCCAGAACAGAAGTAAAAGGTGACTTTGTGAGTTTCAGGAAGATGAAGCTGTGTTACACTTCACTTGGTTTGCTTATGAAGTTACCATGATTAGAGGATTTTAAGATCCAGGATCACAGACTGTCAGAACTTAGAAGGGCTGTAGAGAGATGGCAGAGTGAGGTACTCTCAGACCTCATCCTGGAGCCCCAAGGGTTGGCTGAGGGGTTCCCGGGGCAAACTCAGGAGCTGGACAGGTCTGCAAAGGAAAGCCTGGCCCCACGTGAACCAGAGCACCTCTGCACTCGCTTTATCTCTCGGGCTCTCACAGACTTCATTTGAAGAGAGGATTGATTATGTAGTGAAGAGAAGAAAAGTTTGGAAGCCGTGGGCCTAGGTCTGTGCTCTCATTTTCTAGGGAAGAGACCTGATGTCTGGGAGGTGGGAGGGGGGGTCGCATCGTCACTGACAGACAGCCGCCACTACCAGACCCGTTCTTCCTATTTTGCTTTTTGTTTTTCACTTTAAAAAAGATACTTATTCTGGGTGGCATACCACTGTTTGATTGATTTAGAGATAGGGTCTTGCTATGTTGCCCGGGCCAGTCTCAAACTCCTGGGCTCAAGCCATCCTCCCATCTTCGCCTTCTGATTATCTGGGACTATAGGCATACACCACTGCAACTGGCTTTTTTCTATGTTTCATAAATATATATATATATATATAATCTTTTTTTTTTTTTTTGAGATGGAGTCTCACTCTGTCACCCAAGCTGGAGTGCAGTGGCGCAGTCTTGGCTCCAGATACCTAGCCATCTTGTTCTGGTGGGTCCTGCCAGTTTTTTGTTTTGTTTTGTTTTGTTTTTAAACAGAGTCTCACTCTGTCACCAGGCTGGAGTGCAGTGGTGTGATCTTGACTCACTGCAACCTCCGACTCCCTGGTTCAAGCAATTCTTCTGCCTCTGCCTCCCAAGTAGCTGGGATTACAGGTGCTCACCATACCCAGCTAATTTTAGTATTTTTAGTAGAAACAGGGTTTCACCATGTTGGCCAGGATGGTCTCGATCTCCTGACCTTGTGATCCACCCACCTCTACCTCCCAAAGTGCTGGGATTACAGGTGTGAGCCACCACACCCAGCCAGTTCTGCCAGTTTTATAACCATAAAAGGTATGCAACCTCCGCCTCCCGGGTTTAAGCAATTCTTCTGTCTCAGCCTCCCGAATAGCTGGGACTACAGGTGTGCGCCACCATGCCCCACTAATTTTTTGTATTTCTAGTAGAGACGTGGTTTCACCATATTGGCCAGGCTGGTCTCAAACTCCCGACCTCTTGATCCACCTGCCTTGGCCTCCCAAAGTGCTGGGATTACAGGCATGAGCCACCGCACCTGGCCATAAATATATTTTTTTAAGTTACTGAAATGAAACAAACATTTTAGTCTGGGTCTTCGCATCCTCACCTCTGCCTCCTGCTCTGACTGACTTGACACAGTTGTGGACAGTTGGGAGTCACCCCTCCTGAGGACTCTGAGCCACCTGCACCCTGCGGAACTAAAGCCAGAGAAAATGAGGAGTGGTTGAGGGAGTAGGAGTCGTGGAAATAGGAGGCAGGGCAGGGGACATCCAGGGATGCATGGGTCAGTTGCCAGGTGTTCATCGCACCTCATGCTGGGCCTATAACATCTGGCTCCATGTTCTGGCCTCTGAGCTACTTCCCCAGGAATGGAACAGAGACTTTCCTATGCAGGATAAGGGACCATCCCTGGCTGAGCAAAGAGCTGTCAGAGTTTACGTAACTGTTTGAGTTGCAGAGCCAATTTAAAAATAATTTCTGTCCATCTGGAGTGGATTTAAGAGATGAAAGAAAAGTAAATGTATAAACCTCTGGAATGTTTTAGAAAAATGCATTCAGGGAAGAAAAAAATATGGGGTAGCGTTAAACCATCCCTGCAATAAAGGGCTCCTTGGGGTGTCTGTTCCATCAGATGGAGCCCGGCAGGTGTACTGAATGAATCTCTGAATCTTAGAGTGTGAAGAGAACAAATAGTAGTAGCGTAGTCAGGTAGCAGCAGCAGCAAGAGAAGCTGACACTTAACCAGGAGCTTAGTGTGTGTCTCACAGTAATCCTACAAGGGTAGGGATTAGCATCATTCCCTTTTTTATTATTTGAGTTAGGGTCTCACTTTGTCTCCCAGGCTGGAGTGCAGTGGCGTGATCAGAGCTCACTGTAGTCTTTAACCCCTGGACTCAAGCAATCCGCCTGCCTCAGCCTCCCAAGCAGCCAGGACTACGGGCATATGGCACGATGCCCAGCTAACTTTTAAAAAATATTTTTGTAGAGATGAAGTCTCATGCTGTTGCTCAGGCTGACCTTGAACTCCCGGCCTCAAGTGGTCCTCCCACCTTGCCCTCCCAAAGCCCTGGGATTATGGGCGTGAGCCACCGCGCCCGGCCCCCATCCCTATTGTAGAGACAAACTAAGGGTCAGAGGGTGAATAATTTGACTGAGGCTTATGCCTACTCAGTGGCAAAGGCTGTCACTGAGACCTGCCCTATGTGCTTTTCTTGTCATCTGCCTCCCTTGGCTTCAGGAATCCAGCATTGCCCATGATTTCCCCTATTTCAGGCTTGGGATTTGGGGCCCGTTTGCCTGGGGAGGCTGTCAGTCACTGGGAGCAGCCCCACCTCCTTTGTGAGCTAACCTGAATCTCTGTAGGAAGAGGCGTGCGGCTCTACTACATCGGAGGGGAGGTCTTCGCAGAGTGCCTCAGTGACAGCGCTATCTTTGTCCAGTCTCCCAACTGTAACCAGCGCTATGGCTGGCACCCGGCCACCGTCTGCAAGATCCCACCAGGTAAGCTGGCCACACAGGCACCCCTGCCCTGAGGTCTCTCTCTGAGTGCATGCCTGGGATGCTGGAGAGTCCGTCTTTCTCACCTTTTCTGCTCACTCTTGATGGCGTTGTCAGTCTGGAGGTGATTCGATTTCGTTTTTCTGTGCCCAGAGATCTAACTACGCTTTTCCTGAACCTCCAGGGAGCAGATGTAGCATCTGATGGGTCTGCCTTTAACCTGTGGGTACCTGCCCGTTGCCCTGTGAGTGGATTACACAGGCAACATGGCTTCCTTTCTTCACTCCTTCACTGCACAGACAGACAGCGTGCAGGGCTTTGTGCCAGGTGCTGTAGGGGATGAAGAGGTAGATGGGGCCCTGCTCTGTCCCTGCAGACCTTACAAACCTGCAGAGCACATAAGACAAAGACACAGAGGAGTTCAATATAAGGGAGGGTGCTAAGCACCAGCCCAGCAGCCCAGGTAGAGAGAAGGCCATTTAGCTGTTGTGATGGATCAGGGACGTCTTCATGGAGGAGAAGCATCCGGACCTTGAAGGATAGGTAGGCATTAGGCACAGGAAGGGCATTCTAGACAGGGGAACAGCCCAGGCAAAGGCCCCGAGGTGATGGAGGGCAGGGCATGGCTGGGTGGCACTCTGGCTGGAGGAGGGCCACATATGAGACAGTCGGGAAAATGTCTGAAAAGCACAACAGCAGGAGGCCATGGAGGGACACGAGAGTCTGACTCTAGGGAACTTCTGAGGGTTTTCTGAGTGAGCCTGAAAAATGCCACCTGTACCCCAAGAAGATGTGTCAGGCTGCACCCCTGAGAGTAGTTCAACAGGGCCACACCTGGACAGAAAGATCAGGCAGGCAGCTGATCCCATCTAAGGCTTCTTTCCTTAGGAAACCAAGGCAGAAAGCCCCAGCCAAAGCCCACTTCTCACAGGGGATGCAGCCACTGGGCAGGCAGCCCACAGAACGCGGCCTGTGACTGGCTGGTAGAGCAGGTCACCTGGCCGGGCCATTGCCTGTGACATGTGTCACATGCCCTTTCCTGCCTACTGAGAAGCAGATGGTAGTGGGGAAGTGGTGGGCCACAGGCAGGGGAAACTTTAGAATGCAGAGTCTGAAATGGTAACAGCACAGCAGGTTTCCAGAGCATTCTGGGGTTGCATTTACAGAGTACATTCCGATCTTTGAGCTCGTTTAGTCCTCTCCAGTTATTCTCTGGCTCTATAAGTCAGGAGACACTGAGGAGACAAGTTCAGAGAGTTTTAGCCACCTGCCCAAGGACACACAGCTAGTAAGTGGCCAAGCCCGGATGGAGCCTCGGATGAGGAGGACTGATGGACTCTCAAGTCATGTTCTTCTGCTTCTTGGCTCTGCTGGGGATCAGGGCCCAGGTTCAGCCCTGCTCCACCAGCCTTGTCCTTGGAGAGAATGAGGAGAGGAAGCTCAGTGACGCTCTTGGCCTTCTGCCTCCTCCCTTCCCCGGCCCCACCCCCATCTTTTGGGTGAGGGCTGAATTGGCTCTGGTGTTGTTTGTCAGCTCATAGAATGTCAGAGCTGGAAGGACCTCTGAGGCCAGCCCCTCATTATACAGACACAGGGTCCCCAAGAGAATGTGACCAGCTCAGAGTCACACAGCAAGAACAGGAGACTGCTGTTGGCTCATTCATAAGTGTCACCCCAGCTCACCTTTTCGCTATTTCCGGCATGTGCTTTTGTCTTTATTTTTCGGGTTCACACATTCCTGGCACTGAGGCAGTATGACTTCAAACGACATTTATTTTAAACTTTGTCGACTGTCTTTAGTTTTACTGTCTGGAGAATTAGATGCACACCTCCACCCAGCCTGGTGCCAGAGGCCAAAATGTGGCCCAGATCGCGCCTTCCCGCCTAGCCCCAGCACCAGGTGTATTCATCAGAGGAGCCCAGGTGGAAGGTGCCCTGGGCCCTCTGCCGAGCTTCCCATGGGACGGCAGGCCCAGTAGCCTTTTGGCCAGCCTTCTCTGCTGGCACTCCCTGCTATGGAACGGCCAGAGCTCCTGTTCCTAGGTGGGTGACCAGACCCCACACAGCATGGGCACCCTGGCCCAGGTCCCTTGTCTCTCTGTACCCTAGCCCCTTTGCCCAGGGCAAGGCCCCCGTCTCCACACCATCTCCCTATTCTCAGAGGCCCACTTGGAGAATTCTCTCCGCTCTGGGGGTCGGAACTTACGGGCTAGCCTTCCATCTCCCCTTGCAGATATGTCAGCTGCGCACCCCCTGGTGAGGAGGTGGGTTCAAAGGGAAGGATCAAGTTGGCCTGTCCCTCGAGTGGTACTAGCGTGGAGTGTATGGGAAATGCATCCGCACTGTGTTCCCAGAGCTGTATCAATCAGTCTGGTCTGGGGGGTCCAGGCCTTGTTTTATCCAGAACAGGAGCAACAGACCTGGCCTCTTCTACCCCCACAGTCCTGTTTCTGTGTTGTTGGCAGGATGCAACCTGAAGATCTTCAACAACCAGGAGTTCGCTGCCCTCCTGGCCCAGTCTGTCAACCAGGGCTTCGAGGCTGTCTACCAGTTGACCCGAATGTGCACCATCCGCATGAGCTTCGTCAAAGGCTGGGGAGCAGAGTACAGGTCAGTTACAGGTGCTGCTAACATCAGGGGACCTAACTCCAGGTGACTCGGGACAGCAGAGCAGCCAGGAGCTCCTCAGAGGTGAGCTAGGCCATCCCTGGCGTCCAGAGCAGAGACAGAAGATCAGAGAGAGGTCATGGCCTGGCAGGCAGGAGGGGCTGGGCCAGCAGCACAGGAGGAGGGATTGCAGAGCGATGCTTGATGGAACGGAACAGCTGCAGGCACTGTAAACACACGCTCCATCTCACTCTTGTCCCCAGCCCTGGGTGGGGACGCCGGTATCATCCCCCTGTACAGATGAGAGCTAAGGCCCAGGGAGGAAACGTGACTTGCCTGAAGTCATATGAGTAGAAGAGCTGTGTCTAGAACTCTGCCCTCTTGGCTTCTTCCTTATTCTTCATTTTGGGCTGATGTTTTAGAATGACCCTCTTCAGGAAGTTAGGTCTTCTGCTCATCGTTCCTTTTCTTCTCTGTGGGTCCATTTCTGACTCAGGGACCCTGGTGATGCTGAGGAGCCTAGGATATTAAAACTGAGAGGCAGGGAAGGGAGGAGATTTGGGTAGTGATAAAGGAACAAAATTTCCTTGCTGAGAAATGACTTTTTTAGAATTCTAGATACTCGTTTCTTTCTTTTCTTTTTTGAGATGGAGTCTCACTCTGTCACCCAAGCTGAAGTGCAGTGGCACAATCGCGGCTCACTGCAATCTCCACGTCTGGGACTCAAGTGATTCTCCTGCCTCAGCCTCCCGAGTAGTTGGGATTACAGGAGCACACCACCACATCCAGCTAATTTTTTGTATTTTAGTAGAGAGGGGGTTTCACCGTGTTGCCCAGGGTGGTCTCAAACTCCTGAGCTCAGGTGATCTGCCTGCTCAGCCTCCCAAAGTGATGGGATGACAGGCGTGAGCCCCTGTGCCCAGCCCTAGATTTTGGTTTAAACATGGCCCTGATAGGAGTTCAGGTCTACCTGGTCTGCTTGGTTGAATCTCTCGGGCCATTCTGCTTTGGGTTTAGAGAATCCCATCCCTTTTCTTTCCACTCATGGACAGGAGTTTTCTGAGAGGCAGGGCTGTGTGCCCCCGCCTTCTGTTCCACACTCCCCCCTGCCAGCCGCCAGCCAGCTCCCGTGGCAGACGCAGAGGTGCCCACACGTCAGCTGGAGCCAGCGCCTTGCAAGCTATTCTCCCCTTCTCTTCATTTTTCCAGATGTTTGGAATCCATTTTGTTTTGCAGTCATGCTGCACCCAGGCCAAACCCATTTCAGTATTGGCCTCGGTCCACCGTTTGTAATGAAATCCAGATGAGCATGACTTATGGAAAGTCAGATTCTCATTACAGGATTTCGTCCTGTAAAATCCTCCTCTTCCACTTACCGTATTTTAGCTGCTGTTCTTCCGCTAGGGTGTCAGGGAACATAGTCCCTTGGTCTCTGGGGTGTCTCTGAAATCCAGGAGTGACCAATTGAGCAATCAAAGTGGTCAGACCTCAGAAGAACTTACAACCATGTTATGGCCTGAAGAGATTAGCCCAGGTCCAAAGGTCCAGCCAGAGAAATGTTTTAAGCAACCTTTTAGCCCTGGCTTAGATCATTTAAGGAATGGGAGTGAAAGGTTAGGAAATTAATCTTTTTTTTAGTGGAGAAGAGACATCTTTAAAGATGGACTGCAGTGGAAAAGAGCAAGGGGACATCCATTTGCTCTTGATACACCAGGCTGTAGTCTGGAGGGCCACACTCAGGTACCCTCGCTCATGCAGATTCCCCAGGATCTGCAGGCCCATTTCTGAACCTCCCCTCTGCACAAGCAAAGCATAGGCCAAGCAAGGAGGGTGGTGCCCTCCAGACAGCAGCCCTGTTCCTGGTGTGGCATCACAGTGCTCTTAAGTGTTAGGAAGAGGCTCTTTGGTGGCGGAGCCTTTCCCTGGGGACACTGTATCACCACGCGGGATGTCCTGCCAGCACACCCAGTCCTCTGCGGCCCACCGCGTCACCGCTGCCTGGCAGCACTGCACAGCAGCCCGACGGGCGGGCACGGCCCCTTCCCAGAACAGCCTTGTCGTCCTCCTGCCTCTTGGGCCAAGGAGAGTAAGATTTCAGCCCTTCTTTCTGTGAGGTGGCTGAAAGCAGGGCCCAAGGCCCAAACCTCTCACCTCCAGCTGGCACCAGTGACTCCAGCCTCAGCAGATAGCCTTTGCTCAGTGGAGGCCTTTGGGAGCCTGCCTGCAAGCTGCGTCATCAACAAGCCTGAATTTAGACAAAGTGCTTTGGGGAAAAGAAATGTGTGGTGTGCCTTGGTTTTTTCCAGTAATTGTTCCATGGCTCGCTCTGCTTGTAAGATTTTCCAAAATAAGGCTGTAGATGAGAATTATATCAGCACACTGGGAACTGAAGGCATGTGGACACTGTTGGCACTTTGTAAAAAACACCCCTCAATCAGACAGACACACGTCATCACGGCATGCTGGGGCTGGGCCTGGATTTGGAGATAGGGGAGTGGCACGAGCCCATGTGGTACAGGTGGGAGCCAGGGAGCCCTCTGCTCAGGCTGGAGGTCTCCTTTATTAGGGGACCTGTTACAGTATCTGGTGGGCCTCTCGGGTACCCTGCAATTGACTTTTTTGTTTTTGAGATGGAGTCTTGCTCTGTCGCCCAGGCTAGAGTGCAGTGGCACGATCTTGGCTCACTGCAACCTCTGCCTCCTGGGTTCAAGCGATTCTCCTGCCTCAGCCTCCCGAGTACTTGGGATTACAGGTGCACGCTACCACGCCTGGCTAATTTTTGTAGTTTTAGTAGAGATGGGGTTTCACCATGTCAGTCAGGCTGGTCTTGAACTCCTGACCTTGTGATCTGCCTGCCTCCCGAAGTGCTGGGATTAGAGGCATGAGCCACTGTGCCTGGCCTGCAATTGACTTATACATTTAACTCTTTGCAATTGACTTTACATGTTTAACTTTTTAAAGTCAACTTCCTTCCCCCTCAAGAGAACTTAATTTACCCGAAGTCCTCCCTGGGTGGAGGAGTTTGGCCTGGTAGTTTCAGAAGTTATTGGTAACGCTTCTAGGACAGCATCTAACAAGGTAGGATCTCTCTCTGGCTTTGGGAAGACAACTGTCACCAAAGCAGAAAAAGTTTTCTGATTTGGGTAGCCTTCTGGAGATTAAGTCCCCCACCCACCCCTTTCCCTATTTCTTACAGGAGACAGACTGTGACCAGTACCCCCTGCTGGATCGAGCTGCACCTGAATGGGCCTTTGCAGTGGCTTGACAAGGTCCTCACCCAGATGGGCTCCCCAAGCATCCGCTGTTCCAGTGTATCTTAAGAGACAATGAGTATGGTAGGGGAGGGCGGGCTTGGGGAAAAGGTCATGCAGGAAGTTGAGAGAATTGAAACTCTACTCAACCCATTGTTGTCAAGGAAGAAGAAATCTTTCTCCCTCAACTGAAGGGGTGCACCACCTGTTTTCTGAAACTCACGAGCAAACCCAGAGGTGGATGTTATGAACAGCTGTGTCTGCCAAACACATTTGCCCTTTGGCCCCACTTCGAAGGGCAAGAAATGGCTTCTGCTCTGGTGGCTTAAGTGAGCAGAACAGGTAGTATTACACCACCAGCCCCCTCCCCGCAGACTCCTTTTTTGGATGACAGCTTTCTGGGATGTCACAGTCCAACCAGAAACGCCCTTCTGTCTAGGGCTGCAGTGTGGACTTCACCTTGGAAGGGCATTATACGTAGAAAGAGCCCGCAGGGCCATACGGACCTCATGCCCAGCTCTCTGATGCTTGTGACAATGCCTCTTCCAATGAACATTCCCAGCCTAGTCCTACCACTCCAGCACACCCTGCCCCTCATGAGCTGGATGGACTTGGGGTGGGGAGGGAGCTTGTCTCCCTCCCTCCCCTCTCAGAACATACTGACTGGAAGGCGTGTGTTCAGCAGAACCTGCGCACAGGACAGCAGGAAACATTGGTGAGCGCCACCTCTTTAAAAACTCTTATGTTTTTTCCTTTTTCACTTTGAAAAGTTTGAAGCATCTGCTGAGGCCCAGTGCATATGCAATGTATAGTGTCTATTATCACATTAATCTCAAAGAGATTCGAATGATGGTAAGTGTTCTCATGAAGTAGGAGGTCCTTGCCGTGGGATGGCATTTGGTCTCAGGCGGCACCACGCTGGGCACGCATCACCAGTCAGAGCTTGCTCCGGATTCTGATGCATATGGCTATATTGGTTGATGTAGTCAGTTGCATTAATTAAATCAACTTTATCATATGCTCTTTTCAATGTTTGGTTTATATATGTTCTTTAAAAATCCTGGCCTGGCACATTGACTGGGAAATCTGAGACCCAGCAACTGCTTCTCTCCCTTCTCTCTTCTAAGGTGAAGCTTTTCCAGGTTTTGTTGAAGAGACACCTGCTAGCACTTCTGGAAGCGGAAATTTACAGAAGCACATTCACCAGAAGGGAAACATCTCAGGCCAACATAGGCAAATGAAAAGGGCTATTAAAATATTTTTACACCTTTGAAAATTGCAGGCTTGGTACAAAGAGGTCTGTCATCTTCCCCCTGGGATATAAGATGATCTTGCTCCCAGTAGAGGATCATCAGTGACAACTGTAGCAGTTATATTGTGTAATAAGTACTGCTCCCAGTGGCAATTAGGGAGAAAACTTAGTCTAAATTACTTCAACTGGAAAAAAGAGCCCTCTTCTTTTCCCAGCCTTTTGCAGAACACAACAGACAGAACTGCCACCTTCAACTGGTACTTTATTCTTTGCTGCTGTTTTTGTGTATAAAATGACCTATCCCACATTTTTGCATGGCTATATAGCAGGAAAAATCAAGGGATTTCCTATGGAAGTCCTGCTTTATTCCAGGTGAAGGGAAGGAAGTGTGTATAATTTTGGCAGGTTGTAAACCTCAAATGTGATGAAATTTCTGACGTTGGAGGAAGATGGAGGGGCTTCCTGGTGCCCCACCTGCAGGATCCTGTGCCTCTGAAGCTCTAGCCACGAGGTTTCCAGTTAGGAGAGCTGCTCCCCAAGCCTCCCGAGGACACAGGAAGAGACTGAAGGAGCACCTTAACAGACTCGAGTCTTCTTGAAGGAGTACTGACCCAGAACTCAGAGACAACACAGAACCCTTCACTTCCTCTTAGAGGGCCAAATTCTGCAAGTCTGAAGCATGTGCCTGGTGTGAAATCATCTGCGGCCTGTTTCTTGCATAGGAAGTCTCCGGAACCTCCTGTACATGTGTTTCATTCTCCCAGCCAGCTCTGAGACCCAGGACACAAATATACCATTTTGGCTTCTGCTAGAGCAGTCACGGTCCCGTTCCTAAAAGCCATGGGCAGCAGTTTCCGAGGGCCTGCATTCACCTGCTGCACCATCCTGTGAGGGCTTCTGTGGCACACAGCTCTCCAAGTGCCTGGGAACGAGCTTCAGCCACAGCCTGATTCTGGTGATCCAGTGCAAGTCCTGTCTGATTCCAGGTAAAGGAGGAAAAAAGCCTATACTTTGTTATAAACTTCGAATGTGATGAAATGACATGTTTGGCTGCATTTGGATGGTGTCTTAGAACCCTCATGCTTGGCTACTTCTAGGAGCACGAAATTTTGAGTTTTGTGTGTTTCCAAAGGCTACTTCCTTGGCCCTTTATAGACTAGACCACCAGAGGAGGATATGTGAGACTGCAGGCAGAGCCACCTGTGGCATCACTGAAAATAAATTTGATTATACCTAAGAGGTTAGAAAATTGTGCCATTTCCACCATAGAGTGCTACATAGGCACTCTGGTGTAACATTAGTGTCCTTCCTTGAAGCCACAGACTAGTTTTTTAGTTTTAAAATCCTGTTGTATGAATGGCATTTGTATATTAAAAGACTTTTATAAAGGACAGTTGAAAGGGGCAAGAAACCAGGGCAGTGCTAGAGGAGTGCTGGTGGCGGCTAGAGTGGTTTTAAGTGGTGTTCATCTAGGCAACATGATCGCATGTGTTGCACCTGCCCCGGGCTCCCCGCCATGACATCTTCACCTTGTAGCTTGTGCTGACACTGACCTGAGTGTAGCTAGCAGTAGGACATGGATCCTTGTCTTCAGCCCCTTCCAAGGAGCCAACTTTTACTCCCTTTCCTCTCTCCTTCCCAACTTTATTTAGTAACTTAGATCCTTCCCATGCATGCGTAGGTAGCTACCCCGCCGGTGTGGATTACAGGCCTGTGCTGGAACATCCTCAGTCGGCCACCTTCCTGGCAGGCTGTAGACCTGACATTTTGAGACAAGCCTAGAGTCAGGAGCAGGGACTTTGACTCTTAGGAAGAGCATACATGAGGGCAAAGCTGCTGGCAGACATCTCCAATGTCCTTATGTTGTATTTTTTTTATTGACCATGGTGATTTTTTTTTAAATCATTGTTAATATACCGAAGAAGTGAGCTATAGCACATGTCGTGTGCTTAGTTTCTTTTTTCTCCATCTCCCCTTGGCTTCCTTGAGTTTGGATATATTCCAGGGGGAATGCTTTTACTCAGATGACAGGAAGGTTTATAGTAGTGTATGCATGTCATGCACGTATGTATGTGAGTAATCTGGGGAGGAAGCAAAGATCTGTTTCATTCTCAGCCTCAGGCTCCGTGAGGGTCTCCACAGGGCCAGAGCTCAGGTTAGACCACTGTCTTTCGTCCTGACAGATGTAGGGAAAAGAATCTGCAGGCTGCTTGTGGGACTGTTCACCAAGGGGGATACCAGCAGCAAGAGAGGGCACACGTTTAGCCCTGGACCCTGTTTCTTACTGTGTGACTTGGCTAGAGTTGGGAAATTTCCCAAAATATATGTGTCCTCACTTTACCAGAACAAAATCTCAACACAGCAAAATTGTACTCTGTGTGGCAAAAGTGTTCCCTTGTAGGCCCTTTTCAGGTAACAGTCTTCACAGTGTATTTATTTCCATCACCGTTTAAGGAGCATCAGCCACTTCTTAAGTGTGTAGGGGAAGCAGAAAAATGGATGCATGAGGACATGGATCCAAAATGAAGATGAAGCATCTCCCATGGGGAGGTGGTGTTGGTGATGAGATGATGGATTAAACAGGCAACTTTTCAAAAACACAGCTATCATGCAAAAAGAAACTTGCCTCTCATGTAAACTGGATTGAGAAATTCTCAGTGATTCTGTAATGGATTTTCTTCTTTTTTAATGCAGAAGTAATGTATACTCTAGTATGCTGGTGTTTTTATATTTATGTAATAATTTCTTAAAACCATTCAGAAAGATAACTATTTAATTTTTTAAAGAAAGTTGGAAAGGTCTCTCCTTCCAAGGACAGTGGCTGGAAGAGCTGTGGCACAGCCAGTTCTGAATGTTGGTGAAGGGTGTAGTGGCTTTTTGGCTCAGCATCCAGAAACACCAAACCAGGCTGGCTAAACAAGTGGCCATGTGTAAAAACAGGCAGCTGTGAGGAGTCAAATCTGGGCCCTTCCACAAGGGTCCTCTGAACCAAGCACCCTCCCTTGCTAGGGGTGAAAGCATTACCCAGAGAGATGGAGCCGTCTTTATCCAAGAAGCCTTCACTCACCTTCACTGCTGCTGTTGCAACTCGGCTGTTCTGGACTCTTACTTTGGTGTGTGTTGAGGGATGGGGACTAGAGCATTGACTATGTTGATACCTTTACTATTCAGCCAGCCTGACCTTTGAATATCTTTGTAAAAAGCATGTATGTATTTATAGTGTTTTAGATTTTTCTAACTTTTATATCTTAAAAGCAGAGCACCTGTTTTAAGCATAGTACCCCTACTGTTAAAGATTTGTGTCCTCTCGTTCCCTCTCTTCCTCTTGTAAGTGCCCTTCTAATAAACTTTTCATGGAAAAGCTCCTGTGCCAGGAGCTCAGTCTGATTCTTGCTGCTATCATCTGTGGGTGGAGAAGAGATTTTAAAGGGAGCCCAGAGGGGTCTCAGGGACTTCAGAGCTCAGGAGGACCAGAGGAAAATGTCTGAAAGCCCATATGTACCTTAACCAACGATGTGCCAGGCCACATTCTGCTGTGGTCTTCATGTAATACTCAGCTGCCCTCATTCACTTACCAAGGGCAACATGCAGTGCCAACAGGAGCTCCTGGGCCATCTGCAAAAAGGTCACAAGTTTCTCAAAGGGTGCATCTCATTGCTCCCCACACCTAAACACCATACATGTCCCATTGATGCTGTCTCTGCAGTGCCATTTTGCATTTTACTTCCTCTGTACCCCAAGGCCTTTGGTAAATGACTGCCACCAACCCAACCTCAAGCCCTGCCACCTCTTGCTTCTGCTAGTCTCTCCTAACCTGATTCCTCCATATTGTCACTGTGTCTTAAATGCCACCAGATTTGTCTTCCCACAGGCATGGAGGTAACTTTAGCTCACAAGTAACTTGGTTTCCACATCTTCCAGCTCAGATGACTGTTGGCACCTGTGAAATTTCATTTTGAATTCAAAACGCCCAAAAAGAAATGGACTTCACAGTTGTTTCCTTGGCTAGATCTTACATGGACCCCAGAAGATGTAGATAAAGAAAAACACTGATTAAAATGTAAAATTATGGTCAGACGTGGTGGCTCAACGCCTGTAATTCCAGCACTTTGGGTGCCAGAGACAGATCACTTGAGGTCAGGAATTCAAGACCACCCTGGCCAACAGGGCAAAACCCTGTCTCTACCAAAAAATACAAAAATTAGCCAGGTATGGTGGCACACACCTGTAGTCCCAGCTACTCAAGAGGCTGAAGTGAGAGACTCGCTTGAACCCAGGAGGCGGAGGTTGCAGTGAGCTGAGATTATGTCACTGTCTCAAAAAAAAAAAAAAAAAAAAAAAAAAGGCAAAATGCCTTTTGGTTCCCCCCTCAACCCCTGAGAATGGAGTCTTGCTCTGTTGCCAGGCTGGAGTGCAGTGGTGCCATCTCGGCTCACTGCAACCTCCACCTCCCCAGGTTCAAGCGATTGTCCTGCCTCAGCCTCCCAAGTAGCTGGGATTACAGGCGCTCACCACCATGCCCAGCTAATTTTTGTGTTTTTAGTAGAGATGGGGTTTCACCACGTTGGCCAGGCTGGTCTCAAACTCCTGACCTCGTGATCCACCCACCACCTCGGCCTCCCAAAGTGCTGGATTACATGCATGAGCCTCTGCGCCCGGCCCTGCCTTTTGGTTTTTAAGAGGCTGAATAAAGTTTGGGGGAGAAGGATGAAATGGGTTGGAATAATCCTCTGGTGTTACCCCATCTACAGCAGTCCTCCTTCTAAAGACCTCCCCAGCATCCAAACACTTCCCTTACCAGGAGGAGGCAGACCGCACAGTAACAGCCTATAGATTTGGCCTCTGAGAACTGTATCAAATTCCTGCCTTTATGATTATTTGGCCAGTTCTTCCACCTTCCTACTCCCTTAACAACTTTCCTCAAGGGTTTATGTCGTCTGTCTCAACAGCTGACCCAAACCAGTACTTATAACCCAGCCTGTTCCCTGAGATGCACGATTTTAAATTCCAGCTATTTGTTCGACGTGATCGAAAACATGGCACCCCCAAAGTGAATCACCTTCCCACCTCCCTTTTCTGCTTCCCCAGTTTTTATCAGTAGCCTCTTCCTTCCCATTTTCCAAGCCCTGAGCAGCTTGACACATTGCTTTTCCTTGCTCTCCATCACCTCTCTGCTGCTGCCATCTCCTTTTTGGAAAGGCCCTACTCCCTGAGCTTCCCAGCTCTCCTTGGCCCTCTCATACCATCTGCTCTTTTTCTTGGGCCTACACCTCTTCTGCCTACTTCCTTGTTGGTATTCCCAGACCACTATTCTGCTGACTCCACCATGAGTGATCTCATCTACCCTTATGATTTCAAGCCACATAAATGCTAATGACTCCCAAATCATTACTTAGAGCCCAAACTTCAATCCTGAGCTTCAGACTCATGTCCAGCCAGCTGCTGGCACATGGAGAGGCCACAAGTACTTCAAGCTCACAATCTGATAAACAGAATTCATGGTTTCCCTTCTTAAACCATCCCTCTTCCCTCTGGCCTTCAGCCCTGTTTTGGACATGACCATTTACCCAACCCACATCCACAGAAGCCACAGTGGTCCACCAGTCCTCTGCTCCCTACTTCCACAGTCCCACTTCTCCAATCTCTCTGCTCTAGTACCCCTCGCACTGCCCTAAATTACAGGTCCTCTAGTGCCTGGACAACTGCAACAGCATCCTAACGGGTCTCCTAGCCTCCAGATCGCTTTATAAAGGCACCCTTCATGCCCCCAGTAACCTATCGGACCGTAGATGCTTCCCCTAGTCCACCGCACACATTCTGAGGTCTCTGCCCTGGAGCACCTGGCCCTTATTTGCCCTTACCTAGCTTTACCACTCCCTGCCTTATTCTCTACAACCCGGCAACTTGCAGTCCTCATGGATCATCCTTGTCTCCATGGCTGCTCGTACTTAGAACATCAAACTCTCCTCCCCGGCCTACCCTCTGCTCCCCAGCACACCACCAGTTCGCCTGGCCAACTGTTACTAATACTTTGTGCCTCCATTCAGACATGTCCTCCAGGAAGCCTCTCAGGAACATCTCTCTCTGTTGCCACAGTCCCTCTCTAGGCTGTGAGTAACTTGAGAGCAGGGTTTACGTTTTATTCTTATCCCCGGCTTCTTTCACACATTTTTGCTGAGTAAATGAATCAATCAGTGTCCATATCTAGTAGATTCTATCTTAGCAGTATCTTTTATATCCATTTCCACAGTGCTATCTTATAGTAAGTCCTTATATATGACTGAAGGAATATAGTTCCTGATTACCTGCTATCACAGCTATCCCAAAGTTCTCCTAATCTGTGTCCCTGTAGTTCAGGGATAACATACAGATGGCAAAATTCCGCCCTTCTCTATTTCTTTACCCATGGCAAAAACCACTCATCACAGGGTTGGGTCCATCCTCAGCCTCAGATTCCTTCTCAACACAGCTAATTGGTTAGGCAAATACTGCTAACACTGCTGCCACATTTTCCTGGAATGTAATTATGGTTAGATGCCTTTTCTGCTCAAAACCTTTGGCTTCTCACTTCCCTCCAGAGTAGGCACAGACTCTACAAGGTGCCCTCTGGCATCACTCCATCCTCATCTGCCGCCATTTCTCTATGTGGATTCCTTGCCTTTTCCCAGCAAATCCCCTCACTCTTCTTTCCATACCTTTGTTCATAACTCCAACACCTCTGCTGCCTTCACTCACCTACTATCTGCCAAATTGTAATCCTTCTAGCTCAACTCAAGACTTCCTCTAAGTCAGTGGTTCTCAAAGTCAGTCCCAGGACCGGACCAGCAGCATCGGTATCACCTGGGATGTTAAAGATGCAAATTCTGAGGCCCCACGCCAGGCCTACTGAATCCCAAACTCTGGAGTGGGGCCTTCCAGGTGATTGTGATGTGGGCTCACTTCTGAGAACCACTGCCCTAAGATGCACTTCCTGTTCTCTGCAGCCCACTGTTCTTTACTTCCCACGGCCATTAGGGCTAGTCACAGCACTCTTCACATGCCGTCTTGGCACTGTCTTTTGTGACCTTGTCTGACTTGCCCCCTGCTCCCACCTGAGTTGGACTCTGAGCTCATGGAAAGGAAAAACTACACCCTGACTCAAGTCCTCTGCCACACCTAGCTCAGATTCTGGCACCAACGATGTTCACAGTTAGTGTTGGCCGGACCCTGAGTTCTTGTTTCTGCTCTCACCAGGGTAGAAGGAACAAATTTAAGGCCGTCTCACTTCACCATTAATGACTTCCTGAGAATTTCCTGGGGAAGCATGATTGTTGCAGGCCATGTCCTTGGAATTCAGATTAAAATAATCTTTTCTCTCCTAAACTATGCTACTGTTTCCATAAAGTTTCTACCCTAGGCTTTAGTCCACATTTTTGTATAATAGCATTAAAGCCACCTGGTTGACAATAGCAAGGGCAGGGGCAATGATAGGACACCTCCTTCATTAGAGCAAACCCGAGAGGCTTCCTAATTAGTAAACTGGGCATACGCGGCTTTGTGTGCCTGGTTATGCTTCCCAGATCTGTAGTTGTGCGGAGGAAGTGTTTGGGCCTAATAATGGATGCACAGAAAGGGGATTTTAAAAGTTTTTTTTGTTGTTGTTTTTTTACCCCCAAGCCTGTGTTTCAAAAAGCAGTAATAACCATTAGGGCCAGGTTTTTAATCAAAATGTTTTCAAAAGGAAACAAAGTAATAAACCAGAGGAATAACTTAGCTCAAGATACTTCCTACGCTAGAACTCAATTCTGAGTGAAGACACCTACATTAAGAGCAAGCTTTGTGATATTAACAGGCATATGTAATGCCAAAGTATGAAATTTAGAGAATTTCTAAGACATTTTCTGTAAGACCTTACATGCCAAAGGTGCCAGGATGGATCACTAAACTCTCAGTGGAATCGAAAATACTAGAATTTTGCCATGCACAGTCAGCCTTCTACTTTCATGAGACATACAAATTATGGGAAAGTAAATAGGGGGTTGTTTTCAAACTGATCTCATACTAACGTGGTACTGGTCAGTATACACGTGACCAGTTTTTACACTTTCTCTACCTACAGTCCTCCAGTAAGATTTGGTATTTAATGACATAATGCTATAGCTAAATTGTCCATTGTAAAAATAACAGCAGGGAGAGTGAAGAGCAAACCTAACACATTAGAACATGAACTGAAACTCTTGTCTCCATCAATCAGAACGTTCAATGAATCAGAACCCCTAATGAATCAGAACCTCTGACCACACCGGACACATGTTTGCTAAATTTAGCTTTGCCTCAGCAAACGCTGAAGCTCAGAATAGTTTACAGAGCTCTCATCTTACCCTTAGACAGTGATTCTTCTAAGATTGTTTTTCCATGGCAGGCCAAGGCAAGGCAAGGGGCATTCCACATGCTCTCTCAATGGCCACTGTTAAGAGACTGGCCCAAGGTTAAAGGAATCTGACAAGCCATGGCAAAAATGTTGATCCCCACCTCTCCACAGTAGCAACAGGAAATTAGCCATATATCACATTTCACGTGTTAGGAGTAGTTTGCAGGAATGGCCTGACATGCTCTATGGTCCTTGAACCACATCCCATATTACTCAACCATCTAAGTCTAGCTTCCCTGAATCTCTAGCTTCTCTGAATTAGATGCGGCCAAGTTCTATAAATAGAGAGCAAGCAAACTGGTTCTGTCAATCTTCTCATACACTGGCAGGATGGCTTATTTTAAAATTATAAAAATATCTATGTCTTCATCACTCTAAAATTATTACATAACACATGATTTTCTCTGAGGCAAAATGTTTATTATTCTCTCTTTACCTTCCAGCACTTATGTATGGATCTTCAGAATTTGCCATCATATTCATCAAACACAAACTATACTTTACAACCAAAATTAACGGCCTACTATATGCCAAACACTATGTTATGCAAATAGAGAAATGCTTCAGGAAAAAAACAACCAAAAGCCCAGTCTCTTATTTTAAATTCCAGCTGGCAAGTCTGTAACAACTTGTGGTAGTGTGAACACAGGTCACTTTAGATAGACTGCAGCCATTACTGCAGTGTTAGCTCATGATCACTCTTCTAACATGGGCCTTTAGTAGATTTCACTAGAGACCTTCGTCCCATGTGTCCCTACAAAAGGCCAATATCCCTAGATAGCTGAGGTCTTAAAAATGTAATGACATTACATATGCAGAGTAAATTCCAAAATAGTGAGCTTGACAAACTCTTCCACTATTCACTCTAAGTGTCTAATCCAACAAAGGATATACAGCTTCCCTCGCTCATACCCAAGGAAAAAATCACAAAATCATAATAATAACTATTAGTACCCTTTATAACTATATCACATTTTAATCATCTGGCTTTGTTTCATCTACAAAATCAAGTTCACAGCTTTTTCTAGTCTGGTCTGTTTTTTCTAACCAGATGGCCTAGTATATTTTCTAAAACCTTCCATGTTTTAAGGAAAACATGTTCCACATTTTTTTTTTTTTGCAACCCCAGAGGCAACTTCCCTAATGTAATCACCTCAAAGAAACACTGATGGGATGGTCGTGAACCACAGACTCAAAGTCCTTCAGAAAAGTAAAAGAAAAAAAATAAAAATAAAGGAAGGAACAAAAGGTCACTAAGCAATGTCCAGTGTTCCCTGGAAAGCCTCTTTCTGAATGCTTCAGTCACCGAGCTGTCTCCTCCCTGTGGTCACTTCGGCTGGCCCCTGCAGCATTCCATTCCTTCTGCCATCTGTTTCAGGTTCTGCAGTGCTTATAAGGTGGTGTCTGGAGGGGTGTGAGCCTTATTTCTTTCTGCTCCTGAACCAACCTGTTCCTTTCATGTTGTGTAAATGGTTCTAGAGCCCACCTAGGCCAGAACCAGTTCTTAGCTGGGGTGTGGGCACCTTCCATCCAATGTACTGTGTGGCAGTTCAGAGCCACGCCAATCATGATCAGAGTGAGGGCTAATGACATGCATGACAAAAGTCTACAAAAACAAATAAGGATTTTTATTTGCTGTACTTTCCACCCTTCCTTTAAAAACCTGCCATTTGCTTATCAGTTCCTCTGGGACTGACCCACTCAAACAAGACAAAGGATAAAGAACAAAAGATAGTCCCCCAAGGTTACAGGCTTAGAAGGGCAGAGAGCAGCTATGAACCTGGGAAGTAGCTAAGTCTCTCAAGACAGCTTAGGAATTCACTGCCTAACATTTCACTTCCCCACCTACCTCTTAGTATTCCCACTTTGGCAGTGATCTCTGTTTGGCTTTAAAGAGAAGGGGAAATGTGCCTTGTTTTGTGGGTATAAAGTATGACAACACACCTCTGGCATCTCAAGCAGAAGGGGAGAACTCTAAGGCAGAAGAGTTTCTTCATGAAAATCACAGTATATTATCACATACTGTCCATGGCCCATACAGGACCTAACCTCCTTAAGGTTCTCTCTACATACAACATATCCCTCACAACTCAGCAGAGAGGTTTTATTCCCACTGAAATAGAAATCCTTTGCCTTATTTATTACAGTCGAAAAATCCACACTGGCTTTTCTATTCTTTCTAGCATGAGCTCAGACACTATACTTCAAAAGAAATGCCCAGAGGCATTTTCTTAGGTAGACTAAGCTGCAGGCTATAACTGTGGCCCCACCTTTATTATAGCTCACATCAGTTCTGCAGCTGCCTCCTTTCCTCCCAATAAAAGCATCGTACCTCAGAGCCACAAGCTCCTTGAATGGAGAAAATCCAAATCACCCAGGAAAGATGATATAACTCCTGATGTGCAGTATCAAACGTGAATGCTGGGAATGCTACTTAAAAGGTTGACCAGGAATGGCCTGGAGGTTGTCTTCAACTTGAGTAAATCACACAGACCTCTGAGATTTATCCTACCCTCATTCCTAGAACAAAAAAAAAAGTATATTTAAGAAATCCTCACTCATTATTATCACTGTATTCCTCACTCTCTTACAATATACTGAGGGAGAAAAGATTTCTCCTTAACCTCCTACTAAAAACTAAAATTAAGGGGACCCTATAAACAAATCAGGCAGCTAACATGATAATGGCAATTTTGGTAAAATATGACAGGGCTGAGTAGAGAGGTATCTCAGACAGAGCTAGCATCTTTGTTAGTCAGACCCTAGTATGAATAATTTAGTGCTCTTCATCAGATGAAAGACCTTCAATTTCATCTCTGTCTCCCCCAATTGCCATCCAGAATGCTTTGGCCACCTGTAGAGAGAAGCATACAACAAATTTTAGGCAAGAACTACGTTTCAGCTTGTTTCATGTGTCCTACCTTCAACTGACCGAGACCTAAAATTCTGCACTTTTGCCCTCCACTCCTCTGGCAACACATATCAAAACCCTTGAATACCCTTTGACCCATGACTGCCACATCTAGAAATTTATACCAAAGGTATATTTAGAGTTGTATACAAAGGTGATGTTTAAGGATATGCACAGCTTCATTATTTATAAAAGCAAAAAATGCACGTGACCTAAATGTCCAAGACGGAACAGGATAAATTATGACATATTCATATCATGGAACACCATCAACCATACAAGTTTCCTGCCAAAAACATGTGTTGTGTTGGTAATAACAAAACAACTAAGAGTTTTCTGGCCCAGTAGTTAGAAAGGCAAACATCCTGAGTCTCAATAAAGGTTCCACGTCACCATACAGGTGGAAAATCTTGGTTTGACTGCAGCAACCATATTATGACTGTATAAATATTTAATTAGTTAGAATATTCAGCAAAAAGCTCACACTAAGACCTTCAGAAGTACACAAGTATGATATATAATTAGAATAGCACTGGACCTTTTATAGGTACCCAATAAATACCTGACTGTCTCACCTTTTCTGCATGCAACTTTCTTTGCTCGTGAGGAAGCGTCGCAGCCTTGTCTAGGGGGAAAATACATCTTAAGAAGTTTTTCTAATAGCACAGAATAATCTAGAGTATATGAATATTCTAACATTAGAAGATGGGAGATAGGTTTCAAAGACATTTGTTTATGACGTAGTCATTCCAGCTATTAGGAAGTTTAAGTCTTCCAAATTTTCCAGATGGGAATGATGTGAGTAAATTGGTAGGGCTCTTATGGATTCCACCTTATGTAACACATGGAAAGAAACAGAGGAAGGCAAAAGCAGGAAAAATAAAAGGAAAGATAATGAAGAAGGAAAACTTCCCCAGGGTTGTTTTTTTTTTTTTTTTTTAACCAACAGAGGATGACACAGTCCCTCAAGTAAGTTTCTTAAGACAGCTGAGACCAAAACAAGAATTCAATCCAGCAGTTAACAAAATCAAATGCTACTACATAAAATAGATGAGCATCAATATGGGAATGTGTTAGACACGTTCTGATTACCTTTCATTTCCTTTAACTTTGAAAACAGTCTTTCAAAATTCTCCACATCTCCTCCTCCAGTAGTAAGACTGGCTAATTCTTGAATATCCAGATCTAACATGGGATCTGAAATAGGGATTTGTCACATTATCTGTCACGTTATTTGCATATGCGCTACACTCAGAGAATTCCAAGGCAAATAAATGCTGGCTTTGATGAAGTCACCAAAAATCGAATGCCCAGTATATACCATCTTTCCAGCTCATAGTCCCTCACCCTGCTTGGCTGATAGTGGGCCCTCACAAATGAATAGTCACTATTTATCCTCACAATATTGTAATGAAGTAAGGCGTATTATTTCCATTTTAAAGATAAGAAAACCACAGCTCAGAGCTGAAGTGACTTGCTAAAGTCACAGCTAGTAAGTGGATTCAGACATAGGTGTTTCCAGCTCCAAAACCATACTCACTCCAAGATACACTGATTCACCAATAAATGACTAAAGTTTATACCATATTTTACTGTACAACAAATATTTTCACATCTATTACAACAACTATACAAGGTGATTAGGACAGATATCATTATCTAAGAATAACAGATAATGATATGGAAAAAAAAACCTGTATTTAAAAATGAACTCGTCTAAAATTACAGCTATTCAGAGGTAGAGCTGATTTAAATTCATATTTTCTTACTATAAATCTTTTACTGTTTCTACCTCAGCACGTTGCTTCTTTATTAAAGTTTGTTTTTAATCAGAATTTTAACTCCTTCTCTACTCCAGGCCCACTACCTTAAAATGTCTTCTCTGCCCATCCCAGTTCATAGGTCTCCTTTCTTAGAATTCTTTCTATACTTAATGTTTCTAGAACTGTCTTAGCACTTGCATGTTACCTTGTATTCTAACATTGCTCCACCACTACTTTAATAAATACTACTACCATACGAGAGAGAGTTTGCTTTTTATCTGTACCACTGAATGCTTTAACTTATCTGGTTCCATTTCATCTTTACAGCCCTATGAGGAAAGATTTACCATCCTTATTTTACAGAAGAGGAAACTAACGCCAACAGAGGTGAATTTACTCAAGGTCAGGCCATTACTAGTAATAAAGCCATGATCTGAAGCCAGCTGTACAGGACTCCAATGACTATGATCTTAACCATTACAGTAAAAGTCCTAACTGTATTTTTTTAGATTAAACTCCATGAAGATAGGATAATGACTTATAATTATTTGCATCTATCACAATGCCATATAGACAATTTGAAGTAAAAAATGCATGTTGGTTAACATATTGCTTTCATTCAATGGACATGTCATGTAGGAAGTTGGTATACAGGGCTGAACATAAAAGTTTGCCATTTATCTGTGTATACATAGTAATTGCACTGTTAATGTAGATAGAATCACTCCATGCTTAAATATAGATTTGGAAGAGGAGTTTAAATGAAGCACTGAAGAATGACAGTATTTAAAGACTGGATAAAGGAAGGTAATCTACCAAAGAAAAAGAAGGAATAAGCAGAGAAGTAGGAAGAAAACCAGAAGACACTGTGTTGGGTGAAGCAAGGGAAGATTGTTTTAAAGAGGAACCGATCCTTAACATTGAATACCACCACAAGGTCAAGATGAGGACTGGATAATATCTGCTAGATTTAGTGGCATGGAGGTCATTGTTGGCCTTTTCACAGCGCTTCTGTAGTGGCATACCAAGCACAAAAAATAGACGGAAGTGGACGGAGGAGGAAATGGGAGGAAAGAAAACAAGTTTAGTAAAGAGATATGGAGGAAGACATGGGGTTGAGGAAGTGTTTATAGTTTTTATTGGTTTGGTTTTGCGTTAATATTTTTGTTTTTTTTAGTTTAGTCTTAAAAAAAAAAAACTTGTAAAAATAGAATACAGAGTTCCTATATGCTCTTCATCCACTTTCCCCTAGTGTTAACATCTTATATGACCATGGTACAATTATAAAAATCAAGAAGTTAATCTTGGTATAATGCCATTAACCACACCATAGACTTCACTGGTTTTTCTACTAATATCCTTTTTCTGTTCCAAGATCCTATATGGAATTTAGTTGTCAAATCTCCCGTCTTTCATCGTCTTTCATGACTTTGACACTTTTTAAAAGAGTATGGTCAGTTGTTTTGTATATGTCCCTTAATTGGGTTTGTCAGATGTTTTCTTACGAGATTGCAGTTACACATTTTTGGTGAGACTACCTTCTCAGTGCATCCTATCAGGAGGGATATTATGTCAATATGTCTTATTACTGTGATGTTAACCTTCATTACATAATTAAAGTGGCTGTTATCTGATCGATTTCTCCAGTGTAAAGTTACTATTTTCCCCTTTGTGATAAATAAATACCTTGAGAGAGATACTTTTTGGCTATGCAGATATACTACTTCGCCTCAAACTTTCTCCACTACTTTTTAACATCCATGAATAGATCTTGCCTGCTACAACTATTACAGTGTTTTGTGCCTACGGATGGTTTTCTATTTTCCTCATGCCTTCTTCATTTATTAATTGAGATTCTTCTGTAAGAGATGCTGTCCTTTCTTTCTCATTTGTTTATTCAATTATTTATTTATATTAGTATGAATTCATGGATACTTAGCTTATTCTATGGGCTATAACCTAATACTATATTCATCTATTTTGCTGGTCAAATTGTTGCAGATTTAGCCACTAGAAGCTCTTTCAGGTTGGTCCCTATGCCCTTTAAACATGTCCCATTCTTTTTTGAGAATTTTCTTAATTTCTGGTACCATGAGATGCTCCAGGATCATGCTATATTTTTCCTGCCCAAGCCCTGGAATCAACTCCTTCTCCAAGGAACCCTAGTTCCTTTTATTGGAGAATGGTATTTAGAAAGCAAGATCTGGGTGCTAAGTATGTCCACGGCTATGGTAGTATTGCTGCTTCTAGGCCCTCGCCATGGTCAGAACTAGGAAATATATGTGTGTATACTAATACATGCATACACACACATCTGTATTTATTTTCTAACTGTAAATATATTTTTAAAACCATGAGTTCATATTGATATATTAGATTCCACTCCAGTACCAAAGGGTATATCTCAGCCTTGTCTTTTCCTTATTTGTAACCTTTTCCCTCTGGCACTGAAAAACCTAGCTCTCACTATCTATATTTTCTTATTTTCCATATGTCAGTATATGTGTGGTATATAAAATATCTATATATAAACAAATTTATCAAGTAGAGTCCAGTATTTGTGTTCAATTCTTTTTGTTTTTAGCCTTATGGTATCTAGTCCAATTACTGTATTCTAAAGTTACTTAGGTTAGTGCTTGACTTCCCCACCCAGTGTAATTACTAGTTTGTTTTAATGGCAGAGACTGGCAGGTTAAAAGCCAATGGGAAGGATTCAATTGAGAAGATAAGGTTGAATAAACTGGAGAGAAAAAATATATATACGTAATTTTTTCTTAATATGTTTCTATAACCAATTGCTTGAGTTTTCTATATGAATTATCTTAAGAAAAAATCATTTAAAAAATGTATAACTGCAGATGAGCCCTCTGTAGCATAAAGATAAAGTAGGAATATCAGTAATTCCCCAGCAAAAGAAGACTTATAGTTATGTCAAGTAAGCTCCTTGGTTTTCTGGCTTTTGGACAGCATATTGGATTCCGCTTTCAGCTCCAGGCCCTTCTCGCTAGATGTCCTTGAACAAGTTATTAAACTTCTCTGTGCTTTAGCTTCATCTCCATAAAATAAATTCTCTGCAAAACTTCATTATCAAATGGGAAAGGGGATATAAAATAATTTTAAAAGGATGTGAAAGGGCTTATAAATACAAAGTTGTATTATTCGTGTCATCATCAATTCTGACTACTGTTAAATACTATGAAAAAACTATGTGATACAGAACTAGCTGTTTCGCCACCTGGTTCTGTCTGCCTTAGCTAAGATTATCTGAATCAAGAGCCTGCTAAGAGAATTACAGAGAAAATGGTGCCCACATATTGTTATGTATTTATTATTCTTCCTTTTTCTGATAGCCATTGGCAAGGCTCACATTCACGTGTGGTACACTATCAATTTTTTTCCCTTCTCTGTGTTTAAAGTCAATTTCCCCCTCAATGATTTCTGCCCAGATACCTATTCCAAGTTGCACAAAACTCTCTTGGTAGCCAAAGGAGGAACTTACCCACAATGCTATCAACCTGGGCATCTGTTGTGTTAGATGCACCACCCAGATGATCCGAGAGGGATGCAGTCCTATCTGCTGCTGGCAAGTGGGGTTGCTGTTGAGGAAAATACACATAAGCACCTATTTCAGAACTAAATCCAAAAAAGCTCACACTTTCAGTCCTTGGTTGGCTTTAAAAACTAGTAACAGGAACTAGAGGCAAAAAAAGAAGAGCAAGATCACATTAAAAAATGAAAGGCTAAAAATTCACTAACCCAGGAGTATGTCCCCCAAGGAAGAACTAGAAAGCATTGGCTTTGCTTTAGACCATTAAAACATGTTTTTTGTTTGTCTCATTTAAGATCCATTTATCTCATTGAAGATTCAAAATGTGAAATGTAACACAATCATAACACAAATAGCTCAGAGGCTGATGAAAAAGATCCCTGGAAAGACAATGTGGCACCGTGTAATTTGCTCTTGGCTCTAGCTGCTGACCAAGGTAAACTTGGAACAAAGTTCTTGAGGACACAGGGTTGAAGCTGGACTACAAGCTCACTGAGGGTAGGGACCTTGCCTCAGATTTGCCAAGGTCTTCCACACAGAAAGTACTAAAAAAGCACCATCAATTTTATTTTCTATTTAAAGATCTGGGTAATGCCTCAGGGAAATCCTAGCATATTTTAGAAAGCACCCTAGTAAAAATAAAATCCAAGCTGTAAACTTCTTGCAAGGGCTTACTGCTTTAGCAAGGGCTGTTTTAGACTCTCCTTTCCTCTATTTTTAACATTCTCTGTCACCTTTTAAATGGAAAGGAAAAAAAAATATGAATGTGTAAAGATTCATAATGACAAGGAGAAATTAAAGCCAAAGAGAAAAAAAAGTTCAAGAAAAGCCTTTACCTCTGGGTGACAGGGATCTGCTGACCCAATGCTATGGTTTGTTCCAGTCAATGAGTTGAGAAGGCTAAAGCCTTGGTTCCTATCTGAAAAGGAAAAATACAATCATTGAAATTTATCATTTACATTTTAAATTGTTCAAATGACTATGATAATGAAACAAAGGCTACTTCTTTGTTATCAAAGTTCTAACTACATATATATATATATATATATATTTTTTTTTTTTTTTTTTTTTTTTTTTGGAAACAGGGTCTTACTCTATTGCCCAGGCTGGAGTACAGTGGCACAATCACAGCTCATTGCAACCTGGAACTCCTGGGCTCAAGTGATCCTCCTGGTTCAGCCTCCTAAATAGGTGGGAATACAAGTGCCACCCACTGCACATGGCTATTTTTTGTTTGTTTGTTTTTTTGTAGAGACAGAGTCTCACTATGTTTCCCAGGCTGGTCTTGAACTCCTGGCCTCAAGCCATCTCCTGAATCAGCCTCCCAAAGTGCCAGGATTACAGGCCTGAACTACACCGCTGGTCCTGAATACATTTTAATTTTTATTTTATATTTTTTTGAGATGGAGTCTCACTCTTGTTGCCCAGGCTGGAGTGCAATGGCACCATCTCGGCTCACCATAACCTCCGCCTCCCAGGTTCAAGCAATTCTCTTGTCTCAGCCTCCCAAGTAGCTAGGATTACAGGCATGCGCCACCTCACCCAGCTAATTTTATATTTTTTGTAGAGACGGGTTTCTCCATGTTGGTCAGGCTGGTCTTGAACTCCTGACCTCAGGTGATCCACCTGCCTCAGACTCCCAAAGTGCTGGAATTATAGGCGCGAGCCACCGCACCCGGCCAAATACACTTTTTTTAAGTACATTAAAAAAAAAAATCACAGAATATTAGTCCAGGTGGAAAATAATGGCACAGTCATTATGACAAACAAAAGGCCAGTGGTTCTATTTGCAAAGATTAACAACACTAACACTTTAATAGACACTATGAACTAATATTCCATTGTTTTAAATAATCAAAAACATTTAAAAAATTAACAACAAGGCATTCATATCAGTTGAAAAGGAATATGAATGCTTTCTGAAAAAAGCTCTAATTTAGATATGAGTAAGGCTTCTAAGGCTCCCAGTATGCTGTTTGTATTTACAATGGAGGACAAATCTGGAGCAAAACATCTAGAACTGCTGAAAGTATAAGGGCCTGCCTTGATGCAGCAGCGTTTCCCAGAATGACCTGGAACACTTTATTAAAACTATCCTAGTATTCTATTCAAGGACTCTGAGGTTCACTGAGTCAACATCTTTAGGACAGAGACCCTGGAATCTCAACTTTTAGCAAGTACTCCAGGAGGGTCTTATGCTCACAGTAGTTCGAAAAACACTGCCTTAGAGTAAAACATCAGACTATAATCCAAGAGTAACAATACAGAGACAAAGAATTTCTCTCTCAAAAACACAACTTTCTCCCACCTTGCCTTTCCTCTCCCCATCTCTTCCCTCACCCACTCTCATCTCTCTTTATCTAAACCACCTATAAATTTCCTACACCCTTTTCCCTGCCAGATACTTGGTCACATAGAGATAACAAAAAGGAGAAACTCCGCAGTGTCCTTCCTTCTTCCTTTCACTTGGGAAAATCTGCCTTTTAAACTGCGATGAAGTCTCAAATCTGGCCTGCTAGGCTGTAGCCTGCAGATTTTTGGAGCCTGACTCTGACCACGGAGGGAGTCACATGCAGCTATCAACCCAGCACCTCTGCAATAAACGCTACCATGGTCTGGGCAAAACTATGAGGCTGCCCTACGCTTTTCATTCTGTACAACCTCAACAGTGGCGGCATGGTCAGAGGTTCATGTGTGTACTGCTGGAATCCCTTTACCTCCTCATCCAAATGCCTGGGTGCGCCCAATCAAAGACAGGGGACTAACGTTTCATCAGGGTAGGACATGGAGGCTCAGAGGCCCGAGAGCAGTAGATCCATGCAGTGTCCTACAATGACAGTTTCAGAGCCTAAGGATGTTTATTCAAACATCAGCATGGTTCTTTGTTTTGGCCAATGTGCTACTGATTTTAAAGTAGTTGTATGCAGTTATATAATACTCAGGGATTTTTACCTGTCATGAAAATACATGAGTGCTCTTATAATATGCTTTAAGCTATTTGTACAAAAAGCAGTATCTGAGTAATAAACTACTTCTGTAAGAGAGCCCTCACTTCTATTACTGGAAATAACCTGGACCTTGGGTAACTTTCAAATCCAGTTCATAAATCTCTCCATATTCTAATTCAACAGCTTGTATTTTTCCTCTGTTAGGCATCCCCTAAACTTGGTAAGCCAGACTGCAACTCATACAGAATAATGCAATACAATGTCAGTTTATGCATGTTATTAAACCAAAGCAGTCTATTTGAAATGCCTCATTCTTTACAGTGGCTGCCTGCAAGGAGGGGAACTGGAATGGACAAGAGTTAGGAGTAGGGGCTAGACTTGCCACTGTATACTATGAACCTTTAATTTTTGTTACATGTTCACGTATTATTTACCTACTCAAAGAGATTTTTTTAAGTTTAATAATTTAAGCTGTGTATTTTATTGCAATAAAAAAAATTTAATGCCCTAATTCGAATGGATAAAATTATGAAAAAGTGAAAATAGTAGGAAGAAAACTTGACTAGTGATCAGAAAACCTGGCTTTCATTCCTGGCTCTGCCTACCTGTATGATCTCAGACAAATTAATCAGGTTCACAATTGACTCAGAGTTTATAATCAGGTTCAGGTTAATTACAATAAGCTGGAAGGACTTTTGCTCATATTATAAACCATGGAGAACTTAGTCAACTAACAAGAGAGTTCGTTATGTTCCGCTGCTTATATTTTAAGGAATTTAGAAACATACAAATTGACACAATGAGAAAAACAATTCATTTTTGTTTATCCAAAGTAGACTGCTTGCACATTAACACTGTTCAAAAAATTAGATGGTAGTTCTGATCCAAGATGGCCGCTTAGGAGGAAGTCGGGATCGCAGCTCCGAGAGAAGGCGCAGAGGGTGAGTGGATGCCGCATTTCCAGACGGACTTTTACTGCCCACAGACCAGGCGATTCACAGGAGGAAAAGCCCCACGGGTCGCCAGCACCGCTGGTTTGAGCGGAGTGGCCGCTCAGCCTACTCCCTGGAGCGGGGGGCAGTGGCTTCTTATGCAGAGCGAGAGAGACAGAGTTCCCTCTGAGCCAGAAAGGGGAGCTGAAGCAGGGAGCCAAGCCAGGAGACCCCCGGGCAAGGGAGCGCCAGGAATCTCAGAGCCGCTGCTTCGGCTGACGCAGCGGCACACAGGGCAGCGGATTTTAACTGCCCACAGACCAGGAGATTCACACGCAGTGAAGCTCCCTGGGTTCCCAGCGCCGCTGGTTGGACCGGAGCAGCCACTCGGCCTGCACGGGGGGCGGGAGCAGCGGCTCCTTGAACAAAGTGAACGAGACTGTGTCCCCTCTGGGCCAGCAAGGGGAGCTGTGGCAAGGAGGCAAGCCAAGAGATTACCGGACAAAGAGGGCCCCTCTGGAAACACGGCTGAACCCGGGACGGTCCAGCTCTGTGGGGGAGGGGCGTCCTCCATCGGGAAACACCCTGCAGTTCCGGGGCAATTTTCCGTAACCAAGACAACCCGCCACTACAGAGACTCCGTCACTACAGGGGCGGGCCAGCATAGCGGAAGCAGTTCTAACTACACCCACAGGACTGCAGGGAAGCTCACACGGAAGCTGGGCGGAGCCCACAGCAGCTCAGCGAAGCCTCTGCAGGCTGAGTGTGACTAGACTGCCACCTTGTGGACAGGGAAAACGGTAGCAACACAGCTGAAAAACATAAAGTGCTAAACCCCTGGGCCAGAACACCTGGGGAGAAGAAAAGGGGGTTTATGAGTTCAGCTGCTGCAGACTTAAAATTACCAAAATCAGAAAGACAGCAACTACAAAGTCAATAGGCGGATAAATCCACAAAGATGGGAAGAAACCAGCGCAAAAAGGATGAAAACACCCAAAACCAGAACACCTCTCCCCCTACAAGGCAGCATAACTCCTCACCAGCACGGGAACAAGACTGGACGGAGAATGAGTGTGATGAAATGACAGAATCAGCTTTCAGAAAATGGATAATAAGAAACTTCTGTGAGCTAAAAGAACATGTTCTAACCCAATGCAAAGAAACTAAGAACCTTGAAAAAAGACTTGATGAAATGCTAACGAGAATGGACAACTTAGAGAGGAATATGAATGAATTGATGGAGCTGAAAAACACAACACGAGAACTTCGCGAAGCATGTACAAGTTTCAACAGCAGAATTGACCAAGCAGAAGAAAGGATATCAGAAGTTGAAGATCAACTCAATGAAATAAAACGAGAAGGGAAGATTAGAGAAAACAAGGTAAAAAGGAATGAACAGAGTCAACAAGAAATATGGGACTACGTGAAAAGACCTAATCTACGTTTGATAGGTGTACCTGAATGTGACGAAGAGAATGCATCCAAGCTGGAAAATACTCTTCAGGATATTATCCAGGAAAACTTCCCCAACCTAGCAAGGCAGGCCAATATTCAAGTCCAGGAAATACAGAGAACACCACAAAGATATTCCTCTAGAAGAGCAACCCCAAGGCACATAATCATCAGATTCGCCAGGGTTGAAATGAAGGAGAAAATACTAAGGGCAGCCAGAGAGAAAGGTCGGGTTACCCACAAAGGTAAACCCATCAGACTCACAGCAGATCTCTCAGCAGAAACCCTACAGGCCAGAAGAGAGTGGGGGCCGATATTCAACATCCTTAAAGAAAAGAACTTTCAACCCAGAATTTCATATCCAGCCAAACTAAGCTTCATAAGTGAAGGAAAAATAAAATCCTTTGTGAACAAGCAAGTACTCACAGATTTCATCACCACCAGACCAGCTTTACAAGAGCTCCTGAAGGAGACACTACACATAGAAAAAAACAACCAGCACCAGCCACTCCAAAAACGCACGAAATGGTAAAGAACAGCAACACAATGAAGAATCTGCATCAACCAATGGGCAAAACAGCCAGCTAGCATCAAAATGACAGGACTAAACTCACACATAACAATATTAACCCTAAATGTAAATGGACTAAATGCCCCAATCAAAAGACACAGACTGGCAAATTGGATAAAAAGCCAAAACCCATCAGTGTGCTGTATCCAGGAAACCCATCTCACATGCAAGGATACACAAAGGCTCAAAATAAAGGGACGGAGGAAGATTTACCAAGCAAATGGAGAGCAAAAAAAAAGCAGGAGTTGCAATTCTCATCTCTGATAAAATAGACTTTAAAGCAACAAAGATCAAAAGAGACAAAGAAGGACATTACATAATGGTAAAAGGATCAATACAACAAGAAGAGCTAACGATCCTAAATATATATGCACCTAATACAGGAGCACCCAGATACATAAGGCAAGTTCTTAAAGACTTACAAAGAGACATAGACTCCCACACATTAATACTGGGAGACTTCAACACACCATTGTCAATATTAGACAGATCAACGAGACAGAAAATTAATAAGGATATCCAGGACTTGAACTCAGACCTGGAACAAGCAAACCTAATAGACATTTACAGAAATCTCCAGCCCAAATCCACAGAATATACATTCTTCTCAGCACCACATCACACCTACTCTAAAATTGACCACATAATTGGAAGTAAATCACTCCTCAGCAAATGCAAAAGAACGGAAACCATAACAAACAGTCTCTCAGACCACAGTGCAATCAAGTTAGAACTCAGAATTCAGAAGCCAACCCAGAACCGCACATCCTCATGGAAATTGAACAACTTTCTCCTGAATGTTGACTGGATAAACACTGAAATGAAGGCAGAAATAAAGATGTTCTTCGAAACCAACGAGAATGAAGACACCACATACCAGAATCTCTGGGACACATTTAAAGCAGTCTCTAGAGGAAAATATATAGCAATAAGTGCCCACATGAGAAGAAAGGAGAGAACTAAAATTGACACCCTATCATCAAAATTGAAAGAGCTAGAGGAGCAAGATCAAAAAAACTCAAAACCTAGCAGAAGACAAGAAATAACTAAGATCAAAGCAGAAATGAAGGAGATAGAGACACGAAAAACCCTACAAAAAATCAATAAATCCAGGAGCTGGTTTTTTGAAAAGATCAACAAAATAGACAGACCACTAGCCAAACTAATAAAAAAGAAAAGAGAGAATAACCAAATAGATGCAATAAAAAATGATAAAGGGGATATCACCACAGATGCCACAGAAATTCAAACCATCATCAGAGATTATTACAAACAACTCTATGCACATAAATTAGAAAACCTGGAAGAAATGGATAAATTCCTGGACAGTAGTCTCCTCCCATGCCTAAACCAGGAAGAAGTCGAAACCCTGAATAGACCAATAACAAGGTCTGAAGTCGAGGCAGCAATTAAGAGCCTACCACCCAAAAAAAGCCCAGGCCCAGATGGGTTCACAGCTGAATTCTACCAGACATACAAAGAGGAACTGGTACCATTCCTACTGAAACTATTCCAAATAATCCAAAAAGAGGGAATCCTTCCCAAATCATTTTATGAGACCAACATCATCCTAATACCAAAACCTGGCAGAGACTCAACTAAAAAAGAAAACTACAGGCCAATATCCATGATGAACATAGATGCAAAAATCTTCAATAAAATACTGGCAAGCCGATTACAACAGCACATCAAAAAGCTTATCCACCATGATCAAGTAGGATTCATCCCGGGGATGCAAGGCTGGTTCAATATACGCAAGTCTATAAATGTAATTCACCACATAAACAGAACCAAAAACAAAAACCACATGATTATCTCAATTGATGCAGAGAAGGCCTTCGACAAAATTCAACAGCCCTTTATGCTAAAAACCCTCAATAAACTAGGTATCGACGGAACGTATCTCAAAATAATAAAAGCTATTTATGACAAACCGACAGCCAATATCATACTGAATGGGCAAAAACTGGAAGCATTCCCTTTGAAATCTGGCACTAGACAAGGATGCCCTCTCTCACCACTCCTATTCAATATAGTACTGGAAGTTCTAGCCAGAGCAATCAGGCAAGAAAAAGAAATAAAGGGTATTCGATTAGGAAAGGAGGAAGTCAAATTGTCTCTATTTGCAGACGACATGATTGTATATCTAGAAGACCCTATCGCCTCAGCCCAAAATCTCCTGAAACTGATAAGCAACTTCAGCAAAGTCTCAGGATACAAAATCAATGTGCAAAAATCACAAGCATTTCTATACACCAATAACAGACTTAAAGAGAGACAAATCAAGAACAAACTGCCATTCACAATTGCTACAAAGAGAATAAAATACCTAGGAATACAACTAACAAGGAACGTAAAGGACCTCTTCAAGGAGAACTACAAATCACTGCTCAACGAAATAAGAGAGGACACAAACAGATGGAGAAACATTCCATGTTCATGGTTAGGAAGAATTAATATCGTGAAAATGGCCATACTGCCCAAAGTAATTTACAGATTCAACGCTATCCCCATCAAGCTACCAATGACCTTCCTCACAGAACTGGAAAAAACCACCTTAAACTTCATATGGAACCAAAAGAGAGCCCGCATAGCCAAGTCAATTCTAAGCAAAAAGAACAAAGCGGGAGGCATCACACTACCGGACATCAAACTCTACTACAAGGCTACAGTAATCAAAACAGCATGGTACTGGTACCAAAACAGAGATATAGACCAATGGAACAGAACAGAGGCGTCGGAGGCGACACAACATATCTACAACCACCTGATCTTTGACAAACCTGAAAAAAACAAGCAATGGGGAAAGGATTCCCTGTTCAATAAGTGGTGTTGGGAAAACTGGCTAGCCATATGCAGAAAGCAGAAACTGGACCCCTTCCTGACACCTTACACTAAAATTGACTCCAGATGGATTAAAGACTTAAACATAAGACGTAACACCATAAAAACACTAGAAGGAAACCTAGGCAAAACCATTCAGGACATAGGCGTAGGCAAGGACTTTATGACCAAAACACCAAAAGCATTGGCAACAAAAGCCAAAATAGACAAATGGGACCTAATCAAACTCCACAGCTTTTGCACGGCAAAAGAAACAGTCAATAGAGTGAATCGGCAACCAACAGAATGGGAAAAAATTTTTGCAGCCTACCTGTCTGACAAAGGGCTGATATCCAGAATTTACAATGAACTAAAAAAGATTTACAAGAAAAAAACAAACAAGCCCATTCAAAAATGGGCGAAGGATATGAACAGATACTTTACAAAAGAAGACATACATGAGGCCAACAAACATATGAAAAAATGCTCATCATCACTGGTCATTAGAGAAATGCAAATCAAAACTACATTGAGATACCATCTCACGCCAGTTAGAATGGCGATCATTAAAAAATCTGGAGAAAATAGATGCTGGAGAGGATGTGGAGAAATAGGAACACTTTTACACTGTTGGTGGGAGTGTCAATTAGTTCAACCACTGTGGAAAACAGTGTGGCGATTCCTCAAGGACCTAGAAATAGAAATTCCATTTGACCCAGCAATCCCATTACTGGGCATATATCCAAAGGATTATAAATCGTTCTACTATAAGGACACATGCACACGAATGTTCATTGCAGCACAGTTTACAATAGCAAAGACCTGGAACCAGTCCAAATGCCCATCGATGATAGACTGGACAGGAAAAATGTGGCACATATACACCATGGAATATTATGCAGCCATTAAAAAGGAGGAGTTCACATCCTTCGTAGGGACATGGATGAACCTGGAAAACATCATTCTCAGCAAACTGACACAAGAACACAAAATCAAACACCACATGTTCTCACTCATAGGCGGGTGTTGAACAAGGAGAACACATGGACACAGGGAGGGGAGCACTATACACGGGGGTCTGTTGGGGGGGAGGGGGGATAGTGGGGGGGGTGGGGGGATAGTGGGGGGGTGGGGAGTTGGGGAGGGATAGCATGGGGAGAAATGCCAGATATAGGTGAAGGGGAGGGAGGCAGCAAAGCATACTGCCACGTGTGCACCTGTGCAACAACCTTGCATGTTATTCACATGTACCCCAAAACCTAAAATGCAAAAAAAAAAAAAAAAAAAAAAAAAAAAAAAGATTCCAATTAGGAAATGAAAAAAAAAAAAAAAATTAGATGGTATTTTATATACCTATGGCTTTTTTAAAAAACTGTCTGGTTCAATGTTTATTAAAATTTTGTCCGTATGCACTCACTGTATAACTATTCTTCTCACAGAAAAGAATTACATAAATCTTTTCTTGCTTGCTACATTTTTCTCCCCAGGATTCAGGGCATGGAAATGTCATTCCTATTAAGAAGGATTTATTCCTTTAGCAGGTAGTTGTTGAAACTGGCTCTAGCATCTATGGTTTTATTGATGCCACAAAACTCTAGACTAGGAAGGAATAAATTAATTTACCTCCTCAGCTGATACTGATGGAACTTGAAGAGAGGGGAAGCTGTTAAGTGATGTAAAATAAATTATTTTGGAAGGCATAATAAGTATATTAAACTCTTGTCCTAAAAACATCTGATTCAGTTTTAGTAGTCTAGTACGTTGACATCAGTGGATGCATGGATAAAAATGAAAATATCATGAAAAAATCTGACAGTGCTGATCATTAGCATGGAGTCTTCCAGAAAGTGTCAGAAACAAAACCATAGTCTCTAGAATAAATATTTTAAAATAAAAATGGAAAATTCTTAAGCCTTGGAATGATTTTTTTTTTTAAATAAGTTTAAGAAAACTTGAAATATATGATGTTGTTTGGCTACCTCTTTATAAATCTAAGGGCACATTGTTATTTTAGAAGTTTAAAATGCGTTTCTCATACCAATTTTGACTTACATGAACCATTTCGAGAATTTAAAACCTAGGCAAAAAGGGAAATTTCAGTATGTGGGAAGGGAACAGTCGCTTTTTAGAAAGTATTTTTTTCCTTTTAATTTTTCTGATCTTTTCCCTTCTCCATTATTTATCAAGGCAATATGACAAGCACATAAATTTGAAGATAAAGGCATGGATATGAATCCTACTTCTACTATGTACTGTGTGGTTTTATACAAGCTATGCCTTCTCTGTACCTCAGTTGCTACGTTTATGCAGTGGGTATAACAGTATTTACCTTGCAAAATTTTCCTAAGGGTTAGTAATAGATAACATTTACCAAGTGCTAAATATATGCAAGGTAATATTTTAGGTACTTACAATGCTTCTTTAAGCCTCACAACAATCAAAGTATGCCTTCTACACACAATAGAAATAAACATATATCTTCTTTATTGTATTATCCTCTTTTTTTTTTAATGTATTATCCTCTTTTACAGAAGATTTATTTTATTATTCTCTTTTGTAGAACAAACTATAACTCAGACAGATTAGGTAACGTATCCAAAGTCACATAGCTGGAACCAGAACTTGAAATCTCAGATTCTAAAGTCTATACTCTTTCCATTCAGGCCAAAGGTCTTGATAACATGTAAAGAGCTGAGACATAGACGATGTCTTATAGAATGTCCTGATGCACAACTACTGGCTTACTGAATGATACAAATTTAGGTCAAGTGCGAAAAGATGATTTTTATTCACATATAGTTCTGTCAGTAATCCTTCATTAAATCCCTGGTTTAGACTGGGATTTTCATTGAAGTAAGCTGAATAACTCAGGACTGAATAATCAAATGCCACTTACTAACTGTATCACAGCCCAGCCCAATAACTCGAGGCACTGGTCACATAAAACAAATGGTAGACAGGTGGCGAGGCCCCACTATCTCTTCACTGTTCCTCAAGCAGATGTAGACCAGGGGTTTTCAATCTCACTATTATTGACATTTCCAGCTGGAGAATTCTTTGGTGTGTGGGCAGGTGTGAAAGAGGGGTGTCCTGTGCATCCCCTGCCTTTACCCACCAGATGCCTATTAAGACTGCCAAATGTCCCCTGGCGGACAAAATCACTTCCAATTGAGAACCACTGATACAGGTCTAATTAGAACAAGAAAATTCTGGCTGAAAAACTTCAGGTTTTTAAGTCCTTAAAAATAAAGACTGTAACAAATATCTTCAATGAAAAAAGAAAAAAAAACATTTAAAAAATTCAATCATTCTCTCGTTAGCACTGAAAATATCCTCCCTCTACTCTGAGAAACTTCTCTAGATGATTTCAGCCCCTAATTACCTCTCCCTCTGTGCCATTTGCCCTTGTTGTCCTTACTAATCAAGTGGCCCCTCGGAGAACCTGCTAGTATTAATACTTATCTCGAGTCAAAATGGCATCCTCAACTATACTATAAACTCTTTCCAGACATGGACAATCGCTAATGGTTCTTCTATACTCCACAGCCTCCAGCATAGTGCTAAGTGTACAGGAGAGATGCTGAAATAGCCACTGAATGCCTAATAGAACTATCAGGCAGAGGCTGCAAGCATTAGCCATATAAAGAAGTTTTTATTTTAAATTTTTAGATACAACTCAAATATTAAGAATTTTCATCACCACACCTCTCAACATGCCTTACAAACCTCCTAGATATTTTGTGTTCATATTTCAATTTTTATTTTCTTAATGTAGCAATTGCTTGGCATCATCTTAAGTTTTTTCCCATATTTAAAGTTTTCTTTACATCCCCTTCCTCTGCACAAAATATTTTTCCTTTCTTATAAACATGTTCTTTTCCATCTAAGTGATAAACATGACCAAACTTACTATAACTAAGATATTTTAATCTGCATAGAGAAGTTGTACCTATTTTTGAATGACATTCTTAAATCAAACCACACTGTTTGAATAAAAAATTCTTTTAAGAAAGAAATGATTTCACTAGCATCAGAGAAATCAACTTACACTTTGATATTACAATCCACTTCTCGGCAAACTGAAATAAAATGTTTTTTGAAATCATAAAATATTGAGAAGAATCAACTTATTCTTTTTTACCAAACAACTGCTTGAAAAGGGCAAACTTTGAAATCCACTATTAAAAACAGTACTTATTAGGGAGACAGGCCTAAGCACCATACCTGGTTGTACCTGGTTCTACCACCTGACTTTAGATTCAGGAAAGTGAATCTGCTCTCCCTATGACACCTCGGACACCTGCTCACATGTCAAGAACGGTTTCTACTAATACTTGAACATATAATGAACATGACCAGAAAGTATTAATACTATTTTTTTCTCTTTTTCCTGGTCATAAATATGTTCATTGTAGAAAATTTGGAAAAAAGAGAAAAGTATAAAGAAGAAAATTAAATCACCAAAGATACCAGTGAAAACTTTCGTATTATGTCTTCCTAGTTTTTTTTTTTTTTCGCTATGTACACATACACACAAATTCTAAATAAACTGAACTAAACATCAGAGTGACTACTATCTTTTCCAAAGTTGTAATGGAAAGCTTTAGTCTAATTCCAATAATGGAATTTCCATTGTAAAGTACCATCTCCAGAACCTGAAGCACACTCTTGAAAATCCTAAAAGGAATGTTCAGAATCAAGTAAAAAATCATTTACAACTGATACAAGACTTTAGCATGAAAAAAAATAAAGATGACTTAACTGGCTCATACCCAGCCCTAAAAATAATTCCAAAGAAAGTACTAAAAATATTTTTGCAAGGTGGTAGCAGAAGAGCAGTGCCTCCAGGGTAACTAATTTGAAGAGATTTCCCATGATTCATTTGCTTACAGTTAATTTTAAGGGTGAACTTTTAAAACAAAGTCTCATCATTTTACTCATATACTTATTCCCTCATTTTTCTCTTCCCCTTTTTTGCTTACAACACAATCTCCATCAAATTATGCCTTCTACACACACACACACACACACACACACACACACACACAGAGAGAGAGAGAGAAATCAACATATATTTAATTTTTGACCACAACATTCACATTTAGACAACTGTCAGAGAATATCCAATTTATTTTTTGTGGCTGCACAATATTAGATGCTGAGTTAAAAAGCGAAGCAACTAAGTCTGACTCAAGGAATTCAATTTCATAGAAAGTAATGTTAATATAATTCTACATTATCCTAGCATTCTAAACATACTAGAGGCTAGGAAACTGGGATCCAGAGACAAGAAACCATTTTCCAAGAGCACACAGGCAAAGACAGACCTGACTAGAACTGTCTTCATTAACCATCCTTCCTCCAACTAATTTGATACGGTTTTATTTTCTGTAACATTAAAGTCAAATTTGTATTTAATCATCAGTTACTTTAGAAAAATGATTTTATTTAAGGGATTAGCCATCGATTTTCTCAGGAGAGCAGCCCAGGTATCACAGATAGACCTTGTGTTTTGGTACACATTTCTTACCACTGCTCTGTACAACAGTTGCAAATGATTCATTGAACTGGAATCTGGGATTTCTGCCACAGAATCTTGTTACAAGTAAATTCAGGGGGATACACATTAATAAATGATCAATTCTTTACATTTATAATGGGAAAACAGAAAACTGCCATATGAAAGAATTGTTGCTTCTACTATTAAAATTCCACTAATCCTCCTCCACCTGCATTACTGGGGATTCAACTATAATTAATAGATTGAAAGTAAATTCTCAGGGCTTTTGAAATCCAGTCTCTACAATTATTGCTTACCACTGGGGGATCAAAGTCACAACTCTAACATTTGTTTAATCCCTCTTTCACTGATTAGAAACAGGGAAAGATCACAGCATTTCTCTTTCTTGCCCTCTATTCCACGGTGGTAACTGTTAAAAGACCCAATGAGTACTCAAGAGTTACCAGTGCAGACTAAACTCCACACAGCACTTGTATGTGCTCAGGTGACAAAGCTGGGGCAGGGCCTTAGTTCTAACATTAAACTGACACTTTAAACAAGGATACTGTACACAATGCTACCTTCTCATGTGAAACAGTGACAACCTAGTCTGAAACAAACACAAAACAACTCATCAGGCTTCTAATTACCATCTTCTTTTCCTTGCTCTTAAAACCAATTCTTACTTACCAGATGCCTCTCAATTTAAGGCACAGTAGTGAGCATGCTGCCTAGATCACCTAGGCTTGCAATTAGGTTATTTGATGTACCAGACAAATTGAAAGAGAAGACAATCTCACTGGAGACCAAAGAGGGGCTGTGACAGGAGTGATCAACCTTTTTTTTTTTTTTTTGAGATGGAGTTTTGCTCTTGTTCCCCAGGCTGGAGTGCAATGGTGCCATCTCAGCTCACTGCAGCCTCCACCTCCTGGGTTCAAGCGATTCTCCTGCCTCAGCCTCCTGAGTAGCTGGGATTACAGGCATGTGCCACTATGCCTGGCTAATTTTGTATTTTTAGTAGAGAGGGTGTTTCTCCGTGCTGGTCAGGCTGATCTTGAACCAACCTCAGGTGATCTGCCCGCCTTGGCCTCCCAAAGTGCTGGGATTATAGGCATAAGCTACTGTGCCCGGCCTAGGAGCAATCAACTTATAAAATTTGTCACATTTGGCAAAAAGCACTGACCCATGGTTTCTCCTTTCATGATGACAATAAAAGGACATTATCAAATTATAAATGACAGATCCAAATGGCTGATTTCCATAGCCACAAACCAGACTCTGATAGAACTGTAGGTAATACAACTAAGTAGCTGAGATTTTATCTACATCCCTTTCCTTGAGCTACAGCCAAACTTTGAGGTTAAGGAAATTTAAGAAAAGACAGTATAGAAAAGGAAAATTTATATGACTGGAGATGCACTGCCCAAATGTAAAGGCAATCCTAACCACTTCATTTCCTGGCCCATGAGAAGTCGTCCCCTTAACCTATAGTGGAAACTCTTGACTTCCCTAAAAGTCGGACCTTCACAATGAATCCAGTGGTATCTGGGAATTTCCTCTAAGGTAGAGCTTAGCACATGCAACCAGATCCTTCAACTCAGTGTTTCTCAATCATTTTCATTATGGCTACCCCCGCCAGGAGCGATTTAAGACATTTTCCCCCTAATTTTGACATACCCTCCCACTGAAATATTAACACCACAGATACACTGTATATGTGTTTATGTATTGCACATTTATCTGTGCTTCACAGATAAAATGAGTACAGAATTTTGCCCCTCAAGAATCAAGAATTATTGCTTTGGAGCAATAATGCTCCTGTTAAGAATGCATGCTTTGCACCACTCACAAAAACAAACATGGGGAATCAACCCAGGTGCCTATCAACAGTGGATGGACAAAGAAAATGTGGTAAGTGTACACCATGGAATACTACAGAGCCATAAAAAAGAACAAAATCATGTCCTTTACAGCAGCATGGGTGCAGTGGGAGGCCATTATCCTAAGTGAATTGAGGTAGGAACAGAAAACCAAACACTGTATGTTCTCACTTACAAGTGAGAACTAAACACTGAGTGCACATGGACAAGAAGATGGGAACAGCAGACACTGGAGACTCAAAGTGGGAGGGAGTGGGCAGGGTCTGAAACACTACCTATTGGGTATTATGTTCACTACTTGGGCAACAGAATAATCAGAATTCTTGTACATGTACCCCCTGATTCTAAAATAAAAAAAATTTTTAAATGCATGCTTTGGCTTATGAAACAAGACACTGGTGGAGCTAATAATATAAAACTAAGTTCTAAGTAATGTAGAAGTTATGTCTATCAGGAAAATCTACAAATGTCTTTCTAGTATAATAATTTGCCTATAACTATAGTACTGTAATTTAACTTGTTTGCTCTTAAATCTGTTATTAAGCAACAAAAGACATTAACAGCGCCTACAATATACAAATAAGAATTACAGCTCAAACCGAAGAGAATAACCTGTTGTGACTCTAAGTAAAATAATTAAAAATAAATATAAACTATCCTTCACTTACAAGAAATGGATGAGTATTAAATTAACTATCCTTAGCTGTATTTTGGATTAAGTGCAAAGACAGTAGGATAAAGCATCTCCATCATTCCAGATAGCCTACTTAAAAGGATCTATTTAAAAGAAATAAGCCAAAAAGCCCAAAATCTCAGCTATCATCATTTCCACTCAGTCTCATTAAAATCTTACTCATGTCAGAGAGCACCTAGGCTAAGGGAGTTCTGTAGCCTATGAACTCATCTGGCTTGGCCAATGATTTCCCATGCCACTTAGGTAAATTATTTAACTACTCTGTGCTCATTTCTCCAACTGCCCAGTAACATAAACACATTGTCATGGAAAAACATATAATACTCTTAACCAGGAGACCTGTCATGTGGTCTCATGCTGGCTACGAACTCACTGTGTGAATATGAGTATGTTACCCCTCCTCCCTGGGTCCTGTTTTTCCCTACCTGTAAAAGGAAGAAGCCATACCAGATGCATGCACGGAGATTCTATGTTCTAAATGCTTTCATCAGGCTAATTCACATACACTATCATGCCAAAAGAAACAATGCTCCTTATGAGGTTTCATAAAACACAAGAACATGTAATCTGGGTGAACCTAATTAGTAGAGGCCCTAGTAAAAAAATATTGCATAGATAAATATTGGGAAGAAAAACACATGATTGCTCTTCAAGATGACAGCCTCAAAAGTTCAGGCCAAGTATCTTGTCAACTTGAATTAGGTATAACTGTCATTCATGAGAATTCACTGTAGGCTCTTTTTGAACCGTATCTACTTTTTGCCTAGATCATCTCTTAATATAAAGAACTCTATAAATTACTGCCTGCTGTGTTCCAGTAAGGCCTTCATTTTATTTGTAATTGGTAAAACCATTTTAAGATTTAGGGAAGGTCCCTGCATTACAGCAATCTGGAATTTGGGAAATCAAGTCTGTATCTGCCTTATATATACCCTATAATACAGATTCCAATTAAAAATCTCAGCTTTGGTTTATCCACACATTATATATTAGACAATTCCCATTCTTCCCATCTCCTTGGTCACTTCAGTCTCCCTGAGCTAAATCTTTTCCAATTCTGTTGGAACCTTCTTCACCTCCTAAGGAGACCAGGAAAAAGAGTCATCAAAATGAAAGCTAGTAACAAGGTAGAAGCAAGGGAAAATACATCACTGGCAGATAAAATTTTCACCACGGTTTTCAGCATTATGACACAAAGTAAAATACATATCCTTTCCTTGCTTAAGTGCTTAAGCTACCAGCATAAAAAGATATTCTATCTGCTGAGAATAAACAAAACAGTTCTTGGATTTCTCTATGCAATTAATTGCTTTTAGGACTGCTTCACAAGGTGCTGTTATTTATGATCCTGGCAAGGATGCGACAGAAGCCATTCCTGTACTGGATGAACAGACTAGCTCAAAAGTTCTGAACATTTTCTACCCAATGCAGTTGAGGGCATAACCTATCAACCACTTAGTAATAGTGCTTAATAGTTAAGTGATTCTCAATGGGAGTCAGGCAATCAACATCTTCAGAGGGCTTGTGTAGTATGTGATATGTACTTCCATACCCCCACTGGGTCTCAGCTGAGAATCACTGGATTAAATCATTCCTAAAATCTCTAATAGAGAAGCCTACTGAGATTCTCACATAGACTATTTGAAGGCAAGTGTCTTAATTTTTAGTAAGTTCAATATATAGACAATCATTCCAGCAATCTGAGTCTCAGTTTATTGAATTCCTCCATTTCACGGATGTTGTCCTCTACAATTCTGCAGCCATGTATTCCCAGGCTCATACCCAAGACCTTATTATTACCAATAACTACAACCCCTCCATAATCTCAACTTCATGCATCACCTATTTTTCCAGGTTCCTCTTTCTCCCTATAGTACCTTAAACCAATTATCCTTCAACTGCACCAGGACTCAAAACTATCATCTTTTCACTGACCCACTCCAATTGATTTCCACTCTTCCTTTCTTAGCTTAAATTCCACAGTCAATCATTATAATTAATCTCTTATATATACTATTAAATCCCTCGCCTCTCTCTTGCTGTGATACATTTGCTTAGCAAAAGAACTGATTACTATGCACACACACATGTACATACACACCCATGCTGCCTGACTTTAGTTTTATAATATCAAATTTCAAGTTGGGTCCCTTAATGCTGCCTGACAAATCATACTTCACATCCCTAGGTTCATTTACTCTCTCAATCTCCCAAATGACTATTTCACATTTTCTCCTCTTTACAAATCCTAATGCTATCTCCTCCCTTCCGCCCTCTTAATTGATAACCTGGCCACCTACTTCACTGAGAAAACTGAGGCAATCAGAAGAAACTTCCAGATTCTCATGCCACATCTCCCCACTGAGCCACATTTGCATCCACATAACCCCTTTCCTGTGTCTTTCTAGATTTACTTTCCTCTTCCTGTGCAAAGCCAGTCCCCCAACTTGTACACTGGAGCTCCTCCCTTCTACCTACTCAAGAACATCACTCCAGCCAGTCTCCCTTCTCTCTCCTACTTCATCCATTTTTTCACCTGTATCAGATCTTTTCCATCAGCGTACGAACACGCTGCTCTTGTTCTCATCTCAAAAATTAAAAACCTCAACCACATTTTTCTCTCCTGCTCTCACCTATTTCTTTGCTCCCCTTTCCTGCAAAAATTTTCAAGAGTCTTTTAGAGTCACTATCTCCAATTTTTCTCCTTTAACCTATCTCACCAAAACTGCTCTTCAAGGTCACTAATGCTAAATATCCAAGTGTCAGCTCTCTGTTCTTATCCTACTTGACCTATGAGCAGCACTTGGTCTCTACCTTGAAACACTCTTCACTTTTGCTTCCAGAGTAAGACTTCACTCTTTTGGTTTTCCTACCTCACTGACCATTCTTCCCCAGTCTCCTTTACTGGTTCCTCTTCTCCCTAGCTCCTGATGTTGCAATGTCTCTGGGCTAAGTCCTTGGTCTTCTTTTATGTACTTCATTCACTCCCTTGGTGATCTCATCAAGGCTCAAGGTTTTAAATGCCTTTCTCCTCAAACTCCACACATCTCTCTCCAGCTGGCTACCGGATTATCTCCACTTGGAGGTCTAGTAGCAGGTCAAACTCAACATGTCCAAAACTGAACTACTGACCTGTGACCCTGTTTGCTTCATCTTGCAACGGCCTCATTTCAGTGGATGGCAACTAATCTTTAAAATTGTTCAGGCCCAAATCCTGCCATCTTCCTCAACTGCTCTCTTTCTCTCATACCTCATATCTAAACCATCAGGAAACCGTGCTGGCTCTACCTCACAATATGTCCAGAATTTGACCTTTTCTTGTACCTTTCATTGCTACAGCCCCAATCTGAGTCATCCCTCTCTCTCATTTGGAACAACGCAATAGGCCCCTAAGAGATCTTTGTTGCTCCTCACCCACATAGCAGCCAGAGTGATCTTTTTAGACCTTGTCAGATCATGTCACTCTCCAACTCAACACCTGGCAACAGTCTCCTAGTTTACTCTCAGTAAATGTCAAAGTTATTATGGTGGCCTTCAAAGCCCCAGATAATCTAGCCATTCGTTACCTCTCTGACCTCTCCTGCTTAGCCAGTGAGTGTCTTGCTATCTTTCAAACACACCAGGCACGCTCTCCCCTTAGGGCTTTTGCTATAGCTGTTCCTTGTCCCTGGTATGTTCTTCTCCCAGATATCCATATAGTGAAACACCTCATTTCCTGGCTCAAATCTCAACAAGACCTACCTTGAACCACCTTATTTAATATTGCAATCTACACAGCAATCTCAACGTCCCTAACTCTGCTGTATTATTTTCCCATATCCCTTATCATCTTCTAATATACTAATTGTTGTATTGTTTATTGACTATAGCCTCCTACCAGAATGAAAGCGTCTAAGGACAGATATTTTTAATTTGTTCACTGATATATCCCAAACACACAGACCAATGCTTGGCACAGAGCAAGTACTCAATAAAGATTTTTGTATGAATGAATGAACACTTGAAACCGCAGCCTAAATTATAGACTAGAGAGGTCTGAGGCCAGCAGAAGAAAACTCAAATGGCCCAGATATCCTCAGTGCCTAAATTATGCTCTCAGACAATTAGCTTCTTATAAAAGCTATTATTTCTTCAGATCTCAAAAAGGACTGTCACAGCACTGGTGCCCATTGAATGATACTTAACCATACTAGAAACAAGTACAGAGGAAGTACGAAAGGAATGTCCTCTATTTCCACCTTTCCCTATAGGTGACTCCAGATGAAACACAGTCCTGTCTTCTTTCTCTTACTTGAAAAGTCACTTTTTTGTTTGGAGCGGTCTCACTCTGGTGAGATCTTGGCTCACTGCAACTTCTGCCTCCCAAGTTGAAGTGACTCTTGTGCCTCAGCCTCCCAAGTAGCTAGGATTACAGGCACATGTCACCACGCCTGGCTAACTTTTGTTATTTTTTGTAGAGATGTTTCACCATGTTGGCCAGGCTGGTCTCGAACTCCTGGCCTCAACTGATCTGCCTGCCTTGGCCTCCCAAAGTGCTGGGATTATACACATGAGCCACCGCGCCTGGCCAAAAGTCACTTTTCAATACTACATAATTCAGGAATTAGAGAAAGCAGGTCAGCCAAGGAGCTCATGTGGCTTTCAAAATGCTGAATTTATTCCCATGGATTAAGTACAGACTCTTACAAGTTAGAACTAGAAGACTATCATTTATGTCAGCGGTTCTCAACCATGGCTGCATATTTGAGTCCCAGAGGCAGTTAAAAAACACTGCAACTGCTCCTCCCTTGGGTGAGGCTCAGACAGCATACATTTTAAAAGCTTCCCAGGTGATTAAAGTTCCCAGGTGATTCCAAAGTGCAAACAAGTTTGAGAACTGATGAGCTCTATGACCTTGGGGAAATTTCTTGGCTTCTCTGAGCCTAACACATATAGCTACTGTGAGGATCAAATAAGAGTTCGCATGTATACCATCAGCAGCTATTAATTAGTATCACTGCCACTTCTTTTTCTAACATCACCACCCTTTCTACTATTACATTATCATCATTGGTAGCATCATTTCCTTCTTTCTTTTTATTGAGATTTAATTTACATATCATAAAATCCAGCCTTTTAAAAATATATGATTCAATGGTTTTTAGTATATTCATAAAGTTATGCAACCATCATCACCATTTAATTCTGGAACATTTTCATCACCCCAAAAAGAAATTCCATACACATGAGCAACCTCTCCTCCCAGCCCCTGGGAACCACCAATCTACTTTCTATCTTTATGAATTTAACTACTCTGGATACTTCATATAAATGAAATCCTATAATATGTAGCCTTTTGTGTCGGGCTTTTTTCACTTAGCATAATGTTTTTGAAGTTCACCCACATTGTAGCATATATTCATGCTTCATTTTTATAATTGAGTAACAGTCTGTAGTATGGATATGCCACATTTTGTTTTCAGCAGTTTTTCTCACTTTTTGGCAATTATGATTAATACAGCTATGAACACTTATTCACACTATTTTGTGTGCCCAAGTTTCCAGTTCTCTTGGGTATATAACCAGGAGTGGAACTGTTGGGTCATATGGTAATCCTATGTTTAACTTTTTTTTTTTTTTTTTTTTTTTGAGACGGAGTTTCGCTCTTATTACCCAGGCTGGAGTGCAATGGCGCAATCTCGGCTCACCGCAACCTCCGCCTCCTGGGTTCAGGCAATTCTCCTGCCTCAGCCTCCTGAGTAGCTGGGATTACAGGCATGCGCCACCGTGCCCAGCTAATTTTTGTATTTTTAGTAGAGACGGGGTTTCACCATGTTGACCAGGATGGTCTCGACCTCTTGACCTTGTGATCCACCCGCCTCGGCCTCCCAAAGTGCTGGGATTACAGGCGTGAGCCACCGCACCCGGCCCCCTATGTTTAACTTTTTGAGCAACTACTACAAGCACCATTTTATGTTTCCACCATCAGTGTCTAAGGGTTCTAATTTCTCCACATCCTCACCAACATTTGTTATTATCTTTCTGACCCTAGCCATCCTAGTAAGTGCAAAGTGGTATTTCACTGTTGTGATTTGCATTTTCCTGATGACTAATAATGTTAAGCTTTTTTTTTTTCCCAATACTGAAATGGGGTCTCTCGCTCTGTTGCCCAGGCTGGAGTACAGTGGCACAATCTTAGCTCACCACAGCACTGAACTCTAGGTTCAAGTGATCCTTCCTGCCTCAGCCTCCATGGTAGCTGGGACTACAGGTGCACGCCACCATGCCTGGCTGATTTTTAAATTTTTTTGTAGAGACAAAGTTCTCACAATGTTGCCCAGGCTGGTCTTGAGCGTCTGATCTCAAGCAATCCTCCTGCCTCGACCTTAAGTGCTGGGATTTCAGGCATGAGTCACCATCCCCAGCTAACGTTAAGCATCTTTTTATGTTCTTACTGACCATTTGTATATCTTCTTGCCTATCCAAATTCTTTGCCATTTTTATACTGGATTAGTTGTCTTTTTATTATTGAGTTGCAAGAGTTCTTTATACATGCTAGATATATTCTGCTGATCCTTCTAAGATATATGTTTTACAAATATGTTCTCTCGTTTTGTATCTTTCACTTTCCTGACAGTGTCCTTTGAAGTATGCACATTTTAAATTTTGATGAAGTCCAATTTATGTATTTTTTCTTTGGTTGCTGTGTATTACTAACTTTTAAGAAGAGACTAAAGGAAAAAGTTACGAAGAAATCCCATAACCAAGTAAATTGTTCAGACTTATAATAATCACTCATTAAATCATGAATTCCCATATAGAAAGCACATCCACTTTATCTGAATGGAGGGCAGGAAGGAATGCACTTCATCTCTTATGCTTTTAATTAACTAGATTTTCAGATTAAATATTTGACCTTTGAATGTCAAATGTCCAAGAAACTGCAAAGAAATAAAACCTGAGTTAGATTTGTGTGTTTTCAGGGCTATTTGTTGCAACAGCTAGATGTTCATAATCCTTACACTAACTGGAATTGCTTTTTGAAATTGAGCATATTTAAATGATATTTTTAAAAGAGTTTCAAACAAATATTTTTTTCTGCAACCGTACTAAACTAGTGGCATGGCATAACCTAAAACGTTCCATTACTGCTCAATAAACATTAAATAGACAATATAATCCCAAATAATCAATTAGCATTATATAATTTTCCAGTGTAATAATCTCAAAGAATCAATTGTGATTATAGTAATTTTTCTAACCAAAACGACAAAAATTGGTCATTATTAATCACTTGAAAAAGGTAACCAATATCTCTGTTATGCTTTTTTACTTTGTCAATCAACTTTTTTATTTAAAAAATATTTTGGTTTAAAATTGTTAGTGGCAATAGTTGTATAACAATGTGAATGCACTTACTGCCACTGAAATTTCAAATGGCAATTCTTATGTACATTTAACCACAATTTTTTTTTTTTTTTTGAGACAGAGTCTTACTCTGTTGCCCAGGCTGGAGTGCAGTAGCACCATCTCGGCTCAGTGCAACCTCTGTCTCCCAGGATCAAGCAATTCTCCTGCCTAGCCTCCTGAGTAGCTGGGATTACAGGGGTGCACCACCACACCCGGCTAATTTTTGTATTTTTCGTAGAGATGGGGTTTCACCATGTTGGTCAGGCTGGTCTCAGACTCCTGACCTTGAGATCCGCCTGCCTCAGCTTCCCAAAGTTCTGGGATTACAGGCGTGAGTCACCGCACCCAGTCTTAACCACAATTGAAAAAAGAGAAAAGGGAGGAAAATGAATGAGAAAAAAAAGAGTAGGAAAAACAGAGATCCCCTAAAACAAATAAACCAGTCAGAGCACCTGCTGGCAGACAACACTTGGACATTCAAGAAAAGCAGGTTGAGGAAGGTACAGTTCACTTGGCACACAGACAGATCCCCAGCAAAGCAGGCTCTACAAACAGCATGGAGGTAGGCTGCCCTTGAAGAGTAATATGACGGACCATTTATCAACAGAGAACTTTGTCTCTAAAGTAAGATGCAGGGCTCTAGAAGAATGTCCTTCACACTTCCTAAGACCTGGATTGCATCAAAATGTCATTCACTGTATCTTCATATTCAGGGATTCTCTAGAGAGAAGATAGTTAAGTTTCCTTCATACCACATACGACCGGATCCTCTTAAACTGGGAATTAAGCTAATTAATGGCAATATTTTGGTCTTTGATTAACAGGAAACTAATGTACTAGTATTGTCAAGAAAAAAAAAGAAAGCGATGAAACTTCAGGGCAAAGAACCATGAAAAATCCACAATGTACCTCTTTGTTTTGCAGTTCTTTTAAGAACATTGTTTAGTGTCTAAAACAAGTAAAATGGCATTTTTTTAGAAAATACCTTTGACCATACTTCCAAAGTAATAAAGCATGTTTAGTCCAGCTTCTCAATTTATAGCAACACATGTACATTACAAGGCAATAGTTCTTTAATATATGAACTTGGGACACAGATTTTTCAAAAGGTGAAGGAAGCCAAAGAAGATTTTGTGAACATAGTTCTCATAAATATAACAAGCAAAACTGAATATAATTTTATTCTAAATTGATCCAGTTATGTTCTAAATCTTAAACTTATTTTTTATTTTTATTTTTTTTGAGACGGAGTTTCGCTCTTGTTACCCAGGCTGGAGTGCAATGGCGCAATCTCGGCTCACCGCAACCTCCGCCTCCTGGGTTCAGGCAATTCTCCTGCCTCAGCCTCCTGAGTAGCTGGGATTACAGGCATGCGCCACCGTGCCCAGCTAATTTTTTTATTTTTAGTAGAGACGGGGTTTCACCATGTTGACCAGGATGGTCTCAATCTCTTGACCTCATGATCCACCCGCCTCAGCCTCCCAAAGTGCTGGGATTACAGGCGTGAGCCACCGCGCCCGGCCTTAAACTTATTTTTATAGCATAGACACTCATGCCTTCCTATGGTAAATGCTCAACAAAGATTTGCTGAATAGATGAATGAGAAGGACTAAGTCTTAATTTGAATTTTTTCTGGTAACAGAGAGAGAACCACATACATGAAAATCTCCTTATTCTGTCTATTATTAAAAAGTCAGAAAATAACAGATTTTGGTGAGGTTGCAGAGGAAAGAGAAGTACTTACACACTCCTGGTGGGACTGTAAATTAGTTCAGCCACTGTGGAAAGCAGTTTGGAGATTTCTCAAAGAACTTAAAACAGAATTACCATTCAACCCAGCAATCCCATTACTGAGTATACACCCAAAGGAATGTAAATCATTCTACTAAAAAGGTACATGAATCTGTAGGTTCATCACAGCATGATTCACAATAGCAAAGACATAGAATCAACCTAGATGTCCAACAACAGTAGACTGGATTAAAAAAATGTGGTACACATACACCATGAAATACTACACAGCCATAAAAATGAAGAAAGTCATGGCCTTTGCAGCAACATGGACAGAGCTGGAGGCCGTAATCCTAAGTGAATTAAAAGCAGCAACAACAACAAAAAAATAAATACCTCATGTTCCCATGTATAAGTGGGAGCTAAACATTGAATACACATGGAGATAAAAAAGAGGACCAACAGACACTGGGGCTTACCTGAGGGTACAGGGTAGGAGGGCGAGGGTTGAAAAACTACATGTCAGGTACTATGCTCACTACCTGTGACCTGGGTGACAAAATCATTTGCACACCAAACCCCAGCAACAAACAATTTGCCCATGTAACAAACTTGCACATGTACTCCTTGAACCAAAAATAAAAGATGGAGAAGGAAAAAAAAAAAAAAAACTCCTTAATCTTTCTAGGTCTATCTAGATTGCTTTAGTAATAAAATAGAATCTAGCATCCTTGCAATTCAATGTAACAGACACATAAGATTCCTCCTAGAAAAAGGAGGAAGGAAGATGGAGAGAGGGGAAGAAATGGGGAGGAAGGAGTACCTTATTATGCCAGAAGGAGCTTCTCTAATGATGACAAGGGTTAGATCAGACCTCAGGAAAGCTAAAGGGTGCCAATCTCACTTAACACTGAAGGGTCTACCAAAAATTGAAGTGAAATATTCTATTTCAACAGTCGAATTGATCAAGCAGAAGAAAGGATATCAGAAGTCGAGGACCAGCTCAGTGAAATGAAACGAGAAGACAAGAATGCAGAAAAAAGGATGAAAAGGAATGAGCAAAGTCTCCAGGAAATATGGGACTATGTGAAAAGACCTAATCTACGTTTGATAGATGTACCTGAATGTGATGAAGAGAATGAATCCAAGTTGGAAAATACTCTTCAGGATATCATTCAGGAAAACTTTCCCAACCTAGCAAGGCAAGGTAATATTCAACTCCAGGTAATACAGAGAACACCACAAAGATATTCTTCAAGAAGACCAACCCCAAGGCACATAATTGCCAGATTTATTAGGGTTGAAATGAAGGAGAAAATACTAAGGGCAGCCAGAGAGAAAGGTCAGGTTACCCATAAAGAGAAATCTATCAGACTTACAGCAGATCTCTCAGCAGAAACCCTACAAGCCAGAAAAGAGTGGGGACCAATATTTAACATCCTTAAAGAAAAGAACTTTCAACCCAGAATTTTCTATCCAGCCAAACTAAGCTTTATGAGCGAAGGAAAAATTAAATCCTTTGCGAACAAACAAGCACTTAGAGAGTTCACCACCACCAGGCCTGCTTTACAAGAGCTTCTGAAAGAAGCACTATACATATAAAGGAACAACCAATATCAGCCTTTCCAAAAATATATCAAAAAGCAAAGAACATTAATACAGTGAAAAATTTACATCAACTAATGGGCAAAACAGCCAGCTAGCATCAAACGCCAGTATTAAAGTTATATATATTTTAATTGAATAAAAAGCCAAAACCCATCGGTATGCTGCATCCAGACCCATCTTACATGCAGCGATACACAAAGACTCAAAGAGAAGGAGGAAGATTTACCAACCAGAGAGTAAAAATAAACAAATAAACAAAAAGCAGGAGATGCAATTCTCGCCTCTGATAAAGTAGACTTTAAAGCAACAAAGATCAAAAGAGGCAAAGAAGGACATTGCATAATGGTAAAAGGATCAATGTAACAAGAATAGCTAAAGATTCTATAGATCAACGAGACAGAAAATTAACAAGGATATTCAGGATTTGAACTCAGACCCGGAACAAGTAAACTTAATAAACATTTATAGAACTCTCCACTTCAAATACACAAAACATACATTACCACCTCACACCTATTCCAAACGTGACTATATAATTGGAAGTAAATCACTCCTCAGTAATCGCATAGCATTTCATAGGTTTAAATGAATTATTGGTTGGCTGTTTGTTTGTTCTCTTCTTCCCTTATTCCTTCCTGACTACATCATTAAGTATAATTATCAGTATACAAGAGGTTTTCAATACCCATTACTAAATTGCATTCTAGCCTGGGCAAGAAAGCAATACTCCCATTCTCTCTCCCTCTTTCTCTTCCTTTTTCCTCCTCCCCATTCTCTCTCTTTCTTTCTCTTCCTTTTTCCTCCTCCCCCCAAAAAAAAAAAAAAAAAAAAAAAGAACAAAAGGGGTTTCGAGAGAGAGAGAGATCCAAGATGGCTGACCACTAGCAGCTCGGGCACGTAGCTCCCAGTGAAAGCGCAGAGAACGAGAGGACGCCACACTTTCAGACGAATATTTGTAGCTCACGGACCAGGAGATTCCCAGCGGAGGAGCTCCACGGGTCGTCAGAGCGACTCTTGTGGCCGGCGCGGCGGTTTTGCTGGGGCCTTAAAGCGGCAGTCCTTGGTGCAGAGTCCAGAGATTCCTGGGCAGAAAGGCACCATCAATCTTAACACCGCTGTTTTGGCCGGTGCAGTGGATTGCTCAGATTTCAGCGCTGGGAATCAAAAAGTTGGACGTCCGCTCAGAGACCTAGTTAGAAAGTCGGTAATTACAAAGACAACAGACGGATACATATATAATGAAGGGAAGAAACCAGCCTAAAAAGGCAGAGAATACTCAAAATCAGAATGCCTCTCCCTCTACAGGGGATCGCAATTCCTCATCAGTAACGGAACAAGACTTAATGGAGAACGAGTGTGTTCCAATAACAGAAGCAGGTTTCAAAATGTGGGTGATGAGAAACTTCTGTGAATTAAAAGAACTTGTTCTAACCCAATGCAAAGAAACTAAGAACCTTGAAAAAAGGTTTGACGAAATGTTAACGAGAATGGACAATTTAGAGAAGAATATAAGTGAATTGATGGAGCTGAAAAGCACAACACGAGAACTTCGCGAAGCATGCACAAGCTTAAACAGTCGAATTGATCAAGCAGAAGAAAGGATATCAGAAGTCGAGGACCAGCTCAGTGAAATGAAACGAGAAGACAAGATTGGAGAAAAAAGGATAAAAAGGAATGAGCAAAGTCTCCAGGAAATATGGGACTATGTGAAAAGACCTAATCTACGTTTGATAGGTGTACCTGAATGTGATGAAGAGAATGAATCCAAGTTGGAAAATACTCTTCAGGATATCATTCAGGAAAACTTTCCCAACTTAGCAAGGCAAGGTAATATTCAACTCCAGGTAATACAGAGAACACCACAAAGATATTCTTCAAGAAGACCAACCCCAAGGCACATAATTGCCAGATTTATTAGGGTTGAAATGAAGGAGAAAATACTAAGGGCAGCCAGAGAGAAAGGTCAGGTTACCCACAAAGGGAAATCTATCAGACTCACAGCAGATCTCTCAGCAGAAACCCTACAAGCCAGAAAAGAGTGGGGACCAATATTTAACATCCTTAAAGAAAAGAACTTTCAACCCAGAATTTCCTATCCAGCCAAACTAAGCTTTATGAACGAAGGAAAAATTAAATCTTTTGCGAACAAACAAGTACTTAGAGAGTTCACCACCACCAGGCCTGCTTTACAAGAGCTTCTGAAAGAAGCACTATACATATAAAGGAACAACCAATATCAGCCTTTCCAAAAATATATTAAAAAGCAAAGAACATTAATACAATGAAAAATTTACATCAACTAGTGGGCAAAACAGCCAGCTAGCATCAAACGCCGGTATTAAACTTATATATATTTCAATTGGATAAAAAGCCAAAACCCATCGGTATGCTGCATCCAGACCCATCTTACATGCAACAGTACACAAAGACTCAAAGAGAAGGAGGAAGATTTACCAACCAGAGAGTAAAAATAAACAAATAAACAAAAAGCAGGAGATGCAATTCTCGCCTCTGATAAAGTAGACTTTAAAGCAACAAAGATCAAAAGAGGCAAAGAAGGACATTACATAATGGTAAAAGGATCAATGTAACAAGAATAGCTAACGATTCTATAGATCAACGAGACAGAAAATTAACAAGGATATTCAGGACTTGAACTCAGACCCGGAACAAGTAAACTTAATAAACATTTATAGAACTCTCCACTTCAAATACACAAAACATACATTACCACCTCACACCTATTCCAAAAGTGACTATATAATTGGAAGTAAATCACTCCTCAGTAATCGCATAGCATTTCATAGGTTTAAATGAATTATTGGTTGGCTGTTTGTTTGTTATCTTCTTCCCTTATTCCTTCCTGACTACATCATTAAGTATAATTATCAGTATACAAGAGGTTTTCAATACCCATTACTAAATTGCATTCTAGCCTGGGCAAGAAAGCAATACTCCCATTCTCTCTCCCTCTTTCTTTTCCTTTTTCCTCCTCCCCATTCTCTCTCTCTCTCTTTCTCTTCCTTTTTCCTCCTCCCCATTCTCTCTCTCTCTTTCTCTTTAAAAAAAAAAAAAAAAAAAAAAGAAATATTCTATTTCTATAAAACTTGTCTTCTACTTGACCTTTATTGGGGAAGATGGGGTAAGTTCACTGTAAAACATGACTTTTCTCATTCCCTTCTGTAGTGTCTCACTCAGCGTACTTGTTGAGGCAGCCAAGAGCTGTTAAGACAGAAAAACCCTATACAGGTAGCAAGTCTTAAAAGACTATGTTATGGACTGAATTGTATCCCCCACCAAATTCATATGTTGAAGTCCTAACCTCCAGTATCTCAGAATGTGACCCTATTTGGAGACAGGTTGACTGCAGAAATAGTAAGATTAGGTCATACTGCAGTAGGTAGACCCCTACTTGATGTCACTGTTCTGCTTATAAAAAGGGGAAATGGTACACAGGGAAAATACCATGTGAAGGCTGGAGTTATGCTGCCACAAGCTAAGCAACCATCAGAAGCTAGAAGAGAGGCCTGAAACAGACCCTTCCTCAGCACCTTCAGAGGGAGCATAGCCCTGCCAACACCCTGATTTTGGACTTCTGGCTTTCAGAACTATGAGACAATGCATTCATGTTGTTCTATGTCATATGGTTTGTGGTACTTTGTTACCATTGCCCTAAGGAACTAATGCAGACCATAAGAGGCCAGTGTGCCCTAGCCTACCCTTTTCAGATTGCACTTCAGATCCAGCCTTCTGCCTCACAGCCACTGCCACTACACTATCCCCAGACCCAGCACCTCACTCTCCGAACTGCTGCAAAAGCACTGGTCTCACTTACTTCAGACTTTATCTTGACTTTCTTCAACTGCCAAACCTCCCTGCACACCACCATGACATTAACAAAGATGACAACTTCTTTGCATCAACCCCTTATTTAAAAATTTCGAGTGACTCACCAATTCTTACAGGAAAATGTCAAAATTCTCCTGACTGGCATTCAGGACTCTCTCTAAGCGAGCTCCAAATGTTAGGTGATAGTCTCTTAGTGACCATGGAACATACAACAGACAAAGACCCTCTCTTTCTCTGTTGCCCAGGCTGGTGTGCCATGGCGTGACCACAGCTCACTGCAGCCTTGACTTCTTGGGCTTAAGCAATTCTCCCACCTCAGCTTCCCAAGTAGCAGGGACCACAGGCACATACCACCACAGCCTGCTAGTTTGTAAAATTTCTGTAGAGATGGGTTCTCACCATGTTGCCTAGGCTGGTCAGAACACACAACTATTATTCTCTATGCCATGCTTCCTTCTCCACTTGCCGCCCTCCCCTTTCAACAGTCCAAATCTTGACCTTGCTGTGAAAACTACTGTCAGGACACATTTTCTCCTTGAAGCTCTCTCTCTATACTTAAGCATAACACCACAGCCATATTTCTGATTCTATGCACTTTACTGCCTGCATCAGTCATCTGTACTCATCACAGACTGCCTTGCATACCTGGTATTTGAAAAGTACATGCTTGGATTTCACAGGTGGACTAGGAGCTCCTTAATAATAGGGTCTATGTCTTATAATTTTGGAGATACTTCTCAAAGACAAAGACAAGGCTGGGCCTATTATAGGCAACCTCTAAATTCTTACTGAATTAACTGTTAAACGTACATGAAAAATTCCTAGAAATGCTACTTTTGGCTTTTCCATCAATCAGGGAATTGAAATTGGAACACATCTACAGATTTCACATAATACTAATGGTTCCACATATATCTGAATAATTTAAAACTTAAAAGGAACAAGGGGGGAAAAATGATTTTAGTCCCAAGTTACTTACCATTCTTCATCACTACATTGGACCACACATTGGCATTCAGGGCTTGGACAATTCGCTTTATTCCTGTAGATTCTGGGAAGTCATCTAATCAGGGAGGGAAAATATATATATTTATATACAACACTGACACATATATACATATACATTCATAAAAATGTCTGTATATATCCTCCAAGCTATATTTTCAAATGACTGTGGTTTTGTCATCTTGTTTATTTAGCTGTTAGTTCACATCATACAAGGAAAAAAATAAAACAAATACAGAGCTTGGAGCTCATAAGAATATTCTAGAAAAAGTCTTTTCCTCTCTGGCTGTCTGAGGATTGACCACCATCCTGAACAACACGGTAACTGTTCAAACTAGAAAGTTCATGACCAACCAACTACATCAGAGAAAACAAATGGTCATTGATGTCCTTCACCCCGGGAAGGCAACACTAAGACAGAAATTCAGGAAAAAGTCGTCACGATGTACAAGACCACACCAGATGGCATCTTTGTATTTGAATTCAGAACTCATTTTTGTGGTGGCAAGACAACTGGCTTTGGCATAATTTATGATTCCTTGGATTGTGCAAACGAAAATGAACACAAACATAGACTTAAAAGACATGGCCTGTGTGAGAAGAAAAAGACCTCAAGAAAGCAATGAAAGGAACTCAAGAACAGCATGAAGAAACTCAGGCGGACTGCAAAGGCCAGTGTTAGTGCTGGCAAAAAGCCGAAGGAGTAAAGGTGCCGCAATGATGTTATCTGCGGCCGTTGCGGATTTTTTTTTGTGAGAAGATTAGTAAGCTAAAAACTTTCCTGTGGGAAAAAAGAATATTCTAGAAACTAAAACAGATAAACATAAAATATAAGGCAGTTATATAATGAAGTTATCCCCACCAATGGAATCTATTTATATTCTGAAAATGTAAGATTCCACTTGTTACACACATTCCTAGCATAGTACTAGAGATACCAATCCATACAGAATGAGTCTCCTGAAGGCAGGAAGAGTCTTCTTATTAATAGCAAGCCATAAAATCATGTAAATGCACTAGCCTCTGCCTGAAGCCACAGAATAATAAGTGTTATTTGTGATCAAGAAAGGTAGATTGAGTGAGAAGTGAAATAACTACAAATGTACAAGACAGGCAAAGGGTCATTACAACAACTCAGTTTAGTTTATTATTAGTATTATCCTGCTTCTGGAATTTGACTGACACTACTCAAAATAACAGGGTTGTAACCCCATAGTGTACCAAAAAGGTGGTATTCTTAGCCACGACATAGGAATGATTGTGTAAAAATGGCATGGAGACCTTGCAGATGTTGAGGATTATAAGGCTGCATCTGCAAAATAATGACAGAAATAGTTTTCATGTGGTTAAAAAAGAAAAGTCTCCTAAGAGTTTACAGAACACCATCTACACAGAACCTGCCTCTAGGGGCCAGCCTTGCCCTGGGTGGTTTAACAAGAAGAGCACAGAGTTAGATGTCAGAATATCTGAATCTGAACCCAGGCTCGGCCACTTATTAGCTATTTGATCAAGGGCAAATCACTTACCCCATTCTCAAAGAAAGTGGAAACAATACCGCTCTATGCACATCTCTCCTACAGGAAAGATGCACTGGAAGTGATGATTTACTGGTGTAACCTTCCCCTTGCACTGTGATGGCAGGAATCTCGTCTAACTGAGCTCATATGCTCATTGCCTAGCACAGTGCCTGAAAAACAGCAGGCACTCAGCAACTGTAATGGATTGATGAACCATTTAAAGAATATCAACCTACCAACCTAACAGAAATACAGTGATTAAATTGAAAATACTCTACCAAGGTAAGTTTATCACCACCAATGTTTGGATGAAGACCTAAAAATCATGTTTATCTTAACTGTGAATGACTCAATTCTCAAAAGAATAACTAATATTTTAGATGATATAACCGGGAACCAAAAATGTGGTCTCAAATGAAGAGCTAGTACCAATAAGATGAAAATTAATGCAAACTACCATAAAGTCCTATATTCATGTTTGAATAATACATATGAGCAAAAGATGAGGAAATATGGCTTAGGAATAGTTTGTATTTTAAAAGTCTAGGAAGGTTTTCATTACCTTACCTGAAGATGACATATCAAAAAACCTATTTTAAGATTAAGCTGAATTGGGCCAGATGCGGTGGCTCACGCCTGTAATCCCAACACTTTGGGAGGCTGAGGCGGGCAGATCACGAGGTTAGGAGATCGAGACCATCCTGGCTAACACAATGAAACCCATCTCTACTAGAAATACAAAAAATTAGCCAGGCCTATATAGCATGTGCCTATAGTCCCAGCTACTCAGGAGGCTGAGGCAGAAGAATTGCTTGAACCTGGGAGGCAGAGGTTGCAGTGAGCTGAGATCACACCACTGCACTCTAGCCTGGGCAACAGAGCAAGGCTCCATCTCAAAAATAAAAAAGATTAAGCTGAATTAATAAAGAACATTATTCAGACAAAGGCTATGAGAAACACAATGGTATGAAGGAGCAGAGATTCCAAAATGATAACAGTCAAATACTGACTCCCAAGGACAAGAGAAAGAAAATTCCAGTGCCAGAAATCACACAGGCTCACATACACAAAACAAGGCCTAAGTTTCAGGGGATCTACAAAAACAAAGAAAAAGAAGATGTACTCGTTTATTTTCAGCATTCTTTAAAATAGGCAAGGAGAAAAACCAGCCTTTTTATTTCGGTTTTGTTCTCTTCTTCTAGCAGGTTTTATTCTCAAACGTAGTATTTTGGAAAAATTGTAAATAAAACCAGAATATAGAAAGATATTTCCTAATTCCTTAAAAAAATACAGGTTTCACGAAACGACTGCTTATGTCTTATCTATGTACTTTAATTCACGTTGGTTGCCCCTGCCCAGAATGTCTTTTGGAACAACTGGTATCTTTACAATGCCACCTCTACACAGGTCCTCTCACTAAAAGCCGAGGATTTTTTTCTAACTTCTTCCCCATGGAGCAGCTGACACGTGACAGTTCACAATGCCAACACCATCTCTGCACTTTTAAACACAAATAAGCTCTCCTGTCTCTAAAATACTACACCACCACTATTTCTTCTATAATATTTGTGACATTCCGCTTGGTAATTGAATTATCTGCATGTAAGTTTCATCTCTTGTACCAGATTATAATGTTTTGGTGAACCAAAAACCCTCTTATCCTGGTAGATCCCACAACAGGTGTACTTCAAAGGAGAAAAGATGAGAAAAGAAACGGGGAAGGGAAGTAGAAGAGGGGAAGAAATAGAAGGTCCAGCAACAGCGTTGGACAGCAATTGCAGAGCTACATGGGGTGGAAGTGGGGAGTCAAATGTGGGTCTATTTTTGGCTTCGAATGTCCCAAAACCATTCAAAGAGATCTGAAATGTCCCCTGGGATTCCTGGGAATTCAGCCTTAGGTTACTATGAATTCAAAATAAGAAACATCAACTTTAACTACCAAGAAGGTCTAACCCTCCTTCCTTGGCAGTGAGGAAAGGAAAAAGAATTGGGGAAATGACAAAGATTTTAGAGAGCAGTCCTGTTCCTTTATCCATAAGAGAAACAGACATTTTCAAAAGTCCTAAAATAGGTGGTAAAACCAAATAAATGAATTATTATACTAAGTGTAAGATTACATCGATGGATTTTGCTTAAATCTTTGAAACAGCTGGGGGAAAAAAAGTTTCTTAAATTTTGCTGATTCTTCTTCTCTGAATTAAAATAATCTCTCATATATGAATCTAAGTGCCATGTTTTCTACTAACAGATAAACACTTACCATCCTCCTCAGGCAACTCCTCTGGACTAAGTTCTACCAATTCAAAGCCATGTTTGATGCACCATTCTTGAGCTTTTTGTCGGTTTACACCTAAAATAATATGCAAAAGAATCTTCGTAAGTAAAAAGAAAATAAAACGTGACTGTTCCTGCAATATTCTCCACAAATCTCAATGTGTTTCCCTTAATGTTAATGTTATTCTAAACGCATCGAAAATAATAAAATGATTTCTCAGCCCTGAAGTGTCCATTCTTTAAAGAAAAAAAGTAAATATTAGAAGATTCCAAAGAAAAATAGCTGAAAATATATTCATAAAGCAATAAAGTCACATGGAATGTACTGTCCTCAGTTAAGGAAACGGATGTACTCTGTCTACCAAGGAATGGCAAATGCATGTACCAACTACTATCCCATCCATATGCCTTACCATTTTCTGACACTCTATCACAGACCAAGATCATCACCTCAGGTAACCATGCTTCTGCCAGTGGAAGCCAAGAGGAGACACTATCAAGACCCGATTTCTAGAGGGAACAAAAAATATAAACAAACAAAAACAGAAAAGAGATAGTAAGATAAAACGTAGAGGGGAAAAAAAGAAAGAATGCAGTAATTTATTATTCAAGCCTTCATATAAAACAAAGTCTTACTTGTGTGCTGTCAAAGTAAACCACAAATGCTTGGACAGATTCTGCAATCTCTGCAGTAACAAGAAATTTGTTTGGTACCACACATAGATTGATGTCCGCTGAATAGTATTTATTATCAATGGTCCAGGGATAGAATCTCACAGCATCATTGGAAGTCACTTCCACAGTAAGATCTTCTGTTCCAAGGATATCTAAAAATAAATGACAAAATTATCAATGTATATTGGTTTTGTAAAGTGCTGTTACTTTTGCTGTTTCCTTTTATGTGAGGATTTCAAAGGACCCTGTATTTATTAGCTTTAATCCTATCTTCTCTGATCATCTGATTATAAAAGTTACGGTGATATAATTTAAGTCATTGACTTTTTCTCTTTAAGAATACAAAAATCATTGTGAACTAGATTAGACAGCAGTAGAGGAAAAAACAGTCATATAACCAAATATGCAGAAAAAAGCAAGTAGAAGACAAAGAATGACAACAGCATTTACTGTATTGCTTAAGTACTTCATGGGAGGTAGATTATAACGATCTTCCAGAGTTAACTATTTTGTACTTATTGCAAACTAAAAGGAAGATAGGATTAAGGCTAAATCATTAATAAAATAGAAGAGCTAAATATATTTCTTATACTGAATGCTTACACATTAATGCAGCTAATGAAATAAAAGAATGGATACTGATAAATGACCCCAATTCGATTTATATTCAGCCCTGCTTACATTCTTTGAAAGCCAACTCAAATTCTTGTTTGATCAAGACAATTCTGGTAAATTTTAAATGTGTAATAGCCAAGCAAATTACTGTAAATATTCTAGATTATAACTAAATCTTTCAGAAATCCATGTGCAGCATATATACACTAGGAAATTCTCATAGTATGAGACAAGTCAATGACGAACAACTAAATAGAGACGTGGTTATGTAGTCATGGAAGCATTTTGCTTCCATTATGTTATATAGTATTTACAAATGAAAGAGAAATTAGAAGTTGTTCTAACCTAAACTCTCATCTCTCACACCCATACCCACAACCTCTACTTTATACAAACGTGGAAAATGAGCTTACAGAAGTAAAATGACATGCCATTAATTGACTTATCAAACGACTACAAAGAAAAACAGTCACAAACTCCTCATCAATGCATCCTAAGATGAACGTGTAATGAAATGTGCCTCAAACTCATAATTAGTAAGATACTGAAAACTAGAAATTAATTTTTAAATCCCAGAGCTAACATTATATGTTTGAAAAGCTGCCATCATTTTTGCTCAACATAAAAATATGGGGAAATTATTTAGTCCAAAAGACTGCTAGGAATTATGTATAAAGTGAGTGTGTATACACACACGCATTCTTCATTAGTAAAGTTTCATCACGTGGTTAAGAGGAACTAATCTTCTAAAAAATGAAAGGCTGGCCTTTTTTAACAAAAAAATAAATAAATTTACAGTTTTATCTTTGATATAAAGCATATCATGAAACTAACTTAAAAAGTTTTTTCACCAAAAACAGAATTGTTACTCTTAAATTAATAGAAGCTCTATGTCAATATTTGAAAATCTGAGTGTATCCCATTTCTTTAAAAAATCAGCAGGTCTTTCTACTTAATTTCTACCTGAAGTCATAATCTTTTACTTAGTGTCAGTCAATTCCATAGCAACCAGCTGCTAAGTCCCTTATGGAACATGAAGCCAATTTCAGGTGGGAAATAGGAGAAACAGGTAAGTTATTAAAATCAAAGACATTGTTTTTATGTAAATGTTTCACAGAAAAACAAAAACTAGATCAGGCCGGGCACGGTGGCTCACGCCTGTAATCCCAGCACTTTGGGAGGCTGAGGCAGGTCGATCACGAGGTCAAGAGATGGAGATCATCCTGGCCAACATGGTGAAACCCCGTCTCTACTAAAAATACAAAAAATTAGCCGGGCGTGATGGTGCGTGCCTGTAGTCCCAGCTACTCGGGAGGCTGAGGCAGAAGAATTGCTTGAAACCGGAAGTTGCAGTGAGCCGGGATCGTGCCACTGTACTACAGCCTGGCGATAGAGCAAGACTCTGTCTCAAAACAAAAAAAAAAGAAAGAAAATGGAAAAAAAACAAAAACTAGGTCAAAGTCTACATTGCATTCAAATCTAACACTCCAAACTTCAAGAAGGTGGCATAGCAACATGTGGATGTGTTTCTAAGAGCTCAATACTGGCACAACTAACACACATGCCACAATATGCTGATAAATTCACATAGAAAGAAACTAAACCAAGGAGAAAAGCAAAAAAATGTATAAACTATTTTTTAATGGTAAATTTCATTCATGGGTAATTTTTTAAAATAGCAAAATGAGTATTTTTCAAAGGAGGGAAGCATGAAGAATAAAATACAGTAATGAATTCGCCTGTTGCTAAGGGGCAAAGCACAAAGGCAGGGGGACTAATATTCCTATCATTGCTACAGTCAGTTCTTGATATTTCCTAAATTGGTTGTTAAAAACTAAAATAAAAAAAACTGAAGTTATGCTTTCTTTGCTCTTCAACATGAAAAATATAAAATCAATTAAAATGGCATCACTAACGGTAATTTAAAATTACTAACTGCAGGCCAGGCGCGGTGGCTCACACCTATCATCCCAGCACTTTGGGAGGCCGAGGCAGGTGGATCACGAGGTCAAGAGATCGAGACCATCATGGTCAACATGGTGAAACCCCGTCTCTATTAAAAATACAAAAAAAAAAAAATTAGCTGAGCATGGTGGCGCTCGCCTGTAGTCCCAGCTACTTGGGAGGCTGAGGCAGGAGAATTGCTTGAACCCAGGAGGCGGAGGTTGCGGTGAGCCGAGATTGTGCCATTGCACTCCAGCCTGGGTAACAAGAGTGAAACTCCAACTCAAAAAAATAAATAAATAAATAAAATTACTAACTGTAATTTAAAATATTTAGATCCATTAATGATTGCTCATTTTATTAATGTTAAGAACACAAAAGAACATACCAATGTTTGTTACTCAAAGTGCTTACAATTTCAATTTTATACTTTCATTTTCAAATGATTAAGATACTTATTTAATACAGAGAAAGAAGTTTTTCTTTCTCTTTTCTCCAAACCTAGATAGGAATGGAACCAGTAAGTTGGGAATATGAATTTCACATTTCAGTGTTTCAGGAGCTAGTGGGCTTTGGTTTTTGTTTTATTCTCTGTGCTGCCTAAAACAAGTTGATAGCTCAATTTACTTATCAGTTTCTTTTTTTTTTTGGTAACATTTTATGTGTAATCAGATACTTTCTTCAAGGCTGCATATGGACTTTATTATCACATCTGTGCCATATTAGAACTAGGGATAGAATAGTGAAGACTGTCTCATTCTAATTCTTATGATCAATATCATAATGTAGAGTTTAATTTAAAAAATATAAATGTCTACACTGAATATAACTTTCTTCCCTCATGTTTTCTATTTGATTTTCAAATGCTTAACAAGTTTATTTTTTTTCAAATTAAAACAAAATCATTCAAATTGTGCACATGGCTTAAGGTTTCTGGAGATCAGCTAATATAATTCACTCATTTTACAGATAAGAAAACTGAGGACCAGGAAAAAAAGAAGCCACTTGCCTAATAGGAGCAGAGGCTAAAAGTGGATTCAAGTCATCAACATTCTTTTCTACTACACCATAATGTTACAATGGATCCCACTTGAGTCTCTAATAGTCACAAGCCAAAACTAACCTATGGACCTAAAGTATCCTGTCCTTTTAGGAACACCAAAAATAATAGCCAGAATGAGGGCACAATATATATGGATCTGTAGCACAATTAACCCATCAGAAAGCTGTCTATGGCATTTAGGTATTTCTTTTTTTTTTTTTTTTTTTTTTTGCAATGTTAATTCACTTTATTTTTCTCATATAAAAATCCTATGTTGCAGCCACAGCTGGAGCTTGGGTCCTCTGCACGGAGACTCTCGTGTGGGTCTTGACGAGGTGGTCAGTGATAGGGAGACTTGGTGAATACAGTCTCCTTCCAGAGATCAGGGGTCAGGTAGCTGTAAGTCTTAGAGATGGCATCAAAGGTGGCCTTGGCGAAGTTGCCCAAGGTGGCAGTGCAGCCCCTAGCTGAGGTGTAGCAGTCATCGATGCCAGCCATCATGAGCAGCTTCTTGGGCACAGGTGCTGAGACGATGCCAGTGCCCCTGGGTGCAGGGATAAGGCGCACCAGCACAGAGCCACAGCGGCCTGTCACCTTGCAAGGGACGGTGTGGGGCTTGCTGATCTTGTTCCCCCAGTAGCCTCTGCGCACGGGGACAATGGAGAGCTTGGCCAGGATGATGGCCCCACGGATGGCAGTGGCCACCTCCTTGGAACACTTAACACCCAGACCGACGTGACCATTGTAGTCCCCAATAGCAACAAACGCCTTGAACCTGGTGCGCTGGCCAGCACGGGTCTGCTTCTGCACCGGCATAATCTTCAAAACCTCATCCTTGAAAGAGGCCCCCAGGAAAAAGTCAATGATCTCAGATTCCTTGATGGGCAGAGAGAAGAGATAGATCTCCTCCAAAGACTTAATCTTCATGTCTTTGACCAGGCGGCCCAACTTGGTGACAGGCATCCACTCCTTATCCTTGGCTTTGCCTCCGCGAGCTCCGCGGCCTCGGTCCCGGCCCCGTCCACGGCCGCGACCCCGGCCCCGGATACCACTGCCGAAACCTCCGCGGAAGCCACCGCGGTTCCCCATCCCAGGGCCCCCGGGGCCTCCGGGCCCCGCCGCTGCACCGGCGTCATCCGCCATTTGGTGTTTTATCGGAGAAGAAGCGGCATTTAGGTATTTCTATGTCAAAGATGAGTCAAGTGATCTTGAGGGGTGTGTGTGTGGTGGGGGGCAGACTTCCTAGAAAAATGTGCAGTGGGCTCACTCCTTTGTCTTTCACTAAATTATTATGTTGTAGACTCCGATATGCACAAAGAAAATCAAGAGCAGCTTTCTCCTCCTCCTGGTGGATGTCAGCCTGTCTCACACTGTTGGCAGCCACCTGGTGGAGCTGTAATACATTATTTTTTAAGAGACAAACACTAGGTGATTACTTGCCAGGTCTGTTACTATAAACTCCATTTCACAGCATAAAACAGTTAGTTTGTAGTGCTTTTACAATGGAAGTTAGATGCCAACCCAGTTCTAGTAGCAAGCATAAACCTTTCTTCCAGTGTTAAGTGCAAGCATAAACCTCTATTCCTATTTGAGAAACTTTTTACAAAGTCATCAATTCTCCAATAACTCCCATTTACTTTCTCAAATCCTTGGTCAACTTATTCTCCCTATAATCCCATATGGTAAATTACAGAAAAGAAAGATTCAAGAGCTTTGAAGGAAGCTATGTGCCAAGACAACATTTCAGTTCAGTAACCCAACATCTTCCTCTTTTTATTCAGCTTTCTACTGTTCCCTGTCTATCCTAATAATGATCCTTCCCTCAGAGAAAGTACAAATGTGGTAAGAAATCAAATGAAAGAAAAGAGGCAGCTAGCTTTCTATGGTTCAGAATCAATAAGATGTGATACTCTTTTTAGCATGAATTAGAAGGCAAATTGAAGTTCAAAGTGGATTCCCCAAACACCACAATATCTCTTCTCCTACACACACACAATTTTATATATACATATAAACATGCACACACATAACCTTTATCTTATGCCCTCACCTATCCACTTCAGCCAAAAACAACAAATACTTTCTAAACTAGGCATGTTGATAGTGTTGTGGAATTTTTTGTGTCTCCTTCAGTAGTAGGATAATTAAGTCCACTTTTAATATCAGTAGTACAATGTGCACTTAACCAATCATGACATTCTTTGTGAAGCAAAGTTGTCCAGTGGTTAAATCATGTTTTCTATGCCTTGAGGGAAGTGACACCTGCCACCTCAAATTAAGATGATCCCTCTGGACACCAGCACTCTTCTTAAAATGCAAAGTTGGTTTTATTCTTTCTCATAAACTGAAACTGCCTTTACAGCCAGGCATCATAACCTCTCACCCCAGATATGAGTGTCTTTCATGAGATCCACTCTTCTGGAGGCCCAACGGTCTTCTTTCTTCCCTTTGTGAAAGCAGTTACTAATGAGAAGGGAGAAGGGCATGGAGAATACAGACAGCACAGACCTGGGGTCAGACAGGCCTGCATTTGCCAGGCTGGCTCTCTGCAAGGCCTTGGGCAGATTAACCTCTCTGTGTCTCATTTCCTCACCTGCAAATGGGGATGAGAACACGCCTCAAAAGGCTTAAATGAATTAAATGAAATTATGTCTAAGAAAGTACAAACACTGGGCACAGAGTAGGCCCTTAGTAAATGTTCATTTCCTTCTTCCCAACTCACTTTTTTTCACATTTGTGACAGCACTCCTGACTAGACGTAGGTTAGAGATGCACTGAGTGCACTGAGGATAGTAAGAAACATTACACTCAGGAAATAGCCATCTCCTTTAATCTGCTCTGGCCTTGCCCTTCTACCCCAGACCACTCCCTAAAATAAACTTGAAATTTTTCTTTTCCACTGCTAAGGCATATGCTGAGACAGAAGAGAAGGCAATTAGGAAAATTATAGGAGGCAGCAGAGTCTGACGTCAGCTGAAAGGAAAAATAGCCATTATGAAAGAAAAAAACCAAGTAAAATGTGACGGGAAAAATACAAAACCTAGAGTTTTCATTAACCAGCAAAGCAAAAGAGACTTTAAAAAAATATATTAGATTCATACCATTGCAACCAATTACAATTTCTTAGCCACGACTTCATGAGACTGTCACACAAGGTGGGTGCTGCTGTCAAATATTTTGTAGCAGTTGTGAAGAGGTTAGTCCCTAAATACTGAAAGCAGATTATACTGCTCCAGCAGAAAGGGCCTTTAGCGTGGTAGTATTTAAAGGTTAAAACTGTGCAACATTAGAGTTGGGACTTTACAGACAAATGTCAGGAAACTCACATCTGAGATTCTGTGTAATTACACCCCAGACTCCTGGTGCAGGTATATGCAGGATTTGTTGCAGTCTATATGACATAGTATGATGGTGTACTATTTATTGACTTGCTGAGGAAAGAGTAACTGGATTGAGTTAAAGCAACACACTGCTTTAACAGTAGTACAGAGATTCTGGGTTGCTTACAACACTTAATTACCTCTCCCTGATACACCCCTTTTCTCTGCTTAAACTCAAAATTCCCATTTCCACATGCTTTTAAGCTTTTTATATCACAGCGGAAACATTTTAAAGCTGAAGCAGAGGAAATCCAACCCAGTCCTCCTCTTTTTCCTCAAGTTTACTTTCTCCCATTAGTCATCTGGAATTGGTCACCACAGCTTCATCTTAAAATAATTGGGGCAAGTGGGGGGTGAGGGAGGGAATGGTGTCTGCTTGCCTTTAGAAGACCTTACAATGCGGTCAGAGACAAACACACACAAGAACATAAAGAAGCCATCAGGAAAGGGAGGGAGAACATGGAGAAGGGTTTTACAAAGATCAAGCAGGAAACATCAGCCTCTAAGTTTTATGGGCTGCATACAAAGACCACTTTGTCAATCCTAGTGGCATAGCTGATGGACAATTCTTTCCCATATTTTGGAGGTGTTGGACACTTCCCTGAATTCCATTACCAGTTCTAAATACACCCCTAAAGCGGTGGTTCTCTATGAGGATGTGATTCTCCCCCACCTTGCCAAGGGTACATAGGTCAACACCTGGAGACATTTTTGGTCATCACAACAGTGGGAGGGTACTAGCATCTAGTGAATAGAGGTCAAAAATACTGCTGAACATCCATCCTACAATGCACAAGACACCCCCACAAGACAAGAAATTATCTGGCCCAAAAGGTCAACAGTGCCAAAGCTGAGGTAATCTAAAGCAAAGAAACCTTATGGAATTTACTTAGCTGTATTCATGAAACAAAATAAAACTTCTGGAATGCAAAATTGGTTTTATTCTTTCTTGAAGAGCTGAAATTAGTCATTACAGCCAGGCATCACAATCTTCTAACCCAGATAAAAAAATCTTCTATTTATATCTAATAAAATCTATCTCTGATAAAGTCTATCTCAAGTGTCTTCTTTGATTATTAACTGTAAAAATTATTTGGCAATTATCCTCAGAAGCTTTGAAAATAATCTATGAATGGTAGATTTCTAGAAGAATTCATAAGCCTAAACAGGACAACTATGAGATAAAAATAATTTTCGGGCTGGGCACGGTGGCTCACACATGTAATCCCAGCACTCCGGGAGACTGAGGCGCGCAGATCACAAGGTCAGGAGTTTGAGACCAGCCTGGCTAACACAGCGAAACCCTATCTCTACAAAAAATACAAAAATTAGCCAGGCATGGTGACACGCGCTTGTAGTCCCAACTGCTGGGGAGGCTGAGGAAGGAGAATCACTTGAACCTGGGAGGCGGAGGTTGTGGTGAGCTGAGATTACACCATTGCACTCTAGCCTGAGCAACAGAGTTAAGACTCCATCTCAAAAAAAATTCACATTCAAGCGGTAATTTTTCATAAACCAGCATCAAGTAGTAAAATCTTACAAGAAATGCTCAGGATGTCAACATCTGCAGTAGATGCTAATTTACTCTAAAAAAAAGACAAACATGTTTGAGATGAGATGAAATTTCCAAAACACAGTAAGTTTAATGAATAATGAAGAACATTCATTCTGTAGCCTCTGCATTCAAATATTGAAAATAAGCTTGATCCATTAGAAAATGTCAGAAACCTAACAGATCCAATGTCCCAGCATCCAAAAGGTCCCTCTACAAGGGTAAAATCATTATTGGGCAACAGATGGTCATGAATTATGGAAAACAAAACACTAATAAATAAGGCATTACTGAAAATAAAAACTGTGTTTCAAGACACCACCAGGAAAACCAAACCCAAGCCACAAAATAGAAGAAAATGTTTGCAAATTATATGTCAAAAAGGGACTTGTAAGCAGAATATGTAAAGAATGTTTTCATTAATAAGAAGACAAAAAAAAAAATTAAAAGCGGGAAAAAAAGGGCCAGGCACGGTGGCTCACACCTGTAATCCCAGCATTCTGAGAGGCTGAAGTGGGCAGACTGCATGAGTCCAGGAATTCAAGACCAGGCTGCCCAACATGGCGAAACCCCATCTCTATCAAAAATACAAAAAATTAGCCAAGCAGGGTGGCACACACCTGTCATGCCAGCTTCTTGGGAGGCTGAGACACAAGAATTGTTTTAACCCTGGAGGCAGAGGCTGCAGTGAGCTGAGATCACACCACTGCACTCCAGCCTGGGCAAAAAAGTGAGACTCCGTCTTAAAAAAATAAAATAGTTAGAAAAAAAAAAAAGTGGGCAAAACAGATTTGAATAGACATTTCACCAAAGAAGACATTAAAATGGACTATATGCACATGAAAAGATTCTCAACATCGTGAGTTATTAAGGATCACAACCACAATGAGATACTACTTCACATCCGTTAGAATGGCTATAACAAAAATACAGACAATAACAAGTATTGCCAAAGATATGGAGAAATTAGAATTCTCATTCATTGCTGATGAGAATATAAAATGCTGCAGCCACTCTGGAAGAAAACAGTTTGGCAGTTTCTTAAAATACTAAATATAAATTTACCATATGACCCAGCAATTCCACTCCTAGGCATCTACCCAAGAGAAAAGAAAACAGACGTCCACATGAAAACTTGCACAAGAATGTTCATAACAATATTATTCACAATAGCCAAAAAGTGGAAACAATCCAAATGTCCATCAACTGATGAATGGATAAATAAAATGTGGTATATCCATACAATGGAATACAAAGTACATGCTACAATTATAGATGAACTTCAAAAACATTATGCTACGTGAAAGAAGCTAGACACAAGACCACATATTATGATTCCATTCATATAAAATGTACAGAAAAGGCAAATCTATGAAGACAAAAAGTATATTAGTGGTTGTGTGGAGCTGAGGAGCGACTGCAAATAGTCACAAAGATTTTTCCAGGATGATGGAAATGTTCTACAATTAGACTGTAATGATGATTGCACAGATCTGTAAATATATTAAAAAACAATTATACAATTAAAACAGGGAGATTTTATACCATTTAAATTATATTCCAAAAAGCTGCTGAAAAACACAGAAACTGGGAGATAAAGACCCCAATACTAACTAGGTAGGTGATTGAGACACATAATGTTTTAGGTGCTTAGAACAGTGGATGGCACATGTGAATACATCTGGTCAATATTTGTGGAATGAAGTTAACTTTTTAAAGTCAGATAGCTAAAAAAAAAAAAGGATAGAATTCAGTACTCAATCCACAGATTTTTTTTTTCCACAGAAATCCTGTATAACCCCAGGAAAATTCAGACAGAATAGCCACCCTGTTACATCAAGATCAGAGTGTTGTTCACTACCAAATGATCAAACATTTTCCTGATCTGAGCAGGCTGGAGTTTGTTCCAAAAACAGTGATACTTTTTTCCACTTCTGTGTCAAACCAGCCATCAGGTCTTTATGGAAAAGTAAATTCTAAATAGGCTTTTGTTACTGAACTTAACATAAAGCCTCCTTAATAGTTTCACAACAGGCCAGGCGCGCTGGCTCACACCTGTAACCCCAGCACTTTGGGAGGCCAAGGTGAGCAGATTAACTGACTTCAGGAGTTCAAGACCAGCCTGGGCAACACGGCAAAACTCCTCTACAAATAATACAGGTGTTAGCCAGGTACAGTGCCACGCGCCTGCAGTCCCAGCTACTTGGGGTGGGGAGGGGGCTGAGGCAAGAGAAACACTTGAGCCTGGGAGGTGGAGGTTGTACTGAGCCAAGAACACGCCACTGCACTCCAGCCTGGGCGACAGAGTGAGACCTTGTCTCAAAAAAAAAAAAAAAAAACAGTTTCACAACTCTCTGGGTCCAGCTTAACCTATGTCAATATTGTTTCCTGAATAAGTAATTATTAGAGACGTATTTATGGTATGTGTGTGTACTGGCTCCAACATAAATACAATGTCCAAATTACCCTGCCAGATAAATTTAAAATAATTTTCATACCTTAACCTTAAAAAAATGATTTTATATCAGATTGCATTATTTGTTTGAGTGTCATTATTTGCTGAGGAATTACTGGGACATATTCCATGAGGTAAAAGGCAGCAAGCTGTTTAAACCAAATGACCACCACATACTTTCTAGAGTTTTTAACCTTTGCCATACAAAAACAAAGCAGTTAAGACGGTCCAGAAATAAAGGTCCGATTCTCAACATGCTCAGAACCCTCCAGGATGATACAATATTCTCCGCATCGTAAGTGGTTTTGTACAATTCGGGCTGATGCGTAATACTGTTCCACTGGTATTTCTCCTCCTACTCTCCACCAGCCCCTCATTTATCGGTATGCCATTCAATGAAAGGACACCTGATAATCCTTTCACTCATCAAGAATATCCAAAAGACTAGTCAAAAACCTCACATGAAAAGTCAAATTCTCTACTCCACAAGTAAGGAAACAAACTGCACACCACTAGAGGCATTTTCACTTATTATTTAACTTATCACACTTCACCTACTAAGGTTCCAACTACCGTCAAAGAATAAAACAATTGTAAACTGATTTTGAGAGCCATAAAGTTTTCATTTTAATAGTAAAATTGTCTACTGCAATTCCTCCTACTTCTACCTGCACTTTGGATACAGTCTAGTTGCTAAGAAGTTAACCATATTTTATATGTTTAGAATTAAATCTTGGCTCCCCAGCTTTTAGGAACTGAAAAACTTTGGGAAACCACGGCTTTACTGAGCTTTAATTTCACATACATACATACTGGAATGTAACATGGACTGTTTTTTAAGTCCCTTTGGGTCTGGAGAAAATATGAACATTTAAGCTTATCTTCCCCCTTAGATTGCTGACAACCTCCCTCTTTTAATAAACATAAAAATCAGTCCTCCTTTTAGTGTTGATTGAAAAAGTATAAATATATTAAGTACCACAGCTAAAAACAATCAGTTCCCTCACCTCAATCAGTTGAAATCACTGCCCTCATCTGACCATCTACTGAATCACTCTGTGATGACAACTCTAGACCCTTGTGGTAGATGTTGCTGGCCCAATCTTCCATTCTTTGAAGAAATTAAAGACTTGGAAATATACAATCAAAGGCAGAGTCCTCTTACCACAACAAAATAAGTAACTTTGCTTAAGCAAAAATTACGTATTCCCAGAGTAAACCTAAGGGTGCACTCAGACTACCTCAAGAAGCTACAGAAAAATGCACATTGGAAGACTCAAGCCTTTATCCCCATTCTGTTCCTAGACAATGGTGTCAAAGCAGCACAAGCCTCTACCTTTGAAATTACAATGCTCTCTTTAGTAAATTACTTCACAAGTATAGGAGGAGTCTGACAGACCTAGAAACAAACTACCAACCTTGCAGAAGAACGCATTTTCCAAAGAAGCAATGAATATGGTTGGCTTTCTGTGTAATTCTCCAAAGCCTAGTTTACCAATTAAATAATTGAGCTTTCTGGTTCTGGAGTTTCAGAAACCTGAGGACCAGAGGGTTGTTTCTATGGGTAAATGCATCTGAATTTCAATCACAAAAGGTTACATTTTCTACTCCACAAGTTATCTACTGCAACCTTAAAACAAGGCTTGATTCCTAAGTTTGCAAAAAATAAAACACAAAGGAAAAAAAGTCAAGTTAAGAAGCATTACATAAATCTTGCATAAAAATAAATAACATAACAACATAGAATCTTTTTTTTTTTTGAGAAAGGGTCTCACTCTGTCACCCAGGTTGGAGTGCAGTGGTGTGATCTCAGCTTACTGCAATCTCCGCCTCCCGGGATCAAGCAATTCTCCTGCCTCAGCCTCCCGAGTACCTGGGATTACAGGCACCCACCACCATGCTGGGCTAATTTTTGTATTTTTAGTAGAGACAGGGTTTCAAATGTTGGCCAGGCTGCTCTGGAATTCCTGACCTCAGGTGATCCACCTTCCTCAGCCTCTCAAAGTGCTTGGATTACAGGCGTGAGCCAACACCTGACCAATAACACAGAATTTTACATCTAGAAAAGATGTTACGTTAGAGATGATCTCAAACAACCCTTTATTTTTAATGTTAATCCTGTACAATGAGAATCACCAATACATGTCTGAGTTCAATCAACTGAGAAAATAAAAATTGAGACATTGTTAGACTACCTATCAGGTATACATAATGCTTTTTTTTTTTTTTGAGACAGAGTCTCACTCTGTCGCCCAGGCTGGAGTGCAGTGGTGCAACCTTGGCTCACTGCAACCTCCTCCTCCCGGGTTCAAGCAATTTCCTGCCTCAGCCTTCAGAGTAGCTGGGATTACAGGTGTGCACTACCATGCCCAGCTAATTTTTTTTTGTATTTTAGTAAAGACGGGGTTTTACCATCTTGGCCAGGCTGGTCTTGCACTCCTGACCTCGTGATCCACCCGTCTCGGCTTCCCAAAGTGCTAGGATTATAGGTGTGAGACTTTTTGTTTTTTTTAGACAGAGTCTTACTCTGTCACTAAGCTGGAGTGCAGTAGCATGATCTCAGCTCACTGCAATCTCCACCTCCCAAGTTCAAGCAATTCCCCTGCCTCAGCCTCCTAAGTAGCTGGGACTACAAGCATGTGCCAGCATGCCCAGCTAATTTTTTGTATTTTAATAGAGATGGGGTCTTACCATGTTGGCCAGGATGGTCTGGATCTCCTGACCTTGTGATCCGCCTGCCTCAGCCTCCCAAAGTGCCAGGATTATAGGCATGAGCCACCATGCCCAGTCATAATGCTCTTTTTAATATGTATTTAATATAATACACATATTAAATAATGCTCCATTTAATATAGGTCCTCTGGGCAACAGAGGATCTATAAGGCAACAATTTTTTCCCCCTCCATTCAGAATTAAGACTTCAATCATCCCAAATGGCAATGTGAGCATATTTTAAAACAGTTTAGAGGTCATCTTCTCTATCATTGCTTACACCAATGCCACCATCTTAAATTTAAATAGTTCTGACTGCTAAGGAATCTCAACACATTACAGTCACACATTCCCATCCATACAAATCCTGAATTTGAACATATGCCCCAGCACTTGGGCAAGTCATTTAGTATTCCCAAAGCAGTTTCTTCATCTGTAAAATGGACATAGCCTACCTTCACAGGGATACAAAGACTGAACTAAATGAAGTGAATACGTGCTTGAGAAAAGTACTGATACATATAAATGCTTGTTATGATTGCAAGAGCTCCAAATTCCTACATTTCACTAAAAGAAAGAATTTTGTTCCAGATGTTCCAGATGTTTGTTCAGATGTAGAAACTGGACTACAGTTGCTGAGTTGGCATTACATACTTTAAAACCAAACAAGTTTCCAGGGACTTTTCTATCTAAAGTTCCTTCTAGAGAAGTATAATAAGATGTTAAAACTTAGGTATCTTCATTTTACCATTTTCACAGGTGGAGCATACACTTTCTTTTCTTTCTTTCCCTTTTTCTTGAGACTTTCAGACAGGGTCTCACTGTCACCCAGGCTAGTGTGCAGTGGTATGATCTTTGCTCACTGCAACCTCTACCTGCTGTGTTTAAGAGATCCTTCTGCCTCTGCCACCTGAGTAGCTGGGATTATAGGCATGCGTGACCATGCCCAGCTAATTTTTGCATTTTTAGTAGAAATGGGGTTTCTCCATGTTGGCCAGGCTGGTCTCGAACTCCTGACCTCAAGTGATTCACCCACCTTGGCTTCCCAAAGCGCTGGGATTAGAGACTGTGCCTGGCCTATGGCGGATACACTTTCTACATTCCTCTCAAGGGCAGGAATAGTATCTTAGCCATCATTCTAGCTGCAGTAACTGAACAGAGACTGTCTCTGTGTTTAATAAATATTCATCAGAATATACTTTCCCAAAATAAAGTAAAACTTTTGTAAAATATATGTGAGGTGGAAAGAGCTCTGGTAGTGGAGTAGACATTTGCTGTCATGCCATGTATTACCTTACAAGTTTCTCAAGCATCCTGAGGCTTCATTCCCCTTTAAAAAATCTACCCTGTCAGTAATGCCCCTTTTATCTGATGTCAGACATCCACCCAGAATACTGCAAATAAGGTCTTTGACTAACAAAAAGAAAACAATTCTGATGAAGTCCATGCATGCACTTTACCCATAGTAGAGGCCTACTGATTCTTAAGTGTGTGTGTGTATTTGAGACAGGGTCATGCTCTGTCACCTAGGCTGGAGGGCAGTGGCGCAATCACAACTCACTGCAGCCTCGATCTTCCAGGCTCAACCAATCCTCCTACCTTAGCCTCCCGAGAAGCTAGGACAACAGGCACATACCACCACGCCTGGCTAATTTATTAACATTTTTATTTTGTAGAGACTGGGTCTCCCAGGCTGGTCTTGAATTCCTGGGCTCACGTGATCCTCCTGCCTTGGCCTCCCAAAGTGCCAGAATTACAAGCATGTGACACTGTGCTTGGACTGTTTTAAGAACGTTACTAATAAACTGTTACTTGGTTATATTTCCCACTGGTGGTTAAAAGCACTAAGATAAGATAGAGCAGACTTCCAAGGAAAGACAAACTGGAGACCCCTAAAGGTTTCCCTTGCTGATACAAGTAGTAGAACCAAACCTTTCCAAAAAGATAGATCTGATTCAATCTAAAAAACACTTGACAAAATATTATGTGGACTCCATCTCTTATTTCAAAATTACAGTCAACTTGTAATTAATTTAATCCTATCTTTAATTACAGTCAAAGATTGAATGCTCAGCAAATACTTCATTTTAATGCTATCCACTGTTATCCTACTCATAACACTGGAAGAAATGATAAGCCCTCTTTCATGGTTCACTTTTCCTTATTCAAGTAATGTGCTAATTGTTCTTCCTTTATTTTTTACTACATGACAGTAATGAGTTGCAATGGAAAAGTCATCCAATTTTAACCCAAAATAAAAGAGCATTTTACATACAGAGATAAAATGGGTTATTTTACAAAATTCATTTTACCCCCAATAATGCTAATACCCTTTACAGAAGGACAATGTTACTATTTGCTCACTACAGGTAATCAGCTACTTCAAGGTAGCGACCATGTTTGCTGATTATAAACATTAAAGCACACAACAGAACACCACAGCCATCAGAATAATTAATATTCCTGAGATTGGGCCTGGCACGGTGGCTCATGCCTGTAATCCCAGCACTTTGGGAAGCCAAGGCAGGTGATCACGAGGTCAGGAGTTTGAGACCAGCCTGGCCAATATGGTAAAACCCCCATCTCTACTGAAAACACAAAAATTAGCCAGGTGTGGTGGCAGGCACGTGTAATCCCAGCTACTCAGGAGGCCGAGACACAAGAATAGCTTGAACCAGGGAGGTGGAGGTTGCAGTGAACCAAGACCCCGTCATTGCACTCCAGCCTGGGCAACACAGCAAAACAATGTCTCAAAATAAAAAAATGTTCTAAGATTATCCTGAAAAGACTCTCATGTATTGCTAATAGGAGTCCAAATGCAAATGTATGTAAGTCTTTTGGAAAGTTATTTACATTTTTAAGAATCTTGAGCAAACCTGGGTTATATACTAGATGGATATATGTGAGAAACTAATTTTTAATAAATCTCAGGATAAGAATTGTATATTAAAAAAATCAAAAAGAACAAAAATAATTGTGTATCAAATGTGATTACAATTTCTTTTTAAGAAACTGCATTGGAAACAAAGGCTGGAAAGAAATGTTAACAGTATTTGTAGTTGGGTAAGGAGACTATGGCTGTTTTCTTTTCTCTGTATGCTAAATTTTAAGTATGCACTAGTTTTACAATGAAACACAGAAAGATGGATGAAGGAAGAAAAGGAGGGAGGGAAGGGGAAGGAGCGCTGCTTAAAGGTAAGAAGCCTATTTAGACCAGCTGATTACCACTTAATTAAAAGCTATAATTAAGCTTTTACCCTAGCAAGGAACTTTCTAAGTGATCACAAATGATAACGAAGTCATATATCTGCACTGAAGGAATATCTCACCTAATTCTGTCATTTGACAGGTGTAGCAAACAAATTATAATTGTACAATGCTTTACAGTTTACAAAGTGCATTCAAAATGTCACATCATCTGTCCTTCAAATATTCCTGAAATTGGCTCATATGCCCCATTTTAAGGTTCAGGTAATTGAGGGTTATGGAGATAGTAATATGCCTTAATAATAATGTCTATCGTTTATCAAATGTTTACTATGTGCCAGACCCTGGGTTAAGTACAATCTTATGAAAATTAGTCCTATGTTATATACAGAAAAAGTGAAGGGGCCAGGCGCAGTGCTCACGACTGGAATCCCAGCAATTTGGGAGGCCAAGGCAGGCAGATCACTTGAGACCAGGAGTTGTAGATCAGCCTGGGCAACGTGGCCAAATTCCGTAGGATGGGGAGAGGGGGCGGGCAATTACCCGGGAATAGTGGCACCGGCCTGTAGTCCCAGCTACTTGGGAGGCTGAGGTGAAAGGATGCCTTGAGCCTAGGAGGCAGAGGTTGTAGTGAGCCGAGATAATGCCACTGCACTCCAGCCTGGGCAGCAGAGTGAGACCCTGTATTTAAAAAAAAAAAAAAGAAAGAGAGTAAACAAAAAGAAAGCGGAAGGTAGCTAGGCAGACACAGTGGCTCACGCCTGTAATCTCAGCACTTTGGAAGCCCAAGACGGGAGGATCGCTTGAAACGAGGAGCTGGAGTCCAGCCTGAGCAAGACTTAGGCTGGAGTCCAGCCATAGCGAGACCTTGGCTCTATTAAAAAAAAAAAAAAAAAAAAAATTAGCCAAGCTTCGTGGTGTGAGCCTGTAGTCCCAGCTACTTGGGAGGCTGAAGCAGGAGGATCACTTGAGCCCAGGAGTTCGAGGCTGAAGTGAGCTATGATTGCATCACTGCACTCCAGCTTGGGCGACAGAGCAAGATCTCGTCTCCTAAAAAAAGAAAAAAGAAAAAAAAGAAAAGAAAGAAAAAAGGAAAGGCAGAGAGGTTAGGTGACTTGCTCAAGATCATACAGCTAAGTCATTGCTCTGATCCTAAGCCTTACACTTAAAACAGAAGTCTTGAGTTACATATAATTCAACTTCACAGAGCCCTTTAGTGGTAGAGTTGGCTTATGATCCAGTCCCATGTTCTCTCTTCAAAGAGTTACTAAGTTCGACAGCCATTATGAGGGTCTATAAGCAAAGGCACGAGGCGCAAACATACCCAAAAACTCATGTTGGCAGAGAGCCCACGCCTCAGAAGAAAGGCGTGAATTACTGGAGTGGAGGGAACAAAGCTAACAAGTCTTATAATGTACACATTAAGATGTAGCCAAGAATTCGGAGGAAACACTCTCTACTGGAGCAGCAAGGATAGCAACAAACATCACGATATCAACAATTCCAGCACCTTACACTCCTGTAACCTAGCGCAATTTCCAAAGAGCCTTCCGGTTCATCTCAACGGATCCTCGCAAAAACCTGTGGGCTGGGCTGGGCAGAGCGGGAATCAGCCTCACTTTACACAAGAAGCCGAAAAGAACGCGGAAGAGGGCAGGGTGGGCAGAAAAGCACGAGTTTAAGAGCTAAGGGCAGCCACCTGGGGAGACTGGGCGCCTAGACCGAGTGGAGGAAGAGCACAGGGCCCGCGGCGGTGACAAGGCCCACAGAGGCCGTGGTGCTGGGGCCGTCGTCCGCCGAGGCTCAGGGGCCTTGGAGGTCGGCCCAGGCGCCTATCTACTCACGTTGGACCAGCCGGTCCCCAGAGAAGGTGGAGGAGCAGCTAGTGACCAACGCACAGGGTACGCCCGCAGCCATTGCTGCGTTCGCGAGCCGGTTCCTTCAGGCAGCCGCTTCCGCCTTGGGCTGCACCACGGCCGCCGGCGCGAGGGGGAGACACGCCAGGGAGGGCGTTCTCGGAATGACTAGGCTGGCCTGACCCCGCCCCCACCCCCCTTCCGCTCCCAGCGTGGAACAGGCCAGGCCGCGCGTGGTGTTGCCATGGGGATCAGAGCCCTGGGCTGAAGGTTTCTGCGCTTGGAGACCGCGCCTCCGCGGAGGTAGCAGTTCCTCCTGCCCTAGCCATGGCTGAGAACACTGAAAACCACGACCCTGTCGGATCCATCTTAATCCAGGTGGGAAACGGGCCTTCCCTGGCTCTGCCCAGCCGCGCCACTTTCGAGCGAGGCCCGGCGCGTCGATTTGCCGGCGCCCACCCATTTGGGGCGCCGACCCTGGACTGCCTCCAACACGCGAGAGCCTCCCAAAAATGCCCACCCTGACCTTCCCCCATGGCCCAGCACACTCCCAGTGACTTACCCTGGAGGTTACGCCCCAGAAGCGCGATATTCTGCGTCTGGGAAAACTCTAAAACCGTTCACCCGGAACTTTTACTTCAGAAAAGTTCACCTCACGCTGAGGCACCTTTTTTTTTTTGGAGACAGAGTTTCGCTCTTGCAACCGCGCGATCTCCGCTCACTGCACCCTCCGCCTCCCGGGTTCAAGCAATTCTCCTGCCTCAGCCTCCAGAGGTATTGCGATTACAGGCGCCTGCTACCACATCCAGCTAATTTTTTAATTTTTAATAGAGACAGGGTTTCACTGTGTTGGTCAGGCTAGTCTTGAGCTGACCTCGTGATCCACTCGCCTCGGCCTCCCAAAATGCCCTCTTGCGGGCACCATTTGTAAACGTTATATTCTGAAAAATTTGAACTCATGATATCGGGATTGGAGGAGAGACAAATCGGACATTCTAGGAGGCGAAAATCAATTTGGAGACAAATTGAAATATGTAAATTGCTTTTTTTAAACAGTCCAATTGTTTGGATTTAAATGTTCCTTGTTTAAGAACGCACACACAGAAAAATTAAGATAACTTGGAATGAAAAAATGTGACATTTAAAAAGACTTTTTTTTTTGGAGACAGTTTCACTCTGTCGCCCAGGCTGGAGTGATTTCGGCTCACTGCAACCTCCGTCTCCCAGGTTCAAGCGATTCTCCTGCCTCAGCCTCCCGAGTAGCTGGGACTACAGGCGCGTGGCACCACGCCCAGCTAAATTTTGTATTTTTTAGTAGAAACGGGGTTTCACCATATTGGCCAGGCTGGTCTGGAACTCCCGACCTCGTGATGCGCCCTCTTTGGCCTCCCAAAGTACTGGGATTACAGGTGTGAGCCACTGCGCCCAACCGAAAGAGCTTTTTAATTTGAGAGGGAAAATGTCAAAGTCTTGACTTTACCAATGTTGCTCAACAGTTCCACTCAGGTGTTTCTGAAATGGTTATAGCATTTTGTTTTCACATTTACGTGTGGTAACTTTAAGATATTTCCACATATATCATCAGTTTTAACTATCACATATATAATAGCTGCATTTGACTAAGTTGTTGAGAAGTGTTGTTTATGAATATTAATGTTGAGAAATACTACGTTTATGAATATTGATGAATGCTGAGTGTGTGATAGAATACATTGTTTGCTAGGAAGAATGATGGTAAGGAAAACCTAGCCACCCCCACCCCCAAGTAGAAAACTACTTGGGGCATTCCAAAGTGGCAAGACAATATATAAATGTCATACACCTGTGGAAACAATTCTTTAAGCTATCTGACCCTGCCCCCATGGCTCCCTTGTGGAGAATACTTTTTAGAATATGTTTTTTGTTTGTGATCAGTGGTAAGAGGGCACCAGCTGACTACTTGGCGTGTTTCGTGTTATGAGAAAATGCCGAACATCTGTTGTTAATAATGATCACCTTTTCGCGGAGAATAAATGTATGGGTCAGCGTCTACTCGGGGCCTCCTGCCTGGAATGCTGTCAGCCCCTGAGTCTCTCAGTTTGGAAGGCTGCTGGCCCCCAGGATACACCCACTTGGCTGTTCTATCTGGGTGTCTGCCTCTTACTTCCTTCAGTGCTACTGGGTGGGGGGTCTCTGCGAGCTGGTACTCAGTACTAAGTCTTGAAGTCGTTTGCCTGAGGTCACTCTATCAGAACTGTCACTCAGTGCATCTGAAGTGGATCTTACTCTTCTAACAGATCTAATTTTTCTGTCAGAATTTTGATCTTTTACCTCCCATCTAGGGGAAACTTCCCCTAAATCTACCTTCTCCCAAATACAAGCTCCTGAACTCACCAATTTCAGACTTCCCCATTAAGAATCATACCTAAATCTTTTCTGATTTTTTATCACCATCACCTGGCAATGATTTTAGCCAAACTGCAAAGTCTGAGGGAACAGTCTCCACAACACTGCCCTAACTTCAACACTACCTGCAAGTTCCAGGGTCCCCAGAACCACCTCACTTCAGACCAGCTTCGTACAAATTTAGGGGCCCCACCACCACCCTCACATTCAGTGCTTCACTAGAACTATTCATAGAACTCAGGAAAGTGCTGTGCTCACACTTCCGGTTTTATTATAGTGAAAGAATACAAATTAGCCAAGGGAAGAGATGCATAGCCTGGGGTCCAGGAGGGTTCCAAACACAGAGCTTTTGGTCATCTTATCCCTGTGGAGTCATGGACGTCCTTACCTGCATTACTTCCTCCCAGCCACAATATGTGGCAATATGCATAGAATGTTGCAACTAGATAACCTTATATAGGCTTTGGTGTCCAGAGTTTTTACTGGGGCTCAATCTCACACTGCCCTCATGGCTGACTGTTGATCTCCAGCCCTTCCTGGATACTTTTAGTCTCCCACTGCTCCAGAGGTTTGAACTGATACAGCATGGATCAAAACACCCATTATAAATCATGTTGTTGGACTGTCTGGTGGCCAAAGCCCACAAAGACACTTCTATCAGGCAGGACATCCTGGGGCCTAGAGATCACCGCCCAGTAGCCAAAGGCAAAGACTGGACCTCTCTTTGGGTAAGGTTAATTCTTTGCTGCATGTACCCCCTCTTTTTATAGATTCCAAATAATTAGAATAGTGGAGACTGCTACCTAGGATACAACATTAGAGTAATAGACAGCTGTTGACACTGAATTGTGAAATGGGTCAGAAGACCTAATAGTCATATCCATGTTATGCACCCCTACTTGTTTAAAAGGATTACTGTGGACATATTAAGTAAAGGGCTATGTAGAGGAAGAGAGCCTACATATTAATCAGATTATTAAGACTGATTTCTATATAGTATAAAATTCTATTCTCTACATGTAGAATATGTATAGTGAGGAAATTTGGAAGACTTTCCCTACTTTCCCAGTGAATCCTGAGAATTTGTGAGTATGTAGCACCACCCAAATGTGCCAACATGGATTCTACTTCTACTTGAGGCTATGATTTATTTCCCTCAGACAGGCTACCAATAATTAGTATGTCTAGTGGAAAGCACTTGAGGGGAAGTCAGAATGCCTTTGACATTCTCACAAGTAGTGACTTTGATCTAGTAACTTCACCTGTCTGGACCTCACTTTCTTCTTTCATAGGATGTATAGTTTGGATTAGATCCACTTCTGACTCCAAATTATCCCAATTTCCCCAAAGCTACATAATTTAATGTAAAAGTAGACATCCTTTGTGGTTAACCTAGGCAATCAAATTGTTTCTGGCAAGTCAGTGAGTGAATGTGTGTGCATGTGTGCGCGGGCAATAAACTGTAAAGCAGAGGTACTTTAAATTTCTTCTTGTTTCACCCTAATATGGTCAGTTAGGTGTGTGTTTCAATCAGATATATGAAACAGCTTTTTAGACCAGTGGTTCTCAAAGGTGTTGTAGGTATTATTTTTTAGCCCCAGTTTACAGAAAACCCCAAGGTACAAAGAAGTAAAGCATCTTGCCCATGAATACATCCAGTATGTATTGATCCTTAAATAGGCTATGGCATGTTTATGATGTAATCTTGCAGAAGTGTGGTAATGACTCTGGCATGTTTCCAATAATGCTTTGTAACTCTTAGAAGCTTTGTTTTTATGCTTCATTAAAATGTGGTATCTTTTTAATATATCTTTATAAATGCTTGCTTGCTTGACTCAAATATTAAACAAGTTTGTGTAACAAGTATTATTACCCGATCTTATGATTCAAAATTAGCTTTTTTGTTAAAATCCAACAATTGTGTGTGAACACAAAAATCCAGCAATTGTGTGTTCATGCTGATCTTGGAAATAGGGGAGCTCAATTGACAGTTTGCTATTTTCATTGTCTTTCTTATCAACCACTCTGATTTGTCAGGTGCATACAATATAAAAATGAATGAAGTTAGCCAGGTGTGGTGGCTCACGCCAGTATTCCCCAAACTTTGGGAGGCCAAGGTGGGCAGATCACCTGAGGTCAGGAGGTCAGGAGTTCAAGACCAACCTGGTCAACATGGCAAAACCCCATCTCTAGTAAAAAATATAAAAATTAGGCAGGCATGGTGGCAAGCCCCTGTAATCCCAGCTACTCAGGAGGCTGAGGCAGGGAGACTTACTTGAACCCAGGAGGCTGAGGTTACAGTAAGCCGAGATTGCACCACTGCACTCCAGTGTGGGCGACACAGTGAGACTCCGTGTCAAAAAAAAAAAAAGAAGTTAAAGATAATTGAGGTGATGAGAATAACTCAGCCAAACTCTATCTTTAGCAGAGATGAAGCAAGTAGAATTTTATATTGCTTGTAAATTCTAGAACAAATCTTTGCTGCATTAAATCTTTCAAGGACTTCTCATTAAGTAGCTTGGCCCCCAAATTGTCAAAATAATAATCTTTCTCCAAGTAGAAAATTTATGGAAAGAATGGTGTTTGATGATCACAGAGATGATGGATGATATGTAAATTTCAATATGGTAGATTGGATCTGTTTGAAGAAAAACAGAGATTTAGAACTCAGTCTTTTTTTCTAACCCAAGTTTTCTGTAGTACTTGTCTCTATTGCAATTATACAAACAGGTGGTTGGTTGTTAAGAGGGGGGCAGAAAATATCTAGCAAGAAAAGGAAAAACTCTTGAGAAAGATTAGGGAGCAAGTCAATTCAATTAACATTTAAGGAGTATCAGCTATAGTGTGAGGAGAGTCACTAGGTTTTACACTTCAGAAGAGGAGAACTAACATTTGTTCAGTGCCCCCCATGTGCTTAGCACTGTATAAAGTACTTATATTTTTACTCGTTTTACTCTTACCACTATTCAGAGTTAGCTATTATTATTCCCATTTTACAGATGAGAACACTCAGCCTCTAAGAGGCTAAGTAACTTTCCCAAGTTCAGTTTAGTAAAGAAGACAGCAGGATTCCAGTTCATATCTGTCAGCACCAAAGCCTATACTGATTCATTTTCATACATATTACCTCGTTTTCATTCAGCAATTTTAGGTAGGGTAATTCTTTTTTATTCTGGACAAAGAAATTAGAAATTCAGAAAATTTGGATATATGGAAATCATGTGACTAATAGGCGATAAAGCTAGGAATTATGTTCCCCTGCCTTTTATTGAGTTCTTACTATGTACCAAGCCTATTACATACTATCTTAAAGTTTTATCTTAAATCTATTTCTAATGGATTTAAGAAGGAAAAACAGAAATAATATGAATGCATCATTTTTTACAATCTGAGAGACAACTCTATGAAGAAGTATCTTTGTCCACACAAGGCAGGTGGGGGGAAAAAAAAACCTTTGGTATGGTTTTCTCTCCCTCTAGTAGTTGATAGACGTAATTACAGAAAGATGCATGGAGCTACAGATACTAGAAGAGGGAAAGTCACTACATTCAAAGGAGGAACCAAAAAAATACAGGCCTATAAAGGGCCTTGCCCTTCAACTGCCTCTCTATACTTTCCAAATGTCTTCAGACACTAGATGGCAAATCAGCTTGCAGCAGTAATTTGGATAAAACAATAGAAAGAAGTACATCTTTATGCTTAGTGCTTGCAAGCAAGCAGTAGGTGTGTTCAAATTTCAATCTGTGAGTTCTGAAGGCCTTACATGACAATTTGTGCAGAGTTCAGATGATCAGATGTATCGGCCAGACTGATGCCCATCAGTGAAAAGATGTAAATTCTGATCTTTTGAATACTTGGCTCCATGGCAACATTTGAGACTAATCACTAACACAGGCTGGATCAGTGTTGAGTCCAGTTATACTAACAGAAAAGTAACTTCTTCAAAATGCCTTTAGCAACCCAGTTTGCAGATTGTTATTGGTGTGACTATTGCTGAAACAAGTGTTGGGTTCATAAATTTGCATAACAAAATGTTTTTTTGTGGCAGCAGCCCATACAATAATTGGTGCCATCTGTATTTATCTGAAGTTTGGTTTCTAATATGAATGCAGAGAATCTTGTGCTTTCTAATTTCATAGTGCCCATTTTATTCTAAGGGTGCCTGATGTTGGAGAGATGTTCATCATTTCCAAGGAAAATACAAATTGAAGGAAAAATGTTTAATAACATTTGTTCCTTTTTCTTCAGGGATAATTTTCATTTCTCACTACATAAACCAAAATCAAGGTCACAACACCTAATGAACTACTTCTTCAGAGCAGTAAGTGGGGAAGACCCAGCCTAGGATGGAAAACCAACAGGCACTGACAACGCATTTACAATACTTTTTTTGAAAGACATTGGTTCTGCCACAGTTTCTTTGCTGGAAGTTTGTTTTCTTTCCTCTTAACCAATTTGTAGAAATTGGAATTTGGCACAAACCTCTTATTATCTCAGACTCAACTCTTTTACCACTTAATAAAGCAGAAACCGGGCTGGGTACGGTGGCTCATGCCTATAATCCCCAGCACTTTGGGAGGCTGAGGCGAGTGGATTGCTTGAGCTCAGGAGTTCGCAACCAGCCTGGGCAACACAGTGAAACCCTGTCTCTACTAAAATACAAAAAAATTAGCCGAGCGTGGCAGCGTGTGCCTGTAATCCTAGCTAATTGGGAGGCTGAGGCAGGAGAATTGCTTGAACCCAGAAGGTGGAGGTTGCAGTGAGCCGAAACCCTGCCACTGCACTCCAGCCTGGGCAACAGAGAGAGATTTCATCTCAAAAAAAAGGAAAGTAGAAACCATTTGAGTTGCAGTTTTATCTCAAATCTATTTCTAATGGGAGAAGGAAAAACAGAAATAACATGAAAGCATCATTTTTCACAATCTGAGAGACAATCACAGAGCATTCTCAATAAAGAATATCTTAGAAGCATAAAGGTGGTCCTTTTCAATGAATACCATAAAATCAGCTTTATGGCTCTACCAATTCAAGTACATTACAAACCTAAATATCTGCTATAGATGGACTATGAATTCTTTCAATATTTTTCATTTTTATACCTATAGGTCCATGAAGACCTTTATCAGTTAAAGGAGAAATTAACAAAATTCTCACTTGAGGAAAAAGGAGAGACTCTAGACATTCAGAGTCTTGAAACAGCAATCAAAAGGACTGAAATGGGGTTAAGAGTAAGTAGAGCCTGAGATATTAAATAAAATACTGGAAAGAGACAAAGCATCCTCCAGAAGAAAAGAATTCTGGTTCTCATAGGACCCTGAGTAATTCTGTACAAAGCTGAATTTAGGATGGTCCTCAGCATTCTTATTTTGTTATTTGTTCTCATCGTAATTATTAACTGATTGATTTATATTGTCATATTTGACAAAGAATTTAAGTAGGTTAAATGTAAGATTATGCAGTGACAACTCCTAAAATGTGGTTTTATAAAAATAACTTGGAGTATGAAAAATAATTACTGTCACTTGATATTAGCCAAAAGGCCAAGAAGTGATGAAAAATAATTACTGTCAATCCTACAATACGCCTGATTAAAATATTGTAGATTTTCTGGGATTTACTGAGATTCTAAAAGATAAGAGTTGGCTGGGCACAGTGGCACACGCCTGTAATCCCAGCACTTTGGGAGGACAACGCGGGCAGATCACTTGAGTCCAGGAGTTTGAGATCAGCCTGGGAAACATAGCGAAACCCCGTCGCTACAAAAAAATTTTTTAAAAAATTACCCAGGCATGGTGGCACATGCCTGTAGTCCCAGCTACTCAGGAGGCTGAGGTGGAAGGACCGCTTGAGCCCAGGAAGTTGAGGCTGCAGTGAGCCTTGATTGCCCCACTGCACTTTAGCCTGGGCTGCAGAGTAAGACGCTGTCTCAAAAAAAAGAAAAAAAGGATATAAAAAATAAGAATTGACTTTCTCCTAATAGCCTAAATATTTTGAGCTATTTATTTTTATAATGTTATAATCAAGTGGGTAAAACTAAAGAAATATACCAGTATTGGACCAGAGAAATAAAGTAGATAGGAACTTCATCGTTACACACAGATCTAAGGTCAGGGGAAAATCCAGTCTTCAGACTAGGATAAAGCAAGCTAATGGGTTATAAAACAAGCTGGTAGCCAGGCACGGTGGCTCACACCTGTTATCCCAGCACTTTGGGAGGCGGAGGCGGGTGGATCACGACGTCAAGAGATCAAGACCATCCTAGTCAACATGGTGAAACCCCGTCTCTACTCAAAATACAGAAAATTAGCTGGGCATGGTGGCGCGTGCCTGTAATCCCAGCTGCTCAGGAGGCTGAGGCAGGAGAATAGCCTGAACCCAGGAGGCGGAGGTTGCGGTGAGCCGATGACCGCGCCAATGCACTCCAGCCTGGGTAACAAGAGCAAAACTCCGTCTCAAAAAAAAAAAAAAAAAAAAGAGTGCCATAGAGGCTGGGCAATATAGGGAGACCCTGTCTCTACAAAAAATAAATTAGCCAGGCATGGTGGCGTGTGTCTGTGGTCCCAGCTGCTCAGGAGGCTGAGGTGGGGCGATTGCTTGAGCACAGGAGGTCGAGGCTACAGTGAGCCATTATCATACTACTGCCCTCTAGCCTGGGCAACAGAGCAAGACCCTGTCAAAAAAAAAAAAAAAAAAGTGTGCCACAGGTCACTCAAGCTTTGAGTCTCAGTTGTTTATTCTGCTTTTTGGGGTGGTTGAGGTAATTTGGCCTTGAGATGCCTAACAATACATTAGGCATATAATAATACATAGCATCTTGTGGTTTTGGCTTAATTACAGGATTCAGAGTGTTAACCTAATGAAATGAAATAAATTAACTGAGTATCTTAAGTCCACAATAATTGCTTAAACTTTGACATTTCTGTAACAGATTCACATTGAGAAATATTTGAATGTTGTAAACCAGAGCGTATTAACGACTTCTGTTAATGATGAGAGCTTCTATACTCCCCAGGCTTCCAAATGGTAAGTAAAATGGCCATTTAGAGCCCAAAGTAAATAAAATTGAGAAATAACTTTTCTCACTCAAGTGAGATGACTATAAATATAGGCAAAATTTTCTTGGCTTTGTTCACATCCTTTCTATTAATTTCAGTAGAGATTTTGCATAAGAAGTTAGTGGTAGATCAAGTACAGTGAACATTGTTGAGATGGGGGATGCATTAAAACCAAAACTTCACCACTAGCAGTATATACATGGAACAGAATTGTACTTCTACCCCTCAATTTTATGCAAATTAAAAAAAAATAAGTTAATGGTGGAATTTGGACTTCAATGAAGTGTATTATAGATTATTTTTATTGAGTTCTAATGCTTGACACTATAATAATTATTTCAGTGTCGTAGGTTTTGCTGTTACTCTTTGTTGTTGTTGTTTTATAGTGAAAGGTATCTAAAATTTAACTTTTAAAGGAAACATGTTAATATAAATCAGTTTTCACACTATTTAGATCACATGGTACTTTATGGTTTCCAGAATGTCTTATGTGCTTGATTATACAGATAATTTTGGTATCCAGGGTAAATAAAACAAAAATAAAACTTGCTTGAAATATCTATTATGTGCATCCTAAGAGATGATTTATTAAAATTAGAATTGAGTTAAAAATAAATGGCCTTGCCTTACCTTCAGAATTTTTACGTACAGGCCTGAATTTGAATGAATGTCAATTAAGCTTTTGTACTAAGGTTAAAAATCCTCTAGCCCTTATTTGTGTTTTATATATATACTCAGCATAAATGAGTAATATCAGGCAGTGAAGTAAAGTTTCATAAATAGTGCACGAGAAGTCAAGGAAAGCTGTAGACATAGCTAAGTCAGTACTGGGGAGCAGAGCTTTGGGTGTACATTGGACCTGTCTCCCTTTCTCTACATGAAGGCAGTGCCACAGGCATTCTCCATCCATTGGTAGAGGCAGCCCTTTCCTGGTCTCCCTATTTTCACCTGGACCTCCTTGCAGACATAAACGTCTGTCATCTCTGTGTTCATCACAGTTTCATCCCTGCTGCCTTCAAGGCACTTGAATTAGTTATCTATTTTATAAGAAATCACTCATGGAATGGCTTAGGACAACAAATACTTTTCATGGGTCAGGAATCTGGGCACAGCAAGCTAAGTGCCTCTGGCTCAGGGTCTCTCACAAGGCTGCAATTTAAGTATTAACTGGACAATCTCATCTGAAAACTTTGCTTCCAAGCTCACTCATATAGTTACTGGCAGGCCTTGGTTCCTCACTGTGTGGGTCTCTCTTAGGCTGTCTGAGTATTTCTACAGCATGGCAACTGGTAACCCAAAAGAGATCCAGAGAGTGGAAAAGAGTGCCCTAGATGGAAGCCACAGTCCTTTTGTAACTGAATCTCATAAGTGGTATCACTTCTACTCTGTTCTGTTGTAAGAAGTGAGCCAGTAGGTTTAGCCCCCATTCAAGGAGAAGGGATTATACAAGGGCATGAATACCAGGGAGTGGGGATCTTTGGGGGCCATCTAGGAGGCCAAATGCCACTGTACTCCTCTGTTTATCTTAATGATCCAGCTTTGGTCTCAGTCTCTCTCTCTCTCTTTCTCTCCCTCCATCCCCCTCTACTTATGTATGCATATATACACATATGCATGTGTATGTGTGTGTGCATATATATACACATATGTATATATGTATATATACACATATACACACACATACACATGCATATATATATACAGATATACACACACATACACATGCATATATGTATATACATATATATAGAGAGAGAGAGAAAGAGAGAGAGAGAGACATGATCTTACTCTGTTGACCAGGCTGGTCTTCAATGCCTGGACTCAAATCATCCTCCTGCTTGGGCCTCCCAAAGTGCTGGGATTATAGGTGTGAGCCACCATGCCTGACCCCTCTTCAAATGATTTCTGAATTTGTGTAGTATTCATACTATACAACTTATTTGGCATACATCGTTTACTACCTTATATTGGTAGTTACTTCTTCATTGCTCTTGAGGACAGTGACAAAGTCTCATATATCTCAGTAGTCCCAGTTTACCATAGTGTCTTGTACATGGTAGGGCCTCAATAAATGTTTGTGATAATACTTTATCCTTTCCATGGATAGAATATGAAATATGTTTATCTATATTATCTTATTTGATCTTTAAAATAAGTATGTCATTGCCTCGATAAGTATTACCCTCATTTTATAAATATGTAAAAATGAGGTCATAGAAGTTAAAAGACTTGACCAAAATCTGAGAGTTGGTAAAGAAAACGAACACTAGAACCAAAATTTCCTCAGCTTGCAAAGTTCTTTTCACTGATTGAAATCTTCTTTATATATATTAGAGTAACTAGCCAAAGTCAAAGCATTAAACACTGAGGTACAGAGATGGTAATGAACTATGTATGATTTAGTACTCTCATATTTCTTAAAATGCTGGAAAGAATTATAAGTAACTTCTGCCTTTCTGGCAGATTTTTGGCATGTGATCTTATGAGGGGAATAGGAGAAATGTCATTTCAGAATGCTGAGCTTGAGCTGGGAACCTGGAGAAGCAGAAAGGTCTGAATATCCAAAAGATGTGGACATTGTGATACAGGAACACTATCTGTCATCGTTACTTCTTTGTAGTATCAACACATTGACCCTCCACAATTCCACAAACTTCTGGGTGAATCTAAAAAACTATTCTCTTCGCTTCTCCCTTATCCTTACTTTGGCATCCTGAATTAGACCATCTTTTCTGCCCACATTTAATTCAAGTCAAGAAGTATCAAATGAATTTGTACTGTGTGCTAGCACCATGCCTAGTGCTCTTTGGAATTCAAAAGAAAGTCATTACCTTGAGAACTCTAGCGTCGAGTCAGACAAACTCAGTGCAAATTACGGTGCATGGTGGCACATGAGTAAAAGGTAATATAAGTCTGTCAGGAGATTACCATGGCATGTGTATACCTATGTAACAAACCTGCATGTTCTGCACATGAACCCCAGAACTTAAAGTATAATTTTAAAAAAGTGATACTTTATACAAACACTTTAGTTTGTGGTTATTTATATCTTTAATTTTTAAATTTAGAACTAAAACTATGGCTTGAAAATAGGTTAATATACATAATCTTTTAAAACAATCTATAGGGAAAATAATAAAAGGGATTCTTGGAGAAGAAGGTATTAGAAGTTACCTTACCAACTTAAAATATTGGCTCTTAGTTTGAATTCAAGGGAACCTAGCAAGGCAAAGTGCACTGCCTACAGTTGGCAGCCAAGAGGTCTATAGCAGGTGGAGAAGGTGTGTCATCAAAGGATCAAGCATACAAGCAGCAAGAAAAAAAGCCTCAGAATGGAAGGGGTGGGGAAAAGCAAACGAGAAGAGCTATCTGTCACCAATTGTAGTGAAATAATCAAATACTCAAGTTCTACTGTCTCTGTCTTTCTCTTTGTCTTCTCGACAGAGAACCAGGAGTCTGGACTGTAGATTTTCAAGTTATGATAGCTGAAAAGAGCTACCTAGGTAGCAATTGCAGCTACAGAGAACAAAACAAAGTATCTGGCAGAAATCTTTTCTTAGACAGTTATCTTTTGCCGAGGAGTGCCCTTGCTCCTTACTAGGGTCTGGAGGAGCGAAGGAAGACATTGACTGGGGCATGGAGTTAGTTCCCAAAACTGGTACTTGGATCATATCATTCCTGTTCAATACAATAGTATAATCATTGGCCTTCTTACCAGGAAGATGGGGAGCTGTCGAGTTTGTATGGGCCCTACAAACCTGGAGGAGTGGCAAGAGCATCTCTTAGACCCAGCTGAGAATGTGTAGGGCAAAAGTAGCATGCCATCAGAAATGAAATGAGATGAGACAAGGTTAAAAAAAAAACTTGGGAAAAGTCCACACTGGGTCTTCAGAGTAAACAAGCAGGTCCTGAGAGTCAAAATGAAAGTCATAGGATGTGACTCAGGGAAGAGAAGCAACAGCAGTAGATGGGAATAGATACAAACAAGAGAATCCCAGAGATGGGAGACTATGGCCCGTGGCTGACATTTTCTCTGCTCCCAGTCATACCTGATTCTGTACTTGCCCCAAGACACTGTCATGAATAGACTTGGCTTCAGAGTCTGGCATGGACTGCTAGGAGATTATATGCAAAGCAGGTTATAGAGCCCAGAATTTCCTCAAGTTCTCATGCCTACAAGGAGGAGATAGGACAATTCATTGCATTTTTCTTCTCTGGTTCCTTAGCAAAGTCCTTAGAATATCCAAGTAGGAAGGTGTTTTTCATTTATCAATGGCACGACTCACTGAAGAGTGGGCAGCTGAGTCACAAGCTTGATCGGGGATCAAAGAGGAGACTTAACTTTCTCTAAGTTTTGAATTGGGACAGAAGCTGGACCTGGCCTTTTATTGCACATAGCCATCAGTCAAATAATTTGGGCATATATTCATAATATGTGTATATTTATTTATAAATTATATATTTTTATTATATATAGTGAATACATTATAAAATACCAATATATAAATTTTTTAGTAAGATAAAGATGAAGTAAGTATTTAAAATTTTTTTTTTGAGATGGAATTTCACTCTTGTTGCCTGGGCTGGAATGCAATGGCACAATGTCGGCTCACTGCAACCTCTGCCTACCAGGTTCAAGTGATTCTCCTGCCTCAGCCTCCCAAGTAGCTGGGATTACAGGCATGCGCCACCATGCCCGGCTAATTTTGTATTTTTAGTAGAGATGGGGTTTCTCCATGTTGGTCAGGCTGGTCTCGAACTCTTGAACTCAAGTGATCCACCTGCCTCAGCCTCCCAAAGTGCTGGGATTACAGGCATGAGCCACCATGCCCGGCCAAATTTTTAAAAAATTGTATGAACAGCATGAAACTTTTAATTCTTGCTAATAGTGTTCATTAATTATAATGTTCAGATTGCTTAATGTTGTTAATTATGATGGTTTTATACTGGCTGTGATTAATATCTTAAGACATCATACTCTAGACTTAGGTTCAGCATTGATGATAGGTGTAAGTCCATAATTTCAGTTATTCTTCTGGATAACTTTTAAGTTTTGGGGTTTTCTTTGGCTGACTTTTCTTAAGTAGGATTGAATCATCATTTTTACTTTCTAACATGGGTGAAGGAAAAAAGCTCATGCTAAGAGTAAAAATGTCAGCTCTGTCATTTTCTTGTTCATGGATGCTTATTATCTTCAAAATACATTGTGCTTTTTGCAGAAAGCCTTAAGACGCGTTCATTTTTTCAGTCATAGCACGCTTGAAATTAAATAACACAATTCATAAACCCACTACGTGAGTAAACTGCAGTCCATTCTAATGCTCTGAGAGCAAATGCACCAGTGCTGGTCCATTGTTTTGTGATTTGGAGCTTCCACTCTCAGGATGCCTCCAGAGCTGCAAGGGATATTACCCCATGGGGGATTAAGTGACAAGCTGAATATTGAATGGTAGTACAAAGTAATTTCTTATTTCTTTCTTTTTTAACTTAAATAGAAGTTCTTATACTTTCCTCACATGACCAATGGCATCATCTCATGGGTTGTGGGTACCGCATTTGAGAGACAACAGGTCTAGAGTGATGGTTCTCAAACTTTTGTTTGCAGTTTTCTTTCCCTGGCTCCCAAGGGGGCATCCTAGAATCTGCATTTTAATGAACATTCTTTATATTTCTAACGCAGATGATTTGTGCTCGGAATCTCTGGGATGAGTGTCACTACCTGGAATTAATACTTTTTTGGCCACGTAGAGGGCCTAACTCTGTATGATCGATCAAGAGCTTAGTCCTGGACATTCTGCTACCCGGTCGCTATGAAGGATTGGAGTGCCTCTTGCACTGGGATTGAACCAGGACTGGGACCTGGCAGTCAGGCTAGCAGGAACTGCCAATGCCAATGCCTGCTCAAACTCTGAGGCTGATAGAGTGTCAGAGGCCAAAAGTCCCAGGGCAGTAACTCCTTCTGAGAGGGAGGCATATAATGACTGCAGATCTCTGTTCCTTTGACAGCAGAGCGCAGTTCCTATGAGTAACTGAGAATCAACATTGTTCAGATATGGGGCTTCATTCTGTCTGTGGAAACCCAGGAAATCGGGAGAGTTTATTCCAAATGAGTACTATTCCTAGACACACCTTTTAAAAGAATTTAGAACAGGTATGTAATAATGATCATCTTCATTATCATCCTTATCATGATCTTCATCATCATCATCATTTTCATGACACTTGAGAGTTTGCAAAGGACTTTCTTTAAACTTACAAGGTAAATATTTACTCTTTCTTTTTAAAGATGAGGTAACTGAGACTCAGAGAGGTTGTATAAATCAGTCCTAGATCATGTGCATAATCAATGATAAAGGCTCGAGTTCTAATGAAATATCTACAATCTAGCACTCTTCTGCTCCATAACTGCCTGAAAATCAGAAAGCCTGATTTTCATAAAAGATACTTTTCCTTTTTAGCCAGCATTGCTCAAGGGAAAATCTGGCAGTTTTGTCTGGTAGAGACAAACCAGTAGGTACACAAAATGATGGTAATGAATGCCAGCGAATGCAAGATTCTCCTAGCATCTTGAAACAATGATGAAGACATTATCAAAAGTAGCATATTTTCTCCAAAGAGCTCTAAGTGCTTTTGTACTGTTTTCAAAATAGGTTTCACTGTTATCACCACTTTGTCGATTTTTCTTTTATGTCAAAGGATAGTTCCTCCTCTTAACTATTGCTGGCTTTCACAGATTTTATTGCTTGTGATATCTGCTCACTCTGTTCTTAACGACCATGCTTTGGTTATTGACTAGGAGGGTGACTGCCATCTGTACCAGCGCTATCAGAACTGCACAGAAATCTTCATTTTATGCTTGCTCTGTTGTGCTGGTATTTAGGGGAAAAAAAGAAAACAAACGAACAAAGCAAGTAATAGTGAAAAAAGGTGAGAGGAAGAGGTTTTTGTTAAATGGTGAGTGTAGATTAGAAGGTACATTGTCATTCAATTATTGAAACACCATGGATCCTATCTATTCTGGGTTGTTTCAGTGCAGTTATATATGATATGACTACACTATTCACAGAGAGAGAGAAAGAGAGATAAAGCATGTATAACAAGATGTTAACACTTGGTAATCTATGTGAGGGGCATTTGCATGCTCACTGTTCTTTACACTGCACATCCAGTTTGAAATTTTTTAAAGCAAAAAATAAACTTCTAAAACAATTATAAAATAAAACATAAGCTGGAAAAACATTTGCAACAGATATGACACAAAAATTGCTAAGATTCTTAAATACAAAATACACTTGCCCAAAAAAACTGAACACTTGATATAGATAGAAGGGCATCAACAGACCACTCACAGAGAGAAATGCAAATAAGCAGTAAACATGTGAAAAGTGTTTAATGCCACTGGTAACTGATGAAACACAAATGAAACCAAAATGTTTAATCTTACAGATAAACCAGAGAAATGCAAATCAGACAATATGTTACTATTTTTTCTTTAAAAATAAGCAAAACAAATAATTTAAATCACCAAAGTACTCAGTGCTGATGAAGGTACAGCAAAACGGGCATACTTTTATCCTTCTGGTGGAAGTGTACATTAGCACAAAGTTCTTTCTTCATTCAATTTATTATTTTGTTGGTACATAAGAGTTGTACATATCTTCAAGGTACATGAGATAATTTGATACATTTTTTTTTTTTGAGATGGAGTCTTGTTCTTGTTGCCCAGGCTGGAGTGCAATGGCACCATCTCGGCTCACTGCAACCTCTACCTCCTACCTCAGCCTCCCAAGTAGCTGGGATTGATACAGGCACCCACCACCCCACCCAGTTAATTGTTTGTATTTTTTTTTTTTTTTTTTTTTTTTTGTAGTAGAAACAGGGTTTCACTGCGTTGGTCAAGCTTGTCTCGAACTCCTGACCTCAGGCAATCCACTCACCTTGGCCTACCAAAGTGCTGAGATTACAGGCGTGAGCCACTGCGCCTGGCTGATACATTCTTATAGTGTGTAAAGATCAAATCAGGGTAATTAAATTATCCATCACCTTAAATACTTATTTTTTCTTTAAGCTACGAATATGCAAATTATTATAGTCTAGCTATTTTGAAATGTACAATAGAGTAGTGTTAACTATAGTCACTCTAATGATCTATAAAAACTAGGTTTTATTTCTTCTCTCTAACTGTATATTAATAATCATTAATCAATCTCTCTTCAACCACCCCTCACCGCTCTCCTCTTGGCCTCTGGTAACCACCAATCTACTCTCTATATTCATGAGATCCACTGTTTTTTTTTAACTCCCACATGTGAGTGAGAACATGAGATAAAGTCTTTCAGTACTTGATTTATTTCACTCAACATAATGACCTCTAGTTCCATCCATGTTGCTATGAATGACAGGATTCCATTGTTTTTATGGCCAAATAATATTCCATTGTGTATATATACCATGTTTTCTTTATCCATTCATCCATTTATGGGCACTTAAGTTGATTCCAAGTTTTGTTTATTATGAATAATGCTGCAGTAAGCATAGGAATGCAAATCTCTCTTCAATATATTGATTACCTTTCTTTTGGATATATACCCAGTAGTAAAATGGCTGGGTCTTATAGTAGTTCTAATTTTAGTTTCTTGAGAAACCTCCATGCTGCTTTCCATAGTGGGTATACTAATTTGCATTCCCACCAACAGTGTATGAGGATTGCTAGCATCAGATAAAAGCCGTTCTAACTGGGATGAGAGGATATCTCATTGTGGTTTTGATTTGCATTTCTCTGATGATTAGTGATGCTGAGCATTTTTTCTTATACCTGTTGGCCATTTGTATATCTTCTTTTGAGAACTGTCTATTCAGATCTTTTCCTCATTTTAAAATCAAATTATTTGTCATTTTGCTTTTGAGTTTTTTGCGCTCCTTATATATTCTGGTTATTAATCCTCTGTTGGATAGATACCTTGCAAATATCTTCTCCCATTCTGTGGTTTGTCTCTTTGTTGATTGTTTCCTTTGTTCAGAAGTTTTTTAGTCTGATGTAATTCCATTTGTCTGTTTTTGCTTTTGTTGTCTGTGCGTTTGAAGTCTCTTACATACTTTTTTTTACCTAGACCAGTGTCCTGGAGCATTTCCCCGATGTTTTCTTCTAGAAGTTTCATAGTTTCAGGTGTTAGATTTAAGTCTTTAATCCATTTTGATTTGATTTTTATATATGGTGAGATATAGGGGTCTAATTTCATTTTTCTGCGTATGGTTATCTAGTTTTCCCAGCATCATTCATTGAAGAGACTACCCTTACCCCAGTGTATGCTCTTGCCACCTTTGTTGAAAACTAGTTGACGGTAAATGTCTATGTTTATATCTGATTTCTCTATTCTGTTTCATTTGTCTATGTGTCTGTTTTTATGCCAGTACCATTCTGATTTGGTTATGATAGCTTTACTGTATATTTTGGAATCAGATAGTGTAATGCCTCCAGCTTTGTTCTTTTTGCTCAGAATTGCTTTGGCTATTTGGGGTCTTTTGTATTTCCATATAAATTTTAGGATTGTTTTTTCTATTTTTGTGAAGAATGCCATTGGTACTTTGGTAGGGATTTCATTGAATCTATAGATTGCTTTCAGTAGTATGCAAATTATAACAATATTGATTCTTCCAACCCATGAACATGAAATATCTTTCCCTTTTTTTGTCCTCTTAAATTTCTTTCATCAGTGTTTTATAGTTTTCTTTGTATTTATCTTTCACTTCTTTAGTTAAATTGATTCTTAGATATTTATATATTCTTTGTAGTTACTGTAAATGGGATTGCTTTCTTGATTTCTATTTTAGATTGTTTGCTGTTAGCATACATAAATGCTACCAATTTTTGTATGATGATTTTATATCTTGCAACTTTACTGAATTCATTAATCAGTTCTAACAGTTTTTTGGTGATGTCTTTAGGTTTTTCTAAATATAAGACCATGTTGTCTATGAACAAAGCTAATTTCACTTCTTTCTTTCCAATTTGATGCCTTTATTTCTTTCTTTGGCCAGGATTTGCAGTATTATATGGAATAAAAGTTGTGAAAGTGGGTATTCTGGTCTTATTCCAGATCCTAGGAGAAAGCCATCCAGCTTCTCCCTGTTTAGTATGATGTTGGCTACTGGTTTGTCATATATGGCCTTTATTATTTTCAGGCATGTTCTTCTATCCCCGGTGTGCTGAAGGTTTTTTTATCATAAAGGCATGCTGTGGTTTGTTTGGCTGCACCAAGTCTCATGTTGAATGTTGATCCCCAGTGTTGGAGGGGAGCCTGGTGGAAGGTGTGTGGATTGTGGGAGTGGATCCCTCATGAATGGATTGGTGCCATTCTCATGGGAGTGAGTGAATTCTACTCTTAGTCTCCATGAGAACTGGTTGTTGAAAAGAGACAGGCACCTCTTCCTCTCTCTTGCTGCTTCTCTCACCATGCGATCTCTACATACTGGTTCCCCTTACCTTCTACCGTGAATGGAAGCAGCCTGAAGCCCTGACCAGAAGCAGATGCTAGCACTATGTTTCTTTTATAGCCTGAAGAACCATGAGCCAAATAAACCTCTTTTTTTAAAAAAATTACCCAGCTTCAGGTGTTCCTTTATAGCAACACAAACAGAATAAGACAGGAATGTTGAATTTTATCAGATGTCTTTCAGCATCTATTGGAATGATCGTGGTTTTTTGTTCTTGGTTCTATTAGAGTGATGTATCACATTTATTGATTTGACTATGTTGAACCATCCTTGTATCCCTCGCATGAATCTCACTTGATCATGGTGAATGATCTTTTAAATGCATTGTTGAATTTGGTTTGCTAGGATTTTGTTGAGGATTTTCATATCTATATTTATGAGTGATATTGGCCTATAGTTTTCTTTTTTTGTTGTATCTTCATCTGGTTTTTGTATCAGCATAATGCTGTCCTCATACAATGAGTTTGGAATTTCCCTCTCTTCATTTTTTTTTTTTTTGGAAGAGTTTGAGTAAAATTGATGTTAGTTATTCTTTAAATGGTTGGTAGGTAGAAATCAGCAGTGAAGCCATCAAATCATTGGCTTTTCTTACATAGGAAATTTTTAATTATGGCTTTGATCTCTTTACTCTTTATTGGTTTGTTGAGGCTATTTCTTTATGGTTCAATCTTGGTAGGCTGTAAATGTCCAGGAATTTATCTCTTCCTTCTGGGCTTTCCAAATTGTTGGGATATAGTTGTTCATAATAGTCTATAATAATTTTTTGTATTTCTGTTATCTCAATTATTATGTCTCCCTTTTTGTTTCTGATTTTATTTTATGGGTTTTATCTCTTTTTTTCTTAGTCTAGCTAAAGGTTTGTTGATTGTGTTTATCTTTTCAAAAAAAACCCACCTTGGCCAGGCACCAGTGGCTCACACCTGTAATCTCACCAGTTTGGGAGGCCGAGGTGGTTGGATCACCTCAGGTCAGGCGTTCGAGACCAGCCTGTCCAATATGGCAAAACCCGTCTCTACTAAAAATACAAAAAAAATTAGCCAGGCATGGTGACACGTGCCTGTAATCCCAGCTACTTGGGAGGCTGAGGCAGAGGAATCAGTTGAATCCAGGAGGCAGAGGTGGCAGTGGTCCAGGATTGTGCCATTGCACTCCAGCCTGGGCAATAAGAGCAAAACTCTGTCTCAAAAAAAAACACCTTCTAATTTTGTTGATCTTCTATATGTTTTTGTCTCAATTTCATTTATTTCTGCTCTAGTCTTTATTATTATTATTATTATTTTTTGCCTTTTACTGATTTTGTGTTTGGTATGTTCCTGCTTTTCTAATTCCTGGAGGTGCATCATTAGGTTGTTTATTTGAACTGTTTATACTTTTTGATGTAGGCATTTATTTGTTGTAAACTTTCCTCTTAGGACTGCTTTTTCAGTGCCCGATAATTTTGGTATGTTGCATTTCCATTTTCCTTTGTTTCAGGAAATCTTAAATTTTCTTCTTAATTTCTTTATTGACTGTCATTCAGAAGCATATTTTTTAGTTTCCATGTGTTTCTGTAGTTTCCAGGGTTCCTCTTGTAATTGATTTCTAGTTTTATCCCATTGTAGTAAAAAAAATATATATATGGTTTCTACTTTTTAAAATTTGTTGAGATGTTTTTTGTGGCCTAAGATATGATCTCTAAAAATGTTCTCTATTCTGGAGAATGTTCCATGTGCTGATAAAAAGAATGTGTATTCTACAGCAGTTGGGTTAAATGTCCCATAAATATCAGTTAGGCCTACCTGGTCTAGTGTGTAGTTTAACTTTAAAGTTTTTGCTGATTGACATACAAAGAGGAGCTGGTACCATTCCTTCTGAAACTATTCCAAATAATCCAAAAAGAGGGAATCCTTCCCAAATCATTTTATGAGACCAACATCATCCTGATACCAAAACCCGGCAGAGACTCAACAAGAAAAGAAAACTTCAGGCCAATATCCGTGATGAACATAGATGCAAAAATCTTCAATAAAATACTGGCAAGGCAATTGCGACAGCACATCAAAAAGCTTATCCACCCTGATCAAGTAGGATTCATCCCGGGGATGCAAGGCTGGTTCAACATACGCAAGTCTATAAACATAATTCACCACATAAACAGAACCAAAGACAAAAACCACATGATTATCTCAATTGATGCAGAGAAGGCCTTTGACAAAATTCAACAGCCCTTTATGCTAAAAACCCTCAATAAACTAGGTATTGACGGAATGTATCTCAAAATAATAAAAGCTATTTACAACAAACCAACAGCCAATGTCATACTGAATGGGCAAAAACTGGAAGCATTCCCTTTGAAATCTGGCACTAGACAAGGATGCCCTCTCTCACCACTCCTATTCAGTATAGTACTGGAAGTTCTAGCCAGAGCAATCAGGCAAGAAAAAGAAATAAAGGGTATTCAAATAGGAAAGGAGGAGGTCCTATTTGCAGACGACATGATTGTATATCTAGAAGACCCCATCGTCTCAGCCCAAAATCTCCTGAAACTGATAAGCAACTTCAGCAAAGTCTCAGGATACAAAATCAATGTGCAAAAATCACAAGCATTCCTATACACCAATAACAGACTTAAAGAGAGCCAAATCAAGAACGAACTGCCATTCACAATTGCTACAAAGAGAATAAAATACTTAGGAATACAACTAACAAGGAACGTAAAGGACCTCTTCAAGGAGAATTACAAACCACTGCTCAACGAAATAAGAGAGGACACAAACAGATGGAGAAACATTCCATGCTCATGGTTAGGAAGAATCAATATTGTGAAAATGACCATACTGCCCAAAGTAATTTACAGATTCAACGCTATCCCCATCAAGCTACCAATGACCTTCACACAACTGGAAAAAACCACCTTAAACTTCATATGGAACCAAAAGAGAGCCCACATAGCCAAGTCAATTCTAAGCAAAAAGAACAAAGCAGGAGGCATCACACTATCGGACTTCAAACTATACTACAAGGCTACAGTAATCAAAACAGCATGGTACTGGTACCAAAACAGAGATATAGACCAATGGAACAGAACAGAGGCCTCGGAGGCAACACCACATATCTACAACCATCTGATCTTTGACAAACCTGACAAAAACAATTAGTGGGGAAAGGATTCCCTGTTTAATAAATGGTGTTGGGAAAACTGGCTAGCCATGTGCAGAAAGCAGAAACTGGACCCCTTCCTGACACCTTACACTAAAATTAACTCCACATGGATTAAAGACTTAAACATAAGACCTAACACCATAAAAACCCCAGAAGAAAACCTAGGCAAAACCATTCAGGACATAGGCGTAGGCAAGGACTTCATGACCAAAACACCAAAAGCATTGGCAACAAAAGCCAAAATAGACAAATGGGGCCTAATCAAACTCCACAGCTTCTGCACGGCAAAAGAAGCAGTCATTAGAGTGGATCGGCAACCAACACAATGGGAAAAAATTTTTGCAGTTTACCCATCTGACAAAGGGCTGATATCCAGAATTTACAAAGAACTAAAACAGATTTACAAGAAAAAAAAAAACAAGCCCATTCAAAAGTGGGCAAAGGATTTGAACAGACACTTTTCAAAAGAAGACATACATAAGGTCAACAAACATATGAAAAAATGCTCATCATCACTGGTCATTAGAGAAATGCAAATCAAAACTACATTGAGATACCACCTCACACCAGTTAGAATGGTGATCATTAAAAAATCTGGAGACAACAGGTGCTGGAGAGGATGTGGAGAAATAGGAACACTTTTACACTGTTGGTGGGAGTGTAAATTAGTTCAACCATTGTGGAAGACAGTGTGGCGATTCCTCAAGGACCTAGAAATAGAAATTCCATTTGACCCAGCAATCCCGTTATGGGTATATATCCAAAGGATTATAAATCGTTCTACTATAAGGACACATGCACAGGAATGTTCATTGCAGCACTGTTTACAATAGCAAAGACCTGGAACCAACCCAAATGCCCATCGATGATAGACTGAACAGGGAGAATGTGGCACATATACACCATGGAATATTATGCAGCCATCAAAAACGATGAGTTCATGTCCTTTGTAGGGTCATGGATGAACCTAGAAACCATCATTCTCAGCAAACTGACACAAGAATAGAAAATCAAACACTGCATGTTCTCACTCATAGGCGGGTGTTGAACAATGAGAACACATGGACACAGGGAGGGGAGCACTACACACTGGGGTCTATTGGGGGGAAATAGGGGAAGGACAACGGGGGGTGGGGAGTTGGGGAGAGAGAGCATGGGGAGAAATGCCAGATATAGGTGGAGGGGAGGAAGGCAGCAAATCACACTGCCACGTGTGTACCTATGCAACAATCTTGCATGTTCTTCACATGTACCCCAAAACCTAAAATGCAATTAAAAAAATAAATAAATAGAATAAAGTTTTTGCTGATTTTCTGTCTGGATGAACTGTCCCTTACTGAGAGTGGGGTGCTAAAATCCCTTGCTATTATTGTGTTACAATCTCTCTCTCTTTTAAGCTCTATTAATGTTTGCCTTGTATACTTGGGTACTCCAGTCTTGGGTGCATAGACACTAAAAATTAATGTACCCATTTGCTGAATTGACTCCTTCAATAATATCGTGACCTTCTTTGACTCTTTTTACAGTCTTTGATTTGTAGTCCATTTTATCTAAGTATAATTACTCCTGCTCTTTTTGAGTTTCCGGTTGCATAGAATATCAACTTTATGTCTTTACTTTCAGCCTGTCTTTATAGGTGAGGTGGGTTTCTTGCAGGCAACATATAGTTAAGTCTTGTTTCTTTTATCCATTCAGTCACACTAAGTTTTTTAATTGAGAACTAAATCCATTTACATTCAGTCTTATTATTGATAAGTAAAGACTTACTGTTACCATTTTTGTTGCTTGTTTCCTGGTTGTTTTATAAATCCTCTCTTCCTTTCTTACTGTCTTTCATTGTGGTTAGATTATTTTTCTTTGGTAGTATGTTTTAATTTATTGTTATTTATTTATTTGTTTGTTTGTTTGAGATGGAGTTTCACTCTGTCACCCAGGCTGGAGTGCAGTGTCATAATCTCGGCTCACTGCAACCTCTGCCTCCCAGGTTCAGGCAATTCTTGTGCCTAAGATTTCCAAGCAGCTGGGGTTACAGGTGCCCACCAGCATGCCTAATTTTTGTATTTTAAGTAGAGACAGGGTTTCACCATGTTGGCCAGGCTGGTCTCGAATTCCTGACCTCAAGTGATCTGCCCACCTCAGCCTCCCAAAATGCTGGGATTATAGGCGTGAGCCACCATGCCTGGCCTGAGCCACCATGTCCAGCCATTGCTTTTTATTCCTAATGTATCTATTATAGTTTTTTGCACTGGGGTTCCCATGAAGCTTATAAAAACATCTTCTAGGCCAAGCGTGGTGGCTCATGCCTGTAATCCCAGCACTTTGGGAGGCTTAGGCTGGTAGATCATGAGGTCAAGAGATTGAGACCATCCTGGCAAACATGGTGAAACCCCCGTCGCTACTAAAAATACAAAAATTAGCTGGGCTTGATGGCACATATCTGTAGTCCCAGTTACTTGGGAGGCTGAGGCAGGAGACTTGCTTGAACCTGGGAGGCGGAGGTTGCAGTGAGCTGAGATCATGCCACTGCATTCTAACTTGGCGACAGAGCAAGACTCTGTCTCAAAAAAAAAAAAATCTAGATATAATAAGTTATTTTAAAGAGATAATGTTATCTTAGATCACTAAAAAAGAATAGAAACAAAGAAAAAGCTTTTTGAAAACTCTACTCTTTAAGTCCATCCCCCATACATTTTGACTTTTTTGGTCTCAACTTACATAGTTTTATATTGCCTATCTTTTAACAGGTTGGTGTAGCTATTACTGTTTTTAATATATTTATTTTATAGGCTTCATACTTGAGTTATGAGTAGGTGATACACCACAGAGTATTAGTGTATTCTGAGGTTGTGTATGTACTTAATTTTACCAGTGAGTTTTTTACCTTACAGTGTTTTCTTTTTGCACATTAGTGTTTTTTTTTCTTTCAGATTGAATAACTCCCTTTAGCATTTGTTGCAACATGGGTCTGGTGGTGGTGAATTGGCTCAGTGTTTGTTTGTCTGGGAAAGACTTTATCTTTGCATATTTGAAGGATAGCTCTGATGGATACAGTATTTGTGGATGACAGGTTTTTACTTTTAGAACTTTGAAAATGTTTTCCCACTCTGTTGGTTTGTGTGGTTTCCATTCAGAAGTCCTTTGCCACATGAATTGGAGCTCCTTTATATGCTATTTCCCTCTTTTCTCTTGCTATTTTCAGGATCTTCTCTTTGTCCTTGACCTTTGAGAGTTTGATTATTATATGTTGGGATGGTCTTATTTGAGTTGAATCTGTTTGGTATTCTCTGCCCTTCCTGTACCTGGATATTTATATCTTTTTAACGTTTTGGAAGTTCTCTGTTACTGTTTCTTTAAGTAAGCTTTCTACCCTTTACTCTTGAACATCAAGCTCCCTCTTGAACATCAATAATTTTTAGATTTGATCTTGAGAGAATTTTCTATATCTTGTAGGTGATCTTCATTCCTTTTTGTATTTTTCTTCTCTGTGTATTCTCAAATAGGCTATCTTCAGACTCACTGATTCTTTCTTCTGCTTTATCCATTCTGATGCTGAGATCCTCTAGTGAATTTTTAGTTCAGCAAATGCACTTCAAGATTTCTGTTTGGTTTTATTTTTATTGTTTCAATCTCTTTGTTAAATTTCTTTGATACATTTCTTAATTGATTTTCTATGTTATCCTGGCGATCACTGAGCTTCCTTATAACTGCTATATTGTTTTTGGTCAGATGGTGTTTTTTGCATATCACCATCTCCTTAAGATCAGTAACTGGTTCCTTGCTTTGTTCATTTTGCAGAAGTCATGGTTCTTTGCCGTTGTTGTGGATGTATGTCTGTTTCTTTGCATTAAAGGATTAGTTATCTATTCCAGTCTTCTCTCTCTGACTTGTTTTGTTTTTTATTGGATATGTTTGCTTTTTTTCTTTGTAATTTTTGAATATCTTTTTCCCCCATTAGGTTGCTATCTCCTTTTTGGCACTAGATGGCACCTTAAGCTTGGGTTTGCCTTGAATCTAATAAAGGATCAGAGTGCTGGCTGTCCCAAATGGAGGAGGTCCCGAAGGGGATATTCTGGCAGTGTGGGCGGCTGGCTAAGGGTTTGTGCCAAGAGGACCTGTGGAACATACTTCCTACAGCATGATAATGCACTCTGATTTGGTGTCTCCTTTGGCCTAGTTACAGAGCAGAATTTCTAGGATTGGGATGGTTATCTCACCTCCCCACTTTGTCTCTGGCTTTCCTCAGGGTATTTGTCCCTTCAAGTACTCCTATACTTCTCATGGGTTGAAGTAGGGACAGGTATTTTGTCAGGAGCCCAAGGTGATAGGGAAGCTGGTTGTCAACTTTGATCACACTTTTTCTATTGAAGAAACTATGAGTTGGGTGAAATATTTTCACATGCTTGGTGCAAGGCAGATTGTGGAAAGGGGAGTCACAGATATGGAAATTGATTTTCTTACCATCTGCTTGGAGTTTTTTTACTTATCTATGGCCCTGGGCACTGTCTCATCCTCATCTTTGGTTTCTAGGGTATTGCTGGTAATAATCTCGGCAATGTATATTTGTTTTTAGTTTTCCGTTGGGGGAGCATGAAGCCAGCTTGCTTCTGTGATGCCATTTTGGAACTGGAAGAGAGCATGAAGTTCTTAAAAGCAATTTTTCAACATATATGAAAAAAATTTAAATTATTATGTTTGGCAGGATGTGGTGGCTCATGCCTGTAATCCCAGCACTTTGGGAGGCTAAGGTGGGAGGCTCGCTTGAGTCCAGGTGTTTGAGACCAGCCTGGGCAACAAAGTGAAACCCCATCCCTACAAAAAAATTTTAACTGAGTACGGTGGCTCACGCCTGTAATCCCAGCACTTTGGGAGGTCAAGGTGGGCAGATCATGAGGTCAGGAGATCGAGACCATCCTGGCCAACATAGTGAAACCGCGTCTCTACTAAAAATACAAAAAAAATTAGCTGGGCATGGTGCATGTGCCTGTAGTCCCAGCTACTTGGGAGGCTGAGGCAGGAGAATTGCTTGAACCTGGGAGGTGGAGGTTGCAGTGAGACGAGATCACACCACTGCACTCCAGCCTGGTGACAGAGTAGGACTCTGTCTCAAAATAAAATAAAAATTAGCTGAGTGTGGTGGCATATACCTGTAGTCCCACCTACTCTGGAGGCTGAGGCAGGAGAATCACCTGAGCCTAGGATATTGAGGCTTCAGTGAGCCGTGATTGTGCCACTGCACTCCAGCCTGGATGACAGAGTGAGATCTTGTTTCAAATAAATAAATATGTTTTAATTTAGTAATTGTAGCTCTAAGAATTATCTTAGGAAATAAGGAGAGATATACATTAATGTCTCTGTAAGTATTGAGTCACAGTGGCCAATACTTACGCATTTTAGTATTGTATCCAAAGCAATAACTTTGGATATACCTTAAGTATCAACAGTAAAAGAATTATTAAATTCATTTTAAGACATCTATATGTGTGTTATATAGCTATTAAAACTGATACTGAAGAAATTTTAATGATAAGGAAAATTTCTCACTGCATATGCTGAGGGAGAAAAAAGCAGGGTACAAAATTATATCTCGATTCAATTATCAGTATCTAAATTCACTTCTAAACTCATCCATGAAAGTAAAAGGATTTAAGAAATGCACCAAGATATTTTCACTTCTGGGAAGATGGACATACTGTCTTCTATGCCTTCTGCTACATACAACTAAAAATCTTGGAAATTATAAATAAAACAAACTTTAAAAGACTTTGAAAGATGGAGAGAAGAAGGCAGACCAGCTAAGGGCCTTAAGACACAAGGAATAGCATGGTAGTGAATTTCCTGGGTTTTCTTTTTGCCTCCTTTATCCCATATCAAACATACATAATTTTCCTTTCCTCCAAAGAATTTCTTTGAGCAGTTCTTGCAAGACAGACCTCTGACAACAAATTCTTTTAGTTTTTGTTTGTCTCAAGACATCTTTATCTCCCCTTCACTTTTGAAGGATAATTTTTGCAGGTTAGTGGGTTTTTTCTCACAGTTTAAATATTTCAATTCATTCTCTTCTTACTTGCATAATTTCTGAGAAAAAAGTGCAATATAATTCTTATCAATAGGTAAGGTGTTTTTTCCTCTGGCTTCTTGCAAGATTTTCTATGTTTTTAGTTTTTCATATTTTAAATATGATATGTATAGGTGTAGGGTTTTGTTGTTTTTTGTTGTTGTTGTTGTTGTTTTTGCATTTATTCTGGTCAGTGTTCTATGAAATTCCTGGATCTGTAGTTTGGTGTCTGTCATTAATTTTGGAAAATTATCAGCCATTATTACTCAAAATCAAATGTTTCTTTTTTTTTTTTATCGGTTTTGGAATTTTTATTACTTTGAACCCAAGAGCCACTGATAACGAGCACAATCCAGTGAAACCAAGGAGGCAAGCAGCTTAAACAAAGGAAAATACATTTAAGATTAGAAGTCTGGTTACAAGCTTAAAAAATGACCCAGACAGGGATATCGTTGCTAAAAAAAAAATCCCCTTGTGGCCTGGGTACATTCTGCAAAGCCACAGGTTTGCAATGTTACACAAGGGTCAAGGGAGGACGTGAGATATCTTTGGTTGTGGGGCCACAGGGTAACTGTTCATGAAAACAGTGAGTGTCTGAGGATTAAGAAAATCATACTGCAGCGGAAGGGGAGGGAGAGGAGGGCAGGAAGGGACAGTAGATGCCTGAGGGTCAAAAGCTGGGCCCCAGCTCAAGCTCAAGCCCCAGCATGGCACAATTTTGTGAATCAACTCAGGCTGAGTTGCCTCCAGTCTCTGCAATGTCTTCTTGATACTGGTACTGCTGAGGCAGAGGGCAGTAACTAGTGCTCTGGGAGATGAGAAGGGGCACTTGCTGAAATGTAAAACAGTCAGCATCCCAAGTTCCTCAACTGCAGTCAAAATACATGTGATCAAGCCTTTTGGCAGTATTGCCCCCAGCGCTACCAGCTGCACTGTGGTCCATTCCCAGACAGAGATATGCACGATAGTCAGCCCTTCTGGCTCAAGAGCAGGGGCTCAGAGGCTGCGACATCTCATGATGCTGAAAATGTATCCAATAAAAGGAAATACTAGCTCTCGGCTTCATTAGAAGCTCTTGCAAAAAATATTAAGTCTCAAGACAAAATAATTGAACACACAATACATTTGTGTCTTTGTATCCAATATATTACCTTTGTCTTATTAGCAAAAATTATCTCTCTCATTATATATTTCTTGGATCTGAAGTTTTTATTCATACTCAGTAATTTCTGTAAAGGACAAATCTGTCTCTATTTTCCATATCATTTAGAAATAACCACATTCACTCTTTTTGATGTGAACTTTCCCAGGAAATCTCTCTTGTGCCCATTTAGTTTTATAAGAGTGTCACTTTGTGCCATTATGTCAATATCTTGTTTTATTTCCATTATGTTTTTCAAAAACCAAAGAAAATAAGGTTTTTCTTAAAAAGTTAGACGTTTTCTCTTGTTAATTCTGTATCCTGATATTTACAGCTGAAGAGAAACTATTTTAACTTAAGTGTAAAAGGGTTTAGAATAGCAAATTATACTGTTCACTTAAGAGTTTAAAAAAAGGAAAAAGTTTACCAGGTAGACACTTAATAAATAAAACAAGCACTTGGAAAAAGTTCTTTGAAAACAGACCTAGGGACATCCACCGGCATCTTTTGCACAGATTTTGTTAAGAAAAGGCCAGATCTAAAAATGTACTGTCAACAAGCAAACCAATGCATACATACGTAGGTATTCTAAATAGAGGTTTATGTGGTGTCCATTTGGAGTGACTGATGCAAATACCAGTTGTAGAAGAATTAATCTAAATCTTTTACTCGGCGACAGATTTCCTCTGTGAAGTCTGAGCATTTTGCATTGCCTCCCAAATCTTTTGTCAAGCTCTTTCCATCCTTAATTGTAGCAAAACATGTGGCCTCAATTCTCGCAGCTTGGTCAAAAAGTCCCATGTGGCGCAGCATCATCACGATACTGAGCAGGAGGGCTGTGGGATTCGCCATGTCCTTGCCGGCAATGTCTGGAGCCGTCCCATGAACCGACTCAAAAATTGCAACCCCATTGGCTCCAATGTTGCCACTTGGTGTCACACCGAGACCTCCAATCAATCCTGCACACAGGTCACTAAGGATGTCTCCATACAAATTTGGCATAACAAGAACATCAAATTGGGAAGGATCTTGTACCATATTCAAACATACTGTATCCAGGTACATCTCATTAAATTTAATATCTTTACAGTTTTCTGCAACTTCCCTGCATTTGTGGAGAAAAAACCCATCTGACATCCACATGATGTTGGCTTTGTGCACCGCTGTGACGTTGCTCCGGTGATTGTTTCGGGCGTACTCAAACACAAACTCAGCAATGCGCTTACTCGCTCCCTCGGTGATGAGCTTGATACTCTGCACGACTCCATCAACAATCACATGCTCAATGCCACTGTATTCTCCTTCTGTGTTCTCTCAAATGGTCACAATATTTACATCGGTGTAAGGGGTTTTATAGCCTTCGATAGAGACACATGGTCGGACATTTGCATAAAGGTCAAACATTTTGCGCAGCAGTAAATTCATAGATGGGTGACCGGCTGCTACTGGGGTCTTCAAAGGGCCTTTCAAGCCCATCTTGTTCTTATCCATGGACTCTTTGGCCTCTGGAGGGATCATCCACTATCCTCCAGGTCCTTGAATGGCAGTGACGTTCTGCTCCTCCCACTGAATAGGTGCTTTGGCAGCATCAAAAATCTTCATAACTGCAGCTGAAATTTCTGGGCCAGTACCATCTCCTGGAATTAAAGTTACTGTCTGAACACCACCAGCAAAACCTCTGGTCACCTGTTTTGGGTTGTGGAATGCCCCCAGCAGCCGCGAGACCTTGGAGATCCATGCGGGCCCAGCCATCGCTTCCCTTCCTCGCTCCGCAGCAACGGCGGGAGCCAAAATCAAATGTTTCTTTGGTTCCTTTGTCCCTTCTTTTTCTGATATTCCTATTATGAGTATGTCACATTGTTTATCATTGTCCCACATTTCTTGAATATTCTGTACTATATTGTTCATTCTTTTTTCTTCTTTGCATTTCACTTTGAGGAGTTTATACTGACATTTCTTCAAGGTCACTGATTTTTTTTCATTGGCCATATTTAATGTATTGATAAGCCTGTCAAAGACATTCTTCATTTCTTAAAACAATGCTTTTTATTTCTAGCATTTTCTCTTGATTCTTTCTTAAAGTTTAAATCTCTCCACTTACATTACCCATTTTGTCTTGCATGTTCACTTTTTTTTTATTAGTGCCATTAGCCTATTAATCAGAGTTATTTTAAATTTCTGGTCTGATAATTCCAAAATGTCTGGCATAGCTGAATTTGGTTCTGATATTTGCTTTGTCTCTTCAGATGGTTTTTTATTTTTTGCCTTTTAGCATGCCTCATAATTCTTTTTTTTTTTTGAGATGGAGTCTTGCTCTGTTGCCAGGGGCTAAAGTACAGTGTGACACAATCTTGGCTCATTGCCACCTCTGCTTCCCGGGTTCAAGCGATCCTTCTGCCTCAGCCTCCTGAGTAACTGGGACTACAGGTGTGTGCCACCACACCCAGCTAATTTTTGTATTTTTAGTAGAGACGAGGTTTCACCATGTTGGCCAGGATGGTCTCAGTCTCTTGACCTCGTGATCCACCCACCTCAGCCTCCCAAAGTGCTGGGATTACAGGCATGTGCCATGTAATTTTTTATTGAAGTCTAGATTCCATAATTGCATCATTAGGTAATAGCATTTAAGATAAATAGGCCTTCAGTGTGAGGGTTTATGCTTATCTGACTAGGAGTTACACTGTTTACTGTTTGCTATTAACTATTGGTGTCTGAGGGCTTCCTCAAGTATCTTTGTTTTTATCACTCCTTTTGTCTTCCCTTTTGTCTTTGGGTTTCCCTAGAAGCCCCTTCTTAAAAAGAGTCTGAACTTTGCAGTCTTTCTTTTTTTTTTCTTTTTTTTTTTTTTGCGACCCCTCCCCCCTGCAGTCTTTCATCTATAATCTTCCGTTATTCAGGGGCTCTGTAAATGTGGTGGTAAGGTATGTGTGGAAGGAAGCATTCTATGCTCCTATAATGAAGTCTCAGTCTTTTGGTGAGTCTTTGCCCTGGGCTGTTACCTTGACAAGTTTTTCGCAGCATTTCCTCTCCTTAAGTGAGATAGGAAGACTAGTAGAATGGGCTAGAGTTGTCTAATTGCCCTTCTCCAGTTCAGATAAGGCTTTGGTAAGATAGTTTTCCTCGGGAGCAGAAGGAAGAACAGAACTCTCTAGGAATATTCCAAAATGACTATTTTCTTCTCCCCCTGCTGGAAGCAGGAGCGGATTCTCTGATCTTCACAGTGAGAACATATTGGGGCTCTTGGAGGTAAAACTTACAAAAGTATGGGACCCTCTAAGATTCTCCCCTCTGCTCCCAATAATTTTTAACTCTCAAGCTAGTCTACACTGAGCCTCAAGAAATTTGTCAATTAGAGCTGTAAGGCCGGCTGCCTCGCTGAAGAGCCAAATGGACACACTTATCTCTCTGTGCTGTCTCCCCACACCTGCTCCTATCTGGTTTCTCCATGCAGGCTCCACACGCCCACTCCTGCATTCCTCACTCAACCCTTTCAAAATTTAAAAAGGCCGCGGAAGATTTGTCCAATGGCAGTTTAACATTAACCTCCCCAGCAAGTCAGCCTACCAATGAAACTGTCTGCTCTTTGTTTCCCTAACAATCAATCAAATCTCCTTACCAATGAAATTGTCTGCTCTTTGTTTCCCAATGACCAATCAACTACCTCCACTTCTTATAAAACCCCACGCCCTGAGAAGCCCATTGCGACTTCTCTGGCCCCTTCCTGGACCACAGAACGTCGCCCGGGAGCTGAATAAATTGGATTCTCATTTTTTTCTCTCACTGGCCTCAGTTTCTTCATTTTAACTCGACAATATACCTTACAGCTGGTGCCGAAACCCAGGAGGGGTTGTGAGACCCCCTCCTAAAGGGGAAACCGACTCCTCCACCTGAAGCTAGACCAGGGAGCCACTGCGCCACAAGGTAAGACTTCTGTTACCCATAGCCTCTCCCGCTGCTTGACTCCGGACTCCCTGTCTGTAACCGCGGCCGCGTCAGGGACTCCTCTCTGCCGTGGGCCCAGGGCCCCGGCTTTGCTCAGCTGAGGGCCCAGGGCTCCAGCTCCGCCTCGAGGACCTGAGTGTAGAGGAGACGTCCCTACGCTCTTGTCTTCCCCCCGTAAGGGGTCTGCGGAGGGTCAGGAACCTGAGGGAGACGTCCCCTTCTTCCTGAACCCTCTCCGGTGTCCGGTAGTGCCGTCCGGGACGCCTACCGGTCATCTCTGCGGCAGCGGGCGAGACTTGAGTAACTAGAAGCCCTGTTTACTCCTCCAGGCCCTTAAGGCCTAAATTAAACCTTGGCTCCTAACCCCAAAACCTGCCCTTTGGCAAATCAGCTCCCGTTTAATTATATTCTCAATTTCTCTTTCTGTTTCTCCTTCTGTTCCCGAGTGAGTGTGTGAGTGAGTTTTTTCCCTTCCAGTAAAATTGTATCCTGCTTTGCAGGTTTTATAAGTTTACAAATTCTTGTATTCTTGTTCTCTATTGCTAATAACTGTAAGTTTCTACAGTGAAGGTCATAAAAAATGCCCAAGCAGGCAGGACTCTAGCTTTCTAAACACTGTATCAAAAAGAAATAGATAAGGCCTGTGCTAAAATCCTTGAGCTCTACAGATAGCAAACATCTGGGTCACATAGCAACTATCACATGTAAGCCTAAGTTAAGTACCTATTACTGCTTAATGAATTGCCTTTGTTCTATGCCTGCAAACTTGTTTTAGTGCCACTGTGTACTTCATGTATAAAAAGCCAAGCCCTGTCTTTGTTAAGCACTTAATATTAAAATACTAATCTGCTAAGCCGGTAGCCACCTTAATAAAATCCTCCTGTTTCACAAAAAAAAAAAAAAAGAAAAAGAAAAAATCATGGGTAACCAAAAATCCCACCCAAACCCTAAGTCACCACTGGGATGCCTAGTTCTAAACCTACCCAAGCTAGGCCTCTCTATAAAAAACAAAAGGCTACTCTTCCTCTCCACTGTAGCCTGGCCACAGTATCCGCTAAACAACCAATCCAAGTGGCCTCCACAGGGCACTCTTGACTTTAAGGTCCTCACTGATTTAAATAATTTTTGCCAAAAAACCGGCAAATGGGCTGAAGTTCCCTATGTCCAGGCATTCTGGTACCTCCGCGCCCGCCCTGACCTCTGTTCCTCTTGTGATATAGCCCAAGTGCTCCTAGCAAAAGACTTACCCAAACAACTTTTAACCCCACAGGTAACCTCCTCTTCCTCTTTCTCTGATCCCAACTTGCCTGAAGAACTCTCCCCACCCCCAATGCGACCTAATAATCCTCCGCCCTATGCAGAACCCCAAACCCCCCCTGCTTCTCCATGTCTTAATTCAATCTCTCCGGTCAGTGCCCACACTCGCTCACACAGCAATCTCACTGATGGGAGTTCCCCCCTTTGCCCCCTCTATACTAAACCTCAAATCCCTTCTGCTTCTCCTCTTTCAAAATCCCAGCCATCTCCTGCTCTTCCAAGTCCTAATATGGCCCCACTTGCTAGTACTCACACTCAACTACACAGCGCGCCCACTGATAAAAACTCCCTCCTTTGTCCTCTCCGTGAGGTAGCTGGAGCGGAGGGTGTAGTCCGGGTACACGTCCCTTTCTCTCTCTCTGACTTGTCCACCATTGAAAAACGCTTAGGGTCATTCTCCGCAAATCCTACTGTCTACACTAAGGAATTTCGCTATCTAACTCAGGCCTATGACTTAACTTGGCATGACATCTATGTAATTCTGACTTCTACCCTTACTCCTGATGAGCATAATCGCATTCGTACAGCAGCTCGAACGCATGCCGATCAGGTACATCTCACTAATCCCCAAATGCCTGTAGGTGCAGCAGCGGTCCCTGACGCCGACCCTAATTGGGACTATCAGACCGGCCACAATGACCGCCGCCACCGAGACCAAATACTGCAGTGCCTCCTAGCAGGCATGCAAGCTGCAGCTCAAAAAGTAGTTAATTACGACAAGCTGCGTGAAATAACTCAGAGTCCCACCAAAAACCCAGCCGCTTTCCTTGACCGGTTAACCAATACTATGGTCCTTCACACCCGAGTAGACCCAAACTCCCCAGCTGGGACCACCCTCCTAACAGCCCATTTTATCTCCCAGTCAACACCAGACATTAGAAAAAAACTAAAGAAAGCAGAGGAGGGCCCCCAAACTCCCATACGAGACCTGGTAAACTTAGCATTTAAAGTTTTCAATGGCCGGGAAGAAAAGGCTGAGGCCGTTCGCCAAGCCCACTTACAGCAACAGGTGAGCCTCCAAACCCAAGCTATCGTAGCAGCCCTGAGGCCAGCAGAGCGCTCGGCAGACAGTGGGAGAGACTCCTCAAAGTTTCCCCAAAAAGGTCCCTTAGGACCTGCCCAGACTGCTTCAAAAGTCCCGCCAGGGCACTGCCTCAAATGTGGCCAAGAAGGACACTGGGCACGGCAGTGCCCCTGTCCACGTCCACCTCCTGGACCTTGTCCAATCTGCAAGCAAACTGGACATTAGAAGGTTAATTGCCCACGCCGGACTATGGGCTCACCTCCCGCACCTCTATGTGGGGGGCAGGCCAGTCCGAAGGATGCAGTCCCTTCACTTGAACTCCTTAGCCTCATGAATAATTAACACAACCCGGACTCGAAGACCCCCATCACCCTTGCTGAGCCCAGGGCGCTACGAAGAGCGGGTAAGTCTATTTCCTTCTTAATGGACATGGGGGTTTCCTATTCTATATTGCCTTCCTACTCAGAGCCTAGTACACCTTCCCAGGTCTCGGTTGTGGGAATTAACGGGAAGCCCTCCTGTCCCAACCGGACCCATCCTCTAACTTGTTACCTGGAGGGACATCCGTTCACCCACTCCTTCCTAATCATACCCTCATGCCCAGTCCCCCTACTGGGACGAGATATCCTCCAAACTCTAGGGGCTACCCTCCAACTCATAGGCTCTTCACAGTCTACCCCATCTTCTACCCATCTCCTGGTATTAACTTTAAATGACAATATACCCAGTCGCGATTCCTCGCTTCAACCCCCTATCCCTCCTGAACTAGTTAATCCCTCAGTATGGGATACTTCCAAGCCCATCATTGCCACTCATCACATGCCAGTCAAAATATTCCTCAAGGACCCTACCCATTTTCCCTCCCGCCCTCAGTTCCCTATCTCAAAAAACCATCGCCAAGGACTAAAACCCATCATTTCTCGACTTTTAGCACAAAGACTCCTCATCTCCACCAGTTCGCCCTGCAATACCCCTATCTTACCGGTTCGAAAACCATCAGGTGACTATCGCCTAGTCCAAGACCTGCGCCTAATTAATAAAACAGTGGTACCCCTCCACCCAATAGTTCCCAACCCCTATACCCTACTGTCTCAAATTCCCCCCAATACCTCTCACTTTACAGTACTGGACCTCAAAGATGCCTTTTTTACTATTCCCCTTCACCCAGACTCTTACTTCCTCTTTGCCTTTACTTGGACTGACCCAGACTCTAACCTGTCGCAACAGTTAACCTGGACGGTCCTGCCTCAGGACTTTAGGAATAGCCCTCACATATTTGGACAAGCATTAGCAGCTAATCTCGCCTCTTGCTCTCTTCAGCCCAGTCTCCTCATACAGTACGTGGATGACCTGCTACTTTGTAGCCCTTCCCTCTCTATGTCACAACAGCATACTGCCATTCTCCTTAATTTTTTAGGGTCTAGGGGCTACCGGGTTTCCCCTTCCAAAGCACAGCTGTCAGCTACCTCAGTAATCTATTTAAGTATTCACCTTACTCCCCAAACTAAGGGCTTAAAAACAGTCAAAAGGCACTACTTGCACTACAGCCCCCCAAAACAGCTAACAAAATCCTCTCCTTTCTAAAATTTGTGGGATTTTTCATCACTAAATTCCTAACTTCGCTACTCTAGCTAAGCCCTTGTATGCGGCAGCCAAAAATACCCCCAGGGAACATAGCTAATATTCCAGTCCTATACCTGCATTGTCCCTAAAGTTATAAAACAACTTGGCTCTGTAAGCCATACAATCCTAAAAATAAAGCCACCCTAACTAACCAAATCAAACCCTCAAATAACACCTCTCATCCTTTCTTGTAGTTAACTCTAGTACAGCAGGGAGCCAACATGTTAAACTTAATCAAAACCGTAAACTTCACTCACTGCTTTTTATGTGCCTCTCTTAACACCTCCCCTTTAGCCGCAGTTCCCCTCCAAACGGGATTCACCCTATCACAAAAGTCCGCAAGACCTAAAACCACTTTAATGAGAATCCCCTTGTTTAAAATACACTCCCACTCTCTTTCTCTATGTTATGGGACACCTACCAACCATAGCCTTAAATACAACACCACAGTAAATATAAACTCTTCCTTTCATGCGCCTCAAGGGGGGTACTTTTAGTGTAATGGAACCCTAACCAAAATTATCAAAACCTCCTCCCCATTCCCCTGTGTGCCCGTCACCCTAGTCCCACAACTAGAGGTGTATAGACAAGCTAAATTTCTATCCCTCCTTCCATCTTCCCCTCAGGGCCGAAACAAACGAACTGTCTTCCTCCCCATAGTAGTTAGCCTCTCCCTAGCCTCTTTAGCAGCTGCTGAAATTAGAGGCAACGCCTTAGGCTACAGTATCACTTCAGCTGCTCAACTAGAAAACAAACTCCATGTGGCCATTGAAACATCAGCAGCCTCTCTGGCCTCTCTTCAGCGACATATTACGTCACTAGCCCAGGTAACTCTCCAAAACCGACAGGCTCTAAACCTACTAATGGCGGAGAAAGAAAGTACCTGTCTGTTTCTCCAGGAACAGTGTTACTATTACATCAATGAAACAGACCAAGTTAAAAAAAAAAATGTCAATACTCTCTATCGCCTCAAGGAAAACCTCCGAGGAACGCCAAGTGCGCCAAACTTTCCTCTTAACTGGTGGCAATCTCCCATATTCACCTGGCTAGCTCCTGTTGTCATTCCCCTAATCATAGTTTGTCTTCTACTAATACTGGTCCCATTCTTTCTTAGGTTTTTACAAGCTCGCATGAAAAAAATTTCCAGGGTGACAATAAATCAAATACTACTTCACCCCTACGTCCAACTCCCAACTGAGGCACCGGCCAACTGACCCCCCCCCCGACTCCGCCCCTGTTCAGCAGGAAGTAGCCAGAAAAAAGCAACGTCCTATATCATCAAAAAGGTCGGAATGTAAGGCCGGCTGCCTCGCTGAAGAGCCAAATGGACACACTTATCTCTCTGTGCTGTCTCCCCACACCTGCTCCTATCTGGTTTCTCCATGCAGGCTCCACACGCCCACTCCTGCATTCCTCACTCAACCCTTTCAAAATTTAAAAAGGCCGCGGAAGATTTGTCCAATGGCAGTTTAACATTAACCTCCCCAGCAAGTCAGCCTACCAATGAAACTGTCTGCTCTTTGTTTCCCTAACAATCAATCAAATCTCCTTACCAATGAAATTGTCTGCTCTTTGTTTCCCAATGACCAATCAACTACCTCCACTTCTTATAAAACCCCACGCCCTGAGAAGCCCATTGCGACTTCTCTGGCCCCTTCCTGGACCACAGAACGTCGCCCGGGAGCTGAATAAATTGGATTCTCATTTTTTTCTCTCACTGGCCTCAGTTTCTTCATTTTAACTCGACAATATACCTTACAAGAGCTTAAGCATTCTTGACAGTGCAGGTTCCAACAGCTGACTTCTGCTCTCAGGCTTCTGCTCCCTGCAAGCCGTGATCCTTTATAATAATACTCTCTCCAGTTTTCAGAACAGCAGTTTACCCTGTGATCTCAATTTTCTGATGGATATAAGAAGAGTTACTTTTGGTTCATTCAGCTTTTTCCTTGTTGTTACACTAGGAATGACAACTTCAAAGGTTATTACATGTTAGAGTGAAAATGAAATTCCATAAGTTGCTTTTTAATGATAATTTTGCAAAAGTGGCTATCACAATAGAATCAAGGTATTGAGTTATTGGTGGGTGAGTTTTGTTGGTCCTAATTATGTTGATCATTTTAATGATCTGGAACTTGCTTTCAAATTAAAAATTTTAAGACATAACATGGCACACAAATACTCATTCTTACAATTTTTTTTTAACATTGCTCTCCCATGGAACTATCCACTGCTTAATAAGGAAAATATTTAACCACTTTTGATGTTTAAATTTTAAAAACTATGTAAAATAGCAGAGATTTAAAGAATATAAGTATTAGCCACTTAGGGATCATCATTTTGTATATATTTAACATTGGCTATCCCATAATTTGATTTTATTAAACAAAATTCAACAGTATGTATTTTCTTTTACCCGGAATGTTTTTTAGTGCAATAATTCTGTCAGTTGTTAATCATATAAACTCAGCCAGAAATAGAGCTTTTTGTTCATGCTATTATGGTCTTTATCAGACTTGGAAATTCTTATGCTTAATAAAACAACTCTAGTTTTACAGTGGCAAAATGATAAAGATTGGTTTAATTTATTGTAATTACCAATAGAATATTTCCTATAAAATATAAGCTTAATTAGAAAGCATTGTTTTAAAATTACAATTTGAGAAGCTTTTAAGATAGCAAATTTGATTTTAAATCCTATTTCTTTTTACTTAGGTTACTTCCAACTGTAATTGATCAGAAATCATTTATTTTCCCTCTGGAATCTGAGGGTAAACTTTGGCAAACCCAAAGACAGCACAGTTCATCTCTGCCTGTCTTTCCAAAAGCAAAGGTAGGAACAGAGAAATTCACAGAGAAAGGAAGTAGATTAGTGATTGCCAGGGGCTGGGAGGGGCAGAGACTAGGAGTGGCTTCTAATGGGTATGAAGTTTCTTTGGGGGACAATCAACATGTTCTAGAATCATACAGTGGTGATGATTGCACAACTCTGTGAGTATAGTAAACACCATTTAATTATATACATTAAAAATGTGAATTTTATGGTATATTAATTACATCTCGATGAAGCTGTTAAAAACTTTTTGAAAGAGTAAAGTAGGAAATTTGCTTTGTGTTCTAAGTTAGAAAACATAATGAATGTATAGGCCCGTTTCTCTAATTTCATTTTATAGTTGTTTCAGGTATACTCATGGCATAGTCAATTTCTACAACAAAAGAGCTTTCTTCAGAAGAAAATAAATCAAGGCATAATGCCGTCACATTTTTTAATAGAGCCACGTGGCAAGGAATAGTGCTCAATAAGTTTCTGACTTTACCCCCATTGAGTGTTCTCTCAGTTTTCTACTGTTTTGTCCCTGTCTTAGTTCAGGCTTCTGTAACAGAATACCATAAACTGGGTGGCTTAAACAATAGAAGTCTATTTTTTACAGCTCTGGAGGCTGGAATTCAAAGGTCAAGGTGCTGGCAGATGTGGTGTCTGGTGAGGTCCTTCTTCCTGGTTTGCAGACAGCCTTCTTCTTTGTTTCTTCACATGGCAGAGAGAGAGGAAAAAAAAAAAACCCAGCAAGCTTTTGTGTGTCTTTTTATAAGGGTATTGATCTCATTCATGACGGTTCTACCCTCATGAGCTAATTATCTCCCAAAAACCTCACTTGTTAATACTGTTACATTGGGTTAGGATTTCAACATATGGGTTTTGGTGGTGGGGGCACAAACATTCAGTCCACAGCCTCCCTGACTCAAAAGTAATTCTAGCTCACCTCTTTCGGGTAGCAGGAAGTGTTATCAGTGCTTTGAAAATACTAACTTGTTTGAACTTCAGAACAATCCTAGAAGGAGGTATTATTATTATTATTATTATTATTACTGGTTTTGAGACAGAGTTTTGCTCTTGTCAGCCAGGCTGGAGTGGAGTGGCGTGATCTCGACTCACTGCAACCTCCACCTCCTGGGTTCAAGCGATTCTCCTGCCTCAGCCTTCTGAGTAGCTCAGATTATAGGCTCCTGCCACCATACCAAGCTAATTTTTGTATTTTTAGTAGAGACAGGATTTTGCCATGTTGGCCGGGCTGTTCTTGAACTTGTGACCTCAGGTGATCCACCTGCCTTGGCCTCCCAAAGTGCTGGGATTATAGGTGTGAGCTACTGTGCCTGGTCCCACTATGATATCTTTTTTCTATAATAGCTTTATTGAGATATAATTTGCATACCGTAAAATTCACTCTTTTAGAATATTCAGTGGGTTTTTTTTTTTTTTAGCACATTTGCAGAGTCGTACAGCTATTATATGGTACCCTTTTTACAACTGATTGTATCACCCTATATTTTTCCTTCATCACACTTGCCATAGATTGTAATTATATAGTGAGCTGTATAACTTTTTTTTTTTTTTGAGATGGAGGCTTGCTCTGTTGCCTAGTCTGGAGTACAGTGGGGCGATCTTGGTTCACTAGAACCTCCGCCTCCCGTGTTCAAGCAATTCTCTGCCTCAACCTCCCAAGTAGCTGGGATTACAGGTGCCTGTCACCACGCCCAGCTAATTTTTGTATTTTTAGTAGAGACGGGGTTTCACCATCTTGGCCAGGCTGATTTTGAACTCCTGACCTCATGATCCACCCACCTAAGCCTCCCAAAGTGCTGGGATTACAGGTGTGAACCACCATGCCCAACCAGTTGTAGGATTTTTTAAATGTCTATCTTCCCACTAGATTATTTTGCACCATAAAGTCAAAAGCAAACAATGCTGTCTTGTCAGCTGTTATGCATGCCTACTATGCCAACATAAAAGCTTGTATTATTAAGTAGTTGTGAAATTCAACCGCAATATTACTATTTTTAATTGCCCACTTCTAGCCTTTTAAACTAGATAAACCCCAGTCACTTCTTTAAGCTCTCTCTTCCCAAAAGTGCATAGCTGTTTTTGAAATTCACACCAAAAAGCTTAAATGACAGGAGTTGCTCAGTTGTAATTAAGAATCATAATTTATAATTGTTTATTAAACCTCTTTAAATTTGAAAAAGCATACTCAGAAAAATTTACAATTTAAAAAAGAAAGGTTACACTAATCTTTCACTTTCTGAGGTTTTCTCTTGAAAAAAAATCAGTGATGAAATATCAGTATGTAGAATTAGAATGTTAAGTCTGATTTTTAGAATTTGCAGATAACTGTGGTAAAATCAACATGGACTCCGTTTTTGCTTATTAAAATACAAATTTTTAATTTTTTCCTCCAAATTTATTAGTAATACATGCTTGTTGTAACAAACATAATATGAAAATGTAAAGGCAAAGCCAGTTGTTTCACCCCCACCCTCTACCAAACTACCAATCCCATGAGGCAACCAGTGTTAACAGTGGGTTGTATTTGTCCACTCATTTCCCTTTGTAATAATGTATATACAGTACAAGTACATATGCAGATATGTAGGGTTTTAGCTGGTTATGAATTTTTTTGCTTTTACTGAAATACATAACATTTTGAATCATGCAAATAAAAAACATTTTTTGTTCACAAATGCTCTATATTAAGTTTTGTTAGTATAATTATTGACATAAAATATATGCTATTTTATGGTTATAAAACAGGATAAAAATGTAACATGGTATGATATTTCTGAGTTTTTTTCTATTGACTATCTATGACAACAAAAGAGGGAAAGTGGAACCCTGTGGGTTCTGGGGTTGAGTCTGAAGAGCTCAAAGTAAGTGGGAAATAACTTTGATAGCTCATGCTTTGGTATATAAATTATAGCAGTTTTTTACTCCATTTCATTATATATCCATTTTTGTTTCAATATAAAAGTAATGGATTTTACTTTAAAATATTAGATAAAACTCATGCCCCAAATAATATAGCTCTTGTTTATTATGTTCCTATCATACTACCACATACTCCCAGTAGTGCCTCAATTTGAGAAGTAGAGGATTGTACAGCATCAATGTATTCATTTACCAAACATTTTAAAATTTTTATTTATTTCACTTATCTTTTATTTTTGTGAGTACATAGTAGGTGTACATATGTATGGGATACATGAGATATTCTAGTATAGGCATCCAATGCATATAATCACATCAGGGTAAATGGAGTAGCTATCACCTCAAGCTTGCATTTATCCTTGTGTTACAAACACACCAATTATACTCAAGTTATTTTTAGTGTACAATAAATTATTACTGGCTATAGTTGCTCTGTTCTACTGTCAAATACTAGTTCTTATTCATTCTTTCTATTTTTTGTATCCATTAACCATCTCCACTTCCCCACTACCCCACACTACCCTTCCCAGATTCTAGTATCCATCCTTCTACTTTCCATCTTCATGAGTTCAACTATTTTAATTTTTAGTTCCCACAAATGAGTAAGAATATGTGTTCTTGTTTGCCTGGCTTACTTAACATAATGAAGTCCAATTCCGTCCCTGTTGTTGTAAGTGACAAGATCTCATTCTTTTTTGTGGCTAAATAGTACTTCATTGTGTATATGTACCACTTTCTTTATCCATTCATCTGGGTTTTTTGTTTGCTTGTTTTTTAACTTTTAAGTTCAGGGGTACATGTGCAGGTTTGTTACATAGGTAAACTTGTGTTATGGGAGTTTGTTGTACAGATTTTCATCACCCCTAGTACCCGTTAGTTATTTTTCCTGATCCCCTCCCTCCTTCCACCTTCTGTCCTCCAATAGCCCAGTGTGTGTGTTGTTCCTCTCTATGTGTCCATGTGCTCTTATCACTTAGCTCCCACTTATAAATGAGAACGTGGTATTTTCTGTTACTGCATTAGTTTGCTAAGGATAATGGCCTCCAGCTCTAGCCATGTCCCTGCAAAGGACATGGTCCTCATTCCTTTTAATGGCTGCATAGTATTCCATGGTATATATGTACCACACTTTCTTTATCTAGTCTATTATTGATGGACATTTGGGTTGATTCTATGTCTTTGCTATTGTGAATAGTGCTGCAGTTGACATATGTGTGCATGTATCTTTGTAATAGAATGATTTCTGTTCCTTTGGGTGTATACCCAGTAATGAGATTGCTGGGTCAAATGGTATCTCTAGTTTTAGGTCTTTGAAGAATTGCCATACTGCCTTCCACAATGGTTAAACTAATTTACATTTCCACAAACAGTGTAAAAGTGTTCCTATTTCTCTGCAACCTTGCCAACATCTGTTGTTTCTTGATTTTTAAATAATCACCATTCTGACTGATGTGAGATGGTATCTCATTGTGATTTTAATTTGCATTTCTCTCATAATCAATGATGTTGACCTTTTTTTCATATGATCATTGGCTGCATATATGTTGTCTTTTGAAAAGTGTCTGTTCATGTCCTTTGCCCACTTTTTAATTGGGTTGGTTTTTTCTTATAAATTTTTTTAAGTTCCTTACAGATGCATCCTTCGTTGGATACATAGTTTGCAAAAATGTTCTCCTATTCTGTAGGTTGTCTGTTTATTTTGTTGATAGTTTCTTTTGTTGTGCAGGAGCTCTTTATTTAGTTTAATTAGATCCCATTTGTCAATTTTTGCTTTTGTTACAGTTGCTTTTGGCATCTTTGTCATAAAATCTGTCCCCATGCTTATGTCCTGAATGGTATTGCCTAGGTTTTCTTCCAGAATTTTTATAGTTTTGAGTTTTATATTTAAGTCTTTAATCCATCTTGAGTTAGTTTTTGTGGTGGTGTAAGGAAGGGGTCCAGTTTCAGTCTTCTGCATATGGCTAACCAGTTATCCCACCATCATTTATTGAATAGAAAATCCTTTCCCTATTGCTTTTTTTTTTTGTCAGATTTGTCAAAGATCAGAGAGTTGTAGGTGTGCAGTTTATTTATGGGTTCTCTGTTCTTTGGTCTATTTGTCTGTTTTTTGTGTGTTTACTAGTACCATGCTGTTTTGGTTACTATAGCTTTGTGGTATAATTTGAAATCAGGTAATGTGATTCCTCCAGTTTTATTCTCTTTGCTTGGGACAGCTTTGGCTATTCTGGCTCTTTTGTGGTTTCATGTAAATTTTTCTAGTTTTGTGAAGAATGTCATTGGTACTTTGATAAGGATTGCATTGAATCTGTAGATTGCTTTGGGTAGTATGTATATTTTGATAGTATTGATTCTTCCAATCCATGAACATGGACTATCTTTCTTTTTTATATCCTCTTCAATTTCTTCCATTAATGTTTTGTAGTATTTATTGTAGAGATTTTTCATGTCTTTTGTTAATTCCTAGATATTTATTTGTAGCTATTGTAAATAGGATTACTTTCTTGGTTTCTTTTTCACGTTGTTTGTTGTTGGCTTATAGAAATGCTACTGATTTGTTGTTGTTGTTGTTTTGTTTTTCGTTTTTTTTGAGATGGAGTCTTGCTGTGTCAACAGGCTGGAGTGCAGTGGTGTGATCTCAGCTCACTGAACCCCCACCTCCAAGCGATTCTCCTGCCTCAGCCTCCTGAGTAACTGGGATTACAGGCATGCACCACCACACCCAGCTAATTTTTGTATTTTTAGTAAAGACGGGGTTTTACCATGTTGGTCAGGATGGTCTCAATCTCTTGACCTCATGATCCACCCACCTCAGCCTCCCAAAGTGCTGGGATTACAGGTGTGAGACACTGTGCCCGGCTACTACTGATGTTTGTATGTTTATTTTGAATCCAGCAACTTAACTGAACATGTTTATCAGTTCTAATAGTTCTTTGGTGGAGTCTTTAGGTTTTTCTAAATATAAGATCATATCACCTGCAAACAAGGATAATTTGACTTCTTCCTTTCCAGTTTGGATGCCCTTTATTTATTTCTCTTTTCTTATTGCTCTAGCCAGGACTTCTAGTACTATGTTGAATAACAGTGGTAAAAGTGGGCATTCTTGTCATATTCCCAACCTTAGGGAAAAGACTTTCCGTTTTTTTCCCCACTTAGTATGATACTAGCTGTGGGTCTGTCATATATGGCTTTTATTATGTTGAAATACGTTTCTTGTATACCCACTTCCCTGAAAGTTTTTCTTGTGAAGGAATGTTAAATTTTATCAAATACTTTTTCAGCATCAATTGAAATGATCGTATGATTTTGTCCTTTATTCTGTTGATAATAATGCATCACATTGATTGATTTGCTATATGTTGAATCATCATCCTTCCATTTCTGGAATAAATCCCCCTGGTCATGATGAATTATCTTCTTAATATGTTGTTGAATTCAATTTACTAGTATTTTGTTGAGAATTTTTGCATCAATATTCATCAAGGACATTGGTCCATAGTTTTCTTTTTTTAATGTTTCTTTGTCTGGCTTTGGTATCGGGTAATACTGGCCTTGTAGAATGAGTTGAAAGTATTTGGAAGGATTCAATACTTGTTTGGAAACAGGTGCAATAATATGAGCAAGAGATAGGATGATCTAAGCCAGAATGGTGTAAGGAGATGGAGAAAGAATGTCAAATGAAGAGAGATTGCAGAGGTATAATCTGAAGTTTTTAAGGATAAAGGAAAGAAGTCAAAAGCAATGATAAGGTTTTGGCTCAAGTAACTGGAGTGGGGATGTGGTGATGCTATTTACTAAAATAGGGAACATAGGCTATTCTATTTCTATTTGGGCTTATTGTTACATGAACAATAATGTGAAAATTAGGTGTTCCCATGAACAATTAAGACTGGGCCATTAATTGCATGGGTTATTAGAGTTTGGGACTAGAAATAGGTGGTTCAAATTAGGTAATTTGAACAGAGTGTCATAAAAAGACTATTTCCCAGATTGAGAAGCAGATGGAGGGAATAAGAGACAATGTACTGGTAATAACAGGACACAACCAACCTTAGGTCTTAAGGGTCAAGAGGAGAAAATGGTGTAGTGGATGCTATATCAGTCTGTTCTCACACTGCTATAAAGAACTGCCCAAGAATGGGTAATTTATAAAGGAAAGAGGTTTAATCAACTCACAGTTCAGCATGGCTCAGGAAATTTACAGTCATGGCAGAAGGGGAAGTAAACACATCCTTCTTCACAGGGTGGCAGGAAGAAGAATGAGTGCCAGCAGAGAAAATGCCAGATGCTTATAAAACCATCAGATCTTGTGAGAACTCACTCACTATCACAAGAACAGCATGAGGGAAACTGCCCTCATGATTCAGTTACCTCCCACCAGGTCCCTCCCATGACACATGGGGATTATGGGAACTACAATTCAAGATGAGATTTGGGGGGGGGACACAGCTAAACCATATCAGATACTATAGTATGCTGCCCAGATTCTGCCCACCGTAGATCTGAAGTACTCATTCCCCCAACTATATGGAATGCTAGCTATTGATGGATCAGAGCTGAGATCCTCCCACGGCTATGCCAAAGGCAGCTGTCCAGCCCAGATTAGCCTTCTTCTCAGGATAGCTACATCTAATGACTGGCTGATGTGGTGTACAGAGTCTAGCCCCTGTCTCAATGTGGGACAAAAATAAGGGCCATGGCCGGGTGTGGTGACTCACGCCTGTGATCCCAACACTTTGGAATGCCAAGGCAGGCGGATCATTTGCAGTCAGGAGTTTGAGACCAGCCTGTCCGACATGGTGAAACCCTATCTCTACTAAAAATACAAAACAATTAGACAGGAGTGGTAGTCCATGCCTGTATTCCCAGCTACTCAGGAGGCTGAGGAAGGAGAATCGCTTGAACCCAGGAGGCAGAGATTGCAGTGAGCTGAGATCGTGCCACTGTACTCCAGCCTGAGTGACAGAGCAAGACTCCATCAAAAAAAAAAAAAAAAAAAAAAGGGTTTGGGAGGCCAAGGTGGGCGGACCACCTGAGATTGAGAGTCAGAGACCAGCCTGACCAATATGGAGAAACCCCATCTCTACTAAAAATGCAAAATTAGCCGGGCATGGTGGCACATGCCTGTAATCCCAACTACTTGGGAGGCTGAGGCAGGAAAATTGCTTGACCCCGGGAGGTGGAGGTTGCAATAAGCCAAGATCACACTATTGCACTCCAGCTTGGATAACAAGAATGAAACTCGATCTCAAACCAAAAATAAATAAAAAGGGCCATAACTCCCAAACTCCCCACGGGGTCAGCTGAGGATCTTGTAGTAACACATCACAATTCAACTTCTTGTGTTTAGTCCTGCATCCCTTACTCCTCACGGATGTTGATCCTGAGAGCTGTCCCCAGCAAACCTGCACAAATCTCTGTTTCAGACTCTGTTTCCTAGGAAACCTAAACTAAAACCAATGGTTATCATTACCTGTTGTGGAAGCAGATAGACAGCCCTAAAGAGAGCATGGCCCAACAGTGACTATGGCCTTTAAGAGACATAGCATTTAGTGGGGCACCTCACTTGTTGGCAGTCCCTCAGAGAGGGAACCAGAACAACAAATACCCTAACCTCATGCTCCTCCTTCCTTCTCATCTTCTGCCCATGTTTTCCAATGACAAATGGAAGATATCCAGGACAGGGTGTATTATTTTTTAAAACTACTGATTTCCAAAATATATGTGAGCAGGGCAACAATCTGACTTACTGACCAAATGAGAGTGCTTCTAGGAAGAAAAGAGGATGCTGTTAATAATTGCTTTAGGACAACAGGGGTAAACCAACTTCCTCTCAAAACATTCACCCATTTATTAAGTCATTTGATCATTCAGCAAATTGCTTACTGGGCATTAGGCACTCTTCTAAGCATTAGAGGACTTGTTTTCAAGAATATGTTGAGGGAGATAGACAAATAAACATCATCTGAGACAGAGAGAAGCAGCAAGGGCTACAGAACCAAAGAGAAAGAGTGGGCTTATGCAAACTTGGTCAGGGATGGGAAAGGCTTTACAAAGGCAATGATGCCTGGGCTGAGTCTCAGCCAGCTAAGATGATAGAGGAGAGGTGTTACCAGTGGAGGAAATGTGCAAACACATGGACATAAACCAGAGCATGGCTTATTTGGGGGGAAAAATGTAGGCAGTATTGTTTGAGGACAGTCAAGAGATGAGGTTGAAGTAGAAATAAGGGAGGGCTAATTATGACGCAGCTTGCTAACATTATATAATGTGAAAGAATTTTGATTTATATTAATGACAAAAGAACAATTTATGATTTTTAAATAGCAAATTAGAGAATGATGTGATCATAATAGTGATTTGAAAAGATCATTTTACCAGCAGTATGGAAAAAGAGATTGAAGTTGGAGGTAGCATCTAGGAACATCATCAACCAATTTGTGGTAATCCAGGTGAGAGATAATCAAGTTCTGAATTATTGTGGTGATCATGGGCATAAAGAAAAAAAGACTGTGATTAGTGGTAGAACTAACACTACTTGGTGATTGGGGGATTAAAAAAGAGAGTGAGAGAGTCAGTGATAACTCACAAGTATCCAGCTTGGGGACTAAGTAGTAGTTACACCATCCATTGAGATGGAAGACAGGAGATGGAGCAGACATGTTGGGGTGATGATTGGAGTAGGCAATAAGATTAATTCAGTTTCATACAATGTTGAATCTGAGATGCTTGTGGACCCTTCCAAGAAGAAATGCCTAACAGGCAGCTGAATGTACCTACATGTAGTATGGAGGTCAAAAGAAATATCTGAGAATGAGCTATAGATTTGCTCTTATCAACATTTAGGGACGGTACAAGTCAGAGAAGATGGAATCTCTCAAAGAGAGCATCAAGTGAAAATGATGAGTATTGTAGTTGTAATTTCCATTTTGATACCACAAATCATAAGAGTCAAAATCAGTAAGAGATTTTAAGGTTAAAAAACATAATTTTTAAAACCAAACAATCATATATGTTATACAGACTTTTCTATTACAAAGTTTAAGTCTAAACTTTTTTATTCAGTCTGAAGATTCTTCCAAATCACTTTTGGCCTTTTGACATCACATGTGGCATCATGATGACAGACTGTTTTTTAATAACTCTGACTTGAAGTTGAATCTTTTGTCCTCTTTCGGCTGGTAATATACTTCTGGGGCATAATGAAAAATAGTGGAGTTTATTTTCATTGTCTTATTTGGTTAAACTCATAATTTCATATTTTCCTTAACTTAATTCCTAGCCCTGAAAGTTAAATACCTTCTTCTGAAAATCGGTGGAAGGCTTCTGTCAGAGCTGTTCAGTACCTGAATGATTACATAAACTGGTGACACCAGCTCTCCATAGCTTTGAAAATCCTAGAATCAAGGCCAGGCATGGTGGCTCACACCTGTAATCCCAGCACTTTGAGAGGCCAAGGCAGGCAGATCACCTGAGGTCAGGAGTTCGAGACCAGCCTGACCAACATGGAGAAACCCCATCTCTACTAAAAATACCCCAAAAAATTAGCCTGGCGTGGTGGTAGGCACCTGTAATTCCAACTACTCTGGAGGCTAAGGCAGGAGAATTGCTTGAACCCAGGAGGCGGAGGTTGCAGTGGGCTGAGATTGTGCCTTTGCACTCCATCCTAGGCAACAAGAATGAAACTGCATCTCCAAAAAAAAAAAAAAGAAAAGAAAACCTTGGAGTCGGCCAGATGTGGTGGCTCACACCTGTAATCCTAGCACTTTGGGAGGCTGAGACAGGTGGATCACAAGGTCAAGAGATCGAGAACATCCTGGCCAATGTGGGGAAACCCTGTCTCTATTAAAAATATATAAAAATCCTAGAGTCAAGGCCAGGCGTGGTGGCCTACACTTGTAGTCCCAGCTACTTGGGAGGCTGAGGCAGGAGAATCGCTTGAACCCAAGAGGCTGAGGTTGCAGTGAACCGAGATGGCGCCACTGCACTCCAGCCTGGCAATAGAGTGAGACACCATCTCAAACCAAAAAAAAAAAGAAGAAGAGAAAATCCATCTATTCCATGAGATTTGCTCTAGTGGTTTATGACATAATTTCTGCATCTATAATAACTTTTTAATTTTAATGCTGCATCAAAATGTAACATTTTAAAAGGCGTTTTAAGCAAAAATCAGAGATACTAGTGTAGATTAAATTTCAAGCACCTGTGGTACTTCTAGGATACAAAATTCAATTGTGATAATGATGGTATAAACATATTTTTATACACAGCTAGTGTGAGTTCCACAATTGCATCACAGCTTACTCCTGTAGGTAGTGACTGGCAAGATTCTTTTGACATCACACGTCAGAAAGGCTGATTTCAGAAATGTTAAAACTTGAAAACACATTTTTTTGAATAGAAGAAATACAGCAAATATCATACAAGGCTTTTCCCTTAACCTAATAATTTCAATGTTGAAAGCATTCTTAGAGATTTTCTTTTGTAATTATGAAGGCAATTAAATTGTGAAGGCAGTTTGTGAGACAATAATTCAGATTACTCAGCAAACTTTGAGTGTTAAATTTGTGCCATTCACTGTGCCCAGCTCTGGAATGCAGAGATACGCAATACAGCATGATCCCTTTCCACATGGAATTTAATATAGTGGCCCTCCTGGGGAGCCTTGGGAAATATAGAGGGGCTTCTGGGGTTGTCACAATGTTTTTGGAGCACTACTGGCCTTTATGGGCCAGGGACACTAAACTTTCTACAATGCATAGGATTTTGTGCACAAGAAGAGCTATATCTCTTGCAGTATTTTTAGAATCCACTCTGGAAAACACTGCAGAAGACAGACACACAGTCATTATTCATGCAAAACCAACCACTAGGGAAGGGTCATACTATCACTGTGTTGTAACTGCCTCATTCTAGACAATACCTATTGTTAAGCTTGTATACCTACCTTGTTTTCCAGATGTAACTCAGAATAATTTTTGGCAAAAGCAAAAAGGTGAAGCCATTCCAAAGAATGTGATGTAGGCAGTCTATAAGACAGGTTCCAAAAAGTGGAATAAATGCATACTTTCCCAAATAGCACAATACTTGGCACGTGGTAAAGCGCTCAATTATGGGTATTATTATAATTATTAACCTAATTCTAGAATCTCCTGGAATCTCACATTTTGAAGGGACTTCAGCAGTCATCTAATTCTACCCAGGATAAACACCAGCCCACCCCCAGTTTCTTAAAATGGATGCCTTAACAATCAAACATAAAACAAAACACTGTGCTCTAGTATGATACAGCAATGTACACTTGTGTCTAACCTGAGAAAACTTCAATTTTGTGAATTTGGATCTAATTAAGAAAGATGATTTTCAAAATTTTACTCAAACTAAAGGTTTGAGGGTTTTTGACATTATGAGGCATGATATGGTAAAAGATCAAAAATGGAAAATATCAGAGCAGGCAAAGGGTTGCTTCACAAATTTTTACTCTATCAGGGTGAAAACTGTGCTGATGAGATGGCAAGTTGGATTTTATAGAATAGACTGGAGAGAAGAGAATGCCTTTAAGGATCCACTGTGAGTTCTGTCCTCTCATTAGAATGTAAGCTCCATGAGAACTGCGACTTTTTGAAAATATTTGTTTCCTTTTCCATGGCTGCTAAAAACCTTTTTTGCATGAAAATATTCAAACATACCTTCTATAGACTGGATGTATGTGTATGTCCCCAAACTTCATGTTATTAAATAAATCCTAATGCACAGTGTGATGGTATTTTCAGGTAGAGACTTTGGGAAGTGCTTAGCTCATGAGAGTGAAGCCCTCATGAGGGGGATTAGTGCTCTTATAAAAGAGGCCCTCGGGAGCTTCCTTGGCCCCTCCTCCATGTGCAGACACAGTGAAAAGATGGCCATCTATGAACCAAGAAGCAGGCCCTCACCAAACACTGAATCTACCAGTGTCTTGATTTTGAACTTCCTAGCCTCCAGAACTGTAAGAAATAAATTTTGTTGTTTATAAGCCATCCAGACTATTTTTTTGAGACAGAGTCTCATTCTGTTGTCTCAGTGAGAATGCAGTATACAATCATGGCTCATCTTGCAGCCTCAATCTCCCAGGCTCAAGCAATCCTCCTGCCTCAGCCTCCCAAGTAGCTGGGACTGGGACTAGAAGCACATGCCATCACACCTGGCTAATTTTTAAATTTTTAGTAGTGACAAGGTTTTGCTATGTTGCCCAGGCTGGTCTCAACTCCTGAGCTCAAGTGATACTCCTGCCTTGTCCTCCCAAAATGCTGGGATTACAGGTGTAAGCCAGCTCCCAGGCTTCATTATAGCCGCCCAAACAGACTAAAATAGTACCAAAAAATAACATGAATAGCCACTTCTCCATCGCTTAGATTGAACAATTGTTAACCTTTACCGTTTTTGCTTCGTCTATTTTTATTGAAGTGTTTTAAAATAAAATACAAACCTAATGACATTTCACCCCTTAATGCTTTTAATGTGAATCTTCAAAAATGAATTGTTTTTCTTTCACTCAGAATATCTTTATCTCACCTAATAAAATCAACAATAATTCTTGAATATAATAAATTTCCAGTTCATATTTAGATTGCCTCAGTTATTCCTCAAATGACTTTTGCTCCTCTCTTATCCAGTCCTGAATCTGTTATCCATTGCATCTGATTATTTTATTTCTAAAGCAGAGGAACTCTGGCTAGTTCATTGCTGTAACCAGTGCCTAGACAGTGTGTAACCTGGAGTAGGCTCTCAGTAGACATCAGCATAGTGGTTAGAACTATGGGTTAACATCCTGGCTCTATCACTTACTAGCTCTACTTTGGCAAGTCACTTAACCTCTCCATGCCTCAATTCCTCATCCGCAAAATGGGTTTAACAGTAATATCTGCTGTAAGGATAAATGAGTTGATATATGTTAATGTTTATGACACTGCCCCATACACAGTGAGTGCTATATAAGTGTTATTCTACTTATTTGTTGATAAGTACTAGTCAGCCTCTATTATGTACCTAACACATGTTGGGCACTGTTTTAGGCATCAGCCAAATTTCTCTGCTCTTAAGGAGCTTACATTCTAATTGGGGTTGAGTAGTCATTAAGAAAACAAAAAACAATTTGAAAAGTAAGCATCCAGTTGTCCCTCACTACTCATGGGAGATTGGTTCCATGACCTCCCTTGGATATTAAAATCTATGTCTGCTCCAAACCCTGATGTAAAATACTGTAATATTTGCATATAACCTATTCATATCCTCCTGTACACTTTAAATCATCTCTAGATTATTTATAATACTTAATACAATGTAAATGCTATCTATACTATATTGTTTAGAAAATAATGACAAGAAAAAGAGTCTGTATATGTTTGGTACAGATACATTTTTTTTTTCTTGAGACAGAGTCTTACTCTGTCGCCAGGCTGGAGTGCAGTGGTGCGATCTCGGCTCACTGCAATCACCGCCTCCCGGGTTCAAGCAGTTCTCCTGCCTCAGTAGCTGGGATTACAGACATGTGCCACCTGAGTAGCTGGGATTACAGACATGTGCCACCATGCCCAGCTAATTTTTGTATTTTTAGTAGAGACGGGGTTTCACCATGCTGGCAGGATGGTCTCAATCTCCTGACCTCGTGATCCGCCTGCCTCAGCCTCCTAAAGTGCTGGGATTACAGGCGTGCGCCACCGTGCCCCGCCAGTACAGATATATTTTTTAAAAATATTTTGAATTCACTGTTGATTAATCCATGGATGCAGAACCCATAGATATGGAAGGCCAGAGTGAATAGCATGTTGGTGAGAGAAAAGCTGGGAAAGGAACATAGGGAGTATTGGGGTGGTCTAACTTGTAAGGTGACATGTGAGCAGAAATGTGATGGCTCTGAAGGAGCAAGTCATGTGCCATTGGAGGAAATGCATCCTAGAAAGAGGAAAGACCCTAAATTAGGAGTGTGAATAGCAAAGAAGAGGAGTGTGCAAGGGAGAGAGAAGTAGGACGAGTAGGAGGGGCCAGATCTTGTGGACCCCATTGTGAGACTTTAGATATTACCGAGTGAGAATGAAAGTTATTGGAGGCTTTCACCAGAGAACATAACTTGTAATTTGAAAGGTCCCCTACAGAAAGAGTAGTGAATGCTATAATAGAGTTTTGGAAAACATGCTTTTGTACAGCCAGAGGGTATGCCTAATGCCTGGGCTTTGTTGTAACCATTAAGTGCATCATCTTGAAAATCTTTTTCAAGCACAGCAGTGTGACCTCTGCATCCTAGACTGCCAGCTCACATATAGTATGTTCTTCCAACAATTTTTCTACACCGTGAGGACCCTCAACCCATTGACCTCTCATTATTTCACTATTTATCACTTTTGTCTTACTGTCTTTTCCTTCTCAGCTAGATTAGATGCCATGGTTGTGGCAGAAATTGTTAATTCTCTGCCCAATATCTGTTTCCTCACCTATATTACTAACAGAACTGATTTTGCTCCAGATGGCATTTGTCATAAGGAATAAGATTCCTCGTTTCTGAGCCTTCCTTGAAGCAAAATATTTCCACGTGTCCCATTTCTGTCCAGTTAGTACCGAGCAGCAGTTTACTGGGGGTTGGTTCCAGGGAATATTTTGCTTTTCTAATAACAGGGATAGTCACAGCTGGCATCTTCCTTTGCCCCTATTTCCCTTTCTCCTTTCTTTCTTCCTTAAACACAGATATGACATCTGGAGCTGCAGCAATCATCTTGCAACCGTGGGATGATAAGCATGGATAAAAGACAACACCCTGATGGTTGTAGAGCAGAAAGAGAGAAAGGAACTGGGTCCCTGATGGCTTCTCTGAGCAGCTGAACTAATGCTAGCAATTGACTACCTCTGGCATGTGAGAATAGACCCCAGTAGGATTTTCTATTATATAATGTTAAATATCTTCTAACTGATTTGGTGGTTCAACGCCATAGTCTCTTGCAAACATCCTTGTCTCTCTTTCCCTCCATCATGCCTGGGAGACAAAACACAAGGCTGGTTAAACCTAACCAACAGCTCTGTATTTGCATCTGGGTAGCTAACTATAGCTGCAGTACATCTCACAAGGTGCTTAGTGGTCTGATTTTATTTTTATTATTTTTTGAGACAGTCTTGTTCTGTCGCCAGGCACCAGGCTGGAGTGCAGTGGCTCAATCTTGGCTCACTGCAATCTCTGCCTCCTGGGTTCAAGCAGTTTTCCTGCCTCAGCCTCCCGAGTAGCTGGGACTACAGGCATGCACCACCACACCCAGCTAATTTTTGTATGTTTTAGTAGAGACAAAGTTTCACCATGTTGGCCAGGATAGTCTCGATCTCTTGGCCTCGTGATCCGCCTGCCTCGGCCTCCCAAAGTGCTGGGATTACAGGTGTGAGCCACCGCACCCAGCCTGATTTTAATTTTATGACCCAAATTTCAGGTGAGCACTAAACTCAGCTGAGAAGTGCTATCACTTTTCTATAGCAAAATCACTTTCTCATTCCTTGATAAGGCTATTTTAAACTTTCTCCTCTCTCTTCATACCTCCAGCACTCTTGTCTTCCCCTACTTTCAGCTGATGATCTCCCTTCATACTCAATGAAAAAAAGAAATGAAATCAGATGAGCTCCACCTCATTTTTTGTGTCAGAGTCTGCTAGCATCCCCAATATTCCTCTTCCTCTTTCTTCGTAATCACGCCCTTGATCTTTTTAGCTAGAAATATGGCTGTCCCGTGTAAAGACCATATTTTCAAGCTTCCTTTGCAGTTGATAATAGCTATATGGCCAAGTACTGGCTAATAAAATGTAAGAGGGAGTATTATGGGTAGCTTTCAGGAAATGTTCTAAAAAGATAGAACTGGCTTGTGCCCTTTGATCCGTTTCTTCTCCCTCCTCTCTTTTGCTACCTGTGATGAATCTATGATGCTGAACTGTCTAGCAGCCATCTTAGACCATGAAGAATAGGTCCATATATTAGGATAAAAGGGTACTGAGCTAGAAGGAGTCTTATCCCTAACAATTTTATGACTTTCAAACTAACCCTGAACAACATACCTCTGTAATTCAGAAACATAAGAGGATTAAATTCTGACTTAATTAAACAATATTATTCTAGGTTTTGGTTACATGTAGACAAATGAATCCTAACCAAATGCATCAGTCTATGTCTAGATGTATATTCTGTGCCTTCTCTCTAATCATAATGGAAGTGTTCTTCTCCTATTGAGGCCAGCCTCTTACTAAAGAGGCTGGCCTCAATAGGAGAAGTCACTTCCTTCTGCAGTTACTTCCTCTCATGAATCATCAGTTTCTCACTGCTCAGTCATTTAGAGATCTTTGTATAACCAGCTCAGTTTCATCACTCTGGTCTTAGTCTAATTGTTGTCTCCTCAGAGAGGCTGTTCTTGACCACCATATCTAAGGTAGTTTCCTCTTGTTCTTTATCCCAATTATCCTAGTGTATTTTATTTAGAGCATTTAGGGCAACCTGAAATTAATTTTATGTCTGTTTATGTGCTTCTTGTCTGATTCCTTATATACCTTCAAGAATGTAAGATCCACATGGGCAGGGGCTTCATCTTTCCTGTTTCTAACACCTACTAGGCTCTCAATAAATGTTTGAATGAATTAATGAATTTTGTTGGGATTAGAAAAGGAGAAAGACAGGTTGGAGGAGACCTCCCAGAGTAAGTTGGGCCTAACTGAAGTTCAACTTTGAACAAAAGTGTGACCAGAAGATGCTGAAGAGGGAAGAGGAAGACATTCCCAGAAGAGGGAACAGCATGCTCACTTGCAGAGGTGGAGAGAGGGTGTTGTATGTGAACATTGGTCATTCAGTATGAAAAGTACAAAGAGCTGTCAGGAAGGAATGGCAGGAGAGGGGGCTGGAAAGTAGGAATGGATCAGATTACACCACCCTAAGGGAAACTGGTGGAGGATTTTAAAGGTGAGAGACGTATTCAAATCAGTGGTTAGAGGCAGGCCATCATGCAGAAGATGGATTGGAGGCAAAGAGACCCATCTGAGGGACCATTAGGGAAGCTCTGTGTAATAATCAGTGAAGCATGGACCAAAGCAGTGCCTGTGGGGATTAGAGTGGGTAAAGGATCTGATAGGATGATAGGAAGTTGAATCAAGAGTGCATCACCTAACATTTCTTTATAACGTGTCAGTATGTTGTGATGAAACGAGGCTTTGGAGTCGGAGACGTAAATAAATCTTGTCTCCTCACTTCCACATTGTGTGACCTTGAGAAGTCACCTAGCCAATTATCCTCATTGGCAAAGTAGTGACAATATCATATAGTTCCTCTAGTTATTTTAAGGACCAGAGAATAAGAGAAAGAATAAGAGACACCCACCTGTTCTGGTGCCTGGCACAAAATGGGACCTGAATAAATGTTAGTTCTTTCTCCTAACCTTTCTCTTATTCTTCAATTCACCTCCCGTAGGAATGAGAAAATAGGATGGGCACATCTGAATGGAAGTATTTAAGCCTTTAGGTTTTGTGAACCTGAGGCAGTTAGGCAGCAGCGGGACTATTTAGAAGCAGCATGGAATTAAGTGACACTCTGACTCTGGAGGGCTTCTACTTTGTTGATCCTCCTAACCCTAACAGGGAGATAAGAGGGGAGGTAATAGGACATAGAATGTTAAAGCTGAATTAAAAATAAAATAATAATTACATTTTAACTACACCTTAATTTTCGTTGACACTTTATTAAGAAAATGTATTTCTGAATAGATGCAAAAATCCATACAGCCATCTCCCAGCTTTAACAATTAACATAATTTTTTTCCATTCTAATTTCATCTATTCTCTCTACTATTTTTTTTTTTTTGGCAAAGTCTTCAAAAGCAAATCCCAGACATCATATCATTTCACTTTATCATATATTATTTGGTAAAGATTTTTAAAAATAACCATTATCACCTGTAGCTATTGAGAATAGAACCCAGTAGCATTTTCTGTTACATAATCTCAAATCTCTTTGAACTGATTCAGTGGTTCAGCATCATAGTCTTTCTCTTGCAAACATCTTTGTTCATCTTTCCCTCCATTATGCCAAAAATTTAACAACAATTCACTAATATTGTATAATTTCCAGTCCATATGCAATTTTCCCCATTTGTTTTTAAATTGTCATTATACTGTTGTTTGCATGAATCAGGATGCAAACAAGGTCCACACATTATAATTGTATCTCATTTTATCTAAACAGTTTCCCTCATTTAAAAAATGTCATTTGAAGATTTCTTGAGTAATAGCCTACAAGCACAGGCAAACAAAGCAAAAATGGACAAATGGTATCACATCAAGTTAAAAAGCTACTGCACGGCAAAAAGAAACCATGAACAAAGTGAGACAACCCACAGAATGGGGAAAAAACATTTGCAAACTACCCATCTGACAAGGGATTAATAACCAGAATATATCAACAGCTCAAGCAGCTCTAGGGAAAAAAATCTAATAATCTGATTAAAAATGGGCAAAAGAGGCCAAGTACAGTGTCTTGAGCCTGTAATTCCAGCACTTTGGGAGGCCAAGGTGGGCGAATTATCTGAGGTCAGGAGTTCCAGACCAGCCTGCCAACATGGTAAAATCCCATCTCTACTAAAAATACAAAAATTAGCTGGGCATGGTGGCACCCGCCTGTAATCCCAGCTAGTTGGGAGGCTGAGGCAGGAGAATTGCTTGAACCCAGGACTTGGAGGTTGTAGTGAGCCAAGATTGTGCCACTGCACTCCCAGCCTGGGCAACAGAGCGACACTCGATCTCAAAAAAAAAAAAAGACAAAAGATGTGAATTGGCATTTCTCAAAAGAAGACATACAAATGACAAATGGGTGGCTTAGTATCACTGATCATCAGAGAAAAGCAAATCAAAACTACAATGAGATATCATCTCACCCACTAAAATGACTTTGACTTTTATCTAAAGACAGGCAATAACAAATGCTGTCAAGTATGTGGAAAAAACAAAAACCTCCTACACTTTGGTAGGAATGTAAACTAATACAACCACTATGGAGAACAGTTGGGAAGTTCCTCAAAAAACTAAAAATAGGCCAGGTGCAGTGTCTCACTCTTGAAATCCCAGCATTTTGGGAGGTGGGTGGGTCATTTGAGGCCAGGAGTTCAAGACCAGCTTGCCCAACATGATGAAACTCTCTCTACTAAAAAATACAAAAATTAGCTGGATGTGGTTCATGCCTGTAATCTCAGCCACTTGGGAGGCTGAGACACAAGAATCACTTGAACCTGGGAGGCAGAGGTTGCAGTGAGCCAAGATTGTGCCATTGCACTCCAGCCTAGGTGGCAAGAATCTGTCTCAAAAGAAAAAAAAAAAACACACTAAAAATAAAGCTACTATATGATTCAGCGATCCCATTGCTGGGTATATACCCAAAAGCAAGGAAATCAGTATATTAAAGAGATATCTGCACTACCATTTTTATTGTAGTGAAGATTTGGAAGCAACCTAAGTGGCCATCAACAGATGAATAGATAAAGAAAATGTGGTACTTACACACGATGGTATATATTCAGCCATAAAAAAAGAATGAGATCCTGTCATTTGCAATAACATGGATAGATCATTATGTTAAGTGAAATAAGCCAGGCATAGAAGGGTAGGATTCACATGTTTTCACTTATTTGTGGGAGCTAAAAATTAAACAATTGAATTCACTGAGATAGAGAGTAGAAGGATGGTTACCAGAGGCTTTGAAGGGTAGTGTGGGGATGGGGGAGAAGTGGGGATGGTTAATGAGCACAGAAATATAGTTAAATAGAATGAATAAGATCTAGTATATCACAACAGGGTGACACTGGCTGGTCTGGTCACTCTGTTACACTCAACAATAATTTATTGTACATTTAAAACTAAAAGCATATAACTGATTATAATACAAAGAAAGGATAAATGCTTAAGGTGATGGATACCCCATTTACTCTGATATGATGTAATTATTCCTCATTGTAGGCTTGTATCAAAATATCTCATATATCCCATAAATATATATACCTAGTATGTATCCACAAAATTTAAAAATAAAAAAATTTTAATGTCAATTATTTGTTGAAGAAACCAGGTCATTTGTCACATGGGTTCTTCCCACACTCTGGATTTATCTGATTGCAGTCCCATGGTGTCATTTTACATGTTCCTCTGTCCCTAGTATTTCTTGTAAACCGGTAGTTTTATCTAGAAGCTTGATTGTATTCAGATTCCATCTTTTTTTGTGTGTGTGTACTTTAGGTTCTGGGATACCTGTGCAGATCATGCAGGATTGTTGCATAGGTACACACATGGCAATGTGGTTTGCTGCCGCCTCCATCCCCCCATCACCTACATCTGGCATTTCTCCCCATGTTATTCCTCCCCGACCTCCCTACCCCCCCGCTGTCCCTCTCTTCCTGCCCGCAACAGACCCCAGTGTGTGATGCTCCCCTCCCTGTGTCCATGTGTTCTTACTGTTCAACACCCACCTATGAGTGAGAACATGTGGTGTTTGCTTTTCTGTTCTTGTGTCAGTCTGCTGAGAATTATGGTTTCCAGATTCATCCATGTCCCTAGAAAGGACACAAACTCATCATTTTTTATGGCTGCATAGTATTCCATGGTGGGTATGTGCCACATTTTCCTTGTCGTCCATGGGAATTTGGGTTGGTTCCAGGTGTTTTCTATTGTAAACAGTGCTGCTATGAACATATGTGTGCATGTGTCTTTATAATAGAATGGTTTATAATCCTTTGGGTATATGACCAGTAATGGGATTGCTGGGTCAGATGGAATTTCTATTTCTAGGTCCTTGAGGAAGCACCACAGTGTCTTCCACAATGGTTGAACTAGTTTACATACCCACCAACAGTGTAAAAGTGTTCCTATTTCTCCACATCCTCTCCAGCATCTGTTGTCTCCAGATTTTTTAATGATTGCCATTCTAACTGGTGTGAGGTGGTATCACAATGTGGTTTTGATTTGCATTTCTCTAATGACCAGTGATGATGAGCATTTTTTCATGTTTGTTGACCTCATATATGTCTTCTTTTGAAAAGTATCTGTTCATATCCTTCACCCACTTTTGGATGGGTTTGTTTGTTTTTCTCTTGTAAATCTGCTTTAGTTCTTTGTAGATTCTGGATATTAGCCCTTTGTCAGATGGGTAGATGGCAAAAATTTTTTCCCAATTCTGTTGGTTGCCAGTTCACTCTAATGATTGTTTCTTTTGCTGTACAAAAGCTCTGGAGTTTAATTAGGTGCCATTTGTCGATTTTGACTTTTGTTGCCAACACTTTTGGTGTTTTAGTTATGAAGTCCTTGCCTATGCCTATGTCCTGAATGGTTTTGCCTAGGTTTTCTTCTGGGGTTTTTATGGTGTTAGGTCTTATGTTTAAGTCTTTAATCCATGTGGAGTTAATTTGAGTGTAAGATGTCAGGAAGGGGTCCAGTTTCTGCTTTCTGCACACTGCTAACCAGTTTTCCCAACACCATTTATTAAACAGGGAATCCTTTCCCCATTGCTTGTTTTTGTGAGGTTTGTCAAAGATCAGATGGTTGCAGATGTGTGGTGTTGCCTCCAGGGCCTCTGTTCTGTTCCATTGGGCTATATCTCTGTTTTGGTACCAGTACCATGCCGTTTTGATTACTGTAGCCTTGTAGTATAGTTTGAAGTCAGGTAGCGTGATGCCTCCAGCTTTGTTCTTTTTGCTTAGGATTGTCTTGGCTATGTGGACTCTCTTTTGGTTCCATATGAAGTTTAAGGTGGTTTTTTCCAGTTCCGTGAAGAAGATCATTGGTAGCTTGATGGGGATAGTATTGAATCTATAAATTACTTTGGGCAGTATGGCCATTTTCGCAATATTGATTCTTCCTAACCATGAGCATGGAATGTTTCTCCATCTGTTTGCGTCCTCACTTATTTCCTTGAGCAGTAGTTTGTAGTTCTCCTTGAAGAGGTCCTTTACATCCTTTGTTAGTTGTATTCCTAGGTATTTTATTCTCTTTGTAGCAATTGTAAATGGCAGTTTGCTCATGATTTGGCTCTCTTTTAGTCTGTTATTGGTGTATAGAAATGCTTGTGATTTCTGCACATTGATTTTGTATCCTGAGACTCTGCTGAAGTTGCTTATCAGCTTAAGGAGATTTTGGAGTGAGATAATAGGATCTTTTAAATATACAATCATGTCATCTGCAAATAGAGACAATTTGACTTCCTCTTTTCCTAATTGAATATGCTTTATTTATTTATTTTTTCTTGCCTAATTGCTCTGGGTAGAACTTCCAATACTATATTGAGTAGGGGTGGTGAGAGAGGGCATCCTTGTCTAGTGCCAGTTTTTAAAGGGAATGCTTCCAGTTTTTGCCCATTCAGTATGATATTGGCTGTAGGTTTGTCATAAATAGCTTTCATTGTTTTGAGATATGTTCCTTTGATACCTAGTTTATTGAGAGTTTTTAGCATAAAGGGCTGTTGAATTTTATCAAAGGTCTTCTCTGCATCTATTGAAATAATCATGTGGTTTTTGTGTTTGGTTCTGTTTATGTGGTGGATTACATTTATAGATTTGCGTATGTTGAACCAGTCTTGCATCCCTGGAATGAAGCCTACTTGATCGTGATGGATAAGCTTTTTGATGTGCTGTTGCAGTCAGTTTGCCAGTATTTTATTGAAGATTTTTGCATCAATGTTCATCGCGGAGATTGGCCTGAAGTTGTCTTTTTTTGTTAGGTCTCTGCTAGATTTTGGTATCAGGATGATGTTGGTCTCATAAAATGGTTTGGGAGGGATTCCCTCTTTTTGGATTGTTTGGAATAGTTTCAACAGGAATGGTACCAGCTCCTCTTTGTACATCTGGTAGAATTCAGCTGTGAACCCGTCTGGACCCGGACTGTTTTTGGTTGGTAGGCTATTAACTGCTGCCTCAACTTTAGCGCTTGTTATTGATCTATTCAAGGTTGTAACTTCTTCCTGGTTTAGGCTTGGGAGTGTGCAAGTGTCCAGTAATTTATCCATTTCTTCCAGGTGTACTGGTTTATGTTCGTAGTAATCTCTGATTGTAGTTTGTATTTCTGTGGAATCACTGGTGATACCCCTTTATTGGTTTTTTATTGCATCTATTTGATTCTTCTCCCTTTTCTTTTTTATTAATCTGGCTAGTGGTCTGCCTATTTTGTTGATTTTTCAAAAAACCAGCTCATGGATTTCTTGATTTTTTGAAGGATTTTTTGTGTCTCTATCGCCTTCAGTTCTGCTCTGATCATAGTTATTTCTTGTTTTCTGCTTGCTTTTGAGTTTTTTTTTGATCTCGCTCCTCTAGCTGTTTCAATTTTGATGATAGGGTGTCGATTTTAGATCTTTCCTTGTTTCTCATGTGGGCATTTATTGCTATAAAAGTCTTCCACTATTATTATGCTGGAGTCTAAGACTCTTTGTAGGTCTTTAAGAACTTGCTTTATGTATCTGGGTGCTCCTGCATTGCATGCGTATATATTTAGGATAGTTAGCTCTTCTTGTTGCACTGATCCTTTTACCATTATGTAATGCCCTTCTTTGTCTCTTTTGATCTTTGTTGGTTTAAAGTCCATTTTATCAGAGACTAGAATTGCAACCCCTGCATTTTTTTGCTCTCCATTTGCTTGGTAAATCTTCCTCCATCCCTTTATTTTGAGCCTTTGTGTATCCTTGCACGTGCGATGGGTTTCCTGAATATAGCACACTGATGGGTCTTCACTTTTTATCCAGTTTGCCAGTCTGTGTCTTCTGATTGGGGCATTTAGCCCATTTACATTTAAGGTTAATATTATGTGTGAATTTGATCTTGACATTTTGTTGCTAGCTGGATGTTTTGCCTGTTAGTTGACACATATTTTTCATTGTGTCAATGGTCTTTACCATTTGGTATGTTTTTGGAGTAGCTGGTACTGGTTGTTCCTTTCCTTGTTTAGTGCTTCTTTCAGGAGCTCTTGTAAGGCAGGCCTGGTGGTGACAAAATCTCTCAGCAATTGCTTGTCCATAAAGGATTTTCTTTCTCCTTCGCTTATGAAGCTTAATTTGGCTGGATATGAAATTCTAGGTTGAAAGTTCTTTTCTTTAAGGATGTTGAATATTGGCCCCCACTCTCTTCTGGCTTGTAGAGTTTCTGCAGAGAGATCTGCTGTGAGTCTGATGGTCTTCCCTTTGTGGGTAACACGACCTTTCTTTTTGGCTGCCCTTAGGATTTTTTTCCTTCATTTCAACCCTGGTGAATCTGATGATTGTGTGCCTTGGGGTTGCTCTTCTTGAGGAATATCTTTGTGGTGTTCTATGTATTTCCTGGACTTCAGTGGTGGCTTGGCTTGCTAGGTTGGGGAAGTTCTCCTGGATAATATCCTGAAGAGTGTTTTCCAGGTTGGATTCATTCTCTCCATCACATTCAGGTACACCTATCAAACATAGATTAGATCTTTTCACATAATCCCATATTTCTTGGAGGCTTTCTTCATTTCTTTTCACTCTTTTTTCTCTGTTCTTGTATTCTTGTTTTATCTCATTGAATTGATTTTCAATCTCTGATATCCTTTCTTCTGCTTGGTCGATTCGGCTATTGAAACTTATGTATGCTTCGTGAAGTTCTCATGCTGTGTTTTTCAGCTCCATCAAGTCGTTTATATTCTTCTCTAAGCTATTTATTCTAGTTAGCATCTCATCTAACCTTTTTTCTAGGTTCTTAGTTTCTTTCCATTGGGTTAGCACATGTTCTTTTAGCTCTGAGAAGTTTGTTATTACCCACCTTCTGAAGCCTGTTTCTGTCAGTTGATCAGACTCATTCTCCATCCATCTTTTATCCCTAGCTGGTGAGGAGTTGTGATCCTTTGGAGGAGGAGAGGAGTTCTAGTTTTTGGTGTTTTCATCCTTTTTGTGCTGGTTTCTTCCCATCTTAGTGGCTTTATCTACCTGTGGTCTTTGTAGTTGGTGTCTTTTGGATGAGGTCTCTGAGTGGATGTCCTTTTTGTTGATGATGAAGTTATTTCTTTCTGTTTCTTAGTTTGCCTTCTAACAGTCAGGCCCCTCTGCTGCAGGACTGCTGGAGGTCCACTCCAGACTCTGCTTGTCTGAGGATCACCTGCGGGGGCTGCAGAACAGTAAGGGTTGCTACCAGTTTCTTCTTCTGTTATCTTTGTCCCAAAAGGGTACATGCCAGATGTCAGACTGAGCTCTCCTGTATAAGGTGTCTCTTTGCGTATACAGGGGTCGGGGAGCTGCTTGAGGGACAGTCTGTCCTTTATAGGAGCTCCAGTGCTGTGCTGGGAGCTCCATTGTTCCATGCAGAGCTGCTGGGCAGGTACTTTTAAGTCTGCTGCAGTAGAACTGATAAGTGCCTCTTTTCCCAGGTGCTCTGTCCTAGGAAGCTCGGCTTTATTTATAAGTTCCTGTCATGCTGCTGCCTTTTTTCATAGATGCCCTGCCCCACACGTGGTAGTCTAGTCACAGTCTGCAAGCAGAGGTGTTGCTGAGCTGCCGCAGGCTCTGCCCAGCTGCTGTGTGAACTGCCTCGGTAGTGGTGGTCACTCTTGCCCCCACTGAGCTGCACCATCCTGGGTCCAGCTGCGCTTCCTGCGAAACTCAATCCAGAGTGTTTTGGATTGCTTGTTTTGTGGGAGTGGTACCTGTCAAGCCAGATCACCTGGCTCCCTTTTTCTTCCCCCTCCCTTTCAGTTGAATGGGTGGCTCTGTCTCCCAGGCATTCCAGGTGCCAGTTGAAACAGCCGCCTAGATTTGTGTGAGTTTCTGTGCACCAAGCCGGCATTGACTGAAGCCACCGTGCTGAAAACTTGTGGTGCTTTTCAGCCCGATAATCACCTGGTCTGTGGGCAGCAAAAATTTGTTTGGAAATGTGGTAGGCACTCACCCTCTGTGTTGTTCTTGCTAGGAACTGCATTCCGAAGCTGTTCCTACTCAGCCATCTTGGATCCTCCCCCAGATTCCACCTTTTTGGCAGGACTATTTCATATTGTACAATGGTGCTACACCCAGTGCTGTACATGATGGTGCTATGTATTTTCTTTTATAACATATCAAGAGGTAATTTCTTTTTTCCTCTTTTAATAATTAGATTGATCGATGAATGTAACAATTATCAGCTCAATCTGTCATTTATAAAATTATCTACAACCTTTCACTTAATGATATTAGCAATCATAGATGTTTACTTTAATACATTATTTCATTAGGAATTACAAGTAGTGCTTTTTACAATTCGATCATTGCTTTGCATTTTTTTAGCCTCTATGTGGAAATTTTCCTTAGCAACTCTTTGGTGACTCTCAACACCGTTTTAATTACTTACTTTTTGCTTAATTATTTCATCAATTTTTAGGTTAATTTATGAATTTTATCAGCTAGGGTTTTGGGGGGGGGAGTATTTAGAACTATGGCTTTTTGGGGGGTGCCAAGATGGCCAAGAGAAGCCAGCACTGGAATGCAGCTCCCAGCGAATGAGACACAGAGGGCTAGAGGACTTCACAATTCCAAATGAGGTGCCGGGTTTGTTTCTGTGGGACTGACAGGGCACTGAATATAGGTCCCAGGAAGGAGCCACAGGGTGAGAGCCACCCAGGGGGACAAATCAAGACAGGGTGGAGCGTGTCCCCACCTGAAACATGCAGCCAGCTTGGAGGGTTGAAGGATTTAACCCCCTTAGTGCTCCGATTCAGATCCTGTGCTTACCTCATCCCTCTGCAAACCATGGTCCACGAGAGCCCTGCCGTCTGGTGGGGCACTGTGGGTAGTGGATGCAAATGTGAGCAGCGGCTACTGCCAGAGCGGCAAGTTGTCGCAGGGACCTGGGCGGGAGTTTGGACTGATGCCAATAGGACAGACCATCCCACAGAGGGAGGCAGAGTTGAAAGCAGGGAAACAGACCATAGGACCTGGCAGGCCCTACCGCCACAGAGTTCAAATTGAAGCCCTCACTAGAGAGCTTGGCAGCAAATACACCAGCTTGACCCTAAACAGAAAGATCCAGCTGGGGAAAGAGAGATGCCATTGGGAGGACGGGGCCAGTCTCACCTGCAAGCAAACTCCAGGGAAGAACCACCCACCCAACAACCTGACTGAACCCAGGAGAGCCCAGCAACACACTCTACAAGCCAAAAAAGATACAGCTCCAACCTCAACAGAAAAAAACGTCCACTCAGAGACTCCTGAAATCACCACTTTCAAAGATTAAAGGGAGATAAATCCACGAAGTTGAGGAAAAAACAGTGCAAAAAGGATGAAACCATCAAAGAACAGAGCATCTCTTCTCCTCCCAGGGATCACAACTACTCACCATCAAGGGAACAAAAAAAGAGAATGAATCTGATGAACTGATGGAAGCAGACTTCACAAGGTGGGTAATAACAAACTTCTCTGAGTTAAAAGACCATGTTCTAACCCAATGCAAAGAAACTAAGAACCTTGAAAAAAGGTTAGACAAAATACTAACTAGAATAACCAGCTTAGAGAAGAACATAAACGACTTGATGGAACTGAAAAACACAGCACGAGAACCTCACGAGGCATACACAAGTTTCAACAGCCTAATCGATCAAGTAGAAGAAATTATATCAGAGATATAAGATCAAATCAATGAAATAAAGCGAGAAGGCAAGATTAGAGAAAAAAGAGTGAAAAGAAATGAACAAAGCCTCCAAGAACTATGGGATTATGTGAAAAGACCTAATCTATGCTTGATCGGCATACCTGAACGTGACGGGGAGAATGAATCCAAATTGGAAAACACTCTTCAAGATATTACCCAAGAGGAGTTTCCCAAACCTAACAAGGCAGGCCAACATTCAAATCCAGGAAATACATAGAACACCACAAAGATATTCCTCAAGAAGAGCAACCCCAAGGCATATAGTTGTCAGATTCACCAGGGTTGAAATTATGGAAAAAAATCCTAAGGGCAGCCAGAGAGAAAGGTCGAGTCACCCACAAAGGAAAGATGATCAGACTCACATTGAATCTCTCGGCAGAAACCCTGCAAGCTAGAAGGCAGTGGGGGCCAATATTCAACATCCTTAAAGAAAATAACTTTCAACCCAGAATTTCATATCTGGCCAAACTAAGCTTCATAAGTGAAGGAGAAACAAAATCCTTACTGACAAGCAATTGATGAGAGATTTCGTCACTACAAGACCTGCCTTACAAGAGCTACTGAAGGAAGTACTAAACAGGGAAAGGAACAACCAGTACCAGCCACTGCAAAAACATACCAAATGGTAAAGAACAACAACACAATGAAGAAGCCATGTCAACTAACAGGCAAAACAGCCAGTAACAAAATGGCAGCATCAAATTCACACATAACAATATTAACATTGAATGTAAATGGCCTAAACGCCCCAATCAAAAGAAACAGACTGGCAAACTGGATTAAAAAGTCAAGACCCATTGCTGTGCTGTATTCAGGAGACCCATCTCACTTGCAAAGACTCATATAGACTCAAAATAAAGGGATGGAAGAAGATTTACCAAGCAAATGGAGAGCAAAAAAAAGCAGGAGTTGCAATCCTAGTCTCTGATAAAACGGACTTTAAACCAACAAAGATCAAAAGAGACAAAGAAGGACATTACATAATGGTAAAAGAATCAGTGCAACAAGAAGAGCTAACTATCCTAAATATATACGCATGCAATGCAGGAGAACCCAGATACATAAAGCAAGTTCTTAAAGACCTACGGAGAGTCTTAGACTCCCGCACAATAATAGTGGGAGACTTTAACACTCCACTGACAATATTGGACAGATCAACGAGACAGAAAGTCAACAAAGATATCCGGGACTTGAACACAGATTTGGACCAAGTGGACGTAATAGACATTTGCAGAACACTCCACCCCAAATCCACAGAATACGCATTCTTCTCAGCACCACCTTGTGCTTACTCCAAAATTGACCACATAATTGGAAGTAAATCACTCCTTAGCAAATGCAAAAGAATGGAAATCATAACAAATAGTCTCTCAGACCACAGCACAATCAAATTAGAACTCAGGATTCAGAAAAGCACTCAAAGCTGCACAATCATATGGAAACTGAACAACTTGCTCCTGAATGACGAATGGATAAACAATGAAATGAAGGCAGAAATAAAAATGTTCTTCGAAACCAGCGAGAATGAAGACACAACGTACTATGGGACACATTGAAAGCAGCGTCTAGAGGGAAATTTATAGCAATAAATGCCTACATGAGAAACAAGGAAAGATCTAAAATCGACACCCTATCATCAAAATTGAAAGAGCTAGAGCAAGATCAAAAAAACTCAAAAGCAAACAGAAGACAGGAAATAACTAAGATCAGAGCAGAACTGAAGGAGATAGAGACACAAAAAACCCTTCAAAAAATCAATAAATCCAGGAGCTGGTTTTTTGAAAAGATCAACAAAATAGACCACTAGCTAGACTAATAAAGTAGAAAAGAGAGAAGAATTGAATAGATGCACTAAAAAACAATGAAGGGGATAGCACCACGGATTCCTCGGAAATGCAAACTACCATCAGAGATTACTATAAGCAACTCTATGCACATAAACCAGTAAATCTGGAAGAAATGGATAAATTCCTGGACACTTGCACACTCCTAAGACTAAGCCAAGAAGAAGTTGAAAACCTGAGTAGACCAATAACAAGGTCTGAAGTTGAGGCAGCAATTAATAGCCTACCAACCAAAAACAGTCCAGGTCCAGATGGGTTCACAGCTGAATTCTACCAGAAATACAAAGAGGAGCTGGTACCATTCCTGTCAAAAGTATTCCAAACAATACAAAAAGAGGGAATCCTCCCTAACTCTTTCTATGAGACCAACATCATCCTGATACCAAAATCTGGCAGAGACACAACTAAAAAAGAAAACTACAGGCCAATATCCATGATGAACATTGATGCAAAAATCTTCAATAAAATACTGGCAAACTGACTGCAACAGCACATCAAAAAGCTTATCCACCACGATCAAGTAGGCTTCATCCTGGGGACACGAGGCTGTAAATACGCAGATCTGTAAATGTAATTCACCACATAAACAGAACCAAAGACAAAAACCACATGATTATCTCAATAGATGCAGAGGCCTTTGACAAAATCCAACAACCTTTATGCTAAAAACTCTCAATAAACTAGGTATCAGAGGAACATATCTCAAAACAATAAAAGCTATTTACAACAAACCCACAGCCAATATCAAACTGAATGGGCAAAAATTAGAAGTATTCCCTTTAAAAACTGGCACTAGACAAGGATGCCCTCTCTCACCACCCCTATTCAATATAGTATTGGAAGTTCTAGCCAGAGCAATTAGGCAAGAAAATGAAATAAAGGGCATTCAGTTAGGTAAAGAAGAAGTCAAATTGTCCCTATTTGTAGACAACATGATCGTATATTTAAGACTCCATCATCTCAGCTCAAAACCTCCTTAAGCTGATAAGCAACTTCAGCAAAGTCTCAGGATACAAAATCAATGTGCAGAAATCACAAGCTTTCCTATACACCAATAACAGACAAATAGAGAGGCAAGTCATGAGCGAACTCCCATTTACAATTGCTACAAAGAGAATAAAATACCTAGGAATACAACTAGCAAAGGAGGTAAAAGATCTCTTCAAGGAGAAGCAAAGGAGGTAAAAGATCTCTTCAAGGAGAACTACAAACCACTGCTCAAGGAAATAAGTGAGGACACAAACAGATGGAAAAACATTCCATGCTCATGGTTAGGAAGAATCAATATCGTGAAAATGGCCATACTGCCCAAAGTAATTTATAGACTCTGTGCTATCCCCATCAAGCTATCAATGACCTTCTTCACAGAACTGGAAAAAAACCACTTTAAACTTCATATGGAACCAAAAGAGAGCCCACATAGCCAAGACAATCCTAAGCAAAAAGAACAAAGCTGGAGGCATCACACTACCTGACTTCCAACTATACTACAAGGCTACAGTAATCAAAACAGTATGGTACTAGTACAAAAACAGAAATATAGACCAATGGAACAGAACAGAGGCCTCGGAAGCAACGCGACACACCTACAACCATCTGCTCTTTGATAAACTGGACAAAAACAAGCAATGGGGAAAGGATTCCCTGTTTAATAAATGGTGTTGGGAAAACTGGCTAGCCATATGCAGGAAGCTGAAACTAGACCCCTTCCTTACACCTTATACAAAAATTAACTGCAGATGGATTAAAGATTTAAACATAAGAATTAACACCATAAAAACCCTAGAAGAAAACCTAGGCAAAACCATTCAGAACATAGGCACAGGCAAGGACTTCGTGACTAAAACACCAAAAGCAATGGCAACAAAAGCGAAAATAGATAAATGGAACCTAATTAAACTTAAGAGCTTCTGCTCAGCAAAAGAAACAATCATTAGAGTAAACCAGCAACCAACAGAATGGGAAAAAGTTTTCACAATCTACCCATCAGGCAAAGGGCTAATATCCAGAATCTGCAAAGAACTAAAGCAGATTTACAAGAAAAAAGCAAACCCATTCAAAAGTGGCCAAAGGATATGAACAGACACTTTTCAAAAGAAGACAAATAGGCAGCCAACAAACATACGAAAAAATGCTCATCATGATTGGTCATTAGAGAAATGCAAATCAAAACTACATTGAGATACCATCTCATACCAGTTAGAATGGCAATCGTTAAAAAATCTAGAGACAATAGATGCTGGAGACAATATGGAGAAAAGGAACACTTTTACACTGTTGGTGGGAGTGTAAATTAGTTCAGCCATTATGGAAGACAGTGTCGTGATTCCTCAAGGATCTAGAAATAGAAATTCAATTTGACCCAGTAATCCCATTACTTGGTATATACCCAAAGGATTATAAATCATTCTATCATAAAGACACATGCATACGTATGTACATTGTGGCGCTGTTTACAATAGCAAAGACCTGGAACTAACCCAAATGCCCATCAATCATAAACTGGACAAAAAAAAAATGTGGCACATATACACCATGGAATACTATGCAGCCATAAAAATGATGAGTTCGTGTCCTTTGTAGAGACATGGATGAACCTGGAAACCATCATTCTCAGCAGACTGACACAAGAACAGAAAACCAAACACGACATGTTTTCACTCATAGGCAAGTGATGAACAATGAGAACACGTGGGCACAGGGAAGGGAACAACAGTCACAGGGCTAGGTGGGGGGGTAGAGGGGAGGGACAGCGGGGGCGGTGAGGGGTGGGAAGGATGGGGAGGGATAACACCGGGAGAAATGCCTGATGTAGGTGACAGGTGTGTGTGGGGGGTATGGAGACAGCAAACTACCATGGCATGTATGTACCTATGCAACAATCCTGCAGGATGCAGGATGTGCACATGTACCCCAGAGCCCAAATACAATTAAAAAAAAAAAAAAGAATTCATGGATTTTTATATATTTGAAGTGTTTCAGTCCATTATAATCATATTTTGGGGCCCTTTCACATTGACTCCAGAATAGTACTTTATAATTTATAAGATACCATACATTAGTCATTTGAACTTTACAAATAACCCTATGAAGCTAAGTGTTATTACCCAGTTTTACAAATGAGAAATCTAGATCATACAGCTCAAATCAGGACTTCACGTCTATTGTTCTTCCTATTGCATAAGACAATGGTTGAGAGAATGAGTGTTAAAGGTGACTGAATTCTTTTTCTGTTTTTCTTTTCTCTGGTTTTGAGACTAAACAGCAGCTGTCTTTAACCAGTGGGAATATGATATTAAGCAATATCCACTTTAGAAGACATTACTTGCAGCAAACACTGTTGATAATACTGTAACTTAGTAAATAGCCTCTCTCAACTTTGTTTGTGAAGCATTTCAATTTTGATTACTCTGTGTGGGATCTACTGCTCAGATGTGTGTCATTTTATGGTCTACCCATGTCTGGGGAGCTGGTATTTCATGCTGCCTAGTGTTTTTAATTCAGAAGTTCTTCTAAAAGAAACCTTAGCCTCCTATATTCCAACCCTAGTTTTAATAGCATAAGCTATTTCCTTCTTATATAGCTTTGTAGGCATAGTAATAAAATAAATACCACAAAATCACTGATGAGATGAAAATTGAGCTCCCTGCTTCTGTGCAGCCATGTAGGTAAAACAGTAATTGGCTCTGATAATAACTTTTGTTCTTACAAACCAAAGTCTAAATGAGAGTCACATTTGATATATCTGCTTGTAATTACTATCAAAAGGAGAGAATACAAAGTTTAGATTGTTTAGGGACTCAAGATAGATTATATAAATTGCTATCTTTTCTTGACCAATTTACTAAAAATTTCTGAAATTATTTCTGATATTTATGTCACTGTTGGTAAAAAAAATGTTTATCTTTCTGAGCATACTTTCCTGCTTAATGGAATGATTAATTTTATTTTTGTTTTTGAAGTCTATAATTGATTTTCTTGAAAATCTTATTACTGGGTATCATAATGCAGCATATGCTTATAAGTATTTTCCCATACATCACTATAGATGGTTTGTAAGATAAATTTAGGTTTTGAACGTATTTGGTAGTGAGTTTCAGTGAAACATTTGCTATGTAAAATTTTTTTTTTTTTTTTTTGAAACTGAGTCTCACTCTGTCACCCAGGCTAGAGTGCAGTATCACGATCTCAGCTCACTGCAACTCCACTTCCTGGGTTCAAGCAATTCTCATGCCTCAGGCTCTCAAGTAGCTGGGACTACAGGCATGCACCACCATGCCCAGCTAATTTTTGTACTTTTAGTAGAGATGGGGTTTCACCATGTTGGCCAGGGTGGTCTCAACCTCTTGGCCTCAAATGATCTGCCCACTGCAGCCTCCCAAAGCGCTGGGATTACAGGAGTGAGCCACCATGCCTGTACGGTTATGTTAATATTCCTTAAACATAGATGCCTTTTAAGTGTTTTTGGAAGGAGCAGTTAAATCGTGTATGCTACATGTTATTATTTTGGTATCCACATTCAGTGGTACCAAAATAGTAAATATGAGAATGTTAATATTTTAAAATTGTCTTTTAATCTCAAATCATTGCTTTAGAAGCCAACCATAAAGAACTGATATTATACCTATCATTGTTGTTGGATTTCTATTTACATACTGATTTCTTTTCAAAAATATCTATGTCTAGTGCTACAGAATTTAACAATAGGCAAAACACTACAGGACTTTAAGGCCAGTTTTAGCAGTGATTCTGTATTTAGCCATTTCCTCTCTATAACCACACAAACTTGATGGAACATGATAAAACTAAGAAAACTCCTATGGCCCACTGAGCCAATAATCCCATAATTAAAAAGCTCTAACAAAGCTTGGACATGATAGATGAAGCTATTACCATCAATTCTGTATCTAAAATATATACATTTTAAAAACACCCTAATTACAGAAACCCACATCCAATCAATATAATACATATTAGAAATTTCATAATCCTTGGTAGAATAGAAATTGTTCTGAAAGTATAGTTAAGAAGGAAAAAATTATGTTTAGGTATTAATTTCAATAGAAGAGGTAATTTGCTTCCATGTGAAAACCCTGGAGTAGTGCTGTGAGTGTTACCCACAGAAGAAAAGCCATTTATAATTAGATACTACATTACTTTTGTCACCACGTGTACCTCAAGGAGAAGGAAACAGACATGCCTTGTTTGCATCCTGTGTTCCTGCCCAGATTAAATAAAGTGGACAGTTGAGGGCAGTTATTTGGAGATTTGGTTTAAAAAATGCTATTAAAAACTAAAAGGAAGATTTGGAACATGTGTTAAGAAATACCTTAGCTAGATGTATCTATGCTTATCTACTATACATTCTGTAGATATTTTTGTAGCCTCCTTCTTCACTTTGACCTTAGGCACAGATCCTTTATGAATGCATATGTCAAAGAAACAGCTGGATCATGAACAAAGCTGTCCAATTCCTATAACCATTTTAACAACTGCATCAGATAATCCTCAAAACTAAGACACTGAATTGAAAGGAAAAATTAAGTTGCTCACAATACTTCTAACGTACTTTTTAAAAAGTTACAAAGGCTACATATTTTGGTTCCATTTCTATGAAATGTCCAGAATAGATACATCAGTAGAGACAGAAAGTAGATTACTGGTTGCCTGGAACTAGTGGGAGGTGGGAATAGGGAGCAATTGCTAATGGGTATGAGGTCTCATTTTGGGATGATGCAAGTGTTCTGGAATTAGATAATGGTGATGGTTGTGAATATACTGAAAACTACTGAATTGTTCACTTTAAAGAGGTGAATTTTATGGTATATGAATTATATTACAATTTTATTAATCACAAAAGACTTTAGAAATTATTAGTAATATCATAGTCCCTATGTGCCAAATTATCTTTTAGCCTCAAATCATAGAATCCCAAAGCTAAGGCATGGTTCCTCAAGAGACTGTCAGGTCTAACATGCATTTTGCAAATAAAGAAACTGACTTCCTTAGAGGTGAAGTGACTTACCATAGTAAGTCATATGAAGTCACACATTGCAGTCAAGAGGAGAGCTGGCAACTAGGTGTCCTGACAACTATCTAGGGCCCCTTCCCACCACCACTACGTGGCCCACTTTCATGGTTTATTTTTAAGCATCTCAACAATAAGTAATTTGAATTATTTAAAATGAGAAATAAGTGGTTCAAACAAGAGACTTATTTTTTCTAATGAAAGCATAAATTATTCTTACATATAAGAGAATCTCTGTGAAGGAGTAGATACATTTGTTGTGGTAAATTTACCAGGCCCAAACTGAGATTTACCTGTAAACATCCCTAGAGGAAAGTGGCCACATTAACAGACCAAGGGAGCCCTCTACCTGTGTATTTGTAGTATAGATTTCATTGACAAATCCTTGACCTGGAAAGCTAAAAATAAATTAAGACCAGGCATTCTCTCTAGTCCTTTGCCCACCTTGGTTGGCTTCCAGCATTATTTTTGAGAAAATGTGTCTGAGGATGTATTTGTGGGAGCAATGGGATACACAGAGGAAAATCTACAGAAAGTTCCTTTTCTGTGAATAAAAGGGACCGATTAGCAGCCTAAATAAAAGATCCAAATATATTTTTTTCCAGTGAGAATTTCATTAAACTAATTATTTCCAAAGAACTTTAAACTCCTTTGAGGATATAAAATGTTAATAAGCATTTTTGTTCATCCAGCATGAAAGTTTCATTGTTTCTTTGTTTCAGCGAAAGATAGGGTTGAATGTAAAAATCATGCAGGATCCTGAAAACATCCACCACAGAGCTGCTGTAAATGCGAACTATGGAATCAATTTGCCATATATTAATCAGAGAAAAGCTTGTGTAAGTAATGAGTTGTTTTAATGAGCTCTTATTTTTTAAAGAAATAAAAGTCATTTATTAGTAGGGTAAGATGTAATATGGATGTTAGGTAAAGATTGTGATCCTTTTGTCTTTGGAATTTTTTTGAGATTGAGATGGTTCTCATTCTGTTTATAATTAGCAATTATTAAGAAGATGTAAGCCTATTTTAAAGACTTATTTGTAGCTCAGATTTCTCTATTTTATTTGATGTTCCTAAATAATCTAGTACCATAATTTTAACAAGGAAATAATTTACCAGCAAAAACAATTAATAGAGAAATTTTAAATATTTTATTTCTTTGATAGTAGGCTTACCACTAGAAGAATCAAAAGAAAACAACACAGAATCCTCTTCAATTGTGCATACTCTGATACAATGTGCAAATATTTGAGAATATTATTCTAAATCTGAGACAAGCAGGAACTAATACTTCATGTCAGCAAAATAATGAGAGGGAAAAATAATCAAATGTAGATTTGCAGTAAGAGATCTCAGAATCTATGCCTGTTTTTGCCATTGACTAGCTGCTAACTTGTCCTAAAGCAAGGATTGTACTCTTTCTATGTTGTGGAGTTTTCTTAGGAAAATTAAGAGTAGTGCTTCATTTTAACTGGGAAATTATTTAATTTGAGATCATTTCTAACACTGAAAACAATTACTGAGGTAACAGCTATATATTTTTAATACATTTTTAACCTTTAGCTTCTCTCAAAAGCTCTTCAATATGTGCCTTGGTGAAATCAAAACTAAAAACAAGATTAATGTTAGGATTAAATTGCAAAGCCATTTCTAACTAGCATAATAGTCTCTTAGATTAATCTTCCAAATTTCCTACATAGACATTTTCAACTGCCTACTTCATTTATGTAACCCTGAAATATATTTTCAGTTTCTTTATTTGTGCTTTATGTTATTCTAACAGGTTCGGTTTAAGAGCACTTTATCTTACAAATACTTTTATAGCCTAAGAAATAACCAGAAAGTTAGATATTTTTATTCCTGCTGAAACTTTATTTAAAATGTCACTGTGAATAATGGGAAAAGGTTTTTATCTGCTTCCCATGAGCCCAAAGCCCTCGAAATAAAAATATTATTTCTCTGGCAACACAGAGAGAAGCAGATTTCTCTTTTGTTGTTGTTGGTTTTCCTCTTCAATCTAGAATTAATATTGGCTTAGCTGGAGGAGTACCGAGGCTTTGTAGCCCGAGGCAACTGCTGCGTTTCCTGTGAACTTTTTCTGATGGGTACTGGAGTTTTAAAAGGCATACCTCTCAAGTTAAAAAGGATTATGCTTTACTTTATGAATCTGAATGAAGATTCAGACTTAAATAAATAGAGATTTCAAAATTATATCCAAAACTTGGGGCAGAGTCTTAGTCATTAATTATATTTTTTCCAATTTCCAAATAGAATGAGTGCCTTGGATATTGTATCTATATACTTTAGCAAAGAGAATTTGGGAAAGCACTTTGCCTTTTATGACATATAGCTAGTGGATATCCATTTACTGTATTAAATCTCCTTTTTTCATAAAACTAGATACCATAAAAGTCTATACCAGAGCAATTTAAAATTGGATGTACATTATGTATATTTTATTCAAACAGTTGGCCTTTTGATCAAATAGTTGACCCTATCATTTTATGTTGATATAGTTGTATGGTGGTACTAACTGAAAACAGTATTTTCATTTTGGATTTAAAAAACAGAAGCATTGTGCAAAAAGTACTATGAGAGAAGTATTCAGGTATTTGGTTTTAAACAGTCCTATAAAGCATTTGGGGATAAGTGCAATTGTGATTTACCACTTACAAAAATGGTATCAAAAGCACTTACGTAAACTAGAGCAGTGTGTCTAGCATTGTGATGTATAGTTAATTAGAAAAGCAGCATCAAAGCCAATCATTTTAGAACTACTCTAAACACTCAAAGGGGATTATTATTTGGCTGCCGAGGGCTATGTGTTTCCTTACTTCTTATGAAACTTGATCAGCCTGTCAAAAGCCTGTAAACAACTTTAGACATTTTTGACAGAGCAAATGTGAATATGTAGCCAATTTCCATTATTAGTTCCTAAAAGCTGGTATCTTCTCCATCTTATGAAATGGTGTATTCTTCCTGATAATAAGGAGCTGATGCAAGGATTTTAGTGCATTGAAAACATGTAACCCCTGCCACACACACAAATACTAGTATTGCAAAACTATCTTCAGAATTTTATATTCTGTGACTCTGTTATGTAAAACCAATTTACCAAAAAAGTATTAAAAGTGAGACTCACTGGTGATTTTTTCAGTATCTTCAATCTGCCAAATAGTAACAAACAATCTTCCAACATTTTTTCTAGTAGGTCCTCGTGGGTATGTGGAAACAAGAAGAAATCCCTGGTACTGTTCACATTCCCTCACTGACATCTAGTTCCAGTTAGACTTTATAATACAACACACTAAGAGATCTACAGAAAATTTGACTTTGATTTATTTTTTTTTAAATAAAAAGAGTTTCTTAAAAGGCTTGAAACATGTATCTGTTAGCATGAATTTTAAAAGAACGATTATGAATGCATAACAAAATAGCCAAACAAAACATTGCTTTGAATTGCTGCACAAATAACTCTGATTATAACTGTTATGACCTAGAAAAGAATCATAAAAGCATTTTTCTTTTTGGCAAGATATGAGTTGTTGCAGAATTATACCAGTTCTTTGGTCCCACTTTCCAAATAAATAAATATATAATGCAATGTAAACTTAGAATCTTTTATTTATTCATGAGGTTGAATTTAATACTATTATGATTTCTAGATTTTATGAGTCATATGTTATGCAGTGTTTTCCACTAACTTAGTTGGGTAGCAACCACACTTCACAAATCATAGTTTCATTCTTTACTGTTTCACTTGGGGTGTACATAGTAATCTCTCTCTCACTGAAAGCATATTCATTTCTGAAATGATAAAGTAATAGAAAGTGAGGCAATTGTGTTAATGTCAAATGATTAGAAGAAGCACCAGAAGTAAGAGGTGGGGCGGGGGGTGGGAGTGGAGAAAGAAGGGCAGTTTCAAAACATGATTGTGTTTTAAGCCCATGCATATGGCCACAATTACAGTCACAACATAATTTGGCAACAGTAGCAGAATTAGATTTAAACAAATTGATGTTACACTGCAGTAATTCAGAATGAGCTTGTTGCATTTATAAACCATAACAAGAAGCACAGTGAATTAATAAACCCTTCTTGTCACTAAAAATAAAGAAAGGGAATAATTGCTGAGATGGAGTTAACTTAACAGATGACTATAGTCAGCATCCTTTCAGGCTAGATATGGGAAAGTGAAGGTCACCCCCATCTCGGATGACAAAGAGGGAACATTTTGTTGGTAAACAAATTAATCTTTTGAAAGGTCGCCATTTGTTTTAAGTTTTTATCCAGTTCTTGTCATCTGGAATCAGAGATTGACTGTCATTTCACCAGGCAGGGGTGCAGTTGAGGCAGACAAAGCTGCTTCTGTACATATCAGCATTCCTTGACAAAACTCAGTGCCTGATTGTGATGCTATGGGCTGCTGGTTTACAGCTGTCTCCGGACAAGAATGGAGGCCCACCCCTGAATTCCAATAAGATGGGCCTGCATATTCCGCCTGCTGTAAGCTGGCCCTCTGCCCACAAGTAAAATGTATTGTAGTTCAAGCCAGCAATTATCTCTTTTACTTCCTTCTGTGCTGCTTCTGTTCTCTTTTTCCAAAAACAGATGTGGATATTCACTCAAGTTCTGCATCTATTCTTTCTCACACCTGCTGGGGCAGAATTTTGACAGAGGTAGAGTTTGAGGGAGCCAGCAGACAACAATCAAATGCAATTTCTTTGAAAACAGTTTAAAAAGAAAATGTTGATTTTTCAGGAAATGTGGAGTCAGCATCTTGGTCCCCCTCCCTTTCCCAGGAGCATTTGGTAAATTAAATTAGTTGAACAAAAGGAAATAGCTTTAAAGACATTCTGAAATGCCATATCCTATTTATGACACACAGTCATTACCCAAGGACTGTGGTGGCATGCACAGCATCCCACTCCTATCATTTAAAGAGAGCTTTCTCTTCAGGTTGCTTAGAGTGTTTGACAAAGGAATGACTTTTCATGTCCATCCTGATTCACAGCCTATAAAATATATTCCCCCAATATGGCAGTGATGGTGGTGGTGGTGATGGTGGAGGTAGAAGGGTATTGCCTTTGTATGTTGTTACTATTTAGAATTTCAATTCTGCATTGGTTTGGAGTACTGGGAAAGCTGAGGACAGTGATGGAATGTTAGCCAGTGGATGGCTGTCTCACAAAAGCCCATTGCTCTGAGAGCAGGGAGTGGCAGTGAGAGACTATAGCGTTGTCAGATAACATTCATAAAAGAATCTAACTGTAGTGAGTTTTCTCTTAAAATCTTTACAGGGCTGTTTCTTGAGCTTCTGTGCCAAGATCCTGCATGCATTCCCAAACCAACCCTGTGCTGAACTGAAACCACTTTTTAGCTTTTAGAATAGTGATTCTGGGTCAGACTGCCTGGTGTGAATCCTTACTAGACCAGGGATCTTCCAGAAACAGTCTCCCTTTCCTCACGTAAAATGTCCATATTAAAAGTATCTATCTCATAGGATTGTATTGAGTTTTTAAATGAGATAATTCAAAGCACTTAACAAAGGTCCCAATACAAAGAATTGTTCTGAAAAATATTAGTTATTACTATTGGCAAGTCTCATATATTGTATTGTGCCATTGTTTGTACTGTCATTTAAAACATATTGTAGGGATCCAGGCAGGGAACCAGAATATTGCTGAGGTCTCCTCCAGGGATACTATTTAATATTTGACATGATTATGCTTTCTTTCCCACACAGATATAAGGACAGAGACCTTGTTGTCTGTTCTGTCTGTTTTTCAAATCCTCCCCTGCACCAAGCAGTGTTTTACACATAATAGGTACTAAGGACAGGACTAATTTGTCCTCTCCTCTGTCTAGTCTCTCCTCTGAAGCTATATAGACTTATCTTGAGTTTTGAAGTGAAGTAATGATTTTGCTGGCTCCCAGTAGGCCTAGTTGCACAGGGTACCCTCCCATGGGCCATCTGATAGGATTTACCTAGCAAAACGCTGGTACTACTGGATTCTTGTTACAGCCTTGCCACTAACTAACTAGTGTTTCCAAGAGCAGGTTACTCTGTCTCACTCAATCTCATTTTTCTGGTTTATGAATGGGGAAAGCAAGATGGAGAGGTAATCTGGTGTGCTGGGAGGGACTTGGAGCAGAGTGGATTAGAGTTTGGGTCCTATCTGCTATTTTGCAGTAATGGAACCCTAGGTAAGCCAATTACATTTCAGATCCTGAGTTCTCTCTTTTGTCAAGTCAGGATAATGATGCCTACTAGACACGGGTGCTAAGGAGAATACAGATAATATATTAACATTGCTGGCACATAATAGGTACCTTAATAAGCTTCTTACCTCCGTGAAAAATGAATTTGTATTAAAAAAATCTCTTATTTCCTTCTTCACACTTATGATTTCAGAAAAGAATCTGATTTGACTCCTTTCACATCCCAGTATAAGTACTAGGATTTAATTTTCACTTTCTTTTTCTTTCTTTTTTCTTTTTTTTCTTTTTTGAGACGGAGTCTTGATCTGTCGCCCAGGCTGGAGTGCAGTGGTGGGATCTCGCCTTACTGCAGCCTCTGCCTCCAGGTTCAAGCAATTCTCCTGCCTCAGTCTTCTGAGTAGCTGGGATTATAAGCACTCGCCACCATGCCCAGATAATTTTAGTATTTTTAGTAGGTACGGAGTTTCACTTTGTTGGTCAGGCTTGTCTTGAACTCCTGACCTCATGATCTGTCCACCTCAGCCTCCCAAAGTGCTAAGATTACAGGCATGAACCACTGCACCCAGCCTAATGTTGATTTTCAAACTGTTAGAGAACTCCAGTGAGTTTCAGAGAGGTTCTAAGCATTTAATTTACATTTCATTTTTTTAATGATAAATATTTAAGCATTTTTAGTATAATAAATAATAATACCTACATATTTCAATTGATGCCAAATTTTAATGCATTCGATCATTTGATCATCAGAGGGTTAATTTGTGCTTTCAGGTTTACTCTGAGCACACGCTCTTGTTTACACATTTGAATTTCCCATAAAAGTATTTTTTATTAGATAGGGTGTAGCTTTGTACTAGTCATATTTTGAAATTCAGATCTCCTCATACACACTCCTATAATAATCATACAAATAAATAAGCAAAGATAAAATAATATGTGTGAAGGTCTTAAAGCAGCACGACTCCTGGTAATCATTTAATAAACGTTAATTGATATTAGTATTAGAACACATGTGTACTACTATCAATTAAAAGCCAGGCAAGTTCTCTGGTGCATACTTTTGGCACAGCATAATACTCAAGTATACCATTACAATGGCCACATCATGATAATATAGTATTACAGATTCTTTCACTGCTCAACTTAACTTCGGGTTGGTTCTTACATGATTTGAAATGAGCGATACAGTCTTTGACAGTGCAAGGTTGCAATGTTACTGGTTTAAACTGCAGAGAAAAGTCAACAGTGAAGCATAATGTCAAAATTTGGACTCAACATGCAAAACAAAATTAATTTCTTTGAAACTCAGTGATTATCTGAAAGAGAAGGGTGCCAAGATACCTGAAAAGAAATTTAAATAGGATATGATAGAACATCCTAAAATGTTACATGACACATTTGAAAAATATTTTTGGTAGTTTAGCCCTTCAATTATGATAGCATTTATTAAGTTTGCCAGACACAGTGTTTTATGTACACTGTCTTTTTTAACCCTTACACCTATAAGTAGGTGCCATATTTATAATCATTTTATAGATAAGGAAACTGAGACTAACATGAAGCTACTTGCCTGAGGTTGTGCAGTAAGCAAGGGGAGTCAGGATTCAAATTAATTATGAAATCTATGTGTCAAATATCCCCTAGTTGACTACTTACCAACTGATCCTTAATTATTAAGGAACTTAAGCAGTTGGTAGATATTATTACTGACTGTTTTGAAACAAAAAATTCTACTATTCTTTAAAGTTTCTGGATCATTTTAATTGAACAAAATGCTGAGATTATAACTGCCATAACAAATTGTTAGCGATTTGAAATTACTTATTTGTTCACATCTGGATTTTCTACATCTTGTGCAGGCAAAATAAAATATATAAATAAATTGTATTCTGTGATAGATGTGAGATTGTACTTATTTAAAACTCTTGCTTTCATAATTTGTCTTCACCAAAACAGCCTCATTGTTTCCACTGTTGGTTTATATTGATATAACCAGAAATATATAATATAAATACATATATAATAAATATATAATATAAATATTTACCAAATAAATATATAATGTAAGTACATACTATATTTAAATAATAATTATATACATATAGGTACATAATACTACATGCAATTATGTTATAAGATTTGGCATACACAATTATACTAAATTCTTATAAAATTTGCATTTGTTTCTATATCAGCATTCTGTTTAAGGTTTCATTTGAAAAACTTGTTCTACTGCTGAAAATAAATTTGCAAATCTTTGGCATCAAGTATTACCTCTCCCGTGGGTATTTATTTTTTAACAAGAGCAAATCCTCTACTTAATTAAAACAAAGGAATTAGGCTCTATTAAGGGATTTCAAGCATGAATGGACAGAGAGAAGAGGGATTTGGGGGAATCCAGGAAGAGAGCCTTTGCACTACTCTGAAATCATTCCAGGTTGGCAGCCACCTGCTAACAGGACTAGGCCTGCTCCCATATGATTTACTTTTCACTTTGTGCCTTTTCACTTTATGACTTGGGCTTTAGACTTGATTATTTATTTGACTACATACTGAGAGATAGTGTTTCTAACCTCAAAATTAATCCCACATTGAAAAGCGAAAATTTAGATAGACAGAGGGACCTGTGTCATATCTATGATAGGTTTAGGGTACAGGGGTCCATGAGTAGAACTGTATTTCAACAGAGAACTGTATTTCAATAGAGGGACCTGTGTCACACCTATAATAGGTTTAGGGGGTCTATGGATAGAACTGTATTTCAGTATAATAGGTTCCCATGTATTTTATTTAATGCATTTATAAAACATTATTCTGAGAAGGGGTCCATAGGCTTCACCAGGCTGCCAGAGGGGTTTGCAATGCCCCAAAAGTTAGAACTGTGATAGATCTTTTCTTTCACACAAAAATCCAGTGTGGGAAAAAGTGTGCATCAGAACAGAGAAATATCCTAAAAGCTGTGTATTCTTTATAGATGAAATATCCACTTGTCTGAGTTGATGGTACAGAAAACCTTTGAAAAATTGGATAGGTCTAGTCTACCAGCCCAGATTTTTAAAAGAATTACATCTTCATGAGTAATATAAGTAATATAAGATTTATGCTTTTGCCTAATTACAGTTGCTTTTCTGTTGCAAAGAGGAAAATAGAGCAGCTACAAAAGTGATAATGCTTGCAATAATATAGTAAGTGTTCTTTTTAAAAGGAAGCACAGGAAAACTACTACAGCAAGTAGCATGATAGCATTAGCCACAAGAGGAATGGGACTAATAGAATTGTTTTTATCATGGCCCAGGTTAATTATCTACTGAGAGGTTCTTGAGATGAATAAATACTATTGTTGTGTTCTCCAGTATTCTAACCCATTGTACCTTAAACTGTACTTGAACTCAAGTATACATTCCTAGCCTTTTAAAACCTCCTTGGTAGAACAGAAGCAAGTACACATAGACTACAGTGATTCCCCCGATACTTTCTTTAAAAGCATTGCCTCTGAATTACACTGTAAAATGTGTAAAGCAAACCAGCAGATACTTATTTAGAGGAGATTCCTCTCATTAGGCTATAAAGTTTGGGCAATATGACCCTAAAATACCAGATTTATATAACTGATTATTTATATAAAAAGATTATGTAATCTTTTTACTTCCATCTCTATCTTCCACATTAGCCTGAATAATAAATCAGTTTATGGTTGGCAACTAAGAGGTCTGAAAACAGCCATGCATGCTTTAGTAGAAAGAGCCATAGATGGAGAATCAGGACTTGGGTTTTCAATCCTGTTCTCTACTGGTGCTATAAACCAAGTTAACATAGGTATACCATTTAGTCTCTAAAGACAAATTCCTCATCTACATACTGAGAAGATAAATTGACTACTTCAGAATCATCAGGACCACAGTCCTGGTTATGTTACTCCCAGATTAATGCTCATTTAGTTCCTTGTGGAACCACCAGTCTCTCAGGGATCAATGTAATTGATGGATGGAGGCAAGCCTTAAGATAGGCCTTAGAGGAACTGTTGGGCAAGGCTAAAGGAGAGGTTGTATACATTTTAAGTACGAGAAGCAATACAAGCAAAGGCAGAGGTAGAGAATAGTGAGAGTAATGGAGGATGGCTTAGAGCTTTGCCTTATCAAGTTGCAGAAACCAAAAGATGTGGTTAGCTATGGAGGCCAATTGATGGATAGCCTTGAATGGGCCCCTGGAATCTAATTATGTGATTTTCAGTCAGGATCATAAAAGGTAGGGCTTAATGCAGACAGCTTCTGAAGTTAGATCACTTTTCCAGCTGCTTTTTTTTTTTTTTTTTTTTTAGGTGTAAGGTGGTAATGTATGTTTTGTGTATTTGAAGTGAAGAGTTCTATAAATGTTTATTAAGTTTACTTGTTCCGGGTCTGAGTTCAAGTTCTGAATATCCTTGTTAATTTTCTATCTCGATCTATAGAATCGTTAGCTCTTCTTGTTGCATTGATCCTTTTGCCATTATGTAATGTCATTCTTCGCCTCTTTTGATCTTTGTTGCTTTAAAGTCTACTTTATCAGAGGCGAGAATTGCATCTCATGCTTTTTGTTTATTAGTTTATTTTTACTCTCTGTTTGATTGGTAAATCCTCCTCCTTCTCTCTGAGTCTTTGTGTATTGTTGCATGTAAGATGGGCCCGGATGCAGCATACTGATGGGTTTTGGCTTTTTATCCAATTAAAATATATATAAGTTTAATACTGGCGTTTGATGCTAGCTGGCTGTTTTGCCCATTAGTTGATGTAAATTTTTTATTGTGTTAAAGTTCTTTGCTTTTTGATATATTTTTGGAAAGGCTGATATTGGTTGTTCCTTTATATGTATAGTGCTTCTTTCAGAAGCTCTTGTAAAGCAGGCCTGGTGGTGGTGAACTTTCTAAGTACTTGTTTGTTCGCAAAAGATTTAATTTTTCCTTCGCTCATAAAGCTTAGTTTGACTGGATAGGAAATTCTGGGTTGAAAGTTCTTTTCTTTAAGGATGTTAAATATTGGTCCCCACTCTTTTCTGGCTTGTAGGGTTTCTGCTGAGAGATCTGCTGTAAGTCTGATAGATTTCCCTTTATGGGTAACCTGACCTTTCTCTCTGGCTGCCCTTAGTATTTTCTCCTTCATTTCAACCCTAATAAATCTGGCGATTATGTGCCTTGGGGTTGGTCTTCTTGAAGAATATCTTTGTGGTGTTCTCTGTATTACCTGGAGTTGAATATTACCCTGCCTTGCCAGGTTGGGAAAATTTTCCTGAATGATACCCTGAAGAGTATTTTCCAACTTGGATTCATTCTCTTCATCACATTCAGGTACACCTATCAAACGTAAATTAGGTCTTTTCACATAGTCCCATATTTCCTGGAGACTTTGCTCATTCCTTTTCATCCTTTTTTCTGCATTCTTGTCTTCTCGTTTCATTTCACTGAGCTGGTCCTCGACTTCTGATATCCTTCCTTCTGCTTGATCAATTCGACTGTTTAAACTTGTGCATGCTTCGCGAAGTTCTCGTGTTGTGTTTTTCAGCTCCATCAATTCACTTATATTCTTCTCTAAATTGTCCATTCTCGTTAACATTTCGTCAAACCTTTTTTCAAGGTTCTTAGTTTCTTTGCATTGGGTTAGAACAAGTTCTTTTAATTCACAGAAGTTTCTTATCACCCACGTTTTGAAACCTGCTTCTGTTATTGGAACACACGTGTAATCTATTAAGCCTTGTTCCGTTACTGATGAGGAATTGCAATCCCCTGTAGAGGGAGAGGCATTCTGATTTTGAGTATTCTCTACCTTTTTACGCTGGTTTCTTCCCTTCATTATATATTTGTCCGTCTGTCGTCTTTATAATTACCGACTTTCTAACTGGGTCTCTGACGTCCAACTTGTTGATTCCCTGCGCCGAAATCTGAGCAATCCACTGAGCCGGCCAAAACAGCGGTGTTAAGATTGATGGTGCTTTTCTGCCCGGGAATCTCCGGACTCTGCACCAAGAACTGGCGTGCTAAGGCACCAGCAAAACCGCCACGCCGGCCACAAGAGTCGCCCTGGCGACCCGTGGAGCTCCTCCACTGGGAATCTCCTGGTCCGTGAGCAACTAATATTCGTCTGAAAGTGTGGCGTCCTCTCGTTCTTTGTGCGCTTTCACTGGGAGGTACGTGCCCGAGCTGCTAATCATCAGCCATCTTCCAGCTGCTTTAACTGAAGGTCAGCTTTAGAATTCTTTTGAATAATCTCTACTCCTTGATGTCCTCATTAGTTATTAAATTTTATTTCCTCTCCCTTTGGCTTTAAAGCAATAGTACTTTCTTGAATAACATTATCTCCTGAACTTGTTAGATGTTCATGAAACTGCCTAATTAGAGTTCTACAGGCAGCACCTTCCCCTGACCGTTAACATACAACTCTCTGTCCCTTTCATATAAATGGCCACTCACAACTGGCCAGTCTAACTGGATGGCTGGGATTTCCTTTCAACCCCTCTTACTTTCTGTCCTAATGCTGTATACACCACTACTACCAATGATTCTGCCTATAACCTCGTCCCTGATCCCTACTTCTCACCTCTTTCTCCAACATTAGCCAAAGCAGGACTTGTTTGGGCAAGAGAAGTGGTGGCAAGCAAAAAGGGTAGAGAGTAGGAATGGTTGATTCCTCATACTTTCTGCTTCCCTTCCCCCACTCAACTGTTCTATTGCCATTTCCCAGCCTCAGCACTGGACAGTATGAGTCCCTTCTCCCACTCACCCTCTCCCCAACTCCCTTATGGTCCCAATCTAACCATGCACAGAAATGCCCAAGAGACTCTTAATCCAAATGTTTTCTGAAATATGGGTGTGTTTCCAAACTTATCTCTTTGTGCTAAATGAAAAAGAAAAAAAAGGAAAAGTGGTATTCATGGAACAGGCTTTTTACTTCCTGACATTTTTTTCTTTTATTTAAGAAGTAAAACTCTTAGAAAATGTTCAAATTGTTCTTATTTAAAGTAGGAGTCACAACATAGGTGTATTGGGTCAGGCAGATAGTAAGTTACTGAAGTGACTGAATGTAAAGGCTAGGTCCACATTGCTGGAGTGCTGAACTGAGGAGACAGGCCTTCCCTCCCGGAGGCAGCCACCTTAGCTCTAGCTTTTTGTGGCTGGGTTTTCAAAAGAAGCTGGAAAGTTATGCTTATATTTTTTGTGAAATCTAATTTTTAAATGTGTGGTCAGATAACTTTTTAAAATCCTGTGTAGTTCAAAGAAAATATTCTTTAGGCTATTCCTGTCTTGCAAGTCTACAATTTAAATCCCCTGGTTCAGAAACAGGAAGAGGTGTGGTTTTAGGTATGATAATATCGAGGTCTTGTAGGCAGCTGACTGGCAACTTAGAGCCTACTAGAGTGCTAATACCTTAGTGAAGCCCAAGATCTAACCCTGAACTTTATAGGATTAGAGATTTGATTTTGCCAGTCAATCAATCTCTTGGGTACAGCTGAACTCACAAGGGACTGATGTACAAGCTGAAATGCCACTTTATATATTCTGAGAGAGCGATCATAGTCAAACAGATCTGAATGTTCAAGTCAGCCTGATCTGATGAGCATATTTTCTTCTTATTAGAAAGCTACACAGAATCCAGTTAGAAGGCTGCTTAGTGAACAGGGAAATGGACTAAGGTAATTAGTTGGACAATCTTCACAGTGAGCAGCAGCATCACACTTTTATAGTCTGATGCATCCATCTGTGAAGCTATACTTGCCAAAGGGATATGAATACATCCCTGTAAAGTGAGTCCTTATGGATACTGAGAAATTCTGACTCTCCAGTTCAACTTTTTATAATAAATATTAATAGCTACTATCTGCTTGGGGTTGATTATGTGCATTATGTTATATCACATTAATCCCCATGGGATGAGTGATATTATCTCCATCTTACTGGTAAAGAAACTTCGGTATAGAGAAATTAAGTTACTTTCTTCAGTCATTCAATTAGTAAGTGATAGAATCAGGCTCTGATATTAGAACCTGTGTTCTTAATCATTGCCTTCCCTTTTACTAATTTCCTGCAATGAAATACCACTCACCTTCAGCTGATGTCTTATGTCTTTGATAATACCAATTAGACTACTTTCCATTTGGGAATCCTTTAAATTAGCTTCTACATGGTTCTGACCACTTTGATCATGTATCCGTTTTTCTAGTTTAACACTCCGACTTGGGGTAAGGGGTGGCACATTTCCTTGTCACTAGTTTATACATCCTACCTGAGTAATTACACTATCCAGAGGATGAGGGAAACCCTGTCTGGAAGAAACAGAATGTATCAGGAGTAGAAAGAGTAGAATAGAGGCAAGAGAAAACAAGCCCATAGGAGAAGTATTCTTGGGCTATTTCTTGGTAAGAAATGCTGCTTGCCTTATCTCCCCATCTCCCAAAGCCACCAGGAGCTACTTTTAGAGAAAAATAATTCTCCTTTCTCTTTGTCTAGCTAGTGAGAGGCCCAGATATGTCTGATGATTAGGCTCAGATGTACTAATACTTCATATGAGCTTGCCTGGGAACCTAACCATTCTAAGATTGTTCCTAAGAAAACTCAATTTTCTGAGTTCCAACATGCCCTATTCCATTTCTAATTTAAGATGGGGCTAACCCTTATAAAAGGTTATCAGGAGGAGTTGTATGGTGAAAACAGTGACCCAAGAGAGCACCAGCATTGTCTTCTCCACTCATTTAAAAGTATACTCTATACCTAATACTGGGTTAGTTTAACATAACCGTAATTTGGAGAGGGAGGTTTTACTTTTTCAGAAAAGGATTTTTAAACTGTGACCATCTTACTTGTGGAATTATTATGTCATCTAATTTATGGAATTATCACTTAATCTACACATTTAAATCCCAGGGAATGTATCTGTCACAAACTTTCTACCATCTTGGGTTTAGTGTTCCATTTATCCATAGTTTAAAGTGTAGAACCTGGACTTTAATAGAAGGGAAGATAAATCTCTCAACAACTTCTGTTTTCTAATTTGAACACTTACAGGACACCTAACTGTACTTCTGCTCTTGGCTGCGTGCTAAGCTGCAGGTGCTGCCTGCTCAGGCTAAATATTGCATAAGTGTTAAGCAATAGCTAACATTTCTGAGGGCTTCTCTGAGTTACACATGGTGTTAAGTACCCTTTATGTAGATTATCTCGTGTAATCCTCAAGTAACCCTAAGAGGTAAGTACTGTTCCTACTTTCATTTTTCATTTAGGGAAACTGAGGCAAAAAAGCACTTGAATAAAATTCACCCAAAGTCACGTAAGCTAAAAGTCAAAGGATCGTAATTCAAACTCAACCAGTCAGACTTTCAACCTAGCATTCTTTTTCTTTATTCTATACCAGCATTGAGGGTGGTGATTTTGACCTACATTTGAGGGACAGATCTGGGCCCAGTCAAAGATTGCTTTCTTAATGACTAAGGAATTTGATGAAGAAATTTCCCTGTCCCAATCTGGGACAGAAGTAAAAGATCAGAATATTTAATAAAAGGATGTATTAATTCAAGGACTAGAACAAGAAGATGAGCTAGTACTTTTAAGATGAAAACTCCCCAACTACATTGTAAACCCTTTTGAGGATAGGGACCATATCTCTAACTTCAGACATAATGTCCAACCTGGTCAGAATGCAATATAAATTTGCATTTATTTGTGTGTGACTTTGATAAAGACCTGTATAATCAAGTGAGGGCTGTGTTAAGTTTTTTTCTTTTCTCCTTTTTTTTTTGTTTATTTTTGGAGATGGAATCTCATTTTGTCACCCAGACTGGAGTGCAGCAGCATGATCTCGGCTTGCTGCAACCTTCACCTCCTGGGCTCAAGGAATTCTCCTGCCTCAGCCTCCTGAGTAGCTGGGATTACAGGCACACACCACCACGTCCAGCTAATTTTTGTATTTTTTAGTAGAGACTGGGTTTCACCATGTTGCCCAGACTGGGTCTCCTGGGTCTCAAACTCAATGATCTGCCCGTCTTGGCCTCCCAAAGTACTGGGATTACAGGCATGAGCCACCATACCTGGCCAGCCTTGTTTTTGTTCATAACAATGTCTATCCAGATCTCTTCGGGTAGAACTAATTTTCCCTTACCTAGGCCATCATAGCATCATTTTAAAGCCTTCACATAGTATACCTTGAGTTGAAAGGGGACTTTGTATGTTTTCCTCTTGTTAGATCTCCTGGAGGGCAAGAGCCATATTTTTTTCACTTTCATATCTTCTAGAATACTTTACAAAATGTGTTATGCACAGAAGGTACTCAATAAATGATTAATTCAATAAAATCCAATTGGTTGTGTGCAGAGGAAGGATTCCGTAGAGAAGTGACAGGGCAGGGAGGGCCTAGTCTCATGGGCATGGTTTTGAGCCGTATTTCTCTCATCTCCCCGTCTCTTTCTTCTCACCCCCAAGCCCTACACACAACTTCCCTTAGCACAATCCTAGGACCCATTTTTTGGAAGTGAGCCCAAGGACCAGGTAGTCAACACAGCACCTGACTTTAGGAAGCAAACATGAAGCTTTATTCACCCCCATGCCCAATTTTCTGATCATAACACTTTTTTCACATTCTCATTGAAGAAAACTTGGAAAATACAAAGGTTAAAAGATAAAAAATTATATAACCTCAGTCCCTCCACCTAGAGATAATTATTAGGAACATGTAAATGGATTTGTTTGCCATCTTTAGATGTATGATCTTTCTTTTCTTCCTTCCTCCTTCCTGCCCTCCTTTCCTTCCTTGCTTCTTTCCTTTCTTCTCCCTTCCCTCCTCCTCTTTTTGTTTCTCTCTTTGTCTTCTCCTCCTCCACAGTCCCCTCTCTAATGAGGAACAGATGTACCTAGTAATAATCTTCACATAAAAAGTGGGGGACCTATGTGAAGAAAACTCTAAAACTTTAATGAGCAACATCAAAGAACGCTTGAATCAATTGAAAGGTATATCATATTCCTGAGAAGGAAATGTTTATAAGTATGCCACTTCTTCCCACATTAATCCTTATGTCCAATGTAATTCCAGTCAAAATTCATATGGGTTTTATTTGGTTTGCATGAAATATTTTTTTCAACTTGCTAGTGTTCATCATCTTGAAGAATAGACAAAAGGCCTCATTTTTTTTTTTCCTAAAGAAGATTAAGGAAGGTGAACTTTTCATACCACTTATTAAAACATATGATAAAATTACAATAATTACTTCTATGGGCAGAAAAATTGATAGATCAATGAAATAAAAAAAGCATAAATATTGATCTTAGTATAAAAAGTAAGTTGGAATGTAATAAAGGTGACACTGTAAGTCAATGGGAAAGGGAGGACTCGTTAGATGAATGGTGCCAAGTCACTTGGCTAATGATTTGGGGAAAAAAATAGATTAAATCCTAACCTTGTATTCTATATAAAGAAAACTTCAGATGGATTAAACTAAAATACGATGTTTAAAAAAGAAGAAATAAAGAAATTAGAAAACCATTTAAAAGATAACTATTTTTCAAATTAGTCTGAGGAAGATTTTTTTCAACATCAGAACCTCATACAATATTGACAACCCTCATTACAAGAAAAGCCCATGTTTATATTAGGCTACAATCACATCTGTCACGAAGTGATATTCTTGGGGCAAATCACTTATATTTCATGGGCTTTAGTGTGTTTGTCAATTTGAGGTATTGGATCAAATCATCTCTAAGTTCTCTTCTAGTTCTGACCATCCATGATTCTGATCAAAGTCTGTTCTTTGGTTTCCTTCCTTCCCCATTCATGACCACCAACATGTGACATGTGAGACGGAAAAGCAGACCAGGTGAAACTGTTTTCTGTACTGATTGTAGAAATAAAATTCACAGAAGGTTTTTTTTGTCAATATATGCATTCAAAAGAGCATTTGTTGAGTGCTTTTTATGTGTGCAACAAAATATGCAGCCTGTCCTCATCACCTTTACTTGTTACCACTTTTAATACTTGAAGCATATTAGAAATACTGTCACTCCCAATTTCTGAGTCATATAATTAATATATGGCTTTTTCAGAATTTGAAGATATATTTTCTTTTTCAGAATTTGAAGATATATTTTCTTTTGACAATCTGATTCAGAATCTAGAAAAATTATTTAAAGAGAAATTGTGAGAAAGGGCAAACTCTTATACACTTACATATACATATAACATTAAAATGATTGAGTGAATATTCCTTTAAAATTGGCTTCATTACTAAATGAGTTAATATTCTTGATGGACTGTATTTGAGGTTAATCCCTTCATTGATTTCAGCAAAAACACCTGAACTGTAAGTGCTTCTAGCCTCCTTTCAGGTTTGCTTAGGTATCTCTTCCACAGACTGTACTGATACAGCATAGAAATTATGGCAAAGCCCAGTGGAGTCATTGAAGTAAGTCTCAATACTGCTCAGGAAGGGATGCCAAATTAAATAAAAAGAGCCCCAGCAGTTCTGCAGCTGCGTGCCAACCCAACTGCTGGGATGAGGTAAATGAGGACCAAACTTTATTTCACTTATGACCCCAGCCAGTATTTAAATGAAAATGCCTAGAGACTGGCACACTGCTCTGTAATAGGAATAAAGAGCAATAGCAAAAATAATTATAAGACATGATAAACTCATTCACAAAATCTTTCTTAGATCCTAACTGAAAGAACTACCATTTAAACTCATTTCTTCTCATGTGGTATCAAGTATACACATTTTTTCTTATGAAATATAATAGTCATGTAAATGAAATCGACAGTACTTTATTCTCTAGTAATTACTTTTCCAGATTAAAATTTCTATTGGAATGCCACAAATAAGTGCTATTAAATACAGTGAGAAAAAATAGCAACAAGGAATCATTACATTTTTGTCAGCCTGAATTCTTCAGAAAATTCTGGGTCCAGTGTGTCGCAAGCCCTTTCGAAGAAAAGTTTTATGTAAAATCAAGTTATCACTTGTCTTTTATTAATAGCTTTACAGAATGGTTTACTATTAGCAAATTATAGCAATAGCATTGTTAGCTATATGTTAATCTTTGGGTCATTTTTCCCCCTGAAATATCCCAAAGAATGCTGGTTCTTTGCAATGTTAATAGATATTCCGTGCAAAAAGAGTCTTGTGGTCCCATAAAACTAGGAAACAAGAGGTTAAAGAGAGTCAAGACTGATTTTCCATTAAGCCACCCGGAGTCACTAACACAGGGATGTGCCTTACGAAACTTTAGGAATGGGGGGATGCAGTTAGCAATGTTTCCTGAAATTCCTCAGAGCCCTTTTCTGCAGAATAGCTCACAGAACTATATTCTAAGGAACACACTTTGGGAAAATTTGCTTAAGTGCTGGATTTCATAACAATTTTAATGGAAAATATTCTAGATTATATTACATATTTTCCTTTGTTAGTCGCATTTTACCGTAAGTTACTGTTTTTTGGGGAGATTGGGCCATCATAATAGCTCTACTTTACATGATGTGCTGTACGGGGTCTGTGAGGCATGCAGATGCCCACACTTCAGATAGCTGCTATGTGTTCAAAATAGTATTTCTGCTGCAGTTTTCTCCATAGTCATTTCTAGTCACCAAATTCCTGAAGTCTGTGTTCACAATCCCACTTGTCACTTCTGCTGCTAACTACCCTTTTATCATCCTAAAACCTCTTCTAGCTCTGAAAATTATGATTCCATATATCTTTTCTCTCTTTCTTTCCCTTTCTTCCTCTCTTTTTCCTCTTCCTCCCTTCTTTCTTTCTTTCTTTTTTTTTTTCTGTGTTTTCTTTTTTCCCTTCCTGTCCTGAACTTTGACAGCAGTCTGCCTTGACTTTTATCAGAGGCCAAATGACAACACTGTTTTCTCCAGGTTATTGAATCAACCAATCCCAGTTTTGTTTCTGCTCCCACTTGGAAACTTTTCATTTAGTTCCCTTTCCATATTCATATCTCTCCAATACAATATACACTGTACAATTTCAATCTTTTGAAATTGATTGAGACTTATTTTATGGCCTGGGATATCATTTATGTTGGTGAATGTTACATGTGCATTTGAAAAGAGTGTATATCCTACAGTTGTTGGTTTGTAGTGTTCTATAAATGTTAGGTCCAGGTGGCTGATGATGATTTTCAGCTCATCTATATACTTACTGATTTTTTAAAAAACTAATTGTTCTACCAATTACCGAGAAGAGGCTTTTAAAATCATTAATTCTAATTGAGTATTTGTCTATTTTTTTCATTTAGTTCTGACAGTCTTTGTTTTAACATATTTTGTGTTAATATTATTAGAGACATTCACATTTATTATTGTGTTTTTTGGTTATAGGAAACTTTCATCTGTTTAAGACTCTTTCATCTGTTTCATCTGTTTAAGAAAAAATCTCTTTTCCTCTCTCATAATGCTCCTTGTCCTAAAGTCTACTTTGATATCAATGTAATTGCTTCATCTCTCTTTTGCTTACTGTTTGCATGGTATATCAGTCTTTTTTTGTTTTTACTTTCAACCTGTGTTTTTAAAATTAAAATGCATTTCTTAGAGTAGCATTTAGTCATGTCCTATTTTTTAAGTTCAGTCTGATAATCTCTGCTTTTTGAGTGTTTAGTTTATTTCCATTTAATGAAAGTATAGATATGGTTTGATTTAGAACAACTGACAAAGGATTTTTCTTGGCCACTTTGCCAGCTGGGGACCTCCACAGCTGGTGACAACCTTCCTGGCCTTTTCTCAGCCCCAGGCCCTAACACTGGAGGTGCCCTGCCCATTTGGCCCACCAAGGTTACACACAGCGTGTACTTGCTTTTGGTGGTTCCCAAGCTCTGTCCTGCATCCAAGAAGGTTATGCTGACAATTTGGAGGGTGAGGAGGGCAGAGAAGAATTTTACTGAGCAACAGAACAGCTCTCAGTGGACAGGAGATGTGGGGGGTGGTCCCCCACCCCCAAAGTTGGATGGTTTCTCTTCCAGTCTGGCTGAGTCTAGGGCTTTTTGTGGACTCAGAATGGGGAGTGTGTACTGACTGGTTTGTGAGTATGCAAAAAAGGGTAAAGGGAAGACACCACTCAAAGGTGGGTATGACAGTGTAAAAAACCAATTAGTAAAGCACACCAGATGGGAAGACAGGTTCTCAATCTGGTCCAAGGCATTACCCAAGACTTGTAGCTAGGCTTTAAACTGTATGGGCCTGAAGCTCCAGTTTCACTGGGGACCCACCCCTGTCTGCCTAAGCATTTGTCTGCCTCCTGCTGCTATCACAGCCGTGTTTCTATTTGTTTTCTATTTATCTCATCTATTTTTTGTTCTGTATTCTTTGTTTTCTGACCAACTTAGGGTTACATACTTTAAAATAATTTTTAATATTCCATTTTAAATCTTTTATAGCTTTTAAACTATACCACTTTATGTTAATTTTAGTGGTTGCTCTAGGAATTACAATATTCATCCTTAACTTACTAGCGTTTCTTTGGAGTTAATATTGCACCAGTTCACATAAAATGTAAGGAATTTGCAACTATTGACCTCCCAATTTTTTTGTACTAGTGTTATCATCTACTTTACATATATTATAAAATGCACATCATATAATTTTTTGTTTTAAATAGCCGATTGTCTTTGAGATAAGTTAAGAGAAAAAGATATCATCTTTTATATTTGCCATATATATCTGAGTTGTCATCTGAAGTCATTTTCTGTCAGCTTAAAGAACTTTTTTAAGCATTTTTTAATTTTTATTTAATTTAATTAATTAATTTATTTATTTTTTGAGATGGAGTCTTGCTCTGTCGCCCAGGCTGGAGTGCAATGGTGTGATCTCAGCTCATTGTAACCTCTGCCTCCAGGGTTCAAGCAATTCTCCTGCCTCGGCCTCCCGAGCAGCTGGGATTACAGACACCTGCCATCACGCCCAGCTAATTTTTGTATTTTTAGTAGAGGTGGGGTTTCACCATGTTGGCCAGGCTGGTCTTGAACTCCTGACCTGGTGGTGATCCACCCACCTCAGCCTCCCACAGTGCTGGGACTACAGGCGTGAGGCACCACACCCAGCCTTAAGCATTTTTTAAAAGAAAGCTCATGCCTGCTGGTAACACTGCTTGTCTTTTGTCAAAAAAAAAAAAGTATTTAGATTGGCCAGACATGGTGGCTTGTGCCTGTAATCTCAATACTTTGGGAGGCCAAGGCAGGCAGATCACTTGAGGTCAGGAATTCGAGACCAGCCTGGCCAACATGGCAAAACCCCGCCTCTACTGGAAATATAAAAATTAGCCAGGTATGGTGGTACATGCCTGTAATCTCAGATACTATGGGAGACCGAGACAAGAGAATCACTTGAACCCCGGGAGGCAGAGGTTGCAGTGAGCAAATATCACTCCATTGCCCTCCAGCCTGGGTGACAAAAGGCAGTCTTAGTCTCAAAAAAAAAAAAAAAGTCTTTAGATGACCTTTATTTTGAAAGATTTTTCACTGGATATAGAATTTGGGGTAGCCATGTTTTCTTTTTTTTTTTTTTCTTATTTGATGCTTTAAAGTTCCATTGTTTCTGATGAGAAGTCAACCATTATTCCCCTGTGTGTATAGTGGATCTTTTTTCCTTTACTGACTGCTTTCAAGATTGTTTTGCCTTTGACTTCCAGGGGTTTGATTATCATGTGCTTAAATGTAGTTTTCTTTGTGTTTATTCTGCTTGGGATTCATTGTATGAGTTTCTAGGATCTGTAAGTTTGTTTTTCAGCAAATTGGGGAATATTTTTGCCATTGTTTCTTTAAATATTTTTCTCTGTAATTATCTTCCTCCTCTCCTTCTGGGGCTTCAATTACATGCAGATTACATCACATGATATTGTCCCACAGGTCACTGAAGAACTGTGATGTAAAATTCTTTTTCCTGTTATTCAGATTGGGTAGTAGCCATTGATTGCTCTTCAAGTTCCCTACCCTTTCTTCTGCCCATTCTAATTTGCTGTCAAATCTATTTCATTAATTTTTATTTCAAATATTTTACTTTCAGTTTTAGAATATCCATTTAGTCCTCTTTTATATACATTTAATTTCTCTGCCAAGATTTTCCATGTATTCATTTAATATTATATTTTCTTTAAGGTCTTTAAAATATGTATAACAGTAGCTCTAGAGTCCTTATCTGTGCATTCTAATATCAGAGTCAGCTTAGGATCTGTTTTTATTGCCTACTTTTTCTCTTGACTATGGGCTGCTTCTTCCTATTTCTTTGTATATGCAGTAACTTTCGTTGTTATGAACATTATAAATTATATGTTGTAGAAACTTGGAATTGTTATGTTGCTTTCTAAAGTGTTGATTCTTACTTAAGTAGGCAGTTAATTTGGCTAGATTCTAACTCCAGACTCTATCCTTGCTGTAGTTGGTAGCAGCTGAAATCTCTGCGCAGTTTTTGCAAATCTTTAACAGTTGCATCTTGGCTGGGCTCCTTAACAACCTCTTTCAAATACATGGAGCTCAGAGGTCAGCCAAGGATTTATATCGTATTTGTTTGCAAATGTTGAAATCTCCTCTCCTTCTTGCAACTTCCTCATTTCTATTATTTCTCCCTATTTTCAGCTTTTATGACAGCACTAAACTGCATCCTCTGGCTTTCAAGCCAGTAAGACTGTGTTTTTCCTATGAATTATAGCTACTCTGCCTCTCATAGTCTGAAATTACTTCCAGGCCAGAAAGCACACACACATAAATCTCAACTGTTGCAGCTCCCTTCTTTCAAGATCAGCTACCCTCTAGCTTCTACCTGCTTTCATTCTCAGTGCCTTCAAATAGTTGGGTTTTGTTTTGTTTTGTTTTGTATTTGTTTGGTTTTACATTTTGTCCAAAATTTGTTATTATTGTCTTCAGGAGAGAGACTCTTTTATAAGCTGCTTCACTATTACCATAAAGGTAATATTTGCTACTGTATTACCTTTACCAAAATAGAAAATATTTGCTACTAATATGTCCATTTTAATTGTTTCTTCCCAGAAAGTCTTAACTTATTATTATTTTTATTGAGACAGAGTCTTGCTCTGTCACCTAGGCTGGAGTACAATGGCGTGATCTCGGCTCACTACAATCTCCACCTCCCTGGTTCAAGTGATTCTCCTACCTCAGCCTCCTGAGTAGCTAGGATTACAGGTGTGTACCACCATGCCTGGCTAATTTTTGTATTTTTAGTAGAGACGAGATTTCGCCATGTTGGTCAGGCTGCTCTCGAACTCCTGACCTCTTGATCCACCCATCTCCACCTCCTAAAGTGCTGAGATTACAGTTGTGAGCCACTGCACCCCACCAAGTGATTATTTTTAAAAAACATTCTTTGCTCTTTTTGTTCTTCAAGTAAGATAATAAGACAGGATTAGATGAGTTCTGAATTATGCTATGCCTTCAGGATAGTATACAAATAATTACAGTATATGTTATAAATGTAACAAGATAAGTAAAAAGAAAAACTATAGAAAATAAGAGGAAGAAGAGTTCAGAAACGATTTCCTACAGGAGGTTACATTTAAGCTAGTTGTTAAAGGGTGACAAGAATTTAATAGCAGAGCAGAGAGAAGGAGAATATTCTAGAAGGAATGTTATAAGAAATGCAAAACAGTGCTAGGTGAGGTGCAAGTCTAACTGATTATATGTATAATTTATGACATAAAATCAATACTTAAAAGTTCATGGCATGAACATACTGCCGTACACAACAACATGGTGAATCTCACAACCACATTTGGAAGAAAAAAGCCAGATTCAAAAGAATACATACTGTAATAATCTATTTATATAAAGTTTGAAAACAGAAAAACGATAAGTGGTAATAGAATTCAGAATACTGTCTGCCTTTGAGTTGTGGTAGTGACTGAGAGGGAGCACATGAAGAGCTTCTGGTGCCTGCAACGCTCTACTCCTTGCTCTGAATGCTAGTTACCCACAGTGGTCACTTGATAACAATTCATCACTTATGCCTTTTGAAAAATGAATGTTGTGGCTGGGCATGGTGTCTCACACTTGTAATCCCAGCACTTTGGAAGGCTGAGGTGGGAGGATCACTTGAGCCCAGGAGTTTAAGACCAGCCTGGACACCATGGGGAAACCTCATCTGTACACAAAATACAAAAATTACCGAGGCCTGGTGGTAGTTCCAGCTACTAAAGAGACTGAGATAAGAGATTGCTTGAGCCTAGGAGGGTGAGGCTGCAGTGAGCTGTGATTGCACCACTGCACTCTGGCCTGGGCAGCAGAGCAAGACCTTGTCTCAAAAAACAAAAAAAGGAAAAAAAAGAATGTTGTACTGCAATGAAATGTTTACATGGAAAAAAATCCAATTTCTGGTGTGAAAAATAATTTATGGTGTACATCTCCATATATTAATTCATTAATTCTTCACAGTAATCTTATGGAAGAACAGTGATGGTGAATTTTATGTAAAATTGAATTCTATAAATTCAAAATATTATGATACAAAATAAGTTATTGCTTTACTTTTTATTTTTTATTTATTTATTTATTTATTTAAAGACCAGATCTCTCTGTCACTCAGGCTGGAACGCAGTAGCGTAATCACAGCTCACTGCAGCCTTGAATTCCTGGGCTCAAGCGATCCTCTCACCTCTCTCAGCCTCCCAAGTAGTTGAGATTACAGGTGGATGCCCAGATAAATTTTGTTATTTTTTGTAGAGACTGGATCTCACTATGTTGCTTAGTCTGGTATTGATGATCTGGCCTTAAGCAATTCTCCCATATCACCCTCCCAAAGCACTGGGATTGCAGGCATTTGCTGCTGCACCCAGCCAAATTCTAGCTTTGTACATAAAGTTTGAAATAATTCAAATTTGAGTGAATTTTATATATTTCTATACATACACACATAAAATTCACTATTCAAGTGAATTATAGCTATAACTATATATATATTATATATATATATAATTCACTATATATTTTGTGTATGTGTGTGTGTGTGTGTGTCCTGTATTATTTAGGATATGAGTTCTGAACATGTAGAAAATAACAATAGATTAAATACAATCATAGTTAATAGTTTGAGCATAGCAGTTTGTGGCTCATCTGGCAGTTCTACAATGTCAAGTACATACACACTTTCCATCTGACTGCTCTTGCCTCCTGGACAGGCATCTTGTGATCTCAGGTGGCTACTCAGCTCCTACCATCCTGTCTTTATTTTAGTCAGTAGAGTCACTAGGTTCTTATACCACTGGCCAGAACCTTGTCAGAAAGCCACACAAAGCTGCAAGGGAGTCTGGGAGATGTAATTTCTGGCTGAGTAGTACACTGAATGTTAGCCAGCAGTCTTTGCCATACCTGGCATTCTTTGCCTTTCTTGAATTACGTGAGTTCAGAATTATGAAATGTCTCCAGAAACAGATCCTTTACATAAAAATCACTTGCCCTGTAGATAAGAGGATTCCTGTTTTACAGAAGATAAAACTGAAACTCAGAGACGTTAAATAACATACACTCTGCACATTGCTAATTAAGTGACAGAGCTAGGAATCCAATCCAGTGCTCCAAGCCCAAGACTCTTGCCTTTATTATAGATGCCTCCCCAGGGAATTTTCTTCTGTCTCCAAGAATGCTGGTAAACCTGACTGAGAGAAAGTGAGACTCTTAATGTATCTAAGTTAAGTGGCACCAAGAAAGTCATGAGAAAGTGGACAGAGTGGTAGGACATACGGCTAGAGCCACTGATCTAAGCTGTGCTTGATGAAAGCATCAGAAACTCAGAAAGCAAGAAAGTACAGTAAAAACAAACAAACCCCACTGGACCATGAAACAGTGACATGCATTTTTCATTTTGCCTCTGAAATTGATAAACTGTATGTTCTGGTTATTTTTCCTTTCTGTTTCTTAGTTGTCCTTTTTCATGATATGCAGAGGGGGTTGGGGCAGGATTGCCAAATATGATCATCCAGTTCAAGCACAAATTCACCAAGCAGAAGATTCTGGAGCAAAGTAGAGAGGTACAGCATAGCTCCAATCCTAACCTTTCCCAACCTTCCAAGTACTACCAATAAATTATAAAAATACTGAGATTCTCAAAAGTAGTACAAAATCTGGAAGGAAGACAATCAAGCAGACATCCTTATTTTTTTCTGTCGTTTGGCTAAGGCTTTTAAGAAATATGAAATTGGAAGGTAAATAATGTATCCGATATTTTCTAAGAGAAGCAAAGTCTTCAGGACTCTATGAACATATTCCAAAGTGCTTGGGGGTTGAAGGTAGGGAGGGATGGCCTTATCTTCAACTAAGTCAACAAGTCCTGATAGGGGTGTTTATCAAGATCTCAAGAGAGGCAGGAGAGCCTAAAAACTCTAACAAGGACTGCATACCTCAACAGAGGCTTCCCCACTCCAAGCCCTCAGTAACAGAAAGGTAGAAAAAAAACAGAATGCCCAGTTCTGAGATGTTGCTGGGAGAGATCACACTGGTGCCAGATAATGGGAGAGGAGATTCTATATCACAGCAACTGAAATGTCTGGGCAGAGCTACCCAAGTATGCACAAGGGAAAAAGAAATGATGTGGTCACAATATGGATTTCCAATGGTCTTTGCATTTTCTCTGTGTCAGTATTTCACCCACAACTAATGAAAGCAAGGGAAGGGAGATGGAAGGGAGAATGGTGGGCTGCAGAAGACAAAGCCTAACCTAGAAAAAACATAAATGAAGGAACAGAAGGAATTTTCTCACAGTTTCTTCACATTATACTACAACTTAATAAGAACATAAATTAATTACAACTAGAGCTCAAACATGAGATGATAATATAGCAGAATTTAAAAAAGGGTGATCGCAGATATAAGGAAACAAATTGAATACCAGAATACTTTATGGAACTCATAAATAAACTATAAGTACAATGAATATAAAAAACACTGCTGAATATTTGAAATACTGGCATAGAGAAAAAACTGTAAGTATTGTAAATGCAGAAGAAAAAGACAAAGGAGGTAAATTAGAAGCTAATAGATACCCCTATTAGTTTGGTACTGACTAATAAAGAAATCCAAAAATATGATGACTTAAATTAATTAGTTTATTTCTCACTCTCAAAACAGTCCACAATTGAGAAGTCCAAGGCTGGCAGGACAGCTCTGCTCCACACTGTCATTCAAGATGTGATTTCTTTCATCTTGATCTCCATCAGCTCCTCATTACAGTAGTTACAAGGCACTCTTATCCCAATGGTAGAAGCTGGCTCCTTTCCACACCCACATTTCAGCCCATAGGAAGGATAATGATAGTACTGGCAAGCACTCTGAGGACATGACCCAGAAGTTACACTGATCACTTCTGCTTACATCTTATTGGCCGGAATTTGGTCACTGGTCCACATTTAGGCACAGGGGATGCTGGGTAATGTGTTCTGTAACTGGACAGCCATGTGCTCAGCTAAAACTCAGGATGTCCTATTCTAAGAGGAACCAAGTAACACAATATGAAAGATAAGGATGAGCCAACATTTAAGGATATTTGGTGTCCCTAAGACAGAGAAGCCTGAAAATGAAAAAGAAAGGGTATTGAATAATGTAATAATATAAGAAAATTTTTCTCAAGGTCAAGAAAGAACTGAGTCTACAGGTAAAAAGAAAGCATCAAATCCCAGGAAAATTTGATTTAGAATATTTAACATAAAAATATTTTTTAGTTAAACATTTGGATTTCAAAGACAAAGAATGCTTCAGACATCCAGATAAAAAGAAAGTAATTCACCTACCAGGGATGGAAAAGCAGATGGCTGTCAGATTTCACAGTGATTCTCGTTGTGGAAGAAAATGGTGCAATGTCTGCAAAATTTTAAGAAAAGAAAGGATGACCCCAGATGTAATTCAAACATGACTTGCTTTAATTTTAGTAAAGTACATATGAACACTTGTTGGGAAGAACTGCTTGATAACCAAAGCCAGCCAATTAAGAGATCAATCAAAATAAAGAGCTCAAGCAGAGAAGCCATGACAGATGAACTGTTTGTAAGCACTGGATCCATTTACATGTAGAGCTAACACTAAACAATCATAAAATTATGGTATCAAAACAGAATGTGAACATTATAAATCTGGATTGTATAAAAATAATGATACAATAAAGATTGGGGAAGTGAGGGAGAGGAGATCAGGGCATCAAGAGAGTTCTAATGTTCTCACCATTTGAAGCTAAGATGTCGTATCCAAAATAAAGTCATGTGGTAAATAGATCTAAACGATTTTCATAATCAACTTTATTTAACTCTAGAGCAGGGGTAACACAAACTACTGCTTGAGGGCTGACCACCTGTTTTTGTAAATAAAATTTTTGTCCATTTGGGCTGCTGTAACAAAATATGATAAACTGAGTGGTTTATAAACAGCAGAAATTTATTTCTCATGGTTTTGGAAACTGAGAAGTCCAAAATCAAGCTGGTGGCAGATTTGGTGTCTGGTGAGGACCTATTTCCTGGTTCATAGATGGCACCTTCTCTCTGTGTCCTCACATGATGGAGGGGACATGACAGCTCTCTGGGGTCTCTTTTTGTAAGAGCATTAATTCCATTCATGATGGTTCCATCCTCATGATTTAACCACCCTCCAAAGTCCTCATCTCTTAAAAGTATCACATTTGTGATTGTTTCAACATATGAATTAGGGGGGAGGCTAACATTCAGACCACAGCATACAGCTTCACCCATTTATTTAGACATTGTCTGCGTGCTGCTTTCTTTCTATCTGAGTAACAGATAATAAGACAACAGATCTGAACAGAGCCCTCATGACTAAAATATTTATTATTTGGCCCTTTAAGGAAAAATTTGCCAGCCCTTGCAGAGGAATCATTTAATTCAGAGAAATCTTGTGGTAAAGAAATATTTATTTGAGGTTTAATAATATGTTAGGTTCTGTTCAGCTGTTTTTCCTTCTATTAAATTTGTGTAAAATTAATAAGTCCTATTTTTTATACAAGCATGTATCATTCTAAAGATGTCAGGGATAATGGATCACCTGATGATATTTGGCATGATTTCTTAAGCTTTTGTCTTTTGTATTTCTACACTGCTTGGAATCTTTATAATGGGCATACATCATTTTTACCAAAATAATAAAATAGAATGGTTTTTCTATTTGAAAACACTGGGAGCATATATGCCAGAATATTAACAATGGTTAATTCTGGTTGATGGGAATATAATAGCTGTTTTCTTATTTACGTTTTTCTATATTTTTTACATTTTCAAAACAATTTTTGGCCAGGTATGGTGGTTCACACCTGTAATCCCAACACTTTGGGAGGCCAAGGCAGGAGGATGACTTGAGCTCAGGAGTTCAAGACCAGCCTGGGCAATAGAGAAAAACCCTGTCTTTACAAAAAATTAACCAGGTGTGTTGGTGCACACCTGTAGTCCCAGCTACCTGGGATGCTGAGGTGGGAAAATCACCTGAGCTCAGGAGGTCAAGGCTGCAATGAGCTGTGATCGTGCCACTGAACTCCAGCCTGGGTGACAGAGTGAGACCCTGTCTTAAAAAAATTTTAAGCTATTTTAGAAGATTTAGCATCAAGTGATAATGTTCTGAATTCCAGCTTAGGAAATAATAATGAAGAACTAGATAGAAGGGGACATTGTTCTATTTATAATATGATTTATATTAAACTACAAAGTATGGTTACAGAATAAAATATAATAAAAAGCACGACAAAAAAAAAGCCACAGCAGATGATATTTGAATTCTTTCAGGCAATCAGCACTTTCATAAAGTTGGTTTCTTTTTTTTTTTTTTCCTTTTGAGACAGAGTCTCACTCTGTCACTCGGGCTGGAGTGCTGTGGCACGATCTTGGCTCACTGCAAACTCCACCTCTCAAGTTCAACGATTCTCTGCCTCAGCCTCCCGAGTAGCTGGGATTACAGGTGCCTACCACCATACCCAGCTAATTTTTGCATTTTTAGTAGAGATGGGGTTTCACCGTGTTGGCCAGGCTGGTCTTGAACCCCTGACCTCATGATCTACCCGCCTCAGCCTCCTAAAGTGCTGGGATTACAGGCATGAGCCACCGCACCTGGCAAAGCTGATTTCTTTAATTTGCATCAGTCTCAATCTACCTTTCCAGTTTCATTCCCCTGTCCTATGCTCCTTCTCATATCCATGCCCTATACTATAGTCACATAGAGCTCCTCCTCAACAGTGGAATCTTCATGCATAAAATATGCTATTTTGCTCCATTGCTACCACTTTTTCTACCTGTAACTGCATCCTCTTCTCCACCTGATATAATTTAGTGCTTTCTTTAAGGTGCAATTTAAATATCACTTATTGCAGTATATCTTTGGCTGTGCATCAGAATCACCTTGGGAGCTTTCTAGAAATACTGAGGCCCAGGCCCCAGTCCAGCTATTCCGAGTTAATTGCCCAGGTTGGGGCCCAGGCAGCAGTATTTTTAAAAAGCTCCCTGAGTGATTCTAATATATAGCCAGGGCCGAGAGTCACTGCAAAGCCTTCTGCAATACCAGCAGGCAGAGTTAATTACTCCCTTTTCTATACTCCTACAGCCCTTAGCTTTTCCATTGCTCATGAAATTTAATGCTTATTATGTTAAAGTTAGTGTTATATAGTAAGTGCTCAGTAAATGCTGAAGGTCGTTTTGTTCTTTCACCCTCCAACCAAGCATTTGCAGAAGTGGTTATCCTTACCATGGAATAGGACAGCAGAGTGGGCAGATGTTTCCTATCAAAGACACTATCTGAGGGATTTATTTCTGTAAATGAAAACACTACCTTCCATCCCCTAGCACATATACACACAAACACATGCACGTGCACGCGCGCACACACACACACACGTCATGTCACTGCCTTTTCAGCATAGTTCTTGGGTCTTGTTTTTGCATTGTTGAGATTGATGCAGTTGAAAGAATTAAATGAATGTGCTGATTGCCTGACAGAGTCTGAACATCACCTGCCTACCATCCTCTCCTTTGTGTCATCCTTTATGTTGTGTTTTATATTGGATCCTGCTACTTTAGCTTTCAAGAGCAGGTTGTCAGGTGTTCTTTGTCAAAGGCTTTCAGAAAATCCAGATAAATTATGCTCTGTGTCCTGAAACTGCCAAACCTATATTTTACATAATCACAGTGCTTGACAGTTTTATTTAAGTTGAATCTTTCTCTCTTCTTCCAATTTACGTTTGTCTCACTGACCCTTATATCCTTATATCAATCAGACAAGTGGAGACCCTGCCACTTTTGTTATTGAATATCCTCAGCTATGTACATATCTTCTAGAGCATAGTGCATTGGATATCTCAGCCTCCCTGATTAGGAGGAGACCCTGGAAGCTGCTCATGTCTGGAGATGAGGTGAGGAGAGGAGAGCTGAGGATGAGGGCCAGAAACCAAGGTGGATCAGCAAGACCAGAGTCTCACAATAAATCTTCTTATGAGTCCCGCACTTCTTTTTTTTTTTTTTTTTCCCCAGAGAGCAAGTTTTATTTGGTGAATGCTGATGGCAAACATCATCCAAGAGAGACAAGATAGCCTAGGGAGCCTTCAGGCTAGATACAAAATTCACACAGGGAAAGGCACGGACTCTGGGGAGACTGGGAAGGTCCTCAGCCATTCAGCACCATGCGGACGAGCTCTTCGTAGTTGATACAACCATTGCTGTCCTCGTGCCCTGCCACCAGCATCTCTACTTCTTCCTCTGTCATCTTCTCACCCAGTGTGACAAGAACATGCTGGATTTCAGCACCCATGACGGTGCCATTTCCTTCTTTGTCAAAAACCTGAAGTCCTTCGACATAATCCTCATAGGTGCCCTGGTCCTTGTTCTTGGCCACTGTCTGCAGCATGGGCAGAAAGTGCTCAAAGTCCAGCACCTTCACATTCATCTCATCACTCTTGGGGTTCCCCAGGACCTTGAGCACCTCAGCGTTGGTGGGGTTCTGGCCCAGGGCCCTCATCACGTCCCCACACTGCCTGTACAGGATCTTGCCATCGCCTGTTCGGTCAAACAGCTGGAAGGCCTCCTTGAACTCTGCAGTCTGGTCTTTGGTGAAGTCACACATCTTGACTGCTCAGCTCTGCGGGACCTTTTCCTGCAGTAATGGCCAAGGCCCGCACTTCTTAAGGTGAGGCTGGTAGCACCTCCCTTTCTCCTTCTGATTCACCTGGGAAGAAACAGATTGCACTAACAGTCTACTCTTTCCTCTTCAAAATACTTTATTTATTTATTTACTGAACATCATCAAAGTATTTGATCTTCATGGGGTTACCACATCCTGGCAGTGGGGGCCCTAACTCTTTGCCCACACAGACATTTCTCAACTAATAGATACTTATTTTGTAAAGTGATTTCTCCCCCTAGTCTTGATGAAGCTTTCCCTTTCTTTTTCCTTAAAGTCACTATGACCTTGATGGCAATAAGGTATTGTGCAACCAAGTCCAATGGCAAATTTTACTAATGTGAAATCAGATTAATTTCAGAATTGAATAATCTTTGCATATCTAGTATACTGTATGGCCTGAAACAAATCTAATCTTTATGTCTTGAGTGCTTTATTAGTTAAATAGAAAACTGTTACCTAGTTCCCTTGGAAGTTATGCAAATTAATTAATGTTTGGAAAATGACCTGAAAATTCAGTCTGTAAATGCCAAACAGTTGCATCTTCCCTGCTGAGAGAGCCCAGGTAATTTATAAACTCGTATAATAAAGGTAAAAATAGTGTACTTGGACTGTACAATCAAATGTGATTTATATGCAATATATGTAATCTTTAAAATCTAGAAACCATTTAATAGAAACAATTCATATTTCATAACTGTAATAAAAGCAGTTTATGACTTTAGGAAAAGTATCTTCTATAACTGATCTAGATATTGTGTCTTTGTAATCGTCTCTGAGATCTGCAAAAGAATCTACTCAGAGTTCATCTTTAACCTGTTAATATTGATTGATATGTTTATCTTTGAATTCTTCCAGTTTTTTTTCTTTTTAGCCTTAACGCTTTAACATTTATTTCCTAGGAAATTTTTTTGGTACAAAACTTTGCTGTATTCAAAACCTCTTCTGTCAAGATTTTGCATTTTTATGTTTAGTCATTAAAATTGAACAAAATCTTAATAGTTCTTCTATTAACTACTATATTGACTTAATATAGTGGAAATCACAACATGTTAATTGGATTTAATTAACTATTTTAAATTACACAAACTCCTGACAGTAGTAGACAATACACGGAGTATTCATGAGCAATAAAATTGGAGCTGATATTGCTACTTTATTAAAACTTAATGAAACTATTCCTAACTTTATTGTTTACAGGAAGAAAACTGTGTTCACTGTCAAGGCAAAAGTGTTTGCTGAAACAAATTTTTTTTTATCTAGGGAAAGGTTCAGAAGTTAATCAAAGGGTCTACCATATCCAACCTCACGGTTCTGCCATCTTCTCGTCGCACAGATCCCTATTTCACTCCTATACCAATCTTACAAGCAGATGCCAACAGAGGTTAGTGATTGAATAGCCATTTTATGTGACTATCCTTATATTTTAAGGAAATATGAAGCCAGAATTAATGTAATTAGCATTTAAATTGTACATGTTTTAGTCTAAACTCTAGTCTTGTGAAACCAGTGGATTTTGTTTTTAAACAAAGGATCTCATCTTTATCTCAGTATATCTAGTACCTAGAACCATATCCAGCATTTTGTAGATACTAAGTGTTGGTTGAGTGAATAAGAAAATGAAAGAATAAGCAAACGAGTGACCAACTACTGAATGTCCTAAATGTAACCATCTCTACTTTTCCCTGCTATTTAATTTAATTGACCAAAGTGTTAAAGAATGCCTAGGTGGATCCCCTTTCCTATCTCAAATATAACTTAGTGAGATGGTCTTTAATTACTCCTTATCTTACCTTCTATCTGTTGTCTGGAATATTTAGGACCCAAAGCTGATTCCCAGAGGTTCTTCTGGCACCTAGAAATTCAAAGTCCTCCAGCTTCTAGCTACTGTATCCTCTGTCTGGTGGTGGTAGAGAACCTGAGATCATTATAAGTCTCTGGATTTGTTAAGCTTCTCACATCTTTCCTAGTTTTATACCATTGTTCAGCGATCTTTGTGACATATGCTTTCTAGTTAGCTTATGGAATATTTACTTCCTGGGAATATTGAGTAACACCAGCAGAGTGTTCTCATTTCTTGCTTTAATATAATCTTGTATTTTTCCTGAACCAAATTAGGATGAATGAAATAGTGAATGAATGAATGAATGAATGAATTTGTCTATCTGTCTATCTATCTATCTGCTATGCTTTAGCAATAGAAACAATAAAAAAAATTGCCACAAGATAAAGGTAAATCTAGAATTTTGACAACTTCATCTAGAAAAGAAATAACATTTTCATTTCTAAATTATATTCATGAGAACACATAGCCTACCATAATATTAGGGATTAATAGAACAATTAATCAGTATATATTTATTGAGTACTTGCCATACGTCTGGTATTGTGCAAGATACTATGAATGTCAGGAAACCACAAGCCACAGAAATAAAATACAGTGTCTATTTTTTTTAGATGTTCTTGTTGCCCTTTAAGGTTGTTTAAGCCTTACCCCAGATCTACACAGGTCCAGAATGAGATGAAAGACTAATAACATGCAGAAGAGAGAAGCATTTTGAAAAATGCACTTTAAACTTTCCTACTTTTTCTTGAATACCTGGCTAAATCCAAAAAAGAAAGCTTTCCACCACCCCTCCATATGGTTAAGAATACAAGTGTTACTTTACATAGACCAGATTTCAACTTGACTCTGTGTGACCTGAGGCAAATTGCTTTCTGATCTTAGAAAAAACTGAACTCTGTAAACCAGGCATGCTTAATCTGGCCCTCACCTACATCTCCATTTCTCATCTCACTCAGCTCTTTCTATGCTTAGCCACCCAGGGCCTTCTCTCTGATCTTTATCAGGCCAAGCACATTTGCAAATTAGGCCTTCACAAGTGCCTTTTCCTTTGCCAGTAAAGGTCACTTCCTCAAGCACCTGTCCTTTTCCTTCAGAGATTATCACAATTTATCATAATGCATTTATTTGTAAATCTATTTAATATCTTCTTCACCGCTAGAGGCTCCATGAGGTCTTTCTGGTTCACCACTGCATCCCCAGCCCCCAAAATAGTTCTTGACACATAATAGGCACTTTATTGGTTAAACAAATAAATGGAATGAATGAACTTCCAATTCCTAATCTATTCAACAGGGAATTAAGAGTGGTATGAAGATTTAATGAAACAATGTTGTTAAAGGATAACTTTCAAAAACAGCTAAAATCTTGACTCTCATACAAATATAAAATGAACACAGGTCAGAGATTTTTATTTAATTCATCAATCACAACCGGCTCAAAAGAGAATCCAGAGAATGGACACATTTATAGATCAGCAATATTGAAGTAAATTTGCAAATAAATGCAAAATTGGATTTCCCATGAGGAGAATTCCCCTTCACCAGACAGAATTTATTTTCAAGTCTATAGATAAGAATTATTTGCATTATGATCAGATATTTACAAAGTAACCTCAATCTCTACAGAGCTGCAAATAGCCTCATCAAAGGCTAGGCTCAGATATTCACTGGAGACTTCAGGACTCTATTAAAAGGGTATCCAGTGATCCCATTTGCTTATTCTAAAACTTTAAAAAAAAAATTCTTACAATCTTCTCCTCCTTTGATCAAAATGATCTCAAAAACCAAAAATTCACAAAATAAGGTTGATCTCAGTAGGATTGGCCCAATAATTTTCTTTTTTTTTTTTTTTTTTTGAGACGGAGTTTTGCTCTTGTTACCCAGGCTGGAGTGCAATGGCGTGATCTCGGCTCACCGCAACCTCCGCCTCCTGGGTTCAAGCAATTCTCCTGCCTCAGCCTTCTCAGTAGCTGGGATTACAGGCACACGCCACCATGCCCAGCTAATTTTTTGTATTTTTAGTAGAGACAGGGTTTCACCATGTTGACCAGGATGGTCTCGATCTCTTGACCTTGTGATCCACACGCCTTGGCCTCCCAAAGTGCTGGGATTACAGACATGAGCCACCACGCCCGGCATGGCCCGATAATTTTCATAAGTGGAGCAAGAATGTTCATTTACCATATAAGCCACCTTAAATTTGCTTTGTTGGAAGTTTTTCTAGGGAATCTCAGTCTAAATAAAATCCCCTATTATTTGCTATCCCAAGGCTAGGAAATCAAGCCCGAGAAATTCTGTTCATCAGATTTCAACTGCAGGACCTATAAATTTGGGTAAATTCCTCTCTTCTAGAAGTCTCCAAATATCCTAAAGTTCTTGGGGCTACAGCATGTGACCTTCTTACCGCCTATAAGGCTGCAAATCATGTAAGTCACATACCAGGCTAGTTTTTCTGAGAGGACTTTGTAAGCATTGGCTCTATAACACATCAACCTTAATTCTTTAAAAGTGACTCATTGGCCAGGCATGTAATCCTGGCTCATGCCTGTAATCCCAGCACTTTGGGAGGCCAAGGCGGGCAGATCACCTGAGGTCAGGAGTTTGAAACCAGCTTGGCCAACATGGCAAAACATGACAAAACCTCATCTCTACTAAAATTAGCCAGATATGGGCAGGCTCCTGTAATCCCAGCTACTTGGGAGGCTGAGACACAAGAATTGCTTGATTCTGGTGCCTGGGAGGCAGAGGTGCAGTGAGCCAAGATCATGACACTGCACTCCAGCTTGGGCAACAGAGAGAGACTCTGTCTCAAAAAAAAAAAAAAAAAAAAAAAGTGACTTGTCATACCTGATTCAATAAGCATTATTCTCAATGTAAAATTCTAGGCAAGGCCTTGGTTGCATAAGTTATTTTTCTATTTATATTTTAGTACAAGGAGAATAGCATTGAAACTATGTAAATTACTATAGTGACATGAAAAGTAGAGACTCAATGAGAGTTTCTGAATTTGGGAGGTACAGGGAGCACATTCAAGGTATTACAAGTTTGATTTCTTTATTTTCTGGGAATTTTATGAATATTCAGTTTATATAAGCACTTATTTATCTCTACAAGCCAATCAGAACAGAACTCCTTTAAGAGCCTTTATGATCTAATTTATTAATGACATCTGGAGACAGGAAAACATTCTACACTCACAATATGAGATTAGGAACTTTCTAAATTACAGATACAAAGACATACAAATAGCTTGTATACCCTCAATTCTACAATTTCAGCCACAGGAAAATAGAGAATAAACACAGTGGCCAGGCGCAGTGGCTCATTCCTCTAATCCCAGCACTTTGGGAGGCTGCTGAGATAGATGGATTGCTGTAATCTGGGAGTTCAAGACCAGCCTGGGCAACATGGCAAAACTCCAACCTCAACAAAAAATACAAAAACTATCTGGGCATGGTGGTGCACCTGTAGTCCTAGTTACTCAGAAGGCTGAGGCGAGAGGATGGCTTAAGCCCTGGAGGCAGAGGTTGCAGTGAACTGAGATCATGCCACCACACTCCAGCCTGGGCTATAGAATAAGACCCTCTCTCAAAAAAAAAAAAAAAAAAAAGAAAGAAAGAAAAGAAAAAGAAAAAGAAAAAAAAGAGAGAGAAAATAAATGCAGAAACACAAAAAGCTTACCAGTCTAGATACCAAAGAGTTGTTCTCCTTCCTTGTGAGCAAGAAATTCCTAATTTGAGCTCAAAATAGACAGATGGATAAAAACTAAGAAACTGTATTCTCTATAAGACATTAGATCATTTCTAAAGATCACCAAATTCCCAATCATGGCAGCTGCCAACAGGGAATAACTTGCCATCCATAAATGAACTAAAAAGAAAAACAAATTAATAGAGAGTAAAATTAGAATTAGAAAAACAAAAAACTTTAACCTGTGGGAGCCAAGAAAAATCATGCCTAGGCTTGATTTTGCTCACCCATTCCTGGGTGACCCTTTCTCTCATCTCAGTGGGAACTCCAAAACTGTTAAAGGATGATTTTTTTCAAAAGTAAAGTTATGACTCTTATATAAATATAAAACACATGTCAGAGATTTTATTAGCTTATTAATTAAGTGAGGGAACTAGTAAGATGTTACAATAAAAGGACAATCCAAATAGGCACATTTATAAATCGAGAATATTTAAACAAATTTGCAAATGGATGCAAAAGTGGTTTTTCAGGGAGAATAGTTATCCTTCCATGTGAAAGAATTTAAATTCGCATGTGTATAAACAAGATTTATTGGCATTCTTATCAGATTTATACAAATGAGCCTTAATCTTTAGAGAATTATAAAATGGACAATTAAAAACAAAGATGCAGCCTGGCACAGTGACTCATGCCTATAATCCCAGCACCTTAGGAGGCCAAGGCAGGAAGATTGCTTGAAGCCAGGAGTTCAAGACTAGGCTGGACAACATAGTGAGACCTAGTCTCTACAAAAAAAAAAAAAAAAAAAAAGCCAGATGTTATTTCAATAGTTTCAGCTACTTGGAAGGAGAAGGCAGGAGGATCACTTTAGCCCAGACATTCAAGAGTGTGGTGAGCTATGATGGTGTCACTGCACTCCAACCTGGTCAACAGAATGAGACCCTGTCTCTTAAAAAGCAAAACAAAACAAAGATACATACAGAGTCCTATAGGACAGTAGGTCAGATCATCTTCAGAGGTTCCAGCATTTCAATGAAAAGATGCTCAGTAATCTCTTCTGCTTATTCCAAAGTATTAATGTTTTCTTTCCAATAGATGCACACACGTTTGTCTGAAATTAAGATAATTGCTTCAACCAGCACTAAAGCAAGGGTTGAAATCGTACTTACAGTCTTCAGATTTCTTAGAGAATGAAACTGACTCTTCAAATGAAAATATACTGAATGAGAAGATACCCTGTTTTTCACATCTGCAAAACAGGCAGAGTTCTTGGAAATGGAATTTCCAAGGTGGAATTTATAGGTGGAAAATATTTGTAAGGACAAATAATTAGTCTAACAAGACTTTTAAAGTAGTTCAATCTAGCGTTATAAAAATTAAAACCTGAAGTACTAATTTCAAAAAGGTCCTAAAGTGTTATACTCTAAATCAGTAGTTCTTAAGTGTTAGGAGTACAAAAGAGATTAACCTGGAGTGCTTATTTAACATGTATGTTACTGGGCCCCAGTTCTAGTGGTTCTCAAATCTCAGTGTACATGAATAGCTCCTGGAGGCTTCAATAATGCAGATTCCCAGGCCCTGTCCTCAGAAGTTTGGATATGTCTGAGTTGGGGCCCAGGAGTCTCCACTTTTAATAAGAAATTCTTCCCCCAAATGATTCTGCAGTATATAAAGTGAAGATTTCTCTTTGGTCATTGTTTTACAAGTTAACTGTTTTTCAGCTCTCCAACCCTTCAGTGATCATTCTACTGAATTCCTCTAACACTAGACAACATTCTTCATAGTACTATAGTATAGAGGTCATAAGGTAAATGGTAATAATATTGGTCCCTCTTAGAAGGTATGAAGTTGTATGCCAAATTCTTCAACTTAGGCCAACATGGAGACACAGTTTGTATTCTAGGATTTTATTGAGACCTAGAGTTCTTTGCTTAATTTGTATTACATAAAAGAGCAACAGGAAACTGAAGCCCTACCACAAATTTATTCCAGGTAGTCCCCAAGTTTCTAGGTGTCCGATTTCAAGATAGTAGATCCACCTTAATGAAAGTTTTTCCTCTGACAGCAGGCTTTGGTGAATCATTCATTGATTTATTCATTTGTTTGTGTATTTAATGATGTCTCTTATCCTTTAAAAACTTTGGCATCAGCCATGCTAACACAGTATGAATACTAGGAATTGTAAATTAGTTACATTAATACTAACTATTTTGGCCGGTTTTATTAAAATAACTTATCTGAGCATTCCTATCTTCTGGTGATATGAGAAATGTCTAAAACTAACTCTTTATTTTATAAAGCATGACTGATTATAAAACAGGGGCATGGTTTCAGGTACACAGATTTCCTTCTTTCAGAACAAAGGATTTCCTTAGTTATTAAGAATGTGTTCCTGATTTCTCTGAATTTTAAAAAGAGTGATATTACCAATGATTGAAAATATCGTTAAGTATAAAGAATTTTTAGTTTGCCTTGAAATTATATTTCCACCTTAAAATGAAACTACTTTAGTGCAATTTTATTTCATATTACTGCCATTAGAAATGACATTTTTCCTTGGGTTAGAATATTACATTTAAATGAATGTGTACTGTAGCTGTTTTTTCATGCAAAGGATTAAGGCACTAGATGTACCCTCACAAATACCATGATGAATGGAGTAAGTTACACTTGTGAAATTTACAGAGCTCGGACTTTGTGAAATTCCTTGGAATTAAACCCACATTCTATTAATGTTCCTTTTTAGGGATTTTAAGTCTGATAGAACGAGGGCTGATTCCACCAACAGCAAGGATTACCTTTCAGAATCCACCCATTATACCCAGAGCAGCTCCTCTGCATTATTTGAATGAAGCACGTAAGATTCCAACTGCAGGTAGGACACTCTTGCCTCTACATTCAGTTAGGGGGACACAGAAATTACTTCTGCCCAAAATCTAGCCTTTTAGTAGCCAACGTTTGTCCTCAATAATGGGACAAGATGAAAGTTGTAATCATCCTGAGTTTCACTTTAGTAAAGAAATTAATTTTAGCCATCTTTGTAAATTACATATTGAGGGCCTGTGCTCCCTGTGTCAGAGGTTCATGTTTTCAAGGGGCTTACAGTTTGGTTGGGAAAACAAGATAGATATAATAAAGATAAATAACAATATAAAGTAACGTGGAATAAAAACCAAATGGATGTTAAGGTCTAGTGAAGTAGGAGCTCAGAGTAATAACTGCTGAGGGTTGAGACAATGGAAGAAGATTTTAAAGAAAATAATGAAATAGGGTGTTAGAGAAAAGCACCGATCTAGGAATCTAGTAACTCGTTGCAGAATCTTGGACAAGCTATTTACTTTCTCTGGGCTGCAGTTTTCCCAGTCACAAAATGATAGGTTTTGGCTAAATTAATTCATCTTTAATTATTTGTTACATAAATAAATTAATAAATATTTTAAAAATTTAAAAATTGTTTAAAAATAAATAAATATTTGTGGAATACTTGTTTTATCCAAAGTAGCATCTAGGTGCTGGAGATCCAGCAGAAAATGTCAGACAACATATCTGTTCTCCTGGTGCTTATATTCTAGTGGGAGACAGATAAGCAGATACATAAATAAGAATTTAGTGATAAATGCTAGAAATAAAACAGTATGGGTTAGAGAATGATAATAAGGGGGCTACTTTGCTTGTGAGGGAAGTGTCAGGGAATATCTCTAAGAAGAGATATGAGGCTTCAGCTGAGATTTAAATGATGAAGGAGAGCCAGTCATGTAAAGATCTAGGGAAGACCATTTTAGATATATGACAGTACAGGGACCAAGGCCCTGAGGACTAAGAGGGAATGAGCAAGAAGGCCAAACCATGAGCTAGGGAGAGAAAGGGAAGAGATGAGGGTGAAGAGGTAGAGAGGGATTACATGCTGTAGGCTAGAGCAAAGACTTTAAGTTGTCCTCAATATTTATTCTTCCCTACCTCCATAGTAATAGAGTTGTGGGTCGGCATATGTTGTTTTAACTAACGACATTTCCCAGCCTTACTTGCAGCTGGGTGTGCCATGTGAGGAGGCTGTGGACAATGAAGATATTAAGCAGAAGTAGGGGGAAAAAATTCTGGGCTATGCCCTTAAGAGAAAAGAAGCATAGCCCTTCTTTTGCCTTTCCTCCCTCTGGCTAGCTGGGATGCAGATGTGATGATGAAACTTGGGCAAGCATTTTGGAGCCAGGTGCCCTGCTAATTCAGGACTGTCTTCCTTTGAACTGTGTATGAGAAATAAATAACTCAATTTATTTAAACCACTCAGTGTATATTAAGATCTTTCTTTTTAAATACCTTAGACTATACCAGAACCAGCATGGAGCCTTCCAAACCATAGTGAAGAGTTGCATGTAATTCTGCTGACAGAGAGAACCCACTGAAAGATTTAAACAGAGTCTGAGATGATCTATGTATGTTTTAATAACTGCTTTGCAGATAACAGATCATAGGGGGAGCATGGAGTCTAGTTAAATGACTATTGCCATAAACCAGGTGAGAAATAATGTTGGATATGAGGAAGATGGTATCAGTGAAGATGAAGAGAAGTGAACACATTCAGGTTATATTTTGGCAGAAGCATTAGGACTGGCTGTTGGATAGGAGTGAGGAAAAGAGGCATCAAGGATAAATATGTATGAGTGTATGAATGAGTATCTGTGAATGTGCTTCAATTTTGTATATATCCTACTGTTGATGGGAATTTTAGTGGTTTATATTATACAGCTATTAGAAATAATACTTCTATGAGCATTGTTAAATTCTTTTTTTCTTTTTTTTTGAGATAAGGTCTCGCTCTGTCACCCAGGCTGAAGTGCAGTGGCACAATCTTGGCTCACTGCAACCTCCGCCTCTCAGGTTCAAGCAATTCTCCTATCTTGGCCTCTTGAATAGCTGGGACTACAGGTGCATGCTACCATGCCCAGCTAACTTTTGTATTTTCAGTAGAGATAGGGTTTCACTATATTGGTCAGGCTGGTCTCGAACTCCTGACCTTAGGTGACCCACCCACCTTGACCTCCCAAAGTGCTGGGATTATAGGCATGAGTCACCATGCCCAGCCATTATGAACATTCTTGTACATGCCTTTTAATGCACATTTGTAGCTATCTTTTAATCCACATATGTAGCATTTCTATTGAAGATACATTAAAAAGTGGAATTGCTGAGTCTTAGTGTTTATATATGCTCAGATTTAATAAATACTGCCAAACAGTTTTCCAAAGTGGTTATACTGACTTATTTTCCTATTAGCAGTATATGAATATTACAGAATATTCATCTTTGTCAACACTTGTTTAAAACTTTAGCCATCCTGAAGAGTCTGTTGTGGTATGTCTTTGTGGGTTTAATTTCTACTTGCCTGATGATCAGTAAAATTGAGCAAGTTTTTTTGATAATGGATATTGGTTATTTGACTATCCTCTCCTGTTAGGTGATTTAAGACTTTAACCCCTTTTTGACATTGGATTGTCTTTCTTTCTCTTAGTGATTTATAGGAATTAGTAGATATCCTAGGCACTAATCTTTTATCAGTTATATGTATTGCAAATAATTTTTCTTACCCTGTGGCTTGGCATTTCACTGGTACTGTTTTTTTTTTAACTTTTCATTTTGAAATAATGGTAGATTCACATGTAGTTGTAAGAAATAATGCAGAGAGATCCAGAAAAATCTTTACACAATTTTCCCCGATAGTAACATATTGTGAAACTAAAATATAATATCACAAACAGAATACTGATGCAGGCAAGATATAAAACAGTTCCATCACCACAAGGATTTCTCATAGTGCCCTTTGATAGCTATGCCTGCTTCCCTCCAGCCCTACACCCCCTTAATCCCTGGCAACCAATAATCCATTCTCTGTTTCTATAATTTTGTCATTTCAAGCATGTTATATAAATAGATTCTAAATGGACAATGCTACATTGTCCATTTCATCTAATACAGTGATTTTGAGGATTGACTTTTTTTCATTCAATATAATTCTCTGGAGAGTCATTCAGGTTATATTAATAGTTTTTTCCTTTTAGTTAATAGGTCATATTAACAAATATATATGATTACATTAATGTTTTATTGCCATTATTGATAATTTATCCTTATATTAATAGTTTATTCCTTTTTATTGCTGAGGAGAATTCTATGTTAGAATGTACCACAGTTGTTAAACTATTCACCTGTTGAAGGACATATGGATTGTATTCAGTTTTGAGCTACTATTAATAAAGCTGCCATAAACATTTGTATATAGGTTTTCATATACACATGTGTTTTTATTTCTTTAGGATAAATGCCCAGGAGTATAATTGCTGGGTCTTATGATAATTGCATTTTTATTTCCTCTGCATATATTTAGAGCCACATTGTACAGTGTTACTATTTTTTGTTTTAACCATCAAATATAATTGAGAAAACTCAAGAAGAAAAGGGAAGTCTGATTTTTTACCCTATTTTTGCTTATCATTTTCTTCCTTTTTCCTGATATTCCCAAGATATTTTTTATTTTATCATTTGCTTTCTATTTAGAGAATTTCCCTGAGCCATTCTTCTACAGTCAGTATCCTAATGAAAAACTGTCTTCATTTTCCTTAATCTTAGAATGTCTTGCTTTCCCTCTCTGTTCCTGAAGGATATTTTCACTAGGTATAGGTTACTAGTTGATAATTCTCTTTCAGCACTTGAAAAACAACAAAAAAAAGTTGTGCCACATTCTTTTGGCTTCCATGATTTCTGGTGAGAAATCTGCTTCTGGATTGTTTTTCTCCTATAGATAAGGTGTTGGTTTTCTCCTGCTGCTTTTAATTTTTGTTCTCAGTTTTTAGTTTTTAGAAGTTGGACTATGATGTATCTTGGTGTCAGTTTCTTTAGGTTTATTCTGTTTTAGTTTGGCTCAGCATCTTGAATCTGTAGGTTTATGTCTATTGCCAGATTTAGGAAGCTTTTAGCCATTATTTATTTGAGTACTTTTGCAGCTTTGACCTCTATCTCCTCTCTATCTAGGACTGTGATGATACAAATGTTAGATTTTTTTTGATATAGTCTCACATGTCCCTGAGGCTGTGTTTTCTTTTCTAGTCTGTTTTTTTCTCTTTTGTTCAGATTGGGTAATTTCTATGTTTCTGTAGTCTCATCTACTGGATTTTGTATTTAGGCTACTGTAGTTTTCAGTCCTAAAATTTTCATTTGGTTCCTTTTTATATATTCTGTGTCTTTGTGGAGACTTTCTTTTCCTTTTCTAAGACTATATATTTCATTTGTTTCCAGACTGTCTGCAATTGCTTATGGAAGCATTTTTATGGCAGCCGCTTTAAAATCTTTGTTAGGTAATTCTAAGATCCTTGTCATTTCACTGTTGGTAACTATTCATTATCTTTCTTCATTCAGTTTGAGGTCTTATATGATGAGTAATTTTCAATTGAAATCTTAACATTTTGAATATTATGAGACTCTGATTTTTATTTAAATCTGTTTTAGCGAGTACTCCTGAGACCCCTATTTATTCCCTATCCATTTAAGGAATAAGTCCAATTAGTTGTGAAACATCATCCTGTTTATGTTTTGCTGGATTTCATTTGCTAATATTTTGGTTTTGATTTTTGCATTTTTGTTCATATGTGAGACTGGCCTAAATTTAATCCTTTCCTGTAATGTTTTCCTTAGGTTTTAATATCAATGTTAGTTTTGCCACAATGAGTGAATGTGGTCTTTTTTTATATTCTCTGGAAGAGTTTAGATACAACTGGTACTATTTCTTTCTTAAATGTTTGGAATAATTTAACAGTGTATCCATTTCGTTTTCTTTGAGAATAGGCTTAGAATTAAGGATTTAATTTCTTTAACAAATACAGGACTGTTTTAGTTATTTTGTCTGTGTCAGTTTAATATGTTAATTTTGTGCAAAGTATTTGTCCATTTCATCTAAATTTTCTAATTTATTATGATAAAGTTGTTTACAGTATTCTCTATTTTTGTAGTGTCTGTAGGATCTATGATGATGTGCTTTCTCAATCCTATTGTTGGTTATTTCTACCTCTTTTTTTTGGATCAATATCTCTAGGTGTTTATTGATTTTATTAGTATCTTCAAAGAACCAGATTTTGACCTTATTGATCCTTTCTACTATATATTTTTAATTGGATTGACAAAAGTTCTTTTCTTTACCTCAGCCACCTGAGTAACTGGGACTACAAGGCACCGTGCCACCACAGCTAATTTTTTTTGTATTTTTAGTAGAGATGAAGTTTCACCATGTTAGCCAAGATGGTTTCGATCTCCTAACCTCATGATCCACCCACCTTTGCCTCCCAAAGTCCTGGGATTACAGGCGTGAGCCACTGCATCCAGCCAAAAGTGTATATATCTTTAATTCAAAATTAATTATAGGACTAGACACAAATTAAATGTAAATTAATAATTAATAAAAAGGAGAAAGATGAAAAAAGATACCATACAAACAATAATGAAAAGAAAGTTGAATTGGCTATATTCATATCAGATGAAGACACATTAACAGGGATGAAGAGGTACATTAAGATAAAAAGATCAATCCAGCAAGAAGACATACATTTCTAAATGTGTATGTACTTAAAACCAGAGATTTAAAATACATGAAGCAAAAATTAATAAAATACAATAAACAAATCCAGAATTGTATTTCACAATAATCGATAGAACTAGTAACCCTCCTCCCAAAAAAAATAACGCTATAGAACAGCAGTCCCAACATTTTTGGCACAGGGACCAGTTTTGTGAGAAATAATTTTTCCATAGACAAGAGGTGGAGAAGAATAGATTCAGGATAGAACTGTTCCACCTCAGATAATCAGGCATTAGATCCTCATAAGGAGCACGCAACCTAGATCCCTCCTATGTTCAGTTCGCAATAGGATTCTTGCTCCTATAAAAATCTATGCTGATGCTGATCTGACAAGAGGCATGAACTCAGGTGTCAATGCTTGCTCACCTGCCACTCACCTCCTGTTGTGTGGCCCAGTTCCTAACAGGCCACGGTACCCAGTCTGTGGCCTGGAGGTTAGGGACCCCTGCTATAGAAGACCATAACACTATTATAGGCCATATAGACCATTATAGAACACGCTTTTACTTCAAATGCACATGGAACATTCACCCAAATAGACCATATTCTGGACCATAAAACAAATATTAACAAATTTAAAATAGTTAAAATCTTAGCCAGTATGTTCTCTGACCATAACAGAATTAATTAAATAAAAATCTGTCTAGAAGGTATCTATAAAATCCCCCAAATGCAAAAATGCACTTCTGAATAACCCATATATCAAAGAGGAAGTCACAGGGATATTTAAAAATATTTTGAATTAAGTAAAAATAACCACACAACATATTGAAATTTATAAGATGCAGCTAAAGTAGTGCTTAAGAAAAATTTATAGCATGAAATACTTGTATTAGAACAGAAGAAAGAGCTCAGATTAGTGATCTAAGTACTCACTCTAAGAAACCAGAAAAAGAAAAGCAAATTATACCAAAGTAAGCAGGAGCTGGAAATAATAGAGACAAAAGTAGAAGTCAGTGAAATGGAAAATAGGGGGGGAAAAAAAAGGAACTCAATGAAACCAAACTCTGTTTCATGAAATATTTTTATAAAATTGGTAAACCTGTAGCCAGACTAACCAAGATTAAAAGAGAGAAAGCACAAATTGTCAATATCAGGAAAAAAAGAGGAGACATCATTACAAATCCTATAGACATTTAAAGGATGATAAGAGAACATTATAAACAACATTATGCCCATCAGTTTGACAGCTTAGATTGATGGACAAATCTCTTGAAAGACAGATACTACCTAAGCTCACTCCAGAAAAAATAGATAACCTGATTAGTCCTATATTTATTAAAGAAATTGACTTAGTACTTAAAAACATTGTAAGAAAAAAAAAGTGATGCCAAATCCTACCAAACAACTAAGAAAGAAGTATTACCAATGTTACAGAAATTCTTCCAGAAAAATAGAATAGAAAGAAATACTTCCCAGATAATTTTATGAAGCCATCATCACCCTGATACCACAACCAAAGACTTTAGAAAAAAACTACAGTCCAGTATTCTTTATGAAAATAGATGCAAAAGTCCTTCACAAAATATAGCAAACTGAATCTAGCTCACTCTCTCCCTCTCCCTCTCTCTTTAAATATATGTATGTATATACATATATATGTGTATATATCTCTATGTGTGTATATACATATATGTGTGTGAATGTATGTCTGTGTGTGTGTGTGTGTGTGTGTAAATCATCATGACCATGTGGGATGTATCCTAGGAATGGCAGGCTGTTTCAACATTTAAATGTCAGTCATCATAAGTCACCATATGAATAGACTGAAGAAGAAAAACTCTATGACCATCTCAATTTTTTTTAAAAAATTAACATCCATTTGTATCGAAAACCCCGAGAAAACTAAGAATACAAGGGAACTTCCTCAAATGAATAAAAGATGTCTACAACTAATATCATAATAGTGTTGAATGCCTTTCACCTAAGATCAGGAACAAGACATGGTCGTGCACTCTCACCACTTCTATTCAACGTTTTACTGGTTCCTTGTCAATGCAGTGAGGTAAGAAAAAGAACAAAAGACATGCAAATTACAAAGAAATAAAACTCTCTTTGCAAACAGCACAATTACTGCATAAAAACTCTCAGAGAATCCATATACACATACACACACAAAAGCTACTAGCACTAATAAGGGAGTTCAGCAAGGTTTGAAGACACAAGATTAACATAAAAAATAAATGGAATTAATTTATTAGAAATGAGCAATTGGGAATTGAATATTTTTAAAAATACCATTAACATAATGCCAAAAATTAAATACTTAGGTATAAATGCTAACAAATATTTGCAACATATGGATGCTGAATAGTTCAAAACACTAAAGAAAAAACTTAAAAGAAGACCTAAAGAAGAAAGATTAGCCATGTTCATAGATTAGAAGACTCAATATTTTATAATTAATTTTCCCCAAATTGATGTATAGATTCAATGCAGTCCGAATCAGGATCTCAGTAAGATTTTTTTGTAGCTACTGAAAAGCTAATTCTAAAGTTTGTGGAAAGGCAAAGGAGCTACAATAGCTAGTACAATTTTGAAAAAGGAAAATGGCATTGGAGGACTCCTAGTATCTGAGTTAGTATAAAGCTACAGTAATCAGGACCATGTGGTATTGGCAAAAAGATAAACATGGAGATCAATGGTACAGAATAAGGAGTCTAGAAATAGAACCACACATACTTGGTCAATTGATTTTTTGACAAAGGTGCAAAGGCAATTCAATGGAGAAGGCATAATTTTTTCAACAAATTGTGCTGGAGCAACTGGACATTTATATAAAAAGAAAAAAAAGAACCTTAACCCATTCCTTGTACCATGTACAAAAAGTAACCCAAAATGGGTTATAAAATTTAAATATGAAGCCTAAGCTATAAAACTTTTGGAAGAAAACAAAGGGGAAAATTTTTTATGTTCTTGACTTAGGCAAAGATTTCTTATATACCACACCAAAGGCAAAATCCATAAATTGGTAAAATTGATACATTGGACGTCATCAAAATTAAACACTTCTACTCTTTGAAACACAGTATTAAGAAAATGAAAAGAAAAGCTGTAGACTGGCCAGGCACAGTGGCTCACGCCTATAATCCCAGCACTTTGGGAGGCCGAGGTGGGTTGGTCACTTGAGATCAGGAGTTCGAGACCAGCCTGGCCAAGATGGTGAAACCCCATCTCTACTAAAAATACAATAATTAGCCAGGCATGGTAGTGGGTGCCTATAATCTCAGCTACTTGGAAGGCTGAGGCAGGAGGCAGGAGAATTACTTGAATCCAGGAGGCAGAAATTGCAGTGAGCCGAGATTGCTCCATTGCACTCCAACCTGGACAACAAGAGTGAGACTCTGTCTCAAAAAAAGAAAAGAAAAGCTATAGATTGAGAGTTAATATTTTAAAACAATAACGGATTTTGTATTTTTATCCATAACATATAAAGAACAATTAAAACTCAGTAATAAGTAAACAAACAACCCAGTAATATAACAGACAAAAGATCTGAACAGACACTTTACCAAAGAAGGTATATGGATAGTAAATAGATACATGAAAGCATGCTTAACATCATTAGTCATTAGGGAAATGCAGATTGAAACTACAATGGGATACCACTACGTGACGATATGGAACAATTGCAACTTTCATTCCTTGCTGGTGGGAATGCAAAATGGTACAAACACTTTGGAGAACAGTTTGGCAGTTATTTATAGAGTTAAACATGCATTTACTGTATGACCCAGCAATCTCACTCCTAGTTTTTGTTTTGTTTTGTTTTGTTTTGTTTTTGAGACGGAGTTTCGCTCTTGTTACCAAGGCTGGAGTGCAATGGCGTGATCTCGGCTCACCGCAACCTCCGCCTCCTGGGTTCAAGCAATTCTCCTGCCTCAGCCTCCTGAGTAGCTGGGATTACAGGCATGCGCCACCGTGCCCAGCTAATTTTTTGTATTTTTAGTAGAGACGGGGTTTCACCTTGTTGACCAGGATGGTCTCGATCTCTTGACCTCGTGATCCACCTGCCTCGGCCTCCCAAAGTGCTAGGATTACAGGCGTGAGCCACCGCGCCCGGCCCACTCCTAGCTATTTACCCAAGAGAAATGAAAACATATTTACACAAAAACCCATATATGAATGTTTGTAATGTATGAATGTTGCTTTATTCATAATCACCAAAAACTGGAAATCAGTCAGATGTCTCTCAACTGATGAATTGAGGTACATCCTTACTATGGAGTACAATTTGCTCTAAAAAGGAACAAATTGCTGATGCATGCAACAATACAGATGAATCCCAAATGCATTATAGAAGTGAAAGAAGCCAAACCCAATGGGCTACAGGTTACATACTATGTGCTTCCATTTATATGACATTTTTAGAAAATGAAACAATGAAGACAAAAGAGATCAGGAGTTGCCTGGGGATGGAAAGAGTAGTTGACTGCACAGGGGCATGCAGGAGTTTTGGCAGGGGTTGGAATTGTTTTATATCTTGATTGTGGTGATGGTTATATGACTTATGCATTTGCCAAAACTCATAAACTATACACTAAAAAGGGTGAATTTTATTGTATGTAGATAGTAACTCAATAAGCCTGACTTTTAAAAAGCATATTGAGGGAGGGGCATCTGCCTGACATGAGAGGAAAGCAGAGAGCTGTATGCAAAGCTGGAGAAGTGGTGTTCTAAAGAGATGGTCTGTATGCATCAGACTAGCGATGCCAGGGCCCTCCCTGAAATACTGAATCAGAGTCTTGAAGTAGATATACTGTACATCACTGAATTCATTTCTTTTGGCTACTGTATAATATTCCATTGTTTTTGTTTGTTTGTTTGTTTTACTTTAAGTTCTGGGATGCATGTGCTGAACGTGCAGGTTTGTTACATAGGTTACATGTACCATGGTGGTTTGCTGTACCTATCAACCAATCATCTAGGTTTTAAGATCCATATGCATTAGGTATTTTTTCTAATGCTCTCCCTCCCACTACCCTCTACCCCACAACAGGCCCTGGTGTGTGATGTTCCCCTTCTTGTGTCCATGTGTTCTCACTGTTCTGCTCCCACTTATGAGTGAGAACATGTGGTGTTTGGTTTTCTGTTCCTGTGTTAGTTTGCTGAGGATGATGGTTTGAATAGACCATAGTTAATTTATTCACGCTTCTGTTGATGGACTTTGGGTGTTGCTTTCAGCCTTTTGCTATTGTGAACAGTGCTGCCATGCATTCTTGCACATGTTTCCTATTGAGTATTCACAAGTATTTTTCTTGGTTAGTAGGAATGGAAATGTTGGACATGGGGTAAGTGAACATTCAACTTTAGGAAGTAATGCCAAACTGTCTTTCAAAGTCATTGCATCAATTTACATGCCTACCTTCGGTGTGTAAGGTATTCTGTGAATTCACATCCTTGCCAAATCTTACTATAGTTATTATATCTTCCTGGTAAATGGAAACTTTTATCATTGTGCACTGTCCTTCATTATTTCCAAAATTGCTTTTTAGCATAAATAGCATTTTGACTGTTAATATAGCCACATCAGCTTCTTTTTGGTTATTGTTTGGTATATCTTTTCTCATTTTTTTTACTTTTAATCTTTCTGTAGCCATATGTTTTAAGTCTGTCTTTTATAAATAGTATATAGCTGAATTTAAAAAATTCATTCTGACCATCATCCATTTAGCACTTACTGCATTTACAATTATTCTAATTACTAATATATGTTGATATATTGCTTCCATCTAGTCTGTTTCTGTTTGTGCCCTGCCCTGTTTTTTTGCTATTTCATTTTCTTTCCTTTATTGTCTTCTTTTGAATAGATTATTTTTCCTCATTATACTTTTATTCCTCTGTTCTTTTGAAATTAATACATTCCTTTTATATTCTTATTGTGATTAGTTTGTTATTTTCACATGCATATATTACTTATCAAAGTCTAAAATTAATATCTGTTCTTCTCCCTTTATATATATATATTTTTTTTATTGCACTTTAAGTTCTGGGATACATGTGCAGAACATGCAGGATTGTTGCATAGGTGCATACATGGCAATGTGCTTTGCCGCCTCCATCCCCCTGCATCACCTATATCTGGCATTTCTCCCCATGTTATCCCTCCCCAACCTCCCTAACCCAGCTGTCCCTCCCTTATTCCCCCAACAGACCCCAGTGTGTGATGTTCCCCTCCCTGTGTCCATATGTTTTCATTGTTCAACACTCGCCTACGAGTGAGAACATGCAGTGTTTGAAATCTTCTCCCTTTAACAATATAAAAACCTTAGAATATTTTGGCCAGGCGCGGTGGCTTATGCCTGTAATCCTAGTACCCTGGGAGGCTGAGGTGGGTGGATCACAAGGTCAGGAGATTGAGACCATCCTGGCCAACATGGTGAAACTCCATCTCTACTAAAAATAAAAAAAATTAGCTGGGCGTGGTGGTATGTGCCTGTAGTCCCAGCTACTTGGGAGGCTAAGGCAGGAGAATCCCTTGAACCCAGGAGGTAGAGGTTACAATGAGCTGAGATCGCACCGCTGCACTCCAGCCTGGCAACAGAGTGAGACTGTATCTCAAAAACAAACAGACAAACAACTTTAGAACATTTTAACTCCAACTCCCTCATGTAGACTCCATTTGTTTTGTATTTTAGTTGTGTCTTTAAAAAAAGCCACAAGACATTATTGTTAATGTTTTTTATGTAATCAATATTTGTTATATTAGCCAACAGATTTATCACTGTCTTTGCTCTTCATTCCTTCTTGCATCTCAGACTTTCAATACTGCATTCATTTCCTTCTGCCTAAATTTTATTCATTAACTTTCCACTAGTGCAAGTCTGCTTCTGCTGGTGGTAAGCTCTTTCAACTTTTATTTGCCTCAAAATGTGTTTATGTCCTTACTTTTGAAAGTTATCTTATCAGCATAGTCAATATATTATTTCATTGTTTTCTAGCAACTATATCTGCTATTGAAGAGCCTGTGGACCATTGAGGAGTGGTAAATAGTGGCTAAAATTGTGGATGAAAACAATTTGTCTTTTGTTTCCTCTCTAGCTGCATATAAGTTCTTTTTATGTTTGGTAGTCTATAGGTTAATTGTGATGCATCTAGGTATATGGGTCTTTTTATTTATCCTGCTTTGTATTTATCGGGATTCTTTAATCTGTAGACCAATGTCTTTCATCACTTCTGGACAATCTCATTCATTATTTATATACATTTAATAGAAAACAAGAACAATTGATAATAAATGACTTAAGCCTAATTAAATGCAAGAAGACAGAAAAAGAAAAGCAATAAAGTAGAAAAAAATGAAATAATGAAAATAAAAGCAGACAGTAAGAAAATAAAAACAAAAATATCCCAAAAGAATTAAAAATTGTCTTTTTAATTTTTTTTGATTAGCTTTTTAATTTTATTTTATTTTTCTGAGACGGGGTCTCACCGTCACCCAAGCTGGAGTGCAGTGGTGCAATCTTAGCTCATTGCAATCTCCGCCTCCAGGGCTCAAGAGATTCTCATGCCTCAACCTCTCAAGTATCTGGGACTACCAGCACATGCCACCACACCCAGCTAATTTTTTGTATTTTAGTAGAGACAGGGTTTCACCATGTTGCCCAGGGTGGTCTCGAACTCCTGAGCTCAGGTGATCCACCCACCTAGGCCTCCCAAAATGCTGGGATTACAGGCATGAGCCACTGCGCCAATCAAAAATTGGCTTCTTTAAAAGAACATAAAACAGGCAGATAGCCGACAATAATGATAAAGAAAGGAAAATAGAAGGCACAAGTAAATAATATTAAAATGAAAAAAGTTGACTATAGATACAATAGAAGTTTTTTAAAATCATAGCATGGTAACTCTATGCCAATACATTTTAATATATGAAGTGAAAATTTCCTAGAAAAATGTAAACTACCAAAAATAACTTGAGAAAAAAAATAACAAACTTAAAACAATATTATTAGATAATTTGAATTGGTAGTCAGAAATATCTCTGTCTTTTAAACACACAGACACATACACACACACAGACACACACCCAAATACTGTAATATGCCAGAGGGGAGAAGGCCTCAGGCCTTTTACAGGCAACCTTACAGGGTCAGTTAATTCTTTTTATATTATTCTATAGGGGAAAAAAAGAGGAAAAGCTTATCAACTTATTTTGTGGAGCTATTATAACTTTGCTACCAAAATTGAAAAAGCACAGTGCAAGAAAAAATATATGTAGATCAATCTTTGTTTTGTTTTGTTTTTTGAGACAGAGTTTCGCTGTTGTTACCCAGACTGGAGTACAATGGCATGATCTCGGCTCACCGCAACCTCCGCCTCCTGGGTTCAAGCAATTCTCCTGCCTCAGCCTCCCGAGTAGCTGGGACTACAGGCACGCACCACCATGCCCAGCTAATTTTTGTATTTTTACTAGAGACGGGGTTTCACCTTGTTGACCAGGGTGGTCTCAATCTCTTGACCTAGTGATCCACCCACCTCGGCCTCCCAAAGTGCTGGGATTATAGGCGTGAGCCACCGTGCCCGGCCAGATCAATCTTATTTAGGAACATAGAGGCAAAGATTCTAAATAAATATTAGCATTTTTTAAATCTTCATCGTAATCAAGGAAAAATGTAAGGAAAGTTCAGCGTCGGAAAAATCTAGCAATATAATTCACTGTATTAACACATTTAAAAAGAAAAACCTCATGATTATCTCAATATATGCCAAAAGAAAAAAATCATTTAGTTCTATTCAACATTAATGATAAGGGAAAATCCTCTGGATGGAGTAGAATAGAAGATAATTTTCTGATCCCAATTATTGTTACCAACCAAAACCGTAGAGCAAAAAATACTCTTAGTAGGGAAACTTTTGAAGCATTCCTTTTCTGTTTCTCCATTGTGTCTTCATTCTCGTTGGTTTCGAAGAACATCTTTATTTCTGCCTTCATTTCATTGTTTATCCAGTCAGCATTCAAGAGCCAGTTGTTCAGTTTCCGTGAAGCTGTGTGGTTCTGGGTTGGTTTCTGAATTCTGAGTTCTAACTTAATTGCACTGTGGTCTGAGAGACTGTTATGATTTCCGTTCTTTTGCATTTGCTGAGGAGTGATTTACTTCCAATTATGTGGTCAATTTTAGAGTAGGTGTGATGTGGTGCTGAGAATGTATATTCTGTGGATTTGGGGTGGAGAGTTCTGTAAACGTCTATTAGGTTTGCTTGGTCCAGGTCTGAGTTCAAGTCCTGGATATGCTTGTTAATTTTCTGTCTCGTTGATCTGTCTAATGTTGACAATGGGGTGTTAAAGTCTCCCACTATTATTATGTGGGAGTCTAAGTCTCTTTGTAAGTCATTAAGAACTTGCCTTATGTATCTGGTTCTCCTGTATTAGGTGCATATATATTTAGGATCGTTAGCTCTTCTTGTTGCATTGATCCTTTTACCATTATGTAATGTCCTTCTTTGTCTCTTTTGATCTTTGTTGCTTTAAAGTCTATTTTATCAGAGATGAGAATTGCAACTCCTGCTTTTTTTTGCTCTCCATTTGCTTGGTAAATCTTCCTCCATCCCTTTATTTTGAGCCTTTGGATATCCTTGCATGTGAGATGGGTTTCCTGAATACAGCACACCGATGGGTTTTGGCTTTTTATCCAATTTGCCAGTCTGTGTCTTTTGATTGGGGCATTTAGTCCGTTTATGTTTAGGGTTAATATTGTTAATGTGTGAATTTGACACTGCCATTTTGATGCTAGCTAGCTGTTTTGCCTGTTAGTTGATGCAGATTCTTCATTGTGTTGATGCTCTTTACCATTTGGTATGTTTTTGGAGTGGCTGGTACTGGTTGTTCTTTTCTGTTTAGTGCCTCTTTCAGGAGCTGTTGTAAAGGAGGCCTGGTGGTGATGAAATCTCTGAGTACTTGCTTGTTCGCAAAGGATTTTATTTTTCCTTCACTTATGAAGCTTAGTTTGGCTGGATATGAAATTCTGGGTTGAAAGTTCTTTTCCTTAAGGACGTTGAATATTGGCCCCCACTCTCTTCCGGCTTGTAGGGTTTCTGCTGAGAGATCTGCTGTGAGTCTGATGGGCTTCCCTTTGTGGGTAACCCGACCTTTCTCTCTGGCTGCCCTTAGCATTTTCTCCTTCATTTCAACCCTGGTGAATCTGACGATTATGTGCCTTGGGGTTGCTCTTCTTGAGGAATATCTTTGTGGTGTTCTCTGTATTTCCTGGACTTGAATATTGGCCTACCTTGCTAGGTTGGGGAAGTTTTCCTGCATAATATCCTGAAGAGTATTTTCCAGCTTGGATTCATTCTCTTCGTCACATTCAGGTACACCTATCAAACGTAGATTAGGTCTTTTCACATAGTCCCATATTTCTTGTTGACTTTGTTCATTCCTTTTTACCCTGTTTTCTCTAATCTTGCCTTCTCATTTTATTTCATTGAGTTGATCTTTGACCTCTGATATCCTTTCTTCTGCTTGGTCGATTTGGCTGTTGAAACTTGTGCATGTTTCGCAAAGTTCTCGTGTTGTGTTTTTCAGCTCCATCAATTCACTCATATTCCTCTCTATGTTGTCCATTCTCATTAGCATTTTGTCAAATCTTTTTTCAAGGTTCATAGTTTCTTTGCATTGGGTTAGAACATGTTCTTTTAGCTCATGGAAGTTTCTTATTACCCACCTTCTGAAGCCTGATTCTGTCATTTCATCACACTCATTGTCCATCCAGTCTTGTTCCCTTGCTGGTGAGGAGTTGTGATCCCTTGGAGGAGGAGAGGTGTTCTGGTTTCAGGTGTTTTCATCCTTTTTGCGCTGGTTTCTTCCCATCTGTGTGGATTTATCCACCTGTCATCTTTGTAGTTGCTGACTTTCTGATTGAGTCTCTGAGTGGATGTCCTGTTTGTTAATGATGAAGTTATTTCTGTTTCTTAGTTTTCCTTCTAACAGTCTGGCCCCTCTGCTGTAGGACTTTTGAGGTCCACTCCAGGTCCTGCTTGCCTGGGGATCACCTGCAGCAGCTGCAGAACATTAAGGGTTGCTACCAGTTTCTTCTTCTTCTTTGTCCCAGAAGGATACCCGCCAAATGTCAGTCTGAGCTCTCCTTTATGAGGTGACTCTTTGGATATATGGGGGTCAGGGAGCTGCTTGAGGAGACAGTCTGTCCTTTATAGGAGCTCAAGTACTGAGCTGTGAGCCCCGTTGTTCATTCAGAGCTGCTCGGCAGGTAAGTTTAAGTCTGCTGCAGCAGAACTCATAAATCCCTTTTTTTTCCCAGGTGTTCTGTCCCGGGGAGTTAGGGCTTTATTTATGAGTTTCTGCTGTGCTGCTGCCTTTATTTTTTTCAGGGCTGCCCTGCCAGCAAGGAGGCAGCCTAGTCACTGTCTGCCTGCAGAGGCTTTGCTGAGCTGCTGTGGGCTCCGCCCAGCTGCCGTGTGAACTTCCCTGCAGTCCTGTTTATATGGGTGTAGTTAGAACTGCCTTGGCAATGGTGGCCCGCCTCTGTAATGACGGACTCTCTCTGTAATAGCAGGTTGCCTCGGCAACGGCAGGCTGCCTCAGCAATGGCGGACTGCCTCCATAGTGGTGGAGAGCCTTGGTAATGGCGGACGCCCCTCCCCCACAGAGCTGGACCGTCCCGGGTTCAGCTGTGCTTGCTGTGAAACTCTCAACCCGGAGCGTTTCCAAGTGCTGTTTTTTTGTTTTTTAGTGGGGGTGGGGCCAGCCGGGCCTGATCACCTGGCTCTCTGCCTCAGAGCCTTTTTTTTTTCTAGTTGAACGTTCGGCTGTCTCCCAGGTGTTCTGGTCGCCTGTTGAAAAGGCGCCTGGATCTGTGTGATTTCCCGTGCGGCGACCCACTGTGCCAGCTGAAACAGCGGCGCTGAGATTCATGGCACTTTTTTGCCCGGGAATCTCCTGGCCTGGCTCCCTGTTTCAGTCCCCCTTTATTTTTTTTTTAATCAGATGAATGAGCGACTCTGCCTTCCCGGAGCTTCCCAGAGCTCCCCTTGCTGGCTAAACGGGGACCCAGTCCCGTTTACTCTGCACCAGGAACTGCCATGCCGGGGTGCCAGCAAAACAGCCACGCCAGCCAAAACAGCCTCACTGGCGACCCGTGGGGCTCCCCCGACTGGGAATCTCCCAGTCTGTGGGCAATAAAAATCCGTCTGGAAATGTGGCATCCACTCACCCTCTGCGCTTTCACTGGGAGCTGCAATCCTGAGCTGCTCCTAACTGGCCATCTTGGATCTTCTCCCTATTTCTCCATTAAAAGCAGAGACAAGTCAAGGATGATCACTCTTACCACCATGTTTGTACTGAGGTCCTAGCACATGCAATAAGACAAAGTATGAAAGGAAGAAAAGAGGGAAGGAGGAAGATAAGGGAACAGGTAGTACCAGTCAGGAATGCATGTATCAGAAAACTACCAGTTGCCTAAACAATGAGGAGTTTGTCTCATACCCAAGAAATTGGGAAGTGAGGAGCCTAGGGAAGGTGGCACTGATCAGCAAGGTTGTCATGGTGTTCTTTCTACTTTACCCTCTTTGGTATGTTTGATTTCATCCTCGTGCTTGCCACCTCATGGCCATAAGATGGCTTCTGCAGCTCTGGGCCTTACACATACAGTGTTAGTCTCTTCCCAGAAGCCTTGGGATAGACTTTCCCTTACATCTAACTGCTCACTGTTAGCCTCAAGAAAGGCTGGGAAAGTCAATGTCCAGGGATAGGGTTAGAGCTATCCCTGGATAGATGTTAGATTACAAACATACTAAATAATACTTAGAATGATGTTATGCTAGTCTAATCCATTCATGGAAATTCTGTTCTTCTTTGGTGGATATTAAATATATTTAATATTTGAGACATACTAAAAACATATTTATTGTTTATCTTAGTTAAAATTTAACTGTATGTTCTTTTTTAATAAAATTTTCTTCTAATCTGAAATGCTAGGAGCTGGGCGTATTGTCACTCTGAAAAAATTGGGACTCTAAAATTAGTAATAACTACCACAATAGCATACAAGTTTGTCCAGAAAGACAAGGATTTTTTCCTCTGATACTAACTCTGGAAAAATTTACCAAACAGATTTTTCCGGCAGGGAAATTGAGTAGCAAAATAGGCAGTGCCCTAGGATACAGTTTTGTAAACATGCAGACACGTTCTTCAAATGCATGTGTCTCATAAAATCCAAGGCTACATGAAGTGATAATTTAGTGATAGCATTTCTGCAGACAACTAAGAAAATTCTTACGGATATCATTAACTGTGGATTAGCCATGTGCAATTACTTATCCTTGAGACCTTTATCCTGCCAAATTGTGTTAAAATTTTACTAAAATCCCTTAAAAGTTATGCCCACTTGAAAATTTCTCAGCTGCTATTTTGTTTGAACATGGGAATTTAGCCATAAATCTCACTTGCCTGCAAGAACCTGAAAGTTAAACAAAAATTGTACTGAGTCTGCAGACAATGGGAATAACACATTTTACTGGTGAATCTGTGGATTCAAAGCAGGCTGGACACAGGATGTGGACTTACCTTCAAAAGTGGGAGAGCAAACTCCAAATTGGACACCAGGGAAGGAGAGCGTAGACGTAAGGCAAAAACTATAGCCTTAAAATGGGGTCTTCATACATTACTGGCCAGGGGAGAGTGAGGACGACAAGTCACAGGGAAGCTTGCTGGAAGCCGGGGAAACTGGAGAGCTATAAATATGGGTTGATCAAATGCAACAAAGAAATCCCATTTGTGAAGGTGACTTTCACTGAAAAGTCTCTGCAATTTTTCCTACTTTTTAAAAGATAGCTGAAGATACTCCTTGCAACTCAGTTGAGGCAATCTAAGAGAATGAAGTCCTCTAAGTGAGATTCTAAATTATATATTGATATCCTTTACTAGTGTGCTGTTTTTCATCAATATCTGTCAATTCCTTCTAAGATTGTTGTTATAGAAAACTGACAGAAAAGGGGGTTGGAGCTGAAGGAATTGAGCTGAAAGAAGCCTCACTTCTTTTATTCAATTAAAAAATTTAAATTATTTGTTCTCTTTCTTGGAAAGAGTAGTATACGGATTTTTCTCTCCCGAGAATGTCAGACTTGGGTTTTTGGTAAAGGGCAGTCAGCTTTGCTGCCAGGCGATAGGAGAGATGTGACTGAGAAAGCATTGTCTAGCATGTGGGTCCATTCTTCTCTAACCAGGACTAGGTGTATTCTCTAAAAGTTGTTGCTTATAGATTTAATTAATTTCAAAAATAATCTTTATGGTACTTTTCACTTGTATCATTTCCCTAAGTCATTCAAATTTTTTAGAATTTTTTTTTTTAATACAGTAGAATAGTCTATATGTAGCTATATTAAATCACCTTTTACAAGAACCTGGGAATCCGGCTATTTAAAGAAATCTTACAAAGCATTTTATAAGACAGATATTACTCTCTAATTTGCCTGCTTTTAAAATTTGCCTTTCATCTCGGCAGTTTGCATAAGGTGGGCTGACCTTGTATTCTACTAGAACCGTTGCCCTCCCATGCTGTTGGCTTCCTTTTGAAGTCAGCGATCATAGCTGTTTCATTGAATGAATGAATACAGAAAGAAAGGTAGTGAATGTACAGTGGGTGACAGAGTCATTTGACTTTCAAGGTGCAAATGCAATAGCATCCAACCACTGACTCAGCCTCTCCTTCTGGAAAAAGTAACATGTACCATCTTCATCCACAGTCTCTTTCACCATACCTCAAGAACCACTGCCATCTCCAGCAGAAGTGAAGTTCTTTCCCAAGAAACAGAGTTCAAAGGTATTCATATTCCTCACTACAGAAAAAAAAATTGTTCTTATTTACAACATTATCTGTGAGAGTTTTGTTATTTACACATTATTGAGTTGTGCCTTCAACATAAAAGTAAGTGCTATTTCAGCTGCTGCTAGTATACATTTGACTTTCAAAAGGGAAATTGTACAAGTAAACTCTAGCATGATGTTGTCAGTGGGGTCTAAAATTTTCAATCATGTTGCATCATTGCAAGATTAATTAAATGACTGGGTCAGCCTCTAATACTAACTGGTCAGGAGTCCAGGAATCCGGGATACAGTAGCTATTGCTTTGTATCCAAATTTGTGTGGTATAGGATGTCTTATTGTGAGGTTCTACTGTTTTTCATTTGTCTTTACACACAGGCTAAAAAGGCAAGATCTTCAAACACAGAATACCTTAATGAAGCAGGGGAAAGAAATCTGTATTATTATTATTATTTTTAGACAGAGTCTCACTCACTCTGTCGCACAGGCTGGAGTGCCGTGACGCGATGTCAACTCACTACAACCTCTGCCTTCTGGGTTCAAGTGATTCTCATGCCTCAGCCTCCCAAGTAGCTGGGATTACAGGTGCCTACCACCATGCCCAGCTAATTTTTGTATTTTTAGTGGAGAGAAGTTTCACCACTTTGGCCAGGCTGATCTCAAACTCCTGAACTCAAGTGACCCACTTGCCTCTGCCTCCCAAAGTGCTAGGATTACAGGCATGAGCCACCATGCCCAGCCTTTATTTTTAAACTCATGCTTCAGCCTCCCAAGTAGCTGGGATTACAGGAATGCACCACCACTCCCGGCTAATTTTTTGTGTTTTTAGTAAAGACAGGGTTTCATTATGTTGGCCAGGCTGGTCTCAAACTCCTGGCCTCAAGTGATCCACCTGCCTCGGCCTCCCAAAATGCTGGGATTATAGGCATGAGCGACCATGCTGGGCTGAATTCTGTATTCATTAACGTTAGCTTGTCACAGTACGACCTAATTCATCCTTGTGGAGATTCCCCCAGTTTAAATGTGCTGGACTTTTCTACCTTGCTTTCTTATGTTTATGGGCTGCAGACAGACTTCCATTCTTTGAAACTTTTCACCACAGAAAGGAGACAGCTGGCACTGTCTTTTTCTGGCTTACTGTATGTGGTCATGTTTTCAGCTGTTCTCATAAGAAAAGAAAGAAAGAGAAACAAGAGTGACGCAAGAGAAATTAATCCCACTGCTTCTTCATAGTAGACTGCTACCTGTTCTTCCCAGACCTTCATCTTTCAATACTGAAATCACCAAGAGGTTTCACTGTATTTTTGGCACTGGTGGGCTGTGTCCTCTTAAGAGATTTCCAGGCCATTTATGTAGCAGCATGTCATGTGACACCCCAGTTGCCATGGCAAATATTTGTGTTTCATGAAAAATGCGGGTAAAGAAAATCAATGTAAATGGCCAAATCCCAAGACAGACAGGCCTTCAGGCAAGTGTTTGGCCTGCACCATTATTGTTTCAAATTCAGCTGTTTAACAGGCTGTGAGAAGGCCATGGACTAATGTGCATAATAGAAACAGGCAGAGGCACCTGTTTTCATTCTCACCCTGTTGGAGCGCTCAGGTCCCACAGTTTTATAGATAACAGATCTACAGGTAATACAAATATTATGACTAGGTTTTAGCCAGTAAATGGTTTTCTTCGAAAAAAATAGTTTTAAATAATGACATATTTTCTGAATGCTAATGATCCCTGGTTTTAATTTCCTCTGTTGCCTTCACAAAGCTTTCCCCAGCTGCTGGAAGCAGTAATATTTAATGACTTTTTCCTGTGGTCCCAGATTGGTACATTTCTAAACTGACTCTTCAATGGTAAATGTAATTATTCATATATTTTGTGGGAAGTGTCCTGGGCATGGAAGTTCAAAGACTTAAGAGAAGGACTTCATTATGACAAGCCTCATGATAGAGTCAGTACAGACCTTTGATCAGACTCGACCACAAGGCAGTGTGGTGCCACACTAGTGTCCCCGAGAAGTGGGACTTGGCATCTGATTATAGTTGTTTTTGTAAATATTTACTTGGTCTTGGTGTGGAAACAGAGAACAGGCTGGCCCAGTGGGGAAAGTGGGGAAGGGGATGAGGCTCTGAGCCTTCTATTTGTTTTGTAAAATTGCCCATGAGAGCCATTTTGATTTAAACTGTGTCTCATTCTTCATTGTAGGGGAAAAGCAGGAGGTCAAGAGGACATGATGATAGGAAGGTCTGTAATTTGTGTGACTAGTTGAAATTTGGGGTCTGTCACCTGATGTCCCTTCCTTTTGCTGCAGGGCAAAAGTATGGGTGACTGCTTGACAGCTGGAGATGGCAACAAAAGTTCCTGCTTCCTTTATAAAAGAAATGAGATCATAGTTTCAGGAAAAAAAAATGGTTCATTTAAAGTGAAAACCCTTTTTTACCTTCTTTTGGGACTGAATTGCTTCTCAGGCTTCAGTCCAAACAAATGACTTAGCATCCTTAAAATTTGGCTGAATCATATCAATCTTCCACCTCAGCCAAAGATTTTTATCTTTTAAAAGTACACTTCAAAAGAAATAAAATGTGAAAAATAAATGCAGTTGTCCCCCAGCTTGTGCTTGTATGCATGCATGCATATGGGATGCACACACATGCAACATACTGCTTGTACGCTATAGTAAGAGTATAGGATTTAGAGTTAAGCTGATCCTAACAACTAAGGTAACAAAAACATCAGAAAAATGAAATAGCCCCCACAATATGGCAAGTATATGCCAGCAGGGAACATTCCACAAGACCGTACATGGGTAATAAAAGTCCTGAACTTAAAGTAGGAATGCACTGGATTCTCCTTTGAGCAAGTCATTTTACTTATCTGTTCTTCACTTTCCTCCTCTGACAAATGAGGATAATACCTTCTTTCACATAGGGTTGCTGCAAGGATCAGATGGGTTAATGTGTCTGAAAGTGTTTTGGACCCATAAAGTACTTGTTATCATAACTCATTGGTCCATTCTTAAGAGCATCTTATAGGCCTCCCTTTCTTAGCGATCTTCTTATCAGTAAGAATTTCAGAGGAATCTTAGCCATCTGCTTTCGAGGGAAAACAGCCCACCTTTTGGGTCACATTTTATGCCTGCAGAGCTATGCCTACATAGGGCTGTATTTACATCAGTGATTTCATACAGTCCCTCTGTAGCTAGACAGATTGCTCCTAGGTAAAGTAATCAGTACAGTTAGATCCCTCCTTTTGCTTTCCTTGACGTCTTACTATGAGAAAATTGTGAGCCTGATTCTGCATGTTAAAAATAGGATGTGTTTACAAACACTAAGGCATTATTTATCTAGAATATTTGTAACTGCTAATGTTGACTGAGCATGTCCTGCGTGCATGGCACTAAGTACCTTTCATACCCCCTGAACCCTCATAGCAGGCAGAACCTATGTGCTGCTATTGTCCCCAGGCCCACCCAGTTGGTAAAAGGGTACAAAGGATCCAGCTGACAGAGTGAGGCTCCAGAGTTTGTGCTGTCTGCAAGTTCCAGGTTATGAACGCTTCCACATGGGTCGGTTTTTCAAATAGTGCTACTACTGCTCCTGTTACTACTGCTGCTGTTGCTGCTGCTACTGCTACTCACAGCTAACATGCACTGAGTGCTTACTCTTTGCCAAGCTATTTTCCTAACATCTTAAGTGGATTATCTCTTAGTTTTCACAGGATTTCTGTGAAATAGGCACTATTATTCAATTAGTCATCCAGTTAGTAAATAATAGAACCAGCATACAAAATTGGACTATGTAACTGCCAGAGCCCCCACGCATTAGAAATTTTTATAAATTCAATCATTTCTTATGGAAACATATTAAATTTATTACATTTCTAAAATATATTTCTACCTACCTAATATTTTTCCTATTTAATATCATGTATAGAGGTAATCAGATTCCATGTCTTTTACTATTTCCTTCGATTCAGACAGCAGTTATCACCTTTGCTGTTGTGTCTGCTTTCATCAGCTCTGACTTTAACAGCCTTTTCTATCTTATGGCTCAGTTAACCAAACCCAATTTAAGAAGTTGAATAAGCTTAAGTCAGTCAGGCTTTGCCCAGGATCCAAAGAATAAAATTTAAAATGATAGTAGAGTTTGTAATAGTTATTTCAATAAATCTGAGGAATCTTTATTTTCAAGAATATAGTTCAAAGGTTTGAGGTTATTAAAATGGCCTGTCAGCAAATAAATCTTTTTATTATCTTAAGGCACGTATAAAAACTATGTTAAGATTCACTTAATTTTAATTAATATTTTGATAATAATCTATTTTATGGATAAGACAAGCAAACAAACAAATATATTTATTGCACTATAGGAGTACAGACCAAATTCATGAGTGTGTTTTCTTCTAGGAAAGGAAGAAAGAGGAAATAAATTGAAAAGAAATACAGAGAGGACTTTAACTTTATATATATATAAAACATACACACATATACACACACACCACACACACGCACGTGTGCATGCGCACGCACACACACAGACACATATAGCAAAGAAGATGAAAAATTAAAAATGTGTCCATGGTAGTTTTGTATATTATACTCTATACTTTTCTGTATGTTCAAAACTTTTCCAAATATCTCCAAATTAAAAAAAAACCCAACTGAAGAAAAATATAAAAGAAAATCCTGTTTCCTAAGCCATCCCTCTGTTGTAAAGTTTATTTTGGTGTAGAAAGAATAGGTTTGGGTGATAACATTGCAATCTCAAATGTGGGGTCTCACTTCTCTTAGTCATTCTTTTCTATTGCTTCTTTCTTTAGTATTTCCCCAACATATACTTCTGATCCTCTCAATAGAAAACTGTAATTATTTTATGGGTGAGTCAGCTGAACTGTTTTAATCAGGCAATATGTGTGACATTAAACATATCACTTCCCCTATCTGCTCTCATTTCCTCCTATCTGTATAAAAAGGAGATTGGATCAAATCAGTGTTTTTAAGGGGCTTCCATATCCCCTAAATCCTCGCCCCACAGCCCCAGAGAAAGAAGAGAAGCAAAAGCTCCTAATAATGTGGGGCTCTAGGCCCCTATATCCACAACACCTGGGTTTTCTATTTTACCTTTTTATCATCAGACTATATGGTATTTGAACAAAGTGTTCCAGGATTTAAAATGTATACTTTCAAAACCACTAGATGACATCCAGCAGCAGTTTTGACTTTAACATGTCATATCTGGTGGGGGGAATAAACCTACTTCTTAAAGGGCACAGGGTGCCTCCCTGGTTGACTTTGCTCCCAGCACAATTTAAATAAATAATTTTTTTTTTTGCCTTGCCCTAAAGGGTTGGAGAGAGGGCAGGTCTTACTTTGACAATAATTAGAGCTCTGCAACCTGGAGATACAAAATGAGATTCAAAAGCAAGTCCAAAGCCACTTTTTCTCTTTTAGACTCATTTTCTCTCATAAAACTTCATTTAATTTACCATCTTAAAGAAAGAAAAGAAAAATCCAAACATGAAAAAAAAAACCCAACCCTGTGGAATCTTTTTTAAAAAACACAAATCTTGATGTTTTAATTTTTGTTTTTTTAGACGGAGTCTCACTCTGTCACCCAGGCTGGAGTGCAGTGGCGTGATCTTGGCTCACTGCAGCCTCCGCTTCCCAAGTTCAAGCAAGTCTCCTGTGTCAGCCTCCCAAGTAACTGGGACTACAGGCACCCACCACATCATCCGGCTAATTTTTTTTTTTTTTTTTTTTGTATTTTTAGTAGAGACAGGGTTTTACCATGTTGGTCAGGCTGGTGTGGAACTCCTAACCTCAAATGATCTGCCCACCACGACCTCCCAAACTGCAGGGATTACAGACATGAGCCATCGTGCCCGGCCTAATTTATATTTTCTTAACTTTTAGGCTTAGAGGTACATGTGCAGATTTGTTATATGGGTATTAATAAGTTGTGTATCATGGGGATTTGGTTGAACAGATTATTTCGTCACTCAGGTAATAAGCATAGTACCCAATAGGTAGTTTTTGGATCCTTGTCCTCTTCCCACCCTCCACCCTTAAGTAGGCCCCTGTGTCTATTCCCTTCTTTGTGTTCATGTGTATTCAATGTTTAGCTCCCACTTATAAGTGAGACCGTATAGTATTTGGTTTTCTGTTCCTGTGTTATTTTGCTTATGATAATAGCCTCCAGCTCCATCCATGTTGCTTCAAATAACATGACTTCTTTCTTTTCATGGCTGCATAGTATTCCATGGTATATATGTACCACATTGTCTTTATCCAGTCTACTGTTGATGGTCATTTAGGTTGATTCCATGTCTTTGCTATTGTGAATAGTGCTGCAATGAACATAACACATGCATGTGTCTTTATGGTAGAATGATTTATAGTCTTTTGAGTATATACCTAATGGATTGCTGGGTCGAATGGTAATTCTGTTTTAAGTTCTTTGAGAAGTCACTAAACTGCTTTCCACAATGGCTGAACTAATTTACATTCCTATTGGCAGTGTATAAGCATTTCCTTTTCTCTGTAACCTCACCAGCATCTGTTATTTTTTGACTTTTTTATAATAGTCATTCTGACTGGTGTGAGATGGTATCTCATTGTGGTTTTGATTTGCATGTAGAATCTTTTAAAAACAGTTACTATTTTCTCTAGTTCATTAGAAATTGCCATCCTCACCTATGCATTTTCAGCATTAAACTTTCAAAATGAATTGAAATTATACAGTTTTATTTGCAAAACATTTTTTTTTAAATCTTGCAAAAGAATTTTTCTTGTAATTACTGATAAAAACTATAAGGATTGTTTTTACTACTTTGAAAAAACTGAATGATAATTATTATTTTTAGAGACAGGGTCTCCCTCTGTCACCCAGGTTGGAGTGCAGTGGTGTGATGATAGCTCACTGCAGCTTCAAACTCTGGGAGCAAGTGATCCTCTCTCAGCTGATGGGGCACAGTGGCTCATGCCTGTAATCCCAGGACTTGGGGAGGTCAAGGCAGACAGATCACTTGAGGGTCAGGAGTTCAAGACTAGCCTGGATAACATGGTGAAACCTCATCTTTACTAAAAATACAGAAATTAGCTGGTCGTGGTGGCACGTGCCTATAATCCTGGCTACTGGGGAGTTTATTAAAAAGACAGGAGAATCACTTGAACTCGGGAGGTAGAGCTTGCAGTGAGCCAAGAATGTACCACTGCACACCAGCCCAGGCAACAGAGGAAGACTCTGTCTCAAAAAGGAAAAAAGAAAGAATACATATGTAGATATAGAGAATATAACAAGGTGGAGCTCTGTAGGAATTCTGCAAGTATTCTTTAGTGATCTGTGATCAATGAACTTACTAGACCCACATTTTTCTCAAGAAAATTGGGATGTCAGGCTTAACTTTGGTGATAATAGCAGTCCTTTTTGAGGCTTGCTTTTTTCCCTGTACATGTAGAGAAAATGATGATGTGTCTTTGCTCAGAGATCTGGGATTCCAGGCTGCTTTTGATTCCCATCCTGTCAGGCTTCCTGTCCACATCCCCAGCATGTTCAACCCATCCATCATAATTGTCCCCAGTCGTTTTTTTTTGTTTTTTTTTTTCAAGACAGTTTCGCTCTTGTTACCCAGGCTGGAGTGCAATGGCACAATCTCAGCTCACCGCAACCTTCGCCTCCTGGGTTCGGGCAATTCTCCTGCCTCAGCCTCCTGAGTAGCTGAGATTACAGGCACGCACCGCCATGCCCAGCTAATTTTTTGCATTTTTAGTAGAGACGGGGTTTCACCATGTTGACCAGGATGGTCTCGATCTCGACCTCGTGATCCACCCGCCTCGGCCTTCCAAAGTGCTGGGATTACAGGCGTGAGCCACCGTGCCTGGCCCCAGTGGTTCTTAACTATGTCACATTTTCTCAGAGAATATTAGAGGGGTCACAGAAAAGACAAAATCAAAGCAGCCATAAAATGAAATGTGTCTCTAGAAGGAAATTTTGCATTTGACTGAAAATAGACAATCTATTTTTTAAAAATTCTTGATTCTGTTCTGTTTGATCTTCAACCAGATTTTGATCCATCGCATGTCTTTATTCCATGAGAATGCATCAAAGGATGGGAATTTTTCTCCTAAGAAGTGTTTCAGAGTTCAGGAAGAGTAATTAGAATAAAGATACCTTTCAAAACAATTGCAGAAATTATTCCTAGAAAATTACTGCTGATCTGAGTGGCCTTTACACTCAAGTTGCTTCTTTTATATGTCTCAGCTCAATGAGTTCTGTTTTTGCCTTTTATTCTCTTTGTAAAGCTTAAAGACTCTGACTTTCACTTTTAATTGGCACTTAGGGCTTACTTGGACAGTTTCTAGGTATTATGAACTGAGAGCCATTGACTTGCAGACCCCAGAATACTGGAATATCACTCTGGGGTTTTCTCCCCATGATGACCTTTACCATTAGGGGGTGTGGGCAGCCGTTCATCTATTTTGATCTGAGAGTTACTAGAAAGAATTTTCTATCTAAAAAATAGAAAAGGAAAAAAAAATCCCCCAGGTCCTTTTCATGGTGCATAAAGTGATGCCATTGGAGATAGCTGCCTTTGATTTGATGGTTTTACTGGCTCCAGAAGTTTATTAAAAAGCCAATTCCCCTGGAGGAGTGACGCATTAAGTCAGAGAGGCATAGAGTATCAAAATTAGAAGCCCTGAGTGATCGCTTAATGAAAACTGAAACCCCACAGAAGTGGCTTCCCAAGGCCACAGAGGAAGGTGGTAACAGACTAGATTCTAGGTCTTCTTGTTTCAGATATACCACACCATGTTATGTTCATTAGCACATTGATAGGAATTAGTTTAACAAATTGCTTTCCAGCCTATCAAATAAGAATAAAATGAGCTGAGGGCAGTGGCTCATGCTTGTAACCCCAACACTTTGGGAGGCTGGGGCGGGTGGATCACTTGAGGCGGGCCAGGAGTTCAAGACCAGCCTGGGCAACATAGCGAGACCCCTATCTCTACCCACCCCCCAAAAAATAACAAAAATTAGATGGGCATCATGACCTGTGCTAATAGTCCCAGCTACTCCCAAAGCTGAGGTGGGAGGATCACTTGCACTCAGAGTTTGAGGCTACAGTGAGCTATGATCACACCATTGCACCCCAATCTGGGTGACAGAGGGAGACCCTGTCTCTAAAAATAATAATTATCATTCAGTTTTTTAAAAAGAAAAAGAAAAAAGCAGATCAAGGCCAGGTTGGCTCTGATGTAGAAGGTGGTAAAAGGAAGGCTAAGAAGACCACAGTTTAGTAAGGAGCCATATGGAGAGTTCTAGATAGTTAAGGCTGTGGGCACTGGTGGTATGGGGGTAGGGGACAGCATGTGGTAGGGTGTGGAAGAGAAAGCGGCCAATGGGAAGGAAGAGGGGCTGATGAAAGGAAATGGAAGAGTAGCAAAGACATACTTCTTTTTTTTAAAATTTATTTATTATACTTTAAGTTCTGGGGTCCATGTGCAGATCGTGCAGGTTTGTTACATAGGTATACACGTGCCATGGTGGTGGTTTGCTGCATCCATCACCCCATCATCTACATTAGGTATTTCTCCTAATCCTATCCCTCCCCAGTTCCCGCACCCCCTGCTATTCCTCCCCTAACCCCCCACCCCCCAGGCCCCAGTGTGTGATGTTCCCCTCCCTGTGTCCATGTGTTCTCATTGTTCAACACCCACTTATGAGTGAGAACATGCAGTGTTTGGTTTTCTGTTCTTCGCAAAGACACACTTCTTATAGTACTTATTCTCCTTTCTTTGGTTATATATGGATTTGGGTTGTTTAGGAACAGAATTTTGTCTTACAGTAGCAAAAATACTGTCTTAGAAATTAAGAAGCTCCACCAACTAGCTTTCTGATCTTGGGCAAGTCATTTAACCTCTCTGAGCCTCAGTTTCCTTCTTGATAGTAAAAACCACATTGACTAGGGATAAGATACTGTTAAAGGTTCTTGACACATACTTTAATCATCATAGAAGCTCTGCAGGGACCTCTCATTTTTACAGATAAGGAAATTTATGTTCAGAGGGTGTAGTAACTTGCCCAAGAGGATGTAGCAGATATTGGCAAAGCTTTGATTTCAACCCAGGTTAGTCAGACTTAAGGCCAAGGCTCATTTCCCTAGGCCCATAATAGCTTATTGAGCAAAAGGCAAAGCCAGTAACCTTCAAGTTCCCTTGTCCTTTAAAATTCAGGCCTGTGACTATGCTGAATTCTGGACCCCTGATTAGGTCAGCTATTCTCTCTGAATATCATGTACATCTTTTGAAAAGTTCTAAACAGCTGAGGTCCTGATCTTTATTCTATACAAAGCTCAACATATTGCGGACACTTAACAAAATTTAAAAGCAGCGTCAAAAAAATATCACCCCTGGTCTTTGGGAAAGAATAAGGACTCCATCTCTGAAGGACATTCCATTCATATTCTGAATCTAAACTCTTATTTAGAGCCATAACATGCAGGAAGAACTTACTCTTTTTCATACAGTGCAATTGCCTGGGCTAATTACTAATGGATATGTTTGAGTATTTGAGAAACTGAACATTGGCTTTTAGTTTTAAAAGGAATTTAGTCTATCCTTCTAGGCAACGGAATGATTATCATTCTCTAAAGATGATATCCATGTGGTATCATCCCAAATACTTGGCCATTTGCCACTATGAGATCCTGCTTGTATCTGATTATGGATCCAATTTAATGCTACACCCATATACTGTCCACATAAATGAAAAGAACATTTTTCATGAAGACATTTGTCTTAGAAATGTGATTTTCTTTGTGGTAGTTCTTTTTTTTTTTTTTTTTTTTTGAGACGGAGTCTTGCTCTGTCGCCAGGCTGGAGTGCAGTGGCGCAATCTCGGCTCACTGCAACCGCCACCTCTTGGGTTCAAGCAGTTCTTCCGCCTCAGCCTCCTGAGTAGCTGGGACCACAGATGCATGCCACCACACCTGGCTAATTTTTGTATTGTTAGTAGAGGTGCGGTTTCACCACGTTGGCCAGGATGGTCTCGATCTCTTGACCTCGTGATCTGCCCGCCTCGGCCTCCCAAAGTGCTGGGATTATAGGCGTGAGCCACTGGGCCTGGCTGTGGTAGTTATTTCTAAATTTTATTTATTTATTTATTTATTTATTTATTTATTTATTTGAGAGACAGGGGCTCGCTCTGTCACCCAGACTGGAGTGCAGTGGCATGATCATTGCTTACTGCACCCTCAAATTCCTGGGCTTAAGCGATCCTCTCACCTTAGCCTACCAAGTAGCTGGGACTACAGGTGTGTGCCTCCATACCCAGCTAGTATTTCTAAATGTTAGAATGCAACACTGGGTCTATCTTTTTTGCTTCACATCCGTGACTTATTAACATAAGTAATCATCATCCTGCTTTCCTGTTTTTTGTTTTGGATTTAGAATTTTGCCTAAATAACTGCTCCAGAAACTCTCAAAGTTATCTAATTAGTGATTACAATTTGCAAGCGAAGAACATTTCCCAGCTAGTTAGTTAGAGCAAGATGCTTATAATTAGGCCACAGGTTTGGGCTGTGCATAGGCCAATTAGTGAACACAGGCATCTCACAAAGGTATGGTTGTGACCCAAGAAGGACCAGGTGAGAAAGCAGTGTTTCGACAGAGATCCATCTCGGCTAGAAGGAAAAAAAACTGGGCCAGGCAAGTGGCTCATGCCTGTAAACCCAGCACTTTGGGAGGCCGAGGCAGGCAGATCACAAGGTCAGGAGTTGGAGACCAGCCTGACCAACATGGTGAAACCCTATCTCTACTAAAAATACAAAAATTAGCCAGGTGTGGTGGCACGTGCCTGTAATCCCAACTACTCAGGAGGCTGAGACAGGAGAATCACTTGAACCTGGGAAGCAGAGGTTGTAGTGAGCCAAGATCGCACCACTATACTCCAGACTGGGTGACAGAGCGAGAGTCTGTTGCAAAAAAAAAAGGAAAAAAATTGCTGTTAAGTCAGTAATATCATATTGGGAGTCTAGCACATCTTAAAAAAGGAGGGAAAGAGAGAGGGAGGAAGGGAAAAAGAAGAAAGGGAAGGGAAAAGAAGGAAGGGAAGGAGAGAGGGAGGAAGGAAGAAAGAAAAGGAAGGGGAAAAGAAAAAGAAGGAAAGGAAGAAGAAAGAAAGCCAACAAATAATAGTAGACAAGTTCACGGTGATAAATAATAAAGAATAACAGAAGAGCTAGAACCTGAAGCATGGCATGACCTTTAATCAGGGCTCTTATTCCTAGCAGGCTGTGAAACAGCTTTGTCTTTACCTGCTCAATGGATCTCACAATGCTGATGCACTGCTTTAATTTAGGAAGGTTTTCTCTTGAGAGGCATGTCTTTTCTTGCTCCAAGTCTAAAGTGTTCCCAAGTGTGGTATTCTCTGTGACAGATGTAGTACAGTTATGCTTTAGCTGACTCCAAACCCATAGCTTCCCAGTGCCTGAGTGGTCTATTTGATGTCCAGGAGTGTGTTTCCTTTGAGAGCAGGTCTTTGCTGGAATATCATCCAAGAAGGTAGAAAGGTGTAATCCCTTTGTTCTAAAACAGCCACTGATAAATTTTGCCCCCACCACCACCCAAGGCTATTTTTTCAGAAGGTCTAAAATGCATTTGTTGATGTACGTAAAAACCCTAGACCCACCCCATAGAAAGACACTGTCTGAGAGAGATGTGAGTCCTCTTCTTTCTCAACTTCTCCCAAGGTGGTCCCATTTTCATAGATGGTCCTAATTCCACGTGACTCTCTGTGAAGATAAGAAGTTTCAAAAATATTTTAATATTGCCAAGGAGACAAGATTCTCTGGCAAGTCTCCCATTCATAGCTTTGCTTCTTGTAGAAGTCTGAGTCCTGTTGACTGAATCACACGTGACTGGCAGGACCAGCCAGCTCCAAACATGGTCATCTTGGTTCTTTTGCATATCTATTTCTCACTGATGAAGCACTGTCGTTCTCTGAATCCTAATTCCTACTATCAGAGCCCATTCCTGAAGAAAAGCAGCAACGTGGCCATAGGCCATTTTTGTTGGAACATGTGCCATTTGTCTTCTACCAGGAGTGGCAGCTCCTCCAGCCAGCACTGGTGGCTGCTAAAGAAGGCATTACTTCTCCAACTTTCTCTTGCCCATCCAAGAAGAAAGAATTTATTTTCATCTACCAAGCAGCTTGCATTCTCTTCTGGCACCCTGATTAGATCAGAAAGGGCTAGAAGCTTGGTGAGAAGATTTTTTTCCCTCATTTTTATGCCTTATAACAACTCAAAAGTACACTAAAGCTCACTGCTGTTTAAAGTCTGCTTCTAAAGTGAAAGAAAATTCACACTTAGGGACTTAACGCTTGTTTTTCAGCATTTTTACTTGAGATGTCAGTCTAATTAATTATTCCACCACCCAGGACCAGAGAAAAGAAAAATAATTTGAAGGGCTTTTTTTTCTTACATTTGCTTATTGTGCTTTTATTGGAAATACATCTCTTGGCTTAGTTGTAGACAATTTTCTGCCTTGAATTTGAAAATTACTCTCAGTTAACATTTATTTAGTAAAGAAAATGCATGAATAATCTAATATAGTAATACTCAACACAGTGCTGTGGCATAATCATTGTTGATAAATTGCTGGAGTATTTTTTCTTTGAGTTTTGTAAAAACTTCAAAAAGCAAAGAGTAATAATAATACTACAATTTGGTAACGATGGGCTTATACATCTGAGAATGCTGACATATTGAAAACAATCTATTCATTATATCCCTAAGCAAGAAACAATTATTACAGTAAATTAATACCAGGTTTGCTGACAAGAATTCAGGGACTGAAAACCTGTACCCTTCCTCTCCCGCAACCCCTCCAAGCCATTAGGAACATTTAGATCATGGACAGAGTGTCTATGTTTTCAGTACAATAGGTTCTGAGAATTGAAATATAGTGGTTACAGAGTGGACATTGACACAACAAAATTTCCCTTGCCTTTTTTTTTTAAGTGGGGGTGACATGTACTGCTGTTGTCATCTAAACAACCTCTGATTTGATTTTTTAAATAGCATTTATTATTTTTTAACATAGAAATTGGAAAGAGGAGAAAAATTGCTCAACATCCAATTCTTAGAAAACCCCTCTTGCCAATTATAAATAAAATATTTCCGTGGCTTAAAATGTCCATACAAAAGCAAATGTTCCCTTGGTTTTGTTATCAGATTTCTGATTCTAATCCACCTGGGGACAGCCCCAGATATGTTCCTAAGAAGACACCAGACTTAAGAATAAAAGAACACTTTTCAAGAGAAACCTAAGAATGACAAAGGTGATAACATGTTACCATAATGTTCCTTGTAAAAATGACCTCTGGATATTAAGAGAAGGTGGCAGAAGAACTATAAAATGCTAAAAAGTGATGATCTTTTATGAAGTCAGAAACAACTTTTAATGGGCACATTTGAAGTTATCCTAAGAATTGCAAAGAAAGCTTCACCCTGTTTTTCAGACTAGTGGATAAGTTATGAACAGGGAATCGGCAACACTTCTCAGACCATGCATGCATGTGTAAAAACTAAATCATAGAGATTAGGGGTCAGGTGACTGTATCAAAGTAAACTGTATAATTTTTTTATGATCAGTTTCCTTGTACAATTTTATTATACTTTTATAAAAATGTTAATAGATTTGAGTGATCGCTAAGATATCCATCTGGTAATGAGTTTCAATAATATATACTAGCCAGACTTTCATATTATAATGTATGTGTGTTAAATCAGTACTAGGATTCATATCTTCCCACCATTGAATGCTTAATGATAATGTGATAGTGTGTGTCTTAGCCACTCATTTAAAGGAGATCATAGTATCTTTCGCTTCTTAAATGTATTTCTTATTCCACAGGCCATAAAAGTCACAACACCTTCAAGAGTCCTGAAATCACCGTGGGATTATGACTTTTTAATTTATGATGGTGTCATAGACAATACAGCCCCAGACTTCTTAGCATTCAAGGAACATTTTAACTTAGTTTGGGGAGGTATTTTTTCTCTCTTGGAACATGTCACAAAGTTTCTCAGGAACTATGCAATACCAGAAGTCAAAATTAAAGGGAATCATTTGGTGGCCCTCCTACCAGAGTTTGAGCTGAAGAATAAACTTACCAGATATGACTTTCTTTCAGTATTAGAGGACCCAGCTCCTGTTCAAATGCTGATGAATCTTCCAGGCCAAAGGTACAAGGGCCAAGATGGAGAGACGGAGGCTGCCATAAAGATCCAAGCCACATGGAAATGCTACAAAGCAAGAAAATTCTTCCTCATTCATCGCCAGCAGAAGTGGGCATCGGGTGTGATTGCCATTGCTTGGCTGTTACATTGCCATAAGACTCGACTAAAGAAGATACTAAAGGAATCACGTCAGAGACACCTGGAGAATTTCCGCATTCGAGCCAAGGTTCACAAGGCTGCCAGCTGTTAAGGCAGACCTCTTTTTCTAAACATTTTGTGCTTGAGTGATTGCAATACGTTGTCTCTTTATCTTCCCTTTCTCTCTCCAACTACCCTCCCCCTTCAGACTCTCTTGCCTTTCACTCCCCTCAACGTATGATGCACAAAACCTACATTTGTTTGTGCATCATATTTTAGCCCTAATCAGGAACCTGGCTTTCATGCCTGCAAAATCTGTTGCAATTTTTCTATAGAAAAAAAAAGGTCCCTTCACTTTGACTATGGTAGTTCTGTCAGAAAATCAATGTTTTAACTACATTACCTTTTCTTCCTATATATACCTTCTGGCACTTTAATTTGCTCAGAAAAAAAAAATTTTTTCTTGTCTACATTGCTGTCACCACTTTGTCAGAAAGTATTTAAGTTTGCAGACAGCCTTTTAATTAGTGCTCACAATTTCATTTATGTTTGCTTTCTCTTTTTTTCATTCATATTCTGTTAATTAAGTGAGCTGCCTCTAATCTTCCCCTGCCAGTAGCATCATGTAGCCACCTAATTAAATTAATTGGGGAAGATGTTTTAAGTATGTAATTAAATCAATTAATATAATTTATGCCTGGCTTAACTGTACAGTGGAAAAACAGCTGAAGTTTGACTAGATGAATCCACTACAGCTTCCTGTCACTGATCAATGCTCTTCTTGATTTTTAGCATCTGGCAGCCAACTGGAATCGCATCAGGACCTCCAGGAGGACTATTATCCATATCCCATCATTAGGTATAACACTTTTGCCTGCAAATCTATCAGCAACCTCTATTACCCACCACATTATGGCTCCTTGATTGAGTTCAAGGAAGGCCCCTTGTTTTATTCAAATTGGTCTCGGCAGGAAAATGTTCTCGACATGATGAGAGTAATAACACAGGGCCCTCGCTCGAAACGGCGTTTAATTTGGGGATTAAGCAAATAAAGTCATTATGTGGGGGCTGCTATTCAGTGGAGAGGTGATTTGCTGTAATTCGCTTTCATCTGTATGAAATGAACTAAAAAGTTGTATTTTTCCCCCTGAAATAACAGATAATGTTTTCGATCTTCTTTAATGATAGAAGAACACAGGCTTGTATGTATCATTGCTGTTACGCCAATAAGCCAGGATATTGCTTGTACACTGTTTTTAATCAAATGTGCAGTCAAAATGATAAGCTACATTCTCTGAAATTATTTAGTTCTAATTACGAGCAGATGGGATGCTTTATTTGCACCTAGGGCGCCTGAGCAAAAGGAAATGCTGTGTGAACAAGAATAATTAAGAAGTTGAATAGTGTTTTTTGTGCTTAAATAATCTGCAGTTTCATGTTAATTAGCACTAATGTAATTATTTAATTACATTTATGAATTGGGAAACTTAAAAGCTGTTGTCTGAAACACACTGGTAAAATAGGTATGCCAAAATGACATTGGGAATTTCAGAAATTTGCATTGGAGTTTCTTTCTAAGACATGAGCTGCTGTCAACATGTTTGGGATTTGTTTGCTTATTTTGTTTTGTTTTGTTTTACATCTAACTAGTGTATTAAATTTCCTTGGTGAGGTCACATTTCCTAAGCTAACTTGGTAGAGTTTTGACAAACAGCACAACACATTGAATCTCCATGTTACATTCACATAGCTCTTTGTTAAAGTCGTTTACATAGAGCAATGCATTAAGTGATCTATTGTAATAGAATTCTGGATTGTAGTGTATTCATGTTCATATGTGAGTATAACCAGTTTGTGTACTTATGTGTAGTATAGAAACATAACACATTTAAACAGTAATATGAAAAGAAAAAACTTTTAAATTACTATATAAATATAATTATTTTAAAATTAGTATAATATCAGTAGTAACAAAATAAGGCAATGTTTTCTAGATTCCAGAATACTTAGATGTAAGTACTTACAGAAAGTTAAGAAAATATTTGCACTGCACAGAGACTTTTAGTTTTGGTCTTCTTCATGGTTCATGAAAGAAAGTTGTTTCTTCTTAAGATCTAAGTAAGGTAAGACAGATCTGAATTCTAAGTTAGGCTTTTATTTTGGTGAGACTGCTTTTACACACAAAATTAGTTCACACACAGAAATTGCACTTGTAATTGATTGCAACTGAAGAGGCTAATTGCAGACCCAATTAGTTGACTTGAGTCCTTCGAATAAGGTGCAAAGAGCCTTTGCTTCTGCAGCTAATTGTAGACCTGACCTGATATTATATGGGAAATTTTGTTTTGCTTTCTCTGTTTTATTCAAAATGAGAGCCAGAAACAGGGCCCCCACTTTGCAAAGTTGCTTAGCACAAAGGCATGACAGACACATACTTCTTTACTCCTACACTCCCACCTCTGACCCTCCTAAAAATTTCCATGCAGTCTGCTCAGCAGAGAAGCTTGATACAAAGGAGTCTCCGAAGAAGTAAAAATTTAAAAGTAATCATTAGGTAAACTGGGTAATAAAAAAAATTGAGTGAAAGTGTCTTAAAATTTCAAAGGGGAATATAAATTAAGTGGGAGTTCCCAGCACTTTGGGAGGATTGCTTGAGGCCAGGAGTTCAAGACCAGCCTGAACAACATAGTGAAACCCTGTCTCTTTTTTTTTTTTTTTTTTTTGAGACGAAGTCTTGCTCTGTTGCCCAGGCTGGAGTGCAGTCGTGTGATCTTGGCTCACTGCAACCTCTGCCTCCCAGGTTCAAGCAATTCTCCTGCCTCAGCCTCTGAGTAGCTGGGATTACAGGCACCTACCACCATGCCTGGCTAATTTTCGTATTTTTAGTAGAGATGGGGTTTCACCATGTTGGCCAAGCCAGACTGGTCTCAAACTCCTGGCCTCATGATCCGCCCACCTTAGTCTCCCAAAGTGCTAGGATTAGAGACATGAGCCACCACACCTGGCCCAGACCCTGTCTCTTTAAAAATATTTCAAGGCCGGGCATGGTGGCTCATGCCTGTAATCTCAGCACTTTGGGAGGCTGAGGTGGGTGGATCATGAGGTCAGAAGTTCAAGGCAAGCCTGGCCAAGATAGTGAAATTCTGTCTCTACTAAAAATATAAAAATTAGCTGGGCACAGTGACAGGCACCTGTAATCCCAGCTACTTGGAAGGCTGAGGCAGGAGAATTGCTTGAACCTGGGCGACAGAGGTTGCAGTGAGCCAAATCAAGCCATTGCACTCCAGCCTGGGCAATAGAGGGAAACTCCGTTTAAAAAGTAATAATATTTCAAAAATTAGCCAGGCATGGTGGCACAGGCCTGTATTCCTTCTCCTGGGAAGGCTAAGGTGGGAAGATCACTTGAGCCCAGGAGTTTGAGATTACAGTGAGCTATGATCATCCCACTGCATTCCAGCCTGGGTGACAGTGAGACACTGTCTCTAAAAAAAATAAAATAAATTAAGTTGGAGAATAATCTGGTCAAAGAAGCTATAAATAGAAAACATTATTTTAAATATGATATTAAAACTAATTTTCTTCTAGATTACTCATATTCAGGTTAAATAAACGCATAATAAACATGAAGGTCTTCCCTAATGTAGCAATTTTTGTTTGTTAACAACATGCTACTCCTTTTAAAGAAAAACTGCCAATTATGTAATTTCTAAGAGATAAGAACAAGCTCAGATATTTTTCTCAATTGAGCATTTCTCAATTGCAGTTTCAAAAGAGAACAGTACTTTAGATCATATACTATTTGATTCTACAATCTGTGCTTTGGATTTTATAAAAATGGCTTGTGGACTTTAAATTAAGTAACAACAAGCTGTCATCTCCTACCTGTTCCACAGACAGAATTCTCAAACTATGTATATATTTTTAAAGATATAGGGTACCCTTTTTTGTGTACCACATCCCTGGGAGTCCTTAAAGAAGATTTCAGCTAGATGCCACAAACTTCTTTGTCTTGTGTACCAGAGACTTACCTATACAATTCATAAAAATAGAAGTGGATAGGCGGGGCATGGTGGCTCACACCTGTAATCCCAACACTTTGGGAGACCAAGGTGGGTGGATCATGAGGTTAAGAGATTGAGACTATCCCGGCCAAGATGGTGAAACCCTGTCTCTATTAAAAATACAAAACTTAGCTAGGCATGGTGGCACGTACCTGTAGTCCAAGCTACTCGAGAGGCTAAGGCAGGAGAACTGCTTGAACCCTGGAGGCAGAGGTTGCAGTGAGCCAATATCATGCCACTGCACTCCAGCCTGGTGACAGAGCAAGACTCCATTTAAAAAAAAAAAAAAAAAAAAATTGAAGTGGATAAAAGTGAAACAAATTTTTTTCTCTAAATATACTGCAAGAAAACGAATCTATTTAGTCTAGTAATTTCATTTCCAGAGTTGAGACAGATTCTCTAGTCAAAATCAGCTGGTAGGATTGTCTGGTTCAGGTAAGCATTTAACACAAGTAGCAGCCTTGTCCTCTTTTTCTCTTTCCATAGGAAATTTGCTGTAGAATTAGCTCTACAAATAATTACACCATGCCACTAGCCAATTGGGGCTGCACTAACTTGTTTGAACCCTTCAAATGAAAGTTAAGTAGCTGATAACTGCATAATATATTGTAGTTGTAAGCGGTCTGTTATTTATGCAGTTTTGCACACATGGGAATAATTGCCTTTTCCAAACTGGTGATCACAGAAAGGATGACCTTGCAGTAATGTTTTTGACCACAAAATATTTATAAACTATTTTAAAATCTACGGCTTGATAATATGAATGGTAAGACAGTTAAACATTGTGGAGTAACCTCTTTGAAAAGAGGACTTATGAAACTTGATTGATTGTTATATATTTCAGGTAGCATTCTTAGATATAACAAAATTTTTAGCTATTTTTAACCCACAAGAAAAGTGGAATGCTGCTGTCAAAAAAACCTGATTTGCCTTGTAATTTTATAAGATGATACAGAAACATTTTTCAGAGTTTATAGGCTGATCTCTTAATTGGATATTACATATTTTATCATCTTTATTAATGAAATATAATTATAACAAAGTAATCTACAGTAGTTCTTAACAGGAATAAAATATTAGGATCTATTTTAAACAAAATCTATCAATCAAATGAGAAAGAACCTCAAGAATCCTAATTCTTCTAGAAAAACCAAATGTCTAAATAAAACCTACAGACTAATTTTGCTCCCAGTTTCTTTGGCCAAGTTATTTCCTCCACTTTTAATTTAACCCCTGTGCTGCTTTGTTGTAGCACATCACTTGGTACTATGTGTAAACTCAGTTGCTTTTTAAAATATATTGGCATCAAATGAGATGTATTTTAAGGATATAGGGATCTGCTGCTGTGACCAGTATATGAAGCCGCTGCCAGCCAGTTAAACCCCCAGGGATGAGTTTCCACTCTCACTTCTCCTCCTTTTTTAAAGTAAAACGAGAGATACTGAGGTGGGATTTGTTTTTCTTTTCTCCATGTAATCTTTTTTATTTCATTGCCAATTGATTTGATGACTAAAAATATATTTAGTTCAGTTTCATATTTTGCCTCTGTGCCCTATTTCAGCAAATTATTCTTGGGGTTAAAACAAGTAGTGGTCTTCAAATGCTTCATTTCATAAAAATTGTGGATCTTGTTATCGTGAAGTTCATGAAATAACAGCATTATTCAGCTCATCTGTACTTTCACAGAAGCCTAAAAGGTTAAGGAAACTTACTTTTGTGTGCAACTGACCATACGCTGAACTGAAAGTCCCAAATGCTTATGAGACACTTGCTTCCTAACTCCATGCTCTTCCACCAAAAGATAAAAGCTTGAGCTCACCTTCATTTGTGAACAGGAACAGAGTGGAGGATGGCAGCCAAGAGCATTAGATCTGCAATCACACTTGTACTGTGCCTCCACGCACATTGGCACCTTTCTACTTTCTCTACTATGAGCTAGAGTCACCTGATACCCAGTTCAATGCTGCTTTCTACTTTTGACAACTCAAAGACAAGATAGACTGTGTTCCTTCCACCTCAGGCTAGAAAATCTAGACTTCCAATAAAATCTTTTCAGTCTTCAACATACATTTTTGGCAAGTAGTATAGAATCCATAGTTCAGTTATGTTGTTGCTATACTAGATCCTTGGTATAGATGTACTGCCAAGACTTTCCAAACAGCGTTTCCCAGAAATATCCAGATTTTTCAGGATCAGGAACAAAGTACACTTAAACTTTAAAAATGTTTTATAGCCCAAATTAACACATATTTGTATTCACCCACGTAATCAAAATGTTTATGCTGGTTAAATCAGAGTTTGTCCCATGATCTTGTAATATGAAATTACCCAATTGGTCTTGAGCTATATGATGTTGTACCATGAAATACAGAAACAGCATTGAACTGGGTATCAGGTGACTCCAGCTCATAGGCTTTTCATGAGATCTATTAATATTGGGATATGCTGTAAGAAGAATTTTGCGTATACCAAGATAAAACTATGAAAGATAGGCTGGGCGCGGTGGCTCACGCCTGTAATCCCAACACTTTGAGAGGCCAAGGCGGGCAGATCATGAGGTCAGGAGATCGAGACCATCCTGCTAACACAGTGAAACCCCATCTCCACTAAAAATACAAAAAAGTAGCCGGGCGTGGTGGCACGTGCCTGTAGTCACAGCTACTTGGGAGGCTGAGGCTGGAGAATCACTTGAACCTGGGAGGCGGAGGTTGCAGTGAGCCAAGATCATGCCACTGCACTCCAGCCTCGGTGACAGAGTGAGACTTCATCTCAAAAAAATAAAAATAAATTTAAAAATATATATATGAAAGATAAAATCCTTTATTCTCACAAAAAATATTAAAAGGCTTTGTTCAGTGATTCTCAGGACCCCTTTATACCTATGATTATTAAAGACTCTAAAGAACATTGGTTGAAGTGGGTTATATCTATCTTTTTTTTTTTTTTTTTTTTTTTAGAGAGACAGAGTTTCGCTCTCGTTACCCAGGCTGGAGTGCAATGGCGCGATCTCGGCTCACCGCAACCTCCGCCTCCTGGGTTCAGGCAATTCTCCTGCCTCAGCTTCCTGAGTAGCTGGGATTACAGGCACGCGCCACCATGCCCAGCTAATTTTTTTGTATTAGTAGAGACGGGGTTTCACAATGTTGACCAGGATGGTCTCGATCTCTTGACCTCGTGATCCACCCGCCTCGGCCTCCCAAAGTGCTGGGATTACAGGCTTGAGCCACCGCGCCCGGCCATCTGTCATTATTAACTGTATTAGTAACTTTAAAAATATTTATTAACTTTTTAAAAATAATAGCCCACTACCAACACTAACCTAAATAACATATTTTTGAAACATAATTATTTTCTAAAACAAAAAAAATATAGAAGAGTAGGATTGTCTGACAGGTCTAAAAAATTAATAGAACATGGTTGGATTCTCATGTCTCCTTCTGTATTCAATCAGTCGTAATATGTTGTTTTGATTGAAGCACATGAAGAAAATCCAGCCATACACAGATAAGTGTTTGGAAAATGGAAGAATATTTTGTATATTTTATAGCCTTTTCAGATAATTTTGTATATTCTTCTTTGACTTTATAGTAAACTCAACAGTGGTAATTCTAAGTGATAGTTGCAATGTGGATTCTACAGTCATATTAATAAACGTTTTGTCTTTTGTAACTTGTGAGAGAACGATTGAAAAAGGCAAAGAACATCTTAGTATAATTTTGAAAATAGTTTTGACCTTGCAGACCCCCTGAAAGGTTCTCAGCATCCCCCAGGGTCCCCAGATCACAATTTGAGAATCACTGGCGATATGATTTGGTTCTGTGTCCCTACCCAAATCTCATCTTGAGTTGTAATCCTCATGTGTTGGAGGAGAAGCCTGGTGGGAGATGATTGGATCACACGGCAGGTTTCCTCCTTGCTTTTTTTGTGATGGTGAGTGAGTTCTCACAAGAGCCGATGGTTTTAAAGTGTGGCACTTTGCCCCTCGCTCACTGTCTCTCTCCCGCCACCATGTGCAGAAGGCCTTTGTTTCCCCTTCACCTTCCACCGTGATTGTAAGCCTTCTGAAGCCTTCCTAGCCATGTGGAACTGTGAGTCACTTAAACCTTTTTTCTTCATGAATTACCCAGTCTCAGGTAGTTCTTTATAGCAGTGTGAAAATGGACTCATACAACTGGCTTTAGTTGCGTGCAGTGCTATGCTTATCACTGACATAAGTTTAAACAAGGGAACTTCCTTACTTTTTTGAAGGGGAATCCATTTGGCCCATTTGGTTTGAGGATGTTTTCGAAACTCAAATGTATTTCTATGTTTTCTACATCCTTATAACAAAATTCCCTAATCCCCTTCAAGAGCCCCAAAAAACAACTGTCAGTTTTATTTTAATCTAACTGGCAATGGATATACTATATAAATAACCCAGATAGAGTTGTCTCTTGCCATCTTTTGGGATCCCACCATCTAGTGTCCTGTGCTTTCACACTTGCATAAGTAATTAAAACCTGGCTACAACCACAGTGTCTAGATCACAGTTCTTTATTACGACAAGATGCTGATGTGCAATCATTTGTGAGTATATAATGTGTCCTCTTATTTTTCTACCATTAGAATACCAAAATTTTTTTATGAATTGGAGCAATTCCAGATTATCTCTGTATCAATGTCACTGTTCCTCAGCTTGCATCCAATGTGCTTTCTTGAGTAGAAGAGAAAGGGATGGAGTAAGCTTGAGTATGCCGCGGGGAGGATGTGATGCATTGAACATCACTGAACATGAGTTTCAAAATGAGGAAAAGGTTGAGAACGACTGCTCCAGATCATCAAACTGAGGCAGGAATGACTACCATCCCCGGCTAGGGTGATCAGATGAACAACCACTACTTGGTAATCAGGAGTCTATTGTTAACCTCTTCTCTGCCTTGAGTACCAGTGTAAGCAATAGGACTTGGGAGACCAAAGAAACTAGGAGTCAACCACAGGGTAGGAAGCTGATATTCAAGAACATGTGGTCTGCTGCAACAACAGGGGCCTGTCACAGAGGCATGCACCAGTGTCAAGGGGGCTTAGTCACTCAGCGTGGCCTTGCTCATGTTCTTGGGTTTCTGTGGCTACTATGAAAGAAAAGCCAATCCCAGCAGGGCTAGATTGCTGGATGCAAAGAGGCAATTAGTATCGTCTGATAGATGTTCATGCAGAAAGGGACTGGGAAACTTAGTGAAGGTAGAAGTGAGGAGGAGAAATGATTGCCAGTAACCCTTGATGAGCAACCTTGGTTCAATGGAGGACCAGAAGTAGTAATTGAATAACTTCAGAGAGGCAACTCTCAGGTAACCTTCTTTGATGTAGAGACAATAATATTTCACAACTACTTATGTGAGAAAAGATGGAACTCTCTATCAAACTAGGAGTATTTTGCAGGAAATGAGAATGGCCATAAGAAAAGAGGCTGTGTTCCTTTCTATAGTGATGAGGAAGAGAGAGTGCCTCTTTCTGCTAGTGTTGTATTATTCTGTGCTAATGAGGACCTTGAAAAAGCTACACATCCCACTTATTTTTTGAATTCCCCAGAAGTTCTCCAGCTCAGAGAACCCAGTTTTAGAAAAGTTTAAAGAAGGGGGCGGTGATGAGAACACACAGGAGAAAGGGCTAAGAATTTAAAGACAGGCCAGGCATGGTGGTTCACCCCTGTAGTACCAGCGCTTTGGGAGGCTAAGGTGGGTGGATCACTTTAGCCCAGGAATTTGAGATCATTCTGGGCAACATGGTGAAACACTGTCTTTACAAAAATTACAAAAGTTAGCCAGGTGTGGGTGGTATGTACCAGTAGTTTCATCTACATGGGAGGCTGATGTGAGAGGATCACTTGAGCCCAGGAGGTTGAGGCTGCAGTGAGCTGAGATCACACCAGTGCATTCCAGCCTGGGCAACAAAGTGAGACCCTGTAAAAAAAAAAAAAAAAAAAAGTTTTTGAGTAGGGGCTTCATACATGTTTCATTCATTATTCAACTGGAGATTTCACGAGTATCTGCTGTAACATAGCTAATAGTCTGGTTACAGGAGCTAGAGTGATGCAGGTGAAAGAAGAGATGGACAATAAAGTAAGCAAGCCAAGAAGTGTGTAATGACAAAATGAGAAACAGATGGTGAAGAAAGGGTGCAAGAGAACAGTGAAGGGAGACTAAGAACTTTAGAAAAGGGTGGTCAGCCATATCCCCATGATGAGTAGGACCTTATTGCCTCAGTAGAGACCTAGCAACTCTTCTCTTCTGCGTCCCTCTCCCACTTTTAAGGACTCTGACAATTACATCTGGCCCAGCCAGATAATCTGGGATAATCTCCTTTTTTTAAGGTCTGTTTATAGCAACCTTAATTCCATTTGCAACTTGATTTCTCCTTTGTAACCTAATATATATTACCTAATATATTCACTGGTTATGGATATTAGAACTTGGACATTTTTGGCTGGGCATAGTGGCTCACACCTGTAATCCCAGCACTTTGGGAGGCTGAGGCAGGCAGTGAAACCCTGTCTCTACTAAAAACACACACAAAAAAAAAATTAGCCAGGCATGGTGGTACATGCCTGTAGTCCCAGCTACTCAGGAGGCTGAGGCAGGAGAATTGCTTGAACTAAGGAGGCAGAGGTTGCAGTGAGCCAAGATCGCACCCTTGCACTTCAGCCTGAGTGAGTCTTGTCTTTTATACAACTAAATTTCTCACAAGAGCTAATATGTAGTATCTGAACTATATAATAATTTGTAGGTTTATGTGACCATGGACAAGAGACAACACACGTACCTTGAGTTTCCTTATCTATAATATGACAGGACTGAGGTTGATGATCTCTCAGAACTCCTTCAGTGTTCCCAATCAGACCCTGGAAGAAACCATGTCATTGTATATTATAGTCCAGAGCATAATATTTCCTTGTCATGAGACATGTCTACTGAACTCCCCCAAACCACATCCTTGTTGATAATTTCCTGGTTAAGTCACTGTTATAGTTAATATATGCTACCAGCATTGATGAAATCTTTTCACCTGTCAACACATGCACTTTATAGATGTACAAAACAAAACAAGCCTGACTTAAAAACATACTCACTTTGGGAGGCCGAGGCGGGTGGATCACAAGGTCAAGAGATCGAGACCATCCTGGTCAACATGGTGAAATCCCGTCTCTACTAAAAATACAAAAAATTAGCTGGGCATGGTGGCACGCGCCTGTAATCCCAGCTACTCAGGAGGCTGAGGCAGGAGAATTGCCTGAACCCAGGAGGCGGAGGTTGCGGTGAGCCGAGATCGCGCCATTGCACTCCAGCCTGGGTAACAAGAGCGAAACTCCGTCTCAAAAAAAAAAAAAAAAAAACGTACTCACTTCCAACTTCTGATCTGCTGATGTCATTTTACATTGCATTGTATCTTGTCCATGTAGAATGGTGGCTGTTACTTATCACAGAGTTTGTTGTTGTTGTTGTTATATGTTTTGGAAACACCCATACCTTGTAACATTAAAATACCTTGTTTATACAGCACTTTACAGCTTACAAGATGTTTTCATATCTGTAACTGCATATGATTCTCTATAACAATGTTCCAAGATTAGCATACACTTCTTTAAAATGAGTGTGTTCTATGTAAACATTTTATATGCGTTCTTGATCTGTGGTAACAGAGGTCCCAAGTAATTTGTTGGAAAACTGACCTCAAGCATTGGAATGGAGCACAGACTTACTCACTCACATGCTGCACATGCAGCAGCAAAGTGATCAGACATCCTTTATATTTTAAATTGGACATCATCTTAATGAGACATACTGCCTTTTATCTTTACTTTTGAAAGGAAATGCAGTCATAGAATGCTCTCAGGCACTTTTCTTAATCACACTTTATTCTTTAGGCATTTTCCTGCCTTTTTGTAGTCTTGCTATATAAGTTATCCACAATACATCTTTCTAAACATTTATTTGAATATAGATAAAATTATACATATGCAAAATTCCAAGTTACAATATTGTAGTCACACATAAAGACATCATTGGAGTTGTAACTGCCTATATTAGCTTTTATATGTGGAATTGTTCTCTAAGTTCTTTGAGAGATTCATAATTTTTCAAAAATACTCAAATAGCTCATTTGTCCTTCTGCCTCTCTCTTTAATTCTTAAGTCCAGATGCAAAGCAAAGAGAGACTTTTAGATGATTGTAAAGACATTTAATTTCCAGACGTTGTCTAGTGTTTAAACACTGACATCAAAGCAAAGAGCTAATTATCAAAGTTCATTTGGTCTGAAGCCCCATTGCCTAAATTACTATAGTTTTCCTTATGCTGAAAAGGAAATGTGTGTCACATCTTGAAGATGTAGTGTATAAAATCACTTTATCTAGAGCAGTTTAACTTGAAACATGTGTTTGGGCTCACTAACCACAAGGAGGCATTGAAGCATCTCTTCAAAATGTAAAAAGCAATTTTATAAAGCAAAAAAAAAGTTGCACCTACAGGTGCTGAATTTCGTATAAGCAATTATACCTGCTTGTGAGTATGCATGCTTTTTATGTTTTGATTCACTTTTTAAATGACCTGAAATATCAGCAGAAAGTGTTTTTGCTGTTGTTTGTGAGAGATTTTTGGACAATAGTAATCTGTATGTGTTTACCCTTCTGCTGCGTTGCCAGTGAAAACAAAGGCAAACTGCAGGACTTTTATTAGTACTGCAAACTAACTGCATTAGCCCTTCTTGCCCTTTGAAGGTGAAAAGTTCTTTTGACTATCAGCAGATGTTGATTTCTTTAGTATTTGAATTATTTAAATACATATTTCTGACAGCAAGGGATTTATCTGAAATCTGTGTGTCACTTTAGAATGATTTTGGAGCATATCTTCAAAATACCACATAGGAAGCTCCCTTTAAGAAGCCAAAACAATATTTTTTTAACCTGAGCATCATTTTCTTACACATCCGTTTAAACATTGATATTGCATGTCAGAAATTTTCTCCATGTTTTATCATCTTGATTCTTAGCAGCCTTGATGGTATTGAAAAATGTGAACCTCTCTGTTGCCAAGTATGTTGCTTAGCACATCTTCCAGAATAATGTTTAATTCCCCCAAGAAACAAGGACCTCATTCTTCGGGATTGGATTGTTTCTGTAAGATGCTTCAGAGAAAATTTTTTCCTAGAAATGTGGACTGTGACATTTTGAAATTCTCTTGTGCCATTTTGCTATATTGACTTGCTCTTTCTGGGTTTTGACACCTTGTTTGCTTTTTAGGGTATTCCCAGCCTGTGAGAGAACGTATTGCTGATTTCAACATACAGCAGAACATGCAGCTGGGGAGGCTGTGTGACATCTTAGGTACAGTAAATAGTTGTACACAAATGACTTAGGAATGTTTATCAGTGGATGTTGATAGAATGTGTTTTTGTTTGTTTTGTTTTTGCTTATTTTTTTCCTCTACAAGGAAAAAGCTCAGATTTTAAATTGACTTACAGGACAATTAAATGTTTTATTTTAAAAAACAGATTTGTAGTAAAGTCAACTTGAATTAAAAAATGACATTTTAACCAAGTTACTTGGGCAGTTTTCTAGATTCTCTTTGCTGCAGGTTTGGATCAGCATTTCTCTCCTGTAGACCAAAATCTTCCTTATTTACTGAATCTTGCAGTGAATGAAGTCAAAATTTCACAATTGTGTCAGTCTTGTCCCTTATAGTATCTGGGAAAGGAGTGAAAGGTGGTATCAGAAATGAAGCACTGTGTTTTCATAAGAGGAAAAAGGGGAAAATGAAGATAGATTTTTAAAAGAAGCTTTTATATAAATATAGAGCATCATGTTATTTGAAAATGTGAAGTGCCTTATGGAGGAAATTTTTAGAAAAACAGACCTTGATTGAGTCATGTATACATCTTTGTTCAAGTCAATTTCTGATACTGGTTTGGTCAGTTCTTAATCAGATACCCATCTGGAGCCAGGAGAGAAGGATGCCTGAATGTGACAGCTTTGGTTGACACTGTTCAAGGCCAGGGTTCAGATTAGGCTCTAGAATATAGGTTGCAAAAGCTAAGCAATATCATTGAAACTGTTTGTGAGATACTGGCCAAAAATTCAAGGTTACACAAAAATTAGATTTTTATTAGTTAATCAAATAAGAACTTCTTTGTTTTGTTAAAATATAATTGCTTTGGCCCTTATTTAAGAAAAACAAGGAAGAATTTTAAATTATCAATGACCAACTTAGCTGGCTTCGTGGAATGACATACTTTACATGATTCATATATATTTCAGCATCATTATTATTTTATAAATGCCATTTGGTAGCAAAAATACATCAGTACTAGAAATTTACAGTGTCCTAAAATAATAATCGTAATTGCTTTAATCTATTATCTAGGCACTAAGATGCTTTTCAGCATTACAAAAAAAATTTAATGACTTGATTGATTTGTTAATGCTAAGCCATTTCAACTAAAACTGACGGGATGGAAACCACTGAAGTGCAGCAGAGGGCAGACTTTGCTCTAATTTCTTCGAATTAATTTTTTTCTTTGGCTTTTTATATCCCTTTCTATATATAGTATAAGCCATCACCAAATCATCTCTTTATAAAAGATTCTCATTATCGGAAAAGACTTGAAAGTATTAGGCTTCTATTTTAAACAACTCAATAATTCAGTCTGTCTCTACCTGCAATGGAATATTTTGCTTTTGTGAACATTTCTAAGAGATTATGAACCAAACACCTTTTTCTTGGTATATTGTCTTCATGATATAGCAATGCAATCATAAAATGTCTTCAAGAGGAGTAATAAAAGTTTAGAAATAGTAGTCAGATGAAAAAAAAGTACTTATGAAATAAAAACATGAATAAACTAGAAAAATTTGTAATTTTATGAAAGAATAAGTAATTATCCTTTATGGTTTTTTCCTTCTTATTCAGAGTAAACAAAGATAATCCAATCATACTGGTAAGGCTTGTCACTAGATATTGGCTGTGAAGTCATGATTATCAGGTGGAGACCCCAGTGGCCAGTATTTTCAGTTCCTAGATGAGTTCAGCAAGAAAGTGACTGATTACTGACTAGCAGTCAAAGAAAGTTTCATCTTCTTATCAATTCCTTTCCAAAATTACCTGTTAATCGTCAACATATGGAGATTCATGATAAAACCCACTAATACTGAATATTAGAGTTAGTGTTATGTATTCCTTTGCCAGAAATCAACAGGAAAGGTGAAATTGGCAACATGATTCCTTTTATCATTTGTAACCTAGAAATTTTCTTCCTAAGAAAAAATTTCTTTTTCATCTGCTACAGTCTATAAGCTATTTTTCTTGTTTTTCTGCCCTACTCTTTCATACTTAAAAAAAAAAAAAAAGACTCATTACTTTGACTTTTAAAACCTCTGTTGTAATTTGGTTAGATGCTAGTCTCTTCTTCAAAACACAAGAGTTAGGATGACTAATGATGATTCAGCAATTGGATGCAAGTTATTTATTTACTTCTCCTCAGTTAATTTATTTTGAGATTTATGTTTCAAAATTAAATGGGAGCCACGTAAATATTCACATGTATGGAGCACCTGCATTCGGCCTAGCACTGGGCCAGTTCAGAAAACACCACCTCTAGGTCTCTGGGGAGGAAGATTTCTCTTATAAGCCCTGCATCTAAGCATAAAAGATTTTCCCAACTTTCCAAATCTCTCCATAATCCCTTCAGTCAGTCAACAAGTGTTTACTGAATGACTCCTACATATTCCACACTGTACCAGGGCTTGGGGCAATATAAGAAATAGTACCAACATTGCCTTTAAGGAGCTTGGAGAGATAAGATTAATAGATTGGAAACAGTAGGCTAGAGCCACAGAGGACACTACTTCATATTAAATCTTAAGGCACTGATCAAAGGAAACGTAGGTGTGTGGCAGCTGGGGAGTCACTGTTGGCTAGCCTAGTCAGAGTGGGCCAGGAGCACATTCACCCATCTGTGCTGTTTCTTGAGCACTTACTGTGTGCCAGATGTGGCAACAAATACTTTCTATATCTTCACTCACTCAATACTGTCTATAACTCTACACCCCAGGTGGTTTTATTCCCCTCTTTACAGATGAAGAAATGAATGCTTAGAAAGGTTAAATAACTAGAATTTAATCAGTCTATGCTGTGTATATGTACTCTGCCAAACCGATCAGAGGAGTCTTAAAATCCCTCTTGGCCCTCCTTGCCTAAGAAAACGTTTATAGTGCTCCCTCCTCTAAGAACCTGGTCTGTGTGCTTCAACTTGCCCACAATTATTGCTGTATTTTCCTCCATGTCTAGCCAAGGGCTTTGCCCCTACAGATCAGTCAGCTATTTTGTGAATGAATGAATGAACAAATGAATGACTTCATTGACTACTGATTTCCTACTTATACTCCCTGAAATATTCCACAGCGTGGAGTAAATACTCTTATTTCACTATTCTATTTGGATGGGATATTTAATTAGGGTGTTACATGTAACAAGCACATCTTAAGAAGGAGAAAAGTTAAATTAAGACAGTGTTTCCTTTCAACCAAGAATCACTAGACGTGCTATGTAAGTAATATACTCCATTTTGGGAATCAAGCAGGGGAAAGGTTGGTTTCCTGAAATAATCATTGCTATGGTTATAAGCAGACCATTTATTTGAACAGGACATTCCCTGAATTTACCCTGCCAAGTCCATGCAGAATAAGAAATTGCAATTTCATCAGCTTTCTAAAGTTAATAGCTCTGTTTTATAACTTACTGAAGTTAATGGAATAAATTTTTAAAGCAGTATGCAATTCCCATTGATGTTAATGGGAGTTGCGTGGCTAAATCCCTATATTATTTGAAAGTACATTTCCAAGGTATCTCACAGCCCTCCTTCTGAAGGAATCATTTCATCTATTTCGTTGGTGGCAGTGTAATTTATATTTTCTTCAGAGAAATGCTGAACTGTAAAATAGCCAGTTAGATTGCTCATATAGTACAAAACGAATCTAAATTAACCTCAACTTGGCTTTTGGATATGCTTTTTTATTTTAAACTATACAACATCAATCGGATGCCAGGGTTCATAATGTCATTTACCTTCATACCAGTAATTAACATTGTGCCTGTTGTTTTTAGATGCCAATGTGAATGTCATCTACATCTGCTCCCATCATATGAATGACGAGCTAGTGCAGTATTACAAAAAAATCCTAAGTCTACACGCAGCCGTCAAATCGGGGAACCTTGAGGACAGAAGTGACCTGCAGTACAGGTTCAAAATTATCACCCCTGAAGCTGTAAACATCTTCCCTGTGAGTTTGTCTTCTAATTACTACGGCTTCAGGGATGCAGTAAAATTAAATTGGAAATTTTATAACTTGCAACGCTCTGGTACACATCAGTGAAATATTATTGCAAGTTTAACAGCTTTACTGATTAGACTACTAGTTGGCCTATAGGAAATAAATATTCCAGTTTAACTTTTAGACTTAGTGGAGCTACCCCTGCCCAGTTTCTCTATAGCTGTAGCCTAATTCCAGTTACTAGGTGGTACCATCAAGTAGGTGGATTTATAACATGTACCATTCCTTTTTCTTAATTTTGTGTGGAGGACACTAAGGCAGAGAAAGGTTGGGCCTGCCCAAAGTCACAAGGCTAGTTAGGAACAGAACTAGACCAGGCCCTCTGTTTTCTGATCAACAAGTTTTTTCCCCGAGGGGAATTGGCCTGATTTACCGTATCAGATGGTTCATAATAAACAATGTTCAGGTTGTTGTTGTTTTTTTTAATTGTGCTGATTTTTAGTGAATGGAATGAATTCTGAGTGGAATCCTATTCCTAGACAAGAGCCTTTGGGAAATTCATGCAATGATAAAGGCAGCATTCTAGAATAAGGCAGTACAAAACATGGCTTAAAATGAATTTCTCTACATTTTAACAAGAATTCAAACTTTCCATGTTAAACAGCCAACAGTTTAATACCTCATGGACTATGCATTTTTGAGGAGACTTTTTTAGTGTAATTAAAATAAAGATAGCTGTCTCCATTTACAATTGAGATGCATCAAAGTCAGCCGTCTATTTCCAAAGTGATCGCATGCTATACACATAGGGAACATCTATGTGTTGGGTGACTACCCATTAACACTTCAGATGTACCATGATTTGACCAAAAAAAAAAAAAATGGAGGTGGCGGAGGGACCTAAGGAAAGGCCTGCCAGGCTGGGGAAGGTTGCAGTAGCATTTCTACTTTGCTGTTATACTCAGTGAATTGTTTTCAGGGTTTACTCTCTTCTACCAAAATGAAGATTTTATTTTTTCATAACTGGATGCCTCAATATTCCCCTAAAAACCCTCTGCTGAGCTTCGTTTCATTGGCACTTTTGGCTGTGACAGAGGAAGGCAAGGACAGGGGCTGGGGAAGCAAAAGAAAGGACAAGTGACAAATCACTACCACTTACATACATGCTGGGGAACCTTCCAATATCCTCCAGCAGTGTAAGAATTTTTTTGGTGCTTCCTAGTTATTTGTTGGCCTCAGTGACATAGTTACTATGGACATTAGGATGCAAGGAAGAAAAAGAACTACCATTCGTGTTTAGTTAAATTCCTGATTTTCTCTAGCCAGAAAATTAATCTAATGGCTGCTAGCTGCTGGTAAGGAGTTTCTGCACATCTGAAATACCCATATACATTGAAGAGGCATAGAATGGGAAGGGGCACTAGATTGGGGAGAAGAAAAGTGAGAAAACTAAAAACTAACATTTTTCTAATTCTTAGCATACAGTTTCTTTTTTTTTTTTTTCTTTTTTTGAGATGAAGTCTCACTCTGTCACCCAGGCTGGAATGCAGTGGCACAATCTCAGCTCACTGCAACCTGCAACCTCCGCCTCCCAGGTTCAAGCAATTCTCCTGCCTCGGCCTCCCGAATAGCTGTGATTACAGGCATGTGCCACCACACCTGGCTAATTTTTGTCTTTTTAGTAGAGACAGGGTTTCGCTATGTTGGCCAGGCTTGTCTTGAACTCCTGACCTCAAGTGATCCACCTGCCTCGGCCTCCCAAAATGCTGGGATTATTGGCGTGAGCCACTGTGCCCAGCCCAGTTTCTCATTTGATTCTCAGAACAATGCAACAAGATGGAAAGACAGCTCTTTTTATCAATCTCCTTTTATGGCTGAGGAAACCAAGACTCATTTTCTCGTTTAAGGTAACTAGTAAGGCCAGAGTGTCAACCAAAATCTTTCTACCCCAGAGCAATATCATGAGTTGGAATGACTGTCTTGCTCCTGGATGACCCTGTGGCTTTGGGCAGGCCCCCTTACCTCTCTGTTCCTCTGGTCCTCATCTATAAAACGAGATAATGGATTAGATCATCTCAGAGTCATCTTCAACTCTGTCATCCTATTATCTGAGAACTGCACCCTTGCTAGGCCACTCTTTGCCTTCTAAGCTTGAGACAGGCACTTTCAGATGCACAAAGTTACACACATAGTATAGGTTTTCATCTTTGTGAGTAGAAACAGGCAAAGTTTTAAGTACTTAACAGTTCTCCTCATAGCTCAAGTTTAAATTATTTGAGTAATTACTCATAAGCAATCAACTTTCTAAAAATAACAAAAATTCTCACTTTCAAATCAGTTCTTTTTATGTTTGGTTATTACTTTTTCTTTTTAATGGGTTTGAGAGATGTATCAGTGCTGATTTTCATTTAAATGGATAGCTATGAGATTTTTTTAGAGCATGCCAAAAATCTGTTTGTACATCTCTCCAAGTTACTATATGATTCTTGAATTTATAATGGTAAAACGGGCTCTTTATAAAAGTCATCATGTCTATTTTTAGACATTTCAATGTTTATGAAGACATCCTAAACAACTATCTTTTATCTAGGGTCAAAAAAAATCAGTGGTGATAAATTAAATGTAGCCATCATTCTATGGAACTAGAAACATTTTAAATTTTGTCATCGGTGTTAATCCATTGCCTCGATCTGATGATACTGATGTTCTCCAAATGGTCATACAAGACCCATAATTAGTGATACATCCTTTACCATCACTCATTCACATTTAAATCTTTATTAAACACATATCAAACACAATACTGTGACAGCATCTTGCCTGGAATATGAGGCATGCCCGCAGATAACTATAATACAGAGTCGGGTAGAGTACTTGCCAATAGAAACAAGCTAACCTAGAGAAGACAGAAACCCATCCTGGCTGTAAATGTGCCCAGAATGTTAACATTAGGTTCTATTGCTGCATCTGCCAACCCCCTTCACATCTGATAAACCCATGAGACCTTTACTACTCCCTCGATAAAATGGGGAACTTGTGGCAGCAGTGGCATGCCAATTGTGTTAACTGGGTTTAAATCCTGCCTCTGCTGTTTACTAGCTGTGTGACTTTGGGCAAATCACTTGAGGCTCAATTTCCCCATCTCCAAAATAAGGATAGTTAATTGATTCAATGTCATACAGATCAAATGAGAGATCACATGGCAAGGGCTTTGATCTTGTGAACTTACCATGAGAAGACTGCTGCCCTGGAATGCTCTTCTGGGTGCCCTGAAAAGCACACCACGGACATCGTAACTCAAGTCACCAAGACAGTTCATTTTTTTTTTTTAACATGTCTTCATTGGAATACTTTATAGGAAAAAGAAAAGAGTGAAATAAGGAAGAAAGATAGTGACTAACCAGATGGGAAACACAAACCTGCCAGGTGTTATCACTGGCCATTGTCAAATGGAACATTGGGTTTCCTAGAACTGCATTCTCAGAAGTATGTTTTTTAAATGGATTTAAGCCCAGGTGCAGTGGGTCACACCCATAATCTCAGCACTTTGGGAGGCTGGGGCAGGTGGATCACTTGAGCTCAGGAGTTTGCAACCAGTCTGGGTGACATGACAAAACTCAGTCTCTACAAAACATACATAAATTAGCCGGGCATGGTGGCGTGCACCTATAGTTCCAGCTGCTTGAGGGGCTAAGGTGGGAGGATCACTTGAGCCTAGGAGGTTGAGGCTGCAGGGAGCCATGTTTGCACCACTGCACTCCAGCCTGGGTGACAGAATGAGACTCTGTCCCCGCTTCCACACACACACAAAAATAATAATAAAAGATTTGAAATTATTGTAGAAAAGGCATATTTCGTAGAACTAAGGAACTGGGAATAGAACACCTAATCTGGAGGAAGGGCCCAGTAGGGGAAATCACGTAAATCCTCTTCTCAGAGGAGCTTTGTTATTTGCCTTTTAAAATTGTGGTAAAATATATATAACACAAAATTTAAAATTTTAACCATTTTTTAGTGTACAGTTTAGTGGCATTAAGTGCATTCACATTGTTGTGCAACCATTACCACTATCAATTTCAGAACCTTTTATCATCCCAAAAAGAAACTCTATCCATTAAGCAATAAGTCCAAAAGAGCTCATGTTTTAAAGGGAAAGTTATTTCAGAGCTGGAAGGACCCTAGAGACTTCTAATCCAGCCCCTCATTTGAATATGAGAAACTGAGACTCAGAAAGGTTGAGTTTTCTAAATCACCTAGCAAATTACAAATTCAGGCAGGACTGAAATGCAGGTGTTCTCCCGAGTTCTGTTCTCTTCCTCCCATACTCAGGAGTTACACTCTCCAACAATTTGCAAACTGGTACATCTGATATTCCTTGAAACAATCACTTAGCATTTCTCTAAATTTTTATGCTGCAGTGAATAGATAATTTTTCACTAGAATTGGGGGAGTAGATGCTAGTCTATAAAATCCCTTCAACTGCCTTGAGACTCTGGCACTTTTACATTATATTATTTGCATGACATTTTAATGACTTTTTATTTTTATTTTTATTTTTTTGAGACAGGGTCTTACTGTGTGTCACCCAGGCTGGAATGCGGTGGCATGATCTTGGTTCATTGCAGCAATAATTCTCCTGCCTCAGCCTCCCAAGTAGCTGGGACCACAGATGTGTACTACCACATACCTGGCTAACTTTTTTTAGATAGGGGGTTTTGCCGTATTGCTCAGGCTGGTCTCAAAGTCCTGGGCTCAAGTGATCTGCCCGCTGTGGCCTCCCAAAGTGCTGGGATTACAGGTATGAACCACGGCACCTAGCCTGACTTTATTTTTAAGGTTTTCTCTGTAATAATAGCTGTTACCATTTGTTGAGTATCAATGCTGTCTATTATACTAAGTATTTTGCATTTGTGGTCTATCTTTAAAGCCTCAGAGCAACCCAGCAAATGGGTAATTTTTATTCTTATTTAACAGGTGAAGAAACAGGCTCAGGGGGTCTAACTTACTTATAAGTGATAGAGCTGGATTCAAAGCCAGACCCATTTCACTCCAAAGCCCCATCAGTTTCCCGTGTGCCACGCTGCCCTCTTCTCTAGAGGGAGGAAAACAATCTTGGGTTCTTTTATTCTATCCTTGGGTAATGTCTTTCCTATGCCTATCTTCACCTGATAAAATCCCACCCATCCTTCAGAATTCACCTCAACCCCAACCTCTTTCATAATAACAGTACTAGCTAACATTCATTAAGTCCTTATTGTATCCAAGGTACTGTTATAACTGCCTTACATGCATTATCTCATTTAATTCTTACAGCATCCCTATGAGATAGATATGATCATCACACTCATTTTACGGATGAGGAAACTGAGGCACAAGGAGAGTGTGTATTTGCCTTTTCAGCTCTCCCCACCAGCATGCCTGTTGATCCTTATGGCCCTTCCCTGCCCGGTCTCAGTTGTGTGTTAACTGTGATTCGTGTCCCCACCCCTTGAAAGCAGAAACATGGTTGTATTAGTTTTGGTGTATGCTGACCATCTGGCTGTTTCCTCTGCTCCCATTAGGCTAGCTAGAATTATTTATTTAATTGAATGAGACAGTCACATGTATTGCTGAGCTGGGTCTAACTAGTCAAAAATAAAACAAAAAGAGTTTTTCACTGAAAAATACATTTCAGTCTTGCTGAAATTTTCAATTATTTTCTATTTCTGAATCCCTTCCAGAGTTGTTGCCTAGAACCATGATAATCATTATAAAAGTCCATATTATCTGAAGCAGATTTAGTGGTAGAATTTTGGAAGGAGGGTGTCAGGTCAAGTGCCTTTTTCCTACTCAAGCATTTAAAGAGTTGCCAGAGTAGGAATCTGTATAGTGAAGAATGCTATGGGGCTTTTTTCTTCATTTTTTTGTATTGATTTTCCAGACACTTTAGTGTTAAACCATGCCAGAAGTGTTACGGAGATGAATCACTATTACCCAAAGGCCGCCAGCCTCTTTTCCTTCTGACAGAAGGATAATTCCACGTGGATCAAATAAATACAGATGTGTAGTAATTAGTTCTATTCCCAGTGAGCCTATTTCCCACACACTAAAGATGTGAGCGATTATGGAACCTCACCCCAACAGCTTTTATCAATTTAAACTGCTAAACAACAGTGTAGGTCATAACCCAGCCTGCTATTAATAATGTATTTATTATGTGCAACATTATAAATTAGGTATATGGACTAAAAAAAAGGATACCTTTTAACAAGAATAATATGATCTTCCCCTAGCGGCATCATATGTGCCTGGCCACTCACCTGATGTACAGTCCCAAGGCAATCAAAAGAATTAAAAATCTCATCCAAGGAACAGAGGCCTACATCGTCAGCGAACTCCTCCACAGAGATGATTTAGCTGTGGCCGATATGTTAGACATACCCATCCTGGGCTCTGAGCCTGAACTAGCTCATCTTTATAGTACCAAATCTGGAGGTAAACATATCTTTGACAGTGCTAATGTGGCAGTTCCTCCTGGAATTTATGACATTTATAGTCAGCAACAGGTATGTGGGGTGGACAAGTGAAGCTCTGTTCAAATATTTGAAACATCCTCTTGATCTTGGACAAGTCTTCTGGAGCCAGCCCTACCCAATGAAGAATAGGTGGAATACTTGAGTTGATTTGAGGGAAATCTACTTTATTTATTTAGTTAGTTAGTTAGTTTTGAGATGGAGTCTCGCTCTGTCATCCAGGCTGGAGTGCAGTAGCACAATCTCGGCTCACTGCAAACTCTGCCTCCCGGGTTCAGTGATTTCCAGCTCATTTTTGTATTTTTAATAGAGACGAGTTTCACCATGTTGGCCAGGCTGGTCTCGAACTCCTGACCGCTAGTGATGTGCCCACCTTGGTCTCCCAAAGTGCTGTGATTACAGGTGCAAGCCACCACGCCTGACCTGAGGGAATCTACATGAGACCTTTGTGTTTAAAAGTATTTTCCTGTTAGTCTTGCAGAAATTACTGGAATTTCCAAAATATTTACTCATCCGGAATAAGCACTGTTAAAATGTATATATCATTTGAACCAATCTGCTATCAATATTTAATGCTTTAACATGGATTAGTTCATTATCGTATCAGCTAGCCAGTCATTAAATAGGATCCTAAGAAATAGGAGAGTAAGTTTTCACTAAAACCAGTGGGTTTGGAAAGCTCCAGTGAGTGAGCTTCCCCACTGGGTCAAATTGCAGAGGGCCTGTGTACAGAGGGCTGCAGACTTCCTTGGCTCTTCAGGAAGCGATCTAAATTAGGGAGGAGGGGAAAGATCTCAGAAAAAGGGAAGTAAAACAGCTCCAGGAATAAAACTATCTGTTTTTGGTTTTGCCTTGGACAAGGTGTGTGGCTATGCATTCTTCCAGCAGAGAGTCAGGGCCTAAAACATTAGGAGAAATGTATTAGCCACTAGAAATGTTTTCTCTTTGAGTTAGCCCTGGCAGGTGTTCTCCCATTTAACTGCCATCTGTTTTCATAATAGAGAAAATTAAAAGACAAATGGCTGTTAACATTTCCTAACCTCTGTTTCCGTACACCTCTTGACCATTACTCTGAGCCAATCACAAATTATCCCCTCTCCCCACTTCTTGGGAAACCAAAGAACCATGCACAATGAGGCAGTTTGTGAGGGACTATTTTTAGGGATCCCCTCCTACTCTCAGTTGCCTGATCATGATCCTCTCCACCTCACAGCCACTGAGCTAGAAAATCAAGCCTTTCAACAAATCAGACTTTGCAGAGATTAGTTTGAAGAAACTATTAGCTTATTAAGTTATCCACAAGTATTTTAGTCTCGTTAGAGTGTTCTTGGGCAATTTTCATGAGCTCATGATGGAGGTTTCTCTTAACAGTATCACAACCCGGGAAAGTCACAGGCAATTTTAGTAGGAGTGGAGTAGAAAGGATCCCCCTGAGCCATTATGTTACTTCCATTGTCATTAGCCACCACTGGAATTTGAAGATAACAAGATAGATTGCTTCACTCTGCTTCCCAGTAGAATATTTGGCTGTTATACTTATTACAGGCAAAATAAATTTTTAAATATTATTTCACGCATTAGACAATCTTCATAACTTTAAAATGTATGTGCAATGTTTATATTGAGTCTTGCCTTCATCTTTACTGAGGAAATCTCAGGCAGTCTTTGCTATGAAATATTTCAGAACTACATATATTGACGGTAAAGATAGAGCCACATTTAATACAGTAAAATCTCCCTCTAGTGCTAGTATTCAGAAATATGACTAAAAACCTCCTTATGGACACATCAGATTTGAGAGATGTCATTTGACCTATGGTATGTGCAAATTGTATAACAATAAACCAACATTTCACTGAGTTCTACTTGTTTGGAAAACATACATCTGACGTCATCAAGAATTAAAATACTCCACTGAGATGTTTCCAGATAGTGACTATCCTACCTAATTTATCTGAGCATGTCAGCATTTTGAATCTGCAGATGGGGATGAATCAGTAACACTGACTTTTTACCAATGTGCATCATAAACTTAAAGCTGGTGAAAGAAAGCTGTGATTATTTTAACTTAGGTTATTAAGTATTTCTGACTTTCAGTTGGACTTTAGCAGTAATCATTTTTCTGCTCTTTACCAGTATAAAATGAATCACAACTAAAAAAAAATTTATTACATCTTTTGAACAGATAGACTCAAACAGAAAAATGATAAATGTTTGGAAATAGTATAAAGTCATTTGGTTTATGATTCATTTTTTAAATCTAGCATGAACACAGTGAGCATTTCCTGTTTTGATCCATAAAGTAACTGTGCAAGTTCTCTTTCTGGCATCTGCTCCATATGAAATATTGACAGCTTTGGTTAAATAATCAAAAATGGCGATGCTATTTTAAAGCACTGTTCAATTTTCACTTAAAGATAGCACATAATTCTTTCCAGTGGTGCAGTCTTTACAATACTATTGATCCTTTTCATTACTGTAGGGGATCCATCAACGATGCCTATTTATAGGATTCTCAGAAGCAACAAATAATAAGATTTAGAAGAAATAGATAATAATTCTGTTAGTAGTTGAAACTTCCAAATATACATTATATCTAAATATGTAATTTTTAAAAATCTATGCCAGACCACCTTCCCTTATACTAGCAAAAGAATTTTACCTGATGTTAACAGGCCAAAGACCATTTCTCCTTCTGCAAAGTGTGATCATAATACAGCAAAATATGATTAAATATAAAATCTATATTCTCAACACATTAGAGAAAGAAACAACTTTGGAAGGCACATTTTAAAAACTTTCCTAGACTGTGTTCATCATCATATGGTTTGTAGACCAGAGTTCTGTCATTTAAACACCAAAGTTATCAATAAACACTACTTGATAATTAGGGAGCTAAGATAATTTCAATGTTCACTCTCACTGAATACCCCATAGTTGTATGAGGTTTCCAGAGACCCCAAGTATGGCCATTTTGCTCTCTCTCCCACACTGCCATGTAGTATAATATCCCCAGGAAGATTTGCTGGATAGACACAACCCAGAAGAACAGATTGGGCCTTTAATTAAAATATTTTTAATCTGATCGCCCCAAACTTCAACAGAACTGTAAATTGTGAGGTCTTTCACACCCTTTAGTTTTTTTTAAAAAAATAGTGGGCAAACAGAACTGATAAAAAAAAAAAAGGATAAGAGTGTCACAGAGTCCTTCAGTACTGAAAACCATAGCCAAGAGCAGTATGGGAAAGCTGAGGAGACAGAATGCTTAGTGTTATTTCGTTGCTTTCTGGGAAATATTGACTGGAAAGTCTGATAAGAAGATAAGACAAAAAAATCATTTTGTGATCTGATGAGGTATTTTTCTCCCCAGGCTCTGCCAGGAGAGTATTACTTATAATTAAATCATCCTGCCATAGACTTTTACCTGATTCAAACTCACCCCAAATGGCTTATTGACTGTATAGAAAGTGGGTTCTCTTGCTCCTCCTCTGACTTCTTTCTCCAATTTACCCTTCTCCACCTCTCTGTGGGTTGGGATAGGTAGCACAGTGAAAAGGGAATGAGCATAGGTTTTGGAGTCAAACCAACTTGAATGGAATTCCTACTCTGCTACTCAATGCTGGGTGATTGTGGACGAGTTATTTAAATTAGCCGAGCCTCAGTTTATTTACATATAAAAGAAAACTAATAATTGTGCCCACCTCATAGATGATTATATTAAATGAGAAAATTCATGCAAAGAACTGACATGAGCCAAAGGCCTGGCCCCTACTGAGAGTTCAGCAATCTTAAGAGTAACCATCATTATAATGATACTAGAGCTTGGACTACAGTTCTATCCCTTATACTTCTGTGTGTTTGAGCCCAGTTCTTGCAGGACTGTTGTTTCAAATAAAATATCAAGTAGGTGTATATTCCAGGAAGGTTGCTTTCACAAATGTTTTCTCTCCTTTATCTGTCTTGTTCTATAATATACTTGCTTGTATCACACATATACTAAACTTGGTCAATTGGCCAGCCAAACAAATGTATTTCATGTACATTAATGAGAAAGAAATTAAATGGTTTCTGTGTTATAGCAGTGAAAAGCTCAACAAACCCCCAAACAATTACAGTTTTCAAGACTATAACTCTTTATAGTCTTGAAACAATTAAAACATTATTTGAGGAATCAATAAGTAAACTCATAAGTCTCCAAAAAAGAAAGAAAACAATACCAATATTCAATTACAGGTATTCAAGGATTCTTTCTTTTGCCTTCAAAAGCCAGCAAAATGATAATTTCATAATTTCTTATAAATAAGACTATGCTTTTAAACATGTCTTTAGTCTCATTGGTTAATGGTTTCTTCATATCATATTTATATCACTTTAAACTTCTTTAATCTTTCTTAATAACTAGAAGATAACCAAATGAACAGACCATTAGAAGTAAAGACACATGAGAAGTACAACAACTAAGTTAATATGATAAAAAGGAATCCCAGGAAATTAACTGTATTAAATGTGGCTGTGTCTTGGGCCCCACAGATGATAGAACAGCTGAGTCAGCTGATAACTGATCACCTGCAAATACAGCGCTGGCTCTTTAAAATGGACTGTGAGTTCCGAGGAAATGGGACTGCATTTTGTGACATTCCTTCCTACCTAAAGTGTTACAAATGGGTGCTAAAGGAGAGTAGCAGATATGGCATTGAAGACTGGAGAAAGAAATGGGCACAAGTGAGTATTCATTGGTGACTTAAAGGACTTTCCTCTCTACTTAGCTCTGCCACCTGCCAGCAGTGCCTTTCTTGGGACCTTTTTCCTTATGTACACAATGAGTTGGATTGATTGAGTTCTTTGAGTTATCTTCATTTTGTTTTTGAAATGAGGCCTCACTCTGTTTCCCAGGCTGGAGTGCAGTGGCACAATCAGGGCTTACTGCAACCTCTGCCTCCCTGGCTCAAGCAATCCTTCCACTTCAGCCTCCTGAGTAGTGGGGGCTACAGGCATGCTCCATCATGCCTGGCTAATTTTTTCTTTCTTTTTTTTTTTTATTGAGATGGCAGCGGTGGTAGGGGGGGGGTCTCCTTATGTTGCTCAGGCTGGTCTCGAACTCCTGAACTCAAGCAATACACCCATCTCAGCCTCCCAAAGTGCTGGAATTACCAGGTGTGAGCCACAAGTGGGTTATTTTCAGTATTTCTTCTCTGGGCCCTAAAAGTCCTCATTCAGGTCTTCAAACTGATTATGATAATTAGGAAGTAATTTTTAAATCATATTCAGGTAACATTACAAATCTTGTAATTTGCCCTAAGTAGTTCCTGATCATGTGCTTCTAACAACTGTTGTTATTAGGCTAACTATATTTTATTATGAGATAGAAATTCTATTAGTGAATGGTTGTCACCTGGAAGGTAAGATATAATAGCATTCTTTCAGCAGTCATATGTTTTTGAAGACATTTCAAGGAAATTTATGTAACTGCTGGTCCCTGAGAGATGCTGAGAAAATAGTACATCCCAGCCAGAAAATCTCCCAGCAAAAGCTGAGCTCTAGGTATGAAGTCTTAGCATGAATGGACGTGTATAGATTGTTTCCATGCACATTTGTGAAGGGATGAATCTTTTAGTCCATTCCAAATTTGCTTAATTAAAGTAATTTTATATGGTTTAATATATAAATTAAACCTGCCGTTCTAAAACTTTGTTGCTTTGCATTCAGAAACCCAGTTTTGCCTGGCTTTTCTTAATCTCAAATCTCCATTTTGGCTGACCTGCTGGTTAAAGCATAACTGATTAGGAAAATCTCAATGCAAATTCCCTTACTGGTTCCTTCCCTACCGGCATACCTAGCAGTGGGCTGTGCAAAGTGATTTGCGTCTACTTTGAGCATCCCAATAGGAAAGTATATGAATCAAGACACAAGTGATAGCGAGGGAGGGGCATACTTGAGGGAATCACATTATTCTTGGAAAGTGGAGTGATGAATAAATCTAGAGAACAGTCAGGAGAGAGAGTTCCCTTTGACAAATGTGACTGGTTTCCCCATGATCTACTCTGGGCTTCGTTCCCCGCTCCATCCGTAAATGGACTAAATGCAGTACCTGTCATGACCAGCTTTTTACATATTATTTAAAGGATACCAAAATGAATTACTCTTCTAGATAAAAACAAAGAAAATGTATTTAATTTTGAGGCCCATAGAGGTTTCCCTTATATTCTTTTTGAACTGGATTTTATTTCATATTGTATAGAATTTTCTTTTTAAAGCAACACTGTTAAGATTAAACTATAAAAACATGGCTTTTTTATTTAAAACATTGGAGTGTTGATATTTTATTTAAAACACTGAAGTGTTAAATTGTTGGCCTCAATATTTCAAACCAACAATTTTTAAAGAATTCTCTTGACATTAGACTATGATAAATTTGAAATGTTTGACTTTAAAAAATACTTAAAATACTGACATTTGGCTGAATTGTATTTGGAAGCCTCATTGTGCATTATTTAAATTTCAGTTATTTTAAACCATAGTATTTTTAATTGGCACCAAATATATTTGTCACTGTTGTTCATGTTATTAAATGCAAAGCTCTTGAATAATTAATAGTCTATCTAAATCATTTTTTAAAACTTAACAAGGAAAAAATAATTATTCAGAAATCTCTTTACAGTCTGAGGCCAGTGCTTAGCCATGATGTGAAGCCAAAAATAAAAATAAAGTATTTCTGAAAAGGTGCCTTTTTTTTGTAGGAGCCTAATGACATTCTTTTACCTTCAAAGTGAAATCATATTCAGAGTGGAGGTGAACTGCAGCCTCTACTCAGTGTAGCTATTGAGAATTTAGGATTAGAATTCTCCTTTGTTCCAGAAGACCATCGTAATGGTGCACATTTAGACATCAAAGCATTACTTTACGAGCACAGGCATGTTTTAATGTCCTATTACAGTTTGTAGACCTGTTTCTTTTGATAATGAAGATGTTGTGTCATCAAGCCTAGCCTGGCACATACAAAACATATGCTGGCAGGTTATTAAAAATTTCAGCTTCTTGATGAAAGACTATCCTGCAGGCTAAGAGTCCAGAGAAAGACTCCATTCTGGGAGAATTATTAGAAATGAGAATATGACTGTAAGCACTAAATTATGTTAATACTTACAAATAGCATCATTTGCATAGCAGTTTATGATACGATACCATGATTTTTCTCATTGGTATGTTGTAGGCAACAGATTAAAAGCAGTGCTGTTTGTGGGAGTTTGAACCCTTAAGATTTTCTTGCCTTTTATGCAGATATTGGTTTTAGATGTAGGCAGGATTCAGTATCTAATATAAAGATCATCTGGCCGGGTGCGGTGGCTAATGCCTGTAATCCTAGCACTCTGGGAAGCCAACGTGGGTGGATCATCTGAGGTCAGGAGTTCGAGGCCAGCCTGGCCAACATAGTGAAACCTTGTCTCTATTAAAAATACAAAAAAATTAAAGTCGGGCACGGTGGTGCATGCCTGCAGTCCCAGCTACTTGGGAGACTGAGGCAGGAGAATCTCTTGAACCTGGGAGCTGGAGGTTGCAGTGAGCTGAGATCACACCACTGCACTCTAACCTGGGCAACAGAGTGAGACACCACCTCAAGAAAAAAAAAGAAGGTTATCTATTTTTTCACCTATCTAATTTGGAACCAGAGTTATCTGGCTGGTTATAGTTGAGAATTAAAACAGTCATGAAATCAGCAGATGCTGAAAAGTTGTCGTCACAGTTAAAAAAAATCAGTAGAGCCATATAGGTGATATTTAGGAAAAGCAGAATGTTATATGATGGCCAAAATGAAAACAGAACACAACTCTTAGCATTTTTTCTTGGTGACTTGGTACCAAGCCTATTCTCTTCATCCTACCAGCTAACAAAACCTACTTCCCCCAGCAAGTTCCAGTAAACTCATTCACTTAAGTACTCTGCTCGTTAAGGTTTAATGAATCCACAGTCTTGCACACACCGCACTCCCTGTTCCCCAGTTGGGGGTATTTCTTTTCATTTAGGAGGAATAAAGGCTTAAACAAAGAAAGGCAAACATGTCATGGGGAGAAACCTTCCTGGGTAAACTCACCTAAGACAGTCTAGGGAAACCCAGGCAGACATTTGCTGTGGTACCAGTCCTTGTGGCTTTTTTTGTTTGTTTTTTTCTTTACGGGTGTCTTCCTTTCCTCAATTCCTGGCTCAGTGGCAGTGATGCTACTGGTGACACTGCTTTGCAAGAGATCTTTGTAGAACAATTTCTGTGTGTAAAGAACTAAGCCAGCTGACTTTCAGGTTACTCTGTGCAGCCCTTCTTGGGGCCTCTGTTACCCTGGAGATTCTGGGATGTGGTCTTGGCATTACTATTTTACCACTTAATGAGAAAAAGGAAATTGAACTGGCTCTTGAATGCCGCTAGTAAGTATTGCTATTTTAGCCCTTTGCAAGAGCAGTTTTACCTTTATTTGTACTTTGGTTTACTGTGTTTGACATTTGATATTAATTTGGGGATCACAAAGGCAGGGGAAGAACTATGTCTAGAAAAGGTAGAATAAACCACAGTTGTTGTTTTGCCTCCTTGTACAACTAAGGCAGCAAACAGAAAACACGTTTCATGCCGTAGAACTCCCTGCATTTCCACCTCCATTGTGAAGACCTCTGTCCATTCAGAGTGGCCCTGGAACTAGGTCACAGGAGGCACTGCAGGATGGCTGAGCTTGTTGTCCCGTGTATAATTTAGTAGGTATTTATTAGGTCGTCACAAAAAGCCATTGCTTGTAATCCCATAATTTTTAGAAAAGTTTAAAGATAACATAAATACATAATCACTTTCCTCAAACATAATTGTTTCCATTTTTGTGTATTAATTTCTAAATATGCAGTATTTCTGATAGCTACAATAATAGTGTATATGCAAACATCAGATCTTAAATATTCTCCATGTTTATACGGAGTCCTCACAATTAATAGCTGTATAATATTCTCTCATACTGATGAACTCTGATATGTTAAACAACTCAACTAAGCTGGAAATTTAGGCTGTTTCTAGCCTTCTTTTTTTTGGTGGTGGGTTGTGGGGGAGGAAGGAGGGAGGAAAGATTTGTTTCTTTTTTTTTTTTTTTTGAGACGGAGTTTTGCTTGCTCTTGTTACCCAGGCTGAAGTGCAATGGTGCTATCTTGGCTCGACGCAACCTCCACCTCCCGGCTTCAAGTGATTCTCCTGCCTCCGCCTCCTAAGTAGCTGGGATTACAGGCATGCGCCACCACGCCTGGCTAATTTTGTATTTTTAGTAGAGATGGGGTTTTTCCATGTTGATCAGGTTGGTCTTGAACTCCCGACCTCAGGTCATCTGCCTGCCTCAGCCTCCCAAAGTGCTGGGATTACAGGCATGAGCCACTGCGCCCGGCCAATTTGTTTCTTTTTATATTTGATTTTCGTATACACCTCTTTTTGCTTCTGTTATTTCCCTAGGAGAAAGACCCAGGAGAATATTTTATGGCTTTTGTTACATATTGCCATATTCCTAAGAAGATAGTACCAATTTTCAAAGCAACTAGCAGAGAATAAGCTTACTAGTTTTACCCAACCTTACCACCAATGGAAATTATTAACTGTTTGCACTTTTATTTTAGATATAAAAATCCGGCTTCTCATTGCTATTATTTGATTACTAGCAAGGGATATTCTTTTTTCATGTCCTTATTATTTGTGTTTTATATCAAAAACACAAGATCTTTGTATTTTTTTAATGTAGATTTTTTAGATTAAGAAAAACTAGGTTATTTTTTCTAGTCATGAAACTACATATAAATTGTTGTTCACTTGTTTTTATATTTATTTTTGTATCTTAAAATCTTGACTTCTTAGATTATCTTTATGTATTAGGTAGTTGCCAGAACACTGGCCTAAACATGAGATTAAGCATTTTGTAGATCTATGAATACACTGTTAAGGTCTTGACATTTCCTTGTATTTCTTCTTCATCATCATCATCATCATCATCAATAAATATTGCAGGGTACCAGGTATTGTGCTAAGCACATTACATGAATTGTCTCTTTTTTTTTTTTTTCGAGACGGAGGCTACCTTGTTGCCCAGGCTGGGGTGCAATGGTGCGATCTCAGCTCACAAAACCTCTGCCTTCCAGGTTCAAGTGATTCTCCGGCCTCAGCCTCCCAAGTAGCTGGGATTACAGGCATCTGCCACCATGCCTGGCTAATTTTTTGTATTTTTAGTAGAGATGGGGTTTTACCATGTTGGCCAGGCTAGTCTTGAACTCCTGACCTCAGGTGATCCACCCACTTCGGCCTCCCAAAGTGCTGGGATTACAAGTGTGAGCCACTGCACCCAGCGTAATTGTCTCATTTAATCTCAGAAAAACCCTGAGGTTTTTACTCATTTACTTCCACGCCAATTTAAGGTATAAGGAAGGTATTATTATTCTGTTCATGGATAGAGAAACTGATGCTCAAGAAGTGATTTGCTCAAATTTATAGCTAATAAATGATTGTGCCAATAAATTATTGAACCCACATCTGACTGCTGCTAGCCCAGTGCTTTTTCCACACTGAGCCAAGTACATTTAGGAAAGACCCTCTTATTTGAAAGTCCTGGAGAAGTGTTCTCATCAGGTCCTTGCCTTTGTGACTCATACCGTGTGCTGCCCTTGTGGCAAGTTTTCTGCTTTTCAGAGATTTGTGGGAAACACAAATATTCCTGGAACACAGAGGCCACTGCTCTCAAATTTCTTCCCTTTCCTAGATGACAGAATTGCTGGTGTCCTTTTCCCACAAGGCAGCAAACTGGTAGATAAAGGGACCCATCAAGACACACACCTCAGAGCCGGAGAGGAGGAGCCCTACCTGGGAGTTTCTAGGATTCAGCTTTTACAACCCAACTGCCTCACATACCTGGTTATGTGCATGGGGATGAAAGAGAATTTTAGACATCACCCTTTGATTGTTCATGGGAATGTCAGATTTTCAGTGCCTTTCTCAATTTAATACACTATTGTGATCATTTTAGTGAGTCTGTAGATTCCCAAAAAGCTTGGAGTAGACTACCTTCACAGTCAGATGTAGCATTAAAAATGTGGTAAGCATTTTAAACCCAGTTTTAGCCCAGGGCAGTTGATCACTCCTGTAATATTTTGTAATCCCAACACTTTGGAAAGCCAAGGTGGGAGATGGCTTGAGGACAGGAGTTCAAAACCGGCCTGGACAACAGAGTAAGACCCTGTCTCTGCAAAAAATTTAAAAATTAGCTGGGTGTGGTGGTGTGTGACTGTATTTCCAGCTACTTAGGAGCCTGAAGCAAGAGGATCCCTCAAGTCCAGGAGTTTGAGGCTGCAGTGAGCCATGACTGCACCACTACTCTCCAGCCTGGATGACAGAACAAGACCCCTATCTCTAAAAGCAGAAACACACTGTTTTTTTTCCAAAAATAAGCAACCAAATGTTTCTTTTGTTTTCCTTGTAATGTTTTTAGTCTCCTATTCCAGGTTGACAAAGTAAACAGCCGTTTAAGCAGAATGAGTATTGGAAAAGGGTAGTCATTCAGGGTAACTAAGAGGTAGTTTGGCTTCCTGGGGTTCCATAGCCCAGGGACACCTAGTTTAGATGCCTGTGCTTTCTAGGGGATAACCATAGGGAAATTAATTCAGCTCTCCAAGTGTCCTTTTCTTCATCAGTAAAGAGAGATTAGTACCTGTCTCATGGGGAGGTGGTAACAAGTAAATGAGATATCTCTGTGAATTGGCTAGCAGTGTGCTTAGAGCATAATAAGATTTTAAGAAATGCTACCTATTATTGTTGTTGTTATTATTATGACCATAAAATTGTATTACAACAAAATGCAGGTAACATTGAACAAGCACATACAGCTTAATCTTTCTTTGGTGATTTAGAAAGTTCTTTAGGCTCTGGTAGGCTTCCAGGATATTGCCATCTACGTCCATCAGCCATCATTATATGAGGTTGTGGCTGCTGAATATACAGAATGTTGGTTGATCCAGTTGTTCCCAGCCTACGCTTTACCCAGACAGTGCCTTTGAAAGAATAAGTCTTCATAGCGGCCTGCTTTCTTATCATTTAGAAATATAAAACAGTTCCATTTATGTGAACTTCCTATGAGTTGAATAAAGAGGCTTGACAAAGTAGAGATTATTCTGACCAAAAGATTGCAACCCGGTGGCTTGATTTTCTGGTTCCAGTTGGTGTATTTTCTAATTAGTGTAGCAGCACGTCACCACAATCATTGGAAAGCCTTAATCATTTACATATTTGTCTTTATCTCTGAGAATGACTTAGAATGTTTTCTTCCAGTTCAGTGGTTATTTTCACGAAGCTGCCAGGGTTGTGTGAGGTGCTTCTCTGTGCCTGAGGAAGATGATAGGAGAAGGAAAATTGCCTCCCCAAGTGAAATGAAAGCCAGGGCACCCCTTCTGAGGACCTATAATCATCAGCTACACAAGCTGTTGGTTTGCGTGTCCTATTGATTTAATATGCTTCTAATCAGTACATAAAGCTATGGGCCTGCAGTGTTAATTTTTCATATGCTTACAAAGTACCCTTTGATTTTCTGTCACACGTTAATTACAGCGTTTTGCCATTAAATAGGAAGCTTTGTGTAAACTAATTACTAGGTAATCATTGTCTACTGCAAGCGTGCTGTTTGTACCTTTTATTTTATTCTAAAAATGCACAGATCTCACAGTCTGGAAACACTCTACCTTCCAGCCATTAGCTCTCACTAATTCATAGCATTATTGTGGTGAGAGTGTAGGAGTTGTAATTGTTGTGGTATCAGAGCTGTTAATTACCGGAGTAAACAGTTGAAATGGTGCCAAGGTCTATTGTACAAGGCAGAGAAAAGGAGGTTTAAATGTTACTCCCACCATCTGGGGACTGGAGGAGAGGCAAATGCTTGAAAACAGCAGTGAGGCGCTATCGCCGCTTCAGCTCCAGGGTTGGCGGCCATATGGATCCCGAATATTTTGAATCAATTGAATTTAACTGCCAGTTTTTCGCAATAACAGCGTGGAAGGAAGGAATAAAGCAAAAGATGAGAGGAACGAGAATTGGTTAGTGTTCTAACATCCAGGAAGTCCCCGTTGGAGGTCTTTTGGAAAGGTCCGCTTTGCTGAAAACCACAGAGCAGGCATGGGCATTTGGAACGGTTTCAGAATGAGTTTTACTCTCCTCTGACGGTGACTGCGCCATTTGCTTCTGGTCGTCTGTCCTTGGTGCCCCTCGGTGAGACAGGGATGCCCTTGAGAAGACTCAGACTTTCCTGTCACTGTGCCAGATCTAACAAAAATCCTGACTTTGGAATTCACTGATTTACCATCCTGGCATTTTAACAAGCATGGTCTGTCAAAAGAAAGCAATCAATATATAATGCTACTACATCTGCCTCAAGTGTATGCATCTGCACACATGGAAATATCAAAGAAGGCACGGCTCTTCACTCTGATTAAGAAAAGTCACTGCTTGCCCATTCCTTTTGCATAAAATTAAAATATAAATTCTCCTGATAGTCTCTCATTTCATTCCACAAACTCATTCCTCTCCCCCACTACTTGGATGAAAAATCAAGTCCAAAGGGCACATGTGTTTCCTTTTGTTTTTAATTTTCAATTAAAGAGCTTTCATCAGCATATGCAATTTTCTCAACCAGCGATATTTCTCTAAATGGAAAGAAAGACCCTATTACTAGTAATGATAATTATGGCTACTTCCACTTATGACTGATTTTAAAACCACATGGTTTCTGCTTTAAAATATTGCATAATCTTTAGAACAGGCATGTGTATTTACTTGATGTCACTCTTGTATTTCAATATAATTTCCTTAAAACCATTTTCCAATGTTAAAAATATTTTTAAAACACCAGTCACTTGCTGCTGTAACTACTTTTTAATATCATTCCCCAAACATGAACATATTCTTCTTTTTTTAAACCACCCTGGATTATTTATTTTTAATTGTTCCTTTAGCAGATGTTGAAGTAATTTCAGGGAGTAGTGTAAACAACTTCTTGAAAGAAAAAGATCACAGGCCCTCACATACACCATGAACCAAGAACAGGGCTTGTCAGGGCTTTGACGATGGCAATTTTGTCCCAGGGAAAAATTTTCCTGCCTTTGTGTATGTGCAAAGTTCAGTTAAGAATTTCAAGAAGCATTTAATCTTTATCTATTGAAACCTCCAGCATGCAGCTCGCAGGGGGTGAGCCTAGAAAGAAAACCACAGCCCCCTGTGGTGAGGGGAAAAAAGAAACAGCAGTTTAAGTGCTGGAAAGTTGAAAGGGAATGAACCTCTCTAGTGTTTGTGGTCGGGGGCAAAGCAGTTGTGCTAAGCTTTGGAATGGAGGCACAACATATGTGCCTCAGTTGGACAAAACGCTTCTCGAGTCAAATCAACTGCTAGGCCTGCATGTTGGTGCAAGGTGGAGGCCTAGATAATGAGGGACAGACTCCTCAAGAAGCAGTGAGTGGATAATGCCACATAAGTATGGAATTATATACCGCATTTTCACCATTCTGTTTAATGAGAGCCGCCACCGCAGCGAATCACTTGCCACACAGCCGAAATGGGCCATTAGCTATCAAGGGAAAATTGTCTTTGCCGCTTTCAGCAGATGGAGCAAATATTTTACAAAGCAATTTTACATACCAAAAACATTTGTGTGCCTTGGTAATGTTGGCTGTTTTACATTATGCTACCTTCTACAGCAGCATAATTTTCCATCTCATCGAAGGCAAAGTTGGCATTTTTGATTTTTAAATTCTCAATTAACAATTAAACATGGAGTATTAAAGCAGTCCTTAAACTTTAAGTAGGTGTGGGAAGTAGTTTATGACTTGCCAAAGACATTTTCATTTTTTCTTCATCCTCTCAGCATATTTTTGCACTCTAAAGAGGGACTATTTCTAATAATTTTGATGGAAAAGAATGAGTGGAAACTCCACTGATTGCAGAATGACAGTTACCAGTACACACAGTGATCAGAGCATTTGCTGGCTTAAAACCCCCATCACGGATAGTGGATACACAGTTTGGTTCACCCATTTGCATCAGTTTAAAATGTTTTAAGTTTCAAGTAACAGAAAACCCAACTCAAAATGGCTTTAAAAATGATGAGAATGTATTATCTCACAATGGCTTTACAAATAAAGAGAACTTCTTATCTCAGCTAACTAAAAATTCAAACATCGGTCTGGCTTCAGACACGGCTCAATGATGTCACTAAGGCCCCAGTTACTTTCCACTTCTCTGTACTATGCACCGTTCTAAGGCTGGCCATCCTCAGGGTTATAAGATGGTTGCCAGTAGCTCCTGCAGTTTGCCCCTGCTCAAGGCGATAGGAAGAGAGAACACATCTCACATGGTTAGCATTCTCAGAAGAGCATAAAGCTGCTTTCTCAGAAGGCCCCAGTAAGTGCTTCCTAATATTTGATTGGTCTAATTGGGTCATGTGCCCATTCTGAACCAATCACTGTAGCCAGGATATGGTTTTGCTCATCAGGGCCAATCCTTGCAGCTGAGTTGGGGAGCATCACTCTCAATAACTCACATAGGCATGGGGGAAAGGACAGGTCCTGAAAGAAGTTTGAAATATTATTACCCTAAAGAGAGGACATTGATGCTGGGCAGCCAATAACAGAGGCCCATGCTACCATATTATCATAAATTTGACAGCAGTGACTTAGCATCACCTGTGGATGATGTAATCTAACCCAGACGGAGCATTTGTGCCTTCATGGCAGTTACTAGCACAGATTCCACTGCACCATGACACACCGTAGCAATTGGGTTTGAATTCCAATTTTGCTACTTTATGCCAGTGCGACATGAAGAAGGGATGATACTCTCTACCTCACAGAGTGGCTGTGAGATAATAAATGTAAGCCACCCCCACCCCTGCACATGCCTACCACATGGTGAGTTGTTAATAAATAAAAGCTGTTATTTAGCCTAGAAAGTGAAGTAGCTTTAGTCAATGAGTGCAGTATTAAGCTTTAGTCATTAGCTTTAGTCACTGAGTGCAGTGGATATTCTGCTGTCTTCTCCTAAGATATCTTGAATTTCATTCAGTCAGACATCTCTTCCTTCACATTTATGCTTTCTTGACAGAAAAAGAGAGCAAGAGGCAAGGTACATACTTGGTAGACAAGAATCTCTGGGGTGCATCAGTCAGGCTGGTGGAGCCTCATGCCTTCTGCAGATGTCTTGGAACCTTCCGAGGTCCTGACGATTGTTGATGCACTCTGAGAGGTAAATGTGGGCATTGGACAAAGGTTGGGGGGCAAGCCTGTGCAGTGGCAAAGATGGGGCTGAAATTTCTTCTGATGGAAATGGCCCTAGAGCTATCAGCTCCACAAAGCTAGCAGCTAATTGCATTCCCAGAGCCAGCGCAATCATGATGGAATTCTGACTTTTTTCAAAAGTCAAGTGTATTTTTCTACCACTTGTTTATTATCCACAAGGTATATATTTCTCTTTCCACACTCCCCAAGTCATTTGCTCTAAATGATCTGCTCAACATGGATGATACATTCTCTGAAACACTGATATGGTTGTCCATCATCCATCACCTTGGTGTTACTCAATGCAAAAAACCTCCTAACTACTCATTTCACAAGGTTTTTTTTTTTTTTTTTTTTTTTTTTTCGAGACGGAGTTTTGCTCTTGTTGACCAAGCTGGAGTGCAATGATACGTTCTTGATTTACTGCAACCTCTGCCTCCCGGATTCCAGCGATTCTCCTGCCTCAGCCTCCCAACTAGCTAAGATTACAGGCATGCACCACCACACCTGGCTAATTTTGTGTTTTCAGTAGAGATGGGGTTTCACCATGTTGGTCAAGGTGGTCTTGAACTCCTAACCTCAAGTGATTCCACCCACCTTGTCCTCCCAAACTGCTGGGATTACAGCTGTGAGCAACCGTGCCCGGCTTCATTTCACAAAATTTTAAGATAAAGATGTGTCCCTGTTGCTGGCTTATAACAGATATTCAGTATATATACACTTTGGGAAGGTAGGAAAGGGAGGACGAAAGCAAGCTAGCAATGGTTCCTCTAACTCTGTTATTTTCTGTCTTTAATCATTTGTTGAAACTTAAAACTCACCGAGTGATCTTACACAAGGCTCCTCATTCTTAGTGCTTCAGCGTCCCATTTTAAAGCAGGAGAAATAACATAGTGGTGGCTGCCGCAGAGTGTTGCTAAAAGGATGGAATGAGATCATGAGTGTGACCTTGTGACGAGAGAATTTTACAAATACCGTCCTCATGATTCACATGAATTGGAGTGTTTGTCTGTTATGGTAGGGTTGTGTGTGTGTCTCTCTCTGTGCACCTAAGTTTGTTTTGAACAGAATAAACTTGAATAGCTACAGATCTTCCCTACGGGGCAGTTGCTCTCGGAGCTGTGTAAGTATGTTTGAACTATGCAAAATGATACAAACTAGAGAACAGAAACCCTCCCAAAAACTGAGAGCTTGCATCTGATGTTGATAGACCGTTTGTGGCCATTGGGACCTTGTTGCTTCTTGGAAAAAGGGTGTTCTTAGTTTGTTATGCCACTGCTGTGATGGAGTCTTTTGCTTCTGGATTTGAGCTGTGGCCTAACCCACCAGCTCACAAGCAGCTTCTGAGTTCCAGCAGAAACCAGGCTCTAAAGGGTTGTTTTGTTGGGAGGATAAAATAAAATGAAACTCTTACCAAGAATGTCATTTTTCTGATCTTACTTGAATATATGAGCTGCAGGTCCTGCTGTATGTTTTTGGTTTGTTTTGTAGGGATGGGAAGACAATTTTCGTTGGTACTAAGGCTGTTCTTAGTATAATCCTTGTATTTTCCCATCAGACACTTTCAAAATAAAGAAATAAACAGTTACTAACCCTCTCCTCTTAGCCCACATTATTCCTCTCCATGTCTTTTTCTTAGAGAATGAATCATGGCCCCAAGCTGCCTCTGTGTGCCCCAGCATCCCTATTGAATGTCACCCTGCCAGTGCCTTCAGCTGTGTACCTCTCATGGCAGGACACGATTACTCCTCCAGATTCCAGCAGCCAACTTTCCTCTAGGAAATTTACCCCCTTACTGTGGCTTTGTGCACAGTGAAAACTCTAAGCGATGAAGCAGAATGGCTGGCTTTGTGAGCAGAGGCAGTGGCAGAAGCCTGGCACAGTGTTCAGATGCCACACACAGGCAGCAGGCTTATGAGTTACTTATTGGCCCCCACATAGTATGTTGCATCTGAGGTGACACTTCATAAATGCTACCTCGTTTATCTTCCCAATACCCTTTAGAGGGAAGGAATCCCATAAAGTCCACCCAGTAAGAATCTGTAGTTCTTAAGCAGCCTTCCCTCCAGCTGCTTCCTGGGTAGCAATGAGGAGCCTGTTGAGAGGTTTCATGTTTTGTCTTATTCTGTAACTTCAGCTTTAAGGATTACATCCTGTGTTTACCACCATCATGACTCAGTCCACAAACATTTAGTGTTCCCTGTGCTAGGCACTGGGAGACCAACCTCAAAGCCAGCATCCATGTCATTAAGCAGCCCCGAGAGAGCTGGAGAGCAGGGAAAAAGGACACCCAACTCGGGTGGGTCAGAAGGCTTCCTGGAGGAGGTGTGGCTGGAACCACCTCAGGAAGGATGAGGAGGAGTCAGCAAGGGGAGGAAGAGAAAGAAGGGAGGCAGAGGAGGACCTGATGGGGAAGGATGGGAGCTGGGCAGGAAAGTGAGGCCGAGAGGTCGTATCACGAGGAACTTCTTCATCTGTTGTGTTGAGGAGTTTGGACTTGATCCTCAAGTTGAAAGAGATTTTTCAAGATTTAGGTGGCAAGGCTTTTACCTACTCCTTTGCCACCTTTTCTCCCTCTCTCCCCAACACCAAAAAAAAAAAGAACCCAAAATACATAACCACTTTTTTTCTAGTTCAGTTCTTTAAAAGATCTGACATTCTGTAATTTTTGATACATAGATGAATGAATGAACAATTTATCTTTAGACTGTCTTGGTACAAATAACAACATAGCATATAACCGGGTAAATGATTTCACATTCTCCAGCAGTGGGGCAGAAAAGGCCATTTAATCAAGACAGAACAAAGAAATTCCCACTTTCCTGAGAGAGGGCCTAGGCTGTGAGACTTTCTTTCCTTGCTATTCTGTTTTCCAGAGAAGAGTGAACCCCGCCAGGTTTCATTGTCCCAGCTTTGGGGCGCTTCATAAATCAGAGACAGTTGGTCTTCCTTGATAAAATGGAATGGTTTTAACTGAAACAAGTGTAAAACAAAAGAAAGATGGATTTGGGGGACTGTTCGGAGAAGGAACAAATAAGGGGTCCAGGTTGCTGGAGCTGCGCATTCCACATGCTTGTTTATGATTTAGATGCAGGGCTTTGGGGCGATCAGGTAATTAGCAGTAAAGATCAGAGAAAATGTGCGCAGTGTATAGGATATGAAGGGAGGGGAAAGGCCCATTGCTTTGACAGCAGTTCTGCTTGCCTCTGCACCACAAGGCAGAGCTCTCTGCATAAGCACTTCCCCAGCCCTTCTTAACAGACCTTCTCCCACTGTGTAGGGACTCATCCTGAAGTGAGTGCGAGCCAGGGCACTCTCCACTTCTCAGGGCATTTCTGTTTTGTATGTCAAGCACTTACTAAGACAACTAATGAAACTCTCCCACCAAGATTTTCTGTATACTTCAGAAGTTATTCAGATTTTCTGAACCTGCCGAGAGCACAGTGTCAGATGTTTGTCTTCTATTGTGGATTGTCAGTGGGCACTGGACCTAGAATCAACCAGCTGTTCCAAGGAGTTGGGGTGGGCAGTGCATAGAGGACAATCACTTTTTAATGGTAGGGAAATTGGAAATAAGTGTGTATGATTTTTTTGGTTTTTTTTTTGAGATGGAGTCTTGCTCTGTAGCCCAGGCTGGAGTGCAGTAGTGTGATCTGGGCTCACTGCAGCCTCTGCCTCCTGGGTCCAGGTTAAGCAATTCTCCAGCACAACCATGCCCAGCTAATTGTATTTTTAGTAGAGATGGGGTTTCTCCATGTTGGCCAAGCTGGTCTTGAACTCCTGACCTCATGATCCACCCACCTCAGCCTCCCAAAGTACTGGGATTACAGGTATGAGCCACTGTGTCCAGCATATATATAATTTATTATATTCCAATCTCACCCCCAAAGCCGACTCCTCCAAATTACTGAGCCATCACTCAGATTCAGAAGTTCCCCTGCAACCTAAAGCAGATCTGAGTTTTTCTTGTCAGTGCCCCATATTCTGAATATGAATATTGTCTATCATATGAGTTTCTATCCAGTACCCTGCCTCACTTCTGGCAGAAATAGAATCTGAAGAGGTGGCTTCTATTTGAAAATGTTTAGATAGTCTAAGAGGAAGAACATCACAACTTAGGACATCTAAAAAAATATGTCCTGACAAACCAAGGCTTTTTATATCAAAAGCCAGACTTCTTACTCACTAGAGGATTCCCTACTGATTTCGTTTTGACAGGAGGCCCTTAGTCTTTGGGCTGTTTTACAGATGGTTTGGGGCCAGCCTCACATCCAGACAGTTGAGACTATGACCTAGGGGGAATTTCAGGCAGACTGAGGCTGGCCCCAATACTCCTTCCCACCTAACTCTTCCAACCCATCCCTACCTAAAATCCCACCTTTACAGCCTCAGCCCATAGTTTAAGGCTTTGATGATGAAGTTATAGGATGCAAACATCCACCAACAAGTGGGAAACAGCACAAATTAAAGAGATGGAAGATGACTAGATGCCGTAGCTCATAGCTGTAATCCCAGCACTTTAGAAGGCTGAGGCAGGAGGACTGCGACTGCTTGAGGCCAGGAGTTGACACCAGCTTGGAAAACATAGATCCATCTCTACAAATATTAGCCGTGCATGGCACGCACATGTACTCAAGGCCAATTGGGAGGCTAAGGCAGGAGGATCACTTGAGCCCAGGAGACTGAGGCTTCAGTGAGCTATGATCACACGATTGTACTCTAGCCTGAGCGACAGAGCAAGACCTTGGCTGAAAAAATTTTTTTTAATATATGGAGGTGGCCAGGTGCAGTGACTCACGCCTGTAATCCCAGCACTTTGGGAGGCTGAGGCAGGCGGATCACCTGATGTTGGGAGTTCGAGACTAGCCTGACCAACATGGAGAAACCTCATCTCTACTAAAAATACAAAATTAGCCAGTCATGGTGGCACATGCCTGTAATCCCAGCTACTAGGGAGGCTGAGGCAGGAGAATCACTTGAACCCAGGAGGTGGAGGTTGCGGTGTGCCAAGATCATGCCATTGCATTCCAGCCTGGGCAACAACAGCAAAACTCTGTCTCAAAAAAAAAAAAAAAAAGGAAAAGAAAACACTTAACCCCACATTTTGTATAAAGGGAAACTGAGACCCAGAGTGGGGAAGGCTATTGCCCAAGGACACTCTGCTAGTCAGGCTGTCGGCAGCAGTGGGTGTGAGACCTGGTTTCCTGATGCCCAGAGAGAAAAATGCCTTTCAAAGACAATAGGCACAATTAACAATTTTTAGGAGACCAAATCACTTTTGAAATATGAAAACTGAAATGGCTGAAAAAAGAGAGAACATTTTCAAAATGGCTTTCTGACTCTGGGTAAACAGTAACCACATTTTTTTTGCCTGTTGGAGGCCTGGTTTTTAATCACTCCACAAGCAGTTTTCATTTCTGTAGTAAAATTGCTTGTGGTTCTATTTAATTTGTTTCTGCAGGAGCCAGCTTTGGTGAAGATCTCCGAGGAGCTGGCGGGCATTTTAGCACAGCACGCACAGCCAGTCAATGAGAAACGGTTCCCGACGTGGAGGAAATTCCTCCAAACATTTCTCAGTCAAGGTAAATAAGACTGTAAAGTTTCTATTGAGGATTAGTCTACACAACCTTGGATTCTAGTTTTGGGTCAACTGGGGCCAATTTAAATACTTTGCGTCTCCTGTGTTGGTTTAGTAAAGAGCTCCTACAGTTTTCTTTTTTAAACGTTGCCTAAATATTTGTCTTACACCCAGCCTCTTAAGTAAATAGGAACCTAGCATGCCAAGCATGGCATGTGGAGTTCCAGATCTCAGGCCTTTTTTTACACCACAAACTCCTCCCGAGAGGTGGGCTTTGGAATCAGATTATCTGGATCTGGACCCCGTCTATGAGCTTGAGCAAGGTTCTTAAACCCCTCGAGGCCTGGTTTCTGCACTTGCCTACCTTACAGGGTCATTGGGTGTACTCAATGAAATACAGACATGAAAGTTTCTACCACAGAACCTGACACAAAATCATCTTTAATAAGTGTTAGTTTCAGGGCCTGGCATAGTGGCTCACGCCTGTAGTCCCAGCACTTTGAGAGGCCGAGGTGGGCAGATCACAGTTTCAGGAGATTGAGACCATCCTGGCCAACATGGTGACACCCCGTCTCTGCTAAAAATACAAAAATTATCTGGGCATGGTGGTGCGTGCCTGTAGTCCCAGCTACTTGGGAGGCTGAGGCAGGAGAATTGCTTGAACCCGGGAGTCGGAGGTTGCAGTGAGCCAAGATCGTACCACTGCATCTCAAAAAAAAAAAAAAAAAAAATTAACAGTTTTTAGGGGGTCAAATCACTTTTGAAATATGAAAACTGAAATGGCTGAAAACATTCAGCCTGGTGACAGAGTGAGACTCCATCTCAAAAAAAAATAAAGTGTTAGTTTCTCCGTCTGTTTTCTAGGAGAGCAGAAATGGTCTCACTTCCAGTTCTGAATAAAGCATTTTCAAACAAGGGTTCGCTACAGTCCAGGAACAAAGCAATTTTCCATTCCTTTCCTCCTCCTCCTCCTTCTCCTCCTCCTTCTCCTCCTCCTTCATCCTTATTTCCTAACAACATTGGGTGGTCCATGAATGAGGGAATGAATGATGAATGGTGAATGATGCCAACCTACAATCTCAGAGGTCCCTGTGGGGGTGCTACACAGGGGTACGCCCATGCCACAGCCCTCACTCTCTAGGAGGTCACAGTGCAAGACAGCTATTATATTCTTACCCACATGCACCAGAAGAAAGGGTTAGTGTAACAGACCACAGAAGGCATTTTCCACTACTGTCAAGTGATGATAATATCAGCATTAATCAACAATGATAAGATAATGTCATGTCAGGTGATAACAGCAGTAGCAACAGCACAGTGATGATAATAGCACAATGATGATAAAATAGTGAGCTTAGATAGTGCTTATTATGTGCCAGGCACTCTTCTAAGTATATTATGTTAACTTATTGAAGCTTCCTAACCATCCTATGAGGTGGGCACCATTATCACCCTCATTTTATAGAGGCAGAAACAGAAGTACAAAAGATTAACCCCAAATCACTCTGCTAACACATAGAAGAGCCCGCTAAAAGCTTCCTCTGTGCTGCTCCAGGAGTCTTTAGCAGAGCCAGTAGGTACATTTATCAGGGCATATCTTAGCTCAGTATATGAGAGAAGATTAGAAAGGACAGATCTGTTGGTTGTTGGAATACACTGGCTGGGCAGGGTGTACTGGACACACCGTTAATGAATTATTTAAGCAAGGGTTTGAATGGCAGCTGTCTAACAAGATTGCTCAAAAGAGAATCTTTGCGGAGGACAGTTGTGCTAGACAGCTTCCAGTTGTGCTAGACAGCTTCCAATGTCCTTTCAACTCTAAAATTTTGTGATTCTATAAATTTCCACATGTACCCACTGACAGACAAGTCAAAGTAAAGAAAGTCAACCCCATGTATAAATGGAAGAAAATCAAGTAGCTACCATACACAAAAAAGATCAGTAATAAGGTGTTTTTGTCTTTGTTTTTTTTTTTGAGATGGAGTTTTGCTCTTGTTGCCCAGGCTGGTGTGATCTCGGCTCACTGCAACCTCTGCCTCCTGGGTTCAAGCGATTCTCCTGCCTCAGCCTCCTAAGTACCTGAGATTACAGACACATGCCACCATGTTCAGCTAATTTATATATATATATATATATATATATTTTTTTTTTTTTTTTTTTTTTTTTTTGATACAGAGTCTTGCTCTTGTTACCCAGGCTGGAGTGCAATGGCGCGATCTCGGCTCACCGCAACCTCCGCCTCCTGGGTTCAGGCAATTCTCCTGCCTCAGCCTCCTAAGTAGCTGGGATTACAGGCACGCGCCACCATGCCCAGCTAATTTTTTTTTTTTTGTATTAGTAGAGACGGGGTTTCACCATGTTGACCAGGATGGTCTCGATCTCTTGACCTTGCGATCCACCCGCCTCGGCCTCCCAAAGTGCTGGGATTACAGGCTTGAGCCACCACGCCCGGCCAATTTTTATATTTTTAATAGAGATGGGGTTTCACCTTGTTGGCCAGGCTGGTCTCGAACTCCTGACCTCGTGATCCGCCCACCTCAGCCTCCCAAAGTGTTGGGTGTACATGCGTGAGCCACCATGCCCAGCCTAATAAGGTTTCTTTAAAAGTTATGCAGGGAAGGCTGGGCATGGTGGCTTACGCCTGTAATCCCAGCACTTTGGGAGGCAGAGGCGGGCAGATTACGAGGTCAGGAGTTTGAGACCAGCCTGGCCAACATGGTGAAACCCCGTCTCTACTAAACATACAAAAATTAGCCAGGCATGGTGGCACGTGCCTGTAATCCCGTCTACTCAAGAGGCTGAGACAAGAGAATCGCTTGAACCTGGGAGGCAGAGGTTGCAGTGAGCTGACATTGTGCCACTGTACCCCAGCCTGGGAGACAGAACAAGACTCCTTCTTGGGGAGAAAAAAAAAAAGGTTATGCAGGGAAGACCATGATGATCTCCAGGCCCGTCCAGGTCAGGGTGTTAAGAAGTTTCCAGATCTTCCAGCATCAGGCTGCAAAAGCCTTCCCCTAAACTATTTCTTTTCATGTGAGCCGTGTAGATGAGAAAGGCTTTCCCAGCAACTATCTCATCTGAGCTATATAACCACAAGCTAAGGCTTCACCTCCACCTCCTGTCCTTCTTTATCCTGTTTTCTCAGCCATGCTTATTTATGGAGGGCTGTATATGCTTTATTAACTCAATTTTCTTCATGAAGAGACTCAAGCTCAGAGACCATGGGGACTTGGGCAACACAACCAGTAAGTGGTAAATGGAACACAAAGTTAGATCCTACAATTTTAGCACATTTTAATACCTGGTTCTTGAAAGTCATGTGTTTTCAAAGCTTCTGCCTTTCTCTCAACCCGGTGCAGACAGCAGGCCCTGCATCAGTGGTCCCTGACTGAGCCAGGTTGTCCCCCAGGTGTCCCGACTCTAAGGTCAGCGTCTCCCTCCCTCCAGCTTCCACCATTGCCTGTTTCATTCCATTTATATTCTCTTCAGTGTGCTTATGGCCACAAAATGTGCTACGGATTTGATTTCTAAATTGTCATAGGTTTATATCAAAAGCAGTACTTTTAAATTTAAATTTTAATTTTTTGAGATAGGGTCTCACTCTGTCATACCAGACTGGAATGCGGTGGCACAATTATAGCTCACTGCAGCCTCTGCCTCCCAATCTCAAGCAATACTCCCATCTCAGCCTCCTGGGTAGCTGGTGCTACAGGCACACACGACCACGCCCGGCTAATTTATTGTTTAAAATTTTTTGTAGCGACAGGGTCTCACTTTGTGGCAATACCTTTTTCAGAAGAGGAATTAATTGCTTTGAGTGGAAAAAAATAACAATGCAAAGGTCATGGTCGCGATGTTGAGAAGATAGTACAAATAAGCTTCTTTGAAATAAAATACCCAAGTAATCTTGTAAATTACAGATGATAGTGTGTTTCCACTGAAGCACTATCTTTCAAAACATAGGTGACAGCTAAAGTCACAAAGTTAACTAAAGCATAGAGACTCACTAGGTTTTTTGCTTTTGTAGATTTTTGTCTTTGTTATTTTGTTGCATGTACCTTGCTAAATCCCCGAGTGACTGGTATTTAGGTAGAGCACGCAAGAATAGGCCTCATTTGAAGAAAAGAATGTCTCCAGCCAACCAAATAGAAAAATTAGGGGTTGAATATGTACCCTCCAAAATCAGTTTTCCTTCTGAAACTCAGTATTCATTCCAAATTGATAGACATTTAAGGAAAGTGTTTTTTGTATGAAGTAACAGATGACTGTGTTTGAGAACTGCTCATTTTTTTTCTTTGTATACTGTTCAAAGTCTGTGCTTTACAACTATAGGCAGAGGTCACACTTATGCCAGCACATTTGTGAAATACAAATTTCCCAGCCCCCAGCACATTTGTGAAATACAGGCCAAGTTTCTCTTAATGCTGTCGGGTTCTAGATGGCACCTGTCTATGCAACACTTTGTTTTTACTTTTAAATTAAGTTATCTAACTCTTTACAAATAATATCTTAAATATTTTCTCAACAAAGAGGACATATACAGTAAGATTTGTAAGTTGGGCCTAAAAACAGAAGATTGGGGCTATATGATGTTTGTGGACACCACTGAGATAGCTCACAAATTAGCCAGAAAAATGTTGTTGCTGTGGTCGAACATCGGACTTGCCTCTATGATTTTGGGCATTCAAAGCCACAGATAAAATGTAATAAATTATAAAGCTCCCATTATCAGCAGAGAGCATACATGTTCTTCAAACACAGCAATATCTCTTGGTTCTATATTTTAAAAACGTTTCATAACTAGCTTTATATAGGAGTCCTTTGGCTGACATGATGGTCAATGTTCTCTCTCCCTGCAAAAAGCCCAAACCTGTGAAACCTTCAAAAAGCAGTGAAGTTTACCAAAAAGAGCACATTGGTTATCAAGATGCCAACTGTGGACTATGGGCAGTTAATTCCCCATGAGGGATTTGACCATAATTCTTGTGTTCACTGTTGAGTGAATTTTTGGGAATAGTGATCTTCACGGTGTCTTCAAATTATGATCAGAATCAAAACTCCCTTTCACTGGGCCCTACAATATGCCAAGCATTGGGCTAAATACTACAGATACATAGAGTATCTCTAAGATTCACAAGGATCTAATGAGGTAGGCTTTATTATACCCATATTACAGACAAAGAAAAACAAGTTCAGAGAATGTAAGCTACTTGCCCAAAGTCTCCCAAGACATGGCAGATGCAGAATCTGAGCCCAAGTCAACCAAAGCCTAGGTGCTTCCTTCCTGCTCCAAATGGGCACAGTCCCTGTGAATGTGTCCTTTTACCTACTCCATGTTTTTCCCACCAGGGGGTGTGATTGAAGCATTCCCACCTACAGATAGTGTCACCAACCTGACAGTGGACATGTTGATAGAGCCCAGTGGGAAAATCAGCGTGCTGTCAACAGGGGACCAGCTTCATGCCGAAAGCCCCTTCATCTGCTCTGGTACCACCATGCCTCAGACCTCAGTGGATCCCCAAGTTCTCATGTATTTGTGCCTCCAAATTGGAAAGGCCTGCAAAATGAAAGATGTGGTTGGTTACTTTTCTATAGATCTGGTGACTTTTATTGATCCAAGCACCTTGCAACAGCAGGTAAGTTGAATGGATGTCACATGAAATGCTAAAATATGTAATGACTCTGTACCCTGCATACCAGTGCAACAGGGAATATGAGGGCTTTTCTACAATTAACTGATTCTCTGATGAACTAGCTCTAAATTCAACACCTACATGGCCCATGCGAATCCAAGTGAGACTGGGCTTTATGTCTGGAAATACAGGGCCAGAGTTGTCTCATTCAGAGACAGTTGGAGTTAAAGAGTGACTGAGGTAGGTACAGTTGGAGTTAAAGAATAACTGAGGCTGTGTGCAGTGACTCACACCTGTAATCCCAGAACTTTGGGAGGCTGAGGCAGGCAGATCACTTGAGCTCAGGAGTTCGAGACCAGCCTAGGCAACATGGCAAAACCCTGTCTCTACTAAAAATACAAAAATTAGCTGGGTGTGGTGGCAGGCACCTGTAATTCCAGCTACTTGGGAGGCTGAGGCAGGAGAATCACTTGAACCCAGGAGGAGGCAGAGCTTGTAGTGAGCCGAGATCACACTACTACACTCCAGCCTGGGTGACAGAGTGAAACTCCATCTCAAAAAAAAAAAAAAAAAAAAAAAGAGTGACTGAAACTCATCCATCACAGTTCATAGCTCTGTTGATTAGGCCCTCAGTTCTGCCCATTGGTTTTATGCCTATGTATCATGAAACTATTTTATGCCATCCAGGGAGTGAACCTGTCTAGAGCCTGTTTTAAATAGAAAATCAATCACTAGAAAGGAGTTAAGAATTCAAATTTCTGTTCCTTTTCTTATCAGTTTTTCACCCACAGCTTAGATTGTCTCATTTTTTTCTTTAGAAAACGTATTGAGAGATACTTCAGAAATATCAAATGGTCTAAATAATAATATAATCAACATCATGGGCCCCTGCCCAGCTTAAGAAACAAAGTGTGGTCAATGCCACCTGCGATCCTGTGTGCTCCTTGCCAAACATATGGCTCTTCTTCCTCCTAGAGGCCAGGAGGAAGCTACCGTCTTATACGTGGGGTTTTGATTCCCTTTCATGTCTCTATACTTTCCACCATACATGGATACACCTGAAAATAATGTAGAGTTTTATTTTGCATGTTTTTAAGCATTTTGTAGCTTATGACATTCTATCTATTATTTTACTGTATGCTTTCATTTCTTTAATATTCCATTTGTGAGATTCTTCATGTGCATAGGTATGGTGCTGAGATATAATATTTAGGATAAATTATCTTTAACCTTTTTTTATTTTGCTTTTCCCCCCCAAAAGTATAATGTTCAAGTTCACTACTATTTCACTACTCAGGAGGCTGAAGTGGGAGGATCACTTGATCCCAGCTCACTGTAGCCTCAACCTCCCACCTCAGCTGCCGTGAGCTGGGATCGCATCACTGCACTCCAGTCTGGGTGACAGAGTGAGAACCTGTCTCATTTAAAACTCGTGTTTTAAAATGTTCAGTTGCTCCTCTCTTAGTGCTGCATGTGCAGACCTCTGTCTAAAAGGCAAAATGACCTCCTGGCCTCCCTCTCTCGATAGCCTCTGGTCATCAGCATTGGAAATAGACTTTAGTTGTTTCAGGATCATTATTCTCAGTTTTACAGTTCTCCCTTTCAGTCAGATGATGGTTTCAGAGTGAGAGTTTATGTTTTTTTGGCAGTTTCCAGCTTGTTCAATAATCATTTTCCATTTGCCTTCCTGGACCCTCCATTGGTTTTACATTCTGTTCTAAGGCCTGTATATTGAGAGAGAAAAGGACAAACTGAAGGTCATTTGGAAATCTCCCTGTGGTGGAGGCAGGAGAGAAACAACGCCCCCTGGGGAAATCTGAATGCCAGGGATGCAGGGGGAGGAGAGCCAGGGGAGGCTGCCCTCCCCAAATATTTGTCATAAGAAAGAAAGGTTGGCCGAGCATGGTGGCTCATGCCTTTAATCTCAGCACTTTGGGAGGCCAAGGCAGGCAGATCACTTGACCCCAGGAGTTCGAGACCAGCCTGGACAACATAATGGGACCCCATGTCTACAAAGAATACAAAAAAAATTAGCTGGACATAGTGGCATGCCTGTAGTTCCAGCTACTCAGGAGGCTAAACTGAGAGGATCACTTGATCCCAGCTCACTGTAGCCTCAACCTCCCACCTCAGCTGCAGTGAGCTGGGATCGCATCACCACACTCCAGTCTGGGTGACAGAGAGAGAACCTGTCTCAAAAAAGAAAAAAGGCTGGGCATGGTAGCTCACACCTGTAATACCAGCACTTTGGGAGGCCCAGACGGGTGGATCGCTTGAGGTCAGGAGTTCAAGATGAGCCTGGCCAACATAGTGAAACCCCATCTCTACCAAAATACGAAGAAAAATTTAGCTGGGTGTGATGGTGGATGCCTGTAATCTCAGCTGCTCGGGAGGCTGAGGCAATAGAATTGTTCGAACCCAGGTGGCAGAGGTTGCAGTGAGCCAAGATCATGCCACTGCACTCCAGCCTGGGTGACAGAGCAAGACTCCATCTTGAAAAGAAAAAGAAAGAACAAGAAGGGCTAAACCTGTAGTCCCTGGGACAATAGGAAGGATGGAACTATGGGGACAGTTGACTTGTGGTTTTTATTTGAGTTTGGTATGAGGAAACTTGCACACAGCAGTCAAAAGGATCTTCCCCAAACAAAATGCCAGTCCTTCCTTGGGCTTACCACCCTTCCAGGCTTCTGGCAGAAAGGTCCCACCCTTCACTTTGCTGGTTCTGTGTTCCTGGCCAGTCTTGTCTCACCCTAACTCGCCCTCTGTTTCGGTCTGATCCATCCACACAGCCTGTCTCATTCCCGCTTACTTATCATACGCCCTCTGCCACGGGGACTTGACACGTGCAGCTCCTCCACCTTAAATGCTCTTGCCTTTTCCTTTGACCTACTTAGCCACCTTCCCAGCCATCATATTTCAGCTCAAGCCATATTCACTGAAGCCCTTCCTGACCTTCCTAAGTCAAATACCCGTTTTAGATTTTTGTATCATTGTGTAGCTCCTCCTCATACCACTTATCTCAGTTACAACTTTAAACTTATTTACATGACTATTTGATTCATATTTGTCTCCTCCTACCGACTGTAAGCTCTTTTAAGTGCTGTGTTTCTTTTTGCTCCTTTACTGTATTCTCAGCATTTACATCTGCCCTGGCACAAAGTGGGTATTCAGTAAATATTTGTTGAATGAATGAACGAGCAATGGAAGAGTTCTAGCAGATGCTGGATGGTGTTGCTAAGGCTTTTGAAGAAGGAGCTCAGATATTCATTGGATGAATGGGATAGATAGATGTTAGAGTCTCTGCTTTTGTCATACTTTGAATTCCCCTTGTCCCTTCCCATAAATACTTCAGTATGTGATTATTTGTGTTACAGTTATTGACAGAATATTGGAAGAAATTCTCAGTGACCACAACAAAGGGTGTTTCTACATTAGCAAGAGAAGTATGTTTGTTCTCTGTATATAATAGATTATTTGCAAATCACTGGCATATTTTCTAGCCATTTTGCAAGTGGTATACTTCAGAAAACACCTTATTTTTTTTTCTAATTGGCATGCCTTGTGATGCCAGTGAAGCAACTGACAGGCATATTATCAAGCTCTCATTTTTTGTCAGTCTAACAGGTTAAAATAAATTTTGTTTTATTCAGCATTTCTTTGATTATTAGCAAAGATCCACACCTTTTCATATGTTTGTTTGCCCATTTATATATCTTTTCTTAACTGCCTAATCATATCTTTTGTGCCATTTTAATTAGACTGTAATGCAAATGTTAATTTGTTGGAGCTCTTTGCATACTGGAAACTGTTACTCTTTGACTGTTCTACATCTTGTAAGTACCTTCTCTCAGATTGTCATTTGTGGCTTTCTCCTCTCTCTTTTTATTTTTGGCCATGTTTCTCCACCATAAAAAAAAATTACTATTTCCTCCTTTGTAATTGATTAGTAATATTTTGTAGAAAGGTGTTCCAAGAGTTCCCCAATAGTGTATTGCTTATCAAATTCCACTCAGAACACTTAGCATCTATTGCCAACTTTTTCCTGAATCCACTACCACTATGATAGTGGTAATTTTCTAATTCTGTGGAAAATTTTCTGGTAAAATTTTGTGTAGAAATTTCTGGCAATCTACTGCAGGAAACAATTTTCCATCTCCACCTTTCATTTATGTCTGTATGTCTGTACGTATTTATGTCAGTATGAACTCATAGGTTTCTATTTTATTTAATGGATTGTATTTTGATACTTTCATCATTTCAATGCCCAGTTATTCCAGATGTGGCCAGTGGGAGACCCTTCAGGGTGTCTCTTGTGTCCTTTTGACATTTCCTCATCATTCTTTGAGCATGTCTTACTTTCTGACGCAATAAGATGTTCCAGGCTCATTTTTTATTTTTCTTTCCCCAGACCTAGGATCGACCCAGAAGCCCTGTAAGATCTGGGCTCTTAGTGCTGTCATTGCTTCTGGAGTGTCACTCCTTCTGAGACCTCTCGGTGGACAGAGCTAAGAAGTACATGTATTACATATGTACAATACAGACACACAATTATACACACGTATACGCATAGAAACACACATATGTACATATACACACAGGTATGCATCTATAACTATTTCTGTATCTATCAGTGTTTATATTATAAAACCATGAGTTCCTGCCAGCATCTCCAATTTCAATCCAGCACCTCAAGGTTCTTTCTAGAATTCCCCTTTTGCACACTTAAAAGTAAAATATCTTGATGGACATTCTGCTTACTCTGATTTGGGGTACAGTTACAATGTATCCACATTGTATACATGTATCAAAATAGCACATGTATGGCCAAAATATATATAACTATTATATATTTAAAAATACCCAAAAAAAAACCCAACCTCAAACCATTATTTTAGCTTACAAATTAAAAAAAAAAAAAAAAGCTAAATAGAGCTTGGAACATAGTAACTGCGTATATTTACAAAATAAAATCCCAGGCCAGGTTTGGTGGCTCATGCCTATAATCCCAGCACTTTGGAAGGCTGAGGCAGAAGAATTACTCGAGCTCAGGAGTTCAATACCAGCCTGGGCAACGTATAAGACCCAGTCTCTGCCAAAAAATTTTAAAAATAAACACAATTAGCCAGGCATAATGGCACTCATCTGTGATCCCAGCTATTTGAGAGGCTCAGGTGGGAGGATTGCTTGGGCCTGGGAGGTCAACACTGCAGTGAGCTGTGGTGGCACCACTGCACTCCAGCCTGGACAACAGAGACCCAGTGTCAAAGAAGGAGAAGGAGAAGGAAGAAAGGAAGAAAGGGGGAGGGGGAGGGGGAGAAGCAAAGAGGGAGGAGGGAGGAGGGAGGACAAGGATCCCAGAAACAGAAAGATTAAGATAGTCTAGAGCAGGGGTTGGTAAAATATGGCCTACAGGCTAAATCTGACCCACCATTCATTTTTTTATAAATAAAGTTTTATTAGAACACTAAAAAATAAATGCCTTCTCCAACAATGAGAAGCTTGAGTCTTTATCCCTCAATATAGTTACTTATTTGCTCAGTCAGTTTACATATTTGTTTAATGAAACTAATCTCCCAACCACTCTTGCCATCTCCTTTGCCTGCTATATCTGTGCCCTACCCCTCCATGCCTCATGTGCTTGGAACCCAGTCCTGTCATTTGTGTTTTATTTGTAATGTTCTTCATCATACTAAAATTTCATATAGTCAAATCCAGCTCTTTTTCTTTTTTCTTTTCTTTTTTGTTGTAGAGATAGGGTCTTGCTCTGTTGCCCAGGCTGGTTTTGAACTCCTGGCCTTGAGCCATCCTCCTGCCTTGGCTCCCCCAAAGTGCTGGGATTACAGGTGTGAGCCACTGCACCTAGCCTCTAACTCTTCTTCTAATTTGCTATATTACCTTGAGCTTATCACTTTCTCTCATTTTCAGTTTTCTCAGCTGTAAAATGAGGTTAGCTTATTTTGCATCTCAGGTAACCTACAGTTCAAAAAATTCTTTAGTTTAATAACATTGTAAGGTACTTATTTTCTGTATCAGCAAATTCAAATTTTAATAATATCCACTTTTTAAAATTTATCACCAGGAAATAATCACAAAGATTTAAGTATACATATATTAATCACATCATTATTAAGAATAGCAAAATATTTCAAATAGTCTAAATTCCAACAATAGAGATCTTTTTTTTAAACATAGTCTCACTTTGTTGCCCAGGCTGGAGTGCAGGGTCATGATCTTGCCTCACTGCAACCTTTGCCTCCCAGGCTTAAGTGATTCTCATGCCTCAGCCTCCCAAGTAGCTGAGATTATAGGCATACACCACCACGCCTGGCTAATGTTTGTATTTTTAGTAGACACAGCATTTAGCCATGTTGGCCAGGCTTGTCTCAAATTTCTGGCCTCAGGTGATCCACCTGTCTTGGCCTCCCAAAGTGCTGGGGTTACAGGCTTGAGCCATCATACCTGATCTCCAACAATAGAGAATTTTTAAAGAAAATTATGATAGACCAATGAAATTGAATACTATGAAGACATTAAAACTAATGTTTTTAAAGAATATTTAACAGGAAACTTTATAGAATAGATAAAGGTAAAAAGCAGATCACAAGCAATATATGCAATATGATAATTTCATAACAAGAAAAAAACATACAAATGCAGAGTTAAAAGAATCTAAAGATATATGCTAAGATGTTATAAGTCATTATTTCTGGACAGCAAGATGGAGGGTGGCAGAGTAATGGTCCCCTAAAGATATCCATACCCTAATTCCCCAAATGTGTGAACATTATCTTGCGTGGCAAAAGGACTTTGCATATTGATTAAGTTAAGGATCTTGAGATGGGAAGATTATCTTGCATTATCCAGGTAGCCCCAATATAATTATCTAGGTCCTTTTAAGAGAGAGGCAGGAGGGTCATAGAGAAAGATTTGAAGATGCTGTGCTGCTGGCTTTGAAAATGGAGGAAGGGACCATGAGCCAACGGCATGAGCCAGTGAATGCACACAGCCTAGAAGCCAGAAAAGATAAGGAAACAAATTCTCTTCTATAGTCTCCAGGAGGAACGAAGCCCTGCTCACATCTTGATTTTTAGCCCAGTGAGACTTCTGATCCACAGAACCGTAAAATAAGAAATCTTTGTTGTTTTAAGCCAGTAATTTTGTGGCAATTTGTTGCAGCAGCAATAGGGTACTAATATAGAGGGTGGTTGCTATTTTGTTCTTTGTGATTTCTGCATTTACATTTTAAAAAGTAAACATGTATTATAGTCCAGGCTCAGTGGCTCATTCATGTCAACCTGGCACTTTGGGAGGCTGAGATGGGAGGATCACTTGAGTTTAGGAGTTTGAGATCAGCATAGGCAACATAGCAAAACTCCTGTCTCTACAAAAAAAGAAAAAAAAAAATTTAAAAATTAGCTGGGCATGATGGTGTGCACCTATATAGTCCCAGCTATTTGGGAGGCTGAGATAGGAGGATCATCTGAGGCTGGAAGATGAAGGCTGCAGTGAACCATGGTTGTGCCACTGCATTCCAGCTTGAGCAACAGAATGATACCCTGTCTCAAAAAAATACTGTATTTCTAATCAGAAAAAAATACAAGAATAATGATAATAATAAATTTGCATAGAATGTTAGAGTTTGCAAAGCACTTTCACATACATGAGCTAACTCACATATACACAGGTCTTACAATAGACATGGGAAGCAGAAAACTGAGCTGACTGCATCCATTTCAAATTAATGCTCACTGGCCCCAGCTGGGCCCCATAATTTACCATGCGGACATGGGAAGGGCAAAGGGGACTGGGGGCCAAGGCGAAATAGATAAAATGACAGCATTGCATCAAGCACAGTCCCACAATTGTGAATCAACTCCAGATAGGAAAGTGGAAAATCCTTTCTAGACCTAAGGAAATGAGAATGAGGTTCTGGCAACATAGAAGAACAGCTCTGGAAATGGAGGACTTCAATATTGGAAGCATGGAGCAGAACACAGGGTCAGTTTGTAATAAAGGAAGGAGGGGCCGGTCCCTGGGAAGTGGAGATGATAGAGCATGGTCTAAGACTACTCCTGCCAGTGGATTTAGGGTTTTGGTGCCCTAGACATGGGGAAATTCCAGGCCTTCAGAGACAGCTTGCAGAATACATAGCCCTCCAGAATATGCAGAGCTACAAGGCAGCCGTGCTGGAGATCTGGCCTTCCCACATAAGATGATATTCTATGAAGGGATCCAAACAGTAAACAAATAGCAGCAAAAGCTATTTCCAAATCCCGATGGGTCCTGGAGTCAGGGCCAGTGATGAACAGTTTCTAGTAGGTTCTGGGAGGAACATGAAGTACCTACTAAAGGCTTTAAGTTGAGGAAGATGACATGTTCATTGAACAAACACCTTCAGAGGACCTACTCTGGCTTTCTGTTAGGTGGGGTGGGAACAGATAAACGACATCTCCCATATCATGATAAAGCTTATTTCATATCCATCATCCCATTTTATTTGCTATACATGCACACAAATTGTTTTATACTTGTATTGATTGATTCATAGGTACAAATATTGCCTCCATGAGATTTTTTTAATCCTTTAGAAAATGTATTAGACCTTGAAATTTTTTTACCTTTTCATGACGTCTAATACAATGATATGGTCACATTTGGCCAGCCACCTGATCATTATTTGTTGATTTACGGACTTTTGGAACTTCTAGATGATCCAGATCTTTTGCAGTTACTTACTCACTTTTGGGAAATTCTAAACAAAATAAGTGTTTATCGAGCATCTATTATGTATAAACCATTATGCTAGGTGCTAGAGAAGCTACAAAAATGCAAAAGATGTGGAAGTGCCTGCCTTTAGGGAGTTCACATTCTAGTTGGGAAGATAGGCTTGAAAAATGAGTAGCAAGAAAAGGCTTCAGTGACAACTACATAGAACAATAAAAGAGACATTAAAAAGGTAATATCAGTTTAACTGCCAAATGATTTTACTACACGAATTCAGACAAGAGGAAGATCCCTTCTATTTGGAGCAATCAAGAAAGGTTTTACAGAGAAGGTGAGATTTGAGCTGAAAGATAATTAGGATATGAGAAGGGTAAGAAACAGGCTGTGAAGGGTGGTGGGAAAAAAAGCACAGAACACATATGGATGAAAATGATGATCTAAGTCTTACAAACCTCATATTGGATTCATTTCATATAAATACACATTTATATAGTAATTCTTCCATTCCTGTTTCTCATATAAAAGTCCCTAAACAAATAGATTGGCAAAGATGCTCTATATGAAAATCTCCAAATTAAAAAGTCCTTTTAGAATAAGATAATGTCCTGGCCAGGCACGGTGGCTCATGCCTGCAATCTCAACACTTTGGGAGGCCGAGGCAGGCGGATTGCCTGAGGTCAGGAGTTTGAGACGAATCTGGCCAATATGGTGAAACCCCATATTACTAAAAATACAAAAAAATTAGCCAGGCATGGTGGCATGTGCCTGTAATCCCAGTTACTTGGGAGGCTGAGGCAGGGGAATTGCTGGAACCAGGGAGGTGGAGGTTGCAGTGAGCCGAGATCGCACTGCTGCTCTCCAGCCTGGGTGACAGAGGGAGACTTCATCTCAAAAAAAAAAAAACAAGATTATGTCCTGCATTTGCAGGGACATGGATGGAGCTGGAGGCCATTATCCTTAGTAAACTAACGCAGGAACAGAAAACCAAATACCACATGTTCCCACTTATAAGTAGGAGCTAAATGATGAGAACACGTGGACACATAGAGGGGAACAACACACACTAGGACCTATCAGAGGGTGAGTGTGATGGGGGAGAGGATCAGGAAAAATAACTAATGGGTACTAGGCTTAATACCTGGGTGATGAAATAATCTATACAACAAACCCCCATGACACAATTTACCTATGTAACAAACCTGCACATGTACCCCAAACTTAAAAAAACAACATTGTTATTTGTATTTCACAGGAAATTGAAGATATATAAGGTTCATTAATTATCATAGAATTTAATTTAGTCAAACATTTCCTACCTATATCAATATTTTTTTAGATTGTAGCCTCTTGTTTCTTGAGGAAAATGGTCATCTGACGTTTACCAAATAAAAGCTTCAGGTGAGGGGAAAAGAAAAAAAACTTATTTTAGCCTGGGCAACATATCAAGACTCACCTCTAAAATTAAAGATAAAAAATTAGCTGGGCATGATGGCACACATCTGTAATCCTACCTACATGGGAGGCTGAGGCAGGAGGATAGCTTAAGCCCAGGAGTTGGAGGCTGCAGTGAGCTGGGATCACGCCACTGCATTCCAGCCTGGATGACAGCAAGACCCTGTCTCAAAAATAAATTAATTAACACTTATTTTAGATAACTGTGAACTTTGAAACAACAATCTTTATTATGAGCATTGATAGTTACTATGGTTTTTTTTAAAAAAAAAAAAGAAATGAAGGAAAATCCGATCTTTAAGAAGAATTGATATGAAAAACAGCTACCCAAGACTAGTAATGGCCCTTCCAAAACATAAGGTTAGCTACAGAAAGGAAATGAGACTTGTCACAAAGTACAAATTGTGAGGAAAGATGAAAATGGAGGCCCTGATATATACCAGAGTACATCCCATAAACTCTGAAAATGATTTCTAAGAGTTTTTAAATACAGGATATCAGCCTAGAATTAAAAGAAAATCTGAAAATATTTTCATTGCAATGGCAATGGGTTCTGGCCACAGTCTTTCCACTAACTCGTGTGATACTGTAGACAATTCACTTGACCTCTCTGAGCCTTGTTTTTTTGTTAGCAAGTGGTAAATTCCTGCCCTCCACCTCACAGTATGTTCTGAGAGGCTGAGCTGTTCTTATTAAAGGTGCTGTTCTTATTAAATCAAATGGCATAACCACATGTAAAACTGTCGCAGGAGCCCTCAGCAGGTTCTCAAACTGTGAGTCAAATCAGAATTGAATTAGCATTATTTTTAAAAGTCACTGAGCATTACCATCATCTCAAAGTGACATATAAGCATCAGAAGTGAATGTATTTATTTCAGAGAGTGGAAAAACCAAAGTCTATAGAAATATCATAATTCCTTCTTGTTCACTGCTGTATACCCAGCACTTAGCATCCTGTCTAGCATATAATAGATGTTCAATAAATATTTATTAAATGAATGAATGAATACTTCTCTCTGAGTCCCCCTCTAGTACTCTGATTTGCAAGATCTCCCTATCTCTGTTTTCAAGATATACAAGGTATTCACCAAGGGAGCTCAATGAGATTTACTTTTTCTCTTTAGGGAAGGTATTTTATTTATATGGAAGAAGGTTAACAGAGTATATCTAAATTAAAATTTAATAGGCCTTTGGTATAAACAGAAGTGCCTATTAGTCAGTGTTTTAAAATGCTATCGTGGGCAGATTGTTAATCACAAGTTAATACCTAGTGAAGGGAAAATACATCCCAAAGGACTTTGAAGCATTAGAGTAAAAGACCTTCTCCCTTTAAAAGGTCTGCATCTTTGTGTCAATGAAAGAGACCTGTAATATGCAAGTAATAGTAATGGTGATGGCAATGATGATGACTTCTACATTAAGCATATGGGCAATGATGACAAATTTTTCCAGTGAAAATTGCAATTCTGTTTCTTAACACTGATGGTGCAGGTAAACTAGTGGCCAGCTTTGCTATGTATATATTAACATTTGTGACTGTCCTTAAATGTTTGGTTAACTGCCCTTACATTGTGAACCTTGACATTGCAAAGTATTGAACCCAAGCCTAAACATCAGCTCTTGGGTAGAATTTTGGTTGATCTACATATAACAGACCTAGTTCCTCTGTTTACATCAGTTGTTCCCCCAGGACTTCTTCAAAAGATGCCCATTCTCATTATGGAGCTCTTTGTTTCCTTTCAAATAAAACCAAGACACCTCTTTGGACTTTGGGATCTTTAACTTGAATCACCAGAAACATGGCCAGGGCTAGGAAAATCTGGGCACTCACACTGCACCCTGCTGTCTTCAGCAGGTATTACATTTCTGCAGGACTCAGGAGGGTAGGAGGGAGGAAAAAAGGAAAAGGCTCACTACTAACACCAACAAAGACCATAAGATTCTTAACCTGTGAGCATTTATAGCTTGCCCCAGCATTCCAAAACAAAGCTGAAAGTTGTTCCTACTTCCAGCTGTCACCTGTGGTCAAGACTTTTTATGTGCTAACTTTTCTCTTGCAAAACTGTCCTTCCCCCATCCCAGCTTTACTGAGGTATAACTGACCCAAAAAAGATATTTATTTAAGGTATACAACATGATATCTTGATATACATATACATACATATACATTGTGAAATGAGTACCACAATCACGCTAATTAACATAGTCCTATCATCTCACATGGATGTGTGTGTGTGTGTGTGTGTGTGTGTGTGTGTGTGTTCAGAACTTCAGATCTACTGTCTTAGCAAATTTTAGGTATGTAATATGTGATTATTAACTATCATCACCATGCTATACGTTAGGTCTCCAGAATTCATTCATCTTATAACTGAAGGTTTGCATCCTTTAACCAGCATTTCCCCATTTCCCCCACCTTCCAACCCCTGGTAATCCCTTTTCTACTTTCTGTTGCTATAAGTTTTATTCTTGGATTCCACATGTAAGTGAGATCATGCAATATTTGTTTTTCTGTGTCTGGCTTATTTCAATTAGCATACTATTCTCCAGTTTCAACCATGTTGTCACGAATGACAGAATTTCCTTTTTTAAGGCTAAATAATATTCCAATGTGTATATACACACATACCACAATTTCTTCATCCTTTCATCTGTCATCAGCTGATGCTTATGTTGTTTCCAGGTCTTGGCTATTATGATTAATGCTGCAATGAACATAGTGGTGCGCATATTGCTTTGAGATTTTATTTTCTTTGGATATGCACTCAGAAGTGGAATTGGTGGATCATATGGTAGTTCTGTGTTTAAATTTTTGAGGAACCTCCATACTGTTTTCCACAGTGGCTGTACTAATTTACATTCCCACTTACAATGGATAAGGGTTCCCTTTCTCCATAGTCTCACCAACACTTATCTTTTGTCTTTTGATAATAGCCATCTGAAGAGGTGTGAAGTGATATCTCATTATGGGTTTGATTTGCATTTCCCTGATGATCAGTGATGCCGAGCACCTTTCATATACCTGTTGGCCATTTGTATGTTTTTTTAAAAAAAAGTCTATTCAGGCCAGGTATGGTGGCTCGTATCTGTAATCCCAGCACCTTGGGAGGCTGAGGTGGGCAGATCACTTGAGGCTAGGAGTTTGAGACCAGCCTGGCCAACACAGTGAAACACTGTCTCTATTGAAAATACAAAAAATTTGTCGGGTATGGTGGTACAAGCCTGTAATCCCAGCTACTGGGGAGGCTAAGGCACAAGAAATGCTTGAACCAGGGAGGTGGAGGTTGCAGTGAGCCAAGATTGTGCCACTGCACCACTCCAGCCTCTGTCTCAAAAAAAAAAAAAAGTTGGCTGGGTAGGGTGGCTCATACCTGTAATCCCAGCACTTTGGGAGGATGAGACAGGTGGATCACTTGAGGTCAGGAGTTTGTGATCAGCCTGGCCAATATGGTGAAGCCCTGTCTCTACTAAAAATACAAAAATTCGCCAGGTGTGGTGGTGTGTACCTGTAATCCCAGCTACTCAGAGGCTGAGGCATGAGAATCTCTTGAACCCAGGAGGCAGAGGTTGCAGTGAGCCAAGATGGTACAACTGCACTCCAACCTGGGTGACAGAGCAAGACCCTGTCTGAAAAAAAGAAGTCTACTCAGGTCCTTTGTCCATTTTTAAATCAGATTATTTGGGGGTCTTTGCTATTATTGAGTTGTAAGAGTTCTACAAAATTATCCTTAATATTCATTTTACCTGTAATGTAAATGTTGGAGTGGCAGAGTACAAGGTAATTTGCTTAAGGCCTTGCCTATTTCTTAAGACAACCCTGAATCACCCCCTCCCAGCACATGGCACCCCTGATTGCTTCTCTCATTGATCATGTCCACAAGACTCTCCAGAACACATGAACTTGGTGGCTCCATATTCAATAAATGCATTATCGAGACCCTCTGAAGGAAGCAGACTGTTCCTGCAGGACCTGGGAGATACCCCAAATACTGTGAGTGCCCCAACTGTGGAATTAGGAAAGGGAGACCCTCTTCTCCCAAACACATACCCCCTCGGAGAAGCTGAAGTTCTGTTTGCAAGAGAAGTTTCTCACTTTACCTGGAGCTGAGTCAGTTTAGAGATCTGAGCAAAATACAGGGGTAGAGGAAGCAGCAGAAAGGCCCTGGGAGCTCGCTGCATGCCCTACTGGTCCATTCCTGCCTAGCACCACAGGGATCCAACAGGAGGGTGGCCAGAGGTGAAACTCCACAGCGAGAAGGAATTCTATAGCTAAAGTTTGTAACAACTCGAATGGGGCAAGAAACCTCCTGGCCAGAACTCAGGGGAGGGTGCAAATCAGGTATGCGGACTTCACAGGCAGGGAAAGAACCAAGCCCTTTTCTTTCTACCCTGGGACAAGTTTTCAAGCCCGTCTTGCCCTCTGCCTGGAAACAGACTCTGGGCTGTTGTGGGAAGGCATGGTGGGAGTGAGACCAGCCCTTTGGATTGCATGGGAGCTGGGTGAGGCCTGTGACTGCCAGGTTTCCTCCACCTCCCTGACAACCTACATGACCCAGCAGAGGCAGCCATAATCCTTCTAGGTACATAACTCCAGTGACCTGGGAACCTCACCCCCCTTCCCCACAATAGCCAAAGCAAGAGCCACCCAAGGAGAGTCTGAGCTCAGACACGCCTAGTCCCACCACCACCTGATGTCCTTTCCTATCCACCCTGGTAGCAGAAGACAAAGGGCATATAATCTTGGGAGTTCTAGGGCCCCACCCACCGCCAGTCCCTCTCCACATTACTACAGCTCATGCTTTCTGGAAATCACTGCCTCCTGGTAGGAGGCCAACCAGACAAAAATAGAGCATTAAACCACCAAAATTAATAATCCTCATGGAGTCTATTGCATCCCCCACCTGCCACCTCTACTGCAACAGGTGCTGGCATTCATAGCTGAGAAACCCATAGACAGTTCACATCACAGGACAATATGCAGACAACCCAGAGTACCAACCTGGAGCTAGGTAGACTCAGTGGGTGGCTAGACCCAGAAAAGAGACAACAATCACTGCAGTTCAGCTCACAGGAAGCGACATCTGTAGGAAAAGGGGGAGACTACTACATCAAGGGAACACCCTGTGGGGCAAAAGAATCTGAACAACAGCCTTCAGCCTGTCAGATTCTAGACCTTCCCTCTGTCAGATTCTACCCAAATGAGAAGGAACCAGAAAACCCACCCTAGAAAGATGACGAAACAAGTTCTCTTCAACACTCCCCAAAAATCACACTAGTTTACCAGCAGTGGATCCAAACCAAGAAGAAATCCCTGATTTAACTAAAAAAGAATTCAGGAGTTTAGTTATTAAGCTAGTCAGGGTGGGACCAGAGAAAAGCAAAGCCCAATGGAAGGAAATCCAAAAAATGATACAAGAAGTGAAGAGAGAAATAGTCAAGGAAATAGATAGCTTAAAGAAAAAAGTGATCAAAAATTCAGAAAACATTGGACACACTTTTAGAAATGCAAAATGCTCTGTAAAGTCTCAGCAATAGAATTGAACAAGTAGAAGAAAGAAATTCAGAGCTTGAAGACAAATTCTTCAAATTAACCCAATCCAACAAAGGCAAAGAAAAAAGAATAAGAAAATATGAGCAAAGCCTCCAAGAAGTCTGGGATTATGTTAAACGACCAAACCTAAGAATAATCAATGTTCCTGAGGAAGAAGAAAATTCTGAAAGCTTGGAAAACATATTTGGGGGAATAATCAAGGAAAACTTCCCCAGTCTTGCTAGAGACCTAGACATCCAAATACAAGAAGCACAAAGAGCACCTGGGAAATTCATTGCAAAAAGATCTTCACCTCGGCACATTTTCATCAGGTTATCCAAAGTTAAGAAGAAAGAAAGAATCTTAAGAGCTGTGAGACAGAAGCATGAGGCAACCTATAAAGGAAAACCTATCAGGTTAACTGCAGCTTTCTCAGCAGAAACCCTATAAACTAGAAGGGGTTGGGGACCTATCTTCAGCCTCCTCAAAAAAAAAAAAAAAAAAAAAATTATCAGCCAAGAATTTTGTAGCCAGTGAAACTAAGCATCATATATGAAGGAAAGATACAGTCATTTTCAGACAAACGAATGGTGAGATAATTCGCCATTACCAAGCCACCACTACAAGAACTGCTAAAAGGAGCTCTAAATCTTGAAACAAATCCTGGAAACACATCAAAACAGAACCTCTTCAAAGCATAAATAACACAGGACCTATAAAACAAAAATACAACTTAAAAAGCAAAACAAAAAACAAACCGAAGTACACAGGCAAACAAAGCACGATGAATGTAACTGTGCCTCACATTTCAATTCTAAAATGGAAGGTAAATGGCCTAAATACTTCACTTACAAGATATAGAACCGCAGAATGGATAAGAACTCACCAACCATCTGCTTCTTGAGGAGACTCACCTAACACATAAGGACTCACATAAACTTAAAGGGGTGGAAAAAGGAATTTCATGCAAATGGACACCAAAAGTGAGCAGGAATAGCTATTTTTATATCAGACAAAACAAACTTTAAAGCCACAGCAGTTAAAAGAGACAAAAAGGGACATTTTTTAATGGTAAAAGACCTTGTCCAACAGGAAAATAACACAATCCTAAACATATATGCACCTAACACTGGAGCTCCCAAATTTATAAAACAATTACTAATAGACCTAAGAAATGAGATAGACAGCAACACAATAATAGTGGGGGACTTCCGTACTCCACTGATAGGTATAGACAGGTCATCAAGACAGAAAGTCAACAAAGAAACAGTGGATTTAAACTATACCTTGGAACTAATGGACTTAACATATATATAGAACATTTCATCGAACAACCACAGAATACACATTCTGTTCAACAGTGCATGAAACTTTCTCCAAGATAAACCGTATGATAGGCCATAAAACAAGTGTCGATCAATTTAAGAAAATTGAAATTATATCAAGAATTCTCCCAGACCACTGTGGAATAAAACTGGAAATCAACTCTAAAAGGAACCTTCAAAACCATGCAAATACATGTATATTAAATGAGCATTGGATCAAAACAAAATCAAGAGGGAAATTAAACAATTCCTTGAGCTGAATGACAATAATGACACAACGTATCAGAACCTTTGGGATACAGCAAAGGCGGTGCTAAGAGGACAGTTCATAGCTCTAAATGCCCACATCAAAAAGACTGAAAGAACATAAACTGACACTCTAAGCGCACACCTTAAGTAACTAAAGAAACAAGAACAAACCAAACCCAAACCCAGCAGATGAAGGGAAATTACCAAGATCAGAGCAGAACTAAATGAAATTGAAACAAGAACAACAAAAAAATACAAAAGATAAATGAAACTAAAAGCTGGTTCTTTGAAAAGATACATAAAATTGATAGACCATTAGCAAGATTAACCAAGAAAAGAAGAGAGAAAATCCAAATAACCTCACTAAGAAATGAAACAGGAGATGTTACAACTGACACCACTAAAATACAAGATTATTCAGGCTACTATGAACATCTTTAAGCACATAAACTACAAAACCTAGAAAAGATGGATGAATTCCTGGAAAAATACAACCCTCCTAGCTTAAATCAGGAAGAATTAAATACCGTGAACAGACCAATAACAGAGAGATTGAAATGGTAATTTAAAAATAACCAACAAAAAAAAGTCCAAGACCAGACAGATTCACAGCAGAATTGTAGCAGACATTCAATTGGCACCAATCCTTTTGACACTATTCCACAAGACAGAGAAAGAAGAAACCCTTCCTAATCCATTTTATGATGTCAGCATCATCCTAATATGAAAACCAGGAAAGGACACAACCAAAAAAGAAAACTACAAACCGATATCCTTGACAAACATTGATGCTAAAATCTTCAACAAAGTACTAGCTAACCAAATCCAACAACATATCAAAAAGATAATACACCATGATCAAGTGGGTTTCATATCAGGGATGCAGGGATGGTTTAACATATGCAAGTCAATAAATGTCATACACAAATAAACAATTAAAAACAAAAATCACATGATTATCTCAATAGATGCAGAAAAAGCATTTGACAAAATCCAACATCCTTAATGATTAAAACTCTCAGCAAAATCAGCATACAAGGGACATACCTTAATGTAATAAAAGCCATCTATGACAAACCCACAGCCAACACAATACTGAATGGGAAAAGTTGAAAGCATTCCCTCTGAGAACTGGAACAAGACAAGGATGCCCATTCTCACCAATCCTCTTTAACATAGTTCCTCTTTAACCTAGCCAGAGCAATAAGACAAGAGAAAGAAATAAAGGGCATCCAAATCAGTAAAGAGGAAGTCAAACTGTCACTGCTTGCTGATGATACAATTGTTTACCTTGAAAACCCTAAGGACTCCTCCAGAAAGCTCCTAGAACTGATAAAGAGAATTTATCAAAGTTTCCAGATAACAAGATTAATGTACACAAATCAGTAGCTCTTCTATATCCCAACAGCAACCAAGTGAAGAATCAAATCAAGAACTCAACCCCTTTTACAATAGCTGCAAAAAAATAATAATAATAATACTTAGGAATATACCTAACCAAGGAGTCGAAAGACCTCTACAAGGAAAACTACAAAACACTGCTGAAAGAAATCATAAACGACACAAACAAATGGAAACATATCCCATGTTCATAGATGGGTAGAAACAATATTGTGAAAATGACCATACTGCCAATAGCAACCTACAAATTCAATGCAATCCCCATCAAAATACCACTATCCTTCCTTACAGTATTAGCAAAAACAATTCCAAAATTCATATGGAACCAAAAAAGAGCCCAGAGAGCCAAAGCAATATATGGCCAATAAACATATGAAAAAATGCTCAACATCGCTAATGATCAGGGAAATGCAAATCAAAACCACGATGCAATACCACCTCACTCCTGCAAGAATGGCCATAATCAAAAAATTTTAAAAAGCAGTAGATGTTGGTATGGATGCAGTGAACAGGGAACACTTCTACACTGCTAGTGGGAATGTAAACTAGTATAGCCACTATGGAAAACAGTGTGGAGATGCCTTAAAGAACTAAAAGTAGAACTACCATTTGATCCAGCAGTCCTACTACTGGGTATCTACCCAGAGGAAAAGAAATCATTATTGAAAAAGATACTTGCACATGCATATTTATAGCAGCACAATTCACAATTGCAAAATCATGGAACCAACCCAAATGCCCACCAATCAACAAGTGAATAAAGAAACTGTGGTATATATATATATGGTGGAATACTATGCCATCATAAAAAGGAATGAATTAACAGCATTTGCAGTGACCTGGATGCAATTGGAGACTGTTATTCTAAGTAAAGTAACTCAGGAATGGAAAACCAAACATTGTGTGTTCTCACTGATATGTGGGAGCTAAGCTATAAAGATGCAAAGGCATAAGAATGATACAGTGGACTTTGGGGACTTGAGGGGAAGAGTGAGAGGGAGTGAGGGATGAAAGACCACAAATATGGTGCAGTGTATACTGCTTGGATGATGGGTGCACCGAAATCTCACAAGTCACCACTAAAGAACTTACATAACCAAATACCACCTGTTCCCCAATAACTTATAGAATAAAATAAAATAAATGCACTATCATCCTACCTCCCACATATTGCCTTCATTCCTACAATTTGCTTTTCCTTTTTTCTCTGCTGATAAGCAACTTCTCTTCCTTCAAAACATATTTCAAAGTCCAACTCATATGGAAATTCACCTTAATAATCCCCCTTCAAGTGCCACTTCATCCTCTAAGCCCTAGCTCAGATCTGAAGTATGGCACTGATGGCCAGACTAATTATTAATAATATTAACTACTTACTGTATTTTTGACATGTACCAAGTACTCTGTTGTGTATTTTACATGTAGTAACCCTAATCCTCACCTCCTGAGAAGCAGCAGTATCCCTAATTTACAAATGAGGAAACTGAGGCTAGGGTGACGTGTTCAAGGTCACACAGCTATTAAGTAGCAAATCCAGAGTTCACACCATGACTTATTTGGCTGCCAAACCTGCGTTCTTTCTTTCTCTCACAACAGATACTCACTGTGGTACTGCACTGGATTGATAGTGACTTGCTTTGTAAATATCCTCCCCCCTCCACCACTATCACCAAAGAAAACGTATGTTTCTCTTATAATGTCCTCAATATGCTTGTTGAATTGAGTTGAACAGCTTAAAGCCAGAAAACACATCTCCTATTTTTTTAAATATATTCCATCCTTGTGCTCAGCACATAAGGTAATCATTAAATGTTAATGACTAAGTGAAATGGAATAAAATCAGTGTTGTGGTAGCCATTTTTAAGCTTTAAGAGTTTAAATGTGCAGCCCATAGACAGCACCACAGCTGGGAGCACCATATTGCCATTAAGCCAGAAGGTGGATTCACGGGATGGAAACATTGAAAACAGACACCACAAGAATGGTTAAGTCAGTTCCAAACCACTTTCTACAAGTAGCTACTGCTTTTTCCCCCATAATAATTTCACAATGATTAGCCTGCTAGGTAAGAAATCCCAGGCAGAAACCTGCGTCTCAGAAGAGTTTAGAACAACCCCTTAAGTATTGGGTCAAGGTAGGAGGTGATGGGGACAACAGGTAGAGTCATTCTCATCTAGCTGGTCAAAGTGTAAGATAAATGCCATCTAGATATTATGGGCTTTATCTTTCAAGATAAATGGCGTTATTCTCATAATTAGCTTGATAAAATGCAATCTCACATTCCAACCCATAGGGATATCAAAATATGTATTTGGTGAGGAATGGTGTCTTATGCTACCAATTTCTGCTTCCTTTGCTTTCTTTTCTCATAGCACAAAATTTCTAACTTTTTTGCCAAAACCTTACTATGTAGCTTTTTAACTTAATTAAATATATAGGCAATTACTGACACCATCTGTCTTCATAGAAAAAGAACAAGAAGTGACACAAAAGCCTGGGATTCTGAAGGGGATATTTAGCAAACAAAATCTTCTAGTTCCACCATAGTAATATTTATTTTTAGGAGACCTTCTGTCATTTTAAATTATTTATGTTTCTTAGAAATAATGAATTTGAATTATACTTAGAAAGTGGTGACTTTGGTATGATTTTTTTAAAAAGGAAATATCAGATAATCCATTGCTTTTTCAGTAAAACAAAAACTTAAACACGTCGTTGAACATCTGTTACTAGTACAGTCTAACACAGCACTTAAAATCCTTTAAAGTCCCTGAAAACCTTTATCAAGTTACATGAATCTTTTGCATAAATGGAATTGTTTTAGCAATATGTATATTCCTTTAAGCATATATTTTGCTTTCTTTTTTTTTTTTTTTTTTTTTTTTTTTTTTTTGAGACGGAGTTTCGCTCTTGATACCCAGGCTGGAGTGCAATGGCGCGATCTCGGCTCACCGCAACCTCCGCCTCCTGGGTTCAGGCAATTCTCCTGCCTCAGCCTCCTGAGTAGCTGGGATTACAGGCACACGCCACCGTGCCCAGCTAATTTTTTGTATTAGTAGAGACGGGGTTTCACCATGTTGACCAGGATGGTCTCGATCTCTTGACCTCGTGATCCACCCGCCTCGGCCTCCCAAAGTGCTGGGATTACAGGCTTGAGCCACCGCGCCCGGCCATTTTGCTTTCTTAAACATAAGATTCATTGGGTTCTCTATTGTTCCGAGCCCTTATAAATAAATGAATGAAATTGCTTCTCTTCTTAAAGCCTTTGTCTTCCCCTATCATGTTACATTCCTATCCCACCCCAGAGTACCTACTTTATGTCTGTTTTTTGTTTTGTTTTGTTTTTGAGACAGAGTCTTGCTCTGTCACCAGACTGGAGTGCAGTAGTGCGATCTCTGCTTACTGCAATCTCCGTCTCCCGGATTCAAGCAATTCTCCTGCCTCAGCCTCCCGAGTAGCTGGGGTTACAGGCACGTACCACCACACCCAGCTAATTTTTGTATTTTTTGTAGATACAGGGTTTCACATGTTTCCCAGGCTGGTCTCAAACACCTCACCTGGTGATCCGCCCACCTCAGACTCCCAAAGTGCTGGGATTACAGGCATGAGCCACTGCGCCCGGCCTGTTGCAGTAATTAAACGAAATTTAATTTTTTAATCTCTGTAGATGTCTCCATAAATGTCTTAATAGGTAAATGCTATTAAACCCACCCACTGGAACTTGATCAGGTAAAGTTAGGAACCATATAAGTCCAAATAATTCAACAACATTCACATCCCATACAGAGGACACAGGTAGGAAATACAAAGAAGAACATGGAGTTCCCCTATCACTGGCAGTTACCACCAGGGAGGACAACTGTGTTCCCCTGCAACTTTTCCCCAGACTGGAGGGAGCATGTTTCAGATGCCGTGTGATGGCAGCTAAGTTCCTGAAGTTAAATAGAAGTGTGCAGGACACAAGGACATTTCTAAAGAGGCTCAATAGAAAGACATTTCTCAACTGGGTGCAGTGGCTCACACCTGTAATCCTAGCACTTTGGGAGGCTGAGGCAGGCGGGGATCAACTGAGGTCAGGAGTTTGAGACCAGCCTGGCCAACATGGTGAAACCCCATCTCTACTAAAAATACAAAAATTAGCCAGGCATGGTGGCGCATGCCTGTAGTCCAGCTACTCGGGAGGTTGAGGCAAAAGAATCACTTGAACCCAGGAGGCGGAGGTTGTGGTGAGCCGAGATTGCCACTGCACTCCAGTCTGGGGGACAAGAGGGAGACTTCGTCTCAAAAAAAAAAAAAAAAAAGACATTTCTCAAAGAAATGGCACTATGAAACTTCCATTCATATATATATATTTTTCCTAGAAAGTTTACACTACATTATTATTTCTAAGGTTTCTTTTTTTTCTTACAATTAAATCACTTACATTCCCACTATGGTTTTTAAGCTATTAAATTTTGAATTTGTATTTGTCCATTTCCACCTTACTGAATCTGTACCTATTTCTAGCATTTTTCTTTTTTTACACATTTCTCTTAGACGGTCTCATCTTTAACTATACTGACAAGAAAGGATGACAGATTCACCTCTTGTACAATATAAGTGGCATTAACTGCCCAGTTGTTCAAGAAGTTCTACAGTTTAGGATCCTTTTCCTATTACTCTTCCTTTTTTTTTTTTTTATGAGAGAAAGAAAGAGAAAGAAAAAGAGGGAGAGAGAACAGGATTCTTGCTCTTGCCCAGGCTGGAATGCAATCTAAAAATAGGTATTAAAAACCTCTTTTATGCCAATAATTGTGCTTAACAGTGGAGACAGGAAGGAATAAGGGAAGAAAATAACAAACAGCCAAGCAATATTTCATTTAAGTCTGTGAAATGCTATGCAAATGCTGAAGAGTGATTTACTTCTAATTATGTGGTCACTTTCAAAATAGGTATTTGCAGTGACCTGGATGTGATTGGAGACTGTTATTCTAAGTAAAGTAACTGAGATATGATATGAACTGAGATAAAATATGATACTGAGAAAAATGTATGTTCTGTGGACCTGGGGTGGAGAATTCTATAAATATTCACTAAGTTTACTTATTCTAGGTCTAAGTTCAAATCATAGATGTCTCTGTTAATTTTCTATGTCGTTGATCCATCGAATATTAACAATGTGGTGTCAAAGTCTCCCGCTATTATTGCGCGGGAGTCCAGGTCTCTTTATAAGTCATTAAGAACTCGTCTTATGTATCCGGGTGCTCCTATATTGGGTGCATACATATTTATGATCATTGACTACTGTTGTTGCATTGATCCTTTTACCATTATGTAATGTCCTTCTTTGTTTCTTTTAGTCTTTGTTACTATTAAAGTCTATTTTGTGAGAGACGAAAGTTACAACTCCTGTTTTTTTGTTTTTCTTTTTTTTTTTTTTTTGCTCTCCATTTAATTGGTGAATCTTCCTCCATCCCTTTGTTTTGAGTCTTTGTATGTCGTTGCTTGTGAAATAGATCTGGATACAGCGTACGGATGGATTTTGACTTTTTATTCAATTTACTTGTCTGTGTCTTTGATTGGGGCATTTATGTAGATTCTTCATTATAGAGATACTCTTTACGTTTTGGTAAGTTTTTGGGATGACTGATACTGGTTGTTCCTTTCTGTGTATAGTGCTTCTTTCAGAAGCTGTTGTAAAGCAGGCCTGGTGGTGATGAAATCTCTGAGTGCTTGCTTGTTGGTGAAAAATTTTATTTTTCCTTCACTTACGAAGCTTAGTTTGGCAGGATATGAGATTCTGGGTTGAAAATTCTTTTCTTTGAGGATATTGAATATTGACCCCCACTCTCATCTAGTTTGTAGGGTTTCTGGTGAGAGGTCTGCTGTGAGTCTGATAGGCTTCCCTTTATGGGTAACATGACCTTTCTCTCTAGCTGCCCTTAGAATTTTCTCCTTTATTTCAACCCTAGTGAATCTAGCGATTATGTGTCTTGAAGTTGCTCTACTTGAGGAATATCTTTGTGGTGTTCTCTGTATTACCTGGAGTTGAGTATTGTCCTGCCTTACTAGGTTAGGAAAGTTTTCCTGAATAATATCCTGAAGAATATTTTCCAGCTTGGATTCATTCTCTTCATGACATTCAGGTACACCTATCAAACGTAAATTAGGTCTTTTCACATAGTCCCATATTTCTTGGAGACTTTGCTCATTCCTTTTTACTCTTTCTTCTCTAATTTTGTCTTCTCGTTTCATTTCATTAAGTTGGTCTTCGACCTCTGATATCCTTTCTTCTGCTTGATCAATTTGACTGTTAAAACCTGTGCATACTTCACAGAGTTCTCGTATTGTATTCTTCAGTTCCATTAATTCACTTATATTCCTCTCTAAATTGTCTATTCTCGTTAGGATTTCGTCAAACCTTTTTTCAAGGTTCTTAGTTTCTTTACACTGGGCTAGAACATGTTCTTTTAGCTCACTAAAGTTCCTTATTATCCACCTTCTGAAGCCTAACTCTGTTAATGGAACGCACTCGTTCTCCATCAGGCTTTGTTCCCCTGTTGATGAGGAACTGTGATCCCATGTAGAGGGAGAGGCATTCTGATTTTGGGTATTCTCAGCCTTTTTTACGCTGGTTTCTTCCCATGATTGTAAATTTATCCACCTGTCGTCTTTGTGATTACCGACTTTCAAATTAGGTCTCTGAGTGGACATCCAACTTGTTGATTCCCAGTGCCAAAATCTGAGCAGCCCACTGCGCCAGCCAAAACAGTGGCATTAAGATTCATGGTGCTTTTCTGCCCAGGAATCTCCGGTCTGGCTTCCCTCTTGAGTCCCTTCTTCAATCAGGTAAATGGGTGACTCTGCCTTTGCGGAGCTCCAAACGTCGATCAAAAGGGGACCCAGTCCCGTTTACCCTGCACCAAGAACCGCCGTGCCAGGGCGCTGGCAAAACTGCGACGCCGGCCACAAGAGTCGCGCTGGTGACCCGTGGGGCTCCTCCGCTGAGAATCTTCCGGTCTGTGGGTAACAAAAATTCGTCTGAAAGTGTGGCATCCTCTCGTTCTGTGCACTTTCTCTGGGAGCTACAATCCCGAGCTGCTAGTGATCAGCCATCTTGGATCTCTCTCCTCTCCATTCATATTAAAGACTTATGGCATACCAAAGAATATTTTATCCCAGATTTTGAGGGACAGCACCAACGTATAGATTTTATATTTTTTATTCACTGGTTAATGAAAGAAATTTGAAGAAAGTAATTTCACGATTATTTTCTACAAACTGCCTCAAAGATTCTGTGTTAAATGCTTAGCAGATACAGGTAGAGCTAAAATTAAGAATTTACACTTATCTGCCATGACTAAATAGTGTTCTAGTGTATTCTCCTGAGAGGAAGCTGTACATTGAGAAACAGTGGATTGAATTTTAGAAGAGGTGGAGGAGGAGGGAGAAAAGAGGAAGGGAGGAAGAAAATACCACCTTAATGCCATTTCTTTCATTTGCTAGAAAACAAACCCAGGGACAAATGGGATCAGAGGGGGCCTCTCAGTTAAAAGCAGCCCCTGGGGTGAAGCTCAGCAGAACAGAGGCCTACCATAGTGAGCAAAGCACCTACCGGTCAGCCAGGACTGTAGAACATTTACTCAGGTGGAACTCCAGGGTGCCTTTTAGCCAGCAGCTACTCAATTGAAATTTTTCCCAGGGCCCTAAAGCTCCACCCACATGTTTCTGGAAAGTGCCACAGGATTTTTATTGATCGCAGGTAGGAACCTTGGCTTTTTGCCTGTACTAAAGGACAGTATTTCTTTGTCCTTACACAGCTCCTATATCACAGGCTTTTAAAGTGCTTTAGAGACAAATAATGGGAAAGGTGAGACAGAAAGGTGTTAAGTGACTTGCCCACAGTCCCACAGTAAATCACAAGCCTTCCCTGGCTTCAGAGATCTCTGGCAATTGGGGGAGCTTCTTGCTGTGGCTGCCAGCATCGCAGTGCCCTCTCACATTCTGCCAAGCATTTGTTTCCCTCGCCAGGCTGAGAGCAATCACCAGGATCAAGCACGGTAGAGAAAACCTGGCCTTTTGGGTTAGGCAAACCTGGGTCTTCATCCTCACCCTGCCACTGAGCTGTGGAACTTGGCACATTTCTTGGGCTATTTGCGCCTCCATTTTCCCTTCATAAAATGGGAGTATGAATACCTACCTCATAAGGTTGTTCAGAGGATGACATGAGCAAGTACTTACCACACTGCCTCGCACTCAATAGGCCTTTCATCTGCATCAGTTTCCCTTCCCCTTTCCTTTTCCACATCTCCCTCCTTGAGTCTGTCCTACATGGCAGCTTCAAGGAAGCTTTCTAAAGATTGCTGCCATTCAAAAGGATGTCCTATTAGCCTGACAGGGTGCTGAATCTTTCAAACACCAGAGTCTGTAGACAACAGAGGCAAAGTCATGGAATCCAGATCCATCTCTCAGATAACTGAATCCAACTATCCTTGTAAGGAGCATCTCTTTTCTGTGTTTTCAAGGAAGATTTTTTTCCCCTTGTGTTATTTGATTGAATCACCCAGCAAAGATTGATTGGGCACTACTTCTATCAGGAGTGCTGTGCTAGGTGTTGTACAGGGTGTAGGTATGAAAAAGAGAGATTCTTGCTCTCAGTCTCATTCTCCACTCTAGGAATTTCCCAGAATAAACACACTTGCCTTGAATTTGAACTCAAGGGCTCTGAACTCTGGTCTGAACTCTGCTCCTGACCAAGTCTCTTCCCCTTGTGAGCCTCATGCCTAGGGTTTGAGGGGACTGGACTAGACCAACTCTAAGGCCATAGCTCTGACAGTCCATATTTTTTGCCTATATATCCTGCAACTAAGGTTCTTTATTGAAAAATTCTGGTTTCCTAGAATTGTCTAGAAAACCGGGAAGGAAAGGGGAACTGAGTAGGCAACTCATTCCACCAATTAGGGCCAATACCACATGCTCATCCTTACCGAGAGAGGATTTTGCTGTGCACGATGGTCGTCAAAGGCTGTTCACAGGCATCTTCCCCAATGGGATCTACAGAACAAGAGCTCTTCAGCTTTCCAAATCCTCACAGAAGCCTTTTGGAGATCATTTGCAGTGACAGTAAAGGAGCACTTCTGAACTAAGAGAATTCTTCACCAGCCCTGCCATTTATAGCATGGAAATTGAAAAGGGCCAATAACTATCTACAGTATGGGATTACTATATTGAATTGCCATAGAGGGAGCATATACAATTACTAGTCCTAGAAACCTGAAATAGGTTATAAAAATTGGGTTTTCATGTTTATTATAAATTCATGCTTAATGTCAAAATAAAGTAGCATTCAAAAAATTTATAATAAAAAAAGCAAAGAAATACTTGAAATGAGTGCTGGGCACAGTGACTCATGCCTGTAATCCCAGCACTTTGGGAGGCCAAGGTGGGTGGATCACAAGGTCAGGAGTTTGAGACCAGCCTGGCAAACATAGTGAAACCCCGTCTCTACTAAAAAAAAAAATACAAAAATTAGCTGGGGATGGTGACACATGCCTGTAGTCCCAGCTACTTGGGCAGCTTAGGCGGGAGAATTGTTTGAACCCAGGAGGCGGAGGTTGCAGTGAGCCAAGACCATGCCATTGCACTCCAGCCTGGGTGACAGAGTGAGACTGCTTCTCAAAAAAAAAAAAAAAAAAAAAAAAATAGTATGTAATTCTGTATTTTTATAAATAATAGCAGTTGAGCCATCGGTCTTGAAGTAACAGGTAGGGTCATAAATTTATAGAGGATGCAGAAGAAACTCAGACAAGGAAGCAGAGAAGGAAAAAGTATATTAAAATATTTGTGATTTTTTTTTACAAAGGTAAAAAATATAGCTGCTGCTGATGAAAGTTTAAGTTTCAAGATTTTCCATTTTCGATCCTCAAATTCATTTTAGATATAGTTTCTGCATATCCTGAAAGAATTTCCAAAGTCACAGAGAAACTTCTGGCACTCTGAAATATTGATCTATTCATGCTGGCAATTCAGTGCCATAGAAAGAACTAGCCTGGAAGTCAGGAACTTGGGCTTTGATTCTCCTTCCTCCCCTAAATATGGGACCTGAGAAGTCTTTTCACCTCTCAGAGTGCTCACCCATAAAATGAAGAGATGGGAATGATGGAGATCATACTCAGTCTTCCAGGACAGTGCTGGTTAAGACCTCCCTGAGCCCCGAGTGTTTTTAGTTTTAGAGATTCCACCCTACATCATATCAAATGTACTGAAATCCATTTCATCTATTCCATGAGGATAATCATGGAACGTGATTTAGACATAACTATATAAGTGTGTTGTACGTGACTGTCATGTTCCGTTTTGTTGATATTTTTAAAACATTGTTATTTTGCAGTTTTCTTTTTATATTTGGGTACCAGGAACTCTTTTTTTCAGAATCCAAAAGTTTTGAAGGCCTTTGAAAATCATGGAAGCCTTAAGTACGCCTGGCCCTGAGTGCTAGGTGGTGGGGCATGGATGGTTTGCAGCCTCTTACCCCACCCACCCCAAACACCCCATAGAAAGCAGTGTCCAGGGGGATTGGTACAGAGATGGAAGCTCTAGTTGCTCAAAGATAGCTTCGTGGAGCTGTGATTTAAGTCATGCCTAGAAAGATAAGTAGGATTAATAGAGACAGAGGGGAAGGCTTCCAAGCTGAAAACCAAGAGGCTTGGTTGCTGACCAGGGTGACTGCCCTGTACAGCGACAACCGCTGTTCTTCACTTCTCCAAAAGGCCAGGCTATCCCAGCAGCTGCCACCAGGTGGCAACAAGCCAAGAGGCTGCTCTCCCCTCAGCCTATTGACTTAAGCCGAGGGCCTATTGCATTTTAATGGAATGCAAACAACTCTTACCAAATGTCATAATCACATTAATATTTTACTAATTGAAAATGCTTACAGTGGGGTGTACCACCTCCTTTAAAGTTAAGCATGAGGTGTGCTGTTTACCACAATGGTGAGCTCCATGCTGTCTTGAGATTCAGTGATCCAAGTGGGAAAAGGAGATGTCGTTTAGTCACTGCCTAAGAAAACATGTTATCTTTATAATAGCTGGGATTCTGGAGCCTGTATTTAAATAGCATCTGCAAAGAGTTAAATGTGCTCCCTGTCTCTGAGAAGCAGGCAAGATATGGAAGTCAAGAACCAAGTGAATTCTTACACCTGTTCCAATTCTGCTCCCAACAGTCAGATGGGGAAGAAGTGGTCAGGACCCAAAACAGATTTGTGTCTGCCAGGCCTCTGTAGTAATAGTCTCACACATTGTCTCATTTAGCCACCGTATCCACACATATTGCTAAGAGATAGATCCCATCAGGCCTGTATTAATAGACAAGGAAACAGGCCCAGAGAGGGGAAAGAAATTGCTTAAGACCACAAGGCCAGCACTCCCAGCAAGGTCCTGTGACTCTGGTCCAGGGCACTCTCTGTCCTAATAAAGCCATCCGTCTCTCCCAAGCCACAGTCCCTTCCAATCCCATTACCCTCAAGCTGCTGTTGCCTCTTTTCCCCTACCAAGCTGCCCCATCCTTCTCTGCCTTACTGCATCTTGGCCTAAATGTGATGAGAAGTGGGCTGAGCTGCCTCTGCCTCGTCCCCTGGGTAAGGCCTCAGGTCCTATAGACCTCACTTCTCACCAACCCAGGAGAATCTTGAGTCCCAGGCCCAGAAGTGAGAGCAGAGAAAAAGCTGCTTCCCTCCCAGAAACTGATTCTGTTTTATCCCTAGAGCCTAGCCACGTGCATCCTCCTGATTTTACAGCTTCAAAAAAAGAAAAGGTGCCTGAGATTCCAACCCACCCTCTATAACATGGTTTAACAAAGGCATCTCAAACTTAACACCCCCAACCCTGAAATCCTGATTTTACCCTCCAAGCTATTCCTCTAGCATTCTGCCCCAGTGGGAAATGGTAACACCATCCTTCCATTTTCTTCAAGGTGGAAGTTTTGGAGACACTATTGACTCCTTTTTGTCATACTGCATATCCAATCCACCAATAAGTCCTTTTGGTTCTACTTTTGAAAATTACCTATAATACAACCACTTCTCCCACCTTCCAGTTACCAAAGTGGTCCAGCCACCATCGTCTCTCACCCAAATGACTGCAAGTCTTCCTAACGGGACTCCGTGTTTCCATCCTTGTCCCCTCATGGGCTCTTGTCACTTCAGTCAGAGTCACATAAGTTAGCTCACATCACTCCTCCACTCAGCACCCTCCAGTGCATTCCCAGCCTCCACAGCTGTAAGAAGGAAATAAGCCCTTGGCTCTGTACTTAGCCAAACCAGTAAAAATAGAGGGAACCATGGCCTACCCATGGTTGTATTCTCCACCAACCAGAGGAGCTGGGCAGATGACGGAGTGCTTGGTCTTGCTCTAGAAAAAAATCAAGTGGGGGCCGGGCGCGGTGGCTCAAGCCTGTAATCCCAGCACTTTCGGAGACCGAGGCAGGTGGATCACGAGGCCAAGAGATCGAGACCATCCTGGTCAACATGGTGAAACCCCGTCTCTACTAAAAATACAAAAAATTAGCTGGGCATAGTGGCGTGTGCCTGTAATCCCAGCTACTCAGGAGGCTGAGGCAGGAGAATTGCCTGAACCCAGGAGGTGGAGGTTGCGGTGAGCCGAGATCGCGCCATTGCACTCCAGCCTGGGTAACAAGAGCGAAACTCTGTCTCAAAAAAAAAAAAATCAAGTGGTCCAATGCTAGATTTTCTGTTGGATTGGGGATGTGAACGCTGTCAACATGGGCAGAGAGGTGACTCCCACATCCCTTGGCCAACCAGCTATTGAGCATGATGGGCCATGTATCACAGTTTGCTCTGAAGGCCTGATGCCATTTCTGGGGTGGGGGAATTCTCAGTGCTGCGTGTCTCAGAGTTGGCTTATTTGGAGGGCCTGTCATTTAAAAAATCCTCCGCAGTATGATAAATACACACAATTCCCTGTTAGCCTTATAGATACATCTGGAGGCACCGGAGGGAGGATTCACCCAGACTACTATCCCCAGTGAGTGATTAGTCAGGAAAGTGTGGCCCAGAGAGGCAACTTCTTGTGGGTCACAGACCCTGATACAGAAAGCTGGGGCCTTTAGTGGGTCATTTATCCTGTCTGGAATCTCTGGTTCTTCCGCTTACAAAAAGAAAAAGAGAAAAAGACAAGAAAACTTTGAGGTGAGTCTGCAGAGCATCTGTGGATTTGTAAAGCTTGGAAATCCTGATTCTTCAGTGAGTGTTATTTGATCCATAAATCAGTCTCTAAGTCCCATACGTGCCTTGCTGTCCACGAGAGAAGGGTGGCAAGGGGCAACACCAAACCATTTGCTAAGAACTTTATTTGCACAGAATGTAAGGCCTGAGCACATCTGCCCACATCTGTGTGCTCTGCCACCCGTTCATCCTGCCTGTCACCAGAAAGAGGCAGAAGCAGCAGGGGTGAGCAAGCAGCCTCCATCTGCCTAGAACACCTCAGGCAAAAGGGGCTCAAAACTGGGCTTCTCTCCCACCGCTCCCCACACAGAAGCAGATCACTACATTGTCATCCCAAAGCTTGCAGCCCAGATCCTGGGAACAGAACCATTCTGGGCAAGCTCACCTCTGCCTGACTCCTGCCCTGTCTACTGGCTGTCATGTTACCAGGCCTCCTGATCCAGCTGTGTTCACATGGCATCCAGCACAGTAGGAGTCAGGACAGTGGAGAGCAGGGGCCTCTGCAGCATCTCTGCCCTCCCTGCCCCACTGGCCCTGCTTCTTTGCAGGTTACAACGTACTTTTTTTTTTTTTTTTGAGATGGAGTCTCACTCTGTTGCTCGGGCTGAAGTGCAATGGCGTGATCTCAGCTCATCACAACCTCCACCTCCCGGGTTCAAGTGATTCTCCTGCCTCAGCCTCCTGAGTAGCTAGGACGACAGGCGTGCACCAACATGCCCGGCTAATTTTTGTATTTTTAGTAGAGACAGGGCTTCACTATGTTGGCCAGGCTGGTCTCGAACTCCTGACCTCGTGATCTGCCCACCTCAGCCTCCCCAAGTGCTAGGATTACGGCGTAAGCCACTGTGCCCGGCCACAATGCACTTCTTTACAACCTGTCCAATAGGAATAGAATTCGGCCAGGCGCAGTGGCTCAGGTCTGCAGTCCCAACACTTTGGGAGGCTGAGGTGGGAGGATCGTTTGAATCCAGGAGTTTGAGATCAGCCTGGGCAACAAGATCTTGTCTCTACAAAAAAAAAAAGAAAAAGAAAAAGAAAAAAAAGGAAAAAAAATTAGCTAGGTTTGGTGGTGCAAACCTATAGTCCTAGCTACTCAGGAGGCTGGGGCAGGAGAATCGCTTGAGCCCAGGAGGTCAAGGCAGCAGTCTTATTATTAACACTTTCTTATTAATGAGATATTTTGCATTCTTTTGTACATCCTCAGTCTTCAAAATCTGATGTGTATTTGTACCATTTCAAGTGCTCAGGAGCCACATATGGCTAGTGGCTACCATATTCAATAGCACAGCTGTAGAACATACATGAACGTCTGTATACAATTGCAGTTATGATTCTGCTAATGTTAACATTGACCAGTAACATTCTGTGAGATTCTCATCTAGTCTTTTCCACATATATTAGTTTTGCAAAGCTGAAGTCATGTTGCTCATGTAACTTTCTGTCCTCTTCTTGCTGTTTTACACGTCTTCTGAAATCATCAAAAGTCACAGCCACTATCTCTAATTATATCAGACTATCCCATCACTTGGATGTGTCATAATCTTTTTAGCCACTGCCAAAATGCTGGGACAGCGACAGTGTTCCAGTGATATAAGTAATGCTGAGATGATTATTTTTTGTATTCCTTGTGCTTTTAAGACCTTTGTATAAATCTCTCTAGCATTCTAACCATTTTCAACAAAATGACCTTTGAATATCATCAATCAGTCAAACAACTAGCAACAAGTGATTTCTGACTGACAGCTGAGACACCTTAGGTTCTCATCACTCACCTTTGGCATCTGACTCTGCAACCTAGGGCAACCACTTCACCTTTCACGCCACAGTCGCTCCATTTATAAATTGACTGTATTAGGTGATATTTTTTTTCCTGAGACAGAGTCTCACTCTGTCACCCAGGCTGGAGTGCAGTGGCACAATCTCGGCTCACTGCAACCTCTGTCTCCTGGGTTCAAGTGATTCTCCTGCCTCAGCCTCCCAAGTAGCTGTGACTACAGGCACCCGCCACTATGCCCGGCTAATTTTTGTATTTTTAGTAGAGACAGAGTTTCACCATGTTGGCCAGGATGATCTCAAACTCCTGTCCTCAGGTGATTGGCCTGCCTCAGCCTTCCAAAGTACTGGGATTACAGACATGAGCCACTGCGCCTGGTTGTATTCCATGATTTTTAAGGGTCTTTCCAGCCCTAAACTTCAGTGATGTTTTTCCCTCACCCTCACATCTAATCAATTAACCTGTCAAGCCAGTTATTATAAGTCATCATAATCAAGTCATGCCGAAGCCACCGTGCAAACACTTTAAACCCATCCACGTCCCCCATGCCCACTCATAGTGCTTTGTTCAGGCCCCCATCATGGATCACCTAAAGTGGGACAAGGATACCTAGTGCTGAGAGATTAGGTTCTAAAGTTAACATCAGAGTACCAAATCACGAATAGGATTAAATGGGCTGGGTGCGGTGCTCATGCCTAAATCTCAGCACTTTGGGAGGTCAAGGTAGGTGGATTACTTGAGGTCAGGAGTTGGAGACCAGCCTAGCCAACATGTGAAACCCTGTCTCTACTAAAGATACGTGAATAGGATTAAATGAGAGGTGTGAGAACACATGAGTCTGGCACGGAAGAAGCGCTCAGTGAATATTGGCTGTATTTGAGTCTGAAACCAGCCTCAAGTGACGCACCTGGATCTCATTCCCTAAAAGTTACGAAGGAGGAGTTCACAGTGAAACTCTGGAATTTCGAATGCACTCTGCCACATGCCCTGCCCCAGACACTAGGTGCTGCAGGAAGACAAAGACTTGGCAGCTTCCCCTAAAGGGCTGACAGTCTAGAGGGGGAGGTAGGAACCCCTGTGCACAAAACAAGCATGCCTCAGGCGGCGTCTTCAATGGAAAGACCAGATGGAGAACAGAACAATTATCTGAGCAAATCAGGCAAGCCTGCTGTTGAGGAAAAGGCTTAAGAAAATTTGTCCTCCTGTTTCCTTTGAAAACCAAGGGGTTAGGGCAGCCAGAGGAAGCAAAAGTATTTCAGCTCTAGAAACATGGAGTTGTGGTCTGTGCCCTATGATCTTAGGCAAACTGTGAGGCTGCTTTTTTATCTCAGTATCTTCATCAGTAAAATGGAAATAGAGTAATACCAGCTTTGCACAAACCTACCCACCTACTGGACTGAGTTGTTGCGAGATTGAATAGAACAATTACATATGGGGAAAAGTTATTAAAGGGGTGACCTAATAGCTAACATAGACAACGGACAGTGTGCCTCCTAAGAATCTGCTCTGAAAGGAAATGTTTAGTAATCATACAAAGCATGTGTAATGAACTTTTTTTGGTTAATTTTATTTCCCTATTTTTATTAAATAGAGTTGGGGTCTTGTTATGTTGCCCAGGATGAACTCGAACTCCTGGCCTCAAGCAATCTTCCCACCTCGGCCTCCCAAAGTGCTGACATTACAGGCGTGAGCCACCGCACTCAGCCTGTACTGAACTTTATAATTTATAAGGCAATTTCATGTGCATTTGTTTCCAAAATCCTGTGTAGTATTATCATTTACTCCTTTTGCACTTAAGTGGCTCATGCCTGTAATCCCAGCACTTGGGAGGCTGAGGCGGGCGGATCACAAGGTCAGGAGTTCGAGACCATCCTGGCCAACATGGTGAAACCCCATCTCTACTAAAAATATAAAAGTTAGACAGGTGTGGTGGCACACGATTCTCTTGTGGTTCAAGAGAATCACTTGAACCTGGGAGGCAGAGGTTGCAGTGAGCTGAGATCATACCACTGCACTCCAGCCTAGGCAGCAGAGTGAGACTCTGTCTCAAAAATAATCATAATAAATTAAAAGTTAAAAAAAAAATACTGAGATTGAGAGAGCTTAACCAACTCATTCCAGTTCCCACTGTGAGGGCCAGATTTCAGCTCTCTGACTCCCTGGTTCTCACTCTTTCCCTACACTGTGCTGCCTTCTTATTAAAATACTTATTACGAAAGCATTAATATTATTAACATAAATGTTAATAATGTGACATATGTTTCCCTTTGACCAAGGACACTAAAATATAAAAATAGAAACTCTGAAAAAAAAAAAAGTCTGACATGCAAGAATAGCAAGTTCACTTTCTCATATTAAGGGAAAGTAGCTGTCCTCATCTGATTTACATTTCATGCCATACAGCAGGAAATATTTAGGTTGACAAATAGGATATTTACAACTGCAACAGATACTTGGCAGTTAGTTTTTAACAATTGTTGCAAATGTGATTTATTTGCTATTATAAAAGGGCATTACTGTGCGAATATGACTCCTGAAATTAGCTTCAGTTTAGCAAGGGGCCTTGACAGCTTGACCTCTTAATATCCTTATAATGATGCCATTTACATTCAATGCTTACTCAAGTCACTCACTGCTAGATTTGTTTGAGAGGAGTCCACTCTAGGGCAGATGTATTATGTATTTTAACACACAGCGTTGGTGAGTGGGGCAAATGTAGGCCTTCTTAGAGGAAAAACTGTTTAATCAAGTCTTCATGAAAATGTGTTAGTTTCCAACTTCCTACAGTGAAAATGCATTACTGCTAATTACAGCATACTCCAGAAATACTTCATGTTTTCTCCACAAGACATTTTCATGGCATGTCTTATATTAAACACAAACATGTTCTGATCCTCTGCAACTTTAGTTTTTAATTTCGCTGGAGAATTGTTATACAGGATAAGGATTGGCTGGGCCAGGATCAGGAAATGGGAAGAGGGTAGATTTGGAGTCAGGTAGAATTGGATTCAAATCCCAACACCACCACTTCCTAACTCAGTGGACTTGGGTACCTCCCTGAACCTCAGTCTCTTCATATGTGACGTGGGCTTGTTATTTTTCAGGCTGCCACAGAGATCAGAGAGGTTTATGAAGCACCCAGCTTCATAAAAACTGTAGGTACTTGATACATGGGGCCAGTCGTGTTTTTGTTGCTTGTTTAAAGCTCAAATGTCACCTTCATGATGCAGCCCTGATGTCATTAGACAAACCCATTCTGTCCTTTCTTTCTGCTTCAATAGTACTTTGTTCCATCCCATTATTTTATCATACATAACACTGTATTGTTTAATTGGATATGTATGTATCTGTCTTCACCTTTTTTTTTTTTGAGACGGAATCTTGCTCTGCCACCCAGGCTGGAGTATAGTGGTGCGATCTCGGCTCACTGAAACTTCCACCTCCTGGGTTCAAGCGATTCTCATGCCTCAGCCTCCCAAGTATCTGGGATTACAGGTGCATGCTACCATGCCTGGCTAATTCTTGTATTTTTAGTAGAGATGGCGTTTTGCCATGTTGGCCAGACTGGTCTCAGGTGATCCTCCCACCTCGGCCTCCCAAAGTGCTGGGATTACAGGGATAAGACACTGTGCCCAGCCTGTCTTCACCTTCCTGATGGCAGGGCCTATGCCTATTTACCTTGGACTAGGACGACGATATCTCTTGAACATTGAACTGAGGAGGATTCCGGGGGTGCTTCTGGATTCATTATGAGGATGGAGGATGACAAGGGCAATGAAGGTTGATTTGCCACAGGAGAGGGAAGAAGTAACATGTGACCGACTTTTATCATTGCCAGTTTAGCACATAGTAGATGCTCAGTAAATATTTGTCAAAGGAATTAATGGACATTACTCAGTTACCTAGCAGTTAACATTAACTTGTAACTAACGTCTATTTTTTAAAGCATTTTTATTTTTATTTTTATTACATCATACTATTCTTCTAATAACACTGTGATACAGGTGGGATAAGGTGTTATTACCAATTGACAATTAAGAATGCTGTGAGGTTGTAGGATTGGTAAAATAAGATTACCCTGCACTCTTATGAGAAAATGGGGGTAGACCTAAGACTTAGAGGCCAACCATAAGTTTCCCTTAAATATCATCTTGAGTTTCCCAGAGGGGCTGTCACTGCTTTTTCCAAAATGAGGGCAAACTGCCCTTTCTCATATTCATCACTCTTTTCCCCTCTTTCTGCTCTACTGTAGTTTCCCACTCTCTGAAGCTTCCATCCAGCCGCATTTTCTCAGTAGAAAACCTGGCACTGACCACCTGCACTGACCTGCAGGCCATGGGCAGAAAAATCAAAGTCAACACCAGCTTTTTGAGACTCAGCATCTCTGTCGGATTGTCTTGGCCAAGTATTTCTGTAACTTCCTGCAAGAACCTCAAATCTTCTGACTAGAATCAGACTCCATTTTCCAGTTGCACAATGTAGAAACAGAAGTGAAAACATCTATCAATTAAGACATGTGGCCACTGGTTTCACTTAGTCTGATGTGGTTTGGTCTAGTTAGGCAGAGTTGGAGCCTTCGCTACTATTTGCTGATCTCACCCTCACCTCACTTCTATGTCTCCTGTTTTAATCAGGTGTGGGCAACGGGCCTTAACCTCTCATATAGTGACCAGCTGGCCCTGACTCAGCTCACCTTATACCTGACAAACGGCCATCTGGATTGCAGTTTGAACACCCTGGAAGTGCCCCGCTTCGTTCCAAAGGAAAAGAAGAAAAACAACCGCATTAGTGCGCTGTCAGTGCCGGTAAGCAAGAGATGCTTCCTGAAGGTTCTCGGTTCAGCAACACTCAGTGCCACTGCCTGAGCTCTGTCTAGGAGCCAGGCTCTTTAAGTACAGGAAGAAGAAAGGGCCTCAGGCAAGTCACTGGACCTGTCTGAGTGGGGTCTGGGAATCTGAACGCATTGGCCAGAGGAAAAGGAGAAGGCATTCCGAAAGAAGCTGCAGTCTGTGGAAGTGCGAAAGAACGTGGGGCTCCCTTCTCCTTTCCCTGGGCAGGTACACCTACACCCATTGCCTCCGCTACCAGCTGTTTCTCACAAAACCCATATTTTTCTAGTCCCACTCTCTTTTGTGAGCTTCAGATTCATGGGTCCAAAATCCTATGGAACATCTCTGCTTAGAATCCTCAGAGTTGGCTGGGCGCAGTGGCTCATGCCTGTAATCCCAGGACTTTGGGAGGCTGAGGCAGGTGGATCACAAGGTCAAAGGATGGAGACCATCCTAGCCAACATGGTGAAACCCCGTCTCTACTAAAAAAAAACCAAAAAAAAAAAAAATTAGCTGGGCGTGGTGGCATGCACCTGTACACCCAGCTACTTGGGAGGCTGAGGCAGGAGAGTCACTTCAACCCAGGAGGTGGAGGTTGCAGTGAGCTGAGAGAGATCACCCGACTGCACTCCAGCCTGAGTGACAGAGAGAGACTACGTCTCAAAAAAAAAAAACCAATCCTCCAAAACTGCATTGCATTCATCATTCTTCCTGTACTTCCTGTTAGTGGGTCAAGCCAGAGGCTGATAAGATAACCCCCAGTCCCACATCCCCTCAGCAAGCAGGTCGTGTTGAGTCTAACTGCTAAGATGCCACTAACCTGACCCCTCCTCTCTCCACAAAGATAGTGTCTTAGTTTCAGCTTTTGCCATCTCACACCTGTATTCCTTCTCATTAAGATTCCCTGCCCCTGCCTGTCCCTTCAGCCTAAACAGAGCAGTCAAGGTGGCAAGGTGAAAAACCAGTCTGAGTGTGTTGTTCCCCTGTGTGTGATTTCAGTGGACTCCTGTGATCTTCAGGAAAATCCCACTTCTCAGCTTGCTTAAGGAGCCCCATCATGATCTGCCTCTTCCCACAGCTACCGCCTCCCTTCTCATTGCTAGCACCATCAGTGACAGGGCTGGGGCCAGAGTCCTGGGGCTGGCTGCAGGTTACCAACCTCAGCACCCTGAGTAACAAAGGGCATAGACCTGTGGGGACAGTGGGTGCTTGGTTGAACAGGCTAGGTTGATCATGGAGAGAGAGAACAAAGGTCAAGGGGACCAGATGCCCTTTGTGCAAGGGTGTGTTGAGGACTCTCTGGCCACACTGCTCTCACAGCTGCCAGAGGGTTTCTTTGGCCTTCTCTTAGAACAGTGGGCTTCATGCTGTTTTTTGTTTTTGTTTTTGTTTTTGTTTTGCAAACGAAGCTCTACTTGAAATCCAACTATGTCAAACAGATAAAAGAAACTCTGGTGATTAAAGAGACCCAACACAAGTGTCCCAGAGATGCCTTTTCCAAGTGGTCTCCTGCCTCTCTGATGAACCCCTTTGGGTCCAGGAGACATCTCTGGATTTGAATAATCTTTGACTCTTCCCAGGATCTCTGCTGTCACGATAAGCAGAGCACTTGATGTCTTGTTGGGGGAATGCTCAGGCAGCCTCCTTCTTCCCCTTCTCATCCAGTGAGGTACCAGGAAGAACCTTGCTCATAGGAATCCCCTTGATCTCGTTTCTTGTAAGAAATGAAGCAGAATTGGGCTGGAGAGGAGAAACAGACCTCTTTTAATTATGACCAGGACCTTGCTAAGAGGCTTTCAGCTCCAACTCCACCTGTGGCCTCCATCTTAACCCGAGGGACGTGCGAGACCCTATGTTCAATACTAGAGGGAGAGACAGCAGTGACGCTTGAGCCCTTCTGGCCAGTGAACCTAACTCTCTGTCATTTCTGCAAGAAGCTGGGGGTCAGGCATGGTGACTCACCCCGTAATCCCAGCACCCCTGTAATCCCACCCCTGTAATCAGGCCGAGGTGGGAAGATCATTTGAGCCTAGGAGTTTGAGAGCAGCCTAGGGAACATGGCAAAACTCTGTCTCTACAAAAATATAAAAATTACCTGGGCTTGGTGATGCATGCCTATAATCCTAGCTACTGGGGAGGCTGAGGCAGGTGGATCACTTGAGCCCTGGAGGTTGAGGCTGTAGTGAGTCATGATCATGTCATTGCCCTCCAGCCTGGGTGACAGAGTGAGACTCTGTCTCAAAAAAAATAAATAAATAAATAAAATAAATCTAAAAAGCTGGAAGCAAAATGGTATTCAGCACAAATTTCCAAAGACAATTTATTGCAGCTTTTAAGTATGTTGCTTCAGAAGGCTATCAGCAGAACTTGTGCTTTGAGTGAGAAGCACTGTCCCATTTTCCACATGTGGCCTATGGGTTTCATTCCGAGCTATAGGCAACACTGTCCTGTGATCAAGTCTTAAACACTTTTAGAAACTGCCTGTGCACAAAAGGAAGGCATTATGATCTTCAATAAGGCAAATACCTCTTCAATCACTGGAGAAAAGCTATGTAGGTTTAACACACTTTTAGTTTTAGAAAGATATAAACAGATGTTCCCAGCCTTGAGCCACTGTGCCTGTGTTGTGCACACATCCTCCTGTGCATGTGTACACACATGATCAGCAATTTTTTAAAAAAGAAGTATGTGCACAGGCACACACAGCACAATTCACAAGCAAATCAAAGCCTCCTGAACAAGGGTGAACAGACTATGATGCCTTCAAGTTTATGATCAGGCAGTGATCATAAACCCCTTTTGAAGACTGAAGAAAAAGAAAATGCACAGATGAAACCACACTGATAATGAGAGCGCATTCAGAACTAGTGCCTATAAAATGCTTCCAGTGTGGGCCCTTTTCTTTAATAATATGCTGTATAGGAGGAAGTAAACACCTTCCTGGACTCTCAGAAGAGCTGTTGTCTCATCTCAGAAACAGGTGGCAGAAGTGTCACTCAGACCCACTTAGACCAGGTGAATGGGTTTCTGATTCACTGACCTCCACAAAGAACCACTTGAACGTGTGTGAACAAGGCCTGATAAATCATCCCAGACGTGCATGTTTTAGAAATGAAAAGGAATCGCCTAACAGTGTTTTAACTTTCAATTAACGTTCTGTCCAAACTGCATCCATTGTTACCCTCTTCTGTCAGTTTTTACTCTTCCTCTCTCTTTCTGGAAGACCACGGTTGGTGACTGTCCAAAAGGTAACATCTCTGCAAACATCTTCACACAACCCAAGTCATTTATACACATTTTAGCAGCATATGATCTGTAATGAATGATTAAGTAAAATCTTTTGTGTTAAATTATGATGTTAATAATGATTCTGTCTTCCGTAATTTATTATAAATTCTCAAATGCTTCGGGTTTGATTTTGATAGAATGCAACAACAACAGAGTTTATGTGATGACTTTATTTTTAGAACTCCTTCTTTGAAGGCACACATTTCCCTGCTACTGCTGCTACTGTAATTATGTACAAAACCAATCACTCATTAGAGTTAGGATACATTATCTTCTAGACAGATGAGGCTAAATAAGCAACACATTAATAATTCAGAGAGCAGTTCATTATGCATGTGGATGCCTGCTTCGTAACTGAAATAAGAACCTCATCAGCCTCTGCCAACCCTTAAACAATAGTTCTGTGTTATTGCAGCCACATTCAAGTTTACGCTTGTTAAACTGCTACTTGGGTTATTTTATCAAACATTCATTTATTTGTGGTCCCTTACTGCCGAGAACAGATTTTGGAAGCTCCTTTTTTAAGTTAATGATTTGAGCAATGGGTGTTATTAATTCTCAGAATATTATAAACATGATTAATTTTCAGGCAGAGATTTATTACATAAGGATTTCAACTATGTCAACTGAAATGCATCACTGTCAAAACAAGTATCATGGCGAAAATAGAATATGTTCCACACTTCAAGTGCTGGTGCTCAGAACTAAATCAATTTAAATTGTGGCTGAAGCAAAATTATATTCTCCAGTGAAAAGGAGTATTTTGAGCTTCCTTTATTTAGCTTGAAGCATTCTTGTTAGATTGTGATTTAGAAAGGTAGTTTAATAAGACTAGACTTCTACCAAGAATATTTTGTCTTCTTTTTTTCCTCCTGTTTTACTAGAAAAGCCTAACCTCTGAAATTCCCAATAATTCCAAATGTGGCCAGTGGAAATTTGGAGTGAAGAACACTGGTCTGGGAGTGAAGGATCACGAGTTCTGATAATCGCTTCTGGCCTCAGTTTCCTCATTTGTAAAATAAGGGAGGGCTAAATGATCCCCAGGGTCACTTGGGGGATTTGATTTTCCAGGGCCTATAGAGAGCCTGGCCCAGGTATAGCCTCATGTGTTGTGGACAGCTGAAGTGGGGACATCTCCTGTATGGGGACACAGGAAGGCCCATTTCTCTGTACTACAGACTTAAGATAAAAGATCTTTTTCTTGCAGAATCTTTTTTTTTTAGACGGAGTTTTTGTTCTTGTTGCCCAGGCTGGAGTGCAATGGCATGATCTCGGCTCACTACAACCTCTGCCTCCCGGGTTCAAATGATTCTCCTGCCTCAGCCTCCCAAGTAGCTGGGATTACAGGCACATGCCACCACGCCCAGCTAATTTTGTATTTTTAGTAGAGATAGGATTTCTCCATGTTGATCAGGCTGGTCTGGAACTCCTGACCTCAGGTGATCCACCCACCTCGGCCTCCCAAAGTGCTAAGATTACAGGCATGAGCCACTGCACCCGGCTGCAGAATCTTGGTGGCTCACACCTGTAATCCCAGCACTTTGGGAGGCTGAGGTGGGCAGATCACGAGGTCAGGAGATTGAGACCATCTTGGCCGACATGGTGAAACCCAATCTCTACTAAAATACAAAAAAAATTAGCCGAGCATGATGATGTGTGCCCATAGTTCCAGCTACTCAGGAAGCTGAAGCAGGGGAATCACTTGAACCCCGGTGGCAGAGGTTGCAGTGAGCTGAGATTTCCATTGCACTTCAGCCTGGGCAACAGAGCAAGATTTCATCTCAAAAAAAAAAAAAAAAGAAAGAAAGAAAGAAAGGAGTAATATTGTAACAGGTCATATCCTAAGTTCTCATCAGCCATTACCTTAGCCATCAGGTGCTACTTTCAGCAAGCATCGACTAGAAGTAAATTCTGCAGATATTTACCCAACGCCTATTTTGTGCCCGGCACTCTACTGAGCACAGAGGATATAAGGGTGAGTAGCAAAGCACTCCAGTTTATCAAAGGACATGGAGCCTTTACTCCACCCGAAGTACTTTACTAAGTGCTTTCCATGAATCTTTTTGCAGTCCAATATATTAGGCAGGTGCAGTTACTATGCTCATCTTTACATAGGAAGACAAGATTAAGAGATGCTAAGCAATTTCTTAAAGGTCAGCAGGGAAGCCAAGATTTAACCTCAGCCTGTGTTTAACTGTCGTGCTTTCCAACCTGCCTTGCATCAGCAGAAGATCAGTGATCCAGCCCCAGCTGGAGCTTGTGCTCATCCCTGAAGAAGTCCCTTGTTGATGCCGTAGAGAAACTCTTCTTCCAAAGGAGGATGTATTTCCCTGTGTGACGAAGTTGTCTCCAGGAATATTGTCATTATCCATTGTCTTCTCGTCTGCCCTGAGCTCAGCCTCACCTTCTGAGTCTCACTCAGAAGCACTGAATGGATAAGAAGTTCATAGAGGAGTCTTAGATTTTAAAAAGGACATGTAGCTGGACATGATTTCCTATACATAGTATAGATTTCCAAGCAAATAACACAGAGCATGGAAAAGAGCATGTCACTTGCATCATGAACCATGTAGAAAAGTTTGACTATGTTTTTTAAAAACTAAACAGTTCACACACTAAAAATAAGCATGAAATATGCATATTTAACTCTTGTCTTAAAAATCAAGTTTAATAGGGTTCTCATTTAATTTTTGGAAGTACATAATATATTCATATGGTTCAAAAGGCAAAAGGTGGAAACAGTCACACATTGACAAATCTCCTTCCCATTGATCAGATTCCCCTCTCACCCTACAAAGGTAACCACCATTCTGTGTCTGTATATCCTTTCAGAGCATCTTTTTACATGTACAAGTAAATACAGGTGATCCTTTTCCCCCTTTTATACCCAAAATGTAGTCTATAATACGTACTGTTCTGAATCTCACTTTTTTCTTTGAAGAGCTTTCTGTAACAGTTCATTAAGAACGTTCTCATTTCTTTTTTTTTCGGATTCAGACACCTGAGCAGTATTCTTTTTTACAACTACATATTATTCTATTGCATGGATGTGCCATAATTTATTTACCCTTCCCCCATTGGTAGATTTTTGGCTTGTTTCCTATTTTTTCTCATTACAGTGCTGCAGTGAATAACTGTATATATATATATATATACACACACACATATATATATAAAATTTTTCATGTTTCAGGTGTATCTTAGAATACACAGCACAAAGTGGAATTGTTGGCTCAAAGGACATAAGCATTTTTAATTTCAGTAGGTATTCCCAAATCATGATTTCTTTGTTCATCCTTGTCAAACCTACATGAATTGTACAGCATCAGAAGAGACTAGTTTACACAAATCAACCTTTTAATAATGATGTCTTCTATTTATATAGTGCTTTATAGTTTAAATATACATGAGCTTATATGATCCTCATGATAACCCCGAGAAATTGATGTCAAGGATTATTATATCCATTTTACAGAATAGGAAACTGAGGCTAAGCAAGGTTAAGTGAGCTGCCCAAGTCATAAAAGTAGTACACAGAAAAGCCCAGGTCTTCTGATTCAAGTCACTTTCTGATGAAAAACCTTCTTGGTTAGTTGGTCAATTTCAAATTTAAATAATTGACCTTATTTTTGAAGCTTAATTTAATATGTGAAAATAATTGCTAATGTTTATTGAGAGCTTACTATGTGCCAGACACTACTCCAAGGTCTTTACATTCTCATCTAATCCTTATCTCAGTACTCCCATGCTATTCACTTGTGCTGTCTGGCTGGATGTAAGACAACCCTAGGTGACTGATAGTTTTTTCCTGAGAAACTGTGCAGTCGGTTAAGTCTTCTAAAAAGTAGGTGTATCTTGGCCAGGCATGGTGGCTCATGCCTGTAATCCCAGCACTTTGGGAGGCCAAGGTGGGAGGATCATGAAGTCAGGAGTTTGAGACCAGCCTGGCCAACGTGGTAAAACCCCATCTCTACTAAAAATACAAAAATTAGCCAGGTGTGATGGTGCATGCCTGTAGTCCCAGCTACTCTGGAGGCTGAGGCAGCAGAATCACTTGAACCCAGGTGGCAGAGGTTGCAGTGAGCCGGGATCGCACCACTGCACTCCAGCCTGGTGACAGAGAGAGACTCCATCTCAAAAAAAAGAAAAAACAAAGTAGCTACCATTTATCAGGTTCCAGCTCCAGGCACTGCAGTAGATGCTTATTTAATCATCAGACGACAAAGTTCAATGATCTATTCAAGACAATACACATAGTAAGTGGCCTCATCAGGTTTTGAACTTCTTTCTCACTCCATATAACCTTCCCACTACAGAATTCTGCTTGTATTCTCACCTCTAACTCGCCGGACAATAAAGGTCTGGACTAGGATGATGATGGTTATGGAAAAGAAGGTTGGGAGACATGTACCAAATATCCTGGCTCTTCTTTCAGATTCTTTATGGGTCATAAGCCCCAAGCTGGGAGGAGGGGGAGTTGCACTCTGCATCTATAGTGAGGAAGAAGCCTCAGGGTAGCCACCCTTATGTGTTGTCTAGTAATCCTGTACTACTGGACAGTGAGCTCTATTGCTATGCTTTGGAGCCAAGATACATAGCATTGCTGGATTGTGCTACCACATGCCTGCCTGCCTATCTCTCTTGCTGGCTGGGGCCTGGTCTTGGTTTTTCTTGTTTATATACTATGGCAGCATAAGACAAGTTTAGAAGACAAAAATAACCTTGGAATTATCTTGTGAATTCATGGCAATTACCATGCAATTACATGCTCAGTAACCACAATGGAATTTGACAGTGTTTACAGTTCACTTCCATGTGCAAAAGCCCATGCTTCTGGGCCTTTCACTGTGAAGGTGAGAGCATGGCCAGCCTGGTATGGCAGAGGGAGTAGGTCTGGTGGCCATGCCCATCCACACAGACTAGCCAGCTGGGCCAGAACTTCTCCAAGCCTGTTCTTGTTACCCCACCAATTATTCCTGCTTAGTCCACCTGAGCCATGCTGTCCTCTAGCAGGCAAGACCTGGAGCAACTGCCTGGAGTTATCCTTCTCTAAGGATGGTGTGACTGTCCCCTGTGCCTTGTAATAATCACCTGCTTTTGCCCCAAAGCATTTATCAATGGGCAGTTTCTTTCTTGAATTACATCCTTTGAAGAGTCTCTTAAGTCAGAGGGAAGAGAGCTATCCACCTAATCTGTTTCGTTTATTCATTCTCTTTTATTTAATAAACACCGAGTGCCTGTTCTGTGCTGGTATCATGCCCAAACTGGAGATTCAGAAACCAAACACCACCTGCCCTCAGAAAACTCCCAGTCATAGAAGGGAGAAGGCCAGGGGAACAACTCATGATAGGTCGGGGTGACAGTGTACAGTTGTGAGGCATATGAGGGTCAAATCAATTCTTCGTTCTTAGAAAAATCCCAGTGGCTACAAATGGGACGCTACTAGTGAGGGTGTGCAACTCAAGAGGCTTAGCCTGTGGGGGCCTAACACATCTGTACATGTGGACTTGACTTGCATGTAGGATGGAGCAGCCTTAACTAGCGGTGCTGATGACTTGACCGTCGGACACAGGATTTGATGTAAATGTTGAAGAAAAAGACATCACGTGTGGGGGGAGCATGTCACCAAATGTGACCATGAAATCTGAGTGAGTGTGTGTGTGTGTGTGTTTGTGTGTGTGTGTGTGTGTGTGTAGAGGGAGAGAGAGACGCAGGAGAGGAGAGGATGTGTATTCTCTACAGGGAACTCAGTCCACCCCAATTCCCTGTATTGTCTCAGAGACAGGAGGTGAGGCTGAGGTCTGATTATAATGTATGTGAGGCCGCTACGTCCTTATGGCAGCTCCAGACCAGCGGCACCACCTTTTCCTACTCCTGTTCCAAGTCACTGCACAAGTTCAGGTACCTGGTTGCCCAGCAACTGTGCATCACCCCAGTTGAAGAACCAGTCCAGGCACCTTTATCTTCTAGGCCCTAACATTGGCCTTTGCCCTATATGCTCCATGTTCTCCAAATGTCCAGCTATCCAAAGAGAAAAACGGCTGATTGACTAAGGCAAATATCACATCTCACAAAGACCATGCTAGAAAACTGCCAGGATCCAATACTTCATCTGGTACATACTACATTTTAAATGTTTTTAAGAAATACATAATGACAGCATTTTGAACCTGCTATCACCGATCTCTTTGGCATGGCTTTCACTGATAGGCAAGCAAGATAAAGAAGAGCAGTTTCCCCAAGGAAAGAAAGCAGTATCAAAATTCTAATGTGAGGTGGCCCATGCTCAGTGACTTACTTGCTGCCAAAGTTTAAATTATGGGAAGAGAGGGAAAATGCCTTTACAGCAGAGAAACTTGTAAAGCTTTTTCACAGCTTTCAAACGCCACTGTAGCCAGGTGATAAAGGTTAACATCATCAGTGATAAGTCAGATTGATACCATGTACCCTTGATGTAAGGTGAGGAAAATGGCAGATTGCCCATGTGGTCTTCCTCTCAAAAACACATTACTACAGCCTAATCAGGAGAAAAACATCAGACAAACTGAAATTGAGAGAGATTTCACAAAACGCCTGCCTGTTACTATTCAGAACTGTTCAGATCATCAAACACAGGGAAAGTCTGAGAAGTTGTGACAGCCCAGAGAAACCTATGGAGATGTGACAGCTAGTCATGGTGTGGTATCTTAGATGGGATCCTGAAACAGAAAAAAGGAATTAGGGAAAAACTAATGAAATCTGCGTAAAGTATGGATTTACATTAATAGTACTATAGGACCAGGTACGGTGGCTCATGCCTGTAATCTCAGCTGAGTCTGGCAGATTGCTTGAGCTGAGGAGTTCAGGACTAGCTGGGCAACATAGTGAGACCCTGTCTCTACAAAAAATAAAATTAGCCAGGTTTGGTGGCACACACCTGTAGTCCCAGCTACTTGGGAGGCTGAAGCAGGAGGATCATTTGAGCCCAGGAGGCAGATGTTGCAGTGAGCCCAGATCACACCGCTGCACTACAGCCCGAGTGACAGAGTGAGATCCTGTCTCAAAAAAAAAAAAAAAAAGTAATGTAGCATATATTCCCTTAGTTGTAACAAATGTACCACAGCAATGTAAGATGGTAACGATAGGAGAAGTGGGTGTGGGAACTCTCACAATTATCTTTGCAATTTTCCTGTTGATCTACAAGTATTCCAAAATTAAAAGTTTATTTAAATATCTGTTTAACATTCAGTTGTGCTCCTTTCCAGACGCTGGCAACCAGTCGCTATGCAGTGATGACCACCCAGCTAAGACACAGCAATCTCTCACTGGTTTTCCACTACGTTTTTCTCCAGATCTGTAGAGCCCATGGGATTGGCTATGATCTTGAGGTATGAAGGGTTACTGTTGGCCAGGGGTAGACCAAAGACATGCCTGTGGGTGATCTAGGTAGCTAATAATGTGGTACCTCTTCAAATAGCTGTTCTTTAAATATGAGTTTGACGTGTCTGTAGAGGAAGGCTGATTGCTGCTTGGGGAAGAGCAGATACGCGACTCCACAGAGAGTAGCACTTAGTCCTGGAAAGCTCTACTTCGTCCCCAGTCTTACATGCCCACCTTGGCAAAGCAAAAGCCATGCAGCTCTCCAGATCTAGGAGGCATTTTGGGGACCCCCTCCTGATCCTGAAGCAGGCCCTGAGCTTCCTGATCCCACCCAAACCCGCTTATCAATGCATAGCCTCTGTCTTAGTCTGCTGGGGCTGCCATAACAAAACAGCACAAACTAAATGGCTTGAACCACAGAAATGTATTTCCTCACTGTCTGGCAACCGGTAAATCCAAGAACAAGGCACTAGCAGATTTGGTTCCTGGTGACAGTCTGCTTCCTTGCTTGTAAATGGCTGCCTCTTTGCTGTGTCCTCACAGAGTGGAGAGAGAGAAAGATCTGTTGTCTTTTTTTACAAGGTACCAGTTCTGTCAATCAGAGCATCACGCCTACAACCTCACTTAACCTTAATCACTTCCTTAGAGGCCCTATCTCCAATACAGTCACTTGGTGGTTCGGACACAATTCAGTCCATAGCATCTACCTACCTATGTATGATCATTTATTTCTGAAGGCAGTGCTGATATAAACCATTTCCGGGCCGGAAACAGTGGCTCACGCCTGTGATCCCAGCACTTTGGGAGTCCGAAGCAGGCAGATCATGTAAGGTCGGGAGTTCAAGACCAGACTGACCAACATGGAGAAACCCTGTCTCTACTAAAAATAAAAAATTAGCCAGGTGTGGTGGCACATGCCTGTAATCCCAGCTACTTGGGAGGCTGAGGAAGAAAAATCACTTGAACTCAGGAGGCGGAGGTTGTGGTGAGCATACGCCAGCCTGGGCAGCAAGAGCGAGGCTCCATCTCAAAAAGAAAAACAAGTTTTGGTCTATTGCTAATGATACTGGGGTCCCTTGCGTAGCTGCTTTATCCTGATGTAGCTGACTAGGGGCAAGGGCAATGCAAAATCTCCTGCCAAAAACAGAACCTCCGTTTTGTGCCTAGAAACTCATGTTACTCTGGAGAAATAGTTTCATGTTTTCCACTTTGATTCAGATTTTCAAGTCTCTCACACTCGGGGCCATTCTAAGACCCTGAGTAACCCCGTACACTCTTACTTATGGAAAACCCACTTCATAGCACATCAAACATCTTAAAATATATTCACCTCCCACATTAAATACAAGGTATATATAATAAGAATTGAGTAGGCCAGGCATGATGGCTCACATCTGTAATCCCAGCACTTTGGGAGCCTGAGGCTGGTGCATTGCCTGAGGTCAGGAGTTCGAGACCAGCTTGGCCAACATGGTGAAACCCTGTCTCTGCTAAAAATACAAAAATTAGCCAGGCGTGGTGGTACATGCCTCTAACACGAACTACTTGGGAGGCTGAGGCAGGAGAATATCTTGAACCCAGGAGGCAGAGGTTGCAGTGAGCTGAGATTGCACCATTGCACTCCAGCCTGGGGGACAAGAGCGAGACTTCATCTCAAAAAAAAAAAAAAAAATTGAGTAGTAACCAGTCAATCAAGTGTTTTGATTTGTAGATATTCAACTCTACATTTATTAACTTATATTCTTTATACTTGGGACCAGTATAATTTTCAGGGATCAAATATTTTTATACGTTCTTAAAATATTAAGGTCATGCAGACCTTCAGCACGAGGCCAAGAGTAAAGAAAATGGTCTGACTGACCACTTGGCAATCCCCAGCAGGCTGCCATGCACTGTCAGGGCACAAGAGACCCTTTGGTTAGATGGATTCGTGCTGTTTGCAGACACATAAAGTGGAGCTTGGATCCCCTTGCAAATTACATTAAAATTGATAAAATAAAGAGAGAATGAAGAAGCCAGACTGAACTGATTTACCTGAAATTAATTGTTGCATCTGCTACACACAATCCCTTTGGAATTAAATAGTTTTTAGCCCCAAACTGATTAGACCGAAACACTTCCACATACCAGAAGGTGGCTAAATCTAACTCTAGCTTTATCTGAATCTATTTATTTTATTTTATTCTAAAATATCAAAGTAGAACAAGCTCTATTAAAAGGCATATTTGGCAGGGACAGTCTCCTGCCCTCACTCCCCAAAGAAGTGCTTCATCACTTTCTATTGCCTGAAATTATTATTAGAGATTTATTTTGGGGGCTTAAGACTTGGTATTTGACCGAAGTTCAAGTGCCCTTGGGGAAAGTAAAGCACCAAATTTTATAAGTTATTTACTCCTTTGTCTCTGAGCTGATCAGATCTATTTCTAAGAGCAGATTTTTGTAGGGGAAGCAGGTGGATGGCGCAGAGGAAAGGCCTCCACTGAGGGTCAGGGAGCTGCCTGAAGACAGCTACAGAAAAGGCAGACAGAGGGACACTGACGACACTTCCAGCAGAGTCTCATGGACTCACCTCCAGGTCACCCATGCACAGCAACTTAAAAAAAGATGAAAGATAAAATGAGAGAGAAGAATATAGATTGGGGCAACAGAGTGATGAAACAATGCAAAGAAGGAAAAGATAACAGAAGAAAAGGGAGAGGAGAAAATCCAGAGACGGAAATAATCCACTAAAAGAGGAGGAGGGGATAATCAGAAAGAAAAGGAACAGGTAGCAAGCAGAAGCACAAGAAAAGAGGGAAGAAGTCGAGTCACAAAAATCCAAGGTGAGAAGGAGTCACATGACTACTTGAACTTTCTGGAAATTCTCCAGCAGTATCCTTGCTTTATTTTTACTGAAATTAGTTTTCATCTTTTCAGACCCTGGGATCCCTTCCTAGTCAGGACTCTTCACTTGCTGTCTTAATTGCCTTTTCTTGGGTAGCAGGGTGGTAAGTGGTAAACCAGCATTTATGGAGTGCCTACTGTGTACTGGCCTCTAAACTGAGCACTTTACTTCATTATCTCATTTATTCTTCATGCCTGTCCTATAAGAAGGTCTTTTGTTGTTGTTGTTGTTGTTTTAAGACGGTGTCTCGCTCTGTCACCAGGCCGGAATGCAGTGGCATGATCTTGGCTCACTGAAATCTCCACCTCCTGGGTTCAAGTGATTCTTCTGCCTCAGCCTCCCGACTAGCTGGGACTACAGGCACACGCCACCACGCCTGGCTAATTTTTGTATTTTTAGTAGAGACGGAGATTCACCATGTTGGCCAGGATGGTCTCAATCTCTTGACCTCGTGATCTGCCCGCCTCAGCCTCCCAAAGCGCTGGGATTACAGGCGTGAGTCACCGCACCTGGCCAAGAAGGTGTTATTTCTACCATATTACAGTGAAGACTTTAGAATTAAAGATTTTAAGCACTTTCCCAGGGTTATACAGCCAGGAATTTTGTGGAACTGACATTTGAACCCATAATTATCTACAAAGTCAAGCATGATTCTTCATCTTACACAAGGTGGCCACTATATAAACCTTTTTCCCTCCTAAGGACTGTTTTCCACTAACTATCTCTATTTCCCACTAACTGTCTCTATATCTATTTCTAAAAAATTATTAACCCAGTCCAAGAAGAATTCTAGAATCCATTTCCAATAAGCTATCCCCTCTAGGTACCTCTTAGATATTCCTCAGCTGGAGAAACACAGACTTCTCTTCCTAGCCCCTATGACTATCTCTACCTTACAAAGGAGAAAAAAAAGTTTAACAATTAATTTCCCTAAAATTTTATTGCCTCTTTGGGTTATGCTGAGTCTAAAAACAAGATCATTTACCCAAATTCCAGAGTAACCTGCTCCAACTCTTGGTTAAGTTTAATGTGGGTGCTCGTTCCAGAAAAAGAAAGTAGCATTAATAACACATCATTGTCAGCCAGGCACAATAGCTCACTTTGTAATACCAGCACTTTGGGAGGCTAGGCGGGCAGATCACCTGAGGTGGGGAGTTTGAGACCACCCTGACCAACATGTAGAAACCCTGTCTCTACTAAAAATACAAAATTAGCTTGGCATGGTGGTGCGTGTCTGTAATCCCATCTACTCGGGAGACTGAGGCAGGAGAATAGCTTGAACCCAAGAAGCAGAGGTTACAGTTAGCTGAGATCGCACCATTGCACTCCAGCCTGGGCAACAAGAGCAAAACTCTGTCTTTAAAAAAAAAAAAAATCATTATCACTGCTACCAAAAGAAGGATCCTTAAAAGTCCTTATTCTCAACACTGTTTTTCTTCCCATTATGATCACAGACTTTCAAGAACTTGATGTTCTTGTCCAAAGTCCCAGGGAAAAAAAGGGAAATGAGAGCACTTATAAGCTTATTTTTCCTTGATGCATATGGCAAGGGAGCATCACTGAGTTTGTAAGCAACTTGGTGGGTCTCATTCCGGGTATTTCTCTAATGCTACAGAATACCCCCACTGATTTCCTAATGAAATGAAGTTGTAATGAAAGCCATATGGAGAAAGGCGTCATGTTTACTGCTTGCAACAGTGTGGGGCAGGGCTGGTGTCACACATACATAGGCAGTGTGCCACCATCCTAAATAGCTCCACAGTCACCAGCAATCATTTCCTCCGGCCAGGGTATTGCCATGGTGGGAATCATTTGAGCTGCTCACAAATATTCTGATTCTCCTCCTTCCAGGCACATAACGAAATTATTTTTCCTCAGCCCTCTCATGAAGTTGGGCATGGCCACATAACTTGGCCAGTGAAATATAAGCAGAGGTGATTTGTGTCTTTATTATGCAGAAGCCTCTAGGAGCCACTTCCTGAGTTGCCATATCTTTTTTCCTGCCTTGGAAATCATGGAAACACATTGATACAGAGCCTCCTTCTGGAGGAGGCTCAAAAAAAAAAAAAAAAAAAAAAAAAAAAAAATTACTGCAACATAACCCAGTGTAACCAGGTTGATACAGAAATTAGTATCAAAAGAAGATGCTCCTAAGACAGAAACCTCCAGTTTTGGCACTGGTTTGGTGGTCAGGCAGTGAGAGGCTGGGAAACTGTTAATGGAAACCAGAAGGGTGACAATTCATGTTATGAAGTGGTGAAATATTTGGCCAAACTGATACTTGCAATTACTTGGAAGGCAAATAATATACCTAATGTACCTACAGCTCTAGGAGAAACAGTTGGAAATTTTAGTGTTAATGGTGTATATTGGTCATTGCTGACTGCATTTGGCAAGATATTATACAAAACTTATGAGCTTCTAAATGAATCAGACATCTTGCAAGCAGACATGAAAGGGAATAGAGAGATCTCAGAAATTTGGCACTTTGCAAAATGGGAAAAGCTGAACTGATTTTAAACCTCAAAAATGAGAATTTTAAAAATTGAAGAGGCATTTATTTACACAATCAAAGCCAATTAAAACTCAGCCTTGCAATATGAGTCAAATTAAAGGTATGACTATAACCTACTTTAATAACCTCTGACTTAGTTGAGGTATCTCAGAGTATGAATCCAACAAAGATTATGGCATCCAGTATTAGTCCATTCTCACACTGCTATGAAGCCAAGACTGGGTAATTTATAAAAGAAAGAGGTTTAATTGACTCTCAGTTCTGCATGGCTGGGAAGGCCTCAGGAAACTTATAATCATAGTAGAAGAGGAAGCAAACACATTTTCTTCACAAGATGGCAGTAGAGAGAAGTGCCAAGCAAAGAGGGAAGAGCCCCTTAAAAACCATCAGATCTCGTCAGGACGCACTGACTGTCACAAGAACAGCGTGAGGGTAACCACCCCCATGGTTCAATTACCTCCCACTGGGTCCCTCCCATGACACGTGGGGATTATGAGAACTACATTCAAGATGAGATTTGGATGCGGACACAGCCAAACCATATCAAGTACATATTTTCATTTAGAAAGACTCTTTCAGGAAAAAGAGAATGAACAAAAGGATAAAAAGAAAAAGGGTATAGCTCTCCTACTGAAACCTGATAGGCTTAAGATACCTGAAATTAAGAGAATGAGAGAGGCACAGAAGCAAGAAAGCAAAGAAATATAGAAAATTTAAGAAGTGTATCTAGAAAAGAACTGCATGTTGTAGCTATTGGTACTTGTAGTTGATCGAAATCAAACAAATTAGAAACCAAGTTCTTGAAAGAACTCAACATCAAGAGAAATATCAGTCTGGATTAAAAGAGACTGTTGCAGCTTAAGACTTAAACAACCCTTGGGCACTCAACTATCTACAGGTAGGAAGTGGGTGAGAAAGTTTTAAAACTGGAAAGGATGGCTTGTGCCTGTAATCCTTGCTGCTCAAGAGGTTGAGGCAGGAGGACCGCTCACTTGAGGCCCAGAGTCCAAGACCAGCTTGGACAACACGGCGAGATCCCATCTCTTAAAAAATTGCTAAGGAAAATGTAATCTCTACTATCCACTTCAGATGTGGCCAAAGGCAATTATGAAAAAGAAATTAAATATCAGAAGGCAGAGTCAAGAACCACAAAGGATAGTATCTAAGCTGATGAAGCAACTGGGATCAGAACTAATCAAGGAACATTTCCCACCTGAAGAATAAGGGGCCCTGGAAATGTCTGCCCGGTGGGATTTCAGAATTACTACAAAACCCTGTCTTCTGTTTCTCTCTCGTTGTTTCTCTTTCCAAATGGAAAGAAATATTTATTGCAGTTACTCAGTCCTGTTCCACCAGTTTTTGAGCAGTGAGGGCTGAACAGATAATTTTTTTTTCTTTCTAGTTCATGGCTTTTCAGATCAAGAGAGCCAGACCTGATCTACAGGATATCATGGATCACCCATAGTTATTTCTATCTGATAGCACCTTATACCTTGTTAAATATTGTCACACGTTTTGTTTCATCCTTGCAATAACTTTGAAAGGTAGACAGTTTTGTTCTGACTTTGTAAATAAGGAAGCTGAGACTTAAAATGTTAAATCACTTTGCAAGTTTACATAGCAAAAACTATTTATTATGGTGCTTTCTAATAACTAGCTTGAAAAGAATTTTACACAGGAGTAAAATTTTAAATATCATTGCACGGGAGAAAGATGGATAAACACAAAAAAAAGATCTATAGCCTAAGACGCTACCTGGGAAATGGGCTGAAGTAGGATAGCCAGGGAATAACACAAGAGCATATTGTCAAGGGAGATACTGGGATACATAAGTAGATTGCAGTTCCCTGGGGAAAATGTGGCTAACATTGAGGGTTACTTTGGTGAGTTGCCTAAGCATAGACTCTTACATCTCTCACATGTAAAATAAAATATGGAGGCCAGGTGCCATGGCTCATGCCTGTTATTCCAGCCCTTTGGGAGGCCAAGGCAGGTGGATCATGAGATCAAGAGATAGAGACCATCCTGACCAACATGGTGAAAACCCATCTTTATTTAAAAAAAAAAAAAAAAAAAAGTACGAAAATTAGCTGGCTGTGGTTATCTGTGCCTGTAATCCCAGCTACTCAGGAGGCTAAGGCAGAATTGCTTGAACCCAGGAAGTAGAGGTTGCAGTGAGCCGAGATTGCGCCACTGCACTCCAGCTTGGCAACAGAATGAGACTCTGTCTCAAAAAATAAAATAAAATATGGAATTATTTTATGGGATAAAGAAAAACAGCTTTGTGTAAGCTTTTCATTTCTGTTATTCCCTCTGCATGCAGGCTAAGAATACTCCTGGTTACCTTTCTTAGAAAGTTATAGATGTCCTGCCAAACCTAGACATTCTGACTGTGACAAGGTAGCTTGTAACCAACTAACTCTCTCACTAAAAATGATTATAAAGGCTGGATAGAGAGAGATATATATAAAACAACTGTTTGAAGGCATTGAAGGGCAACTAAAACAGTCCTTAAAAGAACAGAAGGGCCAGGCACGGTGGTTCACACCTGTAATCCCAGAACTTTGGGAGGCTGAGGCAGGTGGATCACTTGAGGTCAGGAGTTTGAGACCAGCCTGGCCAACATAGGAAAACCCTGCCTCTACTAAAAATACAAAAACTAGCTGGACATGGTGGCCCATGCCTATACTCCCAGCTAGTTGGGACGCTGAGACAGGAGAATTGCTTGAACCCGGGAGGTGGAGGTTGCAGTGAGCCGAGATCGTACCACTGCACTCCAGCCTGGTGATAGAGCAAGACTCCACCTCAAAAAAAAAAAAGAAAAAACAAAGAGTCCTAATAAACACCTCAAGCTTCCGGTGGAGACTTCAAAAGGACCAAACTCTAGGAGTAAGGACACTTCCCTAGGAGAAAAGACTAAACACAAAGTGTTAAGGGAAAACCTTTAAATAGACCTGGTCCAACAACAGCTAAAATCAACCCTTAGTCCAGGAATGGTGGCTTCTGCCTATAATCCCAGACATGGGATTGGGAGGCTGATGTAGGTAGATTGCTTGAGCCCAGGAGTTTGAGACCAGCCTGGCAAAACCCTGTCTACACAAAAAAATACAAAAATTAGCAGGGCGTGGTGGCACACACCTGTAGTCCTGGCTACTTGAGAGGCTGAAGTGGGGGAATCTCTTGAGCCTGGGAAGTCGAAGCTACAGTGAAACTGTGATCAAGCCACTGCATCCCAGCCTGGGTGACAGATTGAGACCCAGTCTCAAAAAAAAAAACCTTTTAAATAAAAATAAAATCAACCCTTAATACATCAAGATGTACTGTCAGTACTCTACTTGTCTGCCAAAAAGAAAATTTAACCCTCCTTGAAGGAGGTGCTACAGTTTTTCATCTTTAATGACCTTCAGCCAATAAAAAAAAATCATAAGGTATACCAGAAGAAGGACCAAATCATTAAAAACAAAGGGGAAAAGCGGCCGGGCGCGGTGGCTCAAGCCTGTAATCCCAGCACTTTGGGAGGCCGAGGCGGGTGGATCACGAGGTCAAGAGATCGAGACCATCCTGGTCAACGTGGTGAAACCCCGTCTCTACTAATACAAAAAATTAGCTGGGCACGGTGGCGCGTGCCTGTAATCCCAGCTACTCAGGAGGCTGAGGCAGGAGAATTGCCTGAACCCAGGAGGCGGAGGTTGCGGTGAGCCGAGATCGCGCCATTGCACTCCAGCCTGGGTATCAAGAGCGAAACTCCGTCTCAAAAAAAAAAAAAAAAAAAAAAAAAAAAAAAAACAAAGGGGAAAAATAGAAGAAGATCCACAGGTGATTCATATGTTGGAGTTATGAGACAGGGACTTTAAAATAGCTAGGACTAATATGTTCAAGAAAACATTGTATGTTCATGTCACCAAAGATCTAGAATCAGATTTTTAACCCAAATGGAAATTCTGGAACCAAAAATTAGTGTGATAAAATTAATAGTTTAATATGTTAATTTAGTAGGTTATCAGAACAAATGACTAGTGAACTAGAAAACAAGCCAGTAGAAAAAATTCCGACTTACACAGAGAGAGAAAATGATGAAAATGTAGAAAAAGGCTTAAGAGATATATGCAACGTGGAGGAAACAATCTAACTTTCCTGCAATTAATGTCCCACAAGGAGAAGAGGGCGTGATTTTAAATAAATACTGTCTGGGAGTTCCCTACAACCAGTGAAAGACCTCAAAGCACATATCAAACCTCATTCAAAAAGCACTAAAAACCTCAGGCCAGATGAATAAAAGAAATATCACACCTGGGAACATCATGATTATACTACTGAAAATTAAAGAGAAACAGAAATTTATTATTTTATTTTATTTTATTTATTTATGTTTTTGAGACGGAGTCTCGCTGTGTCACCAGGCTGGAATGCAATGGCATGATCTCAGCTCACTGTAACCTCCTCCTGGGTTCAAGCGATTCTCCTGCCTCAGCCTCCGGAGTAGCTGGAATTACAGGTGCACATCACCTGTCCACCTAATTTTTTTATTTTATTTATTTATTTATTTATTTATTTATTTATTTATTCATTCATTCATTCATTCGAGATGGATTTTCGCTCTTGTTACCCAGGCTGGAGTGCAATGGCGCGATCTCGGCTCACTGCAACCTCCGCCTCCTGGGTTCAGGCAATTCTGCCTCAGCCTCCCGAGTAGCTGGGATTACAGGCACGCGCCACCACTCCCAGCTAATTTTTTGTATTTTTTAGTAGAGACGGGGTTTCACCATGTTGACCAGATTGGTCTCGATCTCTTGACCTCATGATCCACTCGCCTCAGCCTCCCAAAGTGCTCGGATTACAGGCGTGAGCCACCGTGCCCGACCCAATTTTTTTATTTTTATGAGAGACGGGGTTTCACCATGTTGGCCAGGATGGTCTTGGTCTCTTGACCTCCTGATCTGCCTGCCTCAGCCTCCCGAAGTGCTGGGATTACAGGCGTGAGCCACCACACCTGGCCAAGAAGCAGAAAATCTTAAAAGTAGCTAGAAAAGATAATTACCTTGCCTTCAAATGAGCAATAAGACTGATAGCTAAGTTTTCTTTCTTTTTTTTTTTCTTTTTTGAGATGGAGTCTTGCACTGTTACCTGGGCTGGAGTGCAATGGCATGATCTCAGCTCACTGCAACCACCTCCTCTCGTGTTCAAGCAATTCTCCTGCCTCAGACTCCTGAGTAGCTGGGATTACAGGTGCATGCCACCACACCCAGCTAATTTTTTGTGTTTTTAGTAGAGACAGGGTTTCACTATGTTGGCCAGGCTGGTCTTGAACTCCTGACCTTATGATCTGCCCGCCTCAGCCTCCCAAAGTGCTGGGATTACAGGCGTCAGCCACCTCATCCAGCCACTTTTCAACATTTTGAAATGGAGTCTCACTTTGTCACCCAGGCTGGAATGCAGTGGCGTGATTTCGGCTCATTGCAACCTCCGTCTCCTGCGTTCAAGCGATCTCCTGCCTCAGTCTCCCAAGTAGCTGGGATTACAGGCATGAGCCACTGTGCCCAGCCAATATGGAACTATTTTTTAAAAGGGGGATATAAAATTATAAAATGGGAACCACTTATTGGAAAGGACTTGTTATATTTGTGTTAACAATAGGTCCCCGGAATAGCACTGTCCAATAGAAATACGATGAAAACCACTAATGTAAGCCACAGAGATCATTCAAAATTTTCTTGGGGCAATATTTTTTAAAAGTAAAAGAAATAGGTAAGATTAATTTTTAAAATATATTTTATTTAATCCAGTATATTCAAAAATATTATTTCAACATGTAATCAGTATGAAAATTATTGAGATATTCCTACTTTTTTTTTGTACTAAGTCTTTGAAAGCTATGACATGTCTCAATTTGTCATACTACTAGCATTTCAAGTTCTCAGTTGCCCTATGTGACTATTGGCTACCATATTGGACAGCATAGTAAGGGATGCAAGAGATGTGTACTAGGCAGTGGTTTTCAACTCTGGCTGCCCATGAGACTGACCTCAGTGAGGAGCTTTAAAGAATGCAGATGCCAGCTGGGTGGGGTGGCTTACATCTGTAATGCCAGCACTGTGGGAGGCCAAGGTGGGTGGATCACCTGAGGTCAGGAGTTCGAGACCAGCCTGACCAATATAGTGAAACCCTGTCTCTACTAAAAATAGAGAAATTAGCCAGGCATGGTGGCGGACACCTGTAGTCCCAGCTACCCTGGAAGCTGAAACAGGAGAATTGCTTGAACCCAGGAGACAGAGTTGCAGTGAGCTGAGATCATGCCACTGCACTCCAGCCTGGGCAACAGAGTGAGACTCAGTCTCAAAAAAAAAAAAAAAAAAAAGAATGCAGATGCCCATGCAGGGCTGCGATTAGGGTAAAGCAAGTGAGGCACTCTGCCTGAGCCCAAAATTTAAGGAAACACAGAGACACACACAACCCTCATTAATAAAAATAAGTAATATTTTAGTGCAATATTTTGACAATCAAAATTACTGCAAAAAATTTATTATGAATAAAATACCAAAATTCTTAATGAAAACAGGACTAGATTGCTGATTTTTTCCTTTGCCTCGGGCTCCAGTATGACTCAGCATGGCCCTATGCCCATGGCCCACCCGAGACGGAATAAATCAGCATTTCTGGAAGTATAGCCCAGGCATAAGATGACTCTAATGTGCAGCCAGCATTGGCAGCCACTGTTTACTGTCTGTCCTAAATCTCAGATTTCCTGATAACATGGGAAGTTGATGAGTGGTCATAATTCTGGCATGTGATTTCTTTCCTAAAGCCCCAAAATATAGTTTTCCTTTTTGGGCTTCCAGTAATGGGAAGTTCACAACTTCACAGGGCAGTCATTTCCACTGCTGGACAACTTCAGGGTGACCTCTTATTTATTTGGAGAAAACTGTTAAAAGATAATTTAAAAAAAAAAAAAGGTAAAGCCATGCCTCTCATACAGATATAAAAATAAATGCATGATGATAAAGATTTTATTTAACAGATGGAACTGCCAGGCACAGTGGCTCACGCCTGTAATCCCAGCACTTTGGGAGGCTGAGGCTGGGAGGATCACTTGAGCCCAGGAGTTCAAGACCAGCCTAGGCAACATGGTGAAACCCTATCTCTACCAAAAACCATATACAAAACTTAGATGGGTATGGTGGCACATGTTTGTGGTGGAGGCTGCAGTGAGCTGTGACTGAACCACTGAATTCCAGCCTGGGTGACAGAGTGAGACCCTGTCTCCAAAAAACAAAACAAACAAAAAGAGGGAACTAGGCAGATATCATAATGGGTTCAAAAGAGAATCCCAAAACAGACATCTGTATAGATCAGGAATATTGAAATTTGCAAATAGAGGCAAAATAGGTTTTTCCATAAGGGGAGCAGAAAAGGGAAATCAACTGAGCCTTTATCAGACTGGACAGAATTTGCTTGTCTCTCAGTTACCTATAATTTACAGAATTATAAAATATCTCCCATAGACTGATAAGGTAGCAGGGAGTGCTGTAGACCAGCGGTCCCCAGCCTTTTTGGCACCAGGGACCAGTTTCATGGAAGACAGTGTTTCCATGGATGTGGAGGGTGTTGAGGGGGTGTGGTTTCAGGATGAAGCTGTTCCACCTCAGATCATCAGGCATTAGTTAGATTCTCATAAGGAGCATGCAACCTACATCCCTTGTTTACACAGTTCACAATAGGTTTCCCGCTCCTATGAGAATCTCATGCCACCGCTGGTCTGACAGAAGGCAGAGCTCCTGCAGTAATGCTTGCTTGCCTGCTGCTCATCTCCTGCTGTGTGGCCTGGTTCCTAACAGGCCACAGATTGGTCTGGTACCAGTCCGAGGCCCAGGGGTTGGGGACCCCTGCTATAGACAACGCATAGTTTCCCACTGAAGTACAAATTATTTTCCATATAACAAATTGCTACCATGTATGTACATATATATATATATATATATATAAATTTTTTTTTTTTGAAACAGAGTTTTGCTCTTGTTGCCCAGGCTGGAGTGCAATGGTGCAACCTCAGCTCACTGCAACCTCTGCCTCCTGGGTTCAAGTGATTCTTCTGCCTCAGCCTCTGAAGTAGCTGGGAGTACAGGCACCCACCATCATTCACAACTACTTTTTGTATCTTTAGTAGAGACAGGGTTTCATCATGTTGGCCAGGCTGGTCTTGAACTCCTGACCTCAGGTGATCCACTTGGCTCAACCTCTCAAAGTGCTGGGATTACATGAGTGAGCCACAGTGCCCAGCCTACCCTATATTTTTTTAAACCATCAGTCTTACAACAGTGGTTTTCAAATTTTGATGTACACAAGAATCATCCAAGAAGTGAGGTAAAAGGCAGATTGCCTGCCAAGTCTTCTGAGCTTGGATGATGCCCATGAAAATGCCTTTTTTTTTTTTTTTTTCTTTTTTGAGGTGGAGTCTCACTCTGTTGCACAGGCTGGAGTGCAGTGGCGTGTTCTGGGCTCACTGCAACCTCTGCCCCCCAGGTTCAAGTGATTCTCCTGCCTCAGCCTCCCGAGTAGCTGGGATTACAGGTACATGCCACTACACCTGGCTAATTTTTTGCATTTTTAGTAGAGACGGGGTTTCACCGTTGTTAGCCAAGATGGTCTTGTTCTCCTGACCTTGTGATCCACCCACCTCGGCCTCCCAAAGTGCTGGGATTACATGCGTGAGCCACTGCACCCGGCAGAAAATGCCTTCTTAACAAGTACAATAGATGATTCTGATGCAGGTGTTCTGAGGATCATATTCAAAAAGCACTGTCCTAGAATAATACTTACTCCAAATTCTAGAGACAGCCTTTTCAAATGTGTTCTCACAATATTGGAAGGTAGCTCTAGATTTCAAATCAGATCAATCTTAGTAGTCTTTCTGTGCTAGTAACATTGTATGTCCTTTGTTTCTGAGATAATATATTATTTCTTTTCTCCCCATTCAAATTTTACAGGACAGGCAAGGAACTGTTTTTATATTATATGAACACCTGAAGAGAGACAAGTTGGGAATGTTGTGAGTATAAAGTGTTTCTGAGAGTTGTAATAAGCTAAGGAAATAGATAATCACAACTAACAAGAATGGTGCTTCTCATGCATTTTAATCAGCATGCTGATTTATTAGAAGTCTATATTTAGAGGCCGAGCAGGGTGACTCACACCTGTAATCCCAGCACTTTGGGAGGCCAAGGAGGGTATATCACAAGGTCAGGAGATCAAGACCATTCTGGCCAACATGGTGAAACCCCGTCTCTACTAAAAATACAAAACAAATTAGCTGGACATGGTGGCATATGCCTATAATCCCAGCTACTCAGGAGGCTGATGCAGGAGAATCACTTGAACCAGGGAGTCAGAGGTTGCAGTGAGCCAAGATCACTCCATTGCACTCCAGCCTGGCAACAGAGTGAGACTCTGTCTCAAAAAAAAAAAAAAAAAAAGATGCCTATATTTAGATCTTCAGGTATTTTATCAAATGACTGTAAATGTGTTAGTGGGGGGTTATAAATATAATTGATTATCCAAAATTGATGGATAAGGTTTAGACTTAACAACATATTATACTTAAACACAAACACAGATAAGGCACATCAGGTCTCACTGATGGGGACCCCGCTCAATTATCCTAACTGTGGAAGGCAGTTGTCATTCTGGCATGCTTAGAAAAGTGCTCTGTGCTCTGGTGATTTCTCAAGATGTCCCCCCAACAAGCAGGATCTGTGGCCCCTCCTCAGATCCAGTGTCAGCCCAGATGCAATCTTCTCGAGATACGCATGTGCTGAGCACAGGCTGCTGGCAACACTCGGAGGCTTCCACACTTCTCCTAGATTTCTCTCTGGGATATTTTGGAGCCTAGTAAAGTTACCTCCTATCTGGGACTCAGAATTTTAGAGCCACAACCTTGAGTCATCTCTTATTTCATATCTTGACATATGGTACCTTTAAGTCATCCTACCTAACTGAAAACCGTCTCTGCCCTGTATTTCTCTTCCTTGTAACCTCTATAGCAGTGGAGACATTGTGGCTTCACACTGAAACACACAGAAACATATATACAAAGATCTGGTCTCATAAAAACTAACCAAATAGCCAGTGCCTCTATTAAGCACTGATGTTCCTGTGCAGCCTCAGTCCCTCCCTCCTTAACCTCCCCCTGCCCTACTGCGGTCAGTCTCTTAGAAACTGATCCAAAGAGGTGCACACTACAAGCAAATGGCTGCATAGGACAGGCTTCAACTTCCTGATCCAAAATATAGTCCTTTGTTCTGCCAAAGCATCATCAGTTATAACAGACCATTACCAATACAGTGATATTCACCCCCATTGATACTTTTTTTTTCTTTTGAGACGAAGACTGGAATGCAATGGTGTGGTCTCTACTCACTGCAACCTCCACCTCCCGGGTTCTAGCGATTCTCCTGCCTCAGCCTCCTGAGTAGCTGGGATTACAGGTGCTCACCACCATGTCCGGCTAATTTTTGTATTTTTTAAGAGAGATGGGGTTTCACCATGTTGGTCAGGCTGGTCTTGAACTCCTGACCTCAGGTGATCCACCTGCCTCAGCCTCCCAAAGTGCTGAGATTACAGGCATGAGCCACCACACCCAGCGTCCTCGATCCTTTTGAACTTAGGTAAATGTTCTGGTTTCTTCCCCTTTGGAACTAGAATGTGGCTACAATTTAATCTGGCACTTACAGTCTTAAGTGCTTTTCGTCACCTGGGAAGTCTTTTCACTACACCACAAAGTCTACACTGAATGAAACTGTTTGAGTCCTCCCCTCCAGTTTCAATCATTCCCCAAGATCCCATAAACATGCAAAACATTTTGGGTCTTGTTAAGAAAGTCGCTTCCCTAAGGACTCTTCACCCATTATGTCACACTGCCCTGATAGCAACAGAAATGAGACCTCACTCCTTAGCATCCCAAAAAGCATGCCTTCATCATATCTTCCCAGGGCCTTCACATCCAGAATGATAACAGAGCCAGTGACACCTCTGGGCATGTGCAGGGAAGGATCTGCCCTTTGCTTCCCAGTGATGTTCTGCCCCTCAGCTCCCTCCCTGCTCTACCTTTCTCTACCAGAAAATTTGAAAGCATTTTCTCAACAGTACTAGGCACAACTCTAGGTGTTAGGAAAACAGCAATGAGCCCTGCCCTCACGAAGCTGCCACTGTAGTGGGGTGGGCACACAGGAAACAGGTAAATGTGGTCTAGCATATCAGCTGCTGACAAGCCAGGAAAGGGAACAGCAGCAGTGCACCAGTAGCTGGAAGATCAGAGATGAACTACTTCCCATTTTGCTCTCCCCAAACGACACTGTGATGTCAGGGCTGGGCAGAACATAGACCACCCACCAGGATTTGCCGGGAACAACTGGGACTAGGAGAACCAAGCAGTCATCTGGATTTGAAGTTGGCAAGTGGGGGAATATGAAATTTGTATCTTCCCAAGTTATGAATCTAAGCAGGAAATGTTCAAGGTCCAAGTGTATTTCTAAGCTCAGGAATTTAGACAGATTGGGTTAGTTAGGTACAAAGAAGTAGAAATCAGAACACAGAGATAGGAACTCTGTCTTACTGAGCACCAGCTGGCATGAAAGATTAACTGCAAAGGAGAAGCTGGGACAGGACTGGAACTAGACAAACCCTTGTAAACATACAATAAGGCTGGGAGGGGTGAGCTCCCTTCGGGTGATGGGTGAAGAGCAGCCAGACAGGCCAAACAAAGGACCCAGGATTCAGGTGCCTGGAGGTGGTCATCCTGAGAAGCAAACAGCTCATACCATCAGGAAAATTCAAACCACAAAGCGTAAAGGGACAACCTGAGAGCTAGGTCGAGGGAGCTCCACCAGAGGCACTGAGAGAGGAGGCCACTTTTGGAGACTCAAGCTGGAGGGGATGGCATGAGGCGAGCCTGTCAGCAGGCAGCAGAGCCCAGCAGAGGCTGACACTCAGGAGCAGGACTTGTGTCCTGGAATTGATGGGATGAGACAGGGGTAATATCACCAAGGCAGAGGTAGAGTTCCTGAGGTGTGGGCCACAGGAAGAGTGATGCAGGTGGGGGTAATTGGGTGTAGAGGAACCAGGCAGGAGGAAAACCATCACAGAAAGTAAGAGATAGAAGAGGCTGGGCCGGGCGCGGTGGCTCACGCCTATAATCCCAGCACTTTGGGAGGCTGAGGCGGGTGGATCACGAGATCAAGAGATCGAGACCATCCTGGTCAACAAGGTGAAACCCCGTCTCTACTAAAAATACAAAAATTAGCTGGGCATGGTGGCGCATGCCTGTAGTCCCAGCTACTCGGGAGGCTGAGGCAGGAGAATTGCTTGAACCCAGGAGGTGGAGGTTGCGGTGAGCTGAGATCGTGCCATTGCACTCCAGCCTGGGTAACAAGAGCGAAACTCCGTCTCAAAAAAAAAAAAGAGGCTGTTTCATGAACAGAGAAACTCCCAGTCATAAAACTGACCTAGCAGCAAGATGGATTTGATGCTGAAGCCTGCAAAATGAATAATTAGACTGGTAACCAAGAGGAACTTGCCCAGCTGTCCCTACACCTGCACCTGAGATTTGAGGCAAGGACACCTTAATCTGAAGGCTAGCCTTCAATGGTAGAAATAGCCCTATTGATGAACCCTCTAGATAGTTACTGCATTCACACATCCTTCAGGGAGGGCACAGTTGATATGGGCCTCTTGAAAGCCTTTAGTCCTGTTCTACTGTTTTCTGCCCATCTTATTCTCATCCCTAATTGCGGTCATAGAACCAGAGAATGTTAGAACAGGGAAGGGCCTTCAAATTAATTGATCGTCATATTATAGATGGGAAACTGAAGCTTAGAGAGGGGAAATGATTAGCCTGGGTCATGCAGTATGTGATCTGTCTCCTGATCCTGTTCTTTTCTCTACACCACAAAGTCTACACTGAGTGACCACCTTGTATAGGGAGCCCTATAATGCTGCAGGATGGTTTGCAAGCTGTCTCTGAAATCTTTTTAAAGTGGATGTTCGGGTTTCTAAAGATGACTGATCATGAACAGGGCACATTCTCCTCTGAACATAGGCAGGGCACTCTCATTAAGTAGCAGGAATAGAATAGCTTGTATACATGAAATAGAAAATCAACCCCAGATAAAAGTCTCCAGAATACTGAGATGCAAATATCTCCACAGACAGGGAAATCATTCAGCAGGGATCACACTTAGCGACAGTTCTCCTAAACTAACTTAAACCATTTTTAAAATGAGCTCATACAACGTCCTAGCTAGTGGTAGCCTTTCACTAGAAATGACTGACCCTATTGCTATATTCTGCTAAGTTGATTAATAAAAAATATTTATTACGCAAATCCTTTTTGTTGACAAGTTAAAATGGAGTCTCATCTTTCATATCTCCCTGAAGATTGCCACCTTGTGAGATTGAAAATACTCATTAAATTCCATCACCAGACAGGCACAAATGAGAGGGCGATTGTTTTTAAGCATGTGAGGGGAATGGTTGGTAAACTCATTTGTTTGGATATCATTAACAGAACAATCGGCGAGGATCTCCAGGGAGTCCTCATGACCTTTGCTCGCAATCTCTTCATCATCCATCAAGAAATATCAGCACCTAATATGCAAGGCGAGACCAATTTTAAGGTGAGGTGTTAATTAACTAACGATTCTGGTTAATTTCTATACAAGGGCTGAAAATATCTCATGCTGTATTGTAAACAAGTGCTAAACCATCTTTTTTTTATTGTAAGCGGTACATATTTTACAATGTGCAGGGTCAATACTGTAAGGTTCCCACTGAAGCTGTTAGTTAAATTTAATAGTCTGAAACTTCTTCTTTGAAATAGAGTTGACTTTTAACTTGCTGCCATTTTCAAACCGTAGCTCATAAGATAGCAGAGCTTTCTGATGCTGAACGTGAGTCTGAAATGTCACAATGGAACCAAAACAGCAATTGTCACAACCAAAAATTGTGAATGTTGTCTATCTATATTCCAGATAATACAGTGTCTGACTAGTGATTCCTGGGAAGCCCTCGTTTCTAGAGCCAGAGGAGTTCTAAGATCCGAGAAAGCAATGTGTGTTAGGGAGAAGCAGAAAATATAGCATGTATGCGGGCCATCTACCCCACCCGTTTCTCCAAAGTGGGTTGAATTATTTCACTACTAACCTTTAGAAGCCTCCATATGACCTATAAAGATGTTTGTCCATCAAAACCTACAGCTGGCATCATAGTTAATGTTGCAAGACCAAAAGCCTTCTCCCCAAGATTAGGAATAAGACAAGGGTGCCTGCTCTTGCCACCTCTATTCATCATTGTACTGGAGGTTCTAGACAGGGAAATTAGGCAAGAAAAGGAAATAAAAGGTGCTGGGTGCAGTGGCCCCCACCTGTAATCCCAGCACTTTGCAAGGCCAAGGTGAGAATATCACTTGCACTCAGAAGTTTGAGACCAGCCTGGACAACATAGCAAGACCTCATCTCTGCTAAGAAGGAGAAAAGAAGAAATAAAAGTAACAGCCTCTCTATTTGCAAATGGCAAATTCTTGTAAATAGAAAATCCTATGAGGCAAGAGGATTGCTTGAACCCAGGAGTTTGAAACCAGCCTAGGTAGCATAGGCAGACCCTATCTAAAAACTAAGAAATTAGCCAGGTGTAGAGGCACACACCTGTGGTCCTGGCTACTTAAGAGGCTGAGATGGGAGGATGGCTTCAGTTGGGTAGGTTGAGGCTGCAGTGAGCCATGACCTGCACTCCAGCCTGGGTAACAGAGAAAGACCTAGTCTTAAAAAAAGGAAAGAAAAGAAAAATTCTAAAGAACCCGTCAACAAATTTATAAGACATAAAATAGTATACAAAAGACAATTGTATTTGTGTAATGGATAATGCAAAAATACATTTTTTAAAAATTCAAGTTATAATAACCTCAAAAAGAGTAAGATACTTAGGAATAAATTTAGCAGAAGTGTAAGATGTTTGCAGTGAAAACTACAAGACATGGGTGAAAGAAATTAAAGAAGACCTAAATAAACAGAAAGACAGTCTGTATTAATTCAATAGAAGACAGTACTGCTAAGATGCTCATATTCCCAAATTGATCTATAGATTCAATGTAATTCTGATCAAAATTCCAGCTGGCTTTTTTTCAGAAATTCACAAGATGATCCTAAAATTCACGTGGAAACGTTAGAGACCCAGAATAACCAAAATAATCTTAAAAAGAAGAAAGAAGTTGGAGAACTCACATTTCTCAATTTCAAAACTTACTACAAAGCTACAATAATCAAGACAGTGTGGTACTGGCATAAGAATAGAGATATAGATCAATGGCATAGAACTGAGTCAGAAATAAACCTATACATAATGGCCAATTGATTTTTGGCAAGGGTGCTGAAACAATTCAGTGAAGAAAAAATAACTTGTAAATAAATGGCATATACAAATATTAAGTTAGACCTCTACCTCACATCATATATAAAAATTAAGCTAAAATGGGCTGGGCGCAGTGGCTCACACCTGTAATCCCGTACTTTGGGGGCCAAGGTGGGCAGATCACCTGAGGTCAAGAGTTCAAGAACAGCCTGGCCAACATGGTGAAACCCTGTCTCTACTAAGAATACAAAAATTAGCTGGGCATGGTGGCATGCCCCTATAATCCTAGCTACTTGGGAGGCTGAGTCAGGAGAATCACTTGAACTCAGGAGGCAGAGGTTGCAGTGAGCCAAGACTGTGCCACTGCACTCCAGCCCAGGTGACAGAGTGAGACTCCATCTCAAAAAAAAACCAAAAAAAACTTAAGCTAAAATGGATCAAAGATTTAAATGTAAGAGCTAAAACTGTAAAACTCTCAGGAAAAAAACATACATAGAAACCTTCATGACCTTGGGTTAGCAATGGTTTCTTAGACATGGTGCCTAAAGCACAGCAATCAAAGTAAAAACAGATAAATCGGACTTCATCAAAATTTAAAACTTTGTGCATCAAAGAACACTATCAACAGCCTACAGAAAGGGAAATAATATTTGCAAATATTATTGCGAATTACACTATTGACAGCCTACAGAAAGGAAAATATTTGCAACTCATATATCTGGTAAGGCATAGTATCCACAATATATAAAGTACTCTTACAACTCAACCACAGAAGGACAAGTAACCCAATTTTAAAAGGGAGCAAAGGATTTGAGTAGACATTTCTTCAAGGAAGATATGCAGGCCAGGTGCAATGGCTCACACCTGTAATCCCAGCACTTTGGGAGGCTGAAGTGGGAGGATCATCGAGGCCAGGAGTTTGAGACTAGCCCAGGCAACATAGTGAGACTTCATCTCCACACACACACACACACACACACAAATTTTAATTAGCCAGGCATGGTGGCGCACATCTGTAATTCCGGCTGCTCAGGAGGCTGAGGAGGGAGGATTGCCTTCGCCCAGAAGGTCAAGGCTGAAGTGAGTTATAATCACACCACTGCACTCCAGCTTGGGTGATAGAGCAAGACCCTGTCTCAAAAAAAAAAAAAAATGTACAAATAGCCAAGAAGTATATGAAGGAGTGCCCAACATCATAAGTTATTAGGGAAATACAAATCAAAACCACAATAAAATATGTTATACCTAATAAGATGGCTACAGTTAAATAAAAAGGCAATAACAAGTGTTGGTAAGGCTGTGGAGAAACTGGAACCCTCATATATTGCTGGTAAGAATTTAAAATAGTATCACAGATGTGTAAAGTTTAGCAGTTTATAAAAAAATTAAGTGTCAAATTACCATAGGACCCAGCAATTCCATTTCGAGATGTATGTCCAAGAATATTGAAAACATGTTCACACAAAAATATGTACATTAATATTCATAGAAGCAATATTATAATGGCCAAAAATTAGCAACAACCCAAATGTCTATCAATGAAGAAATAAGTGAATTTTATTCTATTCTATTCTGTGGATAATATTTTATATAATGGGATATTATTCAGCTCTCTAAAAGGAATAAAGTACTGATCCATGCTACAACATAGATGAACCTTGAAAACATTATGCTAGGTAAAAGAAGGCATTCACAAAAGGTCACATATTATATGGTTTCATTTATAAGAAATGTGCAGGAGAGGCAGATCCATAGAGACAGAAATAGATTAGTGGTTGCCAGGGGCTGAGGGAGTGGGATGAAATGGGGAGTGACTGCTAATGGGGGCAGGGCTTCTATTTGGGGTGATGAAAATGTTCTGGAATTACATAGTGGTGATGGTTACTTGCAAATATACTAAAAACCACTGAATTGTACACTTTATAAGGGTGAATTTTATGGTATGGGAATTATACCTCAATAAAATATAAATAAAGTAAATGAGAAGGTGTCATTTTTTTTTTCTTCCCAGCAACCAATGGAAAGAAACCCTCCCATCAGCCTGCTAGCCCTCTTTTTTTTTTGAGTTGGAGTCGCACCCTGTCGCCTGGACTGGCATGCAGTGGCACGATCTCAGCTCACTGCAACCTCTGCCTCAGCCTCCCAAGTAGCTGGGACTACAGGCACATGCCACCACGCCTGGCTAATTTTTCGTATTTTTAGTAGAGATGAGGTTTCACTGTGTTAGCCAGGATGGTCTCGATCTCCTGACCTTGTGATCCGCCAGCCTTGGCCTCCCAAAGTGCTGAGATTACAGGCATGGGCCACCGCACCCGGCTGCTAGCCGTCATTTTAGGGTGACTAGACCAATGCTTCTCAAATTATCTATAATAAAGAACCTATTTGTTTTGTTTTATTTTTATCTAACCTATCACGGATCAATATTAACAAAATAGAGCAAATTTTAACAAAAAAAGAGCAAAATTTAATTGCTAGAAAAATAAGATTAAAAAATTAAAGACCTACAATTTAGAAGCCCAATTTTTTTTTATTATTAGACATCATAGGCATAAAAATTCTAAAATGTTTTCCAAATTCTTACTCTCAGTTTTTTTACTCATTTCAGCAAGACTGGTAAGCCATAATTTGTAGACAAGTACCAGTCGGTAGAATGTATTCTGAATAGAGTGGTCTAAACCATGGTGAACTCCCAAAAGGAGCGGATGCTTGGGGGAGAGGGATTGGAAAAGGTCTCTAAGTAATAAATATTGTCTTTACTATTTACTTACAGACCGCCATTGCTGATATTGAAACTATTCTAGGAGTAACAAAGGAAAACAAAATGAAGTTTGAAGAGGAACAACAGTCCAAAGATAAGAAAAACCCCTCTAAGCCGAAGAAATGGTCCTGGAATACAGTACATAACCTTTTGGATCCTAGTCTGAAATAAACAGGGCAATATTTCTTTTGCTGTTAGAAATCAAAGCCAGGGGAAATTGGCTTGCTTTGTGTGCTAGGAGGTGAGTCAGAACAGATTTTAATGAAATACTCTTTTTAAAAAATTGTTTATTAAGTGATCTTATTTTACTTATTGAACCAAAACTTATTTGTGTTTTTACTTGAGAGTGTTGAACAATTCTTCTTCTCAAATTCAGGAAAAAGTAATCTGATAAAAGAAGAAAGTTAAGTCTTCCTGATATCCACTCTACATTTACTTCCTCATAGGCTTCAGGATTATGCAGCTTTTATTTTTTTAATGTTTTAGAAAGTTTTCTCCTATTTCTAATAGTCATTGATCTTCTGCATTTATAGAGTTGAATAAAGGCTTAATCGCTGCTATTTGTCAAAACACAAATGCCTTTTTTTCAAAACTTCAAATTTATATCGAAATTATATTTATATGAATTTTTAAGTGACTCTTTATCATTCATCCTGCTTTTTTGTTATGCTAAACCACTATTGTCTGCTATTGTTGCTATTTTTCAAAAAGTAGGATAAGCCAACAACTAGTTAACCAAAGCATCAGAACGTATCTAGGTGGCAGCATCTGCTCTTAGTTTAAGATGGAGTGTAACTGGAGCCCTGTAGCTTGAATAAACATTTGTATTCTCTAGTTCTCCATTTAATACAGCAGTGGGTTTTTTTTTTCAAGCTTAGTTCAACAGTACTCTACCTTTAAAAAGGCAGATTGTTAAGATTATGTAGTGCTGACACTAACTTTCAGCATTGACTTCATAACTGTCCAAAAATATTTCTACATCCGCTAGCTTTACTGAAGGGCAAAATAAGCAAGTTACAACACCAAAACCATGTATTGTTTTAAAGAATGACCTTTATGTCTATAAAAATGTTTTCGTGTATTGGGGAAAGGAGGAGGATTTTTACCTATGGAATTTCAATCATCTGTTAACTGTGCTTCAGCCACAGGCTAAGAGTTTCTGTAATAAAATTAACATTTCTGTGCATCAGCTTTTGTTTTGCTATAGTTGGAAATACATTAATTAGCCAGGTTTCCTGCCTGTGCTAGGTACAACGCTGACCTCTTTTTCTTGCCAGATTTCTCTCATCCATTCGAGGGGCGCATTGTCCAGACACTTGACAGATAGGAAGTACTACATGCCCACTAGAATTGCGCCTCAATTGAAGCCAGAGCAACATAAGGTCCAAGAGACTCATTAGTTCACTGGCACAATCGTGTCCTGAGATTAAATGAAACCCTCTGTCTCCTTATGGCTCTCATCTGCTCTGGACTTTAAAAGAAAACTGTCTCCGTTTTGTTCGGCACAGTGGTGGATCATTCACATGGCGAGAGCCCCTGCTTAACAGTACAAAACTGTTAAATCTATCGGGAAGTTTTGCATGTGAATTTTGATTAGCACTCCTGAGGCTCAAGCTGCTGGCAATAGTCAAACGAGTTCACCATCCTATACCCATTGTGTTACTCACTTGATTGGTTTCTCAAACAATGCCACTTTCTTCCTTTGCAGCCATCATTTGCATACACCACAGAATTCAGACCTGTGATCCAGATTCATGTCTCATTAGAAAGTGATTGGGAGCAAGGTTCTCTACCTAAACATCTACAGCTTCAAAATTAAAGGAGAAAAATTGGTATAACAAAACAATCACTTCAAGTAATTAAGTGGAAGAAGCCAGAGGACCAGATTAAATTAGTGACATGTTTTAATTACAGAACATTTGAAAAGAAGCAATAGTCCATTATCTTTTAGCACATATATGCTACAAAGATGCTGTGCTCTTGGTAAACTAAGGCACGTTTGAAAAAAGAATCATTCGTATGTGTACAATATCTAAAGTATCCTAAATATAATTTAGTCATGATGAATTAATTACTGAGCTTTTGCTCTTCTAAATAGGAAACCGAATAGAGGATTTTGGGGAAATCATGTACCATTTTCCAGGAAGTTTTTGGGAGGAGCATACATTAAACAATAGAGGTATCTTTGTATGAGAAATGATCCTCTTTTTTTTTTTTTTTTTTTTTTTTTGTGATACAGAGTCTTGCTCCTTCATTAAGCTGGAGTGCAGTGGCATGATCTCAGCTCACTGCAACCTCCCCCTCCTGGGTTCAAGAGATTCTCCTGCCTCAGCCTCCCGAGTAGCTGGGACTACAGGTGTGTGCCACCATGCCCATAATTTCTGTATTTTTAGTAGAGATGGGGTTTCACCATGTTGGCCAGGATGGTGAAATGACCCATTATTTAATGTTGAATGTTTGCAGTGGTTGGAGAGCATTATTAGATATAAATATTTCCCTTAATATATTACCTATTTCATATTGACTTTAAAGAAACCAAAGAGATTATAATATTAAATGTTTACTGCCTACTCTGCCATAAGCTACTTACAGTTACTTATAGAACAAACTGGGAGATAGGGATGTACTGTGCTAGAAGCTTCATATACATTATTTCATTGCATCTTTTCAACAACTCCATACTTGTATGTACTACAACTGTTCTCATTTTACATAGGAGGAAATTGAGATTTAGTGAGAGTGTCTCACCCCATGTCTCAGGCTAAACAAAAAGAAATTTGGGATTTGTTCTCTTTTACCACAAATTCCAGCATGTTGTACAAAGTAGAAGGTTTAGTTTCACTTGTCCCAGATCATGCAAGGGATTTGCACATTTTTAGAATAACATGCTCTACTGTGTTGCTTAAAACATAGAAAAAGCAGGTGTAACTTAACGCATACTTCCTGATAATGAAATGAGCTTGACAACTGACAGCATGGTAAGGCATTGCAATTATCTGATCAAAGTCAGAAGAAAAAAATGGTGTCAGTGGAATTCTCCTATGGTGATGGATCTGTAAGACTTTGGTGGAGAATGATGTTGGAAAGGCATAGAATTTGGAAGCTGGGAAGTCGAAGTTTCAAGAGATGGGTATAAGGTTAAGAAATCCTGGAAGCATTGGGAAAGGCTTCCAACAAAATGTAGGGCAGCCTGGAAGAAGTTTGGGGAGCATTATTTCAGCTATGTCATCCTAAGAATTGTGAGCATCCTGTTTTTTAAGTATAAAAATATGTATTTTTATCCCAAGTAATAGATTAGTAACCATCTGATAGCTTTAACAATTAATAATCATTTGTATTCATTTGGCACCTTTCTTCTAAAGAAGTGCTTAAAGCACTTTACATTTGTTACCTCATTAATTCCCAACACTGTCCCTGTGGGGAAGGTAATAAGTACTTTAACATTTAAATGTTTATCTTTCAGAATTTCTCAAGCATACATTAATTATATTTCCAAAAATGTAAATGTTCATTAGTTTTATTTTACTGTTCTTCTGGTTTTAATGTGCATAACAAATTTGTGCAACTCTTTAAATGTACTAATCGTGGTAAATCGTATCTGGAAACTGTAAATGAAGTTGCCAGGATAATGTGAGGGTGGCAGCTGGGGGAGGGAGGAAGCATTCCGCTGCACTTTTCTCGCTGGAAGTAGTTTGGATCAACCCATCACAATGGGCTCTTCTGTAGCTTCTCCACACATCTTTCCTTCCAAGAGGCCTGCCACAGGAAGGTCAGGACAGTATCTAAGCGCTTGAGGCCAATAGAGCTGCTATTTATACCGTTGTTTTATTAATGATTTCGTCAATGGGGAACAGAAACTTGACGCCTGCTGTTAGGAATTACATCCCAAAGAGTCACAGAATAATAAGGGCCAGGAACTGGTCTCCCCAGCCCTCCCTCTATTGAGCCTGGCCAGACCTTCCTCAATTTTCTAACTAGAAAAATGGCAGAGCATATAGTACCTGCTCCTCAGGGAAGCAGTCGAGATGGATTGGCCAATGTTGGGAGAGTGTTTCAAAGATGCAGCGTTCTACATAAATGTTTAAGTATTATGATCACATGGCTACTTCAAATGGAAGTTCTAACTTTGAAATGTGATTATACACTTTCCAAAAAAAACCCTTTCATAACCACATATATAGGTTTATTTTTCACTCTAACAGTCTGACTCGTGGTTGTGAAACTTTATTGCACTTGATGGAGGGCCTTGGCTTTTATTAGTTTTAAACTGCTGGTTTCTGGGGTATTTATGTAAATGAGGGAAAGACACCAAAACAGTAAATAATAAGCATGTCCCTGCTGTTTAAAAATCTGTTGGTGAAAACAACTTTTGTTATAAGAAGACCCTGTACATAGCACAGAAAAACATAGCTTTAGCATTAACATTTTGTTTCGCTTTTATAATTGTCACCATATATATGTGCGTCACCACACACACACACACACACACACACACACACACACACACACGCAGGCAGAAAGGGTGGGGGGAGAGAGAGAGAGAGAAGTGAGCAAAATGCTACATTTTAAGATTTTTTTATTTAACAAACTGTTATAAAGTATACCAGATGGCTAATTATAGCTCCCAGAAACAAAGGCCACACCCAAGTTTACTGCAATCGCCTCATAAGGAATGTTATGATGAAATCATGGTCCCATAAACTCGACAGCAAAACAGCAGACCTTCCATTGGTTGCAAAAAATCTTGAAATTAAAATTAAAATTTTGATTCATTTAAAGATTCATACCACTTTGCTTCCTGGGAGAGGACACGAAATACTTTACAATCATTGAAAAACTCTCAATTATTTAGTTTTTTGGAGCATGCTCTTTGTTTCCAGATTCCCTTTACAATGGCTTTTCATTTTCTTGGGCTTTATTTTTCCAAGTTGAAAATCTATAAACACACTGTTAGGCAAAAAAAATAGATCATTTGCAACAATAGTGAAGAATCAGAAAGGTCTAAATGTTCAGTAATAGGGTATTGCTTTAAAAATATGGAATATCTACATTAAAGACCTCTTTACAGCCATTCAAAAATCATGTTTCTACACCAACCATACAATCCAGCCATTCCACTCCTATGTATTTGCCCAAGAGAAAAGAAAGCATATGTCCATACAAAGACTTGCACAGGAATGATCAAAGCAGCTTGGTTTCCAATAGCCCAGGGCTGGAAACAACCCAAATGTCCATCAGAAGATGAATGAATTAAAAACTTTGGCCGGGCATGGTGGCTCACGCCTCTAATCCTAGCACTTTGGGAGGCTGAGGCGGGTGGATCACCTGAGGTCAGGAGTTTGAGACCAGCCTGGCCAAGATGGTGAAACCACGTCTCTACTAAAAAGGAAAAAATTAGCTGGGCGTGGTGGCGCAGGCCTGTAATCCCAACTACTCGGGCGGCTGAGGCAGGAAAATTGCTTGAACCCGGGAGGTGGAGGTTGCAGTGAGCTGAGATCGCACCACTGCACTCCAACCCAGCAACAGAGTGAGACTCCATCTGAAAAAACTAAATTAGTTGGGGGCTGGGCACGGTGGCTCACGCCTATAATCCCAGCACTTTGGGAGGCCAAAGTGAGCGGATCACCTGAGGTCAAGAGTTCAAGCTGGCCTGACTAACATGGCGAAACCCGTTTCTATTAAAAATACAAAAAAGTAGCCAAGCATCATGGTGGCAGGCACCTGTAATCCCAGCTTTCTCTGGAGGCTGAGGCAGAAGAATCACTTGAACCTGGGAGGCAGAGGTTGCAGTGAGCTTAGATTGCGCCATAGCACTCTAGTTTGGGCAACAAGAGCAAAACTCCGTCTCAAAAAACAAAAAAAAAACTGTCAGATATTCATAAAACGGAACACAACTGAGCAATGAAAAGGAATAAACTATTGATAAATCAACAGCATAGAAGAATCTCTAATTAGGTTGAATTAAAAAATTAAAACAAAAAACTTTACATACCTATTTAACATTCTAGAGCATACAAACTATAGTGAGTAGTAACCTGGGGGTGAGAGATGGGGTGGGAATAGGGTGAGGAAGAGGAAGAGGAGGAAGATTACAAAGAGGCAGAAGGCTGGGGGTGATGAATATTTTCACTATACTGACAAATAAATGATTTCTTGAGTATGTTCAGAGGCCAAAACTTGTCTAATTGTACACAGTAAATACCGTCAAAGATAAATAAGGCCAGACACTAGTAAAAGTGGTAAGGACAGATTTTAATCAGTAATACACTATTGCAATACGGAAAAGGATCCAGTGTAAATTGAATTCAACTTCGATTTGTACAGAGGTTACTGGGTATTGTAAGGGGAGAATGAGGGACTAAAAGAGGGGACAGTGGCTGCTCAGTAGAGTCAGGGAAGTGAAAAATTACCGTGGCCGGGTGCAGTGGCTCACACCTGTAATCCCAGCACTTTGGGAGGCCTAAGTGTGTGGATCACTTGAGGTCAGGAGTTCAAGACCAGCCTGGCCAACATGGTGAAATCCCATCACTACTAAAAATACAAAACTTAGCTGGGCGTGGTGGTGAGAGCCTGTAGTCCCAGCTACTCAGGAAACTGAGACAGGAGACTCGCTTGAACCCCAGAGGCGAAGGTTGCAGTGAGCCAAGATCGCACCACTGCACTCCAGCCAGGCAACAGAGTGAGACTCTGTCTCAAAAAATAAAAAAAGAAAAATTACAAAAACCAGAAAGTGGAGTTGGTTCATGTGAAAACCAGCTTTAACTGATACAGAAGTTAGGCTCCTACCCTCCCACAGAGACTGGGAGACAGGGTCCCTAATTTAGGTATTGGCTGCAAGAAGTTTATTCTTTTGGTGGCCTGAAGTTTTCTAAAGCAGGTATTTTAAGAGGGGGAGGTCATCGTAGGGTGGCAGCCTTGAGCTATTAGAAACCATGTTAATGTTTGTTCAAGTCTTCACAGGCCAAGGTTAAGGCCTGGTCAGGAAAAGGGCCGGGAGTAGCCTGGCCAGAGTTTAGTCAAGGAGAGAATCTTTGTCAATATGTACAGTTTATGAATGTCAATAATGCCTCAAAAAGCTGTTTTTAAAAAATCATGTATTAAGAGAATATGTTATAAGTGAAATTATATTCATTAAAATGAAATGTTATTACTAAAAACATATTTTAAAATGTTTTCAATAGCATGAAAACTATGACTCCAATTATGACTTTTTAAAAATGTGTACACATACATGCATTGTATACACACAGACACACACACACACACACACACACACGATTATAAAGATAACCACCAAAATGTTAACAGTAGTTATTTTTTAATGACAGAATTTTTTTCTTTCTGTATTTTATATAGTATAATGAACCTGTTTTTAATTTATACAGCAAGTAAAACAAAAATTTAATGGGATACAGGGGTTGGGAATGAATACTATAAGAATGTCTTTATTATGAGGTTCTGTGCTCTCCAAAGTGATAATTAACACTGGGACATGGCCTGGGAATGTTCTCCCCACTACACTGCTCCAAGATCCCAAAGGTGCCACCAGGCCAGGTGCAGTGGCTCACGCCTGTAATCCCAACACTTTGGGAGGCCAAGGCAGGAGGATCACTTGAGGTCAGGAATTCCACACCAGCCTGGCCAACATGGGGAAACCCTGTCTCTACTAAAAATATAAAAAATTAGCCGGGTGTAGGGGTGTGTACCTGTAATTCCAGCTACTCTAGAGGCTGAGGCAAAAGAATTGCTTGAACCCGGGAGGAGGAGGTTGCAGTCAGCCAAGACTGGGCCATGGCACTCCAGCCTGGGTGACAAAAGTGAAACTCTGTCCCCAAAACAAAAAGCTGCCACCAGAAAATAATGGCATGTTCCCTAGCATCAGAGACTAATTTTTTTTTTTTTTTGAGACGTAGTCTTGCTCTGTCACCAGGCTGGAGTGCAACGGCACGATCTCTGCTTACTGCAACCTCCGCCTCCCAGGTTCAAGCAATTCTCCTGCTTCAGCCTCCTGAGTAGCTGGGATTACAGGCGCGTGCCACCACGCCTGGCTAATTTTGATATTTTTAGTAGAGACGGGGTTTCACTATGTTGGCCAGAATGGTCTGAATCTCTTGACCTCTTGATCTGTCCACCTTGGCCTCCCAAAGTGCTGGGATTACAGGCGTGAGCCACTGCGCCCGGCCTGATTGTTTTTATTATAAGTGTAATGCCCTTAGTGTAAATACTCTAAAGTTCACATGTCTTTGGTGCCATACCTATTCAAGCAAACAGAGAATGCATAAAACAGCAAATGCCTCCACTCACCGGCAAATATTTCGAAGGATAGAATAGGATTATGTGGCATCTGCAGATATTCTAAATGCGTATGGAATATATATGACATCTACTTTAGATTTTAATGTCTTACTGAGTTTGAGTTTCAGCTCTTTCCTTAATAAACAAATAATTTCTCCTCTTTAGTTCTCAAGCTTCTGATACAAAAAATAAGAAAGAGAAACTGATATTTAAGCTTCCTTCCAGCTCTGATGTTCTACAATTCTGTGCCACTATCATCAATGTATATAAAAGGAGCAAAATTATTTTTTTTTTAATGTCTTTTTTTTTTTTTTTGAGATAGAGTCTCGCTCTGTCACCCGGCTGGAGTGCAATGGCATGATCTCAGCTCAGTGAACCTCCACCTCTGAGGTTCAAGCGATTCTCCTGCCTCAGCCTCCCAAGTAGCTGGGATTACAGATGGCCACCACCACGCGCAGCTAATTTTTATATTTTTAGTAGAGATGGGGTTTCAAAATGTTGGCCAGGCTGGTCTCAAACTCCTGACCTCAGGTAATCCACTCTCCTCAGCCTCCCAAAGTGCTGGGATCACAGGCAGGAGCCTCCGCGCTTGGCCACAATGTTATATATCATCCAAGAAGGTGGTGGTCTCTTCCTCCAGCTTTCTACCATTTATTGGAAACAATGGATGAAAATATTTTGAAAATACCTTCCAACTTAAACGCCCCCATCTACTATCCAAAAGGCCTATGATTTTAAATGGTTACAAAATATTGCATCATTTAAAAATAGTTCATTGCAACACATTTTTCTTATGGAAGGGATCATTTTGACTGAAGCCAAATACAACACCTCCTTTAGACTGGGATCAGGTCCTTCATTTTTTGGGGTTTCAATCTCAGCACTGAGCTCTTGGTTATTGTTAATCATCAAAACTAATGGAGGGCCGGGCGTGGTGGCAAGATGCAAGATGCAAGATGATTCTATATCCCTCTACAAAGACCACACTGGTTATCATGACCAAAACTTACATGTAAAACACTTCTTTGAACATTGTCGCCAAGATGGAAACCTCTCTGCTCCCTTTATTCTCACTACAGCTCATAGAATCTTGGCACTAACACCATGAAAACAAAAATTTATAGAGGGCATAAGCTTTCAAAACCACTCATAAACATTCTTCTTTAGATTGTCTTTCAGGATGCCTGTAGAGTTTTTGATTTTTCTAATTATGGAAATGTACCCTCATTCCAGACAACAAATAATGTAACATAGCTTCTTCAAAAACACATAAAAGATTTAAAAAGAAATTTTAAAACAGGAAAGCATAAGAAAAAAATTAAATCAATTTTTATTCCACCACCTGAAGATAACTACTGTCAAGGTTTTGGAGTATATCTGCTATGATTCCTGCCTAGGTCCTCTGCGTTTGCCATCCCCTCTTTCTGGGACACTCTTCCCTCTGCAGCTTGCCTGGGTCACTAACTGGCTGCATTCAGGTCTCTGACCAACTCTCACCAGACAAGGGGGCCTCCTTGGCCACCCTCCTAAAGTAGTGCCACCATTACTCTCTATTCTCTTACTCTGTTTTTCTTTAAAGCCAATTGACAATGTGTGGTATTATGTAATATCACATAATAGATATGTTGCTTAATTTATCTGTCTCACTCAATGGATTGTAAATTTAAAGATACATGTATGTTGACCGGACTCGGTGGCTCACACCTGTAATCCCAGCATTTTGGAAGGTTGAGGCTGGCAGATCACCTGAGGTTAGGAGTTGGAGACCAGCCTGGCCAACATGGTGAAACCCTGTCTCTACTAAAAATACAAAATAAGCTGGGTGTGGTGGTGCACACCTGTAATTCCAGCTACTAGGGAAGCTGAGGCAGGAGGATCACTTAAACCTGGGAGGTGGAGGTTGCAGTAAGCTTTTGCCACTGCACTCCAACCTGGGTAACAGAGTGAGACTCTGTCTCAAAAGAAAAAATAATGTATGTATACAAACAAATTTACATGTGTAAACACATATATACATGTACATATCTCCTAGAACATTCTCTCTCAGTAGTAACAGTTGCTTGCTTAATATATATTGCATTTAGGACGGGCACGGTGGCTCACGCCTGTAATCCAACACTCTGGGAGGCCAAGACGGGCAGATTACAAGGTCAGGAGTTTGAGACCAGCCTGGCCAATATGGTCAAACCTTGTCTCTAACAAGAAATACAAAAATTAGCCTGGTATGGTGGCACGTGCCTGTAGTCCCAGCTACTCGGGAGGCTGAGACAGGAGAATCACTTGAACCAGGGAGTCGGAGGTTGCAGTGAGCCAAGATCGCACCATTGCACTCCAGCCTGGGCAACAGGGTGAGACTCCATATCAAACAAAAAGGTATATATGTATATGCCCATATATATATTGCATTTATTCTTTTATCATTTTGAGTTCATGTTATACAGATTCTTTTTTCTTTGCATATGTAAATTTAGAAATAGGATCATCCCAGACATACTATACCGACTGTGTTTTTTACTTAGCAGTAAATTATCAAGATACACTAGAAATTCTTACCCAATGCGGTTTTAATAATGGCATAAAGCATGTTAAAAATTCCCTATTGTTAGACCAGCACATGGGCATGTTGATGCATCCATCAAATACATATCACATTAGCATCAACCAGTTAAGAAAGTTATTAATATTTATAACACATATGCATATGGCACTTTATAGTTTATAAAGTATTTTCATATCTTGTTTGATCCTACAATAAACTCAAGTAAACAGAGCAAAAACTCAGAAAGGTTAAATAATTTCCCTAAAATAATGTAATTAGTGTTAGAGAGTCCAGACTCAAAGGTAAGTCTGTCTGTCTCTTTGCTATAACTCATTGTTCCTGGTTGAAGCCTTCATTTTATAGATGAGTGATCCTTGCTTAGAGAAGGGGAAAGTGATGTGTCCATAGTCTTGTGGTTTCTTCAAGAAAGAATAGAGATAAGAATCCTTGCCAGACATGGTGGCTCACACCTATAATCCTGGTACTTTTGGAGGCAGAGGCGGGCAGATCACAAGGTCAGGAGTTTGAGACCAGCCTGGCCAACATGGTGAAACCCTGTCACTACTAAAAAAATACAAAAATTAGCCAGGTGTGGTGGTGTGTGCCTGTAATCCCAGCTACTCAGGAGGCTGAGGCAGGAGAAGTGCTTGAACCCAAAGGCGGAGGTTGCAGTGAGCCAATATTGCACCACTGCACTCTAGCCTGAGCAACAGAGCAAGACTCCATCTCAAAAACAAAACAAACAAAAAAAGAACCCGGGACTCCTGACTCCCTGTCCATAACTCTTGCAACTACACCATCTCTCCACTGCATGCTGGCTCAATAAATTAGAACAAAATTCCTAACTTGCTGCATGGTTAAAATGACGACTAATGCATGCTGTTATCCTCCTCTGAAGATTACTCGGTATATTTGCTTGGTGCTGCAAAGTGCCAACCTGATGACACTTGCAATCCTGAGCTTATTTGATGTGGTTGGGAAGCAAATGAGATTCCAGTGCCCCTGTTGCGCATAGGTGCTCAACGAGCATTTCCTGCGTGGTAGGGAAGTGCCCTATATTTACAGTATTTGATCCAGTTTAACAGCAAGATCCAGTGTTAAAATTAGCCTCGTAAAAAGTTTTCACCCTAGTTCACACAAAAACAAGATTCTGTGATTATGACTAGCAATTTTTCATGAGTTGATTTATCTGAATAAAACCTATAAGGTTTTGAACCATTAAGCATTCGATTTAGGGAAAAAAAAACTTCCTGTACAGAAGAATAGACTGAGAAATGAAACAGACTTGTTTCTTGTAATAATTATGAGCAATATCTCAAACTCAGCATCCTTAGACCATTGAGCTGTGTAGGATGAATGTGCTAATTAATCAATTACTACCCAACAATGTACCCTGTTTATTTACTGAAATGCACCAGAAATGTGCGCAGAACTGGTAATTATTAATCATCTTCAGTAACAAATATGACTCAAGTTCACCTTCATATAATTAATAGAGCATGTAGTTAGCTTTAACATCTTACTTTATTAGGAATAGCAATGAGGAATTAAAGAAAGCTGAATCCCAAGTTGTAGTTCATGGAGATGTCGGCTTGGACTAATGTGCGTATTACCCAGAGCAGCAGCGTTACTCACACCCACCCCAGCTGCAGCCAGATGCTCTCTAAATTAAAACCCAAGTTTTACAAACTAAACATTTTTGTTTGAATAAAATTTTAGGCTTACAGAAAAGTTGTAAAAACAATGCAGAGAATCCCCATGTACACTTTCTTCAGGTTCCCAAATCAGCCTGAAAATGAAGAAAATGAAGCCTTGCTTTGGAGTGTTGTTTAAAGGAGACAGTAGGTTGTAAAGTGCCTGGAACAACATAAACACCCAGAAACCGGTAGATATCATTACATGGATATTAATACCCTCTGTAGCCACTGTTTGCTTAAGAAACTGAAATGTGCACACACAAAGTGGCATTTCATAACAATGGAAACTGCAAAGGCAGGTTAATATTTTTGAAAGTTTTCTCCTGAAAGAAAATACTAGAGAAAATCTGGTATTATTGTGCAGTGAATTAAAAACCTGCACTATCTGAAAATACCAGTGGAACTTCACTTCAGAAACCTAAACTGGCCAGGCACGGTGGCTCACACCTGTAATCCCAGCACTTTGGGAGGCCGAGATGGGCGGATCGTGAGGTCAGGAGATCGAGACCATCCTGGCTAACATGGTGAAAACCCGTCTCTAGTAAAAATACAAAAAATTAGCTGGTTGTGGTGGCATGTGCCTGTAGTCCCAGCTACTAGGGAGGCTGAAGCAGGAGAATCACTTGAACCTGGGAGGTGGAGGTTGTGGTGAGCTGAGATTGCACCACTGCACTCCAGCCTAGGCAACAAGAGTGAGACCCAGTCTCAAAAAAAAAAAAAACCCTAAACTAACAAATCATAAATCAGCTGGTGGACTACTGTATTTCCATTATCACATGATTCAAGGACTCTTTAAATGGAGGGCCCCCTTAGGGCATTTCAGTATTTGTTTATAGATCATTAACTACTTGACAGTGAGGTGGGGTGTGTGTGGGCGGGGGGGGGGGGGGGGGGGGTGTGGGCAGAGACACTTAAAGCTAAAGGGCTAAGAGCCACTGTCATTGAATATCAGCAATGAAGCCAAAACGTCTTTAGGATTAGGTGTGAAAATATTATTCAGGTTACCAAAATGTCACATGCTTTTCATGAATGTATCTGTTGGTAAACAAGGCTCACTTTATGAAGATGGAATCATAACTATGACCCACGTGACAAGGTGAATTTATTTGGCCATGTTTTCAAATACTTCCCCAAACATATGAGGATTTGTGATATTGGAAACATGCCCATAAAATGGACTATCTATCAGCATATTATCATTATCAGCTTTTAAAAGTCACAACTATAGGCTGGGTCGGGTGACCCACGCCTAAAATCCCAGCACCTTGGGAGGCAGGAGGATTGCTTGAGCCCAGGAGTTCAAGATAGGGAGACTCCATCTCTACAAAAAATTTAAAAACTTAGCTGGGTGTGGTGGCATGTGCCGGTAGTCCCAGCTACTCAAGAGGCTAAGGAGGGAGGATCATCTTAGCCTAGGAGGTTGAGGCTGGAGTGAGCCGAGATCGTGCCACTGAACTCCAGCCTGGGTGACAGAGCAAAACCCTAACTCAAAAACAAAACAAAACAAAACAAAAAGAGTCACAAGTATGTCTGCTTGCCCCCAGATTCCAGAGTATCAGGATCCACAGCAGGAGATGGGAGCATAGCCACAACTGATCCATTGCCTGATGTACACAGCAAGGTAATACACCAAGACACCAGGGTGTAGCAGAGAAAGAACGAGACAGGAGGAAATCTCAAATTTGTTTCACCTAGGAGTTTGGGGCTAGGCTGGGTTTTTAAGGGTTTTAGGGCAGACCAAAGTGGGAGATCACTGATTGGTCAAAGAGTGCAGGGTGAAGTCATGAGACAGAGAGGTAAAGAAAGTGTATTCTCCTGGTGATTCTGTTCCTCTGTGGAGGTCTTCAGACTGGTTGGTGCCAGCTGCTTCACTGGAATTGGAGATCTGAAAAACACCTTAAGCAATTCTTAAAGAAAAGCCTTGTTATTCTAAAGTCAGAAATCCCATCTATGGGAACAGTGGGGATGCAAGTGGTCAGTACGTAGTGCTGAGTGACTTTCAGTCACAAGGAAGTGGGCAAAAGTGCAGCCTGATTAATGCTTAATTGTAACTCTATTTCTGTCCAGAACCCTTGCTAACCCTATGAGGACAGCTTTAGTAGTAGAACTGTTGCCTAACGAAAAGCACACTGAAAGCCAGGAGGACAGGATTTTTAGTCTTGATTCTGATATATGACCTTGGATACTCTTCTTACCTATTCTGTAGTTTAATTTCTCCAACAATCAAAATTAAAACTTTAGTTAAATTAAAACCACTGACCCTACGTATTGTAATTTCCTTTCTCTGACATCCTTCATATATACTAATTGTATTCTCTTTACCCACTTTCCCACATACCCCCCATTTATTCAACAAGTAGAGTGCCTTCCATATGCCAAGTATTGTTTTAGGTGCTGGGATCACAAAAGTTCATAAAGCAGACATAAATCCCTGACCTTAGGAAGTCTACATTCCGGTGAAGAGAGACACTGACAGTAGCTGAGACACACGATGCTTTTGGATGAAGTCTGTACCCACTATGTTAACAGTAAAGTGCCTTACTAGAGAAATTCTTCTTGCCACTCTGCAACAGCAGCCCACGCTGCCACCCTGCTCCTTGGGGGCTTTCAGAACATCAATCAGCAGTTCCTTTCTTTCCTAATGACTTCTGCCATAACTCAGTACTTCCATGAGGATGATTTTGCATAAAGCCAATGTATGTTGTCCTTGCCAGGGCAACACAAGGATACAGGAATGGAGCAGCGAGCAGCATTGGCCACTGGCGGGAGCGGGGAGAATTAATGAACACTCATCCAGAGGCAGGGGTCTCTCAAGCCACCTCTTCTGGTGCTGAGCATGGCTTAGAGGGCGCTGAGCCATTAAGCAGATTTGGGTTCCTAGAAAGCCCATGTCTGTGGCTCCTTTGGGCCTCTATTTTTAAGTTCTAAAGCATGCTGGAATATGAAGGGGACAGCATCGTCTCCATTGTCCTTCTTTCCTGGAACCAAAAGTCCTTAGGCCCCAAAGTAGAAATCTAAAATAAAATCTTAAATGTAAACATTTCTATCTCTTTTTCATAATTCCTTTATCTTTTACCAACACGCTGACATAGTTACCCAGTGACTTTCTTGTAATTCTCCCTCTGAGAATGGCAGTGAATTGAATACTACATCTCTATGCTATTCTGTTTTAAATCACACTTAGAAATATATTAGTAAATCAGGATCCCACAGTAAGGTCGGAAAAGCGACATGAGAATAACTATTCTATACATGTATAGGGTCAGGTCTGGGTCAAGTCCACTGTGACATGTTCTGTGTAGATATTTAATGAACGCTAACAAACAGGATGTGTTAATATACAATATTACCTGTAGAACTCATTTTCTGTTTCAAACTTTTTATTGAAGTATAATATACATATAAAAAGTACATATATCAGCTGGGAGCAGTGGCTCACACCTATAATCCCAGCACATTGGCAGGCTGAGGTGGGAGGATCACTTGAGCCCAGAAGTTCAAGATCAGCCTGCGAAACAAAGTGAGACCCTGTCTCTACAAAAAATACAAAATACAAAAAATTGGCTGGGCATAGTGGTGCGAGTCTGTAGTCCCAGCTACTTGGGAGGGTGAGCTGGGAGTATCTCTTGATCCTGGGACGTAGAGGCTGCAGTGAGCTGTGATCATGTGATGGCACTCCAGCCTGGGAGACAGAGCAAAATCCTGTCTCAAAAGAGAACGAAAGAAAAGAAGAGAAAAAAAGAAAGGAAGAAAGGAAGAGAAAGGTACACATATCAAATGTGTTCAGTTAAAAGAATTTTCACAAAGTGAATACACTCATTTAACCAGAATCCAGATCAAGAGACAATAATCCTCAGAAGTCCTCATGTCCCTTCTTGTCACAGGCTTCCCCCTCACCCCACTCTGCTAAAGGTGACTGACCACTGTCTTGCCTTCTAACACTAACAGCAGAGATGAGTTTTTGCCTGCTTTTATACCATATATAAATCGAATCAGGAAGTATTTTAGTGTCTGGCTTCTTTCACTTTATCTTATGTTTGTGAGATTCATGCATGTTGCATGTGATTGTAAATCATTCTTTCTCATTGTCGTATAGCATTTCATCATATGAATATACCACAATTTGTCTATCCATTCTACTGTTGATAGACAGTTAATTACCAGATTGAATATTGCAAATGTAGTGTTGCTATGAATATTCTGATGCATATATTTTGGAGAACATATGCACACAATCTCTACTGTTTTTTATTATGGGCTGAATATTTGTGTCCTTGTGCCCAAAGTTCATATGTTGAAGTCTAACACTCAATGTGACTGTATTCAAAAATAGGGCCTGCGACAAAGAGGTAACATTCAAGTGAGGTAATAAGGGTCGACCCATAATCTGATAGGGCTGGTGCTCTTATAAGAAGAGAAAGAGGTTGGGCACGATGGCTCAAGCCCATAGTCCCAACACTTTGGAAGGCCGAGACAGGAGGATCACTTGAGGCCAGTCCAGGAGTTTGAGGTCAGCCTGGGCAACATAGTGAGACCCCCATCTCTACAAAAAATTTAAACAAATAGCTGAGCATGGTGGTGTGTGCCTGTAGTCCCAGCTACTCAGGAGCCTGAGGTAGGAGAATCGCTTGTGCTCAGAAGTTCCAGACTGCAATGAGCAATGATGGTGCCACTGCACTCCAGGGCGAACAGAGTGAGACTCTGTCTGAAAAATACACATACGTATATACATACATAATAGGAAGAGACAGCAGAGCTTTCTCCACCATGCAAGGACACAGTGAGAAAGCATCCATGTACAAGCCAGGAAGAGAGAACCCTCATTAGGAACCCAACTGGCCAGCACCTTGATCTTGGACTTCCTAGCCTCCAGAACTGTGAGAAACAAATTTCTGTTGTTTAAGCTACCCAGTCTATGTATTTTGTTATGGCAGCCCAACCAGACCAATACAGGTATATAACTAGGTGTGTTATGCCTGGATTAGATCATAAGACATGCATATATTCAGCTATAATATATATGTAGTACTATACTGTCAAAACTATTTCCAAAGTGGTGGCCAGAAGTGTATAGAGTTCCAATTGCTCCAAATCCTAACCAACACTTAGCATTTTCTGTCTCTTGTACTTAGCCATTCTAGTAGGTGTGCAAAGGTATTGCATTGAGGTTTTTAATTTCTAGTTCTCAGATAATTATTGAAATCAAGCACTTTTCACCTGTTTATTGGACCGTTGGTTATCCTCCTTTATAAAATGTCCATTAAAATATTTGTTCATTTTTCTATTGAATTGTTTTTTTCTTAATGATTTGTGTGAGTGTGTTCTAGATACCCAAATGCTTTCTCAGATATGTACTGCAAATACTTCTTCCACTCTAGGAATTACCTTTTTATTCTCTTAATATGCCTTTTGATGAATAGAAAATTTTAATTTTAATATATCCCAATTTATTGATTTTATAAAATTCTTTTTTTTTTTTTTTTTTTGAGACAGAGTTTTACTCTTGTTGCTCAGGCTGGAGCGCAATGGTGTGATCTCGGCTCACTGCAACCTCCACCTCTCAGGTTCAAGCGATTCTCCTGCCTCAGCCTCCTGACTAGCTGGGATTACAGGCATGCACCACCACGCCGGCTAATTTTGTATTTTTAGTAGAGAGGAGGTTTCTCCATGTTGGTCAGGCTGGTCTCAAACTCCCGACCTCAGGTGATCTGCCTGCCTCGGCCTCCCAAAGTGTTGAGATTACAGGCGTGAGCCACCGCACCTGGCCTAAATTCATTTTTAACATGTTCTAGGCACCTACAGTGTTCTACATGCCTTTAAAACAAAAACAGGAATGCTAAGTCCCTTTTAGGACCAGCATGAAGTATATGTGCTCATGCTAAATGTTGTACACAGTATCAGTGTTTATCATCATTTTAAGGGGTTCCTTTTAAGAGATATGCCATTTCTCTATGCTATGTGGAAAAATGTATTTAATGCATTCCTAATTATAGGATACAACTTTTTTAAAAAAACATCGACTTAGGCCGGTCGCGGTGGCTCACACCTGTAATCCCAGCACTTTTGTAGGCCGAGGCAGGTAGATCATGGGGTCAGGAAATTGAGACCATCCTGGCTAACAGGGTGAAAACCTGTTTCTACTAAACATACAAAAAATTAGCCGGGCGTGGTGGCATACGCCTGTAGTCTCAGCTACTTGGGAGGCTGAGGTACAAGAATCACTTGAACCCAGGAGGTGGAGGTTGCAGTGAGCCAAGATCACGCCACTTCACTCCAGCCTGGGCGACGGAGCAAGACTCCGTCTCAAACAAAACAAAACATCAACTTAGACTTTTGATTGCCAGCTTCAAACACATCCCTAGGCCCCTTTGTTTCACAGCCATGAAGAATTGGAACTGAAAAGAAAATCGAGCATCTGATTTGTGGGTTGGTTTTTGTTGTTGTTGTTTTGAGAAATTATCTTATTTCAATTATGGAAGTGGCACCATATAATCTTAAAGTTAGAAGAGATGTTATTTTCTCCATCTCTGTATCTTTAGGTAGGGGAATGTTTCATTCAAGCACTCTTAAATATGGGGTGTGGCCCACCATTTTTGGCTCTCTTTGGGGGAACTTTCTACCTTAGAATAGAAAACAAAGGGAGATAGTGAAAGAGCCTCGGATTAAGGGAAACCCTCACTGCTGATGAGGTTTAGCCAGGAGAGCTGCTCCCAGCAGAAGTCCTTCAGTTTGCTAGCCCTTTTCCCAAGCCTTCTTGATGAGAAAATGCAGTGAACATATGTAATATCTGGTTCTCTTTATCAGTGGTTTTCATCTCATGTGCCACAGGACCTAGGGTTTCCGAGACATACTTCAGGGGTTCTGCATGTTTAATTCAAATTTCATGGTTTTTTTTTTTTTTTTTTTTAAAGATTTTTATTTTGCCAAAAGAGAGATAATACCAAAATTTAACATATTGCAAACTGCCCACACATTAATTTGAGGTTAAGTCATTTCAGTGTAGATCTCATAATTAATCTCCTGCTGCCATTTTTGTAATTGAAGCACATGCCCAGATTTCAAGGTGAATCATTGAAAAAACACTCTTATTTGTATCTACTTCTCTGGAGAAATCAGAAGCTTCTTAATAGTATACAACCAAAAGAGAAGATGCAGAAATAAAGAGGATACTGAGTCTGCTGTAACTGCAACTATGTTGAAGTTAAAATATAGAGATTAGGAGGCTGAGGCAGGAGAATTGCCTGAACCCAGGAGGCGGAGGTTGCGGTGAGCCGAGATTGCGCCATTGCACTCCAGCCTGGGTAACAAGAGCGAAACTCCGTCTCAAAAAAAAAAAAAAAAAATATATATATATATATAGAGATTGATCTCTAAATGTAATGCTGCTTTGGGGAACAAAAAATTGCAATTTGATATATAGACATGGACCAGGTGGTCTTCAATATGTCCGAAGAGCAAAGAGAAGGTTGGCGCTTTTATAACACAGAAAAATATTACATATTGCTCTTTGAGAAAGTTCACTGGCACTAGTCAAGTTCTCGGGGGCTGGCAAGCTCCAATAGGTGAGCGATAGCAGCGGGGAGAATTAGTCCTAGAGTTGCAGCAAGTTATCTCAGCAGTTACAGATAAAACTGGTCTCAGGTTACAACAGGCAGTTTCAGCAGTGAGACCTGCAGAGAATTACATTTCTAAAGGAATGTTATGTGTCCTGAGTGCTTTCTCCCCCTGGCTTTTCCACTGTTTTAGCTGGGGATCAGAACCACTCAATTCAAAGGATCAGCTTTCACAATCACAACTCCCAGCTTCAACATTTTGCCAGCAACAGGATGAAGAGTCCAGCGGCAATGGGGCCAGTAATGGCATGGTTGCCAAATTAGCTCCTGTTGGTCTTATCTACGTCTTTGTTGTTCAGACTCTCCTGGTTCCTTCCCATTTTCGGAGCTTGGTTCTCTAGACTTCCTGTTTATTATTTGGGCTACCCAATTTTTTTTCCAGTGAAGCCCCTTTCTGCTCAAAACAAAAGAAAATCGAAGACAACAACACACGAGTTTCATTGTTTTTTTATTTACCTATAAAGTTAATATAAAATTTTTGGATTTATAGCTGGGCATGGTGGCTCCTGTAATCCCAGTGACTCAAGAGGCTGAAGTGAGAGAATCACTTGAGTTCTAGATCAGCTGAAGCAGCATAGTGAGAACCCATGCCTAAAAAATAAGTAAGTAAAATAAAAACTTAAAAAAATTTTTTTGAACTTACGTTTTGTAATAAAGCCTAAGTTTTAACCTTTATATGTTGGGGATCTTCAACAGATTTCATTTGAAGAAGGACTCCACTGTGTTTTAAAATTTAAGTTGGTCAGGTGTGGAGGCTCACACCTGTAATCCCACCACTGTGGGAGGCAGAGGCGGGCAGATCACTTGAGCCCAGGTGTTCAAGATCAGCCTGGGCAACATGGCAAAATTCCACCTCTACAAAAAAATGCCAAAAATAGTAGCCAAGTGTAGTAGCACACACGTGTAGTTCCAGTTACTTGGGAGTGGGTGGGAAAATCGCTTGAGCCAGGGAGGCAGAAGTTGCAATGAGCCAAGATCAAGCCACTGCACTCCAGCCTGGACAACAGTGAGATCCTGTCTCAAAAAAAAGAAAAAAGAAATTCTGTTCTATAAGGCAAAATTCAAGTTTAAATTCTACAAGGTAAAGTTCAAGATTTGGCATATGTTGGTGAGTGCTCAATGTTCAATAAAAACTGGGGAATATAAAATTTCGCCATACTATGCTACATCCCTCTTGAGTTTTTAGCAACGATAGTAATTGTTATATGATGCTTAATGCATAATTACTGTACCTCATTTACATAAGGTGCTTTCAGACCCATCATCTTGTTCATGTATGACCTCTCCAAAAAAAAAGATGAGTTTAGGACAAAAAAGGAAATTTCTTTTTCTTTTTTTTTTTTTAATATGGAGTCTCACTCTGTCACCCAGGCTGGAGTACACTGGCGAGATCTTGGCCCACTGCAGCCTCTGCCTCCTGGGTTCAAGCGATTCTTCTGCCTCAGCCTTCCGAGTAGCTGGGATTACAGGCACACACCACCAAGCCCGGCTAATTTTCTATTTTTAGTAGAGACGCAGTTTCACCATGTTGGTCAGGCTGGTCTCCAACTCTTGACCTCAGGTGATCAGCCCATCTCCGCCTCCCAAAGTGCGGGGATTACAGGCCTGAGCCACCACGTCTGGCTGGAAATGTTTTTTTTTTTTTTTTTTTTTTTTAAACAGGTATGTCTGTAAGTTATTGCCTTAAGAGGCCACAAAGTTTGAGCAAAATTTTTCCTAAAGTAATGGATTGATAATGGGTGACTGAGGGCCATGAAGGCTGGTAAGAGGCTCCTGGGCCGTTTACCAGGTTCTTAGAGGGAAGTGCCTTTGTGTATCCTGACACTGCACTGAGAGACGTGAGTTTTTTTTGTTTTGTTTTGTTTTTTGAGACAGACTCTTGCTCTGTCGCCCAGGCTGGAGTGCAGTGGCGTGATCTCGGCTTATTGCAACCTTCGTCTCCTGGGTTCCAGCGATTCTCCTGCCTCAGCCTCCCGAGGAGCGGGGAGCTGGGACTACAGGCGCAGTCCCGTGCCACTGTGCCCGGCTAACTTTGTATTTTTAGTAGAGATAGAGACGGGGTTTCACCATGTTGGGCAGGCTGGTCTCGAACTCCTGATCTCAGGTGATCCGCTTACCTCGGCTTCCCAAAGTGCTGGGATTACCGAAGTGAGTCACCTCGCCCGGCCGAGACGTGAGGTTTTCAAATAAACTTTTGATTTTTAAATCTCTGGGACTAATTTTAAACAGTGAACCCGACAGCAAGGACCTACACACAAAAGTACTCCTGGCCTTACCAGGCAACGCAGACCCAGGGTCTTGGCTGTCAGTTCACTTCCCCGAGGGCGCCTCCTTGTGTTTCAGTAAAGCCACCCAAGGGTTTCCCTGGAGTCCAGGGCGTGGGAGGGAGACCTGGGTTTGAGTACTGCCCCTCGCGAAGGTGGTTAAGTTATTGAATTGTTTTACACCTGAATTTTCCTCAGACCCAAATGGAAGAGACCTCCCCGAATTCCTCCCCCGCCCCAGAGTTACTAATGACAAAGTGAGGTCACACGAGGTCACTCGAAACCAGCTTCTCCGCACAGGTATCCCTCCGCCTCGCGCAGGTCACGCCCCTCTTCACCTCCCTAGACCCCACCCCCGGCGGGAGACCGCGTGACCGCTCTGCGCACGCGCCGCCGCACCCCGGGGGCTCTCGGGCACCCGCGCGGCGCCCGTTGGCCTTCCCGCTGCTCGCCGGGGGCGCGCGGGGGCGCGCCTGCGGCCCCGACCCCCTAGACGCGCCTCCACGGCCGCCGCGGACAACGGCCAGCGTCCCCGGCGCGGCGGGCCATGGAGGCCCTGCGGAGGGCCCACGAGGCCGCGCTCCGCCTGCTGCTGTGCAGGCCGTGGGTCTCGCGCGCCGCCGCCCGCCCCAAGCCGCGCGCCTCGGAGGTGCTGACGCGGCACCTGCTGCAGCGGCGCCTGCCGCACTGGACCTCCTTCTGCGTGCCCTACAGCGCCGTCCGCAACGACCAGTTCGGCCTCTCGCACTTCAACTGGCCGGTGCAGGGCGCCAACTACCACGTCCTGCGCACCGGCTGTTTCCCCTTCATCAAGTACCACTGCTCCAAGGCGCCCTGGCAGGACCTGGCCGGGCAGAACCGCTTCTTCACGGCGCTCAAAGTCGTCAACCTCGGTGAGTGGCTACTGCCGCGCCCACACGGTGAAGCCCGCCCAGCCGGGACGGCCCCGCAGCCACCAAGCACGTGACGAGGCCCGCGCGCAGGCCGGGGCCCGCGGGGTCGGCTCTGCCTCCCGGCTCCCGCTGCGCCTCGGGTCCCTTGTACTCCTTGTCCGGGGGTCCCCAGCTCGCCGAGCTCCTGGCTCCCGAAGCCGTTCCTTCTACCGCGGGCGCGTCCTCGGGCCTGGGGAGGGGCGGGCCGCTCCCTCTTAGAAAATCAAAAAGCACACTCCCGTTTCACCAAGTAACTGTCAGAAGCATTGTGGTTTACGTGTTGTCATTAAGTTCTGTTCTAACAAAATGTAATGATAATTCTGTGTGTCATCATTAACTTCCCTGAGTTCACAGAATTTGAAAAGTAATAATTATATAGCAGTGGAGAAGTTTGAATATTTATTCCGTTTTTGAAGGTAACATTATGTGGAAAAAAGTAGAGTATTTGAAATCATGCAGAGCTGGTACCAGATTTTTTTTCTTTTTGAGTTTATCTTTGACACCTTACACTTCGATACTGAGAAGGTGAATGTATTCAAATCTAATTGATATGGAAATAAAACTTCAACCAAAAAAAAAAAAAAAAAGGACGACCCCTGCCTGGGCACTAAGCTGGGGGGCGTCAGGAATCGCCCCCTGGAAACTAGCTCTGAAGTTGACATCGTCCTATTGCAGGGCAGGACTCATGCCCGTGAACATCACTTTGCGACTGCGTTTATGTTGCAAGAACTGCAACTACTTTTTAAGTTTCTTTGTTTTCTTTATATGCAATCCCAGCAAGTTCGTTTTACTAAAGATACCGAAAGTTTTCACCAGACATAACAGCTTCCCGAGGTGCTAGTTTTAAAAGATTTTTAAAGATCTTTAATATTTGTATGTTGTCACGGAAGTGCCCTGAGGATGTTTACTCTCACTAGGTATTTATTTTCGTTTAATGAGAGAAAAGGTACGGACACGGACATGGGTGCATCTTTTATAGATCCGGGGAAAACCGAAGGCCTCAGGGTGTTTTGAACTTGTTGATAGCTGGTATAGAATTAATCTAGATTTTAGTGATTCAGTATCTAGCCATGGAGCAGAATGAACCATGTTACGCAACCAGGTTTTTAAAGCCAGAATTAAAACTAAACCCTGCGTAGCCGTGCTATTAATACTATTACATAATCTGATCGTACATTAAATTTAAATACGGTCTGTGTATTTTTGCTTATAACACATATGTCAGTTGTGGGCTTTTTGAGCCATTACTCCACTGGACTGTCCTGCGCTCTATCCAGTAAGGAGATTATTTAGCAACCTGTTATCTTTTAAAAAACGCCTCTTATCTGGCTGATGGACTGTATAGAGGATGCCCCCTACTTTGGAGGTTGGTTGAAGTTGAAGGGTGAGGAGACTTAGAAAATTCAATTCGAAATTATTTGGAAAGACTGGAATGTTGATTCAAGAAGTATAAGTTTATTTTAGCATTTTCATAATCAAGAAATCTTTCTTCCCAAGTTAAAGCATAGTAGGTTAGGAAAAGCATAACAGGAGGGTTATAGGTAAACCATGAGCCAAATGCCTTTTGTTCTTTTAAAGTCACATTTCAGTGTTAACATTTTAAGATCACCTTAATGATTAGGGGCTTCTCTTTTAGATATAAAGACATCCAAAAAAAAAAAAAAAAACCGGATACTCAGAACATTCCACACATAGAAAAGTAAAACCTTTTAAAGTGGAAAGAAACAGCACTTGTAGTGTTTTTTGTTTTGTTTTTATGTGGAAGAGTGATTTAATGGTCTGTGTGGCCTTTTGGAAATTCTAAAAATCCTGCTAAAATGGGAATAAGAGTTCTAAGTTAAGCAAAAAGGACAACATTTTTCTCATGCGTGCTTTAGTACAAATTGGCATATAGTGATAAAGGGAACTTAAAAATGTTTTAAAGTAGTCAACACGTCTGGTAACGTTTATTTTTATTTTTTGTCTGAAGGTAAAGGGGATGTGAATTAGATAATAGGGTCCTTTCCTATTCTGTGATGTATAGTCGTCTCCCTGGATGATCAAGTACATATCTTATTAGTATTATACTCAGGATTTTGTTCCTCTTCCCTTCCAAATTAGTAATTACTAGAGTAATTCATTTTTCCATTTTGTAAATAATAAAGATTTCTGTTTACCCATTTACTCCTTTTCTCTTCTGCCTTCCCTTCAATGGAAGCTGATATTTTACTAATGGTTTACCAGTCTAGGTATCCTGCTGAGAAGTAGATTGAGATTTAAGAAAAGCAACTTACCATCGGAATGAATGGGATTTACTGAGGAATTCTAATTTTTTAAAGTGCTTAATTTGACAGTGGTTTACCTACTGTTCAGCTGACTCAAAGTGATTATGCGAAGAACTGATTTTCAGGATCTTTTGATGTTACATGTATCAGATATAAATTTAATTTTTCAGAAAAATTGAATTTTTCATAGAATCTTATAGACTTTAAATCATATGTGCTACAAAGAAGATTCTGTAATATATAGGTTATATAGGTGGCAAATGTTCCCATTTTGGATATTAGTCTGACTGCATTAAATAAACAGACAGGAAGGGGAAAAAAATACAGAATTTCCGACTCGTATCATAACTCCATCTCCTGTCAAATAGCATTACTGCTAATGGTTCCTAGTTATTTTTTGATTAGACATAATATAGTTATTAAGCTAGTACTCTTTGATCTGCCCTTCATCTTAGCTGAAAGATATTGGCCATTTATTTCTGTATTTGTGATTTTTCAAAAGTATGAATTTTTTTAAAGTATCAATATTTGAAGTGAAAAGTATGATAAATACCATAAAACAAAAGTCTCAGTGTCACCAGGTATTCCTTAAATTTATAACCTTAGCCTTGGTTTAAGAGGCATATTTTGGGCCGGGCGCGGTGGCTCAAGCCTGTAATCCCAGCACTTTGGGAGGCCGAGGCGGGTGGATCACGAGGTCAAGAGATCGAGACCGTCCTGGTCAACATGGTGAAACCCCGTCTCTACTGATACAAAAAATTAGCTGGGCATGGTGGCGCGTGCCTGTAATCCCAGCTACTCAGGAGGCTGAGGCAGGAGAATTGCCTGAACCCAGGAGGCGGAGGTTGCGGTGAGCCGAGATCGCGCCATTGCGCTCCAGCCTGGGTATCAAGAGCGAAACTCCGTCTCAAAAAAAAAAAAAAAAAAAAAAAAAAAAAAAAAAAAAAAAAGGCATATTTTATATATTTTAGTCTCAGTATGTTTAGAAAATTAGTAATTGCTTCTAGAGCCTATTTTTTTTCTTCCTCTTTCCATTGATTTTCAGCTTCTGAAGTTGTGATACTGCATTTTAAATTTATTTTTTCTTTTTCCTTTTTTTTTTTTGAGATGGAGTTTCGCTCTTGTTGCCCACGCTGGAGTACAGTGGTGCGATCTTACCTCACCGCAACCTCTGCCTCCCGGGTTCAAGCGATTCTCCTGCCTCAGCCTCCCAAGTAGCTGGGACTACAGGCACGCACCACCACACCTGGCTAATTTTGTATTTTTAGGAGAGATGGGATTTTTCCATGTTGGTCAAGCTGGTCTTGAACTCCTGATCTTAAGTGATCCACCTACCTCGGCCTCCCAAAGTGCTGGGATTACAGGTGTGAGCCACCACGCCCGGCCTGTTTTTTATTTCAGCTACTCCCTCTGCTTCTCTCTCATTTCTGCCTATCTTGTTCACACTCTTCTTTTCCCACCTCCCACCCCTGTGCCACTTGCCTTTTTTTTTCTTTGTGGTTAAATGATTTATAAGTCACTTTATTCTAGTTTTGTGGATTTTTCTGGTGACATTCCCCTGAGGTATTTCGAGATTATTTGGACATTATCAGGGCAAAGAAGGTGATACACAATAAAAGGTTTCATGGGAGTTCCAGGGAACCCTGTGATGGTGACAAACTGTGACCCAGTATATTCCTAAAAATAGAGAGTTGCCAGCCTGAATGGGCATTTTTTTCCCCTTCTCATTACCAGCTAGTGATGTGCTGCTTCTCCTGATTAATCTCTGGCATCACAGTGGCTGGAATGCAGCTTCAGGGAGTAAGCACAAAGTAGTTCAGCAGACACACTCAAAAAGAGCTTAACACAGCAAATATATTCTTGCAGAAAAATAAGACAAAAATTTAGCAATATGATTAGTCCAAAGCATGTGTGACTTTCTTTATTACTAGAAAGAAAGTGATTTTCCAAATGTACAGCTGTCCTTTTAAAGTGTCACTTTCTGCCCATTTCCCACATATGAGCATCAAATTAATGCTTGTGCAGAGCATACAATATTTGTTATTGATTCATGTGCCTATGGTTTTATTAATATGTTTTAACATATTAGTTATTAATTTTAACTAAGTACCTTTAAAAAGGTAGGAAAAGCAAAAGTTTGTTTTGTGTCCAACACAGACTTAGATGCATGTGAGTGCTTAATACATATCTCTGGATCCTGTGTTTAGTTTCATGAATCACAAATGGCAAGTCATCTCAAAGCAGCACAATCTTAATTCCAAAGAAGAAACACGTGTTGAAGTCTACTATACTGATTTCAAATTGGTTGAAACGAGGTTGTTTTCAGATCAATTGAAAAAAGTGCTGATAATAGTTTTTCTTTCTCTTGCCTGTTGTACTGAAATCTTCCTTAGAGTTAGGTTTTGCCTTAGGTTTTAAAGACAGCTTTTTGACCCAGTTTCTTTTAAGTTGTACAAAAATTACTTCAGCCAGTATTGTTGCTACTAATTTAACATTAATGTTGGCCGGGCGCAGTGTCTCATGCCTGTAATCCCAGCACTTTGGGAGGCCGAGGTAGGTGGATCACGAGGTCAAGAGATTGAGACCATCCTGGCCAACATGGTGAAACCCTGTCTCTACTAAAAAAGTACAAATTAGCTGGGTGTGGTGGGGCGTGCCTGTAGTCCTAGCTACTTGGGAGGCTGAGGCAGGAGAATTGCTTGAACTTGGGAGGTGGAGGTTGCAGTGAGCCGAGATTGTACCACTGCACGCCAGCTTGGCAACAAAGTGAGACTCCGTATCGAAAAAAGAAAAAAAAAAAAAAAAGAACAGTAATGTTAACCTAGTAATTTTAGCTCAAGGCTAATAATCAGGAGCATCTACAACTAAATTAATGAATATTCTTCTCCATTTGCTTATTTATGAAAAGAATATAGAATTACTTCATGATTATTTGAGGGTAATGAATTAATGAAATAGTTGAATTAAAATTTATACCCGCCTTGTCTGTAGTATGAAAACCTCTAGACGCACGTAATTGCCACCATATTCCATGTTGATGAAATTGAGCCCTTAAATAATCACAGAGTCAATGTTGAGTAATATTTTTATATTTTATCACATTATAATTTGTTAGCATTGCTGAAGAGTGTTATATGTGATTAGTAACTTGGATGATTAATAGGCATTGCTGTTTATACATACTCGTTTGTTTTCTAGGTATTCCAACTTTATTATATGGACTTGGCTCCTGGTTATTTGCCAGAGTCACAGAGACTGTGCATACCAGTTATGGACCCATAACAGTTTATTTTCTCAATAAAGAAGATGAAGGTGCCATGTATTAAAAGTGTGCATCGAAGAACATAAACATCAGTGGATTTTCTCTGTGCGTATATGCAGTATTTATTTTTGAGCCTTTAAAATAAAACTTTTGCAAATACTTTTTCTTTCTACGGTATCTGCTTCTTTAAGATGAATCGTTGCCCTCGAGAGGTGAAGTGTTTTGTACATTGTTATATATTCCATACTCTGTTTAGCTAATGGGAACTACAAACACATGAAGCTTCACAACATTTTTTTCCCTAGAACTAGGTTAACCTACAGATAAAAAATGATCACAATGTAATAGATTAGTTAGGTATTAATTTAAATCAACTCTGAAGAGAAAATATAGATGCCCACACAAAAGAGGAGGGGGAAAATCTTTTATAAAACAATGGCAGACGACATAGAGACGATAGGATAGATGATGGAGATAGTATCGTTATCATCGACAAATCCAAAATTGATGAGAATCTGACTGTAATCTCAAGTCTCAACCATTCAGCTGCCAAGACTGGAGTAGAAATGTTTTAAAGGCCTTGTGCCATTTACCTGCAGGAGGGGTTGGAGTCTAATGTCGAAACTTCTTGTTGCTTAAAGAATCCAAAACCATATCATTTTTAAAATGTAAGAATAACTGGTTAATGTAAGTGTAGCAAGGCGAATGAAATTAAGACTTACTGAAAGTTAAAATAGCATTCCTATAAAGCTGTAAGAACAATTAAGGTCTTCTAGAAAGCAGCAGAAAAATAAATTTGGTAACTGTTTATAAAAGCAATTAATTGAAATGGTACGTATCCATAGATTTATTGGCAATAGGGAGTGGGCTGAAATGTTAAAGACCTAATGGCACTTTTGCATTTCAATTTTATTAATTGCATTTTTGAAAGCCAAGTCATTTAAAAAATTTATCCTTGGGGTAGTCACAAAATACCCAGATGAATGGTAAATTTCAGAAATTTGGAGTAATTTAGGGAGAACTAAGCAGAACTATTTAATTTCTAAACCAATGGGTGTTTAAGATTTATTATCTCCCCCATAATTACAGACATACATTATATATCATTTTTTGTTAATGTTTTACTGATACTCTGCAACATTTACACATTCTTGTTGCAAAACATTTTATAAAATTCAACATTTGGATGCTTACTCATGCCAAGTCAGTAGAGAAAGTGAGTTATTGAGGTGAAGACACCAGAATAATGAAGCAATACAATCTAGCTTCGTTAAAGGTAGTCATTTTAAATGAGCTACAGAGTGAACTGTTCTTCAAATATACGTAATGTTCACTTGTCTAAAAGCAATTGTAAATAACACTTTAATCAAAGAAGTACTTAAGCCAATATATTTAGTCCAGAAGAATATACTTGACACTAGTTAAATGAATGGCTTACACAAAGGAGATAGTGTTACATTAAGCTTCATTAATAATAAAACAACTGACTATTAGCATTCTGCAGGAAAGGCTAGAACTGATTTCCTCTGTAATGGGCAAAGTTAAATAACTATAGCTCATAAGTTTTAAGTCAAATACTGCTCATTCATTGCTGCTGGTCTTGTCAATACTGGCTGTAAAGATTTGGTCCCAACACAAGGCTGATAAAATGGTTTTTAATTACCAGACTATAAATACAGCTTTTCAGTAGAGTTGCACGTCTTTTCACACTGGCCTGTTTGATTTCTGATAATTTGTACTGCTGACTCTGCTTACCTGTTTTTCAATAGCTATAGTCAGTGTGACTTCTTGTCCATATGGTGACAGGTAAGTCTCCTTGGAGAACATCTTTGACAAACTACCCTATTGATCTCTGTAATTCTCTGCTGCTTGCAGCATTAAATAGAACCTTGATTTCTTGTCTGATGCACTCGCTGAGTAACAATTAAGCAAATGTAATATTTTCTTGTATTACATGAAAATCAATAGACCTCTTGATCTGATGGAGTTGATCATGGTGAAGGATGAACTCAACAATGGGTAAAGGCATGGTTTAAAAATTTAAATATCATTCATTAGATTTATTAAGTCTTGTAAACTTTTAGTCTGAAAACAATACTTCCCATTGAACAGCAATGGTTTAAGTTTTTTCTTTAAAGCTGCATATTACACCAAAGCATTAAGGCCTAAAAGGGAGAAAGTATAAATGTGTAAGTCAGGCGACTGAGCCTATTTTTAGTATCAGTGCTGTTTTACTTTCTGACCTCAGGCTAATAACTCTCCTCCTTTGTGTCTTAGTTTTTCCACCTGTAATCTGAGAATGACTACAGACCTTTCTACCTGATAATATACATCAATTTTACTTTTGTCTTTGCAAAAGCTCTATTTTTATAATCCACATTCTTCTCCTCCGTATATTTACATTTATACTTAAAGGACTTCATTAATAAAGGGATTTCAAAAATAAGGCGATGGGGAGAGGAGGAGGTGCCTTGAAGGCACACGCCCACTAACCCTGAAGTGGCACGTGAGGAGCTAAACAGGCCCTGCCCTTCTGCGTATCAGGAGTTTTCTTAATTGATGAAACCACTGATTTAGCTTTTCTGTCATATTTCTTTGATAGGATTTTTGTCTTTAAAATAATCCGACCAAAACTGTTTTAATAAAGGTGTACTTTTAGTACAAAACCTTGCATTTCTTCTATTGTTAATTTCTATGCAAATGAATTATCCGTATTGGAATAAATTTCTAGGCAAAATTCGTAGTTCCTATGTAAGTTGTGAGCCGTTATAAAGATGCAGTAACCTATTTGGGAGCATGAGAGAGGCTGTTAATAAAAAATCTCTATTTTCTTAGTGCTGATGTCCTAAAATGCCAAATTGTTCAGTTACAGTTTACTTCACCACACATACTTGGGCATTATTATTTTTCTAATGTTGACTTCCATAAAAATTGAAACTTTTTTTGAGAAGGAGTTTCACTCTTGTTGCCCAGGCTGGAGTGCAATGGTGCAATCTCGGCTTACTGCAACCTCCACCTCCTGGGTTCAAGCAATTCTCCTGTCTCAGCCTCCTGAGTAACTGAGATTACAGGTATGTGCCACCATGCTTGGCTAATTTTGTATTTTTAGTACAGACGGGGTTTCACCATGTTGGTCAGGCTGGTCTCAAACTTCTGACCTCAGGTGATCCGCCCCCCTCGGCCCCCCAATGTGCTAGGATTACAGGTGTGAGCCACCATGCCTGGCCAAAACATTTTTAATTATTAAAAACCATATGTATTTTTTAAAGTACATTTTACTTCAGGTCATTTATATTTATATTCTCCCAAAACTGTAAGCACAGAACATCTATAGTTCATGAAATATCTTTTAACTCTGTTAAAGAATGATGTTTGAATACGTGGGATGACCTAAAAGGCAAAAAGATCTTGGTTTCACTTCACTGAAAAGCTAATGCAGATAACAGAAACCTTATCCTAAAGCTAGTGGATTAAGTATCCACTGTTTTTCAGCACTTACTATTCAGACAATAATGATGTTAGGGGGCATCTTAACCTAAACAAGTACTTAGCATTACATCTCACCTGGGTCAGCGGTCTAGGGTATCACTGTAAATTAATGGAAAATGTAACTGCACTTTGCCGAAAGATCAATGTCCGATAAAGCCTGCACAATCAAATCCTGTTGCAATGATTGAGGTCTTTAATTGCCTTTCAAAGATAAGGTGGTAATCAACACAGCTTTAACTGATCTTTTTCACTAGTTCAATTACATGCTAATAACTAGTGCCAAGTCAGAATCTTTAACTACTTATACTTCTTAAATCTTATGTTAGTAATGAAAAATTACTTAAGCTACACAATCAATAGAACACAAATCTTAATTACTATATTTCATGTTCATATCATTTTATGTGCTTGACAAATGTTTCACCAGGGCTTTCCCAGCAATAAGAAATGTTGTTAGTAGTGACCACAGTCCACAGCGTAGTTTTCTAATATAAATTGGAGACAGATGTTGAATTTTTTTTCTTTTAATGAAAATGTAGCTAAAACAGTTTCCACAAACACAAGCTTGGCCATTAGAAAAAAAGGCAAAAACCACAATTGCTTTTGCACCAACGTATAATATTATGGAAAAGGTTAAAATGAAGGCAGATGACAAAAGAAAAAATAGACAAATTTGACTTTATCAAAATGTAAAATTTTTGTGCTCCAAGGGTCTCTATCAAGAAAATGAAAGGCGGCCGGGCACGGTGGCTCACGCCTGTAATCCCAGCACTTTGGGAGGCCGAGGCGGGTGGATCACGAGGTCAAGAGATCGAGACCATCCTGGTCAACATGGTGAAACCCCATCTCTACTAAAAATACAAAAATTAGCTGGGCATGGTGGCACGTGCCTGTAATCCCAGCTACTCGGGAGGCTGAGGCAGGAGAATTGCCTGAACCCAGGAGGCGGAGGTTGCGGTGAGCCGAGATCGTGCCAGTGCACTCCAGCCTGGGTAACAAGAGCGAAACTCCGTCTCAAAAAAAAAAAATGAAAGGCAACCCCACAGAATGGGAGAAAATATGTACAAATCATAATATCTGATAAGGGACTTATATCTAGAATATGTAAATAACTTTTAAAAGTCAACAACCCAATTGAAAATTTGATTTGAACACACATTTCTCCAAGAAGATATATAAATGGTTAACAAGCACATGAAAAGATGTTTAACTAATCATTAGGAAAATGAAAAGCCCACAATGAGATATCGCTTCATATCTACTAGGATGACGGTAATAAAAAAGACAATAAGTGTGGGTAAGAATGTGGAGAAATTGAAAAACTCATGCATTGCTGGGGAAATGTAAATTGGTGCAGCTACTTTGGAAAAGTTTGGCAGTTGCTCAAAATATTAAACATGAAATTACTATATAACCCAGCAATTCTGCTCCTAGAGAACTGAAAATATATGTCCACACAAAAACTTGTACACAATTGTTCATATCAGCATTATTCATACTAGAAAAAGAGTAGAAACAAAAATATCCATCAATTGATGAATAGGTAACATGTAGCATAGTCCCACAATGGAATATTATTCAAAAAATGAATGAAATACTGATACATTCTATAGCAATGATGGAGCTTAAAAATATTACACTAAAGGAAAGAAGCCAGTCATAAAAGATTTCATATAATTCCATTTATATGAAATGTTCAGAATAGGCAAATCTATAGAGACAGAGTAGATTTGTGGTTGCCTAGAACTGGAGAGATGGGGGAGAAATGGGGGTCACCACTAAGGGGTGTGGGGTTTCTTTTGGTGCTGATGAGACTGTTCTAAAATTGATTGTGGTATGGTTGCCCAATTCTGTGAGTATATACAAACCACTGAATTGTATACTCTAAATGAAAAAAATGTAGGGCATGGAAATTACATCTTTTTTTTTTTTGGGACGGAGTCTTGCTGTGTTGCCAGGCTGGAGTGCAGTGGTGCAATCTCAGCTCACTGCAACCTCCACCTCCTGGGTTCAAGCGATTGTCCTGCCTCCGTCTCTTGAGTAGCTGGGACTACAGGCATGCACCACCACGCCCAGCTAATTTTGTATTTTTAGTAGAGACACGGTTTCACTATGTTGGCCAGGATGGTCTCGATCTCTTGACCTCATGATCCACCAACCTTGACCTCCCAAAGTGCTGGGATTACAGGTGTGAGCCACCGCGCCTGGCTGGGAATTATATCTTAATAAGGCTGTTAAAATTATTAAAGAGGAGACGAGGACAATGCATAATTAGTGTTTAATGGGTACAGAGTTTCAGTTCTGCAATATGAAAAGCATTCTGTAGATGGACGGTGTTGATGGTTGTAGAATAACATCAATGTACTTAAAACCATTGAATGGTACCGTTAATGGGAGGTTGGAGCAGGAGGATCATTTGTGCCCAAGAGTTCAAAGGCTGCAGTGTGGCATGATCGTGCCTGTTAACAGCCACTGCACTCCAGCCTGGGCAACACAGCAAGACCTTGTCTCTAAAAAGAAAAAAAAAAGGTTAAGATGATTAAGTATTATGTTATGTGTATTTTACCACAATTAAAAACAATTTTTAAAAATTAGCAAAGGATTCAATGTTAATATGATAAAATATGACTGCATGCAGTTAAAGAATGTTAGAGATTAAAATAGTTAAAGCATGTTGACATCGTTTTATATGTTGCAGTCTTAGAATTTAAAAAAGTTTACGAAACCTGGTTTTGATGAAGTAGATGAAATTTCATTTGGGATCATTTTTAGTACCATTATTAAAATGATACATTTGGTTTGAGGTTGCTTAAGATAAGACCAGTGTAAGGCATGTAAAGTGTTAGTAAATGAAAATGATCGTTTCTTAGATCCTAGTTGCTGTATAAAGAATATCAGCCACTACTGGTAAGCGGTTTTATGTAGTATTGCTTATGGCTATTTTAGTTGCACTTATATCATTTTAAATACAGTTTATGAACATTGTACTACTCCATTATATTATTAATTTATCTTTGGTGATATTTATAGTATCAATTTAAAAGCTGTAAAACTTCATGAAAAGTAGCTTAAACAAGGATTTTGATAAACAAAAGATTTCAGTTTTAAAAGCAAATCATGGAAACTGAACTTCTTAAAGAAGATTTGAAGTTTTTTTTGTTGTTGTTGATAGAATTATGAACCTTATAAACTCAGTATTTTTTAGTTAACCTAAATACATAAATCTATTTGAATTCATCTTATGAAAAGAGATATGTCATTAGATATATGATCATTATATGCTTTAGTGATTCATGGACCTTGTTACATACATGCTTTGTAATGTATGAATTATTTAGTAAGAAAAATCACAATAATTTTGTTGTTACTCAAAAATTTATGGGTTAGCAGAAACAATTATGCAGGCCCTGAAGCTGGTATGTTAAGGTAACATCATTAACAGTACGTAGTATAATTTTTTTTAGTAGTTATTTGACATAACCTTTACTGCTTCTGTGAGAATATATCAGTAATTTCATAACAATCTGTCTGTAAACAGAACATTGAATTTATTAACCACAAAGTGATTCATTTTACTCTATTTTCATATTAGTACATAATTTAAAATCAGACTTAAAAAGTTGTCTACTGAAGCCCTAAAGGAAGAATAAAAATATACAAAATAAAAAATTAATACTCTAGCAAATAGATATAAATGTAAAACTCCACTTAAAGTGGATATTTCTATTTCAAAAGATATAGATGTTGAAGAACCAGATGAAAATAGATGCCTTTGTTACCATTTTTACACATTGTGTCAAGACCCTTCCTATGAGATGACAACCAAAATTTTAGTTTCTTATGTTTTCAAATATCTAAATTTATAAAATGAAGGAAGCAAGAATTTGAAAGTTTGAATAAAAATCTAAATAGTGTCACTTAATTTTATATCACATTTCAAAATCAACAGTCATGTTTTTCACTCAGCAAATACTTTGGCCTTGACAGTGTTGAGTCACTTGCCAGTGCTGCCTTGACAGTGTTGAAATCCTAGTAACATTCCCTGCCAACAAAATCTAACAGTGCTAAATCTATTTATAGAGTCCATTCAAGCCGTACTGAAAAAGACTGCTTCTGTCCACAACTGGATGAGAACCTTGTGTTATGAAATTTTCTTTCCAGCACTTATCATATAATAAAGGCTCAATGTTTAATAAATATGTGATGATTCAAAATTAAAAAGACAACTTTCCTTTGTTTTTAATAGCTTTTTAAAAAACAGAGTACATGGCCGGGCACAGTGGCTCACGCCTGTAATCCCAGCACTTTGGGAGGCTAAGGTGGGCAGATAATGAGGTAAGGAGATCGAGACCATCCTGGCCAACATGGTGAAACACCATCTCTATTAAAATACAAAAAATTAGCAGGGCGTGGTGGCACACCTGTAGTCCCAGCTACTTGGGAGGCTGAGGCAGGGGAATCGCTTGAACCCAGGAGGTGGACGTTGCAGTGAGCCGAGACTGTCCCATTGCACTCCTGCAACGGAGCAAGACTCCATCTCAAAACAAAACAAAACAAAAACAAACAAACAAAACAGAAAGTCCTGGGATCAGTCAGACTTAGTCTTTTAAAACAGAACTAGAAATAATGTGTCAGTTACTAGGGGACAAGAAGAGTGTTTTAATCCTCAGGAGATGAAATGGGTTACCCCCTGAGACAGTGAGTCTTCTGTTGCTGGAGCTGTTCAGAGGCTACAAGAACAGAGAATCCTCAATTCCTTAAGGAGATGGGTAGGGGGAGCATAGAGTTCTTGAATGGGAAAGGGGATTAGATTGGTGATTTTGTAAGTCCCCTTTAACTCCGAAATTATATTATAATTCCTGCATATCTATGTCTGATTCCCAACCATGCTATTTAGTTTGGTATTTACCACTTTTCCACTAGATGTGGAATACAAAGAACCCTGCTTTGAGGAGAAAAAGATACGGTTTCAGTTCTTGCTCTACCACTGCTGGTAGAGTCACTTTGAGAAAAATTAGAGTTTTTTAAGTCTTAGTGTCTTCATGGATACAATAAGAAATGTATCTAACACTTACATAGCGTTTACTTGTGCCAGGTCCTTAGCTAAGGACCTGGCACATGTGAACTCACTTAATCCTCTCATAACAACCCCATGAATTAGGTACTGTTTTTATTTTTATTTTTCAGCTGTGGAAACCAAAGGGTCTTGCCCAAGGCCATGCATGGTAAGTGTTCTTCCTATCTGTCTACAGAGTCCACATTCTCAGCCTGTACTCCACACCCGTCCTAAGATGCACAAGATAATTCTGTCAGACAATGGATGCGGAAATGCTTTGTTATTACGATTACGACTACATATAAAGAAAGTAATATATAAATATGTTTAAACAATAAGAGAGAAAAAGTTTAAGTGATTTGTGGGAACACCTGTCTACTGAAAGAAAATGTTTTATGTAGAAATTACATCTAATAAAATTTTAAATTAATAAATTCCCTCACTTTAGAGTATTTAAAATCCACAGTGCTTGGCATATAGTAGTGGTCCATGAATGACCTGTGGAACTGTCATTTTTCCCTCTGTGTGAGTGTACTGTTCATTTCTATTCCTGCTGAAACAGGAGAAGACAACTCTCCTATTACACGTTTGGGTGTTTGTGTTCATTTTTTGTCTGTCTCTTCAACATTCTTTAAAAAAACTAAAAGAGCCGGGCACGATGGCTCATGCCTGTAATCCCAGCACTTTGAGAGGCTGAGGCAGGCTGATCACTTGAGGTCAAGAGTTCGAGGCCAGTCTGGCCAACATTGTAAAACCCCATCTCTAATAAAAATACAAAAATTAGCTGGATGTGGTGGTGCACACCCGTAATCCAAGCTACTCAGGAGGCTAAGGCACGAGAATCACTCGAACCTGGGAGCTGGAGGTTGCAGTGAGCTGAGATTGTGCCTTTGCATTTCAGCTTGGCCAACAGAGCAAGACTCTGTCTCAAAATTAATAGATATGAGAATAATTATGTTAATTGGTTTGTTACTGCTATTATACATTACTTTTTCAATCAAAATTTCTAAGACATTGCTGATGTATAGAAAAGCAACTTTTTTTTTCTTTTTTTGAGGTGGGGTATCACTCTGTCACCCAGGCTGGAGTGCAGTGGTGCTATCATAGCTCACAGCTCACTGTAACCTCGATCTCCCAGGCTCAGGCAGTCCTCCCACCTCAGCCTCCTGAGTAGCTGGGACTACACGTGCATGCCACCATGCCTGGCTAATTTTCGTATTTTTTGTAGAGACAGGGTTTTTCACCATGTTGCCCAGGCTGGTCTCGAACTTCTAGGCTTAAGTAAGCAATCAGTCTGCCTCCGCCTCCCAAAGTGCTGGGATTACAGGTGTAAGCCACTGCATCTGGCCTATATTTTTTTTAATCAAAATTAATCGACATATATTGGAGTGTCATCTGCAAGGGCCCATACTGGATGCTGAAGGAGACAGGTGAATTTCTTAAACATAGGAGGCAATCAGTATTTTAAATAAAACTGACTGTTTATGGGAGTCTATAATTGTTTTTGTCGCAGTCTTGGTGGTGGTGGTGGTGGAAAGGCAAGGGGGCCTTGTGAGATGCAATGGAAGTTGCATTTCTCTTACTTAACCTACTCTGCTTTCAAAACTCCCTATTTAGTCAACAAATACTGTTAAAGTGCCCGCCATGTGCCAGATACTCTCTTAGGTACCAGGGATATGGAAGTGGGTAAAACACACAGTTTCCTCCCTTCATGAAGTTACAGTCTAGATGAGAAACGAATGAGTAACAACATGCGGTATGTTAAATAGTGATACATGGGCAGGGTGTGATGGTTCATGCGTGTAATCCCAGCACTTTGGGAGACATGCAGATCACTTGAGCCCAGGAATTCAAGACCAACTTGGCCAACATGGTGAAACCCCATCTCTACTTAAAAATAGAAAAAAATAACTAGGCGTGGTGGTGCACGCCAGTGGTACCAGCTACTCAGGAGGCTGAAGTGGGAGGATAGCTTGAGCCCAGATGGTGGCGGTTGCATTGAGCTGAGATTGAGCCACTGCACTCCAGCCTGGGTGACAGAGCCAGATCCTGTCTCAAAAACAGAAAGAAAAAAATAGTGATAAGTGCCAGGAGAAAAATAAACTAGGGAGGAGGAGTAGGAATCGTGCATGCCTTCATGCTTGTATCTAGGGTTTGGGGATGGTCTGCAATCTCAATCATGTGCAGGGAGAGAGCCTCAGCAAGAAGGTGACCTTTGAGTCAAGACCTACAGGATGTGAGGGAGTGAGCCGTGTAGATGTCTAGTGTAAGAGTCATCCACGCAGAGGAAATGGCAAGTGCAGAGGCCTGAGGTGGGATGTGGGACATGTTCAAGAACAGTGAGGAGGGCCGGGCACGGTGGCTCACGCCTGTAATCCCAGCACTTTGGGAGGCCAAGGGGGGTGGATCACGAGGTCAGGAGATCAAGACCATCCTGGTCAACATGGTGAAACCCCGTCTCTACTAAAAATACAAAAAATTAGCTGGGCATGGTGGTGCGTGCCTGTAATCCCAGCTACTCGGGAGGCTGAGGTAGGAGAATTGCCTGAACCCAGAAGGCGGAGGTTGTGGTGAGCCGAGATCGCACCATTGCACTCCAGCCTGGGTAACAAGAGCGAAACTCCGTCTCAAAAAAAAGAACAATGAGGAGGAGGCTGGTGTGAGTGAAGGAGAGTAGCAGGAAATGAGCTTCCAGAGTTTAGATGGGATGAGGGACAGAATGCGTAGAGTTTTGTAGGCCAAGGAAAGGATTTTGGCTTTTTCCCTGCACAAGATAGGAAGCTGTCTGGGGAGTTTTAGTCAAACAAGTGACCTGATCTAACTGTGGCAACTGGGTAGAGAATACTGTTGGTAGTAGGGGCAAGGGTGAAAACAGAAGATGAAAGGATAGTTTGGACTGGGGTAATAGCAGTGAAGTGAAGATGGCGAGAGAGGCTCAGATTCTGGGTTAAGAATTCAATATTAGGATCAAGGTAATAAGAGATGAAAGAAAACCTCTATTGATTGATCGATTGATTGAGACAGAGACACTCTGTCGCCCAGGCTGGAGTGCAGTGGTGTGATCTCGGCTCACTGAAACCTCTGCCTCCTGGGTTCAAGCGATTCTTCTGCCTCAGCTTCCCGAGTAGCTATGACTACAGGCACGTGCCACCACACCTCGCTAATTTTTTGTATTTTTAGTAGAGACAGGGTTTATCCGTGTTAGCCAGGATGGTCTTGAACTCCTGACCCTGTGATCCACCCACCTCAGCTTCCCAAAGTGCTGGGGTTACAGGTGTGAACCACCATGCCTGGCCCAAACTTCTCTGAATTTCTAACAGCAAAATGTAATTTTCCTCCTTAAAAAAAAACACAACACAATAACCCTATTAAAATGGGTAAAAAAGGCCAGTGTCACTAGACACTTAATTTTTCAGTAATGTGTTTATTTAAATTCAGTTAAATTTACCAGTTAACAGAAGCCAATATAGGCCAGTTTTCATATTCCTTAGTGTTATCGAACTGGTGCACTCACTGTTTAACCATATTCCCTTCTGAGTTCAGTTTTCTCCTAGTGTTTACTACTATCCGACATGTTGCTCATTTGTCTGTCTGTGTTCCGCATCAGAATATAACTTCACGAGGGGAGGGATTTTCTATTACACTTACTGAAAAGTAAATCCCTCAAGTAGAAACACTACAAGCAAGTACAGGTTGTTTTTACAGTAAATTTGCTTGATGGCTAGTAAACTATCTCAGCCAGTACCTGAATGACTATCCTGACTTATAGAATTTAAAAAGAAAAAAGGCTGGGCACAGTGGCTCACACCTGTAATCCCAGCACTTAGGGAGGCTGAGGTGGGCGGATCACTTGAGGTCAGCAGTTGGAGACCAGCCTGACCAATATTTCACCAGTTCAATATGGTGAAACCCCACCTCTACTAAAATTACAAGAATTAGCTGAGAGTGGTGGCACATGCCTATAGTCCCAGCTGCCTGGGAGGCTGAGGCAGGAGAATCACTTGAGTCTGGGAGGTGGAGGTTGCAGTGAGCCGAGATCGTCCCAGTGCACTCCAGCCTGGGTGACAGAGTGAGACTTTGTCTCAAAAAAATAAAAAGTACTAAATGCAAAAGTCTTAAGATCACATACAACTTCAACGTTAAATATTAAATATTCCTTAAATTTAGACAGTAGTTTATTCAATTTGGTAAAGAGCAAAAAGTTATATTTTGTCATTTATGATACCAAGTGGAATGGTCTTGTATATCTGTGACTATGATACTTCTCTCAATGACAGAACTTTCTGGAAAATCCTTGCTCAAATCATCAAAGATTTCTTAGTATATAAAGCCTATGAAGAGCTGATGTGTAATTATATTGGCTCTGCAAATATTGGGAAAGAGAGATGAGTTTGCCATTAGTGTAAGAAAGGCTCAGCATATGTATGCAAATTTGGCAATTGAGTTGGTTTTCCCCACGGTACTCTGAATAAAAGGGACATTTTAACAAATCACAGGTTCATAGAAAATCTCCGGTTCTGTGGTCTATTTTCTAAAAGAATAGGAAATGAACTTTTAATAAAAGTACATGAGGACTTAGGATAAACGGTTTATTTTTCACAGAAATGACGTGCAGGTGAAAAGGGGCAATTCCTAGAATATCTGAAGGATCTGACTAAATGAATTTCTACCTAAGGTATTAATTTACAATAAAAGGTGATGATTTGTCTCCCACAATGGCCTTTCAAATGAAATATAAAAGAAACTCAGAGTAAAGTATGCAGAAAAAATTTTGATATCGTAACTGAAAATGATCAACGTTAATTTTTTTTCTCTCACATTAACCAAGCATCTGACTGTTAGAAGGGAAACTGACACGCCTCCTCAACTGAGTTTATACAAAATTCAACCCCAAAAAGTAAAGCCCATCGTGCACCTTCGTTAGAAAGAGATAAAGGACGAATCTACACGTTACGATTTGCAAACAAACTTCTGTAAAGGCACCATCTTTCAACAAGATTATGCACTTTAAAATCTGAGATAACAAGGTATTTAATGATAACCAAGGTTTATTGCTACTTCCGTGATATCATCGACTGCATAAGCAGTGCCATTTAGTTGAAAATACATGGACTAGACCGAATATTTCTCCAACAGTTTAATAAGAGATGATGATGCCACCACTGCAGCTGTCCCCAGGCAATTAAACTCTTTAGCGAATTTCTTTACTATTGCTTTTGAACAGGGAACTGTTTGCTATTTTAGGGCACTCGTGGGGTAAAGAACCTCACTGAAAAATGCAAATACTTTCTGCTAATGTGGGAGAGATGATGATCCTCTGGACCTGTGACTTGGAAGGAGGGATAAAAAAGACAACTATTTCTTGAGTTTTTGCCTTGCACTTGTTGATTCGATGTACACAACCCCACGAATATTCAGATGAATGACTTGACGAAGTGGGGATAATCGGGAGCCCCAGCCCCGGCCTTTGAAGCTTTTGTAAAGACAAACGGTCAGCAATGCCAAGCCTTAAGTTGGCTTTTGGCGGACTCCAGCCCTAGATCACGTTCACCCTTCGTTTGGTAGATGTTTCCACCTGGCTGTCATTAAGTGGGGTCGGGAAACGAAAGGGCCGTGACCCGGCCGCCGCGGGCGCCCTGTGGGCGAAGAGGATCTCTCGCCTCGCGCCGCGCGCCAGTTCCTCCGCTCCCGCCCACCGGAGGCGCGTCCGCCCGGGAGCTGCTGCCCTTTTCCAACATGGCGCCGCGGGAGGCGGGTCCCGCTCGTCGGCTCCCCGGGTTCCGGCGCTGCGCGTTTTGGTTCCGGAGTAACAGTGTCGCCGCCGCCTTCCTCCTCCTCCTTTCGCCGCTACTGCCGCCGCCACCGCCACCGCCGCCGCCGCCGCCTCCGGTTCGCGCGGCCTCGGGCGGCCGGGGCTCAGCCCGCGCGCGCCGCGCCCTGTGTCTGCGGGTGGGGCAGAAGACTCGCCCCTTGACTCTCCCGCGGGGACTCTCCCTGGTGTGGCGGCCCTGGGGCTCCTTCTTAATAGCCCGGGACTGAGTCCCCTCCAGTCGAGGACCCTCTTACTGACGAGCGGTGGACACCTGCCGCTGTATCTCCCCCAAACCGAGTCCTTGCCCTGCCGCCTCCCACAGCCACACGGCGGCAGAGAGCTTCACCGTAGCGTTCGCTCAGCTCCAGAACCTTCCGACCTCTGCTAGTTCCCGCGGGCCTCTCCTGCTTCCCGGTGCAGCCTCCCCGGGAGACACCTCAGACCCCGGACAGCCTGGGCAGGCTCGGTGCCTGCGGGTCCCTTCCTAATCACCCCTTCCTTTTCCCTCCCCCCATCCTCCAGTCCCTTGTTTTCACCCTCTGTCCTCTGCTCCTCACTCCCCTTGTCACCTCTTGGAGTCCTAACCAGCGGCCAGTGGGTACCCCCTACCCCATGATGTGAGCCCCTTTAACCTGTAATGCTGTGGCTAGCCCTTGGCCCCTTTCCTGCCATGGAGAACCAGGTGCTGGTAATTCGCATCAAGATCCCAAATACTGGCGCGGTGGACTGGACAGTGCACTCCGGGCCGCAGTTACTCTTCAGGGATGTGCTGGTGAGTGGTAATCTCAGTGTCCAGATCCCAGCAAGGGGGACTCAGGGACTTGAGTAGTCAGCACCTTGACCACTGGTGACCTGAGCTAGTGGCAGTGGCTTCTGCTGGCTTCCTGTGGAGGCAGTTTTATTGCTTCAGGCACAGCATTGATAAATTGCAACCACTGAAACCTGGCAAATGTCTAGGAGACCCTGGGGAGACAGATCAATCTGACTGAACCCCTGCCCTCAGAGAGCTCATGGCCTGGGCTGGGACATACATACAGACACAACCACGCAGATGTAAACAGCTGAGTCTAAAAGAGAGGTTTTTTTCCCTCTTAAGTGTTTTGGGGAATGTCCCTGGACAGATTCCAGCCCTGTTTTTCTACTGAGTTCTCTGAACTTGGTGACCAGCTGAGAAAAGGAAAAAGGACAACTGTAACTTACCATGTTTGAGCACACTTTTTAATTTAATTAATTTATTTTGAGACAGGTCCTCGCTCAGGCTGGAGTGCTGTGGCACCATCTTGGCTCAATGCAGCCTCTACCTCCTGGGCTCAAGTGATCCTCCCACCTCAGCCTCCCAAGTAGCTGGGACATGCCGCCACACCTGGATGATATTTGTATCTTTTTGTAGAGATGAGGTATTGCCATGTTGCCCAGGCTGGTCTTGAACTCCTGAGCTCAAGCAATCTGCCCGCCTCAGGCTTCCCGAAGTACTGCGATTACAGGTGTGAGTTACTGTGCCCAGCCTGAGCAAACTTAAAGCATCATTGAGTGTAAGACATTTTACACAGAAAAAAATGCTGCCCATGACAATATAAACACATCATTTGTTATTAAAATCAGTTCGGTTTGAGAGATGTTAAAATAGAGGGAAAATGTGCATCTTAGAATTGGTGATGTTTTACCTTCAGGTTATTCAGAATATATTTCAAATAAAATGATGGAATTTTAGAGCAGAATTTAACATTGTAGGTGGCCTGTTCAGCTCATGTTTCCTTTTGCGATAGTTACTGACGAGCAGTGAGGTGAACTGGCTTTTCCAAAGCTATGAGCTCCTGAATGGGAGAGTCGGTACCAGGACTAAAATTTTGTTTCTTTGACTTAGTAGGTTTTTTCCCCTACATGTTGCAGCCAGTTCTAATTTTTCTGGTGTTCATTTGAGATAGACAGGGTGCCTTGTGCCCATTCTATAAACTGAATAACTAGGCATGGAAGACAGAAGGGGACATTCCAAAAAGCACATTGCTAGCAGCAGATCTGTAGTGGGACTTACCTGCAATTTAAGAGGCGGCAAAGTGGCAGGATCTTGGGAAGAGGAAGATTTGTGATGTGATTTTTTTCGTTGTCTTGGGTTACTGAATCAAAATTTGATTTTTTTTTTTTTTTAATTGAGATGGAGTCTTGCACTGTCGCCCAGGCTGGAGTGCAGTGGTGTGATCTTGGCTTGCTGCAACCTCCGCCTCCTAGGTTCAAGCAATTCTCCTGCCTCAGCCTCCCGGGTAGCTGGGATTACAGGCACCCGCCATCATGCCTGACTAATTTTTCGTATTTTTAGTAGAGACGGGGTTTCATTTCACTATGTTGACCAGGCTGGTCTCGAACGCCTGACCCTGTGGTCCACCTGCCTTGGCCTCCCAGAGTGCTGGGATTACAGGAGTGAGCCACCGAACTCAGTTCACAATATGATTTCTATAACTTTGTTTTGAGTTCTGATGTTACTGACTGCCCAGGCCTTGCAGATTTTTGGGTGCTTCAGCCAGGAGCTTCCCATATTTGTGCATCAAATGCCATCCTTCTCTTTGTATCCAGAGTTCTCTGTATACTCATGTGCACACAGATTTCCCCTCGTGATAAGGCCCAGGCTCCTTCACATGGTCCTCTGGGCACATCTGGATTGGCCCCTGTCTGCCTGGCACCAGCTTCATCTCTCTCATCACAGCCCCTTAAACTTTTGGGCCTCATGTTGACTTTCATTTCTTCTAGGTGTCCAGGCTGCCTACACTCTGCCCTTCACCGGCCGATTCCCATCTGTCCTTCCAAGCCAAGTTTTGCTTTTTATCTGTGTCATTCTTGGTTATGTGCCCTACCTCTGTGTTGTCACAGCTTTGTGTGGGTCCCCCAGCAAAGCACATGCTTGATCATGATTCTTTGTCTCCTCCACTAGATGGTAAACTTCTAGACGAGATGGATATGTATGTTTGTGTTTCTTCATAGGACCCCAAAATACGTGTTTAATAAGGGAGCTTGAAAGAGGATTCATGAAGTTATGTTTCTGTGGACTAGGTTTAGAGTCAAGGAATTGGGTTTAATTACAAGCTGTCCCACTAACGAGACAAGTCAGTCTACCTCTCTGAGCCTTAGTTTCCTTATTTGTAAAACAGGGAAACTTGTACCTTCCTCAGAGACTTGGAAGGATTAGGTGAGATCGTTACTGTGATGAGAAAGATGGGCTTTCTCTTACTCATTTAAAACAACAGAAAATGGATTATTATGTGATTATATTATTTGATTGTGTGATTATTTCAAGAATAGCCCAGTGTTTAAGACCACAAACTATGGAGCCAAGTTGTTTAAATTGCAAGTTGTACTGCTCAGGGGGCAAGTATCTTCTGTGTCTCGGTTTCTTTATTTGTGAAACAAATGTTGGGGAGGGGTGAAAGTAATGCCTACCTCCTGGAGTTCTGAGGGCTCCTCGAGTTGATACATGTAAAGCACTCGGAACAATTTAGCACATAGTAAGCCTCTGTTAGTGTTGTTATTATTGATGGGATTGTTACCATAAGGGATAGGACTTGGGTCTTCCATTTCTTGAGCATCTGTCTCTAAGTTGTACCTGGCTCGAGGCTAAGTGGCCCCACCACTAGAGCTCACTGTGCCAGGTGTCCTCACACTTTTGCCCAGGTGAGCCCAGGTGGGGCATGTTTTGTCAGGAAAGTCTGATGAAGGACGTGTGGCAGTGGGTGTGGTGCTATCTCCTAGTGCTCCATTTTAGCAAATGTTCAAGCCCAGGTCCTGGCAGACTCCTGTGATCTGTTCTCCAGGTTCACTTCATCTCTTCATCAAGAAAAGGCAGAAACCAACAGACATGTCAGCATCTCTGGCTTGACACCTTCAACTTAAAAGCCTCATGGAACCTGGAAGCATTTCCCTTCATCTAATTCTGACTCATTTCAAACGAAGAGGCATGAACCCTATGGGGGAAAATACCTTGCTAAAGCTATATAGCTAGTTTTTGGCAGAACCTGACACAGATGCCAGAAGCGTGTTGTAGTCACTGAGTCAGCTGTAACTGAGTGTCTCAGACCCGAAATCAGCAGTCACTGTCTGCTCTAGTCGCTGTGCATCAAATACCTGGCAGACCCTGGGCAAGTCACTTGGTCTCTCTGGGCCTTGCCTTTTGTCTGAATCATCTGGGACTGGCGTAAGTATGGAGGCCTACCCGATCTTCAGAGGTAGAGACATTTGGGTCATCTGTTTTGCAGCTTTCTGTGTTTCTCTTTTTCCCTGGAGACTGAGTTCCTAGTTTTGGGAAAACTGTACAAGATGTTCAGTTATTGTGTGATGAGAGAGAATGATCAACCCTCTCCTCTCTTCTTTTTGTATCCTGTGGTCTCCAAGCTCAGATTTACCCTCATCTATAACATTTCTGAGCTAGGTGGCTTAGGCCTGTAATGCCACCGTTTAGGAGGCCGAGGTAGGTGGGATCGCTTGAACCCAGGAGTTTGAGACCAGCTTGGGCAACATGGCGAAACCCCATCTCTACAAAAAATACAAAAATTAGTGGGGCATGGTGGCACATACCTGTAGTCTCAGCTATTAGGGAGGCTGAGGTGGGAGGATCTCTTGAACCCAGAGGCTGAGGCTATGGTGAGCTGTGATTGCACCACTGCACTCCAGCTTAGGTGACAGAGCGAGACCCTGTCTCAAAAAAGAAGAAGAAAACACACACACAAAGATTTCTCTCTAAACTGAGTCTGTGATTTTTCCTTTCTCCTGAGTTACCAAATACTATTTGCTATTTACATCTTTTGTTTGGTTCTTAAAAGTGTTTTATATTACTAGTCTTTCAGATTTGTCTTAGCTCCCTAACCTGTTTATAATCTTCCTAAAGTCAAGGATCAAGATTTATTCTCCTGTAGCCCACAACTTTGTGATCTTTTTATTCCTGGCATGTTGTACATGCTCAGTTATGTTTTTGATCTGTTAGATATTTGTCTGATTTATTGAAAGGAAGAAGAAAAGGATCAAAAAATGGTCATCATCAAGATATGTAAACTTCGGTTCCCTTCCTTCCTTTCTCTCTCTCTCTCTCTTTCTTTTTTCTCAGAGTCTCGCTCTGTTGCCCAGGCTGGAGTACAGTGGTGCAATTTCAGCTCACTCTAACGCCTGCTTCCCAGGTTCAGGTGATTATCCTGCTTCAGCCTCCTGAGCAGCTGGGATTACAGGTACACGCCACACGCCCAGCTAATTTTTTTGTATTTTTAGTAGAGACAGGGTTTCACCATGTTAGCCAGGCTGGTCTCGAACTCCTGACCTTAAGTGATCCGCCCACTTTGGCCTCCCAAAATGCTGGGATTACAGGCATGGGCCACTGTACCTGTCCCAGTTTTCTTTTGAAACCTTCTTTAGGTTAGGTAAATGTTATATTGTTGAGAGTAGAAGAAGGCTGCTTGGAAATAAGTCACTTTAACTGGAAAATGTAAGCCGGGCACACTGGCTCATGCCCGTAATCCCAGCACTTTGGGAGGCTGAGACGGGCGGATCACGAGGTCAGGTGTTCAGACCAGCCTGACCAACATGGTGAAACCCCATCTCTACTAAAAATACAAAAATTAGCCAGATGTGGTGGCACGCACCTGTAATCCTAGCTACCTGGGAGGCTGAGGCAGGAGAATTGCTTGAACCTGGGAGGTGGAGGTTGCAGTGAGCAGAGAGAGTGCCATTGCACTCCAGCCTGGGTGACAGAGTGAGACTCCATCTCAAAAACAAAAAACAAAAAACAGAAAATGTATATAAAATCATCAAATGTACCCTGCTTTAAAATTACTAGCAGATATGACTGATTTTTAAACTTCTTGTCTCTTTGTCATTGTGATAGCTCCACTTTATTTCCTTTTTTTTGTTTGTTTGTTTGTTGAGATGCAGTTTTGTTCTTGTTGCCCAGGCTGGAGTGCAATGGCATGATCTGAGCTCACTGCACCCTCTGCCTCCCAGGTTCAAGTGATTCTCCTGCCCTGCCTCGGCCTCCCAAATAGCTGGGATTACAGGCATGCACCACCACACCCAGCTAATCTTGTATTTTTTTTTCTTTTTTTAACTTTTTTTTTTTTTTTTTTTAATAAAAGAGACGGGGTTTCACCATATTGGTCAGACTGGTCACGAACTCCTGACCTCAGGTGATCCACCCGCCTCTGCCTCCCAAAGTGCTGGGATTACAGGCGTGAGCCACTGCGCCCGGCCTAGTCTTGTATTTTTAATAGAGATGGGGTTTCTCCATTTTGGTCAGGCTGGTCTTGAACTCCCGACCTTAGGTGATCCACCTGCCTCGGCCTCCCAAAGTGTTGGGATTACAGGTGTGAGCCACCGTGCCCAGCCTATTTGCTTTAAAGAACAAAATGGTTGGTTGTGTTCACATGGTTCTCTTAGCAAGTTTGCTTAGTTCTTTCTCCCTTTTCCACATATCGGATGAGAAGCATGTGCAGCGCCTTGTTTATATTGGTGGGCTAAGGCATGCCATTGCCACTGAGCGGGTTTTCAGGTGGTTGTTAGAACTCTGCAGTTTGATGGGATCTGCTATTCAGAAGTAGGAAGGATCCTAAGTTAGTTTGCTAACACTATTGAGGTAGAGTTCACATGTCAAGATCAGAGTTCCCTGGAAATAACCCGTGATAAACTAGACTTAGAGGGTTAGGGATGGAGCAGTTGTTTTTCCTCATTTTTTAAAACCTACACTGAATGGGTGTTCAATGAATGCTGCTGAAGGATGATGTCAGTGAGTGAATCACCATCCACTGATTGTTGGGTGCTGAGTTTCAAAGTTTTATTATGAGGGAAGCTTTGTAATATTCTAGTGATCAGTGACTTGTTTTGTTTGTTTAACATACACTAACATGGAACTTGCCACGTGCTAGACACTCTTCTGAGCGCTTTACAAACACTCATTGGGTAGGTACAGCTAAGATCTGGTATTACATATAAGGAAACTGAGGCGCAGAGAGATTTTTGTGCACTCAGCTGTGCGAGAGAGCTCGCATGCAGGCACAGCAATTTGGCTCCAATTTCATACTTTAAGGCTTTACACTGGATTGCCAGTGTGCTTTATTCTGTACTCCCTTTACAGTTTCCTGTCAATAAATACTTTCTAACTATGAGAGTGTAGAAATAATTTTTTAACACTAAAATCTTTTATAGATACTTCCTCAAAAAGTTGATGTTTCATTTGTGAAGACTAGAGTCAGAGAAAAATAATCTCTTTGGCTGTAATGAGCAAGGGCTGCCTAAGATAGTTCTCTTTGATCAGTTTTATATGCACAGATTTATTTTTGAGAAAAAAAAAAAAAAGCACTATAGAGGGAAGACTATTATGCAAATTGCCACTGCAGCAAAAGCTTCTAAAGAATTGCCTTTAGAAGGAAGTTGCAGCCGCCACTCTGCTAAGTGCCCTGCTTGGAAAGGCTGTGGGATCCCTGCTGAGAAATACTGCAAGCGGCTTTGTCAGCCGGCTGCCTGGTGCCAGTTCTGGTGCAGCCTGGGAGGGACATTGTGGCAGAGCTCCCGGAGAGAAATGAGGTTTGCAGGCCATTGGAGTTGGACTGGACATGATGGAGGGTCACTTTCCCCAGAGCTTAGGTGTTCTGTGCTTATTCAATGAAGCTGTCTCAGTATACTAATTTTTGCGTATTTTCAACTTTATAGATTTACTTAAACATTGATAACAGATTATATATACTTTTTAGATTTTTTTGTAGGCTAGATTAACTTTATTTCAGTGTAATTAAATATGTTTTCTGTTGCTTAATAGTAAAGGTTGATAAGAACTATTTGTGATAAATGTAGCATAATGGGTTTATATCATCACAGAAACTTGTGTGTTGAACTCCTACCATTATGAGTTCAAGGCACAGTGTTGATTGTTGTGTATCAGGAACATTTGTTGAATGTCTTGAATGTGCTAGGTCTAAGCTTATGTTCATTAGATTAATTTTTACACGACCTCTGTGAGTATTGCTAGACCCATTTTGGAGGGTGATCAAATAGAGGCTCAGAGAGGCTAGGTGATATTTTTTTCCAAGTCATACATCTAATAATAAGTGCAGAGCTGAGATTGAGACCCAGGTCAGTCTGAATCTCAAAACCCCTTTCTCTTTCAACTGTGGTATATTCCACAGCCTCACATAGAAGAAACCAAGTTTTTGTAAATACACAACATTGTATTTGTATATACACCATTGAATTGAGAATAGAATGTTATTAATTAAAATGTAGAAAAGGTTTCTTAAAGATTTTTCTTTCTGAAATAGAGATTTAAACTCTTGAGTTTACGTTGCTGGGCTAAGTGTGATTATGAGCTAATGTTTTTATAGTTTATGCTAACGTTTCAAAAATCTTTCCCAGGTTCTCATATTTCCTCTAGGATTTGCCACATGTTAGCAATAAAGAAGATGGCTAATTGTGTTTCTTTATTCTTTCTTTGTTTAGGATGTGATAGGCCAGGTTCTGCCTGAAGCCACAACTACAGCATTTGAATGTAAGTCTGGCTTGTATACTTTCTTGACTGTTCCTTTCTGCAGTAATTTTTTAAAGGGTTTATGGGTTGCATTACTTTAGAAACTGACAAAAACAGATTATTTATGACCATCATATGGCACATTTAAATATTTATAAATTAATACAAGTTTAATGATGATACTGAACTGAGTAATATTTTCTTATTTAATCATATCTTGGGTGAACATATTTCTACAATATAGCTTTAATTACCAACATGACCTTTATCTGCTCTTGCTCCTAATTGTAATAATATTGCAGGACAAAATGAAACGTGTAAACTACCTGTAGGCCAATGATTATTGATTAAGAGATTTTAATCCATTGCTGCCTTAAAACATAGCAACAAAGTAGAGCGTTTACCATGATCATTACATGGAATAATTCTGTTTTAGTGGGGCTTGGCAGGGATGCTAGATGATGGCAGGAACAATTCAAGTCTTTAGTCCTTCCTTTTTCCCCACAGTTGGCCAGGGGACAGGGCCAGGGTGGCTTGGGGACTAGAAAACTGGTTGTGACATGAACCAGGTCATTGCAGAGGATGTCATGTAATGAGTCATGCTAAGATGAGATAGTCAGTAGCATAGGAGCTCAAATGCTGAGAGGGACAAAGTAAGGATTTAGAACGGTAGTTTTTTTTTTTTTTTTAAGATGAGGGCTAACTTTTTTTTTTTTTTGATATGTAATCTCACTCTGTCGCCCAGGCTGGAGTGCAGTGACGCAATCTCTGCTCGCTGCAACCTCTGCCTTCTGGGTTCAAGCAATTCTCTGCCTCAGCCTCCCAAAGTGCTGAGATTACAGGTGTGAGCCATTGTGCCTGGCCTTTTTTTATTTTTCCTGTTGCCCAGGCTGGAGTGCAGTGGTGGGATCTCAGCTCACTGCAACCTCTGCCTCCTGGGTTCAAGTGATTCTTGTGCCTCAGCTTCCTGAGTAGCTGACATTACAGGTGTGCGTCACCACAGCCAGCTAACTTTTGTATTTTTAGTAGAGACAGGGTTTCGTCACGTTGGCCAGGCTAGTCTTGAACTCCTGACCTCAAGTGATCAGCCAACCTCAGCCTCCCAAAGTGCTGGGATTACAAGTGTGAGCCACCGCACTTGGCCATAGGGTCACTTCTTAATGTAGAAAAATTTCAGTTTTTCTACGTGACATGATACTATTTTGTTTCTGTATTTTATGAAAATGGTTACTTACAGAGAGTACAATGGGTACATCCTTTTTGGAGGATAATTTGGCATTTCTTATCAACATATAAAATGTGCAAAACCTTTGATTTAGCAGATCCACTTTTAGGAAGCTGTTCAACAGAAGTAGCCACACGTGTTGAATGCCCTTCAGACAAGGTGTTTGTTGTAGAATGATGATGATGACGACGATGATGATTGTTTTTAGAGAGAGGACCTTGCCTTGTTGCCCAGGCTGAAATGCTGTGGCATGATATGTCACTGTAACCTTGAACTCCTAGGCTTAAACAGTCCTCCCAACTCAGCCTCCCAAGTAGCTGGGACTACAGGCATGCACCACTATGCCTGGCTAATTTTTAAATGTTCTGTGGAGATAGGGTTGTCCAGGCTAGTCTTGAACTCCGTGCCTTAAGTGAGCCTCCTGCCTTGACCTCCCTAAGTGTTGGGATTATAGATGTGAGCCACTGTGCCTGGACCACTGTGGGATTATTTATTTATTTTGGAGATAGGATCTCACTCTTTTGCCCAAGTGGGATCACAGCTTGCTGTATCCTTGACCTCCTGGCTCAAGCTTTTGGGATTATTTGCAAAAGCAAAAAATTAGAGGTAAACTAAATACTAGTATAATGGATTAGTAAATTACAATTTATCTGTAGTTCAAAGTAGTAAGCAGCAACTAAAAAGAATGAGTTAGGATTTTATACATTGATATGGAAAGACTTCTGTGATATATTGTTGAATAAACAATGTATATAGTATGATCCCATTTTGCAAAAAATCCAACCCCACCTCCCCAACTTTATGTATGTATTGAAAGATAGCTTCTGATGAGTGCCTACTACAGTACTTTCCAGTGGCTTCCCTGGAAAGTGGACTTGGGGCCTGAGGCTTGGGTTGCAGGGGTGGATGAATGAACACACTTTTTACTTTGTATAGTTCTCTATTGTTTGAACACTTTTCATCAATCACTATTTGTTTTTAAAAGCTATAATGAGTAGAACTCTTAATGTAATTAGCATTTTATTAATCACCTTGAACTCTGTACTGTAGAAAAATAGTACCTCTGTCTGAAGTACATACTAGTGTCACAGCTTTATTCAGACTCCTTTCAGTAACTCCTTGGGGGTGCCATGGGTTTCGTGGACAGTCTGATAGTTAACATTTGGAGTACTTACTGTTGACAGAGGCTGTGCTAAGAGCGTTCCACGGGTTATCTTATTTCTTTTATCCATCACAAGATCCCCACAAAGTACTTGTTATTTTTTTTTTGAGACAGAGTCCTGCTCTGTTGCCCAGGCTGGAGTGCAGTGACATGATCATAGCTCACCGCAGCCTTAAACTCCTAGGCTCAAGTGATCTTCCTACCTCAGCCTCCCAAGTAGGTGGGACTACAGGCATCCACCTCCATACCTGGCTAATTTAAAACAATTTTTTTTGTAGAAATAGGGTCTTGTTGTGTTGCCCAGGCTGGTCTTGAACTCCTTGCCTCAAGTGATCCTCCCATCTTGGCCTTTCAAAGTGCTAGGATTACAGGTGTAAGCCACCATACCTACTAAGTACTTTGAAGGACTGTTATTAGCTCTGTTTTGGTTGAGGAAAGGATACCTCCTTTAAGCAACTTGCTCAAAGTCTCACAGCTAAGTGGTAAAGTGGAATTTTTGGAGTAGTCTCCAGAGTATATATTCTCAACCACTGTACTGGACTTGTTTCGAGAGTTGTCATGATTCTTGAAGTCATATATTCTGGTTGTTCTTAAGCATGGAAAAAAGAAGTTTACTTTGTACTTTTTACTTGCCTTTGGGGTCCCCAGAGTGGCTTGATGTGCCTGTGCCTGTCTCATTGACTTCCAGTTAGGGTTCATAATAATAATCATCCTGATTATTCTAACTACCATTCATTGATAGCTTTCTCTGTGCCAGGCAATGTACTAGGTGATTTACCTAAGTTGTTAGTAATCTTTGTACTGACTCTGTGAGATAGGAAAATTAAGCCTGCGAGGAAACTGAAGCTCAGAGGCCTGAAATGATTGCTGAATGTGGTTGCTTGGAAGTGGTGAAGCCCAGGTTCAAACACACACCTTTTTGACTATAAAACTTACACTCTTTATCCCCAAGTGTGTCAAAAGCCTGTTAAGTGTAAATATAGATAAACCGCTGCTACTCCAGGTTTCAGTCTGCAGGTTTCAGTTCTGTGATATCGTGCTCTTTCTTTTGGCCCGTCAATAGCAGCAGCTTTGTGCCCATCTGCATGTGGGCCAGATTTAGATGAAAAACAACAAATACACGACACACCCACAGACCAAATAATGACAGTTCTTAGTTTTTTTGTGTTTGGATTATTATGTATTTTCTACTATAGACTTGAAATCCTAAGCTGGCTTTTTTTATGATTGTTCTGTGGTGACTTTTTTTTCTAAATCAAAAATCCAAAGCAATAAACGGAATCTATGTTTAAGAAATAGTTGAGAAGATATAGCTTATAAGCTAATTTACTGGAATTTTGGAAATATTTCAGTGGCTTGTGGGTATAATGGAACAACCCTTGAATAAATACAATTTAATCAAAGAAATACTTGAGATTCCATCTTATAATACATTTTTGTTTTTTTGAAATGGTCTGGCTCTGTTGCCCAGGCTGGAGTGCAGTGGTGCAATCTCAGCTCATGGCAGCCTCTGCCTCCCAGACTCAAGCAATCCTCTCAGCTTAGCCTCCTAAGTAACTGGGACTACAGGTGTGTGTGCCACCACATTTGGCTAACTTTTGTATATTTCGTAGAGATGGGCTTTGACCATATTGCCCAACCTAGTCTCGAACTCCTGAGCTCAAGCAATCCACCCTCCTCAACCTCTCAAAGTGTTAGGATTACAGGCATGAGCCACCACACCCAGCCTTATAGTAATACATTTAATACTGAAAATATACCTAACACTAATTGATACTTTATACAAAAGAAATGGTATTATAGTTAGCAATATGAATTAAGCAACAAGAGAGAGGGTAGCTGTCAAATGTATATAAATGTAGAGAAAAAGAGTTGAGTGGGTGGAAAAGAGGGGAAAAGCTAGGTAATATTACAGATTCTCCAGTTCTGAAAAATGGAATATTTGTTTTTAATTTCTATAAACTATTTGTTACCCTTGCCCGTTTTTTCTATTTGGTTATTTATCTTTTTCTAATTGACTTAAGAGTTTTCCAATATTAAGGTTGGCCCTTTGTCTTGTATGTTACAAATGTTTTTGTTCAGTTTATTGCTCTTTTCAGCTTGTTCTGGTCTTTTTATTCTCTCTTCTTTTTTCTGTAGAAAACTTAAGGTTCTTACATGGTCAAACTTACTTATTTTCCTTTGTAGCTTCTGGGTTTATGTCATGCTTAGAAAGGTCTTCTACAGTCCAGGATATTGAAGAAACATTCATTCATACTCTATTTTCCTTCTACTTTAATGAGGTTAGACAAACACACGGTTATGTATATAAATTTGTATATGTCATATTGTGGGTTTTTATAAAAAGCATGTATTTTTATTACAAAGCTCAGAATTTCTTTTTCTTGTTTTCTTTTTTTTTTTTAAATGGAGTCTTGCTCTGTTGCCCGGGTTGGAGTGCAATGGGGCAATCTCAGCTCACTGCAACCTCCACTTCCCAGGTTCAAGCAATTCTCCTGCCTCAGCCTCATGGGTAGCTGGGATTGTAGGTGCCTGCCACCAAACCTGGGTAATTTTTGTATTTTTTAGTAGAGATGGGGTTTCACCATGTTGGTCAGGCTGGTCTTGAACTCCTGACCTAAGGTGATCCACCTGCCTCAGCCTCCCAAAGTGCTGGCATTACAAGCGTGAGCCACCACACCTGGTCCTTGGTTTTCTTAATTCTTGCACCATCTTAAGTTTATTTTAGTGGAAGAAATCAGATGGGGATCCAGCTTTATTTTTCAAGCAGATAATTGATTCCACACCAGTTACTGAATAGTTTTTCTTTTCCCAGATGTGAGAACCTTTCTGAGATGAAGCTAAATTCTATAACCATAAATTGTGTGTTTGTATTTCTGGGTTCTACGTATGCTGTAAGAGCTTGACATTCATATAGGCCCAGAGACCCCTGCTGATTTTCACAGTTTCATTAGCAGATTAATGAATACACCAACACATGAGGTGATAAAAATCAACCATGCCCACTAATGCATTTCTTGTGCATATCTGTTACTTGTGTTCCTCTGCCAGCATTTTCTCTAGAGAAATAACTGCTGTAAAATGACTGTTGGATTGGTGTTGCTGGACAGTAAAATCTCACTGGTGACTGAAAAATGCATTTTAAGTCCTTGTAGACAAATGCTGTCTTAAACCTGTAAAAACCATGTGGTTTCACTTTTCCATGGCACTCATGTGCTCTGGTTTGTAGCTCTCACAAGTATCTTCACACTTGTCAAACAAGCATCTGAGTTTGGTTCAGAAAACATGGTTGTAGGATAAATATTTATTTAATTTGTGCCTTTCTTCAACCCTGACTATTTTATACTCTCTTCTCATTGCACAGAATCATTTTCAGCTGTTTTATGAAGTTCTGGAAGATTGTTTTGTATTTAGGGTAGACATCTTTAAACCAACACATCATGTTTCATTTTGAATTTGGCATAGTATGACCATTTAAAGCAAAATTGCAATTATGTAAGTTGTAAATTCTCAGAGTATAGGAAACAACTATAGCTGATAACTGGAGTGACACCTGAAGGAGATACTCTTCTATTCAAATAGCCATGACAATCTCGTTAAGATGGGTAGAAGCCTCTTTTTGCTTCAGGGAAGAGTCTAAATCATAAAATATTTGGAAGAAATGAAGTTTCATTTCTTTAAACTATTGTATATGTAAAAAGATAAATGGTTGTTTATAAGTAAAACTAGGTAAGTTCATGAAAAATTGTAAGTCACAATAAACCTACATTGAGCCTAAAAATTATTTAACATGTAAGAGTTAATTATGCATCCTAGAATTTGAGACAAAATAGGAGAGCTTTAATCTGTTGAAATTTTGGCTTGAAATATTGTTGATGCAAAAAGTCCAAATCCCTTTTTATCTTATGAGAGTAGTCATTTCTTATTACGAGTCTTGCTAATTTGTATGAAAATTAAGAAGTTTGAGTCCTTTACTCAAGCACCAGACTAGTTGTTCCTTTAGGTCAGTGGACAGTGCAGCTTATTTTTGAATCCCTAGAAATCCTACCATAGTACCTGGCACATAATAGATACTCTTTGTGTATTTCTGGAATGCATGGATGGTTGAAGGAATGAAGTAATAAGGATAAGCTTTTTAGATCCCATTCATCAGCAAATCCTGTTGACTCTATCTTCAAAATGTATCCAGCATGTGATGACTTCTCAAAACCTCAGCTTGGTTTAGGCCACCATCATCTCTCCCCAGGATTAGGACAGTGGCCTCCTAACTGGTTTCCCCATTCTACTTTTGCCTCTATACAGCCTCTTTTCCACATGGCAGCCAGGGTGATTCTTTTAGCAGTCAGGTGATACCACCATTCTCACAACCCTCCAGTGATTTCCATCTCACTCCAAAGTAAAAGACCAAGTCCTTAAAATGCCCTGCAAGGCTCTGCATTTTCTCATCTGCCCTCAACATGTCCCACCATTGCTTCTCTGAACCCGTGTATTTCTCTCTCCACCTCTCATTCTGTTCTAGCCACTCTGGCTTCCTCTGTCTGTCAAACACGCCAGGCATTCCTCTGACCCAGGGCCTTTGTATTAGCTGCTCCCTCTGCCTGGAACAGTCTTTCTCCAGATACCAGCATAGCCCACTTTTTCACCTCCTTCAGTCTCTTTCCACTAGAGTGTAAGTTCTATGAGGTCAGGAGTTAGTTTGTTTTTTCTTTTTTCACTGTTACTATCCTACTGCCCAGAACAGTGCCTGCCACATAGTGGGTACTTTTATTTGCTGGAAGGAGGAAGAAAGCAAAGAAGGAAGGAGGGAAGCAGGAAACTAAATTAGAACTCATGGATATGAAGATGTGGCCATGGAAAGTATGGCCTATAGTCCTGCCCCCATTATTAAACTCCACACCTGAGAAGGACTTTAAACATCTTTTCTGGTAGTTTCCTGTTGATGTCTTTCTAACCTCTATAATTATGTTTTCATTTCTTTTCTCTTACCTGGGAAAAGTGCCTTTGCAGTAGTTTTAATTGCCACCTGGCACAGAAGGAATGTGACAAATGACATATAATATATTGCCTTAACTTTCTGTAGCTCCTTGTAGAAGCTAGATTGTTTCTCTTGAAAGCCTTCTTGAGCCCCTGTCACGGCAGTGGGTGCTGTTTGGCTGAGAGCTCCCTGGAGTCTGCTGCTTGTCTGCTGTTTACTCAGCAGGCCATTCTGACCGCCCCTTACCTGAGGCTGCCTCTCCTGTCTATTGGGCCTTTATGTTTCTCTTCTTGGTTTTTCTTTTGGATTGCATGTTGCTTCAAATAAAATCGCTAACAACATATGGCCTGTTATGATTCTCTTTTCCCAAACTCTACCATTTTGTATATTTGTGACACACTACAGATTTTGTGAAGATTGCTTCATAATATTTGTTTACCATCTGCTGCACTCTATTTGGTATCTTGCTAGGATTTTTTCCTCCATTTTAAGTGACATTAACAAAATCTAGCCAGTACATAGGCTTTCTGGTTCTACTTTTGCTTCCCTAATGTGCTGGAAAATCATATTACTATGCTCCAGGCAACTAGAGAAGCCTGGAATTCTCATTGTGAACTAGTGTATCAGATTTGTCTGCTCCCCCACCCCACCCCTTTTCTTGGTCATATCCGGTAATGCTTTTTTGGTCAGATGGCAGAGAACCTCCATGTATAAGATAGAAACAGCTCAAATTATTTTTTTACTTCTTACTACTTAGTACCACTACTTTCTAGTGTTGTTCTCTAACATATCTATACCTTTGAAACTTTGTGCCAGTTTAGTAAGTTTTTATGATTCATGGTTCCAGCCAGTGGAATTTTTATAGCTAATCCAGTTTGATAGGCAGCTAGCCGGAGTCTTGGCTAGATGGGTTGTATATATACAACTTCTTGTTCAAAATAGTATTTTAGGCTACTGTTGTAGTAAGTTGTTTAGTATGTATTTCTGCTTTCTTACTCTTCACTAACTTGTCATAGCTGTCAATTCGCTGTCTTTAGAGAGAAGTACAGTTTTGCTTTACAGGTTAAGGTGAATGGTTTGCTCTTGGGCTGCCATTCAGGGGTTAGAGATAGCTCAGCTTTTACCTTTTGGCTGGAGCCACCAGTCTTCTCATGGGTGTGCTTACTTTTCCAACTCAGTTTCCTCTTGGACAAAAACAAGGAGTCTTTAATAAGACAACTAAGCACAGATATTAAAGAACACAGCAGACAGTCTCCCAAAGAGCAGTTTGTAAAGAAAGCATACATAAAACTAGGTATCTGATTAACCCATAAGAACTATTAATCACTATGTCATATAAGCCTGGTTTCATCCCCAGCCTTTATTAGAATGCCTCTTTCATCTTATCTGAAATCTTTCCTTTGGAGTCAGACCCCCTTATGGGATCGTTCCAACATTTATCACTGGGTTGATGTCAAAAGCTATTCTAGTCTTTTGGCCTCAGTTTACTGTCCACTTAAGCAAATGCTCTTGTAATGTTTCCTAGCTACTTTTTTTGCAACTTCTCAACAAGAAATTATACTGGTAGCCGACTTCTTTCACAGATCTTTTTCTTCTGAAATAATCCCATAAGAGATTTCTTAGAAATTTAGAATTCCAGAATATTTTGGTTTAACCTTAAAGGTTAAAGCCCCAGCTTTGAGAAGTTGAAGAACTTTCCTTTTGTTCTTGATTGTGATTGAAATGATCTTTCTGTAATTGGTGCCCTTTCTTTAGAATTTATAAGAAGGATTTTCACCCATTTTACCAAAATATAAGCACCTGCCCATCCTGTGTGAACAATACCTTACTCAGGTCCTGTGTATATTGAAATTTGAATATAAGCAGTCTATTTGTAACCATCATCTCTATAGCTAGCTTAGTTGCAGAAATGAGATTTATTTTAAAAACCACTTTATTCAGGCTGGAAATTGTTTTTATGCCAAGTTCACGACTTCATAAAGAACATCAGTTTAGCCTACATTTAAACAGAATTTGACCTGGTTTTAAAGCAGAAATGTAAAGTGCTTTCGTGTGTGGTGATATGTAACATTATATCCTTTTGTACTCTGTTTTTTCCTGTCTCCTGCATTTTTAAGAAAACTTTCACCTTAACCTTGAAAATACTAGTTTCTAGAACCTATAAATAGAGACTCCTTTCTTCCCTTTCTACAGCTAGAATGGCATTTCTCTCCCAATTTGGCCCTAGAGATTTTGTATCTAAAGTGAACGAAGGAAAGAAAAAGTGCTAGATTCCTATATAGTTCTTCATGTGTGTAACATCTCTCAGGACTGTGCCTTCTTCATTACTGAACGTGACCAGTGTATGCCTTTTACTCTGAAAACAGGCAACTCTTGATAACAGAATACTGATAATGACTCTCCCAGATTTAGACAGTGTGATCTTGATGATGCTGATTCACACTGAGTTGGCGAACTCTGCAGGAGTGAACGAGGATCCAGAAACAAATGCTTGGAAAGAATACCTGAATGACAGCCGTGGGTCACTGAATGGGGCAGGTCGAAGTGTTGGTTTCTGTCATGCTATCAGATTGCTGTTGGCTATTGAAGAGATAAAGGGAGAGAGTATTTTGCTTGAAAATAAGCTAATTATGAAAGAGCACAAGCTTCCTCCTAGGGTCTCCATAGCCTAGTCACCAAGCAAGGGGGTATCCTTGGGACTACAGCCAGACAGGACAGAAGACTCACTGACCTGTTGGGATGGGGAGAAGATCCCTGTGTTGAACTGAAATCCCTGTGTACTTTCAGTAACCGTTCCCCGAGCATGTTGTGCAGGCTTATTCTCTTCATGATGAGAGATTTATCTGAGGTTCTCCAGGCCTGGGGTCAGAACAGCCTTTCTATGTGATCAAATCAGCAATTATATTGCCAAGAGTGAACAAAAAGGGATTTTAACAAGCATACCAGAGTTGAGGCATCCTACTGAGAGCCTGTCCCTTCCAAGTTGTCCCCTTGGGAGGCCCTGTACGTTGCTCAAGATGTTTTTGGCATTTCTTTCAACTGTGCATTTAGAGTCTGCCACCTAGGCTGTCCTCACTGTTGACACATCTTTACAGAAGGATGAATAGCTAACTATATATTTAGAAATAGCCATAAGTCCTTCTTAGATATGCCTGGCAGATGGTGTGGGTGAGCAATCAGGCCAGCAATTCCATTTTGGGTTCAAAATGAGATTTAATACTCTCACACAGTCTATATGGTTTTAAAGCAGTTTTGAAGAGATATTTCAAAAACTACTTTAAATAAGAGAAGGATCATGAAAAAAGTACATTATTTCTAGATGTGACCTCTGATGATGCTTATTCAAATTTACACATTCTGGTTGTGTAGTTTGTGAAGTCTTGTCCTCCAGCCTTAAGATTTAAATTATTTCAAAGTAGCATGAATAACATTTGAAGCTTACTATGGTTGGAGAGTACGCAAAACAAGTGAAACTGTTCAGAAAGGGCTGCTAAATAGAACGGGGTAGAGAGAACTGTGTTAGAGCTGCTTTACCAGTTAACCTTGCACTAGGCCCAGCTTCTCCTGTGAAAAGAGGATAATAATGATGATGTCCGTGTCATAGGTTTGTTATGATTTTTTTAAGGAGGTGTTGCATATGAAGCATAGATCACAGTGCCTCGTCTATAGTAGTGTTCAGTAAGTGTTAGCCATTTCTATCACGCTGTTGTGACATGATAGATTGCCTGGGAGACAGGAAGAATGGAGAAATCGGGATATGGTGCTGTTTGGGAGACCAAGACTGATCTCTCTTTGGTTTTTAAAGTTCCCCAAACCAAACCCATTTTGTCATATTCCAGTTATATTTACTTTAACCTAGTATATGTTATGAATGACATGAGCCATATTTTAATTTTCTGCTATCTCTAAAAGTTTTAGTTTTATATTGAGATTCTGATCATATATTCTAAATGGAAGACAAAACAACAAACTAATTATCTAAACATCCCCCCAAAAAGTGGTGTTGAGGGTTAGGATATCACGTTGTAATAAACCAATTGTATTATGTTCCCTTTGTGCATTAAACAAATATACACCTTAACATTTGCATTATGTTGCTTTTAAACAGACGAAGATGAAGATGGTGATCGAATTACAGTGAGAAGTGATGAAGAAATGAAGGCAATGCTCTCATATGTAAGTATGTAACAAATGATTATTTTTTATAAAGTGTTAACATAATTGAGGATGCTGTTTCTTGGGCATAGTAAAGACGCGATAAATCACAATTGCCATACATTTTACTATGTAATAGGTAAAGGTTTCAAGGATTTCCGTATATGAAAGTTAAGGGCATTATTTTCAAAGACACTTACTGATCGTATCATAAACATTAAGAATAATGCATCTTAATGACTTTTGCATTAGGTATGGTGCAGAATAAATGGACTATCAATTTCCTGTATTTTTCATGCAGTACTTAAAGTAACGGCTCATTAAAAATGAACCCCTGGGCTCTAAAAAATTTTTCAAAATCTACTTTCAACTGGAGATCTCTCTCACCCTTCCAGACTATAGTTACAATGTAGCTGCAGGCTTAATATGGATACACGATTTAAAGATGTACTCTTGGTTATTTATGCACTACCCATCCTAGTCCCACCAAAAATGAACTACAGGGTTACTTACTGAATCAAAGTGATTTGAATATATTCTGAAATGACTTTTCTTTTGTGTTTAAAATTTTACTGAAAATCTGCATTAACATTTGTCTGATGCTGAAGTAAACAAGAGTAAAGGGCCTATTTCTGAAGCTTCCGTACTAAGCTTGAAAAATGCAACTCTCATGAGGAAACATAGGTTACCTGAACCTTGATTTGAGCCTCCCTCTCAAGTTATGTTTTATTGCATCTGGGTTTATAATCTGTTTACAAAACCTTTTCCAGTGGTCTGGTAGAAAGAGCACTGGACTGGAAGTCAGGAGACCTTAGCTCTACTGTGATTTCTTGGCCCTAGGCAAATCACTTAACCTTTCAGTGCTGTAGTTGCCTCATCTGTCAGTTGTGGATAATAATACTTGTCCTTTAACCTGCACAAGGCATTGTAATGATCATACGGGAGAATAGATGTGAAAGCCCTTTGAAAAGTTAAAAGTTCTATACAAATGCAAATGATGGAATCATTTGGAATCATGTGGAAATGATGGAATCAGGGCTCTTGCTTTTCATTGAGACTCTAATCTTAGTCAACATTTAGGTTGTAGGTTTTTGATAGACTTCAACTTCAACCAGGATATTGTTTCATTGTAATGAAAACTGTAAACTATGGGTATCCGCCAGTAGTTTTAATTTAGGGTAGGAGGAAAGAGAACAAGAAGGATAGGATGATTAACAGAGCATTGCATTCCAACCAGCACAGAATAGGAAAAGTCAATTTCCCATTGACTTCCCTTTAACTTATGTGAGAGTCTTTGTGTACTAAGAATTTAGAGCTGGGCTCAGCAGTACCTTGAAAGGCAGAATAGGATTGTCTGCTGAAAAGGTCTAGCACTAGTATTGATAGATTGGCTAACTCTCCTGAGAATGTGACATGCTTATTTTTAGAAACACACACACAGATGGGTTCTAATTTTCTCACATATGTCCATTGCAGAGAACTGACATCAATATATTTTCATTATGTATTCAACTTAACCACATGCAAAAGATTATGTACTTTGGGTATGATTTTACAAATTGTGCTTTTTGAAAATGTTAGTGGATGTGATCATAGTGATAATAATAATGATGATTTCCATTTCTAAGTTACTGCTATATACAAAATGCTTGAGGTATTTACATTTTTAGTTTTAATAATCACTCTGTAATACAGATATTATCATCCCTGTTTTTTAGATGAGGAAGCTATATGCCCAAGATCTTAGAGCTAGTATGAATGTGAATACGGAATTTAAGTTCAGTTTCTTTTCTTCCCCACGCTGTTGCTTATTTACTGTTTTACATTGTCTCTCTCCCACATTCCTCCTTGCACATTTGTAGCGGGATCTTTTTATGTGATCACCATATTTATTTATTTGTTTTCGAGACAAAGTCTTGCTCTGTTGCCCAGGCTGGAGTGCAGTGGCACGATCTTGGCTCACTGCAACCTCCTCCTCCCAGGTTTGAGTGATTCTCCTACTTCAGCCTCCTGAGTAGCTGGGATTACAGGCATCTACCACCACACCCAGCTAATTTTTGTATTTTTAGTAGAGACAGAGTTTCACCATGTTGGCCAGGCAGGTCTCGAACTCCTGACCCTGTGATCCACCCACCTTGGCCCCCCAAAGTGCTGGAATTATAGGCCTGAGCCACCTCATCCAGCCTATCATGACTATTATTAAATTCTGAATAATGTGAGTTTATATAATACCTTAGTTGTGATTTCTGCACCATATTTTCCTTACAGCATATGCTTATTTTCTCAAATGCAGTGTTTAATTATGTGTGTAGGAAATTTGTGTGTAGGAAAATATGATTACCTAATCTTACTTTACATGTCCTTAATTTAAGAGTTCCTGAGATTTCTTGGGGGCTACTTTTTTTTGTCTGAATAGAAGTCATCTAGCTCATTGATGAGCTAATTTTAAAATTATTTTTATAGAGATGGGGTCTTGCTTTGTTGCCCAGGTTGGTCTCAAACTCCTGGCCTCAAGTGGTCCTCCTGCCTCAGCCTCCCAAAGTGCTGGAATTACAGGCACAAGCCAAGGTGCCTGGCCAGGTTGGCTGTCATTTTGATCTGTCTTGGTTCTTATGATTGAAATTTAAGGAGAACCATTTGGACCTAATCACAGTAGGTTTTGATTGGAAGTCCTCATGATTACCAGCATGTTCCTACAAATTTGCATTGGTCTTTATTTTGTAGGTTCAATTTGGCTCTGAAGTTTGAGTCCAGGATTTGGTGTAGTGACTTAGGGAAGATACTGACAGATTACTACATTTTTACTGTTTTTTACAAAAGTTTTTTTTTTTTTTGGTTTTGTTTTGTTTTTGAGATGAAGTCTCGCTCTGTTGCCTAGGCTGGAGTGCGGTGGTGCAATCTCAGTTTACTGCAACCTCAGCCTCCTGGGTTCAAGTGATTCTCATGCCTCAGCCTCCCAGGTAGCTGGGATTACAGGTGCCTGCCACCACACCTGGCTAATTTTTGTATTTTTTTGTAGAGATGGGGTTTTGCCATGTTGGCCAGGCTGGTCTTGAACTCCTGACCTCAAGTGATACACTTGCCTTGGCCTTCCAAAGTGCTGGGATTACAGGCATGAGCCACTGCACTCGGCCAAAAAAGCTTAGTTTTTCATATAGAATTCAGTAAATCTGTGGTCACCTTAATATTTCTTTAAAAGCCATTATGTGGAAAAGCAAAAATAGAGGCACTTTTACCGTTAGTCCTTTAATCATTCTTTTCCATTGATTACAAAGGTTAAGTAAATAAACAGCCTATATCTCTGCTTAAGAATAAAAACAGATTTGCAACCTCTGAGTTGAAACTTGAAGAATTACTTCTTCCCCGCCTTGGATGCAAGTATTTTCTGGCTTTGGGCCAGTACAAATGTACATTTTTATCAGTAATTTAAACAGATTTTTGTATTAGACCTGAAAATGTTGCCTTTTTAATTGAAAACTTATCAATTATTTAAATCGCTAGCAGCCTGAGGCTGTTAATTTTATGAGTGCCATAATAATGGCATACAGTGGTTTTTGATACATGGAACACATGGAATATTGTATTGTGGTAAGGATTTGTCATGACAGTAGGTTGTCGTGTACTGTTAAATAATAACCAACATATTAAACCAAAGTCTGTTGTCACACATTAGTACCATTTTATGTAAGTTATTTAGAAGTTGTATTCTTTTCTTCATTAGATATATTTTTAAGAGATAATGAGAAGAAAACAAAGCTATAATAAATTGTCTTTTAGGAAAATGTAAAGTAATTTGGTCTCCAAGGAGATATTTAATGTATTGAAAGAATTCAGCAGCCAAGTGTTATTACAGCACCATTGTGATAGCTCTCTGCGTTTTGTTATGAGTTTGTGTTAATCAACAATCTGTTTTTATAGCACAGTTTCTTGTAAGTTATGTTGTTAGAATATTCCACTTCTGGGATCATGGCTTTTCCTCTGACACTATTGTATCTTTTTAATTCCTCCATAAAGTATTTTTTTAATTAGAATTTGAAATGCTTTATTAGAAAAAAAATACACACAACCTACATATTCTGAAAACTAAATACCTGATCATTGCTAATTAAATATTCCATTAATGTAGTTTAAATTTTGTTGTTGTTCCCGTTTCCTCCTCTCATTTTCTAGAAAGACTGAAAATAGCATGCTGCTTTTTTTCTTCCATATTTTTGTGTTTGTTGCCTGGTAGTTCTATGGAGGCCCAGTTCTAGGAAGGGATTATTTTACTGTTAATTCTCTTGTTTTGGGCGACCTTTCATTGGGAAATTCAGCTAATACATCTTGGTTTTGTAAATAGATTTGTATTTGTTTCTGCTAAATCCGGTGTTTAGGGACTTATTACACCTGGTTCGCTTAATACTGAGAGGCTTGTGTGAGTGGAACACAGTATTAACAAAAATAATTTTCATCATTTTGTCTATTCTCACTATATCATGTTTTCCCACGTTGCCAGAAGAGTATGGGATACATTTTACTGTAATGCCTCCCATTATGAGACCTTGTATTATATTAAGTACAAGACCTTGTATTTAAGAGGAGTGTAAGTATTCCCTTTGGTGTATTTGACCACAGTGTACCTTGTTAGATGTTGTGTACTATGAGGGAAAAATACGTTTTGACCTGTGGAGCACCTTGTAAATTGGGATATGATTGGCTTTATCCTAGTATACATAACTTAGACCTTGCCTCTAAAATCATGCAGTTACTTAAGTAGAGTTGGAAGGGAACAACAGAAGTTTTGTTCAGTTCTTTCATTTTACAAATAAGGACATTGAGGGCCATGGAGAATAGAAGATTCAGAGATCAGTTGGAAGTCACATGGCTAATTAAAGGGAAGGCCTGGATACAGACTGTTAGTCTCTTTGCACCTGGTTGTTTTAAATAAGGTTTTTGTTTTGGTATCTATCATCCTGCTCAGCTTTGCAAATACTACCTTTTCCTGAGTGTAAAAAATAATGCTTATTACTAAAATGTCACTGTACTTGAGTGTGAAGAGAAATGTAAAAAATAAACACTCTGTGGGCATCTGAAGGTTTAAAGATTTTGTTCTTACCTACAAGGCTGTGTTTATGTGTTTACCAAATTTGTTGTCTATTTAGGAATTGAATAATGGCATCAGGGCCTTAGCTATTAGGAAGTTTTCTTTAAAGAGCAAAGAAGTTGGAAGCTCATTTTCCACATGGTACTTTCAAAACTGCCACATATTAAGTAGATTCTACTTTGAACTTATTTGCAGATGGCAAAACCAGTTCAGCTTTCAATGAGTGGTTAGTCCCCTAATTCGATGGAATTTATCCAAACAATTGATGACATAGTATATTCTTCGGGAAAGGTGGAGAAATGGTGAAAAGAATGAGAAAGGGAAACTGAAGGAAATAAATTGTTTTGGAAATTATTTACTCAAATAATGAGATGCTCCAAGCTGTAAGTAAAGTTTTTGTTTTGTTTTCTTATCCTGGTCAAAGAAGAAAACTTTTTTCCAGAGGCAGATTACTTCAGTTCTCTTCTCTGTGTTGTTTGGGACATTTGGATGCCCTTGAAACAGTGATAAAAGTGTAGTGGCCCCTTTTAGCTCCTGTTGTGATCTATCTTGAGGCCTTTTTGGTAGCACGGAGCAGAAGCATATTCAAGTTTGCATCAGAATGAGGAATTTATTATGTGGCTCTTGGAAGCGAAGGAAAAGATAAGCACAAGCAGGCCTCGGTCTTGGTGGCACCGGGGCGCTCTGTGGACCGCTGGAATAGGAGGTTTGGACCACCAACATTTGGTCATTTGTATGGCTCTGCTCCCAGTTCAGTTCCATCTCTGTGGAGGGTTCTGCTTAGCCTATTTATAACAAAATGTCTCATTTGGCTTGCTGTCTGCATGGCCTGATGTCCTGCTTTATTTAAGTGGCAGGTTCCCTGAAGCTACTATTAAAACTTCTACTTTAAGAGGAATAGCAGAATTGCTGCAGCCTAAAAATCAGGTGTAAGGTCAGTGTGGACACTAGCCCAAGCTAACCAAGGTAATGACTCTGAAAGTTTCAGCTGAGAGGATCCCATAAGTTCCGGGCCCGTTGCTGAATACAGATTTAAACTCCTTCTGCCAATACATAATACCTTAAACTTAGCCAATTTGAATTTCATCTGCTATTGGCTGGCCAAACTTCTATTAAGACCATCTGGAGCTCCCTAAAGTCCTTTATGGTTTTATCCAAATTATGTTATCATTAAACTTGGCCAACTTGCTGTCATTTTCACTTTCAGGCCACTAATAAATACATCTATCCAATAACACAAGCCTATAAATAGGCCCCAGACTTGGTCCCTGTTGGCCTTCACGTAGTGATTTTCTTTCTCATCATCTAATCAATTCGTGACCATATGTGGACCCTCGGTCCAGTCTTTTAAGGAAGAACTTGTATACATTGTAGTCTCCTCATGGCAGGGGCAATGAGTTATTAGGGAGTCAGGGCCTGAAGCCGGGTGAGTAAATGTAGCTATTAATTTGATATTCAAAATAGATTGGCTTCATATGTTATTTTTGACCACTGGGGCAGTTGTGTGCCTTGTGAGAGGTCAGCATCATAAAGGAAAAACATCTTAATGTAAAGTATGAGAAATAATTGAAAGAAGGTGTAACTAATGACACATCTGAGTAGGGTTATAATTGAATTTGTAGCCATTTGACAGAGTTAGGATTGTTGGGTTCTTCACTGGGAAAACTAATAAATTAACTATGGACGGCAAATAGTTGGTTAGTTTATTGATTATTGCTGTAATTACTGACTGAGCTACATATAATGGGGTATGCTTGCAGTATTGACAAAACAGGAATTGGAAAATTTTATCATTAGTATGAAAAAACAGCATGAGTATTCCTTATAAGTGAAATACTGTACCAATTATGTTGTCTGTTAGGCATGCTAAGGAGAGATTTAGGAAACTGTCCTGTTATAAATGTATGGAAGAATAATTAATAGGCCTGATATTTCCTCTGTACGTCAGACTTGCTGCTGAGTAAATTAGAAGGTATGACCAATGAGAGTCGTTACTATATCAGTTCCTCTCTAGATTCTTCCTGGAAAGATTTGCGCAGCATCTATAATATACTAGGCACTATATGGCAGTGATGTCTCAGGTTTTTGAAGGCATAGTCCTTTCTGAAAATCTTTCAGAAGTTGTTCCTTTTTTTCCTCAGAAAATTCACATAATGCAGCATTTTACCAGCTTCAAGGATCTCCTAAAGCCCTTATAGATCCCAGGTTAATACCTTTGGTATAAGAGAAAATAAAATGTACAAGGCATGGTTCCTGCCCTTGTTGAGCTTCCAAAAGAGAAACGGTGTTCCCCACAATACCCGTTTACTTTATTATTTATAGTACTGTAGTAATTGAGGGGACGGAAACGATACTGACTCAACCTCAGTAAGCCAGTTAGTTAAATTCTCCCCCTGTACCTTGTCCAGATATCTCAGTGGTCTTGTTTAGTGGTTTCTGTGTCACCCTATTGTTACGAACATTTTTCTTCAAGGTACTCTTGCTTGGAAATGAGAGAGTCAAGGCACCATTTCCTATTTCAAGACTTTTTTTTAAGTACTTTTTAAGAAGTTTTCTCATATACCAGCTCCTTTAATTTTGATCTTAACATCTTTATAAGGTGAGCAGGGCAGGTTTTTTCCGTATTTTTATAGCAGAGGATACCGAAGCACAAACAATGTGCCATTCTTGAGGTCACACAGCTAGTCAATAGAGAGCTGGGGCCTGAGGTCACTCCCTTGGTAGTTTGCTTCCTCATTCATCCAACCAGTTTTTCATGCAGCAAATGTTTATTGGATAGCAGTTCTCTGGCCAAGTGCTATGCAAGGTGGTGGGGGTGCAGTTCATGCCCTCCAGGAGCTCATGGTCCAGTCAGGGAGATTAACAAAAAAGGAAACAGAGTTCAGTGTGGGAAAAAAAGAAAAACTCATAATTACCAAGCAGAGTGATAAATGATATAATACACCTAAGCATTAGGTGCTCTGTGAGCACAAGAAATGCTTAATCTAGCTTTGGGGACCAAGAAGGCTTCCTGAAGAGGGCGGTGTCCAGGTGGAGTAAGTGAGGATGAGGGGACTAGGAAGGATGTTTGGGGCAGAAAGAACAGTATGTTTAAAGAATACCTGGTGAATCAGGAGGAGCTGACTGTGATTCAGTCTGTATGGACAGTGACGGAGGAGAGAGTAGGAGATGAGGCTGGGAGGAAAGTGAGTTAGACCATGGAGGGCCTTAGCTTGAGGGAACAGGGAAGTGTCATGATCGTATGTCATATTGTCAGAGGCAATTGAGTCATAGTGACTATATTAGTCAGTATTCATACTGTTATCAGAAAGCGATCCTGATCCAGACCCCAAGAGAGGGTTCTTGGATATTGTGCAAGGAAGAATTCAGCATGAGTCCACAGTGCAAAGTGAAAGCAAGAAAGTAAAGTGGTGAAAGAATAGCTACTTACTCCATAGACAGAGTAGGCCGTCCCAGAAAGTAAGAGGAGGAACGCGCCCACCAGGTGTTTGTTTATATATAGGATAAAAAAGGATCGTGGGGAGATGTGCTCTGCTACAGGGTTTGTGACAAAGGATTAATTTTCTTAATATATTTTGCAAGAATCGATATTATTACCTTTAAATAAAAATTAAGAATGCTTCTCTTCTCAAGCTATCGGGATATTAGGACATTCCTGAATCTGAGTGTGTTTAGTAAATGTTATCAGTCTGCCCTTAATCATAAACATCTAGAGCTTAGGAATACCTAACTTCCTGGGAATGCAGCCCAGCAAGTCCCAGCCTCGTTTTTCCTAGCCTTCACTCAAGATGGAGTTGTTGTGATTCAAATACCTTTGACAACACTGCTATGAAGAACTATTTGACTGCATAATTTATAAAGAAAAGAGGTTTAATTGACTCATAGCTCTGCAAGGCTGGGGAGGCCTCAGGAAACTTACCATCATGGCAGAAGACAAAGGGGAAGCAAGTACCTTCTTCACAGGGTGGCAGGAGGGAGAGCTGGGGGGAACTGCCACACTTAAACCATCATCTATCGTGAGAAAACAGCAAGGGGAAAATCCACCCCCAGGATCCGGTCACCTCTCACCAGACCCCTCCTCCAATTCGCCAGGACATTTCCATCTTGAATAGGGGCTGGGTAAAATAAGGCTGAGACCTGCTGTGCTGCAGCCCCAGGAAGTTAGGCATTCTTAGTCACAGGATGTTTACAGTTAAGGGAACAGGTTAATAGCGTTTGCCAAACAGACTCAGGACTCAGCAGACCCAGGAAATGTCCTGATGTCCTTGTATCTTAAGAATAAAAGCATTCTAAATTTAAGATTAAGTTTTGGCCAGGCGTGGTGTCTCAGGTCTGTAATCCCAGCACTTTGGGAGGTTGAGGAGGGCAGATCACCTGAGGTCAGGAGTGTGAGGCCAGCCTGACTAACATGGAGAAAAACCCCCGTCTCTACTAAAAATACAAAATTAGCTGGGTGTGGTAGTGCAGTCCTTAATCCCAGCTACTCAGGAGGCTGAGGCAGGAGAATCGCTTGAACCTGGGAGGCAGAGGTTGCAGTGAGCCAGAATTGCTCCATTGCATTCCAGCCTGGGCAACAAGAGCAAAACTCTGTCTCAAAAAAAAAAGTAAGTTTTGCTTTAAAGATAATATAGACTCTTGTGGAAGATAGTAGTTACACAGAGATGAACAATCCCGTATCGTGAGCCCTTGTAGTACAGCACATCTCCTCCATACGGTTTTTTGTTTTGTTATCTTATATATAAACAAGCATTGTACCTAAGGTGGGTGTGTTCCTCCTCTTACTTTTTGGGAAAACCCAGCTCTGACTGGGTTTACTGGTGGAGCCATACTTTCATTCCTTTAAATTCTTTTTTTTTTTTTTTGGGACAGAGTCTCACTCTGTTGCCCAGGCTGGTGTGCAGTGGTGCCATCTCAGCTCAGTGCAACCCCCGCCTCCTGGGTTCAAGCCATTCTCCTGCCTCAGCCTCACGAGTGGCTGGGACTCCAGGCATGCGCCACCACGCCTGGCTAATTTTTGTATCTTTTAATAGAAATGGGGTTTCACCATAATTGGACAGGCTGGTCTTGAACTCCTGAGCTCGTAATCTGCCTGCTTCAGCCTCCCAAAGTGCTGGGATTACAAGCGTGAACCACATGTCTGGCCCCTTTTCTTTCTTAATAAACTTGCTTTCACTTTACTCTGTAGACTCATTCGAAATTCTTTCTTCCACAAGATCCAAGAACACTCTTTTGGGGTGTGGATCAGGACCCCTTTCTGGTAACAGTATCTCTCAAGAGTGGGTTGGGGTAGAGAATTTCTGAAGCATGGGGGTCTGTTCTCTGTGAAAGACATTGGTGGTCACAGGACTGGTGAAAAGTTAACAGACTTGAGAAGTGGGGAGGATGTCAAGTTAATAAAATTTAGTAGGTGGTCACAGGACTGGTGAAAAGTTAACAGACTTGAGAAGTGGGGAGGATGTCAAGTTAATAAAATTTAGTAGGCCAGGCATGGTGGCTCATGCCTGTAATCCTGGCACTTTGGGAGTCTGAGGTGGGTGGATCATGTGAGGTCAGGAGTTTGAGACCAGCCTGGCCAACATGGTGAAGCCCCATCTCTACTAAAAATATAAAAATTAGCCAAGCATGGTGGTCGGTGCTTGTAATCTCAGCTACTTGGGAGGGTGAGGCAGGAGAATCACTTGAACCCAGGAAGCAGAAGTTGTAGTGAGCCAGGATTGAACCATTGCACTCCAGCCTGGGTGACAGAGCAAGACTGTGTCTCAAAAAAATAAATAAATAAATAAAATGTGATTGAATATGGGGAAGAAGAGAAGTGAGATGGTTTGGATCACTTCCAGATTTCTGGTTTGGGAAACAGGGTCATAGTGATGGTATTTCCTGAGACAGTAAACCCAGGCAGCAGAAGACAGGTCTAGGGTCTGAGAGGGGATAAGAGAGGAATTCAGTTTTGGACCTTTTGTATTGGAGGAGGCTCTGGACAACCAGCTGGGAATGTTTCAGAACTTAGGAGAGAAATCTGGGCTGGAAATAGAGATTTGTGATTTATCAGCTCCTGATTAGTCTCAGTGGTTCCTCTGGTAATTGAAACCTTTGAAGTGGCTGAAGTAACACAAGGAGAGTATAAAATGAGAAGGTTGATGAAAAACGTGGGGGAAATCCCGCATTTAAAAGAGAAGTGGGGAAATAACCACTTATAGGAAACTAAGTGGAGTGGTTGGAGAAGTAGGAAAACCAGGGGGGTTGCCAAAGAAAGAGCCAGAGGTCACCCATCAGAACAGATGTCTTTGCCAGCCTCTGAAAGATCAGAGGACATAACTTAACCTGCATAGGGTGTGAGCGAAGCCATAGCTCTCCACCAGCTCAGCAGTCTACCAGGTAACCCTGCCTATTTAGGTAAATGTTTTGAGAAATATGAGATAATCTGCCTCTTAACTTGTAAGCAATAAATATACATTTTGTATACACATTTTGCACTCGTTTCATTCTAGGCCATGCCCGAGTGTATGGCATGGCCTAGAGTGAAAGGAGTAATTTTTTTGTTTACTGATAAACCATTTGCTTCATCGATTAAGTAGAGATGATGATACTTCCAGAGTAGGATAGGATTGTAAGAAGCTAAGTGAGTAAACATAGATAGGTAGTACTGAGCCTAACACACACAGGTATCCAATAAGTGATGGTAAGTTCTCTGTCTCTTTTTCTCTTTCCCTCTTTCTTTTTCTTTTCTTTTCTTTTCTTTTTTTTTTTTTTTGCATGAAATGACAAGTACCGTTTATTGCCATTACACAAATGGACCCAGCCTCTGGCTTGGGCACCGTCCCATAGACCAGCAGCTGAGCATGGTCAGCTGACCCCTTTCCCCACCCTCTCTTTTTTTTTTTGAGGCTTGCTTTATTGCCTAGGCTGGAGTGCAGTGATTTGATCTTGCACTACCATGCCCAGCTACATTTTGTATTTTTAGTAGCGACAGGGTTTCACCACGTTGGCCAGGCTGGTCCTGAAATCCTGACCTCAGGTGATCCACCTGCCTTGGCTTTCCAAAGTGCTGGCATTACAGATAAGAGCCACCACGCCTGGGATTCCCCTCCCTCCCTCCCTCCCTTCCTTCCTCCCTTCCTTCCTTCCTTCCTTCATTCTTTCCTTCCTTCCCTCCCTCTCTCCCTCCCTCCCTCCTCTTTCTTCCTTTCCCTTTCCCTTTTTCCCTTTCCCTTTCCTTGTTTTGCTATTGTTGCCCAGGCTGGAGTGCAATGGTGCAGTTCGGCTCACTGCAACCTCCACCTCCCGAATTCAAGTGATTCTCCTGCCTTAACCTCCTGAGTAGCTGGGATTATGGGCGCCTGCCACCACACCCGGTTAATTTTTGTATTTTTAGTAGAGACAGGGTTTCACCATGTTGGCCAGGCTGGTTTGAACTTCTGACCTCAGGTGATCTGCCTGCCTCAGCTTTCCAAAGTGCTGGGATTACAGGCATGAGCCACCGCACCTGGTCTTTCTTTCTTAATAGAGAATTGTGCCTTGTAAACTTAAACTGTGCTGTTTTGGAACGCAAGTTTTTTATATGGCAGATTTCCATGAAGAAAAAAATGTAATTATTGATTGAATTGTGCCATTAGCATTAGAATTAGATTTATAACAAATATGAACACTGTAGTAAACTTGCAAACAAAACAAAGCAAAAAATTGTCCTTGTTATCCCCTTGTTGAATCTTGCCCTCTGTTTCAAATTAATTAGATTTTTGGTAACTATGCTAAACTTTGTCACATCCTTATTAAAATGGCTTAAGAATTTTGAAGAACAGCTCAGAGGGACTCTGAAACTAATCTGAGTCTGGTACTGGAGATTCCATTAGCAATTGCAAAACTGATTAATCTTTTACCCAGTTAGCTTATCGATCATCGCTGCAGTTACTGCCTGTAACGGATTATGCAAGGGATAGCAGGAGAAAACACATTTTATAGCTGCTGCTGACATATTCAGTTTGAACATAATATTTTGTACTCTATTATTTCTGCACTTTTAAGTGCTGGAATACTTCTAAGATAGAAAGTGTGCTTAATATTGTTTCAGTATTACAAGGTGTACTTTTAAATTTCTTGTCTACTGGCCGGGCGCGGTGGCTCACACCTGTAATCCCAGCACTTTGGGAGGCCGAGGCGGGTGGATCACAAGGTCAAGAGATCGAGACCATCTTGGTCAACATGGTGAAACCCCGTCTCTACTAAAAATACCAAAAATTAGCTGGGCATGGTGGCATGCGCCTGTAATCCCAGCTACTCAGGAGGCTGAGGCAGGAGAATTGACTGAACCCAGGAGGCGGAGATTGCGGCGAGCCGAGATCGTGCCATTGCACTCCAGCCTGGGTAACAAGAGTGAAACTCGGTCTCAAAAAAAAAAAAAAAAAAAAAATTTCTTGACTACTAATGCATTACGATTTACCAAGTGCCTTCACTAATTCTATTGCTGCAGTTTAATTTTTGAGCCTCACAGTAACCCTATGTATTAGGGTAATTATTCCTCATTTGGAGTAAACTAACATTTAATAAAGTTAAATGACTTCCAGAAGGCTATACAAGTTAATGAGTGGTAGACTCAGAATTCAACCCCATTTCAATCAGTAAATATTTATCAAACACCTACTCTGTGCAGAGCTTTGTATTGGGTCTAATAAATGCCGGGGTAGGATTATAGAGGTGAAGGTGAAGTTATTTGGATAACTTTAAGTAATGTTATAAAGATTACTTTGTTATATTTTGGTCCAAGCTATTATGTTCAGTGTCTTGGTGTACAAGATTTAGGGGTTTTTTTGGTCGTTGCTGTTTGTTTCTTTGTTTTTTTCCTCGTTTTGGTTTTGGTCATATTGCTTATTTTATCACTATTTGGAACAAAATTGGAGATAATCCCTTTAAAGGAAGAGTATATAGAAATGACACTGATAGATCCAGATCTAAAAACAATTTGCTGGCTAGACGTGATGGCTCACACCTGTAATCCCAGCACTTTGGGAGGCTGAGGTAGGTGGATCACCTGATGTGAGGGGTTCGAGACCAGCCTGGCCAACATGGTGAAACCCCATCTCAACTAAAAATACAAAACTTAGCTGGGTTTGGTGGTGGGCACCTGTAATCCCAGCTACTTGGGAGGCTAAGGCAGGAGCATCACTTGAACCTGGGAGGTGTAGGTTGCAGTGAGTCACGATCGTGCCCCTGCACTCCAACCTGGGCTACAGAGCAAGACTCTGTCTTAAAAAAAAAACACAAAAAAAAGAAAATAAAACCCAATTTGCTTTGCAGTTTATTAGTTACTGTCTTCTCTGTTTTCCCATGTGAGCCTCACAGCTATCCTCTGGGTAGGTCCAGAGGATAGCTATGAGGTCATTTGTAAAATCAAGATTTTACACATGAGTAAAGTGAGGCACAGTGAGCATTTCGTCACAGAGGTCACGTGCTGGGAGATGACGGCTAGTGATGAAGCTCCTGGGTTTGAGTTCTCTGAGTCTTCCATGTGCCTTGCTCATCTCACTGGGCAGCAGGGACCTAGTGGCCGGTCAGGACTGCTCTGTGCCAAGAGATACCATGCAACCTGCATTTTATTATTCTTCCATCGGGAATGCTCTGTAGGCAGTAGCCTGAGCTTCTAGGCCTAGTACCTTGTTGGTGGCCTGCTCCTCAGGGGTCAGTTGTGTAGGGGCCCACATTGTGGACTTGATTACCTCCCTTTACAATATGTCCTTGTTAGTGAATTACTTTGCTATGTGGAACATAAGCTTCTCCACTAATACAGACACAGATCAAACACAGTAGTTCAGCAGGAGGAAATACAGTTGGATTTAGAGGAAATATGAAAAACAAAAAACACAACCTAACTACTTGCTTTAGAGAAACTGTTAAGTGGCATACTTAATATCATTACTGTGACTATGTTAATCGTAGTACAGAGAGATGTTTATAGATGGCTTAAAAATTCTCACAATGGTTATAAAGGTATATATAGTTTGCCAGTTGATTTGGCACAGACCAAAAATGAAAGGAAAACCATTTTTATTTATTTATTCTGTGAGGTAAATAAATAAAGCTGGAAAACAGGTCAATTTCATGCATGCAAGGTTTTATAGTGGGGAAAAAAATGCATTGCACCTGTTCTGACCCTTTACATTTGAGGTTATTTGTTTTCAAACTTGACCCCAAGCACCAGTTTTAGACATCTCTATAATTAACTTGTTAGATAAAGCATAAGGATATTTTATTTGTCTTGATTTCTAGGTCAATGGCAAAGTAGTAACTGAAATTTCCAGCCTATTGTACATAGCAGTTAATTAAAGAAAAGCATTAACTATAGGAGAACACCACCACTGCTGTTGTCTTGTATCAGTACAGAAAGGCAGTAATTTTTTTGACAGCCACTGATTGGAAAGTTGCTTGCAGCCTTCCAGAAGCAAGGGGGTACATGCTGTGGATCAATAACCAGCAAATTTCCCATTAAAAAGAATACCTGAGCAATGTTCCAAATAGCCACTGGCATCTTAATTTTCCATGGAAACCTCAAATACTTGTGTGCCGAGGACAAGCCATTTTCGGACAATTTTTCCAGACTACTTGTTAACAGTTATTGCTGTCCCAAAAGGTTGACAGCCTACATGATTGATATTTCATTTACTTGTCATCACTGTTTGAGTAATGGCGAGTGCTGTATTTCTGTGGTTTTAAGGAACAGAATCTCGTGAAAGACATTTGCCTTAGTATGTATTCCAGGGAATGTGTTGCACAGGTTTATGCTGTATGTATATAAGTTTTTTGTGTCTGTAGAAGGAGAGAATCACTTATCTTTCCAGTTTGAAAGCCTTTGGAGAGCTGGGTACACTTATATCAGTCCATAGCTAGCCAACATCCACCTTCACTTTGTTTTAAGTGCAAACAGCCTTAGATGTATTAGCTGGTGATTCCCAAAATGATGTAGAATTTTATAGCTCCCGTTTATTTTCAAGAGAAAAAAAAAATCCCCTTGCTCTTGTAATAATTGTAATGTACATAAAAGCAACAGGAAGATAGATGTGATATCTTCTAAAAGAAAGAAACTCTTAAAGAATGTCAGCAAACAATGGTAATCAAGGAGGGATTTCCTAAACATATAGTATTTAAATAATATGCACATGTTTTTAGTATAAAAATAGTGAGGATGAAAAGGGTGTTCTGCTCTTTGACAGCCCCTCAGAAGATGAAATCAGCAATTTTCATTGCGGATATTTTTCTACCATGAGCATCACTTTGTTGTTTGTCAAGCGTTATAAGATGTAGAGCGAAGAAGACATCTCTAAATTAGGTGGATATATGCTCACCAATTAGCGTATTGAAAAAAGTGGGAATCAGACCACAGTACAACCTACTGAATAGTTAGTGTTTACTAAGGAGTGTGAAAGCTTTTTGACTTAGAACTTTATTTTTTGTGTGCAGAATTTTACAGTGCAATTTGATCTGTACTAAAGTGTCTATAAGGCTAAAGCATAAAAAGTATGTGTGTTTGAAACTAGACTACCTTTTTATCAGTTAATCCTGTCATCTCTGGATGGGTCATATCTTGTTTTTTGTTTCCACAGTCTCTGTGATTTACATTCCCATTATCCGTGCATTTTATACACAACTGTGAATAATGTTTGATTAACTGGCATGTAGATCCAAGCCAGATGTGAAGCATCTTCATTTTGCTTTGCAAAATCCAGGGAAGAAGAACAAGAGGCAATTTGGGAAATTCTACTAAAATACTTTGTGTCGTTTAAATATATATCATTTTCAAATATTTCTTAAATACTAATATAAAATCTTAACACTTTTAAAGATAAATGCCAGGGTGAAGGCTAACACACTGGACTTTTAATCGTAAATATTCACTATAGTCATTTTGATGTGCCGGTAGGGGAAAAGTATTCTCAAGGCTGATATGTATATACCAGCAATTTACAGAAGTACTGTGAATTAAACAACCCGTAAGTGTCTGTTCCAGTATTCATACATTACTGAGTAATCTCTTTCTATAATCTCTTTGCAGTATTATTCCACAGTAATGGAACAGCAAGTAAATGGACAGTTAATAGAGCCTCTGCAGATATTTCCAAGAGGTAATGTTGAGCAAATTCTAATCAACAATGATTATTTCAGTAAACAGTTTCATCAACAGTTATGTTTTCCAAAGGTTTAAATGCACATAACATGATGTTTAGCTCTTAATTCGAAAAACAAAACAAGTATTCATTATCGTGGGGATTGCAGGCTATATTATAGTTATGGCAGATAAAATATCTAATTTACTAGAGTAAATTAAACTAACTAGATTGTTTTTTGTTTTTGAAGCACATACTTACATTAGCTTAAAGAACTCTTTGGGGTCCACATGGTTTGTAAACCAAGGCAAATGAATGACTTTAATTCTGGATGTTTATAAATTGTGGCTCATGATGGTGGCCAGAGCTGCTATTGAGAAAGCTTTCAGCTAGTACAGAAGCTAAGATTTACTGTGGTGTTAGGAGAGAAATTTTGGTGGAATGTTTGGTGTTTGTTTTTGGGGGGCAGTATTTTCTAAATAATTGAAATTCTTCATAAATAGAAATTTGATTATCTCCAAAAATGTGAGCTGATGAGAGTAAGTTTCAGTGACTCCCTCGGTCAGGTAATTTTCTTTTTCCCTTTTAGGTTTGGCAGTACTATCCTTATATCAGATATGATTGTTCAACCATGTATAAACGTTCCCTCAAAATTTGAATAATGGTGAAAAAGAACAGTTTAATTATATAAACCATTAAGTCTTTCACCCGTTATACATTGCCCCACTTGGAATCCATGTTTTCTAACTAATGGAACAGATAAGGAAATTCTCTAAGTAACCCTTCTAGAAATAACTTAATTGAAATAATTAAAAGTTAAACTTACCTCCGTTAACTGATACTGTACAAATAATCATGGTATGAGTTTTCCAATTAAACATTCTAGACTTTCATTACCTGTAACTCTCTGAAGTTTGAATGGCTCAATTAACCAGTAGGCTCCTATTTGCACTGATAAAGTCTCCAAAGGCAGCTGGCTTGGCCAACCCACAAGAAGATCTGGGTTCGAGAATAATACTGCTCTTCTAGCATACATGTGAGCAGCAGAATCGGGAGTGTTTAGTATATTACTAACAAGTTATTAAAGTGCTAAGTAAGTACGATTGGGCTATTTAAGGCCAGTGATAGTCCAAAACAAGGATTATGATTAATCCACTTCTGTTGTTACTTGAAGAATAAGCACCAATACAAAAAAAAAAAAAAAAGAAAGAAATGTTGTTATTTTCATGTATTAGGCCAAAGATTAGGATGTAGATTATTTCTTAATGTTTGCAGTGACTGGAGAATTTGGTCAAGTTTCAAAATTGTTTCTTCGCAAGGAATAGTATTTTACAAACTGAAGATTTCCATTAATTTCTATACGGACATTATAGCTCTGCCATAGCAAACCCTGTTTGCAGTATCCTGGAGAAGTATTCTTCCAGGCAGGCCACAGTGGCTCATACCTGTAATCCCAGCACTTTGGGAAGCTGAGGCAGGCAGATTGCTTGAACTCAGGAGTTTGAGACCAGCTTGGGTAACATGTCAAAACCCTGTCTCTACCAAAAAATACAAAAATTACCCAAATGTGGTAGTGCACACCTGTTGTCCCAGCTACTTGACGGGCTGAGGTGGGAGGATGGCTTGAGCCCAAGAGGTTGAAGCTACAGTGAGCCATGTTCATGCCACTGTACTGAGTGACAGAGCAATGCCCTGTCTCAAAAAAAGAAAAGAAACGGCTGGGCATGGTGGCTCACACCTGTAATCCCAGCACTTTGGGAGGCCGAGGTGGGCGGATTACCTGAGGTCAGGAGTTTGAGACCAGCCTGACCAAGATGGAGAAACCCTATCTCTACTAAAAACACAAAAAAATTAGCTGGATATGGTGGTGCATGCTTGTAATCCCAGCTACTCAGGAGGCTGAAGCAGGAGAATCCGGAGGTGGAAGTTGTGGTGAGCCGAGATCATGCCATTGTACTCCAGCCTGGCCAACAAGAGCAAAACTCTGTCTCAAAAACAAAAGAAAGAAAGAAAGAAAAGAAACATACTTCCAATGTTGTGGGTCTTCATTTTTCTCTAAAAATTGTTTTTATTATCTTCATCCAAATTCTTTCAAATTTTGTTAGTTTTCTTTCATTTTGTGAGCAGTCCTGTCATTCTCACTGTTCATGCCATTTTGCTTCTTACCATGGTAATCACAACCATTTTTAGATGTCTGCTCTGTTAAGGCATTAATATTGTGTTACACCTCATCATTTGTAATCCTTTCAATAGTTCTGGTATTAGGTATTATTGTTTCCAATTTGTGGACGAGAATATTGAGGTTCAGGGAGGTTAAGTAACTTCAAAGTCTCATAACTTATAAGTGGATACTATGCCTTTAAATAGGAATTTCATTTAAATTATAATGTGATTAAAATGGAAAAGCATATATATTAAAATATAATTAGAATGTGCATGGGGGTAGTTTGGAGTGCTTGTTTTGGTGCGGGGAAAATAGTATATTATGGGGAGAGGATACTTAAAAGAGGAAAATATGTGATATGTCCATGTCATGTGTAGTCTTAGCATAAAACCCACTAGGCTGCAATAAATTGTTAAATATAGTCTTTATAAGCCAAATTTAAATATTTCAGAATATGAGACTTTTTAGTTCTGTGTTTTTTTATATGCTATGGTATAATTGTTTTTAGCTTTTGGTAGTCTTTTGCGTTTTGCTACCTGTCTACATCGAATGTACATTTTATGATATATAGATAAGTGAAATTATGCAAATTTACGAAATCAACATGTAGGCATACTGGATATATTTTCTGTGTCTACCTAGTTGGTTAGATGCCCTCAGACTTTAAAATCTATGGTTAGACCCGATGTTAAAAAGAATCTTTAGACTGAACAAGTAGGAAGGATAGGAGAAAATGATTCTTTTTCCTTTTTTGTTTGGAGACAGGGTCTCACTCTGTCACCCAGACTGGAGTGCGGTGTGTGGCTCACTGCAGTCTTTATCTCCTCAGGCTGAAGCAATTCTCCTGCTTTAGCTCTTGAGCAGCTGGGACTACAGGCATATGCTACCATACTGGGCAAATTTTATTTATTTATGTTTATTTTGAGACAAAGTCTCACTCTGTTACTAGGCTGGAGTGTAGTGGCGCAATCTCGGCTCACTGCAACCTCTGCCTCCCAGGTTCAAGCAATTCTCCTGCCTCAGCCTCCTGAGTAGCTGAGATTACAGGTGCGTGCCACCATGCCCGGCTAATTTTTATATTATTATTATTATTTTTTTTAGTAGACACAGTGTTTTACCATATTGGCCAGGCTAGTCTCAAACTCCTGACCTTGTGATCCACCTGCCTCCCAAAGTGCTGGGATTACAGGCGTGAACTACCACGCCTGGCCAATTTTTTGTTTTTTAACAGAGACAGGGTATCACTATGTTGCGCAGGCTGGTGTCAAACAAAGATCACTGTGTTACCCAGACTGGTGTGAATAGAGACAAGGTATCACTGTGTTGCCCAGGCTGGTGTTTGAGGGAGCTCAAACAATCCTCCCACCTCTGCCTCTCCAAGTGCTGGGATTACAGGTATGAGCCACTGTGCCTGGCCATAATTCTGATCTGATAACATGTTCTCCTCATTCCAAGTAGCACAATTGCCTTGGATAGTAACTCCCAGGTCATAGCAAAGTCCTCTCCGTTGTTAAAATATATATTAAATATTAATAAATACGAACATTTACTAGCTTTATAGTAATTCCTGACCTGATAACTTTAGGAAATGTCAGGTTACTGGTTTTTTTGATTGTGGTTTACGTCTCCAGCTATAAAAGTTTGAGAAGTCAATTGAGGAGTGAGGCAGATGTTAAATTTAGAGATAAGAGTTGATGCTTGTCTCTGATTCCTTGGTTAGGCATTGTGTTTAAATGAAATTTATGAATGCACTGCCTACTTCAGTGGAAATATTTTGAAGTGTTGTCTTATGAAGTATTGATGGTCCCTCAAGGACCAGGCAGCAAACTCATGAGACTATAGTTGGTTCAAAAAGTTAATTTCCATTTTAAGGAAAGAAGATTTTGAGTCTTAATTTTAGTGCATTTTAGAAAGGTAAGTAAAAACACTTTGTTATGGTTTAGACATATTTTCTAAGAAAAATAACATAATAAATTTGAGTATAATTGAAATATACAAAATGAAAGCAACTGATGTGTTTTATAATTATTACCCACTTTTTTTGTTGTTTATTTTTGGGATGGAGTCTTGCTTTGTCACCAGGCTGGAGTGCAGTGGCACGATCTTGGCTCACTGTAACCTCTGTCCCCTTGGTACAAGCAATTCTCTTGCCTCACCCTCACGAGTAGCTGGGATTACAGGCACCCACCACCACGCCTAGCTAATTTTTTGTATTTTTAGTAGAGATAGGGTTTCACCATGTTGGCCAGGATGATCTCGATCTCTTGACCTCGTGATCTGCTCGCCTCAGCCTCCCAAAGTGCTGGGATTACAGATGTGAGCCACTGTGCCTGGCCATTACCCACATCTTATTATTAAACAGCTCTATTTCTTGTTGTGAGAAACAGGAAAACCACATATACATCTGAGAGAGGAACAAAAAAAAAAAAAATCAAATTAATCTTTCCCCAAACAATCAATCAAAATTGATGGCCCCTTAACGTGCAATTTGTAGGGCACTATAGTTTTCAAATAGAAGCGTCTGTAACATGGGCAGGAGGCTTTTGTATTTTTAACATTTGTTGAAGAAGCATTTGCTGAATTGGAAAAGTACCAACCTGTAACTCAAGATGGTGTCAGGAAATTAATATATTTTTTTTCTGGCATTGCTTTATCTCTAGGACTAAATATTAGCACATGTCAAGATTTGTAAGAAATATAATAAAATTAGTTATATATCTATATTTTAATACATTTGACTGCTAATGGCTATGCAAGGTAGTATTCACACTAGAATGTTCCATCTTAGAATCCCTAGCAATCTTTTTGGCATTAAAAGATCCTTTTCTCATCACCGCCCCCCACCGCCACCCCGCAAAGAAAAACCCTTAGCTCTTTTCAAAGTAGTTTAAGTGATAGCAGATATACAATGTAATAGAATGAGGACAGATTACAGAAATTTGAATTATGAAAGGAATCTAATCATTTTAGCTCAGTTAACTTGATTTTTATATGTTTTAAGCAGAAATTGGAATTTATATGAGGTGGTCTCAGAAAGCTCTTTGCATTTATAAATGCTCACTCCTGCAAGTTAAAACCCTGGTTCATAATTCCCACTTTGGGTCTTGGGAGCCACTTTTCAATCATTTCTCTCTGCTAATTTTGGTGTCACCCTCATTTCTTTTTAAACGATTCATTTTGAACAAATTTGTAAATGGCCCTGATGTGTTCTACAATTTAGTCAATTACTGTTTCAGCCTGCAAGCCTCCTGGGGAACGGAACATACATGGCCTGAAGGTACGAATTTCAATAATTGTTTCAGTAAAGTTAGATGGATTTGTAATGCTGTGTTCCACTTATTGAAATGTCAAATAAAACTGCACTTTCTCAAGCTCTGACAAGCAATCCTTTTTTTTTTTTAAATGGGAGGTGGAGGGGGATTCATCTGTAGTATTTGCTCAATATCTGTATATATTTGGATACTGGGGGTTTGGTGCTGTATTTTTAATTATTTGGAATTGTTTTGTTGGTCAGTGTCTTAAGGATAATCCTAGGTGCTGGTTTCTACAAAGATTTATTTGAGTGAGAATATAGACTTCATTTCAGTGATTAAGCACATGAGCATATTGCACATGGAATACCCTCCTCTTGACGTATTTATGCTAGAAACATATATCTAGTTAATGTCTTTTCATTCTGTGTATTTTGAATTCTGGATTTCTGTTTAGGGCTTCACATCTGAAAGAAAAGCTGGCTTTTGTATTAGGCTCAAATATTTTATAATTAATTACTTGGGCCTCATTTTTTTAGTGAATAAGAAACATTCTACATACAGTGTTCCACTTGGTTGCAGAGCTAGAAGGATATGATAACTTGAGGTTCACTACTAACCCCTGGATATATACTTAATGTACTTTTTGAACATACTGTTTTTATATGTGTTCTAGATAGTGAGTTGGATTTTTACACTGTTTATCTCTCCTTTTTCACCACTATTTAAGTATTTAATGGAATAATGACAGTAATAGAGTATTATGTAATGTATGGGTTATACGGTTCTGTAACCTATATACTGAATAGACTCCAACCGTGGGTCTGTCTAGCAACAAGCTAATTAACCTTCATAGTGAAATGAGAAATTTGTGGCAAATTATAGGTTAATTAGAACTGTGTCCTCAGAACACAAGACTGATCAAGATTCTTTCTTTACTTATAGGTGAATACTCGGGCTGGACCCTCTCAACACAGCCCAGCAGTCTCAGATGCCCTTCCAAGCAATAGGTAAGAACAAGCAAGTGAAGTGTGCCCTTGATGTGATTTATCTACAGAGTTGGGGTGGGGTGGGGAAGAAACTAGAAAGAAATTTGACTAGTTAGATAACCTAGCTACATATTGACCAAAGAGAAAGGACCTCATATAGAAAGATGAAATGTTTAGATTTAGACTGGCTGCTCAGGGAAGGCTCTCTGGGGAGCGTTGGTGTTTCTGTTTTGACCTGAAGAATGAGAAGGACATCAAGAAGCAGAGAAGGCTGTTTCAGACAGAGGAAAGAGTGTAGGTGAAGGCCCTGAGGTGGAGAAGTTGGTCAGCATGTTTGTGTGTAGACCAGTTTGGCTGGAGCACAGGGAGGGGTTCTGGGTTGGGGAAGGGGTATGGAGAGAGGAGATGAGAGCAGCAGGAGTGATAGGAGCTAAGGAGGTAGACAGGACTCATCATGCGGGGCCTTGTAGGTCGTGTAGTGTTTGAATTTTCCTCTCAGTGCACTGGTGAGCAGTTAGAGGGCTTTAGTTGGAGAGGGACGTGGCCAACCCTGTTTTTAAAATATCCTCTGCCTGTGGTGTGGAGAATGAGCAGAAACTCCCATCTAATCCTGCCCTCCTTTGATGCTTGACTCCCTGCTCCTTGTCAAGTGGTCATCAAACCTCTTCCTGAGCATCCCTGTGGGAGGAATGCACTTCATCAGCCAAGGCAGCTCCTTTTCTGTTTTTTCTTTGGCTACATCTCAGAAGGCTTTTTGTGAGCTGGGATTCATCTTTCTGTAGATTAAGTTTTAGTTTAGCCTCTCAGAACGTGGTTGTTCCCTCGTTCCCTCTTCCAGGTGAACAGCTCTTCCAGTCGTCTTCCCTCCAAACGCACTTCTAGATTTTCTGTCTCGGTAAATTATCCCACATCCTGTCCATTGCTAACTCCAGATAAGTTGTGAGTCTTCCTTCACTGCTTTTCAGGCCTCCTTCAGTACCACATCCTGTCAGTCCCCAGACTTGCGGGTTCTACCTTCTGAGTAGCTCCGAGTCTTTCTACTTGCCAGCATTCCGGCTGCTATGTGGGTGACTCCGGCCCTCCACATCACTGCCACAGCCCCCTGAAAGTCTCCTTCCTCCATTCTTGCCCCATTCAGCCCCTCCTCCACCCTGCAGCTGGAGCCATCTTGCCAATGCACAGTCCTGAGCCTCAGTCATTCCCTACTTTAAAACTTCACTGCTCTTCACGCTTTCAAGATGAAGTGTAACCTCCACAGCAGGTGAGCCGTGGCCCTTCACATATGGGTGCTCTGTGCACTCCAGCTTGCTGGCCCTCCTCTCCACCCCATCCCACCTGACATTCCAGCTTTGCCGATGAAAACATGGTGCCCTGAAGGGATCACTTTATTCTCTTTCCTGGACCTGCACATTTTCCTATTTCTTTTCATCCCTACCTTGACCTTCAGTCTGGCTAACCTTGGTTATGTTTGAGGACTAAATTATCTAGTGAAAACTGTCCTTGATTACTACCCATCTCCCAGTGCACACCAGGGACCTCTCTAGGAATTCCTGTGATACTCCCATGCTTCCTTGTGTTGTAGCAGTGAGCACATTATGTTATAATCACTTCTGTCCTCCAGTGGATTCTATACTCTTTGAGGACAGTAACTGTAGCATATTCATTGACAAAGTTTCAATTCCCAACATGATGCTTGCCGCATAGGTTATAGTCAATCATGTTTGAATGAATGAGTGTATGTATGAGTATACTTGTATTTCCTTTACATCTTGCCTCTGGACTAAATTCTCCCAACTCTTTCATCTTTTCTGATATGATATTATTTCTAGCCCCCTCATTCTTTTACTCTTCTTTGGATATCTCAGTGTCTCTCTTCAGGTGTCGTACTCAAGTTACTGTTGTAACACACTGAAATTTTTAATGTTTTTATTTTATTACTTTTTTAGAGACAGGGTCTTTACTCTGTTGTCCAAGCTAGAGTGCAGTGGCACGATCATGGCTCACTGCAGCCTTGACCTCCTGGGCTCAAATGATCCTTCCACCTCAGCCTCTCAAGTAGCTGGGACTACAGGCTTGCATTACAATGCTTGGCTAAGTTTTTTTTTCTAAACTTTTTTTTCTTTTTTTTTTTTTTGTAGAAATGGTGGTCTCACTATTTTGCCTAGGCTGGTCTCAAACTCCTGGGCTCAAGTAATTTTCCCATTTTGGCCTCCCAAAGTGTTGTGATTACAGTCATGAGCCACCATAGCTGGCCTTAAAATGTTTTTAAAAGTGATTTTTGGATAGCTTAGGTCACTGTGAACATGCAGATAAATGAAATATTGAGTAAACTGAGTCACAAAGAAACTACCAGGATATAATTTTCTTTTCTTTTTTTTTTTTTAACCAGACCAAGTTGGTAGCCAGATAGATACTGGCATAATGAATGAAACAGTATTTTCCTTTGTTACTCTCAAAGCGTGTTTTTTTTTTTTTTTTTTTTTTGCCTTAGGTGTTTATTAAACTGAGTTTACTAATCTACATGGTGTTCTTAGGCAATAATTACTGAATTCAAGTCCCATTGCCAAGGCAAGGTCTTTCCTAAACAACTTAGCTTTCTCCTTCTGTAAATTGGGATGATTAAACTTTCCATCTAGCTACTGCTGATGTTAGAAAGATTGATGAAGCTGTATTAGGAATCACGTTTTATTTCTTGGATGAAAGGCATTTTATAAATGCAGTGAATCAAAATGTTATTATTTCAAGTTTATAACATAATGGAATATCTGTGTAGAAACCTTGCCTGAGCTTTCTTTGGTTATTTGTGTCTTTACAATAATTGGAACTATCAAATAGGGAGTAATTTGTGGGAAAACTAGGATCTGAATGTTTCCCAGAAAAAAATGTGTGTGTGTGTGTGTGTATGTATGTATAAGAGATAGTCTGACTTTGAGCAAGGTATGTACCTTACAGGTCTGTATTTTAGTATCCTTTATAAATTAGTGATAATAACTATACCCAGAGTATAGTTATTATAAGGATTAAATTAGGATAATAGGTATTTAGCACAGTGCCTAGCACATGGTCATCACTCGATAAATGGCAGCTCCTGTTATGTTAACTGGACTGATTTTAGGCAGCTGTATTTTTTTTTTCCGTGTATGTTTCAGATTTCATTCTACTACAAAATTGTTCATTGCCACTTTAGTGCATGGATTCTTAGAGTTGGTAGGACATTATATTAATGTCAAGAACCCTTGGATGAGGACATACTTTATACAATCTAGGAAAATGGGAGCTGAGGCTCCACAGTTTACATTTGACCATAGCAAAAGTTTAAGATGTATTTAGAAAGAAGAGTAATTATAACTTGAAATGGTAAAGTGTGATCAAACTTGAAGTTTGAGAGTCTCTCATATGTAACCTATTAAAGGCACCAAATGGAATATGTGTATTTCATATTAGGTCTTGAGTTATTTCTCTTTTTGTTCTTTTTCTTTTTTGTCCTTTTTTTTTTTTGAGACAGGGTCTCATTGCTGTCACCCATTCTGGAGTGTGGTGGCACAATTAAGGGTCATCACAGCCTCAACCTCCTGGGCTCAAGTGACTTGAGTAGCTAGGATTACAGGCACATGCCACCATGGCTGGCTAAGTTTTATTTTTTGTAGAGATGGGGCCTTACTATGTTGCCCAGTCTTGTTCTTGAACTCCTGGGCTCAAGCCATCCTCCTTCAGCATCCCAAAGTGCTAGGATTACAGGCTTGAGACACTGTGCTTGGCCCCTTTTGCTTTCTGATGTATTTATGATCTTAATTTCTTACTGCATTACTACCACTGCCACCATAGTATAATAATAACCAGAACAGTGACCACCATTTATGGAACCCTTTAGCATATGCCAAGTCATTGGGCTATATTTAAGGGTGAGAAGAGAATGGAGTATATAGAATAAGTAAGATGTGTCTGTGTTCTCAGGGAGCTCCTAGACTCTGCCCTATTGGGGGAGGATATGGTAGGAAGAAAGACGTCTCTATCCTGACAGTTAGCACTGGTAGGTAGGTAAAAGGGCTAAAGTGGATAGATTAAGCATAGAGTTAACAGGCTTTAAATCTCAAATAGAATATTCCTGGGGAAGGTGCTATTTTATATGCTACTCTACTAGGCAGGTAGATGTTTACAGGTATAACTCGTTATAAGGCTAGATGACTTCAGAGCTCCCCTTGGCTACCATTCTTTCTTCAAGAAGGACTTTTATGCCAGGTGCAGTGGCTCATACCTGTAATCCCAGCACTTTGGGAAGCTGAGGTGGGTGGATCACCTGAGGTCAGGAGTTCGTGACCAGCTTGACCAACATGGAGAAACCTTGTTTCTATTAAAAATACAAAATTATCTGGGCATGGTAGCACATGCCTGTAATCCCAGCTACTCGGGGGCTGAGGCAGGATAATCTCTTGAACCTGGGAGGCACAGGTTGCGGTGAGCTGAGATGGCGCCATTGCACTCCAGCTTGGGCAACAAGAGCGAAAGTCTGTCTCAAAAAAAAAAAGGAACTCTCACTAAACTCATCCACATGAGTGTTAACATAGTCATATATGTTCAGAAAACACTTTAATATTTCCTAAATAACTCTGGGAGCTGAGTCTCATACCCATAGGACAGGAAAAAAGACAACTAAAATGTATTAATTTTTTTTATAAAAACATGCCTACTATGGACAAGACACGGTGCTAGATTTTTTTGTAATATTTAATTTTCCTGGTTACCCTATGAAATTGGAATTTTTCCCATTTTACAGATAGAGGAAATTGAGGTTCAGAGAGGATAATAACTTGTCCCAGATGACACAGCTAGTGAGTACCAGGGTTTATTTCTATACTTATTTGCTTCCCAGGAAGCTGAATTATCATTTTTAACTGTGTAAGAGACCAGGACTTAAATTGTCTATTTTGCCTTTTGAAGTTCTATGATCTTTATTTGCTGTGAATATTAGCGCTTAGCAGATGAGATTGTCCACATGAAATTGCCTCTGAAAGACTAAGGACAGTAGAACTAATGACCATAAAAAAGTCACTGAAGTAGTTCATAAAATATTGTAGCTTCATCTTGGCTATAGGCTTCTTTATTGCTTTAGATTACTAATAGGATTTTAGTCTCTTTATTTGATACCTTTGGCATTTGGCCAGTTACTTTTGAAAAAAATTTATATTGGGAGAAGGATGTGAAGAGTATGCTCAATGCCTATACCTAAAAGCAATAGTGTATTTCAGTCTGGAATTTTCAGTGGTGTTCAGAGGTGTTGATGATCTTGCCACTAAAAATTATCTTTCCTTTTCAGCTTAAAGAAGTCTTCTGCTGAACTGAAAAAAATATTAGCCAATGGCCAGGTAGGTATTAATATATATTAAGATTTTCACATAGTAACATATTACTGTCCAGCTTTTGTATCCATCCATAAGCTTGTTAAACAGATAAAGAGTGTGAATTTCCTGTCATAAATGAATAACATGGCTTAATTTGATTGGCAGAACAATTTGCAGGCCGTTTTTCAAACTGTGCTAATGGGTTTCACTCTCAGCAGATTGAAGTACCATGCACACACCCTGCTGCCATCTCAGTTTTTAAAAAGTTAATCAGTTCTGAACAAGTATGTCAACTCGTGGGTTGTTGAAATGGCCCTGCATTCTGAGGTGACTGTTTCTTTCATTATCTTTGGGGAGAAAAGGAAAAACCATTACTTTCTCACCTTCGCTCCTTCTTTTGTCCTGAAACTAACACTGGCTTTTTAGGGAAGTGGAGTGACAGCAGACCTTTGGCATATAAAATTCCTGGCCTTCAGGAGACCTTGGTTTGCCTAGTAGACTGGCCATCTAAAATTGAATGACCTAACCCAGCCAGTGAGGGACAAACAGGCCTGCAGGCCAGTTATTTCTTAGTAATTTTGATTCAAGTAAATGGACACATCTGAAATAGTGTAGTGCTTTTAAACATACACTGGTAAATTAAGCTACCTACAGGGTCCTTGATTCTTCAATAGCAACATAAATGCGTTTTAATGTTTGTTATAGTGGAAGCCCTTTGATAGCCTTGGAGGCAGGCGCCTGTCTATTGCGATCAAGCCTGCCTATTAGGCTCTATTGACTGAGACATCTGTGTCACTGCAAATAAAAGACTCTTATTGATTTTCTTAACTGCTGTTCACTTCCCGTCCATGTTTCGAAGGCTGAAATCTTAATTATCTCAGATGCTTATTCAGTGCCGTCACACGCTGACCTCTCCAAGCCTCATTGGCATTTCATGAATCAAGTACTTGTAGTGGAGCATGTCAAGAAGACAAAGCCAAGTCTTCATGCCTGTCCTTTAATATCACCTGTAACATTGCGGCCTAATAGATGTGCATGCCTTAAAACAGCGCTGTATGGTAGTGCTTCTGGAGGCCTTGCTTATTTAGCGCACAATTCCTTGAATACAGTTAGAAGAAATTAAGTTGATCTGCTTCTGACACCTGATTGCCATCCAGAGTATGTAAATTCTAGTCCTTAAATATCCTATATACAGCTAAGGAGAATCTGGTGGAGTATGTATAATCTTTGCAGTCTGAACGTTTTAGATAGTATTTATCTAATACCTTTAACTTTCAGCAGCCAAAGGATGTGTTTAGATTGAGGTCCACATCTGTCTGCCCTCAGTGCCTTATATTTTGTTAGGACCAGTATATATAAACCAAATCTGACTAAAAGCAAAAATATTGAGCCTAGGATATTTATGTATTTTCAACATGCTTGCATTCTAGTTACTAATTGTAATTTATGTATGAGTCACTTGTCTTCTTCAGCTGGAAAATATATTTCAAAATTGACATAAATTAAGAAGCTTTAACTACATTTGTTCAGCCCAGGCAATGGAAAATAACCTGTCATAGACTCTTCTTTCAAAAATGAAAAACAGTTTTTTCCACTGCAAAAAATAAGCATTCCGTTATGCTCATAATGTTTTGACAGTAAACCTAGTACCATAGATATCTTAGTGGCTTCAATTATGAGGTTCTCTATGGTGGGAGATGTCGTGGCAAGGATTCTTGACACTTAAAGATTGTTTATTGCTTTCCCTTGGGAATGTGATAACCTCATATTAAACAATATGGCTTTTTTTTTTTAATAAGGATTAGCCTTTCTTACATTTACTTGCACTCAAAAAATCCCCTCAAAAACTGAAAAACCCACCTTTGGAAGCTTTCAAAATGTCTCCTTCTACTAATTCCTTAATTCCTTAGTGCTGTGGGGTAACTAAACAGTGAGTGAAATTGCATTGCAGTGAGGTACTATGCACAGTTGTAGGCATCAATAAATTTCTGGGCTGAACACTGACACCACTTGATATGGAAGATGTAAGTCACATTTAATGATACTTTAACACTTGAGCATAGTTTTTTATTTTAGTGGTTTATGCTCTCAAGCATTAATAATGATTTGCCTTTCCACTAGCCTCCACTTAGATTTAATAAGGAATTCATATTAATCATTAAAAGAAAGGGACATGATTCTTCAAGATAATCAAATATTGACAACTTAGAAATAGCTTTCTGCCTGGGTTCATTGATATAGGTTATGTGATATAAATATTTATTTCTTTTCTGTCACTCAGAGTAAATGCCACCAATTGATTCAGCATTGATATAGTGTCAACAGTTCATAAGAAACATTTGACTGGCCTGTGTTTTCCGATTAGTCTCTGCTCTATAAAGTGGGATTTACTAAATCTCTCCAATTGTCTGCTCATAGAGTGTGACTGCTTTCTGAAACCATTATTGCTTCGATTTGTGAAGCAAAGGTCTAGTGATGGGACTAGTTTCTGTCAGACCTTTACATATAAAATAAGGATTAATTGAGCATTTTTATTTTAATGATTTATAAGCAATAGATACTGATTCTTCTTAATACAGACAGACAATAAACAAAGAATATTTTCTTTGCTGGTTAAATAATTGAATTCCATTTCATTTTTCCCATTAATTTCATTAGATCAAGCACTTTTTAAAAAGTTTAACATTCAGTCTTTGGCATGGAGACATTGTTTTCCTGTTAGCCCTTTTATGTTGAAGTAATTCCATTTTTCCAGCTTAAAAAAATAAATCAGGAGATATTTTTGGCATATTTTATTGAGAGCTATAAATCAGTCGCACTGATGTGTTTTTCCTACTTCAGTTCTAGTGTGGCATCATCTGTTTAACATTGGCCCTTGATTTGAAACTGATTAGAAATAGCCCAGAGGGTCAATTTGAAGAATTTAAAAAGTGCACACTTACTCCAAAGATATGTGACTTTGGCTTTTGCATCTCTAAAGTTATTTTTTCTTTTTTTTTTTTTCAATTTTATGGAGAGGGTGGCAGTATTTTCCAAGTATAAATCTACTCATATCAGATCTAGAACTAATTCTGGTCCAGTTGTATCTTCTGGCTGTTATTTTGAGAACTTCAGAAAGCCTTTAGAAAAACTTCAAAAACTTTTAGAAAAACACTCATTTTTCTAAAGTTTTTCTAAAGGCTTAGGTGGTGGCTTATGCATGTAATTCCAGCACTTTAGGAGGCCCACTTGAGGCCGGGAGTTTGAGACCAGCCTGGCCAACACGGTGAAACCCCTTCTCTATTAAAAATATAAAAAATTAGCTGGGTGTGGTGGTGCACGCCTTAACCCCAGCTACTCAGGTGGCTGAGGCATGAGAATCACTTGAACCCAGGAGGCAGAGGTTGCAGTAAGCCAATATGACACCACTGCATTGCAGCCTGGGCAACAGAGCAAGACTGTCTCAAAACGAAAAAAACAAAACCAAAAAACGAACAACAGGAAAACCTTTTTGTATTTAGGAAAAAAAAGGGAGGGAGAATAGGTATCTATTGTAAAATTAGGTTTAAAAACTATTATTACTAGTATATGTAACTCTTAGATTCTTACAGCTCATCTTGGATTACATATGAAGGCTGAAATATGAATGAGACTGTGTATGTAAGTCTAAACTACACAACAATCCTCCTTTACCCACCCAAAACCAACCTGACTGCCCATGGGTTGTTGCTGTCTCTGTTTCTTTTATGGCTCCTGCCTCTCTTGCAGCAGGAACAGAGCTCAGTGCCAGTCATTTCTCTAAGGTCATTTGCTATCTTGGCAGTTAACATGTAGTTGTAACTCTTGTGGCTTTTTCTTCCTCCTCCCTCACATTTATTATTCTGCCTTTTTTTTAGTCAAAACAAGGAAACTGGACTGTATTTAATAACAACTTAGTATTGTTATTGAATAAAAATCCTTCACCTCTTTTCAATTTAAAGAGCTGTTTGACTTTAAAAATATTTTTCTTCTTAAAAACAAACACCATAGCTAATGAAATTGCTTTTAACTTGTGAGTGTCTTTTAGTTGATTGTGTACCTTCCTGTGGGCCAGTGGCCATTGATAGGAATGTCCCTCCATACTTAACACCTGAGATAAACTGCTGAGCTATGATGTTGAACTGGAGTATACTGAAAGACTGAGTTCTAGCCTTGACTAGCTGTTATTGACTAGTCATGCAATAAACCTAAGTGAAGTGGGCTAAGTGGTCTCAGGATGCTGTAAAATTCTGTGTGTTTTTTTTTTTAAATGATACTTGATCCCAACTGTAATATTTAAATACAATAATCCATAAGCTTATAAATATCACTTTCTTATATGATGAACACTCTTCCTATGCTTCATTTTGAAAAGTTGAATTAATATTCCTGTCTAAATGAAAAAGGCAAAAATACTACTAGTTGATTTTAGTCCCTTTAATGAGTTTTTCATAGTTAAGATCAGTTAAATCAACCCATTTGATCAGAGATAGAAAGTTCTAAAAATATTTTTTATAATCAGTTCTTGGGCTCTGCTTTGTTTTTCCTATCCCTCCCAAATGCTTTTACATGAGGAGTATTTGTACAGCATAATAAAATTAGAACATTTAAATAAGCAAAAAGAAAATAATCTGATATTTTTTAATATTAAAAAACCATCAGGCCAGGCATGGTAGCTTGCGCCTGTAATCCCAGCACTTTGGGAGGCTGAGGCGGGCTGATCACCTGAGGTCAGGAGTTTGAGACCAGCCTGGCCAACAGGGTGAAACTCCATCTCTACTAAAAATACAAAAATTAGCCAGGCATGGTGGTGCACACCTGTAATCCCAGTTGCTCAGGAGGCTAAGGCAGGAGAATCACTTGAACTTGGGATGTGCCGCGGAGTTTGCAGTGAACTGAGATAGCACCACTGCACTCCAGTCTGGATGACAGAGTGAGACTTCATATCCTTCCCCAAAAAATCCCAAAAAAAAAAAACCCCAAACCAAAAAACTATCAATCAGTTCATAGGCCAAAGTTTGCATAACCTTAAAACATTGTAGAAACACATCGTAGGAACACTTTAGTCACTTTTTATGGGTACTATCTAAGTGATATGGTTCTAGAACTTGCTCTTCAAAAAAAACTTGCTTTTTATCTTTATGAGACTCTTGCAGTCCTCCTGGTTATCACTTTTTATGGGTACTATCTAAGTGATATGGTTCTAGAACTTGCTCTTCAAAAAAACCTTGCTTTTTATCTTTATGAGACTCTTGGCAGTCCTCCTGGTTATCTGAAGGATTCTATATTTGTCTTGATTTTTTTTCATCCTTGAATTTGCTTAGACAGTGATTAATGCACATGCACATACACTTGCAACAAACATTCTTCCTCTCCCCTTCTCCTCCCTGCACTCCTTCCCCGCCTGTGCCCTCAGTGTTGGATGCCTGCCATTCCTTGTTAGGTTGGAGTGCTGGGAATGTGGATTGGGTAGCTTCTTCCATTCTCTTTTACCTGTAGTGGATATTAGTGGTAAAAAGACTATGATATCAGGATTATACCATTTGAACATGCTCAGAGACATGCCATACCTACCCCTTTGCCTATGAAGTAGTGGAGGGGGTATGACTGCAGACTGTGGTCCCTCCTGAGCCTAGACCCTATCTGCTACATAGCAGCTTCCAGCTTACCCTTAAATCTTCGTGCCACAAATTCAGAATTTGTGTACTTGAGTAAGTGAAATGTCTCTCCTAGAAATTTATGTCAAGCCAGGATGACAGTGCAGCTTGTTAGTTAATTGTACAAATCAGGTTTAGATTACCTAGAGAAATGTTCTAAAGGAATTAGCCCAGTGGCCTGTTTGTGCCCACCAATGGATACTGCTATTTACCTATCCTTCATCGATCAAAGTTACCCAAACAGCAACTCTGCTAGTTTAGCATCTCGTCACTTTATGTGCTACTTTTCTTCATGCTGCTTTAAAATTTATCATTCCATTCAGAATAATGAGGTTTTATTTTCTCTACACCACATCTTTTATACAGCTTAAAATATTTTTTTCTGTATTAGTAATATAAAAAACAGATGAACAGAATTCCCCTCAAATAGGAAAATAGTTGCCAATTGTTCTGGTTTGTCTTTCGTTACTTCACTGACCCTAAATATAGTAATTAGCTGATTTTAAATTGCGTCAGTCTGGTTGTACTACAATTAAATTGGGTGCTGAATTGGCCTTTACACATTAATCTGTCAATATTCTTTTAGGATTGGTAAAACAGCTTGGAAAGGAAGCTGTTTCTGTTACCTGCATTGTACTCTAATTATCACAGCTCTCTGAAGCTTCAACTTCAGAAATGTGTAGAGGGAAAGTATTTCCCTGGGTAAATGAACCCTTGCTTTATTCAATTGGTGGAAGTTTAGAGTAGAGCAAAATATTTAAAGCTTTACTATACTGGTCTGAGAGCAAACTATTTTTTTTCCAAGTGATATTGAATTAAAAACTCCATCCATTTTCTGCCCATGCAAGGCAGTGCAATTCCCTGGAAATTGATTTTTTTTTTCAGGGCTTACTGTGGCTTTTCCCAAGCTTTAGCTCTATGGAAAATAACACCTTTATTGAATCCACTTAGTGAATAAAGTTGGCAGTTAATTTTTAAGCATCTGGACCATTGTGTAGAAAATTACCGAATGTATCAAATAAAGTCTGACTAGTCTTAAAGTCATTTGATAAATAATTATATAGGGAGCCCTCTAAAACTCTTAAAACATTATTTTATGGGCACTAACATAATTCACCTACTATTCATGATACAAATTTGTGGTATAATAGGTTTTTTAGAACCTTGGAAAACATACAAACTGTTTTATATATTAAGTTCTGAAAATGACGTATATTTAATAAAAATTACATGCCTATGTATTTTTCCTTTATATGTTATAATATTTGACTATATGTGCATCTTAAGTGCATTGATTTGGTACTTTTCCATCTTTATAATGTGATTTCTACCTAATTATTGCTGTATACTAGTTTGTTATTTGCAAAGAAAGCTGTATGTACTCTAGGAAAATCATAAACATTTAGTTTGTTAGATGTTAATTATGGAGATCATCTGAGGAGTTTTCTAGGGCTGATTTATTTACAGATTATGCATTAGATTTCTGAGAGAGAGAGAGAGAGAGAGAGAGTGTGTGTGTGTGTGTGTGTGTGTGTGTGTGTTGTCTTCCTAAGTTTGACTTTGGTTATGTGCAGTGCTCTTTGGCATTGGTTATATGCAGTACTGGAGACTGTTTTCTTATCAGTATCTCTGACCTGACCCTTTTGAGCTATGTTATATCATTCCATTTTGACATCTTTTATCAAACTTTAATGAAATGACCCAGGCAAACAAATTGTCATTAAACTTTCCATCACTTTGTCCCTTGGTATCGTCTTTTATAAATTGGACAGCAAATGTTGTATTGATCTTCTTGTTCTTGCAGCTGAACTTGAAATGACCCAGACTGCTTGTTGTTTATGGCCCAGAGTTGCTTTTCCTTGACATTTCCATCCACAGCATGACACCCTTTTTGTTTTTCTTTCTTTCTTGTGTAGATGAATGAACAAGACATACGGTATCGGGACACTCTTGGTCATGGCAATGGAGGCACAGTCTACAAGTGAGTAGTCAATTTTGTTTAAATTTTCTGTCCACTTTTCCAAATATTAAGTATCCAAGTTCTCTGTGACAAAGATTTTTAAATGACCACTAGCACTTAGATTTTATTTCCATATTTGACTCCAAAATTCTGCAAGACATCTATTTTCTCAAGAATTGCCTGGAAAGTGCATTTATATTGCCTTTTTAATATTTCCGTGTCTGCATCTCTCCTGGGTGTGTAGTTAATAGTCCACCATTAGTAAGTGTACCTTTAACTGGCCTGAAGTTTAATGCATTTTTTCCTTTGCTTTTTAACACTTATTATTATTATTATTATTATTAACTTACTAGCACCCTACACTAGTCCCCTGCCTGTTTACAGTTATGCCCAGTGGAAGCCAGACCTTATAAATACCATTGCTTTGCCCTGTGTCAACACTGTAAGTTATTAAAAAGCCTTCTTTGTGTTGTATTTTCTTCTCTCCTCACCCTGCTCCCCTGAGAGAATTTCTACACATTGATGGATATGTTAAGTTATAAAGTTCTCCCAAATTCCAGTTGCAGTGATCTTACCCCAAAGGAATGTTCATTTTCATATTAAAAAATGCTAGCCATAAAAAATAGTTCTCCAACAGGGAAGTCTTCTTATGCAGTAGTGCAAAGTTTAAACTACATAATGTAATATCTGGTACTTAATAGTCTGCAATGGTGTATGAAAAATATTCCACTAGGAATTAAAAAATCCATACTCTGTAAGAAAGCCCTGAGGGAATAATAAAACTTTCCTCTAGAGAGCTGTTTTCCATGTACACACTAACCCTGCATCGCATTATGGTTGTGATATCAGATCACAACCACAGATACTTTAACATGGATATTAATATGCATTTCCAGAATTGTAAAATAATTGACTTATTTTCTAATTGGTTACCCATGTTCTTAGAATTTTAAGTTCTGAATAACCACATGAATACAGATCAAAAATTGCCCTATTCTATGACCATGAAGGTTTATATCCTAAAATCCCAGAACATCCCTTCTTGCTGATGCAGCCTTGGTATAGAATTTGATTTCTCAGGCTTAGAAGCTCTTTTGAAGTCATTTGATCCAGTCACCCATTCAGGACTTCAGTGCCCTCTGCAGTTACAGCCAAGATGTGAGTCCTTTCTCCTGAATATAGTCCTTTAAGAACTTATGTTCACATGTTTGGATTGTTTTTTCCTGCAGATGATTGAGTATTATGAACAGTTGGTCTGAAAGTGAAGCCCTTCCAGTATGATAATTCAGAGAAATAAATAATGACATGTTTCTTACATGTTCCTTGGGACTTGGGCCTGGCCCTGAAATTGGAGGCCCAATGTGTCTAATGAATTTTGCAGCTACCATTCTCCTTCCCTGGATCATACTAGCATTTCTTCCCACACAACCTCCAGTATAAATGGTATCTTTTCATCTTAGTCTTCTCTTCCTTACTGTCTGACTTGGATTTTTACTGTGTTCTGAAGGTTCTTGAGTTCAGGTACCTATAGAAAGGAAAGAGGAAGGAGGAACATGTACACTTTGATTTGCTTTTATTGAGTTCACTGGAAGGAGCACTTTTCAAAACTTGAAGCTTTGTTCTTAATGCCTTTGTGCTGATAGCCAAATATAATAAACAAGAGATTTCTGGCAGCTCTTTGTATTCCTTTTATTGACTTCAAATGGAAGTCAAAAGTGTTTCTTTAGACTCCTAACCTACTTATCTGTGTTATTTCACCAAACCTTTAGTTTTATATCACTAATTGAAGGTCTATTGTGAATTTACCGTCCTAGCTTATTCTAGAAGGGACGAAGCATAAGACCACGAAACCCCAGCAGAATTTTTACGAGACATAATATTCTAGATGTTGAAATTTTAATCCTTTATTTTGAAACTAGGTTTATTTTTTAAATAAATAAATAAATAAATAAATAAATAAATTTTGAGATGAAGTCTCGTTCTGTTGCCCAGGCTGGAGTGCAGTGGTGCGATCTCAGCTCACTGCAACCTCTGCCTCCCAGGATTCTCCTGCCTCAGCCTCCCGAGCAGCTGGGACTACAGGCGCATGCCGCCATGCCCAGCTAATTTTTGTATTTTTAGTAGAGATGGGGTTTCGAACTCCTGACCCTGTGATCTACCTGCCTCAGCCTCCCAAAGTTCTGAGATTACAGGCATGAGCCACTGCTCCCGGCCAGGTTTATCTTTTAAAAGAGGGAGTGTACAGAGAAGTAGAAAAAACATGCCCATCCCCCAAGGGAAAATTAAAACATGAAATTATGTTAATGTTGTTTTTAAAATTATTTTAAATTGTGACAAAATACACATAACATAATTCACCATTTTAACCATATTTAAGTGTATAGTTCGGTGGCACTAAGTACATTCACATTGTTGTACAACTGTCAACACCATTCATGCACAGAACTCTTCATCTTGCATAACTGAAACTCTCCAGCCATTAAACAGTAACTCCCTTTCACTCTGTTGATGTTGTTTTTAGCTAAGAAGCATGGCTAGAACTTCTCCTTTCTTTAGGGCTACTACGTCAAAGGGACCATTCTTCCACATGTCCTTGGCACAAGTTTTTTAATTTGCTAGAATGCTGTGTGTGACGTTAGCAACTTATCCTAAGAACTCATTTAGCTACCATTGCTAATGCTTACTGTGAGGGTTATAAGATGTAATGTTTTTGACATGATTGCTTATGGATGGTAAATGACAGTATCTTGATAATTTTAGTGCTTATTTAGTAATTTCTTATAAAAAGAAATTTCATGGCCGGGCACAGTGGCTCATGCCTGTAATCCCAGCACTTTGGGAGGCCGAGGCGGGTGGATCATGGTCAGGAGACAGAGACCATCCTGGCTAACACAGTGAAACCCTGTCTCTAGTAAAATACAAAAAATTAGCCTGGTGTGGCGGCATACACCTGTAGTCCCAGCTACTCAGGAGGCTGAGGCAGGAGAATCTTTTGAAACTGGGAAACAAAGGTTGCAGTGAGCAGAGATCGCAACACTGCACTCTAGCCTGGGCAGCTGAGCAGGACTCTGTCTCAGAAAAAAAAAAAAAAAAGAAAAGAAACTTCATTTACCATATTGCCTGTATGATTCTTAAGAGGGGAGGTGAAGATGCCAAATTGCATAACCGCTTGTCATTGATCATTGGGTATCATTTCTGCCTGGGTTTCAGCTTATATTATTGTTCTTATATCCCTGGCTTTTAGTGCAGCTCAAAGAAATGGTACAATCATCAAAAAATGAGGATCTACTTTACTAATGTCTATAAAAGTAAGCGTTTGATGTGTTATGATTGAGTTTCTTCTACACTAAGTTTACCTTAATGGTGTTGATGATAAAAATTGTGGTTTTTCAAACAGAATGATTACATTATAGGCTATGCTACATAAACAAGATGAAGAAAATATTGGAAAATCCACTCATTGGTAACAAAACTGCCTAATGGGCTTATTCCATTTTTTTCTTTAAAGTGTAATAAAGCTAATAAGTACAAAGCAGAAGTTTAATAATGCAGTCTTATTCACTTCACTTGATGGAATGTTGGGAATTTCAAGGGATGTTATAATCATGTGTAATTACCATGTATATTATTTAACAATTGATACATTTTCCTCCTTTAAGTGTAGATGTCCTTCACAGTTGCACAATATGAAATTCTGGCCCCACACATTTAAACCAAATAGTAGTATGAATTCTGTGTGCTGTCCCCTGATGAGCTGTGTTCTATATTATGAGAGTGACTTAGGCAGGTAATTTTAAGTTGGTATTTCTTGGATTACTAATCTGGGCTAAATGGAATGTAAAGGAATACCTTAAAGTGTGGCCCAAGCCTAGGAAGAAGAAAAGTTTAGGAAAAGGTAATGAATATACATTTTTGTTGTTGCTCCATTTCCTAAAGTGCTGCAAGTTGCTCCAAAAAAATAAATTGAGGAGAGACACATGTTCTAGCTCCCTCTGAGAGATTCACACGAATCTCAAAAACTTTGAGAAAGTAGAGAATAGTATGTGTTGTGGTTAATTGTGAGAGCTCTGAGTTTGAATACTGCCTCTGTCACTAATTAGCTGTGTAACCTTCAGCGAGTTATATAATGTCTTATGCTTCAGTTTTCCCATCTGTAGGATGGGGATAATAATAACATCTAGGTTGTTGTGAAGTTAAATGAGATGATCCATGAAAGGCTTAGCACTATGACTGAAACTTATTGAATGTTAACTACTGGTAATGGTAGTACTAATAATAGAAAAATTATTTACGTTCTGTACTTCCTACCCTGACTTGGCCATGGGACTCTTTTTGACGAACATCTATAAACATCTCACAGAATTATTGTTGTGTTGAATTAACTTTGAGAAATTCTGCCTTTATATTACACACATTATACGTCTGTGTTTTCTTCTATTCTGTAGTTGTTTGATAAATAATGATATCTTACATATTATCTTAAATATAATGATTTTTTTAAGTTTCAAAATATTTTTTAATCCTAATTTATTTTCGGATTGCAATAGGACAGCTGATATAATGTTAAGCCCGTTTTACCACTGAAAAAACTAGGGCTTGTCATGTGGCCATTCAGCGGCAAAGCCAGATCTCTACACAGCGTTTCTTTTCTTTTTGCTTGGTGTTCTTCCCCCAGGCAGTGTTGTCTCAAGGTCAAGCAGAGTCCATTTTGTTGTCTTGTGTTTTCTCGTGTACCCAGCACAGTTTTAAGGATAAGATAGATCCTTGGTACGTCTTGGCTGAAATGACAATTAGGCAAGTAGAGGTTTTAGTGGGCTCTTTAATTGAATCTTCCTCATATCTAGCTACTTTGAGAGGCTGTACCTCATTCACTTAGAAGAAGGAGAATACCCAAACTAAGGAGATTAATATTCGAATGATTAACTTTCTTTCTTTTTTTTTTTGGGAGATGGAGTTTCGCCCTTGTTACCCAGGCTGGAGTGCAATGGTGCGATCTCGGCTCACTGCAACCTCCGCCTCCTGGGTTCAGGCAGTTCTCCTGCCTCAGCCTCCTGAGTAGCTGAGATTACAGGCACGCGCCACCGTGCCCAGCTAATTTTTTTGTATTTTTAGTAGAGACGGGGTTTCACCATGTTGACCAAGATAGTCTCGATCTCTTGACCTCGTGATCCACCTGCCTTGGCCTCCCAAAGTGCTGGGATTACAGGCATGAGCCACCGCGCCCGGCCAACTTTCTTTAAAATGTTAAAACTTTCAGTGCTTACTATCTATTGACTCACTGGTCACTGTCTCCTTTTCTTGGATAGCATGTCACATAGAAATGAAAGTAATTAACAGGCTCAGTTACTTTGGAAACATTGTTTGATTCCAAAGCCAGTCTCTCAGTCTGCTTCCTTGGCATATCATTTGATGGTGTCACTCAAACTTTAGGTCTAGAAATGAAGTAATATTTAACTTGTAGGATTAAATCATGCTAGGTCAGTTGGCCAGCAATCACTGAAGGATTATCTTCTATGTTATTTTTTTCTTAATGCCAGTTATTCAAGCTGTGACTCATATTTTCAGTTTTGGGGCCAGATAATCTAGTCTCAAGATGTTTGAAAACTGAATTTTCTACCTCGAGCTCCTTCCCACAGGACGGAATAAGAGTCTGATCTGGACTTGAGGTAGAATTTTCTCAGTGATATGATGGGTAGTATATATACTGCCTTCATGGTGTTTTGGAGGTTGGAAGTATATTGTTCTTTAGGAATTAATTTGAACCTACCTAGAGACAATAAGAGGAGGGAGGGGATTCTAATTCTCAAAGGTGTTGGTCTCTTCTCCTTTCTGTTGCCTTATCTAAAAAGAGATATTTGCTGGCAGTGGGCTGGGGATGGTCCTTGGAGGTGACAACTGAGATCCTGTGGCTTAGTAGATTGTGTTTTGCACTTGTGATATGACTGTAGAGGCCAACTAAAACGTTAAGTTAGTGTTTGGGGGCTGGAATCATATTAACTCATTAGAGTAACATGATTTATTTAATGAAAATTAGAAGCACTGATGGTCATTTATATAAAATGAGAAGGTGCTTAAATTGTCTAATTAAATGCTGTTTAGTAAACAGAATATTTCAAAACATTGAATTCCTTAGGGGAAACAGAATGAAAAGAGTCCTTGATATTGAAAATATTGGGAACCACATAGTACCTAGAAAACCTGGACTTCCTTTTTCACCTGCCAACCTGAAGGTGTGAAACTTGAAGAGGGAGCAAGGGGTCTGGACGCAGCTTCACTTATGGCTGTGTCAGTGGCCCTACTCCTTTATATATTTTTCCATGATGTCTATCTTGTAAATTAAGAGTAGTTTTTAAATGGTTTTAAAATTGACCTGAAAGCTAGGTTGATGGTTTGATTTATTTTGACTTTAAATTTCTAATAACATAAAGAGTCTTTTCCTTGCAGCCAAGATCATAATTTAAACACGCAAACAAGACATCATCCTAATGCAAAATTAAATGTTTGTATATGGCTGGATTGCATTATAGTATCATGTGACAAGCAAAGATATTAATGTTTTCAGAAAATCAATGAATATTTGTCAAATAAAATTAATTATGTATGTTTCCTTCTCTCCTTCTCTCAGCATTCACTGTTACACGTTTGTTTTGTACGATAATGTGTATTGTATTGATTCGAACCTAAGGAATGAACCTGAGCTCATGGTTCTCTGTACCTTTCCCACCTTTGCTTTTCCCCACCCCTCCATGTTCCTATAACTTCACACATGCTCATATCCATTATGGCAATGATGGATTATTGGCATTCAACCAACATGACAGGATGTCACAGGTCGCTGAGCAGAGATTTTTAGACTCTGTTTCCACACGAATTAACTGTTATTGAAAATGTTTATTGAGATTGAAGTATTGATCATTTTCTGCTAACCTTGGCTTAGGGGAAGGAAGAAGAGGCAATAGTGTTTTTGAAAGACACTAAATTTCATTTTTAAAAATCTCATTTATTTAGCCTTTTTTTCTTTCTGTTTTATAGCCTTTATTGTTTTATTGCTTGGAAAAGGGTATCTTGGTTTTATTTTTTATGACAGTATAATTATACTTCAGGAATGTACTTGATTACTATGGGTAACAAAATTGTTCTAGTATATTGGTTTGGCCAATATTGCTATACAAACAACTTTTCAGTCAGTTGAGTCTGGTAAAAATCAATACATTATGGTAATATTTCAAGTAAGAATTTGCTGAATCTAAGTGTTTCAACCTCATCTCCTTTCAGAGAAAAAAATAGTTTTGAAGTGGCAAGACTTCTTTCTAATGTTTTAATAAAAATCTTTTATTTATAAAGACATTTAAAGTTCCCAGCAAAAGTGGTTGTGAACAGGTGAACATTACCTTAGCACACTTCTGTGTTATAGGGTGGAAGAGATCTAGTTTCCATTTGAAATCTATTCCCTGCCACACACAGAAGGCATAACATCAGGGATTGACATAGTGTCTGTCACTTTTGGATTCTGGATTCCTGTATGTAGTTCTGGATGCTGAGTTTACAGACATGTGGACAGTTGAGAGAGCACCCAGAGGAGCAATGGAGAGAATAATGAGGGATCAGGGAATTGTGCCTGTTTAGTCCTTCATTCATCTGTCCAGCAGCCAAGTTCTGAGCATGTGCTGTGTGGAGGATACTGTGTCAGATGCTGGGGACAGCCTAGCCTTATAAAACTTGTGTCTGGATAGATGCAGAAGTTCTGTCCCCAAGTACGCACAGGACCTCACAGTCTGGACCTCCTGTCTATGTATGGTGCACAGATCTGGGGGGCTGAGGAAGGAATGATAGCTTTTAGCTCTTTCCTCAGGAAGGATTAGGAAAGCCCTCATGGAGGAACTGGCATTTGAGCTGAGAAGTGTTTGAAAGGAATTGGCTAACTTTTCTGTGAGGAAGAGAAGATTAAAGGGCTCTATGACAGCTAATTTAAAGTTGGAAGGGCATTTCTGTAGATGAGGAACAGGTTTGCTTTGTGTTCTTCTGAAGACTAAACAGAAATTACCTGTCTTGAATGTCTCTGTGACAGTCGGCCTTTGGTTAGAGTGATTAATGTACTCTTTCTACTCTTATTCCCACTGGGTTGTGTTCTCTGGAGGAGAGTCATGTCTAGGGTATCTTGGTGGGAGTCCTCACAGGGCCCAGCGCGGTGCCTTACCTACTGTAGGAACTTAGTGAGTGTTTCAGGGATTTACCTGCAGAGGCAGATTCTTCACAGCCTAAGGATGGACACAATGTGTTGTTCATTGCTAGGTGACTCTGGGAAGTGGTGAACTCCTCTTCCTTAAGCAGAATGATGTGGCTGTTGTTCAGAACTGCTGAGAAAAGAATTCCCACTTAGACCTGGACATGAAATGACTGCACAGGTTTCCCCCAAGTCTAAAGTCCCAGAACTGAATTCAGCATTCAGTTACCAGAAAAATCTTATGTCAGGTGTCGCTTGGTTTTGTTTTGTATATGATTATTTATTCACTGAACATCCTGTCACTGTGCCGAGGACTGTTCTGAGCACGTGCAGTTCAGTTGTGAACGAGATAGGCAAGGTCCCTATTCGGAGCTCACACTAGTGGGGCACACAATAATCAAGACAATAAATACTGGAGTAAGATTATATCAGACCTTGCAAGTTCTATAAAAAATGTAGAAGAGGTGCTCAGAAAGACCTGAAGAGGTGCTCTTTGAGCTGAGACCTAAAGACAGGAAGGAATCAGTTAAGGCACAATGTGGGAGAAGAAACCTATAGGCAAAAGTAACCACTCAGGCAGAAGCCCTAAGATTAAGATAGGCATGAACTTGTGTAATTGGAGTAGAGTAAGCTCTGGGGAGGGTGGAGAGATGGACAGGGCTTGATCACTCTGGGTCTTTTAGTCCTTGCGAAATCCTTGCTAAGTAGGTAAGTTACCTGCTTTTTACTTATGAGAAAGATAAAGCTTGGAAGGGCTAAGTGGCGTGCCCAAGATCGAGTCAAGACTAAAACTCAGGTCTTCTGACATCTGCTTCCCAAGCCAAGGTTTTTCTGTTTGCCATTCAGTCTCTGAGTTTCCTAATTTTTAACCCAAATTATTTTTGGATGGAAGATATAAAATCAGTATATAAATGTAAAAGTCAGTGATATATCATCTTGAGGTGTTAATTTTAGAGGCTTTTTAGTAGATGTTAAAATAACTATTTCTTGGCTGACAGTTAAGAGAACATAACTTGTTATCTGGCCTACCCTTTGGGTCCCCTTACTTACCAAAAACTTATAATTTAATAATTGAATCTCTGGATTAATTGTATGGTTGTGCTAGTGGAGGTGGTGTATTTCTTGACTTATAAGACACATTACATTTTTTATAGCTATTTTACAGTATTTGATGTGTTAGAAAATTGTAGTCTCTTGGTTGGCATATTGCACGAGTAAATATTTGTATACCAGAGCATCTAGGGTATTTACTTAAATTGCTTTTTTGGAAAATAATTCACTGGAAAGTCCAAAAGGCATTTATTGTGTATAACTTTCTGCCACAGTCTTTTTTTCTTTGCTCTGTCATTGGTTACTTTGATATAGGAGACCATGTTTCTGTTAAATTGCTGCCTTACTAGAGTGAAATATGTTTAGGTTCTTATTTGTACACTAACATTGAATTGGAGGAGCAGGTTGTAAAATTATAGGGGGAAATGGCAATAGAGATTTAGGTTGTGGGTACTAAGCATTATTTAAAAAAAAAAAAAAACAACATTAATTTGCTTTTTAAATGTGACTTTATATCATATTGTCTTCTTGACCCTAAAATTTCCATACTATTCCTTGTCAGTATGGCAAAAAGAAAGAAAAAGAGAGTAAAGTACTATTGCTAGAAGCAGTTAATGGTTTTTGTTTTGTGAATTTAAAGAATAAAATGAAAAAGGTTCATACAAAATTAGAACTTGCTTTAGGGCACAATCAATATTGCATTTTAACAAGCTTAATGTATTTGGAAGATATGTATTGTGTGAGGTTCTCAAACATACCGATTCTATTACGACGGTTAACAGTAGCAGCAAAATGTAACAATATACTTAGTCAATAAACATAAAACTCATTAAACCATAATTAAATTTTCAGAAAAGTTATCTAAACACTATGAATAAAATATATTTTTACATGGCCTCAGCAACAGAATATATATAGCCAGTGAAACTTTCTAAGCGGTGAAGAAAACCATACATGGGATAAAATTATAGAATGAATTTTTACCTTAGTTAAAGTTAAGTTCATGTACACCATTTATTTCTTTTCTCTTTTAACTTCTTTTGGAGGCGATTCTTATTATTTGCAGAGCACAACAGCTGGGGTAACTGACTGAAGGGACAAATGAGAAGTTGCCCTGCTCTTTTGCAGTCTCAAGTGAAATGTTTCAAGGCCCTGCCTGCCTCCATACATGCAAGATGCAAGAGGCACTGAGAGTCACAGTGGTTGCGTTTACATTTCCACAGTGGGCCCCAATCACAAGGCTCGTATTATGGGCCCAGCTGTGTGAGAATGTAGCTAAGCACAGTAGGTATCGCCATCCTCATTTGATTTATGAAGAAACTGAAACACAGATAAATGAATGGATTTCCCTGAGGATTCAGAGCAAGTCAAAGATAGGACCACCACTGAAACCCAGGCTTTCTTATTTCTCAGTCCATTCCTAGTAAATAATTACAGGTTGGCTCTATGAGGTGCTAAAATAAACAGAATATATGCAAACCTGAGAATTTCTGCCAGCAGTCTCTAAGCAGATATACTTCAGTTGTTCTTTGTATTTTTATTTTGTGCACCAGGCACATGTATCTTATAGAAGACCCATATGAACACACAGCTGTCGCCCTTTCTCCTTCCTTCCCTGGAACTTGTAATCTTTGAATAACTGATTAGCCCAAAGTCAGAAACGTTTATGCTGATCTCTGAACCTCAGTCAGTTCAACAGATGACTCCCTGGAAATTTTATCTTTGGTGTTCTTTTTTTTCACTGCTATAAGTTTGTGAGTTAGTTTAAGAGTGTATTTAAATCATTTCTGGAATCTAAATATTTTGGGCTTGCTAGTCTTTATAAGGAAGTTAGTTTCCCTCCTCTCACATAGGCCACTTTCTGCTTTCTCCTCCTATTTATCATATTTTAAAAGCATATGTGACACTGTTAAGTTTTAATCTTCTAAATGGATTGGAGAATAGCACCTTCCCTTGACTGACCTCAAAGGATTTTAAAAAACAGAATGTTACTTAATTTTTGAGGGAGAATGTTCTAACACAGTTTATGCATTTTTGGAATTCAACAAATATATCTCAAAAAGAACATTGGTAGAATTGGGTTTAAAGTCCAAATACTTTCCTTTTGTTGTCCAGAACATAGCTCATCAACGTAGAGGCATAGTATCATGTGCAGGGAAGTCACCCAGATGCCTTCTTATTGTTGGTTTAAAGATGACTGTCCCTCGATGGTATAAGATATGATGGTAGTTTGTGTTGTTCAGTTTTTATGTTAAAGGAAAAAGTCTGTCCTGGTTTCTTTTGACCCTAGTCATGATATGCCCATTTCATGAAGTCTTTTATGCACAAAAGTGCACAAAATGAAGATAAAGTGCCTCTCTCCAGCCTGACAAAAGCCATTTCTTTGCAGAATGGTAGCTGCAGCGAAAGTAAATAAATGAATGGACAGCAATCACAGCCTCGTTGATGAAACTGTTCAATTAAAGCACAGGCATTTACATGGTGTAATTTCCCTAAATTGCCAATGAGCCCCTTTAGACACAACCAGTGTTCAAATTGATTTCAGCATTGATTTTGGCTGAAGCTGATAAATTTCTGCTTGTTAGTTAAAGTAATTTTGCAGAAGACTTTGTACTGCAGTATTGAAGTGTTCATTTAGCTGATGGTTAAAAGAGGAGTTATTTACAGAGGCCTCTACTGTTGTTCTGAGATGGGACAATTCCCCAATCATCTTTTACTTTTAATTTTTTAGGCTTCAGTATACCAATCAATAGGTGATTGAAACTGATTAAAACTTATCCAACCAGCTGCCTATGGCAGTTTAATTAGAAGCTGGATGATTCTTAAATTAAAGTTGTCTTATTTTCATTGCAAAACTATCTTCCAGAAGAGTAAGGGACTAACAGTGCTGAAAACTTAAAAGATTGGCTTTGCTAAGGTAGCTTGCAAATGTTAAATCACTCTATAGTTATTCCTAAGACAATTCAAAAATGTATCAGAGAGTTTGCTTTTATGGAGATTAGAAGTAAAAATATGCTTACATGCCAGCCAAGGAATGTTTGTTTCATTTGGTCGAAGAGATTACCTATAGTATAATGATATATGCGAAAGACCAGCTATTTGGGATAAATCTATTATTTCATAAGCAAAATGAATGCTTGAGCTTATTTTTAAACACTGTAATGCAGAATGAAACTAGCCATCATGATATCCTCTGCATCTGCCCCCTGGAAACCATCAGCTTTGAATTTATATTTTTATTCTGTTTTAAGGTCTTGATTAAAATAAATCTCTATCAGATGAAAAACAAGAATTTTTTTATAAGTCCATGTTGACTTGTCAACAGTATTGTGGGCAGGGTTATAGAAGAGAGATTTTTGCTCCTCCTCAGCTCCCTAGGGATGCTTCCCTATACTCATTTTATCTAGTGTGGGACAATTTCTTGAGTTTTTAATGGAAATGGGTTAATATTTTCGTCATAGGGGACATATTACATCTGGTATTATGGGGAAGAAGGGAAGAAATGGCTCACTTTTCAGAGATGCATTTACTCTTTGACCCACTAGGGTACTATTTAGTGTTCTAGAAGAGGTAATTTAGTAAATTGTACTCCAGTGGCCTGAAAAAGTTAATGCAGGTCTGAAAAGTGAGCCATTCAATCGATTTTCCCTATTGCTTTTAAAAAAGCAACACTGACCATATCCGGAGAATGTTGAAGACAACTGAAATTACAGAATCTAGAAGCAACCAGTTTATTTTCACACAAAGCTTGTTGGGACATGCACTGGATTTGGCTTTGGAGGACTAGAATCTACTTCCCGCTCCAGTACTTACAGAGAAGAATCTTGAAGCAGTCAGTAACCTCACCAAGCCTTGGTTTCCTCATCAATAAAGTGGGGATATTAATATCTACCTCACAAATTTTTTGTGCAAATCAAATCACTATTTGTAAAATATTTTATAAACTATAAAGCACAATAGAATATTATTAGAATAAGGAGGTTTTTTTGCAGTAGCTGTTGATGTATCTGATTTTGGAAAGTAATTTATTCTTAGTTTTCCCAGAAACTGTAAGCAGAGATTACATGGTTATCAAGTTGTTTCAGGAGAGAGTTTCCTAGCTATTTAATCCTCAAGGTATTTCTATTTTTCCCCCACAAATATTACCTAACTATTCCATTTCTTTCCTTCATTCTCATCTTTAGGCTTTTTATCTCTTGCTTCTCTGTTTGCCCACTACATTCTTTCAGAATCCTTGATCAAGAGATCAGTATGACTGTAGCTTCCTTGATCTCAAAGGTATTCAGACCATATATTAAAAGACATTACTCTAGTTGATGTGGAGAATATTAAAGGCTTGAACCAGGCCACATCAACTTATGGAAGAAATATGGAGGTAGTGATGACCACATTAACTCTGAGGCAGGTGTGGGAGTAGAAAGGGGTATACAGCCAGAGTAAACATAAAGAAGAAATGAGCAAATGTAGGGTTACTGTAGCTTTTCTCTTACTGAAAATCTAACCTAGCCAAGTTCCCCATATCACAGATTAGGTTGATTTATGAGCCCTATGTACAGTCAGTATCTTGAAATTAATATCTGTGACCTAATAACATATTTGACTTGAGACCTGAACAGTATCAGGGGCTCTGTTTCTTTTCTTTTTTTCCCCTGAGATGGAGTTTTCACTCTTGTTGCCCAGGCTGGAGTATAATGGCATGATCTTGGCTCACTGCAACCTCTGCCTGCCAGGTTCAAGTGATTCTCCTGCTTCAGCCTACCGAGTAGCTGGGATTACAGGCGTGTGCCACCACGCCTGCATAATTTTTTGTATTTTTAGTAGAGACGGAGTTTTGCCATGTTGGCCAGGCTAATCTTGAACTCCTGACCTCTAGTGATCCGCCCAACTTGGCCTCCCAAAGTGCTGGGATTACAGGCGTGAGCCACCACACCCGGACTTCTTAACCACAGGTTATTTTGCAATCAGTAGTCAAGCATCTGTAATGGGTTTTTAGGCAGAAGGAAGGTTGGCAAAGACTGCTATTTGAACTAGTACAGTTTACATAAAAGCTTCTTTTTACAACTGCTGTTTACTTTGGAGTTCCTATTTTAACAGCTAGAGCCTGGCTAATGTGTTTATTATGGAAGGCAACAACTGTCAGTGTTGATTTATCTGAAACTATTTGAAGTCTTTCTGTGATGGCTATTTTAGTATGTGACAGCATACTAAAATTTCGAAGCTTGGCTGTTAGTCCTAAACATCTTAATAAAATCCACCTTCAAATAAACCTACCAAGTGAACAATTTCTAAAAGGACCAAGTGATTAGAGGATTAAATTTCAATTTAAAAATTTAAATTTATTTAATTTAAAATTTAAAAATTATATTTTTCATTAGCTGAACCACAACTGGTTTACATGTGGTTACTGAAACCATATCAATGCATTAAAAGGTGACATCTAGAGAGTTTTAAAATCAATGTCACAAGATACTAAACGATTTTTGTTTTGTTTGTATCAGTATTTGTATACTCACGCACTTTTATATGGCAGAGAAGTGTTTTGCTTGTTTTGTATTGTGTTCAGAGTTGTTCAGCAATACCTAGATTTGTCCCTAGGTATTGCTTTTGAAATCTTTTGGAAAAATGTAATACAATCAACTCTCAGATTACTTGTTTTAAGTAGAAGACTGATAGTCTCATGTTGTACGTATCTCCTAATAGTTTAACCGTCTCGATTTCTGCCATCTCCTTTCTTTTTGTGTTAGTTTTCCTTTATGCCAACACTATAAAATCTTTGAAATTGAAAACTTCTGAATTGAAGAAAGACTTCTATCTTGTTATTCTAAATTTACCTAAAAGTAGAGGCTTTTTGGGTGAATAAGTAAAATGTCATGCCAAGAGCAGAGAAGCATCATCTGTAAGTATAGAAACTGATGATCCTACAGTATGTTAGCTTTCACAAATGCTATATGTTTTAATAAGGTAGTAGATTTAATAACTGAACCTGAGTATGACCAACTCGTAACTTTCTGTGCCAATGAGGAGAATTAAGAGCTGTATTTTATACAATGGTTTCTCTTGTCGTGATCAAACTTTTTCATAATGAATCAGATCTCAGAGAGCTTTCTTTTCCTTTGTCTCTTTACCTCTGCCCTGTTCTCTGATGGACGTCCTATAAATCCCTAGGGCATTCAGAGAATAGAGAATCGGAATACACGCTATCTCACAAGCTGTGCAATCTTTGCATAAAAAAGAACTGATGTTACTATTTGAGAGAGGGAGCTGTCTCTGCAGTGAGCTAACAATAACAAATAAATTTGTAACTTTTATTTATTTTAAAATAGACTTTGCTCACCTTTTTTCTTGTCCAGGGAACAAAATAACAATCACTTTCTTTCCTGCTTACCTAGAATAAGACCATCCCTTTTTAATTACTGGTTATTTCTTGAGCCAAATCCTAACCATTGCTTTCACTATTTTAGTGACTGGATTATTTTCTTAGGTTTCCGTTGGAGAACCTTTCAACAATTGATAACACTCTATAAATAATTCACAAAGTAATTGTGTCCCTCTTTTCACTAACCTTCTTTGAAATATGTTATGTGAGAAGTAGAATTTAAGTCAGTGGCATTTAGTTCACATAGTTAATGAAGGAAGTGCCCTGTGTCCTTCATAAAACAGTGGTAATACTGTCATTTCAGTTTTCCTGTTTGCCATTGTGATTAAAAGTCATTATACATGCAATTATGCTCCAGGTCTTTTCTCCAAGAGGCAAAAAAGAGGTATTTTCATACTCATTTTGATAACTGTTTTGTTAATAAATTGATATTTATGACATAGGATATTGTCAGTTGTGCTGAAATCTGAAATATTTATAGTCAGATTATAGGCTAGCCTTCCCATTCTTTCTTTAATTTTATCCTACCTGGCAATCACTAGAAAAGCACATATGCTCCCTGTTATAAATTCTTTCTGCTCATAATTTAAAATAATTTGATTGGAATATGTTTAGAAATTAATACACCAAATAGTGTCATAGAAAATAGATGCGTACTTTAATTATATGAGATTGTACCAGCTTTATCAGAAAATATATGATCACCTCTAGGTTATTTATTTTGTGAACAGGAGTCAGCTGGGATGATTCATATTTTTTTGGTTCTCCTAGAATTTGAAATTCTAGGCATAAATAATTTTAGTAAACATGGTAAAATCCAGATGCAATTGATCTTACGCATGGCATAGATTTGTGTAGGAGTCCAGATGTTGGAATGTGAACACAGGTTGTTTCTCCCTTATGTCCTGTGTGGACTTTTTTAACATGTTATTTTTACATATTTACTTTCCTTTTTATTTTTTGATTCAGGGTCTCACTCTGTCACCTAGACTGGAGTGCAGTGGTACGATCATGGCTCACCGTAGCCTCTACCTCCCAGGTTCAAGTGATCCTCTCCCCTCACTTCCCAAGTAGCTGGGACCACAGGCATGCGCCACCATGGGCCCAGCTAATTTTTTTTTTTTTTTCATTTTTTGTTGAGATGAGGTATCACCTATGTTGCCCAGGCTGGTCTTGAACTCTTGGACTCAAGCAGTCCTCCCACCTCAGCCTCCCAAAGTGTTGGGATTACAGATGTGAGCCACTGTGCCCTGCCTATTTTCCTTACCTTTAAAGATTATTATAGAAATTCAAATTATTCTTTGTAATTATGTCTCTTTTAATAAATTCTCAACAGTTTAAGTGAAGGCGAGCACACCTCTAACCCTGTATGTATTATACTAGACTCATCTTTAAAATTTCAAAGAGTAGATAATATAATCAGTTAGATTTGTCCCTAGGTATTGCTTTTGAAATCAGTCACATGGTTTTTGAACACTTTGTGCAAGGTACTTCACTTGGCAGTGGGGAAGATATAGCATCAACTTTCATGGCCTCAGGGGGAACCCCATTCTTTGGTGTCTGTTATTAGCTTAATGTTTGTACCTTCTCATCTCCTTTACTGTTTTCTTCTCATCTTTCTGACCTCTGAATTTTGAGAGCCTCAGTTCCAGTCCTTACACCTCTTCTCTGTTTAATTCACTTCCTAAGTGAACTTGGCTTTACATGTCATCTGTATGCTGAGGAAGTCCAAATGTATGTCTTCAACCCTGGCCTGTGTCCTGAATTTCAGACTCATATCTGATTACCAGTTGGATGTCCTCTAGACATTTCAAAACTATCTAAAACTGCACTCTTGATTTCTTTGGAAACCTGCTTCATTTACAACTTTTCCCATCTCAGTAGTTGGAAACTATGCTATGGGTTGCTAATGACAAAAACTTTGCAGTCTTTCTTCATGCTGCTTTTATTCTCAGATTATATATAGATTTATCCACAAATCTTGTGGGTTCTTCCTCAATATTTCAAGAAACTGATCACCTTTCATCACTCCTTTCTTGCTAACCTATTCAAAACCACTATTACTGCTTGCTAGGATTTTATTGCAAAAGCTCCCAAGTAGCCTCCCAGTTTCTATCCTTGCTTTCCTGCAATGTGTTCTCTCCACGCAGCAGCCAAAGTGATCTCTTTAAAATATTAGGTCTCCCCTTCTGCTCATGACTTCTTATATCACTTGGAATAAAAGTCAGAGTCCTCACCATGGCCTAAATGGTGTTACACAGTCTGTTTTCCCATTACCTCTCTGACTCATTTCCCTCAGCTAGCTCTCTTGCTTATTCCACTTCTGTATACGTGTCAAACACACGTTTCCACCTTGGGCTTTTGAACTCCTATTTCCTCTACCTGGAATCCTATTCCCCTAGATATCCGAATGGTGTGCTTCCATACTGTTCACATGTAACCTGAAGAGAGAGGCATTTCCTGACTTTCTTCCCAACCTTAATATCAAATAGCATGTCCCTACTCTTTATCAGTCTCTATATCCTTACCTTTATTTTTTTCAATGCACTTACCCCCACCTGACATATTGTATATGTATTTGATTATTGTCTGTCAGCCCCTATTAGAAGGTAAGCTTCACAAGGTCAGGGACTTGGTCTCATTTGTTCTCTGCTGTATCCACACTGCCTAGCTTACTGCCTAGCAACCAGAGACATGCATTAAGTATTTATTAAATATATAAATTAAGGATCTAATCTAAGAGAGGAGTATATCATAATCTGTGATAGAGGTTGAGCATATAGTAATGAATAAAATGGACCTTGACCCTGTCCTTGAAACTTAGAGTAAAGTAGAAGATAATGTAGACCCTACATTAAGAATTTACAGCATAGTTAGGTAATTAGAGTTTACAATATAGTTTAAAAAGTGGACACCATGCCTGTAATCCCAGCACTTTGGGAGGCCAAGGCAGGAGGATTGCTTGAGGCCAGGAGTTCAAGACCAGCCTGGGCAACATAGTGAGACCTTTGTTCTACAAAAAAATAAAAATTAGCCAGTCATGGTGGTGCTCTCCTGTAATCTTAGCTACTCAGGAGGCTGAGACAGGAGGATTGCTTGAGGCCAGGAGTTCAAGACCAGTCTGGGCAACATAGTGAGACCCCATTCTGCAAAAAATAAAAATAAAAATTAGCCAGGCATGGTGACTCACTCCTGTAGACTCAACTACTGAGGAGGCTGAAGCAGGAGGATCACTTGAGCCCAAGAGTTCGAGACTGCAGTGAGCTATTATTGTGATACTGTACTCCAGCCTGGGTGATGGAGTAAGACCCTGTCACTTAAAAAAAAATACTAATAGGTTGGGCGTAGTGGCTCACACCTGTAAACCCAATGCTTTGGGAGGCTGGGTCAGGAGTTTGAGACCAGCCTGACCAACACGATGAAACCCTGTCTCTACTAAAAATATGAAAATTAGCCAGATGTGATGGCGGGCACCTGTAATCCCAGCTACTCAGGAGGCTGAGGCAGGAGAATTGCTTGAACCTGGGAGGTGGAGGTTGCAGTGAGCCGAGAATGTGCCACTGCACTCTAGCCTGGGTAACAGAGCGAGATTCTGTCTCAAAACGAAAACAAAAAACCACTACTAATAAAATGTGTATCTGTGAATTTAAATAACTGTTGAAGAGAAACAATAATTTTTAACAAGATCTTATAAACCAATAGAGTAGTTGATGCCAATGAATAAATGACATCACAGGGTAGGAAATCTAGAAGGTAGGGAAGTAAGTAGAAATAAATGAATGGAATACAATTGAATCCAGAAAGGAATAAAATGAAAGAAGTAGTGGTGACCATTTAAGTAAATCTGACTGTATAAGACAATGATAGTACTAATTTCACAATGAAGTGAAACGAAAAGACTGGACAAAATAATATGTTAAGATGAGAAGGGCTTAATTGAAGTTAAAACATTCTAAGATTTTTATATTGTTTAGGAGAAGGATATAGATAGCAATTAACTTTAATTTTGTCATGTCAGATATGATTGTTAAAAATAATATGGGTAACTAAAACAGTGAATAGAATGTATAACTTCAAAACAAATAGATGGACTAAAGGGAGAATAATTCAGTACAATAGAGGAAGAGAGAAGGCGATAGGTGTAAAGTAAAGGAATTAGGTGGTAGAAATAAATCCAAATATATCAGTAATTACAATAAATATAAGTAGGGTAATATTAGCAGCTAATAGATTGCATTTTTAAAAATACAGCTGTGTGCTATTTTAGACTATATTGGGAGAAATTTCTACAATACTAAGACACACACAGCAAAGTTGAAAGGGTGGGGGAAGATACCTGGCAAAAACTAATCAAAAGAAAGCTATTGTGGTTATATTAACATAAGACAAAATAGACCTTAAGGCAAAAAGTATTACTAGAGAAATGTTATGAAAATACAAATATTAACAACTGAACCATAAATACCATGTATTAATATTAAAACTCATGAGATGCACCAAAGTAATTCTTAAGGGATAGGTTTATATACATACCTTAGTAAAGAATAACTGGGAATTATACACTTAGCATCTAACTCAAGAAAATCAGTGAGGTGGGACAGGGAGTAAACCCAAAGAAAGTGGAAGGAAAGAAATACTAAAGAACAGCAGTTATTAAGTGAACGTTCAAGAAACAATTCAACAAAACTAAAAGCTGGCTCCTTGGAAAAACTTATCAAATATAACAGAAGACAGAAGTAACAAAATTAGGAATAAAAAAGAAACATAATTCTAGACATAGCAGCAATTTTAGAAAATAGTAGCATCCAATGAATAACTTTATGACAATAAATCTGAAACACAAAATGGGCAGTTTCTTAGAAAAACTTAATGAAATTGTCTTAAAAATAAAAACCAAAATAGACCTAGAGCAATTAAGAAAATTTATTCATTCAAATATTTAATGATTATTTGTAAAATGTGCCTGATGTCGTTTTAGGCACTGGAGATAATAGCAGTGAACAAAAAATACCAAAAGTCTATGTTTTCATGGAGCTTCCTTTGTTGCAGTGGGAGACATAATTAATACATTTATCAGGTGTTGCTAATTCTGTGTATAATAAAGAAAATGGCCAGGCACAGTGGCTCACGCCAGTAATCCCAGCACTTTGGGAGGCCAAGGCAGGCAGAGCACCTGAGGTCAGGAGTTCCAGGCTATCCTGGACAACATGGTGAGATGTCGTCTCTACTAAAAATACAAAAATTAGCCAGTTGCGGTGGCACACCCCTGTAGTCCCAGCTACTCAGGGGCCTGAGACAGGAGAATCGCTTGAACTTGGGAGGTGGAGGTTGCCGTGAGCTGATATTGTACCACTACATACCAGCCTGGGCAACAGAATGAGGCTCCATCTAAGAAAAAAAAAAGGAAGGGAGAATGTGCTGTTTTATGTAGGAAAGCCAAAGAAACATTACAGGACCTGAAGGAAGCAAGGGAGCAAGCCAAGTATATATTAGAGAAAGTGGCCCAGGCCTTAGGAGTAGGTGCAAAGGACCTGAGGCAGGAGCATGTTTGGTGGAACAGAATTGAGTATGGTGTATAAGGGAGACTAGCAGAAGCAGAGATCAGTGAGGTAACCAGGGGCCAGATGACGAAATTTTTGCAAAGACTTTTGATTCAGCAGTTAGAAATCTACCCATGAAATGGAGATGAGTATAATAACTTCTATTCATAAGATTATAAAGTTAATGAATTAAATGGATGTAGATTTTTTTTTTTTTTTGTAAAGCACTATCCAGGTGTAGTAGTAATTTGTCAAATATTTCATCCAGAAGTAGTAATTTGTCAAGCATTTATGAAGGAGCACCCGCCATAGGCCAGGACGTGTGCTAAGCATAAAGAGTAATACAAAGATGATTAAAACATGGCAGTGCTTACTGCCCAGTATTGGGGACAGGCACATAAATACTTTTCTGTAGTGTGCTAATGGCAGTAATAGAGCACATAATGTTTGAAGAGTAGAAGTACCATCAAAGTTTAACTTTGTAGCGTTTATAAGAAAACTTATTAACAGGACGTATATAGATATTTTTAAGGTAGCTTATGTTTTCCTATTTATTAACCCAAGGAGAATGAAAACTTGGCCTTCTCATGATTGTTTAGTGATGTTTCTGCTGAGATGAATACCTGAGTGGCAAACTTACCACACCTATCTGTAGTGTGAATAAACTTATAGTAGTGGGCAAGACATAAACATGGTAAGAAATCTAGAATTTGGAACATGGTATATCCATAGCATTTCAGATGGCTGTTTTAATTCTTCATCTCCAAAGTTGGTTCAACATGAAGTAATACTACTCGTTAGTTTTTCTTAATAAATGATATCTTGCAAACTTCTGCCATTTCTTTGTTGTTAAAGCTTTATTAGAGGCTCATTTGTAGAGCATATAGCCTAACTGGCACACAGACACTACTGCTCTTTCAGTCTATTTTGGCAGCTTTTGTTCTTAAATCACTCAGCTAGTCTGAAAACTTCCTACCTTCCTAACATTTCATTCATACTTACGAGTCCTATCCATAATATTATCTTATTGGATCCTCACAACTCTGTAAGGTAGAGACTGCTTTCTCTATTCCAGACTAGAGACAACTGAGACTTGGTGAGGTTTACTGACAGTCAGGTTCACATGGTTAAGAAGTGGCAGAGCTAGGATTCGAGCTGTCGGTGACTTCAGAGCCGACCCTCTTTGCCCTTCTGCCTCCCAGGATAGATTGGCAGTGATTGCAGAATGCTTCCTTGCCTGGAGCAATTTGGATATAATGGTCTTTAGCCTGATTGAAATAGGTCAGTACCTTTGTAAGTTTTGAATTATGTGTTTCCCTGCCCTGGAATACAGGTAACAAAATTCAACATCACCATCTAGTTCCTTTAGATCCTAAAATACATATACTGTGTTGTGGTTCCAGTCTTGGATTTGCCACTGACTGTGTGAGCTTGGATAAGTTATTTAACCTGACTTTTGGGTGCTTCTTATATAAAAGAAGGGGATTGGATTAAATAATTTTCTCTATTTTCTACCAGCTCAATAAATTATCTGATTCTATTCTCTACCAAGATTAAAGGTTAAGATCAACTTCTTTGGTCATCTAGAAACTATTGTTCCAAATGAAATAAGAAAGTATGGATAGTAAGTAAACTTACACCAGGCTAGTAGCTTTTGCCATCCTAAAGTGTATGTGTTGCGTGCTCAATTTTAAGGGCTGGGACTGTTCCTAGAAGGCCTGTGCTGGTCACAAACAAAATGGAACACTCAAAAACTAAGCACTAAAATATCTCATAAAAATGCTTCCTCCATGCACTCATTGGAACAGGTAATTACTGTGGCAACAACAAACTAATTTGAAGTGTTAGCTGTTAATTAAAACATTGCAGAGGTGTATAGTTTGTCTTTTGGTGTAACCAGAGCCTCCATTCAAACTTCATTAATCACTTTACAGTTAATGTGTTGAGGGAGGTCAAGACAATTGAGATGCAGTATCTATTGAAAGTAAACAAATTCCTCTTCTCTAAGTAAATACCATTTGCAAAGTTAAGGGACACACTCGACTCATGGCTGGCATTGCCTTTGTCATCCACTTCTCCTTGATGATTAAATGTTAAATTGGTACTGTCATTGCACTGTAAACCAAACCACATAGCATTTTTATTGCTCGAAATCTAACCCAAACTTCCACGGATGAATTAGCGTGAGTCATAATTAAATTATCAAGCCTCCCCTTTTAATTCAGTTGGAAATAGGAGACCTTTCTTTTAGAAAAGAGATCGGCTTTCTTGACAAGCTAATTAAGTTGCCAAACTGTCCAGCATGGTATGTATATTAGACTATCTGCTAATCATTTTCTTATCGCTGTTGCTTGTCTCAAACCCCCAGGTGTTGTTTATTCAAAGTACCAACACTGATCTTTTTACAACTTTTGAATCCTTGTGTATACATTTAATTGTTTGTCTTTATATTTCAGTTCTTCGTTAGTGAATCTAATATATAATATTTTTAAAAGTTGGAATTGGAAGAATCTGTGATGTGGAAGGGGAAAAATAATATGTCACAAAATCTTACATATTCTATTACCTGTATTTACATGGAATAAACTTACTAATTTCCTTTAAATCACATTTCAGGCCATATTTACATGGAATAAACTTGATCATTTCCTTTAAGTCACATTTCAGGCCAGGTGCTGTGGCTCACACCTGTAATCCCAGCACTTTGGGAGGCTGAGGCTGATAGATCACCTGAGGTCAGAAGTTTGAGACCAGCCTGGCCAACATGTTGAAACGCTGTCTCTACTAAAAATATAAAAAATTAGCCAGACATGCTGGTGGGCACCTGTAATCCCAGCTACTTGGGAGGCTGAGGCAGGAGAATTGCTTGAACATGGGAGATGGAGGTTGCAGTGAGCCAAAATCGTTCTGCTGCACTCTAGCCTGGGTGACAGAGCAAGACTCTGTCTTAAACAAACAAAAAACGTAACATAGGGGATAGGGTTCCACTTATAAAATGTGTATCACTTCATACAAAGTATAAAAAATTATTTAGCGGCCGGGCGTGGTGGTTCATGCCTGTAATCCCAGCACTTTGGGAGGCCGAGGCGGGTGGATCACGAGGTCAACAGATCGAGACCATCCTGGTCAACATGGTGAAACCCCGTCTCTACTAATAATATAAAAAAATTAGCTGGGCAGGGTGGCGCGTGCCTGTAGTCCCAGCTACTCGGGAGGCTGAGGCAAGAGAATTGCTTGAACCCAGGAGGTGGTGGTTGCGGTGAGCCGAGATCGTGCCATTGCACTCCAGCCTGGGTAACAAGGGTGAAACTCCGTCTCAAAAAAAAAAAAAAAAAAAAAAAATTATTTAGCTGGGCACAGTCGCTCATACCTGTAATCTCAGTGCTTGGGGTGGGAGGGTCGTGTGAGGCTTGGAGTTTGAGACCAACTTGGGGCAACATAGCAAGACTTCATCGCTTAAAAAACTTAAAAGAAAAGAAAATTAGCCAGGCATGGTGGTATATTCCTGTCATTACCAGCAATTTGGGAGGCTGAGGCGGGAGGATCACTTGAGCCCAGGAGTTCAAGGTCACAGTGAACTAGTAAGATTACAGCAATGCACTCCAGCCTGGGAGACAGAATGAGACCCTGTCTCTGAAAAATAATAATCATAATTGACTAAAGTTTTGTTATTTTCTATTTCTTTGAGACAGAGTCTTGTTCTATCGCCCAGACTGGAGTAAAGTGGCGTGATCATAGCTCACTGCAGCCTGACCTCCTGGGCTCAAGCCTCCCTCCTGCCTCAGCCTCCCTGTAGTCTCTACAGGGGGACTATAGAGGACTACAGGCACACACCACGATGCCAGCTAATTTTTTGTTTTTATTTTTGTAGAGACAGGGTCTCCCTATGTTGCCTAGGCTGGTCTTAATCTCCTGAGTTCAAGTGATCCTCCTGCGTTGGCTTCCCAAAGTGCTGAGATTACAGGCATGAGCCACTGTGCCCAACCTGATTAAAGTTTTATAAGTAGTATTTAGAAATACCAATGAGGTTGTTATTTAGAGAACATCTTTAGACATTTTCAAAGGTTAAATAATTCTTTGGTAAAGTGAATAATTGTCACCTGATTTTTGTAATCTTGCTTTTTCTTTAATGAGGTATACTTGAATTTCTGTATAATTAATTGATATTATAAAAGTTAAGTTTACCTTCCATAACTGGCTTGACTTTTGTCCACTCAAGTAGGAAAAGCAAAATGAGTAAGTTCTTATAACACCCATATATTTTGCTAATTATATACATATGCTGTATATATGTAGTTTCTTAGTCTTGCCTGAATTTGTAACATTTTACATGTAAACAATATTACAAATACCTATAGGATCTTAATAACTAAATCATTTCTATAAGTCAGTCACCTTCAAAAAACTCTTGTCAGTGATTGTTAAACTCTGTTAATTTAGTAAAAAGTATTGAATGTACCCTTTAAACAAGTGAATGTTATCATATGTAAATTATATCCCAATAAAGCTGTTAAAAAAGTTTGTCAGTCCTTTCTGCCTGTGGATGCCACGGAGGAAACATCGTTAAAGTCTCTCTTCCCCCTGCCATCATGTCTAAGACAGAGTCTCCTAAAGAGCCAGAACAGCTGAGGAAGCTCTTTATTGGAGGGTTGAGCTTTGAAACAACCGATGAGAGCCTGAGGAGCCATTTTGAGCAATGGGGAATGCTCACGGACTGTGTGGTAATGAGAGATCCAAGCACCAAGGGCTCCAGGGGCTTTGGGTTTGTCACCTATGCCATGGTGGAGGAGGTGGATGCAGCCATGAATGCAAGGCCACACAAGGTGAATGGAAGAGTTGTGGAAACAGAGAGCTGTCTCAAGAGGAGATTCTCAAAGACCAGGTCCCCACTTAACTATGAAAAAGATATTTGTTGGCAGCATTAAAGAAGACGCTGAAGAATATCACCTAAGAGATTATTTTGGACATTATGGAAAAATTGAAGTGATTGAAATCGTGACTGACAGAGGCAGTGACAAGAAAAGGGGCTTTGCCTTTATAACCTTTGATGACCATGACTCCGTGGATAAGTGTCATTCAGAAATACCATACTGTGAATGGCCACAACTGTGAAACTAGGAAAGCACTGTCAAAAAAAGAAACGGCTAGTGCTTCATCCAGCCAAAGAGGTCAGAGTGGCTCTGGAAACTTTTGTGGTGGTCGTGGAGGTGGTTTCGGTGGGATCGACAACTTTGGTCATGGACAAAACTTCAGTGGTCGTGGTGGCTTTGATGGCAGCCATGGTGGTGGTGGATATAGTGGCAGTGGGGATGGCTATAATGGATTTGGTAATGATGGAAGCAATTTTGGAGGTGGTGGAAACTACAGTGATTTTGGCAATTTCAGTAATCAGTCTTCAAGTTTCAGACCCAATGAGGGAGGAAACTTTGGAGGCAGAAGCCCCTATGGCGGTAGAGGCCAATACTTTGCCAAACCACAAAACCAAGGTGGCTATGGTGCTTCCAGTAGCAGCAGTAGCTATGGCAGTGGCAGAAGATTTTAATTACTGCCAGGAAATAAAGTTTAGCAGGAGAAGAGAGCCAGAGAAGTGACAGGGAAGCTGCAGGTTATAACAGATTTGTGAACTCAGCCAAGCACAGTGGTGGCATGGCCTAGCTGCTACAAAGAAGACATGTTTTAGACAAATACTCATGTGTATGGGCAAAAAGCTCGAGGACTGTATTTGTCTAATTGTATAACAGGTTATTTTAGTTTCTGTTCTGTGGAAAGTTTTCAAACAAAGGGTTTTAATGTAGATTTTTTTTTTTTGCACCCATGCTATTGATTGCCAAATGTAATAGTCTGATCATTATGCTGAATAAATGTCAGAGCAACCAAATTTTTTGAAAATGATGTTTCCATGTTGGTAATAGTGGATTATGTAAATTTTGGTTTTGGTTTTGTTTTAAGAAAGGAGAAGTTCAGGGGCCTGTTAAATATATTTTACAACTGTGTAGGTGAAGATGAGGAATTCCTGAGGCACTGACTTCTGTTCCCCATTTTCCCTATACCATGCCTATCATAACACTAACCAGTTGAGAGGAAGAGCTGTCTGATCTTGGCTAGTGTATAAAATTCTCTACAGGACAAGATTTGCTTCCTTATATTAATATTTTCATGGGCTTGCAATAACAATGCTTGTTTATGTATATGGTTTATTTTGAAATATTTATTATATAAAAATGTGTTATAGATTGTTTCTAAATAATGTTCAGAATATCTAGTCCCTACAGTATGTGTGTAAAGGCCACGTTTCATTTAAACATAAAAGGTTTAAATGAAACTTAAACTCACTCCTGTACTCCTAGCACTTTGGGAGACTGAAGTGGGAGCACCACTTGAGGTCAGCAGTTCCAGGCCAGTCTGGGCAACATCCAGAGACCCTGTCTCTAAAAAAAAATTACAGAATAGCTGGGCATGGTGGCATGTGCCTATAGTCCTAGCTACTCAGGAGAGTGAATTGAGAGGATCACTTGAGCTGGAGGAGTTTGAAGCTGCAGTGATCTGTGATTATACCACTGCATTCCAACCTGGGTGTCAGAGTGAGCCCTTGTCTTAATCAGTCAGTCACTCAGTAAGATAAGCAAACACAAAAGGTCTTGATGGATAGTAATGATATTTTATTTCTGTAAACCTTGTTCTCATTCTTTTTCATAAATGAATAAATTTATATTTCTTGATTTAAGTTATAGTTATTATATCTGTTACTTTGAGCTTGTTTTGATGAACTGTTAGGATATAGTTTATCTGCATGTGTAATTGAAAAAATAAGCAAAAAAATTGAAAAAGAAAAAAAGCAAAATGGCTGTGTATACTGTTTAACATAGAGCTATAGAGAACCCACACACACTGTGATAGTCATAAGGGTTCTGGAGCCAGAAGACCTAGGTTTGAGGTCTCATTCTGCCAGTGGTTACTTTGTGCCATTGGGCAAACTGTTTAACTTCTCTGTGCTTCAGAATTCTCATTTGTAAAAGGAGGATAATAATATATCAGCATTACCTCAGAGAGTTATTTTAAGGTAATATATAGTAAATCACTTTGTAAACCATTAAACTCCATATAAATGTAAATTACTAATGTTGTTAGTGTTCTTTGAAAATACCATGTATCCCATTGCTGCAGAAATGTTTGGATTTACATTTATGTCCTTAACCATTTTGTAGATTGTTTAGTGATCCCAAGTGATTTTGTTTTTTTTCCTTCCCATAGAGCATATCATGTCCCAAGCGGCAAAATATTAGCTGTAAAGGTAAGCACTGGATACATTTTATGAGATTCTTAATGTTCACCTCTTTCCTTTCTCCTGTTAGCTTGAGTCACAGATATTGTCAAAGAGGAGATGAAATGGTTTAAGGTTTAGGTGGTAGATAGAGAAAGCTGTGGCCCTCTGGTGACATTCAGACACCTGAAGATCTTTTAAGTATGCCTTAAAATAGTCAATTGTAAGCTCTGTGTATTGTGATTCTTCTCGGCAAGAGGAGAAAGCTTCTGTGTCACCTGCTAAGTGGCGTTACCTTCTTCCTTGTCATGCAGCTCAAAACCTTACTAGTAATCCTTTTCCTTCTATAAATATGCCACATCCTGTGAATTGCTATATCCTGTTAGAAATTTTCCCTGAAATATATCCATTTGCTGCTTTCTTTCTATTCTCATTTCCATTGCCATGGTCTTGGATTGAGCTCACGTGACCTCCTACCTGAACTTTTGAAATGACTTCCTCACCGAACTTTCAGTCTTTTCTTTTTTCCCATACACCTTTCACTCTGCCACAGATTTGAGAAGTCAAATCACAGATCTGACCATTGTCTTGCTGACTGCCTTCCTCAGTCATCTATAACATAAAGCTTCAGATGTCTGCTTTCCTTCTGACTCCTTTGGCATACTGAAATACCCAAGCACCACACCTGCCAACAGAGTCAGGCTACACACAACTCAGGGATGTTCCAGGCAGTGACCTAGGATGCTCCTCACTTGTTCCCTTGCAGTTCATAATTCATACTTAATCTCTGCCGAACTCCAAGATCCCAGTGCTGCCATACCACTTTGGATTTAATCTCTGTCACTGCTAGTACTTGATCTTCCCATCATCTTAAATCTCAGAGTTCCCTAATGGACTCTGTTATTGAACTGTTTGCTATTGAAGTCCTAACCCCACAGAACTCCGTTTCCAACTCTGGACTCTTAGCTAACAAACTGGTCAGGCCTGCCTTGCCCCCGACCTTCCCCACAAATTGTTCAGGCCCTCTACATATGGATCCCACCTGCCTTTATAAACATGCCCTCTACTTTGCCAGGCTGTTACTTCCTGTCATGCCCTTTATCTCCAGTCTCTGGGCCTTTAGTAATAAAAGCTTGTATTTTTTGAGTGACTACTATCTGCCAGTATTATGCTAGATATATTTTTTTTTTTTGGAAACAGGGTCTTGCTCTGCCATCCAGGCTAGAGTGCAGTGGCATGATCTCAGCTCACTACAGCCTCCATCTCCCAGGTTTAAGAGATCCTCCCACGTCAGCCTCTTGAATAGTTGGACCACAGGTGTGCATCACTGTGCCTGGCTAATTTTCTTTGTTTTTTTCTAGGGACATGGTCTCACTATGTTTTCCAGGCTGGTTGCAATCTTCTGGGCTTAAGTGATCCTCCTATCTCTGCCTCCCAAAGTGCTGGGATTATAGGCATGAGCCACCACGCCCAGCTGTGCTAGATGTTTTATAACTATTATATTTAATCCTTAAAATTACATAGTAAGCCTGTCTGTTTTAGATTAGGAAACTGAAACTCAGAAAGCTGAATTATCAAAGATCACAGAGTTGGAAGAGATAGGACCAGGATGTGAAATGTCCATCTGCCTCCAAAGCCCATCTCCTCTGTTACACCATGCAGCCTTTATACAACTTACTAACATTGCTTATCCCTCTGATTTCCATCTGTCTTTTCATGGTTCATCTCCAAGATGCCTTTTTAGCTATCTACAGTGAGAAATTGGTCTCTTTCTCTAACAGTTGTGTAGTATATATTTCTGCATCTTTTTTCTCATCTAGGAAACTAAGAATCAGAGAAATTACATTGCAATTGCTTATACCTTTTAGTAAGTTGAAACCAAAAGTAAGGCTTAGATCCTCTGACTGCTAGTGAAATCCAGAGTTGTTCTTCCATATCACATCTAGTATAGCACCTAGAATGTGTTATGTGACATTATCAAGTCCAGTTTTAATCAGTTAAATAGCTTCTGAGGAGGTACAACAGAGCTTCCTTTGAGATGTTTTCTTTGACAGTTCAGCCATATAAAGTCCGTAGAATTATAGAACTGGAAGCGACCTTGGAAATCATTGGATACAGCCCCCACATTTTACAGAGGCACTCAGCTCACTGACTGCAGCTGTCTTGTACCACCTTGGCGCTCACTGAGTGCAGCTCTGATGTACCACCTTGGCATTGGATTAATTTTTCTGTACCTCCTGAGCTCCCTTTTCAGTAAGAGAATACTTCCATTAACTTGAGCACTATTTTCCCATCCATTGAGTTATTTTTTTGTTCCTTTTATGTCAAAAGTCTTAAATTGTTGCTGATTATATATTTAGATAGTCAACTCTAGGTTATTTACTCCAGGATAGGGGAACACTGTTATAAATCATCCAGAAATCTATCATTATTTGGCCTTGCCAAGTACATTATACATTTTTTATAATTTCATGTATTTTGAATTATGTTTATATAGACTAATATTAAAATTCTTGTGCATGAGTGGGGTACGGCAAGGGGCCAACAGCCTTTTCTGGAAAGGATTAAAAGCAATTTTAAAGAAAGAATATATTTACAAAATAGCTGTTAAAGTAGAGACTGTCAGTAAATGAAAATAGTTGGGATTTACAAATATGCTGTTCACTAGACCTGACCATTAAACTGGGCTTTACAACAAGAACTGTACTGTATTCACTTTGCATCTCTGGATTTCATAAAATCACATAGAAGATGCTCATACTGAGTTGAATGAATGGATGATTTAAGAGCAGATATGATTATTGTGATTAAACTTTTCTGTAGGCCTGAGCTTGTTGTAATTCAGGCAAAAACCATGTAACTTATATAATAGTCATAATCTAAGAAAAAGAAATTTACCATTTCTTCAAAACAGGCAGAATTTTTAATTCTTAGAAGTGTGTTAGTTTCCAAATATTTGGAGATTTTCCAGATATCTTTCTATTACTGATTTCTAATTTAATTCCATTGTGGTTACAGAACACCCTTCCTATAATTTGAATTACTTTAAATTTGTTGAGACTTATTTTATGGCTCAGAATATGATCTGTTTTGCTAAACAATCCTTGTACACATGAAAAGAATATATAACCTGCTTGTGCCTGTAATCCCTGCACTTTGGGAAGCTAAGGTAGGTGGATTGCTTGAGCTCAGGAGTATGAGATTAGCCTGGGCAACATGGCAAACCACTTCTCTACAAAAAATACAAAAAAAAAAAAAAAAAAATTAGCTGGATGTGGTGGTGTGTGCCTATAGTCTCAGCTACTTAGGAGGCTAAGAGGGGATCGCACCACTGCAGTCTATTCGGGTGACAGAGTAAGACCTCATCTCAAAAAAAAAAAAAAAAAAAAAAATGTGTATATATATATATAAAAATCCACTGTATAAGGTATTGTAATAATGCTAATTAGATCAAGTTGGCTGATGGTGTTATTCAAATCTTCTATATCTTTACTGATTTTTATCTAGTTGTTCTGTCAGTTATTTAAAGAGGGGTGTTGAAATACTCAGCAGTAATTGTGGCCTACACTTCTGTTATCTTTTACTTAATGTTTTTTGAAGATATTCTTAGATGTATTTATGATTGTTATATTCTGTTGATGAATTGGCTTCATTGTCATTATGAAGTAACCTTTGTGATCATATTCTTTGCTCTAAAATTTATAGTCTGATATTAAATTATAGACTTTATTTTGACTAGTGTTAACATAATATCTTTTTTTTTTTTTTTTTTTTTTTTTTAACTTTTAACCTATTGTGTCATTATTTTTGAAATGTATTTCAGGTAGGCAGCATATAGTTGGGTCTTGTTTTTAAATCCAGTTGGATGATCTCTGCTTTTTAAGTGGGGTATTGAAACTATTTACATTTCATGTGATTATTGATATGGTTGGATTCAGATCTATCATTTTGCTCTTTGTTTTATATTTGTTCTGCCTGTCTGCCCCCTTTTTTAAGTGATTGCTTTAGAATTCATAGTAAACATTTTCAACTTAACACAGTCTCCCTATGTAAATAGTATTGTACCACTTTATAGTTTAGGAGTCTTACAATGGTATATTTTCATTTCTTTCATCCCAGCCTTTGTTTTATTATCATGTATTTTACAACCTCATATGCTATAAACCCCAGAATACATTGTCAGTATTTTTGCTTTCAATATTTATCTTTTAAAGACATTTAAAAAGTAAGAAAAATAGTGTTTTATTTTTATTCATGTATTTACCAATTCCAGCTCTCTTCGTTCCTTTGTGTGGTTCAGATTTCCATCTGGTATTATTTTCCTTCTGTCTGAATGACTTCTTCCTTTACAGTTTATATAGTGTAGGTCTTTTGGTGTTGAATTCTTTCAGCTTTTGTATGTCTAAAAATGTGTATTTCACTTTCATTTTTGGAAGGTATTTTATTTTTTGCTGGATGTAGAATTCTAGGTTGACTGCTGTTTTCTTTCAGTATTTTAAAGATTTTGTTTCACTGTTTTCTTTCTTTCTAGTGAGAAGTTTACTGTCGTTTTTAATCTTTGTTCCTCTGTACATTAGAATTGGCTTCATTTCTGGCCGCTTTCAAGATGTTTTCTTTATCACTGGTGTTAAGCAATTTAATTATGATGAGCTTTGATGTATTAATAATTTTCTTCATAATTCATGTGCTTGGGGTTTGTTGAGATTCTTTGAATCTGTGAAGTTTTCATCTAATTTGGAAAAATTAGCCATTTTTCTTTAGATAGTTCTCCCTACCATTGGGAACTTCAGTTGCATATGTATTATGTCACTTGAAGTTGTCTTGTCACTTGAAGTTGTCTCAGTGCTCTGTTTGTTTTAGTCATTTTTCTGTGTTTCATTTTGTATAGTCTTTTCTGTGTGTCTTCAAGTTCACTGACTTTTTTTCTTCTGCATTTTCTAATCTGCTGTTAATCCCTCCTGGTGCATTGTTTCCATTTTAGGTACTACTTTTTATCCCTAGAGGTTTAGATGGCCTTTTTTTTTTTTTTACATCTTTAATGTCTCTACTTAACATGTTCAAAACTTGCTCTGCTTTCTTTTTTTTTTCGTTTTGTTTAAATAAAGATGGGATTTCACCATGTTGCCCAGGCTTGTGTCAAATTCCTGTGATGGTTAATATTGTCAACTTGATTGGATTGAAGGATGCAAAGTATTGTTCCTGGGTGTGTCTGTGAAGGTGTTAACATTCACAGAGATTAATGTTTGAGTTAATGTTAACATAGGAGGTTAACATTTGAGTCAGTGGACTGGGAGAGGCAGACCCACCCTCAATCTGAGTGGGCGTCAGCAAATCAGCTGCCAGCTCGGCTAGGATAAAAGCAGGCAAAAGTTGGAAGTACTTGACTTGTTGAGTCTTCTGGCCTTCAGCTTGCTTCCTTGCTGGTTGCTTCCTGCCCCTGAGCATCAGACTCCAAGTTCATCAGCTTTTGGACTCTTGGACTTACACCAGTGATTTGCCAGGTGGCTCTCAGGCCTTCAGCCACATGTCGGCTTGCCTACTTTTGAGGTTTTGAGACTTGGACTGGCTTCCTTGCTCCTCAGCTTGCAGATGGCCTATTGTGGGACTTCACCTTGTGATCCTGTGAGTCAATACTCCTTAGTAAATCCAGTTCTTATATACATCTACCTTATTAGTTCTGTCTCTCTAGAAAACCCTGACTAGTGCAGAAATGGCATTTAGTGACTTTTAAATAATTTGATCCTTTCAAGGGTTGCTTTTACGTTTTATCAGACAGTACCAGCTCAGTGGTTAGTTTAGAATTAATTTTCCCCGTCCAACTGAAGTAGTAATCTTGAGTACTGTAACTGTTGCCTTGAGAATTGCAAGGTTTTCCACACTGGCCGGTGCGAATACCCAGTATTAATGCCCAGTATTAATCTGGAGATTGTTTCTTCTGAGCCTTTCTGGTGGTTTTCTCCCTGGCCTCAGGTGATTTCCTGACATCTATATGCAGATCATTCATTACTCAGCTGAAGAGTCCAGGACCCCCTTGGCAGATCTCTGGAGCTGTGGAGCTCTCTCTCAGGTCCTCTGACAGCTCTGTGCCCTCTGCTTCTCTAGCTTCCTTGTCCTCCTCAGACTCTTAGTTTTGTCTTCTCACCTTAGGGAGATGTCTTATCTCTGTCTGGGTTCGCTTCCCTGCACTGGGGCCTGGAAACTTACTCTCGTCAGCAAGCTAGGCAATCTTAGGGCTCATCTCATTTCTTTTCCATCTTTCAGGGATCACTGCCCCATTCTGGCTAATGTCCAATGTCTGGAAGCCTATTGATTTCTCTCTCTCTCTCTCTGTGTGTGTGTGTGTGTGTGTGTGTGTGTGTGTGTGTGTTTTAGTACCCTTTTTTTTAATTTAACTTTTAAGTTCTGGGGTACATGTGCAAGTTTGCTATGTAAGTGTACTTGAGTCATGGGCGTTTGTTGTACAGATTATTTTGTCACCCAGGTATTAAGCCTAGTACCTATTAGTTATTTTTCCTGATCCTCTCCCCGCCTCACCCTCCACCCTCTGATAGGCCCCAGTGTGTGGTGTTCCTCTGTATGTCCATGTGTTCTCATAATTTAGCTCCCACTTGTAAATGAGAACATGGAGTATTTGGTTTCCCGTTCTTGGGTTAGTTTGGTAAAGATAATGACCTCCAGATCCATCCATGTTCCTGCAAAGGACATGATCTCATTGTTTTTTATGACTACATAGTATTCCATGGTGTATATGTACCACATTTTCTTTATCAAGTCTGCCAGTGATGGGCGTTTAGGTTGATTCCACATCTTTGCTATTGTAAATAGTGCTGCCAGTGACCATACGCATGCATGTGTCTTTATACCAGAATGCTTTATATTCCTTTGGTTATATACCCAGTAATGGGATTGCTGGTCAAATGGTATTTCTGTTTTTAGGTCTTTGAAGAATCACTGCACTGTCTTCTACAATGGTTGAATTAATTTACGCTCCCACCAACAGTGTCGTATAAACATTCTTTTTCTCCACAACCTTGCCAGCATCTGTTATTTTTTTTTGAGTTGGAGTCTCACTCTTGTCACCTGGGTTGGAGTGTAGTGGCACAATCTTGGCTCACTGCTACCTCCGCCTCCCGGGTTCAAGCAATTCTCCTGCCTTAACCTCCCTAGTAGCTGGGATTACAGGCGCCTGCCACCATGACTAGCTATTGTATTTTTAGTAGAGATGGGGTTTTACCATGTTGGCCAGGCTGGCCTCGAACTCCTGGCCTCAGGTGATCTGCCTGCCTCGGCCTCCTAAAGTGCTGAGATTACAATAGGCATGAGCCACTGCACCCGGCCCATTTTTTGACTTTTTAGTAATAGCCATTCTGAGTGGTGTGAGATGGTATCTCATTGTGGTTTTGATTTGCATTTCTCAAATGATCAGTAATGTTGAGCATTTTTCCATGATTGTTGGCCTCGTGTCTATCTCCTTTTGAGAAGTGTCCGTTCATGTCCTTTGCCCACTTTTTAATGGGGTTGTTTTTTTCTTATGAATTTGTATAGATCCCTTCCTTACACCCCTTTATTATAAAAATTAACTCAAGGGCCGGGCATGGTGGCTCATGCCTGTAATCCCAGAACTTTGGGAGGCTGAGGTGGGTGGATCACGAGGTCAAGAGATTGAGACCATCCTGGTCAACATGGTGAAACCCTGTCTCTACTAAAAATACAAAAAAATTAGCTGGGCATGGTGGCGCATGCCTATAATCCCAGCTACTCAGGAGGCTGAGGCAGGAGAATTGCCTGAACCCAAGAGGCGGAGGTTGCGGTGAGCCGAGATCGCACCATTGCACTCCAGCCTGGGTAACAAGAGCGAAACTCCGTCTCAAAAAAAAAAAAAAAAATTAACTCAAGGTGAATTAGACTTAAATGTAAAACCCAAAGTACGAAAACCCTGGAAGACAACCTAGGAAATACCATTCTGGACTTAAGAATGGGATAAAGATTTCATGATGAAGACACCAAAAGCAATTTTTGCAACAAAGGCAAATACTGACAAATAGGATCTAATTAAACTAAAGAGCTGCACAGCAGAGGAAATTATCAACAGAGTGAACAGAACACCTACAGAATGGGAGAAAAATTTTGCAAACTATGCAGCTGACAGAGATCTAATATCCCTTTCCTTACCTTACACCACTCTAATCCAGATGCTTGGCTTTTTTCTTGTCAGACCTGTAGACCAGCTTTTGAATTGTTTTCAGTAAATAGAAGCTACCATTTATTGATGATTTATACAATGCTAATCATTTTGCATACTTTTTTTCGTTAATACAGCAGCTTTTGTAACTCTTTTTGATTGCCATTTTACAAAAGCTGAGGCACAGAAAAGTTAAATGACTTGCCTGAGGTCCCACAACTGATAAGTAGTGGAGCCAGGATTTAAGCCCAGGCAGTCTTGTCCTAAGTGCCCGTGACCCCTGCCAGTGCTGCTTACTGCTCTCAGATTTGGCTTGCCAAGGATCATCCTGGTTACATTTCTTTCCCTCTCAAAAGTCTTCAGAGGCGTCACGTCACTTCCCAAATAAAGACTTTAGAGGATGGAATTCAAGATCCTCCATGATATGTCATCAGTCTGCTTTTGTAGCATTATCTTACATGTCTGAATCCTGTGTGTATTTTAAGTTGAACTCGTTGCCTTGTCTGAACTCAGGTACTTTCTCACTTCAACACTTTGATGCACGTATTTCTTTCTAATTAGAATGCTTTCACCCGTATCTCCACCTATCAAAATCTTTAGCACCCTTCAAGGATCAGCTCAAAAGCCTGCTCCTCCATTGAACTTTTCTGGATAAGCCCTGTCACATATGGTCTATCTCTCAGTCACTCATTTTCTTCTTTGAACCTCTCTAGAATTCCCTGTATATGTCTTTTAAGGGTGTTATCACCAACTGCCTTGTATTTTACTATTAGCATACCTGTACATTTCCCCTTTTATATTGAAATCTCTTTGTAAGTGAGGAACACATCTTATTTATCTTCTTGCCTTACTTTGTGATTCCTGCAGGTCCTTGCATATTAGGGTATAGTACAAAGCATTACACATAATGAGTAAGTGTTCAACACATAATTTGTTGAATGACTGAATGAATAAATTTTTGTTCTTCTGTTTCTTCTTTAGCTCATTCATTCATCTTTTTTTTTTTTGAGATGGAGTTTTGCTCTTGCCCAGGCTCACCGCAACCTCCACCTCTCGGGTTCAAGCGATTCTCCTGCCTCAGCCTCCCGAGTAGCTGGGATTACAGGCATCTGCCACCACATCCAGCTAATTTTGTATTTTCAGTAGAGACAGGGTTTCTCCATGTTTGTCAGGGTGGTCTCAAACTCCCGACCTCAGGTGATCTGCCTGTCTCAGCCTCCCAAAGTGCGGGGATTACAAGCGTGAACCACCGCACCCAGCCTCATTCGTCTTTTAAAGTAACATCTTAAAAGCAGTTTCAGTTCACATGCAAATTATCTCTTAGCATTCATTGTATGGACCATTGCTCTCACCCAAAATATTTCTTAGCTTTTTTATATTAAAGGGCAAAATGGAAGGTTAAGAGTTAGAAGTGTATTTGATCTTTTCCTGACCCTCTCCTGACTTTTGTGTGACTTCAAGCATGTCACTTAAACCTCCCAGTGACCTCAGCTGTGAAACAGGGCTGCCTAGTGTCACAGAGGGATTACGAAGAGCAGCAAATCACAGTCCTTGTCCAAACAGAATCACCTGCGGGGTCTGACGCCTGCATGGAATGATGAGGGAAATTTAATTTTCCAAGTCAAGTGGTCTGTTGGACCCACATTTTAAATGTCTGTGGGCACAATTAGATGAGTCCTTGAAAATCTGTTACTTTTCCTACTCAAAATGTTTCTCATGTTATGCTTCTAAATATTATTTTTTAGATAAAAAAGTATATTTTAATGTTTCCCTTTTTAGACTTCTGAGGTAGGACTATATCACAAGATTTTTTTTAAAAAAGTTGAATTTTGGGAAGATAAATGTACCTTGAATTTTTATTTTATACTGTTGAATTTAGAAAATGTTCTGCCTCAAAGAGAGCATTTTGAAAATGATGCTAATCACATTTTAAAGATAACTGTTTCATAACGACCATATGTAATTCATGAGACGTGTTTCTACCTTTTTGTGTGTTTGTTTGGTGTAGGTAGTCAAGACAATTGCAGATAAGCAGAGCAGAAAACAAATAAAAATAGTGTTAGCCATCTTGTAAACAGAATCTTTTTATACCATTAATGTATTCTATAAAATCTTTTAAGTAGTAATGCTTGGAGGATTTAATAGATTTCCCACTATTGTTTGTTCTCTAAGTGGGAAAAATCCATCTAACAGGAAATTTCTTAGCATTGTATATTGCATGTGCTGATTATCATTCTTTGACTGCTTTGGGTTTCTGCTGCTGTTAAACTAGCATTTAAATCGACCATTTGATTAATCATTTGTACACTGACTATAATCCTCCCAAATTTCCTTTCTGAGTTGTACATACTGTAAAAGACAATTATGTCGCCACAGATTAAATAAGTGAATTAAAACAGAATAGCGGCTTAATTTGACCTGTGATTTTGCTCTCCTTCCCTTTAGTAAAGTGTGTGCCACTCCAGCAAATAAATGAAGTCATCCATGACAGCTTGTGATGAATTGCCGTATTTATACTGTATATTTTAATAGCCTCACACTAATTTAAATTGAGCACAGAGTAAATTATAATTCAGTCACTTGACTGCTTATATTTAACTTGACAACTCATCCTTATTTGTCCTGGAGGTGTAGTGGAGAGCAGTGGAAATGCACTAAGGTATTTCAGTTTCTCACTTAACCCTTTCTTAATGGAATGCTTCATATTCAAGTTCTCTCCAGTTTACAACATTTAGCACTTCCTAAGGAGAAAAAAAATAAGACTCAGGGAGTCCATACTTGCATTGTACGTCAAAAAGAAAATTAGTCTTTGCCATGCTTTTCACCATTGCCTTCAAATAAGTAATTGGATTTGTTTATTTTTAGCAATTTTAAAGCTCACTCACAAGAATACCCAGGGGGAGGAGAATTAACCTTCCACCCAGAGTGCCAAGTCTCCTAGAAAATAGAGAGCATTTGAGTAGAGTTATTTTAAGGTGCGTTTTACTTTCCCTCTCAAGTTCCCAGAAATTGCTTTATTGGGTTTTTTCATCATTTTGGAATCTCCTCTATTCTAGACTAAAGAAAATACCAACAATGATCAAAATGAAATAGAATACCGTGGATTAGCTCTACAAATACAGTATTTCTTACTATATTTTAGGTCAGTGAGGCATTTTTATTTGGTGGTGTATGTTTTTGGTTTCAAATTCAGTTGTAGAAATCAAGCAATCTATTTCTTCTGTCTAGAAATAGCTTCTTATAAAGAGGAATGTAGTTGTAACGACTTTAGTTAAATCCCACATCACTTACCAGGTTAGACCTTGTGTGGAGTGCTGGGGGAGATAGAAAAATGTACAAGACTCAGCCCTTGCCCTTGAGAGGCTTATAGCCACTCTATTCTTGAGGCTTCTGTTTGTAGGAGATGAGGAATGGATGCTCAAGGCAGAATGTATATATCAAGGGCCAGAGCTGGAGGTGAATATTGATGGATGGCTTTGAGGTGGGCTTCATGGAGGCAGTGGTGGCATTCAAGCTGAATCTAAAAGATAGAACAGCTTTTTTCAAACAGTGACTGGAGTGGTGAGAGGAAGCACACCCCAAGTGGAGGAAACAGCCGGAGCAAAGACTGGAAGTAGGCAAAGCACAGGATATATGTGTGTATACCAGGAAATGTCATCTGATTTCACATGAAGGGTGGGTTTGTGGTAGGAGTAGTGGGAAGAGGAGTTAGAATAAGTTGTCTGTATTGTGGAAGAATTCCTTGAATGTCATGCTAGAGTTTTAACTTTATTATAGGCAATGGGAACACAATTAGGTTATTGATCAAGGGAATGATATATTCACAGCTAGTAGGTTGGGGTTAATTCCAGGATGTTTGCTAGCAATGTGGAATCATGTCATTTCTAGGTTGGTGATGGCCTGGAGATGCAGTATATCTTAATACTCATATATCTTAGCACTGAATAAATGCCGTTTTTCAAACCTTAAATAAGTGGTTCTTAACTTTACTTTGAGTTAGGAATTACCTGGGGTGCTTTTCAAAATAACAAAGATGTGGGCCCAACCCCAGGGATTCTCATTTCATTGGTTTGGGGTAAGGCCTCCACTTTGGAATTTTTTTTTTTAAGTGCCCTCAGTATTATGATGTGAGGCCAGGGTTGAGAACCACTGATTTAAGGTCAATAATTACTTCATTCCTTTTAGCAGAGTTTTTTAGAGTGAGAGATTCCTGGTACTTGACATCGTAGTAGGAATAGCTGTAATATTTTATGGCATAGGATTGAACTGATGCTAGATGAATTAATTTTGTTGGTAAGTTTTATACAAGAACAAAAATGTAAGTGAATATTGTTCTGATCAATATGACTATTGATCAGGAGAAGTGTTTAAATATTTCTGGGCAGTTTTGTATTACATTTACGGTCTAGTTTACTGAGAGCTTTTATAAATATCCCTAAAGCAAACTCTTGATAGAAATTACCTATGTCTTTTTTTTTTCACCTTCCCCTCCTGCAAATCAGCGTCAGGACTATAAAATGTACTTTAGAATTGTCCCTTTCTTTCCTTGCTCTATCAGCAGTTTACAATTCATAATATATGGTTTTTTCTTTAGTATGATTTTATATATATATATATAAAAATATAAGGTGGATAAAATCATATATATATATTCTTCACTTGTAATACATATGAATATACATATATATGTACATATATATAGGTATATATATAAAATCATATATATTCTTCACTTGTAATACAAAATGTAATTCAGAGTTGAATGGTATATAACTATACTATCATAGTAATTCTAAATGTTAAGCTTTTATCTGGAAATGTCTAGAGTCAGAAACTCTGCCACAAATCATAAAAATTGTTTTCTACCCATTTCATTCTCATCACTGCCTTTTTAAAGTAAAAAACAGGCCGGGCACGATGGCTCATGCTTATAATCCCAGCACTTTGGGAATCTGAGGCAGGTGGATCACCTGAGGTCAGGAGTTTGAGACGAGGCTGGCCAACATGGTGAAACCCCATCTCTACTAAAAATGCAAAAATCAGCTGGGTGTGGTGACACGTGCCTGTCATCCCAGCTACTCAGGAGGCTGGGCAGGAAAATTGCTTGATCCCAGGAGGTGGAGTTTGCAATGAACGGAGATCTCGCCCCTATACTCCAGCTTGGGCGACAAAGCAGAACTCCATCTCAAAATAAACAAATAAATAAACTAAAAAGCAATTACTCTTGAATTAGTTTCACTGATGTGCTTAGTAGAATTTGAACAGTATGGTCTTCTTTCTTGAAAAATAATGTGTTTGAAATAAACTAGAATTTATTCTAGATAAGTTTATAAATATTTTATATTTGTGGGTTATAAATTACTATGGGTAATATCACTCAGTGATTGATATTTTAAATAAACCATGAAGTACTGAAAAGCGCATGAGACTGAGTCCAGAGGAGGGGGTCCTACCATTGCCAGGCTCTGTGGCTCCTGGGAAGGAAACCTGGTTTCTTCCTCAGCAAAAGAAGGGAGTTAGATGAAATAAGATTTTTTCAAGCTTTAACTTTCTATAACAGTATTAGCAAAGAACATTACCTGACTGGAAAAAAAAATAATATATTTTTAAAACTACTTATTTCTCTCATAACTAAAAACCCCATTTAAAATGTCATTTTTGACTGGGCATGGTGGCTCACACTTGTAATCCCAGTACTTTGGGAAGCCAAGTCGGGCAGATCTCTTGAGGTCAGGAGTTAGACCAGCCTGGCCAACGTGGTGAAACCTCATCATCTCTACCAAAAATACAAAAGTTAGCTGGGTTTGGTGGTGGGCTCCTGTAATCTCAGCTACTCAGGAGGCTGAGGCACGAGAATCACTTGAACCCAAGAGACAGAGGTTGCTTGAATCCAGGAGACAGAGGTTACAGTAAGCTAAGATTGTGCCACTGCACTCCAGCCTGAGTGACAGAGCAAGACTCTGTCTCAAGAAAAAAAAAAATGTAATGTTTTGGCCAGGTGTGGTGGTTCATATCTGCAATCCCAGCACTTTGGGAGGCCAAGATGGACAGATTGCTTGAGCTTATGAGTTCAAGACCAGCCTGAGCAACATGGTGAAACCCTCATCTCTACCAAAAATACAGTAAATTAGCTGAGCATGGTGGCACACCTGTGGTCCCAGCTACTTGGGTGGCTGAGGTGGGAGGTTTGCTTAAGCCTGGGAGGCAGAGGTGGCAGTGAGCCAAGATCACCCCACTGCATTCCAACCTGGGTGACAGCATGAGACTGTGTCTCTAAATAAATAAATAAAATGTCATTTTTATTCATCACCCTCTCTGCTTATTGCCTAGTGTCTGATCACAAATCACAAGATAGTTCTTTTTTTTTAAGAGACAGGATTTCACTCTGTCACCCATGTGGGAGTGTACTGGTGCAGTCATGGCTCACCTCAACCCCAAATTCCTGGGCTCAAATGATCCTCCCACCTCAGCCTCCCAAGTTGGTTGGGATCACCTGATCACACCACACCCAGATAATTTTTTTTTTTTTTGTAGAGATGGGATCTTGCTATGGTGCTTAGGCTGGTTGTATACCCCTGGTTTTCAGGGACACTCCCACCTCAGCCTCCTTCCCAAAGTGCTGGGATTACAGGCGTGTGCCACTGCACCTGGCCAAGACAGTTCTTTCATATTGGTTTGAGGGTCATTTCTATGTTCCTCTTTTGAAAATAGCCAATGTGGCTAAAATAGGGTGCATAAATTAAGAGTGTTACAACTTAACTGACTTTTAAAGCCGTTACTGCTGACCTTTGAGACCTGGGTTTTTTCTTTGGTCCCATCAATCAGTTCTGTACCACCTCCGCCATTATGAAAGGACAAAAGGTTAGACAGATGAGGATACAGTTTGTATTACTGGGGCATTATAGTGGTAAGCAGAAGGAAGTGGAGAAGAATAAACGAACTACCATTTTTTTAGTTCTTATATTTCATGGTGAGTATAGTTAATATAGTTAGAAGGTGAATAAATGTTAATACCTTTCTATATTTAGGTCATACTACTAGATATTACACTGGAACTTCAGAAGCAAATCATGTCTGAATTGGAAATTCTTTATAAGGTAATTTTTTTCATAATTCTTATTTGTAAAGCATGCCTATGGTATTGACTTGCAGGTTTATAACTACTTTTGTCTTATTTTTGTTACAGTGTGATTCATCATATATCATTGGATTTTATGGAGCATTTTTTGTAGAAAATAGGATTTCAATATGTACAGAATTCATGGATGGTGAGTTTTCCCTTTTATAATACTTTAAAAATGATTTTTAGAATATATAGTGCTTTAAAACCTGGTTTTGATATAGATATCAAGTCGAATTAAAAATAATTATACTAATAATTCCCTTATTTATACTCTAAGATTATCTCAGTGTTAGGGGTTCCTGATGTTCAATATTTATAGCTGAACTATAATTTCAAGAATTGAACTTCACTTTTATTGAAAATTTAAATAGAACAGATTAAATGGTAGTCCAATCGGTGGTTTGATATTTGATTCTTCTGCACAATCTGTCTTTACTTGCAAAACAGATGTTCTGTTCTTTTAATGTTTCAGTAGCCAAAACAGATTTTCCTTTAAAGAAATCTATTAACCCAATGTCCTGTGTCTTTCAGAAAGAAATCGGTTCTTAATTGCAAGATAAGAAATTGTTTTTCATCACAGCTGTTTAGCCAAGATGTGTTTAGTTTTCTTTGGACTTTTTCTTTTTTCCTTCCCTGTCTATTTTTTTATTCATTTGTATTTTGGTAGTTCTTTTTTGACCTGAATATTATGGCAAAATACAGATTTCTGGGGACCTATCAGTGATGTCATCATTATATTGTTTACCAATTTTAAATCTAAGCAGTCTTTAAATTTTAAATATTCAATTTTCCATGGTATAGTCTATTAAAACACAACCTTAGAAAATATAGTTAGTTCCTTGTGGAGATTCTCAGTACATTACTAAAGCAGTTAGTTTGTGCCCTGCAAGACTTTAATGAGTCAACATTGGTACCTTGATACTGTAATAAGGTGTATAATATGTTCTAAATTAGTTGTAGTAGAACATCAAGAATTAAAAATCTTACAGCCACATGGGTAGTATGATAACGGTGGAGACCAACTAGAAAAAGTGAATTCATTGAGCCAATACATGTTACTGTGTTCTAACTTTTATCATTCTTTCTTTGAAGTCTTCAATTTTTCAGTTCTACTAAAACATTTGTATTGAAACCAGGCACAGTGGTTCACACATGTAATCCCAACACTTTGGGAGACTAATGTGGGAATATTGCTTGAGCCCAGAAATTTGAGACCAGCCTGGGCAATATAGTGAGACCTCATCTTTACAAAAACATTTTTTAAAATATGGCTGGGTGCAGTGGCTCACGCCTGTGATCCCAGTACTTTGGGAGGCCGAGGCAGGCGGATCACTTGAGGTCAGGAATTTAAGACTAGCCTGACCAACATGGTGAAAACCCATCTCTACTGAAAATACCAAAATTAGCAGGACATGATGGTGCATGCCTGTAATCCCAGCTATTCAGGAGGCTGAGACAAGAGAATTGTTTGAACCTGGGAGGCAGAGGTTGCGGTGAACTGAGATCGTGCCATTGCACTCCAGCCTGGGTGATAGAGTGAGATTTCATCTCAAAAAAAAAATCAGCCAAGCATGGTGGTATGTGCCTGTAGTCCCAGTTACTCTGGGGCCTGAGATGGGAGGATTGCTGGAGCCCAGGAGATTAAAGCTGTAGTGAGCTGTGATCGCGCCACTGCACTCCAGCCTACGCGACAGACTGAGACCCTGTATCAAAAAGCCAATTAAAATTTTTAATTGAAGTATAACTCAGGTACCATAAAATTCACCTTTTAGAAGTGTATAATTCAATGGTTTTTAATATACTCACAAGGTTGTGCAATCATCAACATTTGTATAATTCCAAAACATTTTTTACCACCCCCAGAAAAGGACTTCCTATCTATTAGTACTCACTTTCTACTTCCTGTTTCTTCTAGTCCCTGGCAACCACTGATCTACCTTCTGTCTCTATGGATTTACCTTTTCTGGACATTCTGTATAAATAGAATCTGATAATGCATGGCCTTTCTGTCTGGCTTCCTTAGCATAATGTTTTAGTGTTCATCTATATTGTAGCATATATGAAAACTTCATTCCTTTTTATTGCTGAATAATATTGTATGGCTATACCACATTTTGTTTATTCTTTCATTAGTTGATGGACATTTGAGATAATTCTACTTTATGTATAATTATGAATAATGCTACTCTGTATATTTGTGTACAAGTTTTTGTGTGGACATATGTTTTCAGTTCTTTTGGGTATATATATAGGAGTAGAGTTGTTAGGTCATATGGTAGCTTTATGCTTAACTTTTTGCATTCTTAACAGCACTGTATAAGGGTTCCATTTTCTTCATATTTTTTGCCGTACTTGTCATTATATGTCTTTTAAAAATTGTAGCCTTGTAGTGTGACATGGTATCTCATTTTGGTTTTGATTTAGGTTTCTCTAATGACTAATTAATGTTGAGTATCTTTTCATGTGCTTATTGGCCATTTGTATATCTTCTTTTGAGAAATATGTTTTCAGATCCTTTGTCTATTTTTTAAATGAGTTATTGGTGCTTTCATTGTTGAGTTGTAAGAATTCTTTATGTATTCTAATACTTAGCTCTTTTCAGATACAGGATTTTCAAATAATTTCACTCTTTGGTTATCTTTTCACTTGCTTTTATTTATTTGTTTATTTATTTATTTATTTATTTATTTATTTAGAAATACAGTCTCATTTTGTTGCCCAGGATGGTTTTGAATCCTGGGCTCAAATGATCCTGCCACCTCAGCCTCAAGTTTTACTGTTTTAGCTCTTATATTTAAGCCTTTGATTTATTTTTGAGTTAATTTATATATGATGTGAGATGGGGTCCAGATTTACTCTTTTACATGTAGATATCCGTTTGTTCCAGTATCATTTATTAAAAAGACTATTTTTGCCATTGAATTTTCTGGTTATACCTGTTGAAAATTGACCATAAAATATATTTCTGTACTTTTAGATCAATGCAGATACCTCCTGCATTAATCTGTTTGTCTATCTTTGGGCCAGCACCACATGTATTTGATTACTTGTACCTGATAACTCTAGATTATTATAGTTTTATAAGTTTTGAATTGAGAAGTGTAAGTGCTCCAACTTTGTTGTTTTTCAAGATTGTTTTGGCCATTTTGGATACCTAGCATTTTAATTTGAATTTTAGAATCAACTTGGCAATTTCTCCAAAAAATCCAGCTGGGATTTTGATAAGGATCGAATTGAATTTTTAGATCAACTTGGGGAGTATTGCTGTTGTAACATTATTTAGTCTTCCATTCCACGAACACAGATGTCTTTCAGCTTACTTAGGTCTTCTTTAATTGTTTCTCGATGATTTTTAAAAAATCATATTTAGTGCATCAGCGGCAATTATTTGTTAAATTTATTTCTAAGTATTTTTAATGCTATTTTTCTTTTCTTTTCTTTGAGACGGAGTTTCGCTCTTGTTACCCAGGCTGGAGTGCAATGATGTGATCTCGGCTCACCACAACCTCCGCCTCCTGGGTTCAGGCAATTCTCCTGCCTCAGCCTCCTCAGTAGCTGGGATTATAGGCACACGCCACCATGCCCAGCTAATTATTTGTATTTCTAGTAGAGACGGGGTTTCACCATGTTGACCAGGATGGTCTCGATCTTTTGACCTCGTAATCCACTCGCCTTGGCCAATGCTATTTTTCTTAATTTCATTTTTGGATTGTTCCTTGCCAGTGTATAGAACTTTAATTGACTTTTGTATATTGATCTTGTATTCTGCAACCTCACTGAACTTGTTTACTAACTTTAATAGCTTTTTGTGGTTTCCTTAGGGTTCTCAATATACAAGATAATGCCATCGCAAACAGAGATAGTTTTACTGCTTTCTTTTCAATTCTGGATGCCTTTGACTTCTTTTTCTTGTTTGATTACCCTGGCTAGAATCTTCAGTACAATGTTGAATAGATTGATGAGAGCAGACATCCTTCTCTTGTTCCTGAGTTTAGAGGGAGAGCTTTCAGTCTTTCACCATTAAATATGTTAGCCATGGGTTGGGGTAGTTGTCCTTTATCAGGTTGAGGAAATTCTTTTCTATTTCTAGTTTGTTGAGTACTTTTTTTTTAAAAAACCATGAAAGGGTATTAAATTTTGTCAGATGCCTTTTCTGTCTATTGAAATAATCATGTATTTGGTCTTTTATTCTATTAATATGTGGTATATTAATTGATTTTTGCAAAGTGAACCAGTCTTGCAATGTTGGAATTATTCCACTTTGTCATGATGTTTAATTCTTTTTATATGTTCCTGGGTTCAGTTTGCTAGCATTTTCTTGACAATTTTTATATTCATATTTATGAGGGACATTGGTCTGTAGTGTTTTTGGTGTGTGTGATGTCAGTGTTGGCTTTGATATCAGGATAATTTTGGCCTTATAGAATGAGCTCAGAAGTGTTACCTCCTCTTCTGTTTTTTGAAAGAGCTTATGAAGGAGTGATGTTAATTCATTTTAAAAAAATTTGTATGGGCCAGGTGTGGTGGGTCACACCTGTAATCCCAGCACTTTGAGAGGCTGAGGCAGGAAGATCACTTGAGGTCAGGAGTTTGAGACCAGTCTGGCCAACATGGTGAAACCCCGTCTCTGCTAAAAATAAAAAAAAAATTAAAAAAAATTAGCCACGTGTGGTAGTGCATGCCTGTAATCCCAGCTACTTGGGAGGCTGTGGCAGGAGAATTGCTTGAACCCGGGAGGTGGAGGTTGCAGTGAGCCAAGATTGTGCTGCTGCCCTCCAGCCTGGGTGACAGAGACTCCATCTCAAAATATATATATATATATATGTATATAAAGAAATAAAAATTTTTACGGATACATTATATTGTACACATTTATGGAATACATGTATTTGACAACAAGCATGCAATGTGTAGTAATCAACTCAGAGTAATGGAGATATGCGTGACCTCAAACATTTATCATTTCTTTGCGTTAGGAGCATTCCAATTCCACTTCTGTAGTTATTTTGAAATACACAATAAATTAATATTAACTATGGTCACCCTGTTGTGGTACCAAACACTGAATCTTATTCTTTTATATCTGATTGTATTTTTAACCCATTAACCAACCCCTCTTTGTCCTTTCTTCCTGACTACCTTTCCCAGCCTCTGGTAATCATCATTCTGATATGTCTCCATGATCATTTGTTTTTGGCTCCCACATAGGAGTTAGAGCATACTTGTCTTTCTGTGCCTGGATTATTTCACTTAATGTAATATCCACTCATGTTCTTACAAATAACAGGATTTCATTCTTTTTATGGCTCAGTAATATTTCATGTGTTTATGTACCACATTTTCTTTATCTTTCTTTATTTTTCTTTGATGGACACTTAGGTTGATTCCATATCTTGGCTATTGTGAATAGTACTGCAGTAAACATTAGAGTGCACATATCTCTTCAGTTTACTGATTTCCTTTCTTTTGGATGTATACCTAATGGTGAAATTACTGGATCATAATAAAGTAGTTCTATTTTTAGATTTTTGAGGAATTTCTATACTATTTTCCATGGTAGCTGTACTAATTTACGTTCTCATCAATAGTGTGTGAAGGTTCCCCTTTTTCCACATCCTTGCCAGCATCTGTTATTCCCTGTCTATTTGATAAAAGCCATTTCAGCTGGAGGGAGAGGATATCTCTTTGTGGTTTTGATTTGCATTTCCCTGATGATTAGTAATGTCGAACATTTTTTCAAATGCCTGATGTTAATTCTTCTTCAAACATTTGATAGAATTCACCAATGAAGCCATCTGGTTCTGAGGTTTTTGGGTGTGTCATTAGTGTGTTTTTTAAAAATTGTAATATAATACTTATACAAAAATTGTTTTTATACTAGTCAATTTTGTGTTACTATAAAGGAATACATAAGACTAGGTAATTTATAAAGAAAAGAGATTTATTTGGCTCATGATTTTGCAGGCTATACAAGAAGCATGGTGCCCAGCATCTGTTTCTGGTCTGGGCCTCAGGAAGCTTCCATTCATGGAGCAAGAGGAGAGGAGAGAGGTCCCAGACACTTTTTAAGAACCAAATCTTGTGGGAACTAAGAGTGAGAACTCACTCAATTATGTGAGAATGGCACCAAATCATTTATGAGGAATCCTTCCCTTTGACCCAAACATGTCTCACTAAGCCCTGTTTTCAACATTGAGAATCAGATTTCAGCATGAGTTTTCTAGGGGCCAAATATTCAAACTGTATCAGCCATTTTTAAGTGTATAATTCAGCAGCATGAAGTACATTAACATGATTGTGCAACTGTCACTACCATCCATCTCCAGAACTCTTTTTGTCTTGCAAAACTGAAACTCTATACCTATTAAATAAGAACTCTTCATTCACTTCACCTCCCAGCCCCTGGCAAACAACATTATACTCTCTCTGTTAATTTGACTACTCTAGGTACCTCATATAATTGGAGTCACACAGTATTTGTCTTTTTGTGTCTGGCTTATTTCATTTTGTATTATGTCCTTAAGGTTCATCCATCTTGTAGCATGTGTCAGAATTTTCTTCCTTTTAAAAGCTGAATAATAATTGTGGTTAGTTTTTTTTTTTTATTACTAACTCGATCTCTTTACTATTTATATACAGGTTTTTCCGATTTTTAATTTTTTCTTGATTTAGTTTTGGTGGTTTGTGTTTTTGTCGGAATTCATCTATTTTATCAAAGTTATCTAATTTATTGATACATAAATTAGATAATTTATGTATCAATAAATTGTTGTTTCAAAAATTCTCTTATAATCCTTTTTATTTCTGCAAGCTTGGTAGTCGTGTTCTCTTTTCTATTCCAGGTTTTAGTTACTTGAGTCTCCTCATTTATTTTCTTGGTCAGTGTAGCTAAAAGTTTGTCAGTTTCTCTGTTATTTAAAAAAAAAAAAAAAAAGTTTTTTTTTTTTTCATTTAAAATGAAACTGACTTTTAGTTTCATTTATTTTCTCTATTGTTTTTTCTATTCTCTATTTTGTTTATTTCTCCTTTAATTTTATTATTTCCTTTTTTCTGCTTTTGAGTTTAGTTTTAGCTTGATGTTCTCTTTCTATTTGTTTAAGGTAGAAAGTTAGGATACTGATTTGAGATCTTTCTTCTTATTTAATGTAGGTTATAAATTTTCCTCTAAGCACTGCTTTAGTTGCATCCTAGAAGTTTTGGTATGTTGTGTTTTTATTTTCATTAATCTTAAAGTATTTTCCATTTTCTATGACAAAAATCTCTTGTGATTTCTTTCTGACCCATTTTTATTTAGTATATGTTGCTTAATTTCCACATATGTGCATTTGAGAAGAATGTATTCTGTTGTTAAGTGAAGTACGCTTTACATGTCAGTTAATTCTGATTGGTTTATAATACCGCTTAGTATTTTCTTACTAACCTTTTGTTTAGTTTTGTCCATTTTTTAAAGTGAGGTATTGAAGTCTCAAAAACTAATATTTTTGAGTTGTCTATTTCTTCTTTCAGTTCTTTCAGTTTATGTTTCATATATTTTGGCACTCTGTTGTTAGGTGCATGCATGTTTATAATTGTTATAGCTTCTTGGTGGATTGATTCTTTTATCATTAGAAAATGTGTTTGTCTCTAGTAACAACATTTAACAATAAGTATCTAAATGTCGATTTTTTCCACTAGTATAGTCACTCCAGCTCCCTGTTGATTACTGTTTAAATGGTATCTCATTTTCCATCATTTTTTAACCTGTTTGTGTCTTTAAAGTACCTCTGTTGTAGACAGCATGTAGTTGGATCATTTTTTTTAAATAATTAATTCTGCCAATCTCTTATTTAATTAGAATGCTTAAACCATTTACATTTATTTAATTACGAGCAAGGTGAGATTTATATCCTCATTCTGTTTATTTTCTATAAGTCATGCCTTTCGTGTTCTTCTGTTATTGCTTTCTTTTATGTCAAATAGGTATTTTCTAATGAACCATTTAAATTCCCCATGGTTTCTTTTACTCTATTTTTTTGAGTTATAGTCTTAATGTTGCCCTAGGGATTACAATTAACTTCTTAACTTACAACAATTTAATTCAGATTGGTACTAAATTTATTTTAATAGTATACAAAAACTTTGCTTCTATATAGCTCAATTTTTTCTCATCTCTTTTATGCTGTTATTGTCATATAAGTGACATTCTTATATATTGTGTATCTAACACAAATTTAAAATTATGCAATTGTCTCTTAAATCATATAGGAGAACAAAAGAGATACAAACAAAACATACATTTATCCTGTCTTTTATATATACATATGCAGTTATCTTTACCAGTGTTCTTTATTTCTTCATGTGGATCTGAGTCTTTTAAGTTCAGTCTGAAGTTCCTTTAGTCTGAAAGATTGTATTTTATTTCTTGTAGGATAGGTCAACTATTGATTGATCCTCAATATTCTGAGATAAATTTCCTAGTTTCTTTGAGAGTGTCTTAATTTCTCCTTCAGTTTTGTAGAATAGTTTTTTGCTGGATATAGAGTTTTTGGTTTACAGACTTCTTCTTTCAGCTGTTCAAATATGTCATTCCCCTGCCTCTGACCTTTGTGGTTTCTGATGAATAATCAGCTCTTAATCTTTTCGAGGATTATTCATATTTGACATGTCACTTATCTTGCTGCTTTCAAGATTTTCTTTTGTCTTTGGCTATAGATAATTTGATAATAATATATATAGGTGTGGATCTCTTTGAGTTTATCCTATGTGAAGTATATTGAGCTTCTTGGATGTATAGATTCACTTTTTAAAACTAAATTTAAGAAGTTTGGGGTCATTATTTCCTCAAATATTCTCTCTGCTCCTTCTCTTTTTTCCTTTCTTTCCGATCTCCCATTATGCATATGTTTGTATGCTGGATAGTATTCTACAGGTCTCTGAGAATGTGTTCATTTGTCTTCATTTTCTTTTGTTTTCAACATCAGACAGGATAATTTCAATTGACCTTTCTTTACCTCCCTTGATCATTCCTTCTGCTTTCTCTAATACACTGTTGATCCTCTCTAATAAATTTTCATTTAATTATACTTTTCAACTTCAGAATTTCTATTTGGTTACTTCTGGGAACAAAGAAAAGTGACAGGTCACAGGGAGCAAACCAGTAACCTTGGAATCTCAAGCAAAAGTTCAAACCTACCAAGCCACAAATGAATGAGTTTCTAAATGCCTTGAATTACCACCATCTCAGCTAAAATTAAATTCTGTCAATGTATGTCGTAGTATCACATTGCATGAGACTTTTTAAACTGCAGAAGGTTCACATGTGATTCTCAAGCTATGTCACATCATGAGGAAACCTTTTAAATCTTTTTCTTTTTTGAGACAGTATCTCGCTCTGTCACCCAGGCTGGAGTGCAGTGATGCAGTCTGCTCACTGCAGCCTTCGTCTCCCAGATTCAAGTGATTCTCCTGCCTCAGCCTCCTAAGTAACTGAGTCTATATGTTTGTGCCACCATGCCCAGCTAATTTTTGTATTTTTGGTAGCGACAAGGTTTTGCCATGTTTCCTAGGCTGGTCTCAAACTCCTGACCTCACGTGATCCACATGCCTTGGCCTCCTAAAGTGCTGGGATTACAGGTGAGAGACACTGTGCCCAGCCACCTTTTAAATCTCTAACTTATGAAACTTCAAAGGTTCAGGTCTTCTCTGAGCTCTGCTATCAGCTGACTCGGGCTTTACCTAGAACATTCACATTGCTGGGACTGTTTTCCCCACCTGTCAAATAAAGTTGCTGGAATGATATTTTTTTTTGAGATGGAGTCTTACTCTTGTTGCCCAGGCTGGAGTGCAGTGGCACGATCTCAGCTTACTGCAACCTCCACCTCCTGGGTTCAAGCAATTCTCCTGCCTCAGCCTCCTTAGTAGCTGAGATTACAGGTGCCCGCCACCACAGTCGGCTAATTTTTGTATTTTTAGTAGAGGTGGGTTTCACTGTGTTAGCTAGGCTGGTCTCGAACACCTAACCTCAGGTAATCCACCTGCCTTGACCTCCCAAAGTGCTGGGATTACAGGCATGAGCCACCATGTCTGGCCGGACTGATCTTTAACGTCCTTTCCTGCACTAATGTTTGATAGGTCTAAGAGTTGCATTTTTGGATAGACCTATAGGATAGAAATGATAATAAAACAGAGAAAAATTAAACCAACCCCCCTGCCACTTTTAGTCTAATAAGAATTAACTGAATTGCAGAAAAAGAACTCATCAAACTTAACAGAAACTCTTTTTTTTTTTTTTGAGACAGAGTCTCACTCTATCTCCCAGACTGGAGTGCAGTGGTGTGCTCTGGGCTCACTGTAACCTTTGCCACCTGGGTTGAAGCAATTCTCCTACCACAGCCTCCTAAGTAGCTGAGATTACAGGTGCCTGTCACCGTGCCCTGCTAATTTTTATATTTTTAGTAGAAACAGGCTTTCACCATCTTGGCCAGGCTGGTCTTGAACTTCTGACCTTGTGATCCACCCACCTTGGCTTCCCAAAGTGCTGAGATTACAGTCGTGAGCCACCGCGCCTGGCTAAGGAACTCTTAATTCTGAGTGGATCTGCTGCATTATTTTTTCACCTATGACAATTTTCTCCAATGGACATGAAAAGACAAGATGAATCAGTGATGTCATGGAGCCAGCTGTGTAAAGATTTAGCCATATGGGACTGGGCACAGTGGCTCACACCTGTAATCCCAGCATGTTGGGAGGCTGAGGCAGGCGGATCCTGAGGTCAGGAGTTCAAGACCAGCCTGGCCAACAGAGTGAAACCCCGTCTCTAATAAAAATGCAAAAATTAGCCGGGCATGGTGGTGAGCACCTGTAATGCCAGCTACTCAGGAGGCTGAGGCAGGAGAATCGCTTGAACACAGGAGGCAGAGGTTGTGGTGAGCCGAGATCTCACCACTGTACTCCAGCCTGGGCAACAGAGGGAGACTCTATCTCAAAAAAAAGGAAAAAAAAAACCAAACAATTAGCCATATGTTTAGTTAAGAAAAGTGGGTCTAACTGAAGTTAAAAACCAATGAACTACCTCAAAATTAGATTCCTTTTTGGCTTCTTCTACTGATAATGGTGGTCAAGTAATCTTTGTTTTTTGGGATTAGCTTGTTGAAACCATTGTCCATTTAGTTAAGTAAGCCCTGATTTATATCCTTTGTAAAAATAAATGTCCTCTTAGAAGTTGTTACTGATACATGTGGATGGGTTTTCACCTCCTAGTTTTGAGCCAGTCAGATCATTCACTTCATAAGGGATTGGTCCAATAAGCTGCATTTGTCAGTCTTCCAAATGCCAGCATGTAAAGCTTGATCTTTTTTATTTTGTTTATCCTTGCTACTGCCAATTTATCTGAAAGATCAATGAGAACATAAAATGTTTTTCTGCTGTATTCTCACTTTTATTGCATCTGTAATAAAAATGTCATTTTAGTAAATAAAGATGGTTCAGTTCATAGCAGAAGTGTCTTTTTTTCATTATCTTCCCAGTAGTACCCAGAGCCAAAGTGTAATATTTAGTTACACTGTGGTTTCCTAGTTTCTTGTTCAAATCTGGAAACTACAAGCAAAGGTTAACTAAAAGTGATCATTTTTCTTTATCTGCTTTAAATAAGATAAATGTAAAGCCAGTAGCCACATATATATGCATGTGTCTATATGCATATATATGTATACTTGCATACATATAGGTTTATATATGCATTCACTATTTTTACAGAGAAAAATAATATTTTCTCTGATGTTTAGTTTTATAAAAACTTGACATGAAAATATTCACATTTGCATTTCAAAAGAATGACATACTTCATGTTTGGTACCTTATGAGGCATACTTATAAGTCAATCAGTAATATAGTGTTAAATATGAATTTTAGCCTCTGATAGGAAAAAATATTTGTCAAATACTCTGTAATAATTTTTTATAGAACTGAAAGACTGATATACTTCAATTTGACTCTTAAAGATTATTACATATTATTAAAACAGATCTCATAATCATATCATTAAGGAGCAAAGTAGTGGTTCTCTGCATGTATTCTAGCTTTTGTTAGGTTAATATGAAAATTCTAACATAGTACCCTCATTTACATTTGAGAAAAACTGTTACAAAAGGCAGACACCTAAATGTCATTATCCATATTGATCTTTATAATTTTGCGTATGTATTTAAGTTTACGTAAAGTGTAGTTTCTTAGCTTGCCCTTGACTAGTTTCTTTCAGTTTTTCATGTATGTGACTATATATGCTTAGGAATAAAATGGAATTATCTAGTTATACTTCATCAGGAAGTATGATTATGTTATAGATAACACTGGACTAAAAACAAGTTTTATACTACACATCCAATGTGTGGTGTAAGAAGGGTAGAAACATACTCTCACAGTGAGTACACAGAGGAGGAGCCCAGTGCACTGCTCTGGTAGTTTCGTTTGTGGTAACATGACATGTTTATCTCTACAGGGGGATCTTTGGATGTATATAGGAAAATCCCAGAACATGTCCTTGGAAGAATTGCAGTAGCAGTAAGTATATGGCTTCAGTGTTAGAAAATATGAATGTTTTAATCCTTCTAATCAAGCTCATTCTTCTTATATTCTCAGAATGTTTTTTTCTTGTTCTTCAATCTCAGTTGGCGACCAAGACCTTCTTAACTGTCCTGTTCTTTCTTCTTTTCATAGACCACCCCACCCAATATCACAACATAGTCACACGCTTATGAACTCCAGCCTGTTCATGTGTTTGCAGGGACCTTGGTGTTCTTGTTGACTCATAAAATTTCCAAGTTCTTCTTCAAAAACAAAAAAACAAAAAAACTGCTTTTTTTGTGTTTTTACATTTTGTAGTTGACCTTGGTGTTCTTGTTGACTCATAAAATTTCCAAGTTCTTCTTCAAAAACAAACAAACAAAAAAAACTGCTTTTTTTGTGTTTTTACATTTTGTAGTTGTAGGCATGATTCGCAAATACTGTAAAAGTCTGAGTTATTAAAGCAGTCTATGTAAAGACTTTTTGCAGTTTTTTTATTTTCTTGGTTTTTAATTTTTTTAATCAACTACATCTAGAAATTTATTCCTTTTGTGATTTAAAGCAGTTTTCCCATATTCCTGTATTTTCTATATGCATTAATATACTGATGAAATATATCAACTAAACTAACTTTACTATAATGTTCTCATAAGTTCCAGATTTCACATTTAGAATAATGTAGGTTAAACAGTGTCTGAGAGAAGTCATGGGTGGTGTAATAGTAAACAATTGCTAAACTAAAAGCACTATAACTTCAGTGGTTTAATGCAGAACAAAGTGATTGTACCATGTACCATTTAATTAAATGGCTGATTTTCACATTCATTATACATCAAAATCACAACTCAAATTCTTTAATCCAACATGGACACTTATTTAGTCTTAGTTCATTGTAATTCACAGCTTTCCTTTTTTCTTTCTAATTATTAGTGTGAACTGCCCTGGGTGATGAGAACTTCCTTTTCTGATGCTATTGCTGCTAAGTTGATTCTCATCTACATGTGTAGGTAGATTCATATGAAATTTGAGTACTTGAATCACTATTTTAGATGAAAATAAATATGTTTCGTTTCCTGTTCTAATCTCAGGAGAGAATGAATGCTTTGTGGCTTTTGGCAGTTCTTGGCTGTAAAGTTTAATAACATGTATAATAAAGGGCAAAAAAAAGGCAAGGATACCAATTGAAAAAGAAAAAAGTATACAAGTTCTGTATACTCAATTATCTATGGAACTTGGCAAAAATAGAAATCTGCCATCTTCAGTAGAGAAACATGTTCTTCGTGAACTTCATAAATCTTACTTCCCTCTTGTTTAGGGCATCCACACAAGGCCACTCATCTTTTCGATTCTACTGGATAGGAAGACTGTTGAAGTGAATAGAGTCAGCAGAAAAAATAATTCAGCGTCAAATACAGGGCTTGCCTGTTAAGTGAATGAAAATAGGACACAAATTATTTTAGTGAAAGGCATTAAAGTAAGTGCTACTCCAAAGGATTTATATTTGCCCTTACTTTTTTTAATTAAGGGTTTTCCCCCTAAATATGTGTCTAATTTCTCCAGCTTTTGTGGCTCATCAGGTCATAGTAATGAAAACTTCTTATAGCTGGAGGAGAAGAAATGCTTTTGATAATTTTGCTCTTTGCCTGCCACTTTTAATAAATTCTGCTGGAACCTAAGTTTGTATAATGCCTCCAAAGTGTATTTTTTTTAATATGTAATCTGAGTAGGCTACAAATTTGGATTATCATTTGTTGCAGCTAACAAACACCAGATTGGCCCATGGCTAAGACCTGACACCAGGAGGGTTGTACAAGTCAAAATAAGACTAACGAATTGATCGGCTGTAGGTTATGATGTGTAAACTAAATAGTCTGATTGTGTTCCCAGTATCCTTGGTTATCTCTCTTAAAGTATACCGAAGATGGCATCAACATCTTTTCCTTGAGTTTCCTCATTGAGGCCAAGAAAGCACATGGATGCTGTTGCCAAGTCAAAAGTAACAGAATCAAAAAGAGAGAGTAGGGAAATAGGTGTACATTGAACAATTCCTATGCCAATCACTATTGCATGCTTTCTATACAAATATTATGTCATTTAGCCATTACAGCCACCATGTAAAGTGTAGATTATTGAACATATTCTGTGCATATGCAAGATGAGGTTTAGAAAAGTTAACCAGGTTGCCCAGAGTTATCATCTAATTAGTCAGTACACATTTGAACACAGGGCTATCTGACACCAGACCCCTTGCTTTCTCAGAGTGTTTTCCTGACAGAATGAGAAGAGAGAGAGAAAAAAAAAATAGAAGCAGGAGTGAAAGAAAGAGCTAGGCTAAAATATAAAAAAAGAGACTTATTGAGAGAATAATAGAGCAACACATACAATTGCTTCAGATTATTTTCCTATCTTTAGGTACTTCTCTTCTCCCTAATTAACTTTATTTTGCAGGGTCTAATAATCTGACATGCAAGGCAGGTTCGTAGGTCCAAGGTTCATTATAGTATGGACCTCTGTTGGCCTCTGTGATATATTATTCAAATTTCCTCTTGTAAAATGTATGGCAAGAGAGCATTTTTTTTTAACCCAAAGGAATTTATATATACCTGATCTCAGCCTTCCAACTTGCTCAGTGGTTTTTCTCTACTATCCATTTGAATCTGGTCTTCTATAAAGAGGAATGCCTTTCTGCCCTTCCCTGCCACCTAACACTTTCTATTTTTCTTCTCATCTCTGAAGTGGTGACACTGTGTACTGTATTTTGAGTGCTAATGTTGATTGAAGTTGTCCCTGAAAGGATGTGCACTTGACATGTCAAGGAGCGAGTGATTGACAACAGATACAAGTACTTTTAGTGTCAAGGCTTTGTCAAGTCATTGTTGTGAAACCCAGCCTACTGAATACCAATAATATCCTTTAGATTTTCAGTTCACAGATTTCTAGCTCCTTTTTCACCAGAATTTAGATGTTTCTAAGGAAAAGTGTAGTGTATTTTGACAAAGGAGAATAATATTTTCATTTTGAATCTCTAACAAAATGTATAATTTTAGCAAATATTATAAAATCAGTATTTGTTTTACTTTTTTCTACCTGATAATTCGAATATATTGGATTGCCTTTCCCTACATGTTTTCTGAAAATTCATTTTGTGTGGAACCAGTTTTTAGTGGTGAGCTGTGTTTAATGGATAGGTTTTATAATATTCAACTAAGCTTCTTAGTTGAAAATTTTAACCATACTTCCTCAGAATGGAGAAGATGATTACCTCCATGCTAAATAAGATGACTTCCTCCTGCTACTCAAAGAGAAAATTGTTTTCATTATGGATGTTAATTTTTATAAACATTTAAAGAAATATTTTTATGTTTCCTTCTGTGATAAAATTATCTTATTAATATTTTGATATTTTCTTTTTGTGTTAACTGTCCAGAACACATGTGTTTTATTGTAATGCCAGTTATTTCCAAACTCTGGAAGAAGTCATTTGTTATAAAAACATATGCTGTTCTCTTAGAATAGACAGACATGTACTGGAATTGATGAATCTATGTTAGCAAATCTTTCAGGAGTACATTGCACCCTATGAGAACAATTAAAATATGCTAACCTCTGCTCAGTATTAATTGATATAGATTTTGTCTTCTAGATCTTTAGTATTTGGATATTGGCTTTCTCCCATTGCATTTCTTTCTTTCTTTCTTTCTTTCTTGAGATGGAATCTCACTCTCTTGCCCAGGCTGGAGTGCAGTGTTGCGATCTTGGCTCACTGCAACCTTTGCCTCCTGGGTTCAAGCAATTCTCCTGCCTCAGCCTCCCGAGTAGCTGGGATTACAGGCATGCGACACCATGCCCGGCTAATTTTTTTAGTAAAGACAGGGTTTCACCATGTTAGCCAGGATGGTGTCAATCTCCTGACCTCGTGATCCACCCACCTCGTCCTCCCAAAGTGCTGGGATAACAGGCATGAGCCACTGTGCCCAGCCTGCATTTTTTATTTTACAGTTGCTCTTCGGCTTCCTTGATCATCTAGAATCCTTGCATATTTATCCCCTAACCTTCTTCTTACCGTTTTCAAGATACGTAAACCACTCAGTTATTTCTCATGGTAATGGTAGATTTTCTTGTTCTTATAGTCCTGACTCACCCAGAATTCTCTATAATGATGGATATTTTTAAATTCTTACAGTAAATTTTGACTAATAGTGATTTGTTCAGTGTATCTGGTGTCTATGAATAATCAACCTTGAAATTCGTAAGTTCACACTCATGCATTTAGGGTCAATGGTTATGAATAAAACACATGCATTTCCTTTCATAGCAATTTATATGTAAAGATTTTTAAAGTTATTAATGACAACCACTGACTAAATTTTCCACATAGTAGGTAGTACTTATAACCCATGTACTTAGGGTCATAGAAACATCTTTTTCTCAGTATCTCATTTGACTGATTATTTGTAACTCAGGCTATGAAAGTGACAAATGCAAATCTAATTCAGACGTTTGTATTTTCTCATTTTATTTCCTTGACCTGCCCTTTCAGTACTGTGCCTTGTCAACATATATGCTTTGCGCCAGCCAGACTGACTTGTGAGGACCATCTTGATATACTTTGTTCTTTCCTACCCCCCATATACTTTATAAATGTTGGGGAAACTTTTTATTTTGAGATTGTTTTGAACTTATAGAAAAGTTGTGAGACTAATACAAAAAATTCCCACAGATGATGCTTCATCCATGTTCCCCAGTTGTTAACAGTTTACCACATTTGGTTAAAAATCTATATACAATTTTTTTCCTGAAACATTTGAGAATAAGTTACAGATACCACAGCCCTTATCCCAAAATATGTTAGGTATCTATTTCCTAAGAACAAAGACATTATCTTATGTAATCACTGATTAAAATTGGGAAACTAGTATTGATATAATACTATGATCCACTCAATAGCCCTTATTCAAGTTTCACCAGTTGTCCAATAATACCCTGTATAGACCAAAGGAAAAGAATTCTGGCTCTACTTCCAGTCTAGGATTATTCATTGCATGCTTCTCTAATGCCTCAGTGTTTCTTTGTTTTTCAGGACTTTGGTATGTCGGAGAGTACACTGCCCCAACACTTTGATTATATATTTTTACCTTGACCTAAGCACTTCCTTCCCTTTTTTCATTTAAGTTAAATTTGTTACTCAAGAGGCAACACATTAGTAAGCCTTTCTGACTACCAATAGGAAAAGCAGTTTCTATTCTACCCACTGCCTTATTTCATTAGTTAACTTTTAAAAAATGTCTCTTCAGGCCAGGCACGGTGACTCCCACCTTTGGTTCCGGAGATTTGGGAGGCCGAGGCAGACGGATCCCTTAAGGCTAGGAGTTCAAAACCAGCCTGGATAACAAAACAAAATCACATCCCTTCAAAAAATATTTTAAAATTAGCAGGATATGATGGTGTGCACCTGTAGTCCCACCTACTCAGGAGGCTGAGGCGGGAAGATTGTTTGATCCCAGGAGTTTGAGGTTACAGTATGCTATGATTGCACCACTGCACTCCAGCCTAGGCAACAGAGTGAGATCCTGTCTCAGAAAAAAAGTCTCTCCTTGGTCATAAGTGTCATGACTTCAAAAAAGGTTTTACACACAGAAATACAGAAAATTTAGAAAGCCATTGTCTCTTTTTCCTGTCTGTCTCCTTGCCTGGCTTAGCACCATTATGAATTTAGCATATATACTTCCAGATCATTTTATATACATATGTACTTATTTCTTTCTTTTGGAGTACCTTATCTTCAGAACAGTGTAAGCTCATTAAAGGAAGAAACCTGTGGCTTTAACATTTGGTGTTCCCTCAGAGCCTCACACAGAAATGAGAGATGTTTAGTGAATGCTTATTGGTTGACAGAGTTTTAAAGGAAGAGTTAGGCTGCATGTGGTGGTTTGCACCTGTAACCCTAGCACTTTGGGAGGCCAAGGCAGTAGGATCACTTAAGCCCAGGAGTTCAAGACCAGCTTAGCCAACATTAGTGAGATCCCTGTTTCTACAATAAAAAAAAAAAAAAGAAAGAAAAAAAGAAATTATCTGGGCATGGTGGTACACACCTGTGGTCCCAGCTACTCAGGCAGCTGAGGTGGGAGAATTGCTTGAGCCCAGGAGGTTGAGGCTACAGTGAGCAGTGATTGTATCCCACAGCACTTCAGCCTAGGTGACAGGGAAAGACCCTGTCTCAAAAAAAAAAAAAAAAAGAAAAAAGTTGATATATTTAAATATGGAAAGTTTCTTATAAAAACCATAATTGATAATTGTACTGTTTTCTTTTTCCTAAATTTAGGTTGTTAAAGGCCTTACTTATTTGTGGAGTTTAAAGATTTTACATAGAGGTATGTGCTGGGCTTATAAGCTTGGACTTAATTTGGGGTGGGGGTGGGTTTCTCAAGATACCTTGATTTTTAAAGTAAGTGTTCTAACCTTTAAACTAGCTGACATATCTGGTAGTCAAAATGATGGCTGCTTTATAAATGTTATTTTTCTTGTTTTCTCCATTAACTGCTCTCATTTAGATTATAAACTTGGTAGTGTGTTTTTGTGAATCACCTTTGTCAAACTTGTAAGAAGATATTTCCTAGTATTTGAAGACAACAAGCTCTTGCTTGTCTTACTTAACCCTTGTTAATGCAAAACCTTCGCAATCTGTACAGTTACATCCTTCCTTCTGTTAACATTTCAGATATCATCACACACTGTTCCTTAAGAGATTGCTTCACATACCTGGAAAGTAAAACTTTGTTTTTAATTTTTTTTAAAGACGGGGTCTTGCTATATTGACCAAGTTGATCTTAAATCCCTAGCCTCAAGCAGTCCTCCTACCTTGGTCTCCCAGTGTGCTAGGATTCAGGTGTGAGCCACCACACCTGGCCAAAAGCAAAACTTTAAATAAGATGTTGGTGAAAGCATCAGGAATAATCCGCTTGTCTAGTAACAGAACACATGAGAGAATAATTCAGATAACTGTTGAATATTGCAAAAGGAATCCCCCTTTTTTTTTTTTAACATCCCCAAAATATCTGAATTCATTTGGAGCAAATTATTAAGTGAGAAAGAGACTATAATAAAGCAACTTCAAGGCTTAATGTTACTAACAGTGCTGTTTAATTTTACACATCTGCTCATCTTCGCTTTATGTACAGTTTGGGAATGCAACAGCATACACATTAGATGTGATTAAAGGAAAGGTTTTTTTTAAAAAAAAAAAAAGGGTATAAACTGAGATGGAGAAAACAACTGATTTTTCAACTGTGATGTCATATCTGTCACTAAGGGTTGTTTTCTTTTGTGGTGGTTTTAATATCCTAGTGATTCTACATTTCTTCTTAAATCCTCCTTCTTTTAATGAGGGTATCTAGATTTTGACAAATAAAATATTCACGTTTTTGCAGGTATTTATACTGAGTAAATGGAATCGTAAACTAGATGTCTTTTTAAAGCCAGTCCACTCCATTTCTAGAGTATAGTGGGTACAAAATGTAGATATAGGGAGAGTGAGTTATGTTAGTATTAGTTTCACTCGGTATAAATAAGGATGTAAACACATTTGGTTGATGAAAGAAAAATGGAACATTTTTGACTACCAAGGTTAAGAGATAACAGTATTTAACATGATATAACCACTATTGTTTCTATTCCCTGTAGAAACACCTAGCAACCTGTAAAGTAGTGATAACCATTTTAATAAGAATTAACCCAATGGTCAAATCTCATCATTTATTGATTTCTTAAAAATGGACATGTGCTATCCATTTGACAAAAGAACTAAAGGAAAAATATTCATTCTCTGTATCAAAGTTTTATTTAAAAGGACAGTGCCATGGAAATTTGAGTTTTGTTAGGAAGTGAGTGTTAGGGTCGTCATGTACGCTGGGCATACAGGTTAATTCTGGCTTATAATGAAATCCCTCTCTAGCTATAACTTTCTGTAAGGAATCTTAGTACCATGAAGAACTATAGTGGATAGGAAATATGTTTTAGTTATTCTGCCATTTATCTTGATTTTTCTTCTTTTAGAAATTATGCTGATAAGTTGATGTGCCTTTAGTATCCCTATATCTAAATTACTTGATTTTAATTTTTACTCTGGATTTGGGAAAACTGCCTAAATTTTTCATTTGAAATGGGATCTTTATAGACATGTTTGAAATGGATTTGTCTGGATCTAAAAATAATGTCTAGGGTCAGATTCTCTATATAACCACTTTATGATCACTGTGGCCAAGCTTGGTGGACCAGAGCCACTCAGAAGCCAGTAGGTCCTTCTTTTCATCCCTGGTTGCAACTTGGGCTAAGAAAGGACTCTTTCATCAGTGACAGACAAAGGCTGCAGTGGTTTGACTGATGGAGAGCATAGAGGGGAATCCTGGGCCTGTACTTATTTTTTCACTTGGTGCTGGCCAGCCCAATTCCTACAGAGAATAACCTACTATAAAATGCCACCTGTTGTGAGAAGAATATATCTGTTGGGGACAGAGTAGGAGCAGTGGTAGAGGGCCAACAAGTCCTTTCAAGGAATTCCAGTGAATGAGTGTACACCTACATCTATCTAAATGGAAAGAGTAATGAATTGAAGTGCAGATGAACAGTTATATCCCAGTAGTTATGGACGCTCAACTATAGAAATAAATATGCTGTGGTAATACACCTCATTAGATATATTCCTATTTAGCTTTTGCATTTCCCAGCTATTCATGGAAACTTTTACCTTCTAGACTTAAAAGCATGTGTTTTTATTAAAGAGTCAAAGAAGCCAGGTGTCTCTGAAGACTTTTGTAAAGCATTGTAATGAGAAATTTACCCTAGATTGAGTAGTTGTTAACTTAATATTTTAGCGGTTTTGTCCATATTTAATAACTTGGATTCCATAAAAATAAGATTAAAGATGCCTTTTTATTTACAAAAAGCTATTTAATTTTCTTCTTGATTAAAAAATTGTAGCCTTTTAGATCAGTTCAATCAGGCAATTAAAGATCAGAGCTTTTAAGTTCAGCTAAGGCAATTAAATAGGTAATACTTGTTTATGCACTTTTGGTATGTAAGCTTACTGCTGTACCTTCTTAAAAGCATATGTACTCATTTTTGCTTTCTCTAAATGAATGATGATGGGAATTCTAGCTGAACATGTGTCACATTGTCAAATCAAAGACAGTGGTCCTTCTACAGGGTTGGGAGAGCCTGGTTTAGGCCCTGTGAGAGGACAGTGAAAAGAAGATGGTGAAAGAGAAATATTAATGAGTGATCTGTACCTCTTCCCCCTTCATCTTGGTCTAAGTACCTGTGTTATCCTCTGATCATCATTTTCTAATGCTGTTCTTAAAAATCAGAGGGAAAAAAAAGGAAATTGCTTTGTACTTATGAGCACAGATTTCAAAAGATTAAGCAGTGGACATGTGTTCAGTATCTAATGAGAAAAGAGAACAAACTATTTCTCACATTTAAATGGCTTTCTTGGAGTACAGTGGTCCTGGATTTTAGCCATAGAAAGTGTATCTATAAATAGTATATTACAGAATTGACTAAACATAGTTAATGGCTTCCAAACAAACTCTTGAAAACCTGGAGTCTATCCCATACTGTATATCCAGTGAGGACTGTAGAGTAGAATGAAATCTGGGTGATAAGCAGTGGCAAACCACCCATCCCATGAGGCGTGTTAGTCTGGTAAAAGTTAGTTTATTTGATAGTATTTTATGTTAACTGAAAATTGTTTTGGAAATTTAAGCATAGCAGTTGCTATTCATAATGGATCATCAAATGTTATATTCAATCAAGTGTTACTATTTCTTTTGCTCTTTTTAAGATTTGATTGAGATATATGTGTGGGGACTTTATGAACAATTGAATGCTAAGAATGTGGCATGTTTTAATTGTAACTATGAATTAATCATCTTATCCAGTTAATAAGAATACACCACTCCAAAACCAAGCCAGGGAGAGAGTTTATTATACTTTATATTACTGAGTCAAAAATTATGAAAATCTTTTCTCTAAAATAAACCAAATGTGTGATAATTCCACGAGGACATAATTATTAAAAATGTTTGAAATACCTACCAAATTAACTACTGTGGAAAGTTGTGTTTATTAAAAGGCATATGGGAGAGCCCTATAAGCATAGCACGTACTGACTATGGGTAAAAACAAAGAAAATGAACAGTGAGAAAATCTGTTAGGCCAGATCTGACATTACAGGAAACATTGCAGCTTAACTTCAAAACATACCTCGCCACTAATGAGGTGAGAACCTTGCATATTAACAAACCTACAGCTCGGGTCATAGGCATCATTACCCACATCAAACATAAATACAAGATTAACACCTATGCCATTTCTTTGGAAGACGTGAGAATGCCCTGGTAGTAACTGCTCTCTCTTTCCCTGAGGATAAAAAATAGAAATGGAAGGGTAATGAGAATAGAACTTAGATTAAGAAAATAAAATTGGCACTCCTTCTGGGGCAATCTTACACAGATGCAGAAGTTTATAGAAGAAAAAAACCTATGTAGTTGGTGTGCCAAGAGTTTTTTTTTTTTTTTTTGTATATATGAACCTGGTTAGTTTCATTTACTTTCTCCAATAGGAGAGCTTTTGAAAAATACATTTTTGCAGAAATTCTGTAGGTAAATGCTGCCCACATAGATTTGTGTTTAAAGAAACTAAGCCTTGTTGTTTCAATATACATGCTACAAATTTTATTTTCTACCCTTGGCTTTACTCTTCTCTAAATCTGGCCTCACACAGACTTTCCAATTAGTGCTACCTTAGATACCAAAGCCAGTGTTAGTTTGGTCATTCAGCAACTATTTATTTTATACCTACTCTGTTCTAGGCACTGTTCACAGTACTTGAAGCATATCAATAAGTGAAAGAAAAGATTTCTATGAACATAGAACTTATGTTTTAGCAGTAACAGAGCGGGTTGGGAAATGTTCCTTAAACAATAAACATAATAAGTAAAATACAGAGTGTGTTTGTTGCTATTAATAGAAAAGAAAAAGTAGATTGAGCTTAGGGGAGACAAAGGGTAGTTTGCGTATTAATCAAGGAGACCTCAGAGGGAAGATGAGTTTGGAAGGAAGACTTGAAAGTGGAGAGGAGCTGGTCAAGTAGGTATATGGGAAACAGTTAGAGGCTGTAGGATGTGCCTGCCGTGCTACTGGAACGATAGAGGCCAGTGCGTCTGTGTCCGAGTGTGGGGGACAAGGGTAGAATCAGCTGTTAGGAAATTGTTTTGGTAATTCAGGTAAGTTTCAGGGACTCCGTTTAGGGAGATGGTTATAAAGATGGGGAGAAGTGATGATTCTGGATATATTTTAAATGTAGAGTTGATAGAATTTCCTGATGGATTACTTGTGACTTTTAAGAGAAAGAGAGGAGTGAAGGTTGCTTAAATTGTTAACAGTTTAGTATGCTAAAAATACTTCTTGCTGCTTTCTTTTTCTGAAAAGAGATAATAACAAAAAACCTAATATCAAGTGCTGACAAGAATTCAGAGCAATTAGAACTCTCATACATTGCTGGTAGAAATATAAAATGATACAGCTGCTTTGAAAAATAGTTTGGCAATTTCTTACAACATGATCTAGCAGCCCCCTTCCTAGATATTTACCCAAGAGAAATGAAAACATATGTCCACACAAAAACTTTAGGCAACTCTTTATAGTGGCTTTATTCATAATAGCTCCAAACTGGAAACAACCCAAATGTCTTTCAGCTGGTAAATGTAAAAACAGACTGTAATACATCCAAACAGTGGCATATTACTCAGCAATAAAGCAAGCTACTGATACATGCAACAACGCGGGTGAATATCAGATACTTCACGCTAAGTGAAGGAAGTTGACGCAGAGGGTTACCAGCTGTGTGATTACACTTACGTGACATTTTGGAAAAAGGAAAATACAATTGGAACATCAACATGTTGACAAACAGTGGAGGAGGAGTTGAGTGTAAAGGCATGGAGGAACGTTTTGGTGCATCAGAAATGTTCTGTATCTTGATTTTGGTGGTAGTTGCATGATTATATGTGTTTTTTAGAAAACAAAGACCTATGCACCTGAAAAGGGTGAGTGAACTTTACTGTGTATAAATTATGCCAAAGTAAACCAAATTTTAAAATTAAAAAGTAAACTAGACTTGAGCAAGAAGAGAGAGAGAGAGAAGAGAGAGAAGCTCCTCTTACATCTTAGCAGTGCAGTAGACACTGTAGAAAGAAGTTTCCCCTGCCAGAAGGACAAACCGTTCTTTCAAAGGGTCATGGTGATTCTGTCATTATTTCTTTATCTTCATGGCTGCTGAGAAATCCTACCTAGGTTTGATCTAGTAACTCAGTAGCTTAAAAAACAGCCAGCCAACCCCCAATTCCCGACCCCAAGAAATAAAAACAACCCTCGTGATTTAAAGAACATCTGCAATGCCAGAAAGAGAGAGACAGGGTCAGGGAGGGAGGATAGTGGGGAGAGAAACAGAAATTTAGAAGTTGCTATTACCAGCGCAACAATTTGAAGCATCTGAAAACTGGACAGTTCTTTCCTTGGTTAAGCCAATCTTTTCCCCGAAAGTATTACCAAGAACTGCATATGTGCAGAGCTGACCTGACCTGTCAGAAAATTTTAAAAGCTCAGTTTCTAAGAATGAATAGGCTTTATTTGACATTCCCAATTCAGTCCTACTGACTACCTCACTGGGTGACCCTAGAAAGGCAGGTCACTCCTGCTCTCTTTGCCTCTGTTTCCTTATATATATTATGAAAGGTTGGCTGGATGATCACTCAGATTTCTTCAAGAACTAGGGTTCTGGGTTCTGTGATCTCATGACTGAAGGAAGTGTGACATGTTGCTAAGGTGGGGAACAAAGCAAATCACAGAGACATAAAAGAAAGAGAAAAGGGGAGAATCACCAAGCGTAGATTGTGTAATGAAAATAATAATAATGACTTTATTAAGCATTACTCTGTACAGGTACTGTTCTAGGTGCTTAATGTATATAAATTATTTAAGGTATTCTTCAAAGTGAGAAATTCTAGGAAATATGAAATGTTTTAGAACTAAAGATAAGAGATTAAAGTATAAAACAAATAATTGAGAATTAAAGCCGTGTGCCTTAGCTAAGAAAATGTTGCTTTCTAAACCAGACTGATATAATCAAATCAAAAGGCATCTTTAAGGCAAACTGTTTTTAAAGTATAAGGGACACTAAAAATGAAGTATTATAATTAATAAGGAATTATTACTATTATTTGAGACAGAGTCTCACTCTGTCACCCAGGCCGGAGTGCAGTGGCGCAATCTCGGCTCACTGCAACCTCTGCCACCTGGGTTCTAGAGATTCTCCTGCCTCAGCTTCCCGAGTAGCTGGGATTACATGTTCCAGCAACCACACCTGGCTAATTTTTTTTTTTTTTTGTATTTTTAGTGGAGATGGGGTTTCACCATGTTGGCCAGGCTAGTCTTGAACTTCTGACCTCGTGATCTACCCACCTTGGCTTCCCAAAGTGCTGAGATTACAGATGTGAGCCACCATGCCCAGCCCAATTAATAAGGAATTATAATAAAGATGTATAAAGTCACAACTTGGATGAAAGCAAGAGCACCTTTAAAAAAAAATTTTTTTTTATTGCAAAATAACTGTAGATCCACAGGAAGTTGCAAAAAAAATGCACAAGACAGTCCCATGTAAGGGCATCCTTTTTAAGGAAGGAATTTTGAAGAAAACTGGAAGGTGAGGGGGGATAGTTCAAAAGCGTATAGGCAGGTAAATGTTATATATTTGCTATTATCCTTTAAGTGAAATCGGTATAAATTTAAAGTTATAAGAATCTTTCTATTATATTCCAAAATTATTTAATTAAATGAGAAAAGAGAAATTATTTGGTAGAGGTAAGACCTTTGAATTCCTTAGGAAAGAAATTTCAATGTCACAATGTAGTTAAAATAATATGTCGGTGTGTGTAAAAGTTGGAATTTGTGGAAAAAATAAATTAGGGAATGATTATTTTCTGGATAAAGTGATTCTTAAAAGAATTATTGGAAAAGCATTGCTATCAATAGAAAACTAACTTGATTAATTTTAATTATTTATTAAAAGATGTAATTTGCATAACTATAACAATCGTTTTTGCAGACATCTACATAGTTTGTGCTTAACTATACATTTTAGTGAATTTTGACATAATCCTATGACATATTTTTGCTTTGTGGAAGATGAGTTTCTTAAAAGAACTGGTTAGTGTTTGAGTGACCCAAGTCAATTTGAAAGGAGTCATTCCGAGTAGGTTTTATGTTGCCGTGTGTAATGATCAGAGAGCTAGTGTGTGTGTACTTCCTTCCCTGAGCTCTGAGGCTGTTGAATCAGATGGGTCTGGAAGGAGGCATTTATGTTATGCAAGTGCTACTGTTGAGAGCACAGTTATACATTGTCTCCTGTGAAAAAATCATTTCCATATTGTCCTTTAAATATAATAAATATTAATCACATCCAGTGCTGTAGTAGATTTTAACTTGTGAATGTTTATGTTTTTGAAAAGAAAAAAAAAAAAAAGACAGCCCATTAACAGGGTAAACAAACTATGACTCTAGGTTATTGGTTTTTCTCCAGCTCTGACACTATCCACACAAATGAACATCTCGAGAAATTGGGCCTCTTTCCCCACATTGGTCATTCATTCTGTTACCTCGAGTAATCCCAGGGTATTTCTGTATTTGTAGTACATTGTGATTTTCAAAAGACGAGAAACCCTACATGTCTTAAAAGTATTCTTTTAAAAGAATATGTGCATAGAATTTATAAAGAACTCACAAAACTCAACAATAGAAAATCAAACAGTCCGATTAGAAAATGGGCAAAGACATGAAGAGACATTCCACTGAAGAGTATACACAGATGGCAAATAAGCACATGAAAAAGATGTTCAATATCATGAGCTTTTAGGGAAATGCAAATTAAAACCACCATGAGATATTACTACATACCTATCAGAATGGCTAAAATAAAGAATAGTAACAACAGCAAATGCTGATGAGGATGCAGAGAAATAAGATCACTAATACATTGTTGGTAGGAATGTAAAATGATACAGCCTCACTGTTGACATTAAAAAAAAATGCTAGATATGCCACTACCATATGACCCAGCAATTGCATTCCTGGGCATTTATCCCGGAGAAATGAAGACTTGTGTTCACACAAAAACCTGTACACAAGTGTTTATAGCAGCTCTATTCATCATAGCCAAAAACTGGAAACAACTCAGATGTCCGTTAACAGGTGAATGATTGAACAAGCTGTGGGCATTCATACCATGGATTACTGCTTAGCAATAGAAAGGAGTGAACTCTTGATGTACACAACCTGGATGAATCTCCAGATCATTATGCTGAGTGAAAAAGCCAGTCACAGAGATTACGTAGTGTATGATTCCGTTTATATAATACTCTTGAGATGACAAAATTATAGAAATGGAGAGCACGTTAGTGGTTACCAGGGGCTAATGAGAGGATGGGAGACAGAGGGAATGTCTACAAGGGGGCGAGATGAGGAATCCTTGTGGTGATGGGTATGTTTTACGTCTTGACCGTCAGTATCAATACCCTGATTGTGATACTATACATAGTTTTATGAGATGTTACCATTAGGGGAAGCTGGGTGGAGGGTACACAGGATGTCTCTGTATTATTTCTTACCACTGTAAATGTAAACTTTGAGATAACTATGTAAATCTATAGTTATCTCAAAATTAAAAGCTTAATGTAAACAACAAAAAAAGAAAATATCATCTTTCTATAGTTGCCTATATTCAGAGGATCAGCTTAATCAGAGAGGGTTGTCTTGGACTTAGTTTTTCTGTCTCCCATGCTTCTGTGGTAGGATTTGATCATAGGCTGAGTCATCCGTTTTAGGAAATCAGTAAGAGGGAAATTACCCTCTTCCATTCTGAAAATGAGTATCAGTGGAAGCCTTAGAGGAGAGAGAAGAAAAGGTGTCATGTGTCATTCAAGGAACAAATGCAAATGGAAGAGGGTACTTATTTCCCCAGTCCCCACCTCTAAAAGCCTTCTGCCTTGCAGGGAATTGGGATTTGAAGCGGATTGTGTGATCGTTGTGTTTTGGCTCACTGGTCTTTATAGTATCCATTATGGTAAACTTCTGTCCAACCACCCAGCAAGATAACCCCAGTGTATGGATGAATGTTTGATTCACCAAGCCCCGCAGATAGTTCTGATCATTGCTTTGTCTCTGACACAAACCTGAAGTTTAGGAGCTCATCAGAGGGAGAGAGCACCTGTATGATGAATGATAGGGTCATTTCTGTTGGTAGAGGATGGAAGCCACTGTGAATTTATGGCACTGATTGTATGCCAGTGGATATTTGTTGGATGAATACATTAAATTATCATTTTCTGAGAACAGTTTTTTTTTTTCCTGGAACTTTTTGTAATGTGGCTTAATTGGAAGTCATCTTTTGTTCCCCTTTCTTATATTAAAGTAAGAGATTTATCCTCAGGACATTTTGCCAAGCAGAATGGACATACAGCTTTAGCAACTGGAAGAGCTCTCCAAGTCTCTTCCTTTCCCCAAAGGCATGGTTGAAGGTGATCAGCACCATGGAAATCAAATCTACTCTTTCGCTGGTGGAGGATTAAGTTCCCTCTGGATTGGGTACAATCATGATGATAACAATATTAATTATTTTACTAATAATATCATTTATTGAGTATGTTATATGTGGTACTGTGTTAGCTGTCTTGTATAATTTTATTTAATTGTTATGATAACCTGGTAAGGAGGTATCTTTGTATCCCCATTCTTAGATGAAGAAGTCAAGGCTCAAGGAGAGTAAAGAACTTGCTTAGTTATAGGAAAAGTCATAGGAAAAAGTGGTTGGTGGCCTAATGGAAAACCCTAGTTTTAGGGTCAGACCCAGGTTTAAGTTCTGTTTTTCCTCTTAATTCATCTTAGCTATGTGACCTTGGGTCAGTTTCTTAACTTCTTTGAGGTCATAGCATTGTGCCTGGCATATAACAGCTATTATTATGTCAAATAATTATTTCTCAAGAAAAGAAGCAAGAGGTTAAGTGAGAGGGAATAGTTAGAACCTTCCTCAAACTTTCCTGTTATGTCTCCTTTTCTTAGAAAACTAGCCTATGAGTATAAAGAACTTAAAACATCTGAGCTGTTTTCTTTGTGAACTTCCCAAGATCACTCAACTATTCACTGCCAAGCTGGATAATTCATCCTATTAGTTCCAGTAAGATTTAGCTTATAAATATAATGCAGTTTCTTAAGGCTTAAGAACTTTACTAGTCGAAGTCTCTAGTTTTGGGTCCTTGGGCAAGTAATTTCATTAATTTGAACCTCAATTTCTTCCTCTATAAAATGGGGACAATAATGGTACCTATCTCAAGGGTTATAATGAGAATTAAATGAGGTAATGCGTATGATAATAATGCATTTAGCCCAGTTCTTAGTATGTATTAAGTGCCAACTAAGTGTTATCTACGATAATTTTTGTTATTTCTTTCTTTCTTTTTTTTTTGTTTTACTTTGGGCTCTGGGGTACATGTGCACATCCCACATCCTGCAGGATTGTTGCATAGATACATACATGCCATGGTGGTTTGCTGTCTCCATCTCACCCATGCCCTGCCACTGCCCGACCCCACCACCATCGCCTACATCAGGTATTTCTCCCGGTGTTATCCCTCCCCATCCTCCTCGCCCTCTCCTGTCCCTCCCCTCCACCCCCCACCCCCCACCTAACCCTGTGAGTGTCTTTCCCTTTCCTGTGCCCAGGTGTTCTCATTGTTCATCACCTGCCTATGAGTGAAAACATGCACATGCGGTGTTTGTTTTTCTGTTCTTGTGTCAGTTTGCTGAGAATGATGGTTTCTAGATTCATCTATGTCTCTACAAAGGACACGAACTCATCGTTTTTTATGGATGCATAGTGTTCCATGGTGTATATGTGCCACATTTTCTTTGTCCAGTCTATCATTGATGGGCATTTGAGTTAGTTCCAGGTCTTTGCTATCATAAACAGCACTACTACGAACGTACATGTGCATGTGTCTTTATAATAGAATGATTTATAATCCTTTGAGTATATACCCAGTAATGGGATTGCTGGGTGGAATGGAATTTCTATTTCTAGATCCTTGAGGAATCACCACACCATCTTCCATAATGGTTGAACTAATTTACACTCCCACCAACAGTGTAAAAGTGTTCCTATTTCTCCACATCCTCTCCAGCATCTGTTGTCTCCAGATTTTTTTTTTTTTTTTTTTTTTTTTTTTTGAGACGGAGTTTCGCGCTTGTTACCCAGGCTGGAGTGCAATGGCGCGATCTCGGCTCACCGCAACCTCCGCCTCCTGGGTTCAGGCAATTCTCCTGCCTCAGCCTCCTGAGTAGCTGGGATTACAGGCACGTGCCACCATGCCCAGCTGATTTTTTGTATTTTTAGAAGAGACAGGGTTTCAGCATGTTGACCAGGATGGTCTCGATCTCTTGACCTCGTGATCCACCCGCCTCGGCCTCCCAAAGTGCTGGGATTACAGGCTTGAGCCACTGCGCCCGGCCTGTCTCCAGATTTTTTAATGATCGCCATTCTAACTGGCGTGAGATGGTATCTCAATGTGGTTTTGATTTGCATTTCTCTAATCAGTGCAAATGATGAGCATTTGCAGTGATGAGCATTTTTTCATATATTTCTTGGCCGCATATATGTCTTCTTTTCAAAGTGTCTGTTCATATCCTTTGCCCACTTTTGAATGGGTTTGTTTCTTTCTTATAAATCTGCTTTAGTTCTTTGTAGATTCTGGATATTAGCCCTTTGTCAGATGGGTAGATTGCAAAAATTTTTTCCCATTCTGTTGGTTGCCAGTTCACTCTAATGATTGTTTCTTTTGCTGTGCAGAAGCTCTTAAGTTTAATTAGATCCCATTTGTCTATTTTGGCTTTTGTTGCCATTGCTTTTGGTGTTTTGGTCATGAAGTCCTTGCCTGTGCCTATGTCCTCAATGGTGTTGCCTAGGTTTTCTTTTAGGGTTTTTATTGTGTTAGTTCTTATGTTTAAATCTTTAATCCATCTGGAGTTAATTTTTGTATAAGGTGTAAGGAAGGGGTCCAGTTTCAGCTTCCTGCATATGGCTAGCCAGTTTTCCCAACACCATTTATTAAACAGGGAATTCTTTCCCCATTGCTTGTTTTCGTCAGGTTTGTCAAAGATCAGATGGTTATAGATGTGTGATGTTGCTTCCGAGGCTTCTTTTCTGTTCCATTGGTCTATATCTCTGTTTTGGTACCAGTACCGTGCTGTTTTGATTTCTGTAGCCTTGTAGTATAGTTTGAAGTTAGGTAGTGTGATGCCTCCAGCTTCATTTTTTTTTTTTTTTTTGCTTAGAATTGTCTTGGCTATGAATTTTTGTTATTTCTTTTTTTTTTTTCCAGGAACAAATTTGGCAAGGTTTGTGAATTATTCCAGAGAAGAGACTCTTCCAAATTAAGCAAATATGTTAATGTCATAGGTAGCATTATGAGTGTTGACTGAAATTATTTCTTTTTTTTTTTTCAAAGAAAGAAAGAAAAAAAATGAAGAAGAGGAAGAAAAAGGAAGAGAAAGAGAGAGAGAGAGAATGGGAGTAGTGCTTTCTTGCCCAGGCTAGAATGCAGTTTAATAATGGGTATTGAAAACCTCTTTTATACTGATAATTATATTTGATGTAGACAGGAAGGAATAAGGGAAGAAAATAACAAACAAGCAGCCAACCAATATTTCATTTAAACCTATGAAATGCTATGTGATTACTGAGGAGTGATTTACTTCCAATTATGTAGTCACTTTTGGAATAGATGTGAGGTGGTAATGAATGTTTTGTGTATTTGAAGTGGAGAGTTCTGTAAATGTTTATTAAGTTTACTTGTTCCGGGTCTGAGTTCAAGTCCTGCATGTCCTTGTTAATTTTCTGTCTTGTTGATCTATAAAATCGTTAGCTCTTCTTGTTACATTGATCCTTTTGCCATTATATAATGTCCTTCTTTGCCTCTTTTGCTCTTTGTTGCTTTAAAGTCTACTTTATCAGAGGTGAGAATTGCATCTCCTGCTGTTTGTTTGTTTATTTTTACTCTCTGATTGGTTGATAAATCTTCCTCCTTCTCTTTGTTTTGAGTCTTTGTGTATCGTTGCATGTGAGATGCGTCTGGATGCAGCATACCGATGGGTTTTGGCTTTTTATCCAATTAGAATATATATATAGGTTTAATACTGGCATTTGATGCTAGCTGGCTGTTTTGCCCATTAGTTAGTGTAAATTTTTCATTGTGTTAATGCTCTTTGCTTTTTGATATAATTTTGGAAAGGCTGATATTGGTTGTTCCTTTATATGTATAGTGCTTCTTGCAGAAGCTCTTGTAAAGCAGGCCTGGTGGTGGTGAAGTCTCTAAGTACTTGTTTGTTCACAAAAGATTTAATTTTTCCTTCGATTATAAAGCTTAGTTTGGCTGGATAGGAAATTCTGGGTTGAAAGTTCTTTTCTTTAAGGATGTTAAATATTGGTCCCCACTCTTTTCTGGCTTGTAGGGTTTCTGCTGAGAGATCTGCTGTAAGTCTGATAGGTTTCCCTTTATGGGTAACCTGACCTTTCTCTCTGGCTGCCCTTAGTATTTTCTCCTTCATTTCAACCCTAATAAATCTGGCAATTATGTGCCTTGGGGTTGGTCTTCTTGAAGAATATCTTTGTGGTGTTCTCTGTATTACCTGGAGTTGAATATTACCCTGCCTTGCCAGGTTGGGAAAGTTTTCCTGAATGATATCTTGAAGAGTATTTTCCAACTTGGATTCATTCTCTTCGTCACATTCAGGTACACCTATCAAACGTAAATTAGGTCTTTTCACATAGTCCCATATTTCCTGGAGACTTTGCTCATTCCTTTTCATCCTTTTTTCTCCAATCTTGTCTTCTCGTTTCATTTCACTGAGCTGGTCCTCGACTTCTGATATCCTTTCTTCTGCTTGATCAATTCGACTGTTTAAACTTGTGCATGCTTCGCGAAGTTCTCGTGTTATGTTTTTCAGCTCCATCAATTCACTTATATTCTTCTCTAAATTGTCCATTCTCATTAACATTTCGTCAAACCTTTTTTCAAGGTTCTTAGTTTCTTTGCATTGGGTTAGAACAAGTTCTTTTAATTCACAGAAGTTTCTTATCACCCACGTTTTGAAACCTGCTTCTGTTATTGGAACACACGTGTAATCTATTAAGCCTTGTTCCGTTACTGATGAGGAATTGCAATCCCCTGTAGAGGGAGAGGCATTCTGATTTTGAGTATTCTCTGCCTTTTTATGCTGTTTTTTTCCCTTCATTATATATTTATCCGTCTGTTGTCTTTGTAGTTACCGACTTTCTAACTAGGTCTCTGAGCAGACGTCCAACTTGTTGATTCCCAGCGCCGAAATCTGAGCAATCCACTGCGCCGGCCAAAATAGTGGTGTTAAGATTGATGGTGCTTTTCTGCCCGGGAATCTCCGGACTCTGCACCAAGAACTGGCGCGCTAAGGCACCAGCAAAACCGCCACGCTGGCCACAAGAGTCGCCCTGGCGACCCGTGGGGCTCCTCTGCTGGGAATCTCCTAGTCCGTGAGCAACAAATATTCGTCTGAAAGTGTGGCGTCCTCTCGTTCTCTGCGCTTTCACTGGGAGCTACGTGCCCGAGCTGCTAGTGATCAGCCATCTTGGATCTCTCTCCGAATTTTTGTTATTTCTTTAAAACAAATTACCAGGATTAGTTTTCTGGACACACTGCTACAAGTCAAGTCTGCCATCTCACATCTTATTTATGCATATAATATGGTATTCTTGGATTTCTTTCCTTATAGTCAAGAGGAGTCTTAACAGTGAGTGTTATCTTAGACTTGGGAAGTAGGTTGTGCAGGAACTCATTCCTCCATACCTAGCTTTTCCCATACACTGACTGGAATATGTACACATCGCAGGTAGGAATCTGAGATTCACCACTTTAGAAGGAAATTTGCTTTACTTACTATGAAAGGATTAAGAGAGGGAGAATTGAGAAGCTCAGGCCTTTTTGCCCTTGTTATTAGCCTTGTAAATGCCCCAGGTCCTCTGTCTTTATTGAAGGAAAGCCACATTTGTTGCCTCCATTCTGAACCAAATCATGAGACTCTAGGCAGTAACTGCCATTGAGGGTGGCTAATTATGCTGTTTAGTTTTTTTTTTTTTTTTGAGATGAAGTTTGGCTCTTGTTGCCCAGGCTGGAGTGCAATGGTGTGATCTCGGCTCACTGCAACTTCCGCCTCCCAGATTCAAGTGATTCACCTACCTCAGCCTGCCAGGTAGCTGGGATTACAGGCATGCGCCACCACACCCAGCTAACTTTTTTTGTATTTTTAATAGACATGGGTTTCTCCATGGTCAGGCTGATCTCGAACTACCAACCTCAGGTGATCCACCTCCTCGGCCTCCCAAAACGCTGGGATTACAGGCATGAGCCACCATGCCTGGCCTACGCTGTTTAATTTTATTTAAGGCCTTTGCAAGAATATTTGGATGACCTACCCTTTATTATGTGATGAAGTCATTAGAATAACATTTATATTGCATTGTGGCTTTCTCTTAAGTATGTTCCTGTTGTGCACAGATGAATTTGTAATGCAGAATGTCAGCATAGTCTATATTTAATTGTACCTGCTGTTCTCATTCATTAGAATGCAATCCCCAAGAAATAACTAGATAGATATATTGGTTTTTCTGTTTTCATAAGACAATTAAACATAATGAAAGAGCATTGCTGAAGCTCCTGGGCACAGTGCTAGGAGAGGTTACTAGGAGTGGAGACCTGCTAATGTGCCCTCAGGCTCTTGGTGAACTGGGAGTGGCTTCCTGGTATTCACACTGTGTAATTGCTTTATAGGGGGAAAAAGTTGAAGAGAAGTTTATTTCTGCTTCCGTTATCATCCAACAACAGCCACATGCCACATTCAAAAATGTTTGCATAAGAATTGTTCCATGCCTATTTCTAAGAGCATTCAGTGAGACAAGTAAAGGTTCAGAGCAAATTAAATGTTTTACTTATGAAAAGAAACAAAGACCAAAAGGAAGTAGAAGTTGGAGATACCAGCAGCACCTGATGTGAGTAGGTCGCAGCAAAAACGGAATCCTCAATTAATATGTGTTTTCTTTTCTGACAAAGGAAACAAAGCTGATACAAAATCACATTTCTCTTTACAACTGATCTTACCAGATGCTGGATGTGGTGGCTTATGCCTGTAATCCCAGCACTTTGGGAGGCCAAGGTGGGCAAATCACTTGAGGTCAGGAGTTTGAGACTAGCCTGGCCAACATGGAGAAACCCCATCTCTACTAAAAATACAAAAATTAGCCGGGCGTAGTGATGGGTGGCGCTTGTAGTCCCAGTTACTCAGGAGGCTGAGGCAGGAGAATTGCTTGAACCTGGGAGGTGCAGGTTGCAGTGAGCCAAGATCATGCCACTGCACCGCAGCCTGGGTGACAGAACAAGACTCCATCTCAAAAGGAAAAAAAAAAAAAAAAGAAGGAGAACTAATCTTACCAGGAAATTACCGTTTGGGTCCCTGTACAAAGCACATTAAGTAACTCCAACTGTAGTTCTGTGAAGAAGCTTTTATTTGTTTTGAACAGCCCCCTTGGCACCCAGCCAGATCCTGGTTGAGGGTAACCTCCCACCCTGACCCCTGATTGTGCTGGGGGCAGGGGCTGGGCAGTGGGCGGAAGAGCCCTTTTGTGAAGACCTCCAGAAAGCACGTGCTCTTGAGGCTCTGGCCTTCATTAGCAAGCTTCTGCTTGATGCTGTTTATGTGGATTGTTTAATGGCTAATTGATGCAGAATGTGTAAAGATACAGTTTCCTGCACGAAGCAGTTGTGGGTGGCAACCTGGGTTGTCTCAACATGATACCAATTTCCACAGTCAATTTGGTCAATTCAGTGGGGGAAAAAAATCAGTCAGCCCCGACTGAAAATCAGTCAGAGCAGTTACTTGAGGTTATTGAAGCAACTATGGTAGGTGGATCAAATTTTCCATGTTTGAATCAGTTGTTCTTGCATTTTATACACGTAGCTTTAGTCACTTTTGAGAATAATCTTAAATATACAAAAGTGACATTTAAAAATTCATATCCTTCTTTAAATATTTGTAATCACAGTTTATCAGGTTTAGTACATGTCAGTTTTCAGAGGAAATAACCATTTTACCATTGATATATAATATGTTATATGTAATTAACTGATCTTTCTTTTTTTTTTTTTTTTTTTTTGAGATGGAGTCTTGCTCTGTCACCTAGGCTCACCACAACCTTTGCCTCCTGGGTTCAAGTGATTCTTCTGCCTCAGCCTCCCGAGTAGCTGGGACTACAGGTGCCTCCCACCATACCCGGCTAATTTTTGTATTTTTAGCAGAGATGGGGTTTTCTTGTGTTGGCCAGGCTGGTCTCGAACTCCTGACCTTGTGATCCACCTGCCTCGGCCTCCCAAAGTGCTAGGATTACAGGCGTGAGTCACCGTACTGGCCTAACTGATCTTTCATACTTAGTTATAAGTAAGAGAGTGACCACAGTGACAGCAAAAGCACCTGCAGAAACTGTGGATTATCTGTTTATTAGTAATTAATTAGTAATGATAATGAGAAATCAAGTTGTGTTTTGAGGTTAGTTTTCTTAAAACAGCTTTATTGATATGTAATTTGAATGCCATAAAATTCACCTATTTTAAGTGTATGTTTCAGTGATTTTTAGTAAGTTTATAAAGTTGTACAACCATGACCATAATCCAGTTTTAGAATATTTTCATCACCCCGAGAAAGTGTCCTCATGCTCATTTGCAGTCAATCCTTGCTCCTGTCCTCAGCCCCCAGGAACTGCTAATTTACTTTCTGACTCTTAGAGATTTGCCTTTTCTAGACATTGTGTATAAGCAGAATCATACCACAGGAAGTCTTTGTGCCTGACTTCTTTCAGTTAGCATGATGTTTTTGAGATGTGTCTATGTTATAACGTGTCAGCAGTTCATTCCTTTTTATTGTTGAATAGTATTCCAGTGTATGGATATATTATATTTTGTCTGTTTATTTACTAATAGAGGGACATTTGGCATTGTATCCACTTTGGGACGAGTATGAATAATACTACTATTCATACGCAAGTCTTTATGTGGTTCTGTATTTTCATTTCTCTTGAGTAAATACCTAGGAGTGAAATTAGTATATTTCTTTAAATATTTGTAAATCATAGTTTATCAGGCCCTCTAGCACATAGGAGATTTGAGAAGAAATAACCTTTTTACCATTGGTATGTAGTATATGATTAGTGTAATGAACCAATGTTTCATACTTTGTTAGAGTAGGAAAGTGACCATATAGTGACTACAAAGGTTATAAGGTAGGCTTATGTTTAATTGTTAAGGACACTTTGAGGCTGATTTTTGTTTACTTAAAACAACCTACTGTTATCCTCAGCATGACAGAAGGCCCTTCCATTCTTTCTGTTCCCTGATATTTTTCTAATAATCTTCTAAGCACTTCAAGTTACTGGATGGAACTGAATCATAACCACCTATTATCTACTTGGGCTGTCACTGCTGCAACTCCAAGATTTATTGCATCATCGTTAAAAAGCCCAGCTTACTGTGAAATCTCACTGAAGAAGTGGGACAGTATTGTGACAGGAGACACATGTTGTGATTGGTTAATATTAACTCTTCTGTGATCCAAGCCGAACACACTTGCTATCCTAGAAGAAGCCTGCCTTTAGGTGGAGCTGATATAATGAAAGTTAACCTCATTTAGCATTTGGATATGAGCTAGTGTATTAAATGATCCACATCCCGATTTCCTAGAGTGGAAGTCATCATTACTGATTCTACAAAGCAGTAGCTTTATAGTATATTTGGTACATTCAAGTTTACAAAATGTTTTTCCCATTCATTTGATTCATTCAGCATTTCATTGACCTCTAGCTCTGTGCCAGCAGTGCTAAACACACAGGCTCACTTCATTCTCTTAACAATCTTGTCAGTGTAGGAAGATCAGATATCAAGATATCAGATATCAGGATATCATACACAAGATGTGATGTACAAGATCGGGGAAGATATCTAATCTTCCAACACTGGCAAGGTTGTCAGTGGGATTTCAGAGTTGTTATGAGAATTAAGTGAAATTGTGTGCTCAACACTGAGCATGTGAGTGTTGTGAGTACACACAGCCACACATAAATGTATGCTCAGAGATGTTTAAATGATTCGTCCAGTCTCACAGTCAGTATGCAGTGACACTTTCTAGGCATCACTCTGCTTCCTTTAAGGGTATCTGAACAACAGGAATCTATTTTGATGCCTATAAAATCCTACCACATAAAATGACTGAATCTTTTAAAATGAAAAAGATAAGGAATATTTGATATTCAAAATGAGTCACTTTGCATTGTACCTTTATCTTACTATTTCCAAACTGATACTCATCTCTTGGCCATAAAATACCTTAAACCTAAACCTTAAATTAGGAAACACCTAAACATGATATTTCATTTTTAATGCAAAAGGAGAATAAGTTAATTTGGTTTTTCACTAAAGGTTTATGTGTTGCGGTAGAAGAAGCTTATTTATCTTTAGTGGTATGAAAAGGACCCATAATTCCAGGCTTCAACACACCTCATTTGTATTTTCTTTGAGAAAATGTCTCAGTTAAAATCAATGCCCCAGTATTCATTTGAGCTCCCTTGCCTTCAATAAAACTAATTGATAAACCCTAATAATTAATGGCCTGATTAAACCAAAATGACTTACATCTGCCCTGATGATTGCCATTTATAATCAGTCACTTTAATGACTCATCTTTTCTGTGCTTTGCTTACAGAAGAAAGACTGTGATGTTTTTAAGTGAGTTGAATGAAAAGCTGTGTGCCTTCAATTGCTGTTTGTTTTCCATAACTTGATATTGCATTAAAATAAGCATAAAAGTAATCTTTAAAAGTAATCTTTCTGCCTAATCTGTTGTGCTATTGTCTATGGATTTGAGTGAAGCCGAAAACAAACAAGAAAAAAATAAAATCATTTCAGTGTTTCTGGAGCTATTCTTTTTTTTTTTTTTTTTGGTAGATGAAGTCTCTGTCGCCAGGCTGGAGTCCAGTGGTGTGATCTCGACTCACTGCAACCTCCGCCTCCCGGGTTCAAGCAATTCTCCTACCTCAGCCTCCTGAGTGGCTGGGACTACAGGCATGCTCCATCATGCCCAGCTAATTTTTTGTGTTTTTAGTAGAGATGGGGTTTTACCATGTTGGCCAAGATGGTCTCCATCTGTTGACCTCAAGTGATCCGCCTGCCTTGACCTCCCAAAATGCTGGGATCATAGGCGTGAGCCACCGTATCTGGCCCCTGGAGCTATTCTTAAGAGTTGTAGGCTGGGTAAGGTGGCTCACACCTGTAATCGCACCCCTTTAGGAGGCTGAGGCAAGTGGATCACCTGAGGTCAGGAGTTTGAGACCTGCCTGGCCAACATGGCAAAACCTTGTCTCTACTAAAAATAACACAAATTAGCTGGCTGCGGTGGCAGGCGCCTATAATCCCAGGTACTCGGGAAGCTAAGCCAGGAGAATGGCTGAGGCAGGAGAATCATTTGAACCCAGGAGATGGAACTTGCGGTGAGCTGAGATCACTCTATTGCACTCCAGCCTGGGCAACAAAAGTGAAAACTTTGTCTCAAAAAAAAAAAAAAAAAGTTGTAGAACTTGGATGTTTTAAATGAAAACCTGAAGTAGTAAGTTCAGTGGCTATATACTAGGATTGCTGATACTTTGGATATAAGGTAAAATATTTTGTGCAAGAGGTAACAAAATTTAAATCAGGGGAGCTATCCTTAGCCCAGTATTTAAATGGATTCTATTTGCTTCAAATTCTGCCACATGAATTCAGATTTAACCTAACTTAATAAAGACCTAATATTATTTATGTCCTATCTACTTTAAAAAGAATTTGAGGTGGTTTATGATATAAGGTCAATTCAAAAACAAAAGACAAAAGCAGTCATTTCAAAAGAAAGGGAGACTGGGCGTGGTGGCTCACACCTATAATCTCAGCACTTTGGGAGGCTGAGGCAGTTGGATCACCTAAGGTTAGGAGTTCAAGACCAGCTTGGCCAACATGGTACAACCCAGTCTCTACTAAAAATACAAAAATTAGCCAGGCGTGGTGGCAGACATCTGTAATCCCAGCTACTAAGGAGGCTGAGACAGAAGAAGCTTTATCCTGAGTGGCAGAGGTTGCAGTGAGCCAGGATCACACCGCTGCACTCCAACCTGCGTGACAAGAGCAAGACTCCATCTCAAAAAAAAAGAAAAATAAATAAAGGGATGAAAGGGATACTTCTACTTCTCACCATGGAGTAACTATTGTGGGATTTGCCCTCCATCAAAAATAATTAGGAAACTGGACAAAATAGTGTAACAGTTATCTTCAAAATTAGACAGCAGCCAATGTGAGACAGTGATCCTTGAGAGAGCAGAAACAAATGAAGTGAGTCCTACAATCACCCAAGCTTTCCGAGCAGAAACCCAAACAAAGCCCAAAGGTCTTACTGAGCTGAAGAGACAGAATTTGGAGTTCAAGGAGACCAGAATGGCTAGAATTGACAGAGCAGAGTCCTAGAAAGGCAGGAACATGCAGAGAAAGAGCTAGAAATTGAATAGGAGTTTCCTTGCATCTGGCCTAATATTAGCCTCTGCAGTTATAAAGTGAAATCTTACAAAGCTAGAAACCAATTACTGTTTACGAAAGAAAATTTATGGGGAACTATAAGCCAAACAATTCTCAAAACTTATACAAGGTTGGGAATCTTTTAAATTCCAACAATCCAGTGTAGAGAGGCCTCATTAAACACATTGGAGAATTCAAGAAAGACATTAGAAGGATTATGCTTTAGCAGTGGGGCTAAACTAGCCCTCTAGTAGGGGTTACTCTCAACTCTTCTAAAATAAAAGCTCTAAAATTAGCCTCAAAAATTCAGCTATCAGTATTCAGCAGATACTACTTGCCAGGATCAAGTCCAATACTCTGGATTACAATAAAATCTAGCACTCAGCAACACAGGATTCACAACATGGGGCATCCAAATAAAAAGTAGACAAGCAAAGAATTTTTCTTCTGATTATGGATGAAAGACTATAACCAGGAAAAAGTCAGTAGAAATAGATGCCCCCCTCCCACACACACACCAGAAATAATGCACTTTGCAGACAGGACTTTAGAATAGTTATTATAAAAACTATATATGCTCAAAGAATTCATAGGAAACATGAACATAATGAGGAGAGAAATGGAAGACATAAAAAATCAAGTTGAACATTTATTTTTCAATGATGAAAATAAAATACCTGAAATAAAAATTTCACTTGATGGGATTAACTGGGCTAGAGATTAGATGCTACAGAAGAAATTATTGTGATATTGATGTTAAAGATCTGGAAATTATCCAAAATTACTACAAAATTGCTCTTTTCTAATACTAGAAAAAAGATTTTTTTTTTTCAAGACAGAGTCTCACTCTGTCACCAGGTGCCAGGCTGGACTGCAGTGGTGCGATCTCGGCTCACTGCAACCTCCGCCTCCTGGATTCAAGCAGTTCTCTTGCCTCAGCCTCCCAAATAGCTGGGATTACAGGAGCACACCACCACGCCCAGCTAATTTTTTTGTATTTTTAGTAGAGATGGAGTTTCACCATGTTGGCCAGGATGGTCTCGATCTCTTGACCTTGTGATCAGCCCACCTCGGCCTCCCAAAGTGCTGGGATTACAGGCATGAGCCACGGCGCCCGGCCTAGAAAAAAGAATTTTTTTAAATGAACACAATCTTAATATCTTTGAGACACTATCAAGAAGTCTATATGTGTTAAGTGGAGTCTCAAAAGGAGAAGAAAGAGAAAAGGGAACAAAAAATAATTTGAAGAAATAATGGCTGAAAAGTTTCCAAATTTGGTGAAGCTTGTAAGCCCACAGATCTAAGAACTCAAGGAACCCTAACCAGGATGAACCCAGAACCACACCAAAGCACATCAAAATCAAAATTTTGATAACCAGTGACTTAAAAGAAAATCTTAAAAATATTCACAGAAAACAGAACACATTAAGTCGAGAAACAAAGATAAGAATGACAGCAGACGTCTTGTCATAAGCTATGCAAGCCAGAAGATAATGGAAAGACATCTTTAAAATGTTGAAAGAAAAAAGTTATTCTAGAATTCTGTGCCCAGCAAATACATTTTCCAAAAATAAAAAGGTAAATAAAGACTTTTTCAGACAAATATGAGGGAATTCATTGTCAGTGGACCAGCATTACAAAAAATCTTAAAGGAAGTTATTTAGGATGAAGGAAACTGATACTAGATAGATAGCTAGATCTATACAAAGGAATAGTTTCACAAATTGTAAATGTGGATAAATAAAAATTTTTTTCTCACTTTCAAATTTTGTTAAAATATAATTATTTAAAGGCAAAATAAAGACATTGTATTATGGAGCTTATAGTGTACATAGAGGAAAGATGTATGAAAATACCATAAAAGATGAGAAGAAGGAAATGGAAATATACTGTTATAAGGTTTGTACAATATAAATGAAATACCCTAATATTACTTGAATGTAGACTATAAGAAGTTAAAGCAACATATTGTACTAAAACAACCATAAAAAAGAAAAACCTTCAAACAGGCTGCCAGAATTCAACCCATGATCAAAAATGGGGTCTTTGCCTGTTTTTACAAACACCATTGGAACACAGTCATGCCCATTCATTTACCTGTGGCCTGTGGTTGTAAAATTCTGCACTACATCAGCAGAATTTGAGTAGTTACCACAAAAAGCTTATAGCTCTCAAAGCCTGAGATATTTACTTTATGACTCTTTACAGGAAAAGTTTGCCAACCCGTGGCTTAGAAGCAAATAGTAGAGATTAGTAGAATGCTAAGAAGTAGCCCAGCTAACCCAAAAGAAAGCAAGAAAAGAAGAAAAAAAGGAACAAAGAACAGATGGGGCAAATAGATGGTAGATTTGAACCTAGCCATATCAGTAATTAGATTAAATGTGAATGGTCTAAACAGTCCATTTAAAAGCCCAAATGTCAGACTGTTTAAAAGAGCAAGACACAACTGTACAATGTTTGCGAGACACCTATTTCAATTATGAAGATACGTCATCCAACAATAATCGTCAGATTGTTTAAAGCAAAAATAACATGGCCAGGCGCGATGGCTCACAGCCGTAATCCCAACGCTTTGGGAGGCAGAGGCAAGCAGATCACTTGAGGTCAGGACTTTGAGACCAGCTTGGCCAACGCGGTAAAACCCCCATCTCTATTGGAAATACAATAGTTAGCTGGGTGTGATGGCGGTCACCTGTAATTCTAGCTACTCAGGAGGCTGAGGAGAATCACTTGAACTCAGGAGGCAGAGGTTGCAGTGAGCCAAGATCACACCACTGCACTCCAGCCTGGGCAACAGAGGGAGACTGTGTTTCAAAAAATAATAATAACATGGGGTTTATAATTTATGAGAAGAGGCAAAACTAATGTATAAGGACAAACCATTCAGTGATTTACCAAAGCTTGGGGGTCACGGTGGAGTTGACTGTAAAGTTTTTAAACTTTTACACAGCAAACTTTTTGAGGTGACTTCAAAAACTTTTTGAGGTGAGCTTAAAAACTTTAAAGGTTTCTAAACCTGGGGCTGGGAGGGAGATGATGAAAACAGAATGAGCAAAGGCTTAATGGTTTTTTTTTTTTTTGAGACAGTGATTAAAACAGTCTAGTTGAAATGCAAAGATTGGTCTGAGGATGACTGGATGTCTAGTACTTTAAAGGTTTTAAACTTAAACACAGCAAACTTTGGAGGTGTTGGAAGTGTTCTATATCTTGATTGTGGTGTGGTTGCATGGATGTAGACATTCGTCAAACTCATCAAACTACATACAAAACAGCTGCAGTAAAACTGATTTTTAAATGAAATTTATTTCAAAAAATAAAGTGAAACAAGAGAAGAAATTTCTCTTCAGATATTCAGAAGTTTTTAGAAGTTAAAATAGAGGGAAATGCAGTAAGTTATGTTGGTCTGCTAAATGCTGGCCTGAAGACCAGGCTGTATTGGATTGGTTTCTGATTCAGTAAGTCTGGAGTAGAACACAGAAAGCTTTATTTTTTAAATATGTACAGCCAAGCTGAGGAGCTATTTATTTGCATAACTTTCATTGTCTTTATTAAAAGAAATATCCCTGTTGTTCAGAAAGAAAATCCCATTTAGAGTATACATAAAAAACATTATTCTAAAATCTCATGAGCAGTATTTTTGCTCAAAGAATATACCAAACTGCTCCTGGAGGCCAGGACAGGATCGTGCTCATGTTTCTCTCCACAGCACCTCATACTGTATCTGGCACATGGTAAGGTATCAGTAAATATGTGTGAGTGAGTGCTTTTTTTTTGAGACGGCGTTTCGCTCGTTACCCAGGCTGGAGTACAATGGCGCAATCTCAGCTCACCGCAACCTCCGCCTCCTGGGTTCAGGCAATTCTCCTGCCTCAGCCTCCTCAGTAACTGGGATTACAGGCACGCACCACTACGCCCAGCTAATTTTTTGTATTTTTAGTAGAGACGGGGTTTCACCATGTTGACCAGGATGGTCTTGATCTCTTGACCTCATGATCCACCCGCCTCGGCCTCCCAAAGTGCTGGGATTACAGGCATGAGCCACCGCGCCCGGCCAAGTGAGTGCTTTTAAATGACTGTGGATTCTTCTCAGAATGAAGTGTCATTTTGAAATGTATTCATTCTGAAGTGTAGTCCATTAAATGGGAAAAGATGCAGCTCCTTTTCAGGCCAAATTAATGATTTTCTGAGTCATTATGTTAGTTCATATGTTTAGTAGACATACTATTTATTCACCATTTACTCAACAAATATTGTTTCCTGTATGTACCAGACACCATTCTAGATGTAGGAGTGAACAAAACAGACCAAATATGCATTCATGGAACTTCCCTTTAAGAGGGGAGTACTGAGAATTAACAGATCTATATGAAGAAATATAGTGTGTTGATGGTGCTAAATGTTTAGAAGAACACTGAAGCAAGAGAAAAGGGAAAGGGAGTATCTGAGCTGGGAGGATATTGCTGCTGCATACTAGGTGATTGGGAAAGGCTTCCCTTAAAAAGGTAGCATTCAGGCAGAAATCCAAAGGAAAGGAGCAAGCCAGGCATATACAATCTGTAGAAGCAGAGTATTCCAGGGACACGGAGCCACAAAGCAAGAGCGTACCTGGCAGGGAGGCCAGTGAGCTGAAGCAGAGTGGGCATGGAGAGGAGTGGCAAGGTGAGAGTATGGGGCAGCTCACAAGGGCCTTGGGGACCTCTGGGAAGACTTTCCATTTTGGCACTGAGTTGGAAAGGCTTTGGAGGTTTTGGGCAAAGAAGTGACGTGGTCTGACTTAGGTTTCAAAGGCATCACTTTAGCTGCTGTGTTGAACACAAACTATAATAGAGCAAGTATAAAACTAGGGAAACCAGCTCAGTAGCATTGTTGAGGAAAGGGTGCATATAGTCTGGCAAAAATGTTTCCTTATAAACATCACACTGGTTTTACAGTTCTACTGACTGGGCTTTGGAAATTATTTTCTTTCGGCTAGTATTTTACTCAGATACAGCTTAAATTGCCACAGTAGCAATGTAAATTATTTTCTAAATATAGTGAAATATACAACTTTTTCTAGCTTTGTGGATTACCAGTTGATAATAATAATATGCTTATAGAGTGTTGGACAGTTTAAAAAGGAGTTTTGCATTCGTTATCTCATCTGATCCTCACAGTTCTTTAATACCGACATGGTAACTGTTAACTCCCTACAGAGTTGGAAACTAAAACATCACATGCCAAGGCCAAAGTCATGTGCCAAATTTGTGACAGGATCAAAAAAACCTCGGTCATCTGTCTCCTAGCCCAGATTCATTGACTCTGTTAAAGGAGACTGTTATGTTCAAATTATGTCTCAAGATTGCTGATCAAGAGGACATTTCTATTAGCCAATATAATGTATCATTTAAAAAAGCCATCAACCAGTAAGCAAGATACTGTGCTTGGTAGCAATACATTTAAAGATGTATAAAGTATACACCTACCATGTGAACTTATTTTTTTGGATATTGATACTGATAACAGCAAAGGTATTAAGTAACTCTTAGTATAAAATGTCATAAAAGCCGAGTGTGGGGGCAAACACCTGTAGTCCCATTGACTTGTGAGGCTGAGGCAGAAGGATCACTTGAGCCTGGAAGTTTGACGTCAGCCTGGGCAACATAGCAAGACCCTGTCTCTGAAATACATATATACATATATTACATACATAAATCATATGCTTTTTCCCAAACAAAAGGTACAGACAGTAGATGCTACAACAGTTCAAAGGAGGTAGTGACTTTGATGGCCTGAAACGAAGGATGGGCAGGATTCAGATAGCTGGAAAATATAGAGGAGGCTTCTAAACCTGGGGGTAGGAGGGAGATGAAGCAAACAGAATGAACAAAGCCTTAATGATGTTTTTTTTTTCTTTTGAGATAGTGATTAAAACAGTCTCACTGGAATGCAAAGACTGATTTGAGGATGACTGGATGTCTGCTATTTTCACACATAAAGTACTTCTGAAAACCAGGTTGAGAGGAGAGTGTACAAAAGTCATACAGTAGTAGGCTCACGTGTATGTTAAAAAGATGTCGGAAAGCTGGAAAAATGCAGTCAGGTTCTTATTTACAGCTTGTCTTTTAGAATATAGCTTAGCAGTTTTGTTGTTTCATTATTTTCTCTTTCCATTGATCCACTTAAGTCAGATGTATCTGATTGAAACTAAAGATTTCCTGCTTTTAGCATACCTCTTAATTTCCGGGCAGCACCTTCTTCCAGGAGCTCAAAATATTTGTTCATTAACGGTCTCCATCTGATGTGGTGGCTTAAGAATAGTTTAGGGCAAACTTGCCCAGCCCGTGCTCCACAGGCCACATGAGGCACGGGATGGCTTTGAGTGCAGCCCAACACAAATTTGTAAACTTTGTTAAAACATTACGGGTTTTTTTTTTTTTTTGGCCCCCTTTTTTTTTTAAGCTCATTAGCTATCTTAGTGTATTTTATATGTGACCCAAGACAGTTCTTCCAATGTGGCCTAGGGAAGCCAAAAGATTGTACACTCCTAATTTAGGGTGTCAATATATGAAAGAACAAATTGTCCAGAAGAAAAATATTTAAAGCTGAGGGCCCATGATAAGAACTAGATTTAAAAAATAAGACCAAGCTATGTAGAATCTAACATTTGTTGCAGTTCAGCAAACATTTAAGTGTCTACTGTGGCTGTCTATGATGTGTTGTGCTAACTGCTGGGGCACACTTGAAGGCACAACCCTATTCTTAAGGAATTCATGTTCTGGTGTATGTGGGGCATGTCAGAGAATACTTAACCTCCTCCTTAAGGAGAGAAATGATGTAGTGAAAGTGTTATATTTAAGGTTTAATATGATGGTGGTATAAAAATTATGTTGAAAAATTAGAGAAAACTAGAGGCCAAGAGACCAGGGACTTGCCAGTAAAGGGAACATTTATATTAGCAATATTTTTTTTGAGACAGGTCTCGCTCTGTTGCCCAGGCTGGAATGCAGTGGTACCAGCTTGGTTCACTGCAACCTCTGCTTCCCAGGTTGAAGCAATTCTCCTGCCTCAGCCTCCTGAGTAACTGAGATTACAGGTACCCGCCACCATGCCCGACTGATTTTTGTATTTTTAGTAGAGATGAGGTTTCGCTATGTTGGCCAGGCTGGTCTCGAACTTGTGACCTCAAGTTGATCTGCCTGCCTCAACCTCCTAAAGTGTTGGGATTACAGGAGTGAGCCACTGCTATCAGCCATGTATTAGTAAATTTAATTTATCATTCAAAAAGCCATCAATCAGCCAGGCACGGTGGCTCACACCAGTAATCCCAGCACTTTGGGAGGCTGAGGTGGGTGGATCACCTGAAGTCGGGAGTTTGAGACCAGCCTGACCAACGTGGAGAAACACTGTCTCTACTAAAAATACAAAATTAGTTGAATGTGGTGGCGCATGCCTGTAATCCCACCTACTCGGGAGGCTGAGGCAGGAGAATCACTTGAACCCGGGAGAGCATGTCTTTATAGCAAGCCCTTCAGATAACACTCACTATAACCTCTATCAGGAGGCTGTATGAATTCAAGGTGGTATGCACAGGCAGATGTAAGCTCTTTTTATTGGTATCATCACCCCAGGAAATAAGTTCACAGGGTAGGAGTATACTTTATACATCTTTAAATGTATCCCTTCCAAGCACAGTATCTTGCTCACTGATTGATGGCTTTTTTTTTTTTTTTTGAGACAGAGTTTCACTCTTGTTGCCCAGGCTGGAGTGCAATGGTCCAATTTTGGTCACTACAACCTCCGTCTCCCCGGTTCTCTTATCACTGAAACAGAATCATCAACATAAAATAATAACACATACTTGTGGTTTCCATTCTTTATTTATTCATCCATTCAACAAATGTTTATTGAGCACTTGAACTATACCTGGCACTCTTTCAGGGGCTGGGAAGTACAGTAGTTAAGGAAAGAGACAAAGTCCCTGCCTTCATGGAATTTACATTCAAATGTCAGTTGTCAGGCACCACTAAATGAGCTAATATATAAGAAAATGCCTAGCACATTGCCTGTCACATAAGTACGGTTCAGTAATAGTTACTGTGTTTGAACTTGAAATTTGAATCAAGTATCTACTCTTGGCAAGATAATTAGTTGCTGTACCCTTTTGCCGGACGGAAGGTCAGGAGAAGATTAACCCATTTACAAGTTTTTTTTAAATGTTGTACGAAAAAAAGTGAGTCTTCTGTTCAGTGTCAGTATAGTTGAAGTTATATGCTGTTTCAAATGTAACCACTTGTCTCTGCTGGACCACTTTTGCCATAAAAGCAGCATTGAAGCAGGTGCTGCTCTCTGCCATCAAAAGTGGTGTGTTCTTGTCCTCCTTGGATGGTTTTTGTGGGCTCCCTGAATTCCTGAAAAGGCTCATTGTTGTCACTGAGGATGCTTCACAGAAATCCTTTGTGTCATTACTTAGCAACTGACTGCTTTGGTGAAATCTATGTCAATTCTTTTGTTAACTATAACAGCAGTCAAAAATAATGTCAGAGAAGAGAAGGATAAATGAAACAAAGACTAATAAGTGCATGCATGTACACACATATACACATCTTTTAGATAAATTTTTAGGTATTCTCTGAAGTAGCATTTGCCTTGTAAAACATGGGAAATTCTAATTCTACATTCATTTCGTCTTCATTTCCTTCAAATACGACCTGTTACCCGTAGCAAATGAATGATTTTTCCTTGTTGGCCTTCCCTTCGGCCTTACTATTATTTAGATGGGAGGACTATCTTGATAATTATACATATAGAGCAAAACTCATCCTTTTTGTGCAAATTCTTTGCAAGAAGATTACATTTTCTTGTCTACCTACTTTTCCTGAAAAACTGGGGATAGGATGATGGGTGTATTTACTGTTGTTGTAAGCCAAGGTTTGATTTCACTTTCACTTGAAATCAACTCTTGCTTCTGTAGTAAACCAGACATTGTTAAAAGTGGAGGAGTTAAGACCTTACATTTTACCTTCAGATAAAAAAAAAGCTTTTCATTAAATTTGATACTTGAATTTCAGATTGTGCAAATGGTGTCATTTCTGCAACATGTTGTGTGCGTATGTGCTTTTAAAGAACAAATGCTGTAGATATATGGAATTGGTTACATGGAATTTTCTGGTCCCATTTTAGACGTGAAACCCTCCAATATGCTAGTAAACACAAGAGGACAGGTCAAGCTGTGTGATTTTGGAGTTAGCACTCAGGTATGTCTCTTTTTCCTCCCAGTGTGTTCTCTTCTCTGCAACAACCTCCTTTTATTTTCAGTCTGTTCTCTGGGTTGAAAAATCACCTAGCTGCCAGACAAACAGAATCACTGCATCTTTTCCTCGGCTGGGAGTGTGTTATTCATTTTTAATCTCTGAGCCAGTTTCCTTCATCAGAATATGATTGTTCATTGTTTAATGACAGTAAAAACTGCTGATATTGTAATTACTACTTACGAATAGCAAACTTCATTGATATGCAGCTTTGATATGAAAGCGTTTTGGCCAGACAAAAGGGAGGGCAGAGTGGGAGCTGTGCCTGGGGAGCCCAACTGGCCCACAATAAAAATTAATATTGGGAGCAACAATGGTGGAGGGCCATTACAATGTGCAGCACAAATTTTAATTAATTTCCATTTTGGGCCTCCCCTGAGAAACCCAGTGATAGTGACCCATGAGCGTGCTGTGATGTTGATTTGAATTGCAGCCACCTTTACTCCCAGCCAAACACGAAGACCAAAGCGAAGGTCATCGTTGTATTATGAGTTGTCAAAGTCTGTTATCCCTCCAGCGTATTTAGTGTTCGTTTCATTCTAGTAATGCATGGGGCTTCATTCACATCTTGAGCCATCTGACTTAAAAATTGAGTGTGTTCAAATTCTGCTTTAAATTGACTTTTTATATCAGACGGGTTTGGGGTACTAAAGCGATAAGCATCCTGCTTAAGTGAATTAAGGTTATCTGCTATAAACTGTAATGCTGTGCTTGTTTAAATTGGAAGTCACATTCAAAAGAAAAGAGAGATTTAATCATTTTTAATGCCTTTGTAGATAAATTTGTTCCCTTTTACATAATTTTTAGTTGATTTATACGAATGATGATTGTAGGTTAAATGAGGAATAATTGCCCATTTTATTTCCACATTATCTTTATATTGTTTTAACAGACTGTTTTGTCTCATAGCTGGTGAATTCTATAGCCAAGACGTATGTTGGAACAAATGCTTATATGGCGGTAAGTAAACTTATGCAAAAATAACATTTAAAACCAACATCTTTATCTTTATGTACTTGGTAATGTATAATTCTTGAATTAATTCCACAGCTTTAGCCTAGCAGATCATAAATTACAAAGTCAATCTAGTCATGATCTGATTTTTAAATCTTTCTGAAAGACATTAGGGTTTTTACAGGAGCTATCAACTTATCTGACTTTGTTGACTTAACTGGTTGGTTCAAGTGTGAAATCGCTGAGTTTTGAAGTTTAATCCTACAGAAAAATTGCACCTTGTAGCATATTGGCCACTTTTCCACATTTCTTATTTAATTAACCCTCAAGTATACCCAAATGTCAGTCAATAAAATTGGTTGTTTTTTCTTGGAATACAAACATGCTTTGTCACCAGATCAGAATTAAATTATTATGTAGCCAAATTTTATTTATGGATCTCTGAATGTAAGGGTTTAGGGGGGCAGTTCTCTATAGAACTTGTACCTCTATATTTTGTTTACTTGTTTGATTTATGCCTATTATAAGATTAATTGCACTGAAATAAACTTACCAACAATAAAAAATAGAAGCGTAAGGCTGTTTCAAAGACCATTGTAGACTTGGCTTTTGAGTAAGGGCAATTATTTGTGTTCATAAAAGTACTTTAGTTTATGGGTTTCCATGGTAAACTTGAGAGTCAGAGGGAAAAAAATTAAACAGGAATCTTATCTAGTGTTATTTTTGGAGCAAAGTTTTGTCTTCCTATAACAACTTAAGGATATTTTTTGTAAGAAAGCTCTAAATTTATTTAGGTACTCTCTTTCATCTCTAATAGTCTTTGTTTATAGATCATGAAATTAAATGATGTTAATATAGATAAAACCATGAGTCTTATTCTCAGTATTCTTTGTTTATATATATTATCTTGATTAAAAGATTTAGGGATGGAACCGTATTCTAAACCTATTTTTAACCTAAACTTTATTCTCAGAACAATACAAAACATTTTGTTTTCATTCAGATACGAGCATAGCTCATTTTTGTCTTGCATTGTTTTTAAAGAAAGTTTATACTTTCTTGTTTGTTGAAGCATGGTAATAGGACAAAAATAAATTAACCTCTGACGTCATCTGTTTTTATAAAACTTAATCACCTTCCTTCCTGTACCAAGTTAGATGATATTGGTGAGCCACCTTTATAGCCTTGCTGAATGCTACAGTTGCAGTCTTTGAAAGAATATGAAACACTGTAATTTTTTAAAAGGTAGGGGGACATGACTGTAAATGAAACAATTGCTCGACTACCCAGCATGTTCTTAGTAGGCTTAAATCCCTCTGATAATTAAATTGCATTATATTTGAATGTACAAGTCCAGATTACAGTTGTCTTTCCCAGGTGTACATTAAAGGAATTAGTTTTTTATTTTTGTTTATGGATGAATGTGATGCATCCATCTGTTAATTGAAAATGTGAGGATTGAAATTATGAAATGTTAGCTCAGATTGACATAACTAAAATTGCTTTGCTTCTTGGGTGAGTGAATTCTAGTCATCAGCTTTGTAGTTCAAGCTATAAAAAGCATAAGATACCTAGAAAAGGAGCAATAATAGCAAAGCGGTATCTTATGCTTTTTTTAGCTTGAACTACAAAACTGAGCTTTGCTCAGTTCAGTAGGAGGCTCCTATTACCCAAGTACTTACCTACATGGTGTGAGGTTGGGGATGGGAGGAGGTGGAAATAACCTATATCATTATAATAAAGGTGTGAATCCCTGAATCCCTGCCTTTTATCTGCTGACAGTTTCTTGAGAGAGGAGAGCTGAGCTTTTTTTTTTTTTTAACCACACTGGTTTTCATTTTAGATGGTTTATTTTATAATTTTGAGTTCAGCATGAGGCCCTATGCCAAATATCCATGAACTATAGTTATTAGGCCAAATTCAATTTACTGGAACAATGTACCGATCATTCTTCTAAGCTCTTACTGCCTATTTTTGTAAATAAAGTTTTATTGGGATATGTCCACACCCATTTGTTTATATATTATTATGCATGGCCGCTTTAGCACTACAGTGGCAGAGTTAAGTAGCTGTGACAGTTGTAGCAGAGAGCATATGGCCCATAACATGAAAAATATTTTCTAGCTGACCCTTTACTGAAAAAGTTTGCCAGCCCCTGGTTTGTGGCAGTGAAAGCTGTATCTGAAACTGAGCACCTTCAATTAATCAACCAGCATTTACTGAGCACCTTCTGTGCTGCTAGACAGGTACAGTGGACCCATTCTATAATCCACATAAGACTTGAGTGAAACAGGAAACATGACATTAAATGTAGCAGCATTATGTGTGACATAATAAAGACTTAAATTGTACCAAACATACATTTAGAAAATAAGATGTACAGTGTACAAATGTGAGGAGTCAAACAGTATGTGGAAAGGGTGCTTGCACAAGAGACAGATCACTGTGAAAGGATGAGCAAAGACACAGAAATAGAAGGCGTAGGTGAGGGTGAAGAAGTGGGGAAGAGGACAAATAAAAAATTGCAGGAATATATAATTAGAAGTCATTTGATGCCCTGGTTTTACGTATTTCCCTCACTTTATATTCATGCATACTTCTGTACAGTGATAAACATCAGTAATAATAATAGCTTACACTTAAGTAGCTTTATGTGCCAGTCACTCTTCTTACATAGATGAACTCTTTTAAATCCTCACAACACTATGACGTAGGTAATATTATTATTTTCATTTTAGAGGTAAAGAAACTGAAGCATGAGAAGTTAACTTACCCAAGTTCACGAAGCTAATAAGTGTCCGTCAGAACTCAAAATTAAGTGATCGGCCTTCAGAGACTAAATTTTTAATTGCTGTGCCTTTCATGATTCCCATATTATTTATGTGTCTCTCCCAGTCTAGATTATGACTTTCACAGTGGCAAGATTTATTCTGCTCACTCTATATATCCAGCACCTCACACAGTGTCAGACGAGTGAATTAGTTCATGAACACTGCATTCCAAAAGTGTCTTGTTCACTAATATAAGCAGAGCATTTAACTTTTCATGTTAGGAATCTTGCTTGTGTTACAAAGTATAGATGACCCAACATTACTCAAATACAGCCGACGAGGCTACTCAAATATTGAAAAGAAAATATATCAGAATGAAATAGCCCCGCATATTGGAATAATCTCACTTTATTCTCCTGTAATCTGAAGTGTAAGATATAGAAAAGATAATTAGGGTCCGGGCGTGGTGGCACATGCCTGTAATCCCAGCACCTTGGGAGGCTGAGGTGGGCATATCTCCATCAAGAGACTGAGACCACCCTGGCCAACATGGTGAAACCTCCTCTCTACTAAAAATACAAAAATTAGCTGGACGTGGTGGTGAACACCTGTAATCCCAGCTACTCCAGAGGCTGAGGCAGGAGGATCACTTGAACCCTGGAGGCAGAGGTTGTGGTGAGCCGAGATCACGCCACTGCACTCCAGCCTGGCAACAGAGTGAGACTCCATCAAAAAAAAAAAAAAAAGAAAGAAAAGAAAGAAAAGATAATTTGGAAAAAGACAGGGAGGCTTTTGTAACATCATTAGTCATTTAGAAAAACCAAGTATGTGCATATTAAGCAGTGTGCTTATAGGAGACTTGAGAAGTCATCTTGGTCCAGCCTCCTCATTGACCAGTGAGGAGACTGAGACCTGGAAAAGTGAAGTGTCATGCTCAAGGACATACTGTTTTTTAGGGGCAGATAATTATTTAATAGGTTCAAAAGACACCTTCATTCAAAGCATGAAAGATTTTCAACCACATTTTTAAAGGATTTCATCCATAAGGATTATAAAAGGGATCTAGAAGCTTGCAGCTTATATTAAACCATTTTTTCAGAAATTCTTTTTTTTTCCCCCTAAGATAGAGTCTCACTCTGTCACCCAGACTGGAGTACAGTGGCATGATCTCAGCTCACTGCAACCTCCATCTCCTGAGTTAAAGCGATTCTCCTGCCTCAGCCTCCAGAGTAGCTGGGATTACAGGCACACGCCATCACTCCTGTGTAATTTTTGTATTTTTAGTAGGGACAGGGTTTCTCCATGTTGGCCAGGCTAGTCTCAAACTCCTGGCCTCAAGTGATCCACCGCCTTGGCCTCCCAAAATGCTGAGATTACAGGTGTGAGCCACCATACCCAGCCCAGAAATTCCAATTACTAAAAATTTTATTCTGTTTTTAAGATAGAAGTTCCTAAAACTTTAACCAACTAGTCAGTCTTTCTGGCTTACTATCATTTTAAAAAATATAAAAATTGGCACTATTGTTATGATTAACTGAAGTTTTAAAATGAAAAAATCTTACTCAAATACTTGGCCTTTGGGATCAAAAAGTCAATCTAAATAACCATTCTTATCTCCAGAACATTTTTTTCTGCCCAAGCTATTCCAATTCTTGGAAATTGTCTTTACTTGGAATAAAACCCAGACACATTGCATGATCCAACTCAGTTGGCTATGCTCATGTGGTGGTAGTGATGGTAGTGGTGACAACTGGAAGGAGGCTAACACTAACTCAGCATTCCCATGTGGCGTGCACTGAAGCATATTATGGGGTTGATATAATCTTCACACAACCCCAGAAGAGTACATATTATTACTACTGTTTATTATTACTATCTTCATTTTACAGATGAGGAAACCAAAGGTAAAATATCTGTAACCCAAGGTTTCAGAGTTGGCACATCATAAAAGGCAATTTAATTAGGACATCAGCCTCTAGTTTCTGCTAATAGCAGACAGAGTTATTTAGATCAACTCTTCTGTTTAAATATGCTGGCTAATCTTTTTTTTTTAACCATCCCAAATGCACTGAAGAGCTAAAAAGACAGTGGGCTACTCCTGGGACAATTTTTGAATGAAATCCTACCACAGAGAGGAAAGTAGAATGGGAGACCCATCACTGCTTATTCCTGAGGGCATTTGCCTGAATCACAGTCAGGCAAGAGTGGCAGCGGCCAAGGTTCAGGGCCCGCCTAAGTCAGAAGGTCTCAGAAGAGATCTCTGTTCCATGCCAAAAGCCTAAATGGCTAACCTCAGCATAAGGGCAAACTAGATCTAAAACTGCTCCTCTTCCCACAGTCCCAGGAGACTGAAGAGGAGATATCTGGAGCTAAGCAGAGAAGCAGAAGAAATAGGAAAAGTGGAACAAGCTCTGAACATAGCCTAGCCCTGGCATAGATTTGCACCCTGGGTGTATGTATACATGTCCTGGGTTAGACAAGGCACTTCATGCTGAGAAGTGGTTTGAGGCGGTCTCCACCTTAGGCCTCAGAGTACCTCTCCAAAATTTTTCTTTCTTTCTTTCTTTTTTGAGACTGTTGTCAGGCTGGAGTGCAGTGGCGCAATCCCGGCTCACTGCAACCTCTGCCTCCTGGGTTCAAGCGATTCCTCCACCTCAGCCTCCCGAGTAGATGGGACCATAGGCACGTGCCACCACACCTGGCTAATTTTTGTATTTTTAGTAGAGGTGGGGTTTCACCATGTTGGCCAGGATGGTCTCAATCTCTTGACCTTGTGATCCACCCACCTCAGCCTCCCACAGTGCTGGGATTACAGGCGTGAGCCACTGCGCCCAACCTCAAAATTTTTCTTTCAAGAGGAAAAACTAGCAAGCAAAGAGAACTGGGCACACAAGAAAACAAACCCATCTGAAGAAGATCAGCAGGAACAGCAGGCAGCAGAAACAGATGCATACAGACTTAAGATCACAAATTTTTGAAGTGACATATTTTTTTGAAGTGACAAATTTTCAAAGTCCTAAACAAAACTTCTAGATTAAAATTTAAAACTCACTGTATTTGATAGCATGTTAGACACAGGAGAAGAGAGAATTGGTGAACTGGAAGATAGATCTGAATTCAAGCAGTCTAACTCTAGAGCCTGTTTAACCAGTGTTCTGTCTGCCTACATGGGGATCTTGCCAATGAAAAAAAAAAAAATCCTCATCACTTGTGATACATATTTTGACTATACACTAGCCTGAAGTTTTCGTGCCTATTTTGTTAATTTTCAAGGTAGCCTGAGTCTGAACAGAAATTCCTTTCTTGGAAGAGATAAGGGATATTCCTTGGTATCTTCCTGCTTTTGACAAATATTGTTGTAAACAGACGACTCTGGAATTAACTAACTAAATGTGGATTCTTGTCAAGGCTGAGTCACAGAGGGCATCGAGGGAGTATAGTGTGGGCACCAGCCTGAAGGACTACTCTTTAAGATCCTCTATAAATTCTACTTATGAGATCATCACCACTCTTTACTGTTCTTATTAAGAATAGATCAGAGGCCGGGCACGGTGGCTCACGCCTATAATCCCAGCGCTTTGGGAGGCCAAGGCGGGTGGATCACAAGGTCAGGAGATCAAGACCATCCTGGTCAACAAGGTGAAACCCCATCTCTACTAAAAATACAAAAATTAGCTGGGCATGGTGGCATGCGCCTGTAGTCCCAGCTACTTGGGAGGCTGAGGCAGGAGTATTGCTTGAACCCAGGAGGCGGAGGTTGTGGTGAGCCGAGATTGCGCCATTGCACTCCAGCCTGGGTAACAACAGCAAAAATTCCGTCTTAAAAAAAAAAAAAAAGATCAGAGTTTTTTTCATTTTGTTTGCTTGTCACTTAAACCTCACTACAAAGGTGTTTTAGACAAGAGTCATGTTTTTCCTATTATGTAGCTTTTCACACTGAGGACAGCTGTCATGTGAGAAAGTAACCTCAGTTTTAGCTTTTTAGGTGCTAAATATCCATCACAGAGATTCTATCAACAATGTGATACCTGGTAGCTGGTTTTGTTTTTTTTTCAGTGGAGAGGACAGGGCAAGCCACGTTGGCTTCAGCTTTGAATTGTGCAGCCTCGGGCCGTCATATCCTGGCTGCATAAATTCAGAATGTTTTGGTGCTCATCTTGTGTCTAAATCACTTCCAGGGGCCTGGGCATATTTCCCAATCTCTGTCTACCTTAAGAATTGTTTAGGATAGACACGTGGCGCTTGCTGTCGGCTTTTACTGAACGTTCTTGCTCAAGCACTCCATCACAGCAGTAATCTTGTTTCATTAGCTTATTGCAAGGATAATTTTCCCAACGAGGGGTCATCAGAATCTCACCCTTAAAGAGTTCTCTTATATGCCATCTAATATCTGTGAACATTATCACTTTTTCTATTTTTTTCTTTTTAAGTTTGATTTGATTTTTCTATGCTTTATTATCAGCTTACAGTTTGCATTTGTTTTGATAGTTCAGTGGGCAAATGTAATGAGTGTGTTTAACCTCCTTTTTGGTCCTGCCCAGATATTTTGTATGTGGGCTCCACTTTTGTGTGTGTGTGTGTGTGTTTGTTTGTTCTGTATTCTGGATGAAATGCTTGATACCTGTCAATCAGCAGAATGAAGAAATGGAGAGAGGAAGGAAAAAGGACAGGGAGCAGGGCAACATTTAATAATTCTAGAGGATTTTAGGATTTTCGTGTTTGTTGGAAGTTCTTGATGGACATGAATAGCAATGTATGAGGAAGTTATATTAGAACTCTCTAAGGAACGCATTTGTTCATGAGGTGAACATGTATTGTGTCCCTTCAGTCAGCATGCATTGACTGCGTACCTGTTATGTATCAGGCATGGTCCTAGCTGCCTAGTACTTTCTTGGCCTCTTAGGAAAAACAGACTAGAAAACAGATGATTTTACAGCACAGTGTGATAAATAATAAGATATGAACAGCGTTTTAATAAAGTACAGAAGCAAGAATTTCTAATTCTGCTATAGGAGTAGAGAACGGTTTTCCCCTTACACAGGAACTGTGTGAGACATGGTCGTTAAGCAGAGAAGAGGAAGGCAGGGAGATGTAAAAGGTCATTGTCTCTGCAGGGAACATGGAAATGTTTAGTGACTGGAACTAAGTGGACCAAAGAATCACCCAGAGAAATTTTTTTAAGTGAGGATCACTAGCCTTGCCCCCAGAGATTCTGATTCTGAAGGTTCATTTGTATTAACAGTCAGCACCTCAGGCAGTTCTGTGATGGGTGTTCCAAAGACTGCACTTTGAGAAATACTGACCAGCTCAAGACTGTGCTTGGCTCTTCTGACTTCTAGTTGTGAGGTCAGTTTGACTCACTGGAAAGAACTCTAATTTTGTAGTCAGACATAACTGACTTTGAATCCTGGCTCTGCTCCTGGACGGTGAATTTAATGCTAACCCATAGCTCTAGACTTGAACAAGTCACTTACTAAGCCTCAGTTTTTACATTTGTAAATTGAGGGCAATAATACCTTCTTTTGCAAAATCATTATGAAACAGAAGATGCAAAGTACCTAGCCCAGTATTCGCCACTAGTAAATGGTCATTAAATGATAGCTTTTACTGTCCTTCTTGTTTACTAGATACAGCACTCATAATGGTTAGTAATGTAAACTAAACCTCTCTGTGCCTCATTTTCTTCATCTGTTAAATGGGGATGATAAAATGGTACCAATGTTACAAGGATGTTTGTGAATCTGAAATGAGACATGCATGAAAAACACTAAAACAAGGCTTGCTATATTAGAAATTCTTTAATAAATGAATTTCACACATAATTTTATTGTTGATGATGGTAATGACAATGATGTCATTCCTGTAACTGGCTGGCCAGTTCCATATGAATACATCTTAGTATCTATTGAATTGGATATTGGGGTGTAGTTATGATCTCAGCCTTGCCATGATTAGCCTGTATTCTTTAGCAATCATCCCTCCTTTGTGAGACCTCAGTTTCTCTTATTCATTTGTTCATGTGTTCATTCCAAAGTCTTCTATGAAGTACTGTATTGAATGCCAAATCCTAGAGGGATAGATCAGGCAGCATCCACTCAGTATGAAGTTATTCCTGTTGAAGTAGAGTGTGTTTATGTAGCATCTTTTAGACCAGGTATTTGCTATACGTCTTGAATGGAGGACCAAGAGTCCCAAATGGACCTTTCAAACTCTTCCTTGGTTCATATACAAAGAAACTCTGATCAGTGGAATGAAATATTGAACAGTAGAATCTGGGTAAAGGAAATATGAATGTGCTTTGCTCTAATCTCATTCTTTCAAATTTACTATAAGTTTGCAATTACTTCCAAATAAAAAATTAAAAGAAACTCTACTGTTCCAGACCCATCTAATGCAAATAAGTGATAATATCATATAATGTTGTATAATTTGTTACTCCACAACCAAGACCACTGGATTTGGAGTGGGAAGATCTGGGTTCTAGTCTCAGCTCATTCACTACCACTACTTTAGGACCTTGCCTAAATTACCTCACTACTCTGAGCCTCCATTTTCTTCATCTGTGAAATGACTCCCAAAATCTTCCTCACGGGGACTTGGTGAGGATTCAATAATATATCTATATATAATTTCTATATATTATGTATATACTGTATACACAAATACATACATACACACATATAAAACTGTTTTGTCATCTGTAAAATGCTGTGCAGATGTTGGTGGCTCTTCACCTTAGCTGAGCTCATGTCCAGTGTGTGTGTTTCCTGGAGTAGCATCCATCAACTCACAAGCTCCCTTCTGTTTTCTTGCAGCCTGAAAGAATCTCAGGGGAGCAGTATGGAATTCATTCTGATGTCTGGAGCTTAGGAATCTCTTTTATGGAGGTATGTTGTTTGCACATAGACTCTTCTGTGCATATCTCTACTAATATTTTCAATCAGGAAAGTGGAGATTTTGAAAGAATAAGATAAAATAAACCTTCAGCGTGTTATATAGATGTACGCACAGAGTTTGACCATAAAGTCTTTGATTCCTTGTGTGGCTTGTCAACTGACTCTGGAGGTTATTTTAAAGCACTTTTTATCATAGATCACCTGTGTAAGACTTGCCTGGAGTGCTTGTTAAAAATACAGATTCCTCAGGCTGGGCGAGGTGGCTCACACCTGTAATCCCAGCACTTTGGTAGGTGAGACGGGAGGATCACCTGAGATCAGGAATTCAAGATCAGCCAGACCAACATGGAGGAACCCCGTCTCTACTAAAAATACAAAAAATTAGCTGGGTGTGGTGGCACATGCCTGTAATCCCAGCTACTCGGGAGGCTGAGGCAGGAGAATCGCTTAAACCTAAGAGGTGGAGGTTGCAGTGAGCCGAGCTAGTGCCATTGCACTCCAGCCTGGGCAACAAGAGCAAAACTCCGTCTCAAAAAAAAAAAAAAAAAGATTCCTCAGCCCCATTCAGAACCAATTGAATCCAAATCTCTAAGAATCTGCATTGTTAACTTGTTCCCTGGGTGATTCTTATACACACTAAATCTGGAGAACCTGTGTTCTAAAAGAGGGATTCCAGAAAAATTCTGTGCCCTGTTGGAATGCATATATAACTTCCAAAGATGATTAGTTTAAAAGGTACAGCCCTACTCATTTGGATGTATAAGTTCTATAGGTTTGTTTTGAAAGGGAAAAAAATCACCTCGTTATAGTATAGTGATATCACATGCGTATGTGGGTTAAGGGGCGGTGTGATATGTTGGAGAGGGAAGGGGAAGAGGAAGTATGTATTTAGCACAATTGCAATATCTACTCTTTATAGCTGTATTTAGAATGGACTTTATCTTAGTATACTAGATATAGCTCCACTAGAACTCTATGCTATGCTTTTTTTTATATAAAATGATTATTGATTTATAAGAAAATGCATATAAATTATATTAGAAGGACATATGGCTCAGTTTGAATTATAGTAGTATAGAACCTGTATACTGACCAGTGCTTCAAAAATTTTCATTTAAATTGATTCAGATAAAGAAGGACTTTTTTTTTTTTCTTAATAGAGATGGGGTCTTGCCATATTGCCCAGGCTGGTCTTGAACTCTTGGGCTCAAGTGATCCTGCTGGCTTGACTTCCCAAAATGCTGGGATTTCAGGCAGGAGCCACTGTTCCTGGCCAGTACTTCTTATAATAGAAAAGTAGAAAGGACTCTTTAAATAATATCATAGAGTTGCAATCATAATTTTATAACCTTTTTTTTTTAGTCAAATACTTTTTCTGCTATTTTTGTAATGCATGAATGCAATTGTATTTGTAAGGAAATAATCTTCAAACTCAATTCACCTGCATAGTAGAAAGAAAGCAAAAATAAAGTGTTCAACGTTTATTAAATCATATTCTTCTTCTTCCTCTTAAAAGGGAATCTACGAGGAAATAGAGTATGTGTGCATCAGCTGAGAGGTTAGCAATAATGGTGGTCAGATCTCAGAACTGAATCTCCCAACAGAATCCTCAGGGGCTTATTCTATTAGCCTGTTTCAAGGCAAACTAGTGTTTTTGATTTGTGGGACTCAGGATTGCTGTTATACAATGTCCTTTTGCATATTTTAAGTTATTGTCATTTATTTTATAAATGACTGGATATAGTGTAAGACAATTGAGAAGTTACATGGTGTAGAGATAAGAATCCAGGATTGGGAATGGAAGACCTAGATTACAATTCCAGGTTTGCTACTAGTTTCTTAGGTGACCCTGTTCTTCACTGGGCCTCAGTGTCTTCATTTGTAAAATATTGTAAAATGTTAGCCCCTTTCCAGACTAATATTCTACGACTCTGCTACTGCTCATTTTTTTGTTTTCTTTCTTAGCTTTCACACAGCAACTCTAGAGTTGTGTGACTAAGACAGTGATAAAATGGCATAAAAGGCAGAGGCATGGCACTACTGGAAGAGAGCATAACTATTAGATTTAAGATTTAAAGCACATATAAATGTTCACCATTCATCCTTTCTACATTTATTTATGTGTTCATGTGTTGAGCTCCTGCTATGCCTGCTGTATAGGCAATGGGGATAGAGTAATGAAAGGACACAGGACACGCAAGTCTTGGCTGTCATGGAGTTCCATTTGGGGATGGCTGGGGCATGAGGGGAAGGACAGAAAACAAAGGGATAACTAAATATATAATTTGTCAGGTGGTGGTAAGTCCTATGGAGAAAAAGAAAGCACACCAGTCCTCTCTGATAAAGTACCACTCTAGCAGATAATTGAATGCGTGAGAGAAGGGAGCCACCTGATAACAAGTTCAGAGGCACCAAGTAGAGAGCACTCGGCATATTTAAGGGAGAGACCAGTATGTCTTGAGTGGAGTTAGCAAGGAAAAAGTGAGAAAGAATAAATTTAGAGAGATAGCCAGGGGTCAGGTCAAACATAGCCTTGTAGGCCATGCTAAGGACTTTAGGTATTACTCTTAGAAGAAATGATCTGACTTAAGTTTTCACAGGATCATCGAGTGCTCTGTGGAGCATGATATAGAGAGGCAGGCATGGAGACAGGGAGATCAGTTTAGGTAGGTAGGAAGACAGGTGCTCAGTAAATATGACATGGTTATATTTATGTTGCATATTGAAATATGGGTTTGTCTGCCAGTATTTTGCCGGGTGCTAGGGGTGCAAAGATGAATGAAAAGAGACTCTTTGTAGTGTAAGGAAGGAGACTGCCATTGATGTATTTGGGTTTTGTTGATGATATACATTTATCCTGGAGATAAACTATTGAATATTCTCTGGAAGACTGAAGAAAACAGACTCATTGAATTTTTGGGATCAAAGAGGATTAGGTATAGAGAACTGTGTGAAAAAGTGTCAGCATTGAGTGTGGGACGCCTGAATGCCAGAAGGACTGTGTTGGCTCATGTGGTAAAGTAGAGAGCAGATAATCAGATGGTCAGGAGTGAAGGCCAGGAAGAGCTAGGCTTCATGATGCTCCTTGTATTTTAAAATGACTGGTAAGGAGCCGGGTGTTACAGCAGGAGGAAGAGATGTTATTAGAGATTGTAGAGAGGAATCAGATTATGATCATCAGAGAAGGTTGTTGAGCACCTCTGTACATGATGCTTAACTTGGATGGCCAGAAAACCATACAGGGGGTAAAAAGTTCAAATAAACTACCAATAGTATCCTTGGAGGACTAAGAGAAAATAGCATCCTCAGAAGATAAGAACAGGCTGCTGTAACAAAAGGAACATTTAGAGTCCAGCAAGAAATAGGAGAGAAATGAAAATTAAAGAACCAAGTCAAGAACTTCATGAGAATTTCTCATTAAAGAACCAAGTCAAGAAGTAACATGAAAAATAGAAGTTCCAGGAAGAAAGAACAGAGAAAACAAAGGGGAAGAAATCATCAAAGAAACATTTTAAATTTTGATGTTATAACATGAGAAAATTATATATTGTACAAGACTGCCCTTCTCTTAGTATTCCTATAGAAAAAAAATCATTTTTTCCCCAGATGACATACGGCAGTGTTTTTTCCCAGAGAAAGTGAGTTTTTGTTGAGGATTAGTAAATAGAAATTTTCCCAAGGAAAATTTACTATAAAAAGTACAAATAGTTGGATATAACTACCTTTTGTCTTACTGGAATGTAAAGGCTTAACACATCTCATTTTTATGTATACATATTGTTTAGTGGAAGTCAGATAAGACTCATTAGATATCAGGAAAATGAAATGTGATCTTCTGTACTTATAAATAAACACATAAACCATGTAGAGCTGTGTAAATGTAAGAAAAAGTATTTAAAAAGTGGCATGGGCCGGGCACAGTGGCTTACGCCTGTAATCTCAGCACTTTGGGAAGCCGAGGTGGGTGGATCACCTGAGGTCAGGAGTTCAAGACCAGCCTGGCCATCATGGCGAAACCCCATCTCTATTAAAAATACAAAAATTAGCTGGGCATGGTGGCAGGCACCTGTAATCCCAGTTACTTGGGAGGCTGAGGCAGGAGAATCGCTTAAACTCAGGAGGCAGAGGTTGCAGTGAGCTGAGATTGTGCCATTGCGCTCAAGCCTGGGTGACAGTGAGACTCCATCTCAAAAAGAAAAGTGGCATGGATCACCCAGCCCTATACCCTTGACAGAAACTTCTGAAGAAGTTTGATGACGAGTTCGTCATTTTGTTATTTTCTTTCTGATATCATTTTTAGATTCAAGAGCTGTTATCCTAATTCTTGAACTTTTAAAGAAGTCAGACTGGATTAACCAGAATTCAGTTCATATATTCACACCAACACTTATAATCAGTGTGATCTTAGCCAGTTCAGTTTGCCAAGTGTCAGTTTCTTATGTGTAAGTTGAAGGTAACTTTAGAATTTGTTCATTCCTTAAATATTTATTGAACACCGTTTACATGTCAAACACATTAAGTGCTGGGGATACACTGGCAAACAAAATAGGCACATTCCCTTTCCTTGTTGAGCCTACAGTGTAATAAGGGAGGCAGAAGATAATAATAAACACTTATATTTTTTGAAAGCAAGATTAGAATATATTCAATATTCTAGGCTTTTTCATGAAGACTTTTTTTTTTTTTTTTGAGACGGAGTTTCACTCTTGTTGCCCAGGCTGGAGTGCAATGGCATGATCTCGGCTCACCACAGCCTCCACCTCCTGGGTTCAAGCAATTCTTCTGCCTCAGCCTCCTGAGTAGCTGGGATTACAGGCATATGCTACCATGCCCAGCTGATCTTGTATTTTTAGTAGAGGCAGGGTTTCTCCATGTTGGTCAGGCTGGTCTCGAACCCCCAACCTCAGCTGATCCACCTGCCTCAGCCTCCCAAAGTGCTGGGATTATAGGCATGAGCCACTGCACCTGGCACTTTTATTCAACATTAACAACCACATAGAGTTACTTGAAGAAGTAAGCTCTTTGAAGTAGCATCTTTTATGTATTGAGTGCTTACCAAGTAGTAAGAATTATAAAGCATTTTCTAGACTTGGCTCTTGCCTCTAAATATACAGAACTCATTTTCCCCCCACCCCTACCAGCTGCCAAAAAAAAAAAAAAAACACCGCATACAGCTGTTTCTAGTGGGTATATGGTTGTGGCTTTGTTTGCTTTTCTAGTCCTTGGTGATTGTGAATCTGGTCCGAGGGGTGACGGATGGCTCTGGATGCTGTAAGCAGCTGCCATCGACTTTTCTACACCATAAAAACTTGGCATTTGGTGTGTTTCACTGAAATACTGATATTTTCTCCTCCTCTTTTTAAATAATTAGTTTCAAGAATGTGAGTGAAATCTTACCACATGTTGAATATTCCTAACCTGAAAGTCCAAAATCTGAAGTACTCCCAAATTTGAAATTTTTTGAGCACCAACATAACCCTCAAAGGTCACACTCATTTGAGCATTTAGGATTTCAGGTTTTTGGATTGGGGATGCTGGTAAGTGCAATGCAAATATTCCAAAATCTGAAAAAGGCCAATATCTGGAATATTTCTGGTCCCAGGTAGTTCAGATAAAGTATACACCCAACCTGGATCATGATCCAGCTAGTCTCCTGACCCAACCAGTGAAACATTTTACCTGTTGACTAAAGTTTTTGCTGAGAACCATCAAAAGGTGAAAAGATCTGAAGGGCCTAAAGACAAAGGAAATTTCCATGGAAGATTTTATAGGAAAGTGGGGAGGATATACTTCTGGAATCCTTGTCATGGGTTCTCCCTTCCCACTGAAGGATGCTGAAGAAAAGAACTTGTAAGAGTTTCTGTCACTCATTCCCCTGCTCTTACTCCCTTTTCTGTAATTCTGTCTTAACTTGATTTTTTTCCATTATCTTTTTTTGGGGGTCTAAAATTGTATGTAACTTAGTGCAAAAAGGAGCTGTTAAAATGACCTTTGGCAGATGATGGATTGACTAGTTCAGTCCTTTGCAAGGTTTGTGAAGAGATCCAGCTGTCTCAGATTACCATGCCTCAATGTGCATTTTCCAAGGTTGTCAGTGATTGTAGTGAATGTGAAACTGGAGGACAAAGTGAAGTGTTTCTCACTGAATAAGGCATTGTTGAGCTTGCTTTGTGTTCAGAGCTGTTGGGAACAACCATGAGATTGACAAAACAAGATGGAACAGGTGCTAGCAGTCTCAGCTAAGCATTTTGTTATTTTGATGGATTTCAGACTGATTTGAAAGTTTTTCCAGTAGCACATGCTCATATCATGTATACACACAAATACATAGAATTTGAAATTTAAAAAAACACAAAGTCTTGATATGAAGAATAAAGGCATAGAAAACAAAGCAGGCATTTGACAACCCATTTTCAGATGTTTAATGGGTTGTTCTCAGTGGAGAAGCAGCAAGCTGATCTTTTATGACAAGAAGTCTGAACCTTCTGAAGCTAAAACAATAGCCAAAAAAAAAAAAAAGAACAAAAAGACCATGACTTTCTATTCAGTATAAAGAAGGATTTTCTAATGCACAGACTATACTCTTCAACCTCAGCGGTGGAATTGTTTGCCTTTAGAGGTAAAAATGTTCCATCCCTGGGGACATTTAAGTAGGGACTGAATGACTACTTGTCTCAGATTTTTTAAAAGAACTATCCTGTAGAAGAGACAGGTATAAGGTTAGACAAGATGCAGTCATGTATTCATTTGGTCACTCAGCAGATATTTTTTGAGTGCCTAGTATGTGGCAGGCCCTGTGCTAGTCACTGGAGACACTGCTGAGAAGAAAACTGACAAAATCCCTGCTTTCATGGAGCCTACATTTTGTAAAAGAGTGTTTGACAATTTTTACTTTTTAGACAAATAAGTGAGTTAAGCTGCACGTGGTGGCACACACCAGTAGTCCCAGCTGCTTGGAAGGCTGAAGCAGGAGGATCTCTTTAGCCCAGGAGTTCGAGGCTGCAGTGAGCTATGATTATGCCATTGCACTCCAGCGACCAAGCAAGACCCTGTCTCTAAAAATAAAAAGGAAAATAAACAAACAAACAAACAGGATGATATGCTAGGAGTAACTGCTTGGTATGGGATTACTTTTGACTTGAGATTTGAAAGATAAGAAGGAACCAGTCTTCTAGTGACATCTCTCAATTCTAAAATTCTAGGTCTATGATAATTTTGGGAACCATGTCTGCTAACTTTGAGATATTCAGTGGTAAAAACCACTGCTCCTAGAAAATTATTTTATATGCCTTATGTTGCATTTAGAGACTAGAATTTTTTTATTAACTTAAAGAGAGGATTTAGAACTTGTTAAACCAGACCACTCCTCTTAGCAGTGAGGAAGCTGGTCTCCAGGGAACTGTGCAAAAGGGGACTGGAATCTGGGTCTTCTGATGTGAAATATAGTGCTCTTTCCTCTCTTCCAAGCTCTTGACATCCTCTTGCTCAATGTCATTCTAACAAGAAGGGTGACCGTATCACACTTTTTTGAAGTGTAATACTTAACAAAGCCATTTGGTATTCATTATCTCTTTCAAGCTTCTCCCCACTCTGAAAAATCAGCAACTTGAAGCATCAAATATGGTTTCACCTTATGAGCATCAAAGTTCCCATTTTGCAAATGAGGAAACTTAGATCCAGATAAGTTAAAGGACTTTTCTAGAAAGGTTAAGTGAATAGATCAGGCAGCAGCAGTCAAGTATCCTGACTCATGGATTAAAGTCTGCTTTCTTCCATTACACTATAGAAAAGTAGATAAAGTAGTTCAAAAAAAGAAGAGCTGAATAGTAAATGGAACTGAGCAGGAAATCAGATAAAGGAAAAGACAGGTTTCTTGTGACTCTGCTGGTCAGTCAAGACTGCTTATCATAGCTTTACACCTTACACTAACCCTGTAGCTGGTTCAGTTTTACCGTATTTCAAAATGTGCTAGTTGTCTTTCAGAAACTAAGGCCTAGTTTATTTGTTAAACACAAATATTAGCCTAATCTCCAGTATGTCTACTGCAATAGAAGTAGGTAGGTAAAGATCCCGTCTAATTAGTAAACATTTATCCGGTGCTACCCAGTGTTGGCAGTAAGGGAACAAACTTTGCCCTCAGGGGCTCCTTCACTAATGGGAAGAAAGAAAAGTGCAATGGAAACACGTAGAACTGGGCAGATGAGAGTGTGGTCTGACATCAGTGTCTGAGAAAGCATTTCAGTGATTGATTACTGCTTAATAAACTACCCAAAATTAGTGGCTTAAAATAACCATTTATTTACTTGGGGTTCTGTGGGTCAGGAATCCTAGCAGGGCTCAGCCATTCTGTATAGCATCAAAAGCCTCTCATGAGGTTGCAGTTGGGTAGTGGTTGAGGATGGAAGATCCAAGATGACTTTATCTGCATGTATGATGCTTTGGTGGGGATGGCCAGGAGTGGCTGGGACCTCCCTTCCTCCTTTACCTCCTCTCCCATCTCCCCTTCATGGCTAGTTTAGACTTCCTTTGTGGTGCCTGTTCTAAGCTGTGATGGTAAAAGCTACAAATCCCTCAAGGCCCAACCTCGGAAATTACACAGGATTGTTTCTGCCACATTCTTGGGTGGGGGGGGGGGGCGGGGGGTTGTTGTTGTTATTGTTGTTGTTTGTTTTTTCGTTTTTTTTGAGACGGAGTCTCTCTCTGACACCCAGGCTGGAGTTCAATGGCTTGATCTTGGCTCACTTGAACCTCTGCCTCACAGGTTCAAGCGATTCTCCTGCGTCAGCCTCCCGAGTAGCTGGGATTACAGGTGTGTGCCACCGTGCCCAGCTAATTTTTTTGTATCTTTAGTTGAGACAGGGTTTCACTAGGTTTGCCAGGCTAGTCTCAAACTTCTGACCTCATGATCTGCCTGCCTCAGCCTCCCAAAGTGCTGGGATTACAGGCATGAGCCACCATGCCTGGCCCACGTTCTTTTGATCACAGTGTAGGTTCTTGATGATAAAGCAACAAAGTCATATTGCAAAAGAGCATCTTGGGGTGTAGATTGTGTTAAGGCCGTCACTGGAAGCATAGTACATTTCAGAAAGCTTCGTAGAAGTGCCGGTATCTAAGCTAAGTTTTGATGAATGGGTTAGATTTGGAGGACAGTGTTATATCAGGAGCAGTGGCATGTACAGAGGCCAGAAATATGAGAATATCAACTGTTTATGAGTCCCTTGACTTTGAAATGTCTAGAAGTAGAAATGTGGGTTAAGTTGAGCTCAATAGACTAGACCCTAGCACTAATGTTTTCTCAAATACCCACAACTTCATGACTTCAGAGAATGGTTTAGAACTAGAAGCCCCCAAAGGTAGGTCTCTAAGAGAGCATTGTCGTGATTAGGGATGCCTGCTGTCACAGGACACAGGTCAGCATTACACAGACATTTTTAAAGGGTGATATTTCTTAATTATAATGAGGATTCAAATGGCTGTTGAAGTAAACATATGAGATGGAGTTTGGGGCAGTTAACTCTAATCTTTTTAAAAGTTTTTTGACAGGGGCCGGGTGCAGTGTCTCATGTCTCATTTTGGGAGGCTGAGGTGAGCGCATCACTGGAGGTCAGGATTCAAGACCAGCCTGGCCAACATGGTGAATCCCCATCTCTACTAAAAATACAAAAATTAGCCAGGCATGGTGGTGTGTGCCTGTAATCGCAGGTACTTGGGAGTCTGAGGCAGGAGAGTCGCTTGAACTTGGGAAATGGAGGTTGCAGTGAGCCAAGATTGCACTACTGCACTCCAGCCTGGGTGACAGAGTGAGACTCCATTAAAAAAAAAAAAATTTATGGGTACATAGTAGGTGTACATATGAATGTGGTACATGAGATATTTTGATACAGGCATACAATGTGTAATAATCACATCAGGGTAGATGGGGTATTCACCTCAAGCATCTATCATTTCTTTTTGTTACAAACATTCCAATTATACTCTTTTAGTTATTATTAAATGTACAGTAAATTTCTGTTGACTGTGATCACCTGTTGTGCCATGAAATACTAGAATCTTATTCATTCTGACTATATTTTTGTGCCCATTAATCATCCCCATTCTCCTCCCCAGCAACTACCCTTCCCAGCCTCTGGTAACCGTCATTCTACTCTTATCTCCATGAGTTCAATTCATTTAACTCTAATCTTTTTCCTTCTTGGCAACCCTTTAATCTTTAATAAGAAATAAGTCATCTAAATTCATCATAATGCTTAAATATGTGAAAATGGTAGCTACTGATCGGTCTAAGCAGTGATATGTAAGAGGGCCTTCCTGGCGTGGTGGCTCACGCCTGTAATCCCAGAACTTTAGGAGGCTGAGGCGGGCAGACCACCTGAGATCAGAAGTGCGAGACCAGCCTGACCAACAAGGAGAAACCCTGTCTCTACTAAAAATACAAAATTAGCTGGGCTTGGTGGTGCATGCCTGTAATCCCAGCTACTTGGGAAGCTGAGGCAGGAGAATCGCTTGAACCCAGGAGGCAGAGGTTGCGATGGGCCGAGATCATGCCATTGCGCTCCAGCCTGGGCAACAAGAGTGAAACTGTGTATCAAAAATTTAAAAAATTTTTAAAAAAAGAGAGCCTTGTCAGTTAAGACCATCAAATCCTAATACTAAAGAGTTTATGTACTGTGTTCATTAAGGTACTATGGCGTAGAAACAAGCCAACTAGGCACCACTAGGTTGACCAGGTCCTGGGGGAGATCAGCATCAGGGGATATATCATAAACAACAAATGCTTATTGCCAGCCTACTGCAAAATGCTATTTCTGGTGTCATGGAGAACATAAAAGTTTATGATTTTTATTTTGCCCTTAAACAAGTTAAAATGTATAAGGCGCTAGAAACACAGGAAGATGTAGAACACTGGGAACTGTCACCAGGGAGGATGTGATACACACTGTCCAGTGAAGGGTATGAAGTTTGTCCACAGAATTGTGGGTAGAGTCTTCTGGGATTAACTCCTGACAGAAGAGGAGAAAAGGAGGAACAATTTGAACCAAGTCCTGAAATAATAGGTAGGCTGGAAATCGATCTACTCATCTGTTGCACCATCTCAGATTCCAGATAGGAAAACTACCCTCAGTGTTGCATTCTGAGCTCTGCAAACATACGAAGAACATTCATTCTTCAATTGGAAAAGTAAAATGGTTGCTTTCATTAATCATGACTAAACTTTATCTCTCTTTAACTCATGTCTTTCATGAATTTTTTCTCATTGCATGGAATACCATGGAAAAAGACCTTTGCCATTGTTTTTAACTGACTTTTAGAGATTTAGTTATATACCCAGATATTTTAGTTAGTATTGCTGGAGTAGAGCTATTGATGTAAATCAACATGGAACAATTAAAGTGTCTGCAAAACTACAAAAGTGGGTCTTTTTAAATTGAAGCTTTTTCCCTCTTGTTTATTTATCAGTTAGCTGCCTAATACTTACTATGGCCTAGTTGAAATTATATATTCCATTTAAACACAGTATCCAACCAAAAAGTTACTCAGCTAGGGTTTTGGATCTAATGTAGTATAGACAGATTGATATACACACACACATGCACAAACATAAACATATGCATATATATTCACACATATGTTTATACATGCATAAGTATACACATATATACACACATATGCTTATACATACATAAGTATATACACACATATGCTTGTACATGCAGAAGTACATATATATACATACACACACAAGGAAAACAGAAAATGATGCAAGTGCAATAGCATATGGGAGAGGAAGGAGAATTATGTGTTTTGGGACAGCAGGGTTAGAAAGACCAAAGAACATTTAAAGATTCAAAACAATAGCATTTAGCATGAAATCTACTTTTTATCATCTTTACCAAGCCATCAGAATGAAGAAAGACAGTGTCCAGCTGTAGCAGTAGTTTGGTAGCAGGAGAATCAGACGTAAAGGTACTAGTGCCTGAGGGGTGGGTCATGAATTAATAATTGCTATGTGGCGGATGAGCCCCGTCAGAAGAGCTGAAAATGAGGAAGTTGCCTTGCAGAGCGCTATCAATCACTCAGTGACCATAACTTCCAGTAATTAGTGTATTTTATGGGCCTTTGCTTCAGTGGCTCGAAAGCACATATGCTCCAGTCACAGCTAAACTTTGCCGGAGTAATATTCCAGGATGATTTATCCTCCTGCTGCACTGGGATATAACCCTATATTAGGTGAAGATTGTGAACTAAGCTGCAATAAAGTGTAAGTTTAGGTACAGTTTGCCCAGGTTGAGACCTCAATGTATCACGCTTTTCAGCATTCACGGTTAGGCTGTATGGCAAGCAATCATTTTTAACAGTGAAACAAATAAAGCAATTAAAGGAATAGCATTAGGATATTGTACTTGTGAATTACTGTTGCCCTCTCCCTGTTTAGGTGTCTACTGTAATAAACCCATTTCTTTTTATTTTTTTTAAAAACGTGCTGTATTAGAAACATTTATTTGTTTTTTGGGTTTTTTTTAAGTTATGGGGTACATGTGCAGGATTTGCGGTTTGTTAAATATTTATTTGTAATGCTGTCTTTTCTCCCTTATTAATAATCTGGGACAGAATGCAGGACCTTCTGAATGGTAGATAAGTGCTTGATTTATTTATTTGTGCTATTGTTTGGGCTCCTTAAGTTAAATAAGTTTCTACCAGCGGACTTTGGTGAGGACAAGTAGTTATTGATGTTTTTTGTTTGTTTGTTTGTTTTTTAATGTTGGCACACCTTAAGGAGCACTCCTGATGGGACCCTCAGATTTAGGCTGTTTCTACAAAAAGAAGAAACGTTACTTACAAGCTCTCAGAGTACTTGGTACTTTTTGTATAGGCACAATGAGTTATTTCCTGTGGCACACCCACTGCACTAGAAGTCTGTGAGGTCTTTGCAGACAGGGTCCTTTGCCATCGCCACGTTTGTAGAGCTCATGTTCCTAGGCTCTTAACAAGGTTTGCCAGCGACTTACAGTATGACTTTGAGCAAATTAATTATGCTTCTGGTGCCTCCATTGGGCCATAATTCTGTTTGCATTGAAGAAATCCTTAGAGTTTATAGGAAAGTGTTTGTGAAAATAAGTATAAATCATAATTCTGTTTGTGTTGAAGAAATCCTTAGAGTTTATAGGAAAGTGTTTGTGAAAATACGTATAAATCAAATGAGGAAAAAATATGCATGGTTTCACTGTATTCTCTTGAGAGTAAAGTATTTCTTCATCATTTTTAATGATGGTGTCTTTGAATTTCCTTAAATAGACACCAGTATAAGCTAATTTCACCAAGTATAGATGGAAGGGTATACACAGTTTGATGCTTTCATTGCATTTATTATCCCATCTTTAATTTGCAGTGTATTATAATATCATACAAGTTAAACAATAATAGTAAAACAAACTAATCGTCTTTAATTAAAGTGAATTAGATTTTGATTTTAATATATTTGATGTAGTGAGAACTGATAATGTGGAGGGTCCCAAAGGTTATTAGGGCATGTTTCTGTTAGGCCTGATGGTGTTAGTAATAATCCTCTTCCTCATAGTTCTAGACATGAACAAATATGTCACTTCATCAGTCTCTGTTACTCGCACTTCTGCCCCTCCACAGGGGTTGCAGATTCCACAAGTTATCAGCTAATGGCGTTATACATTAAAAATTGAAGCTTTCCTCACTCTGAGGCCTTTCAAGGCTTTGTTCTTAAGCCCCAGACACTGTGGAGTGCAGCTGCAAACTATAGGCAGAAGATTAAATTAATTTGTAACTCTTTTTTTTGGGGGGGGAGCCCTGCATTACTAAATCCTCCACATTTAATTGAAACCCTACTTCAAGACACTTTGTGTTTCTGAGTTCTTTGTTGTCAGTTTAACCTCTAAAGCACTTTAACACTGGTAAATTGCTGTTATATCCTTTGGATTGTTTTTAAACCATTCAGTAAGAGAACAGTGAAATTGATACATGGGAAAAAAAGTAAAATCTTAGGGTAGATTTTGAGGTATTTAATATTTATTATGGCTCTTCACCAGCATAGTTTCAGATGATTTAAACCCTTTCTCTAGGACTGTGTAAATTGGTCTTGGGATGAAAACTCACCTAGGGAATTTTATGTAATCCAGTAGTTAAGTCTGATTTTTTAAAGTTTCTCTGTGTCTGAATGTTCCAAAGTGGCTGCTGCGTTTCTATAAAATGAAGGTTTAACTGCAGCGTACAATCTAAATGCAAAATCCTTAGATGGAAATGTAATTGTGTAAAATGTGCACAGGGTAATTAAGAACAAATTTTAGAACATTTCAGACTATAAAGTTGTCCTTCAGCTAGATCACTGGCTATATTGAAAATGCTTATTTTCAATTTGCAGTTATGCCGAGAAACATAGAATATGTCTAAATTAAGAATAAAAAAATTCAGTGCTCTTCGGTAGAACTGTAAATTTACAACTACTCCCACAGCATTGTTGATATTCTGAGTAGGAGACTTGATTACCAAAAACATGTCTTGAATTTTTTGTCCTATACTTGTTTTCTGGCTACAATGTTTGTTTTCTCTTTATCATATATGATTTTATGACAATAATTATTTTTATTATCAACAAATGCCATTTTGTTGCTTTGTAAATAAGTAACTTCTTTTTGTTAAAATACCAAGGTTTTTATCATATTATATGTTTGGCAATTGTTATGACACACATACAAATATATTTGTTATTTAAATTATGAAATCCAACATATTCAAATGCTGCTAACTGAAAAGCATTTTATAGATTATGGTTGGACAAGTCAAACGTCAATAAGATGACACTAAGGAACAGTCCTATTTTTAGAGTGAGATGTTAGATGTTTACTGCTATTTAAGTATATATTCCCAACTGGTAAACACTTCAGATCATTCTTTTTCTGTCTTTTATGTGATAAACATCCCGCAACAAACAAAGTCTTCAGCAGTTTGCTAAATCTTAAGTATTTGGAATTAAAGTGTACTTTTAAATTTAATATTAAATAGAATTCCTCATCTCTACCTCCAGCCCCTGGCCTCAGATAAATAAAGCTTTTCCAAATCTTTTACATTGTGAGCTTTTCTCCCCTCCTGGGAATGAAAAGGATATGAGACCCATTTGATGAATTGCTGGCACTTATGTGTGTCTACATTTTTCGGTATACTTAAAAAAAAAACCAAACTAGACTTAAGCTGCCTATATTTAAATGCTTCTTTTGTAAAGATGATAAAGAGAGTGAAGATTTCTATTGGCTTAGCCCTAATCTATTTGCTTTGTTGTGATTCGTTTTTTTCTTTCCTTTAACTGTTAACCTATTTATAAATCTAAATCTACATACAAAGGTCATTGGTTGGCTGAACTTAAACCATTTTACTCAGTAAATTTAATTAAGAAAATACAGTGCAACTCATAAGCAAATGAGTTTTTTCCTAGTTTTAAACCAAACCACCCTCTTGAGTGCTGATTGCCTTGCCCGACCCCTGGTGATACAGAAACAGGCAAAATTAAAAAGGACATTAAAGCTTCATTAAATCTGAAACACATTTAGTACAGTGACATATCTGCAGGCCATTTCAGAGAAGATTACATACTCTCTTTTGTAAGTTTCCTAATTTATAATACCTTGACAATAAAAACTGGGGAAATACAAGTAGATTAATAGACCAGTAGGGGTAAAAGATACAGAATGGCCCCAGGTCTGCCTGTGTGTGAAATATGCACTTGGAGCATGTGTACTCTCTCCTCCCCATAAGGATTCCATGTTTATTTTGACTTCTGACAGCCTCATCGAGCACTTGTTTTTTTTTTTGTTTTGTTTCTTTTTTGAGATAGGGTCTCACTCTGTTGCCCAGTCTGGAATGCAATGGCATGCTCAAGGCTCACTGCAGTCTCTACCTCCCCAGGCTCAGAATATCCTCCCACTCCAGCCTCCCAAGTAGCTGGAACTACAGACATGTGCCACAATACCTGTCTCATTTTTGTAGAGAACTTTTTCTTCTTGCAACCATATCTACTAAGAAACTTTTCTTTTTTACCTCCTCCCAATAGTACTTGATAAAAAAAATTCTAGATCCTGGCTATATGTTTTCTTCTACTTTTCTATAAGACAAATAGTGTAGAATATAAACTCTGTAGCTGCACTAGACCTAGAAGGATAGGGACATACATAGAAGGCAGGGGTCCTCTCCTGGGGCCTTAAAATGACTACTTTCAGTGCCAGCCTAATAGTGCCCTTGCCTGTTTTCACTGGCATAGATCCCCAAGTCTTTCAACAGCCCAGTGGTGACACTCTGTAAGAGAGGAAGTGATTGTCATTATGCTGTGATTGCAGCAGTACCTACTAGTTAAGATCAAAGAACTATCTTCTAACTCTAAAGAGGTCAGATCCGCAAGATGTCTTACAAGCAGTCCTCCCAGGAACAGAGTTAAAAGGTAGGACTGAAGTTCCACAAGATGTCAGGAAATAACACTGAAAGCAAGCCAGACCCATGAATGATGAGTTCACCAGTTCAAGCACTGCCACCTGTTCCCAAGCAGACTGGTACACAGAGGTTCCCAGCTGACCAAACTGCGCTAAGTTTTCTCTCTGTTCTCCTGCATGGCATTGTCTTACAGAACAAACGAATGGCCTCAGCCATCCTTTTTCACCTTGTACAGTCATGATAGAGAGGGCCAAGTGGATAAATGCATATTCCCAAGTTGACTGGAGCCTAGCCTCTCCATAGAACAATGACCATCTAGAACTGGAAGTTTTGTGTTGAATTGAGAAGAATTCATATTTTTTTCTGTATCCCACTCCCTTTTAAGCCATCCATTTATTATTGCTTAATTCTTATAAATCGCAAGAGCCGGTGGTCATTGTTGGTACCTGCTAGCTAGTTTAGATTGTGACTGTATGTGTGGTGGGCAAGTTTCCTTTGTCTTTAAGCCATGTGAACAGAATTCTTCCCTGGTCCCTAATGACCTGTTCAGCATATACCCAAGCGAATGGCACAATGCCTGTGGAAGGATTTGAGCTACAATGTTCTAAGTGTTTTGTAGTCATTATTAAGCTATTAGCTTTTTTTAGGTGTGAGACTCTACTCTTGCTGGTTTTCTTTTTTTTTTTTTTTTTTGAGACGGAGTTTCGCTTTTGTTACCCAGGCTGGAGTGCAACGGCGTAATCTCGGCTCACCGCAACCTCCACCTCCTGGTTCAAGCAATTCTCCTGCCTCAGCCTCCCGAGTAACTGGGACTACAGCCGTGCGCCACCATGCCCAGTTAATTTTTGTATTTTTAGTAGAGATGGGGTTTCACCTTGTTGACCAGGATGGTCTCGATCTCTTGACCTCATGATCCACCCACCTCGGCCTCCCAAAGTGCTGGGATTATAGGTGTGAGCCACCGCACCCGGCCCTCTTGCTGGTTTTCTAACTCCAAATGGCAGTATGTGCAAAACTCGTAATCCATAGATCACTGTGATGCCTGTTAAGTCACTGCAGACTGTTGCAAATGCCTAATTCACCCACCACAGTAGACCATAGTGATTCCTCCTGAATCAGTGTGCACACCCTGATTGGCCAGAAACAAACTGTATTTTCAAAATGTAGGGCAAACCTACAAACCTGTATTGTGAGGAGGTGGGGTAGGGACAGAGGATGGGAGAGCTGAGTCCCTCCCCTTTCCCTCCCAGTACATAGACAACAAACATAATCACACAAAACTTCGAAAGGGAGTTTGGCAAACATCTATACTCTTCTTCACCCTATCTTGTGATGTTTTTATTGTGTACACTCAAAGAGATTAATGATATCCATTAAATGAAATGGTGATAGTATAGCTATATCTTCAAAGTCCATACACACATCAGTATATATTTTATGTACAAGATATGAGTACAAGGTAATGAAACCTAGGTGTTTTAAAGCATACATATATACACATACACACACACAGGCATATGTGCAAATGAGTGTTGGCCTTTTCATAGTCACCTTACAAGGTCATAATGTTTATTCCTGTTATATTGCTGTTGTTCATATTGGTTTTAGAACTTTGATAACTTCAGCATCTTTATGTCTAAGCAATAAAATATTTAGTTTTTGTAGGTTGCTTTGGTTTTTCGGTAATATCCATAGGCTATGCAAACCTTAGTCTACAAATAATTTACATGATGAGCAAGCTGAGGGGTATAATTTTAAATCCAAGATAAGATGCAATGCTAATAAACTAAACTAGGTATTCTGTTAATTGAAAGAATTCTAAAACAGTTACAAAAGGGGAATTCAGAAATGTTTGAGCAGTGTTAGTGTCTTTGAAATGAGTGCAGAACTTCTCAAGCTCTAGAAAAGCAGTGTAATATGCTGGAAGGAACACTGGATTAAGTTGCAAATCTTGGGGTCAGTTCCTAGGCTTCCACTTATTAACTGTTTGGGAGCTACTTCAGTGGGACTCTGTGTTTTAATCTGTGAAGTGGGTTGATACTCTCTTAGATCCATTAGTTTTAAAATCCCTGATCTTGTCATTCTGCTTCGAAAGTAGTTACAAATACATGTAAATGATGTCAGGACTGAGGATGGGCCACATTGTAAAATTGCAAAGTTTTGCCACTATTTTCTTTAAGTAAGTTTTGGTATGTTTGTTAAATTTTATCTTTTTGGTCAGGCTCAATGGCTCACGCCTATAATCCCAGCACTTTGGGAGGCCAAGGCAGAGGATCACTTTAGGTCGGGAGTTCAAGACCAGCCTGGCCAACATGGTGGAAACCCCATCGCTACTAAAAATACAAAAATTAGCTGGGCATGGTGGTATTCACCTGTAATCCCAGCTACTCGGGAAGCCGAGACAGAAGAATCAGTTGAACCCAGGAGGCGGAGGTTGCAGTGAGCCAAGATCACACCACTGCACTCCAGTCTGGGTGACAGAGCGAGACTCCATCTCAAAAAAATGGTTTCTATATTTTTGCTTTATATCAAGCCTATTGCTAGTTGGGTCTTTTTTTTTTTTTTTTTTTTTTTTTTGAGACGGAGTTTCGCTCTTGTTACTCAGGCTGGAGTGCAATGGCGCTATCTCGGCTCACTGCAACCTCCGCCTCCTGGGTTCAGGCAATTCTCCTGCCTCAGCCTCCCGAGTAGCTGGGATTACAGGCACGCGCCACTATGCCCAGCTAATTTTTTGTATTTTTAGTAGAGACAGGGTTTCACCATGTTGACCAGGATGGTCTTGATCTCTTGACCTCATGATCCACCTGCCTCGGCCTCCCAAAGTGCTGGGATTACAGGCTTGAGCCACCGCGCCCGGCCTATCATTTTGTTTTTACAGTGAGGATTCAAAGATCAAAATTAAGTGATCGGCCCAGAAACAGAGCAGTTTACAAATCAAGCTAGATTGGAAGCTTTCAGACTTAGACCTACAGTTCTGACTTCACAACCTTCAAGTGGCCGTTTTCCCACTGGTGGGTAGAAAATGGATGAAAAAACTTTAACAAATGTACAAAAATAATGACACAGTTTTCAATTTCATAATAATGTCCATTCCCCACTTCCTACAACCTTTCATTTATACTTGTAACTGAAAATTTTGTGGGCTAGTAATAATTAGGTGTTCCCATTTTACAAGACGAAAAGCAGAGAGTTTTTACATCTCTGTCTAGCAGAAACTGTCGCACATGTGTAAATGTGAATAATGCCCATACAGCCAAGAATATTACTAAGGGAAACCACATAAGGATAATGTTTTGTTATTAAAATATTTTATCAGGAATGCAGCATCGTCCATTGAAAATGTCCATTCTAAATACAGCTCTTAATGTAATTACAGCCATAATTTAGCTTGTACATTTGAGGTTGTGAGCTTTTTTATATTTGCTGGATGCAGTTCTGAAATTTAGTACTTGTCTGTCTTAAGGAGATCTGCCCTGCATGCAAATCTATAACTAGACAAATATTATTTCCTTTCCCAGCTTGCTCTTGGGAGGTTTCCATATCCTCAGGTAAGATTGTTCATTACTGCCGTTTGCCACTGTGACATTCATTCCTATGTATGAAGGTGCAGGGAGCAATTGTGAACATTTGAGCCACATACAAATAAATCTGTCCTGTTAAATTGAAAAGTGATATCTTAAAGGAGTCATTTAGAAGTCTCTATTGATTTTTGATTTTTTTAAACTCCTGATTTTTTTCTTCTTTGTTAAAGGTTGAGAGTGATCATTGTGCTTTTCCTTTGTGTGACATTCAGGATTTTTTTTTTTTTTCCTGGCCGATACCGTGTACACATTTTGAGGATGGGGGAGAGAGCCAGCCTTTTCTTGATACACTTTTTAAGCTCTTCACTTAAAATTTTTTGAGTTAAAAGATTAAGACAAAGGGTAAAAGCATCTAATCTAGGTCATTATTTGCTAGGCAAATAGATGGGCTCCCAATTTTATGAGTATAATTTTGAACATATTCTTTAAAAATATTTTGCTCCTTCCTGTCTACATTTCTAAGAAAACAAAACAGTTCATTATACTAGTATTGCTGACTCCAATCTTCATTAAAATTTCTTTAAGATTTTTATTATAGAAGCATACTAGCACTTAAAATATAAAGCTATTTTGTGGTTTGAAAATGATTCCCCAGTGTGTGGAGAGAAATAAGTGAAATGTCTAGAGGGATGAAAAATGAATGGTTTGACTGTTTTCCTCTGGTTGATGTTCACTGTTTTTCTGGCATCTTGGTCTGTACAGGCCAAAGTGCCTGGAGGCATGTCTGATTTAAAGGTGGTGTTGGTCTCTGCTCTTTAAGCATCTATTAACTTGCTATTATTATGCAAATAAGTGTTGTATTACACATACTAATTTATGCATGGTTAGATTATGCAGATGCATCACAAACATGGTTATTGAATAATAGGATCGGGCTCATTCTCTCTACCATCTTCATAAGCAGTTTTAAGCAAATTCTCCTGGTACCCATGTGGACATTTAAAGACCTTTTACTCAATGAAACGTCTCTTTCTCTTTTGTATTTTGCTTTCATAGTTAAAGCCATCAGATAAGAGGAAGAGAAATCGTCCAAGTTGTTAGGTTCAAGAGCGTTAGTCTCACTTTTGAAATTCGTAGACTTTTTTGTTTAAATGTAATCTTTTCTTTATAGAAGAAATCTAAAATGCAGTTGCTTGGCATGCGTGCTAGCATTTAGTGAGATTTTAGTGTGTATAGCCTTGCTGCTTAGCTCTAGGTAGCCCATCAAATTAAAATCACATTTTCAGGATTTATAGCTCATTAGAATATTTATCTTGGTAAGCTTCTTAGGCTGTCAGTAATTTTTAAACAATTCAGTTTGACCAATTTGTGAAATCCCCTAAAATTTTGAAAATGAACACACAAACCCTATACAATATATTTCTCAAACAAATCTTAGTAGAAAACTTATAAGCCATCTAGTAAAAGTTCCAAAGTTTGAGAATGTAGTGATATTCTTGAGATTCCTAATATCTAGAGTAATTAATCAGTGAGATTTGATGGGTGATGTGTCTAAGAAATGGATTGCCATCGCATTTGACGAGTGAAGCTCGTGAAGGCTGTGGTCGAATTTGAGAAGAGGCTATTTACCTTTGTAGTATGGTTTTCCTGAATATCTAAATATATCTTTATTTGATCAGTCAAGTGGAAGTTGGAAAATTCTAGTACTATGCTCAGCTCCCTAGTTAACAACAACCTTTATGCCAGCATGGGGGGAAAACACAACTGTATTCCTTGAGTCGTGATAGATAAAAGCAGCTTTGATGCCATTAGGCCTATTTCCCAAGTCTTTCAACAGAAGTTTGGGTTGCGTCGTTGCTAGAACCACTAATGATTTTTGGTGCAGTTGGCATGTATTTTACAGGCTTGTACTATAAGCTGAAGATTGGGAAAGGATACTTTATAAATGCCTTTCCGGCCCCTCCCTTTTGCCCTTAAACAAAGCACATGAAGAAAAATGTATATTTTTATAGTGTCACAGAGGCTGAGTTATGGAAAAACATTCTCTTTGGCCCACATTATGTCGTTTGAACTCCTACCCACTCTGTGAAATAGCCTCCCCTCATAAATTGGACAAAGAGAATGGCTGATTTGCTCACTGTTAAGCTGTGGCTGGTTTGGTTTCTTTGACTCCCAAGTGGAGTAGGCAGAAGTGAATCATAGACTATCAGAATTAGAAGGATCTTAGACATCATCAAATCAAACTTCTCTACAATGTCTGAAAAAAAAAAACCAGCCACACTGCTTGAACACCTCCAGTGACAAGAAATTCACTACCTTAGAAAGCATCCATAGGGTCAAAGCAATGTTCTATTTATGAAGTTGAGAACTGTCTCACCCTAAGTGTCACTCACTAGTCTGGTCCTAGAAACATGAAAGCCTTTCATATATCCTTAAGATCACATTCGATTGTTCTTCGGGCTAGGGACAGTGCCAGGGAATTTCTGCTGTGAACCCAAAGTCTAATCAGGGCATTAGACCTAAGCCCTTTTCACTAGTGGCAAATTGAGAGGAGTGGCCTATTGGAAGGAGTTCTGGATCAGGAGCCAGAAAATTAGAATTAGAATTAGGTGCGACCACAATCTCACCACAGACCTTAATTGTTGCTTTCTAACTCTGAGGTGTCAGTTTCCTCATCTCTAACATGAGGATTCTAATGCCTACCTTTCCTCTCTGATTAAATAAAGGAGGTATGCTGGTCAAATGAGACTATGGATATGAAATTACTCTGAAAAGTACAAAGGGCCACCTGCCTGGATCTAATGTTGGGCTGCAGCACAAAACAGAATTTCCCAACTATCAATCATCGGTTGTAAAATAATGTTCTTAGCAACATGCCAGCCACAACTGGAGCAGAGTATAAAATGAGCAGAGGGTAAAGCTAGGAGGAGGAGCCAGCTTCAAGACTTGTCTTTCCCCCAGCTCAGCATCAGTGCTGCTGACAGCGTCATTAGCAGCCCCTCTTCCTGCTGGTGACACAGTATGTATCTGGTGGGAGCTCAGAGAGGGAGGAGTGTTGGGAAGATACTAGGAACAGTCAGTGCCCTGGGAGCAACATAAAGGTTAAAGGGCTGGGTTTTGTTGAGATAATATTTTTGTTGAGATAGCCATTCTATATGAGTTTCATTGTTTTGTGGGTCAGGTGTTTGTTATCTGAAACACTATCTATTTTAGTTTCCTTTAGGCCTTAGGGTTGCATAACTTCATTGGCATGCAGTATGGGGTTCTAAAGAAAAAAAAAGATTGGGAGCACAGTCTTAGTACTACTGCCTATAATAGGAAAAATAATGGTATCTTGGCTTCACCTAGCACCCTTCCCACACAGGGCTCCAGACTCAGGCTGTTAACCTGCCTCAGACTGTACATTCTACCTGCAGAAACTTACTTCCAGCCTCTGGGTGAGCCATCTCAGGCTCAGAGAGGCAAAGTACCTTGCCTTAGGCAGGAATGGGTACAGTTAGGTCTAGGACTTGCAGGAAATAAGCCAACTGACTGGCTCTTTAACCTCTTAATTCGTTTGGCTCTTCATACCCCTGTTCTCGTTTTGACTCTGTCCCACAACCCTTCTCCTAGTTTGCCTTCTGTGCCCTAAGGAGGCCTCTTTGTAGGTGAGAAATGCTAAAGAGCATTGGAGGTTTGTGCCATTGTAGATGGTGTCAAGACCGTTCCCCAGATTCCTCTTGCTTTTCTTACCATGTATTTAGCAGAGTAATGGGAGATCCAGAGGGCCCCAGAGCCCTCACTGACCCCAGTGCCATTAAATTCTGGGTGCTCGTGAAGCATATTCTGCAATAGGATAATGAAAAATTGTGCTTTTAAATATCTTGGAAACAGTTTCTCAATTTCTGGAACAATTTAGCTTTAATAGTAATCTGGAAAGATGTGAAGGTCTAGACAAGGATTGGAGCTGCCTATAGTTAATCATGTAGATCCAAATTCAGTTGACTTAAAAACATAATGGTGGGCAATGGTTTGTTTAATGACACCATAATTTAGGAGAAATGAAAAGGATTGCCAGCTAAAAATTGCCATCCTTCATTCAAACTTTACGAAAGTGCCCTGCATTAGGATGATAGCAAATCCATTAAGGAGACTTCTCAGGGGATGCATCAGCTCTGGCATTGGAAAATTTGGCAAGCAAGATGCCACAGGAAAGTGAAGATAATACAGACACAAATGTATTTAAAGTACTTTTGCATGTATAAAAATACTGTTTTTCTTTTGGCTACAATTCCTGATCTTGGTTAATAAATTACATCAAAATGACCTGAAGTTAAAAAAAGGGAAAAAATCTGAGCAAATAGTGCCCCTGGTATTGTAAAGCTTTGAATGTTTTCACACCCCATTAATTTATTACTTCTCTTTCTTCATCTTTAAATTTCATTTTTTTTCAAAAATTCTGACTCCCTGCTGCTGCAGTGATTTTCATCTTGTTGTTAATTTTCCCTGCTCCATATGGAGCTCCAGACATTTCACCTGGAGGCTGTACTAGATTTTGCTGTAGTGATCGTACTTCCGGAGGCCAAAACTGTCATTTAGGGTTCCTGGTGCATCTGTCTGCGCCAGGCTTTTCACTGGCATGGGAGAGTGTGAATAACAAATTGGATGCACCTGAGATTCGGATGATTAGTGTGTTTTTTGAGTCTCCACGACTTGTAAGCAGATAGCTCTGCGGGGAGGGGGGCTCAACAGCGACTGTGGGTGAATCTGTACTCACACCTTACATTTGGGGCTTTGCAAGGGAAGTGCAAACATCCTAGGCAGTCTGAGTGCAGAGAGTAACAAATATTTCATCCTGCCTTGTCATTGATTAGAAAAGAGCCTTTAATTTCATTTCACCCCATGTTGTGATTAATTTGCATTCTTTGTCAGAAGTTAATGGAGTTTTTTATGGTTCACTCTGAAATCCTTGAAGACATCAGACTTGATCTGATGTTTATACAACCGCCAGCGGAATTTTTTCGTTTGATTGATGGCAAGCTTGATGTTATTCCAACGGCTTTTTAAGCTGTTTTTAAGAATTATTTGAATAAAATGCAAGCAAGATATTCTTGTAACGATCAAGTTTATCTGTTAAAAATCTGTTTCAAATAAGATGATAAGTAGTAAAAAAGGATCAAAAAGATAAGAGAAGAAATAGTGAATAGTGATGTTATTTGTTAAAAACACGTAAGAATGGCATTCAAATAAATTATCGCAGTATATGGAAAAGATCACTTTTATTGGAAAAAAAATACCATTATCTGTCCAAATAGAATAATTAGGAAAAGTGAAATAAAAGGAAAGTTCGAATCTTTGGGATCAGAAACTTTTACTACCAATTGGCTAATTCTAATTTATTCTGCCAGCTTTTGCCACCAATGTACAAAATAGAGATCTACTGTTCTTAACTCAAGGAGACAGGGCTGTCAGGCCTGTTAGCTGAACAAAATGATGACATATTGCTTGTCTCAAAGAGGCAGTCTTAAATCCCAATACAAGTTAAACATAGGTAGATAATAAGTGAAAGATACGCATTCTTAATGACATAACGACTGGCACCTTCCACAAGATAGTTCAGAAATGAAAATATCCTGTTGTTAAAACCAAGATACTTCTGTCCTTCTGAGTAAGAGAAATGTGTGTTCACCCCCTCTATCCTACATATCAAAGTATGAGAGGAGCTGGAGGTGGCATTTGCTTCAGAATCTCCTGCTATTAACCAAGGAAATACGTTTTGCAAATGCTTTTTGATTACCAATAACATTTGTTTGATTTGGGAGCTTTGTTTTGCTTCAGCAGATTCTTGCTTTGCTGTGACTGCTGCAAGTGAGACTTACTCATAGGTCAAAAAGCTACTTATCTGAGCACTTTCATTTAAAACCAATTAATTTATTTGCTGCATCTGAAAGTTTGCTAAATAATTGGATAGTTTTAATTGAAGTTACTGCTTTCTGATCCTTGTATTAACATGATCTAAGGTCCTTTTTATTTTATGCAATCCATATTATTGACCAGATTTGCCCTGTTTTCATTTAAATGTAAGCAGCTTGTCAAGGAGAAAATATTTTGTTTAACTTGGCTTGGAAACGTGCTATTTTAATGTGTTTTGTTTTTTTCAATTGACAGACTGTCTTTTAAACATTCATTTATTTTGTAGTAATAAATTGTGCTCTGGATAGAGTATGTGTTTCATAATAGAGTAGAAAGCGTATGTTCTTAAAACTATTCAAAAACATTAAACACTTTTCAAATGCTAATGTTGAAGTACTAGAGCTTTTAACTTTGTTTGTGTTTTAAAAGCCTTTGACTGGTATGTTGTTACTAATTCTAATGTTGATTGTTTAATATTATTTTATATTCGATGTTAAATTTAGACCACGGATATCATTATCTTATTTATCTTTGCTCATCACGCCTGGAATTGCAAATACCTAAAAGTGTGCACTCTTTGAAAAGAGGTTGCATAAACCTCTTTTGTTGTATAAACTATACTTTGTTGTATAAACTTTTTGAAGTTGGGAACGTCAAGGATTTAAGTACATTTTTAAATACATAGTGTTTTGTATGTGAGGTCTCTTATCAAGGAAAAAAATAGCAATGAGTAATCATCCCAAACTTCAAGTACTCACCTTTAATTTGCAAGAGTTTGAAGGAGCACTGTCCATGCAATTTTTTTTCATAAATAGACATCTAGCCTATGTGTTTTAATTCATTTTATTTTTGTCCTATTTAGGATATAGACATTTAAAATATCCTAATATTTGAAGCATAAAATCAGATGCATATTCCATAAAATGCGGAGACGAAATTTAAGTGATGTGAAGATGTTCACTTATACACATTTGCTTCTTCCTAGGAATTTTTAAATTGCCAATGTCAAATTCTTCCCCTTATCCATTGTATACTTATCAAGAAGGTTCATTATTTGATTTGCTTAGTCTATGCCAAAGACAGGAGGTGGGTTTCTAGTATGTCCTTAAAACAGAGCAGAAATGGAAGAGAAATCATCCCCAAAGTGTGGGTAGCTTAGAAATGTGAAATTCTTCATTAGAGATAAATTACTTGTTAATACGTCAATTGAGATATCTGTAGTTAGCCAGTTAGGTTCATGATTCCTGTGTTGTTTGAAAGCACTTAACCTCGTGTTGGTTTTATTCTATAGTACCTTCTAAACTATTGTGACATACATCACAATTCAATTCAACATTATTTGTCATTGAGCACCTACTCTGTGCCTGACTAAGCACTAGGAGCACAAAAATGAAACATGTGGTCTCTGCTCTCAAAAGAGCCTGGTCCAGTTGGAAGAAAAACGTAAAATCAATGGCAGTTGATATAAAAATCCCATTCTCCAGGAGATGGGATGCCCTGGCCTCAAGAGGAAAAGGGAATGGTCAGCTTACTTCAGGAAGCCAAGAGGTTTCAGAGTAGATAGCTGATGCATGAGCCGAGGCTCTGAGGCAAGTAAGATGATTCCTTTACAATTTTTAAATAATCAGTTTAGCCCAGAAATAAAATGGAAAATTGAACTAATGAACTTGGACACCAAGTCATAATAATGAACTTGGTGTCCAGTCTGGCTTTCATGTGGCAGCTTTGCTATTATCTCTCCCTCTTAGGCTCTGTGGTCCAGGAGGCCTTCCACTTCTCTCCCTTTGCAAGAAGCATGGGAAAGGATGTGCTAGATAGTCAAGTCCAAAGGAGGTCCATCTGCTAAAAGATAAAGGTCTAAAACAGCATATTCTATGTGGTGTCCTTCCAGACTTTAAGAGTACTACTGTTGTTACTTTCATTTCCCTAACAGTTTAGCAATTCTCCTGGGTAACTTTTAAAGTTACAGTGGGAAGGAAGGAAGAAAAGGGAGGGGAGCATGGTAGATGGGGGAGGTAATGTGTCAGGATGGAGGTGGCGGGTGTAGCAGGGACCAGGTAAAGAAATTCGGTTTGAGAATTTTGTGAATCCCCTTTACATGACTGGGGCTAATCTGAGGTTGGAAGTCATTGCATTTTAAGGTCTATGCCCCTGAGGGTTCCCTGCCACCCTTTATGAATTTGGCTTGGTATATCACATGGCATTTTCTAGACTGCTGGGGAGGAATTGTCATGATCAAATGGACTAATGCCTAAGGGAGCCTTTTGAAAAATATAAGGTGGTAAACAAGAGCTGGGTAATATTAGTTTTATTTATATTTCCAGAAAGTTCTTTAGGGATTTACCTATGTAACTCTGAAAATATATGACCATGTCTCACATCAGGTAGGACTAAAATGAATTATTTTTCTGATCCCACAAGAGCCTTCCTTTACAGTCTTTTTTGAGTTATAATTTATCATTCACAATCACCATGATAATATATAGAATTATATACAGAATCTCGTCATTTTTAGTTCAGTAACTGGGGACCATGATTCTCTTACAATTTTTAAATAATCAGTTTAGCCCAGAAATAGAATTGAAGGTTAAAGTAATGAACTTGGTGTTCAGTCTGGCTTTCCCGTGGCAGCTTTGCTATTATCTCTCCCTCTTAAGCGCTGCGGTCCAGTAGGCCTTCCACTTCTCTCCCTTTGCTTTTATGGATGGAGTCTGCTACTTTATGGAATCATAGGATTTCAGGATACGAAGAGATCTTACAATGATCTAGTCCAACTCTTAGATTACAGAGGAGGAAAACGGAATTCCACAGCCATTAAATGACTCATGACTACCAGGTATTCAGCAACAGGGTCAGACTGTCTCCCACTCATAGTGCAGTGGTCTTTTTACTCTAGAGGGATGGTGGGGGAGAAAGTAAGATAAGGCATCCAGAGGTTTTGAGCCTAAATGGCCATCTTTATTTTACATACCCATCCACTCAAGTACTGCCTCCAACTGGTGTGTCTGCAGAGATGAAAATTACTGTCCCAGGATGCTCCGGGCCTGCCAGGTAATTGCTAGCTGGCTATGGATCCCTGGGGGGAGAGTGGTCCTCAACAGCAGTAGTAGCAGCAGCAACAGACAAAGACGTCAACTTTTATTATACTCCAGTGTTTCACTTATCACCATTCAGTATGGAAAACTTGGGTAGATTTGGGGATAAGGGCTCATTGGCATCCAAGTTAAAAAGGGGACAGGCCTGGCCGAGCTTTGTTTGAGCACAGATTACTTTTTAGATGTTTAACAGTTCTAGATTAATGCCTGGGGGGTTTGGGAATTCTTCCTCAACTAAAATGTTAATGATGCTAAGAACCCAACCCTCTTTAGTGCCAATAAAACAGATGCACAAAATTCATTGAAAAATCAATGAGTGGCCTAAAAGGAGCAAAGAGCTGATTCGATTTAGGACTGGAGATTGCCAGGACACACCAGGTGGAAAGAGGGTCCCAGAGACCGCTAGGAGCCAGGAAAGGAGGCAGTTGTCTGTTTATGCACAGAGCCAATGTGTCATCTCCAAGGAATTTTGGGAAACCGAGGCAGCCAGTTGGAACCAAGTGTGGACTATTAGGCTGCACACATCAAGGTCTGCCGATGGTGACCACCATGAGGAGAAGGAAAGAACAGCTTGGGGGATAGAATAGTCTTTTTTTCTTGTTAATTTAATTTAATTTAATTTTTTCAACAGTCTCACTGTGTCATCCAGACTAGAGTGCAGTGACATGATCTTGGTTCACTGCAACCTGCGCCTCCCGGGTTCAAGCAATTCTCCTGCCTCAGCCTCCCAAGTAGCTAGGATTACAGGAGTGCGCCACTACACCCAGCTAATTTTTGTACTTTTAGTAGAGATAAGGTTTCGCCATGTTGGCCAGGCTGGTCTCGAACTCCTGACCTCAGGTGATCTGCCTGTCTCGGCTTCCCAAAGTTCTGGGATTACTGGCATGAGCCATTGCACTCGGCCCGGGATAGTCTTATGAGAGAAGAATCTGTTGGCCTACAGGTTCAGAGGAGGAATGACCAAAGGGGTAATGAAGCTTATTTGTTTTGTTTAATGAAGCTTGAATTATTTTTCTGATCCCACAAGAGCCTTCCTTTACAGTCTTTCTTTTTTGAGTTATAACTTTATCATTCACAATCACCATCATAATACATAGAATTATATATTCTATGTATATCCTCCCAAGTAGTTTTCTGTTCAGAAACAAATTGGAGAGAGCACTCTTCTGGGCGTCAGGCATGAGGAGATCTGGACTCTAGGCCTAGTTGGTAAAATCCTGTAAACAAAAAGTTCCTGGCCAAAGGCCTCCTTTCATAGGGCTTTCATAGGATAGCCCTATGCCTTCTTGGTAGCCAGGCAGCTGGAAACACTCAGTGATTCAGAGCAGAGGGCATGGGAGGCAGCAAATGAGACACCCAACAAGTAACAAATTAAGTCACTGACAGTATGTGATTTCCACCCAAACACACACACAGAGCTAACCTGAGTTCTGGTCTTGGCTCTTCTTACTAGTTGTTTAACCGTCTTTCTCTTTGGATCTCAGCCTCCTCACCTGGAAAATGATGGAAGTGCCCTGGGTTAGTGATTTGCAGAACTGTGGGTAGACAGTACATAGAGGAGATGGGGATCCACCCACACATGCATGTACACACAACCACACGATCAGCTCTGCTTCTCTCTGGTAATTTTTAAATGCAGCTAAGTAATATCTTACTTGAACTAAGGGTTATTTGGTAAACAGAGTCTGAAAAATGCTGGACAGGACACCTCTGTGGTCTGTTTTCATCTTGCATGAGCAGCTTCCTCCTCCTGTTCACACCTTCAGCCCTCTTCCTCACACCATCTCCCCCTGAGTATTTCCTTGGAGTTTACTGAAACCTGATTTTACCTATATCAAAATATGGGAGGTGTGAAGTAAAACTCTAAATCGAATATCAATCTTTGGAGCCAGGTGTGCTGGCTCACACCTGTAATCCTAGCACTTTGGGAGGCTGAGGCAGGAGAATCACTTGAGCCGAGGAGTTTGAGACCAGCCTGGGCAACACAGGGAGACCCTGTCTCTACAAAAAATTTAAGAATCAGCTGGGTGTGGTGGCACATGCCTGTAGTCCCAGCTATAGGAGGCTGAGGAGGGATGATCACTTGCATCCAGGAGGTCCAGGCTGTAATAAGCCATGATTTGCCACTGCATTCCCGCCTGGGCAACAAAGCGAGACCCTGTCTCAAAAAAAAAAAAAAAGAAAGGTCAAACTTTATCCAGTTCATTCTTGATTCTTGACTTGACTTACTTTGTTTAAATCTATTTTGAATTTCATTTACAGTCAAGCCAGTAAGACACATGTTAATGCACATGATTATGTGTGACTATATGCATATATATATATATATATATATATATATTTTTTTTTTTTTTTTTTTTTTTTTTTGAGGTAGAGTCTCACTCTGTCGCCCAGGCTGGAGTACAGTGGCGCAATCTTGGCTTACTGCAACCTCTGCCTCCCAGGTTCAAGCAGTTGTCCTGCCTCAGCCTCCTAGTAGCTGGGATTACAGGCATGTGCCACCACACCCGGCTAATTTTTGTATTTTTAGTAGAGATGGGGTTTCGCCGTGTTGGCCAGGCTGATCTCGAACTCCTGACCTCAGGTGATCCACCCACCTCGGCCTCACAAAGTGCTGGGATTATAGGTGTGAGCCACTGTACCCAGCCAATTTTAAGATTCCTTCCTTCTTTATCCCATACGAATCGTGTATTGGCTGCAATTATAGCTGATCTCAAAATCTCAGTAGGCCACACCCAAATATATCATGGTAAAAAGATCTTCAGTGACATGTGGAACTTAAACCAATGCAGTAAACTTTCTTACAATGCCTAGAAACATCACCGTGTGGTAGGGAGCTTGAGGGGTTGGGAGGAAAGGGGAAAGCTGTCTCCGAAATCTATAGAGCCCTCAGGGAAGAAAGCAAAACCCTGGAGAGTTTGTTCACATACTGAGTGACTTTTAGAGGAGAGTGCAAGCCCTGTGCTTAAATCTTAGCCCTTCTACTAGATTTCAGGAAACTTTTATAAGTCACTCATTTTTGTGGGCCAGCAATTGTATTCTATCCATCTTTTGGGTCCTAGAGTCTAGTACAGCACCTGGCATAGCATAAGGACTTAATAAACATAGTAAATACAATAAAGTAATTATGTAGCCCAAGTTTACTTTTTACATGTTGGCAAAGCAAATTTTGCAATCAGAGGGAACCAAGAAAACAAATTCCACAGCTCTAAATCAGTTGTTTTATCCCCTTTCTTTTCTCCATGTCCCATCCTCCCACTCTACCCTACCAGCTTGAATACCTGAGCATAACAACTTCTCAGGAGATGTGACGACTTGTCTTCAGACTTTGAGGGTTCTCATGTCAGAGAAGATGTAGATTTGTACTGTCAGAAGGATAGAAATTGGGCAAGGGATGGAGGGGACAGTCAGAAGACAGTAAGCTTCCCTTCACAAGATGAATTCAGACAGAAGCCCCATCAGCAGAAGTGCAGTGAAGGAGGGCTTTACGGATTAGATAGGGATGAGGAACCAGATTCGATTTTAACATATTTAAGATTTTTTGCAGACCCCAGGAGTCTATGATTCCACTTCAGCATTAGGCAGGCCTCTTCTCAGCCAAGCAAATAAAAGGGGAGAAGTAACAGAATCTTTTTCAGACTGTCCAGATTCTGTAGTTGGTTTTATCATTCACTCATTTTGACTCTCAAATACTCTGTCAGTATGAAACACATCAGAAATAGAAGAGTACAGGGCCAGGTGCGGTGTCTCACGCCTGTAATCCTAGCACTTTGGGAGACTAAGGCGGGTGCATCACTTGAGGTCAAGAGTTCGAGACCAGCTTGAGCAACATGGTAAAACCCCATCTCTACAAAAAATACACACACACACAAAATAGCCGGAAGTGGTGGGCACACACCTGTAGTCCCAGGTACTCAAGAGGCCCTGAGGTACTCATAGTCCCACTCAAGTGGGAGGATCACTTGAGTCCAGGGAGGTCAAGGCTGCAGTGAGCTGTGATTGCACCACTGCACTCCATCCTGAGCAATAGAGTGAGACCGTGTCTCAAAAAAAAAAAAAAGTTTCCTTTTCAGTCTCAGACGTATATACTTCTGTTTTCTCTCAGTTGAGCCGGTTGTGTGATATGGCTATCAAAAATGTGAATGCATGGCTGGGTGTGGTTGCTCATCCCTGTAATCCCAGCACTTTGGGAGGCCAAGATAGGTGGATTGCGTGAGGCTAAGGAGTTCAAGACCAGCCTGGCCAACATAGCAAAACTCCACAGCATTGTGGAGACATGACCACTCTCTTCAAATATGTAAAGAGCTGTTATTAAACTTACTTGTCATAGCTCCAGATCATGGGCACATTTTACAGGAAGACATACTTGGATTCAAAATTAGAGAGAACTTTGTTGTTGTTGTTTTGAGATGGAGTCTCACTCTGTCGCCCAGGCTGGAGTGCAGTGGCATGATCTCAGCTCACTGCAACCTCCACCTCCCTGGTTCAAGCAATTCTCATGCCTCAGCCTCCCAAGTAGCTGGGACTACAGGCATATGTCACCATGCCTAGCTAATTTTTGTATTTTTAGTAGAGATGAGGGTTTCACCATATTGGCCAGGCTGATCTTGAACTCCTGACCTCAGGTGATCCACCCACGTTGGCCTCCCAAAGTGCAGGGATTACAGGCGTGAGTCACCTGGCCCAGCCAAGAAAGAACTTTCTAACAACGTAATTTGCCCAAAAGAGAATTGTTGGAATCTCATCATTGGAAGTCTTCTAGCAAAGACAGAATGCCTATCTGGAATATTATAAAGTGAATTTCTACATTAGGCAAAGAATTGTGCTAGATGACCTCCAACATCATGCGGAGGATTTAAGCTAAGAGAGGTGCAAACTAAACAAAAGCTCTAGAAAAACCTCTCAGACATTTTGAAACGTTAAAATGTTGCTGTAGCAGTTTTTATTTCACCATAAATAGTAGAGTAGTCTAAAGGGCCTTTCTCAGAGAAAGCAACACCTTCTTCTCCCAGCTGCCCTTCTCCCCTGTCTCTGCACACAACTAATATTCTTAAATTGGATTCTGAAATAAGACCACCCATTTCTGGGACAAAGACAGGAGAAAGGTTTGATATGGCAAATGTCTAAAATCTTCTTCAAAAGGAAGGTACTTAATGGACTCTGTGGCCAGACCTTGTACCATCAGGAAAAAGGTTTTATAATTCACATCAATCATTTTAAATTACAATTCTAAGCCCCTGTTTTCCTTGCAAAATTCAAGTCTAAAAATTAAAATGTGCAATTACCAAGAGGAGGATTTACTATGGCTCTTATACACCTATGTGGGGTGGGACATGAGCTATGTCAATTTTAAATACACAAAAGATAAAACACTATGAACTGGGAGCCAGGTCCTTTTTTTTTCCCTGTTCACTGACTGACAGACCCAGCAAATGAATAATGTTTTGCTGTACCTTGATGCTCCAGCTGTTGTATTTTGTGTGAAAATGCATTGTCCTTGATACTCAGGAAGCAGTGAGAGCCAAGTAAACTAATTTATGGCTGTGATGATTTTCTGTCTGGTCCCATCAGAGCTGTGCCCTCCTCTAGGCATCATAAAGCCTTTCTATCCCACCTAGCTGCTTGCTAGATTCAGGGATATCTAGTTTTTGCTTTTCAAAACTGATCACTCATGAATACAGCACCCCAGCTGGAGTCTGAGATGTGGCCAGAGAGAAGGTGTCAGTGAGTAGATCTTGGAATGTGAGAATCATTGGTTCCTCCTTATAAACTATTCAGTAGCTGCCTGCTGAATCCTCTTGGGACTTTTTTTTAGGTCCTGTGAAGATATACTAATAGACCCACAGACATGATAAGAACTTGAGCAAGGACAGAGGCTGACAAGCAGATGCTGATGAACACAAGTGAATTATATGTGTTCACCTTAAATTATTGGAAGTGGTATATATTACTCTTTTTTTTTTTGTCTCTTAATGCATTTAGTGTCTTCACACATCAGTGCTGAAAGTCCCATTTGTAGTTAGGCAGAGTAAATTTTGTTCTCTTCCTTTAAAAAAAAAAAAAAGTCATTTGTTTGGGAACTCTAAGTTAGTAGTAATAGGCAATGTATATAAAGCTTATCATGTAGGAGTGGTTTTGTTTTTCTCATTGAAGGCTTTTTGAGATATGGACACTTTGCTTTTATAAGTTATAATGGATTGGAGGTGGTAGGTTCCTAAGTTTTAGTACCCAGCACAGTTCCAGATCAAATTAGATTGATTGCTGGTACCATTTCTCCCTTGGGTAGGAAAAATAAACATTGCTCCTGAATGGGAAGCTCTGGCTTCAAGAAATCTTTGGGCTTCTCTAGCTCATTCCTTCACTTTGTAGACAACAGCCAAAGTCCCACTGAAGGGAGAGGGCTTCTGGGGACCATGGGGATCTGACTAGAATCCAGGGGTCTTTCTCACTCCAAAGTTCACACGTTTTCCTCACAGTGGCAACCTCCTAGCCCAGCTGTCAGGGTCAGGCCAGGCACTATCTATGACTTGGGTGCTGCTCCCCTCTGAGCCTCAGTTTCCCTAAAGCAAAGTGAGTAGATTGAACTACATCATCTCTGGGGTTCCTTCCTTTCATAAATACTTTAGATCATAATTGATTTAGAATATGAATGTCTCAGTTTCCCATAATCCCTGTTTATATTTAGCCACGGTTATAGCTTAATACATCTGATTTGAAAAGAAAGTCTTTGCAAAATAATCACAGCTCCTAAAATTTGAAGTTTTTTAAAAAAGAATAAAGAGCTCGACATGAAAGCTAGACTGTGATGCCAGTAGCACAACAAATGAAAATGCTATTCTTTAAAAATTCTGACCATGTGATTTAATTTTATATTTCTTCTTTCTATTTAAGAGAAAATAATACAAGCTTGAGAAGCAGTAAATATGTAAAGAGAAAATTTGTCAACTGATATTGGAAGATCTGACCTAGGTCACACATAAATCTTCCAGACAAGAGCTTCAGGGCAAGCCATAATTTCAGAGAGTAAAAGAGAAAATGAAAGCTGTAGCTGGTGTCTTCTCTAAGTTACAGAGGTGGATTCATTTTAGTTTTCTGATTGTGCCTCTGAATATGATGTAAAAGGGGCTGGTAGCAAGATCTGTTTTACTATTGTATGTAAAAAGTTCCTCTACAGAGAGCGAAGCATAAAGTGAGACTTCCAAAATTGCTTTTTATCACCAGAGCCATTGACTAAATAGTTGAGGCCCCACAAGCAAACTTTTACATTGGTAATTTCCTTTCCAGCATCATTTTTCACAGTCATAAGTCATGTTATAAGAGTTTTCTAATTGCTAACTGGATGGTCCTTGTAAGGAAGTGTATATGGTAAATGTTAGTATAATAACACCAAGACCTAACTGATACTCATGGCTGCCTTTTATGCAGTCATTCTTCCCCATTTAAACACGTAAGAGTCTGTCTTACATCAGAATGAGACATAACTATCCCAATAGTGTGGTTTTAAATCTTGGATCTAACAGCTAATGCGAGAAAAATCTATGCCCAGAAAAGGGAAGAGGTTCGTCTAATTCATCTATCAAAATGCTACTACTTCTAGAGACTGATTAACCAAGTGTGTGACTGGAACAATTATTGTTCTCTCTCTCATTGTCCCAAAGTACTAGTTAGACATAGAAAACACTCAACACACCCAAAATGTATAAGCAGGAGTGTGGGCTTGGACAAGTTAGTTACAAACAGCATTTCATATGTTGTGAGGTGCAGGCAGTACATCAGCCCTAACAATATTATTGTGTTCCTCTGAACTCTGCTCTCACAGCTAAGCATTTGGAAGGCAGACCCAGAATAAAGATAGGCATTCACAAAGCCAGCATTTTATATTGAGGACCCTTGGTTCCACTTTTAATGTGCTATAAAACTAGGGGCTTCACTTTTTCGTGAACTGTGTGCAAAAGCAGAGGCAATGACTGGAGGTTGACTGTTTGGATCTGTTTTATGGTTGCTGCGCCTATACAGTAATGTGATCTTGACAAAAGTAAACAACAAAGAGTTTAACAGTGAAAAATATGCCTAATATAAATACAGCCAAGTACATGGCAGTTCAGAATTTTAAAAATATGACTGTGGCATTAGATTTTCTGGTGGAATTAACAGAGGAACAGAATACAGCCTTTATGGCAATATATCTGAGACAGAAAAAGGAGGTAATAGATCTAACTCTATGGTCTGTGTGGCATTCATATAAAGAAAAGCACAGTAGCTTTATTTAATTGAGAAAATGAATCAATTACAATGATGTTGCATCATCAAATTCTTGTGAAATAGAAGATATAAGTCACTGCATTGTGTAACTGTTAAAAAGTAATTGAGTATCTTAAGCATTTTGAATCAATTTCAGGTACTGACACTGCTACCTTAATACAAAATTTATGAAGATGATTTCATATAATATGTTGCTATCAAAACTGTATCATAAAACCTGGTAACAACATCTCTCTTTAAAAACCTGAGCAAAACAGTATAGCTATAAAATTATAAAAAAAGACTTTGATATTGCTGTTTTTCTTTTAGTAAAAAGCAAGCATAAACGGTACAGTTTTAAGTTGTCTTAGACCAAGCGTTTAACCTGCAGAATAGGGCAAACTAGAGACCTTGTTTAAGACCTCAGTTCATGAGGAAGTTTTCTCCCCTCAGTTAATCTGATTCCGTTCTCCCCTCAGTTAACTCATATGTTACTGGGAACTAACTCTAATTCTCTAATTAATTAACTAATTCTCTCCTCAGTTAACTCATATATTACTGGGAACAGTGTTTCATAATCCATGTCTGAATTCATTTCAAAACCTCTCACTTAGAATGTTTGCCGCATGTTCTCAGAGAATGTTGTCATCTCCCCACTCTTGGAAATTTGTGAAGCACATTCTCTTTGATGTCAGAAATGGATTTCTCATTCTTTGTTCATTACAAATAACTCTGCTGTTGTAGTAGATATATCTTACTAGGAATGTGGGGGTGGGGAAAGTATCATGTGTGCTTGAGAAAAAAAATAAAAGCAAACACCATAGGTATCTCATGTCATAGGAGAGGTTATCCAGGCTTTTCAGTATTTTTTTAAATGTGGTGTGGCTTGTTAATGAAATTCCTAACCGCTTCAGGGTGGTGGTTACAGCTCCGCCTCCCCTTGTAGTGTAAATCTTTACCTGCAGAATCTTGTCTAGAAGTCCTCCTGGACTGGAGGAACCAGAAGAAGCAGTAATTCAGAACAGCATTAAGCAGGAACATCAACAGAGACTAAGCCAGTCAACCTGAGACAGAGGTTTCTGAAAGTAGTGATTGGGGAGGAAGTGATGAAAAACCAAGAGGAGCAATGAGCAGGCACCATGTTCATTTGACAAATACATGGGAAAACACCTTTTAAAACATTCAAGCACTAGGAGGAAGGGTGTGCTGCTGATCAGCCGCATGGATGCAAAAGAAATGCATAAACGTAGCAGCACCCCTTGAGAAACTCACAGTCTAGGTGACAGGAACCAACATGTCAAAATTGATAACTTATCAACAATACCATACCAAGTATAAATGTATGCAAATCCAGCTGTTTTCAAATAACTCTGTGATCATAGGCAGGTGTAATACAGATGCTGGAAGGAAAGCTGCTCAGGAGGAGCCCCAGCACCACCACACCCTGGCCCTGAGGCCTCAGGCCTGGACACTGTCCTCTGAGAGACCCAGTTTTCCCATCATAGAGTAAAGATGATCATCTCTGCCAACCTTAGGATGGTTGTGCAGATAAAATGAGTGTGTATATGGAGAAGAATTTTCTAAAGCACCTTTAAAAACATGTAAGGGACTATGACTAGTTTCCCTTTATTTTACCAGCTGGTTGGAGCTCATTTATCTCAGAAAACAGTTGACTCATCAGTAATAGTATTTGGTTCCTGAAAAGTTCTCTGTTAGAAAATTCAGTACCTGGGGTTTCATTTTCATTGAGTTTAGAATGACTGTCGGCTTTATTTTTCCTGGATGGGGAAGCATTGAAGTGTTTAGTACTTTAATGACTAAGAGGATGTTTTATTAATTTTTGTGTCACGTTTTAGTAGCTTTCTAAGAAATGCAGTTTATCAGTGTTAAATGTGTGAGCAGCCTGCCTTCAGAATGTTGATCAGAAACGCACTCTTACTGGACTCTGCTTTTATTCCCTAAAAAACAGTGTAAAACTTGCATGCATTTGATTTTCCCAGAGAGCATTGCTGCCCTGGAAACAGGCTGAAGGAACTTTGGAAAAGGTGGAGTCATTACCCCACTCCTAAGTTAGGGGCAAATACTTCAACCACATAATTAAAGTTTTCTTCACAAAATAGGGGATTGTGAACAAACACTGGCAAGAATCCAAAATTCTAATTTCTGACTATGATTTAATTTCAATTTTAAATAAATCGGTTTTTAATTTAAAAAGAGTGAGCTTCATAACATTAGCAATGATTGCAACATTAAGCCCAGTGTTCACAATGTAGCAATATAAAACATTATTTATATCTGAATCGTAAACAGCCTTTTGAAATGGATTATGGTTTTTCTCCCTATTCTAATACAACCTGGAGGGTACTAAAAAGTGTTGTGTGAAATTAACATTCTGCTGACTTTCGCCTATAAATGAGAAGCGAGCTATTAACATTTGTGTATTTTCATTATGTAAATTGTGTTAACACATGCCCACAAATTGCCACCAGCAATGCAATAATTTTCTCTCAGTGATCATAATGTGTCCAAGTGAGTCATTTTGATTATGACATGCTAATTACATATTGCCTTTTTTCAGATTCAGAAAAACCAGGGATCTTTAATGGTAAGCTTTATGAGTTCAGAAAAAAATTCACTTTTCTTTTTCCTGATGGCTGCTTCCTTTGCATGCTTGAATGCCTTGTTTTAAACTTAGCAAATTGCATTTTGAAGAAAATGCAAACCTTTAACTGCCTGTATTAGATTAGGTACCATTAGAAATAATAGAACATCCTGAGCATCAATGTTTTTATAAGAGTTTGCTGTTGTTGATTAATCTTGCTGTATTTTATTGCATTAATGATTTTTTCTTTCCACTCCACTGTAAAGCTATTGCATGGAGGCTAATACTTTTTCCTCTCTTCTTTTCCGTTGCAGCCTCTCCAGCTTCTGCAGTGCATTGTTGATGAGGTGAGGCATCGTCTTATGTGCTTTCACTCCTAAAGTCATTCCTAATGGTGTGGAAAGCTTATATTTTGTTTCCTAATGAAGCACAATGCCCAACATCCTTAGAGCAAGTTGTGTTGTATGGATCTGAGCTGTGCTACGTGAACTGGCCTTGTCCTGAATCCCTCTCTTCTGATTCTGGCCAAGAAACCCTGCAAAAACAGACTGTCCCGCAGGCTGGTCCTCGGGGGTATCAGACGCCCTAAAGACAGACGCAATAATATTAATTGACCCTCTCCGTGGCCAGATGGGGATGGAGCTGGAAATTAAAATGGTATCATTTTTTTCTTCAACAGATATTTAAAGTCATTCAGAAGGCAAGGGTCAGAGTTGAACATCAAGCATAAGCTGGCTGAAATTTGCCTGCCTTGAGTTATTTACCCAAAGCATATCAGAGTGATAAAAGGGTTCAGAAACTCTTGGTCAACGGTTCAGCTTTAATTTCCTAAGGCATTTTTCTCAGAATATGCCCCTAACATCTTGTGTATTGTAGTAGCTGAAAACCTGTATTCTCACATTTGAATTGAGCTTACCTCTGATCATCCTTATTCATTGAGTTCCACTGTCTCTTTGCCTTCATGGTGCCAATCTACCCGCCTTTCTCTCGTAACCAACTTTGTCTACTTCTTATTCTGACTTTAAATTCCTTTTTCCCATACATCATCAGTCTTATTATACACAAGGCTCTCAAGAAACGTTAACATTTTCTTTAAAAACTGAGCTTTTTTGGACTTGGGTTTGCCTACTAGCAATGTTTATTTTTTAAACTTTAATTTTATAATATTTAAAACACTTGTAATTAGAGAGGGAAGGCAATAAATGATTCAGATAGGAAAGTTCGAAAGAAAAAAATTGTAATTCATAATTATTCCTCTCAATTAAACATCTGCATAACCAGTTATGAGATTTGGGAGAAAAAATAAAGATCCTCCTAGGAAAAAAACAAACACACACATATCACAATAATAGTAAGAGTGGGGCTCCAACATCCTTAATGGTTGCATCAGTCAGTCCATATATCCCACGCAAGCCATAAACCATGTTGATGTAAAAATGAAGGCATCGTCCTGAAACAAATGGAGGCTCCGTTATCTCTAATATCAGACAGACCCCCTGGATCTAATAGCTCATCAATATCCTCTGTCATCTTAGGTTCCAAAACATACTATCCCCATCAGAATCCTCCCAATTGAACTAGCTTTTCTGAGGTAGGTCCCCCTCCAGTTTTGCTTGGGGAAGTGCCTGGGGAAACTTGCCTACCCAGTTTCATGCACAGCCTCCTGTGTTTCCGGGGCGCTACCGTTGGTCTGTCAGGCTCCTAGGCATCAGAAGAACATCCAGGTAAAGACATTCCTCACCAATACTATGTGTGTTTCTGGACAGTTCATCTGAAGATTTTCTGCATCAAATAGATGTTTTCATTCCTTATTTAAAGTAGCAGTGATTGCTATTCAATTTAAAATATCTTACTCGTTTAATTTGGGCAAAATCATGAGACTTTTGAAATTACCATAGGGAGATGTTGTATTTAAGGGATGAAGATTGATGAAGTACAATAATATGTAACTTAAATAGCATATGTTTCTTCGTAGCATTTCTTCCTTAGTCAAGAGAAAAATGTAACTTCGACATCTATTCCTATTTACTCTAAAACCATCTTCATTGTGGAAACTTGAGAAATGAACATTGTCAAGTTGATCTTGGAACTGAGCTGATATTCTGCAATAAAAGTATTAGGAAAGGATTGGCCAAATGACCTGCCTTGGACAAGATGAATTATAGCATCTCGGAGAGGAAAGATTAGTGAGGTCCTGTACTTACTGGGCTTGTCCTGTATGTCTGTCAGAGTTCTCATTGCTGTGATGCAGTGTTCCTCATAGGGTGGTCCAAGGACTGACTGCATCAGAATTGCCTAAGGCTTTTGTTATAATGCAAATTCCTGGGCTCAGATCACTGAATTAGACTTTCTAGGGGTCCAGCCTAGAATCTCCTAGCTTCCCAGGTAACTCTCTACACATTAAAGTTTTGAGAACCACTTCTCAAACTTCTCTAACTGCTTGCTAAGTCTAAATCTACCCCTTTAGTTCCCACAGGGCAGTTAGCTAGCCATCCTCATTTGCATCTGACTTTTAGGCCTTTTGTTTGTGAATGAATATGCCCAGTCAAGATTTGAGTCGTTTTACCGCTTGGGAGTAGGATTTACCCCATTGTGAAATGGGTATCTGATGCTATTATGTACTATTAGCTGTTAGAGAAAAGTCAGATCAAAAAGTACTTCTCCTGAGGGAGCCTAATTCAGACAGGATGGGTATATTGGCGTCAGGTACAAAGTAGCTATTGCAAAGCCCAGTGTAACATATTTTCTTATTGTGTGAATTCAGCTTGACCTCCTGTTGTGGCCTGGTGAGGAGTGAAGATGTAGTAAAACACCACTAAGGTGGGCAAGAGCCAGTCCTGGAGTGACCAGAGATGAATGTTAGAGCCAGTCTGGGAGTCAGGAGGTGGAATCATGGAACAAAGCCAGTGTTAGCAACCAGATGTCCAACAGAAGACACCAAAAACCAAACAGGAGTAAGAATCATGACCATGAAACTCAGACCACAGATCAGGAACTGGGAAGGTAGCCAAGGTAACAGGAGAATTGAGCTCCAATCAGAAATCTGTGCGGTCCAATTAAATTTTGGTAGGTGGTGGTTCTCTGAATTTGCGCTGGCTAGCTCAGGTGTAAGTGATAGCTTAAAGACATCATCTGGTGCCTCAGAGTTGCTTCTCAACAGAACTTCTTCCCTTAAGGTCCTTATGTAATCAGGTCCTCCCTCAGTCCCTGAATACCTGCATTGTAAAGTACTTTGGTTCTTTGTAAGTGATGTGTGTCTATGTGTACCTGATGCCTTAGCCATCTGATATCTTTGGGGAATAAGTTGGCCCCTGTTGTCCAGATAACTGAAATGTATTACTTTAAGCTCTGACAGCTATGAGAAAATTTGCATTTTTAGAAAGAAGTGTTTCTAAAATCTATTTGTTTTTGGCAGCCTGTTGATGGAGTATGGTGAATATCATTTAACCTTTTCTCAGTGACTTAGGCCCTTGTTCTGAACATGATACTGAACTTAAACTTTGATGTATTGATGCCCTCCAGGGCTGTAAAATTGTGTGAGGTTTACCTTGTTCTTTCACTGAATTTTACCAACCATTTTGCCAGAGTATTTGGCCTTGACAGTGATATTGTTGGGCCTCTTGAAGCGTATAGAGCCCTTTGCCCCAAGGCTAACATGCCTTAGTAACTGCTGCTCTGCATGGTGCTTCTCCTGTGCCCTCTTGTGATTGCCACTGTTCTCTGTGGGCACTCCTCATTCTTGTCGGTGACTACCTTTTGTCTCAACAATCTGACCATGTGTCTTCGGTCTTTTTTTTTTTTTTTTTTTTTGAGATGGAGTTTCACTCTTGTTGCCCAGGCTGGAGTGCAGTGGCAAGATCTCTGCTCACTGCAACCTCTGTCTCCCAGGTTCAAGTGATTCTCCTGTCTCAGCTTCCAAAGTAGCTGGGACTACAGGCACATGCCGCCACACCTGGCTAATTTTTTGTGTTATTAATAGAGACGGGGTTTCACTATGTTAGCCAGGCTGGTCTCGAACTCCTGACTTCAAGTGATTCTCCTGCCTTGGCCTCCCAAAGTGCTGGGATTACCTGCGTGAGCCACTGCACCTGGCCTGTCTTTGGTCTTTGCACTCCTGATAGTGACCTTACCAAAACTAAAAAGTACCATTTGAAATCAGCTACCCAAGGTGGTATATATAGTCAAATACAGTGGTTCACGCTTGCAATCCCAGCATTTACGGAGGCCATGGCAGAAGGATTCAAGACCAGCGTGGGGCAATACAGCGAGACCTCATCTCCAAAAAATAAAAAAATTAGCCAGACATGGTGGCATGCACCTGTAGTTCTAACTACTTGGGAAGCTGAGGTGGGAGAATCACTTGAGCTAAGAAGGTTGAGGCTACAGTGAGCCATGATGATATCACTGCACTCCACCTGAGTGACCATGAGATCCTACCTCAAAATAAATAAATAAATAAATAATCACAAATTATAATCACAAAGAATAAAGTACTTAGGAATAAATTTAACAAAAGAAGTGGAAAGTTTTGTACACCAAAAACGACAAAGCATCATTGAAATAAATGGAAAGACCAGGCACGGTGGCTCACACCTGTAATCCCAGCACTTTGGGAGGCCGAGGTAGGTGGATCACCCGAGGTCAGGAATTCAAGACCAGCCTGGCCAAAACAGCGAAACCCTGTCTCTACTAAAAATACAAAAATTAGACAGGCAGGGTGGCAGATACCTGTAATCCCTGCTACTCGGGAGGTTGAGGCAGGAAAATCACTTGAACCCAGGAGGCAGAGGTTACAGTGAGTAGAGATCACGCCACTACACTCCAGCCTGGGTGACAGAACAAGACTCCCTCTCAAAAACAAAAGAATTGGAAAGACATTTTATGTTCATGAAGTGAGACTTAATATCATTACGATGGAAATACTCTCAAAATTGATCTGCAGACTCAGTGTAATTCATATTAAAACCCCAGTAGGCTTTTTTGCAGAAATGGATAAACTAATCCTAAAATTCCTATGGAAACGCAAGGGACTCAGAATAGCCAAAACAATCATTGAAGGAAAAATAAAACAGTGTTGCAGGATTTATACTTTCTGATTTCAAAACTTATTACAAAATTACACTGATCAAGATAGTATGGCGCCGGGCGCGGTGGCTCAAGCCTGTAATCCCAGCACTTTGGGAGGCCGAGGCGGGTGGATCACGAGGTCAAGAGATCGAGACCATCCTGGTCAACATTGTGAAACCCCGTCTCTACTAATACAAAAAAATTAGCTGGGCACGGTGGCGCGTGCCTGTAATCCCAGCTACTCAGGAGGCTGAGGCAGGAGAATTGCCTGAACCCAGGAGGCGGAGGCTGCAGTGAGCCGAGATCGCGCCATTGCACTCCAGCTTGGGTAACAAGAGCGAGACTCCGTCTCAAAAAAAAAAAAAAAAAAAAAAAAAAAAGATAGTATGGTAGTGGTATAGGATAGGCATTTGGAATAGAATTCAGAGTCCAGAAATATACCCATATATGCATGGTCAGTTGTTTTCTGATAAGGATGCCAAGACCATTCCATGGTGAAAGAATCATCTTTTCAACAAATGGTGCTGGGTCCGCTGGATATCCATATGCAAGAATGAATTTGGACCTTTACCTTGCAACATACACAAAAATTAACTCAAAAGTAAATCAAAGACTTAAATGTAAGGATAAAAACTGTGAAACTCTCAAAAGGAAACATAGATGTAAATCTCCATGACCTTAGGTTAGCAATGGTTTCTTAGCTATGACATCAAGAGCATAAGCAAATGAAAACAAAAGGTGGGCTTTATCAAAATTTAAAACTTTTGTGTGTCAAAGGACACTATCAAGACAGTGAAAAGACAATTTACAGAATGGAGAAAATATTTGCAAATCATATGTGTGATAAAGGCCTGCTATTCAGAATATATAAAGAACTCTTACAACTCACTGATAAAAAGACAAATAGCCGAATTTTAAAATGGGGAGAGGATTTAAATATATGTTTCTCTGAAGAAGATATACAAATGGTCGATAAGCACATGAAAATATGCTCAACAATTAATTAAGGAAATGTAAATCAAAACCAGGATGAGAGACTACTTCATGCCCACTAGGATGGCTGTAATTAAAAAAAAAAAGACAAAAGCAGAAAATAAGTGGTGACAAGAATGTAGGGAAATTGGAACCCACATAAGTTGCTAGTGGGAATGTAAAATGGTTCCACAGTTGCTGTGGAATACAGTTTGACCATTCATCAAAAAGCTAAACATAGAACAATTATATGATCCAGCAATTCCACTCCTAGAGTATGGAAAACATGTCCACATAGAAACATACATGAAGGTTCATGGCAGCATTATTTATGATAACCCAAACGTAGACAGAATCCAAAAGTTCACATTGGACTATTATTCAACCATAAATAGGAATGAAGTACTGATAAATACTGCAATATGGATGTACCTTGAAAACATGCTAAATGAAAGAAACCAGACACAAAAAGCCACATAGTCTATGAAATGTCCACGATAGGGAAGTCCGTAGAGACAGGAAGTTGATGAGTTAGTGATTGCCAAGGACTGAGGGAGAAGGGAATTGAGAATGACTGGCAGAAGGATTCAAGACCAGCGTGGGACAATACAGCGAGACCTCATCTCCAAAAAATAAAAAAATTAGCCAGACATGGTGGCATGCACCTGTAGTTCTAACTACAAGGTTTTTTGCTGTTTTTTAGGGTGGTAGAAATATTTTGCTACTGGGTTGTTACTTTAAAAGAGTAAATTGTATTTTTTGTGAGTTGTATTTAAAATTTAAATGTCAAAGAGAGAAATAGAAAGCAGAGAGTTTCTCTGTGATGGCCTCTGTGTTTAGCTTCTCAACTGGATAGGATGGGCTTCAGCAGAAGAAAAGAGAAGACACACTTCAACCACATTCCATTTTGTAGAAGACTACCACAGCTAGAAAAATTTGTGTTTTTATTTACTTCAAGGAACATTTACTGAGCTCCTCCTTGGGCCGTGATCTCTACCAGGTCCTGGGATAAAATTCCTGTGCTAGATGACTTCATAATCTAGTGGAAGACAAACTCATGAACTAGATTTGATTCATTATGTTAAAAACTATAATAAAGCTATGTAAACAGTACTGTGCAAGGTTGAAAGGTGTGGGAAGATAAGAAAGCATGAGAGAAGAGAAGATATTCGAGCTGGGCTTTAGAAATGCCTTGATAATTCACAAAATGAAAATGGGGAGAAGATTGTCCCAGCAGAGGGAGGAACACAACCAAAGGTGTCTTAAGTGTGAGGTGGCTTTCAAGACTAATGGTTGGCTCAAAGTGAAGCTAGCAAAAATACAGGAAGCATCTCAAATACTGTACCAAGAAGCTTAGGTGTTACCCTGTAGCCAAGAGAGATGCTTGGAAGGTTTGACACATTGAGATCTATGTTTTTTTTTCCTAAGACAGTTCTGTTGAGGTGAGTAGTAGGAGAAATGAGACTGAGGGAGAAGTTTAGAAGCTATTTATTTATTCATTCATTCATTCATTCATTCATAGTCTTGCACTATCACCCAGGCTAGAGTGTACAGTGGGATGATCTTGGCTCACTGCAACCTCTGCCTCCCAGGTTCATGCAATCCTCCTAGCCCAGCCTCCTGAGTAACTAGGATTACAGGTGTGCACACCACCTCTGGCTAATTTTTTTTTTGTATTTTTAGTAGAAACAGGGTTTCACCATGTTGGCCAGGCTAGTCTCGAATGCCTGACCTTATGTGATCTGCCCACCTCAGCCTCCCAAAGTGCTGGGATTACAGGTGTGAACCAACTGCGCCTGGCGTTTAGAAGCTTTTTAATAACGTGGTTATAAAGCAGGCTCTTCCCTCATTTTTCTCCTCCTTTTCCTAATCCTCCATTTTCTCATCCCCTTTTGTTCAGTGTCACCCTCTTCTAGAACAGAAATGTTAGCTGCCTCTTAGTCTGCCTGACTGACATGGGTAGAAGTGTCTAGCTGTGTGATTAACCTCCATCCTCCTCACAGAGCATCCAGGCTGGGCCGGCATCAAACAGCGCCTCCTTCCACCGCTGATCATCTTCACTAGCATTTCTAGAAAGCATCAGGGGAGCCACATCCAAGTGAAGAGTCCATGTGAGGCCTCTTGTGAGTCCAGGTGTTTGGTGGGGTAGATGGTTGTCCCTATTCATAATGAATCTTTTTAGTACCGCCATAATGGCGTGCATATGCCAGTCAGGCAGATAAGTAAATAGCAGAGGCTCTCTTATGTCTTCATTAAGTTTTATGGTTAAATAGAGTCATAAGAACTTGCAGAAGACATAGACTTTTATAAGTGGGATTTTGTAATGATGAGCTATTAAATTCATGGGTTTTTGCCAAGAAAGTCTGTTCCCATCTTAAGCAAATCCACTTTAGTCCTTCTCATCCTGAGAGACCCCAGGCCAGGCCCCACAGCAAGGATGCCCGCCCTTGTTTTGCTCATGACTCAGCCGGCCACCCTCTTTCATCGTCCTCCCCACATCCTCACTGTGGCATTCCTATTGATCCCCATTTTTCAGCTGCAAACCTAATGGAGAAAGCCAGCATCTCTCCCCCACACTAGGACACAAAGGCTCTCTTCCTAGAGCTGTGGCTTGCCACAGTCCTCCCTGTCTATTGACCCAGAACCCTGGCATTGTTACAGTATTCTTAGGAGGGACACTATGTTTTAAGTATCACGTGCATTCCAAATGAACTCTAGGATAAACCACCTGTTCCTGATTGAAGGAGTCTGCCCTTATATGGCAACATTTTCTCTCTCTTTCTCACCCTCTTCTTTTTTTTTCTTTTGAGATGAAGTTTTGCTCTTGTTGCCCAGGCTGGAGTGCAGTGGCGCAATCTTGGCTCACTGCAACCTCTGCTTCCCGGGTTCAGGCGATTCTCATGCCTCAGCTTCCTGAGTAGCTGGGATTACAGGCACATGCCATCACACCTGGCTAATTTTTGTATGTTTAGTAGAGATGGGGTTTTATCATATCGATCAGGCTGGTCTCAAATTCCTGACCTCAAGTGATCCACCCGCCTCGGCCTCCTACAGTGCTGGGATTACAGGCGTGAGACACCGCACCCGGCCTTCTCGCCCTTTTCTTATGCTGCTTTCTTTGATCAAGAATAGGAAGAAACAAATAAGACACACATAAGTTTTGAATACATTTGTGCCTTGCGGAATGTGAAAGTTGTGTTTTTCCCAGCTTTACTGAGGTACAATGAACAAATAGAAAGTATATATATTTAAGGTGTACAATGTGATGTTTTGATAAACATATACATTGTGAAAGAATTACCACAATTAAGCTAATATATCCAACCCCACACATAGTTACTCTGTGTGTGTGTGTATGTGTGTGTGGTGATAACCTTATGATCTACTCCTTTGGCAAATTTTAAATATGTAATATAGCATTATTAACTATAATCACCATGCTATATTTACCTTCTAAAAGTAACTTTGTACCCTTTGACTAACACCTCCCCATTTACCCCAGCCTCCAAGCCCCTGGTAACCACTCTTCTACTTTGCTACTATGAGCTCAACTCTTTTAGATTCCATACATTAAATGAGATCATGCAGTTTTTGTCTTTCTGTGTCTGACTTACTTCACTTATCATATTCAGGTTCTTATGCTGTTGCAGATGACAGGATTTCCTTTTTTAAGGCTAAGATTCCATTTTGGTGTGTATGGGTGTGTGTATACACACCACATTTTCTTTATTCATCTGTTGACTCATCCTTCGGTTGTTTTCATATCTTGGCTATTGTGAATAATGCTGCAGTGAACATGGCAGTGCAGATATCTCTTCAGGATAGTGATTTTATTTCCTTTAGATATATACCCAGAGGTTGGATTGCTGAATCATAGTGTAGTTCTATTTTTAGTTTTTGGAGGAACATCCCCCATGCCATTTTCCATAATGGCTGTACCAATTTACTTTCCCGTGAATAGTGTATAAGGGTTCCCTTTTCTCCACATCCTTACCATCCCTAATTGCCTTTTGACTTTTTTATAATAGCCATCCTAACAAAATGTGAGGTGACATTTCACTGTGTTTTTTATTTGCATAAAAAATAGTATTTCTAAAAGACATTTTTAAATCAGATTATATCTTCCCATTGATACAGTAGTTGATTTTCACACATTTCTAAAAGCTCTTGACCTCTTTATGTTGCTCAAAAACCCAACCTATAAAATAGATGAACACGAAGCTATTTTGGCTTGATCAGAGGATGAGAGATTTAGATCTCCACCCGCTTTCCCACAGCACCTGCATAAAAGAACTGAGAGTTCCATAGATTATAGTTTGAAAACCGCTGATGATAGCCCAAACAGTCATTCTGTAAACCTGTGTTAATCCCAGAGCTAGGTACTGGGGATGGAGAATGAATAAGATGCTCTTGCCTCCGTTAAAGAGCGGCTACTCCAGTCAGGGAGGCAGACAAGTAAACAGTCATATACAGATCACTGAACTGCAGGTCGTGTACGTGGCGTGAGACTTGATGGCCTGGGCTCTCAGAGGACCACAGTGACTATCATTTTCACTACTCACATAAATGGGTATTTACAATATGGCATTTAATCATGTTTTTAGCCATATAAATTCTATCATTAAAGTGTGGACAAGGTGCTGGGGAGACACCTGAGGAGAGAACTCAGGGGTGGAGATAGGGGCTACCAGGGAAGCTCTGCAGAGGAGAGGAGGCAGAAGGATAGCCAGTAAGAGTTAGCCTTGGAGATCTCTGAGGCCCCTGCAAAGGGTTCAGTATGGCAGGAGTGCTTGGGCAAGTATTATGAGATGAACCAAGGGCCACATTTTGAAGAATCTTTATATCCCATGCTTAGAGATATTTGTGCCAGAGGGAGGATGGGGAGACTGAAAGAGTTTTAAGCAAGGGATCAACATAGCCAGATTTGTGTTTTAGAAAAATCACTGTGGCAGAACTATGGAAGATGGATTGGAAGGACATTGAAGTTGTAGCTCTGATCAGAAATTGGAGTGGTTTAATCAGGATAGCCTTAGCATGTTTGAAGGGCATTTAGGAGATAGAACTAACTGCATTTGGTGAGTAACTGGATATAATGGAGGGTAGGGCGATAGGGTCAGGGATGAAGCACAGGGTTTGGGCAGTCAGGTACATGGTGGTACCCTCCTGAGATGGGGCACACGGAAAGAGAGGCATGTTCAAGGGATGATTCTGTTCATGGGAGATCACCAAGCACCTCATTCAAAACCATATTCATTCCTGTTCCAGATCCGATTATGAGTTTGACCACTAGATTCTTAAGTTCCCAGACTTTTGATTTCTTTCTCTGTTTTCGTTTTGTTTTGTTTTGTTTTTTGAGTCTTGCACTGTCACCTGGGCTGGAGTGCAGTGGCGTGATCTCAGCTCACTGCAACTTCTGCCTCCCGGGTTCAAGCGATTCTCCTGCCTCAGCCTCCCAAGTAGCTAGGGTTACAGGCACCTACCACCACATCCAGCTATTTTTTTTTTTTTTTTTTGTATTTTTAGTAGAGATGGGATTTTACCATGTTGGCCAGGCTGGTCTCAAACTCCTGACCTCGTGATCCGCCTGCCTCAGCCTCCGAAAGTGCTGGGATTACAGGTGTTAGCCACCGTGCCCAGGCTAGATTTTTAATTTCTACCTTTCTAGTACCGTGCCTAACATCCTGTTGGCTCTTGTAAATATTCATGAAATGACATTTATGCATCAATCTCAACACCTATTTTTTTCAAGACTTCAGAAATACACATCCAAAAAGTGACAGAGCATATATGATGAGGAGGTGTTTAGCTAATAGATATGGTCCTTGACCAGAATTCAGAAGTCCAAGCCTTAACCTTTATGGTTTACAGTGTTTCCCCATGTCACATGCTTTCCCCACAACACTCCATTTTGCCAACAAGGAAACTGACAATCAAAGGGAAGGCTCCTTCCGTTATACTGGCATTGATTTGATGAAAGCAAAAAGTGACCACTGAACATTTTGGCATCAAAGAAAGAGGTTTTTTATAAAACTGTGAAAGAAGACAACTTAGTATTGCAGACATGCTCAGAGGGCATAGGTATTCTGCAGCACAGTTCAGTTTTGCTGTTTATATGAATAACCCCATATGTTTCAGTTAATTGAATTCTATTCGGTGTACTCTGTTTAATTTGGCAGTGAGGAGCGTGAATCCTTTTAGAAAGATTTCTGTTGAAATACAGTAAGTTTGGCTCTTAAACGTGTTATCTTAAAAAAATTCATTCATGATATAGAATCACTCATTCCTAGGCAGGTTGCCTCAGAAGCCACTGGGCTATGAAAATAGCCGGTGCTGGGGGTGGGGGGTGCTGATGGTAAGAATGATTGCCTCATAATACCTCCCTGAAATTCAAAAGTGGGATTAGGTCAGGCGCTGTGGCTCATACCTGTAATCCTAGCACTTTGGGAGGCCAAGGCAGGCAGATTGCTTCAGCTCAGGAATTCGAGACCAAGCAGGGCAACATGGTGAGACCCCCATTTCTACAAATTACAGAAATTAGCCAGGCATGGTGGCACGTGCCTGTATTCCCAGCTACTCGGGAGGCTGAAGTGGGAGAATTGCTTGAACCTGGGAGGCAGAAGTTGCAGTGAGCCAAGATCACGCTACTGCACTCTAGCCTAGGTGACAGAGCAAGACTCTGTCTAGAAAAAAAAAAAAAAAAGTGGGATTAACTAACTTCAGAGGAAATAATATCTACTCATCTTTACCTGAAAGACTTTGCCATGACTCTGGCTTCTGAAGTTAGCAAGAAGTAAAAGGAACACCACCCCCTCCTATTCCCAGCATCCTAAGGATGGCATGGCCTATTCCTGTCACTGCACATAACTGCAGGTGGTTAAAGGGAGACAGGACCTGCAAACCCACAGTCTGACCACAGTGACTAGCTCTAACTACACCCACAAACAGATTTCTGTGATGTGGGATTTCATGGTGCTTGTAGCTTATATTAGTTAATGACTGAGGCATTAGAAACTCAGTAAGTTAATACAAGCATATACACACAATGGTCCTGTCCTCCAGCAATGTTGTCAACTAGACCTGTGTTTCAAAGTGTTGGGAATGTATCATTGGGATCCTGAAAACTGATATTCCCCTTTTATGTAAGGCATTCTTTAGAAATCTAATAACCTTCTTTGAAAAGTCCAGTGTGTTTAAATTAATTCAGTTTGGCTGGTTTGAGAATTGAAAATAGGTTAGCATTAAGGCCAGGATTCCTTTAATAATTACTTTTTGTATTGGTAATAACTGTTTCTTTAGAAATGACATTAACATTCTACCAAAACACAGCAGTAATCCAAAAGTTAATGTTCTGTTCATTTATAATTATATTTAATTCATATTTATGAGTTGTCAGAAGGGAGGAGTAAGAAAGAAGTGAATAGAAAATGTTACAGAAGAAACAAGTTAAAAGAAAATTTTTTCCTAGTAGTCTGAAGGATGTACAAAGTCACTTGAAGTAAAAGTACATATATATTTAAACAGTTACATAAAATTAGATTTTATTAGCTATTGCTGAAAAAAATCAGTATTTTTATTACTTCCAAGTGGCACTGAGTGACCTTATCCATTTCTTTTTTTTTTACTAACCAACATATTAACATAAACATCCCCATAATTTTGATTTAGTAAATCAATTAGATTTGTGGGGATTTTTTAACCAGGAAAAATTCTGCATCTTTAGGCAGTCATTGAACACAAGTAGCTTTGTGTTATTTCCTTTGACTCATCCGTGAAGCCTGATGTATTATTAATGAATTAATTTCTTGGTGGTGAAGGCCTGTGAATAGCGGTCTGTGAATGGGCAGTTGCCTGGTGGGGCCAGTTTTGGCTGCTGTCATTTAACATGTGTTGCTCTATTGTGAAGTCTTACCCAGCCGTAGGACAATGCTCATTTAATCCACCATGATGGGACCTACACACCCTGAGCCCAAGTTGGATGCCAGGGTCAGTTACCCAGCAGCTTGGGCTGGGGCACTGCTCTGCCTCACTGCTGAATTGCTGTAATCATTTTGCCGGCCGTTAATTTTCTCTAAACCAGGGAAAATGTATATGTGAGTGGTACAAATGTTCTCAAAAGAGATTCCAAACTGGTCGGCTGGGGTGTTGCCTCCATTCTGGAATGGAGGCAGCATTCCAGGGAGTGTTAAGTTCCTTCCTTCCTCCTGAAAATGGAAGCGTCTGGGCCCACGAGATCCCTGATGTTCTGAGGTCCAGAGTAGCAGATGGCATTATGATTTTCCAAATCCTGATGAACATTCTAACTGAACTTGTTCATTTCACAGTACGTAGTTCTGTTTTTTTCGTTTCCTCTCCTTCCCTCCCTCTCTCTTTCCCTTTGTTCCTCTCATAGTAACTAATTTTAAACTGGTGTAGTGTCTCCTTAAATCAGCTTTAAATTCCTTTCTCTCTGTCTATTGTATGAAACCAGTAATAGCACAATTTCACATACAATTCTCAACCTTCAAATTGCAGCTGAAGCAGCCTTTGAATTTGTTTAAAATACGTAAGCAAATACAGCCAATGCTCATACGCCACACAGCCACTGGTAGTTCTGTTCTCCCCCTTTTCTGTAACTGGCAGTGCAGGTGGCAAATGGCAAAAATTATTTTAACTAACAGTCGAGTGAACATTCAAGAGGACATACAGTGTGGCGATGTGGACTTTTGATTTACAGTGAGTTCTCAGAGTCTGACTTGATAGTGTTATGGCTTGTTGGTTTTTCAGGACACAGACCTGCCAGGTTCTTGTACTTCAACAGTGTGCGGATGTGGTTCAGATGTTTCAGTCTTAACTCTTTATCTATGAAAATATCAATTTTTTTTTTCATTTAGGCACCTATTAAGGATTTTTTTCCTCTCCTAGATTTTTCTCTTTTGTTTTTAATATAGTTTATGATCTACCCTTAATTAAGACTGCTTTTAATCAGCACTTCTGCTGTAGAACCAGGTGAAATGCCAGTGTGTATATTAACATTATAATTTAGGTACCAGATCAAACATGTATAGCTGGACTTTTCTTGGGGAAAAAAGTTGACCTGACCAGTGTATGAAATTCAAACACTATATAGGGACAAGGTAAAAGCACAGGTAGGAATTGCTGAATAATTACCTTTAGAGCAGCCTGAGCAGGAGCCTTCCCACGAGGGTGAGCTCATTTAATGGTTCCTAAAACTCAATCTTGTGGATGTCAATGGTCATGCTTGATTATTTGCAGCAGTGTTTTATGAAAAAGCAGTAGAAATGCATGGGGAGGCTGCAGAGAAAGAGGACAATAACGGGTTTTACTTTTGTAAATGAAATCCCTCGGTATGAGACAAGTATGTTTTTGCTGCTCTGCCTAAGCCACTGAAAAGGGAGATGTGTGTGGATGTTAGTGTGTGAGTGAGTGTGTACTGTTCATGTAGGCACCTCTAAAGAATGCTGTGTACTCTGGCTTATGACCAAGAAGAGACCTAAAATAAAAAGAGAAACATTGGCTTTGGAAAGGAAGCAATTATAAATACAGTTTAAAAGATTAATCTCGCCGGGCGCGGTGGCTCACGCCTGTAATCCCAGCACTTTGGGAGGCCAAGACGGGTGGATCACGAGGTCAAGAGATCAAGACCATCCTGGTCAACATGGTGAAACCCCGTCTCTACTAAAAATACAAAAAATTAGCTGGGCATGGTGGCGCACGCCTGTAATCCCAGCTACTCAGGAGGCTGAGGCAGGAGAATTGCCTGAACCCAGGAGGCGGAGGTTGCGGTGAGCCGAGATCGCGCCATTGCATTCCAGCCTGGGTAACAAGAGCAAAACTCCGTCTCAAAAAAAAAAAAAAAAGATTAATCTATTTTCCATTTCTCCACTCACCTATTTTCAAGAAATGTTATAAAACACCAAGATCTTTACCATATGTTTTCAAAATTTCTGGGTCAATATAAATCTTTTAAATGACAAAACAAAAAACCACAAGCAGACTAAATGAAGAGTTCATTTTTACATTATTGACAAAGATCGTTTCTCTTTTATCCCAGAACTGAAGAACTTCCAAAACACATTTAGGAGAAGAAGAAAATAGGAAAAAAATCGCTGTAATCTCAAATTTCAGTTACTCAGAGACAGATTCCTTTAGACCTGTTCGTTTATATTTTGTTTTTTATAAGCCATCTGGTAGTGATGTTCACTTGGCTAACAGCTGGTTCTCCTTGATTAAAGCGTTTATGGGTAGGATGGGCGTTTCAGTGGCAGAAATTCAGGCCTTTAACCCATGGTTCCGGGCCCACCTGAGACAAGGTAAATGAGCTGCTACTGTCAGCCCAGACCCAGTGGACAGAACTTCACACCAAAATGCCCACACCTGTAATTTGTCATGCCTGGCAACCCAGAGTATGGGATGACCCAGTGTGGAAATTGAATCATCTTTCACTTTCTCTGCTCAAGACTTGATGTGGTGTGGGATGAGTAAAAGCGGGCTTTCTGTTCTCCAGCTGAGTGGGGTTAGAGGCTTTCTTCTCTGGTGTGACATCTATAAGCCTTCCTAAGTTCAGAGCCTCACTTTCACCCTGATGTTTTCCCTCTTAACATCCCGAGAAGTAAGTCAGTTCTATCTGCATCATGAAATCAAAAATACACTAAGAGTCAAAATGCTGATTGTCTCCTCATGGAGTGGCCACATTTTAAAAGAAACTCAGTGTTAGAACAAGCATTGATTGAATTGATACAAATCTGCTGTGTAGTTATGGCTAGTCACACTCTAAACGAGACTCATTCTGGGACCAGGAGCACCTATTCATCTCCTTCCTACCTTTCTCCTTCTGGTGACGTGACTGCTTTTTTTTCCCCCGTCTACATTCTGTTACAGCAGATATGTATAGATAAAAACCTTGAGGACCTTTAAAATATTAAAATGTAGCTGCTTTCCCAGAATCTCACATTAGTTTACATCTTGGACAGGTTGCTTTTGATCTGAAGATTAGCTTCTGTGGAGATCCTTAGAGGTGAGGGTCCAGCTTTTTTCATGTTTTTTTTAGTTTTTTTTTTTAACTCGGTTTTCTCCCCAGGCGAATACAGATTTGCCCTATGTTCTGCCAGGTGTCTTATAAAGATGCTACTTTAAGGCAGTGAACCATGGAGGATCAGAAAGCAGTTTGGGGTCTGACAGGCAAAATGCTATCCTGTTGGGCATGAAGCCCCTAGAATTACAAGTGACTTTTGATCCCAGCACTGAGGATAGAAATGGAGCAGTCCACTAGAGCTTTGCCAATTAGTATGAATCCCAGTGCCTAAGAGTAGACATTGTTGGGCCAGGCCAAAGGAACATCTGACATGAATTAAAAGATTTACTTTTAAAATATGGAACATGACTCTCCATATTGGTCAGACTACAGGTGACTTTCCAGTGTTGAACACCTGTTGGTTTGATGGCTTGACACCGTAAGTCTAGAAGTGGGCTATTAAAAAAAAGTTAGAGGGCCATACTGGTTTAATCCAACCACAGTATAACTGCCCTCAGAATTCACCAGCGCAGCCAGCACCTTGAGATTTTTGAGAAGTTGTCCTAACTTCCTTTGCTTTACTGCTAATATGCATAAGGTTTGAAGGAATGTCTGGTTTGTATAAGGAGGAGAAGGGAATAGGACCCAGACTACATCATTCAAGGTCCCTCCCACCCTCAGGTGCTGTCTGGGAGAGAGGAAAGAAGAAAGTAGGAGAGCAAAGAAGGTATCTCGCACGCTGCACTCTTTCACTTTACTCCCTGTGACTCTCGCTTGTGAACTCATGTCTGCCAGCCAAACTGAACCAAACCTCAGTGCCCCACTGTTCGTCCTGAGTGCCCAGCTTTGGCACTCTTATGTGGCCACTTCCTCCATCCTGCAGGGCTGATTATTAGGGGTGCACATCTTATCCCTCTGAACAATACACAAATTCCTTGAGAATATGGATTAAGTGTCAGCCATTCTACAATGCTTGCATTCCATCCCCATGGTAGATGCCCACAAAAGCTGTTGAATGAATGAATGAATAATGAATGATTGTATCATTTTTACACAGTAGTTTATGTTATGCCTTATCTGTGTCTGAGTTAACAACCACATCATTGTCAGGTCCCATTGTCACCTTTAATTATGAATTACAGGCAAAAATGCAATCCTCAGGAATTTTTTTTTAAGCAAAGGGCCCTTAACTTTTTCCCAGTTGAGTATTTATGCCAGCTTTCTCCCTTACACAAAGCAGAGTTCTGCTAAGAATCTGAGACTCATCTGATTGTTTTAAAATAGTCCCTGTCCCTTACCTTTTCTTTTTAAACTTTCTATTTCGACATAATTTTTAGATTTACATGCAGTTGTAGGAAATAATACTGAGAGATCCTATGTACCTTTCACCCAGTTTCCCTCAACAGTAACATCTCATAAGTATAGTACAGTATTTATACTGTAGATAGAAAATTGTTGTAGATACAAGACACAAACCACTGACCTTATTCAGATTTTACCAGTTTCACATGCACTTGTATGGGGGTGGGGAGTTGTGGAGTGGAGGGTAGATTAATGACACAGATTCTTCTAAAGCCAAGAAACATTATAGTTTCAAAAAAGAATATTCCTTGAATATTGAAAGCATTTTTCTCATTGATGCTTTCTATATTTGGAGTGTCCAGCTTACCTGCCTGCTCTAAAGGTCACTAAATATACTGACTGGCACACTTACTCTGTAAGTGAACTAGCAGCAACTGTGGTTGGAATTGGATCTTCTCTTGCCTCGTCTTCACTAGCTCTTTGAGTGTGCAGGTACACACATACACACACACACACACACACACACACACACACACATTGTCTGCTACTTGCCTTTTTTTATGCCTGAGTACCTTGCTGACAAGTGCTAATAACAAAATACCCAGAGAGAGTCCACTTGAAGTTAACATACATTAAGCATTCTGGACTTGTCCTTTTGCTCATAGATTGTGCATAATTAATAATTAAACAGTTTCAGTTGTAATGGTTTGACCTTCTTGAACTGTTCATTATTCACAAGGCAAAGGCATCACTCAAACTTTTTCCTATTGTCCTTCGCTGTTCTCTAGCGTGCTGCGTGCTTGTGTTCCAGTTATTTAGCAAAAGGGGCTGACCAGGTACTTACTGAAACCTCTGAGGCTTGGAAACTGTCCTCCTTGGTGACCAGAATTGCTTACTAAAATGGTTTATGGCAGCTGTTTTTATATAACAGTTGCCTGCTTGATAACAAGACCCAGCTTGTGTCCCTTCAGCAGGACTCTAAAGTTGATTTGAGACTAGACTCTCAGATTGAGGCTTTCGGTTAAGGTTGTGTCCACTGCTTCATTCTCTACCTCCATGCTTAGAAGTTCAGCGGAAAAGCATCCGAAAAAAGGCCCTTAAGGTGAAGTATGGCACCCAAGGTCTTAAAGAGAGTGACTTTCCTTAACAATTTAGAGTCGGTGTCAGCCAATACTGAGAATTACCAGTGTAACTGCTTCTTCAACCCACATTTATATTTTTGAAATATTATTTCTCCATCTTGCCACAACCTATATTTCATAGAGGGCATTTTTTTTTTTTTTTTTGAGACAGAGTTTTGCTCTTGTTACCCAGGCTGGAGTGCAATGGCGCGATGTCGGCTCACTGCAACCTCCGCCTCCTGGGTTCAGGCAATTCTCCTGCCTCAGCCTCCTGAGTAGCTGGGATTACAGGCACGCACCACCATGCCCAGTTAATTTTTTGTATTTTTAGTAGAGACGGGGTTTCACCATGTTGACCAGGATGGTCTCGATCTCTTGACCTCGTGATTCACCCGTCTTGGCCTCCCAAAGTGCTGGGATTACAGGCGTGAGCCACCGCGCCCGGCCCAATAGAGGGCATTTTTGAGAAGTAGCAGCAACTACTTTACTAGAGTCTCTGAACCCCTTGGGATGACTGGATACTTTCCCTTCCTGGGAGTACAGTGAAACTGGAGCGCAAATTTACTATATGCTTCCCTCCCTCCTCACAGATTTCAGTTAGATAACAAAATAGGCAGGTTCTTGGAGATCTTTCACATCCTGATCAAAACCAACTTTGTAATTTTATTTGCTTTAAAAAGAGAAAAATGTTCTGTAAAATCCTGCAGTGCAGTGCAGTGCAGTGAACACTCTCAGATATATTCATTTGCTTTCCTATGGAGTTTTAACAGCCTGCATACTTCTGTGGAGTTGGAGGCTCTCAGAAAATGCCTTTGCCCAGTGTTTATGTGTGGCATTCTCACCATCCCCTACCACTCAGTCTTCTGCATCTCAGAAAATTCTCCCTTGAGGAATGCAAGAGATGTGGATTTTAAAACAAAAATAAATATCTGGCATTGTGCATGTGAGATTAGAATTTCCTCCACATCTTTGATGAGTAATTCTTTCCAGGCACCACTGAGATGAGAATCCACTCGCTGTGGTTCTGCAAAGTCGACTTGGGCTGGCATTTTCAGAAGTGAAATAAATTATTCATGGGTACCACCCAGTGTTCCTTAGTTTTATAATATGAGGAACTTAACAGGCTACAATATCGGGTCTTAAATAAAATTAACTATCCATGCAAGATGTCACATTTCCTCATTTTGTTTCTCATCCGTTTTTAAATGACATCTTCATCAAGTTGCTTGTCTATAATTCATTAATTTACTCTTGGTATCATACTTTGAAATGAGGCCCACATTAGCATCATGTTTTATACCAGATCTTTGTAGAAAGCCAGTCCAGAATTTTAACCATCTTGGTAAATATTGAACCACATTAAGATAGCAGGCCTTTATTTTCCTAAACATTGCAATTTAGAGCAGCTACTACTCAAGACACTTTCAGTACTACACCCTCAAAAAAAATCTATGAAGGGATGACTTAGAGAAGCTTCCTCACTGATCAGAGTCTATAATTTTTGCACCTCAGACTTTGAACTATCTTTTGAGTAATGGTTTTTGAGACAGTAAAATGTCATTTCTTCAGCTGGGCCTTGTAGAATCTTACAGGCTTGGTGATATATATGGCTTTCCTAAAACAGGCTGCAGCTGAAATTGATATCATGTTTTATTTTTGCTCTTCAAACCGATGGGACTTCTGTGACCATTTTATAGTACCTTTATTGAGGACTTGTCATGTTATTTCGTGTCTTGTTTCTTTTGAGTGGACTGTTTCATCAGCCACCCATCCACCCCCGTTTTTCATGTCCCCTCTATGTAATGCCTGCATGTAATCCTTTGAACTTGGAAAGATTTTATTTCACTCCCATTTTTCCTTTGTTTTCTTTTCCTCTTGGAAGCCTTTCTCTACTGATGAGAATTTTAATTTTAGAATTACTAACCATTCCTTCTTCTGGATGAATAGATTAAATTCAAAGAGGACAGATATTCAAAAACCAAGAAACATTTTGTTCGTGTTTCTTTTCCTTTAGCCTCTTCCGGTTTTTTGGTTTTTCGTTGTTGTTTTTTGTCTGCCTTGACCCCCTTAGTTCCTTTTGAATTAATTGTATTTTCAAGCAGTTTCCAATTGTTTGAATTGGAAACAAAGCTTTAATAAGAGTTCTAGTTAATTTTCTGTCTTGTAATTACCGATCTCATTTTTCTGATAATTGGCCACAGCAATTATATGTATATTTACTAATCACATAGGAGGCTGTGCAATTTTATCTATCTGCCACCATTGATAATGACACGCATATTGCAGAGGTGCTTTTATCATCTTCTTTTTTCCACTACATCAAAGCTATTTCCTCTCGTTCTCAATAATGAATACATGCATGCATTTGACACAGTTGTGTGCTAGAGAAATTGTTTGGCTCCCACCAAATGCTGCATGCTCCGAGTTTCTTGCCTGCAGCGCTGGAAGGTTGTATGTAATGATATATTGCTCATCCAAATGGCCAAAGCACTCCAAAGCACAGTGAGATTAAAATAAGTCATTCCTTTGTTAATTTAAATAGGTGCATGTATCATACTTTGCAGGGCACTTTGTGTAGGGATGTCAGGGAGGAAAAAAGCCGCCGAAAGGTATTTTTAATAGCAAATGAGAATAGATGAGAATGGAGTCATTTGCAGCTGCCTACTTTATGTGGCTCTCTTGTTCCAACTGTAGGTCTAATGAGATGACTGTTAAAGTACTCTGCAGTGTAATTTCATTACATCCTGAGCTGTTACACTATAAACACAGTGGCGCTCTCTGTCATTCTTGGAAAAACTCCGAAATTCTTAAAGCCTTCCTTTGCAAACGGTAATGGCGTTTGCTCTCTGTGTTACTTGGTGGTGGTGGTTTGTTGCTGTGTAGTTTTCTGCTCTTTTGACTGACTCCCACCTCCATCCCACTTTTGGTTGGTCGTCAATTGGGAGTTTTTCATTGTATCCTTAATTCACTGGCTTTCTCTCATATGAGTAGTCTGCCTAGACTGGCAAATAGGCTGAAATTCCTTTTCAGGAAACAACTTGCCCTATAAAAGCCTTTATATTAAAGTTAAAAAAAAAATCTGATCCAAATTATTCTATTAGGGGCAAGCAGTAAAGAGCAGTTGAATATACAAATAAATGTAAATAAAAAGGAAAAAGTGTAAATAAATAGCAAATCCAGTAAAAGAAACAAAGGTCAACACAAGAATAATTTCACAGCTCTTGTTAATTACAAGACCATTTGTGTGTTACTTAAATAATCATTAATTTCTCATTTACACTTTCCCTACCTTCCTTCCTACCCTGTGGCTATCATTGTCCTTTTTTCACCTCCCCTCCCTCTCAGCTCTCATGTTTCTCACCATTGTAAAATGTGTGTGGCTTTAAATTTGGCATTTTTACCTAAATGTGTGGAATAGGGTGAAGATAGTCTTTTTAATTGGTTGAGGCCTTATTTTCATTGTATTCGTCTTTCTACTGCTCCTTCACATGGGTTGGGAAGGGGGAATATAAAGAAAGAGAAGGAACTGTTGTGACTTTTGGTGACATGTTTTTCCTCCATCCCAGGATTCGCCCATCCTTCCAGTTGGAGAGTTCTCGGAGCCATTTGTACATTTCATCACTCAGTGGTGAGCCCGTTTACAAACATGCCATGCCCTCAATGTAAATGATACATGCCATTAACTCGGCGGCTCCGTGAGACCTTATGGCTTTCCCTGCTTCCTTTTGGAGACAGGAGGGACTTCAAGGCCTTGGGCAGATGGGGCAGCAAAGCTGAAGAAATTGTTTAAATTATGTAAACGTTATTTACACAAAGGGTCATAAGCATACTTCAGAGCCTTTTTCCTGATTTAATAAACTGCCAAAAGTCAAGTTACTTCTTTAAGCACAGATACTGTTGCCATCCTTTTTTTTTAAAGAAACACACAATTTTATAGCCCCTATTGAACAGACATATGAAGCTTATTTTTATTAATGTAACCTCAAGTTACCCATAAAACTGTCTGTCACTTAGTGGAAGCAGCATAGTTTATTAATTCATCGGATTTTCAGTAAATAACTTTTATCTTTGGTTGTATTTTAAATACAAGACTGTGGTCCCATTTCAATGAATTTTGACATTTGGAAGACTATGAAAACAGTTCATTCAGTCCACTTTAACCCTTAAGGAACTGAGAGGAGCCACAGGGGCCCTCAGAGCCTCCAGGCAACTCCTTGTCATTTTATACTGAAGAAGAAACAAGCATTTTACTGCCAAGGGCTTTTTGCCAGCCTTCTGCCTTTTTCCTCCCAGCAGAACGGATCTTTCTTTTATTACCCCTTTCACCATCATTCCCCTCTTCCATCATCCTGCAGGACTCATGTGGCCTTGGGAGGCCCAGGCGTTCCCCTGCCCTCTCCCTCTCCCCAGCACGCAGAATTACCCAGGAGAAAGGAGGAATTTGGGAACATAAGAATCATTGTCCTCAAAGCAGGAGACAAAACCAACCACAACTCCTTCATAACGACGTTGGTCTTCTTTCCCTCCTTCACCAAAGTCCTCATTCTCCCAGAGTCATGTCTACTGGTGGAAAATGAATAAGCAGACCCCACCAAAAGAAACCCTTGGTTTTGTGGTGTGGCAAAGTAATGCTATCAGGATTCTTGCCAACCAAAATCGGTGTGCACCATCCCCTTCCCCTCCCACCGTGATCCATCTGATGATTATGCTAAAAGGAAACCAAGAAATATTCCTTAATATAAATGTCAAGCTTTATCACCTTTTTGACTAAGTGTAACATGTTACCTCTTAATAAAAATGTCTCATACAGTTTATATTCCATAGAAAATATATGTGGGGAAGAAATTTTCCCCCCAATTAAAAAATTTTATTAACACTGTTTCTATTTATTTAAAATACTTATATAATATTCTGTTGCTTTTAAAAACTATTTTTACCCTGAAAAGATTTTATTTCCAAAGCATGCCATGTTAGAAAAAGGAATACATATTGATTAAATACTGGAATCTTGGGTTGTTTTGAAGCTCCTTAATGATGTTAGAACCATTATCCAGAAATATATATCCCCCCTTGATTTCCTTTACATGGAATGCCTAAAACACATGTTAATGTGTACCATGTGTTTTACACATGGTAATGCTTCATTTTGAAATGCAAAAATTGAAACACAAACCATGCAATTCCTCTACTGCCTGGAGCGCCTGGTTTGGGCATCACACTCTCTGCTTGGGAGGAGATGCTGGATTTGTGACAGGATCGCAGCGCTAATCTTATCTCGCTGTGTGGTCTGAGACCAACCTGGGGGTGGGGCTGGTCTGAGCAGCAGGGAGAAAAGTGGATAAGGCTTCACCTCCCTCCCATCCAAAAAATTAATCGGCTATTATTTAAAAGTATTATGGAGACAGAGGGAGGGATAACCTGTATTCAAATTTCCACAGATGTCAAGCCGAAACAGAAATGATAGTGGGTAATAGCCTTGTTTTCCCAAGAGATACAGCTACTTTGGAATGTCAGATTAGGACTGTTACCAACTCCACTGGCGAGACAGCTTGAATTAGTTGTTAATGGATGCAGTATTTGAGAGGTGCATATGGTTATTTATAGGGAAGGCAAATGTCCTCGATGTCATTAATGGTTCATAACTATGATTCTTGTTTACCAAATGATCATTAAATCTCTCTATTTAAAAAAAAGTACTGTCAGCAAATGCAGAGATTATATGAAGTTTTCTTCTTGCTTGTTAGAAGAGTGCCTTGTATAAAGAAAAAAGCATCTGTGTGATTCTTCCAATTGATAGAAGCAGCAGTCTCTTTTCATGACTTCATCCCACGAACACTCTGAGTTTAGAACAAATACGGCCATCAAGTAGGCAGCTACCCACAGTCACCTCCGTCCCATGTGTGAATGCTTCATCACATAGCTAAGTACATGTTACAGCTACTAATTATACCTATTGCATGGAAGACAAGAAATGTTTTGCATAAGGAATGTGATTCTTTAAGCAGCTTAAACAAATTTAGCTGTCCCACAGCTGTTTAATGAATTATCAACTTGTCTTGTTGCCAAAACAAATGCAAGTCAAGATAATCTACAGCAAGCCACTTGTAATTGTGTAGCATTATCTAGATTCCTGACCTGCTTTCTATACTTCTTGTCTTTCCAAGTAATAGTGAAGGGATGAGTTGTATTCTCATTTGACTCTACAGTCATTTTAACTGTCTTATCCCAGTTACCAAAAAAAAAGTATATTCCCTAAATTTAAGTTTGAAATAAATTGATAACTGAGTCAAGAAGAGAATATTGCTGCTTTTTTCACATTTGCTTCAAAAGTAGAATTAGGATACATTTAATTTAAATTCATTCTTTATTGCAAAATATTTTTTAAGTGAAAATCTAAGAAAAAAACTTTTCGTTTCTGACTCATAAGGTACTCCAGAAATCTGCTAAAGACCGAAATAATACAAAGGGAATGTATACTAATACTTTGGCCAAGAATTGAACATGATGAATTTTGAAAACATTCAAATTCCAGTACAAATAGCCATTGGTAGAAATTATAGTAAAAATGTACAAATGACACAGATAATATGAGGGCTTTTTTTCTCCACTATAGCATGCGAAAACAGCCAAAAGAAAGGCCAGCACCTGAAGAATTGATGGTAAGTGAATTTTTTTATTTACATGAGAATTCTCAGTTATATATTTATGTTTAGCATTCTGTTTAAAATTCATTTTTTAAAACAGCCATAGGCTCTAAAAAGGCAACATTATTTACTTCATTTGGGTAGATGTTTTTTGAAGCTCATATCCTCAGATAATAGTTTTTACTTTTTAAAAACCCACCTCCTTTTTGAAACTTAATGCAGAACTCTTTTCATTTGCCTCACTCAAGGGTCACAAACTTAATGCTGGTTACTCTTATCCTCATTTGCTATTAAACCTTTTAGAATTCAGAGGATTGGTAACAGAGGATATCATCAGCGCAGTAAGTTTGTAGTGCAGTTCTGCAGAAAATTTCTGAATATGGCTGGAGTCCTCTTAGATTCATGTAGAATGAAATTAAACTGGCTGCAAAAGATCAAGTTAATGTGAATCTTTGGTCCTTCCTCAGAAAGAGACAGCTACGAGGCTGCGAGTGCTGCGTTCTCAGCTCCAAGGCAGCTTTCTTTGATTGCAAATGACAGTTTTTAGTCAAGCAGGGAGAGGAACAGAGATGCTCCCTAACAATTCCCAAATGGTCATTTATTTAGTGCAGATTGTTGATTTGACAATGCACAAGCTGTTAGAATAATATTAGGATCGAGCATTAGTAAGTAATAATTATAGTCTGTTCTTCCTAATGTTTTGCATACCATTCCCTGCCTTTAGATTACTACAGTCAGAGCAAATTCCTACCAATTTTCTTATACCTTCTTTAAACAATACGCATTTTACAGATAGCAGCTCAGAGGTTTTCACCCTTTGATTTCCAACCTAATAAACAGTTTCAGTGCCCAAACTTTTGTACAATATGGATTTCATCCTTGAATATAAAAAAAAACAGTACATTTCCTTTTTTGTATCTTGAATGCTTTTCAGCAAGTTCCATGGAGCAAAATTTCCGTTTTCAGGGTAGCTTCAAGTTAAAGATCACCCCTAAAAACCTCTGCAATGTATAACTCTGCAGGTTTCATGTCTAGAATAAACTGCTCTCTTTTTTTTGGTCTCTTTGATGGTTGGGAAATTCTTGCAGTTAGTCACATTTGAGAAAACTTGGAACAGGTTCTAGAGATGGAGACCCATTTACCTTGTGCATTATTATGTTATGGCTGGATAGCTCAGCTATTAAAACAAAGGAATGGGGTTTCATAAAACAGATATTTGTTTGTAAATGCATGTTTCAATGCTGCAATGAGTTGGCCACTTATAAATAAAACATCTGCAGATCACACATACGCCCATAAATGTATATGGATGTATATGTTGGTAAGGAACACCACTCCAGGGTGGCACATCGTAAGACAAGGCTAAAGGGTGAGTACTATCAATGCCTTGAAAGCAAGCGATGTGGATGTGTGTGTGTGTGTGTGAGAGAACATATGTATTTAGATATATCTCTTTACAACTCTACATCCTGTTGTGTGCTGTCCCACATTTTTAATTAATAAATATCAATAAATCAATAAAATACAATGAAAAATGTGGTCAGAGGAAGCACCATGCCATACTTAATTTAACATTATTTCTAGTACTGCTCACTGTTTGATTTTAAATGAATGTATTCCCAGAGGTATAGCAGTGGTGAGGCACCACTGCTTTGGCAGGGCTCAGTGAGGAGGCAGGGAACAATAGACTCTGTGTGAAGCTGCTGTGGTCAGACAGTGGCCCTGCCCGGACTTTGGCCAAAAGATTGGGCCCATTACGGGCTCAGAAAGAAAGTGGGTTTTCCTTTGTCTTGAGGAACCTGAGCCACATCCTAGGGGCCCAGTCTTAAGGAGCCAGTCTCTTTATTCCTTCCAGCATATTAATGGCTTTAATTTTTCCTTTTCTCTCCCCGCCTACAACCTATTTGATGGTGCTCCCATCTGGAAGCTGAGAGCCTCCTCTGGAATGTGTGAACTGGAGAGCCCATTTGTCACTCTGGGTGGGGGCCTGTGCCTTTCACTAAAAGAGCAGTTTATCTCCCAAGCACAGTAACTCCAGCCAGCAGGGTACCAGTGTGGGCTGCATGGGCTGCTTCAAATGTGAGGCCTGCAGGATTGTCAAGGTTTCCCTGTAGACCTCCATTTCCAAATCAAAGAAAGAAAATCAGAGATGAGCAGGTGGAAATACTGGAAGTTATAGATTCACTATTTGGGAACTCTTACATGAACTCCAGGTGTGACCTTTACCAGTGAACACAGCAAGTCCCAGTCTAAGCAAATCAGAATGTAGGATTGGTGTGCCAGATCACCCTTACCTCCTAGGTCTGGGCCATGCAGAGTGGGCACTCAGGTGGTGAGGTCACTGTTTATACCAGAATACCCCTTATTGAGTCTTAAAATTACCATCTTGGCAATCTCTGACCGTGTCAATCTTAAAGATGGAATGTAAAACTCAAGGTTAGACTTTGCAGATCATTACAATCCCAGTATTAGAACTCATTTAGTTGTTTAGTTATTTTATCCCCTCTACTTTGTGTGGTTGTTCTTACGATGGTTTTCAGTTTTTATATCCTAAGTGGAAGTATTTTAAAGTTGAACCAAGAAATTCCTTTAATGCTCACATTCGAGCTGCTGTGGTTTTCTGGCATGTAACCATTAAGAAGCTACATCAGAAGTTCTCTCAAAAGTTTATCATCAGCATCTACATCATCCTAAGAGATCTCAGAACTCTGGAAATAATTGAATTTGGTAGTTGATAGACCACTGTGCACAGTCTTGTTCTAGACGCAACAGAAGATATAAAGTGAAGGAAGCCACACAGATACAGTCTTTCAGGGGATATAGCAAGTATACAAATAACTGGAATGAAGTAACTGTTATAAAAGAACTGCAGGGTTTTGTGGAGACCCATTTGGGGAAATGAGGAAAAACTGGGTGGAGAAGGTAGCATTTGCAAAGGGCCTTTGGAGGATGAAGTGAATTGTAATAGAGAGTTTTGAAGGGGCCATTCCAGGCAAAGGAAACAGGATGGGCAAAGCATGAGTATATGTTGGTCTCAGACCTTTTCAGAGCAATGTAAAGCCTCTAGTGCCTGCTGGAACAGAAACCCCTTCAACATATTACCACCAGCTGGGCAATCTCTTAAGAAATTCCACTTCTATAGAAGAAACCCAAGAAACAGCACACCTACCACATGGATCTTTTTCTTGAGTGAATTCTTTTTTGCATTGGGGAGCAGGGGAGAGATGGAGCCTTGCTTTGTCACCCAGGCCTGGAGTGCAATGGCACCATCTTGGCTCACTGCAACCTCCACCTCCTGGGCTCAAGCGATTCTCCTGCCTCAGCCTCCTAGGTAGTGTCCACCACCACACCTGGCTAATTTTTGAATTTTTACTAGAGACAAGGTTTTACCATGTTTTCCAGGCTGGTCTTCAACTCCTGCCCTCAGATAGTCCACCTGCCTTAGCCTCCCAAAGTGCTTGGATTACAGGCATGAGGCACTGTGCCCAGACGAGTGAATTCTCTTGAATGGACTCCCATTCAAGTATAGGGAGGTCCCTCATCCTTGGAAAAGGTATGACCTTCAGTTCTTTAAGAGCCTGTTGCATAAATCAGGAGTCAGCTTTAAACCCTGCTTTAAAGGTAAACCAAGCATGCAGGCAGCCAAGAACATTCAGCATGCTGACACAAGACAGACAGAACACCACCCCCACCTCCACCTCTACCTCCAATTCTTTTCCTGTGATATTAAAGAATCTGCTTTTTTTTTTTTTTTTTTTTTGAGATGGAGTCTCGCTCTGTTGCCCAGGCTGGAGTATAGTGGCATGATCTCGGCTCACTACAACCTTTGCCTTCCAGGTACAAGCAATTCTCCTGCCTCAGCCTCCTGAGTAGCTGGGACTACAAGCTCATGCCGCCACACCTGGCTAATTTTTTATTTTTATTTTTAGTAGAGATAGGGTTTCACTATGTTGGCCAGGCTGGTCTCTAACTCCTGACCTTGTGATCCGCCCATCTCAGCCTCCCAAAGTACTGGGATTAAGTCGTGAGCCACCGCATGCAGCTAAGAATCTGCTTTTAAATCACGCTGCTGCAACTCACAGGAAAGACCTGTGTCAATGCTGCCCCAGCTCTGTGAGCTGGGACCAACAAACTTAGGGACAGATTTTCAGATAGTAGAGACCCTGAGAAGGCAGCAGACACAATGCTCAGCAGGCTTCAGACAACTATGCAGGGATTCCATGGCTTATATGGGAAAAAGCCAGCCCCTTGCCAGTCAGAAAGGATTGGTGGGACTGCAGCAAGAGGGGAGAGAGAAAGAGTGCAAAGATGGTAGAGAAATTTCCCTAAAATGTCAATAATCAAATTGAGGGATGCAAAAACATAAAAATCAGACCCTTAAACTGAGGGACAAAGACAGCCTAAGATGAGAGCATTAAGATGGAGGTTCAGGTTGGTTTTGCTATTCAATGTTTAAATATTTTTAAATAAAAGGGATATGTGAGGCATTACTGTATAGACCATTTGCTTCTCTAAACCACAAAGAATTCCTTCTGAGGAATTAATCTTCCTTCAGAATTATTTGGTAGATAAGGTCAAGCTGTGACCTAGCAGGGAGAACCTCCATCACGTCCGTTCACTGTGTAACCTCACAACTCCCCATCCCCTCTCCACTTCAGTGTCTTCATCTGCAAAACCAAGGGGTCAGCCCCTGACCAATGGACTGTGACTTTAGGAAGTCAGAGCCCCAGAAATTACATCCAAAGTTATGTATGCATGTGGAGATGTGCTTTTTCATCCAAAAAGAGGAATTCATGACTGCTGCATTTTTCAAAGGGGACCCTGACCCTCAATGATTGTTAAGCTCCCTAGCTTCTGTCCTTTAGAGTTATTTGGCCAGGTGCCTACTGTAGGGAGGGAGGTGTTCTCTCAGCGAGAGAGTGCTTGCTTGGGGGTGGGGGGTGCTTTCTGTGGGGTTGGGATTTGCACCAGATGTCAGGCAGCCCTTTAACCTCCCTGCCTAGCCTGACTGTGGGCCTTGACTTGAGCAGGGAAGGTGTGGGCTGTGGGCACCCACACAGTTACAATTTGGACTCGGAGTACAGTAGATCTTTCTATGCATTTAGAGTGTTTCCAGAAGCTTTCAGTGTCTAAGCTCTATTTAATGGAATCTACGCATAGTAAGTAATCAGGTCAGAAGAAGCAGCATCCCGGTTTGAGATCAATCGCTGGCTAATACTTTATCTAGGCCACTTTATTATCTCATGCTGATCTGATTCCCATTCTCCCCCTCCTTTGTAGCATGCACTTCGGCTGTGGTAAAAGTACGTATCACATACATATTAAAAACATATACCCATTCTATCTGTATGTAAATGTGTGAGGCACAGCTGGATATTGCAGAGGAGTTTGATTTACTAATAGTTATTATCTGTTCTAGCTGTTCAGTGGCAGAGAGAATTTCAGAGAAACAAGCTGGCGCAGAAATTGTCTTTATGCTATTACTATAGTGCTTTAGTAATTGTTTAAAAACATGGGTTTTCTCCTTAGGTTCTAATAATGCCTGTTATTTTGTGCATTTCCTGTACATTCCAGAGTAGGGCATCCTTTAAAGGCGTCTAGCATTTCCTCAGGTTTGGTTTTCAATGCAGGCACCTAAAAAGAAACACAGGATGCAGTTTGCAATTGAAATTTGACATTTTGCTTAGAAGGCAAGTAAATAGTGGCATTGGAAATACAACAAGCAGGTGTGGGTCTTAGAAGGTGGGGTATCAGTTAAAATCAGAATAGTGCTTTTGGGTTTTTTCCCTTCATATCATCCCAGCAGCTGCAAACTTGAAGGCATCTCATTTCTCAGCTAAGGCTTTATGTATAAAAGGTGGTAATGTTTGGGGGCTAATAAACACCAAACTGCTCTAGAAAAATCTGTTTAAACATTTAATTACTTGCTAAGAGATGTTAACTTGTTTAACTCCTCTAAATTAAACTGTCACTGGTAGCTTTTCTGCTTTTCTCAACCTGATTGTAATTACATTTTCAGATAGTTTGGATGGTTGTTCTCTCAGTTAATCAAGGCATATGAAAAATTGCACATTTGCCTGGTCCCTTTAAAAATCCAGGCAACTATTATATTAGGTTTTTGTGTCTCCAGCACTCAGATTCCAGTGTGACTTTGGGCTTCCCACCAAATGGCTTTGTTTCTTTATTAGACCCAAACCTTCTGATCACTATGAAAGCCAAAATGCACTGGACAATTAAGAAGATGATTTTATTTAGGCTATTGCAGTAGGGAGAGTGTTTATTAATGAGGAATGGCTCAAAGAAAAGGGAGGGGGGCCGAGGTTTTATGAAGGCAGGTAAACAAGGGGGTCGCCAGCAAGTCTTAGGGAAGTGACGAGGAAAGATGGAAAAGGATCTTACCTCTGTGAGAGCAGGTTAGTAGAAGAGTAGGGGGATTTCTTACCTGTTACTGCTTACTAGAAGCACGGGGCTCAGATAAATTCAACATGATCACCACATTCTACTAAACAGGCCAAAGATGAGTTTCAGTTTATTTTGTTCCAGGGCTTACCTGTGCCCTGAGCACAAATATGAAGAAAGGTACATTTCCATAGCCCCTTAGAGAGTACTCGTCTACACTGTGCTTGCAAAAATCTAAGCTTTTTAAAATACTAATGATGGTTAATAAATTGTGAACCTGGATGTAGTTCACTGCCATTAACTATTGCCTGTGTCATATAGAGTGTGTTTCAAAATGAATCTTTAGGGCCACACTCATAATATGTGTCTGGCCATCTATTCTTGTAAACATCATTTTGTTTTCAGTTATTCATTTGGAGGTAGCTCATTAGCTATGTCACCCAGAATTTGCAGGGAGAAATCCTGTTTGGGGTTGTAACTTCAATGAAATATTTCCATCATGCACAAAAGTCATCACAAGAGCAAGGGGGCTGCACGTAGGGTCCAGCTGACAACCATCAAAATTTTTTTTAAGTTCTGAAGGCGATTAAAATCATCTGTTTGTGTCTGCTTGTAAAGAGGAACCCACTAGTAAAGAAGTTGATTTTAGCTTTTTAATTGCGCATAATTTCAACGGCAGAATCACTGTCTGGATACTTGAGATCGCACTAAATCAGACAGCTCTAATTTGAATTTTTGATGACACATTAGCACTTCAGCAAGAACAGAGAGATTATAACCCTAAGAAAACAGGCTTTGTTTTTCCATAGATGTGACCACTTAATCTTTTCACAAGACTTCAGCAGCTAAATGTGTGTGTGTGTAGGTATGTCTTTATATACATGCACATAACAAGAGAGATACAGATAGATAAAATCTGTCATTCCTTGATCATGGTGATCTGACAGTTTTAATTTCCCAGTTAAGCGTAACTTTTTTCCTCCATCAGTCAAGTCAGATCTCGTAGTATGGTGATGACTTGCCCGTTTCAGATTGTAGTTATTTGAACTCATGTGTGTAATGCTTCTTTCGTGTTTTATTGGACTGTCATCTTCCCAGTATCTTGTTGCAAGGCACAGTGAAACTGTGGAGCGTTCACTGAGCACAGGAAGAGTTTGGTAATCTTGGATGCAGTAAAGTGGATGAGTCAGCTGCATGGCAGATTCACGGGGGCTAAGGTGGAGCTTTAAAGTACGTTACACATTAGTTCCTCATTGGCCATCAGTCAGCTCATTAGAAGTTTCTATTTGGGTGGTGCCGTCAGCCTAAAAAAGCCTCCTCTCCCCTCCCCGGGAAGGTGGTCCTCCTCCCTGCGGCTTTTCCCTACTCTTCGCCTTTACGGTTGCTTGCTCCCTTCTCTGAAGCCCTCCAGTACATATTGTGTCTAGCTTGGAGCAGCATTTAATTATATATTCATCTTACGGCCACAAGTTAGTCCATGTAGTACAGCAGCTTTCAACCCTAGCAGCTCATCAGAGTCATCTGAGAAGTTTAAAAAGCTAAAGAAAAAAACGCCTGGATCCCAACCCAGATCAAAGCAGCTCTGACCAGGAAGCAGGTACTTTTTTTTAATATACATATAACCTTTAAAGCTCTCTAGGTGATTACACGGACAGCCAGAGGGGAAATTCACTGGTTTCATACTGTTTTTTTTTTCAACTAGATTGTAAGTTCCTTGAAGGAGGATCCGTGACCTTATAATTCAGTGCCTATCCTAGTCTGCCGTCATTTAGGCAAAACAGTGTTGGTTGCACATGCTATTCCCTCTAATCCAATCCAGTAAAACATTGTACAGATAAAGTAGACACTGAACAGTTAAAGGCAAACAGGACATGTCTCTTGTTCTCCAGGAACTCAGAGTAAAGCTGAAGAAACTAATTCAAGAACAAGCAATCCCTGGACATTACAACATTACAGCATTAATCAGGGTGGCCGCACTAGAAGAGAGAGCCAGATAAAAAAGGTTTTTGTTTGACTTCCTGCTAGGGGAGGTCATCTGGGTTAGAAAATTTGGTGCTGAAATAATAAAATTTCTAGGATGTTGCAATATTTGCAGGGATAACATTCAAAACATGTAACAACCAGTATAGCATGGGGATTACGAATCAGAACAGGCACCGGGGTTTAGCTCTCCCACCCGGCATGTATGGGCAGAACTCGGAGGTGCCAACCAGGCGGTGATCAGCAGCACCTGTGATCTTTGGCATGCATTCTGACCACTTGAGAATTCTCCTCAAATGTAACTCCACATCCAGAGGTCAGTAGAGAGCCAAAACCGAGAGGAGACCTCCTGGCTAGCACCATCTTTGCCTGTTAGATTGATGGTAGGGGACCCTAAGGTTTTTATCTGTCAGCATATCAGATGCATGCCACCCCCTCCCCAGCTCTTGGGAATAACGGATTCGGTTGAAAAAGACCAGAGACATTCAGCCGTTTGTGGGAGAAATATAAAAGGATCCTAAAGCTGGTCCCTGGGATTTGGGAAATGCTGTTGAAGGTAGCAAAGTTGTTCTCCTGTGCGTACACACTGATAAATAGATGCAGTTCTTATCAATTATTAACCAGTCTAACCAGGAATTTTAAGAGCTGGGGAAAATATTAGAAAGCTCCTATTTACAGTTGTACCAGCTGGATTTGTTTAATGGGTTGTTTGCTTTTTAATTTGTAGCAGTTTTGAGAGAGACCTTTGGGGATTGTGAGTCTTGTGGTTTCAGATACAGAGTTATTTGAGGGGCCAAATCTGCCTGCAGATAATTTGAGGTTCACTTGGCCATTTAGAGACTGCAGAAAGGCAGTGGAGACATTTGGGCCTACTGTCCTCTAATTTTCAAGATTAGAATTAAACATTAGGCCTTGGTCTACCGAGAGACATTTGCTAGAGCGTGGACTAGTTTCTTTCCAGTATCCTGGTTTACCGTTTCTCTGTTCTCTTCTTCACTGATTCTGAAGTAGGAGAATCGGTACCGTTCATTTATTTGTGCAGAGGTTCCCTTGACACAACTGAAAATGGAATTTTCAAATGTAACCAGATTAACTCTTAATTGTTAGCCTGTGTGTGTCTTAGCTTCCTCAGAAGGCTTCTGAATGGCCTGCATCTCTTTCTAAATTTGTGGGGGAAGGGGATTCAATTAATAGCAGGACTTTCTAATTGTGGGATTGGTGTGGCGTTGACAAAAATTTGTATAAATAGGGTACATTTTTTCTACTTAAGAGGGCTGTGCTGAAACATTTTTAATTGGATTTTCATGGTGATTGACAGCATTTGATTATGACAGTAACTTTATTTGGCTGGACTGCTTTAGCCTCTTGTTCAGATTTTTCCATCAAAGCTCTTTTTTATCCTCTGAATCCCCAGCGGAGCAGCAGTCATTGTGGAAGAGCCTTTTAGCACCTTTGTTGTAGCCATCCCTGGTGATGATTGGGCCCAGCTGGTAGTAGATAAGAAAATGTTCCTTTCACAAAGAGGCAGTGTCTCCCGCCTCTGCGGTTTCAATAATTTTAAGAGCCCCCAAAACCTGTTGAGGATTGGAAGTAGCTTTAGATGTGAAATGAGTGTTAAGTATTAGTAATCGGGAGATTAGGGCCCCAGGGACAAAGAGAGATAAACAACTGCAATTAAGGCAAATCTGCCGATGTAAACAAAATTTAGCAGAAACAGATGCCCTAATCATTTTGGGGGATTGATTTGAGGGCACCGAGGAATCGATTTTTGTCTTGTTTACACTTCCAAACCCCTGTGATATACTGGAAGGCTAAATATTTCATACAGCCTGATTTTAGTTAATTTTTTTTTCAGCGCCTCACAGTAGGCTCCTCTCTTCTCACAGTGACCAGGCCTGAGTTTATTCAGCATTCACAGGGAGCAGCTAATTGTCTATGAAGGGCCCCCGTGTTTAAATGGGCTTGACAGGAATTTAAATTTTGTTTCAATCAACCCCTGTGCTCACAGCCTGCTCCAGTTTCTAATTTTTAAATTAAACATGATTTTTTTTTTAAGCCACAGCTTTGCCTCTGGAAGACTCTCGCTCTAACTTTCAGGAAGGCAGATCGGCAACCCTGGAACGCTGGTTTATGCAGGGCCTCTGGCACCAGCTCTGCACTGGAAAGTTGTTTCTCTAAAACAAGCTTTCCTCCCCCTGTCAGGGAGGGCAGCAGAGCTTTGGCTGGGCGCTGACTCCTTCCTGCCTTCAGAAACGGCCCCCTTTTCAGCTCTCCTGTGCAGACAGCAGGTCACATAATCTGGAAAGTGGGTTAAGCACCAAAGGAAGGTGTAAGGATGGCTTTTAGGGGCTGGATGAATTATAACCCGCTGCACGTCTGGTGCAGATTTGTACTTGAGAAGGCTTTTCTACTGTTGTGAGACATGGAGAGAAGACAGTGTGGGAATCACAGGTGTGCATTTCAGTCTGCACTCGCCATTTTTATGTCTTAGCGTCCGCTCTGTCCCCAGCATCCTGCCTGACACCGAGGAGGCAGCATGTCAACCCCAAGTCCTGACCCCAGCCAGCTCACAGTTCAGTGAACAAGGTGGGGCAGAAACAGCCAAGCACAGGATAGAATGTGAGACTTGCCAGAGCCCCTCCCACCTTTGCCTGCCCCTTCGCCTCAGGCCCCTCCTGTGGAGCCCTGTGCTCCAAACTTCTGGCAGTCCCCAGAGGCGTGAGGCATCCTTACATGTTTCTGTCCTTGCTTGTGCTGTTTCCTCACCACCAGATGGTGAACTCCTACTCCACCTCCAAGACCCACTGGCACCACCTCTGGTAGTAGATAAGAAAATGTTGCTTCATTTTCCTAAGCCTGCTTCAGCTGGGTTGAGGATTTCCTTTTGCATGTCACCCTTCACCCTAGCTCATACATCTATCAGTGCACTCCTCGCACTTTGTGGCAGTAACTTGTGTTAACGGTCAGTAAAGGAGACCACAACCTAGAGGAAGAGATCACGTCTTGTCTTTGTATCCTTAGCATCTAGCCCAGGCTCCAGCCGGAGGAGAATGCTCAAATAAATGGTCATTGAATTAAAATGCTCTGAATTTAACAGGTGAAATGAATTCTGAGGAAGGAAATATTTCTTTCAGCTAGGGATCTCTGAAGAGGCTTTGAGAATGGAGTGATAGGTGAGCTGGGACCCACGGACATTTGGGTATTTATGTGAGTATATTACTTTTCTGCACACAGAGGTTAAAGGCAGCTTGTATCATAAGGAAAAGTGCCAGAGTCTCTAATAGCCACACTAGCCAGATATTCATACTACAATTTATTGTCTCTAAACAAACTTGAAGAGATTCCAGTAACAATTGCACCTAACTTGGGGCTGAAGATGAATCCAGAAGGGATTTCATTCTGTAATCTTAAAAAAAAAAAAGATTTATTACATAGAGAGAAATGGATCTAAACAAAACATTTTAAACACGTGATTTTCATTAGAGCAGTCTTTCATGTAAGTTATCTCACTCATTTGACCTTCTCGTGAACATTATAAGGATTGTTTTTATTCCCATTTTACGGATGCATAAACTGGGGCTCAGAGGTTAATTTCCTTGCCTGGAGTCATACAGCCAGGAAGAACACAGGACCGTCCTACTGCACAACAGCAAAGCTATAGCCCTTGTAGCATAGTAGGCAGGGAATTGTTATTGTGGTTTAGAGAATTTCAGCTAAGTCAAACTATTTCTTGCAGTTAGAAAAATAAAGCTAAATACAAATGCAGGACCATACAAAGAAACTTGTAGGATTTCAGCAGAGTGTGCTTGTGAAGCCACTGCCCCTGTGGGATGCTTTGCTCAACTTCCCTGTGGTCCCTTTCACCTTGATGCCTCACACTGCATCCTCAGGGCTGGTCGAGGCAGAGACCAGATGGCTGCACACACACTCCACCCATCCCCAGGCAGCGGGATGCCTGGTTGAAGCCTGAACCTCAGTAGAGACAAAACACAAAAGGAAGAGAAAGTAATTAACAACAGTTTGCACCTGGTCTGTTGGTTGGTTATCTGAGGGGGAGCTGTGAGAATTTATGTCATCATTGTTTTGTTTTGGCAACCTGTAGCAAAAACTGAGGGCAGAGTGTGTCCTGACAGTTGTCGGGCCACAAAGCTTTCCACCTTTCCACTTCTACCATCATGGGTAAACGAGCAACTTCCAAGAAATGATGTTTCTCTAGCTTGGGAGAAATTACCTTGGACTCAAGTTTTTTACTGAGCACATTCTGTGTGCAGAGGTGCTATAATTTAGCTGAACTCTGAGTATGGGCTGTGCACCAGTGGTAGTATCTGAACTGTTTGTTTCTTTCCCTGAGACAGGGTCTCACTGTGTCACCCAGGCTGGAGGGCAGTGATACGATCTTGGCTCACTGCAGCCTTGACCTCCCAGGCTCAGGTGATCCTCCTACCTCAGCACCTGCCCCTCCTTGAGTAGCTGCAGACAACACCGTGTCTGGCTAATTTTTGTATTTTCGGTAGAGACAGGGTTTCCCCACGTTGCCCAGGCTGGTCTCAAACTCCTGACCTCAAGTGATCCGCCTGCCTGGGCCTCTCAGAGTGCTGGGATTACAGGTGTGAGCCACCGCACCTGGCCCCTAACAGTTTCTTAAACACAGCAAGATAAGGAGTTTATGGCAGGATATAAGTCAAGCATGTCTGAAGGCATTATGTTTAGTTCAGCTGACATTTTTTTTTGAGCAAAACTTTGTGAGCGAAGGAAACTGTGTGTGGTTTACGTTGCAGCAGGGCTACTTGTCTCATTGCAGGCCAGCAGCAAGCAGTTCACAGGATGACTGCTTGCAATGGCACAGCTGTAGGGAATACAGATGGCGATCAGACACGAATCCAACAAACACAAATCCATCAGACACGCAAACGAAGTAGTCAGGTCACACAAACAGGAAGCCAGACAGACAATCAGGCTCCATCATGAAGGGAAAGGGGAAATGACAAGAGGAAGACAGCCCACGCATGTCCAAACCAGCGCAGGCTCTGGAGGCATGGGAGCAGCAGGAGCCGGGCATGGAGCCGTGACCTCGCTCATCCTGTGACCTTGATGGTAGGAGTGGAAGGGTAGAAGGGTTTGTGATCTGACAACTGGCAGGACGTCTGTGTGTAAAGCATGGAGAGGCTAAGGATGGTCTTTCAGAGCTTGAAAATCAGTCTATCGTGTGAATGTGAGCCAAGAAGCAACCTGGGAAACCGGAAAGAGATTGAGTTGGATATCAGAAAATAGAGCTTCAAGTACAGGTACTACCTCTAGGAAACTGGGCAGGTAACAGCTGTTTACATAGCCCATCTGAACCTGAGCTGCTTCATCTGTAACACGGGGTAATGATAGCAACCTCACGGGGCTTTTCGTTGTTGGGTTTTTTTTTTTTTTTTAACTTAGAGAAGATGGAGTTTATGAAAGTGTTTGTGAACTATGAAGTGCGAGACATACATGGGGTACCATCCAGGTCCTTCAGCTTCTTTGGATCATGATTTTCTCATCTGTCTGATGTTCCTAGGGGTTTCCAGCTAGTTGCCTCTTGGAAGACGTGTTTAGGGAAGCTTAATGTGACTTAGAATAAAGTATATGTATGTCGGATGTTTGCAGTTCGCGTACCCTGAATTGGTGGTCTCTTGGGGTAGTCTCAGTGGTTGAAAATCCAAACAAGATGAAGCACATTCATCTCCCCTCACTGGAAGCCATAATTTTTCATGTCTGCCCTTTATTATCAGTAAAACGTAATGAGCATCTTGTGGGAGGGAATTATTTTAACCAGTTAATCAACAAATATTTGTTATCCAGGTCTGTGAGGTGCCATGATGGGTTCAGAAAGAATATAAGAAACATCTATATCCTCAGGAGCAGACTAGAGATGCCCATCAGCAACATTTAGAGAAGGCAGGATGAGTGCCAAGTTGCTGGTTTGGGTGGTGCGGGAGCTCAGGGAACAATGGCCAAGGGGCCGCAGTGAGGATGCGTGGCTCAGGCCTGAGTATGGAACTTGGAAAGTGGTGGCACAACAGACAGACAGCTTCTCTCTCTCTCTCTCCGTCTCCCTTCCTCTTCTAGCTGTCCAGCCTGTAGTGTGTTACTGAACGTTCTCCACCTCTGGTTCCTTATCTACAAAAATAGAGTATCGCAAAGCATAAAATTTAAGTGAGATCAAAATGTTAGACACTTAGCACAGTGTCTAACATAAAATAAGTGGTAACCATTCTTATTGTCGTCATTATCATCATCATCAACTGCTAACAACAAGAGGGAAGACGTTCCGGGACAGAAAACGGCACAGGCTGAGACCACAGGGAACAGAAGACCGTAAAGAACCCACCCTGGCCACAGTAAAGAACCCACCCTGGCCACAGTAAAGAACTCACCCTGGCCACAGCAAAGAACCCACCCTGGCCACAGCAAAGAACCCACCCTGGCCAAAGCAAAGAACCCACCCTGGCCACAGTAAAGAACCCACCCTGGCCAAAGCAAAGAACCCACCCTGGCCAAAGCAAAGAACCCACCCTGGCCAAAGCAAAGAACCCACCCTGGCCACAACAAAGAACCCACCCTGGCCACAGCAAAGAACCCACCCTGGCCAAAGCAAAGAACCCACCCTGGCCACAGCAAAGAACCCACCCTGGCCACAGTAAGGAACCCACCCTGGCCAAAGCAAAGAACCCACCCTGGCCACAGTAAAGACGACCCTTGGAAATCATGGGGTAAAGTTAGCTGCGTGGGTCCAATGTGATCTGGAAGGGCTGGCCACACCAGAGACTAGTGGGGCAGTTGGAAGCTCTTGTTGGTTCTTAAGCAGGAAAGTGGCTGGTCGATGGCAGACAGATAGGCAGGCAAGGCGGACAACAGGACTGATTCTGCCCGCTCCAGGTGGGCCAGACCCTCTGGCTGAAGCCGATTCACAAATAGGAATGTCCTAGCCCTCTGGCTGTTTCTCAAATTCTGCGAAGGTCTCTAGCCAAAAGGATGGGAAACCGAGTTCAGAGCCTGTAGCTGCTTGACGGCATGTCACTTGTCTCTCTTTCTGCATCTTCTTTTCTGTGTCCTTTCTGTCACTATCAGGGAAAATCATTAGTATGCTAATCTAGCTAGCCATCATTTTAACACTGACCTTTGCTAACCTGCCTTTGCAATTTCAGGAACTATGTTTGACTTCTCTAAAAGTAACCTTAAATTGTAGTCTTGTAAGAATTCCAGAGCTGTATCCTTCACTCCTTCTTCTAATGAGGTTATGACCAAATGCTCATTATAATTGCTTTAGACTCCTTTTAATTTTCAAGCTTATTAATCATAAGAAGAGTTATTTAAAATTGCATAAATTAATCTTAGATTAAAAGCCCATCAAAGCCTCGAAACAATTAAGAATAAGTAGGATTTCCCTGGGGCAGCAAGTTTTATTTTAATATTGTAGTCAGGTGGATATCAGAACCTTGAAGTATGGTAGTGATTAATGTATGCAAAATTTAAATGAGATTTTTTAAATGGCAAATCTAAATCACATATTGACCCAACTGTAGGCTTTAACTGCATTGTCTGTCATATATTTAAACTGTTTACTAATCAACATTTTAATTACAGCATGTGCTGGCAGACCCTAGGACAAATAAAATCTAGAATTTAAAAATGTTACTGCAGTCTGTTACCCAAAAATAATAGGGCTTTTAATAAAATTGGGGGGAAATGGAGGAATGAGAAGACAGAGAGTAAACTTCCTTGACACAGCACCGTCCTAAGGGGTAGAGACTGTTCCAGATACTTCTCAGCCCCTGCTCTCACCTTGCAATTCTGCTGGTCTGAGGCAGCTTCCCCTCTTCATGGAACTGTAATTGTGTTGCCTTTGATGTTGATTCATATTTAATTAGGGAACTACTTCCCTTTATATATTTGAGCCCCTGGTTGCAAGCATTATTTACTCACGTAGAGCTCTGGGGTCCCCAGGCCTTCTCCCCTTTTTTTTATATGTAGATATTTCCAGAATTTGATTTGGCCTCAGCTAAAGTTAGCCTTTTGCGCTGCCTTCCCCCCACCTCCTTGAATCACTGCTGGGTTATGCATGCTGTCCCCAGGAAGGTGGCCTCAGGCTGTCTGAAGTTTGGAAAGTATTTTATAAATACTCTGCTTCATGATTGAAGGTAGATGAATGAGAGAGTCACCTTGAGCAAGTTATTTCACCCCTGGAAACTAGTACCCACTACATGGAAAGGGGATAATAGTGACCAATTTACTGTTTCTGTTTTTGTGAAAATGCAAATAAGGGGAAGCACATAAGCACTTAGCACAGTTGGAAAATAATAGCTTCACAAGCAAAGTTTATTCCTGCCATCATCATCATTTATTTGCTAAAACGAATTTTTAAATCATGACTAAAAATTCGGCCAGACATGGTGGATCATGCTTATAATTCTAGCTCTTGGCAGGGCTGAGGTAGGAGGATCGCTTTAGCCCAGGAGTTCAAGAACAGCCTGAGCAACACAGTGAGACCCTGTCTCTACAAAACATTTAAAAATGATCTGGGCATGTGGCACATGTCTGTAGTCCCAGCTTCTCAGGAGGCTGAGGTGAGATCACTTGAGTCTGTGAGGTTGAGCCTGCAGTGAGCCATGATCACACCACTGTACTCCAGCATGAGTGACAGAGGGAGACCCTGTCTCAAAAAAAAAAAAAAAAAAATACACAGTACAGAAGGATATATAAGAATTAGTCTCCTTCCAATCCCCCATATCCTCCAGCCCCAATCTCTAGAGATAAGCATTGTTAATAGTAGCTTATATATCCTTCTAGAATTTTTTTACTTAGTATGTCATTGAGGTCTTTCCATTGTAATATAAAGATCAACCTCATTCTTAATGGCTGCATGGTATTCCATACTATGGATGGAATATATTTATTTATACATACTATGGATGTATCATATTATTTATTTATCCAAGACTGTTACAGAATATTTTGACCATTTCCAGATTTTTTTTTATTAAGACAGTGACTGTGTCTCTTTGTATACATCTTCGTATACTGGATATGAGAATGTTAGCTCTTCTTCATCTCTTCTGATACTAAATTATCAGATTTTAATCTTTGTCAACCTGATCAGTAGCAAAATGATATCTAGTTGGCAGGGTGCAGTGGCTCATGCCTATAATCCCAGCACTTTGGGAGGCCGAAGTAGAGATGGTGTTTCATCGTGTTGGCCAGGATGGTCTCTATCTGAAACACCATCTCTACTAAAAATACAAATATTAGCTGGGCGTGATGGGAGGCCCCTGTAATCCCAGCTACTCATGAGGCTGAGGCAGGAGAATCACTTGAACCCAGGAGGCAGAGGTTGCAGTGAGCCAAGATCACGCCACTGCACTCCAGCCTAGGTGGCAAGAGCAAAAGTCTGTTTCAAAAAAAAAAAAAATCTAGTTGCTGTTTTAATTTGTTTATTTTATTAAGTATGAGGATGAGCATTTCTTTCATATGTTTATTAGCTACATGTATTTTTTTCACATTCTTTGCGTGTTTTTCTGTTGACTGTGTTGTCTCTTCCTTCATCTTGTTAAAGATTGATTTTTCCACCTACACAGTGAAGGGGGTGGACACACAATTTCCAAGGCCCCTTCCCACTTCTGCAGTCTGTGGTCCAGGCCCACGTGTCCTGTGGGCAGCTTGTACACTACCAAGGTGCTGTTGGCTCATGACCTTGTCGAGCAGCATTGAGGCTGAATAGCCAGTAGCTGGGGGTAAACTACAAGAAAGTCATTCTCTTTTCCCTTTGTTTGGTTTTGTATCTTTCTTCCACTCTTAAAAAAGCAGGCTTGGAAATTGTAAGGCAGAGCTGGATTGAACTTCCTTTAAAGCGGCCTGTAGACATCAGGAATATTTATTTTTTCTATTTGTTTTAAGCCTGGGAAGACTGTGTGGTTTTCTCAACACTGTCCTGATGGAGCCCTGACCAGCAAGCGTGCAATGCCCCTAGCCCTAATGTGCCATTAATGATAGGTTAATGTACAGTATAATGTTTTTGGGACTACGGGTTCATTACACTTCTGAGTGTGAGGTCTTTCCACAGAGCGCCCAAGGTCCCATTGCATTATATCATGCAATAAAAATACCCTTTTCATATCACACACTAATAAACTGTATTTGAAATGCTGTCTGAGGGCACTGCCGTCTTGTCTGTAGGCTGTGCACAAGCGCAACAGTTGGGATTCCTTTTTTCTATTTTGTGGTTTAGTTACACGGAATTCTGAACCCAGGAGAAGTCTGCTCATTCTTGTTTTAAATGGGGAGCAAGTTGGGTCTTTAGGGCTGAGGCTCAGGGGAGGGGCTACTTACTGAATGGTGAGGGTCCTTAGGATGTGGAGAGCAGGGCCTTTGATTCTCTACTGCAGCTGTCAGGAGAGCCAGTCACATTAAAAAACAAACAGCAAAAAAACAAACAAAATACCTGTGTCCTAATGTCTGCCACACTGAGCCCTGAACATGTGTTGTTATAAAAGAAGTTTCCTTAGAAAAGGAGTATGATGAGTACTGCAAAATGTAGGCCACTGATAGTCATGACCATGGAACTGCCTCTGGGCTAGGAATTTCACACACACAGTCTTCCTGTGAGGTCGATGCCGTTCTCCATATTTTACAGAAGACAGAGTTCCCAGAGCTAGGGGGAATAAGCCATGTTGTAGAGAATGAAATCCACAGGACTCCTGGAAACCACAGGTAAATTATTACCTGGCTACCCAGAGAGAGCCCCTCGCGCCATGAATAGTCCACCTGTGAGACATCTGAGCTACTGCCGGGCTGGAGCCAAGCATCTTCATTTCAAATGCACGTGGCCCTAGTGCCCTTCTTAAGTTATTCATACTTTCCTGTGAATTGGCTTAATGTCAGCAATTAGCTGGCATCAGATGATTTTGAAGCTTTGAAGAGGAGACTCTTCTGCATTAAACAGGAAAAGGGGCATTGGAGTTGGGGGATGAGGCAGAGACTGCAGGATCAAAGGTGCTTCAAATCACCTGGTTCGTATTTTCTCTAGGCCAGACTCTCTGACTTTGTTATGCAGGGGCTTGTTTTGACTACTTGTAGAGTATGGGGAAAGACTGACCTGTGAAGGCCAAGAACCTCAAGAAACTTGGGCTCAGGCGTCATTACCACCTTAGAATGCAGTGTCCTTGTTTATAAAAATAGGTTATCATGGCCGGGCGCCGTGGCTCACGCCTATAATCCCAGCACTTTGGGAGGCCGAGGCGGGTGGATCACGAGGTCAAGAGATCGAGACCATCCTGGTCAACAAGGTGAAACCCTGTCTCTACTAAAAATACAAAAATTAGCTGGACATGGTGGTGCGTGCCTGTAGTCCCAGCTACTCGGGAGGCTGAGACAGGAGAATTGCCTGAACCCAGGAGGCGGAGGTTGCGGTGAGCTGAGATCGCGCCATTGCACTCCAGCCTGGGTAACGAGCGAAACTCCGTCTCAAAAAAAAAAAAAAAAAAAAAGGTTATCATTTGCTTTCTGATAGGGCTTTTGGAGATCACGTGAACTAATGTAAATGAAAGCACCTAATGAGCAGCTGGCACAGGGTAAGTGCTCACAACTGGCTGCTGTTATATTGCACGTAGTCACAAAAGGCACAGGTTTGGGAGCTAACATCCAGTGCAAATCCCAACTCTGCCTTGGCCAAATCCACAAATTGAAGGAAGTAACAGTAATGCCATCCAGCCACTTCATGGGATTGTTGTGACACTGAAATAAGATAATGAGCTCGAGAGACAGCTGTAGAAAGAAAACCCTACTCAAATGCTGGTATCAGTAAACATAAGCATTTCTCTCTCCAAATCAACATATTCAAACTGGATTGTCTTTAAATAAATATCCTTATAGCAAGGGCAATGAGGACAGCTATTAGAAAAATTCACTGATCTGTTCCCCTCACAGGGAGAATGTCATGGCTGTAACATAGACTTAAAAAATAGCACAAAGCATGTATAAGTCAGGACAATTCTTACCTTCCACCTCTTCATAATGACAAAGCAGCAGGCAGAGGAGGGCCAGGGCCAGGTCTCTGCTCACCTGCATTGTTGAGAAGAGAGCCAATACCTGCTCAGTGTGGACAGTATTGCTTAGAACAGTTGTTGGAGGTCATGTTTGCAAAAGGAGGTTAAGATCAAAGAAACTGTGTTGAAGAGTTGAGTTGGTCTGGTGGAAAGAAAAAACTAGGACATTGCTAAGACCCTCCTGCAAAAGACTGGACCTTCTGGCTCTAGGCAAAGTCCCCTTAATTGTTATGAGAAGAGTATTTACATTTCAAGGATAATTAGTTTTTCTTTTAAGGGGTGTAGGGTTGGAGCAAGCCTTTTGTTTTCAGATATGAGGACTTTGAAACACTTGGATAAACCTCTCAGGGGTTAAATCTGTCTTTGGGGCTACCAGGACTTGAAAAATGTTGCTCTGTATCAAGAAAACCAGAAGTGACAAGTTCATTTAAAAAGCCTGGTTTGTCATTGTTTATCTAATTTTCAGAGTTGACACAGAAAATTAAACCAGCTGACACTCACTCTCTGACCATCTCTCTGGCTCATTTCCCTGGTCCTTTCCTACCTGACCTTGCAACTACAAAATGCTCCAGACCCTAAAATATAAAACTTTCCACTGAGTTTCTGAGTCACCCTGCAGTCATTCCAGGATTATGTCATAGGATGTCATTCCTAATGGTATTAAAAATCAAGATGAAGTTATAAATCTGCTCTGTGAGGTATTTCTTTTTTCCCCCCGCTTTGACCATAAATCTTAAAAGTAATCAAACTCTCTGCAAAGAAGCCAAGGTAAACTTGGGCCCAAAGTGGCCCCATATGTCTTTACTGAATTCAGAGGATCGGCAGGCTCATCTGTCCCTGTGAGATCACATGGTGCTTCATGGTGAACTTTACAGAAAAGTGACTGGGCAAAGTGGGAGTCTTCATTGTATTTAATATGGATTTTCTAAAACTCACATGGCAACATCATAGGTGGATGAGGCACTCCATGTAAGAAAATTATTCAGATAACTGTACCATATGCTTTATGAATCAAATTTTAGAAGATTACAAGGAAGAGGCTTAAATGTATTTTTTTTTTTTTTTTTTTGAGACAGTCTCACTTTGTCGCCAGGCGCCAGGCTGGAGTGCAGTGGCACAATCTTGGCTCACTGCAACCTCCGCCTCCTGGGTTCAAGCAATTCTCCTGCCTCAGCCTCCCGAGTAGCTGGGACTACAGGCGCACGCCACCATGCCCAGCTAATTTTTGTATTTTTAGTAGAGACGGGGTTTCACCACATTGGCTGGGACGGTCTCGATCTCTTGACCTTGTGATCTGCCTGCCTTGGCCTCCCAAAGTGCTGGGATTACAGGCTTGAGCCACCGCGCCTGGCCAATGAGGCTTAAATGTATTATAACAACACTTCTCTATCCTCTTAAACAGATTACATGCATCAGGATTTAATTTTTTTTTTTTTTTTTTTTTTTTTGAGATGGAGTCTCGCTCTGTCGCCCAGGCTAGAGTGCAGTGGCCCAGTCTCGGCTCACTGGTGTCTATCTCCTGACCTCTTGATCCGCCCGCCTTGGCCTCCCATGTGCTGGGATTACAGGCGTGAGTCACGGAGACCAGCAGGATTTAATTAAAGAAAAATTTTTACTTCCCGCTACTCGGGATACTGAAGCAAGAGCATCAAGGGTGTAATGCACAGTGATTACGTCTGTGACTAGCCACTGCGCTGCAGCCTAGGCAACACTGTGAGACCTCGTCTCTAAAACACAGAAAATTCTTAAGCTCATTATTATGGACATTGTCTGTTTGGCACGTTCTATACCAGTATCTCCTGACATTGACACAGAGAGAGCCATGTGGCCCTAGGCTGGTTGACCCCAAACTGGTTTTTGTTGTGTAGTTTTGCCAGTAGATGTCATTTCTTGCTGCTATCCTTGCTCCTCCTTTTAAAAGACCTTCCTCTTCCCCTTCTCTTTGGCTGTTTCTCTTGTGCTTTCAATTGGGAAATCGGATACTAAGCTTGTTAGAATCAAATTAAGATACAAGAAAACTGGCTTAAAGAAAAGCTTGAGGGACTACCTAAAATTAAAATGTTCAAGTTCCAGTTTAACTTCCAGATTCTTAGTTTAAGACAAGGGTGTCAGAGTGTAGTGGCCTGTAGATCGTAAAGTGCCTGTAGATTTGGAAACTGGCCATTTCACTAAGTAGAAAATATACTATTTGATAATGCTGTATATAAATGTTCAAGTTTGAAGCAATATAATCACTTTGCTCTTGAATCAGTAATTAAGGTGGACTTCAAACTGTTGAGGTTTTATTTTCTGAGAGGAGCAAATAGTCATGAATGTGCCAAGGAAAGTCCTTAGGCTCTAAAAACTAGGTTTAGATCTAGGCACATAGAAGCCACTCAGTACATCCACAGTGCATTTTATTGAATTAAAGACCCTTGGTCAAATAGACACAGCTACCATCAGAAGGAAGCTTGCAACTGACTAACTTGTCTTTCTTAACAGTAGAAATAGACTCTGGTTTCGTGAGGCTCTGCAGTGAAGGTGGCCAGCTTATTTGTAACCAGATAAAGTGTGCTCCTTCAGTCATTCATTCTGTGTGTGACCAGCGACACCACCTTGGAAAACACAGGTCACACTACTCACCACCACGGAAAATGCATTTCAGGCTTCTGTACATTTAATTTTCTTCAACATTACCTTGCTAACCACAGTAAATCAGTAACAGAACAGTTAAGTACCACAGGTTCTTTGTGTTTTGTTTTAGAAAATATTGCTCAAGGCTAGGAGTGAGTTCTATTGATTACTTTTATTTGCTGTTGGGATGCAAAATGATCAGAATTTCAAATAGTTTGCCTCCTTTTTGTGCATTTCCTTTTTTAAAAAAGGAGGAGTCGGTTTCAGATGGAAGACATTGGTTGCTAATAGCAGAAACTTGAGAATAATTGGTCATTTTCAATCCTGTAGGAAACTAGACTAGGTTTGATGGCTTTGACCTTTGTTAATGCTCTTTTTCCAGATTTTCCCCAGCCAGCTTCCCTGTACTCCTGACTCTCAGCAGCCCATTCCACTGAAGTGAGTGAGGCTCAGATAACTCTGGAACATCACAGCTAAAATAGTTTTGAAAAAAGGGATGGTACTTTATTTAAAGTTATTTACCCAAAGTTTTGATGTCCAGTGTCTTTAGCAGTTTTTTTCCTCTATTTTTTGTTGATTTGATAGCAGCAAACATTTTCCACTTTGGCTCAGTCTTTGTGTAAGTGGTTTGTTTCTCCCCGTTAAGGAACTAGAAAAGCTGTTACCAAGACTTAAGCAGGTGGCAGCCTTTACTTAATTGGCTGCTTCTTGAAATAAGATGAGACAATGGATATGAAGTGCTTTGAAAAGTTAAAACTATGATGCTTGGAGTCGGAAACCTCTGACACCCATGCTGCGGGTGATGGTTTGTCAGTGCTCATTGGCACCGTGCCAGCTACCACCCCTACTTCTCTCATCTCACACTCTTTCTGCTGTGTGAGTCATCACTGGCAGCATTTTTCAAATAATGTTGGCTTCATATCATTCATATGGTAGGCCCTTATTCTTTTTCAATTTTGAGTGGATTTGTTTATGTGTCTTTTTTCCCTTCTTGATATTTGTTTTCTCCTCATTAATTTTGATCATCTTCATGACATCTATTTAATTCCTTCATGTTCTTTATTATTTGCCATCTTATGATTTCTTTAGATACTTTTTGTTCTTTTTATAATTTATTAAACACTTAGCTCATAAATTTTTAAACTTTTTTCTAATACATGCCTAAAAAGCTATGAAATTGCCTGCTAATATTGCTTTAGCTGCATCCAACAAATATTTACATGTAGTGTTTTCATTGTCTTTCGCTTCTAAGTAATTTTCAATTTCAATTAGAATTTATGCCAAATTATTTAGAAGTTTTTTTTTTTATCTGAAAATAGTGAAAGATGTTTTGTTATCTTGTGATTATTATCTAATTTTAATGCACTGTGGTCAGAGAGTGTGCTGTGTATAACATCAGAGATCTTTGTTATTTAGACTCCCTTAGAACATGGTCATTTGGTTTTCCCCCTGTGTTCTCTCTTTGCTTGAAAAAAGAGGCAAACATTTGTAATTCTGAAATACGCTGCCCGCTTAGCAGCAGCTTCTCGGTTATTAAACACCTTAAAGGTGAGGTTGATTAGTTCCTTTTGTGGGGTTCGAGGGCTAGGTTCTAATTTCTGTACCTTTTTTTTTTGAAAGAGGGAGAGAGAACAGGAGTCTTGCTCTATTGCCCAGGCTGGAATGCAATCTAAAAATAGGTGTTAAAAACCTCTATTTTGCTAATAATTGTGCTTAACAGCGGAGACAGGAAGGAATAAGAGAAGAAAATAACAAACAGCTAACCAGTATTTCATTAAGTCTGTGAAATGCTATGCAAATGCTGAAGAGTGGTTTACTTCCAATTATGTGGTCACTTTCAAAATAGGTATAATATGATACTGAGAAAAATGTATGTTCTGTGGACCTGGGGTAAAGAATTCTATAAATATTCACTGAGTTTCCTTGTTCCAGGTCTGAGTTCAAATCATAGATGTCCCTGTTAATTTTCTATCTCGTTGATCCGTCGAATATTAACAATATGCTGTCAAAGTCTCCCGCTATTATTGTGCGGGCGTCCAGGTCTCTTTATAAGTCGTTAAGAACTTGTCTTATGTATCTGGGTGCTCCTATATTGGGTGCATATATATTTATGATCATTGACTCCTGTTGTTGCATTGATCCTTTTACCATTATGTAATGTCCTTCTTTGTTTCTTTTAGTCTTTGTTACTGTTAAAGTCTATTTTGTCAGAGACGAAAGTTACAGCTCCTGTTTTGTTTTTTTTTGCTCTCCATTTGATTGGTAAGTCTTCCACCAACCCTTTGAGTCTTTTTGTGTCCTTGCTTATGAGATGGATCTGGATACAGCATACCAATGGGTTTTGACTTTTTATTCATTTTGCCTGTCTGTGTCTTTGATTGGGGCATTTAATCCATTTAAATTTAGGATTAATCTTGATATTTGTGAGTTTAATATTGTCGTTTAATGCTAGCTGGCTATTTTGCCCATTAGTTGATGTAGATTCATTATCGAGATACTCTTTACCTTTTGGTAAGTTTTTGGGATGACTGATACTGGTTGTTCCTTTCTGTATATAGTGCTTCTTTCAGAAGCTCTTGTAAAGCAGGCCTGATGGTGGTGAAATCTCTGAGTGCTTGCTTGTTTGCGAAAATTTTTATTTTTCCTTCATTTATGAAGCTTAGTTTGGCTGGACATGAGATTCCAGGTTGAAAATTCTTTTCTTTGAGGATATTGAATATTAACCCTCACTCTCTTCTAGTTTGTAGGGTTTCTGGTGAGAGGTCTGCTGTAAGTCTGATAGGCTTCCCTTTATAGGTAACCTGACCTTTCTCTCTAGCTGCCCTTAGAATTTTCTCCTTTATTTCAACCCTGGTGAATATAACGATTATGTGTCTTGGGGTTGCTCTACTTGAAGAATATCTTTGTGGTGTTCTCTGTATTACCTGGAGTTGAGTATTGTCCTGCCTTACTAGGTTAGGAAAGTTTTCCTGAATAATATCCTGAAGAATATTTTCCAGCTTGGATTCATTCTCTTCATGACATTCAGGTACACCTATCAAACATAGATTAGGTCTTTTCACATAGTCCCATATTTCCTGGAGACTTTGCTCATTCCTTTTTACTCTTTCTTCTCTAATCTTGTCTTCTCATTTCATTAAGTTGGTCTTCAACCTCTGATATCCTTTCTTCTGCTTGATCAATTTGACTGTTAAAACCTGTGCATACTTCGCGGAGTTCTCATACTGTATTCTTCAGTTCCGTTAATTCACTTATATTCCTCTCTAAATTGTCTATTCTCATTAGGATTTCATCAAACCTTTTTTCAAGGTTCTTAGTTTCTTTACATTGGGCTAGGACATGTTCTTTTAACTCACCGAAGTTTCTTATTATCCACTTTCTGAAGCCTAATTCTGTTATTGGAATGCACTCGTTCTCCATGAGGCCTTGTTCTCTTGTTGATGAGGAACTGTGATCCCCTGTAGAGGGAGAGGCATTCTGATTTTGCGTATTCTCATCCTTTTTATGCTGGTTTCTTCCCATCATTGTGAATTTATCCACCTGTCGTCTTTGTAATTACCGACTTTCAAATTAGGTCTCTGAGTGGATGTCCAACTTGTTGATTCCCAGTGCCAGAATCTGAGCAACCCACTGTGCTGGCTAAAACAGTGGTGTTAAGATTGATGGTGCTTTTCTGCCTACCCGGGAATCTCCGGTCTGGCTTCCTTCTTGAGTCCCTTTTTCAATCAGCTGAATAGGCGACTCTGCCTTCCTGGAGCTCCAAATGTTGACCAAAAGGGGACCCAGTCCCATTTACTCTGCATCAAGAACCGCCGCGCCAGGGCACCGGCAAAACCGCTGCGCCGGCCACAAGAGTCGCGCTGGCGACCCGTGGGGCTCCTCCGCTGGGAATCTCCTGGTCCGTGAGCAACAAATATTCGTCTGAAAGTGTGGCATCCTCTCATTCTCTGCGCTTTCACTGGGAGCTATAATCCTGAGCTGCTAGTAATCAGCCATCTTGGAGCTCTCTCTGTACCTTTTTTAATGTCAGGGGCTGATTGGGTAATAAAATGCATATTAAGCATTCAGGGGTGAGAGTAGAAGTAAGGATGACATTTAAGTCACTCCGGGTGAGATTATAGGACTGGGTTAAGTATTGGAACTCTTGTATATATTTAGTAGGACCTGATGAAAAGGAGCCTAACCTAACCGTTGGCTGATTTGGGAAAGGTCTGATGAAAAAAAAGGAATCTGTACCCTAACTATGCCTTTGGCTCCAGCTACCTCTTGAAGGGGGAATTGTTGGGCCAGGGCAGAAGACTAAACTGTAAGCCAGACCAGGTATGAGGTTGGGAGGCGACAGGAGTGGCATAAGGAGGTGGGTTGTGGGCAGAGGAAGAGGAGGAAGGCTCTGGGTGGGGGTTGGGTCCTGGATTAGGGCCTGGTTCAGACAGGCGGAGAAGAGAAAGGTCAGAAGAGTTGATGGACAAGGAGGATTCTGGGTCACCGGCAGAGGCAGGATGGAAGGAAGAGAAGAGCAGAGATTAGGGAGGGATTGGTGTGTAAAAAAATGCCTGGACGTAGGGAATTTCAGACCATTTGCCCATTTTGTGACAAAAGTTGTATAGATCCTACAGGATAGAAAAAATTCGGGCCATTTAGAGCCATTGTCCATTTATATTGTGGCCAAGAGGTATTGCAAAGGAAAATAAGACCCTTAGGTTTTAGGTCAGGTGATAGCTGGAGAGGTTTGAGGTTTTTCAGAACGCAGGCTAAGGGAGAGGAGGGAGGAATGGAGGGCCGGAGACTGCCTATAGTTTAAGAGCGACGGAGACAAAAAAAACTGAATGCGCGACCAAGCAGCTTAGCAGGCGTCCCAGACTGAACCTTGGTCTGAACCTGGGGTGAATCGGTCAAAGGGGGTGTCCCCTGTGTTGATCCATCACCTATGAGTGCGAGCGAGTGACTAGAGCAAATGTCTCTGCAATGATCAGTCACTGAGGGAAGACTGTCTTCCTGGTTCCATGACCTACGTAGGATTTTTTCCGGTCATGAACCTCATGGAAAGTTCTGTCTTTCTCGTCTCCAGTGAAAGGGAGAGGACAGTGAAACTGAAAGGAGAAGGAAGCTGACAGGTAGAAGAGCTGGAGAAGAGTGTTGAGGCAAACCACTTACCTGATCCGAGGGCGGTGAGTGGAGGCGCAGGCTGCTCCGATGAGCCTAGGGCATAAGGTCTCTTCATGGAGGAAGCACAGGAACAGGGACGGGGGCTTTGGTCTCCTGTAGGAGTTCCCCCATCCTGGGTTTCAGCACCAAATATTAGAGTTAGCATTCTGAATGAAGAGATCCCCCCAAAACAGGCTTTGTGTGAGCAACATGGCTGTTTCTTCACCTCGGTGTGGACAGGCTGAGACCAAGAAGGGCGTCAGTGAGGGCAGAAGGATAGGAGTTGGTTTTATAGGTTTGGGGTAGACAATGGAAAGTTACTGACGTAATTTTAGGTTGGTTTTTTTGCAAGCTGGAAGGGGGTCATAGGGTGTGGAGTCTCGAGGTTGGCCAAAGTGGGTTACAAAGTCCAATGGCCTTGTCAATTGAGGCGGGAATAAGAAACAATAATGTCTTAAAGTTAAGTAGGCGCCACAGGGGTTGATCATTTCTTCCTCTTTTCATGGTCTTCCAGTTAGTTTAGATTTTCTAGGAACTCATCTGGAGTGTCCCTGCAGGCGACAGAGGCTAGTTTTTCTAGATACAGATTTTATATTTATTTTACTTAGAAATCACTGTGATTTTTTTTTTAATCTGAGAAATATCTTTCATTGGTTCTTTTTTTTTTTTTTCTGAGACAGAGTCTCACTCTGTTGTGCAAGATGGAGTGCAGTGGCACGATCTTGGCTCACTGCAACTTCCGCCTCCCAGGTTCAAGCAATTCTCCTGCCTCAGCTGCCCAAGTAGTTTGAATTACAGGCATGCGCCACCATGCCCAGCTGATTTTTTGGTATTTTTAGTAGAGACGAGGTTTCATGATGTTGGCCACGCTGATCTCGAACTCCTGACCTCACGTGATCCACCTGCCTCGGCCTCCCAAAGTGCTGGGGTTACAGGCATGAGCCACCACATCAGGCCGAATTTACATCTTTCATTGGTTCCTTTTTTTTTGGAGACAGAGTCTCCCTCTGTCACCCAGGCTGGAGTGCAGTGGTGCAATCTCAGCTCACTGCAACCTCCGCCTCCCAGGTTCAAACAATTCTCTTGCCTCAGCCTCCCAAGGATTACAGGCTCACGCCACCGCCACCATGCCTGGCTAATTTTTGTATTTTTAGTAGAGACAAGGATTCACCATATTGGTCAGGCTGGTCTCGAACCGCAGGTGATCCACCCACTTCAGCCTACCACAGTGCTGGGATTATAGGCATGAGCCACTGTGCCCAGCCTCAAATGTTTTCTCACTCAAGAGGTAAGGAAAGCAGAGGACAAGGGAGAATCCATCCTTCTGAGCATTGTGTCTTTAAACCTCCAACACCACACAGCCGTCACCCCCAGAGACAAACTTGAACATCTAGACACTTCTCACTGGCCCCATACTTACAGACATGCTACAGACTCAGCCTTTCAGGGGTGAGTCCTCAGCATCATCTCAAGCAGAATGCCCACACTGCTCTGGTGTCCTTCCTCCCGATTCCTCTGGGCATCTGCCTGGCCCAGAAGTGCCTGAGGTAGCCAACATGGCCCCCACTGTACAGCCTGCCCAGTCCTATCCGAGGCCTCTGCCAGAGCAGTCACCACAGCCCCCTTTAAACAGGCCAGTGGCACCATTCTGCCATTCACAAAGATCAGCTTCCTCAGACACAGACTCAAGAGTATCGGCACCCCAGGTGTCTACCTACATTACCATGGCCTGCTGGAGTCATCCTGTGCCCTACCCCGCACCGTGCAGCTGCTCTGTAAGCACAGGCCCTAGGATGACTCACAGACACCTCTGGAAACTTTTTTTTTTCTTCCAATGGGCTATTTTCTGGCCTATGACTGTAGGAACACACAGCTCTGCACAGTTGAAAAGTGGAGAGCTCCTTGTCCCCTTAGATGCCTGTGTACTGTCTAGGATGGCTAGAGGTAAGCAATTTGCTGCTAATAATATTTGGGGGAAAACATCTATTTCTGTAGCAGTTGTGAAGAATAAACTCAGGAAGGTTGATGGAAATGACATGTCACAGCTGCACACCACTTCCTCAGTCTTAAAAGAAAATGAAGGGCTGGCAAGGAGCCCCCACCCCCAACCATGGAAAAACCTTAGAAATCAGAGGCCAAGAAAGCATGTTCTAAGAACAGATCCCTCGTGTGGAAAGCTCTGCATTTGTGGCATTTGCCCTGGTATGCTCGCTGGGTGGAAGGGAAGGCTCCACACCCGTGGTGTAAGCACCTCCTCTCACCACCGCGTCCGCAGGTGCAGGACCTGCGCTCTTTGTGGAGGAATAAGCCTCACCTGCCCAGAGTGTTACCTGTGAAGCACTGCCCCAGGGTCAGGTGATTTGGTCCTTACAACTCACTCTGCGGGGAGAGAGAGCAGGTGGTATTCGGTGGGGGTGAGGAGGCTGCAGACAGCTGTCCTGTGTTCAAAACCAACTGACAGATGAGACCCAGAAATGATGGAGAGGACGTATCAGCCTTACTTCTGTACAAGTCTGGATTGGAGGATGTGTTTACAAGTGTGACCCCGGTTGCCTCGCTAAGCAGAGGTGAATAACTGCAGGTCTCCCACAGGCTTAGAGCCTGCCTGGGGGCTTGGCAGGAGATGGCAGGCCAGCCAGACCTGCCAGCTGGGCCCACATGCCCAGTGTTGCCACTGCCTCCCTGGGGACAGGGCTCAGAAGTGAGCAACAGTCCCTCCACATAGAATGAAGCCAGGGGAAGGGAGGCCCCTCCACTCTTTAGTATTATGTCTTTCATAGGCCAGGCCCTTGTGGCCTTCCATGCCATCATGACTAGTGGGATGGCCAGGGAGGGCTGACCGACGCTTAGCCCGGGGCCCTTGCGTCACTCCACACAGGGCCTTGGCTTCCTCTAACAGAGCCACTTATCAAGGCCCCTCCTTCCCTGATCACGCCTGTTGATTAGCCTGGCCACGCCCAGCCTGGAAGGAAGAGTTGGCCCCAAGGATAGTTTGATTTATGATCTCATGTAATTAATATTAGCAGGCTGTCCACTGTCCTGCCGCTTGTCAGCGGTTCAGCAGGCACTGGACACCTGTGCATCCTTCCATAAATTATTTATTTAACTTCTCTAATCGCAAGTCTTCTCCCGGGTATGTAGGGATTAGATTGGTAGCTCTAAAACGTGGAACATGTTTTATTATGTAAAATTAATGCAAGACTTCATTAATGTAGAAAAGAGCAGGGTTTTTTTAGCTTGAATGTATTAGTATCCATTGTGGACACTTTTTCAAGTCATTCATGAGACTTCTCTTGAAGGACACAACATTTCTGAGAACCAGGGTCACGTGGGACAGTGACCTCATATGGCACTCTCATATGTACACGCAGCTTCTGTATACTGCCTCAGTAGCACAGTGCCAAGGAAAACCTCACCCACCCAGCTGCCTTCTCAACTTAGGCATCCATCAAACCAATGTAGATGTTTAAGAAAGGACTAGCAGAAACATGTTATTTTACAGTTAGTCGCTGACGGCAATGACCAACTGTTCATATGAGTTACTTGCAGTAAATATATTGGTCAGTCGAATGGTACTCGGAACTTACAGGAACTGACGGGAACTCAGAGCCTTTGACCATGCTGCATCTCCCCACCCCGATGCGCATGAAGGGACTCAGTGTAGCTGGGCTCTGGTACTCACACAGCTTCACATGTGCGTACATCCTGAATGGACGTCTGTTTTCAAATGACCAGTGCCCCACAGCAGCCCTCCTAGCCCGTGCTTGTTCATGTAAGAAGCTGAATAATACGCACAGATCTAATAAGCGGACTCTAAGAGCTGCAAAAAGTAACATCACAGTACGAGGTAACACATCACCAATATTCAGTGTAACCCTTTGATTGACCATAGGTGAGTGTATGTTATTTTTTAAAATTGGTTTTTAAAACTATAAAACATTTCTTAATAGAATTTGAAATAGCTGCAGAGCCCCCAAAACACCTCACGCCCTATGGCTCCGCTGGACTGTGAGATCCCATCCAGTCCTGACACTCCTCCATTAGTGTGAGAAGGGACAGAAGGGTTACCGCAGCCAGGCAGGAATCCTAAAGGGAGATGCACAGAGCCTTCAAGCAAGGCTCACAGGTCCAGCAAGGAAAGGCGAAGGGATGGTTATTGGGTTGGCATTTGGAGGCCCCTTCAGCCTCACAAATCACCATTTACAGGGCTGTCACCTGATCACAGGGCTGCCCTGTCCAGCAGCAGCTTGTTGGACTCTTTAATAGGCAGGCTTACTGCTTACACAGGTTCATGGGTCCTTGGCATCCTGTCCCATGCAGCACCCATGGTGGGAGAGGGGGTGCTTGGTGCTCACCCTGAGGGGTGAGATCCAGAGATCACAAGTCCTGTGTCCAGAGAGCCACCAAATGTCTAGAGCAGCCACAGTTTATGGAGCCATCCCCCAGAGACACACCACCAGTAGGCAGGCAGTGTGGTGTCTTCCGTGGTAGAAGAGTGTCCTGGGTTTAAACTCTAACTCTGCCACTTTCCCTGACCTTATCCCATAGCACCAAGTTTCCTAGAGCTTTAGTTTCCTTTATAAAATGGGGGTGCCCGCAGGGTTCAAGAGAGCTGTGTGCTGATGTAAGGCATTCAGCAGTGCCTGTACACAGCAAGTGCTCAATGAGTAGACGCATACATACAGAATATACAAGTCACCTTTTCATGAGGGCCGACCACGTGCCAGGCATTGCACCAGGCCCTTCAGCCACACCAGCAAATTATTATTCAAATGCATGTTCTTTAGAAAGTTATACAAAGAGATGAAAGTATGGGGGCCCTAAATAGGTACATTCCTATTTGGGAAGAAGCTGAAAGCCCAACTCAGGGCAGACAGCGAGGTGTCACTAAATGAGCACTGGACTGGAGGCGCAGCCCCCCGAGCCTCAGGCAGCATCACACACTGCAGCAGGCTCAGAGCCTCCATTCTTGCCCACACGACCAGCACACCCAGCCCTGCCCTCCTCCCTTCACTCGGGAGGGGCCCAGGAGCATCCTGCTGTCAGTCCAGCAGGAAGGCATCTCACCCCAGTGCAACACATGGGCAGGAATTAGGGACATTTAGTACGGAGGGGAAGAGTCAAACTAGCGACAGGCTGACTGGTGCCCATGTGGAGGAGGGAGAGGTGAGCAACCACAGTTCATCTTCATGACTGTGACGTTTCCACCAGTATCCCGCATCGTGCTCCTCAGCCCCTTTGCTGAGGCTGTCTGCCCAGGTGATGCCAGCACCTCCCCCAGTCTCCCTGTGTCCCACTGTTGGAGTCATCCTGCCTCTGGCAGCTGTATTCTTTCTGCTCAGGCAGGTCAGCTGTGACCCTGCAGCCTGTCAGTAAAGTGGAGGTGACTGTGCCCACCTGTGTGAGTTAACACTTCTTTGGTTGCAAAGAACAGAAACCAGCCCCAGCCTGTGAGGTGCCTCACAGGACCCTGTGACCCTGTGGACCCTGCAGGCAGAAACGCTGCCAGGCCCTGGGTATAATGGCCCCGGGGTCTCCAGTGCTGTCAGGACCCCTCTCCTGCCTGCCTCTGGACAGCACCTCCTGCTCCTGGGCCCTGCACACTGGCTTTCTCTGTGTGTTGGGTCAAATGGTGGTGAATGGCTGCCAGCAGCTACCAAGTCCACAGGTCACAGCCTAGGACACTGGGTCCCCTCCATGAATTCTGTCCCCTGCTCTGTGTCCTGTGATTCTCCCTCTCAGGCAGCCACCCTGAACCAATCAACAGTGGCTGGGGACAAAGCCAATGGGTCCAGGTCTCTCCCTTGCAGGTGGGGTAAAGTATCAGAGATACAATGTGCCTCAGCAGGAGACGAGGTCACCTCCCAGCCGAGGAGGGCAGGAGAGGCTGGCGTCTCCACCAGAGCTGAGGATGCCAGCGAGCAGCCTCTCCCCTCACCTACCAGGGCACTTGGGCAAACTGCCTCCCTGCAGCGCGGCCATCCGCCCTTCTGTAACGTGGAGGAATGCCTCCACGCTGCCTCCTGCAGTTCCGCTCTGCTTGTTCCGGAACAGATGATAACAGAGATGGAGCATATGGGCCCCAAAGTCACCCGACATTCTGGGAAAGTGACACTGTGTTACTCCGGGCTTGGGGGGAGGGGCCCGTCACTCGTGAGCACAGCTTCTCCCTTTGTTCTTCAGAAGGGCACGAGGTTGCCCCTCCTGAGAGGAAGTGTGCACACGTGGACTTGGGGAGGATTTCCTGTGTCTAGGCAGCGATTTGGGAAAGCAGCCATAGGTGGGCATATATATGGGGAGGAGAACACGACGGAAGCCAAAGTCCAGTCCTTCCTGGGCCACTCCTGCCTCAGCCCACAGCCCAGGCCTCTGCCACCCACAGGGCCTCACCCAGCCTGGCCTCCATGGCCCCCGAAGCCTCGGGTCCCGCAGGTATGTTAGGAGCCTCCCAGAGTGCTGTGAGCAGATCATGGGAAGTGCCCAGCTGGGCTCCAGGCCTAGCTCCACCCTGGCCTCAGCGGGTCCCTGCCCAGGGTTGGGTACCTTGGCATTTTTGAAGCCGAGTTTCCTCCTCCTCCTCACAACTCTCACAGTGCTCTGTGTGCCTCTGAGCTAGACCCACGCACAGTGCCCCCAGGGCAGGTTTTCAAACCTCTATTGGGAAGGCTGGGGCAGGGCGAGGTGGCTCAGGCATTCTTCTCTTGTCCCCAGCAGGTCTGACCTGTGGTCCAGAGGAGCCCTGCCGTCCCCTGCTCTCCCCAGGCCTGGTCCTTGACAGCCCCTGTGGACACTGAGTTGGGACAGCCAGGGTCCACATCGCTCTTGGCTTTGTGATGAGCTCGTGGCGATGCCGTGCAGCTCTTCAAGCAGGCTCTCTGGGGCTGCAGTCAAGGCTGGGTGTGTTGGGAGACCCACCCTGAAAGTCCAGCTTAGGCTGTGCAGGCAGAGGACAGGCCCAAGAGGGGCTGAGAAAGCTGGAGGGAGCAAGGAAGCAGGTGCTGGATGTGGAGGGAAAAGAGCTGGGGGGAGGCACAGGGTTCCTCATCTCCCGCATTCTCTCTCCTCGCTATGGCTCCCCAAGTCTCACCGTGCAAGTTGCAAAGCTTTTGGTAGGCGAGAAAGCCACCAGGTGTAAGTTCCTAGGCAAGAAGCTGCGTAGTGAAGAGAAGGAAAGAGCAGGCTCTGCACTTTTCCTTTCACCTCTGACTTGTGGCCTGGCAACCTTGGGGCTGTCCCTGCTTTTTTCTGACCTTCCCTGGGAGTTCCCAGGAGGACCCTAAGATTGTGGATATAAATCTTGGTGCTTCAGGACAGCAGAGAAGAGAACTGGCTAAACAGACCCTGGTCTGCCTGTGGGCCAAGTGGGTTAGAACCGGAGGCAGGCCACAGGGCAACAGTGCCAGCGCTCCAGAGTCCAGCGCCCACTGAACTCACCAGGAACCCAGGGATACTGTGCACAGCCCAGCACGTTCTTCCCACCCCTACTTCCCCTGACATGTTGGCCTTCCCTCTGGCCGCAGGTGATGACTTCTTTATAGGAGAGCTATAGACAAAGGGGAGAACTACCGGGGCCTGACACAGCCTCTGGCGGTACGATTCTTTGTCTCTGAGCAGCAACTGAACCAGAAAACTGGCAACACAGGAGCCCGGCCTTGGCCGATGGGCTGTGTGAGTGATGCCGGGCAGAGGAAGGGCCAGGCAGTCTGTGGTGAGGACAGCCCCTCGCCCTTAAGCACTTTCCAGGCCAGTCCCAGCCTCAGGAAGAGGTTGCAGAATCTGAGGTGTGCCAACCAGCACTCCAGACTACCAGTACGTCACTGCCCGTCCCTGGGCCTCAGCTATCTAGGCTGTGAAATGGAGCTGATGGCCACCCTCATTACCTCACAGAACCCTCATTGGGGTTATTGGGGAGAGATCAGATCCAGGCTGAGCGCAGGCCCTGGAAAGCGTAGTGAGCGCTGGAGTCCTCGGACTGCCTATCACAGCCGCCTCCTCTTCCCCACAGGGCCACCCGTTCATCATGCAGTTCAATGACGGAAACGCCGCTGTGGTGTCCATGTGGGTGTGCAGGGTGTTGGAGGAGCGGCGGAGCCAGCAGGGACCCCCATGAAGCCGCAGTGGGGAGCTGAAAGCCCAGGACTGGTCACCAAGGAGAACCACCCACCTATCACCCTCTCCATACGCTACCTGCGCCAGAAGAGCTTTGCTGGGCCCAGGCTTCCCTGCCGTCGCCTTCGTCTCTGCCAGCAGGTGGCCTTACCTGGGGAGCCCCATGTGTAGCCCGCCCCACCAGGCCCTCCCTACACCTTCTGGTCTGGAGGCGCCGACGCTGGCAGGGGATAAAGGGTGGGGCAGCGAGAATGGAGGCGCCCGGGGCCCCTGCCCACTTCTATTTTCCTACCCTTTTTCTCTGTAAAGGGTCAGGCCTGTCAGCATCACTGATGGGAATAAAAGTATTACTGCTTTGTGACAGCCTCTGCCATGAGGGTTGTGTTGTCTAGTGGGTCTGTCGCCCCCCAGAGCTGGGGGCAGGTGGGGTCTCCACTTCAGCAGGGATGTGTGTGACGGTGCCAGCTGCCCGTCCAGGCACCTGCAAGCGCCCCGCTCGCTCCTTGCAGTGCTCTGCTGAGGCCCGCAGCACGGCGGCACCCGGACGGGTCCCATGGCAGGGAGTCGGCCTGGATCTCAGGCCCCCGCCCTGAGCTCCTCACTGAACTGCCAGACATGTCCGCTCTACCTGCGTGGCCTAGGAGGGAGTGGGCTGTTCTGAGAGGCCCTTCTCCACTCCCACCCCCACCCCTTGACTCCACAGCTGCCGCTCCTCTCAGGCAGTACCCTCAGTCACGTGCCAGGTTAGCCTGGCTACCCCCATTTTACAGGGGAGGAGCTGAGGCTCCAAGGGGCTTGAGTTTCCACTTGGAGGTCTGAGCAGCATGTCAACACGTCCAGAAGCAAATTCCTAATCCCCGCCCCACCCGGACCTCTTCCTGCAGCTTTCCTGTCTCAGTAAATGGCATCTCCGTCCTCCCAGTGCCCAAGCCATTTGGCACTCTCAAAAACACCAGGACATAGCCTTGACTCCCTTTTCACACCCGCATCCAGCCTGCCAGGAAGTCCTGCTGTCTTTGCCCTCAAAGAATATTGGTTCCTTTGCCTCAAATTCTCTCGACTCCAGCCAGTTGATCTCCTTGCTGCTCCTTGAACATCTGGGCACATCACCACCCAGGGTTACAGCAGAGACACCCAGCCATGGAAGGTTCACACTCCCTCCATAGGCTACCACGTTGCTAGGGAGCCGCTGCCCAGCTGAATCTCCAGCTCATGGGTGGGATTGGTGCTATTATAAAAGGGTGAGTTTGGGGCCAGGCACAGTGGCTTTGGCCTGTAACCCCAACACTTCGGGAGGTTGAGGTGGAGGATTACTTGAGCCCATGAGTTCAAGACCAGCCTGAGCCAACATAGTGAGAACCTGTCTCTAACAAAACTTAAAAAATTAGCAAGGTGTGGTGGTGGATGCCTGTGGTCCAGCTACTAAATGAGCCCTGATGGTGCCACTGCACTCCAGCCTGGATGACACTGAGACCCTGTCTCAAAAATAAATAGGCTAAGCATAGTGGCTCATGCCTATAATCCCGGCACTTTGAGAGGCCGAGGCAGGCGGATCACCTGAGGTTGGGAGTTTGAGACTAGTCTGCCCAACATGGAGAAACTCCATCTCTACTAAAAATACAAAATTAGCCAGGTGTGGTATCGTACGCCTGTAATCCCAGCTACTCAGGAGGCTGAGGCAGGAGAATCGCTTGAACCCGGGAGGCGGAGTTCACCACTGCACTCCAGCCTGGGAAACAAGAATGAAACTCCATCTCAAATAAATAAATGAAGTTTAATTGAGCTAGGTAGGGACTCAATTATTTTGATTGTGGTTTTCCATGTTACTAGCAGCTAGTATCACGCCAGCTAACGTAGGCCTTTGCACTTGGTGCCTGAAGCAGACTTCCCCCATGCGCCCACATGGCTCACCTCTACGCCTGCAGGTCTCAGCTTAAACGGCATCTCAGTGAGACCCACCTAAGCACTCCAAAATCGCAAGCTCCCGCACCTGCCCTGGACCGCATGTGCCCCTCGCTTGCACCGTTTTCCTCTGCCGCGTTCAGAACTGTGCGACACTCCACTTACTTTCTCTTCTGTCTCCTTCCTCCCCCGCCCTCCGTCAGAATAGAGTCTCCATAAGGGCAGAGATTCTGGTCTTTTTCACATGGTATCCCCAGTACAAAGAACAAGGCCTCGGCTCTGCACAATGTATGTGGGTCAAATGGCCAAAATGATGGACTGTGCATGCACAGTCCAGTGCCCAGGAAAGGGCACCCTGTGTGAGGCATCACGTGGCTTCCCAGGGCGGGGTCAGATCATCTTTTTCGTAACACTTTTCAAGGCACAGGCCTCCAGCTTTCTCTGAGCACCTGCCATTTCCCTGGGGCTTGGAAGGTCACAGAATTGGATGGGGCCGCGGCCATGAAGACCGTGCTCCCTGGCCCAGTGCTCAGGGCAGGGAGAGCTGCCGGCAGCACTGCGTGATGGACTTTCTCAGGAAGAGGCTCTCAGAGAGTGGGGAAAGCTCAGGGGCTCCCACACGGGGCTGACTGCCCCAGAATGTGAAGCAGCCACCACCCAGACTAAAGCATGTCCTCATTTTGAGAAGATCCATCCAACAAGCCTGTCATGCCCAAATCCCAAGTCAAGGGCGGTAGGAAAAATAAGCAGGTACCATGCTGGGCAGCGTGCTTAGGGCTTACTCTATCAACTTGTTTAATCCCCACCGTGATCCCAGGAGGTAGATGGTGATACGATTATTCTGCCCATTTTACAGATGAAGAAACTGAACCACGGGCCAAGTGACTTACCCAAGGTCACCCAACAAATAGCAAAGCGCTGTTTGGGACTCAGCGCTCCACTCTTAATCACGGCTCTGCTAGTCAACTCCACACAGCACACATATGTGCACACACGTGTACACACGCACACACCTTGTCCTCTACCACAGAGGTTCCCAAACTCCGGTTTGCCGAGATAATGCTAATACCTTTGGGAAGGGGCCAAGGATCTGCTCTTTGACCAGCTCCCCAGGGATATGGGTGCAGAGCGCCCCCCACAGCACTCCCCAGGGATATGGGTGCAGAGCGCCCCCCACAGCACTCCCCAGGGATATGGGTGCAGAGCGCCCCCCACAGCACTCCCCAGGGATATGGGTGCAGAGTGCCCCCACAGCACTGAGAGACCCTGCTCTTTGACCAGCTCCCCAGGGATATGGGTGCAGAGAGCCCCCCACAGCACTCCCCAGGGATATGGGTGCAGAGCGCCCCCCACAGCACTCCCCAGGGATATGGGTGCAGAGCGCCCCCCACAGCACTCCCCAGGGATATGGGTGCAGAGCGCCCCCCACAGCACTCCCCAGGGATATGGGTGCAGAGCGCCCCCCACAGCACTCCCCAGGGATATGGGTGCAGAGCGCCCCCCTACAGCACTGAGAGACCCTGCTCTTTGCCCAGCTCCCCAGGGATATGGGTGCAGAGCGGCCCCCACAGCACTGAGAGACACTGCTCCAGATGCAGGCTTTGGCCCGGAGACCAGCTTTCAGGGCGATCTTGAACAAAGAACGTCTCCTGTCTGAGTCTGTTTCCTCATCTGTCCGTGCAGGGTTGATCTCACAGTGTCCCTGGAGCACCTCCCAGCCCTGACGTCCCAGAGCAGAGTTCTCACCACTTGGGCTCATCCCATGAGCATCCCTGCCCCTGAATTACATCACCCACATGCATGCACGCACAGAATTTTGTTCACAACTTTAGGGTTCGTGGAGACCCTGGAGCCCACGCACTTATGACCTCTAGTCAAGGGCGCCTGCTTTGGGGTAGCCCCCAACTATAAATTCCCCTCTGGCTTGAAGTTAGGAAGATCGGGAGCCAAATGACTCCTGGGGGGTCCTTGTGCTAAGACCCCTCTGGCCGGAGGCAGGTTCCTCCAGTCACCCTTGGGGTCCAGAGGCCAAGCTGCCCCTACCCTCAGAGGTCACGGGAGGGCTGAGACCTAGAACACTGCAGTGCCAGAGACTGGCCTGGCCAGCACGAGTTTGTCCCCTGCTGGAAAGCCACCCCCGCCCACCCTCACCCCATCCACGTGACTAATTCCTTTTCTTCCGTTCAGGCCCCTCTCAAACGGCACCTCCTCTTGGCAGCTTCTTTATTTCCTTCTCTGGATATACACTGAGCCCCTCAAGGGCAGGGTGAGGCTGACTCGCCTCTATCCCAGGACCTGGCCCAGGACCTGCACAGGGAGGGTGCCTGTGGTGTGGGAGGGCAGGAGGAGGGAAGGTGGGGTGCAGGGATGGGGCCCTCAGACCTGAGGCCCTTGGGGGCTGTCACTGTCCTGCTTGGATCTCTTGCTTCAACCCTCAATATCACCCATTCGCTTTCTAACCGCAGCCTTTGAGAGGCCAGACCCTCGTTGGAGGCAGCCTCAGGCCTCTCAGACCTTCAGGGGAGCCTAGAAGGGAGTGTTTCTGGGACACTCCCAGGCCAAATCCTCAAGTCCTCACGGGACTCCCAGGTCACAAGGAGAGGCAGGTGCCTCCTCTGCTTCTAGGGCCCTAGCTTGGAGGACAGGAGGCCCCTCACACTCAGCCCATCGTCCCTGCTTCTGTGTGGTTTTCCCATGCGGGAAATGCAGGATACAGAATCCCAGGGCTTCGGAGATGCTCCAGGAAGTCTGTGGGGGGCGGAGGGAGGAGAGCTGGAACCCTCTTCTCCAGGTGTGGTGGGGGCCCTGTGGTGCAAAGCAGTGTGACCCAGAGCCCTTACCCAAGGCCCAGCCCAGTTTGGGGGGTGGTCAGGCCAGTGCGAGCTGGGCTGGATGGTACAGCCTCACTGAGGGAAGCTGCGGGTGCCCTGCCTGAGCAGACCTGCATCTTAGCGGGGGCATATGCTTCCAGGTGTCAGGCCAGGGTGGAAGCTCCGGTGAAGCCTCGGGGTGATGCTGGGCCTGCAGCCTGGCAGCCTCTGGACCCCCATCACACAGGTTGGTTCAGAAGGAGCTGGACAGCTGCCTCCACATGGGATGGAGCCCAGAGAGGGCCATGATGCCACCTCAGAGCTGTCTTCCATCCCCATGACTGCTGCCCAGACTCCCCCTTGGAGCTTCGACCTTTAGCTAAGTCTGGCCCCTATTACAATGAGAGCCTGGTCGGGTGTGGTGGCTCTTGCCTGTAATCCCAGCACTTTGGGAGGCCGGGGCAGGTTCAGGAGTTTGAGACCAGCCTTGGCAACATGGCAAAACCCTGTTTTACAAAAATTAGCCAGGTGTTGTGGCACATGCCTGTCGTCCCAGCTATTCGGGAGGTTGGGGTGGGAGGATCACCTGAGCCTGGCGGGGGAGCGTGCTGCAGTGAGCTGTGATCCCGCCACTGCACTCCAGCATAGGCAACAGAGACCCTGTCTCAAAAAAAAAAAAAAAAAAAGGGTTGTGGGGGAGAATGGGAGCCTGTGTTCTCAGTCACAGAAATGTCCTTGAGAAAGAAGGGCATAGAGGGAGGATGGTGGGAGGGAAAGACGGTCCCAGGTCCCAGGGTGAGGGAGGGAGGCAGTGCCCAGCAGTGGGCAGAAGAGCGTGGAGAGGGGAGCTGCACCGGCTCACAGCAGCCCAACTCCAATCCCGGGGCCAGGTGGATCCCCAGGACTGCACCCGGACCAGGTCCCTGCTTCTACTTTGGGGAAGCAGGTGTTTTCACTTCATGCAACCGGAAGAAGCAGTTCAATCCAAGCGCAGGTGGGAGGCACGAAGGAGGAGGCTGAGCCGGCATCAGCCAAGGTGCTGCAGCAAAGGCAACAGGCGTGGCCATGTGGGGTCAGGAATGGGGAGTGCAAAGAGGTCTGCAGGGGAACCAGTCCAGGGGAAGCAGTCAGCAGCTCAGGACATCTGCCCTGAGCCTGGTCCTTGGTAGGTGCTGGCTGCTCGTACGGAAAGTGGGGCGAGGGCAGTGGCCTCCATGGCACAGAGCAAGCCGCCGTGGCACTTGCTGGCTTTCTCATGACTCCTTTCTGCCTTGGCAGAAATCACATCCTGACCCACCAGAGATGCTTTTAACTAGTGGGCAGGCAGGGCAGGCCGTGGCTGGCAGTGGGGGGAGCCCCTGAGGCTGCCTGGGCTGGCATGAGCCACAGGAGTGGATTATGATGTGGGGCGGGGGAGGCAGCAGACCCCAGACCTCATCATGACAAATTTTCTGCTGAACAACCACAAATATCCGCTGTGACTTTGGACAGAGTCTGAAAAAGACTTTGTTTCCTCCTTTGGCGGTATCATTTGTCTTGTTTTGAAGCCACGAGATTGCAGGCGCAAACTTATAGACTCAAGTTTGTCTTAATTGCTGTGGTGTCACCACCTCTCGGGCAGATAACAGCACAATGAACGAGTCGATGGGGCTGAGCCCTCCAGGTCCTTCTTCTAAAGTGAGACAAATGTCCCTCCTTTGAGCCCAACAGTCCATCGGCAGCTCTGTCATTTATTTATCTCCCTAACAGTTTGCATTAACTTGCAAGGGATAAAAAGTCTCTCCTGCCCGCAGACTTAGTTAAAAGCATCCAGTCAAACTGTGCGGCTGGTCTTTCCCAGGAATTTGCCCTTTTTATCTTTTTTCCCCACTTTGGGGCGAGTGGGCGTAGGGAGATCAACAGGGCACACACTGGGAACAATAATGAGGGCAGAAATGTGGGAATAAAGTTTTGAGATAGAAAAGAAATCCCACCAGGCACGGTGGCTCACGCCTGTAATCCCAGCACTTTGGGAGGCTGAGGCGGGTGGATCACCAGGTCAGGAGTTTGAGACTAGCCTGGCCAACGTGGTGAAACTCCGTCTCTACTAAAAATACAAAAAATTAGCCAGGCACAGTGGTGGACTCCTGTAATCCCAGCTACTCTGGAGGCTGAGGCAGGAGAATCGCTTGAACCTGGGAGGCGGAGATTGTAGTGAGCTGAGATCATGCCATTGCACTCCAGCCTGGGCAAGAAGAGCGAAACTCCATCTCAAAAAAAAAAAAAAAAAAAAGGAAGAAAGAAAGAAAGGAAAGAAATCCTATTTGCCTTGTAATCTGAGCTGCACGTGGCAAACTGCCTTCACACTGATCTCATTTGGTCTCCCAGCTCCCTGGCAAGGGCAGCAGGCAGCAGGGTCGTCCCCATCTCTGTCTCCCACTCCACGTTCCCATCACAGGGGGCGACGCTCCGCTCTTTGAATGTGCAGAGCCCTCTCTGCCTCTGAGCCATGACACAGGCTGTTCCCTCAGGCTGGGACACCTTCTCCCATCCTCTGCCTCCTGCTTAATTTCTGTTCATCCTCCAAGATTCAGCTGAAACGCAGTTCCTATGGGGAGGCCTTTTCCAATACCCAACCTGACCTGGCCCACCTGTGGGTACAGGAGCCCAGCCCACAGGCTGCTGCCACCCTGGAGCTCCTCTGTCACTGCCCGACCTCGCTGTATCGTCCTTCTGTGTTTTCTTTTTTTGAGACGGAGTTTCGCTCTTGTTACCCAGGCTGGAGTGCAATGGCGCGATATCGGCTCACCACAACCTCCGCCTCCTGGGTTCAGGCAATTCTCCTGCCTCAGCCTCCTGAGTAGCTGGGATTACAGGCACGCGCCACCATGCCCGGCTAATTTTTTGTATTAGTAGAGACGAGGTTTCACCATGTTGACCAGGATGGTCTCGATCTCTTGACCTCGTGATCCACCCGCCTCAGCCTCCCAAAGTGCTGGGATTACAGGCTTGAGCCACCGCGCCCGGCTCTTACATCATCTATCTGCCTCACTTCAGTGAGAGCCCCAGGAAGGCAGGAGCTGGCTCAGGGCCTGGCATTCAGGAGATGCTTGAGAAATAAATAGTGGTTAAATAAATGAAGGGGAAGGTGGGGTGGGTGGGGCTTCAGGAAATTTCAGTGACCTGCCCCTCCCTGCCTCCAGCTGCCTGGGAACAAGTTATTTACTTATTTATTTATTTGAGATGGGGCCTCGTTCTATTGCCCAGGCTGGAGTGCAGTGGCGCCACGTCAGCTCACTGCAGCCTCAGCCTCCTGAGCTCAAGTGATCCTCCCGCTTCAGCTTCCCAAGTAGCTGGGACTACAGGCACACATCAGCATGCATGGCTTATTTTTAAAGTTTTTTTTGTAGAGATGCGGTCTCACTATGTTGTCCAGACTGGTCTCGAACTCCTGGCCTCAAGCAATCCTCCCACTATAACTTCTCAAAGTGCTGGAATTACAGGCATAAGCCACTGTGCCCAGCTGGGAAGAAGATGTTTATAAAAGCATCTGATGGGATTGTGGCTGCTCTTTCATTTTCCCCCTATTACTCTGCACTTTTGAAATGCAACTCAAACATGTATCATTTTGTAATAATAATTCATTTTAGAAAATGTTAAATCTCTTGGTCAGAGTCCCAGCAAGGCAGTGGGAGAGGTGGGATTCAATGGAAGTCTCCAAATACCCAAATCGAACCCCTCTTTTCTACCCCACAGCCTCCTGGGTCTTCCTTGGCAATCCTGTGGAGGATGCAGAAGAATATAGCTATGAAAGGCATGGGCTTGGAGTCACATAGACCTAGGTTCAAGTCTTGGGTCCTCCATTGACTCACTATGTGACCCTGGGCAAGATGCCTAACCTCTCTGAGCCTGTTTCCTTAATAGAAAAGTAGGGTGATTACAGTAGTGGGTGTTGTTGATGTCATTATTAAATCATCCCTTCTACTGACTGTGATAATCATAAAACACTTCTGAAGGGCTGGTTTCTAGCCCCTTCCTCCTGCCAGGCACCGCTGACTCACATACACACAGACCATCATACAACCACGAAGTCCTAGGGAATCCCCACTTCTTAAATATTCCTTCCCCAGGAGAAATAGGGCCTCCTTCCTCTGTGGATGCAGTGCAGGTCACGGTGACTGCTCAGGGACCGTCATTCTCCAGCAAATATTGTCTAGACTTTTCACCTTCCTCCTCCCCCGCCCAGTGGTGATTCACTTTGCCCTCTGTCTTCCATGCATGTGATGCATGGGGCATGTGCCTCTGCTGCGACTCCAGCCTGGGGTGGAGCGACTTCGAGGAGGTGTTCTATCTCCCTTACTGGAGTAAGAGTCCCATGAGAACAGAGCCTGCATCTTACAGGGAGGCAGTGTTGCTGAAGAAACAGCTTTCACTTCAGACAGGTCTAGGTTTGAGTCTTATGGCTACTATTTCCTGGCTGTGTGGCTTTGGGCAAATCACTTCACCTCTCTGAACCTCAGCTTCCTCAGCTGTGCCATGGGTATGCTAGCATCATAAGATTCTTAGGAAAAAAAAATGAGATGAGAGATGCCAAGAGTGCAGCATAGTGTCTGGTGCACAGTGAGGACCCAAGTTCCTTAGCTGGTGTCAACAGAAATAGAAAAGTGACCCTCTTCCTATACCACTGCCACCCCCAGCCCTAATCCTGTCCCTCTTGAACCCTTTAACCTGCTTTATTTCTTCTTCACAGCAATTGTCACCACTTGGAATTACAGTAATCTTTCTTGCCCATCTCCTACTGCAGTGTGAACTCCAGAGGGTAGGGACTAGCTTGCCTTGATCCCCACTGTGTCCCTAGCTCCTGATACACAGGAGGTACTGAGTAAGTATTTGAAGAATTCATGGTGTCTCTAGTGCCTATGCTGGGCCCTGCTGAGGTTTCAGAGAAGTCCTGGGGAGTCTCCCTGCCCAAGTGGGGGCCACCTGCTTGTTCACTCAAAATCCCAGCAAAGCTGGTACCATCTCTTCTGGGGAAGGTAAGATACTCATTTCTTCAGGCCAGAAAAGCCAGCAAGGGGCCAAGACAATTTAAAGGAGAAAGAATAATCTTTCAACAAATAGTACTGAGATAACTGGATATCCACATGCAAAAGAATGAATTTAGATCCCTACCTCACATCATATACAAATGTTAGCTCCAAATAGATGAGTTAATCATATACTAAGAGAGCTAAAACTATAAAAATTCTTAGAGGAAAATATAGAAGTCTCAAAGCAAGCCTTCTTAGATATGAGGCCAAAGCAAAACAGCCCCCCCACCACAAAAAAAGAAAAAATTGGATGCCATGAAAACTAAAAATGTGTGTCCTTCAAAGAACACCATTAAGAAAAGACTATGAGGACTTCCACCAAGATGGCCAAATATGAACAGCTCTGGTCTGCAGTTCCCAGTGAGAGCAATCCAGAAGGCGAGTGACCTCTGCATTTCCAACCAAAGTACCAGGTTCACTGGGACTGATTAGACAGTGGGTGCAGCCCAAGGAGGGCAAGCTGAAACAGGGTGGGGCATTGCCTCACCCAGGAAGCACAAGGGGCCAGAGAACTCCCTCTCCTAGCCAAGGGAAGTCACTGGGGACGTTTCCTGACAGGATGGCACACTGGCTCAGATAGTATGCTTTCCCATACTTTTTGCAAGCCACAGACCAGAACATTCCCTCCATTCCTTACGACACCAGTGCCCTGGTTTCCAGTGCAAAACTGGGCAGCTGTTTTTTTTGGTTGTTTGTTTTTTCTCATACCCTAGTGGCACCTGGAACACCAGTGAGACAGAACCGCTTATTCCCCTGAAAAAGGCGGCTGAAGCCAGGGAGCCAAGTGATCTGGCTTGGTGGGTTCTACCCCCATGAAGACCAGCAAGCTAAAATCCACTGGCTTGAAATTCTTGCAGCCAGCACAGCAGTCTGAGCTGGACCTGGGATGTTCAAGCTCAGTGGGCGGAGGGGCATCCACCATTGCTGAGGCTCAGGTAGGCAGTTTTAACTTCGCCTGTGTAAATGAAGTCCTGGGGAAGTTTACACAGCAACTAGGCAGAGCCCACAGCAGCTCAGCAAGGCCTCTGCAGGCAGACTGTCAACTAGACTCCCTTCTTGCTGGGCAGGGCATCTCTGAAAAAAGGCAGCAGCCTGGGGGCAGATCCAAGATGGCCGAATGGGAACAATTCTGGATTGCAGTTCCCAGTGAGAACAATGCAGAGGGTGAGTGATCACCACATTTCCAAACGAGTTATTACTGCCCACAGACCAGAAGATTCCCGGGCTAAAAAGTGTGAGTTTCCAGCATGACTGTTTCAGCTGGCGCAGTAGATCTCCGCACAAAAACTCATACAAATCTGGGTGCCGTTTCAACTGGTGCCTGGAATGCCTGGGAGACAGAGCTGCCCATTCAACTGAAAAAAAGGGGGCTGAAACAGGGAGCCAGGTGATTTGGCTTGGCAGGTCTCACCCACACAAAGACCAACAATCTGAAACACTCTGGATTAAAAGTTTCACAGCAAGCATAGCAGGACTCAGAATGGTCCAGCTCTGTTGGGGGAAGGGCTTCTGCCATTACTGAGGCAGTCCACCTTTACCAAGGCAGTCCACCATTACCGAGGCAGTCCACCATTACCAAGGCAGTCTGCCATTACCGAGGCAATCTGCCATTACTGAGGCAGTTCTAACTATACCTCTATAAACAAAACCTCAAGGAAGTTCACACAGCAGCTGGGCAGAGCCCACGTCAGCTCAGCACTGCCTCTGCTGGCTAGACTAGAGTCTTGTGACTAGACTACCTCCTAGCTGGGCAGGGCATCTCCGAAAAAAGGCAGCAGCATGTCAGGAACTTATAAATAAAGTCCTACCTTCCCAGGACAGAGCACCTGGGAAAAAAAGGCCGTTATGAGTTCCGCTGCAGCAGACTTAAACGTACCTGCACAGCAGCTCTGAACAGAACAACAGAGCCACAGCTCAGCACTTGAGCTCCTATAAGGGTCAGACTGTCTCCTCAAGCAGCTCGCTGACCCCTGTATATCCACAGAGACACCTCATAAAGGAGAACTCAGGCTGACATCTGGCGGGTATCCTTCTGGGATGAAGATAACAGAAGCAGAAATTGTCAGAAACCCTTACTGTTCTGCAGCTGCTGCAGGTGATCCCCTGGTAAGCAGGGTCTGAAGTGGACCTCCAGCAGTCCTACAGCAGAGGGGCCTGTTAGAAGGAAAACTAAAAGACAGAAAGAAATAAATTCATCATCAACAAAAATGACGTCCACTCAGAGACCCCACCCAAAAGTCACCAACTAAAAAGATACAGGTAGATAAATCCACAAAGATGGGAAGAAACCAGTGCAAAAAGGATGAAAACACTCAAAACCAAACACCTCTCCTCCTCCAAGGGATCACAACTCCTCACCAGCAAGGGAACAAAGCTGGATGGAGAATGAGTCTGATGAATTGACAGAAACAGGCTTCAGAAGGTGGGTAATAACAAACTTTTCTGAGCTAAAAGAACATGTTCTAACTAAATGCAAAGAAACTAAGAACCTTGAAAAAAAGTTTTGATGAACTGCTAATGAGAATAAACAGCTTAGAGAAGAATATAAATGACCTGATGGACCTGAAAAACACAACACGAGAACTTCGCGAAGCATACACAGGTTTCAATAGCCAAATCAAAATCAACCAAGCAGAAGAAAGGGTATCAGAGACTGAAGACCAACTCAGTGAAATAAAATGAGAAGGCAAGATTAGAGAAAAAAGAGTGAAAAGAAATGAACAAAGCCTTCTAGAAATATGGGATTATGTGAAAAGACCTAATCTACGTTTGATGGGTGTACCTGAATGTGATGGAGAGAATGAATCCAAGCTGGAAAACACTCTTCAGGGTATTATCGAGGAGAACTTCTCCAACCTAACAAGGCAAATCAACATTCAAAATCAGGAAATATAGAGAACACCACAAAGATATTCCTCAAGAAGAGCAACCCCAAGGCACATAATCGTCAGATTCACCAAGGTTGAAATGAAGGAGAAAATGCTAAGGGCAGCCAGAGAGAAAGGTTGGGTTACCCACAAAGGGAAGTCAATCAGACTCACAGCAGATCTCTCAGCAGAAACCCTACAAGCCAGAAGAGAGCGGGGGCCAATATTGAACATTCTTAAATAAAAAAACTTTTGTGCTCACTTCAGCAGCACATATACTAAAATTGGAATGATACAGAGAAGATTAGCATGGCTCCTGCACAAAGATGACATCCATATTCATGAAGCATTCCATATTTCCAAAACAGATTTACAAGAAAAAAACAACCCCATTCAAAAATGGGTTATGTATATGAACACACTTTTCAAAGGAAGACACATATGAGGCCAATAAACATATGAAAAAATGCTCATCATCACTAGTCATTAGAGAAATGCAAATCAAAACCACACTGAGATACCATCTCGCACCAGTTAGAATGGCAATCATTGAAAAATCTGGAGAAAACAGATACTGGAGAGGATGTGGAGAAAAAGGAACACTTTTACACTGTTGGTGGGAGTGTAAATTAGTTCAACCATTGTGGAAGACAGTGTGGTGATTCCTCAAGGACCTAGAAATAGAAATACCATTTGACCCAGCAATCCCATTACTGGGTATATATCCAAAGGATTATAAATCATTCTATTATAAAGACACATGCAGATGTATGTTCACTGCGGCACTGTTTACAATAGCAGAGACCTGGAACCAACCCAAATGCCCATCGATGATAGACTGGACAAGGAAAATGTGGCACATATACACCATGGAATACTATACAGCCATAAAAAATGACGAGTTTGTGTCCTTCACAGGGACATGGATGAATCTGGAAACCATCATTCTCAGCATATTGACACAAGAACAGAAAATCAAACACCATGTTCTCACTCACAGGTGGGTGTTGAACAATGAGAACACATGGACAAAGGGAGGGGAGCATCACACACTGGGGTCTGTTGGGAGGAAGTAGGGGAGGGACAGTGGGGGGTAGGGAAGATGGGGAGAAATGCCAGATATAGGTGATGGGGGGATGGAGGCTGCAAACCACATTGCCGTGTACGTACCTATGCAACTATCCTGCATGATCTGCACATGTACCCCAGAACCTAAAGTGCAATAATATATATATATATGAAAAGAACTTTCAACCTAGAATTTCATATCCAGCCAAACTAAGCTTCATAAGCGAAGGAGAAATAAAATCCTTCAGGAACAAGCAATTGCTGAGATATTTCATCACCACCAGGTCTGCCTTACAAGAGCTCCTGAAAGAAGCACTAAACATAGAAAGGAACAATCAGTACCAGCCACTGCAAAAATGTACCAAATGGTAAAGAACATCGACACAATGAAGAAACTGCGTCAACAAATGGGCAAAACAACCAGCTAGCATCAAAATGGCAGGATCAAATTCACACATAACAATATTAACCTTAAATGTAAATGGGCTAAATGCCCCAATCAAAAGACACAAATAGGCAAACTGGTTAAAGAGTCAAAGACCCATTGGTGTGCTGTATCCAGGAGACCTACCTCACATGCAAGGACACACGTAGGCTCAAAATAAAGGGATGGAGGAAGATTCACCAAGCAAATGGAGAGAGAGAGAAAAAAAAGCAGGAGTTGCAATCCTAGTCTGTGATAAAATAGACTTTAAACCAACAAAGATCAAAAGAGACAAAGAAGGGCATTACATAATGGTAAAAGGATCAATGCAACAAGAAGAGCTAACTATCCTAAATATACATGCACCCAATACAGGAGCACCCAGTTACATAAAGCAAGTTCTCAATGACCTACAAAGAGACTTAGACTCCCACACAAAAACAGTGGGAGACTTTAACACTCCACTGTCAATATTAGATCAATGAGACAGAAAATTAACAAGGATATCTAGGACTTGAACTCAGATCTGGACCAAGCAAACCTAATAGACATCTACAGAACTCTCCACCCCAAATCCACAGAATATACATTCTTCTCAGCACCACATCGCACCTACTCTAAAACTGACCACATAATTGGAAGTAAAACACTCCTCAGCAAATTCAGAAGAACTGAAATCATAACAGTCTCTCAGACTACAGTGCAATCAAATTAGAACTCAGGATTAAAACTAGCTCAGAACTGCACAACTTCATGGAAACTGAGCAACTGGCTCTTGAATGTTGACTGGATAAACAATGAATGAAGACAGAAATAAAGATGTTCTTCAAAACCAATGAGAACAAAGACACAATGTACCAGAATCTCTGGGAAACATTTAAAGCAGTGTCTAGAGGAAAATTTATAGCAATAAATGCCCACATGAGAAGCAAGGAAAGATCTAAAATTGACACCCTATCATCAAAATAGAAAGAGCTAGAGGAGCAAGAACACAAAAACTCAAAAGCTAGCAGAAGACAAGAAATAACTAAGATCAGAGCAGAACTGAAGGAGATAGACACACAAAAAAACTCTTCAAAAAATCAATAAATCCAGGAGCTGATTTTTTGAACAGATCAACAAAATAGCCAGATTAATAAAAAAAGAAAAGAGAGAAGAATCAAATAGATGCAATAAAAAATGATAAAGGGGATATCACCACCGATTCCACAGAAATACAAACTACCATCAGAGATTACTACAAACAACTCTATGCACATAAACCAGCAAACCTGGAAGAAATGAATAAATTCCTGGACACTTGCACCCTCCCAAGCCTAAACCAGGAAGAAGTCAAAACCCTAAATAGACCAATAACAAGGACTGAAGTTGAGGAAGCAATTAATAGCCTATCAACCAAAAAAAAAAAAAAAAAAAAGCCCAGGTCCAGATGAGTTCACAGTCAAATTCTACCAAACATACAAAAAGGAGCTGGTATCAATCCTTCTGAAACTATTCCAAAAATACCAAAAAAAAGGCATCCTTCCCAATTCATTTTATGAGACCAACATCATCCTGATACCAAAATCTGGCAGAGACTTACAAAAAAAGAAAACTTCAGGCCAATATCCATGACAAACATAGATGCAAAAATTTTCAATAAAATACTGGCAAACAGATTGCAACAGCACATCAAAAAGCTTATCCATCACGATCAATTAGGCTTCATCCCAGGGATGCAAGGCTGGTTCAACATACACAAGTCTATAAACATAATCCGCCACATAAACAGAACCAAAGACAAAAACCACGATTATCTCAATAGATACAGAGAAGGCCTTCAACAAAATTCAACAGCCCTTTATGCTAAAAATTCTCAATAAACCAGGTATCAACGGAACATATCTCAAAATAATAAAAGCTATTTACTACAAACCCACAGCCAATATCATACTGAATGGGCAAAAACAGGAAGCATTCCCTTTGAAATCCAGCACTAGACAAGGATGCCCTCTCTCACCACTCCTATTCAATATAGTATTGGAAGTTCTAGCCAGAGCAGTCAGGCAAGAAAAAGAAATAAAGGGTATTCGGTTAGGAAAGGAGGAAGTCAAATTGTCTCTATTTGCAGATGACATGATTGTATATTTAGAAGACCCTGTCGTCTCAGCCCAAAATCTCCTTAAACTGATAAGCAACTTCAGCAAAGTCTCAGGATACAAAATCAATGTGCAGAAATCATAAGCATTCCTATACAACAATAACAGAGTTAAAGAGAGCTAAATCAATATTGCTGCAAAGAGAATAAAATACCTAGGAATACAATGAACAAAGGATGTAAAGGACCTCTTCAAGGAGAACTACAAACCACTGCTCAAGGAAATAAGAGAGGACACAAACAGATGGAAAAACATTCCATGCTCATGGTTAGGAAGAATCAATATCGTGAAAATGGCCATGCTGCCAAAAGTAATTTACAGATTTAATGCTATCCCCATCAAGCTACCTATGACCCTCTTCACAGAACTGAAAAAAACCACCTTAAACTTCATATGGAACCAAAAGAGAGCCCGCATAGCCAAGACAATCCTAAGCAAAAAGAACAAAGCTGGAGGCATCACGCTACCTGACTTCAAACTATACTACAAGGCTACAGTAATCAAAACAGCATGGTACTGGTACCAAAACAGAGATATAGACCAATGGAACAGAACAGAGGCCCCAGAAGAAACACCACACATCTACAACCAACTGATCTTTGACAAACCTGACAAAAACAAGCAATGGGAAAAGCATGCCCTGTTTAATAAATGGTGTTGGGAAAACTGGCTAGGTATGTGCAGAGAGCAGAAACTGGACTCTTTCCTGACACCTTACACTAAAATTAACTCCAGATGGGTGAAAGACTTAAACATAAGACGTAACACCATAAAAACCCTAGAAGAGGCCGGGCACGGTGGCTCAAGCCTGTAATCCCAGCACTTTGGGAGGCCGAGGCGGGTGGATCACAAGGTCAAGAGAGCGAGACCATCCTGGTCAACATGGTGAAACCCCGTCTCTACTAAAAATACAAAAAATTAGCTGGGCATAGTGGCGTGTGCCTGTAATCCCAGCTACTCAGGAGGCTGAGGCAGGAGAATTGCCTGAACCCAGGAGGTGGAGGTTGCGGTGAGCCGAGATCGCGCCATTGCACTCCAGCCTGGGTAACAAGAGTGAAACTCCGTCTCAGAAAAAAAAAAAAAAAAAAAAAAAACAACCCTAGAAGAACCTAGACAAAAGCATTCAGGAGATAGGCATAAGCAAGGACTTCATGACTAAAACACCAAAAGCATTGGCAACAAAAGCCAAAATAGACAAATGGGATCTAATTAAACTCCAGAGCTTCTGTACAGAAAAAGAGAAAATCATTAGAGTGAACCAGCAACCAACAGAATGGGGAAAAATGTTTGCAATCTACCCATCTGACAAAGGGCTAATATCCAGAATCTATAAAGAACTAAAACAGATTTACAAGAAAAAAAAAGAAACAAACCCATTCAAAAGTGGGTTATGGACATGAACACACACTTTTCAAAGGAAGACATATATGAGGCCAACAAACATATGAAAAAATGCTCATCATCACTAGTCATTAGAGAAATGCAAATCAAAACCACATTGAGATACCATCTCATACCAGTCAGAATGGCAATCATTAAAAAATCTGGAGAAAACAGATGCTGGAGAGGATGTGGAGAAAAAGGAACACTTTTACACTGTTGGTGGGAGTGTAAATTAGTTCAACCATTGTGGAAGACAGTGTGGCGATTCCTCAAGGACCTAGAAATAGAAATATCATTTGACCCAGCAATCCCATTACTGGGTATATATCCAAAGGATTATAAACTGTTCTATTATAAAGACACATGCAGATGTATGTTCACTGCGGCACTGTTTACAATAGCAGAGACCTGGAACCAACGCAAATGCCCATCGATGATAGACTGGACAAGGAAAATGTGGCACATATACACCATGGAATACTATGCAGCCATCAAAAACAATGAGTTCGGTCTTTCACTGCAGCCACAGCTCTGGGTCTCATCTTCACTTCTCTGTGTCCTCTTCTCCTAGACGCCTAGCTTGTGTGGCCCTGTGACCTTGGAGATCCACAGCTAGGACGCCAGGATCCCCTGGAAGCCTAGAAATGGAACCGTTGACATTTAGGGATGTGGCCATAGAATTCCCTCTGGAGGAGTGGCAATGCCTGGACACTGCACAGCAGAATTTATATAGGAATGTGATGTTAGAGAACTACAGAAACCTGGCCTTCCTGGGCAGACAAGCAACCTCCTCAAGCAGCTCCCTGACAGCACAGCCAGGTAAATCCACAAAGATGGGGAAAAACCAGCACAAAAAAGATGAAACCATCAAAGACCAGAACACCTCTTCTCCTTCAAGGCATCACAACTCCTCAACAACACAGGATCACAACTTGACCGAGGAGTGTGATGAATTGACGGAAACAGGCTTCAGAAGGTGGCTAATAACAAACATTTCTGAGCTAAAAGAACATGTTCTAACTCAATGCAAGGAAACCAAAAACCTTGGAAAAAAGTTAGACAAAATGCTAACTGGAATAACCAGGTTAGAGAAGAACATAAATGACTTGATGGAGTTGAAAACCCCAGCACAAGAACTATGTGAAGCAAACACAAGTTTTAATAGCCAGATCGATCAAGGAGAAGAAAGGATATCAGAGATTGAAGATCAACTCAATGAAATAAAAAGAGAAGGCAAGACAAGAGAAAAAAGAGTGAAAAGAAATGAACAAAGCCTCCAAGAAATATGGGATTATGTGAAAAGACCTAATCTACGCTTGATGGGTGTACCTGAATATGATGGGGAGAATGAATCCAAGCTGGAAAACACGCTCCAGGATATTATCCAGGAGAACTTCCCAAGCCTAGCAAGGCAGTCCACATTTCAAATTCAAGAAATACAGAGAACTCCACAAAGATATTCCTCAAGAAGAGCAACCCCAAGGCACATAATCGTCAGATTCACCAGGGTTGAAATGAAGGAAAAAATGCTAAGGGCAGCCAGAGAGAAAGGCCAGGTCACCCACAGAGGGAAGCCGATCAGACTCACAGCGGATCTCTCTGCAGAAACCCTACAAGCCAGAAGAGAGTGAGAGCCGATATTCAACATCCTTAAAGAAAAGAACTTTCAACCCAGAATCTCATATCCAGCCAAACTAAGCTTCTTAAGTGAAGGAGAAATAAAATCCTTTACGGACAAGCAATTATTGAGAGATTTTGTCACCACCAGACCTGCCCTACAAGAGCTCCTGAAAGAAACACTAAGTATGGAAAGGAACAAGTACCAGTCACTGCAAAAGCAAACTAGTGGGCAAAGACCAAAAATGCAATGAAGAAAATGAGTCAACTAATGGGAAAGAAGACCAGCCAGGAACAAATTGGCAGGATCAAATTTACACATAACAATAGTAACATTGAATGTAAATGGCCTAAACGCCCCAATCAAAAGACGCAGACTGGCAAACTGGATAAAAAGTCAAAACCCATTGGTGTGTTATATTCAGGAAACCCACCTTACATACAAAGACACACATAGACTCAAAATAAAGAGATGGAAGAAGATTCACCAAGCAAATGGAGAACAAAAAAAAGCAGGGTTTGCAATCCTAGTCTCTGATAAAATGGACTTCAAACCAACAAAGATCAAAAGAGACAAAGAAAGACACTACATAATGGTAAAGGATCAAGCCAACAGGAAGAGCTAAGTATCCTAAATATATACGCACCCAACACGGGAACACCCAGATACATAAAGCAAGTTCTTAACGACATAAAACGAGATTTAGATTCCCACAGAATAATAATGGGAGACTTCAACACTCCACTGTCAATATTAGACAGATCGACAAGAAAGAAAATTAACAAGGATATCCAGGACTCGAATGCAGAGCTGGACCAAGTGGACCTAATACACATATACAGAACGCTCCACCCCAAATCCACAGAATATACATTTTTCTCAGCACCACATTGCACTTACTCTAAAATTGACCACATCATTGGAAGCAAATCACTCCTCAGCAAATGCAAAAGATCAGAAATCATAACAAACAGTCTATCAGACCACAGTGCAGTCAGACCAGGACTCAGGATAAAGAAACACACGCAAACCCACACAACCACTTGGAAGCTGAACAACCTGTTTCTGAGGGTCGACTGGAAACTCTGTCTCAAAAAAAAAGAAATACTAGACTTCTATAGAATCAACCCAAATGCCCATCAATGATAGACTGGACAAAGAAAATGTGGTACATATACACCATGGAACACTATGCAGCCATAAAAAACAAGTTTGTGTCCTTTGTAGGGACTTGGATGAATCTGGAAACCATCATTCTCAGCAAACTGACACAAGAACAGAAAGCCAGACACCGCCTGTTCTCACTCACAGGTGGGTGTTGAACAATGAGAACATGTGGACTCAGGGAGAGGAGCATCACACACTGGGGGCAGTTGAGGGAGGTAGGGAGAGACAGCAGGGGGTGGGGAGGGATATCACGGGGAGAAATGCCAGATATAGTATGCACCTAAAGTAAATAATTTTTAAAAATACAAAAAAAAAAAATGAGTTCATGTCCTTCACAGGGACATGGATGAATCTGGAAACCATCATTCTCAGCAAACTGACACAAGAACAGAAAATCAAACACTGCATGTTCTCACTCATAGGTAGGTGTTGAACAATGAGAACACATGGACACAGGGAAGGGAGCATCACACACTGGGGTCTGTTGCGGGGGAATAGGGGAGGGACAGTGGGGGGTAGGGAGGTTAGGGAGGGATAGCATAGGAAGAAATGCCAGATATAGGTGATGGGGTGATGGAGGCAGCAAACCACACTGCCATGTATGTACCTATGCAACAATCCTGCATGTTCTGCACACGTACTCCAGAACCTAAAGTGCAATAAAATATATTTAAAAAAATAAAAGGCAGCAGCCCATCAGGGACTTATAAATAAAGCCCCCACCTTCCTGGGACAGAGCACCTGGGAAAAAGGGTGGTTGTGGGTTCTGCTTCAGCAGACTTAAACATTCCTGCCTGGCAGCTCTGAAGGAAGTAATGGATCTCCCAGCAGAGTGCTTGAGCTCTGATAAGGGACAGACTGCTTCCTCAAGTGGTTCCCTGACCCCCATGTATCCTGACTGGGAGACACCTAATACAGGAGAGCTTTGGCTGACATCTGGTGGGTACCCTTCTGTGATTAAGCTACCAGAGAAAGGAACAGGCAGCAATCTTTGCTGTTCTGTGGCCCCCGCGGGTGATTCTCAGGCAAGCAGGGTCTAGAGTGGACCTCCAGCAAACTCCAGCAGACCTGGAGCAGAGAGACCTGACTGTTAGAAGGAAAACTAATAAACAGAAAGAAATAGCTTCAACATCAACAGAAAGGATGTCCACTCAGAGACCCCATCCGAAAGTCAATCCACAAAGGTGGGAAGAAACCAGCACAAAAAGGCTGAAATCAGCAAAACCAGAATGCTTCTTCTCCTCCAAGGGATCACAACTCCTCACCAGCAAGGGAACAAAACTGGATGGAGAATGAGTTTGAGGAACTGACAGAAGGTGGATAATAACAAACTTCTCCAAGCTGAAGGAACATGTTCTAACCCAATACAAAGAAACTAAGAATCTTGAAAAAAGGTTAGACGAAATGCTAACCAGAATAACCAGTGTAGAGAAGAATATAAACAACTTGATGGAGCTGAAAAACACAGCACAAGAACTTTCTGAAGCATACACAAGTTTCAATAGCCAAATCGATCAAGAAGAAGAAAGGATATCAGAGATTGAAGATCAGCTCAATGAAATAAAGTAAGAAGGCAAGATTAGAGAAAATAGAGTGAAAAGAAATGAACAAAGCCTCCAGGAAATATGGGATTATGTGAAAAGACTAAATTTATGTTTGATTGGTGTACCTGAAAGTGACAAGGAGAATAAAACCAAGTTGGAAAACACTCTTCAGGATATTATCCAGTAGAACTTCCCCAACCTAGCAAGGCAAACCAACATTCAAATTCAGGAAATATAGAGAACACCACAAAGATATTCCTCAAGAAGAGCAACTCTAAGGTACATAATTGTCAGATTCAGCAGGGTTGAAATGAAGGAAAAAAATGCTAAGGGCAGCCAGAGAGAAAGGTCAGGTTGCCCACAAAGGGAAGCCAATCAGACTCACAGTGGCTCTCTCAGCAAAAACCCTACAAGCCAGAAGAGAGTAGGGGCCAATATTCAACATCTTTAAAGAAAAGAATTTTCAACCCAGAATTTCATATCCAGCCAAACTAAGCTTCATAAGCGAAGGAGAAATAAAATCCTTTATGGACAAGCAACAGCTGAGATATTTCATCACCACCAGGTCTGCCTTACAAGAGCTCCTGAAGGAAGCACTAAACATGGAAAGGAACAACCAGTACCAGCCACTGCAAAAACATACCAAATTGCAAAGACCATTGACACTATGAAGAAACTGCATCAACTAATGGGCAAAACAACCAGCTAGCATCAAAATGGCAGGATCAAATTCACACATAACAATATTAACCTTAAGTGTAAATGGGCTAAATGCCCCAATCAAAAGATAGACTGGCAAATTGGATAAAGAGTCAAGACCCATTGGTGTGCTGTATTCAGGAGACCCTTCTCACATGCAAAGACACAAGTAGGCTAAAAATAAAGGGATGGAGGAAGATTTACTAAGTTAATGGAGAGCAAAAAAAAAAAAAAAAAAAAGCAGGAGTTGCAATCCTAGTTTCTGATAAACAGACTTTAAACCAACAAAGATCAAAAGAGACAAAGAAGGGCATTACATAATACTAAAGGGGTCAATGCAACAAGAAGAGCTAATTATCCTGAATATATATGCAACCAATACAGGAGGACCCAGATACATAAAGCAAGTTTTTAATGACCTACAAAAAGACTTACACTCCCACGCAATAATAGTGGGCACTTTAACACTCCACTGTCAATATTAGACAAATCAACAAGACAGAAAATTAACAAGGATATCCAGGACTTGAACTCAGATCTGGACCAAGCAGATGTAATAGACATCTACAGAACTCTCCACCCCAAATCCACAGAATATACATTCTTCTCAGCACCACATCGCACTTACTCTAAAATTGACTACATAATTGGAAGTAAAACACTCCTCAGCAAATGCAAAAGAATGGAAATCATAACAGTCTCTTAGACCACAGTGCAATCAAATTAGAACTCAGGATTAAGAAACTCACTCAAAACCACACAGCTACATGGAAACTAAACAACCTGTTCCTGAATGACTACAGGATAAATAATGAAATGAAGGCAGACATAAAGATGTTCTTTGAAACCAATGAGAATGAAGACACAATGTACCAGAATCTCTGGGACACATTTAAAGCAGTGTCTAGAGGGAAATTTATAGCACTAAATTCCCACATGAGAAGTGAGGAAAGATCTAAAATTGATACCCTAATGCCACAATTGAAAGAACTAGAGGAGCAAGATCAAACAAATTCAAAAGCTAGCAGAACACAGGAAATAACTAAGATCAGGGTAGAACTGAAGGAGACAGAGACACAAAAAAACCCTTCAAAAAACAATAAATCCAGGAGCTGGTTTTTTGAAAAGATCAACAAAATAGACTGCTAGCCAGACTAATAACAAAGAAAGAAAGAAGAATCAAAGAGATGCCATAAAAAATGATAGAGGGGATATCACCACTGATCCTACAGAAATACAAACTACCATCAGAGATTACTACAAACACCTCTATGCAAATAAACCAGTCAATGTAGAAGAAATGAATAAATTCTTGGACACTTACACCCTCCCAAACTAAACCAGGAAGAAGTTGAATCCCTGAATAAACCAATAACAAGATCTGAAATTAAGGCAGCAATTAATAGCCTACCAACCAAAAAAAAGTCCAGGAAAAGACGGGTTCACAGCTGAATTCTACCAGACACACGCAGAGGAGCTGGTACCGTTCCTTCTGAAACTATTCCAAACAATACAAAAAGAGGGAATCCTCTCTAACTCATTTTATGAGACCAACATCATCCTGATACCAAAACCTGGCAGAGACACAACTGAAAAAGAAAATTTCAGGTCAATATCCATGATGAACATTGATGCAAAAATCCTCAATAAAATTCTGGCAAACCAAATCCAACAGCACATAAAAAGCTTATCCATCATGATCAAACTGGCTTCATCCCTGGGATGCAAGGCTGGTTCACAAATGTAATCTATCACATAAACAGAACCAAAGACAAAAGCACAAGATTATCTTAATAGATACAGAGAAGGCCTTCAACAAAATTCAGCAGCCCTTTATGCTAAAAATTCTCAATAAACTAGGTATAGATGGACTGTATCTCAAAATAATAAGAGTTATTTATGACAAACCCACAGCCAATATCATACTGAATGGGCAAAAATTGGAAGCATTCCCTTTTAAAACTGGCACAAGACAAGACAAGGATGCCCTCTCTCACTATTCCTATTAAACATAGTATTGAAAGTTCTGGCCAGGCAATCAGGCAAGAAAAAGAAATAAAGCGTATTCAATTAGGAAAAGAGGAAGTCAAATTGTCTCTATTTGCAGATGACATGATTGTATATTTAGAAGACCCCATCATCTCAGCCCAAAATCTCCTTAAACTGTTAAGCAACTTCAGCAAAGTCTCAGGATACAAAATCAATGTGCAAAAATCACAAGCATTCCTATACACCAATAACGGACAAACAGCCAAATCATGAGTGAACTCCCATTTACAATTGCTACAAAGAGAATAAAATACCTAGGAATACAAATTACAAGGGATGTGAAGGACCTCTTCAAGGAGAACTACAAACTACTGCTCAAGGAAATAAGAGAGGACACAAACAGATGGAGAAACATTCCATGCTCATGGTTAGGAATAATCAATATTGTGAAATGGCCATACTGCTGAAAGTAATTTATAAATTCAATGCTATCCCCATTAAGCTACCATTGACTTTCTTCACAGAACTGGAAAAAACCACCTTAAACTTCATATGGAACCGAAACAGAGCCTGCACGGCCAAGACAATCCTAAGCAAAAAAAAAAAAAAAAAAAAAAAGAAGGAAAGAAAGAAAACGAAAAAACAAACAAAAAAAGCTGGAGGTATCGCGCTACCTGACTTCAAATTATACTACAAGGCTACAGTAATTAAAACAGCATGGTACTGATACCAAAACAGAGATATAGACCAATGGAACAGAACAGAGGTCTCACAAATAACGCCACACATCTAACAACCATCTGATTTTTGACAAAAACAAGCAATGGGGAAAGGATTCCCTATTTAATAAATAATGTTGGGAAAACTGGCTAGCCACGTGCAGAAAATTGAAACTGGATCCCTTCCTTACATCTTTTACAAAAATTAACTCCAGATGGATTAAAGGTTTAAACATAAGACCTAACACCATAAAAACTCTAGAAGAAAACCTATATAATACCACTGAAGACATAGGCATGGGCAAGGACTTCATGACTAAAACACCAAAAGCAATGGTAACAGAAGCCAAAATAGACAAATGGAATCTAATTAAACTTAAGAGCTTCTGCACAGCAAAAGAAACTATCATTAGAGTGAACTGGAATCCAACAGAATAGGAAAAAATTTTTCCAATCTACCCATCTGACAGAAGGCTAATCTACAAAGAACTTAAAGAACTTAAGAATATACAAAGAACTTAAAACAGATTTACAAGAAAAAAACCCATGAAAAAGTAGGCAAAGGATATGAAGAGACACTTTTCAAAAGAAGACATTTATTCAGCCAACAAACATATGAAAAAATGCACATCATCACTAGGCATTAGAGAAATGCAAATCAAAACCACATTGAGATAGCATCTCATGCCAGTTAGAATGGCATTCATTAAAAAAAATCAGGAGATAACAGATGCTGGAGAGGATGTGGAGAAATAGGAATGCTTTTACACTGTTGGTAGGAGTGTAAATTAGTTCAACTATTGTGGAAGACAGTGTGGCAATTCCTCAAGGATCTAGAAATAAAAATACCCTTTGATCCAGCAATCCCATTACTGGGTATATACCCAAAGGATTATAAATCATTCTATTATAAAGACACATGCACACGAATGTTCATTGCAGCACTGTTCACAATAGCAAAGGCTTGGAACCAACCCAAATGCCCATCAATGATAAACTGGACAAGGAAAATGTGGCACATATACACCATGGAATACTATGTAGCCATAAAAAAAGGATGAGTTCATGTCCTTTGTAGGGACATGGATGAAGCTGGAAGCCATCATTCTCAGCAAACTGACACAAGAACAGAAAACCAAACATCACTGTTTACTCATAAGTCGGTGATGAACAATAAGAACACATGGACACAGGGAGGGAACATCACGCAATGGGGTCTGTTGGGGGGTGGGGGGCTAGGGGAGGGATAGCAGGGGGTGGGGGAGTTGGAGGGGGATAGGATTAGGATAAATACCTAATGTAAATGGTAATGGATTCAGCAAACCACCATGGCATGTGTATACCTATGTAACAAGCCTGCATGTTCTGAACATGTACCCCAGAACTTAAAGTATAATAAATAAATTTAAAAAAAAAAAAGACTATGAGTAAAAAGACAACTCACAGAACAGTTACTTTCAAATCATACATCTGATAAGGGACTTATATCTAGACTATATAAAGAACTCTTTCAACTCAATAATAAAAAAACAACCCAGTTGAAAATCATAGGCAAATGATATAAATAGACATTTCTCAGCAAATGACTAATAAGCACATAAAAGATGTTTAACCTCATTTTATCAGGGAAATTCAAATCAAAACCACAATAAAATACTATTTCATACCCACCAGGATGGCTATATTTAAGAAGACAAATAATAACAAGTGTTGTTGAGGATATGGAAAAATCAGAACCCTCATCTACTGCTGATGCGAATATAAAATGATGCCATTCTTTGGAAAAGTAATCTGGCGTTTCTTTACAAGGTTAACTATAGAGTTAACGGTATCACCCAGCAATTCCATGCTTTGATATATACCCAAGATAAATTAAAATATGTGGCCACACAAAAATTTATACATGAGTGCTTATAGCAGCATGATTCATAATAGCCAAAAAGGGGAAACAACTCAAATATCCATCTATGGATGAATGGATAAACAAATGCGGTATATCCTTACAATGGAATAGTATTTAGCAATGAAAAGGAATGATGTGCCGATACATGCTACAACATGGGTGAACCTTGAAAACATTTTGCCAAGTGAAAGAAGCCAGTCACAAAAGACCAATACTATATGATTCCATTTATGGGAAATGTCCAGAAGAAGAAAATCTGTAAAACAGAAAGTAGACTGGTGGCTGCCTAGGGCTGGTGGGGGGAGTAGGCAAATGAGGGGTGATAACTAATAAGTACAGAGTTTCTCTTTGGGGTGCTGGAAATATCTGAACATTGATAGGGGTGATGGTTGCACAACTTTGTGAATTACAAAAGAAAATCACTGAATTGTAGACTTTAAGTGGATGGAGTATAGGGTATGTGCATATCTCAACCCTTGGGGTCAGTGGAGTCAGGGAGACTGTGGGAACTGTGCGACACGCCTGGAATTCAAGCTCTTCCTCCTACTGATGTGGCGTCCTGTGGTTTTCTCATATCCCAGAACCTGGGCTCAGAGATGCCTCGAACTGTCCCAGCAAGCAGACCAGACTCCACCAGTGTTTAGGCAGCCACCTGAAGTGATTGGAGGCTGTTGGGGAAGGAGGAGCTCGCATGTGTTGATCACCTACTCTGCCATGTGCTTTGTGCAGGGCTGGGACTAGCGGGAGGACTTTCAGGACCCTGAGACTGAGTGACTTCTGAAATTTTTCACCCTAGGCACCTTACTCTAGTCCCAGCCCTGGCTGTGGGCCATATTCCCAGCACCTTCTTTCATCATTATGACATCTGGCCAGGTACTGTGGCTCACGCCTGTAATCCCAGCACTTTGGGAGGCCAAGTTTGGTGGATCGCTTGAGGCCAGGAGTTTAACACCAGCCTGGCAAACATGGTGAAACTCCATCTCTACTAAAAATACAAAAATTAGCTGAGGGTGGTAGAGGGCGCCTGTAATCCTAGCTACTTGGAAGGCTGAGACAGGAGAATCGCTTGAACACGGAAGACAGAGGTTGCAGTGAGCCAGGATCATACCACTGCCTTCCAGCCTGGGTAACAGAGTGAGTGAGATTTCATCTCTCAAAAAAAAAAAAAAAAAAATCATTATGACATCCCTGTGAAGCCCATATGAGTACGTTACAGTTGCAGGTTTAGAGACTCAAACAGAGCAAATCTTGATGGCTCGAGAGCCTGTTTTCTTTCCAGCCCTTTCTCCATGATGCTGATGGAGGAGCCCCTGGGAGGGAAGCCCCTTGCAACCAGGGAAAGCTTGGCAAGCCTGCCAGCGGCTCCCCACTTCCTGAGAACAAGTGTTTTGGGGGGTCTGCCTGGATGGCTTTGAGTCTATGTGCAGGGTGGTAATCCCATGACCTCCTTACCATCACCAGGGAGCAGAGAACCTTTTCCTGAAGAGCCACATTGGCCACTAGACCCCAAGGGGACCAATAACTGTGGCCATCAAGTCAGCTGGGACATGGACTGGGGCTCACAACACTCATACTCAAATGCTGTTCACGCATTTCATTGACCAAACATGCTGAGTACCTACTAAGTGCCAGGCCCTGGATATGCTACTACAAACACAACATTCCAGGGGGAGAGACAGAAACACAAAGAAATGACTGGGAAATATTAACTAATGAACAATCCAGGGATGAAAATAAAACAGCCATGGACAGAGGAGAAGGGCTGGCATGAAGGCAGGCTTAGAGGAGGCTCAGGAGAGGTGGGTGCAGGGAGGGAGAAGGTAAGGTGGCCTGCTCTGTGGGGTGGAAGCCTCCGGTGACACTGAGTTTTCTCAATGTGTTTCCATGGGTTCATTGGAAACTTCTAAGTGTCCACACAGTCTCCCCCATGGTGAGAGGACCTTGGAAAGAGGCTGTGGCTAAGCTGGAGCTGATAGGAGGGGAGCCTCTCAGCCCTGAGACCAGCCAGGATTCGGACAGGGACTCAAGCTAGAGATTTAGGGGAGGAGGCTCCTCATGGGAAAACCTGGGGCCAGCTGGAGCTGCTCTTAAAGGAAAAGCCACCCTCTTTTCCTTTAAAATATTTTTTTTTTCCAGAGACAGGATCTCCTGTTGGAGTGCAGTGGTGCAATCATAGCTCACTGTAACGTCCCTCTCCTGGGTTCAAATGATCCTGCTGCCTCAGTCTCCCAAGCAAAAGTAGCTGGAGCCATAGCTGAGCACTACTATGCCCAGCGCTCGCTCGCGCTCTCTCTCTCTCTCTCTCTCTCTCTCTCTCTCTCTCTCTCTATATATATATATATATATATATATATAATTTTTCTTTTCTTTCTTTTTTTTTTGTAGAGATGGGATCTATTCTGCCCTGGCTCCTCTTTTCCTAATATCTCTGCTCAGGCCTCGGGGACTTCTCTGTCTGGTTGGGGAAAAGAAAGCTTCTGGAGGGTTCCCTCCTTATTCTCTGCCAGCCTAAATTGCATCCCCAGGTGCGAGAGAGCCTCAGGAGGGCAGAGCCCAGCTCCAAGACCTTCTAACTATTCCCAAGGCCTCCTGACTCTCCCTCTCCCCAGAAGCTTAAGCCTCCTACACCCAAGCAGGGCCCCCCAAGCCCTACCCATCTGCAGGGCTCTAGAAGAGAGATGATCATGAGCCCTTGGACTCTGAACCAATCCTTCACTCCCCTTCACTCCTGCAAAGTGGGAGACCGTGTGCCCATCCTACAGATACAGATATGCAGGCCCAGGCAAACTCCACAGTCCTTCCAGAGTCAGCAGAGGAACCAGATCTGGGCCCACCAGGACCGTGATTGTTTTCCCTACTTTTGATGTTCTCAAGAACAGGGAGTCCCCCTGTGAGGAACGCTGTTCTCACCTCTGATCCCAAAGAACCTGGTCCAGGCCGCGGAAACCCAGAGAGTACGGCCTCCCGCCAAGTCCAAGTCCAGCCCCTCTCCAGCCTCAGTCTCTGGTCGGCAACTGGAGTGAGGTGGTCCCGGAGCTCTGCGCACCTTTGCACCGGCTCTGAGGCCCTCGCCTTCTCCTCATTTTTGCTCTCCGGTTGGGGCTCGGCAGGCCCCGCCCAGCCTCCTTCACTTGCTTGGGCCAGGGCCGCCGGAGCGCCGGGCTTTGCCCTATGTGGCCGTCGGATTAATATCCAGATATTAAGTAAACAATAAATTAGCAAAACTACAAGAAAATTTTACAGCCTTTTGCATTTGGCAATCATTGAGTGTTAATTAGAAATTCATTACAATTAAAACCCTGCCTAAACAGGGCCTGCGCGCCTTAATTACATCTGATTTTTAATTCAGAATACGTGTTTACACAGTAAGCGCTACGTACCCCGTGATTATCCCCAATCCTCTTTATACTGTACTAATTATGTAAATTAAACCTAATTAACTGACAAAAACTGCCGTTAATTCAACTAGTAAAAGATATGTGCTTGCGGAGGAAGCGCGTCCGCCCAGCCCCAGCCCAAGTCGGAGCCCAAATGGACGCCACACTCGGGATGCGGAGGCAGCGCGGGCTCTGCCAGTGGGAGGAGAAGCGCGCAAGGCGCAGCACTCATCCAGAGTCCGGCTCTCCGACCCCTGATGCCACCGGGCAGCAGATAAGAGAGAATCTCCCTGGCCAATAATGGGGGACGGAGAGTCCAAGGGCAGTGACGCCTGCAGGCTCTGGACAGGGCCGAAGAACCCAGAGCCCTCATTGAGGAAGAGGGGTCGCGCCCATCCCGTCGGAGCCTGGGTTGCAGCCCCAGCTCTGTCACTCACTGCCTGCCTGAACCTGAGCAAAGGCCCTGGCTGTGCCAGGCCTTCCTACTCCGCACCCTGTAGTGAGGGCGATACTGAAACGCAGCGCTGCGCCCTCCTTGCCGTCCCTTCTTCAAGCTAGGCTCTCTCTCTCTGCAGCGTGCCAGGCACTACTTTTTGAGTCTTGGAGATCAGCCTGCGACCCTTACCGACTGAGGGCCTTGGCTGGGGAGAAGGGCGGGGTTGGCTTCCACTGCCAGGTCCTCAGTTTCCTACCTGTAAAATGGGAATACGTGTTTCCTATCTATTCCCAGGGCCCTTGTGAGAACCGACCCGGCAGTCGGTAAAGTGCGGTCGGCGGCGATATTAACCCGCCGGACGCCGGCCCAGAGTAGAGCCCCGACCCCTACCCCCACGCCCTGCTCCCCAGTACCCAGCTCTGAGCAGCCAGGCTTCTCAGTCCACGCGCCTTCAATCTTTCTCGAGCTCAGACCTGGGACAGGAGCTGGGTGGGTCTCAGGGCGCGCGCCAGAGCGCAGGGAGCTGTCCGTAGCTTGGTCCTGAACGGGGACACAGAGTGGAAACTGCACACCCCCTGGTGCGGGAGCGGTACCCTTTGTCTTAGGGGTGCCGGGGGGGCCCCCCACGGCGGGGCTGCTGAGAAGGGTGGCGTCGTTGGCCCTTGCTCTACAACAGAGGCAGGACAGGCAGGCCCTTCTCAGGGGGACCCAGCCCATCCTCTCTTCACTCCCACCCCCCAGCACCCTGGGGGCGTCCTGGCTCCAGGATCGTTGTCACCACCATGCCGAATTCTGAGATGCCTTTTAAAAAATCATTAGGATGCTAAGAATAATTACCGAACGAGATTGTAATTATGGGGTGGGGGAGCCTGGTCCGAGGGAGGGGGAATGAGCTGGCGGGGGACTGGGGGCAGCTCTCGGACTGGGGCGGAAAACAGGTTCCTGTGTTCTCCCGAGGGAAGGTGTGGAAGGAAAGAGAGCGGGGAGTTGGAGCGGGACAGAGGCACAGCTTGGGAAAGACGCCCGAATGGAGGGGCCAGTGGCAGAGAGAAAGGGGCTGAGCGGGGCTCCAGGACTCCTCTGGGAGAAAAGGGAAAGGCAGGGAGATCCGAGACAGAAAGACCGGAACTGAGGACAGGGAGAGAGCAAGAACCCGATCTAAAAGAGACCCACAGAGGAGACAGAGCCCACAAACTTGGGAGAGGTTTTCAGGGCCTTAGGAGAACGGTACCCGACGTCAGCCAGGGTAGCCGAGAAGAAAGCAAAGGAGTCTGTGGGTTGGGCCAGCCGGCTTCTCAGTCCCAGCGCCAGGCCCGAGCGGTCGGTTCGCGTTTCCAGAGGCCCTTCCCAGGGTCTCTTCGAGACAGGAGAGAAAAGGAGAGAGGGGAGAAGTGAAGGAAAAGGGGAGACACGCCCCAGAGGAGCTGCAACGCAGGAGGGAAGGGGGCCCATACCCGGTAGCCTGAGGGAAATAGGAGACGACGGGGGCGAGGGCGACCCCGCGCCGCTACCCGCGGAAGATTTATGGCGCCTCACGGGTTCCAAGGACAGGCTGTGTTCGCTGCTGCTGCCACCGCCGGTAGCCGCCGTGGCCGCTGCGCCCCCTGCCCAGGCGGCCCGCCGCGCCCCGGGCCATCCCTGCCATTATTAACTTCTGTTTGATTAGGGTAATTGTTCAAACTTGGGCCGGACAGTATGATTAATTACAGTTTAATTAACGTGTCCATTAAGGACACTTAATGCCAGGGGGGTAGGGAGGGGGGGTGGAAGCAGCCGACCGGGCGCCCGGGTGCGGGCAAACAGGGGCGGGGTACGACTGGTAACTCAAATGAAGAAGTAGAGACAGACTGAGAGGAAGAGAAGGGCACCTAATGGGGCATTAGGGGAAAGAATGGTGAAGACCGAGACTGACTGACAGAGAGAGGAGAGCGGTGGAGAGAAATGGAGCTTTGAGGAGAGAGAGAGGTACCCAGGGGCGTCTGTAGCGTCAGGGGACTGGACCTCCCCCATGGGGAAACTGGGTTAGCACCGTTTAGAGAGTAGTTGACCTCAGATCACTCCCAACAATCACTTGGCTCCTGCCCTGGGCCTGCTGGCGATGGCGAGGGAGAGGGGGGCATTCAGGCTGAGGGCTCCCCAAACCTAGTTCCCAAGTCCTCTGCCCAAGAACAGAAACAGGAGAACCCCTCCCCAGGTTAGAGCTCTCCTGATACCTCCCACCGAAGTCAGGAGCATGGGGGAGGCAGATCTGCTCCTTCCCAGCTGCCATCCCTGCTTCCCGGCACCCAGGTCTCTGTCGCAGACTCTGGTGACCCTACTAGTTCCTCAGGGCCACTCTAGGCTCCACCACCCTAGCCCTCGCCTGCAGTCGGAAAGTGAAGTACTCCTCCCTGCGCCCGTTCCTCTTGAGTCCCCCTTAGCCCCATCACCGGGTCCTGGCCCAGATCAAAACTGGCTCCTTGGCCAGGAGCACTGGGCCCTCCCCACTTCGTTCTCGTGTACAAACTTTTTGGCTCCAGGGCCTTTCTTCCCTCCTGGCCTCTCCAGCTAGAGCGGGACACAGGTGCAGGGCGCTGGACGCAGGTGTGAGGCCGCTTACCTGGGGCGTGCAGGCCCTGGGGCTGCTGGGTGGCGGGCGCCGCGCGTGGCCCGCGGGCGGGCGGACCCAGGGAGGGCGCTAGCGACTGCGCGGGCGGTGGGTGTGGCGCCCCGGCTCGCAGCTGTCAGGCGCGCCCGCCCCGCCACTCGGGCTGTGACCGCGCTGTCCCCGCCGCCGCGCCATGCACTCCAGGCTTCGGCCTCTTCTTCCGGCCAGTCCTCGGCCTCGGGGTCAACGGCTCAGGGTTCGCATCTCCGCGCCCGGGGCCCCGGCGCCCCGCGCCCGCTGAGAGCGGGAGGGGCCGCGGGTGGGAGCGCGGCTGTGCGCGCGCGCGGGGAGGGGCCGCGCCGTCACCCGGAGAGCCCGGCGGATCCCGGACTCCCGCCCGCCGCTCCTCCTGCCGCGCACCTCCGCGCACCGCTACCCCGGCTCCAGCCGCCGCCGCACTGTGAGTACCCGCGTCCGGTAGCCCGCCGCCCTCGCGCCCTGCCCCTGCAGCTTTTTTTCGTTTAGTTCTGATTTGGGCTCCTGTGGCTGTTTTTATGGTTATATCTAACGACTCCACCGCCTCGCTCCCACCACTGCCCGTCTGCCGCTTCACTGCCCTCCCAAAGCTCGCCCCTCAAGCTCCGGGAGCTGACAAGGATCCCCCAAGCTGCTCTGGCTGCTGCTCCTTGTCGCTGCGTATGGCCCTTCGCCTGTGCTTTCCGCTTTGGCCCCCAAAATTTCGTTCCTTTTCTAGGGTCCCCCTTTTGCCTCCGGGCCCGGACCCCCCTCTTCTCACTCAGGGAAAACCGCGCAGGGACCCAGGTTCCTGAACTGGGGAACGCTCTCGGCTCGGGCGCTCTCTTCACTGTATGCGGACCAGGCACAGTTGCCGATTTCGAGAAACCGAGCAGCTGTCATTTCCCGGCGCCCTGCGCCCTCCAGCCACCTCCAGGAGGGCGCGGGGCTTGTCAGCCGGGGAGTTAGGATAGTGTTTTTGCCTCCTAAAATGATACAAAAGACCTCAACGCGAAATAAGGGTCAACTTATTTTAGTTCGATCCTCGGAGATAAAGATGAAACAGACAGATAATACATAAATAGCTTGATACTTGCAAAAGATACAAAACAGATGACAGGAGCGAGCTGGCAGAGACAGCTCAGGGACAGATATGATCGACAAATGAGGGGCTCCTAGATAAATAGAGAGGAAGAGAGAGACAGATAAACAGAAAATGCCAGTCTCCATGCTGAAGGCTTTTGAACTGGGATCCCTCGTCTGCCTGGAGCTGCCCCTCTGAAAATGGATTTACCTTCAGGGCCGACTTCAGGGGAGGGGCCCTCAGGGTTGGGCGCCCTGGCCACAGGAGCGCCTGCAGCCTTGGGCCGGATCGGAGCCTGGCTTGTCTGAGGACACGTAGCTGGGCCGGGCGACCTAGAGGGCCCCAAACATCAGTCCCCAAGTGTACCCGCTGCTGAGGTCTGCCTACACAGCTCCCTCCCTGCCTCAGCCAGAGAGCAAAGTGCAGGGCTAGCAGCAACTTTTGTGCCTGGAGCCTTGCAGTGGCTACGAAGATGGTCGAGATTCCTTCCAGCGCATATGAGCCGGGACAGCGGGGCATGAAGGATACTCAGAGAGGAGATGCCCCTCAAAGAGAAAGCCCAGAGCCCTGGAGCCTGCAGTTGACCCAAGTGGGAAAGGCATATCTGAAGAAGGAAAGCTCAGGGACTGGGCGACTGGAAGCTAAGAAGTGACTACCAACAAAGTTCCTTGAAAACCTCTCTGTCCCATGCGCTGACCTCGGCGGAAACCAGCTTTGGTCTGGAACACAGCTAAAAATGCAGAAAATGTGGTTAGAACTGCAGGATCCTGGTCTTGCTTATAGCTGGAAAGAAAACGGTTATATATCCAGCCGAAATCTTTCTGCTCAACGAACGCGGGCGCCAGGCTTGAGAGGAGAAGCTCGGGTTTGTAGAAACTGGCAATGCTGTCCCCAGAAGCCGGCTCGGCACCGAGATGTGTGCCGTGGGGGCCGCCCTAGGTCCGGGTGCGCACGGAGCGCTTCTAAGGCGGTCGGGTTCAGCACCGCGAACAGCGATAGCCTACGCCTTTCTCCTTCGCGGGCAGAGCTGGTTCCCTCCTCCTCCCACCCCCCTCCACCCCCTGCTGTCTGGAGATGGGCAGTGACTGCCCCTCCCCCGCCTCCCCACCCCTCCTCGCACTGCCCCCGCCCGCCCGCGTGCATGCGCTACTGAGCAGAGGGGCGGCGGGTCCCCGAAGTCCGGGCTTCAGGACCCCGGCCGGCAGGACCGGCTGCAAGGGTTGCCAGAGGCGCACGGATCTGGGCGCGGAAAAAGCCTGGATTCCGCCATGGCTTTGCTGTGTGGCCTTGGGCAAGTCACTCTGCGTGTCTGGGTTTCAGTTGCTCCCCAGTCCAAAAACGGGATTGGGTTCTTTGCAGCCGGGACATTCCTGAGGTCTCCATTACCCCTTCTCCTCCCCCAAACCCTGGGGGCTTTTGTTACGGCGCCAACAGGGGTGTGAATAACAAAAGACTCCCGTCCAGGGGGTGAATGAGTTTGGACTCCCCACTGCCAAGTATCCCCCGCGTGCCCTACTCGGCGCGCCCCACTGGGCGGGCCTGAGCCTTGGCGGCGGCTCTGAAAATGGCTTATCTGCTCTCTGCTTTCTCTGTTTCGCAGGAGCGGCGGCATGGAGGCTCTCACCACTCAGCTGGGGCCGGGGCGCGAGGGCAGCTCCTCGCCCAACTCCAAGCAGGAGCTGCAGCCGTACTCGGGCTCCACCGCTCTCAAACCCAACCAGGTGGGCGAGACGTCGCTGTACGGGGTACCAATTGTATCACTGGTCATCGACGGCCAGGAGCGCCTGTGCCTGGCGCAGATCTCCAATACCCTCCTCAAGAACTACAGCTACAATGAGATCCACAACCGACGCGTGGCCCTGGGCATCACGTGCGTGCAGTGTACGCCCGTACAGCTGGAGATTCTGCGTCGGGCCGGGGCCATGCCCATCTCGTCGCGCCGCTGCGGCATGATCACCAAGCGAGAGGCCGAACGCCTGTGCAAGTCATTCCTGGGCGAGCACAAGCCACCCAAGCTGCCCGAGAACTTCGCCTTCGATGTGGTGCATGAGTGCGCGTGGGGCTCGCGCGGTAGCTTCATCCCTGCGCGTTACAACAGCTCGCGAGCCAAGTGCATCAAGTGCGGCTACTGCAGCATGTACTTCTCGCCCAACAAGTTCATCTTCCATTCGCACCGCACACCCGACGCCAAGTACACACAGCCCGATGCCGCCAACTTCAACTCCTGGCGTCGTCACCTCAAGCTGAGTGACAAGTCAGCCACAGACGAACTGAGCCATGCTTGGGAGGACGTCAAGGCCATGTTTAATGGCGGCACGCGCAAGAGGACCTTCTCGCTACAAGGAGGCGGCGGAGGCGGTGCTAATGGCGGGTCGGGTGGGCAGGGGAAGGGTGGTGCTGGCGGCGGTGGCGGCCCAGGATGCGGTGCGGAGATGGCCCCAGGCCCGCCGCCCCACAAAAGCCTGCGCTGTGGCGAAGATGAGGCTGCCGGGCCTCCGGGGCCACCTCCTCCCCATCCGCAGCGCGGACTTGGCCTGGCGACCGGAGCTAGTGGCCCGGCGGGCCCAGGAGGGCCCGGTGGCGGTGCCGGCGTACGAAGCTACCCGGTGATCCCAGTTCCCAGCAAAGGCTTTGGGCTCCTGCAGAAGCTGCCCCCACCACTTTTCCCCCATCCTTACGGCTTCCCTACTGCCTTCGGCCTATGCCCCAAAAAGGACGACCCAGTTTTAGGCACGGGCGAGCCAAAGGGCGGTCCTGGCACTGGGGGCGGCGGCGGCGGCGGCGCGGGCACTGGCGGGGGCGCTGGGGGCCCGGGAACCAGCCACTTGCCCCCGGGGGCAGGGGCGGGCCCGGGCGGCGGCGCTATGTTCTGGGGGCATCAACCCTCCGGGGCAGCCAAGGACGCAGCGGCCGTGGCTGCAGCGGCCGCTGCCGCCACCGTGTACCCGACGTTTCCCATGTTCTGGCCAGCAGCAGGCAGCCTCCCGGTACCGTCCTACCCCGCTGCACAGAGCCAAGCCAAGGCCGTGGCGGCAGCCGTGGCTGCGGCGGCGGCGGCGGCGGCGGCAGCTGCTGGCAGCGGTGGCCCAGAGCCCCTGGACGGTCCCGAGCCAGCCAAAGAGGGCGGCCTTGGCGCGGAGGAGCGCTGCCCGAGCGCTCTGTCCCGCGGGCCCCTGGACGAAGACGGCGTGGACGAGGCCCTGCCCCCGCCCCTGGCCCCGCTGCCCCCGCCGCCCCCGCCGCCCGCACGCAAAGGCTCCTACGTGTCGGCCTTCCGGCCAGTGGTCAAAGACACAGAGAGCATTGCTAAGCTCTATGGTAGCGCCCGGGAGGCGTATGGCGCGGGGCCTGCTCGCGGGCCGGGACCTGGCGCGGGGGGCGGCGGCTACGTGAGCCCGGACTTTCTGAGCGAGGGCAGCTCCAGCTACCATTCCGCCTCGCCCGACGTGGACACGGCGGACGAGCCGGAGGTGGACGTTGAATCCAACCGCTTCCCCGACGACGAAGGCGCCCAGGACGAGACCGAGGCCAGCGCACTCAGCGCGGGGGGAGGCCCAGAAGGTGACCAGCCCACTGGACCCCCGTCAGCCACCTCCTCCGGCGCGGACGGTCCCGCGGACTCTCCGGACGGCGGCAGCCCCCGCCCCCGGCGCCGCCTCGGGCCACCCCCCGCCGGCCGGCCCGCATTTGGGGACTTGGCGGCCGACGACGCGGTACGGAGACCTGAGAGGAGCCCGCCAAGCGGCGGCGGCGGCTACGAGCTGCGAGAGCCTTGCGGGCCCCTAGGAGGACCCGCGCCGGCCAAGGTGAGCCCCGCGCCCGCCCCGCCGGTGGCGCCTTCCCACTTACCCTGTGCGCCGCGGGCCTGCGGGGCCGGGAGGAGGACGGGAATTTTGCTCTGCGCAGGCGTCGGAGCAGCAGGCCCAGGCCACTCTCCGCAAGCCCAGCCTCGGGCGTGCTACGGAGCTGGGCCCAGCCGCACCCTCCAGTGAGGGTTTCGGAAGCCGGAAGCTGGGGGCAGAGGGCGGGCTGGGGAACAGGTGTGCTTTGTTTTTGTTGATGGGAGTGGGGAGGAGACCGGCAGAGACTGCCAGAGACAGAAAAAGAGACAGAAAAGGGGTGTGAAGGAAGAAAGAGGGGATAAAAAAGGAACCCAAAGCCAAAGCGAAGCGCTCGCCCAGGTGGGCATCAGCGCCCCAAGGAAGAGAAGAGAGGATAGTGTGGCCTCTCCCCAAGTCGGGCCCCAGCAGTACCGGGTCCCCGGAATCTCCCACCAACCCAACTCCTAGTTTTCCGAATCTCTTCGCACTCCCGCTTGGGAACCACAGGGTTCGTTGCTGGGAAGGTGCCTCGGGACCGCGTGCGGGGCGGGAGGGGGCTTGAGGGGCAGGATACAGCCAGGCTGGAGTCGTTAGCCATTATGAAAGTGGGTGCGCACACCTGTACATTCGGTTCATTAAAACACGAATCATTAACCGGATGCGAAAGGCGTCATTTATGCCGGGGACGGGGCACGGGCGGGAGGGAAAACGCCTAAAAGGAGGCGGGTGCTGAGGGTGAAGGAGACTTTGAACGGCCCGTAGCTTGGGAGCCGCTTTGTGTTTAAGAGTAATTTTCCCACAGGCGCTAATAATTACCCTGAATCTGCAAGGGAGCGAGGGTGCGCCGCGTGCGTTACTGCTGCCCGGGGCGCTCACGTCCAGCGGGCGCACCAACATCCGTCACCCTCCTTTCCCTCTCGGCCGCGGGGTAGGGCTGGGCGGCTTTGGGCCGCCGCAGGGCGCCCCCCCTAATCGCCTGTCATTTCTCGGCCGCCGCAGGTGTACGCGCCCGAGAGGGATGAGCAAGTGAAGAGCGCGGCGGTGGCGCTGGGGCCCGCGGCCTCCTACCTCTGCACCCCTGAGGCCCACGGTAACTCCTGTCGCGGCCGCTCGCCACTGTAATGGGGGACCGCAGGCAGAGGGCCGGGGTCAAGGAAGGCCTGCGAAAAAAGACAAGGAGAGAGACGCAGAGAAAGAGGGAGAGGGAAGGAAATATAACGAAAACAAGGAAGCTAAGCGAGTACTCCCAACTTCCAACCTTTGGTTACTTAAAAGCAACAGTGACAACAGGCCCTCTCCACCACACGCACACCCAGACACGGCGTTAAACCCTTAACAAAATCACTCCCAACACCTCCTTCAAGTCCTCTCATTTATTCAGCAAGTGTGTTTGGCCGCGGGGTCCCCTTTGGCCAAGCAGGGTCCGGGCGGAGGATGGGGGCACTTGGCCGCGCGCTTGGGTACCCCAGAAGCGCCAGGGTAGCTGAGACCCCTCGTGGGGTGGTGGGGGCCGCCCTGCACTTGCGCGCCTTACCAGCTTCCTCGCAGAGGAGGGGTTGAGGGTCTCGGAAATTCGGGCAGGTCGAGGCAGCCGAGCCCCGGACGATGTCCCCCCACCCACCCCGAAGGTCGCAGCCTGGGCCGCGTCCTCCGCACGTGTCGCGCGGACAGACCCGGCGGCCACGCGCGCTCGCGGTGCCCTAGTATCTGCGCGCGATGTAGGTCGCTTGTCCCTGGTGGACTCGGTTGCTCGTCTTGCTCTTTTCCGAAGGGCTAGAGCGGGGGCGTGAAGCCCGGAGATGAGCCGACCACGCGCGGCGGTGGGGAGGGTCCCCAGCCCAAAGCCTCAGGGCGCGCGCCTGGGCGCAAAGCCGGGAACCAGAGGCGGCCACGACGCTTTTAATTAGGGCTCCGGCGCCCCGACTGCGGCAGCTCTGGCAGTATCCGGGTCACGGTTTCTTTGCCTCTCCTTGAAACTCGGTTTATTGCCTTCAAGAGCCAGATAAGGAAGACAATCACTCGCTCGCCGATGATTTGGAAACGAGGAAATCCTATCCAGACCAAAGGAGTATCTCCCAGCCAAGTCCTGCAAATACAGACAGAGGTGAGCCCTTGGACCCCTCGCGCCCCACCACACCCGGGAGCTGGGACCCAGGTCGCCCAGGTTCCCAGAGGCTTGAGAGAAAGGCCTTTAATCAAGTGTAAGCAGCTGCCAGTTTTCTTCCTGAGCAAGCAGATAAGTATTTAACACGAGCAGGGTGCAGGCCGGGTTTTCTGAGTTGCTGCCTCCTTTGTGGGTTTGAGGTTCTTTCAGGTAAGGGCAGAGGTTGTACTAAAAGGAAATGGAGGGCCGTCCTCACCCACGAAAAATAGGTCAAAGGGCACTTCCAGCCCTTAGATGGCCCCTTTTCCCTAGGCCCCCTCCTCTAGGGTTCACGACCCTACTCAGTACCGTGACCTCTTAGAAGGTGGGTAGTACCGGATACCTGTAACTGTCTCCTCCAAAGGCAGAGCGTCGAGGGTAGGTCCCTGACTTGCCCTGGTTCCTGGGAAGCTCACCCCTCCCCTCTCAAGGGCTCTCCCAAGACAGAACTCCTCTTACCTGCCATTGCATCCCAGGCGAAGATGGGCTTACCTTGGATGTCACAGGAACTCAGCTGGTGGAGAAAGATATCGAGAACCTGGCTAGAGGTGAGGCTAAATTTGTGGAAAAGGGGTACACTGTGCTTGAGGGCGATGGGCCATTCCTGCAGATGGGTGTTATCCCTGTAGGGGGTGAGTGTGGAAAAGACCTGGCCTTGGGGGGGATCAGTTTCCCTTTCATTGGGTAGAAAGTATGATCCTCTGGATACATTTTCCTGGCACAGAGGTATTTATGTGAGGGTAGAGCATGGGAGTAAAACAAACCCCCAGAAGTGTATTGAAAGTTTGGGTTCCCAAGGCCTGGGTCTATCTGAAAAGCCCAGCGAGAAAAGAGAAATGAATAACGTGGTCAGAACTTGATGCCTATGGACAATCAGACAGGACAGTCTGGGTCCCCTAAACTCAATGGAAAACAGGACTTCAATGCAGGATTGCAGGGAAGCATTTATTTTAGGAATATGTGAGAGATGCTTTTCCTCTTTCCTGGAATTAACATATAACCACCTTCGCCTTGCCCTAAATGGAGTGAGGATGGAGCTTGTTTGCAGAATGGGGATCCCATGTGAATGTTCAGCCTGCAAGGGGGAGTCTGCAGCTTGAGGTACAGAGTAGAGGAGCCTCTAGCCCCACTTGGCCCTTTACCTTCCATTCTTGCATTTCAGAGGCGCCTCTCCTGGGGGAGGGCCCAGATACCAAAGACCTCACAGTCAGGGCAGGTGCCACGTCTTTCCCTCTGGAGTTGGTTCTGAGGGCACTAACAGGCCTCTACACCTAGCTCCCTGCCCCACAACTAGCCCATAGATGGTCTTGGGAATTGGTGGCAGGAGGAAGACAAGCATTGGTGGTCTTCCATTCTTCCTAGTTACAGATTTACAGGAAATGCCATTACCTTCAAAAATCATTGGTGCTTTATATTGAGGGTTCTTAGCATGGATTTAGCAGTCTTCAGACCTGAAATTGTAGGCAAACTGTTGTATGTGTATTTTTCCGGGAAAGGTCTCCAAGGCTCTGACCAGAGCCTCCCGAATTTATAGTGAAAGGTATGTGGGCAGGGAGCTGTCTATCACTTGAATTGGGAAATCAAGTTTCAGTGGACCAGCCTCTTAGGCTAGGGAGTTAGGAACAATTTAAAGTAGTTGCCCAGCTGCATAGTTCGTGAAGCCAGGGCCTAGATTTCACAGTCCTGAATTTATTCTCCTGGGCATCCTACCCCACAGCCCAGTTTCTTCACCCAAATCCTTTGAATGCAGTTGGTAAAGCCAGAGAGCGGAGGGCCTCCACCTACTGGTCATCCTCCTCAACTCTCCTCTCAGGGATGTTGGCCAGGGCAGAACCTGGGTGCTTTCTAGGTCCCCTGAGCTCCAAATAACCCTGCTTTACCTCCCACTTTACCTCCCACTTTCCCCCTTTCACAGATGAACTGCAAAAACTGCTCCTGGAGCAAATGGAGCTCCGCAAGAAGCTGGAACGGGAATTTCAGAGTCTCAAAGGTACCCACTCCCATCCTGCCTCACCCCACCTCATCACCAGCCTTCCACCAGGGTGCCCCGACCTACTCCGAAAGCCAGGTGCCAGGCAACTAGCACTAGGTGCCCTGCAGAAGCTAAGAAACTGTCCTTTTCCAGGATTGCTCGCGAATGTCTGGATGGGGGTGGGGGTAGGATAAAAGCGGGGGCAAAGAATGAGAAGTGGAGCTGGGGGAGGGGGCTGTGCCTAACAGCTCTCACTTAATCAATTTGCACAGATAATTTTCAGGATCAAATGAAGAGGGAATTGGCTTATCGAGAAGAAATGGTGCAACAGCTGCAAATTGTCAGAGGTAAGACGGGAGTCAGGTGAGCGCGTGCACGGGCCGTAACTGCCTCTCGTCTGGCAGGAGCCGCAATGTTGGCTCAGTCATTTGGATTTAAATTGAAGGTAATTTAACAATTATTTTTTTTATTTAATATCCTTTGTATACTCTGATTAGCCTCAGAATGGCAAGCGAGCCCAGCAAACGGCTTGCAGGCATCATTACATGGAGTGATTGAACTTCTTATCGCGGCAATTTCCATGGTTTCTAAATTAAAAATCGAGGCGTAAAATTACCTGGGAAGTAATGCCTAAGTTTGCTTTAATTTTGGTTAGATCCGTCTGCCTTTAAGCGCCATCCCAGGCCATTTCCTTCCTCCGCCAGTCTGCAGTTAGGAGCTCCGGTACCCCTCCCCCGTCCCTGGAGTTGTTTCGGTGCGGAGCTGCGCCCTGAGGAGAGGAGGAAGCCCGGGCTGTGACCCCGGCCCTTCGGAGGGTGGTCCACGTTTCCTCACTGGCCCCCTCCCTTTGTCTTCCAGATACCTTGTGTAACGAACTCGACCAGGAGCGGAAGGCGCGCTACGCCATCCAGCAGAAATTGAAAGGTGCGGAAGCCAGGAAACAAAGATAGGAGGGGTGCCGGCTGCTGGCCGTGCTGTCAAGTGAATGAATGAATAGTGGGGCTAGTGAGGAAGGCCACGATCCACAGGGATGAGTCTGAGAGGGACGAAAGTGGGAATTGATTTTAACGGGAAGATTATTCTAGGACGGTGGGGTAAAGAGAAAGGAGCCCCTTGGGCTTTGGGCGTCAGAAAATCTGCCTTCTAGTACCAATTCTGGCTTTGAGCAAGTTGACCCCTCTCTTACTGTGCCTCAGTTTCCTCTTCTGTAAAACGGGGCTACTGAGCCAGAGCAGTGGTTCTGCATTCACCAGCCTTTGTCCTAACCTCCTGCCTCCTCCGGATCCGCTCCGTTGAGATCCCCTGACCCCAGAGGGTTGGGTAAGGCCAGGGAGGGGAAAGGGTGGACTGCGCGGCTAGGTGAGCCCAGAGAGGCGCCCAGAGTGACCCTCGCGACTCTCTCCCCAGAAGCCCACGACGCCCTGCACCACTTCTCCTGCAAGATGCTGACGCCCCGCCACTGCACTGGTAACTGCTCCTTCAAGCCCCCGCTGTTGCCCTAGGGCCGGCCCAGCCCCACCCCTGCGCCCTCAAGCCATGCTGCTCCTTGTAAATACCCGCTGCCGCGGCTGCCCTGAGCGAGGAACAAGCCATTCAGACCCGACCGATGTAAATACAGCCGCCCGCCCGCCCGCCTTCCTCCGGGCTCCCCGGCCTTGCCCGCCCCCTCCCGGGCGTCCCAGTCCAGGGCTCCGGCTCGGTTTCCTAGTGTAAATACTGCCTCACGCCTCAAATCCCCCTACCCCGTTTGAACTCCAGGGCATCGGACCTCAAGGGGTTAACTGGACCGCGAGAAGCAGGGAGGGGAGAGCGCCCCCCTCCCAATGTATAGCCTTGAATCAGATTGTGAATACGTTGTAGTAACTTCGCTGGCGCCGGCCCCTCACTCCCTGTCCCGTCTACTTCTGAAACTCCTGTTCCCAATGACAAAGTGGCTATGTGCAATGGATATAAATGTACTGTGAGTCTCTCGGTTCAGTATTAGGTTCACTTTATTAATGCCGTAAGTTATTTTTCTTCCTTCTCCTGGACCCACTTCCAGTCCCGTTTTGCATTCCCCTTTGGATTTTGCTTTGTCTTTTTGTTGTAACCTCTTGATGTAACAGCACTTTAAAAAGGCGACAACTGACTCACGAGATGGCAACCACCTGGAGCCTGTTTGGGGAGACCACCCTGTACCTGCGACTTTTGTTTTTAATAATAATAATAAAAAAAAGTCACTTCTGGGGCTACGGAGAGGTGGGAGTGTGCCGTCAGAGCTGGGCGGGCGGAGCACTGTGCAACAGGTGGGGGTGGGAGGCGCCCCGCGGGTTCTAGGGCACCCGGGGTCAGAATCGCGCCTGCTCAGGTAGGCAGCAGAGAGCGCTCGACCTCTCCACTGTCTCCCTCCAGACACAATTTTCTCCCACAGAGCACTCTCTCTCAGTGTTTAGGACCCTCCTTTGGGCCCGGGTTGGAGGAGAGGCCTTAGGTCACGGTCCTTAGAGCAGGGGTCCTCGGCTCTTCCCTCCAGTGTTCGAAGGGGCCAAGGGTTCATCCAGGCCCATTTCCACGCCTGCCACACCGGGGAAGTTACCTCCGGGGCGTTCACAGACAGGGTGCCCTGCCGGGAATCCCAGGATCAACCAGATTTGTCCCTTTAGATGGCGCAGGCACCGCCGGCCTGGCCTGGGAGCCCTGCGGTGGGGTGGCGGGTGCAGGGCGTAAAGTGGGTCTCTGCCCTGCAGGCCTGGAAAGGAAATCGGGACTTGGAGAGCTAGGTCACAGATGCCCTGTCGTCTGCCTCTCCGCTACCCGAGAGTAGGTAGCCCAGCCTGCATTTTCTGTTCCATCCTACATGGGCTAAGGACTCGCCAGGCCTCGGCTGCGGTGTCCGACGTCTGGGTCCGGCCTCCCAGCGGCCTCAGTTTCCACAGCGTAGCTGCCGCTTGGACTACAGATGACCACGTCATCTGTTAAACTGCAGAACAGTCCTTTTGAGGGTAAGAGAGTGTGGATGGAGTGGGAGAGAGCGCCCGGCACTGGGAATCATTGAGCCTTGGCTTCCATTTCTCGCCCTTGGCTGGCTAGTGGGGGTCTGGCGTCGTGCCCTTCTTTTTTCTTTCCTGGGTCTCCGTTTCGGCCTCTATGAAATAAAGACGGAGGACGCAGGCGTCAGTCCAAGTGGCTCGTAGAAGCGCCCTCAGGGCCAGTGCCCCGCCCTCCCGCCCTCAGTCCCCCACTCAGAGCTCGCCCAGCGCGACGCAGACCCTGGAGGTGGGCGGCTCTGGACCAGGAGCCCTGGACTGTGCGGACCGGGAAGTTTCGTGGTGGGTTGTCTTGGGGCGGCCTCGGACGGAGCCGGCGAGTAGGGGCGCTCTCTGGACCTCCCGAAGCTGTGCAAACGGGGAGTCCCGCGGCGCCGTATAGCCAGTAAGCCAGACCCTAGAGTTCTTTGCGCTGGGGCTCGGAGCCCTCGAGTCCCGGGATGTTCCGAGGACTAAACCCAGAGCGGACACGAGGGAGATAACAGCAGTGAGAGCGCCGGGCACATGGCGAGGCGTCGCCTCCGGACACGCGATCTCCAGGCAGGGCCCCTCTAGGGAGCGGGAACGTTTCATATGCGTGGGACCCACCAGATACGTTCTCCGCTGGACCCGCGGCGAAACTGAGGTCCAGAGAGGAAGAGACTGGAGTCCCCAGGACGCGCCAGGGCCCGCGGAACTGCGACGGGGCGGGACAGCGCGGGTGTGGGAGTTTGCCGGCGCCTTTCCCCACCGCGAACTGCACCTTTGGAGGTCATACTTTCCTTCTCTGTAAAATAGGCATAACCATTACCACCCAGGCAGGAAGCTCGGTGGCTGCGGCCCGACAGAGGAACCTGGCAAATGCTTCTTCCCACCCTTCTTTCCCAACTCCCACAAACTGAAAAAGCTCCTAGGAGGCTGAGGATGGGGCGCCCCCATCTGGGCCGGAATCTCTGCGGACTGGAGTCGTGGGCGGATCCGACCCAGAAAGCTCAGTCGCAAAAACCCCCCTGGGCTTCGCGTCCCTTCAGAAGTGGTTTGTTCCCCCCAAAATGTTAATAACCAAACGATTGGTATGGATGTAATTATCAATAATTATACGAATTATTGTTGATTGCAGGGCTCGTAGCTACTTTAATTAGTTTACCAGATTCTAATTAAGTTAAATGAAACATTAATAGGGAAAATATGCTTTGAAAAACACCGCATGATTTAAAAACAAATCTATTTCTCGCCACAATGTTGCCACCTTGCGACAGATTTTAGGCATTACAGCCAACGCCCGAAGGCCCAGACTAGGGTGCCTGGGCTCCCAGGGAGAAAAAGTGGGGCCTGGAAGTTGGGAGGAGGCAGTTGGGCACAGAATGTCCTCCGGGCTGTTATCCTGGCCCACAGCCGTGCCTACAGGAGGTCTGGCTCTGGAGTCCAAGGTCTGGGTTAAGGGACAAGGTAAGCATGCCTCTTATCCAGAGGAAGCCGGGACCCCTCTTGGGAATGGCAGTGGGACAGATGATCACTATCCCCACATGTCCTGGCAAATCCAGAGTGAGAGACTGAGCAAAGTTGGAGCTGCCGTTGGAGACAGCATCAAGTGGATTTATTTTTCACTCCCATGGGAGAAAGCAGTAAGTCCCTTCCCATCTCCATTTCTTCTGCAAATCAGCATGACCTGTGTGCAAAAGTATCACTTAGAAGACCCCTCAACTCCTGGAACTCAGGTGACTCTGTTCTAGTGGCATTCGGCTCATGAGGCTAGCAGGGCACTCACCTCCCTTTGTTATCCTTGGTTGTAAGTGTCTGTTGCCCTAAGAGCGAAAGTACGTGGACAGCAGGGGTCACACCTTGCTCTCTCTCTTGCAATCTTCAACACAAGGCCCCGGACTCCACAGGCACACAACACGTCTAGATAAATGGCTTCTAACTTTGCAGTTCATCTAGGTGCTGAAAATATCTGAGGGAAGGAATCCCTAGGTGCTTCTGGACAACAGCCACTGAGAAGCAATTAAGCTCATTTGCATAAGGTTAATTAAACACAGGCTTACTGCTCAGAAAGATCCTTCATCAATAGGATTAGTTTTGGGAGCAGGTGTCAGGTAAGTGATTGTTAACCAAGAATAGGAAAAATTTCTTCCTGTTCCAACTATGTTTTAAAGAGGATACTCCTTCATTCCGTCATATTTTTCCAGGTCACTGTCACACAGGTCCACCCATTCCTAGCTACCCTGCTCTAAAGCCTTGATCCATTGCAAACATGTGACTCCTGCCTTGAATTCACAACACCAATAAAGGCAGAACTGGATCTGCATGCTCTTCCCTTGAATTCTAAACAGCCTCATCTCCCCTCTCTATCCTCAGATGTTTTGTTAAGAGCACAGACTCTGGAGCCAGATTTACTGAGGTCTCAATGCTGCTCTGCCATTGATGAGTGACACGGCAAGTTGTTGAATCTCTCTGTGCCTCAGCTTCCTTATCTATAACATAGGGAAATTAACAGTAGAACTGTTTTCTGTTAATACATGTAAAGCACTGAGAACAGCTCCTGGCATACAAGAACTGCTATTGTATTGGTGTTTGTGCTAAGATTACAACTCTGAGTTCACTTTCCTGAGACTCAAGCCAGGAATGCTTTTAAAGAACCCTGAAATGGACCCCAGTCCATCACCCTCCTCTCCTCCAGGGGCACAGAAAGGAGGATGAACCAGTGCTTTTTCAAGCCCGGACTACTGAGCTTTCTGGAGACACATTCATAAGACTCTACAAGCACGCAGGTTGGAAAGGCATCCTGCAAGCCAATGCTCTCATTACTGTATGTGTTCAAAGAGGACTGCCCAAGTTCCCTCAGCTGGTTAGTGCAGAGCAAGGGAAATAGCCAGGTTTCTGGATTTCCTGGGACTAGGAATTGCCTGTGTCTTTCCTAATTTCTGTTCTAAGGCAAGTTTCTTTCCCTTCTTTCTTTTTCTTTCTTTCTTTCTTGACGGGGGTTTCACCATGTTGGCCAGGCTGGTCTCAAACTTCTGACCTCGTGTTCCACCCACCTCAGTCTTTCAAAGTGCTAGGATTACAGGCATAACCACTGCACACGGCCAGTTTCTTTAGAACAATCTGAACAGTCCTTTTTGGGCCAAGTTCTTCATCCTTCACTCTTGGATTCTATTTTACTCCCTATAACACCCCCTTTCACACACACTGAATTGTCCATGCTGAAGGAAAGGGAGCCACACCGACCTTGGTCGTTTTCTTGTTTGGCATTCCTACAGAGACATTTGAAACTACTCACCCAATTGCCCAAGTGGCCTCCAAAGAACCAGGTATCTCTAGGGGAAGAATAGAAATCCAGCCACCAAAGATTGTCCTGTAACACCTATATGGAAGGCCCTGAGCCAAAGAAGAGGCAGAGATGTCCCGCAGTCGCCTATTCTCGGCTGTTACCTGGAAAGGCTCATTTCACCTCCACTGAAGAGAAAAGGAATGGGTCCTGAATGGAACGCTGCCGGGCAGCTCCCAGCGCCCACTCGCAGAGTACCCGCCGCTACCCTAGGATGACTCCGGGGCTGCCAGCCTGACCACCGCCCTCCTGCGGCGCGCCTGGAGGCTAGGAGCTGTGCAGCTGCTCGAGGCAAATCGACTGGGGTCCTGGTGGCCGCAGGGCCCACGAAATGGACTACGTGCATGCTGAAGCACTAGCAAAGGAGATGCACCATTCTTCTTTGGAAAGATACTTCAGAAAACATTGACTAAGTCATCAAAGGAAATCTGAATGTGCTTGGACTTTGTTTCCGCCCTACCTTATGGAACTGTGTTTTTGCAATTCAGTTACCTGGGGGCTGGGTCCCGATCTTTTCAGGGTCTGCGCCACTGTAAGTCTTATCAGGCTTTACCTCTCAGTGATTGATATAAAATGATGACAGTAAAATCCACAGGGTGAAGCTGTTAGGAATTTTTTAAACATTATTTTATTTTTCTGCCCCCTTCCCCTTTTCTTCTTCTTCTTCTTTTTTTTTTTTGAGACGGAGTTTTGCTGTTGTTGCTCAGGCTGGAGTGCAATGGATGGCACGATCTTGGCTCACCGCAACCTCCGCCTCTCGCGTTCTAGCGATTCTCCTGCCTCAGCCTCCAGAGTACCTGGGACTATAGGCTCCCGCTACCACGCCCGGCTAATTTTTGTATTATTAGTAGAAACAGGGTTTCTCCATGTTGGTCAGACTGGTCTCGAACTCCCGATCACAGGTGAGCCGCCCGCCTGGGCGGGATTACAGCCGTGATCCACAGCGCCCGGCCTCCCCCTTTTCTTTTATTATTTATTTATTTGGTCAGGAATATTTTAATGAAATATTGGTGAAGCCCTTGACATATGGTAGACGCTCATTAAGTGGTAGCTTTTTTTTTTTTTTTTCCTCAAAGGATTCGGTCAGTCTCATTGCAAGTTCCTCTAATGTTTATCGTTGCAGTAGGTCCTGTTATGTTTTTGGACCTGAAATGGATCAACTTTGGCAAGACGAAATTTCCTTAGGTGTAAGTTACTGCAATACTCAGGATTGTGCAGAGGGAAGCAGAGGCAAGATGGAAAAGATCTCAAACTGGGGCCCTAGGGCCAGATGCAAAATGCACCGCAGAGATGAATCTGCCCAGGCCCCACTGCCTCCTATTCCGTCTCCTAGGACTTACTAAATTTTCTGTGTCAAACAAAAGGTATAATCTGTAGATGAAAGGTGACTTCAGTGGTAAACCGTGTACCGGAGCATAAACCTGGTGTAACAAACAAAAGCAAAATCCAATTTGGTGCAAAAATATGGAACGCTTCACGAATTTGCGTGTCATCCTTGCGCAGGGGCCATGCTAATCTTCTCTGTATCGTTCCAATTTTAGTATATGTGCTGCCGAAGCGAGCACGCGGTTAAAACTGTTTTAGAAAGTACATAAAGTCGGGAAATCAAAAGACTTTTCAGTTATGGTGAGTATGTAGTGGCCCATTTTTAAATCACAAACTTCTTGAAAAATCATAACTTTTTACATCACATATTTTGTGCCAATAGCTTTGTGTTTATGGCGAAATTAATCGTAATTGTCCCTCTAACACTTTTGCCTCCTATATGCAAATATGAAGGAACCATGGGAAATAGGTCCGCCTCCCGCCCGCCCAAATTCTGCGCGCGCCTAGTGGCGGTCACGGTCCGTCACGTGTTGCATGCTGCCTGCGCGTCTTTCCGCGGCGGCCGGATAGGCGCGGAGGGATCAGAGCCCGGGGCCTACTGGAACGCTCCGCCGGGATGGGACAGCGCCTCCGAAATTACCAAGCCGCGTCTGCGTGGCGCGAGTGCATTTTTGGAACGAGGGGCCGTGGTGCCCGTGGGGTCCCCATGGGAGTTCGACTCGGGACCTCGAAAAAATTGCTACCTGCTGGTTGGACCCTTCCCTGCGCGGGGACCCCGAGAGGCGTGACCCTAGCGAGGCCTGGGGCCACCCACCGTGGGCCGGCAGGGGCCGGCAGGGGCTGCGGCGGGGTTTCGTGGGGAGGGTGGGCCAGGGCGCGCGCGCCTTCAGCTTCCGCTGGGATTCTCGGGACGAGCTCCGTGCATTCGGAGCCAAGGGTATGAGGGCGTCTGCTTTGGGACCCAAACTTCCAGAAGTGATCCAAGTCTGGGAAAGGGTCACCACCCTGTGATCCAACTTTTAGAGTCAGGCGCTTAACCTAATTGTTGTCATTTCCCCCAATTTGCAGTTTAGCAAACAGGCTCTGGGAGGTTAAACCATCTGCCCCAGTGAGTCTGCCACTGGTGAAATAGTTGGGATTTGGATGCGAGTCTGATGTCAATGACTGATTTTTTTTTTTTTTAAACACATTAGAGTCTGGAAAAGATTTGAGACCACAAGTGATGCCTCCACTCCTGTTAGACTTACTCCGGAGTCCCTGACCCCCTCAGCCTTTCCTTCCTACTTCCATTCCTTCAACAAATATTGAACACCTATGGTGTCAGCGCCGGGGCTTCAGGGGTGCGTGAGTGTCAGGGTTGCTGTGATCGTGGAGCTCTGTTCCAGCCAGGGAGCCAGGCAGATGTGAAAGAGCCTTCTTGGATGCTGAGACATGCTATGAAAGTGTGGCATAAAGAGTGAAGGGAATGATGGCCACTTCAGTGGGGGGGCAGGAGAGAAGGTGACATTGGAGCAGGCATTGATGATATGGGGCAGTGCTGAGAGGACAGGGGCCGAGATCCAGGCAGAAGACGTTACAGACCTGAGTCAGTGCCACCCACCTGGGCCAGCCCTTCAGGGGAGGCTGTTGTGGTAGTTGCTACTCCCAGCAGTGCTGTGGCTCCGTACTGAGAGAGGGGAAGAACTCGGGGAGTTCTGCCTTTCAGTTCTCCCCGCACCCTACCCCTCTTCAGTGAAATGGAAGTCATTTGACCAGTTTCTCATCTGACCTTTCTAAATAAGCAGTAGGCAAAGGCAAACCTCAGAATACTAATATAGCCTTTATTGAGTGAAAAGAGCTAATTTGGGCAATGATGTTTCCCTCAGATTTACAAAAGGGAATTGCAAATAACCAAAAAGCACATTAACTTTGATGGGAGATGATGCTAATCTTCAATTAGCATTTACGTTTTTTATTCGTTTATTTAGAACAGGTAGGGCTGGTGTTCATAAAGACCTTATTGTGGAAAGTAGCAGGAGATAGACCTAGTTATTGGTTCAACATTTCTGGCTACATGAGCATGTGTTACTTTGAGCCAGAGGTAGATTTTGTTATTGTTTGTTTTTTTGAGATGGAGTCTCACTGTGTCACCCAGGCTGGAGTGCAGTGGTGCAATCTCAGCTCACTGCAACCTCTGCCTCCCGGGTTCAAGCGATTCTCCTGCCTCAGCCACCATGCCGGGCTAATTTTTGTATTTTTAGTAGAGATGGGTTTTCACCATGTTAGCCATGCTGGTCTCGAACTCCTGACCTTGAGTGATCCACTCGCCTCGGCTTCCGGAAGTGCTGGGATTGCAGGTGGGAGCCACCTTGCCCCACCAACTTTTTGTTTGCCTGTTTTTTCTTGCGGAGCAATTTTGGAGAGGAGAAAGATCTGAGTTCTAGTTCTCATTCCACCTGGAACTATTTGTGACCTTGGCCTGCTCCCTGTACCTCTCTGTCTCTGGTTTGGTCTTATCTTCTGCAAAGTGAGGAAAATGCCCTAGAGATGCTCTTTGACATTTGTCAGCACTGAAATGCTGTGATTCTTGAAACTGGATAATAAGGACTTTTTTGGATAATTAATTGTAATCATCCGATATTCTGCATTCTCCAAGTACCATGAAAAAAAAATTAGCAAGATGTAAAAATTCAAGAGCATTTTTGTTTTCTCTTTTAGAAGGGTGAAGCAAGCTGGTCATCCTGGAGGCATGGAAGACCCCAGGAGCAGACCACAGGGGCAACTGTGGACCTGGGGCCCGGGACCTGTTGAACCAAATTACAACACGCCTCTGAACTCTAAAGGCTGGTGCCGAGGAAGCTGCAGGGCGGTTGAAGGGGAGGGGATACATTGCATACAGCCTGGAGCTGAAGGAGTGGAGTCAGCATGGAGGGCCTCAGGGAGGGGAGAGCCGAGTGGACCTTGTCTCCGTGGGAAGTCCCAAGCCCTCACAGACCTGGAGGGAACGGGCATTGCAGGCTAAGAGAGTGTGGGTGCCAGAGAGGACTGGGCTGGTGGGCAAGCTTGGAGCCGCAGTGGGAGCCGGCTCCTGCAGCCTTCAGAGTTGTCAGCTTCTCTTCACTGGCTTCTCTTCACTCTGAAGACCTGAAAAGAACAGTCCTGGCAGTCTTCCCTGAATGTCCTGGGCTACAGAACCCCAAGGGATGAGGAGTGGTCCCCTATCCTGGCTGAGGTGGTACTTCCCACTGTCCTGAGTAGGAGAGGGCAGAGCCAACTTTATTTTGAACAATGAAGAAATGGCTGTTTCATCTGGAAAAAATGTCAGTGAAGACATGAACTCAGGATTCTCTAAAATTATGTCATGTTTCCCTTACAGTCAGAGAGCATTGAGTGTTTTCATGTATCATTTCATTTGAAGCAGGAAGGGCTGGAGACTCCCATCAGCCCCACCGGAGGAGGAAGGAGCAGGGATGGGGGATGTGGCGAGAAGTCCCTATGGCCTTGCTTGTGTGCAGGCCTGGGAGGAATGGCATTAGTGGTTTCAGGAGGTGTTGCCCCAGGATTGTAGCACAGGGACAATGTGTTGAGTTCACATGCCTGACCCTGAAACTCCAAAGGCCCCAGACACAGAGCATGGCCAGAGGGCGCTTGGTTGGAGGGGACCCGAGTGTGGGTGGGGACCCACTCCCCCAGGCTGCCAGAAATTCCTTTGAGCCGCTCATGCTCTGAGTTAAGCCTTGTTCATATAACATCTCTTTTGAAGTGCACTCTGCCACCTAATTCACCTCAATGTGAATGAGTTTTTCCAAAGTTAGACTGGAGGGGTCGTGGAGCAGGCAAATAGGTCTGTGTGCCCGCAGCTCAGAGGGTGGCCTGGGGGAAGAGGTAGGGTCAGCTTTGGCCGTCTGACTGCTCAGAGGGAGTTTCTTTCAAGCCTTCTAAGCCCTGTGTTCCCAGAACTCTTGCTCTGCTGGTGTGGCCCCAGGTGTGTTTAGATCAGTTCTAATCCATCTCAGATGCCAGGCCTCAATGGAGCGCTCTGGCCCCACCCCTCCCCCAGCACAGCCCAGGCTGCCCCTTTTACTCTCCCCCAGATCTCATGTTTGTGCCCAGAATGTCTTAAAATACCTGTTTCCTCACCTATGGGATGGTGATTGTGCTGCCTGCTTTTAGGGGTTACTTGAAGATTAAATGCAGGATTGGGTGTGAAAGGCCCTAGCACATTGGATGAGCTGATTGATGCCAAGTGTTTAGAATCATCTTGGGCTATTCTTTTGTTTTTTTTTTTTTTTGGAAACCAAGTCTTGCTCTGTCATCCAGGCTGGAGTGCAGTGGCATGATCTCAGCTCACTGTAACCTCCACCTCCCAGGTTCAAGCAATTCTCTGCCTCAGCCTCCTGAGTAGCTGGGATTACAGGTGCCCGCCACCACGCCTGGCTAATTTTTGTATTTTTAGTAGAGATGGGTTTTCTCCATATTGGTCAGGCTGTTCTGGAACTCCTGACCTTGTGATCCATCCACCTCAGCCTCGCAAAGTGCTGGGATTACAGGCGTGAGCCACCGCTCTCGGCCAGGCCTGGGCTATTCTAATGCTCAATACATAACCACTTCCTTGCTCTTCTTTCCTTCATCTTGCAACTATCTGCGTGAAATAAGCTTTTTTTAAGGTGAAAATATCAGGGTAGGGAGGAGTCCCTAAGTTTTGCTCCTTTTAGCCATGTCAGGGAATATTTTCACCCAGATGTCTTTAATCCTTTGGATTTGAGTTACCAAAGGCCCTGGTTAAGATGCAGTTATGTTTTGAGACAGGACACTAAATAGACTCAGTAATACTTTTTTACTTAGCTTAGTGTAATTCCTTGCCCTTTAACACCAACACAAGGTCTTCTGGTGTCCTATTTCATGTGAATATCTCTGAGACATAAGCATGGGGGGCAGCGGGGTTGGTGGTGGTGATAATTACTCTTTTACTGATAGGGAAAGGTTAGGTGACCTATCTAAGGACACAGCTAGTGTCGATCCTGGAATTTGCTCTTGGATCTCTCTGACTCCAAGGGCTCGCTTTACACAGAGATGGAATATGGGAGTACAGTTTGAGGGGTTCTGGGAAGCTCCCTCCGGATAATCTCTTCCTCTTGCCTTAAATCCTGCCACTGATGCATCATTATTTTGAGCCGTTGCTCTGTCAAGGGTTCACTGTGATTTATTTCATCAAGACCCGTTTTTCTGGCAGTCCCAGGGTGGCCTAAGGGCATAAGTTGCTTAGGTTTAGAGTGTGGAGGGCGTGCTCAGAAAGAAGGTACAAAAAGAGGAATTGCCAAGTCTGAGCATGGGGTGTGTCGGCCTCTCTCTAGTCCTCAGTTGCCCTATGTGAGTTTGCAGGGATGGGAGGAAAAGCGTCACACCTCCTCCAAGTCTTGGCTGCCCTGGAGTCCAGACGTCACTCCCTGCAAGGCTACACTGACCGCAGCAGTGATGCGGGGGAAAACTGCAATGGCTTTCAGCCGAGGAGGTCCATGTTTATGTCTCATCCACTGTGACTAGCTGGATCACCAGTCTCTTCCAGTTGCTGACCTTGTTTTCTCATCTCTAAAATGAAAGTGATGATTTTTCTACTTACTCTACAGGGTTGTGAGGCTCCAAGAGAAATCCCACTATAAATTGCTATACAACAAAAGACAGGAATATCAGTATTGTCAGACACCGAATGGAGGCTCAGGCAGCTCAGCGTTCCCCTTACCTGGTGAGTGAGGCACTTGTGCATTAGGAACAGACCTACAAAATCAGAGCACCAAGATGAACCATCACATTGTATTAATATTTTCACACCACTTAGCTCTCATTAAAATGTACTTTGCTGAATTTAATATGCGATTTCAAATGACACAACATATTAAGTGCTTAATATACTAGAAATTATGAAACTATTATAGTCGATGCCATATGAAATAATTACACTGAATTAAACTTTAGCAGCCAAGTGAAGGAAAGACTTCAACTTATAACGTCTTAAAGAAGCTTAAGCCACCACTGTAATCCCCCAAATAAATGTCCAGAAATTAGGATCTTTAAATAAAAACTGGAACTTAATCTGTACTTATGCCTGGAAGCTCTTCTGGGCTTTGGTGATGTAGAGCATTGTTCCCTTAGGGAGGTGAGGGGCCCTGGGACACACCAAAGGCCAGGGTGTCAGGGTCAGGGCTTCAGTGGGCTTGCTCCCTGGGGCCTGGCTGGGGGTTGGCTCAAATGGCCCGGAGTGAAGCCGCCTGCTGAAGTGACAGATTAGTCTTTGCTCCATCTTTGCTCCAGATTAGCCTATTGACAAGTTAAAAATAAAGACAAACCCACCTTATTTAACATCTATTGAGTGCTTCCTTTGTGCCAGCCATTTTATAAGCATTTCCTAATTTAATCCTCACAATACATCAGTTTTAAGAACCACTGTTTTGGCCGGGTGTGGTGGCTCACGCCTGTAATCCTAGCACTCTGGGAGGCCGAGGTGGGTGGATCACCTGAGGTCAGGAGTTCAAGACCAGCCTGGCCATCATGGTGAAACCCCATCTTAAAAAAAAAAAAAAAAAGAACCACTGTTTTTCAGATGAGGAAACAGGCTCAGAAAGATTAAGTGAATCATCCAGGGCCTGAAATCAGAACCCATAGTGTTCACTCCTGCATCACATTGCCTTCCTCTAAACTCTTCAGCCTCCTCATTTGTGTGTGTGTATGCATGCGTGTATGTACGACTTCCTATTTTAATAATGATTCAGTGACTGGTATGGTTTGGCTGTGTCTCCACCCAAAACTCATCTTGAACTGTAATCCCCATAATCCCCATAATCTTCACGTCAAGGGGGAGACCAGGTGGAGGTAATTGAATCATGGAGTCAGTTTCTCCCATGCTGTTCTTGGGATAGTGAGTTCTCATGAGATCTGATGGTTTTATAAGTGTTTGGTAGTTTTTCCTTCATTCATTCTCCTTCCTGCCGCCTTGTGAAGAAGGTGCTTGTGTCCCCTTTGGCTTCTGCCATGATTGTAAGTTTCCTGAGGTCTCCCCAGCCATGCAGAACTGTGAGTCAATTAACCTGCTTATAAATTACCCAGTCTTGGGCAGTTCTTTACAGCAATGTGAAAATGGACTAACACGGTGACCAAACACATTAGCCTGCTATATGACAGTGACATGACCTATATCTTTATCACATTCCAGCCATTGAGACTAGGGACCATGGCTCGAGAGTTTCACCTTCAACTCTCTTGATACACACAGCCTGGCTAACTTACACAGGAAGTGCTCTGTGGAGACTTGCTGTTAACTCAATTCAAGAGGAACAAATTCAGTACCTCCTCAGTATCCTGACATATACCTTTGTGTGCTTGATTAAACAAGATAACCTCTTATAAAGAGCAAGAATACTTTCATAGGGAATACCAGTGTCTTAGCTACTTAAGGCCCTATGTCTCAATTACTTATATCAGCATGAAAGTACCCAATGGGCTGTTTGAAAAATATAAATTTTAGTGTGGACATTTAAATGTATTATCATTTACTGACCAGCAAAAATGATTTTCATGGAGGCAGGAAAATTTGGCTCAACCAAACACATGTTTGTGATGAACTCTCATAAGTATCAGGATTAAGCTCTGTCTTACATAATAGAAAAGCAAATAACAGTAGCTTTAAGAAGATAGAGATTCTTTTCTCTTTCACATGAAACAAGTTGTCTTTTAAGGACTTGTGTGGTGGCTCCATTGTGTCAGACAGCCGGGCTCTTTTATCCTTGAGGACTACAGTTCATGGTTTAAGACGCTTACTAGAGCTCCAAGTTCCAGGCAGGAAAGGCAAAGGTAGGGGGCATTACTGGCCCGAGTAAAATCCATAACTCAGAATACCACCTAGCACTCAGGAGTACTCAGTACATGGTGCTCTTGGCTATTCCACACAGCATCAAGAAGGGGGAAGGGAAGTCTTTTTTTTAGACAAAGTCTCTGTCACCCAGGTTGGAGTGTGGTGGTGCAATCTCGGCTCACTGCAACCTCTGCCTCCAGGGTTCAAGCGATTCCCTTGCCTCAGCCTCCCAAGTAGCTGGGACTACAGGCACCCACCACCATGCCTGGGCTAATTTTTGTATTTTTAGTAGAGATGGGGTTTCACCATGGTGGCCAGGCTGGTCTCAAACTCCTGACCTCAGGCGATCCACCTGCCTTGGCCTCCCAAAGTGTTGGGATTACAGGTGTGAGCCACCGCACCCCGCTCATATTTAGTAATAGCATACAGGGTTCTGAGGACCGTGCGGGACATATACACATGATTGCACTCAATTTTCATAATCCTGTGAGGGTGGTTTAGCAGCAGGTTAAGTAGGAAGTGAGGCTCTATCCACATGTGGAGGCAGGAAATCAGAGGGGAAGGGTGGAATGTTTACATAAGAAGCCCAAGGGCTTTCATGAAACCTCCAACACTTGCTCTCTGAGATTCAAATTAATACACATTTTCAGTGCGGATCAAATGGTTCTGACTAAGGTGCTGTGGCAGGAAATTGTCAATTATGCCCTTAAAATTATCATGAGCATAGAAAGTGAAGAGATTAAAAAATGTTTAAAAAGACAAGAGAAAAGCTAGCAAGACTTGAACAGGTACATCACAAATTAGGAGCTCCAAATGGTGAATGTGAAAATGTACTCAGAGTCATCAGGGAAATACAAAAGCACCTCACAACATTGAGAAGTTCGATAATGCTGTTAACTAAAAATTCACTCAAGATATACATTTGAAAAGGAGAGCTTTGCTTCTTATAAAGAGTTATAGCCAGGCCGGGCATGGTGGCTTATGCCTGTAATCCCAGCACTTCGGGAGGCTGAGGCAGGCAGATCACCTGAGGTCAGGAGTTCGAGACTAGCCTGACCAACATGGAGGAAACCCTGTCTCTACTAAAAATACAGAATTAGTCGGGTGTTGTTGCAGCTCCTGCAATCCCAGCTACTTGGGAGGCTGAGGCAGGAGAATCGCTTGAACACAGGAGGCAGAGTTTATGGTGAGCTGAGATCGCGCCATTGCACTCCAGCCTGGGCAACAAGAGCGAAACTCCATCTCAAAACAACAACAACAAAACACTTAAGAGTTATAGCCAGCAAGGTGGCTATTCTGACAAGCTGGGAAATGTTAGTCTTGGTGAAAGCCCAGAAGCAGACACTTTGAGGGAAAGAGGGAGGGGTAAGACAGGAATTTAAGCTGAATGGTTGGCTAAGCATAGGTATTCAACAGGATACAGGAGGAGCTATGAATATTCATGGCGGTGGTCCTAATACATGCTTGCTTGAATAAGCACGCACGTTATATATGACCCATGTTCTCTTTGCAGTGGAGACTTTTAAATGTCACATTTAAATGTAGTACAGTTAGGCTCTATATGTCAAAAGGTCTTTTCAGGACACAAAGTCACTCAAGTGTGCAGAGTGAAAGTTTACAGTCTGCCTGTAAACCAGCCAGACCAGTCCACAGTTGGTGGTCTTCTCATCAGGAGAAAGTTGCTGAAATAACTCTTGTCCAATCAAAGCTGTAGTTATGGCTTGTGGAACAGGGGGTCAGTTAGGTAGCATCTGGTGGTGGATGAGCTGCAAATGATTTTAATATTGCTTATTTCAAGGCCAGGGCTTGTTTAGCTGCTAGAGAAAAAGAAAAACCTTGTGGCAGTTGGAACAGAGTTTATTTTTTAAGTGTAGGGGAGCGTAGTGACTTAACCCTTGCATTGCCTGGCCTTAGGTCTTGTTTATAGTTTGATACTTTATAGTCATAAAGAGTTCATTCTATCAGTCTTATGATCTCTATTTTAACATTAAAGCTGATCAGTTAGGACGGATGTAGTGGCTCAACCTGTAATCCCAGCACTTTGGGAGGCCGATGTGAGAGAATCGCTTGAGCCCAGGACTTGGAGGCTGTAGGGAGTTATGGGCATGTAATTTCACTCCAGTCTGGGTGACAGAGCAAGACCCTGTCTCTAAAAAATAAATACATAAATACAATGCTGCTCAGTTGTTGTGTCCAAATTGCAATCTGACCTCCTGTCTTGTCATGGCCAGGAACTCAGTTTTTAAGTCCCGTTGGCCAAGATAGGGGGTGGGGGAGGGGAGGTCCATTCAGTCAGTTGTGGGGCTTAGAATTTTATTTTTGGTTTACAATGCCAAGTGCTGATGAGGAAGTAGAGCAACCAAGATATGAGAATATATGACTGGGGAGTAGGGCGATTGGTGCAACCACTTTGGAAAATTGATAGCTCCTAAAATTGAAGATAACTATACCCTATGACTCAGTTGTTCCATTTCTAGTTATATGCCCTAGAGAAACTCATGCACATTAACACCAAGTTACAGGTAAAAGAATGTTCAAGGTAGCATTGTCTTTAATGCTTCCAAACTGGAAACAACTCAGGTGTCCATCAACAGGACAGGAGAATGGATAACTACACTGAGGTATATTCATGCAATAGAATACTATGCAGTCATGAAAATGAATCAACTACAGTTATTAGGTTGGCGCAAAAGAAATTTGTGTTTTTCGCCATTGAAAGTAATGGCAGGCCGGGCACGGTGGCTCACAGCTGTAATCCCAGCACTATAGGAGGCCGAGGTGGACAGATCACAAGGTCAGGAGTTCAAGACCAGCCTGGCCAACATGGTGAAACCCCGTCTCTACTAAAAATACAAAAATTAGCTGGGCGTGGTGGTGGGTGCCTGTAATCCCAGCTACTCAGGAGTCTGAGACAGGAGAATCGCTTGAACCTGGGAGGCAGAGTTTGCAGTGAGCAACTCTATTGTGCCATTGCACTCCAGCCTGAGTGACAAGAGCAGGACTCAGTCAAAAAAAAAAAAAAGAAAGTAACAGCAAAATCCACAATTACTTTCACACCAACCAATAAATCCAGTGTTAGAGGCTGAATTGTATCCCTCACTTCCACCTCCAAATTTGTATGTTGAAATCCCAACCCCAGGCACTGCAGAATGTGACCATATTTGGAGATTGGGTGTTTATGGGGATAATTAAATTAAAATGAGGTTATTGGGTGGACCCTAATCCAATATGGCTGATGTCCTTATTAGAAGAGGAAATCTGGACACAGACACACACAGGGAAAAGATCTTGTGAAGCTGGGCACAGTGGCTCATGCCTGTAATCCCAGCACTTTGGGAGGCCGAAGTGGGTGGATCTCCTGAGGTCGGGAGTTCGAGACCATCCTGACCAACATGGAGAAACCCTGTCTCTACTAAAAATACGAAAGTAGCCAGGCATGGTGGTGCATGCCTGTAATCCCAGCTACTCAGGACTCAGGAGGCTGAGGCAGGAGAATTGCTTGAACCCGGGAGGTGGAGGTTGCGATGAACCAAGATCCTGCCATTGCACTCAAGCCTGGTCAACAAGAGCGAAACTCTGTCTCAAAAAAAGAAAGAGAAAGACAGAAAGAAAGAGAGAAAGGGAAAGGAAGGGGAGGGGAGGGGAAGGGGAGGGGAGGAAAGGGAAGGGAAGGAAGGAGAGGAAGGGAAGAAGGGAAGGGAAGGGAAGGGAAGGGAAAAGACCATGTGAAGACGCAGAGGAAAGATAGCTGTCGACAAGCCAAGGAGAGGACCTTAGAGGAAACCAACCTTGCCGACACCTTGATCTTGGGCTTCTAGCTTCCAGAGTGTGAGAAATTAATTTCTGCTGTTTAAGCCTTAAGCCACCCAGTCTGGGGAACTTTGTTAAACCCCTCAGCCCCCCAGCAGACTAACACACCAGCAATGTGGACTGATCTTGTAAACATATATACAGAATTATATCATTTATATAAAGTTCAAATTAGTCAAGATCAAACTATTGTTTAAGGATGCGTATACAAATGGTCAAATGATGAGAGCAAGAAAGGGGTTACCAAAAAATAAGAAAAATGGGAGGTGACACATAAAGCCTTCTGGAAGTGGTGGCAATATCCTGTTTCTTCACTGGGGCGCTGGCTACTCGGGTGTTCTCTCTAGAGTCGTGCACTGAATGGAACTTTTATGTGTTGTACACGCAGTATTTATTTATAATAAGATGTTGTGAAAGGAAGACAGAAGCAGGTGGGGGAAGAGGAGAAGCAGAGAGAGAAGGAACGAGGAGGTGGAAAAGGAGGGACAGGAGGAAGGATGAGAAGGGGAAGGGGAAGAAAGAAACCAGTGGGCTGCCCCGTAAGAGCTGTGAGACCACAGCTGTCAGTTAAAGGTGGGTCCGAGGCTCAGGTGCTGCTTCTGAGTGTGAACCTGAGCCCAGAATCTCTCCCCTACAGGAGGCTTAGAAACTTTGTAACCTAGGGAAAGCCAGAGTCTTTTTCTGAGATTTGTGTCGTCATCTTTAGACTGGGTAAGACAAACACCTCTCAATAAATGTTGTAAGCCTCTTGCTTTTACTAATTCAGGTCTCTGCTCTAATGTCACCTCCTCCAGGGAGCCTTCCCTAATGACCTCTTGAAAATAGCACCTCTTGGCTGGGTAAGGTAAGCGTGTGCCTGTGGTCCCAGCTACTCGAGAGGCTGAAGCAGGAGAATCGCCTGAGCCCAGGAGGTCGAGGCTGCTATGAGTCATGATGGCACCACTACACTCCAGCCTTGGCGGCAAAGCAAAACCCTGTCAAAAAAAAAAAAAAAAAAAGGAAGGAAAGAAGGAAGGAAAAATAGCACCTTGATGTGGCTCGGCTGTGTGTCCTCACCCAAGTCTCATCTCAAATTGTAATCCCCACTTGTTGGGGGAGGGGCCTGGTGGGAGTGATTGGATCATGGGGCTGACATCCGCCTTGCTATTCTCCTGATAGTGAGTCAGTTCTCGTGAGATCTGGTTGTTTGAAAGTGTGTGGCACGTCCCCCTTTGCTCTCGCTCTCTCGCCTGCTCTGCCATGGCCAAGGGTGCTTGCTTCGCCTTTGCCTTCCACCATGATCGTAAGTTTCCCGAGGTCTCCCTGTCACACTTCCTGTTAAGCCTGCAGAACTGTGAGTCAAACCTCTTTTCTTAATAAATTACCTAGTCTCAGATAGTTGTTTTTTTTCTTTTTCTTTTTTTTTTTTTTTGAGACAGGGGTTCCTTCTGTTGCTCATTGTAACCTCCCAGGTTCAAGTGATTCTTCTGCCTCAGCCTCCTGAGTAGCTGGGATTACAGGTGCCTGCCACCATGCCCAGTTGAGTTTTGTATTTTCAGTAGAGATGGGGTTTCACCATGGTCGCCAGGCTGATCTTGATCTCCTGACCTCAAGTGATCCACCCGCCTCGGCCTCCCGAAGTGCTAAGATTAGAGGCATGAGCGTCTGTCCTCAGTTATTTATAGCAGTGTGAAATGAACTAATGTACACCTTCTTTCATTCGTTTTCCATTTATTTTTCTTTACAGTACTTAATACTGTTGATAAGTATTTATTACTAAAGTTATGTCAAATATTTGTACCTGAGGAGCAGGATTTTTGTGTTGCTCCCCACTGTATTCCTAGTGCCTGAAACAGTTATCTGACACATAGTGGATGCTCAATAAATATCTGCAGTTAGTTTGGGTGTGGAGGCTCACGCCTGTAATCCTAGCACTTTGGGAGGCAAAGGCAAGAGGATCACTTGAGGTCAGAAGTTTGAGACCAGCCTGGCCAACGTGGCAAAACCCTGTCTCTACTAAAATACAAAAATTAGCTGGTGTAGTGGTGCACACCTGTAATCCCAGCTACTCCAGAGGCTGAGGCATGAGAATTACTTGAACCCAGAGGCAGAGGCTGCAGTGAACCTAGAGTGCACCACTGCACTCCAGCCTGGGGGACAAGAATGAGACTCTGTCTCAAAAAAAAGAAAAGAAAAAATGTGCGGTCACAAACATGAGATAATGCTTCTGTGATGCCTGGCACCCGAGGCACTCAATAATTCTGGGTCTCTCCTCCCCTTTTAGCTGAGACCCCCACGCTCATTTCCTGGGGCTGAGAAAGTGCCTACAACTCATGTCTCTGACGAGTAGCAACATTTCACCCCCTGGGGCCAATTTGGAAGCTTCATCTGTCCCCTCCCCATGTCCTTGCCAAGGGTCACAGTCTCCCTGCCCCAGGGAAGGGTCCCCTTTCCCTCAGAGCAGCTGAGCTGCCCCTGGGGGACCCAGGCTCCAAGTGCTTGCGGCCCTTGGGGTGCACGAGTTGTTACCTCCGTTGATAGTTCACTGCTGTGGGCTTAGAGTGAGGCCCTGCAAACCCGCCGTAAAGCCTCTCTCATTCCTTCACCCTCGTTAATTGCGCCCTCCTCCCTGTTCTTCCCACGCAGATGCCTATATTTAGTGCTGATTTTCTTCTGCCTTGTGTTAGAGGTAGTTGGTTACTTGTTTGCTTCCCTTGCCCCCTCCTAGACCATGAGCCCAGCTGTGAGGGGCCAGACTTTATTCATTGCTGTACTTCCAGTGAAGTGGCATCATTTGTCTGGGGTATACCCAAGGTTCATTGTCTCACACCAAGGAAATCAAGGACATGGATACGGTGAGGTTAAGAGCGGAGGTTTAATAGGCGAAGGAGGCCAGGCATAGTGGCTCACACCTGTAATCCCAGCAATTTGGGAGGCTGAGGCGGGTGGATCACGAGGTCAATAGACCATCACGGCCAACATGGTGAAACCCTGTCTCTACTGAAAATACAAAAATTAGCTGGGCGTGGTTGTGTGCGCCTGTAGTCCCAGCTACTCAGGAGGTTGAGGCAGGAGAATTGCCTGAACCCAGGAGGTGGAGGTTGCAGTGAGCTGAGATCACGCCACTGCACTCCAGCCTGGCGACAGAGCAAGACTCTGTCTCAAAAAAAAAAAAAAAAAAAAGCGAAAGAAAAGAGAAAAGCTTTCTCCTGCAGAGAGAGGGGTCCTGAACAGGTTTCCAGCCCACAGTGAAATGCAGGGGTTTTATAGATGAGCTTGAGAAGGTAGTATCTGATTTACATAGGGCACAAAAGATTGGTTGGACCAGGTATGCCATTTGTGGAAGGCATGAAAAAGTGGTTAGGGCTAGGTGTGCTATTTGCATAGTGTGCAAAAATCTGGCCACCCCCACCCTAATCTTTTATTATGCAGATGGGCTCCCTCCCTGGCTGGCACCGCATTGCCTGTTCCTTTACTGTACACATGGGCCTCTATGTTGAACATACCCGGCCCTCAGGCAGCCCTTTTCTATTGGCGCAGATGCCGGTACTCACCCATGCAAGCTTCCGGTTTGCTTAGCTATGTTTGCAGCTCCATTTTTCAGCCGCTCTTTGTTAGAAAAGCAATGATTTGGGGGCTTTTTTTTGTAAAGGGAATTTCTGCAGAGTGCTCTTACCTTCACTATCCCCTGTATCACCAGTACCTAGCACATCACCTGATTTTTAAATCTTATTTATAGATACAGGTTCTTGCTCTGTCACCTAGGCCGGAGTACAGTGCCGTGATCATACCTCACGATAACATCAGTCTCCTGGCCTCGAGTGATCGTCCCACCTCGGCCTCCCAAAGTGTTGTGATTGTAAGTGTGAGCCACTACACCTGGCCTTAATAGACACATTTTTTTTAAAGCTTCTGTTACAAAGGACAGATAATAGGATTTCAGGAGTTAAGATGACTACAGACCGAACTTCCTTGATGTGCCATCTTCCAACTTAAATTCAAAAGCTACTTGAGACATAGAAAAGGACAAACACTGAGAAGCATTCAGAAAACTTAGTGGTAAATTGTTGGCCGGAGTCCAAGATGGAATTTTCCCTAATGACCTGCCAGTTGGGCTGGGTGAAGTCACCTGGTAGGTGGCCCGTGCATACCTTGCCCTCTTAAGTGGCCCAGAACCTGCAGGCAGGAAGCTTGCAGGGAGAAGGTGAGGCCCTCACCCACCGTACAGGGCTGCCATCACCAGCAAATGGGCAAGACACTCCTAACACTCAGGTATGCTTTTCTGAGGCAGTCACCTCTGTCTACCTGCTCCCCTTCGATTAGACTGTCTCTTCCTGTGTCTGTGGGGACACTGTGGCATTCAGTACCTATGAGCAGGGAGCAAGGTGCGATTGATGAGGGGGTGGCCTGGAAGGCATGCTCGCCTAAGGGAAAGAGTGCAGTTTGATTTCTCAATATCTGATACACAGTAATATAGATACATTTTAATAATTAAATCGTATTAACCCAGTTGAGGGTCTCTGGCTTTTAGTATAGTGCATTTATTTTTATTCTGGTGTGTTTGGTCTTCTTTCTTTCTTTCCTTTTTCTCTCGGTGGGACCTAGGCTGCTGCCGTGACAGGCGGTGTGTGCAGGTGCCTGGTCCCTTTTTATTTTGGTCTATGCTTTCTCTTTTTCGTGTTTGTCTTTGTTTTTGCCCTCTGTGATATGTAAGACGGCGTGATGATGTACTTTTTTTTTTTTTTTTTTTTTTTTTTTTTTTTTTTTTTTTTTTTTGGAGACGGAATTTCGCTCTTGTTACCCAGGCTGGAGTGCAATGGCGCTATCTCGGCTCACCGCAACCTCCGCCTCCTGGGTTCAGGCAATTCTCCTGCCTCAGCCCCCTGAGTAGCTGAGATTACAGGCACGCGCCACCGTGCCCAGCTAATTTTTTTGTATTTTTAGTAGAGACGGGGTTTCACCATGTTGACCAGGATGGTCTTGATCTCTTGACCTCGTGATCCACCCGCCTTGACCTCCCAAAGTGCTGGGATTACAGGCGTGAGCCACCGCGCCCGGCCATGATGATGTACTTTTTAGAGTCATGCTCTCGCTATATTGCCAGGCTGGACTTGAGCTCCTGGTCTCAAACGATTCTCTAGTCCCAGCTTCCCGAGTAGCCAGTAGTAGAGGTGCACCGCCGTGCCTGGCTGATGAGTTCTTTTTATCTTCTTCTGTGATTTGGAAAGTATATAGCCTATTGTTTTAATTCTGTCAATACCTTCGAGATTTTAAAGAACTTTCTTGAACCCATGTAATACAGTTTGGACTTTTCCTCCAAATCTCACGTTGAGATGTAATCCCCAGTGTCATTGAAGGCGGGGTCTGGTGGGAGGTGTTTCGGTCATGGGCGCACCCCTCATGGCTTGATGCTTTCCCTGAGATTGTGAGTTCTCGTGAGATCTGGTTGTTGTAAAGTGTGGCACCTCCTCACACTCTCTCTCTTGCCCCTGATCTGCCATGTGAAACACTGGCTCTCCCTTTGCCATCTACCATGAGTAAAAGCTTCCTGCGACCTTCCCAGAAGCCAAACAGGTGCTTGGCACCAGGCTTCCTATACGGCCTGCAGAACCATGAGCCATTTCAACCTCTTTTCTTTATAAATTACCCAGTCTCAGGTGTTTCTTTACAGCAATGCAAGAACAGCCTAAACACCATGTTTCTCTATCAGACTGAAAAGAAATCTGTCATATTTGCCTCCCTTCCAATAGAAAGTGAGAAGTTTTTCAGGACCGACTTCCATGTCTCTCCATTAGAGGCCTAGGTCATCACCCTCTCTTTCTAAAAACGATATAGGTCTTATTTTTGCAAAAGTTGGTTTTAAATTTGGGATCCAAGTTTTAACCACGTTTATAATTATTTATTTGGTTATCTGTGTTTAAGTGTTTTCCCCGTCTCCTGCAGGCTCCACTTACGATGGCTGCACAATAAATTATCCCCAAATAGTGGCCGGGTGCAATGGCTCATACCTGTAATCCCAGCACTTTAGGAGAGGCCAAGGCAAGCCAATCACTTGAGGCCAGGGGTTCACGACCAGCCTGGCCAACATGGTGAAACCCTGTCTCTATTAAAAACACAAAAATTAGTCAGGCATGGTTGTGTGTGCCTATAATCCCAGCTACTTGGGAGGCTGAGGCAGGAGCATCGCTTGAAGCTGGGAAGCAGAGGTTGCAATGAACCGAGACCATGCCACTGCACTCTAGCCTGGGTGACAGAGCGAGACTGTCTCAAAAAATTAAATAGGCCAGGTGCAGCTGCTCATGCCTGTAACCTGCCCCCGAGGAGGGAGAATCACTTGAGATTGGGAGTTCAAGACCGGCCTGGCCAACATGGTGAAACCCCATCTCTACTAAAAACACAAAAATTAGCCAGGCGTGGTGGCATGTGTCTGTAATCCCAGCTACTCAGGAGGCCGAAGCAGGAGAATTGCTTGAACTCGGGAGGCAGAGGTTGCTGTGAGCCAAGATCACAGCACTGCACTCCAGCCTGGGTAACAGAGTGAGACTCCATCTCAAAAAAACATAAATTAAATAAAATAAATATAAAAATAAATTATCCCAAAACTTAGTGCTTACAACAATAATCATTTGTTACCTCTTGCTCTTTCTGTGCATTTCGGTTTAGATAAGGTATAACAGGGATGGCTTGTCTCTCCTCCAAAGAAAGAGACATGAAATGTCTGAGGCCTCAGCAGTAAAACTCCAAAGTTGAGCCTCTAGCTTAGCTAGACTCATCTGAAGGCTCACTTACTTGAAGTTGGTGCTGGCTGTCACTCAGCTGGAGGCCTGGTTGGAGCAGTTAACCAGAACACCCACACATGGCCCCTGGTGTGCCTGGCCTCGAGGTCCAAGGGCAAGGCATCCAGAGAGAGCGAGCCAGGTGGAAGCCACTGCCTTTTATGTAACCTAACCTCAGAAATCATTCAGTGTCCCTTCTGCTGCATCCTGTTGGCTGGGACAGTTCCCAAGTTCTGCCCAAGTTCCATGGAAGTGTGTCAACATCACCTTGTAAGACGAACATGTGGGGGTGCCCACATATGTACACACGTGTGTGCATGTATACACATGTGCATACATATGTATATGTTGATATGGTCATCTTTGAAGAAAGCCCATCAGCCATACTGTATTTCCTTAAGTTCTTGATTTTCAACTTATGTTTCAGTCGGTTGCAGAGTGTATTTGAGTAACTCTTTCAGGAAGATTGCAAGAGTAGATACCTGAAAGCATCTGTGAGTCTCAATGTGCAGTATGTAAATTTCATAGCCAGGTGCGGTAGCTCATGTCTGTAATCTTAGCACTTTGGGATGCCAAGGCGGGTGGATCACCTGAGGTCAGGAGTTTGAAACCAGCCTGGCCAACATGGCAAAACCCCATCTCTACTAAAAATACAAAAATTGACTGGAGGGGAGGGGGTATGGGAATGGTGCATGCCTGTAGTTTCAGCTACTGGGAAGGCTGAGGCAGGAGAATCGCTTGAACCCAGGAGGTGGAGGCTGCAGTGATCTGGATGGCGTCACTGCACTCCAGCCCGGCTAACAGAGTGAGACTCCGTCTCAAAAAAAAAAAATTAAAAATTCATAAGGCCAGGCACGGTGGTTCACGCCCGCAATCTCAGCACTTTGGGAGGGCAAGGTGAGAGGATGGCTTGAAGCCAGTGGGTGTTCAACTCACTTGCCTCCCGCACTGTGGAAGAAGCCAGTTTTGTCTCCATTTGCACTCTCATTTCAATCTTCCCGATCTACACGTGGTGTCTGTTCTTTGCATTCTCTTTTGAACTGGTTGCGGGCTCCTACTGGGTCCCTCATTAATAATGAGTTAAATAAAATCCAGAACACATGTACATTTTATATCTGCACGAGAATCCTAATTTGTTTTGAAATTATCCTTTAACATTCCTTTTCTGAAAAGTTGAGCAACGATGCCTTTGCCACTATGACAATGTAGCAGGCATGATTTAATGATACTGATAGACACTAGACTGCACATATGCAGATACAGTGTGGTTAAAACTACATTTAATATTAATAAGAAAAAACACTCAAAGATATACCAGAATGTGTTGGACTGTTTAATATTTTTCTTCCTTATATTTTTCAAAAATTTAAAAACATAGGCTGATACTCCCTTTGTAGAGAAATCCAGTGAAGCTAAACTCTAAGCCTTTGTTTTATTGAGGGATTAGTCATTGTTTATGGTTCTCAAAGGGCTAGGAGGGGCTTCCTGGTCTCTTCGCAGTCACTGGGGTCAGAAGGAGTGCTGCTGGAAAGTGAGGGAACGTGTAATGATTAATAGTAATAAAAATAATAATAAATCAGGACATGTAGTGTCCCAGGAATTGTGCCAAGCAGTATCTCATTTAACTCTTACAATAGCCCTTTGAAGTAGATACTGGTAGATGGTATTCCCATTGGCTAGGTGTGGTGGCTTATACCTATAATCCCAGCACTTTGGGAGGACGAGGTAGGAGGATTGCTTGAGCCCAGGAGTTAGAGACCAGCCCGACAACATGGTGAGACCTTGTCCCTACAAAAAAATTAAAAAATTAGCCAGGCATGGTGGTGTGCACTCCTGTAATCCCAGCTGCTGGGGAGGCTGAGGCAGGAGGGTTCCTTGAGCCTAGGAGGTCGAGACTGAGGTAAGCTGTGATCACACCATGGCGCTCCAGCCTGGGCGACAGAGTGAGACCCTGTCTCAAAAAAAAAAAAAAAGAAAAGAAAAGAAAAAATAGCATGCCAATTTTACAGATGAGGAAACTGAGGTTAGGAAACTTAGGTTAAGTGACTTCCTCAAGAGGTATGTGGTGGAATAGAGCCTGAGACACGGGCTCTAACATCCCTGCTACCCTGTGTAATGTGAGAAATGCTGGGACGAAGTCCTGGGATCTCCTCCGGAAGAATCGCCCCCACTACTGGATCCAAGCCCTCAGAATCAATTCACCCGTCAAACATTTTCTGAACCTCTTCTGTGTTCCAGGCCCTGAGGATAAAAGGTGGTCTGAGTCTTCAAGTAACTCAAGAGCCAGAGTGAGGAGCCAGGGATGGGAGTCGGCCAAAGGAGGGGCACTGGCAGGGGTGGGGAGGGTGAGGAGGTGCTTCCAGGAGGAGGTGGCAGCCCACTTGAGTCTTAAAGGATGGGAAGAGTCAGCCTGGTAAAGGGGTGAGGGTTGAGAACGGGCATTGAGGGCAGAAGAAGGGCTTGAGCAGAGAGGGAGAGAAACATCCGAGACGCACCGTCAGCACACTCACTCCAGCTCCGCTGTCCACCTGCCTCCACTGTCCCCGCTTCTGCTTCCGCTGTGGTTACCAGAAGCCATTTTGTTCGGTGGGAAGGTGGGCACAGTGCATTGCTAGGGGTGGGTACCTGAACATGCCAACCAGAGCCTGATTTTCCCAGAATGGTTGAATGCAGGTCAGATGGTCTCTCCCAGGGCCTGATGGTGAGATATGCAGCCTACAGAAGGGCATGGCAGTGAGCGCTCAGAGGGCACCACGAGAGCAAACAGACCAGGCTGTCTGAGCAAGGACTTGACACACCTCTGGGGTCCCGCTGCGGCTCAACATGGGTTCTGGGACACATGCCAGGGCTTCTTAAGACATTTCTTGTTTCCTTTAGATTGTCCAAATTGGGTTTCTGTCACCTGTAACCAAAGATCCCTGCTGACAGAGCCCCTGAGTTGGTCAGACTGAGAGGGATATTTAAACGAACTCAGAGAGGCTGACCTATATCAGGAAGCCAACTGACTCATTTCCCGTGAGAAATGCCACTGCTCATTGGGTCAGCCTTTCACATCATTACTGCCGGTGTCTCCTTTCCCTGGAGAAAAGTCACCTGGATTGACAACTGGCCTCTTGAGCAGGATCTATAGCTAGAGGCATCAGGCAAGGACTGCCCAGGGGTCCAAAAACTGTTTCTGTTAATGTCCAGACAGTAAATATTTTAGACGTTGCGGTCTCTGTCGAAACCATTCACCTCTACCATTGCAGTGTGTAAACAGCCAAAGACAGCATGTAAATACATGAGCATAGCTGTGTTCCAATAAAACTTTACTTACGGACGTTGAAATTTGAATTTCATACAACTTTCATGTGTCCTGATATATTACTCTTTTTTTTGAGATATAGTCTCGCTCTGTTGCCCGGGCTGGAGTATACTAATGCAATCTCAGCTCACTGCAACCTCTGCCTCCTGGGTTTAAGTGATTCTCCTGCCTCAGCTTCCCAAATAGCTGGGATTACAGGCACACACCACCATGCCTAACTGATTTTTGTATTTTTAGTAGAGAAGCGATTTCACCATGTTGGCGAGGCTGGTCTTGAACTACTGACCTCAAGCGATCCACCTGCCTCGGCCTCCCAAAGTGCTGCGATTATGGGTGTGAGCCACTATGCCTGGCCAATATATTACTCTTCTCTCAACTTTTTCCAATAGTTTAAGAATATAAAAGCCATTCTTAGCTCTCAGACCAAGCAGAAGCAGTGGTGAGGAACCAGACTGAGCTTTGCAGCCTGCAGTCTGCCTCCTGTTGGTCTAGGGCGTGAACACTTATGCCAAGAAAAAAGATAGTTGACAAGGAGGCTGGACAACTGGGTCTGTGGGCCAGTCCAGGGATACTGCTGGGGCTGCTGTCCAGGCTTGTCACCTTAGCTTCCTCTTCTCTGGCTATTCAGACCACCTCTTCAGTCTACACCCTCTTGAAGAAGCTCAGGAACAAGGCGTGGGCTTAGGTGCTTAGAGATGACGACGTGTCTAGTCTTGCCTCCCAAAATTTAGCCTCGGACCACCTTGATGCAGCCGCTCCTGACACTTCTAGGTGCAGCTGTCCTGCCCCCATCCCCTGTGAGAAGCAGACTATGAAAGCGCACCCATCCCACCCCACACAACCCAGGAGCCAGGGGCCAGGGATGGAATAGGCTGGCTGCAACCGCTGACTCGTGCCCTGGCTTGAAAGCATGAACTGTCTTTTGAGAGGTGTCTTAAAAGACACAGTGGGAAGCTGCAGTTAGAAGTGGGCTCTGTGGCCCAGCACGGTGGCTCACACATGTAATCCCAGCACTTTGGGAGTCCAAGGTGGGTGGATCACTTGAGGTCAGGAGTTCAAGACCAGCCTGGCCAATATGGTGAAAACCTGTCTCTATTAAAATACAAAAATCAACCAGGCTTGGAGGCGTGCACCTGTAGTCCCAGCTACTCAGGACACTGAGATAGGAGAATTGCTTGAACCTGGGAGGTGGAGGTTGGAGTAAGCTGAGATTGCGCCACTCCACTCCAGCTTGGGTGACAGAGTGAGACTCTGTCTCAAGAGAAAAAAAAAAGTGGGCTCTGTGGCTGAAAGGCTGAGTAGACTCAGGGACCAGGGTGGTTGTAGGAGGCCAGATGTCAGTCGAAGTTGGGGAGATAGAGATTGGTGGGAAGGCATAACAGTGGGTACACTGGAGACAGAGATAGACTGACCGACTGGCTGAAAGAGAGACACAGCAGGTGAATCTCAGACCTGCCCGTTTCTGGCCCTTCCTGAGGCTTGACTAGGGGGTCTTCACTGTAACTTCGTAGTCCCCTTCCCCTATACCTGGGATAATCTGGGTAATCCCAGTGCTTCTCTGATACATTCTATCAAACCAGAAACTGTGGAATAGGTAATTTTTTTTTGATTTATTTATTTTTAAATTAGAATAAATTTTTGGGATACAAGTGTAATTTTGTTACATGCAGAGAATTGGTAGTGGTGATGTCAGGCTTTTAGGGTATCTATCACCCAAATAACATACATTGTACCCGTTAAGTGAATTCTCATCCTCCATCCCCCATCCCTTCTGTGTGTCCACTCTCATTCCACACTCTACACCCATGTGTATACAGTATTTAGTTCCCACTTATAAGAGAGAACATGAGTATTTGTCTTTCTATGTCTGACTTGTTTCACTTCAGATAATGACCTCCAGTTCCATCCATGCTGCTGCAGAAGACACAGTTTCATTCATTTTGTGTCTGAACACGATTCCATTGGGTATACAGACCGTATTTTATTTATCCAGTCATCTGTTGATGGAGACATAGGTTGATTCCATGTCTTAGAGAAGGTCATTTCTGCTGTCCGCGAGCTCATCCTGAGCTTCTGACCTTAGTCTCCAAGGAAACTCTGCACTTCATGTTGAGGACTTTCTGCTGTCTTGGTGTCTGCAGGTTGGAATCTTGCTTCAGCCACAAAAATTCACAGTTGAGTTGCCAGGGTCTCACTTCCCTCACCTCTTAAATGACTGTCCTGCAACATGCACCATTTACTATGACAATGTTGAACTTTATCTGAGCCCTGCGCCTCCAGAAGGCAGCGACAGTAAAGTTCTCCCACCTCTTTAAGATCTGAGGAAAAATCTAACCACAAAGGACCACCTTAAGCTAGCATCCCAAGGAAACACGGGTCTCCATCCTTTCTTACTATTCTCTAAGACTCCCCGGTGACTCCTTTGTTTACCTGCCTCTCTAGAACCCCAGTTCCCTTTGAGATGCTCCTCATTAATGAATATTCTCCCTATTGCAGTGGCCTGAATGAAATCTTGACTGTCAGGGGCCTTTTGCATTCACAATGACCATAATTGTGTTGTTGTAAGGGTCAGTCCGGGGGAGCAACTGGAGTCCCAGGTTCCAGTCCTGGCTCCTCCATGTCAGGCTTCCCCTTCGGGCCGGTTTCAGGTCTCAGCTGGAAACTCCCTAAGGGACCCTGGCTTAGAATACTGATGAGTGGCAACCCAGTCCCAGCCCGGGCAGAGCGAGCTGCGTAACGTTTGCACGCCGCCACCAGAGGGCGGCGGCTCCATGGAGGAGGACCCCAGCCTTTGCGCCCGCTCGCACCCACCGTGCCTTTAAAACGCGCGTGTTTGAAGTGGACGCCACGCAGCCTGCTTTCCAGCGCCCCGGCTGCACTCCAGGCACCTCCCTTCCGCGCCCGCACGCAGCGAGTCCTCCCACTCCGCAGATCGCGCCGCAGGACTCTCGAGTGGGCGGGAGGGCTGGAAAGCCAGCCTGGAGCTTCGGGCCTCTAGCACTGCGCAGGGCACGAGGTCCCCGCGCCTCTGCGGCCACTGGCCTCTCTCCTCTACTTGAGCCAGGCTGAAGGCTTCCTAAGGCAGCGGGGAAATGGGGAGGAGGGACGGGAGTCCCAAGAGCGCTGTCTTGGGTGTGGGATTTAGCCAGTCACACCCATCAGCCCTTTGGAACGTCACAGCGTCCCCTTAAAGTGGGCAAGACAGGAACTGTTGCCTCGTCTGAAAGACGGGCAAACAGGATCCCAAAGAAAAAAGTTAATTAGTAGAGCTAGTAAATGGCAGAATTAGGACAGGAACGCAGTTCTCCTAGCCCCAGACCTGGAGCTCTTGGAGCGGGGCGGCACAGAGATGGCTCTCTGCTTGGCATGAGTAAACTGGTGGCCCCAGCAGAAAGGGGCGCTGCACATCCCCTGCCGCAGGACGGCGACCCGGACATCAACATGCAGCCGCTTTTGGACTCAAATTGTAGCTATGTACAGCCGCATTTGATCGTGTTTGCTTTTTTTTTTTTTTTTTTTTTTGAGACGGGAGTCTCGCTCTCTTGTCCACGCTGGAGTACAGTGGTGCGATATTGGCTCACTGCAACCTCCACTTCCCGGGTTGAAGCGATTCTCCTGCCTCAGCCTCCTGAGTAGCTGGGACTACAGGGTCTTGCCACCACGCCCAGCTAATTTTTGTATTTTTAGTAGAGACGGGGTTTCACCATGTTGGCCAGGATTGTCTCGATCTCCTGACTTCAAGTGATCCACCTGCCTCGGCCTCCCAAAGTGCTGGGGTTGTAGATGTGAGCCACCGCACCCGGCACGTTTGCTTTTTAAAGTACATATGTCTACATACACATTTCAGAAGCAAATAGAAATACAAAAGCCAACCTGTCCACAGTGGCTGGCTGTGAGTAATAGAAATCACATTTTCTCTCTATTGATAAAGAGGAACAATGATTCATGACTTCTGTTTCACGAAAGAATAATAATGCTTCCAATAATAATAATAATATTTCCTCTTCAAAGAATTGGAATATACAGGCTGGGTGCAGTGGCTCATGCCTGTAATCCTAGCACTTTGGGAGGCCGAGGTGGGAGGATCCCTTGAGCCCAGGAGTTTGAGACCAGCCTGGGTAACATGGCAAACCCCATCTCTACAAAATAATAAATGAATTATTATTATTTTATTGATTAAATAAAAACTGGAAAATAAAAAAAAAAAATGAAGAAAATAAAATTCATCAGTGCTCCTCTCCTGGATGTTGAGATTTTTCTTTCTGGTTGGTTTCTTCCTCTGCAAAATGTGAATAACAGTATTAACTGTACAGGAATGTTGTGAGGATTGAGAGAGAATGTATGTAATAGTTAGCATTCCAGAAGTGTTAGCTATTTTTATATGTAACAAAATCAGCACCAGACTGTATCTACCCTTTATATGCTTCTGTCTTCACTTCTAACATTGCTTCATGAACATTTCTCATTTATTCTTCTTTTAAAATTGTATTTTTAGTGATGGTACAATATTTTATTACATTTAAATACAATTTAAGTTATCCTCTATTGCTAAGCTTTTAGATTATTTCCAATTTTTGCTGTTAAAATAACAGAGATTAACATCTTTAAACATCTACCTTTGTCAGCATTTCTGATTATTTCCTTAGATGAATTTTTAGAGGTAGGATTACTGGGACAAAGGGTGCAAATATTTTTCAGGCTTTTGATTCAGGTTACCAAATTGCTTCCCAGAAAGATCTTGCCAATTTACCCTCCCACCTGCAGTGCGTGACAATGTCTGTCCCATAGCACACAAAGGAGGGATTTTTTTGGGGATGGGTGAGATCCGAGTCTGTTGCTGAACTGAGGAAAATGAGCCCTCCAAGCCTTGCAGTAAGGAGGAGTTTCAACTTCAGGACAGAGAGGGGATGTCAAAACAGGCAAAGTCCTCGGGAAAAAGGGAGGGGATTTGGAGCAGGTTTACAGAGATTGTCTTGGATTTAGAAGGACAACTCATGTTTGGAGACTGGCGGAAAGCAGTGTAAATTGGGTGTGGACAGAGCCATTGTAAGGAGGTAGGTTGGAGGCTGGTCCCTAGGGGCCGCCTTTTCTCACTCAAGTAGGAGGCTGGGTCATCTATCCAAAGGTAATAGGTGAGCGTGAGAAGGGGACTTGAGGACAATAAAAGGGTTGACAGTCCAGTTGAGGGTGATGACTTTGAGTTTGTAATGGTACCATTCTGCAGGGCTGTGAGTACTTTCTCTACCGCATGCAGCCGCCTGGGGAAAGAAAAAGTTGTACATATTAATTTAGGTCAAATCTTTCAAACTGTGATAAACAGTAGAAAACTATTTTTTGGGAGCTGGGGGGATTCATGGTAATGAAAGGCTTGTGGGTTTCTGGAGTCATTCCAAACCTTCAAGGAACAGTTCATTTCTATCTTATATAAGTTGTTCCAGAAAGTTAGAAAAGAGCAAAAGCTGCCCAGATCATTTTATGAAACGAGTATAATGTTGATTCTCAAATCAGTAAGGACAAAGCAATAAATGCATAGATTAAGTTCATTTCACCTATGAATGCATGTATAAGAATCCTGGCTGGGCGCGGTGGCTCACACCTGTAATCCCAGCATTTTGGGAGGCCGAGGTGGGCAGATCACTTGAGGACAGGAGTTTAAGACGAGCCTGGCCAACATAGGGAAACCCCACCTCTACTAAAAATACAAAAAATTAGCTGGGCATTGTGGCATGCACCTATAATCCCAGCTACTCAGGAGGCTGAGGCAGGAGAAACACTTGAACGTCGGGAGGTGGAGGTTGTAATGAGCCAAGATTGCTCTGCTGTACTCCAGCCTGCGCGACAGAGCAAGACTCTGTCTAAAAAAAAAATTCTAAATAAAATGTTAACTAATCTAGTTGTATGTTTTTTGAAAGTAGGTTTATCCCAGGAATTCCAGCTCAACCTTGAAAATCACCCACTTTAGTAAAGGACAAAAATCACATGAAGAAAAAATTATATGAGTATCTCAAATGAAGAAAAACCAGCATATTGATAAAGTTTATCACCTATTTTTTATTTATGAATAACTCATATATGACTTTCTTGGACTTAAGGAAAAAAAAAAAAAAAAACAACTTAGCAAACTGGGAATAAGAAAGGTGTCTTTAATTTGGTAAAGGTTATATAGGGCCAGGTGCAGTGGCTCACACCTGTAGCCCCAGCACTGTGAGAGGCCAAGGCAGGAGGATTGCTTGACCCCAGGAGTTTGAGACTAGCTAGGGCAACATAGTGAGACCCCATTTCTACCAAAAATACAAAAATTAGCCAGGTGTGGTGGCACATACTTATAGTCCTAACTATTTGGGAGGCTGAGCCTGGGAGGTCGAGGCTGCAGTGAGCCATGACTGCACCACTTCACTCCAGCCTGGGTGACACAGCAAGAGCTTGTCTCAAAAAAAAACCAGGTTATGGCCGGGCATGGTGGCTCACACCTGTAATCCCAGCACTTTGGGAGGCCGAGGCGAGTGGATCACTTGAGGTCAGGAGTTCAAAACCAGTCTGGCCAACATGGTGAAACCCCGTCTCTACTAAAAATTACAAAAATTAGCGGGGTGCAGTGGTAGGCACCTGTAATCCCAGCTATTCGGGAGGCTGAGGCAGGAGAATCACTCGAACCAGGGCAGCAGAGGTTGCAGTGAGCCAAGATCGCGCCACTGCTCTCCAGTCTGGGGGACAGAGTGAGACTCCATCTCAAAAAAATTAAATAAATAAATAAAACCATTAAAAAAACACCCCAGGGTATATAGCAAAAACTTAAAGCAGACACTACACTTAATGAAGGAACTTTAGGTGCATTCACGTTAAGATCTGGAACAAAATAAAGCATCTGACTATACCACTATCATTTACTCTATGATAATAGAAGTTCTAGACAAAGCTATGAGGGAAGAAAAATATGAAATATACAGGATTAGAAGAGAGAAAATTGTCACCATGGGAAGATATTTTCATTTGTCTTGAAAAGCAAAGAGAATCGGCATAGACTTTTAAAATTGTTAAGAGAATTCAGCAATTCAGTAGATAGAAGATTGATCAAAAATAAATCCTTAGCATTTGTTTCCACCACAAACAACATCTATTCACAATAGCAACAACAAATTATAAAAAAATCTAGTAATGAACTTCATTAAACATATCTATGGAGGAAACAATAAAACTCTAATAAAGGATGTAGAAAATAACCTGAATAAATGGAGATAAATTTTATGTTCTTGGATGAAATGACTGAATATTCTATAGGTATCAGATCTTTATGAATTAATCTATAAATTCAATGAAATCACAATAAAAAGTCCAGCTCTAGGCCGGGCGTGGTGGCTCACGCCTGTAATCCAAGCACTTTGGAGGCCAAGACAGGCGGATCACCTGAGGTCGGGAGTTCAAGACCAGCCTGACCAACATGGTGAAACCCTGTCTTTTAAAAAAAAAAAAAAAAAAAAAAAAGTCCAGCTCTATTTTCCAGGAACTTGATAAACTGCACTCTCAGATTTATGTGGGCAAACGGGACTATGTCAACCTTAAAAAAATAAAGAGCTAGAATTTGTCCTACCAGATATTAAGCACACTACAAAGCTATGTCAAACCAAACCAAAGCAAACAACATTCTTTTGGCACCAAAACAGACCAATAGACCGTGGAATGGAATAGAAAACTGAAAGACCATTAGTATACAGGTGGGAGGCATCACGAATCAATGAAGAAAGCGGATTAAACCCGTTCACTCTATGGGGGTAAAATCCAGAATCCCTGCCTTACCCCAAAGGAAAATGTGTACACGGTGTGGTGTTCTGAGGTATATGTATATTGGTTTTCATCCAAGGTTCCTGGCTTCTAACTCCTATAGCCCTTGTTACAGTCTTGTTAGAATGTTCAGTGCATGAGGCCTCAGGAAACAGACTTTCTCTTCTGCCCTTTTCTCACCTGCCCCAAGGCAGACATCTAATCTACCCTCACCTTTCTGATTGTGGATCTTAAGACTCTCCCTGAGAGGGTTCCATCTCATACCCTGGGGGGCAAGAATGCTTCCATATAAATCCAAGAGGACTGGGAGATCCAGATAGCTGAACACATGCAGGCTGACAGGAAGATGAAGAACTCATTCATGTGCCTGGAGGTTGGTGTACCCCACCTCCATGGGGACAGAAGCTCCTGTGTTGGGGACCCTTCCATAACTCACTAGAGGTCTCTTCATCTGGCTGTTTATTTGTATCCTTTAAAATATCCTCCTTAGTAAAGTGGTAAATGTGTTTCCCTGAGTTCCATGAGCTGCTATAGCAAATTAATCAAGCCTAAAGAGAGTGTTGTAGGAATCCCAACTTGAAGCTGGTTGGTCAGAAGTTCTGAAGGCCTGGACTTGTGGCAAGGGGGAAGGAGGGAGAAGTCTTGGAGACTGAGCCTTCAACTTGTGGGATCTGATGCTAGCTCCAGGTAGATAGTATCAGAATTGAATTGGAAGACACCAGCTAGGTGTCTGCTGCTTGGTGGTGGGGAGAAACCCACACACGTTTGGTCACAGAAGGTTCTACTGTGTTGATGATCGTTGCTGTGTGATGTAAAACACTAAATGATCTAAAACTTCAAGATGAGAAATAAAACCAAAGTTAACAGAAGAAAATATAAGAGACTATCTTTGAAACCTAGGTTGGGAGAGGGACTCATTAAACAAAACTTCAAAAGCACAAACCAAAAGGCAAAAAATTCATTAATTTGATGACATCCAAATTAAGTATTTCTGTACAAAAGAGGATACTGTGGACAATAGGTGACAGAATAGGTGAAGATATTTGTAAATCTAAAAATGGTAAGAGATTAATACATAGAATATGCAAGTACCACTGACATAGGATTTTCTTCTCAGTCACTTTGCAAACCAGTAACCTCCAGCCAGCAATGTCCCACCCAGGCCTCGCTTGACCAGACTACCTGTTGCAGGAGATGGCCCGTGCATTTGGCCTGACCAAGCCAAGTGCGGCTTGCACACCTGCTCCAGAGTTCTTGTCCTGTGCCCAAGAAGAATGAGGATGCACTGACAATCAAAGAATGAACAAGGCAGGAAGTTTTATTGAGTGATCAAACAGCTTTCAGCAGAGAGGGGATGCAGGGGTGGTCCTTCTACCCAAAGGCTGGAAAGTCCCTCTAATATGGCTGAGTCGGGGGCTATTTACAAGCTCAGAATGGGAGAGGGGCAGGCCACAGGTAGTACTGGAAAAAGCAACATTTTATTGGTTAAAAGGCATTATTCAGAATCAATCAGGAAACGGCAGGCAACCAAGAACAGAAGTTCTCATTCAGTTGTGGGTTTCATCCAGGAACAGTTGTCTGGTCTTTCAGCCTTCAGGCTGTTCTTGGCTTGAAGGTGGGGTTTCACCATGGACCCTCCTCTATCTGCCTAGGCTGCCCCCTGTCACTATCACTGTCATCCCTCCACAATCGATGGGGGATGGGTTCTAGGAGACCCCTCAGATATCAAAATCTGAGACTGCTCAAGTCCCTTATTAAAAATGGTGTTATATTTGCATAAAACTGGTGCATACCGTCTTGGATACTTTAAATCATCTCTGTAGTTCTTGTAGTATCTATTACAATGTGAATGCTATGTAAATAGTTATACTGTGTTTTTTAAAAATTGTATTGTTATTGTTGAGACAGGGTCTCACTCTGTTGCCTGGGCCCGAGTGCAGTGGTGCAATCACAGCTTATTATAGCCTCCACCTCCTAGAGTCAGTTGATCCTCCCACATTAGCCTCCTGAGTAGCCAGGTCTACAGGCAGACACCACCACACCCAACTCAATTTTGCAATTTTTTTTTTTTGAGATAGAATCTCACTTTGTCACCCAGGCTGGAATGCAGTGGCGTGATCTCAGCTCACTGCAACCTCCGCCTCCTGGGTTCAAGTGATTCTCCTGCCTCAGCCTCCCAAGTAGCTGGGACTACAGGTGCCTGCCACCATGCCTGGCTATTTTTAATTTTTTTGTATTTTTAGTAGAGATGGCATTTCACTATATTGGCCAGGCTGACCTCGTGATCCGCCACCTTGGTCTCCCAAAGTGCTGGGATTATGGGCGTGAGCCCCTGCGCCCAACCATTTTTGCATTTTTTGTAGAGACAAGGCCTCACTGTGTTGTCAAGGCTGGTCTCAAGCTTCTGGTCTCAAACTTCTGTTCTCAACCAATCCTCCTGCCTCAGCCTCCCAAAGTTCTGGGATTACAGGTGTGAGCCACTGTGCCTGGCCTAAATGTTATATTGTTATTTTTTTCATTTTTATTTATTAAAAACATATTTTCAATTCATGGTTAGTTGAATCTGAGGGTCTGGGACCTGTGGATATGGATGGCCAGCTGTAACTTATGCAAACCAATAAGCAAAAGGCGTATTCCTGGTTTTCCATCTAACAGGTAAGGAGCTTAGAAGTCATCACTCTGTCCTAACAATTAAAAAGCTGAACAAACGAAAATCAACAACTCTTCTTAGATCCATCAGAGAATTAGGTTATGGGGAAAATCACTACCTCCCAAGTTGAAGACAGGTGGATACTCCTAACTTACTGGAACAGAAAATCATGAGCGGAAACCTCCCTAGGAACCAGTACTAGGATAAGAAAACCTGACTTGTAATTAATGAATTGCTGGAGGCCTCAGTGTGGACAAATCTGATAGTTAAAAATTTCAGGCCGGGCGCGGTGGCTCACGCCTGTAATCCTAGCACTTTGGGAGGCCGAGGCAGGTGGATCATGAGGTCAAGAGATCGAGACCATCCTGGTGAACAAGGTGAAACCCTGTCTCTACTAAAAATACAAAAATTAGCTGGGCATGATGGCGCGTGCCTGTAGTCCCAGCTACTCGGGAGGCTGAGGCAGGAGAATGGCTTGAACCCAGGAGGCGGAGGTTGCGATGAGCAGAGATCGTGCCATTGCACTCCAGTCTGGGTAACAAGAGCGAAACCCCATTTCCAAAAAAAAAAAAAAAAAAAAGAAAGAAAAGTTTTTAGGGCTAGGCGCAGTGGCTCACACCTGTAATCCCAGCACTTTGGGAGGCCAAGGCAGGTGGATCACGAGGTCAAGAGATCGAGACCATCCTGGTCAACATGGTGAAACCCTGTCTCTACTAAAAATACAAAAAATTAGCTGGGCATGGTGGCGCATGCCTGTAATCCCAGCTACTCAGGAGGCTGAGGCAGGAGAATTGCCTGAACCTAGGAGGCGGAGGTTGCATTGAGCCGAGATCGCGCCATTGCACTCCAGCCTGGGTAACAAGAGCGAAACTCCGTTTCAAAAAAAAAAAAAAAATTTCAGCAGGATCCCAGCCTTAACAGAGACCCACACTTTTGTAATTGTAACCCCCAGAGCTCTATTAGGTTCTCACAGTGAATGTCAGAGAAAAATCCCTTCCAGCTTCTGGCAATGGGGAGAGGAAACATAACCATTTTGAAACAGCCAGAGGGTTCTGATCTTCTTGCAAGGCCTTCCCTCAGGAGTCACCAGAGCCTGACCAACCCGAGATAAGGGAAATACCCATCTCTTGTCCCCTTTAGCCTTCCTGTCCTACCTAAGGAGTAAAAAAAAATCTGAAAAGTACTTATGAAGTTCACAGTCCAAGGCACATATTCACTGAAAGCCTGAGACCAAATCCTAGGCCTACAGGCCGTGTCCTTTCCCCCATACCTTACCACCACATCAAAAAGGCCTGCTTACTATAATTTGTTTGTTTGTTGTTACCTAGTACATAATGTCTGGCTTTGAACAACAAAAAAGTTACAAGGAATACTAAAAACCAAAACCAAACAACAAACCAACCAACCACAGCTTGAAGAGACAGAGTGAACATGAGAACCAGGCTCAGATATGGTATAATATGATTATTTAAAATAACTATTGTGAGGTTTGTTCTTGGGTTCTTGCCGAGTTTAAAAGGAAGAAACTGAGGCCAACACAAGAAAATCCAATATGAAGGAATTTATTCAGGCTCCCAGGTGAGGTTCTGCAGTCCAACAGGAGGGGCCGGAGAAGTCGCACGGGCTCCTCTCAGATGTGGGGTTTTATAGGGAGTGAAGGAGCTCGATTGGCTGTGGGAGAGCAGGACTACTATTGGGTAAGGTTACAAGCCTTTGTTTGCATACAGGACTTGGCTGCTATTGGTTAGAATTACTCGGCTGCTATTGGCTAGAAAGACTCGGCTGCTATTGGCTAGAAAGACTCGGCTGCTATTGGCTAGAAAGACTTGGCTACTATTGGCTAGAATCACAAGACCCCGCTTGCATACTGGGTTCTCTAAGGGAAGGCCAGGCTGTGCGAGAAGGGGAGAAGGGAATATGCCCAAGCATGTCCGAGCTTTTGGAAAAAAGATGGGGGGGGGGTATGTGTCCGAGCTCCCAGCAAGGCAACCGGCCTTACAACTATGATACTATGATTTTAAATCATTTTTTAAAATAGCTATTGGCCAGGTGCAGTGGCTCACTCCTGTAATCCCTGCACTCTGCACTTTGGGAGGCTGAGGTGGGTGGATTGCTTGAGTCCAGGAGTTCATGACCAGCCTAGGAAACATGGTGTAACTTCATCTCTACAAAAAATACAAAATTTAGCCAGAAGTGGTGGCATGTGCCTATAGTGCCAGCTACTTGGGAGGATGAGGCAGGAGGATCACTTAAGCCTGGGAGATCAAGGCTGCAGTGAGCCGTGATTGCACCACCGCACTTCAGCCTGGGCAACAGAGTGAAAAAAAAAAACAAAAACAAAAAAACTATGACTAATATGCTGAGGGTTTTAGTGGATAAAGTAGACAACATTCAAGAACAGATGGACAATGTAAAGACAGAAATGGAAATTCTAAGAAAGAATAAGAAATCAGTGCTAGAGATCAAAAACATTGTAACAGAAATTAAGAATGCCTTTAATGAGCTCATTCGTAGACTGGACACAGCTGAGGAAAGAATCTCTGCACTTGAAAAATGCTAATAGAAATTTTCAAAACAGAAAAGCGAAAAGACTGGAAAAAAACACATACAAACAAGACAAAACAATGGAACAGGATATCCAAGAACTGTGGGACAACTAAAAATGATATAACATACATGTGATGGGAGTATCAGAAGAAGAATAAGTAGGAACAGAAATATTTGAAGCAATAGTGACTGAGAATTTCTTCTAATTTAATGTCAGATACTAACATACAGATCCAGGAAGCTCAGAGAACATCAAGCTGAATAAATGCCAAAAACCTATACTAGGCATATCATATTCAAACTGCAGAAAATCATAGATTAAGAAAAAAAATGGAAAGAAGCCAGACCAAAAAAACAGCTTACCTGTAGAGAAGCATAGATAAAAATTGCATCTGGGCCAGACATAGTAGCTCATGCCTGTAATCCTTTGGGAGGCTGAGGTGGGCAGATTGCTTGAGCTCAGGAGTTCAAGAGTAACCTGGGAAACATGGTGAAACCCTATCTCTACAAAAAATTTAAAAATTATCTGGGGTTGGGTGTGGTGGCTCACACCTGTAATCCCAGCACTTTGGCAGGCCAAGGTAGGTGAATCACTTGAGGTCAGGAGTTCGAGTCAAGCCTGGCCAACATGGTGAAACCCTGTTTCGACTAAAAGTACAAAAATTAGCCAGGTGTAGTGGTGGGCACCTGCAATCCCAGCAACTCAGGAGGCTGAGGTACAAGAACTGCTTGAAGTTTGGGAAGTGGAGGTTACAGTGAGCTGAGATCATTCCGCTGCACTCCAGCCTGGTTGACAGAGTGAGACTCTGTCTCAAAAAAATAAGTAAAACATAGGTGGGTATGGTGGTGTGTGCCTGTAGATCCACCTACTTGAAAGGCTGAGGTGGGAGGATTTCTTGAGGCTAGGAGGTCAAGACTGCAGTGAACGGTAATTGAGCCTCTGCACACTAGCCTTGGTGACAGAACAAGACCCTATCTCAAAAAAAAAGACTCAATTATATTGTTGTCTACAGTATACCCACTTTAAATGTAAAGACCCATATAAACCAAAGGTAAAGAGATGGAGAAAGATATACGATGCTAACACTAATCAAAAAAAGCTGGAGTAGCTGTATTCAGACAGAGCAGACTTTGGAGCAAACAAATTAAGCAGAGATAAGAAGGGCATTACCTAATGACAAAGGGGTTGATTTTCCAGGTCGACATAATCTTTAATGTGTATGTTCCTAACAACAGAGTATCAAAATATGTGAGGAAAAGCTGATAGAACTGCAAGGAGAAATAGATGAATTCACTATTTCAGTTGGAGACTTCAATACCCCTTTGTTGAAAATGGAATGATCCAGCGGTCAGAAAATCAGTAAGGACATAGTTGAACTCAACAACACCATCAATCAACAGGATATAATTGACATCTATAGACTACTTCATTCAAAACAGCATAATATACATTCCTCACATGTGCCATTTGCCAAAGTAGACCACATTCTGGGGCATAACCTACACCCTAACTAATTTGAAAGAACAGAAATATTACAATGTATGCTCTCAGACTACAGTGGAATTAAACAGAAAGATAGCTGAAAACTACCCTAAATACTTGGACACTAAACAACATACTTCTAAATAACATGTGGGCTGAAGAAGAAATCTCAAGAGAAACCAAAAAAATGTTTGCAACTAAATGAAAATGAAAACTCAAATTGTCAAAATTTGAAGGATGCAGTGAAAGCAGTGCTTACAGGGACATTTATAACATTGAATGCATATCTTAGAAAAGAAATCTAAAATTATAATTCAAGCTTTCACCTTAGAAAAAGAATAGCAAATTAAATACAAGACAAGGAAAAGATAGCAGGACCCATAGAAGAATGGGCAGTTTATCAGGAGAAAACTTATAAAAGTGGTAACCCAAATAGGCAAATTAAGAGAATTATTAAAAATTAGAATCATTAGTATTCAAAGAAGTTCAATTTTAAACAGCAATGAAGTATCAACCTTACACCTAGCAGACTGGCAAAAATTGGAAAGCTGGAAAATGCCAAGTGTTAGCAGGTAAGTGGAGATATAGTTTCCTTTACATGCTGCTGGTGGAAATGCAGATTGTCAACCATTGTGGTGAGCAGTCTGACACATTAGATATGTTAGATAAATTATATGCACAGCCTGGGACCCAGCAAATCTACTGCTGGGTGTATATACACTCAGGATAAGTGATTATACAGGTCCATGACAGGAATACAGATTAGAAAATTGGCTGCTGTGTCAGTTCTGCTAGTAAGCAATTGGAGACAAGCAATTGTCCATCTGCAGAGGAATAAATGAGTAAAATGTGAATGATGCATGTAGCAGAGTGCTTTAGTCTGTCTTATGGTGCTGTAACAGATACCACAGATTAGATAATTTGCAATGAGCCAAGAGTTATTTCTTACATTTCTGGAAGTGGGAAGTCCAAGATCACGGTGCCAGCATCTGGCAAGGGCCTTCTTGCTGCTGTGTCATAACATGGCAGAAAGCATTGGATTGCAGTTGAGCAAAGAGAGGGTGAGAGAGGGCCAAATTCACTCTATATGTTTAATTTGTATTTTTTATTTTGAGATAGGGTTTTGCTCTATCACCCAGGCTAGAGTGCAGTGGTATGATCATAGCTTACTGCAGCCTTGAACTCCTGGGCTCAAGGGATCCTCCCACCTGAGCCTCCCAAGTAACTGGGACTACAGGCATACACCACCACACCCAGCTAATTTTTTTTTTTTTTTGGTCTTGTTTTGAGATGGGGTCTCACAGTGTTGCTCAGACTGGTCTCAAACTCCTCAGCTCAAGTGATTCCCCCCTCCTCAGCCTCCCAAAGTGCTGGGATTACAGATGTGAGCCAACCCCACCCAAACTTTTTAAATGCTTATTTGTTGAGCTATTTGTTCAGATAGTTTGTCCATTTTAAAATTTGGTTCTTTGTTGTTGAGTTTTAAGGGTTCATTATGTATTTTGGATATAAATATCAGATATATGTGTTTGTTAGAAATAATTTCTCTGGTCTGTGACTTTTTCATTCTCTTGACAGTGTCTTGTGCAGAGCAGAAGTTATTAATTTTAGTAAAGTTTGACATCAACTTATTCTTTCATGAATCATGCTTTTGGTGTTATATCTAAAAATTCATAACCAAATCCAAAGTCACCTAGTCTTTCTCCTGTTTTCTTCTAGAAGTTTTATAGTTCTGCATTTTACATTTAGGCCTATGACCCATTTTGAATTAATTTCTGTGAAAGATCCAGGTCTAAAGTCTGTATCTCAATTTTTTTTTTTTTTTTGCATATGGACATGTGAGTCCAGAATCATTTGTTGAAAAGATTAACTTTTTGCTCCTTTGTCAAAGATAGGTTGGCTATTACTGAATGTAAATCATACCTCAATAAAATTAACATAAGAAATATATGTTTTCCAAAAATCAAAACAAAAGCATTTATTGTAAACATAGTAGAGTGGTTACCAAGATGTATGGGAGGGTGTGTAATAAAAGTATAAAAGAGAATGGGCCAGGTGTGATGGATTATGCCTGTAATACCAGCACTTTGGTAAGCCCAGGTGGGTGCATCATCTGAGGTCAGGAGTTTGAGACCATCCTGGCCAGCATGGTGAAACTCTGTCTCTACTAAAAACACAAAAATTAGTTGGGCGTGATGGCACATGCCTGCAGTCCCAGCTTCTCAGGAGGCTGAGGCAGGAGAACCCAGGAGGTGGAGGTTGCAGTAAGCTGAGATCACACCACTTTACTCCAGCCTGGGTGACACAGTGAGACTCCATCTCAAAAAAAAAAAGGAAAGAGAGAGAGAATAAATGGATGGAAACAAATGAGGAGCCTTGCACACATAACTTTTACAGATTGACAGCTGCCACTAAACTGGTCTTTCCTTCCTAAGCACTGGATAACCTAGCTAGAAACTGCATTTCCCAGTCCTCCTTGCTACTTGGTGTGACTGTATGACTAAGTTGTTACCAGTGAGATGTGACCAGAAGTGACTGTGCAATTTCCATGTTTTATTTTCTGTTTTAGTCAGAGTCTCACTCTGTTGCCAAGGCTAGAGTGCAATGGTGTGATCTCAGCTCACTGCAACCTCTGCCTCCTGGGTTCAAGCAATTCTCCTGCTTCAGCCTCCTGAGTAGCTGAGATTACAGGCACCTGCCACCACGCCTGGTCACTTTTTGCATTTTTAGTAGAGATGGGGATTTCACCATGTTGGCCAGGCTAGTCTCTTTGGCCAGGCTGGTCTTGAACTCCTGGCCTTGTGATTGCTCACCTCAGCCTCCAAAAGTGCTGGGATTACAGGCTTGAGCCACTGTGTCCCACCTCATTGTTATTTTTTAAAAGAGATTTTGGTCTGTACTCTGTTTGCCTTGCCTTCCTGCTCATCAGAAATAGTCACAACTGGCGCAGGCTTAAAAACCACCTATTGGGTTGCTTGTGGCGGCTCACATCACTTTGGGAGGCCAAGAGAGGAGGATTGCTTGAGCTCAGGAGTTTGAGACCAACCCAGTCAACATAGTGAGACTCCCTCTCTACAAAAAAGTTTTAAAAGTACCTGGGTTTGGTGGTGTGTGCCTGTGGTCCCAGCTACTCAGGAGTCTGAGGTGGGAGGATCCCTGGGCCCAGGTGTTCGAGGCTGCAGTGAGCTATGATCACACTACTGCACTCCAGCCTGGGTGAGACAGTGAGAATCTGTCTTGAAAACAAAACAAAATAAAAACACCATACATTAAGGATAACAAAACTGGCTTGCTTGTCTGATCTCTGGATAACTTTGAGGAGCAGAGCATAACATTCTTTCTTGAAGGTGGGACCCTGTGTCAGCCCTGTGGTAATTGCCAAAGAGGGGACAAAATAGGGCTGAGTGAGATAAAGAACTTTTCTGCCCCAGGCCAGGAGATGTGGTTCATACAGTAATCCCAGCATTTTGGGAGGCCGAGGCGGGTGGATCACTTGAGGTCAGGAGTTCAAGATCAGCCTAGCCAACATGGTTGTGATGGTTAATACTGAGTGTCAATTTGATTGGATTGAAGGATACAAAATATTGATCCTGGTTGTGTTTGTGAGGGTGTTGCCAAAGGAGATTAACATTTGAGTCAGTGGGCTTTGAAAGGCAGACTCACCCTTAATCTGGGTGGGCACAATTTAATCAGCTGCCAGCATGGCTAGAATATAAGCAGGCAGAAAAATGTGAAAGGAAAGACTGGCCTAGCCTCCCAGCCTACATCTTTCTTCTATGCTGGATGCTTCCTGCCCTTGAACACTGGACTCCAAGTTCTTCAGTTTTGGAACTCAGACTGGCTCTCCTTGCTCTTCAGCCTGAAGACGGATTATTGTAGGACCTTGTGATTGTGTAAGTTAATAGTCTCCCATATATATATACTCCATTAGTTTTGTCCCTCTAGAGAACCCTGACTAATACAGATTTCGGTACCAGAAGTGGTTCTAGAGGAACATAATATTAAGGATGGAGTTCTTTCTTTGGTTTTGGGGTTTCTGGAATTGGCTGCTTAATATGATTAGAGCCCAAAATGCTAAGGACTCTACTTCTAATGGAATGGAGGACACTGATAGTCTTTGGTGTGAACTGCTTAGAGGGTTATGCAAAATAAATGCATTTGGCACTCCTGATTCATCACTGATGAGAGGCAAGGAGTTTAGTGACTCTATACATAATACCTTTGTCCGTATGTGGAGAACCAAGGAACATAATGAAGTTGGTTGGTTGCTCCTAAGTTCAGTGGACAAAGTGAAGAAAAAAAATGATGAACTCAGAGATTCTATCTCCTGGCTTCAGAAGCAGATACTGAGCCTCAAATCTGCTAAGATTGCCCAGAGTGAGAGCCTTATCTCCTGTAGAGAAAAAGCTGAGATTGTGGAAAACAGACACAAGCTCTTATCATGCCAGTGGCTGACCTGCAATGAAAGGTGCATTCACAGCCTCTCCAGGTGTCTGCTGTTAAAGTGAGGGCATTGACTGGGAAAGAATGGGCCCCTGCAATTTACAATGGGGATGTGTGGGAGGACCCTGATGAGGCTGGGGACACTGAGTTTGTAAACTCTGATGAACCTTTTTTGCCAGAAGAAACAGCTTCCCGATCCCCAGTAGTGGCAACATCCCCTCCCTGACCCATGCTACCATCAGCCTTTCCACATTTGTCTGAGGAGATAAACCCTGCCCTACCTGAGGCAACAATGATGGCCTCCCCTGAGGCAGTTGCCAGGCAAGATAATGTTGATTCTCCTCAGGAGGGACCCCAAACTCCCCTTTTTTGCTTTTAGACCTGTAACTAAAGTCCCAGCAGGACCCTAGAGGTGAGGTTGAGAGTGTGACCCATGAGGACATACACTACACTCAAAAAGAACTGCTTGGGGCTGGGAGCAATGGCTCACACCTGTAATCCCAGAACTTTGGGAGGCCAAACTGGGTGGATCACTCGAGGTCAGGAGTTTGAGACCAGCCTGGTCAACAAAGTGAAACCCCATCTCTACTGAAAATACAAAAATTAGCAGGGCATGGTGGTGCACACCTGTAATCCTAGCTACTTGGGAGGCCAAGGCAGGAGAATCACTTGAACCTGGGAGGCAGAGGTTGCACTGAGCTGAGATCATGCCACTGCACTCCAGTCTAGATGACAGAGTGAGACTCCATCTCAAAAACAAAACAAAAACTGCTTGAGTTTCTAATTTATATAAACAGAAATCTGGAGCCGAGTGCAGTGGCTCACGCCTGTAATCCCAGCACTTTGGGAGGCCAAGGCGGGTGGATCACGAGGTCAAGAGATCGAGACCATCCTGGTCAACATGGTGAAACCCCGTCTCTACTAAAAGTGCAAAAAATTAGCTGGGCATGGTGGCACGTGCCTGTAATCCCAGCTACTCAGGAGGCTGAGGCAGGAGAATTGCCTGAACCCAGGAGGCGGAGGTTGCAGTGAGCCGAGATCGTGCCATTGCACTCCAGCCTGGGTAACAAGAGCGAAACTCCGTCTCCAAAAAAAAAAAAAAAAGGAAAGAAATCTGGAGAACAGACATGATAATGGCTATTAAGGGTGTGGGATAATGGGGGGAGGAATATAGAGTTGGATCAGGCTGAATTTATTGGTTTGGGCCCATTAAGTAGGGACTCTGCATTTAATGTTGCAGCTTGGAGAGTTAATGAAGGTTCTAATAGCTCAGGAGGCAGAGGTTGCAGTGAGTCGAGATTGCACCATTGCACTCTAGCCTGGGCAACAAGAGTGAAAACTCCATCTCAAAAAAAAGTTCTAATAGTTTATTAGCTGAAATATAGGTTAAAAGATGGCCCGTTGTGAGTGAGCTAGAAATGCCTGATCTCCCTTGGTTTAATGTAGAGAAAGGGATCCAAAGGCTTAGGGATATTTGGATGATGGAGTGGATTAGTCACTTTAAACCTACTCATCCCTGTTGGGAAGGTCCAGAAGATATACTCTTGACCAATAACTTGCAAAATGGATGTGTGGGGGCAGCACCTGTATCTTTGAAGAGCCTTGTAATTGCTCTTCTCTGTATATCAGATCTAATAGTGGGAACAGCAGTCACTCAACTATAAAATTTAAACACAATGGGAATAATTGGATCCCAGGTGGCAGGGACCAAGTGGCAACACTCAACCATCAAAGGCAAGGTTGGTGTAGCTACCATAATGGACAGCAGAGGCAACTCGCAATTGGAATAGTCTGACTTATGTAGAGCTCTGGCATTGGCTAATTAATCACATTATTCCTAGAAGTGAAATTGATAGGAAGCCTATTGCATTCCTACTTAATTTATACAAGCAGAAAACTTCTAGGTCGAATGGACAAAAGACTAATTTGAATTATAAAAAGAGAGAATCATGGCCCCTCAATCAATTTCCAGACTTGAGCCAGTTTACATACCCAGAACCCCTTGAATGAAGGGGAGGCCAAGTCCCCTTGAGAAAGGATCCCACTACATTACTGACAATTTATGCAGTGAATCTTTCTCTCATCCTTCCCCAAGGAGACCTCCAGCCTTTTACCAGGGTAACTGTGCATTGGGGAAAGAGAAATGATCAGACATTTTGGGGACTATTGGACACTGGCTCTGAGCTGACATTGATTCCAGGGGACCCCAAACATCATTGTGGTCCTCTGGTAAAGTAGAGGTTTATGGAGGTCAGGTAATCAGACAGCTGTAACACCACAGCTGTAAGTGGACAGCTGTAACAGCACAGCCCCTTTCTAGGACATCCTTGAAGGACAGCAGTGAAGGGAAATCTTCCCAGTGGGCAGATAATTATGTAATGGAATTTTAGCTCAGGTCTGCCTTAGAGTGGGTTTGGTCCCTGGACTCCAACTTACGGTGGGTCTGGTCCCCAGACTCATCCTGTGGTCATTTCACTACTGCCAGAATGCGTAATTGGCATAGACATGCTTAGCAACTGGCAGAACACCCACATTGGCTCCTGACTGGTAGGGTGAAGGCTATGATGATAGGAAAGGCTAAATGGAAGCCATTAGAGCGGCCTCTACCTAGAAAAATAGTAAATCAAAGACAATATCACATCCCTGGAGGAATAGCAGAGATTAGTGCCACCATGAAGGACTTGAAAGACACAGAGGTTGTGATTCCTACTACATCCCCATTCAACTCTCCCATTTGGCCTGTGCAAAAGACAGATGGATTTTGGAGAATGACAGTGGATTATCATATGCTTAACCAAATGGTTCCAATTGCAGTTGTTGTACAGATGTGGTTTCATTGCTTGAGCAAATTAACATATTTCCTGGTACTTGGTATGCAGCTATTGACTTGGCAAATGCCTTTTTCTCCATTCCTGTTCATAAGGCCCACCAGAAGCAATTTGCCTTCAGTTGGCAAGGCCAGCAATATACCTTTACCGTCCTACCTCAGGGGTATATCAGCTCTCCGGCTTTGTGTCATAATCTTATTCAAAGAGATCTTGATCGCTTTTTGCTTCTGCAAGATATTACACTGGCCCATTACATTGATGACGTTATGCTGATTGGATCCAGTGAGCAAGAAGCAGCAAACACACTGGGCTTATTGGTGACACAGCTTTGTGCCAGAAGATGGGAAATGAATCTGACTAAAATTCAGACACCTTCTACCACAGTAAAATTTCTAGGAGTCCAGTGGTGTGGGGCTTACCAAGATATTCCTTTTAAGGTGAAGGATAACTTGCTGCATTTGGCCCCTCCTACAACCAAGAAAAAGCCACAAAACCTAGTGGATCTATTTGGATTTTGGAGGCAACACATTCCTCATTTGGGTGTGATACTCTGGCCTATTTTTCAAGTGACCCGAAAGGCTGCCAGTTTTGAGAGGGATCTAAAACAGGAGAAGGCTCTGCAGCAGGTCCAGGCTGCTGTGCAAGCTGCTCTTCCACTTGGGCCATATGACCCAGCAGGTCTAATGGTGCTCGAGATGTCAGTGGCACATAGGGATGCTGTTTGGAGCCTTTGGTGGCCACCACAGGTGAGTCACAGCAGAAGCCTCCAAGATTTTGGAGCAAGGTCCTACCATCTTCTGCAGATAACTACTCTCCTTTTGAGAGACAGCTCTTGGCCTGTTACTGGACTTTGGTGGAAACTGAACGTTTGACTATGGGTCATCAAGTAACCATGCAACCTGAACTGCCTATCATGAACTGGGTGCTTTCTGACTCATCTAGCCATAAACTGAGTTGTGCACTGCAGCACAGGTTGTGCTGTGAGTTGTGAAGGCACAAGTAAGTTACTTGAGGAAGTGGCTCAATGCCCATGGTCTTCACTCCTGCCACCCTGCCCTCTCTCCCCCAGCCTGCACCCATGGACTAATGGGGAGTTCCCTATCATCAGTTGACAAAGGAAGAGAAGACTAGGGCCTGGTTCACAGATGGCTCTGCATGATATGCAGGCACCACCTGAAAGTGGACAGCTGTAACATCACAGACCGTTTCTAGGGCATCCCTGAAGGACAGTGGTGAAAGGAAATTGTCCCAGTGGGCAGAACTTTGAGCAGTGCTTCTGGTTGCGCAGTTTGTATGGAAAGGAAAATGGCCAAGTGTGTGATTATATACTGATTCATGGGCTGTAGCCAATGGTTTGGCTGGATGGTCAGGCACTTGGAAGAAGCATGATTGGAAAATCAGTGACAAATTTGGGGAAAAGATATGTGGATGGAACTCTCTGAGTGATCAAAAACTGTGAAGATATTTTATCTCATGTGAGTGTTCACCAATGGGTTACCTCAGCAGAGGAGGATTTTAATAATCAAGTGGATAGGATGACCCATTCTGTGGACACTACTCAGCCTCTTTCCCCAGCCACCCTGTTGTCACCCAATAGGCCCATGAATAGACTGGCCACGGTGGCAGAGAGAGAGGCTGTGCATGGGCTCAGCAACGTGAACTTCCACTCACCATGGCTGCTGCTGAGTGCCCAGCTTGTCAGCAGCAGAGACCAACACTGAGCCCTTGATGATATGGCACCATTCCTCAGGGGTGATCAACTAACTACCTGGTGGCAGGTTGATTATATTGGACCTCTTCCATCATGGAAAGGGCAGAGGTTGTACATACTGGAACAGACATTTACTCCAGACATGGGTTTGCCTATCCTGCACACGAGGCTTCTGCCAAGACTTCCATCTGTGAACTCATGGAATGCCCCATCCACCATCATGGTATTCCACACAGCATTGCCTCTGACCAAGGCACTCATTTTATGGCTGAAGAAATGTGGCAGTGGGCTCATGCTTATAGAATTCACTGGTCTTACCGTGTTCCCCACTATCCTGAAGTAGCTGGATGGATAGAACAGTGCAATGACCTTTTGAAGTCTCATTACAATGCCAAGTAATGGATACTTTGCAGGGCCGAGGCAAAGCTCTTCAGAAGGCCGTGTATGCTCTGAATCAGTGTCCAGTATATGGTACTGTTTCTCCATTAGTCAGCATTCACAGGTCCAGGAATCAAGGCATGTAATTGGAAGTGGCACCACTCACCAATGCCCCTAGTGATCCACTAGTAAAACTTTTGCTTCCTGTTCCCATGACATTATGTTCTGCTGGCCTAGAGGTCTTAGTTCCAGAGGAATGAATGCTGGCACCAGGAGACACAACAACGATTCCATTAAACTGGAAGTTAAGATTGCCACCTGGACACTTTGGGCTCCTCCTGTCTTTAAGTCAACAGACTAAGAAGGGAGTTACAGTGTTGGCTGGGGTGATTGACCCGGATGATCAAGATGAAATCAGTTACTACTCCACAGTGGAGATAAGCAAGAATATGCATGGACTGCATGGAATGCATGAGATCCATTACAGCATCTCGTAGTATTACTATGCCAATGGGAAACTACAACAACCCAATCCAGGCAGGACTACAAATGACCCAGACCCTTCAGGAATGAAGGTTTGGGTTACTTCGCCAGGAAAAAAAAAAAAACAGGACCTGCTGAGGTGCTTGCTGAAGGCAAAGGGAATACAGAATGGGCAGCAGAAGAAGATAGTCATCAATACTAACTACGACCACATGACCAGCTGCAGAAATAAGAACTGTAATTGTCATGAGTATTTCCTCCTTCTTTTGTTAAAAACATGTTTGTGCATGTTTACACTTGTACTAAGAAAATATATTTCCTTTCTCCTTTATCACGTGACATAAGATTTATTGACTTCACATCAGCATTTAAGTGTTGTTAACTTTATGTAATAGTATTTGGGTTGGGGATTGGTGTGTTCCTGCTTGTACAAAGGATAGCTGTATGATAGGTATAATTATGACCTTATTATTGTCTTCATTTGAAGATTGTGTATGATCTCAGGAGATGTGTATGGGTTCAAGTTGACAAGGGGTGGACTTATGATAGTTAACACCTAGTGTCAACTTGATTGGATTGAAGGATACAAAGTATTGATCCTGGGTGTGTCTGTGAGGGTGTTGCCAAAGGAGATTAACATTTGAGTCAGTGGGCTGGGGAAGGCAGACTTACCCTTAATCTGGGTGGGCACCATCTAATCAGCTGCCAGTGTGACTAGAATATAAGCAGGCAGAAAAACGTGAAAAGAGACTGGCCTAGCCTCCCAGCCTACATCTTTCTCCCATGCTGGATGCTTCCTGGATGTTCAAGATCAGACTCCAAATTCCTCAGTTTTGGAACTCAGACTGGCTCTCCTTGTTCCTCAACCTGTAGACAGCCTATTGTGGGACCTTGTAATCATATGAGTTAATACTTAATAAACTCTCCTTTATATACATATCTATTCCATTAGTTCTGTCCCTCTAGATAACCCTGACTAATACAGTGGTGAAACCCCGTCTCTACTAAATATAAAAAATTAGCCAGGTGTGGTGGCAGGTGCCTGTAATCCCAGCTACTTGGGAGGTTGAGGCAGGAGAATCTCTTGAACCCAGGAGGCAGAGGTTGCAGCGAGCTATCAGGGACTGCATTCTAGCCTGAGTGACTAAGCAAAACTCCATCTCAAAAAAAGAAAAAGAATTGTTCTGCCCTGAAAAACTGTCCTTCTCACCTAATCCTCCCACAATCTCCACTCTTAATGGCTATAAATGACAATAGTTCTCTACCTGATGTCCTACCAATCCATTCTAGCACAGCCTGTATTGGCACTTGTGGCCTTCTCTGGGCAACTATGTATCCAAGTACTGGTTGTGGTGCAAAAGACAAAAGTGATCAGCATCCTCCTACTTGCCCCCTTCACCACCCACCTGCATACACAACACAAACACTAGACTCCTGGGTGTGTAAAGGAGGGGACGGCAGTCTTAAAGGGCTGAGAGGATTAGACTCAATGTTTTGCTATTACAGTTTCATACTTAATCATTGTATTCTGGCATGTTATTAGAAGTTATTTATACCCCACCACCCCAAACAGAAAATTAACTATCACAGTTACATTTATAATTCACATGAAGTTAGGGTTAACATTCTGCATTTTGTGTTCTTTTGGGTGTGTCTCTTGTAAAAGGCATTAAAAACATCAATATGATTGATGTTTTTTAAACCCAAATTGTGAATCTTTGTCTTTTGGCAAAAGAGTTTCATTTATTTACTTATATTGTTTTGCTACATGTACTTTATTTTTGGTAATCTTGCTTACAATTCATACTTGTTTATGAATCTGTTTACTTGCTGATACGGCTTGGCTGCATCCCCACCCAAATCTCATCCTGAATTGTAGATCCCATATCCCCCACTTGTTGTGGGAGGGATCCGGTGGCAGGTAATTGAATGGTGAGGCTGGTTACCCCATGCTATTTTTGTGATAGTGAGTGAGTTCTCACTAGATCTGATGGTTTTATAAGGGGCTTCTCCCCCTTGGCTCTTTATTCATTCTCTTTCCTCCTGACCTGTGAAGAGGTGCCTTCTACCATGATTGTAAGTCTCCTGAGGCCTCCCAGCCATGCAGAACTGTGAGTCAGTTAAACCTCTTTCCTTTATAAATTACCCAGTCTCAGGCATTTCTTAATAGCAGGGTAAGAACAGACTAATATAAACTTGCTATTTCCTTTTTTCTTGTCTTTTGTCATGCAGACTTTCTTTAGTTTGCTTTTATTTTGCCATGCTTTGGGAGATAGTTATCCTATTTTTAAAATTCTAGGATTTATGAAATTAAATTTTTTTTTATTTCAATGAGAGCCACATGTCTTTATTCTTAATCTAATCAGGCAATATGTAACCTAACAAAAATATCAATTTCTCTAAGAAACATATTTTTCTTTGTATCTGTACCTTAGTAAACCACCTCCATGTGGGATTGTATCAATTTTTTGTTTCTTGTTTCACTTGGGAGCAGAATGGTAAAGATCTTGGACTTGGTGCAGAATAAATATGTAATTTATCACACATACTGTTACTCAGAAGTCCAGCTTTGGTCTTCTTTAGTGTCCATTTTGAATTGCAGTTGATTCTATTACTAGTTTTATTAAAATTTATTGATGATGTGCTGATCTTTTGTTTCTCAGCCCTTTTCACCTCAGTGACTTACATGGTGAATGATATTCACATACAAGTTATTGTGAGAGCTGACTGTTTAAAAGTATGTGGCACCTCCCCCCTTCTTCCTCCTGCTATGGTCACATTCTTCTGGCCATAACCAGTTTTTGTCTAATAGTAAACATTTTATGGAGAAATAAGCTGAATAGCCCCTCAGACTTTTTTTGGCATGAGATTTCTTAAAGCATTTTATAAACATATTAGTGGTGTAAAATCAGCCCTTTAAAGAACTTTTAAAAGCTCTGCCATTTTATAAGGAAAAGTACATAGATACAACAAATTGAATTTTTTAAACATAAAGCTTTATTTAAATTGAAATTTCTTTTAACAAGTTTAATTTTTTTTCACATCTTCCTAACACGACAGGTAACACTGGGAAAGGTACAAGTATGCACTGTTGCAGAATAAACGTGAATTAATCATGTTTTACTAATTAAAATTATAACAGAATTTATGTATATATATCTCAATATGACTATGATTATGAGAAATAGCACTTAACCATCAGTTTGTCTGCCTTTGATTTGGTAATCATTGCTGTTGTGTGGTTTACAACAGAAATTATCCCTGGGTCATGCTCTCTCCTGTGCCTCCTAGATGTGGATGTAGTCTTTGTGTCTGAATTGTCTCCCCTGTCTCGTTCCATGTTAAGAATTCATTTATGGATAAAATTAAGAAGAAAATGAAAGTAAGTATAAAAATCATGCTGAGCACAGTGCCCCACACCTGTAATCCCAGCACTCTGGGAGACCAAGGCAAGAGGATTAGGATTGCTTGAGTTCAGGAGTTTGAGACTAACCTGGGCAACATAGTGAAGCCCAGTCTCTACAAAAAAAAAAAAAAAAAAATCAAAAAATTTGCTAGGCACGGTGACACATGCATCTTTTAGTCCCAGCTACTCAGGAGACTGAAGTGGGAGGATGGCTTGAACCCAGGAGATTGAGGCTACACTGAGCTGTGATTATGCCACTGCACTCCAATCTGAGTGACAGAGCAAAATCTTGTCTCAAAAAATAAATACATAAATTTAAAAAAATCGTGATTCCCAGGCAGCAGGTTTTGAATTTATTTGTGATGCAACTGTCAGAGGCACTAGCCACTAGCTGAAGCTGACATAGACTGTGGTCAGAGGAAAGTCTGGGTAGCTCATTGTACCAGCCACACTCTGCTTCTTAAAGCAGATTGTAATTCAAGGGAGTTAGAGTGCCTTATTATATTTGAATGCACTCTAAGTTTTCACAGTTAGTGATATGTTTAGGTCTGTGTCACCATGCAAATCTCATGTCCAGTTGTAATCCCCAGTGTTGGAGGTGGGGCCTGGTGGGAAGTGATTGGATCATGGGGGTGGATTTCTTCTTTGGTGCTGTTCTCATGATAGTAAGTTATTGTGAGAGCTGATTGTTTAAAAGTGTGTGGAACCTCCCCTCTTCTTTCTCCTGCTATGGCCACGTAAGATGTGACTGCTTTGCCTTTGCCATTGTAAATTTCCTGAGGCCTCCCCAGTCATACTTCTTGTACAACCTGTAGAACCATGGCCAATTAAACCTCTTTAATTTATAAATTACCCAGTCTCACATATTTCTTTATAGCAGTGTGAGAAGGGACTGATATAGTTAATTAATTTCAAATTAGGAAATAGTTTGGGCAATCAACAAAACAGGACACTCACCTAGCTTAATAGATAAAACATTAGGCCAGGTGCAGTGGCTTATGCCTGTAATCCCAGCACTTTGGGTGGTAGAGGTGGGCGGATCACTTGAGCTCAGGAGACCAGCTTGGGCAACATGAAAAAATCCTGTCTCTACCAAAAATACAAAAAATTAGCCGGGCATGGTGGAACACACCTGTGGTCCCAGCTACTTGGGAGGCTGCAGCAGGAGGATCACCTGCATGGAGAAGTTGAGGCTGCAGTAAGCTGAGATCATGCCACTGCACTCCAGCCTGGGTGACAGTATGAGACCTCAACTCAAAAAAAAAAAAAAACCCATTAGAGACACAATTAAAGTTGCCTTAAAACACATGCCCCCCTCCATTATTGAGGTATAGCATAGATGGTTAATTTATTTTTAATAAATACTGTTCAAAATTCAGTTACTAAATCACCATTTGTGATTTATTTCTTCAGTCCACTTTGCCTCTGATGATGATGTAACAAGGTGTTATAATAGCAGGACTGTTGGAAAATGTATTTCTCCAACCATCAAATTCGTGAAGGAAACAGTCTCTTTTGAGTTTCCCCATTGAAGTGTAACCGCACCAGACCATTCTGGTTCAACTTTTCTGTAACAAAGGTTAAGTAACCTAAGCATGCCCAGCGTGCACGAACCAAGTGTGCAATCACAGGGGGAACCTAAGTGCTAAGATCCAAGGAGCAGGGACTGAATTAAGACATGGACACCACATGGCAGGATCCAGGATCCAATCAGATTAATCCCTGCTGTTACCTCATGGCAGGATGCAGTCATATCATGCCTCCCAGCATCACTTCACTGCAAGATCCAATCAGATCACACCTCATTACCCTAAACTTATAAAACCCAGCCCAGCCCCCCAGCTGGGGGGAGACGGATTTGAGCATTTTCCCATCTCCTTGCCAGTTGACTCAAACCTTTCTTGCTGCAAAAAACTCAGTCCTTCAGTGTTTGCCTTTCCATTGCATGTGGGCAAACGAACCTGGTTTGGTGATGTCATAATTCATTTCCACACCTTCTTTTGTTGAATATATAAATGTAAATTCAGCATTCAAAAATATAAAATCACTCATAATTTGTCCTCCTAGGAGGCAGCTAAGACTAAAGTTTCTTGTGTGTACTTCCAGAAATATTCTATGTATTCAATGAATTTTCTTTTTCTTTCTTTCTTTTTTTTTTTTTTTTTTTTGAGATGGAGTCTCACCTATTGCCAGGCTGGAGTGCAGTGGTGCCATCTTGGCTCACTGCAGCCTCCGCCTCCCTGGTTCAAGAGATTCTGATTCTTGTGCCTCAGCCTCCTGAGTAGCTGAGATTACAGGCATGCATCACCATGCCCAGCTAATTTTTGTATTTTTAATAGAGATGAGGGTTCAGCATGCTGGTGAGGATGGTCTCGATCTCCTGACTTTGTGATCTGCCCGCCTTGGCCTCCCAAAATGCTGGGAATACAGGCGTGAGCCACCGCACCCGGCCTGAATTTTCCCAATATAAGTATCTCTCATAAAAAAGAAATGCAACTATCCTGGCTTAACCAAGCAGGAGTCTGCATTTCTCACTAATGAGAGGTCTGGGGTGGGTGTAGCTTCTCCACCGTATCATCAGTGTCTCGGCTTCTTTCCGTCTTGTTACTCAGCTACACTTAATGTATAACTTTTGCCATCTCGCTTATTAAGTCTTATGGTCACGAGTTGACTGCTCCACCTTCATTCTCACATCTGCGTTTCAGAAATCAAGAAGTAGGAGGGAAGAGGGAAAGGTGATTCTTGTACTAAAGCAGAAGTGTCCTCAGATCTCCAGCTGTCTCTCGTTTATATCTCTGTGGCTACAGTGGTGTCACATAGCTACTTGGAGGGAGCCCGGGGAGTGAAATATTTTATCTAGGCCCATTCCACTCTTAACAAAATTTCTTTTAGTAAAGAATGGCAGCAAATAATTGCATACTATATATAATTTGTTTTTTTCACTCACTGTATTGACTCAGCGTATGTGTCCTTGTCAGAAAACAATGTCATTTATTTAATTTGTTGTCATTTATTTATTTTTATTGTCATTTATTTATTTCAATGCCATGTATTTATTTATTTGAGACGTGGTCTCACTCTATCACCCAGGCTGCTGACATGATCATGGCTCACTGCAGCCTGGACCTCCTGGGCTGAAGCAATCCTCCCACTTCAGCCTCCCAAGTAACTGAGATGACAGGCACCTGTCACTACGCCCAGCTAATTTTTGTATTTTTTGTGCAGATGGGGTTTTGTCATGTTGCCCAGGCTGGTCTCAACTCCTGTGCTCAAGTGATCCACCTGTCTTGGCCTCCCAAAGTGTTGGGATTATAGGTGTGAGCCATCTCGTCTGGCCCCATTTATTTACTCATTCATTTAACATAAGAATCTGTTGCTAATTTATGTGGTGGAGAGTAACTGCCTTATATCTGTTTCTGCTGAGGTTTTTTTTGTTTTTTGTTTTTAAGACAGGGTCTCACTCTGTTGTCCAGAGTGCAGTCACGCAATCGTGGCTCACTACAACCTTAACCTCCCAGGCTCAAGTGATCCTCCCACTTGAGCCTCCTGAGAGCTAGGACTACAGGCATGCATCACCGTTCCTGGCTAATTTTTTTTTTTTTTAAATAAAGACAGGGTCTCATTACGTTGCCCAGGCTGGTCTCAAACTCCGAAGCTCAAGTGATCCTCCCGCCTTGGCCTCCCAAAGTGTTGAGATTACAGGCATGAGCCATCATGTCTGGCCTGTTTCTGCTGTTTTTAGAACCACAGATTTTTAACAGGACACAGGCACCCAGAATAAGGCTAAATTTCTAACTAGATGTGGCCATGTGACTAAATTCTGGCTGATGGGATGAGAACAGAAGTAAAATGTGCCTTGGAAGAGGGTGTGTGCCTTCCCGTTTCTCTTTTTTCCCATCCTGCTGGCTGCATTGTGCACTTGGCCTTGCTCCATCGTGCAGATGAGAAGTTGCATGTAACAGCAGCCAAATCTACATCTTGACTAATACCTCTGTGAAGGTGCCAGATGCTGCACTAGGGGCTCAGGATACAAAAAAAAAAAATGCAATTAAATTTCTACCTTCCAGGAGCTCAAAATCTTGGGTGGAAGACCAAAGGGTAAGCACTTTTCAAATCTTATGGTCAGCGCTGTGGTAGCCACAGGGCTTTTGGAGCCTGGCATAGCCAGTCACCTACCATGTCTATCCATTTGTTCATCTCTTTAGCCATCCATGCATTTCTTTTTTCTTTTCTTTTCTTTTCTTTTTTTTTTTTTGAGACTGAGTCTCGCCCTGTCGCCCAGGCTTAAGTGCAATGGCACGATCTCGGTTCACTGCAACCTCTACCTCCTGAATTCCAGCAATTCTCCTGCCTCAGCCTCCCGAGTAGCTGGGATTACAGGTGCGTGCCACCATGCCCGGCTAATTTTTTGTATCTTTAGTAGAGACAGGGTTTCACTATGTTGGCCAGGCTGGTCTCAAACTCCTGACCTCATGATCCACCCACTTTGGCCTTCCAAAGTACTGGGATTACAGGGGTGAGCCACTGTGCCCGGCTTCACATTTGTGCATTTCTTCATTCACGCACCTACCCATAGATCAGTTCGTTTCTTGTCCATGTGTTCATGCTTGCATTCCTTCTACCCATCTCTCCCATATATCTCATGAGGATCCTGCAGCGTTTTTTTGTTTGTTGTTGTTTTATGAGACAAGGTCTTACTCTATCACCTAGGCTGGAGTGCAGTGGTGTGATCATGGCTCACTGCAGCCTTGACCTCCTGGGTTCAAGCAATCCTCCCATCTTAGCCTCCTGGGTAACTGGGACCACAGGTGCATGCCACTACACAGGCCTAATTTTTAAGTTTTGTAGAGAATAGGACTCACCATGTTGCCCAGGCTGATCTTGAGCTCCTGGGTTCAAACAATCTTCCTGCCTTGGCCTCCCAAAGTGTTGGGATTACAGGTGTCAGCCACCATACAAAGCCTCTGCAGTTATTTTCGTAGAGAATTATATAGGACCCATTTAGTTGTATTTTTCTCAAATACAGGTCAATCAGAATGTCACTTTTTACCTCAATTTTAACAGATACCAGGCACCAAGATCACCACACACACAAGATGAAATTTCATGTTCATGTCATGTTCAAATCACATAACAAAATGCAAATCACATAACAAAATAACAGCACGCTTGTGAACGTTTTTAGATTTTCCTAGGTAATAAACATGATATAGTCATTAGTTTTTTTCAAGGACTGCCTCCCACTTCTTGAGTTGGATATGTCATCATCCCAGGTTACAGCCAGCCCTGGGGAAATGCAGAGGGAGACAGAGGACAAATTTGGTGTTTGTTATAATCATTTGTGATGCTGTAGGAGAGCTATCCTTAGCTGTGTACCTCCCTTATTCTTGAGGGTTAGAGTAAGGTGGGGTGACCACCAAAGGAAGCCAGCAGGCTTCATTCGCCTCCAGGGAGTGAGACTCATTGTTTCCCTCTCTGTCTCACTTTGGCCACTGAAAGTTCTCTCAAACTCATCTTAACAATAAAAAAGAAAACCAAAGTTGCAGATTATGGCAAGAACATAGTTAAGGCATACAATTGGTTTCATTTAATGAGAAAATATAGTGATTGTATTAAGAAATTAAATGATATATATTGAATGTTACTTAATATATTAATGTTGAATATATACTGAATGTTACTTATTAATATGTATTGAATGTTACTTATCAAAAACATTGTGAATTTATTTGGTTCAAAACAAATATCAAACTTCAAACAAATCAAACTTAAGTAGTTAAGTCTAATATTAATGGAGATGAACTAGGAGTAGAACTGAGAAAGGTGGGGGAAGGGATGGAGGAGGGAAGGATTTTTCTTTTTAAAATCTAGAAAGCCTTGGATCTTATGGAGGGAGGGATTTTTCTTTTTAAAATCTAAAGAGCCTTGGATCTTACAGAAATTCAGCCCTGTGTTTGGTACTAGGGAGATACACAGATCAGATCTCTTCTGCCCCTGCCTGTGAGGCAGGAAATTTTCTGTCTACTTCAGTAGATGGCTAGTATCAGAGATGTTACAAAGGGGTGGGAGAGCGTGGGGGGATACAGTGGTGAAGAAAACAGCAAGAAATCCCTGCCCGCCTAGAATTTACATGCTAGTGGGGCAAGACAGACAACAAACAAAATACATAAAAATAACAGTGTATAAGACAGTGATACACGCTATGGAAAAAATAAAACAGGGAAAAGGAATCAGGACTATTGGGAGAGTGTAATTTAAATATGGTGGTCAGGGAAGGCCCCACAGAAAAGGTGACATGAGTAAAAAACTGAAGGAGATGAGAGAGGGAACCGTGTCAGTATCCGGAGGAAGAACATTTGGAACAGAGGGAACAAATGTGCAAAGCACTTACTCAGTGCCTACTGCATGCCCACACGACAGTAATAGTGATATGTGGCTATTTGCCAAACTGTCTTCATTAGTGAAACATTTAAGCTTACTACCAGAACTGAGAGATTTTTTCTTTCCCATGAGGTTGAGAATATATGGAGGATGGGTTGCACAGAGGTAGCAGCAACCTTTGCATTAAAAGAAGGCAGCCTTTTAACCTAAGGAGGAGGCTGAGAATCCAATAATGACTTTCCTGTCATATGATTGAGGGGACAGGAACCTAGTGATCATGGGACATGGAGCTTCGGCTGCAGCGCTCTCCTTTGTCCACAATTTAGGGCGGAGACTCAGTGGAGGAGACCTCTCCACAGGCACCAGGCAAGCTGGCTCCTGGAAGCAAGCAGCAGATCCGGGAGAGGAGAGCAGCTCCTCAGCTTGGTGTTAGATGTCATCTGAGACTCCTTACACCCTGGCAGCTTGGAAGCGCCTCAGATTACCAGGCAAAGTGGGTTCTGACAATGTCTGGGGAAGGAAGGGCTGCTCTTCTAGGCTGGCCAGCATAATCAGACTCTGGAGGAGTTGGCCTCCCTATCAGAGCAGGTGAGAGCTAAGTTGTTGCTGCATTTCAGCTTCGGGATGAAAGGATTCCATCCCATAGAACTGGAGTGACCTAGTGCCTGGATTCTTTCATCTCTAAAATGGGAAAAAGAAATGTTGCACTTATAGGGTGTTGAAATTATAGCCCTCAATTGGTGATAATTATCATTACTTAGTATTAATTATTATTATTGGTGAAATTGTTGCATGGATTGCAATGTCCAAATAAACATATAAGGGGCTTCCAGACATTAGCAGTAAGGAGGCAGTTTCTGCAGGGGTTGAGTGGTGGCTCTTCACCAACTAACGGGGTTTGCATCCTCCCCCCTTCCCCCCCCGTTTTAAAAAATATATTTTTTAAATATCATGGTGTCACTGTGTTGCCCAGGTTAGTGTCGAACTCCTGAGCTCAAGGGATCCTCCCGCTTTGGCTTCCTAAAGTGCTGGGTTTGCATCCTAGATGGCATGGCCACTTAGGAGCTGTGTGCCTTGGGCAAGTTGCTTAACCTTCCTGAGCCTCTGTTCCTATTTTTGTTTTTTTGAGACGGAGTCTTGCTCTGTTGCCAGGCTGGAGTGCAGTGGCACGATCCCGGCTCACTGCAACTTCCATCTGCCGGTTTCAAGCAATTCTCCTGCCTCAGCCTCCCGAGTAGCCAGGACTACAGGCACGCACCACCACAGCCGGCTAATTTTTTGTATTTTTAGCAGAGACTGGGTTTCACCGTGTTGGCCAGGATGGTCTCAATCTCTTGACCTCATGATCCGCCCGCCTGCCCGCCTTGGCCTCTCAAAGTGCTGGGATTACAGGAGTGAGCCACCGTGCCCGCCCCTCTGTTCCTATTTTTAAAGAGAAAATAATAGCACGTTTTACTACTTGGAAAGAGGCTGGACCAGGTTTTCTACAGCTAGAGCATCTATGCTTTCCAAAGGGCCTGGGCAACAAATGAGTGTTAGTCCACTAAGTGTAATTATGTTATATTAACAGCATCTACCTCAAAGGGTTGCTGCAGCAGTGAGCACTTCACAGTGCTTTACAGCAGTGCCTGGCTATAACTCTGCAGCATTATTATTCATATGATTAGCCTCATTTTGCAGATGAGGAAATGGAGGCCCAGAGAGGTTAAGAGACCCTACGCTGGGACCTGCAGTTAGTCGGTGGCAGGGCTGGCCCTGAAGTCCAGGGGTTCGGTGCAGCACCCCGCAGCTGCCCATGCTGGGAAAAAGAACGCCCGCCCCGCCAGAAGGCACCCTGGGAACGGAAAGCTGGCCGCCTGCCAAGTCCCAGGCCGCCCTGGAGCCCTGCCCCCGCTCCACCCTCCCCCATCCCCGGAACAAAGTACACTTCTGCCGCAGGAACATTCCAGCAAACTGAAGGCATCGCGGGCGCGGCCGCCGCCCCCGCCTCCCCACAGCTGCACAGAGCGTCCAGGGCCCCAGGCCGAGCCCCACCGTGCCCCCTGCCGACCCCGCCCGCCCTGCCGGCTCCCCGTCGCCCGCCGCGTGTGCAGACGCAATTGCACCGGAGGAATTCTCTCATCTCTTTGCTAATCTCGGGACCCACAAGGGGCGGAGTGGGCGGAGCTGATGCCGAGGACTGCGGTGTCCTTAGGGGCACTGAGCGAAGGCCGAGTCGCTGAGCAGAAACCGCTCCTGGGCGCGCTGGGCCCTGGTCCCGGGCAGCCCCCACTGCCCCACTTTACTCCTTTATAGGATAAATGCGTGCTGTTGTTAAGAAAATAAGAACAACTAGAACTAGGAGAAAGATCTCCATTAATCCCCAACAGGCTGAGACAACCAATTAATTCTGGTTACACCCTTCCTGACTTTCTGTATACGCGAAAAACGCAGGTGTATATTAACACGAAAGATCCTGTGATGATACTGTTTCTAAACTGACGAACTTCAGTTTTTAGAGCAGTTTTCAGTTAACAGAAAATTGGGACGCTGGTGCAGCATTCTCATATAACCTCAGTTTTCCCTATTATTAATATCTTGAATTTGTCACAATTGATAAACTGGTATTGATATATTAGTATTCACTACATTTCATGGCTTACATTAAGGCTCATTCTTTGTGGTGTAAAATTCTTCACATTTTGACAAACGCATAATGTTACATATCCACCATTACAGTATCATACAGAACAATTTGCCCCCAAAAAATCCCCTGTGTGGGAAATAAAAAAATTCCTCTTTTCTTGTTAAAGAATAAATCATAAGTGTGCTAATAACTCTTTCTTAAGCCCTATCCTATTTAACTGTTAAACATGCCATGCTTACAGGCACATAGTACACTCTATATCCTTGTACTTTAACCAAGATATCTGTGCTGGACATGCTCACAGGTGTGTCCCAGCTCTCCATTGCTTTTACCTGTTTAGAAAAGTTTTAAGTTGTTAGCCAATTGGGTTTTAGTTTAGATTGTGAGGGCTGGCTCCAGCCAATGGAGATCAGACACAGCAGTAAGGATGACCCCAAATGTGTGAGGGATAAATATGTTTGGTTTTCCTTTGTTCATTGTGCTTTCTGGCAAGATGGCTAGTGAAAGTACCCTTTCTGCAGTCTAGGAAGTAAAAATTGTGTTGCTGAAAGATCCTTTGTCTCAGTGCTGATTTTTCTTTGTAGCACCGAGCATCTATTTCCAACACCCTGTGATCCCCTTGTTCACCTCTCACCCTCCAATCCCATATCGTTACTGATCTTTTCACTGTCTGTATAGTTTGGCCTTTTCCAGAATGTCATATAGTTGGAATCATACAGTATGTTGCCTTTTCAGACTGGCTTCCTTCACTAAACAATATGCCTTTAAGATTCCTTCATGTCTTTTTGTGGCTTGATGGCTCATTTCTTATTTACAGTTGAATAATACTCCATAGTATGGATGTACTACAGTTGTTTATCCATTTCACCTTTTGAATTACTTCCAGTTTTGACAATTATGCAAAAGATGCTATAAATATTTGTGTGAGGAGTTTATTTTGCTGTTTTCTGGCTTTTTCTATTTTCTTTTCTTTTCTTTTTTTCTTTTCTTTTTTTTTTTTTGAGACAAAGTCTTGCTCTTGTTGCCCAGGCTGAAAGGCAATGGCATGATCTCTGCAACTTCTGCCTCCTGGGTTCATGTGATTCTCTTGCCTCAGCCTCCTGAGTGGCTGGGATTACAGGCACCTGCCACCACGCCTGGCTAATTTTTGTATTTTTCATAGAGATGGGGTTTCACCATGTTGGCCAGGCTTGTCTCAAACTCCTGACCCGAGGTGGTCCCCCTGCCTCAGCTTCCCAAAGGGCTGGGATTACAGGTGTGAGCCACTGTGCCCAGCCTCTGGGTTGCTTTTAAAAATTATTTCGGTCCAGGTGAGTTACGGAGTAAAGAAACAAACAAACAAGTCTTGAATGTCACTCAATATAAATATAGATCTATATAATCATTTTAATGACTACATAAGATACCATCATAGTTTATTTAACCAGCCCCAATTGTGAAACATAGATTGCTGTCTTCTTTGATTCTGACCTCATAAATCTGCAACAACTTGGTCTACACTTGATAGTATCTTGTAGTTGTTAAAAGCTTAGTTGCTTATGTCCTGTGTTCAAATCCCAGCTACTCCACTTAATTACCTGGTGTCCCTGGATAAAGTATTTAGTTCCTTATGAGTCAGTTTCCTCATTTGTGAAGTGGGAATAATAATGGTACTTATTGTGAGGATTACATGAGCTGATACATGTGAGATGTTTAGAACTGTTTGGAACCTGGCACAATACAAACTGGTAATAAATTTTTTTTTTTTGAGACGGAGTTTCGCTCTTGTTACCCAGGCTGGAGTGCAATGGCGCGATCTCGGCTCACTGCAACCTCCGTCTCCTGGGTTCAAGCAATTCTCCTGCCTCAGCCTCCCGAGTGGCTGGGATTAGAGGTGAGCGCCACCATGTCCAGCTGATTTTTTTGTATTTTTAGTAGAGACGGCATTTCACCATGTTGACCAGGATGGTCTCGATCTCTTGACCTCGTGATCCACCCATCTCAGCCTCCCAAAGTGCTAGGATTATAGGCGTGAGCCACCATGCCTGGCCTTAAAATTTAGCTCTTTTTATTTTTTATTTTTATCTTTTTAGAGAAAGAATTTTGCTCTTTTGCCCAGGGTGGAGTGGAGTGGAGCAATCATGACTCACTGCAAGCTCAACCTCAAGCAATCCTCCTGCCTCAGCCTCCCACATGCAGGTACATACCACCACACCCACGGCTTTCACCGTGTTGCCCAGGCTGGTCTCGAACTCCTGAGCTTAACAAAGTGATCCACCCACCTCAGCCTCTCAAAGTGCTGGGATTGCAGGCATGAGCCACTGTGTCCTGCTACATTTTAATGTTTTTATTATTATTTGATTATTTTTTGGAGACAGAATTTTACTCTGTTGCCCAGGCTGTAGTGTAGCGGTGCAATCTTGCATAATGTCATAATGTCACATATCCACCATTACAGTATCATACAGAACAATCTGACTGCCCAAAAAAGTCCCCTGTGTGGGAAGTAAAAAAAGTTCCTCTTTAAAGTTTCCTTTCCTGTTAAAGAATAAATCATAAGTGTGCTAGTAACTCTATGTTAAACCCTATCCAATGTAGTTGTTAAACATGCCATGCTTACAGGCACGTAGTACATTCTATGTCCTTGTACTTTAACCAAGATATCTGTGCTGGACGTGCTCACAGGCATGTCCCAGCTCTCCACGGCTCTTACCTGTTTAGAAAAGTTTTCAGTTCTTAGCCAATCGGGCTTTACTTTAAATTGTTGAGATCTGGCTACATGGAGATCAGACACAGCAGTAAGGACAACCCCAAATTTATTTTATTTATTGTTTTTGGTGACAGAGTTTCACTCTGTTGCCCAGGCTGTAATGCAGTGGTGCAATCTTGGCTCACTGCAACCTCTGCCTCCTGGGTCCAAGTGGTTCTCGTGGCTCAGCCTCCCAGAGTAGCTGGGATTACAGATGTGTGCCATCACAACCAGCTAATTTTTTGTATTTTTAGTAGAAACGGGGTTTTGCCATGTTGCCCAGGCTGGTCTCGAACTCCTAGCTCAGGCGATCTTCTGGCCTCAGCCTCCTAAAGTGCTAGGATTACAGGTGTGATTGATGTCCAGACTTTGTTTTTTTTATAGAGACAAGATCTCACTATATTCCCTAGGCTGATCTCAAACCCTGGGCTTAAGGGATCTCCCACCTTGGCCTCCCAAAGTGCTTGGATTACAGGCATGAGCCACTGCACTCAGCCTAGCTCTTATTTATTTTCTATTGAACATCTACTTTTTGTCCTGAGCTAGGCTTGGGGAAGTTATCAAAGACTAAATGTTATGTGTAATTTTTTTAAATTAAAATTTTTTTTTTAGTTTATAGAAACAAGGTCTCACTATGTTGCCTACTTTGGTCTTGAACTCCTGAGCTCAAGTGATCCTCTCACCTTGGCCTCCTAAAGTGCTGGGATTATGGGCATGAGCCACCGTGCCTGGTCATATGTGTAATGTTACCCTCAAAACCCTTTAGTTGGGCTCCTGCTGGTGGATAACGCAAAGCATAGTAGTGCTAATTCTTTATGATGTTTTCTTTGCACCAGGCACCGTTCTGGACCCTGGAGTCTGTTTCTAACCACCCTGCCTCTCTGTTCAAGTAATCCCAGTACAAAAGACAAAGCAAGATGTGTTCTAATAAAGGGGAGATGAAGAGCTGTGAGAATTCAGAGGACCCAGTGATGGCTTCCAGCTGGACGTACCAGGAAAGGCTCCTTGTTCAACTTCATTCAGTGAACACCTATGGAGCTTTTATAGACAGGACGCAGCCCTAAGCATTAGGTGAACAAAGAAGCAAATAAAACCAACGGGAAGCATATAATCTGCTGAGAGAGACAGAAAGCAGACTCAACAAGCACATGTCAAATGGCAGGTGTGACACAAGCTACAAAGGAAATACAGGCTTCCTTGATGATAATACTTGGGTGTGGTGGGGACTGGCACCTTGGTCAGGACAGCCTTGGAGGAGGCAGCTCTGAAACGCTGAGCACTGAGATGAGGAGCCAGCCATGTGAGGAACTGTGGGGGATAGTCTAGGTGCCAGAACGAGCAAAAGCCTGGAGCAGAAGGGTGTCTTGGTATTATATGTTTTTTGTTTTTTTTGAGACAGAGTCTCGCTCTGTTGCCTAGGCTGGAGTGTAGTGGTGCAATCTCGGCTCTTTGTAATCTCCGCCTCCTGGGTTCAAGCAATTCTCCTGCCTCAGCCTCCCAAGTAGCTGGGACTACAGGCGCCTGGCACCACGCTGACTAATATTTTGTATTTTTAGTAGACACAGGGTTTCACCACGTTAGCCAGGATGGTTTTGATCTCCTGACCTCATGATCCACCTGCCTCAGCTTTCCAGAGTGCTGGGATTACAGGCATCAACCACCGCGCCCAGCTGGTATTATATATTTTAAATACCATTGGAAGTCTGTGTGGAAGGGACACAGGGAGCAAGAGGCAAGTAGATACAGGCCAGTTTCTAAGAATTTTCTAACCTGAAAGAACTTCCTGAAAGTGGCTGAACAGCCTGGAGGTAAAGACAAGAACACCCACTCCATGGGCAGCTATGCTGGACCAGGCTCTATACAGGCTCTTCACACGGTATTGTATTCAACCTTGTCAATGACTTACTTGGCAAGGTGGAGAGCTGAGGGTTGGGTTTTCTTCCTGGGTTCAGGGAAGCCACTGAAAGGTTTTAAGCAAGGAAGTAGCATGGCTGGATTGATATCGTAGAAAGATCCTGTGAGCTGCTTGCTGGGAATGGAGTGGAAGTTTGCAAGAGAGGAACGGGAGGGACCAATTACGAGACTACTGCAGTCACCCGGGCAACAGAGAGAATGGAGATTTGGCTAGATTGATGGCAGCGGACAAGAAGAGAGATGGATTTGAATTATATTTCAGAGATGAGGCTGAGAGAAGATGCTGATGGATTAGATAAGGGTGGAGTAGGGAGAGGAAGGAAATGGATATATGCTTGTTTTAAGTGATTCAAACAATTCAGAAAAGTATAATGAAGAAATAGTTTAAAATCCTCTGAAATCCAATTGCCCAGCAAGTACTATTAAATTGATGGAGATACCCTGCCAGACTGCTTTCTATGCCCAAACGTAGGGAATAAATGGGCTCCTTCAGCTGAAAAACACAGAAATACACTCAAGCTGACTTATGTACCAGAGACTTGGTTTTGAGGACCCGGGGGTGTCTCCTGGAATTGCAGACCAGTCAGCCTTCATGAAGAGCTGGAAGCAGTGCAGAAAGCCAGAAACACTGGGGCCTCTCTTTTCTCTCCGGGGCTCATCATCTGCTTCTCCCTGCCGCCTCTAGTCTTCTCTTTTTTGGCTGATTGACCTTGGTGTGCACACCCCATGTGGCTGCCCTCCCTGGCTTTGTATCACTCCCCAACTCCAGCATCTAACAAGATGAGCTAATGGCCTTGAGCCGTAGATCCCATTTTCTGGGAGAGAAAACGAGATCTAGCACACTGGCAATGAAGTGGTCCATTCTTCGTGTATTGGTCTGTTTTCACATTGCTATTAAAAACTAAGTAATTTATACAGGAAAGAGGTTTAATTGACTCACTGTTCTGCATGACTGGGGAGGCCTCAGGAAACTTACAGTCATGGTGGAAGGCTAAGGAAAAGCAAGGTACGTCTTACATTGCAGCAGGAGAGAGAGAGAGGGAAAACGGGCAGGGTACTGTTACACACTTTGAAACCATCAGATCTCGTGAGAACAGCATGAGGGAAACCACCCCATGATCCAATCATCTCCCGCCAGGTTCCTCCCCTGACACACGGGGATTCGAATTTGACCTGAGATTTGGGTGGAGACACAGAGTCAAACATATCACTCAACAGGATGGAGAAAGGCCACTGGTACAGATGCAGGGGCGCGGTTTCCTTTGGTGGTGGGAAGATGAGGTAGCTCTCTTGGTTGCTTCTTCAATTTCAAAGAAATGAGTAAGGTTGTCAAGTGAGAAGCTGAGAGTGGATTGGGGATGGGATGGGACGTTTTCTAAAATACAGGAAGATATAAAATAATTTATGTTTGAGAGTAGAGACCTGAATGAGTGCTGATGGCCCACTCGAGGTTTGTGGTCATAAATGCAAAGAGAGATTAGCGGACAGAGTTTTCTTCCAGCCACATCTGTCTGCTCAGGTGAAGGGAATTTGCTTTGACCATTTTTTTTTAGGACAATATAATGAGGAACAGAGGGGCCAGGAGTGGTTATCATGTTAGAATCTAAAGGAATAGTGAAGAAAGTGAGAAGATAAGTGAAGGTGTAGGTAGTGAAAATGTTGGGAGTTCTGGCTGGGGTTGAAGAGTTATTGAGTCAAGATACTAAAGTGACAGAGCCAGAAATACTGGAAGGGTTGGCCAAAGAGTGGGGTGGGGTGTTGGAAATGGTGATTTTAAGGTGGTGAAGGAATCATTGCTGACAGTCCAGGGCCTGATCATGGCAGCAGGAGACTAAGGTCATAATGAGTACAAGACAGCTGAGGTGAAGAGATCAGGAGTCTGGGCAGCCAGCCTCCTGCCTGGCCCTAGTGGTTCTCATAGGGGATATTCACTCCCCTTGACTAGTCCCTCCTGTTCTCAGTGGGGCTGGTCTGTGTAATAATGACTGTGTGTCTTCCAAGGCTGTGTTCTAAAAGACATTGCAGCTTCTGTCTGTGCTCTCTTGGATCGTCTTGGGGAAGCCAGCCACCATGCTACGAGGACACTCAAGCAGCCCTGTGGAGAGGCCTACCTAGCGGATCAACCAGCACGAATTTGTCAGGCATGTGAAGAAGCCACCTTGGAAGCCAATCCCCCAGCCCCAGTCAAGCCTTCAGGTGATTGCAGAAGCCCCAGGAGGTTGGCTACAGCAGCATCAGAGACACTCAGCCAGAACCACCCGTCTCAGTGGCGCCCCAAAGCCTGACCACAGAAACTGTATGAGAGCGTAAGTGCTTATTGATTTGTTTTGTTAATTTGGTTTTTGTTGTTGTTGTTCTTATTATTTGTTGTTGTTGAGACGGAGTCTTGCTCTGTCATCCAGGCTGGAGTGCAATGGTGCGATCTTGGCTCACTGCAACCTCTGTCTCCTGGGTTCAAGCAATTCCCCTGCCTCAGCCTCCCAAGTATTTGGGATTACAAGTATGCACCAACACACCCAGTGAATTTTTGTATTTTTTTTTAAGTACAGACAGGGTTTCACTACTTTGGCCAGGCTGGTCTTGTATTCCTAACCTCAAGTGATCCACCTGTCTTGACCTCCCAAAGTGCTGGGATTACAGGTGTGAGCCACCATGCCCAGCCTGTTTTGTTAATTTGTTACACAACAATAGATGAGTAATACAGAACCTGAAAAGCTAGGGTGTTGGATGGGTTTGTTGTTGTTGTTATTGTTGTTTGTTCCTTTGTTTGTTTTTTGAGATGGAGTTTCGCTCTTGTCCAGGCTGGAGTGCAGTGGCATGATCTTGGCTCGCCACAACTTCTGCCTCCCAAGTTCAAGTGATTCTCCTGCCTCAGCTTCCCAAGTAACTGGGATTACAGGCACATGCCACCACGCCTGGCTAATTTTGTATTTTTAGTAGAGACGTGGTTTCTCCATGTTGGTCAGGCTGGTCTCGAACTCCCGACCTCAAGTGATCCACCTGCCTCTGCCTCCCAAAGTGCTGGGATTACAGGCATGAGCCACCATGCCTGGCCCTGGATGGGTTTTTGATACCAGTGTTGGTTTAAATTACAAAATGGGAGTACAGTTGATAGTGAGAGAGGCTAAGAGTCAGGGTCTAAAATCTTCAAGGAGTAAGGGAGAGTATCCAGGAGGCTGGCAGGAGGTTTCATTGAGAACAGTGAATGGTATGGCCGAAGGACACAAACTTCAAGGAAACAAAATTTTGTAGAGAAAAGGAAAGATAATTAATCTAGAAAAGGCAATGAAGAGCTGGGAGGACACCTGCCCCTCCTCCAGGTCTGTAGTATATGGGGTGTCGGAGAAAAACCAGCCCCTGCTGTAAAGGGCCACAACAAAGCAATGTCCTCAGGCACAACCAGATTTTAGTGAAAGCAGGAAGGGGAAATGAATGTTTGGAGAAGAGGTTGAGGACTTAGGACATTTTCCTGAGGGTGGACCATGAGTTTAAGGGTCACAGTAGAAGAATGGAGAAAGTAGGGAAGGGTGAGAAACTGATTAGATTAAGGGATATGACAGGAGTCTGGGTGATGATGGATTATCTGAGAGTCTTGGATATGGGGCGGATATTGAGATAAATAGGGATGTGAGGCCTGCGGCTGAGTCTGGGGTGTCTCAGAGGAAAATGGGTAATTATTTTCCTCTAGGGTTCATGCTTTCCAATGGTGAGACAAAGGAGAGCTGGTCTTCCCAGGAACACTAAAGACCTCTTTTTTTTTTTTTTTTTTTTTTTTTTTTTTCTGTTGAGACAGGTCCTGACTCTGTTGCAGGCTGGAGTCCAGTGGTATGATCTTGGCTCACTGCAGTCTCAACCTCCTGGGCTCAAGCAATCCTCCCATCTCAGCCTCCCAAGTAGCTGAGACTCCACGCATGTACCATCATGTCCTGCTAAAATTGTGGATATATTTTGTAGAGATGCGGTCCCACTATATTTCCCAGTGTGGGTCTTGAACTCCTGAGCTCAAGCTATCCTCCTGCCTTGGCCTCCCAAAGTGCTGGGATTAGAGGTGTGAGCCACTGAGCCCAGCCAAACACCTCCTATAAATGGTAGCATAGACCACTTTGCAAAAAGAAAAATTGTTCATATTTGGGAAGAAATTCTTTTTTTTTTTTTTTTTTTTTGCTTGCTCTGTTGCCCAGGATGGAGTGCAGTGGCATGATCTCGGCTCACTGCAACCTCCACTTCCCGGGTTCAAGCAATTCTCCTGTCTCAGCTTCCTGAGTAGCCAGGATTACAGGCTGTGCCACCACACCCAGCTAATTTTTGTATTTTTAGTAGAAACGGGGTTTCACCATGTTGGCCAGGCTGCTCTCCAACTCCTGACCTCAAGTAATCCTCCTGCCTTGGCCTCCCAAAGTGCTGGGGTTACAGGCGTGAGCCACCACGCCCAGCCTGTTGGATCCTTTTATCTTTTTCTTTTTCTTTTCTTTTTTTTTTTTTGAGATGGAGTTTCGCTTTTGTTACCCAGGCTGGAGTGCAATGGCGCGATCTCGGCTCACCACAACCTCCGCCTCCTGGGTTCAAGCAATTCTCCTGCCTCAGCCTCCCGAGTAGCTGGGACTACAGGCATGTGCCACCATGCCCAGCTAATTTTTGTATTTTTTAGTAGAGACGGGGTTTAACCTTGTTGGCCAGGATGGTCTCGATCTCTTGACCTCGTGATCCACCCGCCTCGGCCTCCCAAAGTGCTGGGATTATAGGCGTGAGCCACCGCGCCCGGCCCCCTTTTATCTTTTTCTTATTGCTTTATAAATTATTTATATATTCTGACTACAAGCCCTTTGTCAGTTCTGTGTTGCAAATAGCTTCTCCCATTTGATGACTTGCATTTTTACTATCTTAATGTTATTGTCTTGAAAAACAGAAGCTCCAATTCACCAATTTTTTTTATAATTAGTGCTTCTATATATCTTGACCAAGAAATCTTTCTTTACTCCAAAGTCTGAAAAACATTCTGCTATGTTATCTTCTAAAAGTTTTATTGCTTGCCTTTCATATTTAGATCTGTAATACATCTGGAATTTATTATTTTGCATAGTGTGAAATAAAAGTAATTTTCATTTTCCCTATATAAATATCCAGTTGACCTAGTATCATTTACTGAAAAGACTTTTCCTTTCCCTATTGGCATACAGTGCCACCTATGTGGTGAATCATATGACAATAAGTTCTGGGCTTTCCAATCTGTTCTATGATCTATTTGTTTATTCTTGTACCAATACTACACTGTGTTAATTACCATGACTTCATGAGTCTTGCGGTTTGTAACTCCTCCCACTTTGTTCATTTTCTTTAATAATGTGTTGGCTATTTTAGGCTCTCTGAATTTTCAGATACATTTTAGAATCAGTTTGAAAATCTCGGCTTGGTGTCGAGGCTTATGCCTGTAATCCCAGTACATTAGGAGGCTGATCCAGGAAGATTGCTTGAACCCAAGAGATCGAGACCAGCCTGGGCAACATAGTGACACCCCATCTCTACAAAAAATATAACAATTAGCCAGGTGTAGTGGCATATGGTTATGGTCCCAGCTACTCAGGAGGCTGAGGTGAGAGGATTACATGAGCCCAGAAGGTTGAGGTTGCAGTGAGCTGTGATTGGACCACCGCATTCCAGCCTGGGTGACAGGGCAAGACCCTGTCTCAAAAAAACAAAAAAGAAAAAAAGAGAAAATCTCTACAATAGCACCCTATTAGGATTTGCACTGGGGTTGCATTGACCCTGTAAATTGATTGGGGGAGAAATGACGTCTTTATGATATTCAATAGCCAGTCCATGAATAGCCAGTCCATAAACATCTTACATCTTTTTGTGTAGAAATGTAAGTGATGTTTGTAAATTGATTTTATACCTAGTGTCCTTGCTTAATTCACTTATGAATTTGAATAATGACAGTTTTGTTTCTTTCTATCCAGGCCTCCTATCTCCTCACACACACACACACACACACACACACACACACACACACACATATATATATATTTTGCCTTATTTTCCTGGGCATGACCTCTGGCACAATGTCTTAAGTAGCCTCATTCCTGTTCACAAAGGGAACACTTTCAACATTTCACAGGTAAGATTGATATTCGGAAGCCCAGGATTGCCTGTAGTCTCAGCTACTCGCAGCTACTTGGAAGGCTGAGATGGGAGGATTGCTTGCGCCCAGGAGGCAAAGGTTGCAGTAAGCCAAGATTGCACCACTGCACTCCAGCCTGGGGGACAGAGCAAGATCAAAATAAATAAACAAATAAATAAATAAATAAAAATTAATTTGCTGACTTTTTTCTTACTTCCTGAGGTAATTGATCCTCAGCCTTTCTTGTTTTGGGATATATGCATTTATAAGTCTATACATTTCTCTCTAAGCACAGGAAGTTTTGATATGTCATACTCTGATTATCATTCATCTCAAAATATTTTGTGATTTCCACCATGACTTGTTCTTTAACCATTCTGGTTCAATTAAGAAGCATTTTTAGGCCATGCATTGTGGCACACGCTTATAATCCCAGCACTTTGGGAGGCCAAGGCAGGCAAATCACTTGAAACCAGGAGCTTGAGACCAGCTTGGTCAACATGGTGAAACCCTGTCTCTGCTAAAAATACAAAGATTACCTGGGTGTAGTGGTACAGCCTATAATCCCAGCTACTCCAGAGGCTGAGGAAGGAGAATCGTTTGAACCTGGGAGGTGGAGGTTGCAGTGAGCCAGGATCATACTACTGCACTCCAGCCTGTGCCACACAGCAAGACTCAGTCTCAAAAAAAAAATTAATTAATTTTAGAAAAAGAAATATTCTTAGTTTCCAGATATACAGGAATATTTCAATTTCCTTTTTGTTATCAGTTTCTAGCTTAATTAAACTATAGTGAAATATACTCCTATGATTTCAGTATTTTGAAGATTGTTAAGACTTATTTTATTGCTCAGCATATAGTATATTTTAGTAAATGTTCTTTGTATTCAATTATATGATTCCATGTTTTTTATTGGGTGCACTGTTCTACAGTTGTCAATTAGGTCAAGTTTGCTAATTGTGTGCAAATTTTCTATATCCTTCTAACTTTTGACAGCTCATTTTATCATTTAAGGAGAGAAGTGTTTTAAAGTAGCCTGTATGAATATGTCTTTTCTCCTTTTTGTTTCTATTTTTGCTTTATGTATTTTGAGGCTAAATACTGAGTATAAATAGTTAGATTTATTTTATCTTTCTAGAATCAAATCTGTTATCATTATGGAATAATCCTCTTTATTTTAGTAATGCTTTTTTGCTTTGAAGACAATTTTGTCAGTTTTAACTTTCAGACTTTCTGTTATCTTACAGTTGTTTCTTGTGAACATATTGTAGGGCTTTGTTGTTTTTTATATGGCCTGACAATCTTTGTCATTTAATTGGAGCATTTAGTCCATTTACATTTAATATAATGTAAATGATCATTGATTTTTTAACATTTCTTGTTACTTTTTTAAAAAATTTCTAACATTTATTATTTGCTTGCAACTTGTTCTTCTGTTTTATGTTCTTTTTCCCCCTTTCTTCTGTTCCTTTGAAATGGCTTTTAAAACTGTTAATAGAACGATAATGTACAGAAAAAGGCCTAAATCTTAAGTGCATACCTTGATGAACTTCATCAAGTGAGCTTCATAAACTGAACAGACACAAAAGACCACATAAACTGAGCACATGTGTATAACTAAGGCAGGAGAATAGGGAATTAAGGTAGCCAAAGATTGAGGCATAATCAGAGGAATAGCCAAGGGTTGGGGCATAGGCAAAGGAATAGCAGGTGCAGCCAGTTCACAGAAGCAAGAGAACAGCAGGTGCAGCCAGTTCTAGGGAAGACTGAGCAGCATATAGGCCAACTCTTTACTCCTGTGATAAGACAGAAGTTTCCACTTCAGCCTCTGATTGACTGTGGGCCAAGCCTCCAGTTCAGCCTCTGATTGGTTGCAGGCCAATCCGTCATAGGGTGTAACCAATGGGAGGCCTCTAAAGGTACATAGGGTTGTTGCCAAGTGTTTTTGGCTTTATAAAAACCCTGCGGAGCATTGAGGTGTAGTTTATTTGAGCTTGCTCTGACTCTGGTGAAATCGTACTCTCACTTTTTCAGTAAGTCTGTGCCTTTATTACTCTTTTCTTTCCTTGTTTTGTTTGTGCGTTTGTTGCTTCTTTGGTTGCTTTGTGCATTTCGTTCATTCTTTGTACAACGCACCAAGAACCTAGACAACTCACAGTCAAGACCTTCTATCCAGTAACATATTTTGTTGGGCCAGCCAGGAGGTAAGCCCAAATTCTGGGATTTGTTTTTCCTTTTCTTTGTCAAAGCTGTTATTTGTGGCCACAAGTTGGGCAGATAAAAGCCAGTAGGGCACCCGTCGCTTGAAATGTTCTGTGACAGGATAACTTGGTCATAGAACGGGACATTTAGGTCCTGCTGAGAGCAAGACAAATTCATGCAACAGACAGGTTTTTGTTTGTATGACAAAATGTCTTTGAAAAGGTTAGACGCTGCAGGCTGGGCACAGTGGTTCATGCCTATAATCCCAGTACTTTGGTAGGCTGAGGTGGGTGGATCACTTGAGGTTAGGAGTTTGAGACCAGCCTGGCCAACATGGTGAAACCTCATATCTACTAAAAATACAAAACTTAGCCAGGTGTGGTGGTGCATGTCTGTAGTCCCAGCTACTTGGGACTCTGAGGCAGGAGAATAGCTTGAACCTGGGAGGCAGAGGCTGCAGTGAGCTGAGATGGCATCACTGTACTCCAGACTGGGGGATAGAATGAGACTCTGTCTTAAAAAAAAAAAAAAAAAAAAAACGGCTAGACCTCTCATTTTCTGATTCCTACGTTCATCTTGTTGATGATTTGTTGGGAAGTAGTAATACAGAATTACTTTTCCACTCATTTATATTCCTGTAAGAGTGGGGCAAGAGACTCCTGTTTCACTAATTCTTTATATTTCTCTTTTCAGAGTGGAACAAAGGATTCCTGTTTTATGCAGGAATTCTTTTTTCATGAGAACCCAACATTTTAATTGTTTGTAGGGACAAATCCCCAACTTTATTGTTAATAGTTTTAAAGTACATTGCAAGGTCCCTTGTTTCATGAGGGTTACAGGCTGAAGAAGGATTGCATGAGTCCACGAGTTCGAAACCAGACTGGGCAACATGGTGAAACCCCCATCTCTTATTTTTTTAAAAAAGTAAATAATGTAATAAAATAATTATGAGGATTCACTATATTGCCCAGACTGATCTTGAACTCCTGGCCTCATGCAATTCTCTCATCTTGGCCTCCCAAAGTACTGGGATTACAGGCTTAAGCCACCATGCCTGGCCTATTTAATAATTTATATGATTATTGTGAATTACTTGTTCAAGTCTTTTGCCCAGTATTGCATTGTTTTGTCATTCTGTTATTGATTTGTAGGGGTTTTAAATATATTCTTGCCACATGAATACAGACTTGCAAGTGTAATAGATTTGTTGTCTGATGCATATAGCAAGTCAATATGCCAAGATATTGGCTTGCAGCAGAGAAAGAGGTTTAATCATAAGGTCACCAAAGGGCTGGGTGCAGTGGCTCATTCATGTAATCCCAGCACTTTATAAGGCCAAGGCAGGTTGATCACTTGAGGCCAGGAGTTCAATTCCAGCCTGTTCAACATGGCAAAACCTCCCTCTCTACTAAAAACACAAAAATTATCCTGGTGCTGTGGTGTGTGCCTATAATCCCAGCTACTTGGGAGACTAAGGCAGGAGAAATTGCTTGAACTTGGGAGGCGGAGGTGGCAGTGAGCTGAAATCACACCACTGAGTGCAAATCTGTCTCAAAAAAAAGTCACCAAAGGAGGAGATGGGAGGAAACCTCAAATCCATCTCCCTGAAAGAGTTTGGAGTTAAAGTTTTTAAGGGTTTTGGAGTAGGCCAAAGTGTGGAGATGGTTGATTGGTCAAAGAGGAGAGTGAAGTCATGCTGACCCCATTCTTCTGTGGCAGTCTTCAAACTGGTTGATGTCAGCTGTATTACTGGAATTCAGACAATCCCTAAACCAAAGCCTTATGATTCTAATGTCAGAGATCCTGTCATAGGAACACTGGAGATGCAAATAAATTATTAAACAGTTTTATGACCCTACTGTCAGAAATCCTGTCTATAGTACCAATGGGGATGTAAATGGTCAGGAGCTAGGGCTACAGACTTTTAGCAACAAGGAAGTGGGCCAAAGGTCAGGCTAATTAATGCTTAATTATAACTATATTTCTGTCCAGAACCCAGCGTACAATTCTCGTCAACCCTGTGGGGCAATTGCAGCCTCTGTTGTTGCAAATATCTTCTTATACTCGGTAGTTTTGTTACCGGAAAGGGGTCCGTCCTGATCCAGATCCCAAGAGAGGGTTCTTGGATCTTCTCCAAGAAAGAATTCAGGGCAAGTCCACAGAGTAAAACGAAAGCAAGTTAGAGAAGTAAGGAAATGAAAGAATGGCTTCTCCATAGACTAAGCAGCAGCACGGGGTGCTTGACTGAGTAGACTTAACGATTATTTCTTGATTCTTGTTTAGACAAGGGGTGAATTATTCATGAGTTTTCCAGAAAAGGGGCAGGGATTTCCTGGAACTGAGGGTTTCTCCTCTTTTAGACCATATAGGGTAACGTCTGGACATTGCCACATAAACTGTCACGACGCTGGTGGGAGCATCTTTTAGCATACTTATGGATTATATAATGAGCAGTGAAGACAACCAGAGGTTACTTTTGCTACCATCTTGGTTTTGGTGGGTTTTGGTTGACTTCTTGACCTGCATTCTGTTTCATCTGCAGGTTCTTTATGACTCGTATCTTGTGATACCAGTCCTGCTGATCTCCTATCTCATTCTGTGACTAAGAATGCCTAACCTCCTAGGAATGCAGCCCAGCAGGCTCATCCTCATTTTTTCTAGGTGCTATTCAAGATGGAGTTGCTCTGGTTCAGCACTTCTGACAGTTTGGCATTTTACTGTCTTTCAACAAGCAGACATTTAAAATCTTAATATAGTCCAATTTATCATTTTCCCCTATATAGGTGGCCCATTTTTTTTGGGTCTTAAGAAACTTTTGCATACTACAAGGTTCTGAAGATACTTTCTTATGTTTCCTTCAAAAAGCTCTATTGTTTTTCCGTTCACATTTGGATCTACTGTCTGCTGGATTTACTTCTTATGTGTGATGGGAGATAGAGACCAGAATTCCTTTTTTTTTCATGTGGATATTCATATAATACAACACCATATATTTGTTTTGAAGAAAACAGTAAAACCTTAGACAAATAAAACATTTATTCATTTACTTGATAGGGTCTTGCTCTGTTGCCCAGGCTGGAGTGCAGTGGTGCAATCTCAGCTTACTGTAGCTTTGACCTCCCCAGACTCAGGTGATCCTCCCATCTCAGCCTCTAGAATAACTGGAACTGCAGTTGCTCTCTACCACAACTAGCTAATTTTTGTGTTTTTAGTAGAGATGGGGTTTCACTATGTCACCCAGGCTGCTCTCAAACTTCTGTGTTCAAACGATCCATATACCTCTGCCTCCCAAAGTGCTGGAATTACAGGTGTGAACCGCCACATCTAGCTAATTTGACAGATTTTAATTGAGCAAAGAAGGATTCGAGAATCTAGCAGCCCCTTAACAATAACAAGTTCAGAAAGGTTCCAGTGCTACCTTGAGGTGGAAGATTTATGGACAGAAAAAGGAAAGTGACATATAGAAAACTAAAGTAGGGTACAGAAACAGCTGGGCTGGTTATAGCTCAGTGCGTTGGCCACCTCTGATTGGCCGAAACTTGGTTATTGGCACCGGAATAGGTTACGGTTTATTTATTTACATACACATCCAGTTAGGTTACAGTTCACTGTGTATGGAGAAACCTTTAGGCAGAACTTAAAATATGTAAGGAGGCAGCTTTAGGTGAAACTTAATTGAACATATTAAAAGATCTTCCTTTCTCCACATGGTATTAAAACTTACCTATTTAGTCTTTGTCCCCAGTTCCTGGTACAGAGCTACTAAAACCCATGGAATTTCCTTCACGATAGGTATATCTTCTGTTATTCAGAACAAGCACTTTCTATCACACCTAAGTTTATGCTAATAAGGTGACCCAAGGTGGGGCCTATAGATAGCCTCAGGATGGGGCTGGTCACTAGAAAACCAGTGATAAGAGTGCTGGAACTTTCAACCCCACCCATCAACCTCCAGGAATGAGGGGAGGTGGAGATTAAGTTATCTGAGCAATGAGATTTGATAAGCTACCAGGTTGGCGAATGCATCCGCTTGCTGGGAGAGTGGTGCACTCTGAAACCACCATTGAAAATTATAACTGAGAAATGAAAGAGATCTGACCTAACCAACTCTATCTTGCTTGTAACCTCCGAGCCATCCTTGTTTATTCCTGGGCATAGGCTGAACTAACTTGGGAAGAACTTAGTTTATAGCTTAAAACAGACTATAACAGCCCTTTCCCAAAGCAAACTCCTTTCTTGCCTGGAGGATAGACTGCCTTTGTAGGACTAACAAATTAACCAAAAGATTAGAAATTATAATTTAGGAGTCATGCAGCTGGAGGCTACAAGATTCAGATTCTGGGAATAACCTCACTATTGTAAAGCTAAGATCAGTGCTTGAGATATTTTGCAGACGTTGCACTTGATGGATCAGCTGGCACCACCCAGATCGATAAACTGGCTCCTCTCATGTTATGGCCGCCACCCAGGAACTGAGTCAGTGAAAGAGGACAGCTTCTATTAGACATAATTTTATCTCTGACCTGACCAATCACCACTCCCAACTCACTGTCCCCTCTCCAGCCCCCGCACACCAAATTATCCTTAAAACCTCTCGAGGAGACTGATTTGAGTAATAATAGGATTTGAGTAGTAACAGCCAGCTCTGCGTAAATTACTTTCTCTATTGCAATTCCCGTGTCTTAATAAATCAGCTCTGTCTCTGCATTGGGCAAGGTGAGCCAGTTGGGCAGTTACAAATTCAAGGGTAAGAAGCTCCTGAATTCAGGAAGCTTCCAGGCCTTGCCTATATGCTTCTTCGTCTGTGTGATAATAAACTGGCAAACATAAGTAGAGTGTTTCCCTGAGTTCTGTGAGCAATACTAGCAAATTATCAAACCCAAGGAAGGGGCTCATGGGAACCCTGATTTATAGCCAGTCTGTCTGAAGCATGGGTCACCACCTGGAATGTGTTCTTGGCATCTGAATTGGGGGCAGTCTTGTGGGAAAACCCCCACATATCTAGTACAAAAGTGTTGCATGTTGTAAGAGTATAGTAAAAGTGTTTTTTTCTCACCCCATTGTATTGCAGTGTTAATTTTGTTACAAATCAGGTGACTAAATAAATATAAGTTTAACTTTATTTTATTGGTTTGTCTATGCTAGGGTTGATATGTTTTGTTGTTCTATTTCCGCCCTCTATTTGTTTGAAAATTCTGTGTTCTTGTATTTTTCTGTTAGTTGTTCAATGATTACAAATCTATGACCTTTTTCTTCTTTTCCTTTTTGAGACAGAGTCTTGTTCTGTCACCCAGGCTAGAATGGAGTGGTGCCGTCACAGCTCACTGAAGCCTCAGCCTCCCACACTCAAGTAATTCTCCCACCTCAGCCTCATAAGTAGCTGGGACTACAGGCATGTGGCAATGCGCACAGTTAATTTTTTTGTATTTTTTGTAGAGATGTTTTACAGTGTTGCCCAGGCTGGTCTTGAACTCCTGGGCTCAAGTGATCCACCTCCCTTGGACTCCCAAAATGTTGGGATTACAGGTGTGAGCCACAGCATCAGGCTAGAATCTGGACTTATTAAAGTCTAACATTACTTGGTAGTTCTACCTTCTTCCTAGGTGTAAGAGTTAAAGAAAGAAGAAAGAAACACAAAATGCGGCTAGACAGTAAAGACAAGTTTACTTTAGATAAAACATGAGAGGGGCTTCTGACCCATTTCTGTCAGAAGCGCCTTCTCTTACAGACTAAGAGTATATATTGGTTTTAGGGTAGGGGGCTTATCACAAGCTTGGAATGTTTCTGTGTGAGAAAGAAGTTTTATGGCAGGGTTGGGATGTCTCTCTGAGGAGAGGAGATTATCTTGGGGCAGACATCTTTCTGGCTGGAGGAAGCTTATCTCAAGGCTGGCATCTTCCCAGCTGGAGTGGGGTTATCTCAGGGCTAGCAAGTCTCTGGTTGGGGAGGAGTTTGGAATGATTCTGGTTGGAGATGTTATTTGTGGTTTATGGTTGTGTTGACCTTAGCCATTAGGCTGATGCCCTTTGGATTTAGATGGTTTTTTTTATTAAGGTGAACTTTAGAATGAGGGGCTTGTCCACAATGGCGATGCTCCTGCTCTGTCACCAGGAGTGCAGGGAACTTAGAACACTAATTTCATTTATTAGCCTCCTCAATTTATATGCAATTTTAAAAAATGTATTTTAGTTCTGTATATACTTCGAACCTCATGAGATATTGTTGTTGTGGTGGTTGCTTTAGTGGTAAGTTGTCAATTAGACTATTTGATTCATCCCCATATTTGCCTTTGTTGCTCTTTGTTTCCTGTATCTCTGCACTTTCATCTGGTATCTTTCCCCATTAACCTGAAGAATACAAAATTTCCTTTGAATCAAATCTGCTATTAATTAATTCTCTTAAATTTTTTCTCTCTCTTTTTTCTCTTCTATTCTTTCTTTCTTTTTTGAGACAGAGTCTCCCTCTGTCACCAGGCTGGAGTGCAGTGGTGCAGTCTTGGCTGCAACTTCTGCAACTGCAACTTCTGCCTCCTGGGTTCAAGGGATTCTCCTGCCTCAGCCTCCCAAGTAGCTGGGACTACAGGCGTGCACCACCCGGCCCAGCTATTTTTTGTATTTTTAGTAAAGACGGGGTTTCACCATGTTGGCCAGGATGGTCTCAATCTCCTGACCTCATGATCTGCCAGCCTCGGCCTCCCAAAGTGATGGAACTACAGGCAGGAGCCACTGCACCCAGCCTCACCCCACCCCCACCCCCACCCCTGCTGCCTTTCTTTCTCTCTCTCTCTTTAATTAGAGACAGGGATCTTGCTATGTTGCTTGAACTCCTGGGCTCAAGCAATCCTGCCTCCGCCTCCCAAAGTGTTGGGATTACAGGTGTGAGCCACCATGCCTGGCTAATACTCTTATTTTCATTTGTCTTTTTTTTTTTTTTTTAAGAGATGGGGTCTTACTGTGTTGCCCAGATTGAATTTGAAAATGTTTTTATTTTTAAAACAGCTTTTTATGGCCGGGTGCGGTGGCTCACGCCTGTAATCCCAGCACTTTGGGAGACCGAGGCGGGTGGATCACGAGGTCAAGAGATCGAGACCATACTGGTCAACATGGTGAAACCCTGTCTCTACTAAAAATACAAAAAATTAGCTGGGCATGGTGGCGCGTGCATGTAATCCCAGCTACTCAGGAGGCTGAGGCAGGAGAATTGCCTGAACCCAGGAGGTGGAGGTTGCGGTGAGCCGAGATCGCACCATTGCACTCCAGCCTGGGTAACAAGAGCAAAACTCCATCTCAAAAAAAAAAAAAAAAAAAAAAAAAAGCTTTGTATTTTACCTTCCATCTTGAAGGACATCTCTATCTCTGCTGGGTGTAAGATTTCAGTGTTCTAATATTATTAATATTATTGCATTGTATTTTGAACTCCACTGTTTTGTTCAGACTTCATATGTCATTCTAATTATTGCTCCTTTGAAGAAAATCTGCTTTCTATCCAAAGATATGCTTTGATTTGAGTTTATGATTTGTCTAGGGGTGGTTCATTTTTTAAATTCTGTTGAGCATTTTTAAAAGAATTCTTGCATATGTGGCGTGATGTCTTTAATCAATTTTGGGAAATTCTAAGGCATTATCTCTTCAAATATTGTTTTTGCACCAATTCTATCTCCTCTCTGTGTGGGACTCTAATTACACATATGTCAGGCCTTCGCAATGTACTGCCTGCCTTTACTTCTATATCTTATTTTGGACTCTCCATGCTTTATTCTGAATATTTTTTTCAGATCTATTTTTTAATACATTTCTTCTCTCCTCAGCTTTGTGTAATCTGCTGTTAATTCCACACACTGAGTTCTTATATGTTGGTTGTTGTTTTTTTTTTATATCTAGAATTTCCATTTGGTATTTTTTTATGGTTTCAAGTTATTTGCTGAAGTTTTCAGAGAATACAAATAGTTGCTCAGTGTATTCATGAGCAGGTAGACTCTTCTGTTCTGGGACTGGCTTTGGAACCACTTAAGGAGTTGCCAGAACCTATTATAACGTGGACAGTGCCCTGTGAGTGCTCTGTAATGATTAACAAAGAACTTCTTAGTTTATAGATGGCAGTTCCAAAGTGAACGGACAGAAACCAGTTCAAAAGGCTGCCACTCTGATTTATAAAGTAAAAAGAAATTAACTCATCAAACTGAATTGCATACTGTTTGCCCGGTGTTTTACTGACTCATGAGCAGTTGTCAGTGTCCTGGCCAGATGGTCAGGCACAAGAGCAATGGAAAAGGGACCTCTTAAAGAGATGCCCACGTGGGGCCCACCTCCATGGAAACCACTATGGGAACTCGAGGGATGCATTAAAGTAGAACGTGTTGAAACCCGTCTTCTTAGTGTTTGGGTCATAATTTATAAAGGTGACTGGGTAACAGCACCTAGAGGATGGTTCCACTGAAAGAAGATTTTGATTATTCACATTTCTTGAGAGGAGGATCGTGCTACACCATTCTGGACCAGGAGGCAGAAAGGAGTGAGGGGAAGACACAGACCATGGGCTTTATTGGGGTTTCCATGGGAAAGGCAAGACAGGGTAAAGTAAACAGCTTAGGATTGGCTAGTTTGAATAATTCCAGTGGGTTTGGGGGTATTTGGGTTTTCCCTAGTTGTTTGGTACCGAGTTCGGGGTTGGTTTAGGACTGGGAAATACTGGTTTGGTGTGTGAGAATCACGTGAAGAGGAGTATCGGAGTATGAATTCAGGATTGCAGGGGAGATGTAAACAACTTGGCCGTTAGTTTGGTCCTATAATTAATGAGTGCTAAACAGACAAGTGTAGAATTTAAACAGAAACTCAATGAGATGGGAAACATCAGAAGAAGCCCCTTTCAGGATAAGAAGGTCATTGGAGTCGGTGAGTGGATATCTTCATGTGTTCACTTGAGGTGGCCACCTAGGTCATGAAACAAGTGAACATTGTGGGGTGGGGGCTGTAGCAATGCAAAGATGGGCTAAATTTAGGCATATTCCTTTTGCACCCTCTGAGGTACAAAATGCCAGTAAGTACAGTACTGTCTGCAAACAAGAGAGACAGAGACTCAGATGGCTGTGGACAGATTCCCTGGGGGGAAGGCCCAGTACATAGCTGGCAAGTGGGAGTGATGCTGGTAGCACTAGAGGTTATAAATGGGTGTTTAAAGAAATAGACACACAGGACTGGGTTTTGCTTACCTACTGGTAGATGCAAATGCTCAGATACTATAAAAGAAATGGAACAGAAGATACTACACCAATTTGGGCAGTTGAATCACATTTATTCAGACCAAGGGACACAGTTTTAGCATGTAACGTCCAACAATGAACACAGATATCCTCCTCAGAATAACAGTTTAATAGAGAATTGGAATAGGCATTTAAGACATTGGTTGGCCAAAACAGGAGGAGATATAGGCAGGAAGGGCTGACTTACATGCCTTCATGAGTGTATGCTCACACTTAACATCAGAGTGCCAAGGCGGTGCCCCACTAGCTAGAATCCTCTGCTATTTGTGTGGATCTGAGGATGAAGGGGTGGGAGATATGCTGATCTAACTATGCAGTTCTTCCCACAAAAGGAACGTGCTGGTATGACTACACTTTTTTTTTTCTTCCCCATAGGATCTTCACTGCTTTTTAAAACATTTTAATTGTTTAAATAAAAATAGAGAAAAGGTCTCACCGTATTGCCCAGCCTGGTCTTGAACTTCTGAGCTCAAGCGATCCCCTCCCCTCAGCCTCCCAAAGTGTTGGGATTACAGGTGTGAGCCGCTGTGCCCAGCCTCATCTCAACTTCTTTTTCCTACCTGATGAAGTGGCCCCAGGCACAGGGCAGCCGCAAGTGCTGGAAGCAGAGATCATTCCCAAGCAAGAAACTGTAGCCATACTTTTAAACCTTTATGTCAGAATTCCTAAGGGCCTCATGGAGCAACTTGTGCCTTGATCCCAAGTGGCAAAGCTGGGCTTAATAGTAGACGTAGCTATATTGCTTAGTGGTAGAAATAGCTGATGAGTTCTGTACCTTTATCACCCTATCCTAGATGAGATGAATGAGAGTGGACTGAGGGGAAGGCACTTGCTAGACTAATATTGCTGACTGCAATCTAAACCAGCACTGTAGCTAAAGCTAACCTCCCTTCCAAAGACGGAAAAGTTAGGGCCTCAATAGCAGTAGGAATAGTAGCTGTGAGTAAATGGATAAATGTTATGTAATGACGGAGATTCAATATTACGTAGTTTATTGACTCTCAGAGTAAGATGATGTCGCTTAGCTCAGTTATAGCAGATGCCTGAATGGGTGAAACCGCATATTGCTGAGACTACCCCTCTTTATGGAACCATACAAGATAAAACAGAAGCTTGCAAACCTGAGCAAACTTACCCCGGGAGACATTTGGTCGTACAATAGGATGATGACTGGACTAATCAATAACTGAATGGGACTCTAGCAAAGTTCCAGTATCATTTTACTTTTATTTTTCAGGTTACATCTACCATAGTGTGATAACGATATAACGCTGGCATGGTTCACAGGATTATAAAACTGATATTGATGGTCAAATGTATAAGGAAATTGAGTTAAAAGCCTCCTGTCCCTATCCCTGACTGGTGCCTCCAAATGTTAACCATATTCATGTTGGTACTGTGGCCGTGTCAGAGGCATTTGAACCAGAGTGACTCCATCTTGAATAGCAAGTGGGTAAAATTAGGCTGAGACCTACTGGGCTGCATTCCCAGGAGGTTAGGCATTCTAAGTCACAGGGTAGGAAAGGAGGTTGGCATGAGATACGGGTCATAAAGACCTTGCTGATGAAACAGGTTATGGAAAGAAGCTGGCCAAAACCCACCAAAACCAAGATGGCGTGCACGCATGCGTACACACACACACACACACACACACACACACACACACACACAGCGCCATACAGTCACTGCATCCTCCTGTTCATTGCTGCCCAGCCCTTTGCTGCTCCAGAGGAAACAATTAGAGGTCAGAGTACTTTGGGTGCACATCTGGGCACTCAGTGGTAGCCGAGGGGGAAAGGCTTTGATATAAGCGTCATCACCTGCTGTGTGGCTCTCTCCCAGTGGAAGTCCTTCAGAGAAGCAGAGCCTGAAGAAGGGTGTTTGCTCAGTAACGTCCCTTGTCCACCAGCAGTTACTGAGTGCCTTCTCCGTGCCGGCCCTGAGCAAAGCATGAATATAAGACACGTGATACAGACCCAGTCTGAGGATGGTGACCTATCAGGACATAGGGACAAGGACACCCCAGAGGGAACAGAAGCTGCAGGAGAGGGCAGAGGAAAGGAGCAGTTAATGTCCCTTTGTGCCACGATTTTTTATATGTGCTTTTTTTTGTCTTAATATTCTGCAGTTGCTGTTTTTGTTTCTTCTTTGACTCGAGGCATTTAGGAGATTGTTTTTACATGTTTGTTCTATTTTTTATTGCTCACTTTCAGTTTTGGTGCACTGTAGTCAGAGAATATGACTGATTATGTTTCAATTTTTTTGTAAATTTTCTTCGTGGCCTATTGTACTATCAAATTTTGAAATGTCTCATAGGAACTTGAAAATAAGATACAGTCTCTATATTCAGAATATAGACTTATGTACTCCACTTACCTGCCCAGCAAGCTAGTTAACTAGCTGCCATCTATTATCAATCTTATTAAAAATAGCATTCAAAATCTCAGAATAATTGTGTTTCCTCTATTTGATTTGCCAGCCTCTGAAAGAGGTGAGTTAAAGCATCTTGTTGCAGTTTATTTCTGCATTTAGTTCAGTATTACATTCTGTAAATCTTATAATTTTTTTTTTTTTTTTTGAGACAGAGTTTCACTCTTGTTACCCAGGCTGGAGTGCAATGGCACGATCTTGGCTCACCGCAACCTCCGCCTCCTGGGTTCAGGCAGTTCTCCTGCCTCAGCCTCCTGAGTAGCTGGGATTACAGGCACACACCACCATGCCCAGCTAATTTTTGTATTTTTTAGTAGAGACGGGGTTTCACCTTGTTGACCAGGATGGTCTCGATCTCTTGACCTTGTGATCCACCCGCCTCGGCCTCCCAAAGTGCTGGGATTACAGGCGTGAGCCACCGCGCCCGGCCAAATCTTATAATTTTTATATTTTTGCTTTATACGCACATTTCAGTGCCATTAACTTGTTGTAATATGTATTCACTTGCATGCAGCCTGTTACTGACAAAACTCTTGCCTGCTTTTTGTTCGGATTTGCTTGGAATATGTTTACTCTTTCATTAATTTCCACCCATCTGGGTTCTTTTGTTTTAGGTGTATCTCTCATTTTTAGGTCCCTTTCCTTTTCCTGCCTCAGACTCTCTAGTAGCTGGGATTACAGGCATGTGCCACCATGCCTGGCTAATTTTGTATTTTTAGTAGAGACGGGATTTCTCCATGTTGGTTGGGCTGGTCTTGTACTCCCGATCTGAAGTGATCCACCCGCCTTGGCCTCTCAAAGTGCTGGGATTACAGGCATGAGCCACTGTGGCTGATCCCCATTTTCTTTTCAAAAGTGAGTTTATATCAGTTTTATTCATGCCTATAACAGACAGGTTTAGTCTATTTCTGTCATATTTTGTATTCTCAGCTTTGGTTTCTGTGTGATCTGTTTTTGTTTGTTGCTTTCAAATATGGAAGATATTCAAGCTGTTTTTTAGTTCTACTGGTATATATCTTTGTAATTGTAAATAATATGTTTAGGCTTGACATGGCGGCTTGTGCCTGTGATCCCAGCACCGTGGGAGGCCAAGGCAGGTGGATCACTTGAGCCTAGGAGTTCAAGACCGACCTGGACAGCATAATAAGAATCCATTTCTACAAAAATTTAAAAATTAGCTTGGTGTAATGACATGTGCCTGTGGTCCCAGCTACTCAGAAGGCTAAGGTGAGAGAAGCACTTGAGCCTGGAGATTGAGGCTGCAGTGAGCTATTACTGCGTCACTGCCTTCGCCTATGTGACAGAGTTAGACCCTGTCTCCAGACAACAAAGAAATAAATAAAAACATGTTCAATCAAAAGTATTTCTCAATTTATAAGCTTCAAAAAAGAAACAATATTATTTACTCCCTTAAAAAAATAAAGGAAGTTGGTGATTTAAAAAAATCACCTTTGCAGCCACTGTCAAAAATGGTGTGGTGATTCTTCAAGAAATCATAGACCAGGCACAACAGTGCACGCCTGTAGTCCTAGGTACTCAGGAGGCTGAGGTCAGAGGATCACTTGAGCTCAGGAGTTCAAGGCTGCAGGGAGCTGTGATTGTGCCAGGCATTACACCTGGATGACAGAGTAAAACTCCATCTTTAAATACATAACAACTAAAATTTTTAAAAGGAAATTAAACACAGAATTACCATATAATTCAGCATTTCTACTCAGAAGAAGTGAAAGCAGGGACTCAGGTATTTGCATACCCACGTTCACAGCAGCAGCATTCACAACAGTCAAAAGGCGGAAGCAACCCTAGTGTCCATTAACAGATGAGTGGATAAACAAATGTTGTATATGTATACAATGAAATATTCAGCCTTAAAAGGGGAGGAAATTCCCATGCTACAGCATGAATAAACCTTGAGGATGTTATGCTAAGTGAAATAAGCCAGACACACACACACACACACACACACACACACACACACACACACACACACACACAGAGTATGATTCCACTTATTCAAGATATCTAGAATAGTAAAAAATCAGGGACAGAAAGTAGAATGGTGGTTGCCAGGGGTTGAGGAAAGAGAATGAGGAGTTAGTGCTTAGTGAGTATAGAGCTTCCGTTTGGGAAGATAAAGTTCTGGAGATAAATGGTGGTGGTGATCATTGTACAGCAATGCGATGTACTTAACACCGCAGAACTGGTCAATTTGGTCAGGCGTTTTGGCTCACACCTGTAATTCCAGCCACAGTGGGAGGTTTGCTTGAATCCAGGAGTTTAAGCCTGCTCAATATAGACCCAATCTCTACAAAAAATTTAAAAATTAGCTGGGCATGGTGGTGCACATGGTGGTAGCCTCAGCTACTTGGGAGGCTGAGGTGGGAGGATTGCTCAAGTCTAGGAGGTTGAGGCTGCAGTGAGCCATGATTGAGTCACTGCACTCCAGTCTGGGTGACAGAGCAAGACCCTATCTCAAAAAAAAAAGTAAATTTTGTTGTGTACATATTTTGCTGCCATAAAAGCAAATAAGCAAACACCAATCTTCTTTTCCTTCCATTCCTTCTTTAATGATAGTTTTGGGGATTTCCCCCCATAATCTATTATCGACAACAATGATTAACAAACATTTTGTAGGGTGTTTTTTCCCTGTAATGACTATAACAATTATATTATTTTCCAGTAAATGTGATCATTATGGTTATCTAGGCTTTCTTATGTGTTCAAATACATTTAATGCTTACCACCAGCCTGTTTCTACCTCAGTTTCCTCCTATGTCAGTTCTAAATTTGGATTCGTCATCTCTCTCCAATATGTCCTCAAGTAGAGTGATGTATTTCCTGGTGAAATAATGAATGATGAGAAGCTGTATCTCATGTGATGTCTTTTGAGGAAGAGATTCAGGCCTCATGGTTCCAGCTGCCCTGTGGCTGCAGGCTATGGGGTGTAGCACCATCCTCTTGGTTTCCCTTAACTCTAGCCTATACCTCGTCAATAATCCCTTTACTAAACTCTCCTCCGTTACCCAGCTTGTGAGTGGCTTGTTTCCAGCTGGGACTATGACTGATACAGCCTCTGCCTCCTCTGCTCTCTATGTACCCCTTCCCTCCTATCTCCTCTCCCCGTCTTTCTTTCCCTTTTTCCATCTTCCACTCCTTATCCCTCCTTATTCTCTTCCTCCTCCTCCCTTTTGGAGTGAGGTGACAGGCGGGTATGTAGGTTAGCATATCGCGCTCTGCATCTGGCCCGTGGCTGCCCTTGTCCCTGGGTGGTCAAGAACAGAGTATTCCTTCTTTCTGAGCGACTCAGTGTTCTGGCTGCTTTTCAGAATGTGCAGCCCATCCCCCAGCCTCTCAGAAGCCACACCCCAGCCAGCAGCCTGACAGAGCTCTCAATTCTGTTTAAGCTTACTCCCTTACACACAACTAGTTTTATTTCCTAATCTGACATCTTGGGAGGGTGGGTGAGACCAAATCTCTTACATCAGTGTCTAGATGGAGCATTCGCTAGTTCAGGCCAGGACATTATGAGTTTCATTTTTATGGCTCTCCCAATTCTTGTGTGTGCAGATTTTATTGTGTTAGGAGTTAAAAATGTAATAAGCAAGGAGAAAAAAAATTTTAAATCACTTCAGCTAAAGACTACAGCGTAACAAAATTCTTACCAGACCCTTGTAAGTCCTGTTGCTGGGAAGTATTTGTCCAGCAGACCTGGAACAGTTTAAAAAAGGAGTGGGGGTTTGGTTAACATTAAAGAAACACAAAGATTTTTCATCTGGCTCTCAGGGAGAGCAGAGCCACAGAGAGAACAAGAAAAGAAAGAGGGGATTGAGCATTTTTGCAAACAAATGATAAAACTGCCTTTTAAAGAAGGAGGGGGGATCCCTTGTCCAAACAAGACTTCTGCCAGGGTAGGAAATCATTTCTGCAATTGTTTACAATGCTCGGGCAGCCAGTCCTAAGTCAACATGGCCTGGGAGCGTTGCCCTGGAGCCTCCCGCCTTTGCCAGCCGCCTGCCATCTCGAGCTCAGCTATTTCTGGGACTTAGCTCCCTCCTTTGAAAAACAAACTGTGGCCCTCACTGTCATTCCCAATAAACCCCCCGGTTTGTGCGGCCTTAATCATGTTTTCCAGAAGAGTTGTCCAGCGGACGGCCTGGATGCAGTGTGTGGGGCTCAGGAGAGCCAGTGTGTGTGGGGGAGGGAAGCTTTCATCTATGGATGCCAAGATGGAAATTTCCATTGCACTCGAGATGGCTTCACCTGTGGCCAAGGAAACCTACTCCATCTCAAAGAGGAGAACTTGGCTAATGAACAGCCTGAAATTTATGTCCATTCCTACAGTTTTTTCTGTAAACTCAGAGCCAAGTTTGCTTTTACTAAAAAGCACCGTGATTACTAGTCATAACCCTTCACATCTGATTGTCACTTACTGTAGAGTTTCACTTCTGTTACCTCGTTTGTTCTCCCCCATGAGAAAGGCATTATTAGTCCCATTTATTTACCTTTAAAAAAAAAAAAAAAGAGACGAGGTCTCACTGTGTTTCCCAGGCTGGTCTCGAACTCCTAAGCTCAAGTGATCCTTCTGCCTTGGCCTCTCTCAAAGTGCTGGGATTACAGGTGTGGGCCACTGCATCTGGTCAATCCCATTTATTTAATTAGTTCATCTATTTGTTTCCTTATTTGGTGTTAATATGGTCACATGATATTTCTAATGAAAAGATGCCTCTCTTCTACTCCGCCACCATCCTATCCTTCCGGCCTACCTTCCCGTAGGTAACTACTGTTGTTCATTGTTTTTTGCGTATCTCTCCAGAGATGCTTTGTGCATATCCAAGCAACTTGGGGTGGTACAAGGAGAGAGTACTGCAGGGAGACAGGAGAGTCCCAGGCACTAGGCCTACCCCTGCCTCCAATTGGCTGTTTGACTTTGCGCATACCACGTTGCCTCTCTGAACCTCCTTGTGTCATCTGTGAAAATGAGAATAAAGGCTAACATTCATTAGGCTTATACGTGTCTGCCACTGTTATAACTGTTTTTATATGTGTTCATCGAATTAAGTTCACTACAGCCCTGTAAGGAGGCAAACTGAGGCCCAGAGAAATCAAGTATCTTGCGCAGGTCCTAGTTAATTCGAGGGAGAACCTGGGTTTTATGAAGCTAGGTAGTCTAACAGTAGAACTCATTCACCACTGAAACCCCTGCGCTATATACTGCCAGTCATATATGATACTGACAATACCAAATGATGGCTTGAGACAGGAGGCTGCCCCAGAGTGGTTCCTCCCAATTTTGGTATCTGCGATCCTAGGTCCAGTTCCCGTAAAACCCTGGCCAGGCAGCTCTGAGTCACTCAGCCCCATTCAGATGGGATGGTGACAGCTGGCAAAGAGCAGGAGACAGCAGGGCAAGGCTCAGGCGTGAACCCTGATGTCAGACCAGCATTCCCCACTGTGTCCCTCCAGGGGCATCAGGACAACTCCTTAATAAGAAGTTCTTATTTTTATCAAAAGTAGTATTAAAAAGCCAACTTGTATTCAGAGACAAAAGACAGCAGCCCAGAACAAACACTTTTAACCCCTTTGGCTACTTATGCATGTATTTATCTCCCTTATTCTTGTCAACCTTAAACAATGAGATTCAGGAAGTATGATTAAGTGTAGAGTTTATCTGAGCCCAAAGCTTGAGGATGGCCACCAAGGAACATAGATTCAAGTCACCCTGGATATACATTCTAATTAGCAGCAGTTATAATGGTTTTTTTTTTTTTTTTTAAAGAAGAGGCAGTTCCCAAGTTGTTAATAAGAATTTACATGAAAGTAACATAAGCTATTGATTGGTTATACATTGTTTTTTGTATCACACATTCCAGGAACATGAAGATAATGGGTGAGGCCAGCTAGCCAGGAACAAAATGCCTTTAAACAATTGCCCCCAGTGCATGGGTGGGATGTGGAGGTGGGGGTGAGGGGTGGGAGTGGGGCCTGACCGCAGTCACGAGCCAAGTAAATTTTGCATACCTCTCATAGCTTACAGCAGTCTGAGTGTTTTTCTTTTTTCATTCTAAACCCAGATAGTAAATATTTTCAGCTTTGTGAGCCATACAGACTTTGTTGCAATTTCTCAACTCCGCCTTATACCTATTGCCTTCAGGCGATATAGACATGAATGGGTGTGGCCATCTTCCAACACAACTTTATTTACAAAAACAGATTTTTTAAGCAACAATAGATTTGACCTGTTGATGTAGGATTTTTCTCAGTTACTTTGCCAGCCAGAGAGCTCCGGCCAGCAACACCCCTGCCCAGGCCTTGCTCGGGTCTGGGGTTCACCACAGGATAAGCCCCTTCTACTTGGCCTGCTGGGCTATTCCTGGCTTGCCCTCCAGTGCGGGTCCTGTGACTGCGTGCTTAGCCCCTGGCTGGAAGGTGGGGGGAGGGGAGTGAGCAGGGTCCAGCCAGCTGCTCCAAGTGCCGGCACAGGAGAGGGATCCGTGCAGAGCTCGTGGCTGGACCAGATGTGTCGCAAGCGGCTCCTGCAGTGGACTCTGGTGCTCTGGTATCTAGACGAGGGGAATGTGGTGGCGCCCAGGCAATGGCGCCCTCGACCCTAAAGCCTGAGAGGGGATGTTACAGTGTGCTAATCAGCTCTTTTAGTCCCACTGTCTGCAGCCCAGGGGATGGCAACATGTTAACAGCTCTGTCAGCCCTGGTGACCCACTCCAGCCCATGGTTCTGAGATGGCTTAGCCCTGCTGCTGCTTTCCGTTGTGTGGGGCAGCTGCCTTCTGCTGGCAGAGGGCAGAGGGCCACAGTGTTACAGTCTTCTTTGTACCTGCATTCAGTGGGTCCTGAGTTCCAAGAAGAATGAGGTTATGCTGACAGTCAAAGGGTGAGGAGAGCAGAGAATTTTATTGAGAGATGAAATGGCTCTCAGCAGAGAAGGGACACAGGTTGGTCCCCCACTTTAAATTGGGTGGTCTTTCAATCAGTGTGTCTGGGTCTGAGGTTTTTGTGGGCCCAGAATGGTGGAGTATGTGCTGATTGGTTTGTGATATACAAGAAAGCCTAAAACAAAGGCACCACTCAAAGGTGCACATGACAGTGTAAAATCCCAATTAAGGAAGGGTAGGGATCAATCAGAGGAAAGCATGCCAAACAGGAAGAGAAGTTCTCAACCTGGTCCAAGGATTTACCCAGGTCTTGTAGCTAGGCTTCAAACTGTCTTTGGCTTGAAGGTCAGCTTTCACTGGGGACCCACCTCTGTCTGACTAGGATTTGTCTGCTTCTTGCCACTAATCCCTGTGGGCTATAGTTTACTGACATCTGTTGTAAATAATTTCTTAAATTTCTGTTTCTTAATTTATGATTTTTTTCTTTTTTTGAGACAGTCTCACTCTGTCGCCCAGGCTAGAGTGCAGAGGTACAATCACGGCTCACTTCAAACTCTGCTTCCTGGGTTCAAGTGATTCTCCTGCCTCAGCCTCCCGAGTAGCTGGGATTATAGGCACATGCCACCATGTCTGGCTAATTTTTGTATTTTTCGTAGAGATGAGGTTTCACTATGTTGGCCAGGAACTCCTGACCCCAAATGATTGACCCACCTTGGCCTCCTGAAGTGCTGGCATGAGCCACCATGCCTGGCCAATTTATAAATTTTACTTAACTAATTTTCTGTTGGGTTGATAAAAATTTCTTTTCTTTCTTTTTTTTTTTTTTTTTCAAGACAGGGTCTAACTCTGTCACCCATCTGGAGTGTAGTGGCACAGTCAGTCATTACTCACTGCCTGTGGTGCAGTGGCACAATAATGGTTCACTGTGGCTTCAACCTCCTAAGCTCAGGTGATCCTCCCACCCTAACCTCCCAAGTGGCTGGGACTACAGGTGTGCACCACCATGCCCAGCTAATGTTTCGTATTTTTTGGAGACATAGGGTTTTACCATATATCCCACGCTGATCTCAAACTCTTGGACTCAAGCAATTCTCCAGCCTCTGCCTCCTGAGTTCAAATGATTCACCTGCCTCAGCCTCCAAAGTAGCTGGGATGACAGGCAGCCACCACCAAGTCCAGCTATTGTTTTGTATTTTTAGTAGAGCCAGTGTTTCACCATGTTGGTCAGGCTGGTCTCAAACTCCTGACCTCAGGTGATCCACCTGCTTCAGCCTCCCAAAGTGCTGGGATTACAGGTGCGAGCCACCATGCCCAGCCCACTTATCACTCTGGAATGATAGTTTTGTAAGGGATAGAATTCTAGACTGAAAATAATTTTTTCCCCAATATTTTGAAGCATACAAGTTGTAAGAAGTCTGATACCTTTTTGATTCTTAATCCTTTATATACAATCTTTTTTTCTTCTCTAGCTGTTTTTATAATCTCTTTATTCCTAATGTTCTGAAATTTCAGCATGATGTTGTCAGGGACGTTTGAACCAGAGCAATTCCATCTTGAACAAGATTTGGGTAAAAGAAGGCTGAGGCCTACTGGGCTGCATTCCCAGGATGTTAGGCGTTCTAAGTCACAGGATGAGACAGGAGGAGGTCAGCACAAGATACAGGTCATAAATGCCTTGCCGATAAAACAGGTTGTGCAAACCTGTAAACCTCATATTCATTTTCTGCATTACCTGTGCCTCTAGTTACTGAGCCCTTTTGAGTTTCTGCAGGGTAAGTGGGCTTGCTTCACATGCTATCACCATGCACAGTCTCTTAAGAGTCAGCTGCTTCTAGTCTGATAAGACAGCCTGGACCATCTATCGGCTTTTCATCCTCCCAGCACCTGTTGACAACTCTTTCCCCCTACTGTTTCCATTCTTGTCCTCTTTGTCCTCGTGAACTTACTTTGTTCTTATTGCAATGCCCCCTAATTGGTCTCTTTGTTTCCATCCTCGTTCAATCTTTGTCCTTTTACGGTGTATTTTCCACAGAGAGGCAAGGGGGTCTTTTAAAAATGTAAGTCACAAATCCACAGCATTTGTGGACATTCCATGGGACGACTGCGTTAACCTCTTTAATAGTCAACAGCATGAAAACACAAGGCAAAAAAAAAAAAAAAAAGAAAGAAAAAACAAGAAAACACCAGGCAAAGGGATAGGAAGGGACTCTCCTACATTAAAAATATTTAGGAGTCAGGCCAGGTGTGGTGGCTCATGCCTGTAATCCCAGCACTTTGGGAGGCTGAGGCGGGAGGATCATGAGGCCAGGAGTTTGAGACCAGCCTGACCAGCATAGTGAAACCCCGTCTGTACTAAAAATACAAAAAAATTAGTTTTGTCACCCAGGCTGGAGTACGGTGGCGCAATCATAGCTCACTGCAACCTCTGTCTCCTGGGCTCAAGGGGTCAACCTCAGCTTCCCAAGAAGCTGGGACCACAGGTGTACACTACCATGTCTGGCTAATTTTTATATTTTCTGTGGAGACAGGATTTCACCATGTTGCCCAGGCTGTTCTCAGAACTCCTGAGCTCAAGGGATCTGCCCACCTCAGCCTCCCAAAGGGCCTGGATTACAGGCATGACCCACCACACCCGGCCTCTTTGTAGCATTTATCACCTGACTTGTATGTTTTTGTGGTAAAATATAACATACATTTACCTTTTTGGCCTTTTTTTTGTTGTTATTCCTGAGACACAGTCTCACTCTGTCGCCCAGGCTGGAGTGCAGTGGTGCGATCTCAGCTCACTGCAACCTTCGCCTCCCGGGTTCAAGCAATTCTCCTGCCTCAGCCTCCTGAGTAGCTAGGATTACAGGCGTGTACCACCATGCCTGGCTAATTTTTGTATTTTTAGTAGAGACAGGGTTTCACCATGTTGGCCAGGCTGGTCTTGAACTCCTGACCTCGTGATCCGCCCACCTTGGCCTCCCAAAGTGCTGTTTAGCCATTTTTAACTGTGCATTTAATTGGCACTAAGTGCATTTATATTGTTGTGCAACCACCACTAACATCCATCTCTAGAACTTTTTTGATTGTCCCCTCCTGAAACTCTGTACTTACTAAACAATAACACTCTGATGCTCTACCTAGCCCCCTGCAACCATCATTCCATCTTTTGCTTCTGTGTATTTGACTACTCTCAGTACCTCATATAAGTAAAATCATACAATAGTTGTCCTTTTGTCTCTGGTTTATTTCACTTAGCATAATGAATGTCATCCAAGTTGTAGCATGTATCAGAACTGCATATCACCTGTCATTTTATATGTTTGTTGGGTCATTTGCTTATTATTATCATCTGCTCCCCCCACCACCCAAAAAGTAAGGTCCTTGGGGGCAAGAGCTTTGTCTGTTTTGCTTGTTCATCTTGAACAGTGCCTGGGCACAGAGTAAGTATTCAAATATTTGTTGAGTAATTTACCTCCTGTTGGGACAATCTCCTTTTTTCGCATAGAGTTGGCCTTCTTTTCTGAACACGATGTGTCCATTTAGCAAGCAATGTTTAGCTCCCACTGTGCAAAACACTCTGGGGGACAGAAAGATAAGGCAGTGAAATGAGTGAGAGTGATGTAGCTGAGTGGGTTAGAGTGATGGAGTAGACATCTGTTTTCATTGCTTTCTTTTTTTCCCTGCCCAACATGTACTCCCCTTCTTCTGATATTAACAATGGGATTTTCCTTTGGGATGTCTCCCTTCCCCATTCTCAGTCTGTGTGGTTCTAAAGGATTGGTCTTATCCTCTGGCTTCAAACAACCCAGTCCTGCCAATAAGACCCAGGCCTGAGACTTCTGCTGCCACCATTACACTGAGCCTACAAAACTGGGAGAATGTGAGCCTAGAGTTACGATGCCTCACTACCTCGAAAGCTTGTGTTTGAGAATGAAGACAACACAGAAGAAAATAGAGTTCAGAGATGGACAAAGGGGAATAGAGCCCTGATCACATTGTCTGAGCTCTTGAAACCAGCCATGCCCAAAGTCAGAGATCCATTTCCTGGACTTTTCAGCTTTGTGAGCCAATAATTTCTCACCCCCTCCTGCTTTGTTTATTTAATCTTATTTTGATTTGAATTAGATTTCTGTCACCTGCTACCAAAATATTCCTGACTAATATAAGAGAGACAAAAAGGAAAGAAGGTGGAGAGACTCAACTTGCAATGCCCCCTAATTGGTGGGGTTAGGAGGCTCAGCTCTTATCCAGGAAAAGCATAAAGGATGTTTACCTCAAGGAAGAGAAGTCTCTGGAAGACAGGGCTACATCTTTAGCTATGTAAAGAGCTGTCATATGTTGGGAGGCCGAGATGGGTGGATCATGAGGTCCAAGAGATTGCAACCATCCTGGCCAACATTGTGAAACCTCATCTCTACCAAAAATAGAAAAAGTAGCCAGGTGTTGTGGTGGTATGCGCCTGTAATCCCAGCTACTTGACAGGCTGAGGCAGGAGAATCACTTAAACCTAGGAGGTGGAAGTTACAGTGAGCTGAGATTGCACCACTGCACTCCAACCTGGGCGACAGAGCAAGACTGTCTCCAAAAAAAAAAAAAAAAGGCTGTCACATGGGAGAAGAATTAGATTTGCTCTAGATAATGCAAGAGGAAATACCAGGACCAGCAGCTACATATTTTCAGGAAAAGTTAGTTCAGGAAGGAGAAAAATGTGGAGGCCCCAGAAGCAGCCCAGAGGTACAGGAGTGAAGTGGGAGTGAGCTGAATGAGCCCAAGGAGGGGAGACACAAATGGTATACGCGGGTGAGAAAAAGGACAGCCCTGCATGCGGCCTCATTCTGATAACCCTTAAGGTCCCTCTCTTGAGAACTCTCCACCGCTTGTGCTGACTGATGTAAGCAGAGAATGAGTTTGTCACCTGAAGACATTAGACACGTGGTCCCTCCTCCTTACCCCTTGGCCTCCTCCTGACATTCCAGAAGCTAACTACAAGGGTGCTCAAAAACACTGTTGATATGGGCTGACAGTTAACCCATGGATTATAAGACATGTTGGTCTGTTCTTGCATTGCTATAAAGCAATACCTGAGGCTGGGCAAATTACAAAGAAAAGAGGTTTATTTTGACTCACGGTTTTGCAGGCTGTACAGGAAGCGAGGTGCCAGCACCTGGTTCTGGTGAGAGTTTCAGGAAGCTTACAATCATAGTGGAAGGAGAAGTGGGGGCAGGCTTGTCACATGTTGAGAGAGAGAGGAGGAGGTATCAGGTTCCTTTTAAACATTCAGATCTCAAGGTAACAGTGAGAACTCACTCATTACCAGCGGGAGGGCACCAAGACATTCATGAGTAATTCACCCCCAGGACCAAAATGGCTCCCACTAGGCCCCACCTCTAACATTGGGGATTACATTTCAACTTGAGTTTTGCAGGGGGCAAATATCCAAACTACACTGTGGGAGAAGTAGGCTTTCTCAAGGAATCTGAAAAAAGTTTTTCTTATTAGCCTCTTCTGTAAAAGAATATCCAGCACCAAAGCATGTGCTGTGGTTTTGTTAAAAGTTGTTTTGTAATTTGAAGAGTCTGGGTCACAGCCTTGGAGAGCTTCTGGATAGTAACTGCATCACCGTCCTGAAATAAAAGATGCTCTCAACATGCTGCCATCCGGTGCCCACACCACCCTTTTCCGGGGCGTTGTAGGAAGTCTAGAAAGACTTCCTCGCCTGGCTCCTCTTCCAGGCCTTCCCTCTTCACCTACCGGATGTCTTTTCACTTCTTGCCTTTTCCTGTTCCCAGATCTTGCTCTTGGAACAGTGCCTAATTTTCAGAAGGTGTTTCTAGATAAGAAAAGCTGTAGCGACAAAGAAAATGCATCAATCTGGGATCCCTATGGTGGCAAAGGGAGAATTTGAGATTTGGAATTAAACAGAAATGAGTTTTTTTGTTTTTAACTTTTTAAAAATTATTTTTTAAAAACTCTTTTTTTTGTTTGTTTTTAAGTGAGATGTGGATATGCCTTAGACGTCAAAGAACCAAGTTTAAATTCTGACTCTACCTTACATGGAAAACACAATTTTCTAGTGTCTCAATCTCCCCTCCCCTCACTCATAAAAGAAGGATAATGGCACTTTTTTTTTTTTTTTGAGATGGAGTCTCACTCTGGAGGTAGCCCAGGCTGGAGTGCAGTGGCACGATCTTGGCTTACTGCAACCTCCACCTCCCGGGTCTGGGTTCAAGCATTTCTCCTACCTCAGCCTCCCAAGTAGCCAGGATTACATGCACGAGCCACCATGCCCAGCTAATTTTTGTATTTTTTAGTAGAGACGGGGTTTCACCATGTTGGCCAGTCTGGTCTTGAACTCCTGACCTTGTGACCCGCCCACCTCAGCCTCCCAAAGTGCTGGGATTACAGCCATGAGCCACCGCACCCAGCCAGGATACTTCCTTTTTTGGAGTCTTGCTCTGTTGCCTGGCTGGAGTGCAATGATGCAATCTCAGCTCACTACAACCTCTGCCTCCCAGGTTCAAGTGATTCTTGTGCCTCAGCCTCCCAAGTAGCTGGGATTACAGAAACATGCCACCACGCCCAGCTAATTTATTTTTGTATTTTTAGTAGAGACGGGGTTTCACCATGTTGGCCAGGCTGGTCTTGAACTCCTGACTTCACAATCCACCTGCCTCGGCCTCCCAAAGTGCTGGGATTACAGGCAATGAGGCACTGTGCCTGGCGAGAGGTGTTTTCTTAAGAGGGGGTCAAGAAGAGTATGAGGAATGCTTGGAGATTGTTAGGGCTTTGTGCTGGAGGTTCAGCTACTACCTACCACAGTCCATTTCCCTTCTTTCCTGGGCTTATAGGTAAGACTATATTTCCCACCTCCCCTTTCAGTTAAGGGTGGCCATGTGACCACAGTCTCTCCAGTGGAGTGTTAGTGGTAATAACACATGGCATTCAAGGGCCCAGGGCTTAAGATCTTCCTCCTCTTTTTCCTTCCCATCAGCAGCAACCCAGATATTGGCTGCTAACCCAGCTTCAACCATGCAGATGAGAACTGAGCTCTTGAAATGGCAGAGCAACAACTTGGAAAGAGCCTGGGTCTTGAGGGACTGTGTGCAGCAGAGCTGCCAGCCTTCAAGAACTCTACTGTGCAGAAAATATAAATTCCTTTGCTCACTAAGCCATGGTTTAGTTGAATCTCTTTGTTAAAGAAGCTGAGCCTTACTTTAAATGATACATCTGATATGGATGTATCTTGGGTATAGGGCATCCATTTTCTCAAACTTTGGTTCTTTTAATAAACAATAGGCAGTCGTGATACTAGGAAAAGCCCTGGACTCAAATTTAAGAAATTTGGCTGCTCAGTGAAAATAATTAATATTTTGTGCTTCGCAAGTGAGACCTAGATTTTTTTTTTTTTCTTTTTTCAATGGAGTCTCTCTCAGTCACCCAGGCTGGAGTACAGTGGTGCGATCTTGGCTCACTGCAACCTCTACTTCCTGGGCTCAAGCCATTCTCATGCCTCAGCCTCCTGAGAAACTGGGATTGTAGATGTGTGCTATACGCTCGACTAATTTTTGTATTTTTAGTAGAGATGGAGTTTCACCATGTTGGCCAGGCTGGTCTTGAACTCATGACCTCAAGTGAACCACCTTCCTCAGCCTCGCAAAGCGCTGGGATTATAGGCGTAATTTCTTTATCTATAAAACAGCAGCCACAGAAGTATGAGGAGTGTAAGTGAAACCTCTAAGTTATCAACTGTTACGCAAACATGAGGTCCTCTCAGCATCTGGGGCATTGAAGGGCACTAGACGTGTTCTGTCTCAGCTGAGAGGCAAGGTGGGGTCCTCTGAAGAGGCGCCAGTGAGCAAAAGTGGGCACAGTCTGCTGCCTCGTCTCCTGGACAGACTGACATGCAAGAGGCACACGGTGGAATGTACTCCTAGCCAACTACTTGTAAAAATATGCAGAATTATAGATAGAGAGAGAGCCTATATAATAGCCCACATGACTAAGAATGATCTCTGCAGAGGAGCACTGCATTGAAATAACAGCCGCGGCAGGCGTGAGGCCACCTTCAGAGATAAATGCTGGAGTTTGGCTCCAAATGCCAACATCCTTAGCTAATCTAAGTAATGCATGAGCAGGAAGAATTCTGTGGCTGGGAGCCCAGGTGGAGTTGTATAAAGAACTCTTAAGAATAGCTAGTAACCTCCAAGCCGTAGGCCCAAGTGCATGGTGGGGAATGTAACATTTAATAGAATCTGAAGGGAGAGGGGCTGCCGAGAGGGCTGGAGATGGGGGCTTGGATCTCGATGAGAGGCACGCTGTTAAGGGGCTTCTGGCAGCGACTCCACCACGCCACAGATGGTTTCCGTCTCTGGTTCGTTTGTTTTGTGCAAGATTAACTCAAGTCAGGAATCCCAGGTTACAAAGTCCACCATCCTCTCATGAAAGAAGCCAGGAAGGGCTTGGCCAGAAAGTTAGGGGAAAAGATGTCAAAGATGTCACTCCTATTGAGAAGGGAGGCGGCCTTTTACCTCTGACACGTTGGCTCTGTGATTTTCAGAACTGGAACGTTCTCCCAGAGATTGTCTAATGCATTCTCCACCACCCTATCCTCATCGCCAACTCTTATGTTATAACTGGGGAAACTGAGGCCTAGCACGGGGAAGCAAAGCTCCCAAAAACACAGTGAGTCGGGGGCTGTGGAGATGACCTCCTCCAGTCTGAACTACTCCCTAGCTCCCACCCACCCCATTATTTCACAAACGCAGATACTGAGGTGAAGAGGGAAAAAATGACCAGGTCAAGGTTTCACATTCATTACAGGGCAGAAGGGGGAGTGATAGCTAGGCTACCTGGTCCAAAACTCGAAAATTTTGACCACCACGTTTCAGCATCTTCTCAGCTGAGAATGATGACTAGCAAAGGCCTCTCTCCTGGCCTGGCTCACCAGGTCTTTCTGCGGCTGTCGCAGTGGGATGGGCTTTCAAGCTCACCCCGAGGCCGCTGGCAGAATTCAAGTCCTGGGGAGTTGTTGGACTGAGCGGGCTCCTCTCAGGTCCTTGCCTCGTGGTCCTCTCCTACATGCTGACGAGGAAACAGAGCACCCAAACCACGTTGGAGGTCCCTGGCTTTTATAACCTCCTCTTGGAAGAGACAGTCCATCACTTTTGTATTTTTTGAGATGAGGTCTCACTCTGTCACTCAGGCTGGCGTGCAGAGGTGCTATCCCAGCTCACTGCAACCTCCACCTCTTGGATTCCAAGTAGTGGAGTAGGTGGGTCACAGGTGCACACCACGACACCTGGTGAATTGTATTTTTTTTTGTAGAGACGGGATTTCTTCATGTTGCCCAGGCTGGTCTTGAACTCCTGGGCTCAAGCGATCCTCCTTCCTCAGCCTCCTAAAGTGCTACAATTACAAGCATGAGCCACTGCACCCCACCCACTTTTGTTGTATTCTAGGTCTCAGAAGTCCTTAGGTCTGGGTCCTCCACCCCATACTCCTAACTATCACACACACACACACACACACACACACACACACACACACGTCTACACAAGGGCATGAATACCAGGAGGCGGAGGTCACCAGGTGCTTTTCAGAAGCTGCTGACTGTAATTGTCTAGCAGTACATGAAAAGCATCCTGGTCCTGTACCAGCCTCCCATCATATGGAGGGCCCTCGTCCCTTCAACCAAGGCTCTCCTGGTGGGTTCATGACTTCACATCTTTGACCTCCACTGGCTGGGAGGCTCCTGGGGGCAGGGGAGTCATTGCCTATGGTGCCTGCAGCGGGCATTCTCCTAATATTGTGCTCTTTAGGGTAAGTGGAGGGAGAGTGGTTTCTGGGTTATGCCTTAATTCAGGAGTGCCTTGTGCAGTGAACTGTTGCTTGTTCTTATAGAATGGTGGGTGCTTTGGACAAACGTTTTAGATTTTTGGAACTCCAATCCAGAGTACTGCAGAGAACACTTTCAGACACGGTTGTCAATTGGGAAAGAGACTGAAAAGGGCCTGTACCAGGCTGGGCTGGATACATAATACATCCACAATATCCTGGACTGGACTGAACTTGAGCTATTCTATATTTACGTAATTGTTCCCTGTTGGCAAAGGGCAAGTCCAAGCCTGAGGAGTGGGGTAATTGCACTGAATCTTCCCATGCCAGTCATCTTGGGAGGAAGTTTGTCCTGGGGAAGAAATTGAGAACTCAAGATGTGGGCCTTTCTCACCCCTCTGGGGTGAGAAAGAACGTGTTCTCTTTCAACAAAGTTGGGTCTGCTCTACAAGGGAAGACATGCTCCAAGCAACCCTAGAGAAGGGGCTAGGCTGGACCCTGCTGATGGAGAACAAGCTGGGGCTGAACAGCTAGGTGGCCCTATGAGATTATCTGGGTACCAGCCTGGGCTCTGGGGTATCAGCCACATTGGTCACTGTGTTGAGTATTTATTTCCTTGTATTTTATTTTTCTTCCATGGTGCCCAAATTCAGTCAGCTCCTGCTGGAAACTGTATCTGGTTTCTGCTGAGTATGATGCACTGAGGGGAAGGCCCCAGCCATGCTTGAGGCTGAGCAGCCACCATACCTGGCCTCAACATTTTAATAGAACTTTTCACTTTACAAAACAATTTCCCACTCAGAGTGCTGGGCTCGGTGGGGGTGGCCACCCACAGGGGACAGCCATGCTCAGCGGAGTGGGAGATCACAGCAGGTGCATGGGCCACTGAGGAAGCTGGAGGAGGAGAACATAAGGGCAAGCTCTGGGACAGTAGTAACCCAGCACCTGGGGGCTCTCCATAATAGCTAGGGATGGTCTGCAGGGATGGAGTTCCTATGTGGGCCAGTAGGGGTCAAAGGAAATTGTAATTTGAGCATTTAATGGAGATAAGGCAGTTTATTTTCATTGGCTAGGGAGGCTGGAACATAGCTGTTCTGTTAGATGCTGTGGTAGTAAAAATAAATAACAGCAATAATCTAGTATGTCAACATGTGGGTGTTTTTTTTTTTTTTTAAACAGGGTCTTGCTCTGTTGCCCAGGCTGGAGTAAAATGGCACAACATAGCTCACATAATCCTTGAACTCCTAGGCCAAAGCAATCCTCTCACCTCAGCCTCCTGAGTAGCTTGGACTACAGGTGTGCCCCACCATGCCCAGATAATTTTTGTGTTTTTTGTACAGATGGGGTCTCATTATGTAGCCTAAACTGGTCTTGAACTCCTGGGCTCAGGTGATCCTCCTGCCTCTGCCTCCCAAATCGCTGTGATTACAAGTGTGAGCCACCATGCCTGGCCTCAACATTTTAATAGAACTTTTCACTTTACAAAATAGTTTCCCATGTATCCATTTCTAATTGATTCTCAAAATAATCTTATATGTGGAATAGGCATTAGATTGTTAATTGCTCTTATTATCAGGTTAAACTATATGAAATTGCCATATTAATAAGTCAAACACTGTTAAATGTAAACAATTTTATATGGTTTATCCTCATATAATTACATAAATCATAAGTAGTAATATAAATAACAACAATAATAGCATCTTAGTCCATTTTGTGTTGCTGTAACAGAATACCATAGACTGGGTAATTTATTTTAAAAAGATATTTATTTCTGGTGGGGTGCAGTGGCTCACACCTATAATCCCAGCACTTTGGGAGGCCAAGGCAGGCGGATCATGAGATCAGGATATCAAGACCATCCTGGCTAACACAGTGAAATCCCATCTCTACTAAAAATACAAAAAATTAGCTGGGGTATGGTGGTGTGCACCTTTTAGTCCCAGCTGACTTGGGAGGCTGAAGCAGGAGAATCGCTTGAACCCAGGAGGCAGAGGTTGCAGTGAGCTGAGATTGCGCCACTGCACTCCAGCCTGAGCAACAGAGAGAGACTCTGTCTCAAAAAAAAAAAAAAAAGATTAATTTTTGTTACAGTTCTAGAGGCTGGGAAGTCTAAGATCAAAGGGCTCGCACCTGGCAAGGACCTTCGTGCTGTGTCATTCCTGTGGCAGAACATGGAAGGGCAAGAGAGCATGAGAGAACAGGAGGGGAAGGAGGCCAAAGTCATTTCTTTTATCAAAAACCAACTCCTGGGATAATGAACCCACTCCTTCAATAATGGCATTAATCCATTCATGAGGGCAGAGCCCACCTGGCATAATCACCTATTTTTTTTTTTTTTTTTTCTGGAGACACAACTCACGCTGTTGCCCAGACTGAAGTGCAGTGGTGCAATCATAGCTCACTGCAGCCTTGACCTCCCAGGCTCAAGTGATCTTCCCACCTCAGCCTCCTTAGTAGCTAGGACTTCAGGTGTGCACCACCACACCCAGCTAATTTTTTTTAAATTATTTTTTTGTAGATACACGGTCTCCATATGTTGCCCAGGCTGGTCTTGAACTCCTTGGCTCAAGCAGTTCTCCCAACCTTGGCCTCCCAAAGTGCTGGAATTACAGGCATGAGCCATCGTGCCTGGCCACTAATCACCTCTTAAAGGTCTAACCTCTCAAATGTGCTGCACTGGGGATTAAATTTCCAACACGTGAACTTTGAGGGACACAGTCAAGCCATAGCACGTGGCAAGTCGTTGTTTTTTAAATTATGTACCTGGCATGTTGCTAAGTCTCTTCATGCATTTTATCTTGTTCAGTTCTCAGGAGAACTTGAGGAGGTGCATAGTCTAGTGGATATTGCAATGTTCCTTTCAGGTTCCTCCTCAGGGCCTCCACACTCATTCCAGCTGCTGGGAAAATTGGCTACTTCCCTTACTGGGAATTGCCCTTGGCCACAAGTTACTGCTTTCATCAAGGTGATGCTGAGACCTTGAGGGTAGTTATTAGGCAGTGACTGGCTGATATGAGGATATAAAGACTGGGCCCCTTGCCTCAATTTGGGACCCTCTGAAGGGCCATGTGGCTCAGAGCTCCCTGTAGGATTGGCTTTTCCTGGTTGTAACCACATTGGGGGTCATCTCCTCTTCTCAATCCTGCCCTCTTACTTACTTACAGGTGTGTCTCTCAAAATTACTGCCTAAGAAACATTCTGCAGACAGAAACCACCTCCATCTCAGAGTCTGCTTCCAGGGAACCCAAACCTTGGACAGTTGGTGTCAGGGGGGTTCAAGGTGGCAGACTCTGAAGTGGGAGTTTGGAGAGGATCACTTGCCAGTCAGCTCTCCGTGAACTGGTATAGGAGAGGTAAGGATAGTCCCTGCCATGTCGTAACTGCATGATGGCTAAAACTTGCATTTCTGGTGAACTGGGGTGTGATGGGGTGCAGAAAATGCTACCCCAAAACAACACCTTAGAAACTAAGAAAATAGCAGAAACAGGAAGGCTACTCTCACCTTTCCCTCTCCCCTCTTCCCTGAAGCAGGTCATAAAACCTAGGAAGGTCACAATCTGACCTTCTCTCACCCTTCTCTCCTGAAAACCCTCAGGTGACAGGTGTCCTGTCCTCTACCTTGAGGGAATGTCACACAAGAATGACAGAAGAATCTAAACAAATAGGCCTTGTGAATATCCCCCTCTACAGTTTATTACTATTAGATCATCTTCCCTTTGTCCAATTAGACTTCTACAGGACTGTCCAGTCTTCATCAAAGCCAAGTATAAGAATACACAGGGTTCCCTGTTTCTTTGGATCTTCATTTCTGAAGGCTCCTGTGTCGTGTAAAACTAACATTAAATACATGTGTATGCTTTTCTCTTGTTAATCTGTCTTTTGTTATAGGGTCTCAGCCGAGAACCTAGCAATGGGTAGGACATAAATCTTTTCTCCCCTACATATGGTATATGGGTGGAAGGGGTCACACTTGTTGGTATCTCTGGCAACTGGGGGCCACAGGGACTACAAGAACTATGGAAATGAATGACTGCTGCTGAGTCCATTGACTTGCTAAAGAGATTTAATAATAATCTCAGGGTGAATAATCACCAAGGAAAAATGTGAAAGCCAGATGGCCTCCTGGGCAACTGTTAAGGAAATCCCTCCTGCAAAGGGAGGATCAGGCATAGATTTAATGGTAAAAATAGCAGAGCTTTGGAATAGGTGTGACTTTTTAGCCCTGACAGGCCTCCAATGCCAGAGTCAGAGCCCTAATAGACAAGTGATGGGAACTTGAGACTTGAGTTGGGGATATATGAGTAGATAGAGTCAAGCACCTTGAATTCTCAGGTTCTTCTGAACCCACTAGGTTTGCAGAAGTCATGTACTTCTTGTTGGAAAACAGTGGTGCCACTTGTTTGAAGATTGTATTAGTCTGTTCTCACATTGCTATAAAGAACTACCTGAGACTGGGTAATTTACAAAGAAGAGAGGTTTAATTGGCTCATGGTTCCACAGGCTGTACAGGAAGCATTGCTGGGAGGCCTCAGGAAATTTACAGTCATGGCAGAAGGAGAAGGGGAAGCTGGCACGTCCTACGTGGCTGGAGCAGGAGGAAGAAAAAGATGGGGGAGGTGCTACACACTGTGACACAACCAGATCTTGTGAGAACTCACTCACCATCATGAGAACAATTAGGGGAAATCTGCCCCCACGATCCAGTCACTTCCCATCAGGCTCCTCCCCTAACATTAGGGATTACAATTCAACATGATATTTGGGTGGGGACAATTCAACGTGATATTTGGGTGGGGACACAGAGCCGAACATATCAAAGATCATACCAGGTTTCCAGTGAGGCAGGTGCCCCACATGAGAACACTTGTCCTCAGAACCTCACTTCACTTCCTTCCTGGCAATCTAATAAACAACAGAAGTCAAATCCCAGTTGTGCTGAGCATGACAAGGGAAGAGAGGCACAGTCCTCTGCAGGATCCACAGGATCTGGCTAATACATTTAAGCAAGCACTGTGCACAGAACTGGGTCCTGAGTAGGCTGGATCAAGAAGGGAGGAAGGTAAAGGTGGATAAGAGCAGGTATTAATATGGGAGTACTCTCTATGATACAGAACTTAACACTCTGGCAAGGAACCCAGGATAAGGTGGTGAACACACTTCAAAGATGGATTTTAGAAGCTTAGGAAAAGCAATGGCTCACACTAAGTTCAGCAGAAATATTAGAACTGCTGTGGCAGATGGCAAAGGAAAAGTTCAAAAGTCTGGGAGAAGTAGTCCAGGCATGGTGGCTCATGCCTGTAATCCCAGCACTTTGGGAGCCTGAGGTGGGGGGATCACTTGAGCACAGGCATTTGAGATCAGTGTTAGATATAGTGAACTCCAAGTTTCTCTTCAAGGAATCAGTATGTCAGAATGTTCAGCTCTCCTGTTCTTCAATTCTCCATTTTTAAGTTTAACTTCCTTGTAGTTTCAGTAAAGAACCTTTTCCACCAGTTCTAATCAGTAGTTCACATCTGCTGCCCTGGTCCACTCGCCCTGACTCATCCTGGTCACCTGCTCCAGTCACCTGCTTTGACCCCTGGCTACCCGCTCTCACCTGTCCCATAACTGTCCTTCCCACCAAACTACCCACCCCACCACTCCAGCTCATACCCCTGCTCTCTTTAAAATAGCCAATTGGAATTAGCCTAGACTGTGTGGTCTAATCCTAGCCATTAGGGGAATGACACAGCAGTAGTGCTGACCTCCATCAGGAATAAGAACCCCTTCCCCTCCCTTATCCAAGTGTGCACTTGCCATTGTTCCATCTGTGAGCCACACCCTTCCATAGAAGTAAATTGCCTTGCTGAGGAAATTTATATTTGAGTGCTACTTCTTTTGCAGCACTGAAAATTTATATATAACACCAACCTGGCCAACATGGTGAAACCTGTGTTTACTGAAAAATACAGAAGAAATTAGCCAGGTGTGGTGGTATGTCTGTAATCCCAGCTACTTAAGAGTCTGAGGCAGGACCTTGAACCTGGGCCGAGATAGCATGACTGCCTTCAGTCTGGGCAGCAGAGCAAGACTCTATCTCAAAAAAAAAAAAAAAAAAAAAGTCTCAGACAAGTGGGCCTGCTAGAGTGTTTATAGTTCATAAGGCCAGAAAACCCATCAGCCAACTCCGTTCTGTGGGAGGCCCTGGAGGGCACTCTATTTACTGAAGCAATAAGGAATGAGCCTGTGGGGGCTGGAGGTGGCACCAGCTTCCCTGACAGTAGGAGGTGCTATTACAGAACTGGGATATGATATAATCCCAAAATAACAGAGGTCAGGTGGTGGTGCTTGACCTTTAAAGCAAGGTGGATGCAATTGCAATACACAGCAAAACTGGTGCCTGATGCCCAGAGCACTATGGAGATGGTTAACAGAACACAGTGTTTCTAGAGGCAAGATAGATGGGTGGCCAGCAGTGCATTGCTTAATTTAGACAGTCAAAAAAATCAAGGATGGATGATCAGGGGGCTGAAGGCAGCCACCCCCAGTAATACATGATGATTTCTCATCCTGTTTCTGGACCTGAGCCATTGACTGAAGGAGAGGCTAGGTCCCTGTGAGGAAGGATCTGCGACATCATGGCAAACGTGTCCAGTAGTAATGCCCCAGTCCTTTCCTAAAAGAATCTGTGCTTATTTACTGTGGATCACCATGACAAAGGGGGAATTTTTTTTTTTTTTTTTTGAGACGGAGTTTCACTCTTGTTACCCAGGCTGGAGTGCAATGGTGCGATCTCGGCTCACCGCAACCTCCGCCTCCTGGGTTCAGGCAATTCTCCTGCCTCAGCCTCCTGAGTAGCTGAGACTACAGGCACACGCCACCATGCCCAGCTAATTTTTTGTGTTTTTAGTAGAGACGGGGTTTCACCATGTTGACCAGGATGGTCTCGATCTTTTGACCTCGTGATCCACCCGCCTCGGCCTCCCAAAGTGCTGGGATTACAGGCATGAGCCACCGCGCCCGGTGACAAAGGGGGAATTTTGAGGGCTTTGAAGGACTATTAGCCACGGGGTCTGACTCGACACTGGAATCTGGTGACCCAAAGTGCTTTTATGACCCTCCTTCCCATTAGAATAAGGTGGTATGGGTTTCAGGTGACAAGGAAGCCCTGGTCCCGCTCCAGCTCACAGTGAGTTCATTGGGTGGGTCCACCAATCCACTGTGGTGGTATCCCTGATTCCTCAATGCATTGGAATGCACATAGATGGTAGTTGATAAAACCCTAGCATTGGTTCCTTGAGTCTCTAAAAGTGCCTCCTCTCCTTTGCCAACATAGTAAATCAAATACAATATTTCTTTTATTCCAGGAGGAATGGTAGGCATTAGTTCCACCCTCAAAGATTAAAGAAATACAGGGATGGTAGTTTCTGTTGTATTTCCATTGAATTCACCCATCTGGTCCCTACAAAAATTGCATAATCATGGCTACTACTGAGAGTAAACTCCCACAAACTTAACCAAGTAGTGTCCCTACTTGTGGTTGTTGTGCTACATATGGCATGTTTCCTGGAGCAGATTAATACAGCTTTCGAACAAGGTACAGGACCACTCATCTGCTTACTGCCTCCTTTTCTAGCCCTATCAGAAAGGAGGATCAGAAGTAGCTCATCATTGGACACATTTGCATGATGCCTCAGGGCCGTGTTAACTTTCCTGCCTTTATCATAATGTAGTCCAAAAGGACCTGGCGGGCCCGTCTGGATTTTCCATGGAATTTCTCATTAGTCCAGCATATCAATAACATCATGTTAATGACACCAAATGAGCAAGAAGTGACAAGTACATTAAAGACCTTGGCATCACACATTCACTCCAGAAGCTGGGAAATAACTCCTGCCTAGATTTAGGGCCCAGGCACATCACTGAAATGCACAGAGGTCTAGTGGTCTGGGGATAAAGGTAAAGGAGCCCTGGAGCTCCGAGGTAAAGAACGTAAAGAACAAATGGTCAGCCACCACATTTGAACATGAGTACTAGGATGGCATGAAACTGCCCTCCGCAGCTGTGCCTGATACCACAGGTGGGCAGAGGGGATGTGATGTAGGGCACGCTATCCCATTTTACAGATGAGAAAATAAGTCTCTGAGAGGTTAAATAAATTGCCCAAAAACGCACTGCTGGCAAGTGGTGGATCTGAGATAAAAATCTAGATCTATCTGACTTGAAAGGCCATGTTCTTTAATACCTATGTTGTATAGATAAGGAGGCTGGGAACAGAGAGATTAAGCGGCCTCTTGTTGCATCTTGGGCTCCCTGGGAGGCAGATTCCAAGACAGATTGGCACGCAGGAAGTGTACTGGGAAGTGCTCCCAGGATCAACACCCTGAGGGGGAGTGAACAAGGCAGGACTGGGCAGAGAGAGGCTGGGCTGTGATGCCATCACTACCAAGGGGAGTCCTGGTGCTGGAGTGCTCTGCAGAGGTGTCCCCTGCTGCCAGGAGGGGGCTGAACCTGTATATTCCTGCAAGGAGGCCGTCCTTGGGCTGCCCCAGGAAGAAGCCATCACCTCGAGAAAGAAGGTCCTTTTCAGACAAGGCCAGTTCCTCTGGGATACTCTACCTAGTGCTGTCAGCCTTTCATACTTCCAGCTGCTGGGGGGAATGACTGCTTCCGCCCTGGTAGAGGAGATCTGAGGTGGCGCACCCCAGCAGTCATTATCCCTCTTTAGGGTTCTGCAGCTAGTGGGCAACACAAAAGTAGGTCCTCTGGCTCCAAAACCAACATAGTCCTCCTTTTACAGCTCCATGACGGGTCCCCTAGCAGAGTGAACGACCAGGGCTGTGGGATCACTGATTGGAAAAGAACTGTAACTCACTCAAACTTGATCCAATTAGGAGAGGGAAAAAATTTCATTCATTCAAAAATGTGTATTGAGTGATTACCGTATACCAAGCTCTGTTCTCAGTGTTGGAGTGACAGCAAGAAAGTAATCAAAGCTCCTGCTGGCGGAGAAACTTTTCTAATGGAGGAGGTGTCGGGAAGGCCCAGTCCTCCTGGAGACCAGGAACAACCCGACTCCTTAAGAGACGGAGGTGGCTAATCTGTGTCTCATCTTTTCATAAACAGTCTATGGGATGATAACACTGAGTTAATTTCTCATGCGCTTCTCTGCCATATACAAGTAAATGCATAGGGAAAGGTTGATAACAGTTATTAGCTCTGGGGAGGGAGTAAAATGGACAGAATAAGGGAGTAAGGGGGAACTTTAATTTTTTTTCTTTCCTGCCCCTCCTTTCTTTCAGCTGGTTCCTCATTTTGCTAGTGTGCCGAGGGTCTAACTGCTGCATTAAAGGCAGTGTCGGAGGTGGCTCCTGCTTCCTTTCCAGCTCTAGTTTCAGGCCTGGAGCTGGAATTTCCCTGCCCTGTCCCCTCTTTTCTTCCTCTCTAGAGACTCCTTGAGACTTCTTGCTGTCAGCTGAGAAGGGGAAAGCAGGCACCTGGAGATTCTATAAAATGGGCCACACATTTAAGAGATTCGGGGAAATAGAATCATTTTGCAGGCTTTAGTCCTTTATATATTTCTGCATTACTTGAGTGTTTCATAGCAAGTGGGATTTGTGTATTGCATATCTAGGTGTTACTGTTGTGGAGTGTTTTTTGGGTTTTTGTTTGGAGATGGACTCTCACTGTGTCACCCAGGCTAGAGTGCAGTGGTACAATCTCCGCTCACTGCAACCGCTGCCTCCCAGGTTCAAGTGATTCGCCGGCCTCAGCCTCCCAAGTAGCCGGGTGGGACTACAGGCATGCGCCACCACTAATTTTTGTATTTTCAGTAGAGACGGGGTTTCATCACGTTGACTGGGCTGGTATCAAACACCGGCCCTCAGATAGTCCACCTGCCTCAGCCTCTCAAACTGCTGGGATTTCACGTGAGCCACCACGGCCAGCCAGTTGTGGAGGTTTTATTGTCTGTTTGCTTCTGCATTTTGACGTTGCAGATGGAAGACTGGCTGACAAACCAGGCATGGCTCGGGACTTCCTATAGTAAAGACCTCTAGGTCTGCACCTGCTTGTGGCCAAATTGTGAAAGTGGTCAGGCTACCTTTGGGAACCCTTTGTGGCAATGCCCCCTCCTGTTCTCCTGAATGGTTCTGATTCTGATGGTGGGTCATCCCACAGAGGTGAGGACTAAGGTCTGATTTTTTTTTAATCTTGCTCAAATTCCTATCTAAGGGGTCTGGGGAGTCATGCCCTATAAACCATAAATTCTCATCAGATGGGTTTTACTTAACCTTGTGTATCGTGACTTACTTTCCAATCTGACTCTTGCATAACGAGAGAAGGTCAAAATATTTAACCCCAAAATACATTTCCTTGCCATACCTTGAAATTGCCCTGCAAAGTCTCTTGTGGGAAAAATCCACATTCTATAGAGAATCCCCTATCCCCTTTGTTTTGCTTCCTTCCTTTCCAGATCCAGGAGATAATCAGCTAGAGCCAGACACCCTTTTAGGTCGGATAAGACACATTTTACAACCTTCTCTCTGAAGTCTGCTATCTGAGAGCTTCCTCTGCATAATAAAACTTGGTCTCCACAATCCTTTATCTTAACCTGAACATTTCCTTTCTATTGATCCCAAGTCTTCAGATCAACTCAACCAATTGTCAACCAGAAAATGTTTACATTTACCTGTAGCCTGGAAGCCCCTACCTTGAGTCGTCCCCCTTTTCTGAACCAAACCAATGAATTTCTTAAATGTATTTGATTGATGTGCCTCCTTAGAATATATAAAACCAAGCTGTATGCTGACCACCTTGGGCACATGTTCTCAGGACCTCCTGAGGGTTGTGTCATGGGCCATGGTCACTCATATTTGGCTCAGAATAAATCTCTAAAAATTTTTCACAAAGTTTGACTCTTTCTGTCAACAGAGGACAAGGCTCTCTCCAGTGGGCTTTCTTCCCCTGGGCTTCTGAACTTCACAGTGGACCTTCTTGCTTGGGGTGAGAGGCCTGTGTCTTGAGCAAGGAACACGCAGCAGCAGCTGGTGACACTGGTGATCTGGTGATGGCGCATTCTGCCTAGGATGACCTTGCAGAGAGCAAGGCTGACTTCGGAAACAAGTCATGGGATCCATAGTGGATAGGCGTGAATTGCTCTTGCTCGGTACTCAATGGCCACTTTTCTGGAAACAGCACTACAATTTTGCTTTAGTGATTGAACTGTCTTGCATTTAATACAGCCTTGGTGGGACTGCCATTCAAGGGACCCCATTGCCCCGGGCAAGGAAACGGGCCATGTGACTTAAGTTAGTTCAATCAGATGCTGTCTTCTAGGAAATTGAATTTTGAGGAACTAATACAAAACCAGAAAATGTTTGGGGCCAATTCATCTTAGTTCTGGCAGCCCAAGGCAACTGGCCTCTGGTGCCTGCTTTCCAGATTCCTCAGACTGCCCTCCTGCCTGTCCTCCTGGAGCATGGGGCTTCAGCTTTTCCTTCAGCTTTCCGTTGCCTCGCATCTTCCAATAAAGAACTTTCGGAGTAAGTTGCCCAGAATCGATTTCTGTTGCTTACTACCTAAGACCCCTGACTAATGCAGCATCCATACCACCTAGGCCTTTGAAGACCCATCACCTCCCCCAAAAGCTCAGGCTTTTCAGGTGTGTGTGTTTCATGGAGCTTTGTGTACGCTGTGGATATGGAGTGGGCAGGGGATGAGCAGGCCAGGTTGGCTGTTAGGGACTGCGAGAGAGAGCAGCGTCAGCCAGGTTCATATCCCACATTCCTGAGCCGTGCTGTCAGACTGGGGCATGCACACCCACGGGAGGGGTCTGGGGCAGAGTACAGGCAGAGCATGAAGCCACAGGCTAAACACACTACGTCTTCTGGAGATGGCAATTAGAAGGTTTTATGGCAGGTGGGGAGACGTGGTTTTTTTTAAAATTTAAAATTGAATATGTATATATTTTGGCATAGAATATAAGAATCTGTGGGGATTTTTATGAGAACGCAAGCATGTTCTAAGAAATTTCCATCTGGCAGAAAGCCAATTCCATATACATATCTAGACCTCTTGGCAGTACACATTCTCTCTGCAGCTATAAAGGGTTCTTTGGTGGAAATTTAGAGAAACACAGACGGTTCTAATCAAGGTCCCTCCTCTGTCTGCCCTCAGATTCCTTTTCGGGTTGGATGAAAAGTGGGGCTTCTCAGTCCTGTTGATTCACGGACCCTATTTACTGCTACTCTCATAGACAACCCTGTTAAAAATCATTCACCAAGGACAGACATCCCTGTCTCTGTGGGTAAATGCAAGAAGCTGAAACTCAGGAAGGTGGTCCTCCCGATGGGGGAGAAGGAAGTCAGTAAGGAAAACCTGATCTCTCGCTTGGCATGTGTGAGATTCCAAATATACGGATTTCTATTATGTGCTAGGCATTTGTAATGTTTCATCATGATAACCCCAAGGCAAAGATGGTGTTATAATACCGTGGTATGGATGATGATTGTTATGAGTGGAATGCTTGTGTCTCCCCAAAATTTATGTGTAGAAATCTTAACCCCCAATGTGATGATATTAGGAGGTGAGGCCTTTGGGAGATAATTAGGTCATGAGGGTAAAGCTCTCATGAATGGGATTAGTTCCCTTATGAAAGGGACCCCTAAAGAGCTCTCTGGATCTTTTTCTGCCACATATGAATATAAGAAGTTGGCAGTCTGCAGCCCTGAAGAGAGCCCACACCAGAACCCAACTGTGCCGGCACCCTGATTTCAGACTTCTGGCCTCCAGAACTGTGAGAAATAAATTCCTGTTGTTGATAAGCTACGCAGCTTCTTGTGCTTTGTGATAGCAGCCTGAATTGCCTAACATAAAGATCCTGGGCCCCAGTGAGGTTGAGTGACTCACCCAAAGTCATGCAGGTAATTAGGCCATTTATTATAGACATCATTCTTGTTCCAGCTCCCCTTTCAAGATTGCTCTCCTGACCTGAATACAGAATAAATTAGATCCACAAGACTCTAGTCCAAATATGTTTATTGTCTGTATCCCTCCTCCTAATGGGGGGGGGGCCCTCTGCTCACCAAGAGGGTCCTGACCACCTGGGGCTAGGGGTGCTGGAGAGCAGCACAGAGAGGAGGAAGAGCCTGAAGATGATTCCCCCAACAACTTTGTACTGTGGGGGTTAAGATCGAGGGCTTTGAGGATAAACACAGCTGGATTTGAAGCCCACTCTCCTCCTACTCATGGCATAGATAAGAGGGAAAAAGGGGTACAGTGGGAGGGAAGCCACCAACCTCAGCAAGCCACAGACTCCAGGAGGCCACCGCTGGGTCCTGAACCATGTCTCTAGTATCTTTACAAAGAGGAATAGTAGCTGCTCCACCTCCCACAACATCCGCTCAAGCGTCCTGCAGACAGTTGCAAATTACAGAGAAGCAATGGCAAAGGGGCTGTGGATGGGCCTGACAGTCTGGACCTGGCCACACCTGCTACCCAGCCACTTACTCTTGTAACGTCATCCTGACCCAAAGTGTCTGCCTACAGGTGCTCCTGCCTCTCTAGACGAGCCATCAAAGGCCCAGAGAGGCTAAGCAATTGTGGAGAGTCACCCAGGAGACAGGTGACAGAGTTTGACATGCAGCCCAGTTGACACTGTGCCTCCAGCTGTACTCCCCACTCAGTGCCTGACTTCCTCACCCTCTTGAAGACTCACAGCATGTAAGAGGAGGGAGCTTTATTTTGATCATCCAGCAGCACCTTGAAGCAGTCAGGACCACGAACTCCACAAGGCCTCATGGTGCCTGTAGGGAGGTGCTTGTCTGTCTGGGAGGAGGCCAGGCTCACACAGACTCAGGCTGAACCAGACCATCCCTAAGGGCCTTTCCAGGCCTGAGCAGGAGAATCTAAGATAGGGCCCCTGAAAGGACTGCAGGACGCCCTTCTTTAACTCCTGGGAAGGAGCCCACAATAGTGACCACTCCACATGAGGTCCCTTTGGTGGTGAAAGTGTCATCTCCACCCCCAGCCTTCTCAGGACGTGCTGTGCAGCAGGAGCTGATAACGCTGTGTACAGGCTGGTGGGGGTAGACACACTCTTGTTGCCAGGCCCTGAACGCTCTGAACCCCAGCCTGGCCTCCTAGCCCTAACGGAGCAGGGAGGGGACCACCGGGGCACAGAGCCAGGGATCCTGTTACTCTCTACATAGAGGTGCCAAGTAGGCTACTTTATTGCCAAGTTTTCTTTTTAAAAACCTTTTTCCATTCTATGACTCTTTAAGGGAAGACATTCCATTGTGCCCTGTAACACTGAGGACTTTTACACTATTTAGAGAGTTTCACGGGGAATATTCAGGCCTTGGAGAAACCATTAGAGTTTCTGTTGCTGGAAGGCAGGAGCCCTGTCTTAGATTCTCCTGCTCAGGCCTGGAAAGGCCTTTAGGGATGGTCTGGTTCAGCCTGAGTCTGTGTGAGCCTGGCCTCCTCCCAGACAGACAAGCACCTCCCTACAAACAGCACCATGAGGCCCTGTGGAGTTCGTGGTCCTGCCTGCTTCAAGGTGCTGCTGGATGATCAAAATAAAGCTCCCTCCTCTTACATGCTGTGAGTCTTCAAGGGGGTGAGGAAGTCAGGCACTGAGTGGGGAGTACACCTGGAGGCACAGTGTCAACTGGGCTGCATGTCAAACTCTGTCACCTGTCTCCTGGGTGACTCTCCACAATTGCTTAGCCTCTCTGGGCCTTTGATGGCTCATCTAGTATTAATAATAAGCCGGGCGTGTCACACGTGTAATCATATTGGGAGGCTGAGGCAGAAGGATCACTTGAAGCCTAGAGTTTAAGACTAGCCTAGGTAACATAGAGAGACCCCATTTCTATAAAACTTTTTTTAAAAATTAGCCGGGTGTGGTGGCACATGCCTGTAGTCCCAGATACTCAGGAGGCTGAGATGGGAGTATAGATTGAGCCCGGGAGGTCGAGGCTGCAGTGAACCATGATTCTACCATTACTACACTTGGGCCTGGGCAACAGTGAGACCCTGTCTCTAAAATGATAATAACAATAATGTAATAATAGTAGTAATACAATAACGTTAAGTCCTTATGGCTGTAATGCACTTTGTAGTTTATAAATCATGTTTACATACCTGGAGTCTCAGAGCTTCCCTACAGACTACTCAAGCAGATATTTGTAGCCCAATTTTTGAGTTGAAACTGAGTTTTAGTGAGGACTAGTGACTTTCTCAAGATCACGAGTGACCTAGAAGCACCAGGATGAGATCTTTATCCTGATGGGTTCTTGAGCCACGACCCGCTCTCCTCCAGGCCCCCAGCTTTTGTGAATCACAGTGGAGAAAATGCAGACCAGGCGACTTGCTGAGTGACATGGTGACATTTGATGGGGAATCATCCAATACCTTCAAAAATATTTTTTTGAACCTCGGTGGAAAAGTGTGTTTCTTCATCCATCTGCTCACCAGACAAAGCTTTGTGGGGCTCCGAATGCATGCAGGCGTGCTAGGCATGATGCAAGGAGTGGGGCCAAAATGGAACCAGCCATCACTCCTGCCCTCGAGGAAGTCACAGTGGGTCAGAAGATGGACATCAAGACACAAGCACAGCAGGAAGTCATCTCTTTATTCCTGTCATTTGTGAACCCTTTTCTGTCTTCCAGGAGTCCTTATAGAAAAAGTAAATACCCATAAAAAGATCTCTTAAGGCAGTTGGGGACACACACGGGGCAGGGGTGGGAGTTTGGGGACAAACTTAGCACCTCATGGTCTTGTGGTGGGGCCAGCACATGTGTGGGTGGGGCATGAGGGGAGCGAGTATTCTCAGAGCTCACTGTCCCTCCCTGCACATTCCCCTGTGCGTTGCCCCAGGCACAGGAACTTTGTAATCACATCCAGCCTGGGACCATAACCAAACACAGCATTCCACCATCCTCTGCAACCTCTTTGTTTGATCTTCCCCCTGGAGACACAGGTCATGAGGAAGAGAAGGGGAAGCGGGGGCAAACTGCAGGGAGAGTGTGTGGGGAGCTTCCTTTGAATTGTCTTTTAATTCAGAAACTGAAAACAAAGATGCCATTTCCCAAGGCCTGAGATACCGCTGCTGGCCTTAAAGGAGTTCAGTCTTAGAATCCTGGAGCAGGCACCACCTTGGAGGTCACTAGTCCAACCTGCCGGGTTTGCAGAGCCCAGGAAGGGACCTTGACTTCTTTGATGTCACACAGCAGAAAGGGGCAGCATTGTAGTGTGATGTCACAGCAAAGAGGGCTAGCTACTCATGGGGAATGACTCAAGAAGCCTGGGAGAAGCTTTCCCCACCAGTTGCTCAGTAACACCTAAGCTGCCTTGCCTGGGACCCAGCCTTGTACTGCATCATCAGAGAAATGCACCAGGGAGGAAGCGTGGTAATGGAGGCTCATTTATGCTAGGGCGGAGATGACTGATATCAGGGTCTTTGACCTCAAGAGGCTTAGCTAGCTGGGAGGCAAAGGAGAGGAGATCAGAAGGGCACTGGATCCTGCAAGGGCAAGAGGTGACTGGGGCTTAGCCTGGAGGGAAGAGGGCACAGAGCCGGGAGGCTTCAGGCACCAAGGAGAAACTTAATACCTGCTTTGAAGGCCCCAGGTCCTGTGCCTGATTTTCTCTTTCCTCTGGGAAGGAAGCGGTGAGATGTCTGAAGTGTCAAGTCCCTCTTCATGGCTAATCCTGTTGCTTTTTAGAGAGTGTGTTTTAGATTTATGTCTGAACTGCATCTAAAGGCATCAGCAAGGTCGTTAATTTCAGCCACCTGAATCTGGTGGATGCCTCTGCTTACCACACAGCGACACTTCCTTCCTCCAGCCCTGTGGGAAATAAAGCATGTCTTCGGGTGAGGTTTTTGTTTTGTCTTGTTTTTTAATAATTTAAGCTCTCTGTTTTATGCATCTAATCTCTTCATATTTTCAATATGAAAGTACTACTAAGGGGCATTTTACATTCTCAGTGTATGCTGTAATTGTTTATCATTTAAATTTAATTTTTTTCTTTTTTTAGTGTTTTTAATTACTTAAGAAATACATACTCATTGTAAAGGATTCAAAAAATAGAAAACTACATGAAATAAGAAGTAAGCCTCACTTTATCACTTTCTACTGCTAAAGGTAGACACTGTTAACACTGTGGTTTTCTTTTCTTTCCTTCTTTCTTTATTTTTATTTTTTCAGCAAAAAAGGAATATAATGCTACATCAGCAGGTCTGAGAATTCACGAAGATACCTGAGACCATTTGAGGGGTCCACAAGGCCAAAGCTGTTTTTATAATAACACTAAGACAAAATTTGCTTTTTCCCCCCAGTGTTGACATTTGCACTGATGTTGCAAAAAGCAAAAATGGGCAAAACTGCTAGTGCCTTAGATCCAGGAGGTAGCACCAAACTATCCCGTTGGGAATTGTGTTCTTCACTGCTACACTCTCAGAGGAGCCGAAATGCCGGTTTCCTGAAGAATGTCCTTAATGAAGGAGTAAAGATAATAAATTTTATTAAATTTCAACCCTGGCATACCTATCTTTTTAAGATTCTGCATGAAGAGAGAAGTATGCTTAAGCCCTTCTGCAGCATTCCAAAGTCCACTGACCATCCGAGGAGACACTCATGCAGCTGTTTGAGTTGCAAGCTGAATTCACTGTTCCTCAGTCTCCCACCAGGGAACATTATTTTTACTTGAAAATAGTGACAGGCAAACTATAGTTGTTCAGATTTGGGAATTTTCAGACATTTTCTCAACAAATGAATGAAATGACCCTGTCGTTTCAAGGAAACTGACAGTATTTGTTACTAATGATGAAGTTTTAGCTTTCTTTTATTACTTTCTTTTCTTTTTAACTTTTAAGTTCAGGGGTACCTGTGCAGGTTTGTTACATAGGTAAACTTGTGTCGTGGGGGGGGTTGTTGTACAGATTATTTTGTCACCCAGGTATTAAGCAAAGTAAGTACTAGTTATTTTTCCTGATCCTCTTCCTCCTTCCACCCTCCATCCTCTGATAGGCCCCAGTGTGGGGTGTTTCCCTCTGTGTGTCCATGTGTTCTCATCATTTAGCTCCCACTTATAAGTGAGAACATGCAGTATTTGGTTTTCTGTTCCTGTGTTAGTTTGCTAAGGATAATGGCCTCCAGCTCTATCCATGTCCCTGCAAAGGGCATAATCTCATGCATTTTTATGGTTGCGTAGTATTCCATGGTATATATGTAACACGTTTTCTTTATCCAGACTACCATTGATAAGCTTTCAAGCAAACATTAGAATTTTTAAAGACTTATATTTGCCAGTGAGCTGGACAGCTTCCCAACACTTTAAGACTTTAGTGATGAGATGGGTGATGATATTAAATGTGATTTTTTATATTGTTAATAAATTGTGTTAGTATTAGAAAGAGCTACGTAAATTAGTGAAGCAATATTTTTCAAAGACATATGCATATATAAAATCTTTTGTGGGTAAATAATTTAAAGTGGAAGATAAACCAGTGGATTTTATTTTATAGTTTTTTTTTTTTTTTTTTAGTAGAGACAAGATTTTACCATCTTGGCCAGGCTGGGCTTGAACTCCTGACCTCATGATCCACCTGCCTCGGCTTCCCAAAGTGCTGGAATTATAGGCGTGAGCCACCGCACCCGGCCAAACCAATGGATTTTAATGTAATAGAGTGTAGATAGTTGATTGATATGATTTATTTTAATTTTAATTTTATTGATTTATTTATTTATTTTTGTTTTTATTATTATTTTTTAATTATTATTATTTTTTTTATAAAGACGGGGTTTCACCATGTTGATCAGGCTGGTCTTGAACGACCTCAGATGATCTGCATGCCTTGGCCTCCAAAGTGCTTGGATTACAGGCGTGAGCCACCACGCCCAGCCTGTTTATTTGTTTTTGAGAAGGAGTCTCACTCTGATGTCCAGGCTGAGTACAGTGACATGATCTTGGGTCATTGCAACCTCCGCCTCCCAGCTTCAAGTAATTCCCCTGCCTCGGCCTCCCAAGTAGCTGGGATTACAGGTGCCTGCCACCAGGCCTGGCTAATTTTTGTGTATTTAGTAGAGAAAAGGTTTCAACATGTTGGCCAGGCTGGTCTCATACTCCTGACCTCAAGTAGCCCACTCGCCTTGGCTTCCCAAAGTGCCGGGATTACAGGTGTGAGCCACCACGCCCAGCCTCATTGATATGATTTAGAATCCACATTGCCACTAACCTTTCAGAAACTACTACTTGTCAAATTTTGGTAAACAATCAAAGAAGAATAGCCACAATAATCTGGGAAGACTATTAAAATAATCCTCCTTTTTCAACTACATATCTTTGTGAGGCCAGATTTTTTCATGTACTTCAACCAAAACAACATATCGCAACAGATTTAATGCCAAAGCAGATATGAGAATGCAGCTGTCTTATATTAAGCCAGATATTAAAACATTTGTAAAAATGTGAGACAATGCTAATCTTCTCACTAAATGATGTTTTGATATGGTTAACATTCATAAAAATGATATGATTTATGGTAACATGCAATGAGTTTATTACCACTATTTCAAATTCATAAACTCATTTTGGAAATTATCTTAGTCTTAATTTTTTTTTTTTTTTTTTGAGATGGAGTTTCGCTCTTGTTACCCAGGCTGGAGTGCAATGGCGCGATCTCGGCTCACCACAACCTCCGCCTCCTGAGTTCAAGCAATTCTCCTCCCTCAGCCTCCCGAGTAGCTGGGACTACAGGTGCGTGCCACCATGCCCAGCTAATTTTTGTATTTTTAGTAGAGACGGGGTTTTACCTTGTTGACCAGGATGGTCTCAATCTCTTGACCTCATGCTCCACCCGCCTCGGCCTCTCAAAGTGCTGGGATTATAGGCGTGAGCCACCGCTCCCGGCCAGTCTTAATGTTTAATGCAATAACTATTGATAGGCACAGCCTACATAAGAAAAGCTCCTTGGTATCCTCAGTAATGTGTAAGAGTTATTAAAAGGGTAGTGAGACCAAAAAGCTTGAGAACAGCAGCCCTACATATTATTCCATACTCAATCATTACTGCAGCTCTGCATGTTAGTCCATACTTGATCACCATTACATGTGGGCCCCAGGTCCCCTGCAAGCTTCTTTCAAAAGTTACTTAACCTCTCCCCTACTGATGGGACATTTAGATTAGTTATAATTTTTCATTATTGTTGATAATGTACAACATATACCTTTTGCACTTACATCTTACACAGTTTTGCAAGTGTTTCTGTCAAATGAGTAGAACAACTGTTGAATCAAAGAGTATTCATATTTAAAAACATAATACTTTCAAATTACATCCTAAAAAGATGATATCATTTTAAATTTCTGTCAAAAATATGTAAGAGGTTAGCCATGGTGGCTTGTGCCTGTAATCCTATCACTTTGGGACGTTGAGGCAGAAGGATCCCTTGAGCCAGGAGGAGTTTGAGACCAGCCTGGGCAACACACCAAGACCCTGTCTCTACAAAAAAAAATGTTTTTGTTTTTTTTTTGAGACGGCGTCTCGCTCTTGTTACCCAGGTTGGAGTGCAATGGCGTGATCTCGGCTCATCGCAACCTCTGCCTCCTGGGTTCAGGCAATTCTCCTGTCTCAGCCTCCTGAGTAGCTGGGATTACAGGCATGCGCCACCATGCCCAGCTAATTTTTTGTATTTTTAGTAGAGGCGGGGTTTCGCCATGTTGACTAGGATGGTCTCGATCTCTTGACCTCGTGATCCACCTGCCTCGGCCTCCCAAAGTGCTGGGATTACAGGCGTGAGCCACCGCGCCCGGCCCAAAAAAATGTTTTTAATTAGGTGAGCATGGTGGTACATGCCTGTAGTCCTAGCTACTCAGGAGGTTGAGGAGGGAAGATTGCTTCAGCCAAGGAGGTTGAGCCTGCAGTGAGCCATGATCTCACCACCACACTCAAAGCTGGGCAACAGAGTGAGACCCTGTCTCTTAAAAAAAAAGTGTAAGTGTCCATTTTCTCATCATCTCTTTTTCCTGTCTTCTTAAGTATTTTATGACTATTTTTTCCTCTCCTTTTTTTGACTCTTTTGCCTCAAAAAGCATTAGAGTGAGCTTAAAATGAAAGTCAGGAATGTGGATAAATTAACAAAAGCCAGTAAAGGAGGGTTATACTAAAAATCTAGACAAATGGAAGATATGTAGCTAAGTACTACATTTAATTCTGTGCTTTAGGGCAACCGAGGCAAAAAAGAAAAACATATTTATAACTATCTACTAGCAAGAAGTCAATGAGTACCCCAAAAGAGAGCAGTATCTATGATCTATTTTTTTTTTTTTAAAGAGATGGGATCTCACCATCTTGCTTAGGCTTGTGTCAAACTCCTGGATTCAAGCAATCCTTTCATCTTGGCCTCCAGAAGTGCTGAGATTACAAGTGTGCACCACTACTTCCAGCTAATTTTTAAAATTTTTGTAGAGATGGAATCTTGCTATGTTGCCCAGGCTTGTCTCAAACTCCTAGCGTCAAATGATTCCTCATGCCTGTAATCCCACCCCTCAAGTGCTGGGATTACAGGCATGAGCCACCAAGCTTGGTCTATATGAGACAGTTAGTCAAATTTATAGAAACAACAAGTAGAATGGTGGTTACCAGCAACTTAGGGGAGGGGGAAAAGAGTTTTTGTTTAATGGTGATATGGTTTAGCTGTCTCCCTACCCAAATCTCATCTTGAATTGTAGCTCCCACAATTCCTACGTGTCATGGGAGGGACCTAGTGGGAGGTAACTGAATCATGGCAGTGAGTCTTTCCTGTGCTGTTCTTGTGATGGTGAGTAAGTCTCATGAGATCTGATGGTTTTAAAAAGTAGTTTCCCTGCACAAGTTCTCTCTTGTCTGCAGCCACATAAGACATGCGTTTCACCTTCTGCCACGATCATGAGGCTTCCTCAGCCACATGGAACTGTAAGTCCACTAAACCTTTTTCTTTATAGCTTACCCAGTCTCAATGTGAAAATTAACTAATAGAAGTAGGTATAGAATTTCAGATTTTTAAGATGAAAAAGTTCAGAAGATCTGTTTCACAATAATGTGACTATACTTAACGTTACTGAACTATACACTTAAAGATGGTTAATATTTTTCAAAAAATGGTACTGGAATAATTGGACATCCATATGCAGAAAATTATTCTAGACACAGACTTTACACTCTTCCCCAAAATTAATTCAAAATAGATCATAGACCAAAATGGAAAATGTAAAACTACACAACTCCTAGAAGATAACACAGCAGAAAACCTAGGTGACCTGGACTGTGGTCATAACTCTTTAGATATAACACCAGAGGCACAATCCATGAAGGAAATAGATTCACTGGATTTCATTAAAATTAAGAACTGCTCAGCAAAAGATACTATCAAAAGAATGAGAATACAAGCCATAGATTGGGAGAAAATATTTGCCAAAGATATAACTGATGAAGGACTGTTACCCAAAATATAGAAAGAACTCTTAGAACTCAACAAGGAAACAAACAACTTGATTAAAAAATAGATCAAAGATCTGAAGGGCGTCTCACCAGAGAAGATCTACAGATGGCAAGTAAGCACATGAAAATATCTTAAACATCATACGTCATTAGGAAGTTGCATATTAAAACAACAATGAGAGACCATTGCATACCCATTAGAATGGCCAAATTCCAAAATATTGACAACACCAAAAGCTGATGAGGGTGTGGAGCAGCAGGAACTCTCCTTCATTGCTGCTGGGAATGCAAAATGGTACAGCCACGTTGGAAGACCTTTTGACAGTTTCTCACAAAACTATTTATACTCTTACCATGTAATCAATCAATCAATCATACTCCTTGTTATTTACCCAAATGAGTTTAAAACTTACATCCATGCAAAAACTCCTGCACACAGATGTTTATAGTAGTGGTCAGCTTTATTAATAATTGCTAAAACTTGGAAGCAACCAAGATGCCCCTTCATAGGCAAATGGATAAATAACCTTTGGTACATGCGGACAGTGTCATGTGATTCAACACAAAAAAAAGAGCTATAATGCCATGAAAAGACATAAAGGAACCTTATATGCATATTACTAATGCATTTACCAACCTGAAAATGTTGCAGACTGTATAATACCAACTATAGGGCCTTCTGGAAAAGCCAAAACGATGGAGACAGTAAAAAGATTCGTGGCTGCCAGGGGTTAGAAGGGAGAGAGGTATAAATAGGCAGAGCACGGAGGATTTTTAGGTCAGTGAAACTATTCTGTGTGATGCATGCCATTATACATACATCATTGTACATGTATGTAATGGTAGATACCTGTCATTATACGTATGTCAAAATCCATAGAATGTACACCACCAAGAGTGAATCCTAATGTAAACTATGAATTTGAGTAATAATGCTGTATCCATGTAGGTTCGCTGCTTGTAACAAAGGCACCGCTGTGGTATGGGATGCTGATAGCGGGAGGCTGTGTGCGTGTGTGGGGACAGGGAGTGGGGATGGGAACTCTCTGCACTTCCCACTCAATTTTGCTGTGAACCCAAAACTGTCCTAAAAAGTAAAGTTTATTAACTTTAAAAAATGGTTAAGATGGCAAATTTTATGTTGTCTATTTTTTTTTTGAGATGGAGTCTTGCCCTGTCGCCCAGCTGGAATGCAGTGGCGTGATCTCGGCTCACTGCAACCTCTGCTGCCCGGGTTCAAGTGATTCCCCTGCCTCAGCCTCCTGAGTAGCTGGGACTACAGGTACCCACCACCATGCCCGGCTAATTTTTTGTATTTTAGTAGAGATGGGGTTTCACCATGTTGGCCACGATGGTCTCCATCTCCTGACCTCGTGATCCGCCCGCCTCGGCCTCCCAAACTGCTGGGATTACAGGTGTGAGCCACCGTGCCTGGCCCATGTATTTTTCATTTAACCACAATTTAAAGAATCTAGAACTGGGCATGGTGGCTCACGCCTGTAATCTCAGCACTTTGGGAGGCCAAGGTGGGAGAATCACTTGAGCCCAGGAATTTGAGACCAGCTTGGGCAACATGGAGAAAACTCTGTCTCTACAAAAAAATACAAGAATTAGCCAGGAATGGTGGTGCATGACACCAGCCACTCAGGAGCTGAGGCAGGAGGAGCCCGGGAGATTGAGGCTGCAGTGAGCCACGATTGCACCACTGCACTCCAGCCTGAGTGACTAAGTGAGACCCTGTCTCAAAAAAAAAGATGAAAAGGGAAATTAAAATGTAAAAAAACATACTGTAAAGTCTCAGTTTCATTCCATCCTGTTCTTGTCCAAGAGGCAACCATTTAAATTTATCCTTTTAGTGTTTTTATGCAAGTTCCACAGATATAAGTAATGCATATGTTTTTATTTCTTGTCATTTCTTTCAGAGAAAGTAACATCCTATATACACTGGTCTATACTTCCTGTATATTGTGTTTCCACTTAACAGTCTATCCTGGAGATCTGTATTAAGTGATACTGTCCAGTAACATAGTCACTACCCACATATGGCTATTAAGCAAAATTTAAATACGATTAATATTTAGTTGGGCACAGTAGCTCATGTCTGTAATCCCAGCACTTTGGGAGACTGAGGCAGGCAGATCACTTGAGGCCAGGAGTTGGAGACCGGCCTGGCCAACATGGTAAAAGCCCTATGTCTCTACTAAAAATACAAAAATTAGCCAGGTGTGGTGGTGCACACTTATAATCCCAGCTACTGGCAAGGCTGAGGCACGAGAATGTCTTGAACCCAGGAGGTGGAGGTTGCAGTAAGCCAAGATCACACCACTGCACTCCAGCCTGGGCAACAGAATGAGACTGTGTCTCAAAAGAAAAAAATTTAGTTCCTTAGCTGAACTATTTACATATTAGGCACTCAATAGCCACATGTGGCTGGTGGCTACCATTTGTCCAAGAATAGAATATGTCTATTATCACAGAAAGTTCCTTCAGAAAGCACTGGTTATAAACATCTTCCTCCTTTTTTCTTTTTATTTTGAGATGGGGTTTCTCCTTTTTGTCAGGATGGTCTCGAACTCCCAACCTCAGGTGATCCGCCCACCTCAGCCTCACAAAGTGCTGGGATTACAGGCCGTGAGCCACCATGCCCGGCCCTCCTTCCTTTTTGTAGACAAATAATACTCCATTGTGTAAGAGTTTATTCTTCCAATCCCTTCCTGGAGATTGGTAGACGCAAACATTTGAGTTGTTTGCACTATTTTGCTGTCATAAACAGTACCCTATCATCACATGAATTTTTGTGGAACAGGTTCTGTAATAACAAAAGGCATGGTAAGGTAAGGCTGTGACCCGAGGCAGGGATTGCTCTGCAAGCAGGCAGTACCAGGGTGGGATCTCTACGTTCGTGGCTCTACCCAGTCCTTAGCTATGCAAATCTGGAAATGCTCAGGCTGATGTCACATTAGCCACACTCACAGGAAACTAGTGGGCATCAAAAATCATCAATTACTTGATATTAAATGGAAGTAATTCTTTAGATGTAGTGAAATCCTCGTGCCTGCTGCCTAAGATATTACCTTCCCAGAAGGTATGCTGTGCCCAGGGGAAATGGATAATTCCGACACATACTTCAGCCAGACATGACAGGTTCCTGTCCCTGAACCAAGTATGCCTCTCCTTTTATCGGAAAGTTTGTGTTCACTAGGGTCACCATTTCCTGTGCAGCAGTATCTCCTGGGCCATCTCTGCACAGATGCCTGGGAAACTAGCCTCTTCTGCCAGCTCTTTCTTCGGGCAGTACACAGTGTGCTCTGGAGGTGTCACCTTGTTTGCTGATGGTCACATTTCAGGGCAGTTTCAAGTCCTCCCCACATTCTTCAGTTATATAACCACAATGTCTTCAATATTGTTATTGTGACATATGATGGTTTTAAAATATGTCTAAAAATTCTTTACTACTCGGCCGGGCGCGGTGGCTCACGCCTGTAATCCCAGCACTTTGGGAGGCCGAGGCGGGTGGATCACGAGGTCAAGAGATCGAGACCATGCTGGTCAACATGGTGAAACCCCGTCTCTACTAAAAATACAAAAAATTAGCTGGGCATGGTGGCGCGTGCCTGTAATCCCAGCTACTCAGGAGGCTGAGGCAGGAGAATTGCCTGAACCCAGGAGGCGGAGGTTGCGATGAGCCGAGATCGCGCCATTGCACTCCAGCCTGGGTAACAAGAGCGAAACTCCATCTCAAAAAAAAAAAAATTCTTTACTACTCTGCTCTTCAAGTGACGGAATTAGCTGAGCGTGGTGGCATGCACCTGTAGTCCTACGGGAGACTGAGGCCGGAGGATCACTTGAGCCCAGGAATTCAAGTCTACAGTGAGCTATGATCATGCCACTGCACTCCAGCCTGGGCCACAGAGTGACACCTTATCTCTTGAAAAGAAAAAAAGATGGAACTGAATTCCCTTCCTGTTTGGGGTGAACCAGACTTCGTGATGTACTTGTAATGAACAGCATGTAGCAGAAGTAAGTGTGCAGCTTGTGCGACTAGGTCTTCAAAGGCAATGTGGCTTCCTCCCTGTCTGGCTGTCTTGAATCATTGACTCAGGGTAGGCCAACTGCCATGTCATGAAGACACTCAACCAGTCCTGTGGAGAGGTCCACATGGTGGGGAACTGAGGTTTCCTGCTAAAGCCCAGCACTAACTTGCAGGTATGTGTCTTAATGCATTCTGTGCTGCTCTAACAGAACACCTGAGACTGAGTAATTTATAAAGAATAGACATTTATGTCTTCACCGTTCTACATGCTAGGAAGTCCATGATTAAGACACCGGCATCTGGCAAGGGCCTTCTTGCTGTGTCATCACATGGCAGCAAGGCAAAGAGAGAGGAAAAGTGGGGATGAACTCACTGTTTTCTAAAGGTATTAATCCCACCTCTGAAGGCAGAGCCATTACAGCCTAATCATCTCTTGAGTGTTCCACTTCTTAATACTTTTACAGTGTTAGTGAAATTTAAAGACAAATATTCAAATCACAGCGCCAGGCACATGAGCCACCTAGGAAGTGGATTCTCCAGCCCTCATCCAGCATTCTGATGATTGTAACCCTGGTCAACTTCTTGAAAATCTCATGGGAGACTGAGTTAGAACCACCCAGCCAAGCTGTTCCTGACCCACAGAGACTGTGTGAAATACTAAGTGTTTATTGTTTTATGCTGTTGAATTTAGGGAAAATTCATTAGCAGCAACAGATAGCTAATATACTCTAGATGGTTGAGACCATCCTTTCTTGGTTGGATTCTTATTAATTTCTCTCTTAGATGGTTATCTTGACTTCTACAGGGACACTCAAGAGAACAGTAACCCGTGACCATCATTTTCTTATCTGTACAATGTGACTGGTATAAAGGGCACAAAGCAGGGACTCAAATGGAAATGATTATTAATATTGTTTTCATTGCTTGTGAATAATGGAAGCCCTGGGCATCTTCCATTTGCCCCTCCATATCCGTGTCCATTCCTGATCTTTTCTCACCCTATTCTGTGCCCCAGGAGGGGCTGACTTCCGTGGATTGTGTCAGTGGCCTCTGTCACTCTCAGGCTTCTGGTAGAGTTTGGCAAATGAGAAATACTGGCAGGACATAGGAGGGCCAGAGGAAAGTGAGGAAAAGAATATATTTCTTTGGTTTCTTCCCTGACAGGTCACTTATCTTCGTTCCTCTCCCTAAGGCCACCCTATGTTGCTCCTGGTAACTACTATCTCCAGTCTCCCCTCCAGGCCTCTAAATGAGAACTGCTCCCCTCTGTTGCTAGCCCCAGGGTGCATCAGCATCCTTTGTAAATAGTCCCTGTATTTAACGCTCCTCAAATTATACAGATGCCGTGCAGGGATCCTGAATGAGAATGGCTAGTTTTGGTTGCTTTTAATAATGATCCTGGATTTAAAAAAATAAAATAAACATGGTATAACCAGAAAGATTTCTGAAAATCCAAATAGACACAAGATTGAGCTTAGAAAAATCTAAAGAAATGGTTGTTTAGAATATTCCTACTTGAATTATCCAGCAAAGGTACACATCACAGATATGAAAGGAACCTTGCTTCCCTCCTGAGAGCAAAACCCAGGACCTCCAAGGTCGTCTGTGGAAGGAGTGTAGCTGGAGTAAGACACCAGGGAGAGTTGGGCGCAGTGGCTCATGCCTGTAATCCCAGCACTTTGGGATTTGGGAGGAGGCTAAGGTGGGCGGAACACTTGAGGTCAGGAGTTCGAGACCAGCCTGGCCAACATGGTGAAACCCCATCTCTACTAAAAACACAAAATTTGCCCGGTGTGGTGGTGCACGCCTGTAATCCCAGTTACTTGGGAGGCTGAGGCAGGAGAATCGCTTGAACTTGTGAGGCGGAGGTTGCAGTTAGCCGAGATCTCGCCATTGCACTCCAGCCTGGGCCACAGGAGTGAGACTCCATCTCAAAAAGAGAGCAGGGAGACACAGAGTGGGAGAGGGCAGTTGGCCAGCCATGATGGGCTTTCTTGAGGGGACACACCTCACCCTGAGTGCTACTGCCTCGTGCCCACACCATGCTGCTGCTTCTTTTCCACGCTTTCCCTAGACCTTGCACAATAGCAACAAAACTTTATAGATATTTAAGGCGAACAAAAAGGAGAAAGCCTGAGCAAGAGCCGCCCACTTACGCTGCTCCTCCTCCTGCTGGAATGACGAAGTGAAGCTTGGATTCCCAGCCTGGCTAACTTCTCGAAGCATTGACATCTGTCCCACCCCGTGGGGCCAACATACCTTCCCAGGCGCCTGCCTGAGTTTCTCATCTTCAAAGTGAGCATAATGCTATGTTGAGAGGGGTCACCTATGTAAGTGCCCGGGACAGCGCCGACACCCAGTATGTGCTAATTTCAATAGCAGCAGCTGTAGTTATTAGTGAAGATAATGGGTGTGGAACATGAACATTTGTTTCGACATGTAGGGTTGAAATTTATGCCAAGAGCCCGTGCCTAAACTCAGAGTCCCGAGAGTGTCTGGGATAGACTCTGAGAAAGCATTAAAAGCTTGATGTCTGTACAGAGATCACACAAATTGGCCTGTGGATGATTTTTGTTGAAGGGGTGATGACAGAGCAGTAATCAAAAACCTATGTTATTCTTATCCATTGAGTCTTTAGAACCCAGCTTAACATTTTCATGGTTCAGATTTATTTTGAATCTCAGCTTCTATGTAGTGCTTTCAAATGGGAGCAGACTGGGCTTACCAAAGGGCGCGAAACTGGCCCCGACATTAAATTGCCAGCGTCTTGAGTTCTTATATCTCAATTGTGATTTTTTGTATTGTAATTGTTGGTCTGTTTCCTCACGCTATGCTTTTAGCAGCCAGATCTTATTGCTTAGAAAGTGATTAATAAATGTTGGTTCATTAGTAATGTTTGGTTAATGACTGTAAATGCTTTCTCATTTTCCATTTCCCCTCTTTATTGTTAATTGCTTCTAATCTACTATACACTGGGAAGACAGATGTCCAATCTTGTAGTCGTGTATGCAGCTGGAAGGAGTCAGTATTGGGAAACAGCTTATTTTACTCTTGGGGCCTTAATGAGCATGTGGAGCTCCTTTTGTGGAAAGCCAACCATTTGACCCTGCCACCATGGAGCAGAGGTGGACAGCAAACCCAAGAACAGTTGGCTATAGACTGACAGCCACGGAGACAGCCTCCAAAGAGCATCAGAAACAAATGGAACCAGGCCAGGCTCAGTGGCTCATGCCTGTAATCCCAGCAGTTTGGGAGGCCAAGGTGGGCGGATCACCTGAGGTTGGGAGTTCGAGACCAGCCCGATCAACATGGAGAAACCCCATCTCTACTAAAAATACAAAATTAGCCAGACATGGTGGCGCAAGCCTGTAATCCCAGCTACTCGGGAAACTGAGACAGGAGAATCGCTTGGACCTGGGAGACGGAGGTTGGAGTGAGCTGAAATCATGCCATTGCACTCCAGCCTGGGCAACAAGAGCGAAACTCCATCTCAAAAAAGAAAGCGAGAGAATGAGAGAGAGAGAGAGAGAAGAAAGGAAGGAAGGAAGGAAGGAAGGAAGAAAGGGAAGGAGGCAGGGAACCAATTAAATTCTTTCTTTTGGAGAGTTTGAATGTGAGTCTCAAAAGGACATCCCATGCTGAGGAGGCTGAGGCTAAACCATGCAGAGATAAGGCAGCAAGCAAGCCCCTAGGTAGAGCAAGGCTGTAGGAGAAGGCGTGGAGTCAGAGTGGCTCTGTCACCCCATGGTGGAGCCTCAGCGTCAGGGGCCGTTGGGCAATGCTCCCGGCATGGAGCTGCGGTGATTCCAAATGACTCCTCAACCATGTCCTGCTGACCCCCATGACTATTAGAAGGAACGTTGCTGCTGTGTAGATGCTCCCTTGCATATGGCTGTGTGGGCTGTTTGGTTTACTTTTATTTTTATTTTAAATAGCTGGGACTACAGGCCCACGCCACCACGCCTGGCTAATTTTTGTATTTTTAGTAAAGATGGGATTTCACCATATTGGCCAGGCTGGTCTCCAACTCCTGACCTCGTGATCTACCCATTTTGGCCTCCCAAAGTGCTGGGATTACAGGCAGTGAGCCACCACACCCTGCACTGGTTTGTTTAAGAGGTGAACCGTGGAGAGGCAAAGAACTTTCACTTACTCTAAGCAGAGTATCCTTATTTTCTAGAACGTTTTAAACAAAATTAAGCATTTGATCTATGAAATCTGGAATAGATATTAAAATGGACTCAAGAGGAAACATGCTTTTGAGCTGAGGTCCTGTTTTCCAGTTTCTTTTCCTTTTTTTTTTTCTTTTTTTGAGTTGGAGTCTCATTCTGTCACCAGGCTGGAGTACAATGGTGCAATCTCAGTTCACTGCAACCTCTACCTCCCAGGTTCAAGTGACTCTTTTGCCTCAGCCTCCTGAGTGGCTGGGATTACAGGTGTGTGCCACCAAGCCTGGCTAATTTTTGTATGTTTAGTAGAGACGGGGTTTCACCATGTTGTTCAGGCTGGTCTTGAACTTCTGACCTCGTAATCCACCAGCCTCAGCCTCCCAAAGTGCTGGGATTAAGGCATGAGCCACTGCGCTCGGCCAGTTTCTTTTCCTTTTATTTTGGGTCTGGCAGGAGGCTTTTATGTCACCCAGGGGTGAGGACCCGTCACTGTATAGTGCTTGTAAAGAATGAAATAGGTTTTGAAAAAAAAAAATTAAACAGAATTCCTTTTCAAGTTGCTACTGGCTTTAAAAATCCTATTCAGAGTATCAGCTAGCACAGCTTTTAGATGCTCAGTGCAAGGTCATGGAATCTCTCTCCTTCCTCTTCTTTGCTTTCTCAACTCTTCAGGTACACAGACCCCCATCCACTTCTTCCACTGCCTTCTCAAATTGTCTTCCCTCTTCTACTCTTTCCACTCTCTGTGTTCTTCTGACACAATGTAATACTTCCCAGCACCAAATGTTATTACACTGTGTTGATAGATAAGGAACCCAAGGTGCTGGCCTGAGAGACAGAGCCAGGCTCAGTGAGGACCTTCATTGCCAGCTGTCATGGAGTGTCATGGAGGAGTGGATGGAGAATATAGCAATGGGCTCAAGAAAGTTCAGAAAACAAAGGCTTTATAAACAAGCAGAGGAGAAATCTAGAAGTCGTAAAGGAAAAATGAACACATCTGACTACATAAAATATTTTAAAATTGTAAGTGGAGAAAGGTACCATAAACAAAGCCAGAAGGCAAATGACAGAGTGAACAAAAATATTTGCAACACATGTAACAGATGAAAGGTAAATGTCCTTGCTATACAAAGAGTGCTCTGCAATTTAAAAAGGAACTATGAAAGGTCCAATAGAAAAATGGTTTGAGGTTTCAATAGACAATTCACAAAGGAGAAAATGCATATCTTCAGGGGACATGAAATGATGCTGAGCATTACTTTAGTCAAAGATATGTGACATAAAGCAAACAGGTACTAATTTTGTCTATCAGATTGGATAAAACTAAAATGACAGATAATAGTAAGGAAATGGCCCATTGAGCATACATCACCATAACCTTTTGGAATAGAGTTTGGTAATGTCAATCAACATGACCATGTGCCACACTCGGTGATGCAGCAGACCTTCCTCTAGAAATCAGGCATAGAGAAGAAGTCATGCACTTGCATAAAGATACAGAGATGAGATTTTTCACTGTAGCTCTGGGATATAATAGCAAAAATGGAAGACCAAAATGTTAATAAGGGAATGTTTAAATAAACCACACATGGTGCATCTATTAACTTATGCAGGTCAGACGCGGTGGCTCACGCCTGTAATCCCAGCACTTTGGGAGACTGAGGTGGGTGGATCACCTAAGGTTGGGAGTTCGAGACCGGCCTGACCAACATGGAGAAATCCCGTCTCTACTAAAAATACAAAATCAGCTGGGTATGGTAGCACATGCTTGTAATCCCATCTACTTGGGACGCTGAGGCAGGAGAACTGCTTGAACCTGGGAGGTGGAGGTTGCGGTGAGCCGAGATTGTGCCATCGCATTCCAGCCTGGGCAGCAAAAGCGAAACTCCATCTAAAAAAAAAAAAAAAAAACCTATGCAGTAGATAAAAAGAATGAGGTAGCTCTGTAGATACTAACTTACAAAGATGTTCATGATGTATTAAGTGAAAAAAGCCTATTGAAAAATTGGATCAACAGCATGATTCAATTTCTACATTTTTTTTAAAGCCTGAAGAAATAGAGAGTGATTTAGGGGCAGGTACATAGGTCTAAATAAAGAGCAAATTGTTAACAGCAGTTTAATCTGAGAAGTGGAAAGTGAGGTCTTGTGAGACTGTATAGCTCTTTCTTTCTAAGCACAGTTGAGTTATGGGAGGTTTTGCTTTATGTGTTTTCACTAACTTTCTAAAATGTGATCTCAATGATAAAATATGATACAATTCTAAGGATATTTGTGATAACTGAGCGATCTGTTATATGCCTATTTTCCTTTAGGCGCTGTACTAGAATGATTCTACAAGTTAATTTTATCTTCATCACTCCCTATGCAATACATGCTATTATTAGAACCATTTTGCAGGTGAAGAATATGAAATTAAAAGAGCTGAAGCTACTTGTGCACAGACTCTGGCTGTGGTCATGGCTTACAGGCAATTTGAAGCAAAGATGTTGGCAACATATGTAACATCCAGGGTGCTGTAGGACTAGACTGAAAGTCTGCCGTCTGAGGAAGTCCTTTTAAAGCGCATGAATAGTCCTTAAAAACTGGGTCTCAATATATGCTTCCCCGGCTGGGGTCAAGTCCCCTTCCTTTGGCTTTTGACGTCCTGGTTTTGTAGGGTTGCCATACTCTAGACAAAGAGTGCAGGTGAGTGGGTTTGAAGTTCCAAGCACTAGAAGGCGAATTTACCTCCCTGCCACTTAATCCTAGGTAAGCAAAACTGAACGGTAGTCCAGGTGTGTCGGCTGCCCACATTCTCAGCAACACTTCCAACTCCTTTTCTGCCTCTTTCACAGGACAAATCTCCAGCTGTGAAGTCCCCAGAGACCCCCTTCCACAAAGCTAGCAGCCTTTGCCCAGGGCCGTGGCAATTACTCCAAATGTTTGGAGAGTCCAAACCTCTTCTCCTAACTTTGCGTATAGGGGATCTCTGTCTTCCGTGCTGAGTCTGTGTAGCGTCAAAGCTGCCAGCAAGAGCTGGGGTCCAGGAGAGCAGGTGAGAAGGGATGAGTCAGGGCCACCAGAAAGCCTGTGGTTCTGAAATGAGTCTGCATGAGTCACTTGTTTAATAAGGATGGAGTTTCTGGAGGCACAAAATAATCCTGGGGAGTACAATAGCCCACAAAAGACAAAATACAATGAAAGGATCAAGGGACAGCTAAATGCCTGAGATAGGCCCTTGGTTTGTGCTTAAATGATCCATGTGTATGTGGGTGTAGTGGTGTGTGTGTATGTGTGTGTGTGTTCAGTGAAGTCTGCCAAGCTCTCATGACATGATTCAAGTATCAGGTCACCTGTCCTCCCCATCAAATATCCTTACGTTTCGATTGGAGAATCTTCCCTCCTCCCTGATTCTAGTCCCCAGTGCAGGCCACTGTCCCAGCTTTGTTAGGGGATAGGCAAAATGCCCAAAATCGTTCAGTCCCGCCTACCAAGTCAGGACTGCTTTCGCACAGTAGTCAGCCCTCTTCAGCTCAGCTCGGGGGGCCTTTGGAAAATCCCTGGATGTTACCAGATCATGGCCTTTAATTTTTTTTTTTAACTGCAACCCTTGGTAAGAAATACATGTTCTGTCACAACCCAGTTCAGAGGTATGCATGCACACACATAGACACGAACTGAAACAAGTTTCAACAAACAGTACTACTTAATACTTAGCCCAATTATCTGTGTTGTACTCTGATTATTTTCCGTTCTATTCTTTTCTTTTTCATTTAAAAAAATACCGGTAGGCTGGATGAGGTGGCTCACACCTGTAATCCTAGTTCTTTGGGAGGCTGAGATAGGTGGATCACTTGAGCCCAGGAGTTTGAGACCAGCCTGGGCAACATGATGAAACCCTGTCTTTACAAAAACATACAAAAATTAGCCGGGTGTGGTGGTGTGCGCCTGGAGTCCCAGCTCTCAGCTACTCAAGAAGCTGACGTGGGAGGATCGCATAAGCCCAGGAGGTCAAGGTTGTGGTGAGCGCTGAGCACATCAGTGCACTCTAGCCTCACAACAGAGTGAGACTTTGTCTCAAAAAAAAAAAAAAAACAAAATGAAACAAAAAAAGGTAACAACTTGCAATTCATTCAGTTAATTTCAATACCTATGGGTTAAGACAAGCAGACTGAAATACACATTCAAGGTCACTGAATGATGCAGAGATTTTGAGGATATTCCTTCATTAGCCACATCCATGAGTACCACACAGGAGAAACCAGGTTGAAGGGCAAGTCGTGGTCCAAGGTCATCCATGGACCCTCACTGGTGAGAGATACTCCGTCACCAGAGGACTGACTGTGTTGAATCATATGATGAATGGGACCACTGTAGTTTTAGAATAAAAATATGATTTGCTTTTTTTTTTTTGAGATGAAGTCTGATTCTGTCACCCAGTCTGGAGTACAGTGGCACAATCACAGCTAACTGCAGCCTCAGCCTCTGGACTGAAACAATATTCCCATTTCAGCTTCCTGAGTAGGTAAGACTGCAGGCATGCACCAACACACCTGGCTAATTTTTGCATTTTTTGTAGAGATGGAGGTCTCATCATTTGCCCAGGCTGGTCTGGAACACCCAGGCTCAAGCGATCTACCCATCTCAGCCTTCCAAAGTTGTTCTGGGATTACAGGCTTGAGCCACCCTGCCCAGCCAAGATTAGCTATTGAGAGCTTTCTATGTGCCAGGCATCGTTCTAAGCACTTTACGCAAATTAACATATTTAATCCTCACAATATCACCATGCCATATGTAGTAGCATTAATCCCTGATGTACGGACAGTCTGAGAATTTAACATCCAGAAAATACTGAGTATGGATCTAGGTATCAAAGCCAGGTGGACTGGCTCCAGAGCCCCCAGCTCTTAGGTACCACACATACCTCCTCGCTCCAGAAGACCTTCTCGGACCTTTCACCGCTGGTTCACTTTGCCATCTTTTCAAAGGATAACATCCAGTGCCAAGCTCAGCAAGCTCTGGCCAGAATTCTACAGAGGACTTAGACTAGAGCTGGAGCTCCGGTGTGGTCACCAATCCAGGTGATCATTCCATTAGATCAGTCCAGCAAGCATTCCTTCAACACGCATTTACCGAGCCCTCGAACCCAGAATGTCAGGGCTGGAAGATACCCCAGAAACTTCCAGCTACTTAGGGGCTTTCATACAGGGTAAAAGGAACATAGAGATCTCCCTGCCCCAAGACTTCCACTTTTATGTTTCAGAGATAGAATTTCCGCGTAAGCTTGTACTTGAACAAAATACTCTTGCTGTTAAAACATGTTTATTAGGCAGGCGCAGTGGCTCACGCCTGTAATCCCAGCACTTTGGGAGGCTGAGAAGGGCAGATCGCAAGGTCAGGAGATCGAGACCATCCTGGCCAACATGGTGAAACCCTGTTCTACTAAAAATACAAAAATTATCTGGGTGTGCTGGCATGCGCCTGTAATCCCAGCTACTTGGGAGGCTGAGGCAGGAGAATCGCTTGAACCCGGGAGGCGGAGATTGCAGTGAGCCCAGATCGTGCCACTGCACTCCAGCCTTGCAACAGAGCGAGACTCCATCTAAAAAAAAAGAGTTTATTTTTGGGGAGGTGAGAGAAAATTTTAAGGAATTAGCAGTCTTTTGGGAAATAATTGATTAAACTTTTGTAGTGTGGTAAAATACATAAAATGTAAAGTTACCATTAATGGTATTTAGCGCATTCACAGTATTGTACAGTATTCACCACTAACTAGTCACGGTGCATTTGCGTCTCCCCTACAGGAAATCTCATACCCGCTAGGCAGTGGTTCCCCGTTACCTTTTCTCCCCAGTTCCTGGAAACCACTAATTTACTTTCTGTGTCTGTAAAATTGCCTCTTCTGGACAGTTCACATAAACAGAATTATATAAAATGTGGCTTTTTGTGACTTGTTCTTTCACTTAGTATAATGTTTTCTTTCTTTCTTTCCTTCCTTCTTTCTTTCTTTCTTTTTCTTTTTTTTTTTTGAGACAGAGGCTTGCTCTGTTACCCAAGAGGCTAGAGTACAGTGGGGCAATCTCAGCTTACCACAACCTCTGCCTCCCCAGTTCAAGCAATTCTCATGCCTCGGCTTCCTGAGTAGCTGGGATTACAGGTGTATGCCACCACACCCAGACTCCTTAGTATAATATTTTCAATTTGGTAGCATATATCTGTACTTAATTCTTTGTTACGGCTGAATAATATTCCATTGTTTGAGCACAACATGTTTGTTTATCCATTTATCAGTTGATGGACGTTTGAATTATTTCCACCTTTTGGCTATTGTGAATAATGCTGCTTGCTACAAGCATTTGTGAACGTATTTTTGCTTGAGCACCTGTTTCAATTCTTTCAGTTATATTATTTCTATTTTATTTTTTAATGAGACAGGGTCTTAATCTGTCATCCAGGCTGGAGTGCAGTGGCACAATCTCAGCTCACTGCAATCTCAGCCTCCTGGGCTCAAGCAATCCTCCTACCTCAGCCTCCCGAGTAGCTGGGACTACAGGCATGCACCATTATGCCTGGCTTATTTTTGTATTTTTTGCAGAGAGGAGTTTAAGTGATCTGTCTGCCTCAGCTTTTCAAAGTGCTGGGATTACAGGTGTGAGCTACTGGGTGTGGCTAACTCTTTCAGTTATATACCCAGGAGAGGAGTGACTGGATCACATGGCAATTCTTGTTTAAGTTATTGAAGAAGTGCCAAATTGCTTTCTACAGTGGCTACAACGTTTTACATTTCCACGAGCAATGTATGAGGGTTCTAATTGCTCCACATCCTTGACAACACTTGTTGTTTTCCTTTATTTAAAAAATTATAACCATTTTAGTGGGTGAAAAATAGTGTCTTACTGTGTTTTTTCTTTGAATTTCTCTAATGACAATGATACTGAGCATCTTTTGCATGCTTCTTGGCACTGTATATCATCTTTAGATAAATGTCTCTTCAAGTCCTTTCCCCATTTTAAAATTGGGTTGTCTTTTTGTTGTTGAGTTGTAGGAGCTTTTCATATATTGTGGATACAAGTCCTTATTAGATATATGATTTGCAAATATCTTCTTCCATTCTGTGAGTTGCCATTTCACTCTCTTAATATCATCTTTTGATGAACAAAGTTTTTAAATTTTGATGAAGTCCAATTTATCTAATTTTTTCTTTTCTTTCTTTCTTTTTTTTTTTTAAACGGAGTATCACTCTGTCATCCAGGCTGGAGTGCAATGGCGCCATCTCAGCTCACTGCAACCTCCACCTCCTGGGTTCAAGTGATTGTCTTGCCTCAGCCTCCTGAGTAGCTGGGACTAGAGGTGTGCACCACCATGCCCGGCTAATTTTTTGTATTTTTAGTAGAGATGGAGTTTCACCATGTTGGTCAGGATGATCTCGATCTCCTGACCTCATGATCCACCTACCTTGGCCTCTTTTTTTTTTTTTTTTTTTTTTTGAGATGGAGTCTTGCTCTGTTGCCCAGGATGGAGTGCAATGGTGCAATCTTGGCTCCCTACAACCTCTGCCTCCCAGGTTCAAGTGATTCTCCCACCTCAGCCTCCCGAGTAGCTGAGTCTACAGGCACGTGCCACCACACTTGGCTAATTTTTGTATTTTTAGTAGAGACAGGGTTTCACCATATTGGCCAGGCTGGTCTTGAAAACTGTGATCTGCCCACCTCAGCCTCCCAAAGTGCTGGGATTACAGTCATGAGCCACTGCACCCAGCCTCTAATTTTTTCTGTGTTGCTTGTGTTTTTTGTGTCATTTCTTAAACCAATGCCAAATCTGAGGTCATGGACATTGACCTTTATATATTCATCTAAGAGTTTTATGGTTTTAGTTCTTACATTTATGTCTTTTATCCATTTTGAATTAGTTTTTGTATATGGTGCAAAGTAGGGTTCCAACTTCATTCTTTTGCATGTACATATCCAGTTTTCCCATCGTGAGCTGTTGAAGAGACTTCTTTCCCATTGAATGGTTGCAGTAGCCTTTGAAAATCAACTGACCATGATGTATGAATTTATTTCTGGACTCTTTTTTTTTTTTTGAGACGGAGTTTCGCTCTTGTTACCCAGGTTGGAGTGCAATGGCGCGATCTCGGCTCACCGCAACCTCCGCCTCCTGGGTTCAGGCAATTCTCCTGCCTCAGCCTCCTGAGTAGCTGGGATTACAGGCACGCGCCACCGTGCCCAGCTAATTTTTTGTATTAGTAGAGACGGGGTTTCACCATGGTGACCAGGATGGTCTCGATCTCTTGACCTCGGGATCCACCCGCCTCGGCCTCCCAAAGTGCTGGGATTACAGGCTTGAGCCACCGCGCCCGGCCTGGACTCTTAATTCTATCTCATTTATCTGTATGTCTATCCTTATGCCAGTACATGTACATGATGATGACTGTAGCTTTGTAGTAAGTTTTGAAATCAGGAAGGCTGAGTCTTCTAACTTAGTTCTTTTTCATGACTGTTTTGGCTATTCATGGTCCCTTACAATTCCATAGGAATTTTAGGATCATCTTCTCTATTTCTGCAAAAAGGTCTATGGGATTTTGATAGAGATTGCTTTGAATCTGAGGTTTGCTTTGTGTAGTTTTGCCATCTTAATATTAACTCTTCAAATGTACAAACTCAGGATGTTTTTCCATGTATTTAGATCTTCTTTATTTTAACAATGTTTTCATTGTATTAGTCTCACATCTTCTTGGTTAAATATATTGCTAAGTATTTAATTAAAAAAATTTTTTTTTTTTTGAGACGGAGTTTCGCTCGTTACCCAGGCTGGAGTGCAATGGCGCGATCTCGGCTCACTGCAACCTCCGCCTCCCGAGTTCAGGCAATTCTCCTGCCTCAGCCTCCTGAGTAGCTGGGATTACAGGCACGCGCTACCATGCCCAGCTAATTTTTTATATTTTTAGTAGAGACGGGGTTTCACCATGTTGACCAGGATGGTCTCGATCTCTTGACCTCGTGATCCACCCGCCTCGGCCTCCCAAAGTGCTGGGATTATAGGCGTGAGCCACCGCGCCCGGCCAAAAATTTTTTTTTAAGTTTTGTTTTTGTTTTTGTTTTTGTTTTTGTTTGAAAAAGGGTCTCATTGTTTGCTTGAGACAGGGTCACCCAGGCTAGAGTTCAGTGGCACAATCTGGGATCATTGCAGCCTCCACCTCCCAGGTTCAGGTGACCCTCCTACCTCAGCCTCCAGAGTAGCTGGGACCACTGGCATGTGCCAGCACACCTGGCTAATTTTTGTATTTTTTTGTAGAGACAGGCTTTCACCATGTTGGCCAGGCTGGTCTCAAACTCCTAGGCTCAAGCCATCTGCCTGCCTTGGCCTCCCAAAGTGCTGGGATTACAAGCATGAGCCAAGGTGCCCGGCGTCTTCTATTTCCTGCCCTCACCACCTCCGCCCCGCCACAAAGTGATAGACCTTTTTTTGGGAGGGCAGTTTTAGGTTTACAGAAAAATGAAGCAGAAAGTTCCAGTATACATCTTTTAAAAGTCTTTTTTATGCTATTATAAATGAAGTTGTTTTCTTAATTTCTTTTTTGGATTGTTCATTGCCTTATGTGTATAGAAGTACAGTTGGTTTTTGTGTGTTGATCTTGCACTCTGCAACTTCGCTGAATCCTTCCATTAGTTCTAATTGCTGTTAATATTTGACTTTTGCCCTAGTCCATGTACCTTCTCCCTGCCATTTCATTGTTGAAGAAACCGAGTAGCTAGGACTTGCCCAGGGTCCTGCTGCCTTTTATGGCTGAGCTTGGGATGGGCTTAGCACGTTTTCCCTTCAGAGCTCCAACTCAGTCCTTAAATTGAACCCCAACTTTTCAGTGTAATTTGCAGGTACAAATTTCAGCCAGTTGCCTCTACAAAGCCCTGTCCACCCCTTCCAACTCCCTGATGTCTGCCCCTTCATTTGCCCCTAAATGCCCATTATTATTAGCCCAGCCTGGACTCCCACCTGGATCCTGGACCCCAGCCCTGGCCACAGGGTCACAGAGATAACTCTGTGGGAAATTATACCCCAGGGCCCTTTGCTCCTGACTCCTCACGTGGAGCAGTGAACCTCTCGGAGGAGTGCTTCCAGCCCCCACCACGGACGGATGACCCAGGGGCTCTCACGGCTGTTTGCCTTGGCCTTGACATTCTAGGACGCTGTGATATTAGAGTACCCTGCCTGTTCCTGGCCCCCTGAGCACCAACAAGCCCATCTCAGGCCTCCAAAGCTCTGCACACGCTGCCCTGGCAAGGTCAGACCCTTTGCCTGCAACACGTCCGCCCAGAAGCCAGGCAAATCTAGCATGCAAACCAGGATTATTTTCGGGCATTGGGCACCACCCCCAGCTTGAAATCTGGTTTCCATGCTCACAAAACGCAGCCCTACTGGTGGAACTTGCGACTCCAGACGCAGAGAAGCTGTGGGCAGAGGCGGAGGCAGAGAGTGGGAATGCAGCCTGGCGTTTGAGTGGGGAGAAAGGGGGAGGGAGGAACCGCGGGCCCAGGCCCCGCCCGGTTGCCTAGGTGACGTGGAGCGGGAGGGAGAGAGAAGTGGGGGCTGAGCTGATCCGAGCATTTCAGATCTTAATACCAAACAGCTCAGCCCCCAAGAGGGAGGAGGACGGGAGCCCCAAGCCAAGGCAGTCATCTTCATTTCAGCCTGGTACCTCGTGTTCTGCCGCTCATGGAGAAACAGAATGTCAACCCTGGAAAAGAGCTTGCGAAGTCTCCTTGCCCAGTGGTTTTCAAGCAGGGTTGTAGCTAAAGATTCTTGTTTTAAAGAAAACCTTACCCAGAACCTCAGTTTGCAAAAACAGACGCTTAAGGAGCTACTCACCCCACTCCACCTTCCCAGATTGTGAAAAACTCTGGTCTGGGCCCAAACCCTCCTTGTAGAGATGGGAAAACTGAGGTCCCCAGACAGGCACTGCATTGCTCAGGGACACCCAGGACATGAATTCACAGCAGAACCAGGATTGGAAACGGTCTCCCAGAGACCATCCTAGAGCAAGCAGGAAGAAGCGGATCCCTTGAAGTAGCTGGGAAGAGAACAGGCACACAGGCTGTTTTAGGAACCTGGAATTTACAGACTTGCCGAGACAACACAACCCCCTCATTTTACAGACGAGGAAGCTGAGGCCCAGAAAGGAGGCAGTGGCGGGTTAGTAGAGTGATCCTAAGTGGAGTAACGTTCTCTTAGAAAGAAGATGAATTTGAGCGTTTGGCTTTTTGGCTAGCTCGAGCAGTAAATCTTTGCTGAAACTCTGAGGTGCCAGATGGCGCAGGGGGGAGCACCGGCCTGGGAGTTTCATCCCCCTCTGTTACTGACGATCCCCGTGACCTTGGGAGATTTATTTTAAAGAGTCAAAGGGATCATCCCCCGGTTTGTAAGAGGTCCAGAAGAGTAATAGGATTAAATGGTGCTTCAGAGTGTTTTATATTGTTTCTAAATGTCAGGGCCTCCTTGGAGGAAGAGGAATAAGCACAGGGCTCTTTAAAGACTGAATTTGACAGTGGGTTTTTAAAACGCCCTTTATTTTTCTTTTTCATTTTTCGTGGCTAATTATAAAGTAACACATGGCCATTTCAGAAAATGTGTAAAGTACAGAAAATGAAAGGAAAAAAAGCAGAAAGAAAAATCACCCATAAACACATCACCCAGAAGCAACCATTGTTATACATTGTTGTACATTTCCTTTCAGTCTTTTTTCTATAATTTTTTCCTTGTACAGAGTAAACTATATTTTTAATTATGTTGTAATTTTTAATAATTTTATTTATTTAATGATTAATATTTAACTTAGAACATTGAATCTAAAGATCTGTCTGATCACCACCGACAGCCCTGGATTTTTTGATGATGTATTAATGTATTCTTACAGACCTTTTTCCCCACTTATTTATACCCACTTTTATTTATACCTAATTTATTTATGTAGGCCCACAGGAAATGTATACTGTAATAATAAATGTGTGTGTATATATATATATAGAGAGAGAGAGAGTATATGTGTTTACACAATGGTATAATGTTTTCTCTGCAATTTGCTTTTTTCTATTTTGCCCATTTGACACCTGTATTATTCCACCTGATGTATAAGCCGCTTGATATCTACCCATTTTGTTCTTGATGAGCATACACATTGGTTCCAATTTTTTGCTACTGTGATAAATTCTACCGTGAATAACCTTTGCATGTTCCTCTGCACAGGGGCTAGTGTTTCTCTGGTGGTAGATGCACAGAAGTAGAATTGCTGGATATGCATTTATTTACTTTTTTTTTTTTTTGAGACGGAGTTTCTCTTTTGTTACCCAGGCTGGAGTGCAATGGCACGATCTTGGCTCACCGCAACCTCCGCCTCCTGGGTTCAGGCAGTTCTCCTGCCTCAGCCTCCTGAGTAGCTGGGATTACAGGCACGCGCTACCATGCCCAGCTAATTTTTTTGTATTTTTAGTAGAGACGGGGTTTCACCATGTTGACCAGGATGGTCTCGATCTCTTGACCTCGTGATCCACCTGCCTCGGCCTCCCAAAGTGCTGGGATTACAGGCGTGAGCCACCGCGCCTGGCCTGCATTTATTTACTTTTAATCCACACTGCCAAATTGCCCTCTAAAGCTACTGCATATAATGAGCATCTTTTAACACTGCTTTGCTTGATTATAAAACTTAACTTTAAAAAAAAGCTTACAGTTTTTAGAATCTACTGAGTGGAAATAATTTATTTGTCTATGATTTTCCTGATTATTAGTATGATTAAGTATATGTTGATGTTTACTGACTATTTAAAAAATTAGTTTATAGAGTTGCTTTGTATATTTAGGCCACTATCTTTTTTTTTACATCTGTCACAAACATTTTCCTCGGTCTGCTGGTTATCTTTTAATTTTGTTTGCAATGTCTTTTGACATGCAGAATTTTAAATACTTAATATAGCAAAATTTATATATTTTCCTTTATAGACCTTTGTTTTTTTGTTCAAAAAGATTTGATCTATGTTTTTCACTGATAATTTTAAGTATATATCTACCTATCTTTTTTTAAAAACGTTAAAACATTGACCCCATCTGGATTTATTTTTGTGTACGTATGTGATAGGAATCTAATTTTGTTGCTTTGCATATGGATAGTCAATTACTTCAGTACCAATTATTGAATAGTCTTTTTTCTGCTGATTTTGAATATCAATCCTATCGTATGCCAAATCCCCTTGTAAACATAGATCTATTTCCTGACCCTTTACTCTTTTCCATTTATTCATTTATCTCCTTTTCTATTTTCATACAAATACTACACTGTTTTGATTACTGTTGTTTTATAATGTATCTTAACAGCTGATGGGCAAGTTACCCATTTTTTTCTGTTTCATTGACTTGGTTCCTCCTGTACATTTATTCTTTCATATGAATCCATTTATGAAGGTCTGTGAAAAGTCTTTTGAGTAATTTGATTGTTATTGCATCAAATTCATACCTAGATTTTGAGAAATATATCTATTGTGTCTTTCTATCCAAGAATTTGATATATTGATTGATTGGGTCTTTTAAAATATTGGGTCTTTTAAATTTTAGTCAAGCTTAAAATCACCTTCATAAAGATCTTATTTATCTTTTGCTAAAATTTTTCTTAAAGATTTTCATAGTCTTTGTTTCTATTGTTTCGTTCCAATTACATTTTCTTATAGCTTATACTTGTATGTAGAAAGGCAATTAATTTTGGCATATTGATACCATTAACTCTAACAGTTTGTTCATTGGTTCTTTTAGGCCTTCTAGATAAGACAACCACATCTCATCTGTATATAATTAATGCTTTATCTTCTTCCCTTCTAATATTTATATCTCTATTTTGGAGGAAATCTTACCACATGAAGTTGGGTAGGTTGAAGAAGTGTAATAATAGTGGGTATTCTAATCTTGCTCTTAACATTAATGAGAATACATCTAATGATGAACCTTGTTAGTAGGCTCAGTGTTGTAACAGAAAACTCCAATATCTCAATGGCCAAACACACGGTGGGCCCTACTTGCACAAAGTCTAATGTGAATGATGCACATCAAGCAATTGTCCTTCAAGGGTGACTCAGGAATCCAGAACCATTCCATCTTGTAATGATGCCACATTCAGTGTATCACCTCCAAATTTGCTGCAGAAGAGGAAGAGACAGTGGAGGAACACCAGATCTGTAACCACTTGACCTGAAAATGACTTCCACTGCCTTTTCTAGTATAGTCATGTAGCCCCATGTGTATGCAGAGTCTGAAAAATACAGTTCCTGACAAGCCAGCTGTTTCCTAGAATCTGTACATAATGTGGTTTAGTAGTCTCATAACTTTAAAATCTCTTCCAAATCCGTAGTTTGATCATTTTGCAATCTAGATAATGTTAATTTGCACTCCCTTTTGTTTCACTTGATCAAGTTTGAAAACGTTTTTCTTTTCAAATTTATTAACTTTTCCTGATGTTTTATTGTTTTGTTCTTCTGTCTACTCTTTATTCTAGTTTCTTTACCTATTTTTTGCATTTCCTCCCAGTTTGTTTTTGTTGAAAGCTATACTGGGTTGAATAGCGTCCCCCTGAAATTGATGTCCACCCAGAACCTATAAATATGACCTTAATTGGAAATAGGATCTTTATAGATGTAATCAAATTAAGATGACATCATACTGGATTACGTGGTCCCTAAATCCAATATGACTGGTGTCCTTATAAGAAAAGAGAGTTTTAGACCCTGAGACAGACACACAAGGAGAATGCCATGTGATGACCGAAGCAGAGATTGGAGTGATGTGTCTACAAGCCAAGAATGCCAACGACTGCCGGTAATCACCAGAAGACAGTGAGACATAGGGACGTCTCCTCCTTCAGTGAGAACGTGATGTTGCCAATACTTTGATTTCAGTACTAGCCTCCAAAACCATCAGACAATAAATGTCTATTGTGTTAAGCTGCACAGTGTATGGTAATTTGTTAGGGCAGCCCTAGGGAACCAAAGCAAAAGCTAAGTTCATTCATCGTTAGTCTTTCTTACTTTATAATAAGACCAAGTAAGTTTATGTATTTCCCTGAAGTCTACTTTGACTCCATCTTAAAGTAGTACTTCAGTTAATTCTAATTTTATTGTAGCTTTTTTCTTCAACCCATTAATTATTTAGACCTGTGTTTTAAAACTTCTCGATGTACACAAGTTTCTAGCCCTCTTTATGTTGTTGTTGACACAAAATGTTTTCATTAAATGTTTTGTATTATATCACTTTACTTACTTACTTACTTTTAGAGATGGGGTCTTGCTATGTTGCTAAGGCTGGACTCAAACTCCTGGGCTGAAGCAATTATCCCACCTCATCCTCCTAAGTAGCTGGGACTATATGCTCAGCTATATCACTTAAAAATTTTTTTTTTGAACTTACTGTGCAGTTGAATACTTAGTCAATACTTAGTCAATTTTTATAAAGGTTCCATTTATATTTGGATGGAAAATACATTTTCTATTGGGTTCAAAGTTCTAAACATAGCCATTACATTCGCAGGTTGTCTGTTCATTACTGTGTTAAAAACTAGCTAATTGAAGAACAAACTTGTTCCCCTTCCTCCTGGGCACACAACTAGGCTATATTTCCTGGACTGTTTTGCAATTAGATGTGGTCTTGTACCAAGTTTTGGCCAATGGAGCATGAGCAGAAATTTTGTATGTCACTTCCAGGCCCAGCTTACGTGTGATTCTCCTTTCTGTCTCTCACTGTGAACGCCAGTATCTCAACACACAGAGTGACCTTGGAAAGTATATGTTGCAGGTGGCAGAGTATCTGTCAGCTTGAACTCCTGTGTGGAGCAGAGACCCTTCCTCCATGCCCCACAACCAAAGATTGAACTTCACATGAAAAAGAAATTAACCTCAATTGTTTAAGTGTACAGCTACTGATAGTTGAGAGTTTATTTGTTACAGTCACTGGTATGGCTTAAACTAATACTGTTTTGCTCTTCAGATACTCTATACTTTTATACTTTTGTGTCTTCTTGATTTGTCAGTGTCTGATGTATGTGTGTGAGTTTCTCGATATAAATATAGGTCTAGCCTGGGCACAGCGGCTCACACCTGTAATCTCAGCATTTTGGGAAGCAGAGATGAGAGGATCACTTGAGCCAGGAGTTTGAGACCAGCCTGGGTAACAAAGTGAGACCCCATCTTTACAAAAACTAAAAATATTAGCCAGGTGCAGTAGTCTGCCCTTGTAGTCTCATCTACTCAGGAGGCTGAGGCAGGAGGATCCCTTGATCCCAGGAGTTCAAGGTTATAGTGAGGTATGATCATGCCACTGCACTCTAGCCTGGGTGATAGAGCAAGATCCTGTCGGGGGAAGAAAATAGGCTGGGCGTGGTGGCTCACTCCTGTAATCCCAGCACTTTGGGAGGCCAAGGTGGGTGGATCACCTCAGGTCAGGAGTTCGAGACCAGCCTGGTCAACATGGTAAAATCCCATCTCTACTAAAATTAAGAAAATTATTCAGACATGGTGGCATGTGCCTATAATCCTAGCTACTTGGGAGGCTGAGGCAGGAGAATCGCTTGAACCTGAGAGGCAGAGGTTGCAGTGAGCTGAGATTGTGCCACTTTACTCCAGCCTGGGTGACAGAGCATGACAGAGGGTGACAGAGGGTGACAGACTCCATGTAAAAAAAAAAAATACACACACACACACAGCTATATGATTCCAGATGTATACAAATTATAAATTATAAATTACTCTTATTCTATAAAATCTTGCTATTTATTTCAAAGCTATGTTGTTATATATGTAAACTCATAAGTGTTATAATTTCTTGGAAAAGTATTTAATCAATATAAAAAATATTTTTGCTGATATTTACCAGGTTTTAACCATTTTATTTATTCATGTTTTGGAAGCATCAGAGTCCACTGAGGCATTTTATCTGTAGGTATGTATTATGCCCCTAGAAAAAGAGTCCCAGGATTTTCCCTCCTATGTGCTTTTGTCTTGCTCTTTTTATGGTCCATGATGCCAGCTGAAGTTGTTAGTAGAAGGAATTGAAACTGGTGGGATGAAAGCAGATTATTCTGCCATTTTTCTAGATCTTTGAGTTGCATATTGATAAGGTTTGGATGTATGTCTCCTCCAAATCTCATGTTGAAATGTGATCCCCAGTGTTGAAGGCAGGGCCCAGTGGGAGGTGTTTGAGTCGTGGAGGCAAATCCCTTAAGAATGGCTTGGTGCTCTCCTTGCCATCATGAGTGAGTTCTCACTCTGAGAGTTCACTGAGATCTGGTTATTTAAAAGAGTGCACCCCCCTCCCTCCATCCCTTGCCTCCATCCTTGCCATGTGATGTGCCTGCTCCCCCTTCGCCTTGCGCCATGAGTGGAAGCTTCCTGAGGCCTTCATCAGAAGCAGATGCCAGTACTATGCTTCTTGTACAGCTTGCAGAACCGTCAGCCAAAAAAAACCTCTTTTCTTTATACATTACCTGGCCTCAAGTATTTCTTTATAGCAATGCAAAATGGACCAACACACAGCAAATATGGGGCTGATCACTCCACTCTTGTTTAACCTGCCTGTGAGGTTCACTATTTTCCCAGCTCTGTGATCATCAATGGTTTCAAATTCACCAATGTAGCCATGCTTCATCATCACAGTTAGAAACTGGACGATGGCTTTGAAGCCTAGGAGCCTATTAGGATGGCCTAATAAGAACCTGGCATTTGCTCCTCTTTGTCAGCATTGTTGATGCTCTTGAGCACATCAGCCAGGACATTCACGTGCACCATTATGGCTGCTGGGTAGCCTCAGCCTCCCAAGCTCCCAGTAAAGCCCCAGCAATGAGAAGCTGCACCGCCCAACTGGCCACAGATCCCCAGTGCTGCCTGCCCCAGGCCAAGGCACTGCCTTAGTTGCTAAGAGAAGCCTGGGCTACTGGCTCTCTGGGCCATTCAAAGTTCTGGCTCTGACCAGTGCTCCAGCCTGCACCTCATGGACCCGCATCCCCAGAATGTGGAGCATTAGGTGTTGGGGGCATGGCTCTCCTCTATGCCTGTCTAGGACCCTGTAAGCCCAGGATTCCTGCCCAGGTGGGGCCCAGTGTCCTTGCAGAGCACTAAAGCCAAGCCTTAGATTGCAGGATGGTGACAATGACCGATGATCTTAACACTTTTTAAAGTGTACAGGTCAGTGGCATTAAATACATATGCATTGTTGCACAGCCATGGCTTCCATCCATTTCCAGAACGTTTTCATCTTCCCCAACTGAAGCTCTGTACCTATTGAATGTTAACTCTCCATTCTCCCCTCTCCAGCCCCTCCCAACTGCCATTTCACTTTTTGTCTCTCTGAATTTGACTAAGTACCATATGTAGATGGAATCATACAATATTTAGCCTTCGGTGACTGGCTTATTTCACTTAGCATAATGTCTTCAAGGTTTATCCATGTTGTAGCATGTGTTAGTTCTTCATTTTTTTTGGTTGAATAATATTCTATTGTAACATTCTTTAAAAAAAAAAAACAGATTTATTAAGATACAATTCACATGCCATAAAATTTACCCTTTTAAAGTATCTAATGATGGCCAGGCACAGTGGCTCACACCTGTAATCCCAGCACTTTGGGAGATTGAGATGGGCAGATTGCTCAAGCCCAGGAGTTTGAGACCCAGCAACATGGAGAAACCCCATCTCTACCAAAAATACAAAAAAATTAGCTGGGTGTGGTGGTGCACACCTGCAGTCCCAGCTACTTGGGAAGCTGAGGTAGAAGGATCACTTGAGTCCATAAGACAGAGGTTGCAGTGAACCTCGACTGAGCCACTGCACTCCAGCCTGGACAACGGAGTAAAACCCTGTCTCAAAAAAAAAAACAAAAACAAAAAAAAAATTTTAAAATTAAGTATATATTGGGCATTTTTCGTATGTTTATAGAGTTGTCCAACCATTACCACTGTCTAATTTCAGAACATTTTCATCACCACTAAAAAGAAACTGCAGCGCTATTAACAATCATGCTTCATTTTCCCCTCTCTCTAGCCCCTGGCAATGATTAATGTATTTTCTGTCTCTATGGATTTGCCCCTTCTGAACATTTCATATAAATGGAATCATACAGAGCTGGGTATGGTGGTGTACACTGGTAGTCCTAGCTAAGGCAGGCAGATCCTTGGAGCCCCAGAAGTTCCAGGCTATAGTGTGCTATGATCATGCCTGTGAATAGCCACTGCACTCCAGCCTGGGCAACACGGTGAGACGCTGTCTCTGAAACAAATAAGTAAATAAATAGGGTCATACAATACGTGGCCTGTTGTGTTTGACTTCTTTTGCTTATAATGTTCCCAAGGTTTACTTACACTATAACATGTATCAGTGCCTCATTCCTTTTTATTGGTGAATAATGTTCCACTGTATGAGTATACCCCATTTTGTGTATCCATCCATCAGTTGATGGGCATTTTAGTTGTTTCCAACTTTTAGCTATTATGAATAGTGCTGCTATGAACATTTGTATACATATTTTGTGTGAACATATGTTTTCACTTTGCTTGGGTATGTACCAAGAGTAGAGTTGCTGGATTATATAGTAACTCTATGTTTAACATTTTGAGGAACCGCAAAATAGTTTTCCAAAGTGACTGTACTATTTTACAATTCCATCAGCAATGTATGAGGGTTCCAATTTTTCCACATCCTTGCCAATACTTATTATTGTCTATCTTTTTTATTATAGCCATCCTGGTGGGTGTTATGAGGTGCTTCATTGTGGTTTTCATTTGCAATTCCCTAATGACTAATAATGTTGAATTCTTTTCATGTGCTTATTAACATTCATTTCTAATGCACATATGCAAGTATATTTTTAAAGAACTAATTGGTATCTGTGTCTTCACTGTCAAAAGCAAAATTACAACAAATTTAGTTTAAACATCTTAATTGGCTTTATTCGCAATTCTAGAATCGGGCAACACTTTATTCCACAAAATAGAATAAGAATTCCAAAGAGCTGAGCAGAAGAGGTTGGTTTTTATAGGCAGAGAAGAGCTGAAGAAAGCAGAAACAAAGAATGAAAAGTGGACTGGTAATTTCAAAGTTACTTTTTTTGTAAGGCAGGGACAGAGAGAAAGAATAATGGAAAGATAACTGATTGGTTAATATCAGGTTACTTTTTTGGTAGGGATTAAAATGGAGGGAACTTCATTATTATGCTGATTGTAACTGGCTTGTTTGGGGAACTGGCTGTTACCTCTCTCTTCTTGTTACCAAAACACCAGGGGTTTTGGTCTAGGTCCTAGTGCTCACAGCACAGGAAGCCAATCACTGAGACAACAAGTATTGCCAAGAAAGAGGAATTTAATTGGGTACTTTAGCTGAGAAGAAAGGAGATCAGTCTGAAATCCATCACCCTTATCGACTAAAATTAGGGGTTTACATAACAGGGAAGAAATTTAACAATGTGTGGGAAAACAGGAACTTGGAAGGGATAAAGAAACAATCATGATGAATGAGGGCCCTGTCATCTCATTGTCTGAATACTAGGATCTCTTGAATTTCAGTTCTTTGATATTTTTTGAGGCCTGGGGGTTCTCTCCTGAGGAAGGAACTCAGAAAAAACAAATGAAAGTTTCAAGCTTTAAGACCAGACGTGTCAATTTCTATGTTTATTTAAAAAAAAAAAAATCTATGGTACTGTTGGGTTGGTTTCATCCTGATTTCCCAGAAGATCAGATAACAACTTACTTTGTGTTTGGTGAGGTGGAACTTTAGCATGGGTGACTCCATTTTTGTTTTTAGACTTTTCTGTTGGGGCATATGGCAGGAGCTTTGTACAAGACAATGGCCTCCTATAATTATTTTTTACCATCACCCAAACAAGGCAAAAATGTTAACAGGAAGCTTTATTTCTTTACCTCCACTTATTGTGGAATGTTCCTATATACAGTCAGTATGCTAACCTCTGACATTTTAGTTTCAGGTTGTTATAAATTTTCAGGAAGTTGTTATTTAGATAAAAATAATACTTACTTAATTATTTTAAGAAATTCACAGCTGGGTGTGGTGGCTCATGCCTATAATTCCAGAACTTTGGGAGGCTGAGGCAGGAGGATTGCTTGAGTCAGGGAGTTCAAGACCAGCCTGGACAACATGGTGAGACCCTACCTCAACAAAAAATAAAAATAAAAAAATAGCTGAACATGGTGGTACACACCTGTGGTCCAAGGCACTTGGGAAGCTGAGCCTACTTGCAAGGCTCCCAGCTACACCCAGGATCACTTGAGCCCAGAAGTTCAAGGCTGCAGTGAGCCATGTTTGCGCCACTACACTCTAGCCTGGGCAACAGAGAATGACTCTGCCTCAAAAGAAGAAATTCACCTTTGGTTTTTGCATGCCACTGTTTCTTCTTGGGTTTTGATTTTGTTTTTTTCTTAACTAGAGTACAACATCTAATTGCTTTTCCTTTTTCCCAAAAAGGATCTGAAAGGGAATGAGTGAGCAAACTTTCTGAGTATTTTTGTGTTTGAAAATACCTCTATTTTATCCTCACATTTAAATATAATTTGGCTATAAAATAATAAACTCAAATGTTCCTTTAGCATTTTGAAGGTATTGAACTTATGTTGCTAAAAACATCTGATGTTATTTTTTTCTATTGAGTACATCCAATTTTTTTCTCTGAGCATTTAGATTGTTTATCTTTGATGTTGTGCAGTTTCCCTATGATGAGTCCAGATGTGGGTTAAAAAATTATTTTATTGGTATCTAGGGAACCCTTTCAATCTGAGAACCTACTTTAAAAAAAATACTGGGAAATCTCTAGTTATTGTTTCTTTAAATGATACTTTCTCTCTGTTATCTCTGGCCTGTAATTCTGGAACTCCTAGTAGATGAATATTGAATTGATTCCCTATATCTTTACCTTTTTTTTTTCTTTTTAAAATCTATCTCTCTCACTTTGTGTTACATTCTAAAAGAATTCCCAGACCTCATCTTCCAGTTCTCAGATTCACCCTTTAATTGTGTTCATTCTGCTATTGGCCCATCTATTTTTATTTCAATAATATCTTTTATTACAAAATGTCTGTTTCTTGTTTACAACCAGGTATTCCTGTATCATGAATAAAATACTCTTTCTTCTCTCTCTGAGGACTTATAGTCACATTTATTTTTAAGTCTAGTTCTGGTTTTCCCTATTAACTCTCTTTCTTCAGGTGTGCATTTGCCTGTCTGTTGGATCTGTGATCTCTTTTTTATAGTATTGCACTCCTCATGCATTTGGTGATCCTTGACTCTGCATTTTTGAAGCTGCAATGTCTTGTTAGGCTGGCAGCTGCCTTTGGTTGAGCTGCCTGTGTACAGAGGGGGGCAAAACAGCTGCTGAACTTGTGCTCCGTACAATGTTGACAGGCAGGACCTGCTGCTAGGTAGGAAGCTCAGCAGTTGGTCTTTTAGGCTTGGATGTTTCTCATTCCTCCCACATTTTGACAACCACTCGATACGTGACCCTTTCTCATTAATCCAAGTCCTTACCTCCAAAACTCTTACATGGAGGGTGGATGGAGAAATGCAAGGTTGAGAGGCCTGGCTGTCCCTGTTTTCGCTCCCCAGTTAATTCTCTTGTCAATTTCCCCTGGGTATCTTTTGTTCCAACTTTCTTCCATCACCTCTGGACATGGGACATCTTAGTGTTGCTCCTCCTTTTGGGGTGGTTCACTGCAGCTATTGTATCCTGGATTAGAAGAAAAAATTTTCTCTTTTGCTATAAAGGATATTATTAGGACAATGGTGAGTTTATGTCTATGGATTAAGTAATGGTATCATAGCATCATTAATTTCCTGATTTTAATAATTTTTAGGTTAAAAAAGTCTCTACTTTTAGAAAAAACATATTAAAGAATTTAGGGATAAACCAGAACACATATGCACACACGTACATATTTTTATGCCATTAAAAACTCTTCCGTAAACATCCATTGTAAGGCCTGCCTAAGACTCCAGTGGCTGGGTCTATTATAAATTGCTTAATCATGACCTTCATTTTGCCATTTCTATTGTCTCTCATTTGTCTCTATGACAAGTAATCCTGAAATGAGCACTCATATTTAATACTTTGTCTACATTTCTGATTTTCTTCCTTTGAATAAATACAAAGAAATGTTAACTACTGTCTAGGGGGATGAACATTTTAAGATTCTTGGGCCAGGTGTGGTGGCTCACACCTGTAATCCTAACATGTTGGGAAGCCAAGGAGGGAGGATTGCTTGAGCCCAGGAATTCCAGACCAGCCTGGGCAACATGAGACACTGTGTCTACAAAAAATACAAAAACTATCCAGGTGTGGTGGTGTGTGCCTGTGGTCCCAGCTACCCAGAAGGCTGAGGTAGGAGGATCGGTTGAGCCCAGGAGGTCGAGGCTGCAGTGAGCTGTCATCACGCCACTGCATTCAAGCCCGGGCAACAGAGTAAGACTCGGTCTCAAAAAAAGAAAAAAAAAAAGATCCTTAATACACACTTGATTCATGTGAATTGGAATATCTCAATCATGTTCATGCATATTCTCATTCATTTAAAAGTTTTGCTTATTTGAAGAGAAAAAGGGAAATTATATTTCATGTTGTTTAACTGGTATTTCCTTTATCCCTAGAGAGGGTGATGTTTTTTCTCTTAAAGTGGTGGATTTTGTAAGTGTCTGCTCCTAGTTCCTGAGGGGATTTGTGACAGTCACATATTCCTCTCAGGGATAGAAACAGCAAAGCTGTTTGTAACTTCTAAGAAGTAATACATGTTGATTATCATACTAGAACATTCAGTCAAATCACCTGTGACATATCCACATTACAGCACAAGATTGAATTGACAATTTATTTAGACTCCTAGAATGAGAAAACACAATATCCCCAGGGAAGGATAAAGAATGGGTGATAGGAGGAGGTGATTTCTCGCCTGCTTGTTTACCTAGTCTTTCTTCCTCCCATCTCTCTTTTATAAATATTCTGTATACATATAATATCTTCTATATAGATATACATCTAATGTGTTTATTCTTATATGAAATATATAATAATTATAACATAGGCCAGGTATGGTGGCTCACACCTGTAATCCAAACACTTTGGAGGCCAAGGCAGCGGACCACCTGAGGTCGGGAGTTCAAGACCAGCCCGCAACATGGTGAAAGCCTGTCTTTAAAAAAAATAATAAATAAATAAAAAATAATTATAACATAATGGAATTATAAATAATCCATGATTATATAATATATGCATGACGTTTCCAGGCATCAAGAAGATTTAGAGCTATAAAGCCAGCTGTCTTTCCTCTGGGGTATATGCTCTAGTGAAGGCAAAAAGACATGTGCCTCATGATTGCAGTGCAAGGAGGCTAAGCCTGGCTCCAGCACCTTTACAAGCATTATCACCTTACCTACCAACGTGAGCTCCACCTTTTCTCTGAAACCCTCCTTGCTTTTTTTTTTTTTTTTTTTTTTTTTTGAGACGGAGTTTCGCTCTTGTTACCCAGGCTGGAGTGCAATGGCGCGATCTCGGCTCACTGCAACCTCCGCCTCATGGGTTCAGGCAATTCTCCTGCCTCAACCTCCTGAGTAGCTGGGATTACAGGCACGCGCCACCATGCCCAGCTAATTTTTTTTGTATTAGTAGAGACGGGGTTTCACCATGTTGACCAGCATGGTCTTGATCTCTTGACCTCATGATCCACCCGCCTCGGCCTCCCAAAGTGCTGGGATTACAGGCTTGAGCCACCGTGCCCGGCCCCTCCTTGCTTTTCTTGCTCAGCACCTTGCTGTGCCTGGAATTCCCTTCTCTTATGGCCTCTCATCTAACCTGATCATCCTTCAATGGTTGCTCAGATGCCACCTCCTCCAGGAAGCCTTCTCTAATCCCCTACTCTTAGATGCAATGTTGCCAGCTCTTTCTGTGCACTCCGCCTCTCCAGTGGGACTTGGCACTTGAGAAATGGCACCATGGCTGTTGATGTACTTGCCTCGTGTCCTCAATTAGTTGTAAACTCCCAACGGGCAGGACCTGATCTGATGCAGTTCTGTATTCCCATGTTACCTACCTCAGCTCTTGGTATAGAAAAGGCCAACTGTAAACCTTCTGATAAAGGAGAGAATGCACACATCTATACAGTGTCCTTCAATTTCACAGTTTTCCCACATCATCGGCAATGTGAGCCTTGTGTGTACTAGATGGGACTAAATGTTAAATGAGCACCCCTCGGTGACTCCACAGAGGTTGGTCTGTGGGCAAGTTCCCAAAACGAAAGCAGGAACTGGACATGTGACTGTAGAATGGGCACAGAACTGGGGATCAGGAAGGCGCTGGGTTTCTGCCCCTGCTCGGCCTCTTCCCAGCTGTGTGACCTTGGAAGATCATTTCCTCCTCTCTGGGCTTTGATCTACCCATCTGTAGAATGGGACTTAGGGGTGATCTCCAATGCAAGGTCCTGTCCTTCTTACACATTCACCCTTCTGGCACAGAGTGTGTGTCAACTGCCCTGGCAGCCCCTGAAGGCTCAGTATTCAGAAAAGAGAAAGTAGCTGAGAGATATCGGGGCTGACATGTGCTCTCTATTTTCTAGAAGGCTGTGGAGCTTGCATGAAGATATATTCCATGTGCTACCTCTTCTTTTTTAGGTTTCATAAATTATTTTATTTACATACACTTATATCCATGTGGCCTGTCTTAAAAAGTAATAATGAATGAAAGGCAACCCCAGGCACAGCCCAGAAGATTAACTGTCAAAATATAAAGATGAGTTTATTTTCTATGAAAAAAAAAAATGTAAATGCATGAGAAAGAGAAGTTCATACACCTAACTAATAATAATGGTCTCCTTTGGGGAGGTGGGGAGGAAACTGAGGTTAGGGGCTCCAAAAAACTTTGTTTTATCAATATTCAATTTTTTCAAGGAGGATATACATAAAAATTTTATGATTAAAAATTAAATAATAATGAATAATAAGTGAAAAGGCCCATAATTTTGAGTCTTGATACCTGTATAGGTATTTATTTTTATTTCCACATTCTCTCTCTCTCTCTCTCTCTCTCTCTCTCCTGTCTAAATGTGAGGATTGGAAATCATTTCTAGCAAGAAGAACTTGATTAAATAAATGCTTGATATGGTTTGAGTCTGTGTTTCCGTCCAAATCTCATGTCAAATTATAATCCCCAATGTTGGAGGTGGGGCCTGGGAGGAGGTGGGATTGGATCATGGGGGTGGGTTTCCCGTTTGGTGCTGTTCTTGTGATAGTGAGGGAGTTATCATAAGATCTGTCTTTTCACTTGTTGGTTTGACACAGGGTATCACTGTTGCACAGGCTGGAGTGCAGTGGCACAATCTCGGTTCACTGCAACATCCACCTTTCAGGTTCAAGCGATTCTCATGCTTCAGCCTCCCAAGTAGCTGTATTACAGGCATGCACCACCACACTCTGGTAATTTTTGTGTTTTCAGTAGAGACAGGGTCTCACCATGTTGGCCAGGATGGTCTCAAACTCCTGGCCTCAAGTGATCCACCCGCCTTGGCCTCCCAAAATGCTGGGATTACAGGCATTAGCCACCGTGCCTGGACGAGATCTGGTTATTTAATAGTGTGTAGCACCTCTACTGTCTTTTTTCTTCCTCCAGCTCCAGCCAAGTAAGACGTGCCTGCTTCTCCTTCACCTTCCCTTATCACTGTAAGTTTCCTGAGGCCTCCCCAGCTATGCTTTCTGTATAGCCTGTGTAACCATGAGTCAATTAAACCTCTTTTCTTTATAAATTACCCAGTTTCAGCCATTCCCTTATAGCAGCACAAGAATGGACTAATACAGTGCTTTAATTTATAAGAACACTTTGCAAGAATTAGGACTCCTATCTCCTAAGAGTATATATTTGCATGGAAAAGAAGCAGGTTGCTTGAAGAAAAGAATCAAAAATCAAAACTTTGCAATGAAGGATAAACTTAAAGTAAGAGCAATAATATGGAGAATGCAGTTCAGGAAGAGAGGTTGCAGACATACTCATGGAAGAGGCGCCATGCTTGCTGGGACTGGGCACCAAATCTGCTTCTGAAAGTCCTGGCAGCCAGGGAGGGAGAAAAGTAAATGCAATTTCTTCCGTAACGCTTCTCATAGGAAAAAAGAGTGCATTACAGTTATACAGAGGAGCAAAGCTTGCCATGACACATTGAAAGAATTTTATATAGGTATCATTATTATTGTCCCACGAGGAAACTGAAGCTCTGAATGATCTAGCATCTTGCCCAGCATCCCCTGGACAGTAAGTGGATGGCAAGATATGAACCTGGTGCTTTTCCATTTATTATCTTGTTCAATCCTAGTGACAGCAGTAAGAAATAGGCATTATCTTTCCTGTTTTAGAGATAAGGACATGGTAGCTTCCAAAGGTTGACGTGCCCAAGAGCACATAGGGAAAAGGCAAACTTGGATGCAGGCCCACATCTTAGGACTTCAGTGCTAGGAGGCCATGAAAGGCCTCTGCAGCACCTCCTCTCCCTTTGTCACGCCCTCTCCACCCCTCCAAGCCCGTGTCCAAATACTCAGCTGCTTGCTATTCTGCAGACACACAGTCCTTTTTGCCTACAATTCCCCACCACTGGAGTGCCCTCCATCACTGCCCTTCTTGGAAAAGCCTTCTCATTCTTCAACATCTCATTCAAATTTCATTCTTTCTTTGCTCTCCCTGGTATTCATGATTATAACATCATTTGAGCACTTCTCAGTATGCACTGTAGTTTTATATTTAAAAGCACTGTTAGCTGGGGGAGGTAGCTTCGACCTTGTAATCCCAGCATTTTGGAAGGCCAAGGTAGGAGGACTGCTTCAGCCTAGGAGTTTGAGACCAGCCTGGGCAATGTAGCAAGATCCCATCTTTACAAAACATTTAAAAATAAACCAGGCATGGTGGTACATGCCTATAGTCCCAGCTGCTCTGGAGGCTGAGGTGGGAGGATCACTTGAGCCCAGGAGGTAGGGGCTGCAGTGAGCTGTGATCACACCAGTGCACTCCAGCCTGGGTGACAGAGTGAGACCCTATCTCAAACAAAACTATTGTCCTGTTTTTGATTTGCATCTGCCATGGAACAACCACCAAAATGCAGATTTTCATAAAAAGTTTTACAGAGAAGACCATCACTCTTGAGGTTGAACCCTCAGATATAATGAAACGCTTAAAGGTCAAGATCAGGATAAGGAAGAAATTCCTCCTGATCAGCCTTTGCTAATCTTTGCTGGCAAGCAACTGGGAGATTATATTCATCCATTCTCATGCCGCTGTAAGGACATACCTGAGACTGAGTAATTTATAAATGAAAGAAGTTTAACTGACTCACAGTTCTACAGGGCTGGAGAGGCCTCAGGAAACTTATAATCATGACAGAAGGGGAAGCAAACACGTCCTTCTTCACATGGCGCTGCAAGGAGAAGTGCAGAGCAAAGGGTGGGAAAAGCCCCTTAAAAACCATCAGATCTCGTGAGAGCTCACTATCACGGGAATGGCATGGAGATAACCGCTCCCCGTGATTCAATTACCTCCCACTGGGTCTCTCCCATGACACATGGGGATAATGGGGACTACAGTTCAAGATGAGATTTGGGTGAGGTCACAGCCAAACCGTATCAGAAATTAGCATGCTTTGACTGTCTACCACATTTGCAAGGAGTCCACTCTCTACCTTGTGTTGAGATTTCACAGCAGTGTTAAGAAAATGAAGTCTCATACCACTCCCAAGAAGACCATAAGAGAAAGAAGGTTAAGCTGGCTGTCCTGAAATATCATAAGGTGGATGAGAATAGCAAATCAGCTGTTTTTTGTAGGGAGTCCCCTTCAGATAAATGTGGTGGTGACATTTTTAAGGCCAGCCACTTTGACAGACATTATTGTGGGAAACGTTGTCTGACTTACTGCTTCAACAAACCAGAAGACAAGTAATTATGTATGAGTTAATAAAAGACGTGGATTCACAATGAAACAAAATAAAAACTATTGTCCGCTCCAGATTCTGAGTTCTGTGAAGATCTGGATTTTATCTGAATCATTTTTATATGCCCAGTGCCTACCATTGTGTCTGCATAGAGTAGGCATTCAATAAATTTTTGCTGAATAGATATGTAATATCTATGAAACTGTCCTTGCCCTGGGTGGTGAAGGGCGTACAGTGACATTTGACAGTATGCCTATCCCAGAATAATTTGTAATTTCATTGAAAATATAAGAAATGACACCCCTGAAGAAACTAGAGAACAAAATAGGTGTAGTCAGATGCCAAACTGTGTGGTTTAAATTCTGAGTGCTGAAGGGGGAAAGAAGGATGACATCTTTGTGGTGCTAGAGGGGGCTTTGGGGATGTGAAGCCCCAAGGTGTGAGATGAAGTGTCACCCTTTAGTGGGTTCCACAACAGTGATTATGCAACAGCATTAGTTGGTCAAATAAATTGAATAAAGGCTGTGCCTTTGATACAGTGATGGGCAGAGTGACTCTCCATGGGATCATGGAATCTTAGACTCTTTAGCAAAAAGGATAATAAAAATTGTTTTGTCAAACAAAAAAGGAAGGGGAAGCCCAGAGAAATTCACCTCTGTTGATTTCAATGTTCTTTTTGTAAAATTTAATTTGTATAAAATGTTTAAAGTACCTTAACGCATAAGTCAAATTTTAAGAATTAATAACTTTAATGTCTATGGTTGAAGGTTAAAATTTCATAAGCAATTTACTTTCTAAACCTGATATCTCTATTTTCTCATAAAGTAAAATGCGATGGGATTAAAGGCAGAACAGACTCACCCTTCCTGGTTTGTGATTGAGAAGGTCACTGGTGGTCATAACTGCCTCCTCCTTTATGTGCTATTGCCCTGCTGAGACATTTCTTGAAACACTTCAAACTGTACTCACCCAAGGTTTCTAAAGCTGTCAATGTCAGTTGCTTTTGTTCTTACCCTAACACACGTTGTCACATGAGAAACATAACGCCTTTCTTGTGGAGATAAGGGGAGCTATTATGGGTGCCTACCAAGACTTGGAGATTAAGGATACCTTCTGTGACAGTCGGGTCATGGCAAGAAGAAGAACGCACCCCAGATGGATCAGATGAAGACACTCGAAAGAAAGAGATACTTAAGACATATGAGCAGAGCGTAGGGTACCAACAGTGGATGTTAGGGCACTCAGAGACTAGCACCTGAGGGATGGAGGGGAGGAAGCTGTTATCACCCTTAAATCTGAAGGGACAATGGGAGTAAATGGTGTTACTGGAGTCCAGTGTGAGCTGGACCAGGAAGAAAGGAATCACCCAACAGGAGCTGTGAGTATGGAGGGTGGCAAATACTGCCAAAGACAGGCCATGACATCAGGCAGAGAGGGGGGAAGAAAAGATTTGATCTCACTCTCTTCCTGTCCCCAGTTTCCTATTAACGTCTCCACTAGCCATACCCAACCAGAAATGAGCTGTCAAGGGAGGCCAGGAGGTGGATCCACAGAGGTCAGACTTTGTGGTGTGGAGTAGGGCAGAGAAGAGCAGAGAATAGATCTGAGTAGGGTGTGTGTGTGTTGCCGGGGAGCAGGGGGTGGCCAGCCAGGGTGCTCTGAGAGCCAAACTAAAAAACCCGCACACAATGGATGCCTTCAGCTACTCTGAAGCAACTCTTGTCAGGTAACCAAAAGGTTGAGCAGACCCAGGACGCCAATCACGGTGCTTTAGATATTATTCTTGAGAAGCAGAACTGGAATACGATTTCAGTTAAGGAACCCTGATTGAAAATTAATGGCGTTGTACCCAATCTGGGAATTGTAAGAACCCTCAGTTGGAGTGTGGACAGCTAGGGTGAGAAGGCTCAGTGTGCAAGAATTTGGCAATGTGTCTCCAACACCATCCAGGGGAGAAGGTAGACTCACCATAAATCCCCTTCAAGCCTGCCCCCAAAGGGAAATGAATGCATTAGACTGTCATAGCTCAGTGATATCTGCCATGAAGACCATTCATTTCCTCCCATGGCTCTGATTCTAGAGTCCCCAGAAGCCTTGTGTTTCACATTTGACTTCTCATAAAGCTCTGTGCTTATTAGCCCACAAAGGGTCCTGATTCCCTTGACAGCTATAGCTCATTGTAAATTAATAAACCGGCGTCTAGTGTATCTGATGAACTACAGCATATTGAATCAGGGCTTTCTCTACATCTCCTCAGTCACCTCATGCTTCATCTTCAGGAACCAGTCACACCCAGAGTCAATAGCTCAGTGTCTGAAGCTCTGATGAGGAGTACCAGATTCTAAAGCGAGGACTTTGCCTTTCTGCACAACCTCACCAGAACATGTCTTTACTTCACTTTTCCAGCTGCAGTGGGAAGCTCACAGTCCATACTCCACCTGCCTTTTCAATGCTTCTCCTAGCAGATTTTAGAACCCAAGGTGGTAAGGGGACTGTGAGACTAGCCATTTCACTCCCCTCTTTCTCCGCACCCAAATCTTTTTTTTTTTTTGGATAGGAAGGAGCATGATGAGTGGATGAAGGCATGCATGAATGGACGCATGGATACGGTGCATGGATGGAGTCACGGCTGCACAGATGAAGGCATGGATGCATAGATGTCGCATGGATGTATGGATGGTGCTGTGGCCAGGACTGCTCTTCAACACACACTCTGTTGTTGTTGTGGCAGAGGCTTGGGTGCCCTGTGCCTCCACTGCAGCCATGTTGCATAATTCCATGCATATTGATAGCACTTTGAGAGTCTAGGCAGATGGATAACCTGAGGTCAGGAGTTCAAGACCAGCCTGGCCAACATGGTGAAACTGTCTCTACTAAAAATACAAAAATTAGCCAGGTGTGGTGGTGGGTGCCTATAATCCCAGCTACTTGGGAGGCTGAGGCAGAAGAATCAGTTGAACCTGGGAGGTGGAGTTTGCAGTGAGCTGAGATCCCACCACTGCACTCCAACCTGGGCGACAAGAGCAAAATTCCATCTCAAAATAAATAAATAACCCAAGAATCTTGCTCACCAGTCAATATGAATTAGGCCTCGGCTCAACCAGCCTTGCTGCTTTCTGGACTTCGATTTTTGTTGGGGAAAAAAAAAAAAAAACCAAATCTTCATTTCACTGTGGAAGGTATGGTGAGTATTAAGCTGTGTTGCTGTGGCTCCCGAACCCCATTTCCACTGGAGCATACAGAAGCAGACAGCTAATGATATGATGGTAATTACCTGGAAATTATAGGTTTATTGGTTTTCCACTAGTGGATACTATTTTTGAACTCTTCACTGTTGTGCTCTAGTGACAGGAGTCACACTGTCTCTACTCCAATTGTCCCCTCCAATCTCATGATTAGCAGGCTTTTTACATGGGGCCATTGCTGGCAGCACGGGACGCCTCCAGGGTATGGAAGGGAGGTTTGACTCAGTCCATACAGGAGGCCTCAGAAGTCTCTATCACCCACATTCACAGGCACCTCTGGTCTAAATGAAGCATACTCCTATCTTTGCCCTTGGATACTGAGGACAGTATCCAATAGGAAGGGGCCTCTTCTGTCACTGGATATATTTATGTACTCTTCAGTTATGTGCCTTGGTTAATTGTCCCTTTTCTTTGTTTTTTTTTTTTTTGAGATGGAGTCTCACTTTGTCGCCCAGGCTGGAGTGCAGTGGTGCAATCTCGGCTCACTGCAACCTCCACCTTCCAGATTCAAGCAATTCTCCTGCCTCAGCCTCCTGAGTAGCTGGGATTACAGGCGTGCACCACCACACCCGGCTAATTTTTGTATTTTTAGTAGAGATGGGGTTTCACCATATTGGCCAGGTGGTCTCAATCTCCTGACCTCGTGATCCGCCCGCCTTGGCCTCTCAAAGTGCTGTGATTACAGGTGTAAGCCACAGCGCCCAGTCTAATTGTCTCTTTTCTACCAGCTCTTCTTACAACAGAGAGATTCTGAGCCTTGCCTGTAATTATAGTGAGAAAATATTTCTATGAGCTTTTAAAAGGGAAGCCTAAACTGGGTCAAAATGTTGAAGGTGCTAGGTCAGGGAGCAAGGGTCAATACTGGCTTTGTTCTGATGAGTCGGTTGCCAGGGGCTGTGTCTTTTGCCAAACTTGAGGGCCCTTGTCTGAAATTCCACCATCTGCACTTCATCCTATGGTTATTATTGTTACAACTGAGATGGATAGACATCTGTGGAGGATTTTACAGTCTGCAAAGTGCCTTTTACATGAAGTACATCACTTATCTTCACTGCAAATGCTGAGGGCAAGTCAGATGACTTGGCCCCACTTACTGTGTTGTTAAAATGCATCTCTCTACTCCTCCAGAAGGGCCACAGGGCACTTGTTTCCAGTCATGTTTATGCTTTGTTGAGGGTAAAAAGCTAGCTTGGGCGGGGCATGGTGGCTCATGCCTGTAATCCCAGCATTTTGGGAGGCCAAGGCTAGAGGCCAGGAGTTTGAGACTAGTCTGAGCAACACAGCGCGATTCCATCTGTATTTACCAAAAACCACAAAACAAACAAACGCTAGCTTATAATAGTAGTAGCTCCTGTCTTATTCACAGGAAGATCTCAGCACCTAGCAAAATGCCCAACGCAAGGTAGAATACAAGAAAGGTTTATTGAGAGAAAGAATGCAGGCATCTAGCATAGGAATTTTTTTCCTTTTTAAATAAAAAGGAAAAACTTCTTATTTTTTATTTTAATAGCTTCTGGGGTACAAGTGGTTTTTGGTTACATGGATTTATTCTATTGTGAATTCTGAGATTTTAGTAGCATAGGAATTCAAGTGACTACTGCTCATTTATAGGCCCTCTCCCTGTTCAGGACATTCTCACATCCAGGCCTTTGCAGATACCACCTACTTGGAACTCCCTCCTATTTATCTAAAAATGTCCATCAGCTTTTACATGAATGCTACTAATTTAGAGACCCTCCCAGGGCTACTGACCCATAGCGATCCTTTCTTTTCTGGACTCCTTCGGCCCCTCCTCACCCAAATCATCAGTGCGACTCACTTACCCTTGACATGAGATTGGAACCAATTAATTACCTGCTCAACTACCTCATGTAAGAAACAGGTCTAAAGAGGTAAACAGCCAGGCCCAGTGAGTCAATGGCAGGCAGGGTTGCATCTGGAATCCAGGTCTTTTATTAGCCGCCCAGTGTACTTCCCATTACACCAAGAATAGGAAATAGGTTTCACCACGGTTATCACCTTTGATCAAGCTGCAGTGGCCACCGAGAGTGATGGACTGAGAACGCCGGTGAAAGAGCAGCCCAGGATGGTGGGAAAGAGTGCTGCGATCGCTTAATCATGTCTGCCAGTCTGTGGAAATGAAGTGTTTAGTGGGGAGAGTGGCTCACATTGAAAACTTGAGACCTCCGTTTAGCCTGCCCTGAATTCTCCACTGCAATGACGCTGTTGGCTGTCCCTTCACCCTCCCAACCCCAGGCGAAATAATTCAGGGCAACTCCCTTTTGCTCACACTGAAAAGAAAGCAGAAGCTTGTTTTTTTTTGTTTGAGATGGAGTCTCGCTCTGTTGCCCAAGCTGGAGTGCAGCGGTGCCATCTTGGCTCAGTGCAACCTCTGCCCCCCAGGTTCATGCGATTCTCTTGCCTCAGCCTCCCAAGTAGCTGGGACTACAGGTGTGCACCATTAGGCCCGGCTAATTTTTGTATTTTTAGTAGAGATGGAGTTTCACCATGTTGGCCAGGCTGGTCTCGAACTCCTGACCTCAAGTGATCTGCTCACCTCAGCCTCCCAAAGTGTTGACATTACAGGCATGAGCCACTGCACCCACCCAAGAAAGCGTAATCTGAAGGTCAGTCCTGGGGTTAGGTCAGAACTTACCTCCTACCCTGCTTGGAGTTATGGATGTAGTATTTGTCACTTGTCCCCCAACTCCAGAGTCCACTTCAAAGATTTGACCGTGTGTTTGTACAATTAGAAGATCAACCCTTAAGAAACAAGCAGCTCAGTAATGAAAATTTTCAATCCCAGTAGGGCCAGGCAAGCCTATTGTTGTGCTTTCAAGGCAGAAGGAGGCTTAAGAACGTGCAATACCAACTCCACTGAGAGAGAAGCACGTTTGCAAACTAGGGGACAATTAGGAGATGTTTTCCTTCTTTTTTGTGGATTTGGAAGAGTGGTTGCAAACACAGATGCCTCTAAGGGCCAGACAGGTAATATGAATAAGTGAATCAGCCTGGGTGTAGAGCGGCAGGGGGCAGGGGGACTGTGGCTGATTTAAAGTACCTGTCCTACCTAAAGGATTTCCAATTCTCGGGTATTTTTAAAAACGTAGCACTGGCCAAATAGAAGATGTTTGCAGGCTTTGTTTGGCTCTAGGACTTTAGACTGAAAACATTAGAGATGTGTTATCTAATCTATCTAATCTTTCCATTACTTAATGGCAAAAACTGCAATTACTTTTGCACCAACCTAATACAAGTTATGCACCAGTGGCTGGGCACGGTGGCTCACACCCGTAATCCCAGCACTTTAGGAGGCCAAGGCAGGCAGATCACTTGAGGTCAGGAGTTCAAGACTAGCCTGGTCAACAATGATGAAACGCTGTTTCTACTAAAAATACAACAATTAGCCAGGTGTGGTAGCACGCACCTGTAATCCTAGCTACTCGGGAGGCTAAGGCAGAAGAATCACTTGAACCAGGGAGGCAGAGCTTGCAGTGAGCTGAGATTGTGCCACTGTACTCCAGCCTGGGCGACAGAGTGAGACTCCATCTCAAAGTAAAATAAAATAAAATAAAATATAAAAGTTATGCACTTGTTAATCAGAAAAATAAAGAAGCATACCTGATCCTCCGGTGGTAATTCTGTTTTATGGCACAGTGTGCCCCTACTCACTGTGATCGGTCCTGCGAACTCTGGATATCATTCCAGACTAAATAACTCAGACTTATAGAATGGTACTGAGGAGAAGGGGATGCTTTGGGGTAAGATCAAGCCCTAGACTTTGAAGGTGAGATTTCCTGAAAAGTGGGAGAAGATTTGCAAGGCAGAGTGAAAAGATATGCAAGCCAGATCTGTAAGGCGGAAGTACAAAGGAGGACGCTTTCTCAGAGAAGCCTGAGGCTGGGGCACAGCATTAGGGACTGGCAGGGCCCCAGGAAGGACTGAGACGTGCAGTGTGGCAGCCCTGATGGTGGTGATGGTGGGGGGTAACTTACTGATGTACTCCGTCAAACTATGAAAAAAAACTAGTATTTAGCATGCAAGCTTAAAATGTTCCCCACTACTACACAGAGATCCCCCCCTAGACAGCTTATCCTCCTAGTCTCACCTCATATGACATTGCTGTGGAGATAAAGAGGTGGGGCAGGGGAGGAGAGTGGCCTCTCCCTCCTGTGAGAAAAAGCACGTGTTCTCAAGAGGATCGGGAGTGAGGACTCAGGTGGTCCTCACAAGCTGTCTAGGGGAGCATGTGGTGTGGAGGAGACCTTGCCATGCAAACCCCCTTGCTTGTAATACACACTGCGGGCCTGGAACCCCTGAAGGGGAAGCAGCTGAGGCTTGGGTCAGCTCAGATGGAGCAGTCTGGCAGGCTTCTGCCCTAATCCTCAGAAGGAGCTGGTGGTTTCTTAAATGCTCCGACTCTCTCACAGGAGGGCTGGAAGCCGCGGTTCAGTGGCAACTGTAAAATGCTTGGGAAAATAGAGACCCCTATTAGTGCAAAATATTATTATGAACCCGCCCTCCCCACACACTTTTCAACCTCATGAGGTGTTGTCTTTAAGGCCCAGTCTGGTTTAAATTATAAGATGATTAAACTCACCTGACCTGACAAGCCAATGTTCTGCTGAAACCGCAGAGCCTTGAAAAGAGCAGCCTTTGCTTCTCTGCCCCCTTGGGAGGAGCAATCCTGCCGGCCAGTGGGAACCCAGACTGGGTCTCTGGCAGGGCTGGGTCTGAAGCTCAGCTCCATGAGCCGTAGGCCTTGGCCTCGCTGTGCCTCAGTTTCCTCCGTCATAGCTGTTTCAAGGCTGGGTGGAGTAGTCCTCTGGAAGCCTGAAGCTTTGACCATTCTAAAGCAGAGTTTCAGGTGAATTTATACATGGATGGGAAGGAAAGAAAGTCTGTTGGATTTTCAGACGATGCTTACGCTTTGGGTACAATTAAGCTATTTCCCCAAGGGACAGACCAGAGACAAATGAGCTGTGTCCCTAGTAAGCTAGCATTCTTTTAATATGAGGATGTATTATTTGCCACAAGGGGCAAATGTGAAAACCACCTCTTGATCAGCCACACACTGGGCCCCTTGGGAGTCTGGGAGGTCACAGGTCAAGGTCTAGAGCAATGGCTGTCTGCCAGGATTAGGGACAGGGGAAGTGCTTTCCCTCCTGAGGCCCCTCCGCTGTGGTCATGGGGTGCTGCTGATGTCTGTAGCCCTCTGGGCACTCTCTCAAGCAAAACTGCCCCGTTGCTGGAACATCTATCTGCATCCCTACTCAGCGCAGAGGCAGTGAAATGACAGTAAACAACTCCCTTTTATTTCCTGGTGGCTTATTCTCTGGTACACAGAGAAGAGCATGGTGAACACCAGCTTTCAGGTCTAGCCAGCAGGGCAATGAGAGCTCCTGGGCACCTGAGGATTCAGAACTCCTTCTTTTTTTTTTTTTTTTTTAATTGAGAGAGTCTCGCTCTGTCACCAGGTTGGAGTGCAGTGGTTTGATCTCGGCTCACTGCAACCTCCGCCTCCCGGGTTCAAGCGATTCTCCTGCCTCAGCCTCCCGAGTAGCTGGGACTACCGGTGCACACCATCACACCAAGCTTATTTTTGTATTTTTAGTAGAGATAGGGTTTCACCATGTTGACCAGGATGATCTCCATCTCTTGACCTCCTGATCCGCCCGCCTTAGCCTCCCAGAGTGCTGGGATTACAGGCGTGAGCCATCATGCCCGGCAGAACCACATCTTCTTAATTGAAGAGAACATCTTCCTTCTCTTTGTCTGTAGGATAAAATCCTATACCTGTAAACAAGGCCATACCCAAGGCTCCCCCAAATGGCTCAAGACCACTGGCTGATGCTCATGGATATCCATGACCCCTCCAGCCCATTGCCCAGCCTGTCACACGCTTCCTGCCTTTATACATGTGACTCCCTCACTCCCTATTTCTACCAGCTGAACACCTGCCTGTTTATCAGTGTCTCTGAGAAAATATCCCCCCATTTTCCCACAAGAGCAAGGCTCTCCCTTGCATACTTAGCCCTCCAGTCTGGCTGATCTACTCACATCACACCCCCTGACCAGCATGTAGAAGCAATCCACACAGAAGCAGGCCTGGCATGAAGCATGGTCCTGGGGTCCTGCTGGGCCATCTTAACCCACTGGTTGCTGGATCATGAGCTGGGGCCCAGAGGAGAGACAGGGGTGCAGGGGTAGCGGGAAGAACTCAGGCAGTTGATGCTGACTCTGCCCTTTTGTGATCAATCTGGCCTCCTTCGTTCCAGAATTTGGAGCTCTGTGCTCCAGCAGTGCAAGTGCCTCTGCCCATCTATCTTGTCCTCCTGCCCTAGGACTTTACTTCTGGCTTTGACTTTAATTTTCTGTATGGATTCTGGACATAGTTCAAACTTCTGGTGCTGGTGGCTGAACGCTCTATGAGGAGGAATTCGTTGCCTCTGCCCCAGAATCTCAGGTCCTCACCCAGCTTGCTATCCTCAAGGGACAAGTCAGACTCTCCTCTGTGCGTCCCACCTTTTTGTTCTATAACTTATTTTGGATTTTGCTTGTTTGGTTCCTGAGATAGGGTCTCACTCTGTTGCCCAGGCTGGGGTACAGTAGCATGATCATGGCTCACTGTAGCCTCGACTTTCTGGGCTTAAGTAATCCTTCTGCCTTAGCCTCCCGAGTAGCTGGGACCACAGATGTGTGCCACCACAGCCAGCTAATTTATTTTTATTTTTTGTAGAGTCAAGGTCTTACTATGTTGCCCATGCTGGTCTTGAACTCCTAGGGTCAAGTGACCCTCCTGCCTCGCCCTCCCAAAGGGCTGGGATTATAGGCATGAACCATCATGCCTGACCTAACTTATCATTTTGTCTTCTATTTGTTTTTATGACTAAGCCCTGGACTGTGAGCTATTTCAGGACAGAGTGGGTGTCAACACCTATTTCATAAATTAATGCATGAATAAATTATGATCAGTTTCTGTAACATTACAAGTGATTGTACAATCACAATCCCTTGTAATGCTACAGATGATATTTTAGCCCTATGAATTACATAGAGAATTGTTTTTATCATCCATGACTTCAATTTCAAGTCTCCCAAGAGGGAGGAAAAAGAATCTCTGCCTGTCTGACCCCACCTGGAGTCCAAGGAATATTTTAGTTCTCTTCCTTGTATTTTTCTAATACCACTACATTTTGGGGGGCGTATCTATTTTCGTACCTACTAAGTTCAAATTTGGACTAAGTCTGTTGCTCGGTTGTGCATTTTGAACTTCATCTTAAATCGGTCATGGCCCATTGCTACTGCTTCACATTTCATCTGTCGTGCTTTCTCTTTTATTGCTTCTATAGGTTGTGAGTTAGGATAATAAAGTCAAGATAAAATCGCTCCAAGCCATTTGCAGCTCTGGGAAGCTGGCGTAGGGCTGCCAGAAGCTGGCTGGGTGCCACCAAGAGGAAAAAACACTCTTCCGTGTTGCCAGCCTTATCAGGAATCCTCACAGTTTCTTGCCAAAATTTTAGGGAAACGATGATCTACTCCCCTGGAGCTATTCTGTATGTTTCTATAGGTGGGGAGTCTTTCAACAAGTATTTTCACTAAAAATACCTCTCATGTTTTTTCACTGGATTAAGTCTGTAACTTGAGCTCCATATTGTGAAATACTGACATTGAGATATTAATCACTGTGCATAGTTACGGCATCATTGTCATCATTTTCAGCCACTTGCACTAACTGAAAGTTTATAAACTATGGAATCCCATTCAGGACATGCTCATGAAAGAATAATTGGAGATTTTTTTTTTTTTTTTTTTTTTTGAGCCAGAATCTCGCTCTGGCGCCAGGCTGGAGTGCAGTGGCGCAATCTTGGCTCACTGCAACCTCCACCTCCCAGGTTCGAGAGATTCTCCTGCTTCAGCCTCCTAAGTAGCTGGGACTACAGGTGCACGCCACCATGCCCAGCAAATTTTTGTATTTGTAGTAGAGACGGAGTTTCACTATGCTGGCCAGGTAGGTCTCAATCTCCTGACTTCGTGATCCACCCACCTCAGCCTCCCAAAGTGCTGGGATTACAGACGTGAGCCACCACACCTGGCCTGGAGATTTTTTTAACTGTGAAAAATGTTCTTTTGGAGGAATGAGGAGTTGGGAAAATAGGAATAGATTAGAGAAAGCTGGTAGGGAATCACAACTCTATTATTTTCTTTCTGTTTGTTTTTTCAAGAAGAGGGTCTCCTTATGGTGCCCCTGCTGGCCTTGAACTCCTGGGCTCAAGTGATCCTCCCACTTCAGCCTGCCAAAGTGCTGGGATTATAGGCATGAGCCACTCTGCCTAGCCTAAAATTTTCTTTTTTTTTTTTTTTTTCTCGAGACTGAGTTTTGCTCTTGTTACCCAGGTTGGAGTGCAATGGTGCGATCTCGGCTCACCACAACCTCCGCCTCCTGGGTTCAGGCAATTCTCCTGTCTCAGCCTCCTGAGTAGCTGGGACTACAGGCATGCGCCACCATGCCAAGCTAATTTTTTGTATTTTTAGTAGAGACGGGGTTTCACCATGTTGACCAGGATGGTCTCGATCTCTTGACCTCGTGATCCACCCGCCTCGGCCTCCCAACGTGCTGGGATTACAGGCGTGAGCTACTGTGCCCAGCCAAATTTTCTATTTCTTAATGGAGATGGGGTCTCACTATGTTGTCCAGGCTGTTCTCAAACTCCTCCCACTTCAGCCTCCCAAAATGTTGGGATTACAAACATGGGCCACTGCGCCCAGCCCACACAACTCTATTCTTTTAAATATTTGCTCGACATCTGTTTGATGCCACAACAATGACTCAATTCCGACAATTCAATTTATTTATATGGGTGTGGCTTTTTTCTTATTTGATGGGGGAGTCTGCCTGTCTGGCGTAGACAGACAAGCCAAATTTCAAATTCTTGTTAAAGTATTGGGAAGATGCGGCCATAAGCATGTCTTTACTCGGCCAATCAGTTGAACTTCAGTCAACAGTGCCCACTGAGCACTGGCTATGTCTGTGCCCAGTCCTGTGTTTGGAAGGATACAGAGAAGAATAAGGTACCATTTCTCCCTTTTCTTTATGAATGTATAGTCTAGTCAGAATTTATAGACTAGTCAGGCAGTCCTGGGCTTAAATCCTAGTGCTATAACTTAGCAGCAAAGTGGAATTTTGGCAAATGATCTAATATCTCTGCATTTCTATCTCCTCCCTGACAAATGGGGTGATGCTAACACCTAACTCATAGGGCTGCTGTAGGAATCAAGGGAGATGGTGGGTGTATTCTGTGGGATGCATCTGTAAGTATTGGCTTTCTTCTTCCTTTAGTCTTTAGTCTGGGGAAATCTCAGTGGAGAGGGTTCCTAGAAGCCCTGTGTGAAAGCCTTCTTCTCAAGGCCAAGGGCCATTACCTCCATGGCCACATGAAAATGGGCCCATGGTGGTTGGCTCTAAGTGGGGGCTGCAAACTGGCTGCCCGCTGGCCAAAGTGGGACACTTCCAATTTGTCCTATGTGATGTTAAAAAAAAAAATTAATCTGGCTGGGTGCAGTGGTTCATGCCTGTAATACCAGCACTTTGGGATGCCGAGGTTGGGGGATCACTTTAAGTCAGGAGTTCCAGACCAGCCTGGTTAATATAGTGAAACCCCATCCTACTAAAAACACAAAAATTAGCCCGGCATGGTGGTGCATGCCTGTAATCCCAGTTACTCAGGAGGCTGAGGCAGGAGAGTCGCTTGAATCTGGGAGGTGGAGGTTGCAGTGAGCCAAGTTCTCACCACTGCATTCCAGGCTGGGTGACTGAGCGAGTCTCCATCTCAATAATAATAATAATAGTAATCTGTTGCAAGCATTTAAATATCAAATTCACGTGGCTTGGTACCTCAGCCTTTGATTCCTAGGCTCTACCTCCAGCAAATGACTAAAAAGATGTTTTTCCAAATTTATTTTCTTCCTCCTCCTTTCTTTGTATTTACCTGTCATTTCATAAATATCATAGAATACCCTTTAATAATAGATGAAATTAGTTAATTTTAATCAAATATTTACCTTAGCAAGACACTATACTTTGTGAGTTATCTCATTTAAGCCCTCAAAAACTGCATGAGGCAGGTATTATTTTCACTTTTTTTTTCTTAAGAGACACAGTCTTGCTCTGTCACTCAAGGCTGGAGTGCAGTGGCATAATCATAGCTCACTGTAGTCTTGAGCTCCAGGGCACAAGCTATCCTCCTGTCCCAGCCTTTTGAATAGCTAGAGGTACAGGCGTGTACCAGCATGCCCGGCTAATTCTTTAAATGTTTTGGTAGAGGCAAGGTCTCGGTATATTGGCCAGGCTGGTCTCAAACTCCTGGCCTCAAGCAATATTCTCACCTCAGCCTCCCAAAGTGCTAGGATTACAGGCATGAGCCACCATGCCCAGCATTTATTCTCATTTTACAAGTGAAAAACTGAAAGTGAAATGAGTGAAGTGACTTGCTTAAGGTTGTGCAGGTAGCAGGGATGGAATTAAGACGTGACTGCACAGTGGACTGCAGGCCTGGTGGGTTTAGCCCCCATCCCACAGTCATGATCGTGCTGGAGAGTTTAGCCCCCATCCCACAGTCATGATCGTGCTGGAGAGGGCTGTGAATACATTGACAAGATATACTCACTGTTGTCAAGGAGCTTGTACTCTAGCAGCAAGGATTAAACAATTTTGCAAACATTTGGTAATTTAAAATTTAGTTTTTATCCTGTCTTCTTCAAGAAAAACAATTTATTTTTTAATGAAACTGATTAGTACCAAAAGGAAAAATACATTTTTAAGAGTTTTAGTGATTCGTATTCATGTACTGCCTGATTCTCCCAAGGATCTGAGCATATTATCAATCATTCACTAAGGGTTGAGCAGAACATTGGAGGAAAAAAAAAGCAAAAATAGGCTTAGTACTCCAAGAGCATAAGGGTGGGAGGTGAGAGACTCACAAATCGCTACAATATTAGGGAGAATGAGGCAAATTCAATACAAGAGGCATACCATCTTTACCAGATGGATAGAACATGTCTGAATAGGGCAACTAGGAAGGGCTTCTTAGAAGAGGTGATGCCCTAAAGAGTAGGCTTGATTGGGACAGAGAGATGATAGGAGATAGGAAATCTAGGTGGGCAGAAGGATATGTTAAATTGCCTAAGCTTGGCTTCTCTGGAGGCAGGCCATGAGAAAGAGTTTATTAGGGATCAACAGCTATGAAAGGAAGGGAGAGGAAGGAGGATGAACAGAGGAAGAAGTTAAATTGCAATGCAGGCCTGACAAAGCCTCTGCCAACCACGTGGGGAACTCTGTAGGAAGTAGTGCCTGGCAGAGTTGTTCCAGATCAGATTAAAATGGTCAGGCCCTGATACAGTTTGGATACGTGTCCCCCCTCAATTTCATGCTTAACTGTAATCCCCAGTGCTGGAGGTGGGGCTTGGTGGGAAGTGATTGGATTATGGGGGCGGATTTCTCAGGAATGGTTTAGTACCATCCATTTAGTGCTATCCTCATGACAGTGACTGAGTTCTTACGAGATCTGGTTGTTTAAAAGTGTGTGGCAGCCAGCCATGGTGGCTCACGCCTGTAATCCCAGCACTTTGGAAGGCCAACGCAGGCAAATCACAAGGTCAAGAGATCGAGACCATCCTGGGCAACATGGTAAAACCCCGTCTCTACGAAAAATACAAAAATTAGTTGGGTGTGGTGGGGCGCACCTGTAGTCCCAGCTACTCGGGAGGCTGAGGCAGGAGAATCACTTGAACTCAGGAGGTGGAGGTTGCAGTGAGCCGAGATCACGCCACTGCACGCCAGCCTGGTGACAGAGAGAGACTCTGTTTCAAAGTGGTAGAAGCTTGGTGGCCTCTGCCTAGATTTCAGAGGATGTCTGGAAAAGCCTGGGCATCCAGGCAGCAGCCTACTGCAGAAATGGAGCCCTCACAGAGAACCTCTCCTAGGACAGTGCCAAGAGGAAATGTGGGATTGGAGGCCCCACACAAAGTCCCTGCTAGGGCCCTGACTAGTGGAACTGTAGGAAGAGGGCCACAGTCTTCCAGACCACAGAATGGTAGATCCACCCACAGCTTGCACTCTCAGCATGGAAAAGCCACAGGCACTCAACTCTAGCCTCCGGGCTGTACCCTGCAAAGCCACAGGGGCAGAATTGCCCAAGGCCTTGGGATCATCAGTGTGCTCTAGATGACGTACATACAGTCAAAAGAGATTAGTTTAGAGCTTTAAGATGTAATGACTGCCCTTTCTGCATTTTGGACTTGTATGGGGCCTGCAGCCTCTTTGTTTTGGCTGGTTTCTCCCTTTTGGAATGGGAATGTTTGCCTAATGCCTATATCCCCATTGTATCTTGGAAGTAAATAACTTGTTTTTTATTTTACAGGCTCATAGGGAGAAGGGACTTGCCTTGTCTCAGATGAGACTTTGGACTTTGGACTTTTGAGTTAATGCTGGAATGAGTTAAGATTCTGGGGGACTGTTGGGAAGGCATGACTGTATTTTACAATGTGAAAACAACCTAAGATTTGAGGGGCCAGGGATGGAATCATATAATTTGAATATGTGTCTCTCTAAATTTCATATCAAACTGTAATCCCTAATGTTGATGGTGGGCCTGGTGGGAGGTGGTTGGATCATAAGGCCAGATTTCTCATGAGTGGTTTAGCACCACCCCCTTGGTGCTACCCTTCAGTTAGTGAGTTCCCACGAGATCCGGTTGTTTAAAAGTGTGTGTCACCTTCCCCGCGACTCTGTCTCTCGCTCCTGCTCTGGCATGTGAGGGTGCCTGCTCCTACTTCACTTTTCACCCTAAGTAAAAGCTCCTTGAAGCCTCTCCAGAAATGGAGTGGATCCTGGCATCATTCTTCCTGTACGGCCTACAGAACTGTGAGCCTATTAAATCCAGCCAAACCATAGCAATTACCCAGTCTCAGGTGTTCTTTATAGCAATGCAAGAATGGCCTAACACGGGCTCTATACCCCCACCTCACTCAGTCTAACCACAGGGCAGCTATTTAGGCCACTGCAGGGCATGACCACAGTTGAGGTGACTCTCTACAGCTGAGTCAAGAACTCTGCTTTGGGAAGAATAATCCTGTGGCAGCTTGTTGGACAGATTGGAGCTCAAAGGTGTGTAGGTTTATCCGTGTGTGTGTGTGTGTGTGTGTGTGTGTGTGTGTGTGTGTTTGTCTCGATCCTATTCTCTAAGAATGGTCCTGCCTCGTCCACATAGCAATGGTGCTCAGTCAGGGGTAGGGGACTGACACAGCTGGGCCAGTCAGGGTCCCTTACATAAGGATTTCAAATTGAGCCAAGGAGATTTCAGCCCCTGTCAGGTCTGGTCTCTTGAATGCAGATGTAAAATTTTAACTGTGGAGTAATGGCCATGTTTTCTACCATGGGGTCTGAGTAACAGGAGAAAGAAGTACAGACTAAAATCACTGAGAAGCACACAGAGAGAGGCACCAAACAGCTGGAGCGACTTTCTTATCCTTGACTCTAACATGTGTTTTGAAGTTTCATAGGTCATCCCTGAAATAGTTGAGTAAATCTTTCCGGCCAGCCTTTTTTCTTTCTCTTTGTCTCTTTTTAAAAAATTAGTCCATTTCCATTACCGGCTTCTGTTTCCCAAAACGTCCGGATTGAGAGACTAGTTAAGAACTATCAGACTAAGAAATGCCAGGTGCCTTAACATAGGGGCCGGCAATGGGAGGAAAGGAGGATTGACTTGAGAAGTATTTAGTTTAGCAGCAAATTGACTGTGGAGAGGGCAAAAAAGAGAAAAAACAGGAAGCGCTTTGGTGCCTTGTGCATGTGAGGATGGCAGTCCTAGAAACCGAAAGAGGGAAGTCCAGAGAAGAGCTGGTTTGGAAGTGGGGCGGGGCATGGTGATTTCAGAGTGGCTTCTGCTGGTGGGTGTTTCCCTAGTACCTCCCATCACCCCAGCCTTCCTCCTGTCTGAATACAGTGCCTCTAATTAACCTTCCTACCTCCTACAGACTCTCCACTGCCTCCCAAACTTCCATAACTCCATTCTGGTATACCCAATCATCTAGTCCAAGGAAAGATCTTATAACCCTTACAGTCTGAGGGAACTGAAGACAATTCTATCCATTCATGTATTTAATCATTTATCCTACAACATTCAACAAACATTTGTGTGCCAGATCCTGGGACACAAAGATGAAGGAAATGTCTGTGGATCACAATCTAACAAGACAGATAAGCCAGCTGTGATAGGGTAATACACGAAGACCAGTGGGAACTCTGAGGAGGGGTATCTAACCAGGAGGAACCAGGGCAGGCTTCAGAGAGAAAGTACATTTTAAATTAGATTTTAAAGACTTCCTGCTGCAGGCCAAAAAGAAAAAAAAAAAGGACTAGGAAGGATTTAGCCAGTTGCAGAAGTAGGAAATGACATTCCAGATAGAAGGAAGCATGGAGGAAGCAGCTCAGTGTGTCTAGAGCTCAGGATGGATGAGAGGAGGGATGAGGCTGGAAAGGCTCTGATGGGCTGAGGAGGCTGGCTTTGATCTTGTATGTGGTGGGAAAATGCAAATGATTTTTGATCTGGAGTAATGTGATCAGGAACACTTTCATTTTTAAATAAACTTTTATTTAAATATACAGATGGAAGAGTACACAAATCATAATCTACATCTTGATGAATTTTCACAAAGTCAACACATCCACATACCCGAGAACCCAAATCAAGAAAAAAACAGAACAAACAGAACAAGGCCAACGTCCCAGGAGCCCCTTTTAGTCACTACCTCGTCCCAAGGATACACATGTTTGCAAAAGGCTTTTCTAGCAGCAGCACAAAAGATGGGTTGGAGAGGTTCGAACTAAAGACTGAAACATTTTAGGAGGCAACAGGAAGAGCCCACCTGAAAGTTGCTGAGGCCTGATTCCCGGCAGTGATGGCAGAAAAGGAGAAGACTGTGAATGTGATAGAATGACAATATCCCCTCCCAGGAATTCACAATATGCATTTACTCCAGGCAATTGTGATCTGACCCTGAGAATTCCCAGTAGCTTTCCCTGTAATTTAAAAACGCCCAAGGCTTGGCCTGCCGGTGCCTCACGCCTGTAATCCCAGGACTGTGGGAGGCCGAAGTGGGTGAATCACCTGAGTTCGGGAGTTTGAGACCAGCCTGGCCAACATGGAGAAACTCTGTCTCTACTAAAAATACAAAAATTAGCTGGGTATGGTGGCACACCCCCTTAATCCTAGCTACTTGAGAGGCTGAAGCAGGAGAATCGCTTGAACGCAGGAGGTGGAGGCTGCAGTGAGCCAAGATCCAGCCACTGCACTCCAGCCTGGGTGACAGAGTGAGACTCTTGTCTCAAAAAAAAAACTAAAAAGTAAAAATGCCCAAGACTTGATATATACAGCCATGCATCACTGAACCAGCAGGACACATTCTGAGAAAGGTGTCAGGTGACTTCATCCTTGTGCAAATGTCATAGACAAACCTAGATGATATATAGCCTACTACACACCTAGATTATATGGTCTAGCCTATTGCTCCTAGGACACAAACCTGTACAGTATGTTACTGTACTGACTTATAGGCAACTGTAACACAATGGTAAGTATTTGTGTGTCTAAACACAGAAACAGTACTGTAAAAATGTAGTTCTATAATTTTAGGGGACCACCATTGTATATGTGGGCCATCGTTGACTAAAACGTCATTATGCAGCATGTGACTGCGTAAGTAAAGGGAGTTGCATGTCACTGATTCCACTTCTAACGGGAGTACTTTGGGCAGCTTTCTGGCGTTGTTTTAAAACAACAACAAAAACCCAACTGGACCTGGTAATGAGAGACTACAGATCCTTTCTGGGGATCGTTAGCCTGGAAGAGCCTTTTTGCAGGTTGAAACTGCTCACTGAGGCACACTGGCAGAGCTGTGTGGCACCAACTCAAGTCGTTTAATTTCACAAACACCCACACAATATTATAGGGAAAGAAAATTTTAAAGCAAAAAAAAAAAAAAAAATTCCGGTTAATTGCCATACGTGTTTTTGCAATCCTGACAAAGTAGTAACTTGCCTATAAACACCTCCCTTGAAGAATTGGCTAATAGGATGTACAGTACATGGTACAGGAAATTGTTTATTCTATAAAGACTTTCAAAAGGGGCTGTCTATTCTTCTTATGAATTTGTGATGACTCTGTAATATTGGAGAGGATAAAGGGACAACTTTCTGTCTTTTTGTTTTTTGAGATGGAGTCTTGCTCTGTCGCCCAGGCTGGAGTGCGGCGCTCTCTCACCCAGGCTGGAATGTAGTGGTGTGATCTCGCCTCACTGCAACCTCTGCCTCCTGGGTTCAAGTCATTCTCCTGCCTCAGCCTCCTGAGTAGCTAGAATTACAGGGGAATGCCACGATGCCCAGCTAATTTTTGTATTTTTAGTAGAGACAGGGTTTCACCATGTTTGCCAGGCTGGTCTCAAACTCCTAACATTAGGTGATCTGCCTGCCTTGGCCTCTCAAAGTGCTGGGATTACAGGTGTGAGCCACCATGTCCGACTAAAGGGACAACTTTCTAAAGGTGTAGAGTGGAATAGATTTACCTGAAGTAGAAATGTCCCGTGGCAGGCAGGGTGCTGTGGCTCATGCCTGTAATCCCAGCACTTTGGGAGGCTCGGGCAGGCAGATCACGAGGTCAGGAGTTCGAGACCAGCCTGGCCAATACGGTGAAACTCTGTCTCTACTAGAAATACAAAAATTAGCTGGGCATGGTGGCGTGTGCCTATAATCCCAGCTACTCAGGAGGCTGAGGCAGGAAAATCGTTTGAACCCGGGAGGCAGAGGCTTCAGTGAGCCAGGATGGTGCTACTGCACTCCAGCCTGGGCAACAGGGCGAGACTCCATCTCAAGAAAAAGAAAGAAAGAAAGAAGCCTGTGGCTTTGGTTGTTTCATTTGCAAAATAAAGGCACTGGGCTAGATTGTGGTTTTCTATTTTGACCTGCAGAGGTGGGTCCCTAGACCTCTCTTGACACCACGTCCTCCCTGCTTTAACTAGAGAGCCTCTACTCTCATCTGTTTAAATATGGGGTTGCCATGTAAGACGTTTGAAAAGAGGGATTGCAGAACCGAAACAAGAGTTGGAAAACCACTGGATCATATGACTTCCAAGGTCCCCTATTGCTCTAAAATTCTAGGAATTCATCTCATGTCTGACTTGTGGAAGGTGCTGAAGATACAAAGATTTAAAAAACAATTCCTACCCACAACAAATTCACCAGTGTAAGAAATGCATGTTGTTTGGGTGGTGAGGAGGTACGATACAACATCTATAATATCAGTGATAGTAATGTGGCAAGACCTGAGATGAAGGTGTGACTCAAGCATTTGGATGAGATGATTTTGGAAGACTTCTGAAGAAGGTGACATTTAAGTGGATATTAAATGATTAATAGGAGCTCCCAGGTATATAAAGGAGGAGGAGGAGGAGATATTGGAGACAGATCAGCATGAGCAAAGTCACGGAGACTGTAAGCCGGTGCATGGTTAGGGAATTAATTCTATTCATTATGCTCATTATGTTCCCTGCATACCCATGGAGCGCAGCTGGAAGTGGCCAAGAGGGATGCTGAGTGACACTGAATAGACTAGAGGAGCTCCTCCCAAACTCTCACCCCCTTTGAGTTCTTTGGGGGTTGATGCTGGTTTCTGCAACTATGTGACAAACCAGCAATAAGATTGTTTAATCATTGACTTCGCCACACCTTACTTCTATTATTTTGTAACCGCTGGGTTAAATAATCAAGGAATGTGTTGATAAGATGATGGGTGGGGGAGGGGCAAGAAAAGCCTAGAATAAGAGGAGTCATAGCTACTAGCCCTGGTAGCCAGGGTCAGGGCCAGGGCCAGGACCCTCCTCTAGGCCAAGAGGATTGCTTCAGGCTACCAGGCCAGATGCGCTTCTGCCAATAAGACTTTGTGTTTAGCTCTGAAGCCCATTCCTCTGGGAGAAGGAAGACTTCCAGTGATGCTGAGGCAGAGTCAGTTTCTCCAAGATAGGGAAGGGACTTAGTATTTAGGGGTAGTGGGTCCATGGGTGGTGGATTCCTGAACATCTATTGAAACACAATGCCCCAGACTGAGGGTAGCGATGTGCTGAGCCTAGGAAAACTGGACCTCCGATGCTGTGGAATGAAAGTGTGAGTGAAAGACATTTGTGCCCTGCTTGAGTTGGAGGGAATGGAGCTGCCTCACAAGTTGGACAAGGAACATCTGGGCAGTGATCAACATGGACCCGGAGGGGCATTTTCTAAACCTTCTGGCCTTTTTAGCCTCCTGGAATTCCTGTACAATTCCAGGAAGGAAAACCCTCAATAATCTGCTTTCCTGAAAAATGGATACTCAAAATCCATTTAATTTGATTTAAAAAGAGAATGAGATGTGATGTTTCTTGCATCTAAATATTGTGGAGCAAATGCTTGCCACTATAATGGCTTTTCAATGGCTGTCAGACATGACCAGACCTGTATTTTGGAAAGACGACTCTGGCAGTTGAAGGAGGATGTACTGCGGGGCAGAGACTGACTGTGGGGAGACGAGCCACGAAGCCGTTATGGCAATGCAGGGGAGGCGGGGAAGGAGAAAGGGCAGGAGAGATGGACACATTTTGGAGGCAGAATGCACTGATCTTGGCAACCAACTGAAATAATAAATGCTGAGAGGGAGCATTTATCTAGTCTATAAGAGGGAGCAATTTATCTAACCTGTAACAGTGGTTTGCAACTTGACGGTGCATTAGAATCACCTAGGAATCCTTTAAACCTCCCCTCCGCACAAAGCCCAGGCACACCTCAGACCACTCAACTCTGATTCGCTGCCTGTGGTACCCACCACACATTTCCCTTCCCACATCCCCTGACTCTGTTGCTCAGGCTGGAGTGCAGTGGTGCGATCATGGCTCACTGCAGCCTCAACCTCCCATGCTCAAGCAATCCTCCCACATCAGCCTCTTTAGTAGCTGGGAATATATGCATATGCCACTATGCCTGGATAATTTTTTTTTTTTTTGGTAGAGTCAGGGTCTCACTATGTTGCCCAGGCTTGCACATATTTTTGAATGAAGCCAAGATTGAGAACTAATCTTGCACTAAGAGTTCAAACTTGGTAAACAGAGTGAATTAGAATGCTATTCAATGAGATAGGGAACAAATAGTTCTTTGTGGTTAGGGTGTAAAATAGGTAGAGAAGCAGGAAGAAGAGCAAGTTCAGGCAGGAAATAATGAGTTCAGGTTGGGATGTGCTGACTGCAGTTAAAGGTCTGAGGTCCTGGAGGGGATGGCCATGAGCCACAGCTTGGGGGTTAGGGAGAGGGGCTTGGAGAGGGGCAGGTCGTCACTTCCTCTGAAGGGAGGATGGGTAAAGATTTGGAGCAGCTGCCCTGGGGACTGAAATGGTTCTAAGTTAAGGACAATAGCACAGGAATGTATGCATCAAGGGCTGGCAATGAGGGGTTAATTGCTCTACATTAACTATAATATTAACCCTGTATTTGAATTTGACCAACAAACATTCATCTCAATCAGTAGTGTGCTGAAGCCAGCATGTACCAATTTGCAAAAGCAGAGGATCAAATTTACAGGAATTCTGCCAGACAGTTATGAAACATAGCCATTGTTAAAATTAAATTGCATAAATGTAAATATATTAAAAATAAAGGTAATAAATAATCACTCGTTTCTCATCCCCTCAGTTGTTCCTTTTTTCTGACTATATTCTGGTTTTCTTTGCTCCCCGGTGTGGCGGAAATCACCATTTCCAGATCCTGAGCTTCTAAGCTCTGTCTATAAACCAGCCACACTGAAGTTGGAATCTCTCTCAGTCTTGATTCCAGATTCCCAGTGAAGAAGCTCATCGGCTCAGCTTGCTCCAGATACCCAGCTCTGGACTTATCAAAGATTTTTCTATAAAAAAAAAAATATGGGAGATACGGAAGCCAGACCAAAATAAAAAACCTACATCTCTAGGTCCATTTTTTTCTTAGGGCAAAAAAAACCTACATAATTTGTGCCCAGAGTGCACTGGGTATTGAAGACATTACAACTGTCTTCTGCCACCAGTCATCTAAAACTTTATAGGAGACCTCTTGTTCTTACTTTAGCCTAAGACAAAACCCAAGTAGCACTCATCTCTGGCAGAGAGACTAACAACCCAAGAGAATGTCAGGCAGACAAAATACATTAGCCTAAGTGGCGATTTGTAATTTTATTAGCCCAGCTGCTTGTCATGGTAGGATGGGATACTTCTAAGTTAGTTCTATTTACTGTGAATAAAGCTAAATTTCCCCCATCATTCATTGCAAAATGTCCATGGCCCCCAGGTCTCATCAATGTTTAGGGCAGTTGCTGGCTTAGGGCTTGGTTGACTTCTTAGTTCATTAACTTCTCATTGACCGGCTTGAGGTAAAAAGGGGAGTACAACACAAATCTGTGAAGTTGAGCAAAAGTGAGGGTTAGAATTAGGACTGGCACACTATTATTTCCCTTTTCTCTCTGTTTTTAAATTTTTTTTAATTTTTATTTTTTAATAGAGACAGGGCCTCACTACGTTGCCAGGCTGGTCTTGAACTCCAGGGCTCAAGCAATCCTCCTGTCTTGGCATCCCAAGGTGTTGGTATTACAGGAGTGAAACATCAAACCTGACCCATTTTTTCACATTATTAGACTGTGAGCAATTGAAGGCAGAGGTCTCTAGAATCTAGACTCCAGATTATCTTGGCCATTCCATAGCTCCTGGTATCAGGCCTCATGATTTGGTTTGGATGAGTGTTGCTGTCAAATTTCATGTTGAAATGTAATCCCTGGCTGGGTGCAGTGGCTCATGCCTGCACTTTCGGGGTGGAGGCAGGCAGATCACTTGCAGTCAGGAGTTCGAGAGCAGCCTGGCCAACCTGGCAAAACCCCATCTCTACTAAAAATACAAGAATTAGCTGGGCATTGTGGCATGTACCTGTAGTCCCAGCTACTTGGGGGGCTGAGGCAGGAGAATTGTTTTGTAAGGTCTGACCTCTCCATGGATGGCATGGTAACCTCTGTGAACTGCATGTATACTTCAGATGAGTTCCTGGAACTGGAAAGTCTGAAGTAACTGGAAAACCACAAAAGGAGAATAAATGATTAACCCCTGCGGCACCTAATTAACTTAGAGACATTCTTCTATTGTTCCTTATTCCCGCCTCAACTGATAAGGCAACTGGACTTTGTAATTGACCTTGGTCAACCTTGTGACTCCAGACTGTACCACCCCCTCCCAGCTTGCAAAAACTGCCCTGAACTGTAACTTCTGTAACTTTCCACTGCCAAACCCAAACATATAAAACCAACTCCTATCCCACCACCCTGCACTGACTCTCTTTTCGGACTCAGCCTGCCCGCACCCAGGTGAGTAAACAGCCATGTTGCTCACACAAAGCCTGTTTGGGGGAGTCTCTTCATTCAGAGTGCACATTTAACTTTAACATGTTGAACTCGAGAGGCAGAGGTTGCAGAGCCGAGATCATGCCACTCCACTCTAGCCTAGGTGATAGAGCGAGACTCCGTATCCAAAAAAATAAATAAATAAAAATAAATGTAATCCCAAATGTTGGAGGTAGGGCCTGGTGGGAGGTGATTGGATCATGGGGGTGGGTTCTGATTATTTAACACCATCCCCCTTGATTCCCGTGAGACCTGGTTGCTTAAAAGTGTGTAGCTTTTTCTGCCTCTCTCTTCCTCCTGCTCTAGCCATGTCAAGTGCTGGCTCCTCCTTCACCTTTTGCCATGATTGTAAGCTCCCTGAGGCCTCTCCAGAAGCAGATGCCACCATGCTTCCTATTCAGCCTGCAGGACCGTGAGCCAATTAAACCTCTTTTCTTTATAAATTAGCCAGTCTCAGGTATTTCCTTATAGCAATGTGAGAACAGACTAATATACCTCACATAGACTGGTCCTTGATTGTTTTATTTTTTATTTTTTTAAAGTCAGGGTCTCACTCAGCCACCCAGGCTAGAGTACAGTCATGAGATCATAGAACACTGTAACTTCGAACTCCTGGACCCAAGTGGTCCTCCTGCCTTGGCCTTCTGAGTAGCTAGGCCTACAGTTATGTGTCCTAGCCAACTGTATCTGGCTAATTTTTTTAAATTTTTGTAGAAACAGGGGGTCTCGCTGTGTTGCTCAGGCTGATCTCAAACTCTTGGGCTCAAGTGATCCTCCTTCCTCAACCTCTCGAGTAGCTAGGACTACAGTTGTGTGCTACCACACCCAGCGAATTTTTTAACTTTTTGGTAGAAACAGGGGTCTCACTATTTCCCAGGCTGGTCTTAAACTCCCAGCTCTAACAGACCACAGGCTCTTTGCCTCCCCATGCAATGAAAGTTAACATGGACCAAGCAGATTTCCCAGGCAAGGTTTTTATTCCAGGGTTTGTGCTCAAGCACAGGGGAGACAGCAGAAGTGGAAAGGATCTGCCAGCTGACTACCAGAAAAGGCTGGTGGGGATTTTTTTTATTAGGCAGAGAGTAGGAAGAGACATCAGGGGTAAGGTATGCAGGCTGGGCTGGGCAGTGCACATGATAGGTAGAGTGTGCAGGTCACCACATCTGATTGTGATGGTTATCTTGAGTAATGGGCCACCTGGTGGTATGCCAGAGGCAACAAGGCTGTAAATCAGTTGTTCAGGATTCCTGCCCTAGGTGGGACATGGCGCAACCTTGATGAGATATCTGACTCTCTTGAGGCCAGTCTCTGGAATTCTTTAAGTAAAAGGAATGGTTAGACATGAAAGCGCAGGAGAATGGTTATTTTCTGTATACGACTAAAGCCTCAGGGTTAAGTGGTATATCATCAGTCAGATAGTGGTGTGGGTTTTGTGATCAGTGGGACAAGAGAAGAATAGAAAAGAAAAAAAGGAGGCTGAGCGGGGAGGATTGCTTGAGCCTGGGAGGTTGAGACTACAGTGAACCATGGTCACTCCACTGCACTCTACCCTGAGTGACAGAGTGAGTCCCTGTCTCAAAAAAAATTGGAAGAAAAAAAGAAACTATTAGAGCCATGAATGAGTCTGTCTTTGATGACTCAGACAGCATAATACATGAAGGAAGCAATGTGTCCCATTTCTACTTGGCATCAAGGGAACCTCCCACCAGCCTCAGCCTCGCTTTATAAATGCTAGGATTACAGACGTGAGCCACTATACCTGGCCCTTGATATTTTTTCAAGAGGTAAAGACTTGTTCCTTATAAAATTCTATATTTTATTAAACATAGAACACCCCTCAGCTCTGGCTCATGGTAAAAAAAAAATAAGACTTTAACGCAGTTAATTCTGTCCCCACTCTGGTCAAGGAAATGTATATTATGTTTACCAGCTACCCAGCAAATGTTTCTCAAGAACTGTCTTAGGCACAATGAAGCCCGTCAAAGAATTATCAAGCCCATTGAGGAGGGCTTGATAATTCAGTCATCTACTTGCAGGTGGCTGGGGCTAGCTATGTTATATTTAAGCTGTATTTGGATTACCAATTTTCAGGAAATAAGGACAGAATGAAATATACTTGGCATTGAAACTATTTTGTGCCAGGCATAGTAGCTCATGCCTGTAATCCAAGCATTTTAGGAGACCGAGGTGGAAGGATTGCTTAGCTTAGGAGTTCAAGACCAGCCTGGGCAACATGACAAGACCCCATCCCTACAAAAAGAAATTTTAATTAGTAGGAGTGGTGGTTCAAGCCTATAGTCGCAGTTACTCAGGAGGCTGAGGTGGGAGGATTGCTACGCCCGGGAGGTTGAGGCTGCAGTGAACCACAATCACTCCACGGTACTTTAACGTGGGCAACAGAGTGAGAAGACCCTGTCTCATAAAAGAAAAGAAAAAAAAGAGGAAAGGAAAGGAAGGAAGGAGAAAGAAAATAAGAAAATAAAGAACAGAAAAGAAAGGAAAAATTATTAGGGCTGTAAATGCATCTGTCTTCGATGACTCAGAGGGCGTATTTATACCTTTCTTCATTTAACAAATATTAAAATACTGAATGTCCCTTATGCGTGAGGTCATGTTGTAGAGCTTAGAAATATAACCATGAACAAGACACAGCCCCCACCCTCGCTGAGGTCTCTAGTGTAGTCGGGGGAAGCCTGAGGGTAGAAGAGTGGGCTGATAGGCTGGTGAGTGGGGATTTCAGTGCTCAAGGAGCAGTGCATGGCAGGATTGCTTAGAGAAGGGGTGTGTTACTCAGATGTTTGAGTGGAGCATGGCCCAAGAAGGTCTTCAAGAGAAGGTGACATCTTCTTTTGAGACTAGAAGATCAGTAGGAGTTTGCAAAGGAAAAGTTGGGAGGCGAGGGTGGGACAAGATGTTCCAGGTAAGGGAACAGACTGTGCACAGGCTGGGACTAGAGAGCTCAGCCTCCAGGAACGAACCACGCTCAAAGGTCCAGCAGGGCCTCAGGGCTGGTTGAAGTGCTAGTTGTTACTGTTCTTCTTCCTGACTTCATTGCTAAACTGAGACATTTGTATGGTATAGTTTATTTCAACTCCATCATCTTATGCTCACCATGAGCTCTATGAAGCGGGTAGATGTTGCACCTCTATTTCACAGACAGGGAACCTGAGGCCTGGCATTGCTGTAAGGCTCTGTGGGTATGGGGAAGTCTTGGGGACTTAGAGGTTGTGCCAGCCTACCTGGGCTCTGTCACTCCACAGCTGCCTTGGATGAAAGATCACTTGAAAGGGTGTCTGATCTACCTTCATACCTCTGGGCAAAAGAGTATCATTTGCTCTTCTGGGAGCTGATGGAGGTACAAAGGCACAGAATTTCTGCAATCCTGCAGCGTAAACACATGGATGCTAACACAGACAGACCTGGCCTGGCTCTGCCACTTGTTAGCAGCTGTAAGCCTTGGGCAAGTTACTTAACTGAGGCTCAGCGATGCTCTATCCAGCTGAGACTTGACCCGAGTTCTTCCCTCCTTCAGCAGCAGGGGTGGTGCCACACAGCTCCAGGGTCTCACCTAGTGCCAAGATCACTGTTGGGGAGAGGGATAGTGGGGGGTGGCAATGTGCTTCTAATCAGACATGTGGTACCACTGAGACAACCATCGGCCCTGCCTACATGGTCCCGTTGGGTCCAGTAATGCTGTTATCTTCATGTCATGTCTGGGATTCAGGCACCGTTTGTGAGTCTCCTTGTAGTCACAAGCCAGTACCGATTCCTTCCTGGGACTTGCCATCTCTCAGGAAGCAGAACCATGCTCCCCACTGATCAGAGACCCTCAGGCCTCTCTCTTCTTCTTCCCCACCAAGAAGCTCTATTTTTGTCCCTAAACATCATCAATACCTGCAAATCGACTTCTTTATTCCTTAGCAACCCCCCTAATTTTCCCTCAGGATCCTTGGGTTTTTGGAAAACAAAAGCCAGAAAGCTTTGCCTCCTTCTGCCTTCTGCTCTGCCTAAGACCTTCTTCAAGGTTTCATAGTTCAGAGCTAACTCTTTGTTTAAAGGAGAGGAATAGGGAGGAACAAATAAGGGAGAGAGGCAACCTATTAAAATCTCAATATATAAAAATATAGCTGCATAAGCAAGAGACAACTGAGGTTCCCAAACTCAAGAAGCAAGGGGGACATACAAGGGGACAGATCCAACAGATGGGCAGAAGAGAGCATCATTGACACTTATAGACCAGTTCAGTGTGGGAGTCCCACCGCACATGCCTGAATTAGCACTCTGACCCAGGTCAATCAAAGCAATCACAAGTTGTCATTTTATGTTGACCTTCAGCCCTACCTGCAAGTAAATGAGTTGATTCACCATCTATTGACTGCTCTCAGTCAACTGAACACAGTAGAAATAAACTCGAACATTTTAGGTTGATTGGGCGAGATGAAGGGTACAAGGGGCTTCATATGATTTTGTGTGTCTATGTTTAAATTTTTGCACAATAAAAATGTTTAAATAAGTAAATCCATGTAAAAGCTAATTTTTATGATCCATCCACTTTTACATTATGAAAAGAAATAGTTGAGCTAATATTTCAGACTCAATGTGAATACTTCATGCTACTATTGAGATCGTCTCTATAACCTTTAGTTCAGATCTAATGAATTTTTGAAACTTGGCCAGGCACAGTGGCTAACGCCTCAGCACTTTGGGAGGCTGAGGTGGGCGAATCACGAGGTCAGGAGATTGAGACCATCCTGGCTAACACTTTGGTGAAAACCCATCTCTATGAAAAATTAAAAAAAAAAAATTAGCTGGTCACAGTGGCGCGCGCCTGTAGTCCTAGCTACTCGGGAGGCTGAGGCAGGAGAATTGCTTGAACCCAGGAGGCGAAGGTTGTGGTGAGCTGAGATCATGCCACTGCACCCCAGCCTGGGCGACAGAGCCAGACTCTGTCCACCCCCACAAAAAAAAGAAACTTGAGAAGATGTCTTGTTAACAAATGAAAGAAACATGCAGAGCACGAGAGCAAGAAATGAAGGGGAAAACCCTAACGCCATAAGGAGCCATGTATGTCTTTTCTTAGAGGTGAAACTAAAGCCATAAAGGAAAAGGAGAGTATCACAACACGAGTGAACTTGGCCTCACCCTCAGCATCTTGGGTTAACAGGGAGAGCAAGGGGGCTAGAGCCTGTGGGTACAGAGCAAGAGAAGATGACCCCACCTCAAACTATGCCCCAAGGCAGCCAGTAGAGGTCCAAGACACAGTGTCCAAAGGACATGTTGTACTTGGAGTCAAACAGGCGAAAGCACCTGTGTTCTGGGTCATCAGTTTATTCAGCAGGTTGCAGCCAGCAATTGGGAGTTTAGAGAACATTGGCCAGTTCCTCAAAGGGAGAAGCTGACAAATGTAGGCAGAGTGTCCCTGTCATTGGTCCAAGGGTCAAGGCAGGAAGTGGAAGGACAAGAAGGACACAAGGCAGATACTCCGCTCTGGTGCCTGGCTGAGTGTGGTCCTGAGGCTCTTTCTGGTTGGCAGTAACTACTTGTTACTTCAACTGATGTTCAGGATACATTGAGAAAATGACTTGACCCCTGTCTACATTTTTTTTCTCATGTTTAATTTGTAGCTACTGACCTCAGAATGACTTCTATGAGATCGTAGTGTCTGGTACCTCATGGCTTTTGCTCACTGTCTTCTCAGATGGTCTCCAGGCTTCAGCTTCTCTGTCTGCTCCACACTGCATCTTAGGATGAGTTCTCTTGGAAAAATCCCATTTGTCATTGTTATCATGTCCTATCACCCTATAGACTTCCCTTATTTCCATCCTCATTGACTTGGGCCTGATCCTTTGTCTAATCAGTTGAGGGATAGGTTGCAGAACTACCCCACTCAGAGCAAGACTTTTTCAGAAGGGCCTGTAAAAAGAATGGTGTCACATGTTATCTGTAACAAAGGTGTTGGGGAAACGTATACCTGGTACCCAGAGGCCCCAACAAGATTGCAGAAGCTGACTTAATTCCAGACCCAACCGCTTGAAGGATCTGTGCCTGTTAATACTCTCTCTACCATGGTCAATATTGGCCTGGACCCTGTGTGGAGTTGAGGCTACCCATGGCTGGCTGCCTGGCTGATCTCTAGCTGAGATAGGTGCTGACAGAGACAACATGGTCTGTGGCACATAAAATCTTCATTCTTGGAGAGATAGAGCTATCCTAGGAGTGAAGAGAATCTAGGCAACATTGAACTCAGGGTTAAGAGACTTGAATTTGAGTTTTAACTCTGGAACTTGCCAATTATAAGCAAGTCATTGGCCCAAGTTTAGTCAGTCAGCAGATGTTTAGTGAGTACCTAGGGCCAGGAACCGTGTCTAGCCCTGGAGAGTCACTCTCTGGCCTCATTGTTCTTCTTTGTAAAATAAAAGTGTGGAGGCTGTGTGCAAGGGCTCATGTCTGTAATTCCAGCACTTTGGGAAGCTGAGGCAGGCAGATCACTTGAGGCCAGAAGTTTGAGACCAGTCTGGGAAGCATGGCAAAATCTGATGTCTACAAAAAAATCACAAAAATCAGCTGGGCGTGGTGGCACACCCTGTGATCCCAGCTAATTGGAAGGATGAGATGAGAGGATCACTTGAGCCTGAAAGGTGGAGGTTGCAGTGAGCCAAGATCACACCACTGCACTCTAGCCTAGGCGACAGAGTGAGACCCTGTCATACACACACCAGAAAAGGTTTAGGAGATTATTTCAATGAATTAAAATGACGGCCATACTTTTAGAAACAAAAATCCAAGGTGCATAGTCTGCCACTTCCAGAATATTTGATATTGAGGATACTCCCCGAGTTCAGGATGTAGGATCTCATCATATACCTACAGAGACTCTATTTCCCCATCCCCCATATTCCCCCCTCCCACCCCTGACATACCACAGAGTGACTTAATCCTTAGAACCATGGTGAGAAGGGAGAGGTAGACATTACATAAGTTATACAGTCTCCTATCTTCTAATTTTTCTTTTGAGGTGGAGCCTTGCTCCATCACCAGGCTGGAATGCAATGGCACGATCGCAGCTCACTGCAACCTCCGGCCGCCCCCGCCCCCAGGTTCAAGCAATTCTCCTGTCTCAGCCTCCTGAGTAGCTGGGACTACAGGTGCACACCAACATACCTGGCTACTTCTTGTATTTTTAGTAGAGATGGGGTTTCACCATATTGGTCAGGCTGGTCTCAAACTCCTGACCTCAGATGATCTACCTGCCTCAGCCTCCCAAAGTGCTGGGATTGTAGGCATGAGCCACTGTGCCCAGCCTCTTGCTAATCTTTAAAATCCTTTAAGTGTTTACCCTGATTTTTAAAATTCTTTAGAATTTAAATGATCTGAGTTTAAATAGCCCTGAACACATTTCTCAAACACGGTTATGTAAACAAACCCCAGCTCTGGTGATTACACAGCCAGGTTTTTTCCAACCCCTGGAGACTTTTATCACAATTTTATCTTAGGGTCAAGCATCCGTACTGCTGAAGTGGTTTGCATTTGAATAGTCTTTCAGAAGTTGGTGCCAGATCCAGAGCTCTCTGTATAGCAGAGGTAAGGTAGGTGTATTAGTCTGTTTTCATGCTGCCGATAAAAACATATCTGAGACTGGGTAATTTATAAAGAAAAAGAAGTTTCATGGATTCACAGTTCCACATGGCTATGGAGGCCTCACAATCGTTGAGGAAGGTGAAAGACATGTCTTACATGGCTGCGAGAGAGAATGGAAGCCACACAAAAGGGAAAACCCCTTATAAAACCATCAGATCTCGTGAGCCTTATTTACTACCATGAGAACAGTATGGGAGAAACATCCCCATGATTCTATTATCTCCCACTGGGCCCCTCCCACATCCCGGGGGCTTTATGGGAGCTACAACTCAAGATGAAATGTGGGTAGGGACACAAAGCCTAAACTGTAACAGTGGGGCCACTAAGGTATATAGGCACGTAGTGTATTAAGGTGGTGTCACCTTAATCACGTGTACACTCTAGCCCTAGTCACAGAGCCCTGAGAGCTGAATACTGAGGAGCAGAGAGTTACAGGGATCAGAGGCACAGAATTTGGCTTGCTCTTGTAGACAGCAGTAGAGATGGGCACAAGGCTGAGTGAAATGTCATCAAAGTAGTGAGTGCTTAGCTCATATAAGGCACTGTCCTTAGTGCCATAAGAGATATCAAGGGAAGGGAAGGAAGATTAAAATGTATCGTGTTTGTTTTATGTGACTCACTTTATGCATACTAGCAGTCAATCAATAATAACTATGATAAGTGCTTTGAAGTACCTACCATGGGCCAGGCACTGTGCTTAATGCTTTATATCTTCTTTTATTTCGTGCATTCTTTCAACACATCTGTCTTAAGATCTACTAGGTAGTAAGTGCTGGGAGACACTGATGAATAAAAATCTCTGCCCTGGAGGACTTTTCATTCTGCTGGGAAAGACAGGTCCATAGATGTAGTAAATAAGTAATTAAGCGGAGTGTTAGAAGATGACAATTACTGTGGAAAAGAATAGAGCTGGGTTAGGTGGATCAGGAGTGCCTGCATCAGGGGAGCACAGAAACAGTTTATAATATTAAATAGATGTTCCAGGTGAAGCAGGATAGTTCTCTGACCCCTTTGTGGGCGGGAGCTGGAGTGCACGGGCACTGGGAGGGGCAAACTCCACTCACTTGGTGTTCCACCCCTCGCAGGAGTGGGAGGCACAAGTGAGCAGGTGCAGAAGCCAGGGTGAGTGCTTTTGGGTGCCTGGCAAGAGTGAACTCTGTAATGGCCTATGGCAGCATCGAAGGGAGAGTGCCTGAAGCCTCTGAAACCCCAGCGGATGCGTTACAGCACGCTTTTAGCTTCGCTGTCTACAGGCAGCATAAATGTTAACAGCTCTCAGTGCAACAGCCTTTTGTACCCACACTTGAGGCACACGAGTTCTTGTCTGGAGTCCAGGAGAAATAAGGTCTCACCAATGAATTGAAGGTGGTAAATGTGGGGGATTTTATTGCCAATGAAAGTGGCTCTCAGTGGGAAAGGGAGGTGAAAAGGGGCCAGAATGAGAAGGTAATCTTTCCCTGAAGTCCAGTCATCCCCGCCAGACTCCTCTCTGAAGCTATGTCGTCAAGCTGTCCCTCTCTCCAACATCCAACCATAGTCTCTAATGTCCAGCTGCTTCTCTCTCTGCCGGCTGAGCCTGGGGTGTCTTTGTACACAGGACAGGGGCCAGGGCAGGTCATGATGGTTTTGGAAAAGGCAGCATTCTAGTAGGAAAACAGGCATGTAAGTTATCACTTTGGACCATGGTTCCAGGCTTGAGGGTGGGGCCCTCACTGGGGACCCCACCCCCACAGAATTTCTCTGCCTTCTGTCCCTATCTTACATAGTGTTCCCTGGGAAGGTGACATTTGAGTCAACATTCAATGGAAAGTGGGGAAGGAGTGAGCTATGCAGATACATGAAGAAGAGAATTCCAGGGTAAAGAGCAGCCAGGGGAAAGGCCTGAGGCCAAGTGTAACTGGCATATGGACAGAAGGAAGGCCAGAGTGACTAATGTGGAGACAGCAAGATGATTAAGTGCTTTTGTCTTTTACTCTGAGAGAGATGGGAAGGCATCAGAATGCTTATTGTTTGTTCTGCTTTGTTAATCTGTGTTTTAGAGCAGGGCTTGGCAAACTTTTTCTGCAAAGGGCCAGATAGCAAATATTTCAGCCTTTGCTGGCCATATGGTCTCTGTTGCAACTATTCAGCCCCGCCATTGTAGCACAAGAGTAGACGCAGACAGTGCGTAAACAAAGGAGCATACCCGTGTTCCAATGAAACTTTACTTACGGACGGTTTGAATTTCACATAATTTTCATAGGTCACAGAATATTGTTCCTCTTTTGATTTTTTTTTTAACCATCTGAAAATATGGAAACCATTCTGAGCTCGTGGGCTGTAGTTACCCTGTGAGCCACAGTTTGTGGACTTCCATTTTAAAGGAGTGACATGATCTGACTGAGTTTCAACCACAGCATCCTGGCTGTTGCCTTAAGAGGAGTCTGGAGGCTGAAAGCAAGAAAGCCAGGCAGGAGCCTTTGCTGTGAGCCAAATGAGAGATGATGAAGATCGCTCTGACCAGAAAGGCCACAGGATTATATTCCGATTGTATCTCCACCCAACCTTTGAAATAGGTATCGTAATGATCCTTCACAAACAGGGGAGGAAATTCAGGCTCAGAGATGTAAAGTGACTTGCATAAGGACACAGAGCACGCAAATGGTGAAGCCTGGATATGAAGCACAGTCCAACCTTGAAGACTTGTTCTCTCCCCTATTCCAACATTTTTTTTTTTTTTTTTGAGGTGGAGCCTAGCTCTGTCACCCAGGCTGGGGTGCAGTGGCATGATTGTGGCTCACTGCACAACCTTCACCTCCCACATTCAAGCAATACTCCTGCCTCAACCTCCCAAGTAGCTGGGACTACAGATATGCACCACGACTCTAGCTAATTTTTTATATTTTTAGTAGACATGGGGTTTCACCATGTTGCCCAGGCTGGTCTTAAACTCCTGACCTCAGGTGAACCACCTGCCTCAGCCTCCCAAAGTGCTGAGATTACAGGTGTGAACCACCACACCCAACTGAAGCCTTGTTCTTTAATGTTATAACTCCACTGTCATGTCACATGGACCTTTTTATCCCAAATTACAGATGAGAACACTGGGGCTCCAAGAAGTCAAGAATCTTGCCCAAGATCAAGTAGGTCTTGATGACTCCAAAGCAACTATTCTTATTACTAATCTAGGCTAGTTCTCAATTTAAAATGGGATTACTGCCCACAGGTGCTTCTATTCTAGGCAGCAGGATTCTTTATACGATCAGTGCCTCCGAGGTGCCAATAAAGAGCCTAGGGCATTCAGGCTGAGTATGGTGGCTCATGCCTATAATCCCAGCACTTTGGGAGCCCAAAGTGGGTGGTCCAGCTGAGGTCAGGAGTTTGAGACCAGCCCGGCCAACATGGTGAAACACCAACTCTACTAAAAATACGAAAATTAGCCGGGGGTGGTGGTGCATGCCTGTAGTCCCAGCTGAGGACCTGCCTGTAGTCTCCTGCTAAGGCAGGAGAATTGCTTAAACCCAGGAGATGGAGGTTGCAGTGAGCCAAGATCACACCACTGCACTCCAGCCTGGGCAACAAGAGTGAAACTCTGTCTCAAAAAAAAAAGAGCCTAGGGCATTCAGAGAAGGTGGGGTGACATTCATCCGGAGGGACAAGAAGAGATTGTTTTTCGTGGGTCTTAAAGAACAACTAGCTGCCTCTAGCTGTTTTTGCTGACAGGCTGATTCTTACTGAGATAGGATTGCTTGGTTCTTCTCCCAGATATTTTGTTCTATTGTGTCTTTTTTTTAAGAACATATTTTTATGCATAGATAATGCTATAGATATTTTTTGTTTATTAGATATCTAATATTTTAATTATAAAGCTAAAATATTTGTGATAAGCCAAACAACATAGAGATATATAAAAAAATTTTAACAATCTCCTCATTACCGTCGTCCAGTTTCACCAGTCTGTGGTAATTAAGGTGAATCAAGCAAACAGAAAATACATCGGTATGTTAACAGAGATCATTTTATCTAGGATGGGGTCAAACATTAAGGCCAGCTGGCCAAATTCTACCCGTTGCGTATTTTTGTAACTAAAGCTTTACTGGAACACAGCATGCTCATTCATTTCTGTCTTATCTATGGCTCCTTATATGTTACAACAGCAAAGTTGAATGTTGTGACAGACACTTTATGGCCCATGAAGCCTAAGATAGTTACTGTCTGGCCCTTTATAGAAAAAGTTTCCCAAGCCCTGATCTAGGGGACTGGTAGGGTAGGGAGAATAATAATCTCCCAAAGTGTCCATGTCCTAATCTCTGGAACCTGTGAATGTGTTACCTTACATAGATAAAGGGACTTTTAGATGTCATTAAGATAAAGATCTTGAGATGGGAGATTATCCTGGATTACCCAGGCAGGGCCAGTGTAGTCACAAGGGTCCTCAGAAGTGACAGAGAGAGTCATGAGAACCAGAGAGAGATTTTAAGGTGCTATGCTGTCCTCTTTAAAGGTGGAGGAAGGGGCCACAAGCCAACAAATGCAGGCAGTGTTTAGAAGCTGGAAAAGGAAAAAAAAAAAAAAAGGATTCTCCTAAAGAGCTTCCAGAAGGAATGAAGCTCTGCTGACACCTTGATTTTAATCCCAGTAAAGCCAGTTTTGGATTTATGACTTCAGAACTGCAAGATAATACATTTGTGTGTGTGTGTGTTTTTAAATAAAAGGGGTTTCACCATGTTGGTCAGGCTGGTCTTGAACTCCCGACCTCAGGTGATCCACCCGCCTTGGCCTCCAAAGTGCTTGGATTACAGGCGTGAACCACCACGCCCGGCCCATTTGTGTTGTTTTAAGCCACCAAATTTGTGGTCATCTGTTACAGTAGTGATAGTGAATTTGTACAATCAGCTTAACAGTTGTTGGAGGATTGAGATGTTGAAAGTAGACACTGAGGTAAGGGGGAGCTATAGGAGGTGGCTTCCACCCCTAGGGCTGGGAGCAAAAGGCATTTACCAGGGTCATTTGAACCCAGAAACATGGAGGACAGGGCCCGTGGAGCTGGGACCCAGACCTCTGAGAAGGAGGCACTGGCATACTGGTGTTCTGAGGGGCACCCTGAAGCTGATTCTGGGAATATGGAAAATACTGGAAACTGGAACCAGCTGCTGCTGTCAGGGTGAAAAATGACTGGAGCTACTCTAATATGAACAGGAAGCCTTCAGGAAGCAAACAGGAGATCCCTCTTCCAACTTCCTTGTCTGCCTCCAGTACTCCCTATGAACAGATTGTCACCAAACAGCTGACAAAGCAGAAATGAGGTTTGTGGAGTCTCAGCCCCAGCATCACAAAGCACAATGCCAAGATTTGGAGCTGAGACTAGTAACAAGTACACATTGTTAACTATGCGTCTGTATCATTATGCTTTTTACTCTGCACTCACACAAATTTATATTCATTCTAGGCTTTCCCCCTCTCTTTCCTAGTTAGTAAACATGTGGTCATATACACAATTACTCTGAAACTCATTTGTGTCATTAAACAATATATCATGCATACCTTTCCATGAAAGCATATTAAAGCAGTCTCATTTTTTAAAAATTACCCAGTAATATCCCACGAAAATGCCATCTGATCATCAGAAAACTTACCCATTAATTTCCAGTGACAGATCCTTTGCTTGACCAAACTTTTAGTCAGGCTCCTGAACCTCCTCCTAAGCCCATCCATACACTTTTTTGTACAATCCAGTTTCAGCAAAAAACCCCGCTAAGTTAATTTAGCAAGAACTGTCTACCCTATCCAATCAAGCTCAGTATCTGCTCCAGTTTGTCTTACCCTCTGAAGTCTGATCACCCTGGGCTGTGTGCAGGGAGAATCCTGTTAGGTTGGTTTCTCCAGGATCCCCCTACTCCTAATGATACTTCTCAGCAGTTTTCTACCCACTTACTTCCACCTGCTCCTTGGCTATAAATTCTTCTTGTCCATGTTGTATTCAGAGTTGAGCCCCATCCCTCTTCCCCACTGCAAAGCCCTGTTGCAATGGTCCCTACACCTATCATGATAGTTGTGAATAAAGTCTTCTTTAGGCCAGAAGTGGTGGCTCATGCCCGTAATCCCAGCACTTTGGGAGGCCAAGGCGGGTGGCTCGCTTGAGGTCAGGAGTTCGAGACCAGCCTAGCCAACATGGTGAAATCCCATCTCTACTAAAAATACAAAAATCAGCCGGGTATGGTGATGCACACCTGTAAACCCAGCTACTCAGGAGGCTGAGGCAGGCGAATCTCTTGAACCCGGGAGGCAGAGGTTGCAGTGAGCCAAGATCACGCCACTGCACTCCAGCCTGGGCAACAGAGCAAGACTCTGTCTCAAAAAAAATAAAAATAAAAAAACAAACAAAAAAACTTTCCACTTAAAAGATGTAGACTGGCTGAATGAATTTTTAAACAATTATTTACAGCCTGTAAGAAACTGATATCTTAGACTGAAATTAAAAAGATAGAAAAAGAGGCAGGGTGAGGTGGCTCACACCTGTAATCCTGGTACTTTGGGAGGCTGACGGGGGTGGATCACAAGGTCAGGAGAAAAATACAAAATTAGCTGGGCGTGGTGGTACGCGCCTATAGTCCCAGCTACTCAGGAGGCTGAGGCAGAAGAATAGCTTGAACCCAGGAGGTGGAGTTTGCAGTGAGCAGAAATCACGCCACTGCACTCCAGGCTGGGTAACAGAGCAAGACTCTGTCTCGAAAAAAAAAAAAAGATGGAAAAAGAAATTCCAAGCAAACAAATCAAAAGTGAGCAGAAGTAGCTACACTTAGATAAAATAAATTTGAAGAAAAAAACTAAAAAGAGACAAGGTGTATTCTCTAGACGGACAGAACTAATTCTGTCACAGCATTCTCTAGAGGGACAGAACTAATAGGATATATATATATATATATATGTTTATTCAGTATTAACTCACAAGATCACAAGGTCCCACAATAGGTCGTCTGCAAACTGAGGAGAAAGGAGTTTCAGCACAAGTCCCAGAACTGAAGAACTTGTTTGAAGTCTAATGTTCAAGGGCAGGAAGCATCCAGCATGGGAGAAAGATATAGGCTGGGAGGCTAGGCCAGTCTAGTGTTTTCACATTTTTTTCTGCCTGCTTTATATTCTAGCCATACTGGCAGCAGATTAGATGGTGCCCACCCAGATTAAGAGCAGCTATGCCTTTCCCAGCCTGCTGGCTCAAATGTTAATCTCCTTTGGCAACGCCTTTGCAGACACATCCAGGATCAATACTTTGCATCCTTCAACTCAATCAAGTTGACACTCAGTATTAACCATCACAGGTCATTGTGTAATGATAAAAGGATCAATTGAGCAAGAGGATATAACAATTCTAAATGCATATGAACCCAACACTGGAGCACCCAGATATATAAAGCAAATTTCATTAGATTCAAAGAGAGACAGATGCCAATAAAATAATAGTTGGGGGCTTTAACAGCCCACTCTCAGCATTAAATGGCTCATATAGACAGAAAATTGACAAAGAAACATTGGATATAAATTGCACATTAGACCAAATGGGTCTGATAGATATTTGTAGAACATTTTATCCAGCAGCTACAGAATATGCATTCTTCTCATCATCACACACAACATTCTCCAGGATAGACCATATATTAGGACACAAAACATGTCTCAAAAAATTTTTGAAAATTGCTGTGTCACAATTTTATCAAACCACAATTGAATAAAACTAAAGTCAATAAAAAGAGGAACTTTGGAAACTATACAAATACATGAAAATTAAACAACATGCTCCTGAATGATGGGTCAAAGAAAGAAATTAAGGAAGAAATAAAAAAATTTCTTGAAACAAATGAAAATCAAAACATAACATTCTAAAGTCTAAGGGATACAGGGAAAGCAGTGCTGAGAGGGAAGTTTATAGAAATAAGTGCCTACATCAAAAAAGTAGAAAGATTTAAAGTAAGCAATCTAACAATGCACTTCAAGGAGCTAGAAAAACAAGATCAAACCAAGACCAAAATTAGTAGAAGGAAAGAAATAATAAACATCAAAGCAGAACTAACTGAAACTGACACTAGAAAGAAATACAAAGCATCAGCTGGGTGAGGTGGCTCACACCTGTAATCCCAGCACTTTTTGGGAGGCTGAGGTGGGCAGATCACGAGGTCAAGAGATCGAGACCATCCTGGTCAACATAGTAAAACCCTGTCTCTACTAAAAATACAAAAATTAGCTGGGCGCAGTGGTAGGTGCCTGTAGTCCCAGCTACTCAGGAGGCTGAGGCAGGAGATTCACTTGAACCCAGGAGGCAGAGGTTGCAGTGAGCCAAGATTGTGCCACTGCACTCCAGCCTGGTGACAGAGCAAGACTCCATCTCAATAAATAAATAAATAAATAAAAAAGGATCAACAAAATGAAGAGTTGGCTTTTTGAAAAGATAAACAAAATTGATAAACCACTTGCTAGACTAACCAAGAAAAAAGACCCAAATAAAATCAGAAATGAAAAAGGAGACATTATAACTGATATTCAGAAATACACAAGATCATCAGGTAGTATTATAAACAACTATACACCAACAAACTGGAAAATCTAGAACAAATGGAAAAATTCAGTATATATAATCAACCAAGATTGAATGGGGAAGAGATAGAAAACCTGAATAGCCCATTAACGGGTAATGTCATCAAAGAAGTAATAAAAGTCTCCCAACAAAGAAAAGTCCAGGACTAAATGGCTTCACTACTAAATTCTACCAAACTTTCAAAGAAGAGCTAACAGCAATCGTCCACAAACTTTTCCAAAAAAACTGAGGAGGAGGGGATTCTCCCTAATTCATTCTATGAGGCCAGCATTACCTGTTGCTAAAATCAGACAAGGATGAAACAAAAAAGAACACTATAGACCAATATACATTATGAGCACAGATATAAAAATCCTCAAAAATACTACAGCAGTAAAGGCTGCAAGACAAACCTCTCCAACACCAAACTGGAAAGGAAGCGGTGATTTATTCAGCAGGGAGCAGTGGCAACATAGTTGCCTAACAGCCAAGCTCACTTAACAAAGAAAGTCCCTGACCTTTTAAAGGCTTACAACTCTAGAAATTACATGTGAAAGGGTCTTGGGCTTACAACTCTAGAAATTACATGTGAAAGGGTATTGATCCATGAAGTAGGCATGGGGTATGTGACTTAGGTGGGAGTTTGATCCTGTTTAAGTAAAAACATGCCTTCGGAAAGATTCCTCCATACCATATCTGTGATCTATAGATAGGATTGTGGTTAGCAGTCAGGGTCTTATCCTTAACTGGACTGGGGGCGCCAACCAGTCCCTCCTCTGGCTAACTTCTAACTTCTCCTTCAGAGATGCAATGTAGAAGGCCGAAGGTGATTAAGGGTCTCCTTCCTCAATACTAGCAAATCAAATCCAACACATACCACAAAGATAATACACCATGATCAAGTGGATCTCATCCCAGGGATGCAAGGATCGTTTGACATATCCAAATCAGTAAACGGCATACATTACATTGACAGAATGAAGGACCAAAACCATATGATCTTTCAACTCATGCAGAAAAAGTGTTTGATAAAACTTAACATCCCTTCATGATAAAAAACTCTCAACAAACTAGGCAGAGAAGGCATACCTCACCATAATATGGGACATATATGACAAACCCACAGCTAACACCATAGTAAATGGGGAAAAGCTGAAAGCCTTTCCTCTAAGAACTAGAACAAGACAAAGATGGCCACTTTCACCACTCTTATTCAACACAATATTGGAAATCCTAGCCAGAGCAATTAGGCAAGAGAAAGAAATACACGGCATCCAAATTGGAAAAGTGGAAGTCAAACTGTCTCTCTTTGCTGATGATATGATCTATTATCTTATAGCTAGAAAAACCTAAAGACTCCACCAAAAAACTCTTTATTGAGAAAATAATTCAGTAAGGTTACAGGATACAAAATTAACATACAAAAATCAGTAGTGTTATTAATAAAAGACTAGCAAAAAGAGAAATAAGAAAGGTAATTCCATTTACAACAGTGACAAAAATATATACCTAGGAGTAATTTAGCCAAGGAGGTGAAAGATCTCTACAAGGAAAACTACGAAGTACTTATAAAAGAAATTGAAGCAGACACAAACAAATGGAAAGACATCCCATGCTCATGATTGGAAGAATTAGTATCATTAAAATGACTATATTGTGGCTGGGCACGGTGGCTCACACCTGTAATCCCAGCACTTTGGGAGGCCAAGGCAGGCGTATCACGAGGTCAGGAGTTTGAGACCAGCCTGGCCAAGATGTTGAAACCCCATCTCTACTAAAAAAAAAAAAAAATACAAAAATTATCTGGGCACAGTGGCACGTGCCTGTAATCCCAGCTACTCAGGAGGCTGAGGCAAGAGAATCACTTGAACCTGGGAGGCGGAGGTTGCAGTGAGCCGCGATCGCGCCATTGCACTCCAGCCTGGGTGATAGAGTGAGACTCCGTCTCAAAAAAAAAACAAAAATGGGCCAGGCGTGGTGGCTCACGCCTATAATCCCAGCACTTTGGGAGGCTGAGGGGGGTGGATCACAAGGTCAAGAGATCGAGAACATCCTGGTCAACAAGGTGAAACCCCGTCTCTACTAAAAATACAAAAATTAGCTGGGCATGGTGGCTCACGCCTGTAGTCCCAGCTACTCGGGAGGCTGAGGTAGGAGAAATGCTTGAACTCAGGAGGCGGAGGTTGCGGTGAGCCGAGATCACGCCATTGCACTCCAGCCTGGGTAACAAGAGCAAAACTCCATCTCAAAAAAAAAAAAAAGACTGTATTGTTTAAAACAATCTACAAATGCAATTCAATCTTATTAAAATATCAACATCATTTTTCACAGAATTAGACAAAGCAATTCTAAAATTTGCATAGAACTAGAGAAAAAATCCGGGATAGCCAAAGCAATCATGAGCAAAAAGAACAAAGCTAGAGGCAGATTTATTAAACAAAACAGCATGGTACTGGTATAAAAACAAACAGACCAATGCAACAGAATAGAGAATCCAGAAATAAATTCACATGTTTACAGATAACTCATTTTTAACAAAGGTACCAAGAGGACACATTGGGGAAAGGTCAGTCTCTTCAACAAATTGTGCTAGTAAAATTGGAAACTCATATGCAGAAGAATGAAACTCGACCCCTATCTCTCACCATATAGAAAAATCAACTTAAAGACTTAAAGGTAATAACTGAAGCTATTAAAATACTACAAAAAATATAGGGAAAACAGTTCAGGACACTGGTTTAGGCAAAGATTTCATGGCTAAGACCTCAAAAGCACAGACAACAAAAAGAAAAATAGACAAACGGGACTACATTAAACTAAAAGCTTCTTCACAGCAAAGAAAACAGAGTGAAGAAATACCCTTTTATAGGAAAAAAAAATTTGCAAACTATTCATTTGACAAGAGACTAATATCCAGAATATACAAGGAACTCAAATAACAACCAATCCTATTAAAAAGTTGGCAAAAGACATGAAGAGCCACTTCTCAAAAGAAGACATACAAAATGCCGATAGGTATATGAAAAAATGTTCAACATCACTAAATATCAGGGAAATGCAAATAAAAACCACAATGAAACATCATCTTGCCCCAGTTAGAATGGCTATTACTAAAAAGACAAAAAATAACAGATGCTTGTGAGAATGCAGAGAAAAGGGAACTCTCGTACACAGTGAGAATAAACAACCACTGTGGAAAATAGTATAGAAACTTTTCAAAAAATGAAAAATAGAACTACCATATGATTCAGCAATCCCAGTACTGGGTATTTATCCTTAGGAAAAGAAGTCAGTACACCAAAGAGTTATCTGCACTCACGTGTTTATGGCAGCACTACTAACCACACCAAAGATATGGAATCAACCAAAATGTCCATCAGAGGATGAATGGATAAAGGAAATGTGGTATACATAGTGGAATACCATTCAGCCATAAAAAGAGAATGAAATCATGTCATTTCATTCATTTCATATTTTAGAGATTCTATTTCTAAAAAATGAAAACAAGAAAAGTTCTTGAATGACTGGGAGAAGAGGGGGATAGAGATTTGGTAAATGAGTACAAACATACAGTTCGATAGAAGAAATAAATTCTTATGTTCAATAGCAGAGTAGGATGACTATAGCTAGCAAAAATGTATTGCAGACTTCAAAGTAGCCAGAAAAGAGGACTTAAAATGTTACCATCACAGAAAAACAATTAATGCTCATGACAATGAATACCCTAGATACCCTGACTTGATTTTTATGCATTCTATGCATGTAACAAATACTCACATGTACCTCATAAATATATAAAATATATTATGTATCAATAAGAACCATAAAGTGAACATGGCTGATGAAAGCTCCTTTATTTTCTTTAAGAGACAAGGTTTCACTCTGTCACCCAGCAGTGGTATGATCACAGGTCATGCATTCTTGACCTCCTGTGTTCAAGTGATCCTTCCATCTCAGCCTCCCAAGTAGCTGGGATTACAGATGTGCATCACCACACCTGGCTAATTAAAAAAAATTTTTTTTGGTAGAGATGTGGCCTCTCTATGTTGCCCAGGCTGGTCTCAAACTCCTGGGCTCAAGCGACCCGCCTGCCTCAGTCTCTTGATGTGCTGAGATTACAGGCATGAGCCACCATGCCCATCCTAAATCTTAATAACATACAAATATTCTGCCCTCATACATCTCTGTCCTCTCTTTATATTGTTATTGTCACACATTGCATCTTTATATATTGTGTACCCATTAACATAAATTTATAAATATTTCATACATTTTCCTTTAAAATCAAACAGGAAAAAATAGATACAAACCAAAAGTAAAGTAATATTGATTTTTATATTTACTTAGGTAGTTACCATTACCAGTGTTCCTTATTTCTTCACATGAATTTGCATTACTGTCTAATGTTCTTTTATTTTAGCTCAATGGGGTCTCTTTAACATTTCTTACAGGGCAGGTTTATTAGTAACAAACCTTCTTAGCTTTTACCTTGAAATGTCTTAATTTCTACTTCATTCTTAAAGGATAGGTTTGCTGGATATGGAATTCTTGTTTGGCAGTTTTTTTTTCTTTTGGCACTTTATGTGCCATCCTGCTGCTTTCTAGACTCTATGATTTCTGACGAGAAGTCACCTGTTAATCTTATTGAGAATACTTGTATATGATAAATTGTTTTTCCCTTGCTGCTTTCAAGATTCTCTTTCTCTTGGACTTTTGATAGTTCAGCTACACTATATTTCACACATCTCTATGACTTTATTCTACTTGGAGTTTACTGAGCTCCTTGGATGTGTAGATTCTTGTAGTTCGTCAAATTTGGAAAATATCTGGCTATTATTTCTTCAAATATTCTTTCTGTGCCTTCTTTTCTTTTTTTAATTCCACAACTCCCATAATGAATTGTTGGTCCATGATGGTCTCCTATAGGCCCGTTTGGCTCTTTTCACTTTTCTTCATTTTTTTCCTTTTTGTTCCTCAGCCTGGATAATTTTAATTGTCCAATATTCAATTTCACTAGTTTTTTTCTTCTGCCTGTTCTTGAATCCCCCTGATGAATTTTTAGATCTGTCCTTGAATCCCCCTGATGTATTTTTCATTTTAGTTATCATACATTTCAGTTTCAGAATTTCATTGGGGTCTTTGTTTTTTTTTTTTTTTTGAGACGGAGTTTCACTCTTGTTACCCAGGCTGGAGTGCAATGGCGCGATCTCGGCTCACCGCAACCTCCGCCTCCTGGGTTCAGGCAATTCTCCTGCCTCAGCCTCCTGAGTAGCTGGGATTACAGGCACGCGCCACCATGCCCAGCTAATTTTTTGTATTTTTAGTAGAGACGGGGTTTCACCATGTTGACCAGGATGGTCTCAATCTCTTGACCTCGTGATCCACCCGCCTTAGCCTCCCAAAGTGCTGGGATTATAGGCGTGAGCCACCGCGCCTGGCCTCATTGGGGTCTTTTTAAATAATTTCTGTATATTGATATTTTCATTTTTTCATACACAGTTTTCCTGGTTTCCCTTAATTATTTGTCTATGATTTTCTTTAATTCTTCAAATATATTAAGATAGTTATTTCAGGCCAGGTGCAGTAACTCACCCCTGTAATCTCAACACTTTGGGAGGCCAAGGTGGGCGGATCACGAAATCAGGAGTTCGAGACCAGCCTGGCCAACATGGTGAAACCTTATCTCTACTAAAAATACAAAAATTAGTTGGGTGTGGTGGTGCACGCCTGTAATCCCAGCTTCTCAGAAAGCTGAGGCAGGAGAATTGCTTGAACTCATGTGATTGCAGTGAACTGAGATCATGCCACTGCACTCCAGCTTGGGCAACGGAGCAACACTCTGTCTCAAAAAAAAAAAAAAATAGTTACCTTAAAGTCTTTGTCTAGTAAGTCTAATGTCTGAGCTGCCTCAGTGATGGTTTCTGTCAATTTATTTTTCCCATTGCTTTCCTATTTCTTGGTATGCTTTGTGATTTTTTGTTGGTTGAAAACTGGACATTTGAATACTATAATGTGTTATCTCTGGAAAACAAATTATTTACCTTCCCTAGAGTTTGCTGTCTTGATTGTTGAAGGGTTAACTGTTGTACAGCCAGGGTTTGTACTGAAATTTCCCTGAACTCTGGGAACTTAAAAAACAACAACAAAAAAACTTTATCCAATCTTTGAGATCTGGCTCTTTGCAGGAGCATCTCTTAAACACTTCCTAAAGCCATTTTAAATTCTTCTTCTGCCTTCATTTCCTGGTTGCCCTGAGTCTATGTATCAGTCAGTGGTGGAATCTTAGGCTGTTCTCAGTTTTCTGAACAAGCATCCTGTCCCAGACATGTGTGTTTCTTTCTAAGTTGCCCTATATGGATAGCACTTTTGAATTTCAATGCCCTAATTTCCCAACACTTATTTCTGCCTGGCTTTTACTCCCAGGCTTTAAGGGGGATATTCTAGGTAGCAACTGTACTCTTTGGCCCCAGGCAGTTGCAGTTTGTTTGTTTGCCTTACAGTATTTAAACAATGCCTGCTGTTTCTCTATAGTGGGTTACAGTGGGAAAACCGAGATGAGTGCTTTCCATCAGTTTTTCAGGTAACACCCAGACAGGTTAGAATATATATACATAATAATTGTGTATAAAGTTGGCTCTGCTCTCTGTAAACAGGGACCAAGGTCCCACCCTGCGAAGGTGGCCTGCTGTCTCTAAGACCGCTGTTGAGTCAGGGAAGGGTTCATAAAGTTTTCTTTCCATTTTCAAGTTGCCTTAAAAAAATTGGCCAGGCATGGTGGTTCACCTTATAATCCCAGCCCTTTGGGAAGGCTAAGGCGGGAGGATCACTTGAGCCCAGGAATTCAACACCAGCCTTGGCAATGTAATGAAACCCTGTCTCTAAAAAAATTTTTTTTTAAGTAATAAATATTTTTTTTTTAAATAAGCATTTGCTTGGTTGTTGTAAATCTTTGTTTCTCAAAGTTCTGATAAAGTTTCTCTGACAATTTCTGGTAGTTTGTTCAGTATTTCTGTGGAGGTGTGGAAGTTTATAGCTGCCTACTTCTCCATTTTGCTGGTGTCCCTCTCTCCACAAATTTTGATATAGTGCATCTTCATTATTCACACACACACACACACACACACGCACATACACACGCGTCTAAAAAAATAACATAATTATAGAGATGGAGAATAGGCTAGTAGTTCTCTGGAAATTAGAGATGGGTCGAGAGGATGGCTGTTACTGATGTCAATGTTTTACTATATGCAGTATATGTATGTATAGACATACACAAACATATATGTATATACACACAAACAAAAACACATACGTATACTTTTCTTTTTTTTTTTTTTTTTTTTTTAGAGAAAGAGAGAGAGAGAATAGGAAGGAGAAAAAAGGAAGAGAAAGAGAGAGAGAGAATGGGGAGGAGGGAGAAGGAAAAGAAAGAGGGAGAGAGAATGGGAGTATTGCTTTCTTGCCCAGGCTAGAATGCAATTTAGTAATGGGTATTGAAAACCTCTTTTATACTGATAATTATACTTAATGATGTAGTCAGGAAGGAATAAGGGAAGAAGATAACAAACAAACAGCCAACCAATATTTAATTTAAACCTATGAAATGCTATGCGATTACTGAGGAGTGATTTACTTCCAATTATATAGTCACCTTTGGAATAGGTGTGAGGTGGTAATGTATGTTTTGTGTATTTGAAGTGGAGAGTACTATAAATATTTATTAAGTTTACTTGTTCCGGGTCTGAGTTCAAGTTCTGAATATCCTTGTTAATTTTCTATCTCGTTGATCTATAGAATCGTTAGCTCTTCTTGTTGCATTGATCCTTTTGCCATTATGTAATGTCATTCCTCACCTCTTTTGATCTTTGTTGCTTTAAAGTCTACTTTATCAGAGGCGAGAATTGCATCTCCTGCTTTTTGTTTATTAGTTTATTTTTACTCTCTGTTCAATTGGTAAATCTTCCTCCTTCTCTCTGAGTCTTTGTGTATTGTTTCATGTAAGATGGGCCCGGATGCAGCATACCGATGGGTTTTGGCTTTTTATCCAATTAAAATATATGTAAGTTTAATACCAGCATTTGATGCTAGCTGGCTGTTTTGCCCATTAGTTGATGTGAATTTTTTATTGTGTTAAAGTTCTTTGCTTTTTGATATATTTTTGGAAAGGCTGATATTGGTTGTTCCTTTATATGTATAGTGCTTCTTTCAGAAGCTCTTGTAAAGCAGGCCTGGTGGTGGTGAACTCTCTAAGTACTTGTTTGTTCGCAAAAGATTTAATTTTTCCTTCGCACATAAAGCTTAGTTTGGCTGGATAGGAAATTCTGGGTTGAAAGTTCTTTTCTTTAAGGATGTTAAATATTGGTCCCCACTCTTTTCTGGCTTGTAGGGTTTCTGCTGAGAGATCTGCTGTAAGTCTGATAGGTTTCCCTTTATGGGTAACCTGAACTTTCTCTCTAGCTGCCCTTAGTATTTTCTCCTTCATTTCAACCCTAATAAATCTGGCAATTATGTGCCTTGGGGTTGGTCTTCTTGAAGAATATCTTTGTGGTGTTCTCTGTATTACCTGGAGTTGAATATTACCCTGCCTTGCCAGGTTGGGAAAATTTTCCTGAATGATATCCTGAAGAGTATTTTCCAACTTGGATTCATTCTCTTCATCACATTCAGGTACACCTATCAAACGTAAATTAGGTCTTTTCACATAGTCCCATATTTCCTGGAGACTTTGCTCATTCCTTTTCATCCTTTTTTCTGCATTCTTGTCTTCTCGTTTCATTTCACTGAGCTGGTCCTCGACTTCTAATATCCTTCCTTCTGCTTGATCAATTCGACTGTTTAAACTTGTGCATGCTTCGCGAAGTTCTCGTGTTGTGTTTTTCAGCTCCATCAATTCACTTATATTCTTCTCTAAATTGTCCATTCTCATTAACATTTCGTCAAACCTTTTTTCAAGGTTCTTAGTTTCTTTGCATTGGGTTAGAATAAGTTCTTTTAATTCACAGAAGTTTCTTATCACCCACGTTTGGAAACCTGCTTCTGTTATTGGAACACCCGTGTAATCTATTAAGCCTTGTTCCGTTACTGATGAGGAATTGCAATCCCCTGTAGAGGGAGAGGCATTCTGATTTTGAGTATTCTCTACCTTTTTACGCTGGTTTCTTCCCTTCATTATATATTTGTCCGTCTGTCGTCTTTATAATTACCGACTTTCTAACTGGGTCTCTGACGTCCAACTTGTTGATTCCCTGCGCCGAAATCTGAGCAATCCACTGAGCCGGCCAAAACAGCGGTGTTAAGATTGATGGTGCTTTTCTGCCCGGGAATATCCGGACTCTGCACCAAGAACTGGCGTGCTAAGGCACCAGCAAAACCGCCACGCCGGCCACAAGAGTCGCCCTGGCGACCCGTGGAGCTCCTCCACTGGGAATCTCGTGGTCTGTGAGCAACTAATATTCGTCTGAAAGTGTGGCGTCCTCTCGTTCTTTGCGCTTTCACTGGGAGGTACGTGCCCGAGCTGCTAATCATCAGCCATCTTGGATCTACTTTTCATATATATACACATACAGATTGTTTCTCAGCTTAAGATGGGATTACATTCAGACAAACCATCATAAATTAAAAACTATCTCAAATTGAAAATGTATTTAATCCACCTAACCTACCAAACATCATAGCCTAGGCTAGCCTACTTTAAATGTGCTCAGAACACTCACAATTAGGCAAATTTGCCTAACACAAAGCCTATTTTATCATAAAGTGTTGAATATCTTATGTATTTATATGTGTATATATATATTTTTTTGAGATGGAGTCTCGCACTGTTGCCCAGGCTATAGTGCAGTGGCGTGATCTCAGCTTATTGCAATCTCCACCTCCTGGGTTCAAGCAATTCTCCTGCCTCAGCCTCCCAAGTAGCTGGGACTACAGGTGTGCACCACCACACCCAGCTAATTTTTTTGTATTTTTAGTAGAGACGGGGTTTCACGATGTCTTGAATGGTCTTGATTGCCTGACCTCGTAATCCATCTACCTCCGCCTCCCAAAGTGTTGGGATTACAGGCATAAGCCACTGGGCCTGGCCGTATTAATAATTTTTATTGGATACTTTTTGAAAGTGAAAACAGAATGGTTGTATAGATTCTTGAAGTATGGTTTCTACTGAATGTGTGTTGCTTGTTTTGTTTGTTTTTTGAGACGGCGTCTCACTCTGTTGCCCAGGCTGGAGTGCGGTGGGACAATCTTGGCTTAGTGCAACCTCCACCTTCTGGGTTCAAGCAATTCTCCCGCCTCAGCCTCCCCAGTAGCTGGGATTACAGGCACATGCTGCTGTGCCCAGCTGAGTTTTGTGTTTTTAGTAGAGACGAGGTTTTACCATGTCGCCCAGGCTGGTCTTGAATTCCTGATCTCTGGTGATCCACCCACCTCAGCCTCCCAAAGTGCTGGGGTTACAGGCATGAGCCACTATGCCTGGCCAAATGTGTATTGCTTTTGCACCATGGTAAAGTTTTAAAAGTGTAGGTCAAACCATTGTAAGCTGGGGACAGTCTGTATACACCTACTTTTTATTTTGAAATAATTGTAGAGTCACCTGCAAGAGAAATGTACAGGGAAGTCACATGTACCCTTCCCTCAGTCTCCTGCAATGTTAACATCCTATGCAACTATAATACAATATCACAACCAAAACATTGGCATCAATAAAACCCATCCTTTCTACCCATCCTTAATCCCCAGATAACTGCTAGCCTATTCTCTATCTCAATAATTATGTTGCTATTATTATTTTTAGAGACAGGGGCCTTTGCTATGTTGCCCAGGCTGGTCTTGAACTCCTCAGCTCAAGTGATCCACCTGCCTCAATCCCAAAGTGCAGGGATTATGTCTATAATTATGTTATTACATGATTGTTGCATAAATGCAATCATGCAATATGTATTCTTTTGGAATTCTTTTTTTTAACCCAGCATAATTTCCTAGTGATTTATCCAAGTTGTTGTGTGTATTGTCTTTTCATTGCTGATTAGTAGTCCATGGTATGTATGTATTGCAGTTTTAGCCATTTATTCATTGAAGGAGATTTGGGTAGTTTCCAGTTTGGGACTCATAAATACAGCTGCTGTGAACATTCTTCTACAAACTTCTGTGTGAAAATGTCATTTCTCTGCCTAAGGGTGCAATTGCTGAGTTGTATGGTAAGTACATTTTGTTTTCAAAGAAACCACCAAACTATTTTCCACAGTGGCTGTACCTTTCCTACCAACATATATGTTGGTACTCATATCTAAGTGTGTAATTCTCAGATATGAATTACACGCTTAGATGTGAGTCTAACTCAAAGTCATAGGGATTATCTTCCAAGAATTTTTTAATTTTAATTTTTAAATTTAGGTCTATGATTCATTTTGAGTTTTTTTTTTTTTTTTTAATTGGGTGAAAGCCACAATAGTCTTAGGGTGCCATGGAAATGCTTTAAATCTTTTCAGATAATAAGAACAAATTAAGTGCAATTAATGGCAGCAGCCGGCTGTCTGCGGTGGCTGTCATCAGGTCGGCTGCTGTAGGGAGGGTCCCAGGAGGAGACAGAGCTGGGCTGGAACAGTGCTGTGCTCCACAGAGCCAGCAGAAGCCAGGAACAAGCGAGAGCCCCACCAGAGCCTGCCACCCTGGGGGCCACTGCAATGGGGCTGGCCTGAGCCACTTGCCAGCAGGGGAGCAGTGTGATTGGGCACAGAGGGGTAGGCAGAGAGGGGCCCAGTAAGGACCTGGAGCCCCCACCCTAGGCTGCAAGGAGGCGTGGCCGGGGCTGCCTGCATGCTGCCCCACAGAGTGGGCAGGTGGGAGTCCCATCCTCCCAGGCACAGGACCTGGGCATCTCTGTAGTCTGCACCCTTGGGGGCCTGGGAAGGCCCCCTTCCCCCTCAGGCTTAAGGGTGTTTGCTCCTGCTGCCTGGCTTCTCCCTAGTCCTGGTGACTGCTCTGATCTCAGAGCAGGGTTGGGGCTGAGCTCAGGCACTGTTACAGTCTGGCCAAGTGTGTGCACATTGGGAGCAGTGCTGACATACCGGCCCCCTGCTGTCTTGGCTCGTTTTGGAATTTGGGCACCAAGAAGCTCTCGGGGGAAGCTGACGGGGGCCTGAAGGCAACTCAGCACTGGCCTGCAAATGCCCTGTGGTATGGGCAGCCTGGGCACCATGGACAGTGGCAGGAGGCAGACAGGCTCCTGGGCAGAAGGGGACAGGTTACCAGTGAAGCCCCATCTTTAGGCCAGGGAGGACCTGAAGGCTGGAGGCCAGGCTGTCAGTCCTGCTGACTGGAGTGGGAACTTGTGGTGCCTTTTCCAGGCCCTGCCATGGCTGCCCATGGACCAGTTGGCAGCACTTCCCCCCATCTGAGGCCCATAAAAGCCCTGAGTTCAGCCAGAGCACAGCAGACGATGAGACGACCAGCTGCAGAGAGGAGATACCCTCTCTGCTGGAAGCTGAACACTTGTCAGAATGACCAGCTGCAGAGAGAAGCTACCCTCTCTGCTGAGAACTCAAGAATTGTTGGGACAACTTGCTTGGCAGAGGGGAGCTACCCTCTTGCTCACCATCTTGCAGGCAAAGAGAAGGAAAGAGAGCTGTGGCCCTTTGGGGAGCTGAGCTGAGACCTGGGAGATCTTTAAGCCAGGGCTGTGACTCCCTCTTTGGAGCCCTGTAGTTCCTGGTGTCTCCAAGCTTCCAGGCACCACCATGTTCCCTGGTGCCAGCTATGGAAGCTTCTTGCGTGTGCCTGGTCCAGCCACAGCCTTGCAGAGAGCTAGCATGCATGCCAGCACCTAGAGTTGCCCATCCCGCTGCAGCAGCTGGCGTGTCTGACTGCACAGTTGGACCCCACGCTCACTCACACATGCCTCACCACTTCATGCAGTTTCCCTTGGCAGGGATGGGATTCTGGTTGGTAGTGTGAGCCTGCCAGGCTGAGTGGGCAGAATGAGCCTAGCAGGCCCAAGCAAAACTTGGACAAAGGCGCCTCTGGCCACAGAGGTTTCCAGCCAGAAAAGCAACACCCCAAACATCCAGTAACATAATCAACTGGTATTACATTTGTATTTATACCAACACAGTTTTAAAACATAATTTTTGGGCTTGGTGGCCTGAGCCTATAATCCCAGCTACTTGGGAAGCTGAGGTAGGAGGGTAACTTGAGGTCAGGAGGTCTAGACCAGCCTGGGAAACACATTGAGACCCTGTCTTTAAAAAAATCAGATATAGGCCAGGCATGGTGGCTCACGCCTATAATCTCAGCACTTTGGGATGCCAAGGTGGGTGGATCACCTGAAGTCAGGAGTTTGGGACCAGCCTGATTAACACGGTGAAACCCCACTTCTACTAAAAATAGAAAAAATTAGCCAAGTATGGTGGCACACGCCTATAATTCCAGCTACTTAGGAGGTTGAGGCAGGAGAATTGCTTGAACCTGGGATGTGGAGGTTGCAGTGAGCTGAGATCATGCCAATGCACTCCAGCTTGGGCAACAAGAGTAAAACTCTGTCTCAAGAAAAAAAGAAATACAATTTTTTGGGAGGGTGCAGTGGCTCACTCCTATAATCCCAGCACTTTGGGCATCTGAGGTGGGCAGATCCCTTGAGGTTAGGAGTTCGAGACATAACAAGCCTATTTTCACAACAAGCCTCTTTCAGTCACACCTAATGAGGTAACATGCAGTGGGTCCCCTAGATGGCTTGAGGATGGGTGCTGGTCCCCATAAAATATGAACGTGAGGCCAGGGATGGCGAGATCCCATTTCTACTAAAAATACAAAAATTAGCTGGGCATGGTAGGTAGCACACGCCTATGATCCCAGCTACTAGGGAGGCTGAGGCAGGAGAATTGCTTGAACTCAGGGGGCACAGCTTGCAGTGAGCCGAGATGGCACCACTGCACTCCAGCCGGGGCGACAGAGTGAGACTCTGTCTCAACAAAAAACAAACAAACAAAAACAAACCATATTTTTTTTTAATAGAAGGTACTTCTGATGTTCTTCCTGACACTAAATACATGGTGACTTTCCACACCAATTCTTCAATTTTCTGTCAACAACTGGGTGGCCTACAAGTCATTTCAATTCTGACACCAACTCCAGGAGTGAGTTCCAAGCCCACAATAAATGGCTCAGTCCCACAAGGCTACCCTCCTTTAGACACCAGTCACAAGTTCCTTAGGCCACCTGCATTGTGACTGACCAGCTGTAAAGTCAAGGCTTCCTACAGTTCCTTCCTCAGGGGCAATAAGTCACTAGAATGACTCACAGAACTGAGGAAAACATGTTTCTTACATTTACTAGTTTATTATGAAGGACGCCACTCAAAGAACAAGAGCTGAATGGAAGAGATGAATGGTGCAATGTAAGGGGGGACATGAGGGGCTGCTGTGCCCTGTTGCCCTTTCCTACCGTACCCTCATGTGTTTGCCAATGCAGAACCTCTTCTATCTCTTGTTGAAGAGTTTATAGCTTAATCACTAGCCCCTTCTTCTCCTTTGCCCAAGGAGGTAGGGGATGGGGTGAGGCTGAAAGTTCCCACTCTCTACTTTTTGAGGGGAGAGGAGGAGGTCTCTCTGTGTCATCCAGCCTGGTGTGCAATGGTGGGAACACAACTTACTGCAGCCTTGACTTCCTGTGCTCAAGCTATCCTCCCACCTTGGCCTCCCAAAGTACAGGGATTACAGGTGTGAGCTACCATGCCTGAGCCCACCCTCTAATTTTGTGGGGACCAACACCCATCCTGAAGCCATCTAGGCCCCCCCCATGTCATCTCATTAGGTGTGACTGAAAGAGGCTTCTTATGAAAAACAAAAGATATTCCTGTTAGAAAATTCCATGTGTTTTAGGAGCTGTGTCTCAGGAATGAGGGATAAAGCCCAAATACAGTTGACCTTTGCACAACCAGGGGACTGGGGCACCGACCCTTCATGAAGCAGAAAATCTACGTATAACTTTCACTCCCCAAAAACTTAAGTACTAATAGCTTACTGTTGACAAGAAGCCTTACCAATAACATAAACAGTCAATTAATGCATACATTGTATAGTATATGTATTATGTATTGTATTCTTATAATAAAGTGAGCTAGAGAAAAGAAAATGTTATTGTAAAAGTCACAAGGAAGACTGTTCATTAAGCAGACGTGGATCATTACAAAGATCTTCATCCTTGACTTCACATTGAGTAGGATGGGATAAAGGAGAAAGACCAGGAGTTGGTCTTGCTGTTTCAGAGGTGGCACAGGCAGGAAAAAACCCACATATGAGTGGATCTGTGCAGTTCAAACCCGTGTTGTTCAAGCATCAACTGTATATATTTTTACTGTAGCACAGAAACCAAAAAAGGAAAAGTGCCTAGGGCCATCAAAGTCATAATGTGGCCCTTTCAGTTACGTAATTTTACCAGCAGTTCTGAGACTATGGCAGCTAGGAATGAGTCCAAAAATAAGCATTGATGGATGATGGTAGTGGAGATGCAGTGAAATGAACATGAACTGGCTTGGGTTTTGATTTAGAGTCAAGTGGACCAGCTGATGAACTCATTTGAGAGATGAATGACAGAAATCAGGATGTTTTTACAGCTTTTAAAATTTGAGGCCAGGTACGGTGACTCACACCTGTAATCCCTGCACTTTGGGAGGCCAAGGTGGGCAGATTGCTTGAGCTCAGGAGTTCAAGACCAGACTGGGGAACATGATGAAACCCCGTCTCTACAAAATATACAAAAATTAGCTGGGTGTGGTGGTGGATGCCTGTAATCCCAGCTACTCAGGAGACTGAGGCAAGAGAATCACTGGAACCCTGGAGGCGGAGGTTGCAGTGAGCTGAGATTGTGCCACTGCACTCCAGCCTGGGTGAAAGAATGTGACTATCTCAAAAAAAAAAAAAAAAAAAAAAGAGAAATAAATAAAATTTGAAACATCACTGGCTCGCTTTTAATGAGTTTTCTTTTTCAAGATTTAAGGAAACTTTTTTTTCTTTTAAGCTACCGATAGCTTACAGCAATTTGGTAAGGCATACTTTTGTAAATAAAAATTCAAACATTTGCTTTTCCTTCCTGTATAATTCCTCCAAGATTTGGAAACTATTCAAGAGGATTCTTATTTTTATGACAACATGGTTGTTTGCATAAGTTCAGTAAGAAACTCTTCTCTTCAACAGAATACAACTGGAAATATTGGTTATATTACGAAAGCTTTGATTCCATTATTGTATTAGTCTGTCCTCATGCTGCTATGAAGACATACCTGAAGCTGGGTAATTTATAAAGCAAAAAGGTTTAATTGACTCACAGTTCCACATGGCAGGGAAGGCCTCAGGAAACACCATCATGGTGGAAGGCACCTCTTCCTAGGGTGGCAGGAAAGAGAATGGGTACCAAGCAAAGGCGTAAGCCCCTTATAAAACCATCAGATCTCATGAGAACTCACTCACTATCATTCATTCATTATCAATTGAATTGAGAATGATTCAATTATCTCCACCTGGTCTTGCCCTTGACACTTGGGGATTATTACAATTCAAGGTGACCTTTGGGTGGGGACACAGAGCCAAACCATATCATTCAAATACATGTATTCATATACATATACATAGCAATGTCATATTTTAAAATGTGCATAGAATCATAGAATGCCAATTCTCAAGGGTTCTCAGCCTTATCGTGAATAAAAGTTGTCACTTCTGGGCAGGCCCAGAAACCTCAAAATATTAGATATTGCAGGCAAATCTGATGTCTGCCTTGATTTGACTTCCTAATGTCAAGAAGTTTTTAAAAGTCCAATCTAATATTCGTTGTCACAATTTCCAGCAAAACAAATTTAAAAGAAGCTTATGTGGTTATTCTTGCTGCACTTATGTAAATAATCAGGTCAAGTTTGAAACTAAACTAATTTTAAAAACAAATTGGCCTTACTACGATTATCTTTGGTAGAAATGGGAATGACTATAGAGAGAAAAATTATGTTTCTGAAGAAAACTATAATACACCTGTTATTATGTTGCAGCTCTGTTCATTGATTTTGAGTTTTTATCATCTATCTATAGACTAGATTGGATCCTGAATTCTTGTTGCCTTCAATATCTGGCTACAATTCTCCAACCATGAACAAAAACTGACAAGCTGATCAACTCGATATAAATTTCAAGGGACAAGTTCCGTGCTTGATGAGAGAGCCACACAGAGAGTTTAGCAGAACACCTGATGCCACAGCCAGAGACATTTTAACTGCAAACCAGGATAAGAAATTGCTGACATCATGTTGTGGACAGCTTTTCCCAAGACTGTCAGAATAAGACTCGCTTCCATAATAAGACTCTTTCCCTTCTAAATTTTTTCTTGCTTATGCCTACCTCTTCCACTCGACAGGATAATGCTATAGTTAAAATTTCACAATCAGTAGTTTTTGTGGATAAGTTGATAAAGTGTAGCATGTCAAACCCAAACCTTTAGAGGACCCAAAAGAGCTTTTATTCCACCTAGTGGGTAACAACATCTCTAATGCAACTGTTTATTCAAATTTTACTAGTGGCCTCTTTTGTAGAGGTAGCACTCTCTGCTTTAATTTAACCCATTCCTGAGATGCTAGACAATAGATTGCTACCGATTAACCAAACGGGGAAATCTGTGCTGTTGCTGACACTTCTTGTTGTACATAAATAATCTGGTATTGTAGAGACTCCGTTTCAAAAAGTTAGCAGACTACTTGGTTAAAACAGGTAGATTTCTCATCTGGCTCGTTCTTTGATCTATTTGATTTTAGTTGGTTTGGTTTATGGCAACCCTCGCTAAGACACATACTCTGAACTCTTGGCACTGCCTTCCTGATAGTCATAATAGTAGACTCCTTGGTGTGTGTGTGTTCTCTCAAAAAGTTTTAAGGGCCGGGAGCGGTGGCTCACGCCTGTAATCCTAGCACTTTGGGAGGCTGAGGTGGGTGGATCACCTGAGGTCAGGAGTTCAAGACCAGCCTGGCCATCATGGTGAAACCCCATCTTTAAAAAAAAAAAAAAAAAAAAAAAAAGTTTTAAATGTTTGTATACAGCCAGCTGTTGAATGTCAAATGGTTTCTCTTTAGCTAAAATGACAGAAATGCATAATCACAAGTACACTGTAATCTATAAATGATATATTGAGACTGGAAACCCAGAATGATGTTAAATGAGGGTAGTGCTAATGCCCTCAGTCTTAGTCACACTTTAATCTAGGTTAATTGTGGAATAAAAATAATAGGATCCCACCGTTTTGAACCAAATTTCTGCACCAGGCCTCCAGACCAGAGTAAAAATCAAAATGGTGTCACCCATGTTCACCAAATCAAAACTGAGTTATCTGTTTTTCCAAGAAATCGTGAGAGAGAGAGAGTCAATTTTCCAAACAGAATAGTTTCAATTTTTAACAGGCATAAAATGAAATTTCCTCTGTTTTAATCCTTAAAATAGAATACCTGAAGTATCCCGATGTTAACCAGTGTTCTTTCTATTGTGCTGTCTCCATGTCTCCACCTGAAAGAAAAGTAACTTTGAATGACCAATCTGCTTTTTGTTGTTTCTGACTTCTTCAGTCTATTTTCATCTCTAAAGCTAACATCCTCTGCTTGATTCACTGCAACACATATTTTATTTTGTGGAATGAAGTGTTGTCCGATTCTAGGACTGCAATAACGCCAATGAGATCTTTAATCTCAATTTGTTTTAATTTTGTTTCTTGACAATGGAGGGGTTTAGGCTGGAAAGCATTTTCAAAGTCATGAGCAAATAGACTTCAAGTCAACCAGTTAGATGAGACCATTGGGTGATAAAATAGAGAAGAATGCAAGGACCGAACCCTGGAGAAGTCCAACATTTAAAAATTAAGCCAGCTGGGCTCAGTGGCTCACACTATCATCTGAGCACTTTGTGAGGCTGAGGCAGGCAGATCACGAGGTCAACAGATCAAGACCATCCTGGCCAACATGGTGAAACCCTGTCTCTACTAAAAATACAAAAAATAGCTGGGCATGGTGGCTAATAGTAGTCCCAGCTACTTGGGAGGCTGAGGCAGGAGAATTGCTTGAACCCAGGAGACGGAGGTTGCAGTGAGCTGAGATTGTGCCACTGTACTCCAACCCGGCAGCAGAGCGAGACTCTGTCTCAAAGAAAAAAAGAAAAAATTGAGCCAAAGAGGACAAATTAGCATATCAAAAAGGAGGCCCAGTGAGGGAACAGGACTATCAGGACAGTGTGATGTGTAGGTAAGTTCACAGGGGGGAAAAATGTTTCAAATCAAAGGAACGATGTCATTATTCTCAATTCTACACAGAGGTCAATTTAGATATGAATAGAGAATTGGCAATTGCCTTTCGAAACAAGATCATCAGTAATCTTGATAAGTGATATTGATGATGGAAGCTAAAGTTAGACTGAGAAGAGAATGTGAAGCACTACTGGTGAGATCTCAAAAACCCTGAGAATTTATGAAGACAGCAGAAAAATAGGGCAGTTCCTAGAGGCGATTTTGGAGTCAAAGGAAGTTTATTTTATATGGGAGAAATTTCAATATATTTATATGCTGATAGAAGCAATTCAACTGAGAGGGAAAAAATCTAATGATGCTGGAGGGAAGGTAATTGCAGGAGTAAAATCCTTCGGAACATGTGTGAAAAAAAATCCAGGTCACTGGTAAAGGGAATGGCCTTCCTAGGCACAGGGACACTTCATTCATAGTAACCCAAATGTTACTATGCAGATAAGGAGTAGTTTTGACGGTGAGAAGATTAGGGAGTTTATTTCTGATATCCTTCATTTTTTCCACGAGGTATGAGGAAAAGTTGTTTAGTAAAAAGTGGGATTTGGGGAGGAGGTACATAGAAGGCTTTTAGTAGAGACAAAAGGAAATAATCCTTCCATCAAGTCTACTTTTTTTGGGGGGTGGGGATGGAGTTTTGCTCTTGTTGCCCAGGTTGGAGTGCAGTGGCATGATCTTGGCTCACTACAACCTCCGCCTCCCAGGTTCAAGCGATTCTCCTGCCTCAGCCTCCCGAGTAGCTGGGATTACATAAAGGCATGCACCACCATGCCCGGCTAATTTTGTATTTTTAGTAGAGACGTGGTTTCGCCATGTTGGACAGGCCGATTTCGAACTCCTGACCTCAAGTGATTCACCCGCCTCGGCCTCCCAAAGTGCTGGGATTACAGGCGTGAGCCACCGCGCCAGGCCATCAAGTCTACTTAAATGTCAGTTTAGTGGAGAAAGCCTTCCCAGAATTAAGTACATCTCCCAAACCCTTTTTCTCTCTCAGTAGACCTTTTTCTCCTTTGTGGTACTCACTACCATTTGTAATTGTATCTTTATTCGTTCCCTTGTCTAATTCCCCGAGAACTACAGAAGGGCAGGGACTTTGTCTGATTTCCCAATGTACATTTAGCCATTAGCACAGGGCCAACAGATAGTCGCTAAATAAATACTTTTGAAAACAAAAATATTAATAGCCGGGCGCGGTGGCTCAAGCCTGTAATCCCAGCACTTTGGGAGGCTGAGGCGGGTGGATCACGAGGTCGAGAGATCGAGACCATCCTGGTTAACATTGTGAAACCCCGTCTCTACTAATACAAAAAAATTAGCTGGGCATGGTGGCGCGTGCCTGTAATCCCAGCTACTCAGGAGGCTGAGGCAGGAGAATTGCCTGAACCCAGGAGGCGGAGGTTGCGGTGAGCCGAGATCGCGCCATTGCACTCCAGCCTGGGTAACGAGAGCGAAACTCCGTCTCAAAAAAAAAAATAAATAAATAAAATAAAAAAAAAAGAAAACAAAAATATTAATGAACACCTTCAAAATTTTGTCTTACGCCAGCCACCTCGTTAAATCCTTGTTTGTGCAAGTCGCTTTTCCTCTCTGAGCTTTCATTTCTGAATCTATACCATGGGAATTATCTTTTCCTTGCCTATCTCACCGCGTTATCAAGAGGACGATCTAAGCCAATAATCCTAGAAATGCTTCATTAAAGCGTCCCTTAAATGTAACGGATTTCTATTTTTAGCCCACTGGTAGCCTCGCAGGTAGCAGGTGCTGAAAAAGCCTTGCTTATTGGGGGTTGGGGGACAGTATTGTTTCTGTGACCGTAGGCGACGAAGCTATGCAGAAGCATTCCGCGGACTGCGGAGAGATGGGGCTCAGGCCAGCATCCCTCTCGCTCCGGCCGTTCCCGGGAGGGGCTGGCCGAGCGAGGATAGGGGGCTGGGAGGCCGTGGGGGCAGTAACTGTCAAACATCGCGGCTTGGCGCCATTATTTAAATAGTACGTGCCTGTCTCGCAGCTGTACGTGCCCGGGGCGGGGCTTCGAGCGCCCGGAGCGGGGCGGAGGCAAGAGGCGGGCTGGGAAGGTGGAGGGGCGGGCCGGGGCGGGGCCAGGCCGGCTAGAGGGGCGGGCCTAGCGGCGGCCCCCGGCGAGGTTCACTGCGCTTGCGCTGACAGACGCAAGATGGCGGACAGTGCGGAACTAAAGGTAAAGCGCAGCTCAAATTCACTTCTAATATTCGGCCGCGGAGACGGCGCCGCTGGTGCCGAGGGGGATGGGTCCGACTCTGGGGGGCCGCTCGGGCCTGACTCCACCTGGGTCTGGAGTTGTAGGGAGAGAGGCGCGCCCAGTCTCAGCAGAGGGGGCCCGGCTGCGGCGGGCCGCGGGCCCCGGGTGCCTCGGGGGCGCTGACGGGTCGTCCCCAGCGTGTTATTGTTGTGGGCGCCTCTGGCGGGGGTGGCGGGGGAAGAGATAGGGAGTCGGGAAGTAGGGGCTGCAGCTGTCTCCTGGGCTCGGCTTTTTCACCTTCTAGTTAGCCTCCCCGCCCCCCATGGGGAGCTGGGGCTGGGGGCAGGGTGCTCTTGTAGGGGGGGATTGGGAAAGCTCCCCGTGGCCGCTTCCTCTTCCTCCTTTGCAGTCCCGGGCTCCTGTCAGGCGCTCTTCTCAGACCCCCGGGAACTTGGCTCCGGCCGCCCCGCCCCTCCGTGGATCTCCGTTGCCCCCGCCCCGGACTCGGCTTTCCCCGGCTCCTCGCTTGTCAGGAAGCGCCTGGGGTGCCCCGCTTGTGGGGAAGCGCGATCCTGGGGCGATAGGGTGGGGATCTCGGGGAGAAGCTCTGGTAAAGTTTGGCGGGCCCCGGGCAGACGTTGGGGTTCGGTTGAGAGGTAGCCGGGGGGAGTCAGCCTGGGCGGGACGTTACTCTCTCTCTCTCATTCCAGGCAGCCGAAGGGAGAAACCCCCTCCAAGAGTGTGTCTTTGGAAGCAGTGGTGGGAGGGGGGGAGCCATCTACCTCTCTCCCTTCTCTTGCCTTGGCTGGTGTGGAGGGTGAGAGGAGCCTTTGGGGGGGTCTCTGCACACACCATGATGGCGATGCTGTAGCTGATGGAGGTGAATGGTTCGTGTTTATATCCCCCCATTGCCTTTTGTTTGTAGGGACATCTTGCTGGCCATGTTGATTTGAACGAAATTCTCCCCTCACGCTACTCCAACCGCCGATAAATAGAACGTTCCTCTTAACTGTACCAATTACTCACACCTCACGAAATTAGATGAAAAGCTGCCCCCTTTTCCCCGCTTTTCTCCCACCCCAATCTTTACCTGATGATGGCTTCTTTACCGAAGCAGATATACCACTACACAAGCAGTTGGGGGAGGAGGGGTGAAACCCTTATGATTGGATTGTGACAAATGGGGCTCCGCTTGAATAATTTTGGTTTAGTAGCAGGCAGTTCTTAACTAACGCGTATAATTTCGAGGCTCTGAACTCGATCTTCTCTGTGGCTTACTGTGTGTGTGAACCCAGCAGCTGGTTATATCTTGACCCAGAGAACTGACATCTCTGTCGGAGTGGAAATTGGGATATACAATTGTAAATCTTTGGGGAGAGCCTTCTTTTTATAATTAATAAAAATTATGTATTTTTTTTCTCCGTTATAATGAAACGACAACTTCTAGAACAACCAAATGCCAGATTTGATTCTGTAGAGTTTTTCCTGTGGAATAGCCTCACCGAAAGATCTTTTCTCCTAATAACTTCACAGTGTTTACATTCCAAGATTTGTATATTAAGGTATTGGCTTTGAGTGTCATTCTTTTAACATGTACTTCTAATTACAAATTTACTTAAGGGAGAGCAGATTTAGAATGGATGGTTTTGGTTTTTCCCGTTTCAAACTATTGACTGAAATGAGAAAGCCTTAGGAATTTGAATATTTGGAGATAATTAACGCTTGAAATAAAAAAAAAAAGCACACAACTTTAAGACATGTTTTTCTCTTAAAATAGAGTTACCATGTTGCTGTGGTCTTTGCCTTCTAATATTTATTTTGTTAGGAGTTCTTTTGAATGATAGCTAATCAGTTGTTACACATGGACCATAGAATAAAGCTGAAAAGCTTGTGCAGACTATATTGTCACTCTTGATGCTGTCCAAAGAAACTAGTATGGAAAGCACATGCTGAGAGATTTCCTTCTTTGTTCTTTCTCATTTTAAGAAAGTGCCTTTGGGGATAGATCAGATCCCTGGTGTGAGTCTTGTTAGGTAAAGTTTCTCTTTACAAAAATGAACCAGTATCAGATAAACACCAAACACTTGAAGAAATGTTATTTTTCTAAAATTAGTCTCCTTTTTTTTTGCTCTTTCCAAAATCTACTTGAGTTTTTCCAGAGGATTTTTTTTTCTACTTTTATGTTCCTGTTGTATAATTTTTCAAATTATAATAACTGTTTTGACATGTTGGTATGTCATTGTGTATGTCTGAGACTTTGAGGAGCTGTGTGATAAATTGCTTAGCTGGTGATAGCTGTGTTTAAAAAATTTGGTTAGTACTTCATTGTGGTTAGATTTGCTGTTCCTTTTTTGGGGGGTGGAGGAGGTGATCTCAGTAACGCCTACCATAGTTATTCGAGAATGTGTTAAAAAAAAGAATATGTATATATAATTTTCTGTGCAGTAAGGTTTGGCAGATACTTCTTTTGGAAATGATATTTTTGAAAGGCTTTTTGTTTCTGATTTTTGGAGGTAAATATACATTCCTATTATGATAGGTAAAATCAGAGTAAGAAGAAAAAAATTTCGATTTTTTTGAAATTTTAAATGGGCATAGAGTACTTCAGCTGTGAAAGCTTTGTGTAAATACAGTGACTTTCATTATCTTAGGTCTCAGCCCCACACTTCATTTTGCTGTGGATTGTATTCATAATTATTTTCCTCATGGTTTTTTTAGTGAGTCCTTTTAAATTTATAAGGAATCTGCAAAGATCAGATGGGAAAACAGATCTTTATCCCCTGTAGGAATTGTGCACGCTGCAACACTTCAAGATATTGCCAATAAAAATTAGATTGTAAGTCGTACATATCAAAATGAATTCTCTATGCACAATTGTTTATGAAAGCTTTAATTTTTCATTAGGAAGACCCATAAATAACATTTTTAAGAATATGGAGAGTATTTTGTGATCTTTGGGAACTTAAAAGCAGGAGGTTGTGATGGCCAGATGATCTTGGTAGTTAAAAAGCTGACAGCTTCATGCAGCTCCTCTTAAAGTACTTTAAAAAATATACATTTTTTTTTTGGAGTAAACTCAAACCAAGTTATATTGCCATTTTAATTTACAGGAAAAAGAGTGGGAGGGAAGAAGTTCATCATTTTAGTGGAGTAAGTAAATGGGAAGAGAAACCATAATTATAAAAGTTTCTATAAGTATGTTAGTAAATTTTATTGTTATTTTCTCCCTCTTTATTTTCAAAAAATAGTGACTTAATTTTGATCCTTGTGCTGTAATTTGTCTGCTTTTATTTCAGATAGAGGCAAGTACGTCTGACAGTTTATTCATGGATTTGATTTGAATCTCTGTAACTTGCTTTTGTCAAGTGCCACATTTAGATGGCTGTTGTTTTATCACATTTTTATGAACAGTATTTAAGAAACACTACAGTATAATTTATAAAACACTAAAGTATAGTTTCTAAGTATTTCATATGATTGTTTTGAAATACCGCCTTCTTTTCATCCCCAGTTTTCTCCTGGGTGATCGCATTGTCTTTCCCTTCAAAGAGTCTCTTGTAATCCCTGTTGATTGCAGTAGTGCTTAGTGGTGAGTCCATAGCTGATTAACCTTGGGTTTCTCCTGGTGAACTCCATCAACATGCTGCTCCAGGGTTCTTGCTGAGGCTTTTGAGTTTAGTGGAATTTGTACCATTTCTTGCTGGTAACCAGGGATAAGAAAATAAAATGTCCAATGGTTGTAGTGGGAATGGGGGAAAAGTATCTAAGTCTCTGAAAAACTGGGTGTTTATGATGAAATGTAGCCTTTAAAAACAGTGACCAAAAACTGATTCATTACTTCATAGAGTTGATTGTGGTGTCTTCTGAAGTATTTGGCATTAAGCATCTTGCTTTTTTATTAATGTTTGAATAATGTCTTATTATATAGCACTTTGCAGTTCATAATATATTGCATTATTTCTTTTGATCTTTCCAACAGTTCTTTGAGGTAGGAAAGGCAAGTTATAAGTAAATCGCTTTTATAGCTAGAGAAAGTGAGCCCAGAAAGGGTAAGTGACTATTGCAAGGTCCTACAATTAAACGTGGCAGGGACTTGAGCCTAGGTCTTGTGAGGGCCTCCTTAAAGGTACCACAGCAGACCTGGAGTCCTCTAGGGTGCCCAGTTCACAAAGATTTCTAGTTAAGTTGTTGCTGATACTTCCTCTTTTGGGAAAGCTCTATGCTACGGTACTTTTGGATATTCCTAGGGCATTTTGCAAGCTTCCTTGCAAAAAGGAGTTTGTTAGTTGGAATCATACACGTTAATTTTTGTAAGTATCATTTTGCTTGGGAAAATTTCAGAGGATACTGAAAAGTAAGCAGAAAAATAAACAGTACCTGTAATCCCAACGCTCAGAAATATCATGGTTAACATCTGGGTATTTATTCATTTAGACTTTCTCTCTGTGAGCTTATGTATATGTATATTCATCACAAAGAGATATCACACTATTATTTATAATCTGCTATTTTTATATTTGTTTATCCATATTAGTAAATACAGTTCTGTATTTTCATTTACAAGCTTACATTGTATTTTATTCATCTAGTCCCTGTCATTAGACAATTAGATTATTCTCCTTTTTAAGCAGTGTCTTTGCAGCCTTGTACTAAAGTTTGCAGATGTTTTATTTTAACTAAATATATTGGTATGACAGATCTTTTTTGTGCTTTAGAAAGCAATGCAAATGTTTATTTTATTTTTGTAGAGACAGGGATCTCACTGTATTGCCCTGGCTGACCTCAAACTCCTGGCTTCAAGCAATGCTGCTGTGGCCTCCCAAAGTGTTGGGATTACAGGTGTGAGGCACTGTGCCACTGTGCCCAGCCTGCAAATGGTTTTTAGAGGTGTGAGGCACTGTGCCACTATGCCTGGCCTGCAAATTAGGTAAAATGTTGTCAGTGAAATAAATTAGCCATTCTTGGTTTGTTCATTGTCATACCTTTATTGTTTCTGTTTCTGTGTCAGATAAGATTATTAAATGATGGCAGATACAGGTTTTACAAAATGTAAGCAAACATTACTTCAGCATGAGAATGTTTGATAAAGTATGAAATCGATTATGAAATAGTATTTCATGATCTACTATTCATACTATTCTATGAATAGTAGAATTTCAAGTATGCAGGTATGATTTTGGAAGTTATATCACAGTGATCAAATATTGCAAGTTTTTGTGCCTTATTTAGATGCTTATCTGTTGTTAACTGTCATTTTAAAACTATGCTGAACATTAATATGGAGAAAATGGAAATGAGAATTTACTTTACTCATGTTTTTAGTCTCAAAACAGCGTTGCCATAATATTAAATTGGGAGGTAATACTGTTTCAGGGGTTTGGTTTTAGAAAGGTAACATAGGCAATGAAAGCATTTTTATTTAAAAAAAAATCTTTATGAGTTAAACTAATTAATAAATGCATATATGAATTAAGAATGCTATTTGTGCAACATCTGAAAAGTAGTGCATTGTAGAAGGAACTTGAAGAAATTGATCACACTCTAAATTTGATTTGTTAAATGGTCTTCACCTAAATCTGCATTTATGTAACATTTTATAGTTAGGATTTCTTTGAAATAGGCAGTAGAGACAACTTTAAAGTACTTAGTTGTCATTAACCATCAATTTCAGAAGTAGTAATAATTGGCACTGCACTTTCTGCTAGATGTTTGTATTTCCCCTTCCATGTTAAAAATTGTGGAACTCCTGTTACTCTTGGTCTCAGTAGTGTCACATGAAAAGATAATTCCCCAGAATCCTCCCTTCAGAGTTTTCTGGTAAGTCTTTATTCTTAGCTACGAACTTTTGAAATTCATCAAAATGAAGAAACCACCTTTTTTCTTTTTCAGCTTTTCCTAAGATCAAGCAAACAAAACAAACATAAATCCTTTGAACATTAACTAGTAATGAAGATATCAGTAACTCTCACAGGACTGGTGTAAACGTTCCTATTTTTGAAAACTTAATCCCTTTCTTACCTTTCCTGCTATTCACTGCTTTCAATTTTCCCCCTTTGGTTGCTGGGTTAATTTCACCAAAACACTCCTTTCATTCTGTCAGGCCTGTCTATAAAAACTTTGAATAGCTTTCCATCGAAAACTGGATAAAGTCTTAGTTCTCAGTCTAGTATTCAAGATTTTCTATAGTCTGACCCCAGTCCACTTTATGTGTATGTTTTGTCTTTTCAGCTATATAGCAAAAGCCCTTAACTTAAAGCCAGAGCTGTTAGTTTGCTTCTTTTTGTTGGCTGATGTTCTGTTTGTACACCCCTCCATTCTCCCATCCCTACCCTATGGACACAGTAGGTGTTTTTAATATACATGTGTCAGATGAACAAATTATGTTTAAGATTTGTTTCTGTCTCTGTAGACTTGCCTATCTTGGGTATTTAATATAAATGAAATAAAAACATGAAACTTTTTGTGTCTGGCCTTGTACTCATTTTTTTCTCTGCATGGGCATTTAAATTTATTATTAAATTATATAATATTTGTAATTTATTTTGTGTGTGTATGTCTAGATGAGAACAAAGCTAGGCACATAGAAGGAACTTAAGTGAATGTACATGTACATAAATATCTTTTCTAAAACCACAAGTGAGATCATACTATACATAGCATCCTACAATTTGCCTTTTTCACAATGGACACTGAAGATCTTTCCATGACATGTCCAAAAAATGAGATGGTCTCATTCTTTTTAACAGTGCATAATAGTCCATATGTATGTTTATAGAGATTTACCTCTTGAATTTATCAATGTATATGGTTAAAAGTTCTAAGAACTTGTTTTGATGGTTTTGTTATACACTACTGGGTTTTTTTTTTTTTTAATTGCCACATTTAAATGTAACCTCTTTAGTATTAATGCCGGAGTTTCACTTAAAAATAGGATTGAAAACATCACAGGTAAGGGTTGTGTAGCTTGAAGAGAAATGGAATGCAGGTCTTTATGTAGTTCTGGCAGTGCACAGCCAAAGCAATTCATTTTGTGTTTGGGTTTCTGAATGTGAGCAAGCCTGTTTTTAAAAAAGCTCATGGCATAGTGCTTAAAATAGAACTTAACATGCTATCTTGTGCTTTATGGTGAATTTTAAGACTTTTTCTTGCAGTCATGCAAGTCTAATCTTAAAGATTGGAGAGATTTCAGAGTAAATATTTTTTCTCATATGTTAAAATCATCATTCTGGTCTGTGGGCTTCTGTAAGTTACCCAAGAAGGGGACTGAAGAGGCACAGAACTGGCTCAGAGACTGGCTTATAGTAGATTCTCAGTAGTTGTTATTTATTCGAGAATTACTTATCACATTCTGTTATTTATTATATTTTTGGGTATCTACTGTGTATGAGGTACCAGCTTATTGGTGAGTTTAGTGTATTATCACATATGTGTGTATATTTATTTGAATATTTCTGTTATAGTGGAATGTTTACTAAAAATTATCTTTTTAAAAATTATACAGTTATTACAGAGGTTTTCAAAGTCTGTTTCTCAGGCCCCTGGTGGTTCCCTGGAGTTTTTCTGGGGGTTCTCCAGGTCAAAATGGTTTTCCTAATAATAGTAAGGCATCATTTGCTGTGCTGATGTTTGCAAAATCAGTGGTGGGCAAAACTGCCAACACCTTAACACAAATTAAGGCAGTGGCACTAAATTGTTCTAGTAATTATGTTCTTCATCACTATGCAGTTGGAATTAAAAAAAAAATGCCAGCTAAACTAATGTCTTTGATGAAGCAATAAAACTTCCTAATTTTGTTATATCTTAATCCTTGAGTACATTTAAAAATATATTGTGTATCATGGAATGAAAAGTACCTGTAATATTTTATTGAATATCAAATCTGATGGTTAACTCAAGGAAAAGAACTTGTGCAGTTGAGTTGTGAGCTTTTTAAATTGAATACCATTTTTACTTGAAAAAATGGCTGGCAAAATATGGTTATACAGACTTGGGTATTTGGCATACATTTTCATGAAAATAAACAAAGTGTGCCTGTCACTGCAAGGAAAACAACCGACAATATTTGTTACTAATGATAAAATTTAAGCTTTCAAGTGAAGATAGAATTTTGGAAGACATGTATTTGCCACTGTGAGCTTGACAGCTTCCCAATACTTGACTTTTTTGCTAAGATCAGTGTGATATTAATGAACATGTTATGTTGAAGTTGCATCGTGAAATATATCAACATTTGGAAGAACCGCATAACTCAGTGAACTAATATTTTTCAAATAACCAATACATGATATTACAAAATCATGCCTGAATAAAAAGATCCGTTGGAAATAGAAGACAGACCAATGAATTTCAGTTTATCAGAGTAGGGAATATTCATTGATAGGGTTTCAGATTTCTGCATTGCAGCAGCCTTTAAGAAACTACTATTTGTTGAGTTTTGGTAAAGGATTTCAAAGAATATAGAAAGTTATCTGAAAAGGCTGGAACATCTTAATAAAAATACTCCATCTTTTCCCAACTCTGTAGAGCTTTTTAAGGCCAGATTTCCTTTATATTCTTCAACCAAAACAATCTAATACACAGAGTGAGTAGAAAAGTAGATGTGAGAATCAAGATATCTTTATTAAGCTGGATATTAAAGAGATTTGTGAAAGTGTAAAGCCATGATAGTCTCCTAATTTTTATTGAAAATATTTTTTAAATATGAGATTGATGCTAACAAGTAATGGATTAACTGATTAATTAATTAATTTTTTGAGTTGGGCTTTGCCATGTTGCCCAGGCTGGTCTCGAAGTTGAGGACTCTAGCGATCCTCCTGCCTCAGCCTCCAAAAGTGTTAGGATTACAGGGGTGAGCTGCCACGCCCAGCTATTGTTTATTTTTTTTAAATGACAAATCTTTTAAAGTTCTCTGCTTTAACTGCAAATACAGTAAATATCGATAGATTTAGTCAACATAAAGTTTTTGTTTTGTGGGGGGCAGTCCTCCACTTTCAAGAGTATAAAAGAGTCCCAAGAGCAAAAACTTTGAAAACTTGATCTTTTTAAAAATTTAAAATTTGTAGTACGGCAGTGCATAATTTAAAATGGGACTATCCCTTTCACCTTCTCACTCATGATATTTTTTGTAACTTAAAAGGAAAAATAAGTCTTGAGGCCATGGCTCATCATACCTATAATCCCAGTGCTTTGGGAGGCCAAGGCAGGCGGAGTGCTTGAGCTCAGAAGTTTCAGACCAGCCTGGACAACATGGCAAAACCACGTCTCTACCAAAAATACAGAAAATTAGCCAGGCATGTTGATGCACACCTGTGGTTCCAGCTGCTCAGAAAGTTGAAGTGGGAGGATTGCTTGATCCTGAGAGATGGAGGTAGCAGTGAACTGAGATCTACTGTACTTCAACTGGGTGACAGAGTGAGACCTTGTCTCAAAAAAAAGAAAACAAAAAAGTTTACTTCTAGTGATACTCTTATAAGGCAGTTTGCTGAGCAGAAGCTATTTAATTAAATCCCGAATCTCTGTAAGTAATTCTAAGCAATAGTAGCTTGCATTGCACTGAATGAATGTGCTTGAAGTACTTTGTTTTTTGGAGATACGGTCTTGCTCTCTTACCCAGGCTGGAGTGCAGTGGTATGATCATGGCTCACTGCAACCTCGAACTCCTGGACTCAAGTGATCCTTCTGCCTCAGCCTCCTGAGTAGCTGGGACTTCAGGTGTATGCCACCACGCTCTGCTGATTCAAAAAAAAATTTTTTTTTTTTATTTTTTAGGGATAGGGTCTTGCTGTGTTGCCCAGGCTGCTTTCAAACTCTTAGACTCACATAATCCTCACACCTCAGACTCCCAAAAGTGTTGGAATTAAAGGTGTTGAGCCTCTTTACCTGGCCTGAAGTACTTTTAATCAGTAGGTGTGGGAAATACGATAACTTTTTATTTTTTCAAGATTTTTTTTTTCCTAGTTTATTTTTCTTTATTTTTTTTTGAGATGGAGTCTTCCTCTGTTGGCCAGGCCCGAGTGCAGTGACAGGATCTCGGCTCACCACAGCCTCTGCTTCCTGGGTTCAAGTGATTCTCTTGCTTCAACCTCCCGAGTAGCTGGGATTACAGATGGGCGCCACTGTGCCCAGCTAATTTTTGTATTTTTAGTAGAGGCCAGGCTGGTCTTGAACTGCTGACCTTAGGTGATCTGCCTGCCTCAGACTCCCAAAGTGCTGGTATTACAGGTGTAAGCCACCATGCCTTGCCTGATTGCTTTTTCTCTAGTAAAATATAAGAATCACATGAATAAATGAAAAATTCATGTAGATATTCCCTTACTTAATGTTAACCAATAATTGCCTCTCCAGTAGAGCTTAGCTCTTACCAAATATATATGATTGATTTGCATTCTACCTATTTTGTTTTCTTCCTTTCCCTTTTGTGGGATAAACATCAAACAGGACTTAGAAGTTATAAGACTCTGAATACTTTTCAGTTTCATTCTACATTTCTTTATTTTTATTTTTATTTTATTTATTTATTTTTTTATAGATGGAGTTTCACCACGTTGGTCAGGCTGGTCTTGAACTCCCGACCTCAGGTGATCCACCTGTCTTGGCCTCCAAAGTTCTTGGATTACAGGTGTGAGCCACCATGCCCGGCCTTGTTCTACATTTCTTTAGAGTGGTATGTGAAAAACTCCAGCCTCTATTCCTTAAACATCTTTCCCCAGGGTGTCAAAGTAAGACTGGAAAAGGAATATTTTTGTCCCAGAAGTTATTCTAATACTTGATTTCAAAATCAGGTAGCATCTTAAAGGTTGAAGACTTTTTAAAAAACGATAGTATTTTGTGTCTGATTGAATCATAATTAGGGAAAAGAGCATGAATTTTAGAATTGTAGTTAGTCTTCACCTCTGAATTTAGATAGTCCCAGGAGTAAGATTAATGCTCTTCTGAGTGTGAGTAGGTCTTGGTCTGCCCATTTTTTCCAGAGAGGAATTGTGTAATCTCTTGTTGAGGCTGCTTACCTGGCTCCTAATGTTTGGGGAACAAGGCAGGATAAAGGAGTCCCATGTATGGGTATGTAGACTTTGCTTAATCTCCCCATGTTTAGATTTGTGCCTCACGCTTGATCTTAGCTGCATACTGGTCTGAGTCTGGAGCTGCTTTGGTTCAGTTGTTCCAGTAAACCTCTGGCATCTTGTGTTATGAGAGGCTACAGGGCATGGTAGAGAAGTTGTTTCCTGGGTATTTAGTTAAAGGAAACCTGAGGGTCTAACCATCCTGTGTGTTCAGGTTTTCAAGCAGCCCCCTTGTACTTTGCCCCCTGTCGTCTTTAGGGATAGATTTGCTTGCCTTTCTTTAGTATTCCCCTCTCTAGGTATGTGTAGGTTGTAGATTGTAGATTCCTCTTCTGATTTAGTTATCACTGCATTATCTGCTATTCATTATCAGAAAGTTTGTTGAAATTTCTGGTTGGTTTTTTTTTTTCTTTTTTTCCTTAATTTTTCTTTTTTCTTCCCTCACTATCATTTTGTTTCTCTTTATGGGGGGAATATGGCAGATATTTGTATATGGTGACTTCATATTTAACTGGAGGTCATTGTAAACTTTCTGTGAAGCTTATAATACAAACTATATTAATATATGATAATGATTCTTAAATAGTTGCCTATCTTGAATTAAGATGTGTTTTGAGTGGTAGTAGAAATTGTGTTATTTTCTAAGAGAAAGCTAGGTTGTTTTTTTCTTTTAAATTAAATTATATACAGCATAGTATGTATAACCTTACAGAAAAATGTGTAACTTATGGACAGGCAATAAAACGAACATCAAACATAATAAATAGAGCATTGTAAAACGTTGAGGCCTTCCTTTGTGCACCTTGTCCTCTCTTCCCTATTTCTTCTCGGTAACTTGTATCAATAGGTTATTTTACAGGTAAAAACTATTAGTGAAACAATAGTTTTGTATATTATTTATTTGTAAGGTTTTCTTAAAACCATTGCATCTAGTATTTTATCTCACAGTCTTGTAAATTCCCAAATTGACTATAGCATTCTTCAAAGAGGAGGATTCCATAGGAGAAGGTGAAGAGGAAAGTTTTGGAGACCTGAAAATATGTATAGGCTAGATGTGGCAGTGCACACCTGGAATCCCAGCACTTTGGGAGGCTGAGGTGAGCAGATTGCTTGAGTGCAGGAGTTTGAGACCAGTCTGGGCGACATGGCAAAAACCTGTTACAAAAAAATACAGAAATTAGCTGTCTGTGGCGTGTGCCTGTAGCTCAGCAACTTGGGAGGCTGAGATGGGAGGATTGCTTGAGCCAGGAGGTTGAGGCTGTAGTGAGCCATGATCGCACCTTTGTACTCCAGCCTGGATGACAGAGCATGCCAAATATACATGCTCATAGATTCCAGTAATTACATCTGATGATATCTAGGGAAGAAGAAAGGACTTAAGTTAATTGCCCTAGTGATCTACACCAGGTTAAGCTTTTTGTTTTTGAGACTTGAGTTTTTGCTCTTGTCACCCAGGCTGGAGTACAATGGCATGATCTAGGCTCACTGCAACTTCTGCCTCCTGGGTTAAAGCGGTTCTCCAGCCTCAGCTTCTCGAGTAGCTGGGATCACAGGCACCTGCTACCACGCCTGGCTAATTTTTGTATTTTTAGTAGAGAAGGTTTTGCCGTGTTGGCCAGAGTGGTTTCAAATTCCTGGTCTTAGGTGATTCCCCCCGGCTTGGCCTCCCAAAGTACTGGGACTATAGGTATGAGCCTGGCCTGGGTTAAGTCTTGAAAAGTGCTCCGATTTATATGTGTCCATACTGTCACCCATGAAGAAGTTGAATCATCAGAGTTAAGAGAAAAGTCCAGCTTTTTGGCAAAATCATAGACCATTAAAGTCTGTATTTTATCTTACATATTTTTGTCCATTATTTTTTAAGATACATTTAAAAAATGTAAAATGTATAAAAATAGTTATTCCTTTACTAGGCAGTAGGTATTCTTTGCTAAATCTTGCAAACAAATAAGTGTTCTCCCCTATTCTCCCCTCTTTCTTTCTTTTGCTTGTTTGGCCTTTGGTATCACATTTACTTAAAGCAAAGTTCTTATTCAGTCATTCGCCAAATACTGTGTTAAATGCTTACATGTCATTTGGGAATGAAGTAGGGTTTTTGCTCTTGTGAAATTACATTCTAGTACTCCTATAAGTATTTGAAAAATAGTTTGGTTCTCTTGTGCCTTTCCATATTTGAATTTTTATAGAGGGCACATGTTTTAATAATTAGCAAAAACTTTATTTTGGGAAATGTTTTCTTGAATATCAAATAATAATATTAAATGCATTGTTAAAGTTTAATAGTCATTTGTTCTATATATGCTTCCTAAAGGTAGTTTTTGGAGGAAGGAGATGTGGGAGGAGCAAGGAAAAGATACGAAAGCGTTATTGTAGGAAGTTTGATTGCTGGCTCACTGGAAAGTTTAGTTAGATACCTGTGCCCATTGAGATTGACGACTATGGATGTAAAGTAACATCCATTTGCATGAGTGCGTACATTCTTTTCTCCTACCAAGTGGGAACTAGTTGAATGTGCCAGGCGTAGAGGAACAAGGGAATTTTGCAAAGGAATGTTTAGGGGCTGATGGATAGGGCATGACAACATCAGTGAATTAGTGATCTTTATGAAATTGAATTCTTGCAATGAAGTAAGTAACAAAAGGAGGTTGTAGTTGGAAAATGGAATGATTTTGAAGGTGGTGCAGGTTCTGATGGAAAGGTCCAGGATGTGGCCTGGGGAGTGGGTGGTTGAGAGTGGAAAGTGATGATGAGTTAAGTTGGATCCCGAATGACCAAGGCAGGTACTAAAACTTTAATTCAGTGAATGACAGGAGGTTCTAGAGACGCACTGTCCGGTACTGGTGCCACTAGTTCTGTGTGGCTATTGAGAACGTGAAATGTGGTTAGTCCTAATTGAGATTTGCTGTACGTGTGAAACATATACTGGATTTCGAAGACATAGTATGAAAAAAAGAATGGAAAATATTAATAATTGATATTGATTACATGTTGAAATGATAATTTGGGTTTATTGGATTAAGTAAAATATATCATTAAAATTAATTTCACCTACTTTTAATTTTTTGAAATAGAGATGCGGTCTCACTGTGTTGGCCAGACTGGTCTTGAACTCCTGGGCTCAAGTGATCATCCTACCTCAGCTTCTCAAAGTATTGGGATTACAGGCGTGAGCCGCCTTGCCTGGCCTTTTTACTTTTTAAAATGTGGCTAGTAGCACATTTAAAATTACATATGTGTCTCACACTTGCAGCTTACATTGTATTTTCGTTGGCACTTTTCTAGAGAGATTACTGCCCATAAGTAGAATGGGGATTAGGTGGGAGGACAATTGTAGGGGTCTGTAGAACCCAGTGTCAGAATCTTTTGGGAGAGGGAGTGGACACTGAGGCTTCTTTTCATTAAGTTCCCTGGTGCTTCCTCTTCTGCTGTACTTGGTGCCCAGAATTATGACATTCTTTTCATCCCCCTACCCTTACCTCCCTTCTCTCTACTGGGTGGCCATCCTCAGGGAGTTTGCTTCATTCTTTTGAAGAGAATAATGATAAACAACGATAATAGAAAGCAATACCAACAAAACAGATAACCATGTAAATGCAAGTAATTAACACTGTATTCATAAAAGGAAGAGGTCACTTCTGACTAAGGTTATTTCAAACTGGGCCTTAAAGAAGAGTTTTGAAAGTTGGTGGCCAGGCACAGTGGCTCACACCTGTAATCCCAGCACTTTGGGAGGCTGAGGTTGGGCTGAATACTTGAGCCCAGGAGTTTGAGCTGGCAACATGGTGAAACCCTGTCTCTACAAAAAGTAAAACCAAAAATTAGCCAGAGGGGGGTGACATGAATCTATAGTCCCAGCTACTTGGGAGGCTGAGGTGGGAGGGCTGCTTGAGCCTGGGAGGTCAAGGCTGCAGGGAGCCTTGATCATGCTACTGCATTCCAGTCTGGGTGTCAGAGTGAGACCCTGTTTTAAAAAAAAAAAGGTGATTACTGGGATGTTCTTTGAAGCAGAGGGAACAGCACGAGCAAAAGTAAAGAAGAGAGAAAACATTGAGGTATATTTGCAGAACAGCTACTAGATCCACATGTGGATGTCTGTGTAAGAAAGTAATGTGAGTTCTGGGAAGCTGGGGCCAGATTGTTAAGAGAATTTTCTACATTGAAACTGTGTGAGTCTGAAACTATGTTGAATGCTATAAAGGAAGAGGACAGAATTCTGTAAGAACATTAACCAGGAAGCCTGACTGAGTTAGTGTGCTCATAGAAGACTTTCTATTTTGAACCATCTGAACTACAGACTTCCTCCACATCCAAGTCTTTTCAAATCTTAATGTTACGCCTTCCTTTTTTCCTTAGTTACCTTCACTATTTTAGACTCTTGTAGTATCAATTTGGTATTTATAAAACAGCCTCTAAATTGGTCTCTTGTATCTTATATCCTCTTTCAAGTTATTTACTCTTCAATTAGATAGATTTTTGATGTCAGTTTCCTCCCCTCAACATTTTCTGCAATTGAAAATGTTTTTATAACTTCACATTCTTTTTAGGATTAAGTATAAACTTCAATTTAGCTCTTCAAACTAAAAAATTATTGTTTGAACACTAGTTGCTGAGTTTGGTTGTGTTAGTATGCTCAGTAGGCATTGGGCACATTTATATAATGTCCTCATTTTACCAGTATAGTTTGTCATAATTAACAGGTGCCAAACCGTTGTTACTCATTTTTATTGACAACGAACAAGACAGTCTCTATAGACAGAGCATATATTTTGGTCAAGAATTGACAAGTAAACAGGGCCTCTCTACATACAGCATAAGAGCGGTACACTGAGTTAAACAGGAGAGCATATAAAAGGGTAAATTTTTAATGTTTGGAGTGGATTGAGGAAAATATCCCAAAGGTTGTGACATCTCAGCTGAGAACTGAGTGAGTTGGAATTAGCTAGTAAAAAGGTTGGGTTGGGAGTGGGGAGAAGAGCTGCTCCTTCAAAGAACAGCATATATACAAAAGTCCTGGAAGATGGCGAGTTGGTTAAGAGATTGGTTACAATGGTCATGCTAAGGAGTTGGGTAGTAGATGATCATGGAAAAATTTAAGCACAAGTGTGACATGATTAGATTTATATTTTAGAGTGATCACTGGCTACAATGAGGAGAATGATTTGGAGAGGATAATATTGGAGGCAGGAAGAAAAGAGTCTTGCAAACTCTGGATTAGAGTGGTAATAGGGACTTAGACATTTTAAGGTGTTAAGATTGACAGGACTTGGTAAATAGATGTGGGCGTGAACAAGAAGTGGTATAGCAGCTTCTGGTGTTAACAGGTGGTTAGGTGGATGGAAGGTTTGGAGAGAGCTGATGTATTAGGTGTGAATATGTTGAGTTGATGACTTCTTGGGACATCAAGGAGAGGTGTTTAGCAGCTGTGGATTTAGAGTTTAGGAAACCAGGGTTAGGCTGGAAATAAAGTTTTGAGCTGAGTGAAAATAGGGTTACTTTAGACTTAAGATTCAGTAATACTCTTTTTCTTCTGTCATAGAGTTTATCTCACCTTTTTTTCCTTTTTTAAAAAATTAATTAATTAATTTTTCAGAAGGGTCATGCTCTTTTGCCCAGGCTGGAGGCTTGATCTGCTGGGCTCAAGCCATCCTTTCCACCTCAGCCTCCTGAGTATCTGGGACTACAGGCATGCATCACCATACCTCACTAATTAAAAAAGTTGTTGTTTTTTTTTTGTAGAGATGGGGTCTTGCCTTGTTGCCTAGGCTGGTCTCAAACTCCTGGGCTTAGGGGGTCCTCCTGTCTTGGCCTCCCAAAGTGCTGGGATTACAGGCATGAGCCACCATGCCTGGCCCCTCTCTCTGTTTTTGAAACTCAAATGGGGAAAATCATGCCTTCTAGATTTAGGAAGTAAAATAACTTTTAAGAAATAACTTTCAAACTTTTAAGAACATTGGCTGTATTGAGTATTTGGAGAGATATTCTGGAATTTGATTAGCTATATGTTCAAGGAATGGTGTTAAGAGTTTTCAGTAATTGTTCTTTTTGACTGATTATGATAAACTTATATTTTATTTCACTTTCTAATGACCACAAAAGATGAAAAAACTTCTTTTTAAAAAACCATAACCACAGATCATTTCTTTCTTCTTTTCGCTAGTTTATGAATTGTCCTTTAGACATAGACAGTTAAACTTTTTTTTTTCCTTCTTCACAGGGTAAGTTATAGACAGCTAAACCTTTTTTTCTATTTTTGTAGTTAAAAAAAATTATTCCTTATCTGTAACTTTAGCATTTTTTTTTTTTTTTTTTTTTTTTTTGGTTAATGTTCTGGATATGTTAAAATGGATGCTAGAAAGTATAGTCTGTTTGGGGTTGTGGCCTCAGAGTTTTGTGAGTAGCTCATTTTCCTTCTCTTCCATAAATTTCAGGAAGAATGTGTAATATGTTTTCATGAGCCTTACCTTGAAAATGTATTTTTATGTACATTAATGGAATTTTTGAAAGAAAATTAAAACATTTTCTTAAACTTGGTTTTGCTACTGTAGTAACTTTGTAAATATCACTTTAAATCATAAAAGGTAAATTTTAATCATAATCTGTTCTGAAAATAATGATCATAATGATCTGTAAGTTTTGTGGTAGGTTAGCAATTTCACTTTACATAGACTAAAGGATGCTTTTGTTGTGAAACTGTTTCTCTTATCTATAACTAGTAGAATAATCAAGTGAAAGTGTTCCATTCTGTGTAGAAAATAAAGGGTTGCTGTCATTGATGGGCTTCTGATGGAATTAAAAAAAAATACTTAGGCAAGCTCTCATTGCAAGACTTGAATAACTTTTTGCTGTAATCTATTTTTTGTGTGTGTGAGGAATCATTCCTAGGGCTTTTTTTTTTGAGACAGAGTTTCACTCTGTCGCCCAGGCTGGAATGCAGTGGTGTAGTCTCGACTCACTTGCAGCCTTGGCCCCCTGGGTTCAAGTAATTCTCCTGCGTCAGCCTCCCAAGTAGCTGGGATTACAGTTGCCCACCACTACGACCAGCTAATTTTTGTGTTTTTAGTGGAGATGGGGTTTCACCATGTTAGCCGGGTAGGTCTTGAACTCTTTACCGCAAGTGATCTGCCTGCCTTGGCCTCCCAGAGTGTTGAGGTTACAGATGTGAGCCACCGTACCCAGCTTCCTAGGGCTTTTAGAACATTTGTGTAGCTGTTTTAAAAAACTTGTTTCTGTCTAAAACTTATAAATCAGGACTGAAATATGATAGCCTTAATTTTCTTGAGCACTCTGGAAAATGTTTGTTTTTACTTTAAGATTGGGGAATCAGGCTGGGCACGGTGGCTCACACCTGTAATCCCAGCACTTTGGGAGGCCAAGGTGGGTGGTGGATCACGAGGTCAGGAGATCGAGACCATCCTGGCTAACATGGTGAAACCCCATCTCTACTAAATATACAAAAAATCGGCTGGGCGTAGTGGCACGTGCCTGTAATCCCAGCTATTGCGTCGGGGAAAGGAAGGGGCTGAGGCAGGAAAATCGCTTGAACCCAGGAGGTGGAGGTTGCCGAAATCACACCACTGCACTCCAGCCTGCTGGTAGAGCAAGACTCCATCTCAAAAACAAAAAAACAAAACAAGCAAAAAGATGGGGAATTCTAGGAGAAAATAGTCATCTTAATTGCAAATAGTTGAATAATCTTATTTGTAGCCTTAAATTTTATTGTTACCTGGAGGAGAATCTCTTCATATGCTCAGGGCCTTAGAGAGTTGACACTCATATCTGAGTTCTTAAGGATGACTTGGGTGAATATTTAAAGGCAAAATTCTCAGATTTTATATATAGTGCAGAACTGGAAAGGGTGTGTTAAGATGATAAAAGGAAGAGAAATTCATCATCATCATCATCTCTTGGGCACTTACTTACTCAGTGTCATTAACTATACTTAACATGGGGACATGAAGGTAAGTGCTTGCCCTTGAAAAACTCAAAGTCTATGGAAGGACATAAACTGGAAAATCAATGATATACCACATTTTGTGATAATTGTACAATAGAGGGGTGTAGGATACAATTTTTCAAAAGGGGTTTGAAAGGCTGGAATGGAGAGCTGAAAAACATTAGGTTTAATGGCATGAAATGTTAAGTTCTGCTTTTAAATTTCAAAAAATTATATTCGAGGATGAGGTGGTTTAACTTCATACTATAGCCGTTTATGTGAAAAGATAGAATAAAGGTTTTAGTCAACATAAGCAACAGAATGATGTGGTCGGAGCCCCCTCCCTACTGAAACAAAAGAACAACATATACCACCCATCCCCTCTTGCCCAAATAAAACAAACCTAAAATGTGAATGCCTTTTTAGGTTATATTGGTAAAAATATCATGTTCATAGTAAGAGGGATAGTAGTAATACTGCTGTATTGGAGACTAGTCACACCATATCTAGATTATTTCATTCACTTCTGAGTACTATGGACTGCAGAACACTCAAGAGAATGATCAGGAGTGGGAAGGGGTCTAGCTAGTTGAAGGAAAAAAGTCCTTTTAACACATTTTAAGAGTTGATTCTGGAATACCAAGAAGATGAAATTTTAGATCTATTGGGTGGATGTTAATGGGAACTTTCAATTCATAAAGCTTTTCACTAATGTGGACAGCCTTTAAAGGATGTGAACTCTTAGAACTCTTAGCCCAGACTGAAGGCTATAATTTAGACTATTTAGTTTAGAAGATGCAGTCTTCTCACTTTTTGTTTTGTTAATACATGTTTCTTCTTTTAGGTTTTTCACCTTTCTCTCAGATATGGTATACTGTTTGTTTCATTGCCTCTTGTCTTAACTGAAACTTAGATCATCTAATTGCAAATGTGGTGTTTTATTTGTTCTTGGCAAGGGGACAGTTAGGAAAGAATAATCATCTTTTAGAATTTAATAGACTTAAAACTTAAAGCCCTGCTTAATATTTTTAAATTTTGGATTTTATTTGAAAAGTGAATGATGATTGTTCTCATGATCAAGTACAGTACTAATTTTTAAAAGACCAACCTGTTTGTAGAATATTAAACATGACCTATAGTTTTTATTTGCAGTATTTCTTGGTCCTGTCCCCTGTATTTCCACTGTACAGTTCCTTCTTACCTTACATGTACATAAATCCTGCTTGTTGCCATATCTTTTAGCTAGAAGTCTTATTTCTTTTTTTCTTATTTCAACCGTCCTGTTGGTGGTTACATCAGTAGCTTCCTTAAGCACTGTTTCAGTTACGTCTTTACTGCCTCTCAGATATGCATTTATTCCACTGCCTGTTCACACTATACAATGTATATTTCTTAACTGTCATTCAGTGCCCCCTGTCACCCATTTCCTGTCCCTATCTCAGTGTAGCATATACTCTGCCCTGGCTGAGCTTGTGAGAAGACACTATGTTAGTTAGTAGTTACGAGCTCTGGAGTCAGGTCAGATTTGAGCCCTGTGTCCATCACGTGTGTACTGTGTGATTTTAGGTGTAATGTCAGTTTTCTTATCTATACAATGAGAATAATAATACTCTGTCTTGTGGGTTCATGTGAGGATTACATAAGATAATCGTGTTTACTATAATTAGTATGTTACTGGTACATTATAAGTATTTAATATCTGATAGGTTTTGTCATTTTTACTCTATCAACCCATGTAAATGACATTAGAAATTATGGTTGAAAACATTACTGATACAGAAAGACTTCACTAACTGTATGGATTATATTTCTTCAACTATAGAAGAGTGGAAGAATGAGAAGAAAATTTCATTTAATACTGTTATGATGTAGAATTTTGAAATTTTAAGGAATCTTTGAGAACCTCTAGTTAATCCCTCATCTTTTTTTGAAGTGAGAAAACAGAACCTGTGAGATTATAATTTGGTGAATTAGTGACCAAGTCAATACCAGAATCCAAATTCTACATATGCCAGTATCATTGTATTGTACATTTACTCAGCATATTTTAAGTATTCAGTAACTTTTGAGAATTAATATGATGATAGTGTGTTTCTGAAGACTAGTTTATTTCTATGTGTTCATTGTTCCTGTCTTCTCTTCCCACATACATTCGTTTAGGGCCTGTGATTGATTTAAAAAGCATTTATTGAACATCTGTGTGCAGAGCAGCCTTTTTCTTAAATAAGAGCCATATTTTCTCACCTCTGCATAAGAAGTTTGGCAATGTGTTAGAATTATAAACTCAATTTTAAAATTAAACCCTTAACTTAAAAACGTATTTTCCTTTTTGAGACAGTGTCTCTCTCTATTGCCTGGACTGGAGTTCAGTGGTGTAATGACAACTTACCACAGCCTCAAGGGATCCTCCTGCTTCAGCCTCTTGAGTGGCTGGGTCTGTAGGTGTGTGCCACCAACGGGTCTGGCTAATTTTTTTTATTTTTAGGAAAGACGAGGTCTTGCTGTGTTGCCCAGGCTGGTCTTAAACTCCTGGGCTCAAGTGATCCTCCTGCCTCAGCCTCCCACAGTGTTGGGATTACAGGTGTGAGCCACCACACCTGGCCTAAACTTTTTAGGAAAGATATTGTACCCCACTGTTATAATATTTTGAGTTGGGTTATTGTTATTATTATTATTATTGTTATTATTTTTGAGATGGAGTTTCACTCTTGCTGCCCAGGCTGGAGTACAATGGCACTATCTCAGCTTACTGCAACCTCCACCCTCTAGGTTCAAGTGATTCTCCTGCCTCAGCCTCCCAAGTAGTTGGGATTACAGGCATGCGCCACTACACCTGGCTAATTTTGTATTTTTAGTAGAGATGAGGTTTCTCCATGTTGGTCAGGCTGGTCTCAAACTCCTGACCTCAGGTGATTACGCCCACCTTGGCCTCCCAAAGTGTTGGGGATTACAGGCGTGAGCCACTGCCCCCGGCTGGATTTGTTATTTTTAATGTTGAGGTTATTGTCCAGAAGGAGCTTTTTGATGGATAGAAGTTTCATGAAATGTGGTAGTATATAAATAGGGATAATGTTTATCAAAAATTGAAGCCATGGTGCACCATTTCAACAGTGTTTATACTTTGTTTAAAGGAGAATGGACTCTCCATTTATGTGTAATTGCAATATTTTGTCATTTTGTGGGATATTTTGCAGTCAATAAGATGGACATGGAGAGGTAGAAGATAATTCAGTAGAGGAGTAGACACTACAGGTCATTTTCCAGTTATCTTATGCTGCAAAATAAATAAAAGATGAGGAATTGGGTGAAACAAGATTATGGAGAAGTATGTAACCAACCTGATTTGCTGCTTTGAATAGAAACTGTTTAACTAGGTTTTCTGGTTGAACAAGGCATTGTTGACCAATTGCTAATAACTGCTTATTAACGGTTTGTAATGAGAAGATTTAGAAATCATCCAAAAGTAAGTTCCATTGAATGAAGAATCTGACTTTGAAAATAATAAAATACTTTTGTTGTTGTGTGCAGCCTTTAATATGTACATTTACAGAATTTGTGATTATTCATTTGCTTTTGTGGCTAAAAAGCAAAAGTATAAATGAAATATGACATTGTTAAATGGCTATTTTGTCTGTCTTCAGAATTCATTCTAGTTTACAAATGGTTATAAATTGATACCAGATAAAGACTCATAATGTAGAGTCTGCTTTATGACTCATCCTGTAAACTACTGCAGTGGGATGTGTGAACAAGAGTAATTATGTTGTTCATCAAGAAGTACCTAATTCTTTTTTTTTTTTGGAGATAGAGTTTCGCTCTTGTTACCCAGGCTGGAGTGCAATGGCAGGATCTCGGCTCACCGCAACTTCCGCCTCCTAGGTTCAGGCAATTCTCCTGCCTCAGCCTCCTGAGTAGCTGGGATTACAGGCATGCACCACCATGCCCAGCTAATTTTTTGTATTTTTAGTAGAGACAGGGTTTCACCATGTTGACCAGGATGGTCTCGATCTCTTGACCTCGTGATCCACCCGCCTCGGCCTCCCAAAGTGCTGGGATTACAGGCGTGAGCCACCGCGCCCGGCCCCAGAAGTACCTAATTTTTTTTTTTTGAGACAGAGTTTCGCTCTTGTTACCCAGGCTGGAGTGCAATGGTGCGATCTCGGCTCACTGCAACCTCCGCCTCCTGGATTCAGGCAATTCTCCTGCCTCAGCCTCCTGAGTAGCTGAGATTACAGGCATGCACCACCATGCCCAGCTAATTTTTTGTATTTTTAGTAGAGATGGAGTTTCACCATGTTGCCCAGGATGGTCTTGATCTCTTGACCTCGTGATCCACCCGCGTCGGCCTCCCGAAGTCCTGGGATTACAGGCGTGAGCCACCATGCCTGGCCAGAAGTACCTAATCTTATCCACAGTGTAGATATAACCTTCAATAATGGAAGGTCACAGCTAATGAGACAATAAAACTGGCACTTTCTGCTTAGTTGCAAAAGCCTGTTTGCTTGTTGACGTTGTTTGAGTATTGGCTGTATTTATCTTTCTCAGAACATGGCCCTTGCTTCTATATAGTTGGGACAGAGATCTCATACCTATATTATATGTGTGTTTTTGTAAAGTTTTACATACCTGAAAAGGAGAGTAAAATGTTATCGTCCTGAGTGGTGAGAACTTCCCCATTCCCCTCTGCTCTGCCCTGAGAACACTAGAAGCCAGCCTTATACCACCAAAGCAGGAGATTGGATTATTCCTCTCTGTCAAAAGTGGTCAGACAAAAGGAAGCAAAGGGAATCTAAGCAAAATAGCCAGGTTCTTGCCCAGTCATTCTAGAATGAAGTACCCTGGTCTACTCACTCACATAGATTTTCCAATCATCTCTTTAGTCTCTTACTCTTAAATATGTATGCATAGCCCAGGATTTCCTCTCATTTAAGGAAAGCTTCAATCATGAAAGGCAGACACCAATGCAGGGAGAAGAAGAAAACAACATCAACACCCAATTTATATTCTCAAATAAGAAAAATAACAAAATGTAGAGGAAAAACAAAATAGAAATATACAGAAAATGAAAAGAGTTCATGGAAATTAAAAATGTAATGGAAGAGTTAGGAGATAAAATTGGGGAAAATCCCAGAAGTTAGAGCTAAAAGACAAGAGATGTAAAAATGCACGAGGAAAAAGAAAATGAAAGAAAATTAGATAATCAGTCTAGGAAGACCAGTGTCTGAATAAATATGTAAGAATGAGAACACAAAGACATGGAAGGAAGATTATTGTAAGAAAACTTCCTGGAACTGAAGGACATACATCTCTGCCCGTCAGTTAGCAGTTTATGCAATTGAAGAAAAGAAAAGACCAACCCCAAGACACAACATTGTAAAGTTTCAGAACACATTAAGAGAAGCTGCTATGATTCCAGATGGGGATATATAGTTGACCGTGAAGGATAATGGGTCAGATTGGTACTAGGCTTCTTAACACTAGAAACCAGAAAAGAATAAGGAGAGGCCTTCAAAATCTTGACAGAACATTATTTCCTGCCCAGAATTCTGTACTGAGCCAAACTCAGTAGTAAGGGTAAATTAAGATTTTAAAAATACAATGCAAGGAATAAAAAATTGTACCTCATGTGCCCCTTTCTCAGCTGCTAGAGGAAATACCCCACTAAAAAGAGAAAACTAAGAAAAGAGGAAGTACTGGGATAATGAAACAGGGGATCCAGTATAGAAGAGAGACAAGGGAATTCCCAGGATAAGCTAAAGGGAAGTTCCAGGACCATAGTTGTGCTCCAGGCAGCCTATAGTCTGAATTGGAACACAGTGGAGGGCTACAGGAAGTATGTCTCTAAGAAATAAATTAAAACTGATTTATCTGATATATTTGAATATATTGAGAAGAAAGTTAATACTTTTAGCTGTTTGCAGATGAATTACCAGTAGGTACCTAAAAACCTAAGCAAATAGAAAAATGGTGTAGTTATTAACTATAAGGAGAGCAAAGTTATACAGAAAAGTAAGAGTAATCATGATGTACTTTTGGCTTAGCTGTATTATTTACAGCCATAGTAATAATATAAATACTGACAATTGATTCAACCAGAAATTGTGATAAAAAGATGAGGGAGAGGAGATTGATAACAGAGCTAAACTGTTACATTTTATAATAGGAAATCAGTAGAGTTCTAAAAGAAAAAATTAAATAGCTGTATAGACCTACTACATAGAATATAGAGAAAAAAAATGCCAGAAGAGCTAGCTAAAAAGTCTTGAATGTGGGTGTCTTGGGGATTTGAAAATTGAGGGGTATGTTAAAGGGGGAAGGAACTGCTGTTTTTCTTGTAAGACTTTTTGGTTTTTTAAATTGTGTTCCCATCTGTCAGATTGAAAAAATCAGTTTTAAGAGGATGCTCCTTACAGAATACTCTTGTGTTCAAATTATATACAGTTCTCAGGCATTCTAAATCCCCTAGGATTCTGAGAACTGTATCAATTGAGGACGTAGAGTCAGCAGAATGCTATAAAATTGCTGAGGAAGTAATGATTTCTGATAGTAGTAGTAGTTGATGTTATCCTTAGTTGTAAATATTCATTTTGTTGTAGTGCTAACAAATGGAGATTTTTAAACACATTACATAAATGCCGATTAAAATATATTTCAGTTCAACATCTCAGATGTATTAGTGTTTAGTTTTCCTCAGTGTTGTCAACACTTTTCATTGTGAATTGACTGCTTTTTGCTTCTTTGCAGCTTTTCTGTTGAAAGATGCTTGTGTTTCCCGCCCCCTTCTTTTATTTCATTTTTTAAAATACTGCATGCTTATTACAGGCCTTAAGAGTATGCAACAGCTGTTCCAGTAATAGCAATAGATACTACCTGAGTTTTCATTATATCTGATTATAAGTTGCAATGGTTAATTTGAATCCACACACATTCTTTTCTTATCTTAATCACCAGTTTTTAAAAGCCAAAATGTTGAAGCTTGAAATGGAGATTGAATGTTAAATAAATTAATCTTCAAATAGATTTTTCTGTTTTCCAATTAAAAGGCACATGGTTTGTTTCCTCTAAAAGTCAGCATATTATAGTGTGAAAGAAAGTACCTTTGGAGTAGAACTAGTTGCATGACATTCAACAAGTTTCTTAACCTTTTTGTTTGTTTGTTTAATTGAGATGGAGTCTCGCTCTGTCGCCTAGGCTGGAGTGCAATGGCACGCTCTCAGCTCACCGCAACCTCTGCCTCCCGGGTTCAAGAAATTCTGCCTCAGCCTCCCAAGTAGCTGGGATTACAGGTGTGCGCCATCATGCCTGGCTAATTTTTTTTTTTTGTATTTTTAAGTAGAGATGAGGTTTCACCATATTGGTCAGGCTGGTCTCGAACCTCTGACCTCATGATCTGCCTGCCTCAGCCTCCCAAAGTGGTGTGATTACAGGCGTGAGTCACTGCACCCGGCTGTTTCTTAACCTTACTAAGTCTTATTTTCCCCCCTGAAAAATGAGTAAAGTACCTGCCTGATAATTATGATGATGATGATGAATCCAGTAAAAAAACAAAAACACTCAGTTACTCGGGAGGCCAAGGCAGGATCACTTGAGCCTAGATGTTTGAGAACAGTCTGGTCAACATAGCAAGATCCTTCCTTCCTTCCTTCCTTCCTTCCTTCCTTCCTTCCTTCCTTCCTCCCTCCCTCCCTTCCTTCCCTTCCTTCCCTTCCTTCCCTTCCTTCCCTTCCTTCCCTTCCTTCCCTTCTTTCTTTCTTTCGAGTCTCGCTCTGTCGCCCAGGCTGGAATGTAGTGGCTTGATCTTGGCTCACTGCAACCTCCGCCTCCTGGGTTCAAGCAGTTCTCCTGCCTCAGCTTTCCGAGTAGCTGGGACTACAGGTACCTGCCACCACGCCCAGTTAATTTTTGTATTTTTAGCAGGGATGAGGTTTCATCATATTGCCCAGGCTGTTCTCGAACTCCTGACCTTTGTGATCCGCCTGCCTCTGCCTCCCAAAGTGCTGGGATTACAGGCGTGAGCCACTTCCACCTGGCGGATCCTATCTCTTAAATAACAAAAGTAAAAAGCTTGACTTGCTAATAGCAGCTACTGTTTGAGTACCTACTATGTAGCAAGTATTGTTATTGCTACTGCTTTTCTTTGTTTTAGAGAGAGAGAAGAATGTAACTGAGGGCTTTCAACTTTATTGTTGTGTCATGAACTTTTTTTGGACCAGCAAGTAACAGATTTTATGAGAAATGTCAATGTGTTCTTCCACAAAAATAGAAAAATAATACATCTGTGTTGCATCTAAATCTTTTTACCTATAGAATAAAGACCAAAAGCTGTCATCAATGCAGAGTTTATAGTAATCACTAAATTTTGCTGGTTTGTTTTTGATTTAGGATAATGGAGTTGAATTGAAATAGTTCTCTTTAAAATTTGTATTTTTTTCCCCTGTAAAATGCAGTACATTTAACCCATGCCAACTTAAATTTATTTTTAACCTCTAATCCTTGAAGTTTCATGTTATTTCTTTAAAAGCAGAAGTTTACTTATTAATAGTGCATTTCTGTTTGAAGTCCCTGTTCCTTTTTAAATAATAAAAGTCTTTAGAAGTATTTTGTACTCTTTTGGTGAGTAGGGAGAAATTGATATCCTGCTGATATTATAGTTAGTTATTTACAATCTCTGATAACATCTAAAAAGAGAAACATTTCTAAGATTTGGTAGAATTTGTTTTTAAGGTTTACATTATATCTTTGCATGCCTCTACAGAACATGAGTTTGAGCATCCATTTGGATAAGTTATCACTGTGGATGCTACCTCCCACCTTTTCTTCTTGTGTGCTTTCTAGTTTGTTCGTTCATTCGTTCATTTATTGATTTTATGCAGGCATTTTAAGAGTTTCCACTGTTGTCAGGCCCTAGTCTTAGATGCTGAGGGTAATATGGTTGTGTACCATGGAGAACCCTGGTTTGGTTATAGAATCGTGTAAACAGAAAATTACAGTAAAGCAACATAAATGCTAAAATACAAATATGAAAAGTGGCCAGTAAAAACAGAGTAAAAATCATTCTACTAGGGCTAATGGGCAAAGGCTAACAAAAGCTGGACCTTGAGGACACAGTTTTCCAAGCCAGAGAAGTAGGGGAAGGATCATTATTTCTTTGATTAGCCAGCTATATTGCTTATAAAGCTCTTTATATACTTTTCTCCTCGGTATTTTATTTTTTGCTTAATGGTTTTGCCGCCTGCCAAGAACTCTAGAATTGGCTAGGGTCATCATAGTGAGTGGTGGTGAATTAGGGAAGGCAGCATAGCTTTTGTGTATTTGGTATGAGGTGAAGGAATCACTTGGGGAAATAGAGAGTAAATGGTAAGCTTACATGTGTCTTTTTATCCTAATAATCTCTGTCAGTGGTGATGAAGTCTTTTAGGATTCTCCTAATAGCTGTGTGATCTTGGGTAAGTCATTTCTTCTCTTTGGATTCCGTTTTTCACTGCTTTAAAATGGGAGGATTGGTATAGATGGGCATTTGCTATTGGTAGGTGGGGAAAAAGGAGTAACAGTGACCAAATAAGTTTGTGAACATAGGTAAACAAAGTTAAATAGATTTCTTTACTGCAGCCTCATACATTATGGCATATGGATTGGATTGCTGGACTTCTAGCTTGGCCTTGCAAGTGAAGTGAGAGTCAGTAATATGAGTCCAGCTCTGTGTTTTTCCTAATGGTTTAGTGGAAAGAGTGTGGGCTTTAGAATCAGACGTATCTGGGTCTGAATCCTGACTACTCCTTAGTAGCTTTATGGCTTTATAAGTTATCTAACCTTTCTGAACTTGTCTCCTCATATACAAATCAGGCAGGCTAATACCTAGGGGAGTTGTAACAATTATTACATTCCATATGAAAATATCAAATACAATATCTGATATATAATTGGTCAAAAAAGGTATAACTTAGGTCTACAAATTCCAGTTAGTATAGAATGTAACACTTGATAATAGGTATTGATATTCTGCCTACATCTGGTGTTTGAGGTGGGCTGTTTGTTGTTTCGTATATACTTAAAATTTTTCCCCCAAAAAACATAATACTCTTGAGGGCACATCATTACGTTTTGGCATCTACATAGCACTCTGCATTCTCCTGGAGACTCAGTACACTCTTGATAAATACCTGAGAGTTCCATGAAAACAGTGAAATGAAGTGAGGTGTGGTTTTCCCTGGTGTGTACTCTATCTTGTATTTCATAACCAAGGGTAGAAGTCAATGAATTTATGACTATTTTAAATTTCTTTGGTTACTTATGTTAAATGATTAAATTTGAAGTTTGAAATAATTAGGATTATAAGTGAACTGGCCTTTATTTAAGCAAACCATAGGAAGGGGGTTATAAAAAAGTGTTGTTTAATAGTGTAAATTGTATTATTGGAATACTAATGTTTTATGTTTTTTTTTTCTCTAAGCAAATGGTTATGAGCCTTAGAGTTTCTGAACTCCAAGTACTGTTGGGCTACGCTGGGAGAAACAAGCACGGACGCAAACACGAACTTCTCACAAAAGCCCTGCATTTGCTAAAGGCTGGCTGTAGTCCTGCTGTACAAATGAAAATTAAGGAACTCTATAGGCGGCGGTTCCCGCAGAAAATCATGACGCCTGCAGACTTGTCCATCCCCAACGTACATTCAAGTCCTATGCCAGCAACTTTATCTCCATCTACCATTCCACAGCTCACTTACGATGGTCACCCTGCATCATCACCATTACTCCCTGTTTCTCTTCTGGGACCTAAACATGAACTGGAACTCCCACATCTTACATCAGCTCTTCACCCAGTCCATCCGGATATAAAACTTCAAAAATTACCATTTTATGATTTACTGGATGAACTGATAAAACCCACCAGTCTAGGTAAGATTATTGTATGATGGTATTTAGTTACTTTTGCAGGATGAATTTTCATTTTAGACTTTTACTTTGATCCAGTTTATTATTCATAATGAAATTTTCATTTGATAATGACAGCTGGATAATAATAAGGATCTTTCAAATTTAGATAAAATCAAATGTATAAAAGCTATCTTTCAGAGGGAAAAAGGTAGTGTAGTGATGATTACTGACGCAGGAAATATTAAAAAGTTTCAGGAACATAAACTTCTAAACCAGTAGTATTTTAGAAAGTTGATTAATATTTTACAATATCTCTTATAAATTAAAAAATTAAAACCAAATAAATCACCACAAGTCTCTGATTAGTTCACAATTTTCAGGGGTTGATAACCTCTAAAACAAATGACTGACTAGTTTTGATTATTTAAATGAGGAAATGGTTTTAATTATCATAAAAGGAGACTTGAGCTTTGATGTGTGGTAGTTAAATTTTGGCTGATTTTTTTTCAAGTGGGAAAGTGCATGCTTTACAACTACATGTACACTCTTGATCATGTTACATAATATAAATGCTACTAAAAATACAAAAAAAAAATTAGCTGGGCACGGTGGCACGTGCCTGTAATCCCAGCTACTCAGGAGGCTGAGGCAGGAGAATTGCCTGAACCCAGGAGGCAGAGGTTGCAGTGAGCCGAGATTGCACCATTGCACTCCAGCCTGGGTAACAAGAGGGAAACTCCGTCTCAAAAAAAAAAAAAAAAAAAGAAAAGAAATTTCATTTACTGTGTTGTTCTATCAATTGTTTAGTAGTCTAGCATATAGAATTCAATATATTAATCAACTTGAAATTTTAATTGCTACAATACTACCTTATTTGTTTAATGTAGAATAAAACTGAACTATTGTGACCTCTGATGCCTTTGGTGTAACATATTTAAAATATCAGACTTCTAAATGCTGGTTTGTTGGCATACTATGGCTGGCAAGCTAAATCCAGTCTGTGCCCTGTTTTTGTGTGATTCTGAGCTAAGAAATCTGAAAAATCTTCCTAAAGAGTTGTTAAAAAAAAAATAAGAAAGAAAGAATCAAAAAGAATATGTAACAGAGATCATGTACAATCTGCAAAAGCTCACCCGTATAGTAAAAGCTTGTAAATCCCTATTCCAAATCATTGAACATTTCAGTTTGGGGGATTGGCAAGTGTTGAGAAACAATTTTTTGTGAATTTTTGAGAACATTTTGAAAATGTTTACTGAAATTCTATCTTCGAACTATGAAGTGTTTGTTTTTAATTATGTTTAGTGGAATTTACCTGAATACATGAAGATCATAGGAATCATTTTCAAACAACAGGAGTTTTTATTTTTTAAGTGACCATAATAAGAAAACACTTTTTGAGAATCTACTGTATGCTTATAAAACTGACACATGCTTATTGTAAAAAATCGAATTGCCAAAGTTCCTTCCTTGTTAGCTGTTTAGTGTGTATGCATATATAGTACAAGCAAATTGTTTCGTTTTTCACAGAAGGAATCATATACATAGTATTGTATAACTTGCCTTTTCCCCTCTTAATAATATAAGCATCTTTTCTTCTCTGTCTGATGTATATATCTCTCCCATTTAAAAGGCCATATCTGTATATATGGTTAGTATGTGTACATATGTGTTATGTATTGATCAGTTGATGAAAACGTTGTGACCAGAGGCTTGCAGGAACCTAACCCTATATTTCCCCTAGTAGCAGTGATTCTGTATTCACTAATTCAGTGTTTATGGTGACTTTATAGAACATAACTGTCACAAATAACAGTAATTCACTATATTTAAAGTATAATTTGATTTGAATGCCAGTTTTCATGAATAAACTTGCTGTTTATGGTATGTATTCACAGAAAGTCACCAAATGAATAGGTGGTGTAGAATTGCTTAGTGATATGTAAATAGATTTTCAGTATCTTATTGTTATCATAGAATTAAAAACAAACCATTTTGATTATACATAAAAAGATCTCACAAGAAAGTAATTTGTGGAAGTTTATTGGCTCAATAAATATTTGTTGCAGAGGAATACTCTGTGAATGTGAAAAATATTTATTGAAGAAAAATTATGTAATCAGTCTTCAGGGTTTAAGGTGAGCATATTTTAAGGCTCTGTTTTTGTAGATTCGTTAACATTATTAAGACTTTTTCTGTACTTCATTAAATGAAGTGCCTATATTTGTCACAGAACTTAGTTTCCTAAATAATTATTTTTGCCAGTAGTTCTTTTGTTTTAAATCTAAGACAACCATGTTTTCTGAAAAATTAAATAGTTTCCAGCATTTTATTTATTTATTTATTTATTTATTTATTTACTTATTTTTTCTGAGAAGGCGTCTTGCTCTGTCGCCAGGCTGGAGTGCAATGGCGTAGTCTCGGCTCACTGCAGCCTCCTCCGCCTCCCGGGTTCAAGTGATCCTTCCGCCTCAGCCTCCCAAGCAGCTGGGACTACAGGCGCTTGCCACCACGCCCAGTTAATTTTTGTATTTTTTAGTAGAGACGGGGGTTTCACCATGTTGGCCAGGATGGTCTTGATCTCTTGACTTTGTGATCTGCCCACCTGGGCCTCCCAAAGTGCTGGGATTATGGGCGTGAACCACCACGCCCTGCCATTCTCTTTATTTCTAAACAACATACATTTAAAATCAAGGTTTTAAGAACATAGTTTTGAACACTAGCTGACTAGTTGATCACAACTATCATTGAGTCCAGAATGGGACAGGTATGTTTACTTTTTAATTTTTTTCACTTCCATTGTGGCTTAAGGCCACATTGGAAGGGAAAAATTGGATTTAAACAGATTTTAAGATGTTCAGATGTAAACTGAATGTTTTTATGCATGGTTTGTATTTCTAACAAACAAAAATGGAAACAGTAGTTCTGATAATTCCCATTTTATTAGATAATTCTCGTTCATTCTTACAATCCTTTTGTTATTTCTTTAAAACAAAATAATTTTAAGGTCTTTATTTTGGAGCCATAATTATTCTTTTCATTGTCCATAATTAAGAATTGAGAGGTGAAAAGGTGGTTGTAAAGTAAGATGTTTAATTTATTGTATACTTTTGCCTGTCATTATCTCAATTCTGTTTTTTTCTATGAGTCTCATTCGAGACGGTTTTTTTCTTTAACCTTTTTCATTTATCTTTCTAGGCTTTCCTCACATCTGTCTATTTCTTCCTCCAGCCAGAATCAGTTTCACTTTCCCCGCATGCTGTCATAACATTTATTTTTATTTTTTGAGACAGAGCCTCACTCTGTAATCGAGGCTGGAGTGCAGTGGCACAATCTGGGCTCACCACAACCTCTGTCCCACTCAGTTCAAACAATTCTCATGCCTCAGCCTCCCAAGTGGCTGGGACTACAGGCATATGTAACATATTTTAAATATGTTACACCAAAGGCATGGGACTACAGGCTGGGACAACATGCCTAACTAATTTTGTATTTTTAGTAGAGATGGGGTTTCACTACATTAACCAGGCTGGTCTCAAACTCCTGACCTCAGGTGATCTGCCCACCTTAGCCTCCCAAAGTACTGGGATTATAGGCGTGAGCCACTGCGCCCAGCCTCGTAACATTTATTTGTTAAATTTTATTTTATTTTATTCTTTTTATTTATTTTATTATTTGAGACGGTCTTGCTCTGTTGCCCAGGCTGGAATGCAGTGGCACGCTCTCAGCTCATTGCAGTCTCTGTATTTCAGGCTGAAGCAATTCTCCCACCTCAGCTTCCTCAGTAGCTGAGACTACAGACACATGCCACCATGCCTGGCTAATTTTTCTATTTTTAGTAGAGACAGGGTCTCGCCATGTCACCCATGCTGGTCTCGAACTCCTGGACTCAAGTAATCTTCCCACCTTGACCTCCCACAGTACTAGGATTACAGGCGTCAGCCACCACACTCAAATTTCATTTAATCATTATTATTATTATTATTTGAGATAAGGTCTCCGTCTGTCACCCAGGCTGGAGTGCAGTGGTGAGATCTTGGTTCACTGTGGCCTCGACCTCCCAGGCTCATGCAGTTTTCCCACCCCAGCCTCCCAAGTACCCTGGGACCACCGACATGCACCACCACACCTGGCTAATTTTTGTTTTTATTTTTTGTAGAGATGAGATCTCATTATGTTGCCCAGGCTGTCATAACATTTAATTTACCTCTTAAGTGTTTTTGTTTTGTTCCTTAAAGATAAGTGTTCTGCTACATTTATATGTAAGTCCCCATAATAGCTAGATATGGACCTGTTACATGGTAGTTGTTCAGTACACATTTATTAGCTCTTCAACTCGTTTTAATGAGATAGATAGAATCTTTTATTTCACTTTAATTCAGTGGATTTTAATCATTTTACCTTGCAGACACAACTGAGCCATACCACACTCTCATTACAAACAGTGGCTGTGATAGGGATGGGACATAGAGTAGGGAAAAAAGGTGTCCTTCCTTTTATTGCCCTATTCTCTCATCTCTGAGTTTATTTGATGTCTTTGAAATTTAATATACTCTATTAAAACAAATTTACCCAATTACAAAAATGTCATGTTTAATGTAGAATCCATAAAAATTACGTGCTTACTTTACAGATAAACTTTTTTTTTTGAGATGGAGTCTTGCTCTGTCGCCAGGCTGGAATGCAGTGGCTCGATCTTGGCTCACTGCAACCTGTACCTTCTTGGTTCATGCGATTCTCCTGCCTCAGCCTTCCAAGTAGCTGGGACTATAGACATGTGCCACCACACCGAGCTAATTTTTGTATTTTTATTAGAAACGAGTTTTCACCACGTTGGCCAGGATGGTCTTGATCTCTTGACCTTGTGCTCCGCCCACCTTGGCCTCCGAAAGTGCTGGGATTATAGACATGAGCCACCAAAATGGCCCAGATAAACTTTTAAAATACTTCTGTGGTGTTCTTTTTGTTAGTCATCTGTGTGTGTGTGTGTGTGTGTGTGTGTGTGTGTTTGCATTTTTTGTAAAGACGGAGTTTTGCCATGTTGGCCTGGCTTGTCTTGAACTCCTGAGCTCAAAGCAGTCCTCCCACCTTAGCCTCTGAAAGTGCTAGGATTACAGGTGTGTGTCAGGGTCTTATTCTGGTATCATTTTGAAGGAGAGGAGAACCTCGAATACTAGCTGACTTAGCCCAGCAGCTGCGCATATTATTGATCCATAAAATAATGGAGCACAAAACAATTTTAATCTTAATAGTATGTTGAGCACTTGTGTTAAGGGGTACTTTATTTGAATGTCTTATTGTATAGTGTGCCAATGTTGGTGTTGATGGCTATGAAATTTACATAATTATGAAAATAAAAAGGAAAAATAATTTTGGATTAGAATATCTTGCCATGTCCATTCAGGGACAAGATAATTATATGCTGTTTCCTCTCAGTTCTTTAACATTGTTTTGTCTAGAATAATACCTATATTATTCAAAATAGTTTATGATATTGTCTATAGTTAATGTTTAAATTGACTTTGTTAGAACATAATGGCAAAAACACAAAATACTTTCATGAGGACTAAAATAATGGTTCTTTAAGATACAGTATTTGATTTGATTCAGACTTAAGTGTAAACAAATCCATTAATAGATTTATATTTGTTACTAGTTATTTATATCTTCCTTGATGCAGGTAAATTTTCAAATAGAAAACAGATTTTTAACCTAGTGCTTTTAAATATTTTTAGTATTTTTAATTATTTCAAAGGCCAACATGTAGAGAATAGACAGCTTTGTGTTTGTTTGGAATACAGATACTCTCTGGTTATGTCCCAATAAATTCATCATAAATTGAAAATATCATAAGTCAGAAATGCACTTAATACACCCAACCTACCAAACATGATAGGTTACCTTAACCTACCTTAAACACTTATATTAGTCTACATAATAATGTCTAACACAAGTCCTATTTTATAATAAAGTATTGAATAGCTCATGTAATTTATTGAATATCATACTGAAGTGAAAAACAGAATGGTTTTGTTACCCACAGAATGGTTGTGTAGGTACTCGAAGTAATTTCTACTGAATGCATATTGTTTGCCTACCATTGGAAAGTCAGAAAATTGTTAAGTCAAGCCATCTGTAGTCATATAAAAGCATGGTGACTCATCTTGTTTGCTTTATATCAGATTTAAGTCAAATTTTACCTTCTTAGGGGATGTCTTTTCAAGTTTTTAAAGATCTTAGGCAATATATCTGAATAAGTTCATATCATATGTCTTATCAATTAGAGCATTATCATTGATTGGTATGAGGCATAATAATTATTGACTATAAGTGTGAGGTTTGGTTTTTTTGTGTTTTTTTTTTTACTTTTTTTTTCCCCCCGAGACAGTCTTGCTCTGTTGCCCAGGCTGGAGTGCAATGGCACAATCTTGGCTCACTGTAACCTCTGCTTTCTGGCTCAAACAATCCTCCCACCTCGTCTCCCTAGTAGCTAGGACTACAGGCATGAGCCACTACACTCGGCTCATTTTTGTATTTTTTGTAAAGACGGAGTTTTGCCATGTTGGCCGGGCTTGTCTTGAACTCCTGAGCTCAGAGCAGGCCTCACACCTCAGCCACCCAGAGTGCTAGGATTATAGATGTGAGCCACTGCAACCAGCTGACTATGAGTGTTATTTCAAATGTTCTAATTCAGTGTTCTACTTGATTACTGAAGGTTACAGTATCTCCCTGCTGTGGTCTGAATGTGTCCCTTGCAAATTAGTATGTTGAAGCCTAATTCCCAGAGCAATAGTATTAAGAGTTGGGGCCTTTGGCAGGTGATTAGGTCATGAGGGCAGAGCCCTCATGAATGAGATTAGTGCCTCTCATAAAAGAAGCTCCAAGGAGCTTCTTTGTCCCCTTTCACCCTGTGAGGACACAGCTAGAAGGTACTGTCTATGAGAAACAGGCCTCACCAGACACAAAATCTGCAGATGCCTTGATCTTGGACTTCCCAACTTCCAGAACTGTGAGAAACAAATTTCCATTGTTTATACATTATCCAGTGTGAGGCATTTTGTTATAGCTGCCCAAATGGATTAAGATACTCCTTTTAGCCAATCCAGTTGGAACCAATAGTGAATTGATAAAGAATGATACGTAACATAAACATCTTATTTTAATGTATATTTGTTTGCCAGTCTTTTGATGTAGGTCAAGGCCTTTTCTTTGAGACTGATGACTTCCAGTTTTAGATTATTTTAGCAAGATAATTTAAAGGCCTTTATGAAGATATTTGAGTATAGAATCTGTTGCAAATGGGGAAAAATCTTTTATTGTTGTCTTCATGGCATTTTTTAAATAGCAACTTGCCTTTATCAGGTCTTTCCAGAGCATTTAACTTAGTTTTCCTGAAAACAACAACTTTCTTTTTACACTTATGTTTTAGCAGTTTTTGTAATATTTAATTAAATTTTGTAATTACAAGTACAGCTAACATAAAGAAGTTTGAGAATAAACCTCTGGTTCTTGGTAAGCACACCACGTGGTGTGAGCAGAATTGTTCGGAAACACTGTAGAGTTGTCTGCTGGTCTCAAGCAGTTAGCTTGGTTAGGGCATCGGTCTGGATACAGGGAATGGAGAGCATCAGTTAATCATAATGCAGTTAAGAGGGCTTCTGCTGAATTTCTTTTGCACCATTCTTTTTTTTTTGAGGCGTAGTTTCTCTCTGTCGCCCGGGCTGGCGTACAATGGCACGCTCTTGGCTCATTGTTGTAACCTCCGCCTCCTGGGTTCACGCGATTCTCCTGCCTCAGCCTCCCAAGTAGCTGGGATTACAGGCATCCACCATCACACCTGGCCAATTTTTTTGTGTTTTTAGTTGAGACAGGGTTTCACTATGTTGGCCAGACTAGTCTTGAACTCTTGACCTCGTGATCCACCCGCCTCGGCCTCCCAAAGTGCTGGGATTACAGGCATGAGCCACTACACCCGGCCTCTTTTGCACCACTCTTATTAAACTCCCCAAAGGCAGTGAAATTAGAAGTTCTTTTGTTTTCTTGCCTGAGAATAATTTAAGTGGTTTATTTTGTGGGGGAACAACATGGATCATAATTGTGGTTGAGTTTTAAATCTTTTAGCTTCCTTTTACCCCCATTGAGAGGGTTATAATGGGGGGAACAATTGGGAAAATTAGAGAAGCAAATTATGTTTTTTATCATACAGTTTTATGTTTATAGTTTCTTTTAGAACTCATTTCAGTTTCTTTTCTCAACAAGGACAGTGACAGTAAATAAGGAGTATAAAAATGAAATAATTTCACAGGCATTTTTCCTTAAGTCTCCATTTTTTCACCAAAAGTGATTTAAAATTTTGAAATTATCTGTGAAGATCACTGCCTTTTCTTGGTCCTCCTAAATTCTGAAAGTGTCCTAATATTGTTTAGGAAGTATGCGGCCACTACAGACTGAAGAATCTGAAATATTGAGAAACATTTAAATTGACCACATGGTTATTCTTCAATTTGTGATTAAACAAATCATGTTTTATCTTTCTCATTGTTAAGCCTTGGAAGGCGACTTCTATTTAAATTTTGATGTTTATGAAACAGTCTTTTCCATTAAACACCAAGAATGTCTATTTTCTGGGATATATATATTTGAATTTTTCTGTGCTCTGTTAAAGGTATAGTTGTTCTTATTTGATGTGGAACAGTATATCAGTACTTCCTAGAGAAGACCAGCAACCTAGATGTGCTGGCTGTATAGTCTTAGTATTTAAGAAAACTAGATTGACTCCTTTTCCTGTTTAAAGTAGAATATTTTTCTGTAGATATTTACAACTCTCTTAGGCTTGAGAAGATACAGGAATAATTTATAGAAAATATTTGAAATTTAAAAATAGATATGTTTATATAACCTTGGATTTTGCTTTAGGAAAAAAGGCAACAGATGCTTCAACACTCCTAAATAGTTAAAATGATTCATCATGTTTTGTGCAGTGTGGGTAAGGTTTCTGCTACATCTTAATAACATTGGTTACCAGTGATTTCTGCCAAGGGCTCCTCTGACATTGGATTATATTTCACAGTTTCCTTCTCTTCTCATTTTTTATAATTGAGTTTTCCTTTTTCCACATGCCTAATAGCCAGTGCCTGGAGATCAGGTGATACAAATTCAAGGACGCAGGCTCTGATAAGTATTAGAAAGAGCATTCAAAGGTTTTATGATTCATTCTAGTCTGCTTTTAGATAATTCAGCACAAGCTGTGCTCCTCTATACTTGAATTTTGGGAAATCAAGATCACTAATTTTTCTGTAGGTGGGTTTCTTTGGAAACTTTTCTTCCTAATTTGGCAGCACTGGTTTTTGACCTTCAAAATGAAATCTAACACTCACCTTCTAAATCTTACATTCCTTTGCAGATAATATTCTATCTTTTTATCTGGTGATTTTAATGTAATGGTCATGTTTGTATAGTTGTCCAGAATTCCCCAAGGCATCCAGTGTGTTTTTGATAAATGGATGTCTGTACACTTGAGTATGATCGTGGGAGCTAAGAATGATTAGCTTTTTTGGATTGGAAAGGAATCTTGACCATTAGAATCAGTAAAAGAACCACTCTATATAGTTATAAATATGAAGTAAAAAATTTTTTAAATTGAGAGATCAAGGAGCCAGACACTTAGGGTCAGAAGTAAGTACAATTTACCAAGAAATCCAACATTTAAGATCTTACTGGGATGGAATTTAAAGATCAGACATCTAGCATAATACTGTATAGTGTTTGAAATGCAGCATTTCAGAATTTAACAGCAAATTCTGCAGTGCTTGGCTCAGCCTGCTGAGCACAAATTGGGTTGCCATGGGTTGCAGGGCAGCCAGCTGGAGGACTTGGTTGTGGTAATCCTGGGGCAGGTAGGATAATATAACAAAAGGGAGAATCTAATTTTGGCAATCATTTCTTCCTTTTTTAAAAAGATGTTTTATTGATACATAGCTGGGTGTTTGAAAAATAATTTTAAGCCATTCTTTATTCCTGACAGTGCTTTCAGGAGACCCTCGTAGTTCTGAGCAGAGATTAGTTATCCTGATTCTTTGGCACTACTCTTGGCTAAATTTATTAAAACTGAAATGTAAATAAGCTGTAGATGTGCCAAAGATGGAGATATTACAGTACAAAATAAACTGGAGGTTGAATGTAGTGTTAGAATTAAATTACTTTAAGATAGGTAAAAATAAAAAGCCTGAATTATTTGAAAAAACAAATAAATTTAGTTTATTATCTCTATATGTCCTTTCAAGATAATCTGCAGTTCCTAGAATTTTATTTCACTGTTTATTTTGAAACTATATTTTTGAATACAATTTTTACTTTTGCTCTTAAATTCTAATTTTAAAATTAATATTTTATTTCATAAGATACAGATTAAAAGGGAAAATTACTTATCCATAATATAAATACTCTTAGCTTTTTGTGCTGCTTATTCTCTCCCCCAATATAAAGTTTAAGTGTACAGTTAGCAATTTGTTTACAGTTTAAGAAATCACAAAGGAAATGATGGGTAAAGTTGATTTTTATATAAAAAATTTAAATCTGTACCAGCTTTTTAAAAACTGTCCAGATGTGAAGGTAAATATCAAATAAAAAATTTTAATCTAACGTAAGACTAATGGAAAGAACTCATATCAATATGGAGGACAGTATAAAGACTGTTAAGTAAAACTTATAGACAGGTAAATTACTATTGGGGAGATGCAACTAGGAAACTTGGAAAGACACACAGTTTTACTATTTATCAAAGGAAATTCAAAGTAAGTCAATAATGAAATTTCAAGTCTTATTTATAGTATTTGGTTTTTAAATTTTTCCATCCAGTATTAATGAAATTTGTTAAAATGTATATTTATTATTGGTAGCAATATAAATTGTAATATAGCTCTTTATGCAACTTGGCAACATGTAGCAAGAGCTTAAAAATAGTTTCTGATCTATTAATTCCACCTTTGGGAATCAACCTAACCCCAAGAATATTCATTGCAACATTTCTAGTATAAAAATGCGACCCTAAATATTCATTAATAGAATAATGCTTAATTAACCTGTGATTTATCTACTATGTGGAATATTTTAGGGCTGAATTAAAAATAATTACCATGAAGGTTTTTTATTTCTATTTTTGTTTTTTAAAAAGACATAGTCTCACTCTGTTGCCAGGGTAGAGTGCAGTGGCATGGTCTTGGCTCACTGCAGTCTCCACCTCCTGGGTTCAAGCCATTCTCCTGCCTCAGCCTCCTGAGTAGCTGGGATTACAGACACACACCACCACACCCAGCTAATTTTTGTATTTTTGATAGAGACAGGGTTTAACCATGTTGGTCAGGATGGTCTTGATCTCCTGACATCATGATCTACCAGCTTCGACCTCCCAAAGTGCTGGAATTACAGGAATAAGCCACCATGCCCGGCCACCATGAAGTCTTTAATATGTAACTTAAGGGAAGAAAATGGATTACACAAGTGAAAATTATTAGACACCTATTGTGCTAGGGATTAAGCAAGGAGGCTTATATATATTATCTCACTTAGGCCTCAAAGCAACTTTGGAAGCTTAGACCTAGAGCCTACTAAATTTTATGAAAGAGATATCTGAGACCTGAAGAAGGTAATTTACAAAACTTACACAAAGGAGTCAGAATTTGAATATAAGTATGTTTGACTCCAAAGCCAGTGTTCATCCTATTATATAACATAAGGTATTAAAAGTAAATAAAAGATTTTAAAATTTATTCTTTAAAATTGTTTTGTAATTTTATAACGTCTTTTGCTTTTGTTTTTATTTAGAAAAATATTCCTGAATTGACTGGGCGTGGGGGCTCACACCTGTAATCCCAGCACTTTGGGAGGCCCAGGCAGGCAGATCACTTGAGGTCAGGAGTCGGAGACCAGCCTGGCTGACATGGGGAAGCCTCGTCTCTACTAAAAATACAAAAATTAGCCAGGCATGGTGGGGGCTGCCTTTATTCCAAGCTACTTGGGAGGCTGAGGCAAGAGAATCATTTGAACTTGGGAGGCAGAGGTTGCAGTGTGCCAAGATTGTACCATTGCACTCCAGCCTGGGTGACAGAGCAAGACTCTGTCGCAAAATAAATAAATAAATTAAATTAAATTAAAATCCCTGAATATTTTCAGTAGAAGTGGTTGGAGAAAAATGGGATCAGTTTGAACTACTGAATGTCTTTTGTAATGCATACATACACTGAGAGAGGGTTTGTGGTTTTAATTTTATGTGATCATTTTTACCAGTGTGTACTGTAAATGAAATGGTATTTAAACAGATCAGTTTGGACCTTACAAAATGGACAGTATGTATGAGGAATTCTGATTTATCACTTTTAGGTCTTAGTCTCTAGATTACAGAACACTTTATAACTCAATACATAATTTTTTTTAAAAACTTGATTTTTTTTTCAGTCCAGTCTAATTTCAGAGTTTTACTAAGATTCATTTTGTTGAAATGACATGTATATTGTAATTACTTTCAAAGTCTTTTTGATAATTTCCTAATGTTTTGTGGCAGGAAAACATTTTTTACCTTAAAGAAAGTAATTTAAACTGTTTTCTAAGATGTAGAGAGACCTCAAAAATAAAATGAATCATAGAAAACTCCTTAAAAACAGTAGGGAAAAATGATAAACCTTTAAAATTTTTTCCTAAAATTACTTGAATAATAGAGAAGTATAAAATGAAGTTATAGATACTGATTTTATTGGTTATTTTCTTCACTCCCTGGTTATTTAAAAAAATTTTTTATCCTTTTTATATGAAGCCACTGTAAAACATTCCAAAAGAATAAAGATTTTGTTAAAAGTAGGTTTCATTCTTATGTAAATACCCATAGTCATGGAAGTAGAATTTTTGCCATCCCTTCTTCCCCAGATTTGTGATGTTAAAAATTAAATAAATATAAAAATGTTTCTTTCTGATTTTAAAAAACCATTTTTTCAACCAGTGCTTATTGAGTGCTTTCTTGTACCAAGCATCATTCCAGTTGTTGGAAAAGAATAAAACATGGTTATTTCTTAAAAAAAGAAAAGGATTCTTTAAGGAGTTCATGATCTAGTAGAGGAATCAAAACATAACATTAGCTCCTCTTAGAAAACACAGGACATAGTAAACTAAAAAATAGACTAAAGTTTTTATATTATTATTGTATAGATAAAAATTGAAGGGATGGGCTGGGCGTGGTGGCTCATGCTTGTAATCCCAGCACTTTGGGAGGCCGAGGCAGGTGGATCACCTGAGGTCAGGAGTTCGAGACAAGCCTGACCAATATGGTGAAACCCCGTCTCTTAAAAAAAAAAAAAAAGTTGAAGGGATTATATCTACTAGGGAACAGGAATTTAACATTTTTGTCTTGGGTAGTAGTTGAATCAGAATTACATGAGGTGCTTATTAAAAATAGAGGTTTCCCTATGCTCCACATCTCTCTCCTCCTCCTCCTTCCTCTCCTTCTCCCTCTTCCCCCCTCCCTCCCCCATTCCTCCTCCCCTCTCCTCTTCCCTTCCTCTCTCCCTTCCTTTCCTCTTCCTCCTTTTCTTTTTTGAGACAGTCCCTCCCTCCCCCATCTCGTGCATGTGCGTAGGATCACAGCTCACTACAGCCTAGAGTTCCTGGGCTCAAGCAGTTCACTCATCTCATCCTCCTGAGTAGCTGGCACTACAGGCATGTGCCACCATGCCTTGCTAATTATATATATATATTTTGTAGAGAGTGGGTCTCACTATGTTGCCCTGCCTAGTCTTGGACTCATGGGCTGAAGTGATCTTCCTGTCTCAGCCTCCCAAAGTGGGGAGATTATAGGCGTGAGCTACCGTGTCCAGTCATGCCCCAGATCTTCTGAATTATGTTTAATGTCATAGTGTGTTATATACACATTCTCATATAGAGCACATTTCTTTTTTTTTCTTTGAGACGGAGTTTTGCTCTTGTTACCCAGGCTGGAGTGCAATGGCGCCATCTCGGCTCACCACAACCTCCGCCTCCTGGGTTCAGGCAATTCTCCTGCCTCAGCCTCCTGAGTAGCTGAGATTACAGGCACGCGCCACCATGCCCAGCTAATTTTTTGTATTTTTTAGTAAAGATGGGGTTTCACCATGTTGACCAAGATGGTCTCGATCTCTTGACCTCGTGATCCACCCACCTAGGCCTCCCAAAGTGCTGGGATTACAGGCGTGAGCCACCACTCCCGGCCCTAGAGCACATTTCTTTGAACTCCTACATAATGTATCATAGTATATAAATTTCTTTTCTCCTTTCCATGAAGATATGGATTGTTTCCCTTTTTTTGCTATTTTACTAGTGAACATCCTTATATATGAGAATATATATTTTTCTGCTCATGTGAGTATTTCTTTAAGTCCAAACTGGTTGTGCTATGTCACAAGGTATGCATACTTCTAATTACTACCAAATTGCACCCCACCACACACACCTTTTTTTGTAGAAAAATGTTTACACCCTACCAACATTTATGAGAATGCCTATTACCCGCAGTTTTATCAGTAATTTAAAAAACGTTTTATAAGCTGATAAAATAAAAACATTTTAATTTGCATTTATTTGCCTACTGCTGAAGTTTAACATTTTAATGATTATTGACTATTTATACTTGAATTGCTTTACTCATTTTCCTATTCTATATTTTTTCTTATTTATACTTTGTATATAACAAGAGAGCCTTCCCTCTCTTATATGTTGTAAATACTTTATCTTACTTCATCACTTAAATAATTTATAATGTCTTTCATTACACAGAAGTTAGAAACAAATTGTGAAATCTATTATTTTATGTTGTTTGGATAAAACAGTTTCATTGAGATACAATTCAGATGCTTTAATGTTCACCTTGTTCAAGTGTACAATTTGATGATTTTTAGTATATTCAGAAGTATGCACCCATCAATACTCATTCCAAAAATTTTCATCACTCCAAAATGAAACCCTATGCTGATCAGCAGTCACTATCATTACCCCTTCCTCCCAGCCCTTGAAACTCTTTAATCTTTCTGTCTTTGGATTTGCCTATTCTCGACATTTCTTACGTGACCTTTTGTCACTAACTTCTTTGACTTAGCATGTTTGCAAGGTTCTCTCATGTTGAAGCATGCACTGGTACTTTATTCATTTGCTAGGTAACTTTTAATGGGATATATCTAAATTTCTTTTTAAAATTTTTGATTATGGTAAAAAAATATTTACCACCTTAACCATTTTTAAAGTGTATAGTTCAGTAGTGTTAAGTAAATTCACATGGTTTTGCAACAGGTGTCTAGAACTTTTTTATCTTGCAAAACTAAAACTCTGAACTCATCAAACACCTCCCCATTTTCCCCTCCCTCCATCCTCTAGTAATCACCATTCTGTTTTCTCTTTGTATGAATTTATCTATTTTAAATACCTCATATAAGTGGCATTATACAGTATTTGAGGTGGGGGTGTGTGTGTGTGAGAGAGAGAGAGAGACAGACACAGAGAGAGGGAGTCAGTCAGAGAAGCTTATTTCATTTAACATGATGCCCTCAAGTTTCAGCCATGTTGTAGCATGTGACAGGCTTTCCTTCCTTAAAGCTGATAAGTATTCTGTTATGTGTATATTCCACATTTTGTTTATCCATTTATCTGTAGATAAACATTTGGGTTGCTTCCACCTTGTGGTTATTGTGAATAACGCTGCTATGAACATGAGTGTGCAAATAGCTTTTCAACATCCTGCTTTTAATACTTGTGGATATTTACCCAGAAGGAGGATTGCTGGATCATATGGTAGTTATATTTTTAATTTTTTGAGGAACTGCCAATCCTGCACCATTTTAAATTTCCAATTTGTCTACATCCTCACCAACATTTGTTATTTTCTCTTTTTTTTGATAGTAGTCATTCTGATGGGTGTGGGGTGATAACGGTTTTGGTTTGCATTTCTCTAATCAGTGATGTTGAGCATCTTTTTGTATGTTTCTTGGCCATTTGTATGTCTTCTTTTGGAGAAATATCTATTAAAGTTCTTTGCCCAGTATTTATTCATTCATTCATTCATTATTTGTAGTTTTTGAGACAGGGTCTCTCGGTCACTCAGGCTGGAGTGCAGTGGCACAATATTGGGTTTCTGCAACCTCAACTTCCTGGGTTCAAGCAATGCCCTCACCTCAACCTCCCACGTAGCTGGGACCACAGGTATGTGCCACCACACCCAGATAATTTTATTTTTTGTAAAGATGGGGTCTCCCTGTGTTGCCCGGGCTGGCCTCGAACTCCAGGGATCAAGTGATCCTCTTGCCTCAGCCTCCCAAAGTGTCAGGTGATCCTCTCACCTCAGCCTCCCAAAGTGCTGGGATTATAGGTGTGAGCCACTGTTCCCGGCTTTTTTGCCCAGGCTGATCTTGAGCTCCTGAGCTCTCGAACTCCTGATCTCAGGTAATCTGCCTGCCTCGGCCTCCCAAAGTGCTGGGATTTCAGGCATGAACCACTGCACCCAGCCAGTGAACTCCTGAGCTCAAGCAATCCTCCTGCCTCAGCATCCCACAGTGCTGGGATTACAGGTGTGAATCGCCATGCCAGGAGTTCTTATGTATTCTACATATTAACTCCTTATCAGGTACATGATCCATAGATATTTTCTTCCATTCTGTAGGTTGCCTTTTTACTCTGTCGGTTGTTTTGCTTGATGTGCAGGAGTTTTTAAGTTTGATGTAGTTAAATTTGTCTGGTTTTGCTTTTGTTGCCAAATTCAGTGTCAGGAAGCTTTACTTCTATGTTTTCTTCATTTAGGTCTTATGGTTAGATTTTTAATCAATTTTGAGTTAATTTTTGTAGATGATATAAGGGAAAGGTGCAGCTTTATTCCTTTGCTGGTGGATATCCACTTCTCCCAGCACTCATTTATTGAAAACTGTCCTTTTTCCATTTTGCGATCTTGACAATCTTTTCAGAGATCATTTGACTATATATGTGTGAGGGTTTGTTTCTGGGTTCACTATTCTGTTCCATTGGTCTATTTGTCTTTATGTCAAGACCACACTGTTTTGATTACTGTAGCTTTGTAATATGTTTTGAAATCAGGATGTATTAGGCTTGCAGTTTTGTTCTTTTTCAAGATTGTTTTTGTGTTTGGGGGTCCCTTGAGATTTTACATGAACTTTATGATCTTTTCCCCCTATTTCTGCAACTGAGATTTTGATAAAGATTACATTAAATCGCCAGGCATGGTGCCTCATGCCTGTAATCCCAGCACTCTGGGAGGCCAAGGCGGGTAGATCACCTGAGGTCGGGAGTTCAAGACCAGCCTTGACCAACATGGTGAAACCCCGTCTTTAAAAAAAAAAAAGATTACATTAAATCTGTAGATCGCTTTCAGTTTTATGGATATTTAAACAATATTGTTTTTAATTCATGAGCATTATCCCTTTTTTATTTTTAATTTCTTTCAGAAATGTTTTGTAGTTTTCAGTGTATATGTCTTTTGCCTCCTTGGTCAAGTTTATTTCTCAGTTTTTTATTCTTCTCGATGCTACTGAGAATTGAATTATTAAGTTCCTTTTCAGAGTGTTCATTGTTTGTTTATGTAAACAGGACTTATTTTTTTGTGTGTTGATTTTGTGTCCTACAGTTTTCTTCTTTGTTTCTTAGTTCTAATAGTTTTTTTCTTTTGCATGAAACTTTTAGAGTTTTCTATATATGTCATCTGTGATCAGAGATTAATTTTACTTCTTCCTATCTTGAATGCCTTTCATTTCTTTCTCCTGCCTAATTGCTCTGGCTAGTACTTCTAGTACTATGTTGAGTAGAAGTGGCAAGAATTGCCTTGTTCTTGATCTTAGAGGAAAAGCTTTTAGTCATTTACCATTGAATATGATGTTAGCTGTGAGTTTTTTATATATGGCCTTTATTAAGTTGAAATAGTTTCCTTCCGTTCCAAGTTGAGTGTTTTTTTAATCATGAAAGTTGTTGAATTTTCTCAAATGTCTTCTCTACATCAATTGAGATGATCATGTAGGTTTTTTCATTCTATTAATGTGGTGTATTATATTGAATTTCACACACTGAACTATCCTTACATTCCAGGAATAAATCCCACTTGATCATTTTATAAAACCCTTTTCATATATTATTAAATTTGAAGAGTAGACATTCTCGTCTTGTTTAGGAAAGCATCTTGTCTTTCACCATTAAGTGTAATGTTAACTGTGGATTCTTTCATAGATGCCCTTCCTGTTGATTTTTTTAAATTATAAAAGCATGTTGTAATTTATTAAATGCTTAACATCTTATGAGATGATTGTATAGTTTTTTCCCATTCTGTTAATATGGTGTATTACAGTGATTGCTTTTCATATATTAAACCAGTAGCTGTTGGATTTTGTCTGATTCCAAATAATGTATCCTACCTCCCCGAGGATTAAATAACATTTTCAAGTTCTGACATTTGTGGGTTTTTTAATTAATTCTGGATTTTATTTTTATATACATGAGCATAGGGCTTTAATTTTATTTTTTTCCAAAACTTCCTTTGAATATAATTCTAGATCTTACTCTGTTCCACTGGTCTAATTGTATACTTTTCTATTAACATGGAATTATTATATCGTTGATCCTTGAACAACAAGGGAATTGGGATGCCACCCCCACAACACACACACTCAAAAATTCACATGTAACTTTTGACTCCCCCAAAACTTTACTGTAACCTACTGTTTAGTAACGATAAAAAGTTAATTAACACATATTTTGTATATGTATTGTGTACTGTATTCTTACAATAAAGTAAGCTAGAGGAAAGAAACTTATTAAGAAAAGCATAAGGAAAGAAAATATATTTACTATTCAGTAAGTAAAGTGCATCATTATAAAGGTTTTCATACTTGTTATGTTTGCATTGAGTAGGCTAAAGGGGAGGAGTAATAGGATTTTCATCTTGCTGTCTTAAGAAGTGGCAGAGTTGGAAGAAAATCCACATATAAATGGACCCACACAGTTGAAATCTGTGTTGTTCAAGGGTCAATTGTATTTAATTTTTGATTGTTTTAAAATTTTTAAATAGGTAATATTTTGATATACAAAAATCAAAAGTTACACAAGAATTTGTAATGAAAAGGAAGTCCCTCTCTCACCTTTATTTCAATTGCAGATGTTGCTTTCAGTTATTTTTATATGTTTCCTGAGATAGCTCCTGTACATACAAAAAAACATGTTTGCCTCATTCTTCTTTAGTAGCTACTTAGTAGGCAATTGATTTGTGGGATTCTGTGTTATTAAATGTTCCCCTATTGGTTGACATTTGGGTAGTTTCTTGCTGTTGAAAACATTGCTATAGAGAGTATTCTGTGATATATGTCACTGTGCACATACCTAAATATAGCCAATAGTTTTATAATTTCTAGAAATAGAAAGTGCATCTAAATATTTTTTGTAGATGTTGCCAAATTTGCCTGCAGAGAAAGGTGTGTGTGCTAATTTATAATTTCATAGGCTATGTAAGAAAGTGTTTTTTCCTCCTATGCATTCAGTAATACCATGTGTTATTAAACGTTTTGATCATTCAAATTAACAGCTGAAAATTTATAACTCATTGTAGTTTTAACTTGCATTTCTTTTATGGGTGAGGGTGAAGTTTGCTTATTTTTTTTTTAACATTTTTTTTTTTCTTTTCAAAGTTCTTTGAGCTTTTCATTTTAAAATTCAGTTGTTAGACTTTTCCCCCGATTTATAGACAAGAAATTTAGCACTTATACATTGCAGCTACTTTTTCCATTGTGATTGTCTTCTGAGTTTTTTTATGATCAGTGGTGCACATTAGCCATCAGTTCCTTTTTATCGCTGAGTAGTAATTCATGTTATGGACATACCACAGTTTCTCTAATTATTCACCTATTTAAGAACATTTTGGTTGTTTGCAGTTCTTGGCTATCACAAATAATGTTGTCCTGAGTATTTATGTTCAGGTGCTTGTATGAACGTAAGTTTTCTTTTCTCTGAATACATGCCCAGGAATGGAATTGCTGGGTCATATGTGTAAGTATAAGGGTTTTTTTTGTTTTTTTTTTTTTTAGAGAAAATAGCAAGTTGTCTTCTTGAGTGGATGTACCACTTTCTGTTTCTACTTGTATTGTATGACAGGTCCAGTTTATCCTTGCCAGCATATTTGTTATTGTCACTTTTTAATTTTAGGTGTTTAGGTATATGTGTAGCGATAACTCATTTTGGTCTTAATTTGTGTTTTCCTGATGGCTAATTATGTTGAACATCTTACCACATACTTATTTGCCATCTGTATATACTGTTTGGTGAAATGTCTATGTATATTTTTCTCATTCTTTAATTGAATTACTTGTTTTTATATTATGGACTTTTGAGAGTTCCTTTGTATATTGTAGATACTAGTTCTTAGTCAGACATGTAGTTTGCAAATATTTTCTTCCAGTCTGTAGCTTGTATTTCTTTGAGGAGAAAAAAAAACTTTTAATTTTGAAATGATTATAGGTTTGTAGGAAATTGAGAGATGTATGGGAATATCATGTGTACTCTTCACCTGGCCATCTCCATTATTAACATCTTCTTAATATAGTGGAGTATCAAAACTAGGACGTAATGTTGGTACAATACACAAGCTTTTCTGATTTTATTAGTTGTATTTGCACTCATTTGTGTATTTGTAGCTCTGTGCAAATTTATCACAAGTAGCTAGCATCACAATCAAAGATACTTAGCTGTCCTATCACCTGCAGAACTTCCTCTTTGTAACCTTTTGGTAACCTCACCCACTCTAGAAGCCCCAGAGGTTCATCCAAGTTGCTGTCTGTATCACTAGTTTTTTTTTGTTTTTGTTTTGGCTGAGAAGTATTCTATCATTTGTTTAAACATTTACCCACTGAAGAACATTTGCGTAGTTTTCTGTGTTTGGCTGCTAACGAATAAAGTTGCTATGAATATTCATATACAAGTTTGTGTGCAGAAATAAGTTTTTATATCTCTGGGGTAAATGCCCAAGGGTTACTAATTGCTGGGCTGTTTGGTAGTTTTAGCTCTAGTTTTAAAACATCTGCAAAATTATTTTCCAGAGTGACTGTACCATTTTACATTCCTAACAGCCATGCGTGAATGATCCAGTGTTTCTGCATCCTTGTCAGCATTTAGTTTTGCCAGTTTGATAGGAGTATAGTGATATCTCATTGTGTTTTGTTGTTGTTTATGTTTCATTTTGTTTTTGAGACAAGGTCTCCCTCTGTCACCTAGGCTGGAGGGCGGTGACACGATCATGGCTCCCTGCAGCCTCAGCCTCCCAGGCTCAGGTGATCCTCCTACCTTTCAAGTCTCCCAGGTAGTTAGGACTATAGGCATAGTCCACCACACCTGGCTAATTCTTTGTATTTTCTGTAGAGACAGGGTTTCACCATGTTGGCCAAGCTGATCTCAAAACTCCTGGAGTCAGGTAATCTGCTCCCCTCAACCTCCCAAAGTGCTAGGATTACCGGTGTGAGCCACCATGGCTGGCCTTCGTTGTGGTTTTAATTTGCATTTCCCTAAAAGCTAATGATGTTGAACATCTTTTTATTTGTTTATTTGCCATCTGAATAGCCTCTTCAGTGAAATATCTTTTTATGTCTCTCGTCTCTTTTTTTTTTTTTTTTTAAAGACAGGGTTTCACCATGTTGACCACGCTGCTCTTTAACTCCTGACCTCAGGTGATCTGCCCACCTCGGCTTCCCAAAGTGCTGAGATTACAGGCATGCGCCACCATGCCCAGCCGTCTCTTGTCTTTTTTAATTGCAGTGTTTTTTTTGTTTTGTTTTGTTTTGTTTTTACACTGATGAGTTTTCAGAGTTCTTTCTAGGTTCTAGATTCTAGTCCTTCGTTGGGTTTGTGATTTGCAGATCTTTTTCTCCTATGGTATAACTTGTCTTTTTTTTTTTTTTTGACATGGGGTCTCATTGTGTTGCTCAGGCTGCAGTGCAGTGGCTATTCACATGAATGATTATAGTTTATGTTAACCTCAAATTGCTGGGCTTGAGCAGCCCTCCTGCCTCAGCCTCCTGAGTAACTGGGACTACAGGTGCATGCCACTGCACCTGGCTTGTCTTCTTAATAGGGTCTTTTTACACAGAGCAAAATGTTTAATTTCGAGGAAGTCTAATTTATTGATTTGTTTCATTTTTAGATTTGTGTTTTTGGTTTCAAGTCTAAAAGAATCTCACTCCCACACCTACCCCGCTTTTTTAGTATATGTGCTGCCAAAGCAAGCACAACCTGCTCCCCTTTTTTGAGATAGTCTTGCTCTGTCACCCAGGCTAGAATGCAGTGGCTTAGACTGCAGCCTTGAACTCCTGGGCTCAAGCAATCCTTCTGCGTCAGTCTTCTGAGCAGCTGGGACTACAGGTGTGTGCCACCATGCCCACCTAATTTTGTGTTTTTTACTTTTTGTAGAGACAGGGTCTCATTGTGTTGCCCAGGCTGGTCTCAAACTCTTGGCCTCAGGTGGCCTCCCAAAACTTTGGGATTATAGATGTTAGCCATAGTGCCCAGCCAAGTCAAAAAACTCTCTGCCTGACTTTAGATTTGGAAGATTTTTTTTTTCCAGAAAGTTTGTATTTTCACATTTTACATTTAAATCTGTCATCCATTTCTTGTTGCTTTTTATATATAAGGTGTGAGATTGAGATTGAGATTCATTTATGGCTCTTAGGCCTTTGTTGAAAAGGCCGTCCTCCATTGAATTGCTTTTGCATCTTTATCAAAAATCATTGTTCGTACCTATGTGGGTCTCTTTCTGGGTCCTCTGTTCTGTTCCATTGGTCAGTGTTTCTGTCTCTCACCAATACCATACGGTCTTGATTACTATAGCTATGTAATAAGTCATAAAATTAGGTAGAGTAATTGCTTTTACTTTTTAAAAATATTCTTCACACATAAATATGTGTGTGTAAGAGAGTGCATTCATTTACACCCAGGGTTGGGGGAAAGAAGAGAAATAAATGAGAATATGTATATTGGTGATACTTAACTTTTGTACCTCACCTTCCCATGAAGGCTAGAAATGGATGGTTAAACACCTGTCTCTGTTCCCATGATGAAAATGACCTTTGCAAAAAAAAAAAAAGAAAAAAGAAAAGAACAATAAACAAAGGAAACACAAACAACAACAAAAAAACTTTATAAAATGATTTTTGCCTCTAGACCTTAAATTTTTCTGAATGGAGAGTTTTGTGGTTTCAGAAAGGTGAAATAGTAGAAGCAGGAAGAAAATATTCTCTTACCAAGTGCGAAACTGACCTAGGCCCAATTCTAATAAAATGTTGCCTTTGGCAGTCTCCCAGTTGTCTCTCTTCATGTTTCCCCCCACCTTTGTCTGCCCCCTCCTTAAGTTGTCGAGTGTCTTCAGCTCCTCACTGTGGCATTTTCCTCAGGTCTGTAGATAAACCTCTTGTTACACCCCACAAAATCCTCTCCAGTTTCCTTCTAGTAAGATCTAAAAAGCAGAAGAAAATAGTCTAATCTATAAAGTGAAGGGGTTTAGGCTCTAATGTCACTGTATTAGCCCTACTGCTGAAAATTCCTGAAATTCTTTATCAATTACAATAGTGTACCATACTTAAATAGATACAGCACAGCAAGCTTTTCTCCAGCATTGTGTCGGATTGCTGTTTCTTTGGTTGAACACAGATGAAATTAGGTTATATTTAGGGGCCACATAATATGAAAATAATTCATGGATGTTTAAAATACTAGCATGTTCAGCATGGTAAGATGCTCTCATGAGATGAGACCCTTTGTACAAAGAAAGACCTTAGAGTACAAAGAAACAGACTGACCTAGAGAACCATATTCTAAGAAGTCTACTTTTGCTTGAGCGTTTTTCTGGGTCGGCTCCGGTAAATGCATCTTGCTATTCATAATATTTCTACTTCTGAACCTACAGGTTTTTTACTTAGGGGTGAGAGTCCAGGATAGTAGCTACTTGTACATGTTTGCTTATTTGCAATTTATGTGTTTGTTAGGGATTGTCCATTAACTTACAGCTGTTTTCACTCTGATCATCATTCATAGCAAGTATGCTTAGGTGTGGAGTCACTTGTTATCACCTCTCTCTAATGATTCCTCTTAATCTTTATCAGAAAGAAATTCCATTTCTTCTTAGGGGAAAGTGAACAAAATAGTGTGTAAGATTGAGTTGTCTTAAGTTGTGTATTTCAGAAGTATAAATCAGTATTTACCTAAATGCCTGGAATTTCTAGTTAATCTGTTGTGAATATAAAATCGGTTATGGGTAAATGTTAAGTGTCTAGTATTTATGCTAGATATTTATAGTCCTTGGAGCCTTTTCTGGGATCATGAATTTAGGCTGCTACTCAATTTTCAATACTTTACCCTTATACTTTCATTTGAAAAGGAAATGATTGTTTAGAGGGATTTGAAAGTAACTATTAAACTATATCTAAAAGTAGTTATAAAACTAACAATGTGTGATGAAAGATAAGGTGGTCATTTGTGAACAGGAAAAAAGCTGATGACAAATACTTATACTTAGCTAGAGAAAACACACATGTAAGAAAAAAACTCAATATATAGTCAGTCTGTTTCTGTACCACCAATAAATACAATATATGGTTTATAGGTAGTGAAATATTATTTTAAATGATTTTTCTTACTAGAATTATAGTATAGTCAGAACTATTAACTACTCTTGTCCAAGAAATCTACTAGAAAATAACAGTGAGGAAGAGTTAGAATTAATTAAAATCTACCTAAAACTAGCATAAGTGTAAAAGCTAATCCATTAATTTATATAACCAAAGATTAAGGAGCTTGATGCAGAGCTCAATGAACATCACCATAATCCTTATCTGAACTCTCCATTTCTCTTGCCAGTCCCTGCCCCATTGCTTTGATCCTCAGTGTGGCAAAAGTCCATAGATAAGTTTTCTGTAGTTACTGTCTCCAGTTCCTCACCTTTCATTCTCCTGTAAGTCCACTCTAGTCAGGCTTTTGCTCCAGTCAGTCCACTGAAACTTCCCTTGTCAAGAACATCTGTGATGCCAAACCCCACGATCTATCTGTTCTCAGTCTTCAGCTCCCTTGATTTATTAGTATTTAACACAAGTTGATGAGGTTCTCCTGCTTGGAGCACTTTCTCACTTGACTTCTAGGATACCACACACTTGATTTTCCTCCTATCGTGCTAGTTATGTTTTCCTAGATGTCTTTCCTCGGTCTTCCTCTTCTCTTCCCACCCTCACTCCCTCGATGATTTTAGGTAGTCTCAAGGCCTTAAATAGTAATTAAACACTGATGACCCTAAATTTATATCTTAACACCTCTCTCATGAGTTCTGGAGTTTCATACAACTGCCTGCTTTATATCACCAAATAGCTATCTCACACTTAACATATCTGAAACAACTTTTTTTCTTCTTCCAAAATGAAGTCTACCCTCAGTATTCTCCATCTTGGTTAAGAATATCTTCATCTTTTTTGTTGCTCAGGTCAAAAACACTGGAGTTATCCTGACTCTTCTCTTTTGTTATGTTCGAAATATAATTAGTTAGGACGTTTTATTGGCTCCACCTTTAAAGTATATCTAGAATCTGACCACTTCTCATGACTTTACTGCTACTATGCTTATCTGAGCCACCATCATCTTTCACCTGGATTACGTTGATCTCTGTGCCTGCCTTTGTCCCCTGTATAATATTCTCAATTTAGTAGCCAGAGTGATCCTTTAAATAGAAGCTAATCATGTCACTCCTCTGTTTAAAACTCTCCATTTGCCTGGCCATCTTTGTTACCTGTCTGGTATCATCATCTGTAACTATTCTTTCTGTTACCTTGATTCTAATCACACATGGGACTACTTGCTCTTTCTCAGATACAGTGTATGCTCTTATCTTGGGCCTTAGCATGGGTGTTTTCTTTACCTGGAATACTCATCCCATAGATATTCACATGGCTATCTCCTTCATTTTCTTCTAGTAAGGTATTAATATTTCTGATGAGATACCTACCCTGACTACCCTATTTGTTCCACTCCCCATTACACTGCCCTATCATCTCTATAACATTAGCATCTGAGGTAACTTTACTATGTGTATTATTTATTTTCTTTCTCTTCTCATTAGATTTTAAATGCCTTAAGGGTAGTGTTAGGGCCTCTTGTTTATTGACCTATCCTAAGCACCTAGGATATTATTTTACACATATTAGGTGGTCAGTAAATATTTGTTGAGTAAACATTTGTAGAACAGATTCGTTTCATATTCTCCATTTTGTAGTTCTGCTTGCTTTATGTTAATCTCATTTTTAGGCATTATATGGGTCCCAGCAGTTCCTGGAAACCTTCTAGATTCAAATCTAGCCAGAAAGAGGACAAATCTTTGTCCTAACATTCCCAGGAAAAGGACCGAAGTTTACTATGATTAAACAATTTTAAAATCCTTTACTCAGCTCTTGACCAGTCAGCCCTGGCCAGAAGACAGGCAAAACCTTTTTTGCCTAGACTTGAAAGTTGTCATATGTTCCAAGTCTGAAACTAGAGGTGAAGATACAAACAAAAATGTCTATTCAGAAGCTTCTGAATAAGCATACAAGAAATGTCTACTCGTATACCATTGTTTTACAGCTGTGATCCTTGGTTACTGACTGCATGGGGTGTCAGTAGGTGCTCTCTGACCATGCCCCATTTAGTTTGGAAACTTAAATTTAAACAAGTTTTATTCCTGTGGAATCTCTCAATTTTTAATATGGTAATGTATTTTGTGAATCTCTAAGCCAGAGATATTTTATGCATCAGTTTCTCCAAATTCTTTGAACATGGAACCCTTTTCCCTCCAGGATATCTCCAGATATATTCTCATGCAGCTCACTATGAGAAATATTGGTATGTCTGCTAAGAACTAGTTAGAAAATTGAGGAAAAATCTCAGGCAACAATAAAAAAGTAAACAAAAGAATACTTTTCAAATGTACAGGACCTATTTGAAGAAAAATTTTTTACAGGCCCCCAAATATTTTAATATATAGAAAGACAGTCCTTTAAAAAGATATTTATGGCTGGGTGCAGTGGCTCATGCCTGTAATCCCAGCACTTTGGGAGGCTGAAGTGGGAGGATTGCTTGAGCTGGGAAGTTCAAGACCAGCCTGAAAAATATGGCGAAACCCCGTGTCTACTAAAAATACAAAAATTAGCCAGGCAGGGTGGCGCTCTCCTGTCATCCCAGTTACTCAAGAGGCTAAGGTACGAGGATTACTTGAGGAGATCAAGGCTGCACTCCAGCCTGGGTGACAGAGTGGGACCCTGTCTCGAAAGAAAGAAGGGTGTTCAGGGGGAGAAAAAAATGTATTCTCAATAAATTTTATGTAGTTGTAGTTTAAAATCAAATTTAATAGAGAGGGGTGTGAAGGGAAGAGGAGAACTTAATCAAATGACTATAAGATTTCATTTTGTCGTAGACTGTTTTTACTGCAGGAAAGAAAAATACCTCAGGTCACCTAAGAAAAGTTTATTGTATAGAATATATAGGGGTTAAAACCAGTATCAGAAAGTTCAGATTGTGTACTTTCTTTGGCTGGTTTTCTTTTTTCCTCTCCCTCTGTGGCATACATCTATCTTTGTAAGCATTTGTTTTGTTTGCTTCTGGTTACCAGCTCTCAATCTCCATACTCCATACTCCAAATCTTGAATTAAACTGGCTTGGGTCGATTTTAGTTAATTCTGTCACTAATGGATGAATCCCTTTAGGCCTTGTCATTTTATTGATTGTTCAGAAGTCAGTAGATGGGCATCCCTTGGGAAAATTATGCTTCCTGATCCTATCAGTGTCTGCTCAGTGCTACTTCTGTGGTCAGAGGTGAGGATTGGGAAGATTTAACTAGTAGGGGAAGTTAGGTGTGTTAGGCATCATGACTATAATGTCCAGTATAATCTAGAAGAAAAAGTAAGAATAGCCAGAGGGATTCTGAAAAGGGAGTGTCCATATATATATAGCAGATGTATAGTAATTGAAGCTGTGGAACTGGTGCCTGAATAAGTAATAAAATACAAATACAATTTTCAAATAACATAAAAGTGAAATTACTAATTAGAGGTATGAATTGGATATTAAATTGTTCAGAAGTACCTAATTGGCCATTAAAAAGTAAAATTCTTATCTTGCAATTTAACAGTAATATCAAAATGGTTTAAAGATTTAAATGCTCAAAAATGAGACAATATCAGAGAAAAATAATAGGTTGCATTGAAATAAATGCATAGATAATATTTAAATAATATTGAGGTGAGGAAGGAATTTTCCTTAGAGTAAAACCACAAAGAAATCATTAAGATTTTATTATGGAGACTCAAAAAGAAAGGTTTATTATGCTAGATGGGAAAATGAATAAACTAAGGGGGAATATTTGCAGTATGACGATAGTACATATTTTAATATAGAAAGGACTGTTAGAAACAATTTGTTGTGTGGATTAGGGGTACTTAATCCTACCTGGCCGTCATACAGTATTACCTAGTCAGTATTACCCTAGTCCGTACACTCTCCCACTTTTTTAGGTGACTTTCGTATCTTAGTCTCTTACTACATACTTCCAACAACTGTTGTTGAGCTGTAACTCTTTGGTGATTATTTTGCATTTTATTTTTTCCTCACTGAGAAAATGGAACCAATCAGAAGATAACTTATAAAGGCTTCCACCAATATATACCTTATGCCCACATGCCTACATCTCTGCCTATTTACTGTGTATGTTTTCTTCTGTAACTGAGGGTGAACGCTCTGGTGTGTGTACTAAGACCCATCTCTACACTTGTGCATTAGATCCCACTCACTTGCTTACTCAAGGATATTGCTTAGTAATTCTTTCTCTGCTATATCATCAATTTTTTGCCTCTTTACTAGCTCAATCCCCCATCTTAAAAAAACTACTTTTCCCTCTAGTTACATCCCTATTTCCTTTTCCTTCACCACAAAATTTCTTTCCTGGGATGTCTCAACTTACTGTCTTTGATTTCTTTCCTCTCTTTCTCTCATGAACCTGTTCCAGGTGGATTGTCAGCTAACTCACGCCAAAGAAACTGGTGTTATCTAGGTCATCGGTGACCATTATATCACTAAAAACGGTAGTCATTTCCCAGTTTGGAGAATTAAATCTTTAAAAACATGTAAAGAATGACTACTCCAGCCTAATAGGGTGGTTCACAATACAGAAAAAGGCCAATAAGGGTATGAAAAGTAGTCAATATCTAGAAAGTCAAAGAAATGCAAATTTAAGACAATAAGATGTTTCTTATCCACTGTCCAGTGACAGCAAGGGAATCTAGAACTCTCATATACCATTTGGTTATGCAAGTGAAAATTAGTACATTTCTGGAAGCAATTTGACAACTTTTACAAGAGCTTTAAAATTGTGTTTATCTTTCGACTTGCCCATTCTGTTTCTAAGAGTATGTCTCAGGGAAATAACATACAGATGCATGATGCATCCACACACATACAACCAGGGAGGGAAGGATTCATCAAGTCGTTAATTCTGGAGGGGAAACATGAAAATGACCTAGGTATCTGGCAACGGGAGATTGGCTAAAGTATGGTACATCTGTATGTAGAACACCAAGTAGCTATTTAAAATGATGACATCAATTTATTTATTTGAAATTATTTTAAACTTTTTTCACATCAAGTTACCATTAAACATGTTAAACATGTTTATTTAAAAAAAATAAGTTTATTAATATGGAAAGATTTTAATTGTTTTAAGAAGAGTATTCCTCTTAAATATATGTAGGCACTTTGCTATATATGTATGTATAGCAAAGTGCCTAGCAGATTATATACCAAAATGTTTTTCAGCTGCTGTCAAGTAGTAGAATTTTAGATTTTCTTTTAAATCTTGGAATGCTTGTATTAACAACAACAAAAAAGTTTTGCAAAAGAAAGTCAGTATCCCAGTTATAGTCTGCTTACTTCCTCTGTTTTTACATTCAAACATTGATCATTAGACTTGGTTCATAGCTGGCTGCCTTGAACTGACCCAGTCCTGTTTCCTAACCCTACTGGACTTAAAATAGCCTAGTGGTCTGCCAGCTGTGAGAGAATAGATGAGCCAGATAAAGTGTATTTACCATACTGTTAGCTCCAGAGCTGCTTAGGAGTCTTCATAGACCCCTTTGATTATAAGTCTACCAGGAGACCAACTACAAACTCAGTAAACTAATCTGAGAAATAATATTAAGATAGAATAAATAGGATAGTTAGAGTTAAACTCCAGAGAAAAAAGTTGATGAAAAGCATAGGTAAACTTACTAAGGATGGATATATTAGGAACCCGATACAGGGTGTAATAAAAATGAAATCAAAGGGTTTTATAGTGCTAAAGTTTAGTAGTATTACATGTTGCAATTGTTTCCTGTTTCTTAGTATAGGTAATTTCTGTATGAGTGGGAAATTCATGTATAACTTTTGTTGTACTCTAAAGAACTTTAGCCAGAATTTATTGTGAAATATTTACAACGTTGGCAATTCAGAAATCTAGCAGTATATTTATTTCTCTCGCTCTAGATATTTCATAAACATACATACTTGTATACATGTGTGCAGAAGAGTTGCTTTTTATATCTTGTATAAAACCAGTATACTTGGTTTTATACAAGATATAAAAAGCAAATTATTATAAAAGCAGTACGTATGCTCAATGTGAAGAATTTGTAAATAAAAGTTACAAAGGAATCAATTTTTGCTGCCTTTTTAAATCTTTCAATGCATAATATGTAAATTTGCTTAAGCTCTACACTTCATGTTTGTATCTTGTCTTTTTTACTTAATATTTTATGACTGTATTCTCATGTCATTAAATATTCTTTCCTTTAAAAATTCCCATTTTAAAGATAAAGTAGTCAAAGCAATATGAATTTGTTAATGATTTAGTATATGAATTGGAGAAAACATATTTTCTGCAGTCTTCTCTCTTAAAGGGAGCTGGCAGCTTAATGGTGAAACTGTATCAGTCCAGCTGTATTTTTTAAAATTACTTAGTTGTCAAGTTTTTGTTTGAGTAAGCCAGAGGGTTCCTTAAAGATTGTAAGGCTGACATTCGTAGATAGGAACTTTAGTTTCACTTTCCCTAAGACAGCAAGAAATATTCTATAACAGAAAGATGACTATTTTTAGCTTTTCTTTCTGCTGGTGAGGTGGAATAGCGAATATTTTTAGAGCAGTTCAAAGTACAGCCACTTAGATTAGCTCAGTGTTTCTGTCATCAGAATCTCAATTATTTTATGAGGTTTTTTTTTTTTACTTCCAATGTTTTGAGTTTATGTAAATTGCAACATGATTCCTCTTTTTATTTTTGATCTAGTTTGTTTCTCTGTGGAACAATATAAAAAAGCTGAAATTTCTAAAACCTTAACTTTTCTTTCTGTACTTTTTATGTATTTTCAATTATAATTATATTCTTCTGGTTATTATGGGCAATTATTTTCTTTCTTAGAGATGAAACTTTGACAATTAATACTTAGGGGGAGATGGTGTTACAAATCTTCTCTCGTAATAGGCTTTTGTAGTCACGAGAGATCCCCCATGACCATTGTAAGTACCCTTAATTATGAACACCACTATAACATTTCATCTTTCCCCAAAGCTATGCCACAGTATAAGTGAAAATTTGAGTGACTTCTTTTGTTACCCTTAATCGGAGCTATTGATGAAAAGTACACAGTTCAGGTCACATTGAGAGACTGAGTTACTAGCTGAGGGACACTCGTCCCACAGCCCCCAGTCAATATCCAAACTCCTGTCTTAGCAAAATTTGAAATTACTGTGCACTATAGAACTTTGATGATCTTCAGGATTGGTGACAATTATTGAAAACACTATAGTAATTAATTCAGAAATCTGAGATTATTTCCTGTTGCAGATATGAAAACAATTAAGATCTAATATTTAAGTGTTAAAATCAATAACTTAATAAACCATTCACACTAGAAACTGTTACAGTCTGTCTTCAGTACCTGCCATTCCACTGAAACAGCTCCAGCTGAGATCAGTGATCTCTGACTCAGTAGTTCTTTGTTTTTTTAATACTTTAAGTTCTGGGATACATGTGCAGAACATGCGGTTTGTTGCATAGGTATACATGTACCATGGTGATTTGCTGCACCCATCAACCCATCATCTGCATTAGGTATTTCTCCATATGCTATCACCCCCCTAGCTCCCCACCCCCCACAGGCCCCAGTGTGTGATATTCCCCTCCATGTGTCCATGTGTTCTCATTGTTCAACTCACACTTATGAGTGAGAACATGCGGTGTTTGGTTTTCTGTTCTTATGTTAGTTTGCTGAGAATGATGATTTCCAGCTTCATCCATGTCCCTGCAAAGGACATGAACTCATCCTTTTTTGTGGCTGCATAGTATTCCGTGGTGTATATGTGCCACATTTTCTCTATCTAGTCTATCATTGATACACATTTGGGTTGGTTCCAAGTCTTAGCTATTGTGAACAGTGCTGCAATAAACATGTGTGCATGTGTCTTTATAGTAGAATGATTTATAATCCTTTGGGTATATACTCAGTAATGGGATTGCTGGTCAAATGGTATTTCTGGTTCTAGATCCTTGAGGAATCGCCACACTGTCTTCCACAATGGTTACACTCCTACCAACAGTGTAAAAACATTCCGATTTCTCCACATCCTCTCCAGCATCTGTCATTTCCTGACATTTTAATGATTGCCATCCTAACTGGCGTGAGATGTTGGGGTATGATGGATATATCCATTACCTTGATTGTGGTAATGGTTTCACATAATGTCAAATTTTGCCTTAGCTGCTCTGCTTTTCAAATTGTACACTTTAAATATGTCCATTGTGTGGCATGTCAGGGATATTTTGGTCTGTTTTAAAAAATAGCAGGGCCAGGTGAGGTGGCTCATGCCTGTAATCCCAGTACTTTGGGAGGCCAAGGCAGGTAGATCACCTGAGGTCAGGAGTTTGAGACCAGCTTGGCCAACATGGCAGTGAAACCCAATCTCTACTAAAAATTAAAAAATAAATAAATAAATTAGCTGGGCATGGTGGTGCATGCTTATAGTCCCAGCTATGCAGGAGACTGAGGCAGAAAAATCACTTGAACCTGAGAGGCAGAGATTACAGTGAGCCAAGATCACACCCAGTGCACTCTGGCAGAGCTTGTACCAAAGTTTAAGGCTCAAGTCATGGAAAGGAAGAAATAGCCAGAAACACAGAAGAAAAAGCAGGGGGAAATGATGACCTTGATGCCAAGGGAATTTCAAAGCAGGTATGGTCAGTGTATACTGCAGAAGTCAGTTATGGTAAGAATTGAGATCTAGGTTTAAGAACTTTCTTTTCACTCTTCTGATAGTGTTCTTTGATGCACACAAGTTTTTTATTTTAATGAAATCTAATTTATCTTCTTTTCCCTGAGGTTTTGGTGTCATATTTAAGAAACTATTGCTGGCTGGGCGCGGTGGCTCACACCTGTAATCCCAGCACTTTGGGAAGCCGAGGCAGGCGGATCACAAGGTCAAGAGATCAAGACCATCCTGACCAACATGGTGAAACCCTGTCTTTACTAAAAATACAAAAATTAGCCAGGTGTGGTGGCGCTAGCCTGTCCCAGGTACTCGGGAGGCTGAGGCGGAAGAATCACTTGAACCCAGGAGGCGGAGGTTGCAGTGAGCCGAGATTGCGCCACTGCACTCCAGCCTGGCCACAGAACAAGACTCCGTCTCAAAAAAAAAAAAAAAGAAAGAAAGAAAAAAAAAAAGAAACTATTGCTAAATCCAAGGTTATAAAATATTGGTTCCTATGATTTCTTCTAAGCTTTTTATGTCTTTGACCCATGTTGAGTTCATTTTTATAGATAATGTAAGGTAAGGATCCAACTTTATTCTTTGGCATGTTCAGTTGTCCCAGCACCATTTGTTGAAGAGACTCTTCCCCCCGCCCCCCGCCACCCATTGAATGGGCTTGGTATACTTGTCAAAAATCAATTGATTATAAATATTAGGGTTTATTTCTGGCCTCTCAATTCTGTTCCATTGGTCTATATGTCTATTTTTTGTTGTTGTTGAAAACCAGGTATTTTGAGTATTATGCTAAAGCTGGAAATCAGATTCTGTCTTCAGGGATTGCTTTTGTTTCTTGTTGAGTGCTACAGCTGTCTACTTGTATAGTATCTTTTCCACACTATCTTCCCAAAACTTGTATGTCATCTTGTGTGCGGCCTGTGATGTTTTTGCTCTTTTATCTCTCTGGTCAGCTTAACACCTGACAGGCATTTCCTTTAATGTTTGAATTTAAAAAATTAAAAGTATGTACATATCTTTAAGTCTTCTGGTATATGATTTTGGGGTAGTTGCTACAGCCCTAAACAGGCCTTGAAACAGAGGCACGTTTCTTCTGTCTGGTCCCTCAGAGAATCCCCAGATAAGCCAAAATACACAACCCTAAATTTTTGGAGGACAGGGTCCTTACTGTCTAGGAGTGTTAAAGCTGTGATCCCCACAGCCTCAGTGGGGCTAAGGATTGGCGGATAGTTGCTCTCAATTAATTTCTGCACCCTTTTCTTTCGTCAGGCACTCCCTTGATTGCTGTGAGTGTCTGAGCAGGTTCCTGAGTTCTGAAATCATTGATCTTGATTGTTTTTTTCCAGCTTAATAGTAGTTTTTGTGGAGGAGACTCCTGGAGCTTCCTACTCACCATATTCCATAATGTTATTTATGATCTGTTTTGAGTTAATTTTACTATATGAATTGAAGTTTTTTTTTCTTTCTGTATATAGGTATCCAGTTGTTTCAACAATTTTGATTTTCAAGAAGAAATCAGCTTTTCTTGTCACTGATTTTTCTATATTTTTCTGTTTTTCAATTTGACTATTTTCTGCTCTGATCTTTATTATTTTTTCTTCTGCTTCCTTTGGGTTTCATTTATCTTTTTTTTTTTTTTTTTTTTTTTAGTTTCTTAAGGTATAAACTGAGACCGTTGATTTAAGACCATTTTTTTCTAACATAGGCATTTAGAGCTGTACATTTCTCTCTAAATACTGCTTTAGCTGTATCCCACAACTTAGGGTATTTTTTATTTTCATTTTCATTCAGTTCAAAATATTTTGTAGTTTCCCTTTTGATATCTTTGACCCATGGGTTATTTAGAAGTGTAATAGTTTCCAAAGATTTGGGCATTTTCCTGATATATGTCCCTGGTTTTTTTTAACTAACACATAATTGTACATATTTATGGGGTACATGTGGATTTATTTCTCATTGTAGTTCTGTCAGTTTTTGCTTCATGTCTTTGGAAGCTCTATTATTATGTACATGTCCTCTTGACTCCTTTGTCACGATAGGGTGACCCTGTCTATCCATTGTAATATTTTTTTGTTCTGAAATCTACTTTGTCTGACAGTATAACCACTCCAACTTCGGTTTTTGTTGTTTGCTTTTTGGTTTTGGTTTTGGTTTTAAATTATTAAGATGGGGTCTTCTGTGTTGCCAAGGCTGGATTTGAACTCCTGGGCTCAGGCAATCCTCCTGCTCAGTGTCCTGAGTAGATGGGACTACAGGCCTATTCCACCATGCCCAGGTCATCCAGCTTTGTTTTGATCATGGTATATCTTATCCTTCCTTGTTATGGTTGCCATGATGTATCTTTTCCATACTTTTACTTTAAACGTATTTGTGTCCTTACACTTAAAGTGAATTTCTTATAAACAGGTTATAGTTGTCTTTTTTTGTTGTTGTTTAAGTATCTGATACCTGCCAATCTGATAATATCAGCCTTTTCATTGGGTTATTTAGACTATTTACATTTTATGCTATTGTTGATGTGGTTGGTTTTAAATACCATCTTGGTATTTGTTTTCTTTTTGTCCTATCTGTTCTTTTATTACTCTTTCCCCTTTTTCATATGCCTTCTCTAGGATTATTTTTTAGTGATTCCATTTTTATTTCCTTTGTTGACTTATCAACTATAACTCTTTGTTGTGTTATTTTAGTGGATGCATTCGGTTTTGTAGTATACGTCTTTAATCACCACCCTCCTTGAGGTGACATTTTGCCACTTTACAACAGTTCATTTTTATTTTCCCCTTCCTGGTCTTTGTGCTATTCTTGTCATACATTTTACTTCTATATAAGTTTGTTGTTGTTATTGTTTGAAACAGAGTCTCACTCTGTCACCCAGTCACCCAAGCTGGAGGGCGGTGGTGTAATCTCTCAGCTCACTGCAACCTCCACCTCCTGGATTCAAGTGATTCTCCTGCCTCAGGCTGATATTAAGGCACGCGCCACCTTGCCTGACTAATTTTTGTATATTTAGTAGAGACAACGTTTCACCGTGTTGACCAGGCTGGTCTTAAACTCCTGACCTAGAGCAATCTGCCCACCTCAGTCTCTCAAAGTGCTGAGATTACAGATGTGAGCCACTGAGCCTGGCCTACTTCTATATAAGTTTTAAACTGCAGTATGTTGTTACTATTTTTGCTTTAAACAATCAGTTATCTTTTGTGAATACTTAAATAAAAATTTTTGATGTTCTTCATTCTTTTGTATATATCCAGATTCTAATCTGGTATTGTTTTGCTATTGCTTAAAGGACTTTATTTACCATTTCTTTAAAATGTAAGGGTTGTGGTGAATTCTTTTACCTTTTGTATGTTTCAGAGTTTTGATTTTACCTTTGTTTTTGTAAGATATTTTTGCTGACTGAAGAATTAACAGTTGACAGGTTTTTTTTTTAATTTTGGTACTTTAAAAATTTGGACTCCACTTCTTACTCTGTCTTCTGGCTTGCATTGTTTTTGATAAGAAATCTGATGTTATCTGTATCCTGTTCTTCTGTATATTTCCTTTGTCTTTTTCTTTTGGCTGCTTTGAAGATTTTCTTGTTTTCACTGAGTCTAAGCAATTTGGTTATGATTTGCTTTAGTGTTGTTTTATTCTTGTTTTTTTGTGCATAGGTTTTATTGATTGTCCTGCCTGAGCATTCTGGCCATCTCTTATTTTGCTTGACCTTTAAATATTGGTATTCCTAGGGATTCTGTTGTGTTTTGACTGCACAGGATATATTCTCAGGTCATCTCATCCATTCCCGTAACTTCATCTGCTCTCTGTATGACAGATTTCCTAATTATTTTTATTTTTATTTTTGAGACAGAGTCTTGCTCTGTCACCCAGGCTGCAGTACAGTGGCATGATCTCGGCTCATTGCTACCTCTGCCTCCTGAGTTCAAGCGATTCTTCTGCCTCTGCCTCCCTAGTAGCTAGGGCTACAGGTGCACGCCACCACGCCCAGCTAATTTTTTTATTTTTAGTAGAGACAGACTTTCACCATATTGACCAGGCTGGTCTTGAACTCCTGACCTCATGATCTGCCTGCCTCAGCCTCCCAAAGTGCTGGGATTACAGGCGTGAGCCACCGCGCCTGGCTGAGATTTCCTAATTATTTATCTCCACCCAGACTTCTTTCTAAGCTTCAGGTTTGTATTTCCTTATATCCATCCCTACCTAAATCCAAAGGAGCCCTAATCAACTTATTTGGAATGAATAGGCCTGGAGGACAGCTCACTACAAAACCTCAAGAGGCTGTACCTGGTGACTCATGGCTGTAATCCCGGCACTTTGTGGGTGGGCAGATTGCTTGAGTTCAAGAGTTTGAGAACAGCCTGGGTGATATGGTGAAACTCCGTCTCTACAAAAAGTACAAATAATTAGCCAGATGTGGTAGTGCACACCTGTAGTCCCAGCTACATAGGAGGCTGAGGCGGGAGGATCACTTGAGCCTAGAAGGCGAGGTAAGAGAGCCACTACACTCCAGCCTGGATGACAAGAGTGAGACCTCATCTCAAAACAAACAACAAAAAAACTTTAAGAGCAAAGGATAATATCAAAGTACTTGGACAAGTTGCTAGAAAACAGTATTCTCAGGGGAAGAATCAAAGAGGAAAATGGCCAAATTGATACAGTAATTGACTTCATTGTAGTTCCACCAGAAAGGCAAAAAACAAACAAACAAAACCTTTATATCTGATACTCGCAGGTAACATAGTGTTGAATACTGTGGTGAACTAGCATTTGAAACTAATTCTCAAGGGAGTTAGGCCCTGGAAGAATCACATGGGAGCTAAAAGGGAGGCATAAGGACAAGGGAGTCCCAGGTGGCAACTGTTGGATGGTTTAGAACTCTGTTAAGCTAAATGGATGATGTGAGATTTACCTGAAGTCTGAAGTGAAATGTAATCCTAGAGGCCAGTGAGCTGCTGCTAGGAAAGAACAATGAAAAAAATCCTTTCACAGTGGTTCTAAAACACTTTATACATCCTATTTCTTTTAATTATTTAATCATTTTATTTTGGTTGGTTTTATAGGAAGAAAATGACATGCTATTAGCTTAATTTGATTGCCACACCGGGATGAGTAAGACCCTCTGTAAAGTGGGGAACAAATGAAAGTCTTTGCAATGGGAGTGATTTGATCAGCATTGTATTTATTATATATACCCAAAATACTTTTTTGGAAGCTTAATAGTCACTATTTTTTCAAAACTTAGCAATGCGGTATCTGCAGTGATTCCCTTTCATTTAGTTTCTCACCCAACTACATAAGCCAAGTAGAGGAACCCTAAGAAAATAGAATTTTCTTTTCTTTCTTGGGAAGTCTCTGCAAGAATTAAGAAGCTTGGAAACATTTCTTATAAGGTAAAAACTATTTTTAAAAATATATATGTCTAAATCTCAGAGTATTATACATACAAAATTATTTTTATTTTTTATTTTTGAGAGAGAAGGTCTTATTCTGTCTCCCAGGCTGGAATGCAGTGGTAGGAGCATAGCTCACTGCAACCTCAAATTCCTAGGCTAAAGTGGTCCTCCTGCCTCATCCTCCCAAGTAGCTAGGACTACAGATGTGAACCACTATGCCTGGGAAGTTTCGAAAACTTTTTGTAAAGAGAGAGTTTTGCAGTGTTGCCCAGGCTGGTCTCGAATTCCTGGCCTCAAGCAGTCTTCCAATCTTGGCCTCCCAGAATGCTGGGATTACAGTGTGAGCCACCACACCTGTTCTAAAATTCTTATATACAACTTTAAACACCCCTAACACACAGACACACACAAAGTTATGAGTTTACTGTTCTGGGGGATTTTTTTAAATGTTAAAATTGCAACTACTATTTAGTCTCATTTTTTGTCTTGGCATATATCATGTATCTATTTTGGAAAAGTCATTTTAAAGTTAGTAGATTAAGAAACACAACATGGTTGAACTAAAAAGTGCCTTATATAAAAAATATCTTTCCATGGAATACCATGGAGACTATTCGTCCATATGTTAAATAACATGGAGGAGTCTGCACTATAGGAACCAGTTTGCTTAGAAACTCATTTAAAATAACACAGAGCCACATCTAGAAATTTAAGTGAACTCACAGGAGAAGTACCTAATTAAGTATATTCTGTGATATTTATAGAAAAACTTTATTTATAAAAGGATACTTGGATAATTTCTGTCTTCAGGGAGTTTATTGATAGATATGCCTTCACTACTGCTATGCTTCATTGTAGATGATAATGTAGATCTGTATTTGTACCATGTTCACACATAATTATAGGCAGAAAACACAAGCAACAAAGATACAGACAATATAAACCTAAATGTAGGCATATGTATACATATGTGTGTGTATATATACACATATATGTGTGTACATACATATACACACATGCACAAAAACGATCTGGAAAGCATATGCTAGTGACACCTTTCTCTCTATATGTCTGTATTGTCTGCATTTTTCTAATTGTATAATCTTTATTGATAATGATGGTGGGAAGTTTTTTTTTTTTTTTTTTTGAGACAGTTTCACTCTTGTTGTCCAGGCTGGAGTGCAATGGCGTGATCTTGGCTCACTGCAACCTCTGCCTCCCAGGTTCAAGTGATTCTCCTGCCTCAGCCTCCCAAGTAGCTGGAATTATAGGCATGCGCCAGGCAATTTTGTATTTTCAGTAGAGATGGGGTTTCTTCATGTTGGTTAGGCTGGTCTCGAACTCCTAACCTCAAGTGATCTGCCCGCCTCAGCCTCCCAAAGTACTGGGATTACAGGCATGAGCCACTGCGCCCGGCCAGTTATTTTTATTTTAAAATAAAAACAAAATAACATGGGAATTCCCGAGAATTTGAATCAGGTTATTACTCTTGCATTCTTCAATTACTGATGGCTGTAACTATGTAAAGAAGTAAAACATTTCCCATAGAAGCAATTCAGAAGTTAGGAAGATCTCATCTTTATCCTGTGGACATAGAGATATTTTTTCTTTGGCCCATTTACCAGTTGTGACTTCCACTGATTCTTAGGTTGTGGGTTTTTTTTTTTTCCATTTAAAATTATAAATGAACGGCCAGGTGTGTGGTGGTTCACTCCTGTAATCCCAGCACTTTGGGATACTGAGGCTGGTGGATAACTTAAGTTCAGGAGATTGAGACGAGCCTGGCCAACAAGGTGAAACTCTGTCTCTACTAAAAATGCAAAATTAGCTGGGAGTGGTGTTGCACGCTGTAATCCCAGCTACTTGGGAGGCTGAGGCATGAGAATCTCTTGAACTGGGAGACAGAGGTTGCAGTGAGCTGAGATTACTGCACTCCAGCCTGGGCAACAGAGCGAGACTCCAGCTCAAACAAACAAACAAAAAACAAAAGTTATAAATGAACATAGTTTTTAAAGTGTCAAATAGGATCATTTTAAAAAACTCACATTCTCATATTCTATCATTTCTTTCTAGGGGCAACTATTTTGATCCCTTTTGACTTTTAAAAAAAATGTATAAGTAATATGCTTGCATTGCAAATTGTTACATTTTCAGTTTTAGGCATTATATATTGATTTCCCACCATGGAAAGTAATGATTTGGCTTATTTTCCACTCCTACCGTATAATCTGTCTCCCTCCCTCTCTTGATTATGTTGTAATTTTGTTTGGGTCATCCCATTTATACTTTATTATGACTATGTAAACACTGCTTGTAACTGAGTAATGTGGTGAACTATTTTTCATTTCTTGAATACCTTTTCATTTTCCCTTATTGGTCATTCTCTTTTTTCGCCCCTGTGTACTTATTTTTCATTCATTGCCAAAATTTTTTACCACTGTGTAAATCTCCACATGGATAAGATGAATGTCTAAATTCATGTGCATAAGGTAATTCTGTCAATTTCATGTTCTATAAGAATTACCTACCAGAGCCTTCTGAACTGATACTCTGCTAAACCCAAACACAGGATACTCTGTCATCCTGAGGTCTTCTTTCATTACATCTCAGATATTATTTTGCCTCTTGCCCGTGTTAATCTCCTATTTCGTGTGCCCATGTCCTGTTCTTTCTTAATTTTCTCCCTCTTTTTAGTGTGGCATATCTCTTAATAGTTCATAGAAAAAAGCTGCATGTAAAGTTTTTGAATAATGCATGTCTGAAAATGTTTTATTCTATACCCATACTTTATTTGATAATTTGGCTGGGTGTAGAATTCAGCATTAGAAATAATTTTCCTTTAGAATTTTGAAGACATTAATTTTTCCATTGCCTTCTGTTTATAGTGTTATTGAAAAGTTCAGAGGTATCCTGGTTTCTGATTTCTTTTCTCCTTTTTAGAGACAGGGTCTCACTGTGTCACCCAGGCTGGAGTACACTGGCACGATCACAGTGCAGCCTCAAACTCCTGAGCTTAAGCCATCCTCCTGCGTCAGCCTCCTGAGTAGCCAAGTCTAAGTCCTGTGTTATCATGTCTGGCTAATTTTGCTATTTTTTTGTAGAGACAGGTGTGCTATGCTGATCTACACTGATTTCAAATTCCTGGCCTCAAGCAATCCTCCTGCTGTAACCTCCCAAAGTGTTGGGATTACAGGCGTGAGCCACTGCCCCTAGACCAGTTTCCAAACTTTCTGTAGCCTGTTCTTTCCCCACCTCTCCAAAAACAAGTAGGATTCTTTTATGCCCAGTGTTCTGAAATTTTATTGCCATATAAACCAATTTTAGCCATTATATTGGGAATATAATGGTAATCTGGAGACTTGTTCTGTACTTGTAGGAACGTTTCTTGAATTATTTCATTAATTATTTCTTATTTCCTCCCTACTATTTTCTCTGTTCTCCTTTTGGAATTCCTGTTCCCAGACTAACCATCTAATTTTCATACCTGTTTTCTTCCTCCTTGTCTTTTGCTTTACTTTCTAGGAAATACCCTGAACTTTATTGTCCAGCCTGTCTATTGAGCTTTTCCTTTCTGTTGCCACATTTTTACCCTCCAAGAACTTTGTGTATATATATAAAACACAGATGTTTCTTTCTTTCTTTTTTTTTTTTAATAACAGTAACTAGTTAATTTTGTTTGGTTTGGTTTTCAGACAAGGTCTTACTCTGTTGCCCAGGCTGGAGTGCAGTGGCGTGGTCTTGGCTCACTGAATCTTTCATCTGGATTCAAGCAATTCTTATGCCTCGGTCTCCCGAGGAGCTGGGATTGCAGGTGTGTCCCACCACACCCAGCTAAGTTTTGTATTTTTAGTAGAGGCAGAGTTTCACCATTTTGGCCTGACCTGAAGTGATCAGCCTGCCTCCGCATCCCAAAATGCTGGAATTAGAGGCATGAACCATCGTACCAGGCCTTGGTTAATTGTGTTATAGTTGCACCGTTGGTTATAAATGATAGCTAAAAAAGTCTTGGGAAGTTTTTCTAATTCCTGCATAATCTCTGCCTGTTCCCAGCTACCTTTTTTTTTTTTTTTTTTTTTTTTTTTTTGTCATTTTGGTCTCTATTATTCCACGTTAAAGGCTTTCCTCTGATACTTGATCATGTTAGCATGTCTGTTCATTATTTATTTATTTATTTATTTATTTATTTATTTATTTGTTGAGACGAAGTCTTGTTCCATCACCCAAGCTGGAGTACAGTGGCGCGACATCAGCTCACTGCAACCTCTGTCTCCCAGGTTCAAGTGATTCTCCTGCCTCAGCCTCCCTAGTAGCTGGGACTACAGGCGCGTGCCACCATGCCTGGCTAAATTTTGTATGTTTAGTAGAGATGGGATTTCACTGTGTTGGCCAGGCTGGTCTCAAACTCTTGACCTCATGATCCGCCCGCCTTGGCCTCCCAACGTGCTGAGATTACAAGTGTGAGCCACTGTGCCCGGCCATTTTTTAAACCTGAGTATGCCCTCAGAGTCCATGGACCCAGTTCTAGTTTTGAATTTCTGTTTTTGAGCACTTCTGTCTGACTTTTGCAGGATGAAGGAAGGGCAGTTGTCCAGCTGCCTAGAGGATAAATTGACCTGGGGATCTGGTTACTTCATAAGCAAGTTTTTAAGAAATTCCCCTTATTTTAGCTATCTTCTTTTAACCCCACTTGTAGAGGTATTTTGCATTATAAATTAGATCAGTTCTCCTATTTCACTCAGCTTCACTGCTAGTTTATGCTGTGTTTTTCTTTGGTAACTTTGTTACCACTCATATATTTGCTTTCCAGTTTCTACACTTTTTGTTGCTCTCCTATCCCTTTCTCCTCATACTATTGGTTTTATTATTTTACAACACAAAAACAAAAAAAAGCAAACAAAGAAAAATCTTCACTGATCTTTTATTGGAATTTTGGGATAGAGTAAAAGTAGATAATGTGCTAAGCTAGCAGTTTCTACCAAGACTAATTATTTTTCATTTTATTTTTATTTTATTTTATTTGTTTATTTATTTATTGAGATGGAGTCTCGCTCTGTTGCCCCGGCTGGAGTACAGTGGTGCAATCTCAGCTCACTGCAACCTCTGCCTCCGGGATTCAAGTGATTCTCCTGCCTCAGCCTCCTGAGTAGCTGATATTACAGGCACAGGCCACGACGCCCAGCTAATTTTTTTATGTTTTTAGTAGAGATAGGGGTTCCACCCTCATCTTAGCCAGGCTGGTGTCGAATTCCTGACCTCAAGTGATCTGCCCACCTCAGCCTCTCAAAATGCCAGGATTACAGGCATGAGCCACCACACCTGGCCTTTTTTTCTTTTGGATCTTTTGTTTAGGCATTTCATCTTAGCAGTCTAGAATGGGAATTTGCAAATATGGCTGCCCATTTAGAATCACCTGGAAAATAGTATTTTTAAATTTAAAAAAGAGTTTTTTTTTTGTTTTATTTTTTTTTTTTTTTGAGATAGGGTCTTTGTTGCCCATACTAGAGTGCAGTGGCCCAGTCACAGCTCATAGCAGTCTCAATCTCCCAAGGCTCAGGTGATCTTTCTGTGTCAGTCCCCTGAGTACCTCAGACTACAGGTGTACGCCACCCTGACCAGCCAGTTTTTTTATTTTTAGTAAGGACAAAGTTTCAGCACATTGCCCAGGCTGGTCTCGAACTCCTGGGCTTAAGTGATCCACCTGCCTTGGCTTCCCAAAGTGCTGGGATTACAGGTGTGAGCCACTGCACCTGGCCAACCTGGAAAATCTTGAAGAAATACCATATATGGATCTCACAATTAGTGGGATTGGTTGTTAGTAGGGTGTGGTTTTAGTTCTCCAAGTTATTTTAATGTACAGCCGGATTTTAGAATTCTGATCTGAAAAAAAAATTGGAACAAGTGAGAAAAAGCAACAGATTCTAAAAATATGACTGTTTAGTATTAGAACATCATCTGTTAAAACATTCCAAATTCTGTTAGATGTAATAACCTTTCTCAATGGTATTAGGAATTGAGAATGAGTTTCTCTAGAGGGTCTGTTTCTGTTTGTATTCCAGCAAACAGGGATGCAGTAGCCAAAATTAAGTCTTCATTGGAAGTGGCAAATAGTATTGTAGAAAATCAAGTTACTAGAACAGAGGACATACTTGAGAAGCAGTCACAGAATGTGTAATGAATGAAATGTTAGAAAAAATAAACATTGATAATGAAAATCTAAAATAGAAACAATAAATTTTTTTCTCTTGGAAAACTAAAATGACATGGATACATAGCAATAACCAATGGTAAAACAAACAGGAAAAAAAACTTAATATATAATGTGTTACATAACATATATTTCTTAAATTTTGTATCTTATAAATATTAGAGGATACAGTTTATGATTACTTTTAATTTTTAGAGATGGGGTCTCTCTGTCACTCTGGCTGGAACGCAGTGGTACAATCATTTTTCACTGTAACCTTGAAGTATGGGGCCCAAGCAGTCCTTCCCACCTTACCCTCCTGAGAAGCTAGGACTATGGGCACTCAACCACCATGCCTGGCTGATTTTTTAAAGTTATTTTTTGTAGAGACAGGGTCTCACTATGTTGCCTGGGCTGGTCTCAAACTCCTGGCCTCAAGTGATCCTTCTGCCTCAGCCATCCAAAGCACTGGTTGACAGACTGGAGCTACTGCACCTGGCCCAGTTATTTTTCAAGTGTCTGCAATATTTATAAAGCTATATATATATATATATATATACACACACGCACATATATATATATACACACGCTTGACCATAAATATATCTAATTCAAAACAGCAGAAACTTTAAAAGTTATTACTGTGAGTATGCTAAAACAAAGATTTTTAAAATGACATTTAAAAAAATAGATTATGAGAATAAGGCATTAATGAGAAACCAGAAGAAAGAAACACTGCATGCTTTCATCATTTAAAAAGATGAAGAACCAAGAATTTAGTATAAAATTTAAGAAAAATGGAAGTGGGGGAAAAATTTATTAAGGATAAAATTAAAATTGTATGTGTGTAGTGGATACTTTGCAGACGTTGAAGTGGATTAGAGAATTAATGTATATGTTGAAATGAAAGCATGTCCTCAAAACTTAAAATCTTTTTTTTTCTTTTCTTTTTTTTTCAGTCTCCGTAGAGACTCAAAAATTGCCAGTGCTGACTATATTTCAAGTCGTCATGGTGGGGTATTGGGAAAAGTTTTCAGTTAGCAATAATCGTGCCTTGGATAAACCTCATTGGCTACGATACTGCCACTGCACAAAACTGAAAACTTAAAATCTTAATGAAAAAGCAGATTGCAAAATAATTGTATTTACTTACACACATGCACGCACACACACACACACACACACACACAGATTTATGTATGCTTATGAGTCCCTATAGTTATATACCAAATTTTTCATAATGTTCAGGAATTTTCTTCCTGTGGGGAAGCAGCAAGATTATGGGGTAGACTTTTATGTTGTAGTCTCATGTTTTAATTTTTTTTTACAGTGAGTCCTGCATATTTTCTGTAATTGGAAATAAAAAAGCTATGTTCATTTTGAGGGGAGAAAAGCAATATTTCATCATATGAAACTAGAAAAAAGTAGATTATTACACATTGCATGCCTGTGTCAAAACATCTCTCATATCCCATAAATATATACACCTGTGTACCCACAAAAATTAAAAAATAAAGATTTTTTAAGAAAAGAAAATAGGAAAAAAGATGGGATTAATAAATAAACCTAAAAAGTAAAAGGTTCATGAAAGAGGCAAAATACATAAGCTTTTTCCAGATGTGATTAAACAAAATTAACCATAGAAAGTAGATTTAAATCACATAGAAGGAATATATGTATATAAATATTAGGAGACATATATTAACACAGTTATGCTAATAAATTTCAGAAACCTCAATGAAGTTTCCAAATACATTAAACATTCTAAATGTTTATTTTAATGTATGTGCAGTAAAAATAATATATAAAATGTAAATGTAATATACTGATAACTTGGGAATATTATCAAAGAACTACTTAAAAAAAAAAAATTTCCGAGTTTGATACATTTGCTGGTAAATTCATCAGAACTTTTTTGGAGGAATAGACAATTTCTGTATACTACAGAATATTCTCAGTTTTTGAAAAGGAAGCAAGTCAAAGAGGAATACAAAGAAACAAAGGTAACACTTTTAAAAAAAAGCTATCATTCAATTTCACTTTTCGAATATAGTTGTGTTCCTTAAAGTGTTCACTGGTAGGCCAGGTGCGGTGGCTCACGCCTGTAATCCCAGTACTTTGATAGGCCAAGGTGGGTGGATCACCTGAGGTCGGGAGTTCAAGACCAGCCTGACCAACATGGAGAAACCTGGTTTCTACTAAAAATACAAAATTAGCTGGGCATGGTGGCACATACCTGTAATCCTAGCTACTTGGGAGGCTGAGGCAGGAGAATTGCTTGAACCTGGGAGCAGAGGTTGTGGTGAGCCAAGATTGTGCCATTGCACTCCAGCCTGGGCAACAAGTGAAACTCCATCTCAAAATAAATAAATAAATAAAATAACTGGTAGAATTTATCACAATATTGAAGGAATAATAAGATTTAAATTAGGCCAAGTCTACTGGACTAAAATAGAGATATATCCTCTATTCAGAATTCCTGTTTCAGTAGTAAGAAAGCTATTTAGTCATGAAATCTTTGGCCATGCCTATGACCTGAATGATACTGCCTAGGTTTTCTTCTAGGGTTTTTACGGTTTTAGGTCTTACGTTTAAGTCTTTAATCCATCTTGAGTTAATTTTTGTATAAGGCGTAAGGAAGGGGTCCAGTTTCAGTTTTCTGCATATGGTTAGCCAGTTTTCCCAGCACCATTAATTAAATAGGAAATCCTTTCCTCATTGCTTGTTTTTGTCATGTTTGTCAAAGATCAGATGGTTGTAGATGTGTGGTGTTATTTCTGAGGCCTCTGTTCTGTTTCATTGGTCTATGTATCTGTTATGGTACTGGTACCATGCTGTTTTGGTTACTGTAGCCTTATAGTATAAAGTCAGGTAGCCTGATGCCTCCAGCTTTGTTCTTTTTTCTTGGGATTGTCTTGGCTATGCGGGCTCTTTTTTGGTTCCATATGAAATTTAAAGTAGTTTTTTCTAATTCTGTGAAGTAAGTCAATGATAGCTTGATGAGGATCGCATTAAATCTATAAACTACATTGGGCAGTATGGCCGTTTTCATGATGTTGATTCTTCCTATCCATGAGTATGGAATGTTTTTCCATTTGTTTGTGTCCTCTCTTATTTCCTTGAGCAATGGTTTGTAGTTCTCCTTGAAGAGGTCCTTCATATCCCTTGTAAGTTGTGTTCCTGGTTATTTTATTCTCTTTGTAGCAATTGTGAATGGCAGTTCACTCATGATTTGGCTTGCTGTCTACATGACCAAAACACCAAAAGCAATGGCAACAAAAGCCAAAATTGACAAATGGGATCTAATTAAAGTGAACAGCTTCGGCACAGCAAAAGAAACTATCATCAGAGTGAACAGGCAACCTAAAGAATGGGAGAATATTTTTGCAATCTATTCATCTGACAAAGAGCTAATATCCAGATTCTACAAAGAACTTAAACAAATTTACAAGAGAAAACCCCATCAAAAAGTGGATGAAGGATATGAACGGACACTTCTCAAAACAAGATATTTATGCAGCCAACAAACATTAAAAAAAACTCATCATCACTGGTCATTAGAGAAATGCAAATCAAAGCCACAGTGAGATACCATCTCCCTCCAGTTAGGATGGTGATCATTAAAAAGTCAGGAAACAACAGATGCTGGAGAGGATGTGGAGAAATAGGAACGCTTTTAAAATGTTGGTGGGAGTGTAAATTAGTTCAACCATTGTGGAAGACAGTGTGGCAATTCCTCAAGGATCTAGAAGTAGAAATACCATTTGATCCAGCAATCCCATTACTGGGTATATACCCAAAAGATTATAAATCATTCTATAAAGACACACGCACACGTATGTTCAGTGCGGCACTGTTCACAATAGCAAAGACTTGGAACCAACCCAAATGCCCATCAGTGATAAACTGGATAAAGAAAATGTGACACATTTACACCATGGAATACTATGCAGCCATAAAAAAGGATGGTTTCATGTCCTTTGCAGGGACGTGGATGAAGCTGGAAAGCATCATTCTCAGCAAACTAATGCAAGAACAGAAAACCAAACACTGCATGTTCTTACTCATAGTGGGAGTTGAACAATGAGAACACATGGGCACAGGGAGGGGAACATCACACACCAGGGCCTGTCAGGGGATGAGGGGCAAGGGAAGGAAGGGAAGGGATAGCATAAGGAGAAATACCTAATGTAGATGACGGGTTGATGGGTGCAGCAAACCACCATGGCATGTGTATACCTATGTAACAAACCTGCACATTCTGCACATGTACCCCAGAACTTAATGTATAATTTTTTTAAAAAAGAATGAAAACTCTACAACATAACTGTAATATTAAAATTATGAGCTGTCAACTTTGAGTATCCAGATGAAGCAATCCTAGTGCTTATAGAGTATATATAAATATTGTAAATTGAGGGAATCTGTAGCCCTGTATTAGAATAAAATAAAGTATATTTGACTGTTCTTTTAAAAAAAAATTCATCAGATTTAATAATAGCTAACATTTATTGATTGCTTGCTTTGGGTTAGGTAGGCACTGTTGTAAGTGCTTTTAGATTTTAATTTATTTAATTATCAAAATAATTCTAAGATTTCTCTAGGGTTGTATTACCTAGATGAAGAAATTGAAGCATGGAAAGGTCATTTTGCTCAAGGTCACATAATTACTGAATGATGGAACTGCTGGGGTAAGCACCTGGAATTCTGACTCCAATAGTCCATTAACTTATTTGGAGTTTAAATAGAAACTTTAAAAGGTTTTATAAAATTAAATGCCCATTAATAATTTTTTAAAAAAGAAAGTATTTTTTTACATTGTAAGGGATCTTTATAGTCAACAGAGATAGCTTTATGTTTATTTATTGAAAAATTATAGGTGTATATATTTATGGAGCACAGAGTGATGTTATGATCTTTGAATACCATGTGAAATGAATAAATCAATTAATGTGTATCAAGCTAATTAATATATCAATTTCCACAAATATTTTACATTTTTACGTGATGAGAACATTTGAAATTTACTGTTAGCAGTTTCGAAATGTTACTAGTTATATTCACTGTGTTGTGCAGTAAGATCTAAAAAAAAAAATTATTTCTCCCATCTTCTAGCTGTATCTGGTAACCACAGCCTCTAGTAACCACCATTCTACTCTTTGTTTCTATGAGTTTGATTGTTTTAGATTCCTCATGGAAGTGAGAGCATGTGGTATTTGTCTTTCTGTATTTGGCTAATTTCACTTAGCATAATATTCTCTAGTTCCATTCATGATTGTCACAAATGACAGAATTTCTACCTTTTTTAAGACTGAATACTTTTTTGTTACGTGTGTGTGTGTGTGTGTGTGTGTGTATTTAATACCACATTTTCTATATCAGTTTATCTGTTGATGAACACTTAGGTTGATTCCATACCTGGTATTTTTAATAGTGCTGCAATTAACATGGGAGTGTAGACATCTGTTTGACATAATAATTTCAAGTCTTTTGGGTAAATACCTAGAAGTGGAATTGTTGGGTCTTTATTAGTTAAATTAAAAAAAAAAGATCCTAGGCTGGGCGTGGTGGCTTATACCTGTAATCCCAGAACTTTGGGAAGGCAAGTCAGGTGGATTTTCTGAGTTCGGGAGTTCAAGACCAAAGAGAGAGTGAGAGAGAGAGAGAGACAGAGACAGAGAAAAAGGAAAAAAGAAAGAATCCAGGAGGAAAGGAAGGGAAGGAGGGAGGGAGGGGAAAGAAAGGAAAAGAAAAGACCGAAAAAGAAAGAAAGAATCCTAGATGTAGTTTCTAATAATGGATGTGCATCAGAATTATTCCCACTGGGGACTAAACTCTCAGGCATGCTATTTTGAAGCAGCTTTGCAGGTGATAGTTAAAAAGTACAGTGTTAAAGGTACATCAAATTTTAGGGCAAAGAAGTAATCCTGGAAGACCTACAGACATTCTTTTTAAAGTTCTGGCCTATATAATAAGACATGAATTAGAACTAGAGGTATAAATGTTAGAAAGGAAGATAAAATTTTCCTTACTTGTGGTTAATGGAAGGTTTATCTGCAAATCCTAAGGAATTGGCTATTCTGTAATAACCACTTTGAATAACAACCAAAATGAGAGTCCATTCAAAATATCATAAATATTAAAAAGTTAGAAATACTCATTTTTGCTTAATTTTGTCTTTTGAATTTGATTTAAAAGTAAAAATTAACTAGAAAATTATATTAAAATTCTTCCTATTTCTTACCCATTCTCTGTCTCTCATAAGTAATCATGTTTAATTAATTTCAGTTTATCCTTCTGGTTTTCTTTCTTTCTTTCTTTTTTTTTTTTTAAGCCAGTAGCTTTATGTATTCTTCTCTGTAAACAAAAGTAGCTGTTGTCACTTACTGATGTATCTTAGAGAGATCACTCCCATACCAACACATAGAAATCATCTTCATTCTTTCTTTGGTTTTAGAGTATTCTATGAATGTTTATTTAATCATTCCTCTATTGGTAGATATTTTGCATAAGAATCACATTGATGGGAACAATGTAACTAATCTATGATAGAAATAAAACCTTGAAGATATGTATAAATATACACAAGTGCAGTAGTCCAAGACAGGAAGGTTAAAGATGTAGATATATCAGCTCTCAAAATAAATTCATAGGTTTATTTTAATTCTACTCAAAATACTTTTGGGCTTTAAAAATCATGACGAAAAGATTTGGAAATTCATCTAGATAAGTAAATATTTGAGTCTTTGTTAAAGTTCTGAAAAAAATGGATAGAGAAAACCCTAACTGTAAGATAATAAAGCATAATGGAGCTATAAGTACCAGCACCAGGATAAAAACAATCATTGGGAACGTGGCCCAGAATGACAGGACATAAGGATTTAATATATGATAAAAGAAGCACACATATCCATAGGAAAGGGAAAGTTTATTTAACAAATGGTGTTAATGTAACTGTAAGTAATTTGGAGTACTGAAATTTAGATTTTTAAAATACAGACCAAAATAAATTCCAGATAGATTAAATAATTACATAGAAACAAGCCAAAAAAATTAATTGTATATTTATTGAATTTAAGCAAAGAAACAACTAAGTTTAGAATTAGCAGAAGAATTTAAAAGGAGATGGTTGACAGATTAGACCACATAAAAATCTTTTATGTCATCTAAAAATGTAGCCCAAATGAATAAAAAAAATAGCCTACTGGAGGAAATATTTGTAGCAAATTTCCAAGGTTTTAATATTCTTGTATATGAAACTATTATGCAAATATATAAAAAGGCATAGGACAAGATTGGACAATTAGCTAAATGGGGAATTCAACAAATAAAAAAACACGGAAATATTTTAGATGTGAATTAAACTACTCACCAGGATCCATTCATTAAATTAGCAGCAACTCCCATGCTGGGCAGAGTATAGTGTAATTATTAGATGCATAAATTGCTGATGGTCTTATATACAAAACAACCATTTGAAAAGCACTCTTGTGATGTGCCAAGATTCATAAAAATCTTCCTGCTTTTTGACCCTGAAATCTCACTTCTGGGAATTGATCCAGAGAAAAGAATAACCTGCCCTCTCTTCCAAAAAACAAACCTTTAAACCCAAAGATATTCACAGAGTTGTTTCAGATAGCGAAAAATTAGAAATAAAGGTGAGTAATTAAAATGTTCATATGTCCCCTGACAGAATACAATAATTAAAAATGGTAATAGAGACTGCAATTGAAAATGTTATAAGGGAGCAAGCTTTCATATTCTATCTATAGTTTGATACAAGAATGACTCAAAGGAAATAGATAAAAGTGATAAGCAGTTATGGTAAGAGGATAATAGAATTCCATTCCGATTTTTTGTGATCCAATGTAATGCTAGGCTGCACTGGTATAAGTACAGCCCCTAGATCAAGAGAGCTAATAAACTTGTTATGAGAGGAACATGGACTTTGAGACTGGAGATATGCAGGTTGAGTTCCATTTCTGATTCTTCTACTTACAAATATGAAGCCCTGACAAGTTAGTAATTACTCTGAACCTCAATTTCTTCATCTAAAAATGGTCTGATAACATTGTCTTCATGATTATTGTATGGATTAACAATACTAGAAAGTACATAATAAAAATAACATTATACTGACATCACATCTGGAATAATATATCAGTCAATTTACAAGCAACCTTAGATGTCAGCTATCAGCTATTAGAAACAATCAAAGAAGATTTGGGCATCAGCTATTAGAAACAACCAAAGAAGATTTGGGCATGTAATCCCAGGACTTTGGGAGGCCAAGGTAGGAGGATTCTTGAGGCCAGGCGTTCCAGTTCAGCCTGGGCAACATAGCAAGACCTCATCTCTCCAGAATAAAAAAATAAATAAAAATTAGCCAAGCATGGTGGCACACACTATTGTAGTGCCAGCTACTCTAGAGACTGAGGCAGGAGGATTGCTTGAGCACAGGAGTTTGAGGCTGTAGTGAGCTATGATCATGCCACTGTACTCTAGCATGGGCAACAGAGCAGACCCTGTTTCTCTAAAAAAGAAACGACCACAGAAATAAAGCTGCTTTCCCACTTACGTTACTTACTAGCTGCAGATTGTGGCTCTGCTATATGTTCTGTTTGCTCTGTGATTAAGGCAGAGGGGAAAGAAAGATAGTAAAACCATAGGGTTGCTCTTAAAGAGCTGCTTGGAAGTGGTACACTTCCACTTCTATTTCTTTGGCCAAGGATAATGTCCATTGCCCTGGTTATTATCCTCCCATTGGGATAGGCCAATGCAGAAGGGTAACACATATTTTGAACAAATAATATGTGCTATGACAGTGCTGTCCAATTATGTCACTTTATTTATTATTATTGTTTTGAGATGGAGTTTTGCTCTTGTTGCCCAGCCTGGAGTGAACTCAGCTCACTGCAACCTCTGCCACCCAAATTCAAGCGAGTCTCCTGCCTCCCTTGACTCAAGGGAGTCAGCCTCCCAGGTAGCTGGGATTATAGGTGCATGCCACCACACCCAGCTAATTTTTGTATTTTTATTAGAGACGGGGTTTCACCATGTTGGCCGGGCTGGTCTCAAAACTTTTGACCTTAGGTGATCCGTCCGCCTTGACCTCCCAAAGTGTTAGGATTACAGGCGTGAGCCACCACGCCCAACCAGTTCTATGACTTTTAATAAGGGTGTAACAGTCTGGGGTACATCTGGAGGAGGAAGATTCAGACGGTGAGTAATTTTGAAATCTTTATTGAAATACAGTGGGAAGAGTCAGTGGGACGGGAGGGGCATATTAAGTCTCTTCAAATACTTGAAGAATGGCTGTCACTGGATGGTGAGATTAGTTCAGTGCTGTGTGGCATCAGTGGGTGGAAGTTACAGCTTCATATATTTTGACTGAATATAGTGGTAAAGAGGAAAGTGAGAAGAAAAGGAAATTGTTGGTTGTTTTCAATGTTACTTCATTTACATTCTTCAAAATAACCATAGGAGGGTGTGTATATGTTTGCATGTTTAAATATTGGAAGAACGAGATTCAGAGTGAATGAATACCCGAGATCACATGACACATAAGTGGTAAAACCGGTTTGGAATCTAGGTCTGTGTAATCTCATCCCTTTCTACAACATTCTACTACTATTCTGTTGGGCTGCAAGCTTTCTTGGAATTAAACTGTTCATCACCAAGCCATCTTCTGCCTGACAAAGTAAAGGCCACATCTCCCACATGTGTAAAAAGGTTCAAACAGAGAATGAATGGAAAGGTTGAAAGGAAGGTTGAACTCTAGGTCAATGATCTGCGAACTTATTTGATCATAAGTGCCTCTTAGCAAAGTACTTATACACACTGTCTATATAGTTTATACATAAACTATTGTACTCATATATGTTATAAAACATACAGGACATTCCCAGTACGAAGAAATGATAAACATTTTGGATGATGTATATGCTAATTCCCTTGATCTGATCACTGTATACTGTATGTATCAAAACATCACTGTGTACGCGATTAGTGTGTATACTTATTATTTGTTGAATTTTTAAACCTATAGAAAAGTAAAAGTTTAGCAGGATTAAGATTTTATATAACATTTTAGTTTTTTATAAATTAGATTTTAGGTTTTGTGTAAAAATCTCATCTTTATAAAACTTCAGTTTTTCAGATAGATACTTTTTTCTGTATTCCTGTGGATTGACTTTTGTACCCATGGAGATGCATACCCCCAACATTGGAGGTCATTATTTTGGATAATTTTGTAAGACTCCTTTCATTATGAAGATTCTGTAATTCTTTTTGTCCAGATTTTTTCTGAAAGGGCTAATGGTAGCTTACTTCATTTTCAAAAAAGGTTTTTAGATAGTTTTATTTAAAACCAAAACTATAAAGACCTCACTGGCATTTGTAACAGCAATCAAGCCCAAAAACTAAAGTGTGAAAGGTGCTCTTTTAGATAAATAGTAGCAACCCCATGAGCATTACAATGTCTATAGAAAAGGAGATGGAAGTGTAGGGGCTGTTATTAAGTAAGAAACCTGATTTTTATTTGTGACATAAGAAATAGCCTCATTTTTTTAAATTACATCTTCTTTTTCTAAATCTATATATATCCAAAACTTACTATAGTCATATATTCTAAAATGCATCTGAAATTTTGCCTAGAGAGTAATACGAATTTTTGGACTCGAGAAATTATTTTAGCACTTTTTAAAAATGGAGCCAAAGATTTAAACTAGGCTAAGTCTACTGGACTAAAATCTTGATAGAGATATATCCTCTAAGAAGCAAAGGAATTAGTTACTTGCGTTGCCTGACAGAGGAAAATGTTTGCTGTTTGTCTACATTCTGGGCCTTAGTTACTGACATTGCTAGGTTGATGCTTCACAATTAAGACAACTTTTTCTGTTAGTGACTACTCCTTGAAGGTAAATTCTTTAAGAAAAAACCATCCCAGAACACATAAAGCAGAAAGCAAATCTAGCCTTTAAAAGATACTGTTGCGATGGAATTCTAGATCAACACTGCTCCTTTCTATTTCTTTCTCTTAATGATGACGTTTGTATCGACTTTTTGACATGACGTAACTGCAATTTGGTTGGCAGTTGTAAAGAAAGTGTTCCTTGCAAGTATGTTCAAACTCAGTTTAAGCAAGAGATTGAAAAAGCCAACTTCAGCTGCTTACTCAGCACAGGCCTTAAGTGGCCCAGAAGCCGGGAGTTTCTTAATAATAAGTCTTAGTGATGATTTTGTTCTAGAAAATTGCCCTGGAAAAGTAGTATAAATAGTTTAATCTGGTATTTATTAAATTTTTGTACTCCTTTACTCATTCAATAAATAAATAGTATTCAGTGCTTCTTTGTGCCAACCACTGAGGACTCATTAGTGAGCAAAAGGGGTATTAACCACTGTTTTTAAAAAAATTTATCTAACCTGTATTAAAAGCCAGTGGATATGGTGATGCATACCTGTAGTCCTACCTACTCAGAAGGCTGGGGCAGGAGGATCGCTTTGAGCCCAGGGGTTTGAGTTTGTGCTGAGCTTTAATGTTGCCACTGTACTCCAGCCTGGGCAACATAGCAAGACCCTGTCTCTTAAAAAAAAAAAAAAAAAAAGTCTAATGGAACTATTGTTGCTCATAACGGCATACTTTAAGAACCCCTGCCCTAGTCTGACTGTGCTTTCCCACCTGCTTGCATGTCTTTTTGTTTCTTCCCACTTCTCTTTCCCTCCCTTCTTTCCTCTTAATTCTCTTCGTTTTTTTACAACTCTTTCCTTCTTTGAGTTAGTGACAATAAGCAAATTTTGAACTCAACTCATCTAAGATTAGGAGAAAAATTATATGTGATATTTATTGTATAAAACTTGCATGGTAGAGTTAAACAGGAGATGATAAAATTCTTAATTTACCTTATAAATCAATGTCATCTCACCTGTACAGATCTCAAGACAGGTATGTTTGTTATTTCTTCCAGAAACTATGTGTTTCTAAATGGGTTTATGTCATTCTATTTTAAGTAAAATTAGTATATTCTTATACAACTGTGCTCTTTAGATGCAAATGTTTACATGAGTAGATAAATTTTTATTAGTTTTTCTTTGATTATGTATTTCTGAATTTGAATCCTGATAAGTTATTCTGGAATTAGCCATTTTTGTTTCTATTACTGTTAGTTATATTACAATTAGTGTATTTCTTATTTTTCAGTGCTTTAATTGCCTTGTTATCTAAACTCTAGAATATATACCAGTTAATTAAAGACGTGAGTGTGTTTTTTTGCTGTTGTCTTTACTGGCAAATTTAAAGGTAATTAAAAGTATCATTCTTGTCTTCTTTAGCATCAGACAACAGTCAGCGCTTTCGAGAAACCTGTTTTGCATTTGCCTTGACACCACAACAAGTGCAGCAAATCAGTAGTTCCATGTAAGTTGTCGTCATGTGTAACTTGCAGTTTGACCTTTGAATCCAGTAGTCTATAATAAATGATTTTTAAAAACAGTGATTGGTGAGTTAGTATTTCCATGATGCAAATATTAGTAATGAAAATATAGTATGCTAGTACTCTTAAGAACCGTTACATTTATGATAATTTGAAAAACTTTTCTGGAGTAAGTGTCTTTAAATGAACTTTCATGTGAATACTTTAAAAGTAATTGTAATTCTTATTCTGTCTGTTCTAGGGATATTTCTGGGACCAAATGTGACTTCACAGTACAGGTCCAGTTAAGGTACAGTGCTGACTATAGGATATATTCAAAGTTTAAAAGATAATATTCTTTATCAGGAAAGGGAGATGGAAAAAAATTTTTTTTTAAAGATAATATTCCTTAAAAAACTTAAGAGGAAATCTACCTGGTTTTTTAATAAGTGTATTGAAAGTATTAGGTTTAGATATTTGGGTGGGGGAAAACATTCTCCTGTTATGAGATACCCTAATTGTCATACAATTTGAATTTTTTTCTCCCACCTGCCTACCTACCCCCCAATTTAGATTTTAATATAACAGTTAGTCATGTACTATATATCTAACCATACTTGATTGCCCTCAGTTGATTGAGAAGCTCCAGCTAATGATATTTTACAATATGTATCAACTTTTATGAAATCACAGGCCTTATCTCCGTAAGAGGCAAAGTACTGTGGATAAGGAATTAGTACTTAAGTCTACAGTATCCCATGGGCTAACAAACACCAAAATATTCTAATTTGTTTTGTTCTGTATTTTAAATAATTAATTTAAATATGCTCTAATTTTGAATCCATTTGAGACATCTCTTGAAAATTTTCAGACTAATGAGAAATTTTTCAACATAGACTCATAGCCCCCTTATTGAGTTTCTTTTCTTAACCCATTCATTTATCTTAGAATATCTAAGAAATATTTTGTATTACATCTCTTCCTTATATATCTCCCTTGTATATTTGTATCTCCCTTATGTAAACCATCATATTATGCTTTTATTATTCAATTTACCAACCTAAATGTCCCACACTGTTGCAATAGGAATGGAAGAGAAAATATAACACAGTTGTTTTCCTCAGTAAGCTGTTTTCCCTATAATTGTGGGGAGGCTAAATCAAACAGATAGCCTTGTCTCAATAATCAGATACTAAGTTGTATGTACAAATTATAAATACACTAGGAGGCTAAAAAGGAGATCTGAAACACCTGTCCAGCACTTCATGGAACCATGTGAAAACCTCTCATCTAGGCTTTGAAATAATGATGTAAAAACAATGAGAAAACAGAGTTGAAGATTCTAAAAAGGATATGACTGTACTTAATAGCTTTTATACCATAAAACAGTATGTCTGGACCTACCCCAGTAGGCTAGTGATAATCTAAGTTTCTGTTTTGGAAGGCACTGCAAAGTTGATTCTGTATAAAAGATATATTTTATGTGTCGGGCAGATTGTGATAATGACTGAATAAATGAAAGGACAAAAATAAGATGTCTCCATAGTTAATTACATATTGTTGTAGTCTTCTTTACTTCCTGCCTCAACAGTTTACATTTTGCTTCTACTGATATTTGACATTATCTTTTAAATCAGTGGTTTTCAAGCTTGTTGCATGGAGCCACCCTTAGGGGCTCACACTCTTCTGTCATCCTCCCCTTCTCCCTCTCCCTCTCTCCTAAACACATACACAGTTTGAACCAAAGTGGGTCTGCTTTTATCTTTTATCTGTTTTACATGTTTGACTCTCGGTTAGTTTTCACTTGAAGATAGGGTCCCAAGACTAAAATAGAGTTTAAAAACCATAGCTCTAGAATAAAAGATCTAGTTACTAAGTGTTTTGTATTAATATACATACATTCTTTAAATCAGCAACAGGTGTGGTCCACATTTTGAAGCAACGTTGTTTAGATAGATCAGCTATCTAACTCAGAGATTCCAAGGGAATTTTGGTGACTGCTATTTTTAATTCAAATTTATCTCCAGGACCTGGGGAAAAAAAAAGAGAACCATCTTGTGTTATATTTGGTAATTGTTAGGTGGTTCTTTGTGTTTTAATAAAATAGTTCATCTCTTTCCCCACCCCTTGTTGCTACGTCTGCAGCCATAGTGTACTATTTAAGTTAGGAGTGTATGCCTGTCTGCTATCCTAATTATAAATGTTTATCTAAAGGATGAAAATAATTACTTGAGAATTAGGACCCAGATTTTCTTTATTACCTAGTTTGTTTTCATTTATGTTGCGCCTCCCCGCTCCACTCCCTCCTTTCTGGCCCATGAACCACTTCACAGAAACTTTCTGCTATTCCTTTTTTTGTTTTTTCTCTTCACTTCATTAGAGCGATTTAGATTAGTTGAATAGGCCCTGACTTGTCATTTACATTATTCTTTTCCTATAGGAAAAGGTTCGGGCAGCCAGGGTCCATGTTTTAAATTGGTCAGTGCGTTGGAATAATTATTTAATGCAGTGATCTTCTGTCACATCTTCTTAACTGTTGCAGCATAAAGAATTAGCCTGTAACGGAAAGTTCTGCTGGGGTTAGGGATGGTCCTGTGAGTTCTGACATCTGTTTGCTAAGTATACTTCTAGAAAATCTTTGTAGATCAGTAAATCTTAACTTCTTTATGGATCCCTGATCCCTTTGAGAATTTGATAGAAGCTGTGGATGGTTTTCCTATAAAAATGAACACATATATGTGCTCATAGTTTACATATAAAATTGTCTTTTTTTGGTGCATTATCCCTAAACTCAGATTTCATGGCCAGCAGGTTAAGACCCCCATAACAGGTGTTGAGAGGAGTTATGTGCACATGAGGAATATTTGCAGAATTCAGAGATAGGGTTCTCCCTACTGTATAACTCAAAGGTGCTATGAGCATTCTGTAACAGTGCAATGAGCCTTAGGTGTATATTGAAAATAGGTACTAATAAAGAATAAATGCCTTAAATAGCAAAATAATAAGAGTGAATAGACTGAGGATTTACAAATTATGTACCTATCCTTGGTATTTCCAAAAGATTGTGCATTTAATTTTGAAATATTTTTATAAGTTTCTAAAATAGTATTATAAATTCATGTGGCTATAACACAAATAATATTCAGTATCTTCAGTTCTTAAAAAATGGGAGTACCTTGGCTTACCGGTTCTGGGGTTAGACTTTTTTTTTTTTTGAGATAGAGTTTCACTCGTTACGCAGGCTGGAGTGCAATGGTACAATCTCAGTTCACCGCAGCCTCCACCTCCTGGGTTCAAATAATTCTCCTGCCTCAGCCGCCTAAGTAGCTGGGACTACAGGTGTGTGCCACCATGCCCAGCTAATTTTTTTTTCTATTTTCAGTAGAGATGGGGTTTCACCACGTTGACCAGGATGGTCTTGATCTCTTGACCTCGTGATCCACCCGCCTTGGCCTCCCAAAGTGCTGGGATTATAGGTGTGAGCCACCGTGCCTGGCCGGGGATGGACTTTTTTTTTTTTTTTTTTTTTTTTTTGAGACGGAGTTTCACTCTTGTTACCCAGGCTGGAGTGCAATGGTGCAATCTCAGCTCACCGCAACCTCCGCCTCCTGAGTTCAGGCAATTCTCCTGCCTCAGCCTCCGGAGTAGCTGGGATTACAGGCATGCGCCACTATGCCCAGCTAATTTTTTATATTTTTAGTAGAGACGGGGTTTCACCATGTTGACCAGGATGGTCTCGATCTCTTGACCTCGTGATCTACCCGCCTCGGCCTCCCAAAGTGCTGGGATTACAGGCTTGAGGGGATGGACTTTTAAAAGCATTCTCAGTATTTTCTGCTAAGAACCAAGAGTATTTCATAGGCAAATAAATTTGGAAAATACTGCATACACGTACTGGCTCTTCCTCAAGAGAGGAATGCTTATTTATAATGCTTATTAGCCTATTGAAAGCTCTGAAAAGTTCTGTATTAAGGAAGCTTAATTGTTTTGATTCAGAATTTCTTAATTTTATTTAATGAGACTTTTTTCTTTTAACATCTGTTAATCTCTGAAGAAGCTAGTGCTTCTCAGAACATGCTTAACCAAATAATTGGCAATATCACGAAGACAACTACACAGTCATGATTGCCACAACTCTACATTGACAGAATTATTTATTTTAAGCCTATTTACATACGCTTATTAATTTGGTAAAAAATTTACCATCATCTGTTGAACAAAAATACTAATGAAGTCATCTTTTAATAAAGGAAATTAAACTTGTCTTTATTGTTTAGGTTTTGTTTATCAGAAACTAGTTGTCCACAAGAAGATCACTTCCCACCGAATCTTTGTGTGAAAGTGAATACCAAACCTTGCAGCCTTCCAGTAAGTCCTAGAAGCTATTTTTTTAATGCATTGCCAACATAACTATCAAATAAGTCATCACAGCTGTTGTTAAATCATAGTTTTTCCTTAAGAAAACATATTTATTTTGGATATATATTCATATGACTGGGTGAAACACTTATACCAACTATGTACAGTTAGTGGCTGTGATACTAACTTTGGGGACATAGGATTTGGAGTTGGGTGTTGTAGCTTTAGTGTTGTACTGGATTTTTTTTTTTTTTTTTTTTTTTGAGAAAGCCAGCTGACTATTGCTTTGGGTTGGGAACGGGGGGCTCAGGAGCCCTTGGTGGGGCGGGTCCGCTTCCTCTTCACCATCACAGGCTTCTGGCTGCGCAGGATGGCGCTGGCCCTACAGATGGCTGCCATGCGCAGGTGGGGCGGTACTTATTCTTGCAGATCATGTGTTTGATGCTGCTGAGCATGGTGCGAGCATTCTTGCTGATGGTGGTCCGCACATAGGCTGCCGGCTCCACGCCCACAGTCTTGCAGTGAATTAGCCCGTTGTAGCGGAAGGAGTTGCAGGACTTCAAGCTTCAAGTTATTGGGCTCGGTGTTGTAGGTGTTTGTTCCTCTTGGTCAGGAAACGAGCAGTTCCGCACGACCATCCACTGCAGATGCACAGACATGGCGGCGGCTCCTGTTAGTCGGCTTGTTCCTCTAGATCAGGAAACGAGCAGTTTCGCACGACCATCCACTGCAGATGCGCAGATATGGCGGCGGCTCCTATGGATGTGTTTGTTCCTCTTGATCAGGAAACAAGCAGTTGCACGTGACGATCCACTGCAGATGCGCAGACATGGCAGCGGCTACTGTTAGTCCGCTTGTTCTTCTTGATGAGGAAATGAGCAGTTCCACACGACCATCCACTGCAGATGCACAGACATGGTGGCGGCTCCTGTCGCAGTGGCGGCCGGAAACAGACAGAACTTTTTTTTTTTGAGACGAAGTCTCACTGTGTCACCAGGCTGGAGTGCAGTGGCGCCATCTCGGCTCCTGTTGGAACCCTAACCTGGGTTCAAGCAGTTCTCCTGCCTGAGCTTTTTTTTTCTTTTTTTTGTGACGGAGTCTTGCTATGTCGCCAGGCTGGAGTGCAATGGCGCCATCTCGGCTCCTGTTGGAACCCTAACTTGGGTTCAAGCGATTCTCCTGCCTCAGCCTGCCGAGTAGCTGGGACTACAGGCACATGCCACTACACCCAGCTAATCTTTGTATTTTTATTAGAGACGTGTTTTCACCGTGTTGGCCAGGATGGTCTCCATCTCTTGACCTTGTGATCCACCCTCCTCTGCCTCCCAAAGTTCGGGGATTACAGGAATAAGTCACTACACCTGGCGTGGATATTGGGGAGAAGTTGTTTTTTCAGTTGAATCTTAGTTGTGTTCTTGTGAGTTTATAAGCGTATGGTAGAATGGAGATTTGAAGAATGCTATGTCTTAAACGGGTTAAGGGTGAGGACTGTTTTTGGTTCCCTTGAAATACTCCTCATATACCTACCTATCTAAGCTTGTTATGAATTCATCCTTAAATCAAAATTTAAGAGATTTTCAATTTTCATCACTAATATTTTTCTCAGGTTTACTATAAGGAGAGTATAAAGTTGTTGGGAAAAATAATAAACTTATAAATGTAGTATGTAATTTGTAGAGTTTTTTTAAGGAATGGAAGTTAAAATGATTGTGGAAATAATGAGTATAAATAAATTATATTTCATTTTTAGGGTTACCTTCCACCTACAAAAAATGGCGTGGAACCAAAGCGACCCAGCCGACCAATTAATATCACCTCACTTGTCCGACTGTCCACAACAGTACCAAACACCATTGTTGTTTCTTGGACTGCAGAAATTGGAAGAGTAAGTAAATTTTTGTATCTACCAGATTTTTGTATTATATGGAGGGTTTAATCACCATGCCTACCTGAGTTTATATGTAAATTACGTAAAATGAGCTACAAAAGGATTTATTTTTGTCTCACAATGAGTTTTCAATATGTTTACATTTGAAAAATGGGATTGTGAAGTATCCAGTGTTTTATAACCTGACCCTTTTACTCAACAATTTATCATAAATGTCTCCTGTGTCATCACGTTTGTCTTCATTATTTTAAGTGATTATATCATATTCCAGTATCAGTATGCCATAAATTTGCCTGTTCCCTACTATTGAGTATGTTACTTGATTTATTGATTGATTCATTGAAGTTAACTATAATTTTGCATGCATATATGATAATTTCCTTAGGGTAGATTCTCAGAAGTGGCATTACATAGTCAAAGAGCATACAGAATTTTAAGAAATTTTGTGTACATTGACAGATTGCCTTCTCCGAAGATGTGCAAATTTATTTTCTTTGTGTTTATTTAATCTTCTTTAAAATCTTGACCAATTCTGTTAGGTAAATAATGCCACCACTGTGCTTTAATTAGTACTTTTTTCATTATTACTGAGAATGCATATGTTTTACATTTGTGATTATTTACATTTAACAACCTATCCATGTCTATTTCTCTTTGCTGTTTTTCTTATTATGAGAGCTTCATATAGTAAAACTTAACTCTGTTACATGTTGCGAATATTTGTTTCCAGTTTGTTTGCCTTTTATTTTTATGTTGTTATTTAATATGTAGAAGATTAAAATTTTTGTATAGCCAAATCTTAACCAGTTACTTCCTTTATATACTCTGTGCTCATCTCCATCATGTTCTGCCTATCTGCCTTTCCCAAGCTGTGGAATTACTTGTTTATTTTCTTCTACACTTCTAAGGTTTCATATTTTACCTTTAAATATTTAGTTCATATTAAATGTATGTGAGATAAATGGTGAGAGGTAAAAATTGCTTTCTTTCGCTTTTTAAATAGCCAGTTCTAATACTGTTAACTACATAAATGTGTTGATTCTGAAGCCACCATTGTTACATACTTAATTTCTACATATCTTGGATGTGTTTCTGATCATTTTTTGTATTGTTTCTTAGTCTAGCATTCTCTTTTGGGACAATTTTCTTGATATGAGCTCATATGTATCCACCAATTCATTTGAAATTTATTGACTGCTTACCATGTGCCGTATACTATACTCAAAACTGGCACTACCATAGGGAGGAAGAATTCATTTTTATGAGGCCTGCAATCTAGGGACCCAGTGGTTACACACAAAAAATGTGAACTTACTTATAAGTACTATAAAAGAGAGGCACATGGTAATTTTACAATGTTTCAAAGGGGACTTTGAATGAGAGAACAGTCAGGGAGAGCTTCCCTGAGGAAGTAGTGACTGAGCCAAGAGCTGAGAAAGGGGTAAGAATAGACAAAAGGTTCAGAGGAAACCACCCACACACAACAGCCCAGTGGTAGGCGTGAGAGGGATTCACTCTGACTAGAGTACAGAGAATGGGGAAGAGCAGTATATGAGATGGGGTGGAGGTGTAAGATAGGGCTAAACCGTGCAGGGCATTGTAGGTAATGTTAAAGTTAAGGATTTTCTTTTTTTTTTGAAATGGAGTCTCACTCTGTCGCCTAGAGTACAGAGAATGGGGAAGAGCGGTATATGAGATTCGGTGGAGGGGTAAGATAGGGCTAAACCGTGCAGGGCATTGTAGGTAATGTTAAAGTTAAGAATTTTCCCTGTCTTTTTTTTTTTTGAGATGGAGTCTCACCCTGTCACCCAGGCTGGAGTGCAGGGGCGTGATCTCTGCTTACTGCAACCTCTGCCCCCTAGGTTCAAGAGATTCTGCTGTCTTAGCCTCTTGAGTAGCTGGGATTACAGGCCTGCCACCATGCCTGGCTAATTTTTATATTTTTAGTAGAGACAGGACTTTACCATCTTGGCCAGGCTGGTCTTGAACTCCTGACCTTGGGATCCACCTGTCTTGGCCTCCCAAAGTGCTGGAATTGCAGGCATGAGCCACTGCGCTGGGCCAGGATTTGCTCTTTTCTAAGCAGAAGGTTTATAGTGCCTTATTTCTTTTTAGAAAAGATCACTCTTTGGAGTGGTAAATAGTTTAATTAGAGGCCAGAATCGTGCAGAAAGGACATCTCTTAGGAGCCAGCTATTGCAGAAGTATTAGTGAAATAGTATCTTAACCTAGAGTGGTGGCAGTAGGAATGGAGGTAAGTAGAGGCATTTGCAGAATTAAGTGATGAATTGAAAGTCAAGGGCTAAGAGAAAGGGAGATGTCACTGATGAGTCAGTCCTTGGTTTCTGGGTGGGTAGCTAGGTGAATGATACTGCTACTGAGATAGACGGAACACTGGAAAAGGACTGAGTGTAGGTGTGTATTGTTTTGTCTTACTTTGAAGAATGGGCATTGGAGGACTAGATGGTGAAAATCATGAATGTAGTTTTGAAACTTTTGAGTTTGAAATGCCTGTAAGACATCCTGAGTAGTCAGTGGTGCAGATAGGCTCAAAGGAGACATTTGGGCTAGAGGGAAAAAATGTGAGTCATCTGCATATTGGTGGTTATTAGAGCCGCACTGGCGGGGGTGACATTGATTCTCCTGCATTACTTTTCTTCACATTCATTCTTCCAGATAAACTAGAATTACTTTATCACATTTCTTTTCCTCCCTCCTATACCCCACTCGCACATCTTTCTGAGAATTTGGATGAGATTTCTTTAAAGTTATAGATTAAGTTAAGGAGAATTTATTTATTTGCAGTATTTAATATAACCATACAGGAACTGTATTTTCAAATCCTCTTTTATATTCCTCAGCAATTTAATAGGTTTCCTACAAATCCTGTATATTTTTTCTAATTCCTATGTTGGTTGTTATTATTACTGCTATTAGAAGTAGATCTTTTTTCTGTTATATTTTCAAAGAATTTATTTATTGTTTTACTTAAAAACTAGTTATTTTTGAATATTTACTTCATAGCTAAATTCATATGTTGGGTCCAGCAGCTTTTAGATGATTTATTGGTATTTCTGCATTGACAGTTTTGAGTTTGAGGTATGCCATACAAATTATATTACCCTAATACTTTTGCCATTTATCTCTTGTTCTGCTAGATAGAACTTTGTAAACAGTGTTATAATTCAGGCACTAGTGGATGTATTTGACTTGCTCCTTATGTGAGTAAGAATACTGCTACTGTTACAACATTATTATGATAGTTAATTTTGGTAGAACCTTATTATATCAATGATGTATTTCTATATTCCTCTTTTGCTGGATATTTTTAGAAATGGATTTTGAATTATTCCTTTTTGGCATCTCTCAGGGTTATATTTTTTCTTTAACTCATACATCATCATTAGGTTTTAAATATTTTTTTCTAGTATACTTGGAGTTCCGTTTTCCTCCCTCTTTGAGGAAAGTTTTGAAAATGTTCTGTTTTGTTTTTATGTATGAAAAGAATGGCTCACCAAGGAAGAAGGGGAGCGTTTTTGGTGAAATATGAGAGAAGTCTGAAAATGTAGGAAGGGAGAGGAATATAGCTACTGATAAAAAGCACAGAGGAGAGGGGGAAATACTCTAACATTGGAAGGCTTCCCAACTACAAAGATTGGAAGACCTTTTTCTGGGGAAGTAAGATGCTAAATCCACATTATTCTTTTACAAAGCCCAGAAAATAACTTAATTGATTGTTTTTAGATTACTGTTTTAATTCAGCTTGTGAAGACACTCTGAATAGTTAATGTAGAATATCTTACTGTTTTGCAGATAACTGTGTATTAGTTGCCAGTGAGAAATGTTGCAACTATGTCAAATGAAATAAGTAGGAGAGCTAGTATCTTACCTGAAAGAAATAAGTGAGTTATATTGTAACTTCTTCCCCTTCCTCAGGGTAATCACTACATTTAGCATTTGTTAAACTCTCATTATTTGTAGAGAAATTATTTAGATGTATGTGGAGTATCCCTAATCTGAAAATCTGAAATCCAGGATGCTCTAAAATTCAAAACAGCCTACTCAAAGGAGATACTTGTTTGAGCATTTTAGACTTCAGATTTTCAGATTAGGGATGTGAACTGGTAAGTATAATGCAAATATTCCAAAATCTGAAAGAAAAAAAAAAAATCAGAGTCCAAAATACTTATGATCTCAAGCATTTTGGTTAAGGGATACCAGCTTGTACCAGTGTAAGGGACACATAACGAGTAGAGTATATTTCAGCTAGAGAAAGCATCTCATGAACTTGACAAAGAAGTTTTAAGACTTTTGAAAAAGCAATAGACAAAAACATCAGTATAATTTAACAATATCAATAGTTGGAGTTAGTATTTGAAGGATTAGAAGGAACAATTAAAATACTGTCTACCTAGAAAAGATACTCTATCACTATTAAGCTTTGGTGTTTTTTTTTGTTGTTGTTTGTTTGTTTGTTTTTGCTGCTGAACCTCTTTCATATGATGTAAAATTTCATTTTATATTACTAGTACAAGTGGCATTTGTTAGTACCACATTCTTTTTGCTGCCTTTTTTTGTTTTTTTTTCCCTATTTGGTCACACGTTTCAACTAGAGTGAACATACCTTTTCACTGAACTTGCTGCGATTTCTGCTTGATCTCTTCTTAAATATTTATATAAAGCCGTAGGGTCATTCCAAGTTCTGAAGATTCAAGTTGTCAATACATAATTTCACATTATTAATTAGCATTTTTCCAGTTTCTATCATACTTGAAGCATTAAGCAAGTAAGTAATAATGATGAATAAGATTTTTTTCTAAAAGAAGCTTTTCAGTTGGGCCAGTGACTCACACCTGTAATCCCAGCACTTTGGGAACTGAGGCAGGTAGATTACTTGAAGTCAGGAGTTTGAGACCAGCCTGGCCAACATGGTGAAACCCCTCTACTTAAAATATATATATATACAAAAATTAGCCAGGTATGGTGGTACACTCCTGTAGTCTCAGCTACTTAGGAGGCTGAGGGAGGAGAATCATTTGAACCTGGGAGTTGGAGGTTGCAGGGAACTGAGATTGCACCACTACGCTCCAGCCTAGGTGACATAGCGAGACTATCTCTAAATAAATAAAAAAATAAAAGAAATTTTTCAATGCTATATCAGATTAGTGTCTTGTATGCTCTAAAATTTAGGCAAGTTTTAATGTTACTTGTTTCTCATTAATATATTGTGACATTTATTAATGAAAGTAAATTAGCTTTTTTGACACTTCTTTTTCCTCCTCCCAGAAAATATGTACCTTGTGAACACAGATAGCTTTCCAAACTTTAAATGAAAATATGATCTTCCAGAGAGTATTGTAAGATATTTTTTGCCAAAAGAGGAGAGTGCATTTTCAACATGTAAAAGTGTCTGAAAATTGGAATGTGTGTTGGCCTAGGTTAAGAGGTTCAAAGCAAGTAGGGTATGTCAAAGCAAGAACTGTAGGGTATACTGGCCTTGATCATTAAGTTCCTTGTCTTAATGTTCCCCTTTCCTCTTGGTTTCTAGTGTCTGCTCTGTTGCCTAATCATGAGCAGATTGCATAATCTTTTTGTGCCTCAGTTTCATCAGCCCTTCACTTAGAAAAATACCTATCCTGTCTGTGTCTCAATAGGCCTTCTGCAAAGTTTAAATGAAGTAGGCAGTATATGTTAAGAATGCTTTGAAAAATGTATGTAGCTATGAAATATAAGATGGCAGCAATTATTTTTCATTTTACTTCTTTTCAAGTCTTTTGATCTTCCTCTTGATCCCAGCACCAAATAGAAAGTGGTCCTTCTCGTTTAGATCTCTCTCCTACCCTTGTTGAACCTCAGCCATCTTTTCTTTCTTTTATCCAACCATGTTCCCTTCACTTAGTCTTAGCTTGTTGATTAACCGTTTTTTTTGGTTGGGTTTTTTTTTTTTTTTTTTTTTTTTTTGTCCCCTTCTCCCTCTGTCATCTCTGGGTAGTCCCTCTGCTGGTAATGGATATTCATCTGTTCATTTGCCAAACCAGCAGCTTCTCTTTGAAAACCTTCCTTAATATTCCCTCTGCTTGTTGTGATAATGGCCCAAATGTAATCTTTTTAAGAGCTAGTTGAAGAGAAAGGTTAGAGAAAGGTTAAAAGGTATAAGTTAGGAAGCCCGTCTCATTTGTAATTAAGAAAAAAAAAGATTCTATTTTAGATATATCTATTACCTACTAAATATGGTTTGTAACTCTGACATCTTATTGGCCTTGGCTTATACTTAGTCTTAGCAGTATTCATTCATGTAAGTGCCTTAAATTCATTAGCTTTAAGTATAGGTTATATAGATAATATTAAATCCAGGACAGACCTGGATTTAAATTATAGGAAAGTTACAAAATTAGGGCAGGTTCTTTTACTTCTCTATACTTCAGTTTCCTCATCCATAAAAACAGGGTTATGATCATCTCAGCAGCTTTTTGGTCAGGATTAACTGAATTACTGTTCATGAAAAGATCTAAGACAGTGCTTGACACACAGTAGGTGTTTTAAGAAGTGTTAGTTTTCTTTCCCTATCAAGGTGAGATTAAAATAGATATACTGTTTACTTACATATGTTGTTTGTTTTCTACATCTTTTTTTTTTTCCAGAACTATTCCATGGCAGTATATCTTGTAAAACAGTTGTCCTCAACAGTTCTGCTTCAGAGGCTGCGAGCAAAGGGAATAAGGAATCCGGATCATTCTAGAGCTTTAAGTACGTATGATAAGCATATTTCACTTATTCAGCTATTTTGTTAAAAGTTAGAGTAGTAGTATTAACTCAAGAAATTTTAGAATTTGTTTATTCACTGGAGCCTGTTGTAGAGGATTAAAAACACTGAGAACCTTCTGAGTTTGTAAAACAATACCTAAGAGTATTTCTAATATCTTTGTCATGAACTGTATTTTATAATCTGTATTTTACTAATCTTCAAATTAACTTTTTAAAGTCAGTGCATGAAAATGGAAGATATTCTACTACAACTTCATAAAATAAATCAAATGTTTAAGGAATTCTAGGAAATGGGAAGGAATCTTGGCATAAATTTCAAGAAAATTATTTTAGATTAGAGTTTTATCAAGGAAAAATGTACAGAGTTATATGATGGCCTCACCCCTGCATTTACAAAATGAAAAGAGCCAGTGGGGTGGTAGAAATAATAATGACATGGCTTCTGCCGTTAATCACTTACATGGCTGTGGACAAGTCACACTACTGCTGAGTTTCATCATCCTTATCTGTAACAAGTGGTTTATGCCATGTGATTTCTAACACTTCTTCAAAGTCTGGTTTCATACATGTGAATTACTGGATGGTTTGTTTTGATATGTTGAATTTGAGATGCAAGGTCTGCAAATGGGGCTGTTCAGTTTTTAAGGTTTAAGGTCAGAGGGTTTGGCCTTTCCAAAGAGGTGAACTGAGTTCTTTGTTTATTCTTTTATTTGTGAGAGGTAGGGCCTAGGTGGATTTAGGGGTGAGGGCTGGACACTTAGGAAACAAAACTTTCATAGGCAGGGGTGAGATAGCTATCCTTTAAGGACTTTCATGTGAGCTGATTAATGAAGGCCACTATCAGATTTGTACTTAGGAATACTGGTGGAAAGAACTAGATAATAAGAGCAACTTTCCTTCTGTAGCATAACTTTTAACCTTTTCTGTAACTTATTTCTGGGCCAGAGTAAAAGATCCCAGTACCCCTGAATATCAGTATACCCTTGATAGTTCATTGAAGAATTTTTCTTTATTAAAATGGTCCTTTAAAAATTCAGCTAACCCTCAATCAATAGGAGAACACTTTGGGCTAATGCTTCAGTAGGCATGCATTGACAGATGATGGAGAGCTAGAAGGACAGCACTGGTTTGGGGTCTGCAGGAGTGGAGGCACCATTTGGCAGGGACAAGAAAATGGTGGGGATCCTGACAGAAAAAGGCAGACATTTGCCTTAAAGAGTACAAGAGAACTTTTCGTCTATCACAGTCTTGCTGAAGTTATTCCTGGCCATTCTATTGAGAATCTTCATATTTGCCTCATAATACCAGAATCTCAGCCAGTCAGAAAGCAAAGAATTATGTGAGCCTGTATGGGAAAGGGAATACCAAAGAATAAGGCCAATAAAGTTGTTTTATTTAATAGTAAGAACAGCAACAACGATAAGGCCAACTGTCTTTGCTCAAGCTGTTAGCTCTTCTCCAGTTGTAGCTATAGCACCACCTGGAGGGAGAGTGGGAACATGAGTCTGGAATGGAATTATTTTATTTTCTGTGAGAAACCACTATTAGCTACCATTAAGCAGCAAAAACTCTTTAATTCAAAAGGTATTTCTACTCTGATATACTACTGGATGTGGAGAATAATTGTACACTGGATGAGATTTTTGTGGCAATTGATACCTTAGTTTACTTATTGGCCAGGGAAGCCAATGGAATATTAATTTGGATCCCACCAGTAAGAAATTTGTTGTAATTGACCAAAAAACAGGTTATTTACCTTTACCTATATGCTGCCTGTTAAAAAAAAAAAAATCCCAACAAATTAATTATGTAATTAAGGAATGAGCAAAGTCTCCAAGAAATATGGGACTATGTGAAAAGACCTAATTTACGTTTGATAGGTGTACCTGAATGTGACGAAGAGAATGAATCCAAGTTGGAAAATACTCTTCAGGATATCATTCAGGAAAACTTTCCCAACCTGGCAAGGCAGGGTAATATTCAACTCCAGGTAATACAGAGAACACCACAAAGATATTCTTCAAGAAGACCAACCCCAAGGCACATAATCGCCAGATTTATTAGGGTTGAAATGAAGGAGAAAATACTAAGGGCAGCCAGAGAGAAAGGTCAGGTTACCCATAAAGGGGAACCTATCAGACTTACAGCAGATCTCTCAGCAGAAACCCTACAAGCCAGAAAAGAGTGGGGACCAATATTTAACATCCTTAAAGAAAAGAAGTTTCAACCCAGAATTTCCTATCCAGCCAAACTAAGCTTTATAATCGAAGGAAAAATTAAATCTTTTGTGAACAAACAAGTACATCGTGACTTCACCACCACCAGGCCTGCTTTACAAGAGCTTCTGAAAGAAGCACTATACATATAAAGGAACAACCAATATCAGCCTTTCCAAAATTATATCAAAAAGCAAAGAGCATTAACACAATGAAAAATTTACACTAACTAATGGGCAAAACAGCCAGCTAGCATCAAATGCCAGTATTAAACCTATATATATATTCTAATTGGATAAAAAGCCAAAACCCATCGGTATGCTGTATCCAGACCCATCTCACATGCAACAATACCCAAAGACTCAAAACAAAGAGAAAGAGGAAGATTTATCAACCAAACAAGAGAGTACAAATAAACAAAAAGCAGGAGATGCAATTCTCGCCTCTGATAAAGTAGACTTTAAAGCAACAAAGAGCAAAAGAGGCAAAGAAGGACATTACATAATGGCGAAAGGATCAATGTAACAAGAAGAGCTAACGATTTTATAGATCAACGAGACAGAAAATTAACGAGGACATCCAGGACTTGAACTCAGACCCGGAACAAGTAAACTTAATAAACATTTACAGAACTCTCCACTTCAAATACACAAAACACACATTACCACCTCACACCTATTCCAAAAGTGACTACATAATTGGAAGTAAATCACTCCTCAGTAATCACATAGCATTTCATAGGTTTAAATGAAATATTGGTTGGCTGCTTGTTTGTTATTTTCTTCCCTTATTCCTTCCTGTCTACATCAAGTATAATTATTGGTATAAAAGAGGTTTTCAATACCCATTACTAAACTGCATTCTAGCCTGGGCAAGAAAGCAATACTCCCATTCTCTCTCTCTCTTTCTCTTCCTTTTTCTTCCTCTTCTTCATTCTTTTTTCTTTCTTTCTTAAAAAAAAAATTATGTAATTAAATTCTGTTTAAAATTACTTGACAAAAGGAATATCAGGTATCTGAGATGTTTTTGAAGAATCAAATTACTTACAAATATGTTAATTGCAAGTCATTCCTAACCTAAGTTCTTTAGCAAAGTTTTAGTAGTGAAGCCAGATACTCTTAATGTTCTTGAAAGAATGAAGTTGCTATTATTTAGACTTTTCACAGAGAAATCTGTTCTCTGATTCATTTGATTTCGTAGGATTTTGTATTGCAGTTTCTACCTTTGTGTAGAGTTGTTCCCTCACGACTGTCACCAACAAACAGTCTTTTACCAACTCTTAATTAAGTTTCTTTCTCCTCTCCCTTCTCCCTTCAGCATTTATTTCAGGCCTTAGCCATAATCTACTCAAACACTATTCCCCCTCTCAGCACTCTGCCAATGCAAGAAAATTGGGGCTATAAGATGTGAATTATCTAAACCACCCATTTCTTCCTTAATCTTAGTGCCACCGTAATTACTTTCAGCTTATTTACATTTGTACCCAGTCCTCACTTTATTCCCTCAGTGTCAGGAGGAAATGTCCCTTTCCCTGCTCCAAGTTAATCATTTATTCTTTTCATTCAAGAAATTGTATTGAGTCTACTATGTTCCAGGCACAGGAGAATATAGCATTAAACAAGACACATACCATCTCTGCATCCCCCAGAAGTTTGCAGTCTGGTGAGAAAGACAGACATCAAATAATTGCACAAGTCATTAATGAGTTACAGTTTTGACATATGCCTTAAAGAAGATAGACAGGCAGTTCTGTAGAGGTGTACAATAGGGGAACATAGTCCTCTCTGGTGTCATGATACTTAAGGCAAGATTATAAGGATGAGGAGAAATTAAGCTCCAAGATGGGAACAGAAAATGCTGGGAGAAAAGGCCAGTGTAGCTGGAATAAAGTCAAGAAGGGCCGGGCATGGTGGATCACTTGAGGTCAGGAGTTTGAGACCAGCCTGGGCAACATGGTGAAACCTTGTCTCTACTAAAAATACAAAAAAATTATCTGGGCATGGTGGCATGTGCCTGTAATCCCAGCTACTCAGGAGACTGAGGCAGGAGAATTGCTTGAACTCAGGAGGCAGAGGTTGCAGTGAGCTGAGCTTGCTCCACTGCACTCCAGCCTGGGCAACAGCAAGACTCTACCGTAAAAAAAAAAAAAAAAAAGAGAGAGAGAGAGAGAGAGAGCCAAAAAGGAGGGTGACTAGAGAGATGGATAGGTATAAGTTGACATAGATGATAAAAAGATAGATGATAGAAAATCATTAAAAGATTTTTAAGCAGAGGAATAAATGACATGATTGCATTTAGACAATCTGATTCTCACTTTGAGGATGAATCAAAGGAAGGCAAGGCTAATGCAATGAGGCCAGTTGAGAACCTATTTGTAATAGTATATGTAAGAGATGATGATGTCTTGAACTAAGGTGATAGTGATACATAGAAATAGAAGTTGACAGTTTTGACAAGTATTGAAATGGCATTGACTGTGTGTGTGGAGTGAGGAGTCAAGGAGTGCTAGGCTTCTTACTCAAGTACCAGGTAATGTGGTAATGCCATTTACACAGGCAACTGTGCTGAAAAGATCGAATTGCAGGGGCATGGATCAGCATGTACTCTTAGACTTGTGGTGTTTGAGATGGGATGAGACATCCAGGTAGAGATGCTCGGTAACAGTATTATGAGACCTTGCTCCCTCATTTATCTGCTCTTTGTCCTGTGTTTTCATTTCCTCCCTGTCTGTAGGCTTTTTCTGTCGCCCTATCCTGTCAAGTCTCTTTTATCTTTTAAAAAATAGGAAAACAAGCTCCTCTATGGGTACAGCTCTGTGTTCCTCCCATTGTTCTCATCCTAATTTTTGAGAGAATAGTCTACACTTGCTCTTTTTACCTCCTCACTGCAACTCATGGTCTTAACTCTGTATCATTCTACTGAAATTGCTCTTTCAGATGTCACAAATGATGATCTGATTGCTTAATTTAAAGTGTATCTTTTCAGTTTTCATCCTGAATACTTCTGCTGCGTTTGATATGAACCACTTTCTCCATGAAATTCTCTCCTCTTTCTTATCTGACCTTATCTTGTCAATCACTTGCCTTCAATGGATTCTCTTAAGGGAAGCATTCTAAATGTTGGTGTTCCTTGGAGTTTCATCCTAGGTGCACTTTTGTACACACCCTTGTGGTTTAAAACTAACACCTACCCCCCAATACATGTCTTTATATCAGACCTCTCCCCTGCACTTCAGACTTGTATAGCTGACTACCTTCACCTAAACATTCCACTGGTTCCTCAGATTCAAGTATTTAAAACTGAACTCACCATCTCCTCTCAAACTTACTCCCTAAATATTTCTCACGTGTATCTTCCTGTCCGTCACTGTTGTCATTGCTCTTGTTTAAGCTTTCATATGCTGCTTTTATTTTAAAAACCTTCTCTTATTTAAACATCCCTCTCCTTTCTTGACTTCCTTTTATATCTCTCCTCTGGTGGCCGGGTTGGTGATTTATACAGATCTGAAATCTTATATTCCCTTGCATTTCATGGCTTCTTAACACCAAGGGAATAAAAACTCCAACTATGTTAGCATGACACATACAACTTTACTTTCCATGATGTGGCACCTGCTCATTATTTTCCAGGGTCATCTGTATTCACCCTTCTTTTCATGCTTTACATCCCAAAAATATGGAACTCTTGTCTTTTCTCGGTGCTTTAGTTTCGTGCTGTGTGCCTCAAAACTCCCCTGCTGCCTCCTCTGCCTAATGTCATTATCCTTTGTTTCACTTTTTTCCAGGAGGCATCCCAGAACCCCCAGAATAGACAAGTTGACTTTTGGTCAGCTTCATGAACGTACTTCCATCAGAGCGCATTAGAGATGAGCTCACTGAGCATCTTTACCCTCTCCTAGATTATGAGTTCTTTGGGGCAGGAATTTAATCTTATTTTTTTCTTGAATCCCTGTTGCTCAGCACAGTACCATATGCATAGTAGATCTGCATATTTATTGAAGTAAACTGATGAAAAGACGTCTAGAGAAAAAATCAGGTCTTGGTGCCTGTTTCTTTGCCTATACAATAAAATATTGATCTTAATATGTTTGATTGTTTTCAGCCTTAAAAATTTTTAAGTCTGAATTAAAGTAATCTGATATTAATGAAGGATAGAAATTATCTTAATAGCATCCCTAGAATAGCACTATCTAATAGAACAATCTGTGACAATGGAAGTGTTCTCTGTCTGCACTGTCCCATATGGTAGCCACCAGCAACACGTGGCTATTGAGCACTTAAAATGTGGCTAGTGTAACTGATGAGCTGTGTTTCTTATTTAAATTTAAATGCAGTGTCATCTGAGTAGTGGCTAACTCTTGTAGCTCATGACAACAGGGATTAAAAACAAGACTGATTCTGCCTCCCAAATGGACTTATTGGGAAAAACAAGATTAATTTTAAATGTGGCTAGCTGTAACTTTACTGTAGGTCATGCAATAAAATACTGTTACCACTGTGGATCACTGTAATAATATGAAAACTAACTCCCAGAGAGCTTCCCACATGTCGACTGATTACAGCAGGACAAATATTATATGTCTTATTTTTGTATTCCCTTGCTCACAGAGAATAAGGGCTTTTACTTTCACTTTGTTTTTCTTGTAATTAAATATAGCATAGTGCTTTTCCCCTCCTTTTTCTCTCTTTTTTTCGAGGAAGTTTATTAAAGTATAATTTATAGGCAATAAAAATTCCTTTTATAGATGTACACAATCATGAACCACTGCCACAATCAAAATGTAGAACATCCTTCACCCCAGAAAGTTCTTTTATGGCCTTTTGCATTCTACCCCATCCCCTTACCATTGACGTGATTTCTGCTCTATAGCTTTGTCTTTTCCAGAATGTCAGATAAATGCAATCCTACAATATGTAGCCTTTTGCGTCTGACTTCTTTTCACTTGGATGAATCCATGTAGTTTGTTCTTTATTGCTGAGTGGTATTTCATTTATATACTGTACAATTGATGGACATTTGGATTATTTCAAGTTTTGCAGCAATATGAATAAAGCTGCTGTAAACATTTACATTTTGCATATGGATACCTCAGTTTTGTAGACGTACGTTTTCATTTCTCTTGGGTAAATACCTAGGAGTGGAATTGCTGGGTCATATGATAAGTGCATGGAAAACAGTTTGGCGGTTTCTTATAAAGTAAATATACCATTTTTACATTTGCACTAACAATGTGTGAGAGTTCTAGTGGCTCCACATCCTTACCAGCATATAGTATCATCAGGCTGCTTTCATGTAGCCATTGTGATTGGTATGTAGTGGTATTTCATTGTGCATTTTTCTAATGACAGGATGTTAAGCATCTTCTCAGGTGTTTATTTGCCATTCTTATAGCTTCTTTAATGAAGTATCTGCCAAACCTTTTGCCCATTTTTAAATGTCATGCTTTTTATGTATTATGAAATCTTTGCCTAAATGAAAGTCACAAACACTCTCTTCTACTTTTCTTCTAGAAGTTTTATTGTTTGAGCTCTTGGATCTAGGTGATTCATTTTGAGTTAATTTTTGTATATGGTGCAAGGTAAGAGTAGAGATTCATTTTTTCCCGCACATAGATATCCAAATATTCCAACAACATTTTGTTGAAAAGACCATCTTTCCTTCCATTTCATTACCTTGGTACCTTTGTCAAAAACCAATTGACTGTAGATGTGTAAATCTATTTCTGGACTCTGTCCTTTTCCATTGATCTGTATGTCTATCCTTATGCCAAACGAGAGTCTTAATTACTATAGCTTGATAGTCTTGAAATCAGGTAGAATTCTCCAGCTTTGTTTTTCTTTTTCTGAATTGTTTTGAATATTGTTAAGTGCAGTATGTAAAACAATATATAGTGGCCAAATAGAATTTATTTCTGTAATATGAGGTTGGTTCAGCATTCAAAAGTCAATATAATTCACTTCAACAAACTAAAAATGAAAAATCACATGATAATCTCCAGAGATGCAGAAAAAGCACTTGTCCAAATTCAGCATCCATTCATGATAAAACTGTCAGCAAAATAGAGAAGGGAGCTGCCTTAGTGTAATAAAGGGTATTTATAAAAAGTCTACACTACAGCTGATATCATCATTAATGACGATTAAATGCTTCACTCCTAAGATTGAGAACAAGGCAAGGATATCTGCTCCTAGCATTGCCCTAGAGATTCTAGACAGCACAATAAGACACGGAAAAAGTTTTGAAAAGAAACCAACACACAGGATAGAAATGAATAAATAATTATTGTCTTTATTTACAGAGATCTTATGGTCTACATAGAAAAAAATCCCAAAGAATCTCCAGAAAAGCTACTAGAAATACATATGAGTTTAGCACAGTTAGAGAATGCATGGTCAGTATACAAAAACAAATTGTATTTCTGTTAGTAATGAACACTGGGAAATTGAAATTCACAAAACAAGATTTTACAGTAACATCTAAAAATATGAAACACTTAGGAATACATCACACAAACCATGTGCAAGATTTGTATGCCCAAAACTTACAAAACATTTTTGAGAAAAACTGAATGAAGACCTGAATAAATGGAGAGATATATCTTGCTAACAGATCAGAAGACTCTATTGTTGTATGTCAGTTCTCCAAATTAATCTATAGAATTAATCCAGTCTAATCAAGATCCTAGTAGGACCTTTAAAAATATCTTTACAAGAATAAGTGGACTAGCATTGGGTCTGTAATGGCAAAAGAAAGTAACAATAGCTAATATTTATTGAGAATAATATTAGATTATTTTAAAACTTTTTTTGTTGCCAGGCATGGTGGCTCACACCTGTAATCCTGGCACTTTAGGAGGCTGAGGTCGGCAGATCACCTGAGGCTGGGAGTTTGAGACCAGCCTGGCTAATATGGTGAAACCCCGTCTCTACTAAAAATACAAAAATTAGCCGGGCCATGGTGGCACGCATCTCTAATCCCAGCTACTTGGGCTGAGGCAGGAGAATTACTTGAACCCGGGAGGTGGCGGCTGTAGTGAACCAAGATCGCACCACTACACTGCAGCCTGGGCCACAGAACAAGACCCTGCCTCAAAAACAAAACAAAACAAAACAAAACAAAACAAAAAACCTTGTTGAAATGGGATCTCGCTCTCACCCAGGTTAGAGTGCAGTGGCAGCAATATCAGCTCACTGCAACTTCTGCCTCCCAGGCTCAAGTGTATTTTAAAAGTTTTTGTGTGTATTAACTCATTTAATCCTTAAAACAGTTCTGTGAGATGCTATTATCATTCCCATTTACCAGATGATGTAACAGGCATAGAGAGGTTAACTGACTTAACTGAGACTGAATTCTAACCTAGGCTATCTCCAGGTCCTGTGCTCTTACCACTACTTTGTGTTGCCTCTCTTATTCCAATTTATTTTCTAAGCACTAAACATTGAGCTTTGTTTTGTATAAGGCTGATACTATGATCTGTGGTGTTTCTCCATTTAAGTAGAAATTTAAATATGCAAAGCTCAAAGTCGGTTACTATACCCATTGCTTGCTATGTCTATAAAGGGTGGTGGTAGGATGATTGGTGAAGGCATGTAGAGTGGTTATTAGTCAGGGTTCTGTGGAGAGAGTCTAGGAGAGGAAGGAGAGGGAAAGGGGGAAAGGAGAGACAGAAAGTTGAGAGATTTATTAGGGGAATTGGCTCACATGACTATGAAGGCTGAGAATGCCCACAATAGATAGGCTGTCTGCAAGCTGGAGAACCAGCAAAGCCAGTGATAATGGCTATTCAAGTCCAAAGGCCTCAGATCCAGGACGCCAACTCTCAAGCTAAGGCCAAAGGCCTAAGAGGGGTGGAGAGAAGGGCTGATGTGGTGGTATAAATCCCAGAGTCCAAAGACCAGAGAACCTGGAATTCTTTCTTTTTAAAGATGGAGTCTCACTATGTTGCCCAGACTGATCTCAAACTCCTGGCCTCAAGCAGTCCTCCTACCTCAGTCTCCCAAGTAGCTAGGAGCACAGAAGCCCAAAGGCAGGAGAAGAAGGGTGTCCCAGCTCAAGAAAAAAGAGAAAGTGACTTTATTTTCCTTTCCTCGGCCTTTTTGTTTTTTCTGTGTTCCCCAGCTGGTGGGATGGTGTCTGCCAAGATTGAGGGTGGATCTTCCTCACTTATCCACAGACTTGACACACCAGTCTCCTTTAGAAACACACTCACAGACACTTCCAGAAATTGTGCCTTGCCAGCTATGTAGGTAGCCCTTAATTTAGTTAAGTTGACCCCCAAAATTAGCCATCACAGTGAGTAATCACATCAGAATTCTATTTGTGTGTTTATTTCTTATGGCAATTATTTGTTGCCTTTAACAAAGATACTACTCTTTAAAATCATATTTATAAGAAAGGATTGACTAAGATTTGGTGTATAATGACAAAGGCATACTTTTTGTAATTTATATATGATATTCATTAGCATAGTGTTATAACTATATTTTCCAAACTAAAAACCAGAGGTTGTATGCCTTTTTTTTATGTCAGGAGATAGCCTGTGAATTTCATTAAGACTTTGAAAATTTGGAATTTCCAGACCATGAAATGACTTTTTAGTCTGGCATTAGAGTCATATCTTGAGCTTTCAAGAAACTACCAATTGGTATTCCTCTTTTCATTCTGATTGAAAAGGTTCTGTAGGTAGGTCTGATGTGCACCTTGAGATTCACTAATTTATGGAAATAGTTGAATAGGATATCCAAGATTTGGACCGTCTCAAAAAATCCAGACTAAAATCCAGGGCACTGTGTTTAATAAAGGTAGGATTTCTCATAAATGGTTATCAGCACAATAGAGTCTGAAATTGTAACTTACCTGAGTACTTTTCCCTCTCTTCATTTTCTTTTCTATATGGTGTCTATCTGGTCACACTTAGTTGTACCACAGTTCAGAAATTCTATCGATTATGTATACAGCTACCCCATTTATAGCCCCTTTATACAATATAGACTCTAAAGTTATGAGACAGTTTCCAAAAGTGTTGGAATATTACATATATGTATTTCCTGTGTCACTCCTGTAATGTTTTTTCTTGTTACTGCTACTGAGGTTTTCAGAGGTAACAGATAGCTCATGTTTCCAAATAAGTAAAAAAGAGTCTTTTATATCAGACTGAATGAAAGAATAGCCTTGGAAAAGTAAAATTGCTAGTGTCTCCTCCCATAAGAACCATAAGAAGTTTGAAGTGAAAAGCCTTAAAGATTATCTAGAGTGGATTCCAATTTTACTATAAGTAAAGTTAAGTTGAGAAAGGAGGATTGAGTTGCCCAAGACAGCCCAAGTATTTTATAGATAAATAGATTAAAATTCAAATAATTATATAGTTTTTAAAAAAAAAGACTATTGTGATAATTTAAAGTTTGCATTAAGCTGTTTTACAGTAAATATTTTTATTTTCTGAGCTTTCAAAAATGTATAAATATTATTCTTATTATTAATTTCCTCAAAAATGGAAGAGTCCAAATAATATTAGTCATAGTTTAAAAGAAAGAAAACCTTGATCCAGTATCTTAGAATTATAAAAGAAAAAGCATCTACCATCAGTTGAATATGTCAACATACTAGAGAAATTTCTCTCATATCACTGCAGGTTTTTGTCCCATGAGGGAGAAACAGTAAATTTACAGAAAAAGTAGAGAAATTAAAAGCCTTATGGTTGTTTTTTATCTTTCCAATCAATTGATTGGGAAATAATTGAGAGATTAGTTTTGAGCTCCTTTTCCTTTTTTAAAACTTCTTAAGTTTTTTATTCTTAAATGCTCCAGTGATGTATCTTTAATAAACTTATTCTCTTTGTTTGCTTTTTTTGTTCTTCTTCAATGAATATCAGTTAAAGAGAAGTTGACTGCGGATCCAGATAGTGAAATAGCTACAACCAGCCTAAGGGTTTCTCTACTATGTCCAGTAAGTGTTAACGATTACTTGCTTTCCAGGAAGTTTAATATATATTTTCTCTTTTTATTAAGTATTTTTACTATTTGAGAAATTCTGTTTACTTCTAAAATATGGCCGCCATTGTTACAGTTTATGAAAAGTGGAAAGACATCTAGGCATTGCATTTGGAATCTAAACAAGTCTTAAAAAATTATCTACTCTTCCTAGGACATATCTAAATGTGGCCTGTGATTAATGACCTTCTCTCAGGCTCAAGTGTAAAATCTCAAAATAAGAAATGTTTATTGTCTCAGCGTATTTATAAAAATTTTACTTTTTAGGATAGTACCCTTCTGAGTAAAAATCTAGCCATGTTTATCCACACATCTCATTTACCATTTTGCCAACAATGACCACATTATAACAATTCACCAGTTAAAAACCTCTATTCAGCCTAAATAGCTGAATATGTTATAAAAATAACCTTGAGATATTTTAAGCCAGAAAATGAGGTCAGAATCAGTCATTTTCATGAAATAAATATATGATTCCAAGACTTAACCAAATTATTAAACCTGTAAGGGAAAAGGTCTCAAAAATATGTTACACTAATTTGATGCTAGGTTCATTGGTAGGAATGGTGGTTGAATACGGCCTTCAAATGAAAATATGTGAAAAATTAATAGTAAATTACTTTGGCATTTTTATTACCTTTTGTTCTATAATTAATCAAACTAATCATATTTAAATTTGGGGGGGGAAAGAATGAAAGGACACATCTGTTTCCTGATTTGCCTGATTGTTCAGACAGGCCTGATTCAATTGCAAGATTTTGATACCGAGATCCTACTAATTTCAGATGATGATGAAGTTACTGTCTTCTTAAAGAAACAGCTAATTTAAATAGAAATTAAATGTTATTTGTAATTACAAATATTAGTCTTTTGTAATTCATGAAACTTCAAACATATTATGGAAAAATTATTAGATCATGAATTAGTTTTTGTAAGTTATAGAAAAAAATACAATGAAGTTCATTAAAATCAAGTTCTATCATTATGTGTATATCCTTCTATTCCTGTAACATTCATTTTTATTCCTGTTTATAGCCAACTTTTTTCTTGCAAAAAGTATTTTGACTCCATGCTTTTCATGTTATTGTTAAAATTCTTTAGTTAAGTAACCAGGTAAATATTTTAATAGCCTAGGTTGTAAAGGAGACTGATGTGGGTTTTTGTATAGTTTTGTTTTTGTTTTTGTTTTCATGCTTAGAAAAATGGTGCACAGACTGGGGAAGTAGAGGGTGAGAAAAAGTCAAAAATTAAAAAGGGAAAAGATGTATACTTACTCTATCGTTTTTCTCCAAAACCCTGTTTTAATTCACTCTCCCTTTTTGTTCTTTGCCACCTCATTTTGTTGTAAAACACCAATTCAGAAAATACAATAAATTTAGAAAAGTACATACACTTCATTTTCCATTTAAATCACTGGAAAGAGTATTGTTTTTCTGCAATCTAATTTAAAGTGTTTATAGTTTACTAATATATATGATGCTTTTACATTTAACCACTTATGCGCAGCATTCATATAAATAAGCACTTCAGTATAAATCTTAGAAGTTTTATTTGTAGAACTATGTTTTAATTCCGTACTCGTCAGGTGCTCATCTCTGTATTATTAGAAAATATTAATCACATTTTGCTCTTTGTACCTTTATTATTTATTTATTTATTTTTGAGACAGAGTCTCACTTTGTTACTCAGGCTGGGGTGCAGCGCTGCCATCTCAGGTCACTGCAGCCTCAACCTTCCAGGTTCAAGCGATGCTCCTGCTTCAAGCCCCCAAGTAGCTGGGACCACCAGCATGTGCCACCATGCCTGGCTAATTTTTATATTTTTTTGTAGAGATAGGGTCTTGATATGTTGCCCAGGCTGGTCTTGGACTTCTGGCCTCAATCCTCTTGCCTTGGCCTCCCTTGGGATTACAAGCGTGAGCCACCACGCCTGGCCAGCAGTTCATTTTAAATTGACATCTGCTTTCAAAATTCAGATTATAAAGCAAAACAACTGTGTGTGTGTGTGTGTATGTGTGTGTGTGTGTATGTATGTATAGCGTGTGAGTGTGTGTGGTATGTGTGTCTAAAATGTATAATTATAATACTTTCATGGGTTTCCATTTGGCTAAAGGGATAATCCTTTACAGTTATTCTGAAATAGTAAGATCATATATTTTAAGTATGTTTTTACTCAAAAATAAAATTTAGCAATAACTCATCTAGATATCAAATTTATAGAATAATAAAAGAGATTTGTTCTCTTTGAAATATGTAAATATGATGTCTTACTGTGCATTTCAATTGCCCTTGTTGTGATGTACAGAGCTCAAAATAAATGAGTTTCTGTTATTTGTGTGCCATTTAGCTAAAGGCAACAAAAATAATTAAAAATGTTTTTACTCTTTGGGAATTTTATGGTTCTGATTTATTAAAAATAGAGGTGGAGGAATCTTTGAAAAACTGCTTTGTAAACCCAAATACAAATGAGTTGGAATTGATAGAAGAAAAAAGATAAACTCTGGAAATGTATTTATGAAATATTTATTATTGTGAAAAAAATCTTGTGAAATTATTCTTTTTTTTGACTGAGTTTCACTTTGTCGCCCAGGCTGGAGTGCAGTGGCTGGATCTTGGCTCACTGCAACCTCCGCCTCCCAGGTTCAAGTGATTCTCCTGCCTCAGCCTCACAAGTAGCTGGAACTACAAAGGCATGCCACCATGCCCAGCTAATTTTTTATATTTTTAGTAGAGATGGGGTTTCACCATGTTGGCCAGGCTGGTCTCAAACTCCTAACCTCAGGTGATCCGCCTGGCTTAGCCTCCCAGTGTGCTGGGATTACAGATGTGAGCCACCACTCCGGCCCTTCTTAAATGTTTTTATTTTTAGAGACAGAGTCTTGCTCTGTTGCCCAGGCTGGAGTACAATGGTGCGATCTCAGCTCACTGCAACCTCCATTCTTCCCAGGTTCAAGCAGTTCTTCTGCCTCAGCCTCCTGAGTAGCTGGTATTACAGGTGGCCACCACTATGCCCGGCTAACTTTTGTATTTTTAGTAGAGACGGGGTTTCACCATAGTCTAGAACTCCTGACCTCAAGTGATCTGCCTGCCTCAACCTCCCAAAGTTCCAGGATTACAGGTGTGAGCCGCTGCGTCCAACCAAAATTATCTTTAATATCACGCTTTTTCCTTTAGCAAGGAAAAAGCCCGTTTTATTGACATTTTTAGTGCTTTTAAAAAATATAAGCTGGTTAAAACTTATATCTAGTATGTTTTCTCTTGCAGCATCATCAGTTACTAATAAGGCACTAATAAAGTTAGTGGCATTAGAAAACACATTTAGGAATTAAACTGTTTCTTTGCAAATGATGCAGACATAATTTATATCCTATAAAGGAAATCACAAGATCAAGACATTCAAAGCTCCACTTCCCTCCTGGTACCAAGTTGGAGAAAATCGGTATCTGATTTTCAGATAATTATTTAGAATTTAGTAATTTTTTTAAAAAATCAGGAATATGATTATCATATAATAGTTATTTTATGATTGTAAGGCATCTGTGTGACAGCTAATAATGCATTTGAAAGTGAACTTTTGCTTTCATGTACCCATTTGTGTCTTTCTTGCACCATTTCTGTGTAAGTGTTCCTTAAAAACTGTAGATCACCTTGTCAGTGTAGCTGAAGATAAAAGCTCGAGAGTTGCTCTCTTGCCTAAAAGATATGAACTGACAGCTGGAGATCATGGAGTAAAGGTATGTGAGATGAAGGCCTTTGGAAAACAGCTGCTTTTCATAAATTTCATGGCCTATGGCTTGGATTCTGAAACTCTTTATTTCTTACCATCTTATCCATTGTCTTCATAAACAATCAGAAGTAGCCTTATAGTTCTGCAGTTCTGAAACCTTGTGTATTATTCTTATATTTGTCTAGAATTTTTAGTCTGTGGTTTCTCTACTTAGTATTAAGGCAGTAGCAAAAAATACCTTATAAAATAGGAATTTGTATATCATAGATAAGTTAAGGTCTGACCTAAGATAGAAAAATGTAACTAGGCCGGGCGTGGTGGCTCACACCTGTAATCCCAGCACTTTGGGAGTCCGAGGCGGGTGGATCACCAGGTCAAGAGATCGAGACCATCTTGGTCAACATGGTGAAACCCCGTCTCTACTAAAAATACAAAAAATTAGCTGGCCATGGTGGCGCATGCTGGTAATCCCAGCTACTCAGGAGGCTGAGGCAGGAGAATTGCCTGAACCTAGGAGGCAGAGGTTGCGGTGAGCCGAGATCGCGTCATTGCACTCCAGCCTGGGTAACAAGAGCGAAACTCCATCACAAAAAAAAAAAAAAAAGAAAAGTGTAACTAACCAGATTGTTATTTGGAAAATATTTCTGAACTAATGCAACATGGGATCTTGCCTAATGGTAATTTTTCTGTTATAATAACTACTTTTGGCCTTTTTATCAGGTGCTTATGTGAATCAAATCATAAAAAATTGGCTGGGCAGTTGGCTCACACCTGTAATCCTAGCACTTTGGGAGGCCAAGGCAGGCAGATCACTTGAGGCCAGGAGTTTGAGACCGGTCTGGTCAACATAGTGAAACCCTGTCTCTACTAAAAATGCAAAAATTAGCCGGCATGGTGGCACCCGCCTGTAATCCCAGCTTCCCGGGAGGCTGAGGCAGGAGAGTTGCTTGCAAGACTCTTTCTCAAAAAATAAAAATATTAAAATTAAGTAGAAGTGCAGTAAGGAAGTCTAGTGAAGCTATTTAGTACTTTGTGAGCCCGGAATAAAACATCGACTGAGCTGACATTTGGGTGGGTCTCCTAGTGTACAAAGTGATTTAAAGCAAATATGTTTCTGTACTTTAATTAACACTATTGTTATTTATTGAAAACTTACTCTGTGTCAGGCACTATGCAGTAAACACAATTGAATCCTCACAGTCATATTGTATAGATCCCATTTTTGTCCCCACTTTACAAAACTGAACCTCTGAGTGATTAAATAAAATAACATTAAGGATTCACACAGCAGGTAGGCAGTGGGGCCAGGATTCATTCTAACACCAGAACTTAATCTCAGGCTGCACTGTAAATTACTGAGTGTGACCTGCATACCTTCCATGAGTGATGCCTCCTGGAATTGCTCATCGTGCACAACTGAAGGCTTATCAGTGCACAGGACTGTCTTACTGCTGTATATTTCCAAGTATGGGGAGGGGGCAAGGAGATTAGTCCAACATGTTTCTAGTGGGAGGAGACACATATAAATTAATAACATACAGTCGTGCATGCCTTAATGATGGGGATAGCTTTTGAGAATTGCACTATTTGGCAATTTTGTTGTTATGCAACAAAAGTATCATAGATGTGTTTACACAAACCTAGATGATATAACTTACTACATATCTTAGGATAGCCTGTTGCTCGTAGGCTGCAGAACTGTACAGCATATTACAAAACTGAATACTGTAGGCAGTTGTAACACAATGCTAAGTGTTTATGTACCTAAGCACAGAAAAGGTACAGTAAAAAGTGTAAAAGATGAAAAATGGTACACCTGTAGGGGGCACTTATTATGAATGGAGCTTACAGGACTGGAAGTTGCTCCTTATGAGTCAGTGAGTGAGTGGTGAGCAAATGTAAGGTTTAGGACATCACTTTACATCACTGTAGACTTTATAAACACTGTACACATGAGCTATAATAAATTCAAAATATTTTTCTTTCTTCAGTTAATAGACCTTAGCTTACTATAACTTTTTTTTTTTTTTTTTTTTTTTTTTGAGACAGAGTCTCCCTCTATTGCCCAGGCTGGAGTGAGTTGTGTGATCTCGGCTCACAGCAACCTCCGCCTCCCAGATTCAGTGATTCTCCTGCCTCAGCCTCCCAAGTAGCCAGGATCACAGGTGTGTGCCACCTCACCCGGCTAATTTTTGTGTTTTTAGTAGAGATGGACTTTCGCCATGTTGGCCAGGCTGGTCTCAAACTCCTGACCTCAGGTGATCCTCCCCACTCAGCCTCCCAAAGTGTTGGGATTACAGGCCATTGTAATTACCGTGCCTGGCCACTGTAACTTTTTTATTTTATAAACTTTTTATTTTTTTTAACTTTTGACTCTTGTAATAACACTTAGCTAAAAACATAAACACATCGTACAGCTGTACAAAAATAATTTCTTTCTTTCATTCTATAGGCCATTTTCTATTTTTAACATTTTTTACTTTTATTTTCTACTTTTTAAACTTTGTTAAAAACTAAGACACAAACACACATTAGCCTAGGCCCACACAGGGCCAGGATCATCAGTATCACTGCCTTCCACCTCCACATCTTGTCCCACTGGAAGGTCTTCAGGGGCGGTAGCAAGCATGGAGCTGTTCTCTCCTATGGTAACAGTGCCTTCTTCTGGAATACCTCCTGAAGGACCTGCCTGAGGCTGTTTTACAGTTAACTTTTAAAATATATATAAGTAAAGGGACTACACTACAAAGTAATGATAAAAAGTGTAGTATAGTAAATACACAGAAACCAGTAACATGGCTGTCTATTATCAGGTATTATGTACTGTACGTAATTTTAAGACGTCCATCTTATATGTGGTTCATTGTTGACCAAAATGTTGTTATTTGGTGCTTGATTGTAATCATATGCAGGAGTATAGAGTTGGGAGTACAGAAAAGGGAGTTATCAGTTTTTACTCTAGGTCCCTCCTGGTTGTACATCTGATACTGTAAACTGGCATTGCTCCATTCTCAGTAAGTTTATAGCATGTTCAGGGTTCTATTTTTATTCATCATGGCTACATCTGGTTGAAATAAGGAGGAAACGGTGTTACTTTAGAAGAAGTAAAAGAGGCCCAGAAAGGTTAAATGCCTTTCTTAGAGACACAGTAAATCATTGGTATCAAAGCAATTATTTTGGGCCCCAACTGATAGTTAATTTCCTTGGTAGACTAGGTGCACATTTCTCTGAAATTGATCTAAGCCAAGAATCTTTTCCTCATCTAACTCATATCCTTTTCAAGCCTTTATATTTTTCAAGTTCACAAATCTTTTCCTGGTGCTTGACAAATAATGTGGTTATTGAAAGTAGATAAATTTTCTACTATATGGCCATTGTGGGATCTGGGGACCCTACAGTGGTACAAGCTGGCTTCCAGGGAATTGAGATAGTGATATGATAGCTCCCTGTGCAGGTCTCTGGGCAGCTTCTCTGCCTTGGGCCAAAGCTAGCAGCTCAGGGATCAGATGAAGCAGATTTCCTCTTCCTAGGATAGACTCAACCTGTGTCAGCTGAAGCAATATTTGCAGGGCAAGAAGTCTCCTAACATGCTGGAGATGCTAAAGGTCCAGGACTGTAGGCTGAATTGCTTGTGATGGTTCCCAGTGAGGAAGCAATGCAGAATGTGTGCACCTGCCTTCCTCCTCAGAGCTACCACTTGGCAGTTTTGACAAACATCATGGGGAGTGATCACTATTGATTCAGTTTTGTCCTGTGAACTACTCTAATTCACAGATAAGGCCAAGAGCAATTGTCAGTGCATCTCTGTATTGTGCAGTATTTAATAAGACATTATTTTCTCTAATCCCTAGTTACATGGTTCTTAAATTTTTTGGGGGGTGGGTGGTCAGGGACTGCTTTAAGAATTTGGGAAAAGCTGGGTGCAGTGGTATACGTCTGTATTCCCAGCTACTCTGGAAGCTAAGGCAGGAGGATTGCTTGAGCCCAGGAGTTGGAGGCTGTAGTGTGCTACAATTGTGCCTGTGAATAGAGTTGGCACTTCAGCCTGGGCAACATAGCAAGACCCCATCTCTTTTTTAAAAAAATTGGTGAAAGCACTCTCTCCAGAAAAAGGCACACACAAATTTTGAATATAATTCAAGGGGTTTATGACCCTCTCCACCAAAAGCTGATCTGTGAGCTGTGGATTTTAGTAAATAACCCTTGTTGTAGACTTTCCATAGTCATTTTGTTTGCTAGCTAAAGAAATACTGTAATTTTTAAATCTATAGATATTTCACAGGTAATATGTTTAATGTTCTTCTTCATTGATTAAGAGTAAACACAGTATACTTTAAATCAGCATGCATACCTGTTGTGTTCTAGGAAATTTTTATCAAAGCTTAAATTTTGAACAGCAGTTATCTAATATTTACTTTATCTTCTTTTTTAAAGCTTGGGAAAATGCGGCTGACAATTCCGTGTCGGGCCCTTACATGCTCTCACCTACAATGTTTTGACGCAACTCTTTACATTCAGATGAATGAGAAAAAACCAACCTGGGTTTGTCCTGTCTGTGATAAGAAGGCTCCATATGAACACCTTATTATTGATGGGTATGTCACTTTAAGTGTTTTTGGTACCTTGAAATGACCATATATTATCTGGGTTTGTTACACATCAGATTTGGAATGAAAATTCTAAGTTATGTATTTGTAGGATTTTTATGAGTCTGCAAACCAATATTTTCAAAGTAATTTATTTCAAATTAGTATTATGAATATTTTCTTTTCAACTTGATGTTCCCTTGTTTTGAAAATACATGCTTTACTGTTAGTGCCTCCTGGCATTCATCATTTAGAGCACCAGTGGTTTTAAGCAGGGTATGCTTACACCTTTTCCTTTTCCCATCATTCATTCATCCACCCATCCCTAGATACGTAGACCATATTGGAGAAAGAATGTATGGTAAAATTTGGGTTAACTCAGGCTCATCCAAAATTGGGCTTTTCAATAGCAGTTAGCCTGTTTCTGGAGATCAGATCAAGCTTCAGTCATGGTCTTCTTTTTCTTTTTTGTCTTCTCCACCTACAGCATCACAATAACAGATTATTGTTTTTAACACTCCTTTGTTTTATCTATCCTACCAGACATCTTGGAAGGCTTCTCCAAATTATCTCCTGTTCTGCAGCCTCCTTTCCCCCTGCCTTTTGCCACTAAACAAAAACAAATTGTGCAAAGGAGGACATCTACTTAATTTTGGGGGGTGGGGGGGTTGGGGGATAGGGGTAGACACAGGGTCTTGCCATTTTGCCCAGGCTGATCTCGAATTCCTGGGCTCAAGTGATCCTCCTGCCTTGGCCTTCTAGAGTGCTGAGATTACAGGTGTGAGCCACTGCACCCAGCCTCTACTTAATATTTCCTGTACTTTCTAGCAAAACACTTAAGGCAACTTACCTACAATATTTAAGAAAACGTAGGAGTCTGAAGGTGGTAATATCAGAAATTGAATATATTTAGCGATACAAGTATAACCTGGAACTTGAAAGATGTCAGACCAGTCATGAGAAAAAAATAAACATGTACCTTAAATGTTTTATGTTTAACTTTTCAGAAATGACAGTGATCACTTACTAGTAAATCAGAATTAAATAGTAATATTTTACCAACTGTATATGTTACATAGCTTTAGGTTCTCCCATTTCTTATTATAAAAGCCATATAACACACATACTCTTTTAAAGAAAAATTTGAAAACACAGGAAAGTAAAAAGCTGTTTTTGGTGTATAATTTTCTGATTTTTGTCTTTACATAATTGTGATTGTACACTATTAATAATTTTTTTTTTTTTTTGAGACGAAGTTTCGCTCTTGTTACCCAGGCTGGAGTGCAATGGCACGATCTCGGCTCACCGCAACCTCCGCCTCCTGGGTTCAGGCAATTCTCCTGCCTCAGCCTCCTGAGTAGCTGGGATTACAGGCAGGTGCCACCATGCCCAGCTAATTTTTTGTATTTTTAGTAGAGACAGGGTTTCACCATGTTGACCAGGATGGTCTCGATCTCTTGACCTCGTGATCCACCCACCTCGGCCTCCCAAAGTGCTGGGATTACAGGCTTGAGCCACCGTGCCCGGCCAATAATTTTTATCCTTTGGTTTCATTTAACATTATAACCTAAGAATTTGGCCATAATTATGCATTCTTTATACATGTTTTTAAATGTCACGATATTTTATCAAAGAGATTTAACCTTTGATTACATATTTGTACATGTATTGCTTCAGTTTATCAAATAAGACATGCTTATTGTAGGCAATTTAGAATATGCAAAAAAATCTAAAGAAGAAAAATGAATACCCATGAAGGTACCACCCAGAGATAACTACTATCTATATACTACTCACACAGAATTTTATTTTTGAAATGAAGCTTGCTTTTGTTGACCTTTTCTAGCTTTTTGTGAACATTTTCTCATGTTATTAAAAATCTTTGAAAATGTCATTTATCATGGTCACATGATATTTTCTTACATAAATGTGACATAAATTAGCTATATTTCTGTTTACCACTAGATTTTAAGAATAAATATAACTTAAGTTGTTCAACTTTTAATTTATTTTCTTTTAAAATACGATATTCTAAGGATGAATTGTTTTCTTACAGCTTGTTTATGGAAATCCTAAAGTACTGTACAGACTGTGATGAAATACAATTTAAGGAGGATGGCTCTTGGGCACCAATGAGATCGAAAAAGGAAGTACAGGAAGTTTCTGCCTCATACAATGGAGTCGACGGTGAGTAGTTCTTCACAAGGAAGGGGCTGTCTCCTTACTGCTGTTAAGGCTGGTTTTTCAATATTAAAGTCCATATATTTTTTTAAAAACACTGTACAGTTTGTGGAGAGCTTAATAATTCCTATTAACTTACTGATTAAATGTTCAGAAGTAATAGAACTCCTTTTAACTTCACTTTTTTGCCAGCTTTAAAGCTTTTTCTAAGATTTTAAAGTAATGTAATTTGTCATTTGTAAAGTCATACTTTTGAAAATATACCCTTTTAACATTTTTAACAGATTTGGTACAGAGTAGTAAACGTTCTTTTTTCATTTTTTTTTCCTGGCTTTTAGTATATTTTTGCTGGAAAGAGACTATGAGTTTTTAAAAATGCTATCATCATATTTCTTAAATATGTCAGATATTGTACAGATAATAATATACAGTCTGTGCTCTCAAATTACTTTTCCTCTGAAGTAGGCATAAGACACATTTTGATTGCTCTAATTCTGTAATTTATTATTTTGAAAAATAATTCACCATTATTAAATAATAGTTTTAAACTTAGTAGAACAGAGCCACTACTGGTTTTCTGCTCTGTGGTTCCAACAATATTATGAATCTAAACTGTAACAGATAAACTATAAGGGACACTGAGAAAAGAGAGATGTCATAGCTCTTCCTTGCCTTGTATTTTAATCATTCCCGTACAGGATGCTTGAGCTCCACATTGGAGCATCAGGTAGCTTCTCACCAACAGTCCTCAAATAAAAACAAGAAAGTAGAAGTGATTGACCTAACCATAGACAGTTCATCTGATGAAGAGGAAGAAGAGCCATCTGTCAAGAGGACCTGTCCTTCCCTGTCTCCCACATCACCACTAAATAATAAAGGGTAGGTGCTGACAGCTTTAAAAAAAAGTCATAGTGGAAATTAACTTGGCAAATAGGAATTAAAGACTTGCCAAATAAAAGAATTCTTGATTCTAAAACTTAACAATCAAAGAATAGTTTGAATTTTTCCCAGGTTTGTAATATTCTGGAGGGATTGGGCTAATGCACTAAAAGGGTACTTGGATATAGTGTTCATCATATCAAAAGATGATTCTGGTACAGTGGTTCTCAAATTGTGGTGTATGTACATCAGAATTACCTGAGAGCTTTTTTTTTTTTTTTTTTTTGAGACAGAGTCTTGCTTTGTTGCTAGGCTGGAGCACAGTGGCACAGTCTCAGCTCACTGCAACCTCCACCTCCTGGGTTCAAGTGATTCTTCCACTTCAGCCTCCCAAATAGCTGGGACTACAGGCATGTGCCAAACGCCTGGCTAATTTTTGTATTTTTAGTAGAGACGGGGTTTCACCATGTTGGCCAGGATGGTCTCGATCTCTTCACCTCGTGATCCACCCGCCTCGGCCTCCCAGAGTGCTCGGATTACAGGCGTGAGCCACCGTGCCCGGCCGAGAACTTATTAAAATGCACACATCACTCCCCCATGTCTGAATCAGGAGTAGGGACTAAGAAAATTTGTATTTCTTGGCCAGGCATGGTGTCTCACACCTGCAATTCTAGGGACTTTGGGAGGCTGAGGCAGGTAGATTGTCTGAGCTCAGGAGTTTGAGACCAGCCTAAATAACATGGTGAAATCTCGTCTCTAATAAAATACAAATATTAGCTGAGTGTCGTAGCATGCACCTGTAATCCCAGCTACTCTGGAGAGTGAGGCAGGAAAATCACTTGAACCCAGGAGGCAGAGGTTGCAGTGAGCCAAGATTACACCATTGTACTCCAGCCTGGGCAACAGAGCAAGACTCTGTCTCAAAAAAAAAAAAAAAAAAAAAAGGAAAGAAAATTTGTGTTTCTAGTACCTTCCTAGGTGATCCTGCTTCTGCTCACAGGATTTAGAACATTTGTTCAAACTTGAATGTATGCGGTAAAATTCACCCCAAGTTGAGTGTTGCAAGTAGAAAGCAGAGGGAAACCAATGATTTAAATGTGCCGCAGAATATAAATGAGACTGGCAGTGAAAGAGGTCAAAGATGACTTCTGTTGTAGTACACAATATTTCCCACTTTACAGACTTTTCTCCCATATTTTCCATTTGTCTTACATCAGTAACAGTGTGCCTAGGTTATGCTTCAGTTCATGAAACACTGTTCTCTGCTTTGTATAAAACACCCTCTGCTAAGCATGGATGATAATAAAATGAGTAAGTACAGTCTTAACCTTAAAGAGCTTAGCACTTTCTAGGGGATGGTAAAACAAGTAGCAAATCCAACTGTACTCTTAAAACAGGCTGTTAGTCTTGTAAAAATCAAATCTGGGATTTTCAGCAAAAAGATTTCTAATTGTGCTAAAGCACAATTGTAGCACACTAATTGTAAATCTAGAAATAGATGTGTCCCTTTTTAGGTATAAAGCAGGAGAATCATATGGCCTGTTGTAACTGAATAGAAGCTATTCAAAAACTCTTCCAGCAAGCAGTAGGGACTAAAGAAAGAATGTAAGAGAGAGAAGGAAAGTCCATAGATGGCATTGTTACAACACCAGATCAAGAGCAGGCATTTCTGTGCCTGGAGTCAAATCATTTTCAGATTTGATATTGTATGATGATATTAAAAGACTTCAGTCAGTTCAAGACTAGCCTGGGCAACATGGTAAAACCTTGTCTCTACCAGAAAATTAGCTGGGTGTGTTAGTGTGTGCCTGTTGTCCAGCTACTGGGAGGCTTAGATGGGAGGATCACTTGAGCCTGGGAGGTGGAGGTTGCAGTGAGCTGAGATCGTGCCACTGCACTCCAACCTGGGTGACAGAGTGAGACCCTGTCTCAAAAAAAAGACTTCAATCAAACGTATTTCACACATTGGTATTTTCATTCTATAGTAGTCTGTCTTGACATACAGACAGAAACAAAGACATTAAAAACAGTATCATCATTCCAAAGAAAGTTAATAATTTAAACACAAATCCTACTCTTATGAATGTGACCTCTGGTGAAAGCCTACCTTGATGGCTGTAACCCAGCAAGCCTGACCTTATTATTACACCAACATATTTTATGTCTGAGTAGGAGAAAAGGAAAAGTCAGATTACCTAAAGTTAGAACAAGTATCTATAGAATTTTGATTCCAAGATATTTTATAAATATCAAACCGTAGTATGGCCAAATGCACACTGTCATATGATTTTTTTTAAGTGCCATAATTGCAATGTTAAAATATATTTTATAAACCTCTGGATGTATAAATACTTTTGGGTAAAATGCCATCATTATATATGTTAGTTCTGTTTCTTAGATGATTAATAGTAGTCATATGTATTTATGTAAACTACACAATAGTATTGCTATATTTTTTCTTTAAAGAAAACTTTTGAGTGTATAGGAATCTAATATTTCTTCTTTGGATATTTACTTTGCTCTTTCCCAAAAAATATTTGGAGAAAATAAATGATGTTTATTATGTTTGGGAAATTACATTAGATGCATTAACTACTTCCCGAATTTCCCAATGGCTAATTAAACCCAGATACAGTATTTGCAAATGCCAGACATTTCTCTATTTGCAGATAAAAACAAGGAACTTGAAAGTTTACATCCTTAGAAGGAGAATAACACCATAGTCAACACTGGTAGCCATTTTATAATAATTAGAAACCTAAGTCCAGCATATTGTGTTTGTTATTGTGCAGTGTAAAGGTTGAAATGCATTTCAAAACATTATCACAAATTGAAAGAAAAGCACGCAGGCAGGAATTGGAGGCAAACACTAAATGTAAAACATTTTGTTGTCTTTAGCCACAGAGTGCTTAATGTTCATGCAGAAATTTTCTATGCTGTTTATGTTTTCAAAGACTGGCATTCCTTTGTTCTCTCTCATAATCCCTTAGACGTTGTGAGAGGACTCAGCTAATGGTAAATGCTACTTTTCCTAGATATAAGAGGTTTAACAAAGTTTCCACTAGATGAAACTTTTTATGAGCCAGACCAGAGTATGTTTTATGCTTAATATCCCATTCATTAAAATGTGGTAGATGGTAGTGACTGGAACTCTATTCCTGGAAATCCAACCTTGGCATCTTTTGAAATATTCTGTACACTGAAATTGCATCCCCATGCCCCAAGTACTTTACATGAAGCTTTAAAAGCAAAAGACAGCCTCTTTATTGCCTCCTTTCTCTTTATTTTCTATAACACATATACCTTCAGCCTCTTGTATTGTTGGGGTAACATAAAACCCTAATGTTTCCTTCCAAGAGGGCTACTGTAATTCTTTTTCTTTTCAAAGTTAGTTTTGTTTTTGTTTTGTTTTAAGACAGGCTCTTGCTCTGTCGCCCAGGCTCGAGCACAGTCGTGCAGTCATGGTTCCTGCAGCCTTGACCTTCCTGGGCTCAAGCAATCCTCTCATCTATCTCCCAAATATCTGGGACTAGAGATATGTACCACCAGGTCTGGCTACGTTTTTAAATTTTTCTTAGAGAGCCTGTGTTGCCCAGGCTGGTCTCAAACTTCTGGGCTCAAACCATCCTTCTGCCTCAGCCTCCCAAAGTACGGGAATTACAGGAATGAGCCACCGTGCCTGGCCGCAAAATTACTTTTTGTTGTTTTCTTTCTTGTTCTTTTTGCTTTCCCCTTAACTTTAGTAAATTTTTTTTTTAAAAAAGCTACTCAGCTATTTAAGCTTTTCACTGTTTTTTTTGAGTCCTAATTCTTGTTTTATTTTTTCTTTTTCCAGTTATACTATTCTCCCTTTAAAAACTCTCTACCACCTATTCACTTTGGAGTATTTCTTCTTGTTTCACTACATTCATTTAGATTCAGCAAGGCTTTTATGAAAATGTACTGGTAACTGTACTGGGCATTGGTTATACTAAACAATATCTAGTTTTTGTTCTCCTAAAACTTAGAATCTGAGGGGCCAGGTGGTAACTCCTAACCACTCAGATTGCTTCATTCCCTCTGTCTTATTATATGTATTTTCTTTGCTAGGGCATACCTCTATGTATTAGCCAGTACTCCAGTGTTGTTCTAAAAGAGTTTACAAATTTCATTTGCTATAGGTATCTTTCACTCATACTCTGTTGAGTGGCTCACCCGTACCTTTCCCTTGCATTCTGAAAGCATAAGTGATGATGATATTCCAAAGGCAGTGTGGGGTTTGTGAATGTTGGATAGCATCGCATCTGTCTATTCTTCCTATGGCCTCTGTTAAATGCTATTAACGTATACAGATTATTTTCACATAATGGTGTATAATCTAAATTATACATTGCTTTGCTTGTTTTTTGTTCTTATTTCTAGCACAAAACCTAGGGTTCGTTGTGAGATGCAAACTCCTTTTTTTGTTAAACTTGAAAGTTTAACTGACTGATGAAAACTATGCAAATCTTTCCTTCTTCTAGCATTTTAAGTCTTCCACATCAAGCATCTCCAGTATCCCGCACCCCGAGCCTTCCTGCTGTAGACACAAGCTACATTAATACCTCCCTCATCCAAGACTATAGGCATCCTTTCCACATGACACCCATGCCTTATGACTTACAAGGTGAGTCACTGGTTCTTCTGGATTGTCACATAGCATAATGAATGCCTTTGATATAGTTCTCTCCTCAGTGAATCTAAGGAAGTACTGGAAGATTGAACCAACAGGGCCTTTGACCCAGGGAACTGAGAGAAATAATATACTGTGGTTATAAATACTGACCCAGTTCCTCGACTGTACTGTCATCAATAGCCAGTATTTTACTCCCAGTGGTAAAACTAGTGCAGTAATCTTTAGATTTTGTGAGTTCCTAAGTACTCTGCAAGTTGGTTTTGAATGACTGCTAGCATGTGGCTTTGAATTTTGGTATTTATGAACTTTTTTTTTTTTTTGGGAGACGGAGTCTCACTCTGTCACCTGGGCTGGAGTGCTGGAATGTGGTGGCACGATCTCAGCTCACTGCAATCTCTGCCTCCTGTGTTCAAGTGATTCTCCTGCCTCAGCCTCCCCAAGTGGCTGGGATTACAGGCATCTACCATCACACCTGGCTAATTTTTTGTATTTTTAGTAGAGATGGTGGGGGTTTTACTATGTTGGCCAGGCTGGTCTTGAACTCCCAACCTTAGGTAATCCATCTGCTTCGGCCTCCCAAAGTGCTGGGATTACAGGTGTGAGCCACTGCGCCCGGCACTATGAACATTATTTATTGTTCTCTGATTTTAGTTGTAATACAACAGGCATTGTGGGTAACTATGTTGTATTATGTTTTTGACAATGCTGAATTGAGACATTTGAAAGTTTTAGTTTTTATGCTAATGAATTTTATCTTTAAAAAAAATTTTTTTTTAATTTGTGGGTATATACTAGGTATATATAATTGATCTGATCCTTCTTTTTAAAAGCAGGTTGAAACGTCATACTCATTTGTATATTTTGAGTTCGTAATATTCATTTTATAAAAAGAATGATTTTCGTATATCTTTGTAGCATAATAATTTGTATATTAGTCATATAATCTAAGAACTTTTTCATATTAAAAAACCATATATGCTCACTAGAAAATTCAACACAGAAACATAAGGTGAAAGTTTCCCTCTGTCTGTCCCCCAGCCCCACTCCCCAGAAGTTGCGACTACTTTTTTTTTTTTTTTTTTTTTTTTTTTTTTTTTTTTTTGGAGAAGGAGTTTCAGTCTTGCCCAGGCTGGAGTGCAATGGTGCAATCTCATCTCACTGCAACCTTCGCCTCCTGGGTTCAAGTGATTCTCCTGCCTCAGCCTCCCGAGTAGCTGGGATTATAGGCATGCGCCATCACGCCCAGCTAATTATGTATTTTTAGTAGAGATGGGGTTTCTCCATGTTGTTGGTCAGGCTGTTCTCGAACTCCTGACCTCAGGTAATTCACCCACCTCCGTCTCCCAAAGTTCTGGGATTACAGGTGCAAGCCATCGCGCACCGTGCCTGGCCAGTTATAGCTACGCTTAACAGTTGGTTAGATACCTTTCTATTACCTTTTTTCTACATGTATGAAACACACTGTCACTATCAGGAACCATGGTGCTATGCATTTTGTAGGCCCTCATGTTGTAATCTGTTAAAATGTGTACAGTAGGTAGATGCCCAGAGTATCTGGTGTTGTAATATATTTACCTCTGCTTGTTTTACTTTTCCCCAAGTTTAGATATCATAACGAAGCATTTAATACATGCTCGTTTACTTGCTTTTCATTGCATTACACATTGGGTGATCTAGACAAGAATGTGAATAGGAAGGGGCCTGCTTGCAGTGAATCCCAAGCAGCCAGGCATCAGGGCTGTTGCTTGTTATGTAATAGCCAGTTTTCAGGCACACAAATACCTCTGCAGAGTCTGTCAGTTGAACCTGATAGCAAATGAGCAAATTTAAGAAAGAGAAAAATCTGTGCTACGACTTACTTAACCTAACTCTCAACTTCCTCGTCTGCAAAATGAGAGCAAAAATAATTACATATCTCATGAAGTGCTTGTGAGAGTAATTTAGAGTATATTGAAAGTTTCCTTAAGAGGCGTCGACGAGAGCATTTGTTAAAAGTACTATGCCAGTTTAAAGATCCAGTGTTAGATCTGACAGAGGAGTAGTGGCCCCAGTACCCGAAATGGAGTCACGGAGAAGACAAATCATTGCCAAAACTTAGTTTTCAGCTTTAGTAATGTAGAAGTGGGAGAGACATAAAATGTTTAGCTCAACTCTTTGTATTTAAATAAAATTCTGAGTGACATAGCATTTAAGACTTGTATTTGTTTTTGAAGTATTGGGGCATTTGGAAGAATTTTTTCCTTTATTTTTTTTTTAAATAAAATATTTTTTTCTTCCACAGGGTTAGATTTTTTCCCTTTCTTATCAGGAGACAATCAGGTATGTTATGAAAAACTTACTTTAATTGTACATTAAAAATACAGTCATGCGCCGCATAATGACATTTTTTTGGTCGATGACAGCCCATATATGCGTTCCATAAGATTACAGTGGAGCTGAAAAATTCCCCCATCAATTAATTATAGCCACGGTAACATCACAGCACAAGGCATTACTCACATGTTCTTGGTGATGCTGGCGTGAACAAACCTACTTTGCTGCCAGTCATGTAAAATGATGGCACATAGAATTAGGTACAATGTAACGATAATCAACAACTGTGTTACTGGTTTAGGCAATTATTATATTTTTTGTTGTTATTTTAGAGTGTACTTCTACTTACTTTTTTTAAGTTAGCTGTAAAACAGTATGCCATGTTATGCCAGGACAGCCTCATACATCCCCATGTTTGCCACATCTCTTGGTCGCATCATTTTTCTCTTGTTCTTGATTTAATCTTGTCTTGTTTTGTTCATCATGGCCCCTAAGCATACAAAATCCACAGCTAATGTTCCCAGTAAGAGGCCACATCGAGTGATTGACATGGAAATAAAATTAAAAGTGATTAAGGATTATGAAGGTAGAAAATCAGTGATGATTATTGTTCACCAATCAGACAGTCCCATTCTACCATAGCTACAATCTTAATGAACAAGAACAAAGTGACAGAAGCTGTTAAAGGATCTGCTTCATTGAAGGCAACAAGACTAACAAAAATTCGAGAAGGGCCTGTATCAGATATGGAGAAACTTGTAGTGACCTGGATTGAAGACCAGACACAGAAACATGTCCCTCTCAGCACCATAGTGATCATGGCCAAAGTAAAATACTTGTTTACAATTTTGAAAGAAAAGCCTGGACCCAACTACAATGTTAAATTTACTGCTAGCTCTGGATGGTTTAAACGATTGAAGAATCATTATTCATTATGTAATATCAGAGTGAGTGGAGAGTCTGCAAGTGCAGATGTGAAGACAGCTGAAGAATTTTTAGAAACTCTAGATAAGCTGATGATGGAGGAACATTACTTGCCAGACAAATCTTCAATATGGATGAAACCTCCCTGTTGTGGAAATGAATGCCTGAAAGGACTTTCATCTGTAAAGAAGCCAAGTCAATGCTAGGTTTCAAGGCTTTTAAGGACTAGATAACAGTCTCTCTTGGGGCAATGTTGCAGGCTACAAATTGAAACTGTTTGTGATCTGGCACAGTGAGAACCCCAGAGCCTTCGAGCATATCAGTAAGCACATACTGCCCGAGTACTGCAGGAGCAATAACAAGTCATGGATGACCCAGCTCTTCTAGGATGTCGTTTTGGAGAAGCACTGTTTGGAGGGTAACATAGTTTTCAAGATTATGCTTATTGTTGATAATGCTCCCACACATCCTCATTTGATTGATGATCATCCCAATATCAAACTGTTGTGTCTCCTTTCAGATACCACCTCTTTGATCCAACCAATGAATCAAGGCATTGTAGCAGCTTTTAAGGCCTATTAAAAGATCCTGAGGAGGATCTTTGGCCAGACTACTGCTGCAACTGAAAAAAACACTGAGAAGACACCGATGCAGTTCTGGAAGGATTACAACAGCTGTGACTGCATCAGGAAAGGTCCTTGCTATGATGTCACCAAGGAGTATATGAATGACATCTAGAAGGCACTGAAGAAGTTTGTTCATGACTTCAAAGGATCTACTAGGGATAAAGAGGTTGCAGAAATCAACAAGGCTGTGGCTGAGATGGCAAACACCTTTAATCTAGACGTTGATGAGGATGACATTGAGACGCTCCTAGAGGTGGTTCCCGAGGAATTGACTAATGAGAAGCTGTTGGAACTGTAACAGGAACACATAGCTAAAGAAGGCGCAAGAGAAAAGGAAACTGCAGGAGACAAAAAAGAACCTCCAGGAAAATTCACAGTGAAGGCCTTAGCAGAAGCTTTTGCAGACCTCAACAAGCTTCTTAAAAAATTTAAAAACATGGGCCCCAGCACTGAAAGGTTTTCATTAATAGAGAAGAATGTTTGTGGTGCATTATCTACTTCCAAGCAAATCTGTGATATAAAAAAGAAACCAAGCAAAACACCATGGACATATTTCTGAAAAGAGTGACACCTCCTTAAGAAGAGCCACAGGCAGGTCCTTTAGTGGGTATTCCAGAAGATTGTTGTCATAGCACACGAAGCTCCATGTGTGTTACTGCCCTTGAAGACCAGGTCGTGGGACAAGCTGTGCAGGTGGAAGACAGTGATATCGATGACCCCGACCTCCCCTCTGGAGGCCTAGGCTGATGTGTTCTGTGTGTCTTCGGTTTTAACAAAAAAGTTAAAAAGCAAAAAAATACTTGGAAATATTAAAAATAGGGGAAAAAAAGTAGAATAAGGATATAAAGAAGGAAATGTTTTTGTATAGCTATACAATGTATTTGTGTTTTAAATTGTTGTTATAAGAGTCAGTTTTAAAAAATTAAAAAGTTTATAAAGTAAAATTAGTTAGCTAATCTTCATTTATTATTGAAGAAAGAAAAATATTTTTAACACATTTAGTGTAGCCACAGTGTAGTGTTTATGGAGGCTGCAGTAGTGTATAGTAATGTCCTAGGCCTTCACATTCACTTATCACTCACTCACTGGCTCACCCAGAGCAACTTCCAGTACTGCAGGCTCCATTCATGGTAAGTGCCCTGTACAGGTGTATCATTTAATCTCTTATACCATATTTTTACTTACCTTTTCTATGTTTAGCTACACACATACTTGGCGTTGCGTTAGTTGCCTACGGCATTCAGCACAGTAACATGCTGTACAGGTTTGTAGCCTGGGAGCAATAGGCCAGACCACAGAGCCTAGGTGTGTAGTAGGCTATACCACCTAAGTTCGTGTGAGCATGCTCTATGATGCTTGCACAACCACAAAATTGCCTAACGACGCATTTCTCGAAGCACATCCCTGTCGTTAAGCGACGCATGACTGTATTTAAAAGTATAATACATAGCCAAGAGAAAGAATAAATTTCCTTGGAAAATTTAGAGTAATCATACCCATTATTGTTACGGCTTTAAAATTTAAATAAAAATTCCTAGTTTCAGTGGTGCCTGAGTATATAGTAAGAACAGTGTTGGTTTCCAGTACTGTTTTATAAAGAAACAGGGCAGTGAGTCATACTGACTGATAGATTTCTTGGCTAAGTAGCTCCGTACTAACATGAGGGTGGACCGTCTGCTCCTCCTGCTGCTTCTGAGCATATGCTTCTTGGGAAATAGAATTGATAATTGCTTGCAATACCAATTTAAACAAAAAAAACATAAAATTTTTATTTTGTTTTTCTTCCAGTTTCAGATACCAAAATGTCTTTTCAAGATGAATGCTCTAGTCCTATAAGGCCATTTGATTTTGTAAAATGTCTTACTAAATACTTCAGAAACACTAGATACTCGATATCCTAAATTTCAGGCTTTGTTCTGCCGAGGAGAAAATGTATTAATTTAGAAGTAGAATTAACGTTTTTGTGTCTCTTGTTTCCGCCCCCAGCATTACAACACCTCCTTGCTTGCCGCTGCAGCAGCAGCAGTTTCAGATGATCAAGACCTCCTGCACTCATCTCGGTTTTTTCCGTATACCTCCTCACAGATGTTTCTTGATCAGTTAAGTGCAGGAGGCAGTACTTCTCTGCCAACCACCAATGGAAGCAGTAGTGGCAGTAACAGCAGCCTGGTTTCCTCCAACAGCCTAAGGGAGAGCCATAGCCACACTGTCACAAACAGGAGCAGCACGGACACAGCATCCATTTTTGGCATCATACCAGACATTATTTCATTGGACTAATTCCCAGGCCCTGCTGCTCCCTTCCCCACCCCAGATCAAATGAACTTGGCAGAAAGAAGAGAACTTTGTGCTCTGTTTTACCTTACTCTGTTTAGAAAAGTATACAAGCGTGTTTTTTTCCTTTTTTTAGGGGAAAAATTAAAAGAAATGTACAGAGAACAAAACTATATTTTCAGTTTTACTTTTGTATATAAATCTAAGACTGCCTGTGTGATAAAACACTTGTTTAAAAAAAAAAAAAAAAAAGGAAAGAAAAGAAAAAATAAGCCACCTTTACCACAAACCACCTTCAGTTCATTTTTTTCTGGATTCTGAAGATTTTTCATCATTTGTCTTATGGTTTGGGTTTTATTTTACTTCAATGGCATTATTTTATTTGCAATAACAGAAAAGGAATTGCATGTATGAAGTTTTAAATTGTGGGCTTTTCTTTGTTGTGGGGAGGGGGTCGGGGGGTAGTTTGATTTCCATTTTCTGAAAACAACAGACTTGGATTCTGTTTGTGTGTGTGTGTGCAGATTTTATGCAGCCTTAAGTTATAAAGCTCATCTGTCCCACTGCATTCCCTATGTATTTTCAGGACATGGCTTGTGGGTATGTGTGTTCATTGTGTACGTCTGTATGTATTTTTCTGTCATCACTGTTCCCTCTCCTCCCGAGTGTGCATTCAGTTAATATAATCAGTTGCTTGCTTCTTTCAAAGTGCTTTGAAGGTCTTGAACTCACGTGTGAGCATCTTTATCAACTATCCCAATTGCATGTTCTCCATCACATATTCTCTCTTATTTGCTCTGTTTTAAATATCTCTAAAACCCCCTGAGAATATGTTTTAGAGATATTGGAGTAAAGCTGTCTGGGTAAGGAGTAGGCTTAGCCGACCTATGAATAATACACTTTAGTCTAGTTCTTTATTCTAAATCTGGATTGCCAGTATTGTGTATTTAAACCAAGTCTGTGAATACCTGCTTTTATTGGCTACAGAGTAACAAGTTTTCATGTAAGATCTTCATACCAAAGTAGGAAGTAAAAATAGCTTAGAAAGCCCTGTCAGGTGTTTTGTGCAGCTGACAGAGGTAAGGTTACATCACCTCAAAAAGAAAGATACACCGTCAGTTATCCTAAAAATAAATTGTTTGGAAAGTACAATGCACCACACTTGTCAATTTGTAGAAGTCTACTATTTGATAAACAGTCAGAATTCAAGATGTGTTTGACCCTTAGTCATTTTTACTCTCTGGTTCTGAGTATGCCTATTTTATTAGCCTATCTACCTTGTTTATCATTTTCTTCACCTTTTAACAAGTATGACATAGGAAAGTCAATTTTTTAGAATTCATGAATCAGTCTAATCTCTTATTCATCATGGAATATGTAAATATATTGAAAACTGTTTTTCAGGAGAGAAATATGGGTTGAGGGGAAGGAAAAGTGGTCCTACTTATGTTCCAAAATCCTCATCAGAGAACGTTTGATGTTCTCAGGTATGGAAAATATTTTTTAGTTGGTTAAGAACGCAGGTTTAACAGAAAAGATAAAGAAAGGGCATAATGATTGCCAGTTTTCCAGATTGGATTTTCTTCTCCCAACTGTTAATGTTCTCAGAGCTGATGAAGGACGACCTCTGTGTATAGACTTGTAGTTTTAAACCTTGCATTGGTAACAAAATGATCGACTTTAATCCAGGTAGAATTCAAGATGGCTATACTTCAGTTGTATGATAAAATTAATGGTTCACATGACTGTGTGGCATCTAAAAATGTTTTTATAGCATCTCTCTGCCACTAAATTGTTGACTTGAATTTTGAAAAAAAAAGTTGGTGTTGATATGTATATGTGTGTGTGTATATATGTATTTATAAACAAGTGTGTGTGAGTAACAAGTGAGTTTCATAGTCTTCCCCTACGCATGTGTATTCCACACACAAATGACTGAGTTATAGTCATAAAACAATTTGCAGTAAAAAAACAAAAACAAAACGGATTGTCGGTTAACCAGGAAACAGTTAACGTTTTTTAATGAATCTGGTGTTACAGTGACCAAATGTCATATTAATTTAGGCTGATTTCTAATAGTACCATAATTTCTGTCTAAATTTGGATGGGGTAGAAATTGCTAAAATTGTGGGGCGTTTTTTTCTGGTTTTCATTGCACTAGGAAACATTTTTACTAATTCAGCTGCCTTAGGTAAAGTGAATAGTTTTCTTCCTGTTTTTTAATCTGTCATCGTTAGTAAACTCAAAATTCCGATCAATAACTTTGTGTATGATGCTGAATTACGAACTGTTTGAATGATCCAGTTGAAAATATATCCCTCTACTTTCTTCAGCCCAGTTGTAGAGAGGGTTAATTTCTCTCAGTGTCCCACATTATACCAGCCTAAGAGAAGAACAGGTAATAGGGAGAAATAAACATCTCTTCAGTGGTTTTGGTCATGTCTCCACAGGAGAAGGTAACCATTCAGTTGTCTTAATTTTAGTTCATTCCACCCTGTGAGGAGTTTGTTTCCATCAGTTGTTGACTTTCCAGAATGTTGCATTAAGTAATAGTTGTCACTCTGTTGGTCTCATGGTCAATATCAATCACACTTTCATGATCTCTACTACTTATTAGTAGAGTCATGCACTATGTCTTTAACTCCTAACTTTAAAGAAAAGCACATAGTCACTTCGTCTCTTTTTTCCTTAACCCACCCTCACTCCCCAACCCATGCCAACATTGACATGCTATCTGTGGACAAATAGCAGTTCTCAGAATCTAGTCAAGTTGCCATCATCCCCCTTGCCTTGGCCGTTCATAGTAGGTATGCATATGTTTGTTTTTGTATAGTACTCTCTGTGTGTATATATTATGTATATATATACATCTGTATGCACACATCTTTGATAAAATAGCTGTTTGACTAGCAAGGTTAAAGTGGCTTTTAATTACTTCGTGGGCATTATTGGATACATCTTTTTAAAAAAATCCGAACCAGAACCATGCCATACTTGGTTAATTTATTTTGAGCATTAAAATTGCTTTACTAATTATTTAGACATTATCACAATTCTGTATCTTTACTGACTTAGGAAAGACTCACGTAAGCTCTGAAAAATCTGATTGATTGGCAGATTTTCCTTTGAGTCAAGTGTCTGAAATGGAATGAAAATATATCCTAACTCTAATATGGAAAGAGCATTGTTTTTAAAACAATTTCGATTTTAAATACATAAGACTTTCAAGATCTTCAGGACTTTTTAAAGCACATTTGAAATTATTTTAGTAAGAATTTTGTTTTATCAGTATATGTTGAATTCTGTTTTCTAATTAAACACAGCTTAGGTTTCAGAAAGAGGGAGGGAAAATAGCTGGTGGTCCCAGAGAGTGCTGCTGTTAATTGTTTAACAAAGGGGAAAATGTATATAACAGATAAAGTTACCATAAATTCCATGAACTTAAATCTGTGATTCATTGCCTTAAAACTTTCTCTCTTAGAATTTCCATACCGCATGCCAAACCAGTAAAATGGCTTTTAAAAATGTATAGTAGACAATGTCAGTTTGTATAAAAGTACCAAGTGAAAATATTTATTACATGCATTGGAAAAAAATTGTTTACCTATTGAATGTTACCTGTTTATGTAGAGCTCTTTAGATGTAATAAAAGAAAAGCCTTCAGTTAATTTGTCGTCTGTAATAACACTGCTGGGTATTCAAAGGGACAATCCTGAGACAGGTGATAATGGTTTGTCCTTCCAAAGCACCTTTCATCCAGAGATTTCAAAGCATGACAAGTAACTTAATTTTCTTGCAGCATGCTTTGAGGTAAGTAATGAATATATAACCATCATTTCCATTTCTTGTTAAAATATGGCTAGCTCTGTACTAAATCACAGCATCTGTTTAGTATAAATCTGTTTAGTATCTGCAGTTTGAATGCTAAGAGCACTGTGGCCTTTTTGTAAACAACACTAGGTGCTAGAGAAACCAACTGGAATTTCAGGAATGAGCTTGAAACCAGGACAGGAGTAGTGGAAAAACCTTTTCCTCAGGTAAGGTTTGAATCAGAACACTTCACAGGATCTTCAACTCTGGACCACTGAATCCCCTTAATTAGGAGCACGGAGTCAGTGAAGAGAAGCCCCAGGTTCTAATGGCCATTCCACAGCAGCTGTGTGCTTTTGGCAAGCTATACTTCAGATTCCTGTTAGGCAAATAAGATTCATAAAACCTGCTTTAAAACTATACTGGGACCATTCAATGATTAAATATAGACATAAACTTTTGACGGGATGTACCCTCATTCATTATAGCCAGGACTTGCTCTTCCTGACCCATCTAAATCATTGGTATCTACCTCCCATCCAATCTTCGGTAGTCCAGGTTGGCTGTGCAGGATTTACTTCCTAATGTCCATGACTGGAGCTCAAAAGGGGTGTGGGCCTAGGATCTTTGAGCTTTGCTGGAAAGTGACAGCAGTTCTTTCTGGGGACCAAGGTCTAACCAGCCCTCTGGTGGATTTACCATGGAGGTAATGAAGTTTAAGCACCAGGACCCCTCACTTGCTGTGGTCCTGGGAGCGGCCCCACAAATTGTGCATTTCTATTTTTGTATTCTTAAAGAAGACAGCCAAATCTTAGAAACCTCAGACCCCACAAAACTGCTCCTGCACTGCGGACCTGGGCATCCCAGCCAGATGGGTCACAACCTCATGTAGGTGGCGTTTGGGCCGTTTACTGCCTTTCATCCACCCTTACTTCACAAAACTTCTCTGTGGCTCCTAGGAGCTCCTACTTACTCCCTTTGCAACTACACTTGGGGAAATGAGTCTCCTTCCTTGGGGCCTTGTTTGGGTCTGAAGCCACACAGCGTCGTTGAGACAGTTGCACTCACACTGTGATTCTTGTTCCTTGCAGTTTTCCCCGTGCCCAGTCCCTAGTGAAAGATTTGTGTCTTGTACAATCTCCCAAAGGACACACCCCTGTTTAATTTGGTGGTCTTCTGCTTTAGCCACTGTGGTACCACTAGACAAAGCCACAGCCCGGAGAACCCACTTTTGATACATACCATCAGATGGTTGAAAATCTTTGTCCTTGGAGCCCTGTACCCCCACCCATGTTGGTGTGGCACTCCATCCCTTTTTAGGACTCTGCTGGCACTACAAATGATCCACAGAGTTGACAAGTGTATGGGCACCTCAATCTCTGGCAACACCAGCCTGGCACCTGGCGTGTAACTCACTCAAAGCCACTAGAGCTATATTGACTCCCAGAAGGCCTAAGTGTTCCTACTACTATTTTTCAGGACTATTGGACCCTGGCCATTGCCTGTTACATCCCTTTATTTCTCTCCTTAAGTCCTGGGGAAGTGGCTTAAGGCTATGACCAGTGTGGGCCACTTGAGCAGACCATCCTGGAAGCTTGCTGCCTGACAACAGAGCCCAGGGGACAGCTCGAATTTCTCACAGCATTGGAAGCCCCCCTTCTCGAGCCCTGCAAGGTCAGTGAATGCAGCAGCTCACATCTGGTTCCCTTTGGTGTGGGGTGTAAAGTAGATGACTTGTGCCACCCTCAGCTGATGCTGCCTCACTGTAGCATGTGTTTTCACTCTATACTCTGTTGAATGAACAGCCTGAGCTACGTCACTGTATCTGTTGAGATGGAAACGAGAATTTGTAAATGGGCCTGTGGCACTGCAAGAATTGGTGTCGTAAGGGTTTTAGCTTTTTGTTCGTTGCTGCTTCTCAGCTAGCACTGGCTTCATCTTGGAAATGTGGAAGGTGGGTCTAGCCCCCAAATACACACAGTACGTCTCTTGGTAGATTGCCCTTAAGTCATTAGCTCAGTCCTTCCTCAACAGGCCCCATGAGGTAAGAAGTGGGAGTCCAGCTTGTGTGAGGGCCCTGAGGCTTTGAGGGGTGAAATGATTTGCCCAAAGTCACACAGTGGGAAGCAGCAGAGCCAGGATGAAATCCAGGCTGGACTGCAAATCGCAGGCTCCTTCCATGCTGGAAAGGGCAGGACTCGTGGTAGTTGCTAAAATCAATATAAATCTTTATTAAAGATCTGCTCCTACCATAGATGAAATCATCTATGGTATAGTTGCTAGTTATCCTCTGCTACAGTTGGGTAACATCCTGCTGCTGTGTTTGCCATCTCCCCCAAATGAAAAGCATAGTTTTTTTGAGACAGAGTCTCACACTTTCGCCCAGACTGGAGTGCAGTGATGCGATCTCAGCTCACTGCAACCTCCGCCTCCTAGTTTCAAAGCAGTTCTCCTGCCTCAGCCTCTGGAGTAGCTGGGACTACAGGCACACGCCACCACACCTGGCCAATTTTTATATGTTTAGTAGAGACAGGGTTTCACCATGTTGCTCAGGCTGGTCTCAAACTCCTGACCTCATGATCCACTCGCCTCGGCCTCCCAAAGTGCTGGGATTACAGGAATGAGTCACCGCGCCCGGCCCAACACTTTTCTTTTTAAAAATTAATTGCTCCAAGTTTTCAGGTCCAGGGGAGGCACTCGCATTCTTCAATAGTCCTGTGTAGGAAGGGTGATCTTGCGGATGAATTCATCATACTTCACTTTGCCATTAGGTTCAATATCTGCTTCTCTGAAAAGATCATCCACTGCAAAAGATCACATTAATTTTTCAGTTTGGATTTAATGCTCCATTATAAAAAAGCTGAGTTCTTTGGGGACTGGGGCTCCCCTAAGGTCTTTCCTGAGTGTCCAATTAACTATTCCCATAGACCAGGAAGTAAACCAGTGAACAAAAGGGACAACTTACCCCTACCCTCCTAAGCCACTGGCAACATTTTGAGCCCATCAGGCTTTCTGCAGGGGCAGGGAGTAGGGAGGTGTACTGGTAAGGATTTGGTCACTGATGCCACCCTGTGCCTTTGTTTTTATTTTTTTCATGAAAATATGACCCCTGTGCCTGGATTTCTAGAAACCTGTGGCCTGGAGTTTTTTACCTTCCGCAGCTCAGACGTCCTCCGCAGCCCCAGGCTTCAGCCTGCCCCTCACTTGCCTGCCTTCTCCCTCAAGCCGGCGCTCTTCACCACCCCTGCCCCCACCCCAAGAGAGGATTTAGTGACAAGCAGTGTCTGCTACCATCACCTCTAAAAAAAGTGTGTTTGGGGGATGGGGGTTTTAGGAGAGAAAAATAAATCCAACTGTGGAGAGCTCACAGCATACAAAACTGCTATTGTTCTCCCTCGCTCCAAAAAAAAAAAAAAATCACTTCATTTGCTTGTTTCTTCTGGTTCTGGATTCCTGGGGTAAAATACTAGCTTGTCCCAGGCATTGGCAAGAGCCATTTCAGCTTGTCTTCCCCACGACAGCCTCTTGGGGCCAACCTACAATGGCTCCTTAGCCCAGCCTCATCCTTCTGCAAAAGCAGTCTCACTGCTGTGTCAACTTGCCAGGTCTGGATACTCCACACACCTCCGGGCAGTGAAAAAAAATCCCATGATTCTCTGCTTAACCGTCCTTCTCAAAAGTATAATTACCCATGCCTGGTGCCTAAGCTGATAGTAGTTCTGAGTATTGGGAGAATGTCGAGAGCACTATAATTCATCTCATTCTGTGGAGAAGCTTCTACAATCAGCCAGCTGGTTAAAACCATCCCAGGGGACAGGCCAACATCAGCTCCCAAGGCCAGTCATTGCAGCCTCTTCCCATGTGGGCGAGGGACAGGACTTGGCCAGGTGCCGAGTCTGAGGACACCTGAGTAGAATAAGCCTCTCACTCTGTCTCACTTCAAAGACCCATAAAAAGCCAAAGTGCTGAAGTCAGCCCATCCCAGGCGTCAGGAAGAGAAGGCTTCACTGTAGCCTTCTCCGGCCATTCCAAGGATGCTTTTTTTTTTTTTTTTTTTTTTGAGACGGAGTTTCGCTCTTGTTACCCAGGCTGGAGTGCAATGGCGCTATCTCGGCTCACCGCAACCTCCGCCTCCTGGGTTCAGGCAATTCTCCTGCCTCAACCTCCTGAGTAGCTGGGATTACAGGCACGCGCCACCGTGCCCAGCTAATTTTTTGTATTTTTAGTAGAGACGGGGTTTCACCATGTTGACCAGGATGGTCTCGATCTCTTGACCTCGTGATCCACCCGCCTCGGCCTCCCAAAGTGCTGGGATTACAGGCTTGAGCCACCGCGCCCGGCCCCAAGGATGCTTTTTAATCAAACTGAACATTGTCTTTCAATCATCCAGAAAAAGGATTCCTGCCGCTGGTATCATCCTTCCTGTCTCCTGTGGCAAGTGGGAGGGAACTCGGTGTCCCTGCTTGTCTGGAACACATGGTTTCTGTGAAAACTTCCTCTGCCGTTTATGGGAGATGTATGTGAGTCTGAGTCCACGGTGTTGCTTTAGATGGAGATCCTTAGCCCACAAAAATAAGGCATGCTCCCTCTGCTGACTCCACCTGCTGCCTAGAGGGCCGGGCAGTGTCCTGGGGGGAGTGTGGGAGGGAAGGACGGCCCATGTCTTCCCTGTCCATGTAAATGAAAACAGCCACGAGAGGTGAGGTGAGCCTGGAAAAGCAGGGTACAGAGACCCAGCCTGCTGTCGGGTGATTGTTTTTATATATATGTATTTATTTTTGGAGACGAAGTCTTGCTCTGTCACCCAAGCTGGAATGTAGTGGCACAAGCTCAGCTCACTGCAACCTCCACCTGCCGTGTTCAAGCAATCCTGCCTCAGCCTCCCAAGTAGCTGGGACTATAGGTGCACACCACCACGCCCAGCTAATTTTTGCATGTCGGGCAATTTTTAAACTCTGTGCTGTGCCTTAGTGGCGTCAGCTAAAATCTGAGCAGACTCATTTGTAGAGTGGTAGCCGGGAGGGACCTGAGGGGTCACGTACTGCACCCTCATTTCCAGCAAGGGAAGATAGAGGTTAGGAAACTCACCTGAGGTCTCCCAGCACTCAGGAGTCCAACCACAACCTCAAACCACTCCTCCAGTGGTTTATTGTGATTTAACCAGAGATGAAATTCTGCCATTTTGAAGCCTCTTTTCAGCACCTACTTGTGGCCAAGCCCAGCTCTCCTGTCTCAACCACAGGCAAGCAGGGCAGCTTAACTAGAAAGCCCAGGCTCCGGGGTCAGGGGCCCTGGTCCCGGGCAGAGCAGGCTGGCTGCTGCCAGTGTGGCAGGGCTAGGCAGAAGGGTATGCAGGCTGGAAGAACAAAGGCTGCACATGGCCCAGCGTGGGGATCCCCTTGACGGTGTACAAAGGGCTTTCCTAGAAGACCCCAGGCCTTGTCCTGCTCTGAGGCAGGAAGGCCTGCTGGGCTGCAGAAGGTGCAAAGCAAAGACAGCTTCTCATGGGGCTCTGGGACCAGGAGCCCCGCCTGTCTTTGCAATTTTCCAACTGTCCTGGCAAAGTTCCCCATGGAGCCCCCTTCTAAAAGAGCTTAGAGCAGCCCGAGTCCAGAGGAAAGGGAGCAAAGTAGCACCTCAATTTGGAAACTTGACCTCAGCAGCAACTTTGGAGAATGCTGTGATGGGAGGAGGGGCAGGGACGTCTAGACCTGCCTTCACCCCTGGCGCTGCTACTGGGGAGCTGCTCACTCCCCCTGCTTCTTTATCAGTAGGAGGCAGCACTCGTGCTCCCAGGGGTGTCATACGCACTAGATGAAGCCCCACAGTGAGAGCCTGAACACTGTGGGAGGCCGGACTGTCTGCTCCAGCTGCCCTGCCCTGTGGGGTCCCAGCTGGGTTTCCTCCAGGTTGCCCCTTCACCCTGCGCCCCTCCAGGCCCTCTGGTTCTTCCCCTGGCTCCAGTCCAGCACCCACCTCCAGGCCCTCTGGTTCTTCCCCTGGCGTATGCAGCAGCGGAGGTGGTCTGCACCACCCTGGTGGCATCAACCTGGCTTTGGTGCTTTGGTGCCCTCCTCCCAACCCCCAATCCCCTCCGACTGTTGGGAAACAGGCCCCAGGCTGTTACCTTCCTTGTGGGTGAGCTTCTCCCCCAGTCTCATGAGTTTTGACCGCAGGTCGGATGCCATGATGTAACCTTTCTTCTCCTTGTCAGCCATCAACATGGCTAGAAGAATTTCTTTCTTTGGGTCCTCTTGTTTTATTTGCATGTGCACAATTGTCAGGAAAGTGGAGAAATCCAGCTCTCCATTTCCATCTAGGAAACCCGCAAACACAGCAGAGTGAGCAGAGGGAAAGGCTCTTGGGAAACCATCTGGCCTCCTGTGGGACCCGCACAGCGGGTTCAAGGGCCACTGACCAGGGAGCAGCAGGATGTGGCAATGAGTGGTCACAGTGAAGAGGAGGCAGCCCCTCCCACCGACTTCCCACCACGGGCCCTTCACTGGACTGGACATTCTTCATTTCAGCAACGTCCTCTGTGACGATGCTTATCGTCACCCCAAAGTTCAGAGTGCAGGGTCCCATCCACAGATGGAGCACTGGGCTCCTCTGCTCCCTTCTAGCGCTTCTCTCCTGCCCTAAACTGCAGAGAAACAGGTGTCTGTGTCGTCCATTCCACCTTCGGCAACCACCACAGCACAACTACCAGGATGGGTCAGCGGCCCTACCTGGGCCTCAAGCCTCAGTCCTAGGCTGGGCTGCTCACCTGCCTCCCCTTACTGCAGCCTCCACCCAAGCCCCTCCTTCATGAGCCCTGGCCTGGATGTCACTGCAGGAAATCAAAACTCCCCCACTACAACTTCCTGTTTAGGAGAGACAGAAATCAACCCTTTGGAGCTGGACCTGGGGGATCTCGGGTATCAGACCTCTGAGCACCCCATCGCCAGGCCGCAAGCCTTCACAGGCTCGCCTGGGCCCAGCATGGCTTGCCCCAGGGCGGGCTCCCAGTGCCACTGCAGGTATCCTCTAGTGGGGCCTCTAGTAACCCTAGCAGATGGCAGTGACTCCCCTGAGATGAGGAAGCTGGGGCCTGAGATTGAGCCTGTGGGCTCTGGCTCAAGTGCTCTTCCCAGGGGACCTCCCTTCCCCTGGGCCAGTCCCTCCTTCCTGAGTGTCCAGCCCCCAACGCAAACAGCTACCCCAACCTCTGAAACGACTCCTTATTTTCTTAGAAAAAACATGACAAAACATAAAACTTCTTTCTGATTATGAAATGCTGTATAATGTTCTCATTGTTGAAAATACAGGAAACAAGCTGGGCGCAGTGGCTCATGCCTGTAACCCCAGCACTTTGAGAGACCAAGACAGGCGGATCACCTGAGGTCAGGAGTTTGAGACCAGCCTGGCCAACATGGCAAAACCCCGTCTCTACTAAAAATACAAAAATTAGCCAGGTGTGGTGGTGGGCGCCTGTAATCCCAGCTACTTGGGAGGCTGAGGTAGGAGAATCACTTGAACCTGGGAGGCAGAATTTGTGGTGAGCCAAGATTGCACCACTGCTCTGCAGCCTGGGCAACAGAGCGAGACCCTCTCAAAAAAAAAAAAAAAGGGAGTTAGGAGAGGGCCTGCTTCGTCGGGTTTTGGGAACTAAGCACATGACAAATATTCAACAAAAGGAAATGTTTCTATGAAAATAACATTGGGATCACTGTCAGCGCAGTTTTCCCTGGGTTTGATAAGTCTATTAGAATTCCTAGATCCTGAGGTCTGTGAGATGGGGTGTCACTGGTTGCTAGGAGGATTCCAGAAAGCCCAAGTGAGCTGCAGCGCTCCTGGTCTGGGGTTGCCACAGCTGGGTCCCCAGGAGGCCTCCCTGCCACCTGCCCCTCACACTCAGCTGTTCACACCTCTGCTGCCGGCCCCTCCCCACTCCCCGTTGTTCCCCCACCACTCACCTATCCCGTGGGTGTGCAGGTGGCGCTGCACCTCCCCTGGCGTCGGGCTGGCCCCCAGGCACCTCATGGCCACCATGAGGTCAGAGGCTTTTATCTTCCCCCTCTGCTGCTTGTCATACAGGGAGAAGCATTCCTTGTACTCTGCACACAGCCCAGAGGGAGGGTCAGCAGCATCTGGTCACTCTCCACCCACGCCAACCTGCCTGTCCTTGGGTCTCTTCTCCCTCTTTTCTCTTCCCCTTTTGCCCGTTCCCTCCGTCCCTCTCTCCCCTCCCCTCCCAAGGGTGCTAGATACAGCAAATGAAAATACGGGACTGCCAGGTTAAACAATTCAGATCAACACTGGGTACATTTTATTGTGTGTCCCAAATTTTGCATAGGGACATATACTTCCACTGGAAAAGTATTTGTTGTGTGTCTGAAATTCTAATTTAACTGGGTGTCCTGTGTTTTATCTGGCTCCCTTTCTCCTCCTCCCTACCCCCTCTTTTTCTTCTCCCTCCTCCCCGCCAACCCACAGGACTAGAACTCCCAGGACAGTGCCCCTCCAGGGCCCATGGGGGAGAGCAGGAACCCACAGCAGGGCGTCCAGACCCCCGGGGGACCTCTGCAAACACAACTTCTCTGGACAATGGGAATAATAAAGGCTCAAGATTACTGTGAGGGCCAGAAATCCAGGAGGCCCAGCAGAGAGCGGTGTTATTATCACCGTCATCATCGCAGCCGGGGCATTTCTGAGCCTGCTGCCCCTGCCCTGGCCTCCAGGCTGCTGACTCTCAAGCTGTCCCTGGACTCAGGCTCTGGTCCTGTTCTTAGAGACTTCAAGGGGTCCTGCCGAGAAGTTCTCCCAGGGACTGAAGCCCTTTCTTCCTCAGTAGGTGGTGGAGGTGGAAGGCAGCTAGAGCCAAGGACTCCCGGCCTGACACAACTGTCCCACAAGCTCTGGCCATGGGAGGCTCGGGAAGGTCAGCTGAGAGTTCAGGAAAAGTCCCTGGACCTCACTGACTGAGCATCTGATTTGGGGGTAGGTGGGGCTGCCATCAGGACAGGGAGATTCTTGTCCAACTCAGACTAGGCACCTGGGCCTGTGGTTGGAGCCGTGGGAACCCAGTGGCCCTGTGCTGGCCCTCCCAGCCTGGGGCTAGGGCTCTGTTCTCTCTCCTGCTTCTCACACCACCCAGGTGGGTCCTTAGAGGCCTGGACACCAGCCCCTTAGCTGATGACAGCAACAATGACAGTTCGTGTTGCTGAGCACTCCACCCTCAGGGCCTCGCTTCATCCCCACAACCTGCCGTGAACCCCCTCATATTCCCATGTGCGCACAGGGCATTGAACACTGAGAGCCTGGCTGTGGGCACCTGGGCTCCTGAAAGGCACACTGCCTTCAGCTCCAGGGCAGACAGCTGCGTGCAGCAGGGTGAGGGAGGATGCAGAAGGGCCCCCCCAGATTCCCAGCCCAGACCTGGGGTCCCTTCATATTCCCTCATTAAGGCACTCAGGCCTCCCTGGTAGCTTTTCATGTCTAGGATTTCAGGGAGGTGGTCACTAAAGACAGGCAGATTGCCATGTACCATTTAGAGACACATTCGCGGCCTTTGTGGAGAGACTGAGAGGAAACCCCCAGCCCCACCTACCTGCCCTTTCAGAACTTTCCAGAGCCTGAGCTTCTGAGGGGGCAAACCAAAGACAGGACCAGGTGGCAGTGGCTGAACAGGCCCAGGGGAAGCAGGGCCAGAGCCTGGCCTAAGACCCCAGCTTTTGTTCCCACAAAACCCAATTGCCTGCAAGAGGGCTCAGTGCCAGAGGGGACAATGCCATCACCCCACATCGGGGGGGGACCGAGAGAGAAGGCTGCCCCAAGCACAGAGCTTAACCTTAGCGCTGCAGGGGATGCTCCTGGGGACCTCTCAGGGCCACCCTCACCTTGTCTTTCTGTCTGGGTTTGCCCCCAGGTGAGGGTAGGTTCAAGGCCCACCACTGTCCCTGCCTGATCTGTGCTGGAAGCTGCTCATCGCACCCTTGGGGGCCAGAATCAGCCTGGCTCTGCAGATGGGTGCACTGCACCCCTCCCTGACAAGCTCTGTCAGTCACCGGGGCCTGTGACAGGTCCTTGCCATCGGCAGGGCCAGGGCTCAAATAGAGGCCCGCCTCCTAACAAACCTTCACATCAGATAGGTGCCGTCTCCCTGCCTCAGACGCCTCTAAAGAGCTGGAAGTCCAGATCTGAACCAGGAATTACTGTGCTAGAACAAGAAGACACGGTGCTGGAGACCCAGCTGGGCTTCCCGCTGGCTCCTTCCTCCACCCCCTCTCCACTCTCCCCCTTCACCTCCCGCTCTCCTTCCTTTTCCTCCTGCCAGGTTACCCTCTAACATACTAGCGAATCTATTTCGCTGTTTTCCTTTGCGTCCTCCCCTCCCTTGACGGTGACCCCCTCCTGTGAGGAAGGGACTTTGTCTTTGTGTTCACTGTTGTATCTGTAGTGCCCAGAACAGGGCTGGCACAAAGAAGGGACACAAACATTTGTTGAATGAAAGGATTAATTGGGTTAAATGAATTGGATTAAAAATCCCCTTTAAGTATTCTCTTTGAAAATGCAAATGCCAGCCCAGCGGTGTCACGCCTGTAATCCCAGCACTTTGGGAGGCCGAGGCGGGCGGATCACGAGGTCAAGAGATTGAGACCATCCTGGCCAACATGGTGAAACCCTGTCTCTACTAAAAATACAAAAATTAGCGAGGTATGGTGGCGCGTGCCTGTAGTCCCAGCTACTCGGGGGGCTGAGGCAGGAGAATTGCTTGAACCCGGGAGGCAGAGATTGCAGTGAGCCGAGGTCGAGCCAGTGCACTCCAGCCTGGAGACAGAGTGAGACTCCATTGCCTAGGATAACACCAGCCGTGCTAGATGTTTAACAACCTGCTCTAATCATGTATGTACTTGTGTACTCTGCACTGTACAAAGTGTGTAGCACACAATTTATAATAATAAGGAAATGTGTACTATTCTCTATTATAAATTCCATCCAGGGCTGGACACAGTGGCTCATGCCTGTAATCCCAGCACTTTGAGAGGTCGAGGCAGGAGTATCACTTGGGCCCAGGAGTTTGAAACCAACCCGGATAATATAGCCAGACCTCATGCCTGCAAAATATTTTTAAAAATTTTGTGTGTGGTGGCGCATGCCTGTAGTCCCAGCTACTCAGGAGACAGAGGTGGGAGAACCCCTGAGTGTGGGAGGTAAAGGTTGCAATGAGTAGAGATCATGCCATGCACAGAGCAAGACTCTGTCTCAAATAAATAAAATTTCATCTAGCCACTTAATTACCACAAAGGAGTTTTGCCACCTCTTTTTTTTTTTTTTTTTTTTGAGACAGAGTTTCACTCTTGTTGTCCAGGCTAGAGTGTGATGGCATGATTTCGGCTCACTGCAACCTCCACCTCTCAGGTTCAAGTGATTCTCCTGCCTCAGCCTCCCAAGTAGCTGGGATTACAGGTATGCGCCACTACACTTTTGGCTAATTTGTTGTTGTTGAGACAGTCATGCTCTTGTCACCCAGACTAGAGTACAGTGATGCAATCTCAGCTCACTGAAATCTCCTCCTCCCAGGTACAAGTGATTCTCCTGCCTCAGCCTCCTGAGTAGCTGGGATTACACCACCACCACACCCGGCTAATTTTTGTATTTTTAGTAGGGATGGGGTTTCACCATGTTGGCCAGGCTGGTCTCGAACTCCTGACCTCAGGTGATCTGCCCACCTTGGCCTCCCAAAGTGCTAGGATTACAGATGTGAGCCACCACACCCGGTCCAAGTTTTGTCAACTCTTATATCCATTGCCAAGCTATAGTTTTGATTCAACCATGATTTGACAAATGAAGCTGCATGCCAATGAGTGCAATTCTTTTTCCAATGAATGAATGGTCATTAAAGCTGATGTGATCCACTGTTAAACTATTTCTCACCCTTGTACCAAATACATTGATTAAATTGAAACTTCTTTCAAGTCTCCAGCTCTACTGATCATAATTGGGCTGTCTTTTTCACTTTTTGTGTAGATAGATGTAGGGATTGAAACATCGTTTGATCCTACATTATTTACTAATGGCTGGCTTTAACATCCTGCTTGCAAGATTTCTAAAAATACAGCTCTTGCTAGCTGCAGTGAGGCAGCCCCAGCCGACACGTGGGTGACACCTGGCTGTACCCAGCCCAGCGTCCAGCACGAAACTGACATTATCCCCCTCTGTCCCTAGCTCGCAGCAGCCTGGTGACGTGGTGGATCCCTGCTTCACAGGTGAGAAAACAGGCTCACGGGTGATCAGGCTTTGGGGCTGCTGCCTCCAGAGCCCCTGTCTTCCCACTTCACTAGGTCACCCCATCCTGGCGGCCACTTTCTTGGTGTCAGATACTGGGATGCATAGAGAAATTACCTTCTTCCCATTTAGGAGCTTTGGCTGTCCCAGGAGGGAGGGTCAGTGAGCCTCAAAACCAGGCATGTGTGGGAGGATGCTGAGGCTGAGAGCTGGACTCCAGCCCTCAGTCCACCGTTCAGTATCACCTGTAGATATGGGCAAGAGGGCGCTGCCCCGGGCCCTGTGTTTTAAAAGCCCCTGCTCCTGCCCTGGCCCCCCTCTTGGGATAAAGAGTTCCAAGGGTCTACATGGAGGCGCTACTTGGAGCTCACAACTCCTGCCCTTCTAGACCGAGCTCAGAATACTCAGAACTCTGGAACTCTGGCCTGGGAAACCCTAACCCCACTTGGCTGGGCTCTCAGGCCCCTGTCCTGGATCACAGGGTGCCTCTAATTGTATCTGCAGTCCCAGCGAAGGACTCATTGAAAAGGCAATGTTTCACCAGAGACCTGGAGGAATGGGGATGCCTAGGGGGACTCTCCAGCCCATTGATGTCCACTCTTGGGACAGGTTCAGGGTCACATCCTCAAGCAGCAGCTGGCTGTGCCTCCTGAGCCCCTCCTGCCAGGTGTAGGGGGCTGCAGCCGTGAGGCTCCCCTGGTCCAGGTCTGGGCCCCAGAGTTCTTTGTAACCCAACCCTTTGCTCTTGACCTTGTGGAAACAGAACCATGCACGGTGTGAAACTGAAGCCTGATCAGGGGCTGGCAGAGCAGGGGACCCAGGGAATAGGTGTTCATGCCCAAACCAGCCTTGGTGCCAGGGCAGAGGGGCTCAGTGGACCCCTCATTTTACAGATAAGGAGACTGCAGCTAGCGAGATGTGTCCTGCCGGAGAGTGCAGACCTGGCCTCTGTGCTCTGTCTCAATTACAAAGCCCCTCCTCTTTCCCTGTCAGCCAGAGTTTTTTTTTTGAGATGGAGTCTTGCTCTGTCACCCAGGCGGGAGTACAGTGACATCATCTCCACTCACTGCAACCTCTGCCTCCCAGATTCAGGCGATTCTCCTTCCTGCCTCAGCCTCCCGAGTAGCTGGGATTACAGGCACACGCCACCATGCCTGACTAATTTTTGTATTTTTAGTAGAGACGGGGTTTCGCCATGTTGGTCAGGCTGGTCTTGAACTCCTGACTTAGTGATCCGCCCACCTTGGCCTCCCAAAGTGTTGGGATTACAGGCATGAGCCACCGTGCCCAGCCTCAGCCATACCTTTAAGGGTCTCTCTCTCCATCCCCAGTTTCCTCAGTCCCCAAATCCAACCGGTCAGGTTCTGGAGGGACACCTAGTGAGCTCTGTCTTGGCACCCTGGCTTGTAAATCACTCTGACAAGTATAAAGCCACATTTCTATTTTGGAGGCTTACCCCTGACTCCCACCCCACCGACGGCAGTCTCCCTGCAGCTCTTGACCCCGTGGGTGGGCCCAGCTCTTCCCCAGCCACCTTCCTTCCCACTGTGAAAACACACGCAGAGCAAATTGCCTAATGAGACCCATATTTTGCTGAGTTGCTAATTAAAGAACAAACCCAACCTACCATTAATTTGGTCTTGGGAAAGAAACTTGGCCTGCAGCAGAGAAAGGAAAACAGTCATCAGGGGAGGGCTCCATCTGAGGCTCAGGCCCCCAGCCCTGGCCAGGCCAACACAGACCCTCACTCACCATCCTGGGGCCCTGGCTGCCACCCGTGGGCTTGCTGCTCCCAGAACCGACTTCTCAGTTCCCTTTCCTCCAGCCTCAAGTCTAAAGTCTGCCAAGCTGGGTGGAGGCCCGGGTAATAAATGCTCGGCTGCCATGGAGACTGGGCCCCACGCCATCAGGGTCGGATTCCAGCTTCCTGAGCACAGCCAATGCCCCGCCACCTGGTTGGGTTGGATTTTTGAGGAAATGGGGCTGCAGAAGGCGCTCCCTGGGCTCGGGGTCTCTTCCCCCAGAAGCCAAAGCAAAGGGACAAATGCAGTGTTTCTTGCTGGGAGCCCTGGACTCCAGGAAGGGGTCAGAGAAACTCAGAGAGGGGGCCCTGGCCTTCTCTCTCTCTCTCTCTCTCTCTCTCTCTCTCTCCTGGGACTTGGCAGGGACGCCATCAAGCTTCTGCTGGAGTAGGGCACTTTACAGCCTGTGTCGTATGGAAGGCTCCTCATACACCGTCTTGTAGGAGGAAGGGAACCCTTCTAAGACAGCCCAACTCAGAGATGGGCGGCGGGGCCCGCAGGCGGTGGGGTCGGTATTGCAGGGAACACAAGCTTCCGTGCTCTCAGGCTGGCATTCAATCCTCCCCCTCTGGTGACTTGCTGAGTGACTGCCAGTCACTATCCGTCTGTGCCTCAGTTTCCTCACCCACTGAATTACAGGGCCGTTGGCAGAGTCAAGTGGCCGGCACACAGCTGGTTCCCAGCCTGTGTCAGTTCACTCCCCACCTTCCAGGGAATTTAAGGGTGGGGTAGGGGCCTGGGCTGAGTCTCCAGCCCCACCTTAGGCTTCTCAGGGACTTGGGGTGAGGCCTCTTAGTGCCAGTTACCCTGGCCAGGAAGGCTGCCCTTTTTTTCCTTCCCTTCCTCTCCCCACCCTCAGCCCCCACCCCTTCCGCAGAAGCTGCTGAGGCTCCCAAGTCTTTTGGGGTTCATGCCACTCCCCTCCCCCACATAGGAGGAAATGGCAGGTTTCGAGGCTCCCCTGGGTTCTCCCCCTTGAGATCCCATTTCCCTGTTTGGGGCATGAGGCTTTTGTCCACAGCTGAAGTCTATGGGGCTCTACACCCAGGGTCCAGCCCACAAGTAGCAGGTGTGGCCGCACAGGTGTGCCTTACATTAGGCCCCCAGCCCAGGTGCGAGTGGGTGCTGGCCAGGGGCTGCACTGCCCATAGGAAGAGGGGTGTCGTGCCACTTTCACACAGGCACATGGACAGGCTGGGCTGCCTGGGCTCCATTCTCCCTCCCCGGCTCCTTTCCTGACCACCTCCATGTGGAAAGTGTGCTTTTCTGCTGGGCGTGGTGGCTCACGCCTGTAATCCCAGCACTTTGGGAGGCTGAGGCAGATGGATCACAAGGTCAGGCATTCAAGACCAGCTTGGCCAGCATGGTGAAACCCCACCTTTACTAAAAATACAAATAAAATCAGCTGGGTGTGGTGGCATGCACCTGTAATCCCAGCTGCTCGGGAGGCTGAGGCAGGAGAATCGCTTGAACCCGGGAGTCGGAGGTTGCAGTGAGCTGAGATCGTGCCACTGCACTCCGGCCTGGGCAACAGAGTGAAAAAAGATAAAATTTAAAATGATAAAATTTTTTTTTTAAAAAAAGTGTTTTTTTCCCCCAAATCATGTCCCCCGAGTCACCTCTTCACACCTGTTTCTAGACCCAGAGAATTTTAGCTGGGGACTCAACTCCTCCCTGTCAGGGTTTGAGCCCCCCCGCCCCCCACCAACCCCAGGACAGGGGTTAGAAGAGGGAATGCTGCCTCTGTGCAGAGGATGGAGAGGAGAAGGACATTAAGGAAAGTCACTCGGTGCTCTGGAAGCCTGGGGAGGCCTGGGGGTGGCCAGGCCGACACGCTCCCTCTGAATCCTCCTGCCTGAGAGAAGGGGCTCCAGGAGAGATGTGGTGGCTTCTTGGATTGAGGCCAGTGTGTGCTGGGGTGCCCTGGCCAACCTCCTCCTTACGCGTGGACCTATCTCCAGGAGGCGCCACACAGATGATGGAAAACACCAGCATGGGCGATGACTGCGTCAGGCTTCACGATCCAGCAACTCGCCGAGCTGGGTTGTCCTGAGATCCCTTTTCCTTGTTTGGGGCATGAGGCTTCTGTCCACGGCTGTCTATGGGGCTCTACACCCAGGGTCTGGCCCACGAGTAGGTGTGGCCGCACAGGTGTGCCCTGTTGTTTAGGCACTGTGTGTGCTACACCTTAGCACAAAAGAGAAAAGACGGAGAACACCTCCGACGTCACTTGGGGCTGTGACTATATTTACTTTATTCTCGAATCCTGGGCCCCCCTGGCTGGCAGCTGACACATCCCCAGGCACCACCATGACTTCCTGTGGGTCTCTTCCCTCCTGCCCGCCCCCCGACTCTTTAGACCCCTCCATTGGAGGAGTCCTAGGTAGGGGGGAGGCTGCTCCTCCCTCCAAACCCCCAGGCCACTCTGTCAAGAGGTTCCCACACAAGCTTCTGGGCCCAGCACCTTGTAAAGGCTTTGATGAGAGGAGCTCTGGCTTTTGCTCAGGGCTTTGCCCCACCCCCCACCCCAGGAACGCAGGCGCAGGCCTCCTCCTCTCCATCTGGCCTTTGTTTCTGAGCCAAGCTCACGAACCCTGGGGCAGGCTCTCCCCTAGAGGGCCTCTGCCCTCCCCACAGTCAGGGCTGCCAGAGGAGCCCCTCTGCACCCAAGGAGTCCAGGCCTTGGCTGGTTTGGTGTGCTCCTGCTGGGTGAAGGCACCCCGTGTGCCCCAGAACAGAGGCTGCATGAGGCTTACGCTTCTGGCCTCTACTGGGTTGAGTAGTAAATTCATGTCCACCAGGAGCCGTGACTGTGACGTTTGGAAATAGGGTCTTTGCACATGAAACTGAGAATAAAGTCATCCTGGAGTAGGGCAGGTCCTGACCCATGGAGGGGAATTGGATACAGAGGCCATGAGTGCAGAGGCAGAGACCAGAGTGACTCGTCCATAAGCCAAGGCAGGCCGAGCCTGGCCCAGAAGAGGCGCAGCATCCTCCCCAGAACCTGCAGAGAGCACAGCCCTGCCGGCGCCTTGGACTTCTAGCCTCCGGAACTGAGGATGGATCTCTGTTGCTTTAAGCCACTGTATGTGGCACTTTGTTTAATGATGGCTGCCCCAGCAAACTGACGCGAGGCCCGCACCTGTGCCGGGAGTTCGAGGCACTGAGGGCGGTCCTGGCGTGGTGCTGACAAAACCCATTAATGCAGATTTGGGAAGTCTGCGTGGGGCGGGGATGCTGCCTTCCTCACAGGCACCTGGGGAAGCTGATGCTGCAGGCCTGGGGACTACACTTTTGAGCAGCCAGCGCCTAGAATGGTGGTTCCCAAACTTGAGGCTGCATCAGAATCACTGGCGGGGCCGTCCTGGAGTTTCTGATTTTGGGGGACAGGGTGGAGAATTTGCCTCTTCCTTTGCCATCCTGGAGCCAGTCACCAAGGCCACACTTAGAACCACTGTTCTCTCAAGGGTCCCCCGACTGCATAAGCTTTAGGCCTCACACGCCCAGGCCCACCCCTGCCTATGAAACATTCACCCAGTCCTGTAGAGGGCAGCATCCCCGAGGCAGGGAAGGAAGCGAGCAGGTGTGCTGGTCAGGCCGGGGACCCGGATGCAGGATTTGCGTCGTCTCCTGCCCAGCACGGCCTTTCCTCTGTGTCGTCTGGTGACATGAGCCTGGTGAGTCACTGGTGGCTGTGTGGTGAGGCTGAGACCTTTGAATGTTGAGAGCGGAGGCCCCAAGGGGTCAAATGACTTCCCCGAGGCTAAGTGCTAACCTTCAACTAGCCAGCCTTCCACCTTCCCTCAAGGGGTACGCTCTGCTTCCGCCTCTGGACCAGGGCTGGCGGCACAGCTGAGGGGCCCCGTGGGACAGCCCTGCAGACCCCGTCTCCTGTCCCCAGCCCACCCCAGTCTTCTCTGAAGAGCTGGGACTGACCAAGAAGAGGCCCACCTTGTGCCTCTTCCCACTGAGTAGCATGAGGGGCAGTGGGAGCACCTGCTCTTGGCGAGATCAGGGCTGAGGGGTCTGCCCAGGGCTGCTGCTAGGGGGAGCAGCTGGTCTCTCCTGACTCCATGGAACTTCCTCCTGCCTGCCCAGTTCACAGCCAAAGCCAGAAACTGCCGCCAGCCAGGCTTGGCTACACATCAGCCTTTATTCACACCCCTCACCACCCAAGGGGGCCAGCAGATACGGCTGACCCAGGGACTGGCGGGACCCCAACAGGGAAGGAGAGTTCGGGGCACGGGGCTCCCTGAGAGCACAGGAGAGGAGACTGGGCCCGGGAAAGGCGAGGCAGGCCCTCCCGAGACATGAGCACACACGGGCCCGCACTGGCCAGATGAGGCGATGGGTCATTCTGCTGTGAGGGCACCTGTCCCCATGCCTGGGAGAAGGCGGGGTGGGGGGCAGGGAGGACATCATGCTGAGAATGAGGACTCCCTTCTCTGGGAGCAGGGCCGTGGCAGGAGGCATGAGATTCTGGAGGAGGCAAGGTTGACTAGAGAGTCTCAAGGTGGCCCAACTCCTTCAACAGGGCTCTAGGAACAGTGCTCTTGAGGGACAGCTCTGCCCTCCATGGCAGCTCAAAGCCTGTAGTCAGGCTGCCCGAAGCACGTGCCAGTTCTTCTGGAGTGGGAGCAGGTGGACACAGCTTCGGGTAGGGGAGGGTCAGCAGGAGAGCTGGAGCGCCAGGGGAGTGGGCGGCACCTGCGGCTCCTGGGGGCTGGGCTGGCTCCATATCTCACCGGCCGGAGCCTGGGCGAAGCCTGGCATGCACAGAGCCGCCATGCAGGGAGAGGGCAGTGACAGGACAGAGCCATTCGCCTGTCCCAGAGCTGCCCCCAAGGGGTGTTAGCAACCCCAACCTACTAACCTGCTTTGGGACCACAGGCCCTTCTAGTGCAAATGAGGCCCAGAGAGGGCAAACGCTCACTCAGCAGCCACAGGAGGCTGACCTCACCTGTCATGTAGGGCCGGGGTGAGCCTGAGGGATGAGCCAGGTGGTGGGTGGGCGGCTCACCAGGTCCCCTCCTGGCCTCTGCCCCACCCAGACCTCCCCTGCACAGCTACCAGAAGATGTCCACGAAGAACAGACCAGCCCTGAGTCGTGAGAGTGTGGTCAGGTGCAGAGGTGGCAAGGGCCTGGCTTTTCGAAACTTGACCGCAATAGTTGAGTCTGAAAATGATGCACTCTGCACACCCATACAAGACACACACACACACACACACGAATCCACACACGAGGCACACCCACCCATGCTCTCAGTCTCTGGTTGCACATCCACATCCACACCCCTCCCACTCATGTATTCGGACGCCCTCCAGGGCCTACCTCCCACCCAGCAGAGCGCCAGAGCCTGGGGCTAGGGACTCAGTGCCGACTGCTGACGTGAAGGGTGTAGAAAGCCCAAGGCTCAGGGACATAGATGACACCCGGGTACTTCTTCCGGAGCACAGGGTCATTCCACAGCCAGGCGACCCACAGCGCCACAAGCAAGAGGGTGAGTGTGAAGGAGGAGAAGAGGAAGAGGCCGTTGCTGTCCAGGAAGAGGCGCTTGCGCTTCTGGTGCAGGACGAGGGCCAGCATGGCGAAGAAGGTGAAGATGAAGAGGATGAAGATCTGGCCCTCGGTGACCAGGTACCTGGAGAGGGCAGGGGTGGGTGAGGCAGCAGCTGCAGCAACCCTGTCCCGCCTGGCATTCCTGCCTGGCATCCCTCCCTGGCAGAAGAGTCCTCTGGTGCCAGTGCTTGGTGAACTGCGCCGCTCTAAGCCGCAGTCCAGGGGCAGCGATTTGATTTAGCTGCCACAGTTACTGTTTTTTACGTGTTGAGTTTGTTGCCAATATTTAAATAACCTGCAAATGTGTATTTCTGGCTTCCCTGGTCACATTAAGTTTATATTTCCACACGACAAAAACTGACTAGGGGAGAAAGCAACAAACAATTGCCGCTCCTGCCGCAGCTACCCCGCGCCAGTGCGCCGCGGGTAAGACGGGCAGGAAGCTCTCCCCTAACGTCTTCCTTCTCACTGTAGCTGCCACCCGTTCTTCTCTTTTTTTAAATGAGACGCTGGAGTGCAATGGCGTGATTTCGGCTCATGCAACCTCTGCCTCCTGGGTTCAATTCTCCTGCCTCAGCCTCCCAAGTAGCTAGGATTACAGGTGCAAGCCACCACACACGGCTAATTTTGTATTTTTAGTAGAGATGGGGTTTCTCCATGTTGGTCAGGCTGGTCTCGAACTTCTGACCTCAGGTGATCCGCCTGCCTCGACCTCCCAAAGTGCTGGGATTACTGGCATGCACCATCGTGCCTGGTCTCCCATTCTTTTTAATCCCCAGGGAGCATACAGATGAGCCCCGGTGGGCATCTCAGCCACACAGGGGCAGGCCAGAGAGAAGGGCTAGAGATGAGCCAGGAAAGGAGGCCCTTTGCATTTTGAGGGAGGCCTCCCATCAGAGAAGGGCCCAGTCCTGCCCCAACCCAGTCCTTCCCATGATACCCACAACCCCAGGGTGACCTGTCCCCAGGGCAAAAGTGACAGAGGAGGGACAGGAGACTGGCTGAGGCCTGAGTCCTCTGCGATGGGAAGAAGAGAGAGCCCTAGGCCAGAGCCCCTATGCCATGAACCCCCATCTGTCTTTGGCCTCTCCACAGTGCTTCACATTTGACAAAGTCCCTCTCTCCCCTCAGCATCTTCATCATCTGAGAGGGAGACAGGCAGGTATCATCATCCCCATTTCACAGAGGGAGAAACCGTGGCCCATCACAGGGCTTGGTGTTGGTGGGGGATTGTCCCAGCTTCAGAGCAGCACTGGGGTTCCTGACACGGGGCGCAGAGAGGGGCTTGAGGATGGAGAGACTGCGCACCTCACCCTCTCCTCCCACCTCCCTGCCACACCTAGGCCTGGGCTTCCTGGAAACAGGCTACCACGGGGCACTGTCACGGTCCCCACTAGACACTAGAGGAAGCAGGGGCCCAGAGAGGGCCAGTCTCCCCCCGCCGGGGCCACACAGCAGGTCCACAGGCAAGTGCAGAATTCTGCTGCTGTGGCTCACTCAGTGCCTCTGCCTCTGCCCCCATGCTGCCGACATCCACTCACCAGTAGTACAGGCCACTGGGTGCCACCAGGAACAGGGCGGGCCCTGGCATCAAGCTCTCGGCTTTAGAAGCAGTAAAGCAGCCGCTGAAGTACATGAAGAGGATGAGGAAGAAGGGGATGTACCTGCGAGGGGAAGGCCAGTGCCTTAGAGGCCTGCTCTCGGCCCTCTTCCCCATTGCCTCTGCGCCAGCTCCCACAGGGTCCCATGGAGTGCCATGTCATGGTTTACAAACGCCTGGCCTGGGTGAGAGGCGCTCCTCTCCACCCAACCTTGCCCGTGCTGGGTGTCAAAGGTGGGGCAGAAACAGGAAGCAAGGCACGTGTGAGTCAGGCCCAGAGGCATCCACACCGCCTAGGGAACCTCACTAGCTCTGTGGGGGGAAGGGAGTGTCTGCGGGGGTGTGTGTCTCATGCACCACAGACACCAGCAGCCCAGCCGCACACCAGCCTGGAGACAGAGGCACCTCTGGGCTGAGGATGGAGAGGATGGAGGTCTGAATGTTAAAAAAAGAGTACAGGCCAGGTGCAGTGGCTCACGCCTGTAATCCCAGCACACTGGGTGACTGAGGCTGGCGGATCACCTGAGGTTGGGAGTTTGAGACCAGCCTGACCAACATGGTGACATCCCGTCTCTACTAAAAATACAAAAGTAGCTGGGTGTATCGGCGCGCGCTTGTAATCCCAGCTGCTCAGGAGGCTGAGTCAGGAGAATTGCTTGAACCTGGGAGGCAGAGGTTGTGGTGAGCTGAGATCACAACACTGCGCTCCAGCCTGGGCAACAAGAGCGAAACTCTGTCTCAAAAAACTCTGTCTCTGCCTCTTCTCACCCGGACCCCGCTTCATGCTGGAGCTCCAGCCAGCTGTTCCTAGCCCCTCCACCCTTCCCCAACCTTCCGTGGGAAGAGCCTCTGGCAAACGCGAGGGAAAGATAGCAGGAGGCCTGTCCAGGGACCCTGGACCAGCTGAGCCAGGAGGATTGACTTTGCAGGGCCTAAAAAACCCTGGAAGTGCCCGTGCGGGGTGCATGTGGCGTCAGCACCAGCTCCAGGGCTGGCCCTCACCTCCCACCTGCAGCCCTCGGAGCCCTCCTCCCTCTGGCCTGTTTCTCCTGGGTAAGATGGGAGGCTGGAACAGATGAAGCCTCCCAGCCTGGGCCTGGGATCGCCTGAGGCTGAGGCCACATTTCTGAGGTCTCCCCCGACTGCAGGGAACAGGGTAGGTGGGAAAAGGCGCTCCCCTGGGAGTTCTGAGGAGGGGGGAACGCTAACAGCACGCCCCTCCCCAGCCTAATCCAGCTGGCTCCCCTCAGCTTCCTCCACCCCCAAAAAGCAGGCCGGACACAGGTCGGGGGTCCCTGGCTCCGCCCCCATCCCCTGCTTCGACATCTGGGGTTGTTTATCAGGGACACGTCCTCCCCCACCTTCCGTGCTCCGGCTTGGCGAGGGAGGACCACAGCCGCTCGCTGCCCTCTGCTGGCCGCTGCAGGCACTGAGGGCTGGGCGGGGGCGGCGATGCAGGCGGGAAGCCGGGGGCCCAGGGCCTGGGACTGCAGCTGGGTCTCCAGGGCAACCTCAGGGAACAATCTCACTGGAGGCTGAGCTCACAGCCCTTTACAGGGGATGAGACTCGGCACATGGAGTCCTGTGGCCCAGACAGCCTTGCCCAGTGTGTCCCTGAGGCCAGTGACAGAGCAGGCCTGGGGCTGGGGACCCTGGGATAGACAGATGGGCCCATCACTCACCACATGCAGTGACCCAGGTACTCATCATAATAGTAGAGCAGCTCAAAGGAGTCGATCTGAGGGAGGCACGGGCAGAGTGGGGGAGGGGATGCCAATGTCAGTCCAGGGAGGTGCTGGGGCCCCAAGTATCCCCTCCGACCACCCTCCTCCCAGTCCCAGGCCTCCCCCACTGCCTTGTTCCCTACCCCTGGCCTTGCCCTCTGTTAGGCCCAGGTAGAAGCCAGTCTGTGCACTACTTTCTAAGAACCCTTGAGCATCCTAGCTTGGCCAGGCAATGGTGCCCTCACCTAGCAGAATGCCTTTAGTGGAAGGACAGGTGTGGCAAGTGTGGGGGCAATTTCTTCAGCCTCCCAGGGCAGACTGTTCCCCAAGGGCTTACAGGCAAGGAGCAGGAGGTGGCCTCACCAGTGTCTCCGGCTTGAGATTCTTGATGATCGGGTTCTCACGGACAGACAGGTGGTGCTGGTAGCCGCTGAAGAGCAGGCGGTGATTGACGGAGTCGCCCACCAGGTGGATGCTGGCACCCATGATGAAGATGATGATGCTGACGTAGATGATGGAGCGGGGCAGGGTGCGGGGGGACCGCTCGATGAGCTGGGGTTCAGAGTGGGGTTGCCAGCATGACCCCACCTCCATCATAGTATGTGACACCCTCTGCTTCCCCCCTCACACCTGGGGTGGGATGGATGCTTCCAGCTGGAAAGCCACTTGGAAAAGTGGCAGGTCCCTTTTAGCAAGCCAGCCCAGCCTCCAGATCCTCCCATGGCACCTATGAACCCAGGAGGGGCTGGGGAGCAGCACTGCTCCACTTTACCCAGGGAGGAAAAAGACCCAGAGGGCCAACTCCTTGCCCAAGGTCAAACATGAGCTGTAAGCTGGAGGGGACAGCCCAGCCTTCAGGGACAGCCCTGGCTGTGTCCCTGGGTGGCTGGCCCAGCCTGCCGAAGGGACCCTCTGATTTCCGAGTGACTGGTCCACAGCAAACATGAAGAAAATGTCAGCTATTTAACTGAGAAAATGCTAGTATTTAACTGAGAACACACTGGAGTTCTGAGATTATACCCCTTCTGTTTCTGGAGATTTGAAATATCTGTCAATACAAAATGATGGTGATAGTAGATGGTGATACAGGCTGAGTATCCCTCACCTGAAATGTTTCAGATTTCAGATTCTGGAATATTTGCATATACACAACGAGATATCTTGGGAATGCATATGCAAGTCTAAACATGAAATTCATTTGTTTCTTTCTTCTTTGAGACAGGGACTCGCTTTGTCACTCGGGCTGAAGTATAGTGGCTCAAGAGATCCTCCCCGCTCAGCCCCCAGAGCAGCTGGGACTACAGGTATGCACCACTACGCAGAGCTCATTTTTAATTTTTTTGTAGAGATGGGGTCTCACTATGTTGCCCACGCTGGTCTCAAACTCCTGGTTTCAAGCAATCCTCCCGTATCAGCCTCCCAAAGTACTGAGATTACAGGTGTGAGCCATCATGCCTGGAAAAATTTGTTTATGTTTCATACATGCCTTATACACACAGGCTGAAGGTAATTTTATATAATATGTTAAATAACTTTATACATGAAACAAAGTTTGTGATAAGTACTTATGTGTGGAATTATCTTTTTTGAGACAGAGTCTAACTCTGTCCCCCAGGCTGGAGTGCAGTGGTGTAATCTCAGCTCATTGCAACCTCCACCTGCTGGGTTCAAGAGATTCTCCTGCCTCAGCCTCCCAAGCAGCTGGGACTACAGGCATGCACCAACATACCTGGCTAATGTTTTTTGTATTTTTATTGGAGACAGGGTTTTGCCATGTTGGCCAGGCTGGTCTTGAACTCCTGACCTCAGGTGACCCGCCTGCCTAAGCCTTCCAAAGTGTTGGGATTACAGGCATGAGCCATTTTGAGATGGAGTCCCACTCTGTTGCCCAGATAGAATGCAATGGCGCAATCTTGGCTCACTGCAACCTCTACCTTCCGAGTTCAAGTGATTCTCCTGCCTCAGCTTCCCGAGTAGCTGGTACTACAGGCGCCTGCCAGCACACCCAGCTAATTTTTTTTTGGTATTTTTAGTAGAGACTGGGTTTCACCATGTTGGCCAGGCTGGTCTCCAACTCCTGACCTCAGGTGATCCGCCCGTCTTAGCCTCCCAAAGTGATGGAATTATAGGCATGAGCCACCGCGCCTGGCCAGATTTTTTGCTTTTTTTTTTTTGAGACGGAGTTTCGCTCTTGTTACCCAGGCTGGAGTGCAATGGCGCGATCTCAGCTCACCGCAACCTCCGCCTCCTGGGTTCAGGCAATTCTCCTGCCTCAGCCTCCTGAGTAGCTGGGATTACAGGCATGCATCACCATGGCCAGCTAATTTTTTGTATTTTTAGTAGAGACGGGGTTTCACCATGTTGACCAGGATGGTCTCGATCTCTTGACCTCGTGATCCACCCGCCTCGGCCTCCCAAAGTGCTGGGATTACAGGCATGAGCCACCGCGCCCGGCCCGATTTTTTGCATTTTTAATGGAAATGGGGTTTCACCATGTTGGCCAGGCCGGTCTTGAACTCCTGACCTCAATTGATCCGCCTGCCTCAGCTTCCCAAAGTGCTGGGATTACAGGAGCGAGCCACTGTGCCTGGCTAAATTTTCTACTTCTGGTATCATGCCAGTGCTTAAAAGGTTTCAGACTTTGGAGCATTTTGGATTTGAGATTTCTGGATTAAAGACGCTCAACCTATAGTAATTTTAAAGCCCTTACCTGGCAGAGTACAAAGCCAGCTGTCCCTGCTCTATGCTCCCAGTGTCATCTCAGGGCTCTCCAGAGCGGAGGATGGAGTTCAGCTGCTGCTGCCGCCTCTCCTGCCACCTGGCTACTTCCTGTCTTCCCAGTGGGTCCCTGACCTCTCCCTGGACCCCCAGTCACTCCTGCTTCAGCTTCCCCAAATGTTTTAGGGTTTCCCAAGCACAGCCTTGTCTTCAGGTCCTTGTACCTGTACATCTCTCTGCTTAACCATGCTGGCACGCCAGGCTGAGGCCCAAATCAAAAGCCCTTCTTTGGGGGGGCCTTTTCCATCCTTCCCAGACACAGGCAGCTCCGCCTCAGGCCCCAGGCCCCGGACATGCCGCTCTGTCACAGCCTTCACCCCCGAGCAGCAGGCAGGAGAGTGCTTGAATCAGCACACAGGGCTTAGCATCACCTTCCTGCCAGGTGTGCAAAGAATGAGGATGACAGGAGAGAGTGGGGGCCATGGGGCACAGTACCTTGAGCAGGAGAAAGGGCGTGATGACGTTGTAGGCCATGTGGAAGTAGTCCCCCACACTGGGCTTGTTGAGTGGAAACCATTCCAGAGGGAATACCAGCTGGGAGCAAACGGAAGAATGAGCTCACCTGGGCACAGCCCCACATGGCCCTCAGGCCTCAAAAGAGTCTGCCCCAAATGCTGCCCCCCCCCACCCCCCCTCACCCCTTGCCCCCATCATGTACACTTAATTCTTTCTGTGATCTCTGGACTTCTTGGCAGCCCTGGGACAAAGGTTTATCCAGACAGGAAAACTGAGTCCCAGAGGAGGTAACAGACTTTTTCCCAGATACAGAGGAGATTTAATTCCAGGCAGGGCCTGACCTTGTGCCCCTCACCCATCAGATACCAAATAAATGGCCCTGATAGCAGCTTGGGAGTTGGCAGGCTCCTTGAGGACTCAGTTGTGGCACCAACTTGCTGGGTGACCCTGGGCTAGTCCTTCCCCTCTCTGGGCCTCAGTTTCCCCATCTATAACACAAGAGAGGTGCCCCAGAGGGCCTCCTTGAACCCTTTGGGTTTTGGCATTCCAAGATGAGTCTCCTGACCACTAGGCCTTGGTGTGGAAAGTGTGCTATCCACTAAGTGGAGGAGCTGCTTCCAAACCAGGTTCAAAGTACACATTAGGAGACAAAGTAGAGAATCAGCATGCTCTACAAAGTAGCTTCCACGTTTCCTTCCCTGCCTCCCGACAGAGCAGGCAGGCCGGGGCAGCTCCTGCCTTAGAACGCCCTCTCCTCTGAGCCTCGGCCTTGTCCAGGCCAGCATGAAAATCCCTATGCAGGGTCAGCGCATCTCACAATCCCCCAAACTGTACTCCTAGTATCTGTTGGTAGAAAACATATGTGATGCTCACTGGTTTCAAGGAAGGATTTAGATGGTTACCTCTTTTAACACAGAGGTGCCACATGGATAAACTAAACCTGCAGAAATAAAACTCCCAGAATGCAGCAATCTCAACCTCTCTCTCCTTCTCTTATTATTATTATTATTTTTTTATTTTAACAAACTAATTTATTAGGTTAATTTTGCTCACTTAAAAAATAGCAATCTTTTCTGAAAATGATTATTAAAATATATAGGAAAGGTCTTTACTATAACTAAAAGTGCCCAAATATAATATGTACCATGCTATAATACTAATTATTTACAATATATTTTTGGAAAAAATGACAATATGCAGATTAAATGCAGGAAAGAAAACATCACATTTTAACACTTAATATTTCCACTGATTCTTCATGGCTCTGCAATTAGAAGATAATTTCACTTGTTTAATTTTCTATCTATTCCAGGATATTTGTGTTGAAATTATTTTTCGCCATTAGAAACTGTGATTCTCTATGGGACCTTTTCAGTTTTGCACGCCGATTTTGGAACCAAATCTAAAATTAAGGAAAAATAAAATAGGTCTGGATTCTGTCTTCCTCTAGATTCAATTTTCGAGCTAAGTCTTCTCTAATATCAATGCCAGGATAGCAGTTTACTCTAAAGACATTTTCTAACACTTCAATCTGGTTTTGAGTAAAAGCAGTTCTTGGTCTTCGGCCTCTATACCAACTCAACTCTCTTTTCAAATACAGTCTTTCTGAGGCTGAAAAGTAATTTTCATATTTTGAAGCTCTTTCTTCTGGTATTGGGTGATCCACCATGCTAGGGAATGAAATCCCACTGGGAGGATTTGGGACATGTAGACCTAAGTTACCATCTTTCCCTGAGGAGCTGCAGGTGTCTGCCCAGGGCCTGTGGGGTTTCATTAATGGAACACAGTCTTTCTTCTGGTCCATTCCTAAGATTCTCCCAATTGAAAAGGAGCAAGTTGAGGGTTTGCTATCCCGGAGCTGAGCGCCTTCCTGAAGGCTGGGAGACATCCTCTCGTGGTCTGTGCAGAGCAACAGCTCTGGCCTCTGCTGGCTCTGCCACACATGTATAAGTCTCCTTCTCTTATTAAGTGTGCATGTGTGGATCTGTCTCTCTACCTACATCATATATATACTTGCTAAAATACTCTTTGTGATAGCAAAATACCAGAAATAGGCTGACTCTTCAATCAAACAGGAACAGTTGAATCCATGATAGTACTTCTTACCATGGAAGGTTAAGTAGCCATTAACAGAAATGACACCTTATATATATCGACATGGAGAGAGATCTATGATATATTCTATTTTTTTTCCTTACGTATTTTGATCCTCCTGTCTTGGCCTCCCAAAGTGCTGGAATGACATGTGTAAGCCATCATGCCCCACTGTATGATATATTCTAAAGGAAAACAAGCAGGTTGCAGAATAAAGTATAAAGCAAAATCTCATTATGGTTAGAAGGGGAAAGGATGTATACAGGTGTTTGCATGAGCAGAGAAAAGAGTGAAAGGGTGTTCTCCAAACTGTCAGTAGTGGGACAGGAAAGGGGTAGGGTGAGTCTAACACTTCTTTACGTTACAACTATGATATGTTACTTTTATAACTTGTAAATGTTTTTTAGTTGTTACAAATCTGCAACTATTACGCATCCATTTGAAAATCTCTAGAGTATACATGAGCTTTCTGAATGTCTACTCTCCACCACGTCCCACTTAGGGTTATAGTGGTCACAGTATCTCTGACCAGGATGGGGGAAGTGATCTGCCCAACAGGAGGCACTGTTATGCCAGTAGAAGCTGAGTCCTAGTGAGTAAGAGGAGCCACAAGCCCACTCCTGGCCTCATCTCTCCCTCTCCCTGGAGCGCCACTTTGATGGGCAGCTTCTTTGGCACCCAGTATATGGTTTCTTCATGCTGGAAGAGAGATCCAAGCAGCTGGTCCAACCAGTCTTCTTGGAGAGGACAGAAATGAAGCCCAGAGGACAGTGACTTGCCCAAGGTCACCCATAAACCCAACCAGATGCCCCGACTCTTGGCTCAATTCCTCTTATTTTTCCACATTTAAAAGGCAACCTTCAAAAAGTCTGCAGGAAGGAGAACCAGCACCCACCATCACTCCCTGAAGGCACTGCCAGGGGAGTCTCACTCTGTTGCTAGGCTGGAGAGAAGGGTGCGATCTCAGCTCACTGCAACCTCCACCTCGCTGGTACAAGCGATTCCTCTGCCTCAGCCTCCCGAGTAGCTAGGACTTCAGGTGCATGCCACCATGCCCAGCTAGTTTTTTGTATTTTAGTAGAGATGGGGTTTCACCACATTGGCCCAGATGGTCTTGATCTCCTGACCTTGTGATCCACCTGCCTCAGCCTCCCAAAGTGCTGGGATTACAGGCATGAGCCATCGTAACTGGCCTGACAGGTTTTCTTTATGCCCATCAAGTCTTTGATTCCAGGTAGACAAGCTCGTTATTGACTTGCAATTAGTCAGTCTGCATGTCATTTAGGAACCTTCTTTCTCCTTAAATATTCCAGATTGCTCTACAGTATCCATAATTTCTGTTTAATGGCTAGGAAACATTCTCTATAATGGGCATAGCAAAACTCATTTACCCAGTTCCTAATGCTGGACACTCAAGTCGCTTCTAAGGTTTGTCTATTATAAACACCACTGCAAGGGACATCTTTGGGTTAGAGGAAGCTGCTGTCTTCTTGCCGATTATATCCTTGCAGGCAGATTCTTGGAAGGGTATTACTGGATCAGCAGGGGTGAACAGATTAGGATTCTGGATATTTATGTGACAGAGAGTTCAACCTTGTCAGGAAGGGGCTCTGAGGCCAGAGGGCCTGGGCAGATGCTGGCCTCTCTGCTTGCCTTGAGCCAATTACTTTTTCTGTCTCTCCTCAAGTTTCCTCATCTATAAAATTGAGATTGGCAATAGTGTTGATATGAGAATTAAATAAACTGAAACACATACAGAGCTTAGAACAGAGTAAGCATTTGATATGTTAGCCACTATTCTTACCTTGCTCTAATTATTATTCATTCAATAACAATTGAACACCTATTGTGTTAGGTTCTATTCTAAGTACTAGTTATAATCTTGCCAAGTTGCTACTTATGAATTATTACTGCTTTCCAAAAGGGCTTTGATTTTTGCTCGTATTGTTTTTTGAGACAGGGTCTCATTCTGTAACCCAGGCTGGAGTGCAGTGGCGTGATCATGGCTCACTGCAGCCTTGACTTTCCAGGCTCAGGAGATCTTCCCAGCTCAGCCCCTGAGTAGCTGGGACTACAGGTGCACATCACCATGCCCAGCTAATCTTCAAATTTTTTGTAGAGACTGGGGTCTCACTATATTGCCCTGACTGGTCTCAAACCCCTGGGCTCAAGTGATCTTCCTATCTCAGCTTCCCAAAGTGCTAGGATTATAGGCATGAGCCGCCATGCCCGGCCCCAAAGGGGCTTTGCTAATTTGCATGATCACTAGCATTTACAAAGTGCCAGTTTTGGCACTGGATATTGTTATTTTATTTTTATTTTTTTGAGATGGAGTTTCACTCTTGTTGCTCAGGCTGGAGTGCAATGGTGCGATCTCGGCTCACTGCAACCCCCACCTCCTGGGTTCAAGCAATTCTTCTGCCTCAGCCTCCTGAGTAGCTGGGACTACAGGCATGTGCCACCATGCCTGGCTAATTCTGTATTTTTAGTAGAGATGGGGTTTCTCCATGTTGGTCAGGGTGATCTTGAACTCCCGACCTCAGTTGATCCACACGCCTCAGCCTCCCGAAGTGCTGGGATTACAGGCATGAGCCACCATGGCCGGCAGGATATTGTTATTTTCACACTTGAATTTGCTGAGTGACCTTCAAAAAGTCACTTACCCTTTATCTTCCAGTAAACTGAGAGAATAGGCCTGGATGCCTTCATAATCTTTTGGATGACTATGGCCCATCAGGCAAGTGCCAGCAAGTTAGGTGGGAGAGGTCTGGGTAAGTCACTTACCCTTTATCTTCCAGTAAACTGAGAGAATAGGCCTGGATGCCTTCATAATCTTTTGGATGACTATGGCCCATCAGGCAAGTGCCAGCAAGTTAGGTGGGAGAGGTCTAGTCACACTGTGCCCCCTCTACCAAATAATGATACATGGTGATACTTCACTGAATTTTCTTCACATTCATCTATTTATTATCTAGCTATTGCCTATCAATTATCTATCTATCTATCTGTCAATCATCCATCCTCCCACTATAAGCAAGGGGCACTGGTGTCTTCCTAGCATCAGTCTCTTCTACGGAGACCACCACTGTATACTAAAGGATGAAGTAGCCTTGGAGGGCAGGGGATGGTTTTACTGGATGGCAGTAAAAATTACCCATGGCTTATAGTCATATATAATATGCAAAACCAGCCTACGTGCTTCAACTCCAGAAAAAATAATACTATCCCAAGGTAATGGGGAAGGACGGGGGGGATGCTCCACTTCCTTTCCCATACCCCTTTGGCTGTCTTGGTGATTTGGATAAACCTGGTTCACCTGCTTCCAGACACAGGCCAGAGGGGGTTACAGTATTACACTATGACTTGTTCAGGACCACCCCATGAGAGTCGGGGCACGGTATGACTCTTCAGCCCCGCCACTTGCTGGCAGTGGCCTGACGGGCCAAGTCACGGAGCTAAGGATATGAAGGCACCCAGGCCTATTCTCTCACCGTACTGAGATATAAAGGAGAAGTGACTCGTCTAAGGTCACTTGGCGAATTCAAGTCACACTAAGTGCCCTCAGTGCTGTCAGGGCATGTGTACCGTTTTACACTCACCATGGCAATGGGGCGCCCAAAGTCCAGAACCCAGTTCTGCAGCGTGAAGTAGAACCAGAGGTCGAGATGGAAGGGAGCCGTGCGGGCAGCCTCATCGGGGCTGACAGAGCCGTGCCTGGGAAGGAACCAGACAAGAGAGGTCAGCTCTTCCCTCCTCCGCCACCAAAATCTTCCCCTGAGATTAGCCACAAAGAGGTCTGGGGATGTGAGGACAGGAGGAGACACACACAATTGAGTTCTAGGGATAGGGTTTTGCTGGAAATACTGGGGTCTGGCCCTGTGGTCAAGGGGAAGGTGGACTTCAGCTGCCCCGACCTTAGCTTCCCTGTGATTCAGGAAGGAAACAGCTAAACAGGTATAACTGCTGGGCTGTCTCTCCTACTGAATGATGGAGGAAATTGAGTAAGGCAAAGGATGCAATCGTGGCTGAAAAGCATAAAACATGATGACGGATGACGGCAGGGACCTTGGTTGAGCACTTAGTATATTCCAGGCACTATTGTTCGCTGTTTATATGTATCATCTCATTTAATCCTCACAGAAACCTTTCGAGGTTGAAATATAACCCCCATTTTACAAGTGACAAAACTGAGGCCCAAGAGGCTCAATAACTTGCTCAAGGTCACACAGCTAAGGATTTAAACCCAAATAATTGGGCTCCTGAGCTTATACTTTTAACCTCCATCCCCTAGTTGGGTCCATCATGATTGGCCTATGGGATGGGCGTGTGACCAGAGCTGGGCCAATCAGAGCCCTCCAGTGAAATGTGCCTTAGAGAGACTGAAACGGATAGGGCCTCCTGCTCCCTTGATTCCAGCACTATGAGGTCAGGTTGGGCTGCTGGTATTCCTCTTCTCAGCAGTCTACAGTGGAAGCTGAGGAGCCAGCAGAAGCAAGGTGATGTGAGAGACACAGCAGGAAGGGGAGTGCTGCCATGACACATCTTTGGAGGCCTGTCCCTGCCATGAAGCACTGGTCATCTGCTATTCACAGATGCACTAAACTTCCAGGACCAGTGCTGCCTGCTCTGGGAAGCTTTCCCCAAAGCCCCACCAGCTCACTGCAGGGAGCACTTCAGTGCCAACTCAGTGTGGCCATGACATAATGGGGCTGGAGTTGTACACTCCCATCTAGACCCTTGAGAACAGGGGTGACCTTTATGGTTCTTCCAACTCACCCACCTCCCTATCAAAGTCCAACTCCTCTTTACAGAGTCCCTGCAATTACCTGCACACCTCCAGCAACAAGCAGCCCAACACCTCCTAAGATGACTGACGTGTGAGTTTCATCATCTCATTTGTGCCAAGAACAGGCACCATGTACCACAAATCTGTATTTCTCCAGAGTTCTGAGCTCAGGCCCTGGTCCCTGCTCAGCAATTACTGGCTGGTTAAAACAGTCACAAGGACCAGTTACTCCTTTTCTTTTCTTTTTTTTTTGAGACAGAGTCTCGCACTGTCACCCAGGCTGGAGTGCAATGGTGCGATCTTGGCTCACTGCAACCTTGAGAACAGGGGTGACCTTTAAGGTTCTCCCAAGGTTCAAGCGATTCTCCTGCCTCAGCCTCCCGAGTAGCTGAAATTACAGGCACCCACTACCACACCTGGCTAATTTTTTATATTTTTAGTAGAGACAGGGTTTCACTATGTTGGCCAGGCTGGTCTTGAACTCCTGACCTCGTGATCCGCCCGCCTCGGCCTCCCAAAGTGCTGGGATTACAGACGTGAGCCACCGTGCCGGGCTCTAGTTACTCCTTTTCTAGTGGCAAACATCAGCTTAGAGGCACTGCAAAGACTGTCTTCTGTCAATACTGCTATTGCTTCCATACTTTTCTGGGATCCCTTCCTGCCAATTCCAAGGATGATCTATTCTGGCTGGTAGAGTACCCCCATACAGGAAGGCAAGCTCTCGAGGGAATCTCATTTTCTGGTGGCAGGCAAGACAGGTTGGGCAGGCCTTCCCTAGGTCAACTAAGTCTTCCTGTCCCCTCTATTCAGTACCCCCACCCCCTTATTGAACACCAACTGTGTGCAATGCTAGGACTTTACCTGCGCTATCTCATCTAATCCGTGCATCTGCTTCACAGGTGAGGATACTGAGGCTTAGAGGGATTAGGTGCTCTTATGTTGCCCAAGTTGGCCTTCAACATGTAGCCTCGCATCCTCAAGCGCCAGGACAACTGGCCTGAGCCACAGCGGCTTCTGGGATTAGGCGCTAAAGCCACCCATGTAGTAAGGAGCTGTGGTGACAATTCCTTTGTCAGGCTATTTCCTACCCCCTGCTTCTTCTGGTAAGACATGGTATTTTCTTGGCCACAGGAAGGGCCAATGACCTAGGTTGGCCCAATGGGACTTTTCTAACTGGAGGTGGGGAAAAGAGCTCCTTCCTTTATGGCACTGGGTTCTAAGAGTGCAAGCCCAGGACTGCCTACAGCCAAGGTTCCACCCTCAAGAGACAGCCAGGTAAGAATGAAGTAGCCTCGCAGAGAGGATCAGGGAAAGGGGGAGAAAAAGCGCTGGCACTGTTCACGTTCCCAGTTTGTGATCTGGCCATATGAGCTTCTGTCACTTGCAGCCCAGTCATCCCGAATAACACACAGAATTCAAACTTGAGTTTATATTAATTCAAGACCTGTGCTCTTAACAGCTTGCTATTTTTGTTTTGTTTTGTTTTTTTAGAGACAGGGTCACCCAGGCTGGAGTGCAGTGGCCTGATCACAGCTCACTGCAGCCTCGACCTCCCAGGCTCAAGCAATCCTCCTACCTCAGTCTCCTGGGTAGCTGGACTACAGGTGCATGCCACTATGCCTGGCTAATTTTTTTTTTTTTTTTTTTTTTTTTTTTGTAGAAATGAGGTCTCACTATGTTTACCAGGCTGGGCCTCAAATTCCTAGGCTCAAGTAATCAACCCATCTCGGCCATCCAAAGTGCTGGGATTACAGCTGTGAGCCACAGTGCCTAGCCAACAGTTAGCTATTCTGTTTTTGATTACTAGGCTTATCAGGAGATCAAGTTAGAAAGGGATCAGCATGGCCTAGAGCAATACACAAAGCTTGCATAAGGGAAGGGAGCCTCAGGGCACAGAGGGACGGATCTAACTAGACAGAAAAGCAGGAGAGCAGGGGAAAGGCCTGGAGGTGGAATTGAAGAAGATGCTGCATGGAGTCAGATAAAGAGAAGGGACTGGCGGCTGGATCTTCAGGCTGGACAGATATTCAGGAACCGTGAGGACTGCTCAGTGGTCTGAGACCAGTGACCAACACAGAGGCCCTACCCAGCTCCTTCCTCAGTGACCATCAGAGTAAGGCCTCAAAAAGCAGACAGTGAGAGAAGCGCCTGCTGCTGAAATTTGGAGGCCTGTTGGGAACAGGACTTATAAAAGGAACTATGTCTGAAAGGCTGTGGTCCAAGGCTATTTTTGCCGGCTATAAGCGGGGTCTCCGGAACCAAAGGGAGCACACAGCTCTTCTTAAAATTGAAGGTGTTTATGCCCAAGGTGAAACAGAATTCTATTTGGGCAAGAGATGTGCTTGTGTATACAAAGCAAAGAACAACACAGTGACTCCTGGTGGCAAACCAAACAAAACCAGAGTAATCTGGGGAAAGGTAATTCAGGCCCATGGAAACAGGAGCATGGTTCGTGCCAAATTCCAAAGCAACCTTCCTGCTAAGGCCATTGGACACAGAATCCGAGTGATGCTGTACCCTTCAAGGATTTAAATTAATGAAAAGTCAATAAATAAATGTGTATTTGTGCTCTTGTAAAGAACAAAACAAAACAAAACAAAACAGACAGTGATAACCTACAGGCCCAAAGAACTTGGGTGTAGAAGGAGACAACAGCCTTCATTCAGTGTCTTGCTCTGATACCAACAAACTGGGCAAAAAGTGGGATGGTCTCTATAAGAAATAAAGGGATTTTGGGCCAGGCACGGTGGCTCACGCCTATAATCCCAGCATTTTGGGAGGCCGAGGTGGGTGGATCACGAGGTCAAGAGATCGAGACCATCCTGGTCAACGCGGTGAAACCCCGTCTCTACTAAAAAAAAAAAAAAAAAAAAAAATTAGCTGGGCACGGTGGTGCACGCCTGTAATCCCAGCTACTCAGGAGGCTGAGGCAGGAGAATTCCTTGAACCCAGGAGGTGGAGGTTGTGGTGAGCCAAGATCGCGCCATTGCACTCCAGCCTGGGTAACAAGAGCAAAACTCCGTCTCAAAAAAAAAAAAAAAAAGAAGAAATGGATTTTGAAAGCCTGAACACTTAGATGAGTGTATCTGGAAGTTATGGGTACCTAGCACATACTAGAGGCCCAGTGACTATCTCCTCCTCCACCTCAGGAAGCACCTTGGTAGATGAGAATCCCTGTCATTAGTACAGCCTAACTTAGTAGGACAGGCCAAAAAAAAAAAAAAAAAGGAGTGGGGCTGGGGCCAGTGGCTCATGCCTGTAATCTCAGCACTTTGGGAGGCCGAGGGCAGATCACCTGAGGTCAGGAGTTCGAGACTAGCCTGGCCAACATAGTGTCTGTTATATATAAACATATAAAATTAGCCAGGCATGGTGGCATGCCCCTGTAATCCCAGCTACTTGGGAGGTTGAAGCAAGAGAATCGCTTGAACCCAGGAGGCGGAGGTTGCAGGGAGCCGAGATCACACCATTGCACTCCAGCCTGGGCAACAGAGTAAAACTCTCTCAAAAACAAAGCAAAACAAAACAAATAAAAAACCCATCTCTAAAAAATAAAAATAAAAATTAACTGGGTATGGTGGCACACATCTGTAGTTCCAGATGCTCAGGAGGCTGAGGCAGGATGATCACTTAAGCCTGGGAGGTTGAGGCTTCAGTGAGCTACGACCGCACCACTGCACTTTAGCCTGGGTGACAGAGTAAGACTCTCGCCAAAAAAAAGCAGGCGCACAGGGCAGATACTCAGCACCCAGCTTGCAAATCAAGATTAGACCGGGTGCAGTGGCTCATGCCTGTAATCCCAACACTTTGGGAGGCTGAGGTGGGCAGATCACATGAGGCCGGGAATTCAAGAGCAGCCTGACCAACATGACAAAATCCTGTCTCTACTAAAGAAACAAAAACTAGCCCAGTGTGGTGGTGCATGCCTATAATCCCAGCTACTGGGGAGGCTGAGGCATGAGAATCACTTGAACTCCAGAGGCAGAGGTTGCAGTGAGCTGAGACAGCATCACTACACTGCCTGAGCAACACAGCAAGACTCTGTCTCAAAAAAAAAAAAAAAAAAAAAAAAACTGATGAGCACCTGCCTGGTTTTCTTCTCTTGAACTCTGCCCACGGGAGGCAGATCATGGAACAGTAAAGGCATCCTCTCCTCCCACTCCTGTCCTGGGGATGAGCAACCTCAAGCCTGTCCCAAGTTCCTGACTCCACAGACTTCGCACACGGAGCCCCCAGCCTGTGCCAGCCTTAGGTGTCAATCACTAGCAAATGCTGCTGAGAACAATGGGGATGGCACAATAGCAGGTAACCCGAAACAAGGTTATTAGACTCTTCTCTCCTTCCCAGCTTTGCAAGTCTACCATTTGGTGACAGTGACACCATGACAGTTGGGGAGTGCGTGCCATACACTTAAAATACTCCAGGCGGTCAGCAGCATCTGCAGGGCTGCCTGGCAGAAAAGGAAGGGGTTTCATCCTGAAGAAGTCAAGCAATGACCCACAAACGGGGACTACAGAGAGACTAATTTTGGTTCTATTTAAAGAATGGTGAAATATAAGACAATGAAAAGCTTGAACAGAAAAAAACTGAGGAAATGACGGCAAATAATGAGAGAATAAAGGCAACCAGAAACTCCAAGAAAAGCAGAAGCAACATAAGAAAGCAGATGTAACTGGTAGCGTTATTTGGCTCTGTTGGAACAATATATACGTGGCTCAAATAATGTACACATTCTATATTAATTTTCAATGTGTAGAGTCAATTCACAGATAACACATGGAAGATAATTATGATTTTAAAGTAGCAGATAAATATAGTCTATTTTGATAACATGAAAACGGAAGACAGAAATTGCAGGAAATGGTGAGGAAAGCTAAAGTTTGCGGTAGGGGACTAACATCCTCTTTAAAGGTCTTGCTCTGTTGCCCAGGCTGGACTGCAGTGGCACAGTCCTGGTTCCTTGCAGCCTTGACCTCCCAGCCTCAAGCGATCCTCTCATCTCAGCCTCCTGAGTGGCTAGGCCCACAGAATGGCATATGCTGCCATGCATGACTAATTTTAAAATTTTTTTCTTTTTCCTAAAGGAATCAAAGGCTGGGCGCAGTGGCTCACACGTGCAATCCCAGCACTTTGGGAGGCCGAGGCAGGTGAATTACCTGAGGTCAGGACTTCGAGACCAGCCTGGCCAACATGGTGAAACCTCATCTTCACTAAAAATACAAAAATTAGCTGGGTGTGGTAGTGGGCGCCTGTAATCCCAGCTACTCAAGAGGCTGAGGCAGAATTGCTTGAACCGGAAAGGTGGAGGTTGCAGTGAGCCGAGATCGCACTACTGCACTCAGCCTGGGTGACGAGTAAAACTCCATCTCAAAAAAATAAATAAAAAATAAAATAAAATTGATAAGCCAAGAAATAGCAGTTGGGTGTAGTTTTTTTTTAAGAGGGTGGACTTTGGAGACTGTCTAGGTTCATATCCCAGCTCTGCCACTAATGAGATCTTGAGCAAGTTACTTTACTTCTTGGGCCTCAATGTCCTCATCTGTAAAATGGAAGGGTCGTGGTTTAACTAATAGATGCAAAAACTTAGAGCAGGGCCTGAGCCACAGAAGGTGCTACATAATGTTTGTGATTATTATAAGCCTATTATTTGGAAATATGAATTTGACTCTGGTAAAAAGAGCTAAAAGAAGCTAAAGTGATTGTCTCTGGTGCCAGGGAAGGGTGGAACAGGGATTGGCAGAAAAGGAAGGGGTTCCTGGGGGGTTGCTTTTTAAAACTTGAAGCTTTTGTTATTTGATTTATCATGGGCATTAATTATAATGCTTTCTTTTCTTCTCTCTCTCTCTCTTTTTTTTTCTTTTTTGAGACATAGTCTCACTCTGTCACCCATGCTATAGTACAGTGGCACAGTCTCGGCTAACTGCAGCCTCCATCTGCCAGGCTTAAGTGATTCTGGTGCCTCAGCCTCCTGAGTAGCTGGGATTACAGGGGTGGGCCACCACACCCAGATAATTTTTATATTTTTTAGTAGGAATGGAGATTCTCGATGTTGCCCAGGCTGGTCTAGAAGTCCTGGACTCAAGTGATCCACCCACCTTGGCCTCCCAAAGTGCTGGGATTACAGGCATGAGCCATGGCATCTGGCCTAATTAAATACTTTCATTATAATACAAAAACTGGCAACAAAGCAGGCGGAAGCTGGAATGGGTTACCTTAAGGGGTAGTGAGCAAAGCACAGATGCAGCAGAGGAAATCCAAGCATCCTAGGAACTGGACAGGATGATTCTGCCTACTGTTCTGAGCAGCAATGATACTGCAAATGGGCTGAGGCCATGCTGTGGGGGGCAGACTTCACCCCTCATCCAAGTCATCCACACATTTCCTCACATGGACTCTGTGCGTGCCAATGCTCAGAAACTTCCCTCGACTCCCCAGTACCTATGGGATAGACTGTGTCCTTAAGCTGTCACCTAGGACAGGAACTAGGGTGAGATAAGTGAGGCCCCCAGGGGCCAACATTAGAGGCGGCACTCACTGTCAGGGCTGTGCACCCATCCCCAGCGCAAGTGCACTCTAGGCCTCACTCGAGTCCTAGGCTTGCTGCAATTAAAGGTCCTTCACAATCAGTCTGTATCCTCCTGTCACTTTCTTTTACAGCTGGGAAGTTCCAGCAGCACTAAACTTGACCTGGGCCAACTTAACCTTTCTCCACTGTTCCCCTGGCTGGATGGAACAGCCTGTCTTCCCTGGGTCCTTTACCGAATCCTCTTGAGATTCAGCTCAAGTGCCACTTCCTCCATGAAGCCCTCCAAGATGACCCCTCACCCTCACTTGGGCCCTGTCTCTCCTGGTCCCTACTGGACGGTAAGTCTCTCCCACCTTCACTCTGCCCACCCCCTTAGTGCCTGGCACAGCGCTAGGCACACCACAGGCGCTTAAAGAATGCCTGCTGAATGCAGTGAATGTTTCTTATCAGTAAAACCGGACAAAAGTAGAATGGAGCTCTGCTCATGCCAACCAGATACACCAAAAACTTCGCCCCTTTGGTGAGAAGGGCTCCTCATTCATTCTCTGGACGGGAGCTTCCACCCTTCTCCGCTGTCTCTTCCATTACATTAGCACTTTCTTGGGTGCCCCAGGCCAAGCAGAGAGCCTCCTAATTAATGGCAGAATCAAGTCCTACTCAGGGCTGGGGACACCCCGAGAACGTGGAGGCGGCGCGGGAACCTGCGGATAAGTTGGGGGCCCGAGTGACGAGGTGTGTGTGTGTGTGTGTGTGTGTCCCCAGCCCCTGGAGAGCTCTCCCAGCGCAGCGGCTGTCCCAGCGCCCGCCCGGGTCGTAGTGGAGCGCGGGAAGGGAGGAAACCCCAAACTCCGGGCGGGAGCTCCTGCCACCCCAGCGACAGCAAAGCGGGGAGGCCGAGCCTCGCTGGGCCCCGGAATCCCCAGGCAGAGACGGGAACGTGGGAGCGCCGCCGCTAGGGTAGCGCGCCTCTAAGCACCCCCGCGCTCCGCTCCGCCCCCGCCCGGGCCGCACACGAGGTTCCAGCCCCGCCGGCCTCGGAGCATCACGTGGCGAGGACCCTGTCCCGGTGCCCAGGCTTCGAGCCCGCCGCTCCCCTCGGCCGGCACTCGCCCACCTGGCCTGCAGGAAGGAGGCGCCCAGCTGCGCGCCTGGGCCTCCCGCCGCTCCCGGGTGCTGCCGCCTCCGCGCCGCCTCCATGGCTGCTCTGCGGGCCCCTCGGCCCTGGCTTCCCGGGGAAGAGACCGGCTCCGCTTAGCTGGCCTGGCGGAGGCCCCTGTAAATTCCCAGGGCGGGGCGGGCCCAGGCGGGCAGGCGGGAGAGCGCGGCCCCTGGGAGGAGAGGGCGGGGCTGCGGGCCCGGGGCTGGCGGAGGGAGGCGGGGCGGGCTCCGCGAGGGGAGGGCCGGGCGCTGCGGGTGTGGCCTCCTCACGGGGCGGGGCTGCTGACCGGCCTGGGCTGCGCGCGTGACCACCAGCGGGCTGGGATGTATTGGGGTCCCCTGCCTGCCTAGGGACGGGAATCTCTGCCTAGGCTGGCTGAGGCCGGGGTGTTGGGCTGGGACCTGGAGATAGACTAAGCTGACTCAAATGCGCCCCCCGGGCACAAGGCAATGTGGGATTTCCCTTGTTCTTAGGGGTGGGGTGAGGAGGCTGGACTGGATACCTGCACGTGTGGCGCCCGCGTGGTACAGCACGTGGGTTGCAGATGTTCTAGTGAGGGGCCTGGGTTGCTGGCGGTGACAGTGGGAAAGAGCGAGTGTGTGACATCTAGAGTCGTGTGGGAGGTACGGTGACTGGGTCCCTGGATGTGGGGGGTGAGGGGAGAAGAGTTGAGGCAGTGGCTGCGTTCTGCCCCTGGGTGAATAGTGGAGGCACCCCCCGGGGAAGTGGGTTGGAGCAGATTTTGCGTAAATAAAGATTCGTCCTTGGACTCATTAAGCTTAAGGTTGATCAGGAAGGCTGTTAGACTCGTGGTCTGAAGCTCAGGTGAGACCTGGGAGCCCAGTGGACAGGCTTGTGAGTCACGGGAACATACGTGACAGACAACCTAAGGGGACAGTGTCCCCAAGTGAAAAACAGAACCAAGGGTCAAACCTGAGAACAGCCTGCAGGGCAGATTGCCAGGGCTTCATTAGTGGTGCCACTTTGAACTAGCTGTGATGCCGGCAAATGGCTCAACCCCTCTCAGCCTCAGTTTACTCATCAGTAACCAGAAGATGCCTATTGTGTCTACCACACTGGGGTTGTGATGACTAAATGAAGTAATGCTCACGAAACCCTTAGCAGAGAGCCCTGCACTGGTGGACTAGTTATTTACAATAGGCCCTCTTGGGACCTGAGATTTCCCTCCACAGAAATGTTACCTCCCACACGGCTCTAGATGTCACAAACTCTCTCCTTTCCACGGTCACTGTCAGCAGCCCAGGCCCCTCACTAGAACAACTGCAATCACCCCCCAATCTCCCCCACAATCCCGTGCTACACCATGCCACACTACACGTGCAGGCCTCCAGACCTGCCTCCTCTCACCTAGCCCTCAAGCTGGTGCAGAAGCAATGTGCCTCATGGAAGGGATGTGCCTCAGATGCAAATGCAATGTGTCATTCATTCCCCTGCCCTGTATCCTTGGTCTGCTTCCCAGACTATGAGGGGTCTCAGCTATGCCTATTTCCATTCCATTTTCTTTCCTGTCTTTCTTCTTGGGAGATTTTTATTGGGTTTATTTCTTTCCCCTTTGGTCAGAACCTGCATGTCCTTTCTTGGCTGTGGGAGGCTGGGGCTGCCTGCCTGGGAGTCATTTTTCATCAGCCCCATCCTGGGCTCTAGGAGCCCACAGGCCACACCTCAATCACCATCCTGGCCCCCTGAAGGACATATTTGCTTTAAAGCTTCCTTCTCTCATTTGACCCATACCGGGTCATAAGGAGAGCAGGTGATGTCTCTGTTTTGCAGCAGAGAATACCTAGGCCCTGAGCTGGAGTAGTGTGCCCAGGGTTAGCTAAGGACAGCACTCAGACTGGGTCCCAGATTTAATTCTGGTGAATCTGATCTACACATCGATCTTGGTATACACCAGAGAAGGATTGAGATTTCCCACTCTGACCCCAATTTCTTATCTGGGCTCCAGCGGGAGGGGCATGAAGTGCCCATGATGTCATCATCGATTTAATAACACTCAGAGGTGGGCTTCCAGCCATCAGAGGATGAGGCTGTGTGGAGGGAGCCTCTCTAGCTCATTTAATCCTTCAATCCCTTAAATACCAACACATCTGTCTTCTGTCTGGAGCCCACTGCTGCTGCCTGAATGGAGGGGAGTCCAACCTGGCAGGCGGCCAGGGCTTTCTGAATGAACAAGATGAGAATTCTCTCTGTCTAGTGGGATTATCAGCCCCCTCTCTTTCCCATCCCAGTAGGACACTTTAAAAACACCATCTTTGTGGCCGGGCACGGTGGCTCACGTCTGTAATCCCAGCACTTTGGGAGGCCAAGGCAGGTTGATCACCTGAGGTCAGGAGTTCGGACCAGCCTGACCAACATGGAGAAACCCCATCTCTACTAAAAATACAAAATCAGCCAGGTGTGGTGGCACATGCCTGTAATCCCAGCTACTCGGAAGGCTGAGGCAGGATAATTGCTTGAACCTAGGAGGCGGAGGTTGTGGTGAGCTGAGATCATGCCACTGCACTCCAGCCTAGGCAACAAAAGTGAAACTCCATCTCAAAAAAAAAACAACAACAAAAAAAAACCAACACCATCTTCATTAACTCTGAAGTTGCATGGAAATTTGGGTGAGGAGGATAGACTAAAGCTGAGGCGTACACATTTTCAGGGTCTTGTTTGTGATTGTCTGAGAACATGGGCCCTGCACATCAGAAGGAAGTCTAGTCTTAGCTCTCTGAGTGCAATTTCAGTGACCAGCATCAAGAAATCTCTCAGCTGAGAAGGTCCTTTGGTAATATGCAACTCAGTGGTTTTGACTTCTTTTAGTAGAGGTTCTCACTGCTTTTCAATTGTAGCTGTATCAGATACTTTTAAATGTGCCGCCTAAGATCTGTTAGACACATCGGTCTTCCAGGTCCTTGCCACTTGTTTTATCTGGCTGCTGTGACAACTGACTTCACCCAGGCACAAGTCAACTGCACCTCCTCACCCCTTGGCCCCACACCCTTGGCCTCAGAAGTGCATGAGTGTTGGACACTCCATGGAGTGAACTTTGACCAGCAAGAGACAGGGATTGGCAAACAAATTTTTCTCTCTTCCTCTTTCTGGACAGACTGACCTAAGTTCTGAGTTCACACAACCACTTTAAAGAAGGTCCTGGGCCAGGCGCGGTGGCTCACACCTGTAATCCCAGCATGTTGGGAGCCCGAGGTGGGTGGACCACTTGAGGTCAGGAGTTTGAGACCAGCCTAACCAACATGGTGAAACCCTGTCTCTACTAAAAATACAAAAACTAGCTGGGTGTGGTGGGTGTGCCTGTAATCCCAGCTACTTGGAAGACTGAGGTAGGAGAAATTGCACGAACCTAGGAGGCAGAGGTTGCAGTGAGCCAAAATCACGCCACTGCACTCCAGCCTGGGCAACAGAGCAAGACTCCATCTCAAAATAAATAAATAAATAAATAAGGTCCTGTAAGGTCTAGCATCCATCCGGATGGAGCAGTGGACAGCTCAGCAGTGCATCTCCTGTGTGCCCTCCCTCCCCGCCGTCTCACTCCCCTTTGTCCCCACTTCCCCTTCCCAGACACTGCACTCCCCCACACAGTGTTAGCATACACTGTGGCCTACTCTGCTTCTTTGGAGACCTGGGCTAAGTCAAAGATCTTTCCAGGGTGCTCAGTGTATTAAACACCTACAAGGGGCTGCCCTGAGTGAAGGGAAGCAGGGCCCCGGATGCCATCGCTTCTCCCCTTATGGTTCCAAGGCCATGGGCAAGGTGACTCCAAAGGGCTCCCTGGAAAGCCTTTGTTCTTGCCTAATTCCATCATTCTGCAACTGAAGAAGATGAAGCCTAAAGCCACACAGCGAGTTAGAAGCCAAGCCAGGCTGGAACCCAGTCTCTACTCCTAATCCAGTACCCTTTCTATCCAGTCTCTTGAGAGCATTTGAAAATTTGTCCTTCCCCAAAACATCTTCCCACACTGGCCTGCCACCAAAGGCTTTGAAGGCCTCTGCTAGACTGCAGCTACCATCTGAGAGGCATGACACAGACTCCTGGATCCAGAGGCTGGGACTCCAGAAGGCAGATAGAGGAAGTGGGACAGGGAAGGCTCAGTTACTCTGGAGGGGGCCTGACTAGGGATCTCTATGTGTAGGTTACAGGCCTGTGCATGGTGAGAAGGCTGCACAAGGAAAGACAGCAGGGGACTGGGGCACTGGGGAAGACGAGACCACAGAAGGAGATGGATACTGTCTTTCTGTGTCAAGTGGTATTGCCTGCAGGACACACCCCGTTAGGCTGAAGAAGCTAGGAGGGTGACCAAAAGCCACACTGTGGGGAGAGAGAAAAAGGTGTTTGCCCCAGTTTGCTACTTTTTTTTTTTTTTTTTTGAGACAGAGTTTTGCTCTTGTTGCCCAGGCTGGAGTGCAATGGTATCATCTTGGTTCACCACAATCTCCGCCTCCCAGGTTCAAGCAATTCTCCTGCCTCAGTCTCCCAAGTAGCTGGGATTACAGGCATGCACCACCTTACCCGGCTAATTTTGTATTTTTAGTAGAGACAGAGTTTCTCCGTGTTGGTCAGGCTGGTCTCGAACTCCTGACCTTGGCTTCCCAAAGTGCTGGGATTACAGGCATGAGCCATCACACCTGGCCCCAGATTGCTTTAATTCAGATTCTTGTGGTTGTGATGACTAGAAACAAGGGGGGGACAGGTTGATGACAAAAGGGTATTTCTGCTACAAGGATTCAGGGGTGTCTTAGGGAATCTAAGCGTAAGGATGCAGTTGGGCCTCAAGAACTGAGAATGGTGCCTGGACTTTGGGAGCTCAGGAAGTCACCTCCTGCAGAGCTGTTTCCATGTCATCCTTCTCTATTTCTCCCTGCAGACTGGCTTTCCCTGCTGCCCAGGAAATACAGCAACCTTTGGCCTCAGTCCCCAGCTCCCAAGTTTATCTTTGTTCCATCCCAGAGGTAAGCAGAATGCGCCTGGCCTCTTCTGGACCCAATTTGAAATTCCCGCAGAGGGATTCTGATTGGATGGCTTGAGCCAGTGCTTACCCTGAGGCTGGCGTGTACCAATATGGCTGCTCCTTCTTTAACCAGACAGCCACGGGAGGGAGAAGTGTACAGTTCACAGCCCTGGGCTTGCACACTTGAACAAAAGCCCTAATATAGGAGATTTTGTGCTCTACTTCCACCTGTTAATGGAAGAGATCACTGCCTTCTACATGTGGCTAAAAATTCAGACCCTGTCCAGAAGGCTTCTGTCCCCACGACAGCCCAGAGTTGAATTGTCCTCTGCTGACCCCTTCCTCTCTCCCGTCTGCTGCTGAGAGCTGGGAGAAGCTGAGAGGCTCCCAGGGCCCGCCACTGTCCTAATGTCCTCCCTTTTTCCTTGTCATTTCTTTCACTCTTAACAATTGACATAGGCCGGGTGCGGTGGCTCACACTTGTAATCCCAGCACTTTCGGAGGCCAAGGCGGGTGGATCATTTAAGGTCGGGAGTTTGAGACCAGCCTGGCCAACATGGTGAGACCCTGTCTCTACCAAAAATACAAAAATTAGATGGGCGTGGTGGCGGGTGCCTGTAATCTCAGCTACTTGGGAGGCCGAGGCAGGAGAATCGCTTGAACCCGGGAGACGGAAGTTGCAGTGAGCTAAGATCATGTCACTGCACTCCACCTGGGCGACAGAGTGAGAATCTGTAAAACAAAAACAAAAACAAAAACCAATTGACATTTATTGTACAGTTGCTGCGTGCTAAGCCCTGGTCTCAGTGCTTAATGTGTATTATCTCATTTAATCCTCATAGTAGCCCTGAGGGATAGAGTTAACCTTGGTGGCTGCTTATAGATGAGTTAACTCAGGTACAGAGAAGCTGAGTCATCCTCCCCAAACCACACAGCCCATCCATGGTGTAGTAATAGTTGTACTTGGGCAGCCTGCCTCTGGGACCTGCATTCTCCAGAAACTACCACGCAACTGCCTGAACAGACAGGCCATGGAGGCTGGAGGGAGGTCTTTCCACAGCCACGGTGAGCCACGACTAATAGCTGCTTTGAAAACAGTTTCAGAATTGTCAGCCTGTACTCTGTATAGTCAAACTTTGGAATTTAATCACTTATTAGAGTGCTGCAGGAGACCCACAGCTGTTAGTCTTCAGAGAATTTTGGCAGGACAAGGAGGTTCATGCCTATCCTCAGCACCTGTAGTACCAGCTACTCAGGAGGCTGGGACGGGAGGATCACTGGAGGCCAGGAGTGTGAGGTAACGGTGAACCACGATGTACTCCAGCCTGGGCAACAGAACAAGACCCGGTCTCTAAAATAAAAATATGAATGTTAATATGGTCCCATCTAGGTTAATTCAGGACTGTATAATCCTGGAAACGCCAACCAAATTCTCTGAGTCTTAGTTTCTTTACCTATAAAATGGGCATGATCACAGCAGCATCCTTCAAGGTTATGGGGAGGCTCAAATAAAGTGGCAGAAGCCTGATAACTATTGTTCAGATGGCAAGTAACATGGGATGCTCTGGAAAGGCAACTTTTAATCCAGAGGAAGTGCTAAGACTAGGTCAGCACCAACATGGAGGGTGTCTGGAGGACTTCCTGGGTCCCCTCCAGCCCCACCAGGTGGTTCAGTGTGTCCCTCTCCAGGAGTGGCTCTGAATTTCTTTCTGGGATTTGAGTCTATGGACTCTTGAAGCAGAAAATACCATGTAAAGTTCTGGTTCCAGGCTGGGCACAGTGGCTCATGCTTGTAATCCCAGCACTTTAGAAGGCCAAGGTGGGTGAATCACCTGAAGTCAAGAGTTCGAGACCAGCCTGGCTAACATGGTGAAACTCTATCTCTACTAAAAATACAAAAATTAGCTGGGCATGGTGGCGGGCACCTGTAATCCCAACTACTCGAGAGGCTGAGGCAGGAGAATCATGCCTCCTGCGGCATGACTCCTGAACCATCATTTCTAACCTTGTGGTGGCTAACTTTAATCCTTCTACTACCCTCAAGTTCCTGGCAGACATTGATCTTTCTGTCATCATAGTTTTGCCTTTTCTTAAATTTCATATTCCTGGAATGTTGCAGCTTTCTCTGTCTGGTTGCTTTCACTTAGCGTGACGCTTTGAGAGTCATTCATGCTGTGTGTATCAAGAGCTCAGTTCTTGTTATTGAGTAGGATTCTATTGTTCAAGTGTACCACAGTTTGTTGATCCATGCACCGGTTGAAGGGCATTTGAATTGTTTCCAGTTTGGGGCGAGTATGATAAAGCTGCTAGGAGTGCATCACTGACAAGTTTCTGTGTGAACACGTTTTTCATTTATCTCGGGTGAATACCTAGAAACAGGATGGCTGGGTTATACAGTGAGTGTAGGTTTAACTTTATAGGACATTGCACACTGCTTTCCAAAGTAGCTATGCCATGTCTAATGATCTTGTGATGGTTAATACTGAGTGTCAACATGATTGGATTGAAGGATGCAAAGTGTTGATCCTGGGTGTGTCTGTGAGGGTGTTGCCAAAGGGGATTAACATTTGAGTCAGTGGGCTGGGGAAGGCAGACTTACCCTTAATCTGGGTGGGCACCATCTAATCAGCTGCCAGCACAGTTAGAATATAAAGCAGGCAGAAAAACATGAAGAGACCACGCTGACCTAGCCTCCCAGCCTACATCTTTCTCCCGTGCTGGATGCTTCCTGCCCTCGAACATCGGACTCCAAGTTCTTCAGTTTTGGGACTCTGACTGGCTCTCGTTGCACCTCAGCTTGCAGATGGCCTATTGTGGGACCTTGTGATCATGTGAATTAATATTTAATAAACTCCCATGTATGTATATATATCCTATTAGTTCTGTCCCTCTAGAGAACTCTGACTAATACAGATCTTTAATCTTAAAAACTTCAGATACTCTGCCTGGTAGTAGCAGTCAGGAAAGATTCCCTTCTGGGTTTATAGCAGTAGGTAACCATAGTAATATCCTCCTGATGGAGAGAATGAAGTTGAGCATGTAACTCTCATGGCCTGGAGATCTTTCATCGCTGCAGTGTGAGAGGAAAGCTCTAAACTGGGTCATCCACCCTCACCCCCATCTCTCACACTCCCTTGCCCTTCCAGGATTTTCTCGTGTTGGGCCCTAGCCTGAGTGCCAAGAACAGAATCAGGTCAAGGCAGTCTATACATAATGTATGGATTGTCTGGGAATTAGGTTTCTACCTAAAGCAAAAAGCCCCAGTTGTCTGACTTTAAATTAACTATTCATTTGTTAGGCTACAGGATCCTCCATCAAACAATGGGCAAGTTATAATTCTAAATGGACCCAGCAGACAAAGCAGGATCCCTTTCCCTAGCTGTGCAATTAACCAGAGGCAGTTCTCAGTTACCTAATTAGTGAATAGGCACTTGTTAAGCTGTACCAGGATAAGGCACACACAGAACCAGTATTTCCTGCAACCCTGACTGTGCTTCCCCAACTGCTCCGTGGGCATCGGCATTGCTCCGTGACAGATGATTAAACAGAAAGTTGGAGATGGGAGTTAACCTGGTCAAGGCGACCCAGCAGAAGCCAGAGTGGATGCCTGGGTCTTTCTGCTATGCTGCTCCTGTGTCTTAGAGAACCAAGTCTACCATGCATGAAACAAGGCAATCCAGTGTTTCACCCAGGACGATTCTGAAAACAGCTGAGTAAACTGACCACCGCATAAGATGATGCTTTCCTCATAAAAAACACTGTTTGAGTTGGGAGTTTGTCACTGATTAAGGTCTTGACACAGGTGATAAAAATCTCATATAAATAAACTTATTACAAATAGATACCCTTATAATACTTTGTGAGTAAAACTATGCTCAGTGTTTATGAGAAAGACCTGAAGACATGGTAGATATTAAATACACAGGCAGGCCTATTCCACTGCAAATTTTTTTTATGCAACATGACAAACTTTACTAATAAAATTTAAAATCAATATGCTAACAATGGTGAACAACGAACTTTTCTTTTTCTTTTTGAGATGGAGTTTTTGCTCTTGTTGCCCATACTGGAGTGCAGTGGCGTAGTCTCGGCTCACTGCAACCTCTGCCTCCTGGTTCAAGCGATTCTCCTGCCTCAGCCTTCCATGTAGCTGGGATTACAGGCACCTGCCACCATGCCCAACTGATTTTATTTGTATTTTTAGTACAGATGGGGTTTCACCATGTTGGCCAGGCTAGTCTTGAACTCCTGACCTCAGGTGATCCGCCCATCTCTGCTTCCCAAAGTGCTGGGATTAGTAGGCATGAGCCACAGTGCCCGGCCTACCAAACATTTAATTAGAAATGTTTTTGTGTGTGTTTGGAAAAGCACTGGGGAAAAAAATCAAATGGCTTTGGATTCTTTATAAAAGCCGGTCTGCAAAAGCTTCTTAAGCTGATAAGCAACTTCAGCAAAGTCTCAGGATACAAAATCAATGCAAAAATCACTAGCACTTCTATATGCTGACAACAGGCAAGATGGAGCCAAATCATGAATGAAATCCCTTTCACAATTGCCACAAAAAGAATAAAATACCTAGGAATACAGCTAACAAGGGAAATGAAGGACCTCTTCAAGGAGAACTACAAACCACTACTCAAGGAAATTAGAGATGACACAAACAAATGGAAAAACATTCTATGTTCATGGTTAGGAAGAATCAATATAGTGAAAATGGCCATACTGCCCAAAGCAATTTATGGATTCAATGATATTCCATTAAACTACCATTGACATTCTTCACAGAATTAGAAAAAAACTATTTTAAAATTCACATGGAACCTAAATAGCCAAGGCAATCCTAAGAAGAAAGAACAAAGCTGGAGGCATCACACTGTCTGACTTCAAACTATACTACGGGGCTACTGTAATCAAAAAAGCATGGTAGTGGTACAAAAACAGACACATAGACCAATAGAACAGAACAGAGAGCCCAGAAATAAGACTTCACACCTACAATCATCTGATCCTTGAAAACCTGACAAAAACAAGCAATGGGGAAGAGATTCTCTATTTAATAAATGGTGCTGGGAGAACTGGCTAGCCAAATATAGGAAATTAAAACTGGACTCCTTCCTTACACCACATACACAAATTAACTCAAGATAGATTAAAGACTTAACTGTCAAACCCAAAACTATTAAAACCCTGGAAGAGGCTGGGCGCGGTGGCTCACACTTGTAATCCCAGCACTTTGGGAGGCCGAGGTGGGCAGATCACGAGGTCAAGAGATCGAGACCATCCTGGCCAACACGGTGAAACCCCATCTCTACTAAAAATACAAAAATTAGCTGGGCATGGTGGCGCGCGCCTGTAATCCCAGCTACTTGGGAGGCTGAGGCAGGAGAATTGCTTGAACCTGGGAGGCGGAAGCTGCAGTGAGCCGTGATTGTTCCACTGCACTCCAGCCTGGTGCCTGGCGACAGAGCAAGACTCTGTCTCAAAAGAAAAAAAAAAAAAAAAAAAAAAAACCCTGGAAGAAAATCTATGCAGTACCATTCAGGATATAGGCACAGGCAAAGATTTCATGACAAAGACAACAAAAGCAATCACAACAAAAGCAAAAACTGACAAATGGGATCTAATTAAAGAGCTTCTACACAGCAAAAGAAACTATCAACAGAGTAAACAGACAACCTACAGAATGGGAGGAAATTTTTGCAATCTATACATCTGACAAAGTTCTAATATCCAGCATCTATAAGGAACTTAAACAAATTTACAAGTGAAAAACAACCCCATTAAAAAGTGGTCAAAGCACACGAACAGATGCTTTTCAAAAGAAGACATACATGCGGCCAAGAAACATATGAAAAAAAGTTCAGGTCAGAGGCAGCCAGTGGAACCTGCTTTCTCAAGTGCAACGAAGCCGGGTCCCGGGCTGGCCCCTCTGCTGCCCCCGGAGCGGGCTATGCCGCCGCGGGAGCTGAGTGAGGCTGAGCCTCCCCCGCTCCGGGCCCCGACGCCTCCCCCGCTGCGGCGTAGCGCGCCCCCAGAGCTGGGCATCAAGTGCGTGCTGGTGCGCGACGGCGCCGTGGGCAAGAGCAGCCTTATCGTCAGCTCCACCTGCAATGGGTACCCCGCGCGCTACCGGCCCACGGCGCTGGACACCTTCTCCGTGCAAGTCCTGGTGGATGGAGCTCCGGTGCGCACTGAGCTCTGGGACACAGCGGGACAGGAGGATTTTGACCGACTTTGTTCCCTCTGCTACCCGGATACGGATGTCTTCCTGGCATGCTTCAGCGTGGTGCAGCCCAGCTCCTTTCAAAACATCACAGAGAAATGGCTGCCCGAGATCCGCACGCACAAGCCCCAGGCGCCTGTGCTGCTTGCTGGTGGGCACCCAGGCCGACCTGAGCGACGATGTCAACGTACTGATTCAGCTGGACCAGGGGGACTGGGAGGGCCCAGTGCCGCAACCCCAGGCTCAGGGTCTGACCGAGAAGATCCGAGCCTGCTGCTACCTGGAGTGCTCAGCCTTGACGCAGAAGAACTTGAAGAAGTATTTGACTCGGCCACTCTCAGTGCCATTGAGCACAAAGCCCGGCTGGAGAAGAAACTGAATGCCAAAGGTGTGCGCACCCTCTCCCGCTGCCGCTGGAAGAAGTTCTTCTGCTTCGTTTGAGCAGCTATGGCTGCATAGCAAGTGGTAGGCAGGAGGCCGGAGACTTCTGGGACCTGGGGCACCAGGGCCTTTGAGGGAGCTACTAGCAGGGCCTGGCCGCCTCATGGGACTCAGTTCCCTTCCAAACAGTCAGGGGACATGGGCCTCTAACTGCCCACTATGATATGCCCCGGTGACCCTAGGAGGGAAGGCTCTGATTTGGATTTCTCCAGTCAAAGCTCACAGAAAAAGCCTGGCACTTTGATTTTCATGGGATGGTCCTAACAGAGTCAGTCACCTCCTAGCAGTTTGGGATCCAGTTCCCAGTTTCTTATCCTGGGCCCTCAGGTCAGCCTGTCTGCATTAGGACTCTTCCTTGGCTTAGGGGTGAGGAAGAGCTTGGGAAACGCCTGGCATTGTGGAGGGCTGGAAGGGGTTCGGCGCTGATTTGGAGAGAAGTTTGGGATGGGGTGGGCGAGAGATTGAGAAGACGGAGCAGGAAGGGAGGCCTTGGAACCATGGGACTGATGGTGGATAAGGGCTGGGCCTGGAAGGAAGATGACAAGGAGGAGGAGAGAGGGAAGTGGGGCAGATGAGGAGCAGACTGACACCTGGGCCACCCTCAACCCCTAAGGCCAGGGAGGGCAGGGCTGGCCCTGGGAAGAACTGGGTCTCTGTGCTCCCTAGGCACTGCCCAAACTGGCTGGGCCAGGAGTGGGGCAGGAAGTGAGGGTCAAGACCCAGCAAAAGGAGGGGGAGGAGCTGCAAATTAGAGCCTGAAGGAGGATGGAGTTGGGGATCATCCCTTTCCTCAAGGGCACACAGCCTAGAAGCAACAGCAGTTCAGAGTCTGCAAATAAAACCTTAAGTCTGTGGAAAAAAAAAAGTTCAACATCACTGACCATTAGAGAAATGCAACTCAAAACCACAATGAGATGCCATTTCACACCAATCAGAATGGCTATTATTGTAAAGAGTCAAAAAACAACAGATGCTGGCAAGGTTGTAGAGAGAAAGGAATGCTTTTATATTGCTGGTGGGAGTGTTTATTATACAGATACATGCATGCATATGTTCACTGCAGCACTATTCACAATCGTAAAGACATGAAATCAACCTAAATAGCCATCAGTGATAGACTGGTTAAAGAAAATGTGTTGGCCGGGTGTGGTGGCTCATGCCTGTAATCCCGGCACCTTGGGAGGCCGAGGCGAGCCGATCATTTGAGGTCAGGAGTTCAAGACCAGCCTGGCTAACATGATGAAACCCTGTTTCTACTAAAAATACAAAATAAATTAGCCAGGCGTGGTGGTGCATGCCTGTAATATCAGCTACTCAGGAGACTAAGGCTGGAGAATCGCTTGAACCCAGGAGGCGGATGTTGCAGTGAGCTGAGATTGCGTCATTGCACTCCAGCATGGGCAACAAGAGTGAAACTCCATCTTAAAAAAAAAAGAAGGCCAGGCGCGGTGGCTCACGCCTATAATCCCAGCACTTTGGGAGGCCGAGGCAGGTGGATCACAAGGTCAAGAGATCAAGACCATCCTGGTCAACAAGGTGAAACCCATCTCTACTAAAAAATACTAAAATTAGCTGGGCATGGTGGCGCATGCCTGTAGTCCCAGCTACTCGGGAGGCTGAGGCAGGAGAATTGCTTGAACCCAGGAGGCGGAGGTTGCGGTGAGCTGAGATCGCGCCATTGCACTCCAGCCTGGGTAACAAGAGCAAAACTCTGTCTCAAAAAAAAAAAAAGAAAAGAAAAGAAAAGAAAAGAAAAGAAAATGTGCTACATATACACCATGGAATACTATGCAGCCATAAAAAGGGATGAGATTATGTCCTTTGCAGGGACATGGATGGAGCTACAGACCATTATCCTTAGCAAACTAATGCAGGAACAAAAAACCAAATACTACATGTTCTTATAAGTGGCAGCTGAATGATGAGAACACATGGACACATGGGGCCTGTTGGAGGGTCGGGGTAGGAGGAGGGAGAGCATTAGGAAAAATAGCTAATGGATGCTGGGCGTAATACCTGGATGGTGGGATATCTGTGAAGCAAACCACCATGGCACACGTTTACCTTGTGTAACAAGCCTGCACATCCTGTACATACACCCCTGAACCTGAAATAAAAGTTGGAATTTTTTTTTTTTTTGAGATGGAGTTTCGCTCTTGTTACCCAGGCTGGAGTGCATGACACGATCTTGGCTCACCACAACCTCCGCCTCCTGGATTCAGGCAATTCTCCTATCTCAGCCTCCTGAGTAGCTGGGATTACAGGCACGCGCCACCATGCCCAACTAATTTTTTGTATTTTTAGTAGGAACGGGGTTTCACCATGTTGACCATGATGGTCTCGATCTCTTGACCTCGTGATCCACCCACCTTGGCCTCCCAAAGTGCTGAGATTACAGGCGTGAGCCACCGCGACCAGCAAAAGTTGGAAATTAAAAAAAAAAATCCAGGCTGAGATTTTGTATATAGTTCCTGATTTCTTTTTCTTTCTTTTTCTTTCTTTCATTTCTTTTCTCTTTCCTTCCTTCCTCTTTCTTTCTTTCTTTCTTTTTTCTTTCCTTTTCTTTTCTTTTGAGATGGAGTCTCCCCCTATCACCCAGGCTGGATTGCAGTAGCACAATCTTGCCTCACGGCAACCTCCACCTCTCAGGTTGAAGCGATTCTGGTGTCTCAGCCTCCCGAGTAGCTGGAACTGTAGGCACACACTACTGTGCCCAGCTGATTTTTGTATTTTTTAGCAGAGACAAAGTTTCTCCATGTTGGCCAGGTTGGTCTCGAACTCCTGACCTCAGGTGGTCCACCCGCCTCAGCTTCCCAAAGTGCTGGGATTACAGATATGAGCCATGGCACCTGGCCTCATTTCTTTTTGATCAGGTTCTTACTCTCCATGAACAGGGTCCACAGATCAATGTCAGGGATCTTTGAACTGCTTGAAATTGTGTGCAACATGTGTTGAGGATACATATATATTTTTCGGGAATCCCTAGCTTTCATTAGATCTTCAAAGGCCTCTGTGATGCAGTCACAAGTTTGAATCATTTATTTCTTCAGTTTTTTTTTTTTTTTTTTCTGTTGCAAACAGCAGAATCAAAATTACTCCACTGACTTGAGGGGAATGTTGAGTGTGAATAATTATTTTTTAAGTAGCTTGGATTTTCTGTTTCTGGCAGTGATTGAACTATTAATAAAACCTCTGAAAGGCTTCCTCTCCATAAAGCAACTGGATGCTAGGGGTGGGGTTAGGGGAATACTTTTTAATTTTCATTTTTATTTTTAAAGACAAGGTCTTCAGCCGGGCGCGGTGGCTCACGCCTGTAATCCTAGCACTTTGGGAGGCAGGCGGATTGCCTGAGCTCAGGAGTTCGAGACCACCCTGGGCAACATGGGGAAACCCCGTTTCTACTAAAATACAAATAAATAGCCGGGCGTAGTGGCCTGAGCCTGTAGTTCCAGCTACTCCAGAGACTAAGGCAGGAGAATTGTTTGAATCCGGAAGGCAGAGGTTGCAGTTAGCTGAGATTGCACCACTGCACTCCAGCCTTGGTAACAGAGACTCGGTCTCAAAAAAAAAAAAAAAGGCAGAGTCTTCCTCTGGCACGATGACACGATGATAGCTCACTGCAGCCTTGATCTCTTGGGCTCAAGCCATCCTCCCACCTCTGCCTCCCGAGTACAGGCGTGCACCACTATGCTTCACTGAATTTTGCATTTTTTGTAGAGATAGGGTCTTGCTGTGTTGCCCAGGTTGGTCTGGAACTCTTGGACTCAAACAATCCTCCTGCCTCGGCCTCCCAAAGTGCTGGGATTACAGGCGTGAACCACCGCACCCAGCCCCCTACCCCCAAATGATTTTAATGCCTTGCTGGGTTCCCCACCACTAAAACCACCCACAAAGTTGTGGCTCTGAGACTGCGGTCGGGAACACAGGAAAGGTCGGGCTGCCTTCAGGGCAAAGGCTCACATCAGCTGTTACTGGAAATCCTGCCCTGGGGTCAGTGACGAAGTGGGGGGGATCTGACCCAAGACTCCACATAAGCTTAAGTCTCTCTAAGGGACTCTGTATTGTCACTGCCGACAGGTTCTGCGGTCTCCGCGTCGCAGAGAAAGCAGGAACTACATTTCCCAGAATCCTCTGCCACGTGGGGCTTCCGCAGAGCCTGCAAATGAGAAGCCCTGGTGCGAGATCTGGAATGCAGGCGAAAGAGAGAGGGCGCAACTTTGCAGAGGTGCGGCAGGCAGACGCATAGGCAGACAGGCATTCGCTGCAGCTTCTGGGTGTGCTCCTCGAGAGTTGCCTGCAGTGGTGCTGCCACCTGAGTGAGTGGGCGGGAGCCTCCGGGAGGCCTTTGAGATTAAAGTGGCCTCAGAGCAAGCCCTTGAGCTCTACACACTTGGGTGCTGCAGACTGAAGTGCCGCGGCAGGCTCCCTTACCTATGCTCCCACAGCCTCCCAAGGATTGTATAAACCTCTATCTCTTACGTACTTGGCATGCCAATGATATATTTCTTGCCTCTTGATTCCAAATTCACTTTTTTTTTTGAGGCGGAGTCTAGCTCTGTTGCTGGGTTGCAGTGTAGTGGCGCGATCTCGGCTTACTGCAACCCCGCCTCCCATGTTCAAGCGATTCTCCTGCCTCAGCCTCCCGAGTAGCTAGGATTATAGGCACGTGCCGCCACGCCCGGCTAATTTTTGTATTTTTAGTAGAGATGGAGTTTCGCCGTATTGGCCAGGTTGGTCTTGATCTCCTGACCTCGTGATCCGCCCACTTCGGCCTCCCAAAGTGCTGGGATTACAAGCGTGAGCCACTGCCCCTGGCCCAAATTCACTTTTTAAAACGTGTTCTGTGATAATGGGCAAAATTCCTTTAAACTTATTTCCTTATTCGGAGCATAACTTAAGCTTTTTCAGTAGAGGGCCTCGGGTGACCATTAGGGGATGAGACGCTTCTCCTGCTGGGTCTGGCGCTGTATCTTCCATGACTGGTGAGAGTGAGAGACCATGTGGTGCACTGTCCCAGTCACGCATCCAGGACACAGTCCCTCAGTGACCTCAAAGCCTCAGTCCAGCCTGGTAGTCACCTGCCTGTGGCCCTCCAACATGGACAGTGGCTGCTTCAGGCCTCCCTCCCCCGGTGGTACCTTGACTCCTTCTCTGACCTGTGGTCAGGTTCTGAGGTCTCGGTGTCGCAGAGAATGCTCATTTACCTGACAGCTCACCTGGGCCCCAGAGGTGGTTTCTTTCCTGTCCAGTGACAGGACAAGCTCTGGGCCAGGCCACCTTGTGAACTTCTCTGCCATTCAGTGGGCTGCAACCACATCTCCAGTGAGGTCTGAACCCCCTCTGGGGAGGTCTGAACCCAGCTCTCAAAGTCTGCCCTACTTTGGGTAGTTTCTCTTAGCCCTATAGTTCTCTTGACATCTTGTAGTTACTGTTTAATCCTCGATTAATCGATTAATATTCTTTTTTTTTTTTTTTGACAGAGTCTTGCTCTGTCACCCAGGCTGGAGTGCAGTGGCATGATCTTGGCTCAGTGCAACCTCTGCCTCCTGGGTTCAAGTGATTCTCCTGCCTCGGCCTCCCAAGTAACTAGGATTACAGGCACGCACCACCATGCCTGGCTAATTTTTTTTTTTTGTAATTTTATAGAGATAGGATTTCGTCATGTTGGCCAGGCTGGTCTTGAACTACTGAACTGAAGTTATCCACTCACCTCGGCCTCCCAAAATGCTGGTGTGAGCCACCACAGCTGACCTCTTATGTTAAATTTCATCTGTTTAAATCACTGTGTAGTTTCTGTCTCCTGATTGGACATGGATAGATACATTTGGAATACACAGGACACAGCACTTCTGTTTTCCTAACCAGACACTGAGTGACAGAGGCTAACATAGCTCTGTATCTGTCAACACCCTGGCACCCAGAAGAAGCAAATGTACATGCTGTCTGGGGTTTACTCTTCTGCTTAGGTCCTTGGGACTCATTTATTCATTCAACAACAATTTGTTAAGCACCTGTTACATTTCAGTCATTGTTCTAGATAATGGGAATACAGCAATTAATGAAACAAAAGTTGTACCTTGCATTTGCCCGGAAATGTATTAAACACAGAAGGAAGCAAGCCACCATGAATGAGAACAGATGACAAAACAACAACAACAACAACAACAACAACAACAACAAAAACCATTTAGAGTCCTAAGTTTTTTGGTTATTGAAATGTTCAAATAGCAGATTTAAAATAACTAGGAAATGTTTAAATAAATAAAACATGGTATCACAGAATAAGCAAGGGACGAAAAAGGCAATCAAAACACATGTTGAAGATGTGGACAAATTGGAACTTTCATATATTCCTGGTGGGATTATAAAATGGTGTAGCCCCTTTGGAAAACAGTCTGACAGGTCCTCAAACTGTTAAGTACAGAGTTATTACAAGACCCAGCAATTCCATTTCTAGATATAGAACCAAGAGATCTAAAAACAAAGTCCACAGAAAAACTTACACATGAATGTTCATAGCATTATTCCTAATAGCCAACAAGTGAGAACAACCCAAAATTCATCAACTGGTAAACAAATAAATTATGGTATACAAATTCAGTGGACTATTCATTCCGCTATAAGAAGGCACTAAGTACTGATGTAACATAGTTCAACCTTGGAAACATTATGCTAAGTGAAAAAAGTTAGTCATAAAAGGCCATATGCTGTATTAGGCCATTTATATGAAATGTCCAGAATAGACAAATCTACAGAGACAGGAAGTAAACATAATGAGGATGACGGAATTTGATAGTGACAGCTAATGGAGACAGGATTCCTCTTTGGGTTGGTAGAAATGTTCTGGAATTAAATATGGTAATGAATTCACAACTCCTGTGAATATACTAAAAACCACCGAATTATATACTTTAAAAGGATGAATTTTATGACATATGAATTATATCTCAATAAAGCTATTATTTAAAAAAAAAAGCAAGGCAAAGAACTTTGACCAGACATATCTGAAAAATAAGCAAATAGAAATTTTAGAGCTTAACAATTTGTTGACATTAAAACTCAAGGGAGGCCAGGCACAATGGCTTGTAATCCCAGAACTTTGGAAGGCGGGGTGGGAGGATCACTTGGGGCTAGGAGTACAAGACTAGCCTGGGCAACATAGTGAGACCCCTATCTTTCTTAAAAAAAAAAAAAAAAATTAGTCATTGTGGTGGCATGCACCTGTAGTCCCAGCTACTGAGGAGGCTGAAGCTGGAGGATCCCTTGAACCCAAAGGGTTGGGGCTGCAGTGAGCCATGACTGTGACACCGAACTCCAGCTTGGCAACAGAGACCCCATCTCTAAAAACAAAATGAAGCAAAACAAAACAACAGTTACAAGAACTCAGTGGACAGGGTAAACAATAGATTGAATACAGCTGAGTAGTGAATTGATTAAACTGGAAGACAGATTGAGAAAATTACCCAAAATGTGGCACAGGGAGTTAAGGAGATACAAATATGAAGGAGGAGTTAAGAGAAGAAAGGGTAGAATGAGACAGTCAAAAAAATATCCAATCAGAATTCCAGAAGCAGAGAATAGAGAGAATAAGGAAGAAGCAATATTTGAAAAACTAGCTAGTGGATAAGAATTTCCAGATCTAATAAAAGACATGAGTGGCTCACGCCTGTAATCCCAGCACTTTGGGAGGCAGAGGCAGGTAGATCACCTGAGGTCAGGAGTTCAAGACCAGCCTGATTAACATAGAGAAACCCTGTCTCTACTAAAAATACAAAAATTAGCCAGGTATGGTGGCATGCCCCTGTAATGCCAGGTACTAGGGAGGCTGAGGCAGGAGAATTGCTTGAACTCAGGAGGCGGAGGTTGCAGTGAGCCGAGATCACACCATTGCACTCCAACAGAGCAAGACTCCCTCTTGAAGAAGAAGAAAAAAAAGACATGAGCCCACAGCGTACATCAAGAAGGTTAAAAGTCCGGGCATGGTGGCTCATGCCTGTAATCCCAGCACTTTGGGAGTCCGAGGTGGGTGGATCACGAGGTCAGGAGATCGAGATCATCCTGGCCAACATGGTGAAACGCTGTCTCTACTAAAGAAATACAAAAATTAGCTGGGCATGGTGGTGCACACCTGTAGTCCCAGCTACTGGGGAGGCTGAGCCAGGAGAATCGCTTGAACCCGGGAGGTGGAGGTTGCAGTGAGCCCATATCACACCACTGCGCTCCAGTCTGGTGACAGAGCGAGACTCCATCTCAAAAAAAAAAAAAAAAAATTGGACTACAAGTCAAAGACTGTAAAAAGTGACAAAGAAGATCAATATGTAATGATAAAGGAGTCAATTTAGCAAGTGGCTATAACGATTATAAATATCTATGCACTCAACACTGAAGCATATACTCAAATATATTAAGTAAGTATTATTAAACCTCAGGCGCAGCTAGACTGTGATACAATACAGTAGGGGACTTCACCACCCCTCTTTTCAGTAAAAAACAGATTATCTACACAGAATATCAACAAAGAAGCATCAAACTACACACTAGACCAAATAGGCCTAACTGACATTTCAGAACATTTCACCAGCTGCTGCAGAATACACACTCTTTTGGCAAATACATGTAACATTCTCCAAAATAGACCATATCTTAGGCCACAAAACAAGCCTGAACAAATTCAATAAAGTAGAAATTATATCAGATATCTTTTCTGACCACAGTGGAATAAAACTGGAAATCAGTAACAACAGGGATCTCAGAAACTCCATAAATACATAGAAATTAAACAACATGCTCCTGAACAACCGATGGGTCAATGAAGAAATTAAGGAGAAAATTTTCAAAATTTTTCAAACAAATGAAAATGGAAATATAACATAACAAAATCTATGGGATATGGTAAAAACAGTACTAAGAGGGAAGCTTATAGCAATAAATGCCTGCATCAAAAAAAGCAGAAAGACTTCAAATAAACCACCTAACAATGCACCTCAAAGAACTAGGAAAGCAAGAACAAACCAAACTTATTAGAAGGAAATTGTTAGAATGAAAGAAATAATAAATATCAGAGTAGAAATAAGACTAAAAAATGCAGATCAATGAAATGAAAATTGGTTTTTTGAAAAGAAAAACAAAATTAACAGACCATTAACTAGACTAAGAAAAAAAATTAAGAAGTCCTAAATAAATAAAATTAGAAATGAGCTGGGCACAGTGGCTCATGCCTGTAATCCTAGCACTTTGGGAGGCTGACGAGGGCAGATCACTTAAGGTCAGGGGTTTGAGACCAGCCTGGCCAACATGGTGAAACTCCATCTCTACTAAAAATACAAAAATTAGCCAGGCGTGGTGGTGCCTGTAATCCCAAATACTCGGGAGGCTGAGGCAGGAGAATCGCTTGAAACCGGGAGGCAGAAGTTGCAGTGAGCCGAGATCGCGCCATTGCAATCCAGCCTAGGGGGCAAGAGCAAAACTCTGTTTAAAAAAAAAAAAAAAAAAAAAAAATTAGAAATGAAAAACAGATAGTTGGGCAAAGATTTTTTTTGTGTAAGACCACAAAGGCACAGACAACAAAAATAGACAAATGGAATTATATCAAGCTAAAAAGCTTCTGCACAGCAAAGGAAACAGTCAACAAAGAGAAGACAGCTCAAAGAATGGGAGAAAATATTTGCAAACTATTCATCTGACAAGGGGGATTAATAACCAGAATATATAAGGAGATCAAACAACTCAATAGCAAAAATAACAACCAAAAAACCAAACAACAAAACAACAACAACAAAACCCATGCAATTTAAAAATGGGCAAAAGATCTGAATTGACATTTGTAAAAAGAAGACATACAAATGACTGACAGGTATTTAAAAAAATGTTCAACATCACTAATCATCAGGAAAATGCAAATCAAAGCCACAATGACATATCATCTTACTACAATTCAAATGACTTTAATCAAAAAGACAAAGAATAACAGATGCTGGTAAGGCTGTGGAGAAAGGGGAACTCTCAAACACTGTTGGTGGGAATGTAAATTAGTACAGCTGCTATGCAAAGCAGTATAGAGGTTCCTCAAAAAGCTAAAAATAGCCGGGCGCAGTGGCTCAAGCCTGTAATCCCAGCACTTTGGGAGGCCGAGGCGGGTGGATCACGAGGTCAAGAGATCAAGACCATCCTGGTCAACATGGTGAAACCCCGTCTCTACTAAAAAATACAAAAAATTAGCTGGGCATGGTGGCGCGTGCCTGTAATCCAGCTACTCAGGAGGCTGAGGCAGGAGAATTGCCTGAGCCCAGGAGGCAGAGGTTGCAGTGAGCCGAGATCGCGCCATTGCACTCCAGCCTGGGTAACAAGAGCAAAACTCCGTCTCAAAAAAAAAAAAAAAAAAAAAAAAAAGCTAAAAATAGAACTACCATATGATCCAGCAATTCCACGTCTGGGTATATATCCAAAGGAAAGGAAATCAGTATATTGAAGAGAGATTTGCATTCCCGTGTTTACTGCAGCACTATTCGCAATAACCAAAATATGGAATCAACCTAAGTGCCCATCAATTGGATGTATGGATAAAGAAAATGTGATGTAGATATACAATGGATTGCTGTTTGACCATAAAAAAGAATGAAACTGTCATTTGTAGCAAAATAGCTAGAACTGGAGGTCATTATGTTGAGTGAAATAAGCCAAGCACAGAAAGACAAATGTATCTCATGTTCTAACTCACATGTGGGAGCTAAAAAGTGAATCTCATAAAGATAGAGAGTAGATTGGCAGTAGGAGTGGGTGAGGGGATGGAGAGGTTGATTAATGGTTACAAATATACAGTTAGGTAGAAGAAAGAAGACCTGGTGTTTAATAGGGTTAGTGTAGTTAACATTAATCTATTGGACATTTCAAAATAGCTAGAAGAGAATAATTCAAATGTTCCTAGCATAAAGAAAAGATAAATATTTAAGGTGACAGCTATCCCAATTGCTCTGATTTGATTATACAAATATACTAAATTATCACATGTACCCTGATAATATGGACATCTATTATATATCAATGAAAAATAAAAAAAATAAAATTCCTACTAAAGAAAGCCCAAGTAGTCCAATAGCTATGGGAGAAATGGAATCAGTGGCTTAAAAAATATCAAGCCTAGATAGTTTTCATGCAATTCCTAGCAGATTTTCATGGAACAAATTATACCAAACATCAGAGCTTATCCTACCCATCTCTACAGAAAATACAAAAATTAGCTGGGCGTGGTGGTGCACACCTGTAATCTCAGCTACTTGAGAGGCTGAGGCAGGAGAATTGCTTGAGCCTGGCAGGAGGTTGCAGTGAACCAAGGCTGCCCCACTGCACTCCAGTCTGTGTGACAGAGTGAGACACTGTCTCAAAAAAAAAAAAAAAAAAAGCAGAATAAGGCAAAGATGTCTGCTATCACCCCTTCTGGTCAATAAGGCTAAGGGTAAGACAGAAAACAGTAGTGTCATTATTTGCAATATAATTGCATATATAGAAAATGACACAAGAATATACAGACAAATTATTAGAATTTATAAGAGTGACCAGCAAGGTTGTTAACTGCAAAAACACAAAACTGGAAGAGGTATTTGTGACATATAGAATTGACAAAAAGTAAGATCTAGCATGTGCATGTGTGTATATGTCTGTGTGAATCTTAAAATACAAAAAAGACAAACCAGTAGGAAAATGGGCAAAATACATGAATAGGCACTTTACTAAAAAGGAAACATAAATTATCAACAAACATGAAAGGATGCTCAACCTCATTGACAATCAGGTAAATATAAATCAATGCCACACTAAGATAGCATTTTATTACAACTCTATTGGCAAAAATTAACAAATTTAGTAACATCAAGTGCTGGTGAAGATATGGATCAGTGAAACCTCTTTTTTTTTTTTTTCTTTTTATCACCAGTATCGTGTAAATTAGTACAATCTTGAAAACACTTTGGCAATATTTTGTAAAATTGAACTGGGTATATTGCAGGGAAATTCTTGCACATGCATAACACTATTTATTCCAGTACTATTTACCAAAAATTGGAGTCTACCAAATGTCTACTGATAGGAAAATGGAAAAATAGTGATATATTCACAGAGTGCATGTACTATAGCTACACATATCAACCTGGTCAAATATAATGTCTGAAAAAGGCAAACTGTGGAAAACTAAATAAAGTTAAACTTGTATAAAGCTCAAACAAGTAAACTAAACAATATCTTGTTTAGTGATATCTCTGCCTATAATGAAACGACATATTTTAGAAAATCAAGAATATAGCCAATGTGAAATTCAAGCTAATATTACCTCTAATGATGACACAGAGCAAGACAGGAAAGGGGAATACAGGTGGATGCATGCATAGGCAGTGTTCTGGTTCTAAAGTTGAATGGTGAGTTTCTAAGTCCTCATTTCATGTTGCATTTGTTCTTTTGATGTATAAAATACCATAGTTTTCTATTCTATTCTTTTCTTTTCTTTTCTTTTTTGAGACGGAGTTTCGCTCTCGTTACCCAGGCTGGAGTGCAATGGCGCGATCTCGGCTCACCGTAACCTCCGCCTCCTGGGTTCAGGCAATTCTCCTGCCTCAGTCTCCTGAGTAGCTGGGATTACAGGCATGAGCCACCATGCCCAGCTAATTTTTTGTATTTTTAGTAGAGACAGGGTTTCACCATGTTGACCAGGATGGTCTCGATCTCTTGACCTCGTGATCCACCCGCCTCGGCCTCCCAAAGTGCTGGGATTACAGGCATGAACCACTGCGCTCGGCCTATAGTTTTCTTTTTTGAGATGGAGTTTCACTCTTGTTGCCCAGGCTGGGGTGCAATGGTGCGATCTCAGCTCACTGCAACCTCCGCCTCCCTGGTTCAAGATTCTACGCCTCAGCCTCCCAAGTAGCTGGGATTACAGGCACACACCACCACGCCTGGCTAATTTTTGTATTTTTGGTACAGATGGCGTTTCACCATGTTGGCCAGGCTGGTCTTGAACTCCTGACCTCAGGTGATTCCACCTGCCTCATCCTCTCAAAGTGCTGGGATTACAGATGTGAGCCACTGTGCCGGCCTCAGATACTATAGTTTTTGTTTGTTTGTTTGTTTGTTTGTTTTGTTTTCAGACAGAGTCTTGCTCTGTTGCCCAGGCTGGGGTGCAGTGGTGCCATCTCAACTCACTGCAACCTCCACCTCCCAGGTTCAAGCGATTCTCCTGCCTCAGCCTCCCGAGTAGCTGGGGCTACAGGCACGTGCCACCACGCCAGGATGATTTTTTGTATTTTTAGTAGAGATGGGGTTAGCCAGGATGGTCTTGATCTCCTGACCTCATGATCCGCCCGCACTCCAGGATGATTTTTTGTATTTTTAGTAGAGATGGGGTTAGCCAGGATGGTCTTCATCTACTGACCTCGTGATCCGCCAGCCTCGGCCTCCCAAAGTGCTAGGATTACAAGCCTGAGCCACCATACCTGGCCTACAATTTTTAAGAGGGCTGTAGTTTCCCTCTTTCACCACTATAGGGCAGGCTAGCACCTCAGTGAAATAAGTGCTGAATGGGAAAGGTTGGTGAAAACGGACGTGTACCTAATTGCAGTATTAGAGACACTGTGTTGCTCAGTCTGTTGTCCAATTCCTGGCCCGAAGTAATCCTCCTTCTTGGACCTCCCAAAGTGCAAGAATTACAGGTATGAGCCACCACCCACAGCCTTTCCCCCGACCCCCCGCCTTTTTTTTTTTTTTTTTTTTTTTTGAGATTGAGTCTTGCTCCGTCTCCCAGGCTGGAGTGCAGTGGTGTGATCTCGGCTCGCAGCAACCTCTGTCTCCCAGGTTCAAGCGATTCTCCTGCCTCAGCCTCCTAAGTAGCTGAGATTACAGGCGCACACCACTACTCCCAACTAAATTTTTGTATTTTTAGTAGAGGCAGGGTTTCACCACTTTGGCCAGGCTGGTTTCGAACTCCTGACCTCAAGTGATCTGCCTGCTCCAGCCTCCCAAAGTGCTAGAATTACAGGCGTGAGCCACCATACGTGGTCCTTTTTCACCTTTTTAAAATGTGGTTACTAGAAAATGTAAAATTACATATGTGGCTTGCATTGTATGTCTGTTGGGCAGCACTGCTCTAGACGTTATTACCAATACAGTACTCGTGTATTATAGCACTCGTGTATCACAGTATTAGTTATTACAATACTGTCTTTGCGATCCCTACACACGGGCCTGGCTTCGGGAGTGTGGCCAGTGCAGTTGCACGGGAGCCCCCAATTCAGAAGGGCCTCGCTCTTGGTTTAATGCTCTGCTCTCATTGCCTTGAAACCCTCTGAATTTGAGTTTTCTAAGCGAAGTCTCATAGGATAATGGAGCCTGCGCCAGGGGCTTGCACGCTAGGCTCAAGCCCGCCCCGCCTCCCTCCCTCCTGGGGATGGCTTCCAGTGTGTCTGGCCGGGGCTTGCCTCTCGCTTGCCGCTCCTGCACAGCCATGGCTGCCATTTTCCGCCCAAGTAGGGTCCTGGGAGCGGCTCTGGGGAGGGTCAGGGTGCGCGTCCCACCGCGTCGTGGGGCGAGGTGTGGTGATGGCCACGCATCCCTTCCCCGGACTTCCCCGGCCCACCTGGATCTAGGGACTGAGCGCGACTGGCGCAGAGGTCGCAATGCCGCTGGGGGCTGCCTGGTGCGGTGGGGTTGGGCAGAGGGCCCACGGGAAGGAGAGACACCTGGCCTGACTTCTGCAGGCCTCTCTCCGCGAGGGGGCGCACGGCCGCGGCGCCCAAGGCCTGGTAGCAACGGAACGCACGCGCCCGGCGTCCCCGCGGGCCTGCGCCCGCCCCAGAGTATCCGCGTGCTCGAGGGAGCGCGCCCGCCTCTGGCTCCGAGCTTGGGGGAGGGGCTGCGTCGGGGACGGAAGATCCTGTTTTCCTGCTTCCAACCTTCCCGAGTCTTTGTTGTGCTGTTTGTCTCTTCTGGATAGTCAGAGCACCCTCTGGGGACAAGCCATAACATAGGAATTGTGTAACTCGGTGATTCCACATTTCACAATATGAAGATGAATGGCAAAATTCGTGCTAAGAATTTAAAATTGTATTTTTTCTTTACTTAGAAATTAAGTAGCATATAAAAAGCACAAGTCAGGAGAAGGCTAGAAGCAAGGTGAAAGCTTTTTCTTGCCTTTTGAATAAGGCATCCTCATTTTGCACTGGGCCCACAAATTTTGTAGCCAGTCCTGCTTCTATAATCTTAAATTCCAGGCTCTGACCACTGCTTTAGAGTCGTCCAGCACAACAAGTCCAGGAACTGTTTGATTCCAATAGGACCTACAGTTAATTCATCTTACCACCTTTTCTCTGACCTTCACCTCCTACATACATACATACATACATATATATATACATATGTTTATGTATATATATCCTGTCTTCCCTCCTTTCCCAGTTTAAATTGCTGGTTTTTTTTTTTTGTTGTTGTTTGTTTGTTTTTGAGACGGAGTTTTGCTCTGTCGCCAGGTTGGAGTGCAGTGGCGAGGTCTCGGCTCACTGCAACTTCCGCCTTCCGGGTTCTAGGAATTCCCCTGCCTCAGCCTCCTGAGTAGCTGGGACTACAGGCATGCACCACCACACCTAGCTAATTTTTTGTATTTTAGTAGAGACAGGGTTTCACCATGTTGGCCAGGATGCTCTCTGTCTCCTGACCTCGTAATCTGCCTGCCTCAGCCTTCTAAAGTGCTGGGATTACAGGCGTGAGACACAGCACCCAGCCCCAAATTTCATTGTCCACTATTGTGGTCATTCCTTTTTTTTTTTTCCTTTTTGTGGAGAACGGGATCTCACTATATTGCGCAGGCAGGTCTCGAACTCCTGAGCTCAAGCTATCCTCCCGCCTCTGCCTCTCTAAGAGCTGGGATTACAGGCGTGAGCCACAGCGCCCGGCTATTATGGTCATTCTTGTGGATATATCCTGATCTCCCTTGCCCCTTCTCCGTTCGCAATACCCCTCTAGCCAACTCTAGGAAAACCCAACTCTCTGCTCTGTGCGGTCTCTCAGGCTCCACTAGGCAACCCTGGGTGCTTCACTCTGCAGTCTCCAAAGAGCAGCAAGAGGGGAAGCCCTAGTGTGCAAGAGCTCTTCATACCTCTGCTTTAAAGTCATACTCCCCGAGTTCCATTGGCCGGCACAAGTCACAGGGCCAAGCTCAGCCTCAAAGGGTGGAGAAATAGATTCTATCTCTCAATGAAAGACGCTACAAAGTTACATTGTAAAGGGGCTCAGATACATAGATGGAGAAAATTTGTGGCAATTTTTTGCCAGAGAAGTAGATTCCATCTCTCAATGAAAGAAGATACAAAGTTACATTGTAAAGTGGCTCATGTACATAGATGGAGAAAATTTGTGGCAATTTTTTGCCGGAGAAGTAGATTCCATCTCTCAATGAAAGAAGATACAAAGTTACATTGTAAAGGGGCTCATGTACATAGATGGAGAAAATTTGTGACAATTTTTTTCAAGAGAAGTAGATTCCATCTCTTAATGAAAGAAGATACAGGTTACATCGTAAAGTGGCTCATGTACATAGATGGAGAAAATTTGTAGCAATTGTTTTTCAATCTGCCACAAACTTTAAAAGGAAAGAAAGTACATGTTAATCTTTCTCCTCCAGGGAGGCATGTTATCCGCAAATCTGGCTGTTCTCTCCAGGAACCTTGGTTATTGAGGTAATAGGAAGGAGAGAGGCAACTTTGTCAAATCATTAGATTCTCCAGAATTATGATGGTCTGGTCATGATACATAAGGTGACTACTGCTTTAAAAACTTTTTTTTTTTTTTTTTTTTTTTTTTTTTTTTTTTTAATACAGGGTCTCAGTCTGTTTCCCAGCTGGAGGGTAATGGCAAGATTACAGCTCAGTGCAGTCTCGACCTCCAGGGCTCAGGTGACCCTCTCACCTCAGCCTCTTGAGTAGCTGGGACTACAGGTGCTTACCACCACCCCCAGCTAGGTTTTTTTTTTTTTTTTTTTTTTTTTTAAATCTTTTGTAGAGACAGGTTTTGCCATTTTGCCTAGGCTGGTCTTGAACTCCTGGGCTCAAGCTATCTGCCTGCCTCAGTCTCCCAAAGTGTTGGAATTATAGTCATGAGCCACCATGCCCGGCCCCCACAAAGAAACTTTTAAGTATCTATTGAGTACAATGTTTTGCATGAATTATAAAATACTTGCTTCCCATGACATTATGAGCTAGGTATTAGTAACCCCATTTTGTTATTGAGGAAATTGAGACACAAAGTAGTTAAAATATATGCATGAAGTCACACAAGTAGGAAGTGGCAGAATCCAGATGTGAATCCAGGTCTGTTTCAAGCCCGAGCATGCGACCACTATGCTTTGTTTTAATGTGGTTCTTTCTAAAATAAGGCTTGCTTCATGGGCATAAGCCTGGCGGATAAATACAGATGGTTCCCGACTTATGATGGTTTGACTTATGATTTTCCAACTTTGTAATGGTACAAAAGCAATACACATTCAGTAGAAACTGTACTTCAGGTTTCGAATTCTGTTCTTTTCCCAGCTATGGTACTGGCAATGTGGTAGGATACTCTGCCTTGCTGGGCAGCATCAGCAAGCTGCAGCTCCCAGGCAGCCTCTCCATCATAAGGGTAGACACGTGATCTCTGCCGTGAACTGTGTTGCCAGATGATTGTGTGCAACTGTAGGCTAATGTCAGTATTCCGAGCATGGTTAGGGTAGGCTAGGCTAAGCTGTGATGTTCAGTAGGTTAGGTGTATTAAACGCATTTTCAGCTTTCATATTTTCAACTTACAGTGGGTTTATTGGAACATAGTCCCATTCTAAGTTGAGGAGCATTTGTACTGTTTTCCAAGAAATTTTCATTCTGTAACTTTATTACAAGTCAACTACATATTCAGTTAACTTCTTTGGTGAAATATGATGAAATTAATTGTATATATTATGTACCATGGAGTCAGATATAGAGACATATAATAGCATAGTAATGTTAGACCCCATACTAGACTGTAAACTAGACTGTAAAGGTCATACACTTGTATAGCACCATTTAATTTACTTTTTAATCTTTTTTTTTTTTTCTTCTGAGACAGGATCTCACTCTGTCACCCAGGCTGGAGTGCAGTGGTGTGATCACGGCCCACTGCAACCTCGACCTCCTGGGTTCAAGTGATCCTCCCACCTCAGCTTCCCAAGTAGCTGGGACTACAGGCACATGCCACCATGCCCAGCTAATTTTTTGTAGAGACAGGGTTTTGCCATGTTGATCTCCTACTCCTGGGCTCAAGCAACCCTCCTGCCTTGGCCTCCGAAAGTGTTAGGATTACAGGCATGAGCTACCACACCTGGCCTTAATCTTCAAGGAAAGAAAGAAAGATTGTTTTAAAATGCAAAGAAAGAGATACTCTCAAATTTATTCTTGAATAGGTAGGACATGCACACAGTACGGTAGTTTCCCATTATCTGTGATTTTACTTTCAGTGGTTTTGGTTACCTGCAGTCAATTGCCATCTGAAACTATTAAATGGAAATTTCCAGAAATAAGCAATTCATAAGTTTAAATTTTGTGCCATTCTGAATAGGATGAGGAAATCTCTTACTGTCCTGCTCTGTCTGCCTGGGATGTGAATCTCTCTTTGTCCAGAGTATCCATGCCGTATATGCTACCAGCCTGTTTGCCATTTGGTAGCCATCTTTGTTTTGAGATGAGCAAACATACTATACGTAGGATTCAGTACTATCCAAGGCTTCAAGTATCCACTGGGGATTTTGAAATATATCCCCCAAGGATAAGGGGGCTTCTGTATACAATGTAAAAGGCACACATCCATGACAGTTTGGTGGCTTTCTACAGATTTTTTTTTTCTGAGACAGAGTCTTGTTCTCTTGCCCAGACTGGAGTGCAGTAGTATGATCTCAGCTCACTGCAACCTCTGCATCGTGGGTTCAAGTGAATCTCCTGCCTCAGCCTCCCAAGTAGCTGGGATTACAGACATGCACCACCGTGCCTGGCTAATTTTTGTATTTTCAGTAGAGATGGGGTTTCATCATGTTGTCCAGGCTGGTCTTGAACTCCTGACCTCAAGCTATCTGCCTGCCTCAGCCTCCCAAAGTGCTGGAATTACAGGCATGAGCAACCATGCCTGGCCACTTCCACAAGTTAAACATAGAATTCCCATACGACCTACTGACACTGCTCCGTGGTATATACCAAAAATAATAACGAGCTCAAACAAAAACTTGGGCACAAATGTTCATAACAACTTTATTTGCAATAGCTAAGAGGTAGAAACAACCCAAATATGGATCACCAAAATGTGGTATAGCCAGACAATGGAATATTATTTAGCTATCAAAAGTAATGAAGTACTGATGCAGAAATACAACATGGATGAACCTTGAAAATATTATGCTAAATGAAGGAAGCCAGACACAAAAGACCACACAATGTATGATTCCATTTATATGCAATATAATATCCAGAACAGGCAAATCACAGAGACATAAAGCAGATTAGTGGTTTCCAGTGGTTGGGGGGCAGAGGAGTGACTGCTTTATGGGTACAGAGTTTCTGTTTGAGGTGATGAAAATGTTCTGGAGCTAGATAATTGTGATAATTACATGATACTGTAAATGTACTGAATGTCACTGAATGGTATACTTCTAATGATTACAATGGCAGTTTTTTTTTTTTTTTTTTTTTTTTGAGATGGAGTCTTTCTCTGTTGCCCAGGCTGGAATGCAGTGGTGTGATCTCGGCTCACTGCAATCTCCACCTCCTGGGTTCAAGCAATTCTCCTGCCTGCCTCAGCTCCCCAAGTAGCTGGGACTACAGACACACGCCACCATGCCCAGCTAAATTTTTGTATTTTTAGTAGAGACCACATTTCGCCATGTTGGTCAGGATAGTCTTGATCTCCTGACCTTGTGATCTGCCCACCTCGGCCTCCCAAAGTGCTGGGATTACAGGCATGAGCCACTGCACCTGGCCCACTGATAAATTTTATGTTATATGTATTGTACCACAAAAGGAAGCCTGAAAACGGGTACACAAGAATAGACTAAAAACTGAGAGGCTGACTTGGCATATAAGTTAGCCCTGCTCTGCAAAGAGCAGTACCATTCAATAAAATATTGCTTTCTATACATATATATGTAAAAAAAAACACACACACAAAATGAAAAAGCAAAACCTTTGAGTCTTCCCCACATCCCTGTCTTCCAGCACCTAATTTCTCTCCTGAGAAGTCACTCCTATCAGTTTGCTCTGTATTTGTACTGACAAATTCTGTGCGTCTATGAACACATATATTTATATTTAGTTTAATATTTTCATATAATTGTAAAATATTATAGCATGATATGCCTACTGGTTTTTTTCTCTTTTGTTCCCCCATTCCTCAGTATGGAGATTCCTCCCTGTCACTACCAACACAGAGCTGACCCATTCTTTTACATAACTATTCAATGTTCTTTTGTTTGAAAGTTTTAAAATTTGTTTATCTTCTTTTGATAGAAATTTCGGTGGTTTCTAATCTTTTGTTTCCCATTACTTTACAAATACCTTGTGAGTAGCTACCCTAAATCAGGGATTAGCAAATTACAGCCCAGAGGCCAAATCTGGTCCCCCACTTGTTTCTGTCTGACCTGAAAGTTAAGAATAATTTTTTATTTTTAAATGATTGAAAAAAGTTTTAATTTTTTTTTCTTTTTTTGGTGAGACAGGGTCTGGCTCTGTCGCTCGGGTGGGAGTGCAATGGCACGATCTTGGCTCATTGCAACCTCCACCTCCTAGGCTCAAACAATCCTCCTACCTCAGCCTCCCAAGTAGCTGGGACTATAGGCACTCCCAATCATGCCTCGCTAATTTTTGTATCTTTTGTAGAGATGGGGTTTCATCATGTTGCTCCGGCTGGTCTCAAATTCTTCAACTCGAGTGATCTCAAAGTGCTGGGATTACAGGCATGAACCACTTCACCCCACACCCCACTTTTCACATGTATGAATGTATCTATAGGAGAAATTTTTAAAAGCAAAGTTGTTAGGTCAAAGGAAATGTGCATTTCATAATTTGATAAATATTACCAAATTGCTCTACATAGAAGTTGAATCACTTTACACAGTTTGACCAACACTGTGTTTTCAAACTTTTTGATCTTTGACAATATGACAGGTTTTTTATAAATGGTATTACCATCAGTAAGAATAAACTAAAACATATAAAGTATGTTTAAATCTGGGAGTTTGTAACGGTAACCTCCAAACTAAAAACAAGCCCAAAAAACTTCACTGCTGACTTCTGGAAGATGCTAGGGAAATAATTCACTATTTTGAACACAAACAAACTGGAAAGCAAAAGGGAAGAATCAAGTATAACCTGTCTTTCCATGTAAATGGTATCTCAGGATAGCCAACAGTTGATGAGAGAAAGCTGCTCTGTGTTAAAATTATTTATTTATATTTATTTTATTTTTGAGACAGAGTGCCACACTATTGCCCAGGCTGGAGTGCAGTGGCACCATCTCAGCTCACTGCAACCTCCTCCTCCTGGGTTCAAGCGATTCTCATGTCTTTGCCTCCCGAATAGCTGGGATTACAGGCATGCACCACCACACCTGGCTAATTTTCATATTTTTAGTAGGGATGGAGTTTCGCCATGTTAGCTAGGCTGGTCTCGAACTCCTGACCTCAGGAGATATCTGCCCACCTCAGTCTCCCAAAGTGCCGGGATTACAGGCAGGAGCCACTGTGCCTGGCCCCAGTTATTAAATAAAGACAGAATAATCCAATCCTTAAGGAAAGCAATAATCACCAAGCGTTGCAAAAGAGACAGAGAAAGTGAGAAAAAGACAACTAGATGTCCTACACCTCCTAATAGAAGAACACAGCACTGCCTTTGAACTATCTTGCCCGAAAACCTGAACTGGATCAAGTCACTAAATCTAACTGCCAATTACCAATTTATGGAAAATATAGAGATAAGAAGAATGTGTTAAATAACATACCAAGGTGTTGCAGTCAGCAGAATCCAGACTATAGAAAACAGTCTTTCCTCGACAAACGACCTGGTTTCTTTAATAAATAAATTAAAAAGAAAAAAACTGAAGAGAGAGGGAATTTCTAAATTACAACAAATTGGGAACCCATCAACCAAATGCAATCTATGGACCTTATTTAGATCCCGATTCAAGCAAAAATAGCACAAGCTATCATTTATGAGACAGAAATTTGAACCCGATTGAATATTTACAAATATTAAGGAGTTATGATTAATTTTTTAGACAAAATGATGGTATTTTGGAATACTGACCAGGTATTTCGGAAGATATTTTGCTTAGATATGAGATGATATTTTGGTTATATATTGTCGAATGATATATACTTAAATAATTATTGATGAAATACTGCAATGTCTGGAATTTGCTTCAAAATAATAGAATGGGAGTGTGTGTAGGATAGGGTATGGCTGAACCATGACTGACCATGAGTTTATGATTGTCGAATCTGGGTGATGTGTACTCTACGATTTTCTCTTCTGTTGTATATGTTTGAATGTTTCCAAATAAAAAAAAATTCATTTCCAAAAAAAAGGAGTGACTGAGAGGAGAGTAATTGGAAACAATGAGTCCAGACAGCTCTCTAGGAATTTTGATAATAAAACAAAGAGGGAAAAAAGGCCGCTAGCTAGCAGGATCAACAGAAAGGTGTATTTTAAAAAGAAATTTAATTATTCAAGTATTGCAATGGATGGAAAATGCACAGCACAATGAATGATCAGTAAGTGAACATCCCTAAATGTGAAAGAAAAGGCACCTTATTGGATTTTTTTTGGTAAACATTTTTGTTGAAGTATAACTTACATATAGTGACGTGCATAAACATTAAGTATACTAAACTTGATGGATTTCAACAATCACTTATCCGCATGGAACCAACACCCTAAGTCAAGAATAGAGCTGTAAATCACTGTGGTGTCTGCAGGGGTTAAAAAAAAAGAATGCCATTACACTATGGGTGTAGTGGCATTTACCTGTACTCTCAGCTACTTGGGAGGCTGAGGCTGGAGGATGGCTTGAAACCAGGAGTTTGAGGCTGCAGTGAGCTATGAACGTGCCACTGCGTTCCAGCCTAGGTGATAGAGTGAGATCCGGTCTTTAAAAAAACAAAACTAAACAACAACAAAAACAACAGAAAACATTTCCAGAATGCTTAAAGCTTCTTCCTTATCTCCTCCCAGTCAACCAGTCAATACTCCCTGTAAAAGGTAAACTCTCTCGCCTTCTTTTGAACTTTACATCAATGGAATCAGTATAGTAGTGACTCTTGTGTGTCTGGCTTATTCTGCTCAACACAGTGTCTGGACATTCATCATGTTGTTGCATGTAAAGGGCATTCATTCTCTTTTTTGTATATAAAAATGTGTCATAGTAGAACATTCTGATGTATGAACATAACCACAATTTATCCATTCTACTGCTTATGGATATTTGAGTTTTTCCAGTTTTTTTTTTTTTTTTTTTTTTTTTGAGACGGAGTTTCGCTCTTGTTACCCAGGCTGGAGTGCAATGGCGCTATCTCGGCTCACCGCAACCTCCGTCTCCTGGGTTCAGGCAATTCTCCTGCCTCAGCCTCCTGAGTAGCTGGGATTACAGGCATGCGCCACCGTGCCCAGCTAATTTTTTGTATTTTTAGTAGAGACGGGGTTTCCCCATGTTGACCAGGATGGTCTCGATCTCTTGACCTCGTGATCCACCCGCCTCGGCCTCCCAAAGTGCTGGGATTACAGGCTTGAGCCACCGCGCCCGGCCATGATCAGCTTTTTTAAAGTTAGACACTCTAGCAAGTGGATATTGGTATCTCAGAGTAGTCTTAATGTGTACTTCCCTCATGACTAATAATATTGAATTCTTTTTTTAATATACTTATTGAGCATTTGAATATACTCTTTGGTAAAATGATGGTACAAGTCTTTTGTTCATTTTCCCCCTTGGCAGTCTTTTTCATAGTGATTTGTAGGAGTTCCTTTGTATATTTTGGATCTGAGTCCTTTGTTGGATAAACACACACACGCGCGCACACACACACACACACGTATAAAATATTTATATTACTAGGCTGGGCGCGGTGGCTCACGCCTGTAATCCCAGCACTTTGGGAGGCCGAGGCGGGTAGATCACGAGGTCAAGAGATCGAGACCATCCTGGTCAACATGGTGAAACCCCGTCTCTACTAAAAATACAAAAAAAATTAGCTGGCCATAGTGGCGCGTGCCTGTAATCCCAGCTACTCAGGAGGCTGAGGCAGGAGAATTGCCTGAACCCAGGAGGCGGAGGTTGCGGTGAGCCGAGATGGCGCCATTGCACTCCAGCCTGGGTAACAAGAGCGAAACTCCGTCTCAAAAAAAAAAAAAAAAAAAATTATATTACTATATATTACATAAATTATATATAATAAATATTTTGTCTCAATAGTGTATATCCTCTATGTTCTTCTTCCTTCTCAAGATTTTCTTTGCTATTCTTTATCCTTTGTAATTTCCATATAAATTCTACTGAGCTTTTTTACTTCTACCAAAAGAAAAAAAATAGGATTTTGAGTGACATTGCATTGAACCTAAAGAATAATTTGAAGGCCGGGCGCGGTGGCTCACGCCTATAATCCCAGCACTTTGGGAGGCCGAGGCGGGTGGATCACAAGGTCAAGAAATCGAGACCATCCTGGTCAACATGGTGAAACCCCGTCTCTACTAAAAAAAAAAAAATACAAAAATTAGCTGGGCATGATGGCGCGCGCCTGTAGTCCCAGCTACTCAGGAGGCTGAGGCAGGAGAATTGCTTGAACCCAGGAGGCGGAGGTTGCGGTGAGCCGAGATGGCGCCATTGCACTCCAGCCTGGGTAACAAGAGTGAAACTCCGTCTCAAAAAAAAAAAAAAAAAGAATAATTTGAAAAGAATTGACATTTTTACAATATTGTGTCTTCCAAAGTATAAATGTTATCTATCCTTCTATTAACTTAGGTCTTTAAAATTTTAATTTAATTTACTTTTTTTTTGAGACAAAGTCCCCCAGGCTGGAGTGCAGTGGCACGATCCTGGCTCACTGCCACCTCTGCCTCCTGGGTAACAGAAAAACCTGTTGATCAAGCAAAGTAAGTCTGAGTACTTATTTTAGTACTTACTTTTAAAGCAAGTGGGTAGGGCCTAAGTCATATTAGCCTTACTGAAGAAAGGAAGAACACTACCTCGGTAGAGAATTAGTAGTATGTGAGAAAGATATTTCAAGGAAGGATATTTATAGGTTTGAGGTCTGGGCTCAAATGGTTTAAGATGGTCTTACAAAGAAAGAAATGGATGGGAATTTGGCCCAATTTTTTTCTTTTTTTTTTTTAAGACAAAGTCTCATTCTGTCGCCCAGGCGCACTGCAACCTCCGCCTCCCAGGCTCGAGCAATTCTCCTGCCTCAGCCTCCCAAGTAGCTGGGACTACAGGCACCCACCACTACACCCAGCTAATTTTTTTTTGTATTTTTAGTAGAGATGGGGTTTCACTATGTTGGCCAGGCTGGTATCAAACTCCTGGCCTGGTGATCCACCCACCTCAGCCTCCCAAAGTGCTGGGATTACAGGTGTGAGCCACCGTGCCTGGCTGAGCACAGCTGATAACATTTAGGAGAGTTAGGATTAGTAGATACAGAGAAGTAAAGGTCTTCATGCAAGCCTTGATAAATAAACTGTAATATAAGTGAGCTTTTTGCCTATTTGAGCAGTCTGTTATCCTAACAGGAGAGTTCTTTGGCCAGATGAGCAAACTATTTTCCCCAATATGTTAATTTCTTGAAGCAAACAATAAATGTATTTGTTGGTTTACCAACTTATCTTCCTGGGCAAAAATTTCCTAGAAGACTTGTATCATGTTGATTCAAGTGGTCTTAGTCTTTGTTAAACAAGACCAGCTTCTTAGCCTGAAATCCCCTGTCTCGTAAAAGTGGAGAACTATTTTTTGTCTGTTCTTTTTATACCATGAGTTTACTGTGGGTAGGGCATAAATCTTACACTCTGGATGTGGGGTTTATTTTTACATATTTGTAGCCAAATGTATAATAATTATTATTTATAATATTTGCTTTCATTTTCTGTTTTTAAAAAACTTAATAGGGCACCACAATCATTTCCCCATTATATATTATACAGTCTTTGTAAAAACTATTTTGATGGTTCTATTGAGATTGTTGAGATTATATCATTAGCTAGATTCCAAGAAATTGAATCACTAAGACGAAAGGTATAAATCTTTCTAGAACCTTCATAAATATTATCAATTGCTTTCCTAAGTAATTTTCCAATTTCCATACCTTCGAGCCAAATATGAGAAGTCCTATTTTACCAAACTCTCCATAACACTGGATTTTGATATTTTAAAAAATACTTGCTAATTTGCTAGTGCTGCTGATATCTTATTGTTATATGGATTTATATTTGTTTGATTCCTAAAAATGCTCAGATTATTTTCATACACTTGTTTGCTGGTTCTATAAATTCTTAAATTATTTGCTGTATTTTTCAAAGTTGTACTTAGGTCATCAGGTGTATAAAATTAATTAATCACACTTTTCAGTTCACAGTTTATTGTCCTCACAGGTTAGTACAATTACTCTCTTGAAAATGTTCTTTTTCACCCTTCTTCTCTGATTCCTACCATACACACCCATTATTATTATTATTATTATTGTCGTTATTATTTTGAGATGGAGTCTTGCTCTGTCTCCCAGGCTGGAGTTCAGTGGCATGATCATGGCTCACTGAAACCTCCACCTCCCAGGTTCAAGCAAGTTCTCCTGCCTCAGCTTCCCAAGTAGCTGGGATTACAGGTGCTCACCACTATGCCTGGCTAATTCTTTTGTATTTTTAGTAGAGAAAGGGTTTCACCATGTTGGCCAGGGTGGTCTCGAACTTCCAATCTCAAGTAATTCATCTGCCTGAGCCTCCCAAAGTGCTGGGATTATAGGTGTGCACCACTGCACCCGGTCCATACATACCCATTCTAAAGCATTTGTTATACATACTTAAATATGCACATATCCTTAGAAAACATGTTATATTGTGTGTGTATATGCCATTTAATAAATAGAATCTAGTTATAAATCTCATTGTTTCCCCACTTTTGCACTTAACCCTATGTTTTGAGGCCTATCAATGGTGTTTTATGCATATCTATTCCATCACTTCTTTCCCCAGCATTGTATTTCATAGTGTACTACATATTAGTTGCAGTAACACTAGTTGTTGTAATAAACAAAATCCAAAGCACGTAACACTAAACACAACTGAAGTTTATTTCTTGCTCTTAAAATCCAAAAAAATGGCTATTCCTCATTGGTATGCAGGTTTCCTCCACAGCGGTGATTTAGAAAACCCCGCTGCCTCTATCCTGTGGCTCCGCCTTCTTCAACACGGCTTCCAAGATGGTCGCATCCACCTTCATTGCACTGGCAGAAGGTGAAAGGCATAAATATCTTGTGTGAGAGGTTTTCATGGGCCTGGAATAGCAACATCATTTCCATTCATATTCTTTGATTAGACCTCAGTCAAATGGCTGTGCCTAACTGCCATGAAGACTGGACAGTGTAGTCTATTTATGTGTCTTGGAAGAAAAGGAGATAGATTTGCTGAGCCACTAACCAATCTTGCCAGAGTGAGCATCCATCATATGGTTCTCAGTTTGTGATAATGGATGCCTACGTTGCCTTCACTTTCCCATCACTTTGATAAAGCTATGTGGAAGGTCCTTGTACATTTCCTCCTAAAAACCTTTGTGAGTTCTCTAAACACTAACATTTGGTTTTACCTATCTATTTTTTGCCATTCTGACGTCCAAGTTTAAAAAGTGGTATCTTGTGATTGCATTCCTCTGATTACTAATAAATTTGAGCATCTCTTCTATTTTGGGCTTCTGCTTCTGTGAATAGCTTGTTGTTTTTCTATGCCATTCTTTTGCAGGGTTTCCGGTGGCATTTTCTTTCTTACTGATTTGCATGAGTTTTTATATAACCTAGAAGATAATCACTCTTTTGTTTTAGATACTATAAATAGTCTCTCTAAATCAGACAGCTGCTTTTAACTTGATCTGCATTAAACAGAAATCCTTAATAGTGACATAATCAAATCCTTCAAATTTTGGGCTTATTATATTTTCTTGGGGTTTTTTTTTTTGAGGTATTTTCCTATTTTAGGTCACAGAGATAATTTCCTGTATTTTCTTCTTTTATGTTACCATGTCTTTTGTTTACATTTCAAATACAGTATAAAACAAGGATTTGTTATTTCTCTGCATATAATAAACTAGTTTTCCTAAAATCATCTCTAAATAGTCTATCATTTTTCTCTGATTTCTGATTTATCATCCATAAATTTTTCTTGCACACATGGTTTTATTTCAGAGCTCTCTTATTTGTCCATTAGTGTGTCTATTCCTGTGTCATTATAATACAGTTTTTGTTTCTATGGCTTTGTAGTATGTTTTATTACACACATGAAAGGCTGGATTATGTTAAACTAAACCTGCTGCTGAGAGCAACAATAAACATTGGGCGGGGTGGGGGGGGGGTGGGAAATTAACTAAAAAGCTCACAGAAGCTCACAGAGCAACCAAAAGCAGCTAAGACTTCAGAAGCCAAGATCTGGAGCTCACTAAGGAATCCTCATATTGACTTTCACTTTTCTCGAGGGGTATTCTCTTATTTCTGAAACTGGGAAGAGAGGTTGAGCAAAAAATGATGAATGGCTGGGAAGAAAGATGTTGGCATTTGGGGTTACCACAGCAATGGACATATTAAGGGTCAAGATCCCAAAGAGGAAGAAGCCTCAGAAAAGAAAGCCTAAATTTGTGAGCAATTTTCCTGCAAGGCATTTGCCAGTTCCTAAATCACATCTGTGTGGGACATAGCTGAGAAACCAAGCAGAAATTAAGGCCAACCTAGAATTCTATACCCATAGGAATGTCCTTCAGAAATGAAGGTGCAATAAAAATGTTTCAAATTAACAGAAACTTAAATTTCAGAAAAAGAAAAAAAAAAGAGTATCTGCAAATAATACACTCGCAGTAAAATAAATACCAAAGGGAATCCTTCAGGCAGAAGAAAAATCATTGCAAATAGAATTCATGACACACTAATGAGAAATGGAAAGTTAATTAATACAAAAGAAAAAAAAAGGAACAAAGAACAAATGAGATAAATAGTAAGATGATAGCTTTAAGCCAAATTTTATCAGTAATCGCATTACATATAAATGGCTAAATAGTTCAATTAAAAGGCTAAGATTGTCTAGGCACTGTGGCTCAGGCCTATAATCCCAACACTTTGGGAGGGCAAAACAGGTGGATCGCTTGAGCCCAGGAGATCCAGACTAGCCTAGGCAACATGGTGAAACCCAATCTCTATAAAAAATACAAAAACTAGCCCGGCATAGTGGCACATGCCTGCAGTCCCAGCTACTCCAGAGACTGAGATGGGAGAATCACCTGAGCCCAGGAAGTTAAGCTCACTGAGGCAGTGAGCCGCGAGTGTACCACTGTACACCAGTTTGGGTGACAGAATGAGACCCTGTCTCAAAAAAAAAAAAAAAAAGCCAAGACTGCCACAATGGATTTTTTTTTAAAGCAAATATATTCTGTCTACAAAAGACATATTTTGAATTTTAAGACTGGAAAGTTTGAAAGTAAAAGAATGTGAAAGACAAATGCTTGAAGAAAATTAATGTAGCTTTACTAATATAAAACAAAGTAAACTTTAAAGGAATAAATATTAATAGAGATAAAGAGAAACACTTCTCATAATAACTGGTTAATTTCAACAGGAAGAAGTAATCATAATTTCATATGAGATACTAACATAACCTTAAAATATATCATGTAAAAATGGACAGATGTAATTAAAAAATAGACAAATCCACAATCACAGTTGAAAATTTTAACTTTCCTCTATCAGTAACTGGTAGTATAAGCACAAAAAAATAAGGATATGAAATATTTGAGTAATGGAGTTAAATTGACCTGACAAAATTAAAACACTACACTCAACAAGAACAGAAAGCACATTCTTCTCAAGTACACATTGAACATTTCCTCCAGATAAATCACATGCTGAGACATCATCAAATTCAATAAATATCAAAGGAATGAAATTCTACAGATTGTGTTCTTTGACTGTGGAACTAAGTCAAACATCTATCATATGTAGATAATAATACAACCCCAACCACTTTGAAATTTGGTAGGACATCTAAATAACTTATGAATAAAAAAAAAATGACACGAGAATTAGAAAATATTTTTAACTGAATAATAATAAAAACACAACACACCAAAACTTGCAGGATCATCACAACTAAAAGTTCTCAAATGCAAATCTATTGCTTCAAAATTATTCAGATCATAACTTCATTTGTTCTTGTCTAAATCCTTTTTTGATTTCCTCTATCACCAACCCTAGCAAAATTAAAAGGCAGGATAAGAGAAAAACCACTTATGAAAACAAAGATAAGGTGGAAGAACAAAACTAAGGAAAAAACAAAGAAAACTGTGGCTTGACATATTTGAAAGGTTTGCATTATCTTGGTATAGTATATCTGCTGTGTAAATAAGAATGTTAGAGAAGTTGATGCAATTTCTTAATTTGGTTCTTGTAATAAACATATATAATTTTATTTTTAAACTGTAGGACGTCAACCAGACAGTGATTCAAGGAAAATGTATGGCCTTAAATGTATATTTAGAAATGAAAAAACAAAACAAAAACCAAGACTAAAAATTGGCTGGGCATGGGGGCTCATGCCTGTAATCCCAGCACTTTGGGAAGCAGAGGCAGGCGGATCACTTGAGGTTACGAGTTCGAAACCAGCCTGGCCAACATGGTGAAATCCTGTCTCTACTAAAAATACAAAAATTAGCCAGATGTGGTGGTGCATGCTTGTAATTCCAGCTACATGAGAGGCTGAACCAGGGAGGAGGAGATTGAAGTGAGCCAAGGTTGCACCACTGCACTCGAGCCTGGGTGACACAGCCAGACTCTGTCTCAAAAAAAAAAAAAGATTAAGAATTGAAAATCAGGAATCTAAAAGGAACAACAAATTAGGATCAAATAAAGAAAAAGCAAAGAAGTAGTAAAGAGCAAAAATCTGTGAAATAGAAAAAAACTTGCAATATGGAAAATAAATCCAAACATTCATTCTTTGAAAAAGTTAAAAAAAATTGATAGGGCAGGTACAGTGGCTCATGCCTGTAATCCTAGCACTTTGGGAGGCTGAGGTGGGAGGATCACTTGAGCCAAGGCTAAGGCTGCAGTGAGCTGTGATTGCTTCATTGTATTTAAGCTTGGGTGACAGAGTGAGACCTTATTAAAAAAAAAAATTGATAAATGGTAGTAAGACTAATTAAGAAAAACAAAGGCAGAATATGAATTACCAGTATCAGGGATGAAAAAAGCAAGCTATGAAAAGAGATGCTACAAATATTAAAATGATAAAAAGATATTATAAAAAATATATGCTAATAAATTTGAAAATTTGAAGTGGATAAATTCTTTGAGAAACCCCATCTACCAAAACAAACATAAGAAAAAGTACAAAACATACATAAACCTACACCTATATTTAAAACTTTAATCCATAATTAGAAACCTCCCCTCAAAGAAAACACTAGAGGAGAAAAAAGGGAAAATTCCTCAACTTTCAGGCCAGCATAACTTTGATATCAAAATGTAAGAAGGTTATTACAGAAAGAACTTACAGACTAATGTTTCTAATAAACAATAGAAGAAGGGTGAGTGTGATGGCTCACGCCTGTTATCCCAGCACTTTGGAAGGCTGAGGCAGGCAGATCACCTGAGGTCAGGAGTTCGAGACCAGTCTGGCCAACATAGTAAAAATCTGTCTCTACTTACAAAAATTATAAAAATTAGCTGGGCATAGGGGCACATGCTTGTAATCCCAGCTACTCAGGAGGCTGAGGCAGAAGAATCACTTGAACCTGGAAGGTGGAGGTGGCAGTGAGCCAAGATGGCACCACTGCACTCCAGCCTGGGTGACAGAGTGAGATTCCATCTCAAAAAAAAAAAAAATTTTTTTTTATCCAACTCCATTACTCAGGAAACCTCTTCAGAGCTCCCCTTGTCTGGAGAGCGCCTGACCCCAACTCTAGGAGGCCAGAGCTTGGATCTCAGTTGTATGAACTGGAGCTGGTTACTTAATCTCTTTGTGCCCACTTTTCTTCATCTGTAACATGAGACCTTGTAACCCAACTCACTGGCTCACAAGCTCAAAACAGAGTGAGAAGAACATTCAAACACATTGCCAGGGGAGTGTAAACTGGATGTATTTTCTGGAAAGTAATTTGGCTAGATATATTCAGAAATATTCAAATCCTGTGAGCTGGCAATTCCAATACTAGAAATTTATTATTGGCACATAATCAGATATACAGACAAAAATGCAAGTAAAAAGATGTTTGTGGTACTATTATTTTAATAGCAATATTTTAGTAAACATCTTGAAAGTCCAACAATCAGGGCATGGCCACCAAAACTGTGACACATCTATTCTGATAAGTGCAGCCATTATGAATTGCTATAGCAGAATGTTTGGTAACTGAAAAATGCCCATGACTTTGTTAAATTAAAACAAAACAAAACAAAACAAAAAAAAAGATACAGAACTCTTTGTGTGGTATGGCTCCAATTTTATTTCATGAACTATATATGTCATGGGCTTAGAAAAAAAACTAGTTGGTAATTTACTGAAAATCTTATTGCTATTGGTATAATTCTATATTTAAAATTGACATTTGAAAAATTTTCCCAGCATTCCTCATAAGCATGTGTTGCTTTGTAATAAGAAAGCAAATATTTAAAAAGTAACCCAAATTAAAACTATTTGTGGAAAACTGCTTTGAAAATCATTGTGCTACACAAATGTGAGATGTTGTAAGTGCATTTCTGGGGCTTTAGAAGCACAGACAGATTCCTGCTGAAATCAATACATTTAACTGCAAGGAAGATAAATGGGTGAGTGGGTGGCCATGCTGAGCACAGCTCCTAAGGCATGTGCTCCCCCTGCCTGCCCCGCCCCTGCAGCCCAGCAGCGACCAGTCCTGCCAGCTCTAAGCCCTGCTTGTTTTTCTTCTCCCCCTGGATCCACCACCCAGCCCTCCTTCTTCTGGTAGGTATGAACGCGTCTGTCTGGTCTTGTCTGCTGGGTGAATCATGCCTCAGAAATGGGAAGTGGCCTCAAGGCCAGGGCCTGTCTCCATGGAAGAGCTGGGACTAGCCTCATTTGTGACGTCAGCTGAATGCTGAGGGTTTCACTGCAGCTTCCGGGCTAGATGGCAGGCGTGGGTGTGGCCATGTTTCTGGGCTTCTGGGCCAGGTCCTGATGGAATGCTAAAGTGATACGACCAGGCACAGGTGAGGAGAAGGCTGCTTCTCCTGTGGTATGATTAGAGGGCATCCTTAGGTCTCTCTGGCGCTGACTCACTCTCCTATCCTGAAATCACAATGATAAGAACTCCTTTGCCAGGGAAGACAAATGAAAGGAGTGGACACGGAGGCTCCTGCTGAAATGCACGTGGATCACACAGGGCAGCAACATCTCTTAGTATTAGCACTAGACTCTGGAAACAGTTGAGCTTAGGTTTGGACCCCAACTCCACTACTGCTTGGGGATGTCCCTTGGTGTCTCTGATGACAAAAAGCACTTACATATGCCAAGCATATGTCAGGTACAATTATAAGTGACCTTCTTCTATTAACTCACAACAACCTTATTAGGAAGATACTCATAATCGCACCCATATTGCAGAGGAGGAAATTGAGGCACAGCGTGGTGAATTAACTTGCTCAAGGTCTCACAGGATCAGCACTAGGATGAGTCCACACCCAGTGTGGCTCTTATGCTTTTAATGACCAGGTTTGGGAATCTTATTGGTATCAGATGAGATAATAATAGAAACTATGACTTATTAGGGGCTTACTCACTGTACTAAATGCTGTATAGGAATTTTCCCAATGCGAGGATGAGGCAAGGACTATTGTTAGGTGCTAACATCACCCTGGCAGGACAGCTAACTGTATACAAGGCCCTGTGTGAAGGGCTGGGCCTTCAGGAGATTGCTATGGCATAAAGAGTTAAAATGTGTCCATAATAACTGTGATTCATGGTAGAATCATAGCTTGATGGAGCGAGAAGAAAGCTTAAAGGTCATCTGGTTTAAACTCATTTTTACTGATGACAAGAACCAGAGTGTGTGTGGGAGGGTGGTGGGGAGGTTTATTCCCGCAGAGTTGTGGGAGATTTAGTGAGATGATAACAACAGCCAGCACTTGCTGAGTTTGGGTGCTGTGTATGCATGTGTGTTTATCTCAGTCAATCATCTTCCAACCAGATGAGGGTGGCACTATTATTATCCCGGGTTCACAGATAGTGAAATGGAGATTTGAGAAGTTGAGCAAGTACCTTGCCCAGCAGCACACAGCTAGCAAGTGGTGGAGTAGGGATGCTTGCAGACTGGATTCCAGAGCTTGGTGCTGACCCACTGCGCTCAACACCATCCCAGTTATAGAAGGAGGTTAAAAGACCTGCGAAGAAGCTGGACTAGGTGGATGGGAAAGGGCTTTGGAGACTACAAAGTCTTGTACAGACACAAGTAATTATTAGAAGGAGGTAAAGGTCCCAAGAGAGGTATAAAGGGGTATAGAACTCAGGGCAAAATCAAGGAAGATCTCCAGGATGAGGTGGCATTTGCTTTGGATGTGGACCTGTGCTCCTGGGGTAGGAGTGAGGACTGTCCAGAGTATGTGTGGGGTGGTGGTGGGGTTTCCTCCAGCCCTTCCCCATTGGCATGGAATGGCTCAGTAAGTTAGTTAATTGGCACCTTAGCCCAAGTGAAGTGACTAGGACCACAGAAAGCATTGGGCACCTAAAGCTGGGGTTCTGACTGCAAAGAACAGGATGGGTGGTGAGAACTGAGAGGGGAATAAGGAGGGCACAGAAGGTTGGTAGCAGGTGGGTTGGGGGTGGCCAGACAGCCTGAGTTCAAATCCTGGTGTTCTCCCACACTCTAGTTATAAGGCCATGGGTGAGCTACTCCACAGCTCTCTGCCTCAGTTTCTTTATCTGAAGAATGGGAATGATAATAATGGTACACACTTCAGAGGCTTGTGTAAATATAACATGTTCATCTGTGTGAAATGTTTACTGTGATGCCTGGCACAGATATTTCTGTCATTCTAATCCCAGGATACCGATTGGTACCACTATCCAGAGAAGAATGGGGTTAGAATGAAGCAGACACATGTCTACTTCAGCCTACTTTCCTTGGCTAAATCTGGGAGAGATGAATGGCTTTGCAAAATAACACAGACTAGCCACCCCCTCTCCTCCATCCTTGGTTTTGTTTTTGCCAGTCATTAGATTTGCTTTTCAGGGAAAGGCAAGGAGAGTGGGAGGCAGAGGAGGCAGAGGCGAGTGAGCTGCCAGTCCTATCAGCCCTGCACCGGGCTGACAGACTATCAGTGGTTTCTGAGTTACCACTCTTATTTCTGACATTACCTTGTGCAGCTCTGTCGGAATTTCTGAACTCTTGTTAATTAGCCTCCCCAGCCCCTTGTATGCTGTGGGTTTACTCTCCATTCTTGGGGCAGACATATTATTGCAGAGAAAATGCAGATGGGGAGAAATCTGCTTAAGCAGGTTAATGGCAAAACAGAAGGATGACTGCCAGGGTGGGGAGGAGGGGAGTAAGAGGAAAGAGAAACTAGCACTCTTCCAGAAGACCAGGCTTGGTGAAGAAGCTGGCATGTTCCCATTACACCAGCCCTTCAAGGAAAAGATGTAATTCCATTGTACAGATGTAGAAACTGGCCAGGAGCTACAGCTTGTCTGTAGATACGGAAATCCCACCCAGATCTATTCAACACTGAGAGTCACCCTCTTCCTCTATAGTACATGAGAGGGGTATAGCACTAAAACAAGTGTCTTTACCGGTGGTTGAAGAATAACATTTTTGCATGCACTTTATCTGAGAAACTCCACTGACTCAGAGCTGCAGGCTGTGTTGACCTGACTTGGAAAAAGAACGCTCCATGGAGGGTATGGCAAATTCTGGGCCACTATAATGCCTAAAAAGCAAAGTGTGGGGAAAGGTCAGTCCTGCCTTGTTTCCAGGTGGAAGGCTGCAGTTCATTGTCATCAGCAAATCAATCTCCATCGGGATATAACTACTTGTAGTTCTGTTTTACTATTGCACATTTGCTCAGTGGCTTTCTGTCCAGGGAGGGGGAAACAGGTCAGAAGCACAAGGAACTATTTCTGGGCCCTGGCCTTTGGGTAAGCAGCCTTGTCCTGTTTACACATCCTCTCTCCAGATTTGCACAACCTGACCACAGACGCGTCACCCTTCGAGCCCAGGTAAACAGAGGCAACTACATAGTCTCCAGTCAGCCAATAGCTATTGAGAAAACAAGGGAGCCCAGAAGCCTGTACTAAGCAACTTTGATAAACACAGAAGAAAACAGCAGCCCAAGCCTCCTGACTTTGGGCTGCTGGAGCAGATGTATTCCCATCTTGGGGTGGAGGCCACACAATACAAGTTCTGAGTCCCTCTCCAGCACGACCCTTGGAGCAGTTACCCCTTCTGGCATCCATCCATCCAGTTACACCACCAAATTGAGGTGTAGAGGGCAAGAGGAAGAAGGAAGTCTCTTATTCAGCAATGAGTCTGGATGAATTAGTTCTCCCTTAGAAAACAAAACTGGAAGAAGGGGCCTGTGTCTGGACTTTTACATCACCTTCTTCAAAAATTTGGTTGGGAATAGAATGTAGAATGATGCAGGAACATAATCATACTCTAAGGCTTCGAGGAGAGGGTTTTTCTAAAGAGCCAGGCCCTCCTCCAGGTCAGCTTGTGCCCAGGTAATCAAAGTGTGTTGGCAGGGGAGAGGGAGGGTGGTAGGGAGATGCAGATAGAGATATGGAGGGATGGAGAGATAGAAAGGCAGAAAAGAGACAGATGGTAGATGAGGTGTGTGCTTGCCGTACAGAGCCAGAAAAGGAAGTCATCACGCATCTGAATGTGTCACTGCCAAGTCCCCAAAGACCAAAAAGCCTGGGTCTGCCTGTCAAACATTGGATTTTCTTATGCCTCTGAAGCCCTCAAATAAACCAGCCAGCTTCCCCCGCTTCTCATTAGCTATTTCGGAGACACCACCAGGAGAATCTTATTTTCACCCCTTATTGCCAATGCTGTTTTTGTTTATGGTAAGGAGAAAAGTAACTCCAATGTTTCTGTAGGGATCTGCAATAAATGGGTAAAGCTGAGCTGTAGAATGGAGAGAATTTGAGAAGTGACCCAAACCTCCACCGACAGCTGCAAGTGAGGTGAAGCCTTTACCTCCTAGAATTGGAATGGTGGGATTCAAATAAAATAATGTATGTGAACTTGTTGAGCTGAGCCCTGTCCCTTGGAACCAAATAAATGCATTTGTTTCTTCTCTATGGTAAATTTTGTCCTTTGGGGAAGGGAGGAAGAGGAAGGAAGTCACTGTCATATTGAGCTTTTTGAAACTGTCCCAGCAGGTTCATCACCTGCCATCCACTCCTACCATCCTAATCCAAGGCCTTTCCTCCTATCTACTCTCTTGCCTTCCAGAGTTTATTCTCTACACAACAGCCAGAGTGATCCTTAAAAAAAAACACAAATAGCATCTTGTCACTTCCTTCTTTAAAACTCTTCAAATGCCCCCATCACAGAGTAGAATTAAACCTTCTGCTGTGGGTTATTAGGTCCTAACAGTTGCATCCTCTGACTTCATCTCCTATCATTCTTCCCGTGGTCCACTCTGCTGCAGCCACCACTGATCTTTCTGTTCCTGAGTTCACCAGACTGTTCCCTCCTCAGGGCTTTTATGTTAGCTGTCCCCCTTGCCTAGAACACCTCTGTTCTTGTCACTTGTCATGGCGGTCTTGTCTGATCACCCAAATTAGTGCCCCATCACTCTATTTCATTTGCTTCAGAGCAAATGGTAATGATACTTAGTTCAACCGATCTCGTCTATCATTTGTTGACGTCTGTTCCATTACTGAATCCCTCGTGCTAAGCAGAGCCTGGCACACAGTCGACCTCTAGTATTCGTTGGATAAATCATCGTTTCAAATCCTGACAACAATCTTTTGAGGTCTGTGAGAAAACGGAGGTTTTGCCGGCTCAGGATGAGATTCCTGCTCTGTCTGAACTCGCTTTCCTTCCCGGGATACCTCGCCCCTTCCACCGCAGCGCAGCTCCCCTTCGCTCCCATCTTCCTCTCACCCTTAATCCCTTTCTCCGGGAAGGGCAGGATGGACTTCCAGTCCCTTCTCAGAGCCTGGTGCTGTGGCTCTCACGCCTCCCACATTTCCGGAACTCAGAGATGCCGCCCTTTTCCTGAAAGGGACCCTCAGAGTGCGCGCAACCCCTTCCCTGACCCCCGATCAGGGGCAGAAAGAGGTCCCGCACCGTCTACGGTAAAATAGAGTGGTTCCCCCTAGCCCACCGGCTTAGCGTCCTCACTCCGCCCCCGTCCCTGGCTGGAGACCCTCAGGGCCGTGTAGGGGCCAGGAGAAGGTTCCAGGCGTCAAGGGCACTGAGGACACCCAGGCCCAAACTGGGGCTGGGCCAACTGCGCGCAGCAGAACCTTTCTCCACCGGGGCCGCGTGTGCCCGCCGGTCGGCTTAGGCGGAGACACCACACTTAGCGTCCCTCCCGCTCCCGCCCTCTTCGCGAAGGCTCGCTTTCCTCCCCGCCCAAGTTCCGGCGCCGCTCCTGCGGGAGCGTTCCGCTCCGCCCCGGGGCCCCCCACGCGAGGATCTCGGAAGCTGCTGGCAGCGTCCGGCACTTCTGAGCGCGGGGGACGAGAGCCTGCAGGTTTCCTCCAGCTGGGGACGGCGAAGAGCAGAAAGCGCAGGCGGAGGCCGTGTTAGGCCTCAGGCCGGGTAGGCCGGGTCACGCGAGACGCGCCCATCTTTTCGCCATCCGGGGTGCGCGTGACCCTCTCGGGACCCCGCCGGCGACCCGTAGGCTCGGGCACGCGCCTGTCGCATCCCGCAGAAAGGAGTGGTCCGGCCTGAGGCCCGGGGCGGCTGCCGCTATGGAGATCCCCTCGGCCCAGGACCGGCTTCTGGGACCTGGCGGGCGGCCCTGACCGCTCTCCTCCCTGCCTGGGCTGGGTCGCGGACGTGCCCCTCGCGGCACTCGGCCTCCTCCGCGTCTCCGCCTTCCCCGGGCCGCAGTGCTGCCTGGGCGCGGCGGCGGCGGCGGCGCCCTGTTGAATGGGCTGTGAGGGCCCAGGTTTGAAGCGCTGGCGAACGCGGCCTCCGGGGGCGCACGGCAGCAGCAGCGGTGGCGACCAAACGGGTTTTGGAGTTGGCGGCGGCCATGGAGGGCCTGGCTGGCTATGTATACAAAGCGGCCAGCGAGGGCAAGGTGCTGACTCTGGCCGCCTTGCTTCTCAACCGGTCTGAAAGCGACATCCGCTATCTGCTGGGCTATGTCAGCCAGCAGGGTGGGCAGCGCTCCACGCCCCTCATCATTGCAGCCCGCAATGGACATGCAAAGGTGGTACGCTTGCTGTTAGAACATTACCGGGTGCAGACTCAGCAGACTGGCACCGTCCGCTTCGACGGGTAGGTACATCCCAAGCCAGCGTCCCCTCGGACGCGCTCGGACTCATTAATTCACGGGCCCTCCTCTCCCTCACCCTCTCTTACCCTCTCTTCCTATAGGTACTCACTTCTCCCCTTTTTGTACCTCCTGCCCCGCTAATGCCCACTTCATCTTCCACGGCTAATACTCCATCCCACGTTTTGCTGCCCGTCCTCAACAGCCCCTACCCCTCATTCCCTCAGTGGGGAGATAACCACACCCTCGGCCTTGAGATTTAATAGTCGTCTTCTCTACTAGTCTGTGAACAAGCCATTTGAAGGAGGTGCCTGCTTTTCTAGGTTTTACTTTTAATGGAATCGGTGTCGTAACCGATCAGAAATTAAGGAGGTCAGCAGTTAACATTGAAGAACTCCGAAAGAGTTCTTTGGGCATCCATTTTTATCCCCTTCAAGTGAGTGGTTCCATAAAACCGCCAGTGGGCTGCTTGGGCCTTAATGTCAAATTAAGCACCTAGAACGAGCAGCAGCTGCAGCCTCACGAGGGATTGTCACGCAGCCAGCCATCTCAAGACATGATTCTGATTCCTCCACGTTGCTGGGTGTAGATACCTTGGCTACAAAAATGGCATTGGACCAGGTGTGGGAGATGATGACATTCTTAAATTACATCTTACCCTGTGATGTTGTGGGAAACTTGATCATACTGTTAGTCGAGGTGGGAAGTTTAAAAATGCACGTTGTTATGCCTAAGATTTGCCCTTTGAGTTTAATTGTACGGATTTTTGGATGTTTGACCAGAATTGTCAGGTTTGACATTATCCTCTTTTCTGTGCTGGAGGATTGTAACATGTTTCACAGATTACAACTGCATAACTATTTTGCTGCATTTGTTTTGGTCGACTTGTGCTAGTACATAAGCGATTTTAGCTTTTTTTTTTTTTTTTTGAAGTAAATAGGATCTGAGCATACAAATACATATCTTTAGTTTTGGTGATTAAAAACTGCTTGGCTAAAACTCGATTGAAAAAGCATTTCTTTAAGATGACTAGGGATATGTTCAGTTTTGGTTGATTCTCTTTTAGGTTTAAACAATAAAAGCTTTTTATTTTAGATGAGTGGAAAATATTCATAGCGTTACATCCTAATGAAATGGTAGCCTCTGGGTAATGGCTTATATCTTGGGTATCACCATTATACACGTTAAGGAGATGGTTTTTTTCATGTTGACCAAAGATGGCAACCTGATTCATGTTTGTTTTTCCTTACTGGTTTCCGTGTCCTCTCTGTAACTCCTTGCATTCCCATACTTAGAGGAGTGAAGCACAATGACCTCTGAACCTCCAGTACCATTCCAGCTGTATAGGCACATGCAGTCATTGAGATACGAATTTCTGTAATAACAGCTGCTTGGGAATACTGCTGCTGAGGCAATGTGCATAAGGGAGAATAGTGGGGCGAGAAAAGAGTTTTCTAGAGAATTTAGAAAGGCTTTGCTTATTACCATCTTTCTCAGTCGTCAAAGAGGTGTTTTGAGGTGGCAATTAAAAGAACTTGAAATGACTAGAAATGTAGCATTGAGCCTGTGTAGTGGCTTATCTTGCCCAGTGTTCTGTACGACCAGAGAAATTAATGGGTTCGGTAAGTAAACATTTATTGAACACCTACTGTGTGCTAGGTTCTGTGGTAGGGATTGAATATGCAGAGATGGGTAACATATTCTTCTGTCGTGGAGGATGACAGTCTGGGTGGGGGGAGAGAAGTAATATAACTGAATATTCACAGATGCCATGCCATTTCGGGTTGTAGAAATCTTTTGGATTACTGGGGGAAAACAGGGAAAGCAAGTGTTCAGTTTTATGGGGGAGGGGGGCGTGAGAATCTGGAAAGGCTTCACAGAGGAGGTGATGTTGTTGGAGCTGTGTTTTAAAGAATAGTAGGATGTGAAGGGGAGGGGCAGCAGCATGGTGCTCTTGCAGTGACTGGTGTTTCAGTGCTGTTGCAAGAAGGGATTCAAGTTGGAGCAATTAAGAAAGAGATTGTGGGAGACTGGAGAGAGCTGGAGACTGCATTTTGATGATCCCTGAATAAAGTACTAAGAGTAAGACAGGTGAAACTGCAATCTCAAATGTTTCTCTCATTTATGATTTCATCTCCTTGATTCTATATATCAATTTAGCTTATGGATTATTACAATTATGAATTTATTAGTTGCTATGTAAAAATAGTTTCATCTTTATTAAATGCTTATGATGGGCCTAGCCTGTGTCATGTTCTGGAGGAAATGAAAGGTACAGGAAATTAAAGGTTTCTACTTTTGAGAAGCTTACAAATTAATTAATAAAAGAGGTATTGATGTTTCTAGTCACCTCTCTGCCCATTCACACTCTCTGTGAGATTATTTTACAGTTTAGCCAAGTCATTTTAGCATTTTAGAATGAAAAAAGTGTGTGATGATTTCACTTTGCATTTATTTCAGACATTGTGAAAATGTTAGCCTGAGTACTTTTGACAGTAGAAAGCTCACTTGACTCTTGGGGGCTGACCTTTGAAAAATACATGTCCAGCCCCCCTGCCCCCATTGGCACTTGAGACCCATGGCCAGGTGGGGATTAACAGGTTCTCTGTGTGTTTTGAAGTAGATTAGTGTTTCTAATTTTTAGTCATTCACATGTTATCTTCACAATTTTTGGCCAAATTGTTCACTAACTATCCTGCTGTTTACTTAATATCTTTCTTTAAATTTTCTGTTATTTGCTTTATCTTTGTCTTTAGAATGTTTTACTTCTTAGCTTCATCCTGTGTAATAGTTTCTGTGTAATTATCGGTTTGATGTGTTTTCTATGTGTGTGTGAGAGAGACAGACATTAAAATAAATATTACAAAAAGTTTAAAAAAGTCTGTGTTCTACCTAAAAACTTTGGTAATACCTTAGAAAACTAAGGTGGATTCATGATAGAGCCTCAAGGGGAAAGGGACCACCCACCTAGATTAAGCCATTGATATTTGAGTTCTTGTTCACATTTTTAGTGGTAACATCTGAGATGATTTTATTGTGGCTTAACATGTGAATACCATGTTGATATACATGAGTACAAGAAAAGTCACGAGTAGGAATGAAAGAAGATCCCTTAGTTGAATAGTGGGAAGCTGTTAAGAATGTTGTAAAAATGGAACAGAACAAGGGGGAGGTGTCATGTGACCATGGAATATTATGCTGGCCTGAGTTCTGAGGGTGTGACTGCTCTCTGCCAGAGTTTGTGGGGGACCACCTGTCCTTGAAAAGGTTTGCTGATGTGGATGGGGAGAATAGGACTTCCGAGAATTTTGAGGCTTTTTGTTGAGTGTTGTTACTTTTAAAGTCAGTGCTAGTACTAATACTTCTGATAAATGTTCAGGTAGAGGAAAGGCGTGATGGACATAACAGTATTTGACTTCATTTAGAAAGTCACTGGCAATATATATTTTAAGGAATTACATTTAATGTAATACATGATTTTTAAGGATTTTGGTTAAAATAAAGTGGGAATCATTTATATTGAATGAATTTTTATTTCCATTTCAAATGCTTGAACCAGGCATTTCTATTTCAAATTGAACCAGGTAATAGATGAGCTTAGCCTTGTGATCAGAAATGTTATCTCTTATTGTGAAAAGTTTCCATCATCTGATGCATACAATTTGTTTGAAAAGGTGAATATCAGGTTATAGTTTCTTGTTTTGAAGATGAATACATAATAGAGAACTTGAATTGTAATTTTGGACTGGGCCAAGAAAGATAATTGTTTTATAGTGCTTATCCTCTAGGAACTTAGTAAATATTGCATTAATTTTATTTTATCTTTAATTTCTCTTAAATGCATTTGGTATTTTGTTTTGAGGCAGTATAGTCTTATAATTTTAGCTAGATTTTATAGATGGAGGAATATCATAGATGTTTGTATTATAATTCTCTTTAATCTGATTAATATTTTGATTTAGATGTAGAAATTCTAAATTTACCAAGGCTAATGTTTCTGAAGGACTAGTCTTATCGTGAAACATTCTGCATTGATTTTTTTGGTCACAGAATATCTTTACAATTTTTAATTGCCTCAATAGAGATAGGTAACTGGAACTTTTTTGAGGCTCCTGTCAAATTACTGTACCTCAAGGGGAAAAATGGAAATTATTAGACTATACCAGGAAGAATATTAAACTGACCAAGTACTTTCCATTATAGAAACCAAATGAATACTTGTAATTTTTTACTCTTACATCATAGATTCTGAGAAGTTTGAGATCAGAAAAATATTTTAATCACTTTTTGTCTCTTTCATCTCTAAAATGAGGGTAATGCTTTGCTTGTAGGGTTATTGCTAGGGCTAAAGATAATGTGTGTGATTGCCTATTTTAATCTAACATTTCTTGAGTTTGAAGTAGTTTAGATTCCTGTTCCCTGGCACATAATAATTTGATGTCTTAAAAACCAGGCCGGTTGCAGTGGCTCAAACCGGTAATCCCAGCACTTTGGGAGACTGAGGTGGGAATAAATTTGAGCTCAGGAATTTGAAACCATCCTGGGCAATGTAGTGAGACCTCATCTTTTCCAAAAATGAAACAAAACAAAGCAAAAAGGTAGTAGGCAGTCCCAGCTACACAAGGAGGCTGAGGCAGGCAGATCCCATGAGCCTGGGAGATCTGGGCTGTGGTGAGCAGTGGTTATGCCACTGCAGTGAGCAGTGATTGTGCTACTGTACTTAGCCTGTGCAACAGAGCAAGACCCTGTTTCAAAACAAAATAAATCCAGTGCAAGGAAACATTGTAACTATGTAACTGTCACTATGTATTAACTATGTATTTTTTGATTACATTAACCAGTTTGGAAATGTACTTTAAATTGAAACAAATGTTTGAACAATGATGTGTACTATGTTTCCTTTTGATGCATTTTATGATATTCCAAGTACTTTTGTATTTTTCTGCATAATAGTTATATTAAACTATAATATAATAGTAAAAAAGGCATAGTAATAGTACCTACCTCATAGAGTTACTGTGAAGATTAAGTGAGATATATTGCATATTCAGCAATTATACAGTGCTTGGCACAATGGAAGTATTTGGTATAAATTACTCGTATTCATTTAAACTGTTTTTCCTTAAAGTCATTTGTGCTTGTTTTTCTTTTTAATTATATGTTTTTTAGGTGGTATAACATATCCAGTGAAGTGCATGATTCTTGTGTACAATACTGTACAATGAATTTTTAATATATTTACATCCATCAAGTCGTTTTCTAGATCAATGTGTAGAACATTTTTATCCATCTAAAGGTTTCCCTTGTACCCCTACTCAGCTTCCTCCCTTTCCCTTCCCAGAGGTAATGATTATGTTTGATTTCAGTTAGGGTTTGGCTGTGTCCCCACCCATATCTTATCTTGAATTCCCAAGTGTTATGGGAGGGACCTGGTGGGAGGTAATTGAATCATGGGGGCAGGTCTTTCCCTTGCTGTTCTTGTGATAGTAAGTCTCATGAGATCTGATGGTTATTATAAGGGGGAGTTTTCCTGCACAAGCTCTCTTTGCCTGCTGCCATCCATGTAAGACGTGACTTGCTGCTCCTTGCCTTCTGCCATGATTGTGAAGCCTCCCCAGTCATGTGGAACTGTAAGTCCAATAAACCTTTTTTTCGTTTGTAAATTGCCTAGTTTCGGGTGTGTCTTTATCAGCAGCGTGAAAACAGACTAATACAAAGTTTGTCACCTCAGATTACTTTTGACTGTACTTGAACTTCCGATAAACAGAATTATGTGGTATGTACTCTTTTTGTCTGGCTTTTTTCACTTAACATGGTGTCTTTGAGATTCATCCATGTACTTGCATGTATCAGTAGTTTCTTTTTTTAATGCTGTGTGTTATTCCATTGCATGGATATACTGCGGTTTATCCATTTTCCTGTTAATTAATATTTTGGTTGTTTCCAGTGCTTGACTGTTATGAATAAAACTGCAGTGAACATTTGTGTGTGTTGTTTGGTGGACATTTGCATTTAGTTATCTGGTATATATCAAGGAGTGGAATTGCTGGGTCATCGGGTAGGTGTTTGTTTAACTAACAGATATTGCCAAATAGTTTCCCTGAAGTTCACAACCAAATTACATTCCTACTTGCAGTTTCCACCAGCAATGAGAATTTCAGTTGCCACATCTTAGTCAACACTTAGTATTACCCTGTCAGTCTTGTTAATTTTAGCTATTCTGCTGGGTGTATATATTGTTAAACAGGTTTTAATTTGCATTTCCTTGGTAATTATCTTGAGCATCTTTTCATATGCATATTGGCCATTTGGATATCTTTTGTGAAGTATACTTGTTCAGTCTTTTTTTTTTTACTTCCTGTTTTTCTCTTAAATAGAGTGGAGACAGGATCTTGCTGTGTTGTGCAGGCTGGTCTTGAACTCTTGGGCTCAACAATCTTCTTAAGTCTCCCACAGTGCTGGGATTACAGGTGTGAGCCACTGCCCCTGGCCACTTAATCGCTTTCTTTATAATGTTTTTTGATGAATGGAAGTTCTAGTTTTAATGAAATCCAGTAAATACTTTCTTTTTCTTTAGTGGTTAATGCTTTTTTGGTATTCTGTTCAAGAAATTGTGATCAACACTAAGTTCATTAGTCTATGGCTTTTTTTTTTTTTTTAAAGTTTTATTTTGCTTTTTACAGTATAGGTCTATACTATGTCTTGAATTTTTGTATGTACTGTGAGGTGTAGGAATCAAGGTTAATTATTTTCTGTATAGATTATCTTGTTGCTCCAGAAGTATTTATTAAAAAGACTGTTTTCTACCTGAATGTCACTGGAGCCTTTGTCAGAAATCAAGGGATTCTGTATGTGTGCATCTATTTCTGGAGGGTTTTTTTTTTGTCTGTTGATAATATTATTTCATCCTCATGCTAGCACTTATTTTAATTACTGTAGTTTGTCCTCCAGCTTTATTTTTCTTGAAGATTATCTTGGTTGTTTGCATTTCCATATTCTTTTTAGAATTGGTCTGTCAATTGTTTCTTTCTCTTTTCTCCCTTCCTCTCTTTCCTTCCTCTCCCATTTTAAGGCAGAGTCTTGCACTGTTTCTCAGGCTAGAGTGCACTGGCCTAATCATGGCTCACTGTAGCCTCGACCTCTTGGGCTCTCACACACACCCCCGCCCCCCCCCACACACACGACCTGCTGGGATTTTGATTTGGCTTATATCAAATCTATAGATCATTTTGGGGGAGAATTGACACCTTAACATTATAGAATCTTCTGGATCATGAACATGGAATATTTTCTCATTTATTTATCTCAGGAGTGTTTTGTAGTTTTCAGTGTAGAAGTCTTGCATATGTTTTCTTAGATTTATTACTAGATATTGGTATTTTTGGATGCTGTTGCAAATGGTATTTTTTGACAATGGAAACATGTTTATTGAACTTTATATAAACATGACAATAAAAACATAATAAGTGAATTTTAATTAAACTGAATTGTTTGCAAAACATACAGTTGGCATCACTGCTGTAGTGTCTTATTTTTTTGATGCTTTTTTTTTATGATAGAGTTTTGCTCTTGTCACCCTGGCTAGAGTGCATACATGGGTACAATCACTGCAACCTCTGCCTCCTGGGTTCAAGCGATTCTCCTGCCTCAGCCTCCCGAGTAGCTGGGATTATAAGCATGCACCACCATGCCTGTCTGATTTTTTGTATTATTAGTAGAAATGGGGTTTTACCATGTTGGCCAGGCTGGTCTTGGAACTCCTGACCTCCAGTGATCCGCCCCTTGGCCTCCCAGAGTGCTGGAATTATAGGCGTGAGCTACTGCACCTGGCCTGAGTTATGTTTTAGTTTTTTTAAAAAATCAATTAACAGTGCATTTTTAAAAATAAAAATTAAAACAATTTCAGGAGGCTTCTGATTTTTTTTTTGAGGTATATCTTACATACAGTAAAATGCAGAGATCTTTTTTTTTCTTTTTTGCCTTGCTCCCCCTGCAGAGATCTTAAGTATGCAGTTTGATACGTTTTTTCCCCTAATTATCCATCCACGTGGCTGCCACACAGATCAAAATATAAGACATTTCCATTACCTTCAAGTCTCTTCCCAGCCAGTCCTAGCCTCTTCTCTGTAGGTAACCACTTTTGATAAGAAAAGGCTTTTGGTTATAAACACTTTGTGTCATTATTTGAAAATGAAGAAGTAATTGCTTAAATTATTATAAAATGACTATTTTCAGTAGAAGTGATAAAGGGTGTTGTTTTTTGTGGTGATGTTAACTGGAATTAAACCATGATATTTATATGTCTTAGTCTGTTGTGTTGTGTTGTAACAAAATACCTGAGACTGTAATTTATGAGCAGAAATTTATTTCTCATATTTCTGGAGGCTGGAATGTTCAAGATCAAGGTGCCGACAGGTTCAGTTGTCTGGTGAGGGCCTCATCCTCCAGAGGAGAGGAATGCTGTGTCCTCACATGGTGGAAGGTAAAAAGGCAAGCCAGCTGAACATTGCTAACGCCTTTTTTTTTTTTTTTTTTTTGAGATGGAGTTTTGCTCTGTTGCTCAGGCTGGAGTACAGTGGTGTGATCTTGGCTCACTACAACCTCCGCCTCCCAGGTTCAAGCGATTTCTCCTGCCTCAGCCTCCTTAGTATCTGGGATTACAGGCGTGTGCCACCATGCCCAGCTAATTTTTGTATTTTTGGTAAAGACAGGGTTTCACCATGCTGGCCAGGCTGGTCTTGAACTCCTGAACTCAAGTGATCTGCCCATCTCAGCCTCCCAAAGTGCCGGGATTGTAGGAGTGAGCCATCACACCTGGCCTAACGCCTCTTGTATATGGTCTTTAATCTCATTCACAAGGGGAGGAGCGCTCATGATCTAATCACCTTGTCATCACCTCTTAATGCTATTCACATTGGCAACACCTGAATTTTGGTGAGGACACATTTAAACTATAGCTCCAGGAGCATTATACTCTTTTTTACTTCATGGGGGATATAATTTGACGAGTGTTGTGAGATTGTGTAGTGAGAAGCTCACTAGTGAGGGTTTTGGTATGTATATTTAATTACTGTAGTGGATATTGCTTTGATCAACCTTTCTTCTTAACACTTCCAAATATACTTCTGCTTCTAGCACACTAGACTATCTCAAATAAAATCAGGTCTTTTGGTTACTGGCAAAAAATTGAGAAATTGAGGTTGGGGAAAATTGACAGTAGAAAGGTAGGAAAGATTGGACTCTAGCAATAGTCTAATTTTGTACGTTAAATAGTGAACCTAGCACATATCAGATGTTCAGTAAGTAAGTGATATATATGGAACCACAAGTCCAGTCACGTCAGAGAAGATACCTGCTTAGGTTTTCCAAAAGTGCTAATTATTTCCTGTTGTTAATATTTTTTCCCTATACTGGTTGATTGAGGAACACACGTAGACAAGCAGTATATGTATGCATGTATACATGTGTATTTTAAAACTTTTAAATTGGAGCATAACATAACTTAGAGAAAAATGTGCTAATTATAAACGTATAAAAAGTTCACAAAGTTTACTATAGTCCCCTTTGTGCTTTCTCTCATTCACTCCTTCTCCCCAAAAGTAACCAGTATCCTCACTTCTAACACTGCGGATAGCTATGTAAATGTAATAATATAATATCTACTGTGTTCATCTAACTTCTTTTCCTCAGCAACAGGTTTATGTTATCTATCCATATTGTGTATGGAGCAGTAATTATTTCATTCTCATTGCTGTAGTGTAGTACTCACTTAGCTTAGGGAAAACCTACATGCTTGCTTTTTTTCTTTTTGAGACAGAGTTTCTCACTGTTGCCTGGGCTGGAGTGCAATGGCGTGATCTCCGCTTGCTGCAACCTCTGCCTCCAGGGTTCAAGCGATTCTCCTGCCTCAGCCTCCCGAGTAGCTGGGATTATAGGCATGCACCACCACGCCCAGCTAACTTTTTGTATTTTTAGTAGAGACGGGGTTTCACTATGTTGGTCATGATGGTCTCGAACTCCTGACCTTGTGATCCACCTGCCTTGGCCTCCCAAAGTGCTGGGATTATGGGTGTGAGCCACCTCGCCCGGCTTTTTTTTTTTTTTTTTTCCTTAAAGCAGTGTCTAAATACAGCTTTAATGCAGGGTGCTATATTCTGCTTCTAGCACAGTAGAATACAGGGGTGGCTTTCATAATTGTCAGAAACTGCCTGCTACTTGGAGGCTACTGGGAGCCAGTGGATCAACTTGGTGGTGAAGAAGCTACCTCCATACGTTTTCTCTGTGCCTTTGGAAATGTATTTACTTTTGCTAGTAGAACGTTAGTGATTTTTCAGGTTTGTTTTTGAGGATTATATGCTCTAGTGATAACAGTAAAACTAGCATATATTGAGCTTATATTAGGTACAAGTACTATGCAAAGTGCTTTTCTTAAGTTACCCGTTTTTATTTTCATGAGAAGTTATGTTTCATTAATGTTCTGGAGAGTGAGGTCTTGATTGGTGCAAGTGAATACATCCTTTAAACGTATGTTAGGCTGTGGCCTCCATTATCTAACTGCTTATTCTTTTCACATGTAGGTATGTCATTGATGGTGCCACTGCTCTTTGGTGTGCAGCTGGAGCAGGACATTTTGAAGTTGTTAAACTTCTAGTCAGCCATGGAGCCAATGTGAACCATACCACAGTAACTAATTCAACCCCCCTGCGGGCAGCATGCTTTGATGGCAGACTGGACATTGTGAAGTACCTGGTTGAAAATAATGCCAACATCAGCATTGCCAACAAATACGACAACACCTGCCTAATGATTGCAGCATATAAGGGACACACTGATGTGGTCAGATACCTTTTAGAACAGCGTGCTGATCCTAATGCTAAAGCACATTGTGGAGCCACAGCATTGCACTTTGCAGCTGAAGCTGGGCACATAGATATTGTGAAAGAGCTGATAAAATGGCGTGCTGCTATAGTAGTGAATGGCCATGGGATGACGCCATTGAAAGTAGCTGCCGAAAGCTGTAAAGCAGATGTTGTTGAACTGTTACTCTCTCATGCTGATTGTGACCGAAGAAGTCGAATTGAAGCTTTGGAACTCTTGGGTGCCTCCTTTGCAAATGACCGTGAGAACTATGACATCATGAAGACATACCACTATCTATATTTAGCCATGTTAGAGCGGTTTCAAGATGGTGATAACATTCTTGAAAAAGAGGTTCTTCCACCAATCCATGCTTATGGGAATAGAACTGAATGTAGAAATCCTCAGGAACTGGAATCCATTCGGCAAGACAGAGATGCTCTTCACATGGAAGGCCTTATAGTTCGGGAACGGATTTTAGGTGCTGACAATATTGATGTTTCTCATCCCATCATTTACAGGGGGGCTGTTTATGCGGATAACATGGAATTTGAGCAGTGTATCAAGTTGTGGCTTCATGCCTTGCATCTTAGACAGAAAGGTAACAGGAACACCCACAAAGATCTTCTTCGATTTGCTCAAGTTTTCTCACAAATGATACATTTGAATGAAACTGTGAAGGCCCCAGACATAGAATGTGTTTTGAGATGCAGTGTTTTGGAAATAGAACAAAGTATGAACAGAGTGAAAAATATTTCAGATGCTGATGTCCACAATGCTATGGACAATTATGAATGTAATCTCTATACCTTTCTGTATTTAGTGTGCATCTCTACCAAAACACAGTGCAGCGAAGAAGATCAGTGCAAAATTAACAAGCAGATCTACAACCTGATTCACCTTGATCCGAGAACTCGTGAAGGTTTCACCTTGCTGCATCTAGCTGTCAACTCCAATACTCCAGTTGATGATTTCCACACCAATGACGTCTGCAGCTTTCCAAATGCACTTGTCACAAAGCTCCTGCTGGACTGTGGTGCTGAGGTGAATGCCGTGGACAATGAGGGAAACAGCGCCCTTCATATTATCGTTCAGTACAACAGGCCCATCAGTGATTTTTTGACCTTGCACTCTATCATCATTAGCCTAGTTGAAGCTGGAGCTCACACTGACATGACGAATAAACAGAATAAGACTCCGCTAGACAAAAGTACAACTGGGGTATCTGAAATACTACTTAAAACTCAAATGAAGATGAGTCTCAAGTGCCTGGCTGCCCGAGCAGTTCGGGCTAATGACATTAACTACCAAGACCAGATCCCCAGAACTCTTGAAGAGTTTGTTGGATTTCATTAAGTGACTGGATATGTAAAATCGTTTAATGTGGTGCTAAAAAGTAAAGGACTTGAATCACAGACAATAGAATTACGTGTTCATAAATTCTGCTTTTCTTTCCACCACCCTTCCTCCCATCCCATCCTTCCTTAGTTCTCTATTTGTTTTTCTTGCCTCGTGGTAATTGATTTCAGACACTTTAAACAAAGCCACATCATTGTTTTGGTGTAACTATAAGGTATTTGGATATTGGTCACCTATTTGTCTTTCTTTTCTTAAAGGAACAGATATAAAATGTTTATGTAACAAGGGACATTTATAATTTCAGGTTGATAATGTTTTAAACAGCTGCTTACAAAAGTATTTCTGTTAAGCCTATGTCAGCGTGTTATCCATGCAGCAGTTTTGAGGATTTCATGAAGAAAAAACTAAAAAGGAATATTAAAAGGAATGGGATATCCAGGTGTTGTGCACATGCCAAACTGCTGTAGATAGTTTTCACTCGTCCATTATTTATATGGAATGATGCAGCACATTTTAGCATTCAGGAGGATTTTTAAAAAATAGCTGCAGATTAATTTGGAAAATGTGCTAATTTAATAATAGTTACACATTTATAAAGTTAAATCCATTTGAAATTGTTGCATTATGCTGGGTAGTATATACAAAATGGTTATCATCGTAAATCAACTTTTCAGAGAATCTTGATGGATTCTGCCTTTAGGCTTGAATTCTTCAAAGTCTATTTTAATGAAATTTATCTAAATTGCAGCAGTCTATTTGATTCAGCTCATAGACATGTATAAATTATGAATGCTGTTTTCTTATGAAACAAATTGTCACAGTATACTTATACATTTTATTTTTGTCCCCTTCTTCCTTTTCCTCCTGTATCTTTTAAAATTTTGAAACTACTTTTCCAGAAGTCATTATGTGTTCCTCCCTAAGAAGGTATTTTATTTGTGATGAAAAGGAACCTGGATATTTTTTATTTTTTTCACTTTCTAAGTCTGTGACAAGAAGTAGAAATATCACTAGTGTGGTATAGGAACTTACATATTTTTTATGATAAAAATAATTCTCAATGCCACTTGAAAGGTAATTTTGTCTGAGAGCTGCAAATTTTTCAACCACAAAATGTCACTTATTCCGACAGGCTATACAGAGGTCTTTATGGTTTTTCGCTTTGTTTTGTTTTAATGGCAACATTTTAACTGTCAAACTAAAAGGGTATTCTGTGATTATCTTTTAAGCATCGCAGAAATTCAAGTGAAAGTTACACACTTATTTCTATTGATGTTAAAAATGATAATGAAAGCAAAATTAGCTGTATCTGTAATTTTCTCTCTAGTGCCAAATGAATGCCTTAGCTACTCATAGTGCATGGTACTGTAAGTGAAGACCTGCAGCTTTTTTTTTCTTTAATGAAAAGCATTATAATGATGTAGTAGCATCAGATATAAACTTAAAAAAAATAAGGTTTTAATTAACATTTTACCTATGGATAATGCTTTGTAAAGTATAAGAGAAAGGTTGCAGTTGGATCAGTATAAAACAATGACCAAGCCAAAATCAGCACCTAGGGCCTTAAATAAAATAGAAATACCCCACAAAATGAAATATTTTGAAGGGTGGGAGGGGACAGAAGGGGGGACTTTCCCCCAAGGATGCAAGATACTTTTTACAGTTGTTGTTATACTTTGTGTGTCTTCTTGCTTCAGTTAGGAATGTTTTGATGGTAAATTCTGTCATGGTAATAGATTTCTATTTTCCTAACCTGAGATTTTACAAGGAAGGTTTTTAGGATGGCTTAAAGGGAGGTATTTGAGTGAGCCCTAATTTGAAAATTACCAAACTTGATCCTCCTGGTATGAATCAAGGAAATACTGTACCTTGCTCTTAGCAACTCTCTGTGGCCTGCAAGAGAAATGTACTTCTTCAAGGTGAGTGAATCATGCTTTTTCCATGGTTCGGATCAGACCCTTTATTTTTCAAACTACAAGGCCTACTTATGGGACAGTCTGAGGAATAGCTTTGATACTTAGTATTCAGTTGGTTCCATTATTAATGTATATTATTTTTATTTAAACATCAAAACTTAAAATATCAGATAATGTTGCATGTTTTAAAAACACATTTCATCCCTTTGGCTACCCAGGACCAGCACTATTTAAGACACTGCTTATTTATAAAATGAGGTTAATGATTATATGTACATATTCAGACATCAAAATTTAATGACATTCTGTTTTTGAGAGGGGAAGACAATGCTGGAGAAAGTAAAACTGTTGACTGAAATGCTGACAGGTTGGAGGACGAATTTGAAGACAGTGGAATAAACTATGAACTATGCTAATGGTAATTAGATTTTTTCCTTTGTTTAGTATAGTAGTAAATTGTGTAGTATCTTGCTGAGAATCTAATTCTATCTTGTAAAATCAATCCAAATGCGTATTGTGAAACACCTGTATAAAATCATTCTTGAAATAAGTGATCTACATGCCTGTTTTTTAAAAAAATGTTTTTAGTAGAATTGTTTTAAAATACTGTATTTAGCCAGACCCTTCCCAAACTTAATTTTTTTTTTTTTTTTTTTTTTTTAAAAAGGAAAATAGGTAAGAAAATGATAGTTCTATATCTCAGCCCTCTGTGAACTCAGGCTGTCTCCATTTTGCAGCCACTTTGGTCATTTGATGTTTACTGTTGATATACTTATGCTTCGAATTGTAACTTCATTGATGGTATTATAGGTTCAACCAAAACTTCTCTGTCCTGTTTAGTAATTGTCATATAAATCTGGATGAGCTAGGGAGGCCCAGGTGGATGTTTTCATTTGCAAATCATGAGAAACTTAAGTGGGTTTTATGCTCTTAATAGAGTTGGCAAAATTGAACTATGGAGTTTAGGTTAACAATTTAACTCAAGAAATGGGCAGCAAACCCATTCCCTCCATTGATAAAGAAGGGGGAATATTTTTTACATTAGCATTGACACTGACAACATAGCTTTTTTCAGTCTACCTTGGTTGTTCTAGTAGGCCACAGCCCAACCACGTTAAGGTTCTTTGCTGTGGGAATTTTACATAAACAAAACTCCAAAGCAGACCATCTGTAAGCTTTGGTCTTGCTTGTTTCTGAGAAGGGTTTTATTTCATTATACTAATAGTGGACTAATAATTGGTAATTGTGAGAACTTAGGTATGATAGCATTGATTGAAGTAACATTTGATTTGGGGGCAGCAGCTTTCTAAATACCAACTCTATTTGATAAATGTTTTGAAAATTAAAATTTTAAGGGAGCAACACCCTGTTAAGAGTTTCCACCATAGTTGAGGCAGCTACTTTATGAATAAGACCACTTTGGGTTATTGAAGCAGAAGCATTTCTTTTTTTTTTTTTGGAATGGGGTGGGGTGAGGAGTGAGTTGTTAGACCTTTGATTACAGTTTGCTGGTTTAGAAACGGCCTGTGGCTGAATTAGTGAGTAGATGGATGAAAGTATAAAGGACTTGTTTTTATGGTAGATTTTCTGTAAGAATCTTAAATCTTCCTTTTCAGGTTAGTCAGATGTGTTGATGCACACACGACTATTCTGCTTTTCTCACTGACTATACTATATCATTAAAAAGGGGTTAAAGGAAACAAAACTCTGCCTTTTGTGCTACGAAACATTTAGTCCAGAGGTTTTAAGCTGTGTGTCCATTCCTGCTCTGAAAATGCATAGCTTTGTTCTGGATGTCATCTCTTGAAAGTAGAAAACTTCTATGTGTATATCACATTGCAGGGCTTTCTTACGTATTTCTGGCAGACTTGCCCAAATCTTTAGATGAGCTGGGTTGTACAGCATGCCCTCCCCCAAATATGGGATCTGAAATACATACTACACTATTGATAGTGGAGATATATTCATTTTTTAAACTGTAAAGTAAATGTGGTCTCTAGTCTAGGTTTGTGGTGTGTACCTTTGTGTTAATGTGTAGGGAAGGGATAGTGACTTGATGGTTATGGGGAGTGTATCTTGATGTCCATACAGGGGTGAGTATTGCTAAATTATTAACAACTTTTATCTAGGGTGAGTCATGTGATGAATGGCCTAAGCAGAAAAATGAAAGAGCGAAGATGCAAGCTTGCCAAGTGATGAAATGAACAAGATTTTGTATATTTTTTATCAGGTGTTAAAAACTTGTGCATGGCTTTTTTTGTTGTTGCTTAGTAACTGGTAGAGAAGAAAAGATGAGGAAAGAGACTCAGCTTTCCTTACCAATCTTTTCAGAGGTACGTAGTTGGGGAGTAAAATCTGACTGGCCTAATCGATGGAAAAGACCCTGTCCTTTCACCCCATCCTGCAGTCCTCCGTGTAGAGGAACTACATTGTTGTATTCTAGTAATTCACTGTGATTTATAACAAACCAGTGATGTCATTCTATTGTGCACTTTTGTCAAACCATTTATGTGACTTTAATAAACATAGTAAACTTGCTGACTGCACCAGAGGTCTATTAGTGATTCATATATTGCATGGCATTTTCTATTTGAGTTTGACATGTAGAGTCATTTTTAGTTTCATGGCAATTGACAGTCCTAATAGCTCAGCTAATTTGAAACTAACAATCTTGCTGTGTAAAAGGAAAAAATGGTGTTTGTGTTCAGTAAATGTTTGAAAAAAACTTCTTTGAGGTTTGTGTCTTTATTACTCAGTGTGCCTAAGTTGCGATGTTCTTTTGTTGAATTCCTTAAAAAAAAGTCATCAAAGTTATATATGTGCATGGGAAAAAATTCAGTTAGTAAAGAAAAATTCAAAAATATTTTTTAAAGGTTCCCTTCCCATCTCTCCCCGCCTCCCATTTGGACTCTGCAGAGAAAATCACTATTAATAGTTTTTTGAGTAGCTTCCCAGAATGTTTCTGTGCACATATGTATTATTTCTCCTTTTCGTTTTTTTTTTTTTTTTTTTAATGAATGAGAGGTTCTCATATTGCCCAGCTTGGCCTTGAATGCATAGCCTCGCCTCCTCAAGCGCCAGGACAACCGTCCGGAGCCACCGAGGCTCCCTCCTTTTCGTTTTTTAAAATGCAAATGAACGTCTACCTTTGCAACACTATTCTGCATCTTATCTTTTTCATTTAGTATATCTTAGGCATTTTCTATTTCTAAATGTGTAGATTTTTAAAACAATAACTTTATAGCATTTAATTCTGTTGACTGAAAATTTATTTAGATCTTATCGATGGACTTTTAGGTTTTCAGTTTTTGATATTTCAAATAATGCTGCAGTGAATGTCCTTATGTACAATACTTATAGGACAAATTCATTCCTAGTACTGGAACTTGGTTTACTGACCACTTAAAATTTTGACAGAGGTTATCAAATTGCCTTGCATCTCTCTAAATCTTTACTGGCATCAGATACCTAATCATTTAGTTTTTACAAAGTTGTGATTAATGAAAAACAATATTTCATGGTTTGCTTTGTGTGCCTTTATTATGAATAAGGTTGAACACTTTCATAAATGTATTGACTGTTTGCTTTGGGCTTTTTTTTTTTCTTTTTTTGTTTGCATCACTAACCAGTCTTCATTATTTCAATGGGTTTTTTTTTTTTTTTTTTTAACTACTTGCTAGACGTTCCTTAGAAGTTTGAGGACATTTTCTGTCGTGTAATAGTTTTAGTTTATTTACTTTAAATATGGTAGTTTTGTATCCGAAGTTTACATTTTTATATAGTCAAATTTACCACAGTTTAAAAAATGGTTTTATATCCTGCTTGTAAGGCTGTCTCTAGTCCTAGTTACAAGTTATACATTTTTTTTTAACCCATGATCTATTTGAATAAGACACTTTTATGGCTTCCCTTCCCTTCTTTCTCCTTCTCTTCTTTGGTTTAAAATTTTGATTTTCTGATAATTTGTTTGGTTTTTGTTTGTTTTTTGAGACAATGTCTCACTCTCTCACCCAGGCTGGAGTGCAGTGGTGCAATCATGCCTTATCGTAGCCTCGAGTTCCTGGGCTCAAGTGATCCTCCCACCTCAGCCTCCCAAGTAGCTGGGACTGCAGGTATGTGCCACCATGCTCAGCTAATTCTTTTTTTTTCTTTTTATTATTTTTTGGTATTTTTTGTAGAGTTGGGGTTTCTCCATGATGCCTAGGCTGGTCTTGAACTTGGGCTCGAGCAGTCCTCCCACCTCAGCCTCCTAAAGTGTTGGGATTACAGACATGAGCCACCACTCGTGGCCTTGGACTAGTATTTCTTCATTTGTCTTTTTTAAGTGGGGAGGTGGGAGTGGCTAATTTTTTCCAGTATTTTATGTTTATTTTTCCAGATGAAATTTGGTGTCATTTTATCATGTTAAGAGATTATTTTGTTTAGCATTGAATTAATAGATTTAGGGACATCTGAATAGTTGTGCACTTGTGAGCTTTTTTTTTTTTTAAATCCAAAAGAAAGATATACCTGGCTAGGTGAGTCATATACTGCTATCCAGAGGTTTTGTTTTGTTTTTTTTGTTTTTGGTTTTGGTTTTTCTTTTTAATGAAGGTCTTACAACTATCTTTCTTTTATTATCAATAGGTTTGTATCGTTACACATACTTCTAAATATTAATGTTTTTACAAAAGCACTGTAATGGATTTTTTTTTTTAGAAATAATTTTTCAGTTACTTCTTTTGGATGTTCCAGATACACGAATCATTTGCAAGTAACGATAATTCCCTTCTCGTTTCCAGCATTCACAGCTCTTACTTCCTGTACCTAATTACAGTGGTTAAGATAGCCAGGAGAGTATCAAAGGGTGGTATTGGAGCACACCTTCAGCACATGTTTGTTTTCAAATTTAGATTCTGAGTCTCTATAGAGATCTGAAAAAAACATTTAGTGCAGTCCTCTCGTTTTATAGTTGAGGACACAAGCCCAGAAAGGCCACACAAGGCCTAAGTGTGTCATAACTGGGAGTAGGCTCTGGGTCTTTGGACCCATGGAGCACTGCTCTTTCACTATGGGATGCCAGTACTAGAGAAGGGCACCTTCGGATCTCTGCCAAGTTGCTCCCTGACTGCAATGGCTAGCGAGACTGCAGAAATCATCCAGACGGGTTTTAAAACATGTCCTTCTTTGTTTGAAGTAATGTCTGCTGTATACAGATGACTAGGCTAAAGAAAATACTGGTAGTAGTTATGTTCCTTCAGGTACTTGACCTAGAACATTTCAATATGAGAGAGGCAAATTTTAGGCCGTTCACAAAACCTTAGCTTGTTGGCAAGTTTTGACAAAATTATATTTTCTAATTTGCCTGTGCTTTAAAAATTTGATGTGCTCAGTCCATCAGAGGGGAGGACTGGAGTTTTGCTTTTGCCTTAATCAATGGCAAGGCACTCTTGGAAATTGGTGCTTACTGAACACGTACTTTATTTCAGGCACTGCACCACAGATATGCATACAAAAATAAGGGAGACCAGCCTCTCTCCACAAAATAAAAAAAAAATTAGCTGGGCATGGTGGTGCGCATCTGTAGTCCCAGCTACTTGAGAGGCTGAGGTGAGAGGATCACTGAAGTCCAGGAGGTCGAGGTTGCAGGGAGCTGTGATTATGCCACTGCACTCTAGCCCGGGCGACAGAGCGAGAGCCTGTCTCAAAAGTAAGAAATACAAAAAATGGTCTCTGCCCTTGATAAGCTCGTTCTCCAGTTAGATGCACCTATTTGAAATTTGATTTTCTGTATTTCCTCTAATTTTCCAAATAAAAACTTAAGGTATTCTTTGACTTTGGCTTGGGCCATCTTCTGAAAACATTTCAGACACATCACTAAGTTGCTGCTCTTGTTTTTTTAATGCAGTGCCAGGGAGATAACCCAGGAGTTCGAGACCAGCCTGGGCAACACGGCAAGACCCTGTCTCTACAAAAATTAGCTGGCTGTGGTGGTGTGTGCCTGTAGTCTCAGCTACTCGGGAAGCTGAGGTGGGATTGCTTGAGCCCAAGAGGTGGAGGTTGCAGTGAGCTGTGATGGTGCCGCTGCATTCCAGCCTGGGTAACAGAACACTGTCTCAAACCACGCAAAGCTGACGAGAAAGGGTAAGTCCCTCAAGGAGTAGTGCCCCTCCTTTAAAAATGACTTTCTGCTTGTACTCTACTTTGGACCTGGTAAGTTTGCTAGGTACAGTTTAGAATACATTATTGAAAGGTTTTAGAGTCCAGGTGTAAGGCTGCTAATTCCCTCTTGATGCTAAACCGGCAAGGCTCTGTTCCTGTTTCAGTTTCAGTTTTGGAACATGCTGTCCTATTTTAGCATGATGTTGAAGCTAAGAGAATAATAGACAGTGACACAAAAGCACTGCAGATTTTAATGTGGCCAATTAGCCTGGCTGTCCTTTGAGAAGAACCTAGTTGATGTTAATACTAACATAGTTTGTGATTTTTTTTTTTTAATCATAAGGAGTGCAGAATAAAAGGCTGGAACCACATTAGCTGAAGGTAAAAGCACAGACCAGTGTGGTGTTGAATAAAAACGGGGCCATTCATACTAATGGCTGTATTTAAGTCACCCAAGGCACATTTGGGTGGTGCGGAGACTGTTGGGGGTGAGGCATGGGTGCAGTGAGCCATGATAGCGGGAAAGGAGCACGAGTAGGCCAGCATTCTACATTACAGGCTGTTTGGCATCCTGGGCTTGAAGCCAGGGGACCGACTCAAGTCTAGTGTCTTATTCTCAGACAATATTGATGCTAAAAATCTTTTGAATACTGATGGAGGTAGCAATTTATCTTGTAAACACCTCGAGGGTTGGAAAGGTCCACACCATCTCGCAGAAGCTTTTCCGTATCTCCCTGGGTAGAGCGATTGCATACTGTCTCTGCTGTTTTTGTTAGCACTTTGCCCTTTCCACCTAGATACCTGTCTCGTTAAGAAACATCACCTTCCTTAACAGAAGTAAAACCCAGAAACTCCACTGGGCTTTTTTTGCTGATTATCTTTGCTGGCTGCCACCAAGATAGGCCCAAACACAGCTGAAGGGCATCTAAGACAGGCCTGACAGTTTAGGAAACTGATATTGAAGAAAAGAGAATAGCAGAATATTACTATAATATTATAGCTATTATATTAAATCCAGATGGCTGTTCTGTAAGTTTAATGTGTTTAGAATTACCTCACAGAACTTGGATCTGTGAAGTCTGAGGAGGAACTTACGAGTCTGTGGTCTGACTGAGGTGGCCCTGGGACCACTCTTTGAGAAACTCAGCTCTGCAGAGATATGTTTTATGGGGCACAATTTGCCTGCCAAGCTTGCATGCCCACACCACCTAATGCCAGAAGCAAGAAGCATGCTTGTCAAGATTTCTCTTTCCTAGCTCTCAGCTGTCTGGAACTGCCCTAATCGATAATGCACTTCCCTGAAGAACACTGAACAGAGGCCTCTCTTGCATCTACACAAGGTCTGCCCGCCAGACTGTCTTCTCTGAGGACCTGCCCCAGCTGATGCGTGGGGCTCATGCGGATAGGACTCTGCTGGCCCACCGTGTTAGAGTCACCTGTGAAGTCACCCAGGACATCTTGCACGTCTCATCACACAATTCCCTGTGGAGGTTTGTCTCCTGTACTATCCAGTGAGCCTAGGATTTAGAAATCCTGACAATCCAAGGACCAAATTCTAAAACCATCATCTGTTGGAGATTTTGTGCCCCAAGTATGTTTTTCTCCAGTGCACTTAAGTTTGCTGCAGAATTTCTTAAGTGTCACATGGCCACAGGAAATCAAAGCAGCTTGTTTAGAGTGATGTCTAGGATGGGCCAATAATGCTTTTATTTTTGTCTTTTTTTTTGTTTTTTTGGGGAGATGAGCCAATAATGCTTTTAAAAGACAGTTTTTAAAGTGGTTATTTCCTGTTAACACAGAGTGTAACCCTTAGCTCCATAATTATTCTTAACAGATTGCTGTTAACATTAATCTGTGAACCACAATATGAATTTTAATATTGATTTGTTCTTGCACTTTGGGCTGCTTGCCTCTAAATGCCAAAATTGTCTTTAGAGACTGCTGTTCAGCTGCTCTAAGTCCCCCCTTGGGGGCTCGGAGGACCCTGGAAAACTGGGCAAAATCTGCAGCAAATTCTCTGAAGACGTGCTGTATGTAACACGAAGGCCTTCCCGACTCCAGGCTGCAGCCCCGTTAACTTGACACTGAAGACAAGTTTCTGGTATTCATAGAACCTGTGCCTGTGAACCCCCGTTTCTTCATCTTCTAGCCTGGATATTCATTTGCCTGCTGATTGCAACGCTCAGCCATTAGAGTCACCTGGGTAAGTTGGACACAAACTTGGCCCCTCCCTACCAATGAAATTAGAATCCATAGTGGGTAGGGCCCTTGGAGTGGTCACTTTTAAAGCTCCCAGATGGTTCTAAGGTGCAGCCAGGATTGAGACATACTGTGTTAGCATAGACTTTGCTCCCTATAAGATGCATCGTTGTTTGACCTACCAGGCACTCTTAAGGCTCATCTGGGACATTTATACTTCAGAGTAAATAGGATTACAAAGGGAGAATTGATAAGAGAAATTGAGAGGCTAAAGGCCTTGATAGAACTCTGTTTGTCCACCTTTGACCACTTGGTTGGTCTTGGTGTAGGTCTGGGGAAGGGTGTGAAGGGACTGTGGAGTTCTGGAATAAGGACTGCCTGCCTTTGACCATGAGTCCAGAGGTAGCAATCAGTGTGGTCTCTGGGCTGCCTCTGACCAGCAGGTACATTCTGTTTGGCCTGCAGTGTGGTCACAGGTGGCTGTTTTTAAAAATATGAATGCCAACCTCTAAACATTAGATTTTTCATAAGAGCATTCTCTCAGATCTGATGGTGTCTGATGGAAGACTTGGTGCTAAATCAAACCATGCACTTAGGAGTGTGAGTTCATTCTCATTTAGCCAGGTTACCCCATTCATCAGGGTGATGACTGAAATGGAATATGATCTGACAGTTCCTTCTGATTCTATTAGAAGGCAATGGGTTTTGATACTGAAATTTTAGTTTCACCATTTTCACCTTTTGCTCTGCATCAAGCCCTTTTGAGGCTGGGCTTGAATGATAGAATCTGGCTTGGGAGATAGCAGTCTTAGGTTTAGTCTAGGTTTTGCTGTGGGAGCCTAGGGCTCCCTCTGGTTCTGAGTGTCCTAATTTATGCAAAAACAAGATCAAATAATTTCCAAGGTTCTACTAATTGGGATTCGAAGATGTGAATGGCACAAGAATAGAATGGAGATGCCCTGGTTAAAGTCAGAGTGTAAGAGGGTTAACAACAATGAAACTGGCCTGGAGAAGTCTGGGAGGCATGTGTGGGAAGAGCTGGAAGCAAGGCGGGGAAGTTACAATGAAACATTTGGGTCCTAACCGTCCACAGTGGCCAAAGATGGAAGGGCAGTCTTGGGAGGGAGAGTGCTCCACCACTGGAGACGTCGCATGGAGGCCAGCCAGCTACTTGGAGGGCATGATGTGGGCAGCAGATGGTGGATGAGTCCCTTCTGACATGCGGAGGTAGGAGGGAAGGAAGCAAGGAACCCCTCATCTACTTCCTCTCCTTCAAAGGTAAGTGCAGCTCACTGTGATGTGCTCTACCCACAGAATGGGATGTCAGTGCTTGGTTGTTTTTAAACACTGTATTTTTAATTTTTCAAAAATATTTACGACAGTAAAGGTCGTACTATGCACGGGGACAGATGCCTTTGATGTGTCCCCCTTTCTACCTCAAAACAAGGTTAAGGCATAAATTACTCCGCTGGGCACCAGGCATGCCCCTTGTCCTTGGGGCGCCATCACTGGTCATACCACTTGTCCTGGGGGCCGGTGGATGAGATATTTGCCACTGAGGCTGCGCAGGCTCTGGGAGTCCTTGCACGGGCTTTATTCAGTGCATTCCAGAGGGGACCCCTCAACAGCGCTGGCCAAGCCCTTCCCTTTGCACTGGTGGGCATAAGGGAAGGATGGGAGGCAGTGTGTGTGTGTAGGGAGGGGGTGATACAGGGAGGGGAGGTTCCCTACCCTACCTCTGCTGCCCAGCTGCAGCCGGGCCAGTGTGTCCACGTCTAGGGGCAGGCTGCAGCAAGAAGACATGTAGGAATGCACAGCCCCAGAGATTGTGTCATCCACATGCTTCCCATGAGGTACCTGGGAACAAAAGTGGCCCGGGAGGGTTGCCAGCTGAGAGCAAGGGGCTGCAGCTGGTGCAGGAACGTGTGAGTCGCGGTCAATGCGAATGCACGTGGGCGCAGTGCCCGGCTGCCTCTCATGTCAGGGCAGTGTGGTATCCTGGTCCCACTTGCCTGGCTATCAGTCTCTGCATCTCAGTCTTTCTTTCTTCATCCCTGGCTTGCGGCTGTCACCATCAAGCTCTTGGGCTTGGGTTCATTCTTGGGGAGCCCTAGGGGACTATATCTATGGGGAAGGGGGTGGGTGAGACCTGGGAGCCAATGGAGGGGTGGGAGGGTCAGAGTAAAGGGCAGAATTTAGATCTGTTCTGTCTTGGATCCTTCTGGAATTAGAGACCTGGAGTGTGCAGATTGAGTTCATATTTACAGTCTTCCTCTCTGGGTTTCTTTGTAGGATGGGGATGACGACGAATTCCTAGAACCTTATTATCTGGGGCAGCAAATGCCCTCTACAGAGTTTGAGGGAGGACTTGGGGTGGGCGTGCCCCTTTAAATCCCTAGGGATCTGTGTTGTTGAAGGTGTCCCAGCCTCCCAGTAGGGCGATTCCACTTAAAACCAGCTTGAGTTCCATTCTGGAGGGAGCAGGTGCCATTGCTCAGGAGATGAGGTCAAGTGCAAAGCCGGCTGGCTTCCTCTCCACTCCAGCTCGGTGGGGCCGCAGGCCTGGGCCTGCACACCACCTAGACTGGTGTCCTGGCCCCCATCAACTCAAATTCTCCTCCGGAGCCTCACTCCAGCACTTTGGGGGTGGGGTCCAGACCAGGCTCCCTCCTGCGCCTGGCACTTTTAAAGAAGCCGAGCTGTGAGGAGGCAAAGGGAGATGTCTCAGAGGTGGACAAGGTCTGCCCTTGCTGTCCCTCCACTACCCTTTCTCGGGATTCCTCCCTCGGGGCTTCCTTGAGTACCCCAGCTCATTCTGAATACCCTCTCCTCCAGAACTGCCTCTGTGGACTGGAACAGAGTAGATGAGGCCCTGGGCGGCATGTAAGAAGTCATGCTGGCTCCCACCACCTTGCTGTGTGACCAGCCCCAGCCAACATCCCTCTCTGGGCCTCCATCTGTAACATGAGGAGGCTGAGACCAGGGTTTTGTAACCAGAACTTCAGGGACAGGGATGGACTTTGGGGGGTTAACAGCTTGACATTGTTGAAGATATTTTCTGCAGTTGTTAGTGCCTATTTTTTTTCCCCCCTCTAATAGGAACCTTAGTTTTCATTAGGTTGTCAAAGGCACCCACAACCAGGTCACAGTCATGGCCTGGGTGCCCTCTGTTGGCCCTAACCAATGTGCCTGCTGTGGTGAGGGGCAGGGTGCCAGCCCCCCTCAACAGAACATGGCAGTGGCCACAAAGTTCCAGGGGCTGGAGCCTGGGCCCCCCAGCCAGGATGCTGCTCCATCCCTCCCCTGCAGGGGCTCTCACCTTCCATAGTGCCAGGACCAGCAGGGCCAGCAGCAGGAGGCCCCCCAGGGTGCTGCCCACAATGATCCAGATGGGGACCTGCCAGTCCTCTTGCTTGGAGATCTCAAACACGATCTGCAAGGGTGGGGGCCAGGCCAACAGCATTACTGTTCTGGGGCTGGGGTGGCAGCCCGGGAGGGGCAGGAGGGTACAGACAGCTGGTGCCTGATGGGGGCCCCTCAGTGGGATGCCAGAGGGATGGGTGAACAGGCAAGCTGAGGCCTCAGGGCAAGCAGCGCCTGCACAGCCAGCACGGGGTTCGGGGTTCAGTGGCTGAGTTGATCCTGCCTCCTTAAGACACTTGCTGCCTTTGGCCTTAGGCCACTCACACTCCCTGGGTCCTCCTCCCACCACACGGGCTGCCCCTCCTCACTTTGCTGCCTCCACATGGTCTCTGCACTGCTAAAGGTCGGTGCAGCCCATGGTTCAGTCCTTGCACCCCTTCTTTTTCTAGAGTTGCTCCCTAGGTGAACTCAGGGCTGACTTTCCCACGATTCACAGCAGGCATGGTGGCAAGGCTCATAACACTTTTAGGAGACCATGAAAATGTTTACATTTCTTTTAAGATCAGAGGAAAAAATGGAATAGACTCCAGCTTGGATAACATTTTTCTTCTTTATGCCAACACAGTTATAAACCGTAATTTTTTTTTTTTGAGACGGAGTTTCACTCTTGGTGCCCAGGCTGGAGTGCAATGGCACGATCTTGGCTCACCGCAACCTCTGCCTCCCGGGTTCAAGTGATTCTCCCGCTTCAGTCTCCCGAGTAGATGGGATTACAGGTATGCACCACCATGCCTGGCTAGTTTTGTATTTTTAGTAGAGACAGACAGGGTTTCTCCATGTTGGCCAGGCTGGTCTCAAACTCCCGACCTCAGGTGGTCCGCCTGCCTCAGCCTCCCAAAGTGCTGGGATTGCAGGTGTGAGCCACCATACCTGGCTATAAACCATAATTTGTAATATTTTTTTTCCTATGGGGGAAGGTGCCCCAAAGGCAGAAGTGGCCATGGCCTCGAAGCTCAGAAAGCAACCCCAGGCCAGCTCCCTCAGTCCTGTGGCTTTCACTGTCTGTACTCTGACTGCGTGCACATTCCCCAGACTCATACCAACCGTCTCCTGCCTGCCTGGCAACTGTAACAGGCCCCTAACCGTGCTCTTAACAAGCCCGTCCCCCGAGGCCTGCTCCTTCCAGTTCTTTCTCACCTAAGCAAATGGCAGCACCATCCCTCCTCGCTGCTCAGGCCAGAAACCACATATCCATCACTGACCCTAACTTTCACATCCACACAGAGTCCAGCAGCAAAGTCTGTCTACTTGACCTTGGAAACACCCAGAATGTGACCACTCCTCCCCCTCCTGGGCCTGAGCGCCCTCATATCTCCTCTAGAGACTGCAATGCCACCCGCCACCTGACTGCCTCCTCTCTGCAGTCTGTTCTCAGCACAGCAGCTAGAGGGATCCTTCTAAATAGGAAGGTAGGCCTATGCTCTGCTCTGCTCAAGCTCGCTCAGCGTAAAAAGTGCAGTGCTGGCCCTGGCCTGCAAGGCTCTCCCCTCTCGGGTCCCAGCTGTCTTGTTGACCTTACCTCCTGTTCCCCTTTGCCCTACTCCAGCCTCCAGGCGCCTGGCCTCCTACATGCACGCCATGGCATGCCTGCTGCAGGCACTGCTGTTCCCTCTGCCTGCAAGGCTTTCCCTCACACAGCCATGAGACACTCCTGTCTTCCTCATGGTCTCTGTCTGATGTCACTTTATTGGAGAGGCTTTTCCCAACTCCCTGTATAAAACAGCAGCCCCTGGCACTTCACCTTTATATGTGTGCCTTGTTCTGGATGGCTCTTATCACCACTTGATGATGTCTATGTTCATGTTTATTGCTCACCTAGAATGTCAGCTGTAGGAGAGCAGGAGCTTTGTCTGTTTGTCCCTGCTCTATCCTCCATACCTGGAACCGTGCTGGGAACACAGCAGGAGCTCAGTTAACTATGGAGTGAAATGACCACCTGCAGAAGCAGACAGAGCCCTGCTTTGGGCGCTGACTCGATGTTCAACTTGAGGTGAGTCCCTGCTCCTCCTGTCTCATCTCACATGCCTCAGTGTGCCTACCTGAGAGATGGGGGTGGGGACGGTGGCTCATAGTGTTGTGAGGTCTGTCACTGTGTTCGGCACACAGCTGGGGGCCAGCAAGTGTCAGGGCCCTTATGTGTGCTCTTTCTGTCCCTCAAGGCGGGGACCTGGCTCTGCCTCCACAGAGCCCAGCATACAGGGGCTTAATTTCAGGGTTGCTGGATTTCTAAAAGAGAAGTGAGGCATCCAGAGAGTATAAGAGGAGTTTTTTGGGGGGTTGGGTCGGGGGCGGAAGAAGGAAAAGTCACCTAAAAGACAAGCATCAATGTGGGAAGAAGGTTCGTCTGTGTGTGTGTGTGTGTGTGTGTGTGCAGGGTATGTAGGGGGGTGCCTGTACCACACTCTCCTCTCTTGGATGCCTGGAACATTCCAGCATCTTTCAAGATTCAGTTCAAGCAAACTGTCTCCAGAAAGCTTTGCGAGGGTGTCTCTTGCACTGAACTGCTTCCCCCAGGCCTGTGCCTGTTCTCAGACTGCACACACCCACTTACTGTCACTATTTTCCTGTCTGCCTAATTCATCTCTGGTTCCCTTTCGGACTGGAGTCGTAGGCAAGATACCCAACAAATACCAAATGAATGAACGAACAAAAAAGCTCCTGAGGTGGGTCCTGATACCCCTCTGCCTGGCATGCCCCCACCCTGGTTGCGATTGATTTTTGGTGAATTGTTTTATAAGGGCTGTTTCCTGACCCTGCCTGCCTCTTTGCGCTCCAGCATCTCCCTGGGGTGGGGTTGGGCACTTACTCTGCCTCTGTAACAGAAACATTTGGCTGGAGCCCAGGCTGGCATTTCTGGGGTATGGCCAGTGGAGGGCAGCGGTGTGCCACGCCCAGCTGCCCTGTTTCCACAGGACTGGGTTTTGCTGGCTTGCTTTCTTTTACAAATTTATTTTTCCTTTGCCACTTCTTCCAGGAATAGGCTTTTCTTTAAGACCTCACTTCTCGTTGGGTCTCACACAGAGCCTAACTCCTTTCCCGGACCCTGATTGAAGCCAGTGTGATCTGTAACAATCTGATTTTACCCAACTAAAAAAGAGGAATCTCACATCCTTTGGTCTTGACAAATTCAGTTCACCCCAGACCTCTGGCCCTTCCCTAGTGTTGCCCCCGAAGACCCATTTGTCTTGCTTTTCCCCTCTCCTCAGCGGCTGCCCTAACAGCCCCTAGGTCTGCCTGATTCTCTCCTGCTGGGACATGCGGCCAGGGGTTGTAGAAAACTCTAGAGGATCGGCCAACCCTTTCCCAAGCTGTCCGGCCTCAGCCTGGTTCTGCAGGACTCCCAGGGACTCACCTGGCGGCTGGGATCCTCCTCACGGAAGATGAAGGGGCTGTGAAACTGTCTCTGCAAGGCTGCGTGGACCATGATTTTCACGGATTTGTACTTGAGCTGTGCAATCGGAAGCCTCGTTGGAAGCTGGCCTGGAAGCCTTTCTTCCCGTTCCCTCTCCAGGCAGCCCCAGCTGGAAGACATCCCAATAGCCACCCCCTTTTCCTTCTTCCTTCCGGCCCAGCGCAAGGGCTCTACTTACTGCTTTTAGGGACTTCAGCCACAGATTCCCCAGTAGATGGAAATTGATTTCCTGGTTGGGGGCCAGCCGTATATTGCAGTTGATGGAGACTACATCAGAGTTGCTGTGATTCTGAAAGAGAGGATGGGTCTCAGGGCTGAGCTGCTGGGCTAGGTGGGGCAGAGGGAGGCAGCTCTGCTTGAACAACTGGGGCTCTGTTCCTGGGGGCAGGGACAGAGGACGGGGGATGAGGACAGAGTTGGGAGTGGGGGACATGTGCCCTACGCCTGCCAGGGGATGACTGAAAGACAAATGATGGATGGCATAGCTGATGCTCTTTGAAGCTCTGCATCATGACCGGCCTGGGTATATTCTAGGAACAGAACTTTGGTTCAACGTTAGGGGATCTATAAATGTTTCCCATCACCATATAAACACATAAAAGTAAAAAAATTATATGATCGCTGCAGCAGATGCAGAAAAAGTATTTTAGGAAGTCCAACTTCTGTTCATGATAAAAAAAAAACTCCCAGGGAACTTCCTGAATCCAATAAAAGGGGTCTTCCTCAAGTTCACAGAAAACATGTATTACGAAAAGACTATGCATGGATCCCAAAACTTTTCACCAGAATAAACTCGTACTAACTTGTAACCTCTGTGAACAGGATCTAGTTAGAGGCACTAAGAAGGATAAGACACCAGTTTGAAAGGATTAAATGGAGAAACTAACGTTGATGGGAAACCCGAACAAACCTTCAACCAATTACAAGATACTGGGTGAAAGTTACGAGTGTAGCTGCCTTGCTGCCCGCCCCAGCCCCAGCTCAGCCCGAATCTCTGGTAAAGCACACCACCCCCAGTCAGTGCTTTGTGGGAGGCACTTGTTTTGGGGAAGTACAACTCAAACAGCTCAGATTGTTGTCTAGGTAAAGAACAGTGGAAGTGGGCTGAGAATCTGGTGTCTGGAGGCAGGGGCAACCCTGAGAATGCAAACTGGAAATGAGCAGGTGTCTTGGGAAGGCTCTGGAAATTGAAGCCGATCTGCATTCCACTTCCAGGTCAGGAGGCCCCAGCTTGACGCGGCCAAATGTCTCCAGTACAAGCCATGTGTGTGTTCTGGTGTTCTGGCTGCCTCTGGTTTCGTCCCCTTCTCTCTGCTTCTCTGTATCCTACCAGCCCGCTTGGCCCAGGTGCAAGTCCACTATCCCCACCCCTTTCTCTTGTTTGCCTGACACTCCACAGGCTGTGACCCTGGCTCCTCAGGCACTCACTCTGTGTGTTTGCCCCACTCCCTGTGAGATGGGGGACTCGCATATGCCAAGAAGTCTTTTCCTCCTTCAGTTTTTTCTTGGCTTGGGGCTGGGTACATGTAGGTGCTCAGTAAGCTCTTAATTGACAAGCTGTTGGATCAGGAGGGAAATGGCCCCCGGAGCAAAGGTGGTGGCGCGCCTCTCACCCCAACTACTGTGGCTCTCGGTCTGAGGGACACTCACCAGCTGTGGAGCACGACTCAAGTCTTCTTCCATTGGGGTGGGCCGGTACTCAGTGCTGTTCCCCCAGATGTTACAGGATGTGTTTGTCTAAATAAAGGACACACACACAGCCTCACAACCAGCTCTGGCCCACTTAGGCTCCCAGAGATGGTTCTTTTCTCCTCCTCTAGCCGTGGCCCTGCGAGAAGGGAGCTGGGGTCTGGGAACCTGGGGATACACGTGGCGAGTGGGGGGGTGTCTGTCTCCTTCCGGTCCCCTCCGCTGAGCTGGCTCCCAAGGGCATCGGTACCTGGTCGGTGAGGAAGTCTCTCAGCATCAGCAGGCGGTTGCCACTCCTGGTGGCGATGGGGACGGTGATCTTCATCATCACCCCATGGATGGGGAACAAGCCCAGGTTCTGGATCTGTGGCCGGAGATGGGAAGGGGTCAGTACAGGTAAGTTGAAGGGGGTGGTAAACAAGGTCCACAGGGGCTAAGCAGCCCCTGGGGGTGGCCATCCCCCCAGCCAGTGCTGGGGAACAGGCCCACTCAAGGCCCCTGGTGTTTTCGCTGTGAAGGCTCCTAAGCTCTGTCAAATTGTGGCCGGGGACTGCCCTGAGGAGTGCAAGAGAGCCTTGAAAGGGGGTGGGTGACTGGAAGCTGAAGACAAGTCGCTGGGGATGCTGAGGCCGGAGAGCAGGGGCCACCTCCATTTTCAACTCTTCCTGGCTGGGGGCGGATTTTGTTGAGGTCAGGGGTGAAGATGGTGACAGCAATTAATACATGATGAAAGGGAATCATTAATTAACAAAGGATATGCTACTAAATAGCGAGCATGCGATTGTTCACGTTCTAGCAGTGCCACATTCAGTGCCAGAGTAGCAGTGATTCTAAGCAGGGCTTCGGAATCAGAAAGACCAGGAATCCAATCCTGGGCCTGCTGCTGTCACCTATGAGCTGTGTGGCCCCGGGCAGCTTACTAGACGTCTCTAGAACAAGCCACACACGGCTTGAACTCCTGACCTCATGATCTACCTGCCTTGGCCTCCTAAAGTGCTAGAATTATAGGTGTGAGCCACCGTGCCCGGCCTAAACCACTGTTTTTTAAAAAAAATGTCTTAAGAATTTTAGGCAGCCACACCTTATCTTCACCGATACATCCTCCACTGCAGTCCAGTTTTTCAGAAGAAGAATGAGAGGCCCAGAGATGAGAAGTGACTTGCCGAAAGTCACACAGTGGATGGGTGGCAGGGTTGAGCCTGGACTCTGGGCACTAGTGATGGTTCCACATTCCTCCCCTTCAGGATGGGGCTGCTCAGATCCCATCCTTCCCTCTCCACCGCCTCCCCTCCAGCCTTACCCTGAAGATGCAGTGGAAGGGAGGCCCGATGCCATCGTATCTCTCCAGCGTGCTGTTAGGCTTGACCTCGTAGTGGCTCAGGCTGCTGCTCCTGCAGAGACAGAGGACAGGGCCATCGTGAGCTCAGTCAGTGCTGGCTGGATGGACAGATGAATGAAAGAGGGAGAGGGCAGGTCCCGGCCTCCCCAGGGCCACAAAAAACGGGTTCCCTCTTGTGTCCGTTGAGAGTGTTGCTTGGAAGGATTCTGAGCCTTAGCAGGAATCAACGCTGCTATGCTGCTATCTGTGAGCAATGTCTGCCTCGTGTGTGGGTGGGCATGAATCAGAAGAGCCAGTTACTTCACCCCTGGCCCAGCCTGCCTAGGGCTGTAGCTGCTTTTTGGGGTGACCCTGCCACTGTGCCCCCTTCCACCCTCAGGGATGGCTGGCGTGGGAGGACCTGAGCTTCCTTTCCGTATCTGCTGTTCTGCCCTAACCTCTCCATCTGCCTGTGAGCTCTCAGAGGACAGGGACTGTTTCTTCCGTCAGATCAGGGGCCAGTGGCATATCAAGGGGGTCGGGGTGGGAGCAGTCTGTCCCTCAGGGAAGAGTCTTTTCCCACTGAGGTTGTTTAGATGTGTTGGCGTAAGGTGATCATAAAAAGCAGATTGACTTCTGATACGTATGATTACTGCGAAACTCTCTATAGGCCATGCATTCACTTGTTGCCCATGCCAGGGGTGGACACCTCCCACTGGACCCCTCCCTTCTTGCCCCTGCTGGGTACTCCCCGGGCCAGGCCTGTGTCTCCTCCTTCCTCTACTTTGATATCCCCTTCCCACACTGGATGGGGGAGGCTGTACTCTCTGACTCATCAGGGACACACTTGGCTCCATCCATAGTCCCTTAGCGCTGGGGTCTGGCCCTATTAGGGCCCATCAGAGGGGGCTCCCTCTTAGGCCTCCCTCCTCCCACTCCCCATCCCTTCCCTCTCCTGGGACCCCCCAAGCCCGGCCCACCTGGTGAAGAGGACGTCAGCCTCATATTTGAGGTGGAAGCGCAGAGGGGCCACGTTGTCTTCCTTGGTGCTGTCCCGCTCGTTACTGTCACTGCAAGGAGAGCCAGTCAGCAGGGTTGGGAAGGGGCCCTCCCACCCACAGCCAGCTCAGCCAGCACAGCCAGCACAGCCAGCACAGACGCAAGAAGGGTCTGAGCGGGCTGAGGAAGGAGCACGCTGGCTTATCAGGCCGATGGGCACCAGACTGGCCAGCCAGGGAACCTGAGGCATCTCCTAGGAGAGGAAGGGCCAGAGGCGGGGATGGATGACACAAGCTCTCCCCCTGTTCCTTTAGGTGGAGTCAGGGGAGGGCTCTGGGCTGGAGTTGGGAGGCCTGTGCCTGGCCTGGCATGGACCAGACTGCCAGCCTATGTGGTTCCTCACCGGGCTGCCCTGTCTGTCAGGCGGGCCAATCCTGCTGCCTGCTGGACTCTCAGGGGCTGAGAGAGATGTTACTTGGGCAAAGGCTCTGCCCACGGAGGAGGCACGGTGGGGAATTCAGAGTAGAGTCATTTATCCCTGGACTGATGGGGGAGGGGAAGGGGTAGCTCCTACAGGGCTGCCAGGGGCACTGTCCTGCCTTGAGAAGGCAAGACGGCTAGAAGTGAAATTCCGAGACATCTGCGGGGTTCTGTCCAGTGTGCCTCCCTTTATATCTGAGCACTGCAAACTACCAGGGCAAGTCATTTTAGACGTAAAAATGTCCGATTCTTGCTCATCACACAGACTGAGTTTTATTCTCTTTGGAAGCCTTACCCCAGGATAGGGGTTTGGTTAGAAAAGGGAGACCCAACACGCACAGACGTGTCCCCAGAGCCCCCTCCAACGCACACTAATTCTCAGACACCCCCACAGCTGTGCCAGACACTGCTCTGGAAGTGCGCTCATTTCTCCTGTGAAGATGGGACTGGGCTTTCTAAGAGCAGGGCAGAGCGTGAGGGAGGCCTTGCCAGGTTTGCCACGTGGCGTGTGAGAATTCTGCCAGAATGCACAATTCATTTAACTGTAGCTGGGATGTGAGGACATGCGGAGTGTAAGTCCCCAGTGCTTCTGTGACCTCTGACCCGTGTGTGTGTGTGCTGAAATGTTAGTGTTCAGTTTGCCTGGGGGTATTTTTCCTTTTTTTTTTTTTTGAGATGGAGTCTCGCTCTGTCGCCAGGCTGGAGTGCAGTGGCACGATCTCAGCTTACTGCAACCTCCGCCTCACTGGTTCAAGCAATTCTCCTGCCTTAACCTCCTGAGTAGCTGGGACTACAGGCGCACGCCGCCACGCCCAGCTAATTTTTGTATTTTTAGTAGAGACGGGGTTTCACCATGTTGGCCAGGATGGGCTCGATCTCTTGACCTCGTGATCCACCCACCTCAGCCTCCCAAAGTGCTAGGATTACAGGCGTGAGCCACCGTGCCCAGCTGGTATTTATTTCTTAGCTAAGGATTTGGGCCATTTTTAAGGCTCCAGAGTGGACAGAATCCCTCCCTCCTTCCCCACACAGAGGTAATTCTGCCAAAAAGAGAAGTGTATGTACTACTGACACAAAGTGATTCATGGTGTCAACATATAGCAAGCTACCTCTGGGAGACCTGGGAGACAGACAGGAAGACCCACACAGTAAGAAAAGGCCTCTTAAAAATGGAAACAGGAGGGAGAGGTGACTAGGGGAGGAAGAGCCCTGGATGGGGAATAGGACAACTAGCATTCAGCTTCCCGCTGCACAATTTACCGCTGTGTGTCCTTGGGAAATGCACTCACCTTCTCTGAACCTCTCTTTTCTTGACTTGAAGGATGGGGTGGGGAATAACCGCTGCTTTGCTGATCTTAAGAGACCACTGTGAGAACTGGGATTTTTGCCTGTACTGTGCTTTATAGCCATAGGGTTTGTGAATTACTGCTGTATATAGGGCTGTCTAAAAGTAAGGGGCTGACAGTATTATTTATCATCCAAAGAATGAAGAGTGGTGGCAGCACAGGGGGCAGCAGGTTGGCCCACACCTGGGATGGATCCCGGCCCACCTCCCCACCCTATTCCCTCCACCCATGGTTGGAGCAGTGAGGGACAGGGTTGATGTCGGCGGCGCATTTGGTGCCCGGAGGAGCAATTGCTAGCAGCCAGAGAGCTGGGCCCCGGAGTAACGCGCTTGGGGGAGAAGGAGCAGTCACGGCCCTGACCTGCCTGCAGCGAGCTGGATCTCCAGGTGGTGCAGGAAGATGGATTTGCTGAACTCAAAATCGAGACGGAAAGCCACCTGCAAGGAAGCAGTCTGCGCGTCTGGGCATTGCCTGGACCAGCCCCGCCCACTCCCCACAGACCCTGCCGGCTTGGGGACGGGGAGCTTGCTGGGGGCTGGGGGGCTGCTGGCTGGGAACAGGCTGGGAAAGGGAGGGCCAGGTGCTAGAGAACTTGAGCTGAGCTTCTGGGCTGCTGCGGGGACACAGCCAAAGACAACAGCTCCCATAACGGGGTGTCTCGGGGCTGAGTCAGCCCCTCTCCCTCTTCCTCTTCTTTTGTTTTGAACAAAAGTAACCAGAAAGCAGCGAGTCCAGCTCCACACTCGGTCTGCAGGATTTTCATGGCAGAAAGGGCCAATCGCCATTGCCATGTACCACAGGATGTAGGGGCCAGAAGCGTTTGGTAGGACTGCCTCGTCCACCTCTTCTGTGTGTGTGGCAGGGAGGGGATGGCCCAAAGGTTGGCAGCCACCCGGCAGGTCAACAGGGCATCTGCCCTCTTCTGGCAGCACTCCTGCCACACTGCTTGCCTGGGCCCTGATGCTCCCCTTCGCCCAGCGTGGGGAAACACGAGACCCTCCTTGCCTCCTCCCCGCCCCACCTGGGGGCATTACTGGGGCTTTGCACAGACCCCTGCTGCTCTCCCAGGTCTCCCCCTCCAGGGGTTTCCCCAGGAGACCTCAGCAGGCCCCTTCTCAGCAGGAGTGGCTGGGGGTGGGTGGGGAAGCCTGGGCTGTGTCCTGCTCCATCCCCACTCCAGAGCTCCTGGGGTTGTCTGCGCTTCAACCCAGAAACTACTCCTTCAACTTGTCTCACCGGAAAGGTCCTTTTCTAAGGAGCCCTCATCCCCGCTCCCATTTCTTTGTCTTTCCCCAGCCGTGCAGACCCTGCTCCTGGGAGCACTGCTGCTGCCTAGCTGGCTCCTGCCACAGCTCCTCTCTGATTCCCAAGTCCAAGAGGCTTGGCCTCAATTAGTTCTGCTGCTCCAGAACCTTCTGTGGCTGCCCATTGCCCAGGGCTGATGTCCAAACACTCCCCGCATTCTGGCATCTCCCTCCCTTTCTCAGCTACTTTGTTTCTCCCTTCACACACTGACCTTCTTTTCACATGCGGTTTTTATTTTTTTTTTGAGATGGAGTCTCGCTCTGTCATCCAGGCTGGAGTGCAGTGGCACGATCTCAGCTCGCTGCAACCTCCACCTCCCGGGTTCAAGCGATTCTCCTGCCTTAGCCTCCCGAATAGCTGGGATTACAGGCATGTACCACCACTCACGGCTAATTTTTGTATTTTTAGTAGAGATGGGGTTTCACCATCTTGGCCAGGCTGGTGTTGAACTCCTGACCTTGTGATCCATCAGCCTCGGCCTCCCAAAGTGCTGGGATTACAGGCGTGAGCCACTGCGCCCGACCTCACATGTGCTTTTAAGCACCACTGGGTGGTAGGTGCTCATGAAATGTAGTTTCTCTCCCCATCCCTCCCCATACACAGCACAGAGGCAGAGACCAGGAATGGGAAAAACTTGTGAGGGTGCAGAACACTGGGACTGGCTAAGGGCGGGCGGGAGACTAGTGGCTGGGAGTGATAGGAATTCTCTCTGAGTTAAACGGTGGGCTGCCAGCCTGGGGCTGACTGGCTAATTAGGTCACTTGAGTGTCATTTCATAGGAGAAAAAACAAAAGCCGACCCAGGCCTCCCACCCCTCCCTCATCTTCTTTGTTCACTCCCGTGGCTCTTGCTGCCCTCCCGAAACTCCCTGTGCCTCCCAGTGCCCACCCTGGCCCTCCCCAACACCGTCCCCAGCCTCAACCTTGGCCTTGGCCCGGAAGAAGGGGTAGCTGACATTGCAGACTTTCTTCTGGAGCCTCCTCTCCTCGTTCACACACTCGATGCTGCCGTCTGAGTCCTCCTGGAGGTGGGTGGCAGACATCATGCCAGCGGTTAGGTGGGGCCTGGGACCAGGTCTGGAGGCTCCTTCACCCCCAGCCTGCAGCCCCTCCCCAGGGGCCGCCTCAACCTCTGACACCCATACGGAAGCCCGGACCACAGCCCTTCTGACGTCTGAGACCCCAGAGGCTCCAGACACAGGGGTGTGGCTTGGTTCCTGGTACTTGGCATGACACGGGGCGGGGCATACTCAGAGGCTGTCAGGTTGGGGAAAGAATGGCAGGCAGGGGTCACGTATGTGCTTTGTCATTTACTCTGGTTCCCCCAATGCGGGCCGATCATCCCATTATAGCTGGGGACACTGAGGCCCAGAGGCGGGAGGTGTGGATGGGAACATGTAATCCTCCCAACAACTAGATGAGGTAGTTACTGTCATCCTCATTTAACAGATAAGCAAAATGAGATGCAAACATAGGCAACGATAAGAGATTGTGTATCTCAAAATAGCTACAAAAGGCGGTTTTATAGGTCCCTACCACAAAGACATGAGAAACATTTGGGGTGATGGGTATGCTAATCACCCTGATTTGATCATTACACAATGTATAAGTGTATTGATACCTCACATTGTGTCCCATAAATACATAGAATGATGAATGACAATCAGAAAAAAATTTTTCTTTGAGACAGAGTCTCACTCTTGTCACCCAGGCTGGAGTGCAGTGGCATGATCTCGGCTCACTGCAACCTCCACCTGTCTCCCAGGAGCAAGCGATCCTTCTGTATCAGCCTCCTGAGTAGCTGGAATTACAGGTGAGCGCCACCACACCCAGCTAACTTTTTTTTGTATTTTTAGTAGAGACAGGGTTTCACTATGTTGGCCAGGCTGGTCTCGAACTCCTGGCCTCAAGTAATCTGTCTGCCCCTGCCTCCCAGAGTGCTGGGATTACAGGCATGTGCTACCACACCCAGCCAAAAATGTTTCCCCCCTTCAACTCAGCCACCCCTTTCTCAAGGGCCACAGCCAGTGAGTGACCTGCTGCGCAGTGTGTGTGATCAGACTGACACATCTGTACTTGGCTGAGGGGGTGCTTTCTCTACTAGAGTATCCCTTGGCTGGATGCTGGGGAGATAGAGAAGAGGCAAGCCGATCTCACAGCCTGGGCTGGGGATGGGTGGCGGCACCTGTGAAGGAGTCAGTCTCCAGGCTAGCCCTGCACCCCACCTGCTGTGTGTGGGGACCAGAGAACGTGTCTCCCGCTTCTCTGTATCTCCTCTCATTTCCAAAAGCCCTTCTGAGCCACAGAAACAAGCTCCACAATTCCTCCCCTTGGTTTAGGAGCAGGCACGGGACTGGCCCTGTGAAGTCTGGGCCAGGACAGCAGGGGAAGACGGATGCCGTGTGAGGCTCGATTCCCTCTGTGTACCTGAAATCCAGACAGACACAAGTCCCCGGGCAGGAGGGGACTTTGAGAGTCCATCACACGGGCTCTTCATCATCAGCCTGGGCTGTCACTCTGGGCAGTGGAGAGGGAGTGGGGTTGGGGACCATGCCTGGGCCTGACAGAAGGGACTGTGGCTGCAGTTAGGCCTTGAGGTCTGAGGATGGGGGAGCCCACTGCGGGGAGGAAGGGGGGACCCGAGCAGGCAACTCTTCGCTTTCCTGGGGTGGCCTCCCTCCACTCAGGTTTTTCTCCTGGCTACAGCAACTGCTCCTGTGTGTGTGGCAAGCAAGAGGGCCCTTGGGGAGGGGTGCTGGGCAGTGGTTGTGGGTGGAGGAGAGGACAGTCTGGCTCAGCACCTGTCTTGGCTGCACACTGCGTTCCACATGACACTGACGTCCTTGGGGACAGAGGCTGTGTCTGAGGGCCCTGGGACCCCAACACCCACTCATGACATTGACGTCTGAGTTGACTCAACAGATGTGTCTTGAGGGCCTTCTATGTGCCCAGCTCTGACACAGACTAAGGGGCAGGGCTCTTGCTCCCTGGGGGTCGAGGGCTTCAGCAGGCCAGCACTTGGAGCTCGTGGAGGGCTGTGCTGGATGCTGTGCAGGCTGGAGGGCCACCTGTGGCCTTGGGGGGCTTCAGGAAGGATCCCCAGAGGGCAGGGCATGAGGGGTATGCTTTGTCACGAAGTTCAGGCTCGGGCGCCAGCTGTGGGGCGGGAATTCTGCTCTGCCGCTCATCAGCTGTGTGGTCTTAGGCAGGCCTTAACCCCTCCCCATGCCTCAGCTTCCTCCTCTGTGAAATGGGAACACCACCACCACTACTGCTATGCCTGAGGTTGCTGCAAGGGTTGAACGCATGCCAAGTGCCAGCACAGCGCTGGACGCCTAGAGTGGGCAGTAGGTGGATGGTCACCAAGTAGGAGCAGGAGCCTATTGGGCGGTGGAGAGAGGAGCTTCAGGTGGGGTCCATGGTGGGAACGAGCAGGGCATGCTGGGAAACAAGGTGGCCTGTGGCAGGCTTAGGGGAGAAGTGGCAGGTGGTGGGTGGGATGGGCATTGGCTGCCACAGTGGGGAGCCTGGAGTCTGCTCTGACAGCAGCTGGGAGTGATCAGAAGTTTTAAGGTGGGGAGGAACCGGTTCCGATTCTTGTCAGAAGGGCCTTCTGAGCAAGCCTGCAGGGTGCGCTGTTAGTAGGAGGTGTGGATGGCCGGCAGCACGTGTGCGGTGTGTGCCCTGACCAGGGCCCAGGAGATGGGCTGAAGGGTATTCCTCCCCATGTTCCCAAAGGGCTCAGACTCCCCTAATGCCGGTGGTTCTCAGCCCTGGCTGCACACTGGTCACCTAGAGAGCTTTAAAAGTCTCCCGATGCCAGGCCCAACCCCAGAGCAAATCAGTTAGGATCTCCAGAGGAGGAGTCTGGGGGCAGGCTTTTTAAAGCTCTCCTTTGATTCTTTTTTATTTAATTACTTTATATATTTCTGTAGAGATGGGGTCTTCCTATGTTGCCTAATCTGGTCTCAAACTCCTGGGCTCAAGTAAGTGATCCTCCCACCTCAGCCTCCCGAAGTGCTAGGATTTCAGGCATGAGCCACCGCGCCCAGCTTTTTCGTGATTCTAACATGTAGCCAGGACCCCACCTGGCCTTCCTTCTCCTTTGTGCCAGGCAGTCTGGGCAGCTGGCTGAGCTCTTACCTTCTGGATCAAGCTGGCAAACTGCAGGTTTGCTGACTGTGAGATATTCAGGACCGTGCTGTACGCGTTCTCACCCCTGTTCTCCAGCGTGGCCTCCACTGCCACTCGCCGGCGTGTGCTCTCTATGATGAAAACTGTGGTGTCGAAGGACAGCGTATATGCGGAGCAGTCCTGTGCAGGCTTCCTCAGCACCCTCTGGCAGTACTCCCTGAGAACGAGAGCACCAGAGATTGGGCAGGTGGAATGAGGAGAGCAGGGGTAGAGAGGAACCCCCGGGTTAGGGCAGAAAGGCAGCTCTGGGCACTTGACTGGCCTCTGCTCATGGGAAGAGCCACTAGGAGGAGGGGAAATGATGGCAGGCCTGGAAAGAGCTCACCCTTCAAGACCATTTCCTATTTCAAAGGCCCTTGGTGTTCCCACCATAGACATCATACCCTCCTCTGAACCCAGAGCTCTTATTTGACCTCACCACTCACGCATCACCACTCCATGCATCATGTTTCCCTTTTGGCCTTGGCTGTCAGGAAACTCAGCACTGATGTAGAGAGAATCCTGATTTTAGCCTAGCTGGTTAGAATATGCGCTCCCTTATCCTCCTACAAGGTTTGGATGTACTATTTCGATTTATTGTCTATGTCATGGTTATATATGTTTTCTACCTAAGTCATCTCATAGTTGGATCAAAGTTGAGCATAAATTATTGGAAAATATATTACATAAATTTAAAATATGATATTGCTCATTACTTTCCCTTGTATGTTAGTTTGTCTCTTCCAGGGGATTGTACAGCTCCTGCTCACCCTCTGCTGGTGTCCCTGGCATCTTTCCATTAGAAGGATTGGAAAGCCCAAAGTGTTCAGCCAACGGGCCCTAGAGATGACCTCATCTGAGTTGGAGGCAAAGCCTGGGCTAGAACACAGGCTCCAAGTTCAGTGTTTGATCCACACTGCCTGTGAGGAGGATGTCCAGGAAACAATCCAGGGCCCCAGGAGCTCCGGAGCCTCTGGCAGTGAAGGGGAAGGGGCACGGGTGGGGGTGGAAGGAGCCGACTCACATGGCTGTTGGCAGGTCACTCCGGGCATCCAGCACAAGGTCAGGGACGCAGTGCTCATCCTCATTGCAGCCGTTCCAGAAGGGCACCTGGGCCAGGGAGAGCCGGGTGTGGGCAGCAGGGTAGGGACCCACAGCGCCTCGCATCTGTCTCCACCACACTAGACATGGGCTGGCTTTCCTGCACTTTCCCCAGATGCCAAACTGCTTTTTCTTGTGCTTCTGCATAGATGCTTCCCTCTTTAAAATGAGGCTCAAAACTCAGCTCCTCCTGCTTCCCTTCCAGTTCATAACTGAGCTGACAGCACAGACCCCCCGCCTCCCCGCCACTCACCCAGCAGAGCAGTTCTGGTCAACATTGATTGATCATCTACGGTGTGTGGGCAAGGGCTTTAGTACCGGGGATATGAAACAAGAAGCAGCTTCTGCCCTCAGCTCATGGGGAAGATCAGTGAATGAACAAATAACTCGTGTAAAATGTGCAAAAAAACCCAAAAGAAGTGTGCATGAGGAATAGAAGAGGCAGAGAAGAGGAACAGAAGAGGCAGAGAAGAGAAATAGCTGTTTTGGCCTGTAGGAAGTCAGGGAAGCCTTCAGGGAAGTGACGGTGGGTCCGAGTTTTGAAGAACGGTCAAGGTATCTGGGTGGACTGGGGTGGAGGGTGGTGAAGCCCAGGAGGAAGGAGGGCTTGATGCAGAGGCCCTGGGGCAGGAGCACACGGTGAGTCTGGGAAATGATGGGTAGGTCAGTGTTGCTGTGGTAAGAGACAGGGGTGGGGGATATGAAGAGATGGGCAGGGGGCTGTGACCTTGAGGGCCTTGGGGTCATGCCTTGCAACTGGTAGGAATCGCCAAGCGCCTCAGGCAGGGAGTGTCCCGACAGACCTGCATTTTGAAGGCTGCCCTGGCTGCTGTGGGAGAATGGAGTGAGAAGATGGAAGCTGGAGGCAGGGAGACCATTGAGGAGGCTGCCGCAACATCTGGGCAAGAGGTGATGCTGGTGTCGGTGTGGTAGTGGGAAGGGAGGAGAAAATAGTTTAGTGACCCCAGAGGCAGGATCCATAGGAACCTGGAGGTTGTCGGGGCCGAGGGAGAAAGGGGTCTGGAGGGTCGGCCGAGTTACTTTTTAGGTGTCTTGAAGGATGGTCATGCCATTTGTTAATAAAAGCAGGGGTTGGCTGGGTGTGGTGGCTCACACCTGTAATCCCAGCACTTTGGGAGGCTGAGGTGGACGGATCACTAGAGGTCAGGAGTTTGAGACCAGCCTGGCCAACATGGTGAAACCCTGTCTCTACTAAAAATACAAAAATTAATTGGGCATGGTAGTGGTGTGCACTGATAATCCCAGCTACTCGGGAGGCTGAGGCAGGAGAATCGTTTGAACCTGGGAGGTGTAGGTTTCAGTAAGCCGAGATTGCGCCATTGCACTCCAGCTGGACAACAGAGCGATACTCCGTTAAAAAAAAAAAAAAAAAAAGCAGGGATTAAGTGGAGAAGTTCGGCGTGGGGGCACATTGAGTTCTAAGTGCCTGTGGTCCACCCGGGGTAAGGACCTCAGCAGGCAGCTAGATATTCAAGCCTGGAGCCGAGGGGCAGTAACTGTGACTATCAAGACACAGCCCAAACCAGGGGCGAGGAAACATGTCACAAAGTCATGTGTATCTTAAATTCATTAACTTTCCTTGAAGGAGAGCTCTCCAGCCCTCACTCAGATCCACGTGCTCTTGCTTTAGTCATGGTTCTACCCATCTTGCCCCTCGGCTCCCCACCGCATGGTGCATCTGCAGCTAGAAGCAGGCCAGCTGCCATGGCAACCAGCAGAGCCATATCCAGGGGTCACTGTGGAGCTGTACCGAGATGTACCAAGACTCTGAGAGTGGTGGGAAAGGGACTTAGTTCATCCTCTGAGTGTATGCTGCCTCCCACGTGGCCTGGGCTGCTCATCACTACCTTGCATGGTGCTCATCGGTGTGAGAGCAGGGATTGCCCTGTGTGTTAATCTGCACTGTGGGCTTCAGCATGCTTGTGGGGTGAGTGCCATGTACTCATTCATTTGCCATAGTGACTTTGTAATTACTGTGAGAGGACCAAAATGACTTAGTGCACCCAGCTTTCCCCTTCTCCTGGCTCATTAACGAGGAATCCAGCATTGCCAGCCCAGGGCTGCAGACTTAGGAGAAAAGGGGGAGGTGTGAGGACGGGGTTTTGGCAGAGGACTGTGGGAGTCTGCGGTGTGGGCGGGAGCCACAGGGGATGATGGGTGTCAAGGAGAGAAGGGGAGGCTTTTAGGGGCATTGCTGTGGACTATACAGTCCTTTCCTGGTGTTGAAGAAATGCACGTAAGAAGCTGAGTCATTCTGAAACTGCTTCCTGGCCAGATTCTGGCACTCATACAGACATAGCTCAGTGACTGGACCTCACAGAATGGCTTAAGAGCGCCATGGTGTGTTCAAAATTTGTTTTCCTAAATCCTCAAGGTTCGGGCATTAGCTATTCCATTTTACAACTTCGCCTGCTCTCACAGCACAGCAGCAGGATTGAACACTGCCTGACATTTTCCTTGAGTGGGATTTACATGGAGCTGCAGCTGCAGGGAGCATCTGAATGTTAGATGCCAAACACTTTGGATGCCTCTAGAGCCAGGGATTAGACCGTGTGGTTGAGGGATGGGGCCACTTCTTTTTGGAATACTCAGTCACTCTGTGAATAAGTTAGTCATCTAACAAGCAGAACCCCCAGCTCTGAGGGGCTGAGTCTCTCTGGTCTCCACTGTCCTCATCTGTTGAGGAGGGAGGTGGGTGATTAAGATCTCAGGTCCCTTCTCATCCAGTGGTTCACTGTATTTCTCCGGAGCTCACCCCTTGCTCCCCTGTGCTGGGGATATGGGGAACCTTGAACAGAAGGCCTGGGCCTTGCCCTCAAGGAACCGATCTGCTAATACTCAGCACAGGCCTTGAGGGAGGAGGGAAGGAGCCAGCCACGTTGCGAGTTTGCCGGGACAGAAGGTAGGAAGGCGAGGGGAGGGATGGTGTCCTCTGTACCCGGCACACTCAGGCTCTGGGCTTTGGGGAGGAGGTAGGGTGGGGGTGGGGTTCGTGCTCGAGGTGCGTGCCCTGTACCGAGATGTACCGAGACTCTGAGAGTGGTGGGCCAGCCGTCGTCCAGCATGGGGCCATGGTCAGGGTCCTCCAGGGAATACTCGACTGAGAAGGCCACTGGCTTCACGTAGTCAGCAGTGTCCTGGGGGTGGAGAGGAGGGCAAGAGTGAGGGAGGAGAGAATATTACTTTCTGGGCCAGGACCACGGATGCTGAGATAGACTGCCACCTTGCTAAGGTGGCAGGGCGGCAGGGCAGCTGCCCTGTCCCCTCAGGATGAGTCTGTGGGTGGATGGAGGTTCCTAGCAGGTCTGTTGGTGGGAAGACTGTGCCTCTATGAAAGGAGCTCCAAGCTCTGCTCATGCCAGCCCAGCTGCCTGGCCATTTTGCCAAGCTCCTGGGCATCCTTCAGGGCCAGGTCCCATTGCCCAGATGCCTTGGCCTCTCGGCTCCGGGAAGCCTGGCAGCGCCGGCCCGCCTCCTACCCCACCCACCACTCTGTTCAGACCAGTTACTCCCGCTGCTCACCTGGCTTTTGAACCGTCTGACTGTGTGTCACTTCCCTCCCAAGCCAGGAAGAGGCCTGGAGCCTCCCAGCAGGGCCCCAGCACTGTGGTAAGGGCTTCAGCATGTGGAATTGGTGAATGAACAAACTCGTGGGCAAGACAGAGGCACTCAGGCTGGTTCTGAGCACAGATGGTAAGTAAAGGGGTTGCTTAGAGCTGCCTAAAAAGTCCTCCCTGGAAGCTGCAATCCCTGATTTTATAAAGGCAGTGGCTCTCAAGCCTGAGCTGGCATCAGGGTCCCCCGGGAGCCTGTTAAAACATGGGCTGCTGGCCCCACTCCCAGAGTTTCTGAGTCAGAACATGCGCATTTCCAAGTTTAGGGGGAGGATGAAGATGCTGCTGGTGTGGATGTGTGGGGGGCCCCTTAGCAGGCACGCGCCTTCTCACACCTGCTCACGTCTCTGACCTCTGGCCATTGAACTCCTGGGGCCAGGTGGGTTTCAAGGGCCCCTGCTTGTGTCTCTGAGGCTGGAGCTGTGAGCTGGGTATTTGGTATCTCTGGATGGAAGTAAACCTCTCATGCTCTTCCTTAGCTAGAAAATGGGGCACCAGGCCACTACCCTGCTCGTGACAGGGTGTCCGTCTCCCCTCCCATTTTGTACATGCCACTGCCTTCTGGACCTGGCCTTCATTGTTAGCTGCTGCCTGCTTATCCATTCCTTTGGGGCTGTGCTCCCCACCAGCTGCTCCCAGTTTTCTCTGCTGGACCTACTGGGCCCACCTTCCTCCCCTCAGCATCTGAGGGTATGCGGATGTGGGACAGCCAAGGTCAGGGACACTGTCCCCGACTTCCTGAGGTCTGCTGGGGGCTCAGAACCAGCCAGTAACGAGGTGGACTCTCTGCCTCTCCCTCGGCAGGTGCTCCTTCCTGTAGGAGCTTGGGCTCTGCGGGTGCGGCTGCCAGCTCACCAGGACATGGAAGTTGATCCGCTCACAGAGCTCCTGGCCAGAGGAGAGCAGGATGGCCCTGTTGGTGAATTGGTCCCCGCCCTCATCCAGGTGGGCCCTCGGTGTATACCGCCTCTCGTCCATGGTGGCGTTGTATCTGATGCCTGCAGGAGGGGAGAGGGCAAGACCACAGAGGCAGAGCCACATGCATACCCAAGACTGTCTGCCTCCTCCAGGAAGCCCCCCCAGGCTGGCCAGGGGACAGCTGTTCCTCTCTTCTCACAAGGCCCAGGGCGGGTGGGAAACTCCCACATGGAGAACAAATGATTGCATGAGGAAGGGAAAGGAAGGAACCAAAGAAAAGGGGGGAGGCGGAGGGTGGAGAAAGAGCAGGAGGAAGAAATGGAGGGAAAGTGAACATCGCAGACGAGGGGACAGGACGTGGGGCACGGCGGTCCCCCTGCTGCGTCAACACCCCCCTCTGCCTCTCCCTTCACCTTCCCTCTCTCCCTGGGTGCTCGGATCCCCGTTAGGGCTGGTCAGAGGCTTTGCTGGGTGCTTCCTCTCACACCAAGGAGGGCTGGCCAGCCCCTTCCCGCTGGACCCTCAAACTTTTGACTCCACTCTGGGGCATAAAGCCTGCAGCCTCCTCCCCTTCCATTAGGGTTTGCCAATTCCAGGAAAGGCTCAGTCCCTTCTCCTGCGTCCCAGCCGCCCGCAGGTTGCTCCTGGCCCGAGGCCCTCCTATCTGTCTCCTCTCAGGGAGGGATGTTGAGAGGGGCACAGTCCCTGGCCCGCTTTTGCTCTCATCTTTGTCTGATCCTGCTTGCTTGGCTGAGACGCTCCCTGAGTCCCCATTTCCTGTGCCAGCGCAGTAGTCCTGGAACCTGCAGCTCACTTCTTGAGACCACCTGGGCCCGGGGCTGGCATGAGTAGGTGTCTGACTCCAGACTTAGCTGGAAGTGATGGACCTCAGAAGGAAACTGCCCTGCTGGGGGCTCACATCCACTTCTGAGTGGGGCTCCCTGCTGCTGGGGTCTCAGTGGCCTGGCCTCCAGGTTTCCCGCACCCCCTCTGTAGACTCCTGGGTCTACCTCTTCCCCTGCATCCAGGAGGACTTCTGCGCTGCCATATCCATTTTGCTCCACTGCCATCATTCCTGTGTTCTGATCCAAACTCTGTGCCCAGACCGTGTCCTCCTTCTCCCGTCCTCTCTGTCATTATCACCCCTGCTCACTGCCACCCTCACTCTGGCTTGACATCCCCTCTTTGTCCTTTGGAATTACAGCACCAAATGGGATCCAGCAGTCACCTAAAGTGGCTCTAGGGTGACCTGGCACTTAGTGCCCATTTTGGGAAAAGCCCAGGCTTTGAAATAGAGCAAGTTGCAGGGGGGAGACTGGAGCTGGGGGATGGGGGGAAAGGAAGGGCCTGCTTTACCAACAGTTGTTGTTTGGAAATGGGGTGCCAGGAAGATGGGCGTGAAGCAGAGGAAGGCGGCCAGGCAGGTGGCATCCCTGCCACTTCGCTTGCAGTCCCTGTGGAAGATGTTGATCTTGGAGGGCTCAAAGTGGAGGCTGGCATTGATCTGAACCACAGGGCGGGACCTGGAGAAGAAGGGCCAGTGAGTTGGGGTGGGGCAGGGACTCAGGCTGCCCTGCTGTGACCATGGGGAAGGACAGGATCTGCAAAGCCACTGGAGGGGGTGAGGTGGAGGATGGAGGGGGCTTCGGATGTCAAAGGACTGGCAAGAGTGATCGGGGGATGAGGAGCTCAGCCACCTCACGGTCCCCCGTGCAGCCCCTGCTCACTTCCCTTTGTCCCTCATCACCTTTTACAGCAGTGCTTCCCACCCTGGATGTGTATCTGAGTCATCTGAAGAGCTTAAAAAAATCCTGCTGCCTCGGCTACATTCTAGGCAAAATCACATCAGAATCAGGCCTTAGCAGGTTTCAAAGCAGTACCTCTGAAATTTTCATACATTTGCACGCCCATGGGGATTGTGTTAACATGCAGATTCTGATCCAATAGCTTGGCACAGATTTTTCATTTCTAACAAGCTCCCAGGTGATGCTAACTTCCATGGACCACACTTTGAAAGAGGGAGGTGTTAACACTCCCCAGGTGACTCCAGCGTGCAGCCAGCACCATGCACCCCCACACTACCCCATCCAGGTAACCAAGGAAATACAGATTTACCCTTATATCCGTCTAAGTGAAATGTAATTAGGAATCTATCGTCTCTCCCAACCATGAATGTGTATACAAAGAAATACGAGTGGAGTGGCTTAGATGCTCTGTGCTGATACTCTGTTCTTAGCATTGAGCGGGACAGCGCCTCTGTGCTGTAGAGTGAAAGGCTGGATTTGAGTCTGCGTTCCACTGGTTCCTCACTAGACCTTGGCAGGTCACAGGATCTCTGTGATGGGGGATTGTGAGGATCAGTGGAGGTGAGAATGTCCTTTGACAGTGTGGAATGCTGTGTCAGCACGGTAGGTTACATCTGAAGTTCTCAAACTTGGCAGCCCATTGGAATTACTTGGGGAGTTTTAAAAAAATTACTGCTGCCCGGGTCCCTCCACAGAATTCTGTTTTAATTGGTCTGGGTAAAGCCTGGGCAATGACATTTTAAAGGCTCCCCTGGTGATCTAGGGCAGTCATGTTTGAGAACTATGGGGCTTGACCACAAAGTCTTCCCAGAGGCCTGTGGCCCACAGTTTCATCAGGTAGCACACAGGTGTAGACTTTAAAAGCTAGAGCTGGATCCAGTCATTTCTGTGAAACATTCTCCTGGGGGGTGTGTGTGCATATGTGTATCTTGCTTCTGGAGTTTTGCTCTTGTTGCCCAGGCTGGAGTGCAAAGGCACGATCTCGGCTCACTGCAACCTCCGCCACCCATATTCAAGCAATTCTCCTGCCTCAGCCTCCCAAGTAGCTAGGATTACAGGCATGTGCCACCACGCCTGGCTAATTTTGTGTTTTTTAGTAGAGATGGAGTTTCTTTATGTTGGTCAGGCTTGTCTCGAACTCCCGACCGCAGGTGATTCGCCCACCTCAGCCTCCCAAAGTGCTGGGATGACAGGCATGAGCCACTGTGCCTGGCCAGTTTATGTGTTACTTTAAAGACCTGCTAGGTTCTGTGTACCCGCCTCCCCGAGGCCTTGGTGATTTGCCTTGTTTTCTTGACTGGAACCAACACAGTAAACACCTTTACCACGCCTTGCAAGCCCAGGCTGCTGTTGCTGTCACCACCACCATCACCACCACCATCACCACCACCACCACCAAGGACCTAAGAGCCCCCACATGTGGCACAGACCTTCGAAGAGAGACAAGTCATGCTCCTGGGCACTGACTGGGCTGCACCTGCCCTGGCCATGGCTTCCCAGTGCTGCCTAGAGGGCCAGGTGACATCACCAGGAGTGTGGGGTGGCAGATGCTCTGGCCATGACAAGTGAGGGATCTGAAGGAGCCATGAGTCTGCTGCTCCCCCTTCTTCCCCTACAATGGGCTGTTTTATGCCACGTTGGAAAGAGCTGCACGCGTGGCGAGGCCAGGCTGGCCGCTCGCCATCTGCGCTCCCTTCCAGCTTCACTCTGCTTCTGGGATTGCACCCCACTCCCAAAGCATTCACAGAGGCTTTTGCCTCAGGCTCTGTTTTCTAGGGAAGCTGGAGGAAGACGTCTCCCCCTTGGGTTGTAGTAGTCTCGTGAACAGGAGCCCAGTCTTTCCTGTATTCTCCCTGTGAAGTTACAGATCTCTGCTCAATGCCTTTTTAAAGTTATAGGGCACATACGATTGCATTTGTATAAAATCCTAAGTAGGGGAAAAAGGACAGGGAGGAGATACGCCACAACGTTAACAGTGGCATTGGTAAGGTGATGGCAGGCCGAGTGATTTTTTTCCCTTATTTTATAAATGTTCTTTATGTTATCGTATTTATGATAAAAAAAGTCTCATCAACATATTTGAAAAAATACTCAAGGTTTTTTGGCTCAAAAAGTAGCCAACATATGGTAAAATAAATGGGTGTTTAGGAAGCATGAAAATGAGCCCCTGAAGAAAGGAAACAAGAAGTCAGAGGGCTTTGGAAGAAAGAAATCTCTGTACTAAATATTCCTCCACACCGGGGGAGATGGAAGGTCCTGCCAGCTGGTAAAAATATGCCCAACTTGCTCCTGACAGTATTAGAGCTCAGTAGCCAGAACTTTTAGGACCAATTTTAAGAGCGGGGGCTTTTGGACAGGACTTCAATTTATATTGAATTTACACTGATTTCATGAAAAGAAATGTGTAAGCAAGATGGACTAAGAACAGGGTGAGTCTAGCTGAGGGTGGCTCAAGACAAGGGACAAAGGTCCTGAAGCCTATCTTTAAACCCCCCACATTCATCGTGACCTTCAGAAGAGCCCAGGAGGCGGGATCAGTGGGGAACCAACCACAGAATCACAGCGTTGCCAAGGGCGCCCACTGCCAGGTCGATGAGCCCGTCCTCATCGAGGTCCAGTTGCCCGTGGATGCTGCAGCCAAAATACTGGAGGCCGGTAGCCAGCTCTGAGGCTGTGATTCTCTGCAGGGAGTGGGAAGAGAGAGAGAGAGAGAGAGGGGGGCATGCATGCTGTGAGTTGGGGTCGGGCGGCCCTGAGCGGCAGGAACAGTCAGGAGCCTGTTTGAAACCACCAAGAAGCCTCCCCAACCCAAAGCAATCTCCTCTCCTGGCCTGTCCTGGCACCTGAAATTCCTACCATTCAAGTCATTCTTTTGGATTAAGATATTGTGTCTTAAAAGAGCTCCCTATTAAGTGGGGATACATGTGACTTGGCAGGCGGCCCATCCATGTCTCTCACGCTGGTCTCTTTGTGAGGCTCTCTTACTAATAAATCTGTGCGCCCAAAAGGATGATCCTCGGTGGGTGGGACCTGAGATAGGTGGGTTTTGAGATGAGCAGTTTCTAGCATGAAGCAATTCCAGAGAAGGGCGAGCCCAGAAGGGGTTCTCCGCTGGTGGGCAATTGCATGCCTGTGTGTTGGCGGGGAGTGAGGGTCAGGTGCCAGGGACCTGTTGTTTGTTGTTGCGGGGGGATAAAGGCAAGCAGGAAGAGGGTGCTAAAGCGGGTGACGGGAGGATCCTACAGGTAAAATTCGCCCTTTTCAAAATTTCCGCTTAGGGGAAGCATGGCCGGGGTAGACTGGAATCCGTTCCTGTGAGAGGGCGCGGAAGAAAATCCCGAACCAGATGAGGCCCAGAAGCTCCTGGGTCTCCTGCAGTCCCGTTTGCTCTGCCTACTTCCCCGGGGGTGGGGGGGAGCCTGACCTGCTTTGGCGTCTTCAGGATGCTGCCCCGGAAGCCGTGGAAGACGTAGATGGCTCCCGCGTGGTTGTCCTCCAGGGGGGCTCCCACCACCACATCATCGAAGGAATCCTGATTGAGGTCTCGAACCGAGGCGATGGAGGACCCAAATCGGGCATTCTGGTAACTGTGGGAATCCTTAAGCGTTCCGTTATAAACAAACAGGTTCTGCAAAACCAGGGGCAGAAAAAGGCTGGGGAGGGCTTGGCAAAAGTTCCTCAGGCTCCTAATTCCCTCTGCGGGCTGCCCCGGCATCCTCTCCCGACTCCATTCCCCCAGAGCCCCGTCTCTGGTACATGAGCCCAGCCACGGAGGAGGCTCTGACTCTTCCCAGGCCTGGCTCCAGCACTGGCCTTGCTGGTAACCCATTTCCCTCGTGGCTACCCAAGTCAAAGCAGAGGTTGGGGGCCCCTGAGAGGCTGCCCAGCCCCCGCCCAGCCGTACCTGTCTCAGCTCATAGACGTACACCTTGCCTCGTTCGCGGCCCTCGCTGAAGTACATGGGTGCGCCCACGAGCAGGACATCAGTCACGCCGTCGCCGTTGATATCCACCGAGGTGATCTCACTCCCGAAGTAAGAGCCTATCTGCGCGCGTGATGGGGGAGAGGAGCGGGCTGGCTGCCAGCTCGCTCAGCCCAGAGCCCTTGCCGCGCCAGCAGAGGGAAGCCAAGGCCATCCTGTGACTCAGAATTCTCCTTGAACAAACGGGTCCCCTCTTCTCGGGCGCCCCCTCTACTCTCCCTTGCAGCCCACTTGCCTGTTCCGTTTGCCCTTCTCTTTCCTCTTTTCCTCTGTCATCATCCCCTCCCCACTCTTCTATTGTTTAATTTTATTGGTGGCCATTTATCTTGTGTGTAAAGTGATGTAATGACAAAAAATAAGGAAAATGTTTAAAAGTGTGAAGAAGAAAACAAGTCACCCACAATCCTGACATCCAAATATAACCGCCATGAATGTTTTTGTGGATTTTCTTCTAGTTTTTTTCCCCTGAGGCATGTTGCCTATTTGTACATGTGTGTATGTATGTTTTTATTTTTACAAATTGGGGTAAGAATGCAAATATAGTTTATATACTGATTTTTAAATAAAACAATATGTCACAAACACTTTTCTATGATGTGTTATATTTTTGTCTACAACATGATCACTGATGATTCCACAGGGCTCTGAAATATGCATGTATCATAATATATTTTTTTTGTTTTTTTGAGACAGGGTCTCACTCTGTTGCCAGACTGGAGTGCAGTGGCGCGATCTCAGCTCACTGCAACCTCTGCCTCCCGGTTTCAAGCGATTCTCCTGCCTCAGCCTTCCAAGTAGCTGGGACTACAGGTGCCTGGCACCATGCCTGGCTGATTTTTATATTTTTAGTAGAGACGGGGTTTCACCATGTTGGCCAGGATGCTCTCGATCTCCTGACTTCGAGATCTGCCCGCCTTGGCCTCTCAAAGTGCTGGGATTACAGGCACGAGCCACTGCGCCCGGCCCATAATGTATTTAATCAATTATTGGTGGACAGGTAGTTTGTTTTACATTTTTTTTTCCTTTGAGACAAAGTTTTGCTCTATCACCCAGGCTGGAGTGCAATTGTGCGATCTTGGCTCATTGCAGTCTCGAACTCCTGGGTTCAAGCGATCCTCCCACCTCAGCCTCCTGAATAGCTGGGACCACAGGCACTCACCACCGTGCCTGGCTATTTTAAAAAATTATTTGTAGAGATGGGGTCTCGCTATGTCACCCAGGCTGGCCTGGAACTCCTGTGCTCAAGTGATTCTCTCAGCTCAGCCTCTCAAAGTGCTGGGATTACAGGTATGAGGCACTGTTTTTTAATTTTTGATGTTATAAATAATTCTGGCATTAGCATCGCGGCTGGCAAATTATGATTTCTTTCAGTGTCTGAGCACTTGCTGTGGTCCCCTTCTGCTTGGGGTGCAGTCCTCCCCACTTCAGTGAGGGCAGTACTCACCCCCCCATCAGAAACCCAGAAACCCTGACTCTGCCCTCCACCTCTCCCACCCGCAAACCTGCCAGCAAGTCCTACCTGGTGCGTGCCAGTTCACCAACTGCTGCCCACCGCTTCTTCCCCAGGTGAGGCACCTTCCGAAGGGCCTTCCAGCCTCACGCTGGCCCCTTCAGCCCACCCCCATGGCAGCTGGCGTGGCCTCTGACACCACTCCCCCGCTTGCTTTTGGGTTAGTATCTAAACTGTCCAGCAGGACTGTGCTGGATCATCCTCCCTTCCCAGCCTCTGTCTCCCCAAGCCCCAGCTCCCAATGCAGTGCTCCTGGCTCTTGCCAAACTGAGTTGTTTCTCTTCTCCAAAAGCCCCAGGCCTTGGCCGGCTTCCAGGCTTCCCTCTGCACAAGCTTTTCTCTTGCATGCGTCCTCCCCAGATCATCCCCTGTCGTCCCTCAGGTCTCAGCTGAAGTGTCACTTCCTGCTAGAAACTGTCCCTGACCTTCTTTCTCCTTTCTGCTCCCTGTCCCTTTTCCATGCCCTCTGCTCCAAAGTCCTCCCACCAGCCCCCGTTCCCTCCACTAGGAACCTCAAGAGGGTGGGCATTGAGCCTGCTTTGTTCCCTCTCGGCCAGGGTGCTGTGCCTGGCCCACAGAAGGTGCTTAATTAATGCTTATTGGATCACTAGGTTGCTTAGGAAAGGGGAATGTGTCCTGTTCGTGGACAGGTCCCTTGTGGGATGGTTTATGGCCTTGGGTTAGCTCATGTGAGCCCCACGCTGTTTAGGAGAGAGGGTCATCCTCATTTTACAGGGAAAGAGCCAAAACTCAGAGAATGGGAGCTGCTTGCCAGGGTCAGAAGGCTGGTCACCTGGTCACCGCCAAGCTGCCTGGAACTGGGGTCTGTCTGACACCCTGGCCCATGACTCTGCCTCCCCCACCCATCTCTGGCTTGGCGTGTTTTCAGAAGAAATCTATTCTCAAGCATTAAAAGCTTTTAACTGAGGAGAAAGATAAAAATGTAGAAGAGAGGAAAGGGAAATAATAGACATGGGAGGGAGAGGGAAGCCATGTGCCTACATAAAGTAACTAAGAAGCAGACAGCGAGCGAGCGAGGGACGGGAGGGAGAAATTTGTCTAAATATGTGGCCTCAGCTATGTGGGTCACCGCGATTTGGAATCCACTTAATTTAGCTGCCTTCAGCACTGCGGTTTCTCGTTCGGATGTTGGAGGCAGAACTGGGCCGGAAAAATGTCATAAATTCATCAGCAAATTCCCTCCACCTCTCAAGGTCTAGCCCTCGATTCCCAAAAGAGCTGACCCTGGGTGAGTGTGGGCGGGCAGGGCGGAGGGTGAGAGCTGAGCCGCCCAGGATGGTCCAAGCCCAAGAGACAGGGAGGAATGGCAGGAGGGTGGCGCTCTGCAGCTAGAGGGATTTAGGTTAGACTCGGTGAGGAGCGGGTTCTCACGGTGACAGGCCAAGGGAAGTCAGAGATGCAGGAGACAGGGCTGTTCTCAGGCTCAGGAGAGCTGATGGGGACCTGGGACAACATAGAAGGGCTTGGACAGCGCTCAGCTCCGGCCTAGAGAGAGTACGGATGCTGCCGGTCAGGAGGAGCCCAGGCCTGGTTTTCGGGTGGTTGGGGTCAGGAGGAGCCCAGGCCTGGTTTTGGGGTTGTTGGAGGTCAGGAGGAGCCCAGGCCTGGTTTTGGGATTGTTGGGGGTCAGGAGGAGCCCAGGCCTGGTTTTGGGGTTGTTGGGGGCCAGGAGGAGCCCAGGCCTGGTTTTGGGGTTGTTGGGGGTCAGGAGGAGCCCAGGCCTGGTTTTGGGGTTGTTGGGGGGTCAGGAGGAGCCCAGGCCTGGTTTTGGGGTTGTTGGGGGTCAGGAGGAGCCCAGGCCTGGTTTTGGGGTTGTTGGGGGTCAGGAGGAGCCCAGGCCTGGTTTTGGGGTTGTTGGGGGTCAGGAGGAGCCCAGGCCTGGTTTTGGGGTTGTTGGGGGTCAGGAGGAGCCCAGGCCTGGTTTTGGGGTTGTTGGGGGCCAGGAGGTGGCATGATGCAGGCAGCACTACCAAGAGGGTGTCCTGAATTTGCCAGAGAACCCTGGAAAAGCCACACTGCTTCCCAGGACCCCAGTTTCCCTCTGTGATGGAAGTGAGTTGGATTGGAGCCCTGTTTTCACCACCAATGACTCTTACCATAGCTTTCCAATGTACATCCATCACTGTTCAACACGGGACTCTTAGCACACAGTCTGGCTGCCAACCACCTCCCTGCAGGGCAGTGCCACTGGCAGCCTTCCCATTCCGCATTGCTTCCCTTCCAGGAAAAGGGAAGGAGCTGGCATCTTGGAGGACCCATGGGGCCTCTGTGGGTGGACGCACACTCCTGCCACTCCTGACAGCATGAAGATGGCTGGGGAACATGACTGCCCTTTGGGGCACCCAGTGGCCCAGGCATGCCTGTATTCACTGCCCTCCGTTTGTCTGACCCACCTCCTCTTCCGTCTGTCCCCGCCCCAGGCTCCCCCTTCATTACCTGCTGGCCCCGCAGAGCCTGGTGGATGGTGAGGCTCCGGTTGCTGTGCATGGTGAACAGGATGACTTTGCCCGTATGGTTGAACCGGGGGGCTCCAGCCACGTACACCCGCCCCTGCCTGGAGGACACGACCGATGTGACTGTGTACCCTGCCACAGGAGGAAACAGGCTGATCTTTGGCACCATGTCCTCAGCAGACCTTGCTTGGGCCCGGTGTGTGACTTGGCCATGCCAGAGGATGTGCCAGTGATGGGGTAGGTTCAGGCCCAGCTAGGCAGATTCAATCGTGCAGGGCTGTGATTCCCAGGGGAAGCTGGGGAGGCCTGGAAGAGGCAAGGCCCAGGAGGTGGGTTTGGAGGGTGGGGAGGACTCACTGCACCCCAGCCCTTGCTGGAGAAAATAAAGGGAGCCAGGTGGGGCTGCTAAAAGAGATCACTAACTTGAAATGCATACATCCCTCCTTCACCCGCTCATGAGCGCGGCAGAGGGCAGACTCTAGCCTCACTTCATTTAATATTGGGCAGACTTTGTTTTTGTTCTTCACCAATCTTCACCCTTGGGAACTAACTAGTATCCTCTTTATTACCACAAATGCCTGCTAAGTGGCTCACCGAGGACTAGAGAGTTAGCCATGAAAGTGGAAGGAATTGATCAGCTTCAGATATTTACATGGGGTCTCAGGGATTCTTGAAGCTCCAAAGTTTTGCAGACTGAAAGGAGGAAGCTCCTGTGAGTCCCATACATACAGCATGCCAAAGAGAAAATGGAACCCCAGCGGCTGTTTTGGAAAGGCTGCCAATCCCTGCTCCTGGCATGGCTGTGCCTGATCGCTGTGATTCTCAAGTCGCCCACCCAGTACCCAGGAAGCAAATGTGCAGCTCTTCAGGCAACTCTCCTGAAAGTGGGCTCCAGCAGGTGCGCAGAGCCTGTGGCATCCCAGAATCCCGCTTTCTGCCAGACAACTTTGGATTCCAGATTTGAGATGGGTGTTGGGCCTTGGCGACAGTTCCTGGGCTGTTTCTGGGGAACAGATGTCTCCTGCAGTGCACGTGTGTGTGTGTGTGTGTATGCATGTGTGTGTAACACTGTCACTTGGGTCCCACTGGCTGCTTCCAGAAGGGCTACAGGGTGTACAGGTGAGCTGACTCAGTGCCTGGGGCTGAGCCTCTCTGGCTCCAGACACAACAGTTTTTACTCTTGAGGGTGTACTTTGGGGAATGAGGCTTGACAGGTTCATAAGACCAAGACCTCACATGGGGGTGGCTAACATGGCCATGTATTTAGAGCAACCATAAATATACAGGTGGGTGGGCTTAGCCTGTGGTGTGGAGCAAAGGTTTCTTCTGAGCTAAGCCCTCCGTGGCACTACCAACAATGTTCTCAGCCAGCCTTGGGCTTTTGGGCTTTGGAAGGGGGGCACTGACATGAAGCTGGGGGCCAAGTATCCTAGGGGCAGGCGTGGGCCAGCTCTCAAAGTTCACAGGGCTTCCTGCCTTCCAGCTGTCTGTGGGTGGTATCTTTGGTTCTCAGGCAACTCTCTGGACAGCAGGAAGGGCCAATCTGAGGCTAGGCCAGCCTCCTCGAAGGCCTGATGAAAGGGAAGGGGTGTGGCCTGAAATCTGTATTGCACCTCTGTGGAGGCTGGGAGCTGGCCCCCCGGTCTCCTTCCCCTGTAGTGCTCCTCTCCCTTGGGACATGGGAGGAATCTTCCAGCAGGCATCTCGGCCCCAGCAGAGAACCCAGAAATTGCTCTCACTGGATGACTCCAAGAGGGAGGAGGAGGAAGAGAAAAGTCACTTCCTCAAGACCCCCACCCAAGGCGGTGACTGGCTAAGGCAGGACAGTGGGCCTCATGAATGTCCTTCAGCCAAGCTCCAGCCCTCCAGGGTCTTCTGGGAAGCAAAGCAGGGTGGCTCTGCTGGGCCAGGGGGATAGTCATCCTGCTGTGCTCTCACTCAGATACATTCAATAGCTCCCTATTGTCAGCATGAAAAATCTCAAACCGCTTAACCTGGCATTCGAGGCCTCCTGCTACAGCCTATCCTAACCTGCCATCTCCTCCATGTTCCCACTTCTCCCCCTGCGCCAGCCACACTCTTCTACTTCTTGGGTCCTGAAATAACCTTCCCACACCTCCCTCCTTTACTTGGCCCTCCTTGGCTTGTTTGAAACGTCCCCTGCGGTGGAGACCTGGGGTAGGCTCCAGCTCCTACACAGTGGGTCCCAAGCGTGCCAGCTCGCTGGGCCATGGCCGACCACACCGTTTCTCTGACTCACTTGGAATTACTCTCAATGGCCCTGGGACATCCTGCTGTGATCGGCCTTGCTGTTGAATGCCTGTGGCGCCCGTACCTGCGCCCCCTCCTTGGTTTCCTCACTTTCAGCGCAGTGCTGCGGACTTGGAGGGAATCTCAAAGAAACACGAGTGATTCTAGTTTCTAGTTAAAGGGGTGCTAGTCTTTGTTCTTCCAGCGTCTTTCCCAGTGTTTGAGCATTTGCCAAGGCAAGGACTCCAATCTTTTTCTCTTTTTATTTGTGGTTTTATTTGATCTCCTACCTCAACTGTGTTGTAATTATCTGTGCATGTGTCTGTGTCTCCCACGGGCCGGGAAGCAGCTTGAGGGCAGGTGCTGTGTCCTGCTCACCATGGAGCTCGCGTAGCATCAACCACAGGTGCTATGCTGTTCTGGTTTAACACCTTGCGAATTAAATTAACATCTTGCAAACTAAACAGAATGCAGGCCCTAGGGCCAGATGCTGTTGGGAAACTTCTAGGGATCTATACTTCTGAATTTTCTTTTTTTTGTTTTATTTTTTGAGACAGAGTCTTGCTCTGTCCCCCAGGCTGGAGTGCAGTGGTGCGATTTCAGCTCACTGTAACCTCCCTCTCCTGGGTTCAAGTGATTCTCCTGCCTCAGCCTCCACAGTAGCTGGGACTACAGGTGCCCACCACCATACCCAGCTATTTTTTAGTAGAGACGGGGTTTCACCGTGTTGGCCAGGATAGTCTCAATCTCCCGACCTCGTGATCCGCTCGCCTCAGCCTCCCAAGGTGCTGGGATTACAGGCGTGAGCCACCGCACCCAGCCCAATTCTGAATTTTCTAGCACAGTCCTGATTCCAGCATTTTGGCCTTTTGTCACCTGAGGGTCCTAAGGTTGGGGATGGAAAATGGGGTAACCACAGTGTGGGCAGAGTCATAGGCAGGGTGATGGCTAAAGAGCTGAGGAACAAAGGTCAGGATGGGATGGAGCATCAGAGAGAAGATGGGCACCTGGACAGATCTGCTGTCCACTCTGGGCAGCCTAAGAGCATGGAGGAGAGGACTGGGGTCCCAGGAGGCTTTAATGAGGAATAACATCACAGACGGTGGACTTGCTTCAGAAACTCAGAAAGACCCAGAGGCAATGGGGACACTGAACATCACCCCCTTTGCTGCCCTCCCCTCTGGCCCTTCCTTTAGAAAGGAACAAGCCGTAATTCACCACATAAACAGAACCAAAGACAAAAACCACATGATTATCTCAATTGATGCAGAGAAGGCCTTTGACAAAATTCAACAGCACTTTATGCTAAAAACTCTCAGTAAACTAGGTATTGATGGAACGTATCTCAAAATAATAAAAGCTATTTATGACAAACCCACAGCCAGTATCATACTGAATGGGCAAAAACTGGAAGCATTCCCTTTGAAATCTGGCACTAGACAAGGATGCCCTCTCTCACCACTCCTATTCAATATAGTACTGGAAGTTCTAGCCAGAGCAATCAGGCAAGAAAAAGAAAGAAAGGGTATTCAATTAGGAAAGGAGGAAGTCAAATTGTCTCTATTTGCAGATGACATGATAGTATATTTAGAAGACCCCATCGTCTCAGCCCAAAATCTCCTGAAACTGATAAGCAACTTCAGCAAAGTCTCAGGATACAAAATCAATGTGTAAAAATCACCAGCATTCCTATACATCAATAACAGACTTAAAGAGCGCCAAATCAAGAATGAACTGCCATTCACAATTGCTATAAAGAGAATAAAAAACCTAGGAATACAACTAACAAAGAACGTAAAGGACCTCTTCAAGGAGAACTACAAACCACTGCTCAAGGAAATAAGAGGGGACACAAACAGATGGAGAAACATTCCATGCTCATGGTTAGGAAGAATCAATATCGTGAAAATGGCCATACTGTCCAAAGTAATTTATAGATTCAACACTATCTCCATCGAGCTACCAATGACCTTCTTCACAGATCTGGAAAAAACCACTTTAAACTTCATATGGAACCAAAAGAGAGCCCACATAGCCAAGTCAATTCTAAGCAAAAAGAATAAAGCTGGAGGCAGCACACTACCTGACTTCAAACTATACTACAAGGCTACAGGAATCAAAACAGCATGGTACTGGTACCAAAACAGAGATATAGACCAATGGAACAGAACAGAGGCCACAAATCTGATCTTTGACAAACCTGACAAAAACAAGCAATGGGGAAAGGATTCCATGTTTAATAAATGGTGTTGGGAAAACTGGCTAGCCATGTGCAGAAAGCAGAAACTGGACCCCTTCCTGACACCTTACACTAAAATTAACTCCAGATCGATTAAAGACTTAAACATAAGATCTAACTCCATAAAAACCCTAGAAGAAAACCTAGGCAAAACCATTCAGGACATAGGCATAGGCAAGGACTTCATGACTAAAACACCAAAAGCATTGACAACAAAAGCCAAAATAGACAAATGGGATCTAATTAAACTCCAGAGCTTCTGTACAGCCAAAGAAACAGTCATTAGAGTGAAATGGCAACCAACAGAATGGGAAAAAATTTTTGCAATCTACCCATCTGACAAAGGGCTAATATCCAGAATCTACAAAGAACTAAAACAGATTTACAAGAAAAAAACAAAGAAACCCATCCAAAAGTGGGCAAAAGATATGAACAGACACATTTCAAAAGAAGACATATATGAGGCCAACAAACATATGAAAAAATGCTCATCTTCACTGGTCATTAGAGAAATGCAAATCAAAACTACATTGAGATACCATCTCACGCCAGTTAGAATGGTGATCATTAAAAAATCTGGAGACAACAGATGGAGACAACAGATGCTGGAGAGGATGTGGAGAAATAGGAACACTTTTACACTGTTGGTGGGAATGTAAATTAGTTCAAACGTTGTGGAAGACAGTGTGGCAATTCCTTAAGGACCTAGAAATAGAAATTCCGTTTGACCTAGCAATCCCATTACTTGTATATATCCAAAGGATTATAAATCGTTCTATTAAAAGGATACATGCACATGAATGTTCACTGCAGCACTGTTTACCATAACAAAGACCTGGAACCAACCCAAATGCCATCAATGATAGACTGGACAGAGAAAATGTGGCACCTATACACCATGGAATACTATGCAGCCATAAAAAACGATGAGTTCGTGTCCTTTGTAGGGACATGGATGAACCTGGAAACCATCATTCTCAGCCAACTGACACAAGAACAGAAAATCAAACACCGCATGTTCTCACTCATAGGCGGGTGTTGAACAATGAGAACACATGGACACAGGGAGGGGAGCATCACATACTGAGGTCTGTCAGGGGGAACTAGGGGAGGGACAGCAGGGGGTGGGGAGTTGGGGAGGGATAACACAGGGAGAAATGCCAGATATATGTGATGGAGAGGAAGGCAGCAAACCACATTGTCATGTATGTACCTATGCAACAATCCTGCATGTTCTTCACATGTACCCCAAAACCTAAAACGCAATTTTATATATATATATATATATATATATATATATATATATAAAGAAAGGAACAAGCCATGGTGAATGGGACATGGCTGGGGATGGCCAGGTGACTGCTTCTGCAGAGCTGGAAAGTGACTTAGGCCAGCAGGCTAAGGCCTCACGGCTGGGACCTTCGCCATCAATGATCTGTGCTTCTCTCTAGATACTCACTTCCAAAGTGCTTCTTGGGCAGTGACTTCTGCCTTGATTGAGAACATTAAAAAACAAAAATGAATGCAGGTACCACTCAACTTGTGTTTTGCCTTAGAGAGGCAGGCTCAGTGCACTGGAACCCTAGTCAGCCTTAACAACTTTAAAGGCATAACAACAGCTGACCCAGAGTCTATAAGCACCAAATGAAACACATTGAAGGGGGCGGGGAGCTGCTTGTCCTTCATTCTACCTATTTATGGAGAGCCTGCTACACGCTGGGCATGGTGCTGGGCGCCGTGGATACCAGGGTGGAGAGGAAATGGCCCAGGGATGATCTTTGGGGTTGAATGCTTGAATCAGCCCAGAATATACACAGCAGGCCCCTCACCCGTGTGTGGGCTGGGGGTTCTGCAGCCCCTGGGTGCCCTCCCTGCCCGCCACCCACCGCCTCCCCTCACTCTGGGCTCTTACCCAGGTAGGCAGCATGGTTCTTGAGCTCGTCTGGGAACTCTTTCAGGTAGGACTCGCGGAGAGGAATGAGCTTCCCGGCACTGGTCTCCTTCAGCACAGCTCCGTTCCAGTCATAGGCACCGACGGCTCCCAGCAGAACCCCATCCTGGCATTGGGAAGCGGACACACATCAGCACCTATCCTCATGGGCCTGTCGCCAGGAGTCACATCAGGTCCTGTGACCAGTGAAGCCTCCACCAGCCACCTCGGGCACCTTCTTCCGGTGCATCATTTAGCGACCTAACTTCTGGTGGGAGCTCTTGGCTTTTGAATGAGCCAAGGAGACTTTCTTGCCTCATCCCATCCTTAGCACAAAATGGGTCGAGCCGATCCCAAGGACAGGAATTTAGGAAAAAAGGAATGTTCTAGAAACAAACTCTAAATCCAGGGCCAAACCTCCATCCCTCCTTGAGCTTCAAAACCCTCTAGGGACCCTCTCGCCACTGTCCCACTCCTTCTGACGCTTATTGAGGGAGGGAACGTGTCCCCCCTCCAATTGCCCTTCTTCAATATTTCTTTGCAGTGTCTGAGTTGCTTCCGTGTATGTAAACCCTACTCCTTGGTTTCTTCAGTAAACATTCACTGAGGTCTCCTTTGTGCCAGGCACTTGCTTGGTGCCAGGGATATTGTCCCTGCCCCCATAGAGCTTGAAGATACAAAAAAAAAAAAAGACTCAAACAACATGCCGTTGCAAACTGTGATCAGTGCAATCAGGGAAACCCCACAGTGAGGCTGAATCTGGATTGAGATGGAGGTCATGAAGTCTTCCAGGACATCACGTGTACCCATGCACCTGAAAGATGGGTGGGGCCAGAGAGAAAGAGGAGCTGGAGAAAAGGGCCAGGAACAGCCCATGCAAAGGCCCTGAGGCTGGAGAGAGTGCAGAGCCTTTGCTCATAAGGAACTGAATGCTGTTTGATGGGGCTGGAGCACCAAGTCAGAGGTGCAGAGAGCCTTGAGGTGAGGCTGGACGGGTAAGCCAGGGCCACCTCCATGCTAGCCAGCACCCCGGGTACTATTGCTTGTGCTTGTTTCTCAGGGCTTTGAGGGTCTTGTTCTACCTACCAGTTGCAGGACAAGGGGAAGCTTCAATGCTTGGGCAGGAAGACAGGAAACTGTGGCTCCTTGAGGGGAAGTTTCTAGGTTATTAACCCCACGGCCCTTTCTTGAGGACGGGGTCTACTCACCCTCTCTCTCTTGCACCCCCGATCCCCCGCTTCAGCAATCCACATAACTAATGGATACAGGCAGACAAAGAGCCAGCACTTGGAAGGGGAAGGAAAATGATCAGGGACAATGAGGGGCCCAAGGAAGGCGGTGGAAGCAGGGAAGGGCTGCCTTCTGGGCGACCTTAGCCATTACAGGGGTGGAGGCAGACTGTCTGGACCCCAGCTTTGGGCTTTCAAAACGCAGGCTGGTAAAGTCACCACGGAGCCCTCCCTGAGCCTGGCTGCCTGGCCGAGCTTGAGGTTCCCACCACTGTACAGAGTCAAACTGATCTTACCAAAGTGTTAACAAATCCTAACCCTCGAGAGGTAGAACTGACTGTTCAGACAGAAGGTTTTTACAACTATGAATAAGCTGGTCTTGGGAGAGCCAATGAGCTTGGTTATGTTTCATGCTGCACTTTCCAATTAGCCTTCTTCCTCCTACTCTGTACTTGAGCCTCTCTGACAGTCTGTCTTGGCCAGGACGGGAGCCAGGAACTCAACTATTCACTGTCCACAAAGTCACTGCCAACATTCCTGCACGTGGGGAGTGCTCTATTCTTTGCGGAGTACTTTCTCATCCATCTGTCCATTTGGGCCCAGAGGCCCCGTGAAATCAGAAGGACAGATGTTCATTATCTGCACTTAACAAATGAGCTGTTGAGGTTCAGAGAGGGGAGGGGGCTTGCCCAAGGTCACACAGCAAGTCAGAGGCAGGGCTGGGGCTTCGACCAGAGAGGTGAGTAGGGTAGAGAAGAAAACATCTGTTTCTCCAAAGGCTGCTGTGGATCCTGCTTTCTTTCTTTCGTTTTTTAGATGGAGTCTCGCTCTGTCTCCAGGCTGGAGTGTAGCGGCACTATCTCAGGTCACTGCAACCTCCACCTCCCGGATTCAAGAGATTCTCCTGCCTCAGGCTCCCGAGCAGCTGGGACTACAGGCGTGTGCCACCATGTCAAGGCTAATTTTTGTATTTTTAGTAGAGACAGGGTTTCACCATGTTGGCCAGGCTGGTCTCCATCTCTTGACCTCGAGATCTGTCTGCCTTGGCCTCCCAAAGTGCTGGAATTACAGGCATGAGCCACCGCACCCGGCCCCTGCTTTCCATTTCCACCTGAACCCTCCTGAGGGAGGAGCATGCTATTTGGGGTCTGTCTTTCTTCCTTCCTTTCCTCCCTCTCTCTACCTGCTGAGTCCAAGTTTGTAACTGCAGACCAGGCTTCTGTGCTCCATGGACAGGCCTTTGAAGATGGATTTCTGGCTTTGCAGATGGCAGGGAGCCCCTGTGATGTACTGAGAAGGGCTGGCTTGGCCCGGGAGCCTGGGATTCAGCTGGGGAAACCCTTCACGCTGACTCTCCTTGTGGGGGCTTGGGGAATTCCATCGGGACTTTTAGGATTGGCAATGTGGAGCCAGGTGATCACTTCCAGTCTCCCACCTTATGCCATTTCAACCCTGGCAGCAGCTGCAGTCTGGGGCCTGCAGTGGAGGCCCTTTCCTCAGAGCGAATTTGTTGCGGGCAGGGAGAGTCTTCTGAGGATGGGTACACCTTGAGGAGTGGGCAGGTTAATGCCACCAAAGCAAACCTCAGTATGTCACAATCTTCCCAGCTGGGGAAGCCCAGACATTTTGAGTTTAGAAAAATCTAGAATGGTGGGACAAAACAAGAGAAGGGACCAAATCCTTAATAGGAAGCCAGGCATGTGGGCCCAGCTGGCAAACAGTGGGCATTCCTGGGAAGAACCGTGTCCCCTACTCCGCAGGCCTGGCACGGGCTTCCCGTTTTATGGCCTCCTTTTCTATCTGGGGCCACCCGGGCTCCTGTCAGATATTATCAGGGTGTGCGTGGGTGGCCTTGCATGGGTGGACCTTCCCCACAGGCTGATTTTCCTGGCGCGCCGTGCAGACGTGAGGTCGCAGGCTTGACAGCTGTCAGAAGGTCTGAGGCCATGCCTGTGGACAGGCCTTTGAAGATGAATTTCTGGCTTTGCAGATGGCAGGGTCCCCAAGGACACTGTAGCTCTACCACCTGGAGTGTGCGTAGCTCCCACCACCAGACCCTGCCAGCTCAGCTCTCAGCTGGCTTCTGACCTGGCCTCTGGGACAGTCTTGTCTTCCCAGCTAAGCTGCATGCTCCCAGGGTGTGTGACTGTAACTCTCAAAGCTCTGTGTTTCGGCCAGTCCTGCCCCAAGCCAGGGTTGGACCACAGCCCCGGCGGTGGAGGCAGCAAGGTCTATGGGCAGTGGTTCCCCGCCGGGGTGGTTTTATGCCCTAGGTGATGATGGTTGTTACAGCTGGGGGTAGTGGTGGGGGTGCTCTTGGCATCTGGTGGATGCTAGATGCCACAAGGCGAGGGAAGCTGCTAACTATCCTCCCATGCACGAGGATGGTCCCTTATGGCAGAGGTATCCAGCCCAAGATGGCACCAGGGCAGAGATGGAAGATCCCTGGCCCAGTGGTGACAGCAGGAAGGAGCTCTGGAGTCGGAGGCTTCCGAGTTCCATTTCTAGCTCAGAGCTTCTAGCCGTGTGATCCCGGGCAAGTTCTTCTCTCTCCTCTGAGCCTTGAGTTCCTCAGCTGTAAAATAGTTCTGCTGTGAGAATCGGCATTTAAAGTTCTTAGCAGGGTGCTTGGCAGTCAGTGAGTACTTGGTGCACGGTAGTTTTCTCGTTCGCGAATCCATCGGTAAGCATCTCCCGGGTGGTTGGGAGTCCAAGAAGCGCCAGGTGTCACAGTCACGCCCGTCATTGTGGTAGTGTGAGAAGTGCTCGAGGGAGTCAGGGACCGGCTGTTTTGGGAGTCCCAGGGGCAGGGGAACAACAGAGAGAGGGGTGAGCGCGCAGTGGGGTTAGGAAAGGCTTGTAGGAAAACCTTACTTGATTTATTAGTAAGTCTCAAAATGAACACTTCCAGTTCCAAGCCTTGATTCCATTTCACAAATATTTTTCAGACATCTACTGAGACAAGTCCAGAGAGGTCAGATGAGTTTTCTGAGCCCACACTGCCAGGCGGTACTTCCCTCCTGCCCAGCAGTAATGGAATCAGGATACCAGCTGCCAGCGGTTCTTCCTTCTGGCTCTTTTTGGCTTTTGCGAGGCATGACTGTGGAGCCAGGTAGAGGCAGTTGCTGGCGGTGCTGTGGCTGGTGTGACGGGAGACCCCCGAGAGGACACAAGGCTGTCTTCCTCCCCAGAGTCCTGAGAGTCCACGTCAGAGCGGCTGTAGGGGGGTGAGGCTCCTAAGAGCCCCTTCTAAGGCACATACACCATTTAGAGGGTGAATTATGTTTTCACTCATTGCTTGGATTCTTAGACGCCTTGTTTCAACAGGCTGGAAGTGGACCTGAGGAAGGGATGAATGGCCAGGAGGCTTAAATGTGGTGTGGGCAGGAAAGGCCCAGACACAGGCCCTCAGCCTTTCTGTGGAGGAGAGGTCCTTGCCAAGTGTGGCGCTGGAATCTGGCAACTGGGGTGAGCAGAAGGGGCGGCAGGGATGGGGGCGCGCTACGCTGACTGCTCATGCCCCATTAGAGAGTTGGAGGCCCAGGAGTGGGCACTAGGGCACAGCCTGAGGACATGGGGTCAGACTTAAGAGGACCCGAATAAACCAGAAATGATTCCCACCACTGGAGTCAACTTACAAACCAGCGGGACCAGCACTGCCAGAGGACCTCAGCCGCTGTGTCCTAGACTCCTGGGGAGAGGCCAGGGGTCTTGACTGGCTGTGCAAGCTGGCAGGCGGAGGAGTCCACTGTTTAGGTCTAGGGGGGCGCAGGAGGGGTCTACAGCCTCCCCAGGTCAACCTCTCAATTCGCCATCATCAATCAGCTTCTCTCGTTTTTTGTTGAATCAGATACGCGACACCAGTTCAAATGGTAAAGCCTTAGGGGAAAAGTACGCCTCTAGAGCTTCAGCCACTAAGAACCTTAGAGAACAGCCAACACCCTTCCTTGTCCAGTCCTCAGTCCCAGGAGGACTCATCTGGGATGCTGGAGGCTCCCTGAACTTGGCCTGTTTCAAAACAGGACTGAGCACTGGTTCCATCAGGTCATCACGTGCGGGGTAAGAGACCGCACCTTTAGGTACATGAGAAAAAGGATCTCTTCTCATCAAGGATTTCGTGTAGGCAAGATCTACTCTAATAAAACTGCTTCCTTCTGTAAACGTTTGGAGTTGGGGCAGATTTAGGATTTTAGCATAGGAAGGTGGATGTGAAATCCCTGCAGCTGAGCCCCGTGTGGGAGAGCTCCTCTGCCCCACCGTCAGCAATGCGCATCAATTATTTGCAGTCCTCTTTCTCCCTCTGCATCTTCCCCTCAAGGCCCATGGGATCATGGAGTCTTAGAGTCTGGTCCCCCTCTGGAGGTATGAATCCCTTCTCTGGCAGATTCATGCAGCTCCTGCTTGCTTACCCAGCTTGGCAGGTAGTTCACTACCTCAGCAGACAGCCGGCACTAACAGAGGTCACTCCGGCTCTTAGTGACCTTTGCATTCATTTCCAAATGCTAATGGAAGCATTAGCTTAAAAATCTATTCTAAAGTTTGACCAGGGAACCACAGCTAGCCTTCCTGACGGTAATTTTTGGAATATTTTCTTTCCCCTTTCTGCAAATCAAGACTAGCGTTTCTAGCTCCCTGGGTTTTCCCAATGGCTGGGACCTTTTGCCATCAGCCTGGAATGTAATGTTTGGTGGCCTGGGGACTTGGACTCTGTGGGCGTCCAGGTGATGTCTTGGGGTCTCCTCTCTACCCTGGGCTCTGGTCCCTTCCCTCTCCTATTGTTTTTACCCTGCTAATTCAAAGACCGGTTCCCTTGCTCATTAAGGCAGTAACAAACCAAGCGAGGCGTAGTAGGGCCTTTCTTCTGCATCTGAGAGCATTCTACCAGGGACCTCTGCCTCTACCAGAACTAAACAGGCCTGGGGAAGCTTCAGGATCCTTCAGCATCTTTTCTGGCAGCAGCTGTTTGAGACCATCTGTGGCGCTTCTGGCAGGGAGGGAGCCTGGGGGCTTTCCTGAGAGACAGACGTGCTCAGGGCAAAACAGAAAGCTGGACCCATTAGCTCTGATCCCCAGAGAGGTCTGACTGACCCTGAGAACTGAGGTGCTGGACTCCTGGGGACAGGATGGCTGTGGCCAATCATGATGACATCAGCAGGTGGGCACTGAAAGACCTCTGTGCTCTAAAATAGCCACCCAGTGGCTGGTCACGGCGCCAGCCAGCCTATCACGCTTGCACCATTCCTGTGCATTTGAAAGTTTTTTGTTTTTGTTTTTAACACTAAAGAGTCTCAGATTCAAATGCGATTGTTGTCTTTTAAAGTCCGATCAGATGAAAATATCAGGAGGGATGGAAGAACTAGGGTACACGGGAGAGGCAAGCGGGGTCCCTCTGCCTGGTGAACAGAAAAGTTGTAGAGCATATGTGGAGGGAGCTGGACAGGGCAGTCATGACCTTGACTGAAGTAACGAGCTGGGGCTGTGAGCTCCTGGGTCTCCCCGCTCTGGAAGCTGGGGAACCTGTTGGTCCTGCAAGGACACACCTTGCTCAACACTGAACAGCGTGGGCCATTTGCAAGGCTCAGCTCAAGCTTCCCTGAGTCCCTGAAGCCCATCTTAATGTCCCCTTCTTTTTAGATTCTCTGAATCCTAGACATACACAGATCATGATTTTAGAAGCAGGACAGTGAACTTATTATTTAAGAGTCTTTCTTCCCAAGTAGGCTACAAATGGCTGTCAGCTGAAATGTTTCTTTAATGTACCTGGTACAGAGCCTGACACACACGAAGACGCTCAAAGAATGAACAAAGAAAACACTGGGACATTCATTTTCTCTTCTGTCTCCAACACCAGGGCTGACCTCTGAGCTGTGCCAGGATGTTGCCCAGTGTGTGTGCACAATGCTGTCTATTCTCCTGCTTACTGCCTCCTGGGGCTGCCGAAATCCTGGTCCTTTAGGGGATGCTCGAGTGCCAAGCCCTCCCTGCATCTTTCTCTGACCACCCCTTCTCCTCCTCCTCCTTCTTCTTTTTTTTTTTTTGAGATGTTTTGCTCTTGTTGCCCAGGCTGGAGTGTGATGGCAGGATCTCAGTTCACCGCAACCTCCACCTCCCAGGTTCAAGCGGTTCTCCTGCCTCAGTCTCCGGAGTAGCTGGGATTACAGGCATGTGCTACCACACCTAGCTAATGTTTTGTATTTTTAGTAGAGACAGGGTTTATCCATGTTGGTCAGGCTGGTCTCAAACTCCCGACCTCAGGCGATCTGCCTGCCTTGGCCTCCCAAAGTGCTGGGATTACAGGTGTGAGCCACCGGGCCCAGCAATTTTTTTTTTTTCTGAGATGGAGTCTCACTGTGTCATCCAGACTTGAGTGCAATAGCATGATATGGGCTCACTGCAACCTCCTCCTCCTGGGTTCAAGTGATTCTCTTGCCTTAGCCTCCTGAGTAGCTAGGATTACAGGCGTCTGCCACCATGCCTGGCAATTTTTTTTTTTTTTTTGTATTTTTAGTAGAGATGGGGTTTCACCATGTTGGTCAGGCTGTCTCAAACTCCTGACCTCGTGATCTGCCTGCCTTGGCCTCCCAAAGTGCCGGGATTACAGGCATGAGCCACTGTGCCTGGCCAGATCACCCCTTCTTTTAGCAGAGGCCCTTCCTTCTGTACCACCCTGATCATGCTGCTTTGGTAAGCACTAGACGTTTACATGTCTCCCCCAAACCCCGGATTGAGCAACGGGTCTTCACAGGGGATCTTCAGACCGGGGAGGCCTCCAGGTGTTGTACACTTTTACCTAGGAGGCATCTCTAGTTTCTTTCATCCTACTCTCAAAGCTGAGAACCACCATTCAGGATTGTTTGCAAGTTGACTCCTGGTGGCAAGAATCATTTCTGGGTCCTTTTGGCACTTGAGTGGCATATGACAAATGCTTATTAGATTTACTTAAATTGCATTTCCTAACCAGCTCTGACCTCGGAGACTGGAGACCAGGGCTGGTTCTGCCAGAGCACATGACTGTGAATAGATGCCCTCACCTCTCTGTGCTGGGCTCTTTACTGTAGGACTGTGAGCTCCTTGAGGGCAGGGCTCCCACCTCTGATTCTCCTGGTGTCAGGCTCAGGACCCAGCACAGAGGAGGCACTGAAAAGAGTGGCTGATGTAAACCACCTAAAACAGGATAACTAGCATCACCTGCCAACCTCGTGGGGCTGTTCTGAGCTTGAAATGAGGTGCAGGAATTTCCTGGAGAGGTTTAAACCGCTGTGCACATGTAACAGGGCTGTTATTAGAGTAGGGCAGTTACATTTACATCTTGCTGTTATTCAAGACAGTGGGCATGAGACTGTCCAGATGCAGCTCAGAAAAGTCTGAGTGTGAGTGGCGTTTCTGTCCATCTGCCAGCTGCATGTCATGCACGTGTCCCCCTCCCCTCCAGTTTGGAAGCTCTGACTCAGATCCCCAGAGATTCCTTCTCACAGAGCAGCTGCTTAGCATAGAGGAAAGAGCATGAGACTAATATTTTTCTGATGAATTTTTCTCTAGCAGGTCACTTAACCTTCTCATGACTTGAAGTCTTTGTGTGTAAACTAGGAACCAGGAGTCCTGCCCTATCTGCTTCACAGAGGAGTTAGGAGAGGGCAACGGGAGGATGAAAGTGACACAACTAGGATGCACTAATAGGCCTTTTCTGGCAAATGAGGAGGAATGGGTACACTCCCATGGTGCCAGCCCAGGCAGAACACACCCCCTCTCCACACACACACGCACTTGGGACACCTGTCCGTGCAAAGCACACCCACGGGAGCACGCATCTATACTGACAAGTGCAGTTGGTATGTTTCCCCACGTGGCAATCCTGGGCAGGACTTTGCAGCATGTTAAGCATATTCACAGACATCGACTCCCCTGTCCCTCTTGCAATCCTGGGAGTCTCCAGCCCCTTCTTACAGACCAGCATTAGGTGAAGCACACAGAGGATGAGTGACGCAGAGCCCCAGATGTCACGTGTTGCTTGTGACATCACGTGCCCCTCTCTCTGTGGGCCAGGTCCCCTGGGACCTCTGCAATCTGATGCAGCACCCACACAGAGAGAGGGGCCCTGCTGGTCACCTGCCAGAGCACAGCTGGAACATATGGAGACCCTCCCGACACTGACATGGGGACGCGCCCTGGCACATGCAGGGCACTGGATTTTACACAAGGCTCTGTGGACTGAATGGGAAGGTGTACCCTGCACCTCACAGGTGAAATATGGGATTGTTATCTGTAGTCCATTCACTTCTAAAGAGGGCTTAAGACAGTATCAATAGGTGGATGACCTCCACTGCCCTCTTCGAGCCCACAGAAGACAGGAGGCAGAGAGACCCCAAGAGAGAGAGAAAGCGAGAAGAGTCAGCCCGTCTGTGAAGGTGGATGACAGATCCAGAGAGCTGGAAAGGGGAAGAGCGTGCCTCAAGAGACAGGTGGGGGCTCTGCGCCCATACCACCACCACGTACCTCCACCACGTGCGAGGAGAAGCCTGTCTGTGACATCTCCAGCCCAAAGGAGGTCTCGTTCTTATTCGTGCCTGCAACAGAGTAACAGAGATGTCAGCTCCATGCCCAATCACTTAGCACAGACAGAGCTGCCCCTCAACCCACAGCTCCTGCTTCCTGGGGGCATCATCAGGAAGTGGGGCTCTCTTTCGAGGGGGGCTGTGAGGCTGAGGCCAGTAGTGTGCCAGCCTCCTCAGCCCTCCCCAGCACCCTGGGCAGTGGGGGGCACCACACCCCTTCCAGGTGCCCATGTGGGTTGTTACTGGTAGAACCCACTTCTGAAAAGGGCTCAGGACAAGCTCTATTACAGGACCTGCATACCATAAGGCTGCTAAAACTGGGGAGGAAGCAAGCAAAGGTGCACGGAAATGGTGTACGTTTGTGGCGAGAAATGGAATTTCCCACTTTGTTCATTCCTTTTCTTCACCAGCTTTGGTTCCAGATGCCTTTGGATGGATCTCAAACATCAAATGGACCCTCAGAGGGAGGTGTGTCACCACTGCAGATTTGCGTAAGAAATCGCATGAGTGCTGAAAGCCTCTCCCGACAGAGGGGGCTCCCGGAACACATCGTTGGAACGAATGTTCTCATCACCCGAGGCGACCATTTTGAGGAGAAATACACAGATTTGGATATTTAAGTTCTGGAGTGGGTGTCAAAGCTCACGTTCATGCTTTATATTCATCTGCCCTTGTTTACGAGGGCCATTTTAGTCTCTTCTCGTGTGTCTGTGGCTTGTCATTTCCAATGCACTGCAGCCTTCTAAGGCTTTACACTGCCTTCTATTTCCTCTTATAATCCTCCCATATGCCCAAAGCCTGATATTGGAAGGGCCCACTATAGCAATTTATGGTACAAATGAAATTTGTGCAAATCAAAAATGGAGTTTGAATCACAAGGAGAGAGGTCACCTGAAGGACTCTGCCAAAAAAAGATGCTTCTGGTGGAGTGGAAGTGGCTGGCATATGGGGGTTAAGGGTTTCAGAATACAGAGTCAGACCCCACAAGGTACAAGCTAGGGTTGCCTGATGCAATATAGGATGCCCAGTTAAAACTGAATTTCAGACAACAAATAAGTTTTAACCGAAGCCTGCCACACCCACTGTGTTTTATTTTTGCTAAAGTTGGCAACCCTAGTTCAAAGCCCACCACCCTCCCAAGCTGTGGGAGCTTTGGCACCGAGTTCCTATGAGTTTCAGTTTTCCCAGCGGTAAAATGAGCACATTAGCAAAGCAGCCTGTCAGCATTGTTCATAAAGTGCACAGCCTCACATCCGGCAAGGAGTAACACTCAATCGTTGACATTTATTATTTATTTACTTTGGCGGAAAGGGTCTGGCTCTGTTGCCCAGGCTGGAGTGCAGTGGCGTGATCTCAGCTCACTGCAAACTCAACCTCCTGGGCTCAAGTGATCCTTCCACCTCAGCTTTCCAAGTAGCTAGGACTAAAGGCGTGCACCACCACACCTAGCTAATTTTTGCATTTTTTTTTTTTAAGAGATGAGGTTTCGCTTTTTTGCCCAAGCTGGTTTTGAACTCCTGAACAGCAGCAATTAGCTTACCTTGGCTTCCCAAAGTGCTGGGATTACAGGCGTGAGCCACTGCGCCTGGCCTGGCATTTGTGATTATGGAAGATCCTTGCTAAGCCATTCTGTTTTGTGGGACTGGGTTGTGCTCTATGGGGTTTACCTGATGATATAAGCCCAGGAGAGAGTGGATCCCCTCTCAGCATGAATTGCTCACCTTCCAGGCTGAAGATTCTGTCCCCTAGGGCATCGACAATGTCCTTCAAGGCAGCCTCATCCGTGACATTGAAGAAATGCTTGTCGTCGGGGTCACTGGCGATGTATTTGATTTCATTTAGAAAAGTTTCCGGATTGATCCCCCTGCGATTGTAGTAACCCAGAACCTGCCAGGGAACAGGGGCAGGAACGGCAAGCCAGAACATAGCACAGACTTTCCCACACATCACAGGCCTAGACCTTGGGACCCCATGGCGGGCCGGAGCCAGGGCCGGTGGCCATGGGAATTCCTTATGATGCCATTTGCATTTGGAATAGACTCTCTTTTAGGGGTAAGATAAAGCCCTTGCATTAAGCGAGGGTCCTGGGAGCTGGGAGGTTTGGAGGTACATTCTAGCTTTCTGAGGTTCCAGACCCTCCCTGGCAATAGAGGCGGGGGAGGAACCCAAAGCTTTTGTGGATAGGCCAGAGCAGTGCAGGAAGATTCTCAACCTGTTGTTTAGAAGATGAAATGGGAGGTTTTTCTGAGGGCCTGGACACTTGTGAAATGGTCCTGCCTCAAAATGATTCTGCCTGGAAATGGTCCCTTGGAGTGCCCATGGATTTGATGGCAAGGCCTTGGGCGGGCCGGGACTTACAGCCACCGCGTATCTCGTTACGTTGTCTCTCTCGCTTTGCTGGATCACCTTCTCCAGGTCTGGGCTGTCGTGGGACTCCCCATCTGTGATGACAATCATCACCTTCTTGGCTCCTTTCCTTCCACCCTTCTGGAAAGCCTCTGAGCTGGAATCCAAGCACAGGGGCAGGGCCATGAGAGGGAAGTGGGATTGGGGCAGCCCCCGACGCTCCTGCAGAGGGGCAGCCACAGAAGCCGGGACTGAGTCCTCCTTGGGCAACCCAACAGATGCCAGGACCTCAAACCAAAGAAGTACCTGGATTGAGAGGGCCAGGGCTACCCTTTCACCAGCTGCTCAGAGGGGTCTTAGATCTGTTGTCTTTAAATGATACTTTGAAAAGGCCCTTTGGAGTCCTGACCTTGCCTTTTTGGACAGGCCAAAGGGATGAGGTGGACCTGAGAAGGTAGTTCAAGGGCAGGGGGCACCCTCTAGAGACATTAAGTCAGTGGTTCACAACCTCAGCTGCTTTTCTGGGTCTTTAAAACCTGTTGGCCAGATGCGGTGGCTCACACCGGTAATCCCAGCACTTCGGGAGGCCGAGGCGGGTGGATCACAAGGTCAAGAGATCAAGACTATCCTGGCCAACATGGTGAAACCCCGTTTCAACTAAAAATACAAAAATTGGCTGGGCATGGTGGTGCATGCCCGTAGTCTCAGCCACTCGGGAGGCTGAGGCAGGAGAATCACTTGAACCCGGGAGGTGGAGGTTGCAGTGAGCCGAGATTGCACCACTGCACCCCAGCCTGGTGACAGAGCGAGACTGTCTCAAAAAACAAACAAACTAACAAACAAAAACAAAACTCTTGGCTGGGTGCGGTGTCTCACACCTGTAATCCCAGCACTTTGGGAGGCTGGGGTGAATGGATCACCTGAGGTCAGGAGTTCCAGACCAGCCCGACCAACATGGCAAAATCCTGTCTCTACTAAAAACAAAAATTAGCCAGGTGTGGTGCCTTGCACCTGTAATCCCAACTACCTGGGACGCTGAGGCAGGAGAATTGCTTTAACCCGGGAGGTCGAGGTTGCAGTGAGCTGAGATCAAACCACTGCACTCCAGTCTGGGTGACAGAGTGAGACTCCATCTCAAACAAAACAAAACAAAACAAAAAACATGACTGTTGATACCCAGGCCTCATCCAGATCCCCAAAACTGGAATCTCTGGGGTAATGGCCTGAGATTCCATTTATTTTGATGAGACAGAGTCTCCCTCTGTTGCCCAGGATGGAGCGCAGTGGCACAATCTCAGCTCTGCAACCTCTTCCTCCCGGGTTCAAGCGATTCTTGTGCCTCAGCCTCCCAAGTAGCTGAGATTAGAGGCATGTGCCACCATGCCCAGCTAAGTTTTGTATTTTTAATAGTGACAGGGTTTTGCCATGTTGGCCCGGCTGGTCTCAAACTCCTGGCCTCAAGTAATCCTCCCACCTCTACCTCCTAAAGTGCTGGGATTACAGATGTGAGCCACCACGCTGGGCAGGCATCGGTATTTTCTAACACTCTGGTGCGCATCCAGAGTTGAGACTCACTTTCCTTAGAACCGAAAACAGGATGTGCTGGGGTGACTCAGCACCCAGACAACACTAACCCATAAAAGACATCCAATGAGGCCAGACAGAGCTCTGACTTCCTCACGAGGACTGCTTTGATTCTATTTTGGGAAATATTAAATATCAAATTCCATGACACATTTTCCTCTTTCTCACTTTTTATTTTGTTTTCTGTACCCGGAGCATGAGCTGGACCCACCTATCAGGCAATCCAGCCCAGGGGGCAGCAGGGCTGGCACCTCGACCGTCAGCTTGGCAGAGGCTCTCGCAGCAGCCCATCGGGCTACAAAGCGTGAAAAACTGGCTCCCAAACCACCACTGGCCTTTGGTGCCCTTGTGGCCAGCCCTCCTTCAGACCGTGAGGTTCTGGGAGTATAGGCATGGTCTCACCGAGGAGTCTGGCCCAGAAGTTAGAATTTGCCAGTAAGGATCTAAAGATAAATGTTCTCTTAGACTCAGAGGTTATTCCTCATGGGTGTGACCCATGGCAAGGCAGTACAGGCCATAGAGTTAAGCTCTGTAGTGGCAGGTTAAAGGACCACATGGTTTTGGTATCAGAAGTATCTCTTCTTACACAGCACACTGAAGAACTGAGGTGTATGGTTTAGGCGTTGGGAAATTCGTAAAAGCTGGAATAAGTTAGTTTAGAACATCTTCAAACTACCAGTGAAGAGAAAATACATCCGCCATTCTCTTAGCAGTGCTCCAATACGCTGGATACGTTGCCTTAAAAAACCCACTAATTTTAGTATGCGCTGTGGACAGAAGCCTGCAGACGCACATGCCACATGACGAGAGCAGGTTTTGAGCTCAAGCTCAACCCAGTAGCGGGAGAACTCTGCTGTTCTTTCCAAGGAGATTCTAGATGCTTCCATGACTGCATGGAAGGGCCAGGCCCAGGAAAAAAACACCCTGCAAAAAAGCATGGCAGGAGCAAAACAGGTTTTATTATATATGGAGCCAGGAAAAATGTCAGGATCATATTTCCACAGAGTGGAATAGTGTGAATGTCTATACGAATCTGTCATCATGTGAATATCAGCATGACTCACCAGATTTTAAGTTCTGATTTTGCACTGGGTAAAGGGACTTGGATTTGTTCCGTTGTAAATTAGATTATACATTCCTTGAGAGTGGTAAGAGCTTTATACTCACAACGGGATCCATGGGCCTAGAAGCCAGAGTGGCCCGTGGAGATTTGGGCCACGTCATAGCTCCTTTCTGCTCAAAACCTGCACAGCTTCCTCCTTCTCTCGGGGAAAGCCCAGGTTCTGAAAATGGCTCACTAGGCCCTCCGAAATCTGGCCCGCTGCCTCTGTTAGCCTCTGGTCCTGCTCACTCACCCCCACCCACACTGGACTCCTCATGGTCTGGAAGGCCTCAGGCACACCAAGCCTTTGAGCTGTTCCCTCCCAGCCATCTGCTGGCAAATAACTCCCTCACCTCCTTTCGAGTCTCCAGTCAAAGGCCACCTGTGAGTGAAGCCTTTCCCCACCACCCTGTTCATGCCGATTCCACACCTGCCCTCTGCACTCGCTACCACACTCCATTCTCCCCACAGCATCCATCTCCTTCTAGTATGCTATGTTATTTATTTGTTTACTGTCTGCCTCCCTCTCTAGAATGTCGGCTCACTAGGGTGCAATATTTGTACCCGTTCTGTCTGCCTCCCTCTCTAGAATGTCGGCTCACTAGGGTGCAATATTTGTACCCGTTTTGTTCACTGATCTAGCCCTGGTGCCTGAAAGAGTGTAAGGCGTATAGTAGGTGCTCAATAAAGAGTGTGATGTGGACAAACCTAGGATCACACCACATGGTGGTGCCCTCCCCGCTTTCCTGCTGTATGTAGCTGCCAGGCTAATTTTCTTAACGTACATATCTGATGATTACACTTTTGTACTCAAGAACCTACAGCGGCCACCATGCTGGTTTTAACGACACCAACATCACGCCCACCATCTTTACATGGATCACTTCCTACCAACAGGAAACCCTTGCCATGGTCAAAAGAAGTACACCCCTGAATGCAAGGGCTCCTTGACTTCCCCTCTCCTCTGCTGTTATCAGGGTGGAATGTCTTGTGTGGCTCGTCTTCTGTCCACCTCCTTCTGCTGGGATCCCAGGGTCTTCCCAGGACAGGTCCAGTGCCGCCTCCTCCTGACAGTTCTCTTTGGCCCCTCCACGGGGGCCCCTCCCTCTCTCATCCTCACTGAGTTAGGGTTAGGGTTAACACTTGTCACAGCCCCCGCATCAGACTGTGAGCTGCCATGGCCCGGACCCACAGGTTACCGACGTCTTTTTAAGCCCTCATGTTCATGGCCTGAATCTTTGCTCTTTTGTAGGTACATAGGAAAATGCATTAAGAATAAACTGAGGTTGGGTGTGGTGGCTCACACCTGTAATCCCAGCACTGTGGGAGGCCGAGGCAGGCGGATCACAAGGTTGAGAGTTTGAAACCAGCCTGACCAACATGGAGAAACTCCATCTCTACTAAAAATACAAAAATTAGCTGGACGTGGTGGCACATGCCTGCAATCCCAGCTACTTGGGAGGCTGAGGCAGGAGAATTGCTTGAACCTGGGAGGCGGAGGTTGCAGTGAGCTGAGATCGTGCCACTGCACTCCAGCCTGGGCAACAAGAGTGAAATTCCACCTCCCCCCGAAAAATAATAACTGAGTGTGGACAGAAAACCTTTCACCTTAAGAGGCACCAGCTGCAATTTGGGACTTGAATGTGGCAGGTTGGTTGGGAAGAGTAGAATTCCAAACTTCATTTGAGGTGGAGATTGCAACCTCAGCAGTGCTTATGAGTCACTGATGGTTCAAACTACCTGGTGAGTCACATACGAATAATTGACCTGAGGTTGGTAGGTTCTAAAGTGAAGCCCAACCAGTGGGCTTTCTCCCTGTATGAGTCAGTTAGCTTCGCGCTGAGAAAGCGACAGCTGGTGGTTATGCGCTGCCTCCCTTGCCCCAGCCATTTCACAAGGGCCTGCTGGGAGTCTCAGGCCTCACCCTGATGAAGGCAAAACAAAAACAGAAAAACGGCGCGTTCCTCGTGAGGATGAGTAAGAGACCCACCTCCACATGGAGAAATGCTCATTTAGGAAAAGCTTGAGCAAGTTTTATCAGCAAACAGAGACATGCTAGCTGAGCAATAAATTAATTGTAAAGAGTTATGGGTTGGAAAAATCTCCATCTTTTGAGCACATGAAATCACAATACTACTAGTTATTTTTTTTATTTTCTTTTTTCTGAGACAGGGTCTGGCTCTGTTGCCTGCTAGGTGGAGTGCAGTGGTGTGATTTTGGCCCACTGCAACCTCTGCCTCCTGGGCTCAAGTGATCCTTCCACCTCCACCTGCTGAATAGTTGGGACTACAGGTATGCACCACCATGCTTGGCTAATTTTTGTAGAAACGAGGTCTCACAATTTTACCCAGGCTGGTCTCAAACTTATGGCTCAAGCAATCCTCACACCTCAGCCTCCCAAACTGCTGGGATTACACCGCACCTGGCCTGAATAGCTCTTACCTTGTAGAATTTTTTAAAACACATCAACTCACCCTATATAAGGTGAGATTATTAGGTAACAGGTCTGTAGTCTTAACAAATGTAGCAGAGCTCCTATTTATAGGTGTAAAATTTAGACATTTAAAATCAAAATGCCTTTGACACAGAGTCACCTTATGAGTTTAGGCCTTGGCTCGAGATCCCGGGGGATTGCCTTCAAAATCAGCTAATTTTAGTGGAGGTGAGCACATTGTTTTGAGCAACAACGTTACTGGAATAAGCATGCAGCCTTCTGCGTAGACAATGTCAAGGGATAACATGTACCTGGATGTGTGAGTTCTCGTGTGATGTTTAGGGGACCAGCCTCACTACTCTACAGTCTCAGGTGTCAGACTTGACTGTGTTCTTTACACTCCATTGATGACTAACACTCCATAAGAAGATCCCACTCTCACAGAAGCTACTTCTTACAGAGTGTCTTTGGGAGAAGCTATTTTCCAAAGTTGGCTGTAACAATATTCCCCATCCTAAATGCTCTTTTGTAAAATGACCTTGCTATTCATCCACCAAGGGGCAGAACCAAATTCCCCTCCCCTTGAGTCTGGGCTGGCCTCAGTCACTTGCCCAACCAAAAGAATGTGGCAGAAGTCATATTCTGGGCCTTTTAGACTAGGTTATAGGCAGTCTCTCAGATCTGCCTGGGTCTCTTGGGAAGCTTGCTCTTGGGACAGACACTCCCTCTAAAACTCCAGTTGTCATGTCATGAGGAAACCAAGCCACATGGCCACATGTGGGTGCTCAGGTCACCAGTCCCAGCTGAGCTGTCAGCCAACAGCCAGAAACAACTGCCAGCCATGTGAGAACCTTCATATGACAACGTCTCCAGGTGACACCAGATTGCAACCACCTGAGAGAACCTGAAAGAAAACTGACCTGCTGAGCCCAGTCAAACCCCAGAATTTTGAGGAATTTAGAAATTATTGCCTCAAGGTACTAAATTTTGTGGTGGTGTGTTACTTGGCAATAGATAACTAGAATAACATCTAAGATCTAAAAAAAGTTTTTTCTTTCTTTTTTTTTACCGTGCAAATTCAATGCCAAATGCCGTCCGGGTCTCTGTTCCTCCTCTCTGCTCAATGTGGCTGGCAGCTTCCACCACATCTTTTACAGACCTGTAGTCATTGAGGTGAAACTCATGCACCACATCTTCTCCATACTGCACAACTCCAACCTGCAAGGTAGAGGAGAGGGCAGCAGAACATCTTGACACTCTGAAACTTAGACTTTGAGACTGAGGATCCCAGGAGTGCCTCTGTGTGATGATTCAGGAGGGAGGAAGGCTGAGTAACCACAACCAATGGGAAGTGGGTTCTGCAAAGTTCTGGGAATAAATGAACAGGTTGGTGGGACCAGAAGGGGTGCATGTAGAGAATGAAGACTTTGCGATTGAAATAAAGGCCAAACAATTGTGCTTCTTTCTTAGCAAAACAAAAGCGGAACAGAGAATCTAAGTCCAAAATATTATGAACAGTGTGGGTGGAAGGCCACAGTGTTTACCAAACTCCAAAACTGAGGGTCCTTAAAACTTGGAAGAGAAGAGGTTCTTTTATCACCATAGGTGATAAAATAATGACAATATCAATAGCTTCAAAATAAACAGAAAGCTACAAAAACTTATAGTATGGATAGAATAATGAAATGTTCCTGTTGGATGAGCCCACAGGGTTTATTTGGCACACGTGCCCTTCTGATGCTGGACTTTCACCCACAACACTCCAAAGGATGATCTTCTGGTGGTGGGGAACTCATGACTTTGTGAGAAAGTCCACTTCCTTTTTAACAGCCCTAATTGTTACAAACAATTTCTTAGATTGACTTGAAATCTGCCATCTAGTAACTTCTAGTCATTAGTCCTCACTCAGGCAGAATGAAAGGAAATAAATCTACCTTCACTTTAGCCAGGCACATTTCAGATATATGAGCTAGCAGCTCTGACCTCCTCTCCTGCCATCTTCCCTCCACAATCAATCTAATTCTCCCCCATGCCTCACTCAACAGGGCTCTAGTGTTCACTCAACCATTCCCACCTTCTTTCTCACTTTTTAGCTTGTCTAAGTCTTCACAGGTGGTGTCTTGTGTCTGACCCATGAAGTGAGACCCTCCCCAAACTGTCCCTTGAAGTGCTACACCAGAGATGGGTGCCCTGGGCTGCAGGGCCCCGGTGCTGGCTGGCCCTATCGTCTCTGCCCTCTTACCTACACTTCCTTCGTGCGTGCAAAGATCTCACCTAGCCCTAAGGCAGCACCTGCCATAGGTTTGGATGGCCCTGTTCAGAAGTGGAAAGAGCCCCAGACATGCTCACCTGGATCTGCCCTGGGCCGATGTAAAACTTCTTCAGGATGTTGATGAGGAAGTGCTGAACCTCCACCCAGGGGTAGATGCTGTTGGAGCCATCCAGGACAATGACGATGTCCATGTAGGTCTGGCACCCTGGGAAGTGGGGACACAGTTACGACTACCCAAGGAGAAGTGTCTTCGAGTCTGATTCTCTGGACGATTGTTGCAAGGACGACTGAGTGACTGCTTCATGCGTGTAATTCCTTGGGCTGGGGAGCTGTCCTTGGGCTGGACATTTATTTGGGCAGCGTGAATAAGCCCAGAATTCCTGGCTCTGTTCCACCACTTTGCTGTCTGTTTGAACAAAGCTTAAATTAAGCCTGATCACTTCTACTCCTAATCAGGGACTGACCACCACCCACAGGCCAATGCTTCCGAGGCAGCCAGCATGGCTCAAATCAGTTACCTATCATCGTTTGTTTTGCTGTAATGAGCAGGCTGGCATTTACCACTTTCAGCCTAAATGAATGGATTTCTGTTTTCAGGAGGGAGATATGATGTCGTGGATAGAAATGTGGGATGTGGCATCACACTGACTCCTGGCGTTGGCACTCCCTAGCTGTGTGACCTGGGGCCAGTCACGAAACCTCAGTTCTCTCTTCTGTAAAAGAGGCACAGTGATATAAAGAGTTGTCATGAGGAATTAATGAGAAGATGCTTCTACAGGGCTGAGCACGAAGCAAGTGCTCAATAACTTTAAGCTGATCCTGGTTTCGCTTTTTTTTTTTTTTCCCCAAAGGAAACCACTGGGTAAATATGGTACTGATATCATCAGGCCAAGCTCTCATGCTGTTATCTCTGCCTCTGAATATAAAGGTTTATGTTCTTGTAACTTTAATACTAAATTAGGCTGGGAGTGGTGGCTTACACCCAAAATCCCAGCACTTTGGGAGTCCGAAGTGGGTAGATCACTTGAGGTCAGGAGTTCAAGACCAGCCTGGCCAGCATGGCAAAACCCCATCTCTACTGATAACACAAAAATTAGTCAGGAGTGGTGATGCCTGCCTGTAGTCCCAGCTACTTGGGAGGCTGAAGCATGAGAACTTCTTGAACCCAGGAGGCAGAGGTTTCAATAAGCCAAGATTGGGCCACTACACTCCAGCCTTGGTGACAGAGCGAGACTCTGCCTCAAAAAAAAAAAAAAAAAAAACAAACCTAAATTAAAAGGAATAATAAAAATCAACAGAGAAAATTCAGGAAACATTGGCTGTAAGAAATGTAAAAAAAAAAAAAAAACCCTCCTCTTTTAAAATCTAAGTAATTTCTTTCTGTTTGTCAACAGTTGGAGATACTTTGAAATATTGCATACACTCTGTGTCTGGGCGTCTGCTCATTTTTATTGGCGAGTTGTTATCCTGTTATGAAATCTACTTTATAACAATGCTGCATGATCCTTTTGTGTGTTAACTGTTCCAGACGTTCTTGCATGGCAAAGAGTCACTATGTCATAGTCAGTGCTGAAGAGACAGAGGAAGATGGGGGTGGCTTTGAGTTGGGGTGCCTGTTGAGGGCTATGTGTTTAGTAGAGCATTCTAGAAGCATCTGGACCACTCGAATGCCCACCTGCACACTGTGTACAGCATGTGGTGACCTGACACTCCGGGCCTGGCATAGCATCATACATTGTCCTTTTCAGGTTTAGTTCAGATCTATAACGTGGACTGAGCACCTGTCGTATCCAGGAGCTCTGCGTGGTGCAGGCGGCCGTAGGGGTGACCGAGGCAGAAATTCCTTGCTTTGGAGGAGATCATCATCTTTCAACAGGTTTTTTTTTTTCAAAAATTTTAAGCCAGCGTTATTATTAGAATTGTGATTGTTGATTTTTCTTACAATTTCATATTTTTCTTTTTAAGACACCTCGGGAACAAACTGGATTGAGGGCTACGGTTCCTAAACATGGCTGAACACTCCCTTGGGGAGCTTAAACACGCACACACTCACACACATGCACACACGCACATATATGCTCCTACTGAATTAGGACCCACACGGGGTGCCCTGGAATCTGCATTTGATAAGCCTCAGAGCACTGCTGCTGGTCAGCCAGGTGAGGAGAACTCCATCACATGATGTTCAGAGACTCTAGGGTAGTCACATCTTAGCCTGGAGGGACTAGCTCTAAGGATGGTGACATTCCCCAGTGGACATTCCCCATGCCCTCACGTACCCTGACCTCAGGCCTCCTCCTGTGCCCGGGCTCTGCCATTCCCTCTGTCATTTTGTGTGAATAGAATCCAGTTCTCCTTATCCCACTGGAGGACCGCCTTTCCACCCCTGCTGGATCGATGCTTCCTCCTGTTCCCTTCCCCAGCCCCATCTGGCTGGGCCCTGTCGTCTGAAGGGCGGCTGCCGGCAAGCCAGAGGTGCTAATTCCCGAATCCTCCATAAAACGGGCAGCAGCTGCTTGGGTGATGGTATCTAGTGCAGGGGAAATAGTGAGGCTCAGAGCCAAGAAGTCTGGGCTTGTGGGAGCAAGGTCTGAGCAGTAATTCCCCAGGTTTTCTTGGCGGGTGGGCAATGAGCAAGAGGTTTTTATGGGCCAAGAGGCTCTGGACGGGCTGGACAGGGCTCCCTGCTGTGTAGGAGCACTGGTTTGGTGGAACTATTACTAAGGTCCTTCATCTACAGGGTTACTGCACTGCACAACATCAGGGGGCGCCATTCACATGGTAGTGTAAGTGAATGATACCCCCAGAATTGTGCAGTGCACAGCTTGCCTGCCACATGTGCTAGTCAGGTAACCTCCTATTTACCCGGGGTTTCTGCAGTGAGCCTCCCTTGAGGCTGGGATTGTCTCTGAAACCTTAGCTCATTTGCTCCCCACCATCACACTTGGGAGAGGCCGGCCAGGATTTTGACTCCCACAGAGGCCCAGAGAGGTGGTGTGATACATTCCAGGTCATCCAGAGAGCTGGGGCAGGGCAGGGCTAGAGTCCAAACGCTGCTTTCTAGCCACAGGTAGCAGTGCTCAGGGCCCAAGCCTCGCTGGACCTTTCACTGCCCAGCTTGAGGTTGCAGATTTGAAGACACTTACTTTGGAGAGCTGGGGCCACGGTCTTGGAGAACCTGAAGTTGGAGTTGACTCTTGAACACATCCCTGTGGTGTAGTAGGAGCTCCCACACTCGTGAGACCAGAGGGGGCTGCAGGCCTGGGGAGGACAGTGCAGACCCCTAGTCAGTGAGGGGGCCTCAGAGAGGATTCAGGTCCAATGGCCTGAGGCCCAGTCCCATCCTCCATGGCCCAAGACAGACTTCTCTTATCTGAGGGGCGAGGGGGTGAGAGGGTGTTCTGTGAGTCTAACTGAACTCTCTCTTGCTGCAATGTGGACTAGTGCCTTTCGTTTTAGGTCTAATGGAGAACAACTAATCTTGGAGTCTCTTTCACTGTTTTTTCAAGGCCCCGTTCTCCATCTCATCATTTAAGATTGTGATGCTTTTTCACCTTACCTGCTCACCCCACTCACCCACCCACCACACAGGATCTGGGGAAGCCTTTTCATCCATGGAAGTGGACCCTTCAAGGGTCACTAGAATAACTCCTCTGTCTGAGAGGTCTCCTGAAGGGCCTTACTGGGCAAAGTTCCAGGACTGGGTCCCAAAAACATGCCGTGGCTCTTACTGGGGGAGGGGAAGAGAAGAATGTCTGTGAAATGTTCTACCAAAAACACTGATGTCAGCCCCCATTGAAGGACTGAGTGATGAGATATTCTCAGAGTCACTTACATTAAAAATGAAAGCTCAGCTCCATGCTTCCATTGTTATCCTGCTATCAGGAAACCCAGGGCTAAATTTTGTGCTGTAATTTCCTTTGGTTTAGGGGAGTAATTATTCTACTTCCAATCCCTTTCTTTAATTACTTTCTTTTTAAGCCCAGACCTTAAAGGTTATGTTTAATCTGTGTCCTTTGTCGAAGCTGCTGAACATAATTTTTGGAAGTGGGGGGGATAAAGAATGGATAGATGGATGGATGGACAGATGATAGATAAGTGGATGGAAGATGGATGGATGAAGAATGGATGGATGGATGAAGTAGATGGAAGATGGATGGACGATGGACAGATGTGGATGGATGGACAGATAACTGAATGGATAATAGATGGATGATGGATAGTGGATAGATGATGGACCAATGGATGATGAATAAATGGGTGAATGAATGATAAATGGATGATGGATGGATAAGTGGATGGATGATGAATGAATGGGTGGATGAATGATAATGATGAATGATAGAAGGTTGATGGATGAATGGGTGAATGGATAGATGATGGATGAATGGATGGATGGATGAATGATGGATGGCTGATGGATGGAGGGATGGATGATGAATTGATTAGTGGATGAATGATAGATGATGGAGGTTGATGGATGGATGCAGGAAAGAATAAATGGAAAGATGAATGACTGCATGGGAGATTGAGGGTGGGTAGATGTATAGACAGATGGATAGATGAATGCATGGATGGTTGGATAGATGAATGGGGGAGCGAATTATTGATAGGGGAATGGACTAATGAGTGAATCGATGAATAGGTGACTATTTATAAACCAAGGATTAACCTACTCAGAGGCCCCAGAGAATATGTCACACCATTCCTCTCAGGCCTGCATAGTACCTTGTGAAGAAGAAATGTGATAAGGAGCCTGAGAGGGAAAAGGGAGTAGAGACAAAGCCCCCGAGGGATGTGTGTGTAGACAGGGCCAGGGGTCCTGCTCTGCCCCTGGTTACGGCTATTGAAGGGCTGTGGGCTGAATATACATCAAGGCACCTCATGACTTTCCCTGGCAGGACCACTAGGTACTCAAGAACCCTTGCATCCTAGTCATCTTCTTAACTTGTTGTCTGGTGATTCATGCCCCAGATGTCTCATCTGTCAGCAGAAATAGACCAGAACAAAGAGTGACACAAGCACCCCCATCTAAAAGTGGGCAGTGCTTTGTACTGGGCTTTCTGGGGTAATTTTTTCTTTGGAATCCTCTCTTGCAACTGTTTCTAGGAACCATCAGTCTCAGAAGGATCCTGTTTGAACCCCAAGCATCGCCCACACTCAAGGCAGCTCACTCCAAGGTGGTGGCAAGGAGCAGGCGTGCCAATCCATCATGCCGCCCACACTTGCTGCTGTGTGCAGAGCCCGCACGTGCTTGCCTGGGCTCAGAACAGAGACCTGTGAGCAGGGCCCACTGCTGTCCATCTCCCAACATCCTATTAGACATTACTCATTTGCTTGTCGCCTCTCTTCCCACCACAGTGTAAGCTCCAGCAGGGAAGGGTCTCTGTTCACTGCTCCATCCCAATGCTCAGCACTTGGCTTAGCACATACTATAGTAAGTGCTCAGAAACATTGTTGTTTAAATGAACGGATGTTTCTACCACCTCAACCCAGACATCCCCTTTTCTTTCTTCCTTGTGAAGGCCTGTTTCTTCTTTAAAACAAAGCAGAAACCTCCCCCAGCCTTCTTCATCTAATCCCGGATAGCTGAGGCGGCTTGTCACTCTGGAGCCCTTCCCTCGGGGGTGGTCAATCTGTGTTGACTCATTTACAGCATCCCTTCCAGTCTTCTTTGGGTGTGTGGTGCAACCTGTTCCTTTTTTCAAACCTAGAGGAGAAAGTTGACTTCCACCCCGGATAACTAGCTCCCCAAGGGCAGGAACGGTCCCCCATCAGACTGTTGGCTATCTGTGTTTATTCCTTTTCTGGCTCTTCCTCCCTCCCTCAGGGTATGCACACAAAAGGGCTCAATAGTTTCTTCTGCCTGGACTGTCCCTGCCAAAACACCCAGAATGGCGTAAGCAGGGAGCTGGTGGGGAGCTGCTTCCGGGAGCACGCGGGGCCAGGCGGCTTGGTGGATGGAGTCGGGGAGATGGGGTGTGTAGGATGCACAGGAGGGCATGTAAGGAGATGCTCCGCCCCTGCCCCCACCCCCACCTCTCCTGGCCCCAAGCAGTGGCAGGTGGCTCTTACCAGGAAGCTGTTGTCCTTGGGGTTGGTGGCGAGACTGAGGCCGAGGCGCATGTTGTCTTTCCGCTCGGACACGTTGGACAGGGTGACTCTTCCTGGGGTGGGGGGAGAAGCTCAGCTTGCAGCCCCCTCCTGCCCGCCCTCTGCCCAGAGCCTGCGGCTGCTCTGGTCACCCGAGGTACCTCCCCGATTCTCCCTGACCCTGGGGACCTCCGGCTCTCAGGGTTTACGAAGGCCTTCCCCAGATGTACTCTCATGACTTCCTCACAACTGCCTGTGAGATGAGAAAACTGTCTCAGAGAGGTCAAACAACCTGCCCAAGGTCACACAGTAAGCACAGGGCCTTCCATCTCCCGGTCCACAGCTCTTCCTCCTCCAGTCCCCTGTGTGCCCCCAAACATGCCCTGGCATCCCACCTGGGCTGGCTTCCTCTGTGCAGTGCCCCCGCCACGCTCTCCTCCAAGTTGACCCCCATCCACACTCAACCAGTCCCGTGTCCCACTCTTTCCGTGCTCGCTTCTCTGCTCATCTGAACCACCAACAGGTGACGCTGAAAGGGTCCCCTCTCATGGGTCTCATGGGTAACAGACAGCCAACTCAACAAGAGCCTTCCGGAGCTACCAGGCCTTGCCCAGGAATGCCATTCAGAAGGTGGCTGCCAGGAGAGGTGCTTGGGAGCTAGGTTACCAGCCCGCTGGGAGTAGGGAGAGGGTTGGCTCTGCAGTAGCTTAGAACCATAAAAAAATTACATTGCTTAAGGTTTTACCAGATCATCCTGGAGGCCATTGAAGGAAAGGAAGTGAGCCTGAATTCCCTAGAAGTGTGTGTGTGTGAGAGTGTGTGTGTGTGTGTACATGTGTACGGGAAGAGGGAGTGGGTGGCTGGGGAGCTAGTGTCAACCCTAACCTGCAGTGTGGACAGCTCTGGATGGCTCCCTGCCCGGGGGAGGAGAAATTTCTTTTCTTTTCTCTTTTTTTCCTTTTCCCTCCTATCTCCTTCCCTCCCTTTCATCTTCCTTTCCCTCCCCTCCCACCCTTCCCTTCCCCTCCTTTCCCTTCTCCTTCTCTTTTTTTTTATTTTTTGAGGGAGGGTCTCACTGTGTCACCCAGGCTAGGGTGGAGTGGCATCATCTCAGCTCACTGCAATCTCTGCCTCCCAGGCTCAAGCAATTTCTAAGGAGGCCTCAAGCAAGAATGGCTGGCACTGCGCTGTGTCGGTGACTGCAAGTGTGAAGAGTGGGCCTGGCTCCCAGGGCACACAGGTCAGCAAGGTCTGCTGCTGCAGGAGTCTGGGGTGGGCCGCCGGCAGAGCCCAGCTTGTCAGATACGGGGCTGTTTTGTAGACTGGAGTGGGGGGCGGGGTTTGTTGTTTTTCCTTTTAGGTTTTCCTCAGTTTGTAGCAAGGCTCCTTTTGAAATCCGCCCTTCTTGGCTGTGCTAAGAATGACTGGGCTTGATTTCTCTTTTGTCTGACCAAACAGGCTGGAGAGAAAACCCCAGTAAAGGCCTGGTGTTTCTGAGATGTCTTATCATCTACAAAGCACCATGCACACCTGCCCTTGCAGGACCCCTCAGCCCAGGGGTCATCATTCCATTTCACAGATGGGAACATCGAGGTGTAGAAAGGGTCAGTGGCTGTCACAAGGTTACTTGCTGGCAAATTAAAGAGCAAGAATTTTAGCCCAGACCATGTGATGTTTTATCCTGAGTCCTGTGTTTTTTTCCCATCTGATGGCATGACGGTGGTAGTGGGAACCAGAGAGGCAGCTCCATGCTCCACTAGGCTGGGTAACCCTCGCCCTCTGCTGGCTAGAATTCTGCCCTCCATTTATTTAAGGGGTCCAGCCCTCAACACCCTGCCCCTGTCTTTCCTTCCCTGCCCTGGGGACTGATGTTTGTAGTGAAACTGACTGAGTCACAGGGGCCTGGGAGGAAAGAGCACTGTGTTGGAGTTAAACAGACTCAGGTTCAAGTCCTGCTTTGCCCCACCCCTCTGTGAGTGGGAGAAGAGATTCACGCCTTCCTCAGCAGGTCTGGGTGAGTGTCCTGGGCCCAAGCCCCTCCCCACAGGGCCTGGCTTTGAGAATCGCATCACCCCCGGCCCCCGCCCCAGCCCAAGTCCCTCATTTAAAACCCTGACTTTGTCCAGGTGTTGGAAGGAAAGTGCCAGCGGTAGACCCTTTTCCACCGAGGTGTGAATGATTGACACCCACTTAGCCTTCCCTGGAGAGAGAGGAAGGAACATTCCTGGCACCTTGCTGCCCGGTGCCTGGAACAGCCATAGGAAAACCCAGGACTCAGGTTTCCCAGCCTTGCATTTTCCACTGTGGGGCGAAACTGACAGATGTTCTTTCTGCCGTGCGTTTTCTTCTCAGTGGGAGAGAGAGAACCACACCTCAAATGGAGAGTAAGTTTCCTCTGTCCCAACTCACTCTGCCACCCCTGCCTCCTGGGCTTGTGCCCCAGCTCAGAAATGTTTTCCAGGGTCTGATGGCTTTATGTCTGCTCCTCCCTCTGGAGAGAGATGGGGTCCACGTTGCGACAGAGAAAGCAAAATGATTGGTTCACGAGTCCACGTCCCTGCCTGGACCAGGAGCTTCTCTCCCGGTGGCTGGGGCCCTGCGTGGAGTGCCCACTCTGCCACCGCCCACCAACCTCGCTGCCTCTGCCCCAGCCACGTGGCCCTTCTTTACCTTCCCCAGCAGGGCGGGCTTGTTCCTACCTCAGGCCTTTGCACTTGCTCCTCCTTTGTCTGGAGTGCTCCACCCCCACCTGTAACCTCAAAAACCACCTGCTCAGAGAGGCCTCCTCTGACCAGCTTGCTAAGGCAGAAATCCCTCTCCACCCCCACTGCCCGCTAGACACTCGTGTTACAGCTCCTGGCTTATGGCACAGCATCGATCCCTGCCTAAAATTATCCTGCTTCCTAATTCGTCTACCCCACGACTGTCTCCTTCCCTGGCCTCTTGTTCCCTGCCGTATCCCCAATAACTAGTAACACGCAAGGTGCTCATTAAAGGTTCAGGGACAGGTACCCTATCCTGGAATGGATCTTAAGAATTGTTGAGTCCAGCCTCCTTGCTTTATATGTGAGTAAACGGGCTCAGAGAGAGGATGTGAGCTCCCCATGGACACACAGCAAGGAAATCGTACAGCGGGAAGGGGACCCCCAGCTTAGCCAGTTTCAGGAGCCTGTGCTCTCAGGGTGCTGGCCACCTGGACCCATACGCCACCGAGCAGGCACTCTCTTCCCTTAGACGAGTTCCTCACTGAAGCTTGGACCCAGCTGTGCTAGGTTTTGAACTTCCCACCCATGGTGCTGATGCAGATGTGGACAGCGGGAGCCTCCGGGACCATGTGACAGACAGCTGGCTGCCCTGGGGGTTCTCTGGGCTCTCTCTTGGATGCTGACCTTTTTATCCATCAGCTTCTCTCTTGAACTTCTGCCGTTCCTGCCCAGTGAGACCCTGCTGCCCGTCCCATCCCCTATCTCCCAGGGAGCCCTGGCCCACTGCTCTGGGGTGGCAGTCCCCCTCCTCCAAGGAGGGAGGCCCAGGGTCTGGGCCCTAGGGAAGGCCAGTCTTCCAGGGCAAGGCCTAGAATTGCAGTTTGTCAGCCAAAATGGAACTTTTTCTCCCTTCTGAGAGCAGAGCAATGGCTCAGCTGTCTGACCTTTAGGACGAGTGGGAGCACTTTAGTGACCTGGCGTGTGTGCTTGGTGGATACACGTTTGCACAGACATAAGCAGACACACACGTGCATGCAAACACACACGAGGGGATTTTGGGAGGGCTTCAGAGGCTGGGGCTGCTCACAGCTTCTCCCTGTTCCAGAATATGCCCGAAAGCTTGTGGGCAAGAAAAAGCTTGCATTTCTGAAGGGCAGTGTCACATGGTGGTTAAAGGGAGGTCATAGCCTGTGTGGACTGGACTCCGGGCCCTGCTTCTTGTGAGTTGAGTGACCCTGGGCAGGCCCCTTCACCTCTGTACGCTGTCATTTCGCATCTGTTAAATGGTTAAATCCCACATGGGTGTTGTGAGAATTGAGTCCAAATGTGCCTCACACATGGTGAACATTATCTAAGATATCTGGATGTTAGCTATTGTTATTACTTCAAAATCAGGAAAAAGACAGGAAGTCCTTATTTTCTCCTGGGAGAGAAAACTTTGAGTTGGGGGCAGTGGATGAGTCAGAAAGAGCAATGGCCTGGGACAGCTGGGGCCTGGGTTTGATTCCTGGGGGGCCCCAGGCAAGCTGTGTGACTGTGGGAAAGTTGCCTCCTCTCCCTGGCCTCCGCTTCCTCACGTGGAAAGTGGGGACAGTGATATCAGCTGGGTCACCTCTTGGGGTAGCAGGGAGGAGCCACGTGGCTGTGGACATGGGCATGCATCAGAGCCTGCCTCGTGTTAGACAACCACTGGCCTCACTGTGAAGGGACCAGCAGCCCACGTTACCCAGGTTGAGCTTGGTGCAGTTCCCGTGGATGACCGGACACTTGTATACGTCTCCCGTCTTCTGGTGGCCATTGGTTTCCAGCGGGGCACCCACGACCAGCCTGGGAAGGAAGAGAAGACGAGCAAAGACATTGGGGGAGGCACTCCTTCCTGGCAGAGGATGGAGCCTGGTAGGCAGTGTGGAGGTGAAGTTGGGTGGGGAGGGTGGGAGGGAACCCTGGAGGGAATCCTGGAGGAGTGACCACATGCAGACCCTCAGGCGGGAGCACTGTCTCCCTGGGGGAGGGTTGCTGGGCTTTCGGCATAAAGTCATTGGACCTGTGGCCCCTTCCAGGCCCTTGCCTGGGTACAGAGATGAAGACCACATGGGCCCCGCAACAAATGGGATGGAGGCAAATCCCTGGTAGAGGAGGGGGCGATGTTTGGGCTGGGTGTTAAGGGATGAATATGAGTTTGTCGAATGGTGAGAGGGTGGTAATGGAAGTCATTCTGACAGAGGAACGATGCTTTTGGAGCCACAGAGTCTTGGCCACCTGTCATTACCTGAAAGGGGCCTCATTCTTCATCTTATAGGGAGGCCTTTAAGCTGGTGCCCCAGAGTGGGTCAGGGTGGACAAGGGAGCCCGTGGGCTGAGGACCCCATGCAGCTGGGACTCCGGCCTTGAGCCTATGCTTTTGCAACCTTATTTGGAAAAAGTTTCTTTGCAGATATAACTAAGTTAAGACTCAGGGGTTGAGATCATCCTGGATTATCTGGGTGGACCCTACATTCAATGACAAGTGTCCTGAAGAGGAAACACAGAGGAGAGACATGAGGAGAAGAGAGACATGAGAAGACAGAGGCAGAGTTAGGAGTGGTGCTGCCCCGAGCCAAGGAGTGCCGGCGGCCACCAGAAGCTGGAAGAACCAAGGAAGGGTCCTCCGCCGGAACCTTTGGAGGGAGTGCAGACCTGCTGCCTCTTTGATTCGGGCTTGCGTCCTTTAGGACCCTGAGGGAATGTGTTTCTGTTATTTTAAGTCACCCAGGTTGTCATCATCGGTTATAATGGCCCTAAGGAACTAACGCACCTTGCTTACTTGCTTAGCTATATCTAGGGAAAAGTGAGCAGCTACTCCTTCCTGGTCCGGCCAAGCCCCAGTGGCCGTGTCCTGGAGAAAAAGCCTTTGACCCTGGGGTGCGGCTGAGGACTTACCCTCATTGAGGCTGGGGAGAGTTCTACCTCAGACTGGAGGGTCCCCAGGCCCTGTCCTTAGTGCTCCCCAGGTCCCCTATGCCTCATCTCCCACCCACCAGAGAGCAGCCCTGTCACGGGGGCCCAGAGTGCCCAGGATTCTGACCTGCCCACCAGCTCTGTGGCATGTGACTCTGGCATACCTGGAGCCCTGTAGGCCTTGGGTGCCAGTCTGGCTCTCTACTCAGGCCATATGCCAACAGTGGCTGAGAATGGTAACCCTTCCCAGGGACAGCGGTGCTGTGTGGGAGGGGATGCCACAGCCCACAAGAGCCCTGGAAGGCTTCCGATCCCTAGGGATAGAGAACAGATGATGGTGGGACCTCGGGTAGGGACGGGTGGGACTTTCTGGAGCCCTTTAGACCCTGCTCTTCCAGCAGCTTCTCACTGCCTGGTGACATGGCCCGAAGAAGAAGCCACCACATGCTGGTTGACTTAGATGGTTGGGAGGAGGTGGCCGGGAGCCTTGGGCTGCACGGGAGTTAAGTGGCTTCTTGTGGCCCTTTGCTCTCCCTGCCCTGGTCCACCTTGGTGCTGTCAGGAAGGAAAGCCAGGTCTGAAGTGGGAGTTAACAGAACTCTGTTTGAAATTAAGCGTCTATGAAATAAGAGCTGAGGTTTCTCCCCCGGGGGAGCCAGATAATGACAGAGTCTATATATATCCCCTTATTAAGCATGCCTATTTTTGACTGGCAGGAATTAATAGGACCCATAAAATCTGTTTGTCTAGACGAGGTGATTTCTGGCTATTTAATTCTGCAAGTGATTGTATGGTCAAGGCTGCTCCATTCTTGAGAGAGAGAGAAAGAGAGAGAGAGAAAGAAAAAGGTCAGTAGGAGAACCCTGGGCTCTAAGCTTACTTCTCTGGGGCTGCTCCAGTTTCAAGGTTAACCTGACATGTGGCCAAGCCTTCCGAGGGACATGTTCCTCCTGGGCACTGCTGTTGGATGGAGGAGCACCTCTCAGGGTGCCCCTGGGAGAATCAGGTGCAGCATGTTCTAGATTAGAAAAGCCACGGGTGGCTGGGCGCAGTGGCTCACGCCTGCAATCTCAGTACTTTGGGAGGCCCAGGTGGGAGGATTGCTTGAGTTCAGGAGATAGAGGCCAGTCTGGGCAATATAGTGAGACCCTTGTCTCTACTAAAAATAAAAAAAAATTAGCCAGGTGTAGTGGCACATGCCTGTAGTCCCAGCTACTCGGCAGGCTGAGGCAGGAGGATCACTTTAGCCCGAGGTGGATGCTACAGGGAGCTGTGATCACACCTCTGTACTCCAGCCTGGGCAACACAGTGAGATCCTGTTTCAAAAAAAAGAGAAAAAAGAAAAGCTATGGCCATCTTCTAGAACAGCTAACCTTATGTGTCTTCTAGAAAACACCCCCAAAGTCTGACAAAGGCAGATTCCTCACAACTCCACCCTTTTCTAGAGTGGAATTCTGAGGCCCCACTGGCTCACTTGGATGGGTCCCCAAGAGAGGGTGAGATTCTTGTGCTGAGAATTCAGGGGATGGTCCTCATTCTGATCTGTCACCAGCTTTCTGTGTGACCTTGATTTCCTTGACTGTGAAATGGAGTGAATAATTCCTGCACTGCCGACCTCCCAGGGTCACTAAGGAAAGGCACAGATGTTAAAAGGCACTGAGAGGCTGGGTGCAGTGGCTCATGCCTGTAATCCCAATACTTTGGGAGGCTGAGGCGGGTGGATCACTTGAGGTCAGGAGTTTGAGACCAGCCTGGCCAACACGGTGAAAACCCATCTTTACTAAAAGAATACAAAAAATTAGCCTGGTTTGGTGGTGGGCATCTGTTATCCCAGCTACTTGGGAGACTGAGGCAGGAGAATCACTTGAACCTGGGAGGTGGAGACTGCAGTAAGCCAAGACCATGCCATTGCACTCCAGCCAGGGCAAGAGAGCAAGACTCCATCTCAAAAAAAAAAAACAAAAAACTAGAGGGATCCAAGATGGCTGAGTAGGAGCAGCTCAGGATTGCAGCTCCCAGTGAGAGTGCAGAGGGTGAGTGGTTGCCGCATTTCCAGACGGATTTTTATCGTCCACAGACCAGGAGACTCCCAGGTGGAGCCATGGGTCTCCAGTGCGGCTCTGTCAGCCAGCGTGGTGGGTCTCTGCACAAAAACTCACATGGGTCCAGGTACCATTTCAGCTGGCGTGGCAGGTCTCTGCACAAGAACTCACACAAATCTGGGTGCCATTTCAACTGGTGACTGAAACACCTGGGAGACAGAGTCACCCATTCAACTGAGAAAAAAGGGGTCTGAGGCAGGGAGCCAGGTGATCAGGCTCGGCTGGTCCCACCCTCACAAAGACCAGCTATCTGAAATGCTCTGGATTGAGAGTTTCACAGCAAGCACAGCTGAACCCAGGATGGTCCAGCTCTGTGGGGGAGGGGTGTCAGCCATTACCGAGGCAGTCCACCACTACGGAGGTAGTCTGCTATTGCTAAGGTGGTCTGCCATTGCCAAGGCAGTCTGCCATTACTGAGGCAGCCCACCACTGCTGAGGCAGTCTGCATTACAGAGAGAGTCTGCCATTACAGAGGTGAGCCGCCATTGCCAAGGCAGTTCTAACAATACCCTTATAAACAGGACTGCAGGGAAGTTCACACGGCAGCTGGGCAGAGCCCACAGCAGCTCAACAACACCTCTGCCGGCAGACTGTGACTAGGCTGCCTCCTCACTGGGCAGGGCATCCCTGAAAAGAGGCAGCAGCATGACAGAACTTATAAATAAAGCCCTACCTTCCTGGGACAGAGCACCTGGGAAAAAATGGTGGTTATGAGTTCTGCTGTAGCAGACTTAAACGTACCTGCCCAGCAGCTCTGAATGGAACAATGGAGCTCACAGCTCAGCACTTGAGCTCCTATGAAGGACAGACTGTCTCCCCAAGCAGCTCCCCAAACCCCGTATATCCAGAGTCACCTTACAAAGGAGAGCTCAGACTGACATCTGGTGAGTATCCTTCTGGGACAAAGATAGCAGCAGAAGAAACTGGCAGCCACCCTTACTGTTATGCAGCTGCTGCAGGTGATCCCCAGGCAAGCAAGGTCTGGAGTGGACCTCAGCAGTCCTACAGCAGAGGTGCCTGACTGTTAGAAGGAAAACTAAGAAACAGAAAGAAATAACTTCATCTTCATCATCAACAAACAGGCTGTCCACTCAGAGGCCCCATCTGGAAGTCACCAACTACAAAGACCACAGGTAAATAAATCTACAAAGATGGGAGGAAACCAGCACAAAAAGGATGAAAACACCCAAAACCAGAACGCCTCTCCTCCTCCAAGGGATCACAACTCCTCACCAGCAAGGGAATAAGGCTGGATGGAGAATGAGTCTGATGAATTGACAGAAACAGGCTTCAGAAGGTGGTTAATAAGAAACCTCTCTGAGCTAAAAAGAACACGTTCTAACTTAATGCAAAGAAACTAAGAACCTTGAAGAAAGGTTTGACGAAATGCTAATGAGAATAAATAGCTTAGAGAGGAATATAAATGAATTAATGGAGCTGAAAAACACAACACAAGAACTTCGAAAGCATATACAAGTTTCAATAGCTGAACTGACCAAGCAGAAGAAAGGCTATCAGAGGTTGAAGATCAATTCAATGAAATAAAATGAGAAGGCAAGTTTAGAGAAAAAAGAGTAAAAAGAAATGAACAAAGCCTCCAAGAAATATGGGATTATGTGAAAAGACCTAATCTACATTTGATTGGTGTACCTGAATGTGACGGAGAGAATGAATCCAAGCTGGAAAACACTCTTCAGGATATTATCCAGGAAAACTTCCCCAACCTAGCAAAGCAGGCCAATATTCAAGTCCAGGAAATACAGAGAACACCACAAAGATATTCCTCAAGAAGAGCAACCCCAAGGCACATAATCATCAGATTCACCAGGGTTGAAATGAAGGAGAAAATGCTAAGGGCAGCCAGAGAGAAAGGTCAGGTCACTCACAAAGGAAAGCCCATCAAACTCACAGCGGATCTCTCAGCAGAATCCCTACAAGCCAGAAGAGAGTGGGGACCAATATTCAACATCCTTAAAGAAAAGAACTTTTAACCTAGAATTTCATACCCAGCCAAACTAAGTTTCATAAGCAAAGGAGAAGTAAAATCCTTTACAAACAAGCACTTACTCAGAGATTTCATTACCACCAAGCCTGCTTTACAAGAGCTCCTGAAAGAAGCACTAAACATAGAAAGGAACAACCAATACCAGCCACTCCAAACATACCAAATGGTAAAGAGCACCAACACAATGAAGAAACTGCACCAACTAAGGGGCAAAACAACCAGCTAGCATCAAAATAGCAGGATCGAATTCACACATAACAATATTAACCCTAAATGTAAATGGGCTAAATGCCCCAATCAAAAGACAAAGACTGGCAAATTGGATAAGTCAAAACCCATCGGTGTGCTGTATCCAGGAAACCCATCTCACATGCAAGGATACACATAGGCTCAAAATAAAGGGATGGAGGAAGATTTACCAAGCAAATGGAGAGCAAAAAAAAGCAGGAGTTGCAATCCTAGTCTCTGATAAAATGGACTTTAAACCAACAAAGATCAAAAGAGACAAAGAAGGACATTACATAATGGTAAAAGGATCAATGCATAAGAAGAGCTAATGATCCTAAGTATATACGCATCCAATACAGGAGCACCCAGATACATAAAGCAAGTTCTTAATGACTTACAAAGAGACTTAGACTCCCACACAATAATAGTGGGAGATTTTAACACTACACTGTCAATATTAGACAGATCAACAAGACAGAAAATTAACAAGGATATCCAGGACTTGAACTCAGACCTGGACCAAGCAAACCTAATAGACATTTACAGAACTCTCCACCCCCAAATCCACAGAATATACATTCTTCTCAACACCACATCACACCTATTCTAAAATTGACCACATATTTGGAAGTAAATCACTCTTCAGCAAATGCAAAAGAATGGAAATCATAACAAACTGTCTCTCAGACCACAGTGCAATCAAGTTAGAACTCAGAATTCAGAAACTAACCCAGAACTGCACAGCTTCATGGAAACTGAACAACTGGCTCTTGAATGTTGACTGGATAAACAATGAAATGAAGGCAGAAATAAAGATGTTCTTTGAAACCAACAAGAATGAAGACACAACATACCAGAATCTCTGGGACGCATTTAAAGCAGTGTCTAGAGGAAAATATACAGCAATAAATGCCCACATGAGAAGCAAGGAAAGATCTAAAATTGACACCCTATCATCAAAATTGAAAGAACTAGAGGAGCAAGATCAAAAAAACTCAAAAGCTAGCAGAAGACAAGAAATAACTAAGATCAGAGCAGAACTGAAGGAGATAGAGACACAAAAAACCCTTCAAAATATCAATAAATTCATGAACTGTTTTTTTGAAAAGATCAACAAAATAGACCACTAGACAGATTAATAAAAAAGAAAAGAGAATAATCAAACAGATGCAATAAAAAACGATAAAGGGGATATCACCACAGATTCCACAGAAATACAAACTACCATCCATCAAAGATTACTACAAACAGCTCTATGCACATAAACCGTAAACCTGGAAGAAATGGATAAATTCCTGGACACTTGCATCCTCCCAAGCCTAAACCAGGAGGGAGTTGAAACCCTGAATAGACCAATAACAAGGGCTGAAGTAGAGGCAGCAAATAATAGCCTATCAACCAAAAAAAGCCTAGGTCCAGATGGGTTGACAGCTGAATTCTACCAGACATATAAAGAGGAGCTGGTATCACTCCTTCTGAAACTACACCAAATAATCCAAAGAGAGGGAATCCTTCCTAAATCATTTGTATGAGACCAACATTATCCTGATACCAAAACCAGGCAGAGACTCAACAAGAAAAGAAAACTTCAGGACAATATCCATGATGAACATAGATGCAAAAATCTTCAATAAAATATGGCAAACCAATTGCAACAGCACATCAAAAAGCTTATCCATTATGATCAAGTAGGCTTCATCCCGGGGATGCAAGGATGGTTCAACATGAAAACCACATGATTATCTCAATAGATGCAGTGAAGGCCTTCAACAAAATTCAGCAGCCCTTTATGCTAAAAATTCTCAATAAACTAGGTATTGACGGAATGTATCTCAAAATAATGAAAGCTATTTACGACAAACCCACAGCCAGTACCATACTGAATGGGCAAAAACTGGAAGCATTCCCTTTGAAATCTGGCACTAGACAAGGATGCACTCTGTCACCACTCCTATTCAATATAGTATTGGGAGGCAGATCCAAGATGGCTGAATGGATACAATTCCAGCGCACAATACCCAGCAAGAGAGACGCAGAAATCCAGAGATCTCCTAGCTCCAACCGAGGTACCAGGTGTATTTCAATGGGTCTGGTCCCATGGTGAGCAAAGCCCACTCAGGGCGGACTGAGGCGGGGAGGGGTGCTGCTTCACCCAGAAAGTGCATCTGACCGGTGAGTCTGAGGGTCCCCCTCTGTCACTCTGGTCCAGATACAGCGCTTCCCCCAAAGCCTGAGCGATACATAGAACAGGGGATCTTTGCCAGTCAAGCGCTGGGAATTACAAGCGGGGAGTTAAATAATCCAGGACAGTGTCCCGGACTGGCGCACAGACCTAAACAGACGCATAAGCCCAAAAGGCGGCCGGGAGAACCTGCGGACTGAGCTATTGCCCCCTCCCCCTGCCCAGAGAGAGAGGGAGCTGTAAGCGGGAGCGGCTGGGTGGTCCCTACCCCATGACTGGAGAGAGAGGAAGCTGAAAGTGGGGGTAGACGGCCGGGTGCTGCTGGGCAGGTCCCTACCCTCCCCCACAAACCCCAGAGGGCTGAAGCTCTGACTTTGGCGAGTTGCACAGCCAGTGTCACAGTCTGAGCTGAACTCTGAATGATCCAGCCCAGTGGAGGAAGGGCACAACCCACCATTAGAGGGATGGGACTGGGCTACATCTTTCAACAAAAAACACAGGAAGCCTACATAGCAATGGGACTGCGTTCTTGACAACCCAGCAGCACCTACGGGTCAGTGGAAGAGGCGGGCCTAATCTTCCAGTATAAACAAAAAAGACACAGGAAGCTTCCCTAGTAACCTGAAGGAGTCCCTAGAAACCCAGTAGTGCCTCCACAGGCAGACAAGCGACCTCATCAAGCAGCTCCCTGACAACACTGCCAGGTAAACCCACAAAGATGGGAAAAAACCAGCGCAAAAAAGATGAAACCATCAAAGACCAGGACACCTCTTCTCCTTCAAGGGATCACAACTCCTGAACAACACAGGATCTGAACAACACAGGATCACAGCATGACTGAGAAGGAGTGTGACAAATTGACAGAAACAGGCTTTAGAAGGTGGATAATAACAAACTTTTCTGAGCTAAAGGAACATGTTCTAACTCAATGCAAAGAAACCAAAAACCTTGAGAAAAGGTTAGATGAAATGCTAACTAGAATAACCAGCTTAGAGAAGAACACAAACAACTTGATGGAGTTGAAAAACACAGCACAAGAACTACGTGAAGCAAACACAAGTTTTAATAGCCAAATTGATCGAGCAGAAGAAAGGATATCAGAGATTGAAGATCAACTCAATGAAATAAAAAGAGAAGGCAAGACAAGAAATTCAAGAAATACAGAGAACTCCAAAGATATTTCTCAAGAAGAGCAACCCCAAGGCACATAATCATCAGGTTCACCAGGGTTGAAGCGAAGGAAAATATGCCAAGGGCAGCCAGAGAGAAAGGTCAGGTTACCCACAGAGGGAAGCCAATCAGACTCACAGCAGATCTCTCGGCAGAAACCCTACAAGCCAGAAGAGAGTGGGGGCCAATATTCAACATCCTTAAAGAAAAGAACTTTTAACCCAGAATCTCATATCCAGCCAAACTAAGCTTCATAAGTGAAGGAGAAATAAAATCCTTTATGGACAAATAATTACTGAAAGATTCTGTCACTACCAGACCTGCTCTACAAGAGCTCCTGAAAGAAACACTAAGCGTGGAAAGGAACAAGTACCAGTCACTGCAAAAGCAAACCAGTAGGCAAAGACCAAAAATGCAATGAAGAAAATGAGTCAATGAATGGGAAAGAAAACCAGCCAGGAACAAAACGACAGGATCAAATTCAAACATAACAATAGTAACACTGAATGTAAACAGCCTAAATGCCCCAGTCGAAAGACACAGACAGTAAATTGGATAAAAAGTCAAAACCCATCGGTGTGCTGTACTCAAGAAACCCATCTCACATACAAAGACACACATAGACTCAAAATAAAGGGATGGAAGAAGATTTACCAAGCAAATGGAGAACAAAAAAAAGGAGGGGTTGCAATCCTTGTTTCTGATAAAATGGACTTCAAACCAACAAAGATCAAAAGAGACAAAGAAGGATACTACATAATGGTAAAAGGATCAACCTAACAAGAAGAGCTAACTATCCTAAATATATACACACCCAACACAGGAGCACCCAAATATATAAAGCAAGTTCTTAACCACCTAAAATGAGATTTAGACTCCCACACAATAATAGTGGGAGATTTCAATACTCCATTGTCAATATTAGACAGATCAATGAGACAGAAAATTAATAAGGATATCCAGGACTTGAATGCAGAGCTGGACCAAGTAAATCTAATAGACATATATGGAACTCTCCACCCCAAATCCACAGAATATATATTTTTCTCAGCACCACATTGCACTTACTCTAAAATTGACCACATCATCGGAAGCAAATCACTCCTCAGCAAATGCAAAAGAACGAAAATCATAACAAACAGTCTATCAGACCACAGCACAATCAGACTAGAACTCAGGATTAAGAAACACACTCAAACCCGCACAACCACTTGGAAACTGAATAACTTGCTTCTGAGTGTCGACTGGATAAACAATGAAATGAAGGCAGAAATAAAGACATTTTTCGAAATCAATCAGAATGAAGACACAACTTACCAGAATCTCTGGGACACCTTTAAAGCAATGTCGAGAAGGAAATTTATAGCAATAAATGCCCACATGAGAAACAAGGAAAGATCTAAAATTGACATCCTATGATCAAAGTTGAAAGAGCTAGAGGAGGAAGATCATAAAACTCAAAAGCTAGCAGAAAACAAGAAATAACTAACATCAGAGCAGAACTGAAGGAGATAGAGACACAAAAAACCCTTCAAAATATCAATAAATCCAGGAGCTGGCTTTTTGAAAAGATCAACAAAATAGACCGCTAGCCAGATTAATAAAAAAGAAAAGGGAGAAGAATCAAATAGATGCAATAAAAAACGATAAAGGGGATATCACCACTGATCCCACAGAGATACAAACTACCATCAGAGATTACTACAAACAGCTCTATGCACATAAACCAGTAAACCAGGAGGAAATGGATAAATTCCTAGACAATTGTACTTTACCAAGACTAAACCAGGAGGGAGTTGAAACCCTGAATAGACCAATAACAAGGGCTGAAGTAGAGGCAGCAATCAATAGCCTACCAACCAAAAAAAGTCCAGGTCCAGACGAGTTCACAGCCGAATTCTATCAGATGTACAAAGAGGAGCTGGTTCCATTCCTTCTGAAACTGTATCAAACAATACAAAAGGAGGGAATCCTCCCTAACTCATTTTATGAGACCAACATCATCCTGATACCAAAACCTGGCAGAGACTCAACTAAAAAAGAAAACTTCAGGCCAATATCCATGATGAACTTGGACACAAAAATCTTCAATAAAATACTGGCAAACAGATTGCAACAGCACATCAAGAAGCTTATCCATCATGACCAAGAAGGCTTCATCCCAGTGATGCAAGGCTGGTTCCACATATGCAAATCCATAAATGTAATCCATCACATAAATGGAACCAAAGACAAAAACCACATGATTATCTCAATAGATGCAGAGAAGGCCTTTGACAAAATTCAACAGCCCTTCATGCTAAAAACTCTTAGTAAACTAGGTATTGACGGAATGCACCATAAAATGATAAAAGCTATATATGACAAACCTACAGCCAATGTCATACTGAACGGGCAAAAGCTGGAAGAATTCCCTTTGAAATCAGGCACTAAACAAGGATGCCCTCTCTCACCACTCCTATTCAATATAGTATTGGAAGTTCTAGCCAGAGCAATCAGGCAAGAAAAATAAATAAAGCATATTCAATTAGGAAAGGAGGAAGTCAAATTGTCTCTATTTGCAGATGACATGATTGTATATCTAGAAGACCCCATCGTCTCAGCCCAAAATCTTCTCAAACTCATAAGCAACTTCAGCAGTCTCAGGATAGAAAATCAATGTGCAGAAATCACAAGCATTCCTATATACAAATAACAGACAAACTGAGAGCCAAATCAAGAGCAAACTCCCATTCACAATTGCTACAAAGAGAATAAAATACCTAGGAATACAACTAATAAAGGATGTAAAGGACCTCTTCAAGGAGAACTACAAACCACTGCTCAAGGAAATAAGAGGGGACACAAACAGATAGAAAAACATTCCATGCTCATGGTTAGGAAGAATCAATATAGCGAAAATGGCCATACTCCCCAAAGTAATCTATAGATTCAATGCTATACCCATTAAGCTACCAATGACCTTCTTCACAGAACTGGAAAAAACCACTTTAATTTTCATATGGAATCACAAGATAGCCCACATAGCCAAGACAATCCTAAGCAAAAAGAACAAAGCTGGAGGCATCACACTGCCAGACTTCAAACTATACTACAAGGCTACAGGAATCAAAACAGCATAGTACTGGTACCAAAACAGAGATATAGACCAATGGAACAGAACAGAGACCTCAGAAGAAGCACCACACATCTACAACCATCTGATCTTTGACAAAACTGGCAAAAACAAGCAATGGGGAAAGGATTCCATGTTTAATAAATGGTGTTGGGAAAACTGGCTAGCAATGTGCAGAAAGCAGAAACTGGACCCCTAACTGTCACCTTACACTAAAATTAACTCCAGATGGATTAAAGATGTAAACAGAAAACCTAACACTATAAAAACACTAGAAGAAAATGTAGGCAAAACCATCCAGGACATAGGCATAGGCAAGGACTTCATGACTTAAACACGAAAAACAATGGCAATAAAAGCCAAAATAGACAAATGGGATCTAATTAAAATTCAGAGCTTCTGTACAGCAAAAGAAACCATCATTAGAGCAAATCGGCAACCAACAGAATGGGGAAATGTTTTTGCAATCTAACCATCTGACAAAGGGTTAATAACCAGAATCTACAAAGAACTAAAACAGATATACAAGAAAAAAACGAACAACCCCATTCAAAAGTGGGCAAAGGATATGAACAGATGCTTTTCAAAAGAAGACATATATGAGGCCGAGAAACATATGAAAAAATGCTCATCATCACTGGTCATTAGGGAAATGCAGATCAAAACCACATTGAGATATCATCTCACACCAGTTAGAATGGCGATCATTAAAAATTCTAGAGACAACAGATGCTGGAGAGGATGTAGAGAAATAGGAACACTCTTACACAGTTGGTGGGAGTGTAAATTAGTTCAACCACTGTGGAAGACAGTGTGGCGATTTCTCAAGGACCTAGAAATAGAAATTCCATTTGACCCACCAATCACATTACTGGGTATATGCCCAAAGAACTATAAATCTTTCTACTATAAAGACACAAGCACACGTATGTTCACTGCAGCCCTGTGTACAATAGCAAAGACCTGGAACCAAACCAAATGCCCATCAATGATACACTGGACAAAGAAAATGAGGTACATATATACCATGGAATACTATGCAGCCATAAAAAACAATGAGTTCATGTCCTTTGTAGGGACTTGGATGAATCTGGAAACCATCATTTTCAGCAAACTGACACAAGAACAGAAAGCCAAACACCAGATGTTCTCACTCATAGGTGGGTGTTGGAACAATGAGAACATGTGGACTCAGGGAGAGGAGCATCACACACTGGGAGCAGTTGGGAGGTGGGTAGAGGAGACACAGCGGGGGGTAGGGAGGGAGGGGAGGGTGGAGAGGGATAACATGGGGAGAAATGCCAGATATAGTATGCACCTAAAGTTAAACAAATAAATTAAAAAACATATATATAGTATTGGAAGTTCTAGCCAGAGCAATCAGGCAAGAAGAAGAAAGAAAGGGTATTCAATTAGGAAAGGAGGAAGTCAAATTGTCTCTATTTGCAGATGACATGATTGTATATTTAGAAGACCCCATCGTCTCAGCCCAAAATCTCCTGAAACCGATAAGCAACTTCAGCAAGTCTCAGGATAGAAAATCAATGTGTAAAAATCACCAGCATTCCTATACACCAACAACAGACTTAAAGAGAGCCAAATCAAGAATGAACTGCCATTCACAATTCCTACAAAGAGAATAAAATACCTAGGAATACAACTAACAAAGGATGTAAAGGACCTCTTCAAGGAGAACTACAAACCACTGCTCAAGGAAATAAGAGAGGACACAAACAGATGGAGAAACATTCCATGCTCATGGTTAGGAAGAATCAATATCATGAAAATGGCCATACTGCCCAAAGTAATTTATAGATTCAACGCTATCCCCATCAAGCTACTAATGACCTTCACAGAACTGGAAAAAACCACCTTAAACTTCATATGGAACCAAAAGAGAGCCCGCATAGCCAAGTCAATTCTAAGCAAAAAGAACAAAGCTGGAGGCATCACACTACTGGACTTCAAACTATACTACAAGGCTACAGTAATCAAAACAGAGATATAGACCAATGGAACAGAACAGAGGCCTCAGAGGCAACGCAACAAATCTGATCTTTGACAAACGTGACAAAAACAAGCAATGGGGAAACGATTCCCTGTTTAATAAATGGTTTTGGGAAAACTGGCTAGCCATGTGCAGAAAGCAGAAGCTGGAGCCCTTCCTGACATCTTACACTAAAATTAACTCCAGATGGATTAAAGACTTAAACATAAGACCTAACACCATAAAAACCCTAGAAGAAAATCTAGGCAAAACCCTTCAGGACATAGGCGTAGGCAAGGACTTCATGGCTAAAACACCAAAAGCATTGGCAACAAAAGCCAAAATAGACAAACGGGACCTAATTAAACTCCACGACTTCTGTACAGCAAAAGAAACAGTCATTAGAGTGAATCAGCAACCAACAGAATGGGAAAAAATTTTTGCAATCTACCCATCTGACAAAGGGCTAATATCCAGAATCTACAAAGAACTAAAACAGATTTACAAGAAAAAAACAACCCCATTCAAAACTGGGCAAAGGATATGAACAGATGCTTTTCAAAAGAAGACATATATGAGGCCAACAAGCATGAAAAAATGCTCATCTTCACTGGTCATTAGAGCAATGCAAATCAAAACTACATTGAGATACCACCTCATACCAGTTAGAATGGCGATCATTAAAAAATCTGGAGACAACAGATGCTGGAGAGGATGTGGAGAAACAGGAACACTTTTACACTGTTGGTGGGAATGTAAATTAGTTCAACCATTGTGGAAGACAGTGTGGCGATTCCTCAAGGACCTAGAAATAGAAATTCCATTTGGCAATCCCATTACTGGGTATATATCCAAAGAAGTATAAATTGTTCTATTATAAGGACACATGCACACAAATGTTCATTGCAGCACTGTTTACAATAGCAAAGACTTGGAACCAACCCAAATGCCCATCGATGATAGACTGGACAGGGAAAATGTCGCACCTATACACCATGGAATACTATGCAGCCATAAAAAACGATGAGTTCGTGTCCTTTGTAGGGACATAGATGAACCTGGAAACCATCATTCTCAGCAAACTGACACAAGAACAGAAAATCAAACACTGCATGTTCTTACTCATAGGTGGGTGTTGAACTATGAGAACACATGGACACAGGGAGGGGAGCATCACAGACTGGGGTCTGTGGGGAGGAAATAGGGGAGGGACAGCGGTGGTTGGGGGGTTGGGGAGGGATAACATGGGGAGAAATGCCACATATAGGTGATGGGGAGGAAGGCAGCAAACCACACTGCCATGTATGTACCTATGCAACAATCCCACATGTTCTTCACATGTACCCCAAAACCTAAAATGCAATAAAATATATATTTAAAAAAAAAAAAAAGGCACTGAGAAACAGAAGGGGCCATATCATCTAGGCAAGCTACGCACAAAGACTGGTGGCTTCCCGGAAGTCATGTGTCCTGGCAGTGGCTGAGATGGGACAATCTGGCAGTAAATTCACTAAGTGACTGCAACCTCAAATTTGCAATGAGATGTGCTTTGTCCTTTTCAAAGAACAAGGGCCACTCGCTGGGTCCCATCTCCACTCTCTGAGACCTTACTTCTCTGGGAGACCATAGTACTTCATGAGGTAGGAGGGCAGGGCTTACTGTCCCCATAATACAGGTGCAGAAACCGAGACCCCAAGAGGGGAGCTGACCCAGACCCCACAGTTGGTTGGTGGCAGGGCCGGGCCAGGAGTTCTCCTGGGACAGCTTTCTCTGCATTGCCCAAAATGTTTCTTTGCCATGAAGGGAGGGCCTGGGTCAGCCCTTCTCTCCCTTCTTGAGTCTGGGCATTACGTGTGCCTGTTGGGCTTGAGGTTTTGAGGACATGATTCAGTCTCAGTTTGAGGGGATAACTGCTGAAGCGCAGGGAAAATGTTCACGTCACCACCGAGACCAGACAAATTGCCTGGGGTCTGGCAGCCCCTGCCACCCCCTGCAGCCTCAGCCTTATATAGCGATCTGCAGCCTCAGGGCCTGCTGCTCCTCTCGGGGGCTGGATACCCTATACCTCCTGGTGTGGGCACCAGACGGCACAGCAAACCCCAAAGGTCGCGGCGAGCATCCGGCCCTTTCCATGGGCTGTGTGCTGTGAATCACTGGCTGCGGGATCCCAGCATTCTTCCTGCCGAGGCGCAGGGAGCCAGGCTTTGGCGGATGGGAGAATGGGTAGCAGACATTCCAGCCACAGCCCTGTAGGACCCTTTCCCTGGTGACCACCCTCTAAGAAGGGCCTTGCCAAGAGAGGATGGTCCCTGTGGAGATTGCCGCTGTGGAAGGCTGGGCATGGATGGCCCTGCCCTGTGCTGGGATCCTGGGGTCCCTGAAGGACCCAGGCTCAGAGAAAGGGCTCCTGACTCCAGAGCCTTCCCACCTGACGCTACCTCACACCCTCTCCATCAAGGCCCTTTGGGGACTCATCCTGAATTCTGCTTATCCTCAGCTCCATTCTTCCAGGCAGTTTTGGTCTCTAAACTTTTAAAAGTCAATCTCCTGTCAGAAAAAAGATGACCTGCCCCCAATTATAAGTGTATATGTAAATTATACCAGCATAAACTGTCCAATTTTAATAAACTGTATATTGTTAATTCTATTTTTTCCAGATAAAATATAAACCTAAATACAATTAAAATTATTTTATTTCTGTACCCTAGGATATAGTCCAGCACAGTCCCGGTGGCGTGTGTACCCCACCCTGGAGACCATCCCTTTAGAATCCAGCATAAATTCCCACCTACTCCAGGAAGACCCTGGTGATTAACCTGGGTTTTCTCACATAAACTAGCCTGTAATCCCTGCTGTCTGGTGTGGCCAGTGTTGTAGCATCATGATTCCTTGAGGTCCAAGATGTCCTGGTCTGCCCTGCTGCACCAACATAGGGTCTGCTTTGAGGCTGGCAGAGCAGTTTGTGTCTGAAGGGAAGAATGTGGGTTCAGTACCCTCCCTGACAGGCCTCACAGCCTCCCTCTGCAAGGCTTCCACCTCACATCCTGGAAAATCCAATGATCACTGGTTAGCTTTTTCATTTGAGTGAATCACTTTCAATGCAATTTAACTGCACTTGATTTTGATCTCCAAGACAGCTTTGAGGCTGGCATAGCAGTTTGTGTCTGAAGGCACTTGGCAAAGAGGTGCCCAGAGACGGACCTAACCTTTTATATGACGGTCTGCAGCAGGCGCAAGTGTGGGGGCTTTTGGCTTTGCCTCAGGCCTAAGAGATGCTGCGAATTTAATCACTGGAAAGAGGGCTGCTGAGAAATCAAGTATTTTCCCTGCATAGAATGGAGTGGCCCAGCTTCTGTGCTAAAGTCCATGTTGACTGCTTCCCTGGTTTCCATTTCCCCTTTCCCAACAGGACTCATTTCTGTTTGAGGATCCAGGGAATCTGACTCTATTCCCAGTTGCAGGGATGGAGTACACATCTCAGGTTAGGAAGGTTTATCCCCCAGCTGCAGTGATTAGTCAGGGTGGACCAAAGACTTAAATCTCTCCGATAAAGTGAATCTCAAGACTCGTGCTTGGGATGCAGAGATCAGAGTGGTCTCTTTTCTCTGGATGCCATAGTTAGTGAACGCAAGGCCTGAAACTGTTGGTAGTCCCTTGTGAGGATGAGGGGTATGAGCTGATGCATTGACAGGAGGAGAGCTGAGAGAGGCATGAAGAGGAGGAGCTAAAGTCCTGCTGATGCTGCGAACCCCTGGATCAAACTGTACCTGAAGCCTAACTACCCCTGGGCTTCTCAGACATTTGAGCAATGACTACCTTTTACTACATAATAAGTCTGTGAGTTTTTAGGTACTTATAACTGAAAACATCCTAATATTTAGAGTATACAAGGCAGGAAAGTGCACATGGTTAAAATTACTCTTAGAAATTCCCTATGTTGTCATGCTGTAAGAGAAACATGGCAACCAAGACCAGCGAGGGAGGAGCAGATTCATATCCCCCAGTGCAAGCTCCACCTGGGGCTGGACTTACTGAGCGAGTGGTGGATGGAATTGCCAGCACCATGTATATTATTTCTCTCTTGTTTAACTGAATGCATGAAACTTTCCCCTGGCCTAGCCTTGTGGGAACAGAAACCCTTTTGTTCTACGTGCATCCCACTTACAACAGCTGCTTAGACAGGGAACCCTGCATGCCAGATGTTTCTGGTTACCTGGTAACAGGCCTTGAGCCCATCAGAACTGGGAGGGAACACGCAGCTTCCTTGGGCCGGCCTCAGATGTGGCATCCAAGGCCAGGGTGAGAAGTGCTGTGTCTGAGGCCTCAGAGCAGGCCATGGCAGAGCTGGACAGTGCACAGTGTCCTGGCTCCCGGGGCAGCGCTTCCCCCAAGCCGTGGAGGGCAGAAAGCCGAGAGGCAAGGGCCAGGGCTTCAGGCCCAGTCAGCCTTTTATAAGCTGTGTCTGCTGAGGCAGGCGGGAGCAGCTTAGCTCCCCAGCAGAAGAAATGAGCCCAAGGGCATGAAATGAGCTCACTGGATGCTAGGGGAAGGAAGAAGGAGCCTCCAAGGATGGGCCTGCCTCTGGAGGAGGTCCTGAGACCAGAGGCTGGCATGGACTGCCCAGGAAGGGAAGAACGTGGGTTCAATCCCCTCCCTGACGGGCCTCATGGCTTCCCTCTGCAAGGCCTCAACCTCACATCCTGGGAAATCCAATGATCATTGGTTATCCTTTTCATTTGAATAAATCACTTTCAGTGCAATTTAATTACACTTGGTTTTGAACTCCAGGACAGCTTTGAGGCTGACAGAGCAGTTTGCGTCTGAGGCTCAGAATGCAGGTGTGATGAGTCTGCAGGGAGACATTGGTCAGTTTCACAGCCAGGACTCCATGCACGTCCTGTGCTCTTTTTCCCACTGGGAAGAACCAGAAGGCCCAGCACCCAGAGTGGGGTGAGGCCTGCCCTCTCTAGGGCCAGCAGGGCCTGTCCCCACAGGGGCCTCTCTCCTCTCTCACCCCATTCCCTTCCTCACCTGTTCCTTTCTCTCAGCACAGTCCCCACCCCCTCAAATCCACACGGGGTTTCTGTCTCTTTTTTCTGAAATCAGATAGGGGCATCAGGGAGGGGTTTCACTGGAGGAGCTGAGAGCTTGAGGGAACAAAGGAGAGATTATTCCTTTAGCGAGGAGGCCTTTCTCTCCCTCTCTCTCCATGGAAAATGGAATCTCCTCCAGCCCCTGTGAGTTTGGTGGCTAATGGGTTCAAGATGGGGCTGGGGAAGTGCTGAGCGCAGCAAGTCCAAATGCCTGCCCGGTGGGGGCCCCGGGGCTGCCCTGGCTGGGGGTTGGGTGTGGAGGGAAAGTCTGGTTTGGGACCTGCCCGAGGGGAGAAGTTGGCACCTGCAGATCTTCCTGGGCTGACTGCAGGGGCTTGTGGTTCACCTTGGCTCACACATCTGGTGAGGCTCGCCTCGTGGGGGCTGGGAAAATGAGGGCCTCTGCACATCCCTTACTCTTGCTGCATAAAGCCCTATCAGGCATGGGAAGCCTTTGTGTGCATTTTAAACAGGTACATACAAATGATGATTAATTTTATGTGTCAACTTGACTGGGCCATGGGATGCCCAGATATTTGGCCAAACATCATTCTCGGTATTTCTGTGAGGGTGTTTTTTACATGAGATTAACACTTAGATCTGTAGGCTGAGGAAAGCAAATGGCCCTTCCTGATGTGGGTGGGCCTCATCCAATCAGTGGAGGGCTGAACAGAACAAAATGACTGACCCTGTCTTGAGAAAGAGAATTCTCCCTGGATCCTACCCCAGACCATCGACCGAACCTGAAACTGGGGCGGGTCTAGTGCCTGTGTTTTCACAAGCCCTCCAGGAGACACTGACGCATGCTTAAGTTTGAGAAGGGTCAGGAATGTTTATACGGGGGAAACAGAGGCATGGTGACTCTCACTGTGCTCAAAGCCCCAGATCCATGCCAACAAAATCCACCCTCTCCACCACACCTTCTGAGGCTCTGCATCACCTCATTCTTGTCCTCTCTGTTCCCACTTTTTACCTGGGCTGTTATAAGCCCTGTGCATAGCCGGGTCCTCTCAGCCATCATTTAGGGCTCATCTCCAAGGCCAGCTCCCTCAAGTGGCCTTTCCTGAAGACCTGTCACTCCCGTCTCACCAACCTGCCTTGCATTCCTCAAGTACTTTGCAGTGTCTGATGCTGGCTTCTTTGCATAACTTCTCACTGTCCCTATTTCCCTATAGGACTTAAGCTGCAAGGGAGCTAGGACCTTGCTGGTCAAGGTTGCAGCCACAAATACCCCAGCACCCAGAACAGCGGCTGGCACAGAGTGGATTCTGAAATATAGCTTCTGCATGAATTGGCGAATCACCTGGCTTAGCGGGATGCCTGTGACCCAGTAGCCAGCAGCTTGGGACCACTGGCTGCCAGCTGCTTGCTTCTGTCTTCCAACCCGGGTCGACCTAGCTGGGCATGTAGAGCAAGCTCTGGCGGAAGAAGACAGAGTCATTAACTGCTTTGGGCCTCAGTGTTCTCATCTACCCAAAGGGACTGAATGTACCTGGGCTGCTCACGCTTCAGGGTTTTGAGGGGCAGTGGTTTCCACCCTTGGTCATCAGGATCACCAGGGGAGGCACAAATGCAGGTTCCTGAACCCCATCTCCTGAAGGTTCTGACTCAGCCAGTCTGGGACACGGCCCAGGAATCTCCAGATCCTCTGGGGTGTACCGGCAGGACTTCGAGGGCTCTGCTGAGGAAGCAGGTAGGAGGCCCTCTGGCCAAGTGGAGCAGCACTTCTACCCAGCTAGTTTTTGTGTTTTTAGTAGAGATGGGGTTTCACCATGTTGGCCAGACTGGTCTCAAACTCCTGATCTCAGGTGATTCACCCGCCTCAGCCTCCCAAAGTGCTGGGATTACAAGTGTGAGCCACTGCGCCCAGCCCAAAGTAAAACTTGAAAGCTGTGTCCTTCCCCTTCTCAATCTAGCCCTCTACAGAAAACTATTCTAGCAGCTGGGGTGCAGACGATCTAGAGTACAATCCAGAATTTAAAAGCTGGAATCATTCCACATACATGGTTCTGTAACATGCTTTTTCCATTTAATTATCTTGCGTGTGGACATATTTCTGTGTTAATATCAATGCCCCTCTTAGACTATGTGTCTAGGGCCCCTGCTATTGGTTCTGTTCCAACCCTTCTCTAGCTCTACCCCTTCCTATGGGGTGAGGAGTCCTAGGGGTCAAGGGGACAGGACACCTAGAGCCCCTGTCTTCCGTAGGTGGCTGGGATGCTTGACTCTCCTGCCCAAATAGCCTGGGCCTGATTCCAGGGCCTGTGCAGGCCTCTCCTCTAGACCTGTCTTTCTGATAGAGGAGCATACTTCTGATGGTAGTAGGCTAGGAGTGGCCATTTGCAGGGCTGTAGAGAGAGCTTGGGTGTGCAGGCTGGAGTGTCTACATGCATGATGCCTCCCAGTTACTGAGAGAGATCCGTAGGTGAGAAGAAAAGACGGCAGGCCGTGGGCCAGAGCCTCTGTTTGCCTTCTTGCCTCAGGCCCCTCAGATGCTAGGGGTGGGCCTGGTGTAGACAGCTAACATAGTTCCGCCTCATTCTTTATAGTGGTTGGACAGTGTTATACTTTTTAACCATCATCCTGTTCAGGGGTACTTAAATAGTTTCATCCCTCTTTCTATTGATAAATGTTTAGGTGTTGTGAATAATTTTTCTTGAAGCTGGACATGGTGGCACGTGTCTATAATGCCAGCTACTAGGGAAGCTGAGGCAGGAGCAGCAATTGAGACCAGGAGTTCAAGACTAGCCTGGGCAACATAGCAAGACCCCATCTCTAAAAAATAAAAAATTACCCAGGTATGGTGGCATGTGCCTGTAGTTCCAGGTACTCGAGAGGCTGAGGCAGGAGGGTCGCTTGAGTCCAGGAGGTCAAGGCCGCAGTGAGCTATGATCGTGCCACTGCACTGCAGCCTGAGTGACAGAGAGAGACCTTGTCCCTAAAAGAAAAAATTTTAAAAAATTCTATTGCATACCTTTTATCCATACTGGTAAATAAAAGGCCTCCATGCATGAGTAGCTATGTGTAGCCACGAAGTCAGTAGATGCGAAGCCCACATGTTATCCTGAAGGCTGGACATAGAGGCGGCCCCTCTCAGCTTGGGCACACGCCTGTTAACGAGCATCGCCACAAACGTTGGCTTGTAATTGACATTCAGCTCTCTGGTTTGCACTTGGCAACTTTTAGGTTCACCTCAGCTGACATCCCAACAGTGCTTTTTTCCTAAGTTGCAGAAGTTCTTAGAAGAGGGAAGAGTGAAGCAAAATGACTGCAAAGGAAGTTCTCAACCCATTTGGAGGGAAAATGAGAACCCTGGCTACTGACTATGCGGAATACAAGTAGCCAGTTTGTGCCCTTTTGAGTGTCTGACATTCGAGCAGCAATCTCTCAACACCCGCCCCATCTCACACCCCAATGCCACATGTGGCTGCTCGTCTATCTGTATCTCAGCATTGCCTGCACTCCCACCTTCTTACCTCTGCATGAGCAGTCTCCTCAACCCAGACTCTCTGTCTATCCCCATTCCATCCGCCCTTTAGTGCGTCTTCCTCCAGGAAGCCTTCCTTGATCTCTTAGCTGAAAGCTCTTTCTATTCCTGTGATGCTCTATCTATACCTTTATTGTCTGTTTCTTTTCTCTCCTCTAGATAATTTGCCTGTAGAGAGCAGAGAGGGGCAGAAGAAGACCCTGATCCATCTTCAAATCTCCCCCCCAGTGCTGATCAGATACCTTGAACACAGTCAAAGCTCAAAAGCTGTGTTGAGTGAATACATGGATGGACAGATGGAATAGGCTGCTCATTTTGCAAAGACAAGCTGAGTCTTGACTTTGCTTCTTGGGGTCTATCTTGAAGCAGAGCTGGGCCGAGCTCTCCCAGGTCCTGTCTGCAGGTGGACCACCAGCCTTGGTGAGCCCTTGGCCCAGCACTCTCAGGAAGGAGGGGGCTGTGGTCTGTTCCCCAGAGAGGCTGGACATGCAGTGTAACCCTCTCCCTTCTCTTTGCAAAATGCCTGACAAAACCTTGCTTATTTTTCCAAGTCATGCTCAGAGGTTTTTTTTTTTTCCATTTTGTAGCAGGTTTCTCCTCCAAAAATGAAATGTAAGCAGAGGAATAGTTTGGGCAGATGTTTCTCAGAAGAATGTGTAGCTTTAATTTCTGGTATGTGTGAGTCTGGTGGCTTCTCCGCTACCGCGTGGTAGGAAGGGAAGGGGCGTAAGCATTCCCTGCTCTCTGATCCAGGCCAGTGTGCCTGCTTTGGCTCATAAATAGGATGGTTTCTCTTTAAATGTGGCCAGTGAAGTGTACATGCCCTACTGTCTCCAGCAAACCACGGCCAGGTAGGTGGTTGAGCAAGGAAGACATTCCCATTGAACTGGGGAAGAGAGCAAGGCCCAGAGAATGTCAGGATCGGCCCCAAATCACACGGTCAGGTAGAGGCTGAGCCACAGCCGGCACCCTCATGCTTCCAGCTGTGCCCACCAGCCACAGGGATTTGGGTAACGTGGAGAAAGGAGATGGCCCGGAGGTGAAAGGACAGATACTCTTTTCTCGTTCTTGGGCCTGTTGACATGTTCATGGCTAGCTCTAATCTATCCCCAGATGGGCTAAGTGACCACGGTGAGCCTCCTGCCATCTCTGAGCCTCAGTTTCCTCATCTGTAAAATGAGGGACTTGGACAGGTTCAGTTCAAAGAAAGAATCAATGGGCACTTGCTATGTGCTGGGTTCTCTGAACATAAACATGAATGAAGCACAGTCTCACCCCATCCCAGTGAGAGCAGGGGGACCTACACCTGATGAATTTAGTGTGGAGAACATCCCCCAAGAGGGGTGTCCAGGTGTGGCGGGACACAGAGGAAGGGCTCTTGCTCTGCTGTCTGGGAAGCCTTCCTGGAGTGGGCAACTCCTGGTCAGAGGCTTGCATGGTAAATAGGTGTCGCTCAGGTGAAGAAGGGCTGGGGCTTGGCTGGGGACAGTGGCTCACACCTGTAATCTCAGCACTGTGGGAGGCCGAGGCGGGCGGATCATGAGGTCAGGAAATCAAGACCATCCTGACCAACATGGTGAAACCATTTCTACTAAAACACAGAAAACACAAAAACAAAAACAACTGGGTGTGGCTGAGGCAGGGGAATTGCTTGAACCCAGGAGGTGGAAGTTGCAGTGAGCTGAGATCACGCCACTGCACTCTAGCCTGGTGATAGAGCAAGACTCCATCTCAAAAAAAAAAAAAAAAAAAAAAAAAAAAAAAAGGGCTGTGGCTCACAGGGAGGGTCCCACATGGTGCCAGTGCTCAGGTGCATTATTTCTAAGCTGCCTTCCATGATGAAGGCTGGGCCTGAGGTGAGATCCGGAGGGACAGACAAGTCCCTGCCTTCATGGAGCTTGTGGCAGTCGTCCTCGAGAGGTTTATCCCTGTTCCTCCTTCCTGACGTTCCCAGTCCTCTCCCTTCTTGCCTCACTTGTCCAGACAGCTCTACTTAAAGTGGCCCTAAGTACAGACAGATGTTTAGATGCCTACACGGATGACAAGCCCAGCACTGTCCCCGGTCACATTGCCCCCACCTGCTTTCTGGGGTTCTTAACTTCTTGCCGTTGGTCTTCCCACTTTGGATTCAGGCACTGAGGGCCACTCTCAGTGTAAGCCTGGAACAGAGTTAACCTATGGATCCATGGGAACTCACAGACCACTTAGGATTAAGTCAGTGATTCCAGCACCTGGCTGGGTATTAGCCTCACCTGGGGAAATACAGATTACCAGGCACCACCTCTAGAGGGTCTGTCTTGGTAATTCTTGGACTTGACTGAGATATCTGGATTCTCTTTGACCTCTCACAGGTGATTCTGTTTTGTGGCCAGCTTTAGGAACCCCTGGATTCTCTTATCAGGTGACCACGAGGCTTTCAGATGATGGAAAACAGATCATATGGGAAAAGAGGACAGGATGCCCAACCCAGAACTAAACACGGACACATGCGTTCCTCTTCTTTCAAAGCACTTCATATGAATAAGCAAATAAATGGATGTGTGAATGGATATTTTGGGGGGAGTTTATTATGTACTGGGATCGTGCTAGGGATGTCTCTGACTTTGACCTAATCTTCTCAACCCTGAGGCACAGACAGCATTCCAATTTTTTTTTTTTTTGAGATGGAGTCTCACTCTGTCCCCCAGGCTGAAGTGCAGTGGTGTGATCTCAGCTCACTGCAAACTCTGCCTCCCGGGCTCAAGTGATTCTCCTGCCTCAGCCTCCCAAGTAGCTGGGATTAAAGGTGTCCATTGCTATGTCTGGCTAATTTTTGTATTTTTAGTAGAGACGGGGTTTTGCCATGTTGGCCCAGCTGGTCTTGAACTTCTGACCTCAGGTGCTCTGCCCATCTTGGCCTCCCAAAATGCTGGGATTACAGGTGTGAGCCACTGCGCCCAGCAACATTCCAATTTTGAAGCCGAGGAAACTACAGCACAGAGAGGCAACGTCACCCAGCTGGTTAAGGGGCAGCTCTTTGGCCTCACTCTCCTACCTGGGCCTTGATCTACCTCTGGGAGGTGGATGGAGGGCAGGAGAGCAGAGGACGCAGAAGCCAGCCTTGGGTTGCACCAGGGAATCACTGTTTACGTGGACTCATTTGAAGTCTTTTCTGTCTGGTTCAAAGCTCAGATTTATTTTCCTCCTCTCCCTCTGTGTGTGACTAATAGCCATTCTTACAAAATTATTCTTATTTCAAGAAGCCATAAAGAAACAAAAAGATTGTGAGCTAGCCTCCTTGGAGGGTGAAGTATGTCATTACATTTTTGGAAACGTCCTCCCGTCCTGGGAGGAGTTGGGAAGCTCAGCAGTTGGGAAGTGGCAGAAGAGACACTGCAGAGAAGAGCTGCTGTCACAGGGTGAGCCGTCCCGGGGTTGGGCCAGGCCAGTCACCACTCACCTGATCTCCTGCCTGAGTTCACTTTAGCTGGGCCCTTCCAAGCTTTGCAAGGAAAATTAAAAAAAAAAAAGTCTCAACATCTCCCATCCAGGGGCCATGGTCCCCAGACCCTTTAATATAAGGACATCCAACTTTGGGCTTCCCCAAGATTTACTTTGGGTCATATCCAGAGTTCTAGAACCATTCTCTCCCTCCCTTTCTTCTTCACCATCTGTGGGCCTATGCCAACACTGAGGAGGCCAAGATGAATAAAGGCAAGCCCTGCCCTTGGGGCTCACAGCCCCCCTTCCCTCTTTTCTCTCTGGTTAGCATTTTATTTTCCATCTCATCTTTCCTCTCCTTTTCCCATTCCAGTTTCCATTTTGTTGATGGGCTTTTTCTACAACTCTCTTTCCACAGCTCTCTACATTACTGTTTCAAGGTGACTCATCACAGATAAACAAGGATTCAAGAGCAAAAGTAGGAATTCAACAGATGACAGGAACCTTGTCAACAGGGTCTCAGGTTGATAACAAGCATCTTGCTATTGGCTGTGTGTCTGAGTGTTGTGGCTGCTTAGAAGAGAAGGTGCTGAAAAAGAGACTTGAAAGAGTTTGAAATCCCAAGCAGCCCTTGATTCCTCATGAAGGAGTCAGGGAAAGTTAGAAGGAGGTATTTTATCCAAGCCTGCAGAAAACCAGGGTTAGGTTAGATAGTGATTAACTATAGTTAAGGTTAGTAAGAAAAGACATTTATGGGACATGCGTTTGTTTTTCTAATTGTATAAAACCTTAAAACATACACATTACACTTTGTGGTTTTCAATAAGAAATTCTGTGTTTCACATTTTATAGCCTAAGTGAATGGAAGCACATGCTACCCTGAGCGACATCTATGGGGAGCCTCAGCGATTGACTAGAGAAGACACTAGAGGGCTATCTTGCTCCCTCTAGTGTCAATTATCATCATTGCAGAGAACGTGCCAAGGAGCAATTCAAAACGGTACCGATCTTAAACCTTCAAACCTTTTACAGAAAGCCACTCTCAAGATATAGGGAATTTCAACATTTGTTTATTCTCCACCTCATATAAAAAGCTCCCCGTTCCTCTCCTGCACTGGACTTTGGGAGGATGCTGACATCACAGAATCAAGAGTGTTGGCTTCAGAAACGGAAGGGAGGTTGTGGGGAGCCCACCTGCTGCTGTAGGGAGAGGCTGGTGGGGGAGTGGGAAGAGACGGGTGGAAAAGAGGCTGAGTTGGCAAAGCCCTCTGGCTTCCCTGAACTGCCCACATTAAATTTATTTTCTTTCTTGGAAGCTAGTAACCAGGAGACTTTCAATAGTTCCGCTACTGAGATTGTGTGTCTGACCCCTAAAAGCATGCGATGGCTGGCCCCCTGCCTTTCCGAGGTCAGCCCTAAGGATGTTCCATGGCCCTGAGGACTGGCCTTAGAGGACGGAGCTGAGATTAGCTCCATCTCTGGTTGACCAGTTTGTGTGTGTATCAGAAGTTTTCTGGACCCTCACTGACATCTCTTCAATTTCTGGGACTTTCTTGTGTGGTTTGACATTTAAAAAAAAAAAAAAAAAAGGACACAGAATGAAAGAGCAAGGAGAAAAGAGAAAAAACATCACCCGAGAGATGCAAGGAGCCCTGGAGCTGTTTGCAGGCCGCATCCTAAATCCACGCTGCCCCGGACTTCACTCTCGGTTCTGGGGCTGCCTGCTCTCCTTGGTCACTCTCACTGCTGCTTTGTGTTTTGAGGGCCTGGAGATGCCCCAGCTCCTGCCAGTGAGGACGAGTGTCTGGATTTCCACTCTCCCAGCCCTCTGCAGCTCATTTTCTTTTTGTCTGTGTATGCCTGCCAGGGTCTAATGGGTGGCTTGGCCTGGGGCCCTGGGCCAACATTTCCCCACGAATGCAGTTTTTCCTCTCTCTCTCTCTCTCTCTCTCTCTCTCTCTCTCTCTCTCTCTCTCTCTCTCTCTCTCTCTCGTGCACTGGGTGGTTTCATCCTATCCTGGGCTTTGCTTCTGTAGTGATTTATCCTTTAACCAGAATGAGTCATGATGCCAGATTTTATTTGTTCCAAGAGAAAATAGCAGATAACATTTATGTGCTGTGGTGTTGGGAGCCTGTTCTGGGGGGCCAGGCCAGGAAAAGAGCAAAGTATGTTCCTCAGAAAGGCTTCCACAGCAACAACCAAGGCTGCCCCAGGCCCAGCAGCCCGCACTGTCACTGACAAAGAAGGGCAGACTTGTGTAAGATCCATCTTTCTGCTCAAACAACAGGCCCCGGAGGCCCTTTCCTCAAACCTGTCCCTGGACACCGTATCCAGGAGTGAAGAGGGCAAGGAAGAAAGAGAAGGGATGCGGGAGGAGAGAATGAGGGGGAAAGGGAGGAGAACGAGGAGAAAAGTTGAGAAAGTAAGGTGAAAAACCCAGAAACCAGGAAGTAGAAATAGACAAAGAGAAGGAAAAGGGAAATGGGAAAGTGGAAGATGGTAGGGGACGGGATAAGAGGGAGAGAGGGAAGGGGCCTCTGGATGGATCACAAGAATAAAGAGTGAGCAGATCGCCTCAAAAATAGTGCCCTGTCCTCCCCACCCACCTCCAGCCCCACCCCCGCTGTCTCTGGGCTCTCCATGGCCTCACACATGGAAGCATCTACACAGTGATTCTGCCTCCGCCTGTTGCCATCAGCTTAAGACATGGGGAATGGCAACCGCTGTCTGTTCTCAGAGTGTGGCTCCCAGACCTGCAGCACCAGCACCACCTGAGAAGTTCAGGAAAAGCAGATTTCAGGCCTCACTCAGACCTACTGAATCAGAAACTCTGGAGGTGGGGCCCAGCAATCCCATCTAGCCAGCCTTCCAGGGATTCACGCTAAGGTTTGAGAATCATTGCTGGGGAGTTGTTAATTCCAGAATCTTCACATATGACACACGTGACAGCAAATCCTTGCAAAGACTCGAGATTTTGTGTGTGTGTTAATGTCTACTACAAACATTCCCTTACATCTTCAGGCTCCAGTCCTGGTAGATGCTGCCCAGCCAGGCCCCTTCAGCTGCTTCTGGGACAGGTGCTGCTGGCTGCAGCTTTCCCTCCTAGAGCTGGAAGTCCTCACAATGCTGCAACCACCTTCATCTTCCTCAGAATACTCCCGTCTTCTGCCTGCAGACACAGCACCTCCTCTGACCCTTCCCTCAGCCTTCTCCTCCTCCTCCCTACTTATACCTATGCACGTCCTGCACTCTGCAGTTCTTCCCCAGCCCTGCTTCCTCCTCCCTGCTGAATGGAGCTCTCCTGATGCACATCTGGGCCTCAACCCTAATCTCCCTGCCAAGCTGAATGCCCCCTCCCCTGCCCCTGGATGGCCCTTGGATCCTTCAAACCAGTGGGTCCGAAGCTCAGCTCCCCTGAACTCCTAAAGCCTGCACCCTGTTGCCAGATTTTGCTTTTGTGTAAAGGACGCCACAGTCTTCCTAGTCAAGCAAGGTCTGTCCTCAGTCACCCTGCAGCCTCCTGCATCTCCAGACTTGCCTTCTTCTGCTCTTGCCCTCGCTCACTCTACTCCAGCCACACTTGTTGCTCCTTGAACACCTCAAGCATGTGCCTACCTCAGGGCCTTTGCACTTTCCATTCCTTCTGCCCGGAATAATATACTTTTCTCAGATAACCATGATTCTCTCAGATTCTCCCTTTCCCTCGTGTCTCTGATCACTATCATCCTATCATAGCGGCCTTCCTAGACAGCCTGTATAAAGAGCCCTCAATTCAACCACCGTTCCCAAGCCCACTTACCCTGCTTAATGCATTTCCAATGCATCGATAACCATCTGACAGATGATAGACAAACTAATCATATGTTTTTCTCTTCTAGAAGAAAAACTCCATCAGAGCAGGGACCTTGCAATTCAATTGGTCATTGAGTTTCCAGAACTCATCACAGGTACTCAGGAGTAGACAGATCTGGGCTCCAGTCTTGCCTCTGCCTCTGACATTTACTAATTATGTCATCATTTGGAGTCTCAGTTGCTTTGCCTCTAAAATGGGGACAAACCTACTTCCCCTACAAGTTGCTCCTGTCTGTACACCTGGACCCAGGGAGTTCACCATAGTCTCTCGTTCTCAGAGCCCGCCACGTTCCTAGAGAGTCCCTTTTTGGAGTTCAATGGGGACTGGCAGGCTTCTGCTCTCCAGCGCTCTCAAGGAGGGGAGGAGAAATGTTCCGCCTTGCTGAGAGCTGAGGCTTCTCCTCTCTCCAGGGGTGAGAGCTTCAGAGAAAAATGGGAAACTTCTGAGGCCCAGCCCCTATCTCAGCACCAGGAGGCTTCCTGTTTCAGGGGACCAAAGGCTCAGAGAGGACTTCTGCAAACCCTGCATCAGAGCTGCTGGGACATCAAATGGTCTTCAAACCCACTGAATTAATAATTTCAATGTAAATGCGATAGAGTCATGTGGATTAAATTTCTCTGAAAATACACAAGGGCTTAAAAAGCAGGGGCAGAGCACACTCAGCCCAAGAGGAATTTGTTTTCTCTTTCCTTTTGGTGTATCGGCGAGTGTTGTTATTGTTGTTAAAAGCAAGGCTTGTGGAAAACTGTTCAAGATGTCTGAAGCGTTGGGGGATGATCAGCTTTGCCAAGTTTGAGCTCTGAGCTGGGAGTGAGGTCGGCAGAAGGAGAAAGGTTAAGAAAATAAAGTGACTGCCCCACCAGGTCTCTCCTCTCACCCTCTAGCTGTTTATTGCAGGCCCTCGACGTTCAAGGAGGCGCACGGCGTGGTAAACGGGGCATATCTCATTGGTGCCTGAGGTGGGAGTCAGTGGTGGGTTCTTCCCTGGGGGCAATGCTGGGACCTGGATTTGGGGGCTGGGGCTGGGGCTGGGGAGTGATGTTCTTTCTCCCTAGAATCTTTCTGTCTTACATGCTCAGTGGAGACAGTGATCTCGGGGGTCACAGTCTCCCTGCTAGAGTCCCCTGGCCTCCCCCACAGGCCCAGGAGATACAGACCAAGGCACGCGAACTCTGCCTGAAGTGTTGGAATCCAGGTCCACACCACAGAGGCAGGGAGAGCCTGGGTCAGAGGGAGCCTCTCGATCGAGTCACCAGTGGCCTGCAATGACTCAATCCTTGTTTACTGTTTTACTGATTACAAATTACAACCATGTTTTGGGTATTCTTTGAGCTTGCCTGGCTCCCTGGGACAGGTACACCCATTCCTATTTTACACAGGGGCGAACAGAAGTTCGGGAAGGTTGGCAGAGATTCTCCCAAGCTTCTTCCTCCATGTGGCAGAGGCTTTGCACTTTGAAACTTTGCTCCTGTCCTTCCTTTGAGGTACGTCCTGGCATGGAGCTTAATCAGTACGTCCCCCTGGGGTCATGCTTAATAGTCAGCCAGTGTCTCCTAAATGACACTGGCACCAACCTCTCCTTTCCAGGATCAATACCCATAGGGTCCTAGGTCTGAGTCAAATTCTTGGAATACTGCCCATATGACAGGGAAGATGGGGCCAGAAGAGGAAGCAGGGAGGGGAACACCAAGTAGGATTTGTGGTGGGGTCCACACAAGTGGGGACAGAGATTCAAGAAAGGCCCAGTGTGCTTCTGTCCATTCTGGAGGTGGCTTAGCTCTCGGGGTCCCCAAGGCCACCCTGTTCCTCTCAGTTTAGTTGTGGCAGTAACATGCTCTGATCTAGTGGATGCAATGGGTGGGACCTGCCCACCTGAGGTACGCTTTCTGTCCCATGGTGCTCCAGTCTGCACTCAGATCAGCAAAAGCTGCCAGGAGTTGGTTCTGCCATCTTTCTGCTCTTCTATGCCCAACCTCCAAGACCATGTTCAAATGCCCTCTTCTATGGAGCCCTCCCAGAGACCCCAGGCACGGCGAGTTCTCATTTCAGAGTCTGGCCAGCTTTCTGCTGTGAGGAAGATGCTGTGCTGACTGCTCTTGGGCTGCAGGGAGATGAAGCTGGTGTCCAATGGTGGGGATGGGCCATGGACCTCAGTGACTCCAACACAAAAGGGGAAGTGACATGTGTCATCAGAGAAAAGGCGTGGGGAGGGTGAGGTCATTTTAGGCTAGGAGAAAGATTCAGAAAGCCTTCGTGGAGAAAGTAGCCTCAAAGATGCTTGTAATTAATACCAGGTCATATTTTGTTTTGCATTGGTTTTAAATTATTTCAAGGGTATTAATGTTGCCTCCTTAACTGGTCTGTGACTTATTTGAGAGTGAAACCATGTTTTACTCATACCAATATTTTGCCGAGTCTAGTAAAACTCATTAACAGATGCCTAATAAACAAATATTGGTCAAAATAAATTCTATCTCGGAAAAGTCAGTTCGGTTTGGTCTTTGACCTTTCACACCAGGTAAACGATGTGGATGTCACGCGTCTTATGTCTGGACTGGTCGAAAGACGCTCAAATCCTTAATTCAGTCTGTCAAAGTAAGTTCTTTGAACACCTACTAAATGCCAGGAATTATACCCCTGCCTTCAGGAAGAAAGATAATGATAACAGGCAATTACTATCCCATTTGATAAATGCCATGAAAAGGGAAACAGAATTCTTTGGGGGCAGCTTATATAGTGATGGGAAGGGATGGTCAGAGAAAGTTTCTCAGAGGAAAACCAAGTAGGATTTGTGGCGGGGTCCACACAAGTGACATCTAAGTTGATAAAAGAATATGAAAGAGGACTTTCAATTCTAGCCATAAACAACTATGTAAACTGCACAACTATTTTCAGGCACTGGACAACAATCAAAGCAGAGCTCAGTACTTGCAAGAAGCTGAACCCTGTTCACCCCAGCTTTCCCTCTGAGGGCATTTTCCTTGCTGCAGCACAGGGAAATGAATACAGAGAGTAGCCGTCTTGCTGGATAGAGAAAACAGGGATTGGAGTTGGGGCTGCAAAGAGGACTAGGATTTGGGAGGGGTAGGATACTAGAAAGGAGATACTAACAGGAAGAGACTCAAAAGCTCTGTTAAAATTACCCTCAGATTCTTGGCTGACTCCTAAGCTGTGCATGCATAGTGTGATACACTGGAAAAATCTATCAGAAAATAGCCAGTGGGAGCAGAGATTTTTAGAGGTTGCCTCCTAGTCTTGGAGGGAGGTGGTGGGGTTCATGCCCAGTCAGAAAGGAGAGGCCTTCGTGAATACTCTGGGCTTTCATTTGAGTACCCAGAAAATCTATGCTCTAAGAGTAAAGACCACATCTTAGGAATAAGGGCAAAACTAGGTTAGATCTCTCCTGACCAAGGCCCAAACAATACCTTGGTAAGATCTAGATGATTTCACCAGTAATTTAGCTGACTCTCAAAAGAAAACATAGCTTTCTTTAAAGGAAGGTAACGTAATCTATAACTTCTATGATGTGACATCCACAATGTTCACAATATTTACTAAATAAGTAAATACTCAGGAAACAATGGATAACTATGAGATAAAATAGTCACTAGAAGCAGATCACAGATGATCCAGATATCAGAGTTAACCAAATAGAACTTCAAAATAATTATAATTAACATGTTAAAGTAAATAGAATAAAAGATGGACGAATGGGATAAAGACAGATTATTGTGACAGAATTAGAATCTGTAAAAAAAAGAATCCAGTGGAAATTCAGGAGCAAAATAAAATATCTGTAATAAAGAGTATATCAAATGGGGTTAGCCCCACGTCGGATACAGCAGAAAGCTGGTTTAGTGACCCTGAAGACAGATGAATAGAGGATATCTACATTGTAGCAGAGCAAGAGAAAAGTGGAATAAAAAACTGAACAGGAATATGAGAAACATGGCAAGAAGGCCTAACATACACACAGAATTGATGTTTAGAAAGAAAAGAAGAGAAGAAATGGGACAAAAGCTATATTTAAAAAAATGAAGGTAGAGAGTTTTCCAAATCTTATTAAAAATATCAATGCAGATGCAAGCTGCTTTGGAAACCCTAAGCAGAACAAACACAAAAAAACTACATTTAGATACATCATAGTCCAACTGCTGACGTTAAAGGCAAAGAAGAAAGCAACCACAGGAAAATGACATATTACATTCAAAAGAATGATAAAACTGATGGTTGACATCTCAACAGAAACTGTAAAGCTGAAAGAATGGAACAACATCTTAAAATGCTAAAAGAAAAACTAGATAAGAAATACTTCAAAAATTAAGGTGAGATTAAGATCTTTTCAGACAAACAAACAGAAAACCCAACTCCCAAGGCTGAAAGAACTATTGTGAGCAGACTCACACCACAGAAATACTAAGCAGAGTTCTTGGGTAAAAGAAAATTATCTCAAATGAGAGCACAGAATTATATGAACAAGATGAAGAACACCAGAAAGGGTAGCTATGTGGGTAAGTAGATATAAATACGAACAGTTTAAAGCAACTATAACAATGTCTTGTGAAATTTATAACATATGCAAAGGTATAATACATGACAACAATAACACCAAGGACAGGACAGGGAACTGGAATCAAACTGTTGTAAAGTTCTTGTGTTGCTTAGAAAGTGGTAAGAATACTAATTGCAAGTAGGTTGTAAAGCTCTATTGGAAATGAAAATGGAGATATTACAGCTGATACCACAGAAGTGTAAGAGACCATTTAAGACTACTATGAACACCTATGCAAGCAAACTAGAAAATCTAGAGGAAATGGATAAATTCTTAGGAGCATACAACCATCCTAGCTTGAATAAGGAAGAAATAGCAATTTTGAACAGGCCAATCACAAGCAGTGAGACTGAATCAGTAATTTAAAATATTGCCAACAAATATCTAAGCATTTAAATTATACAGCATCTCTTTTGACCACCATGGAATTGAATTAGAAATATAATAGAGAGATAACTAGAAAATATCCAAATATTTGGATATTAAAAACACATTTCTAAATAACCCGTGGTCCAAAGAAGAAATCATGATGAGAATTAGAAATTATTTTTAACCTGAATGGTAATGAAAACATCAAAATTTGTAGGATGCAGCTAAAGCAATGTTAGAGGAAATATATAGCCTTATATGCATATTTTAGAAAAGAAAAAGGGTCATGAAGTCAACAATTTAAGAAGTTAGAAAAAGACAAATTAAATCCAAAAAAATGGAATAATTAAAATAGAAACCAATGAAAGAGAAATCAGAGATTCAATAGGGAAAATCAATAAAGCCCAGAGTTGATCCTTAGAAAACATTAATAAAATTAACATACCCATAGCAAGACTGATCAAAAACAAGATGGACAACAGAAATTACCAAAAAGAGAAATGAAAAAGAGGATCTATATATTGTATAGACTTTGAAAAGATGATGGAAAGCTAATACAAATATTTGTGGATAAAATTTAAATTAAATGTACAAATTACTTGAAAAACCCAAGTTATTAAAATTAACAGAAGAAGGATAGCAAATCTGAATAATCCATTATCTTTAAGAAGTTGAATCTATGATTAAAAATCTTCCCACAAAACAACCCTAGAGATGCTGTACATTTAAAGAAGCAATAATATAGACATTACGTTCTACCAGAGAACAGAAAAAGTGAAAACATTTCTCAGCACATTTTATGAGGTCTGAATAACTGTAATACAAAAACTTGATAAGGGCATTTCCAAAAAGAAAATTTACAGGTCAAAATATCTCACGAAACAAACAGATACAAATACCCCAATAGAAACAAAAGTCCTGAGAATATGTACATAGAAGTATACAGAGTGATCAAATAAGGTTTATCTCAGGAATGCAAGTTTGGTTTAATAGTAAAAAGTAAATCAATCAAAGTAATTAACCCCATTAACAGAATGAAGGAGAACCATATGTCAGTTGTTGCAGAAAAATCAACTGATAAAATTCAGCATCTGTTCACAATATTTAAAAAACCAACCTCAGAAAACTATGAATAGAAAAAAACTTCTTTAATCTGAAGATATCTACAGCAAATAAATGAACAAACTAGAGTTAACATCTTATTTAATTATGAAATATTGGAAAATTTTACTATAATGGCAGAAATAAGATAAGCATATTCAGTACAGTCACTTATTTTTGACCTTGCACTGAAGATCCTAGCAAGTGCAATTAGAAAAATAAATAAAGGTAGGAAAATTGGAAAAGAATCAACAAAATTGCAATTGTTTCAGATGATCTGATTGTATACATAGAAAGTCCAAAGGAATCCAAAACCAAGTTATTAGAAATAATAAATGATGTTAGTAAAGTTGCTGGATGTATTGTAAATATACAAAAATCAATTGTATATTTATGTATTAGTAAAAAATATTTAAAAATGAAATAGAAACCCAGTAGTGCCTCCACAGGCAGACAAGCGATCTCATCAAGCAGCTCCCTGACAACACAGTCAGGTAAATCCACAAAGATGGGAAAAAATCAGCACAAAAAAGATGAAACCATCAAAGACCAGGACACCTCTTCTCCTTCAAGGGACCACAACTCCTGAACAACACAGGATCACAGCATGACTGAGGAGTACGACAAATTGACAGAAACAGGCTTCAGAAAGTGGATAATAACAAACTTTTCTGAGCTAAAGGAACATGTGCTAACTCAATGAAAAGAAACCAAAAACCTTGAGAAAAGTTTAGACGAAATGCTAACTAGAATAACGAGCTTAGAGAAGAACATAAACGACTTGATAGAGTTGAAAAACACAGCACGAGAACTACATGAAGCAAACACGAATTTTAATAGCTAAATTGATCAAGCAGAAGAATGGGTATCAGAGATTGAAGATCAACTCAATGAAATATAAAGAGACGGCAAGACAAGAGAAAAAAGAGTGAAAAGAAGTGAACAAAGCCTCCAAGAAATATGGGATTATGTGAAAAGACCTATCCTATGCTTGATGGGTGTACCAGAATATGATAGGGAGAATGAATCCAAGCTGGAAAACACGCTCCAGGATATTATCCAGGAGAACTTCCCAAGCCTAGCAAGGGAGTCCAAATTTCAAATTCAAGAAATACAAAGAACTCCACAAAGATATTCCTCAAAAAGAGCAACCCCAAGGCACATACTCGTCAGATTCACCAGGGTTGAAACGAATGAAAAAATGCTAAGGGCAGCCAGAGAGAAAGTTCTGGTTACCCACAAAGGGAAGCCAATCAGTCTCACAGCAGATCTCTCGGCAGAAATCCTACAAGCCAGAAGAGAGTGGGGGCCAATATTCAACATCCTTAAATAAAAGAACTTTCAACCCAGAATCTCATATCCAGCCAAACTAAGCTTCATAAGTGAAGGAGAAATAAAATCCTTTACGGACAAGCAATTACTGAGAGATTCTGTCACCACCAGACCTGCCCTACAGGAGCTCCTGAAAGAAGCACTAAGCATGAAAAGGAACAAGTACTAGTCACTGCAAAAGCAAACTAGTGGGCAAAGACCAAAAATGCAATGAAGAAAATGAGTCAACGAATGGGAAAGAAAACCAGCCAGGAACAAATTGGCAGGATCAAATTTACACATAACAATAGTAACATTGAATGTAAATGGCCTAAACGCCTCAATCAAAAGATGCAGACTGGCAAACTGGATCAAAAGTCAAAACCCATTGGTGTGCTATATTCAGGAAACCCATCTCACATACAAAGACACACATAGACTCAGAATAAAGGGATGAAAGAAGATTTACCAAGCAAATGGAGAACAAGAAAAAGCAAGGGTTGCTATCTTAGTCTCTGATAAAATGGACTTCAAACCAACAAAGATCAAAAGAGACAAAGAAGGACATTACATAATGGTAAAAGGATCAATGCAACAAGAAGAGCTAGCGATCCTAAATATATACGCACCCAACACAGGAGCACCCAGATACATAAAGCAAGTTCTTAACCACCTAAAATGAGATTTAGACTCCCACACAATAACTTCAACACTCCACTGTCAATATTAGACAGATCAACGAGACAGAAAATTAACAAGGATATCCAGGACTTGAATGCAGAGCTGGACCAAGTGGATCTAACAGACATATACAGAACTCTCCACCCCAAATCCACAGAATATACATTTTTCTCAGCACCACATTGCACTTACTCTAAAATTGACCACATCATCGGAAGCAAATCACTCCTCAGCAAATGCAAAAGAATGGAAATCATTACAGTCTATCAGACCACAGCGCAATCAGACTAGAACTCAGGATTAAGAAACACACTCAAACCTGCACAACCACTTGGAAGCTGAACAACTTGCTTCTGAACGTCGACTGGATAAACAATGAAATGAAGGCAGAAATAAAGATGTTCTTTGAAACCAATCAGAATGAAGGCACAACTTACCAGAATCTCTGGGACAGCTTTAAAGCAATGTCGAGAGGGAAATTTATAGCAATAAATGCCCACATGAGAAACAAGGAAAGATCTAAAATTGACACCCTATCATCAAAATTGAAAGAACTAGAGGAGGAAGATCGAAAAAACTCAAAACCTAGCAGAAGACAAGAAATAACTAACATCAGAGCTGAACTGAAGAAGATAAAGACACAAAAAACCCTTTAAAAAATCAATAAATCCAGGAGCTGGTTTTTTGAAAAGATCAACAAAATAGAGAGACCACTAGCCAGATTAATAAAAAAGAAAAGGGATTAATAAAAATCAATCAAATAGATGCAATAAAAAATGATAAAGGGGATACCACCACTGATCCCACAGAAATACAAACTACCATCAGAGATTACTACAAACAGCTCTATGCACATAAACCAGTAAACCAGGAGGAAATGGATAAATTCCTAGACAATTGTACTTTACCAAGACTAAACCAGGAGGGAGTTGAAACCCTGAATAGACCAATAACAAGGGCTGAAGTAGAGGCAGCAATCAATAGCCTACCAACCAAAAAAAGTCCAGGTCCAGACGAGTTCACAGCCGAATTCTATCAGATGTACAAAGAGGAGCTGGTTCCATTCCTTCTGAAACTGTATCAAACAATACAAAAGGAGGGAATCCTCCCTAACTCATTTTATGAGACCAACATCATCCTGATACCAAAACCAGGCAGAGACTCAACTAAAAAAGAAAACTTCAAGCCAATATCCATGATGAACTTCGACACAAAAATCTTCAATAAAATACAGGCAAACAGATTGCAACGGCACATCGAGAAGCTTATCCATCATGACCAAGAAGGCTTCATCCCAGTGATGCAAGACTGGTTCAACATACACCAATCCATAAATGTAATCCATCACATAAACAGAACCAAAGACAAAAACCACATGATGATCTCAATAGATACAGAGAAGGCCTTTGACAAAATTCAACAGCCTTCGTGCTAAAAACTCTCAATAAACTAGGTATTAACAGAATGTATCATAAAATGATAAAAGCTATATATGACAAACCTACAGCCAATATCATACTGAACGGGCAAAAGCTGGAAGAAGTCCCTTTGAAATCAGGCACTAGGCAAGGATGCCCTCTCTCACCACTCCTATTCAATATAGTATTGCAAGTTCTAGCCAGAGCAATCAGGCAAGAAAAAGAAATAAAGCGTATTCAATTAGGAAAGGAGAAAGTCAAACTGTCTCTATTTACAGATGACATGATTGTATATTTAGAAGACCCCATCGTCTCAGCCCAAAATCTTCTCAAACTCATAAGCAGCTTCAGCAAAGTCTCAGGATAGAAAATCAATGTGCAGAAATCACAAGCATTCCTATATACAAATAACAGACAAACTGAGAGCCAAATCAAGAGCGAACTCCCATTCACAATTGCTACAAAGAGAATAAAATACCTAGGAATACAACTAACAAAGGATGTAAAGGACCTCTTCAAGGAGAACTACAAACCACTGCTCAAGGAAATAAGAGGGGACACAAACAGATGGAGAAACATTCCATGCTCATGGTTAGGAAGAATCGATATCATGAAAATGGCCATACTGCCCAAAGTAATCTACAGATTCAACGCTATACCCATCAAGCTACCAATGATCTTCTTCGCAGAACTGGAAAAAAGCACTTTAAACTTCATATGGAATCACAGGAGAGCCCACATAGCCAAGACAATCCTAAGCAAAAACAACAAAGCCGGAGACATCACACTGCTGGACTTCAAACTATACTACAAGGCTACAGGAATCAAAACAGCATACTACCAGTACCAAAACAGAGACATAGACCAATGGAACAGAACAGAGACCCCAGAAGAAGCACCACACATCTACAACCATCTGATCTTTGACAAACCTGGAAAAAACAAGCAATGGGGAAAAGACTCCATGTTTAATAAATGGTGTTGGGAAAACTGGCTAGCAATGTGCAGAAAGCAGAAACTGGACCCTTACCTGTCACCTTACACTAAAATTAACTCCAGATGTATTAAAGATTTAAACATAAAACCTAACATCATAAAAACACTAGAAGAAAACTTAGGCAAAACCATCCAGGACATAGGCATAGGCAAGGACTTCGTGACTAAAACACCAAAAGCAATGGCAATAAAAGCCAAGATAGACAAATGGGATCTAATTAAAATTCAGAGCTTCTGCACAGCAAAATAAACCATCATTAGAGCGAATCGGCAGCCAACAGAATGGGGAAAAATTTTTGCAATCTACCCATCTCACAAAGGGCTAATAACCAGAATCTACAAAGAACTAAAACAGATTTACAAGAAAAAAACAACCCCATTCAAAAGTGGGCGAAGGATATGAACAGACACTTTTCAAAAGAAGACATATATGAGGCCAACAAATATATGAAAAAATGCTCATCATCACTTGTCATTAGAGAAATGCAAATCAAAACCACATTGAGATATCACCTCACGCCAGTTAGAATGGTGATCATTAAAAAATCTGGAGACAACAGATGCTGGAGAGGATGTGGAGAAATAGGAACACTCTTACACAGTTGGTGGGAGTGTAAATTAGTTCAACCACTGTGGTGATTTCTCAAGGATCTAGAAATAGAAATTCCATTTGACCCAGCAATCCCATTACTGGGTATATACCAAAAGAACTAAAAATTGTTCTACTATAAAGACACACACACACATATGTTCACTGCAGGCCTGTGTACAATAGCAAAGACCTGGAACCAACCCAAATGCCCATCGATGATAGACTGGACAAAGAAAATGTGGCACATATACACCATGGAATACTATGCAGCCATAAAAAACAATAAGTTCGTGTCCTTTGTAGGGACTTAGATGAATCTGGAAACCATCATTCTCAGCAAACTGGCACAAGAACAGAAAGCCAAGCACTGCATGTTCTCACTCATAGTTGGGTGTCGAACAATGAGAACATGTGGACTCAGGGAGAGGAGCATCACACACTGGGGGCAGTTGGTGGGGGGACAGGGGAGAGACAGCAGGGGGTGGGTAGGGAGGCGAGGGTGGGGAGGTATAACATGGGGAGAAATGCCAGATATAGTATGCACCTAAAGTTAAATAAATTAAAAAAAAAAGAAAATGACATAAAATATTTTTAATAGCATAAATATAAATAGGAATATAAACATATTTACATTAAATATATGATTTATATTAAACATAATGTAAATATATTTATAGTGTAAAATGAAATAAATAGTATAAAATGAAATAAGAATAGTTCATTTTTAATAGTATAAAATGTAAATATATTTTATATTTTACTAATGCAATAAGAGATATGTAAAAACTTACACTGAATATTTCAAAACATTATTGAGAGAAATTTTAAAAACTGAATAAATGGCAGGATATACATGTTAGTGGATTGGAAGTCTCAATATTATTAAGATTTCATTTTCCCTTAAATTTATCCATGAACTTGGATATATAAATTCAGCACAACTCCAATAAAAATCTCAGCAAATTTTGTTGGAGGAAAACTGACAAGCTGACTTAAAAATTCATATGGAAACATAAAGGATCTATCATAGCTAAAACACTCTTGTCAAAGAAAAACAAACCCATTAAAAGGGGGCAAAGGAAATGAACAGACACTTCTTAAAAGAAGACATACAAGTAGCCAACAAACATGGAACAATGCTCAACATCACTAATCATCAGAGCAATGCAAATGAAAGCCACAGTGAGCTACCATCTCACACAGTCAGAATGGCTATTATTAAAATGCTCCCAAATAACAGATGTTGGCAAGGCTGCAGAGAAAAGGAAATGCTTATACACTGTTGGTGGGAATGTTAATTAGTTCAGAGTTTGGCAATTTCTCAGAGAACTAAAAATAGAACTACCATTTGACCCAGCAATCCCATTACTGGGTGTATACCCAAAGGAAGGTAAATCATTTACCCCAATCACATTTACCCCTTATCACAGCACTATTCCAATAGCAAAGACATGGAATCAACCGAGGTGCCCATTAATGGTGGATTGGATAAAGAAACTGTGGTACATATACACCATGGAATACTATGCAACCATGAAAAAGAAATCATGTCATCTGCAGCAACATGGATGCCATTATTCTAAGCAAATTAACACAGAAACATAAAACCAAATGCCACGTGTTCTCACTTTTATAAGTGGGAGCTAAACACTGGGTACACATGGACATAAAGATGGGAACAATAGACATTGAGGACTGCTAGAGTGGGGGGGGAGGGAGGGAGGGAGGGAGGGAGGGAACAAGAGTTGAAAACTACCTATTGGCTAGCTCACCGCCTGGGTGAGAGGATCACGTGTACCCCACGCCTCTGCACCGTGCAGTATACCCATGTAAAAAACCTGTACACGCACCCCTTGAATCTAAAATAAAAGTTGAAATAAAACAGCAGCTTTTTGTTTGCTCAAGTTTAGATAAATAGACAAATAGAATCAAATAGAGTCAAGAAATAGGCCCATTTATATCTACGGTCACCCGATTTTCAACAAAGATGACACTAGAACTCAATGGGGAAAACAGCCAAATTGTGCCAGATCTATTGGCTGTCTAAATGAAAAACAAAACCTCTGACCTTTATCTTACACCTTACACAAACATTAATTTGGGATGAATCAGTGATCTAAATGACAAGGTCAAAGCATCAAGCTTCTAGAAGAAAACAGAGATGGCCGGTGCAGTGACTCATGCCTGTAATCCCAGCGCTTTGGGAGGCCAAGACTGGCAAATCACTAGGTCAGCAGTTCGAAACCAGGCTGGCCAACATGGTGAAACCCCGTCTCTACTGAAAATACAAAAAATTAGCTGAGTGTAGTTGCGAGAGCCTATAATCCCAACTACTTAGGAGGCTGAGACAGGAGAATCGCTTGAACCCGGGAGGCAGAGGTTGCAGTGAGCTGAGATGGCACCACTGAACTCCAGCCTGGCAACACAGCGTGACTCGGTCTCAAAAACAAAAACAACCACCCCCTCCAAAACAGAAGAATATCTTCATGATATGGGGAGAGGTGAAGATTTCTTAAATGGGACACACAAAAAGCACTAACTCTAAAAAATATTGATAAATTAGACTTCATTAAAGTGAAGAATTTTTGTTTATGAAAAGATACCATTAAGAGAATGAAAAGGCAAGCCACAGACTGGGAACAGATATTTTCAAAGCTTCTATCTCACAAAGGCTATGTATACAGAATATACATATATATTTAAAGTCCTTTGATCAATAAGAAAAAGACACACAACACAATCTTTAAAATAGGCAGAAGACCTGATATAGCATTTCACAAAAGGGGATATAAAAATGGCCATTAAATTTAAGAAAAGTTGCTTAATATCATTAGTAAATAGAGAAATGCAAATTAAACCCACCACGAGATGCCACCAAACACAACTAGAATGACGAAGATGAAAGTGACAGATAATGTCATGTGTTAGTGAAGGCATGTCACAACCAGAACTCTGTTATTTTACTAGAGAGTTTAAATTGGTAAACCACTTTGAAACCAGTGCCTGGTAAGTCCTACTAAAGTTAAACACATAACTCCCTTTCACTCAGCAATTTCTATCCCTGAGTATAAACCCAGTAAAACTGAGTACATATGCCCATCAAAAAACAGGTACGTGAATGCCAATAGCAGCTTTATTTACAACAGCCCAAACTGGAAACAATTCACAGAGAGTAAAATAAACACTAAACTTTAATACATTGCGGTAGATTCATATAAGGGAATACTACTCATCAGTGGAAGTATGAAGTATGGTACATTTAACCACATGTAAACCTCACAGGCACAACGTTGCGTGAAAGAGGTCAAATGAGCACCGACTGCATGATTTCTCCTATGCCAAGTTCAAAACTAATCCATGGCGATAGGAGTCAGCATAGCGGGTACCCGGAGGGGCGCTGCTGGGTGGAGTGCTTGGGCACCACCTTCTGGGATGCTGGAAATGGTGTATATCTCTGGGAGGTGACTGCATGAGTGTATTTCATCTGGAGGTTCACTAAGCCCTACACTCAAGATATCTACACTTTATCGTATGTATGTTACCTAGGTAGAAAGATAACAAGCAAGATATTTCTTTACAAAAATCAAAAAGAATATGAAGGAATTAGCCAGATGGTGGTGGGGTGAGCAGAGAAGTCAGGAGAGGGCGTCACAGAAGGGAAGAGCATGTTTGAAGAAGGTCTGGGGAACCGGGAGTGCTGCGATCCTGCCAGGCGGCTGGAGCATTGAGCACGAGTAAGGGGGTCGGGGGAGCCCAAGAAGTGGAAGAGGTTGGGGAGGGTAGACAGGGGCCAGAGTGGGAAGAGGGCAGCGGAGAACATTGGTCACCAGTGTACATGTGGTCACTTGACCGTGCAAGGGCTTCTAAAAGGGTCATGCAGAGGCCTGGCCTCTCCATCCCAGGAAGGAAGGAAGATGTTGCCTCTGCCGGCTAAAGACCAAGTGGGGAGGAGGAATACTAATAGTACATGTGGTGAGAGGTCTTACTGGGGTGATAAAAATATTCTGAAACTGATTTGTGGGGATGGCTTTGTGATTTACAACATGGTAGATTTTCATTTAAAAAAAACATTGACTTGAGTACTTGAAATGAGTGAATTAGATGATAAAATATGTTGAAATAAAGTTACTTTTAAAATTGCAGGTGATTCCTTTCTTCTTCCTGATTGCTCCTGCCCTGGAGGGCTCCTGGGGATCTTTCCCGCCCTCTCCCTCCACTTGGTCTGGCTCTCCCTCCCCTTTGCCCCATCGCTGCCTGGGTTTCAGCTTGAGAACACACACATCCACCATCTGAGAGATACCTCCAGCAGCTCTCCAGGTGGACAGGACCAGGGGCTAACGATTGGTCCCCAGGTGCCTGCTACCTGTGCTGTCACATAACCTAGAGAAGTAGGGCTCATTCATCCCCATTTCACGGATGAGAAGATAGAGGGCTTGACAGACTGAACGCTGAAGCCTTCATAGTCAGGAGCAGAGCCTGTGCAGCCTCTGACCTGCTGGGACAGAGTCAAGTCACTGGCAATGGCAGTCTCCATGTGAGGGCCAGTAGGGCAGCCTCGGGGCACAGGGGCAGGATGGAGGGGCCGGTGTGGAATGGTGCAGGGCTGCGTGTGGGCGGCCGCTCTCACTCACCATTTATTGCCACTGATTTCGTGCTGCTGTACCGTGTAGCCAAAAAAGGCGGTCTTGGAGCCTGGGATGACCCGGGGTTTCCTGGTGTCCATGTTGAAGGTGTCCGTGAACCCTGAGGCAGGGGAAGAGGAGAGAGAAGAGAAGAGAAGCAGGGAGTCAGACAGGCAGAGGTGTAGCCTTGGGCTGTGTCAGGACCCACTGGCAGGTCATGAACCTTGGAGGGTCTTGGCTGTGGGGAGAGCATGTTTCTTCATCTTGGGGCGTCCCTGGATGAGGTGGCTGACATGGTCCCTGCCTGGAAGGGCCCACAGTCTGATGGGAGAGATCCCAGCCCTGTCCTGTAGGAACCTGATACGGTTTTGATGCATATCTCTTCCAAATCTCACGTTGAAATGGGACTCCCAATGTTGGAGGTAGGGCGCAGTGGGAGGGGTTTGGGTCATGGGGATGGATCCCTCATGAATGGCTTGGTGCCATCCCCTTGGTGATGAGTGAGTTCTCACGCTGAGTTCCCATAGATCTGGCTGTTTAAGAGGGTGGGCCTCCCCGCTCTCTTTCTTGCTCTGACTCTTGCTTATGACACGCTGGCCCCGCTTTCCTTCCACCATGAGTGGAAGCTCCCTGAGGCCCTCATCAGAAGCAGATACTGGTGCCATGATTCTTGTACAGCCTGCAGAACTGTGAGCCAAAATAAACCTCTTTTCTTTTCCTTCTTTTTTTTTTTTTCTTTTTTTCCCTGAGACAGTCTCACTCTGTGGCTCAGGCTGGAGTACGATGGCTCGGTCTTGGCTCACTGCAACCTCCGCCTCCCGGATGCAAGCGATTCTTGTGCCTCAGCCTCCCAAGGAGCTGGGACTACAGGCACATGCCACAGTACCTGGCTGATTTTATACATTTTTTAGTAGAGACAGGGTTTCACCATGCTGGCTGGGCTGTTTTCTTTATAAATTACTCAGTCTCAGGTATTACTGTAAGCCCCACAAAGAAAGGCCTGATACAGACCCTGTACATGGATAAGGGAGGCATAAAACCTGCTCTCATCAACCTGTTTTGACGCTACCAATGACCTGCTGTGCAGCCCTGGACAAACGTCTTAACCTCTCTGGTGCCGTACCACGTGCATCTGCCAAGTGAGGATGATGCTCACTCATTCTCCAAGGTCCTGTGAGAGCAAATGATGGCAGATGTGAGGAGGCCCAGAAACCAAAAGTGCTATACAGATGTGAGCTGTTATTTTGTTCTTTCTTGTGATTTGCCCAAAGGGGAGAAGCACTCCCGACACTGCCAGTTTCCCTCCTTCTCCATCACTCCTTCCTCCCACCTGCTTCTTCTGGCTTTTGCTGGTCTCCTCTTTTTTTTCCTCCTCTCTCCTGCCCTCATTACCCCCTCCCCTATCTGCTGAAGAGTCAGGGAACTGACATTCCCCCTCCCCTGCAAGCCTGAGGTCCTAGTGGCCACGGGCTCCAGCACTGGGCTCTCCACTTCCCTCTGAACCAGCTGGCAGAGCTTCATCTGGCTTTGGCAGGGGCTTCTGCTTGGCTGGGGCAGCTAAAGCAGAGCACAGAGAAAGCCCCACGACCCTTTCGCTCTGGCCCCAAGGGTCGACCCTGTTTGTTTAAGTCACTGGCCAATTAACTAATTCTTCATGGCGGGAAGCCTGTGTGGAGCCAAATGCTTTACCCCTTTGGGCAAATCACAAGAAACAAAATAGCAACTCACATCTGTACAGCACTTTTGGTTTCTGGGCCTCCTCACATCTGCCATCCTTTGCTCTCACAGGACCTTGGAGAATGAGTGACTCACTTGGCGGATGCACTTGGTACAGCACCAGAGAGGTTAAGAGGTTTGTCCAGGGGTGCACGGCAGGTCAGTGGTAACATCAGAACTAGGACCTCAGATACCTATTCTATGATGCCTCCCCTCCAACAAGGCATTTTCAGGGCACATCTAGCCTTGATACCCATCCTGGTTGTCACCATTCGCAAGACCATCAAACTTGGGATGCATTAAATACGAGGGATGGAATCCTGCCATGAGCCAAAACTTTTAGATAAGTGAAAATGAATTGACAGAATAGGCCTTTTATCATTGTAGCGCCTTTCACATGCAGGGTACTCAGTAAGTTTCAAAGACGATTCTAGTGTATGTTATCATTCGATCTCCATGACAACCCCGTAAGGTGGGCCGAAAGGGAAAACCCAGGGTCAGAGAGGTTAACTGACCTGCCCGTGGCCCCAAGCCCACTGGGTAGGGCTCTGAACGTCAGGCTTGGATCTGCGAGTGCCCCACTCTCCTTTCCCTGGGCACTAACCCCTGTTCAGTACTCAAGGGTGAAGCCCTGAGGCACCTACTTGAATAAAGCCTATTGTACAGAAACAAGTGATTTTTCCCACAGCACTGCCCCCCCACCCCGCCTTTTTATGCTCAGCAAACAGATACAGTGACCAAAAGTTCCATCATTAGAGTCATAGAATTAAAGTCCCCAGAGGTCAAACTGAGGGACCTACAAGTAGGGACATTAGGTACCTGTTATCTTATTGAACATGCAATTGATCATTAGCATTTCTGGAGCACTGAGGAAAGATTTTGAGGTCAAGTCTGGGCTCCGCGGGCAAGAGTGTGACTGATAGCTATGGGTACAGGGGAGGACAAGTGACCGTAGCTGCCAACTCTGTCTTTGCCATTCTAATCTGCCACGTGAATTAAGTGTCACGGCCCTGGAGTGGGGGTTGGGAAGGAAGCGTATGTGGACCTGTTAGTGTCTTGTTTACAAAGCCCATGCCATGAATGAACTTAATAGCCTGGTTAGCAGCAGGCAGCCTTGGAGAAGAGGACTCTGGTCAGGTGAGCACAGGGTCATGAAGAACACAGGTCCCCGCCGGTGAAGCCATGTCACAGAGGAGAGAAACAGAGGCACCAGTGTCACCTGTGCAGAGCTGGGAGCCTGGTGGGCACGGGGGTTTCAGAAGTGGTATTGCAGTGGAAGAGAGAAACTCATTCTCTCTCCAAATCTGTCCCAGGAATGAACACACATGCATACACATACATGCGCACAACTCATACGCCCGCAGACATGCACACATGTGCACACACACAGACACACACATGCACAGGCCACATACACCCTGATTGTGGACAACACTTTGGCTTCCTGGTGTACACTAGAGACTAGGTCCTCCCCTTCCTGCGTCTGATCCCAGCAGGAAGAGGAAGGTATGTTCTAGCTGTCAGGAAATCCAGACAACCTACCACTTCCAGGCCTACAGAGGGGTGCGGGCCAGTGAAGATGAAGCCACAGATCGTGTCTTTGGGGTCTTGTCCACCCCATGGCCTCTATCGGTGCTTCTTGTGCAACCATGGCCAGAGGGACCCTTCCAAGACCTGTTAGACCCCATGACCCCTCAGCTCCATCCCCTCTATCGATGAGTTTCCCACCCCATCGAAGCCAAGGCCAAACTCCTCACTGCAAGGCCCTCCATGACCTCACCCCATTCACTCTGCCCAACTAATTTCTATCCTCTCCTCTGCTCCAGTCACACTGACCCTCACTGTCCTTCCAACGTCAGACTCGTTCTCTGCTCAGTATCTTTGCTGTGGCTGTTCCCTCTTCCTGGAATGCTCTTCCTCCCATTACCTGCAAGGCTCCCTCCCTCCAGTCTTAGAATCTCTGTTTCAATGCCATCTTGTCCATCAGCAGGCCACCACAGCACCCCAGGGATACCTTCCTGCACCCCATTTTTCCTCATAGCACTTATCACAAATACATGACATTTATTTATTGTTACGTGGCTGATATTTAGAATATTCCTATAGTCACTAAGTGCCACGGGACTCTGCTGTGTCCTCACTGCTGTTATCCTCCGTACTTGAATGAAGGTCCAGCTTATAGATACTGATTGACTAAAGAGTTAGAGACCATGACCCTCATTTGGCTGGGACCATCTCTCCCCTCAGTGAGGAAAAGGAGAAAGGAAGGAACACGGAGCACTGATATATTCCAGGCATGATTGCAGGCATCTAACCACTAGTTCTACATTAACAATTAAATCTCACACCAACCCTGTGAGACAGATGTGATCACACCTCTGGGAGATTAAATAGTTTGCCCCAAATCACTCAGTTGGGAACAGATTAGCTAGAAACATGACCACATAGCTTAGGGTACCAGGGTAATGTGTTCTCTTTCCTCTCTAGATCAGCCTTTCATAAGAAGGACTCACTGGGGAGAAGGGAAAATTCTTTTCAGAGAAGAGGGTCTCCGCTTCCTGCCCTAGATCCCACCGCCTCTGCCTCTGGGTTCCAGTTGGGAGATTCAATGGGAGAGAAAGCTGGCCACCTGCATTCCATCCTGCAGCCAAAGTGAGGTGCCCAATGAGGGGGTGCTGGGGGCCCAGGGGGAGGCGGGACTAGTCCTAGACAGAGCCCCAACCTCACTGGGGACAGGATTAGTGAAATCTGGCCACAAGGAAGAGGCATTAAATTACGAAGTGCTGGTTTCTTGCCCAGAGACCAGTTGGTATTTGCTTCTGACCAAACCGAACCAACCAGAGAGTAGATTTCCTAAAAATGATGTCAGTCAAGTCCGTCTCTGACCTCAGGTCCTGACAAGATCTCTGGCCTCCTCCTTTTATGGCAGATGGGTTTCATGTTTGGGAAATGTGCTTTTCTCAGAGACTGATGACCTCCAAATACCAACAAGACAAAATAAAGTTATTTTGATGGGAATGAACAGACCGACTGCAGAGATGTTGGGAGCCTGGTTGGGCAGCGTGCCACTGTTCTGCTCTTGATATTGATGACAGAGGGGGCAAAAAAACCACAATTCCTGGGCTGCTCTCCTGTGGGCCGTGGCCAAAGTTACGTCAACTGTTGCTCCCTTTCATAGAATCTTGTCTGTCTTTCGAAAAAAGCATCAGTCAGTCTCAAGAAGGGATGGAAACCACAGCATCAAGCCAGAGCATCGCCTGGGGCTCACCGATCTCAAAGCCACTCCATTCCTGGCGGGTTAAGGTGGAAGCCGCCACCTACCACCAGGCGGTGGTACTGAGAGTGGCTGGCCAACGCATGGCTAAGGCCACTCAACAGCTCTGCGGGAAGCGTTCGCTCCAGCTTAAGGAGTGTCTGCTCTGCTGTTCCATTTTCCTACTTCTCCTCCTCCAAAATGCTTCTCAGGGATCTTGGGAGAAAATCCAAGATATTCCATGTGGCCCCGTGGCCCTCAGCCTCTCCCCAGCCTTGTCTCATGTGAGTTTTCCTCTAGGTCCCTTTTCTGCTTCCCCAGATGCACCTTGCTTTCTCCACCTCACGGCCTCTGCACACGCCATTTCCTCAGCCTGAGCTTCTATGATGAGCTTCCCATCACCTTCAACCCTCAGCACAAATGCACATCCTCCCCTGGCCTCCCCTGGGAAGCTTTCCTGATACCTTGATTACAGCAGCTCTTGCTTAATGATCTCATCACCCCTGTGCTTTACTAATGGGTGACTGGTGACCTCTCCTTTTCTTATCAGTCAGTAATTGTACTCCATGGATGTGACCGATTACTCTTATCTCCCACATCGGGACCCAGGCTCCATGAGGGCAGGATGGGGTCTATCCGCTATTCATTCCTAGGTCTGGCACTTAGCACAAGGGATGAGTGGAGGGCAAGACAAGAAGAGAGGATGGGTCCTACCAGCTTGGGACAGTGGCTCACAGGAAGCACGTGGAGTGCAAGTGTGCCCTGTAAGCAGACGCCATGTTTGTTAGAGAGAAGGATCACGTGGGCTGGGTGCTCAGGCGGCTTCTGGAGGTGCGATTCTGGCCTTGAAGGGCCATGTGGAGGAATAGGTGAAGTGGCCCAAAGGTGCTAGGCAGGCTTTCCTGGAGCAAATGTGGAGCCACGAAAAAGAAGCCTACCTGGGTGGAGGTGTCAGGAATTGCCCGGCTCCTCCTGCCATCCTGCCAGGCTCCTTGAGAGTCAGACCAGGCATGAAGAGAAGGGGGCTTTCAGTTCAGGGAGGACTTGGTTAGAAGACTGGCTCCAGCACTCATTACTAAGTGGGTGACCCTGCGGAGTTACTCCCCCTTTCTGATTCTCAGTTTACTCTTCTATAAAATGGGAATAATAATATCCGGAAAAGTGGTTGGCAAGACTAAAGGGAGTAGCAAGCCTCTGGCAGTGCCTGGTGCAGGGAAGGCACTCAATCCATCTTGGTTGAATTGAACTGGATCACGATGTTCTCTGGGCTGGCCTCAGTGCTTTTGCCCATGTGGTTCACCATGCCTGGAAGGCCTTTCCTCCCTTTGTCCTACACTTCCAAGGCCCACTTCTGATGATACCTCTGCTACAAAGTGGTCCTTCCTCTGGGGCCCTCAGCGTGGGCTGCTCATAGCTCTGCCACTCCCTGCCTTGGATAACAGCTGCCTCCCCATCTGCCTTGCTGTCTTAGGTTATATGCTATTCAAGGCCAGATCCATGAATGGCTTTTATCTTTGCCCAGTACCTGAAAGATGCAGATAGATTTGCCTACTAGATCTGTTCTCACAATCAGTGCCTGTTGGCTCCTCCAGCCTTAGTTTACCTCCTAGTTCCCTGACTTAGGAACTGATGGTCCCCTACCACTTAGATAGCAATAATAAAAATAATCGCGCACATGCACAAAGCTCTTACTGTGTACCAAGCTCTATTCTAAATGCAGTCAATGCTTATAACAACCTTTTGGAGCAAGTATATTATTATTCTCATTTTAAAGATGAGGGAACTGAGGCACAAAGAAAGTCAGCAACTGGCCAAGGTCATACAGCTAGGAAGCGCCCGGATGACTTTGAGGCCTCATAGGTCCCATGCTGTCTAGCCCATCACCATTAGGCCTTCGTCCTCTCCCCTTTCAGCCACCCACTGTCCTCAGTCACTTGAGTCCTCCCTGGAGTGGCCTCACCCAGGCTTGTCTCCCTCCCACACACTCAAACTCATTCACCCCAGCCACATGCTCTAAGATCCTGCTCAATACAGAACTGATTGGTGACTCCCTGATCACAATAAGTGGTATACCAGAAGGATAGAGCCCGAGTCCCAAGGGCCTTGAAGGTCTGGATGAAGCACCAGGTTGGAGCTGATGACCAGAGGAAGCCACTCTGTGGAACCTAAGCATGAACACCTCCCAGCAGTCTCCCCGCTGCCCAGCCCCAGGTCTCCAGTTCTTTGGGCTCTGCTCCATGCTGCAGCTGCACCTGTGTAAGCAAGAGATTTCATTTTCCTTGGATGGAGAACACTGGGATGGGGTGAGGGAGGCGGGGTTTATCACCAGGAATCTCTGGTATGATCTCCCTCTTCCCAGGAATCTTCACGTCTAAAAGCAAATCACAGATAAGGAGAGGAGGAGGGAGAAAAGACCATAAACTGGCCTAGGCAAAGAGATACGGCAAAGCGAACCTCTTGCTGCTATGGGGGAAAGAACCACCCATTCGAAAGTGAGGAAGAAATTCAGACTGCTGGCTCTCCACATGCTCTGCATTGCTGCCCCTTCTGCCCCGGCAAGTAAGGAAGACACGGGGCTTCTTGCTCTGCTGCCAGCCAGCCTGCCTTTCTGCCCAAGCCCATCGTTTCAAAGAGGTATTTAGGAAGGAAGGCAATGGTAGGTTTGGGAGTGTTAATGGAAGCCCAAGGACCCAAGTCTAGGCTCCTGTAATAGGCCCTAGTGAGACAGAGCAAGGGAGGAATGAGGGGGCGTGGTCCTCGCAACAGAGGAGCTTCTAGCAAGAGCACTTAGCACTTCTCAAGAAGGGATGGAAACCACAGCATCAAGCCAGAGCATCATTTGGGGCTCACAGTTCTCAAAGCCACTCCATTCCCAGCAGGTTAAGGTGGAGGCCGCCGCCTACCACCAGGCAGGGCAGTCCTGGTCCCAGGTGCTGAGGGCTGCTAGCCAGCACGTGGCTAAGGCCATTCAATAGCTCTGCGGGGAGCGTTCGCTCCAGCTTAAGGAGACTCTGCTGGGCTGCTCCATTTCCCTGCCTCTCCTCCTCCTTCCAAATAACTTCCCAGAGATCTTGGGAGAAAGTCCAAAATGTTCCATGTGGCCCCATGGCGCTCAGCCTCTCCCCAGCCATGCCTTGTGCGAGTTCCTCTAGGTCCCTTTTCTGCTCCCCCAGATGCACCTTGCTTCCTCCACCCCAGGGTCTCTGCACGCGCCATGTCCTCTGCCCGAGCCTCTCTGATGAGCTTCCCATCACCTTCAACCCTCAGCACAAATGCACATCCTCCCCTGGGAATCTTCCCTGATACCTTGATGAGGGAAGAAGGCCTCCACTGGAGAAGAGCTCGGGGAACCCTCTGACTCTGGGGAGAAGCAGAAAGCCTGTCCTTGGGGACCTGCTACTCTCATAGGAGACCTAGTAACTATGCCCTCACCCCAGGAAGCCCCCAGGCAGGTGGGGAGAGTGTGCAGGTCCGCCCCCCATGGGCAGCTGCTTGGCCAACAGGGAACTCACAGTGGACTATGAGCATCCCACGGGTAGCAACTCTGCCTGTATCGCCACACAGAGGGTGTAGAGTGAATATTTAAGTAATAGGATTAGACGTGTATGCCGAGCAGAGCTGATTCCTTGCAGTCTTCTCCCCGTCTTAGGACTGAGCAATGTGAGGAGGAGAACTGGGTTCTATTTATCCCTTTATCCCACCATGAGTCCTGGCACACAAAGTGCTCAGGAAAATGTGTTGAGCTAAAGTAGAAAACTCAGCTCTAACAACATCAACAACAACAACACATTCTCAACAACAACGACCCTAGAGTGGCCTCGCTCAGGCTCATTCCCCTCCCACACACCCCTTCTTCTTCAAAACTCACCCATCCCGGGCCCATGCCCTCTGCTCGCTACAGCACTGAGTGGTGGCTCCCTGATCACAACAGGCAGAGCACAGAAGACCAGGTATACCAGAAGGACAGAGCCAGAGTCCCAAAGGCTTAAAAGTCTGGATGACCTTGCGGCAGAAGTGAGGAACTAGAGGCACAGGGATCGTGTAAATTGCCCCAAGTCACGCATCTAGTGGGTGGCAGAGCTGGGATATGAAACCAAGTGGTCCTGCTCCAGCTTGGCTCATTAGTTTCCACTCTTCATTTCTCTGTATGCACACCCTTAGCCTTGGGACTTTGCAATTCCTGCCTCTAAAAGAGCAGAGTGTATTTCCCCCAACCACTTGACTTTGGGCTAGGCCATAGGAGCAGAATAATGTGTGCCCATTCCCAGCCTGGGCCTTAGGACGCCTTGTCTATTTCTGATGGCTTACACTTTTGGCAGCAGCGTGAGACGGCTAGTCCACTGGCCCTAGGAAGAGTGAGAGATATTCAGAGCAGAGCTGCCACAGCTGAGTTGCCCCAGCCCACCCTAGTGAGGTCAGCACCCCCAAAGCCACGAGCAAGCCCAGTGAGCCCAGCAGAGCCACTCAGTTGAGCTTAGCTTGGACCAGTTCACTGCCCCACCCCTCGCTGACCACAGACATGTGAACTAAACAATTATTATTGTATGCTGCTGAGATTTGGGAGTATTACTTGTTATAGGACATTATTAAAGCAATTGGTAATTGATGCAGCTCAGCTCTTAAGTGATGGGCCATCAGGGAGGAGGAGAAAGAGTTTTACAGAATGACTGGACAAGGGTGAGGAAAAGAGGAGCTGGGGATCTTTGGGGACTCGTGGTTTCTGGGGTAGCACCCCAATCACTGCCTTTTCAAGATCTCATCAGGACGGCCCAACATCAGGCAGGGCTGGGCCCGGACGTAGCCTGTGGTCTAACAAGCAAGTCATGGCCTCTCCCTGCCTCAGCCATGCACCAGGTCTGATAGCTGGGTTGTCCTGAATCATTCAGAGAATGGCAGACACAGACCAGCAGCCAGCCAGGCACTCACATGGATTCTGGGCTCTGGAGCAGCTCTGCGCAGAATGGAGCTTCCATTTTCTCTCTTTCCAGTTGCCAGGGGGCATGACGTGAACTGCCCACCAGACAAGCTACCATTGGGTCAAAGGTGGTGTGTAGCAAATGTTATTAAGGAGGGGTAACATTAGGTTTTTTATTTTTTTTTGAGACAAGGTGTCACTCTGTCACCCAGCCTGGAGTACAGTGGTGTGATCTCAGCTCACTGCAACCTCCGCCTCCCAGGTTCAAGCAATTCTCCTGCCTCAGCCTCTCGAGTAGCTGGGACTACAGGCACGTGCCACCACGCCCAGCTAATTTTTGTATTTTGAATAGAGATGGGGTTTCACCATGTTGGCCAGGCTGATCTCAAACGATCCACCCACCTCAGCCTCCCAAAATGCTGGGATTACAGGCATGAGCCATGATTTTATCTTTAAGAACAAGTAGGAATCTTCCAGATCAAATAATCTATTAGCCTCCAAACTTTGTTTTTCTATAGTGAATCCCACATTTTTTGAATAAACTATATACATAAAAAACAGACACGAGAATTGGATGTTGGGGTTTGGACTAGGGGCTAGGGAGTTTCCCACCCTCAGTAGCAGATCTAAGATACTTCACTGAAACCTTAGGGCTTCCTGGAACACAGTTTGAGAACCACTCTATTGGGTTTAAAACCCTTGTTGCTGTGAGAAGACTTAGAGCAGGTGGCAATATGTCCAAGGTCACCAGCCTGTCTTCATACTTATCGACGTTCACCACCACTCCTTCTGTGTTACTCCCCTCTACAGCCCTTCACATCAAGAAACCTCTATTTGGAGTCCATGGAGCTCCAGGTTCCATGATAGGAGGTGGGGACACCAAGCTGGCTGAGACACCACTTGTGGTGTTCAGAGCCTGCAGCCACGCTGGGTAGGCAACAGACTTGTTTGTAAGTCGACAGAGCGTGAAGCGAAGTCAAGAGAAGTTTGGACGTGGGTGGGGTGATCTGGGTTCTAATCTCAGCTTTGTCATTAACTTCCACTGAGAGCCCCGATGCCTCTCTGGGCCTCAGTTTCCCCATCTGTAAAATGAGAGGCTCCTGCTCTGTAACATTGAAGACCCACCCCGGCCCGTGTCAGTGAGGTTCCCTTGCGCAGATGTGCAGTTGACTTCCAGTTGTCGGCACTCGAGCATCTGTCTTGAGTCTCGGCAAACAATTTAGAATTGGAAACCAGGCAGTGTGGAGGAATGCAAACTCATCTTAATGTTGGCCAGAGCCAAGTGCATTTAGGAAGGGAAATCTCCAGGCAAAAATGATAATATTTTGCATTCCCAAGCCAAGAAAAGAAAGAAAGAAAATCACCATCGAACGCTCAGTATCACCCAGGTCCCAGCTCTCTCTCTCTCTCCTCTTGCCTGCACCATGGAGACTTGGCCGCAGGGCCCTTCTGCCCTGGCTGGGGCTTCTGGACACACCCAGATGTCAGAAAGACAGAGGCCTTGGTGAGGGTCCAGGCAATGTGGTCACCTTTCCATGGAAAGCCCAGCCTAGCCCCAGAGCTGGGCTGTGCTGCTGAAACCTCAGGAAGGTGACTTAAGGCAAGTGGGCAGGAGGGCACCATGGCTGCCATCAGACCCCCTCTTAATTCAAAACTCATGGACGGCAGGCAGGGAGCACCAGCTCCTTGAGGCATGACTGTGGCCTTGGAATGACAGAAGCTTCTCTCTCCCTGAGGTCTTCTAGGAACTGTTATTGGGGAGACGAGACTGGAGGGCAGAATGCTAAGGTCAAAGGCCACAGGATGAACTTCTGACTTTGGGACAGCTGGTTCCAGGACTCAGCAAAGGGGACATGGGAGTATAACTCCCCCTCCTGAGTGCTGAGACCACTGTGGTGAGAACTAGGCTGGACATCAGAAGACCTGGTTTCTCGACTGGCTGTGTGACCTGAAACAATATACTTTCCCTCTCTGGGCCTCTGTCTCCTCTTCTAGAAAATGAGGAAGTGGGGCCAGGCGGTCTACAAACATTTCCAGTAGTGATGTTCTGAGTCTGTGTGTTCCTCCTCCTCTGGACTTATTTCCAATCCATCTCCCCTCAGAGGGGAGGAGCAGGCAGATGGGCACTGGGGGCACTTCCTTGGGCAGCCCGATGGCCAGTGCTTCTGCAAGCCTCTATCAGATTGGCTTCTGGGACTGAGGGCATCCCCTCCTTCCCCTCCAGCACTTGGGTCCAGAAAAGTGTCCCTCAGCCTCAAGCCCCTCGTGAAGGTGAGCTGTAACCCCTCTCCCCACAGCGTAGAACCCAGCCGGGCCTGCCCTGCTGCTAGAGTTGCAGGCTGCCACTGGGGCTGGCCTGGTGATGCCAAGCTAGTTCTTGCAACCCTGATACCCTCCTGTGTGCTAGAGAAAATTTGCTCAAACTTGGGTCTTTCCAGGAGAGGAATGCATCCCTCCTCTTTACTCTTGCAAAAGACCTCCCTGTTTTCTAGCTTCTCTGATCAACTCATCAGCATCTTACTTCTCTCCCAAATGACTGCCCCTGGGTGGACTGCCTGTCTCTGCTAACTGGGCCTCATCCCCCTGCCTTTTTCTCTGAAGGAAGCTCCGCGGAGTCTCTCCTGCTCCTTATTCCTCCAACCATGATATCACCGCCAGCCACCGGCCTTCCTCATCTCTGGATGTGGTTCTTGGCTTCCCTAGCCTCTGTGCAGGTCAGAACGCAGCTCACTGGAGAAGATGGGGAGGAATAACGGGAGGAAGAAATGTTCTCTCCTGATGGAATCTAGAGAAAGGGGAGGGGTTCAAGGGATAGAGGGTGTTGTTCATGTGAAGACTGGATAGAGACTGGGAAAGGAGAAGGATTTCAGCAGCATGGGGGCTTCCGTGGAAAAGTGTCATCTGTCCCCATGCTATGAGCACAGCACTCATTTCTTAGCGGGATCTCTGGGGGAGATGATCTCATTTGGGAAAGAGCACGTCCCCAGTCCACACCCACTGCTGCTTCTGGCAGGGAGCAGCTCCGAGCGGGCCAGTGGTTTGAGGCAATCCCTGTGTCATGGAGCTACGGCCACAGTGTCCACCTTCCCCGGGAGGAAGATCCCTAGATAGGGAGGTGCCCTTGAACGTTAAGCATGTGAAAAAGAACACACTGGGAAGCAGAGCCCTTTCTCATGTGTCTCCTATGGGGCTGGGAGCCATCACTAGGTGATTTCCAGGGTCCACTTCAGCTGAGAGTCTTGAAGACTCAGATGGCCTTGATGTGGATGCTCAGAAAGAAAGAAGCAGGTGCAGCCGCCGCCAGGGGTGAGTTTATCAGATGAACTTGACATTCATCCAAGAAGGGCCTAAGCAGAGGGACGCAGGGTGGCCTGCCATTCACCCGCTGTCCTCTGTCAATTCTACCTCTCCTCTCTCAGCCAGGCCCTGGCGTGTGCTCATCACCCACTGGGTGCCTGCAACCTTGGAGCACCCCGGCCCTGGCCTGCCTCCTTCCCTCCTACTTCAGTCTTATCATCTCATCAAAAGCCTTACCTGTTATCTGACCCATCCCCTCCATGTCCTGTTCTGTGGTAGATAAACTAGTGTTTGTCAATGAGTGACTTATCACTATAGCCTCCCCTCAGCCACTGAGGCATTTGCAGCTCTGTATGAGGAAGAATTCTCCAAATCAGAAACAACCAACCCATCAGGGGCTGGGCAGCCTGTGGAGGAGTGAGGGTCCCTTTGCTGGGGTGGCTGAGGAGACTAAACGCCGGCTAGGGTAGGGGGCACATGGGCTGAAACAGAGACGCTCAGAGAAACATCCAGAGACAGGGAGACAGAGAACAAGCAAGTGCTGGTGAGAGCCTTGGCCACCCTTTGTATCTTTCCCTGAGAAATCAGGGGTTTGCCAATGGGCTGGTTAAGCAGAAGTCAAGCTCAAGGAAAACAGGCCTCAAACTTTAAAGCAGCAAACAGCACGCTGAGATTGACTGTAATTAACACTGCTTTTCCTCCAAGCCCTGGACAGCCATCTCATGTCTTCAGACAGTGGATCACCTCCTTCAAGAACAAGGGTCATGGCTTTATGAGAACTAGTGTATTTTTCTGTCCTACATCATTTATCATTTTCTCTGTATAGGCAAAGTGATCAAAATGGACCTCGTTCTTTAAGCTTTCAAGGGCTGCTATGAAGATACATAAACATCAATACTGATATTATGAATCTCTTCATTATAAGTTCACCTAAAGTATAATAAAGTCTTGACTAAAACACACACATACACACAAGTACAAATGCACATACACACATACACTCTCATATATACACATATCCTCACATGTATACACATATCCATGTACACACATACTCACACATGCAAACACACAGACATATACACGCATACGCACACACATAACACACACATTCATACAACACTCCCCCAAGCTGTGTGGAAAACTGAGGTCTCAAGAGATGTGACCTCAGATATACACCTGTGGGACCTTGCCAAGACAGGACCTGAGCGAGCGTATGGGACCTTGGCCTCAAAGTGGCCCTAGCGCCATATTTCACCCCACCCAGCCCAGGCCTGCCCTTTGAGCCCCACAATCAATTTCCTGGCTGCTTATGGGACATTTCACTTGAATGTCTGATAGCATCTCACATTTCACATGATGGAAAAGGAACCCAGGTTTTCTCTTCCGGAATTGGCTTTTCCCCCATTGCAGGAAACGGCATTACCACCCACCAGATGGCTCAGGCCAGAAGCTTGGAAGTCATTCCTCATGATTTTCCTTCACTTCCCTTCAGCAAATCCTTCAGGTTCTAGCCCTCCATTCCTCTCCAAAGTGCCCACTCTTCTCTGTCTCTTTTGCCACACTTGAACTAAGCCATCCTCTTCATTCTGTATCTGGACTTGCACAGAGTTTCCAACTGGCCCTTCGTTCCAGTTTTGCTCAGCTTCAAGCTGTGCTCTTCACAGCAGCCACAGTGATCTTTCAGAAGTGTCAACCAGATCCTGGCCCTGCTTAAAGCCCCCGAGAGTCCCTCCATTGCATTTAGAATAGATTCTAGACCCTTCCCAGGGCCCACCAGGCCCTACGGATTTGCCTTCTCACTTACTACCTTCCAACCTCACCGCCTTCCTCTCTGTTCCTCAAATACGCCAAGCTCTTTCCCACCTTGAGGTCTTTGCACCTGCAGTTCCCTTTGTCTGGAACATTCTTCCCCAAGAACTTTGCCCAGCTGGCCCCTTCTCAACCTCCAGTTTTTACATCATGGCCTCTGAGAAAGGAGAATCCATGCTATGGAGAATCCGTTCTTCTCCCGCACAGCATCTTCTTTATGTATTTTACAATTAAACATGATTACAGGTGGTTATAAGGGGCGTTTGCTTACTTGGACACTGTCTCCTCTTCCACTGGAGGTGAAGTTCTGCAAGGAAAGGGACTGGTGTGTGCTGGAGTCTGCATACAAGAGCGGATTGTGTGCAACCGTTCCATTCAGTGATGTCATGTTGGTAGCTTGAAACTGACCATGGTGGGAGGATTTACATCACAGCAATTGGCAAATATTATGAATAAGAATGATAGGAACTCTTTCCATCCCATCCCAAGAACCAGGATCCATGTGTCTGTCTCCCCACTTTATCCTTAGCATCTAGAACAATGCCTAACACACAATAGGTGAACTATATACATTTATTAAATGAGACGGAAAGAATGAATAGAAGTATTCAGGCTTCTAAGACACTAACCTGCCAACAATGGGTTAAAGGGGAAAGTGATAGAGCCTCAGGGAGGGAAGGAACTTAGAGTACTGGATTTGGCTTCAGAAGTCCTGGTTCTATTGCCAGTATGGTTTCTAAGTTGCTTTGCAACTTTGGACCAATGCCTTACTCTGCTTGGCCCTCAGTTTCCTTATCTGTGAAAAGCACACACAGGACTAGATGCTTTAAGTCCCTGTGTCGGATTTTTAAAAGCCCATTTGTGTGCACCTGTACCGCTTTCTTTCCCCTCATCCCCTCCTGAGGTCATTTACTACACAGCTGCAGAGGATGCTGTTTACATTATAGTTGATGTCAATCATGCAGTGCACAGCCAGCACAGCTGTACGTGGCGGCCCTGCCCACACTGATTCTGGCTTCAGGCCATTTCAGATGGAGCTGAATCGGACAGTGAGTCCCTCCCTTTCCTGGCATACTAACCATCTCAAAGAGCCCAGACAGTTTGGTTTTGGTTTTCCAGCTCCTAAGCTTGTCTCCTGCTTGTCATGGGTGTGTGGATCAAGAGCCCTGTGCAAGGGGGATGAGCCGCAGCCCAGAGAGTGTTTGGGCGAAATAAGAGCAAGACGAGGCTCAGGATATGCAATTTGCGGCAGGGCTTTCCCTCAGACGAGAGGAAGTAGGGTGAAGAGGACCCAGAGAACTACTGAGCCAGTCTGCCCTGCTCTTTGAATGCAAACTAAAAAAAGGAATTGTGGGGGCCCTTCCCTTCTAAGCCTGCAGGGCCCGCCCTACAGTGGATGTACCCACACCCATCTGAAAAGTTCTCTGGCTGCATGGAATTAAGCATAGATTCACCAGATGCCATTGTCTAGGCTTGGTGGGAATGGGGGACTTTGCGGAGTGGAGTATTTTTGTTCTCTGAGAGTTATGCAGAGGTCTTTTTGGTTTTCGGTACAGGCCAATTTTTCAGGGTTGCAAAACCATCTCAAATGTCTGCTGCTACTTTTAGGTTCTTAAAGGAGTCAAGGGCTCATGACTCCATCTGCCTTTGCTAGAAAATGCAGGACTACAGTGCAAAGTGGTGAGTCCCCGTCACTGGAGGGACGCAAGCCTAGGGTGGCCCTTCATTTGGGATGTTCAGGCTCTGTTAAGGACCCTCCCAGGCAGACACTTGGTGCTGAGGCCTCTCAGGGAGCCCCTGAGGCACAGGACCCCTCCTGAACGTGTGGATGAGGAAGGGGCAACCATGTACTGGGGGGACCCACTGTTTGGAAATAGAGTCCCTGTTGTCAACTTCTGTCTCCTGTTACCTCTGGGTTTATAATCAGAATTGAGACTCTGCCTCAGGAAATGTTCATGGAAGCATGGAAGCACAGCCCCTAAAGGGCTTTTAGAAACAAGAAGGCCAAACGTTGATTTTAGAAGTGATCGAATGGAAGTCTTGAGAGGTTTCGATTCTGGCTCTCTTGCTTAGCAGCAGATGTATGACCTTGGGCAAGACACTTGACCTCTCAGAATCGCAGTCTCTGGAGTCAGACTGCCTGGCTCAAATGCCAGGCTGTGACTTTATCACCCGGGCGATCTTGGCTAAGTCATTTAACTTCTATTATAGCTAGTATTACTGTCACCATTAATGTTTATCAAGCACCTCATCCCTGCCAGACATTCTGTTTGTTTTGGGGCATCTTTTTCCTCATTTTTCATATTAATCCTACAAGGAAAGTATTATAATTTTTGTTATGCATTCTAAAGAGAAGAAATGACTTGCCCAAGGCACACTCCTAATAAGTGTCAAGACCAGTGTTGAAACCCCATGCGGTGGAACAGGCTCCTCTATGGACTGTTAGGCTCAGACTCAGTCTCCCCACCTGTGCAATGGGTTTCATGTCATCTCCCAAGCCACCAGGGCAGATTCTGGTGTTGTGGTTCTCAGGGATTGGACTGTAATCTGGGGTCTATGTTCCGCTCCCACCACCTTCTCTGGGCACTTCCAGCTCCTTCTTGGGTGCTAAATGACATGGCCACATTCTGTGGCATATGGATGATGCCTTTTGTGGGAAATGAGGCATTTTAAACTTCTGCTGCATGCCCCCCACCCCCTTGTTTCCTGGGAAGTCCCATTATATACCTAGATTTTCACTGTATCAAAACGAGGCCTTTCCCACATAGACACTGTGGAACACTACACAGCCATAAAAAAGGATGAGTTCATGTCTTTTGCAGGAACATGGATGAAGCTGGAAACCATCATTCTCAGCAAACTGACACAAGAACAGAAAACCGAACACTGCATGTTCTCACTCACAGTGGGAGTTAACAATGAGAACACATGGGCACAGGGAGGGGAACATCACACACCAGGGTCTGTAGGGAGGTGGGGGGTTAGGGGAGGGACAGCATTAGGAGAAATACCTAATGTAGATGATAGGTTGATAGGTGCAGCAAACCACCATGGCACGTGTACACCTATGCAACAAACCTGCACGTTCTGCACATGTACCCCAGAACTTAAAGTATAATAAAACAAACAAGCAAAAAAAATGAAACAAGGCCTTTCCTGTCTCCTTGTGTCCTCTCGGAGCCATAGTAAATAGTGATGAACAGCATGGGGCCAGCTGGGCCGACCTGGACTGCCTGCTGTGAACCAATCTGCCCCTTTCTATGGTTCCAGCCCTTCCAGAGCCCCTCCTCCCTCCAGCAACTTCCCTTGCCCTGCCCATTTGTAAATGATGCTCAATGGTCCTCAACCTCTTCTTGTTTGGAAAGCAAGCCTTTGATACCAGATGGCCAGGGAAAAGCCAGGACGGAATGTGTACGCACCTAGTCGACTGGGGTCCTAAGAAGGGTGATTGGCTTATCTAGAAGGGGTGATTGATTAGTGAATGGGATTTGTAGCAACTGTGACAGCCTGGTAGGGAGATTTTAACCAATTGATTGATTCATTCTTGAACTATTTATCACTTGTGTACTCTGGCCAAGTGCTGCTCTGGGCCCTGGGATGCATGAGTAAACTCAACAGACAAAAATCCTTGCTCTCAGGAAGATGACATTCCATTGGCGCAGGCAATATACAACATGGATAAATAAAACAGGTAATAATGTGAGAGAGTATTAGAAGCCTCGGAGAGACTACAGCAGGGAAGGCGGATAGGAGGGGAGGTTACGCATGTGAGTGCGTGCAGGGAAGTTGAATTTTAGTCAGGAGCCCCAGGCAAGGCCTCCATGGGAGAAGGATGTTGGAGTAGAGACCTGAGGAAGTGAGAGAGGCTCTCTGGGAGGAGCATTTGTGCAGAAGAAACAGCAAGTGCGAAGCCCAGGGTGCCTGGCGTGTGTGAAGAACAGCCCGGAGGCCCTGGGGGTGGAGCAGAGTGAGCAAGTGGGGAAGGCACAGAGGATGAAGTCAGAAAGGCAGGGGAGCCAGGTCATATGGGACCTCTTACTCAGAGTAAGCGGGGAGCCCTGGAGGCTTCGGAGCAGAGCGGGGACATGACATGATGTGACCTATATTCTGGTGGCAGCCCTCTGGCTGCTGGGTACAAGGGCAGATGTAAGGAGCCAGTGAGGGGGCTGTGGCCACAGGCCATGGGAGCTTTTCTGTCCCCTGACCCCTCATGCAGGCTGCCTCCTGGTCTTTGTCTTTGGGGCTGAGCAGAGTGGGGAAGATGGATGGGAGATCATAGCCTTCACACAAGGGTGATGTGGGGCCAGCTGGGTGGGGGTGGGGGTGAGGGGCTGAGTTTCAGATGGGCTAGAATGCAGACAGATCCACACTGAAAAGAGAGGATGTTATGTACCCCAGAAATATGTACAATCATGATTATGTGTTTATTAAAAATTTGTAAAAAGAAAGAGCGGTGATACTCAGTGGCAACTGGGACAAGCTCAGGACGATGGTAGGGCCTGCTGAAGAGCCTGCCTGTGCCTTTGGCCCTGGCTGTCCTCACCGTCAGCAACAAGCACATTCCACAGCTGACGTTTGGCTTGTGGTCTGGCATGGCCCTCTGGTTGGTTTCTTCTGCTCTGAAAGGCTTTTAAAGTCAGAATTTGAGTTCTCTCTAAGTCTGGGGCGTGAATCACTGCTTCTGGGCCTGGAAAGGGGTGGAGGGATGGAGGCTCCATGCCGTGGGACGCCCCCTCTCACTCAGGCCTGCACCACTGAGGCACGTCTGTGTGAAAGCCCCCGGTCAAACCACTCTGAATCTGACCACTCACTCGCACGCTCCTAAGCAACATCCCCCCCGTCTGAGGGCCACCTCCACCCGCCCACGAGCGCGGCAAAGTCAGCGTCCAGGCCTGACTCAACTTCCCTTCTCAAACCTCTCATCCTCTCACATCTCTCTTCAGGTTGGTGACACTGCCCTTGGCCTCCCAGACACCTTTCCTTCCCTGGTAACTGGGCCATGTTAGATTCTGTCCCCCTGGGTTCACTCCTTTTGCATCTCACCACCTCACTTCACTCTGGCGTTCCCTTGCTGGGTAGCTGCAATAGCCATCTGATCATTCCACCTGCTCCCTTTCCCCGCTGAGAAAGCTCTTCCAAGCACAGATAGAACATGTCACTGCTCTCTCTGAAAAACCTTGCATGGCTCCCATCTGCTAGATCCAAATGCCTTAGCTGCCTTTCGGTTTCCTCTCGGTGGCCTCAGCCCACTGTTCTGTGGTTGCCATTCTTCACAGCACATACTCCAGCATCCGGCAAACCTCAGGCAGTGTGTCCAGGTGAACTCTCTACCCAACCCTCTTGCTGCCAGATCCAGTTCTTCCTGCATTTACAAATGATCTCTCTCCCACCTCTCAAATCCCAGAGTCCTTTATCTGTAGCTCTCTCATAGTCATTATTTCCTCCCTTGCACTGTAGTTATTTATCAAAAAATCTCTCTCCTACTAAACCATAAGCTCCTTGAAAGGCAGGAGTTCTCTCTTCTCATCTTTTATCCCCAGAGCACCTCCCAGGGCCTGACTCACGAAGGCTATTGTGCTATTATCTCCTGGAGTGCATGTGCAAAGAAATTTAAGACATCTATCCTGCCGTTAAATCACTTTCCATTTACTTGGCAGAGAGTTCTTTCATTCATTCAACACATCTTAACTGAGCACCTGCCATGTCTGGTCTGGTGCTGTCAAGACCTGGGATACAGTGGCTGATTAGAGATGTGGTCCCTGCTCTCCTGGTGCTCCCTCTGCAGTGGGGGAGGGTCCAGGCAGCTGGAATACTGTATGATGGGGGAAGTACAGGACACCTTGGAATCACACAAGTGGCGCCCCACTTGACTGATTGAGGGGGTTAGGGGAGGTTTCAGAAGGAAGTGGTGACCAAGCAGAGACCTGAAGAATAAGTGTGTGTGTGGGGGTAGCCAGGTGGGTAGAATCAGACAGAGACAACAGGAGTGAAGGCCAGAGAGAGCTCAGTGTGTTTAAGAAACGAAGCAGCTCAGGCTCGTTGGGGTGCTGTTGGGGTGTGCAGGTGCCCATACATATGGCTCTGCTAGAGGTGAGTCCTGAGTGCAGGCCAGGGCGGGCCATTCCTGCCTGGTCTGGTTGGCTCTTTCAGAGAGTCTGGACTCGACCCAATGATAGGGAGCCACTGAGGATTTAAGGAGGAAAGACAGACAACTCTGTGTGTGTTTGAGCCTCACTTTGGCTGCTGTGGAGAAAGCTCTGGATGAAGGGGGCAGGAAGGACAATGAAACCTGAGCTGGGGACTGTCCCCCTGCTCAGCCTACCCCCAGGCCAGCCTCCTCCTTCTGGGTGATGGAGCAGTCCTTCCTCACCCAGCCTGGGCTTGGCGTTGCCAGTGCCCCATCCTGAGTCAGGTGCTTCCTTCACCTGAACGCTCACTTCAACTTCAACATGGCCCAGGAGCACAGGGTTGGCATGACCCTAATGGACTTTGACCAACCCCTGCCAACACCTCCCATCACCCTCCATTCCAGTGCTGGCGTATCTGTCTGTGGACAGCTTTGATTGGCATCCTTGGCCAAATCAATCTGTCTATAGCTCCTCTTTGGTTTTCCTGGGCTCCCCCTTGGGGCCACACAGGGATCAGGCAGCTTATGCCTTGTAGGGTACACAGAGAGTATCATCAATGCATCACTCCCCACCGACCAACTCCAATCTGCAAAGTCCACCTTGCACTCAGCTTCTTAAACTCTCAAGCTGTGTCTCCAGCCCAGACCAGCTGTGAATCCTGTGGCGCTGCAGGCCAGGCAGTTCCAGAAGGACTGAGAGTCAGGATAGCTGGTTAAATCTTGGCTTTACCACTGGTGTTGTGTGACCCTCGGCAAGTCATTTCCCTTCCCTGGAGAGTGTTTGCTTTTTTGCTTGACTGGGGACTGGGTTTAGATTATTCTAGTGATCCTCCATCTTGGATGCCCATTAGAATTATTGGAGAGCTTGAAAAAATGTCCCTGCTGGGTCCCAGTGTGGAAAGTGATGCTGTGTTCTGGGGCGGGGCCTGGACGAGAGTTTTCTTCTACATCATCATTCTCATGCTTGCCTAGGATGGAGGACCGCTGGATCTGCTGGTCCCTGCCTTCCCTCCTAGCACTGACCCTCTACAATTCCATGACAGAATGAGATGAGAGGCCCACGTGGGCAGGTGAACAGGAGTCACCCCGTATTTAGAAGTACTGGCCCTGGAAAACCATGCCACTACAAATACTTGGAGCTGCCAAACGGTCAGGAATTTTAAGTCCCAGCTTCTCAAGTCTGCCAAGGTGGAAGCTCCAGAGCCCAGTGTTGAAGATGCAGAGATCCCCTAAAAAGGTTCCCAAAGCAGTCTTGGGGCAGTAACTGGAGACAGAAGCATCTTAATTCCACGGCTTAAAGATGACCTCACAGTCTGGTGTGTGCCTTTAGAACTGCTCCATGGACACCATCAGTGTTTGGCATGAGCCGTACAGTCTGTGGGATCTCTGGGGTGCCTTCTCCATGTTCCTTGAGGCAGAGATTACACTTTATCTAATTTGGAATTCCCAGAACCTGGAGGTGCCTTGGGTTTAGTGGGTGCTCAGCACATGCTGGTGAAATGGACAGGCCACGCGGCTTCTTCATCTGTAAAGTGGGATCATGGTGTCTTCCTTGCCAAATGACAGGCCCATGGGGAGAGCCGTGTGAGCAGGGCTGGTTTGATGAATGATTGGCACGGGCAGTGGCTGAGGGCCTTGCATTCAGAAGGGCCCTGTGCTGAATGAATGCCCTACTGTGGCCATCTAGAAGTTCTTAATCATTTTAAAACAAGGGATCTCACATTTTCATTTTGCACTGGGTCCTTCTGGTTAAGTAACTGGTCCTGCATGTGTTGTATGTGGTTTGAATAAACTCAGAGAACCCTGTCTACAAACTACTCGTGGGACTTTTATGAGGGCCACTGATCTCTGAATGCAGGGGCTATGAGTGCCAGGGAGAGAGCAACTCCAGGAGATGGAGAGGGAATGGAGACTGGAGGTGAGGGCAAGGGCCTCAGTTTCTCCATCCATCTAATGGACACACCTGTCTCAGCAGGATCTCTGGCCTCAGCTGGCCTGGCCTGACTCATAGAAGGAACATCTGGGAGTGCTGTTTGTAGACTGGTGAGAGCTACACCCCCTTGCCCATTTCACGATTTTTCCATGGCCTTCCTGAGACCCAGTCCTCTGATCTGCATGGAAGAAACGGGCCCTGAAAATCCGCAGGGTCAGGATTTCTGGTCGTCTGGCCCAGCTGAGTGATGCTGCCGGAGGGGAAGAAAGCTGTCAGCCCCAGCTGTGTAGGCAGGAACCCCTTCTCTGTGTCATCCTGTTTGGAATCCTGGAGTGCATTGCTATAGCAACTTGCCTAATTCACCCCACATGCCACGTGGAAAAACCTCTGCCCGCTTTAGAGCTTCATCACCCAAGCCACAAGCTGGGTTCTTCTACGTTATAGAACGAGGCTGCCCATCAGCAACAAGGGCTATGTAGGTCTCATCTGACCAGGGATAGAGTAGGAGGCTGAGTAGCTGGACTACACCAGGTAGGTCCAGCCTCACCTATTTAACCTGCTGGCTGGCCCTGGTGCCTGACATCCCACCATTAGCCCTTTATTCCTTGGGCTCAAGGCACAGCCAGTTGAAATGGAAATCCCTCTGGGTGGAACACATCACGTTGTCATCACTTATTAGTTCCATTCAGCATGAATTAACTCATTAGGCCTAAAGCTCAGAGCAGGTTCTGATTAGGAGAACGGGAGCAGGCAGGGCAGAGAGGAGGAGATTGCCAAACCTTGACCCTGAGAATGGGCTGGAGTGACAGTTGGGCAGACAGTGTTCCAGGGCATTGGACATATGGGGGCAGGTGTCAGAGCCCAGTGGGCCCTGAGCCAGGTGGGGAGACGGGAGGGGGACAGATGTTCTCACATAATCAGGCACCATAAGAGGACCACTTCTACTAAGCCAGCATCTTGTTGGAAGAATCACTGTATAGATGAGCCTAGAAGCCGGTGTCCCTGGGGGAGTGGTGTTTGCATACCGATCTCATTTCCCCTTAAGACAGCTCCTTCAACAAGAACCACTTACTGTCTGTCTGTGCCCTCATGGTACATTTCTTTAAAAGAGTATGGTGCATGGATTAAAAGCAGCGGCCCTTGTAATCCCAGCACTTTGGGAGGCCGAGGCGGGTGGATCAACCGAGGTCAGCAGTTCAAGACCAGCCTGGCCAACATGGGGAAACCCCCATCTGTACTAAAAATACAAAAATTAGCTGGGCATGGTGGTGCAGGCCTGTAATCCCAGCTACTTGGGAGGCTGAGGCAGGAGAGTCACTTGAACCCGGGAGGTGGAGGTTGCAATGTGCCTAGATGGTGCCACTGAACTCCAGCCTGGGCGACAGAGTGAGACTGTCTTAAAAAAAAAAAAAAAAAAAAAGCAAAAAGCAAAAAAAAAAAGCAGTGGCCTTGGAGTCAGACAAATCCCGACAACGCGTCTTACTCTATGGATGTGACCCTGAATGAGCCATTTAACTTCCTATGTGTAACCCGGTAATGGCAGCATTGCAGTAGTGACTTCGTGCAACTGTAGTGAGGCCTTACTGAGATATGAGAAAGTGCTTGACACAGTGCCTGGCATCAATTAAATGAGGGGAAGAGTACTAATGCTTCTGCGAGCTGAGGGCTTATTGGGTGCCAGACACTGTTCTCAGCACTTGACACAAATGCGTTACATATGGACCATTGAACCCGATGGTTGGCCTATGAAGTCGTTATTCTGCCCATTTTACAGTTGAGAAAAAATGAGGCCCGGGGGGCTCATCCAGGGTCACCCAGCTAGAAAAGATTTGTATCCGGGAAGTCTGGGTCCTGAGCCCACGCACATACCAATTATTTCTGCTGCTTGGTGTGTGCTTCGGCGAAGGAGGAAGTGAGAGACAGCAGGGAGCGGGTTCGGCCACACTGACTTTTCCTCCAGGTGGGATTTCACAGGGCTTGGGACTCAGGTCTTAAGTATACAGCATGAAAACCCTCCATGGAATTTTTTTGCAGCTCATTGATTTTTGATTTACAAGATGACCACCACCAGCCTCCTCCTCTCCTTCTCCCGTCACTGGTAACAAACTTCTGGGCGTCTGACGAAGAATTCACACAGTTAGGATCTGCATGCTGGGGTTGGGGAGGGTCGGCCTTAGACCACATCTCCTACAGCAAGCACTCCATGCTGAAGGTGTGTGGGTGTCTTTGGAGCTCACAACTGCTTAGAGGAAAGTTCCAAATGCCTATGAATCCTTGCTGGTAGCCCTCAGTTGGTGGGGAGTGGGTGAGCAGGGAAGGGGATTTAAGTGATGAGGATCAGCAGCATGCCATTTTTGAATGGTATTAGAGGATTTTTAAGGCTGATTTTGTAGCTGACCCTCCCTGAGTCAGCCAGAGCCCATCACTGCCTGGGGAGGGTTATGATGGATCCTAGAACTATGTTCAACTTTGAGTCCCAAAATAAGCTTTGGAAGCCCAGGGTGAGACAATAACACCCAAAGCCAGGCGCTGTGAAGAAACAGGGACTTTTAAAATTCCCCAAATTCCCTTCTACATAGCAAGAGCCAAGCCAGTGCAGCTCAGAACATAGTTTTATCCTAAGTGATAGGATCTGGGGGTGTTGGTGGAAGGGAGGGAGAATAGAAGGGAATGTCCCTGCTGTTAAGAAGGAAGAACTCCCACTACAGCAGGGGAGAAAAAAAAGTTCAGAGAGGGCAAGGTGGAGGTAAGATATTGTCTGAGTTCTTCCAGAGCTCACAGCCCTGCTTGGATGGGCTGGGAATTGTGGGAAGAGCATGGAGCTGAACATCCCATCTCTGGGGGTCCAGTGTGGGGTAGAGATGGGGGCATGGTGAGTAAGCAGAAAGAGAGTGAGACTCACTCCAGGGCCTGTTTGTGATATGGAAAGATCCAGAAGCTCTTCACTAATGGCAGCTGAGGCGCTTGGCTGACAAGTTCCCAGCAGGTGGGCGATGGGGTGGCAAAGTGACAAACTTTCCCTTCTTCCCTGCTGTCCACTGGGAAGGAGAGGCTGGGAGCAGGACTTGGACCTCTGCAGCCTTTGCACACCTGCGGTGTGTAGCACTGTGCTTCTCCACAGGAGGCTTTCTGTTGGGTAGGACCCCCACCCACAAGGGCCATGTTGTGTGGTATGGGCCTTCTCCTCTGCCACACCACAGTACACCCACATCAAGAACATACTGACTTCAAGACAGCCTCGATGGTAAACAGACAGACAAAACAACGCTGAGTTGTTATTATGATCAAGAGTTTGGGCCAGGGCTTTGGGGGAGGGGCTAGGAAAGGCTTCACTTATTTGGGGCCCTGGCATGTATATCTCTGCTGATTCTTCAATACACTTCCTCTAAACTTCTCTTATGAACTTGAGTTTGAAAGTTACATCTCCGTGTGTCTTTAGATCCTGAATAGTCAATACCTTGAGTGCTGCTGCTGATGCTAGAGAAGACAGACAATCGCCATGAGTGCTTAATATGTGCCTGGCATTTTCTAAGCATTAATCTTTGTGATAACTCTAAGTTCTATTACTACCCCCACTTTGTAGGTGAGTAAACTGAGGCACAGAGCCATAGAGTAACTTGCCAAGGGCACAGAGCCCTAACTGGCAGGGCCTAGGTTAATCCCAGGCAGTGAAACTCCAGGGCCTTCACCCTTACACTGTGTCTGATCTCACTTTGTGTCTTTATGGAGCCTGGCAGATAACAGGTGCTCAGCAAAGATTGTGCTTCTAAGAATCATCACCCTTACAGATAGGTTATGACTATAAAACTCTGGTCAGTGGATCTCCTCTGTTTTTGGACTTGATTACTTCTTTTTTTCAGGCTTTCCTGATAGTTTTGTCTACCCCATCACACTGTCCAACCTGCAGCTGGACCTCTGGGAGCTCTGGGAGAGTAGATGCTGAGGTCTCACTCTCCCTTGGTCTCTGACATGTCCCCTGCTCAGCCAAACTGCTATCACCAGTAGACAAGCTTCCTGGTAATCCTCACATTGAATCCACGTGAGGCACGGATCAGAGAGCAACATCAGTCTTGTCCTGGAGCCTGAGGAATGAACCCAATGATCCCTGAGACCCTTCTAGTCTTCAACTGACCAGAGTGGTTTTAAAATATTCATCATCTTCTTCAACTAGTCCTAGAAAATAACATTCCAAAATATGAACATTCCCACTTTAAGGCCCACTCACACTCTACACACTTTTTCAGGGCCAGTTCGAATGATATCTCCTCCTCCAGGAAGCCTTCCTTATCTGGCTGAAATTGAACTTCTCTTATTTGAACACCCAGCCCCTGGTTTCCCCACGCCATTCACTCCCTGGTCCCTCTGTTTAGCTTTCCCTGGCCTTGGCTAGTTCTCAGTTACAGGCAGGACCCAGATGGCACACATGCTTGGGCCCCACCCCCAGCTCCTTGCTAGCGGATGTCGTTGTTCCAACATTGATTGATATGTTTAATGAATCCCATATTTCAACAACGCAACTGACCAGACATAACTCAGGAGTGTTTTCGCCATATAAGCGGAGCTCTGACTCACAAATCCTGTCTTCAGAGGTCCTTTAAAGTCTTTGTTCCTCCCCTCCTCCTCCTTGAGTAACAAACAACATTAACAACCATTGATTAAAGACTACTGCGCACCCAGCCCTGTGTTTAGGGCCTTTCTTACGTGCCTTACAGCATTCTGACAACTTTACGGACTCAGAATTTGTATCTCCATTCCTCATATAAGGAAACCTGTTGGAAAGGTTGCATAACCAGTCCGAGATCGAACAGCTAGCGGGGTGCAGAGCCAAGTGGAAGCCAGGTCTGATTCCAAAGCCATTGCTCTTAGCTTCCTGAGGTCCAGGCGGTCCCTAGCCCCTAAGGCAGCCACTCCTTCCCGAGGTTCTGACGGAGCCACCTATCTGGAATCACACAGGAGTGCACCTCTTTTCTTGTGGCTGGATCTCCTCATGATAGGAGGACAGGTCCTGGAGAAGCCTCTCCCCTCCGGTCTAAATACACCTAGATGGGTTTGGCCCCCTGCTGCAGCTGGCTTCTAGATGCATGTTGGCCTGGTGGCAGTTCTTCCCTTGCTTTCCCCTCCAAGCCCCCTACAACTCAGTGCACCAATGATTGCTTTAAACTGCGACTCTAGGATTCCACTAGCCAGAGGCCCTTTCAGCCATGGGCCCTCTGAGAAGCTCCTCTGTAAGCCGACACTGGGGCAAGCGGGAGAGGTGCCCTCAGGGAGCTCAGGTGGAGATCCTTATCCGGCAGTCGGGATGAGGGTCTCCACCTGAGCTCCCTGAGGGCGCCTCTACCGCTACCACTGCATCTGTCCCCCACTACCGGCCCCAGCTTGGGACTGGAGCCCACGTAGAAGGAGAGGCCAGGTCGAGCACCCACACCCGGCCAGTACCCGAGGCGCTAGCCCTTGCCGGAGCACTTGGCCGCCTTCTGCAGAACAGCATCACCGGCGGCCGCCCCTCGTGGAGGGTGGGGCTGGGGTGCCCGGTGTGGGACGACCGGGCCCGGGTACCCTTCGGCGGAGAACCCAGGGCTGGCCTCCAGCTACCGGCCGCGCGCCCCTCGGGCCGGAGGTTCCTGCTGCGCCCCTACACCTGGAGTGCATTAGGCGGCGGCGCGCGTCTAGGAGACGGCGGCTTTCCCCAGATTATTGAATAATTGCATAATTCCGAGCGCGGGTTGGGAAGCGATGCCGGGTCCCTACCCCGAGTGTCAGGTAACGTTTCCGGGGGTCCTGTGCTGCGCGGCTGCGTCCCGCCGCTGCTGGCCGGGCCGATGAGGGCTAGCCCCCGCCTACGGGCCATCGCCCCGGGAAATTGCTCTGTCTTCTGCCCGGGGGACTCTGGGCAGCCCCCACCCCCACTCCCTAGCCCTCCGGGGCCGCCGCGCCCGGTCTCCAAACTTTGAGATGCTTCCCCGGCGCCAGGCAGGATGGCAGCCGGGGCACGCTCGCTCGGCGCGTTCTGTCCGCTTCCCCAGTCGTGGCCGCGCGCCCTCGGAGCTCCCGGCACATCCGAGTGCCCCTGGCAGCGGTGCGGGAACCCGGGCGTGGCCCTTGGAGGCACCCAGGAGTGCCACCAGATCAGGGCGCTTTTCAACTCTAGCCTCTTCAACTCCTCCCAAACACACCAAAGAGTCCCGGCTCTCAATAGCCTCCGCGCACCGCCCTCTTTTGCTGAGCTTGACAGAACCGCTAGACTGCGGCCAGTCCCTTGGGGACCAACGTCCCCAAGAGCAGCCAAGGTCTGACCCTAGGAGGCGCGTCGCGTCCTGGTCCTGGCTGCTGGATCCAAGCCCCGAGGGCCCAGGGAGAGACTCTGAGAGTCAAAGGGAGGCAGAGTTTGGGCACGTACCTGGCCACAGGCTGAGCGCCCAGGCCACCACCAGGCCCCTGGGCAGGTCCATGTCCCGCGGCGCGGCGGCGGGGTCCGGTGTGCAGCAGCGGCGGGGGGCGGCGAGCCAGAGCGGCAGCCTTCTCGGCGCGGCGCCTGCAGCCTGCACTGCGCGAGGCGCGCGGCTCCCTGACAGCTGCGGCTCATTCAGAGGAAGTGGGAGGGTTCGAGCCGCGAGGAGGGGCCTCGGACACCACGCCGGCTCGGGCTCCCGGCCAGTTTCGGCCGCTCTGCCACCTGGGCAGGCGGCGCGCTGACTCGACGCGCCTCCGCAGCGCTCCTTCTCCGACCCGACCTCATCCTCCGGCGAATACTCCAGAGAACCGCTCCTGGGAACCCCCTCAGCAGTGTAGCACCAACCGCCTCAGTCAGATTCTGCTCAGGAAAAGTGGTTTCTATTCCCATTTCTCAGTGAAAAGCGCTCCACAAAACTCAGAGCACGCGAGCTGGCTCAGGAACACCTGCTAAAACTCAGGTCCCCTTGGCCAAGTGAGTGGATGTCCCTCAAAGGTCCATTCTGAGACATCCCCGTGTCTCCTTGCACCCTGAAGCTTGAATTGCAGAGGCTACAGTGTTTCTCCTGACCCTGGAACACGTGCAGATTCGCCTCCACTGCCATCCTCCCCAAACCTCCACACCTGAGGCATTCCAAAGCACCCAGGTGCACTGCGCACCCGCTCTTAACATAGCACGAAGCTCTTCTTTGGAACCCTGCCACCTTCTTTCCCCCTTGTAATCACTGACAGTTAAATTCAATGCACATGTATCTCAAGAGCTTTAAATCCAGGCTCTGGACCTCCATCCCACATACTGAGGCTGGCCTTTCCAGCAATGGTGGAAGCTGAGGCAGAGGGTAGGAAGGTCAGGGTGCAGGGAAAGCCACAGCAGAGCACCCTTCCCCTACTTTCTCAGGCAAGCCTTCTTTCACCCCAATTACCATCCTCACCAGGTGGGGTCGCAGACACATGCTGATAGTCCCCATCCTGCTCTCCCTCATTTTTTTTTCGTTGTAATTAGTGGAGAAGCTAGACATCAATTGGTGTGATCATTTGATTAACTCTTCTCTCCTGTGCAGACTGAAAACACCATCAGGGTAGAAATCTCCGGTTCACAATGGAGTACTCAGCCCCCAACACCCAGGAACCAAGTAGGTGGGTGGGTGGATGGATAAGTGAGTACAGGTGGTGTGTGGGTGCACAGAGGATGGAGTTTTCTATCTGGGAGGTATTGGAAGGGCTTCCCAGAGGGGGTGCTGCTCAGTCAGGGCCCCTGAAGATAAGCTGGAGTTTGAGAAGGTCCAGGTTCACATGAGTGATGTGGCATTGTGTTTGATTACCAACCTCACTCTCTTTCGGGTGGCTATCTGGGTTTTTACTTCAGTATCTTCACCTCTCCCACTCAGCCACAGACTCAGGGAAGGTGATTCCATCCCTGGGGTGTGTGTGTGTGGAGGGAGGTATGCAGGTCAGGCTAAAATGAATCAGTGTGTTACCCTTCCCAGCCCATAGTTTCAGAAAGCCTAAAGAAAAACATTGTCCAGGAAGCAAGCTTTCTTGCTTTTCTAAAAGAGCTCTTAGAACAGACAGATGAACTAACTCTCTCTCCTCCCGTCTCCCTCTCTCCCTCTCCTGCCTCCTCTCCTAGGCTGGGACAAGGAACTTTGTAGTCTCAGAAGTTCACGGGGTCAGGGTAGGGAAGGAGGATCTGGCCTTGGGACGAGGTGGACACTGGATGACAGAATGGAGAATCTTGTTGAACCCTTGAATGAAGTCACCCCTTTACCCTGTTCCCCTTGGGACTTACTAGTTATGTGACAGTGAGTCCCCTTTATTGAGCTGAGTTTAAGCCAGTTGAGTTGAATGTAGAACACGCTCACAGCTAGGGAATGGGCTGCAGCCCATGTCCCTGCCTTGCACAAATCTCCAGGTGTGTCAGAATAACCTGGAGCACGTGCAAAGACTGCAAAGTCCCCAAGGATCAGGGAGTGCTGGTGGGCGCCCTGGGCACCTCTGACATGTGGGTGGTCTGCAGCTTGCGCTCAGAGTCTGCACGCTGCTTGCTGAAAGGGCGCGCTGTGGTGGCTGTCCTGGCTGCGCTGCTGCTGGTCTTGCTGGTAACAATTCTACCATTCATTCACCTTCACCATCCTCACAGGGGCTTGGGGAATGGGGGTCCAGAGGATCGCTATGTGTGCTTTTGTGTAACATGGGAGGGTGAGGGGAGAGGTATGCCTTCATTTGTTCTTTCAACAAATCCTACAGAGTGCCTACTATGCCCCTGTGCCCTGCAGCCTGCACTAGGGAGCTGGTGATGGAGCCGAGGAGACTAGACGTAACCACATACTTATTTATCTAATCATAATCTATTATTTATTAATATATTTTAAATCATTTATTATTTCATCATTATCAGACAGTATTTAAATCGCACCCAAGGCAACAGCATATGAGTGACAAATGCACAATCCACACTCTAAGGCTAAAGAACTGCAGAGAATTGGGTGAAGGGCTTTCTGAAAGCTACGGTTTCTGTTGAATAATAATAATAATAGTAATAACTCTTTGCATGTATACAGCATTTTAACTGATTTATTCACATGCCATAACATGTACCATAGAATCCAGTAGTTTTTAGTATGCTCACAAGATTGTAAAACCATCCACACTAATTTCACAATATTTTTATCACCCCGAAAAGAAACCCTGTAACCGTGAGCAGACACTCCCCCTTCCTTCCCAGCAGCCCCTGGCAACCACAAATCTATTTTCTGTCTCTATGGATTTGCCTATTCTGGACATTTCATACAAATGAAATCATGCAACACATGACCTTTTGAATGTGGCTTCTTTTCCTTAGCATGGTGTTTCCAAGGTTCCACCATGTTGCAGCATGCATCGGTATTTCATTTCCTTTGATTGCCAAGTAACATTCCATCGTATGGACGTTTATCCATTCATCAGATGATGCATATTTGGGTGTTTCCACTTTGGGTTATGATGAATAATGTGGCTATGACATTGTGCTGCTGGTCTTGCTGATAACAATTCTACCATTCGTGAACATAGTAGCATAATGTTAGCAGAATGTTCATACAAGTTTTTGTATGAATGTATGTTTTCAGTTCTCCTGGGTATACACCTAGGAGTGGAATTGCTGGTCATATAGTAATTTTATGTTTAATGTTTTGAGGAACTGCCAAACTGTTTTCCACGGTTGCTGCATCATTTTACATTCCTACCAACAATGTGTGAGTGCTATGTACAGTGTTTTACTATTTTTAAAATCCCTTTCACGGCCGGGCGCGGTGGCTCAAGCCTGTAATCCCAGCACTTTGGGAGGCCGAGGCGGGTGGATCACGAGGTCAAGAGATCGAGACCATCCTGGTCAACATGGTGAAACCCCGTCTCTACTAATACAAAAAAATTAGCTGGGCACGGTGGCGCGTGCCTGTAATCCCAGCTACTCAGGAGGCTGAGGCAGGAGAATTGCCTGAACCCAGGAGGCGGAGGTTGCGGTGAGCCGAGATCGCGCCATTGCACTCCAGCCTGGGTAACAAGAGCGAGACTCCGTCTCAAAAAAAAAAAAAAAAAAAAAAAAATCCCTTTCACACCCATGATCTAATTTAATACTCAACAGTCTTGTACGAAATTGTATTTATTTTTTATAGATAAAGAAATCGTGTAGTTGAAGATCCTTTCAGTTGCAAGTGACAAATTCAACACAATCAAACTGAAGCAGAAAATACAATGTAAAAGATCGTGTAACTAGGAAGTGCAAAGGTGTTCTGTCTGCAGGTATGGCTGGATCAAGGGTCTCAGATCAATGTTACTGCTCTCTCTCTGTCTTCTCTTAGTTTTGCTTCACTCCATTTCCCTTTCCTGCAGCAGAAGAGTTTTTCTGCCTGTCTAGCAGTTCCAAGCTTATACTTTATAGATTCTAAAGGGAGAGAGATAGCCTTCCCTTCCTAGATCCAGCAGAAAAGTCTAGGGCTTTGGTTCATGCCCACCCCTGAACCAGTCCTAGTGTCTAAAGGATACGGTGCTATAGTTAGCTCAGTCTGGGACACACACCCAGCCCCATGACTTCAGAGGAGAAAGGCGCCATGACTGACAGCCCCACCAGAACCACATATTATAGGAGAGGACTTTCCTAAAGAAACCAGAAAAAGGGGGATGGCAAAGTATATGGGACAGACAAATCCATAGTTTCCAAAAAATCTAAACTCAAAGTAGCAATAGATTCACCCAAGATTCCACAGCATCTATGTGGCAGAACTGAGACTGGAACCCAGACATTCGGATAGCAGATTGAGAACTAATCTCAACATCCCAACTGGGTGGAGGAAGCAGGTATTTTAAGCAAAGACTGTGTGAGCATGGTCAGCTCAGAGACAGGTCCTATGGGCAGCTCCTGCGGCTCCCAAGCTTTCAGTCTGAGCACGCTCCTCTGGGAGGAGCTTGGCTTCTCTAGGTAGGGAAAGCGAGGAGCTGCTGTCTTCTCTAAAGGAACCTAGCAGTGGGCTAGAGCACTGACGGCAGAGGCCTTGGCTTAGTTAGGACCAATACACTCTTTGTTTAAATCTTTTTTGAGACGGAGTCTTGCTCTGTTGCCCAGGCTGGAGTGCAGTGGCGCGATCTTGGCTCACTGCAACCTCTGCTGCCTCCTGGGTTCAAGTGATTCTCCTGCCTCAGTAGCTGGGATTACAGGCACCCACCACCATGCCTGGCTAATTTGTGTGTGTGTGTGTGTGTGTGTGTGTGTGTGTGTTTGTAGAGATGGGGTTTCACCATGTTGGCCAGGCTGGTCTTGAACTTCTGACCTCAAGTGATCCACCTGCCTTGTCTTCCCAAAGTGCTGGGATTATTGGCAGGAGCCACCATGCCTGGTCCCAATGCACTCTTCTTCCAGAAAAGTTCTTGGGGTGGCCTGATCTGCACTCATTTCAGAGAAGTGCCTCTCTCTTTCTACCCTTTCTCTGAGTTTTTCACCTCTCTGACCTCGGGTGATCCATTGTCCTTGTTTGCCTGGGACTGAGAGGTTTTCTAGAATGCAGGATGTCAGTGTCAACACTGGGGGACAGTCTCTGGCAAACTGGGATGAACTGGTCTCCCTGAGTCTATCTTAGGCTGTCTGCCTCACTTTCCCCAACTTTCTTCTCCAACACTCCCCCCTCTCTCCCACTCTGGTTATTTCTCTTCGCCCTTCTCTGCCCTGCTCCTGGGTACCCCCAATGCAGCCAGTCTCCATAATCAGCATGGGGGCTCCACCTTGAGGCACTCCCTGGCTTCTGGGCTCCTTTCTGCCCTCACAGGCCCCCCATGGATCTTGCTTCCTCCCTGTACTATCTGTCGGTTTGTGCTTAGGAAATGCAAACTTTTTTTCAAAGATAAACTTAAGCAAACTTACAGTTACTGAGAAGGCATATCTTCTGCCAAAAAGCGATATAATAAATTCCAAAGGCAAAAGGCAAAAAAAAAAAAAAAAAGCCACCAGATTGCCTTGTTATCTGCTGTTTGAATGATGCGTGCCACCATTCTGGACCAATGACTTCTGTGATAGGAGGTGGCTGCGTTTGTCATGCACAAGTGGGCTTAGAGGGTGCCTTTTGGTTTTTATTCATCGTGCCAGGTCTCATCCCCAACAGCAAAGTGAAGCGGGTTAACTTTGAAGAAGTGTGTTTATACCAGTAGCGTGTGTTTGTCCCAGCCACTTCAAAGTCGAATTCAAAATGTTCAAGCCGGGTGGATGCCGCCATTCTTCCTAATCCTGTGCCTGCAGGTCAGTGACTGGAATTTCTACAAGGATCAAGCCCTGTACACAATCTATACTGAATCTGGAAAGTTATTTTGTGATCTCCATTTCTCAAGCCACAAATATGTACAACATTTGCAGTGAAGATATCAAAGGGAAGGAGAACAGTACAGAAAGACACGCAGGATGGATAGGGAAACATCTCTTTGAAGAAAAAGTATGTCAAAGGGTATGAGAGAATACAAATTGCTTTAAAAGTCTAGAGGTGTCAGTCAAAGTTCCAGATGAGAGGTCATTTCTGATGGGGTTTAGGTGGGCTAAACCCTTGACATTGTACCAGACTGGAAGAGCCACATCAGAATAGAATGTCACTACAACGTGAAGAATACCTTCAACTGAGCACTTAATATAAGCTAACGGCAACTCTTGTATTGTTTTTTCAGTCCTCAGCACCACCCAGGGGGGTTTCAGGACTTCCATCCTGGTCCTGGGCTGGGCTGAGATGTCTGGGAGAAGCCGTGAAAGTGAGGGTCTGGATGTGGTGCACAGGGGTAAAGAAGACTGTCTTGGGGAACAGTCATGATATTAAACAAGGCATGCAGCAGCAGACTGAGGAATTCCCACAATGCATAGGGTTCGGGGCCAAGGGTGCAGACTGGCAGGGGAGCAGGAGTTGAGCCATTCTATTAATGCATTTACCGGGCACCCTGCTGGGGATGGAGGGACCAACCAGATGTGTTCTTGCCTCTCCACAAAGCTCCAAATCTAGGAGAGGAGACAAACATGAGCAGTAATAATCAAAACAACGCCTCCCATTTATCGATCACTTATTGTGCGGGATGCTGTCCTCCTATTTCCTTTAATCTTATGACAGCCCTACAGAGTAGTATAATTACTATCCACCTTTTACAGAGGAAGAACTTGAGGCTCAGAGAGGTAAGCTTTCAGAACTTGTAAAAGGAGGACCCAGGATTTGAACCTGGTCTTGTCTGATCCCAGATCCCAAGCTCCTAACCACTGGCTTCACTGCTTTTTGGCACTGGACAGTAAATGGGACTGTGCTAAGGGCTTAAATAGAAGTGTGAACAGAGAAGCACATAGGAGGGCCAGAGAAGGAAGTTACCTCTGAGGGGGCCTTGGAAGTAGGAGTTTTTCAGAGGTGAAGTGAACATTCTAAGTAGAGGAAGTGCAAACATACCAGACTCTGTGCAAAAGAGTAAGCATTTGATCTGTTTCCAGGGAGTGAGGAATAGTTAGAGGTGGCGGAAGTGTGAGAACAGAGTAAACCCGTTTCAGGTTCCCGCCCCTTTAAGAGTAAGGGTAAACTCCCTCTGGAGAAAGGAAGTTTGCCTCATGGTTCCTGACTCCTGACTCCCTTGGAAGCCACTTCTTTGGTCTAAGTCTGGTCAATTATAAGTCTCTCCATTGGCAGAGGAAGCAAGGTATACATTTGCCCCCTCTCTGTGGGCTTTCAGTGGGCATGACGGGAAGACACACACACACACACACACACGCACGCACGCACGCACCAATAATAAACAATATTCTTCAGATCCAGCACAATCCAAATCCATGCTGAGGAAGAGAAACGTTTCCTTAAGTAAACCTCAAATGTACAGATGACTCTACATGTTTGAAGATACCTTTTTCCTTTATTTCTCAGAGCAGTGTTGGATTCTCATGGTTCTTTCTCCCACTTTCAGATGTTGCCTAAGAGTTATGAGTCATAGCAGCCATGTCTCAAATGCCAGGGACAGAGCCCCTGGCAGACACTCTCTGGTTATAAATAAAGCTTTTTACATTTTATAAAGTTTTTACATTTTAATTTTTTTCATTACGTTGGGGCTGATCAAATTATTTTTTGGGGGGAAAGGAGTGATAAAAGATAAGAGTTAAAAAATAATTTGGGGTCACATTGTGGGGGATTTTTAATGCCATAATGAGGAGTATGGCTTTCATTTGGTAGGTAATGAGAAGCCTCTGGAGATTTTTGAAGGAGATGGAGGAGACTAGGGCTGGACTGTGTCCACAGCAGTCAGGACAGAAACCTGTGGCCTTTCTACCAAGTTAAGGAAGATTCTGTGAGGGAGTTGTCACTACCTCATGGGTCATTTTTCAGATGCCTCCTTACAGTCCCCAAAGGCATCTTGTGATTTCAAGGAATGTACCCAGAGCCAGAAACTCAAATGGCAGAGTTTCCAACATTCCGAGACATCCCAAGTGCTTGGGCAGATGTGAGCAAGTCGGGAGCCTGTAGAATCAGCAAGGTTTGGAGGTACTATCAGTGTTCCTCCCACATCCCCGGGGTTCAAATCCTGACTCTGCCACTTTCTCATTATGAAAATTGGAGCAAGTTGCTTCACTTTTCTAAACCATTTGCCGTAGGTTGGGCTTTCTTGGAAGTAGACTCTGATACAAGGGCTTAAGAGTAAGTTGTCTTTTGGAGGAAGTGATCCCAGAGAGCACTGGCAAGGTAATGGGGAAATAAGACAAGGAAGGAAGCTGATAAGCGTGGAGCAGTGAACAGGTCACCACTCTGGGTGGCTGGGGTGCAATCCCACTGCACACTGTTGGGAGACTGTTGGAGAACACCCCTCAGAGTGCTCCCTTGGAGGGGAGGGAGCTGGGGTGCTTGGGCCCCCATAAAGATGCTGCCTTTCCCCACCTTGGGCTCCCCAGGTGCCCATACCGTCTGCTCACCCGAGTGCCCTGCACCACCTCCCAGCCCTGCTGCTCACAGGATCAAATCTGTGCCCTGGCTGTCCTTCAAGGCCTTATTTAATGGGGGCTTACTCCTGCCTTCCTCATTTTCTTTCCTGCCTCTCTCCAAAACAAACCACGTACTCCCTTCTTGCTAGTACTCAGCATCCCCGGAATATGAATAACAGGACCTACAACCATGATTGATGAGACCTGTCCATGGACCAGGCACTGTGCTGCATGCTCTCCCTGACCTCATTTCATCCCTCGGCATGCAGTGGGTCTTTTTATTCCCACTGAATGGATGGCATTGAGTCTCTGTCAACATTCCAATATATTTCCTTGGCATTCACCATTCCTGTGGAAGCCAGACCCTATAGTCTCCAGCTACAAGCCTGAAGGTGTTCTCCAGCCCCTAGAGCACCACCCAGTGACTGGGAGTGGTGGGGCATTAATAGGAGCAGTCCTCAACCAATAACTGATGGGAGCTGGTGGATAAGCACCCCAGCTCCCTCCTCTCCAAGGGAGCACTCTGAGGGGTGTTCTCCAACAGTCTCCCAACAGTGTGCAGTGGGATTGCACCCCAGCCACCCAGAGTGGTGACCTGTTCACTGCTCCACGCTTATCAGCTTCCTTCCTTGTCTTATTTCCTCATTGCTTTGCCAGTGCTCTCTGGGATCACTTCCTCCAAAAAGACAACTTACACTTAAGCCCTTGTATCAGAGGCTACTTTCAAGAAAGTCCAACCTAAGGCAAATGGTTTAGAAAAGTGAAGCAACTTGCTCCAATTTTCATAGTTATAAAGTGGCAGAGTCAGGATTTGAACCCCGGGGATGTGGGAGGAACACTGATAGTGCCTCCAAACTATGCTGATTCTACAGGCTCCCGACTTGCTCACATCTGCCCAAGCACTTGGGATGTCTGGGAATGCCGGAAACTCTGCCGTTTGAGTTCTGGCTCCGGGTACCCTCCTTGACAAAGAATATCCCCTTTGGGAAGTCGATTAACCTATTAAACTAATATCAGCATTCACCTACAGCGTGAACTTATTTATCACATCCTTTTCCTCCCCAGGGTCCCTGAGCAGAGGAGGAGTTTTAATAGGGAAGAGAAAGGATATGATTTTGCAGGGAGTGTGGGTCAGGAGCACCAGCCCTTGTGCAGCTCCAGGGCCCAGGAGGAGAAAGCAGACCTTTAGAAAGGCAGCTGAGGGGATGATGAAAATTATCATGTTCTGTTTCTCCATTTAGCTGGGAGCTGGTCCTGGCCTTCTGGGCTGGTGTCCTCGGTCTGGAAGGGCATGCAGGAATTTCTGAATATCACAAGTTGCATAACTGATCTTGGAAGTCAAAGAGGAGAAGAGCACAACACAAGACAAACCGTAAAAAGGTTTGACAATGAGCACTAATGAAACCCACTAGCTAATCTCCACCTCCAGCCAGCCTTGTTAGTCAGCCTCACTAGCCCCGTGGCCAGAAGATAAAAAGGATGCAGCCATCCTCTCCTTCCCCTTCTGTCACAGGATTGAAGGGCTGGTCTTGTTCCTGTGATCAAATGCCTGCTAGGCTGAGAGACTGCTTGTCTACACTTACTTCTGCAAAGAGGACAACATTCTTGTTTTTCCAGGGAAGGTTCTCCCAGACTGCCCCAGCTGCTGCTGCTCATCCCCAAGCATGTCTCAGAAATAAACATATCCCAAGCAATTTGCAGCTGGGGGCAGAGGCCAAGTGGTGGTGTGGAGGAGGGGAGAAGGTATGATGTATGTGGGTGTTTTCGTTAATGTTTGGGTAACAAATGCTTCTGTGAGTAGTTTTTTCTCTGCTGAGCATTAGTGAGAAAAATGTGGGTGCAAGTGTTGGGCTTAAGGCCTCTTGGGAGTGTCCCCTTCAGTTAAGGCTAAAAATCAAGTATCATTTGGGCGACTGTTGCAAGGGAAATGGAGATAGCATTTTCCTGGTCTTTGCAGAGCCTCAAAACAGGCTCTGCAAATGTCTGATGGCCTCTGAAGTTGCTCCTGGGGCTGCTGAGTAGGAAGTTTAGTAGTTAAATGTAGGCTGTGTGGTCAGAGAGACCTGGATTAGAATCCCAGCCTGGCCCCTCGATAGCTGGGTGACTTGCCATTTACTTGTAGCCATTTACTACCTATAAAACAAGTGATAAAATAGCAAGCTCTCACAGAGAACTTAGCAAGTGCCAGAAGCACTTCTAAGCACTTGACATAACATTAACTCATCCGATAATCACAGCTCTATGAAGTTGGCGCTATTGTGATTCTCATTTTATAGATGAAGAAACTGAGGCACGAAAGGACGCTTGGCTGGTAATGTGGTGGGGCCTGGAGATGGTGTTCCAGCAATCTGGCTGCAGTGCCCTTGACCACTCTGCATCTTGGGTCACTGTGAGGAAGAGATGAAGTGCAGCTAGGCACGGTGCCTGCCACGTGACAAGCTCTCAATAAATGTTAGCTATTATTATTAACAACATATGAAACAGCAGGCAACAGACTAGTTGAACTCTCCATATCATTTTGAGATTCTTAACAATGCCTGACATTTGTTTAGCTCTGTATCTAATTCAAGGGGCTTTCCCAATTATGTCTCCTGTAACTCTCCTTGAAGGCAGTGGGCAGTTTACAATGGGCTTGAGAAGGTCAGGGACTTGCATAGGGTCCCACACCAGCTCTCCGGTCATTCCATCCTTCATTAAGTCTGTATTGATATCCTAGAAGTGGAATCACACAACACGTGGGATTTAAAAAATGCCAAAGTATCATCAGTATGTGACCCTTTAATGTGTTTAACTCAGATTCTATTTACACAAACATTTTGATACTCAGCTGTATAAACTGTGATACAACAATTTATCAATAGGGATGTGAAGGGATGATAACGAAAGTGGATACTGCAAACATAAAATCACCTAGAAAGAAAATAAAGTAGGAGATCAAGAGTAAAGCAACAGAAGTAACATTTTTTACAGCATTTTCCAGTTTAGAAACATGTGATCTCATTTCAACCTCATGACAATCCACTATGAGACATTATTGTGCCATAAAATTTGGGCTTAGAAGAGCTACCGTCATAATATAGGACTACGCCCAAACCTCCTGCCTTGATCATGTTTTGCCTGTGTGCTTTTGCAGTCACTAAGAGAATACGGTTAATGTCTCCCGCTGCATGCCAGTAACACTCTGGAGCTAGAACGCTTGGTTTCAAATCTCAGCCCTGATACTTTACCAGTTCTGTGACTTTGGGCAAGTTACTTAAGCTTTCGGTGCTTCAGAATGCTCACCTAGTAAGTGAGGGTACCTACCGCACGCCACACTCGCGAGGGTTCAGTGAGCGAGCACATGTGACATGTTGGGGAAAGTGCTTGGCACATAGTAACAAAGCGCTATTATACAAATATAAAAAACAAAATCATCTCCCACAAAGATCGTAGAATTGTGTCCCTCCTTGTAGTTCTGTCTCTGTCGATTTGTGCTTTATAGATGCTTAGGCTAAGTAGTTAGATATATCCAGATTTTGAATTGTCATATCTCCTTAGTGACTTGAACCTTTTATTATTACAGGTGTCTTTATCTTTAGTAATGCTTTTTGCCTTTCAGTCTACTTTGTCTGATAACCATATCATAACCATATCAAAGTAGACTGAAAGGCAGAAAGCATCACTAAATGCTTTTTTTGGGTTAGTGTTTGCATGGACTGTCTGCCATTTCCCATTCTTTTCCTTTCAACCTTCCTATATCTGTGTTTTAGACCTATCTCATGTAAGCAGCATATAACTTTTTAAATTTAATCTCTTCAATTTATTTGGAGCACTTAGTTTATTTACATTTAATTCTATTGCCTTTATACTTCTACTATCTTAGAATTTTCTATTTGTCTTTCATGATCCTTTTTCTTTCTTCATTTCTTTTGGATAGATCATTTGTAGTTATTCTATTTTCTCTCTGCTATTCCTTGAGATTCCAGCTTGCTGAAGTGCTAATATTAATTTTATCCTCCTCTCAGACACTGCAAGCATATCAGAACATTTACACCACAGTTGCTGCCCTCCTGATTCAGAAACAAGTATTTTTGTTTATTCTCCCTATATTTTAAACACCAGGAGACATTATTTTTTTGCAGCCAGTCAAAATTTAGAATTATCCACATATTTACTATTTTTCTTGCTTTTCTTGCCTCTTTGACTTTCCATATGAAATCATTTTTCTTCTGCCAGAAGAATATTACTTAGTGTTTTCTTTAGGACCAGAGTTTCTGGTATCAAATTCTCTTCATTCTTGTTTGTGTGAAAATGCCATTATTTCACTTTTATTTCTGAAGGATATTTTCTCTGGGCATAAAATTCTAGACCAGCACTGTTTTTTCTTTTAACCCATCGAAACTATCATTTCATTGTCTTCTGATTCTTGTTTTAGTTGAGAAGCCCGTTTTTAGTTTAATCATTGCTCCTTTGAAAGTAAAATGTCTTTTTCCCCCTTCTAGCTGCCTTTAAGATTTTTCTTTTTAATTTTGGTTTAGAGAAACTTTGGTATGTTGTGGGTTTATTTTTACTTATTTTCCTGAGATTAATTTGGCTTCCTTTTTTTTTTTTTTTTGAGACAGAGTTTCGTTCTTGTTACCCGGGCTGGAGTGCAATGGCGCGATCTTGGCTCACTGCAACCTCTGCCTCCTGGGTTCAAGCAATTCTCCTGCCTCAGCCTCCCGAGTAGCTGGGACTACAGGCGTGTGCTACTATGCCCAGCTAATTTTTGTGTTTTTAGTAGAGACGAGGTTTCACCATGTTGACCAGGATGGGCTTGATCTCTTGACCTTGTGATCCACCTGCCTCTGCCTCCCAAAGTGCTGGGATTATAGGCATGAGCCACCGCACCTGGTCATTTTGGCTTCTTTTATCTGTGGATTTAAACCTTTCATCAGTTTAGGACAATTCTCCGTCATTACCTCTCCAAACATTGTGACCATCCCATTTTCTCTCTCTGCTACCGCTGGAACTCCAGCTAAACACTTGTCAGAATTTCTAACCATGTTTTATTGTGTCTTATCCTCTCCTTGCATTTTTCAGTTTGTTCTTCCTCTGGTTTGTTCCCTATCTTTCAACTTATTAAGTCTTCCTTAGCTGAGTCAAAATCTATTTTTTAAGTTCTTAATTTTGATTATTTAATTTTTTAGTTTAAAATTTCCCATCTGGTTCTCTATAAATTCTCTGTTAAAATTTTAAATCTTGTCTTTCATCTCCTCAAACACAGTACAAATTTTTATTTTAAAGTCTGGATCTGAGAAACTGGAGTCCTCATGATTTATTTACATTGTATGTTGTTTCCTCGTTATCTTTGTGCATAGGTCATTATACTTGAAAATTATTTGTGAAAAATACATTGAGAACTTGAATTTTATCTTCCAAAGAGAACTATTTGCTTGGCTACGTTCTTGAGACCACTCAGATCACCTTAATCCTGTTAATAATATTGTAGGAACTGAGATTTTCTTGGGTACCCAGATGTTTAAAGGTTGGGTCACAGTCTATGAGATGACTGGTGTACTGATGGGTCCCTCTCACTCTTAGAGAATGACCCTTTAGAGTTTAAGGTGTTAAGGATTTACTGTGATCCCCACTTTGGCAGAACCTGAAGTACAACTTTTTCTCCTACCCACAAATATTGTCAAAAATGTTTCCCAGTCTCAGCTGCATCTTCCAGATTTGCAAATGCCTCCAGGGCAAAAGCAACCCCAAATGCCAGGCTTACATCTTTCAGTTTCCTTTCTCTTTCACATCTCAGTCCAACAATTTTTTTCTGCTACCTTAATAGTTTTCTCATTCTTCCGAGATGAGTTTTGGAAAATATTTTGTCCAGTTTTTCAAGTTCCCTTTAGAGGAAGAATTTACTTAGATTACTCAAGCTGCCAAACTTGGAAGCGAAATTCAAAATATGACAATGTCATTTCCTAATGATGGCCTTTAATAATATCTCGTAAAACTCAGCAAGAATTTTTTGGCGAATCTTCTAGAATTTCCAATTCAAAACCAACTACTGCTGGCATAGTGATTTTATTCTGTCTTATCTAAGAACAACTTGAGGACTAGGAGATTGGTTCATTCATTCATTCATCAAATATTTGTTGGGTGTATGCTATGTCCCAGGCACTGATCTAGGGAGCACAAACACCCTCCCTTTCTCAAAAAGTTTAATGTCTAGACAGAGAGAAGGACAAATTAAAAGAAAAAAAAAGCTACAACTGAAATGCCTGAGAGATTGAGAGGAAAATTGAGAACTATCGATTGCAATAGGAAGAGGGTAAGAGTGCCAAATACAAGAAGAATTATATCAGTTATGATGCTTTGTCTGCAAGAACCAGAAAACTGAACACAAATGGGCTTAAATAATGAGTGAGTGTATTATCCCTGATAGAAGTGCAGAGGGAGAGGAACCTTAAACAGAGATTATCACAACCCTGGCTCCTCTTCTGCTCTTTCATAGTCCTCTGGCTGGTACAAGACAGCAGCTAGTGTTCCACTGAAATACGTCCATCATGGTGACATCCAGAGGAAAAAAGGGAAACTCCCCAGAAGCCCCTGGCACACTTCTCCTCACTTTTCACTGGACAGAATTGAATCCCATTGCTTGTACCAGTCATTGGCAAAGGGAATAAAATCACCTGATAGACTTAGAGAATCACCTGATGGACAGTGTTTGTGGCTGGGGATGGGGCCGTGTTTCTTCTAGTTGTCTGTAGGAGAGGCGAATTCCTTAACAAAATTTAGGCTCTGTTAGGAAGGAAGAGAGAAGGAGCAGAATGGTTTTTGGGCAGGCAGCCGGCAGTGTCCATCTCAAATGATTGATGGGAGAAGTGGGACATCACCAAAGACCCACCACTCATTCCACAATCCTCTAGGGTCTTGTACATATGCATTCTAATATGTTCTTCAAAAATAACCATGCAAATAAATAATAATGGCTAACATCATTGAGTGCTTATATATGTTAAGTCATTTAGACCTCATTTTATAATGGCAAAACTCAGTCATAGAGTGTTAAGGAAATTGTTCAAGGTTACGTGATTGGTGGAGCCAGAATTTAAGCCTAGTTAATCTGGTTCCTAAGTTAATTATTTTAACCTCTTTGAAAAACTGCCTCTAGCAAGGTACATGGAGATGAGAAATTTCAGATGAGAAAGTTGAAGTTCAGAAATGTGAAATCCGTTCATCTGTTTAGCCACCCAAGGAAACTTCACCCATTCTCACCATTTCTATTAAACATAGTACTGGAGCAATGAGACAAGAGCAATGAGACAAGAAAAATAAATAACAAGCAATCAAATCTGAATGAGAGAAAAAAGGTAAAATGATCTCTTGTTTGCAGATGACATAACTTTATATGTAGAAAATCCTAAAGACTTAAGAACGACAACAAATCTGTTAGAACTAATAATTTCATTAAAGCTGCAGGACACCAAGTCAACATGCAAAAATCAGTTGTGTTTCTACACAAGCAATAATCTCTCTGAAAAGAAAATTAGGAAAGCAATCTCATTAACAAGAGCAGCGAAAAGAATAAAATGCTTAGGAATTTTTAGTTAGACCTAACCAGTGAGGTGAAAGACTTGTACACTGAAATTTATAAAACATTGATGAAGGAAATTGAAGGTGCAGATAAATGGAGAGGCATTCTGTGTTCTTGGACTGGAATAATTCATATTGTTTAAATGTCCAAACTACCCAAAGTGGTAAACATTCAATGCGACCACTATCAAAATCTCAGGGGTATTCTTTACAGACATAGGAAAAAAAAAATCCTAAAATTCATATAAAATTACAAAAGACTCTGAATAGCCAAGGCAAAGCTGGAGGCATCACATTGCCCAATTTCAAACTATATTATAAAACTATGGTAACTGAAACTGTATTGTACTGGCATAAAAACAGACATATAAACCAAAAAAATAAAGAGAACAAAAATAACCCTTGTATCTACAGTCAACTGATCTTTAACAAGGGTGCCAAGAACAGACAATGGGGAAAGAATATTCTCTTTCTTTCCATAAATTGTGTTGAGAAAACTGGCTATTCATATGAAGAAGAATGAAATTGAATCTTTATCTCACACCATATACCAAAATCAACTCAAAACAGATTAAAGGCTTAAATGTAAGACTTGAAACGATTAAATTACTAGAAGAAAACATAGGAGAAAAGCTTCTTGATGTTGGTCTGGACACTACTTTTTTGGAACATGACACCAAAAGCATAGACACTAAAAACAAAAATGGACAGGTGAGATTGTATCAAACCTAAAATCTTCTGCACAGCAAAAGAGACAACAGAGTGAAAGGCAATCTATGAAATGAGATGAAATATCTGCTAACTATATATCTGATAAGGAGTTCATATCCAAAATATGTAAGGAACTCAAACAACTCAATAACAACAACAACAAAACCATTAAAATATGGGCTAAGAACCTGAGTAGACATTTCTCAAAAGAAGAGATACAAATAGCCAACACATATATGGAGAGGTGCTCAGCACCACTAATCATCAGAGGAACCCAAATCAAAACCACAGAGACATACCTGTTAGAATGACTGTTATCAGAAAGATGAGATAAGAAGGGTCGGTGAGGATGTGGAGAAAAGGGAACATTTGTACACTGTTGGTGGGAATGTAAATTGGTACAGCCATTCAGTATGAAATCTCTGCATACAATTACATAACTGCTATATGATCCATCCATCCCACTTCTGGGTATATATCCAAAGAAAATGAAGTAAGTACCTTGAAGAGTTATCTGCATGCTCACGTTCATCATGGCATTATTCAAAATAGTCATAACCTGTGTCTGTCAATGGACAAATGGACAAAGAAAATGCAGTGTGTGTGTGTGTGTGTGTGTGTGTGTGTGTGTGTGAGAGAGAGAGAGAGAGAGAGACATGGAATTATTCAGTATTAAAAAAGAAGGAAATTCTGCCACTTGCAACAACATGGATGAGCCTGGAGGACATGATGCTAAGTGAAATAGGCCAGAACAGGAAAACAAATACTGAATGATCTCACAGGTGAAATCTAAAAAAGTCAAACACATAGATGCAGAGAATAGAATGGTAGCTGTCAGTGGCTAGGAGGTGAAGGAAATGGGAGGCATTTGTCAAAAAGTACAAAGGTTCAGTTATGCTGGATAAATAAATTCTGAAGATCACTTGCACAGCATAGTGATATTAATAATACTATACTATATACTTGAAATTTGCTAAGAAATTTGATGTTAAGTGTTCTTATCATACACACTTGAAAACTGTGACTATGTGGGAGGATGGATATGTTAGCCTGATTGTGGTAATCATTTCACAATGTGTATGTATATAAAAAGTCATGCTATACACCTTGAGAACGTATAATTTTTTTGTCCCTTAAGCCTCAATAAAGCTGAAAACCTCATAAAACAAAAATAGAACAATTAGTATAATTTACAATATTACAAAATGAAAACAGAAAAATCTTATGATCATCTTAATAGATTCAGAAAGTACATTTGACAAAATTCAGTACCTATTTATGATAAAATCTCATATCAAACTAGAAATAGGAGGAAACATCATTACATTGCTAAAAGTATCTTTTCAAAGTCCTTACTGCAAACCTCATGCTTAGAAATAAAATACTGTATACTTTCTCCCTGGATTAGTAACAAGAAGAGGAAGCCTGCTATCTCATCTCTACAACGTAGTACTGAAGGTCCTACCAAGTACTTAGACAAGAAAAAGAAATAAAAGGTACAAGAATTGGAAAGAGAGAAAATTGTATTCACAGATGACATGAATGTAGAGCTAGAAAATCAGAAAAGAATGTACGAACTATTGAAATTAATAAGTGAACTCAGCTAGGCTGTTGTATACAAAGTTAACTTTTGGAAATCTATTTTCTTTCTATAGCTCAGAAACAAAGAGGAAATGGCACTTTAAAGGGACACAATTTACATTAGTATCAAGAAACACCAACCGCTTAGGAATAAGTCTCACAAAATGTGTGCAAGATCTATTCTGAAAACTACACAACATTATTGAGAAAAAGTTTAAAAGTCCTAAGTGAAGGGAGAAACATGCCATGTTCACAGATTGAAAATGGAAAGATTCATTATTGTAAAAATGTCAGTTTTTCCAAATTAATATATAAATTCAATATAACTCCAATCAAAATCAGTGTGTATGTATATGTTTGGTGAACATAAACAACTTGCTTCTAAAATTCACTTACAAATACAAAAGATCTAAAATATTTAAAACAATCTCTAACAACTAAACTGAAGAAGTTTCACTACCGGGTAACAAGCTATCATAAAGCTATAGTAGTTACCGCAGTGTCGTAGACATACAAACAGACCCATGGAACAGATAAGAAAGCCCATGAACAGATTCATAAAGATTCTGTTAGTTGTTATGATAAAGGACATGCTATAGTGTTGCATGAGAAGGGATTGTCATTTCAATAAATGGTGCTAGGTTGATTGATTACCTACATGTAAAAAAAATGTATTTGGCTACCTTTTTTTTTTTTGAGATAGAGTCTTGCTCTGTCACCCTAGGCTGGAGTGCAGTGGCACGATCTTGGCTCACTGCAACCTCCACCTCTCAGGTTCAAGCGATTTTTCTGCCTCAGCCTCCCAAGAAGCTGGGACTACAGGTGTGTGCCACCATACCCAGCCTTTTTTTGTTTTTTTTTAGTAGAGACAGGGTTTCAGCATATTGGCCAGGCTGGTCTTGAACTCCTGACCTTGTGATCTGCCTGCCTTGGCCTCTCAAAGTGCTGGGATTACAGGTATGATTGGCTCACTACTTTAAACATATACAAAGACAAATCCAGAGGGATTATAGAAAAGACAAAACAATAAAGAGATTAGAGGAAAATATTACAGAATATTTTTATGGTCTTGAAGTAGGCAATGATTTTTTTAAACAGGGCACAAATCATAAAAGAAAAAATGATAAATCAAACCATCTAAAAATCAGAACTTCTATTTAGCAAAAGGCACCATCAGGAGAGTGGAAATGTAACCCACAAAATGGGTTATCCAACAAAGTACTCATATCCAGATTATATAAAGAACATCTACAAATCAGTAAGAAAAAAACAAACATATCGATTAATAAATGGGTAAAGTATATGATGAACCAGTCACTTCAAAAGGATTTTCCAAATCAAAACCAAGATGAGAATAAATTTCGATCCTTATCTCACATATACGCAAAAATTGAGTTGAAGTGTATCATAGACCTAAATGTAAGAGCTAAAACTGTGTAACTCAGAAGAAAACATGGACATAAATCTTTGTGACCTTGGATCAATCAGGTATTTCTTAGATGTGGCTCCAAAAGCACAAATGGTAAAACAGATTAAGTTGGAATTTAACAAGATTGAAACCCTTGAGATTCCAAGGACATCATCAAGAAAGTAAAACACAATTCACAGAATGGGACAAATTTTGAAAATTATAAATCTGAAACCATAATTCTCAGCAAACTGACACAAGAATAGAAAATCAAACACCATATGTTCTCACTCATAGGCGGATGTTGAACAATGAGAATACATGGACACAGGGAGGGGAGCATCACACACTGGGGTCTGTTGCAGGGGGCCAAGGGAGGGACAGTGCGGTGGGGTGGGGAGGTTGGGAAGGGATAACATGGGGAGAAATGCCAGATGTAGGTGATGGGGGGATGGAAGCAGCAAACCTATTGCCACGTGTGTACCTATGCAACAATCCTGCATGTTCTGCACATGTACCCCAGAACCTAAAGTACAATTAAAAAAAAAAAAGAAAATTATAAATCTGATAAGTGACTTGTATTCAGAATACATTAAAAAAATCACAATTCAACTGTAATAATAAAGACATATAACCTAATTTCTTGAATGGGTTAAGGATTCGAATCGCATTTCTCCAAAGAAGACATACGAATAACTAATAAGCACAGCGAAAATGCTCAACATTGCTAATCATTAGGGAAATGCCAACCAAAATCACAATGAGATATCCCTTCACATCCGCTAGACTAATGATAAAAATAGATAATAACAAGTATTGGCAAGAATATGGAGAAATTGGGATCCTCATACATTGCTGCTGGGACTGGAAAGTGAAAATGTTGCAGGAACTGTGAAAACAGTTTGACAATTCCTGGTGGGTTTACCGTATGATCTAGAATTCTATTCACAGAAACTATTCAACAGAAATGAAAACATATCCACACAAAAGCTTATACATGTGTGTTCATAACAGAGTTATTTGTAATAGCCCAAAGCAGAAAAGACACAAGCGTCCTGTCCATCAGCTGATGAATGGATAAATTAAATGCAGCACATCCATACAACGGAATATTATTTGGCAATACAAAGGAACGAAGTACTGATAAATATATTATATCATGATATATATGGTAATTAATGATACGGTAATTAAGGCAGTGTGATATTAGCATAGAAATGAATTTCACTTATAATATATATATATATATATATATATATATATATATATATATATAAGTGAAAGAAGCCAGTCATAAAGGACTACATATTTTACAATTACATGTTTATGAAATATCTAGGATAGGTAAATCCATGGAGATAAATTAGGTTAGTGATGCCCAGGGCTGAAATAGAAAGAGGAGCAAATGGAGGAAGAATGGGGAGTGATTGCTAATGGGTTGCAAGATTTCTTTTTGATTTTGGGGACGGTGAAAATGTTCTAAAATTAGAATGTGATGATGGTTGCAAAACTCTATAAATAAACTAAAAACCATTGGGTTGTATACTTGAAGTGGGTGAACTTTACTGTATGTAAATTATGTCTCAATAAAGCACTTTGAACACAGACACACATGAGATACAGCTTCATCCCTGCTGGAATATTGAAATGAGAAAGACAGAAAATGTGGATTGATGGCAAGGATAACAGGTATCCAGAACGCTCTTGCATTGCTGGTGGGAATGTCAACTGGTACAGTCACTCTGGAAAACTCTTGGGCAGTGCAGTGTCTCCCACAGTTAGACATAATAGGAATTCCGCTCCAGAATATATTCCCGGAAGATATGGACTAGAATGTTTTTAACCATACTATTTATAATAACCCCTAGCTAGAAACTACTAAGTACTTATGAACAGAAGAATGGATAAATACATTGTGGCATTTTCACACAATGTAATACTGTGTTGAAATGAGAGTGAGTGGTCTACAGTAACACATAACAATAGGAGTAAATCTCACAAATATCATGTTGAGTAAAGAAGTCAGGTCTCAAAGAGTATATACATGTAATTTCATTTAAATGAAGTTCACAAATGGGTGAGATAAATTGATACTTAGTTGGGTGAGAAGGAGTTGGGTTAGTGCTTACCCCTGGAGGCTCTAGTGACTGGCAAAGGACCTGAAGGATTTATGGGATGCTATTAATAGTCTATTTCTTTTTTTTTTCTTTGAGACAGAGCCTGGCTCTGTCGCCCAGGCTGGAGTGCAATGGCGTGATCTCGGCTCACTGCAACCTCCACCTCTCCGGCTCAAGTGATTCTCCTGCCTCAGCCCCCCAAGTAGCTGAAATTACAGGCACCTGCCAGAATGCCCGACTAATTTTTGTATTTTTAGTAGAGATGGGGTTTTACCATATTGGTCAGACTGGTCTCAAACTCCTGACCTCAGGTGATCTGCCCCCCTCAGCCTCCCAAAGTGCTGGGATTACAGGTGTGAGCCACCACGCCCAGCTGATAGTCTATTTCTTAATCTGGGTGCTATATAAATGGGTGTGTTCAGTTTGTAGCAATTCAGTGGGCTCTTATGATATATGTATTTTACTAATGTATATCAATTTAAAAGTTGAAAAATTACCAAATATGAAAAGAGCCAAAAAAAAAAATCTAGGAATAATCTAACAGAGATGGGCTAGCCCTTAATAAAATTGTGAAATGTTATTGAAAGACATTAAAGAAGATCTAAATAAATGAAGAGATAGACCATGTTCTTGGATAGGAAGACATAATATCATCATGATGTCATTTGTCTCTAAGTTGGTATGTAAATTTAATGTAATTCCAATTAAAATCTCAACAATATTATTTTCTTTAACGAGCTGATTCTCAGATTTATATGGGAGAGCAAAATGGTCAAGAATAGCCAACACATTCTGATTTTAAAAAGAATCATCAAACCAGTGGTGGATTTACCAGGCCAGGTATCAGGATTTATCACAATGATATGGTAATTAAGGCAGTGTGATATTAGCATAGAAATGAAATGAAAAAGTCAGCCCAGAAATAAAGCCTCACATATGTAGAAGCTTGATATATGACAGACCAGATGCTGCAGATGTGCAGTGCTAGGACAATTGGTTATCCATATGGACAAAAAGGGGGGAATTAGATTCCTACCTTATATAATACACAAAAATCAATTCCAGATGGAATAAAGGCTTAAATATAAAAGGAAAAACTATAAAACTATTGGAAAGTTATATAAGAGAATATATTTATGACTTCAGGGTAGGAAAAGATTCCTTAAGTAAAGCACAATAAATACAAACCATAAAGACAAAGATTGATAAATGTAACTATATTAAAATTAAGAATCTTGTCATTCAAGAGACCCCATGAGGAGAATAAAAAGACATGCCACAAACTAGGAGAAGAGAGTTGAAACACATAAAAGTAACAAAAGATTGAGTAGCATCTAGAGTATATAAACAAGAATCAACAAGAAAATAATGACAATTTAAAAAGGCAAAAGATATAAACAGATTTTATAGGAGATATAAATGACTTACAAGTGTAGGAAAAGAGGGTCAACTTCATTAGTAATGAGGGAAATGCAAGTGAAAGCCACGAGATACAAAATTACACCCTAATGAGACAGGTAAAAATTAAAAAGTCTGACAACACCAAGTATTGGTGAGGATATGGAGGCATGGAACTCATCTTCCATTGCCAATGGGAGTATAAATTGATGAAACTATTTGGAAAATAATTTTGCTAGTAGAGTTGAACATGCAAAAACCCTATGACTCAAGTTCCTCTTATAAAGGCTCTTTTGTCCACGTGCACCAGGGACCACTTTAAAGAATGTTCGTAGTAGAATTGTTTGTACTAGCCCTCAAAGAAAAACAGTGCAAATGTCCATCAGCTGTAGAATAAATTCCAGCATGTTCAAACAAGGAAATGCTATACAGAGGTGGAGTGAACAAACTACAGCTGTGTAAAAACACACATGAATGTCAAAACAATGCTGGGTGAAAGCAGTAAGTCATGGAATAATTCCTACAGCACAATTCAATTTATTTCCATTTTATTTTTAAAAAGTACCCATTTTAATGCATACTTTCATGACTTTTGACAACCACAGTCATGTAACTATTATCACAAATTGATGTGTTTCATAATCCAACACTGACATCTGTTGCAACGTGAATGATCCCTGAAAAATTATGCTAAGTAAAAGAACCCAGTCACAGAACACCACACATCATCTGATTCTGCTTATATGAACTTTCTGGAGTAGGCAAATAGCGATGGAAAGCCAGATTAGTGGTTGCCGGGAGATATGGGGAGAGGGGAACGAAGAGTGACTGCTGATGAGGGCATGGCTTGTTTTGGGAGGGTGATAAAAATGATCTGCAGGTACATAGTGGTGATGGTTGCACACTGTGGGGATATACTAAGCACCACTGAATTGTTCATTGTAAAAGGGTAAATTTTAGGAAATGTGAGTTACATCTCAATCATAATAAAAAATACATATCAAAAGGTAAAACTTAATTCCTTACTTGTTTATGAGATGGGGTCTTCCTCTGTCACCCAGGCTGAAGTGCAGTGGTGCAACCATGGTTCACTGCAGGCTCAACCTCCTGGACTCAAGCGATCCTCCTACCTCAGCCTCCACAGTAGCTGGGACCACAGGCGCACACCACCACATCTGGCTACTTTTAAATTTTTTTACTGTAGAGTTGGTGGTCTCACTATGTTTCCCAGGCTGGTCATGAGCTCCTGGCCTCAAGCAATCCTCCTGTCCTGGCCTCCCAAAGCACTGGGATTACAGGCGTGAGCCACAGTGCCCTGCTGGTAAAACTATTTTTAAAAGTAAAGACTGGTTAACTAAGAACCAAGATATGGTTGCCTCTGGTGTGTGGAGGCTGGAAGTGACTACAGGGAATGTTGGGGGCAGGGGGACATTCTAATATGTCAGCACTGTTTCTTTTCCTAGTTCAGGGGATGTGTACATGGTGACTGTATAAACTGTATGCCTGTCTCTGTGCACTCCCATTATGTACGATGTATATCATAATAGATAATTACTATAAAATGAGGGAGTTGGATTAGGATGACCTCCCAGAGTCCTCTGCCCAGATGGTCTCCTGCTCTGCGGAAGTGATGGAGGATTAAGCACAGATGCGGCGGTGCTCCAGGCTGGGGAGCTACAGTGTACCCATTGTTGGTGTGGACATTCCAACAGAAAGGTTCCATGCCAGGCTGGCCTCAGGGGTGGTCTCTGGGATCTGCTGACTGGCCGCCCCCTGGAAGGCCTCAGGGGAGCTGTCAGCACGAGGCCTCTCAACCAGGCACATTCCTGTGGCCCCCAGCCAGAGCCTCTTGGTGTGGGAGAGGGTATTCTCGTGAATAAAGCTTGTGAATCTGAGGAATAAACCTAAATACTGCATTATTCACCTGCAAGGACGACTCAGCACTCACGCTGGGGTGCTCACATTGCCTCCCTGAAAGGGGACTGAGTGAGGGCCACTATTACCATCAGGAAGTGGCCTCGTGTGCTCAAGTGGAGCAGGCATATCCCTGTCACACCTGGGTGGCCTTGCAGTGAGGTTGCATGCTCATGGTCATTGATAAAATGTCCTGCCTCTCTCTCCTCAATAGCGGTGACCTGTCCTTCATGCAACCAACAAACGTTTATCAGTTGCTACCGAGGAGAAGATTCCATCCTGGGCAGTGGTGATACAGCATGGAACAGAAGAGAGCTTAAAGCCCAACCATGAAGGTGAGATACAACCAAGAAGCCACTAAAAATAAAGTTACACATGTGATACATGCAAGGGAAACCCATCTGTTCCATGAGCCAACCAATCCTAGACCCTAGAGGAGTGCCTGGCACAGGCATGGCCAGTGAATGAATGAACGACAAGAGACTGAATGACATGGATTTGTTATGTGAATGGCAATGTGGCCAGTCCACGGGCAAGGGCTGCCTCTCCTCTGCCCTCTTGGGCACTGCCAGTGTTGATCTGGGCACATCATCTTTCTTCACTCTTCTGTGATCAGCCAGCCCGTCCCCGATCTGACCTACACATTCTTTCTTTGGACCTTTCCATCAGGACATGACTCAGTTTTGCTGATGTGGGGACCGATCTGTCTCTGAAGGTCACTTGGCTTACTACTGCCCTGGTCTAATTTCCCAAGGGAGCATGCGCCAGAGGCTACTGGCATTGACAATGCTTATTTGGCTGTCACGGTGCAGCCAAGGGTGCTCATTAGAGTAGCCTAATGATGAGGTGGTGATCACACCCCATACATATGTATGTACCCACTGGGGAGCAGTAATGCACCTAGGATTTACACGATGTGATCTCTTAGCACAGCATTTAGCATGTACTAAGTCTCCCTAAATCTTGACTATAATAATAATCATCATGTTATCATGGTTCAGAAAAGGCAGGGGGGCTGGAGAACCTAAAATAAGCTTCATGGAGCAGGTACAATGTCTCCCTTAAAAGCAGAGTAAAATTAGATATGTGGGAAGGATGGCAGCAATGGGGGAAACTGAGGCAGGGGATAGAGAGGGGTGGGTGAAGGTGGTGGCTGGCTGGTGAGAAGCCCTCCAGGCCAGAGCATAAAGTTAGAGCTGGGGAGATGAGGGATGATAGGATAGGTGACGAGACCCAATGGGGTAAGGATGGGCCTTGAATCTGCATGTAAAGAGGTCTTTGCACCCAGCAGAGACCAGGATTCCCTGCAACCTGTTGAAGGGCTTCTTGAAAGTCTCACCCCTCACCCGCTCAGACCACCCAGCCACATGCGATTAATATATGAGGCAGTTGCCATTTTGGAAAGAGCATCATATGGAGAATAAGAAAGACTCAAGGTCTCATCCTAGCTCTGCCTCTAACTGGACGAGTGACACCACACTGGGTCCTGTCTTCTATAGACCTCAGTTTCCTTATCTGTAAGATGGGTGGAGGGCAAGTACCCGATCTCTACAGTTCCTGCTCTGCGTGATCTCCACGAAAACAAAACAAACACACAAACAAAACAAAAAAACCCACCCAGCTCTAACCTCGCTGCTCCTGTTTCAAAGCTTTTGCAGGGCAAAGCTTCAGGTATTTTATTTGGTTGGAGTTCACGGAGAAGTTGCTGGGAGCTGACTGTGTCTTACTTTTAGGTCTGAAAATTAACAAGGCAACTGTTCTCTCTGGTTCTGAATTTCGGAACTAATATTTTGTAAAAACCTCTTTAAATGCAAATTGGCTCCAGAATAACCCACAGGCAGCTGTGGGGGTGGTGGAGGAAACCATGGTCTTGGGATCGGTGGATGGGTGTAGAATGCTGGCTCAGCCTCTCACCATCCACTAGATCTTAATCAAGACACTTAACTTCCATGACCTCAGCTTTCTCATCTCTACAATAGGGTGGAAAGTCAGATGGACTGTGACGATGAGCACGTGTGATGGAAGTTAGTCATTACAGTCTTACTTTTTTTTGTTCAAAGTGTTGCAATTTGGCCATCCCAAGTCTTGTGAGCCAGGGTGGATACAATTGTCTCCATTTCCAGATTGGGAAACTGAGGCTCAGAAAGGGGGAGTGAATTTTCTAAAGTCCTACAGCAATGGCAGAGCCAGGATTAGAAAGCCGCTTTTTGTCTCCTCTGCACATGACAGCACTCCTGAAGACCTGCATTTTCACAACCACCATGCATGGAGATTTTGAATTTCCCATCCTTGTCTTGTAGACTCAGGTGAGGCCAGGCTAGTTTTTGCAGTGCTGAGTGGATGGAGTGTTCCCTGACATCTGTGCTGCTGGGGCAACCTGGCAGGGCCTCCGTGGGAGCAGCTCTCCAGTCTGGTCCGTGAGCAAGAGCTCCTCCCCCAATCAGAGATGACCATGGCCCAGGAAGGCAAGGCAGGGCCGTGTGGCTGTTGACCACAATCACCAGCAGGCCCCTGATTCCAGTAGCTGTCCCGGAAGCTGCAACCCAGGCCTGTAATTTCTAGGCTGGGCTTGGACCAAGAGCAACCCCACTGCTGAATCAGTCACTTGATCAGTCCTATCTTATTATTTCTTGGCTCCCTGGTGGCACAACTCTGCCTCCGGGAAGTAGTGCTCAGGAGTCCGCCCTCTGCTTGGCCTGCCTGGGGTCTCCTCGCAGTCTCCTGTCCTGCTCCCCAGAGCTCTCTTGCCTGGAGGAATCCATACCCCTCACTCCCTACACTTCCGCCAGCCTCCCTCCGGCCTCCCTCATCAATTGCAAACCTTTCTGGTTCCATTCCACTGGCTGAATCATGCATTTCTTCTCCCCAGAGGGCCCCGGCTGGGGTTTCTGCCAGACAATCTGACAGTCTATGCAGATAACTGCAGGGCACTTTCCCACAAAAAAATGGGAAAATGGCCCAGAAATTAGAGAACTTGCCTCTCTTCTTCACCCTCCTCCACTCCCCCACCATTTCACAGAATGCCTGAGCTGAGCCAAAGAGGAGATGGTCTTCGGAGGACAAAACAGGGACTTTGTACTGCCTTCAGGTACCTACTGCTTTCTTAGGTGGGACAATAAGCTAACCATCCCTTCTGGGGCCCCAGTGCCCTGCAGAAGGGACGGAGGACTCGGGCTGGTGAGGGGAGACCCGGTGTCCTAAAAGACCTTGGCACTGCCACCATCATCTCTACGGTGATGGCCCTGGCCCATATAGTCACTGCCCAGCAGGACTCACCATGTCCCCACTAGTCCCCCTTTGTCTTTATCCCACACTGAAGCCAGAGTTTGCTTCCTGAGATGTAAATCTGTTTTGACTTGTCTGGTCTCCCTGTTAAAACCCAACGGCTCCATACTACTCTCGAGAATTGTCTCTGTCATGATACCTGCCTGGCCAGCTCACTTAACCCCAGCTTCTTGTAGGCCATATGCCACCCCGATGGCTGCTCAGGCCTCACCAGGCTTCAGCCAGTTCTCCAGGGCCACACTCCCTCCCGTTGCAGGGCCCTTGTTCCAGTCGTTCTCTCTGCACAGAGCGTTCTTCCCCATCTGTTACCTGACCAGCACCTGCTCAACCTCAGACCTTGGTCTCTGGGTCTCCAAACCCAGTTCAGTCCCAGGCCTTCAGGCTCTACTGCCCTCATAGTACCACAAACCTCCTTATCACAGCAGTCACGGTGCAATTGCATGTTTGTCTGTGTGGTTATTTGATTTTCTGTCTCCTCCATGAGAGCAGGGAGCTTGTCTGCTTTTGCCCATTCCTATATCCCCGGTGCCTCGCACCCTGTGTGGCCTGGAATGAGTGCCCATACAAGATGTGTAGTGTGGGAGAAGGAAATGCTGAGTCTGCCTGGTACCAAACGCCTGTGGTCCAAGAGCCTCCAACACAGGTCACGTGATGTGCCAATCTTCAAGCAAATCTTTTAACCCAGTATATTGCAGGGTGAGTCTGTGATAAAATTCTTTCTTCTGCTGAGCTGAAATCTGTTTCCCTGTAACTCATACCCCCTGGGGAAATACCTATGAAGTCCATATTCTGCTTCACAAAACAAATCCTTAAGAACTCACATCCATTTCCTTTAAAAAGCATTCATCAGTTTATTCTGCGATTCATTCTTGGCTGTGTGTCTGTCTGTCCTTTCAGCTTTCATAATGTCCTTTCTTCAGCTGTGGCTCCTGAGAATGTGTGATGCTTGGTTTATCAACTGACTTCCCTTAGCCTCCTTCATGACAGGTCATATCTTTTCTGAATTTCCATTTGCTACTATAAACTCTAAGATATAGTATTTCAAATTGAGATGGGAGATTGCCACTCGCTTTTAAATTGGATAGGGAGATTATTAAAATGCAGATTCTGGGCTTCATCCCAGATCTAGGAAAGCCAAGCCTCTGGGTACAGAGCTCAGGAATAAACAAACTCTCCAGGAATTATGATGCCCAGTCAAAACTGCAAACCAGAGCTCTTAAGGAAACCAGAGATGTACCTGGTAAAATGGGGACACCTGGCACATTCTATTGCTCTTTCTCCCCAAGTGGATTTGGCTAAAGAAGGATGAAATTCTTGATGGAGTTGGTAGTTGTTTATCAAGTAATAGAATGTTCCTTTCCTGAGGCCTTAGTAACATTATTTCTGGAGCTACTGGGATTTCCAAAAATGCTTCAGAAGCTGATGAATTGAACTAATTCCAAACCCACTGGCCAGTTGCTCAACCAGACTATGCATTTGTTGGTGTTCAATAATATTTACTGAGCCCCTACTTTATGCCAGGCACTGGGGAGACTTTGATGAGTAAAATAGACCCTCATGGAGCTTACCTTATAGTAGAAAAGGAATAATCCCACAAGGACAAAGAGGAAGAAAAGAGACACCAGCAGATGAGTGATGTTCATTACTTTGGTGCAGTAAGATGCAATGAGGCCAGGCACGGTGGCTCACACCTGCAATTCCAGCACTTTGGGAGGCTGAGGCGGGTGGATCACCTGAGGTCAGGAGTTTGAGACCAGCCTGGCCAACATGGGGAAACCCTGTCTCTAATAAAAATACAAAAAGATTTGCCAGGCATAGTGGCAGACACTTATAATCCCAGCTACGTGGGAGGCTGAGGCAGGAGAATCACTTGAACCCAGGAGCGGAGGTTACAGTGAGCTGAGATCGTGCCATCCTCACTCCAGCCTGAGCAACAAGAGCAGGCCTCTGCCTCAAAAAAAAAAAAAAAAAAAAAGATGTGGCCAGGCGCAGTGGCTCACACCTATAATCTCAGCACTTTGGGAGGCCAAGGTGGGCAGATCACAAGGTCAGCAGTTCAAGACCAGCCCGACCAATATGGTGAAACCCCATCTCTACTAAAAATACAAAAATTAGCTGGGCGTGGTAGCGGGTGACTGTAATCCCAGCTACTCAGGACGCTGAGGCAGGATAATTGCTTAAACCCAGGAGGCAGAGGTTGCAGTGAACCAAGATCACACCATTGTACTCCAGCCTGGGCAACAGAGTGAGACTGTGTCTCAAACACAAAACAAAACAAAACAAAACAAAACAAAAGGATGCAATAGGATGTAGGGTTAAGGAATAACAACAGAGAGGGATGACCTGTGAGGAGGTCATAAAGGAGAAGTCCCAGGGTGGAGGAGGGAGGCGGAAGTGGAAGACTCTAAAGGTGAGTAGGGACTGAGGAAAGGCTGGATCTTATGTGAGACCAGAGGAGGCAAGGACTCCTGCAGTAGACTGCTGGCCCACATAGGCTGGTAGTAGCTGCAGCTGGGGGTATGGGAATAAAGAGAGAAGAGAATGCCAAGTTGAGGAAGGGGTACCTGATATTTAGGGAAGTGAGCAATACAGCCACATTTCCAGGGAGACAGGGCTTTTGTGTGGGTCCAGGCCACCTGGACAGGGCTGGGGAAACTCCAGGCAGATAATCTGCAGGTCTGGGTCGTCCTTATGGCGTTCCAGGTCTACTGGACATGGTGCTTGGGCCCTTCTCCTGGCAACTGTGGTATGACAGAGTGGAGAACGTGGTTCCAGAGCTCACAGGAGGTCCAGGTGAAGCCTGGGTTCTGAATACCTTATGGGGAGAGAAGTGTCACACACTCAGGCATATTCACACACACACATTCACACACGCACTCACATACACAAGGTCACCCTCCTTCCTTTGTTATGCTGAGATTCCTAAGGGTGGCTTGGAGGGAAGGCAGGGTGATAAATACTGCTGGCAGGTTGGTTTGGGACATCTGAAGTATAGAAGTGAAAGGAGGGGGAATATTTGCAGCTTTCTGCCATGTGAGCAGAGCTGACAATCTCATTCCGGGCCAGCTCTCTACTTCTCTAGTCTGCAATTGAACATTTCACAGTGAATTAGTAATAATAGAAACAGCAAAGGAGAGAGCTCTTCAAATAGCACTGAACTGGCATTTAGTCCTCCTGAAAAGTGGAAAACACATTTTTGAGGCCAGATGTTTTATAGCCAGGAAGTCGTTTTAACCAAAGCAACAAGTCTAGTGACGTGTCATTTTTGACAATAAAATTTTGTATTTATTCTATTTCTGCAGTATAATCTTTTCATCTTTGGATAAATATTTATCTTGTCCTGGCTGTGCACCAGACCCTGTTCTAGATGCTAAGGATACATGGGGGTAAGGATGAGCCCAGCCCTCCTGAAGCTCACTCGTAGTGCAAGGTCAGGCCTGAGAGCAGAGAGGCTTTGCATGCCCAGTAGAGCTGGGATCTTGTACTGAACCTCTGTGGACTTTCTAGTTGTGTGGCCTCCCAGATGTTATTCCAGGAGATGCTACTGTGCCTGGCATCTGTCATCTTTTGCAGAGAATGAGCCTGTGGCTGTGTGAGACTCAGGGAGGCCGCAGGACAGAGAGTAGTGCAGCAGAGATCTGAATCTAGCACTGCCTGCTCCCAACCACCAGACCACGCTCTTTCTTTCACCCACTCCCTCTCCCCAGGAAAGAGCCAGCAGATCAGATTCTCCCTGCTGCCTGCACTGTGAAGACAGAAGCGAGAGAGAGCCACTTTGCATGTGGCTGGTTTCAGAACTCAGAACAAGCTGGGGACGTTCCTAAGGTGACTGCGAAAGTCCTAGTTCAATTTCCTTCATTATCATATTGCCTCCACGTCTCCCTGTCCTGGGTTTTTCTGGTCAGCTCGCTCCATTCAACAAATGCGCTGATGCCAGCTTTGTGCTGGGCACCAGGAACCCAGGAGTAAATGGACCAATGTGTCCAGTGTGCATGGAACAGACACATGATGGTTTGAGGGAGGAAAAGCAGAAGCCGGAGGAGGCCTAAGGTTGGGGACACTTAACTCTGACAGGCAAGTGTGCCCAGACTTAAACCAATGCCTTCTTCTCTGAAGGAAGCTCCCATAGGGAAGAGATTAGCTCCATCAGGTCCACTGTACCCCAGTTCCCAGCACAGACCCAGGCACATAGTAGATGCTCACCAAATATTTGAGTAAATGACTCAAGAAAGCAAGGCTGGGGTCACTGAGCCTGGCTTCTCTCGTGCTCTCAGTGACACAACCAAGCTGCAGTTTGTCCACCTTTGGGTGCCCCAGAGAGACACAGCAACCACTACCAATGCCATCCCTTAGGGTTTTGTGACCTCAGAGGAGCAGAACTGGCCTAGTCACAAGCCCTGGTTCCAGAGGTGATTGGCAGCAAAGCTATTGAGGCTTCAGTTTTAGAGCCCCTCTGTCGTGTGGGCTCTGCAAGGCTGAGGCATTCTCTGCTGAGCATGCAGGAGGAAGCAGTGGCCCAGCCATGCAGGGCATCTGTAGCCTCTGCCCTGGCAGTGCCAGCACCACCCCACATCCACAGGGCTCCCTGAGACTCCCCTCAGGGGATGTCACTGAAAGTGTGGGTCCTGCATTATTTATTTATTTATTTATTTATTTATTTGAGACAGAATCTCACACTGTTGCCGGGGCTGGAGTGCAATGGCACAATTTGGCTCCCTATAATCACTGCCTCCCAGGTTCAAGTGATTCTCCTGCCTCAACCTCCCGTGTAGCTGGGATTACAGGCACCCGCTACCATGCCCAGCTAATTTTTGTATTTTTAGTAGAGATGGGATTTCACCATATTGGTCAGGCTGGTCTCGAACTGCTGACCTTGTGATCTGCCCACCTTGGCCTCTCAAAACGCTGAGATTATAGGTGTGAGCCACTGCACCCGGCCACATCTTTTTTTTTTTTTTTTTTTTTTTTTTTGAGGCGGAGTCCTGCTCTTGTTGCCCTGTCTAGAGTGAGGGTGGCGTGATCTCAGCTCACTGCAACCTCCGCCTCCTGGGTTCAAGTGATTCTCCTGCCTCAGCCTCCCATGTAGCTGGGATTATAGGTGCCTGCCACCATGCCTGGCTAATCTTTTTGTATTTTTATTAGAGACGGGGTTTCCCCATGTTGGCCAGGCTGGTCTCGAACTCTTGACCTCAGGTGATCCCGCATGGAGTACTCTAGTCACAGTCTGCAAGCAGAGGCATTGCTGAGCTGCCGCAGGCTCTGCCCAGCTGCTGTGTGAACTGCCTTGGTAGTGGCAGACTGCCTTGGTAATGGATGGTTCCCCGACTACTGTCCTGGGTCCAGCTGCACTTGCTGCAAAACTCTTAATCCAGAGCGTTTCAGATTGCTTGTTTTGTGGGGGTGGTATCTGCCGAGCCAGATCACCTGGCTCCCTGTCTCAGCCCCTTCCCTTTCAGTTGAATGGGTGGCTCTGTCTCCCATTTCTACTCTGGCTCAGGTGGCTGTCTGATTCATGAATCATTCATTGCTCAATTAAACTCCTTTAAATTTAATTTGGCTGAAGTTTTACTTTTATCTAGTAACAGGTTGCGAAGCTGCTTTTTTCAAACTACCCTCATGAAACACAGTTTGAAAACCCCATGCCAGAGTGAAGTCTGAATTATCTTTTTATTTTATTTAAAACCAGTGCAAAAAGGATGAAAACACTAAAAACCAGAATGCCTCTCCTCCTCCAAAGGATCACAACTCCTCACCAGCTAGGGATCAAAGATGGATGGAGAATGAATCTGATCAACTGACAGAAACAGGCTTCAGAAGGTGGATAATAATGAACTTCTCAGAGCTAAAAGAACATGTGCTAACCCAATGCAAAGAAACTAAGAACCTAGAAAAAAGGTTAGATGAGATGCTAACTAGAATAAACAGCTTAGAGAAGAACATAAATGACTTGATGGGGCTGAAAAACACAGCATGAGAACTTAGTGAAGCATACACAAGTTTCAATAGCTGAATCGACCAAGCAGAAGAAAGGATATCAGAGATTGAAAATCAATTCAATGAAATAAAACAAGAATACAAGAATAGAGAAAAAAGAGTGAAAAGAAATGAAGAAAGCCTCCAAGAAATATGGGATTATGTGAAAAGACATAATCTATGTTTGATAGGTGTACCTGAATGTGACAGAGTGAATGAATCCAAGCTGAAAAACACTCTTCAGGATATTATCCAGCAGAACTTCCCCAACCTAGCAAGTCAGGCCACCATTTAAGTCCAGAAAATGCAGAGAACAGCACAAAGATAATCCTCAAGAAGAGCAAACCCAAGGCACATAATCATCAGATTCATCAGGGTTGAAATGAAGGAAAAAATGTTAAGGGCAGCCAGAGAGAAAGGTCGGGTTACCCACAAAGGCAAGCCCATCAGACTCACAGCGGATCTCTCGGCAGAATCCCTACAAGCCAGAAGAGAGTGGGGGCCAATATTCAACATCCTTAAAGAAAAGAACTTTCAATTTAGAATTTCATATCCAGCCAAACTAAGCTTCATAAGCAAAGGAGAAAGAAAATCCTTTATGGACAAGCAATTGCTGAGAGATATTGTCACCACCAGGCCTGCCTTACAAGAGCTCCTGAAAGCAGCACTAAACATAGAAAGGATCAACCAGTACCAGCCTCACTGCAGCCTCAACCTGCCAGGCTCAAGTGATCCACCAACCTCATCTCCCGAGTAGCTGGGACTACAAAAATGCGCCACCACGCCTGGCTAATTTTTGTAGTTTTGGTAAAAACAGCCTATGTTGCCAGGCTGTTCTCAAACTTCTCGGCTCAGGCAATCATTTTGCCTCAGCCTCCCAAAGTGCTGGGATTACAGGCATAAGCCACTGCACCTGGCCACAAACTGTTTTATACTCTCCATGGCAATCTGAGAGAGTGAGTACTACACCACTGTAAAAAACGGGCGGGGGAAGACCTCTATGAACTGATACGGAATTAATTCCAGAAGACATTTTTAAGTGACAATCATCAAGGCACAAAAGGCATATAAAATGTGCTACCTTTTGAGTAAGGGGGAGGATCCAAGATGGCCAAAGACGAACAGCTCCGGAGTGCAGTTCCCAGCAAGAACAATGCGGAGGGTGAGTGCCCACCGCATTTCCAAATAAATTTTCACTGCCCACAGACCAGGAGATTCCTGGCCGAAAAGCGCCATGAGTTTTCAGCAAGGCAGTTTCAGCCAGTGCCGGGATGGCGTACAGAAACTCACACAAATCTGGGCGGCCGTTTCAACTGGCGCCTGGAATGCCTGGGAAGACAGAGCCGCCCATTTAACTGAAAGGGAGGGGGCAGAGGCAGGGAGCCAGGTGATCTGGCTCAGCAGGTACCACCCCGACAAAACAAGCAATCTGAAATGCTCTGGATTGAGAGTTTCACAGCAAGCGCAGCTGGACCCAGGATGGTGCAGCTCAGTGGGGGTAGCGTGACCACCACTACCGAGGCAGTTCACACAGCAGCTGGGCAGAGCCTGCGGCAGCTCAGCAACACCTCTGCTTGCAGACTGTGACTAGACTACTCCATACGGGGCAGGGCATCTATGAAAAAAGGCAGCAGCATGACAGGAACTTATAAATAAAGCCGACCTTCCTAGGACAGAGCACCTGGGTAAAGAGGCAGTTATGCATTCCGCTGAGGCAGACTTAAATGTACCTGCCCAGCATCTCTGCATGGAACAATGGAGCTCCCAGCACAGCACTGGAGCTCCTATAAAGGACAGACTGTCCCTCAAGCAGCTCCCCGACCCCTGTATACCCAAAGAGACACCTCATAAACGAGAACTCAGGCCGACATCTGGCAGCTACCCTTCTGGGACGAAGATAACAGAAGAAGAAACTGGCAGCAACCCTTACTGTTCTGCAGCCCCTGCAGGTGATCCCCAGGTGAGCAGGGTCTGGAGTGAACCTCCAGCAGTCCTGCAGCAGAGGGGCCTGTTAGAAGGAAAACTAAGAAACAGAAATAAATAACTTCATCATTAACAAAAAGGACGTCCACTCAGAGACCCCATCCGAAAGTCACCAAGTACAAAGACCACAGGTAGAAAAATCCACTAAGATAGGAAGAAACCAGCGCAAAAAGGGTGAAAACACCAAAAACCAGAATGCCTCTCCTCCTCCAAAGGATCACAACTCCTCACCAGCTAGGGATCAAAAATGGATGGAGAATGAATCTGATCAACTGACAGAAACAGGTTTCAGAAGGTGGGTAATAATGAACTTCTCAGAGCTAAAAGAACATGTGCTAACCCAATGCAAAGAAACTAAGAACCTAGAAAAAAGGTTAGATGAGATGCTAACTAGAATAAACAGCTTAGAGAAGAATATAAATGACTTGATGGAGCTGAAAAACACAGCATGAGAACTTCATGAAGCATACACAAGTTTCAATAGCCGAATCGACCAAGCAGAAGACAGGATATCAGAGATTGGAGATGAACTCAATGAAATAAAATGAGAAGGCAAGAATAGAGAGAAAAGAGTGAAAAGAAATGAAGAAAGCCTCCAAGAAATATGGGATTATGTGAAAAGACATAATCTACGTTTGATAGGCGTACCTGAATGTGACAGAGTGAATGAATCCAAGCTGGAAAACACTCTTCAGGATATTATCCAGAAGAACTTCCCCAACCTAGCAAGCCAGGCCACCATTCATGTCCAGGAAATACAGAGAACACCACAAAAATATTCCTCAAGAAGAGCAACCCCAAGGCACATAATCATCAGATTCACCAGGGTCGAAATAAAGGAAAAAATGCTAAGGGCAGCCATAAAGGTCGAGTCACCCACAAAGGGAAGCCCATCAGACTCACAGTGGATCTCTCGGCAGAAAACTTACAAGCCAGAATAGAGTGGGGGCCAATATTCAACATCCTTAAAGAAAAGAACTTTCAACCTAGAATTTCATATCCAGCCAAATTAAGCTTCATAAGTGAAGAAGAAAGAAAATCCTTTATGGACAAGCAATTGATGAGAGATTTTTGTCACCACCAGGCCTGCCTTACAAGAGCTCCTGAAAGAAACACTAAACATAGAAAGGAACAACCAGTACCAGCCACTCCAAAAACATACCAAATGGTAAAGACCATTGACACAATGAAAAAAATGTGTCAACTAATGGGCAAAATATCCAGCTAGCATCAAAATGGCAGGATCAAATTCACACATAACAATATTAATCTTAAATGTAAATGGGCTAAATGCCCCAATCGAAAGACACAGACTGGCAAATTGGATAAAAAGTCAAGACCAATTGGGGTGCTATATTCAGGAAACCCATCTCATGTACAAGGACACACACATAAGCTCAAAATAAAGGGATGGAGGAAGATTTATCAAGCAAATGGAGAGCAAAAAAAAAAAAGCAGGAGTTGCAATCCTAGTCTCTGATAAAATGGACTTTAAACCAACAAAGATCAAAAGAGACAAAGAAGGGCATTACATAATGGTAAAAGGATCAATGCATCAAGAAGAGCTAACTATCCTCAATATACATGCACCCAATACAGGAGCACCCAGATACATAAAGCAAGTTCTTAACTACCTACAAAGAGACTTAGACTCCCACACAATAATAGTGGGAGACTTTAACACTCCACTGTCAATATTAGACAAATCAACGAGACAGAAAATTAACAAGGATATCCAGGACTTGAACTCAGATCTGGACCAAGCAGACCTAATAGACATCTACAGAACTCTCCACCCCAAATCCACAGAATATACATTCTTCTCAGCACTGCATTGCACCTACTCTAAAATTCACCACATAATTGGAAGTAAATCACTCCTCAGCAAATGCAGAAGAACAGAAATCATAACAAACAGTCTAATCAGACCACAGGGCAATCAAATTAGAACTCAGAATTAAGAAACTGACTCAGAACCGCACAGCTTCATGGAAACTGAACAACCGGCTCCTGAATGTCAACTGGATAAACAATGAAATGAAGTCAGAAATAAAGATGTTCTTCGAAACCAACAAGAATGAAGATACAATGTACCAAAATCTCTGGGACACATTTAAAGCAGTGTCTAGAGGAAAATTTATAGCAATAAATGCCCACATAAGAAGCAAGGAAAGGTCTAAAATTGACAACTTATGATCAAATTGAAAGAGCTAGAGGAGCAAGATAATAAAAAAACCTCAAAACCTAGCAGAAGACAAGAAATAACTAAGATCAGAGCAGAAATGAAGGAGATAGAGACACAAAAAAAAGACCTTCAAAAAATCAATAAAGCCAGGAGCTGGTTTTTTGAAAAGATCAACAAAATAGACCACTAGCCAGATTAATAAAACAAAAAAAGGGAGAAGAATCAAATAGATGCAATAAAAAACAATAAAGGGGATATCACCACAGATTCCACAGAAATACAAACTACCATCAGAGATTACTACAAACAACTCTATGCACATAAACCAGTAAACCTGGAAGAAATGGATAAATTCCTGGACACTTGCACCTTCCCAAGCCTAAACCAGGAAGAAGTCGAAACCTTGAATAGACCAATAACAAGGGCTGAAGCTGAGGCAGCAATTAATAGCCTACCAATTAAAAAAAGTCCAGGTCCAGACAGATTCACAGCTGAATTCTACCAGTCATATAAAGAGGAGCTGGTACCATTCCTTCTGAAACTATTCCAAACAATCCAAAAGGAGAGAATCCTTCCCAAATCATTTTATGAGACCAACGTCATCCTGATACCAAAACCCGGCAGAGACTCAACAAAAAAAGAAAACTTCAGGCCAGTATCCATGACGAACATAGATGCAAAAATTCAATAGAGAAAGAGTTGCCTTTTCAATAAATGGTGCTGGGGTGACTGAATATCCATAGGCCAAAACGGGGGAAACTTGTTATAAACCTCACACCTTATACAAAAATTGCTTAAATGCAAAGCATAAAATGAGAAAACTTCTAGAAAAAAGCATGGGGGAAACCTTTGTGATCTAGGGCTTTAAAAAAAAGTGTCCCTGGGTTTGACACCAAAAGCATGATCCATAAAAAGGGAAATGTATCATTTGTACTGATACAGTTTGGATGTTCCCTCCAGATCTCAGGGTGAGATGTACTCTCCAGCATTGGAGGTGGGACCTGGTGGGAGGTGTCTGGGTCATGGGGGCAGATCCCTCATGGCTTGGTGCTGTCCTTACCATAGTGACTGAGGTCTCATGAGATCTGCTAATGTAGGAGTGTGTGGCCCCTCCTCCCTCCCTGCTCCTGTTTTCTCCATGTGAAGTGTCTGCTCCTGCTTCGATTTCCACCATGAGGAAAAGCTTCCTGGACTCTCACCAGAAGCAGATGCTGGCATCACGCTTCCTGTATAGCCTGCAGAACTATGAGATAATTAAATCTCTTATAAATTATCCAGTCTTAGATATTTTTTATAGCAACGTAAGAATGGCCTAATACATAGACCTCATCAAAATTAAAAACTTTTACTCTGAAAAATACCCTGCTAAGTGGGTGAAAAACTATAGACTGGGAGAAAATACTTGCAAACCACATCACGGACGAAGGACTAGTATCTGAAATAAAGTCCTCAAAACTCAACAGTAAAATATTCAAACAATCCAGTTAGGAAAGGGCAAAAGACGTGCCCAGACATTTCACCAAAGAGGACATGCAGATGGCAAAGAGGCACATCATCATTAGCCATTAAGGTAATGCAGTTAAAACTACAATGAGACAACACTATTCAACTTTCAGAACGGCTAACATAAAAAATGTTAGTACTGAGAGACTGGCTCATGCATACAAATCTGGTGAGAATGAAAAAAAAAATGGTACAGCTATTCTAAAAAAGTTTGGCAATTTCTTTAAAAATTAGGCATGCAACTCCATATGACCCAGCAATTGCACTCCTGGGCATTTATCCCAGAAAAATGAAGACTCACGTTCACACGAAAACTATACATGAATGTTTACAGCAGTTTTATAGGTAATAGCCCCAAACTGGAAACAATCCAGATGTCCTTTAGCAGGTAAATGAATGGTTAAACAAACTGTGGTACATCCAGATCATGGGATATTATTCAGCAAGGAGAAGGAATGAGCCATTGATACACGCAGCAACTGGCTGAATCCCCAGAGAATTATGCTGAGTGAAAAAACTCAATCCCAAAAAGTTATAGATCATACGATTCCATTTATATGGCATTCTTTAAATGACAAAATTATAGAAATGGAGAACAGATTCTCTAGTGGTTTCCAGGGGTTAAGGAAGAGGCGAGGATAGGAAAGAGGTGGGCGTGGCTATAAAAGAGCATCATGGGAGATCCTTGTGGTGGGAAACATCTTGGCTATACCAGTGCCAATTTCCTGGCTGTGATAGCATACCATAGTTACCATTAGGGGAAACTGAGTAAAGGATACCTGGGATCTCCCAGTATTGTTTCAGAACTGCATATGAATCTACAATTAGTCTACATGTCTTGCAGTTTTCTGGGGATGGAGAAAAAGAGAGCGTTGGTCAAAGTGAGTTGAAAGGTTAAAGATGTCCTATAGATTTAGTGGGTGTCATGGCTGCAGATGTTGACCATGAGATGCCCCTAGTACTGGACAGGCATTGTGGATCACAGCTGTGGTATAATGAAATCAACCCTCAGCATCAAGACAGAGCACCTGGGTTCAAATCTCAACTTTATCACTTACTAACTCCTTGGCCTTTGGTAAGTCACTTCTAACTCAGTGCCATGGTCTTCCCTCTTTCTCTCCTCGACTCCCTGTGATTAAGACGGGGCTGACCTGTCCTTGATGGCCAAGTATGGCCACAGGGCTGTGGTCAGGCCAATCAGGGACTCACTGATCTAGCCAGAATGACTGATTCTGGTATCAGGCTGTGATCAAGGCAAGATTAAAGAGAGTCTTCCTCAAGCTGCCTCTTCCTCTTCCTCCTTCCCCCCCAAGAGCCATAAGAAAGGGCACCTTCTTTTCCTCTGGAGCCACAGACCCTAAGAATCACAAGGAACTGCCTAGAATCTTCTTCCTCAGCCACCTGGAAGAAGCAGTAACTTCACATTATTAGTGTTCCTAGATCCAGCCAGGCCTCAAGGAAAATACTGAAATTAATATCCCTTTTTACTTATGCTAATTTGAAAGAGGTTTCTGTCACTGGCACTTGAAAAAGTCATGATTATTACTTCCTTTAACCACGTTGAGCCTGTTGTGTTATTTCTAAAATAAATAATAATAAAGTATTAATAATAAAATAAGTAATAATAATAGCAATTTCATTGGATTGTTGTACTTAATAGATCAGCACATAGATCTGTGATCCTTTCCCCATTGCTAATTGGTTGATTAATTTGGGTAGAGTCATAGAGAAGATTAGAAAAGAACAGATTAAAAGGTTATACTTAGAGGAGACCTGAGAGGCCATCTAGACCACCTATTCAATACTCTCTCGAGCTGTGTTTTCTACAAAAGGGATATTAACACATTTTGGGGTGTGGGATACATGGTGTGGATGGAAGGATCAAATGGCTTGATGAATATCGAAGCGTTTTGCACAAAACTAGTTATTATTTTTCAAGGAGCTTGCAGTCTGGCAACAGAGATAAGGAATATTTCAAGAATCTCCTAGACAGGATTATAGAGTGCTTAAGAACAACCTGAGGAGTGGGCAGTCTGATCACAACGCAGATCTTCTTTTTACAAACACCCCGGTCATCCTGGTGCTGCACCCTGAGAATTGCTGGATGAGTGACTGGAGAAGAGGGTTAGAGCCCATGGAAAGGGAGTGCTTGGACTCTTCCTGCTGCCATAATGGAAAGGCCAGGCTGTGATGGCCTGGCCGCCAGGAAAGTGCAGAAAAGGCAGCTGGTCTGGAGTCAGGATGGACGCCTGAAGGACAGGCGTCATAGGCGGGCTTCTACCAGGAGCAGACCCGGAGCCAACATTCAGGTGCCATGGATTGGTCTGGGGTGTGCTCCCATGGAGGAGTGCTAAGGAAGTGGATGAGACAGGATTGGCTAGGGGAAGAAGCTAAGCAAGTGTTCCATGGCATGTGAAGTCCCATGCTCAGCCTGGTCCCAGGGGGAGCTCTGAGACGGCAGGCATTGGCTATGGAGTTTGGGTGGGTGGGGATCAATCCTTCCTATGTCCAGGTCTCCCTGTGGTGAGGCTGTGCCAGTGTCCAAGAACATTGCTCTGAAGGTCACAGTTGCTGCCATTAGCAGTAAATCTCCAAAAAGCCAGAAGGTGAGATCTGAGGGAGTCTGGGCAGGAAGCGATGTTGTTCACTAATGGGGTTGGCTGGAACCTTGAGGCTGGGTGCATTATCTAGGAAGGAGGAGGAGGACATTTCAGAATCCTGGACGGAGAGCACTGTGGGATGGATTCACAGCGGCCCGAGCTGCCACTCTTGTGTTCTTATTTTTTATATTCCTAGCAAAACACAAATAAAAATCCAGAGCATGTTGGAATGTCACCCACCTTCCCACAACCCCCCCTTGGCCCCCCACCACACATGAAAATGTAATATTTTTAGCTGTGCTCATTTGCTGTCTGTCTCTCCAGACAGGGTTGCACAAGAAGGGGCCGTTTTCCTTCCCGCGGGATTGCAGGGGGACGGTTAAGCTGCGCTCGCGGATGGTAAAGTCATTTACACGCAAAGCAGCAGCCGGTGTGGCTTAAAGGAGTTGGCAGGTCCCAAACCTCATAAAGGGAAAACCTGAGGAGTGCCAGGGAGGCGAGGTGACTTCATACGGGGGCTGACTGACTGTGAGGAATAACACACAAGCCCTCCCACTGCTCCTGCCTTTTTGGAATTTTGAAATCACAGAGTGTTACAGCTACGGGAAGCACTTCTGAGAGCAGAGGCTCTGGCCCGAACTGGCCTCATTATAAAGATGAGAAAACCGAGGCCTTAGCGTGGGGCAGGGAAAGGGACTAATATTTGTAAAGCAGAGGTACCACAAGGCCCGGGCACCGTGCTGGGTACGTCTCACAGACTGTTCTATCCCCACGTCATTCCATGGTAGCCCCAGCGTGGGGTGGGATCATGAACACCTTGTTTTTATCAACAAGGATGCAAACTCAGAGGCGTAACAGAGCTTTCCCTGAGCCGCACAGCTAAGCAGAGAGCTCGGATGAGAACCCTTGTTTGTTCTTCTCAGTCCTCACGGTGAGTTGGAGAACAATAGTCTAGCAAGCCGGAAAAGAGCCTGTGCCTGCAGCTTTCACTGCCTCGTCAGTGCCACAGGGGCGGGGCCGCGTCTCTTCTGTTCGTTGCTCTATTCCAGTGCTTAGAATGGAGGCTGATATATAGTAGGTGCCCAATAAACGTCTGTTGCATGAACGAAGAAGCAAGCAAGCGTTTATCATGCTCCACCTCCGTGCAGTGGCTTGTCTCCATGGAAGATGAAATAGTCCTGGTCCTTGGGGTGCTCTCACTTGAGTTGATTGGACAGGTTGCACACATGGCAAATGTTGGAAAATGGTCCCAGGTGACACAGGCACACATATGAGCCAGGCGTTGTCCAGTTGGGCCTCAGTTCGGGGCAGCTTTGAGAGGGTGTATTTCACCACTGCTCCACCCGCTCCATTCCCACTGTGCTCTGGCTGGCAGAAAAGAACCTTGGGTCTTCCCCAACCAGGGCCTTGACCTGAAATGGACTTCTTCTGATTCCCCATGCCCAGGTCCCACCAGACTTCAACACTTAGCTTCAGTGCCGTCTCCCACGAGGATCCTTCCCTGATTCCTTCAGCTGGCAGGGATTTCTTCCCTTTCTGAGTTCCGTAACACTCTACCAGTGCCTCTCTTGTGGCACAGGCCTTATCTTCTTCACTGACCCCAGGGCGGGTATCTGGTTCACCGCAGTAGTCCCAAACACCTAACAGAGAACCTTGACAACCTGGTGCTCCCCAAATGTATGAGCTGAGTGAGTAAATGGAGGAAAAGATGGAGAGATGGGTACCAGACAGGGTGCCTGGTGCTTTTTGGAGTAGGTGGTTGTCTTCATGATATAATTTGAGGAACATAGAAGCCCACTCCCCTGATCAAACAGCCCCCAGAGGGGTGCTAACCCCTTGCTTGCACCTGCTATTAGCCATTTTCTGCTTTGAGTTAAGGTAGGGTAGAGAACCTCTGTCCCCCTGGGTAAATGAAGCCTTGCCTTAATTTCAACTCATGCATGGAGAAAGAAGCAAAAGCGCATTCCTATTTGGTGCTTCTAGTTGCAAAAAAGGTGACATGGCTATAAACCCCTTGGTATAATAGCCTGGAAAAGTGATTTTCACGTTGTGTTCTGAGCCGCCCCTGTTTATAGGGTTCCATAAACAGCTCACTTCTATCTCTCCTGTTGGTTTTATGTTTTTCCCATTCAATTTGAACAAATTTTACATGAAGAAGTTTATGGATTCCCAGGATGAAAGCATCCCACCGTGTATCCCGTTCTGCCTGTCTTTATGTATCTTGGTGCCCCCAGCCACTCTGGGAGCCTGGACCTGTGTAGGGAGTGAGACAGCCAGGTGGGAGCGGGTCCCCCAAGGAACTCCAGCCCTGGGGTGGAGTCTGAGGAAGTTTGCACCATTTGCGGCAAGGAGGACCCTGGCCCCTCCTCTTCCCGTGTAGAATCTGGGATTCAAGCTGCCAGCAAAAGCCCTCCAGCAAGGGAGACTAGCCTAGTGAGAGTCCCTGTTTCTCTCCTTTCTTCCTTTTCACCCAATAAAACCCTCTCTACTCACCATTCGAATTGTTCGAGAGCCTGAATTTTCATGGTCATGGGACAAAGAACCCCGTCTTTAGCTGAGCCAAGGAAAAATCCTGCAGCAGTAGGCTTCAGGAGATAACCTCAAACTTTATTTCCTTCTCACCAGATTGCAAGCTTCCTGAGGACAGGAGCCGACCTTATGCATCGCACCTGCTCCAGCACTGGGCACACTGCCTGGCACCTAGTCGTTATTGAGTGTTTATTCTTTAGTTTTTTGGTGTTTTTTTTTTTTGCACAAAAAGGGGAAATGAAATGGATGGATGAGATGGTTTGAGGTACCAGTGCATCTGTTGAAATCACTGATAGACACTTGACAGATATGTCTGGAACACCATGGAGAAATGGCTGTGGGAATTTAGAAAACCAAGTCAATGGAGGCGGGTGGGGACAGGGAGAAAGCTGTTCATTCTAATGCTGGCCCTGCACAAGACCAAGGGCAGGCTCCTGGAGAGGCTGGTCTCCATGTCTTACCTCCTGAGGGTCCTGGTGCACGTGTGTGGGGACACATTGGCCTTCAGGTTCCAGTCTGTCTACACCCCTCCAGAACGCACCCACCTCTTGACCTCCTTTAGGGGCCAGGGGTGTGTGCCCTCCTAAGGAGGGGTGGTTCTGGGGAGGACTTCCTGGCAATGGGCCTGTGGACATTTGATCAGGGAATTCAGGAGTCTCAGGGACTCAAAGTGTGACTAGAGAGGAGGCGTGGGGCCCCAGGTAAGGACATCCCTTTGGCCCTGGGAGTTCCTCAACCTCTCTGGAGAGGTGCAGTCAGAGGAAGGCCAGCACAGGAATCCCGAGGGCCAGGTCTAACGGGTGAGAAAGAGTTAAACACCAAAGGAAATAAACATAGTCACGACGTGACCTGTGTAGGAATAATTTCTACACAGGTATAGTAACAGAAATGCTGCTTACTGATTTAATTAAAATGTGTGATTTTGGAAATATGGGAATAAAGGAAGTGGGAGAGTCACAGGTAAAGTGATAAATCCCAGACTACCAGGACAGGAAGTGAAGAGATTCTGTAAAAACAAGTAATTCAAGTAATAACATTATAAACACATATGTATTTATTTTTAAAAACTTGGAAATCAAAACCAGAAGAAAGAGCTAAAAGAATTGAAAGTTGGTTCTTATCAGGGAGAGGAATCAAGGGTCGAGGGGGCAGGAGCTTTTCATGAATTTTTGTAAAAGAGAAGATATCAGGCAGGCACGACGGCTTATGACTATAGTCTCAGCTACTCAGGAGGCTGGAGTGGGAGGATGGATTGAGCCCAGGAGTTTGAGGCTCCAGTAAGCTATGATTACTCTGCTGCACTCTAGCCACGGAGTGAGACTCCAGTTCTAAAACCAATTAAAATAGAAAAAAAAAGAAGAAAATATCCATGTATATCTTTATGTAGAAGCTACAGTTTTCACTGTTTGTTACATCTATATTCCAGTTATCTTTTGTTGTCAAACAAATTACAAAACGTAGGGGCTTAAGTAATTGCCTTTTAATCATATCTTCTTGTTCTGTGGGCCAAGAAATCTAGGCAGAGTTCAAATCAGCAGTTCTGTGTTCGGCCTGAAGTTGGTGGAGGTTACTCAGTCAGCTGGGTGATGAGCTATCAGCGGGTCTAGAAGGGCCTCATTCACATACGCCTCTGGCATCTTGGCATGGCGAGTTGGCAGACTGAGCTCAGTTTGGACTGTTGGTCTGAGCATCGACACATGCCCTTTCCAGTAATGGAGGTCTCGGGGATCTTCAATACAGGAAGGACTTCTTCTATCATGGCTCAGGGCTCCCAGAGACAGTGAGGGTCAGGTGAAATTCTCAAGGTTTCTTATGTCCCAGTCCATCACTTCTACCATGTTCTGCCCAAGCAGGTCCCTAAAGCCAGCCCAGCTTCAAGGAGAGAGAAATTGGACTCAGAGCAGCGGCAAAGAATTGGTGGCATCTTTAATTTCCACACCTACCTTGCTCCCTCTAAGGATTTGAGGTAGTTTATATTATTTTTTAAGTAATAAAATAATTAAAACTGTTTTTACAATATTGGGAATTTAGGAAATGTGTTCTGGCCCCTGCATACCTTTTTGTCTGCCCTTTTTATGTCAGTGATTAAGACCTGCTGTACAGTGATGAATAAAGGTGGCAATGCAACCATGCCGGTCTCATTCTCGATGGTACTCCAAGTATCACGTCTGCGGTAGGATTTTTTAGGTACTCTTTTATCAGATTAAGAAAGTTCATTTCTGGCGGGGTGTGGTGACTCATGCCTGTAGTCTCAGCACTTTGGGAGGCTGAGGTGGAATGGAACTAGGAATTCAGGACCAGCCTGGACAACATAGTGAGACCCCCATCTCTAAAAAAATTTTTAAGTTAGCCAGGTATGGTGGCATACTCCTGTGATCCCAGCTTCTAGGGAGGCTGAGGCAGGAGGATTACTTGAGCCCAGGAAATCAACGCGACAGTGAGCTATGATTGTATCACTGCACTGTAGCCTGGGCAACAGAGCAAGACTTTGAATGAAGAAAGAACAAAAAGAGAGAGAGATAAAGAAGAAAGGAGGAAAGAGAGAAGGAAAGAAGGAAGGAAGGAGAGAAGGAAGGAAAGAAAGACAGAAAGAAAAAGAAAAACAAAGAAAGAGGAAGGAAAGAAAGAAAGAAAGAAGAAAGAAAGAAAAAGAAAAAGAGAGGAAGGAAGGAAGAGAGGGAGGGAGGGAGGGAAGAGAGAAAGAGAGAAAAAGACAGCTTATTTATAGTCCTAGTTTGCATTCCTGAATTTGTAGCACTATTTTTGAAAATAATGTGCTTACGTGATATTTTGGTTAAATAAAAATTAGACGTGAAAAATGACTTTGGTAGCCATGAGGAGGAAGAACACAAGTGAAGAGCTTAGAGGTGGGGAGGCTGGGAGACCAGGGGGTGTCTGTGGGGAGGGCGGCAGGCCGGGGCCTGTGGAGGAGACTTTCTGGTGGGAGGGGTGCCCAGGCAGAGGCTGAGTGAGGAGCTGCAGGTCCGGGTCCCCAGGAGACTCACATGTCGGGGGACTGAGGGGTCATGTGAGGACAGCAGCACCACAGGGCAGGAGAGGCAGGCGTCCCGGGCTGGCCACAAGTGAGATGTGGGGTGTGGAGGCTCAGTCCCGCCTTGGCTGCTGCCGCTGTGGCGGCTGGTGGGCCCCTCCGGTCATCTCTCTGACCATCACTCAGGCACTTTCATGACAGCTGGGGAAGGGGCCCAGGGTTTCTGTGGCAATAGGGCAAAAAATCCCAGAAGGGGAGAGAGAAAACCACGAAATCAAATCTGGCTCTGAAATAAAAATAGCCAGTAGTTGAGATTTTTAAGAAAGAGGAAAAACAAAAACAGTGTTGGTTCATGAGTCACTGCCTTCTCCCAGTTACCAGCGTTTGGGCTCCAAACACAGCTTCCTACGGAGGAGGCTTGGAATGTCAGCGGCGGCGAGGATGCTGAGCTCCAACCCCTCCTGCCAGCCTTGCGTTTGGTGCTCTCCTACGGAAACAGTCATCCTTCCTGCCCAGAGCTGTATGCCTCCTCTGGCATATGGAGCCAGGCGACCTGGCCCAAGCTACACCCCTTTTTGGGCCTCAGTTTCCCCCTTGGTAAAGCAAGGAGCCTGGTCTGATTTTCGTCTTTGACATGGTTATTGTGCTCAGATGTGGCTATTGTGCTCAAATATGGCTGAGTGCTCAAGACGCAGTTAGGACTGAGGACAAGACAAGTGTCAGGAAGATTCCAGACCCTTGGTCAGTTTCAGGCCTGTGAACATCAGGTAAGTCCATCCTGCTGAGCGCAACTGATGTGTAAAGTCACAAATGCCACGTTCTATCACAGACACTAACCCCAGGACCCAAGTCCTATGGGATCCCATTCCATAGAGCAATGCACAGAGACCCTGGTGCACAGCAGGCCCAGGAGTTGCCAACGATAACTGATGAGAGGCATGGGCATCGTGGCTGAGAGGCTCCCAACAGCCTTCAGCTGGATGGCCAGGGTTTGAATTCAACCTCTGCCTCTTACCAGGTGAGTGATGTTGAGCAGGGTCCCACAGGAAATTGATGTTTGAGCAGAGATTGCAGGAGGGGCTATTTACAGAGGTGTGTGCAGAACTCACAAAGCATGGGGCCGCCCCAGAAGGTTGTGTCACCTCTGGGACCCAAGGGGTCAGGAGCAAGGAGCGAGGGTCATGTGAGGAAAGTGGTGACAGCTGGAGCCTTGGGAGAGGGGCCGAGGGTGAGACCTGTGGCCAGAGGAAGAGGAAAGCAGCTCTGCTAAAGCGAAGGCTGGCAGGAAGGGAGCTGGGCAAATACTCTGACCCCTCGTACTCCTGCCAACGCCCCTCTGGACTAAGTCCAATTGGAAGCCAGAGGACAAGGCAGTGGGTAACGTTGAGGGCAGAGATCAGCCCTCAGGGCACAGAGCAGGGAGAATAAAGGTGGAGGGTGGGTCTGGAGGGCAAAGACCAGCACACATGAACTTTCTGGGCCTCCATTTCCTGATTTACAATTGCCAGAACTAAATGAGTAAACCTATCTATCTGTCTGTCTGTCTGTCTCTTTCCATCCATCCATCCATCCATTCATCCATCCATCCATCTATCCCTCTATCCATCCATCTATCCATCCATCTCTCTCTCTCTCTCTCTCTCTCCACTTAACTGTCTACCTATCCAGTGCTTAGAACAGTGCCTGGCACACAGGCGCGATGTGTAAACGTCTGCTATTATCTGTGTTATTACCATGCTCCCACTCACATTTGTTCCTTTCCTCCAGGCACCCAAGTTTTCCTCTTCCCTTTTGCCCCAGTGTGCTCCCTGTCAGCTGACTCTTGTGAAAGGTCTGTTAATCAGCTCCCACTAAGGTGTACATAACTGATCGTGGCTTCAGGAGCTACCTCTGCCCAGGAGCACTTGCATTTTACAGGAAACACTGCATCTTTCCTAGGGGGTGGAGTTCTGATGATGGAACCTCAGGTCTTTTGTGGCTGTTGAAATTACAGGTGACTGGCCTCCGCTTCCTGCATTGAATAATAATAACCAGTGGGGAAGATGCTGGGGAGCAGGGAGGCTTCCATAGTGCAGAGAGTGGCTCCTGCCCAGGGACAGAGGTGTGAGCCTCTGACAGGAAGAGGTGCTCAAGCCCCAGTCACTTGCCAACTTTGGAGAAGTCAGTCGGCCACTTGCCAACTCTGGAGAAGCCAGCTCTGACCCTAGGCCTGGAAGAGGGGTCCTCTGCCCCTCAAAGCTATCAGGGGCCCACATAATGAGATGCTCAGAGAGGGGCAGCACAGCCCCAGATTCCCCATGAGGCTGGTGGTGAGTCTGGGATTTGAACCAAGAGGCCTGACCCCCAGGCCAGGGTCCTTTCTTCCCCTGCCCCCATCCCACCCTTCACTGCTCTGAAGTACACACCCTTTAGTGGTCAGAGACATCCCTGAGTGGCTGTCTGACCTCACAGCTGGCCCTGGAGCACTCAGCCTTTCAGCCAGAGAGAAATGTGTGTCCCAGAGAGGGTTCAAGAGTAACTCTGGCTGAGTGTGGACTGTTCGTGCTGCTGAAGCCCCTCTATCCTCAGCTCCGTCTGGCAGTTATGACTCTCTCCCTGGCCCTGTGGCTGTGGCCATGACTCTCTCCTCATTCCCGTCTACGGAACTGCCCCTCAAGTGAGGTTTCAGTTGACCTCAGAATGGCCTTCTCTCCACCCCACAGCCTGAGAGTTCTCCAGGTCATTGGTCATATGCTCTGGGACACACATGTGAGCCGATTGTTTATGCAGTGTTTGCTCACAATAGCAACAAGCACCCCTTCTTCTGCAGCCCTTTGATGGCAAGATGCTGTCACACAGGAGGGGCTATAAAGTAGCTGGCAGCAGAAAGCATTGACGAAACAAGCTTAGGCTAGTGAAAGCATCTGGCAAGCAAGCTCAGACTCAAGAAATCATCAGAAAAAGAAAAAAACCAAGCTCAGGCTCAAGCTCTTTCCTCTCAGCTCATGACTCATTTGCACACGTGGGCCTTGCTCCACAGTGTCAAGGTCAGCTCCACTCTGCCACATCCCAGCCTTGTGAACGTTTGTGAACCCCAACGCAGCACCACTTACAACCCAGGTGCCTCAGATTCCAAGGCTGAGAAGAGGAGGCTGTGGGACATCAAGGATCTTAGAAACACAGTGAAATCTCAAGACATTAAAGCTGAGAGATTCTTAATTTTGCATGAATATGCAGTTGTCTCGTGGTCTGAACTCCCATCAGATTCGCAAAGTGCCCCTGTATTAGTCAGTATAGACTAGGTAACGTTGTGATAACAAACAGTCCCAAATTCTCAGTGGCTGATAACAATGGAGAATTTTCAGAAAGCCACTGGATGGAATCTATTTTCTGTCCCTGTTCTTCCCTAACGTCAAGCTGCCCGTCTATGTAAGAACAAACTAAGCAACAAAAGCCAAATGTAACCAAATTGTTGTATTGGTATCCCTTGCGTGACAGGTACACAAAATGCCAGGTGTTTTAGGAAGCACTATCTCATTTAATCTTGTGAGGCAGAGGAGGAAACTGAGGCTTGCAGAAGGGAAGTGGCTTTCCCTCCATCACCTGACTAGTTGTCTAGTCAGAAGCTGGGTTGAGATTTGAACCCAGGCCCGCCCTAGCAGCTACGCTGACTGAACACAACCACATGTGACCTTTCTGGTCCTGGAAGCTTGCTACTGGTTCCAGTACTTGCATTGTGCTATTGAGAGCATTTCCATTAGCTTGGCAAATATTTATGGAGCACCTCCTGTATTAGTCTCTTCTCACACTGCTGATAAAGACATACCCGAGACTGGACAATTTGCAAAAGAAAGAGATTTAATGAACTTAATGGATTGTAAGGAAGCCTCACAATCATGGCAGAAGGCAAGGAGGAGCAAGTCATGTCTTACATGGATGCCAGCAGGCAAAGAGAGAGCTTGTGCAGGGAAACTCCCATTTTAAAAACCATCAGATCCGGTGAGACCCATTCACTATCATAAGAACAGTGAGGGAAAGACCTGCCCCCATGATTCAGTCATCTCCCACCAGGTCCCACCCACACACGTGGGAATTCTGGGAGTTACAAGGTGAGATTTGGGTGGGGACACAGAGCCACGCCGTATCACCTCCCATGTGCTGGCGCTGTTCTAGATGCTAGGGTCCTAGGGGTGAATACAGTTGGCACAGGGCACATGGAAGGGCAGAGAATGGATTAAGGGTAGTGAAGAGAATTGTTGGACCGTGGCTAATGAGGAGTCAAAGCTTTAACTGGAAGGAATGGCACCTGTTGGGAGATTCAGGCTCCATAGCAGATTGACCAGAACCATTCATGCACCTTCCACAGCAAGCTAAGTCACTCTACCCCCAAGGCGGGGGGAGGTTGCCAGAAAGGAATCCTGGAGACGTCTCTGCACCACTGAGCCTGGGCTGCATTTTTTAAACTGTAAAATCACATTCATCATTTTGTCTCCAATGGCATGGGATCTGGTTCAGAAAAGATGTTCCTCAAGTGTTTATGGAATGAATGGGTTAACAAATAAATGGATGGATGGCAACTGAGGCTGGGAAATGCCCTTTTGCTCTCTGGGCCTCCGTTTTCTCATCTGTCCACCAAGGTAATGTCCAAGGGCCTCTTTCTCACTGACATCTGATGACTAACGACAGCAGTGTGCCTGTGTGACTGGAAACTCTGCTGGCCATGTCTGCCCAAACAGAGCCTGTGTGTCAGTCTCCAAAGCTGACTTCTGTATTGTCTGGGTAATTTTGCCCTAGAGACAATTGCTCACACTGTGATCATGGGAATCAGTTCCAGCTGCATTGTTGTGGAGTTGGTTAGGATTCTCTAGGGCCAGGGTAGCTGCACTAAAGGACTCTGTGGCCAGGATTCATGGCTGAATGCAGATGGGCGTGACTCTAGGAGCAGAGACAGGAAATGCTTTTTCCCCAAATATGTCTTCTGCTGCTGCCTGAAATTCCGCCATTTGTGATTTATTCCATGGGATTTAGCATTGCCCTTTCCTTTGGTGGGTTTTCTGTAGAAATGCTAAAAGCCTTCGTGGAGTGATGGAGCTTTTAAGTAAAATTCAATTCTTTCCTTAAACTTATTTTTTAGAGATGAGGTCTCATTCTGTGACTTAGGCTGGAGTGCAGTGGCACAATCATAACGCACTGCAGCCTCGATTTCCTGGGCTCCAGGGATCCTCCCACCTCAGCATTCCAGTAGCTGGGATTACAGGTGCACATCACCATGAAATTATTTTTAAGAGATGGGGTCTCACTATGTTGCCCAGGCTGGTCTTAAACTCCTCGGCTCAAGCAACTCTTCTGCCTCGACTTCCAAAAGTGCTGGGTTTACAGGTGTGAGCTACAGCACCCACCCAAATTCAATTTCTGATTGCCTTTTATGTGCCAGCCTCTGCACAGAGGGGCTGAGGCACATGCAAAAGTAGTAACTATGACAGTAATATAACTATACCATTTTTTCAATTAAAAAAATTTTTAACTGACACAATATTTGTACACGTTTTGAGGGTACATGATATATTTTGATACATTCATAAAATGTGTAAAGATCAAATCAGGGCTATCCATCACCTTAAACATTTATCCTTTCTTTCTGCTGGGAACATTAGAATTGTTATCTTCCAGCTGAAATGTATAACAACGTTAATTATAGTCACCCTGCTTATCTATCGAACCTAAGGTCTTATTTCTTCTACCTAAGTGTGTATGGTACCCATTGATCAACTTCTGTCTATCTCCCCCCTCCTCCATCCTCTTCCAGGCCTCTGGTAACCACAAATCTACTCTCTTCTTTCATGAGATCCACTTTTCAGCTCCCACATGAATGAGAACATGCAATATTTATCTTTCAGGGCTTGGCTTATTTCCCCGAATGTAATGACATCCAGTTCCATCCATGTTACTGGCAGACGAAAGGATTTCATTGTTTTCTATGGCTGAGTACTATTCCACTGTGCATATGTACCACATTTGCTTCACCCATTCATCCACGGATGGGCACTTAGGTTGATTCTATAACCATTTGTTTAGGATTTAGTATGTAACACATTGGTTATGTTAGCTCTTACCTCAACGCTTAGAGATATGTATGTATCTTTGGCCACATTTTACAGATGAGGAAATTGAGTCAGAGACGATGAGACATTTGCCCAATGTAACATAGTCGGATTTCTCCTGCTGCATAGCCACTATGCTACAGCCACCTGGCTTATGAGGATTTATGTCTAGTGAGGAGAAAGACTTGGCAGTAGAACAGAATCCATGTAAATAGAGGAAAAAGCAGCGAGCCATGGGGCAGCCAGGTGGAGATGGTCAGGAAGGCTAAGATTTTATTCCAGCTAATTCTTGAACGACAAGAAGGATTTTCATATACTGAGCAGGAAAGAGGAAGTCATGCCTGGGAAAGTTACAGGAGCCAAGCCCCACACAGGGCTGTCTGTATGTTGGCCTCAGGATGGGTGAAGAATACAGTGAATGGAAGAAGAGGTGTGAGTCGTGTGGGCCAGGTCATGTAAGCCAATGGGGGAGCCACTGAGGTTGTAGCACAGTGGAAACCTGTGAGGTCTGCTTTGAAATACTCCCTCTCTTGGAAAACAGTCACAGACTAGAGAGGGCTGGGCAGACATAATAACTAAATGCAATGAGTCCTGGATGGGATCCTGGAACAGAAAAAGGACAACAAAATTGATGGTACCCAAACACGTATGGAGTTTAGCTAATAGTAATGTATCAGTGTTGGTTCATTAGTCATGGAAAATGCATGGAAGCATTTAACAATAGGGGAAACTGGGTGAAGTGTCTATGGGAACTCTGTATTATCTTTGCAAGTTTTCTGTAAACAGAAAACTCTTCTCAAATGAGTTTATTTGAATAAAAACATTTACTCCCTCTGCAGGCAGTGTGGAGGATGGAGTTGAGTGGGAGGGTCAGGATGCAGAGAGCATGTGTAGGAGGCCATCACCATCCTACTGGTGGCAAGGATCTGTGTCCTATTGGGGCCAGAGGGGCTGGAGGGAAGGAGGCAGAAATGGGAAACACACTGGCTCTAGGGGAGGCAGAACTTGGCAACTGGTTGGATGTGAGGGCTGAGCTGGAGGCATGAGTCAAAGGTGATGTGACTCTCCTGTCCCGAGCCCAGTGACAGGTGCAGAGCAGATCTCACAAAAGGAAGGATGAGGTTGCCATAGACCAACCCGGACAGCCTGGGGAGAGAGGAACCACACCAAACCCAGTGCCACTCAGCACTCCCGTGTTCTGATCATCATGTGTTTATTGGGTATCTAGATTCTTCGTGATGGTGCCTCCCAAACTATTGGTGGTAAAGAACCAGGATTTTTGTTTTTAAAACGCATTTTCAGTCCAGTGAAGAGCAATATTTTGGTCTCCATCCTGTTCAATGAGACAAGTCCATGGAGCCTGTGCCTGGATGTCAGGCATTTTTAAAGTGCTGTAGAAGTTTTTGAACCCTTACTCTCCATTTCTATTTTTATCTCACCGCAGACCAGTAAAAACATCGTTCAGGGACCGGCATTCGTCCACTTTAAACTTCCAGCTACCCAAAAGTTAGGGACTACGAATCTCAATTTAGAAATGAGAAAATTGAGACTCAAAGAGGGTTAGAACTATCCAAGGGCTCACAAAACTGGTAAGTTGCAGAGAACAGGCATTTGATCTGTGATCTGTCTGTGTCTAGAAGCAAAGCTCCCACCTGCTGCCTGTGCCCCGTCAGTGCTCGGGCAGTCCTGCTGCCGGCCTCTTGCCTCCTGCCCTGCAGGCTGTTTCCAAAGCTGCTCTTCACTCCTCTTCCCTGGAGGCTGAATCACGGGTTGCTTTGACTCAAGGAAAGGAGGATGTGGAGGGGAGTGTCTAGAAAAACCTTCGCCAGAGGTGACCTCATAAACGTCTCCCTGGGGCTCAGTGGAGCGTGCAGAGAGGTCAGGCCAGTGAAGACCTCAACAGGGTGGCCAGGAGCACTGACCCTGATACTGGCATCAATCCCAGTCTCTGCCGCTGACAGATAGGGAAGGGAAGGAGGTCAGACAGTGAGGGAGGGTCCAAGGCTGGCCCCTTTGGTGAACTCAGACAGACTTAGCAGCAGCTACAAATAACAATGGAAAGGCTGGAGAACCCACCACGTGCCAGACACGGGGCTGAGTGCGCAGATACCGATTCGTGTTTGCTTTTGCTCTGTGGAAGAATCAGGAGGATGAGGTCTATTTGGCTTTCATTTTTCCCATCGAGTTTTCTCCCACTCTGAGACTGAAGCTGGACTTTTGATCTCCCTCTCTGCAGGGCTGTGTGCAAAGATGAGAGGGAAGTGTGTTGGAAGCAATCTTCTTTTCAGACTTCTGAGAAAGCCCAAGCTTATGGAAGAGATGGTGCCAGACAAAGGCACAGACAGTGCTTGTGGAAGGTGAGGTGACCACGGAGAGTGGAAGATTCTCCAGTCTTCAGGAAAGGGGCTGAAAATCTGTGTGTGTGTGAGTTGGGGGACACTCCTGGGTCAATGGCTGTACCGTCTGCCTAGGGAGGCTTCCAGCCTCTTCAAAGATGCATTCTTTCATCAGACAGTCACCAAAACCCCACTGTATCTGGGTCCTGGGGACACAATGATAAACAAGACAGACTTTCAGAAAATAACAGCACATTTTTTGCACACTCCATTTTACAGAGCCAGAGGCTATCCTCCAGCTCCTGGCTTTGCTTGAATTCTCCCTTCCACCCTCTCCTTGTGTGTCCTGTTTCGCAGCAGAGGGACACTGTTGCTCACAATCTTGATATTCAGTGGCTCCATGTTAGCAAGGATAAAGCGCAGACTCTTTGCCAGAGCACACGAGATGATTAGAATAGAATGAATGGTACCTCCATCACTTGCACGCACTCCTTGGGTGCATGTCTTCCCCTCTGGGACCAGGCTCAGCGGCTGCCCTTCCAGCCTCATTTCCCAGCACATGAGTTCCTCTTGTGTTGTGCTCTGGCAGCACACACCACTCCTTACAGTTCACTTTCCAGTCTCTGCTCCCTTCCTCAGAATGCTTCCTCTGTTCCAATTGAGTTGTGCATTTTCCATTTCTCTATATATCGAAATCTTACTAGTCACCCGAAGCCTAGCTCACACATCACCTCCACTGGGAAGCCTTCTGATTTCCATAGTCAGAAAGAACACTTACCTACTCTCCATTCCCAGCCAACCTGATTATAACATACTCATTATAACCTCCTGACTCCTAGCCAACACCTTGCATTTCTTCTGAAGAACACATTGCTAGTAGGCTACTCTCTATTTGGCCCTCACACTCTGTTCCTACCCATGTAGAATCTGCTTATCAAGGTAGTGTATTAGTCGGGGTTCTCCAGAGGAGCAGAACCAGAAGGACTGATTGATTGACTATGAGGAATTGGCTCACACAATCATGGAGACTGACAAGTCCCACAGTCTGCGGTCTGCAAGCTGGAGATCCAGGAAAGCCAGGGGTATATTTCAGTCCAAGTCCAACAGCCTGAGAACTGGGGGAGCTGATGGTATAAATCCCAGTCCAAGGGACACAGAAGATGAAATGAGATGTCCCAGATCAACAGGCAGGCAGGAAGCAAAAGGGCAAATTCTTTTTCCTTCGCCTTTTTGTTCTCAGAACAAAAAGATGATTCAGACCCACATTGGCGAGTGCAATCCACTTTCCTGAGCCCACTGGTTCAAATGCTAACCTTATCTAGAAACATACTCACAGAGGCACCCACAAATAATATTTAATCTGGGCATCCTTGGCGAGTCAAGTTGACACATAAAATTAACCATCATAGGCTGTTGTTCTCAAATCTGTTTATCTGAATTGTCCTGTCATTGTTGATGACAGATCTACAGAGGCTTAGCATGTATCTGGTTTAGAGGGAGCAGGTGGACAGAAGGTTTCAATAGAAATGGCTCCAGGAAACAGGAACCTAAGCTTACACAGTGTATTTAACTCCATAGAGAAATGTTTACAGTTCTGGACAAAGTTAAGGGCTAAATTAATCATAGGTTCCTAGAGAGTAAACAGATTAAAGGGAAAAGTAATTATTAACTGAAAAAACAAAAGCTGTTTAAAAGAAAGAAGATATAGTCATAGTACACTAGGTGGCTCAGCTGTGAACAATATTTATATGATCATAATCATGTCAATACTGAATAAGAGACAGGTAAAAACTGTGATACAATCATATGGAAAGGATGAGAGTCTGGGAAGTGTGTCTGCATGTGCACATGTGCATGTGTGTGCACACATGTGTATGTATGTGTATGTTAGAATTAGGGGAGAAGTATAAGAGAGCTAAGCTATCATCTTTGACAGTTACAGCTAATGTCAAAAAACGAAAAGTCAAGAATCAATGCTGATAAGATATCTGCATTCCCATGTTCATTACAGCATGATTCACAATGGCCAAGATAGAATGTAGGGGAGAAAATAGAATTTCTTTTTTTTCCTTCATAGCTTCTTATCTGAGATGCTCTCCTGTAAACAAAATTGAAATTAGCAAGAGAAAACCAGCAGAAGTGTATTGGTGTGTGCTGTACCCATCACAGGGGAGAGGGAATATTTCTCTCTCAAGGCAGTGGCTTAGGGGCCTTACTTAAAAAGTATTTTTTAAAGTAGCCATAAATCCTATAGTGACAAGACAAAGAAGAGAGCAGCCGCTGGCTTCCAAAAGGAGGAAAATGTGGGAAGGTAAATTTATGGGAAGAGTAAAGTCTGCTCGACCTTCTGGCACTGCTCTCTCTGAGTTGACAAGCAAGCATTGGAAAGAAGCCCCTCATTAGGGAGCAAAAGGCAGGGAGGAGGGCAGGAAGACCTGCCCCCGTAAATCACTATTAGGCAAGCAGAGGGAGGGCAGAGTGTCCCCCTGTGTTTTAATCTTCTTTAGCTTGACAATCGCCAGTGTTCCAGAAAGGAATATATGTGTTTCCTTCAATGGGGTCAACTTGTATCCCTCAATGGATGAATAGATGAAGAAAACAATGGAATACTATTCAGCCATGAAAAGGAAGGAAATCCTGATGTTTGCAACAACATGAATGAACCTGGAGGACATTATGGTAAGAGAAACCACCCAGGCACAGAGAGACAAATAACGCATGATCTCATTTATAGGCGAAACCTAAAAAAGTCAAACTCATAGAAACAGAGTTTGAAATGATGGTTAACAAGGGCTGGGGGTTGAGGAGATTGGGGTCATGTTGGTCAAAGAACACAAAATTTCAATTAGACAGGAGAAATAAATTCAAGAGGCTTATTGTACATCATGGCGCATAGTTAATAACAGTATACTGTACACTTGAAAAGTGCTGAGAGTAGATTTTTAAGTGTTCTCACCACAAAAACAAGCATGTGAGATAATGCATATGTTAGCTTGATTTAGCCATTCCACAGTGTATATGTATACAAAATGTCATGTTGTATACTATAAATATACATAATTTTTACTTGTCAATTTAAAAAAATAATGAAAGGAAAACAGAAAAAAATCAAGGGTCAGAATTACAAGCTTGTTATATAGAAATATGCAGTGAAATACTCCAAAAGGTGTTAAAAATGATTGCCTCTTGTGGATGGGGAGGGGTGAATACAGAGGACTGTTGTTTTTCTTATAAATTTTATGGTACTATTTGACTTTTTATTTTATTTATTTATTTATTTATTTATTTTGAGACAAAGTTTTGCTCTGTTACCCAGGCTGGAGTGCACTGGCATGATCTCAGCTCACTACAGCCTCTGCCTCCCAGGTTCAAACAATTCTCTTGCCTCAGCCTCCTCAGGAGCTGGGACTACAGGCATGTGCCACCACACCCAGCTATGGGTTTTCAGCATGTTGGCCAGGTTGGTCTCGAACTCCTGACCTCAGGTAATCCTCCCACCTCAGCCTCCCAAAGTGCTGGGATTACGGGCGTGAGCCACTGCACCTGGCCCTATTTGGCTTTTTAAAACTAAAAACATACATTGCTTTAATTAAAATCAAAATTTAAATTAAAAAATGTAAAAATAGGTAAAAGGCAAGTTAACTGCTGTCCCTCCCAATTGGCAGACCCTGAGGTCTGGGCCCAGCTGCTACTGAGGCCATTCATTCCCTAGGGAAGGGGATGTGGGGAATCTGCTCCAAGCCAGTGGCTGCTGTGTCTGGTGGTGTTTTACTTTTTGTGGCTCAGAAGCACAGGATAAACTACCTCCTCATTAAATGACATGCCTCATGTTAGGTGTCAGCATGGGGGAAGGCATTAGGTGGAAGGATGCTTGGTAAACACTTGCAGACTGGGGTAAATGTGTTTGTTTTTCCTCTGAGACCCAGACACTTCTGGTAACTATTGTTCCCAAGCGTGGTTTTTTTGAAAACTCATTCTTTGCAAATTCCACAGGCAGCCCAGACTGATTCGTCCGTCTAGGAATTTGAGGGGCCAAGAGCAGAAATAACATTTTATAGGAGAAGGGGGATCAAAGCCAACAGGCTTTTTGCAGAATCCACCCAGGTCTTGCCCTTTCAGAATCACACCTCATTAACGGCGGCAGAGCCTCACCAGGTTGGTTTTTAATCAGCTGCCCTTCAGTGGGCTCTGGCTCTTTGTCAACGCTTTCCAGGCAAACTATTTGTCCTGGAACTGGGATAAGTCCTGATGACCCCAAAGCAGGACCCAAACCCCGCCAAAGCAGAGGTCTTGTGCCTTGTCTGCCAACATACATAGCTCTTCTTCCTCGATGTTCTTCCCCCTTCAAGCAATTGCTTATATTTCTCTAAAGCTTTATGATCCATAAAGCACCTCATTTGACCTGTGTAATATCAATGTGGGATGGGCAAGAATTATTGTTTCCATCCTATAGGTGGGGAAACTGAGGCTCAGAGAGGTTAAGGAGCTTGCCCACCATCACACAGCTAGAAAGGTCAGAGTTGGGAATTGAACTCTGGTTTCCCAATGCTCTTTTCTCAACACTAGACACCCGAAGGTGCCAGCCCCCAAGCCTGGATGCGGTGGCCCATGCACATTCACATGGCCTAGCACCTGGGCTGGCTCGCCTGCCTGCTTTCCTTAGGTTATCCTTCAGTGGAGCCAGCCCTCCAGACCTTGCAAGCTTCCGCCTCTTCCCCAATCTTGACCTCTTTCTAGAGGCTGGTTTTCAGCTACTAAGCATCGGTTGGACAGAGCCTGAATCTAACTCACTCCAAACAGTGCATGAATGCCACTCACGCCCTCCCAGGTCAGAGTAGACAGCACCCTGGATTTGATGTTAGCTACAGATCCCAGCTCTGCAACTCAAGAGCTGTGACCTTGGGCAAAATCCTGAGGCGCTCCGGGCCTCGATGTCCTCTTCTTTGAAATGAGGGCAGTAATTCCCATCTCAATAGGGTCTTTATAGATCAGATAACTAAATGATTTGTCAACTGTACAAAGGAAAGGGAATTTTTCATTTTCGAGACTTGGTCTCACTTGGTCTCCCAGGCGCGATCTCGGCTCACTGCAACCTCCACCTCCTAGGCTCAAATGATTCTCCTGACTCAGCCTCCCAAGTAGCTGGGACTACAGGCGCCCACTACCACACCTGGCTAATTTTTGTATTTTTTTTTTTTTTTTTTTGAGACGGAGTTTCGCTCTTGTTACCCAGGCTGGAGTGCAATGGCGCGATCTCGGCTCACCGCAACCTCCGCCTCCTGGGTTCAGGCAATTCTCCTGCCTCAGCCTCCTGTGTATCTGGGATTACAGGCACGCGCCACCATGCCCAGCTAATTTTTTTTGTATTTTTAGTAGAGACAGGGTTTCACTATGTTGGCCAGGCTGGTCTCAAATTCCTAACCTTGTGATCTGCCTGCCTCAGCCTCCCAAAGTGCTGGGATTACAGGTGTGAGCCACTGTGCCCGGCCGGAAAGAAAATATTAATATCAGTAGTAATAATACTTGCCTTACACCCCATGCCATTCCTTTCTTTTTTTTTTTTTTTTGAGACAGAGCCTCACTCTGTCAACCAGACTGGAGTGCAGTGGTGAGATCTTGTTTCACTGCAACCTGTGTCTCCCAGGTTCTAGTGATTCTCCTGCCTCAATTTTCCAAGTAGCTGGGATTACAGGTGCCTGCTGCCACGCCAGGCTAATTTTTGTATTTTTAGTAGAGATGGGGTTTCACCACGTTGTCCAGGCTGGTCTCGAACTCCTGACCTGAAGTGATCTGCCCACCTTGGCCTCCCAAAGTGCTGGGATTACAGGTGTGAGCCACTGTACCAGGCCATCCCATTCCTTTCTTAAGAAGGATGTGTTATCCTCTGCACTTCACAGGTGGGAACACTCAGAGATAATATTTGACTTGTCCAAGGCTACAGTGCGGGGAGAGTCAGGTCTAGATCTTATCTCTGTTTGTTCTAAGTTTAATGTTCGTCCATTAAGTGGTCCATTAATGTTCGCCAGAAATCAAATATTTGCCACTGAGGCCAGGTGCAGTGGCTCACACTTGTAATCTCAACACTTTGGGAAACTGAGGCAGGCAGATCATTTGAGCCAAGAAGTTCAAGACCAGCCTGGGCAACATGGTGAAACCCCGTCTCCACAAAAAGTACAAAAAATTAGCCAGGCATGGTTGTGCGCACCTGTGGTACCAGCTACTTGGGATGCTGAGGCAGGAAGATTGCTTGAGCTCAGGCGGTTGAAGCTGAGGTGAGCCGTGATCGCACCACTGCCCTCCAGCCTGGGCAACAGAGACCAAATTTGCCTCCCCATGTAAACATCCATCGTGTACCTGGATCAGTCAGTCCCTATTTCTCAGCCTTCTTGAAAGCCTTTTAATACTTACATTAAAAACTTATATTTCTTAGGATGCTTTTGGCTACAGGTAATATATATCTAAAACCTGAGGGAAAAATGTGACATCACACACAAGCAGTCTAGTCCCAAGGGTTAGTGAATACAGGGCTCAGTGCCACCATGAGCAAGCAGGAGGATGCATGCAGCAGTTCCAGGGGATTCATGCAGGCAGAATGAGCTCAGAGAAGAAGCAGGGTGTTTCCTGCCGTGTGTCTCTTTATATTCACGAGGAAGCTTTTCCAGTCGCTAGTCCCCTCCCCTTTATGACTCATTGGCTAGAGCTGTATCACATGCTCAGATTAAACGCATCACTGGCAAAGGGGAAAGAATGACCAAGACTGGCTTAGACGAATCAATGTCCTCTCCTAGGGTGGGCCTGGGGCTGGGCATCACCCTCCAGAACACATGGGAAGGTGAGTACCTAAGCAAGGTAAGGGCCCTGGCAACAGTCTAGAGCAGAGCTGCACAGTAGCATTTTCTGCAGTGACTGTCCTTTGTAATACAGAGTAACATGCCTACGCTACTGGGCGCTGCAGGCCTGGAGTGTGTGTATGAGTGTGTGTTGTGTGTGTGTGCCTGTCAGATAGGTAATGAAGTGTCTGCCCCAGAGTTAATGAGCTGTACTTTCCTGGGAATACTTATATTCTGATTAGGAAATAGTATCTTAATACCAAAAGATGGAAGAGCTCATGGTGGAATTTCAGGCTGAGACATAGGAATGAGAAATGGGGAAAAGAGGTGTAGAAAGAACCACAGAACACCACCTGTGACATCTCCATGGGAGGAGAGCGGCCCCCTTCCTCCTCCCCACCCCCTCCCAAGGGAAAGAGGGGCTGATTGCGGGTAATAAACTGGTGGGTTGATGACGGAGATAAAAAGCTCCCACCAGGCCCAGATCAAAAAGTGAGTGAGGAAAGTCTCTGGCCCAGACCCCAGGGGAGAAGTGTCCTGTGAGGTTGCACCCCAAGACCTACCATGGCTGCACCTAGGAGAGTGGGTGGGCCAGGGTCCCGGAGCTGCCCTTTCTGCCTTCTCCTCTCCCGCTTCCCCGGATACTCCCTTCCATCCCTTCCCACTCCCTCCTTCTGACCTCCCCCTTTCCAGCCTCCTGCCTCCTGGTTCTCAGCCTCTCGGCTTCTTTCCTCAAGTTTCTGTTTCTTCCCTCCCTTGCTTGCTTCCACTCCTCTCTTCTCCACTTCTCAGCATCCTGCAGATTTGAAACTCTGCTCAAAAGGCTTCTCCAAACTCCCTCTTTCCTGAGTTTGCCAGATCCTCCCAGGCTCTGCCTTCTTCACCCAGTCCCCTGCCCCAAATCCACCCTTGCTCTTTCCTGGCATGGAATGCCTACTTGGAAGAGGAGCCTTCTGGAGACACCGACCCTGGACCTTGAGTTGTGAGTCTGACCACGGGAATCTCTGGCCCCCAGAGCAGGCCCATGCAGGGTTTGGAGGAACAATTTGGGAATGGAAAGGTTTTCTGGAGCCCCTCAAATCACACAGTGCAGTAGGAGGTGAGGACAGCTTGGGGGCATGCTCTGGCGAGGACCAGGGGAACTACAGGTCGCCCATCTTCCCCCCGCCTTTGGATTCTTGGGCAGCCCACAGGGACATGAGATGAGTCTCTGAGCCAAAAGACCTGCCATGATTCCCACTAACAGGGTGGACACAGCTGGAAATTCTCCCCATGCCCTCCCGTGCTGGCCTGAAGGGGTTTCAGAAGGCCACAAGGAGGGCCTGAGAGCTCAGCAGTCCATCAGCCTCATCTTCCTTCATAGAAGCATCTGGGCCAGAGAGGAGAGGGACGCCGGGCACACATGGCGAGGACCTGGAGCTCTCTTCGCCGATCCCAGCAGGCTGGCCTGCTGCTGTGATGCTGTGGGTCCCTGTCCTGGATGACAGCTTCTCCTGACTTGAAATTGCTACTCTCTGAGGGCTTCCCAAATTTCTGAAACCTGGGAGTGGCATCAGGACCTAATCAGCTCTTGGGAAGGAGGAATGACTTCATCAGAATTCCTTCCAGGTTCTAGTCTTCACTGTATTTTTAAGGGCAAAATGCCATCGCCCAGACCCTTTCCAAAGGTCCAAATAGCTTTCAAACAGGACAGGAAGGGACTTCTGCTCTCCAGGAAAATGCTCTATCCCAAGCCATAAACAGCCCGGGTAACCCTACCCCAGCGTGGCCGAACCGTAAATGCTGGCTTTGTTCAGGAAAGGGGCCTGGTAGAGGGATCAAGTCTGAGTGGAGTGATTGCTTTCCCTCCTGGGCACTGCACAGTGGGGGATGCCAGTGATCCTGTGCCAAGCAGCGCAGCCCACCCAGGTGGCACTGGACGGGCCTCTGAAGCCCACGAGCCCTGAGTTCTCAGAGACGGGGGTGGCAGTAAGCTCGGCCCAGGCTGAAGGGCTTCATCATAAACACCCTGTCCGCTACCAGGCAGCCCACCCCTCTGAGCAAGCACTCCTAAGATCCTGGTGGGGGTCTCTGCTGGACATTCAGAGTTCCTCCCCTATTTCCTCCCATCTCTCTCTCCTCCCTCCTCTTATCCCAGCACTGAGCCTCCTCTCGCCACGTGCCAAGATCTAACACTCCCATCCACCTTATTTACCTCTTTGTCTGTGCTTCAAATGTCTCCACCTCATCTTCCTACATGGTTCTATCAAAGTCCAAGTCAAAAGTTGCCTCTTCCTTGAAGCCCTTCCAGATCTCTACCCAGAATTGAGCAACTTCTTTGTCTCTGATGACCCATTTGATAGGTTTATCAGAATAAATCATGGTCTGCCTTGCTTTAGAGTTCACCCTACCTGTCTGTCATCCCACCCACGTATCTCTGGGTCTATCTCTCCTTCCTGCACTCCCACCTGTGTCAGGGACAGTGTTCTGTTAGAACAGGGCACTCAGCCCCTTTGGTGCAAATTTTGCAACACTGTGTACTAACAGCTAGCATTTACTGAGCACTTACTTTATGCCTGGCCAGAGTCTATGTGTTTTATGGGCATTAATTCATGTACCCTCATAATAACCCTATGAAGTGGCACTAAAGTTACCCGCATTTTACCCATGAGGAAGCTAAGGCACAGAGATTTTGAGTAACCAGCGCAGAGCCAGTCAGTAGCAAAGCTTGGATATAGCTCTGAGCAGCCCGTGCCCTTTCACCTCTGCTCCCCGTCTCAAAGTGGCTGTGGATGTGGGCTCTGACTGCTGGGGTTGGAACCAGGGCTGCGCCTTCCCTAACTCTGTAACTTTGATGGTGTTGCTTAACTCTCTGGGCTGAGTTTCCTCATGTGAGACAGGTAATAACAGTACATCCCCGTGTGGCAGCATGGACACGAGACCTCAGTGAAACAGTGTGGCAGAAGGCTTTGTGCAGTGCTTGGAGGATAGAAAGGGCACCACGCTTCCTATTCCTGCCGTGACACTCAGCTTCAAAATGGTCTCAGCCAGCAGCTTGCAGACCAGGGATTGAGAGCTGATCCCAGGCAAGTGCCCAGCAGGGTCTCACATTGCAAGCTCACAGGTAAGGGCCACCCCTGCCCAGGAGCCTGGCATGGGGTGTGGGGAGGTCCAGGTAGCGCTACCACCCAGCACTTCCCAGCCTCATTCATCCCAGCACTGCAGAAGCAACCTGCCCTCATTGTCCCAGAGCCACAGGACAGGATCCCAACACTAGAAAGCAAACCCCAAACACCCAACATGCAACAGTAGGGTTGCATCAGAGGCCCAGAGTGAGAAGATTCCTTTCTTTCTCTCTCTCTCTCTTTTTTTTTTTTGAGACAGAGTCTTGCTCTGTTGCCCAGGCTGGAGTGCAGTGGTGTGATCTCGGCTCACTGCAACCTCCGCCTCCTGGGTTCAAGCGATTCTCCTGCCTTAGCCTCCCAAGTAGCTGGGACTACAGGCACATGCCACCATGTCCGGCTAATGTTTTGTATTTTCAGCAAAGACAGGGGTTTCACCATGTTAGCCAGGATGGTTTCAATCTCCTGACCTCATGATCCACCCGCCTTGGCCTCCCAAAGTCTTTTATGAAAGGAATCAGTCACCGTCCCAGGCTAACTATCATTTCTCAAGCTCTCTCCTGAGGCCAGAGAATTGGACTGTCATTTCTAACTACCTCAAAAGATGTGTGCAGCATGGACACAGAGAGGGAAGCATCACACACCGGGGTCCGTTGGTGGGGCTAGGGGAGGGAGAGTGGGGGGGAGGGATAGTGGGAGGGAGGGTGGGGAGGGATAACATGGGGAGAAACGTCAGATATAGGTGATGGGGGGATGGAGGCAGCAAACCACCTTGCCGTGAATGTACCTATGCAACAATCTTGCATGATCTGCACAGGTACCCCAGAACCTAAAGTACAATAAAAAGAAAAAGGATGCGTGCGGGCAGACAAGGCCTGGAGGGAAAGACCAAGAGGAAAAAGAGCTATCATGTTAGGCTGGAGGCACAGTGCGGTGTGTGTGCTTCTACAACATTATTTAACGGTGGTGTTAGATCCCCTCCTCTACCCACTCCCTGCCTTTAAAAAATACTGGTAGTAAATGATACTGTTTCAGGCACATATGCTGTTTGCCTGTGTGACACCTGTTCGCCCAGGTTACAAGATTCTCAGGTTCTGATGCCAGACCTGGCTCCCAGGTGAAGGCTGTGACCCGATTCTGGCCCTTTAAAGCATCAGATGCCCTGGGCTGTAGAGGCGGCTGGGAGGGAGCATGTGACCCCAGGAGCCCAAAGAGACTGACTTCTGGAACCTTCTTTGCACAGAGGGTACTGTAGGTGTTGAGCAGCTGGTGGCCACCACCTGGAGAGGCCTGGCAGAGACTGCAGCCATGCCAAGGGCCAGTGAGGGATGGCAAGGGAAGTGGGCACTAGGGGTATGGTTTGAGCCTCTAGATGCAGCCTTCCTTGAAGAAAGCTCTCTGTCTGGATTTTCCTCTCACTGGGGATTAAGGACATGGGTGTGGAGCCAGCTTGCCTTGGCCAACTCTTGCTCTATTACTTGCCAGCAGTGAGATCTGAGCTAAGCCCACCCTCTGACTCCTCTTTCTCATCCGTGAAATGGAAGTAAGAACGTCTGCCTCTAGGCTGTTGTGAGGATTAAGTGAGCTCATGTACCTGAAGCAAATGCACGCTCTAAGCATGTTGGTCTTCCTTAATATCTATTAACAACTTTGAGCTGGGTTCCTTCCACCAGCGACTGAAAGGGTCCTCACTGCCACACAGTGCCACAGTTGGAAACGTCTTCTCAGACCAGCGTGGAGGAGGGCTGGACAACTGGCCCTGCCATGACAGGCCTGTGCACAGGGCCAGACCCTGTGGCTATCAGTTCCAACTTTGCTTGGCCACAGTGCTGCAGACCCCTTCACCCATAACACGGGCTGGCTCTGTGTCCTCTAGGATCCCCCGTCTCACCAGGCAAGGGCTAGCTGCCCTGCAGAGCTCAGGGGCCTGGTGAGCCTGGGTGCAGATGATGAGCCCACTGAGCAGGCCTGGCTTCTTTCTTCCCTGACCCATTGGTCTCACTTGCAAGACGGCCATGGACTCACTGCGCTGGTAAACCCTGCAGTGCCCCGTGCAACAAACACCTGCCTCACTCAGCCCATGGCAGCCTCCCCACAGCGGTGGACTCTGGCAATGCTTGCCCAGCCTGCTCTGAACAGCTGGACCTTCCAGAACCTACAGCAACCTGACACCCTCCTACCAAAGAAAATCTCAGAGAGGCCCAAACCAGGAGCATAGCACAGTCCGTTACAGTAGCAACTGCGATTTACTGAGCATGGGTCATCACCACCCCAAAAAGGGGTGCCTTTCCCATGGAGTGGTGATGCAAAACTAGGCCTTGGCCAGGAAAACGCCCCACACACTCAGCCAGGGCCCTGCATCTGCAGGGGCTGCTGCCACTGCACGGGAACAAAGCCAGAGCTGGGGCTTCTTCCCAATCACACCGCCAGCCCGGGAAGTAAAATCTCCCCTCCCTCCCTTCCTCCCCTCTTCCCTGTGCTAGCAGCTGAATGTGCACTCCCTGGCAAGCCCAAACCCCCGTGTTAACTCTTTAATGCTGCATAAAAATCACCCAGAACTCAGCAGCCTAAAACAGTGAACATTTCTTGTCTCCCACAGTTTCCCAGAGACAGCAATCTGGGGGCGGCTCAGTGGTGGCTCTGCCCGGGGCCTCTCATTAGGTCAGGCTGTCTCCAGGGCAGCTGTTTTCCCAGGGCTTGTGGGATGCTGGGGGAGCTCCTCCAGTCTCACCTTCTGTCAGCAGGAGGCTTCAGTCCCTCCTGCTCCACGAGATGGCAGCTGGCTTCCCTGAAAGTGAACGATGACTGAGCGAGGGAGGGACACGAAGAAGGAAGTTGTAGTGTCTCGTAGAACTGAATTTTGGAAGCCTCCCACCTTCAGGCCTGCCATCCTCTATTGTTCACACAGACCAATCCTGGTACTGAGGGGGAGGAGACCATGGCAGGTGTGGCTGTGAGAAGGCAGGCCATTGGGCTATCTTGGAGGATGGCTACTGCAGGGACCCAGAGGTGTTTGGGGTCAAAAAAGGGGGCAGGTGAAGGGTACGATTCAGAGAAGTTAGAACTGTGAATGGTAATGTCATATTTCCATTAGACTGGACACTCAGCCAAGAAGCTTAGATGTTCATAGCCCAACTGCAGAGCTCCTTGAACTCTACAGGGTGTAAGGTCTTTTAGACCAACTGACCATGCCGTGGATGGCATGGTAACCTCTGTGAGCTGCACATACACTCCAGATGAGTTCCTGGAACTAGAAAGTCTGAAGTAACTGGAAAACCACAAACAGGAGAATATATGACCAACCCCTACAGCACCTAATTAACTTTGAGACATTCTTCTATTGTTCCTTATTCCCACCTCAACTGATAAGGCAACTGACCTTTGTAACCGACCTTGGTCAACCTCGTGACTCCTGACGCTATGACCCCCTTCCAGCTTGCAAAAAGCCTCCCTGAACTGTAACTTCTGTAACTTTCCACTGCCTACCCTAAACCTGTAAAACCAACTCCTATCCCACCACCCTCCACTGACTCTTTTTAGACTCAGCCTGCCCGCACCTGGGTGAATCACACAAAGCCTGTTTAGAGGGGTCTCTTCATTCAGAGCATGTGTTTAACACAGGGACAGGGTGAAGACGGTGCTTCTGCTCTGAGCAGATGGAAGGTGGGAGGATTTGGGGATTAAAACTGACAGAACCTGTAGTTGTGAGAGTAATGTGGGCTTGCACTGGAGAGTCCTTGGTGGGGCTGGCCATGCGTTTCCTGGGTGTGTCTATTTGCTCTTACAAGTGACCTATTCAGAGTGCACCAATGGGAGAGTCTAGGGAATAAGGTAGATCTCCTTAAATGGGGTAGCTTTTAAGCAAGGCCTTGAAAAACTGAAGGATTTGGTCAGAGAGAGGCAGGAAGGACGTAAGAGCGGGAGGAACTGTGGAAGCAAAGGCTTGAAGAAATAAACAGCCAGTATCTTTCAGGACACCGCCCATCATCTTTGCTGCTATGCAGGCTCCAGTTCCCATCTGACCTACCGCCTTCATGTACCTTTCCTCTTCGTTTTGCTCCACTGAATTTCAGGTTTCTGTAAATTGCCAGCAGGGATTTTTCTTTGTCTTTTCCAAGTAGATGTTAACGTCCACTCTGAGTTCTGGAGCCAGTTCAGGCCACAGAGGCTGTGCCCAACCCCCATCTAGTTCACGCTCCTTAAACAGCAGCTCACCACCCCTCCTGTTCATCCTCAACGGCCCACACCTGGCCTGGTTCTGCAGGAAACTCCATCCCCAGGGAAGAAGCAGGAGTGGGCTGCTGCAGAGCCAGCCAGCAAATTCTTGAAGCATGAACAGGTTAGTTTTCATCAAAAGATTTGCAAATTCTGGACAGCCAGATACCTCTCTTTGGGATAATGATATTTACAGGCCCCAAGGCCTATCTTCCAGCTCCTGTGTGCAGCGGCTCTCTGCCTTCCAACGCCATCACCTCAGAGTCCCAGAATCCCCACGCCAGGCTCCCTGAGGCCTTTTCCACCTTCCTAGAGGCCTCAGGGCCCGATCCAATTCCTGTAAACTAGGCATCCAGCCAGAAGGCACCCGCCCCCGCCCACCCCCCCACCCCCACCCCGGCTCAGTCCCCCGACAAATGCAGCCCAGCCTCAGCCCTGATTCTCCAGGTGTGGCCAGCATCCCCCTTTACATTCTGACTCCCAGGACAGGGCATCTACTGCTTCTCCTCCTGCCAGGCTGCTCTGCAAGTTCCACTGCTTGGAGCCAATGATGGTTAATTTTATGTGTCAACTTGACTGGCGCATGGGATGCCCAGATGTTTTAGTCTGTTTTCTGTTGCTATATCAGAAAACCTGTGTGAAAGGAAATTCCTTCAGCCAAAGGGAAAAGTTAAGCTGGGAACTGGGTCACACAAACCTGCCTCCCCATTTTTTGGTTCCTAAATAAGATGGCTACAAGATAAAAAGCTACATGCCTCTCCCATAATTTTCCCACAAGGAAATTCCTAGTAAGCACCAAGATCTTCACCCTAAAGTGTTTCTGTTAAAATTTCACCATGGTAATGTAAATTGATAGCTTATCTTTACAGGTGCAGTCACCCCCGCTCTGCCCACCAGAAACAAATGCATATCTGAATGTTCTCTGGTCCCATTTTGTCCATGTTATCTTATGTAAAAATGCAGATTCCCTGCATTTTTCCTCTACCCCATTTGTCTATGTTATCTTTAGTAAAAAAAAAAAAAATGCAGATTCACTGAGCCAGACAAAGGCATGAATGACTATTTTTCCCTACCCCCTCTTACATGAAAATTGTGTACTTCTCAATATCTCATCCCTTCCTGTTTAAATTTGAAGCTCTCAAAATCATCTTCAGAGAAAGGCATAGACCTGTCTCCTGGGCATGTGTCCTTAACTTTGGCAAATAAACAGCCTTAAGTGATTGGGACTTGTCTTGTCATTTTTTTTTCAATTGACAGCTGAAACTGGGTAATTCATAAAGAAAAGTTTATTCAGCTCATGGTTCTGGAGGCTGGAAGGTCCAAGAGCATGGCACAGGCATCTGGTGAGGACCTTCCTGCTGCATTATAATATGGCAGAGGGCATCACATGGCAAGAGGTCAAGTGCCAGAGAGTCAGAGAGAGCTTACTTTGATAAGCAATCCACTCCTAATAACAAATCCACTCCTGTGACCTTGACATTAATCCATTCACAAGGTAGAGAGAGCTCTCATTAACCCATTAATTCATTCATGAGAGCAGAGGGATTCAGTTTCCAACATATGAACTTTTGGGGAACACATGCACACCAGATACCTGGTTAGATATTATTTGGGGATGTGTCTATAAGGGCGTTTCTGGTAGAGATTAGCATTTGAATTGTTGGGCTCAGCAAAGCAGATGGCCCCCCTCAGTGTCTACATTGTTCAACCTGTTGAGGGCTTGAGTGGAATAAAAAGGTAGAGAGAGGTTGAATTATCTCTCTCTGCCTCTCTGTTCAAGCTGAGACCTGGGAATGTATTCATTCATACAGCAAAACAAACTTTGCTGACATGATTAAGTGAAGGATGGGAGATGATACTGGATCATCAGGGTGGGCCCAGTGTCATCATTGTAAGGTCTTTTAGACTGACTGACTGCACCATGGACTATGCCATGGTAACCTCTGTGACCTGCACGTACACTCCAGATGAGTTCCTGGAACTAGAAAGTCTGAAGTAATTGGAAAACCACAAAAAGGAGAAGAATGGTCAACCCCTGTGGCACCTAATTAACTTTGAGACATTCCTCTATTGTTCCTTATTCCTGCCTCAACTGATAAGGCAACTGGTCTTTGTAACCAACCTTGGTCAACCTCATGACTCCAGACCCTATGACCCCCTCCCAGCTTGCAAAAGCCTCCCTGAACTGTAACTTCCATAACTTTCCATGGCCTACCCCAAACCTATAAAACGAACTCCTATCCCACCACCCTCCACTGACTCTCTTTTCGAACTCAGCCCACTTGCACCGGGTGAATAAACAGCCTTGTTGCACACACAAAGCCTGTTTAGGGGGTCTCTTCATTCAGAGCACACGTTTACAATCACAAGAGTTCTTAAAACGGGGAGGCCGGAGGCTAAGAGTCAGACAGGGAGATGAGACAAAGTGATACTGCTGGCTAGAGAGGGGAGGAAAGCAGTCATCTGCCAAGAAATATAGGCAGCCTCTACAAGTAAAGGCAAAGACAAGGAAGTCAGTGTTTTCTCAGAGCCTCCAGAAGGAGTCAGCCCTGGCGACAGGTTGACCTTAGCCCAGTGACACTGATTTTGTATTTCTGACCTCCAGCACTTGAAAGGTGATAAATTTGTTTTGTGTTAAGCCATTAATTTTGTGGAAATTTGTTATGACAGCAATAGGAAAACACATCCCCTATCTTGTTTTGTTTCACTTTTTGCTTTTGTCCCCCAAACTGATCTAATTCCCCTCCTCACATTGACCCCATTCCAATGTATTCAATACATGTCTTTAGATATTTAATATGTTTTTAGATACAAGGGAAATATACAGTGCTTTTATGTGTATATGTTTTTCACTGACATAATGTTATTGTATATTAGCTCTTACATTTCCTTACATTGTTCTCTCAAAGCTAAGTTTTTAAAATCTCTCCCTAGTGCTCTATGTGCTGCAGAGTACGCATCAGCCACAATCTACTTAGAACACTAAGATTTGCACCAATGTTCTGGGCCACCAACATGTCTGAGGTGAACGTCATCAAGCATTTCTTTCATGGACTTGTAAAAGAGTTTCTACACACTTCTTGTATGCCCAGAAGTGCAGTTGTTGGCCTCTGAGCAATGCACACAATTCGTTCACTAAGTACTACTAGGCTGGTCTTCAGAATAGATGCCCCCCAGTTACAATCCCTCCAGCAAGGCATTGTGGCTCCTGTTCCCCGACCTTGCCATCAATATTTGAGATGATCTGACTTTCTCATTTTTGTCAGTAGCATGAGTATAAGGAGGCATGTCATATTTGTCTGAAGTTGCATTTCTCTGAGGGCCATGAGTTCAAGTATCACTTCAAATACTTCTCACCATTTGGCATTTTTCTTCTGTGAGTTGTTTATTTATCTCCTTTCCCAATTTCTTGATTGACATTGGGTTTTGACATCTCATTGATTTGCAAGAGTTTCTTATGTCTTTTTCCAGATCTAGTCTATTTTAGTCATTTAAACTATTTTCTCCCAAGTTATCATTAATTTAACTTTGTACATGGTATTATTTATTGAACAAAAAATGCTAATTTTGATGTAGACAAATCATTGCTTTTCCCTTTTAAAAGTTTGTACCTTTGGGACCTTGCATACAAATGCGTTCCCCCAATCACAGATATTCTGAGACCGTCTTACTATTCTTAGTATGTCTTCTATATATTTTTTAGATTTACCTTTTACATCCAGCTAGTATTTATCTTTGTTATAAAGTTTTACAATTTGATCCACAAATGTCTTGTTAATAGTACACTTCTCTAGATGATTTGTAAATTTGCTGTTATTTTGGCTAGAAGTTTATTTTCTACTTTTATAATTTGTTGCTATTTTAGAGAAGTGCTAATGAATTTCCTAGGTTGATCTTCTAACCATCTCTCTTGAAGAACTATTTATTGCAGTTCTATAAGTTGTGTGCGATGGTTAGTTTTTATTTGTAGATCATGATATTATCCACAATTGATAGGTTTATCTCTTCCATTACAATAGTTATATTACAATCCTCCTTTCCTTTTCTTATTTTATCGCATTGGCCAGGCCCTCAAGTACTATATTGGATAATAGCAGTCATTCCTGTCTTGGACCTAAACATAAGAAAAATGTATCTAAAATTTTAAACATTTTCTTAAGTTTATTTGCTGTAGGATCTTAGTAGAGAGCCATGCTCAAGTTAAAGAATTTCTTGTCTGTTTTTAGTATCTGAGAGTTTTTATCACAAAGAGATGTTAAACTTATCAAATACTTTTTTGCATCTGTTGAGATATCATGTGATTTTTCTCCCTAAGTTTATTAATGTGGTGAAATACATGGATGGATTTTCTTATACTGGACCATTCTTAAATTCCTGGAATAAATGTTTCTTAGTCATGATTGGCTATTTTAAAAATAACTTACTAATATTTTATGAAGAGCTGTAACTAGGGCATAAGTGAAATCATCTATGCTTTCCTTATACACTCCATATAGAGTTTCTTGGATCTTGCAAAACATTCAGTTGTTACGTGAAAGAAAATGGGAAAATTATTATCATTCTTCCAACTTCTTTCACTAAAATCAAAGTACCATCTGCTGCCCTCTTACCATGCCTTTCTCTGAGCATAGTACCTTTTTGTTTAAATGTCAAATAACAGTTGTTGTTTTTAAAAGATACTTTAAACAGTAATTGAGCTGAGTATCTGTGGTACCAACCATGAAAAACAGTGCTCAGTTGAAGTGCCAATGACATGAACAGCCACGGACAGATTCCTACATGTCTAATAACATCAAAGCAGCCACCAGGCCAGCAGTAACTCACAAGGATTCATTGATGATTATAAACACACCCTCATTACAGAAATGTTAAAATGTGCTTCTTATAATTGAAATATGGTAATATAAGGAAGGTACCAAGTATTATCAAACAGAAATGAAAAACCAAATTGTACGATTCCGGTTATATATCCATTTACAGAGATGACCCTGGGTCTCCCTCCCCAGCCCTATGGGAGTCTAAGTGTTCTGAGAGAAGATGTGCTGGGCTGACCCACCTGTCCCCTCTGGCTTGTGTGACCAATGGCATATGCTTGAGAGCTGCTGATCTAGGGTGAGTCTGGCCAGAGTACAATAAACCACTCTGGGGCCAGGGTTAGACGTCAGTTTGCGGTCAGTGAGCGGTTAGTTCATGGCAGTGAGGAGTAGCCTTTGAGGATTGGGATCAATATTCAAGTATGGTTCATGCTTGGAGTCAGTCTCTTGGTGGGGTAACTGTAACTGGGTTTGTGGTCAGCCTGTGCTGAGGTTTGGAGCTGGTTTGTGCCTGGTTTTAAGGGTTCGTTTGTGGCCAGGGTTGAGGTCATTCCATAGCCAGGGTTAGGAGTCAATGTGTGGCTGGAACCACGGACCAGAGAGCAGCCCATGTGGGACCTGAGGCCAGCCTTGGCCCGATGAGCAGCTCTCCCCGCCCCACCCTGTGCAGGGAGCCCCACACCTGATCCCTTTGCCTAGACAGCTTTTGTTCTGGCTGTCCTTACAGCATATGCTCTGGCAGATCCCTCTTAGCACCCCAGGCCATGGCAAACCTTGGCACTGCCTCTCATATGGGCTCCACTTAGAGGCCTGGGGCTGCCTATCACTCTGCTTCCGACACAGCAAGGTAGCCCTGCTGGGAGGCAGCCCTGCCCAGCTCACCCAGAGCTAGGTGCCCCCCGTCCCCACCTACCTCCCTAGAAGCTAGCTGGGGGGCTAACCTAGGAAGAGAGGAGACGCCATGGAGGAAAATGTGTCTGTTTAGGGCAAGTCTGAAGATGCCCCAGTGTGCTACCCAGGGTCACTGCTTTGCGGAGGCAAGGGTCCTGTGTTCAAGTCCTACTTCTACCTCCATAGAGTGGGCAAAGTCATTTGCTCTCTTCAAACTTATGTTTTCTTGTTTATAAAATAGGAATCAGAATTTCTGTAAGAATGAAATGGGATCAAATGTGGAAATCTACTGTGAAAACTGTAAGGTGCTATTACAGGGTGGGGGATGGCGATGATGTTGATGACAATGACAATGACTACAAAGGGTGATCATTACAGGGCTCTTGGTCTCACAAGGGAGCTGGAAAATGTCGTTTCTACTGTGAACCCAGGAAGCAGAAATGGCATGGTAAACACATGGCCTTACCTTGGCCAGAGAAGGTATCATGATCCCCATTTTACAGATGAGAATGTGGAGTCTTAAAGATTGTATGATTTACCCAAGGTCACATGACTCCTGCTTGAGGACTTGTGCCATGACACTGGTTGCCTCTGTGTGGAGTGTTTCTGATGGCTGCTTTATCCTTCCCTTCTCCAGAGTATTCTCCTGATATCCTCATCACAGCATAATGATAACAATTATAACAACAGCTGACCAAATGCTTGTTATTGGCCATGCACTGTGCTTAATTATTTAGACAAATCATTTCACTTCATCTTCAGGACAACCCTTAAAAGGGAAACTATGTAGGCTCTAAAGTCTCAGGAAAACTGTCACAGATCTGGAAACCAAGGCTGAGAGCAGGAGTGGCTTGCCAGACCTCATCTCAGATGTTCCTGGCTCCGAAGCCCACACTCACACCACTGTGTCACACTGAAATTTTGCCAGGTGAGAGTCAGACCACCTGACTTCTGGGCCTTACTCAGCCAGCCAGTGACATCTTTGTGTGACTTCAGACTCATCAAGCATTCTCATTTATAGAAAATGGAAATGCCTACCAAGCCTGCTTCCCGGGGGTTAGTTGAGGAGCAAATGAATGGGAAAATGTGTTCAAAAAAAAAAAAAAAAGAAGTCAAATTGTTGCATAAATAGGAGGGATTTTTAATAACCTCCAAACTCTTTCCTTTTCTCCACTCATTTTTCCTGATTTCCTGACTCCTCATCAGTAACAAAGTTAGGACAAAAGTGATGATTATTCTAAGGGGCACAAGCAGGGTCTGTCCCTTGGAAAGGCTTCTCCTCCCAGCCTCCCACGGGTTTTTCCAGTGTTCAGGCTGTTTCCAACGACCCCAGAAGACCGCCACTGTTTCCCTCCTGCAGTGATGGAAATAATTAACTCCATTCTTCCTGTTTGAATAGTCATGCCTAGCTGGGCTCTTAAATATGAGCTCTGTGTGCAGTGCATTTTCAAACACTCACATGTTCTATTTTTACTTTACTTGCTAAAGGAACGCTGTGGAAGGTGATTCCAGCACAAAGGACCCTAATTAATTTCCCCTGCCCTTAAATATTTTTTCAAAGTATGTGTTGGAAAAGGACATTTAAAAAAAAATTCCGTGACTCTGGAGGTGGATTCCAACATAGTTCTGACTGCCTTCCACTTGGAAATCCACCTTTGCCTTGCCGCCTGGCCCTGCTGGAGCGCCCTGTTCTGCAGCTGGGCAGTGTTTACTGCTCCTCCTCCAGACAGGAGGGACCGCCTCCTCCATCCAGCCTCTCAGGCCACAGACCAGCTTAAGTCCTAGAGTCTGAGGGCCCAGGGAGAGGAGGCTGGTCCTGGCTAAAGGCCTGGAGAGGTGAGGAGCAAAGGGGTGTCTCTGAGGGCCAGAATCATGAAAACACAGGACTGAGACCATCAGAAAAACCATTAAGGCAGATTCTTTTACCTTGAGTCACCATCCCCAGAACAGCCTCCGAGCCAAACCATACATGCTGAATGGTGATTTATTATTAATCTAGTTGTCCTGACTGTAGAATGATATTCCTCAAACTCTATGTGCCCTCATAAGGCCAGGGGAGGGTCTGAGCCCAAGGTCCCAGGTCAAGAGAAGTTTTTGCGATCTAGAACACAGGGCTGTGGGGAGGTAGTTTTATCCTTTGGGAGTCATTCTGGGTTTCAAGGTCCTCGTGGAAAAGAAGTTGTTTTGAAAGAGCAAAGCCTTTTGAAAACACGCAAGAAAAGCTTCTCCCATTTCTAGCTCTCAGCTGCCAGAGGGTAGGCTCCGGCTTCCTGGAGTGAATCCTAAGCCTCAGCAGGGAAGCTAGAGGCCTCCAAGATGTGGATTGAGGGCAGTCTCCTGCATTTGAGAGTGCTGTGCCTGAAATACCATCATGAATGCTTCATGCTTTAGGATTCCAGGCACCATCCCTGGTAAAATGCAAATCATCCTGAGGCAGCTCATGAAAGGTGTGGGTGGCAGGGATGAGGACCGAGCTTTTCTTTCTCTGCTTCCTTCTCCTTTCTTCTCCCCTCCCCTGTCCTCATTCCCTGCCTTCTGTCTTGCCCACTCCCACTCCATTTTCTGTTCCCTGCCCATTTCCATTTTCAGCCCTCCTACCTTCTCCCTGCTCTCTTCTCTCCCCTTCCCTTTGGCTCTCTTCCCCCTTTGCTGCCTGGGAAGCAGCATCCAGCTTCTGCCTTCCAAGCTGAGTCCAATCAGTAGCACTGCACTTTTGCTGCCAGACTTGGGGCCTTCTGGGCACAGCTTCGGCTGTGGCCGGAGAAACAGGCTTTGGGCTGATCGCTACCCTAGGGCTCCCCAGGGGCTTCCTGGGGACGCTGTGATGCCCTCCCTTGCTCCTTTCTGATGGAGAGGGAGCAGGGGTGGGGGCTGCTGAAGGAAAGAGGCTTCTTTTCTTGACAGCCATAAACATTAAGCAAGACCCAGAGCAAGTCGTCTGCTCTTGGCCCCTCACACCCTAGGACTCCAGATCCCTGGTTGAGTACCTGGGAAGACCTCTAGTTTATGAGGAGGAGCCTGGGCTGGGCCTCTGCTCTCTAGACAGTGATTTCAGATAAAAGTTGCCTTGTTCCAGGCCTGAACCTGCACATACAGGATCAAAGCAGAGCATGCGGGGTCCAGGATTGCCTCACACTCAGCTTCACTATGCCCTCATTTTGGGTTAAACTATAAGAAACTGCTATTTTTATAAGTCAAATGTGGTTGAATATCAGCACATTAATGTGGTTCAACTTAATATTTAAAGACCCTTGTAAACAGCATATTATTTAAAAATCTAGTCCTAAGAGGGCAGGGCCCAGTAGCTCATGCCTGTAATCCCAGCACTTTGGGAAACTGAGGCGAGTGGATCATCTGAAGTCAGGAGATTGAGACCAGCCTGGCCAACAAGGCAAAACCCAGTATCCACTGAAAAAAAATACAAAAATTAGCTATGCGTGGTGGTGCTCATCTGTAATCCCAGCTACTTGGAGGCTGAGGCAGGGGAATCGCTTGAACCTGGGAGGCAGAGGTTGCAGTGAGCCAACATCGTGCCACTGCACTCCAGCCTGGGTAACAGAGCAAGACTCTATCTCAAAAAAAAAAAAAAAAAAAAGTTTGTCTTTTAAATGGAGTATTGAATTCATTTACATTTAACTGGAGTGTTGAGCTCTTCGGTTGATTAGTTTTACATCTGCCATCTTTGCTATTTGTTTTCTATTTTTCTTACCTGTTTTATGTTTCCTTTTCTTGCCTTCTTTTGAATGAATGATATTTTTCATTATTCCATCTCCCCCGTTAGCTTGTCAGTTTTACATTCTTTTACTATTATTTTAGAGATTGCCATAGATTACTCATTGGAGTCTAATATAAAGTAGGACTTCTGTAAATTCTGGACAATGCGACAAGCTTGGAACGCTTTAACTCCTTCCCCCTCCTTTTGTGCTATTATTGTCACACATTTTGGTTCTGTATATGTTTTGAATGTCACATTACATTATGTTCTTGTAAAGTCAATGTCTATTTAGATGCACCCACGTGTTTCACTTTCTGTTGTTCTTCATTCCTTCTTACGTTTCCTTTTTACCATGTGGGGTCATTTTACTTTTGCCTGAAAAACTCATTTTAGTGTTTATGTTAATGCCTGTCTACTGGTGCTGAATTCTCCTGGCTCTTGCCTGTCTGGAAATAATTTTATTTTACCTACATTTTGAAAGTTTCTTCACTGGGTATAGAATTCTAGATGGTCAAGTATGTTTATTTTAGAAATCTGAAGATGTCATTCCGTTGTCTTCTGGCTTTCGTCTTTTTGTTGTGCTTTTGAAGGTATGTGTCTTTTCACCATGGACTTGTTTCTTTTCTTTCTTTCTTTCTTTTTTGACAGAATCTCACTTTGTCACCCAGGCTGGAGTGCAGTGGCGTGAGCATGGCTCACTGCAGCCTTGACCTCCCAGGCTCAAGCAACTCCCCTCCCTCTCGAGTAGATGTGACTACAGATAAGGCATGTGCCACCACACCTGGCTAATTTGTAAAATATTTTGTAGAGACAAGGTCTCCCTATGTTGCCCAGGCTGGTCTTAAACTCCTAGACTCAAGCCATCCTCCCACCTCAGCCTCCCAGTGTGCTGGGATTGCAGGCATGACCCACTGCACCTGGCCCCATGGACTCCTTTAAAGAATATCCTATAATTTCAAAGATTTGCAGTGCTGTTTCTAGATGTGATTTTCTTTTCTTTTCTTTCTTTTTTTTTTTTTTTTGAGACGGAGTTTCACCCTTGTTACCCAGGCTGGAGTGCAATGGCGCGATCTCAGCTCACTGCAACCTCTGCCTCCTGGGTTCAAGCAATTCTCCTGCCTCAGCCTCCTGAGTAGCTGGGATTACAAGCATGCGCCACCATGCTCAGCTAATTTTTTGTATTTTTAGTAGAGACGGGGTTTCACCGTGTTGACCAGGATGGTCTCGATCTCTTGACCTCGTGATCCACCCGCCTCGGCCTCCCAAAGTGCTGGGATTACAGGCGTGAGCCACCGCGCCCGGCCTGATGTGATTTTCTTTCTATTTATCCTGCTTGGACTCTGTAGCACTCTTGAATCTCTAGCTTGATGTCTTGGCATTGTTGGAAAATTCTTAGTCATTATTTCTGTATCTCTTTAAATACCACTTCTTCTCCATTCTTCTCTCTTCTTCTGAGACTCCAATTGTATGAATATTTGAACCCTCAACCGAGTCTTCTATGTCTCTTACATGCAACTTAACTAATCCTCCTCAGCTGTGCCACTCTGTTGTTGAGCCATCTATTGAATTCTTAATTTCATCAATTATATTCCCTTTTAGTTTTGGAATTTGTTTGATTTTTAAAAATAGATTGTTGTTCCCAAGCAAAATTCTTCATCTTGTTATATCTTTTTATGAGCATATTAATCAGAGTTGTTTTAATGTCTGATAACTTTAATAGCTAAGTCGCATATGGGTTTGTTTTCCCTGCTGGTTTTTCCTGCCTGTTTTTTCTCTTGGTCTTGTAACTTGGTATACTTAATATTTTTTATTGAATGCTGGAGAGTTTATATTAAAACTTGTGGAGGCTTTGGATGATGGCATCTTCTTCTGTAGAGGATTCTTTCTATTCTCTGGCAAGCAGTTAGAGTAGGGGCTGTTTGTCTACCTCAATTCAATCAAGGACTGAACTGATCTGAAGTTGGTTTTAGTCTTTACAAATTTGTTCTTTCTCTGGTCAATTTTCCTCCAAGAGTACAGATTTTCAGTGTTTCTAGGTCCAGGGATGTTTCTTGTGTGGGTCACTCATTCTTAAAAAATCCTAAATTATTTCCTTCCTTCCTTCTTTTCCTTCTTTCTTTCTTTCCTTCCTTCCTCCCTCTCTTTCTCTTTTTCTCTTTTTTTCCTTTCTCCTTCCTTCTTTTCCTTTCTTTCGTTCCTTCCTCTTCTCTCTTTCTCTCTCTCTTTCTTTCTTTCTCTCTCTTTCCATAGGGTCTCACTCTGTCACCCAGGCTGGATGGAGCAGAGTGGCATAATCGCAGCTCACTGCAACCTCCACCTCCCATGCTCAATGTGATCCTCCCACCTCAGCCTCCCAAGTAGCTAGGACCACAGGCACACTACACCATGCCTAGCTAATCTTTTACTTTTTTGTAGAGATGGGAGTCTCCCTGTGTTGTCCAGGCTGGTCTTGAACTCCTGGGCTCAAGCAATCCTCCCTCCTTGGCCTCCCCAAATGCTGGGATTATAGGCATGAGCCACTGTACTGGTCCTAAATTCAAATTTTTGTCTCCCAGAGACTGTGAAAGTTTTCCCAGCTGCCTTTTGTTTAGTTTATTAGCGTTCCACCCTGCACAGCCAAGAACTGACAAATATCTCAAGTAGAAAAATGCCAACTGTCAGGTTTAGTTTTCTGTGCCTCCACTGTCTCCTGGACCTTGGCTCTCAAGTCAGCTGCCTTGAGAGCCTAGAACTGTCTTTTTTTGTTTCTCTGCTCTGTGAGATAGTCTAAAGCTCTGCTGGCTTCTCTGTCTCTATGTGGGTAAACCCTACCAGGCCCTGCAGCCTCCCACATCCCAAGGGGAAAAGGGATGACCAAATGTTGAGATCTTTTTTTTTGAGACAGAGTCTTGCTCTGTCTCCATGCTGGAGTGCAAAGGCACAATCTCAGCTCACTGCAACCTCCACCTCCCAGATTCAAGTGATTCTCCTGCCTCAGTATCCCGAATAGCTGGGACTACAGGCACATGCCACCATACCCAGCTAATTTTTGTATTATTAGTAGAGACTGGGTTTCACCATGTTGGCCAGGATAGTCTTGATCTCTTGACCTCGTGATCTGCCTGCCTCAGCCTCCCAAAGTGTTGGGATTATAGGCATGAGCCACCGTGCCCGGCCCAAATGTTGAGATCTTTCAAGGAATTTTCTTTTTTTCTCCAAAATCTTGGCCCCTCAAGTAATGGCTCCTACAACTCTTCAAAGAGATTTTTAAAAATATTTTTTTCTAAGGCTGGGCACACTGGCTCATGCCTGTAATCCAAGCACTTTGGGATACCAAGACGGGAGGATTGCTTGAGCCCAGGAATTACCAGCCTGGGCAACATAGTGAGACCTCATCTCTATAAAAATTTAAAAGCTAGGTGGATATGGTGGTACATGCTTGTGGCCCCAACTACTTGGGAGGCTGAGATGGGAGGATTGCTTAAGCCCAGGAGATGGAGGCTGCAGTGAACTATAATTGTGCCACTGCACTCCAGCCTGGACAGCAGAACAAAACCCTGTTTTAAAAAAAAAAAAAATTGGCCAGGTGCGGTGGCTCACTCTTATAATCCCAGCACTTTGGGAGGCCGAAGCAGGCGGATCACCTGAGGTCAGGAGTTTGAGACCAGCCTGACCAACATGGAGAAACCTTGTCTCTACTAAAAATACAAAAAAATTAGCCAGGCGTGGTGATGCATGCCTGTAATCCCAGCTACTTTGGAGGCTGAGGCAGGAGAATCGTTTCAACCTGGGAGGCAAAGATTGCGGTGAGCCGAGATCACGCCATTGCACTCCAGCCTGGGCAAGAAGAACGAAATTTCATTTCAGTAGAAACTTTGGTCTGATGCAAGTTACTTTATTGTAACCAGAAGTAAAAATATAACTCTTATAGCTTTGAAAATCTTGTTTTAATGATTGTGATTTTAATGTTAATAAAATCTATTGTTTTCCCTAATCCCTTTTTGCTGTTCTGTGAGAAAATAAACAACTAAATCACAAATCCTTTCATGAACTTTTTGCTGAGGTGTCTTGGGCTTATCTCCCCAATCATACTCTAATAAATGAACGTCACCATTTTATGACATGTGCATTTTTTAAAGTGCCGTCCTAAGCATTTCCTTCTTTGAACCCTGCCCTGATACTGTGGAATAAGTAGAGATCATTTTTTCCATTTTGCGACTGAAGACATCGAAGCTCATAAAAATTTCTTTAACAAAGAAGTTAAATAAATTCTTCTAAGGCTGGTAATTAGGTAGGGGAATCCTAACTAAAACTTAGTTCTTCCAGCTCAAAGTCTAGTCACCATTCATGCTTCTTTTCCACTGTGGGCTCCCGGAAGCCAGAACCTTTTCCTGAACACTCCACAGGACTCACTAAAGGTCTAAGTTTATAGTAGATGTTCTGGCATTACTTGCTGAATTGATTTATATTATGTTGCAGCAGCTGATCAGAGGCAGAGACTCCCAGCCTGACACTGGCCCTTAACTGTTGCATCAGATTTTACTTAAAAAGGAACAGAGAATAATAAATTAAATTCTGGTGCCAAAGGAACCCGCAGGAATTTATGAGAAGTACAACATAAATTCACTAAAACTCCTACTCAGTATTTATTCTTCTCTGTCTTATATTTAGGCACATCTGGGTATAACTAAATCAGCCAAATCTGCCACTCTCAGACAGGCAGCTTAACGTCCCCTCCCATTCCCCCTTAAAAACCCCAAAAACAAAAATAAAGCAAACTGACATCATACAACAGTTAATGCAGCTTATTATGGTCTAAAATGACAGGCATGTAAATTGAAGCCATTTCTGAAATAAGTCACTCAAAATTCCGGTGGGGGGCAGGAGGCAGATACAAACTTCGTTTTCAAAGTAAATTCTGAAGCATTTTGAAAAGAAAAGAAGAGCTTTCTGTGAAACATTGCTGGAAAAGTCAGGAAGAACTACAGATTTTTTGAAGCAAATTACTAGTGAGTCTGTCAAAATTTGGAAAAGGACAGCTTCCCCTTATTCTGGGTCATGGGAGGACTCAAGAAGGCTTTGTAACTTACCCAGCTGAGGACTAACTCAATTCTTGACAGAGCTTGCAGGGTTTAGTGAAAATGTTTTTCATTTGTTAAAAAGTAGAAATGCAATTTCTGTTACTTGCTCACTCAATACAAATCTCCAAACTCTTGTCCCAAATTCAGCCTAATTCATATCTATCCCCAGCACAGAAACCAAAACCCCCCCACAAGGGTCAAAATTGTCAGCTTTGCTTACAGAATGAGCTACTGGGTAAAGAGTCAAACTTGGCTTTCTGGATTAAAAAAAAATAATTTTAATTAACTTTATTGACTTTATTAAAGTATGTGTTAAATGTGCCAGCTTAAGTTGACAGTGCAATGAATTTTTACAAATGTATACACTCACGTGCAACATCAAAATAAAGATACAAAACACTTCTTCTCTGCCAAAAGTTGGCACATGTTCTGTCCCAATCAATCATTCTTACAATCAGCTTAAGACAACCACCAATCAGCTTTTTGTCACTGGAACATAGATTTGTTATTTTTGAAGTTTCTAGTGAATGAAATCATAAGTATATACTCTTTCATACCTGGTTTCTTTCATTCAGCGTAATTATTTTGAGATTTATCCGTGTGGTTGCATGTATCACTTGTCACTTTTTATGGTTAAGCCTGATTCCATTGTATGCACATACCACAATTTATTTATCCACTCACAAGTTTATGTATGTACAGTTTGGCTGGTTTTAGTTTTTGGATTTTATTAAGGTGTTATAACAATCACAGATGGGTCTTTGTACAGACTGTTTTCATTTCTCTTGAGTCAATGCCTAGGAGTCATATGAATTGCTGGGTCATATGATAAATGTATATTTAAGTTTACAAGAAATTTCTAAACTTTCCTGAAGGGGCTATAACATTTTAGACTGTCACCAGCAATGCTCCACATCCTTCCAGTTCTTGAATTGTCAGCTTGTAAGTACTAACATTATTCTAATGGGTGTGCAGTTATATCTCACTGTGGTTTAGGTTTTCATGTCCAGAATGACTAATGACACTGAACATCTTTTCATATGCTTATTGGCCATTCATGCATCTTCTTTCAAGAACCATCTTTTTAAATCTATTGAGCATTTTTCAAATTTTTGTTATTATTGAGTTCTGAGAGTTCTTTATAAATTCAGGATATAATGTTCCTTTACATATAGCTTTTGTCAGCTATACGAGTATTTCCTCCCTGCCTATGGCTTGTCTCATCCTTTATTGAAGATGTTTTTCAAAGAGCAGAAGTTTTAAATTTTAATAAAGATTACTTTATTTACTTTATTAAAATATAGTGTCTTTGTGTATATGTACCTAGTGGAATGCACCAACTTAAAGTTCTGTTTTCGACAGAATCATTTTCCCCCAAAATTCATATGTTGAAGCTCTAACCTCCAGTGTGCCTGTGTTTGAAGATAGGGTCTTGAAGGGGGTAAGCGAGATTAAATGAGAGCACAGGGTAGGGCGCTAATACAATAGGATTGATTTCCTTACAAAAAGAGGAAGAGACACCACAGAGGTGCATGCATAGAGAAAAGGCCATGGGAGGACACAGTGAGAAAGCATCTGTTTGAAAACCAAAGAGAGAGGCCTCAGTAGAAACCAAACCTGCTGGCCCCTTGATCTTGGACTTACAGCCCCCAACAAGTAACTGTAATGTAAGTTACCCAGTCTGTGGTATTCTATTGTGGAAGCCTTAGCAAACTAATAGAATGATCAAATTATTGATCTTTTCTTTTGTGTTTTTTTTTATTTTTCTTTCCCAGCTAGGGAATTCTTGCTTACCCCAAAGTTAAAAAGATTTTCTCCTTTTTTTCCTGACAGTTTAATAGTTTTATCTTCCACCTTTAGACCTTTTTCCTATTTTGGGTTCATTTTTATGTGAGATTTATTTTTTTCCCCATATGAATATCTAATTATTCCAGTGCCATTTGTTGAAGATTCTTTTTTCCTTTATTGAAATTTGTTAACAATCAATCGACCAATGTATCTGTAAGTCTATTTTTGATTCTTTATTCTGTTCTATTGATCTGTATAACAAATTTGATGCCAGTGCCCCACTCTTCATTACTGTAGCTTATTAATAAGCACAGAAATAGGGTAATATAAGTCCTCCAACTTTGTTTTTCTTTTTCAAAATCGTTGTGGATTTTCTAAATCTTTTACATATAAATTTTACAATAAGCTTGTCAATTACTTTTCCTCTGAAATTTTATCAATCAATATAAAGTGGATTAACATTCTAGCAATGCTCCAATCCATGAACATAGTATAGCTCTCCCTTTATTTAGTTCTTTTAAAATTTCTCTCAGCAGTATTTTGTAGTTTTCAAAGTATAGATCTTACACACATTTTGTCAAATTTATCCCAAAGTTTTTCCTATTACTTGATGTTACTGTAAATGGTATTTTGTAGATTTTTATTTCTAGCTATTGTTGTTAGTAGAAAAAAAATCAGCTGATCTTTACTTATTGGTCTTACATCCTGTCATCTTAAAGTCACCAAGTCACTTATGAGTTCTCATACCTTTAAAAACATATATTCCTTTGAACTTCCTGTGTATACAATTATGTTGTCTGCTAATGAAGACAGTTTATTTCTTACTTTCCAATTCATATGTCTTTTATTTCTTTGTCTTGCCTATTGCACTGGATAAGATCTTTAGGACAATGTTGAATAGAAGTAATAAAAGCAGATAGTTTGTCTTGTTTCTGACATTGGAAGGAAACCATACAGTCTTTTATCTTTAACAGATTCCCTTTATCAGGTAGTAGGATTTTCATATATTCTCTTTATCAAGCTGAGGACGTTTTCTTCTATTCCTAGTTCATTAGTAATTTTAATCATAAATCACCACTGAGTTTTTTCAAATACTTTCTCTGCATCTATTGAGATGGACATATGGTTAAATTAGATGAAGTATGTCAGGAACTTCATATGAGGCACATGGTAGGCACTGAATAAATGTTGTTCTAATTATTATTATTATTAAGCTTTCATATGGTGTTGATACCACTTTGGTCCTCCTGCCTCTCACAGGACATTTCTAGAATCTGTTATGTTATGCAATAGTTGGAATTCCCGAGAGGGAGAGCACCTGCCACTAGCATTGAGAAAGGTAGTATTTTGTGAATCCTAATTTGGAAGAAGACACAGTCAACTTCAATTGCTAGTTCATTTGGGAAACTTAGGAACCAGAGATCAGGAATACCATCTGCAGGAATTATGTAGGATTCAAGAACCCAGGTTATTTAAGAACATTTGATTCTGGAAACTTGGTTTGTAAGAATTGTATGGAGTTACGGAACATTAGGCTCTAGGAATACTGTATATTTCTAGATACAATGGTTGAAAGAACTTCAGGTGATTCTGGAACATTGACCTGTAAAAATGATATGTGATTTGCAATTTTGGCTTTTAATAATGTTATGCCATTTTGTAACCTTGTGTGCTTCTGCAAACTTATAATAAACTTACATGGTTCTGAAAACTTGGTTTATTAAAACATTATGTGATTCTGAAACCTTGGCTTGAAAGAAATATGCTTGATTCCAGGATCATAGCTGTCAGAATAGCACTATAATTACACTAGATGGCTTCAGAAACTTGCTCTACAAGAATATTGTGAGTCTGGAAGCCTAGTCTACAAGACATTCAGTTTAATTTTGGAATCTTGATTTCCATGTACTTTGCCCGGTAGGAATCTTGCATAAGTTTTAAAACTTGTTCTGTAGAAATCTCATATATTTCTGAATGCTTGATCACAAAAATCTCATGTGATTTGCAAAGTTGGTTTATTAGGTTTTGTGATTTTGAATCTTGGCTTGTAGGAATCTTATGTGACTTTGGAATCTTGGCCTGAAAAACTGCTATTTAATTCTAGAACCTTGGCCAATGAGAATCTTAAGTGATTCAGAATCCCTGGTCTATAATAGCACAGCATCTCAGAACATTGGCCAGTAAGAATATGATGCAACTATGAAACATTGGCCTGTAATAACGTGATGTGGTTTCAGAATCTTAGCCTTTGCAAAGTGTGATTGTGATACCTTGGTATGTGAAAGACCACTGATAGCGTTTTAGTATTTGTTTTTTCTTCCTTGGTCAGAGACCACTGATTTTTAGCTGTGACATGGCCAGCTAAAAACTAAATTTCTGAATAAAAACTGAAATAAAAACTCAATTTCTCATCCTGTCTTGCAGCTGTTTGTCCTTGTTGTGACTAAGATCTGGCCAATGACATGGAAACAGAAGTGGCAGAGACACTTTCTGGAAAATATTTGTAGATTGAGGGGCTATGCCCGTCCTCAGCCCTTCCTCCTTCCTATTGGCTGGAATGTTGGCCTACTTCCTGCAGCCACCTGGAGCCAGGAAGTGGTGTTGACAGGGAAGCCACAAATGGTGGAGTATTGAGATTGAAGGAGCTTGAGCTCCTGCCATTATGGAACACCACCCCAAACCTACCTGATATGAGACAGAATTAAATTGCCTCATTGAAGCACTTCTATTTTGGATTCTGTGTCACTCACATGCAAGCCTAATCTAGTGTTTTAATCCAAAGAACAATAGGTGATTCTGAGACTTGGTTTTTATCATCCTGGCACCTTGGCCTATAAATCTTAGTTGATTCAGACACCTTGGTATGCTGGATTACCTGTTGTCAATTTAGCATCACTGCCATCCTCTTGAAGAGGAGAAGCCAAGAACTACATTTCCCAGAATTCCCTTCAGGCTGGTTCTGGATTCGAGTTGGCTGTGAGGGCAGTCATGTGCGATCTGGAGGATGAAAGAGGAGAGGCCATTATTCTCCAGAGACTATTAGGCAATAGCATGGGCACTCTGGCTGCTATTATTATGACTTAGAGCAGAGGTTAGCAAACTACAGCCCATGGGTCAGACTGGCCCACTGCTTGTTTTTGTAAATAAAGTTTTGGGGTCTTTTGCTAATTTTTTTTTAAGTTCCAGGGTACATGTGCAGGGTGTGCAGGTTTGTTACATAGGTAAAGGTGTGCTATGGTGATTTGCTGCACCTGTCAACCCATTTCCTAGATATGAAGCCCAGCATGCGTCAGCCATTTTTCCTGATGCTCTCCCTCCCCCCATCTCCCCCATAGGCCCCAGTGGCTGTCATTCCCCTCCCTGTGCCCATGTGTTCACATTGTTCAGCTCCCACTTATAAGTGAGAACATGCGGTGTTTAAATAAAGTTTTCTTGGAACATGGCCTTGTTTACATATTGTCTGTGGCTGCCTTTAAGCCATAACAGCAGACTTGAGTAGTTGATACAGGGATTATATGTGGGAAAACCTAAAATATTTACTATCTGGCCCTGTACAGAAAAGGTTTGCCAACACCTGCTATAAAATATCTGGTTGGAGTTTAGTAACTTCCATTTAATAAATATCTATTGAGCATCAGCTCTCTGGTGTGTGGGGAGGAGCCTTATTCATAACAGTGGGTATCATTTAGGTGGAACAATGAAGTATATCCAAGTAGCAAGGTCAGACATTTACTTATGTTACCTTTAAATGTTCACAGAAATATATAATTTTGTTTTTTTCTCTAGTAATTGACCTGAGCTCCTTCAAATCACTATCCATTGGGTGACAGAAGCTCCTACAATTTAGGCCAGGTGCAGTGGCTCACACCTGTGATCCAGCACTTTGGGAGGCCGAGGTGGGCGGATCACGAGATCAGGAGTTCAAGACCAGCCTCACCAACATGATGAAACCCAGTGTCTACTAAAAATACAAAAATTAGCTGGCATGGTGGCATGCACCTGTAATCACAGCTACTCAGGAGGCTGAGACAGGAGAATTGCTTGAACCTGGGAGGCAGAGGTTGCGGTGAGCCAAGATCGTGCCATTGCACTCCAGCCTGGGTGACAGAGCAAGACTCTGTTTCAAAAAAGAAATAAAGAAATAAAGAAATCCTACAATTTAATTTATACCAATGCATATTTTCCTTTCTCCTTTTTTTTCTCTCTGCCTTCGCTGACACTCTTGGTGTGTGCAAAGAAAGAGGAGAGTAGCCCTATCTTTCCAGGAGGCCCACCTGCTCCCCAGTAACTTTTAATTGCATAAAATAATGTCTATTTTCAAAGTTATGCTTGGCTTCATCAGGTAAAAATACACAGGATGTGGCAGTACAGGAGAGATGGTGCTTCAGGCTGACACAGTATGTGTCCCCTGGAACCGCTGGCCTCAACTGCAGTGGGCCTGGTCCTGGGTGTTCCCTGGGCTGGTAACTGTGAAGAGGTCCTGGGTGTTGCCCTGGTATCTACTGCTGGAGTCTGCGGTGGCTTCGATGTATGAATTGCTCTCCTTTATTCTCTGTATGGTCAGAGCTCACATTGTGCCAGCTGATTTGGCCCCATTTTGGTCCATTGAGTTCATTATTTTGATTAAAGTTCAGTCTTCAAGTTCACTTTAAATGAACAAGCTTTTACCTAGAGAGAAGAAACTCACAGATTTATTAATATAACAACAAAAAAACCCTCAGCTTTATTGTCATCTCCCAACCTGCCTAGACCTACTGGAGGGGAAGAAGAGGATCCCTGGACCTATTCAGACTTCTCATACGCTAAAGAGGTGTCATTCCAGCAGCCTGGAGAAGGGATATGGCCAGAGAATCTTCATTTCTAAGAGGTCAGTTGGCTGAAGTCCCAAAGTGTTTATGGTTTGAAATACCATCAATCCGTTTTCATTTTTATACCACAGAATGGTAATCACACTTTTACATCTCAATTCTTGTGTCAAAATTCAAATATTTGCATTATAATTGAATTGTATTAAGCTACTTAATGCCCACAGGCATCTAGAGGCATTAGATACAGTCCAGTAACCAAATGATAAAGGCTAGTCACAAGGCAGCAGAGCTGGGCACTAGAGAAGCCACAAGCTGCAGGAGCCTGTAGCCTGTCAAGAAAACACAGTGGGAGGAAAATCCCTTCTTTCTGCTGTATCTCTGTAGCACCTCCAACTGACAATGGACAAAGCTTACCACTGTGCCAGCCCGCAGAAGAAAAATATTTAATGGGCCCAGCTGCACTTTTGCAGAGCTGGTAGTGAAGGATAAATTTGGAACTGAGAGTCTGTAAATTGATAAGTGGAATATATGAGATATGCCTATGAATAATTATCATGGCAGTTGCAGTGGCTCACACCTGTAATCCCAGCACTTTGGGAGGCTGAGGCAGGCAGATCACTTGGAACCCAGGAGCTCGAGACAAGCCTGGGCAACACGGCAAAACTCCATCTCTACTAAAAATACAAAAAAAAAAAAATATATATATATATATAGCCGGTCATGGCAATGTGTGCCTGTAGTCCCAGCTACTCAGGGGGCATAGGTGAGAAGATCACTTGAGCCTGGGAGGTTGAGGCTGCAGTGAGCTGAGATTGAGTTTGCCTGTGTAACAGAGCGAGACCCTGTTTCAAATAAATAATAGTAATAATAATATTATTTATCAAATAGAAAAATGAAATTTTGAAATACTTAATGCATTTTAAAAAATAGCATTAAATGTATTATGTATTAACATATTTTAATCAAAATATTTGTATTTTCCCAAACAAACAAAAGTAATAAAATGAGTCACATTGTTTTGGAAATCTTTTTGCTGTTTGGTTAAGAGAAGATAGCTGGATTCTCCTTCCTGCTTTTGCAGTCAATCTATCGTGATATGTTGTTTTTGTTAAAATATATAAAGAAAATCTGGCTTTTCACAAGTGTGTAGTTGGAAAAGGGAGGAGTGTTTTAACAGCTTTTGAAGATAATTGTAGATATTCTCCATTAACTATGCACCAAAACTCAACGAGTAGGAGTTTCTTAAAGATTAGTTGCAATGTGGAATTTGAAATCGCATCAGTATGTTTCTCATCCTCTGTAATATTAAAACCATTTATCAACCTTGCACTTTAAATGGATTTTTGCCTGTGCATGATTTTGAAACATCATACATTGATCACTTGGAAAACATTGGTTCACTAAATTATGTAGATCTTCCAAATGTTGACACATTTAATTATACAATATTTAAAAAACAGCATTATTTAACTTCACTACCCATCACAATGTATTGGGAAGCTGTCAATCCCACAGCGGCAAATGCAAGTTTTCCCAAATTCTAATTTGCACTTGAAATTTTGAATTTTATAATTGGCAACAACGATTGTCAATTCTTTTCCTTGAAGTGGGGGGCTCCTTTCATTTATGTTCAAGATAATGTCTGCCAAATACGCAAGTCTGATTAACTTTACCTTATCTGCTTTTCAAGTAAAACGAGTGTTCAGTGAAAAATGTGCATGGTTTGGCTCACAGCTCAATCCCACCAGTCCCTTTCGTTTAAACAATCATCACGCCTACATTTTCCCACTCTGTCACACTGAATTAGAAGAGTAAAGTGGCACGTACTCAAGGGTCAATATTTAATAACATGAATCATTTTAACTGCCTCATCAAGAACATTCTTAAGTAAAATTGACTTTTTTTTTTTAACTGCAAGTGTATGGTGGTACACACACACACACACACACACACACACAGAGTCAGTGACTGTCAGTATCGTCTGTCCTGATTCATGCTAAAAGCACCAGCAGTTTTATCCATCTTTGCTTTTACACCATCAGTGCACATTTTAACACAGTAAAAAAGAGGCACTCATTTGTTAGGATTATGAAAATAGCAGTGACTTTTCAGATCCTCAGCAGGGGCATGGTGGCTCGCACCTGTAATCCCAACACTTTGGGAAGCCAAGGCGGGCAAATAGTTTGAGCTCAGTAGTTCGACACCAGCCTGGGCAATATTATAAAACCCCATCTCTATAAAAAAATATTAAAAAGTTAGCCGGGTGTTGTGGTGGTGTGTGCCTGTAGTCACAGCTACTCGGGAGGCTGAGGTGGGAGGGTGCCTTGAGCCTGGAAGGCGGAGGCTGCAGTGAGCCAAAATGGTGTCACTGGATTCCAGCCTGGGTAATGGAGCCAGACGCTGCCTCAAAGAAAAAAAAAAAAAAAAAAAAGGAAAAGAAAGAAAATCATTGGTCTAATTAACATCTTATAACTAAGGACCATAATGTGATTTCAGGGTCATCATGTTCATTTGAGTAAGAGTCCTATTGGCACCAAGTGGTACTATTTTATTTTTAAGGACTAGCATTAGAAGGAGTGAGTTCATAAATGAGTTCACACCCAGTGACATCAAAAATGCTATATGAGCAAAGGCTTTACAGTAGTTTGGATAGAGGAAAAAGTGATGGGGAAGTTGGATCATCACACAACACAAGGTGATAATAAGCTGAACCCGAAGGCATCTGTATCACTGCAGTCAATACCATCATCATAGGGCCAGTGGTGACTTAGCAAAAACATCATCTAGAGCTAATCATCCCCAACCACTAAAGCAAGATCCTTCTGAGTGCTTTGCCCAGTGCCCTAAGAGTTATGAGGTTTGGCAGTCTGGCTGGAGAACAGTTACTATTCCTGGCCCCGCATGAGCGTCTGGTACTATCTCTTCTAACCTTTTGTGTGGTTCTTTTGCTGGCGCATGGGGCTTCCCCACATGCAGGTGCTGATTGGAACTCTGCTAAATGCCTGAGGGAGACCTTTGGTGGCTCTTTGGAGTCCTTCCTCTATGTGACTCTGTCTGCTCCAGTCCTGTGCCCTGAGAACTCAGACAGCCCGGGCCTCCTTACATTCAGTTCCTTCCATCTTCTCAACCGAGGGGGTCCTCTGGGACTCGCCTGTGTTCCTTCTCCCTGCAGCGTTGCCTGGAAACTCTCTCAAGGCAGCAGGTTGGGGCAGTCAGAGAGCCTATCTCATTTGTTTGTTGCGTCTCAGGGATGACTTTGTTGCCTGAGGTCTGGTGTCTTGAGAATCATTGTTTCATATTTTTAGTTGTTTCAGGTGGGCCAGTAAATCCAGTCTCTTACTTCTTCTTGGCTGGGAGCAAAAGACCTCAGAGGATCCAAATTTGATCCTATCATAAGCACTCATGTATTAGGCTGACCCATCCCTAGTCAATTTCTGAGCTCATCTCTTGTTCGCAGCACTTTGCCAAATGCAGCCAACAGCAAGCAAACCACACTACTAAATTTCTGTCTTCACACTTCTTTCACTGCATACACTTCGAGTGGTTACAGGTGAGAGTTTCACCAAATGCTCCAGCCTCCGACGTCAGTTCCTCGTTGCTGCCACTGAATCTCTAAGAGAATACTGCATCTTTTCATTGTTTTTCATTTGCTTTAATAGCACTCCACTTCTGGGCCAGGTGTGGTGGCTCACACCTGTAATTTCAGCAATTTGGGAGGCTGAGGTGGGCAGATCACCTGAGGTTGCGAGTTCGAGAGCAGCCTGACCAACATGGAGAAACCATGTCTCTACTAAAAAGACAAAAATTAGCCAGACGTGGTGGCGCATGCCTGTAATCCCAGCTACCCTGGAGGCTGAGGCAGGAGAATCACTTGAATCCGGGAGACAGAGGTTGTGATGAGCCGAGATCGTGTCATTGCACTCCAGCCTGGGCAACAGGAGCAAAATTCCATCTCAAAAAAAAAAAAAAAACAGCACTCCAATTTTAAGTACAAATTTCTGTGTCAGTCAGAATAGGCTAGATTAACCTGTGCTAACAACAACCCCCCTTAAAATCAGTAAGAGTTTATTTCTGGCTTCAATATGGAGCAGAAGGGAGGGGCTCCCTCATGGGAGTCACTCAGCGCCCAGACCACCTGTGACTCCGTCACAACTCCTGTTTTCATCCCTGCAAGCAGGAAAGAGACATAGCCAACTATGACTCTTAAAGCTTCCGCCCAGAAGGGTCATTTGTCACCTCTGCTCACATTTTTATAGTTGAGGGCAAGTCATACGGTTTCACTTGACTTCCAAAAAGAGCAGAGGTGTGCAGTGCTACCACGTGCCAGGAAGGAGGGAGATGGGAGCGTTTCCGGCAGCCCTAGCGCCCACCCAGGTGGTGTGTGTGCTTCCCTTTGTTATCTCTGCTCTAGCTCTGACAATTAGCAATCAAAGTGTGACTTGCTGAGTCAGCCCCCGATGTATTGAAAAGGAATGCCTTGCTCCAGGCAACGTGAGTCCAAAAAGCATCAGGTTAGACTGGTGGAGACAACTCAGGAAGGATTCCAACAGGGAGGCGGGGCCTTGCTTGGGCTGAAATCCCCACAAGTTGCAGTGACTCTGGCCTGCAAGACAGTGGGTTGCATTTTCAAATACTGGCTCTCGCCGGCTATGTGACCTTGAACAAGTCATGTCCCCTCTGGAGCCCTCAGTTTGCTCCCCTGTCAGAGGGAGATAATGTGAGTGGAAATTTCCAGAGCAGTGATTGGCTTGCTCCCTTCCCCCTGACTGGGAAATGGCTCTCTCTCCTGGACCAAAGCCTAGGGCTGATTCATAGTCACTATCAGCATCATTCTCAGCCTGGGCCAGGTCAACGCATTGTTTATCTTGGTGTCTGAGCCCATTCCTGACATTGCAGAGACAGACACTAAGAGCACGGGGGCTGGTGAACCCCCAACTCTCATCTTCCTACCCTGTTCCCTCCTTCCTCCTCCCACCCCAGGGGCTTGTGAGAATAACTAAAAACTGCAGCTCTAAGGCCAGCAAGGTCAATTTCCCAGGAGCAGAGTCCATGATTCCCATACAGACAGACCCTCCTGTTTGCCTCCAGAAGAGGCGTCCTTTGTAATGACTCTTGAGTTAATCAACTTCTATCAACTCCCGAGCCTGCCTCTGAGCTCAGGATCTCCATTCCTCCCCCGAGACAGCTGCAGACATCTTCCTTCTGTCCTTCCTGCCCTAGTCCCTTCATCCATCCTCCTGATGCACACTGCAGTGACTGACCAAACCAGGCTTCACCCTGTCCAGCCTCCTGCCCAGCAGCCTCCCATGCTGCCCAGGCGACAGGATGAAGCCCCACCAGGACTCCAGATCCTGGCCCTTAGCCCTCCCAACTCCTCTACTCAGACCAAGCTGTCTGCTGGACTGGTCATGTGCTTCTCTGCCTAGAGTATCTGTCCCCAGTCCTTCCTCTGATTATCTAAGGAGCACCTCAGACCCCGCCTTGGTGACCACCCCAGCCCACCCATGCCTTCCTTCCCCAAGCTCTGTAGACAGACAACTGTGCAGTGATCAGAGCAGAGGTGCTGATGGCCCACTGTGGATCCACACCCAGCCCTATATCTCCTGAGCAAGTGACAATCTCTCTCTCTGGCGCAGTTTCCTCATCTGTAAAAGGGAGATACTGATGATATCTTCCCCAGAGGGCTACTGGGAAGAGTAACAAGATGTAACAATATGCAGTGTGCGTGCATGGGCATGTGACACTAGCCATCATTTAATGTCTATTGGCCCATCCACCCTGCACACACGGACTGAGTCCCTGGTTTTTGCCAGGGTCTGAGCTACTCACTAGGACTCATCTGTGCCCTCAAAGAGCCCTGCTTCAACTAGGGGAGAAACACTGTGTTTGAAGACCATGTGGTGGTATCCATCCTGTTCCAGGCGGAGGACGCAGAGGATGACCTCCTGCATCTTCCAGGATGAGAGGATCCTGATGCGGTCAGCTTACCACCAGGGGCCAGTTGGTCTCCTCAGGAAACAATGCCATTTCAAGGGTTTAATGTTGGTTCTTCATTATGGACAAGTTGGACATTCAGAAGTGGCAGGAGCTAGATCAGTCTTGGGTAGGTGGGAGCCCATGTCATTGGCCTGCCCAATAGCAGCCTCAGGTCTCTGCCATCACAGCCAATCTGCTCCCGGGCCTGTCATGCTGGCTCTGGGATGCCAGTGATAAGGATGGTGAGTGTTGACTGTCCAGGTCATTCTGTCCACTGGGCTGTTCAGTGCTTCTTCCGTGGTGGATGTTTCTTGGTGGGCACTAACCTTTCATATGGCAGTCTTCATACTCCATACCTACTCTACATGCCCATTCATGTACCACTCCCCACACGTCCTTGTCTTTGATCTGCCACACACCTGACCAGATGGCAAGGGCATTGGCCAATGCCCAACAATCTGTATATATTCTCACTCTAGACTGCTTCTCCCACTATACAAAGGGGACCAGGTGCACTTATCACAACTCCATCCATCGGAAAGATACTCCCTCCCCACTGTCTTTCAGAGTCACCTTGAATGTGACCGTAGTACAGCCACTATCTCTTTTCTCTTTGTATCCACATATTAACTTGATCCATCTTTAACCACACTCAAGATTTTTCCTTCCTTTTCAGCTGGTTGCTAGTCATACGGGAACACCCCCCAACACACGCGCACACACACACACACACACACACACACAACTTTGTGCTATTTAGGAGAGGATCATTGGTACAAGGTGGGTAGGTGATGTGGGAGTCGAGACTGACTGCCTGCTTCTGCAACTTACTCATGCCTCTGGTCCTGCTCCAACTTGATCTAGACGTACCACTTCTCTCTAACAATGGATCACTCTTGGTCTGACTTTATGATTTGCAGGAATGAACAAAACACAGATCATAATTCGCAGTTCCAGGCAAAGGGTCACCTGGTCTCCAGTGATCAAGTGTTCCATCTCTACCAGAGTTCATGACAGGCCAGCCAGGAGCTGTTTCACAAAAGGAGTGTCATTCTCTGCTGTGGCTTACGGGGCTTTGCTTCAGGATGCCCAGGTCTTCATTCTGCCTCTGTCCTGGAGCTTGCCGTAAGCTCCATGCAGCGTCTTCTCCCACCACAAACATCTCCAACACTATAGGATCTGCCAGATCATATGACCCAAGACAGAGGGCTGATTGTACCCTGGCCTGGATCTGCTGCAGAATGTTCTCCTTCTCTGGGTCCCACCCCTTGCTGTCTTCTCAGCTACCCGGGATATGTGCTAAAGCAATATTCCTTGACGTGAAACGTGTGGCCTCCAGAATGCAGAGATCTATCTGAGGCTGTGCTTCCCCCATTGTGGTAGAAGATGCAAGATGCAGAGTTTGTCTTTTATTTTGGAGAGGGTATCTCAGTACAGCTCCTGACCACCGAACCCCTCAACTTCACTGAAGTGGCAGGTCCCTGAATCCTTCTAGAGTTTATCTTCCACTCTTGGGAGCTCGTGTATCTTACCAATGCCTCCAGCGTATCTGCCACTTCTGGCTGGTCCTGTCCAGACACGTAATGTCATCTCCCTGATGTCGTGTGAGATTCTGAGGATGACTAGGTGGTACAGTTATCTTCAGCCTGTATCATGGCAGTGAGTGGGACAGTTCCTACAGTCCTAGAGCAAAACCATCAATGAATAGTTTATCGTTCCCAACTGAGTGTGAACTGTTTCCTATCCTCTTTTCTAACCAGAATAGAAAAAACAAACAAACAAACAAAAAAACCGTATTCACCAAATCAGTGGCTGCATGCTATGTACCTGAGGTCTTATTCTTCTGCTTTGACAATAGTAGAACACTGGGCACAGCAAATGGATCGGTTATGCTCTCTGCAGTTGGAAGACTGCAAGGCGCATTCTCACACAGGTGGGAATCGGTGTCCATAGACACCCACGCCCCACATGAAGCCTGCAGGGCTGGGCCTGTCTGAGAGTGACACAGGCTGGAGGAGAAAGTGGGAGATGGTAGACGTCCCTCCTCAGAAAACCTTGCCGTGGAGCCTTCATGAGTTTTTCCCCTAATTTTTCAACACGGGTGTTTAATTCATTTATTCTCACTTTTTAATGTGTATTGCTATGGAAAGGCGTGTGGCATTATAAATGTCAGATCCCAAATTTGCATGACTCCAAAGTTCATGGCCTTCCTACTATACCCCCTGCCCTAGCTTCAGCCTCTGTCATCCCCTGGTGGGAAATTCAGTTCTTCGAATTGAGTTGTGTGTTGTGTGGTTGCTCTCCACATTTTAAAGTTCTTGAGATCAAGAAGGGGGTTCCCCATTGGCCTCTCATCATCCTGGAAGCTCCCTGAAGCTAGGCCCCAGGCTCCAGGACCAGTCTCAGAGCCCCTCCCTTCGTACCCCTGCCTGGAACAGGGAGGCAGGAGGGGGTAATACTGGGAGAGGGGGACTGGGCAACAGTCAGGATGGCATTTGAAGGAGCCAAAGAGGCCTCCCCTTCCTTAGGTCCTGGCAGAAGTGCTCCTTGGAACAGAAACTACCATTGTCCAGTGCAGTAGTGGGAAGAGCCTGGGTAAATGGGGCATGGCTGGGAGGCTGGGGGTGGCCCTGGGGACGGCAGGAGCTGCCATCAGGGGGGTGTAGCCAGTCCCCAGCCTCAAGGGTATGGCTTTGGGAAAGCAGTGGAAAGCTGTGCCAGGGCCCAGGAAAACTGTCAAGGCCAATGGCACTCCGAGATTGGCATTTCCTCCCAAAGGGACTCATTTGCTCAGCACAGCGTCTCCTAAACCCCTAGACCCCACATTGCTCTGCCCTCCCTCTTTTGCCAACTCACGTCACTCACTGCAGAGGGCAGGAAACCAACAGTGGGTTGTCATCATCGCCCTAGTTGCTTGGGTAGAAAATTGACTTGGCGCTTCTTCATGCTAGAAAACCACTCTCCTGTGGATGGGCCATTATATTCCAGTCCTCTTACCTGCACATCTGCAGTCAAGAGATTGACCAGTCAAGGAATTGTAGTATCCATTTTGCAAACGAAGTTCATCTCAGGGACATTGAGTGATTTGCTCCAAGTGAGTGATTTGCTTCCCAGTAGTTGCCTTAAGATTCCACCATCTAGTTGCAATCTTTTCTGTTTTCTCACCTTTGCAATACCAGGCACCAGTTTGGGTTGTGTGTGGAACGAGTGTCTGTAAATTTGAATCCTGGCTTAGCTACCTCAAGGGATTCCAAGATTTCCAGGGGCCCACGGGGAGTCCTGTCAGAGTGAGAACAACCAGCCACCTCCAGCCCAGATCATCTGGCTATTCTGTGTGGGTTTTCCCCAGCTGGGTTTTGGTAATTCTAGACCCTGGGGTGTCTAGATGGAGCTGCCGTTGGCCTTCTGCCTGGCCTGCCTCCCCTGCCCAGGTCAGTACATTTTCTTCCTCCCTTGCAGCCTGCCTACCTCTGACCTGGTGCCTGGTGCCCAATAGTTACTAAATGAATGAATGAGTGAATGAATAAATGAATGATGAGTGTGGCCTTGTTATGCTCCTGATCCTGCCTTCTACCTGCCCCCTCTGGTCTTATGATAGCCTTTTCTTCTGCTGACCTTAGCCTTGATCTTAACTGGTATTTGCAACCTTCTGTTCACTCCGTCTCCTGGCTCTGTAGAGGAGGGAATGCTCCCCTAAAATTAGTTAATGTTTTAAGTGAGCACTCAGGAGACTTTCTCCTCATCCTGTTAGATCCCATCTTACATACCTGATGGATCTGAAAAGTAATTTATGACCAGCTTCATTATAGAAAAGACTCAAAGCAGTGTCTAAATTTAAATATGATACAAACTATAAAACAAATAAATGCAGAAATCACGGTAAAGGGAACGTGAGAGTAAGAAAGAGAAGGTAAAACAAGGAATGAGGTCAATGCAAATGGGAGATCCAGTATAATTTCTAGAGGTAGGCCAAATAGCTGCAGCTGAGCTTCCTACCAGCCAGTGCAAAGAGAGCAGCCTGATTAGTTATAATCTTCCTTGGTGTTCTTAAGATAAAGGCAAATCACATAGAGAAACTCAACGGTTCTGGAAGTATGCTTCATAATAAAGAGACTCTGTATAAATTAATTGTACCCATAATCATAGCCTCCCTAATTATAGTAATCATAAATAGAGCAAGAAAGTTTACACAACTGCTTCCTTTTTAAAAATACAGAAAATACAGAGACTGTCACGAACACGCTCAACTCTATCATCTACAAGGACAGTTGTTAATATTTTGCCAGCATTACTTATTATACAAATTAATGAAAGAAATAAAACTCCTCAGATAAAGTCTTCTATCTCCTTCCTACAGCCCTTCTCTCCCTAAAGACAACTAGCATGGCAAATTTGGTATTTATTCTCCCAGTCAATTTAAAAGTTATTTTACATACAGACATATGTTCCAATAATATTAAATACTACTTTCAATCTACATAGTCATATCTTATGGAATATTTCATTCAGTCACTCACTTTCTTAGCTTAAAAGTATGTTTTTGGCCAGGCATGGTGGTTCATGCCTGTAATCCCAGCACTTTGGAAGTCTGAAGTGGGTGGATCACTTGAGGTCAGAGTTTGAAACCAGCCTGGCCAACATGGTGAAACCCTGTGTCTACTAAAAATACAAAAATTAGCCTGGTGTGGTGGCGCATGCCTCTAATGCCAACTACTCGAGAGGCTGAGGCAGGAGAACCACTGGAATCGGGGAGGTGGAGGTTGCAGTGAGCCAAGATCATACCACTGCACTACAGCCTGGGTGACAGAATGGGACTCCATTTCAAAGTGTGTGTGTGTGTGTGTGTGTGTGTTTAAAAATCAGTCTGTGTTGATACATACATCTAATTATTTTCTTTTCAATTCTGCACACTATTTTATAGAATAAGAATACTACATTTTACTTGCCTGTTCTTCTACTAATGGCTAGTCTACATTAGACCAGCCAATGCTTTTCTCTTAAAATAAAAGCTGCGAAGAATCAATTTGTCGTGGCGTGCTGGCAGATATTTAACCGTCAGCTCTCTTGAAATAGTCCTGCCATGACTGATTTCAAGCTGCCAACAGGACATCACTAAATGCAGAGTTGGGAAGAATTGAACACTCTCAGTCTTGCAAGCTGTACAAGTCGGCTCCAGCACACCACAGCATGTACATCTCCCTGTGCATACATACGAGAGTTTCTCTAGGAATATATATCAAAATGAAACTGCTATGCGCATTTGCAAATTTACTAGTTATTGCCAAATTTCTCCCCAGAGTGGTCTTACTAATTTACACTCCTCCCAGCAGCTTATGAGAGTATTAATGTCTCCAAATCTTTCCAGATACTCAATACTTTCAGACTTTTCCATTCTTGCCAACATGATGAATGAGATATCGTACAACCAGTGAGGCTGAACAACTTTTCACATGCTTATTGATGACTTAGATTTCCCTTTCTGCAAATTACCTATACATATTCTTAGCCCTTTTTATATTAAGCTATATATATTTTTCTTATTGATTGACAGAATTTCTTTATATATCATATCACAATTCCTTGTCGATTATATAAGTGGCAAATATCTTTAGCTTGTTAAATTTGTTCTTATTGGTTTATGCTTTGTTTCAGAAATTCTTTCTCCTCTTTTCTGAATCATAAAGAGATTCCCTTCTTCCTTCCTTTTTACAAATAATTTTTTTCTTATTATATGAGCAATACAGAAAAATTAGAAAATATATACATACTGTCAAGAAAAGGAAAAAAACACAATTCTATAACTCAGAAGCAACCACTGTTCATGTATTGGTATATTACCTGGTCTTTTTTTTTTTTAATGACCATTTACAGTGTATCTCCAGGTCACAGGGCATGCTGTGTAGTGTGTAGCTCTTTGAGAATTTGCTTTAGCACTTTCAAATTTCGTCAGTCTTCCTTCCTGGAGTTTACGATGATCTTCCATGATCTGGGGTTTTTGGTTTGTTTTTTGTTTGTTTGTTTGGTTAGTTGGTTGTTTTTTTGTCTTTTTTTTTTTTGAGACAAAGTTCTTGCTCTGTCACCCAGGCGGGAGTGCAGTAACGTGATTTCGGCTCACCGCAATCTCTGCCTCCTGGGTTCAAGCGATTTTCCTGTCTCAGCCTCCAGAGTAGTTGAGACTGCAGGTGCACACCACCACACCCAGCTAATTTTTGTATTTTCAGTAGAGACGGGGTTTCACCATGTTGGCCAGGATGGTCTCAATCTCTTGACCTCGTGATCCACCTGCCTCAGCTTCCCAAAGGGCTTACAGGCATGAGCCCCCGTGCCCAAGGGTTGTTTGTCTTTTTATGGATTGGTTGGTTGTTTTAATGTGTCTGTTCTTGCGGCACCAAAACCTCCTACTCTCTTGAGCATGGACTTCCAGCTCCTTCTCTCTTGCTCCCACTTTGGCCCTTGCTAAGCCCTGGTTGATCCAGCCTAGGCCTCCTGTGGGTCAGGGTGCAGGGACCATGGGGACGATGGAATGGGAAAAGCCCTGGGCTGGAAGCTGGGTCACTACATTCTGGTCCCTGCTGCTGCATAAAATTGCTGGTGGCTGAGCACAGTGGCTCACGCCTGTAATCCCAGCAGCTTGGTAGGCCAAGGTGGGGCAGATCCCTTGAGGTCAGGAGTTCGAGAGCAGCCTGGCCAACATGGTGAAACCCCATCTCTATTGAAAATACAAAAATTAGCTGGGCGTGGTGGCGCGCACCTGTAGTCCCAACTACTTGGGAGGCTGAGGCAGGAGAATCGCTTGAACCCAGGAGGCGGAGATTGCAGTGAGCCGAGACTGAGCCATTGTACTCCAGCCTGGGCAATGAGCGAGAAACCTCGTCTCGAAACAAACAAACAAAAAGACAAAAAAACACACAACCAACCAACCAAACAAAAAAAGCCCCAAAAACCTCAGATCATGGAAGACCCCAACGTAAACTCCAGGAAGGAAGACTGACAAAATTTGAAAGTGCTAAAGCAAATTCTCAAAGAGCTACACACTACACAGCATGCCCTGTGACCTGGAGATATACTGTAAATGGTCATTTAAAAAAAAAAGACAAAAAAAATTAATACTGTCTCTACTAAAAATACAAAAAAAAAAAAAAAAAAAAATTAGCCGGGCGTGGTGGCGTGCTCCTGTAATCCCATCTACTCGGGAGGCTGAGGCAAAAGAATCGCTTGAACCAGGAAGACGGAGGTTGCAGTGAGCCGAGATTGCGCCACTGCACTCCAGCCCGGGCAAAAGAGCAAGACTATGTGTCAAAATAAATAAATAAATAAAAATAAAACAAGAAAGTTGCTGGTGACCTGGGCAAGTTCTTTAGCTTCTCTCAATCTTGGCAAGCTCCTTGCTTCCTGCTTCCTGGGGGCTGCAAACCACACTTGATAGGTCTTCCAGTCCTGGGAGAAGGGAGAGTCAGCCAAGGGGCGGGGCCGGAGGGGGCGGGGCCTCAGGTGCAATGGGGTGCTCTAAGGAGAAACCCGCTTGCCTGGGCAGATTTGAAGCTGCTTCTTTCTTACCAGCATGAAAATACAGAGTGAGCCAGACCCCGAAGACAAGCTTAAAAGAACCCCCGGGATGTAATTCCCCAGCTAGCTGATTTAGGCTGTTTCCCAGCTTTGTTACTGACTTGCCATGACGTTTTGGCAAGTCACTCACCACGGGCGTCAGGACCTCTTCTGAAAGCCAGAGGCCTGGTTAGTGATCTTAGGAGCTAAGGAGTCAGAATGACAACATTGAATTTCAACCACACCCCGACCAGTTTAGGCAAGTTGTTTAACCTCTCTGAAGCTCAGTTTCACCATCTATAACATTGAATCACGATAGCACCCATCTCTTGTGGCCGATTGTAAGGACTGAATGAAATGATCCGAGTATACAAAGCATGGAAAGTGCAATGGTACTTTTTAGGAGCCATTATTACTGTCGCCCCTGAGTTCTGGGATTCTGGGATCACCTAAGGGAGAGGCGTCCTACCCAGAATGTCCAGCAGGTGGTGGTGTCTCAGAACAAATCTCCCCCAGGCGCTCTGCGGGAAGGTTTTCTCCGAGAGGCAGGTAGGTGGTGGCTTTGAAGCCAGAGCACATCTGAGATGAAGGGAGCTCTGGAGGGTCCAGCCTCTTCGTTTCCCAAAGGGGGTCCCCAAGACTAAAATGGGCAAACTGTGTTTCTTCAGCCATGAGAGAGCCAGGACTCAAACCAGTCCACCTGCCTCCTAGAGGGGGGCACCTGAGTCTCCCCACACCTCCAGTCTCCCTCCCACCTATGGGCTACCCCACCCACCCCCAGGATGGGCGCGGGATCCTCAGAGAGGTTGAGATGACCAGCTTCGCGCAGCACACTGGGTGGGTGTCTTGGTGGAGAGGAGGTTCCTGACTCTGGGGGGAAAAGGGCCCAGTCTGACAGCCCACGGGTGACCCTGAATGGGGGTCTTCACTCAGCCTTTCCCAGCACTCAGTGTCTGAAGTGGGCAGACAGGGGTGCAGTGGGGAGAAGCTAAGGCGTGATGGAGAGAGGGGCAGCTCACACAGCATGGAGCCAGGATGCTCTCAGGGACTCATTCTGTGTGAGTGCCTGACCTCCAGCCTACCTCACCCCTAACTCTTAAAGGGCCGGAAACTAGGAAACCCCACTAATGGCACCCGGGGATCCTCCCTGCAGGCCCAGGCCCAACCTGGCATAAGGGTAGCTCATCTCACCTTCGAGAGCCTTGCCTCAAAGTCCCCACTGGGCTGTGTGTGCAGAGGTGTGACTCACTGCAGCTGTTCCCCGAAGCTCTCCCCAAGCTGGGCCTCCCCAGCCTCCTCGCTCCTGAGGAGTGAGTCTCCTCAACACTCGGCCCCTCCTGTGCCCGCAGCCCTGGCTCTGACTGACCACCTCACTCCTCTGAAGGTCTGTGTCACTTCCTGCTTCCACAGAAGGCAGCCCAGAACCCCAGGGCCCCTGTGAGGGATGCTGGGCAGTAGGAACCAGGGCTCTTGAAGATGGACAGAGGCCTGGCACCTTCCATCCTTTAGACTAAGGTATATTTTTTAAATGAAAAATGGCAAATAGGGTTACAAAGACTGCAGTTTATTTTTAATGTCTATAATGACAATACTTTTCACTTATAAAACATGACAATGACTCTTAAAAGCTTCTTCAGTGATGAGATCTAAAGTCTATTTGGGGTTCTTCATGGAAGCGAGGCCCAGAGCCAGTGGCCCACCGTCCCCTCTCTTCCCATAGATCCGACCTGGATGTGGCCGCAAGGATGGGTGGGTGGGGTGGGCAGAGCCCTGGCAGGGAGCACAGGGCTGCCTGCTCCTTCTCCACCCCTGAGGTTCTGGAACTCAGAAGGGGCCTCGGTCATCAGCTTCCCCAAAGTGTCCTCTCACAGATAGGGAAACTGAGGACCAAGGAGGGGAAGCTGTTTGCTCAAAATGCTGAGCAAGTGAGAGGGAGATCCAGGCCCTGGAACCAGGTCTCCTGATCCCAGACTGGCATTTTTCCCGCTGCACTTCAGTAAACGTGGAGAAACTAAAGCACCCAGGAAACATGAGGCCAAAACATCCCTTTGTTTTCCTCTCCCTGCCTGGGACACCTTGGCCCCCATCTCTTCTGTTGCCTAGTCCATGACCTTTGACCCCAGCAATCACAAAAGGACCCCCGTTCACCTGCTCACCCTTGGTGTTTGGACACGGAGCAGATCTGGTTCCATCTAAACACTGGTGCAATCTAGAAAGGGCATAAAACTCCCAAGGGGCAGCTATGGCCATAGGAATGAGGGGCAGGGCCTTGTTGCTGGGTAACCAGCTTTATCTGTTGCCTCGGTGACAACCCCATCAGAGGGAGTCTGTGTGCAGAGTGTGTGCCTACGACTATCCAGTCTTTTTAGCACCAGCTGGCTGGAGCCACTTCCTCCCCCATTGCAGACAGCCTCCTGCACACATGTGAGACCCCTGTACCATGATGAAGACCCTCCCTGCCTCGTCCCCTGCCTTCTCCATCACTCCTCATCACAGAATCACGTGCTTCCTTCAGTTAACCCAAATCATCAGCCCCTCTGATCTCAACATCACTGATCCTGCCGGCAGACATTTTCTCAAAAAGTCCTCCCAACCTATTGGATTGCTGGGGTCACTGCCTCCTGGGAGCAGACAGGAAGGAAGCCGGGAGCCTGACCAGGCTTCCACACCTCTGCACGCACCTCTGCACGGACAGCCCACATGTGGTAGTGGCAGAGGCTGCCTCAGAGCTGCGCTTCTTGCTGTCAGTCTTCAGGTGACTGAAGAAGCCAGAGAGACACACATGTGTTCATCCAACATTCAGCCCATGGTGCTTCTATTCCAGGTGCTGCGCCAGGCCCCAGGAACACGGGCACACAGGACAGCTCAGTCCCTGCAACTGGGACCAGCAGGGGAGTCAGACCAGTCAAAGGACAGTTACACACAGGTGGACGTGGATGTGTACAACAGAGAGGAAATCTCAGGGGCCATGTACGCACAGAAGAAAGGCATCACATCCATGCTTGGGAGAAAGAGGGGTGGCTGGCTGAATGATGCTCCCAGCAAAGACGTCTTTGTCCTAATCCCCAGAAACTGCAAACATTACCTGATGTAGCAAAAGGAACTCCACAGATGTGATTCAGTTAGGATCCTGAGATGGAGAGATTACCCCAGATTATCTGGGTCGCCCTAAATGTAATCACAAGATCTTTATAACAAGGAGGCAGGAGGGTCGGAGAGCGAGGAGAGTGACGGAAGCGAGAGGCTGGAGTGATGCAAGGAAGGGCCCAGACAGAGCCAGGCATGCAGGCAGCCTGAGAAGCCAAAAAAAGCAAGGGTAAGATTCTCCCCCGAACCACCCAGGAGGAATGCAGCCCTGCCGACACCTTGGTTTCAGCCCCATAACACTCATCCTAGTCTTCTGGCCTCCAGAACTGTAGGAGAATAAGTTTGTGTTGTTTTAAACCACCACGTGTGTGGTCATGTGTTACAGGTGGAAGGCTTCTTGGAGGAGGTGATGTCTAGAAGAGTTTTAAAGAACTAGGACTGATGGCCGGGCACAGTGGCTCAAGCCTGTAATCCCAGCACTTTGGGAGGCCGAGGCGGGGGGATCATGAGGTCAAGAGATCGAGACCATCCTGGCCAACATGGTGAAACCCTGTCTCTACTAAAAATACAAAAATTAGCTGGGCATGGTGGAGTGTGCCTGTAGTCCCAGCTACTCGGGAGGCTGAGGCAGGAGAATTGCTTGAACCTGGGAGGCGGAGGTTGCGGTGAGCCGAGATTGTGCCACTGCACTCCAGCCTGGTGCCTGGCGACAGAATGAGACTCTGTCTCGAAAAAGAAAAAGAAAAAGAAAAAGAACTAGGAGTGAGTCCAGCAAAGCAGCAGAGGCATCAGCCTGGGCAGAGGCCAGAAGCAGGACTGCCCCTGGAGGGTTTATGCCCCGCGAGCAGCACAGTGAAGATTTTGCTGGGGAGAGGAGATGAAGGTCTCAGAGAGGAGGAAGGAGGCGAGGGCAGGACCCAGATCAAAAGGGTTTGGATGTGTCCCTGAGAGCAATGGAGAGCCATGGAAGGTTATGAGTGGGGGCTGGCTGAGTCAGTCTTATTGGAATCTTAGGAGGGTCATTGGCTTTTGAAAGGAGAAAGGATTACGGGGCAAGAATGGATGGGGAGACCACGTTGGAGGCTGAGCAGTAGTCCAGGAAGAAGATGCTCACAGCACAGCAAACACAGGCTGGAGAGGCAGCGACAGGGCCCCCTGTGGGGAGGGCTCAGTAAGTGGGCTTGTCAGGCCCTGGTACCACCTGAGTATGGGGAGACAGAGAGGAGCCAAGTAACACAGATTTTGGCTTTGCCAGTAGGTGGCGACATTGGTCATATTTGGGGAGATGAGCAGCCGAAATCGAGGGGATTGGACTCAGGTGCCCATTGTGGAAGGCCCCTCCAAGGATCCCGGCCTTGGGACGTGGGGCAGGTGGATGTAATATTAAGCAGAAATCCCACCCAAGCTCCGCTGAGGGCCCCAAGCCAACCCCAAAGAGGGTAGATGTTTATCTGGAAACCAGGGAATCCCACCTGGAGAACCTCCAGCTGCCAGAGCCTGAGCTGATCTTTTACCTCCTCCCCCAGGCAGCCCTCCAGCCCAGCACCTTCCTTTTGCAGACCTAGCCAGAAGATGGGCACCTGAAATGACCCATGTGAGGTCCTACGACTGCTGGGCCTCGGTCTCCTCATGTGCAGAGTAACAGCCCCCCTGCCCCACCATCTCTCACCCTCTCCCCACATGCCAGGCCAGTACTGGGCCCTTCACCCGCATCATCGGTTTAATCTTCTCATTCACTTCTTTAAAAAGATGCTGTTCTCACTTCTTTATACATGAGGAAACCGAGGCTCAGCGGCTGAGTGAGACGACAGGTCAGTTGCCCAAGTCCCATGACTAAGAAGGGGCGGGGCCTGGGCTCCTCCCAGAGAATCAAACTCCAGGGCTGCAGGGAGAGGCCCCCAGGGTGTGCAGCCAGGGTCAGACAAGGCCACCCTCAACAGCCAGGGAAAGGCAGCGGAGGGATTTGAAGCCAGGCCTGTCTGACTCCAAAACATGACACCATCCCCAGGGGTGTGTGAGTGCCGAGAGGAGTGGATTGCACTGTGGTGGCTCTCCCTGGCCCACCCTACCCCCTGGCTGGGGCTGGGGCTGGGACTGGGGTGGGCGGCCCCTTTCCCACACTGCCCAGCACCTAGGCAGGCCACGTTGTAGCTCGCTCTTCAGGGGCACCAACTCTCTCCTGGGGCCAAGGACCCCCACTCACGGCCATTGGAGACTTTGTCTCAGAAGGCCCGTGGCACTGTCTGTGTGGGGGAAGCAGGACAGAATTGCTGGCCAATGGCTGAGCCCGCTGGCTGTGTGAGCTGAGCCCAGCTTCGCCCTCCAAGCTGGCGCCCCAGCAGCCTCACTTTCCACGTGAAGTCCTCGTCCAGACCCTGCTCCCTGGCTTTCTGCTCCCCATCCTAGGTCAGTCACCTGGTTCCCGAGCTTCAGTCCCTGCCTGTGACCCAGCATCCTGCGGCCAGCCCTGCTTCCTGCCGGGTCGTCGGGAGGGTCTGAGGGTGCCTTGCAAAAGGAAGCTGCCTGCAAAATAGACTCGGCTCAGCTTGGCGGGGGACTGGCTGAGAAGCAGCAGGATGTGGGTATTGGTCACACACGCTCAGGGCTCCATCCTAGCTGCGTGAGTAGCTGCCTGACCCCCACGCCGGGTGTTCCTCCCCTGCACTGGGAGAGGAGGAGTGATGCTGTGTTAAACCCCCTGCCCAGGTGACTGGGAAAAGTGGGTCCTGATGGAGGCACGGCCCTGCCATCTTGTCCCCAACCAGGTGTGTTCTCCACGCACAAACCCTCGCTCGCTTCCTCCTTGGTCCCCTCACACCAAGGCTGGAGAGGGCTCTAGTCCAGGCCTCCTCTTTTGCAAATGAGCAAATAGAGGGACTGAGAAAATGAGCTCCCAAACCACTTACGTCAAAGTCACATCAGAGCTCACAGCCCCTGACTGGCAAACCACTGCTTACCCACCCCGAGGCTGGGGGCTGGGCAGGGGGAGGGAAGGCTGCCTGCTCCATGGGCTGTGGCAGCCTGTGACTGGGACTCACCCCTTACTCTCTGCTGCTGCCGGCAGGTGTCTGTGGGTGCCGGATGCTGGGGAGGGGCCCAGGTTACTTGATGTGGTCGTAGGAGATTTCTGTGTCTGCATCTTGATGAACCATGTATGATATTAAATTGTTACAGAAGAAAATGAGAAAATGACTTTGCTCTGCAGTTGATGTGGTCACATTCCCCATGGAGAACGCAGAGACGTCTGGCGGGGAGCACCCTCTCTCTGATGCTGCTTTGATTCCAGCTGGCAGAGCCAGGGAGGAGGGGGGCAGGTGTTGGGGTCCCACAGGAGGGTCCGTGCTGGGGGCCAAGCTTCAAAATGAGCAGGGCCAGCCTCCAGGGCCGCGGCCGGCCATGCAGCCCCTCCCTCTGTGTGACCTGGGAGCTGTGGGAGATGGTCTGGAACTGTCAGAACTGGAAAGGTTCGTTGTGGGCACAAAGAGAAGCTGCATTCAGAGAAGGAAGGAAGAGAATCCACTTGTCCCCACCCTTCACGCAGTGCCTGGCTCAGGACAAGGTGAGGTGAGGACAGACCCAGAGACAGGATGAGGACAGGGTCAGGCAGAGGAAGGAGGGAAGAACAGAAGAAGGGAGAGCCACCCAGCTCTCCACCTTCCCACAATGCCTGGTCATCACAGGATGACAGGGACAGGAAGAAAGACGGGTGATGGGCACTGGGGCCGCTGGGAAGAGCACTGCCCACGCCTCTCGGAGCGCCGGCCAGTGGCAGGGAGTGAGTGTGGCAGGACTCTCCCAGGCTTCCAACCAACAGCCGGGTGGGGTCATTGCTGGAGGCACACCTCCCCTTCTCCAGCCACGAACAAGTCCCTGTAGCTCCTCACCCACGTTCCCTTCATTGATACAGATGTGAAACCATGGAGGAGTTCCGCTTCCCAGCTAGAGGGTCGGCCACACCCACAAGGTCCTTCAATGCAAGGCTGATAACGCCAGGACCCACAGCACTCAGGCCAGGGATGTAGGGTCGAAAGGACCCCCAAAGGCAGCCCCACCGAGCACAAGGGCTTGGTGTGCGGAGCTGAAGCCCAGTCCCAAACTCAGGTGTGGGGGAGTCCCACTCTATTTCCACCAAATCTTCTCTACTCTGCGGAGAATACATCCCGCACTGGTAAGAAAGGCCACTTGGTTGTTGTTCAGGGTTTTTTCCTCTGGCTCCCAGATCTCACCAGGACCTGAGGGACTCACTCGTGACCGTGGCTGCTGAGGGCCTCACTGCCCAAGCCCACGTGACCTTGTCATGGCGCCACCTCTGCGAAGCCCTGGCCACCTCCTAGAGTTCTCCTTGTGGGATCCATGGGCCTCTTTTCCCTTCCTGGTGAGGAGGGGACTCACGAGAATCTTCCTCCCCCACCCCAGTCTGTCTCCCTTCTGTCATAATCAGCCCCCTTCCGACCTCACCCAAGGACTCAGCATGACCACTCCCTTTCACAGGCTTCCAGCTTTGGCAAAATGAAAGTCAAAAGGTAGAGATGGCTATTGCTGGGAACTTCTGCTTTGGTTTGGCCATAAATGTCCCCTCGGGTAAGAAAATGCAAAGCCTACTTGCCTCTGCCAGGAGGTGGTGGGAGTACACAGCTCAACACAGGACCCTGCCCTGCCTGCACTTCCCCCAGCAGAGGAAAGGGATACACAGAGTGTTATATTACAGAGCTTAATTCTGAACAGAACCTTGGGAGGGTTAAGATTCAGGGGCCAATCTATCCAAGGTCACATCAAACCTGAGCTTGAGCAGCCAATCTACCCAAGGTCATAACAAAGCTGAGGTTCAAGGGTCAATCTATCCAAAGTCATAACAAGGCCAGAGTTCAGGGGCCAGTCTATCCACGGTCATAGCAGAGCTGAGGTTCAGGGGCCAATCTATCCAAGGTCATAAAAAAGCTGAGGTTTGCCGGGCACGGTGGCTCATGTCTGTAATCCAAGCACTTTGGGAGGCTGAGGAGGGTGGATCACGAGGTCAGGAGCCCAAGACCAGCCTGACCAACATGGCTAAACCCTATCTTTACTAAAAATACAAAAATTAGTCAGGCATGGTGGCGCACACCTATAATCCCAGCTACTCAGGAGGCTGAGGTTAAACCTGGGAGGTGGAGGTTGGGGTTAGCGGAGATCACGCCACTGCACTCCAGCCTGGGCAATAAGAGCAAAACACCATCTTAAAAAAAAAAAAAAAAAAAAGCTGAGGTTTGGGGGCCAATCTATCCAAAGTCATACATCTGAAAAATGGCAGAGCAGGAATGGAAACCTCAGTGTGCCTTGGGTATACCCAGCTTCACAAACGGAAGGCAGCATGCTAATCAGAGCAGCAGTGAGGCCTCACACAGGCCAGACACTGTGCTAAGCACTTTACATGCAACCATTCCATTCATCATCACTTGGAAGCGCAGAGAGGTTAAGGAAATGCCCAAGGTCACAGAGCTGCAAGGTGGCAATGCCAGGATGAAAGCCCAGGCAGCCTGACGTCAGTTTGCATCATGCTAATGGGGACTCCATGGCCTCAGTCATGATCTTTCAGGAGCTAGGTAAGAGGGGGTGCAGCAAATGACGGGCGTGAGGGTTGCCAGCACCACTCAGCACGAGGCCCTGGTGGCGGTCCACACCTCCCAGGTAATATATTACATCTGTCCAGTTAAACTTTGGAAGGCCCCAACACACATCTTAAGGTAAATGAAGGGCACTGGGCACTGTGATAGGCCTTTGGGGTGTTTTGACAGTTAGGGGATCCCTTAACCCAATGGCAGGCAGGGCAGCCTGGCAGTGGCATGACTGGGAGGGTAGGCAAGGGCACAGAGGCTTTGGGAGGTCTGAGTCAGTGAGCTGGGCCAGCCTGTGGGAGGGCAGACGAGAAACTGACAGGTGAGGCTGGTGCCCTGACCCACTGCAGGGCTACACGGGGGGGCTGGTGAGCCCCGCAGGGAGCAAACACTCTACACCCAAGCTCAGCTTCTCAGGAAGCTGTCTGCTGCTGCCCCTGCCTGGTGGGCCCAGGGGTCCTGATGGAACCCCAGATGGCTGGGAAGGTGAGGGTACGGTGGGGGAGCAAAAATTCCCTTCCCCTCCACTTATTTTTTTTTAAAGACTGGAGCTCGCTCTGTTAGCCAGGCTGGAGTGCAGTGGCACAATCACAGCTCACTGCAGCCTCGATGACCTCCCAAGCTTAAGCAATCCTCCTTCCTGCCTCAGCCTCCTGAGAAGCTGGGACCACGGGCATGCGTCACTATTCCCCAGGTGACTTACTATTTTTTGTAGAAATGAGGCCTTACTTTGTTGCTCGCGCTGGTCTCAAATTCCTGGGCTCAAGCAATCCTCTCACCCCAGCCTCTCAAAGTGCTGGGATTACAAGTGTGAGCCACCATGCAGGCCTCTCTCCCTGTTGACTCCAGACAGATGTCGTCTGTGATATAAAGGGGAGTGTGGGTGGACACGGGGCCACCAGCCTCCTTCCTAGACTTCTGTGGAGGCTGCAGGAGAGGCGCAAGGAACCACTTCAGGCCAAGTCCCGGCCCTGCCTTGACTTGCTGAGTAACTGAACAAGCTGCATCCCTTCTCCGACCTCAGTTCCTTCATCTCCAGTCCTGATGCACACCGCAGGGAGGTGTTGTGAGAAATAAAATGAGATCGTGGGTGAGGAGGCGACCCACGCCGGCCACATAGGAATGAGCGTGTTTCTCTTTCCCTACCTTACCATCTTCAGTTTTAATCAGTAGATATTTACCGAGCTCCTACCACGTGCTAAACGCCATTCTTCCTGCTTGGGAGGGGTGAGTGCCTAGAAAGGTGCGAGATGTGGCCAGGCATTGCCAGGAGAGTGGCACCCCAGAGGGGCACGGAGCTGGCCTGGCTCAGTGGCGTCAGGGCTATTGCAAAGTGACAGCGCATTTCATTAAAAATCGGAGGTAGAAATTACCCTGGGCTTGGCTTTGCAGAGAGCATTTGCATAAGAAAAAATAATCAGCCGGTTAATTCCCCTGTCCACTGGCAGGAAGAGAGACAGCCTTCAGAGAGTGTGGGACACTCTCGTCCCTCAGAATTAAACGCCTCCGAGGCATCCATTTTAGAAGTTCTGGTCAATCGTGCTTAAAGTGCGCTCAGAAGACCCCCGCGCATCTGAATGGTAGGGAGCACTCATGCAAGCAGAATCCCTGCCCCAGTCTGGGGCCCGGAAACCTAGAAGGGAGCATGGCGGGGCGGGGGCTAGGGTGGGGGCGGGGAGGGCAAAGTTGACCCTGCTAAGCCGGCCCGCGGGAAAAGCTGCAGGAACCAGACAGGGAGCAGGGGAAACAAGCGTGCTGATGGTAAGATGCCCCGGTCTTTTTCCATCTTAACCCTTTCCCTGTCTGGGCCTCCGTTTCCCAGTTGGTGCAGTGCTCTCTGGGGTTCTCCCAGGGAACTGTCTGAGGCTGCAGCGCCCTAGACCGCTCCACGTGCAGCTCCACGGGGTGCCCACCAGGGGGCGCGGTCTGCTTTCTTCCTCGGAGGCAGCACGTCTCCCGCAAACGCGCGCGCGCGCGGAGAGCACACGGCGTGAGGCTCCTGGCATCTGTGCGGGTTGAGGTCTTCTGGTAAGCAGACGCTGGGATGGCGTTAGGAGTGCAATAGGTTTGTTGGGGATTTAAACCTGTGTAAGGACGATTGGCGGAGAGCGCCTCAGACGGCGATGCAGATCTGACCAAGTCTCTGCCAGCCCAGCAGGGAGATCCGGGTGGAGACTGCCGGTTTGAAGAGTCCCGCGATGGGATGACGTGGCCGGGCACTTGCACCCGTGCGGTGCTCAGGCATTGGCTGGGGGCTGCCTGGGAAGATCCGGACATTGAGTGTGCCAGACGGGAGGTGCTGGAGGCTGCTCACTGCGCTCCCTACAGCTGGTCTGCAAGTTCATTCATTGTTTCCTTCCTTCCTGCCTTCCTTCCTGCCTGCCTTCCTTCCTTCCTCTTTTTCTTTCTTTCTTTTCTGTTTTTCCTTCCTCCTTTTTTCTTTCTCTTTCTTTTTTCTTTTTCCTTCCTTCCTTTCTTCTTTCTTTCTTCCTTTTTCTTTCACTGTTTTTTCTTTCTCTTTCCTTCTCTTTTTCCTTCCTTCCTTTATTTTTTTGTTATGCTTTCTTTTTCTTTTTCTTTCTCTTTTTCTTTCTTTTCTTTCTCTTTTTCCTTCCTTCCTCCTTCCTCTTACTTTCTCTTTCTTTCTTTTCTTTCTTTCTTCTGAGACAGGATCTCACTCTGTCATCCAGGCTGGAATGCAGTGGTGCAATCATGGCTCAAACTGCAGCCTTAAACTCGTGGGCTCAAGCGATCCTCCCACCCCAGCCTCTGGAGTAGCTGGGACTACAGGTGCATGCCACTATGCCCAGCTAATTTTTAAAATTTTTGGTAGAGACAGGGTCTCACTATGTTGCCCAGGCTGGTCCCGAACTCCTGGCCTCAAGTGATCCTCCAGCCTCCGCTTCCCAAAGTGTTGGGATTACAGGCCTGAGCCACTGCACCTGGCCTGCAGGTTCTTTCTTGAAGGGAAACACCAGCAGCCGTGGTGTGCAGCCTCTTGTCTCTGGAAGCACCATCCACACGCAACCCATCTTCCTCCTCTCTGCTTCTTGCTGGTCGGGGCCCCCTCCAGCTGTCCTCCCTAGTCCCCTGCCTTTAAGGGCCAGCTTTCAGGACCTTGAGGGCAGGATGCTAGGCATAAGCCGGTCGTCTTCCTAGTGGATTCTGTACTAGGGAAAAGCCTGCACAACCCAAGGGGCTGAGAGGACGCGGAGCCACAGCTCTCCTCACCATCTTGTGGGACTTGTGCAAATTAGAACCACGCTTCTGAGTTTCCCATGGCACAGCCAGGGTAATTTTCCCTAGTAGCCTCCAGGGATAGGATCCAAAATGGGAATTTAGGAGGAGCTGCGTTTCCCCCAAGGGAATGACACGCAGACAGCATAGAGCTCTGGTGGTTGTTAAGGGGTGTGTGTCCCCCACCCCCCATCCCCTATGCCCCAGCACAACTTTACCTCTCAATACTGGCTGGGTCCCAGGAAAGGGAGCTTGAAGAGGGCTTTTTCCAGCATCAGTCAGGCCTGAAGGTGCTCGGGAGGTAAGGGGGAGGGGCTGGGAGAGGGCTGGGCTGGGGCAGTGGGGGAGCTCCTGCATATGCTATGCTGGGCTGCCCCCCCCCCAGCTCCTCCAGGCACAGTGATGCCCATCTGCCATTTCGGAGCACTTGGGCAGTGCCTGCAGCTCATGCTCCCCGGTCCAGATGGTCACCCATCCCTCCCTCCCCACTCTCCCTGCCCTCTCCCCGAGTCCCACTCAGAGCAAGTGCCTGGACAAGCCAACGCTGCCTCCCAGCACCTTCTCCTTCCAGCCAACTGGGGCCCAGCAGGACAGGTAGAGGGTCCCTGGTTGTCGAGGAAACCAGGCCAGCCCCTCCTCCCTCAATCTTGCTGCAGGGAGGGAGGCAGACAGCTGGGTGGGAAGGTGGAGGATGGACAGACATGCAGATACAGACAGTGGGAGAACACGCAGAGAAACATGCACACCCAGAGCCTGAGAGAGGGTGGGAGCGTGTACAGGATTTGTTGTGACTGTGATCTGTCTGTCATCGTGTACAGGGCTGAAAGAGTGTAGACAAGTATGCAAATATGTGCAGGGCCGTGTGCCTGTGTGAGCGGAGCATGCTTCCGTGGGTCTGAGTATATGAGGCCACGGTTATCCAGCTAGTGTGCTTCGTGAGCCTGTGTGCGTGGGAATGTGTATGTAGTAAATGGGTGCCTGTGAGCATGACCACGAGTGTGTGTCATGAGTGTGTGCACATGCGTATGAATGTGGATGACTCGGGGGAGGGCTGTAAGTGCCCTATCCCCCCGCAGCCTTGTCCTTCTCTACCCTAAAGGCAGGCCAACTGGGTCAAGCTCCTACCCAATGGGTACTGGGGCCCAGGAACTGAGGAGAAAGTCTTTAATGATGTAGTCCTCCAGCCACCCCTTCCCGTGCCTCCCTGGCGTCTATCAGGGACATCCAGTTTGGAAGAAGTGGGCTCGTGGAGTCCCAGGACTACACAGAAGGAGGCTTTGGGTGGTGAGCACTGGGTAGACTCCGGGGTGCAGGTGGGGAAGCCTTGAAGGAAGGAGCAAAGGTCCTGGTGCAAAGGCCTAGCTACCCTTGCAATCTCGCCCTCACCTTCCAGGCAAGATTGTGCTGCTCCCTCACTTCCTCTTCTCCTGAGACTTAGCTCCCTGTACAGGAGTTATATTTTTCCCTCAAAAGGGGAGCCTCCTTAGGATGGTCCGATTTTCTTCCCTTACATCAGACATTCCGAGAGTGTAGCGCTTGTGTCTTCACGTTCTTATTGGAATGGGGTTCTCAGATAAAATGCAGGTGGCTCAGTTACATTTGAATTTCAGATAAAAAACAAATGATTTTTAGTACAAAGGAACCCAAATAGTGTGTGGGAAATAGACATACTAAAAAATTACTCATTGTTTATATAACTGGATCAAAGGACAATTACAAGAGAAAGGAGAAAATTATAAAATACTTTGAGACAATGGAGACAAAAACATAATATACTGAAATGTCTAGGATTTGGCGAAAACAGTGCTTAGAAGGAAATGTAAATTCTTATAAATGTTAATTCTTATAAAATTCTATAAATTCTTATAAAAAAGAAAGAGCTCAATCAATTACGTAACTCCACATATTAAGGAACCGGAAAACGAAGAGCAAACAAACCCAAAGCAAGCGGAGGAAAGAAATAATGAAGATTAGAGTGGAGACCGGCCAGGCACCATGGTCACACCTGCAACCCCAGCACTTCGGGAGGCCCAGGTAGGAGGATCACTTGAGCCCAGGAGTTTGAGACCAGCCTGGGCAACATAGTGAGACTACATCTCTACAAAAAAATATAAAACTTAGCTGGGCATGGTGGTGTGTGCCTGTAATCCCAGCTACTTGGGAGGCTGAGAGTTAATCACCTGAGCCTAGGGGTTTGAGGCTGTGGTGAGCCTTGGTCGTGCCACTGCACTCTAGCCTGGACAACACAATGAAATCCTGTCAAGGAAGGAAGGGAGGGAGGGAGGGAGGGAGGGAAAGAAAGAGAGACAGAAAGAAAGAGAAAGAAAGAAAGGAAAGAAAGAAGAGGGAGGGAGGGAGGCAGGGAAGGAAGAAGGAAAGAGAGTGGAGATAAACAGAGAACAGAATAATACTAAAGAAAAATCAATGAAAACAAAAGCTTGTTCTTTGAAAAGACCAATAAAGTGACACACCTTTAGCTAGATTGATTAAGAAAAAGGAGCTAAGACTCAAATCACTAATGTCAGAAATGAAATTGGGGACATTACTACCAACCTTACAGAAAGAAGAAAAGATTATAAGAAAATATGAACAATTGTATGCCAGAAACCTAGACGGAATCCACAATTTCCTAGAACTGCAAAAACTGAGGAAGAAAAGAAACCTAAACAGCTATAAGAAATGAAGTGATTCAGTAAATAATCAAGAATTTCCAACAAAGAAATGTCGAGGACCAGAAGCCTTCACTGGTGAGTTCTACCAAACATTGAAAGAAGAATCAAAACCAATTCTTCTCAGATTCTTCCAGAAAACAGAAGATGAGGAATCTTCCTGGCTCATTCTATAAACCCAGCACTACCCTGATATGAAATCCAAACAGACATCACAAGAAAAGGAAACTGTTGTCAATATCGTTTTACAAACATTAGACGGTCTGAGTTCTCCGTAATTGCTATGCCTATTATCGAATGCGTTGCAGAGGATAACAGAACACTGCAAATTGGCGTTTATTATTATTACTTACTCTTTAATGAACATTGTTTTCAGCATGTGAGTTAATTCAGAGAACTCCCAATTATGCAGTGGGCTCTGGCACACCTAGACTCTGCTGTTGTATGCAATCACTTGGAGAATAATTTCATAGCACTGAAATCTTTTTTTTGTTTTTCTTTTTCTTTTTGGAGGAGGGTAAACAGGATCTCACTCTGTCCCCCAGGCTGCAGTGCAACCTCTGCCTCCTGGGCTCAAGCAATCCTCCCCCATCCGCCTCCCGAGTAGCTGGGACTACAAGCATGCGCCACTGCATCCAGCTTATTTATTATTTTATTTTTTGTATCTTATTTATTTATTTTTTTTTGAGATGGAGTTTCGCTCTTGTTTCCCAGGCTGGAGTGCAATGGCACGATCTCGGGTCAGTGCAACCTCCACCTCCTTCAAGCAATTCTCCTGCCTCAGCCCCCCGAGTAGCTGGGACTACAGGCGCGCGCCACCATGCCCAGCTAATTTTTGTGTTTTTAGTAGAGACGGGGTTTCACCATGTTGACCAGGATGGTCTTGATCTCTTGACCTCATGATCCACCCGCCTCGGCCTCCCAAAGTGCTGGGATTATAGGCGTGAGCCACTGCGCCCGACCTATTTTTTGTATTTTTAGCAGAGATGGGGTTTTACCATGTTGCCCAGGCCGGTCTCAAACTCCTAGCCTCAAGTGATCGGCCCTCCTTGGCTCCTACAGCACTGGGATTACAGGCGTGAGCCACGGTGCCTGACCCAAAGCAGTGAAATCTTTCAAGCTTTCTTCTGGTATAGTTTAAATCTTAGTGGATTCAAAATTATCACTGATGATAGAGTCGTTGTAAAGATGAAGAGACGGAACCTGAATTACTCAGTGCGGTCGCCCCTCCTAACTGGTCAAATCATGTCAAGGTTCTCCAACTTTCGGCCATTTTCTCTGATTTTTGCAGAAGAAAAACTTCAGAAGGTACTTCCCAACTAGAATGAACAAATTTTCGGTTGAAAATATTTTATGAGAAATTTTTGGCTACAGAAACGTGTGAAAACCACTATGATTGATCCTGAAGAAACAAAGATGGAAACAGTATTGAAATTTCTGGAATTTTTTGGTGAAATGGAATTTTCAGCATTCTATAAAACCTATCCTTATAAGATTTTCCTAATTTACATATTTGTTGCTTCATGTGAAAGTAACTTTTCAAAGTAACCATTAATGAAAAAGTGTTCTTTAATTAAAAACAAAGACAGATGGACAAATATCACTTTGCTATCTATTGAACATGAATTTAAGAAGATTAATTTTATGTTGTTATCCACGGATTTGCACAAGCTGTAATGTTTTTAATTGCTACTGCGACAGATTAATATATTGATATATGTTTCTCCTGTTTTGAAAAACACTAATATAATTAGAAAGCACTAATCCATTACTATTTCCCTTCTTTTCATTTTTATTAAAAAATTTTATTGGCATGCATATGAATATATATGTATAAGTTTTATTGGCATGCACATGAGTACGTGTGTGTGTGTGTGTGTGTGTGTGTGTGTATTCATGTGGATATATGTTGCCTGCTCCGTCCCCTAATTTTAACCCATTCCTGCTCCACAGGCCTTCTGTGGTTAAGGAACAAATGTGCATATTCATGTGCATGCCAATAAATTTTTTTTAATAAAAAGAAATATATATGTATTTATAAAACTCAACAAAACATTTTCTCTGTCTGCATTTCTTTTCCAACATTTGTTTTATTTCTTTTATTGCCAGATTCTGACCGAAAGTACATTTGTTGTGTGGTGGACGGGATGACCCCCACTCCACATGTCAGATGCCACTGGCTGGGAGAGGTATTTGTCTATAGCCCTGAGGACCCAGGCCTGCCCCACGCTCATGCTCTCATTCCTTTCTGGAGCCTTCCATTCTGAATAGAAATAATACCTGCTTGGACTTGGCTGGAGCACCTCAGTCTTTGCTGATGGTTCCACAGTTTCCCCTCTCCCCTGGGCCTGGCTGCTTCCTCTGCCATGTGGTTCCAGGCCCCCAGCCAGCAGGGAAGCAGACCAGGGTGCGAGCAGAAGGGAGCCTCGGGGTGTTAATTGGTGCTAACGAATTCCTGCAGCCCGTCTTTCCTCCACCTCTGTGGGGAGGCAGCTGACAATGCCATCTTTGCATTTTGCACACTGAAATCAAGCAGTCCCCCTCCCGGCGCCTGAGTGCCCTGCCTGGATGAGGAGAAGGGATGGGGAGAAGGAGGATGTTCACAATAGAAACCATCAGCACTTTCTCTGTGCCAGGATCCTTCCTAAGCACCTTCCATGTATTTTGCTCATTTAACCCTCATCACATGGTAGGGTCCTATTAGAAACACCACTTGACGGCGGAGATGCAGCTGATGTGTTTTGAGTCTTTACTGTGTGCCGGTTCCTGTACCAGGCTACGGACAGATCTTCCTCCGTGAGGTGTCTGCCATCGTTATCCCCATTTGAAAGGAGAGGAAACAGCCCCAGGGAGGTTAAGTAATTCAACCAAGTCTACACAGCTAGAGAGAGGAGAGGCAGGATTTGGACTCAGGCTGGCTGGTTCTAAAGCCTTATCTTCTCGATCACCACCCAAGATATCCTCTCTGAAGGAACTCCTACTTAAAATCGGGTCTCTGAGCCTGTGGGTACCAAATGAGAGGTGCCTGCAGGAATGCTGGTTCCTCCCCTCCCCTCCAGCCTTGGGTCATGCCTGCTGGGAGTCAGGATATCCAGCGGACTCTTCAGCCTCCCAGATGTTTTGCTTCCCTGGGCTGTTGCCTGCCCCCTCCCCTGACTCTGCCCCATTCCTGCTCCAAGGCCTCCTCTGTGGTTAAGCAGCAAATAAAGCTCCATGCTCCTGACTTCCCTTCCCTGGGCTGGAATTTGGAGACAAAAAGTCATCCTGGGTGGGGAGGGAGCCTGTTCAGCCAGGCACCCTTGGGGCGAACTCAGCATGACACAAGGTTCTGGAGGCCCAGGGATGGCCTCCCTTGGCATTGATTTGGTAGCTCCCAAAGCTACCAAACACGGCATCACGTGCAACACACACACATACTCACCTTGTTGCAGTTTGCCTTACAGCAGCTCCAGAGCCTGAGCTTGCCTGCGAGGAGGCAGCATGTCCAACAAATGACTCAGACTGGCCGATCCCCACTTTCCTTCTTGGGTCTGAGGTTCTCTGTTATCTGGGTTCTGTGCTTCAGTTTTCTCGTCTGTGAAGTGGGTATAATAATAGGACCCATATTACAGTGTTACCGTAAGAATTCTATGACACAGTGCATAGCAAGTGCTTAGAAACAGTCCTGTCTCACAGCAAGTTGTTAGGGAGCCAAAGATCACCTCCAACCCTCCTTCGGCCCTTTGGCTGGATCTAGAAACCTTGCTGACAACTGGCAGACTAACAAGAGGAAAGCACACAAATTGTACTACATGGGGGATCTTCATAAGAAAGTGAAGCTTGGCCGGGCACAGTGGCTCGTGCTGTAATCCCAGCACTTTGGGAAGCCTAGGCGAGTGGATCACAAGGTCAGGAGTTCGAGACCAGCCTGGCCAATATGGTGAAAGCCCATCTTTACTAAAAATACAAAAATTAGCCTGGCATGGTGGCATGCACCTGTGGTCCCAGCTACTCGGGAGGCTGAGGTGGGAGAATCACTTGAACCCAGGAGGAGGAGGTTGCAGTGAGCCAAGATCTGGCCACTGCACTCCAGACTGGCAACAGAGCAAGACTCTCTCAAAAAAAAAAAAAAAAAAAGAGAGAGAGTGAAGTTCAAAGTGACCAGAGAAAAAGATGCTTTTATATTTAGACAAAGAAAGATAAATATGAGACGAAATGACAGGACACAGGGGATCTGGCTAGGGGCAGTAAATTGCTAAGGAAGTCACCAGGAGACACATGGAGATATAAAGCTAGTGGAAGATAAGGGTTACTTTGGGGAGTATTTTTATATAGGACCATTGCAACTCCCAATTCTCAGTCTATGGTGATAAGGGCTATTTTCTCCCCCTCATATGGAGAGGGACCCCCTCCCAGAGGAATGTTTAGGGCTTGCTGCATGCAGGAAGAGACAGGTCAGCTTGCCCTTTCTGAAACTACAATTTCTCCAATGTTTTCAACTCAAAATAATTAATACACCAATTTGGTGTATTTGGGGATGGCACGTCCTTCACTCCTTCAAAGTCCTATAGAAATGTTGGCTATGAAAGATCAGGCGTGGTGGCTCACACTTGTAATCCCAGCACTTTGGGAGGGCGAGGTGGGTGGACCACGAGGTCAGGAGTTCAAGACCAGCCTGGCCAAGATGGTGAAACCCTGTTTCTACTAAAAATACAAAAATTAGCTGGGCATGGTAGGCGCCCATAATCCCAGCTACCCAGAAGGCTGAGGCAGAGAATCGCTTGAACCCAGAAGGCAGAGGTTGCAGTGAGCCGAGATTGCGCCATTACACTCCAGCCTGGGTGACAGAGCAAGACTCCGTCTTAAAAAAAAAAAAAAAGAAATGTTGGCTCTGATCATCTTTTGTTATTGTGAGGCCAATCCCAGTGACGAGCAATGGAGCCACTCCCTGGGGTTCCTTGTAGGGGTCAACCTGGGAGATACAGGGGTAAAGTTGGAGGTTGAGTACAGGCCATTGAGTCTCCGGAAACTTTACCACTGACCAGAGGTATGACCCAGGACAAGTTACTTCTCCTCTCTCCCTTCCCAGCGCTGCCCCCACCTCACCCCCAGCCCCAAAACTGTGCTTCATTTTCTCATATGCAAAGTCAGGGCGGTTGTAAAGATTAAGGGAAAATGTGTATAGAGTGCCTAGACACAAGTGGTGGCTACCATTTTCATCATGATTTCCATCATCATCTTCATCACCATTTCCACCATCATCAGTACTGCCCTTTACCCTCTGAGAGGTTGTCAGAGGGGAGGGAAGCAAAGAACAAGTAGTATTATTTTGGTTTGTAGCTAAGGACACCAGGAGCTCGAAAGTCAAAGTGATTGACCTGAACTCCCGGGACATTGTAGCTTTCCGGGACATCTGGGGTTTTAAAACATAATAGTACCAATCACTTATGTCAATAAACCATCTTGCCGTTTACAAACTGTTTTTACAGGCATTAGCTCTTTTACCCCAGCCCGAGACCTGAGTGATGTTGCCCCCAGTTTTTAATAGATTTTATTTTTTAGAGCAGTTTTAGTTTCACAACAAAATTGAGCAGAAAATACAGCGAGTTGGGAGCTGAACAATGGAACACATGGACCCAGGGAGGGGAACAACACGCGCCAGGGCCTGCCAGGAGGGTGGGGAAGGGAGAGCATCAAGGAGAATAGCTAATGCATGGGGGGCTTAATACCCAGGAGATGGGTGGATAGGTGCAGGAAACCATTATGGTGCACGCTTACCTATGTAACAGACCTGAATGATCTGCACATGTACCCCAGAACCTAAAAGAAAATAAAATTTTTTAAAAAAGCATATCGAAAAAAAAAGAAAAAAATCCACTAAGTTCCCATATGGCCCCTGCTTCCACACACACACAAGCTCCCCTACTGTCAACATCCTCCACCGAAGTGGTACATTTGTTACAATCAATGAATCTGCATTAACATGTCATTATCACCCAGAGTCCAGAGTTCACATTAGGGCTCACTCTTGGTGCTGTACATTCTGTGGGTTTTGACACATGTATCACGACATGCATCCACCATCACAGTATCACACAGGGTAGTTTCACGGCCCTAAACTTCCTCCGTGCTCCGCCTATTCATCCCTTCCCACTAACCCCTGGCAAGCACTGATCTCTTCACTGTCTCCATAGCTTTGCCTTTTCCACAGTGTCATCTAGGTGGAATCATGCAGTCTGCAGGCTTTGCAGATTGGCTTCTCTCACCTAGTAATGTGCATTTAAGGTTCCTCTGTGTCTTTTCCTGACTTGATAGCTCATTTCTTTTTGACACTGAATAATATTGCATTGTCTGGAGGTACCAGTTTATTTGTTGTTCACTTACTGAAGGGCATCTTGGTTGTGCCCAGGTTTTGACAATTCTGAACCAAGCTACTGAAAACATTCATGTGCCGGTTTTTGTGTGGATGTAAGATTTCAAATCCTCTGGGTGAACTCCAGGGAGAATGATTGCTGGATCGTATGGTAAGAGTAGGTTTCCTTTTGTAGGAAACTGCCACGTGGTCTTCCAAAGTGGCTGCACCATTGCATTCCTACCGGCGATGAATGAGAGTTCCCGTGGCGCCACATCTTCACCAGCATTTGCTGTTGTCAGTGTTTAGAGCTTTGCCCCCATTTTGCAGATGAGGAGACTGCGAGTTAAAGACTTGCCCAGGGAGTGGCAGAATTGCCCTCTCACACCACCTCCTTCTTGCACACATAACCCTTACAGTGCACAGACTGATGTGTGATATTGGGCTGAAGAGTCGTTGGTCAGTGGGGTTTGTGGTCTTGGGAAGGTTCTCACCTGCAGAGAGAGGCTATTCTGGTGGGTCAAATGGTCAAGAGGCCTTATGGAGGTGATAAGAGCAACAGTGCAAACTTGCAGGGTCCATATGCAGATGACTGGGTGGTGTGGTAGGAAAAGCTGGGCTTGGATCGTAGGTCTGCCACTTCCTAGGTATGTGACTGCGTGTAAGTCACGTAGCCTCTTCCAGCCTAGATGAGGGCAACTTCGTGGGATCCTTGGAAGGAGCAAAGGAGGCTCTGCATACAGAGTACTTGCATGTAAACACAGCAGTTGTTTAGAACTTACACCATCTATCTGCATAAGGAATATTGATCTGTGTTTTTCTTTTCTTGTGATGTCTTCCTTTGGATCTGGTAATGCTGGCCCCATAGAACGAGTTAGGGGCTACTGTGGATCTTGATCATGAAGTCATAAGACATTGAAGGAAACTTCTGGGTGGTGACTCATAAGCTGGTGCTCTTCCATTAAGGCAAGAACAGAGGCTAAGATTTTGAGAACAAGCAGTGTGCCCACAAAGTGAGCTGATCAGAGGAGCCCCAGATGGGAAAGCTGAAGTGCTTACAAGTTGCCCTTTTGTTCTCTTCTGAAGCGCAGTGAAGACCTGGAAGCTGTGGTCTGTCCCAGCTACACTGAGGGGAATATTCAGTGGATTTCCCTTAGGGAAAGAAAGGGTCATGTTCAAACAGTCAGAAGACCCCCATGGCACAGCAGAAAGAGTCGACGGTGGAGCCAGGCCCACTACACGTAGTGTTTTCGTTTTTGTTTTGTTTTTTGATAGAGACCGGGTCTCACTATATTGTCCAGGCTGGTCTCCAACTCCTGGATTCAAACAGTCCTCCAGCCTCAGCCGCCCACAGTGCTGGGATTATAGGCATGAGCCACTGTACCCAGCTATGTTATTAGTCTCAATCTTGAGTTCCTATTTTTGATGATGGCAGAAAGCACTTAATCAGGATTTTGTTCTTTAGGAAGAAAGTGTGAAGGAAGCAGAGAGGAGAGAATGGATGATTGACGTCTAAAAGCCATGTCCCAGGCTGTGGAAGAGTTTGGGATAGTGATCTGGATGGTAAATATCTCTTTAAAGAGCTGCCCAAGAACATTTAAATGAGTTTCTTTTAGTTTCTTCCTTTCCCACTCTGCCCCGGCCACATGGGCTGTACTCAGTACTCAGTATTCAGCGCTCAGTACTTGTGAATACTGATGCAAACAGCATTAAATACACAGTAGTAGGGGTCATAGGAAACTGCAGAGACAAGGAGATCCATATTATTTCAATACAAATAGATCCCTAAGGGCCATGGCATTGTGCATAAGGATAGCATTGTCACCTTTTTCTCATGGTGGGAGGCAAGAAATTAACCAGGAATGACGTTTGACAATAAAGAACACAAAGAGATGGTTCCTGGACCTGAATGGGGAAAGATAATTCTTGGACCTGCAAAAGAATCTTCGCTGCGCAGATTGGAAAATAAACAAATATGTTACCACCTCTTTTCTCCCCATTATTCTAAACCTTCATCGATACATCACAATACCTCATTTGGGCCAAGAATTTTTAATTACACTTTAAAATCAAATTGTTTATGTAGATGCAGGCCCCACACACAGAAAACATTCACCCAAGGCCCTGAACAAGCTGAGTGCAGCTGTAACCAGTAACCCGGGAAATAAGCCTTATTCTTGGGAACAGGAGTTTGGAACATCTTTGATCAAGAAGAGACCTTGGCAACCAAAGCCTGCTCTTTACAAACATAAGGGACTGAAACACAGCAATGGCAGTGCCTGGAGGTATTCAGCCCCAAGGAGGTGGTGAGTGCTGGGAGTTCAGTGCAGGTAAGAAAATGATGTGATGTGGTGGCGGTGGGGCGGCGGGGGGGTCCCCACTGCAATGAGAAGGCGCTCTGCTGATCCCTGGAGGGGAGAACTCCTGTGGCGGCCAGACACAAAGGGACAGGAATAAGCAGGACCTGGGGGGCACTGCCCAGGACTGGTCTGGCCCAGGGGCATCTGGGAAGGGGCTGTGGGCTGTCAGTGGATCTCCAAGACCTTCCTCTCCATCCTGGAGGCCCCATCCTTGCTGTCGAAATTGAAGAGCAGCTCTTCCGGGAGGCAAACAGGGACTTGCCCTTCCCGTCATTGAGGGCAGCTGCAGGTTCAGCCTTGGAGGGAAGAGTTCGGGAGTCCAGGATGGTCCTAGGAGCCGCTAATTCTGCATAGGATTTTATACCAAAGCGTGAAAAGTCAATGCTACTGTCCCTTGCTGGAGCTGTTTTTACCTGCCGCTTGCCTTGCTTCTGCTCCCTGTCATGTTTGTAACCTCCTTGTCTTCCGTGGAAAGATCTAAAAGGCCTCTGACTCAGGTTGAAAATTCGACTATGCTGTTCAGCTGTGTTGCCTGAGAGATGGAAGGTGAAAACGACTCCTTCATATCTGTTTTGCATGTTTTATCTGACAGGGTATTCACCACACCTTATGATGTAAATCACTGGTTCTCGAACTGGGGGAGGAGTGTCAGAACACCTCTCTGCTGCTCACCGCCCCCCAACCCCAGGGCTTCCTAATCAATAGGCCTGCTATGGAGCCCCAGAATTTGCATTTTTTTTTTTTTTTGAGACTGAGTTTCCCTTTTGTGGCTCAGGCTGGAGTGCAATGGCGTGATCTCGGCTCACTGCAACCTCCGCCTCCTGGGTTCAAGCGGTTCTTCTGCCTCAGCCTCCTGAGTAGCTAGATTACAGGCATGTGCCACCACGCCTGGCTAATTTTGTATTTTTAGTAGAGATGGGGTTTCTCCATGTTGGCCAGGCTGATCTTGAACTCTCAACCTCAGGTGATCTGCCCGCCTCAGCCTCCCAAAGTGCTGGGATTATAAGCATGAGACACCGCACCCTGCCAGCATTTTTATAAAGCTCCCAGGTGAAACTGAGGCTGGTGTGGGGCACACACTTTGAGAACTGTTGACTAGGTGTTATCAAAATTTAGATCCAAAATGACCTAAAGCCTGGAAATCTGGTTCCCAAGTCCCAGGTGGCTCTATACAAGGGACCGGGCCTCTTTGCCATCATGGCTCCAAGGAGAGCTAGGGGAGCAGCACTTGGGGAAGGTGCTGTCCTGGAATCCCCTCACTGTTCCCAGGCCTGCGGCTCCTTCTCCCTGGTTCATTTCCACACATTGCACACATGTACATGCATGTACAGATACACACAGTTCCACACACTCACCCTCATATTCAGACACACACTCACACACACTTGCAGAGGGGGTTAGGGCCAAGAGGTGGCTGCTCAGGTGAGGGCCCCCCAGCCAAGGATGCAGCCCAGACCAGCCCGCGCTCAGATGGCTCCTCTGTCAACACGCCTCAGAGGTAGGGTAAAAGGACACCCCAGAGCAGGGCAGGGCCCCCACCCGCCCCAGCACCCCTGCATGCCAAAGTCAGTATATTCGCATTGTACAGAGGTCACGGAGAAAGCGCAATAGGAACAAATAGAGAAAGAGACTAAGAGTGGGACAAAGAGAGAGATGTCCACAGAGACAGGGAGATGGAGACACACGCACAGAGAGATGAGAAGGGCAGGAGGGCGGAAATAAGCGGATCTGGTGGGGGCAGAGCTGGAGGAGAAGCAGGAGGAAGAGCAAAACCATGAAGGTCAAGGGGACGGCAGCAAAGAGGCATGCCTCTGCCAGGCTGGAGAGCAGGGCAGGGGTGCAGTGGGCAGAGGGCAGGAAGGGGAAAGCAGGCCAGGGCATCCCTGAAGAAGTGTGGGGAAGGCACGGCCAGGGAGGTGCGAAGTGTGGAAAGGTGAATGCGGCAGAGAAGCAGGGCAGGGTGGGAGATGAGGCGTGTGGCGGGGGACAGTGGCTGGGACAGACAGAAAGGGAGAAATGGGAGACCCGCATACAGGGAAGGAGGGACCCGAAGCTGACTGAGCACAGCACTATGTGCTGGAATTACTAAGAAAAGAGCCAGAACCCCTCCTCGAGCCAGGAATGCTTCATTCTCCAGGAGCTTGTCAAATACACAAACAGAAAACATTAAAACTATGCACAGAAGCAGAGAGAAAAAGGCTCAGGGAGTTGTGGAAAGCAGCACAGAGGCTGGGTAGGTAGACTATTCCAGTCGCGATCTAGGAAGGCTTCCCAGAGGAGGTGACACCTAAAGAAAGACTGAAGAAGAGTTACCTAGGTGCTGAGGGGGAGAGAAGGACCAGGTTATGGAGAGACAGGAAGCCTGGAGATGCAGGGGGTGGGGGCAGGTCTTGGAGGACCCTGTTGGGCTTCATCCTGAGGACAGCAGAGAACCCCAATGGGATTCAAGCAGCCAGATCTGTGTGTGCATGAGCTACTGGGGCAGAATGGACTGAGTGGCACAAGGGAGTCAGCAAGAGGATAAGTCCAGGTGGCCCAGCAAGGGACAATGCTGAGCTAGGGCAGTCCCCATGCAGACAGAGAGGAGGGAGAGCTCGTGAGCTGCAGGGGCAGTAAGATCTGCAGGGCTTGGAAGCTCTGAGGGGGCCAGCATGTGGGCACGCTGCCTTGGGTGGCACGAGCAAGGCAGGCAGCAAGGGCTGGAGGAGCATCCCCCTCTCAGGGTCTCCACGGCTTTGGGAATCTCCCTGTGGCCCTGCTGCAATGCAGCACCCACTCACCCACGGTCTGGGATGGGTGCCCACATCTGCGGGTCTTTCCTAAGAGACCAAGCTTCTGGTGGGCAAGGCCCAAGCCCTCCTCACTCTGTAGAGTAGCACTCAGTACAGGGCCCGGGCAAATGCTGGGCAAAGAAGCACACGAGACAGGGCAGAGCCTCACGCCGAGAGGCCCTCATACCTTGCTATAGGGACCTGGACTTGAATCAGGGGGATATTAAGGTTGAAGGTAAAGGTGCCCCTCACAGCCTCATTGATCAGTGAGGCAGTTATCCAGCATCTCCTATATGTCGCCCTTGTGATTTGAAAAGAGAGAACAAACACATGGTTAGAGCCCATTAAGAGAGAGTAGCAAATATATTTCATTATGATTATACAGGGTGAATCAAGCCATCATGGGTACAGTGCCCAGAGAGCTATATGCAGAGCTGACACTTGAGTTGGGCCTTGAAAGGTGAATAGGAGTTCGCCATGCTGAGAAAGAGGGCTAGGGCCCCAGAGGCCAGGAAAGAGCATGGTCTAAAGCACTGAGGCATGAAAAGTGTCTAGAAAAGACCAGAGCTAGTACTGCAAACTTACTCAACCTTGACTGTGTACCGTATGCCCGCAGGCTAGCCCACCTCTGATCTCACCTGTAGCTCAGCACATCTTAGAGAGCCCAGACTTGAGCTGACAGCATCCCACCTCCATAAGAACCAGGGATTTTTCACTTTCTGCCCCAAGACATTCTCTGATGCTGAGGGGTCTGCCCTGCCCTCCCAAAAGCACAGCCTTGAAGCGCAAGGAGGTAATGCCCTTGGGGCAGCCCTCAAACAATGGGGAAAAGGAGCATGGATAAACACCCCGCCCATCCTACAGGCATTCTGTATCCTGTCCAGGGGTGTCTGGAGAACTGAGCCTCCCTCCCCTGGATGCCTCCTGCAGTGACCCTGAGAATACACTTTTATACTGGTGTAGTCATCTTCCCCTCCCCTACTTCCCCACTCTTCCACTCTTGAGATCACCTTCCAATTAAATGACCTGCATCCAATGCCTCTCTCAGGCTCTGCTTTGTGGGGAACCTACACTAAGATGGTCTATGTTACTGGAGACCCAGGATGAGTAGTGTGGTGTTAACAGTCACACCACAGAAAATGCAGGTATTTCTCAGTATCTCCTACAGGCAGAGGCCTAGACTGGGCACAAGGGATGTGGCATTGTCTGAGCCGGCTCTTGCTTTTCCAGACCTCCCTTCTGACAGCGGAGGTGAGCCAGCAGCACAGGAGGGATCAGAAACATTTCCCTTCTGCCTTCGGAGAATGTCACATGGGTTGGGGGCAGCAGATTGATATTCCTAATTACATTTGGCTCGAGCTGATATTAAGCACTTGTCTCATTCCCAGAGCTCACAACAACGGCCGATGGCGGGAAAGGTGCCAAGAGGCATGCTGGGTAGCTCAGGATGACAATCTGGGATTTGAAATCTCTGTGAGATATAAAAGTGGACACACAGCCATGGGCGCAGGGTGACTGATGTCCTTGAATTGCCCTTTAAAGGCTTCTGATGGGGTCCTAGGGCTGGAAGAGCCCTTGAAAGGTCTTGAGTTCCATCCTCCTGGCTAGAGGCTGACCTGCCCAAGACAACTGAGACAGGCATTCTGACCTCTTCCCATGCTGGACAGCTGGCTGGTAGGAAATGCTTTCGTGGGCCTAATCTAAATTTCCTCTGCTTCAGGTTAAACGTGTATTTTGCTTGATTTGTTCTCGGTGGCATTAAGTATTTGCTAAGCTCCTACTATGTGCCCAGGGGTATACAGTGAGAGAAGGCATGACCCTGTGCTCAGAGGCTCTTGAAAATGAGACCAGAACTAAATGCAACAGGGAGAGTCATTGGGCCCATGTTGTCAGAAGAGGCAGCAAGGAGGTGGAGCCCTGAGAGGTGGGGTACAAGAAGAATAAGAGAGCATTCCTGGCAGACAAGCACCGTGGGAATATGCCTTAGGAAGGGTTTGGCACGGAGATGCCTGAGGTCTGTGGCACATCTGCTACCCTGAACTCCTCTGGGGAATGAATAGTTGCCTACCTGCGTCCTAAGACACCTGTGAAACTCGAATAAGGCAGCATGTAGGAATGGACCCTGGAGTTCACAGATTCAAAGCACAATGCTGAGCCTTAATTTTAGTAGACTTTCATTCAAGTCCTCGCTCTGACACTGTGCGCTCTTGGGCGGGTCCCTTCCCTTCTCTAAATCTGTTTACCCACTGGCAAAGTAGGGATGGTAATTCTTTCTCACACTGATGCATTTAGGGTTCCCAAGAAAACGTAGTTAAAATAGCATGAGGACCCACAAAGCACTTCCTGGAGGCTGGTGACTCTATCATTATTGCTCCAGTCTAAACACTGGTTTCCTGGAAGGCAGGCATCCCATCTCCTCTCTGTTCCCCCAGCACTTTCCACCGAGCAGGTGCTCATATATGACGTTTCCATCGCTGTTCTGGTGAATTGCACTGGTAATTACCGTGGTGCAGGAGGCCAGCTCTTCTGGGCTTGCCAGGCTGTCATGCCTGGAGGACCCCTCTGCCTCCACCTCTGCCAGCCCCTCCCCTTCTGTATCTGCGGAAACCGGTTGTGCCCAGGTACTTGGGAGGGAGACTCCTTTCTGAAGACCAGCGAGGTCACCTTCAGGTGATTGTCCCTAAAATCCCTGCAGCAGCTCCAGGTCACAGTGTGCCCCGAGTCAGGACTGGATCCACACACAGGACATACGTGTGTTGTCCCTCCAGGAGTAGAGTGGCACTCAGTGGTAGTGTAGACAGTCCTAGGGCAGGGCAGCTTCTATAACAAGAGGTCCCTTAGGGATCTGGCGGCGAAGTGGAAAGAGCGGAAGGAACGACTCGGGGCCGTAGGTCCTGTGCTCTGGTCAAGTCACTTCCCACGTCCATCCCCCTCTGGTCGTCAGTTTTCTCCTCTGTAAAACTGACTAAGGCGGCCTTCTGGCAAGTCATCGCGGCGGGAACTAGACTGGAACGCGCGCTTACACAAATCCGTCCGGCCACCCTGTGCCCGGGGTCAGCGCGAGGTTGGGGTGCGGGCAGGGCTCCCGGGCTTGCGGCTGCCACGCCCCTCCCAGCCCGCCCGCCACACTCACGGCCCATGGGCCGACTTTGCGAGCCTCCAGGGGGCGAGCCCCGCCGCCTTCTCTGCCCGCGCGGCGCCGCAGCCGTCCAGCCTGTGACTTCACCAGCGTTCCCGGGCCAGCGGGGCACCCGAGAGCCAGGGGCGCCGCCCGCACCCCCAGCCAGCAGGTGCCGGGAGCCAGCCTCGCCCAGCCGCGTGGCGTCCGCAGGCCCGAAGGGGTTAAGGCCGCGGGCCCGGGCGCCCGTCCCGGCTCCGGGAGCGGCGGTGCCCGGCGGCCGGCGATCGAGCGGGAGGCGCGGGGCACGGCCGCGGGCGGGCTGCGCTTCCTCCTCCTCCTCCCTCCGCCTCCTCCTTTGTAGCGAGTTCCCGGCCCCTCTTCCTCCCCCCGCCCCCCAGCCCGGGCCCTCTCCCTCTCTCCCTTTCTTCCTGCCTCGCCTTCCTGCGGCGAAGGAGGCTCATCTATTATAAATGCACATTCGGGGCTGACATCAGCGACGAGCGGCGGGCGAGCGCCGACGAGCCGTCCCAGCGCGCTGCCCGCCCGGAGCGCAGCCCCCAGGCTCGGCCGAGCCGCCGGCGGGGCGCGGGGAGCGCGCCGGGAACTGCCGGACCCCCTTCCCGCCGCCGCCCCGGGCCGCCGCCGCCCCCGCACGCCGCGCTCGCGCCCCCGCTCCGCCGCGGAGTTTCTGCATGACTGTCACAAAGGTAAGCGCCGCTCGCCCGCCGCGCCCGGGACCCGCCGGCGCCTGCAGCCCCCGGGCTGGGCTGCGGGGGGCGCGGGGGTGTGGGTGTGGGGAGGGGGCGCCGGTGCCGGGAAGGTGCGGCGCGCGCCTCTCTTGCTCCCCCAGCCGCTCGAGTCACTCCGGCCCGCAAGGACTGCGGAGGCCGGGGGAGGATGCCGCTCTGGCAGCTCCGGCGGTTTGGCCAACAGCCCTCCGCGCCCTGCCCAACCCCGGGACTGCATTTTTAACCCTTGTTTGGGATGCTGCATTTTTAACCCCTGGAGAGCTGGGCTGGGCGGCTGGCGGTGTCCCTCCGGGGAGCGCGCGGCGGGGAGCGTCGCTGGCGGGGGCTGGTGCTGAGCAGTGGGTGTGGGGATGGGCCTGCTGACCCGAGGAGGCCAGCGGAGGGGAAACCCCACCCTACCTGCCGGGCTCCGCCGCCCGTGCCGGGAGCGCTGGCTCCACTCCAAAGCCACTCTGTGCAGAAGACGCTGCCCAGTCCCGGGAGCCGCTACCAGAGACAGGGCAGGTCCAGGTGGTTGGCTTAAAGATGTGGGGAGGAATGTGACAGGGAAGCAAAGGTGGGCATCTTGACAGACCCCATATTGGAGGACGATTGTTGGGCCTCGTCATGGGGGCCCACGTTTCTTGGAGAGACTTTAGGGACTTCCCAGTTGTAGGGAGGAAAGAGTTAAGAGGAAAGAAAGATGATGGGACAGTGGAAAGTGTCAAGGTCAAGGGACCAGGGAGACCTGAGTTCAGTCCCCAGCTTTAACTCAAATCCCCTGGATGACCTCTGTCCACTTTGGGTCTCAGTTTCTTCTTGTGTGCTGTGAGGGTGATAATATGGGTCCTGGGTGGTGACAGGCTGTTGAAGAACCAATAAAATCCAGGGTGTGAACCCACACTCTTCAGAGGGATCTGTCTGGGTACTGAGCTCACAGTCTGGCGGTGGCCTTGGGCTTGGCCTTGGGTTTGGCTGTCCATGCAAGGGCCAGACTCCACCCATTCCAGCTGCCCAGCTGGGTCTCAGAACTGGGGAGCTGGAGGCCAAAGTGGGACTGCTTGTGGTCACAGCAAAGGGGCCAGATGGAGTGTTGGGGTGCAAGTGATGGAGGTGGGGTGGTTCTGGCCCCTTCTGGTAAGTCAGGGCCTACCCATGCCCTCATGAGATCTGCCCCAAGACTGCATGTTTGTGAGGATTCTTGGGCCCAACTCCAAACTTTGCCATTGGCCCTGGTTCTGGGATTTGGGAGCATTGTGAGAAGATGAACTTGAGGGTGCAGGGGCTTCCTCAGCTCTGGCTACTTCTGGAGGGGCTGTTGTGACCCATGGAGGGTAGGATGCTTAGTGTTTTGAAGTGATACAAATGCTATTCAGCTGGGATGGATTATTATCATTAAGGTTGTTCATGTCAAAGATGCAAGCAGGCTGGGACAGAGGAGTAATGGATGGGCCGGGCTAGAGAGATAAAGGATGTGAGGTTTTAATAATGGCGCTGAGGATTGACTTGGCACCTCTCCTGTGTCTCTTTATGTACATGAACTCCTGCAGCCTTCCTTCCCCAGAGGCCTGCAAGGAAGACGTATGTTCAGTTCTCTTTAGCAGCGGAAGGAGCTGAGGCTCAGGGAGGTGAAATGACTTGCCTGAGGTCACACAGCATGTATGTGGCACAGCTGGGGTGTGCCGTCAGGTCTGTCTCAACCTATGGCCAGTGATCTTTGCACTGCTGTGCACTCTTGGGCATCCTGGCTACTGGAGGACTTCCTTGGTACAGGAGCACTGCCTGGAGGCCTGACCATTGAAGCAGGGATGGGACAGGGAGTCCACAGAAGTGGGTGCTCCCCGTTAAGCCCAGTGGGAGGTCTAGCTTCTTGGTATCCAGTGATTATTCAACACTCCTCCACCTCCATACCCAGCCCCCAACAAACCCCTCCGTGTTGCTCACCTCCTGCTCTAACGAATGTGGCTCTGGCTTAAGCCAGCTCAGAGGATTAAAAAAAATCCCCACCTTAACCCTATCTTCTCTCCCCTTGCTGGCCCTTCACAGACCGGCATGTCCCTGTGGGAAACAGGGAGCAGGGGGGTGCAGGAGAGGCCCTGGGGACTGACTTGCTGTCTACAAGCCTGTTGGTAATGGCTCCTCCAGTACCATAGGGAAAGCCACCATGTTCTGGAAGTCTGAAGACCTGGCCCCTAGTCCCAGCTCAGCCACCAACAGGCTGTGTGACCTTGGACCAGTCAGTCACTTCCATCCTTGGGCCTCTGCTTTTCCATCTGTCAAATGTGGGACTTGGTTCCAATGATCTCTAGGGCCTCTTCCGCTGAGGCTGGGTACAGCTTCAGTTCTGGCAGGAAAGCCACCTTTGATGGAGATTGGGAGACGCTTTGTTCTCTGCGGGGTGGTCTGTTTACAAGACAGTTATGAAGCAGAACCCTAAAGAGAGTGTGAGAGGTAGGATCGCTGCTGACACGCTGGGAGCGGTAGGTAGGGGAATCGGTTTGAGTGAGCTCCCAGGGCAATGTCTCGGGCTCCAGCCTTCTCTGCTGCTTCTCCTCCAGGCAGAGGGTCATGGGTGGGTCCCAGCTTCCTGCCCCTCGGACGAATGCCTTAGCCCTTGTGTCAGGTCCCCTGAGGGCAGAGTCCTCTGGGCCAGGGTTAGTGTGGACTGCAGGAGCTCAGAGAGGCCTGGCAAGTGGAGAAGAGGAAACCAGATGGGGAGTTGCTAGATCTTCAGTAGGCTTTCCGTAGAGGAGGTGAGCCTGTTTTCCGTTTTCCGCCTCTCTTTCACACATTCCCTTCCCCCCTTAATTGTGAGGCACAGCTGCTGAAGCTGCAGGCAAGCCTGCCGGTTTCTGAAGGACTCCTGCCCTAACTGGCCTTAACAACGCAGAGCCCTGGAGACCTTCTAGCCCCATGGTATTTCTCCTGGTTACCTGGTTATGTTTGTTTGTTTGTTTTGAGATGGAGTTTTGCTCTTGTTGCTCAGGCTGGAGTGCAATGGTGAGATTTCAGCTCACTGAAACCTCTGCCTCCAGGGTTCAAGCGATTCTCCTGCCTCAGTCTCCCAAGTAGCTGGGATTTCAGGCATGCGCCACCACGCCTGGCTAATTTTGTATTTTTAGTAGAGACAGGGTTTCTCCATGTTGCTCAGGCTGGTTTCGAACTCCCGACCTCAGGTGATCCACCCACCTTGGCCTCCCAAAGTGCTGGGATTACAGGCATGAGCCACGACACCCGGCTCCTGGTTATGTTTTAAACTCTCTTTTATTGTGTATAATTTAGTAGACTACCTTAATTTCTTTATGGGATGAGAAACAGAAGAAAGGCAGAAAAAGGGAAGGAAGAGCAGAGGGAAGGCTCTGATGCAGAGCCGTGAACATGCCCAGGAGGTCAAGGTGCTGCCTCCTCTCAGTCTTAGTCCAGCGTGCTTCCTAAGGCAGCTCGGGGCGAGGGAGCCAAGGCTGCTTTCCCCGAGACAAGTAGCTCCAGCTGATGGATGTTTCAAGTTCTTCTGACTGCTGTGTATACTTTTCTCGTTCTGTTCCATCTCGGTCATGGATGGAACAGAGCATGACCATGGATGGAACAGATAGCAGCGCTTCTCCACTTCTAAATACCTGTTTCTACATTGCTATCACCTGGAAAAGCAGAGGACAAAGTACATTAATAGAGTTGTGTGTAAAGTACAAGTTAATGGGCTATAAGAAAACCTGGGAGCTGAAGTGTAGGCCTTTGCAACCTGCTTTGTACTGCTCAGAGGTGCTTTTGAGCGGCTGCTGGCTGTGATGTGACCAGAGGTAGGCCTTCTAGGTACGGGAGGAGGTGGCTTATAGTGAACAGGTGCCCCAGTTTGCAGGTGTGCCTTGTTGAGTTAGATGCTAGTGAGCTGAATTCTTTTCAGCTTCCTGAGCCTGGCTCAGGGGGTCAGCAGTCCAGGTACCCTGAGCAGCAGAATGGCCTGCTGCACCTCAGAAGGCCTTAGGGGAAGGAGTGTGGGAAAAGAGAAGACCTTGGATGTCAACATCCTTCTCCCTGCTAAGCAGATCCATGAGCAGCACGATCAGCTGTGCCCTGGCCCCTCTCCTTCTGTGGGCAGCCTTCTCTCTCCTGCCCCAGCACCTGCAGGGCACAGCTTACTGTTAGGAGCCAATGGCTCCTACTGAATGTGAAAGGACTGAGGATGATGTTATTCTGCCCAGGTAATAGCAGGCCTGCCTTTGCCAAAGATCATGTTTCTCTAGGGCCCCTACAGAGTCGCCTGTAGGAGAATAAGATTTTGGAGCAATCAAATCACCCAACCCTTTCCCTTGAGACATGAGGGCACGGAGACCCTGGGAGCAGAAGTTGTGACGTGTTCAAAGTCTTTCAGCAAGTTTGAGGATGGAGGGGCTGGCACCTGGGTCCTCGTGATTCGTGGTCAGTGCTCTTTCCATCTGGCTGCCCTGGGAAGGGGTCCTGGGGCAGCCTGAGTAGGCACAGATGTTTTGGCCCCACTCCAGTTACCCCACTGCCTCGCCCCTGCCTGTCCTGCCGGGGCCTGGATTTCCCTCTGCTGGACACGCTAGATGGAAAAAGCATTGTGGGGATGGGAGGAGGGACAGGATGTGGGGCAGGGGAGCAAAGTCCAGAGGAGCCTTGCTCTACCTCCAGTCAGATGGTGAGGGGGATTGCAAGGCCCCTCTGCCTCCAGTTCCCTGGCGCAGAATCCAGGTACCCAGGAGATATTTGAACCTCCAGACATTCTACATCCCAGTACCTCTTTCCAGTCTGGATGAATCTCCCCGGGAGAGGAAGTGACAGAGCCAGCACCTCGGGGGGCCTTGGTGAAGAGGAAGCGGGGCTACCAGCACAGATCCAGCTCCCAGACACTTGCGGGTGGGTGGGAGTTCTGCCTGTTGTGCCCACACACCCTTTCTGCCTCCTCTCCCTTCCAGGCCTTCTTCCAGACAGCCAGCATTCTCGTGCTAGGAGGTGTGCGGCTAGCGGTCATTCGTTCCTTTAGCCAGCTCCCTCTGAGCACCTACTCTGGGCCAGGCCCCGTGTGAGGCATTAGGAACACAGACACATCAGCCACAGTCCCTGGGATCCAGGACCTTAGAGGAGAAGAACATGGAAAGGCCAGAGCCCTGAGTTTGGAGTCTCAAGGTCCAGTGGGCACAAGCCAGGAGAGGCCTGTCTTGCCTGTGTACTGTAAGTGCCTAATAAACCCAGGCCCTTTCTTCCCTTACTGTCTCTCCCCCTGGGCCATGAAGCTCACTCTCCAGAAAAGCTCTGTCAGGTGCTTTCTTCCTGACTGTCCCCAGAGGCCCTGTGTTCCCCTCCCCCCAGGCATCGCCACCTTGACACCTGTGGCAGCTCTTAGAGGAAGCTGGGGAAAATGTGAGGCTCTAAAGGGCCCCCAGAATCACCCCACCCTGGCCAGCCCTGTGAGGCTGGCATACACTTGAGTTTGGCTGGTTGGGAGTGTGGACACTGTCTGGACCAATGTCCTGGTGGCATTAGGCCCTGGCATCTCAGGGACGGAGTAAGTTTTTCCACTTCTCTCCCAGGACAGCCAGCTGGAGCAGACACGGCCTCGGCCAGGCCCAGTGCTGGTGGAGTCTCGGCTCCTGGCAGCTGGGCAGCCCTGATGCTGATTTGAATACGCCTGGCCACAGAGCTTATCTGAGGTCCAAGAGATGAGAACACGTGCAAATTCCCTCTGTGCCCAGCCCTGTCTCCTTCCCTCTTTTCCTGATCAGCTCCGTTGGGTTCCCATTCCTTTCCCTGTAGGCCCTGCAGGCTCAGGCCCAGAGGCCTGGAGCATCCTGCAGCCTAGTGAGCTTAGAGCAGCTGGCATGGGGCAGGCCCTGCCAGGAAAGGACAGATGCAAATCCAGTGGCTTCCACATGAAAAGAAGCTGTTTAGAATGAGCCTCTCCTTTGTGGGCCTGGAGTGCAGGACCAGCTGCTAAGGAGACACAAGTGGGGTGGGGGCGGGGAGTGGGGGAGAAGCCACCACCGCCCTTCCTCACCCCTCCTTTTTTGCCCTGCAGAGGCCCCTAGAGGGACTTTGTAATTGGTTTCTGGCTGGCAGTCTCCTTCCAATTAATTAATGTAGCCATGGGAGGCTCCCAGGTTCGCTCAGGCTGTCCTTCGTACAGAATACATACGTGGGTGACTGCCCTGAGTCCCATCAGCTCTCCTGTGGTGGGGAGGGTCCCCTCTATTTTGGGATGGATAAACAGAGTGTCTGAGTAGAGAGATGACCACACCCTGGTCCCAGAGCCAATGTGGGTCAGAGGTGGGATGCACGCCCAGATCTTCTGGCTTTGAGTCAGAACCTTTTCAATCCGATCACATAATGGTCCACAACCGTGAAGATTAATCACCATCATCATGATAATAACAGTTATTAAGCAGGCATTGGGCACGCATGATCGCATTTACTCTGTACAACCATGGGGTATATTCTATTATGCATCCCATTTTCCAGAGGAGGAGAGTGAGGCTTGGTGAGAGTAGGTGAATTTCTCAAGGTCACAGATTGAATGAGTGGAGAGCAGGGATTTGTACCTGGGCTGTCTGACTCCAGAGAACACGTTCATCTCATTCCCAAGCCTCTGGTCCTGGAGCATGATCCTACTCTGCTTCCACTCCCTCCCAGCCCCCCACCTACAATGCAGTGGGCTGTGGTCTGCTGTGTCTGTGGCCCTACCACTGAGGTTGGGCAGGACAAAGGCTGGTTGCCTTGAGGGTGACACTATGGCTGTGTCCTGCTTAGATTTGCCTGTGGTCTTTACTGGAGCTGGGAATCTTGTAAATAATTCGGGGAAGGATGCTGGGGGAGGAGGGTGTCCTATACATGGTGTTTGACATCGGATTGGGCTGCTTGGGCAGGGCATTCAGCCCAGCGCAGAAGAAGGTGTGACAGAGGCAGAACGACCTTCTCCATTTCCCCGAGGCTAGTGTGGTTCAGAGAACGCAGGTCTGCAGCCCTCACCAGAAGCAGCCTTTTCCTGAGATAGCTCCTGATGATTTGGGGTGCCGCTGGCTGGGAATGCTGCCTTTGAAGTCAGACACAGGGCGGTCTGTCATTTACTTGCTGTGTATTCTTGGGCAAGTTGCCTCACCTCTCTGAACATCTGTTTCCCCATCCGTTAATTGGGATTGATGACAGTAGCACTTAAAAGGATTGTTATTAAGACGAAGTGAGCTGATCCATGTGAAGCATTTACCATATGCCTGGCATCTAGCGTTAGCTGTTATTCTCAGGAAGACAGAAAATCAACGAGTGTCCTGGGGCTTATGAAATGGGCAGTACAGGGAACTCTGGGAATAGCAGGGGGCCTGACCTCGTCAGAGGGATCAGGAAGTGACTTTAAGTTGCGTCATGAAGGATGAGTAGGAGGTGGAAGGAGGGGAGCTGAGGAGGGAGCAACAGGCTGGGGATGAATCGGCAAATGTCTGGAGTAGAAAGCCATGGACCGTGATCACTTCCTGCATGCTGGGCATTGATGAGAGCATGGTACAAGTATCCTCTCATTTAATCCTCAGAGCGACATCACGACATAGGTTACTGTTATCATCCTCGCTGTACAGATAAGGACACAGGCACAGAGAGGCCAAGTCACCTGTAAAAGGTGGCCCAGTGAGGCAGGATGCAGCTGGTCCAGACCCGGGACTCCGAACCCTGGCCTCTTTCCTTCCCCCTGCCTGCTGCTTGGTGATGGGGAGGGTGGGCTGACCCTGGCTGCTTCTAAAACTGACTCAGGCAAGGGGGGTGTGGAAGTGCCAAGTTCAGTGGCCCAGCCGCCTGCCTCACGGAGCCTCCTTGGGCTATGTAAGGAGGGCAGAGGCCCTTCTGGCTCTCACGCAGGAGGGAGAAGTCATTTGTTTTTCTAAAAGGAAACTTTTCTCTGGCAGGAAAATTTCCACCTTATATTTTTAGTGGGCTCAGTTATGACCATTTTTGTCTTTAAATCTTTCTTATTATCTACATTGGGACTTGGTCTTTAAACTATAGGGAGATATGTACACACATACACACACACACGTTTTCTAAAGTGTTAAAAGTTCACACTAGTAGTTTCAGCTACTCAGGAGGCTGAGGCAGGAGGATCAGCCTGGGCAACATAGTGAGACCCCATCTCTAAAAAAACAAATAAAAAACCCTAAGGGTCTGCAGTTTGGTGTCTTCTCTGCCTGAGCGCAGTGAAGGTGGATGTTTTACATGGTGGTCATGCCACAGGCTTACACTTACGGGCCGCTGTATGAGACAAATGTTACCACCCCTGGAGGCTCTGGCTGCCCAGAGTGGTGGTGTGTGGAGGCTCACCCTCGGCTGGTGCTCATGCTAATTCCTGGGATGCCTCCATGATCAGTGTTTAACTCTGGAGATGTCTGAGGTCATCTGGGCCAGCCCTCCACCTGTATAGCACTCTACACTTCTTAGGAATATAAGAATGATTCCTAATTTTAATTTAGATTAGTTTAATAAATACTGGCTGGGCAAGGTGGCTCACGCCTGTAATCCCAGCACTTTGGGAGGCCAAGGCAGGCAGATCACCTGAGGTCGGGAGTTTGCGACCAGCCTGACCAACCTGGAGAAACCACATCTCTACTAAAAATACAAAAAATTAGTTGGGCGTGGTGGGGAGCGCATGCCTGTAATCCCAGCTACTCGTGAGGCTGAGGCAGGAGAACCAGTTGAACCTGGGAGGCGCAGGTTGTGGTGAGCCGTGCCATTGCACTCCAGCCTGGGCAACAAGAGCAAAACTCCTTCTCGACAAAATAAGAAAGAATTGCTAATTTACTAGTTGGCAGTTCCCAGGCTTTCACCAGGTGCGAAGTTCCTGCTTTCAAGGGACCAACAGATAATAACAACAACAATAATAATAGAAGCAGCTAACCCTGCCAGAGCGCTTGGTTTATGCCAAGCATATACAGTATCTTTTATATGTATTAATTCATGTAAGCTTCATGACAGCCTATGAAGTCTGTGCTATTATTATCCCCCTTTCTATGGTTGCAAAAATGGAGGCCCAGGGAAGGAAAGAAGGTAACTTTTACAGTGTTCCCACAGCCAGGCAGGGACCCAGCCTGCCATGCAGGCCTTCTGCCTTGCCACTTTGTCAGGCTGGTGGGAATGACCCTGAAACATGTGGTCCAGAGCACGGGACTTGTAGGCAGAAGAGCCCGGCCTTGCTCTTGCCTCTGCTCCTTACCGTGTGACCTTGGGCTAGTCCCTGGATGTCTCTGAGCCTCTGTGAAAATGGAGTTAGTAGACTGTCTCTGTAGGGTGCTCTAATATGTAAGTAACATGGAAAGATGTAAATAAGGCGCTCTGTGGATGTCATGGCAGGAGATGGTTTATTGTGATGTCTAATCTGTGCCCCCTCCTTTCCTCTTCCTCATCCTCAGATTTAGGCAGTTCCTTCCAATAGCGAGCCCACTTCTCCCCTGCTGTAGTCCTCGTTTCAGAATTGATTCATACTCTGTGGGTGGAAGAGAAAAGTTCATCTCTTCCGAACAAACAGCCTCTATCTGTTTTTACTCTGTCAGGCTAGTTTGGTGCAGATGAAAAGTTGCTTTTCTCTCTTCCTGTTCTGTCTATTTTGGCTGTTTTAATATGCTTGGGACAAATAATCTGGCTATAAAAATGTGGTGTCCTGCTTTCATTTGAAAAGTGAGCCAAATAAAGCATGCAAACCTTGATTTGTTTCATCCCGGCTCTCTGTAGATCAGAGCTCCCTGTGGAAGGCGAGGGAAGGTGGGTCCCAGAGCACAGTCCTACCTGGGTCCTTGGGCACAGAGACCAGGTTCCCACTGTCAAATGACCTTGATCTTTGCTCTAGATACATCCCGATGCTCCCAGGGCTCAGACCTGCTTTTCCCTTGGGTTTATGGAAAGGAATAGCCTCTGCCAGGTTGAGGCATTTGCAGCAAATCATTTAAACACCTTGAGTTTGATTTCAGAACTAACGGTTTTATAATCTGGAATCTGGTGGAATTTCCAGGCCATGGAACGGCTGATGGAAAGAAAGGTGTTGGTGGAAGGCGACAGAGGGTTTAATTCCTGAGATTTTTATTTAACTCTTGAAGACGTTGCAGGTTATGCCTGTCCTGCTGACCTCCAGGTGAAAGACCAGTTTGCAGAAATGCATGGGGAAATTTGGGATTCTGAGAAATCTAGAATTCTGGGAAAGGAGATTTCTACATACCTGAGTGGCCAGCTAATAACTTTATCATCACAAATCTGTCTTCTAGAGACTGTGAGTCTGCCTTCCTGCCTTAGTCATTAAAAAATCTGGGAACAAATTCAAGTTATTATGGATTGAGGCTGTTTCAGGACCTGAGTTGTCCTGTTAAACTGACCTTTTCAGGGTCCGGATCCAATCCTTGGAGCTCCTGTAGCACGTGATCCCTGGTATCATCCAGCAGGTAAAGGCCTAATGTGCCATGTTGTTTGCTGATTAGCTTAAGAGCGTGGTCCTTGGCTCCCTAACTTGTGAGCTTGCTGAAGCTGGAGATTAGGTCTGATTCTTTTTAGTACCTTTCACAGCACTCATCAAAGGGTTATGCATGCCAGTAAGAATGTGTTGTGGATTTTTGGAATACCAGGTATAGACATACAAGATTTGGCAGGATTTGGAGCAAGACTAAAACATTCCCTGTTGCTGATTGGGCAAAATCTCTACTATTAAGATCTGTGGACTGCTAGCGCCAGAAGGGACTCTAAAGATGTACGGTAGACACCCCCATTTTGCAGAGGAGAAAATTGAAGCCCCAGAAAGTTTTCCCAAGGAGGCATAGGGAAGACGTGGCTGAGTGGGGAGTGGGGCTCCCCCAAGTTACTGGCAGACTCAGGTTGGGTTTTTCAATTCTGTGTTTTTTTCTAGGCTTCTAATAGTTGCCTGATGTTGGCAGGCCAAGGACTGATAAGAAAGTGGGGAGTGGGAGAAAGTTCCAGAAAGGAGACTTTGAGAACTTAATCTAGATGGGAGGGGGCACCCGGTTGGAGAGACTTGGCTCCCCAAGTGACCAGCTAGGAAGGCCCTAACCAGAGGCCTGGTTGTGGCAGTGGCAGAGGCAGAGGGAGCGACTTCCGAGCCCTTTCTGCTCAACCATCAGGCTGCGGCTGCCCAGGCCTGGCAGTGTGTGCCCTATGTGCCTGGCTGCCCCCCGGCCTCCACAGTGGCCCGTGGCCCCCGACTCTCCCTCCTGGAGGCTGACCGTCCTGGCACACTGGGCTGCCGGCGATCTTTCCCTCCTTTGTTTCTCTGAAACCATGAGAAGGGCCGCTGAGTTGGGAGCCTGGGTTGCTAAGAGCTTTCCTCTGGCCAGACCTTATCACCAGCTTGAGAAGTCTCCTGGCCAAGATTTCCCTGGGACTCTGGCTTGGAGGGAGGGAGGGAGAGCGGGTCGGGGGAAGGGGAGGGGGTGCTCAGGAGCCACAAACAAAGCTGTCCCTCTGCACCACTACCCCCCTCCCAGGACCAGAGTGCAGGAGCAGCCTGGGAGCCACAAACTCCATGGGCCTTTGCTTTTGAAAAGCAGTGGGGACAATGGGACAACAAGGCTCTCCGGAGGCTCCCCCCATGCCCAGCCCTGCACTTCTGTTCTCTCAGGCATCCCCATAACTCTGCTGTCCTCCCCACTTTTCAGCCTCCGAGAGGATGGCATGTCCTGCTTCTCACAGCAAGAAGGGCAAACTGGGCCGTAACCCCTGGCTGCACCACCCCACGCACACGCGGGAGCTCCAGGCCAGCTGGTGTGGCACTGGACAGCCATGGGTGCTGTGGGTAGCTGGTTAAAATGTCCTCCCCCTCCACCTCGCTTAAAACCCACTGTAGACTTTGGGTCTTTTAGGTGCTCTTAAAATACAATCCCCCTGGGAGGGGTAATAATGCCCTAAGTGGTTGTCATTGACTGGGCCCAGCCTGCTGGGAACAAAACACTGGAGTAACTAATGAGGTGCAGGAGGCCTTCCTGAGAGCCAAGTGAGGAGGCGGGAGAGCTGGTTACTGTGAGTGAGCCAGTTTTGCCAGGGAAGTGAGTGTGGAGTGGGGAGGACTGCCAACCTTATTCTGTGTTCCTCTCCACCCTGACTGCCTGGTTCTCCTGCGCAGGGCTGACTTCCCCACCCCTACCCTTGTGCAAATAAAGTGAGGACAGAGATTTATTCAAAAAACATTTGCTGACCCCTGTGTGCCAGCTCCTAAGTGGCACTGAGGGTGCAGGGATGAACCAAAGCAGTCTCTCTCCCTAGGGGGGAACACAGGCCACTCAGGACACATGGCTGCAGGCATGTCGGGGAAGGGAGGCTGATGGGTGGAGGCATGGAACGGCAAAGACAGGGACATGTGCACAGAATTGTGAAGCCGTGAGAGACAGGGCTGGGGAGGCCAAGGAAGCTTTCTGGAAGGAGAGATCTTCCCTCAGTCTTCCAGGATGAGTAGGCAGAGACAGATGAAGTGGCAGGAAAGGCATTCCAGGTTGAGCGGGCAGCATGAACAAAGGCATGGAAGGGGAAACACGTTTGGCTTATTCTAGGAGAGACCAGTGGGTGCTGCTGGGCTGGAAAGGGAGGGGTTCTGCGTGTGGTTGAAACAAGGCGGGACAGGCAGGCAGGGGCCGTGGGGAGCTTCGGATGCCAAGCCAAGGAGCTTGAGCTTCATTCTGTGGTGATGCTGGGAGCCTTAGAGGGTGTTAAGCAAAGGAGTGATGTGATCCCATTTACACTTTGGGTGCTCTGCCGCAACCCGCGTTGCCCTAGAGGCAGAGAGGTGAGTAGACGTTCTCAAAGCCTGTGTGCAATGAGGTGGGGAAGGGGTTTCTGAGCCTCCAGCCCAGACTCCCTGAAGGTCTCTCCCTGTGCTTGAGAACTGAGTGTCACATTGCCACACTCTACCCTAAGAAGGGCGTCCTGGCCTGGACCACTCCATGGCAAGGGCCTTACCCATCTGCCTGGGCTGCCAGATGGTTGCATCTAAGGGTTGAGAACATAGAAGGGGACAGAGGGCCAGAAGTTTCCTTCTAGGAAAACGTGGTTATAGCATGGCGAGAAGAGCACTGGAATGGGGTTTTGGGAGCTCCTGCCTAAACTCCAGCTCTGACCTTCCCAGGCTGTGTGATCTTGGGTTGATCACTTCCTCCTCTGGGTGGGGACTGCCTCACCTGGTTTGAGGCTGGGTGCAGAAGTGAGCTTATGGATGTGAGTTTATGCCCTGATGCTGCCCAGCCTTGGGCCCTGCTTCACCCTTCCCTCTCCAGCGTCCCCAGACCCTGCAGCCAGTGTGCCTCCTTCTGCGCCGTGTCCTCCAACCACACGTGCTCTCCAGACTGCCAAGAGCTGTGACAAGTTCATGAGACTTGGAGGTTGAGGACCAGAGTCTGAGTCCTGCCAGCTTGCTTGCTTCCACTTGGAGGAAGGCTCAAGCTTTCTGTTCATTTCCATACATTGGGTGTAAATTCCAACCCTTTGTACATACAAGGGAATTTTGTGAGTCAGCGTCTTTCATGTCTCTCGGATATACCCGACCTGAGCTTATGCTGCCTATTTCATTGGGAGAGCCCTCATCTGATGGAATTCTATCCATTCTTTAGTGGTTACCTGGAGTGGCGATAGGGGTAGAGTATTACCTGAGATAGGTTATGAGGGAACCTTCTGGAGTGATGGTGGTTACATGAATGCATACATGCATAAAAGTCCATCAAGCTGAACACTTCAGATTTGTGCACTGTAGATATGTTATGTATATTTCACATCTCAATTAAAAATAAATAAATGAAAAAAAGACTCTTCCCAGCCTTCTGGTTCAAGTCCCACCTCTTTGCATCTATTCATATATTCATTCACTCTACAAATATCTGTTTGTGCTCCAGCCAGCCCAGGCATACAGAGATAGAGACTCTGGTCTGTGTACTGTACAGTATATAGAGAATGTACAGTATTCTGGTCTGTGTACTGTCATGGGAACTCAGAAGCACAGAACCTTCATTGCTCATGGGGACCATGGTGGTGGTTCTCAGCCCTGGCTGCAAATTACCTGGTGAGGTTTAAATGCCTGTCTCTAGGGCCAGCTTCATGTATGTTTTAGTCCATTTTCTGCTGCTATAACAGAATGCCACAGACTGGGTGGTTCATAAAGAACAGTTTATTAAATTAGCTGGGCGTGGTGGCACGTGCCTGTAGTCCCAGCTACTCAGGAGGCTGAGGCAAGAGAATCGTTTGAACCTGGGAGGCGGAGGTTGCAGTGAGCTGAGATCGCGCCATTGCTCTCCAGCCTGGGTGACAGAGTGAGGCTCTGTCTCAAAAAAAAAAAAAAAAAGAAAAAGAACAGTTTATTTGGCTCATGGTTCTAGAGACTGAGAAGTCCAAGAGCATGGCACCAGCATCTGGTGAGGATCATCCCATGGCAGAGACACTGCATTGTAAGTGAGTGTGTGAGACAGAGAGAGGAAATCCGGTCAAACTCATTCTTTCATCAGGAGCCCACTCCCAGGATAATCATATTAATTAATTCATGCGAGTGGAGCTCTCATGACCTAATCCCCTCTTAAAGGCCCCATGTCTTAATACTGTTACATTGGCAATTACATTTCAACATGAGTTTTGGCAGAGACTTGCAAACCATAGCCATGGGCATGTGACCTGTGCAACATTTGGTTTAATGTTCTCTTGTCACTGTCTTGAAATTCTTCAAAATGTTTGAGAAAGGGGACCTGCAAATTAAATAGTTGGTCCTCCCTGTCCTCCTTCCCCCAGAACAACAGAATCAGAATTTCTGAGAGGTGGGATCCAGGCATTCACATTTCTTAAAAGCTGAGCTTCCATTTGGGAGCAGCCAGGCCTGGATGTGGCCCTACTCCTCAGACACTTGCTGAAATGCAGTCTGGAGCCTCCTTCTCTGGACATTTGTGACTGATCTGGAACAATAAGACTTTACAACATGAGAGTGTCACAAGAGCAATTCCTGGGTAGCAGTGGCAGAAAGCTATAAGGGAGCACAGGGTGGAGGGGAAAAACCCTCTCTGGGTATTTTTTTTTTTTTTTTTGAGATGGAGTCTTGCTCTGTGGCCCAGGCTGGAGTGCAATGGTGCCATCTCAGCTCACTGCAACCTCTACCTCCCGGGTTCAAGTGATTCTCCCTGCCTCAGCCTCTCCAAGTAGCTGGGATGCCATCATGCCCAGCTAATTTCTTGGATTTTTAGTAGAGATGGGGTTTCACCACGTTGGCCAGGCTGGTCTGGAACTCCTGACCTTGGGTGATCCACCTGCCTCAGCCTCCCAAAGTGCTGGGATTACAGGTGTGAGCCACTGTACCTGACTTATTTTATTTTATTTTTTTTGAGACAGAGTGTCGCTCCGTCGCCAGGTGCCAGGCTGGAGTGCAGTGGAACGATCTCGGTTCACTGCCACCTCTGCCTCCCAGGTTCAAGCAATTCTCCTGCCTCAGCCTCCCGAGTAGCTGGGACTACAGGCGCGCGCCACCACACCCAGCTAATTTTTGTATTTTTAGTAGAGACGGGGTTTCACCATGTTGACCAGGATGGTCTCGATCTCTTGACCTCGTGATCTGCCTGCCTTGGCCTCCCAAAGTGCTGGGATTACAGGCGTGAGCCACTGCCCCTGGCCTGTTTTTTATTTTTATTTTTTACTCTGAAAAGAGCTATCAGTCCAGTTTGTCTGCCCCTTGATGGTATTTCCAGAGGCGGATGAGCTGTGCTGTGAGTTTGCTCTGAGCCAGCAAAGTGGGTGTAGGATGCATTGCACCACGCAAAGGTCCCACCGTGAGGACCACTGTAGGGTGGGAAGGTCAAGGAAGGCTTCATGGAGGAGGTGGTACATGAGCCATCCTGACCTGAGAAGGGTGAGAGAAGAGAAGTGGAGAAAAGGCAAAAGGACAAAATACACTTAAGAAAGGGAAGGTCTTGTTCGGGGAAAGGGAGGAAATAGGCTAACTGGAGTACGACTTGAGCAAAGAGACATGGTTGGGTGGCACAGGAAATGACGGTCTGAAGTTAGAATCCTGTCGGCAATGGGGAGCTGTTGAATGTTCTGGATCCAAGAATAATGTGCTCCATAAACATCTGAATGAATAAACAAAAGGGGTGTTGGGGGAGACTTACAGGGGATTGGCCCTCTACATCGCTGAGGTTTGTAGCCAGAACCCTGGTTCACCTGGCATGGAAGGCTCTGCGCCCTCTTCCCCATAGGCGGTGCCTGTCTGCAGGAACCTGGTGTCCCCTGCAGTATGGTCCAGGGGAGCAGTGACTGAAGCATCCTAAGAATAGCAGACATAGAGCAGACTATTTCCTCCCATTTCAAGGAACAGCAAGCAGTGGGTGGATGGGTAGGTGGAGCGCTTTTGGTACAAGCCGAGCTGTGTTCTCCAGCCCTCACCAGGTTCCCCAGCCCAGGTGAGCAGCCCCGGCAGGAACGTGCTATCTTGTATCTCTCATGGCCTGGTGGACACTAATTCCTTGGGCGGGGTGGTCCCTGCTTGGGATAGAGGAGCCCTGATTTCTGAATAACCAGCAGCAGATCAAAAGGAGATCTGTTTGTTTCTGTCTTCTGCAATATTTATGCAGGAAGATGAGAAAGGGGCTCTGTTTATTGAACTCATCCTCCAGGGAAAAAGCCGTGGGGAACGGGCCACTTCCTGTGTCTGCGAGCCAATGAGCAGAGATGGAATTTCTCTGGGTCTGAAGCCAGACAGAGCCTGTGTGCTTGCAGAAGGAAGAGGGGTGGGATTCCTGGAGAGGACAGAAAGCCCTCTCAACCTCCTCTCCTGTCCCAGGAAAGCTTTTCGGCACATACTTTCCTGGCAACTCCAAATAATAACTGAAATCTCAGCCTTGCTTCTATTCTGGGCTTTGCCTCTATCATGCTGTGTGACCTCAGGCAAGTTGTTAACCTCTCTGGATCTTTTTTTCCAATTCTGAAAAGAGGGAACTGTCAGCTCAGTTCTAGCTGTCAGTCTAGTTCTGTCTGCCCCTCGAGAGTATTTTGAGAGTCAGATGAGTCGTGCAGTAAAGTGGGTTTAGGAAGCATTGCACCGTGCAGAGGTCCCAACTCTGCAGCATTCAAGGACAGAGAACTGGCTGAGTCGCCAGCCAAGTGGCAGTTTCAGCTGTGACTTGTGGGGTCAGGCCAGAGGGAGTGCTCTCTTGAGCTGGCCCCTACCCTGCCTCAGGTTGAGACAAAGGGCCCCCCTCCCTCTTTCCTCCTCCAGCTAAGCCCTGCTGTCCCGTGTCCCTGAGAACACTGGCAGGATTTCCTCCCAGGAAGGGGGACATGGATGTCCAGTTTACACCCCTGGGAGCTGCAGACAGCGAAGCAAGGCAGCACTTCCCCATGACAGTGGGATACGCCTTATCGCCAGATGTAGAAGCCTGTGGCTCCATGCCCTGAGCCATGCAGCAGGCCTCAGATCATCTGCTGTCCTCCCTTAGGGGACTGGGACCCCCTGCCCTCAGTTCAGCCCCTTGGGCATGGCTTCAGAGTTTTCTCCCAGGGGTGGGTTCTGTTCTCAGCTCTGTGACTGGCTTGCTGTTCCTGTTTCCCATGGTGGACCTCATGAATGGTAAAGTTAATAACAGTTATTATCATTAGACCAATCCAGATCTTAAGACAAAATACCATCCATTAAGCACCTGCTCCATGCCAGGCTCTGTGCTGGCTCAGGTGACACACAGAGGGGACCAATCTTCCCGGCCCTTAAGGAAGTTGAATTCTGCCTGGGAGGCAGAGGGGCAAACAAATACAGATGAAGCGATTGGCCCAGCGTTGAATGTGAGTCCTAAACTCCCAGGGACCCCGGGGAGACGGAGCGGGTGTCTGAAAGGAGGCGGTGTTGGAGTGCGGCTCTGAAGCCAGGTTGGGGAGGAGCAGCGTGAGCAGAGGCCAGGGCAGCGACTCCCTGGGGTGCTTCCGAGCCACGAGGGTGAGGTTTGAGTGTGGAGGATCAGAGGTTAGAAAGGTGACAAGGGCTTGGGGGTGGCGCGAGGGGAGGTGGGAGCCGTGCAGGGGCGCCATTCCTGGGCCCGTGTGTATCAGTCCATCCACGAAGAGCCTTTTGTAGGAAAGAGATGTGACCAAGCCATTAGATTCCACCATGATACACCTTCATTAAGCATGCACTATGCCCATGACCCTAGGTGACGGGTCAGTCCACATGCATGAATAAAGCTGGGACAGTCGCTGCCCTCAGGGCCAGGCTCGGGAGGGTGGGGAGATGGGACAGAACACAAATGCATGAATATCCTGACGTCAAGTGGTAGAAATGCGCTTAAGGAAAATACAGGGGCATGGGGGGTGGGGGGTGGTTCTGAGAAGGGGAGCCCCTGTGGAATGAAGGGGGATGGAGCTCCATGGAATCTAGGGGGAATCTTTCCAGCCAAGAGAGAAGCAAGTCTGAGGCTCTAGCAGGATCCTCCCTGTCACGGAAAGTACAGCGAGCAGGCCAGGTCTGCTCGGAAAGGAGCGTGAGGAGCAAGCTGGGTTCTGGCTCCCATAAGGCTGGCCTGTGCTGGCTGCTCTCTAATGCTTCAGGGCTTACTGTTCGGGAGGACAGAGAGGCGGAGGATACGGCTGGAGGCCTGGAGCCCAGCAGCCATGTTGAGGAGATGAGGATGGAGCCAGGGCAGAGGCAGAGGGCACAGGGAAGATGCATCTTAAGGCCTTGGGGACGGTGTGGGAGGAGAGGGGAGCAACACAGCAGCCAGGGTGTTCCTGGAGCTCCTCGAAGAACATCTGGATCCACAAACCCATGGGGAGAAATGGCCACGCGTCACCGCAGAGCGCTCCCCACGCCGCCTCCCACGGGCCGCCCAAGCCGCTCTGGCCTCCTGACCTGGGGCCCTAGAGCCCACCCAGTGGCCCTCCTCCTGCCTGCCTTCTCAAGGGTGCTCCAAACTGGGCCACATCCTCCTGCAGGGCCAGCAGGGCTCCATGGAAGGCCTCAGGGACCGCCTTCCTCTGCCAGCCTCACCTTGAGTCCAACCTCATTAGTATTTTGAGCAGAAGCATATATACATATATATATATTTTTTTTTTCCTGCAGGGAATTGGTGGCCTGCTCATTTCATATTGCATAAAACCAAACAGCAATTAAGAGGCATAGCCTTCTCGGGTCAAGGAGAAATGACAGAGAGAGGTGGCTTTGCTCGCCTGGCTGCTGGCACATCTTTTCCAGGCTGGCCTGGTTTTGGGGTGGCAGGGAGGGGAGGTGCTGTAGGATTTTAATTCACCAGCAACAAGATACTACCAAGTAGGACAGAACCACTAGTGCTTATTCAGCGCTCTCCATGTTCCAGGGGCGGTCCTAATTGTTTTACACGCATCTCGTATCACCCTTTCAACACCTAGGAAGCACAGGGAGATGGCTTCTACCATTATCCCCATTCCGTAGATGGGGAAACTGAGGCTCCAACAGATTAAGCAGCATTCCCAAGGTCACAGACCTAGTAAATGGAAATGGAACCAGGGTTCTTGCATGCACAACGCACTCCAGGGGCCATGCTGTTAACCGCCTGGCTGTTTGGCTTCTCAAAAGCATTGCATTTAGCCAGTCGTGTCTCCCTAATTTCTGTTTCCCTCCCATCGAAAAACAAAAAAGACCAAGCAAACAAAATCCTCCACTGCTACGTAGCTCAGAGTCTTCACCAGAGTTACTGTGGTGAACAAGGGCAGAAAGGAAACCCAGGCAAAAGTCCAGCCTGTGGCTCCTGTCCCTGTCCCTCTCCCAGGGGCCTGCAGAGTTAGAGCCTTTGCTCTTGGCGGGTGCAGAGGCATCTGACCCATTAGGGGGCCACTGTGGTGGTCCAGGTGAGAGGCCTGCGCTGGCCAGGGAGAACCAGTGAGGGCTGAGAGGAAGGCAGGGGGCAGGGGGCTGTTTTGGAAGTTGATGAGGCTGTGGGGGTGGGTGTGAGTTAGAAGTCAGTGGAGAACCACGCCGCACAGTCAAGGGTGACGGAGAACCCAGGAGGAAGAGGTGGCACTGATTTCTCCACCTGTTTCAGATCCAGCCCCCCTCTACCACCTGCATCATCTACCTTGCTCCATAGACTTGGCTCTGAGAGCATTTTCACTGTTTCAGAAAATCAGATCCCACAGAGGCTGAAGCTCGGTGCCCCGGGCTCTGCAGGCAGCCCCTGGAGAAGAGGGTGGGTAGTCTGGCTGGAATTGGGGTGTCCCAGCTCTCAGGGAACTGAGCTGTTCCTGGCCCAGGCTGTGTGGGTTTTAGGATTTTAGCATGGCTAAACCCTTCTAGAACTGCTGTGTGTGTGCACGTGAGCGTGTGCGCTGGTAGGGGGTGGAGACAAGCTGGAAGTTTTGCTGTCTCTGCTTCTCTATTATGCGTGGTCAGTGATTTTTACTAATAGTAACCTTCTGGGGAAAAAATGATCTGAGGGCAGCAGTCCAATTTTCTCTAGAGAGTAGGCCTGCTTTCTAAAAAAGGCCTCGACCTGAGAGACTGCAGGAGTTCATACCCTAGAGAGGCTAGTCCTTGGTGAGCTCAGGCATGCGTGTCTCCAGACTCCGTTCCTGCCCTGGAGCCTGCCTGGCCTTGAACGCCCCTCTGCAGCAGCCCAATCTCCCTAGCTCCTTACTCTGGACTTTTAATTCTGCAGCAAACCTGCCTCTCCTCTGTGCCTTCCCATCTCTTTTCTGGGCACCAAGGAGCTAATCTGCTAACTGGACTTTGTTTAGAAATCTGGGGGTTTGTGCAGAAATGCTGCCAGAAGAAAGTTTCTGTTCTGTCCAGACCCTCCCGAGGTGTGGAAAAGTGACTCTGCTTGCGGGAAGCTGGTAGGGACGGGAGCGGGGGCAGCCATGCTGTAAGTCTATCCTGGGAACAAGCCCAAGCTGGGTCTGGGGCTGGTCTGGACTAGGGGAGTGGGGCTGGGGGTTAGGGGATCCACCAGCCTGTACTCCTGGAGCCCCTCGCCCCATCCTTTGTCTCAGCCCTGCCCAAGCCACTTGGCTGGGCATCAAAGCCTTCACTCTCTGGTCACCATTTACCTCCCTGGTCCCTGCCCAAACCAGACACTGGTCTGCTTGCTGCCCCCAAACTCAACCTCTGCTTTTCTGCTCCCTCTCCACTTGAAAGGTCTGATTCCTGCTTTCAAAGCCCAGTCAAAACGCCACCTCCTCCACAGAGCCTTCTCTGATCTCTCTTTGCTCCAGACGCCATCCTTCTCATGCCACTGCCCTGATGAGATCGTTATATCTGAACATGTCTTGTCTCCCCTGCCAGAGGGCGAGCCCATGCCCTGAGTGGGAGGGAGCATGTTACGCCACAGATCCCATTGCGTGCTCCTGCCGTGCCTGGCCCTGTAGATGTTCAAGTACAGATTTTTGAATGATGTATTTATATTTTTTGCACGGATATAAGAATCTGTTCTGTGCATGCAACATAGCTTCAGCCATATGAGATGCATTTGTTGGCAAATTCATCAGAGGGTGCAGAAGAAAGCCACCCAACTCTGTCCCCACAAGGGCCTGGGACAGATAGAGGGAGCTTTTCCTTCCTTTCTTCAATTGCCCCCACCCCCACCCCCACGCTGTCCAGACAGATCTGGGTTGCCCTTGTAGAATTCTAAAGGAGGGAACGCACTCTCCACTGCCTCTCAGACCTCCCACCCAAGCCAAGCAGTGCCCTGGTGACCTCGTGACAGTAGTGTACCCTCCCCAGGCTCTGCCCTCCCCTGAGAGGCTGCCATACACTTTCCGGACATCCAGGTCTTATTATGCTCTGACTCAAAAATTAATCTTGTCTAATTGTGCTTGAGGCCTGAATGAATTCAGGGACTATTAGCCAGGCTCTGTGGGCCCTGGGGTCTCCATGGCAACGAAGGATGCATCCTAATGAACTGGGTCCTTGGAGACTGGCTAGGAGGCATGCCCCTCCCACCCCTTGGTGTACACTGTTGCTGCTGTCCCTGCTGCTTGGCGTAGGCCCCCTCCAGGAGGGGACCCGGGGCTGGCAGAGGGAATAGAGACAGTTTCCGCATGTAGCCTACAGTCTGTCTCAGTGCTTCAGGGATAAAAGATACTCATAGATGGATGATCCCACAGCCTTACTCTTGGCCAAAGATTTCTTCAACAAACAAACAAGGCTCCATCTAAAAACCACACACATAGCACAACAGATTCCAATAGCCAAAGTGCTGCCTGATTTGCGAATCTTTCTAAAATGTGAAAATTGCACTCCTCTATGGAGGCCTGGCTCTAGCATCACCTCCTCCAGGAAGCCTTCCTGAATGTTCGCATCTTTCCCAGCCCCATTCTGCCACTGTGCTTGGTTTGTGATCCGGGGACATTTTTCAGCACAATCTGCCTGGGGGTGGACTTCCCTGAGTACACACTATGCTCCCTTCACACCAGCAGACAAGCTCCTCCAGCCTGGATAACCACCCGCTGCCCTCCTCTCTGGGGCCCTGGACCTGGGGCTGTGTAGGACTTAGAAAGACAAAGAGGCTTTGTTAACAGCCTCTCTCTGAACTGGGTCCCACCCCCGGACCCAGGCTGGGGGGCTTTTCTGTGGATGTGGCTTCTGGGGCCCTCAGAGACCCTTCTGCCCACTATGACCTTGGGTGCTGACCAGGGGGCAGGCACTTTGCCTTCCTTATCTAAGGAAGAGAGGATGCGCTAAAACCAGGCCTTTGGGGAAGGTGTGGAGAAAAAAAGGACATGGGAGGAAATGAAAACAGGAAGTGGGAGAGCCCTGGCCCAGCCTCCTGCTTCCTGGCCCTTGAGCCCCTCAGCCTGATCCCCCACAGGGAGACATGTAGCGAGGGAGGGAGGTGAGGAGGGAGAGATGCAAACCCAGCCATTTCCCCACAACCACAACACCTCCTTCACAGCTGTCCTGCTGATTCTCGGTTTCTAGAAATGACCGGAGAGAGAGGAATGAGTAGGGAGGAGGCTGCCTGTCTGACTTTTAATTAAAAGGGACAGGACACCTCCTAGCCAGGCTTTAAGGCAGGGACACTTCTGTGGTGTGTGCCTCCTTCGACAGGGACAGGGTGGCATGCAGGTTTTGTGGGTGTGTGAATGGTCGACAGGCGGAGGCAGCGATTGAAAAGCTGTCCAGAAAGCTGCATTCTCTCCTGGCTCCTCCACACCCACTCCCCTTAGTGCAGCAAACGTTTCTTGAACATTTCTTGGCTTGAGTGCTAAGCTCTGTGCCAGGCCCTGGGATGTAAAGGTGGTTGAGATACTTCCCCTGAGCTCCAGGGTGGCTGGCAGGGACAGGATGGGGTGACAGCACTGGGAGACTGAGGGTCTGACCTGTCCCTGGGTCTCATTCAGCCAGCATCCTCTGAGCATTGTCAGGTGCTGTGCCTTTCAATAGGCACTGAAGATAAAACGGTGAGTGTGGCAGAGGTCTTGGCCACTTGAAGCTTACAGTCAAAAGTGGTGTGAGGTAGGGAGCGCAGCCATTAGTGCACGGTGTGAGGAGTGCTAGGATGAGGATGCCTGTGGGGGCCTGGAGGAGGAGCAGCCACACAGTGTCAGAGCATTGGAAGGCCTGCTCTGGGGGTCGTCTGGAAGCAGAGATGTGAAGGAAGAGAAGGATTTGGCCAGGGAACAGCTAGGAAGTATGGCTGAGGTCGAGGGAATGGCTGTGTGTGCAAAGGTTGGAGAAGAAATGAGGCCTTTGAGGAGCAGAAAGAAGTTGAGTGCATCTGGGGCTTACTTAGTTGTGCGGGGTGGGGCCCAGGCCAGGGAGGGCCATTGTCTTAGTCCCTCTGTGCTGCTAGTAATAAAACACCTGAGCCGTTTATAAACAACAGAAATTGATTTCTCACAGCTCTGGAGCTTGGGAAGTCCAAGATCAAGGCACCAGCAAGTTGGTTTGTTTGGCAAGGCTTCACCATTCAGAGAGGAGGAACACTGTGTCCAGACGTGGCGGAAGGCAGAACGCTTTTTAAATAAGGGCCTTAATCCCATTCACCAGGGAGGAGCCCTCATGGCCTAATCACCTCTTCAAGGACCTGCCTCTGAATACCATCACGTTGGCACCACCTGAGTTCTGGTGGAGACACATTCAAACCACAGCAGCCATCATAATCTCATTTGTAAGGACCATGGACTTGCTCCTGAAGTGGGGGTGGAAGGAACTTTTGACTGGCTTATTCAGTCAATAATTGTTTTACACTTTATTCAGTCGACTAATTGACAACAGGTTTATGTGTTAAAAGACCACTCTGGGCCGGGCACGGTGGCTCATGCCTGTAATCCCAGCACTTTGGGAGGCCGAGGCAGGCAGATCACCTGAGGTTGGGAGTTCGAGACCAGCCTGACCAACAGGGAGAAACCCATCTATACTAAAAATACAAAATCAGCCAGGCGTGGTGACGCATACCTGTAATCTCAGCTACTCGGGAGACTGAGGAAAGAGAATTGCTTGTACTCAGAAAGCAGAGGTTGTGGTGAGCCGAGATCGCGCCATTGCATTCCAGCCTGGGCAACAAGAGCGAAACTCCATCCCAAAATAAATAAATAAATAACCACTCTGACATGTATTTTTTTATATGTAGAAAATAATTTTTTTAAAAACACTCTTGGTACTATGGAAGGGAACAAGTGAGAGAGAGGAAGGGTTTTTGCCATGATTGAGATATCTGGTCCAGCCCAAATTAGGGGCTGATCACACACACACACACACACACATACACACTTTACCTACAGGTTGTAATTCACTCTGATATGGAAATGTTAGGCCACTAAGAGAGGTGAACAAAAAGGGCTCTCGCTGTGTCTTTCACCGCCTCTCCCTACAGTGTACTATGTTAAACAGGATCCAGCTGTAACCTCCACGGTTCCCAGGGCTCTGATCAGCCTGGCTGGTGGGAGCCTCATAGCTCTGCCTGCTTTGGGGTTTCCCTTCCTTTCATTGCCCCCCTTGAGGCAGAGATGGTAAATGCGAGGTGTGACTATGAGTTTCATAGCTCTCTAGTTCAGTGAAGGAGGTTCTGTGCAACGTGCAACACCCACCTTCTTCCCCTCTGAGAACACTAAGAAGCAGAATGTCTCATGGAAGCAAGCCGGTTTCCTGGGCAAAGAGGGACTGCCTATACGAATCTTGCAAGCACACGTGTTCCCCTTGTTGGGGTATGTATAATTCTCTTTTCTTGGGGCAGGGGGTGGACACGCAGCTTTGCAATCCCTTGCTTAGAAACAGCTGCCACAGTGGCTTAACACCATCTGTTTCCCTTGATCAGGAAGGTGTCAAAGAGCCTCCTGCTCAAGGAGGGGTCTGTCACGGATCTGTTAGGATAGGAGGTGAGAGACATTGGCTGCCTGGGGTGAGAGAGTAAGACAGATGGAGAAAGAAGTGAGCAGGTTGGCTGGAGTTAGGATGCAGAATTGTCCGCTGTGTCTTGTGCACCATTGAAGTCCCAGGGCTAACACAATGCCTGGTCGCAGTAGGTGCTTACTAAACTAGTTGCTGGATGACCGTGTTGCCAAATAAATAAATGCATTGAATGAATGAATGAGTGGACGGATGGGAGGGTATGCACAGATGAGTGAAAGTGAGGCATGAGACAGAAGAGGCTTCGTGGAGGACAGACTGCAGCAACAGTGCAAGGTCATCAGCAGATGTCAAGGAGTCTGTGAGTTCAGGGTAGAGTTAGGGTGACATGGTGCTGTGGGCTGAATTATATCCCCCTAATTCATATGTTGAAGCCCTAACCCCCTGTGTGTTTGGAGACAGGGCTGTCACTGAGAATAGCCCTAAGAATGCCTTGCCAATCCTAAGCAGAATTTCATACCAGGAAATTAAAAAGTTGTGTATTTTTTTTTGAGACGGAGTTTCACTCGTTACCCAGGCTGGAGTGCAATGGCGCGATCTCGGCTCACCGCAACCTCCGCCTCCTGGGTTCAGGCAATTCTCCTGCCTCAGCCTCCTGAGTAGCTGGGATTAAGGCACGCGCCACCGTGCCCAGCTAATTTTTTGTATTTTTAGTAGAGACAGGGTTTCATCATGTTGACCAGGATGGTCTCGATCTCTTGACCTCGTGATCCACCCGCCTCGGCCTCCCAAAGTGCTGGGATTACAGGCATAAGCCACCGCACCCGGCCCATGTATTTTTTTTAAAGGTGATTTGATCTCAACAGCGTAGCTAGAATATGTGCATGTCCTCCACTCTGGAAAGGCTGGAGTCCTCACTCTATATAAGTTACGATTAAAGACAACAACCTCCCTTCTATGTAAATTCAGCCCCAGTTCCTCATCCCAGCATTCCAACAATCAGAAATCACACCTTCTGAGAACCTATGGAAAGGTGGGCTTATGGGTGCTTTTGTTTACTTAATTATACTTTTATGTTTGCCTTTCTAGATGGTGTATTTTTTACTTTAATAATTAGGAGAAAATTAAGTTGCCTTTCTAGGTGGTGCATTTTTTACTTTAATAATTACGAGAAAATTAAGCAACGTGTTAAGGAGTTTTGAAAAGAAAAACTCCAATCTCCCAGCTGCCCGGCACTGTCCTGGGTCCTACAGCAGTGTCATCCAAAGTTGTATAAGCCATTATCATAGACACATAAAGTAAAGTAGTATCACCCTTTTGGACAGCAGTTTGGCAGCAGGCATCGCAAGCCATATAAATGTCCATATCCTGTGACCTAGTAATCCTGCTTCTGGGAACCCGTCCAAAGGAAATAATCCAAAGACAGGGAAAAACTCTATGCATCAAGATGCTCATCACGGCATTATTTATAACAACGAAACATTAGGGGCAAAATAAAGGCCTAATGGTGTGAGACTGACTGAGTAAATTTAGCAATAATTCAATAGAATATTCTGCAACCGTTAAAAATTATAATAGTGGGCGGGGCACGGTGGCTCACTCCTGTAATCCCAGCTCTTTGGGAGGCTGAGGCTGATGGATCACCTGAAGTCGAGAGTTCGAGACCAGCCTGACCAACATGGAGAAACCACGTCTCTACTAAAAATACAAAATTAGCTGGGCATGGTGGCGCATGCCTGTAATCCCAGCTACACGGGAGACTGAGGCAGGAGAATCTCTTGGACCCGGGAGGCAGAGGTTGTGGTGAGCTGAGATCGTGCTATTGCACTCCAGCCTGGGCAACAAGAGTGAAACTCTGTTTGAAAAAAAAAATATATATATATATAAAAAATACTAAAATGATATGGCAATGTGGGAAAACATTCGTGCTAAGTGAAAAAGGTGGGACATAACGTTTTATGCATATCATGATGTTCACTGTGTAAAAGTTATTTGGAAAGTACAGATGTTTCGAGACTGGGAAGTGAAGGGAGAATGGACGGGACCTAGCTGTGGGCTGGGAGGAGTCACAGAGGGCTCTTGGGTTCTAAGGGTGAGCAGCTGGGTGGGTAAAGCCTCGTTTACTGAAAGTCATGGTGGTACAGAAGCAGATTGGGGTGGAGAAAAGACCAGTAGTTTAGTTCCAGCATGTTAGGTCAAAGGTGACTACAAGAATCCAAAAGGAGGGTCCGCAGGTCAAAAAAGAGGCCTAGACCCAGGGAGTGGGAATTTCGGAGCCGTCAGCTTGTAGATGGTGTTTAAAGCCCAGAGCATGAATGACCTCAGGCAAAGAGAGTTAGGGTGGTGGGCTCAGCCAAGCAACCATATCTGAGTCACCTGGAGATCCCTCCAGGCCAGTGAATCATAGCCTCTGGGCTGTGATTGGGCATCAGCATTTATTCTCAGGGCCCTGGATAATTCCAGTGACTCTAGCACTGCACTGATGGTCCCTGTGGCCCCCAGCATCGGGCCTTCCGTGTGGGCAGCATGACTTACGGGATGTGTAAGTACCTGCACTGTTGCACTGAATGGTACAGTTGTTGGTTAGGCGCTTTCTTTAAACATTTTCCATACCCTAAATTCTGGCACATAAGCTGAGAGAATTTTTGAGCTGCTTCTGAGTGGAAAAGGCCGTGCAGAAAATACAGTTTGGATACAGAAACATTGAAAGGATGAGGATGTTTTGCTAGCTCATGGGTAGAGTGGGGCAGAATATTTGAAACTGGGACAGGCACAGAAAAATCCAGAGCATAACTGAACATGAAGTTATGTTTACTCAGGTATCTTCAGTCAGCCTCTGCTAGCCCCAGGTAGAGGATGGGTTTCTTGAGCACAGAGGGGTGGACAAGGAAGACATTACAGGACCCCTGGAGCTGTTGGCACAGGGCAGGCACTTCCTAGGTGCTCAATACATCCTCCATTGACTGTGGATTGACTTGGAGCCAGGGAAGGGGTGAGCCAGCTGGTCAGAGCCTTCACACCCAAAGCTAGAGGGCACTACGAGAAGGAGCCTTTTCAAAACAGCTTGAGTCTTCCCCAGATTTCTCCCTGGCTCACCAGGCTTGAGATAGATATTGGGCTTTTGAAGTAGGTGGAGGGGTTAGCAAGGGGCCTCGTGGATTTGGTGGGCCAGGTACAGAGGGGATAGTTTGTCTTTGTTCCACAATGTCTAAGGTTTCTGCTAGGAAGACCTAAATGACTAGGGGTGACTCAGACGTCAGAGGGACTAGAATCATCTGGAAGTTTCTTCACACTCATGTTTGCTGCCTGGACTGGGATGACTTGAAGGCTGGACTGGGCTGAGACTGTTGACTGGAGCATCTACACATGGTGTCTCGGCATGGCTTGAGCTTCCTCATGGCATGGCAGCTTCAGAATAGTCAGATGTTTTACATGATGACTTGGGGCTCTAGGAGCAAGTGTTCCAATAAATGAGGAAGTATGATCCCTTATGACCTAACCCCCACCGTGAGCCTCCATGCCTGTGATCCCAACACTTTAGGAGACGGAGGTGGCAGGATCTCTTGAAGCCAGGAATTTGAGACTAGCCTGGGCAACATAGCGAGACCCCATCTCTACAAAAAATTTAAAAATCAGCATGGTGTGGTGATGCTTGCTTGTGGTCCCAGCTACTTGGAAGGCTGAGGTGAGAGGATTGCTTGAGTCCAGAAATTTGAGGTTGAAGTGAGCTATGATTGTGTTACTGCATTCCAGCCTGGGTGACAGAGTAAGATCCTATCTCAAAAAAAAAAAAAAGGCCTCTTTAGCTCTCATTTTCACTCCTCTCTAAGAGAGGTCAGACCAGGACTCCAGGAACAAATGCCATGCAGCAAGACCCCCAGGCCTTTATTATCTTCCAGTCAAAATCACATGCCCTTGGGCGTTGCACCTCATGAAACAGGGCCTTGGGAGTGAGTGGGAGAGAGGGGTCTGCATGGGCTTAGCTGCAGTTGCCAGACTATACAGCTTTGCAAAGGGTTATGTCCTTTCACACTGGTGAAATGCCACCAGTGTGAAAGGACATACCCCACCTTTCCTGCTACCTACCTCTGGGGCCAGGTTTCCTTGTCTTGCACTTAGGCAACCCAAACCAGACCTGGGGGCCTGAGCACGGCCACTGCAGGCCCAGAGGCTTCCTTTCTGAAGAGCTAGGCAGGGGCCCAGGGTGAAGGACTCAGGGCTTGGCCTCCTGTGGCTGGCTGTGCATGGCCAGTCCAGCCCTGAACACTGGTGGCTATAGTTTCCAGGCCTCCTGGGAGAAGGGCCAGCAAGGCAGGTTCTCTCTCCCCTACACTGTCCCCCGGAGGACTTCGGCCTGAAGAACAACTCCCCTGGCCAGGCCAGGCAGCCCGAGCTGACCCACTGGCTGGCTGAGAGCCCAGCTGTCTCCCCCAGGGAGCCCCTAGCCACTTCCTGGTATTGCTCTGTGTGAGTGTGCACACGTGCGTGAGTGTGTGTTAGGGGACATTCTGTTTTTCAAGGACTTGGCTCTGTGCAGTGAAGGGATCTGTTGGAGAATGATGAGAGACCTAAGGGTCAGGGAACGTACTCCCCTCTTCTTCCCAGTTCCTCCTCTCCTAGGGAGGGAACTCCTCATGAACCAGAATTCCTGAGTCCTGAATGGTTGGAGCCTCATGGCTTTGTTCTCGGCCCCTCCCCTGCCCAGACTCATGAATGCCCTTTCTCAGGCTTCCCACAGCTGGCTTTGAAGAGTTATGGGGCTCCAGGAGGGGACTTGAAATTCCGCATCATCACTCCCTTCCACTGCATTTGCTATTTCAGCCTCCATCCACCCATTCAACAAGTATTTACCAAAACTTCCACTGGGTACTGGGAACAGAGAGAGACAGAGATAATGAACACTCGAACTCAGACCCTATCCTCAAGGGGCAGCAGAGAGGAAATCGACTTGCAATTAGAAGCCATGCGCATGGCGAAATGCTGAGGCCAGGGCCCCTGGCTGCCTGCACAGTGCACTGGGTGCCAGGAAGGAGCAGCACTGGAACTGGGCCTCTGGGGATGGCTGGGATTTGGGTCAGGCAGATGGGCAGGGAGAGGGAAAAGGATTGCAGGTGACAAGCACAACATGAGCATGGGGCCTGGTCGGGAGGATGGTCACCTAAAGGGGACACATTTGCTGTCAAGAGAATTTGTTCTCCCCCACTGTTCCCTGTCTGAGCCTTATCCGGCAAAGGAAAAGAGGATCTGGTGAACTGAGTCACACCAGGCTGTTCGTGACCATCTTATTTCTCCCAGCAGGGCCTGTATTTAAGAAGAGGGCCATAGCTGTGCAGGCTTTGGGGCAGGGCATTAGTTTGTGGTCCACATCAAGCATCTAGGTGTGAGGAAATGAGCTTCTGACTCAGACCTGGGTAGAAAGGAAGAGGAAGGAAAATGTCTGAGCTCCAGGGCAGGGGCCTTCCTTCCCAAATTCGCATCTTCCTTGCAGTTGGGGGAGTAAATGGGGTTTTCATCTCCTCTTTGCTGCTGGTCTCCCAGCTCCTTCCACTGCCAGGCCTGAGCCTGCTGTCCCCTCCCCACTGCTCCCTCACTGCCATCCTTTTCCCAGGACGTCCTGTGACTTAACCAAAGGCATAAAAGCTGCTGATAGAAGGCCGTTGCTCTGGCTGCCCAGGGTCAGCCCATGCCCTGGGACTGGAGGGCTGCTTTCTATTGTACAGCAGCCTGGGATGGCCCTTTGGGGCCATGTCACTGACTGTGATGGCAGGCTGGTGGGATGGAGTAGTGGTCCGGTTCAGTACACTAGCTTGACCTGGAATCCGCAGGAATCATCCCCACTGGCCAGCTAGCCCATCCCTAGGGGGCTTGTAATTGTGCATCCAGCCTCTCCCCTCTACCTACTCCCATTCTCTTGATAAAACCTAGCCAGAAACTCAGGCTCAGAGAGAAAATGGATGTAGTGATGATTCTGTGTGTTATTCAGAATTAACTAGGTGAATATCACTGAGCTTCTCTTAGTTAGTAGCATTGAACGACGCAGAGATCTTGGGGAAAGGGGCCCTATCCTCAGGGACCCTGCAGCCCCCTGGTCCCAGTGTCAGCGGCCCTCACTAAATGTCAATGGACGCAGCCCAGAAGAGGAGCTAAGGCTTCATAGGATGGGACAGCTTCTCCAGCGACTAGTTTACAAAGCAAATGGCTGAACCACTCCCTGCCCTGAACTTCTGCACTGTCCTCAAGACCTAGTGAAGGGTTGGGGGCTGGCTTAGGCCTTGCATGCATCCTGTTACAATTTACCCCCCAATTTAACATCTAAGACCCCTTGTTGCCTGGCCCGAGGCTTGTCTTCCTCCCTGATCTCCAGACTCCCTTGTTCCAGGAACAGCAGACTCCTTGCTCTTCTGCTCACATCTCCTCCCTCATACATCGTCTATCCCCTGCCATTCTCCCATCCTTCCATCCCCAAGCCCCTCCTCCAGCATCCTGTGCATTTAAATGTGTAGAAACCTGGTCTCAGACTAGATCCCACGTCTACATTCTATACCTGAGTATATGTTCCTCCCAAGGCACTGATGTGTTGATTTCACTTATTAAAATAAGTTATCACCTTGCAGAGCATGGTACTCTGAGGCCCAGTCAAATAATTTCCATTTCTGTGAGGCAGGTTTGGGAGGCGAACAGGGCATTAGGCCAGTCCAGAATATTCACAGAGAGAAACAGCATCAGCATGGAAACGAACCTTAGACACCACACTGTCCCTTGACTCCCACTCACAGAGATGTGAACTAACACCCAGAGCTGATGGCAGGTAGCACCTTCCAGTCCACACCCTGGAATCAGCCAAGGAAAGAATCCCAGGGGGAAAATAAAAAGAAGTACTCTGTACAAAGCTTTGTTTGTGTTAGCAAAACAATTGGGAATCATTTCACGTGCTAAACAACTAAGCTAATCCAACTTCGGTTCATCAACATGAGAGAATGCGTCCCACCACTGAGCCACTGAGCATGACTCATGGGAACCAGCGCTGTGTATGTACACGCATGTTGGAGACGGCGGAAGAGAAGAATGCAGAGTCTGGAATAACATGCTCCGTGATTCTCTTGTTCCACTGTATCCGTTTATATACATATATTTTAAAAAAATAACAATGTCTATTTCAGGTTATAAAAATGATGTATGTTTATTCTAGAAAATTTGAAAAATCAGAAAAGTGTAAAGATGAAATTTTGAAATCACACTTGATCCTACCCTCACAAGATACCACCCTTTGCATTTTGGTGTTTTCCTTTCACTTGTTTGTTTTTTCCCTCTGAGTGTATATAACAATTTCCTACCTTTTGCCTTTGATATTACAACATTGTGTCAGGAGCATTTCCCTATTGTATTATCTATACCATATTTTACTGATTATAATAGTTCACATTTTTCATCTCTGATTGGATATATCTTCAATTGAAAACATGTCATAGTTAATTACTACATTTTTTTCCTAGAGGAATGTAGAATAATGGTCCGTTTTATAATCGATTGAATTAGATTTAATAAGACATGGAATATGTTTCAAAAGCATGATTTTTATGCCTGTATAATAGTTTATCATATGAACATAAACATATTTTATTATCCTTTTATATTGGACATGTAGGTGGTTCCAACTTTCTACCTTTTTTTTTTTTGAAATAAGATCTTACTCTGTCACCCAGGCTGGTGTGCTGTGGCATGATCTTGGTTCACCGCAGCCTCAACCTCCCAGGCTCAAGTGATCCTCCCACCTCAGCATCCCAAGTAGTTGGGACTATAGGTGTGCATCGCCATGCTGGCTAATTTTTGTATTTTTCCTAGAGACTGGGTCTTGCTATGTTGCCCAGGCTGGTCTCAAACTCCTGGGCTCAAGCCATCCACCCACCTCCACCTCCCAAAGTGCTGAGACTATAGGCATGAGCCACTGCACCTGGCCTCAACGTTCTACTTTTAAGAAGCATCCCTGTACATGAAATGTGTCCACACTGCTCGCTGTTTATTGGGGTAGATTCCCAGGAATAGACAGAATGAGACAAAACAAATGAGGATCTTAGAGGCTCTGGATGCAGATCCATGTACACATTGAAAAGTCCAAAAGTAAATATGGAGGGATAAAAATGGGCACTATACTTATTAAGCTCTTATTTCCTGTGACATTCTTTTTTTGTTTTTAAAATCTTTTTCTCTAAAGACGGGGTCTTGCTCTGTCGCCCAGGCTGGAGTGCAATGGACACTTACCGTCTGGATGTAAGTGTCTGGGCTGTGAAGGTGGCTCAGCTTCTTCAAGTTGTTAGGGTCCCAGGTTCCTTGTCTTGTTGCTCTGTTGTCTAAGATGGCTCCCCACCATGTCCATGTTTCTACCTGTGGAAATGGTCTTTCCTTCATGGATGACCGGGAACTGCCACATTGTACTACAGCTTATGTCCAATTGGCCAGCACTTTATCACATGACCACATACTAGGTTGCAAAGGCACCTGGGAAATGTAGTCTTTTTCCCTGATAAAAACTAAGACTATATTACTATGCGAGAGAATAGAAGAACAGAATCCAGAATAGAAGAACAGGAAATGAGCAATTTCTGCAAAATCAAATCTTCAAACCCAGAGCTTCAGGGCTCCAAAAAGCCGTGTGATGGTAGTAGCGGCATATTAAAATGGCTTCTCAAATTGAGGCTCATCAAAATAGATTGAACCTGACTTATTCCCCATCTCAACCCTCTCAGGACTTCCCTTCTTTCTCTCTATGCGGCAAATCTTGAAGGACCAGTCTTCAGTACCCTGGTGGCTGGCAAGGCTCTTCCTGAAGGATTGAGAACAGATTTGAAATTGCAAGCACTTCCTTGGCTTGTTAAAAAAACAATGACGCACAATTCCATAGACTTTTATTTTAATATACAACCGAAAGCTGCTTACAGATATCCTCCTGAATTAAACAGGTCCTATAAAACCATGGCATTTCAAAACCTAAATTAGCACATGGCTAGAGTTTTTAAGGGTCTTGAAATCAGTATTCTACTAAGATGGCTGGCATCTTTGCAGCCCTTGGCGAAGCTCCTACTGTGTGTACCTGTATAGATGACTGAAACTCCTGAGAGTCTCGGTAAAAACACTTTGTCCTCATTGTCATCTTGAATTGGCTTCAGTGTCCAATTGCTGCTGTTCCTGCTTTTCAATTATAAATTGCTGTGACTTTAGCGTCCTTATTATAGATTTAGTTTGCTGTGAGTTGTTCAGTTAGCCACCAGTGTGTGGTACCTATTTGTATATTTGAAGCCTATAATTTTTCATTAACCACCATGCCTTAAAGGTGTCATCAGTGGACCACCTCCATTGGAATCTCTTGGGTGCTTGTTAAAATGCAGATTCTTGGGTTCTCACACAGACCTCCTGAATCAGAATCTCTGGGAGTGGTCCCTAGAATATATGTCTCTGTGCCAGTGAGAACTTACGAGCACATCTTTAATGTGTTATCAGGGTGGTTCAGAAATCAGTCTCCCGGATCTTTATTGTTAAATTAGTTATTATTCATGTAAGTCCCCAATTCTGCTTCTATATAGTTGCATCTGGATTTATTTAAATGTCTTTCAAAAGGAGGGTGCTGTATTATCACATAAAATTGTGTCTGGGTGCAGTGGTTCACACCTGTAATCCCAGCAGTTTGGGAGGCTGAGGTGGGTGAATCACAAGGTCAGGAGTTCAAGACCAGCCTAACCAACATGGTGAAACCCCATCTCTACTAAAAATACAAAAATTAGCTGGGCATGGTGGTGCACGCCTATAATCCCAGCTACTTGGGAGGCTGAAGCAGGAGAATCGCTTGATCCCAGGAGGCAGCGATTGCAGTGAGCTGAGATCGCACCACTGCATTCCAGCCTGGGCAACAGAACAAGACTCCAACTCAAAAAACCAAAAGCAAATCACATAAAATTGTGCATAGCTTCTTTTAGGAAGTACCTGAGAGGTGAGTCATAATGTCCCTCTCTTATCTTTCTTGATTGTTTTCCCACTGATGCATGGGTTTGGGTGGATGAGGAGCCTCTGGGCCAGCCAAGATTAAAAACTACTGCTAAGACATGGAGGAGCTTAAAGACCCTGCCAAGTCAGCAACTTGCTGGAGAAACTCTTTTAAAGAAGAGATACGGGGACTAAGACAAGGAGAGATCCTGAATGACTTTAGAGGGTCATGAGAGGAAAGCCCCTGACCCCTCATGGTCAAGGATGTGTCTGGAGGCTGCGCTGGAAAGTGATGGGAGGATTTCAGGACTCCCGGGAGCCCTCTGGGGAACCAGCTTCCTTTCTGTTCCTGCGTTGTGTGCTGGGGGAGGGGTTGGTTCCAGGGCTGTAGCGGGCCCTTTATCTGCTCCTCTCAGCTCTGACTGGAGGGCTTTGTGTCCTGGCTGTGCCCCTCAAGCCGCTTAGTGACGGGCCTGTTGTCCAAGATGGTCCCGAGGCTGGTCCGGGCCTGCGCCCATGTATTATGCAGCAGCAGCCCGGACAAAGCTCCTGTGTGTGGAAGTCGGGTGGGGTGGGGGCTTGCTCCCCACAGAGTCCTGTTTACCAGGCACTGGGATGCAAGAGGGTGGGATGGTGGGGATGCTGTGTACAGGAGCTGGGCTTCTCAATGCTGCCTCTGAGAGGAGAGAGGTGAAGGCATTGTGGGTGCCACAGCAGGCTTTCCTGGCTGAAGCAGGAGTGATGGCTTAGTTCAGGTTCAGGGCAGCCAGAAAAATGGTCCTCCACTTCCCAGGGCTCCTAGGCCTGCTCGGTCGGGATGCACTGTTTGATCATTAACTGGGGCTCTCTGAGTAACTGTGACCCCAATTAGTTAGTAATTCTCTAGGGCACCCATGAGACAGGACTGATGTCATCATTTCTAATCAAAGCGGACAGAGAATCAGTCATTTCCCCTGGACCAGGACTCTTCAGAGGTGCAGCCAGGTCTTGCTCCTCTCTGTGTCCGCCTAACCTGGGAGGCTGCTGCAGGGGCAACCACACAGCAGATGTTTGTGGGATGCAAAAGGGTTTGCAAATCTTTGCAGTGTGCCGATTCCTGAGCCTTAGGCTTAGATGAGAAGCAGAAGTGCTGTGGTTGAATGTTTGTGTTCTTCCAAAATCCCTGTGGAAATCTTAATCCCCAAAATTATTAAGAGGTGGGGCCCTTGGAGTGATTGGTCATTAACCAGTCACCTTTATGATAAATCATGAAGGTTGAGGCCTCATGAATGAGATTAGTTCAATTATAAAAGAGACCCCGGATAGGCCCTTGCTTCTTCCACCTTGTGAGGCAGCAGCTAGAAGGCCCAGCAGCAAATCAGAAAGTGGGCCATCACCAGACACCAGATCCACCAGGGCCTTAATCTTGGACTTCCCAGTCCCCAGAACCATGAGAAATAAATTTCTGTTGCTCATAAGCTACCCAGTTTATGGTATTTTGCTACAGAAGCCTGAAAGGACTGAGACAAGAAAGAAAGCCTTCCTTCCTAGATGCTTGTTGCTTGATCGAGACACAAACTTCACCCAGATGAGCAGGGTGGAGGAGGCTGCCATTTATAGAACACGTACTGTGGGCCAGACCTGCTGGGCGGTTTACATGCAGCAGCTCGCTCCCTCCTCCAGCAGCTCGCTCCCTCCTCCAGCAGCGCTGTCCAGCATGAAGCCTTTTCTCCATTCTGTGATGGAAGAACCCAGCTCAGACTGATTAAGTAATTGTCCAGGGACTGACTCTGGGGCCTGTGCTGTTGTAGTAAACAGTATAATGGGCATCATTGGGTTGCTGTCGGGGACACGGCTAATCAGAATGATCGTGGGAGCCTTTTCAAAATAATACCTCTGCCTCTTCCCCATCACCCCAGATGTGCTTGTTGAGGGAAGAAGGGTTAAGAATCTTGGGCAGGGTCAGGCGCGGTGGCTCACGCCTGTAATCCCAGCACTTTGGGAGGCCGAGGTGGGTGGATCACGAGGTCAAGAGATCGAGACCATCCTGGTCAACATGGTGAAAGCTCGTCTCTACTAATACAAAAAATTAGCTGGGCATGGTGGCGCGTGCCTGTAATCTCAGCTACTCAGGAGGCTGAGGCAGGAGAATTGCCTAAACTCAGGAGGCGGAGGTTGCGGTGAGCCGAGATCGCACCGTAGCACTCCAGCCTGGGTAACAAGAGCAAAACTCCTTCTCAAAAAAAAAAAAAAAGAATCTTGGGCAGGATATGTACAGCTTTAAAAAGCTCTCTGGTCATCCTAGTTTCATCTCAGGAAAGTACTCAGTGTTATTTTTAGTCTTATTTATAGATTTTAAAACTTTACGATGACTCCAACAGAAGGGGAAGGTCTTGCTCAAGGTCACTCAGCCCCCACCAAGGTCTCTTGCTGCCCAGCCATGCCTCACTCCCTTAAAAGCAGGCAACTGCCCTGGATCCAGATTCAGACCGCCTGCTGCGTGCCGTGGGCAATTGTGCAAGTCTTCCAGGCCTCAGTCGAATGATTCTGACAGGCGGTGAGTACGGCTGTGTCAGCACGTGGGCCCCAGCGCAGGCAGGCAATCCCATGTCATCTGCGAGATCTCCCATGGCTGAGGTCCTAGCGTTACCACGGGCCCCGAGACCTGGGTCTTGCCTCTTGAGTGCACAAGGTCTCCTGGGGAAGACAGTCGGGCGTGCAAGGAGGGATGGCACAGTGTGCCGGACTGCATTTGGTGCTGGGACCAGACACACGCAGCCAGGCTAATTCCAACTGCATGGATCTGAGAAGCCGTGCAGAACTGGGGTTTTGTTTTATTTGGAAGACATGTCTGAGGATGAAATAAAGGGTTTCAAAGGAGGAAGGGAAAGGAAGGAACTAAAGTTTACAAACACTAGATATTTAACTTGCCGTGTCTCATTTAATCTTCCCAAGAACCGTGTATGTGGAGGGTAGTAACCCTGATTACCAGATGAGGAAGCAGGGCTCTGAGGGGTTAAAAAAATGGCCCAAGAGTTGTTGGGACCAAGACGAAGCCAGGTCTGTCGGCCTCCAAGCCCCTGCTTTCCAACAACATTGCCTTTATTGGGCTCCACGGAGCTGGACGAGTGCTATCTTGGCAGTGGTGGCAGTGGGGAGTGGGGGTTGGGGATGGGTGGGAACCCAGAGGCAATGAGGAAGGATCAGGTGCATCAGCCACTGTGGGCGGTGGCTTCTTGTTTCTGCAGATCTTGGAGCTGGGCTGGCACCACTTTTCACTCGTCTGTGTTTTTCAAGCACTTCTCTGTTTAAAGTATCCTTTGTCCTCCCTTCACTGGTGGACTGGGAACCAAAGGACTTGGTTCTAGTCCCAGCTCTGCTACTCACCAGCTGTGTGACCTTGAGCAGGTCACTTGCCCATACTGGACCTCCACGTTTCCACCTATGAAATGAGGGGTAGGCCGGGCATGGTGGCTCACGCCTGTAATCCCAGCACTTTGAGAGGCCGAGGCGGGCAGATCAAGAGATCAAGACCATCCTGGCCAACATGGTGAAACCCCGTCTCTACTAAAAATACAAAAATTAGCTGCGCGTGGTGGTGCGCGCCTGTAATCCCAGCTACTTGGGAGGCTGAGGCAGGAGAATTGATTGAACTCGGGAGGCGGAGGTTGCAGTGAGCTGAGATCATGCCACTGCACTCCAGCCTGGTGCCTGGCGACAAAGTGAGACGCTGTCTCAAAAAAAAAAAAAATGAGGGGTAGTGTGTGTGTGTCTGTGAATATATATGTGTGGTTGAGTGTGTGCATGTGTGTGTGTGTATGTGCACACGTGCACATGTTCATTCTCACCAAACTCATGTGAATAGCAGAACCAGATAAACTCTAGGTCTTTCCTTGCTGTATTCTCTCCCTGTTGGGTGGACAATGCTGGCATCATCACTCTCATTTCATAGAAGATGAAAGTGTAGTATTAAGAGGGTGTCCTGGATAAGCAGGGACTAAGCCATACTATGCTCTTCCACTCACTCCTAACAATCTCAACTTGAAATACCCAGCGGGTGGTTGTCATCCCAGTGGGTGAGTCCTGTGCCTGAATGGGGCCCTTGGAAATTATGGCTGAACGTGGGGGTTTGCATTTGAATCTTAGGCAACTGGAATGCCCTAGTAACATGCTATTCTGGATTATTCAATTCACTTCAATAAATGTTTATTGAGCATCTACTATGTCCCAAACTTCCTACTAAGTGCTGGGGTCAGAGTTGAACCAGAGTCAGTCCCCACCCTCCAGGGACCCAGTTAGCACTGTGGCTTTCAGAGTTTTTTGCTATAGTTGCTAGTGAGAAAAATCATTTTGTTGTGACCCAGTACACACACACACACACACACACGTTGTATATACAAAACCAAACCAAAAATTATGATATGCACTCTATTTTCTAGTCTTTTCTACTCTGCTTCATTTTTTAGAAACGCTGGTAGCAGCCTACCACTTTGATTTCATAACCTACTAGTAGGAGGTGACCCTCCAGTGTGAGAAACACGGGTTGAGCGTTGTATGTGTTACAGATGTTGTATTGCATACAAATTATGTGCCATGGAAAAACAGCAAAAAGTGAATTAATTTGGGAAAATCAGGGAAGGCTTCTAGTTCAAGTGGCACTTGAGCTGAGTCCAGATGTGTGATAGGATTTGAGTAAACAGGAAAAGGGGAAAGGCAGCCAGATGGAAGCAACAGTGTGATCAAAGGCTGGGAGGTGTGAGTGCGCAGCCGAGGAGATAGCACGGATGTGCCTGGCACATGAGCAGCGCTCTTCCTGGGTTATCACACTTGGTTCTCAATAATCCTCTAAGACAGGGACTTTTTAGTATATGTGCTGCCGAGGCGAGCACAGGACAGGGGCTTTTTGTCTCTTCGTGTTGCAAAAGAGGAAATTGGGACTCAGAGAAGTTATATAACTTGCCCAAGGTCATGTGGCTACTAAGTGGTGGAGCCAGGATTTGAATTCAGGCAGTTACATTGTGATCTAAATACAAGGTTCCTAGCGATGTGGCCCGAAAAATACTTTGAGCTGGTTCAAGGGGATATTTGAATACAAGCCTGAAAATTTTAAATTTCATTCTGTAGGGAAGAGGAAAACATTTTGCGATTTTGAGAAAGGGAAGTGACATGATCAAAAATTTATTTAGGAGAGGATCACAGCAGTATCAGTATAGGAGATGGGCTCAAGAAGAGACAGGGATACTTGTCAGAAGATGGTAACGGCATCTCCCTAGTCAGGCCAGCAGCCCCAAATACCATGACATCATATTTATCTTGGGGATGCAGTTGAGAATGTTGCTCATATATCACGTACTGATAAGAATGAAAGGAGAACGAATCATGTTTCCCTTTTTACTTTGACCGCTAGGAAGCTCAGAGCCCCAGTCTGTGGTACTCTTCCAGGAAGCATTCAAGAGCTGTTAGTTAGCCTTTTATATATTCATTTTGCCTTGCCTTATTTCTCCTATCCTTACTTTCCTTTAGTCTGAATTTTATCACTTAGATTTTCATCCTGCTGTAATGTACACTTTTTAGTATGATGCCTTAGAGCAGGATTTAAATAAAATACAAATAAAACACACTGAAGCGATTGGAGAGCATTTTGTGTGTGTGCAAGATTGAAAGGTCTTAGAGGGCTGGGCTTCCTTTCCATCTGCTGGGGCTTCTGTCCTGGTGCTGGTGCCAGGTGAGTGCATCACACAGATGTAAACCTTGGACTGTTGGAGCTGGAAATGTTCCAAAGGGTCCTCTCTCTCTGCTGCTCACAAATGGACATAGACCACCAGCGGTGCACAAGATAGTCTCAGGGAGGCCTGAGGGAACATGGTTGGGTGTAATTGTCATATACACATGAGCGCATGCATGTGTGTATGCACACATGTTCATTCTCAGCAAACTCAGTGTGAATAGTAGGTCTGGATAAACTCTAGGTCTTGCTATATTATTTCTTTATAGGGTGGACAATGCTGGCATCATCATTCTCATTTTATAGAAGATGAAAGTGGAGTCATATATATATATATATATATATATATATATATATATATATTTTGATACAGGGTCTCACTCTGTCACCCAGGCTGGAGTACAGTGGTGCAGTCTTGACTCACTGCAGCCTTTGCCTCCTGGGTTCAAGCAACTCCCCTGCCTCAGCCTCCCGAGTGGCTGGGATTACAGGTGTGTGCCACAATACCTAGCTAAATTTTAGTAGAGATGAGTTTTCACCATGTTGGCCAGGCTGGTCTCGAACTCTTGACCTCAGCTGATCTGCCTGCCTCCGCCTCCCAAAGTGCTGGGATTCCAGGTGTGAGCCACTGCACCCGGCCTAATTGTCATATATTTATTTAATGTGTTTTAGAAAAAAAGGTAGCCGGCACATCAAACTAGTGATGTTATGGCTAAAATTGCTTAGAATGATGTTTGTACAGATATTTAAATTTTAGAAAAAACCAATTTAAAGAAAATTTCAAAATAAATATGGCTCGGGTGATTTGTAGAAGCAGCAAGAACATGTTGGCAGTGGTACACAAATTATGAAGTTTGGAAAACACTGATTCCATTCAACCTCTTCTTTGACAAATGACAAAACGGGGGCCTAGAAAGGACGGAACCCTTGTCCATGAGTCTGGTAAGTCACTCTAAGCCACAGGGGTAAAGAGGATCTTCCCCTTCCAACCTCATTCGAAAGTCTGAGTTCAGGGATCGCCTGGTCCCACATCTTGCTTGTAAATCAGTTTTATCTTTCCAAAATGCCTTCTCGGTTTTATTCTCTCATTCTTTTTGTTTTTTTTAATCCCAGTCTTATCAAGCAGGTATAGTAGGGGAATTATTTCTTTGTTTTGCAGATAAACAACCTGGGGTCCAGAGAGGGAGTGTGCCTGCCATCACTCAGCCAGCCGGCAGGACCAGGGCTAGAAGGTTTCCAGGCCTTCCCACTGTGCGTGTCAGGCAGAGTTGGGCGGGGAGCCAGTTTCTGTGATGAAATCCCCCAACAAAGGGTAGAAAGTCTGCTGCGGTAAATGCAGGGCAGTCTGCTGGCCCAGCTCCACTTGGGAGCGTAGGGAACGGTATGCGGCCTATTACACGCTGCTCCACTTCCGGGAAGCTATTACTTTCTGAAGGAGCCACAGATGTTCACCTCGCCTGCTGATTACCGGGCTGTATTACTCAGCTTGGAGTGATGGATGAGATCAGCAGTGAGTATTCCCAGCTATGTGACCACCGTAAACCCTGCCAGTGCAGGTGTAGGGACCCTCCAGGCCATAAGCAATTTAGCCACAGCGTTTAATGAGCAGTTGAGCATCTTGGAGGTACCAGGCCCTGTGCTCATGGCTGGAATGGAGGCACAGATGAATCAGACACTGCCCCCAGCCCCACGGGACTCTGTCTGCTAGGGGAAGTAGAGACATAAACAACTAGCCAGAGAACAATGCAGCATGGAGGCCTGGAGCAAGCATGGTGCAGGGAGTGCTGAGTTCTTTCTTAGAGACCAGAGAGGCTTCGCAGCACAGGAGACATTTGAACTGTACTTATGCTATTGAATAGGATTTGTCAGGAGGAGATGAGGAGGAGCCATTCCTGAAAGGGGACCTGCCCAAGGTTCCGCACTGGCTGGAACTGGAGATCAGCACATGTACATCTGGGATGGGAATGAACTGTGCTTCTGGCTTCGTAACTCCACCTTTCCAGATGTGTGGGTTACCAGAGCCTTGTGAGGGTGAATTGGCCTTGCTTTGGTTTGGATGTTCGTTTGTGTTAGGAAGGCAATGTGACTCAAGAGGGCAAGCTTTGAAATATACAGACCTGGGTTCTAAGCCCAGTTTGCTTCGCCTTTTTTTTTTTTTTTTTTTTAGACAGGGCCACATTCTGTCACCTAGGCTGGAGGGCAGTGGTGCAATCATGGGTCACTGCAGCCTTGACCTTCCAGGTTCAAGTGATCCTCCCACCTCAACCTCCCAAGGAGCTGGGACTACAGGCACATGCCACCATGACTGGCTAATTTTTCTGATTTTCTTATTATTTGTCGAGATAGAGTCTCACTATGTTGCCCAGGCTAGTATCAAACTCCTGGGCTTAAGTAATCCTCCCACCCCTAAGTGATCCTCCTGATCCAAAGTGCTGGGATTACAGATGTGGGCCACTATTTGACCTTCTGAGTCTTGGTTTTCCATCTTTAAAATGGGGATGATCCCTTTTCCTTAGGAGTGAGAATTAAATGAGACGAAGTTGGAGAAGGACTTAACCCATAGCTGGTTTGTAGTGGGTGCTCAGTACGTTAATGACAGTTGTGGCAATGGTGCTAGGTGAGTGGCTGCCTGTGCAAAGTGGAGTGTGTGTGGGCATGGGAGTGTTTGGAGACCACTCAGCTGGATGGACTGTGTGACTGTAGTGTGAGGATGTGAGGGGTGCTTTTACATTCCCTTGAGTGTGAGCTCACTGGGCAAGAATTGCCTGAGGTTGTTGGAGGCCGCGGGGATTTGGTCTGGGGTGAGATTTGGTCTGTGGTGTATGACATTCTCCAGTGTCATTCAGTTCCACCTGAACCTGCTGTGTGAGTCCCATCTCTGACCCCTGTGCCAAGTGACCTCCAGTTTCTTTCATTGCCTTCAGCAATGGGGAACTCACCACCTCCCAATACAGCAAATCCGACTGCTGAACCTCACTGACTACTCATTAGAAACAAAAGCAGCTCGGCCCTATGGAGCGCCTTCGGAGTCACAAGATTCACCCCCACACTCCATTCATTCATTCATAGATACTTGTTGAGCACCCCTACTACCAGATACGATTCTGAATCCTGGGGATTCAAGGACACTGCAGGACAAGTGATTGCATGCCCAGGGTCCTTGACTCTGGGCACGAGCGGTCATCGACCACTAGCACTGGAGTTAAAAACAGAGACATGGTTGGGCACAGTGGCTCATGCCTATAATCCCAGCACTTTGGGAGGCCAAGGCGGGCGGATCATCTGAGGTCAGGAGTTCGAGACCAGCCTGACCAACATGGTGAAATCCTAGCTCTACTAAAAATACAAAAATTAGCCAGGCGTGGTGGTAGGCACCTGTAATCCCAGCTATTCAGTGAGCCAAGATCACGTCACTGTACTCCAGCCTGGGCAACAGAGTGAGACTCTGTCTCAAATAAATAAATAAATAAAAATCTAAAAAAGATGAGGAAACAGAAAAGTGATGTTGCTTGCTTAGGGTCACACAGCAAGGAAGTGGCCTGGCTCTTTTAACCCCAGGCCCATGCTGCCTCTTGAATCAAGGCACTGAGACTTGCCAGAGCAGTAGAGCAGGGGCCTTGACTGAAGCTGCTGGCCGCAGACCCTGGGTGCTTCGCTCCACCATTGGAAGGTCACGTGGAAGCCCCGGCAGTGTCCATGCATGTGGAAGGCTGACATGAGTAACCTCCAGTCTGCTCCACCCACAGCTGTGTTTACGCCACCTCCTCACCCCCACCCCATCCCATCCCAAAGAGACAGAAGTGAGTGAGGTCAGCCTCTCCCACCCTGCATGTAAACAGAGGCTGGAGGACCAGGAGTCATCTTGGGGCAGTGGGGTGGACTCCTAGTAGGAGAAGCCAAGGGCAGCTTCAGGTTCCTTTGCTCCAGAAATTCTGTTGGGTGTCTCCATCCCAGCACCCAGGAGCCTGTTGCTCCCAGGAGCAGCAGCATCAGGCGGGAGGGCAGGCGGGGCTGGGTGAGGATTACCGCGTGGCTCCTGGGTAATCCCCATTTGTGCCACTTGCAAAGCATGAAGTTGGAGGCGGGTGTGTTTGAGCAGTCCCAGCCCCTCCATTGTCGACACCATGGATTACAGCAGCTTCTCTCTGCAGCTGAGCATGGCTTGCGCAAACTGATTCCTTGACTACTGTGTTGGGAAGACGCCCTTTCTAATTTCTCCTGCTCTCTGCCCAGTCCTCAGCTCAGCCTCCAACAGGAAGGAGGATTTTCAGCCCTAGAGACTGGTTGACGGAAAGAGCCTTGAAACGGACTCAAAGGACAGGGGTGGCAGGTCCTGCTCTTGTGCTGTCTTGAGCAGGTGACCTAACCTCTCCCTAATTCTGTCTCCTCCTCCCATAAATGAGGATAAAAAGTAAAGCCAACTGCCCAGCTTAAGTCAGGTAATCCACATCAGGGTGCTCTGTAAACTTGAGCACCACCCTACGAATGTCGGATATTAGAATCAGCCATGGCAGAAGACTCTCAGTGGTGTGAGACTGCAGTCCCAGCTGCTCGGGAGGCTGAGGCAGGAGGATCATTTGAGCCCAGGGAGTTTGAGGCTGCAGTAAGCTGTGATCACCACTGCACTCCAGCCTGGGCAGCAGAGTGAGATCATGTCTCTAAAGACAGTGATAACAGCAAAAACGACATTAGAATCGACAGCGAGCATGGCTGCCAGCACAAATAACAATCATGATAAGCACAACACGAGTCTGTGAAAGGTAGTGTTTTCTCCAGCCTGGGACTAATGTTAGGAACGCCTGTCTCTCGGGCCTTAAACTGATATATCATGTATTAGTTGTGCATTCAAATCACTTTAGGGGCTTTTCAAACATCACACCGAAGGGTTCCTGGGGTCCATGCCCAGAGATTCTAATTCACTACATCTAGGGTGGGGCTGGGCATCTCTATTTTTGGTATTTTGTTGTTTTTTTTTTGAGACAGAGTCTCCCTCCATCACCCAGGCTGGAGTGCAATGATATGATCTCGGCTCACTGCAACCTCTGCCTCCTGGGTTCAAGCGATTCTCCTGCCTCAGCCTCCTGAATAGCTGGGATTACAGGTACCTGCCACCACACCTGGCTAATTTTTGTATTTTTAGTAGAACTGGGATTTCACCATGTTGGTCAGGCTGGTCTCGAACTCCTGACCTCAGATGATCCGCCCACCTTGGCCTCCCAAAGTGCTGGGATTATAGGCATGAACCACTGTGCCCAACCATGTCTCTGTTTTTAACTCCAGTGCTAGTGGTCGATGACCGCTCCTGCCCAGAGTCAAGGACACTGCAGGACAAGTGATTGCATGCCCAGGGTCCCTTCCTCTGCACCACACACGGCTGTTCCTAAGCCTCCTTGCAGCAGGCAGCCGGAGCACGCCACTGTATGCTGAAGGAACCCAGGCTTCTCAGCCGCTACGCACGGTTTAGGAATCTCTAAACTTGAAGCTTCCCCATAGTTTCTTTGATGCAACTTTCTGTATCTAGAATGGGAAGAAAAGTTCCTTCAGCTAATTTCTTTTAAGTCAGGTTCTTCAAGGTATAATTTACATGCAGAAAAAAATCATCTTTTTTAGTGTCCCGTTCTGTGCATTTTACAAATGCAAACAATCGTGTAACCACCATCACAATCATGATACAGAACATCTCCACTGCCTCCTGAAATTCCCTCCTGCCAATCTGTGGTCAGGCCCTCCTCCCACCCCCAGGCCTTGCCACCATTCATCTGTGTTCCATCTGTAGAATTTGTTTTTTTCCAGAACGTTCTATCAATGGAATCATTGGGTATACAGCCTTATACAGCCTTTGAGTCTGCTTACAGGCTTTTTTCCTTTCTGTTGTTTTGTGTTTTGTGTTTTTTTTTTTGCTTGTTTGTTTGTTTGGTTTGTTGGTTTTTAGACTGGGTCTTTGTCACCCAGCCTGGAGTGCGGTGTTATGAACACGGCTCACGGCAGCCTCGAACTCCTGGGCTCAAGCAGTCCTCCCACCTCAGCACCCCAAGTATCTAGGACTACAGGTGCACGCCACCACGCCCAGCCAACTTTTGTATTTTTTGTAGAGACAGGGTTTCACCATGTTGCCCAGATTGGTCTCAAACTCCTGAGTTCAAGCAATCTGCTGACCTTGGCCTCCGAAAGTGCTGGGATTACAGGCATGAACCACCACACCCAGCCCAGCTTTACTGTATTTGCGAGTCATCCGTGGTGTGTGGGTATCAGTAGTTTGTGCCTTTTATTGCTGAGTTTGTATTCCATCCTGTGACTGTGCCACAGCTTTTCTTCCTGGGGTAATTTAATTGTTTCTAGCTTTCATCCAGAAATGCTGTCTAGCAAGAAATGCAATTTGTTCGATTCATATGTAAATCTTTCTGCATGGCTGCTTCAAAAGTCAAAAAGACTCATTCTTCAGCAATTTTTTAAAAATTTTCCTACTACGTGCTGCTGCGAGGGCACATAGTTCCAGCGATTACAGGGCTCAGATGAGAACCGTAATGAGGGAGGGGGCTTGGGTATAACTGGAGCACCCGGCTCCCCTTCTGAAGGGGCCTCAGTGGGAATGTGGGTGGATGGTAGTTTTTGATTTTTCAAGAAAAGAAAGAAGTCTGGGTTTTTCTTAAAGATCCTTGTGGTGACGCACACCTGTAATCCCAGCAGTTTGGGAGGCCAAGGCAGGCGAATCACCTGAGGTCAGGAGTTCGAGACCAGTCTGACTAACATGGTGAAACCGTGTTTCTGCTAAAAATACAAAAAATTAGCCGGGTGTAGTGGTGCACACCTGTAATCTCAGCTACTCTGGAGGCTGAGGCAGGAGAATCGCTTGAATTCAGGAGGCAGAAGTTGCAGTGAGCCAAGATTGTGCCATTGCACTCCAACCTGGGCCACAAGGCGAGACTCCATCTAAAAAAAAAAAAACAATGTTGGCAACTAATTTAGAACATGTTTAATCACTGTACTGGCTACTAGCTGCTGGCTAGCTAGATTAAGTCCTGTCTTATGACCTGTGGCTTATACGGTCCTGAGTGCTAGAGATTCAGACAGGTTTGGTCTTTTTGCCCACCCCGCCTCCATGCCCTCTGGGGATGAGTGATTTGAACAGAAGGTGGGAACCAGGGGCCTGGCTGACAAGATGTGGGACTCCCAGCCTTTGAGTGAAGGGAGGAGGGAGCAAGAGACGCAGAGTCTCCCCAGGAATCACTGCTTCTAGAGCGGTAGCTTTTCATTCTCATTGTGGGGAGCTCAAGAATACAGAGGCTCAGGCCCCATCTTCAAGTCTATTTCATTGGCTGGGGAGAGACCCAGGTATCAGTACTTAATGAAAAAAAATCTCTGCGGTGAATTTAAGCAGCAAGGGCTGAGAACCACTGCTCCAGAGAGGCCAGGAGGTCTGGTCAGAGGCTGGGGCCCCAGCCGCCAGGCACCTCTCCCTGCCAGTTTCCCCGGGGAAGTCACGAGTTTGAAGAGTAGGCAGAAGGCCAGGTGTCATCACTGAGTCACTAGTGCATCAATGGCCAGTGAGAGTGCAAAGCGTAGCTCTGAGCACAGGATGTGTAGCAAGACTCCTGGATTTAGCTCTCAGTCCTACCACTGCCACCTAGGGGGTCCTTAGCAAGATCTTTTTCTGCCTGTTTCTACATCTGCAAAATGGGCACAATAATGTCAGATTCATGCAGACAACAAGGACTAAATTAGTTAATTCCTGTAAGCTGCTTCTAAATGTATTACTTATACAATTTTATTTTTATTTGTTTATTTGTGCTGGTCTCTTATGAGGGATTCAGAAATGCTTAAGGCATCATCCCAACCATGAAGGAGTCTGAAAGTTAGACCTGAATACAGGAAAAGCAGTGCGCCAGGACAGGGCAACTGGCCCTCAGTGCCCGAGAGTGTGGTTTATGGACCTTCAAGTGCAGGTGGATCCCCAGGAAGAAAGAGTGTGTTGGTGGGGGGTGGTCAGGGAAGGTGTGTGTCGGGCGAGAGATGAGTAGGATTCCAGGGTGCAGAGAGAAGAGGCTGGGCGTCTCTTTGGACTGTTTTGCAGCTGGGGAGGTGGAGGTAACCACGTGCCTGGGACACTAAGGGGAGCCTGGCTATAGCATAAGGAGCTCATGAGAGAGGAGACCCTGCATCGTGGTTGGGTGAGAGACACTGTGACAAGTGTGGTCTTCATCTGCAGGATGGGACAGGAGATGTGAACAGGAAATGGCATCTGCTCTGAGCCTCGGTGATTGTATTAGGTGACTCACTTATTTGCTGAGCTGAGTCTTGCAAGGGCAGCCTCATTTCTGTCTGTCTGCTTACCCCTGTCATAGACCCTCGGGCTTATGGGTACAGCCTCCTTCCTGCCCCACACACCCTAGCATATCCCCATCTCCACGCCTCCCTGTATCGTAGCTAACGTAGCTTGCTGAGCTTCTGGTGTACCAGTTCGATGAGGATCTGTACTGGGGGAGTTTACTCACTCTTACTTCTGTGCCTGAAATCTTCCCTCCCTGCCCCCCAAACTGGAAACACAGCCGGAAGCCTTCCATAAAGAGGCCTCCTCCAACCCTACCACCACCCAAACCGGCAACATCAGTGCCGGAGAGCGAGAGAAAAGGGGCAGGGCCAGCTTCATTTGGGCGGGGCCTTACATATATTAGTAATAACAATGATAAATATTCAACAATAATGGCACATTACCATAATGACCAGATCTCCAGAGCCTTCTGTGTGCCAAGCACTTTGCAGGCATGACCTCATTTAATTCTCGCAATAGTCACAGAGAAACCCCATAGCCCAGCGAAGCACACATCCTGTGGAGTGGAAGGCCTGGGTTTGAATCCTTTTTCTGTCTCTTCTTGTCTGGATGACTTTGGGCAAGTTACTGAATGCCTGTGCCTTAGTTTCCTTCCCTGGGATACGGGGAAGATAATAGCGCCTGTCTCACTCGGTTTCGATGAAGACTAAGGACGGCAATATTGGCAAAGTGCTTAGAATAGCACCTGACATGTAGCAGGTACACACCAAGAGTCGCGTACATTAAAATGTGTAACATACCCCTTTATCTATTATAACAAGGGAATGGAAACAGTTGAGTCAAGGGACTTTACAGTAGCTCCAAGTATTAAGCACATGGTGTGAGCCAAGTAATGTGACAGTCCCTGTACATGCATTTTCATTGAATCCCCACATCAGCTCCACGAGGAGGCACCATTATTATCACCAGTTGATGGACAAATGGGGCCCCAAGAGGTAGATCAACTTGCTCACAGCAGTAGCTAATAGAGAAAGACCTTTTACCAGGGCTTATCCTGCCGCCTCCGGTATCTGCATGGTCTCACCCAGCCTCTCCATTCACTCCTGAGCCTAAGCATTGCTGGCTACAAGAGACTCTGCTGAGAGGGATGCCCTCAGTTTCCCGTGAGATGTCGAAGATAAGGCAAGCTGGGGAAAGGGCAGGAGGAGAATGTGGGAGGGAGGGACCACCGGGTCTCCTGGGACAGATGTGCCATTTGCCTCCAGATGGGGCAGGGAGGGATGAAGTGTAACTGGACACAGAGATGCTATAACTTTATTTAGAGTTAGCAGAGGAGAGCCAGGAAGGTGAGACCAGCAACGTCTGCTGGGGCAGCCACGGGATCGGGCTGGGGAATGCTGAAGGTGTCTTGGAGTTTTGCAAAGTTCTTGCCCCCGAGCGGGGCTGCACCATGTTGGAAATTCTGGAGTAGTTCCGAATGAGTCAGTGTCTGAGAAAAGCATTTAGATCAGAAGCTCAGGAGGGTGATTGGAAAGGCTCCACTGCAGGTCTGCTGTGTACGGTTGTCTGAGTTGTGCCCTGCACAAAGGCACCTGACAGGGGGTGAGTGGGGGCTGAAATCCAGTCCATGTTCCACTCACCAAGCCTGGAGCTGAATCTGCTGGAGGAAGAGGCACCTTTCTCTATTCTGACAAAAGTGCCCTATGGACTGGAGTGGTCCTGACTCGGGAGAAGAGATGAGGAGAGAGACTTTATCCCCAAAGGTGAATCTACAGAGGCCAGACTATGCCATCGGTTTGGTACTCAGGCAACCACAGCTTTTACATTCACAGAAACCAGGAGGGCCCAAGCAAAGAACCCAGGTGCTGGGATGGAACGATGCGTGGGGAAGGGCTGGGTGCTGAGCAGCTCCAGGGGCCTTGGAATGTCCTTATGAAACGGACAGGGGACCAGCAGGAGGGTCAGTGATAGGAGCAGCCTCTGTGGTTTTCAGATCAGGAGGACCTGGATGAGGCTGAGGCAGTAGTTAATTGAGGAACCTGACCTCATGCCTGGAACCCAACTCACTGTGGAGTCAGGAGCTTGGGCTCTTAAACCAGTGTGTGTGTGTGTGTGTGTGCGCGTGTGTGTGTGTGTGTGTGTGTGTGTGTGTGTTGTGTGCGTGCACACACTACGTCTAAGTGGACACCATGAAGGAAAAGCACCCCAGTAGAAAGAGTCCTTCAAAAATGAGGTATCCAAAAGGACAGGCAGCACCCCTGCCAGAGGCACTGCCGCCCTGGAGGAGTTGCCTGAGGCCAGAGTCTGTCTCCCAACATGGCCATTATGTTAGAAGGGAGAAGGGAGGGTGCTGGGGTTTGCTCAATGCCCACCAGGCACCGTGCCAGATGTTCTGCATCCATTACCTCATTTTCCTCTCCACTCACAGTGGCAGCTGTGCCTGGCATCTCCTCAGCTCAGCCTTTAGCCTTGACTATGAAACAGCCTTTTTACAAAGTTATTCAGTGGCTGGGTTTTGAGACCAGCCTGACCAACGTGGAGAAACCCCATTTCTATTAAAAACACAAAATTAGCCGGGCATGGTGGTGTGCGCCTGTAGTCCCAGCTACTCGAGAGGCTGAGACAGGAGAATTGCTTGAACTCGGGAGGCGGAGGTTGCGGTGAGCCAAGATCGTGCCACTGCACTCCAGCCTGGGCAACAGAGCAAGACTCCAAAAAAAAAAAAAAAAAAAAAAGAAGTTGTTCAGCCTCACCTACCAAGAGGCTGGAGGCCACGAAGGAGGGTGTGAGAAGGAGGACCTGCTGTGGAAAGGGAATTGGGCTGAAAACCAGAAGTTCTGGGTTGAATTCCACCAGCCCTTATTGAGCGCTTGCTGTGTGCACAATCTTGTGCATGGCAGTCTAGAAATGCAGAATAAAGCCCTTGAGGGATGTAGTACATCCCTCATCTTTTACTCACTTGCCGGCCGGTAGGGTGGCTGTCAAGCGCAAATGGGATGACCCAAAGCACTTTTGAAGGTGCAGATTGATTGATAAAATAATTTTTGTTGAGCAGTCACAGTTTACAAAGCACGTTCACACACAGTACTATTTCACTGGATCCTCATAACCATCCAAGGAAAAATATGAATTGTATCCATTTTTCTGATGGAGGATCTGAGAGGTAAAGGGACACAAGCAGGGTCACAGAGCCGAAGCTTCGGAGGGCCCAGTGCTCCTTGAAGCACTGCCACTCAGGGACCAAAGTCTGGTTCTGGGACCAGTAGCTTCAGCATCACCTGGCAACTTGTTAGGGATGCAGATTCTCAGGGCCCACCCTAGACTTCCTGAATCAGAAACTCTGGGGCTCAGCAATCTGTGTTTTCACAAGCCCACTGGGTAATTGTGGTGCACGTTCAAGTGTGAGAAGCACTGAGCTGGAGAGTGTTTTTCAACTTAATCATCTATGTGAACCACCTGGACACCACCACCGTGTTCAACCAGAGATTCTGATTTGAGTCAAGGGCAAGGCCTGGGATTCTGCATTTCTAACCAGCTCCCAGGCAATGCCAGGCAGTCCACTGACTAGCAAAGATCCCAAACAGTAATCACCTTGTGGGCTTGGTTAAAATGCACATTCCCTGGTCCACTCCCACAGTGTGTGATTCTGGAGGCTAGAAGTGGGGCCCAGGAGCCTGCATTTCCACAAACACTTCAGGTGATTCTGAGGCAGACGACCTGGAGCTCGCATTCCGAGGATCTGTTCCCTGGAGCTTGAGCTTACAGACCATCCACCCTGGCCTCATTTTCAAAGGTTTTCCACCTTCACTCCTCTCCCCACTGGACTTGAACCACCCATCTCCTGCCAGACTTTGGGCTAAGGGGGTGCAAGTTGGAGGCCATCTCTGAGCCAGCGGGGCCCTCGGTTCCTCAAAATAGGTCAGGAGTCTGGCATAGACCAGCCTCAGTGGCTGCAAATAGAAACCATCTGTGCTTTGAGTTCCACTGCCCCTCTCTGCTTGGCCAGAGAAACACAGAACTCAGAATCCCAACAGAGTGAGGATGCTTCCCTGGGTGGGGCCTGGGTGCTGCTCTGCCACTGGCTGCCCAGCCTGCCAGACTACCCCGGGATCTGCCTGCAGGGGAGAGGCAGCAGGACCAGATCCTACCACCCCCAGGGCAGGAAGCTTGCAGTGTGGACTGGTCATCCAGAGACCCTGCTGTGTGACCTTGGACAAGTCACTCCTCCTCTCTGGGCCTGTCTATGAAATGAGAGGCTGGATTTAGTGGACTTGTGAGTCCTTTTCTGCTCGGGCAGGATATGGTTCCATGAAAGCCTTTTTGTGGCAGGAGCACATGGAGGAAAAGTTGGGCCTGTGGGGAGGCAGACATTTCCTTTTCGTGGCTCTCTGTGCAGAGTGGATATTGTGGGATCTGGTCCTGTGAATATGGGGACAAGGGGACTTTCACGGGCCTTGAGGCAAATATTTGGGTTGCTCTTCCTTGTCCCTGCCCTCCTATTCCTTCCCTCACTAATATATTTAGTAACCTTTTATCAAGATGATGTTAAGCCCAATGGTAAGCCTGGAAAAATAATGAAGAATGAGCTGCAGTCCCTGCCCTCAACAACAGCCAGGGTTGTTTGGGAGCAGACAAGTCAAGCAGAGACCCTGGTGACAGCTCTGAATCAGATCCCAACTCCTGCACTTAAGGGACCTGGACAAACCCAGTCACATCTGGAAATGGGGATGATAATTGTACCTATTTCTCAGGGTTATTTTAAGGATCGCAGGATATAATGAATGTGAAATGCTTAGCTCATTGTAAGCACTAAACACACATTAGCTGTTGTTGTTAGTGTGATAAGCCAGGAGCAAGGGGAGCACAGCATGGAATCTGGGGGCCTCGGGGAGGACTTCCCAGCTCAGTGACCATCCCGGGGGAGGTGGGAAGCTGTCTTGAAGAGACTGATGCAGAGGAGGCTGCAGGCTTCTCCTCACATGTCCAGCCTTGTTCATCAGAGCAGGAAAGGCTGCAGGGATTCGGGGCAGAGGCCTGGTACAGAATAGACCGTGTCTCTGGCTGGGCTTGCATTGGGTGGTGGATGCATGCTGCGTAGAGCATCTAGAGAGTGTTGAGAGGGTGCCATCCTAGCCCTGCCTGTTCCCACTTGGCTTTGATCCACTCCCTGATAGCATGAGGGAGGCAGGACAGAGCCAGGTGACGAGAAGGAATTCCCATTTCATGGGTGAGAAGAATGAGGAGCTTGCCCAAGAGGCCCTGTGAATTGGTAGGAGAGCTGGCCTGGAACCCAAGAATTCCATGTTTGCTAGAGATGCAGGGAAAGACAGTGGAGTGACTCCAAATCACGCCCTTCCTAAGTCCCTGTACACCCTACCCAGGAACTTTCAGGACTAACTGATGAGTTTTAGGGGCTAATTGATGACTTTTCTCCCAGTGCTGTCCAATGGAACACACTGCAGTGATGGAAATGCTCTGTAATCTCTGCTGTCCCATATGGTAGCCACTAGCCACATGTGCCTATTGGGCACTTGATATGTGATTAGTCTAATTGAGGAGGACTTTTAAATTTAATTTTAATTAACCTGAATTTAAACAGCCACGTGTGGCTAGTAGCTACCCTATGGGACAGTGCAATTTGAGCCTCGTCTTAGGTGCACAGGCAAGAGCAGATACTCTCTTGGTTCCACAGATACATGCCTTCATCACGCACTCCTCAGATGATTCTGATGCATAACCAAGTTTGGAACTGATCAGGGCAGGGGTCTGGGAGATGCTATGCTGAGGGAAATGTGCAGTTCGTGCACCTCCCTGTCTGTTTGGCTTTGTCATTTACAGAGGAGGATGCTGAAGCCTGGAGTCCACTGGGAATTACTGCCCAGGCTGGCGAGCTCCTTGGGACTGTGGGCAGGCCCCCTCTGCTCCCTCCAGCTTGGAAACATGCACTGTGTTCCTCCTGTGCGTCCGGCTTTCCTGGGTGGAGGAGGAACAGATGATCAGCTCTCGCTGCTGTGGATGAGGTGGGGCTGTTGATAACAGTGTCTTTCATTCATCACAGTGCCACACTCCTTTCTCTTGTGTTCTCATATTCCATCCTCATGCAGATTCCAGGACCCAGGTGCAGTTGCTACCTACATATCACAGAAGAGGACACTGAGCCTGGAGAAGGAAGGTGGCTTGTTCCACGTCACACAGCTAGTGACCAAACGAGATGGAAAGTACCAATCTTTCTCTGACAGCACATGAGCAGGGAGCGGCTCTGCCATATGTCCTGATGGGTTGCCCTGTGGGAGCTACCAGGGCAGATCTGAGAGGTCTCCTGGACTCCCTGCCATACACAGCTCTTTCCCGGGGGGGCTTCCTCCAGCCCTGCGGTGTGACTGTAGCCACGTTGCCCCCTCACCTGGGTCAGAAACTAAAAAAGCTGTCCTCTTACATTTTCGTGTTCCAGTTAAAAACTAAATTTTAGTCATGTCATCGTCGAGCAAATGCACCCGCTGGCCACAATAAATCATTTTTGAGATACAGGATACAATTTGCTTCCATGTGGAGTGTACATAGTGATTATCTCAGAGGAGAAAAAAAGCCATCCTACGTTTCTTGAGAGGCTATAAGGGCCATTCAGCTGCAAAATGACTACTTCTTCCTTCCGGGCCCTCCCCATCTGGGAGGGACACCAGGATGGCCCTGGGCCCAGGGAGAGGCTGCCAGGGAGCAGGCCCAGCAGCTGTGCACATCTGGAATCCAGAATCTCTCCCTCCCTCCTCCTGATCTTCAGCCCAGCCCAGCCCAGCCCAGCCCAGCCCTCTCCTCCTCCTCCTCCTGGCAAACCCTGACCTCCCCAAGTAAACACTTGATTATTTGAAATCAGAGACTCTCCCTCACAGGAGAAGAGAGAGGGGAGAGCTAGCGTTGAGCAAGCACCCATCCTGGGCTAGACCCTTTGCCAGGCACTTTGTATTTGGTCACATCATTGTATCCAGTGAGCTGGATGACATTATTCTCATTTTACAGTTAAGGAAACCGATGTTCAGAGAGGTTGAGTAACTAGTCCTAAGTCGTACTGCTAACAAGTAGCAGAGCCAAGATAGAAACCGCCGGATTCTTTCTGACTCCTAAAACCCTGCCTACTGTACAGTTTCTTTATGCTTTTGTGTAGGGCTCTATATTTTTGGAGCTACTGGGGAGGGATAAGAGTTGAGGTGGAGAGACTGAAGAAGGAGATGTGTGGTGTATTGGAAAGAACACTAGGGGCTGGGCATGGTGGCTCACATCTGTAATCCCAGCACTTTGAGAGGCCGAGACGGGCAGATCACCTGAGGTTGGGAGTTCGAGACCAGCCTGACCAACATGGAGAAACCCCGTCTCTCCTAAAAATACAAAATTAGCTGGGCATGGTGATGCATCCCTGGAGTCCCAGCTACTTGGGAGGCTGAGGCAGGAGAATCACTTGAACCCGGGAGGCGGAGGTTGTGGTGGGCCGGGATAGTGCAATTGCACTCCAGCCTGGGCAAGTGCAAAACTCTGTCAAAAAAAAAAAAAACAAGAGAGAGAGAGAGAGAACAGTAGACGGAGAGTCAGAAGTTCTCGGCTGAAGTCTTGGCCACACCGTTTTGATAGCTTGTGACTTTGGACAAGTCTCTTAACTCCTCCATTAGTCACATATACACTCTATGTTACACATGGGATTGTAGCACCTGGCTAGCTCTGCCCGCTGGACAGCAGCAGGGCTGACTGAGGTGGTGTCTGGAGAGGATCATGACTGCAGGTGGGCTTTTCAGGGTGGTTCTGCAGGCACTGGCCCCTTGCTGATTCTGTGCTGTCAACAGCAAGGGACTCACTAGGCCCAGCCTGACAGCAGTACTGGGTTCAGAGGCGTTGGTATCCTGGTGACAAGGAGCCTAATGGAGATAGGGCTGCATGACCACAAGGAAGAATGTGGTAGAGGGAGGGCTCATGAGGGAGGGGAAAGACCAGACCCTCATCCTGTGGGCAAGGGCAGCATATCAGCCCGAAAATAAAATGTGAAACCTCAGCAGGCTGGAGTCACAGCCCTGGAGTGAGGTTCCTGAAGGATGCACCTCCTTGTGCCCGACCTTGGTTCTTGACCCCCACCACACTGAGAGATGATTCAACCAGAGTCACTATGAGGCTCAGCCATAAGGGAGCCCTGAACTAGGCATAAAGAGGGGTGGGGCTGTGCAGGGGCCAGAAGGAGTTGGATGATCTGCTAACTTACAATCTAGTAACTGGAGCAAGAAAACATGCATATCTAAAGCTTGAAGTAAGTGCCAAGTATTAATCAGCTCTGTGGGACGCCCTAACAACAGCTATTGCCATGTAAGGGGTGCTGTCATTCAGGGTCACAGCGGTCAAACCGCAATAGGGGAATATAGAGGCAGAAGGCCCCCAGCCAGGTTGGCAGAACCAGGATGCAGACCCCAAAGTTCCTCTGTGTTCCAACATGAGGTCTTTAATGAAGTAGAGGAACTCTATTATCTCGGGACTGGAAGGCGATCTAGTCTATGTATTCCACATTGTCCTTAACCAGAGGTCATCTACCTAAATCTTGAACCCACCCCCGACCAGGGATGGGAAGCTCACTACCTATCAAGGCAGCTTCTTTTTCCAAGTTAGGCAGTTCTAACCATTAAGAAAGTCCTCTTGGCCAAGTGTGGTGGCTCACGCCTGTAATCCCAGCACTTTGGGAGGCTGAGACAAGCGGATCACCTGAGGTTGGGAGTTCGAGACCAGCCTGACCAACATGGAGAAACCCCATCTCTACCAAAAATACAAAATAAGCTGGGCATGGTGGCACATGCTTGTAATCCCAGCTACTTGGGAGGCTGAAGCAGGAGACTCGCTTGAACCTGGGAGGCGGAGGCAGAGGTTGCAGTGAGTCGAGATTGTGCCATTGCACTCCAGCCTGGGCAACAAAAGTGAAACTCCATCTCAAAAAAAAAAAAGAAAAAAAAAGAAAAAAGGAAGTCCTTTTTTTTATGGAGTTCAAAACCAATCTTGAAAACCAGTCTCAAAACCAACATGTCCTAATTTTACTCCTGGTGCTCACTGGTCCTAAAAGATTCAGAGAGTGTGTCCTGCTGTCACTAGAACCAACCAATCAGGGGGAATCTACCAGGATCTGGGCAGGGTCTTAGGGGTAAAGGACAAAGGGCCAGATTTTCAGGTCACCTCTTGGCCGGCCCCACCGATTTCCCTTTGAGATCCGGGTCCTTTCCCCAGTTGCAGCTTTAGCACAGCCTCCTCTCTCTGGCAGAGCAGGGAGGAGTCTTTTCTGTTCCCTGCCTGCATACCCATGCATCTGACCTCACAGTGAGTTCAGCCCCTTAGTCATGCAGGTCCTCCTGCAGACACCCAGCTTTGGCCCACAGTGTGTACTGGCGCCTGGCCTTCTAGCCTCTGTCCATCACCTTCCAGAACAAACCCTCGGCACTGGCCAGGTGGCCTCCTCATTGCTACCAGCCAGACCAGGTGTGTGCTTACGCATTCCCTCTGCTCTCTCCTCTCTTTTCTCATGCTTTAACAAAGCCAAGTGACTAATAATGAGGACATTTTAACTCGAATCAAATCAAGGCCTGAGACCTAACTCTTAAAAGTGTACAAGGAACAACTTTGGCAATGCCACGAAGCATCATGAGACAAATCATTGGAACGTTTTATAAGACAACTGACCTGGTGTCTTCCAAAAGGCAATGCCATAAAAAAAAAAAAAAAAAAAAAAGGTGGGACGTGGTGGCTCACGCCTGTAATCCCAGCACTTTGGGAGGTTGAGGTGGGTGAATCACCTGAGGTCAGGAGTTCAAGACCAGCCTGACCAGCATGGACAAACCCCATCTCTACTAAAAATACAAAATTAGCTGGGTGTGGTGGTGCATGTCTATAATCTCAGCTACTCGGGAGGCTGAGGCAGGAGAATCGCCTGAACCTGGAAGGCGGAGGTTGCAGTGAGCTGAGATAGCACCATTGCACCACAGCCTAGGCAACAAAATTGAAACTCCGTCTCCAAAAAAAAAAAAAAAAAGGTGATACGAGTGTTCTAGGTTAAAGAAGGCAAAAGAGAGACATGAACCTAGGATTCACTGAATCCTACTTCGGAAACTAAAATAGCTATAAAAGGCATTGGGGGAATTTAAACGTGGACTGGGCATTACATGGTATTGACGCATGGTCAGTTTTCTTGGATATGTTGATGGTGGTGTGCTAAGGAAACTGCGCTCCTTTGTAGGAACTGCATGCTGAAGTAATAAGGAAGCAGGAGTCATGATTTTTGCAAGTTCTTTTCCCATAATTCCACAGAAGTAGAAAGAAAGAGAAGGACTGGGGTAGAGGGGGAGGGGCAACTGGTGCTTGGAGCAGGGAAGTGTCTTTCCCAAGGTCAGTAGGAGTCTGAGTGGGGAGCAGAGCCAGGACTGCAGACTCCCAGCGCAGGGTCCCATGTGAACCCTTGCGCATAGGTTCACCTGGGACTTCAGGCCCAGGGACGTGGAGCCATTGATCAATGGCAGCCCCTGACCTCCCTTCCCCTGGCCCTTCCAAAAGCCCTGCCGAGAGAATCTCCATGGAGATCTAGCTCCAGCCTACCAGCCACTGTGAAGAGGCCAGCCCAGACTTGCTGAGAGCAAGCCCTTGGAGAGACAGACTCTCTCCATTCTTCCCAGGAAGCAGGCCTGCCTCATTCTAGGGCCTGCCCAGGCCCATCCCCGGGGAACAAGCTCGGTTCGAGAACATGCCTGCTCACCCCGAGCCTGAGCTCTGTGGTCCCCCCCTCACAGCATCCAGTTCAGAAGTGCTAGCTGGGCTGTGGGGGGGCAACAGGAGATGGATAAGGAGTGTCATTCAAGAAGACCACACGCGTGCCCCCCAGAGCCTTCACCACAAATGCCTCCTTCCCTTGTCTACACCCTAAGGACTGGGGAGCTGGGGTGATGGGGGAGAGAGGAGAGAAGGGCAGAGAGTGGGAGGAAGCAGAAGGAGCAGGGAAAAGGAGAAGGGGGAGGGTGGACGAGCAAGAGGTGAAGTCAGATGGGAAAGCAGGCACAGGACTGCGGGCTGCGGAGCGCTCCACCTGGGGAACCTGGGGTAAATGTGCGCATTGCCGGGTGGGCTCAGGTGAGCCTATCAGGTCAGCATGTCCTGTGCTGGGCACATCACAGGCAGTTTGGCATCGGCTCCTCCCAAGCCCTTGGAGGTGATGGGGATAATTAGCTACCTTTATTTTTTATTTATTTTTTCGAGACAGGGATCGGCTCTGTCGCCCAGGCTGGAGTGCAGTAGTGCAATCTCAGCTCACTGCAACCTCCCAGGCTCAAGCCATCCTCCCACCTCAGCCTCCCAAGTAGCTGGGACTATAGGCGCGTAACACTATGCCTGGCTAATTTTTTGTATGTTTTTGGTAGAGACGGGGTTTTGCTATGTTGCTCAGGCTGGTGTCTCCAACCCCTGGGTTCAAGCGATCTGTCTGCCTCAGTCTCCCAAGGTGTCCGTATTGCAGGAGTGAGTCACCTCACCTGGCCTAGCCTTTTTTTAATTTTTATTTTTGAGATAGAGTCTCTGTCACTTGGGCTGGAGTGCAGTGGCGCAATCTCGGCTCACTGCAATCTCTGCCGCCTGAGTTCAAGAGATTCTCCTGCCTCAGCCTCCTGAGTAGCTGGGATTACAGGCGTGCGCCACCGTGCCCAGCTAATTTTTGTATTTTTAGTAGAGACTGGGTTTCACCATGTTGGCCAGCATAGTCTTGATCTCCCGACCTTATGATCCACCCATCTCGGCCTCCCAAAGTGCTGGGATTACAGGCATGAGGCACTGTACCTGGCCCGATAGCCTCTTTAATATGGGAGTAGATGGAGGTGGCACAGAGAGGTTGAGTGACTTGCCCAAGTCACACTACAGGGTTGGGATTTGAATCTAGGTCTGCGTGGCTTCCAGTCCGGTTCCTGTGACCCTTCCCTGCGTAGTCCCCCAGGAGAGCCTGCAGTGAAGTCTGCATGGGGAAGAGCACAGAGCTGGGCACTCAGTCTAGAAACAGGCCTTGTGCAGACCATCCCCGGTGCCCAGCCACAGGCTGTGCTGAGGTTGGAGACAGAACTTGCCATCCCTGTTCACCAGACATGGTGTGTGAAGTGGCTCCCTGAGCCTTGGGTTCTGGTGAGTGCTGAACTGTACTGCCTGTCACCCCACCAGGCTGGGATCCCTTCGCAGATGGGCTGGGGCTGCCACCAGGACACTTGCCCAGCAGGTCTCCCCGTGGCCTCCAGGACTCACTTGGGCTGCCTGGGAAAAGCGCACACTAGTCTTCAGTCCCTTTCAGAAGACCCTAGTATCACTTCCTGCCATCACAGAGCAGCGACCCACCCCCCAGGATGGGAGGGGCCAGGACAAGCTCTAGATTAGGAGCCGAGGGAGAGGTGCTGGCTGTCCATGGATTTTGAGGAGGTCACCGTGACTTATGGAGGTCAGAGTGAGTCGGACCTTAAAGGCTGAGGGTATGACGGGGTGCGGTGGCTCATGCCTGTAATGACAGCACTTTGGGAGGCCAAGGCAGGCAGATCATGAAGTCAGGAGTTCGAGACTATCCTGGCCAACATGGTGAAACCCCGTCTCTACTAAAAATACAAAAATTAGCCGTGTGTGGTGATGTGTACCTGTAGTCCCAGCTACTCAGGAGGCTGAGACGGGAGATTTCTTGAACCCGGGAGGCAGAGGTTTCAGTGAGCCAAGATCAGGCTGTTGCACTCCAGCCTGGGTGACAGAGCAAGACTCCATCTCAACAACAAAAAAATTGTCTGAGAGTTGGCTGCACAGAGAAGACATTCTAGGCAGAACTGCACCAGCAAGGAACAGGAGGTTGGAGTGAGCAAGCTCAACACCTCCTCTCTCTTCTGTGGAAACTGGCATCGAGAATGTTCTGCGTGGAAAAGACAGAGCAATACCCAGTGTTCTCACCTCAGATTAAACTTTTGCCAGGTCCACCAACCACCCATACTATGCTTTTCATACTGTATTGTTCTTTGAATTGATTCACTTTTTAAAACTTAGCCTCATTAGCAGTAGGTATCCGTGAAATAATGGATTTGGCGTGCAAGTTATATTTTTTCTAAAGCAAATTAAAATAAACACACGAATGGCTAAAATGAAAAACTTCATCTCTGTACCATGGAAAGGACTACCTGGGACTCCGCTTTGGGAATAGCTGGTGTCCTGATGAGGAGCCAGTGCCTGGAGAGGGGAGGGGCTTGCTGAGGTCACACAGTCAGCCTGGAGAGAGGAGGGGCTTGCTGAGGTCCCATAGTCAGCCTGGGAGGGGAGGGACTTGCTGAGTTCACACAGTCAGCCTGCAGCGGGGAGGGGCTTGCCTGAGGTCACACAGTCGGGCTGTAGAAGGGAAGGGGCAGTTGGCAGTGACCTACCAGGCTCCCAGCCAGTGCTCCTGCCTCTCCAGCATGACTTTTATCCAGACAGTCTGGGGCAGAACTCAGCAGAGAGAGAAGGCAGGTGGGACAGGGACACAGTGTGGGCAAAGGCAGGGAAGTAGGGAGGAGTGGAGAGCAGGGAGACTGGCCCTGGTGGATGGAGGGCGACCTTGGGAAGTGGGGAAGAGACAGTGGAGAAGGGGGGGTTGGGGCTGAAAGAGTTAGTGGAAGAGGATTTGCCTGAAGGTGAGGAGTCTTCCCTGGGATTCTCCTGGCTTCTGAACTTCTTCTTTCAGTAAACAGGCCTTTGTGGCTTTGCTCCTGGCTTGATTTAAATCAAATGCAGGCTGGAAGGCGTGGTGGCTCACGCCTGTAATTCCAGCACTTTGGGAGGCCAAGGCAGGCGGATCACCTGAGGTCAGGAGTTCCAGACCAGCCCAGCCAACTGAAAATACAAAAATTAGCTGGACGTGGTGGCATATGCCTGCGCTCCCAGGTACTTGGGAGGCTGAGGCGGGAGGATCGCTTGAGCCTGAGAGGCGGAGACTGCCGTGAGCTGAGTGCACCACCGCATTCCAGGCTGGGCAGCAGAGTATACAACTCATCTCAAAATTTAAAAAAAAAGCAAAGTTTTGTTTTCAGCCAAATTCCCAGTGTTGGTTTCCTGATCCTGTGGTGCCGTTTCCTTTTGTTTTTCCTCCCTGGGGAGATTTCAGTGAAGAAATTAGCTTGCCCCTTTCTGTCCTGAGATGGGGTGGGAGACTCAAGGCACATCAGGGGATATGGCAGAAGGGAAGGGGATAGATGAGGCCAATGTCTGTTGGGCCAGAAGCATATATATTTTACAAAGCACTCATGGAGCCCTGCTGTATGCCATGCCTTGGGCTGGGTACTTGCTGTGGCCCACGACACTAAGATATGTGTCTGCCAGGAGGGCAGCACCCCAGGGCCACTCTGCAATGGAGCCCGTTTGCAGGGATTCCCCATAGACGGCAGCATCCTATGGTGAAGCTAAGCTCCTTTCAGGGCTACCCATCCTGTGCTCCACCCACTCACGCGTGCGCATCTGTGTTCTCTGCTGTGCCTGGTTTTGGGCTGACATACGGTAGGAGCCACTGGAACATCTCTTGCTGGTTGGTTGGAGGCTGCGTTGTCAGTGGTAGGCAGGGAGGGGTGAGATGGGGTTCCACTCCATTCTCTAGAACAGGGTTCTCAGGCTTCAGTGTGCTTCTGTCTCACGTGGTGGATAGGCAAGGAAACTGGATCAATATGCTGATGTCTTTTTTTATTGTTTTTGTTAAGACAGAGAATGAGAGCATGATAAGCTACTTAAAAAAGTGTACAAAGTAAGGCTGAGCACAGTGGCTCATGCCTGTAATCCCAGCACTTTGGGAGGCTGGAGGCAGGTGGATCACCCGAGGTCAGGAGTTCGAGACCAGCCTGACCAATATGGTGAAACCTCAACTCTACTAAAAATGCAAAAATTAGCTGGGCATGGTGGCACGCCCATGTAATCCCAGCTACTCGGGAAGCTGAGGTGGGAGAATCGCTTGAACCTTGGGAGGTATAGGTTGCAGTGAGCCGAGATCGCGCCATTGCACTCCAGCCTGGGTGACAGAGCAAGACCCCATTTCAAAAACAAACAAACAAAAAGAAAAAACAAAAACAAAACCCTGCACTACATGTGTCAGTTAGAACAGACTAGGATATGTTGTAATAACAAATTAACTCCAAAATCATAGCAGCTTATAACAGAAATCTGTTACTCATGCAAAGTCCACTATGGATTCCGTAAGCGCTCCAAGACAGCAGTGCCTCATGTAGTGACTCAGCAATCCAGATCAAGACAGCAGTGCCTCATGTAGTGACTCAGCAATTCAGATCAACACAGCAGTGCCTCATGTAGTGAATCAGCAATCCAGATCTCTTTAATCGTGTGCTTTGTCATCACGACGTGACACTCTCCAGCTGTGATGGAAAAGTACTGATTCCTGGACTCCATCCTCAAAATATTGGATTCAGTAGGTCTAGACTGGGACCCAGTCATCAGCATTTCTTATAAATGGCATAGGAAGTTCAGAGACCTCCCCCGCTCCAGATGACCTTGATACAGGTGATCTGTGGGCCGCATGCTGAGAAACCTTGCTCCAAAGGGTAATCTGGCATAGGAAGAGTCTCGGATCTCCAGTCAGGAGAACTGTGGTCATGGTCCTACTCAGCTGTGCAGCCTTGGACAAGTCACTTAACCTCTCTGCGCCTGATGACGTGGTGATAATATCCAGGACTCGAGAGATTTCTGAGGGTGTACTTGTGGATTAGAAACGCTAGAGAATCCAAGGTGGGGATGACAATAGGCAGGGGGGTTGCCTTTTTGCACATGGAGGGACATCTCCCCACCCCACTCCTGCCGTGGCGTCGTCCTCAATCTTGGTGAAGGCTGACCTCTGCTGTCCGCACCTCCCATACTGAACCGAGCACAGTTCCAGACGCTCAGGAGGGAGTGTGTGTATTGTTGCTTTGCTTTATCACATGATAGGTTCCTGGGTAAAAAAGAACCCTACAACCTTTCTAGGAAGTGGGGTATCTGGCTGGACGTAGTGACTCACGCCTGTAATCCCAGCACTTTGGGAGGCCAAGGCGGGTGGATCACTTGAGGTCAGGAGTTCAAAACCAGCCTGTCTAACATGGCGAAACCCTGTCTCAATAAATAAAATAAAATAAAATAAAATAAAATAAAATAAAAGATAGTGGGATAGGCATGTGTACCAAAAGCCCCTACGCCAATCTTTATTCGTGTAAGATGATATTAAAAGATTAAGTCCACTAGAATGGGCTGGGCGCAGGAGTGTGCCCTGAATTCTCGATGCTCTTTCCTTTCCACCTCTTTTTGATGGGGGACGCAGGGCTTGCTCACCTGCTGCACCTCTGAGCCGCAGCTTCCCTCCCCCAAGGCCCAGCCTGACCCTTGTCTCTCCTGGCCCCTCACAGATGTCCTGGCGTCCGCAATATCGTAGCTCCAAGTTCCGGAACGTCTACGGGAAGGTGGCCAACCGGGAGCACTGCTTCGATGGGATCCCCATCACCAAGAATGTGCACGACAACCACTTCTGTGCCGTCAACGCCCGCTTCTTGGCCATCGTCACCGAGAGCGCAGGGGGCGGCTCCTTTCTCGTCATCCCCCTGGAGCAGGTAAGTGGCCCCTACCTTCACCCCAACTGCAGCTCCAGGGCAGAGAGAAGCCCTCCTTGGTCTCTCTTGGGCCTGATGCCCCTACTTCTCTCTGAGTTCCCATCTTTTACTTCCTCATCAAGCATCTAGTGACTATGCCTTCTCTAGAGTTTTCCTGAGATTCAGCAGAACAAGTGCAGGCCCTGGACCCAGCAGGCCTGAGATCGCTTTCCAGAGCTTGCCTAAAGGTGTGCACCTGGACAAGCCACTCCCTTGGTGTACACAAGGTTCCATTCCCTGAGGGAGTGGAACACTCTGATGTCCAAGACCAGGTCCATCTCTACCACTCTGTGTCCTGAGTCCTGAGTGTCCTCTTGGTTTGGAGCCAGAAGGGATGAAGACCCAGCCATAGGTATTATACACTGAGCATCTGCAAAAATGATCCACTCTTTTTTTTTTTTTTGAGATGAAGTCTTGCTCTGTCCCCAGGGCTGGAGTGCAATGGCACGATCTCGGCTCGTTGCAACCTCCGCCTCCCAGGTTCAAGCGATTCTCCTGCCTCAGCCTCCCAAGTAGCTGGGATTACAGGCACATGCCACCACACCCAGCTAATGTTTGTATTTTTAATAGAGGTGGGGTTTTACCATGTTGGCCAGGATGAACTCAAACTCCTGACCTCAGGTGATCCACCCGCCTCGGCCTCCCAAAGTGCTGGGATTACAGGCGTGAGCCACTGCGCCCAGCCCACTCATTTTTTTTTTTTTTAATTGCTCTTCACTGAGAGACTGGAAATAATTTACCTTCTTCCCCATCCTCCATCTCCTATCTAAAGAGTTTCCCCTTTCTGTGGCTGCTTACATGAATATAGCAGATTAAATCTGCAAAACCTAGATCATGAAATTTTTAAGCCATAGCCATCCAGGCGGAGTCCCCAGAGGCCCGTGGGAGGTCACGCGCTTCAGGGAAAGTGCTCGCTGTCAGTCCCGCTCGTTCATGGCTGAGTTCCCCCTTCCCAGCCTGACTCATCCCCACTCCCAACCTCCGCCAAATCGCTCAGGGGGAGGAAGAGGTGCATGTGGAAGGAAGCTTCGGTTCTCAAAATTCACTGTCAGCTGGTAGTGGAGGATGGATTTTTCCAGTCTCTCCTACCCACAGTGGGGGAGCACAGATTTGGAAAAGATTTTCCTTTCCACCAAAGGGGCAGCTGCAGAGACACTGAGGACGGAGCCTGGTGCACAGAGAGGTCTGAGGAGCATGCACTTGGTGGCGGGAGGTCTGGATTCTGCACTTGCCAGCCTGTGACTGTGTGCATGCCACATCACCTCTCTGACCCTTATTTTCCTGTAATGGTAAAAGCAGGATCAGAAATCTTCCTCTGCCTACATCTGCCACGTTGACCTTAAGCGAGATGATAGACGTGAAGCTCCTAGTGAACCACACATCACATTAAGGATGTTTGGTTGCTCTTCTGGGAAAGTTATCCGCTCTGCTGGTCAACTTGGCAAAGGCTCACAGCTGCTCTAACACATTCAGAAGGATCCTCAATGCAATTTCCCTTCCTTCCCGAATCAGACGGCCTCGGATCTCTGTTGCCTCAGGCACGCACTCAGCTCCATCCATCCAGGCCTGCAGGTCCCCAGGAACAGGTGGGCTGATTCTTACTGAGGCTCAAACCCATTGCTGGCACACTGCCATGTTCCACTTTAGGCTCACAAGGGTCAACAGTCAATACCTCACACCATAACAAAAAGTAATTCCAGATGCATTAAAGATATAAACACTAAAAAAAGAAAAGAGGCCAGGCAAAGTGGTTCATGCCCATAATCCCAGCACTTTGGGAGGGTGGATCACCTGAGGCCAGGAGTTCAATACCAGCCTGACCAACATGGAGAAACCTTGTCTCTACTAAAAGTACAAAATTAGCTGAGGGTGATGGTGCATGCCTGTAATCCCAGCTACTTAGGAGGCTGAGGCAGGAGAATCACTTGAACCCGGGAGGTGGAGATTGTGGTGAGCTGAGATCACGCCATTGCACTCTAGCCTGGGCAACAAGAGCAAAACTCCATCTCAAAAAAAAAAAAAAAAGAAAGAAAAGAAGAAAAAAAAGAAAAGCTACAAGTGTATTAGAGGAAAATGGAGCGCATGTTTAAAATCGTGCAATGAAGAAAGGCTCCCTAAGAAAGACAGGAATCCCCCAAATCATAAAAGAAATGATTAATAGGTTAGAATATATTTTTTAAAAATAGTTTCTATACTACAATGAGACACCTAAACAAAATGAAAAGTCAAGCCACATACTTGACTATGATATTTGCAATATATAATAGACAAAGTATTTCTGTAAAGAATATATGAAGAGTTCCAGAAAAATCAATAAGAAAAAGAACCCCCCCAAAAATGGGACTGGGACCAGGCATGGTGGCTCACGCCTGTAATCCCAATACTGGGAGGCCAAGGCAGGAGGATCACTTAAGCCCAGGAGTTGGAGACCAGTCTGGGCAACATAGTGAGACCCTGAGATCCTGTCTCTACAAATTAAAAAAAAATATTAGCTGGGCATGGTGGCTTGCCCCCTGAAGTCCCAGCTACTTGGGAGGCTGAGGTGGGAGCATTGCTTGAGCTCAGAAATTGGAGGCTGCAGTGAGCTATTTTCACTCCACTGCATGCCAGCCTGGGCAACAGAGAAAGATCTTGTGTCAAAATAAAAGAAGGAAGGAAAGAAGGAAGGAAGAAAGGAAGGAAGGAAGGGAGGGAGGGAGGGAGGAAGGAAGGAAGGAAAGGAAGAAGGAAAGAAAGAGAGAGTCTGGGTGTGGTGGCTCACACCTGTAATCCCAGTACTTTGGGAGGCCAAGGCAGGTGGATCACCTGAGGTCAACAGTTTGAGACCAACCTGACCAATATAGTGAAACCCTGTTTCTACTAAAAATACAAAAATTAACCAGGTGTGGTGGCATGTGCCTGTAGTCCCAGCTACTGGGGAGGCTGAGGCAGGAGCATTGCTTGAACCCAGAAGGCAGAGGTTGCAGTGAACTGAGATCGTGCCACCGCGTTCCAACCTGGGTGATAGAGTGAGACTCCAGCTCAAAAAAAAAAAAAAGAAAGAAAGAAAGAAAGAAAGAAAAATAAGCAAAAGATATGAATAAGCAATCCACAGAAGACAAAATATATATTTTAACCTACTAATGGTAAAAGATTTAAAAGAGTAATAATCTTCAGTATTGCCAAAGGTGTGAGAGAGCAGATGCTCAAATACACTCTTGATAAGATATAAATGAGGCAAGTTGGCAATTTCTATTAATATTTAAGGGTGTATGCCTACTGACCTAGCAATTCCACTTTAGGAATTCATCCTACAGAAATCTTCTCAAGTGTATTTAAAAAAATATGTGTGCAGCATTTTTTAGTACTTGATTATTTTTATAAGCCTCAATTTTTTATTATACTCAATAGAAATAAAGTTTCTATGTCAAATTGCTTAAACGTTTCTAAATGCTTCCTCTCAACTTCTGTAATGGTAACAAAATGTTTTAGACTGTCAGTAGCACTGGTCTAGGGTATGATCGGACTTTGTAAGGACTTCATGGACAGCAGGAAAGAAGGTGCTCTTTACAGACTTTGTCTCTTTTTATACAGAAGTATGTTATATAAATATACATTTATATGTATAAGGTATATTTACTATACGTCTTTTTTTCAACTCTGTTCACATGCTGTGTAATACATTTCCTTTAACTTGATTAATCATGGACTCATTGTGACAACTCACACTACCAATTGATTTCTGTTATTTTCTCTCATTTCAAGAAGTTTTCAGTTTGTATGCATACTAAATGATTGTGCAGCTTTTTTTTTCTTTTTTTTTTTTTTTGAGACAGAGTTTCACTCTGTCGCCCAGGCTGGAGTGCAATGACCTGGTCTTGGCTCACTGCAACCTCGGCCTCCTGGGTTCAAGTGATCCTCCTGCCTCAGCCACCATGCCCAGCTAATTTTGTATTTTTATTGGAGATGGGGTTTCTCTGTGTTGGTCAGGCTGGTCTTGAACTCCTGACCTCAGATGATCCGCCCGCCTCGGCCTCCCAAAGTGCAGCAGTTTTTGTACTTGATTTAGTACTCACAGGCATGCGCTTCCGTGACCAGCTCTGCAATATTTTTATGACAGTGAAAAGGTTGGAAACAACCTGCAAGTCCATCAATAAGGAAATGGGGTAAAGAAATTAGTGGAGAGCCACACAAAGGGACACCATGCAGTCTTTAACATGATGCTGTAGAGCAGTCTCGTTCTCCAGCGTTCAGTCTCAGGATCACGTTCCACTTTTAACGATTACTGAGGATCCCAAAGAACTTTCATTTATATGAGTTATTTCTATCAATATTTAGCACATTCTAAATAAAAATGAATAACTTTTTAAATATGCATTTATTAACTTACATAATGATAAATCTATTTCATAACTTACATAATTATAAGTTCTCCTGAAAATGTATTTTATTAAAAATAACTATTTTTGGCCAGGTGTGGTGGCTCATGCCTGTAATTCCAGCACTTTGGGAGGCCGAGGCGGGTGGATCATCAGAGGTTGGGAGTTCGAGACCAGCCTGGCCAACATGGAGAAACCCTATCTCTACTAAAAATACAAAATTAGCCGGACGTGGTGGCACATGCCTGTAATCCCAGCTACTCAGGAGACTGAGGCAGGAGAATCGCTTGAACCTGGGAGGCGGAGGTTGTGGTGAGCCAAGATCGCACCATTGCCCTCCAGCCTGGGCAATGAGTGAAACTCCGTCTCAAAAAAAAAATAATAATAATAATAATAATAATAATAATAATAATAACAGCAATTTTTTAAGACAAAAAAGTTGAGAAGAATAGCATCATTTTACACTTTTGCAAATCTCTTTAATATCAGTCTGGCTTATTAGAAGACAGCTGGCTGGCTTTGCATGTCACACACCATGCAGCATTTGGAAAACCCCACTCTACACTGGAGAGTGAAATGACAGATGATGTCTTATTATTAGGAGAATACTTTTGACCCAGTGGACTGCATAAAATGGTCTTGGGGATCTCCAGGCATCCCCAGACCATACACTAAGGACCAACAATACAGAGTAATATTTAATCAGAGAAAACTGTTTATATGATACACTGTTGTGTGAAGAAATGCAATATATGACTAATTACATTAAAAATATCTATCCATTTACCTATCTGGAAGTGACTGCAAAAATATACATCAAGTGTCAAAAGTTATCTCCCAAGTACTGGGAACATGAGTGCTCTTTAATTTTCTTTTTCTTTGCCTATGTTATCTAAATTTCTTACAAGGAGCACTTAACGTTTTGTACTTTTGAAAAAAGAAAAAAAGCATTCACTGATGTGAAGTGGGAGCCGTTGAGGTTTCAGAGGTCCTGCAGGCTGGAGAGGGGCTCAGTGCATGGTATGCACCCGGGCACGGACGAGGGGCCCTGTCCGCTCGGTTTGCCTGCTGCCTTCTGGCCAGATGAATGTTCTCATCTACCTTGAACATCAGCCATCCCTTGTGTATGTTGCAAATGTTTCCTCCCAGAGTCATGCCTGAGTATGGGCTCGCTCCAGAAAGTTCAGACAGAACTGCAGGACCCAGAGTGAAGGCATGGGGAGGGATGGGGTGGATTCCTGACTCTGTTGGAGGGTGAGGCAGCTCTTTGATCTGCGAGGCTCACGTAGTTTGAGGCAGGACCCTGACTCTGGGGACTGTGGGACACAGGGTCCCTCCTCCAAAGTGGGTGACTTAGTTACTCAAGCCAGCGTCGGTTTCCCTGGCCGCCCAAGCCACGGCCGTCCTTCTACCGCCCCCTGTGGCCAGGGCTGGGCCTGCCTCCTGGTTGGTGCTGGGGATGTAGGAGGAGAGGGAATCAGTCAGCCCCGAGGCAGAACCCTTGGTTGATACGGCAGCGGTGGAGATGCTGTTCCACACTGGCCAATTTTCTAGGAAGAAAAAGGATCAGATTATTTTAGCTCCAGTTTATCCTTCCTCAGTTTTATAGAAATATCCCTGAAATCAGTTTCCTGTATTTCAATATACACACAGAAAAGATTCTGGCCATTTCTTGGTGAATGCAAATCATCACTTTGAGCGTTAGTTATGAGCTGTGAGTTGATGGTGGGACAGTCTTGTCCCTACGCAGAATGGATACAGCATATCCATTCAGTTTTGTCTTGAGCAAACAGCAGGCTGCAGAGAATTGTCTACTTTGGTAGTTCTTCTCCAAATTTCTTTCCCTCTCCTGTCCAGCGTCTCCCCTCATTCCTAGCTTGCTTTTCTAAGAGATTTGGACTAGAAGAGAAATTAACACCTGCCCAGGATCCCAAAATCCCCGTCCCGAGGCCACACCTCCTGAGGGAGGCTCAGAAGCTTCCACAGAGCTTTTCTCTCCTTCATCCGTTCCCTTCAAAGCCAGCTTGCTTGAGATTTCTATATTTATGATTAAAAATTCTTCCACAGAGTAGGAAGCCATGTTCACAAAAACTACCAACCATCATCGTGGGATGGTGCTTTGCCTTTGTTCAACACTCTCAGTTCCAGCAAACTCTGTCTTCATTGATCCTCTCAGCAGGTGGGTAGATCCATCCCCACTTCACACTTGGGGAAGCGGAGACAGCAGAGCCAGGCCTACAGTATGGACCCCAGACCAGCTCACTTGTTTCTGAATCCTCGATTCTTTCCACCGCCCCGTGATGCTGGTAAACTGATAAGTTCTGGCTGGTAGATCTCAAAGGAGTGGATCTGTCTTCCCCGGGTCTCTTATTCAGGCTGCTGTTGTGAAGGCCAGTACCAGTTTTTTCCCTAGTTAACATTCAGCCGCTGGCTCTCTGGAGTGGAATGTTAAGCTGCAGATGGGGGAGCAATCAGCACCCTGATTGCCTGGCACAGCTGGAGGGGCCTTATGAATATTCCAGAGAGCAGGCACTGTGCCCAGCAGCCTGATTAACCACTGGGGCCTCCCCAGGGGCGCCACCCGTTTCCTGCTGCACTCCACCGGGACTGCCTGCCACCTCCAGGCCACAGGAAAACCAGGGCTAGAAACAGAGTTACTGCTACCCCAACTGGCACCTGGCAGAAAGAGAAGAAACCTGACCTAGATATCAAGAGTCTGGGTTCTCCCTCTAACCCAGCCATGCTCAGTCCCAGCTGTACACCAGGTCTCTGGGGCTAGGTTGGTGCATTCTCCTTCTTCACCACAATAGCGTGACCTGGGGAGCTTTTGAGGGTCTAACATACCTGCTGTGTTTGAGTCTCACCTCAAGTTCTATGATGAAAGTGTACTTATTCTCCCCATTTTACAGATAAAGAAACAGAGGCTCAGAGAAGTCAAGTAACTACTTTAAGACCACACAGCCCAGAAGTAGCAGTCAGAATTTAGCCCATGGCCCTCCCAGCCATGTGCCTGCCCACCTTACAGAGGATTAGAAGGAATCATTTCTATAAATATGCCTTGTATTGTTACTACTGCCATTTGGATGTCTTAGAGGATGTCCATGAATATTAATTCAACGAACATTTTATTACACCTGTCTGATGGGCTGACACTCCATGTGTCCTTCTCTTTGGAAAGCCAAGTAGGTGTTTCCAAACCCCATACAAGTGCAGCAGATCGTGGGGAAGCTTCCTCTTTGAAGGAATGAAGCAACAATTCTAGTTGGCAAGGAGAAGCAGGAGAGGGTCCTGGAGCAGAGGTCCAGACAACATAGCATCGCTCCTGCAGTCCGGAGGGAAAACTGACCCACCCACACACCCACCCATCCATCCAACAGACGGGTATTGAAAGCCCGCTAGGTTTCAGTCAGAGTTCCTGGACCAGAGAGGAAGCAGTAAACAAGACCAAGTCTTGACCACATGGAGTTTCTAGTCCAGTTGGCTGCCCCTCTTGGACCGAGAGCCCGCAGGCGTGGGGAACTTGTCTGGTTTGCACAGGGGCTTACAGTAGGTCCTTAGCCAAGGGCCATTGGGCTGAGCTATGGCCGGTCACAGAGGCAGATGCCCGTCTCTTTGCTGATCCTGGCAGCCCGTCCCCACCAGATCCCAGCGAGAATGCGGCGGCCTGCAGGGGCTACCCAGACTGAAAGGGGCTGCATCCTTCCCTAAAAGCCCTTAGAATGGTATTGCATGACCTGGCTGGTTCTAACTCTGGAGTTGAATCTAGAAGTGGGTGGATCCATTAGCTCCATAGCTCACAGCATGTCTAAGGCCTAATATTAAAAGAAGGGTCGGGAGGAAAGGTCCCCAGCTCAGTGGCTGAGGACTGTAATAAAATCATATTTTGTTTGCCCACTCAGAGCCTTCGTTCCCATTCCAGATTTCTGTAACACCCCATCACTCCCCCACAATCAGCTCGGAGCTCCTCAAACCTTCTCTCCCCTGGAAAAAAAAAATGCCTGAACCTTCATCACCGCACTGCAGTGGGGTCTCCGCCTCTCCAAGGGAATTCAGAGAGCCTTTTCCAAATCCATTTTTCAGATCTTTCCTCAATCGTTCTTTGTTCTTCAAGCTGCCTTCCGCTTGGTGCAATTTGCATCTCAAAGCCCGTGACAGCCTGGATGTACAGTAAGTGACTTTGGAAAAGGGAGGAGAAAAGCGCTCTCAAAGAGAAAAGTCGTAACTTCATTTCATTTGTCTGAGGCCTGAGATTGACAGCCTTGCTTTGTGCCTTTCCTTTTTTGGAAGAATGGCTGCCGGTTTTTGAGGAAAGTGAAGGCAAGCCCTTCAGCAGAAATGGCAGTGTCGCTGTCTCATTTTATTACAAGGTTATGGAATGGGCATTCTCTGGGTTTGGAGTCCAGGGGGCTGGAGATGCAGCCTGGCTGGTGGGTGTCATGGGAGGTCAAGGAATCCATCCCTCTGCCTTGGGCCGGGGTCTACAGCTGAGCTGTCTTCCTGGCTCCATTCCTCCCATTCCTTGCAGAGCCAGGGAGGCTGCAAATTACAGTAGCTGGTTCATTAGGACTCTGTGAAGTCAGGCCATGGGCTCTAACTCTGCCCAGAGGCTGTGGCCTGGCCTCTGAAGCATGTGCCAATCTGCTTGATCTGCTACCCATTTTCCTTTCAAGGCCTGGAACCTCCCATAACTTGGGGAGCTGTAGCTTCACCCCTTGGCTGTGAAACTCTAGGTATCCAACGTCTGTTTCTCAGCTTCCCTGTTTGTGAAATAATAACAGTGCGTGTTTCTTGGGGTGCTGAGGTGATTAAATAAGGTGCCGTATAAAGTGCTTAGCAAGTAGCCTGGCCCATAGTACCTACTAGTAGATGGGAGCCACGATGATGCCCATGACTTTGGCCCATCTCCGGGCCACCCCGTCCTAGCAATAGCCTGTTAGCTTTGGTGGGCTTTGGAGCCTGTGGCCAGCAAATGGGAGGCTTGTCTTCAGCCTTTCTGCTACTGCTGTCTGGAACAGTCCGTGAGTATTCCTAGCAGTGAGCTACCTCGAGAGGAAGCCACCCACAGGCAAGTCATTTGTGCCTAAAAGGGAACAGGGATGGTGGTGCAGGGTCTCCAGGGAGGCGTGGCTGAGGTGGCCATGCCAGGCTGGGTGCCTGGAGGTGGGGGATTCTAGGGAGGGTCCACGGCTGTCACGGAGCCTGTCGATGCCCCTCCCAAGCTAGCCTGCCTGTTTATCTGGAGTTGGGCTGCCTGCCAGGGTTTAATGAGGGAAGGCATGTAAACGTTTTTTGTTTTTTGTTTTTTTGAGATGGAGTCTCGCTCTGTTGCCCAGGCTAGAGTGCAAAGGCACGATCTCGGCTCACTGCAACCTCCACCTCCAGGGTTCAAGTGATTCTCCTGCCTCAGCCTCTGGAGTAGCTACGACTACAGGTCCCCGCCATCATGCCCAGCTAATTTTTGTGTTTTTAGTAGAGATGGGGTTTCGCCATGTTTGCCAGGCTTGTCTCGAACTCCTGACCTTGTGATCCGCCCACCTCGGCCTCCCAGAGTGCTGGGATTACAGGCATGAGCCACTGCACCTGGCCAGCATGTAATGGTTTTACCACAGTGCCTGGCATAAAGCAAATGCTCAACAAATCTGGGCTATATTGCTTCTGTTATTAAACGATCCAGGTTGGTGGGAGAAAACGGTGCCAGAATTGAGACGGGGGCTCTGTGGAGTCCACCTGGCTCAGATGGAGGCACAGCCCACTGAATGAACTTGAGTTCTGTGCTCCAAGCCAACCTGAAACCACACAGTCCTCACCGTCCATGCCTCTCACTGGTCCCCCTCTCCAGTGCCCCAATCGCAGCCTTAAATTGACACAATGCCAGAGTCAGAGGGGACCCCGGGGATATGTATTCAAGCACTTTGTTGTGCCCACGACAAGTCCTGATCTCAAAAGGAGAAGTGTCCTTTTTTTTTTTTAAGACAGAGTCTCTCTCTGTTGGCCAGACTTGAGTGCAGTGGCACGATCTGGGCTCACTGCAACCTCCGTCTCCCAGGTTCAAGCAGTTCTCCTGCCTCAGCCTCCTGAGTAGCTGGGATTACAGGTGCCCACCGCCACACCCGACTGATTTGGAGAAGTGTCGTATCCAAGGTTACATGATACGCCTGGACACCCTCTGACCTCCTTCCCCAGAATCCTTGCCCTCAGCCATTTCTCAGAATCCAAACTCACATCTACTAACGTGCGGATGATAACAATCGCTTTCCTTTACCAAGGACATTTGCATTTGGTTAAGGATAGGGTGAGATTTAAGATCAAACTCTTGAGACCCAAAGGACTGTGCTGGTCATAGTGGAATTTCAGTCTGCACGAGATCTGTGCACACAGGGCACCCCGTGTGGATGTCCCCAAGCCCCCACCAGGAGGCCAGGTAGAGACTTGCCTGTCCCGTCTTGTCGGAGCCTGTAGCTTTGGAAACACTCTCCTTATGTGTCCGTGACTCTCAGCACTTCAAGGAACAAAACTGATTTAGGGTGCAGGAGGGGCCTGGGGAGAGGAACTAAAGTCACCTGGCTTGAAACAGAACATCTCCCTGGGAGCAGCTGGGGCCCAGAGGCCTTGGCCGAGGCCTTTCTTCTGGCACCTTCCAGAACAATGGCCACCTGTTTGCCGTGCCTGAGAAACCCGACGCCTGATTTAGTCCTTAGGGCAGTTTCCATTTCCGGAACGGCCTTCGTCATGTCCCTGCCCCCAGCTCCCATCCCAAGGCTTTTGACTTGATGGAGGGGTGTGAGAGGAAGAAGCGTTGGTCCCAGCATTCACAGCCTCTTCCAAGAGTCAGCTCTGTGACATCAGCGTCACATACCACTTCTTGTCTCCCTGCTTTCCATTCCTCTCAGCCAAGACCTCAGTTGCTAAGCAACCTTTGCCTGAGTTTCCAAGTGGGTCGTCAGGTGAGCATGAGAGGTGGAGGGTATGTGCTTAGAACGCTGCAATTTATAGATGGCGACACTGAGGCCCAGAGAGGGCAAGACACTTGGTCAAGGTTGCACAGCTAGTTAGTGCCCCATGTGTCAGATGATTGATCCTGGCAGCAAACGCTCCAGGACAATCCCATTTCCCACTCCCCCTCCCCCACCAAGAGAAGCACCCAAACAACAGCAACACCTTAGGGACTTCCCGTGAGAGGCTTTCATCTACCTAGACAAAGAGGCAGTGTGCCCTGTGGTTAGGGGTGCAGGGTCTGCATCAGCTGGCCTGGCTTTAAATCCTGACTATACCATTTGCTAGCCATGTTCTTTGGGCAAGTTATCTAAGTTATCTAATGGAGCTGTGCCTCAGTTTCCTTGGCTGCAGAATGAGAGACATGCTAGTCCTCATCCCGAGGCTACGCTGAGGAGTCAGTGAGGTGTTTCGTAAAGCCTGGAAGGTGCCTGGCTCAGGACACACCTTTCAGTGCAAGTCTGCTGGTGCGATCCTGGCTTGCTGGGCTCTGATGCACCCTTCCCAGCCGGGGTGCAGTCCCTGATCCCCGGTTTACTCATTTATCTCATGAGAATTCTGCTTTCATATTATGAGGTCACAGACAGAGTACAAAAGTTTGCAAACTTTACTTTTTAACTTTTATTTTCAATACTCTTTATTCAAAAAGTATTCTTTTTTAATCAAAAATTTTAATCAGAAGTATTAACTTTTATTTTGAATACTTTTTTTTTTTTTTTTTAAGACAGAGTCTTGCCCTGTCACCCAGGCTGGAGTGCAATAGCATGATCTTGGCTCACGGCAACCTCCACCTCTTGGGTTCAAGCAATTCTCCTACCTCAGCCTCTGGAGTAGCCGGGATTATAGGCGAGCCACCACAATGCCCGGCTACTTTCTTGTATCTTTAATAGAGATGGGGTTTCACCATGTTGGCCAGGCTGGTCTCAAACTCTTGACCTTGTGATCCGCCCAGTTTGGCCTCCCAAAATGCTAGGATTACAGGCGTGAGCCACCATGCCCAGCCCTTGAATACTTTTATTCAAATAAAACAGATTCTTAACTTTTGGGGGAGTCAGTCATACTTCCTTTTGGCAGTCTAGAAAAATCCATAGACCCCTTCACAGAATGAAGTTTTTAAGTATACAAAATAGGATTGCAAAAGAAACCAATTATACTGAAACACAGACCAGGCACAGTGGCTTACATCTGTAATCCCAGCACTTTGGGAGGCAAAGTGGAGGGCTTGCTTGGGCCGAGGAGTTTGAGACCAGCTTGGGCAACAGAGCAAGACACCATCTCTATGAAATACAAAAAAATTAGCCAGGCGTGGTGGCATATGCTAGCAGTTCCAGCTACTCGGGAGGCTGAGGTGGGAGCATCACTCGAACCCGGGGAGGTCGAGGCTGCAGTGAGTCGTGCTCATGCCACTGTACTCTAGCCTGGGTGACAAAATGAGATCCTGTCTCAAGAAAGAAAAAAATAAAGAAGGAAAAGAAATACAGTTATCAAAATGTATACCAGAATTGTGCTGTATTATAAGTGCTTTTATGTCAATGCATGAAGCACTATGACCGAGTGTAGGACACAGTAATGACGCTAATTTCAGAGTCATGATGAGTGTAAATATTTTGAGACAATAGTAGCAGAAGCAAACTGAAAATATCTGTGATTTCTGTTGATGAACACATTATAGGTTCAACTACTCCTATCGGGGATTTGCTGCCTACACGTATACACAAAGGAAATGTGAGATTTCAGTTAGAGGCTGGTGAAAATATAGATGTAAATTTTCTCCTACCCAAGCTCACAAACCTCCTAGCGGGGTCTGTGGCCCCACTCAGATTAAAGACTGTGGGAATAAAATCAGAGGGGAATATTACTGTATAAAATCAGGACAGGCGGAACTGCTCTGGCTGAAGGTTGATGGGAAGCGGGCAGTGTAATAGACCTAAGCACCCCTTATCCCTGTGGGGCACCCCAAACTCCTACGCTTCACTGGCAGTTAGGAAGCCTAGCTTCTCTGCCTGGTTCTTCGTAACCTTGGGCGAGTTCCTTTGCCTTTCTGGGCCTCAGTTTCCCCATCTGTAAAATGAGATGTTGGACCCGTCGTCCTCTGAGGTCTTGCCAGCTGTGACGTTCTGAAACTCTGGGCTTCTCCTTTCCTGGAGACAAAACCCCAGAAGCTTGGGTCGCTAGGATCCCCGGACCAGGAAGAGGGAACAGCTGGGGCCAGGCTGGCCAGCTCCCAATTGTTCAGTGGAGAAGGAGGAGGGCGAGATGCATGGTGCTCTCCAAAGCGACAGCTGGGTGAGCCTGGCTGGGGGCCTCTTCCTCGCCTGCCATCTGTGCCTCCTTCCTGCCTTTGGCCGGTGCGGGGGGCAGTGGGGGTTGTGGATGGGGCCCGGGCCAGCTAACTACCTGGGTAGAAGGGGGAGGGGCTGGCCAAGAAAATCCAGGGAAGAGCCTGGTTGCTCACTCTTGGGTACTTATTAACTCTTTCCACCCACTCCCCACCTTTTCTCACCCTGATGTATAGAATTCTGGAGAGGAAGGAATATACAGTCCTAGGTCCACCCGGCTGCTTAATGGCTATGTGACCTTGGGCAAGTTACTTAACCTCTCTGAGCTTTATTCTTCTTCTCTGTCCAGTAGACATCGTTCCTAAGCCCTATTCCTTGGGATTGGAACAAGGTGTAAATGAAACAGAGGAGATAAAGTGCCCCAACACCGTGCCGACTCAGGGCCACGGGCCTGTCCAGAGAGAGCTTGTACCTGGGACTGTGAAATGCCCCCACTGAGTGGAACGCAACTTGAAGGCCTGATGAGCCCCTGTGCGATGTTGGTGGAGTGCCGCCACTGTGCTCAGGCACAGGCAGCTTTGCAGCCAGCTTTCTCTCCTACACGCCTTTGGCCCGGCTGTTCCTCCCTCTGGATTGCCCTCGCCCACCAATATCCACATGCATACAACTCTCCCCACTCAGAATAACTTATCTATTTATAAATAAGCACTTATATTTAGGCAAAGCATGGCAGTTGGACACTTTAAACTTCAGAAGCAAAGGACCTGCAGTGGACGGTCTGCCTCTCACTCCTAGCTTCCAGTCACTCAATTCCTCCACTAGGAGGCAATTGCTGTTAGCAGTTGCTGGAGTGTCTTTTGCAACATTATTTATATGTACATACTTAAACCTGGAACAGTGTGAGGGCTGGGGTGCTCACCCATGCACAGTTGAAAATCCACATATAACTTTCAACTCCCCCAAAACTTAACTCTGCTGACCAGAAGCCTTACCAATAACATAAACAGTCAATTAACATGTATCTTACATGTTATATGTGTTACAGACTGAATTCTCCTAATAAAGTAAGCTAGAGAAAATAAAATGTTATTAAGGAAACCGACTGGACACAGTGGCTTCTGCCTGTAACCCCAGCACATTGGGAGGCCCAGGCAGGAAGATCACTTGAGGCCAAGAGTTGGAGACCAGCCCAGGCAACATAGTAAGAGCCTGTCTCTAAAAAAAAAAAAACTTTTTAATTAAAAATTTAAAAAGAAAATCATAAGAAAGAGAAAATAAATTTACTATTCATTAAGTGGAAGTGGATCATTATAAGTCTATCCTTTTATCCTCACACCTGTAATTCCAGTACTTTGGGAGGCCAAGACGGGCAGATTACCTGAGGTCACGTGTTCAAGACCAGCCTGGCCAACATGGCGAAATCCTGTCTCTACTAAAAATACAAAAATTAGCTGGGCGTGGTGGTGGGCACCTGTAGTCTCAGCTCCTAGAGAGGCTGAGACAGGAGAATTGCTTGAACACAGGAGGTGGAGGTAGCAGTAAGCCGAGATCATGCCACCACTGCATTTCAGTCTGGGTGACAGAGCAAGACTCTGTCTCAAAAAAAAAAAAGACTCATTACACATTACACATGGTACTATATGGAAGAGATTGTCAACACTAAGGAAGAGAAGCTCTGTAGAGAGAACATCATGAAAGTCTAGAAGGATTACATCGTTGAAGATGCCATCATTGTTACAGAAAAAGCTGTGAAAGTCATCAAGCCTGAAGCAATAAATTCCCACTATTGGAGAAAACTTGTGCATGACCTCACAGGATTTACCACAGAGCCAGTTAAGGAAATCATGAAATATTGTGGATATGCAAAAAAAATGTGTAGTAATGACGGGTTCAAAATATGAATCTTGGCTGGGTGCAGCGGCTCACGCGTGTAATCCCAACACTTTGGGAAGCCAAGGTGGGTGGATTGCTTGAGCCTAGGAGTTCAAGACCAGCCTGGACAACATGGTGAAACCTCATCTCTACAAAAAATGCAAAAATTAGCCAGTCATGGTGGTGCATGCCTGAAGTCCCAGCTACTTAGGAGGCTGAGGTGGGAGCATCACTTGAGCCCTAGATATCGAGGCCATGATTATGCCACTGAGGTCCAGCCAGGGCAACAGAGCAAGACCCTGCCTCAAACAAACAAACAAACAAAAAGATATGATTCTTGAAGAAGTTCAGGAGCTAATAGACATCACGCTAGAGGAATGAACAGAAGACAACTTGAACCAGTGCCTGACAATGAGGAGGAAGCCATAGAAGGAGCAGTACCAGCAAACAAATTGACATGAGACAATCTGGCAGAAGGGTCCAATTATTCAACACTGCTCTTGACTTCTTTTATGATATAGACCCTTCCGTGATACAGGCACTGAAACTAAAGCCCATGGTCAAAGAAGAATTGGTACCATATAGAAACATTTTTAGAGAAATGAAAAAGCCAGAAAGAAATTACGATATATTTCTGTTCAGTTACACTGGTCTTGAACTCCTGTCCTCAAGTGATCCACCCACCTCGGCCTCCCAAAGTGCTGGAATTACAGGTGTGAGCCACCGCATCTGGTCAGTACCATGTGTAATAAGTCTTAAGAGTCCTTATGATTTCCTGATCTAGAGGCTGAGTTAGAAGCATTGTGTTTAGGGGCAAGTTGAACTCGAGGTTCTGGGTGGCCAGGGATATTGTCCAATATCAAAAAAACTTTAAAAGGCAGTTTTTCAGGGACAAAACATTCAACCAACCCAGAAAAGGAGTTCTGGGTATCCAGGCCTTCTTGTACAAAGACTGGCAACTGGTGTTTATCTTTTCCCTTCAAGGCTTGGGGGTTAGTAGCTTTACAGATACAGGTAGTCCTGATCATAAACCTGACTGCATTTGCACAAAACAGTAGAGTTAGCCTGTCCCTTTCTGCCTTAAATCTTGATGCTTGTTTCTCTTCCTTACTAACCAATGTTCTTAGTGGCATATTTTTCCAGAACAGAGCAACTTCGTCTCCATTAAAAACGTTTAGGTCCTGGTGTGGTGGCTCACAGCTGTAATCCTAGCACTTTGGGAGGCCAAGGCAGGTGGATCACGAGGTCAGGAGTTCGAGACCAGCCTGGCCAAAATGGTGAAACCCCGTCTCTACTAAAAATACAAAAATTAGCTGGGTATGGTGGCACATGCATGTAATCCTAGCTACTCAGGAGGCTGAGGCAGGAGAACTGCTTGAACCTGGAAGCAATCATAGGTGGAATGTCCACCTTATGATGTTGAGTCTAAATATCCATGATCATGGTTTACCTTTTCTAGTCCTTTGTGTCCTTTCATACTGCATTAAAAGTTTCTTCACAGAGCCCTTGTTCATTTCTTGTTACATGTATTTACCTTTCTATTATATTGTATATCCTTTTAAAATTATATTTGCTAATTGATTATTATATACTAGAAAGCCATGGTTTCTGTATGTTAATATTTTGCCATGTTACTAAATTCACAAATAGTTTATAGTAAATTTCAGTGGTTTCTCTTGAGGTTTCTAGGGATACTATCTTATCATTTGCAAGTAGTGATAATTTTCCTCTTCATTTATAACTTTTATACCTCTGATATATCTTTCTTTTTCTAATTGCGTTGACTGGTACCTACAGGAGAGTGTGAAATCATAGCAGTATCTTGTTCCTGTCTTTGATGGCAATGCATCCGATATTTACGTATTAAATATTTTGGGTTGAGAAAGAAGGATTTCCCCCTCAACATTTTATTATTAAACTTTCAAACATACTGCAAAGTTTAAATCATTTAGCAGTGAACACCACCTAGATTAATGATATTAACAGCTTGCTGTACTTCCCAAAGCTGAGTGTCCTTTTGAGGTGAAGAAGGGGCTTCAAACAGATAATTCCTTGGGAACATTCTGGGTAGCCCACATAAGACCTGGCACATGGCAAGTCATCAGGTGATGCTCAGATATACAAATACTGAAAGTGAGGCCCCAGGCAGCTAGTTCCCTGTCTAAGGTGTCGTGAGTTGTCAGAAGTAGGGAAGAGCCCAGATTTAGGACATAAGGTGGGTAGGGTGCTTGTCCGGTGAGAGGAGGCAAAGGATGAAGGCCTCCTTCAGTCCCCAGTGTTCTGAACTCTGCAGGACCCAGGGAGCGGGTGACTGGCCTTCCAGGACACTGTTCTTTCCTGACAGCTGCTGGGAATTTCCTTTCTCTTTCTTTCTGTCTACTACTCCTGCCCTGCTGGCTCCTCCTGGCAGAGCCCCAAAGAAAGAGAAGGGGCCTGAGCAGGTGCTTCCCTCCTCCCCTGAATGAGCTCTTCCTGGACAGCTGGGATGGGGCAGGGAAAGCAGGGCTGTGGGCACTGGGGGTTGGGGTGTTGTGTTGGGGGATGGGTAAGGAAGGGGCCAAGGGAGCTTTGTGCCTCTCTCAACGCTGTGCTGGACAGGCCTTGACGCTGTCATTTCTTGTCTACACTATTGCAACCACTGCATTGATTCAAAAAAAAAATGATAAAAATACACACAGTTTTGTAGTCAGGCAGATTTGGGTTTAGATGAGATCAGCGTGTTCAGGGTGGTATGGCTGTAGACCAGCCCAAATCTAGGCACTGCCAGAAACCTGCTGCATGCACTTGGGTGAGCTCTGGCCCTCAGCTCCTTCCCAGGCAGTGAGAGGATCTGCGGCTCAACTGCAGCAAAGAAGGCCCTCGGCAAACAGACCGAGGCTCCCCGCTCCTGATCTACCCTCACTCTCATGCTCCCTGCTCCCCTAAGGCCTCCCTTTCTGGATGAAGTCCTTCCCCACCCTGACTCCATGGCATGGCTCACTCTGTCCCCTCCTGATTCACCTCCCTCACCTGACCCTGAGCCAGCCCCGGTCTCTCCCACCTGCCTGCCCTTCTCCATGCTCCTCCCTGCCCAGCTCAGGGCACCACCTCTAGGAAGCCACCTGGAGCCATCCTGCTTCTTCCTCTGCTCTGCCAACAGGCTCTGTGCTTCCCACCACATCCCCGCCATGTTTGGAGCAGGGGTATCTTGGTCTGTTTTCACACCTGTCCCTGCTTCTAGGCGATGGGATTCTTGAGGCTGGGAAACACATCCATTCATATTTCCATTCTCAACAGCCAGGGTTCAGCATGAATCCTTGACAGGGATATTTTCAGACAGGGAAAGCTTTCGAGGCCCAGGGTGATGATGAGTCTTGGCCGAAGCCCCACATCTGCTTGACAGCAAAGCTTTGGATTTAAAACCCTGCATGAGGGGTGGGACAGGTGAGGCCCTGTGGACAATCCAGGTTTGCACTGGGCCTCTCTGCTCACCTACCTCCCTCTTCTCAGCCTCAGTTTTCCCATCTGTGAGATGGGAGAGTGCACTGAAGATGGGTGGGAGGGAATGTGGAGGAGTGCAGAAGGAGCTAGTTGTATGTTTTCGTGGAGGGTGTTACTGGAAAGGAAAGAGACTTCAGACCAGTTACTTCCATCTCTGGAAATAGAATATGTGGCAGTGAAGACCATGTGCTTCGGGACCTAGAGTCCTGACCCAGCTGTTTTCTTTCTTTCTTTCTTTTTTTTTTTTTGAGATGGAGTTTTGGTCTTGTTGCCCAGGCTGGAGTGCAATGGCGTGATCTTGACTCACCACAACCTCTGCCTCCTGGGTTCAAGTGATTCTCCTGCCTCAGCCTCCCAAGTAGCTGAGATTACAGGCATGCACCACCATGCCCAGCTAATTTTGTATTTTTAGTAGAGACGGGGTTTCTCCATGTTGGTCAGGCTGGTCTGCAACTCCCAACCTCAGATGATCCACCCACCTCAGCCTCCTGAAGTGCTGGGCTTACAGGCGTGAGCCACCGTGCCCGGCCAACCCAGCCATTTTCTAGATGAGCTATTAAACTTGAAAGCCTTGGAGTTGTTACTTATAAACTGGAGATCATAAATCCCACCCAGCAGGGTTATCATTAAGACAGTAGTCACTCGCACCTGTGGAGCACGTACGACGGGCCAGGGACTATCCTAAGCTGAGACACCTGGTGCCACTGAATGCTCAGCAGTCTTGCAGATAAGGAAACAGGTAGCGCATACAAAGTTGCACAGCTGGAAAGTGATGGAACTGGAATAAAATAGAGCGATGCTGGCCAAGAGGTTAGCACCATGCTTGACACACGGTGAGCCTCCATCAGCGAGAGGGCCTGGGCCATCTGCCCCACCATGTGCTCAGACCTGCAACCTGAAGGCATGGCCCAGGGTCGGGGAGGGGTGGGCGCTACAGGGGATCCAAGAACCTTCTGGATCATGCAGACAACACAGCCAAGGTCCCTGTTCTCAGGAGCTGTGTGACCCAGTCAAGAGACAGACAGGAACAAGGGTGCACACAGCCGTTAAGATGACATCAGACAGGGATGGGTGCTGTGAAGAAATCCAACACAGTGATGCGATAGACTTTCGAAGAATGTATTAGGAAAGACACTTGGAAAGACCTCTCTGGAAACTGGAATGCGAAGGAGCCAGTCAAGTAAAGAACATGGGGAAGAGTGTCCTAGGAAGAGAGAAGCACGTGCTGAGGCCCAGGCCGGGAGGCCAGTGGTAGGCAGGGGCTGGGCACCCAGAACCTTGGAGGCCATGCCAGAAAGTCTGGATTTTTTTCTAGGTGCCGTGGGAAGCCATTGGAGGGTTCAAGATCAAGGTTACCTTTCACTTGAGCTAAAAAAGAAATACGGTAACAACACACCCCATAGAAAGAAATACGGTAACAACACAACCCATAGAAAGCTGGAGACGGGACTCGGCCTTGAGAAGGGGGAGCCCTGTTCACGCCCAGACCATGGCCTGTTCACTGTGCTCAGGTGAAGGCGACTTGGAGGCTTTATCTCTCAGGACACAGCTGGGTGTTTGAAATCCACACAGGCATCTTGGCATCTCTGCAATTGAGCAGGTTCCCTAAAGGGAACAGGTCCTCTTGCTGGCCAGGGCAACGGTGGGAAGTGGCTGTGAAGAGTGGTCGGTTTGCCAGCCTGGTGGGAGGGACGTGTTCTCTGACTGAAACTGCAGTACACTTTGCATGAGTGCATGAGTGGGCCAGGGCTAGCACAGCCAGGAAGAGCAATCCATTCCCGTGACTGACCCTGACTTTTGGCCTCACTTTTGTTGAGAGCAATGGGCAAGGCTGGTTCTGAGCTAGCTGTGAGCTTCAGGAACAAAATCTCAGCTTACTAAAAATATCAATCCAAGAGTGGGTTTTGAGCTCAACAAAGAAACCTCTGACAGTTTTCTGCTAATAAAAAAATATGTTTTTCTTGGAGAAATAAGCCAAATAAGAAAAAATAATAAATAAGGCCGGGTGCAGTGGCTCACGTCAGTAATCCCAACACTTCGGGAGGCTGAGGGGGGTGGATCACTTGAGGTCAGGAGTTCAAGACCAGCCTGTCCAACGTGGTGAAACCCCATCTCTACTAAAAATACAAACATTAGTCAGGCATGGTGACAGGCACCTGTAATCCCAGCTACTCAGGAGGCTGAGGCAGGAGAATCACTTGAACTCAGGAGACAGAGGTTGTAGTGAGCTGAGATCAGGCCACTGCACTCCAGCCTGGATGACAGACTCTGTCTCAAAATAAGTAAATAAAAATTTAAAAAATTTAAAAAAATGTGTATAACGAACTAGTAGAGGACTGGGTGGGAACCAAGATGGGAAAGCAGAAGTATTTAGTGGTTTGTTTTGTTCTGTTTTGAGACAGGGTCGGGCTTTGTTGCCCAGGCTAGAGTGCAGTGGTATAATCTCAGCTCACTGCAATCTCTACCCACCAGGTTCAAGCTATCCTCTCACTTCAGCCTCCCAAGTAGCTGGGACTTCAGTCGTGCACCACTAAGCCTGGTTAATTTTTAAAAATTTTTTTTGGTAGAGACAGGGTTTCACTGTGTTCTCTAGGCGGTTCTCTCCAGCTCCTGAGCTCAAGCAATCCTCCCGCCTCAGCCTCCCAAAGTGCTGGGATTACAGGCATACGCCATTGTGCCCGGCCAGCAGAAATATTTAGAATCATGAGTTTATGTAGATGGATCAGAAGTGAAAAGGGGCAATGAATGTGATAAGGAATTAATGCACAGAATTAATATCTCTGGTATACAAAGAGCTCTTATAAATCATTAAGAAAAGGTAAACACCAGCACACCATTAGGAAATAATTGAGTGCCTCATAGCATTAGAACAGTCACAAGCAAATAAATGCAAATATCTGCTAAGCAAATGAAGATATAAGGAAACTTACCAGGCATCAAAACTTGCAAAGGAAAACAAGGAGATATTATTTTTCATCTGAAAATAAGCAGATCAAAATACTATAATATTGGGTGCTGTCAGGGGTATGAGGGAAATGGTCATTCTCTTTTTTTTTTAAAAGATGGGGTTTCACCATGATGGCCAGGCTGGTCTTGAACTCCTGACCTCAGGTGATCCACCCACCTCGGCCTCCCAAAGTGCTGAGATTACAGGCGTAAGCCACCGTGCCCGGCCGGTGTTCTCTTGAGTTGCTGATGATGGGAGTGTAAATTAGTACAACCATTGTGAAAGGCATTTTAAAATTAATAACAAAAGCATTTTTTAAAAGTGCAGACCTGTTACCTAGCATTTCCACTTACAGGAATTTATCCTTTAAAAAATTCACGTGTGGAAAGATTCAGCTACAATGTTTGCCTTAGCCTTTTTAGAGTATTGGAAATTATAAAGCACTTATGGACCCAAAAGTGGGGGATTGCATAATGAATGACATAATGTAGTACAGCCACACGGTGGAGTACAATGCAGCCATGAAAACGACGCTGTCCACAGGAAAAGGAACCACAGCCACTCTCTCCAGCTGGGCATAAAATGGAGCTGATACCAGGACATAAGAGTAATTATTCTTCATCTGTGTGTCCCAAGTTTTCTTTATCTTTTTCCTTTTTTTTTTAACTACTTTTTTAAAAAGTAAAGAGGGTTCTTCTGGAATGTCAGGGGCTGTGCCCACAGTTTGAGACCCAGGAATATTGGCTCGACATCTCTGCTGGCTGTAGACCCACATGTGGCCCAAAGCCTCACCCACATGGCTTACCTGCCTCTGTTTCCCATTCCAAAATCTGAGATGATAATGCCTGTTCTGCCTCCCTCACAACAAATAGAAAATATATCTGTGTTAGTTTTCTACTGTTGTGTAACTAATTACCCAAAATGTAGCAGGGTGGTTCTGGTTCAGGGTCTCATGAGGTTGCAGTTAAAGCTGTCAGTCAGGGCTGCAGTCATCTGAAGGTTCAATTGGGGAACACACACTTCCAAGCTCATTCTTGCAGCTATCGGCAGGAGGCCTCAATTTTTTGCAGGCTGTTGGCCAGAGACCTCAGTCCCTCACTGCCTGGCCTCTCCATAGGTTAAGTGTCCTTACTCATGGCAGCTGGCCTCCTCTGAGTGGTGATCGGGGGGCAGCAAGAGAGCCCAGGCAGAAACCGGGGTCTTTTGTAATCCTGGCCACATTCTGTTAGCAACACAGACCAATCCTGGTGCTACATGGGAGGGAACTACCTAGGGCATGTATGGCAGGAGGTGAGGTTACAGGGGACCACCCCAGGGTTAAAGTGCTTAACAGGTAAAGGTGTGTTCTAAGGAGAGTGAGGGGCTAACTGTTAGCTCCCAAAATTCTGACTGTGCCCAGTTTTTATCAGCAGCCCTTGGGAGCCTGATGGGGCCCACAGGAATAGTGAACGGGGGTGAAAAGACCCCACTCAACTTGTTCACTGAGTGCAGCATGGGGAAGATTTATACCTAAAGTAACAGTGACTATTCCTGAGCAACTTGGTAATTGGGAGGGGTGTGTGTGTGTGTGTGTGTGTGTGTGTGTGTACTTTTTTGATGTTTTTCAAATCGTCTTCTTTGAGTACGTATAATTTTTTGGTTTTCTAAATTTTTTTGAGACAGAATCTCACTCTGTCGCCGAGGCTGGAGTGCAGTGGTATAATCATGGCTCACTATAGCCTCAGTCTCCTGGAATCAAGTGATCCTCCCACCTCAACCTCCCAAAGTGCTGGGATTACAGGCATGAGCCAAGTACATATAATTTTTGTATAGTAGCTGGGACCACAGATGTGCACCGCCATGCCTGGATGATTTTTTTGTGTGGGATCTCAGATGGGATCTCACTGTGTTTCCCAGGCTGATCTCAAACTCCTGGACTCTAGTGATACTCCTGTCTCAGCCTTCCAAAGTGCCAGGATTACAGACATGAGCCAAGTATAACACATGTAATTTTTGAAGTTAACAAAAATGTCTGAGGACAGTGAATTCATCTGACTCTCAAAAGAGACTGTAAGTGATACAGTGGCCCAGCTTTGGAAGTGAAGAAACGGTGCCTCGAGAGCCAGGAAGAATCCTGTTCTGGGATGGAGTGGCCTGGGGAGAAGTGGGGAGGGAGGAGATATATCAGGCAGCAAACCAGGCCCTTTAGGTTATGAGGCAGGGACCTACCACCCCATGGACCTGTCCCTCCCCACCCCCACCAAGCGGCCAGGGACTGCAGGTGGGATGTGAGAGCCACAAAGTGTGAGCTCAACGACCTTGGAGCAGCCCCTCACATCATAGTTTGGATCAGGTACACTTAATGACAGGTACCAGGGTGTGGGGCACGGGTGCAGGAGGATGTGAGGACATAGCAGACAGGAGAACCCACACCCCCAGAGAAAGGGTCTACAAACAAGTTGTAACTTACGGGGAGGTGAATGGGGGCCACTGTGAGTGCTGGAAACCCAAACCCAGAGGTGGGTGGTGGAACAGAGTCTGCCCTCTTCTGCCCTTCAGCAGTAACTGTGAAAGGGGTCTCATTTGCAATGTCAGAGGTGGAAGGAGCCTCAGAATTGATCAGGATCCATCGATCATAAAGGGGAGGCCAGGCACACTGGCTCACGCCTGTGATCCCAGCACTTTGGAAGGCTGAGGCGGGAGGATTGCTTGAGCGCAGGAGTTCGAAACCAGCCTGGCAACCCTGTCTCTGCAAATGAAAAAATAAAATAAAAAATTAGCCAGGCATGCCTGTAGTCCCGGCTACTTGGGAGGCCGAGGTGGGAGCATCACTTGAGCCCAGGCAGTTGAGGCTGCAGTAAGTTGGGATCGCGCCACTGTACTCTGGCCTGGGCACACAGAGTGAGACCCTGTCTCAAAACAAAAAAATTTTTTTTCTCAAAAAAGGAAAGTGTCCTGGCCAGGCATAGTGGCTCACGCCTGTAATCCCAGCACTTTGGGAGGCTGAGGCGGGAGAATCACTTGAGGTTAGGAGTTCAAGACCAGCCTGGCCAACATGGTGAAACCCCGTCTCTACTGAAAATACAAAAATTAGCTGGGTGTGCTGGTGGGCGCCTGTAATCCCAGCTACTCAGGAGGCCAAGGCAGGAGAAACGCTTGAATGGAGGAGGCGGAGGTTGCAGTGAGCCCAGATCGCACCACTGCCCTCCGGCCTGGGCAACAGAGAGAGACTCGGTCTCAAAAAAAAAAAAAAAGTGTCCTGCCAAGACCCACAGCCCTGTGGGTGACCAACTGGGAAAGAGACCCCAGCTCCCAAGAGCTGGCAAATAAAAAAGTGGCTGACTTTTTCTGTGGACCCGGAAGCAGAAGTAGGAGCTTATGGCAAAAGTTAGAAAGAGGCAGATTTTCTGAGTGATGGGCACTGTTGTGAGCTGGGATTCACTGGGAGCGGGAGTGTGCAAGTGTTGGCTGATTGTGTCTGAGGTCCTGGTCGCTCAATTCCCTCCCACGCAGTCTAGGAGCCTGGATGCAGCTGAGAGCAGCGCAGCCACCGCCCTCTGCTGGTGGATTGTCGGTAGCACAGCTTTCCTGCTTGGCCACGATGCTGCCCTCTGGCCAGGCGAGGCTTTCCAGAGAAAAAGCAACCCTTTGGGGTCTGAGACTCCCTGATGGGGGCTTCAGGACGGTGGGTGGGAGATACCCTCTGCACAGATGTTCCAGGAAGGCAAGCGAGGCCATTGGAATGCCTGCCAGTGTCTGTGACTAGGAGTGAAGCCAGCGAACGCCCCAGGTGATCAGGTGATTGATGTGTGCTCAGGTGACCCTGCTGCCCCTTCCTGTGAGCAAAGTCTCCAGAACTGACAGGCGGGATGGGGCACTGGCCTGGGTGTCTGTGAACCTGGGTGTGGCCTGGCATAGCCATCACCACTTACTCACCGGATGGCCTTAAGCAAGTACCTTCCCCAAACTGGCCTTGCGCTGGTGGTGGGGTGGAAGGGTGGGGGCCCTGACCGCTAGAGAGAGGCTCGTGGGTAGGGGCTTCTCTGCGGAGCACGCACAAAGAACATCAAACTCAGTGGTGCTCCGTGACCTCCCCAAGCAGGGTGTGAGTAAAAGTTTGCACTGATCTCAGCTACCTTATTCCTTCTCTCTCCCTCCAGCCTTTCCACCGTGCCTTCGTGCAGGAATGTTCTCAAAGCGTATTCAGAATGAGTCAACAGTGACCAATGATATCTCCCGCTATGCTTTCTTTAGGAATATTTTTATTTTATTTTGAGAGAAGCAAGGTGGAACACCAAAGGAATGAATCCCTAATGGTAGAAATTCAGGTATCAGTCAACTAGAAAGTCAGAGATTCCTTTATAAGGCAAAAAGACTCATCAGTCAAGAAGAAAGAGGAAATCTTCTCCCTTCCTTTTGTACTGGTCAGACCACAGGCTGGAATACAGTATTGTTCTCAGCTCCGTCAGCCACACTTAAATTGGGAAATAGAGCAGAAGGTAATCTGAAGAAGGCAGCCATGATGGTGAAAATGCTTCTAATCCAGCATGAATCGGAATGTTTGTGCCCCGCGTCAGCACGCACTGGAATTCCCCTTGCGGCAGCTGCCTCCCATTTTGCTGTCAGTCATTCCTGAGGATTTCACGGTAACTTTGAGGGCAGGAAACAAGCTGTCAATTCCCTTTCCTTGGGCAGTTCAGCCTCTACTTGGGTCTTTGGAGCCGTCGCTTCCTCTAGCTCACCTTCTCAGGGAAAGGAAAGCCTCTCAGGGCAGGAACAGCATCTTCTAGACATAGGAGGGGTGTCCTGTGTCTGGAAAGATATGGGGACTTGAGGAGGTGGGAGGTGAGGTTGTAGGTTCTAGTTTGAGCTTTGCCACTTAGTTGCTGCATGACCTTGAACAAGTCCATAAAACCTTGGAGCCTCCGTCGTCTCATCTCTGAAGTGAGGGAAATAATAACTCCTCCAGAGAGGTAGTGAGACTCAAATAAGATGTTCATAGACCTGTTTTTATAAAATCAAGATCATGGAGATCACAACAAGTTAGTGCATAAAGTGCTTAGAAAACATTAATACATTGTAGGTTCTCTGTCAGTGTTAGCTGCAATTTCATCTCCTGGAAGAAAGAATTTATTCACTTAACAAATTTTTACTGAGCACCTTTTCTGTTCCAGGCACTGTGGGAAGCACTGGGGACCCAGTGGCGAGCAAAATAGACAAAACCCCAGCCTTCATGGAGCCTGAACTCTAATGGAGGAGACAGATAATAAAGTGGATTATAGGGTATAATATAATATAATATAATATATAATAAAACAGAGGCCAGGCACAGCGGCTCATGCCTGTAATCTCAGCACTTTGGAAGGCCGAGATGGATGGATTACCTGAGGTCAGGAGTTCGAGACCAGCCTGACCAACATGGAAAAACCCAGTCTCTACTAAAAATACAAAATTAGCCAGGCGCAGTGGTGCATGCCTGTAATCCCAGCTACTCGGGGGCTTGAACCCAGGAGGTGGAAGTTGCAGTGAGCTGAGATCGTGCCATTGCTCTCCAGCCTGGGCAACAAGAGTGACATTCCATCTCAAATAATAATAATAATAATAGAACAGAATCGAATAATTATAGAATAGAACAGAATAGAATAGAATAATGCTAGGAGGAGAAATTGATCAGGGAAGGGGACAGAGGTATGGGAAGGTGGAGGGGTGGCTTAATTTAAATAGAGTGGTCAGGGAATCTGATTGGCTCAGCTTGAATTACACGCTCATCCTGGCCCAATCAGCTGTGTGCTTGTGTGTGCAAGGGCACAGTGGGGGCAGATAAGGATATCTGATTGGCTCAGCTTGAATTAGATGCCCATTATGATCCAATCAATTTAGCATGTTTGTGCTGGCAGCGGCCCACACTTCTGGTGCTAACACGACTGCTGGTGTCTGCATCTATGGGTGAGGGACATAGGAGTCATTATGAGCTGCACAAACCCTCCAGAGGACCCTGAACTGAAGCAGGACTTCTGCCTCCTGGCCCACCTTGGCCTTTAATTTCCAGGGGCCAGTCTAGCTTCAAATCAGCTTCCTCAGCCATCAGGACTGATGTGCCAGAGGGTGAGGGGTCTGCAAGGGTAACCCCCACTGACAAAGCCTATCAACTGCCAGACGCCTCCACACACTGTCCCTATTCCCCTGTGACATGGGGCTGTTGTTCTCAGAAAGCTGCAGAGGCGGGACTTGAACTACAGTCCCTGAGACTCCCAAACTGGAGCACAGGCCTCAGCCATGGTTCCCAAGTCCTGCTGCCACCTCCGTGCTAGCATGTGCACACCACGGCCGCCTAAGGAGAGGGTTTAAAATGCTTGTTCCCAGAGGCCCTGACCTGACTCAGGAGGCCTGGGGGTGGCCTAGGATCTGTGTTTTTTGTTTTTTCTGGATTTTTTTTTTTTTTGAGACGGTCTTGCTCTGTCACCCAGGGTGGAGTACAGTGGCAGCATCATGACTCACTCCAGTCTTGACCTCGTGGGCTCGACTGACCCTCCCACCTCAGCCTCCCCAAGCAGCTGGGACTAAAGGTGTCCACCACCATGCCTGGCTAATTTTTTTCTTTTCTTTTTTTTTTGTTTTTTTTTTGTAGAGATGGATCTCACTGTGCTGCCCAGGCTGGGCCTCCCGAAGTGCTGGGATTGTAGGCATGAGCCACAGTGCCCAGTCCAAAACCTGCTTTTAGCAGCACTTTTGGGACTGTGCTCCCTGCCAGGCCTGGAGTCCCGGAGGCACACCCTCCCTCTCCTCCCAGCCCACCGTCAGTGCTCCCCCTTCCTCCCCAAAGCTCGTTCCTCTACCCTTCCTGCGAAGCTCCTAATTGAACCCCTGCCCCATCACCAGAGCCTACAAATAAGAAAATTCCAGAGCCTCAAAGGTCACCCCACACAAAGGCCCATTTTACAGATGATACAAGTGAGGCCCAGACAGGGACAGGGCTGGCTCGAGGCCACACAGCAGAGGGTGGAGCTGAGACATTCCCTCTGTCATGCAATGGCTAAGGACCGCGGGTCCCTCTCTGCCACAGAGAAAGCTGGTCCTTGGGTAGCTGGGAGGCAGCTTTTTGGGGAGAGGCCAGGTGGGGAGGGAGGGATGCTGAGGCTGTGCTCCAGGGGGTTTCAGGAATTTGCTTGGAGAGGCAAAGGTTATTTGGGAGCGGACCTTTAAAACCTCCATGAGTAGAAAGAAAATAGCTGTCCTTGTCATAGGCGTTGATGACTGCATGTTGGGAAATTGTCCACCCTGGGCCAGCCCCTGTGCATTCTGCAGATAAAACAACCCGCTGGATTGGAGAATTCCTCATCCACTGCTCAGCCCCATTCTGTGCGTCTCCTGCCTCCCCTCTCCTGATATGTCTGTTTCCGCCTTCACCCTCTCCTTCACCACAGCTGGGTTCCCCTCTACTGTGTCAACAACAGATCCTGATCCCCTGGTTCTGCCAGCCACAGGCTCTCTGCAGCCATGGAGAAACGTGAATGTTGGCTAGGTTGAGGGTTTCCTGTTCTTCCCAGGCCTTGGTGAAAATCCCCTGACTCTGGGAGGCCTGGTGAGACTCAGCCCGCTGGCCCAGGAGGCCGCCCTGCCCCTCCATAATTGACAGGAGCCCTCCTTTCTCTGCAACGTCTGTTGCTTCCTGACAAAGGCCTGACACGCCCTTGGCTTCCCCCAGGTGAGTTGTGTGGCACCCATGCCACAGCCACTGGCTCTTCTTGCAACCCTGGGCTTAAAACCTTTCCCCTGAGTCAGGGAGGATGGCAGAGCCAGGTGCTATTTCGAGAGAAGGAATCAGGCAGAACAGCCTAGGGCTCCATGGGAAGAGCAGGGGGAGGAGGACAAGGAATTCCCCAATTTCTTTGTCAATGGGAGCCCTTTCTCCCCTCCCTCACATTGAGCCCCCAGAAGGGCACCCCAGGGCCATAGGGCAATAACAGAGAAAAGACATCAGGCTGGGTGTGCTGACTCACACCTGTAATCTCAGCACTTTGGGAGGCTGAGGCGGGTGGATCACCTGAAGTCAGGGGTTCAAGACCAGCCTGGCCAACACGGTGAAACCCTATCTCTGCAAAAAATACAAAAATTAGCCAGGAGTGGTGGCAGGCACCTGTTATCCCAGCTATTTGGGAGCTGAGTCAGGAGAATCGTTTGAACCCAGGAGACAGAGTTTGCAGTGAGCCAAGATCATGCCACTGCACTCCAGCCTGGGTGAAAGAGTGAGACTCCATTTCCAAAAAAAAAGAAGAAAAGACAGCAGCTGATCATGTCCAGAGATCACCAGCTGGCACAGCCAGTGCCAGGCTCAGAAGAGGTGCCATACTGTGTCCCCTGGGAGCCCCAACAAAGGCACCATGCACCCAAACCCTGGCCTTTATTGCTGGTCCTCCGGTGCTCAGATAGGGGAGAATTAGAGTAGAAAGTGTAGCCCAGGTCACTGGGAAGATAGTGGATCTGGCTAAAGGCCGGGGGCTGCTGTGCCCGGGGTGTGTCCGCCTCTCTACCCCCTCCAGCAGCCCAGCTCTGCTTGACAGTAAGACCCAGTCCCTGCCCTGGCCCTCTGAGCTGGTCAGGCAGAGTGTGGGCCTTCCCAGAAATAGCACCTGCTTCTCCCTCGTGCATGAGTTCGGTAGATGTTTACTGAGCCTCTGCCATGGGCCTGGCACCGTGCTGGATGTTGGGATACAGCAGTGACCGAAACAGACAGAATGTGGTGGAGATGAGATCCAAGGGAACCGTCCCGTCTGATTCATGTCTCGGTGGCCAGCTCCAGGCCCAGGGAGGGTCCTTGCCTGTGTTTGATGAGCTGGGTGGAGATTCAACGTATAATCCCAGACTGGCAGAGCCGGACGGGCCCTGATGGTTCAGGTCCACTCTGCAGACACTCTGAGCACATGCACTGGGGCGGCTGGCCATGCTAGGTCTGTGCAAAGATGTGTTGGACACATGCCCCACCCATGGAGAGCTCACCCTTGGTGAGGGTGACAGTCATGAGACACTAAGCACAGTTAAGGGGGTGTCTGGTCCCAGGGGCTGTGCAGAGCACGGAGGCAGAGGGAGGAAGCTAACCTGCAGTTTGCAGATGATAATAATAAATACCGTTTATTGAGTGCTTCTGTGGTGCCAGGCACCGTGCCCACTGGATTTGTGTTTATTGGTTCATGAGGAAACTGAAGCCCTGGGAGGAAGGAACTTGCTGAGTCAGTCATTAGCGTGAGCTGAGGCAAACTTGACCTTGACATCTAGGGGCTTGGAGTGCAGTACGTTTCTTCTCCCACTGCCCCAGCCCCTGAGGATCAACCAACCTGCACAGATGCAGCGGAGAGCAAGCTTGGGATGGGGAGGGACTGGTCATCTCAAGATTGGGCTTTCACTTACAATGTGAAGGACATTTTCAAGGCCGTAGATGTCCCAGGGTCATTGCCTCAGAGGTGGCGCATCTCCTTACATGTCCCTGATGGAGCAAGGCTGAGGGTCTGAGCCAGAGGTCCCCTCCCCAGCCTACAGACTCCATGACTTTCATGGGGGCAGTGATGGTGTCTGGGCAGGGAAGACGGTGGGCTCTGGGCCCCTGCAGAGTGTGTACGCTCCTGACGGATGGTGGTTCTCTTGGTGGCTATCCCTAAGAGACAAGATGGAGTGGCCCAGCCTGGGAGCACATGACTGGTGCCGTGTGACCCACTCCCACTTCAACGAAGACAGTATCTTTGCAGCTGGCAGCGTGTGGTTGGACTATCATTTGATCCTGAATAGAGACTGGTATTGTGTTGGAGGCCAGAGGGTGTAAGAAGCATGCCTGTACTTCCGAGGCTTCATTTGTGTCTCACACTCTGCTGGAAATCCTCCATGATTATCTCATTTAAGATGAAAGTGCTGATCATCTCGGGAAGACAACAAATACCTGTGAAATAAAGCAAACAATACAAGACAGTGCTAGATGGAGAAGCGGGACAGTGTCGTGGTCAGGCCCAGAGCACCACAGAAGGCTCTGCACCCTGCCAGTAGTACCCCCTCAAGTTGTGCAGTGCACAGTTCACACAACTGTACAAGGGATTCTGATTAGGTCCACCGTTTATGGCGTCATTAATTCAACAAAATTTGATGAGAGATTACCGTGTGTCCAGCATGATTCTGGACACTGGGGTTATAGCAGAGAACAAGACAGAACACGACCCTGCGTGGAGTTTATGTTCTAATTTGAAAGTCAGGCAGACTAAGGGTTGAGTCTTTGCCGCTGCATTAGTTAATCTCACTAAATTTCAGTTTCCTCATCTGCAAAATGGACACAGTGACCTGTACTTCATAAGGTTATTGTGCTGAAAACTGGAAATAACACTTGGCTTTGGGTCTGACACATGGGAAGTCCTCAGTAAATGACACCAGCATGATCACAAATGCTGTGGGAAGAAGGGCTTAGAAAAGCTGAGGGAAAGGGGGCCAGGTGTGGTGGCTCATGCCTGTAATCCCAGCGCTTTGGGAGGCTGAGGCAGGAGAATCTCTTGAACCCAGAAGGTGGAGGTTGCAGTGAGCCAAGATCACGCCATTGCACTCCAGCTGGGCAACAAAGCAAGACTCCATCTCAAAAAGAAAAGAAAAGCAGAGGGTAAAGGAAGATCACAAGATGTGAAGTGCACTAAGTCATCTCAGTGGGAGCAGGAGTTGGGGCGTCTTTTAAGGGGTGCAGAAGCCCAGAGGAGCAGGCAGGAGGGGGCCAGTGAGGAGCATTTTCCCAAACCAAGGGTTAGGACACACATGATCTGGCAGAGAAGTTCTGTGTTTCTTTCAGATGTGAGAAGAAGTCTGAGAAAAGGTGTGTTCATCACAGAATTGGGATTGGGGGAGATATCAGTATTTTCGTAGGACCTAAATTGGGTCTGTCTCTTGACAGTTTGAGAAGTGTGACCCCCATAGGGTTGAGCAAACCAAAGAATAAGGTTAGAGGGCAGACAGGGGTGGGAACAGGGTGTGAGTGCTCCTAGAGGGCCAGGCAGGTAAGTTGGATCTGATAAGGCGGAGAAAGGGCAGCTGACTCAGTCAGGATTCCTGCTGCACACTGGCTGAGTGACCGAATCTCTGTCTCTCTAGGTCTCAGTTTCTGCCTCTGGGAAGTGGAGACATTATTGAGGGGCAGAGATAACACAGAAATCACTCCCACCCCTAGTCCTCTTACACAGAAAAGGGTTTAGGGACTTCAAAGATTTAAGGGGCCGGGGCTGGGGCAGTGGAGAGCCAGACTTGGAACCAGATCAGCACCAAGACAGCTCCCGAGGGCCCAGTCCCAGCCCACCCTGGGTCGGAGTCTGATTGGCCAAGCCCAGTTCCGTGCCCCGTCCCTGGACAGCAGAGGACCCTGGGTAGGAGGAGCCCCTGCTGCAGCTTTCGTGCTGGGGCACTGTATCCCACCAGGACAGCCCACAGTGGGAAAGTCCTCCAAATCAGAAAGGGGGCTCGGATGCCCAACTGCCAAAAAATCCTACAGATGGTTACGTATGCCGTGGAAGATTCTGGCGGAGTTGCACAAGGAAAGTAATAATGATAGAAGGCCTATCTTGCTCTGGGGTTCGAGAAGACACCAGCACCATGGAGACCAATTAGAAGACTGGAGTGCCTCCGGAAGGCTGCGGGCAGGGCGCACCTGGAGAGGAAGGAGCAGATGTAAAGGCATTTGTGGGGATTAACTCATCAGAGGCTTCTGGGAATCCTCTCTGAATACAGAGAGGTACAGGGAGTCTCAGAGGCTTAGCAAGGGGCTCAGGATGTTTACAGCTGTCAGGGTTCTAAGAGATCATGTGGCCCCAGACTGACATTCTCCGATCCACTGTTCGGGACTCCCTAGATGCTGCACTGAGGACTGCTGGGCTCAGGCAGGACTCAGTGAGTGACTGGCAATGCCTGTTATAGATACAGGGGCCCCAGGAGGGGCAAGGGTACCACATTGGTTATCCCTGCCCCCAACAATGACTCACTTCTCGGAGGGAGAAACTGAGTCCTAGAGAGACAGAGATTTAGGCCACTCAGCCAGTGCAGAGAGACAGAGATTTAGGCCACTCTGCCAGTGCACAGCAGAGCTGAGATGAAAACCCAGGTCCCCTGCCTCCCAGGCTGCTGCTCTTCTGCTGTAGCAGTGATTTAGTAATGCTCCCCAAATCCCAGGGGGCCTGGGCAAACATTGCAACTCAAAATGAGTTTCCTTTCGCACTGCAGGAGAGGTGCATGGAAGTGGGGTGTTGCAGGAAGGGCACCAGGTGGGAGAGTCCTCTTTTCCCTCTCTGTTCCTTGGGCCAGATGGCAAGTGGAAGGAGGGGTTTTTACACTTTTTGCACAGCCCCGGCACACAGGAGAAGTTCTGGTGGATCCTCTATTGAGAGGGCCCCTGGTATGGCAGAAACCCAGGCCTCGGGCCAAAAAGCAGAGGGCAGACTTGGAAACTGCTCCTGACCTTGACGGAGCTCCATCTGCCCAGGGTCCTCCATACCTGTATCTCTCCCTAGCCCACCCCTAGTTGGGGTAGAGTCCTCTGAGGAGGGGGTCCTGATGTTCAGGAAGGTCTCCGTGTGGGGAGAGCCTGAAGGGTGCAGGCCTGTTTGGGGCCCAGCCATGGGAAGATACTGAAGACCCCAGAGCTGACTCCCGTGATGGTCCAGACCCCGCGTCCCCAGCACTCCCACCTGCTTGGACAACATGGCTCTGTGGCGGGGGAGGAGAAAGCCCGTGCTAGTGATGACAGCCTCGAGATGTTGCAAGCACTGTCCTTTTCTTTTGATTTTCTGCCTAAACCAGAAATGTGCTTTTCCCACAATTTGCATAGATGCTGTCATGTAACTTTTTTTGCCACTTCGCTCACATTTCCATCAGTTACAGTTTTTGTGCACCGCTCCCTCTCCCCACTGTAGGATTTGAGACATCATGGTGGGACTGGATGTTGGGAAACGCACCTTCCCTCTGCAGTCTCCCTGCCCATCACATTGAAGGCCAAGAATGCAGGGAAGCAGGGATTTCACCATCTCAGGACGTACCTGCCTCATTTCCCTGCCGGCAGAGCGTGTTCTGCCTCCCAGAGAGAGAGTGTGGCCTTGGTCAAGATCACTGTCATCATGGTACTCACAGCCTGGTGGCAGGGATGAACCAGGAATCAAAGGTCCTTCGGTGTGGAAGGAGCATTGGAGGCGGAGATGTATATCCCCGTGCCACATGGCACGGGCAGTGGGCTGAGGGAGAGTGTCAGGGCAGGACCAGGCTGTGATGACAGCAGCTCTGATGCCTGGATAAGGAGTTGGCTTTTAGGGTCTCGGCAGTAGGGAGCCATTGAAGATTTTGGAGTAGGGGAGTTATTTCATCAGAGCTGCGTCTTAGGAAAATTAGGCAACAGCGTGTAAGGTGGATTAGTGAGAGAACTGAGAAGAGTGGACATTACGGGGAAGGAGATAAACCAGTGGGCCCACTTCGGAAATCCTGCCGGCTCTAGAGTGAATAAAGCCCTTGACTCAAAATAGATGTCCTAGAAGTCTGCCTGAGAGTCTAAAAACCCCAGGAGACTACACTTTTGGGCCAAGTAGCTTTCTCTAAAAGGTTCCTGTCGATATGTACACAGATGACCTGCAAGGAGAAATGGACTAACCCAATATCCCCCAGTCCTCCTTGGAAGGCTTTTGTTTACTTGATTAATTGGCCAAAGCAAGCAGGGTCCTGGAATATGAAACACATGACAAGTAAGTCTTGGTTGGGATGGAGGGAGAGAAAGAACACAGCCAGAGGCCAGGGCAGAAAGGAGCACAGGAGAGGAGCTTGTATGGGGTGCGTGTGTGTGTGTGCGTGTGTGTGTGTGTGTGTGTGTGTGCTTGCACATACAAGCATATACATGTGTATGTTGAGGACAGTCACTGGAAAACAGGAACACGCCGGGGGGCAGCCAGCACTTTGGATGAAGGACATCCATGTTTAGGAGCATGAGACTCCCTCCCACCCCACCGTGGTACCCGGAGCTTTGAACCTGCATAAACTCATTCTGGTTCTGTCACTGCCAAGTGGTATGACCAGGGGCAAGTGTCCTCGCTTGTCAAGTCAGTTTCTGTGGGTAAATACTAATTAAGATAATGTCTGTGCAAATGTCAAGGGTTGTGCAAATGTGAGTTGGGGGCAAAGCCTCCTTCAGGCCCAGGAGCCTGGGACACAGGGAGCCTGACCTCTGCCCAGGACTTTGGGGAGAAGAACTATGATACCTGTTTTATAATGACTCACTCTCTCTCTCTCTCTCTCTCTCTTTCTCTCTCTCTCAATATTAACTTCCAATCATAGAAAAGAGAGCCAAGAAAACTACAAGCAACCTAATCAGATGGTCTGGGATGGATGGGGGAGCACACAGTGGAGGGGAAGTGATGATAGGGGTGGCCCATCAAAAAACATTTTTTTTTTTGAGATGGAATTTTGCTCTTGTTGCCCAGGCTGGAGTGGTGCAGTGGCACTGTCTCTGCTCAAAGCAACTTCCACCTCCTTGGTTCAAGCGATTCTCCTGCCTCAGCCTCCTGAGTAGCTGGGATTACAGTCATATGCCACCAGGCCCGGCTAATTTGGAATTTTAGTAGAACAGGGGTTTCTCCAAGCTGGTCAGGCTGGTCTCGAACTCCCGACCTCAGGTGATCTGCCCACCTTGGCCTCCCAAAGTGCTGGGATTACACGTGGATGAGCCACCATGCCCGGCTGAAAAAAAACCTTTCATACTCAGGCTTGGGATTCCAGCAGCAAATCACTCATCTGCTGGGTTCAGCATTATCCACTGCCCTGGGTTCTCCTTTACATGCTCATCACCTAATGTGACTTCTGTCTTCCTATTTGCTTTACCTGTGGTTTCTACAAATGAGCCTGTATTAAATGTGCATGATAATTTCTTAATTTTGTTTTGGGAGAGTCTCACTTTGTTGCCCAGACTGGAGCGCAGGGGCACGATCTTGGCTCACTTCAACCTCTGCCTCCTGGGTTCAAGCAATTCTCATGCCTCAGCCTCCTGAGTAGCTGGGATTATAGGCGCCTGTCACCATGTCCAGCTAATTTTTGTATTTTTGTAGAGATGGGATTTCGCCATGTTGCCTGGGCTGGTTTCAAATTCCTGAGGTCAGGTGATCTGCCCACCTCGGACTCCCAAAGTGCTGGGATTACGAGTGTGAGCCTCCGCGCCCAGCTGCTAATGTTTTTAATTGCTCACCCTCCCCAACAGAAGACAAGACTAACCTTCAGCTACTAACTCTTAAAATGCACGAGTATTTCAGGTGCTCCAGGAGGCAGGAGGCAGGAGGCAGGAGGCCCAGGCCCCAGCAGGCTATGGAGCATCTAGGGTAGTGGTTCCCAATCTTTGCTGCTCATTGAATTCAGTTTGGGAAACTTATTAAAAATACCAGCGCCTGACCGGGTGCGGCAGCTCACACCTGTAATCCCAGCACTTTGGGAGGCCAAGGTAGGCGGATTGCCTGAGCTCAAAAGTTCGAGACCAGCCTGGGCAACAAGGTGAAACCCCGTCTCTACTAAAATACAAAAGAAATTAGATGGGCGTGGTGTGGTGGCATGTGCCAGTAATCCCAGCTACTCAAGAGGTTGAGGCAGGAGAATCACTTGAACCCAGGAGGTGGAGGTTGCAGTGAGCTGAGATCACGACATTGCACTCCAGCCTGGGTGACAGGGTGAGACTCCGTCTCAAAAAAAAAAAAAAAATACCGACGCCTGGCTCCTGCCTCTCGAACATTGGGATTAAATTGATAAATTGATATTTAATTGTTTGATTAATCACTTTATTTTACTGATAATTAGGTTGATATTGCGCATTGGGCATTGGGATTATTTAAACTCCCGGGTAATTCTAAAATGTAGCCAAGTTTGGCAAGCTCTAGGTGGAGGAGAGAGACTGGGTGAGAAAAAGAGTAGGAAGGGAGGGTCCCCAGGAACAAATGTAAGGGGCTTCACAACTGAGCTGCCGCCGACCCCCTGTGGGAACCGCACTAGAAACGCTGAGCCCCTACTTCTGATTTCCAGCGACCTTCCTCCCTGGTTTATTTGGCGTCTCATCTACATCCTGAAACAGAAGCCAGCATAGCAGAGATGCCTTAGAGGCAGACAGCCAAGTGAGGCTACCGCTCCTCACTTCCCCGCCGAGTCACCTCGGGCAAGTCACCTCCCAGAGCTGTCTCTCATTTATAAAATGAACCGTTACCAGAGGATTATAAGGATTTAATAAAACCTTCTAGGGTTGTTACAAGGATTAAATTTTAAAATGTATATAAATTGCTTAACATGATCAGGTGCTGTGGCTCACGCCTGTAATCCCAGCACTTTGGGAGGCTGAGAGTGGATTACCTGAGGTCAGGAGTTCGAGACCAGACTGACCAACATGGTGAAACCCCGTCTCTACTAAAATTACAAAAATTAGCCAGGCATGGTGGCACGTACCTGTAATCCCAGCCACCTGGGAGGCTGAGGCCTTGAACTCAGGGGGTGGAGGTTGCAGTGAGCCGAGATGGCACCATTGCCCTCCAGCCTGGGCAACAAGAGTGAAACTCTGTCTCAAATAAAAAATTGCTTAACACAAGGCCTGGCACTTTGTAAGCACTCATCACATAGTCCTTGATTATCACTGTTGTCTTCGTCATGGGTATTCTGGCATTGCCATCCCCACCTTTCTCATGTGGACTCAATGTGGATTCCTGTGTTCTGTGCTGATACACCAGAAGCATGGCACTCTGTGGTTGCAGATGTGCCTTGCTTCATAAAGTAAGAAGGGCAGCCAGGAAAAAGCAGCAAGGGTATTAAACCAGGGTCTGGGAATCTGGGAAGCCCAGAGAGGCCAGGGGTTATGTTCAAGGTCACCGGGTCAGTGAGTGCCGGAACTGGGTGTGGAAATCCTACCTCCTGCTCAGTCTGTTCTTTCTGCCTTGCTAAGCTGATTCTCTAGGTAAGAAAACATTTTGCTTCCATGTACAAAATTCAGCTCTGCAGTGATGAGAGAATCTAGGAAGCTGAAGCTGCAATGCAGGTTGGTTTGAAACTGTCTCATCCACAGTCAGTTCACTGAGTTCAGATAAATCCTGGACAGAAGCTGAGAGCACCCACTGCTCCTCAGGACAGCCTGCGGGGTGAGCCACAACCATGGACTCACCGTGCCACCTTGGAAAGCCAAGGGAGGGCCTGGCCAGTGTGTGTGTGTGGCTGCCCGAGTGCACGCCACACACACACACGGAAATGCGCTTTCAATTAATTATATAATTTTATTTAATTTTGAAGAGGTGCTTTCCCTGGTCTTATTCTGTTTTATACTGCTCTAACAAAAACCACAGACTGGGCAATTTATAACAAACAGAAATGTATTTGACTTACGGTTCTGGAAGCTGGGAAGTCACAGAGCATGATGCTGGCATCTGGCAAGGGCCTTCCTGCTGTGACATCCCATGGCAGAAGGTGGAAGGGCAAGAGAGAGAGGACCAAACACACTTTTATAACAAACCCACTCACAATAACTAACCCACTCCCAAGATAAAGACATTAAGCCATGCATGAGGGCAGAGCCCTCATGACCCAATAACCTCTTTTGTTTTTTGAGATGGAGTCTCACTCTATTGCCCAGGCTCTGCCTTCCAGATTCAAGCGATTCTCCTGCCTCAGCCTCCTGAGTAGCTGGGATTACAAGCATGCACCACCACGCCCAATTAATTTTTGTATGTTTAGTAGAGATGGGGTTTCACCATGTTGGCCAGGCTGGTCTCGAACTCCTGACCTTGTGATCCACCCACCTCTGCCTCCCGAAGTGCTGGGATTACAGGCGTGAGCCACTGCACCTGGCCCTAATCACCTCTTATAACCACTTCCCAACACTGTTGCATCAGAGATTAAGTTTCCAACACATGAACTCTGGGGAACATATTCAAGCCATAGCACCCTCCAAACCATCCACGTGGTAACAAGGGTGTAGAGAAACCTGTATAAAAAAATACGTTTATGTGGCACAGAAGCTTCTGAAACATGTAAATCCAGTAGGCACCAGTCAGCATATCGTTTCTTTAAGATCTGTTTGCTTGAAACCAGAGAGGAATATTTTTCCATCAAAGCTGTGGGAGGTGTTTTTTAAAAATAATATCTGATTTTTAATAAAAATTTTATATGTTGGTTAGAATTAGAAGCTGCTAGTAATATCCAGCTATTCAGATGTTGTCACTATTAGCATTTTGATGTATTTTCTTGCAGATTTTTGTAATAGATAGGGATCCTTTTATATAGACAGGTTGAGCATCTTAAATCCAAAAATCCAAAATTCTAATTCATCAAAATCTGAAATTTGTTGAGCATTGACACGGTGCTCAAAGTAAATGCTCTTTGAAGCACTTTAGATTTTGGATTTTTGGATCTAGGATGCTCAACCAGTAAGTAAAATGCAAATATTTCAAAATGCAAAAAAAATCTCAAGCTCTGAAACACTTCTGGTCCCAAGCACTTTGGTTATGGGATACTCAACCTGTATAGCACTTGATTCTGTTTTACTAAGTGTGGATCCTTAGCAATGCTCATGCCACTAAATATTCTTTGAACATATGATTTTAAACGACCTCAGAGTATTCCATTATATGGGTGTACTGTAATTTATTTTTACAATGTCTCCCTTGCTGTCCCTATGATAAATAACATGGCAGTGACTGTTTTAGTGTGCTTCTCTGTTGATTTCCCTGGGGCAAATTCCCATAGCAGAATTATTGGTCAGAGGTAATGAACCTTTTAAAAGTGTATTGGATGCCGGGTGCAGTAACTCACACCTATAATTCCAGCACTTTGGGAGGTCGAGGCAGGTGGATCACTTGAGGTCAGGAGTTTGAGACCAGCGTGACCAACATGGTGAAACTCCGTCTCTACTAAAAATACAAAATTAGCTGGGCGTGGTGGCGCATGCCTGTAATCCCAGCTACTCAGGAGGCTGAGGCAGGTGAATCACTTGAACTCGGGAGGTGGAGGTTGCCATGAGCCTAGATTGCACCACTGCACTCCAGCCTGGGCAAGAAGAGAGAAACTCTGTCTCAAAAAAACAAAGTGTTGAAGAGGTTCTGTCAAATGGATCTCCGGGGCAGTTGCCCTACTTTACACTCCCACTCATCTTGAAGCAGGGGGTCTATGCCCCTCTCCTGGGGCTGGGGATCAGGTTGTATCTCAAATACACCCTATCTGTCAATAACTCTGTCTACTGGCATTGGCACACAGGGTGTCTTTGAGATACCACCTGATCCCTAGCCCTGGGCTCTTCCTTGGGAAGACTCAGTGTGCACAACAGCTGCCATTCGACATTTGACGTTGAAGGTCTGTCCCAGCAAAGAAAGGCTGGACTTGTTCTGTGAACCCTCCAGGATAACGCCCACAAGAACAGGATGAAGCGCTCCCTAAGGGTTATAGATGCCAAAGAATAGGCTCTTCCTCCACCCCCACCCCAGGCAGCAAGGTCTCTGTCTCGGCTTTGTTGAGACCGAAGTTCTCTGAGGTTGGAGGACCAGATGGTAAATTAGAGCTGGATCCCTGAGAACCTTACCCCTGGGACAGTTATGTGAGCTGACCATCTAAGTAGTCATTGTATAGTCATGTAACATTGAAAAATCTTGGCTCCATAGAAGCTCACTAAATCTCCGTTTTCTTGGTTGTCAAGTGGGGTTGTTATGAGGATTAAATATTATATTTGTAAATCAATATAAACGCATTTATATTAATATGCTATTACATTATTAATAGCCATGTGTCAGTGTTGGTGTCCGTGTGTTAGTATGAAGCATGAGAAAACAGTATCGTACAGCAGTTAGGAGCCAGGCTCTGGAGCCGCACAGAGCCAGGGTTGGTCTCTGGTTCCACCCACTATACAGAACAGTAACTTGTACGACAGAGGCATATGTGGGGCTCGGGGAGCAGACTGGTCGCATTAAAAATAAATAAATAAAAAATAAATAAAAATTAAAAAAAAACCTTACAATCAGCTTCCTTTAGAACATTTGGCAGAGGCATTTTGTTTGTTCTTTAATTTTTACGTTTGTTAAAGTAATAAATGTGCAGAGGTCAGAAAGTCTAATAAGACTCTAAGGCCTGCAGCCCTGCAAGTGACATGCTGGCGTTGGCTTGTGCCGGCTCATCAGAGCCTACTGGTAAAATTTTTAGGAATTTAGAAGTTTTGCAAGCTAGTTGTGAAACAGAGCCATTATTAAAAATTACATTAAATAAACTTACAATTAAATTGTAGTAAAAACAGAGGCACTAAACATTAAAAATGTACTGCTCCCAATTACTTCGCTGTTTTCTGTGTTCTTGAGGTGATGATCTGTGCCTATTACATCTGCATAGTGGAAATATTCTATAAGCATGTGCTGAGAGCTTCTTCTATGTCTGTATTTGATGGCATTAACCTAAAATCAGTGACTGGGGGAATACTTACACCACCAGAACTGGCAAACTCTATGAATCAGGGCCTTTTTTCTCTGGAGACCCAGTTGTTAAGCATCCACAGCCCACCACTGCCTAGAACCACAATCCCTGTCCCGTCTTGTGACACCCCCACATTTCCTACTCTGGTGTCAGCTGTTTCTTTTTGCACTTACCCCCATATTTCTTAATTACATGCTTTTACCATTGCATCTTATTTTCAAATATTAGACATGGCCTATTGGCTTCCCATTATGGAAAAGGAGGCTCTAGCTCTTTTCCAGCTCTGTCTCCCTGCTTACTCCACACACATACACACGTTCCTTGCCTCTGTCTTCCCAGTACAGCATAGCACAATTCTTGTTTAAGATATAAATATTCAGGTTTTACATTATTACAATCACATAAATATTGTACATAAAGCACTATGCACTGTGATCACATTAGCTTTCTTTTCTTTTCTTTCTTTTTCTTTTTTTGAGACAGGGTCTTACTCCGTCATCCGGGCTGGAGGGGAGATGCATGATCATGACTCATTGCAGCCTAGGCTTCCTGAGCTCAAGTAATCCTCCCTCCTCAGCCTCCCCAGTAGCTGAGACTCTAGGCATGTGCCATTATGCCCAGCTAATTTTTTTGGTATTTTTTGTAGAGGTGGAATTTTGCCATGTTTCCCAGGCTGGTCTTGAACTCCTGGGCTTAAACGATCCACCTGCCTTGCCCTCCCAAAGTGCTGGGATTACAGGTGTGAGCCACTGTGCCTGGCCTACATTAGCTTTCTCAGACAACATTTTTTCTTGGAGTTAATAATTGCATTTTTTAAATTTGCTTGATGTCTCTATAGACAAGTGGTTTCCGACGGGCGCAGTGGCTTACGCCTATAATCCCAGCACTTTGGGAGGCCGAGGCAGGCAGGTCACCTGAGGTCGGTAGTTCAAGACCAGCCTGACCAACATGGAGAAACCCCATCTCTGCTAAAAACACAAAATTAGCCAGGTGTGATGGTTCATGCCTGTAATCCCAGCTACTCTGGAGGCTGAGGCAGGAGAATTGCTTGAACCCGGAGGCAGAGGTTGCAGTGAGCTGAGATCACACCATTGCATTCCAGCATGGGCAACAAGAGCAAAACTCCATCTCAAAAAAAAAAGAAGAAAGCAAAGTGATTTTCAAACTTTTTTTTAAAGCAATGGAGCTTATCAGTCTCTAGAAAGACTTGCCTCCTTCCCTAGTGCAGGGCTCTGTCCACTCCCCATTCTAAATCCGTTCCTTTCTGTTCTGAATAGGTTCCAGTGATGTTGCCCAACCTGCCCCTCCAGTGCTTCACCCACGGGCTGCTGGCTAGAAGCTCCTGTTATCTGATGGCCACCTACTGACTGGTTGGGTGCCTCTCAGATTTGGCTGGGCTGGGCTGGGTGCCAAACACTTAATGCAGACAATGCAGACAGCTTTGCTCAGGGAACACTCCAGTGCAGCTTCTGAGATCAGATGGAAGGAATGACTCCGTCAGAGAGCAAGTGAGCTGTGGAAGCAGATGATGCAGAGCCTATCTGCCCATGAAAAGCCAGCGCGGCGGGAGGGGAGCTGGCCCACAGTGACCAGTAGGGTTCAAGAACACTCACTTTTAAGAATCACACCTGTGAGAAAATCCCAGCTTTGCTTTCAGCTGCATGACCTGGGGCAAGTAGCTTAAACTTTCTGGGCCTTAATTTCCTCATACCTAATTAACAAGGCTGTTTCGAGAGTTAAAGACAATGTCGTAACCCTAATAAATCACAGAGTCACATGTGACCCAGCCTCTGTTTAGAGTCTCATTTTTTTAAAAATCAGATTCAGCTGGGTGCAGTGGCTCACGCCTTTAGGAGGCCAAAGTGGGCTGATTACCTGAGGTCAGGAGTTCAAGACCAGCCTAGCCAACATAGTGGAACCCTGGCTCTACTAGAAATATAAAAAATTAGCCAGGAGTGATGGCTGACACCTATAGTGCCAATTACTCAGGAGGCTGAGGCAGGAGAATTGCTAGAACCCTGGAGGCAGAGGTTGCAAGGAGCCAAGATCATGCCACTGCACTTCAGCCTGGGCAACAGAGTGAGACTCTGTCTCAAAAAAATAATAAAAATTAACATTAAAATTAAAAAGAAAATTTTTTTGAGACAGAGTCTCGCTCTGTAGCCCAGGCTGGAGTGCAGTGGTATGATCTCAGCTCCCTGAAACCTTTGCCTCCTGGGTTCAAGCCATTCTCATGCCTCAGCTTCCTAATTAGGATTACAGGTGCCCACCACCATGCCTGGCTAATTTTTGTATTTTTAGTAGAGACAGGGTTTTTCCATGTTGGCTAGGCTGGTCCCAAACTCCTGACCTTAGGTGATCCACCGACCTCAGCCTCCCAAAGTGCTGGGATTACAGGCGTAAGCCACCGTGCCTGGTCTAAACAATCATATTCTAACAGCCCAGAAGTAATTTAAAATATATTCCAAACCTAATTGCATCTTTCTTAGAATATTGAAAGGGAGCCCCTTCATTACTGATACCAACAGTCTCCAAATTCTTTTTCTCTATCCTGTAATTTTCCCACAACATACATCAGTGAAATTCTCCTGGGTCCATCCTCTGAGGCTTTTCTTCCTTCTCTTTCGCTGCCTCGTTTTTCCTCTGCCCGTCCTGCCATGGCTCTGTTGCAAAAGATCAAACGATCTGGAAATGAGCCGATAGAGCTGCAGACGGGAAGTGGTGGGGAAGAGGTCACGGCAGGACACACACTGAAATAACTCTCCTTCATCTCACTGGGAAGCGCTAGGCATGTGCAGTAGCAGGGGCTTGGCAGAAACTGGTTCTCTTCCTCCTTATTATTCTGATGAGGAATCTGAGGGAGGGAGCCGTATGACCTCCTAGACCCCCCTCTTTTCTGACTACCTACCCACTGTTAGCAGATGGGCAGCGACTGGAGAAGCCTCCTTGCCTTCTTTCCTCCAAGCTCCCCAAAAAAGCGGCATGAAAAAGACCTGAGGGATGGAGGTAGAGCTTCTGCCCACAATCCCCGCTCCCTTCTCTGCCACCTTTGTAGCCACTAAACATGGAACAGCCCTTCCACACCCATACACACTTGTTCCATCCTTTTGTGGACTCGCCCCCCGCAGGAAGTCATGGACTGAGCACCTACTGGGTACCAGACCTGTAAGGGGCTGGAGATTCAGAAACAAGGAGGACACAGACTGTGTCCTCAGTTGCTCACAAACAAATAGAAACAAACTGCAAATCAGATACGGCTGTAGTTTTTGTTGTTGTTGTTTTGAGATGGATTCTCGCTCTGTCACGCAAGCTGCGTGACCTCAGCTCACTACAACCTCTGCCTCCCGGGTTCAAGAGATTCTCCTGCCTCAGCCTCCCGAGTAGCTGGAATTAAAGGCATGTGCCACCATGCCCAGCTAATTTTAGTATTTTTAGTAGAGATGGGGTTTCTCCATGTTGCCCAGGCTGGTCTCAAACTCCTGACAGGTGATCTGCCCGCCACGGCCTCCCAAAGTGCTGGGATTACAGGCGTGAGCCACCGTGCCAAGCCTGGTTGTATTACAATGGAGGGAAGCACAGAATGCTGTGAGGGCACAGAGGAGGAGACCTTCACCCACTAAGGGACCAGGGAAGACTTTCTGGAGGCGGTGTCATCTACGCTGTGCAATAATAAGTGCTGTCATATATTGAGCATTTACTGATATTCTCTTCACTAAGTGCTTTGCTAAGCATATTAGCTCACTTAATCTTCACAACGATGCTAAAAAGTAGACATTGCTATTCTCATTTTAGAGAGAGAAATTAACATTCCCTTTTTTTTTTGAGATGGAGTCTTGCTCTTGTCGTCCAGGCCTGAGTGCAATGGTGCGGTCTCAGCTCACTGCAACCTCCGCCTCCCAGGTTCAAGCAATTCTCCTGCCTCAGCCTCCTGAGTAGCTGGGATTACAGACACACACCACCATGCCCAGCTAATTTTTTGTATTTTTAGTAGAGACGTCATTTCACCATGTTGGCCAGGCTGGTCTCGAACTCCTGACCTCAGGTAATCCACCTGCCTCAGCATCCCAAGTGCTGGGATTACAGGTGTGAGCCACTGTGCCCAGCCAACTTTTCTAAGCCACATAACTAAAAAGCAGCAGAGCTGTGATTCAAACACAGGCCTGTGCAATTCTGAAGACTATGCTTTCAACACAGGGCACTGTATACAGGTGTTCAAGATGTACGCTGCCCAAGGATGCCCATTCATATCATAGAGTGAATGGCTCGCTCGTGTAAGAGTGCCTAAGTGGACTCAGATTCAGCCTGCTCTGTTGACTCCTGGAGCAGCGGGAAAGAGCCTCCTTCTGATCCAAACCTGACTGTGCCCTGGGCTAGGCGGGGAGTGTGGGCCCCGGGGAGAGGAGGTGCACCCCAGCGTCTGGGTGTGCGTGAACGGGGCAGAATGTGGGCCTGTGTGTGTGCCGGCAGGGCTGCTGCGGACCGGGCTTCGGTCATTCCAGTGGATAGTAACAGTTTAACTTTAAACACTTTTATTGATGCAGGGGCACCTTTTCCTCATTTGCTGAGGTGTGTATGAACAAGCAGCAGCCTGCCCCACCATGGCTGTGCAGCCTCTGGGCACCATTCAGTGTTGAGGAGGACACGACCGCAGAGCAACGTGGCCCAGCCTGCCTTGGCCCAGTAGGGCCCAAAGACAAAAATAAAACACAGGGCCGGGTGCGGTGCTCACGCCTGTAATCCCAGCATTTTGGGAGGCCAAGGCGGGTGGATCATGAGGTCAGGAGTTCAAGAACAGCCTAGCCAAGATGGTGGCCCATCTCTACTAAAAATACAAAAATTAGTTGGGTGTGGTGGCGGGCATCTGTAATCCTAGCTACTCCGGAGGCTGAGGCAGAAGAATTGCTTAAACCTGGGAGGTGGAGGTTGCAGAGACCCGAGATGGTGCCATCACACTCCAGCCTGGGTGACAGAGCAAGACTCCAACTCAAAATAAATAAATTAATTAATTAACTAAGCTGGCCGAGGGCAGTGGCTCACGCATGTAATCCCAGCACTTTGGGAGGCCGAGGCAGGTGGATCACCTGAGGTTAAGAGTTCGATACCAGCCTGACCAGTATGATGAAACCCCATCTCTAATAAAAATACAAAAATTAGCCGGCCGTAGTGGCATGCACCTGTAATCCCAGCTACTCGGGGGGCTGAGACAGGAGAATTACTTGAACTCAGGAGGTGGAGGTTGCAGTGAGCCCAGATTGGGCCATTGCACTCCAGCCTGGGGAACAAGAGCAAAACTCCATCTCCAAATAAATAAATACAATAAAACAAAATAATAAATCACAAGTAGGCCCTCAGGACCTTCCAGTCCAGTCGAGAGGCCCAGAAAAAAGACACTCCATCCAAGACCACCCCAGGGCCATCAAACTAATCCCCGCCTCTCTCTCTCTCTCTCTCTCTCTCTCTCTCTCTCTCTCTTCTCTCTCTCTCTCTCTCTCTCTCTCTCTCTCTCTCTTTCTCCTCTGCAGACAGGCAGGATTGAGCCCAACTACCCCAAGGTCTGTGGCCACCAGGGAAATGTGCTGGACATCAAATGGAACCCCTTCATCGACAACATCATTGCCTCATGCTCGGAGGACACATCGGTGAGCGGAGGGGTGCTCCTCGAGGAGGGTGGGCTCAGGCCCCTCCCCACTTCCTTGGGAGGCCTCTCTTCCTACCTTCCCCTCTTCCTTCACCCTTTGCCCTTCTTTCCTCCTGTTTGTCATCCTTCCAGCCAGCCCTGAGATGGGCGGGGGGTGGGGGCCGGGGGAAAGGGAGCCAGGAATGAACCGAGGGAGCAAATCCCTGCTGGATTCCACAGATCTGGTTTTCAGTGTGATTGAGCTTGGAGGTGTTGCTTTTGTAGTTGAGAATTAGAATTTAAAAATTAAGTGTGTGATTCAGTATTCATCTATGCTCTGTAAAAAAGGGCGAGAGAAAGAATATGAACAAGGAGGGAGGGAGACCCACAGTTTGAACTCCATGTGTTCCACCATTCAACGAGAAGAGAGAAGAAACAGGAGAAGGGAGATAAGTAAGAGAGATCAGGGAGGAGACAGAGAGAATAGACAGGAGAAATGGAGACAGGAGGGAAAGGAGGAAAGAGAAAATTTAGAGAGGGAGATGAAAAATCCAGGGACAGTGGCCAGGGCACAGTGGGTTCACGCCTGTAATCCCAGTGCTTTGGGAGGTCAAGGCAGGAGGATCACTTGAGGCCAGCCTGGGCAACACAGTGAGATCCCCCATCTGTACAAAAAATTGAATTAAGAAAAAAACTAGCTGGGTGTGGTGGTGCACACCTGTAGTCCCAGCTACTTGGGAGGCTGAGTGGGAGGATCACTTGAACCTGGAAGGTCAAGGCTGCAGTAAGCTGTGATTATGCCACTGTACTCCAGCTTGGGTGACAGAATGAGACTCTGTCTCAAAAAAAAAAAAAAAAAAGAGATCGGCCATGGTGGCTCATGCCTGTAATCCCAGCACACTTTGGGAGGCTGAGGCATGTAGATTATTTGAGGTCAGGAGTTCGAGACCAGCTTGGCCAACATGGTGAAACCCCATCTCTACTAAAAATACAAAAATTAGGTTGGCGAAGTGGCTCACGCCTGTAATCCCAGCACTTTGGGAGGCCAAGGTGGGCGAATCACCTGAAGTCGAGAGTTCGAGACCAGCCTGACCAACATGGAGAAACCCCGTCTCTACTAAAAACACAAAATTAGCTGAGCATGGTGGCACATGCTTATAATCCCAGCTACTCAGGAGGCTGAGGCAGGAGAATTGCTTGAATCCCGGGGGTCGGAGGTTGCGGTGAGCCGAGATCGCACCACTGCACTCCATGTACTTTAGCCTGGGTGACAGAGCAAGACTCCCTCTCAAATAAAAAAAAAAAAAGGATCCAGGGAAAGTGAAATTTGAAACTGCATTCTGGCCACTCCTTCCTCAGACCAGCCTTGACCAGTGGAGGTAGGGTCAGAGGTGCTGGCAGTAGCCTTCTGGAGGGAGAGTCCCATACTGTGTTCCACACTGCCCCTGAGCAGCATCAGCATGCCAACTTGGAGGAAAGAGGACATTTCAGAGCCTCAGCTGAGCTGGTGAGGAGGGCCCTGGTGTTCCCAGATGAAGGAGGGTCAGCCTAAACCCCTGATGTTTCCAGGTAAAGGAAGATCCCAGCCTTTTAGTCAGACCACAAACATCTGCCTGGTACTCACTGGCAGAGCCTGGGTACAGGTCAGATTTTCAAGATGTTGGAATGGGAAGGAACTTCAGAGCTCATGTCTGCCTCTCTTCCCAGACTGGACTGTGAGTTCCTGGGAGCAGAGGCCATAACCTATTTGGTTCTGAACCTCATGCATCCAGCACAGGGCCTGGTACCTAATAAATGCTTAGTAGGTGTTGGATAGGATAGATGGATGGATGGATGGATGGATGGATGGATGGATGGACGGATGGATGGATGGATAGATGAATGGATTGTTGGATGGATGGATGGATGGATTGTTGGATGGATGGATGGATGGATGGATGGATGGATGGATGGATTGTTAGATGGATTACTACACTGATGGAGAGATGAATGAGTATATGGATAATGGATAGATGAATGAGTGAAAGAATGACTGAGTAAATAAATGACTGTATGATAGGTGGGTAGATGGATGAATGAAAGATAAACAAATGAACAAGTAAGTTAAGATAGTCCAGTTATTCAAAGACAGAGAGATTTGCAGTAAATAGCCACCCTCAGTTCATACGTTGGGGGTGAGGTCAGCTGGCATAGAACCTAGTACATGGGAGAGTGGTGAGGAGGGGACTGAAAGGGTGGAGTGGGCTTGACCAGCCCAAAATCAGTCACAGAGGACTCCTAAAAGTGGCAGCAGTGAGGGCAGGGCCCGTGGGAGCAAAGAGAGCAAGAGCCTGTGGTGAAGACAGTCCATCAGGCTTCAGCAGCCCCAGAACCAAATTAGGGACAGTGCTCAGGGGTCAGGACATAGGGAGGCCAGAGCTGCAGAAAGAAGGGCACAGGCGATGGAGCTGGGGACACAAGGAGTTCACTGGTCGCTTCCTGGGCTGGGAAGGAGGCAGATGGGCTGGTAGGGGCTGGAGAGCCCAGTGGCCAGCACGAGAGGCCCGGGCTCAGTGGGCAGAGGTGCTGCCCATCCTTCTCTCCTGGATTCAGGGAGCCCAAGGAGTGCGGTGACTACAGCTGGCTCTGTCCCTGCCTGCTGAGGTGCTGGGAGAGTGGCAGGGAGGGCTGACTCCAGCTGCTCTCATCAGCCAGCAGTCAGTAGATGGCCCTGGAACTCAGGGCTGCTCCTCTGTCCACTCTGGGCTGGGCGTTTCACATCCATTTAGCCCTTACAGCCACTCTGTGAGACAGGCACTGCCACCCGCAAACTGAGGGTTGGGACGTAGGTCACAAGCCAGGAAGTAAAGGAGCAGGGATTTTACCTGCCCGCTTGCTGCAGAGCCGTGCTCTGTCAGTTTCCTCATCACAGACAGCCAATGCTGGAAGAGCCAGGCCCCTCCCAGCGGCTCCCGTCTTACCCGGGGACCCAGCTGGGATAAGAGAAGAGCAGTGCCCCTCTTGATGTAGCGGGGACAGATTGGACCAGGACTCCTGGAATCACTGGCCACCTGGGTCCCTCCTCAGGTCTCAATTTCTCCTGCCTGACTCAGGGTGAGAAGGATCTTCCCAGTCTTAGCTCTGCATCTTATTTAACCTGATATATGCCTCATCCTCTAGGACCCCAGCTTGTAAACAAGACATCCATGGTTTGTGTCCAAGAAAAACATAAAGATGCATCCCCAACCACGTGAGCCAAGAGACTCTCTTCAGTTTTGCACACACTGATTGAGATACCATAGTATGCCCAGCACTGCCCTGGCTGCTGGGTCCAAAGAGCTCAACCATAGGATCTGGTAGAACCTGGGCTGGAATCTCAGCTTCACCATTTACCATCTGGGTGGCCAAGGGAGCGTTACTTGGCCTCTCTGAGCCACGGCTTTGCTTGCCTCTGAAACAGTAGGTACCTCCCTTTGGCAGTTGTGATGAGGATGAATGTTGGCCTGTGCCCGGTAGTATGCCTGGCCCCTCACTGATGCCTGCTCATCTCCCTCCTAGCAGAGGGGCAGGGGGTAGGGGGCAGGGCCCACCCACCAAAATATAGGGCACAATGAGGTCATTGAATCCACCTAGGTCAAGCAAAGGGCTATGCACACAGAGAAGAGAGGGATTAGTTTTGACCAAGGTGCAGGGAGGAGAGGTAGTTAGCTGGACTTTGGAGAAGCAGGACTTTGACAGGCAGAAAAAGGGTTATAGGAGTCCCAGGAAGAGACCCAGTATATCTGGTGTGCTTGGCCTGGAGGGAATGCATATACAGTGCACTTAGAAAAGGGAGAGTCTGGCCAGTTGCAGTGGCTCACTCCTGTAATCCCAGCACTTTGGGAGGCCAAGGCAGGCGGATCATGAGGTCAAGAGATCCAAACCATCCTGGCCAACATGGTGAAACCCCGTCTCTACTAAAAATACAAAAATTAGCTGGGCATGGTGGCACGTGCCTGTAATCCCAGCTACTCAAGAGGCTGAGGCAGGAGAATGGCTTGAACCCGGAGGTAGAGGTTGTAGTGAGCCAAGATTGCGCCACTGCACTCCAGCTTGGTGACAGAGCGAGATTCCGTCTCAAAAAAAAAAAAAAACAAAAAAGGAAAAGGAGAGTCATCTGGTGTGGCTGGAGCCCTGGGGTGGGGGTCCGTGAGAGGAGTGGGCAGGAAGGGAGGTTGTGAAGGGCAGCTGGGCCCGGGAGAGCTGGCTTAGGATGCAGGGTGAGAAGCTCAACTTTGCAGTGAGACCTGTGCTTCTCAAGCCGTCCGAGCATCAGTGGACTCCACCGAGTGTGGTGCATGGGAAACACTACACACTCCAGAGACCCAGGGAAGGGGACCCGTGTGGAGGGAGGGGGTCACACACAGCTTTATGCAGGACATGGGGCCTGAGCTAGCTGGATGCAGGTGGATCAGTGGAGAGAAGGGAAGAGCGAAGGGGTGTGGCTGGAGGAGTCAAGGGAAAGGCCCCGGCTCAGGGCACAGGAAGGGAGGGGCTGGCCCAGGCTGCTGATCCAGAGACAAGGAGATTAAGTCTCTGGATCAGAGAAGAACTAAGCTCTCGCTCCGGCTGCCAGGCCAGCTGCCCCAGAAGCACAACCTCGAACCCCATCTTACCCAGCTGTCCACCCCTCCCCGCCTCAGGGCTAGAGATCTTGGCATTGGAGCCAACAGGTCCCTGAGGCTGGATCCCAGCCTCTCCTGGAGGAGGCAGTCTGAGGCCCTAAGGGAGGTGCCTTGCCCAAGGTCACGCAGGGAGTCTGTATCCTAGGAAGGTCCTGGACTTTCTAGGTCTGCACTCTCAGCCCCTCACTAGTGGCCCTGGTTCTACAGAGGAGGAAACTGAGGCTCAGGGCCATGGTGGGCCGACAGTTCACATTCATTTACATCACATTGTCTGCTCTCCTCAGGGCCCAACCTGAGTGCTGGGGGAGTGCACAGGAGAGGCGGCCCCTGCTGCAGCCTGGGAGGGGACGGGGTATAAAGGAGATGGAATCTGCAGCTTCCGGGGGGCGGACAGGAGGTCAGCAGTGCTGCCAGGGCCTCCCTGCCCCCATCAAAACACCTGAGGCTCAGGCTGCCGAGTCACCCTCCCTCCACCCATTGCAGCTGGAATGGTCAACTTGCTGCGCACCAGAAACGACATTCAGACCCAGAGTTGGGAGGTCAGTCGGCAGAGCTGCTGTGTGCGCCAGGCACTGTGCTACATACAGGGCTGGGGGCGGCACCAGCCCACAGGGGCCCAGAGGGAGACTCTTCACAGCAGATCTGGCCCAGTTCCCCTGGTAGTGCCTGCCCGTTTCACCCCCAGCCCTCCACTTGTCTCTCAGAACATCCAGAGGATGCAGGTTGGATTTCACAACCCCTGATTTCCCCAGCTCCTTCCCCATATCCCCCAGCCCTGCAACCTCCAGTGAAATCAATCCCCGTTCCCCAGGATCCAGAGGATGCAGGTTGGATTTCACAACCCCTGATTTCCCCAGCTCCTTCCCCATATCCCCCAGCCCTGCAACCTCCAGTGAAATCAATCCCTGTTCCCCAGGATCCAGCAGGAGGAGATCCTCTGGAGTCTGGCCTCCATCCCGCCAGGGATCCAGCAGAACATATCTAGGCCCTTCCCCAGGGGCTTTGGGCCCGAGGGAGGGGTGGGGGCCATAACTCTCCCTGGCATCTGGCAGAATCCAGTTTTTTCCGCCGCTGGGTGATGTCACCTATTGTTGAAGGCTGCGCTTTTTATAGCTTCTGCCGCAGCTAGGGAGGGCGGCTGGCAGGCGGCAGGGAAGGGCGCTATCGGTTTCCAAGCCTCACGCTCCCAGCCCTTCTCTGGGGGCCAGCAGCCGCAGAGAGAGAAAGAGGTTTCTGTCATTTCAAGGAGAGGGAGAGAGGGATCCCAGGAGAGAGGGAGGGGGGAGAACAGGGCCGACGCCTTTTGCTCCACATCTTTCCTTTGCCTTTTATTCAAGCTCCTCCATCCTGCATCTGCTCTCCTCACCCTGTAGATGATGCCCCTCCCTGAGGAGCTGGGGGTGGGATGGACAGAATGTCAGCCCTGCTGGAAGCCACCCACCACCCTGCCTCCTGCACATCCCTGCCTCCCGAGCTCCGGAACCAATACCTCTTGGAGCTGGAAGGGAGTGATGCACTCTTGTAGAGGTAGGAGGAAGGTAGCTCTGAGGGGCCGGTGAGCTGAGTGGGTCTTCACCAATGATTTAGCAGTCACAGAGAAAGCAGCAGGATGGCTCCATGGCTCAGCAGTCAGGCTCAGGAGTCCCTCGGCCTAGGTTCAAATCTTGGCTCTGCCACTCCCAGGCTCTGTGATCTAGGACTAGTTTTTTTTTTTAACCTCTCTGAGTACCAGTTGCCCTACTGTAAAATAAGAAAGATCTTGGGCCCTGAGAACTAGATGAATATAAAAGTGTTTTGTGTCCCGTAAGAACTCCATAGACATTAACTGTTACTTCCTTTTCCTTAAGTGGGGGCTCAAGAGTTTAAATAACTTGCCCAGGCCAGGCACGGTGGCTCACACCTGTAATCCCAACATTTTGGGAGGCCGAGGCAGGTGGATCACCCGAGGTCAGGAGCTCAAGACCAGCTTGGCCAACATGGTAATATCTCGTCTCTACTAAAAATAAAAAAATTAGCCAGGCGTGGTGGCACAGGCCCGTAGTCCCAGGTACCAGAAGGTTAAGGTAGGAGAATCACTTGAACCCAAGAGGTGGAAGTTGCAGTGAGCCGAGATCATGCCACTGCGCTCCAACTTGGGCAACAAAGCGAGACTCCATCTCAAATATATATATATATAAATAACTTGCCCTGGTGATGGGTGATCAGAGGACTGGGAATCAGAGACCCAGGCTCCCCGGACACTGCTCTTTCCTCTGTATCTCATTATTTGTTGAGCTTCCAAATAGGAGGCTGATTTCCAAAAAAGATTGGGCTGAATACTGAGCCTCAAAATCCAGGAAAGACATCCTCCACCCATGTCCCCCTTCCAAATCAGGATTAGAGGGATGAGTCCCCATTTGTCCAGCCCATCACCAGCCTGTTCACCCACATTGGGATTCACTGCTGGACTTTCGACAGGAAGTCTTCTGGGGAATCTTGGGTCCATTCATTCAGTAAATATGACGTGGGCACTAGAACATGCCAGACGTGGTTCCCTGTGCTGGGGGCACAGCAGTGAATTAGGGGAGACCGCTCTATATGGTGGGATTGACCATCCCTTGGGAGGCCTGGCACATTGTCTGATCCCCAAGCTATCCCCAAGGAAGGTGATTTCTAGATACTTAGGGCTAGGGAGCTGCCCTGTGTCCTGGAATAGATAAGCAGAAGGACAGATCATGTCCTCCTCGGGGGGTTGGGTCCAGCCCAGGGAAAAAGGAAAAATCAGGTATGGGCACAGGCAGGGGTGTGGAAGAGAGGAGGAGGGTAGTCTGCCTGATTGCAATTCTGAGTTTGAATCCCAGCTCCTCCTTTCCCAGCTGTGACACCTGGGCAAGTTTCCTTATCTGTGCAAGGACAGTCATCAGTCATCATAGTAGCAATAGGCAGCAATGACCTTTCACGCATGCAGCCCCAAATCGGCCACTTCACGTCCCCTCTAGCAACACCCTCCCAGGACTCTCAGCAGTAGATGCTCAACAATGCTTCCCTTCTGGGTCCTCAGTTCGCCCCTCCTGCCGCCCTGGGTTTGGTGGGATTTGTTTCCCATATTGGGAAACTGTGTGTCTGGTGCTCAGAAGATGTCAGAATCGAGGTAGCCTTTCAGATTCTACCTCTTGTTTAGATGAATGATGATAAACTCAATTTTTAGAATGAACAGAATAATTGACAAAAAACGGGGAGGAGGGAGCTCCAGAAGCCTCCTGGCCCCTAAGCAAACACCTTCAAGTTTTTCTCTTTTCACTGCAGGAGACATCACAGTTACTTGGCCCCAGACATCATCTCTGTGCATTGGTTAGATGGAGATCTTGGGGCCAATGATTGTGTACTGTATACAGCTAAAATGGAGGCTTCTCGAGGACAGAAACTGTATCTGTTTTTTTTTTTTTTTTTTTTTGAGACAGAGTCTCATTTTGGCACCCAGACTGGAGTGCAGTGGTGCCATCTCAGATCACTGCAACTGCCACCTCCCGAGTTCAAGCTATTCTCGTGCCTCAGCCGCCCAAGAAACTGGGACTACAGGCCCACGCCACCACTCCCGGCTAATTTTTGTATTTTTAGTAGAGACGAGATTTCACCATGTAGGCCAGGCTGGTTTCGAACTCCTGGACTCAAGAGATCCACCTGCCTCGCCTCCCAAAGTGCTGGGATTACAGGAGTAAGTCACTGGGCCAGCCCAGAAACCATTTATTTATTTATTTTTGAGACAAAGTCTCGCTCTGTTGCCAGGCTGGAATGCAGTGGCATGATCTCGGCTCCAACTTCCTGGTCCAAATGATTCTCCTGCCTCAGCCTCCCAAGTAGCTGGGATTACAGGCACGCACCACCGTGCCCAGCTAATTTTTGTATTTTTAGTAGAGATGGGGTTTCACCATGTTGGCCAGGATGGCCTCCATCTCCTGACCTCATAATCTGCCCCCCTACGGCCTCCCAAAGTGCTGGGATTACAGGGTGAGCCACTACACCCAGCCCAGAAACCATATCTGATACTGTCCTGTTCCTCCCCACACTACCCTAAACAGATTTGTTTGTTTTTTGAAGTAGCTGCTAAGGGGTTGGATTTCAGATCTTCTCCTAGCTGCTTAGGCCCACAGTGAACTCCAGCTCCTCCTCTGCACTTCTATGCCACATATACAGACAGTGGGTGCTGTCAGCTTGTTAGAGCTGTGTCATAAGCAGCAGATCCCTTAAATGGAGAATTCTGCCCCTTAGGAGCAGTGTCATCAGAGGGGCTAACAGCCCTAGCCCTAAGTCACTAGCAGTCATGACCCTCAAAGTGTCAGAAAGCAGAGATCCAGCCAGACACCTCCATAATCATGTAAGCATTTTAAAGATGAAATTTATGCTGCAATTTATGTTCCATAAAATGGAGACAAACTTTATATTATATGTATTGACTACACAGGGGGCAACAAAGTGCTCATGAAAAACGTAACTCAGCCAGGCTTGGTGGCTGACGCCAGTAATCCCAGCACTTTGCAAGGCCGAGGCGGGCAGATCACTTGAGCTCAGGAGTTTGAGACCAGCCTGGGCAATATGGCGAAACCCTGTCTCTACATAATATATATGTGTGTGTGTGTGTGTGTGTGTGTGTGTGTGTGTGTGTGTGTGTGTGTATACCGCTGCACCCCAGCCTGGGTGACAGAGCAAGACCCTGTCTGAAAAAAAAAGAAAACTATAACTCAATCACACCTAAAGTTTGACCACTATAAAATCTGGGTATGATCCTTAATAGTAAGCAAGCATCCTTAAGTGTTACTCTGTGGTAATCTGCTTGGTAGTGTATACATTTTATCTTTATTTATTCTTTATAGCAGCTCTGCTGTGTGGGTGTAATTATCCTTACAGGTGTGAAGACAGATGTTTGGAGAGGCTAAGAAACTTGGGGGAAATCTCACAGCCAGTAAGGTCAGAGCCTGGATTCTAACGAAGCTGTCAGACCACAAAGCTTCTTGCTCGTTGGCCAGCTGCTCCCTCTCCTGTGTGCAGGGACAGTTGCTTTTGTAGCTTTATTAACTGTCCTTATCAGCTGCCTTGCCTTTGCCTTGTCTGCAGTGTCTGCTGTCTCCCCAACAGGACTGACAGCTACTTGAGACTAAAAACGGTTCCCCTGTATCTAATCTGTTTGGCAGAGAGAGGAGCCAAGTATATTCTGTGGGATTGAATGTAACAGAGTTAAACAAGGCTCTGACCCAGGGACCTGTGAAGGGGGCAGTCCCAGCATGGCTGGCTTGCTAGAAAGAGTGATTTGCCACTTCTCTCCACCCTTTCCTTCCAGAAATCCGGTTTGGCAAACGCTACTGAATTTCCTGTTGAATTGAAGTAACCTCCCAGAGCAACCTCTGAGCAGATCCACAGGGCTCCTCCCATGCCTTAGCCACTCTGTTTTCAACAAATCCCTTAAATACTAAGAGATTGGAATTCCTTTCCCAGCTACTCGGGCCCACTGGGAACTCCAGCTCCTCCTCTGCGCTCTGTAGCATGTGGTGCCAACTGTTTGCTGTAGCCATGGGTCAAGCAGAGCCAGTCTCCTTCTCCCAGTAATGTATTCAATGATGTCAAAGCAGAAAAGTTGGGAAGATCAACTAATACTATCTAAATGTGCAGATGAAGGCCAGGTGCAGTGGCTCACTTGAGGTCCGGAGTTCGAGACCAGCCTGGCCAACATGGTGAACCCTCATCTCTATTAAAAATACAAAAATTAGCTGGGCATGGTGGCGGGCACCTATAATCCCAGTTACTTGGGAGGCCGAGGCAAGAGAATTGCTTGAACCCAGGGGACAGAGATTGCAGTGAGCTGAGATGGCACCACTTCACTCCAGCCTGGGCGAAAGAGCAAAACTCTATCTCCAAAAAAAATAAATAAATAAAGTAAATGTGCAGATGAGAAAACCGGGACTCAGGGAGGGAAGTGGCTGGTATCAAATGGGGATAAAGCAAGGCACCTCCCTCCCTCTCTGTGGGATGTTTATTCACTGAGTCCCCTGAACCCCGCCTGCGACCCTACATCCGACAGTTCTCGGTGAAAACAGCTCTGTCAGTTTCCATCTGTAGCCCTTCACTCAATGAGACTTGAACCCAGTCAAGGGGCTGCAGCGTAGGCACAGACACCAGCTGCCCCCGCCCCCATCCCCTGGGCTTAGCCCCTAGGCTCCTAGGGAAAGCTGTCACCCCAGCAAGTCAGCTCACGTGTCTAGAAGGCTTCACGCTCCCGAGGGCTCCGGAGGCACCCAGTTTAGTTGACCCCACACACCTCTAACAGGTACAGTCTCTAATTTCTAGATGAGGAGCCTGAGTCTTAGAGAGGGTAACTGGCTTGTCTAAAGTCACCCAGCTAGTAAATGGGATTAGAGCCTAGGCTGGAGCTTACACCACAGCCCCCCATGTGACACTACCTTACCCCGGCATAGGTGTAACTCAGAGATGCCTCAGTTACTGGGTTGCTCAGGAATTAGGGTGTCCTGGGAAAGAGTTTTTTCTGAGACTCTGGGCCTAAGCAGGGCTTCTTTGAGCCTCAGTGACGAAATGTGACACACATGACCTCTGGCCTCCTCTGGCACCAGCCAGGCTGCTCCACACAAGCCAGGCTGACCCCGTGCAGTTTCCCTACCTGCTGTGCCTGACCCCACGCACGCTGGGCATTTTTCTGCCTCCTCACCCCTTCCAACATCCCAATCTGTCTTTTCAAACTTAGTTTAATGTCCTCTCTTCCACCACTGCTCCTCCCAGACCCTCCCACCCTGGTCCCCCTAACAGATGGGTTCAAGCTTTCCAACAGCTCTGTGCCCCCGCAGGCTGTCTGTGGGCATGGGCAGGCTCAGCACCGCACCCCACAGGCTCACAGGAGGCCCTCGGGAAGTGATAGTGGAGTTAATGAGGCTCAGCTTTTGGTTTCAAAGATCTTTCTTGATGGCAAGAGGCAACTCTTCTGCCTCAGTCAATGTTTATGCACCAAGATACGGTATGAGACATGCCTAGACAGAATCCTCTGCCGCCAAATAGCTCATCCCTTTGAATCTGAAAGCTTTAGAGCTTCCTACTCAAGTGCAAACAAGAGTAACCAGTAGACATGAGAAAAGATGCTCAGTAATTTTTTTTTCTTTCTTTTTTTTTGGGGGGGGCTCAAGCAATCTTCCTGCCTCAGCCTTCCCAGTACCTGGGACTACAGGCGCATGCCACCATGTCCAGCTAATTTTTTCACTCTTTTATAGAGATGGGGCCTCACTATGTTGCCCAGGCTAGTCTTGAACTCTGGGGCTCAAGCAATCCTCCCACCTAGTCTTCTTTTTTTTTGACAGTCTCACTTCGTTGCCCAGGCTGGAGTGCCGTGGTGCGATCTCAGTTCACTGCAATTTCCATCTCCCAGGTTCAATCGATTCTCCTGCCTCAGCCTCCTGAGTAGCTGGGATTACCGGCAAATACCCCAACAACTAGCTACCACCTAGGCTTCTTAAAGTGCTAGGATTACAAATGTGAGCCTGTCCTCAGTGTTTCTAAGAATGGAAGGAACACAAATCCAAACAGGTGGCATTTTTGACCTATCAAATGGGTAAAAATCCAGTTTTTAAAAGGTGTAGTTTTAGAGGCATAAGGAAGCAGTCTCAGATTCCATGGGTTAAAACCTGGGACAGCTTTTGGTGACAATTATACAGTAACCATAAAAAATTTGAAACACTTCTAGGCATTTTCCTACAAGAATAGTCACACTAATACACAAACTCCTATTACGAGCATGTTCATCATAGAATGAATTGCAGCCATGAAAAAAAAGTGGGTTGGGCACGGTGGCTTACACCTGTAATCCCAGTGTTTTGGGAGGCTAAGGCGGGTGGATCATGAGGTCAGGAGTTCTAGACCAGACTGGCCAAGAGACCAGCCTGGCCAAAATGGTGAAACTCCGTCCTACCTAAAATACAAAAATTAGCTGGGTCTATAATCCCAGCTACTTGGGAGGCTGAAGCAGGAGAATTGCTTGAACCCGGGAGGTGGAGGTTGCAATGAGCCAGGATCGCACCATTGCACTCCAGCCTGGGTGACAGAGCGAGACTCCGACTCAAAAATAAATAGATAAATAAAAGTGAACAGAACTTAGATGTAAATTAATAAAGGTTGATTATATTAATCATGGAACAGTCATACAACAGATGCTTCCCTGGACACTTAAAAAGATAAGGTAGGTCTTCATGGAGTGGTGTGGAAAGACGGCCACTGTCTATGATGTGAGTAAAGCAGATTGAAAAAGAACAGGTGTAATAGTATCTCTTCTGGGTGAAAAGAAAGAGGTGTGTGTGTTTATGTGTCCATGTCTGTGATATGTGGGTGCCTAGCCCAGGCATTAGTCTCTTAATTTTAGGGTCACCTTTCTGCAGTCCATTTGGGGCAGAAGGAATGTGTTTTCTTGGTGGCTGTGGAGTTATGTACCCAGCAGCTAGTTCCCCTGCACCCTCTTAGCCACTTCCAGAGCAGTCTTCATCCCTGAGTGCCCTGGTGCAGGGGCTGTTGAGGAAAGAAGGTATTCTGGGCCCCCTACACGTCTCTCCCCGCCCCCAATTCCACCCCCACACTATGAGGCAGAACTGGGTGGGAGTGTTAACTTTACAGAGGGCTGGAAGCACCAAAGGGGATGATAATGAGGATGGGAAAGTATTTCAGACTCTCCCCTAATTATCAACTTCTTCTCAAGTGGGCTTTTGAAACGGTTTTACTGAAACAGAATGGCACACCCAAGGGTGACCCCAAACCCTTGACAGAACTTGCCTTTCTTACCCTGAAACCTCCCAGTCGACAGGCACAGGAGCTGGCTCTGTTGGGGAACACACGTGAGGAAAATGTTCATTCTTCCAGTCTGAGGAGGAGGCACCAAGAAGGGAAATTTGTCTAAGGAATTCCCTGAGTTCCCCTGATCACCCCAGTTCCTAGCTTTGCTCCCAGGACCTCTGGTCTGCCTTTGGCTTTCTTCCTTTTTTTATTTTTCTAAGACAGAGTCTCACTCTGTTGCCCAGGCTAGAGTGCATGGTACATTCATAGCTCACTGCAGCCTTGAACTCCTGGGCTTGCAATCCTCCCGCCTCAGCCTCTGGAATGGCTGGGACTATAGGTGCATGCCACAACACCTGGCTAATTTTTTCAACTTTTTGTGGAGGTGAGGTCTCACTATGTTACCCAGTCTGGTCTTGAACTCCTGGGCTCAAGTGATCTTCCTGCCTTGGCCTCCCAAAGTGCTAGGATTGCAGGCGTGAACCACCTCACCTGGCCTTTGCTTTCTTTAACATGCTTTTGTGTTTATTCATAGCCTTTGGAATCATAATCAATTGACTAGTATAACATATTGATATAATGTATCACATCGTCCCCCTAATGTTGATCACTTACAGTGCTTCTGTGTTTTCCATATAAATGATGTTGCAGTGAACATCTTCATGCATGGAGATTTTTGCTTACATTGTATTTTAAGAGTAGAGTTACTGGGTCAAAGAGTATAATAGAAATGTCTTTATGGCTCCTACTAAAGACTGCCAAATTGCTTCCAAAAGAGTTACTCTGATTTATAATACTACCAACATCGATTCAATCTCTAACTTCCAGTATTATTTTTTTGGTTGGCTATTTTAGCAGATTATAAATGGTATCTCAAAGCTGTTTTTCCTGTTTTTCTCTTTACTAGCAAGGGTGGAGTTCAGATTTTTGAAAGAATTTTTTTCGTGTTACTGTTTTTGGGTTTTGCTTTTCTTTTGAAACAGGGTCTTGCTGTGTTGCCCAAGCAGGAGTGCAGTGGATCTCAGCTCACTGTAACCTCCACCCCCAGCCTCAAGCAATCCTCCCATCTCAGCCTCCCGAGTAGCTGGGATTATAGGCGTGTGCCACCACAGCTGGCTAATTTTCATTTTTTTTTGTAGAGACAAGGTCTCACTGTGTTGCTCAGGCTGAAAGGTTCTTTTTTTTGTTTAAAGTGTCCTAAATTACAGTCACATGTGCTCTTTCCTCTCCAACCAGTTAGACTCTAATGAGTAATATTAATGATAATGATAACACTTACAATTCCTTAGGCCTTTAGAGCACTTTGCAGTTTATCAGCTGTTATCCCATTGTGTCTTTTTCTTCTGCCAGTAGGTGAAGCAGGGCGGGGATGTTCCCCACCCCTCGCCCGCCTTATGGATGAAACAGTTGAAGCCATGCAGAGGAGGTTTGGTTTGAGTGGCAGAAGCCTACCAGGGCTGATGTAAATAATCAGGGAGGTGATTCCAAGATTGCAGGGAAACTGCTCAGTCTCTCTCTCTGGGGCCACATGGTCTCCTCTCTGCTTCTCTCTGCATGTCCCATCCTCCTCTCTGCAGATCATCTTTTTCTGCTTCTTTATCAGCATCCACAAGACTGAAAATAGCAGCTATATCCAGGCTCTCCCCATCCTTTCAGCTCAGGCCCCAACATCTGATCAGTCTCCGTCCCGCAGTCCACCATCTCTCAGGAGAGACCCAGGGCCTCCCAGCCTCCCGGATGCAATTCCCTCTGCTCAGGGGTCCATCCTGGGTAAGGGACAGAGTGGGGGGTAAGGCCATGTGGTTCAAACAGCCAAAGTGGGGTTGAGCAGAGTAGTAGGAAGGCAGAGTCTCCTAGAAGGATGTGGCGTGTGAAGCAAGGATAGGCTTTTTAGTACAACACCTGCTCAAAGGGCCTCGTGCATGTTCTTCCTAGCTGGGCTAGGCCACAGCAATAGCAACATACTAGTAATAACAGTTCTCAGGTCTGCAGAGACTTCCCAGAGAAAACCTCCCACAGGCAGAGAGATGGTCTCTCTCCTCTCTAGCCACACCCGGAGACCTCCCAGCAGGCCCCAGCTGGGCTTTGCCCACCACCGCAAGCCAGGAGGTGCCTCACCAGGCAGATCTCAGAAAGCCTGGTGTCCAAGGGAAGAGGCACCTCTCCTCAAGGGCCCTCCTGGCCTTGACCACTCAGCCTGGACCCTCACCCCCCTCTGCAGGTGCGGATCTGGGAGATCCCCGAGGGCGGTCTGAAGCGGAACATGACGGAGGCACTCCTGGAGCTGCATGGGCACAGCCGGCGTGTGGGGCTGGTCGAGTGGCACCCCACCACCAACAACATCCTATTCAGCGCTGGCTACGACTACAAGGTATGCAATGGGCAGGCAGCTGGGTAGGGGGGGATCGGGAAAGAGAAGGGGGCCTTTTGGGGGCCCATAGGAAGCACTGCTATTTCCTAAGCAACCAATATTGCCTCAATTGTTCATTAGCTCATTCATTCATTCACTACACACAACTGAGCATCTCCCGTACACCCTGTCATTCCTGGGGTCCACAGAGGTCGGAGGCATCTTTTCTGCCTTCTCTGGTGGTTGATGGACTGGTGGAGAAGCCCCTTCCAGCCCACACCCTTTGCCTGGCCACTGCTTAACTAAGAGGTGGCAAAAGGGGTAACCAAAGCTGCTGGAGGCAAAAAAGTGGAGCCTCAGCCCCTAGCCCCAGGCACGTCCCCAAAAAAGGTGAGCTGACCACCTGGGACCTAGCAAGGAACGTGCATCCTTCTTGCTCTTCCATAAACTGAGCCCAGGCTGGGGCTGGCATCTGACCAAGGATATTGATGGGGTTGTGTGACAGGGATGTATCAACCTTTCCATATAGAACTCAATAACCCATCCTGCATCCCAGCACACCCCAGGCCCTCCATGGGGCGCTTCCCCCAGGGCAGTTGTGTGGATGGGGGACAAACATCCCAGGACCCCAGCAGCCACTGACCTCACCTCCTGCGCGTCTGCCCTCGCAGGTCCTCATCTGGAACCTGGATGTTGGCGAGCCGGTGAAGATGATCGACTGCCACACGGATGTGATCCTCTGCATGTCCTTCAACACGGACGGCAGCCTGCTCACCACCACATGCAAGGACAAGAAGCTGCGTGTGATCGAGCCCCGCTCCGGCCGTGTTCTGCAGGTGGAACCCTACATTTTTTTGAGATTGAAAGGGAAGATATTGAGGGCTGGGGCTCAGCTTTCAGCAGACCTGGAAGAAAAGGCTGTGCCATGCCCCTTCTCCCATGCATCTCACTGCACCTCTGGTGAACAACCTTTCTCTCTCCTGGGCCCTTCTAGGCTCGTAGGAGCCCTGCCTTGTTCTGGATAGGGAGGGACCTCGTACCCTTTCCTGTCCCCACTGAACCCCCTATCTCCAGAGGGGATTCTTCTGGCTTGCTCTGGGGGCTGAACAGGTGACACCCTTCAGTGCATACATCCCCAAGTGTTAACCAAGTCCGTGATAGGCACAGGAGGGGAGACGCTGGACTCAGTGCCCAGCCACCTGATGGGATGAGCCTGGGGGAAATGGCTCGGGGTGCCAAGGTTGATGGTGAACTTAGTTCCACTTTTGGTCTTTGAATCTCCTGGGTCTTGGGTTTGAGGAAAGGAAGGGGTTAAGTGCCATTTGGGAGTAAGCAATTACCTTTTTTTTTTTTTTTTTTTGAGATGGAGTCTTACTCTGTCACCCAGGCTGGAGTGCAGTGGCATAATCTCTGCTCGCTGCAATCTCTGCCTCCCAGGTTCACTTGATTCTCCTGCCTCAGCCTCCTGAGCAGCTGGGATTACAGGCACCTGCCACCATGCCTGGCTAAATTTTTGTATTTTTAGTAGAGATGGGGTTTCACCATGTTGGTCAGGCTGGTCTCAAACTCCTGACCTCGTGATCTGCCCGCCTCAGCCTCCCAAAGTGCTGGGATTATAGGCGTGAGCCACTACGCTCAGCCAGCAATTACCATTTTTTGAGCACCTGCCGTGTGCTGGTCATGGGGAGGGATGGAATGGATGGTATTTGAGGTTTGCCTTCTACATAAGGAGGGAGTGATGCTTGATCTGGGTGTGTTTATCTCGGAATAGTCCAATGTTGCAAGACCGGAAAGTTATCTACTACTATAGGCTGAGCATCCCAAATCCAAAAATCCAAAATACGAAAGGCTCCGAGTCCAAAACTTGTTGAGCACTGACACAACACCCACAGGAAATGCTCACTGGAACATTTCAGATTTTTGATTTTGGAACGTGGGGAGCTCAACTAATAGGTATAAGGCAAATATCCCGACATCTGAGACAACCCAAAATCTGAAACACTTCTGGTCCCAGGCATTTCAGATAAGGGCTCCTCAACCTGTCCCACCACAAATAAGAATGCTGAGAGTTGCTAGCATGATTAGTGTTCACTGACAACTGCTAAGAGCTCACTGTGTGGCCCAACTGTGCCCGGGGCTCTGCACATCATCTCAGGACGTCTTAATCCTCAGGACAACCCTCTCCGCTGGGCACTGTTACTCCTCTCATTTTATACATGAGAACACTGAACCTTAGCGAAGCTGGGAGACTTGAATCTCACGGTTCCAGGAGAAGCTGGGATTTGAACCCAGGGCCCAAGTCAAACAGAAAGGATGCTTGTGAACAGAGAACCCCACTTTTAATTCACAGATAGAGCCACGAGCCCGGGGAAGGCGAAGGTCTTCTCTAGGGCTGCACTTCTTTGACAGAGCTAGAACTAGAGTTTAGAGTGAGTGACAGCAGCCTGAATCTGTGCACTGCCCGTTAGCCTCTCTTCTGACCTGCTGCCAACTTACCTGATGCTGAGGACTGTAGAGTGTTAGGGGGAAATCAAGTGTCACAAGCCAGTGGGTGGGAGAGGAGGCCCAAGACAGCTCAATTAAGGAGGCACTCCCTGATGAGACGAGTTGTGGAGCAATAATTGGCATGACTCTCTTGTCCTCCTGAGCCTGTTTCCTCGTCCTCAAAAATAGGGATAATGATTTCTTCCAGTAGATACTGTTATGAGGATTAAAAGCATTGCCGCTGGTCAGAGCTCCACATGGTGTAGCCCCCAACTGGACTTAGTGGAGGTGGGCTCCCCTCTGGTTCCCTGTTCCCCACTTGCTCTGGAAAATAGCAGAAAAGGCATCTGTGGAGCCATTGCTGCCGAGTACTTAATGTCCTGTGGCTGCTGTAGCAAACACCCACAAACTAGGGGGCTGAAAACAACAGAAATATATTCTCTCACCGTTCCAGAGACCCGATGTCCCACATCAAGGTGTCAGCAGGGCTGTCCTCCCTGTGGAGGCTCTAGGAGAAAATCCATTCCTTGCCTTTTCTTGGGGTTGCCGGCTCTAGTGGCTGGTGGCCACGTCACTGCAGTCTCCGCCTCCAGGGTCACGCCACCTTCTCCATGTCCGCGTAATCTTACCTCTCTTCCACAAGGACACTCATGATGGCATCCAGGATCCACCTGGACAATTCAGGGTCATCTCATCCCAAATCCTTAGCTTAACCACATCTGCAAAGACCCTTTTCCAAATAAGGAAACAATCGCAGGGGCCAGGGCTGAGGACATGAGTATATCTCTTCAGGGTCACCATTCATCCCACGGCAGTACCCACATGCTGGGGACCCTGGCTCACCACCTCCCTCTGTTCCTACCAGGAGGCCAACTGCAAAAACCACAGAGTGAACCGGGTGGTGTTCCTGGGAAACATGAAGCGGCTCCTCACGACAGGGGTCTCCAGGTGGAACACGAGACAGATTGCCCTCTGGGACCAGGTCAGCCATGGGGAGGCCTCCTGGGTATGGGCTAAAGGAAGCATCATTGCCTCAGAGGTCACTTGCTCAGAAAGTCAGGAGCCTGGGCCGGCAGACCAGCTTCTGACAGCAGAGAAATCAGACAGAGACCCCCAGAGGCAGAGCTTGGGTACGGAGGCTTCAAGGGACAATGTCAGCCATATCTGCAAGATGTTCACTCTCTTTTTCCAAGGTGGGGGCTGAGCTCCAGAGAGATCAGAGACCTACCTGGGGACACATAGCAAGTAGTAGGTTTGGGGACGATGAAAACAAGTCCCCTGCCTCCTGTTTGTAAGACCCTCTCCACTGCCCCTGGCTGCTTTTCTTGACAAGGAAGTCAGTCTTACCACTACCCGTTGGACTGGCTTTTTAACACCTAGGGGAGGACTTAGCATGAAGTAGTTGCAGTCCTAAGGGGACTCACTGGGATTTGGGGAGCGGTATGCCATCCTGCCTCCATAGAGGCTCAGACCAACTCCTCTCCCTCAGGAGGACCTGTCCATGCCCATGATTGAAGAGGAAATTGATGGACTCTCTGGCCTCCTGTTCCCCTTCTATGATGCTGACACTCACATGCTTTACCTGGCTGGAAAGGTAGTAGGAGGTGGGGGAGGGCCCAGGGCAGCCTGTGGGAGAGCCCATCCCTCATTGTATCCCTGCACCTGCCCCTCCACTTGACAATAGCCAGCCCAACCTCTCTGGCATCCCCTGACCCAACTCAAGTTCCTGGGCCTCACCTCTCCCATCCACACCTGCCCTCAAGTCTGACACCCATTCTTACTGAAATGTCTGCAACCAAGAATTCCCTCAAGGGTGAGCTGGAGTGGGCTTTTACACCGGAACGAAGATCAGAGCCTGAAGTGTAGTCAGCAATAAATGGTGGGATTTGAGATACCTGCCAGGAGAGCCTTGGTGAATATAGCCTTGTTTGTCAGAAAGGCTGTCTACACACACAAACACACACACACACACACACACACACACACACACACACCAGCCCATCCACCTCCACCTCTCCACCCTCAGGGAGTCCACTGTGGCGAACCCACTAGGAACCTAGAAGCCAGGTTTCCCTGTTTTTTTTTAACCACCCATGAGGCACAGTGGGGAACTGTCTTCAGCTGGCTCCTGGGACCAGGCCCCGCTCTGCCCTCGCTTCCTGCCACCTTCCTCACCTCATCTCTCCTGACCCCAGGGCGATGGAAACATCCGGTACTACGAGATCAGCACTGAGAAGCCCTACCTGAGTTACCTCATGGAGTTCCGCTCCCCAGCCCCGCAGAAAGGCCTAGGTAAGGGGCCCGAGGCTGCCATGGCTGGTGCACTGGTGCACTGGAGGGTATCTGGCCCATGGGTCACCCTCTCCCTTAAATAGAAAATCAGGCTCAGAAGGCCACAGCTCACGGGCAAGTGGGAACGGAACCTGCAAGAGCTGGCCCTGCTGCAGCTGTCACTGCCCACTGGACTGGCGCTGTCACTGCCCACTGGACTGGCGCTGTCACCCCGCCGTGCTCACATCCACCATCAGCAGTAGCCTGCTGGCATGTGCTCTGTGTCTGCACTCCTGATCGAAGATGGGGGGCCTGAAGCCCACAGTGGCGATGACAATGGTGGGAGGTGGTCCAGTAACTGAAGGTCAGAGTGGGGTCTAGGCACAGGTCCCTTCCTGAGCCTCTAGGAAGCTGGGACTCCCAGACCCCGGCAGCAACTCTGCCTGATAGAGCAGGAAGAAGTTCCAGGGGTTCCTGTGACTGCAGCCCCAAGCTCCCTGGAGTCTCTGGCAGAAACCCAGAGAGGGCTCCGGGACTGGCAGGCTATAGTGAGTGAGTCCTCACATTCTCCCACCACTTTCTCCTTTCTTTGAGCCAACCTGGTAGTACATATGATTCAGCAACTCCACATTTGGGGTCCAAACCATCCAGTGAAACATCTATTATCAGAGTCCCCCCACCCCCCGTTCCCGCCTTTGTGGGTGATCCTCCTCTTTGGAGCTGGAGTCTAGCTTGCTTTCCCTATGGATCTGGTGTTGAGGACAGGGCTTGAGGGCCAGCTTCAGGGACGTTCTAGCTGAAAGGGGCTAAGAGCCCACTCCAGTGACCAACAGCAAAATGGAAGCCAAGAGATGTCTGAGGTCCCAATCACCATTCCATTCCATCCACTTTACCCTTCCCCAACGCTGTCATCCCCACCTCCACTGTCACTCTGCATCAAATAGTATAAAAATCAGCCTGGACTTCGGAGTCAGACCTGGGTTTATATTCTGGCTCAAGTGTGCACTTAATCCCTCTAAGTCTCAGTTTCCTCATCTGTAAAATGGGGATAATCAAACCTACCTTGAAGGGCAAGGTGCAAGGTGCCTGGCAGAGCACTTGGCTCCTCCTGCTCCTTCACATAGGTGTTCAACAAACAGTTATTGAGTTCCAGCTGTGTACCAGACCCGGCACTAAGCCTAGGGGTACAGTGGCAAGTAAAACAGAACATGGCCTTACTCCCGTGGGGCTCACATTCCACTGAGCAGGAGACAGGCAGTAAACAAATGAGAGAAATATGGGATGGGAATGAGCTCTAGGCAGAGAGTCAAATGGTGTGCTAGAACAGGGAGTGACTGGGGGCTGCTTTAGACAGCTGGTCAGGGAAGTCCTCTCTGTGACGATGAGATGTTAAGTTGGGATCTGAAAGATAGGGAAGAGAAAGAGCAGTCCCAGCAGGGGGCATGGTTAGTGCAAAGGCTCTGCGGCCGGAATGAGCCTAGCATATTCTAGGAACAGAGGGGAGGCCAAAGTGGCTGAGTCTGGGGTAGACTCTGTGAGCTAGCAAGAGATGCGGGGAGGGTGTCAGGAGACAGAGAGACGGGCAGGGGCTGAATCCATGGGATGCATTAGCCTGGAAAAGGAGCTTGCATTTGATCAGGAAATCACTGTGGCGGGGTTCTTTTTATTGGGTGGGAGACAAGACGGCATGATGTGATCTGAAATGTTAGTTACGATTGCTCTGTTGGCCTGGTGCGGTGCCTCACGCCTGTAATCCTAGCAGTTTGGGAGGCCGAGGCAGGTAGATCAGCTGAGATCAGGAGTTTGAGACCAGCCTGGCCAAATGATGAAATCCTGTCCACACTAAAAATACAAAAATTAGCCGGGTGTGGTGCCGCATACCCGTAATCCCAGCCATTGGGAGGCCGAGGCAGGAGAATTGCTTGAAACTGGGAGGCAGAGGTTGCAGTGAGCTGAGATGGTGCCACTGCACTCCAGCCTGGGCAACAGAGCCAGACTGTCTCAAAACAAAACAAAACAAAAAAAGATTGCTCTGGCTTTGGTAGGGAGAATGGAATGGATTTGGGAGGGGCAGGAGGAAGGCAGGGAAACCATTTAGGAAGCAGTTGTAGACTTTCAGGCAAGAGAGCCTAATAGGTGGACGGAATGAAGACGGGGAGAACCGGATGAATCCAGGAGATGTTTAGAAAGCAGTGTCAGCAGGACTTGCTAAGGTATGGGATATGGAGGTGTGGAGAGGAGAGGAGGAAGGACTCAGGATGACTCATCTCATCCTCATCCTCATTCTCCTCACCTGTGACCACTGTTGAGCATTTGCTGTGACCTAGGCACTTTTTGTAGTCTCACAGAAGTTAAGCAACTCACCCGAGGCAGGTCATATCTGCTCAGTAGAAGAGACAGAACTCAAACCCAATCTGATGGCTCCTAATCCCATTTGGGCAACCATTTCACCCCTTCCCTCTAGCTCCTGGAGTTCCTTTATCTGAAAGTGCAGGCTTCCAGCCCAGTGGAGGACAGGCAGAGCCTTAACTCATATTCACAATACGGGGAAAGAAACGAATGTTGTCTGTGCTCGTCACAGTGCCAGGCAGTTGATGAGCATCTTGGTACATGTTCTCCTGACCACCTCATGTGGGGCCACTATTGTCCTCCTCGACCCAGCCAAGGAACTAGAAGCTCAGAGAGTTGTGACTTGCCAAAGCACTCCCAGATGGAAAGGGGACACAGTCAGGATTCAAACCCCATTGGTCCACCCTAGAGCTGTGCTCCTAGCACCACACTGCCCCTCATCCCCATAATAGATGTTCAGCAGATGTGGCTGTTAGGGATACGTGGCTAGTGAACCCACACAGGCAACATGTGCACACATTGTTGGTTCTAGGAGACACAGGACAGAACAGCAATCTTGGGCTGTGTCCAGACCTCTAGGGTGTATGGGGAATGGCCTCTCCCTCCTTTCTCTCTCAGGCCTGGAGACACAGGAGGCTTAGGGATGACTGCCCATTTCAGAGGGTGATGGGCTCTGTGGCCCTGCCCCTGCTGTGCTCTGTGACCTTGGGTAGCCCTGTTGGAAACAGATGTTGGAAATAGATGCTCGATGCCACAAAGAAAAATCAGCACTGAGACAAAGGATCTTTCAGCAATGCAATTTTTACTTCCTGGACTGCAGGAAGGGTATTCTCACTAGCCATCTTGCCACGAGAGTACAAAGAACAAAGGAAAACCAAACATATTTATCCCTTACACATTTGGAGTCGTCCTTACTGCTGTGTCTGATCTCCATTGGCTGGAGCCAGACCTCACAATCTAAACTAAAACCCAGTTGGCTAACAACTTAAAACTTTTCTAAACAGGTAAAAGTGATGGAGAGCTGGGACAGGCCTGTGAGCACATCCAGCACAGATATCTTGGTTAAAGTACAAGGACATAGAATGTACCATGCGCCTGTAAGCATGGCATGTCTAAAAGCTACATAGGCTAGGGCTTAACAAAGTTATTAACACACTTATTCTTTAACAAGAAAGGAAACTTTAAAAAAGAACTTTTCTACTTCCCACAAGCCCTTTGCCCTCTGACCCTCTCTGGACCCTCATCTAGAAAGGGAGTGGGCTAGATTCAAAGGTTTCTATAGTTTCTTCCAATTCCAAAGGGTCCAGTTCTGAAGCTTGCACTGTGGTGAGGCAGGTCTGGCCCAAGGAGCTTGAGAGGTGACCACCCAGAGACAGAGACTTATTGAAGAAGCCACCCTCTGCCCTCTGCATGGGCTGTTGCCTCCAACCCTAAGTACATACCTCAGCCTTTCCTCTGGCCCAGAACATCATGGGGTGATGTCCCTGAGGGGCAGTTCCTGGGACCCCATGGAGCCATGTCCGCTTGTTACAGGGGTCATGCCCAAGCACGGGCTGGATGTGTCAGCCTGCGAGGTGTTCCGCTTCTACAAGCTGGTGACTCTCAAGGGCCTGATTGAGCCCATCTCCATGATTGTGCCCCGGAGGGTAAGTGGGGCTGGGCTGGGCTCTGGGATGGGGGCCTGCGTCGCATCCCAGCCTGCTCACCATTGACCACGAGCCTGGAGAAGCCCAGGTGAGAGATGTGCTGTGGACTGGGGTCTTCAAGCCCAATTTGGGGTGAGGGGCATTCTCAGGCGGGGACAACTGGGCTTGCTCATGAGTGCAGGAGGGTGTTTCCAGGAGGGAGACACAGTGCAAAGCCATGGAGGCAGGAGAGCAGGTAGCGTGGTTGGAGGTCAGTGAGAAGAGTCTGACTGAAGAGTAGGGATTTTCCCAGCAGCCCCTCTGTCCTCTCTCCTGTTCCTCCCACTGCAGTCAGATTCCTACCAGGAAGACATTTACCCAATGACGCCAGGCACGGAGCCAGCACTGACCCCGGATGAATGGCTGGGAGGCATCAACCGAGGTACTGCAGGGTCTGGGCTCCACAGAGGACAGGAGGCATGCCCATGCCTTTGCCTTCAGCACAGCTCGCCCCAGTTTCCCTTGCCTATCTCCCTGCTCGAACTTCCCTCCCGCCCAGCCTGCTGGACCATTGCCTGACAGTCCATGGGATCGGCGGTGAGAGCGTTTCCCTTGCCTTCTTTAGATCCCGTGCTGATGTCTTTGAAAGAAGGCTATAAGAAGTCCTCAAAAATGGTATTTAAGGCTCCCATCAAAGAAAAGAAGAGTGTTGTGGTCAACGGAATAGATTTATTAGAAAATGTCCCACCCCGGACAGAGAACGAGGTAAGGAATATAAGTTATTACCTCCACAGGTCCTGGAAGAGCGAGACCTTTACATTTCAATTATGGGCTTCAGGCCTTTAAGCCAGTTCCATTCTGAGACATTTTTCTTTCCATGACAAATGCCATAAGTAGCCTGATATTGGCTTCTGATGACTGTGACCCCAATAAATAGAAGCTGGGATGTCTGGAGATATGGGTTCCCCACGCCACCCCCACACCTCAAATTCACTAACCCACGGAGTTATGCACCTCCTCATGAATTCATTTCAGAACATTGCTGTCATTTGGTGTTCCAGGAGTTATAAATTCCTGACTAACAGGGGCAAGCCTAGCCTCCTGCATCACAGCCCTGCCTCTCCCTCCCTGGCATTGCAGCAGTGCCGGGGTCTGACACTGCCAGTCTTTGAGGAAGAGACTGGCTCTTATGAAGGTGCTCTTTGTACCACTTGGAACAGAAGCAAGCTCTTTCAGGGCGGCTCAGCAGGGCCTTGTCCTGGTGCCCTCTGGTGTGCCAGACATAAGGCCTAATACCGCTGAAACGGAGATGGCTGCCTGGCCCCACCTGCATTTGAATTCTGGCTCTGTCATTTCCTGGCTGTGACTGAGCAAGTTTCCTGACCTTTGTAAGTCCATTTCCTTGAGGTAAAATAGGGATATAGAATGCTATGAATATTAAAGAGATAATTCCTAAGTGTCTAGCACTCTTCCTGGCCCATATTTAGTGTTCGAAGAAAAAGGTCAGCTGTATCAGCTACCTACTGCTGTGTAACAGATTACCCTAGAACTTAATGGCCTAAACCCACAAACACTTATTAACTCACAGTTTCTTTGCATGCCCATGGCTCAAGATCTCTCATGAGGGTACAGTTACACTGTCCACTGGGGCTGCAGTCACATCTGAAGGCTCAACTGTGGAAGGATCTGCTTCCAAGTTCACTCGGGTGGTTGCTGGCAGGACTCATGTACTCAGGGGCTATTGGACTGAGGGCCTCAGTTCCTCCTGGGCTGTTGGCCAGAGCTTCCCTCGGGTCCCTGCCATGTGGACTCCTCCATAAGGCAACTCACAACAGGGCGTGTGAGCAGAAGAGCAAGAGAGGGCACCCAAGATGGAAGCTACAGTCTTTCTGTCATCTAATCTTGGAAGTGGTATCCCACCACTTCTGCCCTATTCTGTCCATTCGAAGTAAGCTATTAGGGCCAGCCCATGCTGGAGGACAGGGGATAACATGGGAGCCATCTATACCACCAACTTATGATATCACTATTTTTTTTTTCTGAGATGGAGTCTCACTCTGTTGCCCAGGCTGGAGTGCAGTGGTATGATCTCAGCTCACTGCAACCTCTGCCTCCCAGGTTCAAACGATTCTCCTGCTCCAGCCTCCTGAGTAGCTGAGATCAACAGGTGTGCACCACCATGTGCAGCTAATTTTTGTATTTTTAGTAGAGACGGAGTTTAACCATGTTTGCCAGGCTGGTCTCCAACTCCTGATCTCAGGTGTTCCACCCACCTCAAACTTGCAAAGTGCCGGGATTGCAGACGTGAGCCACCATGCCTGGCCTGCCTATCACTATTATTAATAAAAATAAGGCTTCTTAACCTCTGGGACCTCACAGTCTTAAGGGGGAGATTGGCAGGTAACTTGATAATCGACGTAAAATATGCTTGTATGCCGTTGTAGAGAGATATTCAGGGCTGGATGAAATGGTGTGATAAATGGGATTTGCTTTAAAATCAACCCCAAGGAAAGTGGTGGCTCACACCTGTAATCCCAGCACTTTGAGAGGCTGAGGTGGGTGGATCACCTGAGGTCAAGAATTCAAGACCAGCCTGGCCAACATGGTGAAACCCTGTCTCTACTAAAATACAAACATTTGCCAGGCATGGTGGTGGAAGCCTGTAATCCCAGCTACTCGGGAGGCTGAGGCAGGAGAATCGCTTGAACCTGGGAGGCAGAATTGCAGTGAGCTGAGATCGTGCTATTGCACTCCAGCCTGGGCAACAAGAGTGAAGCTTTGTCTCAAAAAAGAAAAGAAAAGAAAATGGGGTTGTCAAAGGTGGACACATTGATCGAAGTGGGAGGAAACAGCTGACAGCTTGATGCAGGAGAAAAGACTTACAGTTGCACAATTCAATAACTTTACCAAAAATCACCGAATTGGATGCTTAAAATGAGTGAATCTTATGGTATGTGAATTACACCCTAATAAAGCAGTTTTTTTGACAAAAGTGGACCAAAAAAAAAACAGTACAAAGAAATTTTGAGAACTCGGAAGACACAAAGTGTGTAGAGTCATTTAGTGCAAAGGCAAATAGTGTATCATCCCTCTGATCAGATGTCATCGGGACTGGTGGTTTGTTGGTTAACAAAAAATACTTTTTTAAGTCAGTTAAAGGAGGGAATCATGGCCAGGAGCGGTGGTTCACACCTGTAATCCCAGCACCTTGGGAGGTTGAGGCAGGTAAATCACTGAGGCCGGGAGTTCAAGACCATCCTAGCCAACATGCTGAAACCCCATCTCTACTAAAAATACAAAAATTATCCAGGTGTGGTGGTGCACACCTGTAATCCCAGCTACTCAGGAGGCTGAGGCAGGAGACTTGCTTGGATCCAGGAGGTGGAGCCAAGATCACTCCACTGCACTCCAGCCTGAGTGACAGAGCAAGACACTCTCAAAAACAAATAAATAATGAAAATAAAACATATACATTCATTTTGCATATTTTGATGCAGGACCAAGACCTTTTCTTCAAGGAGGCCCTCCCTGGTTGGAATCTGCCATGTCTTTCACACAAATCACACCTTAACTCCCATTTCCATTTCCAGTTTCTTTTTTTTTTTTAAGAGACGGGGTTTCAGCATGTTAGTCAGGCTGGTCTTGAACTCCTGACCTCGTGAGTCACCCGCCGTGGCCTCCCAAAGTGCTGAGATTACAGGTGTGAGCCACCTTGCCCAGCCTCCAGTTTCAGTTTCTTTTAGGTAGAAAAAGAATTTAAAGTCCATCTGAAAGCAAAGTTCTAGTTTTTACAATGTTTTCCCTCATCTCCTTTTGAGACATTGAGGTATAATTTGCCAATGGTAAAATTCATCCTTCATAGTGTGTCGTTTTAAGAGTTTTGACAAACACACAGTCATGCAGCCACCATCAGTCAAGATATAGAATATTCTCCAGTCTCTTAGGACCAGATCTTCCACACCCAGTTCAGCTGCAATCTTTTTTAGCATCACCTTTATCAAGATTTTCTAAAGCATTTAATTAAGTTTTTATAGAAACAGCAACTCTCAGCCAGGCACGGTGGCTCATGCCTCTAATCCCAACACTTTGGGAGGCCAAGGCAGGTGGATCACCTAAGACTAGCCTCACCAACATGGAGAAATCCCATTTCTACTAAAATACTAAAAATACAAAATTAGCTGGGTGTGGTGGCACATGCCCGTAATCTCAGCTACTCGGGAGGGTGAGGCAGGAGAATCGCTTGAACCCAGGAGGTGGAGGTTGTGGTGAGCCCAGATTTCACCACTGCACTCCAGCTGGGGCAAGAAGAGGGAAACTCCATCTCAAAAAAGAAAAGAGAAAAGAGGAGAGGAGAAGAGAGGAGAGGAGAGGGGAGGGGAGGGGAGGGGAGGGGGAAAGGAAAGGAAAAAAGGAAAGACAGCAACTCTCTTTTTGTGCTCATTTCATCAGTTTATATCATATTTCATTAAATTATGCAATTACAATAACAAATGTCATTCACACCAGAAGGTTTGAGACCAAACACAATTGACTGTGGGTAACATTTGACTCAGGTGTGCAGGAGCCGCAAGGAGCCTGCTGCCTTCCAGGGCTCAGCATTTCTTGTGCATCTGTCAGTATGTTTTACAGGAGAAATGGAGGCGGGTTAAACCAGTGAGTCGTTTGAGTGAAGATCTGCCAAGATAGCTATGCATTGCCCATGCCCACCCAGTACATGAATCCCTGCCCAGTGCAAACTTTGGTATTCTTGTCACAGTTTCTCATCAGTAGGAGAAAAGCTAGATTCCATTCTGTATACTGAGCCTCCTTAAGAAGAGAAGGATACAAAGCATCTTAGAAAGCTCTAAATTATCAATACAATCTGGGTGCAGTGACTCACACCTGTAATCCCAGCACTTTGGGAGGCCAAGGCGGGCAGATCACTTGAAGTCAGGAGTTCGAGACCACCCTGGCCAATATGACGAAACCCCGTCTCTACTAAAAATACAAAAATTAGCTGGGTGGGGTGGCATATGCCTGTATTCCCAGCTACTCGGGAGGCTGAGGCAGGAGAATCATTTGAACCTAGGAAGCTACGGTTGCAGTGACCCAAAGTCACACCACCGCACTCCAGCCTGGGAGACAAAGTGAGTCTTCGTCTCAAAAATAAATAACTAAGTATGGGCTGGGCGTGACAGATCACACCTGTAATCCCAGCACTTTGGGAGGCCGAGGTGGGCAGATCACAAGGTCAGGAGTTCGAGACCAGCCTGTCTAATATGGTGAAATCCCATCTCTACTAAAAAATACAAAAAAAATTAGCCAGGCATGGTGGCAAATGGCTGTAGTCCCAGCTACTCCAGAGGCTGAGGCAGGAGAATCACTTGAACCGGGAGGTAGCGGTTGCAGTGAGCTGAGATCACGCCACTGCACTCCAGCCTGGGTGACTCCGTGAGACTTCGGCTCAAAAAATAAATAAATACATAAATTATCAATAATAATGTAACAATACATATAATGCATGTAATGATACATCTATTCTTATGTATTATTATACATCTATTAGCATGTATTATAGATGTAATAATTAATACACCTATTAATCTAATGGTAAAGAAAAGCTTAGGTCAGGACCCAGAAAGGGACAAGCTTGGGATATTTGGAAAACTGGACTCTTTGGTCATTCCTTTTTCCGTGATCCTGAATCAATTAATGACTCAGGTTTTGTTTGTTTCCTATCTCACAAGGGAAAGCAAGAGCCACAGACGGAGCTAGAGACGGGAGAGGTGCAATCGTGATGAGTGACTGGGGTTGAATACGGGGAGCAAACAGTGGGAGGCCTGGGGCAACGGGAGGGCACGGGCGGCAGGCGGGTGGAGACTCACCTGGGAAAGCCTTGTCTCACCTGCTCTCTCCTGGGCCCTCCGTGGCCCCCTCTCTTCCTCCACCCCAGCTCCTTCGAATGTTCTTCCGGCAGCAGGATGAGATTCGACGGTTGAAAGAGGAGCTGGCCCAGAAGGACATCCGCATTCGGCAGCTCCAGCTGGAACTGAAAAACTTGCGCAACAGCCCCAAGAACTGTTAGCTCCGCAGCTGGGCTGTTTTCTAAGCCGATCTCTCCGTTGTTTCTACTCGTCCCTTAACTTCTCCCTTATCCAGTGAACCCAGAGACAGAGCCAGGACGGGAGCGGGGGCCAGCCTGAGGACCCCCGCCTACCACCTCCAGAACTGGAAGCCAACCTCTGACCTCCTGACCTCATGCTAATAAAAGTCTCCAGCTTCTCCTGGAGACCCCCCACCGGCAGCCCCTTTCCCTGCCACCCCAGGAGCCAGGCTTCCCCTCTGCTGGGCGAAGACTACGGACTCTCTGGGGTTGGGGGGGGGCTCCATCTCAGTGGACCAGGAAGCAAAGGGGGAAGCAGGATACCAGCTAGACTTAGCACTTGGACTTTTCCCCTGCAAAGGGGGCTGCCAGGACATCTCAGCACTCCCACCTGGAGCTCTCAGCATCACCGAAGGTACCACAGTGTAAGTGCTGGGCTGCAGGCTGCAGTGATCCCTCTTTCATCCCACTCCCTCTTCCCTCAGCAGCCCCGGAAGCCTGCCTCACCCAACGAGGGCAGCAAGCCGCCCGGCTCCTTTCTGTCTCTTCCCCTCCCGCCCTCTTGTCTTCAGGGAATTCAGAGGATTGCTCTCCAAGGCCATACTAACCCCTTGCCTTCCCCAGGATTCTCTTCAAAGCTCTTGCACACCCTTTCCCCATTCAATTTGTGAGCCAGGCAGGGTAGGGATTAGTGTCCCCATCTGACAAATGACAAAACTGAGGGTTGCAATGGGGAAGTGACTTATAAAGTCACCCAGCAGGTCAACAGTGGACCCACGGCCAGGACCCTGGGTGTCCAGACCCCAAGGCCAGGGCCTTTCCCGCTGCATCAAGATGCCAATCCCATGGTGGGCTTCACCAGTGCCCAGGTCTCTGTGGAGAATGAGAACTGGAAGCCACTGCTACCGTCTACCCAGCACCAGTAGTGCCGATGTGCCACACTGCCCAGTTGAGGACCCTCACGCTCTGTGCCCCTAGGTCCTTCAGGTCCCCACCCTCGGCTGTCACCACCACCCTCCCCAGGGGACTCCATCTGAGATGAAGCCTCGTCCTCCTGGCAGCTGAGGCTGAGAAGGGTGGAGCTTGGCCCTGGGGAAGGCAGACCAGGGTCTAATGGCTTCTGGGGCTGTGCTGTGTGTCTCAGCACCGCTATCTCAGCCACTTTCAGCCTTATGCACGTAGAATGACCACAGCCTCTCGCATCCGTATAGCACTTTAAAGTTTCTGCAGTCCTTTGACACATAAGATCTCATTGAGCCTCACATCTACACCCTTCTTCAGGTGAGGGAACCGAGAGGAGTGGCCCAAGGTCACACACCTCTGAGATGCCACATTTCATTTGATCTTGTACACATTTTCTCTTATTCCTTCTTTTTTCCTCCTTTCATTTTCCACTACCCACAAAGAGTTTGTAAACACTGTTCTCAGAAGATTCACAGTTTGGGGTGAGATCTGGAAATCAAGAAATGGGTGTCCACTCTTCTCTTTCATTAGCTAGGATCTACTAGACGCATTATACTCCACACCTGCTTTTCCCATGGCTGCCCTACTGAATATCCCATCCACAGAGGCCAGGGCTACCCAAGCCCCTCCAGGTGAGCTGGGCCTCTCCTCTAAGAACCTCCTTCCTCCCAGCCAGCTACAGTAGGGCTCCTCACCCCATACCCCGCAGCTAGACAGTGTCAACACTCATCTCCTCCTCCCCACATTTCTGGAGCTTTTTTTTTTTTCTTCCCCATTGACCTTTGTGGTCTTCTGTGATTATTTATGCTGCCTCCCAAGGATAGAATTGAAATAAAATGTTTTCAACTTATCAAACCTGGGCATCTCATTTAATCCCGGGTGGTTCCTGATCTTGGTCACCATGGTACCTTGATGGTCAGCTCCCCACCCACAGCCCCTTTGCCTTTCTGGAACGACAGCCCACGTCTGTACCTACAGATATAATTTCACACTTTCATTTGTCTCAGCACTATTGACATTTAGGGCCAGATAATTCTTTGCTGTGGGGGCTGCCCTGTACATTGCAAGGTATTTAGCAGTATCCCTGGCCTCCACCAATCAGATGCCATAGCAACCCCCATCCAATTGAGACAACCAAAAATGTCCCCAGATATTACACGACATCCCCTGGGATATCAGAATCACTTCCCAGTTAAGAACTACTATTCTAGCGTTATTCAATAGATGCTGGTCTCTATGTAGCCCCATGTTGGGGTCTGGGTGAGACCAATGCTTTACATTGGAATGGTGCCTTGCAGTTTATCAGGCAGGATTCCACACACTTGACTCAGTTGATCTTCATAGCAGCTCTCATTGGTAGGTCCGATTGTCCCTGTTTTCAAGAAGAGCAGTCAGGCCCAGAGTGGTGACATGTTCGAGGTCACTCAGCCAGTGTAGGGGGGGAAATACACAGGGACTGGATTTTCTGAGTCCAGAGCCAGAGATGGTCTGTGCTCCCAGTCCCCAGCCAGGCTCAGAGCTGGGCAGAGTCTGTTCTGGGAGGATGCCCATTATGAGACCAGGGAGGCTGGATATCCTCACTCTCTCAGCAGCTCAAGGCTGTCTTGAATAAGAGTTGTCAGGGCCGGGCGCGGTCGCTCACACCTGTAATCCCATCACTTTGGGAGGCTAACACAGGCAGATCACGAGGTCAGGAGATCGAGACCATCTTGGCTAACACGGTGAAACCCTGTCTCTACTAAAAATACAAAAAATTAGCTGGGTGTGGTGGCACGCGCCTATAATTCCAACTACTTGGGACACTGAGGCAGGAGAATCGCTTGAACCCAGGAGGCGGAGGTTGCAGTGAGCCAAGATCGCCCCACTGCACTCCAGCCTGGGTGACAGAGCAAGACTCCGTCTCAAAAAAAAAAAAAAAAAAAAAGAGTTGTCAGGCTACAAAGTGTACAGGCCCCAGGCAGTGTGGACACCACAGGAAACTCAGAAGGGCCAGAGGAAAGCAGTGTGGGTCTTAGAAAAGGGGTGAGGAGGAAAGGATAAAAGGCTGCAGAGGAGCTGTGGGCAGGACACGAGGGAGGTGTGGTCCAGGCCTGGCTCTGCCCCCGACTAGCTGTGCAACATTGAATAAGGCTCTTTTTTTTTCCCAGGCCTCATTTTCTCCATCTATAAAATGAGGGGATGGGACAATTTCTAGGGTCCCTTCCTGGTATGTTATCCTATGTTTCCATTATACCAGCAGTTGAGAGGATGGGACAAATCCTCATCCTCTAACACAAGCGATAAGAAAAAAAATTATTGGGAGAAAGGAAGCAGAGGTGGCTTCCTACAGGGCTTGGGTACAGAAGATCACCTTTGCTGAGGCTCAGGGGAACGGGGAACAGATAAGGCGATCTGTCTCATGTAGACCTCTGTCCTACCTAATCTCCAATTCTGAGCCCAACGGGGCAGCTTATCATCACTTAACCTAGTACACTGTCTGAGGTTGGGCTTGAACTTACTTTCTGTCTCCCCACTAGCCCATTTTCCCAACTGCATTTGTTGAATAACTCATCAATTCCCCATTGGCTGGTTATGCATCCTTAATTTCTTCATATGCTATATATTCCATGCCTAGTCTGTTACAATGGCCCCTCTGCCAATTACACATTGCCAATTATACTGCCTAGCCCAACACATTGCTTTAATTATCATAATGATGTAGGAGAGTGATCTGTTCATGGCTGTTTGAACCTGTCCCCACTACCATGCTCCCAACCAGTTGTCTGCTCCCTTCTTTTCTCCAAGTAAGGATACTTTAGGCTAAACTTCAGACACTTCTCTTCTATGGAGATGTTCCTAATGCCTTTACCATCAGCAAGCATATCCTCCTGTGCATGCCTACAACTCTTTATCCCCACCCCAACACTTAATCCAATTTTCAAGTCAGTTTAACACATACCAAGTAGCTGCATCTATTTAGGACCAGGTGCTGGGAACCATGACGTGGGAAAGAGCAAGCCCTGCCCTTGAGGGGCTCCAGCCAGTGGTCTATATACAGGCGTCATATCACCCGGCAGGACGCGGAGCCCTTGGAGAGTGGGATGAGCTTCACTCTAGGCTGGGTTCAGTGTGGAGTGGGCAGTTCATTCTGGGATTGGATGACTCCTGTGTTGTCTTCCAGCCAGCCTCCTGAGATCCCAAGATGGGCTTGGGCATTTTTAGACTCTCTCCTGGTGCTGGGCAAACATCCCAGACTGCCAGTGGACCGTGCAGAACGTGGCTGCTGCTTCACTGTGGGAAATGACTTCATGTTGAAAACACCCCCATCTCCAGGCCCCCGCCCCCCAGCCTTCCTGCTTGGAAGGGCTGCCGTGATGGGGCTGCCTGGAACAGAGGCACTTACTTCGGCCACAGGAAACATTACCAGATCCTTCTCCTCCCCCTGGTCAGCCAGCTCAGGGACTGCAGGGCTACGGCGCAGGGAGGGGAAGAGGCCTGCCTGGGATGTTGGCAGAGGCTCCTCGTTCTCTGTGTATGTGTGTTTCCTATTTGGGAACAACCTGCAGCCTGTCTTTCCTTGGAATTTTAATTCAGTAACAAGCACAAATGGGTCAGCCTTACTCAGAGAGAGAAGGTGAGTGTCTAGAGGATCGGGTGAGAGGAGTTCTAGCAAGCTCCTGTCCCAGAGCCCCTCCCTTGCATCTGGCTTGTCACACTGCCCAGAATCCCCCCATTAGCACACAGTTTCTTTGGGTTAAGCACTGCCCTTCCCAGAGCCATCTCTATGTGCAAATCCCCCGGGATTGGGATGCTGTTGCGAATCAGGTGAGCGGATCCAGCGAAGGGGACATGGGAACAAGGAAAGACAGTGGGCCTCGAGTGGGAGGAGGGAGGTAGGGACACTGAGCAGAGATCTTGGATTTCAAGGTCACAGTGATGACGGCAAGATTCAAAGACCAGGAGGAGTTTGTAGAAACTTGCATCTAGCCAGCAGGTGGCAGATTATGGCCTTCCTATCAAGCCCATTTTTTCTAAACTGGGTCCCTTTTGCACCTCCCACTCACTCCAGAATTAATGATCCAACCATAGGCACCGGGGCCTCATGCCAAAACAGGCACACAGAATAGCCAGGAACTGAAGCACCCCAAGTAGAGAAGGGAGGCTAGGAGGGCAGCCGGGAGACCAGCTGTCTCCAAGCTGTGACCAGAGGAGGGCGCGCACCTCACCTTCCTCCATCTCCTGCTGTGGAGACCCTACCTGGCCTTTCCTGAAGCGCAGGAAAGAGTCTTGATCTGGGTGTTCTCGTCCCGGCCTGGCAGCCTCTGACCTGCTCTGTGATCTTGAGCAGTTTCCCTATAGGAACAGTGACAGGGAGGGCCCCTTTCTGCCTGGAGAGTCTGTGTTTGATGATGCTTAGTCTGAGGGGATGGTAGAAGGAAGAGCTGGAGAGTGATGGGAGGCAGAAAATCAGGGGTGGGAGGAGCAGGTATCCAGGCCAGACCTCTGCAGCTCAGGCAGGCACAGCCCAGCCCAGCCTGGGGCTCACGCTCCAGCCCACGCAGCCTCCAGGAAGCTCCTTCAGTTGTCCAGGGCCTCTGCTTCCCAGGTACAGTTGCAGCCCAGGACACAAGGAAAGAGGCCGGGGCCAGTCCCAGGAAGCCCTGAATCCTTGCCCTGGGAGGCTGGACTCCACCCAGGCCATGAGGAGCTAAGGAAGGGCTTGAATCAGGAGTGGACACCTCCCTCTGGCCGCTTCAGTGGAAGGGATTGGAGGGCAACAAAAGCCGGGAAACGGTGTGGGCTGGTGGGTTGTCTAGGCAGGAGATGGGAGGGGCCCAGCCTGGGGCAGCGGTTATGGCAGACTTTTTTTTTCTTTATTTGAGATGGAGTCTCGCCCTGTCACCAGGCTGGAGTAGAGTGGCGTGATCTTTGCTCACCGCAACTTCTGCCTCCTGGGTGTTCAAGCAATTCCCCTGCCTCAGCCTCCCAAGTAGCTGGGACTACAGGCACACACCACCGTGCCCGGCTAATTTTTTGTATTTTAGTAGAGATGGGGTTTCACCATGTTGGCCAGAATGGTCTCCACCTCTTGACCTCATAATCCACCCACCTCAGCCTCCCAAGGTGCTGGGATTACAGACGTCAGCCACTGCGCCTGGCTATGGCAGACTTAAGAGAGCTTGCTGAGATGAGGAACTGACCTTGATCCAAAGGGTGGGTATAAGGAGGGGACAGGGAGGCAGCAGGGAAGAGGGAGAAGGAAGAGGACAGGTTAGAAGAACTCTCAGAAATGGAACCAGAGCTGGGACAGAGATGACCCACCCCGCTGTTGAATGGGGCACTTCCCAAAGATAGAGACCGCCTTCTGTAATCCCCTCATAAACCAACAACAGCAGCGCTGGCTGCGCCTTGCTTAACAAATGTTCCTTTGGCTGCCTGAGAGAGGAAGGGCTAGTCTTAGAACGTGTGTTGGGTGCTGGGCAAGGTGGCTCATACCTATAATCCCAGTAATTCCAGCACTTTGGTAGGCCAAGGTAGGAGGGTCGCTTGAGGTCAGGAGTTCCAGACCAGCCTGGTCAACATAGTGAGACCTCATCTCCATTAGGAAGGAAGAAAGGAAGGAGAGAGGAAGAAAGAAAAGAGAAAGTTTGTTAGGTTTTTTAAATTACTGTAAGAACCTGGCAGGCCCTAGAGCTTTTTAGCAGTGTGATTCAAGAGATTCTAAAGCCCCCTCCCCACCCACCAGCTGCTCCCACCCTAACTTACCCCCTACAGGCCTGAAATTCACACAGCTGTCTGAAAGTCATTTATAACAATGAAATTATGAAAACAGGTTCTTTTTTTCTTTGCCTACTGGAATTTTTGAGACAGTTTTCATTCAAAATTATTTTATTCAAATGCCTTTTCAGCATCCAGCATTGTCGTAGGTGCTAAAATAAGATGCAGTTCTTGGTCTCAGAGAGGTTCCAGTCTGGTATATAATGGAAATTCATGTGCAGTGCAGAGAGAAATGTCTGGAAGGACTGAGATATTAGCAGTGATTATCTCAGGGTAACAGGATAAGAGAAGAAGGTATTCTTTAATTTTAAAGAATTTTAAGCATATGTAAAGGCTTAGGATTTGCCACAACTGTGTCCCTCAGCTTGAAATCTCAGGTTTATTCCGTTCCGTTCACCAGGTATGGGTGCTGGGCTTTTTCCTCCCACATCACCACTGCCCCTCTGGAGGGTAATTGGATGGGGTGAGCAGACAGGCCTGGCCAGGTGTCACTTCCGTTGGACACTTAACAGGTGGGGTCCTGACCAGAAGGCCCAGCCACTGCCACCCACCCGCACAACGCGAGGCACGCCCCATAGGATCCAGCACAGGTCACCATGGCAGCGGATGCTCAGCCTTTCCCTGATTCTCTTGCTGCTGACTCTGCCCTACCTACCCGATCCTCCTGGTCTGGTCCTACCCACTAATCTCCTCCCACTCCACCCTGGGTGGCCCCAATCCCTAAATTTGCATTTGGGCAGAGGGCGAGGTACACTGGCTCTTCCCAATCTACTGCTTGGGGCATAAACCTTATGACCTGCTTTCTCTGGCATTGAGCCCTTTCTTCTCTTCAAATCAAAGGCCTTGGTCAGGCACAGTGGCTCACACCTGTAATCTCAACACTGGGAGGCTGAGGCAGGAGGATTGCTTAAGCCCAGGAGATTGAAACTAGCCTGGGCAACATACCAAGACCCCCGTATCTAAAAAAAAAAAAAAAAAATTTAAAATTAGCCAAGTGTGCTGGTGCATGCCTGTTGTCCCAACTACTCCGAAGACTAAGGCAGGAGGATCCCTTGAGCCCAGGAGGTGGAGGCTGCAGTGAACCGTGATTGTGTCACTGCACTCCAGCCTAGGTGACACCACAGGACTGAGACCCTATCTCAAAAAAAAAAAAATAAGATAAAAATTTAAAAAACCCTTGGCTTTTGGCCGGGCGCGGTGGCTCAAGCCTGTAATCCCAGCACTTTGGGAGGCCGAGGCGGGTGGATCACGAGGTCGAGAGATCGAGACCATCCTGGTCAACATTGTGAAACCCTGTCTCTATTAATACAAAAAAAATTAGCTGGGCACGGTGGTGCGTGCCTGTAATCCCAGCTACTCAGGAGGCTGAGGCAGGAGAATTGCCTGAACCCAGGAGGCGGAGGTTGCGGTGAGCCGAGATCGCGTCATTGCACTCCAGCCTGGGTAACAAGAGCGAGACTCCGTCTCAAAAAAAAAAAAAAAACCCTTGGCTTTTAAGACTTTACCGTCTAGACCGGGTGCAGTGGCTCATGCCTGTAATCTCAGCACTTTGGGAGGCCGAGGTGGGCGGATCACCTGAGGTCCAGAGTTCGAGACCAGCTGACCAACATGGAGAAACCCCATCTCTACTAAAAATACAAAATTAGCCGGGCGTGGTGGCACATGCCTGTAACCCCAGCTACTTGGGAGGCTGAGGCAGGAGAATCGCTTGAACCCGGGAGGTGGAGTTTTCGGTGAGCTGAGATCACACCATTGCATTTTGGCCTGGGCAACAAGAACAAAACTCCATCTCAAAAAAAAAAAAAAAAAAAAAAAAGACTTTACTGTCTCAGCCACGAATTTTTGAAAATCTGTTTAGAAACTCAAAAGCTGAGCACTGACTATTTATTTATTTTTATATTCCAGCTATCAGAATCCTGATCCTCTCTCTAGCAATGAAAACTACTTGCTGAGTGGGAAAGAGGAACTATAGAATCAACTGTGACTACTTCCAAAATCTACCCTCTCCTCCCTACACCACACACGTATATAACGGGGTCATTGAAATGGCCAGGGTTATTAAGACCGTATGGAATGGAAGAATTTTAATTAATGATGACATGGAACTGGAGAACAGTGTCCTTTTGCTAATTTTCAATGAACATCTGCTGGACAAAGACACTGCAGTAGGTGCCAGTGATATAAAACCAATTGAGATAGGCCGGGCGTGGTGGCTCATGCCTATAATCCCAGCACTTTGGGAGGCCGAGGCGGGTGGATCACGAGGTCAAGAGATCGAGACCATCCTGGTCAACAAGGTGAAACCCCGTCTCTACTAAAAATGCAAAAATTAGCTGGGCATGGTGGTGCGCGCCTATAATCCCAGCTACTCGGGAGGCTGAGGCAGGAGAATTGCCTGAACCCAGGAGGCGGAGGTTGCGGTGAGCCGAGATTGCGCCGTTGCACTCCAGTCTGGGTAACAACAGCGAAACTCCGTCTCAAAAAAAAAAAAACCAATTGAGATATACAAATCACTGGAGTTGGGGCTTGGTTTAGGGAAGGACTTGGAGATGTAAATCAGTAATTACATTTCAGTGTGATGAGTACTAGATCAGAGCAATCAAAATGCAGAAGACAGAGGACAGAACTGGTGGTGACAGGTCATCTGAATTCCTCAAACGAAAGCTGTTTTCTAACCAAGAAGAGGGGGAACAGCACTGCAGTCAGAGGCACAGCATGTGCAAAGTCAAAGAAAGGAACAGCTGGCATGTGAGGAGAATCCTAAAGGGCTTTGAGTTTCTGAAGCCAACGAGAAGGCTGGCGAGTGGACAGTCAGCAAAGGGCCCTATATTAGGCTATTTACTTGGAATGTACTTTTTATGTGATGAAAAACCTCAGGAGATTTTAAAGCATCAGAATGACCAGATGAAATCTTAATAAAATTTGCTGGCGAGGTGGCTCACGCCTGTAATCCCAGCACTTTGGGAGGCCGAATTGGGCAGATCACTTGAGGTCAAGAGATCAAGACCAGCTTGGCCAATATGGTGAAACCCCGTCGCTACCAAAAATACCAAAAAAATCAGCCAGGCATGGGGGTGAGTGCCTGTAGTCCCAGCTACTCAGTAAGCTGAAGCACGAGAATCGCTTGAACCCAGGAGGCGGAAGTTCCAGTGAGCCAAGATCACACCACTGCACTCCAGCCTGGGTGACAGAGCGAGACTCCATCTCAAAAAAAAAAAAAGAAAAGAAATTTGAAGCATTTTTTAATAGTATACACACAGTATTTTTTTTCTCTCTTTCTCTGTCTGTGTGTATGAAAGAGAAAGAGAAAGTGGTATGTTACATATACAGATATGCAAAATAAAATATGTTTCTCACTATGGGTTGCAGTCAACAAACTTTGAAAGCCACTATTCTAGAACTTGCTAATGGTGTGAAGCAGAGAGTAATAGCCTACAGGATTTCCAGGAGAGAGGATTTAACCCATGTGTGGCTGCTGGGGATGGCGTCCCAGAGGACAGTCAGCCATGGAACTGGGCCTTAAAGGAAGATAGGTGTAGGGAGGGGAGAGGGAAAGGCATGAGGGAAAGGCATGGCAGAGAGCCCTTAAGAAGTAGCTCCCAAAGCAGTCCTGCTGGATTCCTCCTTAGCAAGAGCCCTGCCTAAGAGCCTCAAGATGGTTATCTTGTGGAGATAACATTTCTGTCTCAACACAGAAAAGCATTTGCTGACAGCTTATCTTTTCCCCCAGCCCTTAGTACAAACTGTCTGCCACATAACTCATGTCTCTTTTGACCTTCTGCACCAGGGCACCAAGTTCATTGTCAAAACAGCTGACTTGACTAACAAACAAGGGACATTTTCCATTTTCATAAAGACTCCCAAGACAGACAGAATCGAATGAGCTGAGATTTGGGTTCAAGTTCTAGCTCAGAAGCTCATTCATCCAGTTATTTATTGCTAAACTTTCTAAAACCTACTTTTGCCCATCATAAAATGGGTTAATCTGAACTTGCCAGCCTTCCTCCCAAACTTTCAAGCATCAAATCCAATGAGATTGTGGGTGCATCCTAAGTCGCAAGGACTGCCGACTGGTTACATTTCCCGTTGGCCACAAGGCCCAGCTAATGTAGGAGCTCCCAAAGAACAGGCACAATTTGGCAACCTTGTCGGTGTAAGCAAAGAAGAGAAATTATTATTTTATCAGCTGGTACCAGAGTTCCTTGTAGGGAAGGAAGTGTCTTTGTTTGGGAAAATACCTTGATAGGCCCTTTGAGGGTAAAAGGTGAGGCCCTGAGGACGTGAGCTTGGAGGAAAAAACAAAGATAGCCAAATAGTGCTGCCTAGGAAATGAACAGGAATTCGAGGATAAGGAAGAACAAAGAAGGGAGGAAAAAAGAACGCTAAGCAGTGCGGTTAGAAGCTAAAACCCTACCAGGGCCAGGTGGCTTATGCCTGTAATCCCAGCACTTTAGAAGGTGGACAGATCACAAGGTCAGGGGTTCAAGACCAGCCTGGCCAACATGATGAAACCCTGTCTCTACTAAAAATACAAAAATTAGCTGGGTGTGGTGGCACACTCTTGAAATCCCAGCTACTAGGGAGGCAGGAGAATTGCTTGAACCCAGAAGGCAGAGGTTGCAGTGAGCTGAGATAGTGCCACTACACTCTAACGTAAGCAACAAAGTGAGACTCCGTCTCGGAAATTTAAAAAAAAAAAAAAAAAAAGAAGAAGCTAAAACCCTAGTAGGTGGGAAGCTGGGGAAGCTCTTAGAGAGATCTAAGATTATATAATAGATTTTCTGGACTGCAGTTTTGCAGTCCAACCCTTCTCTCCAATGTAAGCCATTCCCCAAATCTCCAATAAATGTCTATGACAGAAGCTGCCCTGTGGAAGCAGGGAAGGTGGGCATCAAGAAAGAAAGGGCTATGTTCAACTTTGGGGGCAATTCTGGGATAGAGGTTTGGCCACAAGACAGCAAAGAAGGAAATTTGGAGCCAGAGATGACACTATGGAACCTAAGCCCAGGGAATTCACAGACATTTTGCAGAAGGCATGGGGTTTCCCCTAGACTGTGGGATGGGGTTCACACCAATGTCATGTAGAGTTGAGGCGTTAGAATTAGACCGGTAGACACCTGAAACTATTGGCTATCCAGCTTTTGTCTATTACGTGGGTAAACATTTTCTCCAGGCTTCTCTCTGGCTGAAGTCAATATTATTTGGCTATTATTGATTGAACTTCAGTCATAACTTAATAATCAACCAGACAAGAGAGGGTACATCAGCGTCTTACTTCTCCTTTCTGACTGCATTCCGACCAGACTACACTCTGGGCGGCGATTACCTAATGCAAACAGGTAATTTCTTTACGATAATAATCTATTGCATCTGCATGCTATTTAAAGCTTCTTCACCACCTTATCTCATCATATACTGGACCTTCAAAATAGCCCCACAAAGCAGGAAAGGAATGGATTCCCCAAGTTAGCAACGAGGAAGCCCAAAGAATCAAAAAATTAAATGTGGATTGGGCGTGAGAGTCAATCTCTGATCTTGAGGAATGCTGGGGAGACAAGATAGAAATACATGAAAAGACAACAGCATTGAAGAAGTAGAAAGAAATAAACGTCTTAGGTAGAGCACAATTAATTGCTGGAAGAATGATAGAGCTCACAAGGCATCCAGAATCAAAGGTAAGCCAGTTCTACCATCTCACGGCCCCACCCACTTCTTTCCATCTTCATGACCATCTCCCAGGTCATCATTGTCTCCACCCAGCTTACCACAACAGCTTCCTGACCAGCTTCTCAGGCTCCAGCTTTGTCCCTTTAATTAGTTCTTTTGTTGTTATTGAGACCTTGCTCTGTCGCCCAGGCTGGAGTGCAGTGGTGCAATTCTGGCTCACTGCAACCTCTGTCTCCTGGGTTCAAGCAATTCTCCTGCCTCGGCCTCCCAAGCAGCTGCGATTACAGACACCCGCCACCATGACTCGCTCATTTTTTTTATTTTTAGTAGAGACGGGGTTTCACCATGTTGGCCAGGCTGATCTCAAACTTCTGACCTCAAATGATTCATCTGCCTTGGCCTCCCACAGTGTTGGGAAAACAGACATGAGCCACCGTGCCCAGTTCGTTTAATTAGTTCTTCACAAGCCCACAAAAGTTATCTTTATGATATGCAAATCAAATCACAGTTGCTCCCCTACTTAAATCCTTCGTGGTTCCCCATTGTCCTAATGGAAAGTAGAATTGTTTTTTTTGAGATGGAATCTCACTCTGTCGCCCGGGCTGGAGTACAGGGGCGCGATCTTTGCTCACTACAACCTCCTCCTCCCGGGTTCAAGCAATTCTCCTGCCTCAGCCTCCCGAGGTGCCCACCACCACTCCCAGCTCATTTTTGGATTTTTGGTACAGACAAGGGGATTTCACCATGTTGGCCAGGATGGTCTTGAACTCCTGACCTTAGGTGATCTACCTGCCTCCGCCTCCCGAAGTACTGGGATTACAGATGTGAGCTACCACTCCGGGCCAGATAGTAGAAATTCTTTCTTTGTTTGGCCTGGTCCTCTAATCTCTGAGACCTCATCTCTTGCCATTTGCTACCTGAAACTCTCTGCTCCTTACAAACTGCGGTAATAATAAAATAAATACTTGGCCTTTGTTTCTGGTTCTTGGCATCGAGTTCCTAAAATGCCGGGAATGTCCTGAAAGATAGGAATGTCTTTTTTTATTTATTAGGAACCCCTTTCCATCATACCTGAGTTTATGCTAATGAGGTGAGTTAGGGTGGAGCTTCAGGATGGGACTGGTACCAGAAAGGCCAAGTGATTAGAAGATGGAAACTTGGCTGGGCGCACTGGCTCATGCCTGTAATCCTAAAGGCTGAGGTGGACAGATCACTCGAGTCTAGGGGTTCCAGACCAGTCTGTGCAACGTGGCCAAAACCCATCTCTGCAAAAGAACACAAAAATTAGCCAGGCATGCTGGTGCACACCTATCATCCTAGCTACTCAGGAGGCTGAGAGATGGGAAGATTGCTTGAGCCCAGGAGGTCCAGCCTGGCAACAGGGTGCGACCCTGTAAAAGAGGATGGAAACTTTTCACTAGAATAACATGCAAGAAAAAAAAAAAGATGATGGAAACTTTCAGCCCCACCTACTGACCTCGAAGTTGGGGAGTGGGGGACTGGAGATAGAGCTCTATAAAACTTTTGATACAATTTGTATTTAATTAATTAATTTATTTATTTATTTTTGAGACGGAGTCTCACTCTGTCACCCAGGTTGGAGTGCAGTGGTGCCATCTCAGCTCACTACAACCTCCGCCTCCTGGGTTCAAGTGATTCTCCCGCATCAGCCTCTCGAGTAGCTGAGACTACAGGTACGCGCCAACACACCCGGCTAATTTTTAAATTTTTAGTAGAAACAGGGTTTTACTATGTTGGCCAGGCTGGTCTTGAACTTCGGACCTCAAGTGAACTGCCCACCTGGGCCTCCCAAAGTGCTGGGATTACAGATGTGAGCCACTTCGCCTGGCCTTAATTTTACTTTTAGAGACAGGGTCTCACTCTGTCACCCAGGCTGGAGTGCAGTGGCATGATCATAGCTTACTCTTAGCTTCACTGAGCTCCAGAACTCAAGAGATCCTCCCACCTCAGCCTCCTCAGTACCTGGAACTACAGGTAAGTGCCACCACACTCAGCTAATGTTTTGACGTTTTTTTTTTTAAATACAGACAGGATCTCGCTATGTTGCTTAGGTTGGTCTTGAATGCCTTGCCTCAAGTGATCCTCCCGCCTTGGCCTCATAAAGTGCTGGGATTGCAGGCATGAGCCACCACTCTATACAAACTTTTTTTTTTTTTAAAGATGGAGTCTCGCTCTGTCACCCAGACTGGAGTACAGTGGCGCAATCTCAGCTCACTACAACCTCCGCCTCCCGGGCTCAAGCGATTCTCCTGCCTCAGCCTCCTGACTAGCTGGGATTACAGGCACCCACCACCACGCCCAGCTAATTTTTGTATTTTTAGTAGAGACAGAGTTTCACCATGTTGATCAGACTGGTCTTGAACTCCTGACCTCAAGTGATCTGCCTGCCTTGGCCTCTCAAAGTGCTGGGATTAGAGGCTTGAGCCACGTGGCCCAGCCTCTATACAACTTTTGAACAAGAAGATTCTGAGAGCTTCTGAGTTGATGAATGCACACCAACTCTCCAGGGACAGAAGCTCCTGCCCTCAGGACCCTTACAGACCCGGCCTATGTACCTTTTCATTTGGCTGTCCGTTTGTATGCTTTAGGATATCCTTCATAATAAACACTTAACGTAAGTAAATTGCCTTCCTGAGTTCTGCAAGCAGTTCTAGCAAATTAACAAACCAGAGGGGAGGTTCGTGGGAACCCCTGATGTATAGCCAATTGGTCAGAACTACAGGTGGTCTGAGATTTGGGACTGTCGTCTGAAATGGGGCAGTCTTGTGGAACTGAGCCCTTAAGCTGTGGGGTCCACACTAATGCTGGGTAGTTAGTGCCAGGATTGAATTGAATTGCTGGGTACCCAGCTGCTGTCAGGGAATTTGTTGGTGTCAGAAAACACGCCAGTCACACCCACTTTCAGTTTTGTTTTCCTAATTCCCTGAGCTGTGTCCAGGGACTGTCTTGCCTCCTGGTCTTCGTTTTTTTTGTTTGTTGGTTGGTTTTTGGTTTTGCTTTTGTCTTTGAGATGGAGTGTTTGCTCTTCTTGCCCAGGCTGGAGTGCAATGGCACGATCTCAGCTCTCAGCAACCTCCACCTCCCAGGTTCAAGCGATTCTCCTGCCTCACCCTCCTGAGTGGCTGGGATTATAGGCATGAGTCACAAAGCCTGGCTAAGTTTGTATTTTTAGCAGAAACGAGATTTCTCCATGTTGGTCAGGCTGGTCTTGAACTCCCGACCTCAGGTGATCTGCCCACCTCCACCTCCACCTCCGCCTCCCAAAGTGCTAGATTACCGGTATGAGCCACCACGCCTGGCCAGCCTCCTGTTCTTCGTATAACTCATTCCTTCTGCATGGATCACCTGCCTACTCTCTTGGTCTGGCAAATTTCCTCTTATCCTTCAGGTCTCAGCCTCAATGCCACCTCCCAAGAAAGGTCCTTTTCATTACTAGAATAGGTCAGAACCCACAACCCAGTAATCCCATCGCATCCTCAATTTCCCCATCCCAACACCCATCACACTTCACCATTATTACTGATAGAGCTGTCTGTCTTCCCCAAGAGTGAAGGCAGCTCTGTAAGCCGCCGAGAGATGGACCATGTCTGTCTTTGTGTGTGTGTGTGTTTCCAGGGATTTGAAGGACCATGTGTGTCTTGTTCACCATTGTATCCAGCACCTGGCACAGTGCCTAGTAGGTTATAGGCACTCAGTAAGTATGTATTGAGTTCAGAATGAATGAATAAATAAATAAATGTTGTAGGAATCCAGAAGAAACAAGAGATTTGCATAGACTGAGGAAAGAGGTGGACTAAGACTTGAATAACAAGCACAGAAGCTTCCACCATCACCAGATACACCAGGGACAACCCACGGCTTCCCACTTCCAACCCGGGCAGGAGGCAACTACAAAAACAGAGAGCACTGAACTACGAGACAGAAGAGCAGGCTCCAGTCCTGCCTCTGTGCCTCAGTGTGTGACTTGGAACACATCGTTCAACTTCTGAGCCTGAGTTTCCTTGTCTATAAAAGGAAGCCTCTATAACCCACCTAGAGGGGTTTCTCTGAGGTTTAGTGAGGTCCTGAATGCGGTAGACCCCAGCGCAAAGTAGACCTGACCAGATGTGTGTGTGGATTTCTTTTCGGCCACACAGCCTGTTTCCAAGATTTCCCAAAGCACTGGCTAAGAGCCCACCTGGGAAAAGCCTGCATCTGTCAACCCAGCTTCCTGGACCTGAGCACACTCACACTGCCCAGGCTGATGCGCCATCTTGCCCCTTTTCCCCTACCAGCAGGCAGCCCCCAAAGCCTTCCTCACACCCATGAGAACCACGCTCTGAAGACTCCCATCTGCAAGAGTCAAAGACTTAAAGGCATTTACCTCCCGCAAGATGGTAATGTACTTTCCTCTACCAATTTCTGAGTAAAGAATATTTTCAGGTCAGGGCACAGGGGCTCATGCCTGTAATCCCTGCACTTTGGGAGTCCAAAGTGGGCAGATCACCTGAGGTCAGGAGTTCAAGACCAGCCTAGCCAACATGGTAAAACCCCATCTCTACTAAAAATACAAAAATTAGCCAGGTGTGGTGGCGGGCACCTGTAATTCCAGCTACTTGAGAGGCTGAGGCAGGAGAATCGCTTGAATCTCGGAGGTAGAGGTTGCAGTGAGCCAAGATCACGCCACTGCACTCCAGCCTGGGTGACAGAGCAAGACTCTGTCTCAAAAAAGAATATTTTCAAAATTAAACTCTCTAGAATTTTAACTCTTCACTATAATTCCTGGTGTCAAGACAGCAGGACCCCCAAGTTCTCCTGGCAATAGATTTTATTAGGCACCCACAGTGCCAGGGGTGTGCTGGCACCCCAACTCCTCATGGAGATTACAAACTAGTTGGGGGGTTGTGGCAGGACCCCAGAGATGCCCATGCACATATCTCTGAAACCTGTGAATGTATCTGTTACATGGCTAAAGTGTCTTTGTGGATGTAATTGAGGTTTTGGACCTTAAAATAGAGCCATATCCCGCTTTGCTCAGGTGGGATCAGTCAGATCACATGAGCCCTTAAAAGCAGAGAACTTTGTGTAGCTGGAATCAGAGACTCAAGTTAGTGGCTGGGTGAGGTGACTCACACCTGTAATCCCAGTATTTTGGGAGGCAAAGGTAGGTGGATCACTTGAGGCCAAGAGATCAAGACCAGCCTGGCCAACATGGCAAAACCCCATCTCTACCAAAAATACGAAAATTAGCCAGGCATGGTGGCATGTGCCTGTTGTCCCAGCTACTTGGGATGCTGACGGCTAAGGCAGGAGAATCACTTGAACCCAGGAGGTGCAGCTTGCAGTGAGCTGAGATAGTGCCACGGTACACCAGCCTGGGTGACAGAGTGAGACTCCATGTCAACCAGAGAAGAAGAAGAAGAAAGAAGAAGAAGAGGAAGAGGAAGAGGAGGAGGAGGAGGAAGAAAGTCAGAGATTCAGAGCATGAGGGGTACACAACTCACTGTTGCTGGGGTGGGTGGGGACATGAAAAGCGTGAGAAAGAATGAAGGCAGCCTCTAGGAGCAAAGATACCTCGGACTGACCACCAGGGAGGAAACAGGATCCTTACTCCTACAACCACAAGAAACTGAGTTCTAACAACTCAAATGAGCTCGGAAGTGGATTCTCCCCTACAGCCTCCAGACAAGAACCTAGTCCTGCTGACACCTTGGCTTCAGTCTATGAGAACCCTAAAGTGAGAACCAGCGTAGCTTCCCTAGGCTGCTGATGCACAGAGCTATTAGACAGTAACTGGGTGTTGTTTTACAAAACTGCATTTGTGGTAACTTGTTACTATAGCAATAGAAAACGAATACAGTAGCCAGGCATGGTGGCTTATGCCTGGAATACTTTGTGAGGCCGAGGCAGGAGCACTGCTGAGCCCAGGAGTTCAAGACCAGCCTGGGCAACATGGTGAGACCCCCATCTCTATTTTTGAAAAAATAATAACAAAATAAAAGTAATACAGGGAGACAGGGCCTGTCTTTGGGGGGGGGTCCCTTGACCAACAGCTTAGTCCTAAGCTACCTCAACTATAAATTCCTGTACATCTAAGCATGTCTGGAGGAGTGGGGGGCTAGGCCAGAGACAGAAAGACTAAAGGAGGGAGAATCATTTTCCATAAAGGCCAGAAAAGCTTCTCTCAGAAGAGAAATAGATCCTACAAGTCTGTTCCAAAGACCCAGCCCTGCGGTGAGGAGCAGCAGGAGAGCCCCTCTTGCATGGAGAGGGCTTCGGTCCTTTGAGGGCACAGGATGAAAGTCCTCCCCAGAGAACATGTGGCCGCTGGCTTTAAGCTCACAAGACAAGTGAGGGACAGAAACTGACTGAGGAAGGGGCAGGTGGATTAATTGGGAAGCACGTATGAGACCCCTTGGGGATCCCCTAAGCTGGTTGGGAGAGATTTGAGAGGCTCTGAGATTCCTGCAATTCCATGGGAGAGGCTGAGTCAGAGAAACACTGTTTTATTCATGGTCTTTATGATGTAATTATATTCTGTTCCCCAAGCTGGTGTGGCTTGGAGAAACAGAGTGTCCAAAGCCTACTAATCCCCAGGGCAAAATAAAAAGTTTTAAAAAGTCAGAAATGGCCAGGCGTGGTAGCTCACACCAGTAATCTCAGAATTTTAGGAGGCCAAGGCAGGTGGATCACCTGAGGTCAGGAGTTTAAGACAACCCTGGCCAACATGGTGAAACCCTGTCTAAACTAAAAGTACAAAAATTAGCCAGGCATAGTAGCAGGCACCTGTAATCCCAGCTACTCAGGAGGCTGAGGTGAAAGAATCACTTGAAACTGGGAGCCACCACCGCTCACACCTGTAATCCCAGCACTTTGGGAGGCCGAGGCAGGCGGATCACGAGGTCAAGAGATGGAGACCATGCTGGCCAACACAGTGAAACCCCATCTCTACTAAAAATACAAAAATGTTTTTATGGACTAGAAAAAAATAAAGAAAAAAATTAACTGTGCATGGTGGCACGTGCCTGTCATCCTAGCTACTCGGGAGGCTGAGGCAGGAGAATCACTTGAACCTGGGAGGCAGAGACTGCAGTGAGCCGAGATGGTGCCACTGCTCTCCAGCCTAGCGACAGAGCAAGACTCCAGCCAAAAAAAAAAAAAAAAGAATGGAGGAATAGGAAGGGAAATAAAAAGGCGATGTCTTTGAGTCAGACACAGCTGGGTACAAACGCTTCCTCCAGTGGCTTGCATAAGTTTCTTTTGCTTTCTAAGATTTAGTTTCAAATCCACAAAACAAGGAGCTGATGATAAAAGGACTTATATCACAAAGAACTATGAAGAACCAGAAGGCAGGTTATTTGTTGATCATCACACCACATGAGGACAAATACATTCCATACTATACTTTCCCAATTCAAAAACCCTAGTTTTGCCCAGTTTAACATCATCGATATTGGGATGTGTCTCATAATCATTCAGCAGTCCTGAGATACTTTTATTGCTTGCACTTGCAAAATCAGTGTTACTGGTTAGGAAGAAAATTCCAAAAGCAAAAGTGAAGTGTCCTATTAAGAAATGCTGGCCTCGGCCGGGCAGGGTGGCTCACACCTGTAATCCCAGCACTTTGGGAGGCTGAGGCGGGCAGATCGCCTGAGGTAGGGAGTTTGAGACCAGCCTGACCAACATGGAGAAACCCCATCTCTATTAAAAATACAAAATTAGCCAGGCACGGTGGCAAATGCCTGTAATCCCAACTACTCAGGAGGCTGAGGCAGGAGAATTGCTTGAACCCGGGAGGTGGAGGTTACAGTGAGCCGAGATCGCATCATTGCACTCCAGCCTGGGCAACAAGGGTGAAACTCCGTCTTACAAAAAAAAGAAAAAAGGAAAAAAAAGAAGTGCTGACGGGCACGGTGGCTCATGTCTGCAATCCCAGCACTTTGGTATGTCAAGGTGAGTGGATCACTTGAGGTCAGGCGTTTGAGACCAGGCTGGCCAACATGGTGAAACCCCATCTCCACTAAAAATACAAAAAAATTAGCCGGGTGTGGTGGTGCATGCCTATAATCCCAGCGACTCGGGAGGCTGAGGCAGGAGAATAGCTTGAACCTGAAAGACAGAGGTTGCAGAAAGCCAAGATCACGCCACTATACTCCAGCCTGGCTGACAGAGCGAGACTTGGTCTCAAAAAAAAAAAAAAAAGGAAAGACATTCTGCCTCTTCAACCTCTTGCTAACACAATCTTGTGTCAAAAAACACAGACATCAATGATGCTGAGCCATGGTGATTCAGAAGAGCCAGAAACTAATTGTGGAGAAGGCTTAGGAGTGCCATAACCAATTTATTTTGCTTATATTTGTTTTTTATGTGCACACAGGAGAGACGTATGATAAAAGAAAATCTGTCTAAATAAATCTAAAAGAGCCCTTCAGTAAGTACAAAAACTTCTTTAAAATTTCAAGTTGTAAAATGATGCTGAGAAAATACAGGCGTTATTTATTATGCCCAGCTGACTTCCAGGGAAATCAAGGTCTAGGGAATATTCACAGTGTGGCCCAGGCCTTAAAGCAGCCAATGGCAGAACTAAGAAATGAAGCAAATAGTCTCAGGCCTACCACAGAGTCCAGTTTGGTGTGGCTGGCATCTAGGCATCTATCAGCTGTGTCCTAAATTCTTCACAAGGAATCTAAGAAATGTGACCTTCAGCCCACCAGAGATATTGCACTTGAGTTTTGTCCACAGAGAGTATGTGTTTGCACACACGCACAACATTCAAAACAGAAGAATTGGTTGAGAAATGTAAAAACACTAGGAAGAACGACATTCTGAGGAAAATTATAAAGCCGCTTTCGTTCGTCCCTCAAGGGCAAAGTTTAAGCATAAGCAAATATGTTTGCAGACCATTATAAGAGATTGAGGTTTCCTAAGCCCAGGGTTCATAGGTTGGGATGCAAATCCACTGTATGTACAGCATCCACCGACTACTGTGAATGAGTTGTAAGCTTCTTTGTCTTTGACGCGGGATATCCAAGTTCAGAGTCTTGTTTTTCTTTACTTTTTATACAATCAATAAATGCAGGGGAAAAAATCCTGAATCTTTTACTAGCATAAAATTGTGGCAGGCTAATTCATATTCTTGCAAGTAGAATATTATCTCAGAACTTGCATGGTTCTTGTTAAGTATGTGAAGTTTGTTTTTTTTTTATTTTTTTGATACAGAGTCTCATTCTGTCACCCAGGCTGGAGTGCAGTGGTGCCATCTCGGCTCACTGCAACCTCCACCTCCTGGGTTCAAGTGATTCTCATGTTTCAGCCTCCCAAGTAGCTAGGATTACAGGCATGCACCATCACGCCTGGTTAGTTTTTGTATTTTAGTAGAGATGGGGTTTCACCATGTTGACCAGGCTGGTCTCAAACTTCTGACCTCAAGTGATCCACCTGCCTTGGCCTCCCAAAGTGCTGAAATTACAGGTGTGAGCCACCACACCTGGCCTATGTGAAGTTTTATACCATTATTTGGAGTTAGACTGTGATAATTGAAAGATGTATGTGGTAAACTCTGGAGCAGTCATTCAAAAGTAAAATAGAGATAGAGCTAATAAGCCAAAAGTGGGAATAAAATAAAACCATGAAAATATTTTATGAATGAAAAAGAAGGCAAGCAAAAGGAAAAAGGGACAAAGAACAGTTGGGACAAATAGTAAATAGCAAGATGCCACATTTAAATATAACCATATTTATAGTTACATTAAATAAAAATGGCCCAAACTTTCCAATTAAAAGGCAGAGATGTCAGACTATATAAAACATCTACCTGAATAAGCTCTAAATATAATGCATAGGTAGGTTAAAAGTAAAAGAGTGGGAAAAATATAATATATACAAAGCAAATGCTAACATGAAAACAGCTGAAATGGATGTATCAATTTGTGCAAAGTGAACTACAGAAGACAGGATCATAAGCAGAAATAAAGAGTGACATTTTATGATGAGAAATGGGCCATTTCATCAAGAAGACATAACTAAATATGCATACACCAAGTAATAGAGCTTCAAAGTACATGAAAAAGAACTGACAGGCTGAAAGACAAAATAGAAACATCTACAATTACAGTTGTAGATTCCTCCCTCCTTCCTTCCTTCCTTCCCTCCCTCCCTCCCTCCTTCCTTCCTTCCTTCCTTCCTTCCTTCCTTCCTTCCTTCCTTCCTTCCTTCCCTCCCTCCTTCTTTTCTTTCTTTCATCAGAGTCTCACTCTGTCACCAGGCTGGAGTACTTTGGCACAATTTCGGCTCACTGCAACCTCTGCCTCCTGAGTTCAAGCAATTCTGCCTCAGCCTCCTGAGTAGCTAGGACTACAGGCTTGTGCCACCACACCCAACTAACTGTTGTATTTTTAGTAGAGACAGGGTTTCACCATGTTGGCCAGGATGGTCTTGATCTCTTAACCCCATGATCTGCCCTCCTAGGCCTCCCAAAGTGCTGGCATTACAGGTGTGAGCCACTAGGCCTGGCCCACAGTTGTAGATTTCAACACTTATCTCTTACTAATTGACAGAACAAGGAAATAAAAAACCATTAAGTGTATGAAAGACTTGAACAATAATGTTAAATAACTTAACCTAATATATAGTTTTTTTTTTTTTTTTTTAAAGAGAAAGAGAGAGAATAGGAAGGAGGAAAAAGGAAGAGAAAGAGAGAGAGAGAATGGGGAGGAGGGAGAAGGAAAAGAAAGAGGGAGAGAGAATGGGAGTATTGCTTTCTTGCCCAGGCTAGAATGCAATTTAGTAATGGGTATTGAAAACCTCTTTTATACTGATAATTATACTTAATGATGTAGTCAGGAAGGAATAAGGGAAGAAGATAACAAACAAACAGCCAACCAATATTTAATTTAAACCTATGAAATGCTATGCGATTACTGAGGAGTGATTTACTTCCAATTATATAATCACCTTTGGAATAGGTGTGAGGTGGTAATGTATGTTTTGTGTATTTGAAGTGGAGAGTTCTATAAATGTTTATTAAGTTTACTTGTTCCGGGTCTGAGTTCAAGTTCTGAATATCCTTGTTAATTTTCTATCTCGTTGATCTATAGAATCGTTAGCTCTTCTTGTTGCATTGATCCTTTTGCCATTATGTAATGTCATTCCTGGCCTCTTTTGATCTTTGTTGCTTTAAAGTCTACTTTATCAGAGGCGAGAATTGCATCTCCTGCTTTTTGTTTATTAGTTCATTTTTACTCTCTGTTTGATTGGTAAATCTTCCTCCTTCTCTCTGAGTCTTTGTGTATTGTTGCATGTAAGATGGGCCCGGATGCAGCATACCGATGGGTTTTGGCTTTTTATCCAATTAAAATATATGTAAGTTTAATACCAGTGTTTGATGCTAGCTGGCTGTTTTGCCCATTAGTTGATGTAAATTTTTTATTGTGTTAAAGTTCTTTGCTTTTTGATATATTTTTGGAAAGGCTGATATTGGTTGTTCCTTTATATATATAGTGCTTCTTTCAGAAGCTCTTGTAAAGCAGGCCTGGTGGTGGTGAACTCTCTAAGTACTTGTTTGTTCGCAAAAGATTTAATTTTTCCTTCGCTCATAAAGCTTAGTTTGGCTGGATAGGAAATTCTGGGTTGAAAGTTCTTTTCTTTAAGGATGTTAAATATTGGTCCCCACTCTTTTCTGTCTTGTAGGGTTTCTGCTGAGAGATCTGCTGTAAGTCTGATAGGTTTCCCTTTATGGGTAACCTGACCTTTCTCTCTGGCTGCCCTTAGTATTTTCTCCTTCATTTCAACCCTAATAAATCTGGCGATTATGTGCCTTGGGGTTGGTCTTCTTGAAGAATATCTTTGTGGTGTTCTCTGTATTACCTGGAGTTGAATATTACCCTGCCTTGCCAGGTTGGGAAAATTTTCCTGAATGATATCCTGAAGAGTATTTTCCAACTTGGATTCATTCTCTTCATCACATTCAGGTACACCTATCAAACGTAAATTAGGTCTTTTCACATAGTCCCATATTTCCTGGAGACTTTGCTCATTCCTTTTCATCCTTTTTTCTGCATTCTTGTCTTCTCGTTTCATTTCACTGAGCTGGTCCTCGACTTCTGATATCCTTCCTTCTGCTTGATCAATTCGACTGTTTAAACTTGTGCATGCTTCGTGAAGTTCTCGTGTTGTGTTTTTCAGCTCCATCAATTCACTTATATTCTTCTCTAAATTGTCCATTCTCTTTAACATTTCGTCAAACCTTTTTTCAAGGTTCTTAGTTTCTTTGCATTGGGTTAGAACAAGTTCTTTTAATTCACAGAAGTTTCTTATCACCCACGTTTTGAAACCTGCTTCTGTTATTGGAACACATGTGTAATCTATTAAGCCTTGTTCCATTACTGATGAGGAATTACAATCCCCTGTAGAGGGAGAGGCATTCTGATTTTGAGTATTCTCTACCTTTTTACGCTGGTTTCTTCCCTTGTATTTGTCCGTCTGTCGTCTTTATAATTACCGACTTTCTAACTGGGTCTCTGACGTCCAACTTGTTGATCCCCTGCGCCGAAATCTGAGCAATCCACTGAGCCGGCCAAAACAGCGGTGTTAAGATTGATGGTGCTTTTCTGCCCGGGAATCTCCGGACTCTGCACCAAGAACTGGCGTGCTAAGGCACCAGCAAAACCGCCACGCCAGCCACAAGAGTCGCCCTGGCGACCTGTGGAGCTCCTCCACTGGGAATCTCCTGGTCCGTGAGCAACTAATATTCGTCTGAAAGTGTGGCGTCCTCTCGTTCTTTGCGCTTTCAGTGGGAGGTACGTGCCCGAGCTGCTAATCATCAGCCATCTTGGATCTGGTCTCCTTAACCTAAGATATAGTTATAAAACACTATGCCCAGCACTGCCAGAATACATGCCTTCTTCAAGTGTACATGGAACATTCACAAATATGCCATATTTTAAGCCATATACAATCTCAATTAATTTATAATGAATGAAATTATACCAAATATATTCTCTGAGCATGCAGAATTAAAGAGGAAAAAGACACATATCTAGATAACCCCGAAATATTGAGAAATTAAACAGTATACCTCCATGTAAGGCAATAGTTAAAGAAGAAATTGCACCTATGGCTGGGCGTGATGGCTCACACTTGTAATCCCAGCACTTTGGAAGGCCAAGGCAGGTGGATTACCTGAGGTCAGGAGTTCGAGGCCAGCCTGATCAACATAGTGAAACCCCATCTCTACTAAAAATACAAAAATTAGCCAGGCGTGGTGGTACATGCCTGTAATCCCAGCTACTCAGGAGGCTAAGGCAGGAGAATCACTTGAGCCTGGGAGGTGGAGGTTGCAGTAAGCTAACATAACATCACTGTACTCCAGCCTGGGTGACAGAGCGAGACTCCATCCCAAAAAAAAAAAAAAAAAAAAAAAAAAGAAAGAAAGAAAAAAGATAAAAACAAGAAATTGCACTGAAAAATAGAAAATATTTATTACTGAATGAAAATAAAAACACAATAAGCAAAAAATAATAATAAAAAAACACAACAAGCAAAAGTTTATAAGACACATCTAAAACAGTTTTAATAAATTACAGAGAAATGTACAGCTTTAATTGGTTACATTGGATAAGATGTGCCTAAAAACAGTGTTCTAAACCTTTATCTTAAGAAGCTAGAAAAAAGAGCATAATATACCCAAAGTAAAGTGGAAGGAAATCATAAAGAGTAGAATTAATGAAATAGAAAATGGACAAAGAGGGCAGGTGCAGTGGCTCTCTCCTGTAATTCTAGCACTTTGAGAGGCCAAGGGGGGCAGATTGCTCGAGCCCAGGAGTTTGAGACCAGCTTGGGCAACATGGTGAATGCCCTGCCTCTACAAAGAATACAAAAACTAGCCAGTCATGGTGGTGTGTACCTGTAGTCCCAGCTACTTGGGAGGCTGAGGTGGGAGGATGGCTTGAGCGCAGGAGAGACTGGTGCCACTGCACTTCCAGTCTGGCGCGCACACACACACACACACACACACACAACAAATAATAGAGAATATTAATTAATTCTGTACAAAATTGGGTGGTTTTTTTTGAGACAGGGTCTTGCTTTGTTGCCCAGACTGGGGTGGAGTGGCGTGATCATGGCTCACTGTAGCCTCAAACTCCCGGCTTAAGTGACCCTTCCACCTCAGCCCCCACGTTCCCTTAGCAGCTGGGAATACAGGCACATGCCACCACATCTAGCTAAATTTTTTTGTTGTTATAGAAACAGGGTCTCACTTACGTTGCCCAGGTTGGTCTCCAACTCTTGGCCTCAAGTAATCCTTCCACCTCAGCCTTCCAGAGTGCTGGGATTACAGGCATAAGCCACCATGTCCAGCTAAAACTAGATCTTTTTGTGTGTGTGTGCGTTTTTGTTTTGTTTTTCTGAGACAGAGTCTCATTCTGTCGCCCAGGCTGGAGTGCAGTGGCGCCATCTCGGCTCACTGCAACCTCTGTCTCCCAGGTTCAAGCGATTCTCCTGTCTCAGTCTCCCGAGTAACTGGCATTACAGGCATGTGCCACTACACCCAGTTAATTTTTGTATTTTTAGTAGAGACAGGGTTTTGCCATGTTAACCAGGTTGGTCTCAAACTCCTGACCTCAGGTGATCTGTGCACCTTGGCTTCCCAAAGTACTGAGATTACAGGAATGAGCCACCACATCTGGCCTTAAAACTGTATCTTTGAAAAGATGAATAAAATTGACAAACTAGTTCAACTGATTAAGAAAAACAGAGGACTCAAATAAACAATGAAAAGAAAATTAAAAAGGGGATATTACCACAGATACTTCAGCTGTGAGAAGGATAATAAGGGACTATTATAAACCACTTATGCCCACATATTCTAAAACTTAGATGAAATGAACAAATTCCTTGAAAGACACAGAGTACAATTCTTACTGTAAAAGAAATAAAAACAGTCCCATATTTACTTGAAACATTAAATTTGTAATTTAAAATCTTCCCTCAAAGAACACACCAGAACATTTGGCTTCACTGGTGAATTCTAGAAAACATATAGAAAAAAAACTGTAAACTTTCTTTAAATTGAGGAAAAAGTAACATTTCTCAAGACATTTTCTAAGTCTAGTTGTACTCTGATATTTAAACTAAACAAAGGCATTACAAGAAAATAAAATTACATACTAACATACTTCATGAACATAGATGGAAAAAAATTCTAAACAAAATTTTAACAAATTAAATTCAGTAATATAAAAAGGATAATACATCATGATCAAGTGGGCTTTATTCCAGGAATTCAAGGGTAACTTGATAAAACAGATGATAAAACCCATATAAGCATCTCAACAGATATAGAAAAAGCATGTGAGGCCGGGTGTGGGGCCTCACGCCTGTAATCCCAGCACTTTGGAAGCCCGAGGTGGTGGATCACTTGAGGTCAGGAGTTTGAGATCAAGCCTGGCCAACATGGCAAAATCCCATGAAAAAAATTAGCTGGGTGTGGTGGTGCACGCCTGTAATCTCAACTACTCAGGAGGCTGACGCTGGAGAATCGTGGGAACCTGGGAGGCGGAGGCTGCAGTAAGCTGAGATTGAGCCACTGTACTCCAGCCTGGGCAGGTGACAGAGTGAGAATGTGTCTCAAGAAACAAAAAACAAAACAAACAAACAAACAAACAGAAAAAGTATGTGACACAACACAACCCTCAGCCAGGCAAGGTGGCTCATAACTGTAATCCCAGCACCTCAGGCAGGAGGATTGCTTGAGCGCAGGAGTTTGTGACCAGCCTGGGCAATATAGGGAGACCTCATCTCTACTGAAAAATAAAATCAGCTGAGTGTGGTGGTGTGCACTGTAGTCCCAGCTATTCAAGAGGCTGAGGTGGGAGGATTGCATAAGCCCTGGAGATCAAGGCTGCAGTGAGCTGTGAAGGGACGATTGCACTCCAATCTGAGTGACAGAGCGAGACCCTGTCGCAAACGAACAAACAAACAACCCCAAAAATATATATTAACGATTCAACCTCATTCACATTTAAAACTCTTATCACACTAGGAATGGAAGGGAACTTCCTCACCCGGATAAAAGGCATCTAAAGAATACCTGCAGCTCTCATCGTGCCTAATGGTGAAAGAGGAATGCTTTCTTCTAAGACTGGGAACAAGGGTAAAGATAGCCATTCTCACCACTTCTATTCAGAATTGTACTGGAGGTCCTAGCCTGTGTAATAAATCAAGAAAAAGAAAGAAAAGGTAGGCAGATTAAAAAAGAAGAAGCAGGGGAAGTATCTGTCAGGGTGGCTGCGGGTCTGGGATTCCCAGCCATGGCAGGTTCTGCCAGGGAGGAGGGTAAAGACCAGCGGGTACAGCCTCCATGGTCCCTTCCTACTGGGCCCAGCCAAGCCATGTAAGCTTCACCTTTGCAGCAGCCTCACTGAGAGCAAGGACATGTTTGTACCTCAAGATGGCAGAAAGGTGACATGGTCTGGGCCAACCATCTAAGATGCATGTCACACGGGGCACGCCAGGTCCTACATCTCTTTTGTTATCTTGAGAAGAGTGTTGAAGGATTACTTCAAATGTGATGTCCTTTATTGCATGAACATTAGGGCTACTGATGACAAGAACTACTTGTTGAGGAGTATGGGGAGAAGAAGTCCCAGGTGTCACAGCTCCTAGGGAATGTTCACACTGCCCTGAAGCCGTTTTCAGTAAAATTCAGTGAGACCACAGATCCCGATAAAAAGCAGATGCTCTGACGGATTCAGCACACAGCGAAGCTTGCCACGGAGCTGCTTGAGAAAGCTGTGTAGTACAGACTTGGAGAGAAAGTCAACAGCTGTGTGCGAGGATTATTGGAGGAGGCCAAGGATTTGCTTCCTGAGTCGCTGGATTCCGCATTCTGGAGTTAGGTGACTGGCAATTTCATTTTCTCCAAACTGCCCAAGTTCTGGGATGGGGAGTTCCACAAATACGTGGAAGCGCTGAACCTCCTCTCTCTGGATGTTTTAACCAGAGTTAGTGTGTATATGCCAGAAGTTGTGAGTTTTGTCCAAAAGATTGTGGACAATTGTTGTGGCTATGCTTCCAATGGGTCCACTTTGATACAGCAAAGTTTCCTTCTAGTGAGAAACACTGCTATGGGAAGCTGGTGCCCAAAGCTGTTGGGGATCAGAAAGGTCTTCAGGAAGAGGAAGGTTAAAAAAAGAAATGAATGAATAAAAGAACAAAAAAGATGAGCTGTGGACTCTCCTAGTTGTTCACAATCTGGATTATGTGTTTACCCTTCATGGTTATGGTGGAATGTGCTGAATCTACCATCCAGTCACAGGAAAGCGCTTTTTCATCTAAAGAAATTGTAGGTGCTGGGCATGGAGGCTCATGCATGTAATCTCAGCACCATGCGAGGCCAAGGCAGGCAGACCACGTGAGGCCAGGAGTTCGAGACCAGCCTGGCCAACATATCAAAATCCCATCTCTACTAAAAATACAAAAATTAGCCAGGTGTGATGGCATGTGCCTATAACCCCAGCCACTCAGGAGGCTGATGCTAGAGAATCACTCAAACCCAGGAGGCAGAGGTTGCAGTGAGCCAAGATTGCACCACTGCCCTCTAGCCTGGGCAACACAGTGAGACCCTGTCTCAAAAAAAAAAAAAAAGAAAGAAAGAAAGAAAAGAAAGAAATTCTAGGAGTTTTCTACACTAAAACCACGAAATGTGTGTTTTTTTTAATTGACACATGGTAATTGTACTTAGTTTTGGGTGTATACAATATGTGGTAATCAAGTTACCATTACCTTTTATTTCAAACATTTGTCATTTCTTTGTGTTTTTATTTTTTATTTTTTTTAGAGACAGAATCTCTTTCAGTCACCCTGGCTGGAGTGCAGTGGTGGGATCTTAGCTCACTACAGACTCAAACTCCTGGGTACAAGCAATCCTCCTACCTCAACCTTCTGAGTAGCTGGGACTGCAGGCTCATGCCACCATGCCTGGCTAATTTTTAAGTTTTTTCTAGAGACAGCGTCTCACTGTGCTGCCCAGGCTGGTCTCAAAGTCCTGGACTCAAGGGATCCCCTTGCCTCAGCCTCCCAAAGTGATGGGATTGTAGGTGTGAGCCACCACACCCAGCCTCTTTAGCCAATTCTGAAGTATAAAACAGTTTGTTGATGGGTGAGGCTACCCTTCTCAGCTTTCAGAAAAAAAAGAAAGGAAAAAGGAAAGAAAAAGAAGCAAAGCTGTCTTATTTGCAGATGATATAATAGTAAACATAGGAAGAAAATCCAAATGAATGTATTAAAAAGCTACTAGAATTATTAAGTTAAGCAAAATTACAGAATATAAGGTCAATATACAGATATCATTATTTATTTATTTATTTTTCTTTGAGACGGAGTCTCACTGTCACCCAGGCTGGAATGCAGTGGCGCAATCTTAACTCACTGCAACCTCCGCCTTTCTGGTTCAAGCAATTCTCCTGCCTCAGCCTCCAGAGTAGCTGGGATTACAGGTGCACGCCACCACACCCGGCTAATTTTTGTATATTTAGTAGAGACGGGGTTTCCCTATGTTGGTCAGGCTGGTCTAGAACTCCTGTGCTCAAGTGATCCCCCTGCCTCAGCCTCCCAAAGTGCTGAGATGACAGACGTGAGCCACCCCAACCAGACAGTACTTTTTTTTTTTTTTTTGAGAGGGAGTCTTGCTCTGTTGCCAGGCTGGAGTACAGTGCTGCAATCTCGGCTCACTGCAACCTCCGCCTCCTGGGTTCAAGAGATTCTTCCACCTCAGCCTCCCAAGTAGCTGGGACCACAGGCGCGTGCCATCACGCCCGGCTAATTTTTGTATTTTTAGTAGAGACGGGGTTTCACCATGTTGGCCAGGATGGTCTCAATCTCTTGACCTCGTGATCCGCCCACCTTGGCCTCCCAAGGTGGCGTGAGTCTCCGCGTCCTGCCCAGGCAGTACTTTTTAAAATGCCAGCAAATAACTAGAAAAAGAAGTTAAGAATCAATACTATTTATAACAGCATTAAAACAATGAACTACTAGGGATAAATTTATTAAAAACTGTGCAAGGTGACCTATGTACTGAGAAATTAAAGATCTGATGTGTTAGGCTATTCTTGCATTGCTATAAAGAAACACCTGAAGGTATTTTATAAAGAAAAGAGGTTTAATTGGCTCACAGTTCTGCAGGCTGTGCAGGAACCATGGTGCCAGGCATCTGCTAAGGCTTCTGGGGAGGCCTTAGGAAGCTTAAAATCACGGAGAAGGCAAATGGGGAGCCAGCGTATCATCTGGCAAGGGCAGGCAAAAAAGAGAAGGGAAGGAGGTGCTAGACGCTTTTAAACAACCAGATCCCACGTGAACTTATTCACCAAGGAAATGGCGCTAAACCATTCATGAGGGATCCACCTCCCACCAGGCCTCACCTCCAACACTGGGGATTACAATTCAATTTGAGAGGCCTGTCGAAGTGGCTCGCATCTGTAATCCCAGCACTTTGGGAGGCTGAGGCAGGTGGATCACCTGAGGTCAGGAGTTCAAGACTAGCCTGGCCAACATGGTGAAACCCTGTGTCTACAAAAATATAAAAATTAGCTGGGCATGATGGTGGGTGCCTGTAATTTCAGCTACTCAGGAGGCTGAGGCAGGAGAATTGCTTGAATTTAGGAGGCAGAGGTTGCAGTGAGCTGAGATCGTGCCATGCACTCCAGCCTGGGTGACAGAGCAAGACGCTGTCTCAAAAAAAAAAAAAAAAAATTCAACAAGAGATTTAGACGGCTGATAGCCAAACCATATCACTTAAGTAAATGGAGAACATATCATGTTCATGGATTAGAAGACTCTATATTTTTAAGATGCCAATTTTTCCCATATTGATTTATAGACTCAATTAAATCCCAGCAGGCTCCTTTGAAGAAATTTATATTTATATGTAAAGGACATAAAATAACCAAAACAACTTCAGGAAAGGACGAAATGCAAGGATTTACACTTCCTTATTTTGACTCACTATCTCACTATAAATTTACAGTAAACGAGATTGGTATTGACATAATGATGGATATTTAAATCAATGGAACTTAACAGAGAATTTGGAAATAGGCTGGGCAGGGTGGCTCATGCCTGTAATTCCAGCACTTTAGGAGGCCAAGGCGGGCAGATCACCTGAGGTCAGGAATTCAAGACCAGCCTGGCCAACATGGTGAAACCCATGTCTACTAAAACTACAGATATTAGCTGGTTGTGGTGGCAGGTACCTGTAATCATAGCTAGTTGGGAGGATGAGGCAGGAGAATCTCTTAAACTGGGTTGGCGGAGGTTGCAGTGAGCCAGAATAGTGCCATTGCACTCCAGCCTGGGCAACAGAGTGAGACTCTGTCTCAAAAAAAAAAAAAAAAGAGAATTCAGAAATAAAATTACCTACATGGGCAACTGACTTTTTTACAAAGGTGCAAGGGTAATCAATTTAATGGTAAAAGGGATAGTCTTTTCAACAAATGACAATGGAATAACCGGAATCCGTATAGAAGTAAACGCTGTGGCCACCCTCAGCTCCTGGGCAGTGGTACAGAGGTTCTCCTCAGAAGAAAGGTGGACCAGAAGAACAGAGAGTTCAGCAGCTCTCCCTGACTATTTGGAATGGAACTTGGGGAAGTTCATGCCTAAAGGCATTGTGGGAAACAATACAGATTTTGGTGTGGAAAATTAAGAGGGGGCTAAACTACAGACCAGCTAGAAATGTAACAGAGAGAATCAGAGTGAGAGACAGTTAAGAAGCCCCCTTATAGGGTAGGAGCAAGCCTTAACACCTGGCAACACCCTGCCACTGCAAAAGGGCCCACCTTTAATTGGATCAGACTATAGAGCAATGATACCAACAACAGAGCAATTAGTGGAGACCAGCAGCTCAGAGTGATACCAAGAGTGCACACCACCTTTCCCCATATCATGTATTCCCTTCTAAGTTAGTACTTGATTTACTTGTGCATCATGTTTATTGTATGTCACCTTCTGTTACAATGTAAACGTTGCATGGGCAGGGATCTTTGTTTTATTCACTATGTGTCTGACAAAGGAAAAAAAGTCTTTCAATAAATACAATAATTGGCGAATGAATTAGTGAATATAAAAGTACTCCCTACAGATCGATAAGAAATAACGCCTCACTAGAAAAGTGAGATGCAATAAGAAATGAACACACAACAGGAGAGAAATAGTCACAAATATATGAAAGCATGCTAAATGTCATTAGTAGCAATGAGATGTAAATTTAGACCTCAGTGAGATATCATTTTACATTCAGCAGATTGGTAAAACCAAGGTTTCACAACAAGAACTGTGGTAAAGAATGTGACTGAACAGCTACTTCACTGCACTGCTGGTGGGAGGGTAAATTGGTACAACCACTTACAAAATAATTAGTCATTTTCATGTAAAAGCCAACATTTTCAAACTCTGGGCAGTGGTTCTTGTACTTTGGTGTGATTCAGAATCACCTGTGAAACTTGCTTAAAAACAAAAATAGGCCCAGGCCCTGGGCCACTTCAGTGAGCTCTTTGTATTCCCTATTGGCCTTCCAGGTGATTCTGGGTTTTTGTTGTTGTTGTTGTTGTTGTTTGTTTTTTGAGACAGGGTCTCACTCTGTCTCCCAGGCTGGAGTGCAGTGGCACGATCTTGGCTCACTACAACCTCCACCTCCCAGGCTCAAGCAATTCTGCCTCAGCCTCTCAAGTAGCTGGGATTACAGGCACTTGGCACCATGGCTAATTTTTGTATTTTTAGTAGAGGTGGGGTTTCACCATGTTTCCGGCTGGTCTCGAACCTTGTGATCTGCCCACCTTGGCCTCCCAAAGTGCTGGGATTACAGGCGTGAGCCACCAAGCCTGGCCCCAGGTGATTCTGATCGAAAAGGTGTGTGCGTGTGTGTGTTTGAGATAGAGTCTTGCTCCATCTCAAAACAGTGGCATGATAACAGTTCACTGCAACCTCCAGCTCCGGGGTTCAAGCGATTCTCCTGCCTCAGCCTCCTTAGTAGCTGGAATTACAGGCACGTGACACCATGTCTGACTAATTTTTGTATTTTTAGTAGAGACAAGATTTCACTGTGTTGGCCAGGCTTGTCTCCAACCCCTGACTTGAGGTGATCCACCCGCCTCAGCCTCCCAAAGTGCTGGGATTACAGGCGTGAGCCACTGTGCCCGGCCTAGACTGCAAAGTTTGAGAACCACCATTGTAGACCCCTTCCTCATTGTATGACCTGGCAAAACTCTTGCACATGTGCACCAGGAAGCATGTGCGAGGTCGTTTATTGAAGCGATGTTTCTAATTTTAAAAAAGATGGAAGCAACTTAAATGTTCATCAACCAGAGAATAGATAAATGACAGCATATTATACAGGTGTGAAAATAAATAAGACACAGCTACATGCAACTTCTTGGAAGAATTACAATGCTGAGGGTAAAAGAGAGTCCAGGATAGAATTTTGTTGTTATTGTTTGAGACAGAGCCTCTGTCGCCCAGGCTGGAGTGCAGTGGTGCCATCTTGGCTCACTGCAACCTCTGCCTCCTGGGTTCAAGCAATTCCAGGATAGAATCTTTATAGAGCTCAAAACCAAGCAACATTAAACAACTACTATTTAGCATACATATATAAGAACTATATAGCTTAAAAGCAAAGAAAAAAACACAAAATTTAGGATAGTGGGGTGGGGGTAGGAGAAAGGAATAGAAGGGGAAATCTAAGGGCAATAGTTCTTGGTGACGCTCTACATGTTGGCCTGCGATATAGTTCATTGTGTTACTTATTCTTTATAAATAATATATGAGTTATCTCATATATTATAATATATGGTTGGGCACGATGGCTCACGTCTGTAATCCCAGCACTTTGGGAGGCCAAGATGGGTGGATCACTTGAGGTCAGAAGTTCGATACCAGCCTGGGCAACATACAGTGAAACCCCATCTCTGCCAAAAAATACAAAAATTAGCTGGACGTGGTGGCGCGCATCTGTAGTCCCAGCTACTCGGGAAGCTGAGGCAGGAGAATTGCATGAACCCGGAAAGCTGAGGTTGCAGTGGGCCAGGATTGCACTAGTGCACTCCAGCCTGGGCGACAGAGCAAGACTCTGTCTCTCAAAAAAATAAATAAATAAATAAATAAAAATAGTAGGCCGGGCATGGTGGCTCACGCCTGTAATCCCAGAACTTTGGGAGGCCAAGGTGAGCAGATCACAAGATCAGGAGATTGAGATCATCCTGGCTAACATGGTGAAACCTCATCTCTACTAAAAATACAAAAATTAGCGGGGCGTGGTGGCATGTGCCTGTAGTCTCAGCTACTCAGGAGGCTGAGGCAGGAGAATCATTTGACCCCAGGAGGCAGAGGTTGCAGTGAGCCGAGATCATGTCATTGCACTCCAGCCTAAACGACAGAGCAAGATTCTGTCTCTAAATAAATAAATAAAATATGAGTTATTTATAACATATACTATTAAAATTAAATAAGAAAAACTACATGAACCATAAGAATACTGTTATCTGGGGGGAAGTGTGAGTGATGGCGATTGTGAGTTAGAAAGAGGCTTCAACAGAAGAAGAAAGAAACAATAAAGAAGCTTCAATTGTATTGGCCGCCTCCCAGGTTCAAGTGTTTCTCAGCCCCCCAAGTAGCTGATAGCATAGGCATGTGCCACCACGCCAGGCTAATCTTGTATTTTCAGTAGATACAGGATTTCTTCCTGTTGGTCAGACTGGTCTCGAACTCCTGACCTCAGGTGATCAGCCCAACTCAGCCTCCCAAATGCTGGGATTACAGGTGTGAGCCACCTCACCCAGCCGGTATTGTTTTTAACAAAGCAATACACTACGGACATGGGTTGATCCTGGTATGTAAAAATTTACTTCATTCTTTATCATGGTTGTATTGTTTTCCACAGTGTGGGAGAGGGTCCATAGTGGACTAACTCACTTTGGGACATTCAGGCTTCTCTGTTTTGTTGTTGTTGTTGATTATTATTATTATTATTTTTACTGCTGTATTTCAAAATAGTGTATTTGTATAGTTAAGGGCACAGACTGGTACCAGACTGGTTGGGTCCAAGCCTATCTCTGCAGATTTATAGCTTTACTCTGTCTGTGTTTCAAGTTTCCGTATCTGTAAAATTGTGATACTAGCCCCTACCTCAGAGTGTTATTAGAAGTACATGGGTTCGGCCGGGCGCGGTGGCTCACACTTGTAATCCCAGCACTTTGGGAGGCCGAGGCAGGTGGATCACAAAAATTAGTTGGGCGTGGTGGTGTGTGCCTGTAGTCCCAGCTACTCAGGAGGCTGAGGCAGGAGAATTGCCTGAACCCAGGAGGTGCAGGTTGCAGTGAGCCGAGACCACGTCACTGTACTCCAGCCTGATGCCTGGTGACAAAGCAAGACTCTGTCTCAAAAAAAAAAAAAAAAAGAAGTAGATGGGTTCATTCCTGTAAAGCACTTAGCCTCGTGCCTGCTGCACAGTGAGCACTTGCTATCACCATTGTGCAGCTTGTGCTCGTATTCCAGAAGACTGCTTTTTATTTTTATTTGTTTGAGATGGAGTTTCCCTCTTGTTGCCCAAGCTGGAGTATACTGATGCAATCTCAGCTCACTGCAACCTCGGCCTCCTGGGTTCAAGCAATTCTCCTGACTCAGCCTCCCAAGCAGCTGGGATTATAGGCATTCACCACCATGTCTGGCTAATTTTTGCATTTTTAGTAGAGACAGGGTTTCACCATGTTGGCGAGAGCTGGTCTCAAACTCCTGACTTCAGATGATCCACCCGCCTCAACCTCTCAAAGTGCTGGGATTACAGGTGTGAGCCACCATGCCCAGCCTTGTAAGATTGCTTTCTAGAAGTAAAATTGACAAAAGAAAAAGAAAAACTTTTCCAAAAGTCTGACCAATATACATGGCCCCCAGCAGTGAATGAGAAAGTTCTTTCTCCCATACCTTTGGGTGGGATTCTTCTCATTCAGTTCTCCTTTTCATCAGGCCCATCCTTCTCAAACCTTTTTTTTTTTTTTTGAGATGGAGTCTCACTCTGTAACCCAGGCTGGAGTGCAGCGGTGTGACCTCTGCTCACTGCGACCTCTGCTTCCCAGGTTCAAGAGATTCTCCAGCCTCAGCCTCCTGAGTAGCTGGTACTACAGGTGCACACCACCATGTCCAGCTAATTTTTGTATTTTTAGTAGAGATGGGATTTCACCATATTGGCCATGCCGGTCTCAAACTCCTGATGTGAGGTAATCCACCCATCTTGGCCTCCCAAAGTGCTGGGATTACAGGCATGAGCCACCACACCCAGACCAAACATTCTTAATCCATGATTTCCTTAGTTTGAAGTGGACTTGCAAGTTAAAACTTGAGCTCAGTGTACCTGCCAAAACTTCAAATACATTTACTCTTTGACCCAGCAGCGACAATTCTGGGAATTTATCTTGCAGATACACCAGCAGACTTGCAAAATGACATGTCTACAAAGTTATTCATTGTGGTATTGTTTGTAACAGCAACAGACTGGAAACTAATAGGACACAGGTTAAATAATTTATGGCTTATACACACAATGGATTACTATATAGCCATTTTTTTAAAAAAGGAGAAGCGCTCTTTATACCAATACACAGCAATATCCAAGATATATTTTTAAGTAATATAAGAATGGAGTAGCTAACACTTATATCCCATATTTCATCAATTCTAAGATGTGCATTTTTTTACTTTGTAACATATTTGAAATAAGGATGTGTTATAGTCAAAGGCAGGTCATAATTTTATTGTAATGGTTTTCTTTCTTAGTACATAAAATAATGATGTGTCTTATAATCCATGGCATCTTGGATCTGATGAAATACAATAGTGCTTACCCTGTGCAAGGCACTGTCCTAAGTTATATATATATAAAACATATATATATGAGATCATTTCAATCCCACAACAGCCCTATGAGGATAAGTACTATTATTATTATTATTATTTTGAGACAGAGTTTTGCTCTTGTTGCCCAGGCTGGAGTGCAATGACGCCATCTTGGCTCACTGCAACCTCCACCTCCCAGGTTCAAGCCATTCTCCTGCCTTAGTCTCCCGAGTAGCTGAGATTACAGGCATGTGCCACCACACCCAGCAGATTTTTGTATTTTTAGTAGAGACAGGGTTTCACCATGTTGAAACCAGGCTGATCTCGAACTCCTGACCTCAGGTGATCCACCCACTTTGGTGCTGGGATTACAGGCATGAGCTACCTTGCATGGCCAGGTAAGTACTATTATAATCTACATTTTACAGGTAAGACAGTGAATTTGACCTTGGGCAGTCTTGCTCCAGAGCCCATGTTCTTAGACTCATGAGACCACACCTCCCTCTGATAACAGTACCACAGATAGAAGCATCCTCCTGTGCCAGGCCCTGTCCTAAATGCTTCATACATATATTAGGTCATTTAATCCTCAAATAGCCATATGAGACAGATGCTATTATTATTATCCTCACACTACCAATGAAGAAATTGAGACGCTGAGCGTTTACGAAACTTGCGTAAAGACACACAGCTAGTGAGTGGAAGAACTGCAGTTTTGACATTGTCAGTCTGGCTTCAGAGCCCATGTCCTAAATGTTCTTTATGCTACCTTTTGTGTGAAAAAAATAAAGAGTGTAATCCCAGCACTTTGGGAGGCCAAGGCAGGTGATCACCTGAGGTCAGGAGTTTGAGACCAGCCTGGCCAAAGTGGCAAAATCCCGTCACTACTAAAAATACAAAAATTAGCCAGGAGTGGTGGTGGGTGCCTGTAATCCCAGCTACTCAGGAGGCTGAGGCAGGAGAATCACCTGAACCTGGGAGGTGGAGGTTGCAGTGAGCTGAGATTGCACCATTGCATGCCAGCCTGGGTGACAGAGCAAGGCTCTGGCTCAAAAAAAAAAAAAAAAAAAAGAAAAGCTAAAAAGGGAGGAGAAGAGAAGATAACTTATAATAACATGTTCATATTTGTAGAATGAAAGAAGGACCACAAAGAAGGTGAGGCAAGTGTGTCACTTGTAAGGAAAGGTGGGTATGGGAACAGAGGAATTGGGGGATGGGGTGGGAGTGAAATGTTCTGTTATACACCTTTCTAATATTATATGGGTTTTCAGCCATGTGGATGTATTTCCTACTTAAAAGAGAACAAGAATTTTAACTTTGTTTCAAATTAATACACCAATGATATGAAAGAAGTGGTCCTAGACATTCAGCTGATGACGTTTCTGTACCCATCTGTTCTTTCAATATTTTGACATTTACCTTTTAAGCCTTAGAAGTATTTTTATTTTATTGTTTTAGAGTAGTGAGGGATAACAGATAAAAACTTCCATTAATCCTGATCACAAATGCCGTGATTTCAAGGCTTAAATTCCATTGTAGTGCCTCATATGTGGATCTGCCAGACGAGGCTGACAGAAAGATGACAATAAATTTAAGAATGAAAACCATACAAACTTTATTCTTTGAACACAATGGAATCCAACTAGATATAGATAAAAAAGAGAGTAAAATATCAAACAAGTAGAAACAAAACAACACATTATTAAATAATCCATGAGTTAAAAAATGTCTCAAGAGAAATTTTTTTAAAATTCATATTGCTGAATAAAAATGAAAATAAAGCGTAGGAAAATTTGTGGCCCAGTGTGGTGGCTCACACCTGTAATCTCAGCACTTTGGGAGGTCAAGGCAGGCATATTGCTTGAGTCCAGGAGTTCAAGACCAGCCTGGGCAACATAGTGAAACCACATCTCAACCAAAAATACCAAAATTAGCCAGGTGTGGTGGTAAGCGCCTGTAGTCCCAACTACCTGTGAGGCTAAGGCAGGAGGATTGATTGTGCCCAGGATGTTGAGGCTGCAGTGAGTGGAGATCACACCACTGCACTGCAGCCTAGATGTCAAAGTGAGACCCTGTCTGAAAGAAAGAAAAAAGAAAGAAAAACAAAGAAAGGAAGGAAGGGAGGAAGGAAGAGGAAAATTTGCGGGAGACAGCTAAAGTAGTGCTGAGAGGAGAAGTTTAACACTAAATACATACATTAGAAAAGAAGGTGAGACTCCTATCTCTATTAGAAAAAAAATATAAATATTCAAAAAGAAAGAAAGAAAGAAAGACCAGGCATGGTGCCTCACACCTGTGATGTCAGCACTCTGAGGCCAAGACAGGAGGATTGCCTGAGCCCAGGAGTTTGGGACCAGCCTGGGCAACATGGTGAGACCCCCACCACCACCTTGTCTCTAAAAAAAAGAAAAATAAATAAATATTGAAGACAAGAGATAAATCCCCAAGCTAACAATCTAAGCTCTCACCTCAAGAACACAGAAAAAGAGCAAATACATTCAAAGCAAGAAGGAAGGAAATAATAAAGGCAAGAGGAGAAATCAATGAACTTAAAACAGAAAATACAGATAAATTGATGAAACAAAGAACCTGTTCTTAAAAAGATCAATAAAGTTAACAAAACTCTAGCAAGATGGACAAAAAAAATGAGAGAAGACATTAATTATAAATTACCAATATCAGAAATGGAATCGGGGATATTGCCACAGACCCTGCAGAGATCAAAAGGAAGAAGAATACTATGAACAACTCTACACACATAAATTTGACAAATTAGATTAAAAAGATCAATTTCTCAAAAGACACAAATTGCCACAACTCACCTAATATGAAATAACTTGATTAGACCTATATGTAGTAAGGAAATTGGATTCATAACTTTAAAACTCCCAAAAAAGAAATCTTTAGGTCCAGATGGTTTTACTGGAGAATTCTACCAAACATTAATTTTTTTTTAATTTTTTATTTTTAAAAGCCTACAGCACCAGGTATTCCCAGGGGGTCTCCCATCCAAGTACTAACCAGGCCCGACTCTACCAAACATTTAAAGGATTAACACCAATTCTAACAAAGTCTTTCATAAAACAAAAGTGGGAATAGTTCCCAATTTATTTTATGAATCTAGCATTACCCTGATACCAAAATCAGATAAAAAATTTTATTACAAAGAAAATGACAAACCAATATTCACTATGAATATAGATGCAAAAATTCTTAACAGAATATTAGCAAGTAAACTCATCACTATATAAAAAGAATCAGGCTGGGTATGGTGGCTCACATCTGTAATCCCAGCACTTTGAAAGGCTGAGGCGGGCGGATTACCTAAGGTCAGGAATTCAAGCGCCTGGTCACATGGTGAAACCCCGTCTCTACTAAAAATACAAACATTGGCGAGGCATGGTGGCCGTTGCCTGTAATCCCAGCTGCATGGGAGGCTGAGGCAGGGAGAATTGCTTGAAACTATGAGGCTGAGGTTGTAGTGAGCCAAGATTGTGCCACTGCACTTCAGCCTGGGCAACAGAGTGAGACTCTGTCTCAAAATAAATAAATAAATAAATAAAAACTAAAAAAATTAAAAATGAAAATAAGATAAAAAGAGTCGCTGGGCGCAGTGGCTCACGCCTGTAATCCCAGCACTTTGGGAGGCCGAGGCGGGTGGATCACGAGGTCAAGAGATCAAGACCATCCTGGTCAACATGGTGAAACCCTGTCTCTACTAAAAAATACAAAAATTAGCTGGGCATGGTGGTGTGTGCCTGTAATCCCAGCTACTCGGGAGGCTGAGGCAGGAGAATTGCCTGAACCCAGGAGGCGGAGGTTGCGGTGAGCCGAGATCGCGCCATTGCACTCCAGCCTGGGTAACAAGAGAGAAACTCCGTCTCAAAAAAAAAAAAAGATAAAAAGAGTCATACATTATAATAAAGTCGGATTTATTTTCAGGATGCAAGACCAGTTCAACATTTGAAAATCAATTCAATACTCATTTCTGATAAAGACTGAGAAAAATAGGAAAATAGGAGTACAAAAAATTTACAGCTAACGTTACACTGACTAGAGAAAGACTGAATGCTTGCCCCAAATTTTAGGAACAAAGCAAGGATGTTTGCTTTCACCACTCTTACTCAAGATAGTACAGGAAATTCTAGGCGGAGCGTTAAGGCAAGGAAAGGAAATTAAAGGCATAAAGATTAGAAGGAAGAAATAAAACAGCCCCTAATTGCAGATGATATGATTTTGTACATGGAATACTCCAAGGAATCTACCAAAAAAACTTTTAGAATAAGTGAGTTTAGCAAAGTTGCGTGATACCAGACCAAGATAGAAAAGTCTATTGTAATTTTATGTACTGGTAATAAACATGTGAACACCAAGATTAAAGATAAGATACTGTAATCACTCAAAAAATAAAATGCTTAGGTTTAAATCTAATAAAACATGCAGAGAACGTGTGTACTGAAAGCCACAAAGCACTAATGAAAGAAATCAAAGATCTAGGGGAGATGTACTGTGTTAATGGATTAGGAGATGACATAGCGAGCATGTCTCTAAATTGATATATAAGCTTCATGCAATTTCTGCCAACATCCCAGGAAGATTTTTTGGAGACATAGATAAGATTCCTCTAACATTTGTATGGAAAGGCAAAGGAACTAGAATAACTAAAAACAGTTTTGAAAAATAAGAATAAAGTAAGAACAATCAGTCTATCCAATTTCAAGACATTATATAGCTACAGTAATCAAGAGTGTCTGCTATTGGTGCAGTGATAGACATACAGATCAATAGAACAGAGTTTAACCCAGAATAGACCCACACCTATGTGCCCACTTGATTTTTGATCCAAAAGCAAATCAATGGAGAAAAAGAGTCTTTTTTTTTTGAGATGGAGTTTTGCTCTTGTCGCCCAGGCTGAAGTACAGTGGCGCGATCTCAGCTCACTGCAACTTCCGCCCCACAGGTTATAGCGATTCTCCTGCCTCAGCCTCCCAAGTAGATGGGATTACAGGCACCTGCCACCATGCCCAGCTAATTTTTTGTATTTTTAATAGAGATGGGGTTTCACCATGTTGGGCAGGCTGGTCTCGAACTCCTGACCTCAGGTGATCCACCCGCCTCTGGATACACAGCTAAGCAAAGAGTTGTTGGACTTGGCACCAAAAGCATCATCCATAAAAGGAAAAATGGAAAAATTAGATTTCATGAAAATATAAAACTTTTACTCTGCAAAAGACTTTGTCAAGAGGATAAAAAGACAGGCTACAGACTGGAATAAAATATTTGCAAACCCCAACTGCGACAAAGGACAATCTAGTAAACATAAAGAACTCTTAAAACTCAATGGTTAAGAGAAAAATAATCCAATTGGAAAATCAACAAATGGGTCCAAGAGTGGTGACTCAGGTCTGTAATCCCAGCACTTTGGACGGCCGATGCGGGTGGATCACTTGAGCTCAGGAGTTTGAGACTGGCCTGGGCAACATGGTGAAACCCCATCTCTACAAAAAATACAAAAATGACCAGGGTGTGGTGGCATGAGACTGTAGTCCCAACTACTAGGGAAGCTCAGGTGGGAGGATTGCTTGAGCCTGGGAAGCAGAGGTTGCAGCGAGCCGAGATCACACCTTTGTACTCCAGCCTGGGTGACAGAGCAAGACTGTCTCAAAAAACAAAAGAAATAAGATGGACAAATGAAATAAAGATGTATTTCATTAAAGAGGTATACTGATGGTAAATATGTACATGAAAATGTGTTCCAAATTAGTCATTAGGGAAATGCAAATTAAATCTACCATGAGCTATTACACACATCTATTAGAAGTTCTAAAATAAGTTAGCTGTGTGTGGTGATGCCTGTAATCCCAGCTACTCGGGTGACTGAGGCAGAAGAATTGCTTGAATCCAGGAGGAGGAGGTTGCAGTGAGCCAAAATCATGCCACTGCAGTCCAGCCTGGGTGACAGAGCGAGACTGTCTCAAAAAAAAAATAAAGTTCTAAAATAAAAATAGTGTCTGAGCTCAGTGGTTCATGCCTGTAATCCCAAAACTTCGGGAGGCTGAGGCAGGAGAATTGCTTGAAGCTAGGAGTTCAAGACCCCTCTTGAAAAAGAAAAAAGTATTTTGCTGGGCTTGGTGGCATGTGCCTGTAATTCTAGCTACTTGGTAGACCGAGGTGGGAAGATCACTTGAGTCCAGGAGTTTGAGGCTGCAGCGAGCTATGATTGTGTCACTGCATCTCAGTGTAAGTGACAAAGCAAGACCTTATCTCTTTAATTAATTAATTAATGTAACAAAATAGTGACAACAACATATACTGGCAAGGATGTAGAGAAACTGGATGACTCGTATATTCTGGTGGAAATGTAAAATGGCGTTGGCACTCTGGAAAAGAGTTTGGCAGCTTTTTTGAAAACTAAACATGCAACTACCATACAGTCCAGCAACTGCACTCTTGTGTATTTAACCCACAGAAATGAAAACATGTTTACATGGAAACTTGTACGTGGATGTTTGTAGCAGCTTTATGCATTATACCCCCAAACTGGAAACAACCCAGATGTCCTTCAGTGAGTGAGTGGTTAAACTATAGTACATCCAAATCATGGAATACTACTCAGAAATAAAAAGGAACAAGCTACTGATCCATGCAGTGGCTGGGACGAACCTCCAGAGAACTCTGCTGAGTGCAAACAGACAATCCCAAAAGTTTACATAATGTTGACTTCATTTACATAAAATTTCTGAAGTGACCAAATTATACAAGTGGAGGACAGATTAGTGGTTGCCGGGAATTAAGGAGGGATTAGGGGTTAGAAGGAAGTAGGTTTGGCCATGAAAAAGACAACAGGGGGAGTCCTTGTGGTGACGGAAATGTTCTATATCTTGACTCTATCAATGTCAATATTCTGGTTGTGATATTGTACTATAATCTTTTATTTTCTTGAGGCAGAGTTTTGCTTGTCACCCAAGCTGTAGTGCAATGGTGTGATCTCGGCTCACTTCAGCCTCCACCCTCCTGGGTTCAAGAGATTCTCCTGCTCAGCCTCCCAAGTAGCTGGGATTACAGGTACCTGCCACCATGCCTGGCTAATTTTTTTGTATTTTTAGTAGAGACAGGGTTTTGCCATGTTGGCCAGGCTAGTCTTGAACTCCTGACCTGAGGCGATCTGCCTGCCTCAGCCTCCCAAAATGCTGGGATTACAGGTATGAGCCCCTCGTCCAGGCTATAGTATCATTTTGCAAGATCTTACCATTGGGGGAAACTGGGTTAAGGGTATGCAGAATCTCTCTGTATTATTTCTCACAACTACATGTGAATTTATAATTATTTCAAAATCAAAAGTTTAATGGAAAAGATAAGCAATAAGCTGAGAAATAGCTGTAGCAAACACATAAGGCATGAGATTAATACACTTACTTTACAAAAAGCTTCAACGAATCAATGTAAAAGTAGTAACAGCCTCCTCCACAATGAGAAAGGATGTAAACAGATAATTCAGAGAAGAAATACAAATCTCTGGTAAGAATTTGGAAAAATAAATATTTACATCTAATAGTATTCAAAGAAATACAAATTACAATGATAACATAATACAATTTTCCCCTATAGATTGGCAAAATAATTAAAACTAGACTTTAAAAAATACCCAGCCGAGTGCAGTGGCTCACACCTGTAATCCCAGCACTTTGGGAGGCTGAGGCAGGTGGATCACAAGGTCAGGAGTTCAAGACCGGCCTGGCCAATATGGTGAAACCCCTTCTCTACTAAAAATACAAAAATTAGTCGGGCGTGGTGGCAGGCACCTGTAGTCCCAGCTACTCAGGGGGCTGAGGTAGGAGAATTGCTTGAACCCAGGAGGCGGAGGTTGCAGTGAGCCAAGATCGTGCCACTGCACTCCAGCCTGGGCGACAGAGCAAGAATCTGTCTCAATAAGTAAATAAATAAAATAACCAAAGATATCAAAGTTGCAGGAAACAAGCACTCAGGTATACCACATAGCATATGTAACTTGGTATAATCTTTCTAGAAAACAATTTGCTAGCATTAAACATTAAAAAATGTTCCTAACCTCTGACCCGGTAAGCCAAATTTAAGGAATACAACCTAAAGAAAAATCAAAATGTGGTCGATGATGTACGCACTAGCTTTGTAATGTTCACCCTAGCTTTGTTCACAATAGAAAAACTTGGAAACAAGGCAACATCTAACAATAGGGAGTGATTAAACAATTTACATATAGTACATACATGCAATGGAATATGGTACCATCTAAAAATTGGTTTTTTTTTAAGAACATTTATTGACAGTGGAAAATTTTCAAGATATGTTAAGTAAAAAAAAAGAAATATACTATGTTGTAAGTGATTTTCCATGGGTCGTGAGAGTATAGATTTTTAAATGTTATTTCTACTTCTCTGCATAATTTCAAAATTTCTTTTTTCTTTTCTTTTTTTTTAGACAGAATCTCACTCTGTCACCCAGGACGCAGTGCAGTGGTGCAATCTTGGCTTACTGCAAACTTCGCCTCCCTGGCTCAAGTGATTCTCATGTCTCAGACTCCCAGGTAGCTGGGACATACATGCCTACACCACCACGCCTGGTTAATATTTGTATTTTTAGTAGAGACAGGGTTTTACCATGTTGGCCAGGCTGATCTCAAACTCCTGACCTCAAGTGATCTGCCCACCTCGGCTTCCCAAAATGCTGGGATTACAGGCGTGAGCCATTGTGCCTGGCCTCAGAATTTCTATAACGAGCTTTTTTTTTTTTTACTCTGGTATTTCAAGTATTATGTTAGCATGTTTTAATTAAATATAAAAATACTAAATTAATGTTCTCAGTGGTTTTTTTAAATTGACCATAATCTTAATTGTATATCTTTGTTTTTTGCATACTGTCTTCACACCATTATTTCACCACGAAATTTTTCATAGATACTGAAAGCCTGAAAATATATTTACTACCTAGATTCTATAATGAACATTTTGCTCTATTTACCATATATACATCAATTCATCTTATTTTTATGCATGTCAAAATTAAGTACAGAAATCAGTGTACTTCATCTCTAAATGCCTCAGCATGCATATCATTAATAAAAGTTTAATATTTATGTTTTTGTATTTTTGTTTCTTTCTTTTTTTTTTTTTTTTTTTGAGATGGAGTTTTGTTACTGTCGCCCAGCCTGGAGTGCAGTGGCAGGATCTCAGCTCACTGCAACCTCCGCCTCCCGGGTTCAAGCAATTTTCCTGCCTCAGCCTCCTGAGTAGTTGGGATTGCAGGCATACACCACCATGCCCAGCTAATTTTGTATTTTTAGTAGAGATGGGGTTTCTCCATGTTGGTCAGGCTGGTCTTGAACTCCTGACCTCAGGTGATTCACCCACCTTGGCCTCCCAAAGTGCTGGGATTACAGGCATGAGCCACTGTGCCTGGCTAATGTTTTTATATTTTTGTAGTGTACACACAGTGAAATGCACAAATCTTATATGTGTATGGCAAATGCACCTGATAGCAATAATGGAAGGGTACCCTGAAGATGACCCTGTATGGCAGACACACCTGAATGTGTGTTGTGAGCTAGGGAATCCAGGAGTGGCCAACCTGGAGATTCGTTCCTTGTCTATGAAGAATATCTGAGCCCCAGTCCCACCCTGTGGAAAACAAGCCATACGGGAGATCGAGGCTCTGAGTTCCAGGCTGATGAAGGTTGCCAGGTGGAGTTGTTAGGGTGCTAGGTGGAAACGCTGTATCAGCTGCATGCCCACCACTGCACACTCTCCCCTGCATGTAAGCCCTCAATAAAACTCTGTGTCGCATTTGGTGGCTCTGAGTCTCTTCTTTGGCTCCTTGAACCTGGTGCCATTGGCCTCTTGAACCTGGTGCCATCCCCACTTGGGTCAATAGGGGTTAGCACAACACATTGATGATTGTTTTTGGTTGTGTTGCATTTTTTTTTTTTTTTGAGATGGAGTTTTGCTTTGTTGCCCAGGCTGGAGTGCAGCGGCGCGATCTCAGCTCACTGCAGCCTCTGCCTCCCAGGTTCAAGCGATTCTCCTGCCTCTGCCTCCCGAGTAGCTGGGACCATAGGCACATGCCACCACACCTGACTAATTTTTGTATTTTTAATAGAGATAGGGTTTCACCATGTTGGCCAGGCTGGTCTCGAACTCCTGACCTCAGGTGACCCAACCCACCTCGGTCTCCCAAAGTACTAGGATTACAGGCGTGAGCCACCGCATCCAGCAAAATTTTGACAAATGTCTACACACCTGTAATCCACACTCAAGAGATAGAACAATCCATCTTAAGGCAGGTCCCCCAAGCCTCTCTTCAATCAATCCCCATTCCCATGCTGGCAGGGGCTTGTTATTAAATTTTATATAAATAGAATCATGGATGTACGCTTTTGTGTCTGGCTTGGTTTTGCTCAGCATAGTGTTTCTGAGATTCTTCTGGGTGGTGCTTATCAGTAATTTGCTGATTTTTATTGTTGGGTAGTATTCCGTTGTATGGATATGCCACAATTTGTTTTTTTTTTTTTTCATTTGTCTGTTTTCGGACATTTGAGTTTTTCCAGTTTTTGGCTATTACAAACGAAGTTGCTATAAACTTTCTAGTACAAGTCTTTTTGTGAATGAATTTTAGTTTTGTTGAGTAAATATCTTGGCATAGAATGGCTGGGTCTGGCTGGGCGCAGTGGCTCACACCTATTCCCAGCACTTTGGAAGGTCAAGGCAGGTGGATCACTTGAGCCCAGGAGTTTGAGAGCAGCCTAGCTCTCTCTCACCGCGAGATCCTATCTCTACAAAGAAATAATAGCGGGGAGTGGTGGTGCACGCCTGTGGTGGTCGCAGCTGCTCGGGAGGATAAGATGAGGGGATCGCTAGAGTCCCAGGGGTCGGGGGGTAGTTGAGGTGGGGGGGCATGCAAAGATTGCAGTGAGCTGAGATCATGCCACTGCACTCCGGCATGGGTGACTCAGTGAGATTCTGTCTCAAAAAAAAATAAAAAAAGAATTGCTGGGTCAGAAGGTGTGTATACAATTATGAAATTAAAAGAAATTGCCAGAATGTTTTCCTAAGAGATCGGACCATTCTCCAGCTGTACATAGGGCCCCGCTCGCTCCACATCCTCACCAACTTCAGCTGTTGTCAGTCTGCTGAGTTTTCACCACCCTAGTGAGTGAGTAAGAACTCATTGTGGGTTTAATCTGCATTTCCCTGATGATTCATGATGTTGGGCACTTTTTCACATGCTTATGAATTTTGACAAATGTATACACATGTGTAATCCACACTCCAGTTAAGAGAGAGAATAATCCCATTCCCCTAGGCAGTTCCCTCGTGCCCCTTTCCAATCAGCCCCCATTCCCACGCTCGAAGCTCTCAGGAACTCTTCTTTTGTGGTCTGTTCAAATATTTTGCTCATTTTTAAACCAGGTTTTTGTTGTTGTTGTTCTTTTTGGATTTAGAGCATATAACTTTTCATATAACAATAAACTTTACATACCATTCCTATTTGTGTGCATAGTAATTGTTTTCTGTTATTTTCAATAAACAGTATAATTTCCCTTCCTGTACCTTTTTCCTCCTAGAAAGCTAGAAACTGCTTTTTTTTTTTTCCCAAGACGGAGTCTCACTCTGTCGTCCAGACTGGAGTGCAGTGGTTCGAACTTGGCTCACTGCAACCTCTGCCTCCCAGGTTCAAGCAATTCCTTGCCCAAGTAGCTGGGATTACAGGTGTTTGCCACCACACCCGGCTAATTTTTTGTGTTTTTAGTAGAGACAGGGCTTCACCATCATGGCCAGGCTGGTCTTTAACTCCTGAACTCATGATCCACTACGCCTGGACCCAGAAACTGTATTTCAAATTGTTAGAAGCCTCTTTCCATTCCGAGACAGTTTTAAGAATTCTCATTTTTGGTGGCTGCTATTCAAATTTGGCAAAATTTTGTCTGTCGCTATTAAACGTCAAGGGACACCTCAAGTCCAAATCATGCTTCAGTCTGCTGTCTTGAAACAGAGCAGAAAACAGGCCTCCTTAAGCTTTGTAGTCCCACCCAATACCTATTCCAGCGGCTGGCATGATGGTCAATATCTGCTCTTGGCCAGGCGTGAAGTGGCTCACACCTGTAATCCTAGCACTTTGGGAGGCCGAGGTGGGTGGATTACCTGAGGTCAGGAGTTCCAGACCAGGCTGACCAATGTGGAGAAACCCCGTTTCTACTAAAAATATATACAAAAAAAATTAGGCGTGCTGGCGTGCGTCTGTAATCCTGGCTATTTGGGAGTCTTAGGCAGGAGAAACGCTTGAACCTGAGAGGTGGAGGCTGTAGTAAGCCAAGATCATGCACTGCACTCCAGCCTTGGTGACAAAGTGAGATTCCGTCTCAAAAAAAAAAAATCTCTCTCTCTCTCTCTACGTATACATATACATACATATATATATATATACACATTTTTTGGGGGACAGAATTTTTCTCGTTGCCCAGGCTGGAGCACAATAGCATGATCTCAGCCCACCGAAAACTCCACCTCCCAGGTTCAAGCGATTCTCCTGTCTCAGCCTCCCGAGTAGCTGGGATTATAGGCATGTGCCACCACGTCCAGCTAATTTTGTATTTTTAGTAGAGACAGTGTTTCTCCATGTTGCTCAGGCTGGTCTGGAATGCCCAACCTCTGGTAATCCACCCACCTTGGCCTCCCAAAGTGCTGGGATTACAGGTGTGAGCCACCGCGCCCGGCCTCTCTGTATTACTTTGTGTATTTGCTGTCCTTTACTATTTTCTGTAGTGTGGTTCATTTCCTGAAATCCAATCTGTTGAGAAGTTTTACTCCATAATGTACAACAGAACCATGGGTCTATCCTCTTATTTAAGACCCCTCACTGCAAAGACTCCGTATTTCTGCCCGCTTTGCCTTCTAAGGAATCGAATGGCAACAGCTTGGAGCTGGTAAGGAGTAGTAAGGACTGTGCCAGGAACCAAAATGATCGAGGCAGAGAGACTTCCAGAGGCCAGTCAAGGCAAGTAAGCACCTGCAGACTATGGATAGGGTTCAAGGAAGCCAGAAAAGACAGGTTCTGTGTCTGAGACCCACAGGGGGATCTAGGGTGCTGAAGTGTGGGCAGCAAGACTCAGGCACTCTGCTGCTTTAGACATCCGTGGAGCTCCGAGTGGTGAGCACGCCCACAGCCTCTTCTGGGAAAGTGGGCCCAGGCAGTTCTTTCTGCACAGTTGAGAGGGCCTATAAATTAAAGCAGGAGCCCCTCACCAGATGATTGAAGTAGGGGTTGGCATCCAAGCCAGGACCTGACCAATCAGGGGGCTTCCTAGCGTTGGTGACCAATCAGCTCAGGCAGCTCATTTTTGCCTGGGTCATTCAGAGAAGCGCAGAGTGAACTAAATGCCTGAGGCCCTGGAGCTGTCATTATATTTAGGTGACAGAGAAACCTTTGTTGCAGTTCTCCAAACACCTGTTGTATAGTCTGGATGGGGCTTAGATGGTACAGTGGTGCTCCTGGTTCCCCACTGCCATCTGAATTGTAACGACGATGTTTGGAACACTGGCCAAAGGTGACAGGGGACACCTGACTTATGTATCTGGGAAGTGGATGCTCAGTCAGTGAACTCGCCAGAACTGGTCTGAAAGGTGGGTGGATCCAAGGCAACAAGCAGTGACTACCATCTGTTCCCGGTTAGAACAGAGAAGTGAGGGCGTGGGGTTGCAGGGAGTTGGGCAGCCCTCAAAAGGAGAGGCCAACAATCTCCAAAGACTCAGAGAAGACAAGCAGAAGCCAAGACAGCCAGTATCTCTGTGGACATCCAGAAGCGCTGGAACAGAAAGATCTGGCCCCGCAGCCGGCCCCAGCCCTGCCCCACCAGCAGCTTAAAAATACTTCCTTCCATATATATGCTTCAGGACCCTGAAGAGCAAAGCCTGGAGCTGGGCTGTCCAATATGATATCTGCCTGTGTCTCTTTACACTTAAATATTAAATAGAATTAAAAGCTTCATTCCTAGGCCAGGTGCAGTGACTCGCGCCTGTAATCCCAGCACTTTGGGAGACCAAGGCGGGCAGATCACTTGAGGTCAGGTGTTTGAAACCAGCCTGGCCAAGGTGGTGAAACCCTGTCTTTACTAAAAACACAAAAATTAGCTAGCATAGTGGTACATACCTGTAATCCCAGATACTCAGGAGGCTGAGGCAGGAGAATCACCTGAACCCAGGACAACAGAGGTTGCAGTGAGCCAAGATTGTGCCACTGCACTCCAACCTGGGCAAAAGAACGAGACGCCACCTCAAAAAAAAAAAAAAAAAAAAAAAAGCTCCATTCCTTAGTCTCACGAGCTGCACTGCAAGTGCTCCGTGGCTGGACGCAGTGGCTCCTGCCTGTAATCCCAGTACTCTGGAAAGCTGTGGTGGGAGGATTGCTTGAGTTCAGGAGTTTGAGACCAGCCTGAGCAACCTAGTGAGAATCTGTCTCTACAAAAACTAAAATAAAATAAAAAATCAGTCAGGCAGTTACTCAAGAGGCTGAGTTGAGAGGATAATTTTTGCCCAGAAGGTAGAGGCTGCAGTGACCTAAGATCACCCCACTGCACCATAGCCTGGGCAACAGAGCAAGACCCTGTCTCTAAAAATTAATTAAGAAAATACGTGAAAGTTATAGTGGGAAAAATAAGGGCTATTTTCTACCCTTTTCATCTTCTCCACCTGCTGGGACCACGTGTGGTCCACTGATAAGCAGCCGATGAACCTCCTCTCTTGTTCCCTGCCTGATAACTCCACTCCCTCTGCACACTTCTCATGAGGAGGATGGCTGCCCTTCCTTCCCGGACCCCAGAGCTTGGAACCGGGGAATTGTTCTTCGTTCCACATTACTGCTTCCATGGCCTTTCCCTCCTCCTTCAAAGAGTGCCTCTTCATTGCTGCAACTGGCCTCTGCCTGAGTGAGGACTTTAACTTTGATTCATTATCTTTTTTTTCTATTACTATTCCCATTATCATTCTCAGCAATACCAACAATCTCCAGGATGAACTGTCCAATACCTCAGCCTCTCCGTTCTGCAACCTCCTCATCTCCATGGAGGTCGGCTCCTCTATCCTAGGAGACACCTGTTTCCATAGTCACGTCCTTGACCTTCTCACCAACACCGCACCACTCTGCACTCAATTCAACTCACCCACCTCGATGCTCCCACCCTAGCAACCCTTCAGCCCCAGCGCTTCTCCATCTGTTGACCTTCCCCACCTTCTCACTATCAGTGCTGACTCACCCCTAGCCAGCTTGGAATGCATGGTCCATCCTTATAGCCTTCTAAATGCCCTGTCCTCCATGGCCTGCGCTTTACTCAATAGAATCATCTGGCTAGTTAACGCAACTGTCTGCTTCCCCCATGCCTGCACTCAAGCTACTGAGCCATGCTGATAGGCCTCCCTTTAGTCATGCTCATCCGTCTCAAATAAGTGGGCATTTAGCCCTCCGGTGCCTCCCTGGTGTAGCTGTTTTCCTGCCCCCAAAACAACTCTCATGCCTCCTATCTCTCCTCAGATTTCCCACTCCCATTCTGCCCCTCTGTGACCCCATCAACCACTGATGACCTTGCCTCACGTTTCCTTCAAAAGCCAACAGGAACTCTCCCATCTTCCTTCCACCAAATCTGCCCACCTACCTGTACCTCCAGCGTTTCTCCTACTCTCCTGTTCTGAAGGATGAAGTGTCCTGTCCTTTCCCAAAGGCAAAACTTCTATTTATGTACTAGAACTCATGCCTCTGATTTTCTCCAAGTTTCTTCCCCTCTCTCCTCATATCATTGATGCCTCCCTCTCTGCTGGATCACTCCTATCAGCATGCATGCACGCCCTGTATCTCTTGACACTTCTGGAAGGTGGAGAGCAGAGAGAGGTGGTTAGTCCAAGATCACACAGGCTTTCTGGCTCTAGCTAGGATGGCACCACCAACTGTGTTGCCTCTTCCTATTATTCAGGCATTGAAAGGAGCTGCTGTTTATTTTTTTATTTTTTTATTTTTTGAGACAGAGTCTAGCTCTGTCACCCAGGCTGGAGTGCAATGGGGTGATCTGGGCTCACTACAACCTCTGCCTTCCGGGTTCAAGCAATTCTCCTGCCTCAGCCTTGTGAGTAGCTGGGACTACAGGCATGCGCCATCACACCTGGCTAATTTTTGTATTTTTAGTAAAGATGAGATTTCACCATGTTAGCCAGGCTGGTCTCGAACTCCTGATCTTGTGATCTGCCTGCCTTGGCCTCCCAAAGTGCTGGGATTACAGGCGTGAGCCACCGTGCCTGGCCTCCTGTTAATCTTTCAAAACATCTAGTGTTTGTCTCTCCAGAAGTAGAGATTCATTATCCTTGTTCCTGAGGTTCGAAACATTTTTCTTGCAAGACATCTGTTCCCAGGGACTATGGAGAGCCTGGTTTTGTCACAGGCTTGGAAGTCTGGAGAACTGCAGAAATGAGTGGGAGGACCGTGCTGGGCCTGAGAGCTGGATTCTTGAGAAAAGGTGTGAAAGTAATCAAGCCAAGATTTTGGTGAGATGAATCTTGCTGCAGTTCGTTGTAGGCTGCACAAGACCTAAAAATTGAGAAAACAGCTCTATACTTTAGACCAGGAAGCTATGGGTTCTAATACCAGCTGGTGTCTTCCTGGCTCTGTGACCTTAAGCAACTTAACATAATGTCTCTGAACATCAGTTTCTTCATCTGGAAAGTAGAAATCATAATAACTACTTCAAGTAGAATTTTGCTGTGAGAATTAAATGAGATCACGTGTGTCAAGCTCTGGGCACATAAGGGGCACTCAATACAGATTAGTTTTCCTCCACTTCTTATTGAGCCAGCTGGATTACCCAGGCAATTGTGGGTGTGTATAGACCAGGCTATCGGTCTACACTTTGACACCTCAGAAAGTGATTTTGCAAATTCTCCAACAAAACACTTCTGCCTCACGAGAGAGGCTACTATTTCTCTCACATTGACCCTTCCTACTGCCACTGCAGAGTTTTGGCGGGGGAATCTTTACTCTGTTTTCAAAATAGATGTGACTATAGGCCCCAGGCTATGAGGGAAATAATACAACAAACTATCGACTAAGACTGTCAAAGTCATTTAGTCTGCATCACTGTTTTTATAGGACACAGAGGTGACTTGGCGATTACCCAGCTAGTCAGTTTCAGAGCTAGGATGAGAATCCAGGTCTCCTGACTCCTGAGCGTCTCACCAAAATGTGTAACACCTGCAGAGGCCATCAGCAAGATTTAGGATACTCCCAGAGGGCAAATCCATTGCTTTTTATAACCAAGATAGTCCATGGACTGTATCGTGACTGTGGTGGTTGATACGAAGAAATTATTTAATGAGTACAATGTATATTATTCAGATGATGGTTACCCTAAAGCCCCAGACTTCACCACTGTGCAATATCTCCATGTAACAAAACTGCCTTACATTTATAAACAAACAAAAAACCAAAGAGTGGATTCAGCTAATGTAAATTTTTAAAGGGAAGGGAGGAAAACCTCCAAGAGGCTTGTCTCCATTACCAAGGGCCATTTAAAATTTGTTTTCTCCTTGTTACAAAAAATATTTGGGTTGCCTGGGCTTCTTTACCATACTTTTCCTTTTCAAAAAAAAAAAAAAAATAGCAATTTTCACTTTCCACTGCTCTTTCCCATCTGGTATGGTTTGGATATGCATCTCCTCCAAATCTCATGTTGAAATGTGATCCCCAGTGTTGGAGGTGGGGCCTGATGGGAGCTGTTAGGGTCACGGGGGCAGATCCCTCATGATTGGCTTGGTGTCATCCCCAAGGTAATGAGTGAGTTCTCACTCTGAGTTCATGCAGAAAACTGTTTGTTTAGAAGAGCACAGCACCTCCCCCTTCTCTCTTGCTCCCTTACTCGCCATGTGATGGGCCTGTTCCTGTTTCACCTCCAGCATGAGTAAAAGCTCCCTGAGGACTCACCAGAAGCTGAGCAGATACCAGGATGATACTTCCTGTACAGGTTGCAGAACCATGAGCCAATTAAAACTCTTTATAAATAACCCAGCCTCAGGTATTTCTTTTCTTTTCTTTTTTTTTTTGAGATGGAGTCTTGCTTGCTCTGTCGCCCAGGCTGGAGTGTAGTGGTGCAATCATAGCTCACTGCAGTCATGACCTCCTAGGCTCAAGAGACTCTCTGACCCCAGCCTCACAAGTAGCCAGGACTGCAGGTGCACATCACCATGCCTGGCAAATTTTTGTATTTTTTATAGAGACAGGGTCTCATCATGTTGCCTAGGCTGGTCTCTTCCTGGGCTCAAGCACTCTGCCTGCCTCCGCCTCCCAAAGTATTGGGATTACAGATATGAGCCACCATACCCGGCCAGGCATTTCTTTTGAGTGAGGTAAGAACAGACTCACACACTGTCTTTCCATCATCTCACAACCTGTGAGATACACAGGTAGCTATTATCATCCCCTTTCTACAAGAGGTGTAAAAGACATGTGGACCCAGATTTGAATTCCCCTTGCCATCTGTGTGATGTTGGGCAGGTCAGTATTATCTTCTTCACTAGGCTATTGTGGCTATTGAGTTTAATGCAGCATTTCCCAAACTTCCCTCATGATGAGAAGCCTCTGGGTATTGTTAAAATTACAAATTCTGGCAGGGGACAGTGGTTCACACCTGTAATCCCAGCACTTTGGGAAGCTGAGGCAGGTGGATCATGAGGTCAGGAGATTGAGACCATCCTGGCCAACATGGTAAAACCCCATCTCTACTAAAAATATAAAAATTAGCTGGACATGGTGGCATGTGCCTGTAATCCCAAGTACTCGGGAGGCTGAGGCAGAAGAATTGCTTGAACCAGGGAGTCTGAGGTTGCAGTGAGTCAAGATTGCACCACTGCACTTCAGCCTGGTGACAGAGAGAGAATCCATCAAAAAAAAAAAAAAGAAAAGAAAAATTACGAATCCTTGGGCCCTAGTCCAGGGCTACTGAACTAGAATTCCCAGGGGCGAGGCCTGGCAACCTGACAGGCCCCAGGTATTATCAGGGAAATTTGGGAAACAGTAGTTTGAAAAGCATTTATTGTTGTGTCTGGCACGAAGCAGTTAATATTCATTGAGCACTCATATGGGTTCAATCTTTGAAATGTGGGCAATAATGATTACTAGATAGGGTTACGATGAAACACAGGAAAAATAATGTATAGTCCCCGGCAAACAGTAAGTTCTAAGTATCTGTTGGAGTCCTCACTTCATTGTACTCATCAGGACTCCCAGGACAAGAGGGGATCACCCGGAGGCTCGCTGTCTCTGTCCTGGCTTCATTCTCAGGCAGGCTGTATCCAAGGGCTGTGCCTCCTCAACTCCAGGCCTCCATCCTCTAGCCCAGCACCTTCCATAGGAAGATTCTTGTTTTCTAGATTCTAGGGACCAAGGCTAATTTAACCAATTTGGGCTCCAGGTACTTCCTTGTACCAGTCACTGTGGTTAGGATTTGGACTAGGCTGAATGGCCAAGACAAAATAACTTGCTCACCTAAGACCTAGAGGGATGGGGCCATCCCATCTGAACTTCGGGAATGGAGAATGGTCCATATCCATGTGAGTCCTTCTAATGGTCCCTTGGAGTTGTTGCTAGGCCAAGAAAAATGGATGGTTGGCAGGCAGCCCCATGGACGTTCCTTGTGTCAGCTCCTGGTTCAGTCAGCCAGCAGCCTCCAGATGCCCCAGTGAGTGTGGAACTTCTGACAATCTCTCCTCTGCTAGCACGTCCATGGCCAGCCTTGAGGGCCTCAGTCAGATGACCCAGCCTTGGACCTACCCTCATCTGTGCAAAAATCTCCAGCCCCCTCCTTGGCCTGCTCACCCTTGGGCCAGCCTGCCCCCAGGGGCCTGTCCAAGGGCTGGACCAGAGCTGCTGTTGTCCAAAGCTGCTTATTAGGGACCCACTGTGGGAATCCTTCCAACCATGAACAATGAGTTTCTAAACCAGGATAAAAACAGCCTTTGCAAGTCAGCAAATGAGACAAACTGAATTGCTCAACCTCCCCCTACCCCCTCTTCCCTCATCTGCCTGGTACTTTTAACACAGTGGCTAAGACCAAGGTCTCTGGAGTCAGAAGGATGTAGTTTTGAGGCCCTTCACTTACTAGCTGGGCTAGTTGTCTCACTTCTGAGCTTCGATTTCCTCTGTGAAATCCATGGAGATTAAAGGAGGCAATGGATGGAAAGCACGTGACACAGAGTAGCTCATAATCAAGAAGCATCGTCATTACTGTCCTCTCCAGGCACTGGTCTGCACCAGGAAATGCGCAGCCCTTCAGTGGTGATCAGTGTCAGACAGGACAATGTCAGGGAGCCAAATCCACTGTGAATATCACAAACCTACGATGCATTCCAATGCTACATAAAACACATACACGGCCGTGGCACTCACTATATCCTATTCACTCAAGGCTCAGCTGTTTTCTTCCTGGAAAACACGTCGCACTGTCCTGTCACTGCAGCTGGCCTCCCCCCCACCCAAACAGTACAGCCGTGTGTGAGAAGGTGCAGAAGCCCAGGGATGGGAGTCCTGGGCTCCAGGCTTGGCTGTCACTCCCTTGCAGTGCCACCTTGGGCATGTCACTTGCCTTCTCTGGGCTTTGGTTTCCTCTTTGGTCAAACAACAGGGTTGCACAGGGTGACTTAGGAAAAGTTCTTCCCTCTCCAGGGTCTGTCTTGTGCCATTTGTTAGCACACTGAGTGGCGAAACTGCCCTTGCTGAAGCCGTGATGGTCAACGGTGAGTAACTACTCCAACACGACTCGCTCACACAGGTGGTCTGGTCTGGGGAGCAGGAGTCAGGATGCGGGAGGCACTTAAGGTAAGAGGGCTGGCTCTGGAATCGCACACCTGGTTAATTCCTGATGGTGCTCTTCTTCCTGGCTAAATGACCTTGGGTGTTACCCTGTAAGTTGCCTGTGTAGCAAGGGTAATGGCATCTACGTAAGGTGGCTGTGATGATTTGGTAAGATCAATGAGATGCTGCATTTGAAGCAAAGGGCCTGGCACAGAGCAAGAGCTCAGAAAAGGCCAACTCTGCCCTTCTCTCCTCTCCTTTGTCTGAGCTTTCTAGCTACTCCTAAGTTCTATGAAACGAAAATAGCTCCACATAGGCATGGGTTTCATGCTGATTCTACTTCTTCCAAGTTTCTTGACCTGTTTTCCTTATCTGTTAAATGGGCATAATATGATCTTCCTCAAAGGTTAATGTGAATGCTTGGCATGATGAATACAAAAAGGGTTCTCCTCCCTGAGGCCCATTATCAATCCAGTCACCACCTTCCATTTTCCCCTACATTTTGTAGTTCTTTGTGAGACAGGTTCTACGCCTGTCACCCGGGCTGGAGTGCAGGGGGGTCATCATGACTCACTGCAGCCTCAACTCCCCTTGCTCAAGTGATTCTCCTGCCTCAGCCTCCTGAGTAGCTGTGACGACATGCAATGCACCACTACACTGGGCTAATTTCTGTATTTTTTGTAGAGACGGGATCTCACCATGTTACCCAAGCTGGTCTCAAACTCCTGGGCTCAAGCTATCCATCCGCCTTGGCCTCCCCAAGTGCTGGGATTATAGGCATGAACCACTGCACCTGGCCTGTAGTATTTATTGCTGTATCTATTAGTCACGATTCTTAAAGGCCCATGGAGGGAAGTTAGGGCCAGAAAACCTGAGGCCAGACCAGAGTATCTCTCAATTTCACCCCACTCCCTTGTTCTTTCATTCTGAGAGGAACAAGAACATGCCTATCTAGTTCATTCTCACAGCCCGGGTGCTTAGCACAGCACTTGGCCCAAAGGAGGTCACCTCTCCATCCCATGCTTAGAGCCACAGGCGCTCCAAAGGGCAGTAGGTGCCAGGGCACCGCCCAGAAGGTGAGGTGGGTCACAGGCTCTTCTGGAAGCACTTGACCCTGCAGGAATCACACAGTAACTGTAAGACATTGTAAGGAACTAGGCCTTGCTATGGGATTCAAGGCTGTAAAGAATGAATACATAAGAATATGTGTATATGTATAAACAACCACAGTAAATTAGCTTAACTCTACTGGAAAACATAATGGAACCTTGTACACGAGCCTCATCAATGTTTTAGCTTTTGGTCTGATGACTCTACTACTTTACTACGAGTTTGTACCAAGAAATCCACAAAAAGTATGAGTAAGTTGTAATGTAACAGTATCTACTACAGTGGTAAGCTGGACATAACTAAAACGTCTAACCATTTGGTTAGAATTAAGTAAATCAGAATACAGCTGACGGACTGTGATGTAGCCATTTAAGATACGTGCTTTTGAAAATTAAAGATACAGGGAAATGATTATAATACTGTTGTAAAGTAAGAAAATAAAACACCATATGTAAACCTCTGGGTTTGCGAAATAATTTGTTTTATACATTCCTGAGTTTTAACCATACATTATTTTTACAATATCACAAACAAAACAATGAAAGATATTCAAAACAAGGTTCTAAGGTTGGCCTAACTTGATTGTTGGGGTATTCGTTTTTTTTAGTAACTCTGTAACTTTTTTAAATGAAGTTTTTAATGAAGACACACCACCGAGTCTTGCTTTAAGACCAAAAGTACCCAAACTTAGTATCACATTATATATATATATATATATATCTTAAGAAAAGTTATTCTATCAGGTAACCAAAATGAAGTTTCCCCCTCACCTAGCAGTTCATCTGAAATGCATCTTGAAAAGATCAATGGCCTGTTGGACTCAAAGAAGCCATCCCCAAAAAAATTGTATAAAAAGATTTATTGAAATTTATCAATGACAAACAGACATAAAACTCAAAGTTTGGCTCTTCTGAGGGGCAGGAGAAAAACTGGTGCAGATGTTCTTTTATACAGATGAAACATGGGTTCAGAAATTACACGTCACTTCTAAAGCAACCAGAAGAGGGACACAAAAGCAAGCCTGTACATTCACTAGGAATCTGCAGTCATTTCAGATTTCCACCAGGTAAGAAAATACAATTTTGCGTTAGTTTTTCCGTGCTCGGGTGTATGAAAAAAAAACCCAGCCGACATGCAGCAACGTCTCCAGCGCTTAGGTCTGTAAAAATTTTCTAAGCACAGAAGTACATGTGGAAGAATTCTCTCATCATTTTTGTAAAACAAAGCGTTCTAATATTTTACAGAACAAGATAGGACAGTTTTTTTTTTCTTTTAAAGAAGTTGAAGTTTGAGGGTTTGTTTCTTCTCTTTTAATTATAATTACCAAATAAATCCATTTTCCTTGTAACTCACAAGCCTGCCGTTTTCAGCTCTCTGGCTCATAAGCTCTCAAGAGTCACATCAGAGTCCTCTTTGTAGAGCAAAGCCCACCACCACCTGTGAAGGGGAAAAGGGATGAGAGATGGGGAATGTCCCCAGACCAGTGACAAAACACGCCCTTAGGCTGCTATTTACAAACCAGAGCGTTGGATGCCTCTAGCAGGCCTGAGAAAAGCAGGTATCACATGAACCAAAGCAAAAGATTATGGCTGGGGCTCAGCCCCTCTTCGGCATTGAGTAACCCAACTGAGACCAGCCATGACCTTCCACCCAACCCAAGAGACTTGGGAAATACCAGGAGACATAAGAGAACTCCAAACCATCCTCTCTGAGAGTCAGTAACAAATGCTCACTTAGTGTGTACTTAGCTATCGCATTTACAGGGACAAAAACCGGACACAAAGAAAAAGTAGGGGGAAAAATAAAGAGTGGCAGTAAAAATAGTATTTTATTCCACCCCCTCCCGCCCTCCCTCCCCCCACAACCCCCAGTACACTTTTCCCCTCTCGTTCCCACAGCAACGTTACAATCAGAAAAAAATAAGTTTCAGGGGGCAGGATTGGAGGGGGAGAGGGGATATGGGTAAAAACAGTCAAATCACAATAGGAATTTTTCAAAATAGGTTATTCCACTTAGTCGTCATCTTCTCCCTCATCTTCGGGTTCTCGTTTTCGCTTCTGACCCCTTTCTTCTTCTGGAAGAGTAAGAAAGTGGCATTTAGATTAGTTATTTATCCTGCCTCTTTAACTTAACCCACCCAATTAGAAGCCAGGGGACCACTTGACTAGCAAGCTGTGCCATTCGGGGAAACCGAGGCAAGGCATCGCACAGCTGGAGCGGGGGACCTGCAGTCTTTAACAGGAGTGTCCTGCCTACTACCAGGGGCCTTGGGGTCTAAGCAATCTGAGGTCAAAGTGAAAGGGCCAGGCTGCTACCAGCTGAGAGTAAAAAGGCTGCCATACCACCAAGCTCTTCTTCATCTTCCTCGTCATCTACCTCTCCATCATTATAACCTTCTTCATCCTCCTAGGAGAAAAGACAGACATGAGAACATTGGAAATGCCCCGGCCTCGGGACGTGCTGAGGAAGCCACACAGAGCACAAAAATGCCGGGTTCACCCCCAGCCTCTCAGAGCCCCCACCAAGACTTGACATCTCAAGAGGAATGTAAAGCAGAGGTTCCTAATTTATTTCGGATCAAGGACCCATGTGGGAATCTGCAGAAAGTTGTACTCCTTCTCCAGAAAATGTCCATATCATTTATAATATTTGCAAGCAGTTTCAAGGGGTTATGGATTCCATCCCCAGGTTAAGAACTCCGATCTGAAGTCCCTGTAAGGCAGGCAGCTTTCCAGTCTGCACATTCTCTGAGGAGAATGAGTTCCCGAGCAGACTCCCTGCTGTGCAAAGTAGGCCATCCTTTCTTGCATCTGTCCTCAATCTAGTTTTGGCTTCAAGGGAAGACCCCAGTTTCAGGAAATCCAGATTCTGTGGGCAAGTACAATGTCACCCGACCCAGCCCCTTCCCTAGCTTGCAAACTTGGATCACCTGGAGAGGAGGGAAGGGGAAGAAAATTCAAGCCCCCCTGAGGACATCATTCCCAACCAGCTTGAGACTCAGCAAGGTGTACGACTTTCATTCTCAACACAGGGCCTTGCTTTCCTCTGCTCCTGAAGGTATATGCTAGTTAAATTTCTGCTTGCTAAACCCGGTTCCTGAAGTTTAAAAGAACTTGTGACAGACTTCTTTTTGTCAAGGGAAATATTCTTGTAAAATGTCACCAAAGAGTTCCCTCATCAGTCTGCTTGCTAAGGTTCTGTGTGTGTTTTTTTTTTTTTTTTTTGCATGTATAAGCTCTACTTTACTGAAAGCTGGAAATATGCAGATGGTCAGTGAGATAATTAAAAAAAAAAAAAAAAGCCCACAAAAAAACCCCCAAGCCCCACATGCTGCACGCCTGTAACAGGAAGAGGAAGATGAAACAGCTATTAGCCAATATAACTTACTGCCCTCTTCTAGGGAAACCTGTTTTACTAAGACTTTATTTGTAAAATACTCACAATATTCTTTAGAGATGAGCCTAAGAGTCCAGACCTCGGGAGAAGACAAACCCAGCAGCACAACTAAACACAAACCAAGCTCATCTCACCAGCCTTTTTTTTTTGAGACTGAGTCTCACTCTATTGCCCAGGCTGGAGAGCAGTGGCGACTTCTCGGCTCACTGCAACCTCCGCCACCCCGGTTCAAGCAATTCTCATGCTCCAGCCTCGAGCAGCTGGGATTACAGGCACCCACCACCATGCCCGGCTAATTTTGTATTTTTAGTAGAGACGGGGTCTTGCTATGTTGCCTAGGCTGGTCTCAAACGCCTGACCTCAAGTGATCCACCCGCCCCGGACTCCCAAAGTGCTGGGATTACAGGAGTGAGCCACCAAACCCGGACTCTGCTTTTCTATTGTCATTGGCCTGTGTCTCTCGAGTCTGGGCCCGCTGACTGGAAGACACTATCTGAGTGAGTCCGTGTGGTGAGCGGATGTGTCTGCATCCTCCACGGAGGGAGACAGGAAACTGCAGGGGGAGTTGGGAGGGGACACAGGCACCTTGTCCAAGCTATTGTCATTTGAAGGCTCTCCAGGTCTAACTTTTGCAATTAGCAAGAGTTGATTTAGAATTCTAAGCAAGTCATAGAAAATGACTCTGCTACAGAGAGGCTCAGAACATACAAACACAAAACCCAACACACAGTGCCAGGAACCTGGAGGAGGGTGTGAACGCCTACAATAAGCAGTCAGACACTTACCCCTTGTCAGACACTGTCCTCAAGCATTTCACTTACACCTCACTTTATCCTCTTAACAACCCTGTGAGAAAGCTATCATGATCCCTGTTTTACAGATGAAGAAACAGGCTCAGAAAGGTCAAGTAAATCATCCAGGGACACACAGCTAGCGAGTGGTGGAGCTGGGACTCGCCCCCTCACAGACCTTGTTAAAAAACTGGGAACCAGCCAATCTGTTTAGGAAAATGGCCAACTCCTGCCGCTCTATTTCCATAGTGTCACTCTCTGATTCGGGATCCAGCAGTGTTATTCCGCTACCTATCAGTTCAAGGCAGTCTTTGGTTTTCTCTAACACACAGTTTAAGTGCTCAATGAATATCGTAATTAGCATATGAATGCAAAAAGCAGAAAATGGGGCCATGCGTTCAGTGCTTCTTCACATAGAAACAAAGGCCAGGTCTACCCCAGCAGGTTGAGTCTCTGCCTCCAAAATTCTCTTCCCCTCTTCGCCTCCCCAGAACCAGCCCAGTGAAAGGTTCTCAAACAGACTCACTTCACTACCCACCACGGGGGAGCAACTTTCCTAACCAGGGCTCCAGGGCTGCCAAGGCTGATGACAGAGGCATTCAGTGGGACTGCCTCAAAGGGGCAGACGGTGGCCCTGCCCTGCCCACCCCAGCCTCCTTACCTCCTCCTCTCCACTCACGTCCTCCTCTTCACCTTCCTCCTCCTCATCCTCATCCTCCTCATCTTCCACTACCTGAGCATCTTCATCATATTCCTCCTCTGTGCAATGGAAATGGGGAATGGAAACAGAATAGTGAGGAGCTGGCTCTGCCCCCATGCAGCGCAGGCCCCTGTGGTGCCTTCAGTGTGGGGCCCATGACCCTCCCACACCCACCTAAGCCCAAAGAACACACTAACTCTTACGCAAACAGTGCTGACATAATTAAACACATCCTGAAGTGGTGCCCAAGGTAAGCCCCTCCCAAGTGTTAGGAAAGTGAAAGACTCCTTCTGGAGGTCTCTAACACTGAGACCACCAGGAAACTGTCAGAGCAGAGCAACAAGTTCTGGGGCCCGGGAAAGCGGCAAGGTCAGTTCATTTAGAAAGAGCACCTAGGCCAAACTCCTCACGTTAAAGGTGAGAGATCTGAGGCACAGAGAGAACTGACTTGTTCAAGGTCACACATCAAGTCACTGGTTGAGCTGGGCCTAGGGGACCTGGTCCCAGGACTGCCAGTTTTGGCCGCTGTCTGCCACATCAGGAGATCCCCACCAAGGCAAACAAGGTCTCTGAGTATCTTGCAAAACACTCCCAATTGAACAAGGAAAACCAAAATCCTGTATCTGAATTAATCAGGCAAGCGTCTCCATTCTCAACTTTATCTGGCCACGAAGACCCATGGGAAAGCTGCACTGTGCTGGTGGTGAGGGGGAGGGGGAGGGAATGGGAGAAGAACTCCCTTCTTTTCCCTCCTTCCTTCCTGTACACCACACTGCCGGGGAGCCCAAGAAGCTGCCTGCAGCCCTCCATTTCTCAACACTTGGGGCTCCTGAGCACCTGAGCAGTGCCCCTAAGTATGGGCCTGTGGCCTGCAACCACCAGGGGGCCCCACAACCCCTCTGGCTCCAGACCTCCTCTCCACTACAGAAATACCTAGATGGGAAAGGTGGGGTCCTCAGGCCACACCCTCCTCTCTCTATCCCCTCCCTCCCTTCCTGGGAGAGTGTCTTAAGTAGGGTCACACTATAGAAGGGCTGTAGAATCCCACTCTGGGGGCGGGGGGCGCTTTGGAAAACAGACAAAAATTGAAGTGGGGATTCAGTTGGATGGTTTTAAAGGAGTTATTATGCAGTTGGAGAATCTCAGGATAGTTCCATGAGCATGGGACTCGTGCTCTCTTCTTTCAGGGAAGTCAACCAATGAGACAGATTAGGGACTATGGCAAACAAAGCAGACAGCCCCACTCCCCTCCATAGCTTTGGAAGGAGGTAGCTGCCAGACAGCTGGCCAGCCTATAGTAGCTGGGTGGGGGCTTCCCAACACCCAGCCCACCCCACTCTGTAAAACCAAGAAGGAGCCCCAAGGCCTCAGCTGGGCCCCTGCAGCCCCAGCCCACCCCCTGCCACCCACCATCCTCATCCTCCTCCTCATCATCCAGGCCCTCCACGTAGCCCTCAGCATCCGAGTCAGGGGCCTCCTTGTCGTCCCGGTCATAGCCGTCGAGATATGTGAGTTGCGGGAGGAGCTTGAACACGTTTTCTCGGTAGTCGTTCAGGTTGGTTACCTCGCAATTGAAAAGGTCTAAGCTCTTGAGGTTTTCTAACTTTTTCTGCAAGTGGAAAAATGAAGTCAACAGTAAGTGATTTGTGGGAGGAAGGCGGGGGAACAGCTCCAGCAAAAAGGCCATGAGACAGTGTGGACAGACCACGACTTCCAGGTGATAAGGAAGCTTGGATTTGGCTCTGCTTAGCCATGGTGTTTGCCCAGACACATCACCTGTGGTTTGTGGGCCTCAGTGTCTTCATCTGGAAAATGGGGGGGTTGGACTGGAGATCTTTGAAGCCTTATCCAATGTTAACACTTTCATCCTACAATTACAGCTTCTGTCTTAACAGTGACCGACTTGAAATTAACCTGGGGCTTTGTTGGTGCAGAAGCCAAGAGGTTTGCTGCCTCTCCCTGAGACTAAGGAGCCAGGAGGAAACCAAAAGTCAACTTGAACTAACAAACTAACTCCTTCTGCATCTGATAATGAGGATGATGAGGGCACTTAACATAGCACTTCATGCACTGAGTCACTTTATCTCACAACCCCTGTAAGGCAGAAATAATTATTAGTTCGTTTCACAGATGTGGAAATGAAGGGCACAGGATTGGTAATTCATCAGGCAGCCCAACTTCAGACCTGTGCTCTTACTCTTTGAAATACTGCCTGTCAAAAAAGAACAAGAGGAAAATCCGATGGAGGATCCCAACTCTGTCCTTAGTATTTGACATGATGTGCTTTGTCAAAGATTTTTACCAGATGGGTTCTCGCCAATGTTATCCCTGTTTGCTAGTAGAGGAAACTGAGGCCCAAGAAGTGAAGGGTCATACTGCTGCCAAGTAACTGAGCTGCATTTTGACTTCCTACCTCACCGACCTTCAAGGTACCAGGTACAAAAAATCCTATCCCAGGCTAAGACCCCGATCCAAAGGGCGCCAGGTCTAACAAGGGAGTAAAGCCACTGCTCCTTGGATTCAGTGTCGGGAGCTAGGCTGTTCTCTCTTCGACCCTGCAGCTGAGACGTGGGTCATTCTTAGCAGGAGCCAAGGGCAGGGTGGAAGTCTTGACAGTGGTCTGTGTGGACAAACCCGGCACCTCCTACCAAAAGCAGCTTCCCACCCCAGGGAGGTGAGGCAACACACACTGACAAGCAGGGTGGGGGAAAGCACTGAGACACGTGTGATCTGGGCAGGGGGCAGTGGACAGTGTGAACGTGGACGTGCCTGATACCTAACAGTGATTGAATCACAATGTTTCACAAAGATTTTATATACTCAATCACCCATACATACATACACAGAACTTCAAAGACTTTTTCCTTTTGCAATGACATTACAAAAGCAAGACTTGCAGACAGATCAAAATCGTGTCTTTCTCCTAAGAGACTAGTGGAAGACCTGAAAAGAAGTTCTGTGGGAAGCATTTTCTACTAGTTGGCCCCAATGCCATCAATGGATAGGTAAAATTTGAGCTTGGAAAAGAAATGCCAGTGTCTTGTTCTGCCACACTAGCCAACAGCAAGTCCCATGAGCATCCATGGAGGGCAAGGAGTGCCTTTTGGGATAGAAACCCTGAAAACGCCAGCCCAATCTGAGGAATACCCAACCTCCCCTATAAACCCAGAAGAGAAATTTGGCAAACGTGGCCAACTATCCTCCTGACCTTTCCCTGATTCTAGATGCCTGAGGTGCTTCTTTTTTTTTTGTGAGACGGAGTCTCGCTCTGTCACCCAGGCTGGAGTGCAGTGATGCAATCTTGGCTCACTGAAATCTCTGCCCCCCGCTAGGTTCAAGTGATTCTCCTGCCTCAGCCTCCTGAGTAGCTGGGATTACAGGTGTCTGCCACCACGCCCAGCTAATTTTTGTATTTTTAGTAGAGATGGGGTGTCACCATGTTGGGCAGGCTGGTCTCAAACTCCTGACCTCAGGTGATCCACCTGCCTTGGCCTCCCAGAGTTCTGGGATTACAGGTGTGAGCCACCGCACCCGGCCTTATGAGGTGATTCTTACGTGTATATTCACAACAGGTATATTTCCTTCATGTGGTAGTATTTCCTATTCCAAAAGAGTTGTTATGTCATCAGTGACACATCTTACAGTTGATTTCCTTAAAATCAAAGGAATACAGCAAATCAGATCCTGGTAATATATAAAGTGTTGTTCCGAACATGACCTGCCCCTTTCTGGCTGGTAAATCAGTGAAGCTTGGGAGCTGTCCAAATCTATAAGGATGAGCAGAGGAGCCAGAAATGCTACCCAGGTCTCTGAGGGCCTGGTCACTGTCACACCAAGGACTGGTGACCAGGGGCTGCTGCTCTCCATGCCACGTTGAGGAAGGGCTGTCTGCACGAGGCTCTCAGTCATTCCATGGTTCTATGTCAGGACTGACTCATCTCCCACAGTTCAGAGGCCAGCGACCCAAGGAGAAAACTGGAGTCCACCTCCAGGGCCAGTTTAATTCTTGGATCGCTCCTACCTTCACAAAAAGGGACAACAAGCCATGTCCTGAACCTGAAGACATTATAGCTCAGGTTTCCAAAGCTGAGCAAAAACTGAGTGGAAAAGCAGGAGACCAGAAATTGAGACTAGGGTTCTACCCCACCTGTACAATAGCTGCCCATTCTGTCTGTGTGACCTTGGTCAAGCTATTTAACTTCTCTGGACCTCAGTTTCTCTATGGATGCAGCAGAAACAATAGCTCAATTCTGTCTCATAGCACAGCACGAGAGTCAAAGAAATTAAGCGGGAAAAGGACAGATGCAAAAGTAGCATTCGCTGACGCCAGCTCCTCCCGCCTCCTACCCCTGCAGGGAGGGGAGGGTCCGGATCACTTACCAGTGGCTCTATTGTGCTGAGGTCTTTAATTTTGTTGCCACTTAAATTTAGATGCGTGAGGTTCGGACACTTTTCTGCCAATACTTCCAGGCCCCCTGAGACTCTGTTATCGCTTAGTTCAAGCTAAACAAGGCAGGGAAAGAAAAAGCAGAAATGGCTTTTAAAATAAAGGCTCCCAGTTCAGAGCTGCCCAGCTTTCCCCAGACAGGCAAGAAGGGAAAGCAGTCTCAGGGAATTGTCTGGCATGCTGGTGCCAGCACCTGGCTTTCCCTTCAATTACGCTTTCCAAACACAAAGTAAGAACCCTTCTTCCTCCCCACTCCCACCTCCCGGCACACACAGACTCCAAACAGTCTATTTACCTTCTTAAGTTTGTTTAACTTTGGTAAGTTTGCGATTGAGGTGAGGCCTACGTTGATTGTACTTAAGAATTCCAGTTCTTCAAATTCATCTGTGAGGCCTTCGAGTTTGCCTTCATTCGACCGACTGTTGTCCAGGACAAGTTCTTTCACCTGTAAGAAGGTCGGAGCGGAGGTGAGGAATGGGGCTGAAGCGGGGGAGGAGTGTTAGAGGACTCCTGGGAGAACAGGGAGACAGACACAGGAAGCAGTCCATCATCATTCCATCACTTCTTCCAGCTTTCCGGATCACTGTGCTGCTAACGACCACACGATGGATTTGCCCACCCTGACTTCTCTGCCTTTTCAACATTTGGGTGAGAGGAGGCCTGTGGTGAGCAAAGCTGCAGAATCAGGGAGCTACTCCAGACAGGGGCCTTGGCTGGACCACAGAAGACAAACCCAGTAAGTCCTGATGCCTTTGGCAAGGTTGGTGGTCTCATTCCAGCGCTGTTCTGGCATTCTCCCAAAACCCACATGCACCAGCCACAGCACTGTTAGGGACTTCTGGGCCTTGCCCCACCACCCCAATGCCCTCATGAGAACCCTACATGCCCGCTTGCTTTCATCTACTCCTACCATCACAGCAGAGCTTCGAAAATAAATGCCAGTGTCTTGTTCTGCCACACTGGCCACCAGCAGGTCCCGTGAGCATCCACGGAGAGCAAGGGGGCCACTTTTAATAAGGGAGTAAAGCCACTGCTCACTGGCATTCACAAGGCAGAACCCACGTGGTCTGCCCCAATGCAGGGGCGGCAGACCGGGGGCTCCTCCAACTCTCCTCTACCTCTAGCCCAGCACTGTCCAACAGAACTTACTTCAAGGATGGAAACAGACTGCACTGTCCAAGACAGGGGCCACTAGCCACGTGTGGTCACAGAGCACTTGCAGTGCAGCCAGTGAGACTGAGAAACAGAGCTTTTAATTCTATTTAATTTCAATTAATGTAGGTGCAAAGAGACACAGGTAACTATTATATTGGATAGCACAGCTCTGGACTTTGCTCTTCACGGTCCAGCATAGATGTGGAAGGAGAATGGAATGGAAACCTCCAAACCTAGGATGGGTCCATAATGAAATGCTGAAGTCAACACAATCCCAAAGTCTGTCTTTGGAGGCACCTCTGGCCCTGTCTTTTCCCCATTCAACTCTCCTGCCCACAACTTGCGTCCTAAATCCTTAATTTCTAATGGAGTAGAACGAACTGAAAAAAGTCACCTTCTCACAGGACTGTTACGAGGTAGACTTAAGGTGAAACTTAAGGTAGCTGAAGGTGAAACTACAGGTTTTAATAAAGAAGGCAAAGAGATAGGTCGAGGAAGAGAAACCAGGTTGCAGGCACAAAATGACCCTGGGAGTAAATAAGGGAGACCCGGCATGTGGCCCTCCTTCCAGGCAGCTGGCCCACAGTTCTCCATCCTGCCCCAGAGCAGTGCAGATTCTGGGAAACCTGGCCTCTCTGGACTGGAGAACACCTTAAAGGTGATCCCTGCCTGCACCTCGTATCTGAAAGAGTCCCTTCAACCCAGGACACAGAAGCCCAAGCTCCCTGCAGCTGCCAGGAAACACTTACCAGTATCAACTAGATTTGCTGCCTCCCTCTGACTCCCTTGAACTTCCTTTCACAGGCCCTGATTTTTCACCAATGGGTCACATGGCACAAGCTCATCCTTCTCTACAGCAGTCCTGCATTGTTCAAAGGGTTGCTCCGGCCCCTCGGGGCGTTTTCTTCTTTTCGATAAGCAGCCAGGCTTTCTAAGCAGTCCCTGTCCAGGGCTGCTCCTGCTCCTTTGAGCATGCCAACTTGCCTAGCTTCTTCCTACTGGGCCCAGAATGACCAAGTGCCCCTCTTACTCAGGGATCTCTGGGCCAAGTAGAGATATGGGGGAAAGGAGATGGAAAAGGAGTTCACATGAAGCCTGCTCTGCCCCTCCTCGGCCCACTCTTGCCAGTGGGCAGAGCAGGGAGCACTGGGGTCCATCTGGATCTCAGAGTCCTGTAGGGCCCTGCAGCTGCCTTGACTTCATTCTTCAGTGGTGGTTGGAGGCATGCCGCTCCGCCTGGGACAGCAGCAATTTGTGGGTTTCATCTGGCAGAGACCATAGAGTGGGAGAGCCAGGGAGCACAGCCCTCTCCTGGAGCTAAGGAGCTCTCAGCCTAGGAAATGGTCACCAAAGCCCACCTTCCTGTTGGGTCTGGGAGGGGGAGGTTCAGTCCTTTCCCACCCGCTCAGTCCCTGAGATCCAGATGTCCAGGTCAAGCCACCTTCTCAAGGTCATGGCAAGAGCGCCTGGGAATAAATCCTGTGAGGCCTTCTGCCCTAGGACAGGAAAGCAGTGTAGAGCCAGGAAGCTGGGCCTTCGGGGACCAGTGCAGATGGAGGGAGAGTAACTGTACTGGGGGAGGGAGCCATCGCCTTCGTGCAGTAAACACTGGAGTCACATGACTCACAGTCTTCTTTAGTAATTGGTTTCCTTGGAAGGCCCTGGGAATTCTTGAAGCTCCACCAAAGCAACGCAAATATGAAAGGAGATTCCAGTCTACCCTCAAAGACAGCAGGCATGCGGTTTTTCTAGATGGGTCAATGGCTTCTCCTCTTACTGCCGTTAGCCAAGGAGAGGAGGGCCTCGGAAAGCAGTGCTGGGGAGGCCAGGGAATTCGTCCAGGAAGTCGGCCTCCTTCCTGGAGAGGCACAATGCTGCCTACCACCCCCTGCCCACAGCCCAAGGGGCTGCTGCTGGGGCAGACTGCCTAGGAATGCTACAGATAGACATAGGTTTGAGAGTCCTGACGAGGCCAGTCCCCGGCTTCTACCATTGCACCCAAACTGGTGGCCTCTCCTCTCGAGGACAATATGCAAGCAACCACTATTAATGGTTTTATTAAAAATAATGATTGCATCTTTCTTGAGTACTCACTAGGCACACTCTAGGTGCTTCATACACAGTCTCGTTTAATCCCCATAACCACTCCTTGGGGTATGTGTTGGCTCCGTTTTAAAGGCACATCTGAACTGCTTATCCTAAAATCCCAAAACAAGGTCACAGGAGGGTGTCCACTGCACCCAGGTGGCTGGTGTTAGCCACAAGATAAGGGGGGGGCCCCTGATGGCTTCTTGGGACAGGAATCTTGGGCACAAGCTCTCCTTAGACCCCTAAGTCAATTCTACAAGTTCGAAGGCTGTGTTGGGGCTCAGAACACATGACCCCAATGTAAGGGGTTTTGGTGTGCTGAGTACTTTGAATTATAGGAGATTGGAAGGCCTCAGAAGCAAGCTCTCTGTGACTTCCTCCTGCCCTCCTGTCTCTCACCCTCTCTCCCTAGAAGTCAGAGAATCCAGAACTTCTCTTCCCCAAGGCGGGCCACGAAAACTAGAATTCCTCTTTCTCAAAGCAAAGCTGAGAAAGGCTACTCTCTTCTCTCCCTTCTCCTTTGAAGACCCTCATTCCAGAGAGGTCCTGCCCCATATCTAGGAGAAAGGAATGCTACACAGAGAGGCCAAGAAGAATCTGAACAGGCAGGCTTTGCTGGGTTCCCTCTCAGCCTACACCCCTTTGTCCAATCACATTTCTTCATGCTGTTACTATTCCTCATCAAATCTAAGTATAAAACAGGCAGTTTCCCCAGGTCTTTGGGTCTTCTCTGAAGGTTCTCATGTCACTTACAACTTTGATTAAATAAATTTGTTATGTTTTTCTTTTGTTGTAAGTGTTGGCCGTGACTCCTATGATGGGTGAGGAAAGGGATCACACCTTTCTGCCCCTACAGCTGTAACTGCTCCCTTTCAGCTCCTCTTCTAACTGTTCCACCAGCCAGGTGGGCACCACCCCCAGAGGTCTCCGCTCTGGTTACACATCCTTAGCAACCCAAGCACACAGCCCAGCCCTGCCCTGGCTCAGATGACGCTGCAGGAGCGGACAAGGATACAGAGAGGGGCCTGGGACCCTGCTTTTCCCCAAACAGCAAGAGGCTGCTTCCACTTCCTTGGGAAATCCCCATCTTTTTAAAAGTGAGGTCTTCAGAATCCCCACTGTTTCATGCGGGGTGAGATGACAGAGGGGAGGGAGGGGCCAGGGCTTAGACCTGAGGTTGCTGATACCACCAAAAAGCCCAAATCACATGGGGGAAGACCCACTGCTTGTTGTGAGGTGAAGAGGGGTCCCAATGGGAGCAGCAGGTGAGATGTGAAGTACTGAAATACACCAAACAGCACAAAACAAAAACACCAGCCCAACAGCTGCCTGTGAAAGGCATCCCATCCTCCTTCCTGCCTGCCTCCACATAGGGCCACACTTTCCTCGTGCTCCAGTTTCAGAGCCTAGACCCACCCTGAACGTCTGCTACAATACCAAACCCATTTCCTCTGTACTTGGCTCTAACCCTTCCATGTGAAGAGTACATCCCTTTTCCATCCAGGGTGTGTTCTGCTTTAAAAAGAAAAAAAAAAATCAAGGCCCACTTCCCCTGCCAAGTCCTGGGTGTGAGCGAAGTGCAAAGTTAAAATTAAACTGAAAATTTGTACTTTTGTAGACTCTTTCCCAATTCCACCGGCCATTTAAAAATATCCAAATGTGGTTACTCTATCTAGTTGAACCGAAATTACTCTGCTTGTATCAGAAGCTTTTCCAACACCCCGAAAAGAAACCTACACAGGTCCCAATGCTTCATTCCTCAAGTGAACACCTAAAAGAGGCCCTCATATTCATGAGAGAGGTCAGTGAGGCAGCACTGAAGGTTCCCAAGATGTCAGATCGCTGGGGCTCCTGCACTTCCTGAAAAACTTGTCTCCAAAGCAAAGACTTGCCAGTCATTTTTCACCAATGGGACCTGAAAATTCCACAATAAACACAAATACGTTACTGCTCTAAGGAACAATTTGTTGTTTTAAAACTGAAATCATGTCTTTACAGATCTCTCAAATTTGACCTTTCCTCTCTATTCCCAACATTGTAGCACTGGCCACTGTCACCTCAAGTCACTTCAAGCCTGCTTTTGCCTCCAAACCAGGTCTCTGTGGTCAGGAGGCAGCCTGGATTACTGGGGACAGGACTCGACCTAGAGGGCAAGGACCCAACTGGCTCAGTGATCTCAGCTCCCTCCCCCAGGCCTCAGGCTTCTGCCTCTGTAGAAAGGGGATGATGAGATCTGTTTAACCTATGAAGGGTAAACTCCAGCCCAGAAAACATTCCTGGCTTCTCACTACCTTGGGAAAAATTCAACTTTCTACACATGACCTCTAAGGTTCTCCATTCTCGGAGCTCCCTCCCCTTCATCCAATCTCGGCACCCCCATCTCTCATTCTTACCCTACAAATCCAGTTCCCCTCCCCAGGAAGCCTTCTCCAGCCCAGCTCTGTGCATCCTGGGGCACCAAGGGCAGCTGCTACATGAATCATTTAATCGTGTATTAAGCATCCGATCCTCCTAGAGGTCAGGGACTGTCCTTCTCTATAATCAGCCTAGCAGGGAGCAGAGACCAGAGCAACTGCTTAACAAATGTCCTGTTTATTGCGCCAGGCATAACATTAGGTGCCGGAGTCAAACTGTCGTGAAACGTATTCAACAGTATTCAACAGAATAAATGTTGGATGAGCCCTACCTTTTATAAACAATACCAGTGTTTCTTGGAGTCTTTCTTGTGCCCCAAGACAAGCACAAGCCCCTGAGAGGCAGATCAGCTGTGCACACTCTCCACCCCCCGCCCCCCGCACCTGACTGACCCAGGGCTCTGCACACAGGTCTGCAGCCCTCTCTACACGGGACACGCCTGTGACATTGTTGTCTGAGGGGACACGGAAGAAACAGTAAGCCAAGGTTGGGGTCCTTGCCAGCAAGAGGTGTGGTGGCCGGCTGGGAGGAGACAGCCACCAGTAAACAACTCCAGTCCAGTGTGCCAGGTAGCAGGACCAGGGCTGGGCCAGCATGCATTCTTCAAATGCCTCCACCAGATAGAACAGGCACACTAAAGGCAGATGAGGGAGACCCAGAAGGACCAACAGAGGAGATACACTATATCAAAAGCTATAAAATGAAAAACATGGAGCCTCTTGCTTAAAAATTATTAAGAATTTCAAGACAGTGACAGCAGTGCATTAAACCAAGTGCACGCTGTATGCATCACATGCCTGCGAAGCTTGCCCTGATTAAAGTAGACAGTTTGGGCCTGAAACAGAGCCCTTTGAAGGACAGGACCAGAGAGAAGGAAGCTCAGAGTAAGAACTGCTCCTTCTTTTTCTAGTACTTCCCGAGGCAACACGGAAAGGTGGACAGAAGGCAGGCTCTCGAGTCAGAGAGAACTGGCTCCAGTTCAACTTTTCTTCTTTCTGGCCAACTTACATCTCTAAGCTTCCGTTTCCTTTAGTGACTATAATGTCCATCACCTAGGGCTGGATTAAATAAGAATGTACTTAGAGCATCCCCAGCTTGGCAAAAGCCACATGCCTTCCCCTTTATCCACGGACATCTTTACTGTTGTGTTCAGTCCAGGCACAAGAATGGGAACAAAAGGCAGGTTAGCAGATTTGAGTCAACTCATCTGTCTGTACGGCTTCCTTACAGAAAATGAGAGGCCTCTCACCCTGTTGGGGAACCAGGAACGGTGTGCTCAAAACAAGCCCCTTTGGATTTTACATCCACACCTTGTTTCGTTTCTCACACTAACCCTGACCACCCTTGATTGTCTTTTCCTTCACGGAGCAAGAATTCAATAAATATTTGTAGCTTTGGTTTCAAGCTTGTCAGTCCCTGACCAATTTGGTTTTCAGGTTCCAGTCTTTGCACACAAGAGAAGACTCATATCAAATTGACCCTGTGTTTTTGGTGCTCGTGGGTTTTAAATAGGTCAGCTTTTAAATGGGCCATCCCCTGTTGCAGATCCCATTTCAGCTAGAAGGCCAAATTGTCTGAGACACCAAGGTTTTAGACTGGGGTTATAGATGCTTGTCACTTTGTGGTTTTAACCATAAAATCTATCGTTTTGCTTAACAGCCAGTGTGGCAAAACCTGCAAAAGTCAGTCAGGTTCCATGTTGGGGAAAAGTAAAAGCTCTGGGAGAAAAGTTAGGCATTTCGAAAGCTAGTAAGGCCTTAGGGATCTCCTAGGCCAGTGGCTTTCTACATTTCACACCGTGGCTCAGTACATAGGTTTTTACGTGTATGCAGGCATACACAACTGAAAACAAAACTTAACACTTGCAATTACCTTCTTGTATTACTTAAAACAAAATATGTCTAATGTGATCCACAGTCTACAAAACTTTGGTGAAGCTCAGCTCTCTTTTTCCAGAGGAAGAGGCAAGGTCCAGAGTTGGGCCCAGAGTCACCATGAGCTGGGCTATTCATTTCCCCGCAAGACACACCACCACCAGGGAGTGGAACTCACGTCCCCAGTGGAAGACCATGAAATTAACAGATCATCCATGTAGCTTTCAAGTTGCTGCTAACAGGAGGCCTCAATAGTAGTAGACCCAGATCTCCACACCTCTCAAAGCTCTTTTAAAACCTTAACTAGGGGCAGAGTCCCCTGTTACTTTAAAACAAACAAAAAAAATCTCCCTAAGAAAAAAGCATCCATGTCTCTCTGATTTTTTTTGTTTGTTTGTTTCCTACAATAGAGCTCTGAAGGCAGGCGGGGAGCACATGGCCTGGGGAAGTCGGTGACGCCATCCTTATTATTTTAGGGAGCCAAGGAACACAAGCTGAGGCGAGCTGCAGCGGTAATTAAGCTGTCTGCCAGGGCCCCAGCTCACAGGCTAAGCCACCGGCACAGGGAGGGCCCGCATTAACATAAACCCTGTGACTTGCTCCTGCACGGCCTGGAACCAGCTTCGTCTCTCTCCTCCCTCGGGTGTGAGGAGGACTTGGGTTTCTGCTTCACCAAAGCAGAGGAGCTGGTTTCACTGCAGATGTTTCAGCCAGAAACACAAGACTCAGGGCAGTACTCCACAGGCTTGGGGTGGCTGCAGGACCTGAGTTTGGGGCTTGCAAAATGGGCCTGTTTATCTGGTGAATCCTAGCTGGGCCCCTCCCGGATATTGTTCCTTTGCTTCCTCCCCTTAAACCTCCTTCCTACTTTCCAGCTGGTCTAGACTCTACTCTGTATCAAGGACCTGTCAGTTCTACCTCCTGCAGGAAGCCTTCCCTGATTGCCCAGCCCCTAGCCCAGGCCTGCCTGATTTAAGAGCATGTATAGCTCTTAAAAGTGTTCACAGAGAAGCAGGAACTGTTTTGGGGTCTGAAGAAGAGAAGGAAGGGTCTTGGTTCTAGCTTTGCTGGGAGATGTGAGCAGCAGTGTGGAGAAAGGGTTTTAGAACTGGCAGGCTACATGACCCAGGGAAAATCTCAGACTAGACTCTTCTAAATGATTGTTCCCTTTTCACCTTCAGTGGACGCTGGAAGACTGAAGAGGTGGGCACTGTAAGCAGAGTCCCAGCAGGCGGTGTGTGAATGGTAACCAGGAAAGAGAAGGAAAGGGGGCTAAGATGCACTGAGGCATAGTGCACAGAATGCTTGTCAGGCACCCTGATGACCTGGGCTCTGGTCTGCCTTGCCACTAACTTGCTGTGAGCCCTATGGGAAATCACTACCACTCTCTGGGCTTCTGCGAGTTTTCTAGACCACACACTGGACCATAGAGCCTGAGTACAGAAATAAGTTGCCTCTAGTTTCAAAATTCTCTCGGTACATACACTTTGAGCATGAATGCCCACCCCACATCCAAACTCAGTCACTGTTCCCCAAAGAATGTGGGCAATTTCATGGGTCAAGGGGTCCAGGATTCATCACTAAGGGATGCCAGAAAGGAAATCTGGGACATGGGGCAGTTACCCCAGGTAATGAGTGAAATGGGAAGATCAATCATCTAATCTCTTAAAATATATCAGCAACCCCAAAATAAGTACAACGATATCAATTTGTAAAATTAATTAAAACAAGTTTTAAAAAGCCACATATCAGGATATAAAAACACAGCCCCCAGAGGCGCCGGGTGTTGAGTTCTGAATGTGAGAGTCAGGCATTGTCCCATCTGATGTCTATCCTCTCACAGGTCATTGGAGTGGACTTCCAAGATGCCTGGGGTGGGAAGAGGGGAGGGACCAGAATCACCAATCATTACTCAGATCCATGAGCTGGCAATTTGGTGATTCATAATACAAACCCACAGCCGTTCTTGGTGATCTTATTACAGAGCCACAGCACTGCACCCATGAAACAGAAAAGCCACAGGGAATGAAGACCAAGGCCTAGAGAGCAAAGGGGGTAAATCCTGCTCAATCTTCCTAAAACGCTGCTTTGATCACATCACATCATGTCTCATTACTCCCCTGTCCAAAAGCTTTTAATGGCAACGGGGATCAAGTACAAATCCAGAGTAGGATTCCCAGGCCCCCACCCATCAGTGCTTGCTGGCAAAAACTCTATGCTTCCTCCCAACTCACCCCTCTGCTAGCCTCCCTGATGTGCAGCAAAAATAATGACACCACTTGGTGTTGCATGTTACAGTTTACAAAGTGCTTCCCCTCATAGACAAGGAAATTCAACCTCTTCTATCCCTTCCAGGCAACCTGCTCCTATGCACCAGGACCCTGAGAGCTGCTGCAGGTCGATCATATCTCTCCCGCAACACAGCCTTACTAAGGTCTGAGGTCTCAGTGTCACCCTAGTGCCCTCTCCAGAGGGGCTGGCTTTCAGTAAATGCTTGCTGAATGGCCAAACAGGCTAGGGGAGGGTTGCGGTGTGGGTGGGCAATGGCTCTGGAGAATCATCTAGATTATAGAAGGCGGCTAACCCTTTATTCACTTCCTGAGACAAAGCTCCCCACTAAAACCACTCTTAGGCAAATCAACTGTTCAGCTAACAGATACGGTTAATTCTGCCTGCTGAAATCAGATTGGGAGATTTAAGCCCAGCTTGGCTGGGACTGCTTGTGGACTGCGGGAGGTGTCTGCTAAGGAAATCCCATTGGAGTCTTAGGGGAGCAGCCCAGAGTTTCTGCCTTGGAGTCTGCTGTGGACCCCCGAGTAGAGGAACTATCAGCAAAACAGAAGTTAATTCAGAGATCCAGGAGCTGGCAATTCAAAGCTTCTGTCTATTCCAGCCCCCAGCATAACCCATCTAAGAAACCGTGCCAATCGGACTCAGAGGCCGGGACATGTCCCACAGCCATGGTGTAAGCATCTGCTCCACTTACAGAAAGCTTTCAGAAAATGTTTCAAAGAACTAAAGGGCCCCATCAATGCCACTTTTGGGGAACCACTGTATCTAATCCAACTTCCCTAGCAATTGACGAAGTTGGGTGGAAACGAACTCTGTGACTCACCCAAGGCTACACAGTTAGCCCATTGTAGATTCAAAGCTTAGGCCATTCTCTCAAGACTCCTAACTTAGGGCCCGCACCCCCAAAGTCACAGGCCTCTCCATCGTCCTTGGAGCAAAAGGAAAGAAAGGCAGAAAATAAAATCAGCTGTTAGGAAGAGCCCAGGCCTGAGCTCAACCCCTGCTCTCCCCTCCCTGCCTCCACACACCCAGGCAGGGCTGCAAGTGCAGAAGAGGCAGGGAAAGCTAAATGGCCTCACAGACAAAACCTCGACCTTGGCCTCCTTCCCTGCCACCTCTACCGAAAATGACAGCAGCATCAGCAATGACAGAAACAGAGCAAACGCCGCCTCGGCACTGAAGCCCTGGTGTCCAAACACCAATGGGAAACCGCTGATTTGGGCAGAAATGGCAGCCAATCATGCAGAAGAACCTAAGGCTGGGGCTGAAAGTTTTTTCTATCCAAGGCCACAAAACAAATTAGCCCAGGGCTACACATAAGAAGCAACTTAACATCAGTTTTTTTCTCCCTTAGACAAGTGTGAAACATGCAACTTCCCTAAATCTGTAAATTACACATTTATGGCAAAAATATCAGTGATGGAAGTGCAAGATATGCTAGCAGTATATGTTAGCTCCGTATTTCCAACTGGAAGGAGCATTAATAAAAGCAATGGAATGAAGGAGAGTGAGGAAGCTCTGGGGAAGTGAGGGACACAGAGACACAATGAGAAAAGAACGGAGTTACAGGCTTTGCAGGTATTGCTGAACTTATAGATTTCCCTTCTCTTCACCTAGGTTTGGTGACAGAATTTAACCTACACTTGTTGTTTCTTTAAAAAGAGTACAGGTTGGGTTCATCACAAGTCTATGGCTGCTTTAATCTCGAAATGCTAAAAAACAAAAACAAACCCCAAACCAAAAAAACTATGACAAGTCAGGGAGGGTCCAGATGACCGAAGACGATGTAAAAAGGAACTTGATCTTAGTCTTCATCAGAGGCTCATGAAGGAGGCCTCTACCATGACAGCCAACACAGATGGGCTGTGCTGATAGAACACGTGGGATGGACTAGGATTCCTTGTCAAGGTCCCAAACACTCTGCACTGACAAAACCAGACCTCACATTCCAAAATCTGAAGAACAAACTTGAGGAAGGCAACCAGGATAGGGAGGCATCTGAAACCTGGGATACTAGAACAATTGAAGGAACTAGTGATGTTTGGGCTTGAGGGTGGGGGAGACCATGATCACTATCTCTCTCCACTTACTTGAAGGAGTGTCATGTACATTTATTGTGTTTTCCAGTGGTTCAAGAACTAAGGTAAGAGTGCAGGAATCATAAAGAGGCAGCTTTCTCCCCAGTGTACTTTGTAAGAAGGCCTCTACATCATTATGGCTGTCTCACAAAATAATGGGGTGCTCTGAAAATTTGGGAGCTTCCTGTCCCTGTATGAATCAGAAGGTTTCTAAGTGATGGTCTGCAAAGAGCTTCACACATGAACAGTGCTGGATGCTTATTAGATGAATAATACTGTATGATAAAGCCCTGCAAAGAAAGCCCTGAGTCTCTTACCCTCTTAAAATGCTATGATTTGACTCTTTCTTCTCAAACAAGCATTACCTGCTTTAGGATGCAGACCTGACACAGTCATTCAACAATCTGTACAGAGTATTTACTACATGCCAGGCTAGGCATTGGAGATACTGTGGTAAACAAAACTAGGTGCCTGTCTCATGGGTTCACATTCTAGCAGGGGAAGCAAATAACAAGCCAATAAATGTATACACATGTACATAATGCATATGGATGCTGCAAAGAAAACAAAAGGGACAGACAAGCAACAGTGACAAGGGACACTACTTTAGAAAGGGTAACCAGGAAGGTCTATCCAAAGTGAGCTTTCAGCAGAGACGTAAGGCCGAGTGAACAACCGGGAAGGGCCTTCCAGAAAGAAAGAAGGAACAGCCAGGGCAAAGACTCTGAGTGGGCAGCAAGCTTGGCCCTATTGGGGAACAGCTAGGAAGCCAGGTGGGTACAAGAGAACTTGTGGAAGGGAAGGAAAGGAGGTGGCAGCATGAGATTGAGGTGGAGAGAAGGCTGCTGTAGGTTATACACACCTTTACCCACATGGGACATGCCACATTCAACTGGTGGTGGGATAGTGGGTTTCACAAGCCATGCAAACAGAATGCCTGGACCACAGGAAAAGGAGTTAAGACCTGAGATCTGGCCATAAGACTAATATTTCCCTTGCTCTGCCTTAAAAGAAGAGAAGCTTTAATCAGGACTGTGCTTGCCCCACGTTTCCAGGTAGAAATGGGCCTAATCTACATCCCTGGAAATCTCCTATGGGAGAATGTTTTGATTACGATGGTTTGGACACAGGAGAAGTAGTTGGAAAATCTGGTTTGGTCCCAGGCTTTACTACTTACAAACTGTGTTGCTTCGGGCAAGACTTCACTGAGACTCAGTTTCTTCACCTGTAAAATGGGAAGAATCCCTACCAATCCCACATGTCTCCATGGAACCCAATGAGATCATGGGTAAGCCACGCTGTCCTAGAGGTTACTATGATGAATTTTATGAGCATGTTTCTTACTCAAGACTCTGCACCCCAGAAAGCAGAAATGAGGTATTATGCAACTGATTCCCTCACACTGCCTTGCACTTAGCTTCAGAACTGAAAAGCATTAAAAATAACCCGGAAAATGTTCTGCCATTTTTTCCCTTCCTATTAAACTGTAGCACTTTGCCAGAATGCTCCAGAACAGTCTCTCCTTACTGTAATCCTTCACTTTGGAGTAAGAACCAACTGAGTCACATCAGAGGTGTGAGCTCAGAGGATAAACTCTGAGGAATGGGGACAGGAACAAGGCCTGACACCTCTGAGGAAGGCTCCCTGCTCTCTGTGCTCCCCGCCAACCTTTGTCAAACATCCTGAGAGGGCCAGGCCAGGCCACCAATGGAAGGGACTGCAGATTACCCTAGCACAAGGTCAGGTGCAGATAACCCTAGGACAAGGTCAGGATCTCCTGGAAAAGCACATGAAAGCCTGAGAACTACAATATTCACAACATTCCACTTCAGACTAAGGAGTCTTGATCTGGTCCAACTGCCTCACTATACAGATAGGGAGACTAACAGCCAGGTCAGCAGAATTGCTGGTTCAAGATCACCTCTTCTATTTTTTTCTTTCCTTTTCAATTGACTAACACATTCATGCTCACAGTTTTAAAACCAAAAAGTATAAGAAGATAGCTAACTCTCCCTCCGCTCCCATCTTACCCTCTGTCTGCCCAGTCAACTATATCACCTGCTAAGCATCTCTCTAGAATGTTTACACACATATAAGCAAATTCAGAATCTTATTTCTTCTCCCTTTTACTGAAAATCTAGCATATTACACTAATCATAGCCTTGCCTTTTTCTTCAAGGAGTTTGTGTAATAGAGAACATAAATACCTTCTTCGTTTCTTATTTGCAACTACATAGTGTGCCATCATTTTTCTTAACCAGCCCCTTATTGATGAGGATCTGGGTTGCTTCCAATCTTTTGTGGTAATCAATAATTTTGCAATATCAATAAGCTTGGGTATGTCACTTTGCATTCACCTAGCTTATTGGTAAGAGCTGGAATCAGATCTCATTTCTGACCTACAGGGTGGCAGTCACAGAGCCTCAGAGTCCTATTATTTATTTATTTATGCATTTATTTTTTGAGATAGAGTTTTGTTCTTGTTGCCCAGGCTGGAGTGCAGTGGTGTGATCTTAGCTTACTGCAACTTCCGCCTCCCAGGTTCAAGTGATTCTCCTGCCCCAGCCTCCCGAGTAGCTGGGATTACATCGTGCCCGGCTAATTTTTCACATTTTTAGTAGAGACAGGGTTTCACCACATTGGTCAGGCTGGTCTCGAACTCCTGACCTCAGGTGATCCACCCACCTCAGCCTCCCAAAGTGCTGGGATTACAGGCGTGAGCCATTGTGCCTGGCCCAGAGTCCTATTATCTAATGGACTTACCACTGTCATTTTATGTGGACAAGTTACTTAACCTCCATTCATTCAATAAGTGCTCCTCAGAACCTACTAAATGCTGGGGGTACAATGATAAAGGTGCCTTTGACTTCTGCTCCCAAAGTGTCCAGTCTGGGAGGGACAAACAGAAGGGACCATTACAACACACAATGGCCGCTCAGTGTGCCCTGGCAGCCATCTGACCTTTCTAGGCAAATCTCTCTGTCTGGAAATGGGTGGCCATACCTACACCTGAGGGGTGTTCTAAAAGGTCAAAAAGATAATACTTGCCAAGTACCTAGAGCAAGCAAGGACCACACAAAGCTCATGGCAGATACTCAATAAGGGGTAAGCCTTCTCTTATCCCAGAATGGGTCTTCGTGATGGCAGCAGCAGTCAGGTATTCCAGGCAAAGGCACAGCATTGCCATGCCGGTTCCACAATAAGCAATTCTCTTTTGTTAGAGGAGTCTGGAATATACTGCTACTTATTTTTTAAAGTAGCACCTAAGCCCCTAATTATGTCTTGTCTACTTTCATTGGAAAACCATTTGCCTTTCTTCCACCTTCTAGACACTCTTAGGTATCTCTGAGGCACCCGGGTATGCTTCTCACCTGCGTGCCCAACCCTGATGTTTGATGGACTGTTAGAGCCACAGGGGAAACCCAGACACATTTCTTAAGACCCTGGCACAGAAACGCACAGGCAGGCACATGGAAAGTTGCTTTTACTAGGATATCTCTGAGAGTATAAAATCATTTAAATAGAAAAAAAATGAGGACAAAAATCATTAAACCTCATATGTATTGTTTGCTTTTATGTGCTCTATTTCACAATAAAACGTTTTTAAAAATCAGAACTTTTGGCATAATCTGTTTTGCTTTCCCAGGAAAATAAATGCAGCAGATTTTATAACAGAGAAGAGAAAGTAAAGGAAAGTCAAGAGTCCAGGGTATGTCCATATTATCATTAAAGTCATGGGAGAAGGCAGGGTTTGGTCAAAGCTAAGATTCCAGGTTAGATGACCTGGCTTTGTACCCAAGCACGGCTCCTCAGTACTACCTGACCTTGGGTTAGTTACTTAACCTTTCTGAGCCTTGGTTCCTTCATTGGCAGAGTGGGCATAATACCATTTATCCAGCAGCATTTCTATACAAACTAAAGAAGAATAAATATGGTGTCTGGCACAATGGTATCAACAAACAGTTAAAAACAAATAAAACACATTAAAAAAAAGATATTACCTTTTCTCACTATTTAGTACAAAGATGAAAATCTAGTGTCTTCCTTTTAGAAGCTCCAAGAAAAACATTAGGCATGAAATTATCCAGCTCTTATAATACTGGGAAACTGTTTTCCTAACAGGCTAATTAATAAAGTCTTACTTCACCCAGAAGCTCCTTTCAAATTGATATAGGATGCCTGCTTCTAGATGAAAAACTATTGGCCAATTATGGCTCAGCTGGTCCTCAGGAGAGGTGAGGTCAGCTGCTGTATTTGTGACCTCTGACTTAACTGTGAGCTTCTCTACCCCTAAAATAAGCCCTGGGGACCCTGAGTCCTGGCCTCACCATCTCTGGTCAGAGGCATCAGTGGGGTTGCCCCAGCCCCATTCAAAAGCATCTAAATCCCCACACCAAGGTGAGAAGGCCTGAAAGGTCCAGATGAAATCCAGAAAGTACTAATGGGGGTCCTTCCAAGAAATACTGCTATTTCAGAAACACCAATGGAAATCCCACTCAGACAGTGACAGCAGCTGGTGGTACAAAATTGGGCAGCATCTCTGCCTAGGCAGGAAAAACACCAGCTCCAGGCAGTGAGCCCTTGCCTTACCTGGAGGCTGATCAACCATTATAAATGTGTTTAAAATTTCTACCCTCTCCACACCCAGCCATAATGACAAAATAAATTTATTATTGTTAATAAATGTAATTTGGTAGTATAAATCAAAGTGCTGAATCTTGGGACGAAAAGGCAGAGGGCTAGAGCCCAAGGCAGGTGTGAGTATCAATTTCGTCTTTCCCATGAATTCACACCTTAACTTCGCTGGGCCTTAGCTTGTTTATTGGGAAGAGGATTTCTAGAGGTACCTCTAAATTAGATATCCTACAATCTGGCTCATGGGGTTGGAAGTCCAGTGTAAGTCACTTGAGTGCTCAAATGCCACCACCTCAGAGAGGGCTTCCTGGACCACTCATCTCCTTTAACACAGCTTTATGGATCTTCATAGCATTTATCACACCAGCAGCCATGCCTTTGTTTGATGGCTTACTACTGACTGTCTCCCCCAGTGGAATAGAAGCCCTACAAGAGCAGTATAAGTGATGCGTCTGTCTGTCTAGTTCCTAGAACAGAACCTAGTACGGAGTGGGTATTCATCAATGTGTGTGGAATGAATGAATGAATGAGTTAGCCAAGCCAAGGATCAACCAGAAAGACAGGGATTCCAATCCTGCACCTCCATCTGTCATCTAGGCACTTCTGGGTAAGCCACATAACCCCTCCACAGTATTGTGTATTTGCAGAAACCACCCCCATAACTCCGGTTAACATCCGACAGCAGTGACCAAGTGCTGCTCACCATCAGGGACATCTGTAGCCGTAATAAGCCTCCTGGGGCTAACAAGCCATTTGCACAATACAAGTCTTGTTTCTGGTACGGTGGGCGCCTCTCAGACCAAGATCCACATCTTGCTGGAGTCTATGGCCACTGGTCAATCTCAGAGGCACATTCTCATTCCCACATCAACTTTGTCGCTCCTGATGATGATCACACTGGCCACTGGAACTGAAGGAAGGTTCCTGAGTGCCTACACATGCCTACTTCCTGCCTTGAACGACGTACCCTTTGGCTTTAAGAGGGCAGCCAGCATTCCATTTCTGCTCCTGCTACTCCCACCCCAAAGAGCAACATGGAGGGCCCTCCTCTAGGAGAAGCTTTCCCAGACTCAGACCACACCTAAATGCACAGACACACCAGTACTTTTAACCGAGATACAGAAAGGCATGTCTGCAACAGAGTCATAAACTAGAACAAGGGCTAGAAAGAACAGAACTGCTCATTATGGCTTCAGGCCAACCTCTGCAGATAGGCTTCATCAGGCCTACCAGAGACAGCTGGAAAGCTTCACAAAGTACATGCCTGCCCAGTGTTCAAAGGCCACAACCAGGGTACAACCAAATCTTCATGGGGAAGGGGGGACGTGCAGAAGTGGAAGGAATGCCCAGGTGGCTGTGAAGGCCAGTTCCTGGCCCTCCATATGGGAACAGGCCCCTGTGCCAGAACAGACAGGCTATTCCCACTGGCAGCCAGGCGGGAGGCTAGAGAATCACATCTGCCATCATCACAGAGCCTTCCTATGTCCCCAGCTGCAGGAGAGTCACACTGGGCTCTGTACACCCTCAATGCTGCCCTCTAGCAGGGGGTATGTACGTATAAAGGAGCACTGACCAGACAGAAAGGAAGGCACAGATGCACACCTAAGTGAGTGCTACTGGAACTGGCTGAGAAGCGAACACTGCTGCATGCCCTGGAAGTTCCCAGTACTTCTAACTTTATGTCACCCAGGTGGACACAATTTGCTCCCTTTCTTCTAGTTGAGTTGAGGAGGGCTTCCCAGAAAAGGGGACTTCTCAGGAGCTGTGTGAATGAAAGATAAAGGACTGGCAGAGGCTGGCCCAGAGTTCTGCAGCCAGATGGGAGTTTAGAGGCAAAGAAGGCGGGGGTTGCAGAACAACTGATACAGAAAAGGCGAGCCAGGGTGAAAGCCCCCACCCCAGAAGAGGCCCAAGGGCAGGGGATGCCTGCAGCTTGGCTGGTATCCCTCCAGCCCCACCTCCACAAAAAAAACTGGGGGGAGTCTCTCCTTTGCCCAGAGCCTCCCTGCCCCTCCCCTCCGCTTCAACAGCTCCAGGCGAGGCCTCCTCCTGGGGCAGGCTGAGACAGCTCTTCTCAGACTTGCTCCCACCCCAGCAAGCAACTTCTGGAGAGGGGCTGGCTCAACCCCACCCCCACCCCTGTCCAAACAGCTCATTCAAGCCCTGACGGGTAGAATCCAACCTTCAGGGTCCGTCTACAACACATACCTGGCATAAACCATATTTCTTTCAGTCCTAACAACAAGACCTGGGAAGCAGATATTACTGTATTCACCATTTCACAGACGTGGCAACTGAGGCTCAGTGAGGTGACCTGCTAACATCCTCAGGCTCAGCAGTCCTCAAGCACTGCCTACTGTACCTGACTGCCTGGGCCCCTGCCCTCTGACAAAAGATCACAGCCTCTCAAGAGCCGGACATGAAGGATGGGCCGAGCCCAGTCTTAGTCAGTAAGGTCCACTTGACACTCTCAGGAGCAGCATCCAGAGATATATGTAATGACAAATTCCAAGTGTGATGAGCAGAACGTGGTGTGTGAACATCCCTATGGTGGTGGGGATGTGGGGGACAGGTCAAGGAGCAGATAGATGCCTGTAGCCCAGCAGATTAAATCCTGCATCCTTCTTTCCTATTTTCCTCTAGTTTCCACTTAGTTACTTCTTCCTACCTGCTGTGACGCTCTGCACTCTGCTCCATGGGGTGGTTCCCAACTGTGCTTTAGAGTCCCCTTTAGAGCTTTCTAAAAATACACAGACTGGGGCACCACCCTCGGAGACTGATTCAGTTGAGGCAGAGCCTGGGTATTGCTTCAGATGCTCCCCTGGCAGTTCTGATGCACAGCTGGGGTTGAAATCTGCTTTACCAACCACACACCTTCTTTCCTGTAGTATATGCGCTATGCTCCATCACCCCAGCTCCACCACAGGAACCAGACACCACCATCCTCTATAACCATTCTCTTCTCCCCTACCCAGTCCAGGAGGCCAGAACCGATCAAGAACTTAAATTTGCTACAAAAATACTTATATAGCATTTATACAACTCCTTGCCTCATTCTGGATGCTGGGCACACAGGCCATGTCAGTGGACTCCCTTTCACCCTCCTTTCAGTTACACCACTTAGGCCTGCCCGTGAAGCAAATGGCTAAGGTGAGACAGTTGGTTACATCAAATGAAGATGAGTCCCTCCTCCAGATGCATGGTCCCTGAAGAAATCTGAAAGTAATTCCTCTAAATTTAGAATGACAGGCCCATGCCTCTACCCTATCACCCCCTGCCCACGCACACGCATACACACATAGTTCTCACAAATTCTACAGAAGGTAGCAGAATCCAGAAACCCAGGACTGGGCACTGCTGGCTGCAGAGTCCCAGCATAACTTCGCTGGAGTCTCTCAGCACAGAGACTCTGCAGGCCTCTCTCTTTCAAGCTTCACTGTGCGCCTCTGTCTCTGCCCATCCAGCCCACCGATCTTGCTTCTTACTTGTTCCCGGCTTCAAGATAAGTAGGAAAAAGTCAACCTCCCACCCACCCTGAGTCTATGGCTGATGGAATCTTTATCGTAGTTACTTCTTGGCCTCTCAGGACATGGGCAGAGAGAACCTGGGGTTTACCTCTGTGGGACCCCAGGTGTGACTGAGGGGACTTTGGTGGATCTGTCCACACAGCCTAAACAAGGAGCACCAAGCTGACACACAGCAGTGGAGCCTCGATTCACCAAGGATCTCAGGCAAGCTAGCCTATGAAAGGGGGACTGTGTATGCCCCTCACCCCTACTCATCAAACGTTGGGGCTGGAGAGATTTTAATAAGCGCATAGTGTCTGAGGAGGTATGAGCATTTCTTTTACACAGTGAACTTTACTAACTGAATTTAAAATAAAAGAAACAATTAATTAGAACAGTAGTCTCTTATGTGGACTGTCCAAGACAATCCACTGGGGATGCAAGAATTTCAGGGCTTTTTAGATTTTTAAACATATCCCTTTTAATTTATATTTTTGGTATTACGTTTTATAACGTATATATTTATAGGCAGTGTATGTGAATAATCCATAACTGCAAGGTAGACATACTGGGACTCAGGTTCAAACTGTTTACAGATAAAGGGTGTGATAATCAGAAAAATGTGATGACCAGTGAGCTTAGAAGTATCCATCACCCACCCAGAGGCCAAACGAATCAGAAACTCACACCAGCGGGGATGGCGGTGCAGGCGCGGTGTGCGCTTCGTTTCAGTGGCTTCATGCTGGGTGTACCACCCAGTAGGTGATGGAAGTGACAAGAAAATGTAAGTACTGCAGATCCTTCACTCCATCAGGACTCCTAGAATGCTTACCATATGACAGGCAGTGTGGACTCTGAGGACCACAGTGGTGAGCAAAAGCAAGTCCCTCAAATTGTGCAGTGTACCCAACTAGGCAAGGGGACAGAGATGCTAATTAAACACTTGTAATCCCGGAATACACAGTTACAAACTGAAACGCTCTGAGGGAAAAGTTATGTAAGAGTTTTCTGGTGAAGAACTAGATCTAGACTTTAGGGAGGACGATGAGACGGTAAAGATGGCTAGATGCTAACTAGATACGGTGGCCATCACAGCGTGGTGCAGGTTTGCAGGAATGAGAGGCAGCCAGAGAGGCCCAAGCAGAGAGGGTGGGGCAAGGGAACGGATAACAGGAAGAGGCCAGCAGTGGCAAGACCATGCCGCACCTTACTGGTTTTATTAAAGATTTGGGACTTTATCCTAGGAACAATGGTGAATTTTAAGTATGGGGTGACATGGTTTCATGTGTTTTGATAATAGCATTTTAGTTGAAGGTCATTGCATGGCTTTCAGAGGACTAGCCTATGATACAGGGAGATCAGTGGTAAGCAACAGAACACGTTTTAAACAGACAGGGCTTGTGATGGTGACGGAAGGAAAGAGGATCATGAAAGTGTGTGTGTGGGCAGTGGGGGGCAAGGGAGAGAGGACACGAGTTCTCTTTGGACTTAAGAGCAGGACACTGTTGGAGCACCCAGGTGGAGACATCAGATGGGTGTTGAGCTTACCCAAGGGGTAAACATCAAATCTCAAGGAGCAGCACATAGTACCTGCAGCTGTCAGTGAGGGAGGGCGAAATTCCATGGGGAGAGAATACAGGATAAGAAGGCCCAGTGCCCAGGCTTAACTGAGACAGTACTTCATAAGGACACAGGAGAGCAAGAGGACACCAAAGACTGCGGAGTAACTAGAGCTGTAGGAGATAAACCAGAGGAGGGGAGAGCCAAGGGGGAGCATCTTTCATAAAGGTCAAGAATGCTGAATCCCGGCCGGATGTGACGGCGCACGCCTGTAAACTTTGGGAGGCTGAGGCAGGCGGATCACTTGAGGTCAGGAGTTCAAGACCAATCTAGCCAACATGGTGAAAGCCCGTCTCGACTAGAAATACAAAAATTGGCTGGGCGTGGTGGCAGGTGCCTGTAATCCAAGCTACTTGGGAGGCTGAGGCACAAGAATCGCTTGAACCCAGGAGGTGGAGGTTGCAGTGAGCTGAGATCATGCCACCGCACTCCAACCTAGGTGACAGAGCAAGACTCTGGGGAAAAAAAAAAAAAAGAATGCTGAATCCCACCACTGAGACATCGTGCAAGAGAAGAAATGAAGGCTGTTGGGATTCTTGGCACTATTTAGGAAGCAAACCAGACTTCACAGGGTGGAGTAAGAGAAGTGACAGGATGGAAAACATAGACAATTCAGAAAGTTTAGGGAGAAGAGTGGGGTAGGCGGTAATACAGCCCAACACAGGATCAATGAAGGGAATCTTTGTTTGCTTTAACATGGGAGAAGCATCCCTAGTTGGAGAATCCAAAGGACAGAAGGAACAAGGGAACTGAGGGAGGAGTGGACAAGACAAGAGAAACGCGGAACTGGGAGGGATTAAGGCAGGTTTGGCCGTGCACCTGCTTAGAAAACCAGGCCGTTTCCATTTTGTGAGGAGGACATCCTGGCTGAGAGGGAATGGGTGGAGGCCTGAAACAGTTGTTGAGGGCAGTAGGAAAAAGAATTACCCAGGAGAGGGATGAGTCGGTTACTTGCAATAGAAACCACCTCGAGTCCAATGTCAGGACTGTAGTGAATTGCTAGTGGGAAAAAATAACTTCTGCTAAGTTTGAATCTCCAGCTTCTAAACCTCTTTTTCCATTGAAAGAAAGGTTACTTTCATATGTAATGTGTCTGTGAATAATGTTAGTTATTTTTGGAGATGCTTGTTCCCAGGCTGGAGTGCAATGGCACACCCTTGGCTCACTGCAACTTCCGTCTCCCGGGTTTAAGGGATTCTCCTGCCTCAGCTTCCTAAGTTGCTGGGATTACAGGCACCTGCCACCACACTTGGTTAATTTTTTTTTTGTATTTTTTAGTAGAGATGAGGTTTCGTCATGTTGGCCAGGCTGGTCTCAAACTCCTGGCCTCAGGTGATCCGCCGTTTTGGGCTCCCAAAGTGCTGGGATTATAGGCGTGAGCCACCACACCCGGCCGTAAGTTGTTTTTTTTTTTTTTTTTTTTTTAACAAAGTGAATGGCAATTCTAGTATTCTAGCCATGGTGTTCCAATAGCAACAATGGCTAACATTTCTTGAGATTTTACTGTGTGCCAGTGTGGTGGGCACTATTACAACCTCATTTTGCAGAGACAAAAAGGGAAGGTGCCCTGAGAGGGGCGTGCCCAAGTGCCACAGTTGGAAGTGGGGAAGCAGGACACACCTCAGGCAGTCTACGTGGGGGAAACCAGGTGTGCTCTCCTCTCTCCACAATCTTCCCTGACCCAGCGCTCAAAGTGTGCAATGCACTGAAGGATGGTTCCTGGGTGACAAGAGTGTGGAGAAGGAGCTGGAGGAACATGGCTGCTGGGCGGGGGAGCGGGGGCACTGGCAGCAGGAACTTTTGGAAGATTCTCGTCTGGGGTAAGAGCCCAGGATAATGAGTCCTCATGCCGAGAGAAAGTGTGAGGAAAAAGGAGCAAGATATAAGGAGAGCAGCTAGAGAAGATGGAGTCGGCTGATTTAAAACAGGAGGAGTCATGATTGACCCTCAGTGGAGAGGCCTCACAAAGTTACCAAGGGCATCCTCTCATTCCCCGCAAGCAAACCACAAGTATTGAGTATGAAGAAACCTTAATATCCATCTTTTAATGTCTTTCAAACACTAACAAGTAATGAAACTAATTCGTAGGTCCAAGCCAGTTTTCTTTTTAATGAATGAAAGTATTTTACATGTAGTGAGGGAGGAGCACGCTGCTGGTTTTTCACAGAGCACAGGAATGTGTGGACATACCAGCCAGTGGTGTAAAACATTATTTCTTACTATCAGGATCAGAAAGTTTGAAAGCCACTGATCTCATTCAACACTCCCATTTTAGGATGGAGAAAACAGAGGCCCCATGAAGCCAAACAACTCGTCCAACTTAGTTAACAGCAAAGCTGAGGATGGCATCCAAGTCTTTAATAGTTCCCTGGTAATTTCCTCACCAAACCAGAATCTCCAAATGTAAATACCTCTGGGAAAAACAGTGCTGACTTTAATCCACATTAGAGTAAATAATAGTGTAGTAGTAAGTAAGCCGATCTTTTAGATCTGCTGCCTGGAGCAAGTTTTGGTAAAGGAAACAGGAGCTGAATGAATTCAGGGGGCAACTGTGAAGCTAAAACAAAATAAATCTGAGGAAAAGCGGGGGATTGCAGGGTGTGGCCCAGCAGGCCCAGGACAGGGCTTGATGTGGTAGAAAAAAGGCATTTTTATCTTCTTTGGAGTCTGTGTATCATCCGGACAACTAGTCCTGGACAAGGAGGCTGCTTCCATGTCTGAGAAGGTGGCTCAGGGCCATGGTGCTTTGCTCATCTAGTTACAACAAATTTTATTAAATGAGAAATTCTGAATAACAGATGCCTTCACAAATCTCCGTCCCTGCCAGACTCCATCTCTTTAATGAAAACATCATTGTTGGGTATTTATCATTTGTTGTGTAATTACATTTTTCTTTTTGAGACAGTCTGTCTCTGTTGCCTAGGCTGGAGTGCAATGGTGCGATCTCAGCTCACTGCAGCCTCCAACTCTGAGTTCAAATGATCCTCCGGCCTCAGCCTCCTGAGTAGCTGGGATTACAGGCATGTGCCACTACACACAGCCAATCTTGTATTTTTAGTAGAGACGGGGTTTCACCACGTTGGTCAGGCTGGTCTTGAACTCCTGACCTCAGGTGATCCACCCGTCTCGGTCTCCCAAAGTGCTGGGAATACAGGCGTGAGTCATTGCGCCTGGCCACATAATTATATTTCAAAGCAATATAAAATTCAGAGTCAAGTCCATGTTTCCCTATCCACTTGAAGGCAGTGATGCTGGGGGGCTGGGAGAGGGTAGTTCCTAGGAGACTTGAGAACTAGCTAGAGCAAGGGACAGACTGCCAAAACAGGGAGGAGAGATCCTGCTGGTAAACATTTGTAAAGGACTGCCTCTCTGGACACCAGAGCTATGAGCCTCCTCTTAAACCAAGTTAGAATTCAGGCCAGACAGCTGGACCACAGCCCAATCACCAAGATCTCTGCTCCTTGCCTAAGTGACTGCACCAAGATAGAGAAGGTATGAGATGTCTGAAGAGTATCCTACATAATTTCCATGAAGTTCTTTATTTCAATGTTATGTAATTAATTTGGACTCAAGCTCTGGGATGGCCAGCTCTGAAAGTTCAATCAGGTGTCTTTGCAATGGTATTGAAGAAGGGGGCCAGGCGCAGTGGTTCACACCTGTAATCCCAGCGCTTTGGGGATTCTGAGACCAGCCGGGGCAACATGGCAAAACCACATCTCTACGAGAAGCATAAAATAAATAAATAAATAAAGGAAACAAGCCTCATACTGCTATAGGGAAGAGAAAAAAACAACAACAAAGTAAAGAAGGATGGCCAACTGTGTAAGTCTAGAGTAAGTCACCTTGACAGGCTGTTGGTGCAGCATCTGCATGAGAGAAGGAACTGGAACTGTAATCTGCCGTCATAACACAGCTGCCATTATGGCGACTAGGATTTGTCCCCTTGAATTTATCTTCTCCTCCCCTTGACCTGGCCAATTTTATAACCATTCCTTCTGTTCATTAGCTCAGGTTTAAGAGGCTAGAGGAAAAAATAGTGTTCTGAAACTCAAAAGCCACTATGCTGCTGGTTCATTCCCCAGGAAACACACATGGTGGAAATGCAGCAGGCCAAAACTAGAGATTCCAGGATTATCTGTCGTTTTCAAAGATCTGGGCCCTGAGAAGCTGATGTCAGCCACTGGGTGCACAGCTGCCCCACCTTTGGTTTGAGCCTCAAAGCTCTAACCGTTGCAATCCAAAGCTCCTTCCCTCTATCTCTGAGATGACATCTAGAACTTAAGAGTGGCCATTTAACTACAAGATACCCAGAAGGCTTTGACATGTTGTGAGTACACAATGAAGAATTTCAATTGGCCATTCTCTAGATGATAAGTGCATCTTGATACTAAACCGGTAACAAGGATAATTTCTCTTCCTATGGAGGTTCCTGAGTTGAGTCTGATTTCCACTAGGCACCAATTATTTAAAGGGCACACCAGACATAAAAGGCCATAAACAGACCCTGAGAGTACCACCCAAATATATGGCTTGCCATTTGCTTAAACAAAGCAAAACACCAGATCCCAGAGGCCCACTCTCCAATCTACTGAACCACCCTTTCAGCAAAACTTTTCTGCAAAGGGGGCAGATAGTAAACCTTATCAAGGGACAAAATTGAGAAGACTGCGTAGGCACTTTTATAACAAGAGAAAAATCTAACACATTTCCACAATTTCTTTATTGATAAAAGTCGAGAATATATTGAGTACAACTTTTTTTTTCTTTTGTAATGAGATCTGCTAACGAGACAAGTGGAATTCTTATTTTTGGGGGAATAACATTTCATGTCATTGGGATTCAAAGTCAGGGTTCCATACCAGCAAATTGACTGCAATGTTTACATGTACAAATAATTCTTGTACAAACAGAAACAGGGAGCTCAGTTACAGTTTGGTGATTGCTGTGGTACTCCTGCGACCAGGGGTGGAGCCCAGGAATCTGCATTTTACATGCCCCTAGTCATGGGCCACGTTTGGGATCCAATGGACTATCCAACCCTTGAAGTCTCTGTCCACCAAAGAGGCCTGTGGTTTTACAGTGCGAGAACCCAGCTCTGCCACCTACCAGTTGCTTAACCTCTCCAAAAATCAGATGATTCATCCTAACAACAGGGATGGCATTGCACTGCTTGGCCTACCCTGAAAGAGTTGCTGGGATGATTAACTGAGATGATCCAATGAGGTGTTATGAGTATACTATGTCCCAGATACTAAAGACATGCCAATTATGTTGAGTTTTTTGGCTGCAGATGCAGACTGCCTGAGCAGCTCCTGCTCGTCTTCTCCTTACTCAAAATGTGTCCCCCAGCACCTGAAAGGCCAATCCACTTCAACCTAACCAACGGTGACGTGCTGAAGCAAACTCAGTGCATGGCTTCCCCCATAAAATGATAATCCAGAGCCCCTGGTTCTGAACCTCCTGGCCCTCCAATATCTTCAACCAGGATGCTTGCTATCCACTCTTCATTTCAGTATCTTCAATAATAGGAAACTCTTTCTCTTTCTCAGGTGGCACCATTCCAAAGCTGGAGAAGAAAAAGCTCTTCCTTTCAGCATCTTAAGGAAAAACGGTGCTTCAAAGGAGGCAGTATAGAGGTTGAGTATGTAGACGGGCTGAGTTTGAATCCTGGTTCTGCCACTCACTTGGTCACATGATAACTGTATGCCTCAATTTCCATATGCACAATGACGATAGTAATACCTACCTCATAGAGCTGTTGTGCGACTAAATTAGTTGATACGTGTAATCCACTTAGAAATGTGGCAGACACAGCCTAGTTGCTATGTAAGCATTAGCTGATATTGTTATCATTCTAAACCATGGAGGAGCTCAAAGTAATGCCTCGAAGCACCCTGATATGTCTCGGAGACTAACACTGTCATACAGACGGCATCTACTGAGGGCCAGATAGATCAAGCCAGTTTTGTCATCATTTACTATTAGATTATCCCATTTTATAGGTAAATAAACCAAGCTTCAAAAAGGCAGGTTAACCTCACCAGCCCAAGGTCACAAGGGCAGGCAAACGTATGCTACCTCCTTGTGGCAGGGAGAATTCAAACCCAGGTCTGTATGGTTCCTAAGCCCATCATCTTCACCATGGAGCCCCCAGACTCAAAACTACTATCAGCAGCAGAACTCAACTGACCATGACTATATGGGAACTGAGGCTCAATTTTCTGCCTGCGAGTTCCTGGTTGGCTTGCATAAACTGGAGTTAATATCATGCTACTTGAACCCAATTAGGCAGTAAGTCAGCCTGGAAAACATCATGAGATGTATTCCAAAGGTCAAAGGAAAAGCTGGCTTCCAAGGCAGCCTCTGGCGGACACTGCCATGAAAGTTAGTCTCTGCACAGATACCAGAGTTCAACTCGTGAGGTGCTTAACCAGCACCTATATCGGCTTTTTAAAAGTCCCAGAGACGCCAGCATCGGAGGACCCAACGCGACGAATTGCCTAGCTACAGAGTCAACAGCCGGGAAAGGCGGTTTACTTTTTTCAAAAGCAAACCTTCATCCCTCTCTTTCGGCTTAGGATCTCATTACTATTGTAGCTGCCTCCCCGCAGGCAAAAATAAAAGAGGGAAGGAGCAGGTTAAGACCAAGAGGGGTGCCCCTAGCCTGCAGGGCTCTGCAACATCCACCTGAAACACGGAGCGCGACCTACCTTCTGGGAGAGCCCAGCCCGGGAGGGCGTTTCCCCAACGCATCGACAACTCTTCCCTCCCGGGGAAGAGGCTGCTGTCCTTGGCTTCAGTCAGGGCCACTAGAGTCGCGCGCGCGACACCCCTCACCCCCGCCAAAAGAACCTCATATTTAATGTTCCCCTCACTCTATCACTTCCGCCAAAAAAGCAAACACCAGAGCGATCGGTGCGTCCTTAAGACCACATTTAACTACGTCTGAACGCCTGCAGGAGGAACGGCGAAACCCCGGAGAAGAGGGCGGGGGAGGCAGGGAGCGCGTGGGGGGGGGGCACTTGCACAGAGGATCGTCGTCCTCCCGGCGCCGCGGCCGCCGTGACGCTCCAGCACAGCCTTAAGCCGTTGGCTCGGGGCGGAAAACCCCATCGGGGCTCAGAGCATAACTGGGGGGGTCCCCAAAGCCAGCTCCCCCTGCCGCCTTCGCGCGGGAGGCCGTCGGGGCGATGGCGCAAGACTTCGCTCCCCCCACCCCCCACAGCGACAACAGCCACGGTGACAAAATGGCAGCCCGGCGCCCGGCAGTCGTGCCACAGGCGCGCAGGGCCCTAGCGGCGGCTCCCGCCCCCCAGCAACGCCTCGGCGCCCTTCGGGCTCAGCCCGGGTGGGCCTAGCCGTTTAAAAAAACAAAAACAAAAACAAAAAACAAACAAAACATCTGGACCTCGAAACCAGCCCGGGAAGCCGCGGGGCCCGCCCCGCGCGTATTGCACCCCCTCTGCCCGCCCGCGCCCCGCGCCCAGCGCAGCCTGGAGCCCAGAGCCCGCATTCCGAGCCCCGCGCCCCGCGCCGGGGAGGAGGGGCGGGGCGTGCGGCGCGAGCCCCGGGAAACATGGCTGCTCGTCCTATTTCGGCGTCTCGGCATGGCCACCAGCACCCGGAGCCCAGTTGGGAGAGGTGCCGAAGGTGGGTGTGCGGGGGGCCCAGGGGCAGCGCGGCGGGGAGGGGCGCAGGGGGCGCGCTCCGGGAGCCATTTGTCTTAAGAACGTTTAAAAAAATACAGTTCCTCCTCCCCCACCCCTTTTGTCCCTCTTTCGCTAGCTCTCTCCCCCTCCCCCTCAAATGTGCAGAAAGTGCCCCCTCCTCCGCCACCCGCGCCCCACCCCGCCTCCAGGCAGGGGGCCGGCGTGTGGGCCGCGAGGCTGGGAGGTGAGGGGGCGAAGCGTGAGAAATCGCTCCCAGTTCGGCGCGGTGCGCTCCCCTCCCCAATGCACACACACTCGGGGAAGTTTAAAGAGCCAGTTCGACCCGCTTTCCGGATCGCTCCCGGGGGGCCGGCGGCGTAGGTCGGGTTCGCCAGGCCAGCCGCGCCCCCATACCCACCCGCCGCGACCCCGGTCCCGCGCTCGGCGCCCTTCCCCCTCCGCGCAGGGGGCTTCCGGAAAGTACGCGGGAAGACCGCGGCCCCGGCCCCCTCCCCCATCACCACACCCAGCCCCCAAACGCGAGGCGCCGGGTCTCGGCCGGGACGAAAGCGGCCGGAGAGAGGCAAACCGCCGGCAAATTGTGCGCGGAAACTCCGGCCTCCTCCGGCGGCACCCCCTCCCCTCCTGCGGCCGCCCCCTCCCCGCCCTGCGCGCCATAAGGCACTCGCACGTCTCCAGTCCACAGCTGCGTTAAGGCGGGAGGGGGGAGACAAAAAGGATCTTGTTTTCAAAAGTCTCACTCAGGTTTGGGGGAGGAACTAGGGAAAAGAGGAAGCGAGGCCTGCCTTCGCCGGGATTCGGGTTTAACAGGCTGAAGGGGCCGCAGGCCAGTGCACGGAGCTGCCCAAACTCCCAACTCCGTGGAGCCCGGGCCGCTGAGGCTGGGGGCGTCCTCCCGCCAGCGCGTCCCCGCTCCCCGCCCCAGAGCCGCCAACTCGCCGAAAACACTCAGGTTCGAAAGCGAGAGGGAGGCAGAAATAAAAGCCAGCGTTGGAGTCACCCACCCTCACCTTCCCCCTCCTCGGGGGTGGGCTTTCCCTCCATCCTAGCGATTCCCACCCGTGTAAGTTTCCTCCGGCCGTGCTCCCGCCGCTGCCCAATCAATAACGGCGGCTAGCGGGCAAACTCCCATCCTAGAGCTGCGTGTTTGCCATGCCCGCATAAACGTGGACCCAGCCTGTACCCACCACGGGCGCCAGCTCCGGGCAGCTCGCGTCCTGACAAAGTTTCCCGTGCCCATTTATTAAGCAGGCGCCGAATGGCTGCCGACGAGCCCAGCCCTGAGAAAGCCGGGCCAGGGGTTCGAGCTGGGGGGCACCAGGGCCAAAAGGCTGGCATCTCGGGGAGGCTGGAAGGAGCTGGGGCGAGAGGGGACCGGGACGTAGCCTTTGGGCAACTTGCACCAGCGATCGCTGGAGGCTGGGAGGCGCGGGGATTATCTGTGCCTTTGCACGTTCGAAAATCCCTCCCCCTCCTTCTAATTTATCCTCCCTTCGGAAGGAAAGGAAGAAACATCAGCATCTGGCCCGAAGGTGGGGTGGAAAGAGTGAGGGAGAAAGAGGAGGAGAGGAAGGGAGGCAGAGAAAGGGAGGGAGGGAGAGAAAGGGCGCGTTCACGAACACTACAAAGTTACAAATATGGCTCCCCCGTCTCTCGCCTCATCACTGCAAAGAAATGAAGACGCACTTTAAACTCCAGCCATTCCCAACTCCGCTGCAGCCCCCTCCCCACGCGCTCTCCCCGGGGGCCTCGGCCCACATTTATCAGAAACTAAACCGGACTCGCGAAGCCCCAAACTTATTGTGTGTGCGAGCAAGCGAGCGAGAGAAAGGGAGGGGGGAGGCGCGGGAGGGGGGCGGAAGGGGGGATACATTTATAAAATGTAAAACCCCCTTTTTTTGTTGTTAAATCCAGGAGGCAGCCCCTCTCCTCCTCCTCCCTCGTTAATCTTCCCCCCAGACGGAGTCACGGGAGCAGCGATCTCCGAGGGTGATTTCGCCTCATTCTCTCCGACCCAAACGCGTGCGCCCGCCGGCCCCCGATGGGTGCACACTCGCACGCACACTCTCGCACCCACACTCGCACACGCGGGAGCACACGCACAGGTAGTCACACACCAAGGGCAGCGGCGGCGGCAGCCGGAACATGCTCGGATGGCATTGCAAGCCCCCAGCCTTGCCATTCGCGTGCAGTCCGACCCCCAAACCCACACCTCCCGGGCGCCCCCCCTCAAAAAAAAGTGCCTCCCCCCAGCGCGCACACACACACACAAAGTAGGAGAATGGACCGACAGAGATATTTTTGGCAAATGCTCACATCAGAGGGCGTCCTGTTCCGCAGCTCTAAATGAATCCGTCTGCCCATCTCCATCTCTCGCGCTCTCTCTCTGCAGAGGCTCCCGCGCCGGCGGAATTCAATCAATAAACCCCGAACCCACGGCCGCGCGTTTTAGGACTTTGAAGGCTCAACCAGCTCCGCTCGGTTCTCGAGCCCCCAGCACCCGCGGCGCACACTAACCTGATCGCCGTGGAGGCGGGATCTGCGGCTTCGCGGACGAGCGGCAGCAGCTAGAGCCAATCGCCGCCGAGGGTCTCCGGGCAACAGCCAATGGCAGCAGCAGCGGGGGGGGAAGGGACCAATGGGCGGGCTGCGCAGCCGGCCAGGGAGGCTCGGCCATTTGGTTGTGGTGCCGGAGACGGACCCCTTTAGATTTCGGGGCGGCTGAGGAGCGCGGCGGCTGCTCCGTAGCTGAGTGAGGGGGGTGGGCGGAATGGCGGGGGAAGGGAAGGTGACTGTACCTCGAGGGCCAAGGCGCCCGGCCTCGCCAGCCCGCCGCCGCCTCAGCGTTCGGCCGGGGGCGGGGCCGCAGGTGCGTTCTACGAGGGGGAGGGGCGCGGCCGGAGGGGTCGGGTCGGGGTTCCCCCCCTCAAGCTTAAGGCTTCGCGGGGCGGCGCGACGGGGTTGCAGAAGGAGGCGGGAGGCTTGAGGTCCGGGGGCTGCGGACTGCCTGGCGGGAGGGCGGATGAAAGGCCTGGAAGGAGGGGAGGGGTCAGGGTGCAGTGCGGGGAGGGGCTCGTCTTGTCCCGGGTCCGGCGGGTAGCGCTGGGGAGCGTGGCTGCCCCCGCCACCCTCGCCGCGGCCGCCCTGCCCGCGCGCCCCTTCCCCTCCGGCCTCGCCCGGGTCAGGTCGCCGCCATCGCCACCCTCGAATGCATAAGTCAATAAAAGCAAGATGCTTCCACTTTTGGATGACTTACCGCGCGGTCGCGACCCTTGCTACGAAGAGGCTTTTCAGTTTGCTGTCATGTAAGGTCAGCTTGGAAGAAGTGATCACCAGGAGACACCCAAGATCTTGTTTAGGCAATAAATGAATGAAGATCATGGATTAAGATCTGTTGCTGGATATATAGAATATTAAAACGTGTAAAAGGAGGGTGCTCATAACTCCTGGTTTTCTGGACCAAACATAATTTATGGGCTTTATAGACCTAGTGAAAGAGAACGGCGCACAGTTTATTCCAGTCGTCCACCTGAGTCATTTGGTTCTATTCGGGTTGCCAAGGAGGCTCTAACTGGAGCACTTTCTCCAGGTTTTTCCGCGTGCTTGCCTTGGGTATTTTTGAATCACACTAAGTTTTAAGAGACCTTAAAGCCCTGATGCCTACTGCTTTACCGACTTGTGGCACTAAGTTGGCTGCCTGTAGCTGTTAATAAACCACGAGGATTGTTGTCAACAAGGACAGATACATCCTTATTTTACCTTTCCACACGACTGTATTTTAGTGTCTGTTTCTTCATGTCTCCACTCATCCCCACACACCTCAAGGTAGTTTCTCTTTCTGGATACATGGTGTTTATTTTTCAGGAACATGAGTTCAAAGGGGAAATAAGTATGTATGTTGGGAAGTTTAAAATAATGTTATATAATACCAATACAGTTCCATTCTTAGACGTATAAAGTTGAGGAGGAAATAAAAAGTGACAATGTAAATAAAACACATATAGAATGGTTACACAGGGAAAGAAGCTGTAGTAACTTAAATATTGCAACCTGATGGATCGCAAGCCTAAAGCCCTGCAACTAAGGATTTTACTCAGTAAATTCTTTCAGATAAAGTGATAAATGGAATTTGAAATCTGATGTTTACTCTGAGTAGGTGGGAAATGCAACATAAAAGTTAAAAGTCATTGTTTTATTTCATCTGGGTATAAATCATATAATTTATTTAAATTGTTGACTTAGCTGTCATCCTTAGATTTTGTTAATCTTATTGAAGCCTGTTTGTATAGTTGGAATTTATCCTTTTTTGAGTTTTATTGGCTTCTTTGTAATACATGAGGAACCCCAAATTACCTATTTATGCCATTGAGTCCGCTATTTCCGGATATGGTATTTAAGGTTGTATTCAAACAGAGCTCTTATCAAAACAGGTAAATATAGTGTGTATGATCTATGTAACATAGGATTCCCTGTTTGTGTTCTCTTTGATGGTAAGTGTTCATCTTCAATTTAAAAGTTTAACCACAGTGAAGACTACGCTGCTAGCAATACGATATGAGACAGTGTCTTTCCTTTAATCTCTTAAAAACCAGCCAATCAAATGCAGAGGTATGCCCCATCCGGCTCTGCTAAATAGAAGCAAATAGCTCACTTTATTGTACAAATAGCTCACTCTATTGAAGAGGAAGACTGAGAAGCTCACCCCCTCCTCCATTAAAGAGAAAGTACAGAACAAATTAAAATTAGAACTGAAAAAATCATGACCTGATTACAAAATACATTAAATGTGATAGTTGATTTTAGAAGCATCTTACTTTTATACATTTTGATTACTTTTGTATTAATACTAGAAAATTGAAAGAAGGGTTCACTGTATGTCATTACAAAAGCTGAAATATCCAAAAGTATATGTATGACCAATTAAATATGTTCTGCTTTCCTTACATACTTGAAATAAGAAATTTTCTTTTGCTTTTACAAATAGATCTACTTGTAATAAAGTTTTTATATGATTTTGCTTTTTTATTAAAAAAAAAAAAAGGAATATAGCTTAACCAAAGCTGAGCCATTTGCCCCACACAACATGACCAAATACTTAAAAAAACACTGCTCTTACAATCTTATTTTACAAAGTTGTTTTTAAAATTACATTTCATTGTATATTATAGTAGTAAATGAGTGCTCTAAGTGGCACTGCATTTCAGAAAATATAAAAAGAAGTCCCATATCAAGGAATCCTGGCTGAATTTTGAAACAGTGGGAACAGGTGAGCGTTCCTAACTACTGAGTAATTCTACAATAGGAATTAGGTTATGAAAGATGTAGAGTCTCTAACTTCTGGAACCAGGTTTGATTCACACTGAGAAGAATAAATGAGATACAATTCAAAGTTTGACCCCCTGGAGAGATAGATGGCCAAGGAAGGAAAGATCTTCCTGCCTTCCAGAATATCTTCCATCCAGAATCATTCCAAATAGATGAGCAGCCTATTTTGTTCTCAAAGATATATGAGCAATGAGTATCCTTGGGCTCTTTTGAAATGTATAAGAGAGTACTGTTTTACAAATAACCATATCGTTACTATTGCCATTTTATTGGGCTGGTGCAAAAGTAACTGTCATTTAAAAAAAAAAAAAAAAAAAGGCAAAAACCGCAATTACTTTTGCACCAGCAGCTCATTTGCCCTTGTTTAGTCTCTAAAGATCGAGACCCTTTGATTAGCATCCTTTTTATGAATCAAGCTAATATGCCCACAACTCAACTTTTTGTTATTCAGCTTCAATCACATACACTGGCAGTCGGCCACAGTACTCTCTTACCTACATCATGGTTCTGCTGCTTGGACCCCAAAAATAATGATATGGAAAAACGCCAGCTTAATTATCTTCTCTTTCTTTTGTATATATAAATAGTTTTTAGGAATGTAGATTGTCCTTTTGAAATCTGTGGTAACAAATGTGAAAGCTACTACATTTTTATTTGAATAGCAAAATAATATTGAAGGCTGGGATCTAAAGAGTTAAATATTCCTTATTTTCTTTTGCTTAATAAAGTATTGGATGATTTAGAAAAAAACTTTTTAATGATTGAATAGTTACCTTATCAATGGGTTGGTCATGGAGAAAAAGTACTGTTCGGTGAAAACAGGCATGTATGTGACTTTTAAAATGACATTAATAAGCCAGGCATAGTGGTGTGCCCCAGTATGTACAGCTACTTGGGAGGCTGAAGTGAAAGGATCTCTTGAGCCCAGGAGTTCAAGGACAGCTCGGACAACATAGCAAGATCTGTTTCTCTAAAAAGAAGAACAAAATAATAAAAATCTTAAAAAGAGCTTAAAGATGGTTGGTTTCTTTTGAAAAGGAAAAAAAAAAAAATGCCCTGGTGCTGTGGCTCATGCCTGTAATCCCAGCACTTTGGGAGGCCTCAGGCAGATTGCTTGAGCTCAGAAGTTTGAGACCAGCCTGGGCAACATGGTGAAACCCCATCTCTACCAAAAATGCAAAAAAAAAAAAAAAAAAAAAAAAAATTAGCCTGGCATGTCGGCATACACCTGTGGTCCCAGCTACTCCGGAGGCGGAGGTGGGAGGATCACCTGAGCCTGGGAGGTGGAGGTTGCAGTGAGCCTGCAAGAGATCATGCCTCTGTACTCCAGCCTGGGTGACAGAGCCAGACCTCCTCTCAAAGAAGAAAAAAGAAAAAAGGGCTGGGTGCGGTGGCTCACGACTGTAATCCCAGCACTTTGGGAGGCCAAGATGGGTGGATCACCTGAGGTCAGGAGTTTGAGACCAGCCTGGCCAACATGGTGAAACCTCGTCTCTACTAAAAAAAAAAAAAAAAAAAAAATTGCCGGGCGTGGTGACACGTGCCTGTAATCCCAGCTACTCAGGAGGCTGAGGCAGGAGAATTACTTGAACCCGGGAGACAGAGGTTGCAGTGAGCAGAGATCACATCATTGCATTCCATCCAGCCTGGGTGACAAGAGTGAAACTCCGTCTCAAAAATAAATAAATAAAAATAAAATCACTTGCACACTTGTTTGGAAATCTCTAGAAATTTTGTGGATCAGTTTCTTAAATATATTTATTAAAGACAGTTTTGAAGTAGTAATAAGGAAAGTTTGTTTACTATCCATCAGGAAGAAAACCAGAGCAGTAAGCTCTTACTTTTAGTATTAAGATACGGCTATGAAGGAATAAGAAAATGCCTGCCTTAAAGAGAAATAATGGAATGAGGAGCAATTGTGGTTGAAAAAATAGAAATACAATTAATTTAGAGTCTACTAATTTGTTTTAATCTATCTGGAGTTGAAGTTTACTTCTATGAAGAATACTAAAATCTATTAAGATATGAGGTAGAGATCAGACTTTTTAAGAACTTTTAATATTTTTACTATTTGCAAAGACATAACTTCCATATACATAGTAAAATTATGTATACAATAATTAAGTCCTCTTAGAATCTGTGCTTTGTAATGGCAATTATTTATACGTCTAAGTAATGATCTATTTGTAAAAAAAAAAAATTTGTACAACACCTCTTGAATTAGAGATAAATTTAATGCATTCTGAGAAATTAGTAAATTTTTAACATAGTTGAAATATTGGGTCTTTTCAGGTGAGTATGTGCATACCCTAAACTTTCTTTAGAAGTTCTGAATCCAAGCAACTTTAATATAAAAACCTTGAATTCATTTGTATGTGACAAAATGAGATAGCCATGATAGGTGTTGGAGGACTTTTACTCAGTGGAGGAACATGTTTTACTCTGCTGCATTTTTTTTTTTCTTTCTTTTTAAGACAGGGTCTCACTGTCACTGAGGCTGGAGAGCAGTGATGCAATCATGGCACACTGCAATCTTGACCTGTTGGGCCCAAGCAGTCCTCTTGCCTCAGCCTCCCAAGTATCTGGGGCCACAGGCATGTGCCCCCACACCTGGCTAATTTTAAAATTTTTAATTTAATTTAATTTAATTTTTTTGAGATGGAGTCTTGCTTTGTTGCCCAGAGTGCAGTGGCACAATCTTGGCTCACTGCAACCTCCACCTCCTGGGTTCAATTGATTCTCCTGCCTCACCTTCCTGGGTAGCTGGGACTGCAGGCGTGTGTTACCACGCAGAGCTAATTTTTGTATTTTTAGTGAGATTGGCTTTTACCATATTGGCCAAGCTGGTCTCAAACTCCTGACCTCATGATCTGCCTGCATCGGCCTCCCAAAGTGCTGGGATTACAGGCATGAGCCACTGCACCCGGCCCAATTTTTAAATTTTTTACAGAGATGAGGTCTAACCATGTTGGCTACGCCAGTCTCAAACTTCTGGGCTCAAGCGATCCTCCTGCCTGGGCCTTCCAAAGTTCTGGGATTACAGATGTGAGTCATGGCTCCCAGCCTTGCATTGGTCTTATAACATAATTATGTATCTGAAGTTATTGTATATGCCTTCTTGTATATGAGAATTACCACTTCTACATATATTTATTGAAAGGCAAGTTGAGTAAGTGTGACAAATATTTTTCACTAGGCTAGACCAACTCATGTCTGTGTTTATGTTGAGAAGTAATTCTATAAATAAGGGAGAATAGCAGACAAACTGCTGTATAACAGATGTGTTGATCATGGTATCATAGCACTTTTGTAATAGTGAAAGAAAGAAAAGAAGGGAAGAAGGGAAATGAAAAAGAAAAAACAAACAAAAAACAGAAAATATTCATATGCCCAGGAAAAGGGTCCTGGAGAGTATGTACCAAAAAATGTTTAAAAACTTTGATTACAGTGGTTTTGCATGGGTGGTGAGGTCATAGTGGTTTTTGGTTTTGGGGTCTTTTGTCTATATTAAAGTTTTCCATTGATAATTTTTGCAATTAAACAGTTACTTTAATGGAAATTATAGGTGTCGATGATATGTGGAATGTTTATGCTAGTCAGAATTTTTGGTGAAGACAACAGAAATTTACCCTGGCCAATGCAAGAAAAAGGCAATTTTTATAAGTTTATCACAGAGCCAAGGAAAAACAAGGTCCAGGGAAGAATAAGAAGCCAGGGAAGCTGGCAGTTTGGAGCACAGCCACTAGGTACAGTCTGCAGAGGACCCCACATGTCATCTATATCTTGTGGACTCTGAACCCCACCATACCTACAATGATCTCAGCATCCTGCCTTTTTATGTCACTCCTTCAAGGTTCAAAGCCCTTGGCAAGAAGATTTACAGAATTTACAGATGCCCCAGCTGTCAGAGAAAAAAGATTATCTTCCCCCTTTAGCTTCCACAGTGGGATGTGTGACCCTGCCTCCTGACTATTTTAGGACTCTGCCTAAACAAAGTGTTCTGGTGCTAGGTGACCAAAACCAAAAATCCATGAACATATTCTAACAAAATAATACTATGAAGGTTTCCTGATGATCCATATTACTCCCATAATATCTCCCTTCCTCCTCTCTACTACTTACCAGCAAGAGACTATATCACCTGTTTAGGATCAATGTAAAGCAGAGCTAATACCTGAAATCCCAATTTCTTTTCAAATGCTTCCCTTTCCAAATTTGAAGCCAGAAGAAACATATTACTGCTGATGTCGGTAAGACTTTATCGGCCAGGCATGGTGGCTCACACCTGTGATCCCAGCAGTTTTCGAGGCCAAGGTGGCTAAATCAGTTGAGGTCAGGAGTTCAAGACCAGCCTGCCCAATGTGGTGAAACCCCATCTCTACTAAAAGTACAAAAATTAGTTCAGCATGATGGCGCACACCTGTAATCCCAGCTACTTGGGAGGCTGAGGCAGGAGGATCACTTGAACCTGGGAGGTAGAGATTGCAACTAGCCAAGATGGTACTTAGAGCCTGGGTGACAGAGTCTCCAAAAAAAAAAAAAAAAAAAAAAGAGACTTACCAAAGCAGAGCTGGTGATAACCTTAAGACTTGGAAAGGAAATATCCCCAGTAGAAATATTTGATCTTAAATTACAAGGAATTTAGTCCTAAGGGATAATCTACATATTTCATAAATAAATGCAGATATCTCTGGATATCAAATGATATAAGATCTTGAGCAGTGATCGATTACTGCTAATGGGTTTCTCTCTGCTACTCTGAGGACAAGTTCAGGCTCAAGTGCAGAACTAAGATGAAGGGTATGAGATTTGTAGTCAAAATCTTCTGGAAGTAGGCAGGTGGTCACAGGCAAAGTAAGTGTTCATCACAGGATGCAGTCACTGAAGGACAGTTTTAAAGAAAAAAAGCTGATGGTGAAACGAATGCAAAAACCATAAACACATTGAAGAGGCCTTTATTCCTGGGAACAAAGAGGAAGGTTATCAAGGATGTGCTTGTAGAAAACATATTAACGCTGGAATACTGCCTTCCTTCCCATCATTTCAGGTCAGTTAGCTTACTACTCAGCTAGAAAAAACAAATGATACCCTTGTGACGACTATGAACAATATTGGAATTCAGCTGTTTTGTTTCTAATAAAACATGGTTTAACTGTTACATGGATAGAAGTTTCTTATAAGTGCCAATTACTTCTTTCCAGAGAAGCAGTGCTAAAGATTCTGTTCATTGGTACACTAAGTGTTTTTCATGACCCAGTGTTTTATTTCTTAGAATTTAACTTTTTTTTCTCAAATGATTTAATGAAAATTATGGCAGTCTGCTCATTGTTCACCAAAATCCATTTCCTCTTCTCCCTGAACACAAAGCTTGACTGTGTTTCCTAGATGGCCCTTGCAGTTAGATGGGGCCATGTGACTGGGTGCTAGCTTGTTGATTCTAAGTGGAAGTGATGCTGCCACTTAAAGGCTTGAAAGTGCCACTGCATACTGACGGAGATGCAGTGACCCCCGGGAGCCTTGTATTTATGAGGTGGACCCCCTCTCAGGCTGTGTCTCTTAGAGTCATTTCAGCAACCTTTTTACCTGCCCATCGAGATAAGTTGTGACTGAAGAGAAACTTTTATGAGGCTGTACCATTATATGCTTGTATCTGTTAGTAACTAATACACTAATAAAGGGTTTTTTTGGTCTTGGTTTTCTATTTATTTGTTTTGTAGAACAATTGTAAATGTGAATATTATATTTCCAGTGTATCTGGGCTTACAGGTTCAAAGCACCATAAAACAGATAAAAGGATTACATGAATAACAAGTACTTAATGAAGGAAAGATCAATGCCAGGGAGTCGATAGAAATAACATGCAAATATGTCTCTTTCCCCTAAACTTAGTGCTTGGCTCATATTAAGTATAAAATAAATGCCTCTTGTTTCATCAGTAAATAAACCCCCCTCCCAAGCTGCAGACTGACATTTTAATTGCTCATTGGACGTTTCCAAACAGCTGTCCTACAGGGACAAACCACGTGACATTTCCAAAACGAATCTCTTCCTTGCCAGCCTCTGCCTACTCTGCCTCCACCAAACTACCTTTATCCTCTCGACTCTCCTGTTTTGATTAATGGTACCCTTGGAAGGTCCTCTGTTGACTCCCATAACCAAATAGTTACCTCATCCTCTAAATTTCCAACCACCTTTCCTCCTGTCAGCCCCACTTTTTCACCTCTCTATCCAAGCAAGCTCGCACCCGCTTCACTCTTTCTCGTGTCTACATTGGCACCATGTGCCAAGAATTCCCAGGCTTTGGTTTTCTCACCAATAACATTTCAAAAAAGGATTTAGGACCAACATAGAATTCCCAACTTTTAATTTTGCCAGATAAAGACACTTGTTAAAAAACTTATCTTTTATTGTTCTATAGACTATTTTTAAAGTGGTAATGTAGGGAGGACTCAGCTTTAGAATATAGGACACTCCTCTACATTGAATTTAATTTCATGAGAATTCACTACATTGTTCAAGAATGGCTAGTGGGAAACTCTTGTCTAGACCAGCACTGGCCCTGAGGTCCTGATGTGGTCTTGTGGCCAGATGAATGTTTCTGAGTTCCAGTTCCAGTGCTCCTCCAGTCAACAACAGCCTCTCTGGTTCCCTGTGGCCTGCTCTCCCCTATTCCCTGTGGCCTGCTCTCCCCCACCTGGCATTAAATTCCCAAAAGAAGACCTTACACTACCTTTCCAGTGCTGTCTCTAATTTCCAGGCAAATTAGACCTTCTGTTTTTCCTTTTTCTTTTCTATCCTTGACTATGCAGTTCTTCCACCTGTACACTCCATCATTTTTTCTCCACCACTCAAAATTCTACCCCAAATTTAAGACCACATTTGATACCATTGCCTCCATGGAACCTTTGGTGATCCATTTTGGCCACACAAACAAGAGCCTTCCTCTCCTTGAACTTGCATAACACTATAAAGTATAATAAGTGGCCTCTTTCCACATGCTGTGCTTGTTTAACTCTTTCACAAAATTACAGTAAATCCTTGAAGGTAAGAAAAATGTTGGATCCATTCTTATTACCCCCCCAGTCTTTGAACATTAAAACTTCAATATCTATTTAATGACTTAATACTTTCAACATAGTGAGCTCTAGACTTTAAAAAGTATCTTTGAAAAATTTAAATAACTTTAATCTTCAATGTCAAGTAAATAACAATAGGGTATTGGGGAAACAGAGATTGCCAAGTAACTTACTTTATTCCAGGTTCTATGACCATAACACAGAAGCTTTTCTACTATAAAAATTTTATTTTAGGCCCCTACCCAGGAATTGTCTTGTCTTTTATTTTAGACTCCTAACCAGGAATTGAATTGTCTTAAAAGGCAATTTGTAGGAGAAATAGGAATTACAGATCTTCTTAACTCTGATCTAATTTTGTGCACAAGCCATTTTTACTCAAGGTACTTGTGCACAGCTTTTATTCCTTTAGGTTTTGTATTCATCAAAAAGCAAGAAGGAATGGAATGACAAAACTCGTCTATTTCCCTCCTCACTTTTGAAGGAAATCTGAGCACTTGTATTTCTATGTTCTGTCTTTGACCAAATAAGTATATTTTTCTTTTCTGTTTTTTTTTTGTTTTGTTTTTTGAGACAGAGTCTTGCTCTGTTGCCCAGGCTGGAGTACAGTGGTGTGATTTTGGCTCACCAAAATCTCTGCCTCCCAGGTTCAAGCAATTCTCTGCCTCACCCTCCTGAGTAGCTGGGATTACAGGCACCCGCCACCACACTCAGCTAATTTTTGTATTTTTAGCAGAGACAGGGTTTCACCATCTTGGCCAGGCTGATCTTGAACTCCTGACTTCGTGATTCACCTGCCTCAGCCTCCCAAAGTGTTGGGATTACAGGCATGAGCCACTGTGCCTGGCCAGAAATATTTCTTCCTATAGTGTCCTGTTATTATAAAAATCAATATTGGCTGGGCATGGTGGCTCACACCTGTAATCTCAGCACTTTGGGAGGCCAAGGTGGGCGGATCACCTGAGGTCAGGAGTTCAAGACCAGCCTGGCCAACATGGTGAAATGCTTTCTGCACTAAAAAATACTAAACTTAGCTGGGCATGGTGGCACACACCTACAATCCCAGCTACTCAGGAGGCTGAGGCAGGAGAATCACTTGAACCCGAGAGGTGGAGGTTGCAGTGAGCTGAGATCGCACCATTGTACTCCAGCCTGAGTGACGAGCAAAATGTCTCAAAAAAAAAAAAAGAAAGAAAATTAATATGTATGTAAATTTTAAAGTTTTACCCCAATTATATGAATAATAGAAAAGTCCACAAAGATTAGGTCAAACATATTCTATCTTGTTATTAAATGTTTTATGGAAGGTATGAAAATAAAAGACAGAACCCTGTAAAAATATAATATTTTCTTGGCTCCTAGTACTGGCCAGGAAAATACAATTTAATTTATAATCTGAATTTTAGTCAGAGCATGTGGTAAGAAGCTTTTTATGTGTAGCTGTGCACTACAACTAGAGATGAGAAAAACATAATTTTTAAAAAACATTTATTCCTTTTAAAAAAATAAATTTCTTGACATCCAGTTCTAGTCATGTCTGAGTAGCTGGTATTGGACTCACCCTTCTGATGTAAACAACAATAGAAGCTAGACAAATTATGTAACATGGAAACATGCTGCACTGGATTGCTTTCCTTCCGAAAAAGGAAGCACATGGTCACCCTCACATTCATCCCAGAACTGAGAGATGGAGCCCAAAGAGAGAGCAGCAGTGTCTCTGGGCAGAAGAAACAAAGATCCAAGCTCAGGCCTTCTAACACAGCTGTGTTTGGAGGGTGAAGGTCACGTAGAGGAAGGAGCTACAGAAAAGGAGTCCTCGAAAATTGCATTAAAATTTCCCTGAGCTATTCAGCTCACTATTAAAGTCTTTATTTGCAGGGCAAGACTTCAGAAGGTCTAGCAGATGATAGTTTTTGGGAGGCTGAGAGCTGAACAGAGATTTCAGAGGTTAACAATAATGGAAATATGCAAGAGGTTAGGCTTATTCTAATGTAGGATGTGTAAACCTTCATGAATGCCTAGGTATTCATGGAGACAGAAAGCCCACATCCTAGCATTATGGACCATGAATTACCAGTGTTACACAGTAGGAGCGAGGGCTAAATTTATTTATTTATCTTATTTTTTGAATGTAATACTATTTGTTTAACTCCAAAAATATTTCAACATTCTACACATACAAAAAATAACAAATAACAAACTAACAAATTCTGTTTAAGTACAGAAGATTCTTGATCTTCATTGATGCAGTGGATCTTCGCTTCGCCCACAATGAAGAGTTCTACAGTTTATTTAAAAACAAACAGTTTAAAAACTACCGCACTTAACTGAAACAAAACAAAACTTCTGCCAGCTGACCCCTCCTTTGTCCATGGCTAAGATGACAGCAGAATGCTATGTCACTATATGCAGAAACAAGACAACCTGGAGCTAAATGAATTCCCACTGCAGAGTCAACCGGCCCCAGCCTCACGTGCAGGCCCTGAGCTACAGTCCCTGCAAAAGGCATCTGCTCCACAGCCTCAACGCCAAGCCAGGAGCATCAAGAGTTTGTCTTGTTTGTTTTGTTCATTTTACAAACTATTGATATATACAGTTGATAACTCAGGATTTCTAGCCAATAACCATATAGTTAACACAACTTTACCAAAAAAGAAAAAAAAAAAAAGCCAGAAACAGAAACACGTTCAGATGCCTTGTCACACCAATAGCAAAGTACACAGAGGGAGGAGAACACAAGAGTGCCTTTTCATTTTAAAAATGTTTCTGTGGGGTCGACTGCTGAGGAGAAGCTGGCGGTGAGCCCAGGCAGCAGTTTTTAGGTCCATCAGTACTGCACTGCAGGAATGGCAGATTTGGGGATCTCTGCTGGCCAGTCTGTGTCATCCCAGTGGAGGCTCTGAAAGATCTGGTGGATAAGCTTCAAGTGTTAACTGGCAATGAGGGCCGCGTGTCTGTGGAAAACATCAACCAGCTGTTGCATTCTGCCCACAAATAATCCAGCTTTGACATCATTTTCTCGGGTTTAGTCCTGGGAAGCACCACTCTGCGCAGTGCTGAGATTTTGGCTGAAATTGCCTGCATCCTTCAGCCTGGTGGATGTCTTTTTCTGAAAGAACCAGTAGAGACAGCTGCAGATAACAACAGCAAAGTGAAGACAACGTCTAAGCTGTGTTCAGCCCTGACTCCTTCTGGTCTTGTGGAAGTGAAAGAGCCGAGGTGGGAGCCCTTAATCCCTGAGGGGGTAACAGTCTGTTCAAGAACACCTGGTTATGAAAGTGACAGCCTGCTGTTTGTTCAGATCACGGGCATAAAACCAAACTTTGAAGTGGGTTCTTCTCATCAGCTTAAGCTTTCCATCACCAAGTAGTCATCTCCTTCAGTGAAGCTTGCTGGGTACCCTGCTGCTGCCAAGCTGTGGACCCTCTCAGCCAATGATATGGAGGATGACAGCATGGATCTCATTGACTCAGATGAGCTGCTGGTTCCAGAAGATTTGAAGAAGCCAGATCTGGCTTCCCTGTGGGCTGCTTCTTGTGGGGAAGGGAAAAAGAGGACGACCTGCCAGAGCTGCACCTGTGGCTTTGCTGAAGAACTAGAAAAACAGAAGTCAAGGAAACAGACGAGTTCCCAACCCAAGTCAGCTTGTGGAAATGGCTACCTGGGCGTTACTTTCTGTTGTGCCAGCTGCCCCTACCTTGGGATGCCAGCCTTCAAACCTGGCGAAAAGGTGCTTCTGAGTGATAGCAATCTTCATGATGTCTACGAGGGACCCAACATGGGACATGTCTGCTCCTCTGGCCAACCCCTGTTTCTTAAATCCCACCACTGTGGCTCCTCCCACCTTCTCTGGATTTGTTCTCTGTTTGAGATCCATTTGCAAAGTGGGTGCTTAGCAGACATAGTGAAGCTGGCTGGGGGGCACAGTGGTGTGTCGTACTGCTGTGCATCAAAAGACCAAGGTATTACGGGGTCCAGTTACCCAGAATGGGCTGGGTTTCTTCACCTTGTGTTAAGAGAAGGGAGTGTGTCCTGAAGAAGCCCTTCTCTGGATGTTAAAATGCTGACCAGAATACTCTTGAGCCCAGACATCCTTGAGCATCAATCACTATTGTGATAAAGCTCCAGGCCCCGACCCCAGTCTAATCTCGGCAATGCTTCCACCTACTTGTCTTTCAGAGTTGTTAGTTTACTCCATTCTTTGTGACATGGTCAAGTGTCTCATGATCTCAGGGCACCAGAGGAGTCACTCACTAGTTGCCATGATGATATCCAATGTCCCTCTTCTGCCTTCCACCCCCAGCCCCATTTTACTGTAGCATTGCATCTGTGTCTTGTTGTCATTTCTGTAACCTTCAGGTTTTAAACTTGCTGCGTATCTTGAAAATAAGTAAATAAATAAAATAAAAATGTTTGGAAATATGTACAACTTCGATACAGTTTCAGGGTGCTCCGGAGACCCATGGCCACTTCATGTAAACCACTGACAATTTCTAGAGCACTTTGAGAGACTACACTATGATCATGATCAAATTTTGTAATTAAACCTAATAAGGGCAATGGACACTTCTCAAACAAGAGATGTGTCAATTTGGGAATGTGAGGGCTACATTTAAATAGAAGCTGCCAGAACAAAATTCAACATTCAGAGAAGAATATAATCTAGACCCCATCCACTGTATCAGTTACTATATCCAGCAAAAAAAAAAAAAAAAAAAATCACTGAACATGCAACAAAAAAAGAAAAAGGAAGAAACAAAAATCATGAGATAAAATAGTAAAAGAAGCAGACCCAGAGATGATTCAGATACAAGAGTTAGTGAACAAAGATTTCAAAATAATGATCATTAGTATATTTAAAAAATTAGAGGGAAAGATGGATAATGTGGATGAAAATATGAAGTACTTTGGTAATTTGAATCTATCAATAGGAATCAAATGGACATTTTAGAAATGCAAGTTGAAATATCTGAAGTTAAGAACTATTTGAATGGTTACAGCACCAGTCTAGTTTCAAAAATAGTCATAGAAAATATTCAAATGGAACACAGACGGAAAAAACATAATGAAAAAAAGAACAAAGAGAGAGATGTGGGGCACAGGCAAAAGGGCTAACATATGTGTAATTAGCATTTAGAAAGAGAAGAGAAAGAGAAAGGATGTAAGTAATACTTTTTTTTTTTTTTTTTAGTAGAGACAGGGTTTCACCATGTTAGCCAGGCTGGTCTTGAACTCCTGGCCTCAAGTGGTCTGCCCGTCTCGGCCTCCCAAAGTGTTAGTATTTACAGATGTGAGCCACTGTGCCTGGCCGGATGTAAGTAATACTTGAAAAATAATGGCTGAGAGTTTTTCTAATCTAATAAAAGATAAAGTTCACAGACTCAAATAGCTTCACAAAAAGCTTCATGCAGGATAATAAAAGCACACCTAATCACAGCACAATAAAACTTCTGAAAACTTAAGATAAAAAGAAAATCTCTTTTTTTTTAATACAAAGTCTTGCTCTTTTGCTCAGGCTGGAGTGCAGTGGCATGATCTTGGCTCACTGCAACCTCCACCTCCTGGGTTCAAGTGATTCTTGTGCTTCAGCTGCCTGAGTAGTTGGGACTATATGCATGCACCACCATGCCCGCTATTTTTTTTTATTCTTAGTAGAGATGGGATTTCATCGTGTTGGCCAGGCTGGTCTTGAACTCCTGAACTCAAGTGATCTGTCCTATTTGACTTCCCAAAGTACTGGGATTACAGGCATGAGCCACCACACCTGGCCCAAAAAGAAAATCTTAAAAGCAGCCGAGGCTGGGCTCAGTGGCTCATGCTGTAATCCCAGCAGTTTGGGAGCAGAGGCGGGTGGATCACCTGAAGTCAGGAGTTTGATACCAGCCTGGCCAACATGATGAAATGCTGTCTCTACTAAAAATACAAAAATTAGTTGATTGTGGTGACGGTGCCTGTAATCCCAGCTACTTGGGAGGCTGAGGCCGGAGAATTGCTTTAACAGAGGTTGCAGTGAACCAAGATCGTGCCACTGCTCTCCAGCCTGGGTGATAGAGCAAGAGTCTGTCAAAAAAAAAAAAAAAAAAAAAAAAAAAGCAGCTGGAGAAAAAAGCGATACAGTTTCTCTTGAGGAACAACAATAAAGATGATAACTAATCTCTTCACAAAAATCTGTGGACACCAGAAGACAATAGAATAACATCTTTAAAATGCTGAAAGAAACACAAAGCTAAACAAAAACCCTGTCAACCTAGAATTCTGTTACCCTCCACCAAAAAAAACTTCAAATATGAAAGTGAAAAAATGTCTTCAGACAAATAGGAACTGTGAAGTTGTATACCTAGTAGACTAACATGATAAGAAATCCTAAAGTAATTTATCAGGTCAAAGGAAAATGATCCCATGTCATCATGCTGAGTAAATATGAAAGAAGACCATTCACTTTTTCTTTTTTTGAGCTGGAGTCTCACTCAGCCACCCACCCTGGAGTGCAGTGGCACGATCTTGGTTCACTGTAACCTCCACCTCCCGGTTTTGAGTGATTCTCCTGCCTCAGCCTCCATAGTAGCTGGGATTATAGGCACCTGCCACCACACCTGGCTACTTTTTGTATTTTTAGTAAAGACAGGGTTTTACCATGTTGGCCAGGCTGGTCTTGAACTCCTGACTTCAGGTGATCTACCCTGGCCTCCCAAAGTGCTGGGATTATAGATGTGAGCCACTGTGGCTGGCAGACCATTCACTCTTAAAACAACAATCATAATAAATATTTGCAGGGTTTATAACATAGGTAGAAAATAAAATATACCATCCTGGGCAACATAGTGAGACCCTGTCTCTACAAAAAAAATTCAAAAAATTAGCCAAGTGGTGGGAGCTTGAGGTGAGAGAATTGTTTGAGACCAGGAGGTAGAGATTGCAGTGAGCTGAGATTGTGCCACTGTACTCCAGCATGGGTGACAGAGCTAGAATGATATTTCCCTAAAATTAGGAAAATGCAAGAATATGCATTATCACCACTAGTGTTTGACATTATGTTGAAAGTCCTAGCCAGTGTGGTAAGACAGGAAAAAGAAATTGGTATGCAGATTGAAAAAGAATGAAACAAGACTGTCTTTATGGCAGACATGATTGTTTACATTGAAAATCTTTATTTTTTTATTTTTTGAGACAGATTCTCACTCTGTTGCCCAGGATGGAGTGCAGTGGCGTGATCTCGGTTTACTGCAACTTCTGCCTCCTGGGTGCAAGCAATTGTTCTACCTCAACTTCCCAAGTAGCTGGGATTACAGGCATGTGCCACCACGTCTGGCTATTTTTATACTTTTAGCAGAGTCGGGGTTTCACAATGTTGGCCTGGCTGGTCTTGAATTCCTGACCTCAGGTCATCCTCCAGCCTTGGCCTCCCAAAGTGCTAGGATTACAGACGTGAGCCACCGTGACCAGATGAATTTTTTTTTTAATTTTTTGAAAATCTTTAAAAATATATGAAAAAATACTAAACTGAAAAGTGAATTTAAGAATATTGTGTAATACAAAGTCAATATACAGTCAACTGTATTTGTATATGCTACCAAGAAACAACTGAAATATAAACTTTAAAAATATAACTTAATAGTATTCAAAAATATAAAATATTTGGGAATAAATATGATAAAATATCTTCAAGGCATTTATACTCCAAAGTAGAAAACATTTTTAGAAAATTTAGCAAATACAGGCTAACACCCTTTTCGGCCTTAGCCCACCTGCACCCAGGTGAATCAAAAAAAAAAAAAAGAAGAAAGAAAATTTAGCAAATACCTAAATGAATGGCAATATATAATGTTCATAGAATAGAAATTTAGTATTATTAAGGTAACAATTTTCCCCAATTTGATGTGTAGATTCAACATAATCCTGATCAAAATACCAAGCAGCACTTTTTTTTTGGTAGTAAATCAAGCTGAGTGTAAAATGTATATTTATATAGTGTTGTATTGGAATTAGTATTGGCATAGACTGGGCATGGTTGTTCACAACTGTAATCCCAGCACTTTAGGAGGCTGAGGTGAGAGGATTGCTTGAGCCCAGGAGTTTGAGACCAGCCTGGACAACAGGTTGGGAAATGATCTTTACTAAAAATAAAAATAAAGAATTGGTATAGACTCATAGTTTTCAGTACACATAGTTAGGTATAGAAAATTAAAAAACCAAGGAAAAACAAACTTGCAAAAGAAGAACAGAGTGACTACAGATCAATGGAACAGAATAGAGTCCAGAAATGAATCTCCAATATATGGTAATGTACTTATTTGCTTGTTTAGTTTTTAGAAATAGGGCCTTGCTCTCACTCAGGCTGGAGTACAGTGGCACAATTATAGCTCACTGCAGCCTCTATCTCATGGGATCAAGTGATCATCCCACCTCAGCCTACTGAGTAGCTAGGACTACAAGTGCATACCACCATATCTGGCATATTTTTACATTTTTGCAGAGACAGAGTGCCACCGTGTTGCTAAGGCTGGTCTTGAACTCCTGGTCTCAAGTAGTGGAGACCTTGGCCTCCCAGCATGCTGGGAATACAGGTGTGAGCCACCATGTTCAGCTGGTAATTGATTTTTAACAAATGACTCAAGGTCATTCATCAGGAAATGAATATATTTTTCAATAAATGGTGTCGGAAAACTGGGTATCTGTATGAAAAAAAAAACCTTGATCTCTGTCTCATAGCATACACAACAATTTTTTTTAATAGGAGAATAGCTTTCTGAATTTAGGGTAAATAACTGTTTCAAACAGGATACACAAAAAAGCACACTAGCCATAAAATTTAAAACTTATATATTGGACTTTATAAAAAGTAAAAATTCCTGCTCAATACCATTACGAAAATAAAGGCAGGCCACAGTGTGGTTGAAAACATTCTCAGTGCATTTATTTAAAAAGGGCTTGGGTGGCTGCGTGCAGTGGCTCACGCTTATATTTCCAGCACTTTGGGAGGCTCAGGTAGATGGATCACGAGGTCAGGGGTTCGAGACCAGCCGGGCCAACATGGTGAAACCCCGTCTCTACTAAAAATACAAAAATTAGCCAGGCGTGGTGGCGGGCGCCTGTAATCCCAGCTACTCCGGAGGCTGACGCAGGAGAATTGCTTGAACCCAGGAGGCAGAGATTGCAGTCAGCCGAGATTGCACCACTGCACTCCAGCCTGGGTGACAGAGCAAGACTCTGTCTCGAAATAATAAATAAATAAATTGGACTTGGATCCAGAATATATGAACTCCTACAAACCAATAAGCAAGGTAAACAACTTTATAAATGGGCAAAAACTCAATCAGACATTTGACAAAGGAAGATGTATAAATGTCTAGTAAGAACATGCCGCATGATGGGGATTTGGTGAGGGTAGGGGGAGGCAGTCACAATGGGTTAGAACAGTGTATCAGAGCCTGAGCAGGGTGAGTAAAGCATCCCCACAGTGGGAAGTCCTGGCATGGTCGGAGCCCAAGTAAGGAGAGAAGGCCAGTCATGTGGGAGGAAGCCTGGCATGGAGGAGTTCAGAGCTCCAGCAGAGAGACAGGTGGTCATGTCCAGAGACAATTCAGCATGGCATATTGGAGTAGGAGCCCCAGGGTGAGATGGATATCCATATAGGGGCAGCCCAGTATTGGATGTCAGAGCCTGAGCTAGGAGAGCAGAGTCCATAAAGGAAGTAGCCCAACCTGGGGAGTTAGAGCCTCAGCTAGGTGAGAGGGGTGTTGCTGTGAAGACAGCGCAGCATCTTCAGAGCGTAAGTGGAGTAAGGAGGGCATCTACTGGAGGGGAGGCTCAAAGATTTCAGAAGTGGGGCAAGGTGAAGAGGTCTCAGTGGTAGAGGGATGACCTTGAATGGAGTGTCAGAGAGTGAGCATAATGAGGAGATCGTCATCCTGGGGATGGGATGGCAATGAACATGGGAGATTGGATGCTCTTAGCATATTGACCAAATAAGTAAATATAATAAGAACAGCACATGTCAGAGAAAGGAGCTATGGATGCTGAAAGGGAGAAAACTAAAGTGAACTCTATGGTGTTGGATTGGATTTAGAAGTATTGACATAGACTGGGCGTGGTAGTTCACACCTGTTATACTAGTACTCTGGGAGGCTGAGATGGGCAGCTCTCTTGAGCCCAGGAGTTCAAGACCAGCCTGGGCAACATGGCGAGACCCTGTCTCTACTAAAAATAAAAATAAAAAAGGAAGAAATATTGGTTTACACTCATGGTTTTCAATACACATAGGTATAGAAATAAATACAGATGTGTGTGTGTGTCCATATATTCTCTAGCTCTGACCTGAGAGAGGCCCTGGAAGCAGTAACATGCCATAAAATTGAGCACACAAAGTGCCTAAATTTTGGTTCCCAAATACAGTTTTCCACTAAAAGAAACTAGGCTTCCTTGGAGAAATGGCTGATTCCAGGTAGGGGCAGAAAAAGAATAGGGGATTCTGGATACACTTGTTCCAGAAAGGAATAGGTTGTTCCAAGAATGATAGGAACATGTGTGTCAAAAGGACACAGAAGCCAGTTTACAGAGGCAAATTTAGTATAATTTGAGTATTAAAATAAATGATAGATTATAACCCACCAAAGAATATAGGAAACCACAAGTTTATGCAGATATATATTAATAAATGAACAAATTAAAAGTCTGTCTGGGAAGCAACTAGTTACCTAATCTCAGAGTACCTCTATGTAAAAGTCTTACTTACAAAGGGAAAATAATAACTTTTCAGTAGAGAAAACTTGTAAACACCACCTTCTTCAAGTGATCAGTGAACACCATTAGAAAAGGGGCAAATGAAAGTGATGTGCCTTCTATGATAGTCTTGCCAAAGCTGCATAATCTGAATGTAATTATGAAGAAACATTAGATAAACCCAGATTTGGGGCTGTTCTACAATATGATTGGCCTGTAAACTTCAGAAGTAGCAAGGTCGTGAAAGTCAAGGAAACTTGAGAACAGTTCCAGCTTGGTGGAGACTGAAGAAATTTGACAATTAAGTGCAGCATATAATTACTGAATCATCCTTTTACTAGGAAGAATATTATTGGGATAATTGTTAACGTTTGAGGCTGAGCATGGTGGCTCATGCATGTAATCCCAGCACTTTGAGAGGCTGAGGCAAGAGGATCACTTGAGCCCAGAAGTTCAAGACCAGCCTTGGCAACACGGCAAGATCCTGTCCCTAAAATAAAATAAAATTTAAATTAAAAAAAAGCTTGACTAGCGTCTGAGAATCAGATGGTTGTATGCACCAATAATTTCCTAATTTGATGGTTGCCTGTGATTAAGTAGGAGAATGTCTTGTTGGTATGAAATGCTCACTAAAGAATTAGAGGAAAATGGAGCATCAGGTTGGCAATTTATTCTAAAATGTTCAGAAAAAAAGTTCTTTGTGTTTTACTTGCAACTTTCTCTAAATATGTGATTATGCCAAAATTTTATTAACTATTATCATCACACACACACACACACACACACACACATGATAATAACAAGTGTTCGTGAGGAAGGGGAGCAGCTGTCCCACTTTGGAAAATTGTGTATCCATTTCACATAAAGTTAAAGTTACACCTCCCCTAGGAGCCAGAAATTTCACTTCTAGACATGTCTACAAACGGACCTGTGTGTTCTTAGCAGTTTTATTCAACACACCTGCAAAGTGGAAAGAACCCAAATGTCCACTAATAAGCGAATGGATAAATAAATTGTGGTTTGTCCATACAGTGTGAATACCCTTCAGCAATAAATAGGAATGAGCTGCTAACACACAGAACAACATGGATGAATCTCAGAAGTGTTATGTTGCATGAAATAAGTCAAACACAGGTGAGTTTATACTTAAGATTCTATTGACATGAAATTCAAGGACAGTCAAAACTAAACTATAGTGATTGAAATTAGAATAGAATAGTTGTCGCTTTCGGGGAATGGAGATTGACTAAAAAGGATTGGAGGAAAATTTTTGGGTGCAGAAATGTTTTACATCTTTTTTTTTTTTTTTTTTTTGAGACAGAGTCCTGCTCTGTTGCCCAGGCTGGAGTGCAGTGGTGCTATCTCGGCTCACTGCAACCTCTGCCTCCAGGGTTCAAGCAATTCTCCTGCCTCAGCCTCCTAGGTAGCTGGGATTACAGGCATGTGTCACTGTGTCTGGCTAATTTTGTATTTTTAATAGAGACAAGGTTTCTCCATGTTGGTTAGGCTGGTCTCGAACTTTTAACATCAGTTATCCACTTGGCTCGGCCTCCCAAAGTGTTGGGATTACAGGCATGAGCCACCACGCCTGGCCATGTTTTATATCTTGAGTGGTTATATAGATTTGACAAATTTAATCAAATTGTACATAAAATCTATGCATATTGTTTTTGTAAACTATATCTCAATTTAAAAAGCTAAAAACTTTAAAATGTGCTAAATCCTCAGCAGTGGTTATCTCTAGGGAATGGGATTCCCACGTTATGTATTACTGAGGTTTTGAACTATTTCAACCAGTATGTCTTAGTTATTTAAAAGAGCCACAATGAGCTTGAGTGGCCAAGGCAAGATGGGTCAAAGTCAGAGTGGTGGTCACGGTCCTGGAGGTGGCAAGAAGGATGGCAAGGACAAGAAAAAGAAACATGAACCTCCTGTACCAGCTAGAGTGGGGAAAAAGAAGAAAGCAAAGGGACCAGATGCTGCCAGCAAACTGCCACTGGTGACACCTCACACTCAGTGCCAGTTACAATTACTGAAGTTAGAGAGAATTAGACTACCTTCTCATGGAGGAAGAATTCATTAAAAATCAGGAACAAATGAAACCATTAGAAGAAGAGCAAGAGGAGGAAAGATCAAAAGTGGATGATCTGAGGGGCACCCCGATATCAGTAGGAACCTTGGAAGAGATCATTGATGACAAACATGCCATCGTATCTACATCTGTGGGCTCAGAACACTACGTCAGCATTCTGTCATTTGTAGACAAGGACCTGCTGGAACCTGGCTGCTTAGTCCTGCTCAACCACAAGGTGAATGCCGTGATGGGGTGCTGATGGATGACACAGATCCCCTGGTCACAGTGATGAAGGTGGAAAAGGTCCCCCAGGAGACCTATGCCGATATTGGGAGCTTGGACAACCAAATTCAGGAAAGTAAGGAATCTGTGGAGCTTCCTCTCACCCATCCTGAATATTATGAAGAGATGGGTATAAAGCCTCCTAAGGGGGTCATTCTCTGTGGTCCACCTGGCACAGGTAAAACCTTGTTAGCCAAAGCAGTAGCAAACCAAACCGAAAGTGGCTGGCTCTGAACTTATTCAGAAATACCTAGGTGATAGGCCCAAACTCATACGGGAACTGTTTCGAGCTGCTGAAGAACATGCACCGTCCATCGTGTTTATTGATGAAATTGACGCTATTGGGACAAAACGATATGACTCAAATTCTGGTGGTAAGAGAGAAATTCAGCGAACAATGTTGGAACTGTTGAATCAGTTGGATGGATTTGATTCTAGGGGAGATGTGAAAGTTATCATGGCCACAAACTGAACAGAAACTTTGGATCCAGCACTTATCAGACCAGGCCGCACTGACAGGAAGATCGAGTTCCCCCTGCCTGATGGAAAGACTAAGAAGCGCATCTTTCAGATTCACACAAGCAGGATGACGCTGGCCGATGATGTAACCCTGGACGACTTGATCATGGCTAAAGATGACCTCTCTGGTGCTGACATCAAGGCAATCTGTACAGAAGCAGGTCTGATGGCCTTAAAAGAATGTAGAATGAAAGTAACAAATGAAGACTTCAAAAAAATCTAAAGAAAATGTTCTTTGCAAGAAACAGGAAGGCACCCCTGAGGGGCTCTATCTCTAGTGAACCACAGCTGCCATCAGGAAAATGGGAGATTTCTCCATCCCTGAAAGGGATGTTGCCCAGAGGAATCCCTGTGCCCGTTGGTTTTTATTAGCAAAATATCCTGTGTCTTTTGGAGTATGATGTGTAAGTGCCCATTGGGTGGTCTTCGTCTGTCAGTCACTGTGCAGCAGTCTGCTTCCCAATAAAGCGTTCTCTTACACACACACACACACACACACACACACACACACAGAGAGAGAGAGAGAGAGAGAGAGAGAGAGAGCGCCACACTGAGCATCTAAAAATATAATTACATGAAGGTAGTAGGATTTGTCCAAATTGCACTCAAGCAACTAGTTATTTTGGGGAAAACTTAAGTTAGATCTTTTTTTAACATATACAAAAAATGCTTTGGTAAGTCAAATGTAATGTATAAAAGCCAGAAGTTTTCGATTAAGTCATGAATAATAGAAAACAGGGGTTAATATTTATCTGCTTTCTGAATTGCAAAGAAACTTTCAATCATTACAAGTAATGTTAGGAACTGTAAACAAGTACATTTTTGCTACACGAGAATACCCCAGTATATAATGAAGTGGAAGCAATTAAATGCAACAGAAAGTTGGGGGAATCTACAAAAACATAATGACATTCAACAGAGTTGTAAATAAAGGATGTAAATTCTAGAAAGGAAGAAAGGATGGAAAGAAGGGAGGGAGGAGGGTAGGAAAGGAGCCATGGCAGGAGGGACAGAAAAAAAGAAAGAAGACAAGAAAAAAAGGAAAGAAAAGAGAAAGGAGTTAAGAAGGAAGAACAGAGAGGAGGCGCACACAGATGGCTAATCAGCAGGTGAGAAAAGGTAAACCTGATTTTTTTTTTGAGGCAGAGTCTTGCTCTGTCACCAGGCTGGAGTGCAGTGGCGCGATCTTGGCTCACTGCAACTTCCGCCTCCCCAGTTCAAGTGATTCTCCTGCCTCAGCCTCCTAAGTAGCTGGGACTACAGGCGTGCGCCACCATGCCCAGCTGATTTTTGTATTATTATTAGGAGAGTCGTGGTTTCACCGTGTTGGTCAGGATGGTCTCCATCTCTTGACCTCGTGATCCGCCCTCCTCGGCTTCCCAAAGTGCTGGGATTACAGAGTGAGCCAACGCGCCCGGTCCGTAAAACTGAATTTTTACACCTAAATTAAACGTATCAAAGTAGCAAACTTACTGTTAAATGATAGCATTCGATGGCAGCCGTGGTGCGGCCAGATAACGTATGTTCAATATGTGCAGAGGTGTAATTGTTACATTTCTGAAAGCCAATCTAGTAATGTGTAGTGATAATCTTTAACATGTTTCTATATTTTGAACCAGAAATATCACATTTTGGAATCCGTCTACAAAATAATTAAAACACTCTTTTCAGGATTATTCATAAATCAAAACGAAAAAAATAATCTCAATGCCAAAATTAAGGGACTAGTTCTTAAATTATGGGACATCAGCTTGATGGATTATTATTCTACCATTAAATGGTGTTTACAAGGAGTTTTTAATAACTTTTTTAAATGCTTTAAAAAAATGCTCACGATCACTTAAGGATAGCAAGGCTGAACTCCCTCAGTTCCGAAATAGAAACTTCTCTGTAGTGGAAGCACAGTCGGCCTCTAAGACACGTTTCAGTTTTGTTCTCCTTCATTGTATTTAACTACTGCCCCCCAACCCCTACCCCACCCCACACGTGTGTGTGTGTGTGTGTGTGTGTGTGTGTGTGTGTCACCGGCTGCTAGGGAGGACAGGCGGCTCCGCGCTGCGGCCGTGGCGGGCCCCGTGCACCACGCGCTAGGCTCACAGGGCAGCTGGCAGGGCGGGGAGCGGCGCGGGGCAGCTGCTGCGACGGTGGCAGCGGAGATGAAGGTGTCAGCCTGCCTCGGGCGGCTCCTGAGAGCTCGCTGGGGCACCTCAGCGACTCTCACATCTGTTGAGCATCTGGCTGTCACTCCCTCCGGAGAATAATGGATCCCCTTCCCTTCTCCCTTCCAAATGTCCCCCAAGTTCCTCCCAAGGCAAACTCCAGCTGGAAGGGGGCATCCTGGGAAGTGTAGTTCCCGCTGCTCTGCATTGCGGAGGAGGGGCGGGAAGGATGCTGAGCGCTGCCTGTCTACCCAGCACAACATGCCAGGTCCGGCTGGAAATCATCCCGCCCTACCTGTCAGTCTGCCAGGGATCAGAAGGCCACAGGTTGAATAGGAAAAGTGTCTGGATTATAGATAGCAGAACTTGTACTATATATAGTTCTAAGTAAAAGAGTTCTTTTAAGTGTGTGGCATTCCCAGTGTATTTTAGTATACATTTGCAAAACAATACAAGACAAAGTCTTTATCATTTAAACCAAGTTATATGATCTTTTAGAAGTTTAGAAAAGAACAACATTAGAAACTCTTCACTTGAAACCCTCATATATTGGAGGGAATGTAGAATATGCAGCCACTGTGGAAAACAACTTGGCAGTTCCTCAAAAAGTTAAACATAGAGTCATCATTATAACCCAGCAAATCTATTCTTAGGTAGATCCATTTTCATGTTTACAAAAAAATTGTAAATATGTGTTCACACAAAAATTTGTACACTAATGTTCATAGCAGCGTTATTCATAATAGTTAAAACATGGAAACTAACACACATATCCCCAACTAATGAATTAACAAACAAACTGTGGTATATCGAGACAATGAAATACTATTTGCCCATGAAAAGAAATGAAATACTGATACATGGAATGACATAGATGACCCTTGAAAGCATTATGCTAAGAGAAAGACACAGGGCCACATATTTTATTTCATTTACGTGAAATGTCAAGAATAGGCAAATCTGCAGAGACAGAAAGATTTGTGGTTGCCTAGGGCTCAGGATGGGAGGAAACGGAGTGGTTGCTAATGACATGGGCTTTCTTTTGGGGGCGATAAAAACGTTCTCAAATTGGATAGAGATGATGGTTATACAACTCTGTGAACTGAACATTTTAAAAATTGTGGTAAAATATACATAACCTAAAACTTACCGTTAACCATCAAAATATTAACCATTTCAAGTGCACAGTTCAGGGGCATTAAAACATTCATAGGTTATGCAAGCATCATAACCAGCCACCTGCAGAAGTTTTTCATCTTCCCAAACTGAAAGTTTGTGCCGCTTAAACAATAACTCCCCATCTCCTGGCAAGCACCTTTCTACTTTCTGTCTCTATGAATTTATTATTTTAGGCACCTCGTATAAGTGGAATCATACCGTATTTGCCCTTTGTGACTTGCTTATTTCACTTAGCATAATGTCTATAAGGTTCGTTCATGTTGTAGCATGTGTTAGAATTTCCTTCCTTTTTATGGCTGAATAATATTCCATTGTACACATATGCCCCACTTTGTTTAACCATTTATCCATCATGGATACTTGGGTTGCTTTCACCTTTTGACTACTGTGAATAATGCTGCTATGAAAATCGATGTACAAATATCTGTTTAAGTCTTTGCTTTCAGTTCTTTTGGATATGCACCCAGAAGTGGCATTGATCATATGAGGATTTTATTTTTAAGTTTTTAGGGAACTGCCCACCGTTTTCCATAGCAAGTATACCATTTACATTCCCACCAACAGTGCAGAAGGGTTCCTTCTCCACATCCTCATCAACACAAATTTTCTGATATTGTTGTTTATCATAGCCATCCTAATGGGTATTAAATGATATATCATTGCAGTTTTGATTTGCATGTTGAATTGTACATTTTAGGATGAATTTTATATGTGAATCATATCTCAATTAAAAATTGTTCATTGAGAGACCTAAGTAGCACCAAGCATACCTTGTGCCCAGATCTTGGCTTCTAAATATCTTTCCACTAAAGGGGGCCCAACATGGGATGGAGAAAGTACAAGGTGAGCATTTCACTGTACAAGAAAGCAAGGAAGTCCTCAAAGAATGGCAGGGCATGTCTAAATGACACTCATCAAATCCGGGAAAATTTGAGCGTCAAAATGAATAATGACCATAATTACTTGTAAATATTGCATAAGTAACAAATCGATTGAGAGAAAAAGGCAATTCTTTATGGAAGAGTGCTAGTAGCTAGCAGATGTAAAAAGAATGATAGACTTTTAAAGTCACCGTTTTACAACCTCTAATGAAATAATTTTGGTTCCAGCTGGGATCCTGCTGGGATTGGCAATGGAATCAAATTACTAGGGAATCAAATACTCACATGATTATTTGAATCATCCAGATTATTCATTAACTGCAAATGGAAACATACCTTTGCAATGAAGAAATCTGGCAATTACCACCTTAAGCAAGTAATCAAACTCAGCATCATGAATTATAGAAAAACTTGATATGTATGCTTCCTAATATGATGTAATATTAAGCATATAACATCACCTACAAAGCATTTTTACTAAAATGTATGGCCTGAGTGCAAGCAAGCTCCTCTAGACCGGATCTCCACCTTCCAGGAATTCAGGGAATAGTAAGACAAGTCAAAGAACACCGTGTGGAATATTTAACAAGGAATTGACCTGGAATCTTCAACAAGTCAATGTCACGAAAAGCAGCAGCAGCAGTAGCAAGGAGACTGCTGTAGATAAGAAACACTGGAGAGACCTAATTCAACAATTGCAACAACAAAACACACCTGTTCGGTGAGGGCCTACTGCTGGCTGTATTTAGATTTTATAAATTAATGCAAAAATGATGCAGGCACATTAATTTATCATGTGTTAACAATAATCTAAAATATTTATTATTAAAACTCTTTAATAAATGGGAATTTTTATTGCAATTTTCTTTTGTACTCCCTCCCCTATGGGAAAAGAAACCATAATCATACAAATGACTGTCCTTGAAAGCAGATAACATAACATGTGCTCCAAGATATTCGTATGATTTATCACTAAATCACAGATTCAGCCTGGGAAGAAAATAGAAATGTATGGAACAATTTCTCATTTCACTGGGCGTGAGAAAGCTTTCTACCTGTTAATGTCACTAACTGCAATATGGGCATCTCCATAACATAATATTTCTAGACATACATGCCTTTTTAAAAAATTTTGTTCTTTTTTTTCGCTCAAATTTTGTTCTTTTTTTTTCCCACCCCAATTTCATCTTGAACTTTTATTTTTTTTGAGACAGAATCTTACTCTGTCACCCAGACTGGAGTGCAGTGGCACGATCTGGGCTCACTGCAACCTCCTCCTCCCAGGTTCAAGCACGTCTCCTGCCTCAGCCTCCAGAGTAGCTGGGATTACAGGTGTGCACCACCACACGCGGCTAATTTTTGTATTTTTAGTAGAGAGGGCGTTTCACTGTGTTGGCCACTCTGGTCTCAAACTCCTGACCTCAAGTGATCCACCTGCCTTGGCTGCCCAAAGTGCTGGGATTACAGGTGTGAGTTACCATGCCTGACCCATAATGTGGCTTTTAAAATTGTGCTCTCCAACAGAAATATGTGAGCCACAAATGTGAGCCCATATATAATATTATATCTTCTAGTAGTCATGTTAAAAAAGTAAAATGAAAATAGGTAAAATTAATTTTAATATTTATATTTTATTCAGTATATCCAAAATACAATTATTTCAATAAGTAATCAGTATAAAATGATTAAAGAGATACTTTATATTCTTTATCCCACTAAGTCTTTGAAATCCAGTGTATATATTTTGCTTTCAGCAAATCTCAATTTGGACCAGCCACATTTCAAGCACTCAGCAGTGGCTTACGTGTGGGACAGCTCCAGTCTGAAATAAAAATACTGGACCTAATAGAATTAGCTTTAAATGCTGCAGGTGAGCAGTATTAAGTACTACATGTGCAAAGGTGCACTTTCCAAATATGTACTTCTGATTTGCATTTATTCTGGAATATTTTCAAGAATGAAAAACTAAGCTGAAAAATTCTATTTACCTATGAATCAACTATTATTTTTGCATTTAGGATAAGAGAGTGGAGATAACAGTGAAAGGAAGAAAGAACTTTCAACTTTGTACATATATGTTAGAATCAGGAAACACTGAATTACCTTAGAATACAGTTTGCCACTAGGGTCTGAATGCAAGAGACATAAAAGTTCCAAAACCTGTCTATCCTTCCTTCAAACCAGACTTTGCATTTTCCTTTTAGGTTCCCACTGCCAGAACCCCCCCTCCTCTCCCCTCCCCTCCTTTCCCCTTCCCTCCCTTCCCCTCCCTTCCCCTCCTCTCCCTTCCCCTCCCCTCCCCTCCCTTTCCATCCCCTTCCCATCCCCTTCCTTTCCCTCTCTCTCTTTCTGTCTCTCTCCCTTCTCCTCCTCCTCCTCCTCCCACCTCCCTCCCGCCTTCCTCCTCCTCCTCCTTCTCCTCCTCCTCTTCCTTCTTCTTCTTCTTCTCTCTCTTTCTTTTTTAATGGAGTTTCGCTCTTGTTGCCCAGGCTAGAGTGCAAGGGCGTGATCTCAGTTCACTGCAACCTCTGCCTCCCAAGTTCAAACGATTCTCCTGCCTCAGTCTCCTGAGTAGCTGAGATTGTAGGAGCCCGCCACCACGCTGGCTAATTTTTGTATTTTTAGTAGAGACGGGGTTTCACCAAGTTGGTCAGGCTGGTCTTATACTCATGACTTCATGATCCACTCGCCTCAGCCTCCCAAAGTACCCAGACCTTCTTAACCCAAACTCTTTTCCACCAGTGCCTGTATTGGTAAAGAAGGCTTCTCTCTGTTGTTTCCTCTCCTGAAGTTGCCCCAGCTCTGCCTCATAGATATCGCCAGATTTGTCCTCCTTTTTCAGGTCCCTGCTTCTAAGACCAGGTGTAGCCCCAGACACCTCACTGTGTCCCAGCCATCTGAACGGAAGGTTTCTATTACGTGGAGTAACCTCATCTTTCCACCTCGAATACCATCTACTTCCCTGCAGCAACCCAGGCTAATGCAATTTCCCTCAGCTAAGACATTCTCCCTTCCCTCCATCTGGCTACTTAAGTCCTGTCTCTTTCCCTGCCTAGTGTCAAGGAGCCGTGGCTGTCCTGACTGTTGGCAGGCTGCTCTCATCTTCCTCTGCCTGTGTTGGGGTCACCTGTGGTTCACTGCCATTCACATCTCCTGATTGTTCTTATGTGTATCTTATCTCGCTAGTAAGGTTGCAGGGATAGCTTACTGATTCCCACAGATTCATGCCTCTGTACTCTCCTCAGCCTCACAGTGGTGCTGAGCTCACAATAGGCACTCAGCAGATACTTACAGACCTTTCCAAGACTTCCGCACAGTTTAGAGAGATGTCTAGAATGCCAAAAGACAAACATAATCCTGGCACTTGAAAAAGTGTGTATGGGGCCCACTGCTACTTTTGCCTGGAGAAAAGATCAGGTCTGTGGAAGACATTGGCCATTTGTGGTAGATTAATTGCAAAAATATTCTAGAGTCTTCACCCTGTCCTACAGCCATGTCTGTTGCAATGTGACTTTGCAGGTCTTCCTACTGGGAGGTGGAGTCCATTTCCCCAGCCTTGAGTCTGGGCTGGCCACGTGACCTGCTTTGGCCATTACAATGAGAGAGAAGAGAAAACTGCCAGTTATGAATGTAGGCTTCCAAATAGACATGATCTGTGTGGACACATGGGAGGAGACGGGAGTGAGGAGTGTGGACCCCCACAAACCAGTCTCAGCTCTGCCAATAACCAAGGAGGATACCCAGGGAAATGCCCTTTACCTCCTGGGCCCAGTTTCCTCATCTATGAGACGAAGAGATCCAACCAGGATAATCCTACAGATTCTTCTAGATCTTTATCATTTCACGTTCATGAACACTTTGAATATATGTGTGTTACATACAGCCATTCTCACCGAACTAGACTAATGAATGAAATTAATTGCCAGCAACTGTGGAAAGTATTCTCTATGTAGAAGTGATACTCCAATTGTGTTTACACAGTTTGGTTTACACTAACCACATCGTAAACCATCTCTGAAAATAGTCACTAAGAGAGCAAATACTATTTGCCAGGTACTTTCATGTACCATTGTTTCATTTAATTCTCACAACTCTGTAAGGTGGATTTTTCTTTTTTTAAGACAGAGTCTCACTCTGTTGCCCAGGCTGGAGTGCAGTGGCACGATCTCAGCTTACAGCAGCCTCCGTCTCCTGGACTCAAGCCATCCTCCCACCTTAGCCTCCCAAGTAAGTAGCTAGAACTACAGGCATGCACCATACTCCCGGCTAATTTTTGTATTTTTAGCAGAGACGGGGTTTCACCATGTTTCCCAGGCTGGTCTCCAACTCCTGGGCTCAAGCAATCCACCCACCTTGGCCTTCCAATAAAGGAGGATTACAGGCATAAGCCACCGACAGTGCCAGGCCTGTAAGGTGGATATTATTAATATTATAATTTTTCTTAACTATTTATCTTAATATTACAATTTATCCCTGCAACAGTTGGGATGTCTCATAGTGAGACATGTCATTCTAGTGTGAAGACAATCTAGTGATACACCTTTAAAGCTGGAATTTTTTTTTTTTTTTTTGAGACCAAATCTCACTTTGTTGCCAGGCTGGAGTGCGGTGACAATCTCCACTCACTGCAATCTCCGCCTCCTGGGTTCAAGCAATTCTCCTTCAGCCTCCTGAGTAGCTAGGATTACAGGTGTGTGCCACCACGCTCAGCTAATTTTTGTATTTTTAGTAGAGATGGGGTTGGCCAGGATGGTCTTGATCTCTTGACCTTGTGATCTGCCTGCCTTAGCCTCCCAAAGTGCTGGGATTGCAGGTGTGAGCCACCACACCTGGCCAAAGTTGGAAATTTTTTTTATACCTTAATTATTTTCCTCCCAACTTTAGGCTTAGGGGCAAGTCCATAATCAGGGTTTTCTTCTAACTTCTGTTTCTTTGGAAGAGTTGTCCCAGGTAGGGTCTGTCATGGCCAGGGAGTCACATTTCAGAGAATCACATGTGAATGTTATAATCAAATGAGACGATATCTGTCTTCGTAAGTTACACTGATGAGTGGAAGAAAAAGGTGTTCTTACAACTTTAAACTTTATTGGACATCAGTGCTGATAGTGTAGTGTAAACTAATATTCTAATAATTTTATAATTATCTTAGAGTAAATAATAAAATGTAAAGGTTGTATCTGTTATGTATTTTAAAGGAGGTCACATTTATTACATGTAAAAATTTTAAATATGCTCCAATTTTTGTAAACCTTGCTTAAAGTTTCTCTGTTTTATAGTATAGACTTGATAAAAGGAAGAAATGGGCTATCTACTAAGAGAAACAGTTTCTGCTCACATCTGAATCGTTCAAGGTACAGATAACCCTATAAGGATGGCTGGTTTCATGTTAGCCCTTTTTAGAGAGGAACAGAATATACCTAGTATCTTCTGGCACCAAAACAGACAAGTACTGTAGAAGGATGATTGCCTATATACACTCTACTCCTACTCTGGATTAGTGAACCTATTGACTTCCCAACTCAAAGAAACTTTCAACAAAAAACACCAAAACAAAACTCAAATGTATATTTCTGCCTCTAGGTTTGAGAGTAGTTGGTAGCATATTTTCTCTCCTACCGAGAACCACTATGAAAACTAGATTGGAAAAGCTATTTTATGAAAGCTGTTTGAAACCGCTGCAGAGGAAGCAGGACAGCTGGGGCTTGAAGGACCAACATCCTGAAGCAAAGAGAAGTGCATTGAGTTGTTTTCTAAAGATGTTCTCAGTAGCTTTTCCCATCAGGGTGTTTGCAAATTCATAGTTCTGGCCACAGAAGCTGAATAGGAAGCAGCAGCCTAGAACCTTCAGCAAGCTTTCTGGGCCAGGGAGACAAAAATTGCAGTTCAGTGCTACCTAGACAGCCAGGATTTGAGGGGTCAAGATCCCAGAAAAAAAGGAAACTTAAACAAAGAAATGAGCCTGAAATTCTATTCACAATCTCCTTTTAAGGCATTTGCCGACACCAAAGTTGAGCTTATAAGATTCCAAAAATAAATAAAGAGAAAGGTGCAAAGGGGCTAAAAAGCTAAGCAGCGATTTTGGCAGTCCCATATTTATGAAGACACAAATATTGAAGTTCAGAATTCACCATGGATGAAAGACCTTTGTAAAACCCAGGCCCTTCACTTGAGCAGGCTGGACAGGCGACGCCCTAGGCAAACTGGACAAGATGATCTGTTGTAATCTCTCTATCTGGTAGGGTGAGGAGGGTGTCCACGCAGGGAGTTTGGGGTGTCTGAGCTGGAATAACAGGAAGAAAGCTGCCCAGCACAGTGGGGGAAGGTGTGCACGCGGCAAGGGGAGGGTGAGAGCCAGGTGAGAAGCACATTCACAAACAGGGCCCCTCTGTCCTAGGCGCGCGGATCCCAAGCAGGGTGAGGAGGATACCCAGGGTGAGGAGCAAAAGCTGTCACGGTGTCAGAGCCTGAGCAGAGTGAGGACGGCATTCACGTGGGGGCCGAGGAGGCCCCGGGTGGGGCTTCAGAGCCTCAGCAGGGGAAACGAGGGTCTCCGAGTCCAAGGCCAGCCCAGCCTTGGGTGTTGGAGCCTGAGCAGTGAGGAGGGTGTTCGTGCAGGAGGCTTGTCCCAGGGGAAGAGTTGAAGCCTGGACCTGAGTTTTGCAGGAGGGAGGGGTGGGTGGCAGTGATGCCAAACTGGTTCCAGACTGAATAACTAGACATATTAAGGATGATTGGAGCCAGAAAGGGATTAAACTAGAATGAGCCCTGAACTCAATACCTTGAGTAAGCTAATAGTTCTCAATTTATATAGATAGATAGAAATAAATATAGATAGAAATATATGTGGGTATGCATATATATATATGCCATATACATATATATCCATACGTACATATTTTGTGTATACACACATGTAGTACATATGCGTATATTTGTACTATATAGACACTTGGTCTGTCTACTGAAAGGGACTGGGAGAAGGGGCTCCCCAACAGTGAAGAGTCCAAGGGAAGCCCAGGACATGTTGTTGTGCCTGAAAACTAGAAAGTGCTAAAAAATGATGAGGATATTTCAAAAGGGCACAGAAACCAGCTCGAAAGGACTCTCACTAGCCAAATCAGGGGCAATTTGAGCATCAAAATACATGGTGAATAGTAATAGATTATGACTATTGAACTAAATACGATGGATGAGTATAGACCACGAGTCCATACTGATTTAAATAGGTAAATAAATTGAAAGTTTAATGAGGAGCAAGACATTTATGTACTCTAAAATGATTTTCCCATAAATATTAATCGTGAGGGGCAATAGAGTGGCTTTAGCGACATATTGCATGAGTCTACATACATTCTTTAGCTACGCACTGTATGATTCCATTTATATGACATTATCCTCTAAAGCACAAAGACGTTACGGAAAAGGCACAACTGTAGGGATGGAGGACAGATCAGCTGTTGTTTGGTGTAAGGGGTTGGGGGAGAGCTTTACTACAAAGTAGCAGCGTGAAAAACATTTTCTAGAGTGAGAGAACTGTCCTGTATTTTTACTACAGTGGGTGATTACATTGTTATATATATTTCTCAAAACTCATAGAACTATGCACCAAGAAAGAGTGATTCTTGATGTGTGTAAATTTTTTTTTTTTTAATCAACAGGAGTAATCTTATAGTGGAAAAGCCTAGGAGACAACACTTTAATCAAACGATCAAAGTGAGCATTGTCAGTAATGAGACAAATTGAAACCTGAAAACTGAGAGGAAGTAGCAAGAAAAATCAGCACCCACTTTTGTGATATTCCTGACAAATATGCATAACCTGAATCTAATTATGAGGAATCACCAGAGAAACCCAAATTAATTGGGATTCTACAAAATACCTGCCCTATAATCTTTAAAAGTGTCCAAGCCATGAAAGTAAAAAAAAACCTATTTTGTAATTTTGGTATATATATACTGTACATATTTTGTTAGACTTACATCTATATATTTCTTTTTTTGAGTAATTAAAAATGCTATTGTGTTTAAAATTTTGGTTTTCACGTTTGTTGCTAGTATATATGACGGATTTTTACGTGTTGCCCCAAAGCTTTCTTAACTCATTTATTTATTCTAAGAGGTTAGCTTTTGGGTTATTTATTTTTTTTAAGACTCCTTGGTATTTTTTTTTTTAAGACTCCTTGGTATAGACAATCATATAATCTGCTAAGAGACAGTTGTATTTCTACCTTTCTGATCTGTATACTTTTTATCTAGTTTTCTTACCTTCTTGCTCTGGCTAGGATGACCAGTATTACTGAACGACAGTGGTGAGAGCAGACATCTTTGATTCTCATCTTAAGATAAAAGCATTCAGTCTGTCACCATTTAATACAATGTTATCTGTAGGTTTGTTGTAGGTCCTCTTTATTAAGTTGAGAAAATTCCCCTTTGTTCTTAGTTTGGTGAGAGTTTTGGGGTTTTGTTGTTTGGTTGGTTTTTATCATGAATGGGTGTTGAGTTTTGTCAAATGCTTTTTTTTGTGAATTGATTGATAAGACTGCGTGACTTTTCTCCTTTGTCTTGTTAATATGGTGGATCATACAGATTGATTTTTGAACATTAAATCAGCCTTACGTCCCTGGAATAAAACACTCCTGGTTGTGTTTATTATTTGTTTATATATTGCTAGATTCAATTTGCTAGTATCTTGTTGAAGATTTTTGCTTCTATGTTCGTAAGACACATTGGTCTGTTTTACTTTCTTTGTACTTTCTTTGTCTGATTTTGGTATTAAGATTATAATGGTCTCATAAAAATGAGTTCGGAAGTGTTTTTTCTTTTATTTCTAAAAAAGACTTAATAGGATTGGTGTTAATTCTTTTTTAAACATTTAGTAGATTTGGCATAAAATGATTCAGCATCATTTCTCTCTTGCTGCTCATCCATTCTCATCCACTGAAACCATCTGGCCCTGGAGATTTATTGCTCAGACTTGAAAAGTATGAATTCAATCTCTTTAATGGCTATAGGCATCTTTAAATTACCTATTTCATATTGAATTAATTTTAGTAGTGGTCTTTTTAAATGAATTTAATGAACGGCTTCACTAACAATTTACCTAAATTATTGAATTTATGTGTGTAGAATTGTTCATGATATTCCTTTATTATCCCTTCAGTGTCTACAGGATCTGGAGTTTTATTCCCGATATCAGCAATCTGTGCCTTTGCTCATTCCTTCTTTGTCAGTCTGCTAAACATCAATCTATTGATCTTTTCAAAGAACTGGCTTTTTTGTTTCACTGATTTTCTCTGATGTTTTTCTGTTCTTGTCTTTATTCTCTTGTTCCTTCTGCTCATGTTGCATTTATTTTTCTCCTCCTTTTCTAGTTTCTTAAGGTAAGAGCTTAGATTATTGATTTGAAACCATTTCTCTTTTCTATTACAAGCATTTAGTTCTATACATTTGCCTCTTAGCACTGCTTAAGCTGCATCCCACATATTTTAATATGCTTTATTTTTATGTTCAATGCATTTAAAAATTTTCCCTTAAGACTTTCTCCTTGGACTCTGTATTATTTTAAAGTCTGTTGTTTAATGTCAGGTGTCTGGAAAATTTTCTCTTATCTTTCTATTTTTGATTTCTAGTTTGATTCCATTGTGGTTACCAACACACTCTATATGATTTTAATTTTTTTAAAAATTGTTGAGTTTTTTGTTTTGTTTTGTTTTTGAGACAGAGTTTTGCTCTGCCACCCAGGCTGGAGTGCAATGTCGTGATCTTGGCTCACTGCAATCTCTGCCTCCCAGGTTCAAGCTATTCTCCTGCCTCAGCCTCCCAAGTAGCTAGAATTACAGGTGTGCCACTATGCCTGGCTAATTTTTGTATTTCTAGTAGAGACGGAGTTTCACCATGTTGTTGGCCAGGCTGGTCTTGAACTTCTGACCTCAAGGGATCCTCCTGCCTCAGCCTCCTGAAGCGCTGGGATTACAGGCATGAGCCACTGCATCTGGTCTAATTCCAATATTTCTGTTTGATTTAAATGCCAAATTTTATTTCCTAGACAACTGCTAAAATCTCATCTCAGTTCTTTAGCCTCCTTCTTTTTGCTAGGTTTCTTGGAGTCTTGTCCTGTGCATACACAATTTAGGAATCAGTCAAGGATTTGAGGAAAATTCACATGAAGATTGTGGATCTGTTTCCTTTGTGGCTTTCTCCTTTCTAGGATTCTCTCTCTCAATTTCCAGTGCCTCTGGATAATTTCCCAAACTGATTTCTGTCTCACCAGCCTGCTAAAGGTGTCACTCTGCTTCAGCTCAATTTCTCCAGACCTTGCAGTGAACTGGGAAGTGCGATGGGGAAAAGCTGATTTAAACATGGTCCTCACCCAGTGAGCTTCCCTTCTTCAAGAATAATATTCATTCTCAATTCTTCCTAATTTCAGCTGCCCTCCAGTGCCTTCACACAGTTGATTTTTTATGTTTTGTTCAGAATTTGTAATTGTTACTAGTAGAAGAATTAGTCCAATGCAAACTACTCCTTTATTACATGAACTGGAACTGGATAAATGTTTTGAGTCAAGACACTTGGAATTAAGTTTAAAGATGAAGAAGTAAATTAAACAAGCAGTATTAATAGTTATGTGTTAATGAATTTGTTTCTGTTTGGTTCTTTAGATATTTGTAAGTTTAGTATCATTTAGCATACTAGATTTGAGATTCTAACTTACAATGTGTAAATGAGCAATTGGTTTAAACTTGTTATTTAATGTTTAAATCTCACTTATTTTATAAACAATAGAGGAATAATTAAAGGCATTTAAGACATCAATTTATATTTAATTTATTAAATTTAGAAATATTACTTAAAGAAGGATCTCTTTGTTAATGATATAATTGAAACGCATAAAAAGAAATTGACCATATTAAATTTCAAAATTCAATTTGAAACAATTAAAGCATTTAATTAAATTTGTAAATGGGACCAAAATTAATCCAAGCTCCTTATAAGCAATTATTAAAATCCTCTAGATGTAAAAGGAGAATAAGAGCATGATTAATATCTTAAATTGAACTGCAGTTTTTGCATTAGTAGCTTTAATTAATTGAATAATTAATTTTAAACCAACATTCTAAATGAGGATTTATTGACATAGATTAAGCGCATGGGTTTGGAGTCTCTAAGACTTGGTTAAAATTGCTCCAGATCACAATTTACTTAACATCTGTCATCCTCAATGTTTTAGCTGTAAAATGGGAATAATGATACCTTCCTGAAATCAAATGTCTCCATAATTAATTCTAATAATGGTGATAACGATGATTAATGATAGCATATTTTTAAGGAAAGTTATTGAACAATGTGTATGGTATGATTCCATTTTTAGGTCAAAAATTATATGCAAGCATAGGTGTAAAAACTCTCCGGGAGGCTATCTAGGTGACTTTAATTTTTCCACGTAATTATCATTTCTAATTTTTTAACAGTGTATATCTATTACATTATATCTATTTACACTCAGAAGTAGATATAATAGATGTACATTTTATAATAGATGTGTGTATTCACATTTAAAATTTTAGTTGTAGTTAATTATTTTGTGGGGTGGGATTATGAGTAATTTTTACTATATTTTCTTTAATTGTATTAATTTTCTTTGTTGGACAGATATATAATTAGAACAAACATACACCAACATTTTATTTATTTATTTATTTGTTATTTTGAGACAGAGTCTCACTTTGTCACCCAGGCTGGAGTGCAGTGATGGTATCTCTGCTTACTGCAACCTCCGCCTCCCGGGTTCAAGCAATTCTCCTGCCTCAGCCTTCTGAGTAGCTGAAACTACAGGTGTGTGCCACCACACTCAGCTAATTTTTGTATTTGTAGTAGAGGAGGGATTTCACCATGTTGGCTAGGCTGGCCTTGAACTCCTGAGCTCAAGTGATTTGCCCACCTCAGCCTCCCAATGTGCTGGGATTACAGGTGTGAGCCATCGTGCCCAGTCCACTCGAGCATTTTAAAGTCATGAAAGAGACTTTTTTTTCTCTTTTACTTTTAATCTCACATGAAGACCCTATCGCCAGGGTTGAGGGAGAAAGAAAGAAGTCATGCTCAGTATCATCCATCATCACAGCCATCAAGTGGTTCAGAATCCTTCTGTGGTGGTGCTCAGTTGCAGCACCTTCACTGAATCAAGAACGCCCTAGTACTTGCCTTGAGGCTGGGTGTGGACTGATCCCCTGTACCCGCTTCCTTCCCGATGGCCAATTCACTCTTGCTTCACACTGTAAAGGAGGTGTACGTCTGGAAAGAGGTTTTTAAGTAGGAAAGGCCTTTGACTCCGTTCCTCTTCTTTGGGCATCCCCTTTCACTTCCCACTCTCTCTTCTAAAGATTTTAATTACTCTTGAGGCCTCCCAAATCCCCGCTGAGAATAAATTTCCAAATCTGTCTCTTAAATTCCTTCCTCTTCCCAGGACCCCAGCCAGGCTGCCCAAATATCTACTTGATGTTCCCATCTCAAATACAACAAATCACAGACTGAGTTTTGTAGCCTACAAAGCAGATTTTTTTTTTTTTCTGATAATGGTTAACAGGATCTTCAGTTATTATTTTTATTTGTTTATTTATTTTGAGACAAGTTCTCACTCTGGTTCCCAGGCTGGAGTGCAGTGGTGTGATCTTGGCTCACTGCAGACCTACTTCCCAGGCTCAGGTGATCCTCCCTTCTCAGCCTCCTAAGTAGCTGGGACTACAGATGTGTGCTATGACACCCAGCTAATTTTTTTTTTTTTTGAGACAGAGTCTCACTCTGTCGCCAGGTGCCAGGCTGGAGTGCAGTGGCAAAATCTCGGCTCACTGCAACCTCCGCCTCCTGGGTTCAAGCAATTCTCCTGCCTCAGCCTCCCGAGTAGCTGGGATTACAGGCGCATGCCACCACACCCAGCTAATTTTTGTATTTTTCGTAGAGATGGGGTTTCACCATGTTGGCCAGGATGGTCTTGATCTCTTGACCTCGTGATCCACCTGCGTCAGCCTCCCAAAGTGCTGGGATTACAGGCATAAGCCACTGCACCCAGCCGACATCCAGCTAATTTTTTTTTTTTTTTTGAGACGGAGTTTTGCTCTTGTTACCCAGGCTGGAGTGCAATGGTGCGATCTCGGCTCACCGCAACCTCCGCCTCCTGGGTTCAGGCAATTCTCCTGCCTCAGCCTCCTGAGTAGCTGGGATTACAGGCATGCGCCACTGTGCCCAGCTAATTTTTTGTGTTTTTAGTAGAGACGGGGTTTCACCATGTTGACCAGGATGGTCTTGATCTCATGACCTTGTGATTAACCCGCCTCGGCCTCCCAAAGTGCTGGGATTACAGGCGTGAGCCACCGCGCCCGGCCTAATTTTTAAACTTTTTGTAGCGACAGCGTCTCCCTGTGTTGCCTAGGTTAGTCTTGACCTCCTGGGCTCAAGCAATCCTCCTGTCTCAGCCTCCCAAAGTGCTGGAATTATAGGCGTGAGCTACTGCACCTGGCCAATCTCCAGTTATTTACTTAACCAGACAAGCGTACTCAACTTCACCTCATATGTCATTCTACCCACCAGGATCTTTCCTGACTTCATCTCTCCCAGAGAATACACCCTGTCTCACCTGGGCCATCGAGGCTCTGTGACACCTTGGACTCACACTTCTAGAGCACCTCTCACTTTGGACTGTCACCCTTTGCTTAGATATTTTTGTCCCTGAGAGAGATCCAAGATGGCCAATTACTTTCAGCTCAGGATTGTAGCTCCCAGTGAAAGCGCAGAGAACGAGAGGATGTCACACTTTCAGATGAATATTTGTTGCTCACGGACCAGGAGATTCCCAGCAGAGGAGCCCCACAGGTCGCCAGCATGACTCTTGTGGCCGGCATGGCGGTTTTGCCAGTGCCCTGGCGTGGCGGTTCTTGGTGCAGAGTAAACGGGACTGGGTCCCCTTTTGGTCGATGTTTGAAGCTCCAGGAAGGCAGAGTCACCTATTCAGCTGATTGCAAAAGGGACTCAAGAGGGAAGTCAGACCGGAGATTCCTGGGCAGAAAAGCACCATCAATCTTAACGCTGCTGTTTTAGCCGGCGCAGTGGGTTGCTTGGATTCTGGTGCTGGGAATCAACAAGTTGGATGTCCACTCAGAGATCTAATTTGAAAGTCAGTAATTACAAAGATGACAGGTGGATAAATTCACAATGATGGGAAGAAACTGGCATAAAAAGGCTGAGAATACCGAAAATCAGAATGCCTCTCCCTCTACAGGGGATCACAGTTCCTCATCAACAAGGGATCAAGGCCTGATGGAGAATGAGTGTGTTCCAATAACAGAATTAGGCTTCAGAAAGTGGATAATAAGAAACTTCTGTGAGTTAAAAGAACATGTCCTACCCAATGTAAAGAAACTAAGAACCTTGAAAAAAGGTTTGGCGAAATCCTAATGAGAATAGACAATTTAGAGAGGAATATAAGTGAATTAATGGAACTGAAGAATACAATATGAGAACTCCGCGAAGTATGCACAGGTTTTAACAGTCGAATTGATCAAGCAGAAGAAAGGATATCAGAGGTTGAAGACCAACTTAATGAAATGAAACGAGAAGACAAGATTAGAGAAGAAAGAGTAAAAAGGAACGAGCAAAGTCTCCAAGAAATATGGGACTATGTGAAAAGACCTAATTTGTGTTTGATAGGTGTACCTGAATGTCATGAAGAGAATGAATCCAAGCTGGAAAATATTCTTCAGGATATTATTCAGGAAAACTTTCCTAACCTAATAAGGCAGGACAATACTCAACTCCAGGTAATACAGAGAACACCACAAAGATATTCCTCAAGTAGAGCAACCCCAAGACATAATCGTTAGATTCACCAGGGTTGAAATAAAGGAGAAAATTCTAAGGGCAGCTAGAGAGAAAGGTCAGGTTACCCATAAAGGGAAACCTATCAGACTCACAGCAGATCTCTCAGCAGAAACCCTACAAACTAGAAGAGAGTGGGGGTTAATATTCAATATCCTCAAAGAAAAGAATTTTCAACCCAGAATCTCATATCCAGCCAAACTAAGCTTCATAAATGAAGGAAAAATAAAATTTTTCACAAACAAGCAAGCACTCAGAGATTTCATCACTACCAGGCCTGCTTTACAAGAGCTTCTGAAAGAAGCACTATACACAGAAAGGAACAACCAGTATCAGTCATCCCAAAAACTTACCAAAAGGTAAAGAGTATCTCCATAATGAAGAATCTACATCAACTAACGGAGCAAAATAGCCAGCTAGCATTAAATGACAATATTAAACTCACAAACATCAAGATTAATCCTAAATTTAAATGGATTAAATACCCCAATCAAAGACACAGACAGGCAAAATGAATAAAAAGTCAACACCCATCGGTACGCTGTATCCAGATCCATCTCATAAGCAAGGACACACAAAGACTCAAAACAAAGGGTTGGTAGAAGACTTACCAATCAAATGGAGAGCAAAAAAAAAAAAAAAAAAAAAAACAGGAGTTGTAACTTTCATCTTTGACAAAATAGGCTTTCAGTAACAAAGACTAAAAGAAACAAAGAAGGACATTACATAATGGTAAAAGGATCAATGCAACAACAGGAGTCAATGATCATAAATATATATGCACCCAATATAGGAACACCCAGATACATAAGACAAGTTCTTAATGACTTATAAAGAGACTTGAACTCCTGCACAATAATAGCGGGAGACTTTGACAGTATATTGTTAATATTTGATGGATCAACAAGATAGAAAATTAACAGGGACATCTATGATTTGAACTCAGACCTGGAACAAGTAAACTCTGAATATTTATAGTATTCTTCACCCCAGGTCCACAGAACATATATTTTTCTCAGTATCGCATTACACCTATTTTGAAAGTGACCACATAATTGGAAGTAAATCACTCTTCAGCATTTGCATAGCATTCCACAGATGTAAATGAAATATTGGTTGGCTGTTTGTTATTTTCTTCTCTTATTCCTTCCTGTCTCCTCTGTTAAGCACAATTATTGGCAAAAAAGAGGTTTTTAACATCTATTTTTAGATTGCATTCCAGCCTGGGCAATAGAGCAAGACTCTTGTTCTCTCTCTCTCTTTCTCTTTCTTTCTTTTTTTTAAAAAAGAAAAAGAAACATCTAGCAGGGAGTTGGAAATGTGACATTGGTGTTCCCCAGAGAACTAGTTACAGATTTGGGAATTGAGTAGTGATTGCTTTAAGAATTAGGAGTCTAGAGAGATTCTAACTCAAAATTTTCATTAAAAAAAAAAAAGATACTTTTGTCCCTGACAAGACTGTCCCTGTCAAAACCAGCACTATATCAGGGTATCCCCAGCACTGACCACAACGCCTGTAAGATGGTCTCATCATTTGTTCATTTCTTGAAACAAAAGCAATGCATTATAAGCCTTAAAAATTTCCTCCCCGCACTGAGCAGAGGCAAATATTCTTTACAGAAGAATACCAAATACTATATGAAGATACCCCCACCCTCTACCCCAAGTATGGGCTGGACATGGTGACTCACTTCCAAAGAATAGAGTATAGAAAGGGAAAACCAATGTTTCTGTATAGTATAGGAACCTGGCAAACACCACCGTAATCAAGTGATGAAGGTTAGTATCATTGGCAATGTCATATTGACATCACATATCCTGATACGATGTGTCGAGAAAGGCGCTTCGTCTCCGTGGTATTCTTCCCCAAACCATAACCAGGAGAAAACACCTGACAAACCCAAACTGAGGGACATTCTGTAAATACCTGACCGGTGCTCCTCAAACTGTCAAAGTTACTAAGAAAAAGAAAAAGAAAAACAAGGAAATACTGAGAAACTGTCGCAGACCAGAGAAGATGAAGCAGACACGATACCTAAATGTCATGTGAGATCCTGGAGTGTGTCCTGGAACAGGAAATGGGAAGCAGTGAAAAAACTCGTGAAATCCAAATTCAGTTTGGAGTCTGATTAATAATAACGTATCAAGTGCACATGTTGGCTTTTTAGTTCTGACAAGGGCACCATGGCAATTTAAGATGACAATATTTGGAGGAATTGAAACTGGGTAAAAGACCTTTCTGTGTTGGATTTAACAGCTTTTCTGTACGTCTAATATTATTCCAAAATAAAGAGCTTATTTAACAAAATCACTTCCCTCCCCCTGTACAACACCCCCTGTAAAGGCCAAAACGTCAAACATCTCTATCCGGATACAAATAGAATCCATTAGTTAGATAGTATGTAGTAGAATTGAGCAATGAAAGCAACATTTTCTTTTTATTTTATACCGATTCTATGGTCTGTGCAGGCAAATGGCAATTGTTTGCCCTATCCATCCTTCACTAACAGAGCCCACGCTGCAACCAGCCTGATGACAACACTTACCTGCCTCCCTCATTGCCTGGGCTGACCCCGTGATTAACCTCTGCTCAGTGCCATGGAGAGAGAATTGTGTGACATTGCCAAGTAGTCTCCTTCAAAGGGATGGGTACACCCTTCTTCCCTTCTTCTTACCTCCTGGCAGGTGTGAGAATGGGAACGCTGGGAGGTGGCACACTGAGAGAGACCAAGGAACCCGAGAGCATGAGCCTGAGTCACACTGGTCTTGATTGAGACAGATCATACACGTCCATTTTTTTAAAATTGGAAAATTCAGAAAGTATGTAGGTGCATATGGAAGAAAATAAGAATGACCTGTAATTTTACCACTTTGAAATAGCTTGTTTTGACATCTCCAGTATCATTTATGAGATAAATAGATACATATGAGATTTAAAAATCCTATACATCTAGTGTTGCATCTTACTTTTAAAACTTAATATTATATCATGGGTACTTTCTATATATTTTTAGAAAATGTTTGGCTGTTTGTGTGATATGCATTATGGTGCTGAAGGACCATGGTGAGTATGAATTTGGTGTCGCACAGACTTTCGTTCAGGTCTCATTTAGGCCATTGAATAGCTATGTGACCTCAGGCAAATTGTGCCACCTCTCTATAAAATGAAGGTAAATAAAGGACTTACCTTTTAGAGTTATTGCGAGGATTGAATAAGTTAATGTATGTAAAATCTCTAGCACAGGGCCTGGATCAAAGTAAATTCTTAATAAATATAAACTACTGTGATTATTAATATGATTCTTTTTAAAATTTTTGTGACAAGGTCTTGCTCTGTCACCCAGGCTGGAGTGCAGTGACACAGTCACAGCTCACTGCAGCCTCAACCTCCTAGGCTCAACTTATCCTCCTACCTCAGCCTACTGAGTATCTGGGACTACAGGTGCACAACACCATGCCTGGGTAATGTTTGTATTTTTTTGTACAGATGAAGTTTCACTGCATTGTCTAGGCTGGTCTTGAACTCCTGGGCTCAAGCAATCCACCCACCTCGGCCTCCCAAAGTGATGAGAACTTGAAATGAAAAAATAATAATGCAAGGAACTGATCATAAAGGTGATAGGAAAGCTGAGAAATAACTTGGGGAAATTAATAACTGAAAAGGTTAGCAGCGGGTAGACAACACTACATTAGGTGGAAGGACAGAGGGAAAACATGGTGTAACCAAATCCCAGGGCCAGGGTCACCTGGCGGAAGCTAGAATCACGACAGACCTTTTCTGTGGGAGATAAACCCATGGAGGAAATCCAGCTATTTCTGGAGATGCCATTTGTGGTAAAGAGGGCTGGGCCGGGGAAAAGGACCTTGGATTGGCCCTTCCACCCACTTTGTAATCTCCTTCTAGCACCCCTCAACACATTCAGAAGCCTGGGAAATGGGGTCTTAGCCTCCTTCTGCTACAGAGCAGAGCAGGGCAAGAGGATCTGATGGAAATAGATCTAAATGAAGTGGTTCTGATGGAAACAGATCCAGGACTGGCACAGTTCACCCCTTTTACTATTCAATATTCATTCTCATCCTTCCCCTCTATTTAACAAAATGAAACATGAAGCCTGTATCCTACAAGTGCGGGTGCTTTCTTCTTTCCTCCAAAAGGAAGGGGTGCAATCTCTCTAGTCATTATGCCCACCGCATGCCCAAGATGTTCAGGTGAATTTCAGCCCTCCCCATCTAGTCTGAATGTTACTTCTCATGGTCTATTGAACTTATTGTAAAACTAAGCACAAGCAATACTCCTTATACAAAATACCCAAGGAAGAGGGAGGGTGAAAAAGATACCAATCGTGAATATGTATGTAAAACGTGCATAGATGCTTCAGTTCTCATTTCTATAACTGGTCACAAAGCCATTCCCCTTCTCATTCCATGTTACCCTGGCCCTCAGCCAGCACCTTAGCTAGCTGGGGTAATTTGCTTGGTGGGAAATACCTTCATACCTGAATGGCCTGAGTCTTTCGTATACTTTGAGTTGCTTTAGTGTTTTTTGTTTGTTTCTTTCTTGTTTTTGAGAGGGAGTCTCGCTCTGTTGCCTATGCTGGAGTGCAGTGGTGCCATCTCGGCTCATTGCAGCCTCTGCCTCCTAGGTTCAAACCATTCTCCCACCTCAGCCTCCCAAGTAGCTGGGATTACAGGTGCCCAACACCATGCCGGGCTAATTTTTGTATTTTTAGTAGAGACGTGTATCACCATGTTGGCCAGGCTGGTCTTGAACTCCTGACCTCAAGTGATCTGCTTGCCTGAGCCTCCCAACGTGCTGGGATTACAGTTGTGAGCCACCACACCTGCCAAGTTACTTTAGCTTTAATTGGCCTTTAATACTGGATGTGCAGTTACTATCCTTGAAACATTTTCCTATTCTGAATGGCACCCCAGTGACGCCCGAGGTTTCAGGTACAGTGGTCCTTTCTGTAACAACACAATTTTCCTTCGATAATTGGTACCACCTACCCCAAACAGTATAGTTATCCTTTCTCAGCCTGTGGAAGACTTAACTTCAAGTTCAATGGAAGTATATTATATCTCCTGAAGAAGCAGAGCCCAAGATTTGGGGATGGGAAGGAAGAATTCTTCCAGTAATTTTATTAGCTGTAATAATGAGGAGGGACCACTCCCAATTTTACCCCATGGTTCCTAGACTTTTTAGGCTAGCAATTCAACGCTGCAGATGTTGCCTCCTGGAATATAACCACAGAAAGTCTTTAACAGGTCATTCTGTTTTGTTGGGTCACCTATTTCTGAGTGAGGGGGTATGTGATAATACCAGTGAATTCCATGAGCAGAAGCCCATTGCAGCATTTTTATTGCTATGAAGTGAGTACTTTGGTAAAAATAAATACATACATGAATACATATATTGTATGGGATTTAATGATGGTAAATAAGGTTTTCTCTAACTCTTACAGATGATTATGTTGGCAAAGGCATGTTCGGCAGGGAAGAAAAACTAGCACCCTCAAATAGGTGTTTATGTTAATTAGGACAAATGGATAAGCGCAATATAACAAAATTTCTAGTGGGTTGGGCTGAGAGTCACACTCGGGTCACCACCTGAGACCTTGATCACCACCAGACCGTGACTAAGGACAGGATGAATGAATGCACTCTCACACCCAGCACAGTGATTCCAAGTGGACGAGGGATGGTCATCAGCTGCTTTCAGAGGGTGACTGCGGCTAACCAATGACAATTCCCTGTACCTCCTCACATTTACTCAGTATAGATTTAATAACAGAGGTTCTAAGTCAACATGCTTGTGGATAATTAGCATGGTTAAAAGAGTGGTTTTACAAATGATAAAAGCTTTTGGTTCTGGGGTCCAGAATAAATACCATTAATGGGTAATTCCGCTTGGACCTCGCCCTGAGAGGGGCATCAAGCACAAAGTTTACATGAGCAAACAAATTAGAGTAGAGACAAAGGGATGTGGGGTAAACAGACTTAACTGGGGATGCTTTTTGTCCCTATCTTTCACCCTATGACTTAAAATTCTAACATAATGAACTGGCTGCCTTCAGCTTGTTGGCCTTCCAAAAGGTTTGAGACTATAATCTTCTAACTTTCCCTAATATTTCTGTAATATTTTGCCAGCCACCCTGAGTGAATTCCAACAGTGAGTAGTTGACTGATCATCCTGGGAAACGGTGTTCAGTCTTAGTTTTTGCTATTGGTTGCCCTAAGCTAGATCCGTAATTGCATTTGCTTGATGTGGCCATTATTTTTAAGAGCCTCCTCTACAATGGATGCCGTCTGGTGAACATTTGCATGGGGCACACATATCCCCACACTCTATATCTATTTCATATGTCCATCCTCATACCTCTTACCCAGACTTTCTTGTCACCAATCTTACAATCTTGTTTGTTTCAAGTTCCTAACTAGGTGGCCAAACTGTTAGCCACTGCCTAAAACTCAAGGTCGATCTATTCATTTATCATGCCATTCTCCTTTCATCTGCGGTGGACAACTAGATGAATTACTCTAAGTTCTGTCTATTGGGCAATGAAAGTTCCTCATAAAGGCACAGATTGAATTGAGGGAGGACCAGCACTGTAGCACAGGGTGGCAGATGTAAGTTGCATGTGCCTTCCAGACCTACGCATACCTGATCTCAGAGCTATCACCTCCGTTTGATAAGAGTTTGCTTCTGCAGACACCCAGCCTTAAGGTTTAGAGGATCAGAGAACATTCACTTCATGGTGGGAAACTCAAGCCACATAGTCACTCACTCTTATGGTGGAGTGGAGACTGGCACTCAGCTCATGTCTCCCAATCTAGGATTGAGAGGCTGCCACAGCTGAGCTTCCTGTGAAATTTCTCAAAGCCCACAGGAACAGCTTTGCCCAAGGTTACATGGTTCCCAGATCTAATACCTGGTTGATACGGCAACATTGGCGCCTGTTCCCTTTCAAGGCAGAACAACTCAACAGGGACACCTCGGTTTGAGTTCCCTGTGTGAGCAGCTGAGGCCTCTATTGCAACCATCACAGTTCAACTTCTTCGTCTGTCTCTCTTACTCTCTAACAGATTGCTGTTCCCAACTGCAGTCTCCAGTATACCTTCCGTCTGTCAAGCCCCATCTTAGGAATTGGCTTCCTGGGGAGCCAATGAAATAGTCACATGTTGAGACTCTACAAAGTCCTTGAGGTGAACCAGAATCTTCTTCTCTAAGATTAGTTGTCAGCTCAGGAAGGTGTAGCTTTGCTTCAGAACACTCTGGGACTATGCGAGGGTTCTCTTATTGGGACTTTCCTGTTACATACAGCCTTTTCATTCCTACAAACCTCCAAGTACTGTTGGATCTGTTGGGTCACTGTTCTGAGCCCCAGGCAGTGTGGCCTGTGCCACACCTGGACCCACTATAGAACCTGCTGTTGCTTTGGGCCTCACCTAAAACTCAGTGTTAACAAGTTACTTGTTAGATGGGTTGGAGCATCACACCCAGTCTATAACCTCTGAAATCCAAAGAAGCTCAGCATGTACAGATAGTTCAATAAAACAGATAAATTGTTTGAGTGTGTCTTATATACTGATGTCTACTATATGGCAGTGACTCTGGGAGATGCAGGAAAGAAATGAGAAATGGTTCAGCCTTTGAAGGATTTGGTCTAGTCAGTTATGCAGCCATGTGAGTCGTGGCTATGACACTTTGTGGACAGTGCCATGTGGCATTTATGTATGACGCACCATGAGAGAGCAAGGAGAGAGTAATCATTTCTGCCTTGCCACGCTGGGTGAGAGAAGTGGGTGATATCTGGTCATATTAAACTGTAAGTTGATCAGTTCAATAAACAACAACATCTTATTTATGCCAAAGATAAAAAGTGTTAAGATATCTCATAACTCTGATTTTTAAGCTGTTCCTAAGTATGTAATTTATATATCAGATACATTTTTTTTTCTTGGTTGGGATCCTAAAAATGCAACAGAATGACTTTATGTTCATTTATAAAAGGAGAATTTAAAAAAAATCAGTTAATTTCTGATTGCTCTTCAGAACAATGACAATATAATCCTCACCATTGTCACCTTCTGTTCACAGCCTGTCACTGATTGGCGGTAAACAAATACACACTTAATTATAAGTTATGTGCTAATTTGGGTGCACTAAGTATTTTACTGGTTGTATACTATTGGCACCAAGTTTTGAGAGTTGAGCGCAGCCTTTCTTTTGTCTTTTATTGCCAAATCAGATGCAAGATATTCAGAACACTCCAGCATTAATTCCTATTCACTATTTCTAATTATTTAAAAACTAAGATGTCTTCTTGAAAATAAAGTAGGAAAATGTTCAGCTACTTGAGGGAACAATCTGTACACAATATCTTGTATAAACTTAGGTCAAATACAAGACCGAATAATTTATATTTTCCTAGTGACAGCAAAGACTATTTTGGACTTTCTTTACAAAAAGGAATTATTCTGATGCCTACTTTCTAAACTAACACACAGACACACACACACACACACACACACACACACACACAGAGGAAATGTAAATGCTTTGCTTCATAATCTCATAGCTAATGTCTTAAGGTTTAGTGTACATGTGAAGTAATGGTGGTGGCTAACAGTAGTGGGTGTAAATAATATATAGACACATACTGCATAATGATGTGTCAGTCAACAGCAGACCACATATATGACCATGGCCCCAAAAGACTATAATGCAGCTGCCCTATACAGGTGTGCCATTTTTTCTTGTATACTGTATTTTTACTGTACCATTTCTATGTTTAGAGGTGTTTAGCTACACAGACACCATTGTGTTACAGTTGCCTATGGTATTCAGTACAGTTGTGTGCCATACACGTTTGTAGCCTAGAAGCAGTGGGTTATACCATATAGCCTAGGTGTGTAGTGGGCTATCCCATCTACGTTTGTGTAACTACACTCTATGATGTTCACACAACAGCAAAATCACCAAATAATGCATTTCTCAGAACGTATCTCCATCCTGAAGCAAGGCATGACTGTATCTCCGAAAGTCTTCTTGATAACTTTGAGTCTTTTTAGCTGACTTCTTGGCAGACCTGATTATTTGAAGGTTGCTGTTTGTGACCTTGCAAATTGGCAGATGTGTCAGCTTTGCCATTCTCCTGTTCACCTGTGCTGGCTTTTTTAGTGACATCTTTGATCCAAGGTCCCTTTGAAGGTCCAATTTTATAACGTGTCCATCTTGGGAGGGTTGCTTAGATGGTTAGAATCTTATAACAAGAGATGATTTAATCTGTAAATCCATGTAACTTACTGCCCACAAACTCGAGTGCTTTGCCACGAGCTGGAAAAGAGGAAAATCTCAAGGGCACCATCGAGTTGGCCACTTGGAGTTGTGGAGCCCGCTGCGGTCCCTCAGCTTCCTGGGGTTCCCATGAATAACGCGTGGTTGTCACATGCTGGGGTGAGAGTGCTAGTGTAAATCTTATCATTGCAAAATTGAGCCAGGGCAAAAATCCATTCAAACTGCAAGACAGACCAGTGGATTGTAACATGACAGCATACTAAAAGTTTATTGATATGGTTTCAGATTCTACCCTACAACTAACCTTAAAAAGTGGCCACAATGATCTGTAAAGTCTCCTGAAATATTCCTCCCCTCTCCAATTCCACATCAGTGTGAGCTTGGATTATCTTCAAATATTTCTGCCAACCAGCATTTCACAGCAAATTAAATGCCAAAGCAGATATAAGAATCTGGCTGTCTTCTGTTTGGCCAGATACTCAGAAGATTTGTAAAGTAATGATTTAGTTTTCTCACTAAAATTTTTTTTGTGTCATGGGAAATACAGTCATTTCTAATAAAATGTATGTTTCTATGTTAACATACAATGGCTCCTTGTTATTTTAAAGCAAATAAGTAATTTTTTTAACAATTCCCAGATTTAATTTTTAATATCTATGTTATTGTTGGAGATAAGCTTCATAAATAAAAGCTCTTAGGATTTTCAATAATTATGCAGACACCAGAAAGAGGAGAAAATGAATGTGTAACGGTGACATTAACAATAAGGGTAAATTTGATTAACATAACAAGGGGTAAAAATAAGTTTTGGAAGACTACTATGATGTCCTTTTTAAAAATGACTTTATGTTTTTAGAGCAGTTTTAGGTTCACAGCAATACTGAGAGGAAGACACAGAAATGTTTCATATACCCTCTGCCCTGACACATACGTAGCCTCCACCGTTATCAACGTCTTCCACCAGAGTGGTACATTTGTTACAATTGACGAACTTACGCTGGCCCATCATGATTACCCAAAGTCCGTAGTGTACATTAGAGTTCACCTCTGATGTTGTGCTTTCTATGTGTTTGGACGAACGTATAATGATAGTTATTCACCACTATAGTATCATACAGAGTATTTTCGGTCCCCTAAAAATTCTCTGGGCTCTATCTATCTATTCACCACCCTGCCTCAGGCTCTGGCAACCCCTGATCTTTTTACTGTCTCTACAATCTTGCCTTTTCCAGAATGTTCTATAGTTGGAATCATACAGGATGTACCCCTTTCAGACTGTCTCCTTTCACTTAGTTATATGCCTTTAAGGTTCCTCCATCATGTAACAGCGCATTTCTTTTCAGTGCTGAATAATATTTCATTGTCTGGATGTACGATAGCTTATTCATTCACCTATGGAAAACATCTTGATTGCTTCCAAGTTTTGGCAATTATGAATGAAGCTGCTATAAACATCGGCGTGCTGGTTTTTGTGTAGACATAAGTTTTTAACACCTTTGGGTAAATACCAAGGAGCACAGTTGTGGATCCTATGATAGGAGTATGTTTAGTTTTGTAAGAAACTGCTACACTGTTTTCCAAAGTGGCTGCACCAGGCTGGAGTGCAGTGGTGCCCTCACAGCTCACTGCAAGCTTGACCTCCCCGGTTCATGCAATTCTCCTACCTCAGCCTCCTGAGTAGCTGGGAGTACAGGTGAGTGCCACCATGACCAACTACTTTTTTTTCCTTTTTTGGGGGGAAGGTGCGGACGGGGTTTTGACACGTTGTCCAGGGTGGTCTCAAACTCCTGGCCTCAGGTGGTCCACCCATCTCGGCCTCCCATAGTGCTAGGATTACAGGCATGAGCCACTGTTCCTGGCCAATGGTATCTCATTGTTGTTCTAATTTGCATTTCCCTGATGATATATGAGGTGAGCATCTTTTCATATGTTTACTTATCATCTGAATATCTGCTTTGGTGAGAATCTGTCAAGGTCTTTGGACATTTTTCTTAACAAAATTGAGAAAAATTTTGTTTATAAAGTACAACATAATATTTTGACAACGTATACGTGTGGAATGGCTAAATCAAGCTAATTAGCATACACATTACCTCACATACTTGGCCTCATATCTAGCCAATTAAAAAACAATACTCTGTATGTGATGTGAAGGATGTGTGCTTTGCAGATGGTTGTCACAGGTCTATAAAGGTATGTTACATCAAGTGAGTTACTGATGTGTTCTAATCTCTATCCCTTATTGGTTTTTTTGTTTGTTTGTCCTATTAGTGAGATGAGTATATTAATATCTCCCATTATAGCTATGATTCATCTGTTTATCTTTGCAGTTCTGTTCACATTTGCTTTACACATTAAAAGACCACATTATTAACGCACCTTGCCATCTCAGGAAACAGGAAGCCCCTATATCTGCCTGATGACATGCCTGTAACCCAGGTGTCATGAAGCTTTCCCTTTAATTTGCCTTTATAATTCTGCTTCTCTCACTTTGTAAGAGGAAGGTGTCTCACTTACCCATTTCACTTCTAACTATGTCTCTGCCTCTGGAGCAAAAAAGAAAGGTACACTGAAACATCAATTATCAATTGGAATCAGGGAACCATAAACTGGAGGCGTGGCTTGTCATCGTGTAGACATCTGTGTCTTAAGGGCACAGCATGGCACTAGATCATTATGGGATTTTTGGCATATAACTCAGAAGAAGATTCTAAAAAGTTGAATGACATTGCATAACAAAATTCCTTCCATTTCCACTCAGTGATATATG